>NC_141875.1:522396885-527481885 GCF_056163025.1 Triticum urartu
ATCCTCAGAACTGCAGTCAGATTCTTCTTCAGGTGAGGAAACATCATTTTCCTTCAAAGCACGGGTTCGGCCATAGTTGGGGCCATAGATATCTCTCTCCTCAGATAGCTGGAACTCGTGTGTGTTGAGTCTCTCAAGTATGTACGATGGATCGAGATTTTTGAAGTCAGGGCGCTCTTGTATCATTAGGGCTAGGGTGTCAAATGGGCTGTCAAGTGATCTCAAAAGCTTCTTCATGATTTCGTGCTTGGTGATCTCAGTGGCACCAAGAGCGCGAAGCTCATTTGTGATATTAGTGAGGCGATCAAATGTGAGCTGGACATTCTCATTGTCGTTTCTCTTGAAGTGGTTCAAGAGGTTGCGGAGAACATCAATACTTGAGTCTCTCTGAGTTGAGACGCCTTCATTGACCTTGGACAGCCAGTCCTAGACCAGCTTTGCAGTTTCCAGTGCACTCACACGACCATACCGTCCTTTGGTCAGATGACCACATATGATGTTCTTGGCGGTCGAGTCCAGTTGAGTGAACCTCTTGACATTAGCAGCGGTGACACCTTCACCGACCTTGGGAACGCTCGTCTTGACGACACACCAGAGGTCGACGTCAATGGCTTCAAGATGCATGCGCATCTTATTCTTCCAATAGGGGTAATCAGTGCCATCGAAGACTGGCATGTAGCGGAGACCTTGATTATCCCTGCTGTCGACATAGCTAAAACTCCAGGTGGTTAAACCGGATCACACACAACAAGGGAGCACCTTGCTCTGATACCAACTGAAAGTGCTAGTATCGACTAGAGGGGGGTGAATAGGCGATTTTTATGAAAGTCTTCAAAACACAAGGTCTTTGAGGACAAATAGATGAAATGAACCTATTGATATGCAGCGGAAGATAGACTACACTAGACAAGCTATAGTAAAGTAAGCAATGAAGTGAAAGTATGAAGACAATCAGTAGCTAGGTAGTATGCATCAGAAATGGAAGACAGTATGAATCCGAAACAGGTAATAGTCTTCACACAGTAAAGTCAATCAGATCAGATAGGCAAGCAATGACTTCACAAAGACAAACATTAAAGTAAAGGGAAGTGGGGGATAGAACCAGTTGCTTGGTGAAGACAAGGATTTGGTAGACCAGTTCCAGTTGCTGTGACAACTGTACGTCTGGTTAGGGAGGCTGAGATTGAAATCAGAAGACCGCGTATTCACCTTATTCCCCTTGATCTAAGGACACCCAGTCCTCGCCCAATCACTCTGGTAAGTCTTCAAGGTAGACTTCCAAAGCTTCACAGACTTCGTTCACCGGCAATCCACAATGATTCTTGGATGCTCAGAATGCGACACCTAACCGGCTGGAGGATTTACAGTCCTCAAGTGTAATAAGTCTTCAGGTCACTAATGCGGCTTGAAGCTATGTTGGTATTTCCCCAAAGAGGAAGGGATGATGCAACACAGCGGCAGTAGTATTTCCCTCACCGATGATACCAAGGTTATCGAACCGGTAGGAGAACCAAGCAACACAATGTAAACATCCCTGCACACAAATAACAAATACTCGCAACCCGACGTGTAAAAGGGATTGTCAATTCCTTTCGGGTAGCGGCGCCCCAAGATAGGCAAATAGACGTGAAATAAATTGTAGTAGATTGATAGATCAGACGCCAAATAAAATAAATAAGAACAAAACGAGCAAGGTATTTTTGTATTTTTTGGTTTAATAGATCTGAAAATAAAAGCAAGGAAAAGTAGATCGCGAAGGAAAATAATATGAGAAAGAGACCCGGGGCCGTAGGTTTCACTAGTGGCTTTTCTTGAGAAAAATAGCAAACGGTGGGTAAAACAATTGCTATTGGGCAATTGATAGAACTTCAAATAATCATGACCATATCGAGGAAATGATCATTACATGATCATTACATAGAACTTCATCTACTACTATTACTCCACACATCGACCACTATCCAGCATGCATCTAGTGTATTAAGTTCATGGGGAAACAGAGTAATGCAATAAGAACGATGACATGATGTAGACAAGATCTATCTATGTAGAGATAGACCCCATCGTTTTATCCTTAGTAGCAACGATACATACGTGTCGGTTCCCCTTCTGTCACTGGGATCAAGCACCGTAAGATCGAACCCACTACAAAGCACCTCTTTCCCATTGCAAGATAAATAGATCAAGATTACCAAACAAAACCCAAATATCAGAGAAGAAATACGAGGCTATAAGCAATCATGCATATAAGTGATCAAAGAAACTCAAATAACTTTCATGGATATAAAAAGATAGATCTGATCATAAACTCAAAGTTCACCCGATCCCAAGAAACACATCGCAAAAAGAGTTACATCATATGGATCTCCAAGAGACCATTGTATTGAGAATCAAACGAGAGAGAGGAAGCCATCTAGCTACTAACTACGGACCCGAAGGTCTACAAAGAACTACTCACGCATCATTGGAGAGGCACCAATGGAAGTGGTGAACCCCTCCATGATGGTGTCTAGATTGGATCTAGTGGTTCTGGACTCTATGGCGGCTGGAATTGATTTTCGTCGACTCCCCTAGGGTTTTTGGAATATTGGGGTACTTATAGAGCAAAGAGGCGGTCCGAGGGCACCCGAGGTGGGCACAACCCACCAGGGAGCGCCTGAGCCTCCTGGCGCACCCTGGTGGGTTGTGCTCCCCTCGGAGCACCCCCCCAGGCGCTGCCTTGGCCCATTGGGTGTCGTCTGGTCCATAAAAAATCTCTGTGAAGTTTCGTTGCATTTGGACTCCGTTTGATATTGATTTCCTGCGATGTAAAAAACATGCAGAAAACAGCAACTGACACTTGGTACTATGTCAATAGGTTAGTACCAAAAATGATATAAAATGACTATAAAATGATTATAAAACATCCAAGATTAATAATATAACATCATGGAACAATCAAAAATTATAGATACATTGGAGACGTATCAGCATCCCCAAGCTTAACTCCTACTCGTTCTCGAGTAGGTAAGTGATAAAAATAGAATTTTTCATGTGGAATGCTACCTAACATGTCATATCATATTATTTTCTTTATAGCATGGACATTTGGACTTTTATGTGATTCAAAGCAATAGTCTAGTCTTGATATGATAACTTAAATACTCAAGCATATCAACAAGCAACCATGCCTTTCAAAATATCAATGCTAAAATAAGCTATCCCTAGCCCATCATGCTCAATCATTGATCCATTCATGAAACACACTCGCATATTAACTACACCCAATACTCAAGTACGATCATAGTGCCTCCTAGTTGGTGCTTTATCAGAGAAGATGGAGACTCAAATTCAAAATAAAAATTGTGTAAAGTAAAAGAAAGGCCCTTCGCAGAGGGAAGTAGGGATTTGTAGAGGTGTCGGAGCTCAAAGCGAAAAACTTAGAGGTAAAAGCATTTTGGGAGTTATACTTTTCCCACCAAAAAAAACGACTTAGAGTTCCCAACACTTACCATGCTAGAAATATCATAGGCGGTTCCCAAACAGAAATTAAAGTTTATTCCTTTTTACACCATACTTTCACTTTCCATGGCTAACCGTATCCACGGGTGCCTTCCATACCAACACTTTCCAAGGAATTTATTATTTGATAACATAAAGTAAATTCATTTTTCATTTCGGGACTAGGCATCCCTAATACCTTTGTCTTACTCTCGTGCAATGAAAAGTGAATAAACACTCATCATGAGAATAACACATCTAGCATGGAAAATATTAGCCACCCCTCACCGCCTCGCGAGCGGTACGCGCACACAAAAGAGAAATTTATTTTGAATATTAGAGATGGCACATACAAATTTGCTTAGAACGGCAAAAGAATACCGCATATAGGTAGGTATAGTTGACTCATGTAGCAAAACTGGTTTAAAGGATTTTCTATGCACAAGTAGTGATCATACTTAGTGCAAAATGAAGGCTAGCAAAAGATTGAGAAGCGACCAACCAAGAAACGAATAATCTCATAAGCGAGCATTAAGCATAATTAACACTGAATAATGCACCACAAGTAGGATATAATTTTATTGCATAATTATTGACTTTCGTGCTTGCATAGGCAATCACAAACCTTAACACCAATATTCTTACTAAAGCATAATTACTCATCAACATGACTCACATATCACATCATCATATCTCAAAACTATTACTAAGAATCAAGTTTACTATGTCCAATGATCTTCATGAAAGTTTTTATTATATCCTCCTTGGATATCTATCACTTTGGGACTAATTTTCATGTGTTGCTTTTGGTAAGCTCAAACAAATATAAGTGAAGATCATGAGCATAAAATTTCTTTCTCTCAAATTAATTTAAGTGAAGCAAGAGAGAATTTCTTAAAAAATTTACTAACTCACAAATAAATCTAAGTGAATCAAGAGAGAATTTCTTCAAAAATACTAAAGCACACCGTGATCAAAAAGATATAAGTGAAGCACTAGAGCAAGTCCATAGCTCATAAAACTTTTAGTGAAGCATAGAGAGCAATTCTAACAAGTCATGACATAATTTTGGCTCTCTCAAATAGGTGTGTCCAGCAAGGAATCAAGACTTAAAACACAAAATAAAACAAGCAAAGGCTCATATCATACAAGACGCTCCAAGCAAAACACATAGTATGTGACGAATAAAAATATAGCTTCGAGTAAAATACCGATGGTCGTTAGAAGAAAGAGGGGATGTCACTCAGGGCATCCCCAAGCTTAGTTGCTTGCTCTATTTTTGATAATAGCTTAGGATGCTGGGGAATCCCCAAGCTTAGTCTCTTACTCCTTATTCCTTCATCCATCGTAAGATAACCCAAAACTTGAAAACTTTAATCACACAAAACTCAATAAAACATTTGTGAGATCCGTTAGTATAAGAAAGCAAATCACTACTATAAGTACCATAGAAAACCAATTAATATTTTTTATTGCATTATATCTACTGTATTCCAACTTTTCTATGGCAAAAAATCATCAAAAAAACCATAGAGCCATCAAAACAAGCAAACAACGCAAAGAAAATAGAATCTGTCAAAAACAGAACAGTCTGTAGCAATCTGGATATTTCGAATACTTCTGTAACTCCAAAAACTCTGAAAATTATGATGACCTGGGTAATTTGTATATTAAATTACAGCAAAAGTAATTGGTATTTTATCTCTCTCTGGTTAAAAAATGAAAATTATTTTCGTGAGCGCAAAAGTTTCTGTTTTTTCAGCAAGATCAAACAACTATCACCCAAGAAGATCCTAAAGGCTTTACTTGGCACAAACACTAATTAAAACACAAAAAACTCAATCATAATAGTAGCATAATTGTGCAAACACTCAAGAATAGAAAGCAAAAAACAAAAATAAATTTTATTCATTGGGTTGCCTCCCAACAAGCGCTATAGTTTTACGCCCTTAGCTAGGCATAAAGCAAGGATCTAAGTTTTGTCATCTTTGTTCTTAGTTTCCTTAGAGGTGTTTTCATCATGAGGTTTTGTAAACAAAACATAAAACATATTATCCATAGAAACCTTAGCATTCCTAAGTTGGTTTTCATCATAACCCCTTTGATTTCCCGCAACAATCCAAGAGTGATGTTGATTAACATTATTCAAAACATGTTGGGTTATATCTAAAACGAGGACTTCTTTTTTAAGATTCTCATCAAAGATTTTATTATCCCCAAGCAAATGCCTTAGATCATAATCACTATTGTAAAGAATTTCATCTATCACGGTTTTTTCACGATTGATACCATAAAAATCAAAGATTTCCCTAGCTTAACGTATTATGTAGTCAAACTCATTCATAAGAACGAGACTGGCCAACTTTTTAGCTTTAGGATTCTTCATAACGGGAAGCTCAAAAAACAATCTTTGCAAAGTGGGATGAGTACGGATAAATTTACTTTCAAGTTTCAGAACTAGTGCCGAAATAGCATCCGCATAGGATCTGGTAGTCCTAAGTATAGGATCATCATCAAGACTTAGATTTCCAACACAATTGAAAAATTCTTGGATACGTTCTTTTCCCATAACATTCCCTTGCCCCAAGATAAAAGTTTTAGCATCCAGATTGCCCGTACGTCCCATCTTAGGAGTTAGGACATCATCTATTGGTGCCATACCGAAATCACTCAAGATTGCAAGCAAAGGAGAAATCCTACAAGAAAACGGTGAACCAAAAAGAGGCCAAAAAACGGAAATGTTTTGTGAAGTGGGGGAGAGGAAAACAATAGGCAAATGGAAAATAATGTAAATTGCAAGGAGATGAGATTTTTGATTAGGAACCTGGTATATGTTGAAGATCCTCCCTGACAACGGCGCTAGAAATTCCTTTTGATGCGGCTTGAAGCTACGTCGGTATTTCCCCAAAGAGGAAGGGATGATGCAGCACAGCGGCGGTAGGTATTTCCCTCAGTGACGAGACCAAGTTTATCAAACCAGTACGAGAACCAAGCAACACAACGTAAATAGCCCCTGCACACAAATAACAAATACTGGCAACCCGACGTGTAAAAGGGGTTGTCAATCCCTTCCGGGTAGCGGCGCCCCAAGATAGGCAAACGAATGTGAAATAAATTGTAGTAGATTGATAGATCAAACAACAAATAAATTAAATAAGAATAAAACGTAGCAATGTTTTTGTATTTTTGGTTTAATAGATCTGAAAATAAAAGCAAGAACAAGTAGATCACAAAGGCAAATAATATGAGAAAGAGACTCGGGGGCCGTAGGTTTCACTAGTGGCTTCTCTCGAGAAAAATAGCAAATGGTGGGTAAACAAATTACTGTTGGGCAATTGATAGAACTTCAAATAATCATGATGATATCCAGGCAATGATCATTAAATAGGCATCACGTCCAAGATTAGTAGACCGACTCCTGCCTACATCTACTACTATTATTCCACACATCGACCGCTATCCGACATGCATCTAGTGTATTAAGTTCATGGGGAAACGGAGTAACACAATAAGAACGATGACATGATGTAGACAAGATCTATCTATGTAGAGACAGACCCCATCGTTTTATCCTTAGTAGCAACGATACATACGTGTCGGTTCCCCTTCTGTCAGTGGGATCAAGCACCGTAAGATCGAACCGACTACAAAGCACATCTTCTCATTGCAAGATAAATAGATCAAGTTGGCCAAACAAATACAAAATATTAGAGAAGAAATATGAGGCTATAAGCAATCATGCATATAAGAGATCAAAGAAACTCAAATAACTTTCATGGATATAAAAAGATAGATCTGATCATAAACTGAAAGTTCATCTGATCCAAACAAACAAACCACAAAAAGAGTTACATCATATGGATCTCCAAGAGACCATTGTATTGAGAATCAAACGAGAGAGAGGAAGCCATATAGCTACTAACTACGTACCCAAAGGTCTACAAAGAACTACTCACGCATCATTGGAGAGGAACCAATGGAAGTGGTGAACCCCTCCGTGATGGTGTCTTGTTTGGATCTGGTGTTCTTGACTCTACAGCGGTTGGAATTGATTTTTGTCGACTCCCCTAGGGTTTCTGGAATATTGGGGTATTTATAGAGCAAAGAGGTGGTCTGGGGGCACCCGAGGTGGGCACAACCCACCAGGGCGCGCCTGGGCCTGGCGCGCCCTGGTGGGTTGTGCTCCCATTGGGTGTCTTCTGGTCCATAAAAAATCTCCGTGAAGTTTCGTTGCATTTGGACTCCGTTTGGTATTGATTTCCTGCGATGTAAAAAACATGCAGAAAATAGCAACTGACACTTGGCACTATGTCAATAGGTTAGTACCAAAAAATGATATAAGATGACTATAAATCTATCCCTAATAATAAAGCACGGATTGACTCCTTTGGTTCACCATCACAATACGATTCTTCCCGTAAGTTTACGCTTTCACTTTGAATTTAAAATATATAAGCGAGGTGGTACTAATAAAATTTGATACGTCGCATGCTAGGCTCGCTCGCGCTATTGATCCTTTTATTACGGGCCTTTTATTATGGGCCTTCTCTTACACCATTGGCCAGCTCGGCCCAGCTCCAGTACAACATGAGGAAGAAAAAAGACACACACTTCCAAGAGGAATTGAACTCGCAACCTTCCAGCCGATATGTTTGACGCCAACCAACTGGACTATGTCCACCTATGTTGATTGGTTACGGTTGGTCTTATTATCAAATAGTACCAGCTCGACTTTTTACAAGCACGACCATCGATTTATATACGTGTTCAAGTTACTTGTCATCAATCACCTTATTAAATTGGCCTGGAAATTGGTAATTGAGGGATGACCAGTGGGGGTGCCCAGAAAGGAAGAAATGAAGAAAGGAAGGATTCTTGAAAAAGGAACAAAACATCAAGGATAAAAATGTTTGGGCAATCAAATGGGCAAGGAGGAATCGGCACTATGTGGGATAATTAAGAGACGGCCTAATGAATGCTTGAGAAATATGGTGGGCAATTAAATGGAACAATTAAGAGATATTCCTTCCTAAAACACGCCTGCATAATATAATACGATTCCTAAAATGCACGTTTCAAAAATATGATGGGCAATTAAACATCGCTATTAAAAGTATGTGGGATAATTAAGACAGGGATTGTATATTTGTAGATTTTGTGTGCTAGCTAATAAAAATTTTATGGGCAGATTTTCTAGCAATTAAACATGAGCAGTACCGTAGCCAGGAAATCCCTACGCCCGTGCCAACAGTGTTGCTACAGTACATGCTGTAGCTACAGTACATGTAACAATGTCCCGTTGCAATGCACGGGCATTTGTGCTAGTGATTATAAAACATCCAAGATTGATAATATAACAACATGGAACAATAAAAAATTATAGATACGTTGGAGATGTACCAGTCACGTGGACAGAAAGACTTCAGTGATACCTAACACTCTTTGGCTCTAGGTGTTTTGGGCTTTGTCCTCGCAAGGATTTCTCTCTCAAAGGCTTAGGAGGTGGGTTGCTCTCAAACGACAAAAGCCGTGCACTAACTCTGAGCAGCCACCAATTTATGGTGTAGGGGGTGGGCTATTTATAGCCATGAGGCAACCCTACATGATATGTCTGAAATGACCCTGGGTCACCAAGGAACCGACACATGTCCAACGGTCGGATTTCAAACACACGCGGAAGCTTGACTTGGGCTACAAGTAAAGCTAACTCATCTAGCTCTGGATAAGATTTACTATCATTGTCTTCATTCAAAGACATAGGATTTTAGTTGAGCATCACATCAGTCACTCTAACTTTGTTCACTTGGACTCCACTTAACAGTACTATGGTTTCTATGACTGAATATAGAAGAAAAGGAAGCTACAAAACAACTATGTCTTCGCACTCCATAGTCTTCAAGTGAATGTCTTCACGTGTCATAATCTTCATCGTGAATGTCTTCACGAACCACCATTGTCTTCAATGTCTTCACACATTTTTAAGGGTCATCTCTGGTAGGAAAACCTAATCAATAAGGGACTACTACCTATGTTATCCTGCAATTCTCACAAACACATTAGTCCCTCAACCAAGTTTGTCGTCAATACTCCAAACCCAACTAGGGGTGGCACTAGATGCACTTACAGTTTCCCTCTGCGAAGGGCCTATCTTTTACTTTTATCTCCTACCCTTATACAAGAGTCATGGTGATCATCACCTTTCCTTTTTAAACTTTTTCCTTGGGCAAGCACTCTGTATTGGAGAGATCCAAATATATATATCCACTCGTATGTAGGTTATCATAAATTATTATTGTTGACATATCCCTTGAGGTAAAAGGTTGGGAGGCGAAACTATAAGCCCCTATCTTTCTCTGTGTCTGATTGAAACTTTGTACCCATAAGTATCGCGTGAGTGTTAGCAATTGTGAAAGATTAAATGATAGTTGAGTATGTGGACTTTCTGAAAAGCTCTTATATTGACTCTTTTCGATGTTATGATAAATTGCAATTGCTTCAGTGACTGAGATCATTGTTTGTTAGTTTTCAATGAAGTTTTTGATCCATACTTTACTTTGTGAACTAATTGTTACTTTAGCATAAGAAATTATATGACAATATATGTTGCTGTTCTGAAGATGATCATGATTCCCTCATGTCTATATTTTATTTTATTGACACTTCTATCTCTAAACATGTGGACATATTTTTCGATATCGGCTTTCGCTTGAGGACAAGCGAGGTCTAAGCTTGGGGGAGTTGATACGTCCATTTTGCATCATGCTTTCATATTGATATTTATTGCATTATGGGCTATTACTACACATTATATCACAATACTTATGCCTTTTCTCTCTTATTTTATAAGGTTTACATGAAGAGGGAGAATGTCGGCAGCTGGAATTCTGGACTTGAAAAGGAGCAAATATTAGAGACCTATTCCGCACAACTCCAAAAGTTGTGAAACTTCACGGAGAATATTTTTGGAATATATAAGAAATATTGAGCGAAGAAAATAGGGATTTTTACATATGTGCCCCTGGTTCCTTAGCTCTACTCATCCATCCCCACGCTCTTAACTTTTGCTCAGTTTCCCCACTCCCTTGCCTGAAACCCTCAGAAGAGGTCACAACGGACATCGCCGTCGGGTCAGTGCTTTGACCGTTAACTAGTGGGGCCGTGTTGGGGGTGTAGCTGTTCGACCGTTCGGTCATGGTTTCGTTGGGTCGTCCCTTGCATTAAACACCTGCGCGCGCCGCCATGACAGAAGCCTGCCTGCATGCATCGATGCGCCGGCCGAGCCTGCATGCGCCGACCGAGCATGCATGCACCGATGCGTGCCGCCACGATGCACTGACCTAGCCGCTTTCGTGCACGCCAGCCTCCACGGATGCAGCGACGGTCGCTGCCGCTGGTTCCTCTCTTCTCGCACACTTGTCTCCTTGATTTAGAGCATCATTTTTTACGATCAGTTGCAGCCTTTTCGATCCACTCGCATCTGCACCCGTTTTGCTATGACAAATAAATTGAACAAATATGTTCTGGCTGCATGCACTAGCTAGGTGGCTACATATTTGTGGCTTGTGTAAGAAAAGAAGGGTTCGTTGTGGCTGCATGCACTAGGTGGTTACTAACAGAGCGAGGTCTCTAAGAAAACAATCAACATACATGTAGATAGGGCCAACAAACCCATAACACGATCACATATTTGAAACTAGGAAGAACTTCACAATAGAATAGATAGAAAACTTAATAATATAACTTGATAAAAAGGGCCAACAAGCCCATAGCATCTCTCACATAGTTCAATGGGATTACAACTTAACATAACATAGACTCAAAAAAAGAAAAATAGATAGAGGGTTTAAAACCCTAGACGCCGCCTCCTCCACCTCGCTCCTCCTCCGGGCGCCCTTCACTGCTCCTCCGGGGCGTTGTCGATGGGGTACAAAAGAGAGTACATGCGGGACGCGGTGGGGAAGATGTTGGTGTACTCCATGAACATGTTGTGGGTGGTGAAAGTGATGAACTCACAGCCACACCAAAACACCCGGCCGAGGAGGTAGAAGGCGTCGAATGTGTTGGTGAAGCGGGCAAGGAGAGCAACCACCACCCCGTTTTGGATGACCTCCTTGACACGGAACATCCTTGGAGATCCCCGGGGGAGGTGGTGGTAGCCGGACGCGAGGAAGAACTCAGTGAAGTTCCTTGCGGTCCTCCACCTTGATATTGCCCACACACGTAGTGTGTGCTCAATGTACACGCCAGGAGGGTAGAGCCTCTCCGGCACAGTGGGTGGGAAGTGGTAGGTTGGTCCGGTGTACTGCATGGCTGAGGATGTGCTAGAAGGAGAAGTGGTCGAAGATCAAGAAGGGCAGATGGCAGAGAGGATGGGAGATGGATGAGGGATGGCAGAGGCAGAGGGTGACTTAAATAGCCATAGTGCTACGTGTTATTTGGCCGTGGCAATAACAGGGTCAAATGGGAAGTAACCCGTTTTCAAACCCACCGCAGCATCGAGAGTGTACACTCGTGGGAAACGGTGGTTTGAAAAAGCAGAAGAAAAATAAGCTAATTGCGCGCGTGGGAATCCATGGTCATATATATTATATGAACAAAAAGAGACAATTTTTGAATAGTTTGTGGCCATTTTGCATGATAAAAATAAATTTGTCCCTTAAAAATTTGGTCTTTTGCTATGCAATGTCAATTGATTTCAAACGATGCAAAAATAGAGAGTCAACACGTTCACAAAAAACAGAGCAAACGATGCAATTCTACGGCCCAACCAGAGCTTGGTTTCCTTTTGGGCCCAATAACAACGTTTTTTCCGAGGAGTCAGTGGTGGGCGAGCAGCCGAGCACAACCAATAGGATCGCCTCTCATGGATCGCCCCACGATCCAACGATGCGGAGCCATCCTTGTGATCCAACGGCGTGGAGCCTGCACGCAGCCAGCCGACCTAATTCCTTCTAGAAGACTAGATCCGAGGGCCGTCGCTTGGCATGAGGGTATGATCGGACGGCTGGCGTTGGGAGCTAGGGTTAGGCGAAACCCCGTGGGGTTCAGAGGGGTTTTGAGCTGGTCAACGGGGTTTTGAAGGCTTTGACTGAGCATAACTAATTTTGAAAAAATCAATAAATATGAAACCTTGGTCTATGGTCATTTTCATGAAAAAAAACCTAGCTATCACGATGGAGGTCAAATGAGCACCATTAATTTAAAAAAATCAAAAAATAAATATAAAACCTGCGCACAATGTTGTCTTATGTGACATGTTACCAACAAAAAATCATAAACATGGTCTATGGTCATTTTCATGAGAAAACCTTCACACATATGAGCTATCATGTACATGATTTCATAGAATTCAAGGAGAGGAGGTGGTGTTACCTTCTGTTTTTGAAAAATTAAAAAAAATCAAAAAAAATCATCAAAGTGAATAAGAAGGATCTGAAGTTAGTTTTCCATTTTCATATTTCAAAACGTGTTTTTAATAGTTTTTATATTAAAGCTTATGTTTCCAAAAGAAAATGTAAAAATATGAAAATTAATTCAAAAAATAGTGAGACTTCGAATCTACACTATGGAAAGTGAATATGTGTTAATAAAAAAACATTTGGCTCATTTACAGTAGGTCCAAAAAAACTTGATTACAAATGGGTTGTTTACCCTAGTCTGGGAGCTCATTTCTCAAATTCAAATTTATTTGACCTCCTCTAAATCACTTCAAATTTTGCACACAGGATCTCCTGCACAAACATAGATAGTTTGCCAAGGTTTTACTTGTTTTTGCATTTTCTTGAATTTATACTGTCCAGGTTTGCCAAGGTTTACATGATATCATTTGGAGCATGCATTTTGATTTCCTACACAACATGTGTGATCATTGTAGCACCTAAAATCATAGTTCACAACATCTAAACATAAGTAACCATAGATTTAGGACATACAAATATACCACAAGCAAATTTAAGGACAGACAAATATAGATAGCAATGAGATTACTAGAATAACCAATGAGATTCAGTTCAACATACCATAACCAACGAGATTCAGTTCAACAAACCAAAAGTAACCCAATAGTTCAACAAACCAAACCAAAAGTAACACAGCATCACATCATCGATCACTTCACGCTGGAGTCAGGGCCTTCGCGAGGGCGGCATGCTGCCCCCTGATCATGTAGTCCTCCCCGTGAATCACTACATCCTCAGCATGAGACGGAAGGTGATCGAAGCATCCATCCCTTGGCTTTGGCTTGGTGGTGTAGTAGCGGCAGTGCCACTTCTTGTACTTGTGGTTGTAGAATGAAGCAACTCCCTTGGCATTGATCTTCTCCACCTCCTTGGCTATGAAGGACGCGACGTTGCCCTTGTACACATCATCTCCAGAATTATACTACACACATGAATGAATTGCATTAATACATTATAGATTCATATACACCATGTCAAAGGAACTAAATGAACAAGGGATAGGCTTACCTCGTATTCAGAATCGTCACTAAACACCCCCTCGTACGGGTCATAGTCAGCCAGCTTCCTCTTTCTCCCCCCAACCATCATCCTCCTGAATATACAATTACATCCATCACTAGTAGCCAATTGAAAATTTAGATATGCACACATGACACATTGATCATAGGGCTAATATACTCCCAATATCAGAAATGTTTTAGAAGTGGGGTTTTTTTTATTTCTGTGCCCCTTAGCTCTATGCATTCAAAAACCACATCCATCACTAGTATATCAATGTATTAGATTTGTACTCACATTGATCAAAAACCCCAATATGGCGTTCAAATAACACACTGATCATCGGTCATGCACACACATTGAAGAACAGAGCTAATATAATTACATCTTGTGGACAAATTTATATACTAATGAATCAAATAACTTCTTAATCAATGGATTCCATTTGGGCATATGACATTCAAAACCCCAATCTGAGTAGCATTCAAAAACAAATCTAATAGGGACCCAATCTAAGGCAACGAATCTGAGTAGCATTAAAAACTCCAATCTGTGAGCACTAAAACAAATCTAATAAGCATCATAGCATTAAAAAACCCAATCTGTTCACAACATCTAGCATTTTGGCAAAGACATATCCAAAAACCCCAATCATTGCAGCACCTAAAATCATAGTTCACAACATAGCATTTTTGCAACGAATTTATCCAACAAACCCTAGTCCAAAAACCCCCCATCCCCCCAACCCATACAAAGAACCCCGGCCAATCCGTCAAACCAACTACTCGAACCATCTGAACTACCATATGAAACACAATCTAACCAATGCAACTAGGGAGCAACTAACTCTACAAGCTAAGTAAGTGCAAATACCTGCTCCTCCATGGCAGGCGGCGCAATGGGGGCATCGGGATGGACTGTGCCGCTCGACGCCGTCACCTTCTGTAGCGATGAGGCAGAGCCCGCCACATCCGCAGCGGTTGTGAGTTTACCCGCACCGCCCTGGACGCCGCCAACATCCGCGGTCACCACGCCCTGACCCTGCAGCTCCACCACATCTCCGACAGCAGCGCCGGCGTCACCATGAGCGTCGGCCATCTGACAGATGGAGGCGATGAAGGTGAGGAAGAGGATGCAGTGGTGGAGAGCAAGACGGTGTGGTGGAGGCAGTGGACGAGAGCGAGACGACGCCAGTGGGGGAGAGGAAGGCGATGCGTCAGGGAGGGGATTTGGGGAAAAATGGTAGGGGCGATGGAGGTGGTTGCCCTCTTTATATGATGGGGCGTTTCGGGCATGTCCATGGACACGTGCTACCCCACGACCGCGGTCTTGCATGTGCCCATGTATACGTGGCCCCACTCTCAGCTAAGTCAAAGGCATTAACCCGACGGCAACGTCCGTTATAAACTGTTCTGAGGGTTTCGGCCAATGGAGTGGGGAAAGTGAGCAAAAGTTAACAAAGTGGGGTTGAATGAGTAGAGCTAAGGAACCAGGGGCACAGAAATAAAATTCCCAAGAAAATACCAGAGGGGGCCACCAGCCAGCCACAAGGGTGGAGGGCGCGCCCTACCCCCTGGGCGCACCCCCGTCCTTGTGGGCCCCCTGGCAGGCCTCTGACGCCCATCTTCTGCCATATGGTGTGTTTTGACCTGGAAAAAATAAGAAATGCCGACTCGAGGTAGAACCTGGGTAGAACCAATCTAGGGCTCCGGGGAGTTGTTCTGCCGGGGAAACATCCCTCCCGGAGGGGAAATCGAAGTCGTCGTCATCACCAATGATCCTCTCATCGAGAGGTGGTCAATCTCCATCAACATCTTCACCAGCACCATCTCCTCTCAAACCCTAGTTCATCTCTTGTATCCAATCTTTGTCTCAAAACCTCAGATTGGTACCTGTGGGTTGCTAGTAGTGTTGATTACTCCTTGTAGTTGATACTAGTTGGTTTATTCGGTGGAAGATTATATTTTCAAATCCTTAGTGATAATTAATACTCCTCTAATCTTGATCATGAATATTCTTTGTGAGTAGTTACATTTGTTTCTGAGGACATGGGAGAAGTCTTGTTATAAGTAATCATGTGAATTTGGTATTTGTTCTATATTTTGATGAGATATATGTTGTCTCTCCTCTAGTGGTGTTATGTGAACGTCGACTACATGACACTTCACCATTATTTGGGCCTAGGGGAAGTCATTAGGAAGTAATAAGTAGACGATGGTTGCTAGAGTGACAGAAGCTTAAACCCTAGTTTATGTGTTGCTTCGTAAGGGGCTGATTTGGATCCATATGTTTCATGCTATGGTTAGGTTTACCTTAATTCTTCTTTGGTAGTTGCAGATGCTTGCGAGAGGGGTTAATCATAAGTGGGAGGCTTGTCCAAGGAAGGCAGCACCCAAGCACCGGTCCACCCACATACCAAATTATCAAAGTAACAAACGCGAATCATATGAGCATGATGAAAACTAACTTGACAACAATTCCCATGTGTCCTCGGGAGCGCTTTGCTTTATATAAGAGTTTGTCCAGGCTTGTCCTTTGCTACAAAAAGGATTAAGCTACCTCACTGCACCTTGTCTACTTTTGTTACTTGTTACCTGTTACAAATTATCTGATCACACAACTATCTGTTACCGATATTTTCAGTGCTTGCAGAGAACACCTTGCTGAAAACCGCTTGTCATTTCCTTCTGCTCCTCGTTGGATTCAACACTCTTACTTATCGAAAGGACTATGAAAGATCCCCTATACTTGTGGGTCATCATGCATCCAATGGCTGGCGATCGAAGTAGTCTGCCTCAGGTGGGAACTCTGGCTTCGACGACGACTGGTCTAGCCTGTTGCTTGAAGCGAACCGCGACGATGTGGAGGAGGTCACCCTACGCATCGCATTGAGGCATTCGGTCATCGACCAAGGCGGATCCGGCAGGGGTGGATCCACTTCGCCAGCTCCCATCGATGCAGCACGGGTGACATCGCCAGCCCTTCACGCCCCGCACGCAGCTCCAGCCACTCTGCTCTGCTCTTCCATGTACGTTGCTGATACGTCCATTTTGCATCATGTTTTCCTACTGTTATTTATGATGTTATTTATCCATAATAATGCTTTTGGAGTAATTCTAATATCTTTTCCCTCATAATATGCAAGGTATACGCAAAGAGGGAGAATTCTGGCAGCTGGAAATCTGGACTTGGAAAGCTACGTCGAGCTACCTATTCTGCACAACTCCAAACAAGTTGAAACTTCACGAAGATTTTTTATGGAATATATGAAGAATTTTGGAGCAAATAAGTACTAGAGGGGCCCCACCAGGTGGGCACAACCCACCTGGGCGCGCCAGGGAACCCAGGCTCGCCCTGGTGGGTTGTGCTCACCCAGGCCCACCTCCGGTGCCCATCTTCTGGTATATAAGTCATTTTGACCTAGAAAAAAATAAGGAGAGGACTTTCGGGACGAAGCGCCGCCGTCTCGAGGCAGAACTTGGGTAGGAGCACTTTTGCCCTCTGGTGGAGCGATTCCGTTGGGGGAACTTCCCTCCCGGAGGGGGAAATCATCGTCATCATCATCACCAACAACTCTCCCATCTTGGGGAGGGCAATCTCCATCAAAATCTTCAACAACACCATCTCATCTCAAACCCTAGTTCATCTCTTGTGTTCTAATTTGTTACCGGAACTATAGATTGGTGCTTGTGGGTGACTAGTAGTGTTAATTACATCTTATAGTTGATTACTATATGGTTTATTTGGTGGAAGATTATATGTTCAGATCCAATATGCTATTTCATACCCCTATGATCTTGAGCATGATTATCATTTGTGAGTAGTTACTTTTGTTCTTGAGGTCACGGGAGAAATCATGTTACAAGTAATCATGTGAACTTGATATGTGTTCGATATTTTGATAGTATGTACGTTGTGATTCCCTTAGTGGTGTCATGTGAACGTCAACTACATGACACTTCACCATATTTGGGCCTAAGGGGATGCATTGTGGAGTATCAATTAGATGATGGGTTGTGAGGGTGACAAAAGCTTAAACCACAGTTTATGCGCTATTCCGCAAGGGACCGATTGAATCCAAAAGTTTAATGCTATAGTTAAAATTTATTCTTAATACTTTTCTCGTAGTTGCGGATGCTTGCGGGAGGGTTAATCATAAGTAGGAGGTTTATTCAAGTAAGAATAGCACCTAAGCACCGGCCACCCACATATGAAATTATCAATGTAGCGAACACGAATCAAACCAACATTGTGAAAGTGACTAGATGGAAATCCCGTGTACCCTCAAGAACGCTTTGCTTATCGTAAGAAACTGTTTTGGCCTATCCTTTGCCTCAAAAGCATTGGGCTACCTTGCTGCACTTTTGCTACTATTATTTTATGTGCTCATTAAAAATTATCTTGCTATCAAACTACTCCACTACTTACAATTTGAGCACTTGTAGACATTACCTTGCTGGAAACCACTTGTCATTTCCTTCTTCTCCTCGTTGGGTTCGACACTCTTACTTATCGAAAAGAGATACAATTGATCCCCTATACTTGTGGGTTATCAAGGCTATTTCCTGGCGCCATTTCCGGGGAGTGAAGCACCTTTGGTAAGTGGAATTTTGTAAGGAAACATTTATATAGTGTGCTGAAATTTATTGTCACCTTGTAGCGACCAGACCTCAAACGGTCCAATCTCTGTGCTCCGGTGTCATCCCTGGATCAGTAATGCTGACACCACATAGTACTTGAAGGATTTATAACAGAGTAGCAATCACACACTTATTACATCGAGTGTCTCAAAAGAGAACTTATTACAATAAACATGGCTTAAGGCCATCTAAACGATAACAGCGGAAGGCTTGGAAGATAAGTGAGTCCATCAACTCCAACGACATCACTGAGTATAGAACCACGACCTAAAAGCACCTTACTCGTCGTCTGAAAAATCTGCAACATGAACGTTGCAGCCCGAAACGGGTCAGCACATGGAATATGCTAGCAATGTAACACATAGAGAGCAAAGAAAGAATAAGGCTATACTATATGCATATTTGGCTGGTGGAAAGCTCTATGGTTATAGTTTTGCGTAAAGCCAATTTGTCCCTACTGCAAAGGAATAAATTTTATTTAACTATCATGGTGGTTGTTAAACATTGAGAGTGTAGACACCCTCTCAATCCCAATTAAGCATCATCATTAAAACCCAACAAAATTATTTAGAGTAACATGATGAGATTCACATGATAATCCAAGTACTAGATACTCAAGTTGTCCATAACCGGGGACACGGCTAACCATGATTAGTTTATACACTCTGCAGAGGTTTGCGCACTTTTCCCCACAAGACTCGATCTCCTCCATTGGGATTCTCGCACTACATGGTGTTTGAGAAACGGATGACCGAGACATAGTCTTTCAGAAGCGCTAGCACCTTACGATCGGGTAGACCATTACACCTACTTTCCCCTACATCTACTAGTCTACCATTGTAAGAGTTCGCACAACTTAATCAACTATGCTAGAGCCCATAGTAGCTTGTGGCTACACACGGAAGTTTCTAGTATGAATAATCTCATGATCCCTTTGAGCCTGGGTGGCGGTCCAAAAGAAAAACTAGCAATCGCTGGAATACCCAGGTGCCTCAATCCACCCAGATGTGTATTTAAGTTGCCACCTTAGATAAACCATTAATTTAGCAAACTCACATCTGTCATGGATACACTCACCCAATCCACGTCTACTAGCATAGCATAGCAATATAAGCAAACCTAGAAGTAACTCCCAAAGGTTTGATAGTAACAGGTAATAGGTACTACCTCATCTACTTCCCCAAACCCACAATTTAATTAGATCCTAATCATGCAATGTGTGAGAGTTGATCTAATGCAATAAAACTGGGTAGTAGGAGGTATGCTCAAAGTGTTACTTGCCTTGTCGACGATCCGTGAAACCTAACGATTCGAAGTAGCAAGCGGCGCACTCCGGGTACTCTATCGCAAACAAACAAGCATACAATAAGTACTCAACTAATGCATAGGTAAAGCTCAAATAAGAGAACTAACCAGAAAGTTCAACTTAAGAACTCCGGTTGGCAAAAAGAATCAAATCGAACGAAGCAACGAAAGACAAACGGCAAAAGAAACAAGCTTCGTTATACTATTCGGGGTCTAGGTCAAATTTTATAGAGGCAAAAACTGGTTTGAGTTGGTTAAACGGAAAGAGGGTTTCGAGACGAAACTCCAGGCGCTTGAATCGCCTGATTCCGATTAATGAGCAAAAAGTTATACTAAAATGAAAATCGGATCAGAAATCACGATCAGAAAAATCACGGATTTAATCCGAGAAAAAGAAAACGACGAACAGATTAACGAACGACCGTTCGTTATCTGGATCTAAACGAAGAATGCGTTCGTTAAAACGAACGAACGAGCGAACGCTCGCTAAATAACTAAACCGAGAAAAAACCGATCTATCTAAAAAACGAATCTAAAAAAACCAAAAATGAAACCGGTGAAAACCAACGGTTTTCTAAAAAAACGGCGGGCGGTTCGACCTCGTCGGCGGTGAGCTCCGGCGGCGGCGGCTCCGACGCGGCGCGGCACGGGTTTGGGCGGGCGGCGCGGCTTGGGCTGGGGCGGCCCGGGTGGCGCGCTATATAAAGCCCCCGGCCAGGCGGAGTCCTGGCCGGAGACGGCCCAAGGTCGGTTCGGATTTTTTTAAATAATTACGCTCAAAAAAAACAAAAGGAAAACTAAACGGACTCCAAAAATCCCGAAATAAATTTTTCCCAGCTTCTAAAATCAAGCCGCACAGGATGAACATTTATTTGGGGCCTAAATGCAATTTTAGAAAATGTGCATTTTCCTAAATTCAAATAAAATAGCAAATAAATCCAAAATAAAATCTATTTGATTTTATTATTAAATCCTCAATATTTCTTTATTTTTGGGAAAGTCATTTTATTCCCTCTCTCATATTTTGTGATAGAAATAATTGAATATAAAATAAATAAAATCAAATGATCCTATTTTCAAAAGTTGAGAAAACTCAAATATGAAAATAACGAAATCCCCAACTCTCTTTGAGGGTCCTTGAGTTGCGTGAAATTTCTGGATCAACCAAAAATGTAATAAAATATGATATGCAATGATGATCTAGTGTATAACATTCCAAATTGAAAATTTGGGATGTTACACACCTGTTACTATGGAAAGCAATCCTTTGGGGGTTTGTTCAGGGTATCTTCAGCTTGACCGGGACCGGAACGACAATTAGCTACCCCTCAACCTATTGCACATACTGAAAATATTGAATATGAAATTCCTTCGGGTATGATAGAACAACTGCAAGCTAATCCTTATGCAGGAGATGGAACCGAACATCCTGATATGCACTTGATATATGTAGAACAAATTTGTGGATTGTTCAAGCTTGCAAGTTTACCCGGAGATAAAGTTATGAAGAAATTTTTCCCTTTATCTTTGAAGGGAAAAGCATTGTCATGGTATAGGCTATGCGATGATATTGGATCCTGGAATTGGAATCAATTGAAATTGGAGTTCCGTCCAAAATTTTATCCTATGCATCTAGTTCATCATGATCGGAATTATATATATATAATTTTTGGCCTCGTGAAGGAGAAAGTATCGCTCTAGCTTGGTGGAGGCTGAAGTTAATGTTACACTCATGCCCCAATCATGAGCTCTCAAGAGAAATTATTATCCATAATTTTTATGCTCGTCTTTCTCGTAATGATCAAACCATGCTTGATACTTCTTGTCCTGGTCCTTTATGAGGAAGACTATTGAATTCCGGTGGGATATTTTGGAAGGAATTAAATGCAACTTTTAAGATTGGGAACTCGACAAAGTTAAAGAGTCAAGTATTAAACTTAAGTATGATTGTGTTAAATCTTTTATGAATACCAATATTTTCAAAAATTTAGCACTAAATATGGACTTGACTCTAAGATAGTAGCTTCCTTTTGTGAATCATTTGCGACTCATGTTGATCTCCCTAAAGAGAAGTGGTTTAAATATCACCCACCTATTAAAGAAGAAATTAAAGAACCGGTACCAGTTAGAGAAGAAACTATAATTTATAATGTTGATCCAGTTGTTCCTACTGCTTATATTGAGAAACCACCTTTCCCTGTTAGGTTAAAGGAACATGCTAAAGTCTCAACTGTGGTCAATAAAAGCTATATTAGAACACCTAAACCTGATGAGAAAATTAAAGTAGAACCTAGTATTTCTACGGTTAAGGATCTCTTGGAAGAAAATGTGGATTGGCATGTTATTTACTTTTGTGAAGAAGCTGCTAGAGTTGCCAAACCTGATAAAAAGGATAAACATAGACCTGTTGTTGGCATGCCTGTTGTCTCATTTAAAATAGGAGATCAGTGTTATCATGGTTTATGTGACATAGGTGCTAGCGTGAGTGCTATTCCTTTTTCCTTATATCAAGAAATCATGAATGACATAGCACCCGCAAAGATAGAAGACATAGATGTTACTATCAAACTTGCTAATAGAGACACTATATCACCAATTGGTATTGTTAGAGATGTTGAAGTCTTGTGTGGGAAAATAAAATACCCTAGTGATTTTCTTGTTCTTGGTTCCCCACAAGATTAATTTTGTCCCACTATCTTTGGTAGACCTTTCTTGAACACCGTTAATGCTAGAATAGACTATGAGAAACAAACTATCGGTGTTAGTTTTGGTGATGAGTCTCATGAGTTTAATTTTTCCAAGTTTAGTAGAAAACTTCATGAAAAAGAATTGCCTAGTAAAGATGAATTAATTGGTCTTGCTTCTATTGTTGTCCCACCTACTGATCCTTTAGAACAATATTTCCTAGACCATGAAAATGATTTACATATGCATGAAAGAAATGAAATAGATAAGATTTTCTTTGAACAATGTTCTTCGCTTAAACACAATTTGCCTATTGAAACTCCAGGAGGTCCTCCTCCACCTAAAGGTGATCCTGTCTTTGAATTAAAAAAATTGCTAGACACTTTGAAATATGCTTATCTTCATGAAAAGAAGATATATCCTGTTATTATTAGTGCTAACCTTTCAGAACATGAAGAAGAAAGATTATTGAAAGTTCTAAGGAAGAACTGAGCTGCTATTGGATATACTCTTGATGATTTAAAGGGCATTCGTCCCACTCTATGTCAGCACAAGATTAATATGGAACCTGATGCTAAACCCATTGTTGATCACCAACATTGGTTAAATCCAAAAATGAAGGAAGTGGTAAGAATGGAAATCTTAAAACTTCTGGAAGTAGGTATAATCTATCCTATAGCTGATAGTAGATGGGTAACTCATGTTCATTGTGTCCCTAAAAAGGGAGGCATTACTGTTGTTCCTAATGATAAGAATGAACTTATTCCACAAAGAATTGTTACAGGCTATAGAATGGTAATTGATTTTAAAAAATTAAACAAAGCAACTAGAAAAGATGATTACGCTCTGCCTTTTATTGATCAAATGCTAGAAAGATTATCTAAGCACACACATTTTTCTTCCTTGGTGGATATTCTGGTTTTTCACAAATACTTGTTTCTCAACCTGATCAAGAAAAGACCACTTTTATTTGTCCCTTTGGAACTTATGCTTATAGACGTATGCCTTTCGGTTTATGCAATGCACCTGCTACCTTTCAAAGATGTATGACTGCTATATTCTCTGACTTTTGTGAAAATATTGTTCAGGTTTTCATGGATGACTTCTCTGTTTATGGGAAGTCCATTGTTTAAGCAATCTTGATCAAGTTTTGCAGAGATGTGAACAAACAAATCTTGTCTTGAATTGGGAGAAGTGCCACTTTATGGTTAATGAAGGTATTGTCTTGGGACATAAAATTTCTGAAAGAGGTATTGAAGTGGACAAAGCTAAGGTTGATGCAATTGAGAAAATGCCATGTCCTAAAGATAACAAAGGTATCCGTAGTTTCTTAGGTCATGCTGGTTTCTATAGGAGATTTATCAAAGACTTCTCTAAAATTTCTAGGCCTCTTATGAATCTTTTGCAAAAGGATATTCCTTTTGTTTTTTATGATGATTGTTTAGAAGCCTTTGAAACACTCAAGAAAGCCTTAAATTCTGCACCTATTGTTCAACCACCTAATTGGAACTTGCCTTTTGAAATTATGTGTGATGCTAGTGATTATGCTGTTGGTGTTGTTCTACGACAAAGAGTTGATAAGAAACTCAATGTTATTCATTATGCTAGTAAAACTCTAGACAGTGCTCAAAGAAATTATGCTACTACTAAAAAGGAATTCTTAGCAGTAGTGTTTGCTTGTGATATATTTAGACCGTACATTGTTGATTCAAAAGTAATTGTTCACACTGATCATGCTGCTATTAACTATCTTATGTAAAAAAGATGCTAAACCTAGACTTATTCGATGGGTTCTCTTGCTACAAGAATTTGTTTTACATATCACTGATAGAAAAGGAGCTCGGAACCCCGTAGCTGATAACTTGTCTAGGCTTGAAAATGTGCCTGATGGCCCACTACCTATTGATGATAGTTTTCCTGATGAGCAGTTATCTGCAATAAATGTTGCTCACAACACTCCTTGGTATGCTGACTATGCTAATTACATTGTTGCTAAATATTTACCACCTAGCTTTACATACCAACAAAAGGGAAAATTCTTCTATGATTTAAGACACTACTTTCGGGATGACCCATGTCTTTATAAAGAAGGAGTAGATGGTATTATTGGACGTTGTGTTACCTGAGCATGAACAGGGACAAATCCTACGGAAATGTCACTCCAAAGCTTATGGAGGGCATCATGCTGGAGATAGAACTGCTCACAAGGTATTGCAATTTGGATTTTAATTTATTGGCTAACTCTCTTCAAGGATGCCCGTAAGTTCGTCTTATCTTGTGATGAATGCCAAAGAATAGGTAATATCGGTAAGCGTCAATAAATGCCTATGAATTATTCACTTGCTGTTGAACCATTTGACATTTGGGGATTTGATTAGATGGGACCTTTTCCTTCAGGTATACACATATTTTGGTTGCCGTTAATTATGTTACTAAATGGGTAGAAGCTATTCCAACCAGTAGTGCTGATCACAACACCTCTATTAAAATGCTTAAGGAAGTTATTTTCCCAAGGTTTGGAGTCCCTAGATATTTAATGACTGATGGTGGTTCAAACTTTACTCATGGTGCTTTCTGTAAAATGCTTGCCAAGTATGATGTTAATAACCATAGAATTGCATCACCTTATCATCCTCAGTCTAGTGGTCAAGTTGAACTTAGCAATAGAGACATAAAATTAATCTTGCAAAAGACTGCCAATAGGCCCCGAAAGAATTGGTCTAAGAAATTAGATTATGCACTTTGGGCTTATAGAACATCACACAAAAATCCTATGGGTATGTCTCCTTATAAAATGGTTTATGGAAAAGCTTGTCATTTGCCTCTTGAATTAGAACATAAAGCATATTGGGCAATCAAAGAACTCAACTATGATTTCAAACTTGCCAGTGAAAAGAGGTTATTTGATATTAGCTCATTAGATGAATGGAGAACCCAAGCTTATGAAAATGCAAAGTTGTTTAAAGAAAAAGTCAAAAGATGACATGACAAGAGAATCCAAAAGCGTGAGTTTAAAGTAGGCGAATATGTTCTTTTGTAAAACTCTAGTTTCAGATTCTTTGTAGGAAAACTCCTCTCAAAATGGGAAGGCTCCTATGTCATCGAGGAGGTTTATCGTTCTGGAGCCATCAAAATAAATAATGTCGAAGGTACTAACCCAAAGGTTGTTAATGGGCAATGTATAAAACATTATATCTCAAGTATGCCCATTAATGTTGAAAGTAATATTATCCAAACTTCGACACCGGAAGAACACATAAAAGAGTCCTTCCGGGATACTCTAGAATCATGAAAATAAGGAGGTACGTGATACGGTAAGTAAACGGACTCCGAAAAATCCGCAAAAATATTTTTTGTCAGTTTTGGAATATTTAGAAAAATAGGAAAATAAGAAACTTCCACGAAGTGTACCCTGGTGGGAACAAGACACCAGGGCATGCCTGGCTTGCCAGGCGCGCCCAGGTGGGTCCTTCAGGACTTCGTTTTTCTACAGCTTGCTTGTTTCTCACGATAAAAAAATCTTTATATACCCCTGAACCTATACCATCATATCACTGAGAAATCTTCTGTTTTCTTTTCTTGCTGTTTCCTATCAGATCTGCAAAAGATGTTGTCCCAAGACTCCGAGGGTGAGAGCTATGCTGCTGATTTCATTGCAAACCCCAAGTCCTATGGGGATGTGGAGCACTATGGCTGGACCACGGAGGAAGAGGAAAACTATTATCCTAGGGAGAAGCATGAGACGAGCTCAGATGAAGACGAACCTCTGCTACCTCAACCTGGGGACATGCATGTGGAATTCAAGAAGTCAAGCCTCCCCAATAAATCAAATAGGCCTAAGGTTCAGTTTATACCTTTTCGCCTTTTGTAGGAATGCAAGCAGGACCTATATAAGAGGGTGTTGGAGCTCGAGCAGGAGGTCGGTGAATTGAAGGAGGAAAATTCCATCCTCAAGCATAAGCTAAGGAAGAAAGGCAAACCCTCTACATCATCACCACCACCTTCTTCTTCATCACCAAAAGAGAATTGAGTATCGGGTATGGACACTCCCCTTGGCTTCCGCCAAGCTTGGGGGAGGTGCCTCGGTATCGTATCATCCCCACTATATTTTGCCTTTATTTATTTTAGTTCAATCTTTTCCTATAGATGAATGAAAGTTTAGTTTGATCCTTTCTTTTCGAGAGTTTCCTTAGTGATCTATCCTTGTAATCGTGTGCGAGATGTATAATAAAGTTTAGTTTGAGTTTTTGCTTTCTTTACTTTCATGTTGCAATAAAAAGGAAGGAAATAAATGAAAGAACGGAAATAAACGAAAAAGATCATATGCTAATCTTATGGTAGGTGACGACACCACATAAGGAAAAGTATAAGTAGAAAATTTTGTTAGAGATTGACAAACATAGCATTTGTCAATGATGCAACTCATGAAAGAATTAATAAGGGAAGAGAAGATTCACATATAAATATACTATCCTAGAAATCTTTTGTAATTGTGAGCCCTCATCAAAATATTATATGCTAAAATTGTTGATGTTGGATAATTAAGACAACTTAATGATTTATGTTTGTCTATATTCACATAGAATTCATATTGTCATAGATCCTTTAATAGGTGGTGCTTGCCCCTATCTTTGCTAGCCAAAAATTCCACACTAAGTAGAGATACTACTTGTGCATCCAAAAACCCTTAAACCCAAATCTTATTTTCAAGAGTCCACCATACCTACCTAGGGATTGAGCAAGATCCCTCAAGTAAGTTGTCATCGGTGCAAAAAGGCAATAAAAATTGCTTCTAAAAGTGTGAGATCATTTAGTGTAAGAGAAAATTGAGCGTTGCACGAACTTGTGATGGTGAAGAATAAAAGCGACAGACTGCATAATAAAGGTCGCTATCACAAGGGGCAATGCAACGTGACGTTCTTTTGCACAAAGGGGATGAGCGTACAAACAAATAAGCACATGGCAACCTCTGCTTCCCTCTGCAAAGGGCCTATCTTTTACTTTTATGTATTTACTTTTATGCAAAGAGTCAAAGTTTTCTCTCTATTCCTTTTTATTTTCTCCTTTGGCAAGCATCATGTGGTGAGGAAATATCTAGGCACATATGTCCAGTTGAATATAGATATCATGAGTTATTATTGTTGACATCACCCTTCAGGTGAATACGTTGGGAGGTGAAACTATAAGCCCCTATCTTTCTATGTGTCCGGTTGAAACGTTTTGCTCATGTGTACGCGGTGAGTGTTAGCAATCATGGAAGACTATATGATGGTTGAGTATGTGGACTTGCCTAAAGGCTCCATCATGTGACCCTTCCTAAAAAGATGATGAATTGAGTTGCAAAGTTGACTGAGAACATAGTTTGTTGGTTTCTAATAGAGTTTTTGCTTTATACTTCAATAGTGTGATGAATTGTCACTTATTCATGAGAAGTCTATGAAAAAAGTTCTATGATAAGAGTCTTATTTTTAAGTTTGTTGCTGTTATAATAATAAACATGATGCTTCTATGTCCGTATTTTGTTTTTATCAACACCTCTCCCTCTAAGCATGTGGACATTTTTTTCGATTTTGGTTTTCGCTTCAGGACAAGTGAGGTCTAAGCTTGGGGGAGTTGATACGTCCATTTTGCATCATGTTTTCCTACTGTTATTTATGATGTTTTTATCCATAATAATGCTTTTTGGAGTAATTCTAATGCCTTTTCTCTCATAATATGCAAGGTATATGCAAAGAGGGAGAATTCCGACAGCTGGAAATCTGGACCTGGAAAAGCTATGTCAAGCTACCTATTCTGCACAACTCCAAACAAGCTGAAACTTCACGGAAAATTTTTATGGAATATATGAAGAATATTGGAGCAAATAAGTACCACAGGGGGTCCCCCCAGGTGGGCACAACCCACCTGGGCGCGCAAGGGAGCCCAAGCGCGTCCTGGTGGGTTGTGCTCACCCAGGCCCACCTCCGGTGCCCATCTTCTGGTATACAAGTCATTTTGACCTAGAAAAAAATGAGGAGAGGACTTTCGGTAAGGAGCGCCGCCATCTCGAGGCCGAACTTGGGCAGGAGCACTTTTGCCCTCCGGCAGAGCGATTCCGCCAGGGGAACTTCCCTCCCGGAGGGGAAAATCATCGTCATCATCATCACCAACAACTCTCCCATCTTGGGGAGGGCAATCTCCATCAACATCTTCAAAAACACCATCTCATCTCAAACCCTAGTACATCTCTTGTGTTCAAACTTGTTACCGGAACTATAGATTGGTGCTTGTGGGTGACTAGTAGTGTTGATTACATCTTGTAGTTGATTACTATATGGTTTATTTGGTGGAAGATTATATGTTCAGATCCAATATGCTATATAATACCCCTCTGATCTTGAGAATGGTTATCATTTATGAGTAGTTACTTTTGTTCTTGAGGTCACGAGAGAAATCATGTTACAAGTAATCATGTGAACTTGATATGTGTTCGATATTTTGATAGTATGTATATTGTGATTCACTTAGTGGTGTAATGTGAACGTCGACTACAAGACACTTCACCATATTTGGGCCTAAGGGAATGCATTGTGGAGTAGCAATTAGATGATGGGTTGCGAGAGTGACAGAAGCTTAAACCCCAGTTTATGCGCTATTCTGTAAGGGACCGATTGGATCCAAAAGTTTAATGCTATGGTTAGAATTTATTCTTAATACTTATCTCGTAGTTGCGGATGCTTGCGGGAGGGTTAATCTTAAGTAGGAGGTTTGTTCAAGTAAGAACAGGACCTAAGCACCGGTCCACCCACATATCAAATTATCAAAGTAGCAAACACGAATCAAACCAACATGGCGAAAGTGACTAGATGAAAATCCCGTGTACCCTCAAGAATGCTTTGCTTATCATAAGAAACCGTTTTGGCATGTCCTTTGCCTGAAAAGGATTGTCCTACCTTGTTGCACTTTTGCTACTATTATCGTTACTTGCTCATTACAAATTATCTTGCTATCAAACTACTCTGCTACTTACAATGTCAGCACTTGCAGACATTACCTTGCTGGAAACCACTTGTCATTTCCTTCTTCTCGTCGTTGGGTTCGACACTCTTACTTATCGAAAAGAACTACAATTGATCTCCTATACTCGTGGGTCATCAGCTGCCCACCAATAGCACCCTTTGCTCCGGAGGTGGTGCCTGGCCACCGCTGGGTCCTCGTGCCCGCACCGGGGCTGGCGCGCACTCGGACGCCCGAGTCGGTGGCACGAGTGATACGTCCATTTTGCATCATGCTTTTATATTGATATTTAATGCATTATGGGCTGTTATTACACATTATATCACAATACTTATGCCTATTCTCTCTTATTTTACAAGGTTTACATGAAGAGGTAGAATGCCGACAGCTGGAATTCTGGGCTGGAAAAGGAGCAAATATTAGAGACCTATTCTGCACAACTCCAAAAGTTCAGAAACTTCATAGAGCATGTTTTTGGAATAAATTAAAAATATTGGGCGAGGAAAGTACCAGAGGGGGGCCACTAGCCATCCACAAGGGTGGAGGGCATGCCCCCCGACCTTGTGGCCCCCCTGGCAGGTCTCTGGTGCCCATCTTTGGCTATATGGTGTCTTTTACCCTGGAAAACATCAAGAAGAAGCTTTCGGGAGGAAGCGCCGCCATCTCGAGGCGGAACCTGGGCAGAACCAATCTAGGGCTTCGGCGGAGCTGTTTTATCAAGGAAACATCCCTCTAGGAGGGGCAAATCGTCACCATCTCCTCTCATCAAGAGGGGGTCAATCTCCATCAACTTCTTCACCAGCACCATCTCCTCTCAAACCCTAGTTCATCTCTTGTATTTGATCTTGGTCCCAAAACCTCAGATTGGTACCTGTGGGTTGCTAGTAGTGTAGATCACTCCTTATAGTTGATGCTAGTTGGTTTATCCGGTGGAAGATCATATGTTCAGATCCTTAATGATAATTAATACTCCTCTGATTATGATTATGAATATGCTTTGTGACTGGTTACGTTTTTTCCTAAGGACATGGGAGAACTCTTGTTATAAGTATCATGTGAATTTGGTATTCGTTCGATATTTCTAATGAGATGTATGTTGTCTCTCCTCTAGTGGTGTTATGTGAACATTGACTACATGACACTTCACCATTATTTGGGCCTAGGGGAAGGCATTGGGAAGTAATAAATAGATGATGGGTGCTACCTCTTGAGCTTGCGTTGGTTTTTCCCTTGAAGAGGAAAGGGTGATGCAGCAAAGTAGCGTAAGTATTTCCCTTAGTTTTGAGAACCAAGGCATCAATCCAGTAGGAGACAACACGACAAGCCACCGAATACCTGCACAAACAAACACCAACTTGCAACCAATGCAACAAAGGGGTTGTTAATCCATTCACGGTTATTCGCAAAGTGAGATTTGATAGAGACGGATAATCGGTAAAGTAATATTTTTGGTATTTTTGGTCTATGAAACGGAAAGTAAAAGATTGCAAAAGAAAGTAAATAGGAAACTAGAATTGTAGATCGGAAACTTATATGATGGAAAATAGACCTGGGGGCCATAGGTTTCACTAGAGGCTTCTCTCAAGAAAGAAAATATTACGGTGGGTGAACAAATTACTACCGAGCAATTGATAGAAAAGTGCAAAGTTATGATGATATCTACGACAATGATCATGAATATAGGCATCACGTCTGTGTCAAGTAGATCGAAACGATTCTGCATCTACTACTATTACTCCCCACATCGACCGACTCCTACCTACATCTAGAGTATTAATTTCATAAGAATAGAGTAACGCATTAAGTAAGATGACATGACGTAGCAATATGATGAAAACCCCATCTTGTTATCCTTGATGGCAACAATACAATACGTGCCTTGCTGCCCCTACTGTCACTAGGAAAGGACACCACAAGATTGAACCCAAAGCTAAGCACTTCTCCCCTTGCAAGAAAAACCAATCTAGTTGGCCAAACCAAATTGATAGTTCGAAGAGACTTGCAAAGATATCAAATCATGCATATAAGAATTCAGAGGAGATTCAAATAATATTCATAGATAAGCTGATCATAAATCCACGATTCATCGGATCTCGGCAAACACACCGCAAAAGAGTATTACATCGAATAGATCTCCAAGAACATCAAGGAGAATCAAAGAGAGAGAAGAAGCCATCTAGCTACTAGCAATGGATTCGTAGGTCTGTGGTAAACTACTCACTCTTCATCGGAGAGGCAATGGTGTTGATGTAGAAGCCCTCCGTGATCGAATCCCCATCTGGCAGGATGCCAGAAAAGGCCCCTAGACGGGATCTCACGGGTATAGAAGGTTGCGGCGGTGGAAAAATGGTTTCGTGGCTCCCTTGGAAGTTTTTGGGGTATGAGAGTATATATAGGAGGAATATCTAGGTCAGTGATACATCTCCAACATATCTATAATTTTTGATTGTTCCATGCTATTTTATTATCAATCTTGGATGTTTTATAATCATTTTATATCATTTTTGGTACCAACCTATTGCCATAGTGCCAAGTGCTAGTTCCTGTTTTTTCCATGTTTTTTACATCACAGAAAATCAATATCAAACGGAGTCCAAATGCCGCGAAACTTTACAGAGATTTTTATGGACTATATGGAAGATATTGGGCCCTGGTTGCACCTGGGGAGTCCCGAGGAGGGGACAACCCACCAGGGCGCTCCAGGAGGCCCAGGCGCGCCCTGGTGGGTTGTGCCCACCTCGGGTGCCCCCCGGACCGCCTCTTTCCTCTATAAATACCCAATATTCCCAAAATCCTAGGGGAGTCGACAAATATTCATCTAGCCGCCGCAGAGTCCAGAACCACCAGATCCAACCTAGACACCATCACGGAGGGGTTCACCACTTCCATTGGTGCCTCTCCGATGATGCGTGGGTAGTTCTTTGTAGACCTTCGGGCCCATAGTTAGTAGCTAGATGGCTTCATCTCTCTCTCTCTCTCTCTTGATTCTCAATACAGTGGTCTCTTGGAGATCCATATGATGTAACTCTTTTGCGGTGTGTTTGTTGGGATCAATGAACTTTGAGTTTATGATCAGATCTATCTTTTTATATCCATGAAAGTATTTGAGTTTCTTTGATATCTTTTATGCATGATCTCTTATAGCCTTGTATTTCTTCTCCGATATTTGGGTTTTTTCTGGCCAACTTGATCTATTTATCTTGCAATGGGAAGAGGTGCCCGGTAGTGGGTTCGATCTTACGGTGCTTGATCCCAGTGACAGAAAGGGAACCGACATGTATTTATCGTTGCTACTAATTAAGGATAAAAAGATGGGATCTATATCTACTGCCATAGATAAACGGATCTCATATACATCATGGCATCGTTCTTATTGCATTACTCCATTTTTCCATGAACTTAATACACTAGATGCATGCTGGATAGCGGTCGATGTGTGGAGTAATAGTAGCAGATGCAGGCAGGAGTCGGTCTACTAATCATGGATGTGATGCCTATGTAATGATCATTACCTGGACATCGTCATAATTATTTGAGGTTCTATCAATTGCCCAACAGTGATTTGTTTACCCACCGTTTGCTATTTTTCTCGAGAGAAGCCACTAGTGAAACCTACGGCCCCGGGTCTTCTTTCTCATATATTTGCCTTTGCGATCTACTTTTCTCTTGCTTTTATTTTCAGATCTATTAAACCAAAAAACCCGAAAATACTTTGCTGCACTTTATTTTATTTGCGATCTATTTATTCAATCTATCACAAATTTATCTCCCATCCACGCACCGTTTCTGGTGCCGTTACTCGAAAGGGATTGACAACCCCTTTAACACATCGGGTTGCGAGGTGTTGTTATTTGTGTGCAGGGGATGTTTACATTGTGTTTCTTGGTTCTCCTATTGGTTCGATAACCTTGGTTTCATATCTGAGGGAAATACCTACAACCGCTGTGCTACATCATCCCTTCCTCTTTGGGGAAATACCGACGTAGCTTCAAGCGACATCAGTCAGGAGGCCACAGAGGGGCCCATAAGGTTGGGGGGCGCGCCCCACCCCCTGGGCATGCCCTCCACCCTTGGGTATGCCTCGTGGCTCTTCTGACTTGCACTCCAAGTCTCCCGGGTGTCTTCTGGTCCAACAAAAATCATCGCGAAAGTTTTATTCCGTTTGGACTCTGTCATGGTTTTGTCACGGCAGATGTCCTCGTAAAAGGACTTAGTCGTGGAGCCATCGCTACGGGTTAGCTTAAAGGGGTTAAACCAGACAAGGGACACAAGAGTTTTATACTAGTTTGACCCCTTACGATGAAGATAAAGCCTACGTCTAGTTGTGATAGAATTGCTGGGGTTTCGATGACCAGGGAGCGAATCCGCTTTACCTAGCTCTCTAGTTGTTGTCTGTTGTCCCTAAACCGCCGCCGGGTCGTCCCTTTATATACACAGGTTGACACCCGTCGGTTTATAGAGTCCCGAGGCTGGATCATCAACGTGTCCAACTCGGTCTCTATCTCTCCTATTTTACCATACAAGTTACATGATAATGCCAGTTTACATCTACAGGCCTTAATCCGCCTTTGGGCCTTGGGCCTTTGTAAAGCGCCACCATCCTTGGTCTTCATGGGCTTCTAATCTTCATAGAGTTAACCCAGCCACTCCTGGCTGGTTTACATCCAGTACTAATATCCCCAACATTAGGCCCCAGATTGATTTGAATTTATTCATGTCAATCTTCAACACTTAGAAAAATTCTTCCTCTTGCACCTTCGCACGGACCTTGTAAACTGCCGTGACGTCATTCTCCGGATTTTTAGTAAACCGTCGTGACATCACCTTATTTATTTCAAACCAAAGATACCTCCTTTTATTAATGAGCATCCAACAATCGAGGCAACAATCTCGTTACCTACCCATTTTTGGGCTCCTTGATTCCCGCGCCTGTCGCTTATCTCTCTGTCTTTATAAATAGAGCGGACGACCCCTTCCTTCTCGTTCTGTTGCCCTCTCCTCTCTTCTTCCTCCTTGCGATACCTCTGCACCGGAGCGCCGCCATCGTCGTCGAGCTTCATCTCTGCCTCATCCCTTGCCGCTGCATCGACCTGAACGCTCCAGAGAAACGCGGCACCCCTCCGCTACCTTAACAGCTTCGGTAAGTCTTCCCCCTTTTCTTCATAGATCCCCTTTAGGGTTTCAGTGTTCATCGAAGTTCGTCGCAGCTCCGGTGCTGCTCTTCTTTTTTTCTTCCCAGTAGCATCAAAAACTAGTTAGATCCGCTAGCTCTTCGTGCGACTGTAGCCATAATTGTATTTTCCTCATTAGACTCCCCCTTTATATAGAGAACAACTTATCTGGATCTGCTGAACTGTTTAAGCACCAGAAGTTTAAACCTGAATATATTCCAATTTATGTCACACCTCAGATCTGGAATTTTCATATAAATCTGTGAAACTTGTTTCCCCTTACTTAGGTATTTTTAGATCTGTCCTCCTCACACCAATATAGGCGGTTTAACTTTTTCAAGTATGATAATCCGGCAGGCACCATTAGTCCCCTTTTAAACCGCCGATTCATTTATATTCCAGTGTAAAAATATGCATATACCTCCGCTTCTGGTCATTGCTTTACCATTCATAAACACTCTATCATAGGCGGTTTATAACTTCCTCCGATTTATCAATTTCACATGCTTGGATTCCTTTTCCCTCAACATGTTGTACCTTATGCATCACCATTAATGAATCATAAACCGGCATTATGTTTTTCCCATCTCTTCACTTGCACTGGCCAAACAGTTTTATTCCTGTAACTAGGTCCCTTCCCGGGTTACAGAGGAGCAATTGAACGGAATGGTTAAAATTGGTACCTTACCGAAGAAGAATGAGATCCGGTGGCGAGTTCCTGGGCCGGAAAACCCTCCTACCCCCAAACAGGGTGAAGTAGTGGTGTTTGTTGATCATATAGGCCGTGGCTTTAAACCGCCTAAATCTAAGTTTTCCCGAGATGTACTTGCCAGCTTTCAGCTCCACCCTCAAGACATTGGACCCAACTCAGTATCCAATATATGCAACTTTCAAGTTTTTTGTGAAGCGTACCTACAAGAAGAGCCAACTGTCGAGCTGTTCTGGGATTTCTTCCATTTAAACCATCGCACTGAATTTGTAGACGGACCCAACACTGAACTTGGCAGTGTCTCTATTCAAAAAAGGAAAGAGGTTGAGTTTCCTCATGCCAAACTTCACAGTCACCCAAAAGAGTGGAATCAAACTTGGTTCTATTGCAAACACCCTCTCCTGAAGATGAGAACCCTCTACCGGGTTATCGTGCTCACCGGCTCGCTAATACTCATCCGCTTCCGCAACTACAAAGTGCCCAGGACCGGGCCTCGTACGCACCTCAACTAGCCAAGCTTAGAGCCTTTATGGCCAACGGTTTAATAGGTGTGAACCTCGTCCATTGTTGGATATCCTAGAGTATCCTGTCGTTAAGTCGCCGCGCCGGTTTAATGTGCGAGTACACTGGTGATGTAGACTCCCAACGTCATATCAATATTGAGCTAACAGATGAAGAAGTCACTGAGTCTGTCAAGAAAATGTTGAATAAACCGGAAACTGTCTGCAGCAAGACCGGGTTAAGCCCCTTTTACACGCAAAACAAACCGCCCGCTGTAAGTATTGTCTGTGCTTCTGCTTTACACCTGATATTTTTGGACTGTGCAATCTTTGAATACCCTCTGCCCATTTTTAAACAGGGTGATGATCCGTTCTGGAAAAAGAAACCTCAAGAGAAAGCGGCGAATGTCGGATTTCGGGTTCCGGCAGACCCTTGAGGTTTGAACACTGGGGTGCGCGCGGAGATTTCGCCTCCTGCCTACCTGCACTCCTCTGCCTCGCTAGGATCTAAACTAAGGAAAGAACAACACAAGAGACACAGGGTTTATACTGGTTCGGGCCACCGTTGTGGTGTAATACCCTACTCCAGTGTGTGGTGTGGTGGATTGCCTCTTGGGCTGATGATGATGAACAATACAAGGAAGAACAGCCTCGCGAGGGTCTGTTCTTAGCTGGGCGATGAACTGCTGGGAGGAGCTCAGTCACCCTTCTCTCTCTCTCTCTCTACCTGAGCTTCTCTATCCTTCGGTCCCTCTCTTTTCTTCGGATCTCTCCGCCCCACCTCATCTTCTCTGTGGGTGGCTGGTCCTATTTATAGAGGCCCTTGTCCTCTTCCCAAATATCGAGCGGGAAGGGAGCCAACAATGGCGGGCTAATTTGAAGGGGGACAGCTAGTATCAGCTATCCTGACAAAAGTAGTCTTCGCCTGCGCAAAGCTCTGGTGATGACGCCGTCTTGGGCTCCACGGTGACCTCCGTCGCGTAGTCCTTCTGTTCTTGGTCTCGTTGCACCGAAATGGCAACCTTTGCCTGATGCCTCGGTACTCCGCGGCTGCGCTTGCCCCCTTTGCACCAAAGAGGAAGGGAGGACACTGCGCGGGCTGGCACCCGCCTGGCACCCCCGGTCGTCATGGCTTGCGTCACGGGCACCTCGTGAGGTACCCCACCTTGATCTCTCCGCCTCCTCGTGAGCCAGCCTGACGAGGCCGCGCCTGAGGAAGCTCTACATCATCCGCCCCGCGAGGCTTGGCCCCTCGCGAGGGTCTTGGGTTTGTGTTGGTGAAGATGGGCCGCGCTGGGCCCCCCTTTGAGCCACGCCGCAGGCCGCAGGCAGGCAAGTCTGGGGACCCCCGTTCCCAGAACACCGACAGTAGCCCCCGGGCACAAGGCGCGCCCGGACTTGGCCGTGCAGGGAGGCGGAAGGGCAAGAGTGAAGCACCGCGGGCCCTAACAGCCTGCGGCCTTGGGCGTCGCGTGGCGGTTGATTGGACGTGGGTGCCCTAGCAACCGTGCGAGTTGATAAAGGAGCGGCATCCACCTAGGCTTTGCTTCTGAGGCCTGACGTCCGCATTTCTTGGATAGGCTGGCGCCCGCAGCAAAGAAGCCGAAGGGGGCTCCCGAGGTTCCACCCGTGGCAGCGCCTCTGCCTGCGAAGGAGGGTGACCGCGACGCACAGGCTTCACCTGCCCGGTCATCCTCACGAGTCCTGGCTGAGCTGGCTGGGGCGAGCTCAGCCCCCACGGCCCAAGTGGCTCCCGAGGTGCTCTCGCCTGCCGCCGCCACTACAGTTGTCGGGGCGCGGCAGACTCCGCCTCAGGATGATGTGGCCGCGCTGCCGCCTTCTCCTCCTACTCCACCGGCTGCTGTCTCTCTGACTCCTTCTTCCGTTCTGGATCGTGCTGTTGCTGAGCTAGACCGACTGCGTCAGGATCTTCTTGGCGCCGACCCCCGCTTGGTGGCCGGGCGCTTGGAGCTGGCTTCAGGATGGGTTCGCTCCGACGCTTCGATTCGGGCGGCGCTGGTCCAGGCCTCGACGACATGCGACGAGGAGAAGCAGGCCATCCTTGAGGCGAAGGCTGCTCATGATGCAGCCCTGGGGGAGGTGGTCGACGTCCATGGTCGTTGCAAGGCGCTAGAGGGCGAACTGCAAGATTTGTGGGACCAGCTCGCGAATGAGGTCCGCCTTCGCCAAGAGCAGGAAGAAGGCGTGAAGGCTCGCGAGGCGGCTCTCAAGGAGAGGGAGGTCAAGCTCAAGAAACGCCGCGACCGCCTAGGCGCGCTGGAGCAGGAGTTGGGGGCGAGGAAGGCCGAACTGGACGACGAGGCCCTGGTTCTTGCCGAGGACCGCGTGGCCTTCGCGGAGATGGAGGCGAGGGCTCGCTCCTCACTGAGGACACTTTACGACAGCGGCCTGGAGAGCCCACTGGCTGGCGCCGAGGACGGCCCTACCAAGCTGCTTCCCTTCCTGGTTCACGCTCTTGAAGATGTCGCCCTTGGCCTTGGCCCCGCGGCCGAGGCCGAGGCGCGTGTCCTGTCTTCTGTAGCAATGACGCGGGTCCTCACCCACATCTACCTTCGCGATCCCGGTGTCGACCTCGACAGCCTGCTGGAGCCAGTGAGCGGCGAGCGTGCCGCTGCCGCTGCCGAGGCCGTGAAGGGTCGCGCAGAGGCCCTGTTGGGGAAGTTCCGGGCCTTCAGCACCAAGCCGAAGCAAGGCGCTGCCAACCCCACCGCTCCATGAGGCGCACCCAATCCGCGCTGCTCCATCGCCGACAAGTGACTCCGTCGCGGCTCCTGTCCTGCCTTTAATTCCTGCACATGTATCATGCCTTGGGGAGGCGTTTAAACTTGCGTGTGGCGTCGAGATAACAGTGTGGACTGTAATATTTGCTTTTGAACTTCTTGAAATTTGCGCCTTTCCTTCCTACTTGCTTATGTTCTACGCCGGCAGAGCCCGGCCCCGCGCATGCCTCACCCAGCGTTGGTCCCGACCGGAAACCAGGACGGGGCCAAGGAGTGAGGGGCCACCTGACAAGTTAGGCTCCTGAGTCGCGATGCTCAGGAGTCCCCCTTGGCGCACGAACAGCAAGTAGGGAGGTGTGATGCGGGTGGATCTACCGTTCTACGTCTGCAGGGCCCGGCCGCGCGCGTGCCTCACCCAGCGTTGGTCCCGACCGGAAACCAGGACGGGGCCACGGAGTGAGGGGCTACGTGACCAGTTAGGCTCCTGAGTCGCGATGCTCAGGAGTCCCCCTTGGCGCACGAACAGCAAGTAGGGAGGTGTGATGCAGGTGGATCTACCGTTCTACGTCTGCAGGGCCCGGCCGCGCGCGTGCCTCACCCGGCGTCGGTCCCGACCGAAAACCAGGACGGGGCCACGGAGTGAGGGGCTACGTGACCAGTTAGGCTCCTGAGTCGCGATGCTCAGGAGTCCCCCTTGACGCTCAAACGGCCTTCGTACCTTGGCTCCGCTCGGGGAGAGACGCGCGACGAACCAGGCCCGGGGGACCTAGCTGGGCGGCGTGCGTCTGGGTGTGACCCAGCCGCAGCCCCCATGCCCAGCCCCCTCGCGCGGCACTCCCGAGGGGAGGCGTTACGATGAGGCTAGACACTGAGCTCCGGGCTCCCTGAGGTTGGTGCGGCCCGGGGGCCACCCTTAGTTGTTTATCACCAGCGCGGAGCATAGCGCTACCGTATGTGTACGGGCATAGCCGCTCCTCGGCAGTGTCGTCAGCCAGCATGGTGCTTCCACTAGTACGTGGGAGGGGGCCCCCCTCCGGGAGGAGCCCCTGGGGCGTGTACAGCCCCGCCCTGACACATGGCTGGCACGGTAGGGCCTGGTGAGGTGTATCTGGGCACCCGTGAGCCAGCGCGGGACTCACGGGTCCCTACCTCTAGGCGGGTTGCGCCTGGCACTGGGCCTTATCTTGTGATGTGTCCCTGCAAATTTGGTTAGATATCGGCACTCTACGTCCTTGGGTCCCGGCCCTCGAGCTGGTCTCAGCCGTCGCTGGTATGCCAGGTCGCGATGCCATGGACAAGGCCAGAGGGTGAGGGCTGGAGAGCCAGTAAGAGCCCTGAGTCGCGATGCTCAGGTACCCCCCCTTTAACGTGCAAGTGGTCGGCATGGAGAAGAAGAGGTGCTGTGGACCGGCATCAAATAATCAAGCATGGTGGGTCTAACGCATAATCGGAAATAAACGCAAATGGGATACATGCCGCTGGGCCTGGCCCGAGCGGCTTGGGGATCATGCAGCCCGAGGGGCGCCCCCAACAAGGTAAGCTAACAACATGGAATAAAAGGGGATACACGCCGCAGGGACGGACCCACGCGGCCTGGGAATAATGCAGCCCTGGGGGGGGTGCTCCCAACTGGAAATAAAACTCGAAAGATGTCACCTGATGATGTTGAGGACGAAGGAGCGTTGATGTAGCAGGCTCGGCGGGCTGCAGGAGCCGATCCTCACAAGCCCCCAGGCCCAGGGGCCTCAGGAGGCTCCGGAGACGCTGGCGGCTCCTCACGGGCCATCTCCATCCCTGCCAGGGCTGCGGAACGCCTGGCCTCTCGTGCCTCCGTGATGCCCCTCATGAGGCGCTGGTACGTGTCAGCCGCATTCGGCAAGCCGTAAGGCATGCGAACGTAGCTGTGGGGTGGGCCTTCGCAGCGCCCCACTCGCGAGGGCCAGAGGCGCTCCAGAGAGGCGACTCGGTTGAGCCCTGGTATGTCGATGCAGACGCGTAGCCCACCATCCTCGCCTGGATGGGGAGCCACTGCTGGTAGGCGGCGGCCGCCTTTCATGACTCTTGACTCCTGTAGCTCCTGAATGGCCTTGCCGACGAACTCCTGAGGGTCTGGGTCTCCTTGCCTTGCTCCTACTTGAGGGAAACGTGCTTCGAAACACGCCTCCATGTGGTGCCCAAGCGCCTCCCTCGTGACCCTAGCTAGGTCGGTGGCCCTCCAGGGGAGAGCCCCCGAGCCCTGCCTGAGGAGGGCGCCGAGCGCGCTTCCCTATGCGATGGAAGGAGGTTCCCCCTGGGCAGGCGCGGGCCCAGAGGGGCCTGCCTCCTGAGTGGTCGGGCCGGACGATGTCTTCTTCCTCTTAGGGGCGGTCTCGGGAGGCCTCCTGCTTCCACGATCCGGGTCTTCCAGTGACGCGGCCTGAAAGGCTCGTTCCAGGGAACACACCGCGTCTTTCTCTTCACATGGCACCGTGATGACTCCGCCGCTTCCTGGCATCTTGAGGACGTTGTAGCCGTGGTGAGTTACGGCCATGAACTTGGCCAGTGCTGGGTACCCAAGGATGGCGTTGTACGGCAGGCGAATGTGAGTGACGTCGAAGTCGATGAGCTCGGTACGGTAGTTGTCGCGTGCCCCGAAGGTGACAAGGAGGCGAACCTACCCAATCGGGACCGTGGAACCGTCGGTGACACCGGAGAAAGGCTTGGTTGGCTGAAGCTGGCTATAGGGCACTTGGAGGTTGTTGAATGTTTCCACGGACAGGACGTTGAGCCCTGCCCCGCCATCGATGAGGGTCTTGGTGACCACCACGTTGCTGATGATCGGGGAGCAAAGCATCGGGAGAACTCCGGCTGTAGCCGCACACTTGAGCTGGTCTGCTAAGCTGAACGTGATGGCGCACGCCGACCACTTGAGAGGGCGTGTGGCTTCGAGCCTGGGGAGGACTGCGTTCACTTCGCGGGCGAACTGCTTGAAGATGCGCTGAGAGGCTGGGGCTTGTGCCCCGCCCAGGATGCAGGCGATCACGCGCGGCTCCTGGAAGCCCCCAGCCCCCTCGTCCTGGTGGCGGTCCTCGTTTCTCCTTGGCTGCGGCGGCAGCGGTGGGAGGCCTGCGTTGCCTCGCGGGCGATCCTCGTGAGGCTGATCCCAACAGTCTCCCTCGCGAGGCTGATCCCTCCAGCCTCCCTCACGAGGTGGGTCTTCCCAGTGATCCTCGCGAGGTTGATCGCGCCACCCTTGGCACGGGCCACGGTCTTCCCAGCGTCCTGCGTTCCTTCCTCCTCCTCGGCCTTAGCCCCGGTCACTGCCGTCAGGGCGACGGACGATCCTTCCTTCTCGCACGGCTCGGAGCTCTTGACATTCGTTGGTGTTGTGGGTGTGGAGGTCGTGGTACACATAGTACCGGCTGCCCTTGGAAGGTTCGGGCTGATCTCTGCCCCGCCTGGTGTCTGGTTCTGCCGTGAGCACGGCGGCCCCCTTGCGCTTCACATCCTTGGCCTTGGGCTTCTTCTCTTCTGGGTCTGCGGCAGGTAGCTCGAGGAGGGAGAGACGCCCTTCCTCGGCACTGGCGCACTTGGTTGCCAGGTTGAACAGCTCCAGGGAAGTGCACAGGTCTTCATGCATCGCCAGCTCCTCCTTCATCTTGACGTCGCGCACGCCGTCGGAGAAGGCCGAGATGATGGCCTCCTCAGTCACCTTGGGAATCTTGAGGCGCGCGTTGTTGAAGCGCTGGATGTACTTCTGCAGGGTCTCCCCGGGCTGTTGCTTGATGCAGCGCATGTCGCTCACGGCGGGTGGCCGGACGCGAGTGCCTTGGAAGTTGGCAATGAAGCGGGTGCGCATCTTGTCCCAAGAGGAGATTGTGCCTGGAGCCAGGTTCAGGAGCCAGGTGCGGGCCCCGTCCTTGAGTGCCATGGGGAACCAGTTCGCCATGACCTTCTCGTCTCCGTTGGCAGCTTCGATGCCTAGCTCGTAGAGCTGGAGGAACTCCGCAGGGTCAGCCGTGCCGTCGTAGCGAGGAGGCAAGTCTAGCTTGAACTTGCCGGGCCACGCGACGTTGCGTAGCTCGGCGGTGAAGGCGCGGCAGCCTGCTGTGGCCACGGGAGGCCTTGGATGACGGGAACTTGGTCTTGCATGTCCCCACACGCTGCAGCTGGGAGCAGCGCGGGGTCTTGACACGCGGGAGCAGGAGCATGGTCGTGACGTGCTGGAGCAGGGAGCGCCCGGGAAGCTTCTTGCGGGCGAGGGACTTCTTGACAGCTCTGCTCTTACTGCGCTGGCGCCTGACGGAGCGGGTTCCGCCCAGGGGCCACGCGCCTTGGAGCCATGGCGCCTTCCTGAGGAGGAGGTGGACGGGGCGCCGCCGAAGCTTCATTGCCCACGCGGGGCGGGGTGCGGCGCAGCGGAACGGACGGCGTAGGAGAGCCTCCTGCGGCGCAGACGAGCTCGGCGACGCGGTCGAGTCATTCTTCATAGATGTCGTCGACGGGACGGTAGCGCAGGAGCTCGTTCGCCGCGATGAGTGCAGCCCGAGCCTCCATTGGCGCGCGGAGTGCGCGGGACGAAGAACCAGCTGGGGTGAGCGAGGGAGTTGCGGTGCGGCCGTCTTGCCGCACGGACGGATGCTGGGACGATGCTTGTTGCTCGTCCCCCGCCGGGCCGGTGGCGGCGTTGACGGCAGGTGACGGGGAACGGCGAGGACGCCCGCCGACAGGGGCCGTCTGGGCGATGCGGGAAGCGAGCGCGGCCCGGCGCTCGGTGCGGGCCCGACGAGCGTCAGACATGGGCGTGATGGTCGGAGGAGAACGGGGTGGTGGAAGACGAATCCCGGCGCACCCCTACCTGGCGCGCCAAATGTTGGATTTTGGGTTCCGGCAGACCCTTGAGGTTCGAACACTGGGGTGCGCGCGGAAATTTTGCCTCCTACCTACCTGCACTCCTCCGCCTCGCTAGGATCTAAACTAAGGAAAGAACAACACAAGAGACACAGGGTTTATACTGGTTCGGGCCACCGTTGTGGTGTAATACCCTACTCCAGTGTGTGGTGTGGTGGATTGCCTCTTGGGCTGATGATGATGAACAATACAAGGAAGAACAGCCTCGCGAGGGTCTGTTCTTGGCTGGGCGATGAACTGCTGGGAGGAGCTCAGTCACCCTTCGCTCTCTCTCTACCTGAGCTTCTCTATCCTTCGGTCCCTCTCTTTTCTTCGGAACTCTCCGCCCCACCTGATCTTCTCTGTGGGTGGCTGGTCCTCTTTATAGAGGCCCTGGTCCTCTTCCCAAATATCGAGCGGGAAGGGAGCCAACAATGGCGGGCTAATTTGAAGGGGGGCAACTAGTATCAGCTATCGTGACAAAAGTAGTCTTCGCCTACGCAAAGCTCTGGTGATGACGCCGTCTTGGGCTCCACGGTGACCTCCGTCGCGTAGTCCTTTTGGTCTTGGTCTCGTTGCACCGAAATGGCAACCTTTGCCTGATGCCTCGGTACTCCACGGCTGCGCTTGCCTCCTTTGCACCAAAGAGGAAGGGAGGACATTGCGTGGGCTGGCACCCGCCTGGCACCCCCGGTCGTCATGGCTTGCGTCACGGGCACCTCGTGAGGTACCCCGCCTTGATCTCTCCGCCTCCTCGTGAGCCAGCCTGACGAGGTCGCGCCTGAGGAAGCTCCGCGTCGTCCGCCCCGCGAGGCTTGGCCCCTTGCGAGGGTCTTGGGTTTGTGTTGGTGAAGATGGGCCGCGCTGGGCCCCCCTTTGAGCCACGCCGCAGGCCGCAGGCAGGCAAGTCTGGGGACCCCCGTTCCCAGAACGCCAACAGCGAAGCCTTCTCGTCCTAAGACGAAAGCCGTCAAGAAAACCACAAAGAGGAAGGCACCTGAACTCATCAGTTTAGAGCTTGATGACGACCCGGATGAACCGGAAGTAGAGGTAGAACTTGATTCACTTGCTTCACTTTTCATGCATCTCATTGACAATGATATTTATCAGGAGGATGTTGAAGGCAGCTAAGCTGACGATGCAGAGGTAATTATCCTTTCCTCCAGTTCAGATCCTCTGCCAACACAAAAAATCCGTCAAGCAGTCGGCAAAGTAAGCTTTTCTCACCCTCTTGCTCACTTGGACCCAACATTTATTTTGAATAAGCAGCAGCACGAGGCTCGCCGCACAACCCGGCACAGCGGCCAAACGGTCACTTCGACCGGTTTACCGAATACCCGGTCCGGAAACACCGACCTGAGGTCTCACCCAGTTCTGAAACTTCTTATCCCAAGGCCGGCTATTTCTGACAACCTCTTAATCCGTCCGATTCGAATTATCAAGTGACACCTCCTTCATCCTCTGGCGAGTCAACAACGACACAACTCCCTCCCCTTAAGACCGTTGCTGGGTAAGTTTTAAATGAATCTGTTGACGCTTTGTATTTGCATGTTGTTTTCATCCTTGCATCTTTTCCTTTTCAGAGCCAAGGCTAGACCCAGCAAGAAAACTCGGGTAAATAAACCGTCTGAAGAATTGGTTGGTGAACCGGAGCAAACCGCTGAACCAGAAGGTCCCCATGTAGACACTGTTTTTCATGAACCACCCCCTTCGGATCATGATTTGAATGAGCAAACAGAAGCTGAAGTAGCAGACCTTGTCGACAAACCGACGAGCCCGGTCCATAATGACGATGGACCGCCCAGTCTGGTGAAGGCTACTGATATCCCAACAACTCCAACACAGACTACTGGTAACAAGGAAGATGATGTTGTCATCATTGGTGTTGGTCATACCTCTCCTGGCAACCCTGTTGCTTTATCCAAACATAGCGCTAAAGAAGAACGTGCTGCAATGGAAAAAGGGAAATGGAGCACGAATGTATCAAGCTATGCCCACCTCAGTGCTCAAGAACTCCATTCTGGCTTTCTCAACCGTCTGCACTCAAACCGTGATTATGAAGCCGGTTTAGTGAATCTGATGAAGGAGCGCTACGAGGTACTTTCATTATTTGTCCTTTCTTAAATACAATTTGTAAGGATCAACTTTAGTAGCCCCCAAGGGCCGGTTTAGGATGGCAATCATAAATCGGGACTTTGTAATATCTTGACCCTTGCATGCTTATCTTTCACATATCCAGTAATCTTTAAAATAAACCGGTACTTGATCATTGTTTGCCTATACTTTTCGCCTGTATAGTCCCCAAGGGCCGGTTTATCTTTCGAAGGTAAATCCGGTCTTTAATCAATACTTCAACTTTGAACATACGTACATTAGCCCCCAAGTGTCAAGGATAATGCATGTATTGTACTTGGGACTTGCAAAAATTTCTGATAATAGAGCAAATAGGCATTAGCCCCCAAGTACAAAGTGCATAACTTGTTATATGCTTGGTACTTCAAATATACATATCCCATTGATGATTTATCTTGCCTTTGTAGGCCGAGCTGAGTAAGAAGGATGCTCAAACCGCTGACCTTCAGGAGAACATTAAATCTTAGCAAGCGGAAGCTTCCAAAGCCAAGGAATAACTGACTAATGCCTTAGCAGTCATGGAGAAGCTAAAGGAAACCTTTAATAAAGAGCATGCAGATTGGGATACAGAGAAGGCCGGTTTAACAAAGAAGGCCGAAGATGCAGAAGCAGCCCTGAAGCTGGTGGTTGAAGAACTGACCGGCTTAAAACGGCAGATTAATGCCATGACCTCTGCTGTATTTGGTGAGTATCCTCATATGAAGTTTTTCCAATTCATAATATCTTATCAATGGCCGGTTTACTGATCCTTTACCATGACAGGGACCCGCATTACTCATCTGGGCTCCGACATGCAGATGAAGCTTAAAGCGGCCTATACTTTGATAGAGCAGTTGTATTCTGGATCCCAACGAGCCATTTGCACTACCGCTTATAACAAGCCTCCTCCAACGCTGATAAAAGAAACCATCGAAAAGTTGTCCATGCTGCCTACCCGGTTGGATGAACTGAAGAGATCAGCCGCAAGGTCAGGTGCGCTGACCGCGCTAATCCGGGCCAAGGCATGGATTCCAGATCTTGAACCGGCAAAAATTGGTCAAGGCTATCCCGATGTGAAAGAAGATGGCTCAGGATTCAACAATGATGATCTCTGAAGGCTGACAAGAGAACTGCAACCCATTGTAAGAAATTGGCGGATGAAACGGATCTGTCTCATTACCAGCCGGTTTATGATATGGATCAGAAGAGATATCCTACGACAATACATGACGTAGAAGATCTGACTCCGCTAATTCATAAGCACACTTATGCCCCTGACATTGATCCTTCCAACCTTATAAGTGAAGAGGCCGTGTTCCAAGCGTTAACCGGAATCGATTGGACGATGATTGATTTCCAGCCACTGGGTAGAGATGAAAAAGATGCGCCAATTCAAGATGATCCTCAATCTTCAAGTCGTCCAGATGAGGAATCCTAAATCGGAGGCCGGTTTAACAATCGCAGTCTGCCACTCATTATGGGAACAATTATTCTGTGTGGGCTGTTTAAAGTGCCTTGTAATAGGATAGCATAAACACTTTATCTGTTATGCCATCGAGCATGTTTATTTTGCTTGATACTGATAACTCGCCATGCCCTTGGGATCTATTATATACATAGTCCATTGCTATCTTAGTCGATTTGCTCCTGCATACAAGAACTCGAAAGTGTCCTAGTGGTTTACCACTGGACGGGTCATGATGCCCAAAATATATACATAGCTTGGATGTATAACCAAGATTGTAATAACCAGATATAAAATGGATGATACCTGTGATATATCTCGTTGGCTAACCAACTGTTATTATAGTAAGGGTGAAAACACCAATCTGGAGTATTTGATGACTCCTTTCCTCCTTGCCGGTTCATATAAAAACCATACCGGGTTATGATAAACACCGGTTTTGTGCATATAATTCTGGTGACTTCTAGTCAAAACTAGACTGGACCAAATTATTACCGGTTTAGAACTGATCATGTACCGACAACTGAGCATTGAAAGCCATGCCGGGTTGTAATATACACCGGTTTATCAGAAAATATTCATAAATCCCTTATCAAAAGAGGTTAAAACGTTTGCAACAAATACAAGAAAAATATGCAAGGCTTTTCATGGGCTGCTAGGCCCTAAATCGAGGCTTTTCATGGGCTGCCAGGCCGCTGAGTTAAACCCATTTTCAAAACCTTTTAAGATGGACCTCAATCTTTAACCAATCATCGTTTTAACTTTGACAAGTTCAGGGTCTATGAGATTGACTTGTCAAACGTTCGATGGGTCATACCAGGTTTACCTAGACGGAGTGGCTTACTTAAAGAGGCAGGATAACCCGGGGTTTTAGGTGAATACACTTGGCTTCCAAGCCTGGCTTGATAGCCTACTACAAGGGTGCAAGCTTGTTGTTCTTTGAGAAGCAAGGAGCCCCCAAGTAATATTTGGGCTGTGCTCAGTGGGTACCTATGTTTGAGTTGTGCTTTTTGCAACAGACTCTCTTTGGTTCCACATAATTTCCTTTTTGGATTTAAGCATATCAAGAGGTGTAGCTATGGTGTAAATACAACCAAGCCCCCTAGTGATTTCCCTGTTTGGCCTTAAGCCGATCAAGAGGCATAGCTATGGTTCGAATACGACCAAGCCCCCTAGTGATTCCCTGTATATCTGTGTGGCTCTATAAGCCGGGTTAGTAGAACTCCATTTTATAAGTAGAAGCCCCCAAGTAACCACACACGATGTAAAAAAACAACAGATACCCCGCTTTAGCTGAGGCTCCGGTTTATTATATAATATATACATTGTCATAAGTATGTACATAAGAAGAGCCCGTGGCTCAAGTATAGTAAGACCGAAGAAGAGCTATATTCCACGGCCGCTGGGTCTCCTCCTCCGATTTACGTGAGTCTTTGTTCTCTCGAACATCGATAAGATAGTATGATCCATTGTGCAAATTTTTGCTGACCACAAAAGGTCCTTCCCAAGGTGGGGATAACTTGTGCACATCAATCTGATCCTGGATGAGCCGGAGCACCAGATCGCCCTTGTGAAAAGTTCTGGTCTTAACCCAGCGGTTGTGATAACGCCGGAGATCTTGTTGATAAATCGCCGAACGCGCCACTGCTAGATCATGCTCCTCATCGAATAGGTCCAGTGAATCCTGACGTGCTTTCTCATTATCAGCTTCAACGTAAGCCGCCACACGGGGCGAGTCATGACGGATGTCACTAGGGAGAACCGCCTCTGCTCCGTAAACCATAAAGAAAGGCGTGTAACCCGTATATCTGTTTGGTGTGGTGTTGATACTCCATAACATGGAAGGTAACTCCTCCACCCAACGACCCGACGTCCGCTTTAAAGGAACCATAAGCCGGGGTTTAATACCTCTCAAAATTTCTTGGTTTGCCCTCTCTGCTTGACCATTAGATTGGGGGTGAGCCACTGATGACACATCAATCCGGATGTGCTCATGTTGACAAATTCTTCCATAGCACCTTTGGACAGATTAGTACCATTAACAGTTATAATGCTGTGTGGAAAACCAAACCGGAATATCACCTTTTTGATGAATTGAACTGCCGTGGCTGCATCACACTTACTGACTGGCTCTGCCTCTACCCACTTGGTAAACTTGTCAACCGCCACCAACAGGTGGGTATTTTTGTCCTTGGACCTCTTAAAGGGTCCAACCATATCTAGCCCCCAAGTTGTAAACAACCAAGTGATTGGAATCATTCTCAACTCCTGAGCTGGAACATGAGCGCGTCGTGCAAATTTCTAACAACGGTCACACCTTTTTACTAAATCCTCAGCATCAACATGAGCCGTCAACCAATAGAAGCCGTGACGAAAAGCCTTGGCCGCCAAGGATTTTGAACCGGCATGGTGACCACAATCTCCTTCGTGGATCTCTCGCAAAATCTCACAACCTTCTTGAGGAGACACACAACACTGAATCGCCCCTGTCACACTGTAATGATGTAACTCCCCATTGATAATGGTGATTGACTTGGATCGCCGGATTATCTGCCGGGCCAAGGTTTCATCACCTGGTAACTCACCCGGTTCATATAGGCCAGGTATGGGACTGTCCAATCTGGTATAACATGAAGAACCGCTACCAACTGGGCCTCCGGGTCAGGAATAGCCAACTCCTCCTCTGTGGGTATCTTGACCGACGAATTATGAAGTATCTCGAGGAAGACATTAGGTGGCACCGGTTTACGCTGAGAGCCTAGACGGCTTAAAGCGTCCGTCGCTTCATTCTTTCACCGGTCTATATGGTCAATTTGATAACCCTTAAAATGACCAGCCAGTATGTCCACCTCTCGTCGATATGCAGCCATGAGTGGATCCTTAGAATCCCAAAGTGCCAGATACCTGCTGAGCCACCAGGTCTGAGTCACCGAAGCACTTAACTCGGCTTAAATTCATCTCCATAGCCATCCGAAGGCCATGGAGCAAGGCCTCATATTCAGCTGCATTGTTAGTACAAGGGAACATTAAGCGGAGAACATAACAAAACTTGTCACCTCGTGGGGAAGTTAATATGACTCTAGCCCCCGAGCCCTCGAATTGTCTGGACCCATCAAAATGAATAGTCTAGTACGTGTTATCTGGCTTCTCCTTCGGTGCCTGCAACTCTGTCCAATCATTAATGAAATCCATAAGTGCTTGTGATTTGATTGACGTGCGAGGCGTATATTTTATCCCATGAGGTCCGAGCTCAATAGCCCACTTTGCAATCTGGCCAGTCACCTCTCTGTTTTGGATGATATCTCCCAAAGGGGCTGAACTAACCACTGTGATGGGATGACCTTGAAAATAATGTTTGAGCTTCCGGCTTGCCATGAAGACTCCATACACCAACTTCTTCCAATGCGGGTACCTCTGCTTTGATTCAATAAGCACCTCACTGATGTAATAAACCGGCCGTTGAACCGGATACTCCTTTCCGGCCTCCTTATGTTCCACCACAATAGCCACACTAACAGCCCGGGCATTAGCAGCCACATATAGCAATAAGGGCTCTTTATCAACCGGAGCCGCAAGGACGAGTGGCTCGGCCAACTGTCTCTTCAAATCCTCAGACGCTTTATTAGCCGCGTCACTCCAGACGAAATCATCCGTTTTCTTTAGCATCTGATACAAAGGAATAGCCTTCTCCCCAAGGCGGCTGATAAACCGGCTTAGAGCTGCAATCCGGCCCGCCAAACGCTAAATAGCATTGATACACACCAGTTTAGCCAGGGACGTGATAGCTGAGATCTTTTACAAGTTAGCCTCAATGCCTATGTTGGACACCAGAAAACCCAAGAGCTTGCCTGCTGGAACACCAAAGACACATTTAGCCGGATTAAGCATCATCTTATAGACCCGGAGGTTATCAAAAGTCTCCCTTAGGTCCTCTATCAATGTTTCCTCCTTCCTATATTTCACCACAATATCATCCACATAAGCATGAACATTGCGCCCAATCTTTTTATGAAGACAATTCTGAACACATCGCTGATAAGTCGCCTGGGCACTCTTGAGCCCGAAAGGCATAGACACATAGCAGAAGGCTCCAAAGGGAGTTATGAAAGTTGTCTTCTCCTGGTCCTTAACTGCCATTTTAATCTGATGATAACCAGAATAAGCATCCAGAAAACACAAACGGTCACAACCTGTTGTAGCATCAATAATCTGATCAATACGCAGGAGAGCAAAGGGATCAGCTGGACAGTGTTGGGGATACACATAACAGGTAGGCCCACGAAGGGTCGAAATATCATGAAGCATGGGGTCCACACAACATGTGGGTCCAGATAAATTTCATACAGACATATTATCCACTCGGACAAGCAGCATACTATCCACTCGACCAAGCAGCATACCATCCATTCGGATGATAGTTCACCACTCGACTGTACGACTCACTCGGATATACAAAGACCAGCAGGCAGGAAAGCAGTCGGCATCATTCTCATAGTGAGGGCTTGGTAGTGGGCTGACATTATGGCATTCATGCCCCACTTTGTAACATAGGAGGTGAGGGGGTGGTGCACTCTATATAAGCCACCCCCACCACTAGACTAAAAGGCTTTTTGCTTCCACCTCTATCTCTTTCTAACCATTAGTCTCAGGACATAGCTCAGGCATGGAGACTCGCTCTCCCCTCTCTCTCTCTCAAACACATATTGTAATCTCCGGATACATAATCAGATAAAACAAAGCCTCTCCGGAGCACGAGACATAGGGCTGTTATCTCCACCGTGAGAGGCCCGAACTCGCTAAAACCACCGTGTCACCCATATGCATCTCGATAGATCATGCTCCGTTACCCTATACCTTATTATTGTCGGAATCGTTCCCACGATGGTTGGCGCCCACCGTGGGGCATGGCGTCTATCGAACCATGATGCGAACGTTTTGTTTCAATTCTTACATATATTCCCTATTTTACATGTGTTGCCTCTTGCCTTTGCCAAGAACAGGATCGTCTTCAGCTCCGATGCAAACACCATGTCCGCTTTTCCTCGCATGGTCGCCGCATGTGCGGATGAAGGGGCGAGGAGATCAGCCCCGTCTGACTCCTGGAGCGGTGAAATACTCTGCCGCACCCAGCATCGTGGACGCTTGCCACCCCATGACACGCTTGCCGGCCCTCGCTTACATCGCCGACAGCGCATGCTACCCGGCCACCTGCATCCCCTTCGTCTGCGTCATCCACATCAAAGGGTACGTAGCCCACTATCCCGAGCGCATAACGAGCGCCTCATATTCCTTCGTTAAATTAATCACCTAATTAAGCGGTTAATTACTGCAGCTAATTAAGCGGTGCATTAAGCGGTTAATTACCGCGGCTCATTAAGCGACACATTAAGCGGTTAATTACTGCAGCTCATTAAATAATTAATTATTGCAGCAAAAACTTCCGCGGTTCCTACGCCACTTAATTGTGCTTGCATGCATAACCATCCCTGATCTTTAATCCTTCGGTTGGTCACCTCATCACCACTCGGCATTCGGTTGATCACCTAATCACCACTCGGCCGCCCCGCACGTCGCCTTCGGTTGGTCACCTCATCACCACTCGGCCGCTCCGCGCGTCGCCATCGGTTGGTCACCTCATCACCACTCGGCCGCCCCACGCGTCGCCGCTCGGTTGGTCACCTCATGACCACTCGGCCGCCCCACGCGTCACCATCGGTTGGTCACCTCATCACCACTCGGCCGCCCCGCGCGTCGCCATAGGTTTGTAACACCCCGGTGTAATGATGCTACAGTAACCCCTGGGGTTAAGTTAATCTTTTGCTAAACATGTGTCTGATCATTATTATCTCATGTTTCTTTCAACTTCCCCTTTGAATGCAATTTCAAATGCTAAGTGAAATTCGAAATTTCTCAAACATGAAAACAAAAATGTTCATCATGTGCCAAAAAATCCACAACTAATATTGGTGGTGAACCAATATTTTTGCGAAGGGTTTAAGTGGCCTAAACTACTTAAAGCAGTGACCTGAGCAATAAATTAAATGCCCTTTTTAATTTATAAATTTGGCAACTATTCCAAAAGCCTCCCAATCTTTTTGTGGCAGTGCCCACTATTTCTTTGAATTTGTTTTGGCCAGTGACTTATTTTTTTGTAAAGTCATTTATGGCTAAATGAAAAGGGCAAAAGGCTGCTGGAAGAGAAAAGAATTTTATATAAAAAAAAAGGGGAAGAGAAAAAGCCCAGGCTGCACTGTGCACTTGGCCCAGCCGCGCAATAGTGCAGCCCAGCCCACCTAACCCTGTCGTCTCCCACCTCCTACTGTTCGATCGACCGGGCGCCTCGGCGCCACCCGACTACCTCGCCGGCCTCGTCGGGAGAGGATAAGGGCGACGCCTCGGGCTCCCTCCCCATTCGCCCACTCCTCCCCTGCTCGCCCTCTCCGCCTCTCCCTCTCCCCACCAGATCCCCTTTCCCCCCCCCCTCGCCGAGGCGTCCGTAGCTGCCACTGCTGCACCACCGCGGCCACAAGGCTCCCCTTGCGCTGGCATCGTGTCCCCATGCTCCACACCATCGAGCCGGTCCTCCCCAACGAGCTATGCAACGTGGGAAGCCCCAAGACGCCGGGATCGAGCTCAACTCCTCCGCCACGGCCGTCGAACGCCGTCGACGGATTCAACTGCTCCGGTGCCCCCCCCTCCCGAGCTCGCCAAACTTCTCCGATGCCTCACAGTGAGCCTCTCTCCGCTTCCCCTCACTCCCCGTGCTCTTTTGCCTCCCCTAGCTGCTGTCCCCGCAAGCACCGAGCGCCGGTCGTCGTCGTAGCCGACGAGCTCCACGCTCCCAACCCCATCCGCTCGAACGTGTTGCGCCCATGCGTCCGCGACGACCTGTAGGTGCCTCCGGTGCTCTTAGATCAGCCGCCTACCTCGCGCATCTCTGTTCTTGTCGGAGCCCGGGCTCCCGCCGCCGCTGTCCTCGACGCCGACGGCTCCGGCCACTCCCCGGCCAGGCCACCACCACAGAACGATGCGGCTTCATCCGCTCGATCGATCGAGCTAGGACACGAGCCCGGAGACGCCCTGTAGCCGAATCCCGACCACCTTCCGAGCCGCCCACCACTGTTTTGGTCACCGGCGGCGAAACCCCCGACCCAGCCGACGTGGACAGGCCTGGGGCCACCATACCCGATTGTTGCGACCAGATGACGGATCCCAGGAGCCAGACGACACCACAGAAGACTACTGCTACCCCGAGGGTGCCTACTACTACGTGACGGCCACTGACGACTTGGAGTAGTTAGGAGGCTCCCAGGCAGGAGGCCTTGCCTTTTCGATCCTTGTTGCTTTTTGTGCTAGCCTTCTTAAGGCAAACTTGTTTAACTCATGTCTGTACTCAGATATTGTTGCTTCCGCTGACTCTGGTGTATTCGAGCTTATGTATTCAAGCGCTCGAGGCCCCTGGCTTGTAAAATAAAGCTTGTATTATTTTAATTTGTGTCTAGAGTTGTGTTGTGATATCTTCCCGTGAGTCCTTGATCTTGATCGTGTACATTTGTGTGTATGATTAGTGTATGATTGAATCGAGGGCGTCACAAGGTTGGTCACCTCATAACCACTCGGCCGCCCCGCGCGTCACCATCGGTTGGTCACCTCATCACCACTTGGCCGCCCCGCGCATCGCCACTCGGTTGGTCGCCTCATCACCACTCGACCACTTGCACGCCTTCAGACAGCTAAGTCATTTTACATTCTGTTATTTCCGTCTTCCCGAGTATCCCATAATTCACACATCACATTCACTCGGAGGCCACGCCACCGAGTGTACCTCTACGCTCGGCTTCTTATTTCCACATACCTGCTTAGTACTGGTTATGTGACTCCTGAGTCCAACTTCCATTTTTTCACATACATCATTCACGAACACCATGTGTCGTTCTTCATTTCGAGTTTGCATCGCTCCTCCGGGGCTGCAACTCAGTTGAAACACTACACTTCCATTTTATTTGAGCCAGTATTCCAATGACTTCAGTCGGATCCTTCACTTCGACAAGTTCGAACGGATCCTTCGCTCTTCCAGACTCTTGCTAGTTAACTAGCAAGCCCCTTGCACTCCCAGCGGGTGTCTATGGGTGTTATTCACACAAATCATTTCAGCACACATCAAATTTCCTCGAGAAATTATTTCGTTGGCTTGTGCCATTTTTTACACAAGTTAGGCGATCACTCGACGGCCTTATGCGCCAACTTCACCGCTGCTCGGACTCGGTCACCGTACCGGTCCTAGCGCACCACAACACCGACCTTGTCGCTCTGTTGACTTCAAACACATCCAGCCAAACCCTCTGTGGAATCCTCTTCATCGTATCAATGATATAGACCTCGTCAGGCATGAGACAGATCAGTCCCTTTTGTAATTAAATTTCACACTTCACTCTTTTGTGAGTTTGCCTCTTTAGAGCATCACTCGGAAGCTTCTCCTCATCTTTACCCGAGCCCGACTCGATGAATTGCAAATCATCCATTCAAAACTATATTTCTCGTATTCCGACATGTCCGTTGTCGAAGCCTGTAGTACGCTCGGGGGCTACGCCGCACTCGGGGGCTGCATCTCGTTTGGAATGACACTCTCCTGAATAGTCGAGTACTTCATCACCTGTCAGATCCTTCACTTCAACAAGTGCATTCGATCCGCCACTTTGACAAGTTTTATAATCACTCAGACGCTCTGTGCGCCATCTTCATTTCTACCCAGACTCGATTGTCACGCCAGTATTGTTGCGTCGCAACCACACTACACCGACCTCGTCACTACATTAGCTTTGAAAGCATTCGGTTAACTCCTACGAAGACAATTTCAGCCACTTGGCTGGACACGCAATATTTCACTCGGCTGCCCCGCGCATTGTCACTTGGCCACGCCACGCGTCGTCATTCGGCCATCCCGCGCATCACCGCTTGGCTGGACACGTAGTCTTTCACTAGGCCACCTCGCGCATCCTCATTCGGCCGTCCCGCACGTCGCCACTCGGTTGTGCACGTCTTCATCGCTTGGCCGCTCCGCGTGTCGCCTCTCGGTTGTGCATGCCTTCACCACATGGCCTCTCCGCGCGCCCCCCCTTGGCTGGACACGTAGTCCTTCACTCGGTCACCTCGCGGATCCTCACTCGGCCGTCCCGCACGTCGCCACTCGGTTGTGCACATCTTCACCACTTGGCCGCTCCGTGCGTCGCCTCTCGGTTGTGCATGCCTTCACCATACGGCCGCTCTGCGCGTCACCACTTGGCTGGACACGTAGTTCTTCACCACTCGGCCGCCCCGCGTGTTGCCACACAGTTGTGCACATCTTCATCATTCGACCACCTCGCACGACAGACTCGGCCGCTCCACGCGTCGCCACTCGGTCGTGCACGTCTTCACCACTCGACCGCCCGCGTCATCACTCAGTTGTACACATCATCGCCCCTCGGCCACCTCACGCGTCACCATCAGTTGGACATGTCTTTACCTCTACACCCCCAGAACGGGAACGACTAAGTTACTCATATGATCAAACCTCATATCACACTCTGTAGCAAGCTTACCTCTTTCAAACATCACTCGGGGGCTACGCACAGCCGTTGGCCATGCTGTCCTCCGGAGTTACGCCCATTCAATCGACCCATTGATCACATCAGGAATATCTTTCTGACCATACATACAAGTGCCACCAAAATTTTCCTTGCAGTCAACATACCCCGATCAGTCGGGAAGCACGTCCACTCAGACAAATACCCCTTTCATGCAAAATCTAACGGTCAATATAAGAAGTACTACTGGAAGACCACTCCCTGGAGTGTCCAGCTTTTTTCTACAGTCGGCGGTTTCAAAGCCGAGTTCATTCACCGTGCCGGGAGCACGAAGATTCACCTGCTTAACCAAGTTCCAGGCTGAATTTATTCCGTGCCGAGTGCACGAAGATCAGTCCGACTGACTCAGCTCCAGGCTGAGCTTATTTACCATGTCAAGAGTCTGAAGATGCATCTGATTCACTCAATTTCAGCCTAAAAGATATTTACCGTGTCGACTGCATGGAGGTTTACCAGGAGACTTAAACCCTCTGCCCGACTCATCTAGTCCGACAGAGGCTCGGGGACTACACCCAGTGGGTGCACTCAGCGTGCCCCCACTGGAAGAGAACTCAGAAAGAGGCATTTTTGCTCGGTCAAGACCAGCTCCAGATCACTCAAGTATTACTCGACTTCCGAGTCGAGGAGAAACAAGCTAGACCAATACTAGATCCTCAAGTACTACTCGACCTCTGAGTCAGAGAGGAACAAGTTCGATCGGTACCAGCTAAGAAGATTTTTAGTTTTCTCAGACCCCCGTCGACTGCCCGCAGTCGACGGCGGTCTCGGGGACTACACCCAGTGGGTGCACGCAGCGTGCCCCCACTGGAGTTATCTCCACTCGGTACGGCCTGACCAGTCCGAGTGATGAACAACAAACAAACAAGTTCTAAAGACTCCCATCAAACTACAAAAAAAATCCTATAAGGTGAGTTTAATGCTCCTCCGTTGGACCTGTTTTGAGCCTTCTAGGACTCAAAGCGTGAAACTCACACGTTTGGATCCAGAACCGACTCGTATTGACGTTCCCCCGGGATAAAGAATGGCATCTCTCTGAGAGAACAGTCCATGCGTCAATCCTGTTGCCCGAATTTAATGACACACCCATACTTTGATCACGAGTTAACCTCTTCCGAGAGATGAACCAATGTCACCAAATTGCTCCAGGCGGGCACTTACCCTGATCAGTCAGGAAGTGCAGTGCCGGAATCCATTGAGATTTTGTTCAAACCTTGGTTGTCTGAAAGCACGACGACATGTGCCGAGTATTTCCATAATCACTCGGACCAAATTGTGTCTTTCACAAACTCGTTCTGCACAATCACAATCGATTCGGGGGCTAATGTTGGGGATACACATAACAGGTAGGCCCACGAAGGGTCGAAATATCATGAAGCATGGGGTCCACACAACATGTGGGTCCAGATAAATTTCATACAGACATATTATCCACTTGGACAAGCAGCATACTATCCACTCGACCAAGAAGCATACCATCCACTCGGATGACAGTTTACCACTCGACTGTACGACTCACTCGGATATACAAAGACCAGCAGGCAGCAAAGCAGTCGGCATCATTCTCATAGTGAGGGCTTGGTAGTGGGCTGGCATTATGGCATTCATGCCCCCACTTTGTAACATAGGAGGTGAGGGGGTGGCACACTCTATATAAGCCACCCCCACCACTAGACTAAAAGGCTTTTTGCTTCCACCTCTATCTCTTTCTAACCATTAGTCTCAGGACATAGCTCAGGCATGGAGACCCGCTCTCCCCTCTCTCTCTCTTTCTCAAACACATATTGTAATCTCCGCATACATACTCAGATAAAACAAAGCCTCTCCGGAGCACGAGACGTAGGGCTGTTATCTCCACCGTGAGAGGCCCGAACTCGCTAAAACCACCGTGTCACCCATATGCATCTCGATAGATCATGCTCCGTTACCCTATACCTTATTATTGTCGGAATCGTTCCCACGACAGACATGCCTTGTTCAAGTCTGTGTAATCCACACACATACGCCAAGTGCCGTTTTTCTTAAGTACCAGCACCGGATTAGCTAGCCACTCAGGGTGAAAAACCTCCATGATAAACCCTGCTGCCAAAAGCCGGGAAACCTCCTCACCAATAGCCTTACGCCTCTCTTCATTGAAGCGACGGAGAAACTGCCTGACCGGTTTGAACTTAGGATCTATATTAAGGGTGTGCTCAGCGAGTTCCCTCGGTACACCTAGCATGTCAGAAGGCTTCCATGCAAAGATGTCCCGGTTCTCACGGATGAACTCGATGAGCGCGCTTTCCTATTTCGGATCCAGGTTAGCGGTAATGCTGAACTACTGAGATGAATCGCCAGGAACAAAATCAACCGTTTAGTGTCTGCAGCCGATTTAAATTTCAGCGTCGGATCATGCTCTGTAGTTGGCTTCTTCAGAGAAGTCATATCTGCCGGATCAACATTGTCCTTATAAAATTTTAGCTCCTCTGTGGCACAAACCGACTCAGCATAAGCCGCATCCCCTTCTTCACATTCTAAAGCAATATTCCTGCTCCCATGTACCGTGATGGTCCCCTTATGACCCGGCATCTTAAGCTGCAGATAAACATAACACGACCTCGCCATGAACTTAGCATAAGTCGGCCTTCCGAACAGGGCATGATATGGGCTCTTGATTTTCACCCCTTCAAAAGTCAAAGTTTCTGATCTTGAATCATGATCTTCTCCAAAAGCCACCTCTAGCGCTATCTTGCCAACTGGGTATGCTGATTTACCAGGCATCACTCCATGAGAGACGGTGTTCGACGGTTTAAGACTCTTGTCTGCCAGCCCCATGCGACGGAAGGTATCATAGTAAAGGATATTGATACTGCTCCCTCCATCCATTAGCACTTTGGTGAACTTGTAGCCCTCGACTTGAGGAGCCACCACTAAGGCCAGATGACCCGGATTATCAACCCGGGGCGGATGATCCTCTCGACTCCATAAAATGGGTTGTTCAGACCAGCGCAAATACTGAGGCACCGCCGGTTCAACGGAGTTCACGGCCCTCTTGTGAAGCTTCTAATCGCGCTTACACAAGCTAGTGGTAAAGACATGATACTGCCCGCTATTCAACTGCTTCGAATTGCTCTGATAACCCGATTGCTGCTGCTGTTGATTCCCCTGATGGTTATAACCTCCTTGATTGCCTGGATTACCTTGATTACCATGTCCGGCTTGATTACCTTGGAATCCTGAACCGGAGCTGCCGCCTCCATAACCCGACCCATGAAAATCGCCTCCTGAACCGCCGGGCAGGCCATTGTCATATTGAAATATATTAGAATTTTTGAACTCTCGCATGATGAAGCAATCCTTCCAAAGATGTGAAGCTGGCTTCTCCTTCGATCCGTGCTTCGGACAAGGTTGATTTAATAGGCACTCCAGATTGGGGCCCGACCCTCCGCCCCTCTGGGGCGGTTTGCCCTTACGACGCTGACCGTTATCCTGGGCATTGGTGTTAGCCACAAAGTCCAAGCTATTATCCGCTTTGCGCTTACCATTATTCCCATGACCCGCCGGGTTATGCTGCTGCCCCTTGGCACTGTCGTTCTTTTTCCCTTTCCCTGGTTTCTCCTCTTCAGAATCAGGGTCCTTAGTACTATCTGAATTGGCATACTTAACCAAAGAGGCCATAAGCGTTGACATGTCATTATAGTGACGTTTGAGCCTTCCCAACTTCAGTTTTAATGGCATGAACCGGCAGTTGCCCTCCAACGTCAAAATTGTTGTGACTGCATAGATACGGTCTGATGAATGCAAAATAGCTGAGACTCGGTTCACCCAATGGGTCGTAGACTCCCCATCCTCTTGAACACAAGCGTCTAGGTCCACAATTGACATGGGCTGCTTACATGTATCCTTGAAATTCTGGATAAACCGGCTCTTTAACTTGGCCCATGACGCAATGGAATTAGCTGGTAGGCTCTTTAACCAGGTACGGGTCGTTCCTTCCAACATCATGGTGAAATACTTAGCACACACCGCTTCATCCACATCCAGCATCTCCATTGCCATCTCATAACTCTCCACCCATGATTCAGGGGGTAAATCGGTAGTGTAATTGGGAACCTTACGAGAGCCTTTGAAATCCTTGGGCAGTCGCACATTACGCAAGGCTGGGGTGAGGCGCGGTACCCCCAAAGAACTGAAGACCACACCTAGCTCCACGGAGGTGGTTGGACAAACCGGAGTAGGCTGACGAGCTGCATTCTATGCTGCCAACTCAGCATCTCGATGCGCTCGGCCATGATCCACCACATCTTGTGCATTAGCACCACCACCTGCCGGGTTACGGTGCCGCGCACTGCTTGACACGGCCGGTTCAGCAATATGTCTGCTGTAGCTCCGACTTGGACGGGGAGTGGAATGAATCCTCTCGCGGCTATGCGAATAAGCCTGCTACTGAGTCAAGGCCGTCTGCAGGAGCTCCCTAGCCCGTCGTGTCTCAATTGCTACGGGGGACTCGCCATCAATCGGGAGAGCTGCCAATCGTGAAGCGGTAGCAATGATGTTATCCAACAGGTTAGAGTAATGACCCGGAGGTGTTGAAACGTGATGAGACGGAAATTTGTTTTGACGAGGCGGAGGAGGCGGATCCGTCGCACGAGGCTGAACCGACGCTCCAGTCCCGGGTGCCTCCGTTCGGTTCACCACTGGTTGGTTACTGGTGCCGGCTCTGGGTGTGTTAAAAAGATTCCTCGCCTCCAAGACTGACGAAAGGCGTGATCGGTATCTTCTCCTCATGACGTCCTCCGACGCACTCTGATCCAACATAACCCGGTATGCCTGAGCCTCCAATCCGGCCCGCTCTACAGCCATCCTGGCGCTCTCTGCTGCCAGGTCCGCTTTAGCTTGAGTTATCTGATCCTTCACCTTTGCAATCTCCGTGTTGTGCTGATCCCGGTTTGCCGTGTCCACCTCCGCTCCTAGTAACGTTGCAAAAGTGTCGAACAGATCAGACAAAACCAGAGCCGGAGGCGGTGCAGAGCACCCTGCTCCCACTGGTGTTGCTGTTGCTGAACCGGAGATCATTGCCGCGGCGGTAGAAGAGTGTTGCGCTGGTTGTGTACCGGCCATGAAGACCGCGACCCGGCTTGGCAGATCGAGGGGGTCCGGAATACTGTTGCCATCGGAGCCTTCACTAATCCGGCCGTCCTGCAGCTGGTACAGCGAGTCGGTCTCTCCGGTTGAAGACTCATCATCAGAACAAACAACGGTTTCGCCACTAGATGCTGATCTATCCTCATATTACGCCCCATGGATGACACCTACGAAGACATGCTTTACAGTGGGCTGAACCTGGGCGGCGCTTGCACGCTGAGCCGTCTTGATGATGTCGGTGCAGATGTCCGGCTCAGGGCCCGGTTCGCCAATCTTGCTGATGAAAATGTGAATTCCGCCAAAGGGGACCCGATACCCATACTCGATTGAACCGGCCTCGGGACCCCACCCTACGTCGTCGATGTAGAGCTTGCCACGACAACTCTTAGTCAGCCGGCCCACAGCGTATCCCTTGAGTCCTTCGAAGCTGCCCTTCAAGAACTCAAAACCATCGTGCAATAGCCCCACGGTGGGTGCCAACTGTCATGGTTTTGTCATGGCAGATGTCCTCGTAAAAGGACTTAGTCGTGGTGCCATCTCTACGGGTTAACTTAAAGGGGTTAAACCGGACAAGGGACACGAGAGTTTTATACTAGTTCGGCCACTTACGATGAAGGTAAAGCCTACATCTAGTTGTGATAGAATTGATGGGGTTTCAATGACCAGGGAGCGAATCTGCTTTGCCTGGCTCTCGAGTTGTTGTCTATTGTCCCTAAACCGCCGCTGGGTCATCCCTTTATATACACAGGTTGACACCCGTCGATTTACAGAGTCCCGGGGCTGGATTATCAATGTGTCCAACTCGGTCTCTATCTCTCCTATCTTACAATATAAGTTACATGATAATGTCGGTTTACAACTACAGGCCTTAATCCGCCATTGGGCCTTGGGCCTTCGTAAAGCGCCATCATCCTTGGTATTCATGGGCTTCTAATCTTCATAGAGTTAACCCGGCCACTCCTGGCCGGTTTACGTCCAGTAGTAATATCCCCAACAGACTCTGTTTGGTATTCCTTTTCTGCGAAACTCTAAAACAAGGAAAAAACAGAAACTGGCACTGGGCTCTAGGTTAATAGGTTAGTCCCAAATATCATATAAAATAGCATATTAATGCATATAAAACATCCAAAACAGACAATATAATAGGATGGAACAATCAAAAATTATAGATACGTTGGAGACGTACCAAGCATCCCCAACCTTAATTCATGCTCGTCCTCAAGTAGGTAAATGATAAAAATAGAATTTTTGATGTGGAATGCTACCTAACATATTTATCCATGTAATTCTCTTTATTGTGGCATGAATGTTCAGATCCATAAGATTCAAAACAAAAGTTTAATATTGACATAAAAACAATAATACTTCAAGCATACTCACAAAATAATTATGTCTTCTCAAAATAACATGGCCAAAGAAAGCTTATCCCTAAAAAATCATATAGTCTGGCTATGCTCCATCTTCATCACACAAAATATTAAAATCATGCACAACCCCGATGACAAGCCAAGCAATTGTTTCATACTTTTGATGTTCTCAAACCTTTTCAACTTTCATGCAATACATGAGCGTGAGCCATGGACATAGCACTCTAGGTGGAATAGACGGTGGTTGTGGAGAAGACAAAAAAGAAGGAGATAGTCTCACATCAACTAGGCGTATCAACGGGCTATGGAGATGCCCATAAATAGATATTAATGTGAGTGAGCAGGGATTGCCATGCAACGGATGCACTAGAGCTATAATTTTATGAAAGCTCAAAAAGAAAACTAAGTGGGTGGGCATGCAACTTGCTTGCTCATGAAGACCTAGGGCGTTTGAGGAAGCCCATTGTTGGAATATACAAGCCAAGTTCTATAATGAAAAATTGCCACTAGTATATGAAAGTGATAACATAGGAGACTCTCTATTATGAAGATCATGGTGCTACTTTGAAGCACAAGTGTGGCAAAAAGATAGTAACATTGTCCCTTCTCTCTTTTTTTCTTTTCTTTTTTGGGCCTTCTCTCTTTTTTGGCCTTTCTCTTTTTTTCGTCAGATGGGACAATGCTCTAATAATGAAATTCATCGCACTTCTATTTACTTACAACTCAAGAATTACAACTCGATACTAGAACAGAAGTATGACTCTATGTGAATGCCTCCGGCGGTGTACCGGGATGTGCAATGAATTAAGAGCGACATGTATAAAAATGATGAACGGTGGCTTTGCCACAAATACGATGTCAACTACATCACTGGTACACATCGGTGCTATACAAACGGTTATTAACCCCTTTCCACGATGGTGTTCGGAACCGTCACCTAGTGAGTGTGGGTGATAGGGGGGTCATTCCCACACGACCCAGAAACCGTCGGGGATATGCCCTCCTAGCACACACACTTGGCAAAATGAGGTCGTGTGTGACCGGCAAGCGACCAAATATGGTTATACGTCCATTAGTGCTAAAAAATACAATTATACAGGCGAAATCGTTTCCGGACGTAAGTACATCCCACATTGTCAGTCCCCGCTAAACGTTTCCATTTGTATATACATCTCACACAGTCACTCCAAGGAAAACATTTGCGCAAGGTGGCATAACACAAACAGTTTTCAAGAGAATGTCATGTGTGATTGTTCATTGATCCAACACGGTTTATTCCTAGAAACTGTGTGCGTTGCCTGAGGTCATCGCCCACGGTGTTTTCTCAGTAACCGTTTGCAATAGGAAGACCCAATTAGAAAGCTAATAGGCCAATCAGCAGGCTAATTGCCCTATTATTAATAATCCATTTACTAATCTAATTGACATTCATATTAAGAACATAATATATTCCATTTCCATATTAAGAAAGTGGGATTTCATAATTGAAATGCATCGGAGTACAACATGATATAGCTTCAGCACTCAGCTACCCCATTACACAACTGCACCAGCAGCAAGTTTCACATGCAACATCTAGAACCTTTCGAAATTAGCATCATAGACGGTACATAGAGAGATGAATCTCATCTGGAAAACTGCTGAAGCGGAAGGCGAATATTGAGCCTTCATTCATGTTGAAGGTCTTTGCAACTTTAGGCCAGTGCATGTGGATGATTGACCGTCCATCCTTCGGCCTCTTCAGGAACACTTCAATATTGAACCGTAGGTGTTGTATGAAAACTTTCCTCGCCTCCTAACCACAGAGGTGGTTTGAGAGGTAATCATCAATGAACCCTAAAAATAAGGATGTGTATAAGTATATTCTCTATGTTGTAAATGGGGCAAAGGAATAAAAAGGGCAAGCCATAATAGTTAGTACCATCTTGTAAACCTCAGTGCTTCCCATTGTTTCCGTGCAACACATATAAGGTAGTTAGTCATCAGGTTAAGTAAGGGTTCACATGCTATCATTAAAATATGTTGATGATAAATAAGCACATTGCAGATTCATCAGATTAGTTCAAGCCACATGGAAAACCCATTTATCCAAACCAAGCATGATTAAGAACTAGGAAATATAACACTTGTATATGTTTCTCATGTATTAGGTGCAGCCAAATTCGATTTACTCCTCACATGGTATACAATAACAAAATGCAGCCACAACAATTGAACATCGCATTGCAGAATTAAACCAAGCAGTTAACTAAACACCACAACAAATGAACCAAACGTTAACTGAGCACCACATTGCACAATATAACATACACCTAATAGAAGATTAGATAGTGAACCAAACCAAGCATGCTTAACAACTTGGAAATATAGCAATTGTATTTGTTTCTCATGTATTTAGTATAGCCAAATTCGATTTATTTCTCACATGGCATACAATAACAGAATGCAGCCACAATAATTGAACATCGCATTGCAGAATTGAACCAAGCAGTTAACTAAACACCACAACAAATGAACCAAACATTAACTGAGCACCACATTGCACAATATAACATACTCGTAATAGAAGATCAGATAGTTAACCAAACCAAGCATTCTTAACAACTTGGAAATATTGCACCCTGAAGAATTGAACATCACATTTGCAGAATTGAACCAAGCAGTTAACTGAACACCACATTGCACGACATATAGAACATATACACTATAACAGAAGATTGCATGGTAAAAGTAGATAGCACAATTCACTAGAATTTGTTAAGGAAAGGCAGTAACTAGCAAACTGACATGGGTCCTTATAGTGAGCTAATAAGACAAGCTACTCCTCATTGTCAGAAATATCAATGACGATTGGCTCCTTGGACGTGGAAGAGGGCAAGGCCTCCGCATCGTGGGTGCCCTCGTTGTAGTGGTGAGTTGCCTGAGCCGCTCCGGGCACCAACCTGATGGCTCTCGAGATGAGGTAAGAACGTGTGCGCTAAGAAAACACATCGTAGTCTTCGTCGTAGGCACCGATGGTGGCCTCGAGAAAACGCCACGAACTGTCATTTAAAGCAGCCAACCGCGTCACGACGTCGGTGTGCGAGGCATCAACAGTGGCCTTAGCGATGAGCTGCTCCTCCAAGATCTGGGGGTCGGCACGAATGGCAGCCATCGCGACCTCATCCGCGCATGCGGCCGTGATTTGCTTTTCCGCTGCCAAATGCTCCTTGACATCCTGGCTATACTATGTGCACAATGGCTTAGGCCGGCACTTATTTGGTGGAGGGGTCGGTGAATTGGGTGGAAGGTGTCGCGCTCGCACCGGCGGTCGGGGCATGTGGGATGTGGAAGGAGGAGGAGGAGGATGGGGGTCGGGTGTGGATTACCTGCCTGGATAGGCGAGGCCAGGCAGCGTGAAGGAGGGTCGCCGACGAGGAGGTGGAGCTGCAAGCAAGGAGTGAAGGTTTCAACTTTGAAAGGAAGGTGGAAACAGGGGAAATGTGGCTTTTGGTAAGGGGGAGGGGCGGGAAGGTAGATATTTCCGCGGAAGTCGAAAATTTGGAATCGCTTCAGCGAAAAAACTGGCGCTCAAAGTGTCATCAGACACGGTCCCTAATTCAGAGCAGGATGTGGACTGTAGCCATCGCACCTTCTCGCATATGCCATATGGGTACTATACTCCGACGGTGCTACAAGATATTTTTTGCTCCATCTCACACACGGTTGGTTATAATAAACTGTGTGGGATCTACTTGATTTTTCGTCTTGATTTGAATGACATAATGGAGTTACAGCGGCCATGGACGGTGTTTGAATTGCTAGACCTTTTATCTGTAGTGAACATGCAACTATATGTGTGTCCTAAAAGAATTGGAATTATTCAGGGTTCATTTGTACATTTCTATGCATTAAGTGAGTTTTCAATGCATTTATGTGCATAATTCAAATTTAAACTACATGCACATGCTCCACTGCATATAAATTGGTTGAAAAATCAAATCTTTGTCCTTGGGTGCATGCTTAGGTCCCTTGCAAGAAATGGGAATGAATGTCAAACACCCTACCACCGTCACTTGGCCGCAAACATTGAGATACCTGGTTTTTAAATTCTAGTAAATCCAAAACTAGTCTGAAATTCATGAAACTTGGCATGCTATCATGGAGAGGCATCAACATGCCGTGGTAATTTTTTTGTCCCATTTGGGGTAGGTTTGAGTATATGCTTCTCACAAACCAGAGCTTCTCACAACAAGCATGATGGTTTCGGGTAGGGAAGGTCCCACCGTTTAGGATGAAACGATATCCATTGCCTCTTATTGCTTTCAAATATTTTCTTGTGTCAACATAGAACAACAGGAGCGTCGTGTCAATTTTTGGGATTTTTCGGGGTTCGTTTGGACATTTTTATGCATTAATTGAGTTTTCACTTCATTTATCCGCATAATTCAAATTTGAACTACATGCACATGCTCTAATGCATATAAATTGGTTTAAAAAAATCAAATATGTGTCCTTGGGTGCATGCTCAGGTCACATGCAAGAAATGGGAATGAATGTCAAACACCCTGCAATGGTCACTCGGTCGCAAACATTGAGATGCTTGGTTTTAAATTCTAGTAAATCCAAAGCTCGTCCGAAATTCATGAAACTTGGCATGCTATCATGGAGTGGCATCAACATGCCGTGGTAAATTTTTTGTCCCATTTGGGGCAGGTTTGGGGATATGCTTCTCACAATAAGTCGGATGGTTTCGGTAGGGAAGGTCCCACCTTTGGGGACGAAACGATATCCATTGCCTCTTATTACTTTCAATTTTTTTTCTCGTGTCAACATAGAACAACGGGAGTGTTGTGTCAATTTTTGGTATTGGGGGGGTTCGTTTGGACATTTTTATGCATTAATTGAATTTTCAATGCATTTATGTGCATAATTCAAATTTGAACTACGTGCACATGCTCTAATGCATATAAATTGGTTGAAAAATCAAATTTGTGTCCTTGCGTGCTTGCTTAGGTCCCATGCAAGAAGTGGGAATGAATGACAAACACCCTGCTACGGTCACTCAGCCGCAAACATTGAGATACCTGGTTTTTAAATTCTAATAGATCCAAAGCTCGTCCGAAATTCATGAAACTTGGCATGCTATCATGGAGAGGCATCAACATGCCATGGTAAATTTTTTGTCCCATTTGGGGCAGGTTTGGGGATATGCTTCTCACAAACCGGAGGTTCACACAACAAGCCGGATGGTTTCAGTAGGGAACGTCCCATCTTTGGGGATGAAACGATATCCATTGCCTCTTATTGCTTTCAATTTTTTTCTCGTGTCAACATAGAACAACAAGAGTGTTGTGTCAATTTTTGGGATTTTTCAGGGTTCGTTTGGACATTTTTATGCATTAATTGAGTTTTCAATGCATTTATGTGCATAATTCAAATTTGAACTATATGCACATGCTCTAATGCATATAAATTGGTTCAAAAATCAAATCTACGTCCTTGGGTGCATGCTTAGGTCACATGCAAGAAATGGGAATGATTGTCAAACACCCTGCCACAGTCAGTCGGCCGCAAACATTGAGATACCTGGGTTTTAAATTCTAGTAAATCCAAAGCTTGTCCGAAATTCATGAAACTTGGCATGCTATCATGGAGCAGTATCAACATGTCGTGGTAAATGTTTTGTCCCATTTGGGGCAGGTTTCGGGATATGCTTCTCAATAACCAGGGCTTCTCACAACAAGGGTGATGGTTTCGGTAGGGAACGTCCCACCTTTGGGGACGAAATGATATCCATTGCCTCTTATTGCTTTCAAAAAAAATCTCGTGTCAACATAGAACAACAGGAGTGTTGTGTCAATTTTTTGGATTTTTCGGGGTTCGTTTGGACATTTTTATGCATTAATTGAGTTTTCAATGCATTTATGTGCATAATTCAAATTTGAACTACATGCACATGCTCTAATACATATAAATTGGTTGAAAATTTAAATCTGTGTCCTTGGGTGCATGCTTAGGTCCCATGCAAGAAATTGGAATGAATTTCAAACACCAGGGCACCGTTGATTGCCGACTAAACGTTGAGATACTTCATTTTTAAATTCTAGTATATCCAAAACTCGTCTGAAATTCATGAAACTTGGCATGCTTTCATGGAATGGTACCCGACATGCTGTGGTATTTTTCATGTCCATTTTGAGAGAAGGCGCACTCGAATAACAAGCAACATAGGCATTTTGAAAAAATAGCTGCCACTTTAATATCTTAAACGGTTGTATAATTCAAATCGTGTGCGTTCTGTTAACCATTCACGTGACGCCATGTGTCTTCGTTTTTAATGGCTATAGGAGGTGCCCTGCGGACAGCTGCTTGACCTTGACTGAATGGGAGGCGTGCGAGCGGAGTCCGGTGCACAGGCTGACCGAGAGGTGTGCAAGCTGTCCTGCAATGCGCAGGCTCACCGAGAAGCGTGCAAGTTGTACGCTGCTCAGGCTCACTAGGAAGCAAGCCCTTTGACTTCCATGGCCGCCCGCCTTCCTCTCCATTAATGGCGCCCGAGTCACTGTTTAATATGGGCGACCTTACTGTTCGCCTCCCATTCCCCTCCCTCCCGTAGACCTCCACCAATGCCATGGCGCCGAATGATCATCTGCCACTAGTCTTCAAGTTTGGTGAAATCGACTCCGAGCCGGAGGAGATAGAAAACAAGGAGGAATGGGGCCTCATGGACATGGCCCAGAACGAGCTAGTCGCGACGGTTGCTGCCCCCGCTCTAGTCAGCTCCCATCCCCGCGCCCGCGCCAGCGACCATCCCCGTAGCATTGACGGGCTGGTCGTCGAGCACTATTATAGAGCTAGAAGCCACGGGCGTCAGCGAGGTCTCCGCGGACCCGCGCGAGCTCATGTACATGCCAGCGCCAGCGCCTGTGCACGTGCCCGTGCGCGCCCTCCACCCACCATGGCGCCGACCCCCGTGCGTTTGGCTGCACCCGCCGCACCCGTGCCCCTGCCCGTGCGCGCCCCTCCACCCACTGCGGTGCCGGTCCCCGTGCGTTTGGTTGCACCCACCGTGCCCGTGCGTGTGCCTCCCTCAGCGGCATGGGACACTGCCGTACACCGCTACCTCTTAGCGCCGCCAGTTGCCGTCCTCCCGCGCCCCACCTGTCGATCGCACGATGACATGATGTTTGATTTACAAGTGAAGAACATTTTGCGCTGCCTTGAAGACTTCAACAACGGCGTTCCAGAGGACGACAACGACAATGACGGTGCGGCACGCCACCTCCGCCCCCGCCAGAAATAGTTCTTTTGGGGGTTTAATACTGTATCTCGAATTCTCGATCATATGAATATAAATTCGCAGTGTGACTGAATGAAAGATATGGTTTGAATGAACTTTCCTTTTTCTCTCTTAATGTACAGACTTATCAAACGATTTTCTTTTGAAAAAAACATCAATGGTATTTAAATATGAAACACTCATCGCAAACGTTTTAGTTAGAACACCCGTACGCAAACCGACAGCTTCCCCAGGAAGCCAAGTGAAAATGTGTCGAGTAGGATTTCTGCATCCCTTCAACGCAAACGGTTGTTTTGCATGACCCGTGTGCAACCATGTACAAACAATTGGGTAAGATTTGCATATCTGTCATTTTGGGTATGTTGCCATTTCTCAAACTGGAAAGATTGACATTTGTTTATCTAGTAACATTGGCATTTGTCAACCTTGTAACACTGCAATTTGTCAAAATATGCAGCTACAAATCGCTAGCACTATATAATTTTTGCAACTAAAATCACTAGCACTGTTCATATGGACACCACTAGCAGATGTGAGTTCATGGATGCATATGCAAATGTACCATTGATTACATACAACAAGTCATCAACCCACAACGACAACAAGGATGCATGTTGGATTATAGATCATTTCGAACAAAACATTCTAGTAAAGTTTTTCTCACACAACAAATAACAAAGCGATGAAATGAACTTCAGCTCAACCACTCATCGGCATTGGAAACGCTTGCTTTGAACCAGAAGTGATTCTCTGGGAAGGGCCAGCTACTGTCAATCTCGAGACCAACGCAGGACTGATGATCGAGGCTGAAGTGGCCTATGTTAGGACCCATATTGGGACGGTAGGGAAGCATAGTAATGTCTGAGGTATAGATAAGTTGCTTCTCATAAATGGTAGTAACATTATGTCTACAACAGCTGGATCGCCTTCCACCATCACTGGGTAGTTTTGTCCAAGGAAGAGCGAGTTTCCTCCAAGACTTTCAATACTGAACCAGGGAGAAGGTGTTGGCGCTAGTACACTAGTATCCATCCCGAATACCCTACGACGGATGTTGGAATAGGTCCGGAGAGTGCAACCATACGAGACAACACCTACTTCCTTAGTAACATCAGCAGTTCCCCGTATACAGACAAGAAGAGGTGATCCATCGGAATAAGTTGCCAGGTGCCACCGAGTATATGGGTCCTGCTCGTCCTCATGCTCGTGAATAAAATTTTCAAGTATAGGTGGTGGAATGTTCACAGGACATTGGAAACACAAGAAGGTTAATTAGTAAAGGGAAACTAGCTAACCCGCATGCATGGGGATGAAACAATTATAATTACGGTGGAAGATAAACGTACCGAAATCATGAGGATTCCATGCAAAAATAGTGCCACGAGTGGTGGCAGCAAACACAAGACCCTCGTATTGAATTGCATCACAATACTCATCCGTGTATAGAAACTAATTTTTGAGCAATATCCATCAAGTCAAACCATGAAGGACGACAACAAGCTTCTCGAAGATAGCGGCAACATAAGCATTCCTATAACCCCAAGAGCGGTTGGGAACTCGACAAATTGCTATCTTCCATACAGGACAGTCAGCATGATCGTATTTGAACTCACGTAGAATACCGGTGTACTCAACCTCTGGGTAGTCGTCTGAGATTTTTCAAAGTGGAACCCGGTGACGAGTGTACACGTTCAGAAGTTCCCACTCGCAGTTGTACCCAATATAAACAACCCAATATCCATTTGCACCTGCCCAAGCCTTGCCCTCAAGCGATGGCATCATAACATCATACGTATCATTATCAAGCGGCGTCAACTTACACAAGGCGAGGCTTCCCTCGGCCCCGCGCCAGTCAGCAGGGTCACGACAAAGAAGATAGGGGAGATCAAACCGCTCCTGAACCCTTGGGTTCCTTGTAATGATGTTATTAGTTGAGTCAAGAATGGTCTTGAACAAATCTGCCATGCTAGCCAAGGTGATGACATCGCACCGATCAATGAGTTCCTCCACTGCGTCATCATTCAGATCGGGGCAAGAATAATACGGTCATTTCCGGCTTGTTCCCTCCATGGAGAAGATGATCAAACAATGGCAGAAGGAAGGGTGAAGGAAAATGGAGGAGGGAGAAAGAGCTAGCATGCGACAACAGATCCAAATCGAGAGGGAAAGGCGAAGAGTCGGTGGACGGTTGCCACGGTACATGAAGAGGCGCCTGGGAAGCGAACGGTTGCCACAGAGGTCACACACTGACGACAACGGCCGAGTGAACCGCATGCAATCCCATTGCACAATACACACGTCTTGTTAGGTTGAACCATTTCTGTTCTCTTGTGTCAATGCAAACAGTTCATTCGAGTGAACTGCATGCTGGATATCCCACACACCTTGATCTGGCTGACCGTTTATTTTGTGTTGCCTAATCACAAACAGTTCATTCGAGTGAACTATATGCTGTATATCGCACACACATTCATCTGGCTGTCCGTTTCTTTTCTGTGGCCTAATCACAAACAATTCATCCGAGTGAACCGTATGCTGTGTATCGCACACGCCTGCATCTGGCTGCCCGTTTCTTTTGTTCCTCCTCATCGCAAACAGTTAACTGAACTGAACCGTATGCCCTTTATCGCACATGCAACTAAAATCTGAACCGTGTTTGATGCATCCTCCATCGCAAACATTTTCACCTTTTTGATGGTTTTCATACACCATCGTTTGCGATTATTGCATCACACACAGTTTCTCGAAGGGTCTCTGATCGTAGTGTCGCGTTAGCAACATCCTGTAGTACTGTCACAAACCAGAGCTTCTCACAATAAGCGTGATGGTTTCGGTAGGGAACGTGCTACCTTTGGGGACGAAACGATATCCATTGCCTCTTATTGCTTTCAAAAATTTTTGAGTGTCAACATAGAACAACAGGGGTGTTGTGTTTAATTTTGGAATTTTCCACGGTTCGTTTGGACATTTTTATACATTAACTGAAATTTCCAGGCATTTTATGGGCATAATTCAAATTTGAACTACATGCACAAGCTCCAGTGCATATAAACTAGTTGAAAAATCAAATCCGTGTCCTTGGTTGCATGCTTAGGTCCCATGCAAGAAATGGGAATGAATTTCAAACACCCTGCCACTGTCACTTGGCCGCAAACATTGAGATACCTGGTTTCTAAATTCTCGTAAATCCAAAACTCATCTGAAATTCATGAAACTTGGCATGCTACCATGGAGCGGCATCAACATGCCGTGGTAAAATTTTGTCCCATTTGGGGCAGGTTTGTGTATAAGCTTCTCACAAACCAGAGCTTCTCACAACAAGCGTGATGGTTTCGGTAGGGAACGTGCCACCTTTGGGAACGAAACGATATCCGTTGCCTCTTATTGCTTTCAATTTTTTTCTAGTGTCAACATAGAACAACAGGAGTGTTGTGTTTAATTTTTGAATTTTTCGGGGTTCATTTGGAATTTTTTATACATTAACTGGGCTTTCCAGGCATTTTGTGTGCATAATTCAAATTTGAACTACATGCACATTCTCCAGTGCATATAAAATAGTTCAAAAATCAAATATGTGTCCTTGGTTGCATGCTTAGGTCCCATGCAAGAAATGGGAATGAATTTCAAACACCCTGCCACTGTCACTCGGCTGCAAACATTGAGATACCTATTTTTTAAATTCTAGTAAATCCAAAACTCTTCTAAACTTCATGAAACTTTGCATACTATCATGGAGCGGCATCAACATGTCGTGGTAATATTTTTGTCCCATTTGGGGCAGGTTTGGGTATAAGCTTCACACAAACCAGAGCTTCTCACAACAAGCGTGATGGTTTCGGTAGGGAACGTGCCACCTTTGGGGACGAAACGATATCTGTTGCCTCTTATTGCTTTCAAATTTTTTCTTGTGTCAACATAGAACAACAGGAGTGTTGTGTTTAATTTTGGAATTTTTCGGGCTTCATTTGGACATTTTTATACATTAACTGAAATTTCCAGGCATTTTATGCGCATAATTCAAATTCGAACTACATGCACATTCTCTAGTGCATATAAACTAGTTGAAAAATCAAATATGTGTCCTTGGTTGCAAGCTTAGGTCCCATGCAAGAAATGGGAATGAATTTCAAACACCCTGCCACCATCACTCGGCCGCAAACATTGAGATGCATGGTTTTTAAATTCTAGTAAATCCAAAACGTGTCTGAAATTCATGAAACTTGGCATGCTATCATGGAGCGGCATCAACATCTCATGGTAAAAATTGTGTCCCATTTGGGGCAGGTTTGGGTATAAGCTTCTCACAAACCAGAGCTTCTCACAACAAGTGTGATGGTTTCGGTAGGGAACGTGCCACCTTCGGGGACGAAGCGATATCCATTGCCTCTTATTGTTTAAAGAATACTTCATCTATTTCCCTCCTTTCATTCATAAACATATCATTTTCATGGTCTAGCAAATATTGTTCTAAAGGATCATTAGGAGGCACGGCAATAGAAACAAGACCAATAATTTCATCTTTACTAGGCAATTCTTTATCATGGGGTTGTCTATGATATTTAGCAAAATTAAATTCATGAGACATATCCCCTAAACCAACAGAAACAATATCCTTTTTGCAGTCTATCTTAGCATTAACAGTATTCAAGAAGGGTCTACCAATATAATGGGACAAAAGTCATCTTGTGGGGAACCAAGAACAAGAAAATCAACATGATATTTAACTTTCCCACACAAGACTTCAACATCTCTAATAATCCCAACCGGTGAAATAGTATCTCTATTGGCAAGCTTAATTGTAACATCAATACCTTCTAGCTCAGAAGGTGCAATATCATGCATAATTTCTTCATATAAAGAATGGGGTATTGCACTAGCACTAGCATCCATATCACATAAGCCATGATAGCAATGATCTCCTATTTTAACAGAAATAACAGGCATGCCTACAATAGGTCTATGTTTATTTTTAGTATCGGGTCTAGCAATTCTAGCAGCTTCATCGTAGAGGTAAATAACATGCCCATCAATATTATCAGACAAGAGATCTTTAACCATAGCAATACTAGGTTGAACTTTAATTTGCTCAGAGGGTGTAGGTGTTCTAGTATTATTCTTACGAACCACAATTGAAGATTTAGCATGATCATTTATTCTAGTAGGGAAAGGTGGTTTTTCAATATAAGCGGTAAGAACATTAGGATCAACATTATAAGTGATAGTATTTCTTCAACTTTAATAGGTTAAACTACTTTTACTTCAATGGGAGGATGATATTTAATCCACTTCTCCTTAGGGAGATCAACATGAGTAGCAAAGGGTTCACAAAAAGAAGCTATTATCTCAGAGTCAAGTCCATATTTAGTGCTAAATTCACGGGAAGCATCGGTATCCATAAAAGATTTAACACAATCAAACTTAGGTGTTATACCTGAATCCTTACCTTCGTCGAGTTCCCAATCTATAGAGTTGCATTTAATCCTTTCCAATAAATCCCATTTGAATTCAATAGTCTTCATCATAAAAGAACCAGTACAGGAAGTATCGAGCATGGAGTGATTATTGAGAGAAAGCCGATCATAAATTTTTGAATAATAATTTCTCTTGAGAGCTTATGATTGGGGAATGAATATAACATTGACTTAAGCCTCCCCCAAGCTTGAGCGATGCTTTCTCATTCTCGAGGCCAAAAATTACATATATAATTACGATCAGGATGAACAAGATGCATAGGATAAAAATTCTGATGAAATTCCAGTTTCAATCGGTTGTAGTTCCATGATCCCATATCATCACATAGCCTAAACCATGTTAATGTGTTTTCTTTCAAAGATAAAGGGAATACCTTCTTCTTGATAACATCCCCGGGCATACCTGCAAGCTTAAATAATCCATAAACGTCATCCACATAGATTAGGTGCAAATCGGGATGCAATGTTCCATCTCCTGTAAAAGGATTAGCTAGCAGTTTCTCTATCATACCTGAAGGAATTTCAAAGTAAACATTTTCAGTAGGTTCAGTAGGTTGAAGAGCAACTCTTTGCTCTACTGGTCGGGGTGAAGATACCCCGAACAAGCCCCTCAAAGGATTACTTTCCATAGTAACAAGTGACAGTAAATTTCAGCACACTATATAAATTTTTCCTTACCAAATTCCACTTACCAAAGGCGCTTCACTCCCCGGCAATGGCGCCAGAAAAGAGTCTTGATGACCCACAAGTATAGGGGATCTATGGTAGTCCTTTCGATAAGTAAGAGTGTCGAACCCAACGAGGAGCAGAAGGAAATGATAAGTAGTTTTCAGTAAGGTATTCTCTGCAAGCACTGAAATTATCGGTAACATATAGTTTTGTGATAAGGTAATTTGTAATGGGTAACAAGTAATAAAAGTAAATAAGTTGCAGCAAGATGGCCCAATCCTTTTTGTAGCAAAGGACAAGCCTGGAAAAACACTTATATAAAGGAAAACGCTCCCGAGGACACATGGGAGCTAGTTTTCCTCACGTTCATATGATTCGTGTTCGGTACTTTGATAATTTGATATGTGGGTGGACCGGTGCTTGGGTACTGCCCTTCCTTGGACAAGCATCCCACTTATGATTAATCCCTCTTGCAAGCATCCGCAACTACAAAAGAAGTATTAAGATAAACATAACCATAGCATGAAACATATGGATCCAAATCAGGCCCTTACGAAGCAACGCATAAACTAGGGTTTAAGCTTCTATCACTCTAGCAACCCATCATCTACTTATTACTTTCCAATGCCTTCCCCTAGGCCCAAACAATGGTGAAGTGCCATGTAGTCAACGTTCACATGACACCTGCCGTGGAATTGTCACGGCAGATGTCCTAGTGTGAGGACTTAGTCGTGAGGCCAATGCATCTTTGTAGTAGCTTGAGAGGGGTTGAGCGGAATCGAGAGACTCAACACAAGAAAAGGATTTCGACAGCTTCGGGCCCCGGGAAACATCATCCGGTAATAGCCCTACATGCTGTTTGTGGCTAGGTCTCATTATAATCATGAGGGAGTCGCCGGTAAACCGGCTCTTTCTGTGCTAGCCCTAGAGATTGTTCCTTCTTCCTTGTGATTTCCTCATAAACCGGCCCAACATAACATGAACTGGCCTTCCGGGCCTTGGGCTTTGTCGTCCGTCTGACCCACCCGCCGGGTCTCCAATGAATCGTAAACCGCCAGGTCCAAGCGGGTCGCTAGTGAGTCGCCAAGCTCCAGCCGGGTCATACATCCGGCGGTTTATACTATAGGGTATATCCCCGACATTAGCCCCCTGTTTAATTTGGATTTATCCATGTTAAACTAATCCTGCAACATAAACACAAGAACAAATTTGACAGGTTGTGCTCCGGGTTAAATATTCCTGTAAGCCGGCACCTGATCATCCTTAAGTCCTTGACATTTTCTCCTAGAAAATCCGGGTCAATAGGCCAGCTTCATAATCCATTTTCTAACATTGGCTCTTGTAAAGAAATATTATAAGAAATAATCCATTTGAGTCAGCCTTCAATGCTCTGACTTGACAAAAATATTGGTCTTTGAAATATTCAACTGATATCCAACCGGCTTGAAGATGTAGAACTTGCCAGTTTATGATTACCACCATTGTCGGGTTATAAAAACTGATAATTCCAGGTCATGATTGTTGCCAACGCCGGTTCATGATTGTTGCCAATGCCAGTTCATGACTATTGATGACGCCGGGTTGCAGCCACAGGGTCATACTGTTTACCATTTTGAAGAAATCCATGTTGTTCATCCCAATCACTAGTAAAAATGGAATACCCATATTATGTAGCCCCCAAGTGTCGGGTTGTCATGCTTGCAGCAACCTGGGACTTGTAATTGCCTTATGCTCATAAAAACTTCAACCAGTGTAGCCCCCAAGGGCCGGGTCATTATGCAATAATGAGCAGGGACTTTGTAAATATAATCATGTAGATTTGAGAAATGATGTGTAGCCCCCAAGGGCCTGGTCATTATGCAATAATGAGCAGGGACTTGATATATACTTTAATGAAAATAACATCTTATAATATAGCCTCCATCGTAGGGCTTGAACCCATGTCCACAAGGTTAAGAGCTTTGTGCTTTATCAACTAAGCAACGGACCCTTCAATGTAATGGATTTAACTTGTGTACCTTGAATTGTTGATAGGAGCAATTGGTAGCCCCCAAAGTTCGGCTCATTATGATGTGATGAGTCGGGTCTTCAATAAGATGAGCAAGAAATGACTTTGCATTAACCCCCAAGCGTCATGGTGCATGCTTGCAGCGACATGAGACTTGCATATTTGATGTAATCTTAACTTGAACAATGTAACCCCCAAGTGTCGGCTCGTAAGCCTGCAGCGACTCGGGACTACCCCCTCCATTGTGGAATAAATCACATCCATTGATAATAGCCATTGCGCTAAAGCGACTTTGAAAACCCCAATCATAATATTGGTTATTGATAACCATAATAAAATCCAGCCATGTTGGCAATTTAAAGACTTGAATAATATACCCAATGATTTATAAGCGCATGATTCCAATGGCGCAATCCAAATATATCCTGGCGACTTATAGTCTAAAGCCAGGCCGGGTTAACAAACACCGGATAATTTCTCATCATATACTGGCGACTTATCATCTTAAAGCCAGGCCGGGTTAATAAACACCGAATATTATTTTATCTCATATTGGCGACTTATAGTCAAAAAGCCAGGCCGGGTTAATAAATGTTGTATTATAATTGATCATGTACTGACAACTTATAGTTGAAAGCCAAGCCGGATCAATAAACGCCGGTTTATCATAAGATATTATAAATCTCATCAAAGGAGGAAAAACTTGACAAATAAAAGCATAAAAAGAACATATGAGGCTTTTCATGGGCTGTCAGGCCCAAAATCGAGGCTTTTCATGGGCTGCCAGGCCACTGAATTAAACATTTTACAAAGCCTTTTAAGATGGACCTCACATTAACCAATCGTCGTTGTAACTTTGACAAGTTCAGGGTCTATCAGATTGACTTGTCAAACGTTCGACAGGTCATACCAGGATTACCTGGACGGAGTGGCTTACTTAAAGAGGCAGGATAACCCGGGGTTTTAGGTGAATACACCTGGCTTCCAAGCCTGGCTTGATAGCCTATTACAAGGGTGTAGACTCTTTGTTCTTTGAGAAGCAAAGAGCCCCCGAGCAATATTTTGAGATGTGCTCAGTGGGTGCCTATGTTTGAGTTGTGCTTTTGCAGCACTCTCTTTGGCCCCCAAGTGATTTCCCTGGTGGCCTTACGCCGATCAAGAGGTGTAGCTATGGTTCGAATACGACCAAGCCCCCAAGTGATTTCACTGGTGGCCTTACACCGATCAAGAGGTGTAGCTATGGTTCGAATACGACCAAGCCCCCAAGTGATTTTTTTGACAACTCGAACTTTGCAAGAGATATTTCTTCTTGAACCGGATGGTAAACCGGATTTTGAGAGCTTCAAATCTTTGTGGGAGACATCTTTCCCTTGAATCGGATTTTAAATCAGAATCTTCATTTTTAGCCAGAAATTTTCTGACAACCTTTAAACTCAAACTTGCGAGAGATTAATTCTTTTTGAACTGGAAATTCTTAAACCGGATTTGAGAGCTTCAGAGCTTTTGTTGAAAGAATATAGATTTCCCTAGAACCGGATTTTAAACTGGAATTTTCATTTTGAACCGGAAATTTTCTGACATTCTTTAAATTTTCATCAATATGGTAGTAGCCTCCGGGACCGGGTTATCTTTCCCTCCATCGTCCTGGGGTTCTTAAATTTGCTAAAACCGGCAAGATTTGCTGAGTCATGTCATCGTAGCCCCCGAGTCTCAAGGTGACTCGAGGAGTTGGCTTGAGATTCTCCATATTTGACCGTGATATAAACCGGCATAAGTTGTATATCATTGGTGTTGATAGCACGATGTGAATCCACATAATGTTGAGGTGACTGCGGCGGGATATAAATGTTCCCATATGAGCCGTGTCAGCAACTCGACCAATGGTTCCTTCCAACTGGCTCCTTGAAGTTTAACCAAACTGTAGTGGCGACGACTTGTGTGCCTGTCCATTGAGCCATCTAGTGCAGACGGCGGTTGATAGTATATGATAATTTGCCTCCAATTTGTTGAAAGAAAACCGGGCTACCCAAGCTGTGACTTGTTTATACTCAATAAACAGCTCATGCACACAAGTGCGGCCCGGTGTGTTGATGTAGACCAAACCGCAAGGGCGGCAGTGTAAGCACTTCCGTTGAGCACGGCAGTATGGATAAATGTTAGTGCAAAATGACGATGCTAGGCACTCCATATCCGCGATATAACTCCACTTCGGCGGTGAATAATTGTCTTGATATAAAAATACACAAACCAACGTAATTGTTCCTTGACAAAAATAATATGTGTCAAAAATAGACTTAGATAGATTTCACCTGATATGTTAGGCCGGAAATTATCCGTTGCAGAGTTGATGATCACCTCAGTGACACTAAAACCAATCACGACCGAGTCGGCCGTGAGAGCAGACAGATGAGCCGGCCGCGGCGTTGTAAGCCGGTGCAGACGGGCGAGTCAACCACAGGTGCGGTAATCCGTGCGGGCAGGCGAGTAATTGCAAGCGTGGTAATCCGCTCGGACGGGCGAGTTAATGTAGACCGGGCCACAAAGGCGGTAACTTGCTCACGTCCGTTCCTCGGGTAGTGTGGCCCGGATGAAAACGTTGTTGCAGAATGTTACCAGTGTGTGCTCCATACCCGCAGTATAATGCCTCCAATTTGAAATGAAAATTTGTCCTGTGAAACAATATTACATGGCCAAGTAATTGTTCTAAAAAGAATTAACCTGCTGATAAAAACAGAGGAAGATATCACCTGATGCATTGGGATGAAAAATGATCTTTGCATGCCCATAATTTAGCTGGGATATGGAATCCAACAGCAACATGGGCGATGACTTAATCCACGTCCACCCCTTTTTTCGATCGTCCAATCATCTCCCCACCTTTCTTTTCTTCAAGCGGCAACCAGCAGGAGAGCATGCCTGGGGGCAGCGGCTCACAGGCAAAACCAGGCAGGGGCGACTCGAGGCGCGGTAAGCCGTGCGGGTCAAATGGGGACGGAGGTAGCGCACTGGCGACTTAAGACCGGTCCCGTCAGAAGAGGAACAAGGGCGCGGGCGTGGGCGGTAAACCGGCATGAGCAGACGGCAGTGACTGACTGCAGTGGTGAACCGGCGCACGAGGAGCAGCAATACTGAATCAAGGCGGCGACTAAGGCCGGACTGGCTCGGGCGACTTAACCATGCAGCTATGGGGCGCTTGCGGGCAGGGCCTCGGCGGCTCAGAACGGCAACAATGACCCAGCACCATCTGGAACGGGGTGAGACGGCTGGCGGGTCAGCCAGTTCGGGCGTCTGAACGGTGATGGTGAACCGGCAGAGGCCAGAGCCCCCCGTCCGCGGAGACTAAACCCATGACTTAAACCGCTTCCAGGTCGTAGGGGTTTCTGGATCCACATGTTAGTAGTAACTTTTCCTTCCCTTGAATCTTGAATTGGCTTCCTTGTGTGTTTTTCAACCCCGTTTTTGTCAGTCGAGTTATATCCTTCCAAAACTGTTATGTCATCCCAAAAGTAATGTCTTAAATCATAAAAGAACTTTTTCTTTTGTTGGTATGTGAACTAGGTGGTATAAACTTGGCAACAATGTAATTAGCATAATCAGCATACCATGGAGCAGTACGAGAAGCATTTGTGACAGCTAATTGTTTGTCAGCAAAGCTATCATCAATAGGTAGTGGGTCATCAAGAACATTCTCTAACCTAGACAAGTTGTTTGCAACGGGGTTCTCAGCTCCCATTCTATCGATAATATGCAAATCAAATTCTTGTAGTAGGAGAACCCATCTAATAAGTCTAGGTTTAGCATCTTTCTTTTCCATAAGATATTTAATAGCAGCATGATCAGTGTGAACAGTTACTTTAGAAACAACAATATAACGTCTGAACTTATCACAAGCAAATACAACTGCTAAAAATTCCTTTTCAGTAGTAGCATAATTTCTCTGGGCACTATATAGAGTTTTACTAGCATATTGGATAACATTTAATTTCTTATCAACTCTTTGTCCTAAAACAGCACCTACATCATAATCACTGGCATCGCACATAATTTCAAAGGGTAAATTCCAATCAGGTGGCTGAACAATAGGTGCAGAAATCAAAGCTTTCTTAAGTATTTCAAATGCTTCTACACAATCATCGTCAAAGAAAAAAGGAACATCTTTTTGTAAGAGATTAGCCAGATGCCTGGAATTTTTTGAGAAGTCTTTAATGAACCACCTATAAAAACCGGCATGACCAAGGAAACTTCTTATAACTTTAATGTCCTTTGGACACGGCATCTTTTCAATAGCATCAACTTTAGCTTTATCAACTTCAATACCTCTTTCAGAAATTTTATGTCCCAAGACAATGCCTTCATTAACCATAAAGTGGCACTTCTCCCAATTCAAGACAAGATTAGTTTCTTCACATCTTTGCAAAACTCGATCAAGGTTGCTTAAGCAATCATCAAAAGAAGTTCCATATATGGAAAAATCATCCATGAAAACCTCAACAATCTTTTCACAAAAGTCAGAATATAGCGATCATACATCTTTGAAAGGTAGCAGGTGCATTACATAAACCAAAAGGCATACGTCTGTAAGCAAAGGTACCGAAAGGGCAAGTAAAGGTGGACTTTTCTTGATCCTCTTTTGACACAGGTATTTGAGAGAAACCAGAATAACCATCTAGAAAGAAAAAATGTGTATGTTTAGATAATCTTTCTAGCATTTGATCAATAAAAGGTAAAGGGTAATGATCTTTTTAGTAGCTTTATTTAATTTGCGGAAGTCAATTACCATTCTATAGCTTGTAACAATTCTTTGTGGGATCAATTCATCTTTATCATTAGGAACAACAGTAATGCCTCCCTTCTTTGGGACACAATGGACATGACTTACCCACTGACTATCAACAACAGGATAAATTATACCTGCCTCCAGAAGCTTTAGTATTTCTTTTCTTACCACTTCTTTCATATTAGGATTTAACCGTAGTTGGTGATCAACAACCGGTTTAGCGTCTTACTCCAATTTTATTTTGTGCTGGCATAGAGTGGTACTAATGCCCTTAAGATCATCAAGAGTATATCCAATAGCAGCATGGTGCTTCTTCAGAGTTTTCAATATTTTCTCTTCTTCCTTCTCTGAAAGGTTAGCACTAATAATAACAGGATATATCTTCTTTTCATCAAGATAAGAATATTTAAGAGTATCAGGCAATGGTTTAAGCTCAAACACGGGATCACCTTGGGTGGAGGAGGATCCCCTAGAATTTCGATAGGAAAGTTATGTTTCAAAATAGGTCCCTGTTTAAAGAATACTTCATCTATTTCCCTCCTTTCATTCATAAACATATCATTTTCATGGTCTAGCAAATATTGTTCTAAAGGATCATTAGGAGGCACGGCAATAGAAACAAGACCAATAATTTCATCTTTACCAGGCAATTCTTTATCATGCGGTTGTCTACGAGATTTAGCAAAATTAAATTCATGAGACATATCCCCTAAACCAACAGAAACAATATCCTTTTTGCAGTCTATCTTAGCATTAACAATATTCAAGAAGGGTCTACCAAATATAATGGGACAAAAGTCATCTTGTGGGGAACCAAGAACAATAAAATCAGCAGGATATTTAACTTTCCCACACAAGACTTCAACATCTCTAATAATCCCAACCGGTGAAATAGTATCTCTATTAGCAAGCTTAATTGTAACATCAATACCTTCTAGCTCAGCAGGTGCAATATCATGCATAATTTCTTCATATAAAGAATAGGGTATTGCACTAGCAGTAGCACCCATATCACATAAGCCATGATAGCAATGATCTCCTATTTTAAAAGAAATAACATGCATGCCTACAACATGTCTATGTTTATTTTTAGTATCGGGTCTAGCAATTCTAGCAGTTTCATCGTAGAAGTAAATAACATGCCCATCAATATTATTAGACAAGAGATCTTTAACCATAGCAATACTAGGTTGAACTTTAATTTTCTCAGAGGGTGTAGGTGTTCTAGTATTACTCTTACGAACCACAGTTGAAGCTTTAGCATGATCCTTTATTCTAGTAGGGAAAGGTGGTTTTTCAATATAAGCGGTAGGAACAACAGGATCAACATTATAAGTGATAGCCTTTTCTTCAAGTTTAATAGGTTCAACTACTTTTACTTCAATGGGAGGATGATATTTAATCCACTTCTCCTTAGGGAGATCAACATGAGTAGCAAAGGATTCACAAAAGGAAGCTATTATCTTAGAGTCAAGTCCATATTTAGTGCTAAATTCACGGAAAACATCGCTATCCATAAAAGATTTAACACAATCAAACTTAGGTGTTATACCTGACTCCATACCTTCGTCGAGTTCCCAATCTATAGAGTTGCATTTAATCCTTTCCAATAAATCCCATTTGAAGTCAATAGTCTTCATCATAAAAGAACCAGTACAGGAAGTATCGAGCATGGAGCGATTATTGAGAGAAAGCCGAGCATAAAATTTTTGAATAATAATTTCTCTTGAGAGCTCATGATTGGGGCATGAATATAACATTGACTTAAGCCTCCCCCAAGCTTGAGCGATGCTTTCTCTGCAAGCACTGAAATTATTGGTAACATATAGTTTTGTGATAAGGTAATTTGTAACGGGTAACAAGTAATAAAAGTAAATAATGTGCAGCAAGATGTCCCAATCCTTTTTGTAGCAAAGGACAAGCCTGGACAAACTCTTTTATAAAGGAAAATGCTCTCGAGGACACATGGGAATTATCATCAAGCTAGTTTTCATCACGTTCATATGATTCGCGTTTGGTACTTTGATAATTTGATATGTGGATGGACCGATGCTTGGGTACTGCCCTTCCTTGGACAAGCATCCCACTTATTATTAACCCCTCTTGCAAGCATCTGCAACTACAAAAGAAGAATTAAGGTAAACATAACCATAGCATGAAACATATGGATCCAAATCAGCCCCTTACGAAGCAACGCATAAACTAGGGTTTAAGCTACTGTCACTCTAGCAACCCATCATCTACTTATTACTTCCCAATGCCTTCCCCTAGGCCCAAAAAATGGTGAAGTGTCATCTATTTGACGTTCACATGACACCACTAGAGGAGAGACAACATACATCTCATCAAAATATCGAACGAATACCAAATTCACATGACTACTGATAGCAAGACTTCACCCATGTCCTCAGGAACAAACGTAACTACTCACAAAGCATATTCATGTTCATAATCAGAGGGGTATTAATATGCATAAAGGATCTCAACATATGATCTTCCACCAAATAAACCAACTAGCATCAACTACAAGGAGTAATCAACACTACTAGCAACCCACAGGTACCAATCTGAGGTTTTGAGGCAAAGATTGGATACAAGAGATGAACTAGGTTTTGAGATGAGATGGTGCTGGTGAAGATGTTGATGGAGATTGACCCCTCCTGATGAGAGGATCGATGGTGATGACGATGGTGATGTTTCCCCCCCGGAGGGATGTTCCCCCGGCAGAACAGCTCCGCCGGAGCCCTAGATTGGTTCCGCCAAGGTTCCGCCTCGTGGCGGCGGAGTTTCATCCCGTGAGCTTGCTTATGATTTTTTTTTCAGGGCGAAAGACTTCATATAGCCAAAGATGGGCACCGGAGGCCTGCCAGGGGGCCCACGAGGCAGGGGGCGCGCCCCCCACCCTCGTGGACGGTGGGTGGCCCCCGTCCGGTGCTTTCTTCGCCCAATATTTTTTATATATTCTGAAACTGACTTCCGTGGAGTTTCAGGACTATTGGAGTTGTGCAGAATAGGTCTCTAATATTTGCTCCTTTTCCAGCCCAGAATTCCAGCTGCCGGCATTCTCCCTCTTCATGTAAACCTTGTAAAATAAGCGAGAATAGGCATAAGTATTGTGACATAATGTGTAATAACAGCCCATAATGCAATAAATATCTATATAAAAGCATGATGCAAAATGGACATATCAATGGACGCATATGCAAATGTACCGTTGATTACATACAACAAGTCATCAACCCACAACGACAATGAGGATGCACGTTGGATTATAGATCATTTCCAACTAAACAGTCTAGTAAAAGTAAAGTTTTTCTCACACAACAAATAACAAAGCGATGAAATGAACTTCAGCTCAACCACTCATCGGCGTTGGAAACGCTTGCTTTGAACCAGAAGTGATTCTCTGGGAAGGGCCAGCTACTGTCAATCTTGAGACCAACGCAGGACTCATAATCCAGGCTAAAGCGGGCTATGTCAGGAACCATAGTACGATGGTAGGGAAGCATAGCAATGACCGAGATATAGATACAGTTTCTTCTCATAAATGGTAGTAACGTTGCGTCAATAGCAGTTGGATCACCTTTCACCATCATTGGATAGTTTTGTCCAAGGAAGAGCGAGTTTCCTCCAAGACTTTCAATACTGAACCAGGGAGAAGGTGTTGGCGCTAGTACACTAGTATCCATCCCGAATACCCTGAAACGGATGTTGGAATAGGTCCAAAGAGTGCGACCATGCGAGACAACACCTGCTTCCTTAGTAACATCAGCAGTGCCCTGTATACAGACAAGAAGAGGTGATCCATCGGAATAAGTTGCCAGGTGCCACTAAGTATATGGGTCCTGCTCGTCCTCATGCTCGTGATCATCAGCATCGTCATCTCCCCCTTGGTTATAAAATTTTTCAAGTACAGGTGGTGGAATGTTCACAGGACCTTGGAAACACAAGAAGGTTAATTAATTAGTAAAGGGAAACTAGCTAACCCGCATGGATGTGGATGAAACGATTATAATTATGGTGGAAGACAAACGTACCGAAAGCATGATGATTCCATGCAAAAACAGTGCCACAAGTGGTGGCAGCAAACACAAGACCCTCATATTGAATTGCATCACAGTACTCATCCATGTACAAAAACTGATTTTTGAGCAATATCCATCGAGGCGTGGAGGTAAGGAAGGCAACAAGCTTGTCGAAGATAGCAACAACTTCATAGTTCATGTAATCCCAAGAGCGGTTGGGAACTTGATAAATTCCTATCTTCCGTAGACGACAGTTACCATGATCGTATTTGAATTCACGTAGATCATTTGTGTGCTCAACCTCTGGGCAGTCTGAGATTTTTGGAAGTGGAACCCGGTGATGAGTGTACACATTCACAAGGTCCCACTCACAGTTGTACCTAATATAAACAACCCAATCTTCATTCGCGCCTGCCCAAGCCTTGCCCTCAAGCGATGGCATCTTAACATCACACGTATCATTATAGAGCGGCATCAACTTGCACAAGGCGAGGCTTCCGTCGTCCCTACGCCAGTCAGCAGGTCACGGCGAACAAGATAGGGGAGATTAAACCGCTCCTCGACCCTTGGGTTGCTTGTAATGATGTTATTAGTTGAGTCGAGAATGGTCTTGAACGAAACTGCCATGCTAGCCAAGGTGATGGCGTCGCACCGATCAATGAGTTCCTCCACCACGTCATCTTTCAGATCGGGGCAAGAATAACGAGGTCGTTTTCGGCCTGTTCCCTCCATGGAGAAGATGGTCGAATAATGGCAGAAGGAAGGGTGAAGGCAAATGGAGGGAGGAAGAGCGTGTGACAGCAGTTCCAAATCGAGAGGGAAAGGCGAAGAGGCGGTGTACTGTTGCCATGGTACAAGAAGAGGCTAGTGGGCAGCGAACGGTTGCCACAGAGGTCACACACTGATGACAAGGCCGAGTGAACCGCATGCCGTATATCACAAACACCTTGATCTGGCTGATCGTTTCTTTTGTGTTGCCTAATCACAAACAATTCATTCGAGTGAACCTGTAACATCCCAAATTTCCAATTTGGGATGTTATACATAGGTCATCATATGCATAGCATATTATATTTGTATTTTGGCTTGATCCTAGAAATCCTAAGCAACTCAAGGACCCACGGAGAGAGTTCGAGATTTCATTATTTTCATATTTGTTTTTTCTCAAATTTGAAAAGAGGATCATTTTGGTTTTAACATTTTTCCCTCCAAATATTTCAAATATCAAAAAAATGAGAGGAGATAAAATGACTTCTCCAAAATAAAATAAATATTGGAGGAAAATGTTAAAATCAAGTAAATAATTTTATTTGGATTAGAAAAATATGCATTTTTCAAAATTGCATTTTTAGGCCAGAAAAATATTCACTTTGTTCTAAATATTTTATTTAGACGGTGAAAATTGTTTTTGGCATTTTTAGAATTTTTTGTATTTATTTAGGATTTTCTTTTCGATGGAATTAATTTTAAAATAAATGTTCGCGGCTGAACTGGGCCGGCCCAGCCGCCACCGCCTTCCCCTCCCCGAGCCATGCCCGCGCCGGACTCCGGTGGGAGTCCGGGACCGCGCCGCCGCCGCTTGGCCCCTTGGCCAAGTCAGTTCGCCCCTGACCCCCTTTAAATAACCCCGCCCCGCTGCCCTCTCCTCCTCGTCCGCACCACCACCACCGCCGCCCGCACCGCACCCCCGCCGCCGCTGCACCGCGTCTCGCAACCCGCCGCCCCGCACCGCTGCTGCTGCTTCCGCTACCGCCGCCGCCGCGTAGCCGCCACCCCGTGCCGACGCCGCCGCCTCGTCAAGCCACCTCGCTCGCTGGAGCCATTGACACGTTGCCGCCACTGGTTTTGTTCCGGTCCGTTTCGGGGTTTTTTATAAACCCTAGATCCGGTTTTCTTCGAGTAGATCGGTTCGGTTATCTGTGTTTCGCTGGTTTAGATCTTTTTTTCTGAGTTTACTAATTATCGAACGTTCGTCAGATTAGTTTCTGAAACGAATGAATTCGTTCGTTAGTCTCTGTTAGCGGACGTCCGTCCGATAGATTTTTTCTTTTTCTTTTTTATTTTTCGGCCAGGGACCTATCCGCGATTATTTTTATCACATATTAGCCCCTGATCTTCAAACCCTCGCAACTTTTTAACCGTTTGTCCAAATCTAGTGAAACCAACGCCAAAATCTTCGTCTCGAAGCCCTCTTTCCAGTTAATCAACTTGAACATGGTGTTGACAATTTAAAATTTGGTCTCAAGCAGATTTGAATTTGAAGTTCTTTTGATCGTAGTTTCAGTTCCGTAGCTGTGATTTGATTGATTCTTCTTGCAAATCGAAGCACTTCAGTTGAACTTTCAATTTGGAATTTTTCATCTAAGTTTTACAGATCGTTAGCAAGGCAAGTAACACTTTGATCATATTCCCTTATTACCTAGTTGTTATGCATTAGTTTCAACCCTCAAACTTTGCATGAGTAGGATTGATAACATGTTGGTATTGGGAAGTAGATGATGAGGTAGAACCTATTGCCCTTTATTTCAAACCCTAGGAGTTACTTCTATGTTATGCTTATATTGCTATGCTATGCTCGTAGACATGGTTTGGTTTGAGTGAATCATGACAGTTGTGAGTGTTATTATAAACTAAGGGTTTTGTAAGTGCATCTAGTGCCACCCCTAGTTGGTTTTGGAGTATTGACGATAAACCTGGTTGAGGGACTAATGTGTTTGTGAGAATTGCATGATAACACAGGAAGAAGTCCCTCATTGATTCGGTTTTCCTACCGGAGATGACCCCTAAAAATGTATGAATACATTGAAGTCAAAGGTGGTATGTGAAGACATTCACATTGAAGACTATGACAAGAGAAGACATCGCGTGAAGACTATGGAGCGCGAAGACTTAGTTGTTTCGTCGTTCTTTTTCTTCTTTGTTGAGTCATAGGAACCACCATACTGTTAAGTGGGGTCCAAGTGAACCATTCAGAATGACTGAAGTGATGCTTAACCAAAATCCTATGTCTTCAAGCGAAGACTATGAGAGCAAATCTTATCCAGAGCTGGATAAGTCAGCTTTGCTTGTAGCTCAAGTAAAGTTGTCGTGTGTGTTTGAAATCTGACCGTTGGAACATGTGTCAGTTCCTTAGTGACCCAGGGTCATTTGAGACAAATCAGGTCGGGTTGCCTAGTGGCTATAAATAGCCCACCCCTTACACCATAAATTGGTTGGTTGCTCAGAGTTAATGCACGGCTTTTGTCGTTTGAGAGCAACCCACCTCGAAGCCTTTGAGAGAGGAATCTTTGCGAGGACAAAGCCCTAAACACCCAGAGCCAAAGAGTTTTAGGAATCACTTAAGTCTTCTTGTCTGTGTGATCTGAAGACTTATTACACTTGAGGACTGTGAATCCTCCAGCCGGTTAGGCGTCTTGTTCTGAGCATCCAAGAGTCATTGTGGATCGCCGGTGAACGAAGTCTGTGAAGGTTTGGAAGTCTACCTTGAAGACTTACCAGAGTGATTTGGCGAGGACTGGGTGTCCTTAGCTCAAGGGGAATAAGGTGAAGACACGGTCTTCTGAGTTAAATCTCAGCCTCCCTAACCAGACGTACAGTTGTCACATCAACTGGAACTGGTCCAACAAATCATTATCTTCAACGAGCTACTGGTTCTATCCTACCCATCTCTTTATTTACAGTTGGTCCTTGTGAAATCATTGCCTGTCTGCATTATCTTTTGTCTTCACTGAGCAACTGCTTGTTCTGATTGGCTTCATACTATCTTCCATCCTGATCCATACTGCCTAGTTGCTATTAGTCTTTGTGCTTTCACTTCATTGAATACTTGACTATGGCTTACCTAGTGTAGTCTACCTTCCGCTGTATGGTAATAGGTTTATTTCTATTGTTTGTCTTCGAAACTTCCATGTTTTGAAGACTTTCATAAAAATCACCTATTCACCCCCCCTCTAGTCGATCACTAGCACTTTCAATTGGTATCAGAGCAAGGTACTCCCTTGTTCTATGTGATTCGGTTTAACCACCTGGAGTTTTAGCTATGTCGACTGCAGGGATAATCAAAGTCTCCGCTGCGTGCCCCGTCTTCGATGGAACTGAATATCCCTACTGGAAGAATAAGATGCGCATGCATCTTGAAGCCATTGATGTCAACCTCTGGTATGTCGTCAAGAATGGCGTCCCCAAGGCTGGTGAAGGTGTCACCGCTGTTGATGTCAAGAAGTTCGTTCAACTGGACTCCACTGCCAAGAACATCATCTGTGGTCATCTGACCAAAGGGCAGTATGGCCGTGTGAGTGCTCTGGAAACATCTAAGCTAGTCTGGGACTGGCTCTCCAAGGTCAACGAGGGTGTCTCAACCCAGAGAGATCAAAGGATCAGTGTCCTTCGCAACCTCTTCAACCGCTTCAAGAGAAATGACAATGAGAATGTTCAGCTCACGTTTGATCGACTCACTGACATCACAAATGAGCTTCAAGCTCTCGGTGCTACTGAGACCACCAAGCATGAAATCGTCAAGACACTCCTGAGATCACTTGACAGCTCGTTTGACACCCTAGCACTGATGATTCAAGAACACCTTGACTTCAAAAGCCTCGACCCGTCTGACATACTTGAAAGGCTCAACACACATGAGTTTCAGCTTTCTGAGAAAAGAGACATCTACGGTCCCAACTATGGGCGAATTCGTGCTCTGAAGGCAAAAGTTGTTTCCTCATCTGAAGAAGAATCTGACTGCAGTTCTGATGATCCTGAAGACATTGGAAAGGAGCTTGCTATGCTTGTGAAGAAGTTCCAGAAATTCACCAAGAAGAAAGGCTTCAAAAAGTCCTCACGATCCAGCTCAAGGAATGATGAAGCTTCTGCTCATGACTACAAGAAGAGAACATGCCACAAGTGCAAGAAACCTGGTCACTACATCTCTGAGTGTCCACAGTGGGACAATAAGAACAACAAGAAGAAGAAGAGCAAGGAATATGATTCTGACGATAAGAAGAAGAAGAAATACTCAAAGTATTCTTCCAAGTCTTCCTCAAAGTATTCATCACACAAGAAGAGCTCATCTGGCAAGGCTCGTGCGTTTGTTGGCAAGGAAATGGATTCAGAGGAGGAGTCTGCTTCTGAGGAGGCGGAGGTGGAGTCTGAGGAGGAGTCTGATTCTGGCGTTGCAAGTCTGGCTACAGCCTACGTTGCCAAGTCCATCTTCAACACTGAAGACAATGACTTCGTCACCAACGCCGATGCTGATGATAAGGACAACTCCGCTCAAACCTACTGCTTCATGGCACGCGGTGCCAAGGTAAACTCACGCACTACTCACTATCAAACATCCAGTGAAGATGACTCTGATTGTGGTTCCAAACCCAGCTACAAAACACTTGCTAAAATTGCAACTAAACAACAGAAAGCTATGGAACATATTCAAAAACTGTTAGACAAAAGCGATGACCTGTTAGACGCTGAAATGACTCGATCTCAGTCCTTAATTGAAGACATTAAAAATCTTCATGTTAAGTATGAGGAACTTGAAAGTCATCATGAAACGCTCTCAACAACTCATGAAAAGCTTTCCTATGATTATCTTCAAAGGAAGCAAGATCTTGAGAAATTGAGAGCGGCTCATGAAGATCTTCAAAAGGAAAATGAGTCACTTCGCGCCAAACAGATCAGTTCCGCTCAGGAAGGATTTGAACCACCATGTCTTAAATGCATTGAGCATGACAATGCTACTTCTGTTGCTAGATGTTCTACTGCTGCTACTGTTGCAATATCTTCAACTGTTGATGTGTTAACTAACCCCTCTGCTGAGGATACCACCGCTATTGCTGATGAAAATGCTAGGTTGAAGACATTGCTTGAAACAGGGATGTACAAAAGTCTCAAAGGGCATCAGACACTATGTGATGTCCTCAAAAGGCAGATCCTGAACCGAAACCCTAGGAAAGAGGGTGTTGGGTTCGAAAGGAAAATGAATGCTGATGGCTCTTACTGGAAACCTGAGCAGTACCCCAAAACCACATGGGTTGCTGCAAAGGAACCTTCAGTGGATCCATCCACCCTATCTGGCTTCACTTATACTAATCCCATTGTCATTGATGAATCCTTTGATGCAAACTATAAACTGTTTAAGAATCAGAATGGTGAAGTGTTTGCCAGGTATATTGGTACTAACTGCAGGAATGGGCCACCTATGAAGAAAGTCTGGGTGTCGAAGAAGTGTCTGGAGAATCTTCCTGTGAATGTCGTCATGACACCACAAGTGAAGAAGACAAACCCCAGACCACAGGCTTCATATGGTCCAAAGGCTTCATACAGACAGAGGACTCACCTGAGTCGCACTAACGCAAATGTTTTGCAGGGAAACCATACTCAGGCCTATGAACATGAGCATGTTTCATCAAACCGCCATGTTCATAAGACCAAGAACTACTCTGCTTATTCTTATGAGTACTATTGTCCACCTGCAAGACTATTTGCTAGGGCTCCAAAGCCAAAGTTCTCAGATGCTACACTTAGACTCATTGCTTCGAAGCCACCCTTGAAGATGTGGGTGGCTAATAAAGCTTAACTCTCTTTTGCAGGGAAGGGTCTCCAGCCGAAAATCAAATGCATCTAAAGCTATTGCTAGGGACCTTAAACATCTTGTAGGGCGCAAGATCAAATGCCCAAATGGTCTTATTATGTATTTTGTTCCTGAGTCGCTTGCTACTTGCCCAATCAGTCCTAACCTCGATCTAAGCTTTCATAATCCACTTGCTCGTCAAATGTTTATGCTTCACAATTCTCTTCGTGAAGCCTATCCCCTAACTGCACTATAGGGTATGACACCAGCTGCTTCAAAATGGATTATTGATAGTGGATGTACTAATCACATGACTGGCAAGCGAAGTCTTCTCATGGACTCAACCTTACGTCCATCTGACAAAAGTCACATCACATTTGCTGATACTGGCAAAAGCAAGGTATTGGGTCTAGGTAGAGTTGCAATCTCAAAGGATCAGCACATGGACAAAGTGATGCTTGTTGAATCCCTTGGCATCAACTTAATGTCAATCTCAATGCTTTGCGATTTGAACATGATTGTGATATTTGGAAGATATCGTTGCCTAGTTCTAATGGAATCTGACAAGTCTCTAGTCTTTGAAGGGTATCGGAAAGATGATTTGTACATGGTAGATTTCTCAGCAGCACCACAGCTCACCGTATGTCTTCTTGCAAAAGCTTTAGAATGCTGGCTCTGGCATCGGAGGCTAGGGCATGCTGGCATGAGGAATTTGCACACTCTTGCAAAGAAGAAGCATATCATAGGCATCGAGGGCGTCAAGTTCAAGAAGGACCACTTATGCGGTGCCTGCGAAGCTGGAATGATGACGAGGGCCAAGCATCCCTCGAAGACAATCATGACAACGACTCAACCCTTCGAACTGCTACACATGGACCTGTTTGGTCCTACTCACTACTCAACTCTTACTACTACTGCTTGTCTCTATGGCTTCGTCATTGTTGATAATTATTCAAGATATACATGGGTGCATATAATTCTCTACAAGACTGAAGTGCAGGATGTCTTCAGATGCTTCGCAAATCAAGCCATGAATAACTATGGTGTCACGATCAAGCACATCCGAAGTGACAACGGCACTGAATTCAAGAACACCGGCCTCGACACTTATCTTGATACATTGGGCATCACTCATGAGTTCTCAGCCCCGTACACGCCACAGCAGAATGGCATCGTGGAACGCAAGAACAGAACACTCATTGAGATGGCTCAGACGATGCTCGATGAATACAAGACTCCAAGGAAGTTCTGGCCTGAAGCCATTGATACTGCATGCCATGTCATCAACCGTGTTTATCTTCACAAGCTTCTGAACAAAACATCATATGAACTCCTCACTGGTAAGAAGTCAAATGTCAGTTACTTCAGAGTATTTGGTGCTAGGTGCTGGATCAAGGATCCTCATCACACTTCAAAATTTGCACCTAAAGCACATGAAGGTTTTATGCTTGGTTACGGAAAGGATTCGCACTCCTACATAGTCTTCAACCTCTTTCACTATAAAGTGGTTGAAACTGTGGATGTGCAGTTCGATGAGACTAAAGGCTCGCAAAGAGAGCACCTGCCAAATGTGCTAGATGAAGTTCCATCCAGTGAATCCATCAAGCTTATGGGAACTGGAGAAATCATACCGTCTGAAGCACAGCCTAAAGATGAACTCATCATCTCTGCACCTGATCAACCTGAAGACAATACTCAGCCTGAAGACAATCCTTCTAACGATGACAATGATCAGCAAGAGCAAAATCTTCGTCCTGTTCATCCTCGTGTTGCAAATGAAGGACATATTGTGAAAATAATTGATAGCATCAATGCACCTGGTCCACTCACTCGTTCAAGGGCAACACAACTAGCAAATTTCTGTGGGCACTTCGCATTCGTCTCAATATTTGAACCCAAGAAAGTTGATGAAGCCTTCATGGAACCTGAATGGATTCAAGCTATGCAAGAAGAGCTTCAACAGTTTGAGCTGCATAATGTATGGGAACTGGTCAAGCATCCTGATCCTCGTAAGCACAATATCATAGGCACTAAATGGATATATCGCAACAAGCAAGATGAGCATGGTCAAGTTGTCAGAAACAAGGCTCGTCTCGTTGCTCAAGGATACACTCAAGTTGAAGGAATTGACTTCGATGAAACATTTGCTCCTGTGGCTAGGCTTGAAGCCATACACATACTTCTAGACTATGCAAATCATCATAACATCCTTTTGTATCAAATGGATGTGAAGAGTGCTTTTCTCAATGGCAAGATTGAAGAAGAAGTGTATGTCGCACAACCGCCTAGCTTTGAAGATCCAAAACATCCTGACATGGTTTACAAGCTCAACAAGGCACTGTATGGCCTGAAACAAGCCCCTCATGCTTGGTATGACACACTCAAGGACTTCCTGAAGAGCAAAGGCTTCAAACCTGGTTCCCTGGATCCCACGCTCTTCACGAAGACATATGATGGTGAACTGTTTGTGTGCCAAATATATGTGGATGACATTATCTTCGGCTGCACTAATCAGAAATACAGTGATGAGTTTGGATACATGATGCAAGAGCAATATCAAATGTCCATGATGGGTGAGCTGAAGTTCTTCCTTGGTCTTCAAATACGACAGCAACGCAACGACATCTTCATATCTCAAGAGAAATACCTCAAGGATTGCCTGAAGAAGTTTGGAATGCAAGACTGCAAAGGTTACACGACGCCAATGCCTACCAAGAGTCATCTAGATTCTGATGCCAATGGTAAAGAGTTCGATCAAAAGTTATACCACTCCATGATTGGTTCCTTGCTTTACTTATGTGCATCTAGGCCAGATATCATGCTTAGTGTTTGCATGTGTGCCCGATTCCAAGCGGCACCAAAGGAATCGCATCAATTAGCTGTGAAGCGAATTCTTCGATATTTGGCTCACACCCCAACACTAGTATTATGGTATCCAAAGGGCTCAGAGTTTGATCTAGTTGGATTCTCGGATGCTGATTATGCTGGTGACAAGGTGGATCGCAAGTCTACATCAGGCACATGTCACTTTCTGGGACGATCACTTGTATGTTGGTCTTCAAAGAAGCAGAACTGGTATCTCTCTCTACTTCTGAATCTGAATACATTGCTGCTGGATCTTGCTGCGCTCAGCTTCTATGGATGAAGCAAACACTCAAAGACTATGGCATTCATCTGAAGCAAGTGCCACTCTACTGCGACAATGAAAGCACCATCAAGATCGCCAATAACCTAGTTCAGCACTCGAAGACAAATCACATTCAGATCTGTCATCACTTTCTCAGAGATCATGTCATGAAGGAAGATATTGATATCATTCACGTCAACACTAAAGACCAGCTGGCAGATATCTTCATGAAGCCCTTGGATGAGAAAAGGTTTTGCAAGCTGCGGTGTGAGCTAAATATCTTGGAATCCTCAAATGTCCCGTGATCATGCACACATCCTAACACTGATGCATGTTGATGACTTAGATGTGCAAACACACAAAGTAACGTATATCTTCAACAAATGAAGACTTACACTCTAAGTGTGAATACAATAACGCGGAATTTGACTTTGGAGCGCCACGATAATTGTGCGTCGTGTCTGGGTCTAATACTTCCTATACGGTGGATAACGGCACCACCAAACTTGTGTTTGGAATACTTTCTGTTGGCGTTACATTTGCAAAGTCTTCGCATTTTGTTTGTCTTCAATTTTAACATGTCTTCATGTTTATCTTCAATGTACTGATTTGGTTTCTGTCCTCTACAGCATTCAATTATAGCTATGTCTTCTAGTTGAATCTTTTGAACTAAGTGAATGTGATCAGACCTTGACCTTTCTATGCTCCCATCTTAAGTCTATCTATCCAAATCATATGCATTCTATTGAAACTGTCGAATGTCTTCGCTGCGTCCTTGTCAGCAGAAGATACAGAGACAAACATTAAATCTGTTTTAAATGCTAAATCCTTTATACCTGAAACCCGGAGAAGCGGGAACGACCACCCGACAATCTAGGCGTGCGTGTGAATGTGTAACAACCTCCTATGTGTTGCATGATCGCCACGTGTCCTTCATATGTGAACCGCCAGGGGCACCTACGTAATAACGCTGTGCCGCCCCTATCCCTATAAATACACGCATCACCCCAGTCATTATCTCTTCTTCCACTCTCGCACAAACCCTAGTGCCACCGCTAGCCCTCGACGACGCCGGTGACGAAGCGCTTAGCTGCCGCGACCTCACCGACGCCATCATCACGCCGGCCGCGGACATCGTCTTCTCCGCCGTCGCAGTAGGTGTCCTCCGTCGCCAAGTTAGGGCACAGAAGATCGAACTGCTCGGCCTCCTCTCCCACTCCGTCTAGCAGTTCCTCGTGTGGTAACTAAAACCTCTTTTTACAGTCTTATTGATCCGATAGATTCATCCTTTCCAACCACAAGTGGTTTCTGTTGCTACAAAGTTGGATCTACCCTGTTTTGCATCTTATAGCATGCCTAGTATGTTCACTTATGCTTCACAAAGTAGTTAGATTCCTCACTTGTACTTATTCGTGGATTCGTACAAATCTGGAACCAACTCTCTACATATGAGTGAATGTCTTCGCACTATGAGGTCAATGTCTTCTAAACTGATTTATCTTCAAATCTTCTAAGAATGCATATGACCTCTTCCCCTTCCCTCGCATCTTTAATGCTGTCACAGGTACATGTCCGTGGGAGAATCCCTTGGTTCTCATAGTCTGCATTCATTTGCAGAGTTCTTACAGCGTCACATAAATTCTCCTAAAGCCATTTCCTGTTTGACCAGTAGACGGAAGACTTCGACAGTGTTAAAGCCTTTCAGTCTAAACTTCATGACAACTCAAAAATCAGTCAGGAAGGGCGGCAGATAACGCCGTGGAAACACTGCTAAGGACCTGCCACCGGATCTTTATGATTTATACAAGTCAGATCTAGAAGAAACCTATGGAGAACGCAAGAACCGAATCCAATGGATTCGAAGACATTGGGCAGAGGAATGGTTCAAGTACAGATTCGTCACCAAGGAGTATGCTGAGAAGAATGCCTTAAAGGGCCCCTGGGGAGATATAATATACAAAGGTCTTCAGCCCAAGTTGAAGTCCGAAGCTATTGCCCAAGGCTTCTACCCCTGCATGATTCATGGACCTCAGCCTGCTAATGCCGACCCATCCTCTCTGTTATGGTGTCGTGAAGATAATCGGTTCAAGCGCAACTATGAGGCTGCAAAGAACTCGGCCAAGGAACACAAGAAGTCTTTGGGTTTAGACTTCATCCCAGGCCCCTCTGCACCACGTGCTGATGGCACACGCAAAGCTGAACCCAATCTTATTGGGCCTTTCTACAACTTAGAAGGTCTCATCACTCACATTCAGGTTCAAGGGGCAGCCTTGGACCACTCTGCAGATGACACTGATTCTGACGAAGCACCTGCACCACCGAAGCCTGTGAAGCAAAAGAAACCAAAGGCTTCAAAGCCCTCTTCTGCACCAAAGGTCTCACGGGCGAAGCCTCTGGCCACTACACCTCCTGAAGTCAGTGTGCAGTCTGAAGATCTCTCACGCATCTCCAAGTCTGACAAGTTGAAAAAGCCCATGCAACCCACTGGTCAAGCACTGACTCCTGCTGCTGTTTTGAGAAACGAGAATGACGCCATTGATCTGTCTAGCGACGACGATCTTGGCGATGACGCTCTAGAGCAATTGATAAAGAGCAAGCAAGAGGTGGAAATCTTCAATGATCTTCCTCTCTTTGATGTGGAGATCCTGTACAAGTTTATTGATGAGTGGTTTGACAGCCCAGATCTCAGTTTTGATGATCTCCAGCTTCCAATTGTCCTCGGCGTCTCCTTCCACGGAGCCATTGCTCCTGAGCTGGCTCTTGCACAGAAGATTGTTGAGCTGAAGCACAAAATTGACTATGAAAAGGCTCAGTTCAAGAAGCACATGGCCAACCTCAATGTTGAAGACATTCAAAACTTCAAGGTCATGATGCATGAGCTCAAGTAGGCGTTCCACAAGAAATGAGAAGAAGCAAAAGGTTCTCGTGAGCGCATGAAGAATCTTGCTGCCAAATGTGTTCAAGGCTACAATGAAGCTGAAAAGTGCAAGGCTTTGGGGCGACCAGGCATCGACCCCAGAATGGCTGCCAAGAAGAAGAAAAAGCCAGTTGTGGCCGAACCAGAAGCATCAAGGCAGGAAGAACCTCGCATTGTCTTCCCAGCCAGTATGACAGGCTCGAAGCCTAAGGTCCCCACAGTGGCTTTAGAATTCAAGAAAACTAGAGCAGCTGAAGCCGAAGCCAGAAAGCGCAAGACCAAAGCCACCACTGATGATGCTCCCCCAACCAAGAAAAGAAAAACAAAGAAGAGAGACCGGGCTACTTCCACAAAGCCCCTTGTTGTCGAGCCAATTTCTGTTGCTCGTCCTTCCTCTGCACATCGAGAACACCGTTTGGTAGTTCATGAGCCTTCTTCCACAGAATCTCCTGAAGCTGAAGAGAATCCAGCTGTTGACCCCACCACAGCTGAAGACATTGGTCCTCACGACAATGTTGAAGATGATGAAGTCCTTCCTCAGATTGAGCACAATTTGGTATCATCGCCTGTTCTCAGGAATAGCGAACTCATCAGCATTAGTCATCCATTGACGCCAATTGCTCAGGATGACTCATGGGCTGATCACCCTCAAGAATCCCCTCGTGCTGAAGAAACACCAGTCACTCCCCCACCACAGGTCACCACTCCGGTGATTGACAGTGAAGACTTTGAGGCCCAACCAACTCCATCTCCACAGGCGTCGCCAGCATTTCGCAGGCTTCGCAAAGGACCAAGGCCACAGGTCACATTGTCAAGTGTTCCAGAAGGAGAAGAGCGCCAATCCATTTCATGCGAAGTCTTTCCTGAAGCCTCTCCTACTGCGAACATCCCTGAATCTGAAGCCAAAACGGCTGAAGATATTCTGGCTGCATCAGCCGATGACCATGAAGAAGAACCAAGAGAAGAAGAACGTTTTGGTACACCCCCGTCCAACACTGAAGTTGTTCTCGAGGAGAACGTGTCCGACCCTCCAGCTCCTGAAGTGGAGGTTACCAATACTGAGGCGGCCACCAACATCAACACTGAAGCCAATGATGTTGTCATGGCTGAAGCTAATGTGGCGATTGAAGCTAATGTGGTGCCAGAAGTGAATGCACCTGAAGCGAATGCAGCACCTGAAGCAAATCCGCTGCCTGAAGCCAATGCCTCTGCTTCTGTACCTCCTCCAAGGCCACACACCATCGAGCAAGCATATGATTGTGGACAGCTTGTTACCGTCCGCTGGCCAATCCGGGTTCCTCCGCCTTCTCCCGGACCTCAGTTTGCCTATCATGTGGAACACATGCCTCAGGTCCAGAAGCCAAAGCCAAGGCTACCATGGTTTCCAGGTACTGCAACTTCACCAGGATCATTTAATCTGAATGAATTCAAGGCACACAACACATTCTTCGATAGTGACAAGAACCCCTACACAAGGCCAAGAATCTCTTCGGACCGATTCTGGAGTTATCAGCAGCGAAGCTATTATTCATGCATCTTGTATAATCAGGGACGCATCTTCCCTCATATGCATCTTGATTGTGAAGCCATTGCTGGACTGCCATGCCTTGAAGAAGCCCTTGACTGCTTCCGTGATGCGGGTCTGCTCAACTTTGTGACTGCCAAGGAACACTGGAATGAAGAACTTCTGCTTCAATTCTATGCTACCCTCCACATTCGTGGATGCAACAGGGATCTGAATACTTGGATCCTTGAGTGGATGACAGGAGATGTTCATCATGAAGATAAAGCCCAAGACATCATTGATCTTACAGCCCTGCCCACTCCTGGCGAATATTATGAACCAGGTTGTCAACAACACCAGAATGCTTTGGAGAGCATTTTCCAGAATCCAGAACCCAACATGAGTCAAATGCTGAGCATGATGAAGCCTTTGCCACGCGACTTTGAATACCCAACCGAATTCTTTGTTGAAGACCTAGAGTATCTGCACCGCACCATTTACCATATCATTAGAAAGACTCTATGGCCTGTCAAAGGACATTCATATGCAGCGAAGCTTGAAGGAGCAATGAAGACTTTGGTTTTCTATATCTTCAATGGCATAAGCTTCAATGCTCAAGACTTCTTCATCAGGCAGTTGGCTGCATCTGGCTCCGACATCTTTGGTCTAAAGTTCTATGCTCCATGGGTAATGCGTCTTATCAAGCTTCACTCTGCCTTCAACTATCAGCCGTCTGCGCGCAATCATCTTGTATTCTTGCCAGAGGTTGATCTGTCTGTTGAAGCTATTTACCCAGAGCCTGCAAAGGATCAAATTTATCTTCACAATGTTGATCGTCAAAGCTTCACCCAGCCCATTGAAGGAGTTCAGGCAGTCTCTCGTGTTTATCCCTTGGCTGGCAACACACGTACCCCTCACGCCCAAACTGAAGCCACTGAAAGCACCATTTCCCAACGGCCTCGGAAGCGATCTCGTGTTCTCAACGACCGAGAGCTTCTCGTCGCTCTACATCAGAAACAGGATAAGCATCATGACTGGCTTAAGCGTCAGATGCAAAGCCTCTTGGTGGACGTCAATCGCATTCGCAATCTTGCCACCAAGAATGCCTTTGTTACACATGAAACCTGTCGAAGGTCCTGGAAGAGTTTGACTTTGTTCACTGCTGAAGAAGATCTTCAAGACGATGGCTTCACAAAAAGATTCAAGTTAGACTCCACTCCTCCAAGGAATGCTCACTTGCGTCGGACTCCCTCCCTTGAAGACTCTGACTATTCTTCCTCAGCTGCAACGGTGAATGCCAGAGTTATCAATGATCAAGATGATGCCACTTCACCACCTCCACCTTCAGCGCGTCTCGACACTGCACCAAGTTCTTTTGCACCACCGTACCTCAACAGCGACCCTGCTGCTTCGCCTACTCCTCATGGGAATGAGTAGAAGCTCTATGTCTTCAAACCTTTTTGGTCATTACTGACAAAAGGGGGAGGAACATATGAGTTGATAGTCTTCAAGCGGGTCCATATGGGTGGTTGCTTTACTTTTTGCTACTTTTGCCAAGTGCTTACAACTCTCGCTTTTGAAACGTTCATTTTGAGTTGTAACACTTAAACTTGATGGTCGTCTGCTACCTTTTTCGACACTATGTGATGCGATGATAAATCCCGCATGTGCGACGATAAATTCCGCACGAAGTCATTTTGCAGACGTCCATTTTTCATTATGCATGTCATTATCTTCATTATATCATTTCATGCATGATGAATTGTCTTTATAAGTAGAAGAGGAGCTCTGCGAGTACAAACTGCCATGTGCATTTGCATTCAAAAGCAAAATACTTATATGCACATCTTCAGGGGGAGCCTTTCTGCTACTTACGAAGACAATACTTAAATCCTTTACAATTTCACATACTTTTATCCCCGTTGAAAACTTCAACCAGTTTGTCATCAATCACCAAAAAGGGGGAGATTGTAAGTGCATCTAGTGCCGCCCCTAGTTGGTTTTGGAGTATTGACGACAAACCTGGTTGAGGGACTAATGTGTTTGTGAGAATTGCAGGATAACACAGGTAGAAGTCCCTCATTGATTCGGTTTTCCTACCGGAGATGACCCCTAAAAATGTATGAAGACATTGAAGTCAAAGGTGGTATGTGAAGACATTCACATTGAAGACTATGACAAGAGAAGACATCGCGTGAAGACTATGGAGCGCGAAGACTTAGTTGTTTCATCGTTCTTTTTCTTCTTTGTTGAGTCATAGGAACCACCGTACTGTTAAGTTGGGTCCAAGTGAACCAGTCAGAATGACTGAAGTGATGCTTAACCAAAATCCTATGTCTTCGAGCGAAAACTATGAGAGAAAATTTTATCCAGAGCTGGATAAGTCAGCTTTGCTTGTAGCTCAAGTAAAGTTGTTGTGTGTGTTTGAAATCTGACTATTGGAACACGTGTCAGTTCCTTAGTGACCCAGGGTCATTTCGGACAAATCAGGTCGGGTTGCCTAGTGGCTATAAATAGCCCACCCCTTACACCATAAATTGGTTGGCTGCTCAGAGTTAGTGCACGGCTTTTGTCGTTTGAGAGCAACCCACCTCGAAGCCTTTGAGAGAGAAATCCTTGCGAGGACAAAGCCCTAAACACCCAGAGCCAAAGAGTGTTAGGCATCACTTAAGTCTTCTTGTCTGTGTGATCTGAAGACTTATTACACTTGAGGACTGTGAATCCTCCAGCCGGTTAGGCGTCTCGTTCTGAGCATCCAAGAGTCATTGTGGATCGCAGGTGAACGAAGTCTGTGAAGGTTTGGAAGTCTACCTTGAAGACTTACCAGAGTGATTGGGCGAGGACTGGGTGTCCTTAGCTCAAGGGGAATAAGGTGAAGACACGGTCTTCTGAGTTAAATCTCAGCGTCCCTAAGCAGACGTACAGTTGTCACAGCAACTGGAACTGGTCCAACAAATCATTGTCTTCAATGAGCTACTGGTTCTATCCTTCCCATCTCTTTATTTGAAGTTGGTCCTTGTGAAGTTATTGCCTGTCTGCATTATCTTCTGTCTTCACTGAGCGACTGCTTGTTCTGATTGGCTTCATACTATCTTCCATCCTGATCCATACTGCTTAGTTGCTATTAGTCTGTGTGCTTTCACTTCATTGAATACTTGACTATGGCTTGCCTAGTGTAGTCTACCTTCCGCTGTATGGTAATAGGTTTATTTCTATTGTTTGTCTTCGAAACTTCCATGTTTTTAAGACTTTCATAAAAATCGCCTATTCACCCCCCCCCCCTCTAGTCGATCACTAGCACTTTCAGGTTTATTTAAGGTGGCTAATTTAACACACATCTAGGTGGATTGGTTGTGGGCACCTGGGGCAATCCAGTGCTGTCCAAGGAGATCCCGGGGAATCCGTGTGATCATCCTATGGTTCGCCACCCAGACTCAAAGGGATCATGTTGTTATTCATGCTGGAAACTTCAGTGTGCAGCCACAAGCCATTATGGGCTCTAGCATAGTTGAATATGTTGCATGAACTCTTTCAGTGGTAAACTAGCAGATGTAGGGGATGTAGTTGGTACGGTTTACCCGTCGAAAGGGCTAATGCTTCTGAAAGACTATGTCTCGGTCATCCGTTTCTCAAACATCATGTAGTGCGAGAAATTCAACGGAGGAGATCGAGTCTTGTGGGGAAAAGTGCGCAAACCTCTGCAGAGTGTACAAACTAATCATGATTAGTCGTGTCCCCGGTTATGGACATCTTGAGTATCTGGTGCTTGAATTATTATGTTGATCTCATCACTTTACTTAATTAATATGTTGGGTTAATGATTACTTTAATTGGGATTGAGATGGGGTTTACCATTCCCAATGTTTATCAACTACCATGATAGTTAAATAAAATATATTCCTTTGTTGTAGGGAAAATGGATTTTTGCAAAAACATATTAACCATAGAGCCTCCACTAGCCAAATATGCATATAGTTATAGTTATTACCTGTTTCTTGCTCTACAGTGTTATTTTGCCAGCATATTCCATGTGCTGACCTATTTTCGGGCTACAACGTATTATGTTGCAGACTTTTCATACGAAGAGTAAGGTGCGCTAGGTCGTTGTCGTGCACTCAGCTATGCCATTGGAGTTGATGGACTCGATTTATCTTCCAAGCCTTCCGCTGTTATCGTATTTAGATGGCCTTAAGCCATATTATTACAATAAGTACTCTTTTATGAGTTATTCGATGTAATAAGTGTGTGATTGCAACTCTATTATAAATCCTTCGAAGTACTGTGTGTGTCAGCATTACCGACCCAGGGATGACACTTATGCATAGAGATTTGACCGTTTGAGGTCAGATCGCTACAAGATGGTATCAGAGCACACGCTGATTGTAGGACGCGACCACTAAGATAAGCCATAGGTCACTCTTCTCTACTCATTTCTGACTCCTCTCTATTTTTCACTCCATAGGATGGCGGATTCAAGGAACAAGTTTGCACAACCGGATGAAGACACCTCGTTTGGACCACACTTGAAGGAAGTCACTAGATACGTGAACATCGAAATACCAAGCTTCATCGGGACCTACACCGCCACTTTACCAGAAGAGGAGCGTTGGACGGTTCGAGTTCATGTTCCAGGAAGGACATTCACGCCCGTTACTGAGCCCATAGAGTTTTCCTTTGATGCACCAACTTGGAGTCTCGGAAGGAGCATGGCAGCTCACTTCGCCACGGGACGCATCAGTGAAGTTTATCACAAGGGTCTTAAGGACACCATCTACCAGATATGTGGGCACCGAGATGAGCAATGGGAGATTATCAGCACTAGGAGGGACAAGTCCATTGCAGCTTTCATCCAGGAGTTAAACCAGCACATTCGTCGCCAAGAGAACCAAATGTGCGCAAGCATGATAGATCTGAAGAAGTTGATGACTAGGAACATGGAGCTTGAAGAAGAACTCAAGTCTACACGCGACGAATACGAGGAGGAAATCACAATTCTAGTGGAGAAGAATGACGACTTGACAAGGAAGCTAGGAGTATTTATGGGAGACCCCGCGCCAGGAGAAGATGACGACCATCCCAAGGACTACATCATCATCGAAGACACCGACTCTGACCCCGACAGTGGTGATGATGACTATGAAGACGAAGCTGGAGCAGATATCATGGAGTCTTCCACCGATCAAAATTTCTAGTTGACCACCATATTATTAGTAGTATTTCCCCCATGTACATAGTAGTAGTCCGAGTATTTTGTAACGGTAGCTAGATCGATTGTATGCCCTTGTTTGAATTGAGTGGTGTGATATGAATGTGTTTGTCTCATATGGGTAGTGTTTTCTCCTTAGACCTCACTCTATTCTAATTTATCCCCTCTAAACCCATCAGATGCCTTTGAGATGTGACCCTGGATTTGTGTTCCCACCGGAGCTCACTCAATTGATCCAACAGTAGAATGCCTTGATGCAACTACTAGTCCAGAACCAAGGAAACAACAACAACAACAACAATAACAACAATCCACCGCCACCGCCTCTAGTGGACAACCTAACCCGTTTTCTGAGGTTGAATCTGCTGGTGTTTTCCAGTGGCACCGAGTTGATTGTTGCTGATGACTGGCTACGTAGGATTGGAAGGCAGTTGACCACCGCAGGTTGCACAGATACGGAGAAGGTGCGCTTTGTCGCACACCAACTGGATGGACCTCCAACCTCATGGTGGGAAAATTACACAGGCACTTTTCCCATAGCTAATGTCACATGGGATCGGTTTCATCAAGCATTCTGCACAACCCATGTCTCTACTGGAGCAATGAATATGAAGAAGCATGAGTTTTGCAACTTACACCAGGGAAACCGTACTATGGGGCAGTACGTGGATGAGTTTAGCAAGTTAGCCTGCTATGCCCCAGATGATGTGGCCACAGATGCCATGAAGCAGGAGAAGTTTATGGAAGGGCTGAATGATGAGATGAGTATGCAGTTGATGGTGGCAACATTCAATAACTACCAGGAGTTGGTAGCCGGGCCCTCATGATTGAGAACAAATAGCAACAGATAGAGAGCCGCAAACGGAAGTATGGACAGGGGAAGTACAATTCTGGAGCTCAGCAGAAGCCTCGCTTTACCCCTAACTCCGGAGGTTATACCCATAACCATGGAGGACATACTCACAATGGAGGAAGTTCACATAACCATAGTGGGCCTAAGAATGGAAACGGGAATGGAGCAAGCAGTAGCCAGAACCGTCCCAACCCAGCAACACCCGCTAAGAAGGACCTGAGCCATGTTACCTATTACAAGTGCCGGAAGACAGGGCACTACGCCAATAACTGTTCTGAGCTGAAGAATGGCAATGGAAATGGAAACTCTGGGAAGAAGCCCAATCCCTTCACGAGAGGTCAGGTGAACCACATCAACATGGAGGAGGTAGAAGACCAACCTGACGCAGTGATCGGTAAGTTTTTGGTTAAGTCATTTACCGCTCTCGTTCTTTTTGATACTGGTGCATCGCATTCATACATATCAAGGGGATTTGTGGACAAGTTTAAATTGCCAACCTTATCCCTTAGGTCATCCATGTTAGTAAGTTCACCAGGAGCAGAGTATATGGCCAGCCGATGGTGTGATCGGTTACCCTTGACCATTGGTAGCCATGTTTTCCCCTCCGACCTAGTAATTTTGGAGTCACAAGGATTGGATATAATCCTAGGCATGGATTGGCTATCGAAGTATGGAGGAAACATTGACTGTGCTAGCAATTCAATTCTGATCACCACCCCGGAGGAAAAAAGGATCATGTATGTATCTAGACATTCGTCGAGAAGGACCCAAGTGAATTCTCTTTCGGGGGTTGTTCAGGAGGAAGTGCCTGTTGTGAAGGATTACCCGGAGGTATTTCCAGAGGAACTACCAGGCATGCCACCGGATCGAGACATAGAATTTTTGATAGAGCTGTTGCCAGGCACCAGACCAGTATCAAAGAGACCATACCGGATGCCCGCAAATGATCTGGAGGAGATTAAGAAGCAGATTAAGGAGTTATTGGAGAAAGGTTGCATTCGACGAAGTTCGGCGCCATGGGGAGCCCGAGTGCTCTTAGTTGAGAAGAAGGATGGATCTTTGAGAATGGTTGTTGATTATCGTGCACTCAATGAAGTAACGATCAAGAACAAGTACCCACTACTGATGATCAATGATCTGTTTGACCAGTTGCAAGGAGCTAAAGTATTTTCCAAGATCGACCTACGATCAGGATACCACCAGCTAAAGATCCAGGAAAAGGATATACCTAAGACCGCTTTCACCACAAGGTACGGGCTATATGAGTACACGGTTATGTCATTTGGATTGACTAATGTCCCTGCCTACTTCATGAGTATGATGAATAAGGTGTTCGTGGAGTTTTTGGATAAGTTTGCTGTGGTGTTCATTGATGATATCTTGGTATACTCGAAGAATGAAGATGAACACAAGGAACATTTGCGTTTAGTTCTCGAGAAGCTCAAGGAACATCAGTTATATGCCAAGTTTAGCAAATGCAAGTTTTGTTTGAAGGAAGTTGGGTTCCTTGGACATGTTATATCCATTGTTGAGGAAATCGTTAACTGGTAGCTGCTCGGTTGGCTAGCGAGTAGGGGATTAATCGGCTAATCGGCAAGTTAATCGGCCATTTAATCAATTAATTGGACGATTTTTTGGTTTATCGGCTCCTCGGTGACCCTATGAGTAGGGATTAATCGTCAAGTTAACTGGTTAATCGGATGAATTCTTGAACAGGGGTTATATCAAGAGAAGGTATAGCAATAGACCCCACCAAGGTTCAGTATGTAACTGAGTGGTTGGCACCCACCTCAGTTGGGGAGATCCGCAGTTTTCTAGGACTCGCGGGATATTATCGGAGATTCATTGAGAATTTTTCCAAGATTGTGAAGCCTATGACGGAGTTGTTGAAGAAGGACACTAAGTTCAAATGGGCATATGAATGTGAGGCAAGTTTCCAGGAGTTGAAGAAACGATTGGTTACAGCCCCAGTGCTGATTTTGCCAGATATACGCAAGGATTTCCAAGTGTATTGTGATGCTTCTCGCTTAGGACTTGTAGGTGTACTTATGCAAGACGGAAGAGTTGTTTCTTATGCCTCACGTCAGCTTCGACCGCATGAATTGAATTATGTCACACATGATTTGGAGTTAGCAGTTGTAGTTCATGCACTCAAGACCTGGAGACATTTTCTTATTGGAAACCGTTGTGATGTGTACACGGATCACAAGAGTTTGAAATACATTTTCATGCAGAAGGAGCTGAATCTCAGGAAAACGAGATGGTTGGAGCTTATAAAGGATTATGATATGAAGCTACACTATCACCCAGGCAAGGCCAATGTCGTAGCAGACGCTTTGAGCTGGAAAAGTTATGCCAATACCCTGGTAAGCGGAGGATTACCGAAGGAGTTAGTCCAGAATCTCAAGGAGCTTCGTTTAGAGATAGTTCCAAAAGGTTTTATGACAACAATGGAGGTTCAGCCTACATTATTGGGAAAGATTCGAGAAGCTCAAAAGGATGACAAAGAGATTGCTGAGATAAAGGAGAAAATGAGCAAAGGAAAAGCCAAGGGTTTCCCTGAGGATGAGCAAGAGTAAACCCGGGCAAACATCGGGTCGGGTCAGGTTTAGGTCGGGCTTGACAAAGCCCGAAGATAAAATCCCAAGCCCGATCCCGGCCCAGCCCGGCCAGAAGTACATGAACAGTGACATATCTTAATTAAATTAATCATTTTGGGATATTATATTAATTTATTATACCTATATTTTGAATAAAATATGTTTTTATAAATATTTGGGGCTTTATTCGGGCTTTTGGGCCGGGCTTCGGGTCAGGAAATGGATCCCGAGCCCAGCCCAAATGTCGGGCTTCGGCTTCGGGCCGGCGGGCCGGGTTGTCCATGACCGGGTCTAAGCAAGAGACCTTGTGGTTTGAGGATCGTATATATGTGCCCAATAATGCGGAGATCGGGAAGCTAATACTTCAGGAGGCCCATGACTCGCCATACTCGATTCACCCCTGAAACACCAAGATGTATTTGGATCTGAAGGAGCGTTTCTGGTGGACTAGTATGAAGAAGGATATTGCTGAGTATGTAGCAGTATGTGATGTATGTCAGAGAGTGAAGGCAGAACATCAGAAGCCAGCAGGATTACTGTAGCCTATGCCGATACCCGAATGGAAGTGGGACAAGCTTGGGATGGATTTCATCACCGGATTACCCAGGAGTTGATCGGGATACGATTCTATCTGGGTAGTAGTGGATCGTCTGACCAAGGTGGCTCACTTTATCCCACTGAAGACCACCTATACAAGCGCGAAGTGGCCAAGATATATATGACCAGGATCGTATGTGTGCATGGAGTTCCGAGGACCATCGTATCAGATAGAGGGACATAGTTTACCTCGATGTTTTGGAATCAGTTGCATCAGACTTTGGGTACTAGGCTAGAGTTCAGTACAGCCTTTCATCCGCAGACAGATGGAAAGACCGAGAGAGTCAATCAGATTCTGGAGGACATGTTCAGAGCTTGTGCACTAGATTATGGATCTAGTTGGGATGACAATTTGCCCTACGCAAAGTTCTCATACAACAACAGTTATCAAGCTAGTTTAAAGATGGCACCTTTTGAAGCCTTGTATGCAAGGAGATGCAGGACCCCGTTAATGTGGGATGAAGTTGGAGACCGTCAGTTATTTGGACCAGATTTAATCAAAGAGTCTGAAGAGAAGGTTAAGTTGATTCGAGAAAGACTGAAGGTAGCTCATTCCAGATAGAAGAGTTATGCAGATACTAAACGCAAGGAGGTAGTTTATGAGATTGGAGGTCGAGCATATCTTCGTGTGTCGCCACTGTGAGGAGTTAAACGATTTGGAGTTAAGGGAAAGTTAGCCCCAAGATTTGTAGGACCGTATCGAGTTTTGGAATGTATGGGAGAGGTTGCCTACAAACTGGAGTTACCGGAAGGATTGTCAGGCGTTCATGATGTGTTTCACGTTTCCCAGTTGAAGAAGTGCCATGCAGAGATGGCCAATATTCCTCTGAGAGATACAGTGCCTCTGGAAGCAATTCAGTTGGATAGTGATTTAACCTACGAGGAGAAACCCGTTAAGATTCTCGACTTTGCAAGCCGAGTTACGCGCGGTAAGGTTATCAAGTTTTGCAAAGTTCAGTGGAGCCACCATACCGAGGATGAAGCCACCTGGGAACAAGAAGAAGATCTACGGAAAGACCACCCACTTCTGGCCAACCCGAATCTCGAGGGCGAGATTCATCTTAAGGGGGTAGGTTTCTAACATCCCAAATTCTCAATTTGGAATGTTATACATAGATCATCATATGCATAGCATATTTTATTTGCATTTTGGCTTGATCCTAGAAATCCTAAGCAACTCAAGGACCCACAGAGAGAGTTGGGGATTTCATTATTTTCATATTTGATTTTTCTCAAATTTGAAAAGAGGATCATTTTGGTTTTAATATTTTTCTCTCCAAATATTTCAAATATCAAAATAAATGAGAGGAGATAAAATGACTTCTCCAAAATAAAATAAATGTTGGAGGAAAAAATTTTAAAATCAAATAAATAATTTTATTTGGATTTTATTGCTATTTTATTTGAATTAGAAAAATATGCATTTTTCAAAATTGCATTTTTAGGCCAAAAAAATGTTCACTTTGTTCTAAATATTTTATTTAGACAGTGAAAATTATTTTTGGCATTTTTAGAATCTTTTTATATTTATTTAGGATTTTTCCTTTTCGGTGGAATTAATTTAAAAAAAGTTCGTGGCCGAACTAGGCTGACCCAGCCGCCACCGCCTTCCCCTCCCCGAGACGTGCCCGCGCCAGACTCCGGCGGGAGTCCGGGATCGCGCCGCCGCCGCCGCTTGGCCCCCTGGCCAAGTCGTATTGCCCCCCGACCCCCTTTAAATAGCACGGCCCCGCCGTCCTCTCCTCCTAGTCCCGCACCACCACCACCACTGCCCGCACCGCACCGCCGCTACAACCGCACCGCGCCCCGCAGCCGCCCCGCACCGCTGCTGCCGCGTAGCCGCCACCCCGCGCCGACGCCGCCGCCTCGCCGAGCCACCCCGCTCGCCGGAGCCGCTGCCCGCCATCGCCGTTGACTCATCATCGCTGCCAGTTTTGTTCTAGTTTGTTTCGGTTTTTTATAAACCCTAGATCCGGTTTTCTTCGAGTAGATCGGTTCGGTTTTCTCGGTTTCGTCGGTTTAGATTGTATTTTCATGAGTTCACTAATTAGGAACGTTCGTCGGATTAGTTTCTGAAATGAACGAATTCGTTCGTTAGTCTCTGTTAGCGGATGTTTGTCCGATAGATTTTTTTCTTTTTCTATTTTATTTTCCGGCCAGGGACCTATCCACAATTATTTTTATCGCAGATTAGCCCCTGAACTTCAAACCCTTGCAACTTTTAACTGTTTGTCCAAAGCCAGTGAAACCAACGCCAAAATCTTTGTCTAGAAGCCCTCTTTCCAGTTAATCAACTTGAACATGGTTTTGACAATTTAAAATTTGATCTCAAGCAGATTTGAATTCGAAATTCTTTTCATCGTAGTTTCAGTTCCGTAGCTCTGATTTGACTGATTCTTTTTGCAAATCGAAGCACTTCAGTTGAACTTTCAATTTGGACTTTTTCATCTAAGTTTTACCCTTGCATCTATGCTTGATTGCTTATGTATGCTATTGTTTGTTTGCGATAGAGTTCCCGGAGTGCGAAGCGTGCTATTACGAGTCTCTAGGGTTTACAGATTGTCAGCAAGGCAAGTAACACTTTGATCATATTCCCTTATTACCCAGTTTTTATGCATTAGTTTCAACCCTCAAACTTTGCATGAGTAGGATTGATAACATGTGGGTATTGGGAAGTAGATGATGAGGTAGAACCTATTGCCCTTTATTTCAAACCTTGGGAGTTACTTCTATGTTATGCTTATATTGCTATGCTATGCTCGTAGACGTGGTTTGGTTTGAGTGAATCATGACAGTTGTGAGTGTTATTATAAACTAAGGGTTTATTTAAGGTGGCTACTTTAACACACATTTGGGTGGATTGGTTGTGGGCACCTGGGGCAATCTAGTGTTGTCCAAGGAGATCCCAGGGAATCCGTGTGATCATCCTATGGTTCGCCACCCAGGCTCAAAGGGATCACGTTGTTATTCATGCTAGAAACTTCCGTGTACAGCCACAAGCCATTATGGGCTCTGGCATAGTTGAGTATGTTTCGGGAACTCTTTTAGTGGTATACTAGCAGATGTAGGGGATGTAGGTGGTATGGTTTACCAATCGAAAGGGTTAATGCTTCTGAAAGACTGTATCTCAGTCATCCGTTTCTCAAACATCATGTAGTGCGATAAATTCAATGGAGGAGATCGAGTCTTGTGAGGAAAAGTGTGCAAACCTCTGCAGAGTGTACAAACTAATCATGATTAGCCGTGTCCCCGGTTATGGACATCTTGAGTATCTGGTGCTTGAATTATTATGTTGATCTCATCACTTTACTTAATTAATATGCTGGGTTAATGATTACTTTAATTGAGGTTGAGATGGGGTTTACCATTTGCAATGTTTATCAACTACCATGATAGTTATATAAAATATATTCCTTTGTTGTAGACAAAAATTGGCTTTTCGGAAAAACATATTAACCATAGAGCCTCCACCAGCCAAATATGCATATAGTTATAGCTATTACCCGTTTCTTGCTCTACAGTGTTATTTTGCCAGCATATTCCATGTGATGACCCGTTTTCGGGCTGCAACGTATTATGTTGCAGACTTTTCAGACGAAGAGTAAGGTGCACTAGGTCGTTGTCGTGCACTTAGCTATGCCGTTGGAGTTGATGGACTCGATTTATCTTCCAAGCCTTCCGTTGTTATCGTATTTAGATGGACTTAAGCCATATTATTGTAATAAGTACTCTTTTATGAGTTATTCGATGTAATAAGTGTGTGATTGCAACTCTGTTATAAATCCTTCGAAGTATTGTGTGTGTTAGCATTACCGATCCAGGGATGACACTTATGCATAGAGATTTGACCGTTTGAGGTTGGATCGCTACAGAACCATATGATGTACATCGCACACACCTTAATCTGGCTGACCGTTTCTGTTCTCTTGTCTCAACACAAACAGTTCATCCGAGTGAACCGCATGCCGTATATCGCACACACCTTGATCTGGCTGGCCGTTTCTTTTGTGTTGCCTAATCACAAACAGTTCATCCGAGTGAACCGTATGCTGTATATCGCACACACCTCCATCTGGCTGCCCGTTTCTTTTGTGTTGCCTCATCACAAACAGTTATTTGAACTGAACCATATGACCTGCATCGCACACGCAACTAAAATCTGAACCGTGTTTGATGCATCCATCATCGCAAATGTTTTGCACCTTTTTTTGACGGGTTTTTACACCACCGTTTGCGATTACTGCATCGCACACAGTTTCGTCGAAGGGTCTCTGATCGTAGTGTCGCGTTAGCAGCATCTTGCAGTAGTGCATGGTCATGCGAAGCAATATGACAATGATGATGTATGTCATAATAAACAGAATGGTGGAAAGTTGCATGGCAATATATCTCAGAATGGCTATGGAAATGCCATAATAGGTAGGTATGGTGGCTGTTTTGAGGAAGGATATGTGGTGGGTTGCTACCTCTTGAGCACTGCGTTGGATTTCCCCGAAGAGGAAAGGATGATGCAGCAAAGTAGCATAAGTATTTCCCTCGGTTTTTGAGAACCAAGGTATCAATCCAGTAGGAGGTTGCGCGCGCGTCCCCAGTACCTGCACAAAACAAATAACTCCTCGCAACCAACGCGATAAGGGGTTGTCAATCCCTTCATGGTCACTTACGAGAGTGAGATCTGATAGATATGATAAGATAATATTTTTGGTATTTTTTTGATAAAGATGCAAAGTAAAATAAAGGCAAAGTAAAAGCAAAGGAAATAACTAAGTATTGGAAGATTAATATGATGAAGATAGACCCGGGGGCCATAGGTTTCACTAGTGGCTTCTCTCAAGAGCATAAGTATTTTACGGTGGGTGAACGAATTACTGTTGAGCAATTGACAGAATTGAGCATAGTTATGAGAATATCTCGGTATGATCATGTATATAGCCGTCACGTCCGAGACAAGTAGACTGACTCCTGCCTGCATCTACTACTATTACTCCACTCATCGACCGCTATCCAGCATGCATCTAGAGTATTAAGTTCATGAAAACAGAGTAACGCGTTAAGCAAGATGACATGATGTAGAGGGATAAATTCATGCAATATGATAAAACCCCATCTTTTTATCCTTGATGGCCACAATACAATACGTGCCTTGCTGCCCCTACTGTCACTGGGAAAGGACACCGCAAGATTGAACCCAAAGCTAAGCACTTCCCCCATTGCAAGAAAGATCAATCTAGTAGGCCAAACCAAACTGATAATTCAAAGAGACTTGCAAAGATAACCAATCATACATAAAAGAATTCAGAGAAGATTCAAATATTGTTCATAGATAAACTTGATCATAAACCCACAATTCATCGGTCTCAACAAACACACCGCAAAAAGAAGATTACATCGAATAGATCTCCACAAGAGAGGGGGAGATCATTGTATTGAGATCCAAAAAGAGAGAAGAAGCCATCTAGCTAATAACTATGGACCCGATGGTCTGAGGTAAACTACTCACACTTCATCGGAGAGGCTATGGTGTTGATGTAGAAGCCCTCCGTGACGGATACCCCCTCCGGCGGAGCTCCGGAACAGGCCCCAAGATGGGATCTCATGGATACAGGAAGTTACGGCGGTGGAATTAGGGTTTTGGCTCCGTATCTGATCGTTTGGGGGTGCGTAGGTATATATAGGAGGAAGGAGTACGTCGATGGAGCAACAGGGGGCCCACGAGGGTGGAGGGTGTGCCTCGGGGGTAGGCGCGCCTCCTACCTCGTGGCCTCCTCCTTTGTTTCTTGACGTAGGGTCCAAGTCTCCAGGATCATGTTCAGCGAGAAAATCATGTTCCCGAAGGTTTCATTCCGTTTGGACTCCGTTTGATATTCCTTTTCTTCGAAACCCTAAAACAGGCAAAAAAACAATTCTAGGTTGGGCCTTCGGTTAATAGGTTAGTCCCAAAAATAATATAAAAGTGGATAATAAAGCCCAATAATGTCCAAAATAGTAGATAATATAGCATGGAGCAATCAAAAATTATAGATACGTTGGAGACGTATCATGGGTTTATGGTACCGGTGAAAGTTGTGTGGTACTAGAGAGGCTAGCATAGGTGGAAAGGTGAGAGTGCGTATAATCCATGGACTCAACATTAGTCATCAAGAACTCACATACTTATTGAAAAATCTATTAGCCATCGAAACGAAGTACTATGCACATGCTCCTAGGGGGATATATTGGTAGGAAAAGACCATCACTTGTCCCCGACCGCCACTCATAAGGGAGACAATCAAAAAACATCTCATGCTCCAACTTCGTTACATAACGGTTCACCATACGTGCATGCTATGGGACTCACAAACCTTAACACAAGTATTTCTCAAATTCACAACTACTTGCTAGCATGACTCTAATATCACCATCTTCATATCACAAAACAATCATAAAGAATCAAACTTCTCATAGTATTCAATGCACTTTATATGAAAGTTTTTTATTATATCCCTCTTGGATGCCTATCATATTAGGACTAATTTTATAACCAACGCAAATTACCATGCTGTTCTAAAGACTCTCAAAGTAATATAAGTGAAGGACGAGAGTTCATCAATTTCTATAAAATAAAACCACCGTCGTGCTCTAAAAAGATATAAGTGAAGCACTAGAGCAAAATTGCCTAGCTCAAAAGATATAAGTGAAGCACATAGAGTATTCTAATAAATCACGATTCATGTGTGTCTCTCCCAAAAGGTGTGTACAGAAAGGATGATTGTGGCAAACTAAAAAGAAAAGATTCAAATCATACACGACGCTCCAAGCAAAACACATATCTTGGTGAATAAAAATATAGCCTCAAGTAAAGTTACCGATAGATGAAGACGAAAGAGGGGATGCCTTCCCGGGGCATCCCCAAGCTTAGGCTTTTTGACATCCTTGAATATTACCTTGGGGTGCCTTGGGCATACCCAAGCTTAGGCTCTTGCCACTCCTTATTCCATAGTCCATCAAATCCTTAACCAAAACTTGAAAACTTCACAACACAAAACTCCAACAGAAAATCTCGTAAGCTCCGTTAGTATAATAAAATAAATCACCACTTTTGGTACCATTGTGAACTCATTTTTTATTTATATTGGTGTAATATATACTGTATTCCAACTTTTCCCTGGTTCATACCCCCCGATACTAGCCATAGATGCATCAAAATAAGCAAACAACACGCGAAAAACAGAATCTATCAAAAAACATAACAGTCTGTAGCAATCTAGATATTTCGAATACTTCTGTAACTCCAACAATCTTGGGAAATTAGGAAGTCCTAGAAAAATTGTTTATTAATCCTCTGCAAAAAGAATTAGTATTTTATCGTGCTTTTGTAAAAAATTAAAACTAATCTCCTAGCGGATAAGTTTGTGTTTTTCAGCAGGATCAAATCAACTATCACTGTAAGCTATCCCAAAAGTCTTACTTGGCACAAACAGTAAATAAAACATAAAACCACATCTAACCGAAGGCTAGATGAAAACTTTAGTTCAAAATAGGACCTAAAAATCAAGAACAAAAATAAAATTGGGTTGCCTCCCAACAAGCGCTATTGTTTAACGCCCCTAGCTAGGCATAAAAACACGAATAGATCTAAGTATAATCGTAATAGTGATAAGGAAAATCTCGAAAACTCATCTCATACTCCCTTCGTTCAGAAGCAAGTTTTCTATGAGGCAAGCAAAAGTAATCAAGAGGGCTAAATTTAATGGGATAAGAATCCCCAAGATCGATCTCGGGAGGAATTGATTCCTCCTTCGGCCCCTCATATTGTATGATCAACTCATCATTATAAGCATTATTTTGGGGAAAAAGTCATGAGCTTGTGTCCAAGAGAGAAACCCAATCCATTGCTTTGAATAGCAAAATCATCAATAAGCTCAGAAATCTTATTGACTAAAACATCAGTAGGAACCCTCTTTCTTAAATTTTCGTTATAAGCAACACGATCTAAAGCGCATTATATCCTCTTGATTAAAGACGACTCCCTCTATGGGAGGACGACCACCATCTACTCTATAATGAGCGAAAATTTCACTAGCTTCTTTAATAATAAATCTAAACTCATGAGCTAGGAATATAGTGGCGGCGCACTTAACAGAAGAATGCTCAATATTAGAAAATTCTAGAAAAATCCTTTGTGTGGATGGATGCATGTTTACAAATTGTCTTTCAAGTTCAACAACAAGCAAAGATATAGCATCCGCAAGGCTACAAGTTTTATGGAGGATATATCCACCCATAGTGGGGAGTGCACTGGCACAAGTAAAGAAATCTTGAATAACCCCTTTTCCAATAATATTTTCGCTAACTATGCGGAATTTCTTAGCATGCAAGATAGTAGTTTCTTCATGAGGATCAGAATTAACAAAAGTATTAAAGTTTCCCCCATCCTTACTACTATCCTTTTCGGCGATAACCTCCCCAGTTTCAAACATGGTGGGGAAAACAAGCAAATGAAGAAGACGAACGGAAGAGCGGCGAAGAAAAGGCAAATATTTTCGAAAATCATTTCATAAGTGGGGGGACGAGAGGCGAGTGGCGAATAATGTAATGTGAGGGATGAGATTTTATGATGAGTACTTGGCAAGCCTCGGCTTGGCGTAGATTTCCCCAGCAACGGTGCCAAAAATCCTTCTTGCTACCTGTTGATCTTGTGTTGGTTTTCCCTTGAGGAGGAAAGGGTGATGCAGCAAAGCAGCGTAAGTATTTCCCTTAGTTTTGAGAACCAAGGTATCAATCCAGTAGGAGACAACGCGACAAGACACCGAATACCTGCACAAACAACACCAACTTGCAGCCAACGCGGCAAAGGGGTTGTCAATCCCTTCACGGTTATTCGCAAAGTGAGATTTGATAGAGATGGATAATCGGTAAAGTAATATTTCTGGTTTATGGAACGGAAAGTAAAAAATTGCAAAAGAAAGTAAATAGGAAACTAGAATTATAGATCGAAAACTTATATGATGGAAAATAGACCCTGGGGCCATAGCTTTCACTAGAGGCTTCTCTCAAGAAATAAAGTATTACTATGGGTGAACAAATTACTGCCGAGCAATTGATAGAAAAGCGCAAAGTTATGACGATATCTAAGGCAATGATCATGAATATAGGCATCACGTTCGTGTCAAGTAGACCGAAATGATTCTGCATCTACTACTATTACTCCACACATCGACCGACTCCTGCCTGCATCTAGAGTATTAAGTTCATAAGAACACAGTAACGCATTAAGTAAGATGACATGATGTAGCGGAATTAAATCAAGCAATATGATGAAAACCCCATCTTGTTATCCTCGATGGCAACAATACAATACGTGCCTTGCCGCCCCTACTGCCACTAGGAAAGGACACCGCAAGATTGAACCCAAAGCTAAGCACTTCTCCCATTGCAAGAAAAACCAATCTAGTTGGCCAAACCAAATCGATAGTTCAAAGAGACTTGCAAAGATATCAAATCATGCATATAAGAATTCAGAGGAGATTCAGATAATATTCATAGATAAGGTGATCATAAATCCACAATTCATTCGATCTACGCAAACACACCGCAAAAGAGTATTACATCGAATAGATCTCCAAGAACATCATGGAGAACATGGTATTGAGAATCAAAGAGAGAGAAGAATCCATCTAGCTACTAGCTATGGACCCGTAGGTCTGTGTAAAATACTCACGCTTCATCGAAGAGGCAATGGTGTTGATGTAGAAGCCCTGCATGATCGAATCCCCCTCCGGCAGGATGCCGGAAAAGACCCCTAGATGGGATCTCACGGGTACAGAAGGTTGCAGCGGTGGAAAAGTGGTTTCGTGTCTCCCCTGGAAGTTTTGGGGGTATAAGAGTATATATAAGAGGAAGATCTAGGTCAGGAGGCCACCGAGGGGCCCACAAGGTTGGGGGGCGTGCCCCACCCCCCTGGGCGCGCCCTCCACCCTTGTGGCTGCCTCGTGGATCTTCTTACTTGCACTCCAAGTCTCCTGGGTGTCTTCTAGTCCAAGAAAAATCATCGTGAAATTTTATTCTGTTTGGTATTCCTTTTCTGCGAAACTCTAAAACAAGGAAAAGAACAGAAACTGGCACTAGATTCTAGGTTATTAGGTTAGTCCGGAAAATCATATAAGATAGCATATTATATGCATATAAAAAATCCAAAACAGATAATATAATAGCATGGAACAATCTAAAATTATAGATACGTTGGAGACGTATCAATGGGTTGCTAGAGTGACAAAATCTTAAACCGTAGTTTATGCATTGCTTCGTAAGGGGCTGATATGGATCCATATGTTTCATGCTATGGTTAGGTTTACCTTAATACTTCTTTCGTAGTTGCGGATGCTTGCGAGGGGGGTTAATCATAAGTGGGAGGCTTGTCCAAGGAAGGGTAACACCCAAGCACCGGTCCACCCACATATCAAAGTAACGAACGCGAATCATATGAGCATGATGAAAACTAGCTTGAAAACAATTCCCATGTGTCCTTGGGAGCGCTCTGCCTTATATAAGAGTTCGTCCAGGCTTGTACTTTGCTACAAAAAGGATTGGGCCACCTTGCTGCACCTTGTTTACTTTATTTACTTGCTACCCGTTACAATTTACCCTATCACAAAACTATCTGTTACCTATAATTTCAGTGCCTGCAGAGAATACCTTGCTGAAAACCGCTTGTCATTTCCTTCTGCTCCTCGTTCGGTTCGACACTCTTACTTATCGAAAAGACTACGATAGATCCCCTATACTTGTGGGTCATCAAGACTCTTTTCTGGCGCCGTTGTCGGGCAGTGAAGCACCTTTGGTAAGGAAACATTTATATAGTGTTCTGAAATTTACTGTCACTTGTTTTTTTGACACCTGAAACAGTAGGAGAGGCTCCTACTATATATATTAATTAAAGTATCAAAAAGGTCTTACAGAGTCATAACCTTACATCCATGGCCATGATAGAAAATAAAATAATTGGGGGAGGGGTGGAGTAAGGTAGAGGGCAAAGTCTAGGGTTGTACAACAAAGTGTTCTAGAAAAGAGGGAATAAACCCCCTATGTCTCTCCTTGGCTCTATGTATAAGGAGAGAGAAGTCCTCTTTAAATCTTCTTGCCAATGAACTGATAGTGGGATCAACACCTCTGAAATTTCTATTATTTCTCTCCTTTCATAAGCTCCAAGAAGCGTAAAGAAATATTTCCATAAACATGGGATTGTTCCAAGCAGTTTTGGCTTCCTGGATCCAAAACAATATGTTTCCATGCGAGGCCCAGTGGATGTTCAAAGTGTCCCAACATGCCACACTGAATTGGCAATGAAAAATCATGTGTTCAAGAGTTTCCTCATCATTACCGCCGCATAAGATGCAACCATAGTTATCTCCAATATTGTAGTGTCTTCTCTTGAGCATATTTCTTGTGTTAAGACGGTCAGAGAGAAGAAGCCACCCAAAAACTTTGATTTTCATTGTGGCCGAAGATTTCCATAGTCATTTGTAGGTTTTGTGAGATGTCACGTCTTGAAAGTAGAAAGTGTAATATCTTTTGGTTGTGTAAACATCGGATCCCCAAGCGTAGCCCCACAAGTCTCTCTCAACCGTATCTGCTTGGTTGCCAACATGGGCTGTGATTTCTTGGATGTTGCGAAGTTCCTCATGGGCTTGCATGGAGAGTGGTAGGTGAAAGGTTTCGTTGAGGTTGGTGCACCGAAGGAAGTCTCTGATTGAGATATCTTCAAGTCTAGCGTAAGAAAATGCACGCGGGTGTGATTCTGCAAGTACTTCATCCAGCCAGAGGTCTTTCCACATGAGTGCAGTGTCTCCCGAGTGGACCGACCTTGGAGATGCCCCGATAAATTTGAGTAAGTTTGAGGATATCTTTCCACCAGGAGCCGCAAGGGTCTGAGGCGTGAGGGATCTTGTCAGTATAGTAGGTGGACCAAATCAAATCTACCCATGGTAGGTCCCAATGATTGTAAAATTTATGGATATATTTCATGAGCAATGCATCACTTTGGGTTTGAATGTCAAGAACTCCGAGACCTCCACACTCTTTAGGATGGCAAACCATTTGCCAGGAGGCTAGAGAGTTGCACCTGTCTCCATCATCAGTCTTCTTTGTCCAGAGGCATTTCCTTCTGATTTTGTCGAGGAGCTCAATATTTTTTGACGGTAGTTTCAAAGTGCAAAGTGCAAAGATTATTAGGGACGTAATAACAGAATTCAACAACGATAGTTTGCCTCCATAAGAGATAATCGACAAGGTTGAGGAGAGTCTTCTTTCTACGCCACAAACCAGAGGCATTAGATCTTGCGCTGACGGTTTCAAGGTGCCCATGGGTAGTCCAAGGTATGTGAAAGGTAACTTCCCTACCACACAGCCAAAGATTTGTGCAATATGTTGTGCAGTGGTGGTATCACAATTCAAGGGTATGAGTGTGGACTTATGAAAGTTGATCTTGAGCCCAATGGAAGTTGCATAATGGTGAGGATTTTCTTGACAAGTATAGCTTGGCCGGCGCAGGCCGGGAGTAGCATGATTGTATCGTCGACATATTGTATCACCCGATAGTCCATTTGGTTTGGTCGATGAAAATGCAATTTGAGATCATTTCTTCTATAAGAGTCATTGATGGCCGCTTGCAGTAGGTCAGCAGCAAGGACAAAAATGAGGGGAGACAGTGGATCACCTTGTCGAACACCACATTTGCAGTGGAACTGTCTACCTGGCACGCCGTTTAGGAGAACTGAGGATTTGCCAGAGGAGAAAATGTCCTTAATCCACCCCAACCACTTGTCATTGAATCCCATGTGCTTCATGATTTCCAACATTGCCTCATGCGCAATAGTATCAAAGGCCTTCACGAAGTCCAACTTGGGTAAAACAATTGGTTGCTTAGAAGTTTGGCTTTGATGTATATATTCAAACGCCCACGCAAGGCTGTCTTGAATGGACCTCTTTTTCAGAAAGCCATATTGGTTGCGATGTATGATCTTCAAAATTAGTTTTTGCAACCGATTAGCCAGAAGTTTTGTGATGACTTTGAGACAGCAATTAAGAAGAGTGATCGGTCAGAAGTCATTAACTCCTTGTGGTGCGGCAACCTTGGGGATGAGAGTAATATACCCATCATTAATGCTTTCTAAGTTGAGTCCTCCCTCAAAGAATTAGTCGCATAAAGCATAAAAAACTTCTTTTATTATGTGCCAACAAGACTTGAGGAATGCGCCATTAAATCCATCCGGTCCCGGTGCCCTGTCGGCCGGCATCCCCTGTGTCATTACTTGAGCACGCCCACCTGTTGGATTACCTGGATGGGTGTAGGAGGAGGCACCGCATCGTCTTCAATTTCCGTAATGACAACTGAAGAAGGAGCAGCCGGAATACTTCGTGGTTTCACTTTGGAATATTTCTTCTTAGTGTGAGTGACAACATGGACCCGAAAACCATCGTACTTATTAGAGTGAGCACTGCGGGGAGGCTAACTGCAGATTCAGGAACCGGAACCTTACCACGGTAACTAGCATTTGAACCACTGTCACTAATATCAGGTAGAGAGATACCAGCAGAAGGAACTGTCAACATATTGGGGCCGCTATGTGGAAATGCAGGCATGGAATCCAGATTAGCAGAAGCATCAATTGTCCAGCTTTGCACAGTGGTGATATATTCAGCATTGTCTCTAGTGACATGCTGCCCTGCAGTAAGAAGAAAGGACCCATTGTGGTTGGAAACCTCAACATGGACATGCAGATTATCTTTGAATCCAAACCCCAAGCTCCAAGGTCCATAGTTGGCCAGAATAGGCCTAACAGCCTGCATAAGAAAAGTGGTGATTTGCGTCGCTGGCCTTGAGTTGTGAAAAAGCAAAGATGCAACCACATTGCCCTGATCAGACATTGACAAATGTAGTCCTGAGTTATTCAGAGAGAGATCAATGCTGAGAGCTAGTTCAGGTAGTGGTAGAGGAGCCTAGTAAACACCAACAATGTTGCGAACATTGTATCTCCAAAGAGCATTCAGAAGATTAACAGGTACTAGAACAAACCCATTCGAGCTTGCACTGGAATCCGAATTGCTGTGCAACGAAATTGAATCATTCCAAGCCATACCAAGGCTATCTTGAAGACTGTTCTCTGGAAGTATGCCGTCAGCAACCTGAAGACCCTCACTTGCGAACCAGGCCTGAAAGTTATAGACGGCGGGAGGAGGGGGGCAGGGCAGACACCCCAGTGTGCCTGAAAATGCATATGGTTTCCTTGATCAACAACAACATCGTCATCTGCATTGTTAGCTGCCTGATTAGCTTGGTCTGCTGCCACATTTTGGGGCATCCAATTGTGGAGCAGCGTCTGGTAAATCTACTCCACAGTCAGGCCTTTTCCAAACAGAGGATGAGGTACACCATCCTCACGAGGGGGGTGATGACCCACAAGTGTAGGGGATCTATCATAGCTTTTCGATAAGTAAGAGTGTCGAACCCAATGAGGAGCAGAAGGAAATGATAAGCAGTTTTCAGTAAGGTATTCTCTGCAGGCACTGAAATTATCGGTAACAGATAGTTTTGTGATAAGGTAATTTGTAACGAGTAGCAAGTAATAAAAGCAAATAAGGTGCAGAAAGATGGCCCAATCCTTTTTGTAGCAAAGGACAAGCCTGGACAAACTCTTATATGAAGGAAAGCGCTCCCGAGAACACATGGGAATTATCGTCAAGCTAGTTTTCATCACGTTCATATGATTCACGTTTGGTACTTTGATAATTTGATATGTGGGTGGACCGGTGCTTGGGTACTGTCCTTACTTGTACAAGCATCCCACTTATGATTAACCCCCATTGCAAGCATCCGCAACTACAACAGAAGTATCAAGGTAAACCTAGCCATAGCATGAAACATATGGATCCAAATCAGCCCCTTACGAAGCAACGTATAAACTAGGGTTTAAGCTTCTGTCACTCTAGCAACCCATCATCTACTTATTACTTCCCAATGCCTCCCTCTAGGCCCAAACAATGGTGAAGTGTCATGTAGTCGACGTTCACATGACACCACTAGAGGGATGACAACATACATCTCATCAAAATATCGAATGATTACCAAATTCAAATGATTACTTATAACAAGACTTCTCCCATGTCCTCAGGAACAAACGTAACTAGTCACAAAGCATATTCACGTTCATAATCAGAGGGGTATTAATATGCATAATGGATTTGAACATATGATCTTCCACCAAGTAAACCAACTAGCATCAACTACAAGGAGTAATCAACACTACTAGCAACCCACAGGTACCAATCTGAGGCTTCGAGACAAAGATTGGATACAAGATATGAACTAGGGTTTGAGATGAGATGGTGCTGGTGAAGATGTTGATGGAGATTGAACCCCTCCCGATGAGAGGATCGTTGGTGATGACTATGGTGATGATTTCCCCCTCCCGGAGGGAAGTTTCCCCCGCAAAACAGTTCCGCCGGAGCCCTAGATTGGTTCCGCCAAGGTTCCGCCTCATGGCGGCAGAGTTTCGTCCCGAAAGCTTGCTTATCATTTTTTTCCTCGACGAAATACCTCATATAGTAGAAGATGGGCATCGGAGGGCCACCAGGGGGCCCACAAGGCAGGGGGCACGCCCAAGGGGGTAGGGCGCGCCCCCACCCTCGTGGCCAGGGTGTGGCCCCCCTCTGGAACTTTCTTAGCTCAGTATTTTTTATATATTCTGGAAATAACTTCCGTGAAGTTTCAGGACTTTTGGAGCTATGCAGAATAGGTCTCTAATATTTGCTCATTTTCTAGCCCAGAATCCCAGCTGCCAGCATTCTCCCTCTTCATGTAAACCTTGTAAAATAAGACAGAATAGGCATAAGTATTGTGACATAATGTGTAATAACAACCCATATTGCAATAAATATCGATATAAAAGCATGATGCAAAATGGACGCATCAGGGGGTCTTCTCTAGCATGCGGCACTTCAAGTAAATGAGCATTCCAGTCACTGCTGTGAAGCATGGTGACCGCAACAGTCTAGCTATGCTGAGCCCCACCAATCTGCCTCATCACAATACTTTTAGGGACCAAACGAAGATGAATGACCCTAGATTTGAGCAGAACAAACCGCCTGTCACCACGAGGGTTATGCCACTCGACCAGAGTACCAAACGTATCAGCAGATTTGTGGATATAGTGTTGAGTTTGATAATCATAAGTAAATCCAACATAGAGTAGCCAAATCTCTAGCCCAAATGTGGTGAGTCTCATATTTAAAGCAACATCATGGGGGACAAAAGAGATAACAGTGTGCTCCTCTGCTTGAAATTCATCAAGTTCGAACATGGTGCCCACAATAGAATCTCTAATCATCGAATCATCAAAACCAAAAATGCCAATCCCTAATGGATGATCTTCAACTTCAGTAGGGAAGAAGTGCGATTCATGGAACAAACCTTGGATGGTATCTCTGAGGGAAGCTTTCTGGTGTTGCGGGATGAATCTGTTTGCCTCGGCGATAGCCAAGAAATCGTGGCGAAGAGGAGGCACCACACTGACCACCATGTCGCATCTCACTTTCCGATCAGTCGGTCCGAGCTCCACCATCATACCCTGCGGGAGGTAGGGGACGATGTTGACAGGGAAGTTGGCCATTGTTGGTGGTGGAGGTGTCTGCGGAGGAGCAGAGGGATGCATGCAGGGCGAGGTGGAATGCATAGCTGCAGCAGGCAGGGAGGGCTTGGGAACCCGAATTACTTTCTTGGAGCGCCGCCCCTTATGGTAGGATGAGGCCATGTGTCCCTGCCAACCACTACTAGCACAGTTGTGGGCTGATAGGTAGGTGCATTTAGTAAATGCTGATACGTAGAGCGAATCCCAGCAGACCTTGATTTGACCGGACGAAGATCAATCAGTGTATCGTTTCCCAACTTGGTTATATCAATAGGGTTTGTAGATGGCAAGTGGAAGGTATATTGCAGATCTGGATCGTTAGAAATAGGAGACTTGCCTTTCATAGAATGATCGTGGCTATTTGTTGCATTTTATTTGTCAATCACTGATTTCTTACCATCTTTGGGCTTCCAAAAATAATGTTTGGCTGCCGAGTTAAAGCAATGTTGCTTGGTGTGGCCCAGGAAGAAACACAAGTCGCATTTGAGCGAAGCCGGACACTCAAAAAAATATGGTTATTGGATCCGCATGTAGAGCAGGCCCGAGGATTCAAAGATGGCCCAAGGCCCAAGTCTCGCCTAGTCCCAGCATTGCTATCTTGTTGAATTGGGAGGGGGCAACGACAAGTGTCATTTAGACAGAGAGAGCAAATTTTTCTCGAACATAAAGCGACCACATGACCCAGAGATTTGCAGGACGAGCAGAAATTAAGCCTTTCATAAATGTAATCCATGGGAGGGACCGAATCCAAGGACCAAATAGTGGCAATATGAGAATCCAAATATCCAAAGAGGCACTGGTCTCGAATATGGAATAACATAAAACTAGGAATTTTGCTCCAGAATTCTCATAGTACCGACAACCTTGAAATATGTAATTAATGCCCTTAAACCTCTCAATATTGCAAGGTTGGAAACTTCCAAGGGTGATTCCCGTTGACGAGGAGAGTGGGTAATTACCTGTAATTAATGATTGACCAGAACTTGAAACTTGCACTACCAACTCCGGCGACTTTCTTGTCGGCGATGATCCATCCGGCGAGGTATCATGAGGAGTGACCATCTTCTCCGGTGAAAATAAACCAAATTTTGCTAGCTCCATAGAGGATGAAGCCTTTCATTAGCAAGATGCTCTTTGAATTTATATTTTGACTTGATAGCAACTGTAGAGCGAGCAGCCACGTCAGAGATATGATCATCCAGATGCCACGAGGAATCAGGTATCGTATGACCAATAGAATTCGGCCGAAAAAGATTAAAATGACACACAAAGTCCAGCCATACCCTGTCCTTGAGACCATATATGAAATGACCAACTTTATTAGAGGCCACAGAGAATCGATATATCCTACCAGAGAGATGCATCACGTTGAGACCCTTGGGGAGCCCCCCAATGCAACATTGTAGAGCAATGGCCACAGAACCTTCATTGAGAGGGAAACTTGCTGAAGAGAAGTGAACCACCAAGAAGAATTCATTGTTCAAGCCAGAGGGGGAGAAGTGCATGATAGATCCAAAATGTTGACGCACCTGAGCCGCGACCGCAAGGCCGGGAGAGAAATCCCAATGCAGTAGACCATCCATGGCAAAGAAGAGGTGGTTGCCGGCGCCGGAGTGGCCACCGACAGGAGAGGTGGCCGCCGGGGCCGGAGTGGCCACCGGGGGTGGAAGCCTAGGAGGAGGAGCCTAGAGGGGGAGCCTCATGTAATATAAGCATATTTCGATGTCTTTGTCTCCTTTTCTTTGTTTCCTTTACTATGACTTGTTACTATAGAAAATAATCCTTTGAGGGGTTTGTTCGGGGTATCTTCACCTCAACCGGAACCACAATTAGCTACTCCTCAACCTACTGCACCTACTGAAAATATTTATTATGAAATTCCTTCGGGTATGATAGAGAAACTCCTAGCTAATCCTTATGTAGGAGATGGAACATTACATCCCGATATGCACCTAATCTATGTGGATGAACTTTTTGGATTATTTAAGCTTCCAGGTATGCCTGAGGATGTTGTCAAGAAGAAAGTCTTACATTTATCTTTGAAGGGAAAGGCATTAACATGTTGTAGGCTATTGGATGATATTGGATCATGGAATTACAACCGATTGAAATAGGAATTTCATCAGAAGTTTTATCCTATGCATCTGGTTCATCATGATCGGAATTATATATATAATTTTTGGCCTCGTGAAGGAGAAAGTATCGCTCAAGCTTGGGGGGGCTTAAGTCAATGTTATATTCATGCCCCAATCATGAGCTGCCAAGAGAAATTATTATTCAAAAATTTTATGCTCGGCTTTCTCATAATGATCGATCCATGCTCGATACTTCTTGTACTGGTTCCTATATGAAGAAGGATATTGAATTCAAATGGGATTTATTGGAAAGAATTAAACGCAACTCTGAAGATTGAGATCTCGACGAAGGTAAGTAGTCAGGTATAAACCTTAAGTTTGATTGTGTTAAATCCTTTATGGATACTGATGCTTTTCGTGATTTTAGCACTAAATATGGACTTGACTCTGAGATAGTAGCTTCTTTCTGTGAATCTTTTGCTACTCATGTTGATCTCCCTAAGGAGAAGTGGTTTAAATATCATCCTCTGATTGAAGTGAAAGTAGTTGAACCTATTAAAGTTGAAGAATAAACTATTACTTATAATGTTGATCCTATTGTTCCTACTACTTATATCGAGAAACCACCTTTTCCTGTTAGAATAAAGGATCATGCTAAAGCTTCAACTGTGGTCAACAAAAGTAATATTAGACCACCCAAACCCTCTGAACAAATTAAAGTTGAACCTAGTATTGCTATGGTTAAATATCTCTTGGTCGATAATATTGATGAGCATGTTATTTATTTCTGTGATGAAGCCGCTAGAATTGCCAAACCCCATATGAAAGATAAACATAGACCTGTTGTTGCCATGCCTGTTGTTTCTGTTAAAATAGGAGATCATTGTTATCATGGCTTATGTGATATGGATGCTAGTGTGAGTGCAATTCCTTATACCTTATATAAAGAAATTATGAATGATATTGCACCTGCTGAGATAGAAGATATTAGTATTACTATTAAGCTTTCTAATAGAGATACTATATCACCAATTGGGATTGTTAAAGTTGTTGAAGTCTTGTGTGGGAAAATTAAATATCCTACTGATTTTCTTGTTCTTGGTTCCCCACAAGATAATTTTTGTCCCATTATAGGTAGACCTTTCTTGAATACTATTAATGCTAAGATAGACTGTGAGAAAGATATTGTTACTTTTGGTTTGGGAGATATGTCTCATGATTTTAATTTCTCTAAATTTCGTAGACAACCCCATGATAAAGAATTGCCTAGTAAGGATGAAATTATTGGTCTTGATTCTATTGTCATGCCTCCTGCTGATCCTTTGGAACAATATTTGTTAGACCATGAAAATGATATGTTTATGAATGAAAGAAGGGAGATAGATGAAGTATTATTTAAACAAGGACCCATTTTGAAACACAATTTTCCTATTGAAATCCTTGGAGATCCTCCTCCACCTAAGGGTGATCCCATTTTTGAGCTTAAACAATTATCTGATACTCTGAAATATGCTTATCTTGATGAAATGAAGATATATCATGTTATTATTAGTGCTAACCTTTCGGAGCATGAAGAAAAGAAATTATTGAAAACTCTGAAGAAGCACCGTGCCGCTATTTGATATACTCTTGATGATCTTAAGGGCATTAGTCCCACTCTATGTCAGCACAAAATTAAACTGGAGAAAGACGCTAAACCGGTTCTTAATCATCAACGACAGTTAAATCCTAAGATGAAAGAAGTGGTAAGAAACGAAATACTAAAGCTTCTGGAGGCAGGTATAACTTATCCTATTGCTGATAGTCAATGGGTAAGTCTTGTTCATTGTGTCCCTAAGAAGGGAGGTATTATTGTCGTTCCTAATGATAAGAATGAATTGATTCCTCAAAGAATTGTTACATGTTATAGACTGGTAATTGATTTCCGCAAATTAAATAAAGCTAATAGAAAATATCATTACCCTCTACCTTTTATTGATCAAATGCTAGAAATATTATCCAAACATACACATTTTTGCTTTCTAGATGGTTATTCTGGTTTCTCTCAAATACCTGTGTTAAAAGAAGATCAAGAGAAAACCACTTTTACTTGCCCTTTCGGTACCTTTGCTTATAGATGTATGCCTTTTGGTTTATGCGATGCACCTTCTACCATTCAAAGATATATGACTGCTATATTCTCTGACTTTTGTGAAAATATTGTTGAGGTTTTCATGGATGATTTCTCCATCTACGGAACTTCTTTTCATGATTGCTTAAGCAACCTTGATCAAGTTTTGCAGAGATGTGAAGAAACTAATCTTGTTTTGAATTGGGAGAAGTGCCACTTTATGGTTAATGAAGGCATTGTCTTGGGGCATAAAATTTCTGAAAGAGGTACTGAAGTTGATAAAGCTAAAGTAGATGCTATTAAAAAGATGCCGTGTCCTAAAGATATCAAAGGTATAAGAAATTTCCTTGGTCATGTTGGTTTCCATAGGAGGTTTATTAAAGGCTTCTCTAAAATTTCTAGGACTCTCACTAATCTCTTACAAAAAGATGTGCCTTTTTTTATGATGATTGTGTAGAAGCATTTGAAATACTTAAGAAAGCCCTGATTACTGCACCTATTGTTCAGCCACCTGATTGGAATTTACCCTTTGAAATTATGTGTGATGCTAGCGATTATGTTGTTGGTGCAGCTCTAGGACAAAGAGTTGATAAGAAATTAAATGTTATTCAGTATGCTAGTAAAACTCTAGACAGTGCCCAAAGAAATTATGCTACCACCAAAAAAGAATTTTTAGCAGTTGTATTTGCATGTGATAAGTTCAGACCTTATATTGTTGATTCCAAAGTAACTGTTCACACTGATCATGCTGCTATTAAATACCTTATCAAAAACAAAGATGTCAAACCTAGACTTATTAGATGGGTTCGCTTGCTACAAGAATTTGATTTGCATATTGTTGATAGAAAGGGAGCTGAGAACCCTGTTGCAGACAACTTCTCTAGGTTAGAGAATGTTCTTGATGACCCACTACCTATTGATGATAGCTTTCCTGATTAGCAATTAAATGTCATAAATTCCTCTCATAACACTCCATGGTATGCTGATTATGCTAATTATATTGTTGCTAAATTTATACCACCTAGTTTCACATACCAGCAAGCAAAAAAGTTTTTCTATGATTTAAGACATTACTTCTGGGATGATCCACACCTTTATAAAGAAGGAGTAGATGGTGTTATTAGACGTTGTGTACCTGAGCATGAACAGGAACAGATCCTATGCAAGTGCCACTCCGAGTCTTATGGAGGACACCACGCTGGAGACAGAATTGCACATAAGGTTGCAATCCGGTTTCTATTGGCCCACTCTCTTTAAAGATGCCCATAAGTTTGTCTTATCGTGTGATCAATGTCAAAGAATTGGTAATATTAGTAGACGTCAGGAAATGCCTACGAACTATTCACCTGTTATTGAACCATTTGATGTTTGGGGCTTTGATTATATGGGACATTTTTCTTCCTCTAATAGGTATACACATCTTTTAGTTGTTGTTGATTACGTTACTAAGTGAGTAGAAGCTATTCCAACTAGTAGTGCTGACCATAACACTTCTATTAAGATTCTTAAAGAAGTTATTTTTCTGAGGTTTGGAATCCCTAGATATTTAATGACTGATGGTGGTTCACATTTTATTCATGGTGCTTTACATAAAATGCCTTATAAATATCATGTTAACCATAGAATTGCATATCCATATCATCCTCAGTCTTGTGGTCAAGTAGAATTGAGTAATAGAGAGATTAAATTAATTCTGCAAAAGACTGTTAATAGATCTAGGACGAATTGGTCTAAGAAACTTGATGATGCATTGTGGGCTTATAGAACTTCTGATAAGAATCCTATGGGTATGTCTCCGTATAAAATGGTTTATGGAAAAGCATGTCACTTACCTCTTGACCTAGAACATAAGGCATATTGGGCTATTAAAGAGGTCAATTATGATTTCAAACTTGCCGGTGAGAAGAGGTTATTTGATATTAGCTCACTTGATGAATGGACAACCCAAGCCTATGAGAATGCCAAGTTGTTTAAAGAAAAGGTTAAAAGATGGCATGACAAAAGGATACAAAAGCGTGAGTTTAGTGTAGGTGATCATGTTTTGCTATACAACTCTCGTTTAAGATTTTTTGCAGGAAAGCTTCTCTCTAAATGGGAAGGTCCTTACATTATCGAGGAGGTCTATCGTTCCAATGCCATAAAGATCAATAGTGCCGAAGGCACAAATCCGAAGGTGGTAAATGGTCAAAGAATCAAGCATTATATCTCAAGTACTCCCATAAATGTTGAGACCAATATAATTGATACCGTAACACCGGAGGAGTACATAAGGGATACTTTCCAGAACGTTTCAGACTCAGAAAAGGAATGGGTATGTGGTACAGTAATTAAACCGACTCCAAAATGTTTCCAATGATAAATTCTCTCTGTTTTGGAACATTTCAAAAATTAGGAAAAATAGAAGTAGTCCGAAAGAGACACGAGGCCACCACAAGGGTGGAGGGCGCGCCCTACCCCCTGGGTGCGCCCCCGACCTTGTGGCCACCTCATGTGCCCTCTGGACTTTGTTTTCTTGCATGATACTTCTTTTGGTCGGTAAAAAATTCATTATATAATCTCCCTAGGTTTTGACCACCGTACCACGACAATATCCCCTGTTTTTGTTTTGAGTTGTTTTCTGCCAGAGTTTCCAAGGCCAGGCATCATGTCATCCTCTTCCTCCAACAACACGGACGGTGATGCTTGGTTGATGCAGATGGAACTTAGAAGGGACAATGCCAAGGGAGTCATGATGGAAGGGGATTCGCTTGAGGAACAACCTACGACAACAAAAAGGGGTACATTAGCGGGCATGTAACATCCCAATTTTCAATTGGGATGTTATACCTAGGTCATCATATGCATATCATATTTTATTTGCTTATTTGGTTGAGATCCTAGAAATCTTAAGCAACTCAAAGACCCAAGGAGAGAGTTGGGGATTTCATAAATTTTCGTATTTGAATTTTCTCAAATTTGAAAAGAGGATCAATTTGGTTTTAATATTTTTCTCTCCAATTATTTCCAATATTTAAAATAAAAGAAAGAAGATAATATGACTTCTTCAAAAGAAAGGAATATTGGAGAAGAAAATTTAAAATCAAATTTAAAATATTATATGGATTTTATTTGCTATTTTATTTGAATTTAGAAAATTATGCATTTTTTCAAATTGCATTTTTAGGCCAGAAAAATGTTCACTTTGTTCTAAATAATAGGTTTAGATGGTGAAAATTGTTTCTGGCATTTTTAGATTTTTTTTAGATTTTATTCGGATTTTTATTAGGGCGGAATTTTATTTTAAAAAAATTGGACCAACTGGGCTGAAACCTAGCCGGCCCATCCGAGCCACCGCCGCCTTACTCGCGTGCGGGAGCCGGACTCTGCCGGAGTTCGGGTCGGCCTCCTCTCCGCGCCCCCTCGCGCAAGCAGAGGACCCCCTCGAGGCCTCTTTAAAAGTCGTCGCCCCGCCGCAGCCGCCTCGCCGCCGCCGAGCCGCTTGCGCCGTCGCCTGCCGCTGCTTCCCGCCGCCACCGCACGCCACTTGCGCCGCCGCCCGCCGAAGCCGCCCCGCCCGCGCCGTTCGCCGGAGCCGCCATGGACCGCCGCCGGCCGTCGGTTTTTTCGCCGGTTTTAGGTATAAAACCTAGTTCGGTTTTTTTAGGTTTTGTCAGTTTTCTTTCGGTTCAACGGTTTAGATCGGGTTTTTTTAGTTCTCTAATTAGCAAGCATTCACTCGAACGCCACTATTAGCGAATATATTTGTTCGTTTATCCCTGATAGCGAACGTTTGTTCGATAGGTTTTTCTTTTTATTTTTTTTTCGGCTAGGGACCTATCCATGATTATTTTTATCATATATCAGTCCCTGATCTTCAAACCCTCGCAACTTTTTGCTCGCTTGTCCAAATCCAGTGAAACCAATGCCAAAATCTTCGTCTTGTTCCCCTCTTTCCAGATAACCAACTTGAATATGGTTTTGAAAATTTAAAATTTGGTTGCAAGCAGATTTAAATTAGAACTTCTTTTGATCGTAGTTTGAGTTTCGTAGCTCCGATTTGGTTGATTCTCTTTGCAAATCGAAGCTCTTCAATTGAACTTTCAGTTTGGATCTTTTCATTTGAGTTTTATCCTTGCATCTTATGCTTGATTGCTTATGTATGCTATTGTTTGTTCATGATAGAGTTTCTGCAGAGTGAAGCGTGCTACTACGAGTCACTAAGGTTTTCAGATCGTCAGCAAGGCAAGTAACACTTTGATCATATCCCTTAATACCCAGGTTTAATGCATTAGTCTCAATCCTCAAACATTGCATGAGTAGGATCTATTTAACATGTGGGTTTCGGGAAGTATTTGTTGAGGTAGTACCTATTGCCCTTTTATTCAAACCTTGGGAGTTACTACGTTACGCTTATTATACTTTGATATGCTATGCTCGTAGACGTGGTTTAGTTTGAGTGATTCATGACAGTTGTGAGTATTATTATGAACTAAGGGTTTTACTTAAGGTGGCTACTTTAACACACATCTGGGTGGATTGGTTTGTGGGCACCTGGAGAAATCCAGTGTTGTCCAAAGGTGAATCCCGGGGTATCCGTGTTATTTTTCCTATGGTTCGCCACCCAGGCTCAAAGGGATCATTATGTTATTCATGCTAGAAACTTCCATGTGCAGCCATAAGACATTATGGGCTCTGGCATAGTTGAGTAAGTTGTGGGAATCCTTTCCATGATGGGCTAGAAGATGTAGGGGATTGTAGGTGTACTGGCCTATCTATCGGTTAAGGGGACCTCTTCGGAAAGACTGTGTCTCGGTCATCCGTTTCTCAAACACCATGCAGTGTGAGAAATACAACGGAGGAGATCGAGTCTTGTGGGGAAAAGTGCACAAACCTCTGCAAAGTGTATAAACTAATCATGGTTAGTCGTGTCCCCGGTTATGGACATCTTGAGTATCTGGTGCTTGAATTACTATGTTGATCTCATCACTTTACTTAATTAACTTGTTGGGTTGATGATTATTAATTTTGGGATTGAGATGGGGCTTACCATTCTCAATGTTTTCAACAAACTTTGTAGTTAAATAAAATACATTCCTTTGTTGTAGGAAAAAACTAGCTTTATGCAAAATGATAACCATAGAGCCTCCACCAGCCATATATGCATATAGTTATAGCTGTTACTTGTTCATTGCTTTATAGTGTTATCTTGCCAGCATATTCCATGTGCTGACCTACACAGGCTACAACGTATTATGTTGCAGAGTTTTCAGACGAAGAGTAAGGTGAGCTAGGTCGTTGTCGTGCACTCAGCTATGCCGTTGGAGTTGATGGACTCATTTTACCTTCGAAGCTTCCGTTGTTATCTTCTTTAGATGGCCTTCAGCCATATTATTGTAATAAGTACTCTCTTTGAGACATTCGATGTAATAAGTGTGTGATTGAACTCTGTTATAAATCCTTCAAGTACTATGTGTGTTAGCATTACCGATCCAGGGATGACGCTTATACATAGAGATTTGACCGTTTGAGGTCGGATCGCTACAGGGCATCTCTGTTATTCCAAGTCCTCATCAAGCAATAGGAACCACAAACAACCATGAAGGCCAAGAGGTTCGAGAAGGGCTTCTCCCAAGGAGTCCCTTACATAGGTTACATTGGAACAACTTTCATAATTTGGTTCATAATTATGGAGTGGAGAACACCCCTCATACACATATACCCTCCAATTGGGACATATCCCGTCCAAGTGAAAGCAATGTAGGGAAGAGTTCTTGGGGGCCTGAAAATAAGCATCTTATGGAGGAAATTCAGAAGAATGCAAATATGCTCCAACATGTGCTCCAAGAACTTCAAGTTCTGAAAGGTGCATTTGAAGCTAACGGATTTATCAACAACTCCATCATCACCACATCCGAAGAAAGAGATCCAAATACATGGGTATGGGCACTCCCCTTGGCAACTACCAAGCTTGGGGGAGTTGCCCTGGTATCGTATCTATTGGGGAACGTAGCATGCAATTTCAAAAAATTCCCTACGATCACGCTAGATCTATCTAGGAGATGCATAGCAACAAGAGGGGGAGAGTGTGTCCACGTACCCTCGTAGACCGAAAGCGAAAGTGGAAGCTTAACGCGGTTGATGTAGTCAAACGTCTTCTTGATTCAACCGATCAAGCATCGAACGTACGAAAACTCCAAGTTCAACACATGTTCAGCTCGATGACGTCCCTCGAACTCTTGATCCAGCAAAGTGTCGAGGGAGAGTTTCGTCGGCACGATGGCGTGGTGATGGTGATGGTGAAGTGATCCGCGCAGGGCTTCGCCTAAGCACTACGGCAATATGATCGGAGGAGTAAATGGTGGAGGGGGGCACCGCACACGGCTAAGAACAATTGATGTGCCTTAGAGGTGCACCCTGCCCCCGTATATAAAGGAGGGAGAGGGGAGGAGGCCGGCCTAGGGGGCATGGCAAGTGGGGGAAACCCACTTGGACTCCTAGTCCTATTCACCCCCCGTTCCTTCTATCGGAGGGGGGAAAGGGGGGGAGAGGGAGAGGGAGAAGGAAATGGGGGTCGCGTCCCCTCCCCTTGTCCAATTTGGACTCCCCATGGGGGGGCGTGCGCCACCCCCTTGTGGGCTGCCTTGCCTCTCCCCTATGGCCCATTACTTCCCCCGGGGGTTCCGGTAAGCTCCCGGTACTCCGATAAATACCCAAAACACTCCAGAACCATTCTGGTGTCCGAATACTATCATCCAATATATCAATCTTTACATCTCAGCCATTTTGAGACTCCTTGTCATGTCCGTGATCTCATCCGGGACTCCAAACAATCTTCGGTCACCAAAACACATAACTCATAATACAAATCATCATCGAACGTTAAGTGTGCGGACCCTATGGGTTCGAGAACTATGTAGACATGACCGAGACACATCTCCGATCAATGACCAATAGCGGAACCTAGATGCTCATATTGGTTCCTACATATTCTACGAAGATCTTTATCGGTCAAACCGCAATGACAACACACGTCATTCCCTTTGTCATCGGAATGTTACTTGCCCGAGATTCGATCGTCTGTATCTTCATACCTAGTTCAATCTCATTACTCGTTCCGTAATTCATTAGTCACATTGCTTGCAAGGCTTATCATGATGTGCATTACCGAGAGGGCCCAGAGATACCTCTCCGATACTCGGAGTGACAAATCCTAATATTGATCTATGCCAACCCAACAAACACCTTCGGAGATACCTGTAGAGCATCTTTATAATCACCCAGTTACGTTGTGACATTTGATAGCACACAAGGTATTCCTCTGGTATTTAGGAGTTGCATAATCACATAGTCAAAGGAATATGTATCAATCATGAAGAAAGCAATAGCAACAAAACTTAACAGTCATTATGCTAAGCTAACGGATGAGTCTTGTCCATCACATCATTATCCTAATGATGTGATCCCGTTCATCAAATGACAACACATGTCTATGGTCAGGAAACTTAACCATCTTTGATTAACGAGCTAGTCTAGTAGAGGCATACTAGGGACACTTTGTTTTGTCTATGTATTCACACATGTATCAAGTTTCCGGTTAATAAAATTATAGCATGAATAATAAACATTTATCACGATATAAGGAAATATAAATAACAACTTTATTATTGCCTCTAGGGCATATTTCCTTCAGTCTCCCACTTGCACTAGAGTCAATAATCTAGATTACATTGTAATGATTCTAACACCCATGGAGTCTTGGTGTTGATCATGTTTTGCTCGTGGAAGAGGCTTAGTCAACGAGTCTGCAACATTCAGATCCGTATGTATTTTGCAAATCTCTATGTCTCCCTCCTTGACTTGATCACGGATGTAGTTGAAGCGTCTCTTGATGTGTTTGGTTCTTTTGTGAAATCTGGATTCCTTCACCAAGGCGATTGCTCCAGTATTGTCACAAAGGATTTTCATTGGACCCGAAGCACTAGGTATTACACCTAGATCGAATATGAACTCCTTCATCCAAACTCCTTCATTTGTTGCTTCTAAAGCAGCTATGTACTCTGCTTCACACGTAGATCCCGCCACGACGCTTTGCTTGGAACTGCACCAACTGACAACTCCACCAGATCTTGATTCCCAATATATAAGCAGCTTCACCGAGGTATTTCATTAAAAAATTCTTATTCAAGTATCCTTTTATGCTATCTAGAAATTCTATATCATTTCCAATCAACAATATGTCATCCACATATAATATTAGAAACGCTACAAAGCTCCCACTCACTTTGTTGTAAATACAGGCTTCTCCGAAAGTCTGTATAAAACCATATGCTTTGATCACACTATCAAAGCATATATTCCAACTCCGAGATGCTTGCACCAGTCCATAAATGGATCGCTGGAGCTTGCACACTTTGTTAACACCTTTAGGATCGACAAAACCTTCTGGTTGCATCATATACAACTCTTCTTTAAGAAATCCATTAAGGAATGCAGTTTTCACGTCCATTTGCCAGATTCCATAATCATAAAATGCGGCAATTGCTAACATGATTCGGACGGACTTAAGCATCACTACAAGTGAGAAGGTCTCATCGTAGTCAACTCCTTGAACTTGTCGAAAACCTTTCGCAGCAAGTCAAGCTTTGTAGATAGTAACATTACCATCAGTGCCAGTCTTCTTCTTGAAGATCCATTTATTCTCTATGGCTTGCCGATCATCGGGCAAGTCAACCAAAGTCCACACTTTGTTCTCATACATGGATCCCATCTCAGATTTCATGGCCTCAAGCCATTTTGCGGAATATGGGCTCATCATCGCTTCCTCATAGTTTGTAGGTTCATCATGGTCTAGTAACATGACTTCCAGAACAGGATTACCATACCACTCAGGTACGGAATGCACTCTGGTTGACCTACGAGGTTCGGTAGTAACTTGATCTGAAGTTTCATGATCATCATCATTAGCTTCCTCACTAATTGGTGTAGGTGAAGGAAATATGCCCTAGAGGCAATAATAAAGTTGTTGTTTATATTTCCTTATATCATGATAAATGTTTATTATTCATGCTAGAATTTTATTAACCGGAAACTTAGTACATGTGTGAATACATTAAAAACAGAGTGTCACTAGTATGCCTCTACTTGACTAGCTCGTTAATCAAAGATGGTTAAGTTTCCTAGACATGGACAAAGAGTTGTCATTTGATAAGTGGGATCACATCATTAGAGAATGATGTGATTGACTTGACCCATCCGTTAGCTTAGCACGATGATCGTTACAGTTTCATTGCTACTGCTTTCTTCATGACTTATACATGTTCCTCAGACTATGAGATTATGCAACTCCCGAATACTGGAGGAACACCTTGTGTGCTATCAAACATCACAACGTAACTGGGTGATTATAAAGATGCTCTACAGGTGTCTTCGATGGTGTTTGTTGAGTTGGCATAGATCAAGATTAGGATTTGTCACTCCGAGTATCGGAGAGGTATCTCTGGGCCCTCTCCGTAATGCACATCACTATAAGCCTTGCAAGAAATGTGACTAATGAGTTAGTTGTGGGATGATGCATTACGGAACAAGTAAAGAGACTTGTCGGCAACAAGATTGACTAGGTATTGAGATACCGACGATCGAATCTCGGGCAAGTAACATACCGATGACAAAGGGAACAACGTATATCGTTATGCGGTTTGACCGATAAAGATCTTCGTACAATATGTAGGAGCCAATATGAGCATCCAGGTTCCGCTATTGGTCATTGACCGGAGATGAGTCTCGTTCATGTCTACATAGTTCTCTAACCCGTAGGGTCCGCATGCTTAACGTTCCCTGATGATCCATATTATGAGTTTATGTGTTTTTATGTACCGAAGGTTGTTCGTAGTCCCGGATGAGATAAGGGACATGACGAGGAGTCTTGAAATGTTTGAGACGTAAAGATCGATATATTGGAAAGCTATATTCGGACATCGGAAAGGTTCTGAGTGGTTCGGGTATTTCTCGGAGTACCGGAGAGTTACAGGAATTCACCGGGGAGTATATGGGCCTTATTGGGCTTTAGGGGAAAGAGAGAGGGCAGGTTGCGCCCCCCCCCCCAAGGCCTAGTCCGAATTGGACTAGGGGGAGGGGTGGCGCCCGCTCCTTCCTTCTCTTCTCTTTTCCCTTTCCTTCTCTCCTACTCTTACTACATGGAAGGGGGGATCCTACTCTCGGTGGGAGTAGGACTCCCCAAGGCGCGCCATAGTAGAGGGCTGGCCCTCCCCTACTCCACTCCTTTATATACGGGGGAGGGGGCACCCCATGGACACACAAATTGATCAGTTGGTCTTTTAGCCGTGTGCGGTGCCCCCTCCACCATAATCCACCTCGGTCATATCGTAGCGGTGCTTAGGCGAAGCCCTGCGTCGGTAGCATCATCATCACCGTCATCGCGTCGTCGTGCTGACAGAACTCTCCCGCGAAGCTCTACTGGATCGTGAGTTCGTGGGACGTCACCGAGCTGAACGTGTGCTGAACTCGGAGGTGCCGTGCGTTCGGTACTTCGATCGGTCGGATCGTGAAGACATACGACTACATCACCCGCGTTCTCATAACGCTTCCGCTTATGGTCTACGAGGGTATGTAGACAATACTCTCCCCTCTCATTGCTATGCATCACCATGATCTTGCATGTGCGTAGGAAAATTTTGAAATTACTACATTCCCCAACAGTAGGCATCACTAGAATAGTTTTCTGGGATGAACTACTTCCCAATTCAAGAGAAGGTACAATTACCTCATGAAGTTCTACTTTCCTCCCACTCACTTCTTTCGAGAGAAACTCCTTCTCTAGAAAGGATCCATTCTTAGCAACAAATATCTTGCCTTCAGATCTGTGATAGAAGGTGTGCCCAACAATTTCTTTTGGGTATCCTATGAAGACGCACTTCTCTGATTTGGATTCGAGCTTATCAATCTGAAGCTTTTTCACATAAGCATTGCAACCCCAAACTTTAAGAAACCACAGCTTAGGTTTCTTGCCAAACCACAGTTCATATGGTGTCGTCTCAGCAGATTTAGATGGTGCCTTGTTTTACGTGAATGCAGTTGTCTCTAATGCATAACCCCAAAATGATAGTGGTAAATGTAGGGGAATGCAGTAATTTCAAAAAAATTCCTACGCACACGCAAGATCATGGTGATGCATAGCAACGAGAGGGGAGAGTATCGTCTCCGTACCCTCATAGACCATAAGCGGAAGCGTTATGACAACGCGGTTTATGTAGTCGTACGTCTTCACGATCGACCGATCTAGTACCGAAGATATGGCACCTCCGCGATCTGCACATGTTCGGCTCGGTGGCGTCCCACGAACTCACGATCCAGTAGAGCTTCGAGGGAGAGCTTCCTCAGCACGATGGCGTGATGAAGGTGATGATGTTTCTACCGGAACATGGCTTCTCCTAAGCACCGCTACGATATTATTGAGGTGGAGTATGGTGGTGAGGGCACCGCACACGGCTAAAGATCAATGATCAACTTCTGTGTCTATGCGGTGCCCCCCTCCCCCGTATATAAAGGAGTGGAGGAGGGGAGGGACCGACCCTCTCTATGGCGCGCCCTAGGGGAGTGCTACCTCTTGAGCACTGCGTTGGATTTCCCCAAAGAGGAGAGGATGATGCAGCAAAGTAGCGTAAGTAGTTCCCTCAGTTTTTGAGAACCAAGGTATCAATCCAGTAGGAGGCTACGCGTAAGTCCCTCGTACCTACACAAAAACAATAGCTCAACGCAACCAACGCGCTTAGGGGTTGTCAATCCCTTCACGGTCACTTACGAAAGTGAGATCTGATAGAGATGATAAATAATATTTTTGGTATTTTTGGTATAGAGATGCAAAGTAAAAAGTAAAAGAAAAGTAAAAGCAAAGTAAAAGCAAAGCAATAATAAAGTGATGGAGATTGATATGATGAGAAAGAGACCCGGGGGCCATAGGTTTCACTAGTTGCTTCTCTCAAGAGCATAAATATTCTACGGTGGGTGAAAAAATTACTGTTGAGCAATTGACAGAATTGAGCATAGTTATGAGAATATCTAGGTATGATCATGTATATAGGCATCACGTCCGAGACAAGTAGACCGAAACGATTCTGCATCTACTACTATTACTCCGCTCATCGACCGCTATCCAGCATGCATCTAGAGTATTAAGTTAAAATTATAGATACGTTGGAGACGTATCAGGGAGTCCTACTCCCACCGGGAGTAGGATTCCCCCCTTCCATGTAGTAGGAGTAGGAGAGAAGGAAGGGGAGGAGAGGAGAAAGGAAAGGGGGGGGCCGGCCCCCTCCCAATTCGTATTGGGCTAGGGGGCGCGCCTCCCACCTTTTCCTTCCCTCTCCTCTTTTCCACTAAGGCCAAATAAGGCCCATATACTCCCCGAGGGGTTCCGGTAACCTCCCGGTACTCCAGAAAATGCCCGAACTCATCTGGAACCATCCCGATGTCCAAAAATAGGCTTCCAATATATCAATCTTTATGTCTTGACCATTTCGAGACTCCTTGTCATGTCCGTGATCAAATTCGAAACTCCGAACTACCTTCGGTACATCAAAACACATAAACTCGTAATACCGATCGTCACCGAACGTTAAGCGTGCGGACCCTACGAGTTCGAGAACTAGGTAGCCATGACTGAGACACGTCTTCGGTCAATAACCAATAGCGGAACCTGGATGCTCATATTGGTTCCTACATATTCTACGAATATCTTTATCGGTCAAACCGCATAACGATATACGTTATTCCCTTTGTCATCGGTATGTTACTTGCCCGAGATTCGATCATCAATATCTCAATACCTAGTTCAATCTCGTTACCGGCAAGTCTCTATACTCGTTCCGTAATGTTACATCATGTAACTAACTCATTAGCTACATTGATTGCAAGGCTTATAGTGATGTACATTACCGAGAGGGCCCAGAGATACCTCTCCGACAATCGGAGTGACAAATCCTAATCTTGATCCATGCCGACTCAACAAACACCATCGGAGGCACCTGTAGAGCACCTTTATTATAATCACCCAGTTACGTTGTGACATTTGGTAGTACACAAAGTGTTCCTCCGGTATTCGGGAGTTGCATGATCTCATAGTCATAGGAACATGTATACTTATGGAGAAAGCAATAGCAAAAAACTAAACGATCATCCTGCTAAGCTAACGGATGGGTCAAGTCAATCACATCATTCTCTAATGATGTGATCCCGTTAATCAAATGACAACTCATGTCTATGGTTAGGAAACATAACCATCATTGATTCAACGAGCTAGTCAAGTAGAGGCAAACTAGTGACACTCTGTTTGTCTATGTATTCACACATGTACTAAATTTCCGGTTAATACAATTCTAGCATGAATAATAAACATTTATAATGATATAAGGAAATATAAATAACAACTTTATTATTTCCTCTAGGGCATATTTCCTTCATTCTCCCACTTGCACTAGAGTCAATAATCTAGATTGCATTGTAATGATTCTAACATCCATGGAGTCTTGGTGTTGATCATGTTTTGCTCAGGAGAGAGGCTTAGTCAGAGGGTCTGCAACATTCAGATCTGTATGTATCTTGCAAATATCTATGTCTCCCTCCTTGACTTGATCATGGATGGAATTGAAGCGTCTCTTGATGTGCTTGGTTCTCTTGTGAAATCTAGATTCCTTTGTGACTTAGAGTCATCCGGATCAGTGTCAAAGCTTGCATCGACGTAACCGTTTACGACGAGCTCTTTGTCACCTCCATATACGAGAAACATATCCTTTGTCCTTTTCAGGTATTTCAGGATGTTCTTGACCGCTGTCCAGTGATCCACTCCTGGATTACTTTGGTACCTCCCTGCTAAACTTATAGCAAGGCGCACATCAGGTCTGGTACATAGCATTGCATACATGATAGAGCCTATGGCTGAAGCATAGGGAACACCTTTCATTTTCTCTCTATCTTCTGCAGTGGTCGGGCATTGAGTCTAACTCAACTTCACACCTTGTAATATAGGAAAGAACCCTTTCTTTGCCTGATCCATTTTGAACTTCTTCAAAATTTTATCAAGGTATGTGCTTTGTGAAAGTCCAATCAAGCATCTTGATCTATCTCTATAGATCTTGATGCCCAATATATAAGCAGCTTCAGCGAGGTCTTTCATTGAAAAAATCTTATTCAAGTACCCTTTTATGCTATTCAGAAATTCAGTATCATTTCCGATCAACAATATGTCACCTACATATAATATCAGAAATGCTACGGAGCTCCCACTCACTTTTTTGTAAATACAGGCTTCTCCAAAAGTCTGTATAAAACCATATGCTTTGATCACACTATCAAAGCGTATATTCCAACTCTAAGAGGCTTGCACTAGTCAATAAATGGATCGCTGGAGCTTGCACACTTTGTTAGCACCTTTTGGATAGACAGAACCTTCTGGTTGCATCATATACAACTCTTCTTTAAGGTATCCATTAAGGAATGCAGTTTTGACATCCATTTGCCAAATTTCATAATCATAAAATGCGGCAATTGCTAACATGATTCGGATGGACTTAAGCATCGCTACGGGTGAGAAAGTATCATCGTAGTCAACTCCTTGAACTTGTCGAAAACCTTTCGCAACAAGTCGAGCTTTGTAGACAGTAACATTACCGTCAGCGTCAGTCTTCTTCTTAAAGATCCATTTATTCTCTATGGCATGCTGATCATTGGGAAAGTCAACCAAAGTCCATACTTTGTTCTCATACATGGATCCCATCTCAGATTTCATGGCTTCAAGCCATTTTGCGGAATCTGGGCTCATCATCGCTTCCTCGTAGTTCGTAGGTTTGTCATGGTCAAGTAACATGACTTCCAAAACAGGATTACCGTACCACTCTAGTGCGGATCTTACTCTAGTTAACCCACGAGGTCCGGTAGTAACTTGATCAGAAGTTTCATGATCATCATCATTAGCTTCCTCACTTACTGGTGTAGGAATCACTGGAACTGATTTCAGTGGTGAACTACTTTCCAATAAGGGAGAATGTACAATTACCTCGTCAAGTTCTACTTTCCTCCCACTCACTTCTTTTGAGAGAAACTCCTTCTCTAGAAGGGACCCATTCTTAGCAATGAATACCTTGCCTTCGGATCTGTGATAGAAGGTGTACCCAACAGTCTCATTTGGGTATCCTATGAAGACACATTTCTCCGATTTGGGTTCGAGCTTATCAGGTTGAAGCTTTTTCACATAAGCATCGCAGCCCCAAACTTTAAGAAATGACAACTTGGGTTTCTTGCCAAACCAGAGTTCATAAGGTGTCATCTCGACGGATTTAGATGGTGCCCTATTTAACGTGAATGTAGCCTTCTCTAAAGCATAACCCCAAAATGATAGCGGTAAATCAGTGAGAGACATCATAGATCGCACCATATCTAGTAAAGTATGATTACAACGTTCGGACACACCATTACATTGTGGTGTTCCAGGTGGCGTGAGTTGCGTAACTATTCCGCATTGTTTCAAATGAAGTCCAGACTCATAACTCAAATATTCGCCTCCACAATCATATCATAGAAACTTGATTTTCTTGTTACCTTCCTATAAGAGAACTAATAGGAACTTTGTCTGGCCAGGAATGGATGCCTCTCTTGAGGACAGACTGTGACGGTAAAGCAACAACATCAACTCGCAATGGCCCACTTCACTCTGAAATTCTTTGAACTTTTCAAATGTTTCAGACTTATGTTTCATCAAGTAGATATACCCATATCTGCTCAAATCATCTGTGAAGGTGAGAAAATAAAGATATCCGCCGCGAGCTTCAATGTTCATTGGACCACATACATCAGTATGTATGATTTCCAATAACTCTGTTGCTCGCTCCATTGTTCCGGAGAATGGAGTTTTAGTCATCTTGCCCATGAGGCATGGTTCGCAAGTACAAAGTGATTCATAATCAAGTGATTCCAGAAGTCCATCGGAATGGAGTTTCTTCATGTGCTTTACACCAATATGACCTAAACGCAGTGCCATAAATAAGTTGCACTATCATTATCAACTCTACATCTTTTGGCTTCAATACTATGAACATGTGTATCACTACTATCAAGATTTAGTAAAAATAGATCACTCATCAGGGGTGCATGACCATAAAAGATATTACTCATATAAATAGAACAACCATTATTCTCTGATTTAAATGAATAACCGTCTCGCATCAAACAAGATCCAGATATAATGTTCATGCTCAACGCTGGCACAAAATAACAATTATTTAGGTCTAAAACTAATCCCGAAGTTAGATGTAGAGGTAGCGTGCCGACGGCGATCACATCGACTTTGGAACCATTCCGCACGCGCATCGTCACCTCATCCATAGCCAATCTTCGCTTAATCCGTAGCCCCTGTTTCGAGTTGCAAATGTTAGCAACTGAACCAGTATCAAATACCCAGGCACTACTGCGAGCATTAGTAAGGTACACATCAATAACATGTATATCAAATATACCTTTCACTTTTCCATCCTTCTTCTCCGCCAAATACTTGGGGCAGTTCCGCTTCCAGTGACCAGTTCCTTTGAAGTAGAAGCACTCAGTCTCAGGCTTAGGTCCAAACTTGGGTTTCTTCACTTGAGCAGCAACTGGCTTGCTGTTCTTCTTGAAGTTCCCCTTCTTCCCTTTACCCTTTTTCTTGAAACTGGTGGTCTTGTTGACCATCAACACATGATGCTCCTTCTTGATTTCTACCTCCGCAGCCTTTAGCATTGCGAAGAGCTCAGGAATCGTCTTATCCATCCCTTGCATATTACAGTTCATCACGAAGCTCTTGTAGCTTGGTGGCAGTGATTGAAGAACTCTGTCAATGACATTATCATCAGGAAGATTAACTCCCAGTTGAGTCAAGTGGTTGTGCTACCCAGACATTCTGAGTATATGTTCATTGACAGAACTATTCTCCTCCATCTTGCAGATGTAGAACTTATTGGAGACTTCATATCTCTCAATCCAGGAATTTTCTTGAAATATTAACTTCAACTCCTGGAACATCTCATATGCTCCATGACGTTCGAAACGTCGTTGAAGTCCCGGTTCTAAGCCGTAAAGCATGGCACACTGAACTATCGAGTAGTCATCAGCTTTGCTCTGCCAGGTGTTCATAACAGCTGGTGTTGCTCATGCAGCGGGTTTGTCACCTAGCGGTGCTTCCAGGACGTAATTCTTCGGTGCAGCAATGAGGATAATCCTCAAGTTACGGACCCAGTCCGTGTAGTGGCTACCATCATCTTTCAACTTAGCTTTCTCTAGGAACACATTAAAATTCAACGGAACAACAACACGGGCCATCTATCTACAACAACATAGACATGCAAAATACTATCAGGTACTAAGTTCATGATAAACTAAAGTTAAATTAATCAAATTACTTAAGAACTCCCACTTAGATAGAAATCTCTCTAATCATCTAAGTGATCACGTGATCCATATCAAGTAAACCATGTCCGATCATCACGTGAGATGGAGTAGTTTTCAATGGTGAACATCACTATGTTGATCATATCTACTATATGACTCACGCTCGACCTTTCGGTCTCCAGTGTTCTGAGGCCATATCTGCATATGCTAGACTTGTCAAGTTTAACCTGAGTATTCCGCGTGTGCAAAACTGGTTTGCGCCCGTTGTATATGAACGTAGAGCTTATCACACCCGATCATCACGTGGTGTCTCGGCGCGACGAACTATAGCAACGGTGCATACTCAGGGAGAACACTTATACCTTGAAATTTAGTGAGAGATCATATTATAATGCTACCGCCAAACTAAGCAAAATAAGATGCATAAAGGATAAACATCACATGCAATCAATATAAGTGATATGATATGGCCATCATCATTTTGTGCCTTTGATCTCCATCTCCAAAGCACCGTCATGATCACCATCGTCACCGGCTTGACACCTTGATCTCCATCGAAGCATCATTGTCATCTCGCTGACTATTGCTTCTACGACTATCGCTACCGATTAGTGATAAAGTAAAGCAATTACATGGCGATTGCATTTCATACAATAAAGCAACAACCATATGGCTCCTGCCAGTTGCCGATAACTGTGTTACAAAACATGATCATCTCATACAATAAAATTTAGCATCATGTCTTACCATATCACATCACAACATGCCCTGCAAAAACAAGTTAGACGTCTTGTAATTTGTTGTTGCAAGTTTTACGTGGCTGCTATGGGCTGAGCAAGAATCGTTCTCACCTACGCATCAAAAACCACAACGCGGTATAGTGATTGTTTTTTGATCTTCAGAAAGAACCCTGTTCATTGAATCCAATTCAACTAAAGCTGGAGAAATAGACACCTACTAGCCACCTGTGTGCGAAGCACATCGGTAGAACCGGTCTCGCGTAAGCGTACGCGTAATGTCGGTCTGGGCCGCTACATCCAACAATGCCGCTGAATCAAGAATCAATTAGTGACAGCAAGCAATATGTATATACCCACGATCACAACTCCTTTGTGTTCTAGTCATGCATATAACATCTACGCATAAACCTGGCTCTGATACCACTGTTGGGGAACGCAGTAATTTCAAAAAAATTCCTACGCACACGCAAGATCATGGTGATTCATAGCAACGAGAGGGGAGAGTATCATCTATGTACCCTCATAGACCATAAGCGGAAGCGTTAGGACAATGCGGTTGATGTAGTCGTACGTCTTCACGATCGACCGATCTAGTACCGAAGATACGGCACCTCCGCGATCTGCACACGTTCGGCTCGGTAACGTCCCGCGAACTCACGATCCAGTAGAGCTTCGAGGGAGATCTTCGTCAGCATGACGGCATGATCAAGGTGACAATGTGGCTACCGGAACAGGGCTTCGCCTAAGCACCGCTACGATATTACCGAGGTGGATTACGGTGGAGGGGGGCATCGCACACGGCTAAAGATAAATGATCAACTTCGGTGTCTATGGGGTGCCCCCCTCCCCCGTATATAAAGGAGTGGAGAAGGGGAGGGGCCGGCCCTCTCTATGGCGCGCCCTAGGGGAGTCCTACTCCCGCCGGGAGTAGGATTCCCCCCTTCCATGTAGTAGGAGTAGGAGAGAAGGAAGGGGAGGAGAGGAGAAAGGAAAGGGGGGACCGGCCCCCTCCCAATTCAGATTGGGCTAGGGGGGGGCTCCCACCTTTTCCTTCCCTCTCCTCTTTTCCACTAAGGCCCAATAAGGCCCATATACTCCCTAGGGGGTTCCGGTAACCTCCCGATACTCCATAAAATGCCCGAACTCATCCGGAACCATTCCGGTGTCCAAACATAGGCTTCCAATATATCGATCTTTATGTCTCGACCATTTCGAGACTCCACGTCATGTCCGTGAACAAATCTGGGACTCCTAACTACCTTTGGTACATCAAAACACATAAACTCATAATACCGATCGTCACCGAACGTTAAGCGTGCAGACCCTACGGGTTCGAGAACTATGTAGACATGACCGAGACATGTCTCCGGTCAATAACCAATAGCGGAACCTGGGTGCTCATATTGGTTCCTACATATTCTATGAAGATCTTTATCGGTCAAACCGCATAACGATATACGTTGTTCCCTTTGTCATTGATATGTTACTTGCCCGAGATTCGATCATCGGTATCTCAATACATACTTCAATCTCGTTAGCGGCAAGTCTCTTTACTCGTTTCGTAATGTTACATCCCGTAACTAACTCATTAGCTACATTGCTTGCAAGGCTTATAGTGATGTACATTACCGAGAGGGCCCAGAGATACCTCTCCGACAGTTGGAGTGACAAATCCTAATCTTGATCCATGCCAACTCAACAAACACCATCGGAGACACCTGTAGAGCACCTTTATAATCACCCAGTTACGTTGTGACGTTTGGTAGCACACAAAGTGTTCCTCGGTATTCGGGAGTTGCATGATCTCATAGTCATAGGAACATGTATAGTTATGGAGAAAGAAATAGCAACAAACTAAACGATCATCGTGTTAAGATAACGGATGGGTCAAGTCAATCACATCATTCTCTAATGATGTGATCCCGTTAATCAAATGACAACTCATGTCTATGGTTAGGAAACATAACCATCATTGATTCAGCGAGCTAGTCAACTAGAGGCAAACTAGTGACACTCTGTTTGTCTATGTATTCACACATGTACTAAGTTTCCAGTTAATACAATTCTAGCATGAATAATAAACATTTATGATGATATAAGGTAATCTAAATAACAACTTTATTATTGCCTCTAGGGCATACTTCCTTCAGTAAATCGGTAAGAGACATCATAGAGCGCACCATATCTAATAAAGTACCGTTACGCCGTTCGGACACACCATTACGCTGTGGTGTTCCAGGTGGCGTGAGTTGCGAAGCTATTCCACATTGTTTTAAATGAAGACCAAACTCGTAACTCAAATATTCGCCTCCGCGATCCGATTGTAGAAACTTCATTTTCTTGTTATGATGATTTTCCACTTCACTCTAAAATTCTTTGAACTTTTCAAATGTTTCACACTTGTGCTTCATTAAGTAGATATACCCATAGCTGCTCAAATCATCTGTGAAGGTCAAAAAATAATGATACCTGCCGCGAGCCTCAACACTCATTGGACCGCATACATCGGTATGTATTATTTCCAATAAGTCAGTTGCTTGCTCCATTGTTCCAGAGAATGGTGTCTTAGCCATCTTGCCCATGAGGCATGGTTTGCAAGCATCAAATGATTCATAATCAATTGATTCCAAAAGTCCATTCGCATGGAGTTTCTTCATGCGCTTTACACCAATATGACCTAAACGTCAGTGCCACAAATATGTTGCACTATTATTATCAACTTTGCATCTTTTGGCATCAATATTATGAATATGTGTATCACCACGATTGAGATTCAACAAAAATATACCACTCATCAAGGGTGAATGAACATAAAAGATATTACTCATATAAATAGAACAACCATTATTCTCCGATTGAAATGAATAACTGTCTCGCATCAAACAAGATCCAGATATAATGTTCATGCTCAGCGCTGGCACCAAATAACAATTATTCAGGTCTAAAACTAATCCCGAAGGTAGATGTAAAGGTAGCGTGCCAACGGCGATCACATCGACCTTGGAACCATTTCTGACGTGCATCGTCACCTCGTCCTTAGCCAATCTTCATTTAATCTATAGCCCCTGTTTCGAGTTGCAAACATTAGCAACAAAACCAGTATCAAATACCCAGGCGCTACTACAAGCATTAGTAAGGTACACATCAATAACATGTATATCAAATATACCATTGTTCACTTTGCCATCCTTCTTATCTGCCAAATACTTGGGGTAGTTCCGCTTCCAGTGACCAGTCCCTTTGTAGTAGAAGCACTCAGTTTTAGGCTTAGGTCCAGACTTGGGCTTCTTCCCGGGAGTAGCAACTTTCCTGTCATTCTTCTTGAAGTTCCCCTTCTTTCCTTCGCCCTTTTTCTTGAAACTAGTGGTCTTGTTAATCATCAACAATTGATGCTCCTTCTTGATTTGTACCTTCGCAGCTTTGAGCATTGCGAAGAGCTCGGGAATAGTCTTTTTCATCCCTTGCATATTATAGCTCATCAAAAAGCCTTTGTAGCTTGGTGGCAGTGATTGAAGAACTCTGTCAATAACACTATCATTCGGAAGATTAACTCCCAACTGAGTCAAGTGGTTATGGTACCCAGACATTCTGAGTATGTGTTCAATCACAGAACTGTTCTCCTCCATCTTGCAGCTATATAACTTGTGGAGACTTCATATCTCTCAACTCAGGCATTTGCTTGGAATATTAACTTCAATTCCTAGAACATCTCATATGGTCCATGACATTCAGAATGTCTTTGAAGTCCCGATTTTAAGTCGTAAAGCATGACACATTGAAATATCGAGTAGTCATCAGATCGAGCTTGCCAAACGTTCACAACGTCAGCAGTTGCTCCTGCAGCAGGCCTTGCACCTAGCGGTGCATCAAGGACATAATTCTTCTATGCAGCAATGAGGATAACCCTCAAGTTACGGACCCAGACCGTGTAGTTGCTACCATCATCTTTCAACTTATATTTCTCTAGGAACGCACTAAAATTCAAGGGAACAGTAGCACGGGCCATTGATCTACAACATAGATATGCAAAAACTATCAGGACTAAGTTCATGATAAATTTAAGTTCAATTAATCATATTACTTAAGAACTCCCACTTAGATAGACATCCCTCGAGTCATCTAAATGATCATGTGATCCATATCAACTAAACCATGTCCGATCATCACGTGAGATGGAGTAGTTTTCAATGGTGAACATCTCTATGTTGATCATATCTACTATATGATTCACGTTCAACCTTTCGGTCCCAGTGTTCCGAGGCCATGTCTGTACATGCTAGGCTCGTAACGTCTGGAGTAGTCATCAGCTTTGCTCTGCCAGACGTTCATAATGTCCGTAGTTCCTCCTGCAGCGGGTCTTGCACCTAGCGGTTCTTCCTGGACATAATTCTTCTTTGCAGCAATGAGGATACTCCTCAAGTTACGGACCCAGTCCATTTAGTTGCTACCATCATCTTTCAACTTAGCTTTCTCTAGGAACGCATTAAAATTCAAGGGAACGGTAGCACGGGCCATTGATCTACAACAACATAGATATGCAAAAAACTATCAGGTACTAAGTTCATGTTAAATTAAAGTTCAACTAATCATATTACTAAAGAACTCCCACTTAGATATACATCCCTCTAGTCATCTAAATGATCACGTGATCCATATCAACTAAACCATGCCCGATCATCACGTGAGATGAAGTAGTTTTTGCTACCTCTTTTAGCACTGCGTTGGTTTTCCCCGAAGAGGAAGGGATGATGCAGCAAAGTAGCGTAAGTATTTCCCTCCGTTTTTGAGAACCAGGGTATCAATCCGGTAGGAGGCTACGCGCAAGTCCCTCGTACCTGCACAAAACATATAAATCCTCGCAACCAACGCAAATAGGGGTTGTCAATCCCTATGAGGCCACTTACGAGAGTGAGATCTGATAGATATGATAAAGATAATATTTTTGGTATTTTTATGATAAAGATACAAAGTAAAATAAAGGCAAAGTAAATAGAAAAGTAGTAGGAGAACAATATGATGAAGATAGACCCGGGGGCCATAGGTTTCACTAGTGGCTTCTCTCGAGAGCATAAGTATTCTATGGTGGGTGAACAAATTACTGTTGAGCAATTGACAGAATTGAGCATAATTATGAGAATATCTAGGCATGATCATGTATATAGGCATCACGTCCGAAACAAGTAGACCCACTCCTGCCTGCATCTACTACTATTACTCCACTCATCGACCGCTATCCAGCATGCATCTAGAGTATTAAGTTAAAAACAGAGTAACGCCTTAAGCAAGATGACATGATGTAGAGGGATAGACTCATGCAATATGAAGAAAACCCCATCTTGTTATCCTCGATGACAACAATACAATACGTGCTTTGCTGCCCTTACTGTCACCAGGAAAGGACACCGCAAGATTGAACCCAAAGCTAAGCACTTCTCCCATTGCAAGAAAGATCAATCTAGTAGGCCAAACCAAACTGATAATTCGAAGAGACTTGCAAAGATAACCAATCATACATAAAAGAATTCAGAGAAGATTCAAATATTATTCATAGATAGACTTGATGGTAAACCCACAATTCATCGGTCTCAACAAACACACCGCAAAAAGAAGATTACATTGAATAGATCTCCACAAGAGAGGGGAGAGCATTGTATTGAGATCCAAAAAGAGAGAAGAAGCCATCTAGCTACTAACTATGGACCCGTAGGTCTGAGATAAACTACTCACACTTCATCGGAGGGGCTATGGTGTTGATGTAGAAGCCCTCCATGATCGATGCCCCCTCCGGCGGAGCTCCGGAATAGGCCCCAAGATGGGATCTCGTGGATACAGAAAGTTACGGCGGTGGAATTAGGGTTTTGGCTCCTGTTCTGATCGTTTGGGGGTACATGGATGTAACACCCTCGATGCGGCTATATCTCCCACGTGTCGGAGCACGACTTAGAGGCATAACCGCATTGAAGGCAATGTCGCAAGAGAGGTAATCTTCACACAACCCATGTAATGAATAAGGAAAGGGATACATAGTTGGCTTACAATCGCCACTTCACACAATACATGAATAAAGCATTACATCATCCAGATACAATCAATGTCCGACTACAGAACCAAAATAAAAGAAGACTACCCCTAATGCTACAGATCCCCGATCGCCCCAACTGGGCTCCACTACTGATCAACTGGAAACGGAACAACATAACGAACACGATCTTCATCGAGCTCCTCCTTGAGCTCGGTTGTGTCACCTGCACGGCATCATCGGCACCTGCAAGCTGGTTTTGGAAGTAACTGTGAGTCACGGGGACTCAGCAATCTCACACCCTCGCGATCAAGACTATTTAAGCTTATGGGTAGGTAAAAGGTATGAGGTGGAGCTACAGCAAGCACTAGCATATATGGTGGATAACATACGCAAATGAGAGTGAGAAGAGAAGGCAAAGCACGTTCGAGAATCTATGATCAAGAAGTGATCCTATACTACTTACGTTCAAGCATAACTCCAACACCATGTTCACTTCCTGGACCCTGCCGAGAAGAGACCATCACGGCTACACACGCGGTTGATGCATTTTATTTAAGATAAGTTTCAGGTTTTCTACAACCGGACATTAACAAATTCCCATCTGCCCATAACCACGGGCATGGCTTTCGAAAGATCAAATCCCTGCAGGGGTGTCCCAACTTAGCCCATCACAAGCTCTCACGGTCAACGAAGGATATTCCTTCTCCCAAGACAACCCGATCAGACTCGGAATCCCGGTTACAAGACATTTCGACAATGGTAAAACAAGACCAGAAAAGCCACCCGAATGTGCCGACAAATCCTAATAGGAGCTACACATATCTCGTTCTCAGGGCACACCGGATTGTCCAAGGTTTCGGTAGGCCAGCCCATAGTTGCCCCTGGTGGCCACCGGCAGCTGATAGGTTGGACCAACACTCAGAGGAGCACTGGCCCGGGGGGGTTAAATAAAGATGACCCTTGAGTCTGCAGAACCCAAGGGAAAGAAAAGGCTAGGTGGCAAATGGTAAAACCAATGTTGGGCCTTGCTGGAGGAGTTTTATTCCAAGCGAACTGTCAAGGGGTTCCCATTATAACCCAACCATGTAAGGAACGCAAAATCAAGGAACATAACACCGGTATGACAGAAACTAGGGCGGCAAGAGTGGAACAAAACAACAGGCATAAGGCCGAGCCTTCCACCCTTTACCAAGTATATAGATGCATTAAGTAAATAAGATATATTGTGATATCCCAACAATAATCATGTTCCAACATGGAATAAACTCCAATCTTCACCTGCAACTAACAACGCTATAAGAGGGGCTGAGCAAAGCGGTAACATCGCCAAACAACGGTTTGCTAGGACAAGGTGGGTTAGAGGCTTGACATGGCAATGTGGGAGGCATGATAAAGCATGTGGTAGGTATCGAGGCATAGGCATAGCAAAAGAGCGAGCAACTAGCAAGCAAAGATAGAAGTGATTTCGAGGGTATGATCATCTTGCCTGAGATCCCGCAAGGAAGAAGAACGAGTGCATGAAGAAGAACAAATGGACGTAGTCGAACGGATCCTCACAAACGTGACGCTATCGGAACTAACCCGAAGAAGCAACACCGGAAAGAAAGCAAGCAACAAGGTAAACAACCATCACATAAGCATGGCATGATGCACGACCAAGTATGATGCATGTCCGGTTTAAATATGCATGACATGGCAAAGTGCAACAACCAAAACTACAAATTAAGTGGAGCTCAATATGCAACGGGTTGCATATTGATGGAACACCACATCAATTATTTAGTTCTCTCCCGGGAGAGAGTGAGTGAGGTCCAGGGTGCGTGGCGTAGTCCTGGGCGTTGGGGCAGCGGCGGGAAGTAGGAGGTGGCGGGGCGCGTGCTCGCGCGCGGCGGCCGCGCGTGCGCGCTGTCCTCTTGGCGGGAGGTAGGTGGTGACTGGCAGAGGCCAGTGGGTTAGGCCTCTGCTGGGCCGTGGTGGGGCGCCAGGTAAGTCAGGTAAGTTTTCCTTTTTTGTTTTCTTTTCTATTTCTGATATTTGTTTTGACTTAAAATAAATACTAGCACAATTCCAAAAATGTTGGGATTCCTTGTGACCACTAGTTATAATATACCAGAGGCCCTCACCAATATCCAACATTTTTGGAGCCATTAAAATATTTATATTATTTAAACAGCTCCAATTCAAATACATATGGGTTCATTCAAAAATCCAAAATGTTTAGCAAAAATGTGCATCACCTCTAGTTGTTGCTTGCAACATTTTCCAAAGACCATGAACATTTTTGAAGAGCATTTTGGGTTTATTGAAATTCCATTTTTAAATTGAACCTATTTGAATTTGCTTTGGTGCTAGGGTTTGAAACATTCCCCATTTCAAATTCATTTGAAACATAAACATGATGCACAAAGCAAGCCTAGCTCATACCAGAACTAGGGATGTGACAACTCGCCCCCACTCGAAAGGATCTCGTCCTGAGATTCAGGAGTCGGCGGAAAGAAAGCGGGGTACTCAAGTCGAAGACGATCTTCTCGCTCCCAAGTAGCTTCTCTCTCGGAATGATGAGACCATTGAACCTTGAGAAACTTGATGTTATGACGTCGAGTGACACGCTCTACTTGATCCAGAATGCGAACGGGGTACTCTCGATAAGTGAGGTTATCTTGGAGATCAAGCGTTTCGTGGTCCACTCCGCGGATGGGATCCGAGAAGCAACGCCTGAGTTGAGAGACGTGGAAGACATCATGAACTCGAGAAAGATGTGGGGGTAGTTCCAACTGGTAGGCAACCTCTCCTCGTTTAGCGAGAATGCGAAAAGGAACAATGTAACGAGGAGCCAACTTGCCCTTGATACGGAAACGATGGGTACCCTTCAAAGGAGTAACCCGAAGGTAAGCCTTGTCACCAACTTCATAAGCCACTTCCTTATGATGACGGTCATACTGGCTCTTTTGATGAGATTGGGCTGTTTTCAAATTCTCACGAATAATGCGAACTTGGTCTTCTGCTTCCTGAATCATATCCGGCCCAAAGAATTGTCTTTCACCGGTTTCTGACCAGTTCAAAGGTGTTCGACATCTTCGTCCATACAGAATCTCGAAGGGTGCTTTCCTAAGACTGGATTGATAGCTATTGTTATAAGCAAACTCGGCGAAAGGAAGACACTTCTCCCAATCCATACCGAATGAGATAACACAAGCTCTAAGCATGTCTTCGAGAATTTGGTTGACCCTTTCCACCTGACCACTTGACTGAGGGTGGAAAGCGGTACTGAAACAAAGATGGGTTCCCATGGCATTCTAGAAACTTTCCCAGAAATGAGAGGTGAAAAGACTGCCACAGTCCGAATTGATCTCTAGTGGAACACCATGGAGTGACACTATTCGGGAGATATATAAGTCAGCGAGCTGACTAGCAGTGATACTCTCTCGAATAGGTAGGAAGTGAGCCACTTTGGAGAGACGGTCAATGACTACGAAGATAGCATTATTTCCTTTCTTGGTCCTGGGAAAGCCGATGATGAAGTCCATACCAACTTTGTCCCATTTCCACTCGGGAATAGCTAAAGGTTGAAGGGTGCCAGCAGGTCTTTGATGCTCTTCCTTAACGCGACGACAAACGTCATAGTTGGCAATATACTGAGCGATTTCTCTCTTCATCCTAGTCCACCAGAACCTCTGGCGTAGGTCCTGATACATCTTTGTACTACCGGGATGAATCGTGAGAGGAGATTCATGGGCCTCCTTAAGGATCAGTTGCTGCATCTGTTGGCATTTGGGAACCACCAAACGGTTTCCAAAGTAAACAACACCTCGTTCATCCATAGAGAAACAACCAGCAACTCCCTTGGGAATATTTTTCTTGATCCGGGAGATTTCTGTATCATGCTTCTGAGCCTCTATGATCTGATCCGTAAGGGTAGGTTCCGCCACCAAGGTAGAAAGGGAACCATGAGGAGCTATGTGAAGGTTAAGCTTACAGAATTCCTCATGGAGGGGTGGTTGACATTGTTGCAACATGAGGTTGTTGCAATAGGATTTAAGACTTAAAGCATCAGCCATGACATTGGCTTTGCCTGGGGTGTAGGTGATTCCTAAGTCGTAATCCGAGATCAACTCCAACCAACGTCTCTGTCTGAGATTCAGATCCGGTTGGGTGAAGATATACTTGAGACTCTGATGGTCAGTGTAGATTTCGCAACGGTTACCAAGAAGGTAATGTCGCCAAGTCTTAAGTGCATAGACTACGGCTGCAAGCTCTAGATCATGTGTAGGATAATTTTGCTCATGTGGATGCAACTATCGAGATGCATAGGCAATCACATGACGATCCTGCATAAGAATGCAACCCAGTCCTTGACGTGAAGCGTCGCAATAGATAACAAAGTCTTTAGTGAAATCCGGTGGCACGAGTATGGGCACAGAAGTCAGGCGTCTTTTCAGTTCCTGAAAACTGTGCTCACAGTGTGGGGTCCACTCAAACCTTTTATCTTTCTTGAGAAGTTCTGTGAGGGGTTTGGCCACTTTGGAGAAGTTTTCAACAAAGAGGCGACAATAACTGGCTAGACCAAGGAAACTCCTAACTTGTTTGACCGTTTCAGGTGGAGTCCAATCAAGAACGGCTTTAACTCTCTCGGGATTGACAGCAATGCCCTTACCAGAGATCACGTGGCCCAGATAGGTCACTTCTGGCAACCAAAATTCACACTTGGAGAACTTGGCATAAAGGCGGTGCTCTCTGAGTTTTTCTAACACAAGTCTAAGATGTTCGGCATGCTCTTCCTCGTTATTCGAGTAAATAAGAATATCATCGAGGTAAACCACGACGAACTTATCTAAGTACTCCATAAAGATCGAGTTCATCAAGCGGGAGAAAGTAGCTGGAGCATTGGTTAGGCCGAAAGACATCACGGTGTACTCGTATTGACCATAACAAGTGACAAAGGCCGTTTTGGGGATGTCCCCATTTCTGATTTTGATTTGGTGGTAGCATAACCTCAAATCCATCTTGGAAAAGACTGAGGATCCAGCGAGCTGATCATACAAGTCATTGATCCTGGGGAGCGGATACTTGCTCTTTATCGTGACCAAATTAACGGGACGATAATCTACAACCATCTGATCCGTACCATCCTTCTTCTTGACGAAGAGGATAGGACAAGCCCAAGGAGAAGAACTGGGACGGATGAAGCCCTTTTGCAAGGACTCATCAAGTTGTTTCTTAAGCTCGGCTAACTCCAAAGGTGCCATCTTGTATGGTATCCTAGAGATTGGAACAGTTCCTGGGATAAGTTCTATGACAAACTCTACATCTCTGTCAGGTGGGACACCTGGCAGTTCTTCTGGAAAGACATCCGAGAAGTCATGGACTACCGGAATATCTTCAAGGTCTGGAAGAGGGCTGGCATTAAGAGAATAGAGATGATGCCTTGCAACTCTAGTGGAGACAGTGACTATTTTGCCAGATGGATGTGTAAGTTGAACAGATCTAGTGTAATAATCGATCTTGGCATGATGAGCTGTCATCCAGTCCATGCCCAAGATGATGTTAATATCTGAAGACTTGAGAGATATCAAAGAAGCAAGGAATACCAGTCTGTCAACAAGGATTTCATTACCATGGCTTACCTTGGAGGTTTGCCATTTGGAACCAGGAGTCTGGATTATTAGTGGAGTTGGCATATCACAAAATGACATGTCGTGCAACCGAGCATAACCTTCGGATATGAAGGAGTGAGATGCTCCAGTATCGAACAGAACTAAAGCTGGGTGACAATTGACAAGAAGCGTTCCCAATACGACGTTGGGATCATCTTGAGCTTCTGTAGCTGAGACGTGGTGCACACATGCTCGTTCAGTGGTGGCTGACTTGGTACTGATCATCTTGCCTGATGGCTTTTCACGGCCAACAGACCTCTCAGAATGGGGTGGAGTATAACTGGACTGAGGGCAGTCACGTGCATAGTGTCCTGGTTCTCCGCAGGTGAAGCAAGTTCCTGAGGTAGGACGTGGTCCTACATTGGCAAGTGGTCCACTAATAGGCCTGGGTGGAGCACGTTGCTGAGTTGGGTGAGGCGCCACATCGGATGGCCTCGGTGCAAATCCAGGTGGAAGAGCTGAGTTCGGAATCCAAATCCGTCGCTTTTGAGAGCCAGAGCGGGAGGAAGAATCCAGATCACGGTTGTGCTTACGAGACTTCTCGTAAGTGAGCTGAGATGTCTCTGCATTAATGGCCTTGTTCACAAGAGCCTGGAAAGTATCACAATGATGCAGGTGGAGATCATGATGCAACTTAGGGTTGAGACCCTTCTGGAACCTAGCCTGCTTCTTGGCGTCCGTGGACACTTCTTCTGTAGCATAGCGGACGAGGTTTCCAAACTCTCTACTGTAAACATCAACAGGTAGCTTACCCTGGGTAAAACTACAGAACTCCTCCCTCTTGCGTTCAATGAGAGCCTGAGGAATGTGGTGCTCACGAAAAGCCTCGGTGAAATCCCTCCAGGTAGGAATCTGGCCAGCTGGAGGCATAGCCTCATAGCTCTACCACCAAATACTAGCAGGACCTTCCAGGTGATAGGTAGCATAGGTGACCTTGTCACCTTCAGCTACGTTCGCAGAACACAGCTTAAGAGTGATGCTTCGGAGCCAGTCATCTGCATCGAGTGGCTCAATGGAATGATGGAAGGTGGGTGGTTTCAAACCAATGAAGTCGGTGATGGAAACCAACTTCTTACGCTGATGTGTGGTGTTCTGCTCAATCTGTGCCAGCAAGCGGTTAGTCTCACGCTTGTTCCTCTCGGATGCTAACAAGAATTCTGCCATCAAAGGCTGGTCAGGAGGATCCTCGTCCCTACCATCTCCGTGGTTCTTGCTATGAGCAACTGAACCTCGGTTAGCAGACGACATCCTGGCACAGAAACCAAGGAAACAAGGATGGCATTAGCATCGACATAAGGATGCGGAATGTAATGCAAAAGCATTGGAAACTCTTGAAATCCTAGGACAATTCCAGCAGCATAACGGTTGTAAATGCTCAAAAGGATTTTGAGACATTCATCAAAGGAATAGCATAATCAATCAGCATCATAATATCAAGGTTCTGGGTCAAACTAATGACACACGGAAGTAGTAGAACTGTACGGAGACACAACCCAACAATCCTAAGACTTTACGGTTTAGTAACACGTCATCCTGAGAGATAGAGGAGAAGCCTAGGCCTTAACCCTCGTAGAAAATAAGAGGCTGACTCAGAAGGAATGACATGAGGTAAAGGAGTAAAAAGAGCCTTAGGTTCCCTTCCACAATAAATTCCCTTATATAACTAAAGCATTTCTAGACTCAACTTCGACCAGTTTGGCTTGGTAATCCTACAGTCAGTGAGGATCTGATAACAACGTTGTCGGGACCCCGATCCTAAGTCACACCGATCTAGCATGTAACACATCATATCACTTTGCGGCCTCACGCACGGTATTCCCACGGGTGCCACCTTACCTGGGCCGGGACCGTTTGCGCCTTTTGGCTCACGTATATGATAGTGTCGCTAGCATCCATATGACAGAGAAACCAGGCCGACATGACTAGTCGTGAACCCAAAGTGGCACTAACTTACAGGGACAGGCATACATGAATCAATCTCGAGCATGTCGGTCAACAATGTATGAATCCGGGCTGTAGCAACTGGGCTAACAGGAATCCGGATGTCTCCGCGTGACATTTCCCCGAAGGGACAGACACAGGAACGAAGTGACTCACATGCCGGCCAGTCTAAGTGTTCCGGAGCAGTAGTGCTAGGCTAGCAGGACTCCGGTAAACCAGGTTGTAGCGGACTACCAAGGCTCAGTGGAAGAACTAGACTACATTTCCCCATAAGAGAGGCTACCAAGGGTAAACAACTAGATTGTCGGATCCCACACATAGCAATACACGTTACACGTATGCATAACATGCAAGTATGTGTTGTACAACATGGCATCACAACATAACTCAAACTCATATATATAAAGGCCCAGAAGAGCCACATAGCATTCAATACAAACAGGGGTCTCATGACCCATCATTCAGAGCATACAAGCAACGGAAGCATTACATGTCTGAGTACAGACAACTACAAAAGGAAAAGACTAATAAGCCTGACTAAACACGACCCTCCCAAGGGTACAAGATCGTAGCTGGGATACAAGCTACTCGTCGAAGTCACTAGTGTAACCAACTGCAAAACATAAATAAGCAAACGTGAGTACGAAGGTACTCAACAAGACTTACATCAGAACTATCTACATATGCAACATTATCAACAAAGGGGGTGGTGGAGTCTTAACAGCAGCAAGCCAGCTTTGACTCAGTGGCTAACCTATACTATGAGTATCAGAAACTTCTTTGAGGTGAGGATACGCACACGAGTACACATATTCACCATATCAATACTCCACTATGGATCTGTTCCCGTCTCCCTACGAGAAGGCCATCCATAGCACTCACGCTTATCTTGCGGATTTTAGAGTATCCACTTCAAGTTGTCTATGTACTAGATAAGTCCTCCAAGTTTCCATATCCGAGGAAAACGGCTATTCGAATAGATAATGTTAACCCCGCAGGGGTGTACTTCTTCACACATGCTCTCGCCACTTATCGCCCTGTACACATCATGTACCTCGGCAACCTTCAAGCGGAAACCGGGCAAGGGTGTCGGCCACGACCTGACTAACCACACAAGCCTCTCGTCCAGGTTTATCGCCTATTCGAGTTCCATCTGCAAGGAGTTCCAGCCGAAGTCTCCAGTACGGCCCCAAATGATGTGTGCAGGGTTCCCAAGCCCACCATCCGGGTGCCACTTGGTACACCGTGCCATGGTGCCTAGTCTGTCCCAAGCCCGTCCCGTCGGACACCACCTGGTAGACAAGTAGCACTACCTACAAACGCCAGAAACTAGTTGCAACTCCTAGACAGAGATCAAGTGGATTAATAAGCCGAGAGGGGCCGGATAATCGGAACCCAATGTGGGGTAGTAACTGGACTTGGATAACATACACAGAACTCAGTGCTTAGGGACGGTTCCAATGAGACAACCCACCATGTACTCCTACATGGCCTCTCATCGCTACCTTTACCAAAATGTGTTCACACACTTAGCCTTTATCGGTAGGACATGTTCACCACTCCGATTCATTCCCGATGAATCAGACCTGACACAACTCTAAGCATAGCTGGCATAAAGAAATCAAGCATGGATGAGTAGGCACATCAAGGCTCAAGCAACTCCTACTCATGCTAGTGGGTTTCAACTATTTACTGTGGCAATGACAGGTCATGCAGAGGAATGGGTTCAACTACCGCAACAGAAAGTAGCAGTTGAATCATTGTTGTCCTAATGCAGTGTAAGGAGCAGGAGCGAGAGAGTGGGATTTATCGAAATGCTCAAGGGGGGGGGGTTGCTTGCCTGATAGACGACGAAGGGGCACTTCTCCTCTGACAGGTACTCGGGAACACCTTCCGGAGTGGAACCTATCAAGAAGAAACGGTGTTGGATCAATACACAAACAAATGCAACAATATGATGCATGAACATGACATGTGAAAATGCTAGTGTTTGGGCTAATGCAAGATGCTACCAAGTTGGTTGAAGCCCATTTGAATCAAAGATTCAAATGCAATTCAAAATGAAGCATTTAAAATGCCCATATTATGTTTTCACTTATACAGCATGTATAAGTTGGTTTTTCATGCATGTAACTGGCATAAATGGATTCCTTGCATTTTTCTGATAATTTTACATATATAAATTATTTCATCTTAGCTATTCTATGAATTTTAGAAGTTTATAACATTTTCTGGATTTTCCTAACTATTCTAATTTAAACTAAATCCAGAAATGACTTATTGCGTCAGCATGACGTTGGTGTGATGTCAGCAAGTCAACAGGCGCTGTCCAGGTCAAACCTGACCAGTGGGACCCACTGGTTAGTGACTAACTAAACTAACCTAGTTTAATTAGCACTAACCTAGGTTAAACTAATTAGTTTTAAACATAAACTAGACTAATTAACCGGGTGGGGCCCGCATGTCATAGACCCAGGGGAGGTCAAATCCCCTGGTCAACCGGGCAAAACTGCCGGCGGCTCGACGCCGGCGAGGCCAGACGCGGCGGTGCGCTGCGGGTTTTGTCTACAGGGCGCCATTTGGCGCGCGGAGCGCAGCTACGGGGTGCGGACACTCGTCCGCATCCAACCGTGGTGGTGGCGCGGCCGGGGAGTGGCCGGAGTGGTGCCGGCGACGACGAGCGCGGCGGCCGGAGTTCGGCCAGGTGCGCGCGGGGTATTGCGGGGCACGGTAGGAGCTGCGAGCAGGTCCGCTCGACTCGCCGGAGTGCAGTGAGTGCAACGGCGAGCTCGGTTGCGAGCTGCGGTGGCCCTGGCCACGGCGGCGCCATGGCTGGCGGCACGAAGCTCTCGGCTCCGGTGGCAGAGGCGGCTAGAGGAGAGGAACGAGCTCGGGGAGTTGGGGAAAAAGCGGCGGAGCTCACAGAGAGGCTAACGGAGGGCTCGGTAGGCGCGGGGACGGCCGGTGGGCAGCAAATCGACGGCGAGGATCTCCGGGCACCGAAGTTGAAGAAGACATCAGGGACGGCGTTGCAGGGCCTCCGGTGAAGCCTGGCTCGGCGTGGACGTTGAGGGAGACACGACAGAGCTTCTAGGCATGTCCAGGGGGCGAGGGGGAGGCAGTGGCCGTGGCAACGGCGAGCGGTGGCGTCGGCTGTGCTCGGTGGTGCTGCGGGGAAGAGAAAACAGAGGTAGGGAGGAGCACAGGAGAGAGTGAGTGAGGTCCAGGGTGCGTGGCGTCGTCCTGGGCATCGAGGCAGCAGCGGGAAGCAGGAGGTGGCGGGGCGCGTGCTCGTGCGCGGCGGCCACGCGCGCGCTGTCCTCTTGGCGGGAGGTAGGTGGTGACTGGCAGAGGCCAGTGGGCTGGGCCGCCATGAACATTTTTTAAGAGCATTTTGGGTTTATTGAAATTCCATTTTTAAATTGAACCTATTTGAATTTGCTTTGGTGCTAGGGTTTCAAACATTCCCCATTTCAAATTCATTTGAAACTTAAACATGATGCACAAAGCAAGCCTAGCTCATACCAGAACTAGGGATGTGACAGTAGCCGGCCTTGCCGGTTCATCGTGTAATCGTAAATGTTCCGCAGATGTTCATGTCGTCGTAGCCATTCAGATCTTGGAGCGATGGTAGTCGTTCACTTGACGGTCTTGATGGATTCGAAGGGGTACTTGGCGGTCTGTCGTGGTACTTGGCGTTGTTCCCTGTTCAGTGGCCGTTGGACTTGGCGTCAAAAGCAACGGCAATTGGAGGTGCATGATGACAGCGGTGCGTCAAGGTCCGGCACGAATGCAGGAGGCCGGGGCGGATGACGCAGATGGTGGATCGACCCTCTGCCTGCTTGAATCAGGAACACGGCGGCGACGTGCGTTGCTTGAGGGAGAGAGCGAAAGGAGGGAGTAGGGATCGAGCGAGAGATGGCACTGAGGGGGAGCGAGACGAAGGGGAAAGATGGGGATCGAGGAGGTGGCGCTCTGGCGGCGCGAGGAGGAAACGCAGGAGAGGAGGGGATCGATCGGGATGGAGGTTCGTTCGGGCCTAGGGTTAGGAGGGTAGGTGGGTCGGCGCGGGAGTTGGCCTAGGGAGGCCCAGTGGAGAGGGAGGCGCCTAGGCGCAGATGGGCCTACCTGGCTGGGCTCTGAGGCCGACTGGGCTGCAGGTTTTCTCTCCCTCTCTCTCTTTCTCTAAATTATCTTTTTCCATTTAAAAACAAAACAGAAAAGAGAAAGAAAAGAAAGAGAAGTTAGGGATGGAATCTGGGCAAGGGGATAATTTTCACGGACTCGCAAAAATGCGCATGTTCCAAGAAAAATGGAGTGGGCATTTTTGAAAGTTTTAAATTCAAACTCATTTGATTTAAAATCAAATGGTTTGAATAGGAAGTGAGGGTTAGGAAGGTCCAAAAATGTTCGGATTTTTGGTGGAGCTCCGGAAAATGGAGAAAGGATAAAAGCAAAGTTTGGGGACCAAACTTGAAGCGAGAAAAGGCATGTGATTATTGCAAGTGTGTTATGGGTGATTCCGAAAGTGGAGTATTTAATATAGCTCCCTAAATATCGGGAGGGTATGTTTTAAAGAGAAACCACCATGTGAGTTCCCTCAATTTAAACGGATCGAAGATCCATACGTTTTACTTAGTTGAGTTGCAAAAAATTAATGATATGATGGCATGATGACATGATGTAATGCACATGATGCAAAGATGAATGCAACAGACAAAACAAAACACACAACGAAACCCGGCAACCACGGGAGGCAACTGAACCTCCGATCTTGGGGCGTTATAACACTCCACCACTACGAGAGGATCTCGTCCCGAGATCTATAATGGCACCGGAGGGGAAAATGGAAGAGGAAGACAAGCGGTAAAACAAAGTTGCTTCTTTGACCAATGAGTGAAACCAAAGAACCTTGAAAAGGTTAAGCCATTTCGAGAAAAGAATACAACGAAGATGAACAAAGTTGAAAACACTCCGTTAGAAAATAGGAACAAGGAAGAACAAATTCGGGCAGCACTCCGGTTGAAAAGAGATGCAAGACTTGATAAGATGAGAAGAACTTGAGCAGAGGACACAATACTCCGGTTAAATGGATAAGCATGAAAAGAACATGATCCTCACCATTCAAGATGATGAGAGAAAAGAGCAACATCACAAAGCCTCCGGAAGAAATGAGAGGGTTGAATGGAATGAATGGAGGAGAAAACAATATCTTCTATCTCGAATGATCTTGAAAGCATCTTTAGGAGAAAGGTCGAACGGAGTTGTTGGAAAACCAACAACGAAAAGAACAAGGTTGTAGTGGGCTTATGGAGAACATTTCAAAACTATGAGGTGAAAACCTGCCACTAACAAAAAATAATAGATTGGATTGATATCAACAAGGAAACGAGAAACTTATTTCACCGGGAGGATAAAAGAAGAACTTGGGTCATTTATAAACACCATAAATAGCAACAATCCTTAGGGAAAGCTTTAGGTGTAACATGACACAAGATAACTCCAATGAAGAGATTGATGGGTTTAAATACCTCATTCTTAACAGCATGTGAATCATGAAACATGAACTCAAATTATCAAGAATGACATAATACCACCTCCAATGATACGGAAGAAAGAATTGCACTCCGGATTGCAAGATGAAGAATGCTTGGGCTCCTTTGAAAAGAATCTCAATGAACACTTCGAGAAGGAACTAAATCCTTGATGAACCATCATGTAGAGCCTCCATGAAGAACTCCGGTAACAAAAGGATGATCAAACGAAAGGAAGGAGAAATTGAAAACACAAGGTGAAGCCTTGCGATGATTTAGAAGGAGCTTCGCGATGAGACAATGCGGAAAGGCTTGGAACTCCGGAAAAGAAAGATGAACAAATGAAATCAAGAATTTTGATGAACCTCCAGAATAAGAAATTAATCACTTGGATGGAACAAGAATAAGAATTACATTATGCTTATTTGACATGCTACTTATTCTCGTAGAAAGGATTAAGAAAGATATAGCATAAACTCAATGGACCACCGGTAAGATTTAACCAACAAATAAATTGATATGATAATGAAGGAATAGAAATCTTGAACGAACCACCGTAAGAGTTGAAAATGAAAGTAGAAAAGGCACAATTCACCGGGAAGAATTGGAGAACGAATGAAGATACTTGAGGTAATATAAATATATGAGAACGAAGAGATCACGAGCTGATTAGAGAAATACTTGAATGATGCACCGGTATGATTTGGAGAATGCGAGCTAAAAGCTGGAATGAATAAATCTGAGATGATGGGCTGCGGAGAATCAAACTGAAAAGACTCCTGAATAGCTCCGGATGAGTGAAAAGAATTCTCACAACTAAAACCAATTATGAGAGGATGGCGTCAAGCTAGACCCATGAATCTTGAAGAGAATGGAGCAAGATTTAAGAGAAACTCTTCTTCGGTCTTCAAAATCCGAGAATGACGACGCGAAGCACCACCATGAATTGTTGAGACACTCCGGAAGAATCAAATCGAATAGGTTGAGCCAACGATGAAAAGAATTTGAAAGTGATATTGGAGAAGTACATATGACTTATGATAGCTCATTCTTACGTCAAACTTGGAAAAGAATTGAAAATAACTCCGGAAAAAGAGAAGAAGAGTCAGGTAAGATCCTAGGAAAAACCTATGGGTTAGGGCCCACTTAAAAGATACACCGTTGAACAATTTAAAAGAGAGATTGCACCGGTTGAAATAAATGGCTTGAATGAGGTAACATCCTCGCAAAAGCTTGAACGAATTGAGAATGAAAACTTGAATCTATGAGATATCTTCAGCACTCCGAAACAAATGAATAGCGAGGAGTGGATGATTAAGAGGTGCACCGGCATGAGAAAGCATTTGAAACGAGGAAAAGGGATATGATCAACAAATCTTGAACTTAATCCACCGGAGAAGAAAAAACGAAGAATGATGAACTAGTAGAGCATCTTCATGAGAACCACCGGGTAAGAGCATTGACAAAAAAGAATGGAGAGACTTCCCATCAATAAAAGGATACTTGAATAAGAAATCTGAGTCCTTGAAGAAAAAGGGTGGGAGGGTGGGAAAAAACAAAGGCAACTTGGGAAGGATGAAGCAAATAACGTTGAGAAAAACTGAGATTGGATCTTGCAAATGTTGAATGATCGGATCCACTTGAAGAGAAACACACCGGTTGAAAAAGAATTAACATGACAAACTCGATGATCAAGAAGGATTAGCCTTCACATAGATATATGAGAACACCGCTTAGGAAAGGTGTGGAATCAACACTTGACATTGAAGCAACACGAATACCACAACTCAAAACAAAACAAAGGATTGGCTTGCAAAATAAGTCGGAACAAACATATGATAGAGATTTCATCCGAAGTTTTCGTGGTGGGGCCCACACGGGCTCGATCGTACAGCACCATCATGTACAAGGCAGTGTACATGACATATGAAGCGTCCCCGAGTCAGCATAGCCAAGGACTCTTTAAGACACAATGAGACCACTGTAAAACCAACCGTGGATAGGCGGACCACTAGACGTCGAACCCCAATCTCATATCATGCATCTGTCGAAAAGATATCCTAAGAGCTACTTGAATTCCCACTTATAAACTCCCGAAACTTTCCGTTTATGCAATCAGGTGTTGGGGATACAAGGGAAGCATAATATCTCACCCAAAACTAGCAAATCCTACATCCAGCTGTATCCATCCTTCAACACATAACCAAGAAACCTTCGGAAATCATTTACCTCAACCTTCGAAAAGCATCCGTTATACAAGTTATGGCAATACTCCCGAACTCCCGCCCCAGTACTGGGTGGCGTCGAGGTTATCTCACCAACAACTGCATAAAAGAGGTTTTCGATGTCGGCGAAACTCAGGTATTCCAGAATTGCAACGATAAAATTGTGACGACAACACCTCGGAGCTCAACTCCCCGGGACACTGCCACAACCCCTAAATGTCAAGAGGCACCAAGAAAAATGTTCTCGTCACAAAACCATCGGAACGATTCCAAGATACCCGCGTGATCCTAAAAAAATTAGTGAAATTTGAGGAGAGAATAGTCAAAACTCTACGTCAGGATGCCTCACCAGAGCGACGAAGGGACTGAGGAGTAAAAAGAATCCTACTCTCTGTCACATCCCTAGTTCTGGTATGACCTAGGCTTGCTTTGTGCATCATGTTTAAATTTCAAATGAAGTTGAAATGGGGATGTTTCAAACCCTAGCACCAAAACAAATTCAAATAGGTTCAAATTAAAAATGGAATTTCAATGAACCTAAAATGCTTTTCAAAAATGTTCATGGTCTTTGGATAATGTTGGAAACAACAACCAGGGGTGATGCACATTTTTGCTAGACATTTTGGATTTTTGAATGAACCCATATGTATTTGAATTGGAGCTGTTTAAAATAATATAAATATTTTAGAGGCTCCAAAAATGTTGGAATTTGGTGAGGGCCTCTGGTATATTATAACTAGTGGTCACAAGGAATCTCAACATTTTTATATTTGTGCTGGTATTTATTTTTAAGTCAAAAACAAATGTCAGAAATAGAAAAGAAAACAAAAAAGGGAAAAGGCTTACCTGGGCCTTACCTGAGGCCTGGCACTGGCGGCCCAGCTGGCCGGCCCTGCCAGTCGTCTTCTCCACCGCGCCAGGAGGACGCCAAGCACGCGCTCGCCGCACGCGGCCACGCGCCCGGCCACCTCCTGCCTCCCTGCTTGCTCCGCGATCCCTGCAGCGTCGCCACGCACCCCCTGGTCCCTCTCGCTCACTCCCTCTCGCTCCTCCCCCTCCTCTGTCCTCTCTCTCGCATGCACCCGAGCGCTGCCGTCGCCGCCGACAAGCACCACCGCAGCCACTGCTTTCCCCTCGCCTCTCCGACGTGCCCACGAGCTTCGCCTCAATGCCCTCGCTCTCTCCACCGAGTCACGCGCCCGCGGAACGCCGGAAGCGACGTCACTGTCTTCGTTTCCATCGCCGGCCGCCGGAGATCCTCCTTGTTGCTCCGCTCGCTCCAGTGCCTCCCCGAGCTCACGAACGGCTCCTTTCGACGCGCTGTGAGCTCCTCTGCTTATCCTCTCTCTCCCCGTGCTCTATTTCCCTCTCTGGCCACCGTTCCGCCGGCGACCGATTCGCGCCGCCGCCTGAGCTCCTCGCCACCATGGCCAGAGGCTGTGTCCGTCGCTCCTACGCACATGGACGTGCTCCAGACCTCGCCAGGAACCCAACCCGCACCCCAACTCGCTCTCTCGAGCGCTACAGCTGCGTCCCCGCACCCGGCCGAACTCCGGCCACCGCAAACGTCGTCGCCGGCGCCACTCCGGCCGCTCCCGGCCGTGCCACCACCATGGCTGGATGTGGACGAGCATCCGCATCCCGTAGCTGCGCTCCGCATGCCAAATGGCGCCCTGTAGCGCATTTCCGTGCCGCGTCGCCGCGTCTGGCCTCGCCGGCGTCGAGCCACCGGCAGTTTTGCTTGGTTGACCAGTCGATTTGACCTCCGCTGGGTCTATGACATGCGGGCCCGCCCGGTTAATTAGTCTAGCTTAGGTTTAAAAACTAATTAGTTTAACCTAGGTTAGTGCTAATTAAACTAGGTTAGTTTAGTTAATCACTGACCAGTGGGTCCCACTGGTCAGGTTTGACCTGGGTTAACCCAGTTGACCTGCTGACGTAGTGCTGACATCAAGCTGACGCAATAATTGATTTTTGGAATTATTTTTAACTCAGGAAATTCTAGAATATTGCCTAAACTTCAAAAAATCATAATAATTCAACCGTAGCTCAGAATGAAATAATTTATATATGTAAAATTATCAGAAAAATGCAAGGAATCCATTTATGCCAGTTACATGCATGAAAAACCAACTTATACATGCTGTATAAGTGAAAACATAATATGGGCATTTTAAATGCTTCATTTTGAATTGCATTTGAATCTTTGATTCAAATGGGCTTCAACCAACTTGGTAGCATCTTGCATTAGCCCAAACACTAGCATTTTCACATGTCATGTTCATGCATCATATTGTTGCATTTGTTTGTGTATTGATCCGACACCGTTTCTTCTTGATAGGTTCCACTCCGGAAGGTGTTCCCGAGTACCTGTCAGAGGAGAAGTGCCCCTTCGTCGTCTATCAGGCAAGCAACCCCCCCCCCCTTGAGCATTTCGATAAATCCCACTCTCTCGCTCCTGCTCCTTACACTACATTAGGACAAAAATGATTCAACTGCTACTTTTTGTTGCGGTAGTTGAACCCATTCCTCTGCATGACCTGTCATTGCCACAGTAAATAGTTGAAACCCACTAGCATGAGTAGGAGTTGCTTGAGCCTTGATGTGCCTACTCATCCATGCTTGTTTTCTTTATGCCAGCTATGCTTAGAGTTGTGTCAGGTCTGATTCATCGGGAATGAATCGGAGTGGTGAACATGTCCTACCGATAAAGGCTAGGTGTGTGAACACGTTTTGGTAAATGTAGCGATGAGAGGCCATGTAGGAGTAAATGGTGGGTTGTCTCATTGGAACCGTCCCTAAGCACTGAGTTCTGTGTATGTTATCCAAGTCCAGTTACTACCACACATTGGGTTCCGGTCATCTGGCCCCTCTCGGCTTATTAATCCACTTGATCTCTGTCCAGGAGTTGCAACTAGTTTCTGGCGTTTGTAGGTAGTGCTACTTGTCTACCAGGTGGTGTCCGACGGGACGGGCTTGGGACAGACTAGGCACCGTGGCACGGTGTACCAAGTGGCACCCGGATGGTGGGCTTGGGAACCCTGCACACATCGTTTGGGGCCGCACTTGAGACTTCGGCCGGAACTCCTTGCGGATGGAACCCGAATAGGCGATAAACCTGGAGGAGAGACTTGTGTGGTTAGTCAGGTCGTGGCCGACACCCTCGCCCGGCTTCCGCTTGATGGTTGCCGAGGTACATGACGTGTACAGGGCGATAAGTGGCGAGAGCGTGTGTGAAGAAGTATACCCCTGCAGGGTCAACAGTATCTATTTGAATAGCCGTTTTCCTCAGATATGGAAACTTGGAGGACTTATGTATTACATAGACAACTTGAAGTGGATACTCTAAAATACGCAAGATAAGCGTGAGTGCTATGTATGGCCTTCTCGTAGGGAGACGGGAACGGATCCATACTGGAGTATTGATATGGTGAATATGTGGACTCGTGTGTGTCTTCTTACCTCAAGGAAGTTTTTGATACTCGTAGTATTGGTTAGCCACTGAGTCAAAGCTGGCTTGCTGCTGTTAACTCCACCCCCCCCCCCCTTGTTGATAATGTTGCATATGTAGATAGTTTTGATGTAAGACTTGCTAAGTACCTTTGTACTCACGTTTGCTTATTTATGTTTTGCAGTTGGTTACACTAGTGACTTTGACGAGTAGCTTGTATCCCAGCTACGATCTTGTACCCTTGGGAGGGTCGTGTTTAGTCAGGCTTCTTAGTATTTTCCTTTTGTAGTTGTCTGTACTCAGACATGTAATGCTTCCGTTGCTTGTATGCTCTGGATGATGGGTCATGAGACCCCTGTTTGTAATGAATGTTATGTGGCTCTTCTGGGCCTTTATCTATATGAGTTTGAGTTATGTTGTGATGCCATGTTGTACATCACATACTTGCATGTTATGCGTACGTGTAATGTGTATTGCTATGTGTGGGATCCGACAACCTAGTTGTTTACCTCTGGTAGCCTCTCTTATGTGGAAATGTAGTCTTGTGCTTCCTTGAGCCATAGTAGTCCGCTACAGCCCGGTTCACCGGAGTCCTGCTAGCCCAGCACTACTGCTCCGGAACACTTGACTGGCCGGCATGTGATTCACTTCGTTCCTGTGTCTGTCCCTTCGGGGAAATGTGACGCGGTGACATCCGGAGTCCTGCCTAGCCTGCTACAGCTCGGGTTCCCGGAGTCCTGTTAGCCCAGTGCTACAGCCCGGATTCATACGTTGTTGACCGACATGCTCGAGGTTGATTCATGTATGCCTGTCCTTGTAAGTTATTGTTACTTTGGGTTCACGACTAGTCATGTCGGCCCGGGTTCTCTGTTATATGGATGCTAGCGACACTATCATATACATGCGCCAAAAGGCGCAAATGGTCCCGGGCCAGGTAAGGTGGCACCCGTGGGAATACCGTGCGTGAGGCCGCAAAGTGATATGAAGTGTTACATGCTAGATCGGTGTGACTTAGGATCGGGGTCCTGACACTCTGATATATATAATCCTAAATGACTCAAAACATTTTTCTAGACTCAACAACGCCAGCAATTCGATCAAGCAGGGGGCTCCTAAGTCGGTGATTGCTCTGATTACCAACTTGTAACACCCTCAATGCGGCTATATCTCCCACGTGTCGGAGCACGACTTAGAGGCATAACCGCATTGAAGGCAATGTCACAAGAGAGGTAATCTTCACACAACCCATGTAATGAATAAGGAAAGGGATACATAGTTGGCTTACAATCGCCACTTCACACAATACATGAATAAAGAATTACATCATCCAGATACAATCAAGGTCGGACTACGGAACCAAAATAAAAGAAGACTACCCCTAATGCTACAGATCCCCGATCGCCCCAACTGGGCTCCACTACTGATCAACTGGAAACGGAACAACATAACGAACACGATCTTCATCGAGCTCCTCCTTGAGCTCGGTTGCGTCACCTGCACGGTATCATCGGCACCTGCAAGCTGGTTTTGGAAGTAACTGTGAGTCACAGGGACTCAGCAATCTCACACCCTCGTGATCAAGACTATTTAAGCTTATGGGTGGGTAAAAGGTATGAGGTGGAGCTGCAGCAAGCACTAGCATATATGGTGGCTAACATACGCAAATGAGAGCGAGAAGAGAAGGCAAAGCACGTTCGAGAATCTATGATCAAGAAGTGATCCTAGACTACTTACGTTCAAGCATAACTCCAACACCATGTTCACTTCCCGGACCCCGCCGAGAAGAGACCATCACGGCTACACACACGGTTGATGCATTTTAATTAAGATAAGTTTCAGGTTTTCTACAACCGGACATTAACAAATTCCCATCTGCCCATAACCGTGGGCACAGTTTTTGAAAGATCAAATCCCTGCAGGGGTGTCCCAACTTAGCCCATCACAAGCTCTCACGGTCAACGAAGGATATTCCTTCTCCCAAGACAACCCGATCAGACTCGGAATCCCGGTTACAAGACATTTCGACAATGGTAAAACAAGACCAGCAAAGCCACCTGAATGTGCCGACAAATCCCGATAGGAGCTGCACATATCATGTTCTCAGGGCACACCGGATTGTCCAAGGTTCCGGTAGGCCAGCCCAAAGTTGCCCCTGGTGGCCACCGACAGCTGACAGGTTGGACCAACACTCAGAGGAGCACTGGCCCGGGGGGGTTAAATAAAGATGACCCTTGAGTCTGCAGAACCCAAGGGAAGGAAAAGGCTAGGTGGCAAATGGTAAAACCAATGTTGGGCCTTGCTGGAGGAGTTTTATTCAAGGCGAACTGTCAAGGGGTTCCCATTATAACCCAACCGTGTAAGGAACGCAAAATCAAGGAACATAACACCGGTATGACGGAAACTAGGGCGGCAATAGTGGAACAAAATACCAGGCATAAGGCCGAGCCTTGCACCCTTTACCACGTATATAGATGCATTAAGTAAATAAGATATATTGTGATATCCCAACAATAATCATGTTCCAACATGGAATAAACTCCAATCTTCACCTGCAACTAACAACGCTATAAGAGGGGCTGAGCAAAGCGGTAACATAACCAAACAATGGTTTGCTAGGACAAGGTGGGTTAGAGGCTTGACATGGCAATATGGGAGGCATGATAAAGCATGTGGTAGGTATCGAGGCATAGGCATAGCAAAAGAGCGAGCAACTAGCAAGCAAAGATAGAAGTGATTTCGAGGGTATGATCATCTTGCCTGAGATCCTGCAAGGAAGAAGAACGAGTCCATGAAGAAGAACAAACGGACGTAGTCGAACGGATCCTCACAAATGTGACGCTATCGGAACTAACCCGAAGAAGCAACACCGGAAGAAAGCAAGCAACAAGGTAAACAACCATCACATAAGCATGGCATGATGCACAACCAAGTATGATGCATGTCCGGTTTAAATATGCATGACATGGCAAAGTGCAACAACCAAAACTACAAATTAAGTGCAGCTCAATATGCAACAGGTTGCATATTGACGGAACACCACATCAATTATTTAGTTCTCTCCCGGGTTAGGTACTCAACAATATTAAATGTTGGTTATCATGGCAAGAGGTGAGGCATAACAAAACTACACCATCTAAACAATTTAAATGGGGCTGGATATAACAAATAACGAATCCAGTAAATCCCCATATGCCTTAGTAATTTATTGCAACAACAATCTAAACATTTTAATTGTTGTTATCATGATGCGGATGACATGAACAAGTTTATGCAATTTTTATTAAAAGTTGACATGAGCATAAAGATGCATTTGTCATCGTGGCGGAAACAAAAGGGGTGCCACGGCGACGATAACGAAACAGTGCCACGGCAACGTTCCGGTTCCGACAACTCATCGAGATGTCGGTGCAAAAGAAAGTGTGACGGGAGCGTGTCATGCAAGGATGGTGGGGTGCTCCCGGATACCGGGTTCCCACGGGTAGACGACGGTGTCAAACGAGGGAATAACTAAGGTTCACGGGCGGATTACAACAACGAACATGCATCTCATACAACTCATGCATACGTTCCACGGGCGGTCGTCTCGGGGTTATACCTTCGAAGCATGCAAACGAGACGGTTCAGGTTCGATGGGATGTAGTGGAAGTAGGCGTTCTCGCGACGGTAGAGGAAGTAGTGGTACACGTCTCGGAGAAGGACTTGACGCATTCGATGTTTCCGAGGGGACGGTAGGGGAACTTGGCGTTAGTGCTACACAGGTCTTCGGTGACGGTCGATGTACATGGAAAACGTAGAGGTACTATGCTTCGGTCATCGTGGTACTTGGCAATAGTAGTGGTACAAGGGTTGTAGCCGGCCTTGGCGGTTCATCGTGTAATCTTAAACGTTCCGCAGATGTTCATGTCGTCGTAGCCATTCAGATCTTGGAGCGATGGTAGTAGTTCACTTGACGGTCTTGAAGGATTCGAAGGGGTACTTGGCGGTCTGTCATGGTACTTGGCGTTGTTCCCTATTCAGTGGCCGTTGGACTTGGCGTCAAAAGCAACGGCAATTGGAGGTGCATGATGATAGCGGTGCATCGAGGTCCGGCACGAGTGCAGGAGGCCGGGGCGGATGACGCAGATGGGCCTCGCTGGGGAGGTCCACGGCAGAAGCGAGCGCTGGTGGTGGATCGACCCTCTGCCTGCTTTAAGCAGGAACACGACGGCGACGTGCGTTGCTTGAGGGAGAGTGCGAAAGGAGGGAGTAGGGATCGAGCGAGAGATGGCGCTGAGGGGGAGCGAGACGAAGGGGAAAGATGGGGATCGAGGAGGTGGCGCTCTGGCGACGCGAGGAGGAAACGCAGGAGAGGAGGGGATCGATCGGGATGGAGGTTCGCTCGGGCCTAGGGTTAGGAGGGTAGGTGGGCCGGCGCGGGAGTTGGCCTAGGGAGGCCCAGTGGAGAGGGAGGTGCCTAGGCGCAGATGGGCCTGCCTGGCTGGGCTCTGAGGCCGACTGGGCTGCAGGTTTTCTCTCCCTCTCTCTCTTTCTCTAAATTCTCTTTTTTCCATTTAAAAACAAAACCAAAAAAGAGAAAGAAAAGAAAGAGAAGTTAGGGATGGAATCTGGGCAAGGGGATAATTTTCACGGACTCGCAAAAATGCGCATGTGCCAAGAAAAATGGAGTGGGCATTTTTGAAAGTTTTAAATTCAAACTCATTTGATTTAAAATCAAATGGTTTGAATAGGAAGTGAGGGTTAGGAAGGTCCAAAAATGTTCGGATTTTTGGTGGAGCTCCGAAAAATGGAGAAAGGATAAAAGCAAAGTTTGGGGACCAAACTTGAAGCGAGAAAAGGCATGTGATTATTGCAAGTGTGTTATGGGTGATTCCGAAAATGGAATATTTAATATAGCTCCCTAAATATCGGGAAAGTATGTTTTAAAGAGAAACCACCATGTGAGTTCCCTCAATTTGAACGGATCGAAGATCCATGCGGTTTACTTAGTTGAGTTGCAAAAAATTAATGATATGATGGCATGATGACATGATGCAATCCACATGATGCAAAGATGAATGCAACAGATGAAACAAAACACACAACAAAACCCAGAAACCACGGAAGGCAACTGAAGCTCCGATCTTGGGGCGTTACAGTGGATATATATAGGAGGAAGAAGTACGTTGATGGAGCAACAGGGGACTCACGAGGGTGGGGGCGTGCCTAGTAGGGTAGGGCGCGCCCCCATACCTCGTGGCCTCCTGTTACGTGCCTTGACGTAGGGACCAAGTCTCCTGAGTTGTATTCGATGAGAAAATCACGTTCCCGAAGGTTTCATTCCGTTTGATATTCCTTTTCTTCGAAACCCTAAAACGGGCAAAAAAAACAGCAATTCTGGGCTGGGCCTCCAGTTAATAGGTTAGTCCCAAAAATAATATAAAAGTGGATAAATAAAGCCCAATAATGTTTAAAACAGTAGATAATATAGCATGGAGCAATCAAAAATTATAGATACGTTGGAGACGTATCAAGCATCCCTAAGCTTAATTCGTGCTCGTCCTCGAGTAGGTAAATGATAAAAACAGAATTTTTGATGCGGAGTGCTACTTGGCATAATTTTCAATGTAATTATTCTTAATTGTGGTATGAATATTCAGATCCGAAAGATTCAAGACAAAAGTTCATATTGACATAAAAATAATAATACTTCAAGCATACTAACTAAGCAATTATGTCTTCTCAAAATAACATGGCCAAAGAAAGTTATCCCTACAAAATCATATAGTCTGGCTATGCTCCATCTTCACAACACGAAATATTTAAATCATGCATAACCCCGATGACAAGCCAAGCAATTGTTTCATACTTTTTACATTCTCAAAACTTTTTCAATTTTCACGCAATACATGAGCGTGAGCCATGGACATAACACTATAGGTGGAATAGAGTGGTGGTTGTGGAGAAGACAAAAAGGGAGAAGATAGTCTCACATCAACTAGGCGTATCAACGGGCTATGGAGATGCCCATCAATAGATATCAATGTGAGTGAGTAGGGATTGCCATGCAACGGATGCACTAGAGCTATGAGTATATGAAAGCTCAAAAAGAAACTAAGTGGGTGTGCATCCAACTTGCTTGCTCATGAAGACCTAGGGCATTTTGAGAAAGCCCATCATTGGAATATACAAGCCAAGTTCTATAATGAAAAATTCCCACTAGTATATGAAAGTGATAACATGAGAGACTCTCTACTATGAAGATCATGGTGCTACTTTGAAGCACAAGTGTGGTCAAAGGATAGTAGCATTGCCCCTTCTCTATTTTTCTCTCATTTTTTTATTTGGGCCTTTTCTCTTTTTTTATGGCCTCATTTCTTTTCTTTTTTTTATATTTTTCGTCCGGAGTCTCATCCCGACTTGTGGGGGAATCATAGTCTCCATCATCCTTTCCTCACTGGGACAATGCTCTAATAATGATGATCATCACACTTTTATTTTTCTTACAACTCAAGAATTACAACTCGATTCTTAGAACAAAATATGACTCTATATGAATGCCTCCGGCGGTGTACCGGGATATGCAATGATGCATGAGTGACATGTATGAAAGAATTATGAACGGTGGCTTTGCCACAAATACGATGTTGACTACATGATCATGCTAAGCAATATGACAATGATGGAGTGTGTCATAATAAACGGAACGGTGGAAAGTTGCATGGCAATATATCTCGGAATGGCTATGGAAATGCCATAATAGGTAGGTATGGTGGGTGTTTTGAGGAAGGTATATGGTGGGTGTATGATACCGGCGAAAGGTGCGCGGTATTAGAGAGGATAGCAAAGGTGGAAGGGTGAGAGTGCGTATAATCCATGGACTCAACATTAGTCATAAAGAACTCACATACTTATTGCAAAAATCTACAAGTTATCAAAGCAAAGTATTACGCGCATGCTCCTAGGGGGATAGATTGGTAGGAAAAGACCATCGCTCGTCCCCGACCGCCACTCATAAGGAAGACAATCAAAAAATAAATCATGCTCCGACTTCATCACATAACGGTTCACCATACGTTCATGCTACAAGAATCACAAACCTCAACACAAGTATTTCTCAAATTCACAACTACTCAAATCGCACAACTTTAATATCACTATCTTCATATCTCAAAACAATTATCAAGTATCAAACTTATCATAGTATTCAATACACTCATAAGAAAGTTCTATTATTAATCTTGTATACCAAGCATATTAGGATTTTAAGCAAATTACCATGCTATTTAAGACTCTCAAAATAATCTAAGTGAAGCATGAGAGAACAATAGTTTCTATAAAACAAATCCACCACCGTGCTCTAAAAGATATAAGTGAAGCACTAGAGCAAAATTATATGACTCAAAAGATATAAGCGAAGCACATAGAGTATTCTAACAAATTCCAAATTATGTATGGATCTATCAAAAGGTGTGTACAGAAAGTATGATTGTGGTAAACTAACAAATAAATACTCAAATAATACAAGACGCTCCAAGCAAAACACATATCATGTGGCGAATAAAAATATAGCTCTAAGTAAAGTTACCGATAGAAGTAGATGAAAGAGGGGATGCCTTCCGGGGCATCCCCAAGCTTTGGCTTTTAGGTGTCCTTAGATTATCTTGGGGGTGCCATGGTCATACCCAAGCTTAGGCTCTTGCCACTCCTTGTTCCATAATCCATCAAATCTTTACCCAAAACTTGAAAACTTCACAACACAAAACTTAAAGTAGAAAATCTCGTGAGCTCCGTTAGCGAAAGAAAACAAAAGACCACTTCAAGTTACTGTAATGAACTCATTCTTTATTTATATTGGTGTTATACCTACTGTATTCCAACTTCTCTATGGTTTATAAACTATTTCACTAGCCATAGATTCATTAAAATAAGCAAACAACACACGAAAAACAGAATCTGTCAAAAACAGAACAATCTGTAGTAATCTGTAGCTAGCGCAAGATCTGGAACCCCAAAAATTCTAAAATAAATTTCTGTACGTGGGGAATTTATCTATTAATCATCTTAAAAAATAATTAACTAAATAGAACTTTCCAAATAAAAATGGCAGCAGTTCTCGTGAGCGCTAAAGTTTCTGTTTTTTACAGCAAGTTCAACAAGACTTTCCCCAAGTCTTCCCAACGGTTCTACTTGGCACAAACACTAATTAAACACATAAACACAATCAAAACATAGTCTAGATAATTTATTTATTAATAAACAGGATCAAAAAGCAAGGAATAAAAATAAAATTGGGTTGCCTCCCAACAAGCGCTATCGTTTAACGCCCCTAGCTAGGCATAACAAGCAAGAATAGATCTAGGTATTGCCATCTTTGGTAGGCAATCCATAAGTGGCTCTCATAATAGATTCATAAGGTAATTTAATATTTTTTCTAGGAAAGTGTTCCATGCCTTTCCTTAATGGAAATTGGAATCTAATATTTCCTTCCTTCATATCAATAATTGCACCAATCGTTCTAAGGAAAGGTCTACCAAGAATAATAGGACATGAATGATTGCAATCTATGTCAAGAACAATAAAATCTACGGGCACATAATTCCTATTTGCAACAATAAGAACATCATTAATTATTCACATAGGTTTCTTAATAGTGGAATCCGCAAGGTGCAAGTTTAGAGATCAATCATCAAAATCACGGAAACATAACAAATCACACAAAGCCTTTGGAATCGTGGAAACACTAGCACCCAAATCACATAAAGCATAGCATTCATGATCTTTAATTTTAATTTTAATAGTTGGTTCCCACTCATCATAAAGTTTTCTAGGGATAGAAACTTCCAATTCAAGTTTTTCTTCATAAGATTGCATCAAGGCATCAACGATATGTTTAGTAAACGCTTTATTTTGACTATAAGCATGAGGAGAATTTAGCAAGGATTGCAACAAAGAAATACAATCAATCAAAGAGCCATTTTCATAGTTAAATTCCTTGAAATCCATAATAGTGGGGTTTAGCAACATCTAGGGTTTTAATTTCTTCAATCCCACTTTTATCAAATTTAGCATCAAGATCAACAAATTCTGAATTCTTAGAATGCCTTCTAGGTAAAGGTGGATCATATTCAGTCCCATCATTATCAAGATTCATATTGCAAAACAAAGATTTAATAGGGTACACATCAATAAGTTTTAGATCTTCATCATTATTTTCATAGGAACTAGAAGAACACGCTTTTATAAAGGCATCTTTCTTAGCACGCATCCTAGGGGTTCTTTCTTTGCACTCATCAATGGAAATTCTCATGGCTTTGAGAGACTCATTGATATCATGCTTAGGTGGAATAGATCTAAGTTTCAAAGAATCAACATCAAGAGAAATTCTATCAACGTTCCTAGCCAAGTCATCAATCTTAAGCAATTTTTCTTCAATCATAGCATTAAAATTCTTTTGCGAAGTAGTAAATTCTTTAATATTAGATTCAAAATCAGAGGGCATCTTATTATAATTTCCATAAGAATTGTTGTAGGAATTACCATAATTATTAGAGGGATTACTAGGATAAGGCCTAGGATTAAAATTTCCTCTATATGCGTTGTTACCAAAATTGTTCCTACCAACAAAATTCACATCCATAGATTCATTATTATTCTCAATCAAAGTAGACAAGGGCATATCATTAGGATCATAAGAAACACTCTTATTAGCAAATAATTTCATAAGTTCATCCATCTTTCCACTCAAAACATTAATTTCTTCTATCGCATGCACCTTTTTATTAGTAGATCTTTCAGTGTGCCATTGAGAATAATTAACCATAATATTATCTAGGAGTTTAGTAGCTTCTCCTAAAGTGATTTCCATAAAAGTGCCTCCCGTGGCCGAATCTAAAAGATTTCTAGAAGCAAACTTCAATCTGGCATAAAAATTTTGAACAATCATCCACAGATTTAAACCATGAGTAGGGCAATTACGTATCATTAATTTCATTCTCTCCCAAGCTTGTGCAACATGTTCATGATCAAGTTGCTTAAAATTCATAATATCGTTTCTAAGAGAGATGATCTTAGCGGGAGGAAAATACTTAGAGATAAAAGCATCTTTGCACTTGTTCCATGAATCAATACTATTTTTAGGCAAAGACGAAAACCAAGCCTTAGCACGATCTCTAAGCAAAAAAGGAAATAGCTTCAATTTAACAATATCATTATCCACATCTTTCTTCTTTTGCATGTCACACAAATCAATGAAGCTATTAAGATGTGTAGCGGCATCTTCACTAGGAAGGTCGGAAAACGGATCTTTCCTGACAAGATTCAGCAAAGCAGTATTAATTTCACAATATTCAGCATCGGTAAGAGGAGCAATCAGAGTGCTAATAAAATCATTATTGTTGGTATTGGTGAAGTCACATAGTTTAGTATTATCTTGAGCCATCGTGACAAGCAAACAAACTAACACACAAGCAAACAAAAAAGCAAACGGGCAAAAAGAGGCAAATAGAGAAAGAGAGGGAGGATAGAGAGAGAGAGGGCAAATAAAACAACAAGGGTGAAGTGGGGGAGAGGAAAATGAGAGGAAAATGGCAAATAATGTAATGCGGGAGATAACGATATGTGATGGGTACTTGGTATGTTGACTTTTGCGAAGACCTCCTCGGCAATGGCGCCAGAAATGGCTCGTTGACGGGAGATAAAATTTTAACTTGACTTCGCGTGAGCCTCCCCGGCAACGGCGCCAGAAATCCTTCTTGCTACCTCTTTTAGCACTGCGTTGGTTTTCCCCGAAGAGGAAGGGATGATGCAGCAAAGTAGCGGAAGTATTTCCCTCGGTTTTTGAGAACCAACGTATCAATCCAGTAGGAGGCTACGCGCAAGTCTCTCGTACCTACACAAAACAAATAAATCCTCGCAACCAACGCAAATAGGGGTTGTCAATCCCTATGAGGCCACTTACGAGAGTGAGATATGATAGATATGATAAAGATAATATTTTTGGTATTTTTATGATAAAGATGCAAAGTAAAATAAAGGCAAAGTAAATAGCAAAGTAGTATGAGAACAATATGATGAAGATAGACCCGGGGCCATAGGTTTCACTAGTGGCTTCTCTCGAGAGCATAAGTATTCTACGGTGGGTGAACAAATTACTGTTGAGCAATTGACAGAATTGAGCATAATTATGAGAATATCTAGGCATGATCATGTATATAGGCATCACGTCCGAAACAAGTAGACCCACTCCTGCCTGCATCTACTACTATTACTCCACTCATCGACCGCTATCCAGCATGCATCTAGAGTATTAAGTTAAAAACAGAGTAACGCCTTAAGCAAGATGACATGATGTAGAGGGATAGACTCATGCAATATGAAGAAAACCCCATCTTGTTATCCTCGATGACAATAATACAATGCGTGCCTTGCTGCCCTTACTGTCATCGGGAAAGGACACCGCAAGATTGAACCCAAAGCTAAGCACTTCTCCCATTGCAAGAAAGATCAATCTAGTAGGCCAAACAAAACTGATAATTCGAAGAGACTTGCAAAGATAACCAATCATACATAAAAGAATTCAGAGAAGATTCAAATATTATTCATAGATAGACTTGATCATAAACCCACAATTCATCGGTCTCAACAAAAAAACCGCAAAAAGAAGATTACATCAAATAGATCTCCACAAGAGAGGGGGAGAGCATTGTATTGAGATCCAAAAAGAGAGAAGAAGCCATCTAGCTACTAACTATGGACCCGTAGGTCTGAGATAAACTACTCACACTTCATCGGAGGGGCTATGGTGTTGATGTAGAAGCCCTCCATGATCGATGCCCCCTCCGGCGGAGCTCTAGAACAGGCCCCAAGATGGGATCTCGTGTATACAGAAAGTTATGACGGTGGAATTAGGGTTTTGGCTCATGTTCTGATCGTTTGGGAGTACGTGGATATATATAGGAGGAAGAAGTACGTCGGTGGAGCAACAGGGGGGCCACGAGGGTGGGGGCGCGCCCCCTACCTCGTGGCCTCCTGTTACGTGCCTTAACATAGGGTCCAAGTCTCCTGAGTTGTATTCGATGAGAAAATCACGTTCCCGAAGGTTTCATTCCGTTTGGACTCCGTTTGATATTCCTTTTCTTCGAAACCCTAAAATAGGCAAAAAAACAACAATTCTGGGCTGGGCCTCCGGTTAATAGGTTAGTCCCAAAAATAATATAAAAGTGGATAATAAAGCCCAATAATGTTTAAAACAGTAGATAATATAGCATGGAGCAATCAAAAATTATAGATATGTTGGAGACGTATCAATTTTCAATGGTGAACATCACTATGTTGATCATATCTACTATATGATTCACGTTCGACCTTTCGGTGTCAATGTTCCGACACCATATCTGCATATGCTAGGCTCGTCAAGTTTATCCCCGGTATCCCGCACGTGCAAAACTGTCTTGCACCCGTTGTATGTGAACATAGAGCTTATCACACCCAATCATCACGTGGTGTCTCGGCACGACGAACTGTCGCAATGGTGCATACTCAGGGAGAACACTTATACCTTGAAATTTAGTGAGGGAACATATTATAATGCTACCGTCATACTAAGCAAAATAAGGTACATAAAAGATAAACATCACATGCAATCAAAATATGTGACATGATATGGCCATCATCATCTTGTGCCTTTGATCTCCATCTCCAAAGCACCGTCATGATCTCCATCGTCACCGGCTTGACACCTTGATCTCCATTGTAGCGTCGTGGTCATCTCGCCAACTATTGCTTCTACAACTACCGCTAACACATAGTGATGAAGTAAAGCAATTACATGGAAATTGCATTTCATACAATAAAGCGACAACCAAAAATCTCCTCCAAGTTGCCGATAACTTTTACAAAACATGATCATCTCATACAACAATGTATATCACATCATGTCTTGACCATATCACATCACAACATGCCCTGCAAAAACAAGTTAGACATCCTCTACTTTGTTGTTGCAAGTTTTACGTGGCTGCTACGGGCTTCTAGTAAGAACCATTCTTACCTACGCATCAAAACCACAACGATGTTTCGTCAAGTTTGTTGTTTTAACCTTCAACAAGGACCGGCCATAGTCAAATTTGATTCAACTAAAGTTGGAGAAATAGACACCCGCTAGCCACCTTTATGCAAAACAAGTTGCATGTCTGTCGGTGGAACCGGTCTCATGAACGAGGTCATGTAAGGTTGGTCCGGGCTGCTTCATCCACCAATACCGCTGAATCAAAACTAAGACGTTGGTGGTAAGTAGTATGACTATGATCACCCACAACTCTTTGTGTTCTACTCGTGCATATCATCTACGCATAGACCTGGCTCTGATACCACAGCTGGGGAACGTAGCATGCAATTTCAAAAAAAATCCTACGATCACGCAAGATCTATCTAGGAGATGCATAACAATGAGAGGGGGAGAATGTGTCCATGTACCCTCGTAGACCGAAAGTGGAAGCGTTAGCTTAACGCGGTTGGTGTAGTCGAATGTCTTCTCGATTCAACCAATCAAGCACCGAACGTACGACACCTCCGAGTTCAGCACACGTTCAGCTCGATGATTTCCCTCAAACTCTTGATCCAGCACAGTGTCGAGGGAGAGTTTCGTCAGCACGACGGCATGGCGACGGTGATGGTGAAGTGATCCGTGCACGCCTTCGCGTAAGCACTACGGCAGTATGATTGGAGGAGTAAACGGTGGAAGGGGCACCGCACACGGCTAAGATCAATTGATGTACCTTAGAGGTGCCCCCTGCCCCCTTATATAAAGGAGGGACATGGGAGGAGGCCGGCCTAGGGGACGCGCCAAGTGGGGGAAACCCACTTGGACTCCTAGTCCTATTCGGCCCCCCTTCCTTCTATCGGAGGGGGAAAGGGGGAAGGAGAGGGAGAAGGAAAGGGGGGCCGCGCCCCCTCCCCTTGTCCAATTTAGATTCCTCATGGGGGGCATGTGCCACCTGATGAAGCTATGTACCTAGGGTAGGGTCATAGGCCTGACCTAGACACCCCCCTAGGACAACACCCTAAAACCAGAAGCATTCGAGGGATAGCATAATCCACTCGACCTCGAAGCATTCCACTCGGAAGACTCGAAGTCACTCGACCGCGACAACTACCACTCGACAGACAGAAGATCTAAAGTCACTCTGCACGATAACGGTCGGACATTTACTTCATAGATTTAATAGACATTTATGTCACTTTATTGATAGTGTTACCAGTAACGCCCCCCCTCTTGATGTACCTTAAAACCCTTGTAACATGGGCTGGCTGGGTCTAGGCGCACTCTATATAAGCCACCCCCTCCACTGGTACAAGGGTTCGCACCCCCTGTAAACACACACATACATAATACAGTCGACCGCCTCCGGGCACCGAGACGTAGGGTTGTTACTTCCTCCGCGGAGGGCCTGGACTCGTAAAACTCGTCTGTACAACTTCGCCATAGCTAGGATCTTGCCTCCTCATACCTACCCCCATTCTACTGTCAGTCTTAGATCCACGACAGTTAGCGCCCACCGTGGGGCAGGTGTCTTAGCGACCTTTTGGTGGATTTGCGATTTTTTCCGATTCTCATCATCATGGTTTCCGCCGGCGGACTAGTTGAGGGCCACGAGATCCGTCTCGGTGCTCTCGTTTTCGTTGCCGACGCCTCCTCTTGGCTTCAGGAAGCTCCACTCGACGTCAATGCGCTCCCTGATGTCTACTACACAACCTTCTTCTTGTAGACGTTGTTGGGCCTCCAAGTGCAGAGGTTTGTAGGACAGTAGCAAATTTCCCTCAAGTGGATGACCTAAGGTTTATCGATCCGTAGGAGGCGTAGGATGAAGATGGTCTCTCTCAAGCAACCCTGCAACCAAATAACAAAGAGTCTCTTGTGTCCCCAACACACCCAATACAATGGTAAATTCTATAGGTGCACTAGTTCGGCGAAGAGATGGTGATACAAGTGGTATATGGATGGTAGATAATGGTTGTTGTAATCTGAAAATATAAAAACAGCAAGGTAACTAATGATAAAAGAGAGCGTAAACGGTATTGCAATGATAATAAACAAGGCCTAGGGTTCATACTTCCGCTAGTGTAAGTTCCCTCAACAAAAAAACATAATTGGATCACATAACTATCCCTCAACATGCAACAAAGAGTCACTCCAAAGTCACTAATAGCGGAGAGCAAACGAAGAGATTATGGTAGGGTATGAAACCACCTCAAAGTTATTCTTTCCAATCAATTCGTTGGGCTATTCCTATAAGTGTCACAAACAGCCCTAGAGTTCGTACTAGAATAACACCTTAAGACACAAATCAACCAAAACCCTAATGTCACCTAGATACTCCAATGTCACCTCAAGTATCCGTGGGTAAGATTATACGATATGCATCACACAATCTCAGATTCATCTATTCAACCAACACATAGAACCTTGAAGAGTGCCCCAAAGTTTCTACCGGAGAATCACGACGAAAACGTGTGCCAACCCCTATGCACAGGTTCATGGGCGGAACCCGCAAGTTGATCACCAAAACATACATCAAGTGAATCACGTGATATCCCATTGTCACCACAGATACACACGGCAAGACATACATCAAGTGTTCTCAAATATTTAAAGACTCAATCCGATAAGATAACTTCAAAGGGGAAACTCAATCCATTACAAGAGAGTAGAGGGGGGAGAAAACATCATAAGATCCAACTATAATAGCAAAGTTCGCGATACATCAAGATCGTATCACCTCAAGAACACGAGAGAGAGAGAGAGATCAAACACATAGCTACTGGTACATACCCTCAGCCCCGAGGGAGAACTACTCCCTCCTCGTCATGGAGAGCACCGGGATGATGAAGATGGCCACCGGAGAGGGATTGCCCCCTCCGGCAGGGTGCGGGAACGGGTCTAGATTGGTTTTCGGTGGCTACGGAGGCTTTTGGCGTGGAACTCCGGATCTATTGTGCTCCCGGATGTTTTTAGGGTATATGGAGATATATAGGCGAAAGAAGTACGTCAGGGGGGCCACGAGGGGGCCACGAGGGTGGAGGGCGCGCCCCCCTACTGCTTGGCCTCCTCAAAGCTTCCTTGACGTAGACTCCAAGTCTCTCGGGTTGCTTTCCTTCCAAAAATGAGTTCCGTGAAGTTTCAGGTCAATTGGACTCCGTTTGATTTTCCTTTTCTTCGAAACCCTAAAACAGGCAAAAACAGCAATTCTAGGCTGGGCCTCCGGTTAATAGGTTAGTAGCAAAAATAATATAAAAGTGGATAATAAAGCCCAATAATGTCCAAAACAGTAGATAATATAGCATGGAGCAATCAAAAATTATAGATACGTTGGAGACGTGTCAAGCATCCCCAAGCTTAATTCCTGCTCGTCCTCGAGTAGGTAAATGATAAAAACAGAATTTTTTATGCGGAGTGCTACTTGGCATAATTTTAATGTAATTCTTCTTAATTGTGGTATGAATATTCAGATCCGAAAGATTCAAGACAAAAGTTCATATTCACATAAAAATAATAATACTTCAAGCATACTAACAAAGCAATTATGTCTTCTCAAAATAACATGGCTAAAGAAAGTTATCCCTACAAAATCATATAGTCTGGCTATGCTCCATCTTCACCACACAAAGTATTTAAATCATGCACAACCCCGATGACAAGCCAAACAATTGTTTCATACTTTTGATGTTCTCAAACTTTTTCAATCTTCACGCAATATATGAGCGTGAGCCATGGACATAGCACTATAGGTGGAATAGAATGGTGGTTGTGGAGAAGACAAAAAGGAGAAGATAGTCTCACATCAACTAGGCGTATCAACGGGCTATGGAGATGCCCATCAATAGATATCAATGTGAGTGAGTAGGGATTGCCATGCAACAGATGCACTAGAGCTATAAATGTATGAAAGCTCAACAAAAGAAACTAGTGGGTGTGCATCCAACTCACTTGCTCACGAAGACCTAGGGCATTTTGGGGAAGCCCATCATTGGAATATACAATCCGAGTTCTATAATGAAAGATTCCCACTAGTATATGAAAGTGACAACATAGGAGACTCTCTATCATGAAGATCATGGTGCTACTTTGAAGCACAAGTGTGGTAAAAGGATAGTAGCATTGCCCCTTCTCTCTTTTTCTCTCATTTTTTATTTTTTTTTATTTGGGCCTTTTCCCCTTTTTTATGGCCTCTTTTTTTCCTTTTTTTATTTGGGCTTCTTTGGCCTCTTTTATTTATTTATTTATTTTCGTCCGGAGTCTCACCCCGACTTGTGGGGGAATCATAGTCTCCATCATCCTTTCCTCACTAGGACAATGCTCTAATAATGATGATCATCACACTTTTATTTACTTACAACTCAAGAATTACAACTCGATACTTAGAACAAGATATGACTCTATATGAATGCCTCCGACGGTGTACCAGGATGTGCAATGACTCATGAGTGACATGTATGAAAGAATTATGAACGGTGGCTTTGCCACAAATATGATGTCAACTACATGATCATGCAAAGCAATATGACAATGATGAAGCGTATCATAATAACGAAACAGTGGAGAGTTGCATGGCAATATATCTCGGAATGGCTATGGAAATGCCATAATAGGTAGGTATGGTGGCTGTTTTGAGGAAGGTATATGGTGGGTTTATGATACCGGCGAAAGGTGCGCGGTATCAGAGAGGCTAGCAATGGTGGAAGGGTGAGAGTGCGTATAATCCATGGACTCAACATTAGTCATAAAGAACTCACATACTTATTGCAAAAATCTATTAGTTATCGAAACAAAGTACTACGCGCATGCTCCTAGGGGGATAGATTGGTAGGAAAAGACCATCGCTTGTCCCCGACCGCCACTCATAAGGAAGACAATCAATAAATAAATCATGCTCCGACTTCGTCACATAACGGTTCACCATACGTGCATGCTACGGGAATCACCAACTTCAACACAAGCATTTCTCAAATTCACAACTACTCAACTAGCATGACTCTAATATCACCATCTTCATATCTCAAAACAATCATCAAGTATCAAACTTCTCATAGTATTCAATGCACTCTATATGAAAGTTTTTATTATATCCCTCTTGGATGCCCATCATATTAGGACTAGTTTCATAACCAAAGTAAACTACCATGTTGTTCTAAAGACTCTCAAAATGATATAAGTGAAGCATGAGAGTTCATTAATTCTTATAAAATAAAACCACCACCGTGCTCTAAAAAGATATAAGTGAAGCACTAGAGCAGATGACAAACTACTCCAAAAGATATAAGTGAAGATCAATGAGTAGTCGAATAATTATGAAACTATGTGAAGACTCTCTAACATTTAATAATTTCAGATCTTGATACTTTATTCAAACATCAATCAAAACTAAATAAAATAAAATGACGCTCCAAGCAAAACACATATCATGTGGCGAATAAAAATATAGCTCCAAGTAAATTTACCGATGAAGGAAGACGAAAGAGGGGATGCCTTCCGGGGCATCCCCAAGCTTAGGCTTTTGGGTATCCTTGTATATTACCTTGCGGTGCCTTGGGAATCCCCAAGCTTAGGCTCTTGCCACTCCTTATTCCATAGTCCATCGAATCTTTACCCAAAACTTGAAAACTTCACAACACAAAACTTAACAGAAAACTCGTAAGCTTCGTTAGCGAAAGAAAACAAAACACCACTTCAAGGTACTGTAATGAACTCATTATTTATTTATATTGGTGTTAAACCTACTGTATTCCAACTTGTCTATGGTTTATAAAATCTTTTACTAGCCATAGATTCATCAAAATAAGCAAACAACACACGAAAAACAGAATCTGTCAAAAACAGAACAGACTGTAGTAATATGTAACTAACGCAAACTTCTGGACCCACAAAAATTCTAAAATAAATTTCTGGACCTGAGGAATTTATATATTAATCATCTTAAAAAATAATTAACTAAATATCACTTTCCAAATAAAAATGGCTGCAATTATCGTGAGCGCTAAAGTTTCTGTTTTTTACAGCATGATCATAAAGACTTCACCCAAGTCTTCCCAAAGGTTCTACTTGGCACAAACACTAATTAAAACATAAAAACTCAATCATAAAAGAGGATAGATAAATTATTTATTACTAAACAGGAGCAAAAAGCAAGGAAAAAATTAAAATTGGGTTGCCTCCCAACAAGCGCTATCGTTTAACGCCCCTAGCTAGGCATGATGATTTCAATGATGCTCACATAAAAGATAAGAATTGAACATAAAGAGAGCATCATGAAGAATATGAATAGCACATTTAAGTCTAACCCACTTCCTATGCATAGGGATTTTGTGAGCAAACAACTTATGGAAACAAGGATCAACTTCCATAGGAAGGTAAAACAAGCATAACTTCAAAACTTTAAGCACATAGAGAGGAAACTTGATATTATTGCAATTCCTACAAGCATATATTCCTCCCTAATAATAATTTTTAGTAGCATCATGAATGAATTCAACAATATAACCAGCACCTAAAGCATTCTTTTCATGATCTACAAGCATAGAAATTTTATTACTCTCCACATATGCAAAATTCTTCTCATTCGGAATAGTGGGAGTATCATAAGAAACTCGAATACTATAAATTGTTTCCACATTAAAAGAGTAATGTTCATAAAAGGGGTAACCATAATCATGACAAGTTTTATAAATATAATCACTACTTTTTATAGCATAAGTATCATCACAATAATCATCATAAGTAGGAGGCATGCTATCATCATTATAAATTTGCATATCGAAACTTGGGAGACTAAAAATATCATATAGTAATAGGAGCAGCATTATTTGGGAGAGATATCTTTTTACTTCTCTTCCTTTTTTTCTTCTTCTTCACCACATCATGTGTGGGTTCAATCCTCTTTTTGGAGCTCCTTATTAATGAGATTGGTTGAATAGGAGGGTCCTCCTCGTTACCTAATTCATCATAAGAAATAATAGGAGGGTATTGGGAGGTCTCTTCCCTTTCATTAGTATTCTCTTCATCCTCTATTATTTTTCTTTTCTTTATGTAGTTGGCAATATAAGGATTTTCAATGCAATTCACCGCACAATACATATAAATTTCCTCTAGATCAAAATGAAGAACTCTATCAAGGGCAAATTTTGTAATATCCTTAGTTATACGTTTCATTTCTTCATAACCCAAGAGCAAAGTAAGTTCATTATGATGTGCAAGGGAAATCAAGTCATCACAATTTTTGGACACGATACGATCATGAGACAATTTGCATTGGGTACTGAAATGATCATGTTCATTGCAAAGTTCACGAGTATGGCTAAGAAAAATTAAATTTTCAGCACAAACATCTAGCCTTTCTTGCAACCATTTAGTTTCTAAACGCTTATGCCTCTTGCAATATCTATCTTCCCTATTTGGTGTGTACTTGAAAATACAATGTACTCCACAAAAATTGACATGCTTATAGGAGACATTTTCATCATAACTAGTGCAATCATCATTAGTACTATGGATATTCAAGGAGTTCATACTAACAACATTGCAATCATGTTCATCATTCAAAGATTTAGTGCCAAACATTTTAATGCATTCTTCTTCTAACACTTTGGCACAATTTTCTTTTCCATCATACTCATGAAAGATATTAAAAAGATGAAGCGTATGAGGCAAATTCAATTCCATTTTTTGTAGTTTTCTTTTATAAACTAAACTAGTGATAAAACAAGAAACTAAAACACTCGATTGCAAGATCTAAAGATATACCTTCAAGCACTCACCTCCCCGGCAACGGCGCCAGAAAAGAGCTTGATGTCTACTACACAACCTTCTTCTTGTAGACGTTGTTGGGCCTCCAAGTGCAGAGGTTTGTAGGACAGTAGCAAATTTCCCTCAAGTGGATGACCTAAGGTTTATCAAGCCGTAGGAGGCGTAGGATGAAGATGGTCTCTCTCAAGCAACCCTGCAACCAAATAACAAAGAGTCTCTTGTGTCCCCAACACACCCAATACAATGGTAAATTCTATAGGTGCACTAGTTCGGCGAAGAGATGGTGATACAAGTGGTATATGGATGGTAGATAATAGTTTTTGTAATCTGAAAATATAAAAACAGCAAGGTAACTAATGATAAAAGAGAGCGTAAACGGTATTGCTATGATAGTAAACAAGGCCTAGGGTTCATACTTTCGCTAGTGTAAGTTCCCTCAACAAAAATAACATAATTGGATCACATAACTATCGCTCAACATGCAACAAAGAGTCACTCCAAAGTCACTAATAGCGGAGAGCAAACGAAGAGATTATGGTAGGGTACGAAACCACCTCAAAGTTATTCTTTCCAATCAATCTGTTGGGCTATTCCTATAAGTGCCACAAACAGACCTAGAGTTCGTACTAGAATAACACCTTAAGACACAAATCAACCAAAACCCTAATGTCATCTAGATACTCCAGTGTCACCTCAAGTATCCGTGGGTATGATTATACGATATGCATCACACAATCTCATATTCATCTATTCAACCAACACATAGAACCTCAAAGAGTGCCCCAAAGTTTCTACCGGAGAATCACGACGAAAACGTGTGCCAACCCCTATGCATAGGTTCATGGGCGGAACCCGCAAGTTGATCACCAAAACATACATCAACTGAATCACGTGATATCCCATTGTCACCACAGATATGCACGGCAAGACATACATCAAGTGTTCTCAAATCTTTAAAGACTCAATCCGATAAGATAACTTCAAAGGGGAAACTCAATCCATTACAAGAGAGTAGAGGGGGGAGAAAACATCATAAGATCCAACTATAATAGCAAAGCTCGCGATACATCAAGATCGTATCACCTCAAGAACACGAGAGAGAGAGAGAGAGATCAAACACATAGCTACTGGTACATACCCTCGGCCCCAAGGGAGAACTAGTCCCTCCTCGTCATGGAGAGCACCGGGATGATGAAGGTGGCCACCGAAGAGGGATTGCCCCCTCCGGCAGGGTGCCGTAACGGGTCTAGATTGGTTTTCGGTGGCTACGGAGGCTTCTGGCGGCGGAACTCCTGATCTATTGTGCTCCCGGATGTTTTTAGGGTATATGGAGATATATTGGCGGAAGAAGTACGTCAGGGGGGCCACAAGGGTGGAGGGCGCGCCCTAGGGGGGTGGGCGCGCCCCCCTACCTCATGGCCTCATCGAAGCTTCCTTGACGTAGACTCCAAGTCTCCCGGGTTGCTTTCCTTCCAAAAATGAGTTCCGTGAAGTTTCAGGTCAATTGGACTCTGTTTGATTTTCCTTTTCTTCGAAACCCTAAAACAAGCAAAAACAACAATTCTGGGTTGGGCCTCCGGTTAATAGGTTAGTCCCAAAAATAATATGAAAGTGGATAATAAAGCCCAATAATGTCCAAAACAGTAGATAATATAGCATGGAGCAATCAAAAATTATAGATACGTTGGAGACGTATCACTCCCAGTCCGCGGGGCGACGCACTTTCGCGCATGCGTCCGTGGTGTCCTTCTCCGGCAACCGTCGACCCAGTATCGGTCGGCTCCTATGGTGTCCTCATCCCCCACTGTTCGCCGGCGCAAGCGTTCCGGTCGGTCGCGGCCTCAGCGGTGGGTGAGACACACGGTGACCCTCCAGTCGGCCACCTCACAAGTCGCGGCAATCGAGCCCGAAGAAACTCTCTACGGCCTGTTCGACTTGTCGACTAGCTCCATCGAGACCGCATTCGAGTGCGACAGCAGCAATCCCGCGGTGGAAGTCTTGATGGTCAATGGACCACCCAGTCCTCCTGGCTTCCCCCGCGACGATGGTGGTGATGGCGGCGGTGATCCGTCACGCGTTCATGAGGAGTACCGCCCCGAGCCCCTTTCTTCACAACGGAGGGAAGAGCTTCGCCGCCGCAATATGGATGCACTTCACACTCCTATCATTGGAGAAACCCCCGAGGCCCGGGCCTTGGAGGAAGCATGCCTGGACAACTTGGCTGAGCGCACTCAACTGGAGAACCTACAGCATGCACTCGACGAGCGTGCTCGGGAGAGGATCCCTGAATCCAGTTGACGACAGCTTTTTCCACCTCAAACTCAGGTATATCGCACTCCGACTCAAAATCTCACAGCTGCAGCCCGAATAGCAGAGTCAATCCAGCCTTCCCAGTCAGAGGCTGGCAGAGGTTTGATGCAGATCCGGGCCTTGCTTCGAGCAGCTGGAGAGCAGAACACAACAATGTCTCAATCGCGGAATAGGATTCATAGCAGGTCTATGGTGGTGGATACAGTACAATCGGCCCACAACCCAAGATCGCCCCCGCGGCGTGAAGGGCGTGGGCACAGGCAAGATAAGTACAGAAACCACAAGCAATATGATCACCGCCTCGGCCACAATGACCGTCGTCGAGTGCCCACGCCTCCTCCAAGGAGTGGATCATATGTGCCTTGGCGGCATGATGACAGACGCCCTCACAGCGGCGAGCGAAGAATACCAGTCGACCCAAGGGAGCCAGGCTTTGATGCGAGATCTATTCTCGTTCAAGGTCTGGTTGACAGGAACAGAGCACACAAAGAAGGCATGACAGAGATTATTCGACTGGCGGCAGAGTGCACGTTTCAGGTCCCGAGTGTTTCAGCAGAGCCATCAGAGCCGCAGTGATTCCTCCCAATTTCAGGTTGGCGACTGGAGTCAGCAAGTTTATGGGTGAGTCTAAGCCTGACACTTGGCTTGAAGACTACCGAGTGGCTGTACAAATTGGTGGTGGCAATGATGAAGTCGCCATGAAGCACCTTCCTCTGATGTTGGAAGGCTCGGCCAGGGCATGGTTGAACCAGTTAGCACCCGGCAGTATATTCAGTTGGGAGGAACTCGCCCGAGTGTTTGTTAGGACTTTTGAAGGTACTTGCAAGCGACTAGCGGGGTTGACTGAATTGCAGCATTTTGTGCAAAAACCGAATGAAACCCTAAGAGACTATATCCATAGATGGATCACGTTACACCATACAGTGGAGAATGTGTCAGATCACCAAGCAGTTTGTGCCTTCAAGGAAGGAGTTAAGTATCGGGAGTTGAATCTGAAATTCGGTCCGATAGGAGATATGTCCCTGACTCGGATGATGGAGATTGCCACCAAACACGCTAACGGCGAAGAAGAAGAAGACCGACTCCGGAGCGGCAAGCACAAAACAGTCGCCCAGGACACCGGTGGAGGTACTTCCAATTGGAAACAGAAGCGTAAGGCCGAGCCAGCTGCTCCTGGTGAGGCTTTAGTTGTGGCTCAAGGAAAGTTCAAGGGGAAGCCCATAGGGCCCTGGAACCCCAAGAAAGTGAAAGATCAAGGCGGAAATGATGTGTTGAATTTACCATGCCACATTCACACCAAGAAAGACGAAGAGGGTAATCTGATTTATCCTAAGCACACCACTCGGTTGTGTCGACTCTTAATCCAGCAGTTCCGAGAGAAACAGCCCAAGGAGAAGGAAAAAGAGTCGGACAAGGGTGAGGGTAAGGAAGAGGGTGATGATGGTTTTCCCAACGTCAACTCCACTTTGATGATTTTTGCTCATGTTGAGAGCAAAAGTCGATTGAAAGTTATCAATAGAGAAATGAACATGGTTGCTCCGGCAACACCAAGTTATTTGAAGTGGTCTCAGACCGCCATCACGTTCGACCAATCTGACCATCCAGCATGTGTAGCCACCCCTGGGAGGCAAGCGTTGGTGGCCGGCCCAGTTGTTGGAGGCACTCGACTGACTAAAATGCTGATGGATTGTGGTAGCGGCCTAAATATCCTTTATGCTGAAACCTTGAAGGGAATGGGGATTCTGATGTCCAAGCTCAGCGAAAGTAATATGAGTTTCCATGGCGTTATACCTGGCAAGAAGGCTGAATCACTCGGCCAGATCGCCCTTGATGTGGTTTTCGGTGATTCCAATAATTACCGCATGGAAAAGTTGACATTTGAAGTAGTGGATTTCCAGAGTGCTTATCATGATATTCTGGGAAGGCCTGCCTATGCACGTTTCATGGCTCGACCATGTTACGTGTACCTCAAATTGAAAATGCCTGGTCCTAGAGGAGTGATCACTATCACTGGCAATCGGCAAAAGGCAGAAGAGTGCTTCCAGAAGGGCTCAAAAATCGCCAATGCACAAATGGCAGCAGTCAAAATGCAAGAATACCAGAAAAATGCAGATCCAAGTGATTTGTTGCGCTCCAAGAAGCCTGCCACAGATTCTGCATTTTAGCCGTCCGGTGAAACCAATCCAATTCATATTCACCCGACCGATCCTAATGCTGCACCTACTCATATCTCAACATCACTCGACAGCAAATAGGAAGAAGCGCCCATCCAGTTCCTCTGTGAGAACTGGGACATCTTTGCATGGAAACCTTCTGACATGCCGGGTGTACCCAGGGGACTGGCGGAGCATCGTTTGTGAGTTGACCCGAAAGTAAAACCAGTCAAGGAACATCTTCAACGGTCCGCCGTACAGAAGAGAAAAGCAATTGGTGAGGAAGTGGCTCGGCTCCTGGCAGCTGAGTTCATCCGAGAGATTTACCACTCCGAGTGGCTCGCCAATGTTGTCATGGTCCCAAAGAAGGACGACTCACTTCGCATGTGCATTGACTTCAATCATATCAATCATGCTTGCCCAAAAGATCATTTTCCTCTCCCCCACATCGACCAGATTGTCGACTCGACTGCGGGGTGTGAGCGTTTGTCTTTTCTAGACGCCTATTCCGGGTACCATCTTATCCGACCGTATGGACCCGATGAGATAAAAACAGCTTTCATCACACCATTCGGGTGTTTTTGTTATGTCACCATGCCATTCAGTCTCAAGAACACTGGAGCTACATTCATGAGGATGATTCAGAAGTGTATGCTCACTCAAATCAGTCGGAATGTAGAAGCATACATGGATGACATTGTAGTCAAGTCGCGTAAAGGTTCTGACCTGCTGGCTGACCTTGCTGAAACCTTTGCCAACCTGATAAGATATGATATCAAGCTTAACCCATCAAAGTGCACATTCGGAGTTCCTGGCGGAAAGTTACTCGGCTTCCTCGTTTTCGAACGAGGGATCGACGTGAACCCAGAGAAAGTTGGTGTCATACTCCGGATGAAGCGCCCTGTGCGTGTGCATGATGTCCAGAAGCTTACTGGTTGTTTGGCTGCCTTGAGTCGATTTATTTCTCGCCTCGGTGAAAAGGCATTGCCTCTTTACCAACTAATGAAGAAATCTGACAAGTTCAAGTGGACTCCTGAAGCTGATGCAGCGTTTGCAGAACTCAAAGCCCTGCTTTCCACCTAGCCGATGCTCGCTGCCCCAATCAACAAAGAGCCTTTACTGCTTTATATTGCAGCCACTGGACAAGTTGTCAGTACAGTACTCACGGTCGAGCGGGAAGAAGAAGGAAAAGCCTATAAAGTTCAGTGCCCAGTATACTATGTTTCTGAAGTTCTGACTCCATCCAAGCAAAGATATCCACATTATCAGAAGCTTGTTTATGGGATTTACATGACCACAAAGAAGGTTGCACATTATTTCTCTGATCACTCCATTACAGTCGTCAGCGACGCACCATTGTCAGAAATTCTGAACAACAGAGATGCAACTGGTCGAGTGGCAAAGTGGGTGATTAAACTCCTTCCCTTGGATATCAAGTTTGAGGCAAAGAAGGCTATCAAATCCCAGGAAATAGCAGATTTCCTCGCCGAGTGGATCGAACAACAACTGCCGACTCAGATTCACTCGGACCATTGGACCGTGTTCTTTGATGGATCTAAGATGTTGAATGGTTCTGGTGCTGGGGTAGTATTGGTATCCCCCCGAGGTGACAAGCTCCGCTATGTTCTCCAGATTCATTTTGATTCCTCCAATAATGAAGTTGAATATGAGGCACTTTTGTACGGGTTGCGTATGGCCATTTCACTCGGCGTCCGTCGCCTCATGGTCTACGGCGACTCAGATTTGGTGGTGAATCAAGTAATGAAGGAGTGGGATGTCAGAAGCCCGGCTATGACTGGCTATTGTAATGCAGTGAGAAAGTTAGAGAAGAAGTTTGAGGGTTTAGAGCTCCATCACATACCCCGACTGAAAAATCAAGCAGCGGGTGATTTGGCGAAGATAGGTTCCAAGAGAGAAGCCATTCCCAGTAATGTGTTTTTGGAACATACTCATACACCTTCAGTCCAGGAAGATCCTTTGAATGAAGAGCCCCCACAACCAAAGAGCGCCAGTGATCCGACTGAAGTCGAAGTCCCAGTCGTGGTCGACTTGATCATGGAGGTTTTGGTCATCACTCCAGACTGGACAGTGCCGTACATCGCGTACATCCCTAGGAAGGAAATCCCAGAGGACGAAGAAGAGGCCCGACAGATCGTCCCCCAATCCAAAGCTTCTACTGTGATAAGAGGGCAGCTGTTTAGAGAAAGTGTAACTGGAGTCAGCCAGAAATGCATAACACCAGAAGAAGGTCGAGTGATCCTTAACGATATCCACTCGAGGACCTGTGGTCACCATGCGTCCTCTCGAACCATTGTGGCCAAAGCATACCGAGCGGGATTTTATTGGCCACGGGCAAACGAGATGGCACAAGAAATAGTCGATAGATGTGAAGGTTGCCAGTTTTACTCCAACATGTATCACAAGCCTGCGTCAGCCCTGAAGACCATTCCACTCGTCTGGCCCTTCGCTGTTTGGGGTTTGGACATGGTTGGACCTCTGAGAACGGGTAGGAGCGGCTTCACTCATGTACTCGTGGCAGTCGACAAGTTCACCAAATGGATTGAAGCCAACCCTATCAAAAGTCTTGAAGCCAGTACTGCGGTCAGTTTCATTAGAGAGTTAACATTCAGATATGGTGTTCCGCACAGCATCATCACTGAAAATGGGTCGAACTTTGATTCTGATGAGTTCAGATCCTTCTACGCTTCCCAAGGCACTCGAGTCGACTATGCTTCAGTCGCCCATCCCCAGTCGAATGGACAAACTGAAAGAGCAAACAGATTGATTCTCAAAGGACTGAAATCCCGACTGATGCATGATCTCAAGCACGCGGCAGGCGCTGGGTCGATGAACTTCCATTAGTGCTTTGGGGTTTGAGGACAACTCCTAATCGGTCGACTGGCCGAACTCCATTCTTCTTGGTCTATGGAGCTGAAGCTGTTCTTCTGAGTGACTTGCTTCACAATGAACCTAGAGTTGAGCTTTTCTCAGAAGATGAAGCAGAACAGGCTCGGCAAGACACAGTTGATCTCCTGGAAGAGGAAAGAGAGATGGCCCTGATCCGGTCGACCATTTATCAGCAAGATCTGCGTCCATTCCACGCCAAAAATGTGAGGGGTCAAGCATTTCAAGAAGGAGAGTTGGTTCTTCGAGTGGATCAGCAGAAACCACACAAGCTCGCCCCTACTTGGGAAGGTCCCTTCATTATCACCAGAGTGCTCCACAACGGAGCATACCACTTATACAATGTCGAGCACAAGAAAGATGAGCCATGCGCTTGGAATGCGGAGCTGCTCCACCCCTTTTACACTTAAGCATTCAGACTGTTGAGATGTAATAAGAAATACCATTTAGTTTGATTATCAAAGACACAGTTTTACAGTCTCTTAAATGATTGTTGTTCTTTTTTGTATGTTCTAAATCCCTGAGTGGGTGCCTTAGATGAGAATCCATTTCGCCTAAGTTTTTAAAACAAAATCATACCGAGTGATGAGCAAGCCTCTCACTCAGAGGCTTAGCTGCGAATCTGTTTCGCCTAAGTTTGAGAAATCCTACCGAGTGATGAGCAAGCCTCTCACTCGGGGGGCTTAGCTGCAGTCCAGTACTCGCCTAAGTTAAAAAAATCCTACCGAGTGGTGAGCAACCCTCACACTCAAGGGCTTAGCTGCAGTCCAGTACTCACCTAAGTTTTAAAAAAATCCTACCGAGTGGTGAGCAACCCTCACACTCCGGGGCTTAGCTGCAGTCCAGCTCTCGCCTAAGTTTGAAACACATCCCTATCCGCAAGGACGACGAGGTGTAGGTCGACTGCAACCTTCTATTCGGAGCTACGCCACAAATACAACGTACGCTCCACCCTCATCCGCGAGGACGATGAGGTGCAGGTCGATTGCAACCTTCTCTTCTGAGCTGCGCCACAAATACAACATGCGCTACATCCTCATCTGCGAGGACGATGAGGTGCAGGTCGACTGCAACCTTCTCTTCGGAGCTGCGCCACAAATACAACATGCACTCCATCCTAATCTGCAAGGACGACGAGGTGCAGGTCGACTGGGACATCCTCCTCGGAACTGCATCTCAAGTACAAAGACTATTCTGAGTAAAGAACAAGTTCCACTCGAAGGCAAACACAAGCACATTCAGAAAATAAACCAAGTTCAGATAAATCCTAAAGTTCTAGAACGAAGGTAAAAGTACTCGGGCATCAGGCCTGAAGGAGTTTAACGGTTACAAAATCACTCGGCATTCCGAGGCAAATTTAAGGCGAGATATAAAGTTTGTTCACTCCGCAGGAGGAGGGCTTGCAGGCTCGACGAACTCGTCCATATCGATTCCGTCAGCGATCCGAGTGGCAGCAGCAATGAAGGTTTCCATGAAGGATTGGAAATCATGCCTTTTTGTGTTGGCTACTTTGATCGCCACCAGCTTCTCTTCTCGGGCTTCTTTGTAGTGGACCCGAACCAGCGACAGAGCCATGTCAGCACCGCATTGGGCAGAAGACATCTTCCATTCTTGCACTCAACCAGGGACCTCATTGAGTCGAGTCATCAGAGACTCGAGGTCATTTTGAAGCATTGCCCTTGGCCAAAGTGCCGTATCGATGCGCGACACCGCCACCTTCAGGCGAGCAAGATAGCTTGTAACGCTGGCAACACAGGATTCCAGTCGGAGCACGTCCATGGCGGCCTCATCACCGATAGGAGAAAGGATGGGGTCCAAGCCCGTCTCGGTCCATCCAGTTTCTTCTTCAAAGTTTTGGCAGAATTCTGCAGATTCAAAGAGACCAGTTCATGTTAACTTGCAAACGGTAAATCAGTCGGATAAAGAAAAGTACCTTCGAGCATAAGGAAGAGCTTCTTGGCGAGTGCTTTCAGATAAGCTTCCAGGTCGTTTCTCCTACGAGACATGCTTTCCAGCTGCTTGTTCAGAGTCACCTTATCTTTCTTCAGACGAGTCGCCTCTCGGTTGGACTCGGTAAGAGACGCCTTCAGCTTGGTGATTTCCTCCTCTAGCGCACCGACCGAAGCCGGCTTTTTGTCAGCAAGTGCAGTCTTCTCCTGAGCCTCCTTTTGCGCAGCTGCAAGATCGAGGTCCTTCTTCACCAGAGCCTGCCTCATTTTCTCTGCAAGATATACACTCGGGTTAGACAGAAGAACGAAGAGATAACTTGAGGGATGATTAAGATAAACAGTCGACAGGTCGTTACCTTCCATACCAGCTACTTCGTCTTTAGCCTTTTTCAAGTTCTGATGGGCCAGCTCCAAGTCAAGGTTGAGTTGTCTCTGCTTTTCCTCGAATTCAGCAAACTTGGAGATAAGCGCACAGGATTTATAAAATTAGTAAAAGACATGTCAATGGACAAGATCAAAGGTCATTTGCTTCCAAGTGAATAAAGCTTTAAGACTACTGCAGAATCAAATATTCTACAGTAGTCTCGGGGACTACACCCAGTGGGTGCACTTATCATGCCCCCACTGGTTCAGATTCCACTCGACATGGTCCACCCAGACCGAGTGGAAGAAGAAAAAAAAAGAGAGACATACTTAGACCCCAACCGATTGCCAGCAGTCGACTGCGGTCTCGGGGACTACACCAAGTGGGTGCACTTAGCGTGCCCCCACTGGTTCGGATTCCACTCGAAATGGTCCGCCTAGACCGAGTGGAAGAGAAAAACAACAAAGATGTCAAACACCCACTGGGTGCGCAGATGCGAAGTGCAGAATAACAAGAAGTTGCATGGAGAAAAGTTTTCAGGTAGCATATCCTAACAGAACAAGCACCAAGATAAGAGTTCAGTCAGAAGCCAGCTTACCTGGACATTGGCTCGAAGGGTCGCACTGGCATCATAAGCAGCCTGACTATTTTCGTGCACTACCTTCACTCGCTCCATCATTATGCCAGCTTGGTGAATGGCTTCTGCAGCGGCGTCCGCCTGGCTTTTTGGAACATGATGAGTGGTGAAGAATGGGACTGACAGTGCATATGTAGCAACTTGAAGTTCCGAGGCATGAAGCTGTACGGTTGAAGCAAGCACTGGTACAGTCGACGATGTGGGGCGTTCACTCGATACTGGATCAGCGAAAGTAACAGAAGCCCGAGTCACATCTTTAGGCTGTTGAATCGCTGGCTCTGCCGCCAGCACCGATTGGGATGTCTTGCCAGCTGATGCCTTCTTGTTCCTCCTGGGCCTCAGCGGCACGTCCTCGTCGTCATCTGGAAGCTCAATGACATTGGGAGGAGTTGCAAAAAGATCAGTCAACCCCAGATCAATCGCCAGAATTAAATCGACCGATAAAACGGCCGAGTAACTGAAGACAGGATTACGAGAGTTGTACCCGGGTCGGAAGTGACTGCATCTTGCATTTCTTCATATTCATACTTGTGGGTGGAAGTCCCGGAGGTAGCAGCACTGCAAATTTCAAGATTCAGTCGGTCATGTCTATCACAGTGGGTCGACCAAAACTCGATTCGTACTAAACCAAGAAATCAGGTCCGACTATTACCTGGAAACAGTAGGAATGGCCACTTTGATCTTGGGCAAGGCCTTCTGTGGTTTTGACAATGCAACTTTTGGTTGTTTCGGTGCCTTCTCAGTCAGCACTGGAGACGGCGCGGCTTTCGATTGCTTCGGTGCCTTCTCAGTCGGCACTGGAGAAGACGTCCGAGGGCGCTTTGACGACTGCCCAGTCGGCGCGGTCACTTTGTCATGGATGCTTGCCGGGTCGTGAGTGTGCTTGGATCGCTTTTCCCTATGGGGAGGTGAGTCGGCCTCTTCTTCATCACTCGGGTCGTCACTCTCCTCGTCCTCCTCTTCATCAGAGTGCCACTCGCCGCTCTCGCCCCGCTCACCTCCCCCTCCGGATCTTGCTCCTGCTCCCCGTTGGGCATTGAGTACATCTCAGTAAGGGCCTAAAAGAAAACAAGCGAAGCAAAAATCAGTCGGTTGACAACAAGCAGTTACATGATAAATCAAGAGAACACTCTGCAATTTAGAGTTGGACCTTGTTTGGTTGGCGCGAGTTGTCAAGTGGAGGGACTCTCCTAGACCCCTGGGTTTATCTTTGTTGCCAGTGATACCCCTCAGCCACTTCTCCACCGTATCCTCGTCAACCTCTTCTGGTGGATCCGAGTGGAATCCTCAATGCCCGAATACATCCACATCGGATGGTCACGAGCTTGAAGCGGCTGAATGCGTCACTTAAGGAAGACCTCCAACAGATCCATGCCAGTCACGCCATCACGGACGAGTTGGACCACCCGCTCGACTAGCACCTTCACCTCTGCGTTCTCCTCCGGGTCACTTTCAAGGCGGAGGGCTTCTCGACTCGAGCCATGGAGAAGGGGGGAATTCCGGTCGACTGACCTGGAGTCGGATGGTCTTTGCAATAGAACCAGGTCGACTGCCACCCTCGGACTGACTCAGAAAGGATCATGGTTGGGAAAGTGCTTTTACCTCTCATTTGAATCCCATGACCCCCACACATCTGGATCACGTGCGTCCTCTCATCACTCGGGTTGGCCTTCTTGACCGACTCAGAACGACACGTGAAAATGTGCTTGAAGAGGCCCTAGTGTGGTCTACAACCCAAGAAATTCTCGCACATGGACACGAAGGCAGCGAGGTACACGATGGTGTTGGGGGAAAAGTGGTGGCGTTGTGCTCCAAAGAAGTTCAAGAAGCCTTGGAAAAAAAAAGGATGGGGAGGCAAAGAAAACCCGCGGTCAACATGGGTGGCGAGGAGGACGCACTCACCCTCCTGCGGCTGCGGTTCGGTCTCGCCCTCAACCAGATCGTCGATGTCGTCCTGACGAATCATCGACCGAATCCAATCACCCTGGATCCAGCCGCGCGGCAGGCCGGACCTCGACGAAGATCTGCCCCGGCTAGACTTCTTCCCCTTCGCCTTCGCCGTCGCCTTCTTCGCGCGCTCCAAGGCCACCATCTTCTCCTTCCCCATTGCAGCGGGCGAAGCTCGAACAGAGCGGCGGTGCCGGGAGCAGAGGTGGATGTGGCAGAGAAAACGGGGGAGAAAGAGGAAGAATGGGAACGCACTATGTAAAAAAACCTGATTCGGCACCTTATATGAGGTCGTTTCCGAGTGGCTGACCAGTGGGTCCAAGCGATCCTATCGAATCCCGCAACAGTCGCGCGCGTGATACGTGGCGAAAAAGGTGGCGTGGTGATCGAAGCGGCCTTGCCTAATCCAGCCCGATTATTGCGGCCTCCTCCGCCCCGCACGCTTCCCAAAATTCGAATCCCACAAGATCCGTGGGCAGCAGAGCAACCTGTCAGACGGAAGATTTTTCCCATATCAGCACTCGAAGCTTAGCAGTAAAAGTTCACTCGACAAAACCAAGAATGGATCAAGGCGACTGAAAAAGAAGTTGAAGTCACCATGATTGCTCATTTGGTCCCAATAAGGCACTTCCGAATCGCGAAATTGAGTCGGAGGTGTTCTCAACTCCTTCTCCACTCGAACCCTGAACAATTCAGGGGCTCATGATGAAGCTATGTACCTAGGGTAGGGTCATAGGCCTGACCTAGACACCCCCCTAGGACATCACCCTAAAACCAGAAGCATTCGAGGGATAGCATAATCCACTCGACCTCGAAGCATTCCACTCAGAAGACTCAAAGTCACTCAACCGCGACAACTACCACTCGATAGACAAAAGATCTAAAGTCACTCTGCACGGCAACGGTCAGACATTTACTTCATAGACTTAATAGACATTTATGTCACTTTATTGCTAGCGTTACCAGTAACGCCCCCCTCTTGATGTACCTTAAAACCCTTGTAACGTGGGTTGGCTGGGGTCTAGGCGCACTCTATATAAGCCACCCCCTCCACTGGCACAAGGGTTCGCACCCCCTGTAAACACACACATACATAATACAGTCGACCACCTCCGGGCACCGAGACGTAGGGCTGTTACTTCCTCCACGAAGGGCCTGAACTCGTAAAACTCGTGTGTACAACTTCGCCATAGCTAGGATCTTGCCTCCTCATACCTACCCCCCATTCTACTGTCAGTCTTAGATCCACGACACCACCCCCTTGTGGGCTGCCTTGCCTCTCTACTATGGCCCGTGTGGCCCATTACTTCCCCCGGGGAGTTCCGGTAACCTCCCGGTACTCCGATAAAGACCCGGTCTCATGAACATGGTCATGTAAGGTTGGTCCGAGCCGCTTCATCCAACAATACCGCCGAATCAAAACTAAGACGTTGGTGGTAAGCAGTATGACTATGATCACCCACAACTCTTTGTGTTCTACTCGTGCATATCATCTACGCATGTACCTGGCTCTAATACCACTGTTGGGGAACGTAGCATGCAATTTCAAAAAAATTCCTACGATCATGCAAGATCTATCTAGGAGATGCATAGCAACGAGAGGGGGAGAGTGTGTCCACGTACACTCGTAGACCGAAAGCGGAAGTGTTAGCTTAATGCGGTTGATGTAGTCAAACGTATTCTCGATTCAACCGATCAAGCACCGAACGTACGACACCTCCGAGTTCAGCACACGTTCAGCTCGATGACATCCCTCGAACTCTTGATCCAGCACAGTGTTGAGGGAGAGTTTCGTCAGCACGACAGCGTGGTGACGGTGATGGTGAAGTGATCCGTGCTGGGCTTCGCCTAAGCACTACAGCAGTATGACCGAAGGAGTAAATGGTGGAGGGGGGCACCGCACACGGCTAAGATCAATTGGTGTGCCTTTGAGGTGCCCCCTGCCCCCATATATAAAGGAGGGAGATGGGAGGAGGCCGGCCTAGGGGGCGCGCCAAGTGGGGGAAACCCACTTGGACTCCTAGTCCTATTCGGCCCCCTTCCTTCTATCAGAGGGGGGAAGGGGGAAGGAGAGGGAGAAGGAAAGGGGGGTCGCGCCCCCTCCCCTTGTCCAATTTAGATTCCCCATGGGGGGCATGTGCCACCCCCTTGTGGGCTGCCTTGCCTCTCTACTATGGCCCATGTGGCCCATTACTTCCCCCAGGGGGTTCCAGTAACCTCCCGGTACTCCGATAAATACCCAAAACACTCAGGAACCATTCCGGTGTCCGAATACTATCGTCCAATATATCAATATTTACCTCTTGACCATTTCTATACTCCTCATCATGTTTGTGATCTCATCCGAGACTCTGAACAATCTTCGGTCACCAAAACACACAACTCATAATACAAATTGTCATCGAACGTTAAGCGTGCGGACCCTACGGGTTCAAGAACTATGTAGACATGACCGAGACACATCTCTGATCAATAACCAATAGCGGAACCAGGATGCTCATATTGGTTCCTGCATATTCTATGAAGATCTTTATCAATCAAACCGCAATGACAACACACGTCATTCCCTTTGTCATCGGTATGTTACTTGCCCGAGATTCGATCGTCGGTATCTTCATACCTAGTTCAATCTCGTTGCCGGCAAGTCTCTTTACTCGTTACGTAATGCATCATCTCATAACTAACTCATTAGTCACATTGCTTGCAAGGCTTATCATGATGTGCATTACCAAGAGGGCCCAGAGATACCTCTCCGATACTCAGAGTGACAAATCCTAATCTCGATCTATGCCAACCCAACAAACACCTTCGGAGATACCTGTAGAGCATCTTTATAATCACCCAGCTACATTGTGACGTTTGATAGCACACAAGGTATTCCTCCGGTATTCGGGAGTTGCATAATCTCATAGTCAAAGGAATATGTATAAGTCATGAAGAAAGCAATAGCAATAAAACTTAACGGTCATTATGCTAAGCTAACGGATGGTCTTGTCCATCACATCATTCTCCTAATGATGCGATCATGTTCATCAAATGATAACACCTGTCTATGGTCACGAAACTTAACCATATTTGATTAACGAGCTAGTCTAGTAGAGGCATACTAGGGACACTTTGTTTTGTCTATGTATTCACACGTGTATCAAGTTTCCGGTTAATACAATTCTAGCATGAATAATAAACATTTATCATGATATAAGGAAATATAAATAACAACTTTATTATTGCCTCTAGGGCATATTTCCTTCAGTATCACCATCACATCTTTATCTTTATTGCTTTTCTTAGTTCGATCCTTTTGGTTATGTCTTGGTCTAGTAGAAGAAAGTTTTTAGTATGATCTAGCTTTGAGTTTTGCTTTATGTTCCCTTTATGTAATCGAGTCCTTGAGATATATAATAAATAGTAGTTTTGAGTAAAGGGCTTTGCTTTCTTGCTATGATCTTGAGGGAATTAAATAAAAGAATGAATGAAAAGAACAAAAAGATAATATATTGATCTTATGGAGAGTAATGACTTCACATATAAAGAGTATGATGAATAAAAGTTGTTGAGAGTTGACAAACATAGTTTTGGTCATTGTTGCAATTAATAGGAAGTAATAAATAAAGAGAGGCTTCACATATAAATATACTATCTTGGACATCTTTTGTAATTGTGCGCACTCATTAAAATATGACATGCTAAAAGGTTGATGTTCGACATGGAAGACAACATAATGAGTTATGTTTTCTTATATCCGAATGGAAGTTATATTGTTTTGAATCATCCAACATGTTGAGCTTGCCTTTCCCTCTCATGCTAGAAAAATTCTTTGCACCAAGTAGAGATACTACTTGTGCTTCCAAACATCCCTAAACCCAGTTTTGCCATGAGAGTCCATCATACCTACCCATGGATTGAGTAAGATCCTTCAAGTAAGTTGTCATCGGTGCAAGCAATAAAAAGTGCTCTCTAAATATGTATGATCTATTAGTGTGAAGAAAATAAGCTTTATACAAACTTGTGATATGGAAGAAATAAAAGCGACGGACTGCATAATAAAGGTCCTTATCACAAGTGGCAATATAAAGTGACGTTCTTTTGTACTAAGATTTTGTACATCCAACCATAAAAGCGCATGACAACCTCTGCTTCCCTTTGCGAAGGGCCTATCTTTTACTTTTATCTTCTACCCTTATATAAGAGTCATGGTGATCATCACCTTTCCTTTGGCAAGCTCTTTGTGTTGGAAAGCTCGGATATATATATATATATATATATATATATATATATATATATATCCACTCGGATATAGGTTTTCATAAAGTATTATTGTTGACATTACCCTTGAGGTAAGAGGTTGGGAGGCGAAACTATAAGCCCCTATCTTTCTCTGTGTCCGATTGAAACTTTGTACCCATAAATATCGCGTGAGTGTTAGCAATTGTGAAAGATTATATGATAGTTGAGTATGTGGACTTGCTAAAAAGCTCTTATATTGACTCTTTTCGATGTTATGATAAATTGCAATTGTTTCAATGACTGAGATCATAGTTTGTTAGTTTTCAATGAAGTTTCAGATTCATACTTTACCTTGTGAACGAATTGTTACTTGAGCATAAGAAATTATATGGCATAATATGTTGTTGTTCTAAAGATGATCATGATGCCCTCATGTCTGTATTTCATTTTTATCGACACCTCTATCTCTAAACATGTGGTCATATTTATCGATATCGGCTTTCGCTTGAGGACAGGCGAGGTCTAAGCTTGGGGGAGTTGATACATCCATTTTGCATCATGCTTTTATATTGATATTTAATGCATTATGGGCTGTTATTACACATTATATCACAATACTTATGCCTATTCTCTCTTATTTTACAAGGTTTACATGAAGAGGGAGAATGCCGGCAACTGGAATTCTGGGCTAGAAAAGGAGCAAATATTAGAGACCTATTCTACACAACTCCAAAAGTCCTGAAACTTCACGGAGCATGTTTTTGGAATAAATAAAAAATATTAGGCGAAGAAAGTACCAGAGGGGGGCCACCGGCCAGCCACAAGGGTGGAGGGCGCGCCCCCTAATCTTGTGGGCCCCCTAGCAGGTCTCCGGTGCCCATCTTTGGCTATATGGTGTCTTTCACCCTGGAAAAAATCAAGAAGAAGCTTTCAGGACGAAGCGCCGCCATCTCGAGGCGGAACCTGGGCAGAACCAAACTAGGGCTTCGGCGGAGCTATTCTGTCGGGGAAACATCCCTTCGAGAGGGGGAAATCGTCGCCATCGTCATCACCATCGATCCTCTCATCGAGAGGGGGTCAATCTCCATCAACATCTTCACCAGCACCATCTCCTCTCAAACCCTAGTTCATCTCTTGTATTCGATCTTGGTCCCAAAACCTCAGATTGGTACTTGTGGGTTGCTAGTAGTGTTGATTACTCCTTGTAGTTGATGCTAGTTGGTTTATCCGGTGGAAGATCATATGTTCGGTTTCTTAATGATAATTAATACTCCTCTGATTATGATTATGAATATGCTTTGTGAGTAGTTACGTTTGTTCCTGAGGACATGGGAGAAGTCTTATTATAAGTAATCATGTGAATTTGGTATTCATTCGATATTTTGATGAGATGTATGTTGTCTCTCCTCTAGTGGTGTTATGTGAACGTTGACTACATAACACTTCACCATTATTTGGGCCTAGGGGAAGGAATTGGGAAGTAATAAGTAGATGATGCGTTGCTAGAGTGACAGAAGCTTGAACCCTAGTTTATGCGTTGCTTCGTAAGGGGCTGATTTGGATCCATATGTTTCATGATATGGTTAGGTTTACCTTAATACTTCTTTCGTAGTTGCGGATGCTTGCGAGGGGGGTTAATCATAAGTGGGAGGCTTGCCCAAGGAAGGGCAGCACCCAAGCACCGGTCCACCCACATATCAAACTATCAAAGTAACGAACACGAATCATATGAGCATGATGAAAACTAGCTTGACAACAATTCCCATGTGTCCTCGGGAGCGCTTTGCTTTATATAAGAGTTCGTCCAGGCTTGTCCTTTGCTACAAAAAGGATTGGGCCACCTTGCTGCACCTTGTTTACTTTATTTACTTGCTACCCGTTATAATTTACCCTATCACAAAACTATCTGTTACCGATAATTTCAGTGCCTGTAGAGAATACCTTGCTGAAAACCGCTTGTCGTTTCCTTCTGCTTCTCATTGGGTTCGACACTCTTACTTATCGAAAGGACTACAATAGATACCCTATACTTGTGTGTCAGCAACGAGCAGCTCGGCGTGAGCGGCAACAGGCGAGGGAGAGGGCAGCGGCGTCCGAGTCGATGTTCGCACGTCGTCCGCGCGTGAGCGCGCCGGTCGATCCTGAGGCAGCAGTCTCGCGTCTGTCCTCCGCCACTCGCTCACGACAGCGGAGACGGATGCACGGCGCCTCCGCTACAAGAATGCCAAGGCACTCCGACTCGCCATCAAGTTGTCGGAGCATGAGGCAACAAAGGAGGCAGCGGCGAAGGCGGCCCGCCATGCCAAGGAGCAGGACCACCTGCTCCCCAGGTTATTAGGCATGAGGTGCAGCTCCAACTCCGACCTGACGGATGGCTCCACCTCCAGCTCCGATGATGACACACCTCCTCACGCTGACGCCTACACGAAGGACGGCCACAGCCGCGCCGATGGCCGGAAGGAGAAGGGGCCGGCAAGGAAATGGTGATTTCCTCCGCCCTTTCTTGTTATGTTTATATTTTATCTATGTTTCATAAATTTGTAGTATGGATTTGCACTGACCGTGGTTGAACTCCGATGAATGATGTTCCTTTTGTCTGGCTAATCCGATGAACTGCGCTTTGATCATGTGTTTTGTGTAGCGTTGCATGAATTGCATGGTTTTGAGGTTTCTGATATGAGGGACGCGAGTGTTGAGGCGTGTCTGCAGGCGTTTGAGGGGTTGGATTAGCCAAATCCGGTTGTAGATGCTCTAACAACGCTCACACATGAGCTATCATTTTAGTGGCAGGCAACCACATAGGAGCCAAATGAAACTAGAGAACCACACAAAAGGACCTCACAGGAGTTTAACTCCAACTTGAGCAGCTCACAAACTTGAATCATCACTCGGTTCGTTACAGCAACATCATGTTGCAAACTCCCCAAGTTTCTTAGCCATGATATTTTTGGTTTTTTGACAACTTCAAAAAAAGAAACTAAAGAGAAAAAGGAAACTAAGACTACTGAACAAAAAATAAAACAATGCATCTAGTCACCTGGCTAGGGTAACAAAGATGCTTCCATGGCAATGGCACTAGAAAAATGGTTGATTACCTATGATCCGGTTTCAGATGCAAATAGTCCCTACATTTTTCCCAAGGCTGGCCCTGGGTATTGAACCCACAGAAAGTAATGCTAACATACATGGATTCAACCAAGTTATTGTTGTCTTTAGAAGTTCCAGTTTCCTAGACCGGATATCGCAAGTTGTATAGAAATATTTCGGTGGTGTGGAAATAGGCTAGGGCATGATGACTTTACTTACAACCTTATACTTGCACTTACGATCTTGTCTTGATTTCCAACATAGTCCTGGTAGACATCGTTATGGCGTGTTCTCAACATGTAAATGTGGGGAATGCATCCAAATAATGTCACAACTGACCGGCATCATGAGTCTATTGTCCAGCATAGACCCTTATCTTCCGCGGGGTTACCTTAGTTAGGGCATCTCCAACATTGACCCACAAACCTCCTGCAATCGTCCAGACCGCGGAACCCATCCAACGCGGCCCTATATCGGTCCGTGGCGCGGTCCGAACGCGTTTTCTCCCGCAAATCAGAGACAAACATGGGGGGTTTGCGGGAGTCCGGACCGCTGACACGCCTGCTTTTGACCGCCCTGGCCCACACAAACCCCTCCTCCCTCGCCTGCGCACGTTCCCACCCGGCGCCAACTGCCCACACTCATGCTGCTGTGGAGCGCGCCGCTCAACATTGAAGACGGCTTAGGGCGGACACGACCTCTAATTGCCTCTGCCATTGAAGCGGCGTGCCAGCCGAGGGCGCCACCCGTTGCATACCCGACTGAACACGCCTCCTCGTTGCATTCAAATGCCTCCATTAAACCCACATGGAAGCCGAGGAACCTACTCCGGACACACATCCGTTCATGAGCGGGCCGACATTAGATGCAACGTCGGGCAAGCTCCTTGATGACCCACAAGTATAGGGGATCTATCATAGTCCTTTCGATAAGTAAGAGTGTTGAACCCAACGAGGAGCAGAAGGAAATGACAAGTGGTTTTCACCAAGGTATTCTCTGCCAGCACTGAAATTATCAGTAACAGATAGTTTTGTGATAAGATAATTCGTAATAGGTAACAAGTAACAAAAGTAACTAAGGTGCAGCAAGGTGTACCAATCCTTTTTATAGCAAAGGACAAGCCTAGGCGAACTCTTATATAAAGCAAAGCGCTCCCGAGGACACATGGGAATTGTTGTCAAGCTAGTTTTCATCATGCTTATATGATTCACGTTCGTTACTTTGATAATTTGATATGTGGGTAGACCGGTGCTTGGGTGTTGTCCTTACTTGGACAAACCTCCCACTAATGATTAACCCCTCTCGCAAGCATCCGCAACTACGAAAGAAGAATTAAGATAAATCTAACCATAGCATGAAACATGTGGATCCAAATCAGCGCCTTACGAAGCAATGCATAAACTAGGGTTTAAGCTTCTGCCACTCTAGCAACCCATCATCTACTTATTACTTCCCAATGCCTTTCCCTAGGCCCAAATCATGGTGAAGTGTCATGTAGTCGACGTTCACATAACACCACTAGAGGAAAGACAACATACATCTCATCAAAATATCGAATGAATACCAAATTCAAATGATTACTTATAACAAGACTTCTCCCATGTCCTCAGGAACAAACGTAACTACCCACAAAGCATATTCATGTTCATAATCAAAGGAGTATTAATTATCATCAAGGATCTGAACATATGATATTACACCGAATAAACCAACTAGCATCAACTACAAGGAGTAATCAACACTACTAGCAACTCACAAGTACCAATCTGAGGTTTTGAGACAAAGATCGAATACAAGAGATGGACTAGGGTTTGAGAGGAGATGGTGCTGGTGAAGATGTTGATGGAGATTGACCCCCTCTCGATGAGAGGATCGTTGGTGATGACGATGACGATGGTTTCCCCCTCCGGGAGGGAAGTTTCCTCGACAGAACAGCTCTGCCGGAGGCCTAGATTGCTTATGCCCAGGTTCCGCCTCGAGACGGCGGCGCTTCATACGGAAAGCTTTCTCTTGATTTTTTCCAGGTCAAAACCCTTCATATAGCAAAAGATGGACACCGGAGGCCTACTAGGGGCCCACAAGCCAGGGGGCGCGCCCCCACCCTTGTGGCAAACTGGTGGGTCCCCACTGGTACTTTCTTTGCCCAATATTTTTTTGTATATTCCAAAATAATTATCTGTAAATTTTTAGGACTTTTGGAGTTGTGTAGAATAGGTCTCTTAGATTTACTCCTTTTCCAGTCCAGAATTCCAGCTGCCGTGATTCTCCCTCTTCATGTAAACCTTGTAAAATAAGAGAGAAAGGGCATAAGTATTGTACCAAGATAGGTAATAACAGCCCATAATGCAATAAATATCAATATAAAAGCATGATGCAAAATGGACGTACCACTCCTCCCATCTGCCCTCTATTTAAACAAGGCCAGACGCCGGGCAAGAATTACACCACTCCGCCGCTCCCCATCTCCTCCTTCCATCATTTTCTCCACCCTTTCGATGGCATCCGATGAGCAGCAAGAGCAGTTCTCCGGCATAAAAGTGAGGATTGGCCCGCCAAGCCCGACGAATATGAGCTAGGCAGCTCGTTGCTCCACCTCCCTCGCCTAGCCCGACGGAGCAAGTTGCTCCAGGCTGGCACGCGCGGGGAACATGGTTGCACGGGCACTATCGCCTCAAGTGCCTACAACCGTGCCATCCACCATCGACGCGCGTGCAGCTATGCCATGCAGGCAGAGAAAGAAGCCGGTTGCATGGATTTCGACGAGGTAGCAGCCCGCACGTCTGCGCCCGCTGCCATCATCGATGAGAAGTAGAACATGGGAGGGCGCGGCCGCTTGGGTCCCAGTAAGGCCATTGCTGCTGACCTGTCTGGTTCTCCTTTATCTTAGACCATCTTGGGGCACCCATCCGAATTCCATGGAAGCACCCTTCCGCTATGGCTGAAGCACCCTCTTTGCCACTCCGATGAGCGGTGCAGCCGGACATAGGGAAGATACAGGGGAAGAATATGTCTCCGGGACTCCCGACAATCTAGTTAGCGGGTTGTCGGACATGGAAAGACAAAGGGATCTGCCACGGCTGGCCGTAGACTAGTGTATCCGTGTCATGGGAGTGGAGCTATGCGCAACCGTACGTGCATGTAGTTTTACCATTTTTACTTGAAAATGTATCCAAAATGTAACCATTTTTGTTCGGTTTGTATGAAATCTGTCATGTTTATATGAAGTCTGACCTTGTTTGCACGAATTTCATTCGGTTTGTTGAAAAAGAGTTTGAAATGTATGCAGCTACGGGTGGATAGCGGCCTCCTGCATCCATGTCCGTGGACGGATGCGGGAGGAAATTTGCGGGTTGCTGTTGGAGATGCCCTTATTAAGGATTTTCTACATACCAATGCATTAGGTGTTTAATGACTGCATCTCATGGTCGAGTTGCTTTGGGCTACCATACTAATCCTTATTGTCACAAACTTTCGGTATAGCCTTCCATGCGTTCTTGTACTTTACCTCGTCCTTGATAGATCTACGAGATTCCGGGTACCGGAGCCTTAGAATGAGAAAGAGATAAGAGACAAATGTGTTGCAAATAACACATACGGATGACGTTCAATTAAGTAAAGTCAATGCCAATGATCATGTGCACAAATACATGGGGCTACAAGGCTATGCCTCGACCCATTGCCGGAGGGAATTACTCAAACATCGCAATCAGATCACAGATGGAAAACATTGTAGACGACATTGATAGATGAATGATTGTATAGTCTTACAATGTCGTCTTATGCAATGGATCGATTACAAGAAGGCAAACTATGTGGATAATGGCTATGGAGATGGAGATGGCGATGGCTAGGGTTTCTCCAAGCAATGGTGGTTGGTGGTGATAGTGATCCTGGTGACTCTTCTGCTCTCTGCGGGATTGTTCAATTGCGAATGGGGCCATGAGCTTTTTATAAAGTGCATCATGGCTAACATCACGGAGCTAGTGGAGGGTGGTACGAGCGCCTGTGCTCATACCAGACATCGTCTTCTCCTCTGTTTCTTCTGTGGCACGCTCCCATTTTTTGGCTTGATCTTTACACTTCATATTTCCATGTATAGCTTAACTTCCTTTCGTTTAATGGTCCATTTACTGTAAAAACAAATTGAGAAAAGATATTTGTAATTTGCATTTATTAGTCATTAGTGATAAGATTAGATTGATTTTCTCGGAATATCCAGGATTATCCGGTTTAAACGGTGGAAGGATGAGTACACTCATCAACCTCCCCAAGCTTAAACCTTAATCGTCCTCGAGCAAGAACAGAACCGTAAGGAACTCAGTTGTTTAAATCGAAATAAGACGAAAGTTTTGGTTCGCTTATGATGGGTACACCTAGATATCCCAACACTTTCTTCATCTGAAAACTTAGCATAGTTGTAGCGACGACAATGGTTATTATGCAAGCGGGTTAGCTCAAGATAATTAACATAAAGTTTTCATTAGTTTAGACAAAGTAATGAACTCATAATTATTCTACTTCGTTTAGCTTACACTTGCTTGCCAAGAAGAACTTTGCAACGAAAAGGGATTGAAAGGTATGTAAAAGACAACATGTTGCTAGAGTAACTCGCTAACACCCACGAGTATCGCGTTATCAAGGCTCGCAAGCACTCCTTCCATCGTTGCTTTTGAAACTTCCGTTTTACGGCAACAAGATCTTGCCAAAGAAATGATACATGCAAACGGTTTTTTGTTGTGCCTTAAATTGAATACTATGAACCACGATTTGTCTCTTTCAAGCGCATTGATTAATATTCTTTTTTCCACACACACGGCATCAAGAGAAAGCCGAATAATACTCATCATAGTGTTGTGACTATAGACATGATGAATGATGCCATCGGGATTGATTATATCCAAATCTCAAAGCCATTTAAGGTGGCCAACGAGAATATTTTTGAGGTTCCTACTCCAACCCCAACGAAGAAAAGGCAGCTAGATGGATATAGCTCAAGGCACTGGGGAACGCATGGTTGCCATTGAGCGGGAGAAGTTGATGATCACTAGAGATGAGGTGATGGCCCATAAAATGGATCAAGGGTGAAAAGATTATGTTTATGGACAATAGTGGCCTTATTAGACAACAAAGATCACACACGGAGGCACTCATGGACATGTCTTGGCATCAAAGATGGGTAGGTTTAAGGGCAGCAATGGTCGCATTTGATGATCCATGTGTGATAATTTTGGATAAACTTTTGTTCTATGTTTATGATCATCACTTTGCTTTGCATGTTATGTTTAAATTTAAATTTGAGTATGACTTTTTTAAATATGTATTAAAAATGTTGTTGAACTCTATGTGGTGGGATCATACAAGTTTGGATTGTTGTTTTCATGCCGAATATGAGTTCAAAGTGTTCGTGTATGCACAAGATGGAGAGAAACAACGAAAAATAGAATTGGGAGGGGGAGGGTTGTTTTAAGGTATGTCGGAGAAGGTGCACCAAAGATCCCTTACGTTGGGTCAAAAGGAGTTAGTTTTGTGGTTTGAGAAGACTTTTGTTTTGATATTAAAGAGAGAACTGTTTTAAATATCTGAATCAAAACCCAGTCTTCTCTTTCCCTTCTTCTCTCATGAAAGTGGCGGCTAAGACGAAGAATCCGTCCCTTGAGGCTCTGTCGACGAACCGTGGATTTCCTCGCCCTCTGCCTATCGCTTCACGGCCAATGAAGGGGCATGGAACCCCAATGCCTAGGCCCCAGCTAGTACTTTAGGTTAGGAATTTTTAGTCCTCGTAGGGGTGGCGCTTGGGCGGATGGCGGTACCTCGCCTTCTATCTGGTATTTCGGGCTCTAATCCTCCTTGACTTTATCCGCCAAGACGGAGTCGAAGTAGCTTTGACATAAATTTCTCTTGTCTCCTTGGGGAGGCAAGGATAGAGTTCCTTGTCATATGTGCGTGACGGTGAGATCTAAGACATTTCAGATAGATTCAAGGGTTCAACATCGGCTCCAAGGCGTTGGCTCTTAGTGACATGTGCACGAAGACTTCCCGGCCGTTCTCGACAAGATTAGGCCGACAAAGGTAGGGAAGCAACCCGTTCTGACGATGGTAGTGGTTGTTCGATGGTTTAGAAATTTTGATGTAATTTTTATTATATTTAGGGTGCTTAGTATTTCTGATGAACTTCTTTATAACAGATCTTGTCTTTTCTGAAAAAGAAAAAAACTCAGTTACAGGAGAGATTCTTCCTGGTGTGGTTGGTGAGTCCACGAGACGAACCCATGCGCACATGCCACATGTGCCGAAGGCCGATGGGAAATAGTATCCGCGTGGATCCAGATCCTCCCCTGGCATGGGCGGCATCTCGACAAATCGAAGCGGGACCCACCCGCCGATCTCCGGCAGCCAACCGCTGGTACTAGTCCCTGTCCCGCCCCCCTCCCGATTCTCCGGGGAGTCCGAGCGAGCTCACGAACATCAACACTAGTCGGCTCGCTCGCTCTCACTCTCCCCTCCGGCGCCCGTAGACGCGGCCGGCAGATCCAAGCAATGGTGCGCGTCACTGAGACACACTTCTCTGGCCCCGCTCGCTTGCTCTTCCTTTGCATCTCGTGATCCCGCGCCTTGGCTCTCCCGATCATCACCTCGTTTTCTCCGCCTTCTTTTCAGGATTTGAGGGCGTTCTTCGGGGGCAAGAAGCAGGAGCCGGAGCAGAACGGGCACGCCAACGGGGCGGCGCCCAACGGGGGCGTCAAGAAGAGGACCGCCGATTTGGCCATCTACGAGCAGTACGAGCAGCAGGTCCGTGCCCTGTGCTTGTGCGCTGGCCTCTTTGGCGAGCGATTACGTGCACGCGGGTGTTCTTGGCTGGTCCTGTTTCCCTTGACCCACAATCGTATTTTTGCTGTTACAGGCCAGGCAGCCGGAGATGCGCGCCGCGGCAATTCGCGATGGGAATGCTGATGTGATGTGAGTTATTTCTTCGTTTTTGTCTTAACTAAGATCCATTCTTTAGCTGCTCGATGCAGCATGCGATGGGGGTTTGCTTATCAGATCTTGAGCTGTAGGTTTGGGCATTAGTTTTGGTGCGGAATGAAAGGGGTTTGACTGAGTGAAAGCTATTGATTTGTTGGAATGTGTTTGTTGTGGAATGGGTAGAGAGGCCTAGTTGGCATGGAATTGGAATTGTATGGCCATTAATATGGGATGCTGATTCATGTTGTTTCGGCTGGTTTATTGAATGCATGAGTGCACAATGCAGTTCCTCTAAAGGGGCTTGGCTGCATCAGGTGCATCCCTAGTTCAACTGGAGATTAAGATTTTTGGGTGCCAAACCTTACTAACTGGCCATGTTGCGCTGGACATCTTACTTATAGAGCTGTGAAAGTACTTTAGAATGTGTGTTGCAAGAGAATATTGAAACCATCTAGGATTGGTGCTACCCGGGATGTCTTTAAGGGGACAATTTTGGGCATAATTTTCGGGTTTTAGCTGGAGCATAACTTGAATTATTAACAGTTTCTCATTTCCTGTATAAAAAGGACCAACACAGGCCAGTTCTTTTCATATCTTTGTGCTATCTTCTGTATGGTAATTGTCATGGAAAGAAAGAAAAGGCGTCATCACCAAAAATTCTTAAATAGCACAGCAAACTAACATATGGAAAGTCTCAAGTTGCCATTATGTTTCACTTCAATTACAACATTTGCTCTCCCTGAAAAATGATTTTGCATGTTCAAATCTTAGTTATTCAGAATATCTACTCTTCTTGAACATTACAATTATGGAGGTTACTTTTGCAGCCAGAAGCCTCTCCTACCTCAATTTGAGTCAGCTGAAATGCGTAACTTAGCAGAGACATTGTTGCGGTAAGGAGTAATCTAAGCTTCACATAGAATTAGGGATGGCATTGTCTAGCTATCGACTTATTCTCCTCCTTTCAGGGATATTATCCGCGGGAGCCCTGATGTGCAATGGGAAAGCATCAAGGGACTAGAGACTGCAAAACGTCTGCTAAAAGAAGCAGTCGTCATGCCCATAAAGTACCCAAAGTAAGATTGCTACTTTATGATTCATAAGGTTAAAGTTAATCTTTGGACATTACCTCCTAGTGTGTTCAACTGCACCATCATTGTGCCCTTCCCTAGTGGTATTTCAGATTGTCAGCTTCTTTGTGTGATGGCCCTCTCTTTTATAAATAAGCAATAGATTCAGAGAAGGAAGGTAGTGAAGGTCTTTTTGTAGCAGAAAAAATTGATGTCTAATATCATATAAATTTTTATATTCTTGTTCACCTTTCTTTTGATTCTTTAGCTTATAGGGAGCAAAGCAACCAACTACCATGAATTATCCTACGTATTTAAATGAATTAACAAAGAATGGCAAAATAACGGCTTTGATACACACACTTGAGAAGAGCACATAATAGTTGAACCTTAATGTATTTTAGAAAAAAAATACTTCTATCAGATTGTACCCATCACTTTTGTCTAAAACATAATTGGAAAGTGATAGTCGCGTTAGTCTACTTATTTTATGCAAAATAGTCACTGATCTTTCTTCGGAATGGTCTGGGGGTTCTGAGGTGTGGGTTTGGAAGTTCTCGGAATGGTCCCGCTCCAGTTGTCTACCTAGATACTAACCTTTTAAAGGCGTACTGCATATGATTAATCTGTCAATTATTCATAATCTTATTTTTTACAATATTCAGATACTTCACTGGTCTACTATCACCGTGGAAAGGCATCTTACTTTTTGGTCCTCCTGGAACAGGGAAGGTTGTAAACTTGTTCCAGATGTTACTTCTGCATTTTAGTGCACTTAGTACACAAAAAATATATGTCCATATTTTCCTTCACATACCTTTTATTTTCCACGTATTCTTATATCTCCACCCTAGGACATTATAAATCACTACTTCACTGTATTTTGTAGCAAGAGATATCATAGTAGAGATAACATTCTGATCATAGTTCATTCTAAGTTTAGCAGTAGTCATGTGGTACAAAAATTAATATTGTAAGGGATACTTGTAGGTGTACCGCACCCAAGCTCACATGGCCACTTAATTTACTTTTCAGAGGATCAGTTTAGAAAATCCAAAAAAAATCTGACATGGAATCACGTACCGTCAAGTATTTTGTGATTTGTTTTGTTGATTTGTAGTCTGCATAAAAAATTGAGGAGCTAAAAACATTTTTAGGTTGTGAATTTTTTCGGGTTTGTTTATTTTTCAGTCCACAATAATAATATCATGATTATAATGAAACTTTATATGTAAACATAATCAAGAATCTACATGTGAGAATATTGGAAGAATGATTTTTTATAGAAGGGAGCAAGTGCTTCCGAGTGCCTAGCTCAACTGGTTGGGTGAGTGGATGTACAAACCCAACACCTCCTCACAGAGGATAATTTAGGCTCCTATTTATTCTTGACGACCAGGCTTTCTTGGTACCCATACATTTATCCTTGAGGACTAGGCTTGGTGCATAACCATGATTAAAAATCCTGGTACTCATGCTTAAAAGGCTGCGTGCATCCCTAGTTGGTGCAGAGGCCGGGGAAGTGAAATTCTCCCCCAATTTTAGAGCTTGCACGTATGGACCGAAAAAAGTGGTGGGCTACGCCGCCGCCCCACTCTCAGGCCCCCTCCGCCCCTTCTCTCCCCCGCCCTCGCCGGCCGGAATCGCATGGGCAAAGCCCTCGTGGTGGTCAGTGGCGGCGGGCCCTAGCGTGGTCGGGTCGGCTCCGGCGGCGCTCTTCGGCAGGCTGGCGCGGAACATGGAGGCGGATCGGTGCGGCTCTGGCGACGCGGATCGGCGCGGCTTCAGCGGCATGGATCGGTGCAAGGCGGATCAACGCGTCCTGTGGCGTGGGTCGGTCTTCAAGCGCGGTGCAGCGGTGGGATCTTTGTGCTCCTGCTAGCCCTGTCCAAACGGTGGTTCATCCCCCCGTGGTGCTCGTTTTGGTGGTGTTGACCGCCGCGGATGTCATGGCCGTTGGCTTCGTTGATCCAGTTCGGGTCAGCGTGCGTCTGATGGGTCTAGCTCGCTTTGGCCATAGTCGAGATCTTTGAAGGTGGCAATCTAGCGCACACGATGCTGGATGGAGGTTCATCGAGTAGATCCGGGTGAAAACCTTGCTCTCGGCTAGTTGCCAAGGCCGGCGATGGCGGCGTTCTTCTGTGTCGCCCCCTTCTTGAAGGCATCGTCGTGGAGAAGCTCTAGACCTCTATCTGCTACTTCCAGGGAAAACCCTAGATCGGTCGATCAATAAGATGACGGCGACGCTCTTGTGTTGTTCCCCCCTTGGGGGCGTCATTCTTGGAGGTGTGCATTGGCTCGAGGGACCAGTGGACGGTTTCAGCGGTGGAGCGGCGTTTCATGTGACGCATCGACGATGTGGAGTCTCGGCGGCGTGGCGCAGCAGGGTCTCGGCGACGGATGTGTGATGATGGACGCGCGTACGGAGGTGGCGTTGTCTGGTGTCATGGTGGCGTCAACGTCAGGCCTGGCAAGGTCGATGCATCAGTATCTGCTCTGAAGATTGATCGGTGGAAGACGGTTGTGGCGGCCTCTGTGGCGTGCGCATGCGGTGACCACTGAGAGTGCGCCGGACCGGTTTGTGCCCCAGACCCGGCAATGTGGCTTGGTTGGGGCCTCCAGCTTAGATGTTGGGCTTTGGTGTGAGGTTTGGGTATGCGGCTCAGACAATCTGCACCCCTTCATCAAATTGATAGGAGTAGCGACAGATATTACTTTGTAAAGTCTTGGGGATAATTAATAAAATGGCTTCATGCATCGTCCTGATGCAGAGGCCAGGGGTCATCCTCCTTTTCAAAAAAAAGTGCTTGCGAGTGCCATTTGGCATTAGACACGTGTAGTTTTTCTTTTCTTTGTGGGGTGGGTGGGGGGGTCATTTGTATACATGTTATAGTTCTATAGTTTTCCTTTTCTTTTCAACCATTTTTTTGGCTATTAAGAATTCCTTTGTGTTGCCTATTTAAAGTAGTGCTCTTTTCTATTTTCAGACAATGCTGGCAAAAGCAGTTGCTACTGAGTGCAATACTACATTCTTCAACATCTCGGCTTCATCAATTGTCAGCAAATGGCGTGGTGTGTGTTGTTAACTTCCCTCTGTCCTGCATACAGTTATTTGATTAAATTACTTAAATTGCATAACAACCGGTAATTTAGGCATGCTTTGCACAATTAGGTAATTTGTTCAGGTGGTCATTTATCATATCATATTTATGTTGTTATGTGTAACATAGTTAAGGTTTTTTGATGAAGGAATAACTAATGGAATGTTCTTTTGTGCAAGTGCAGGAGATTCTGAGAAGCTAGTCAAAGTTCTTTTTGAGCTTGCAAGACATCATGCACCATCAACAATATTTCTTGATGAGATTGATGCTATTATTAGTCAGCGTGGTGAAGCTCGTAGTGAGCATGAAGCTAGTCGACGCTTGAAGACTGAGCTACTTATTCAGGTGTCTACTCGTTCACAAATATAAATAAGCTAGTATTCTAATGCATTGTTTCCTACTACATGATCTCCTAAGCCCTAGCTTGAAGCGTGCTGAGCTTCTGATTTCAGTTTAGTCATATTTACACCAATTTTTACTGCAGATGGATGGCTTGACAAAAACGAACGACTTAGTATTTGTGCTTGCAGCAACAAATCTACCATGGGAATTAGATGCAGCTATGCTCCGTCGGCTTGAGAAGCGGGTATGGCCAGTGCTGTGTTTTTATTCCAAGTTGTTTTTCCAAACAAAGAAGGACATGCTCCCAATCTCATTGCCAAAATTGTTTAAACCAAGTTGAATTTTTAACTCGACAGATATATGTTTGTTAATACCAATCATTTCAGTCATGCTTTGGTTGAATATTCTTTTGTGGGGCTTATATGTCAGACCTGAAGAAGCTTTTATTTGAATTCCAAATGAAGAGCATATCTTACTCTTATGGAAATGGATGCTTGAGATGTATCCAAAGTATTCGATTAGTAGTAAATATTAGAAGAGAGCATGCTAGCATATAATATTGTTTCTTTACTGGGCGGTAAGACTAAAATCAACATTTTTCTTATTTATAGTTTATCTATACCCAAACCCATTACTACAAAACATTTGATTTGCAACTGCATATCATGGACAGATCAAAGTAGGAAGACATGCTTGTATGAGTGAGGCCTTTATTGTAAAAAGAAAGCAGGTGTGATATGTAGGAAACATTCCATGCCATATATTTGATAAATTAACTGCACAATTTTTTGGCATCGTTCATCAGATTCTTGTACCACTTCCTGAAGCTGAAGCAAGGCAGGCCATGTTTAAGGAACTTTTGCCAGCAATGACCTCAAATCTAGAGGTCCCATATGATATCCTGGTCGAAAAGACTGAAGGGTACTCCGGTTCAGACATCCGTCTCGTGTGCAAAGAAGCTGCCATGCAGCCACTGAGACGTCTCATGTCAGTTCTTGAGGCCAGTGATGAGCTGGTGCCAGAGGAAGGTTAGTTTTGATTTCTTGATTTCCTAAAACCATTTGTACTTTCCTGTGAAATACAATAGTGCCTAAGTTTTTAGACTTGTTCTTGCCGATCTGATCAAACTTATTACATATTCGTTATTACCGTTCGTGGTGTAGAGCTGCCTGAGGTTGGCCCTCTCAAACCTGAAGACGTTGAACTTGCTTTGAGCAACACAAGGCCGTCAGCCCATCTCCAAGCACATCGTTATGAAAAATTTAACCAGGACTATGGGAGCCATATTCTTTCCTAAGAGCAAACCACGATCAGCTTCTCAGGTCAGTTGTGCGCGAAAATATGCCTCGCCAAGCATGTAGTCAATAAAAAGAAACTAAAATTTCCCTCCGTGAAGAATGTAGAATATTTATTTTTGTTGTTGTCTGCAGGTTTGCCAAGTGATGCACGGTGGTGGTTCATTTGAACATGCACTGGTACAAAGCTATCTTGCCCTACAACAAGGCCACACCAATCAAAATGGCCTTGTCGCACCGTTATATTTATCCTTTGACGGTCGTCAAGCAGGATGCAAAAATTGTTGCTAAATACATTAGACTGGTTTAAGTTGGGATGCAATCATTGGGCATCTGATTTTTCTGCGGCAGCTCTGCTTGACTAGACTGGAATATTACCCTGTAATGATCGTACTCCAAAATAATTAACAAATGATTCATTGAGTAGGATTTATGAAGAAAGAAATAAATGTTAGGCATGTTGTATGGAACATTACAGTCCAGTTCTTTGCGCTTCACACATACTCCCTCCGTTCCAAATTACTCGTCGTGGTTTTAGTTCAAAGTTTGAACTAAAACCACGACGAGTAATTTGGAACGGAGGGAGTACTTATTAGGGTTTCTTCGCTTCAAAGGGTTCTCATGGAAATTTTGGAGGATGCTATCTCTTAAGAATGTTTTCCGTAAGGCTTGTCTGATTTGTAGGATTAAAAAATTGAGTAAAATCGATAAATCTACACATTGCTTCTGCATGCAATTCACAGGGAGAATGTTCATTTAGACGATTTTATGAAGAAGAAAATTGCTTTGTTTCTGTGATAGTGATTGAACCATATAATCTTTCAAAGAAATTCCTGACTTGTCTACCTATACCACTATGTAGTACAACAACTTTGATATGCTCCATCGAACGGTTGAGAGATGATCCGTTAGAGAAAGTGTTCATCTCACAAGACTTTGCCACATGGCTCTTAATTGAACCACCACTCTATTGTCTCATAGTGTTCTAGAAGCATCATTTTTCCGTACAAAGAATCCGATTCTCCAATAAAAAAGAAATAAGACAGTCCATGTTCTAGAGAGTTAGGCCTTGTCAAATATGATTCACATGGAAGGAAATAAATGTCGAGAATGCTTTTTTATACATTTCATGATGTTTTCCTAATGCGGAAAAATAGGCAATCCTTGTTCTAGAAAAAAGGTGCAGTTTACTAGTTCATGTAGTGTAAACAAACAAGAGGGCGTAAATTGGAGCATTTTTAATGTAAAAAATTAGATTTAAAATTTCAAAAGAAAATCCCAATTTTCCTCATAGGCATATACATAGATGTGTTTTATATACATTAGGCTACACAAAAAGTAACTATTTTGATCCACCTGTCTTTTTTCTGTGTGTACGCCTCAACAGAAAAGATGTACTCCCTCCATCCGAAAATACTCGTTATCAAAATGTATAAAAGGGGATATATTTAGATGTATTTTAGTTTTAGATACATCTTTTTTTATCTATTTTAATGACAAGTATTTTCGGACGAAGGGAGTATTGAGGGAAAATGTATATACACACTACACATCGATATGTACGTGCCTATATTTTTCAGAACTTTTTAGGTTTCAAAATACTGTTTTTGCTTCTTCTTCTTTTCTTAAAAAGAAGGGCTCAATCTAGTCAGGGCTCTGTTTCGAGCCTGGTACAAAGCTTTGTGCTTTTTAGTGGGACTATACCCCCTTTTGGAGATCGTATGAACCACAGATATAATCATCTTTAGCCAACAGAAGTTATGCCACAAACGACTACAACAAAATAACGAGTGAATCCCACAAATACACATTCTCTTTCTCATAGCACAAGCATATGCATTCATCTTTTCTCAGTTCAAATGCAAGAATGTGCAAATTAGGCCAATCAAACACCCGAGGAAAACGAGCATTCCCATCATCATCAGACAGGTATCGATCTCACACATGCGATGCGGATACTCATGACACTACTCTAGTAAACCACACTGAATGTACGGACTAGCTCAGCACATATAGCAGCTCTCGGAACCAAAACTACCACCAGCTCAAGGCAATCCCTTCATTGGATCAGCCGTCTTCCCAGACCTGGCGTCAGACCACGCTTTGGCTATTGTGCGCTTCATATCTTCATCACCTTCCTCATACATGCCCTACATGTCAAAAAAAGAAATAGCTCATGTAAGCCAGATCGCGAATGCCAGCACAAATCGCTCGAGTCATGAGGCCGAACGAGTGTTTACCTTCATTAAATCCATAATTCCTGACATGGGATCCTTCTCTTTGTCCATGCTTGGCTTAAACTGTCACCAAAATAAAATTAGTTAGTCTATCTATGAGCAGTAGCAGTAACATCAAAAGCATGTTTTACGATTTTCACTGAGATGAGCAAATCCTGCTTTCACAAGACTCTTTGAGCAATTTTACTTTCAATGGCTAGCAAAGTTGCCAAACAGACATATGGATCACTCTTCAACTCTATAACCTCCTCAGCAGCCCTTCTTCCTGGTTTTCAGCATAGTTCAAAAACGCGCTAGGCGTTAATTGTGTGTTTTGCCACCGCCTTGCGCTTTTCTGATCAAAGCGCATACTTATGCGCAGATTAAGCACAGTTATGCGCTAGGCGTTTTGCTATCGCCTAGAGCCTAGGCGCACTTAAGCGCTCGCTTAGGCGCGCCTTTTTTAACTATAGTTTTCAGACCGACTTGCTTCCTAGTATTCGCTTGCCCTGTTTCCCCAACCTTGGGGCAACAACTATTTTCTTTTCCAGACAGTTTTCCTTAACCAGGAAAGCAGGCCTGTGACTTCCTTGCTTCCGACTCGAAAGCCTTCTAAACAGATTCCTTTCTGCACAATTATGAAAGCTGAGAGGAAATGGGGAATGGGCGCAGGAACAGCACGAAACAAACAATAGTACTTCATAACCTGGAAGGCCAGGAATAGTAGTGGCGTAGTTGAACACATTAGCTGTATTTTGAATCAACTAACCATATCATTGCTCTCATGGCAGCAAAAGCATGCCAGCAGATTGGTGCTTCTGATGAATCAGTAGAGCACAGTGATGCCCAAAGGTCTGGCCAGGTGGCCATGTAATCTTTTGATCAAGCAACAACTAAACAACGCTCTCAGTTCCTAAATTCCAGCTCTGATCACTCTGAAATCCTACTACACTAGATATATTTCTCTCCCAGCTGGTTTGTCCCCTCCATCTAGCGCTGTTGTAATTCACAAGTCTTTGTTGCCCGACCTCTCTTCAGGGATGCTAACACTCACAACAGCAGTATAATGTATTAACATGCAGGAGACAACAAATCTTGGATTACCATTGCATCAGGTTCCTACATAACTGAATGCTTCCAATATATTTTCTGGTGATCACTTGAGAGATTATCACTACCACAAATTATTCATCCCAAAAAATTATTCACCCAGGAGAATCCAGCGCCCATGGGAACTATGGTTAATATTATTTGTTTGTGGGAAATTAAGTCCTAATTTTTTTTTCAGGGAAGTCGAGAGGCCAAAGCAAGGAATAGCTGGGCACAGAAATTACCTTGTCTTCCTTGTAGTGTAGATCCAACCAATTGCCGGAAGAAGCTTTCCACAGGGTGATGACAATCTTCGTAGGCTTGACCACAACCTTGCATTTCTCAGGAACTATTTCTTTGTTCAGTTTTGGGATGGCACACCTATAGTTCTTGCCTTTAACATCATGAAACTTGATGTCCGCTGACATTGGCTTGAAAGTAGTCTCCAGCTTCTCTTGGTCGACATTCTCAAGGAATACGTAGACCTGAAAAGGCAGAACACAGAGTAAAACTGTTATCTAAATGCCATCATGGGAAATCCTCAAATCCAAATGTCATGGGAATTCAGTTCACTAATACAAAGCAGAAGACAATAAACTTGGGTTCTAGCATAATGACAAGCAGACTTTTCGCCAGTCAAGTAGTCAGCCCTACTATGAATAACAGAAGTACAGAACTAATTCTAACCTATTATGCAAAATTACCAAGATACAATAAATTTGGGTTCTAGCTACCAAGCAAAATGCCATAAGCTGTTCTTGTGTTTGCAATTACTGTCAAGAACCCGTGTGGTAGTAAGAAGGAAAGGGGCATTATAACAGGATAAATTTGTTCAGTGGCTATACAAGAAATGGCTTAATAAATGTACTAGTACCTCCGTAACTTAATATAAGACGTTTTTGCAGTTTAAATTAAACTGCAATATTTAGTTACAGAGATAGCCCTATCGAAGTGTTCTTGAGGAAAAATAGGTGTGCAATAATATTCTGTATTCTGGGACCTCCATCGAGTCAACAACTCATGATGAAGATATATTGCATCCTTAATCATTACTGTTTCATTAGTTTACCAGTCAATCGATCGTGCAACAATTGATTAAGTTGGCAGCAGCCAAACATTTTGTTCTGACAGTGCGATTGTTTTACGAACCAGCATTTGCCACTGAGCCCAGATGGTGTGCAAGTCTAAAGCACAACGAGATAAGATCAACTAATCAGCACATCAGTATCGCCAACGAGCTAGAATCGTTAAAAAAATGACCCCTTTCTCGCAGCAACGTACCCTGATCTTCTCATTGTCCTGGTCCCAGCTGAACGACCCCAGCGTGACATAGCTCAGACCAGCAGGGGCCGCCGCCGCGACCGCGACCGCCTGCGGCGCGGGCGTCGGCACAGGCACAGGCGCAGCCCGCGAGGCCAGCTGCCAGCAAACAGAGGAACATCAGCTCAATGCGAAAATCCGAGCCCGCCCAGCCCGCCGGAATGAATCGATCGGCGGAGAGCGCAGGGACGGTGGGAGAAGGAAAGGCAAACCTTGGCGTCGACGCTGCGGATCTCGTTGGAGAGGAGGGAGACGACGCGGGGGCGCTTGGCGAGGCCCTCCAGCCGCAGCAGCTCCTCCAGGTCCAGCCGCAACTCGTCCGCCGACATCTCCGGAGCTCTCTCTGTTTCTCGTGCCTTCGGGTGGGGGGAGGCTGAGTTTGGCTCGTGCGAGGAGGTTTGTAGGGTGGTTTCGGTTGGGGCGGAAGGAAGGGGAAGGTTCCAGAGGAGACCAGTAGGGTGGAGGAGGAATGGACGGCTTACTTACGCGCAGAACGATGGACCGGGCCCAAAGCTTTCGTGACTGCATTTTGGCCCACTATGTGCTACTGGCTTATGAAAGGAAGGGCTGGGCTGGCTCCTGTTAGGCCGAAATGAGTCTTGTTTACTCTCTTGTTCATATCTGTGGACTCGTGGGCTGGAGCGGCAGAGGTGTAAAGCATTTGGTCCACTAAAAGAAAAGAAAACGGTGTAGAACATTTGATACACTTGTCTAAAAAAAAATGATACACACTATGTTTTCTCAACAATTCTTTTTTTGATACACTATGCCCTGAAAACTCCCACACCAGGTGGGGTGCTAGAGAAATGAAATTCTAGATCGTTTATTTTTTTATAATAATATAATTCTGCAAAGAACGTATCTTGATGTCAAAATAAAAATCTACAAGGAGTCTCGTTCGAGCGCAGGACCTTAGGCCACATGTGAAGAAACTACCACTTCGCCATGTAGGTGGACTATAGTGATACACTACTGGATCGAAAATCTTAAGTCACACAAACTTTCATCTCACTACAAAAAAAAAAAACATCAACCAACATTGTCCATTGTCCACATGCCAGTTGTGATAGTTGGAATTTTGCTAGTAGGCCTTTGGCCCAAAGCCCAACTAAAATTCTGAAATTCTTTTGGCCCATTCATGCACACATGTGAGTGGAGTGAGTGAGACTAAAGTTTAGTCTCACCCTGAAAGTTGAGAGAGAGTTGCACCTTTTTATAAAGTGAGCTCTTCTACCACTTGTATGAGCATGAGAAGAGGAGACCTACACGCGCGCTCCTCCTTGCTTGCCTCGCCATGCCTCGTCACGACGCGCCGCGGGTTGCGGGATTGAGCCGAGCCGAGGACAGAGCTATGCACGTTGTCTATATTTTTGTTGCTCGGGAAAAATTAATGAGTCATTAATTAATAATTAATGAACGCGTTAATTACTGAACCATTTCTGATTCTTTTGGATCGTGACGACTCGGACGTGGGGTTTACTCCCACGACCTACCCGGCCCGCACTATATAGTCAGGCAGACGTCTACCTTAGCCACGACCGCTTCGTATGGTTTCTCGCCACCGTTCCAAATCATTGCGCCGCCAAGCAACTCTTCTCCATCCCTCCTTTCGGCGTGCACCGGGAGAAGGGACAGCAGGCCTCCGGAACCCCGCCTCTCGTGATCCTGTACGGGGGAGGGGCGATCAGGTTTTTGGGAGCACACTCGAGCGACGACTTCGCGAACGACGACTTCTTCCCCGACCTCGGCAACCTCATCCTCGACGACATGGGCGACAACGTCAACGCCGGCGGTGCTGCACCCGCTGCACCGTATGTTATTCTATCCTTCTTGTTCGAGATCGTGGTAGAATTCATGTTTCTAGTATGTGCCCTAGATGTGATTTGTTCATCTACTATGCTAGTTCGCATGATTAGTTTAATCTCTGCTATTGCTGTCATGATCTATTTCCTATTTATTCGGATTAAATCTCGTAGTAATTTGCTCATTTTTTCGACAATCCAAAAACCTGATTATAGGCAATTTACTCCGAGTGGTTTTGTTGCGCATCTGAAGCCGCCTGCCTTTAAGGGGGCGCAATATAAGAGGTGGCGCATGAGAGCAGTCTACTGGTTTCAGACCACGGGCTGCTATGACGCCACCAAGGGCAAGCCTGAGGGCGATCTTAATCCAGCATAGCTGGAAGCTTTCGAGAAGATCGATACCCTCTTTAAAGGCGCTCTTCTGAATGTTCTTGATGACTCCATTGTGAATTCGTATATGTCGTTTGACAACGGCAAGGACATGTGGGCTGCGCTCAAGGCCAAGTTTGGTGTCTCGGACGCCGGCAGCGAGTTGTACGTCATGGAGCAATTCTATGACTACAAGATGACTAATGAGCGCCCTGTTGTACAGCAGGCTCATGAGATACAGTTGCTCGCAAAAGAACTTGAGTACTTCAAGTGTGTGTTGCCGGAGGCATCATTGCCAAGCTTCCACCTTCGTGGAACAATTTTGCTACTACCCTGAAACATAAGAGACAGGAGTTTTCCTTTGCGGATCTCATTGGTACTCTTGATGTTGAAAAGAAGGCGAGAGCAAAGGACACACGTGCTCGAGTAGCTGAGGGAGGTTCTAGTGCCCACATGGTACAGAAGAAGAACTTCCAGCCCAACAAGTTCAAAAACAACAAGAACAAAACTCAGGGCAAAGGCAAGTTTGATACAAAGAACAAGCCATCACATTCTACCAACTTCAAGAAGAATTCTCATAAGAAGGGGAAGGGACTTTGCCATGTCTGCGGTGATCCTAATCACTGGGCTCCGAAGTGTCCTAACCGCTTTGAGGAGCGTGAACATGAGAAGAGCGGCAAGTCCGCTAATGTTGTCATCGGTGATACTGATATGAAGGAATCAGGGTACGGTATTTTTCCTACCATCCTTTCAGTACTCCAAACCCCTGATTGGTTAATTGACACCGGTGCCAATGTACATGTTTGTGCTGACGCCTCCATGTTTTCTTCTTACCAGGCCACTGGGACTTCTCCCGTGCTGATGGGGAACGGGTCACATGCCATCGTTCGAGGTGTTGGTACGGTCGATCTGAAGTTTACTTCAGGGAAGACCATGCGTCTGAAGAACGTTCATCATGTGTCGTCCATCAATAAAAATCTCGTTAGTGGTTCCCATTTATGTCGAGATGGTTTTAAGTTGGTTTTCGAATCCAATAAAGTTGTAATTTCTAATTATGGACAATTTGTTGAAAAAGGCTATGAGAACGGAGGCTTGTTCCGCATGTCTTTGTCAGATATTTGCACTAAAGTTATTAATAATGTTTGCCACAACAATAAGTCTGACATTTGACATTCACGACTTTGTCACATTAACTTTGGTTGCATGACACGGCTAGCCAATATGAATTTAATTCCGGAAATCTCTACTGTCAAAGGCTCTAAGTGCCAAGTATGTGTGTAAGCTAAGCAACCTCGCAAGTCCCATAAGACTGCAGAGGTAAGAGACTTGGCGCCACTAGAGCTTATACATTCTGATCTTTGTGAGATGAATGGCGTGTTGACAAAAGGTGGAAAGAGATACTTCATGACGTTGATTGATGACTCCATTAGATATTGTTATGTGTATCTTCTGAAATCAAAAGATGAGGCTTTGACTTTCTTCAAGAACTATAAAGTTGAGGCAGAGAACCAACTTGATCAAAAAATTAAACGGCTTAGGTCCGATCGTGGTGGAGAGTATTTTTCCAATGAATTTGATCTGTTTTGTGCGGAACATGGTATAATCCATGAGAGGACGCCTCCCTACTCACCCCAGTCAAATGGGGTAGCCGAAAGAAAGAACCGAACTCTAACTGATATGGTTAACACCATGTTAGACACTTCGGGTCTATCCAAGGAATGGTGGGGGGAGGCGCTAATGACTGCGTGTCATGTCCTAAACCGAGTTCCCACAAAGCATAAGACCATGACTCCATTTGAGGAATGGGAAAGGAAAAGGTTGAAACTCTCTTACCTATGTACTTGGGGTTGTTTGGCGAAAGTCAATATACCAATTCCCAAGAAGCGCAAGCTTGGACCAAAAACCGTGGATTGTGTTCTTCTGGGCCATGCTTTTCATAGCATCGGCTATAGATTTTTGATAATAAAATCTGAGGTATTCGATATGCATGTTGGTACGATTATAGAGTCGAATGATGCAACTTTCTTTGAGAACATATTTCCTATGAAGGATATGTCGAGTTCATCAAATCAGGAGATACCTACTCCATCTAGTGACGAATTCACTGTAATTCCTGAACCCACCATTGCGATGGAACACGTTGAGAATCCTGTTGAGGGTGACAATGGAATTCCTGTGAGGAGTAAGAGACAGAGGACTGCAAAGTCCTTTGGTGATGATTTTATTGTGTACCTCGTGGATAACACACCCAGGACTATTTCAGAAGCCTATGCATCTCCTGATGCTGACTACTGGAAGGAAGTTGTACGTAGCGAGATGGATTCCATGTTCGCTAACGGTACCTGGGAGATCACCGACCGTCCTTATGAGTGCAAACCTGTAGGATGTAAGTGGGTGTTCAAGAAGAAGCTTAGACCTGATGGTACGATTGAAAAGTACAAGGCACGGCTTGTGGCCAAGGGTTATACCCAGAAAGAAGGTGAAGACTTCTTTGATACTTACTCACCCGTGGCTAGACTGACCACAATTCGGGTGCTACTATCACTGGCTGCCTCACATGGTCTTCTCGTTCATGAAATGGACATTAAGACAGCTTTCCTCAATGGAGAGTTGAAGGAGGGAATTTACATGGATCAGCCAGATGGTTTTGTAGTACCTGGTCAGGAAGGAAAGGTGTGCAAGTTATTAAAGTCTTTATATGGCCTTAAACAAGCTCCTAAAGAGTGGCATGAAAAGTTTGAAAGAACATTAACTACTGCCGGCTTTGTAGTAAATGATGGTGACAAGTGCGTGTACTATCGCTATGGTGGGGGCAAAGGAGTTATTCTTTGTCTGTATGTCCAGCCTCCCTCGTGAGGCTGGTCCTGCCAGCGATCCTTGCGAGGTCGGTCACGCCACCCTTGGCGAGGGCCACGGTCTTCCCATCGCCCTCCACCTCTTCCTCCTCCTCGGCCATAGCCCCTGTCGTTGCGCTCGGGGCGTCGGCCGATACGCCCATCTCGCACGGCCCTGAGCTCTTGGCATTCGTTGGTGTTGTGGGTGTGGAGGTCGTGGTACACGCAGTATCGGCTGCCTTTGGATGACTCAGGCTGGTCCCTACCTCGCTTGGTGTCTGGTTCCGCTGTGAGCACGGCAGCTCCCTTACGCTTCACGTCCTTGGCCTTGGGCTTTTTCTCTTCTGGGTCGGCAGCCGGGAGCTCGAGGAGGGAGAGGCGTCCTTCCTCAGCCCTGGCGCACTTGGTCGCCAAGTTGAACAGATCCAGGGATGTGCACAGGTCTTCATGGATTGCCAACTCCTCCTTCATCTTGATGTCGCGCACGCCGTCGAAGAAGGCTGAGATAATGGCTTCCTCAGTCACCCTGGGGATCTCGAGGCGAGCGTTGTTGAAGCGCTGGATGTATTTCCGCAGGGTTTCCCCTGGTTGTTGCTTGATGCGGCGCATGTCGCTTATGGCCCGGGGCCGGTCGCGAGTGCCCTGGAAGTTGGCGATGAAGCGAGTGCGCATCTCGTCCCAGGAGGAGATCGTGCTGGGAGCCAGGCTTAGGAGCCAGGTGCGAGCATCGTCCTTGAGCGACATGGGAAACCAGTTCGCCATGACCTTTTCGTCTCCGTTGGCGGCTTCGATGCCCAGCTCGTAGAGCTGCAGGAATTCCGCGGGGTCCGCCGTGCCATCGTAGCGAGGGAGCAGATCAGGCTTGAACTTGCCTGGCCATGTGACGCCGCGTAGCTCGGGGGTGAAGGCGTGACGGCCTGCTGTGGCCGCCGGCGCCCTTTGCTGGTGCTGGGCCTGCTCCTGGTGATTACCACGCGCCGCCGCTTGGAGCAGCGCGGGGTCTCGGCGTGGAGGCGCAGGGACGCGATCTTGGCGCGCCGGTGCTGGGAGCGCGCGAGCACCTTCTTGGGGATGAGAGATCTCTTGGCAGCTCCCTTCTTGCCGCGCAGGCGCCGGACGTGCAGGGTCTCGCCCTGGGGCTGCGCGCCTTGGAGCCAGGGCGCCTTCTTGGGGAGGAGGTGGCTAAGGCGCCTCCTGATCCTCGCCCCCTGCGCGGAATGGAGGGCGAGGCAGCGAGAGGGACGGCAAAGGAGAGCCCCCTGCGGCGCTGACGAGCTCGATGATGCGGGCGAGCCAGTCCTCGTAGAGGTCGTCGACGGGGCGGTAGTGCAGGAGCTCTCTTGCCAGGAGTAGCGCAGCGTGCACGTCCGTGGGGGCGCGACGGGCGTGGGACGACGAGCCGGCTGGAGTCAGTGACGGGGTTGTGGTGCGGCCCTCCTGCCGCACCGAAGGATGCTGGGACGATGCCTGCTGCTCGTTCCCCGTCGGGCCGGTGGCGGCGTTGGCGGCAGGCGACGGGGAACGACGAGGGCGTCCGCCAACGGGTGCCGTCTGGGCGACGCGGGTGGCGAGAGCAGCCCGGCGCTCGGCGCGAGCCCGACAAGCGTCAGGCATGGACACGACGGAAGATTACACGCGAACAGCGGAAGAAAGATTCTGGCGCACCCCTACCTGGCGCGCCAAATGTCGGATTTTGGGTTCCGGCAGACCCTTAAGGTTCGAACTTTGGGGTGCGCACGGAGATCTTTCCCCTACCGACTCGCGTTTCTACGGCTCGCAAGAAATCTAGGCTGGAAAAAAGAACACACAAAGGACACGAGGTTTATACTGGTTCGGGCCATCGATGTGGTGTAATACCCTACTCCAGTGTGTGGCGTGGTGGATTGCCTCAGAGGCTGATGATGAACAATACAAGGGGCAGAACGGCCTCGCGAGAGGTGTTCTTGAGCTGATGCAGTGTGTGCTACTTGGTCCGGATCTCTCTCTCTCTTTCTCTTCTTTCTCTCTTTCTCTTTCTTTTTCCTCCTCTTCTCTTTTCCCCTCTTTTCTTCTTCCTCCCTTTCTCTATGGTGGTTAGTCCTATTTATAGAGACCCTGGACCTCTTTCTAAAAAATGAGCGGGAAGGGTGCCAACAATTGATCATTTTGAAGGGGAACATCTAGTACAAGTTATCCTGACAAAAGGTGGTCTTCGGCTGCCGAAAGCACTGGTGATGACGCCGTCTTGGGCTCCACGGTGACCTCCGTCCTGCCGCTCTACTGGTCTTGGTCTCGTTGCACCGAAATGGTAACCTTTGCCCGATGCCTTGGCATGTGCTTGCTCTCTTTACACCGAAGGGGAAATAAGGACACTGCGCAGGCCGGCGCCCGCCTAATCTCGATCGTCATGGCTTGCGTCACGGGCTCCTCGCGAGGCACCCCTGCCTTGATCTCTCCGCCTCCTCGCGAGCCTGCGTGATGAGGCTGCTCCTGAGAAAGCCTCCTGTCGTCCGTCCCGTAAGGCTTGGCCCCTTACGAGGGTCTTGAGCTTGAGCTGATGAAGCTGGGCCGTACTGGGCCCCCACTTGAGTCACGTCGCAAGCCACAGACAGACAAGTCTGGAGACCCCGTTCTCAGAACGCCGACAGAAAAAAATGGTGTCTTGGACCACTTCCCTCCATGGAGATTTGATTTCTATGCCTCGTCCCAATTCCTTTATCATGTTTCTCCGCCATAGTGATCTCCCCTTTTTAGACTGCTGCATCGAGGCATCAATTGCTAACCAACCATTGCGTCGTTGTCTGATGTTGCTCCTACATATGCATGGAACAATTGCTCCCTTCCTGTGTTGCTGATGTGCTGCGTGCCACGGCCGAAGCCCACGGCGATGACAATCTATGAAAGTGAACTCCTGCCAAACAACTGAAGGTGCAAAGTACATGTGAATCATGATTGCCATGGAAACTTGACTCACATGTTCTGTTTGCTACCCATGAGGGTTAACCTGTTGCATAAACTAAAGAAACATGATTCGGACCATTGAATGTTAAATCAGTCAACCGTTATATCAATTAAAGAAACTTGAGCCTAAGAAGCAACAATGAATATCGAATTATCGTTTCAGGTAACAATTTTTATGTTGCGAGACACGCCTATGTTCCGACTTCTCCTGCATATTTCTCTTTTAGTTTCAAAAAATCACCCCCCACCCCCTCCCCCGCCCCCTTTAGTTGCTCATCACGGCTCCGCCACTATATACGCACATGCAATTATTCCCTATGAACCCAGACGCACATGCCCTATCCTTGTGAGCACCTCAAAAAACTAAGCCGGAATATTATTGTAAAATTAAAGAAGTCACCACAACCGCCCCTGGTCCATCACAAAGAAGCTAACTAGGCTCAGTTGGCAATCAATCACCTGTCATTTGAGAAATGCAGAGAGAAGAGAAAGGTGCCCTCCGATCCACACCCGCGATCCACACTTGAACGTGGGAACCTTGCGTGGTCTGTACCGAGACTAGCTGCGCGTGTTGGCTGTGGCCTACACCACGCAGAGCAAAGGCCACAACATTAATACGGAGCCACACTGCTCCACGAACCAGAAAATGGGCCATGGCCGGTGCAGTCGCGATCGTCGACACTGTGCGTGCTACATACGTTTACAGCGCGCGCATTACCACAAGGCCCCTCTACCAGGAACCAACCAACACCTTGGCATGTCTCCCGATCCCCAGCATCGCAAAACTTCTGAAACCGTCCACCCCCAAGTAAAACCTAGCGACAATGTACGTACACTGCGATAGATTTTCTCCGCCTTTATCTGGACGAGCCATGCTATTGCAGAATGCTTGTCATGCATGTTTCCACGGTCAGATGCCGAGAAACGGCGCGGCACACGGTCACCAACCAGCACGTGCATGGTTACAGCAAAGAGCCGAGCTTTCAAGTTTCAAGTGGTACCGTGCATGCATGTATCTCTCGTCCTAGCTCGTTTTGGGCACATCACATGGAGCAAGTGCACATTTCCTCGCGTCGTACAGAGAGAGACAGGCGCGGTGGACGCCAATAAACCGGCGCAACCACTCCGGCGACCGGGCCAGCGGCCACCGGCACCAACACGCATGACAATAAAGCCGGTCGGCCGAGCCGCTGGACCGGACCATGCATGCATGCGATGCAAGCCGAGGAGTTGGGCCAGGGGCCAGGTCTGAACTCCCGACGCCGTGCATGCATGCGACCGGCCGGCCGGCTGGCTGGCTGGCTGGCTACCTGCCACCGGGCTGTCCTCATCAATGGCAGCGGGCGACGACGGAGGGTCGGGCCACGCCGGACAGACAGACACGTATGTGTGTGCGTGTGTGGACTGTCTGGAACAGCCTGCGCGGGGGAGCCCATGGGCCATTCCTATGACTGTGAGCACGCAGTGTCTGCCTCTGCCTCTGCCGCTGCCGCATCGCAGCAGCGGGCTTCCACAGTTTTGAAATCGATCCGCTGTGTGCGCACTGCACCGCTGAAGCCTATCGTCCCAAACCCAAAGGCAGCCCGGCCCGGCCCACCATCCTTGACTCCTAATCTTCTCCCAGCTTTTCTTCACCGGATCATAGATCTTTATTATTCGATAATTGCTGATTGATTTGCTTGCCAGCCAAGCAAGCGTCTGAGCGACCCTAGCCTATCGATTTCGTGTATTTTTTTTGGATTTGCTAGGATAATGGTTTTTTTTTGAGACAATGCTAGGATAATGGTGGTGTAGCGAGTCCTAATCGACGACGCTTGCTCTGAGCAGCTCGATCATTCACGTACCCCACGGCCCACGCGTACGCCTTTCGCAGATTTCGTGCGTGGCCCAGCGCCTCGCACCTTTTGCAGTGTGGCGCTGCAAAGTGCAAAGGGTTATTTTTGGTTTCAGCCTCAGCCTGTGGTCCAGGAGGGGAGACCTTTGACGCCGGGCCATTTCAAAAATTATTACCTGGGACTGACTGGGCATGCTGCTCAAATCTTTGGCCGCATCTCCCAAAAATCCTCTCATCATCAACTCAATCCAAAACTCCAAAACGATCATCAATAACTGGATCCAAAATCCAAAACCATCATCAGCAATCGTTAAGTAAGCAGACGCTACAATCATCAGCAATCGTGAAGTAGGCAGACCCTATAATCATCAAAAAATCGTGAAGCATTCAGCGTCTTATCATGTTCGAGCTGCTGCGGACTGAGAATTTGTACGGCCACTTCGAGCATCATAGCCCATTCTGCCTAACAGATTCTTCAGAATATTTGCAAGAATCTTTTGCCATCGTTTCAAAATAATTCTTTGCAAACAGGCGTGTTAGTACGGCGCGTTAGTACTAGAAAAGCTCAGCAGGAAATTTCAGTTCGTGTTCCACGCATCAAATCATGACCAAAAGATTACCAGAATACTCCCTAGAACAGCGAACAGTCTGGTTATAGCTTCAACAGAATCCAAGATAACGCCGAACTGCATCTTACAATGGGCAGCAGCAGCCAACAGCAATACAGCATCAAGCCATCGATCATCATCATACAGCTCACGACGGGAGCACCAAACAGAGTTTAATCTCACGAACATCATCTCATCATCGTACAAACATAAGCGAAATCCGAACCAAAATGCAGTAAACATCAGCGCATCGATCCAAGCATGCATGGAGCTAGAGCGCGAGCTGAGCTGAGCTAGCTCGCCGTCGCGAGCGAACTGTGGATCTGTGACCCGAGAGAGACGAGCGTTGGGCATTACACAGATATGCCACTCTGCTTGTCGCCTTCACTTCACTTGCTGCCCTTCTTCTTCCACAGGTCGCCGAGCATCCGGATGCCGGCGCCCTTCCGCTTGCTGCCGAACCCCTCGTCGTCGCCGTCGTCCGGCATCGTCGCCGGGGACCCCCACCCGTTGCTTCCATTGCCGGCGAGGCCATGGTGACCGACGAGGTGCGCGTCCCCGCCGATCACCGCGGCGGCCGCCTCGGCCGCCTTGCGCCACTGCTCGGTCTGCACGCGCAGGCGCCGCATCTCGGCGTCCAGCGCCTCGCGCGCGGCCTCGGACGCCCTCAGCTGCTCGCCCATCCGGGCCTCCCGCGCCGCGTTCTCCTTGAGCTCCTGCTCGATGAGGAAAGCCTTGGCCACAGCCTCCTCGTCAGCCCTCTTGACCGCCGCCGCGGCCTCGTCGGCCTGCTTCTTGAGCTCCGCATTGTCGGCCGTGAGCACGGCGACTTCCATCTCCTTGGCCATCAGCTGGGCCTTGAGCTCCACGACCTCCGGGTTCTCCTTTTCGCCGCCTTCAATGGCGGCCGCGGAGTCCTTCTTGTCCTCCTCAATCATGGTCTTGGTCTCCTCCACTTCCACATCCTCCTCGGCATCGGCCAGTGCCGCCTTGTCTCCACAGCTCACCTCCTCGCTGTCCTCGGCGACGAGCGCGCTCTGGTTCTCCTTGTCGCCCGACTCGGTCGGGACGACCTCGAACACATCGGTCGCCGGGGAGTTTATGCTGCTCTCCTCCTCCTCCGCTTCCTCGGCCGCCGGTTCTTCAACGATCTTCACCTCCTCGGTTTTCTTCTCGTCTTGGACCGGTAGAGGGGCGGGGGAGGGAGGAGACGCCGGCGGCTTGGGGCTCCCCTTGGCGCCGACGTGCTTCTTGGCCTCCTCGAGCGCGACCTGCGCGTCCTTCTTGGCGGCCTCCGCGGAGACGAGCTGCTCCCGCAGCTTCTTGAGCTCGTCCTGCACCTTCCCCAGTTTGGTCTCCAGCTCCGCCACCCGAGTGCCCGCGCGCTTCTTCTGCAAATGGCGCCGCCGTCGCCAGATCAAATGGCGAGCATAGGCAGAGCAGAGCGTAAACAACTGAGAAACAGCAGCGTACCTCGGGCAGCGGGCTGCGGGGCGAGTGGCGGTCGGCGACCTTGGGGCTGCTGCGGTCGACGAGGAGGCGGTGGTGCGCGCCATTGGCCTCGGAGGAGGCGGTGGTCTTGAGGTGCAGCGGCGCGCGCGGCGACGCCCGCTGCGGCAGCTCGGACCCCCTGGGAGATTAAATGCGCACCAACGGCGTGCATGGCTGAGCAAGGAGCGAAACCGACACCGGACATTGGAGGGAAGGAAGTGGGCACCGCACGCACCTGGATCTCGGCATGGCCGGCGCCCGTTGCCCCGCCCGGCCTCTGGCTGCTAGCCTCGCCGTCTGCAGCGCGTCGTCCTAGGAGAAGAGGAGAGGAGCACGAGGGAGAGGGACGGGGGTGGTGGAAAGGCGGGCGGGCGAGAAGCAGGCGGCACAGCGGCGCGGGGAAGAAAAGGAGTCTCCACGAGTCAGTCCACCGCTCCACTCTCTCTCGTGGAAAACGGGATTAATAAATGGAGGAGAGAGGCGCCGGGTTCCGTAAAGGCGACCGGGCCGGTGCGGTGCAGTGGCGATTCAAATTCGAACGGGAGAAATCAGAATCGCTGGAGCAAGCAACGGGACGCAGCCGGCCCGAGCGCCGGTGCCACGCGAGGCACGCAGCGCAGGCCCCGACCTCGACTGGTTGGTGGCGCACCCTCGGCCCGGCGTTAATGCGGATGGATTGGAACGTTACTGGTAGCACCGGGTAGAAACAAAACAAATCAGAACAAGAGGAGGCCTGTGGTGCTGGGTTTGGATTCCTGTGGCAGGATGCTCGTAGGGATGAATGTGTATGTGTGTACGTGAACATCTGCGGTGTACTGTGTTCGAAGCGCCATGGCGCCGAGCCGAGGGCGAAAGGACCAGCTTGGCGAGGGTGGAGCCGCGGCCGTGCCACTGCCCCCACACCGTGTGGCAACTTGCACGAAAAGGAGGCCTGCGAGCGTGTCCCGGGTGGGACTGATGAGCCACCGCTCGTCCGGCGATCTGACCGTCGGTGATCACTCGCTGCTTGCTGCTCCTTGCTTGTGGTACGGTGGCACGGAGATGGCTTCCTCCGTGACTGTTTGGCCGCTTGGGAGAAACTGCCGACGGAGAAACAGCACCGCGCATCACGGACACGCATCTGGTGAGCAATAGAGCTCGTACCAGCGCCAGCGCGTTGGTGGGGGTTTTGACGTGACGAATTCCGGACGGACGGACGAGCGAGTGATTTCAGACACAGACAGGGCGATGCTCACGGCGCTTTTGAGGCAAAAAAAAAAGAGTTTTGAAGCAATCAGGCTTTGACTTAGTTTACACCGTCTGTCTGTGTAACATTAAGCTGCACATGCTTCAGGGTCCAGCCACGCCTACTTTACTCGCTTTTGCAGCGAGCAGTTCGTACTCCTCGCCTTTTGAAGCAGCCAGATTCAGATTAGAGTATGCGGCTCTGAAGAATGTTTCCTACTGTACCAATGTTTATCTGCAAGGTAGTTTTTCGAAACGGAGGCGTCGATTAATTAAGAAGAAAAGAATTGCCCGGTTAATTAACGGAAAATCGGACGAAGTAGTGGTACTACTAGCCTTTTGATCCATTTTATTTACTCTTGAAATGCTTTTGCTAGCTGCTAGGAATAGTACTGGGGTTGCATTGACGTGTACCGCCACCCATTTGAAGCTAGGCAAACCGGCAGGATAAAGAGGAGGCGGCAGTACCAAGTTAGTATAGAGAATCCAAATACGGCAGCAGGACAGGATCGCAGGACAGCAGCTAATGGAGGCAAGCGTTGGATTTTTGGAAGGGAAAGCGCTTAAGCACGGCAGATAGGGTGTGAAATCAGTGTTGGCAGGGAAGGCGCGCAATCGCCCTGACCCCATTACCAATCAAGTGCAGAGCTCGTTATTAAGGGGACAGGAGGCCGCGAGGGAGGTTGGATTTGCGAGTCAAAAAATGTGAATCACACACAAGATCGTCGGAGATCAGGCTGTGCACGGGTGGAGTAGCTCTTTGCAGCGGAGAACCCATGTCAAGATTGTCAGCTCGTGCAACAAAGACGTTGCGCCTGATAATCACCTGTAGCCCAACTATAACTAGTTAGCGTGGGATGTGTGTCGCTCACCTAATAAGCGCCCGCACTGAGAGTGGTACTGCTGCCGAGTTAGCATCACCTTTGCCTCGCAAAGTCACAGGTGTTCTGGTGCAAAGCATGGTTTGAGATAAAAAGATACTATATTTTTGCCCCCACACGACGGGCCGAGAAGTAGCAGCAGGCACGCATGGCAAAGCCAATCGATCGTGACACGTTCACCTGCATGGTCGACCTGTTTTCGGATCTGGCAAGATACTTGTGTGATCACATTTTGGAAATGGCATAATAATCTAGCGGGGTGAAGTCAATATGGACCCATATCTTTGGGTTTCCGAGACACGATCACCTGCTCAGCTACATGCGTCCAAGGGGGTGATCGTGACACACACACCTGCTCCATCCAACATGGTGCTGTACTATACATGCGGGCGACACGAGTGATGAGATGGGATCACAGAGGGAAACAGTGGATACGCGCTGCTCACGACGATCGATCGGGAGTCGGGAGTCGGGAGTCGGGAGTCGGGACACGAGCAACGTCCAAGAGCGAGCATAGTGCACACCTGAGCCCTAAGTGTGATGCAACGGGTCACGAAGCGTAGGGCTCCCTCCCTCGCCTTGGAAGTTGCGACTTTGGAAGCTTTCTGGGACGAGCAAGATGCTGCCTGTAGGCCGTGGGGGGTAGGATAGCGGCAGGAGAGGACAAAGGAGAAGAGTAAGGAGGAGATCAACGAACGTGCCCAGCAAAATGCTGGCTTGGGTCCTAGCAGTGCACATGTGCGTGTGGTACTGCGGTTTGGTACCTTTCTTGTCACTAGTGGTCTAGACTTTTCTCTCTGCTCTGTATGTCCTCTTTCTTTCTTCCCGAGGAAAGTAATCCAGTTTGGTTTACTTTGTAAAACTAATCTAGTCTGTCAGCGAGGAAGTAGTAGCAGTACGCAATGGAATGGACTTTCACCGCGGATGGCCCAATGAGCGGCGAAAACGTCGAAAGCTGCTGGTTGCGGGTTGTGGAAGGCTGCGCGCACCGCTAGCGAGAGTGACGGACGCTAGCGTACGCCCATGAAAAACACCGCGCAACGCACGCACCCACACGTGACATCGTTGCGGGTTAAATTTTTGGACGTTGCGTTGATTGCACTTCACAAAGGGACGAGATTATCATGCCTACCGATGTCTAGTGGTCTTCTTCTTCGGTGCATGCTTTACCTCGCCATACTCTGCTTGGTAACGTCAACAAGGCCTCCTAAAGATTACTAAATCGCCAAAAATCTGACGTCGGTTTTTAGGATGCCCAATGAAAATGCTTCCTGGACCGTCGGATGAGCTGCACTGATCATGATGCAAGAAACAGTGCCGCATCATGTTTTGTTGAGCGTTCGTTGCAACCGACGCGCCAGCGAACGCGACACTCAACTTATTGGTAATCTTTCTTTATATCAAATGGCAAAATTGACGGCGATTTTTGTTTTTTCATAAGTCTTGGCAAATTGAAAATCGTTTGCAAATTTGCTAGGTGGTTTTTTCGTCTAGGAAAATCTATTTTTGCTACTCCCTCCTTTCATCTATATAGGGTCTAGTGCGTTTTTCGAGACTAACTTTGACCAAATGTTAGAGCAATAATATATGACATGCAACTTACACAAAGCATACTACGTATGCGAAATATATAGTACCTTCAAATTCGTATGCGAAAGAAGCTTTCAATAATATAATTTTCACATTATGCATGTCATGCACTTTTAATCTTATCAATAATCAAAAGCGGTCTTAAAAAATGCATTAGGTCCTACATAGATGGAAGGAGGGAGTACGTGCTTGTGTTCACTTACCTACATTTTTGTTGTCACGGCAAATAACCCACCGTGGTACCTTGGCCCGGATACCATCACTAGTGCCATTTTTTTTGGTCATGTTTCAAATGTTAAAAGTCACTAGTCTTTAAGTCCCGGGTCGTGGCAAATTGTTCACACTCAATTGGCATGAAGCGTTTTTCAACATCCATTGTAAATTGAACTTGTTGCAATTTAACTTTTGTACAACCATGTCATTTTTGTGTGCGTTAGGTATAGCACACTTGAATTTTCAAAAAAAATATGCTAGTTTGTGGCTATTTCCAAGACATGGCAAATTACATGGCTGTTTTAGTTGCCATGGAATATATATGATTTTTCCAATACATATCTACATGATTTTTTTTATTTCAAAAAGGATTGCAATTTTTCTGTTTTCGATTTCTAGTCTGTGTGCAAATTGCTATCTTTTCATAGTTGGGTCTTTGTGCGGGTAAGCTGGGCCTCCTTTTCTGGCCCACTTTCTTTTAACCTGTACATAGGGACAAAGTTGCTCTTGAAGGACCTATGAACATTTTTTTAGATCAACTAGCAAAAACACCCGTGCGTTAACGAGAGAAAAAAATACCACATGCTTTTAATTTAGAAAAATGGTCTATAATCTAAGAATTTGTAGCTATGACCCAAACAAAAATGGTCTTAACCTATAAAAGGATAGATTAAGATTGTACAAGTGTTCTATTTCAACACGGCTTGCATGTAGATTACAAAAAACGGTCAAGTGATCATGCAGTTATTCAAGTCATGTTCGGAATGAGGTGTTGTTACGGGCGAGTAAAAAAAAATGACAAAAACGAACGATCTTGTGGTGCGCATAGTCCAACAGGCCGACCCCAGTTCAGGCGGTGGAGGACGATGCGGCACTGCGGCTCGTCTTGATCTGGCCAGAACTCACTGCCTACGGGGAGGAGCGGCTCAACAAATGTTGTGGTGCGTGTCGTCTAACAGGCCGATGGTGGCGCGCCGATAGGCTACTCGTTCGTTTTGTTGGCACCGCACCTACCGAGAAAAGGTAGGGGGAGGAAAGGGGATCCCGCCGCCGGGGATGGTAAACGACGCGACAGGCTGATGGCCAGAGACGAGGAAGCGTTGGTGTGGCGATTAACATTGCGGTCTAGATAGTATATTTTAAATTATTAACAGATAAAATAACATCATATTCAAATTCTACATAGTTTTCTAATCAAATTCCATATATAACATGTTAAATTTGGACTTACGATTTAGAACATATGGGTATTTTAAAAAACATTTAGTATGTACTGCCATGGGTTTAATGTCAGAAACATTAAGGGTTTTGTATAAAATAGCAAAACGGACTAAAAATACTTATTTTTTTATAAGTAGGTATAGATAACCTGTACATAGCGACAAAAAAATTAACTTGTATGTAGGGGAAAAGGTGGTCTTGAATGCACTGGTTTCTGACAAATCGAACATTAGGATTATGTGAACCAACCTATGATTGAATGGTTAGAAAGGAAGTGAATATCAGCCCATCAGGATTCAAGTCCCGATGCTGGCATTATTCGTAAATTTATTTTAGAATTTCTATTGATGTGTGTTTAGTGACAAAAAAAGTTTTCATCAATTACGAGACGTCTGTTGTGACTTCGTCAATCTTAAGATGATATATCGGCTCAGTCTCTTAAATGTGCTCATAAATATAAAGTCTGGTTGTATGTTTATAAGGATGTGTGTATGCGTGTAGAATATATATATATATGAATGTCTGCATTGCATCTGTACTGTGTAAAAAAAACGTCAGGCTTCTACCGGCGTCAAAGAAACAAAAACAAGAGAAACGAATTTGCTCCCGCTCAAATCATGCAAGAACCGACTGCGGCTGCGGCCCCATCCCCCCGACTGCAGCTGCAATGAAGCGGAAACCCACTACCCCTCGGGACTCGCGCCATCGCTTTACCGTGCGTATCGATCAGTGCACTAGTAATTTTTGCTAGTCATCTTAGTAGTCCTGGTAGGTTGCACCGTAGGAGTAGCCTTTATAGGACCCAGAGCAAAGGCTGTTCCTGTTTTGGTGGCACGCACGCGTCTCTCTTTCTCTCTCTCTCTCTTTTTTTTTTTTTGCGAGTACACGAGCGTCAGCGGTCCATATATCCACGGAGCCACGGAGGGGAGGCCGGAGAAGCGAACCGGACCCGATCACGGCGGAGGAGGGACCGACGATCGGCCGGAGCTCGACCGCGCGTGCACGGGAGGGGAAAGCGATGGCTGGTCACTGGTGCATGCCGTGTCGGGGGGCTTTGCCTTCGCTTTCCGTGGCCGGGGGGTCGATGTGATTCTTGGCTAGGTTTTGTTTTGGGATCTGCGGCTGCGGCGGACGTGTTAAGTAGCGACCGGTACACTGCTACGGCGAGAGGAGAGATACGTACCTACCAGTATGGATTTTCTCCTCTTTGCTGCCATTCATCCTTCTTGTGGAGTACAGTGTGGTAGTACCTCTCAAAGAATTTAATTAACCACTGACCACAAAACATGACATCCTCTTTGTTTGTTTTTCCTCTCTGCTGCAAATCGCAATGCGTGAATTGCACGGTCAAATCCTCACAATTCTAAACCTGGTGAAAAGTATTCACAAGAAGTTATACAAAGGTCTCTATATGCGGTGTTTTTCCATGTCCCGTATTTTTTTTCAAATCCTCACATTCTAAATCTGGTGAAAAGTATTCAGAAGAAGTTATAAAAACGGTCTCCATATGCACTGTTTTTCCATGTCCTGTATTTTTTTCAAAGACAGGACAGTTTTTTTTGAACATAGTACAGACGCAAAGCGCTCATATAAACACGCATACACTCACCCCTATGAATGCACACACGCACACCCTATGAGCACCTTCGAGAGACTAAGCCGGCATATCATTTTGAGATTTTACGAAATCACCGTAGTCGCTTCGTAGTCGACGGGAACGGAAGACAGGACAGATTGATTCTGAAGACTGTTGGCAGGTTCATTTCCTAGTAGCAGGCCTGATCTTGCGTGTACTTGCATGCTTCGAAGGTTTTTCTTTTAAATGTGCAAACTCAAGTAGACAGGCCAATCGGTGAGTAATATCCTGATTATTATTTATTGAAAAAGTGATCCTAGTTCACAAAAAAGTAGACACGAATGCTACACCGTGGAGAATTTTCTTTTCAATTTCTTTTTGCCGAATTTCAAAATTGCAGCGAGGAAAGATTCATCGAAGGCAGCAGAAACAATATTGTTGTGATGCCTACCAAGGTTAAAAGGTCTCTAGTACATCACATGTTTCACAATGAGCGAACAATCCCCCCTTCTCCCTCAGAAAGTCAGAAGGATGTACGTTAAGGCCATACCCATGCTATGAATATGTGTACTTCATTTTAGAGACAACACCTCATGCGATCACAGTGGCGAATCCACCCATCCGTCTAATAAGAGATTGCTAATAGCGCAGATCGATCTATGTAAGGCCTCCTATGTATCCAAAGGAGCTTCTCTCGCTTAAGAACACAATGCAAAAGTGCTGTTGGATATGCGAAGGCAATGACATCAACTGTATCCCGCCTCATGTCAAAGACAGCGAAAATATGTCTGCAAAATATCAGATTTTTACAGCGAAAATAGGGGTGAGGCTGTTAATGAAACTGCTAGATATCAGTTTCTTTTACTTGTGGACTAGGATCTATGTCTATACAATATTCAAGGCTCCTAGCCTCTGATGTTAGATTAAAAACAGTTTTTGGAAGATCATGACTGAGAAAATTGAAAAAAGGTGTTCATGGCAGGGGAGGCTGCTTAACATTGCTGGGAGAGTAACTTTGGTTCAATCTTGTCTTACTAATATACCCGTTGATATGATGTCTTTCTATCCTATGCCTGTGGGGGTTAGGAAGAAAGTGGATTTTTATAGAGCCAGGCTGGTGTGGCAAGCTGATGAGGATAAAAAAATTACCATCTGGTAAATTGGAAGACTTGTAACTTTTCAACAAAGTTCTACTTGCCCAATGGCTGTGAAAACTTGAAAGTGAAAATGGGATGTGGCAGGAAATCCTACTTGCTAAGTATGTGAAAGGGAAGTGTATCTCTGGGATTAAACATAAACGTAGAGAACTAGAGATTCTCACTTCTGGTCCAGTCTTCTGCATTTTAGAGACATGTATTATCAACATGTAAAAAAAGTGGTTGGGGGATGGAAAAAACACTAGGTTCTGGGAAACTAGTGGGTGGGTGATAAACCCTTGAAAGATGCCTATCCTAGTCTTCATTTTATCAACAATAATCATAATATCTGTTTTTGATGCCATTGACAAAGGATGGCAACAATTCACATTTAGAAGAACTTCATTTGGAGATTCTATTGATTTGTGGAATTCTCTACACACCCCCGATGATGTCTCCTGACAAAAATTTACAGTGAAATCCCTTTACTTATATCTGATTAAAAGTGATAGAGGCTTCCCACATATTTTTTTGTGGAAAGTCAAAGTGCCTGCTAAAATTAATTTTTTCTTATGGCTGCTTAATAAAAAAAGCGTTTTTTAGAAATGGAGAAGGACCTCCCGCCTCTGCATCTGGACGATGCATGCACCCACTTTATTAATTATTCACACAAGACCTTACAAAGTCATACAACAGTAAGACTAAAGCCACCGTCTAGGCAACATCTGTCGCTACTCCTATCCAGTTGATGTAGGGATGCTAATAGTCTGGGCCTAATACTAAACAGACCTTATAGCCAAGCCTAACATCTAAGACCTGAGGTCCCAACCAGGACGTGTTGGGGAACATAGTAATTTCAAAAAAATTCCTACGCACACACAAGATCATGGTGATACATACCAACGAGAGGGGAGAGTGTCGTCCACGTATCCCCGTAGACCGTTAAGCGAAAGCGTTATGACAACGCGGTTGATGTAGTCATACGTCTTCACGATCGACCGGTCCTGAGTACCGAACGTACGGCACCTCCGCGTTCAGCACACGTTTAGCTCGGTGACGTCCCGCGAACTCACGATCCAGTAGAGCTCGAGGGAGAGTTTCGTCAGCACGACGGCGTGGTGACGATGTTTATGAAGCTAGTGTTGCAGGGCTTCGCCTAAGCACTGCTACAGTATGACCGAGGTGGATTATGGTGGAGGGGGCACCACACACGGCTGGGAGAGATCAATGATCAACTTGTGTGTTCTAGGGTGCCTGTCGGTGTCAAAACCGGCGGATCTCGGATAGGGGGTCCCGAACTGTGCGTCTAAAGCGGATGGTAACAGGAGGCAGGGGACACGATGTTTTACCCAGGTTCGGGCCCTCTTGATGGAGGTAAAACCCTACGTCCTGCTTGATTAATATTGATGATATGGGTAGTACAAGAGTAGATCTACCGCGAGATCAGAGATGCTAAACCCTAGAAGCTAGCCTATGGTATGATTGTATGTTGTCCTACAGACTAAAACCCTCCGGTTTATATAGACACCAGAGAGGGTTAGGGTTACACAAGGTCGATTACAAAGGAGGAGATATCCATATCCGTATTGCCTAGCTTGCCTTCCACGCCAAGTAGAGTCCCATCCGGACATGAGACGAAGTCTTCAATCTTGTATCTTCATAGTCCAACAGTCCGGCCAAAGGATATAGTCCGGCTGTCCGGAGACCCCCTAATCCAGGACTCCCTTAGTAGCCCCTGAACCAGACTTCAATGACGATGAGTCCGACGCGCAGTACTGTCTTCGGCATTGCAAGGCGGGTTCCTCCTCCGAATACACCACGGAAGAATTTGAATACAAGGATAGTGTCCAACCCTGCAAAAATAAGTTCCACATACCTCCGTAGAGAGAATAATATTTCCACAAATATAATCTGCTGACACGTTTCGGCAACATGACATCATGCCATGGCCCGGTGATTATTCGAACCGTTTCCTTTAACTAGCCCCGCACATAACGCGAGGCAGTTTTTTGACACGTCTTGTCAAAGCAGAGATCGTCCCCTTATTATGGGATTCTCATCAATACGGGCGTGGGTAACCCAACCGCGCCATTGATTACGACGCTTGGGGGATAAGCGAGTTTTACCAGGCTAGTGGGGGCGCATAGTTTCGGCCGCCCATATAAAGGGACAAGGATTCACCTTTTCATCCACGCCTTCTTCCTCCTTTGCTCATCCATTTTCGCACACTCGAGCTCCAGCGCCCAAGTCCGCATTTCCCACCTCAACCTTCTCCAACCATGTCCGGAGCGGGAGGCACATGGATGGTCTCCTCCATCACGGAGGGACACATCAAGAAGCTGAGGAGAGCCGGATACCTACCAGACGACATCGCGCACCGGCTCCCAGATGAGGGGCAGCTCATCCCCACCCCCAGGCCCCACGAGAGGGTAGTGTTCCTTACCCATTTCCTCCGCGGACTGGGATTCCCTCTCCACCCATTCGTCCGGGGGCTCATGTTCTACTACGGCCTGGATTTCCACGATATGGCCCCGAACTTCATCCTCAACATCTCGGCGTTTATCGTTGTGTGCGAGGCCTTCCTCCGCATCAAGCCCCACTTCGGCTTATGGCTGAAGACCTTCAATGTCAAGTCGAAGGTTGTGAGCGGCCGCCAGGCGGAGTGCGGAGGCGCCATGGTGGGCAAGATGCCCGTCACATGGCTCGAGGGCTCCTTCGTGGAGACCATAAGGGGGTGGCAATCGGGGTGGTTCTACATCACCGAGCCGCGTGACCCTGCATGGGCAGCGGCCCCCGAGTTCCGATCTGGCATCCCCACGCGGCTCACCTCCTGGCAAGAGAAGGGCCTGTCCCGTGGTAGGTCGGGGGAGCTGACCGGACTCCAAACATGTATCCAAAACATGGTGAGCAAGAAGCTCAAACTCGTCAACGTAGTCCAGGTCATGCTCATCCGTCGGATCCTCCCGTGTCAACAACGGGCTTTCAACTTGTGGGAGTTCGACCCAGCCCAGCACCAAACTCTGAACAGGCTCTTCGACACAACACACGAGGATGCCTGGAAGGTGCTATTCAAGGGCGCCGAGGTTCCCCCTCCCACTACCGAGGATCGCGGATTCTGCGCAAAGTGCCAAGCCAGTGCTGTAAGCTATTTTACCTCTTACAGGATACTTGTTTTTCGTAGTTTGACTGTATGCGGGATCTAAGCTCCCGTACCTTTGACAGGACTGATAGGAAACGGCCGGACAGATCGACTGTCCGGCTCCCTTGCCCGGAGGCCCAGCAAACGCTCTCCTGACGAAGATGCTGACTCCGGCTCCTTACAAGGTGCCAGAGAAGACCAAGAAGGCCAAGGGAACCCGAAAGAGTTCCCGACGCCAGGTGTTATCGGACTCATCGTTCGATAACTCTGCGGCACACTCCTCCCCCGAAGACGAGGAGGAAGAAGAAGATGCTCCCCCTTCAGTTGGGGGAGACAAGAAAACGAAGGCCGCCCCAACCGGGGGGGGGGGGCGAAGGGTCCAAGAAGGGAAGGACTCTCCTTCCGGACTACTCTACTACCGCCGCCGAAGGCGAAGATGAGTGGCTGCTCAGGGCCAAGCCCCTGGCAAAGTCGTAAGTATTCGGATGCCAGAGTAACTCATATCATTCATTTGTCGCACTGTTTCCTCTAACGCTGAATTATGATTATGCAGACTGCCACGAGCCCGTATCGACGTATCGTCGGACGGCTCCCTGGGCTCGTCGAATATAGATAGCAATCCACTTTCGACCGCCACCTCCCCCTGCCCTACGGACAACGCCGAGGTGTTGTCTCAAGAGGCACCTGGTCGAGGGGAGACAATCCCGGAGGCGCCTCAAGGCGACCTTCCGGACTCCGGGAGCAGAGGGAGCAAGGCTCCCGAGGGCTCCGAGTCCGGCCCTCAGCCGAACACCGCGCCGGAATCCCCGGTGGTTCCGAACTCAGGCAGGCGGCCTCCTTCTAAAAGGGGCAAGACGCCTGTGCCGGTGACCTCTGTCCATCCAGAGGCACCGGACAATCTGCTGGGAGCGCTTCCATCGACGAGGAGCACCACACTATTATGAGTGCGGTGGTCCAGAAGGTTCAGTCCGCCAAGAGCGGATTGACTGAAGTCTGTGCCAGCCTTCTAACAGGCTTTGAGGTAAGTGTTTGAAATATAGGAAAAAATATTACCGCATAGATAGTAGCCCCTGATGCTCTGTTCGGTGTTCAAAAAGAAAAGCCGAATAGAGGATCAGATAATACCGCAGGAGTCTAACATAAGTATGTCTATATGCGTATGCAGGTTTCGCTGCTGGCCTCAGCTGCACTGACTGCGGAGGTCGCCACACTGAAGCATGAACTCGAGGGGTCCAAGAAAGAGCTCGGCCTTGCCAAGAGGCAGCTCGAGGAGAACAAGGGTAAGTAATACCCTGTCTATAGATATGTATATATAAAAGAAGACGCGATTGCAAAATGACAGGATCATCTTATATTTGTCAGGGGCCACGACCGAGGTGGCGACCCTGAAGCAAGCGCTATCCGAGGCCGAAGACAAAGCGACCAAGGAGCGCACCGAGCGGGAAAGGCAAGAGGCACGGGTGGGCGAGGTGCAGAAAGAGCTCCAAGCTCTTGTGTCGAAGCATGAGGCGTTGGAGCGTGACTTGGAGACGCGAGAGTTCGAGCTTGCCGCGGCCCTCGAAAGCGCGAAAAATGCCAAGGCTGAAGCCCAGAGGGCCCTCCAGGAGATTGATGCGATGAAGAAGATAGTGGCGGGTAAGGCATTCTATATGCAAAGCAAGCATGTGAAAGTAAATTACCTGTTACTTACCCGAATCCGGAGCTCTCCAGGAGCATTCGCAGATTTGCCCCGCAGCGTGTCAGATGCCGCAACTTTTTACCAGGCCGAGGAGGGAAGCTCAACGGAGAAGTTGTTCTGGGCCCAATATACTGGGACCGAACACCTGATGCCTATGAGCGACCAGCTAAAGCAGCTGGTCGAGCTACACAAGGCGGCCGAACAGGCCATGAAGGGCTTTATAGTCCGGCTGTGGCCTGGCGACGCCCTTCCGAACAACTACTTCGGCCTGGTGAGACGGCTTGTGGATGCCTGCCCGCAGCTGGAAGTCGTCAAGCGGTCCGTCTGCATTGAAGGTGCACGCCGAGCTTTCGCCCGTGTGAAGGTGCAATGGGCCAAGCTACACGCCGTGAAGATGATCAAGGAAGGGCCGCCGGCGGGCAAGGAGCATCGCCACCCCGAGATGTACTATGAGGGTGTCCTGAAGGGTGCCCGTCTCGTAGCGGACGAGTGTACGGAAGATGTAATATTTGAATGAATTTGCTCGTGTGATCCTGTATGCTGAAAACCTGTTTCATATGCGCTATGCAACACTTGTTTGAATTTAAAATATTACCTTCTGTTCGACTGTTTATCAAATCTGAGAGATGGCTAGTTGTCGGTTTCTGCCCCCATGCCACGAGTGCTGGGGTGTTCGGGATAAACCTGAGCACTCTTGTTCCCATTTTTGGGTCCTTCGAGGCAGGTGCTCGGCACAACGAACAAGACAATCGGACTAATAATGCTTTATCACTCTCACTTAGCCATAGAATTCTATAATTTTAAACTTCGGCGAAGCCCCTGGCACTCGGAAGGCCGAATTCGGGGCGCGATACATGCCTTAAGCCGGATAGGGCCGACTCCTCGCTCTAAGCGGCATAAGTCTTTAGGGACTCGAAAACCTCTCGAACAGCGACCAATCTCTCGCCTTATCATGACAGTCAGTTTTAGCTTTCTCTACTAAGGTGCTTGGCCCAGCTGAACCGGGGCACAATCGCAGTAGTTCTCCCAGTGCTACCTTAGCCGATATAGCGGAACGTAAGGTACCAAAACATGGGAGCCGGGCAAACCTAACTATCGACCAAAGACATGATTCGGAGTTGATGCATATAATGCTATAAGTTCGGGGTGCCGCACTTGTGAAAGTGTTCGGACTTCTCACACCATATTGTGGGGGTACTTAAGCCCCTGGTGTATTGGCCGTACCAAAGTGTACGGTTGCAATGTGTCATTAATAAACACACACACACACACACACATATATATAAAGGAAGAATGCAATAATAGTCTTAATGCTATGTATTGTTTATTCAAAAAGGTGCGTTCAAGCAGAATGATACATGCAGTGCAATAAGCAAAAAGTAGGACTATATCCCCTCCAAGGGCAAGCTGAGGAATAATGTTAAGGCAAGTATTTCACTCATTATCGTAATCCACTTGGGAGTTCCGTTTTGTGATGTAGCTTTCTGCCTCCTTGGTTGCTGCATCATGTGTTCGACAATCATGCTGCCGAACAGGGTTTCCAAAGATTAATGTCCTGAAAGAAAAATAACAAAGCGGGAAGCCCCTAGTGCAGTTTAAGCCGCGTCTTGGGGCGTGCCGTAGTCGTGCCCCCTCCCTACCTGTGCCCACGGTATTTTTAGTGCGTAATTATGTACGCGTGGTACGAGTTTTGCCATTTGGCTTGGGCGGGGTGGGGGCCGCATTGCTATGCGAGCTTGGAACGTGCCAGGCGGTCCTGTTGCCGAATACTCCAGGCGCTCTTGAAGGTGTTCGGGTCCTTAAACGCCGAACTAGTGGATTGCCTTGAGAGGCTGCTTTGCGCTTCCGCTGCGAGGGCCGCAGTGTGCTCCTCCGTTCGGAGAGAGCGCTCTGTGTTTCCATTAACTGTAATGACCCCCTGAGGTCCTGGCATCTTGAGCTTGAGGTATGCATAATGCGGTACCGCATTGAATCTCGCAAATGCGGTTCGCCCGAGCAGTGCATGATAACCACTGCGGAACGGTACTATATCGAAGATTAACTCTTCGCTTCGGAAGTTATCCGGGGATCCAAAGACCACTTCGAGTGTGACTGAGCCTGTGCAATGGGCCTCTACACCTGGTATGACGCCTTTAAAGGTCGTTTTTGTGGGTTTGATCCTTGAGGGGTCTATACCCATTTTGCCCACCGTGTCCTGGTAAAGCAGGTTCAGACTGCTGCTGTCATCCATAAGGACTCGAGTGAGGTGAAATCCGTCAATAATTGGGTCTAAGACCAGTGCGGCGAATCCGCCATGACGGATACTAGTGGGATGGTCCCTGCGATCGAAGGTGATCGAACATGAGGACCATGGGTTGAACTTTGGGGCGACTGGCTCCAACGCATATACGTCCCTGAGCGCACGCTTTCGCTCCCTCTTAGGGATGTGGGTTGCGTATATCATGTTCACCGTCCGCACTTGTGGGAGGAACCTATTCTGTCCTCCGGTATTCGGCTGTCGGGGCTCCTCCTCGTCATCGCTATGTGGCCCCTTATCTTTGTTTTCAGCAATTAACTTGCCGGCCTGCTTGAACACCCAACAATCTATGTTGGTGTGGTTGACTGGCTTGTCGGGGGTGCCGTGTATTTGACACGAGCGATCGAGTATACGGTCCAAACCGGACGGGCCTGGAGTGCTTCTTTTGAATGGCTTTTTCCGCTGACCGGGTTTAGAGCCTTTGAATCCGGCACTGACTGTCGTATCCTCGGTATTATCGCTATTAATGTGGCGCTTATGTTTGTTGCGACGTGACCTGCTATTGCCGTCCTTGGTAACCAAAGTACCATGGTTCTTTGATATGTTATTACTACGAGCCAGCCAGCTGTCTTCTCCCGCACAAAAGCGGGTCATGAGTGTCGTGAGGGCTGCCATAGATTTCGGCTTTTCCTGACCAAGGTGCCGGGCTAGCCACTCGTCGCGGATGTTGTGCTTGAAAGCTGCTAGAGCCTCTGCATCCGGACAGTCAACAATTTGATTTTTCTTTGTTAGGAACCATGTCCAGAATTGCCTGGCCGATTCCTCTGGCTGCTGAATTATGTGGCTCAAGTCATCGGCATCTGGTGGTTGCACATAAGTGCCCTGAAAGTTGTCGAGGAATGCGACTTTCAGATCCTCCCAACAGCCAATGGACTCTGCTGGCAAACTATTGAGCCAATGCCGAGCTGGTCCTTTGAGTTTGAGTGAGAGATATTTAATGGCGTGTAGATCATCACCGCGTGCCATGTGGATATGCAGGAGGAAATCCTCGATCCATACCGCAGGATCTGTTGTGCCGTCGTATGATTCTATATTTACGGGTTTGAAACCCTCTGGGATTTGATGATTCATTACTTCGTCTGTGAAGCATAAGGGGCGTGCGGCGCCTCTGTACTGGGCTATATTGCGACGCAGCTCCAATGAGTCTTGCCCGCTGTGTTCGGCCCGGCCGGATTTACTTTTGCTGTATCCGAGGTGACGATTATCGTCTCACGTAGTGGCGCGCCCTCGTGATCCGTAGATCGATCTTGCATGTTTTGCCTTGTCCTCCAATACGTCTCGGGCGTATTTCCCCATGCCTTTTTATTTGAATGGCGTCGGGGTGCAGGCTAAGCTTTTGGCGGGAATGCCTCTCTGTCGCGACCACGAGGTGGCCGATCAGCCGCATCATACGCTTCTTCCTCCAGTCGGGGTAGCAACCTGCATTTTGGGTAACTCTTGGAGGGGCGTTCGAGTTTAAATTCCTCGGCCGCCAGGACTTCAGTCCATCTGTCAGCTAGCAGATCTTGATCAGCTTGAAGCTGCTGCTACTTTTTCTTAAGGCTATTTGCCGTGGCTATAATCCGGCGCTTGAAGTGCTCTTGTTCGACGGGATCCTCTGGCATGACGAATTCGTCATCGTCGAGGCTTGCCTCATCTTCGGAGGGAGGTATGTAATTATTATCCTCTTCCTCTCTATCTGTCGCTCTCTCATGAGGGCTGGCTTCTCCATCCTCCTGTGTTGGATCTTGCTGGAGGCGGTTATCTTCGGCACTGTCCGGGGTGTTGTTATCTCTTGTGTCGGAATCACCGTTTTTGCTTTGGCGGGACTTAGAGCGGCGCCGCTGACGCTGGTGCTTAGGTTGCTTCCTGGAGGGGTCATCCTCCGCTATCTCGTCGCCATTGCCTTCTTTGGGTGTGTCCATCATGTATATATCGTATGATGAGGTGGCTGTCCAGTGCCCTGTGGGCAGTGGTTCCTCTTCGTCTCCCGCATCGTCGTCCATACCGTCGATGTCTTCGGAGTCGAAGTCGAGCATGTCGGTTAAGTCGTCGACAGTGACTACTAAGTGGGTGGTGGGTGGGCAGCGAATTTCTTCGTCATCCGCATCCCAATCCTGCCGGACATAGTTCGGCCAGGATCCTCCTAACAAGGAGAGAGACCTTAATGAGTTCAGTATGTCGCCAAAGGGTGAGTGCTGAAAAATATCCGCGGAGGTGAACTCCATGATCCGCGCCCAATCGGATTCGCTAGGAACGGGCGCAGGCAGTTCGGAGTCCGTGGCCGGAGAAGGATTCGACAGTCTGACAACACGGCTCTCGTGCAGGGTAAGGTCGATGTTCGGCTCGATCTCCGCTGAGGGTAAGGCCTCCGTGGCGGGGTCTATCCACCCGTCCATGGACGGCGCAACCGGCTCCGAATTGAGGGTCGGAGCGGCTACCGGTGCGATCTCTTGAACACTGTTTGATGGTAGAGCTAAATCGTACTCATCGTGACCGCGTGACGCACAGGGCAGAGGCTTGAATCCGTCGAAGATCAAGTCTCCATGGATATCGGCCGTGTAGTTTAAGCTTCCAAACCTGACCTGGTGGCCAGGGGCGTAACTTTCGATCTGCTCCAGATGGCCAAGCGAGTTGGCCCGCAGTGCGAAGCCGCCGAATACAAAAATCTGTCCGGGGAGAAAAGTCTCACCCTGGACTGCATCACTAACGATGATCGAAGGAGCCATCAAGCCTAACGGCGACGACACAGAGGAACTCTCAATGAAAGCACCAATGTCGGTGTCAAAACCGGCGGATCTCGGGTAGGGGGTCCCGAACTGTGCGTCTAAGGCGGATTGTAACATGAGGCAGGGGACACGATGTATTACCCAGGTTCGGGCCCTCTTGATGGAGGTAAAACCCTACGTCCTGCTTGATTAATATTGATGATATGGGTAGTACAAGAGTAGATCTACCGCGAGATCAGAGAGACTAAACCCTAGAAGCTAGCCTATGGTATGATTGTATGTTGTCCTACAGATTAAAACCCTCCGGTTTATATAGACACTGGAGAGGGTTAGGGTTACACAAGGTCGGTTACAAAGGAGGAGATATCCATATCCGTATTGCCTAGCTTGCCTTCCACGCCAAGTAGAGTCCCATCCGGACACGAGACAAAGTCTTCAATCTTATATCTTCATAGTCCAACAGTCCGGCCAAAGGATATAGTCCGGCTGTTCGGAGACCCCCTAATCCAGGACTCCCTCAGTGCCCCTTGCCTACGTATATAAAGGAGCAAAGGGGAAGGCCGGCCGGCCCTATAGGGCGCGCCAGGAGGAGGAGTCCTCCTCCTAGTAGGAGTAGGACCCCCCCTCTTTCCTACTCCTAATAGGACGGGGAAAGGAAGGGGGAGACGGAGAAGGAAAAGGCCCCCCTTTCCAAGTCCAATTCGGACCAGAGGGGGAGGGGGCGCGCGGCCTACCCTGACCGACCCCTCTCTCTTCACTAGGGCCCAACAAGGCCCATTAACTCTCGGGGGGTTCCAGTAACCCCTCTGGCACTCCGGTAAAATCGCAATTTCATCCGGATCTCTTCCGATATCCAAATGTAGGCTTCCAATATATCAATATTTATGTCTCAACCATTTCGAGACTCCTCGTCATGTCTGTGATCATATCCGGGACTCCGAACTACCTTCGGTACATCAAAACATATAAACTCATAATACCGATCATCACAGAACTTTAAGCGTGCGGACCCTACGGGTTCGAGAACTATGTAGACATGACCGAGACATGTCTCCGGTCAATAACCACTAGCAGAACCTGGATGCTCATATTGGTTCCTACATATTCTACAAGACCTTTATCGGTCAAACCGCAAAACAACATACGTTGTTCCCTTTGTCATCGGTATGTTACTTGCTCGAGATTCGATCGTCGGTATCGCAAAACAACATACGTTCTGTAATGCATCATCCCGCAACTAACTCATTAGTCACATTGCTTGCAAGGCTTATAGTGATGTGCATTACCGAGAGGGCCCAGAGATACCTCCCCGACAGTCGGAGTGACAAATCCTATTCTTGATCTATGCCAACTCCACGAACACCATCGGAGACACATTTAGAGCACCTTTATAATCACCCAGTTACGTTGTGACGTTTGGTAGCACATAAAGTGGTCCTCCGGTATTCGGGAGTTGCATAATCTCAATCATAGGAACATGTATAAGTCATGAAGAAAGCAATAGCAGTAAACTAAACGATCAAGTGCTAAGCTAACAAAATGGGTCAAGTCAATCATATCATTCTCCTAATGATGTGATCCCGTTGATCAAATGACAACTGATGTCTACGGCTAGGAAACTCAACCATCTTTGATCAACGAGCTAGTCAAGTAGAGGCATACTAGTGACACTATGTTTGTCTATGTATTCACACATGTATTGTGTTTCCGGTTAATACAATTCTAGCATGACTAATAAACATTTATGATGATATGAGGAAATAAATAATAACTTTATTATTGCCTCTAGGGCATTTTTCCTTTAGGACAGCTGCCGGGTATGGGGCACCCACCAGTCCGGCGCACTCCTCAACTAGGACGCCTGTCGTGTATGAGGCCGCCGCAACCACCTCCCGGTCTAGCTGTCGTCGACGCCACCACGACGCTAGACAATGCCACCATACTACGCTCGTCCATCATCACACGTCCATCCTGCGCTCGTCCATCGTCACACGCCCACTGGCGAGACCCTGCTGCTCCATGCCACTGAGACTAGCCGTTGTCGACGTGCCAGATGCCACGCCGCTCCTGCGACGCGAAACACCACTGGCTGCCACTAGTCCCATCCCCTCCGCTTGTAGTACCTCAAACCGAGCACCCAAACGCCCCAGGCGGCGCCTTCAAGAAGGGTACGACACACGTAGTGCCGCCGCCGCCCAATCTAAGGAGATTTAGGGTTTTCACCCGGGCATGGGGTCGGGGCGGAGGGCAGGGACCTCGACGGCGCCTGCTGAAGGAAATATGCCCTAGAGGCAATAATAAAGTTATTATTTATTTCCTTATATCATGATAAATGTTTATTATTCATGCTAGAATTGTATTAACCGGAAACATGATACATGTGTGAATACATAGACAAACAGAGTGTCACTAGTATGCCTCTACTTGACTAGCTCGTTGATCAAAGATGGTTATGTTTCCTAGCCATAGACAAAGAGTTGTCATTTGATTAATGGGATCACATCATTAGGAGAATGATGTGATTGACTTGACCCATTCCGTTAGCTTAGCACTTGATCATTTAGTTTGTTGCTATTGCTTTCTTCATGACTTATACATGTTCCTATGACTATGAGATTATGCAACTCCCATTTACCGGAGGAACACTTTGTGTGCTACCAAACGTCACAACGTAACTGGGTGATTATAAAGGTGCTCTACAGGTGTCTCCGAAGGTACTTGTTGGGTTGGCGTATTTCGAGATTAGGATTTGTCACTCCGATTGTCAGAGAGGTATCTCTGGGCCCACTCGGTAATGCACATCACTTAAGCCTTGCAAGCATTGCAAATAATGAGTTAGTTGCGGGTTGATGTATTACGGAACGAGTAAAGAGACCTGCCAGTAATGAGATTGAACTAGGTATTGAGATACCGACGATCAAATCTCGGGCAAGTAACATACCGATGACAAAGGGAACAACGTATGTTGTTATGCGGTTTGACCGATAAAGATCTTCGTAGAATATGTGGGAGCCAATATGAGCATCCAGGTTCCGCTATTGGTTATTGACCGGAGACGTGTCTCGGTCATGTCTACATAGTTCTCGAACCCGTAGGGTCCGCACGCTTAAAGTTCGATGACGGTTATATTATGAGTTTATGTGTTTTGATGTACCGAAGGAGTTCGGAGCCCCGGATGAGATCGGGGACATGACGAGGAGTCTCGAAATGGTCGAGACGTAAAGATCGATTTATTGGACGACTATATTCGGACATCGGAAAGGTTCCGAGTGATTCGGGTATTTTCGGGAGTACCGGGGAGTTACAGGAATTCGTATTGGGCCTTAATGGGCCATACGGGAAAGGAGAGAAAGGCCTCAAAGGGTGGCCGCACCCCTCCCCATGGGCTAGTCCGAATTGGACTAGGGAGGGGGGCGTCCCCTTCCTTCCTTCTCCTTTTCCCTTCCCTTTCCTTCCCTCCTACTCCTACTACATGGAAGGGCTCCTAGTTCTACTAGGAAAAGGGGAATCCTACTCCCGGTGGGAGTAGGACTCCCCTAGGGCGCGCCATAGAGAGGGCCGGCCCTCCCCCTCCTCCACTCCTTTATATACGGGGGCAGGGGGCACCCCAAAGACACAACAATTGATCTCTTGATCTCCTAGCCGTGTGCGGTGCCCCCCTCCACCATAATCCACCTCGATCATATCGTAGCGGTGCTTAGGCGAAGCCCTACGTCGGTAGAACATCATCATCGTCACCACGCCGTCGTGCTGACGAAACTCTCCCTCAACACTCGGCTGGATCGGAGTTCGAGGGACGTCATCGAGTTGAACGTGTGCAGAACTCGGAGGTGTCGTGCGTTCGGTACTTGATCGGTCAGATCGTGAAGACGTACGACTACATCAACCGCGTTGTGCTAACGCTTCCGCTTTCGGTCTACGAGGGTACGTGGACAACACTCTCCCCTCTCGTTGCTATGCATCACCATGATCTTGCGTGCGCATAGAATTTTTTTGAAATTACGACGTTCCCCAACAGTGGCATCCGAGCCAGGTTTTATGCGTTGATGTAATATGCACGAGTAGAACACAAGTGAGTTGTGGGTGATATAAGTCATACTGCTTAACAGCATGTCACACTTTGGTTCGGCGGTATTGTTGGATGAAGCGGTCCAGACCGACATTACGCGTACGCTTACGAGAGACTGGTTTTACCGCCGTGCTATGCACACAGGTGACTAGCGGGTGTCAGTTTCTCCAACTTTAGTTGAACCGAGTGTGGCTACGCCCGGTCCTTGAGAAGGTTAAAACAACACCAACTTGACAAACTATCGTTGTGGTTTTGATGCGTAGGTAAGAACGGTTCTTGCTAAACCCGTAGCAGCCACGTAAAACTTGCAACAACAAAGTAGAGGACGTCTAACTTGTTTTTGCAGGGCATGTTGTGATGTGATATGGTCAAGACGTGATGAGATATAAGTTGTTGTATAAGATGATCATGTTTTGTTGAAGTTATCGGCAACTGGCAGAAGCCTTATGGTTGTCTCTTTATTGCATAAGATGCAAGCGCCAAATAATTGCTTTACAATTATCGCTATGCGATAGCAATAGTTGCAAGAGCAATAGTTGGCAAGACGACCATGTGAGACACATTGATATAGATCAAGATGATGGAGATCATGGTGTCATGCCGGTGACGATGGAAATCATGACGATGTTTTGGAGATGGAGATCAAAGGCACAAGATGATGATGGCCATATCATGTCACATATTTTGATTGCATGTGATGTTTATCTTTTATGCATCTTATCTTGCTTTGATTGACAGTAGCATTATAAGATGATCTCTCACTAAATTTCAAGATAAAAGTGTTCTCCCTGAGTATGCACCGTTGCGAAAGTTCGTCGTGCCCAGACACCACGTGATGATCGGGTGTGATAAGCTCTACGTCGATCTACAATGGGTGCAAGCCAGTTTTGCACACGCAGAATACTCAAGTTAAACTTGACGAGCCTAGAATATGCAGATATGGCCTCGGAACACTGAGACCGAAAGGTCGAGCGTGAATCATATAGTAGATATGATCAACATAGTGATGTTCACCATTGAAAACTACTCCATTTCACGTGATGATCGATTATGGTTTAGTTGATATGGATCACGTGATCACTTAGATGATTAGAGGGATGTCTATCTAAGTGGGAGTTCTTAAGTAATATGATTAATTGAACTTTAATTTATCATGAACTTAGTCCTGGTAGTATTAGAATATCTATGTTGTAGATCAATAGCTCGCGTTTAGCTCCCTTGTTTTATTTTTGATATGTTCCTAGAGAAAACTAAGTTGAAAGATGTTAGTAGCAATGATGCGGATTGGATCCGTGATCTGAGGTTTATCCTCATTGCTGCACAGAAAAATTATGTTCTTGATGCACCGCTAGGTGACAAACCTATTGCAAGAGTAGATGCAGATGTTATGAACATTTGGCTAGCTCAATATGATGACTACTTGATAGTTTAGTGCACCATGCTTAAACGGCTTAGAATCGGGACTTCAAAGCCGTTTTGAACGTCATGAACCATATGAGATGTTCCAGGAGTTGAAGTTAATATTTCAAGCAAATACCCGAGTTGAGAGATATGAAGTCTCCAACAAGTTCTATAGCTAAAAGATGGAGGAGAATAGCTCAAGCAGTGAGCATGTGCTCAGATTGTCTGGGTACTACAATCGCTTGAATCAAGTGGGAGTTAATCTTTCAGATAAAATAGTGATTGATCTAGTCACCATCACCAAGTTAGTAGAACTTCGTGATGAACTATAATATGCAAGGGATAACAGAAATGATTCACAAACTCTTCGTGATGCTGAAATCGACGAAGGTAGAAATCAAGAAAAGCATCAAGTGTTGATGGTAAACAAAACCACTAGTTTCAAGTAAAGGGACAAAGGGAAGAAAGGGGAACTTTAAGAAGAACGGCAAACAAGTTGCTGCTCAAGTGAAAAAACCCAAGTCTGGACCTAAGCCTGAAACTGAGTGCTTCTACTGCAAAGGGACTGGTCATTGGAAGTGGAACTACCCCAAGTAATTGGCGGATAAGAAGGATGGCAAAGTGAACATAGGTATATTTGATATACATGTTATTGATGTGTACTTTACTAATGTTTATAGCAACCCCTCAGTATTTGATACTAGTTCAGTTGCTAAGAATAGTAACTCGAAACGGGAGTTGCAGAATGAACAGAGACTAGTTAAGGGTGAAGTGACGATGTGTATTGGAAATGGTTCCAAGATTGATATGATCATCATCGCACTCTCCCTATACTTTCGGGATTAGTGTTGAACCCAAATAAGTGTTATTTGGTGTTTGCGTTGAGAATGAATATGATTTGATCATGTTTATTACAATACGGTTATTCATTTAAGTAAGAGAATAAATTGTTGTTCTGTTTACATGAATAAAACCTTCTATGGTCATACACCCAATGAAAATGGTTTGTTGGATCTCGATCGTGGTGATACACATTCTCATAATATTGAAGCCAAAAGATGCAAAGTTAATAATGATAGTGCAACTTATTTGTGGCACTGCCGTTTAGGTCATATTGGTGTAAAGCGCATGAAGAAAATACATGTTGATGGGCTTTTGGAATCACTTGATTATGAATCAGTTGATGCTTGCGAATCGTGCCTCATGGGCAAGATGACTAAGACTCCGTTCTCCGGAACAATGGAGCAAGCAACTGACTTATTGAAAATAATACATACTGATGTATGCAGTCCGATGAATGTTGAGGCTCGCGGCGGGTATCGTTATTTTCTGACCTTCACAAATGATTTGAGCAGATATGGGTATATCTACTTGATGAAACATAAGTCTGAAACATTTGAAAAGTTCAAAAACTTCAGAGTGAAGTGGAAAATCATCGTGATAAGAAAATAAAGTTTCTACGATCTGATCGCAGAGAAAAATATTTGAGTTACGAGTTTGGTCTTCAACTAAAACAATGTGGAATAGTTTCACAAAATCATGCCACCTGGAACACCACATCATAATGGTGTGTCCGAACGTCATAACCGTACTATTATTGGATATAGTGAAATCTATGATGTTTCTTACCGATTAACCACTATAGTTTTGAGGTTATGCATTAGAGACAGCTACATCCACGTTAAATAGGGCACCATCTAAATCCGTTGAGACGACACCGTACGAACTATGGTTTGGCAAGAAACCTAAGCTGTCGTTTCTTAAAGTTTGAGGTTGCAATGCTTATGTGAAAAAGTTTCAACCTGATAAGCTCAAACCTAAATCGGAGAAGTGCGTCTTCATAGGATACCCAAAAGAAAATGTTGGGTACACCTTCTATCACAGATCCGAAGGCAAGATATTCATTGCTGAGAATGGATCCTTTCTAGAGAAGGAGTTTCTCTCGAAAGAAGTGAGTGGGAGGAAAGTATAACTTGATGAGGTAACTGTATCTGCTCCCTTATTGGAAAGTAGTTCATCACAGAAATCTGTTCCTGTGACTACTACACCAATTAGTGAGGAAGGTAATGATGATGATCATGTAATTTCAGATCAAGTTACTACCGAACCTCGTAGGTAAACCAGAGTGAGATCCGCATCAGAGTGGTACGGTAATCCTGTTCTGGAGGTCATGTTACTTGACCATGACGAGCCTACGAGCTATGAGGAAGCGATGATGAGCCCAGATTCCGTGAAATGGCTTGAGGCCATGAAATCTGAGATGAGATCCATGTATGAGAACAAAGTATGGACTCTGATTGACTTGCCCAATGATCGGCGAGCCATTGAGATTAAATGGATCTTCAAGAGGAAGACGGAAACTGATAGTAGTGTTACTATCTACAAAGCTAGAATTTTCGCAAAAAGGTTTTCGACAAGTTCAAAGTGTTGACTATGATGAGAGTTTCTCACTCGTATCTATGCTTAAGTCTATCCGAATCATGTTAGCAATTGCCGCATTTTATGAAATCTAGCAAATGGATAAACAAAAATGCATTCCTTAATGGATTTATTAAAGAAGAGTTGTATATGATGCAACCAGAAGGTTTTGTCAATCCTAAAGGTACTAACAAAATATGCAAGCTCCAGCGATCCATCTATGGACTGGTGCAAGCATCTCGGAGTTGGAATATACACTTTGATAAGTTGATCAAAGCATATAGTTTTATACAGACTTGCGGTGAAGTCTGTATTTACAAGAAAGTGAGTGGGAGCACTACAATATTTCTGATAAGTATATGTGAATGACATATTGTTGATCGGAGATAATGTAGAATTATTTTGCAAAGCATAAAGGAATGTTTGAAAGGAGTTTTTCAAAAAAAATACCTTGGTGAACTGCTTACATATTGAGCATCAAGATCTATAGAGATAGATCAAGACGCTTGCTAAGTTTTTCAATGAGTACATACCTTGACAAGATTTTGAAGTAGTTCAAAATGGAACAGTCAAAGAAAGAGTTCTTGCCTGTGTTACAAGGTGTGAAACTGAGTGAGACTCAAAACCCGACCACAACAGAAGATAGAAAGAGAATAAAAGTCATTCCCTATGCCTTGGCCATAGGTTCTATAAAATATGCCATGTTGTGTACCAGATCTATTGTATACCCTACACTGTTTTTGGCAAGGGAGTACAATAGTGATCTAGGAGTAGATCACTAGACAACGGTCAAAATTATCCTTAGTGGAATAAGGATATGTTTCTCGATTATGGAGGTGACAAAAAGGTTCGTCGTAAAGGGTTACGTCGATGCAAATTTTGACACTGATGCAGATGACTCTAAATCTCAATCTGGATACATATTGAAAGTGGGAGCAATTAGCTAGAGTAGCTCCGTGCAGAGCATGGTTGACATAGAAATTTGCAAAATACATACGGATCTGAATGTGGCAGACCCGTAGACTAAACTTCTCTCACAAGCAAAACATGATCACACCTTAGTACTCTTTGGGTGTTAATCACATAGCGATGTGAAATAGATTGTTGACTCTAGTAAACCCTTTGGGTGTTGGTCACATGACGATGTGAACTATGGGTGTTAATCACATGGTGATGTGAACTATTAGTGTTAAATCACATGGCGATGTGAACTAGATTATTGACTCTAGTGCAAGTGGGAGACTGAAGGAAATATGCCCTAGAGGCAATAATAAAGTTATTATTTATTTCCTTATATCATGATAAATATTTATTATTCATGCTAGAATTGTATTAACCGGAAACATGATACATGTGTGAATACATAGACAAACAGAGTGTCACTAGTATGCCTCTACTTGACTAGCTCGTTGATCAAAGATGGTTATGTTTCCTAGCCATAGACAAAGAGTTGTCATTTGATTAATGGGATCACATCATTAGGAGAATGATGTGATTGACTTGACCCATTCCGTTAGCTTAGCACTTGATCATTTAGTTTGTTGCTATTGCTTTCTTCATGACTTATACATGTTCCTATGACTATGAGATTATGCAACTCCCGTTTACCGGAGGAACACTTTGTGTGCTACCAAACATCACAACGTAACTGGGTGATTATAAATGTGCTCTACAGGTGTCTCCGAAGGTACTTGTTGGGTTGGCGTATTTCGAGATTAGGATTTGTCACTCCGATTGTCAGAGAGGTATCTCTGGGCCCACTCGGTAATGCACATCACTTAAGCCTTGCAAGCATTGCAACTAATGAGTTAGTTGTGGGTTGATGTATTACGGAATGAGTAAAGAGACCTGCCGGTAACGAGATTGAACTAGGTATTGAGATACCAACGATCGAATCTCGGGCAAGTAACATACCGATGACAAAGGGAACAACGTATGTTGTTATGCGGTTTGACCGATAAAGATCTTCGTAGAATATGTGGGAGCCAATATGAGTATCCAGATTCCGCTATTGGTTATTGACCGGAGACGTGTCTCGGTCATGTCTACATAGTTCTCGAACCTGTAGGGTCCGCGCGCTTAAAGTTCGATGACGGTTATATTATGAGTTTATGTGTTTTGATGTACCGAAGGAGTTCGGAGCCCCGGATGAGATCGGGGACATGACGAGGAGTCTCGAAATGGTCGAGACGTAAAGATCGATATATTGGACGACTATATTCTGATATCGGAAAGGTTTCGAGTGATTCAGGTATTTTCGGGAGTACCGAGGAGTTATGGGAATTCGTATTGGGCCTTAATGGGCCATACGGGAAAGGAGAGAAAGGCCTCAAAGGGTGGCCGCAACCCTCCCCATGGGCTAGTCCGAATTGGACTAGGGAGGGGGGGGGGGCGCCCCCTTCCTTCCTTCTCCTTTTCCCTTCCCTTTCCTTCCCTCCTACTCCTACTACATTGAAGGGCTCCTAGTTCTACTAGGAAAAGGGGAATCCTACTCCCGGTGGGAGTAGGACTCCCCTAGGGCGCGCCATAGAGAGGGCCGGCCCTCCCCCTCCTCCACTCCTTTATATACGGGGGCAGGGGGCACCCCAAAGACACAACAATTGATCTCTTAGCCGTGTGCGGTGCCCCCTCCACCATAATCTACCTCGATCATATCGTAGCGGTGCTTAGGCGAAGCCCTGCATCGGTAGAACATCATCATCGTCACGACGCCCTCGTGCTGACGAAACTCTCCCTCAACACTCGGCTGGATCGGAGTTCGAGGGACGTCATCGAGTTGAACGTGTGCAGAACCCGGAGGTGCCGTGCGTTCGATACTTGATCTGTCGGATCGTGAAGACGTACGACTACATCAACCGCGTTGTGCTAACGCTTCCGCTTTCGGTCTACCAGGGTACGTGGACAACACTTTCCCCTCTTGTTGCTATGCATCACCATGATCTTGCGTGTGCGTAGAATTTTTTTGAAATTACTACGTTCCCCAACACTTGCAAGTAGGAGAACGGCGACCCTGGTCGTCGCCACCGTCGGGATGAACGAGTCATTCAGAGTTTCCTCCGGTCCGATGTCACCTCTACCAGCCCCCGCTAACGCACCGAGGACGACGACCGCGATGATAAGCCACCAAGTGCAGCGGGAGAGAGCCTGGAGCGCGGAGGAGATCCACCGGCGACTCACTGCCCATGCGATCAAGACGCCGTCCATTCACCCCTCGCGAATGTCGCCAGCCGAGGGCGTCGTTGCCATGCCTAACGGGGCCGCCGCCCCCGGTCCAGGTTCCTCCATGAAGGCCAGAGTGGCGAGATCCGCCGCGAGCGACGAGATCCGGCACCGCGCGGCCGACGCCATCGCCCAAGCCCGCCGTCGACCGATCCCGCCGCCGCCGGGAGCCCGCACGCTGCCGGGAGTCCCACACCCATGGATCTGGGCACTCGTGCTCCGCCACGAGTCCGTCGCCTCCGAGATCCGCCACACCGTCGGGAGGGCCGCACCCTGCAGATCAGGATGCCCGCGCCGCCACGAATGCGGGAACGGGAGGAGAGACCCTCCGCCGCCGCCGTCGCACGCACGGGCTTTGCCCGACGCCGACCATCAGCAGCAGCGGAGGGGGAGAAGGGCGCAGGAGGGACTAGGCGGCGGCCACGGAGCCTTCCCGAGTCGCTCGCGGGGGAGGCGACGCGAGAGGGACCTGGTTCTAACTTTAAAAAAGTGTTCTTACTAAAGATAATCTGTTGTGGGAAGGATGGAAAGGAGACAAAAACCGTGTGTTTTGTAACAGGATGAGCCCATTGACCATTTATTTTTCTCCAGTTCGATGGCTAGGCTAATCTGGAACTTGTTGAAATGTGCTTTTGATTTGTGTTCAATGCCTGATAATCTGCATGATTGCTTTGATACATAGATAAAATTATTTTCTAAGAATGATAAATTTTTTTGGTACTTGTTGGCATTTCTACTCTATTTTAAACGACATGGAAATGCAAAAATGATATAATCTTTGAGAGAAGAAAGATCTGTGATCCGATGACTGTTATCGTTCTGATGTGCAAATGGATCACGGAGCTGTTTTGCAGATAAAACCACCAGAAGGAAGAATGTTGACGTCGGGGGCAAAACTAATTGAACAGGTGGCAAGTGAAGTGTACCGTGGGACGCAGGGATGGAGGCATGGAGTTCTGAGACTAGGTGGCTGAGAGCTACATGCTGAAGACCTCTAGTTCTTGCCTTCTTGACCTGGCAATCTTTTGGCGGCCGCTGCAATTTGTTTTGTGAAACCTTGCTTTCAGAGGGTTTCGTGTCCCCAGCTTGTATGTTTGGATTGGTGCTAGGGTCTGGTCCAGTGTAGTTTGGCCCCCTGCGTGGTGGAAGGCGTGGGCGCGTGGCCGCGTGAGGATGGGGTGTTGCGAACGGGACGAGCTCGCCTACTAGCCGTCCAACTGGGCAGACGGACGGCTGCGATCGCGCGCGGGCGAAACCGAAACATAAAAAAAAGAAAAAAAAAAGAGAAAGGGGAGCGAAAGCAAGGGCAGAGTCGGCGGGAGGCGGCGGCGGGGAAAGGGGAGCGATGCCGGTGGCGAGGCCGGAGCCGCAGGAGCCGCGGGTGATCGCCCACCTCGACCTCGACTGCTTCTACGTGCAAGGTCACCACCCTCTTCGCCCCCTCCCCCCTCTCTCGCAGCGTCTCTGAACCGAGAGGGTAACAAGGCGTTTGCTCACCTGCAGTCGAGCAGCGGAGGAACCCGGCGCTCAGGGGGCAGCCCACCGCCGTGGTGCAGTACAACGACTGGAAAGGCGGCGGCCTGATTGCGGTGAGCTACGAGGCCCGCAAGTTCGGCGTGAAGAGGTGCTGGATCGGGGCATCCTATTAGTAAACCCATTTGGACAGATTTATCAGATTGGGATATTCTTGATCGATTTGGTCGGAGATTTTATTGAAAAGAATCCTAACACTTCATTGGGTGGGATGGCGGAACAAACCAAAAAAATGAGGGCTGATTTTTACTTGCTTGGTCCGGAGTTCCTGGCAGATATCTGTGATGCTTTATTGATTGATTCAGGTCCATGCGTGGGGATGAGGCCAAGAATGTCTGCCCAGGTATAAACCTGGTCCAGGTCCCCGTGTCTCGTGACAAGGCCGACCTCAATGTGTACCGAAATGCTGGCTCCGAGGTAGTATGTTGCTGCAACAATATGAGTGTCCATCACTCATAATTTACTGCATTGAACAACTAAAGACTGTTCCATGGCATTGACGGTTTTGTGTCCAATCCTTTCAGGTAGTAGCGATTCTTTCGACCAAGGGGAAGTGTGAGCGAGCATCCATTGACGAAGTCTATCTCGACCTTACTGATGCTGCCAAGGAAATGCTCTTGGAATCTCCTCCGGAGTCGTCAGAGTCTATTTTTGAGGAGGCCACAAAGTCAAATATCCTGGACCTTCCTTCTGTAAGAATTTTTCCGCAAATTGGTTGGGGTGGTTCTTACATTTGATGTGAGTGTGACCGTAGACCTTGATATGTATGTTCAGGATGTCGGTGACAGGGAGGAGAATGTGAAGGCATGGCTTTGCCGAGCAGATGCCAACTACCAGGATAAGTTGCTGGCATGCGGAGCTATACTTGTTGCACAGTTACGAGTAAAAGTTCTGGAGGAAACCCAATTCACGTGTTCTGCTGGCATTGCTCACAATAAGGTTTATAACGAGTCATATAGTGAGTAGATGAAGTATGCTTTTGCATGATTTGTTTCTTCTCATTCTACAGATTTAAGTATAAATAGTCCATATGTATTATTTAAGCTGCTCTCTAAACTTAGGAAATCAAGTCGGCTTCCTCATAGTGCTTCTCTTGATACTTTCCTTTTCCTGTTGCAGTTTCCACTCAAATGTTGTTATATTGTGCAGATGTTAGCTAAACTTGTTAGCGGGATGCACAAACCTGCTCAACAAACAGTTGTTCCATCTTCATCGGTTCAAGACTTTCTAGCATCATTGCCTGTGAAGAAGATGTAATGAGCTACATGACAACTCCACATTTATTGCTTTCTTGTTTTTTGTTGGACAAAGTTTTTAAAACCTTGTATTACTCTCTAGTCCTTACATTCCAGAACTGTCTGATACTGAATTACAAAAAACGTCCATGTTATGCAGGAAACAACTTGGGGGTAAGCTTGGGAGTTCCTTGCAGGATGATCTGGGGGTTGAGACAGTTGGAGATCTTCTAGGTTTTACAGAAGAGAAATTACAAGAGTACTATGGTGTAAATACAGGGTAAATTGTTGCATATTGCTTGGTTTTATTTCAGGTGCCTGATGTTTGGGATACCACGTAAAAGATTTGGACTTGCTAATCTTTTTTTTTTTTTACTTTTTGTGTGCAACTTAATTTCCGTGGTACTATGCTTGCAGATTATAAGTATAGAAATCATGTATAGTTGTTGGTAAAAACTCATCTTATAAGCACCCAATTTTTGCACAGAACATGGTTATGGAAGACTGCAAGAGGTATTAGCGGAGAAGAAGTTGAGGACCGTCTTCTACCAAAGAGTCATGGTTGTGGAAAAACATTTCCTGGCCCAAAAGCATTAAAGAATAATTCTTCTGTAAGCATGCTTGCTGTCTGTTGTGTTCTTTCGTTCTCTAACAGCCTTTTCTACTTTAGAGCTGCTTATGAAAACTAAGAAAGATTATCAAGCAACTCCCCTGAGAACTATATGGATGTGCACAGCTGATAGAAACCTAAAACATTAGTTGCTTAGTGATACACATCTCATAATTCCAATGATCACCTGATGCAAGAAGAGTGTCTTTTCATTTAGTGACACAGCTTACTGGTATTATGCAGTGGTTGCACACCCCCTTGGTTGTTGCTGTAAAATATTTTATTAAACATAAAGAGCTTAGGAAGATTGGTATCAACATGCCTTGTGCCGGTTTGATTAGTGGCATGTTGTACATTTTGAGTTATGTTGGAAATTTATCCCACCAAATACATTTTGAGTTATGTTGGAACTTTATCCATACAATACAAATTGATTTTATAAGATACTTGTATCCCACCAAAGTTAAAATAGGTTACTGGCTTATTGCATTGTCAAGGAGTCAAATCCCACACACGAGGATGTCTCAAAATATGTTATTTCTGATTCTGTGTATGAATGTAGGGAGTTTTGTTTTAGCTACTTTGAATCTGGCGCATTAATTCACAATCAATTTCATACATTTTAGGTTAAGAGCTGGCTGGATAAACTTTGTGAAGAATTGAGCGAGCGGATTCAGTCTGACTTGAGCTGCAACAAGAGAGTCGCTCAAACATTAACTCTCCATGCTAGGGCATCTAAGGTACTTTGTGTAATTTACTCATGCCTTTTAGTTTCAGCTTACTAATGGTGACTATGTAGGAAAACGAGGGTAATTCAATGAAGAAATTCCCATCCAAATCTTGCCCATTACGCTATGGGACTGGCAAAATTCAAGAAGATGCAATGAAGCTATTCGAATCTGGGCTTCATGATTTTTGGGGTTCTCGGAATGCTGGATGGAGTATTACATCTCTTTCTGTTACAGCAAGCAAAATATTTGACATACCAAGTGTATGTTTATGATAACTTTCTCGGTATTCAATAGTTTCGTGTGTTTAAAAACCATCCCCTCTGTATTAACAAGTAGGATGACAATATGATCATGTTGTTACCTTGATAAGACGTACTCCGTATTAGCTATTTCATTATATTTGGTCAAACCAAATACGTTTTGACATCACATTAGTTGTTGCCTGCTCCTGACAACAAGTTTGACATGATTTTCTGATGTAAACCTCTGTTATTTGAAAGAAGTTCATCCGTATTTTGACATGTAGTGTGGAATACTTTTATCAGTTTATGTACTCCCTCTGATCCAAATTAATTGATGGAGCTCTAGTACAACTTTAGTATAAAGTTGTAGTAGAACTTCAGTATAAAGTTGTAGTAGCTGCGTCAATTAATTTGGATCGGAGGGAGTAATTTATAACTATATGTAGTGTGCAGGTTTGACTGAATAAGATTATACATCATTGTTTTTCTATCCTTTTTACCTTTTTATTTTTTAATTACTTCAGGGAACAAACTCAATCTTGAAATATATCAAAGGCCGAAGTTCCGATGCATCTTCAGCCATCCTTGATTCTTCCTCTACACCTGAGTCAACACCATCTGTTGGTAATGTTACTCAGTTCAATATTGCAGACCGTGTGTAATTTCCGTTTGCCCTTACTGTACTGAACTGTGAACATGCTTTTCTAGATAACAAGTTATATATGACTCCAGTTCATGAGGAACGGTGTGAATCATCATCTATGAAGGAAGACTGTGACAATAGTAATTCTGCCAAACAATGTAGCTCAATTGAAGGAAAAGGTCTGCCGAAGAAATTACCGAAAGTTCAGGTAAGTTGTTTCTTTCCTCTTCAGGGGTCACCAAACTGACTCCTCGTGGGTTGTTAATTTCTGTTCTGTTAACAGGTAATGCGCCTTTGAGAAAACCTATCCCTCAAAGGCGAAGTTTGGTCTCACCAACTAACCTAGTACATCAGCACTTGATTATTTGGGTTTTATTTGTTTGATAGAAATGAGGTTACCATTTAGCATTGGTATTCTTTGAAAGAAAAGGTAGAGCATGTAATGCTTCGTATAGATGCTGGAAAATTGAGAAAACTGAACTCAGTAGCCAGTAAGTTATGATGTTTTATCCAAATAGTAGAAATGGATCTCAGGATTTTGAGTTTGATTTCAGATCCTCATCTCATTCACCTTTCTTACTAGCAGTATTAGAAGTTTAGAACTTAAAGTTAATTCTTACATCTTAGCTTTTCTTTGTCCAACCACTCATGTGACCGTTGGCATCTTTCTAGTTCGTCTGGGACCTTCGGCATCTTGCTAGTTACTCCGTTTCCACTAGAAGCACAGTATAGTATCTGCCACTTCTCCGTTCCACCATAATTCTTAACCAGCCATCACCCTAACGCAGTAACACTCACCTGCAACCCTAGGCGGTGATTGGCATGCTGAGCTAATTCTCAAGTCGGGTGAGAAACTCATCTTTATAGGCCACAGGAGGTTTACTTTCAGTGTCCATGCCAGGTTTTGTAATTTATTGTAGTTCAGTGACATACTTGTGTCTTATCTAATCTGAGCACTCATCCAGATGTTTCATAACAATCATTCAGGGAGCTGGCTCTATTTTGAAGTTTCTTTCACAAAGTCAACCTGGCCAGCACGAGAAAAGAAACTTTGACGGCTTAATTTGTAGCCATCAAGGTTCGGTAGGCTGTTTTCTATGCTTGCAGATATCGATCGATTGCATATTTTAAACAATGTGAAAAAATTATTCTTTGGTTGCCGAATATTCATCATCGTAGGCCCGGAGAGTTCTTCAGGAGCAAGCGAGGCTGAACAACATGGTAGAGACAATATTAACACGGCCGCCGTGCACTCTTCTGGTTCCGGTGACACATGGATGCTCAATGTTGAAGACATTGATCCGGCCGTAGTAGGGGAACTGCCGCTGGAGATTCAAAGAGAAATACAGGGTTGGATCCGTCCTTTGAAACAGGCAACCCCAAAGAAGCGCGGTTCCACCATCTCTTCTTACTTTTCACCGGCAAGAAGGTGATCGCTCCGAATAGCTGGATTATACCATGCTAATTCTAACACGCTGCTGACTGTTCTCATGATTGTCCGCATGTAAACTGTAGGAAACTCATCTAACCAACTCTAATAGATGTGTTGATGGTTGTGAATAGTACTTTTATTCCTGGAGTACCCTGAGGGTCACAAATTTGCATCCCTATGCAATCACACGTTTGCGTCTCCGGCACAAACGCAAAATTAATGCCTTCCATTTTTTTATTGCATCTTTTACATATTTTTTACATCTTTTACAAACACATAAACATGGTGATAAATAATTAAATATACAAACTTTTTTACATCTTTTTATTGCATAGCTATAGCAACTCCGTGTTTTTAGAAGACTTAGAGATGTAGCTTCTAACTCGCAGCTGATCGTGTACATTTTGGATTTATCTAATCACATCCAGTAAACACATTACACCGCCCACTGCGTTAAGAATGAATGGGGCAAATCATTCAAATGGTTCCTTCCCAGGCGCACTGAAGAGCGTTAGCTCCTGTAGTTCTGAGAAAGCTGGGAGGTCCAGTGCATCCCTCGCGATGCTTTGGTCTTCCTCAGTAATGCTTAGTGCTTGAGATGTAGTACTTCCCTGCAACAAATGTTTAAGTTAGCGACTACCATATGTTGACTTCTGTAGAAAAATTTAGCCCGTGGTGAGCTGTAGCTTAATATGCTCTGCATTGCATGCCATGTAGGGTCCATATAGACTATACAGTACTTGGGTCGTAGGGAGTAGCAAATAGACAAATTGTAAATGGCTAAATTACCGTGCTTTGGAGCTCCCGGATGTAACCAACTAACAGTAGCTCAAGTGGCTCCCCTGATTTGGCATTGCAGCAGGGATCAAGAAAACATATGTGCTGAAAAAAAAACACAAGTTTTAAGAACGGAAAAGAAAGGACACAATTCCAAAGCATGAAAGCAAATCACTCAACAAAATATCATGCTAACCTACACACAACTGACCTCCCATACAAAAACAGCCCTTTAAATTTATACCTTAACAATGCTCATACATAAAGGTAATCGAAAATTAAATAAAAGTACAGACCATCACTCTTCCAACAGCCGGGGGCGAAATGTCCCACCCAATGCTGACAACCACCTTAGATACTCCATGTGGTTCTAACTTGGCCCGACCAAAAACAATTCCCGATAATTGGCCAGGAACAGAGTCGTAGGTATGTTCACCTGTTTGCAGTGATCAGCAACTAACAACAATGAGCACTTATCAGCATTTCAGAAAGAAAGATGACTAACTTGCGACTCTTATCATGATGGAGTATTGGGTACCACAATGCATGGTGCCTATGTACTCCGGATGGTAACAATTACTACCATGATCGTAACATGCTTAATAGATCGTCTAGTAATAGTTACCTTTATGAGACAACATGAGAATGCATTACATACAAGATGGTAACTAGTGTATTGTCGCGTGGTAGCAAAATAATCTGGATTTTTTTTTATCAAAACGTATCAAAGTGAGATTAGTTTCAAAGGCCACTTCGCTATGAAGCTAGCGGTGAAAATGGATTGTGAATGAAAATAATCTCTGTATTAAAGTGGGAGGAAGGTCTCGGACCTGCTACTATCATATGAATATTGTTTGAGATCACATTTCCTATGTGAGCATTTGAGTACAATGGATCCATGGGCAATGCACCTTGAATGCCTGCAACATAAGTACCACATATCAAACTTAAATAAAAAAGTATAAAATGAAATAACTGTTAATGGAGAAATCGAGAAAGTTACGATCGTCAAATGGAGGAAGACCCCATAGTTCAGGATGGAAGTCCAGCAGTGAACAGAGGACACGATCGGCAATTGAGTAATGTTGCCTTTCAGTTTGGAGTGACGGAACAGCGACTACCTTTGCCCCAGAAGCCTTGGCACCCCGGACTCCAACACTAATAAAAATTGCCAACAAAATAGAAAGTAAACATTTTTCTGGAAGCAGAAATTAAACTGAATGCCGAAGATGTCCTTTTTAATGCACGAATGCTTGCCGTTCTATTTCTGAATTTGAGAACAGTTATAAGGATTTAGCCCCATTTTCCGTTATAGGAGAATGCATATGCCGTAGAAGATAGGCAAGTACAATGTGTTCCATTCAAATGAAAGCAACTTGAAATTTTCTAAGTTTACATAATCACTTCATGTACAATGACAAAACTGTTTGTTGTTGTGTATGCTAAACTTTGTTCTGTTCCTTAGTGAAGGACCACATGTTCCCAGGGGCTTCTTGTTAGAGAAATGTCTCTCAGTAATATCTAATATCTATGTTTTGTTCTGTTGTATTATTATTCATTCATTCTATATTTTATTTTGTCTTCTCTTTTTGTGTGTGTATGGAACAACAAACTTACAGAGAATCTTCTATGACCAAGCATGATGATGGATTTACACCGAGTCTGTTTGCAGCTTCCAGATATCTAGAAACAAAGAGATATAAGATATTATACGATCAATAATATTGAATGTGTTTGTACTGTGTTTTTAAATAAAACAATATTGAGTTGATCATCAGGTTGTCGGCCAAATTGATGCCAAATAATAATAACAATAATGTGAAGTAATACATAAAGCAATACTACAAGTAAACTGCTGATGTTATATCCTAGAACACAAAAGGTAGATTTGCTCTAGATATGTCAAGCGTGAGTTCTTCAGTACTTGTGTATGATTTCGGTTGTTAATTTAGTGGAAGCTTCAATGCGCTCCTCCAAAATAACGGTGGATTAGAAAGAACAAACACAGGATTACGATGTCATGCCTATTCTAATCTTAAACAATTTTATTTACACCAAAAACTGTTTGATTGGACCACAAAAAAGATGATTCTTTTAAGTGAATGAAATCTTCTGTGAATATTAGTGCACACAAATATTTGGAAAAGGATTCTATAACATTCAATCGTACTAATAATACATACAAAATGTAACTATAAGAATTCTAATCCTGCAGATATCTTTCTAATCAAACGGGCCTTAGGATTTTAAAGTAGTGTGAGAAAATGATACTCCAATCTTTCTATTGTAAGTTCTGAAAAAACGTTCATACATGTCAGGGCAAGGTTTTCCATGAGGAACCTGATCAACACCAAGAACCACGGAAAAACAGTCTTGCAGTTCTGCAAAATAAGGGATTTTCATTAGATGATCATCACATACAAAAACTTGCACTAAATTATTGCTTGAATATTCTTTTATGTCTATAAACTATGTCTTTCGGGACTACCGATGATTACTTGAGTCACAATAGAGTCCCCTTCCAAGACAATTTATTCTGAAAAAAACTCATCACCCACAAAATTCCACGCGCCTCATGGTTTTTGACAACCGCAAGAAAAACAGCCCCTACGGATTGCTTGCCCCTACCGACGGAATAAAGCTAATATAGATCAAAATTCTGTTGGGATCATGCCCCAACCTTGTCAGTGCTTAGGCTTGGGGCCACCACTCTTGAAGAGCTTGGTGATTGCGCTGAACCAACCACCTTGCACACCAAGTGACCATTGACATCCCCAACTAGATTTGCAAACCCTTCTGGCACGCCTCCGCAAACCAACAGAATATCGATGGCAAGAGAAAGTCACTAGAATAATAATATTCAAATTGCCGCCACCATCTAGAGGAGAAGCACATGGCGAAAACGAACTCCTAACAGGCTGCCCAATAGATCTGGTTGCTCAAATTGATGGGACCAGCCCCTCATAGGGCCATCAGCAATGATGGGCGAACATGGTCGGGGCCTGGAGGAGGATGGATGCAGGGACTTATTCCATCGACATGATGCTGCCACCACCTCAAAATCGTCGCTACGACATGAGAACCAAGACAAACACGAAATGGAACTGCACATTGAACAAAGAGCCGGGTTCCCCTCCACATCCCCACTCCTAGATGATGATTGGAGGCAGATGAGAATGATGACGTTGTTAGATGAGAGGAGGAAACCTTCACAAGTATATTTTTTCGAATGAGCGCTTGTTTTGTACCAATGACATTTTCCTCTCTTGGTCCATCATGCACTATATCTCTCCATATGTGAGCATCCGTGTATTTAATGTGTTCAAAGAAACTATAGCTCACCATCTCTTGTTGTGTATCCTACCCTATCACTTTCTCCCTCATGTCATTCACACCTCCGAGTTTGCAAAAAAGAAAGAGCTCATGTCCCTGCTCTAGCTCCCTAAGGGGTGCCGAAAATCTAGAGAAACATGAATAAACATGCTAGAATGCAAGATAAAGTATTTAATTGGAAAATGGGAGTAATTTTCGGCTTGGTAATCACTGGCATGAACATCTAAGGAGAAAAAAAAAGGATTTTCTCCCTTCTTTTATGAAAATATATACAACATGACTCCCCACTAACGTTTCCTCGTAAAAAAAAACTCATAGCTTCTTCCAAAAAATCTATATTTAATATATATTGAAGATTTTTTTTTCTTTGGTCGTGCCAACTTATCTAATGCACATGGTACTCCATATTGCTATGATAAAAAAAGCTTCGGTCAAGATGAGGTTTTTTTGCTTCAACACAACATTTTGATTTGATTTTACTTCAACATGGTGTTTGATGTTTTGCCTCATTGTATGTGCCTTGTGCTTCAACTTTGTGTACCATTGGAACATTTATAAGTTTATGGAGTGCTCTATTGTTCTCTAGTCTTTGTATCAAATCGATGCACATGTTCACTTTCACACCATTCGGACATTTGGCTCACGTTTGAATTTCGACGACTGGTCATTGGTAGGCTAAGTACAATGCCGAACCCCCATAGTTTTTGGGTGTGCGCGCATGGGGAACCAAACCCGATATCAACTCCACTGGTCATCCTCTTCTTTAGAAAGAGTATCTACTCCTACATCACAAACCTTCTAGTTTCAGAATTTTTTGACCGATAATTCTCATCTCGGAGTTGGAAGCAAGTGCCAGCGGTACTCCATTCTTGTGAAGATGCTTGAGAAGTCTTCTGACCCCTGGAAGTGGTTTTGCCTTCTGCCAGCTGGACAACAGTAGAACCAAGCCAAGTGGTTTAAGCCTCTGGGTTAGTTGTGAGGAACATACGAGCAAACAAAAAAAAACGAGTTGGGATGAACATGACATTGCAGATTTGATCAGCGTGCCAAAGTGACGCGAACCTTTTGAGATTCAAGGGGAATATTGCCTCTGAGTATTCTTCGAGAGTGAGCGGCAGCCCGTAATCTGCGATGATCCCAGCCGCGTACTCGCTGTGACTCTGCCCCAGCCTCCCCTCCTCCTTCTCCGCGTCTGCTGACTTCCCATATGTCGCCAGGAAATCGTTCAAGACGCCCCTTGTTACACTCTCTGCATCAACACACACGCACACACCACAGTTTACAAGCTCCATTTTGGAAATTACTCCAGTGTTCTCTTCCGGAAGGAGATTAAACGGATGTGTGTACCAGTGTCCAGGAGGGTGTCGTCCAGATCAAAGATCACGGCCGATACGTGATGCTTTGTTGCCATGGACGAAGTACCGGAGAGACGACAGGGCGAGGCACTACTGCGACGACGGGCCGGCTGTGGTTTAAGGGTGGGAGGAGAAAGCAGAAGAGGGGTTTGGGAGCAGAGTAGTGATGGCAATCGGGGGTGATGGGGCGGGGTAACGGTTCCCTGCCAGTTTTTTTCAGGCCGAAGGGCTGTTCGGCCATGCCCGTCGCCGGAGGGCAGCCGCTGCCCGTGGGCATGCCCACGGAGTAGCAAGCAGCACTCCATCAAACACAGGAGTATATCAAGAAGCAACAAGTGCACTAAAACGAAGATCTGAGAGAAATGTAAATGGTTCAGCAATTAGTATTTGCAGAGAAACATCACAGAGAGGATGGGGATGTGGGGAGAGAGATGGATCCTGGCAGCGGAATCAACTAGTGACCACCGGCAGCAGGAGTTGGATGGCGTCCTCGCTCACCGGTGCCAGTGGTGGCAGCGTGGTCGCTCGGAGGGCATGGGCTGTGCTTTCTCTAGGAGAGAACGAGACAGTACCTTTTATAGCGTAGGCAACCGGTAGTTCCGAGCCCGCGACCTCTACCTCTCGCATTGCTGCTGCCTTGGTGCCATCCCAAGACACTAGAGTGAAGCTACCATGAGAAAGCACACGCCAACACCAAAGCCATGCAGAAATTCGCAAGGGCACGCACCTGTCAGTCCCGCAACCTGCTCGTTTTGCCTTGCCATTCGCGCAGTAGTTCAACCCCGCACGAGGATATAATTAGTTTTAAGCTTTAAAGTTGAAACTTATGATTTTAGCATCTAAAGCTGTTAAGTTGCAACCAGCTTCAGAGATATAATTTTAAGCAATTTTTTCTACAGATCGTAAACACAAAATAGTTGATTTTTATCGGCCGCTCTTACTAAGTTTCAACATATAAGCAATTTTAAATCCCCCGCGTCTCTCTCCGAGGCGACACGGCGGAACCCTAGCCGCCCCCGCTTCCGGCCTCCCTCCACCCTCCCTTTTCCCCCTCGCCGCCGCCGAGAGCCACCGCTTGCCCAGGCAGTGCAGGCGGCGGCGGGGCTTCTCCCCTGGCGCGGCTTCCCTTCTTCCTCGCGGCGGCTTAGTCACTCCCGGTGGGCTTGGTGGCGCGGCGCTTCGAAGCTCCGACGGCGGCTCGCTTTGCGGCAGGTTGGAGGGCCTGTCCCCATCTGGTGGTGCCGCCTAGACAGCGGCTGCGACCTAGGGCTCTTGACCCTAGATTGGATCTGGGTGGTGCTCGGGCCTGGCCGTGGCTGCCTGTCAGGCGTGGTGGCGGTGAGTCTCGCGGCCTCTGGGCATCGTGGAGGTGCCTGTGGTGGCGTGTGCTCAGCCTGATGGTGGCGGCGGCCGTGCACGGGAGTTGGATTCCTTCAAACAGATCTGGGTGAAAACTTGCTTTCGGCTACTGCCAGGGGCGGTGGCGGCGCCGCTATATGCATTGTTCCCTTCTTGAAGGCATCACCATGGAGAAGTTCAAGGCCACTCTCTGCTACCTTCGGGGGAGACCCTAAATCGGATGATCGCATGACGGCGGTGCTCTGGTGTCGTTCCTCCCTTGGGGGCGTCATTCTTGGAGGTACACACGTGTTCGAGGGACCAGAGGACGAATTCTTTGGTGAAGCGGTGCGTCATCTCACTCATTGATGGCGGCGGGTCTCGGCGGCATGGCCCTGTGGTGACTCGGCGTCCGATGCGAGGAGATGGACTCGCGTAGGAGGGTGACGCGGTCTGGCGTCGTGGTGGCGTCGACGACAGCTAGACCGAGCGAGGTAGATGCAACAGTACAACTCTAAAGATGGATTGGTGGCAGGTGGCTGCGGCAGCCTCATACCCGGTAGGCGTCCTGGTTGAGGAGTGTGCCGGACCGGTGGGTGCCCCATGATACGTCCATTTTGCATCATGCTTTTATATCGATATTTATTGCATTATGGGTTGTTATTACACATTATGTCACAATACTTATGCCTATTCTCTCTTATTTTACAAGGTTTACATAAAGAGGGAGAATGCCGGCAGCTGGGATTCTGGGCTGGAAAAGGAGCAAATATTAGAGACCTATTCTGCACAGCTCCAAAAGTCCTGAAACTTCATGGAAGCTATTTTCAGAATATATAAAAAATACCGAGCGCAAGAAGTTCCAGAGGGACCCACACCCTAGCCACGAGGGTGAGGGGCGCGCCCCCTGCCTCGTGGGCCCCCTGGTGGCCCTCCGATGCCCATCTTCTGCTATATGGAGTCTTTCGTTGAGGAAAAAAATCATAAGCAAGCTTTCGGGACGAGACTCCGCCGCCACGAGGCGGAACCTTGGCGGAACCAATCTGCTCCGGCGGAGCTGTTCTGCCGGGGAAACTTCCCTCCGGGAGGGAGAAATCACCGCCATCGTCATCACCAACGCTCCTCTCATCGGGAGGGGGTCAATCTCCATCAACATCTTCACCAACACCATCTCCTCTCAAACCCTACTTCATCTCTTGTATCCAATTCTTGTCTCTAAGTCTGGGATTGGTACCTGTGGGTTGCTAGTAGTGTTGATTACTCCTTGTAGTTGATGCTAGTTGGTTTACTTGGTGGAAGATCATATGTTCAAATCCTATATGCACATTAATACCCCTCTGATTATGAACATGAATATGCTTTGTGAGTAATTACGTTTGTTCCTGAGGACATGGGAGAAGTCTTGCTATTAGTAGTCATGTGAATTTGGTATTCGTTCGATATTTTGATGAGATGTATGTTATCTCTCCTCTAGTGGTGTTATGTGAACGTCGACTACATGACACTTCACCATTATTTGGGCCTAGAGGAAGGCATTGGGAAGTAATAAGTAGATGATGGGTTGCTAGAGTGACAGAAGCTTAAACCCTAGTTTATGCGTTGCTTCGTAAGGGGCTGATTTGGATCCATATATTTCATGCTATGGTTAGGTTTACTTTAATACTTTTGTTGTAGTTGCGGATGCTTGCAATAGAGGTTAATCATAAGTGGGATGCTTGTCCAAGTAAGGACAGTACCCAAGCATCGGTCCACCCACATATCAGATTATCAAAGTACCGAACGCGAATCATATGAACGTGATGAAAACTAGCCTGGCGATAATTCCCATGTGTCCTCGGGAGCGCTTTCCTTCATATAAGAGTTTGTCCAGGCTTGTCCTTTACTACAAAAAGGATTGGGCCACCTTGCTGTCGTGGTTCTAAGTCTGACAGTAGTGTAGGGGGGTAAGTATGGAGAGGCAAGATCTTAGTTGTGGAGAAGTTGTAAGAACGCAAGGTTTACGAGTTCAGGCCCTTCTCGGAGGAAGTAATAGCCCTACGTCTCGGAGCCCGGAGGCGGTCGACTAGATTAGGTGAGTGTGAATTACAGAGGTCCGAACCCTTGTCTCGGAGGAGGGGGGTGGCTTATATAGAGTGCGCCAGGACCCCGGCCAGCCCACGTTACAAAGGGTTCAATGTTCATTAAGGTAGGGCGTTACTGGTAACACTAGTAATAAAGTGCTATGATGACCATAAAAGCTACTTAATGACCGACCGTTAGCGTGCGGAGTGACTTTAGGTCTCCTGGCCGTCGAGTGGTTGGATCTTGGTCGAGTGATTGCTTCTTGGTCGAGTGTCTTCGAGTGCGTCGAGTGGAACACCTCCAAGTCGATTGAAAGGTGATTTCTTCTAGAGATGTCCTTGGGTGGTGCAGTTAGGACAGGTCCATGACCCTACCCTAGGTACATAGCTTCATCATTAGCCCCCGAATGGATCGAGGTTTGAGTGGGGAAGGAGTTGAGAACTTCTCCGACCCGTTTTTCATGTCGTGAGCATATCTTGTTTCGGATCAACGGACTTGAGTGATGACAGCAACTTCCTTTTCAGTCGCCTTGATCCATTCTTAATTCTTCGTCGAGTGAGTTTCTTTACTTGTAAGGCTCCGAGTGACGGTGCGGAGGAGATCTTTGGTCTGACAAGTTGTTTGCTACCCGCGAATTTCGTGGGATCCGAATTTTGGGAAGCGCGCGGGACGGGGGAGGCCGCAGTAATCGGATGGGATAGAGCGGAGACGCCTCGATCCCCGCGCCGCCTTTTTCGCCACGTACCGCGCGCGCGATCGTTACGGGATTTGACAGAGCCACCTGGGCCTACCCGTCAACCACTCGGAAGCGGCCTCATATAAGGCATTGGACCGGAGTCTCCTGAACAGTGCGTTCCCATTTCCTCTTATCCTCTTCACGCCCCTCCGCTGCGCTTGCTCTCTCCCCAGCATCACCGCTCCGTACGCGTCTCGCCGGCGACAATGGGGAAGGAGAAGACGGCGGCTCTGGAGCGGGCAAAGAAGGCGACGACGAGGTCGAAGGGGAAGGCGACCAGCCGGGGCGGATCTTCCTCGCGGACCGGCCTGCCGAAGGGCTGGATCCAGGGCGACTGGATCCACTCGAGGATCACCCAAGAAGACCTCGACGACCTGGCCGAAGGGGGGTTGATCCCCTATGACTCGGCGCGGCATCCGGGGAAGGAATCTGAGCCGCAACCTCGGGAGGGTGAGCGTGTTCTTCTTGCCACCCACGTCGACCGTGGATTTTCCTTGCCTCCTCACCCTTTCTTTCGAGGGTTTCTGAACTTCTTTGGGGCACAACTCCACCATTTTACCCCCAACTCAATCGTTTATCTCGCCGCTTTCATTTCTTTGTGTGAGAATTTCCTGGGTTGCCGGCCTCACTGAGGTCTTTTCAAGCATATTTTCACTTGTCGCTCGTAGACAGTGAAAAAGGCTAATCCGAGTGATGAGAGGACCCAAGTGATCCAGATGTGTGGGGGTCTTGGCATCCAGATGAGAGGGAAAAGCTCCTTTCCGGCCATGATTCTTCCTGACTCGGTTCGCGGATGGCAGTCGACCTGGTTTTACTGTAAAGACCAGTCGACGCCAGGGCAATCGACTGGCCTCCCTCCCTTTACCATGGACCAAGTGGAGAAACCCTCCCCTTTGAAGGTGCTCCCGGAGGAGAAGGCGCACGTGAAGCTGTTGGTCGATCGAGTGGTCCAGCTTATTCGTGACGGGGTCACTGGTATGGATCTCTTGGAGGTCTTCCTTCAGCGGCGCATCCAGCCTCTTCAAGCTCGAGACCATACGATGTGGATGTATTCAGGTCTTGAAGACTCCACTCGGATCCACCCGGAGGAGGTCGACGACGACACGTTGGAGAAGTGGCTGTCGGGCATTACCGGGAACAAGGACAATCCCAGGGGAGCCAGGAGAGTTCCCCCATTCGACCAGTCTCATGCACCCGAGCAGGTCTGATTCTGAGTTTTTGCTTGTAATCTGAATTCACTCGCGCAGCTGCCTATATTGCGTCGACCGACTTTGTTCTCCCTGCTTTCTTTTAGGCCATCATTGAAATGTATTCAATGCCCAACGGGGAGCAAGAGCAAGTACTGGAAGGCGAGGCGAGTGGCGGCGACAGTGGCGAGTGGACTTCTGATGGTGAAGGGGATGGAGGAAGCGACGACTCAAGTGATGGAGAAGAAGTCGAGTCGCCCCCTCACAGGGAGAGGCGATCCAAGCTCGACCAAGAACGGCCGAGTGCCCGCGACAAGGCAACTACTCAGGCTGGTCAGTCTTCGAAGCGTTCTTGGATCTCTTCACCAACCCCGACTGAGAAGGCGCCAAAGCACCCCAAAGTTGCAGAGCCGAGGACTCGGAAGGCGTTGCCGAAGATCAAGATTGATATCCCCGTCGCCTTCGTGTGAGTGTCTCTCTTTGTATTCACTCGACGCTCCGCGCTGTTTGTTTTTCTTGTTTTAACTGGACGAACTTTGGAATTGTCAGCGCTGCCACTTCCGGGACCTCAGCTTACAGGGATGATGATGAGGTGATGGAGGATGCGGTCACTTCTAATCCGGGTATGATTTCTGCCATACTATCTTTATTCGGTCAATTCAACTGCAATGTGCATCATTGGGTGACGTGATTTTGGCAATTGAACTTTGCACAGCTTCCAACATTATTGACCTCCCTGATGATGATGAAGAGTCCGAGAGGCCTTTGAGGAGGAAGAATAGGCGAGCTCCTGTAAGTGAGGCGCTACAGTCGACGCCGAGGGCGGATCCAGTCGTTCAGGACACTGGCGACGTCAATCGGGGTTCTGTTACCTTCGCTGAGCCACTGTCGAGTGCCTTGCCTTCTTCGTCGACTGCTCGAGCCCCTGTCGACCAGCCTTCACTTTTTGCGACCCATCATGTCCCAGAGGACGAGGTGAATGCTGCTAGGGAAGCCATACGCCAGGCGGGCATTATGATGGAGAAGATGAAGACGGTGCGGGACGCCAGCCAAGCCGCCTATGATGCCAGCTCAGCTCTCCAGAGCAACGTTCAGGTTAGTTGGTCGCTGCTTGTTCTGTTAGGATATGCTATCTGAAGAATCTTTCCGAAAATCTTTTCATCTATACACCCAGTGGGTGTCTCGATTGAATTTTTTGGACTAGTGGGGGCACGCTGAGTGCACCCAGTGGGTGTAGTCCCCGAGACTACGGTGGACTACTGGCAGTCGACTGTAGTCTTTGTATTTTGTCGAATGTATAAATAGTTTGTCTCTTCCACTCGGTCTGGTTGAGTGGGATCAGAACCGGTGGGGGCACACAAAGTGCACCCACTGGGTGTAGCCCCGAGACTACGATGGACTGCTGGCGGTCGACGGTAGTCTGAGTTCTACTTTCTCTCTTTCTGCCCTTTCTTTTTTGGACTCGACTTCGGCGGGCCGGTCGAGTGGGATCAGAACCGGTGGGGGCACGCAAAGTGCACCCACTGGGGTAGTCCCCGAGACTATGGCGGACTGCGGGCAGTCGACCGTAGTCTTAGTATTTATTGCCTTTGTTGTTTTTCGCTGTAAAATAACTTCTCCCCTTTGATTTTAGAAATCTTGTGATCTTGGAGCTCGCTTTGATGACTTGGAGAAGCAGCAGATTCAACTGAACCTTGACTTGGAGCTGGCCAGGACGGAGCTGCAAAAGGTCAGAGACGGCGCCACTGGTAAGACGAGTTTGTCGACTGGTCAGTTTTAGGCTCGAGTACCCTTCTGCTATTTCTGAATCAATCGTCATTTCTTTGCAGAAAAACTAAGAGAAGCTCTGGCGAAGAAGGATCAGGATTTGGCTGCTGCTCGTAAGGAGGCTGACGACAGGACCGCTCTGGCCGACCAGAAGCTGGCTTCGGTCGGCCAGTTGGAAGAAGAGAATACCAGGCTGAAGACCGCTCTGAATGACTCCAACAAGGAGTGCTCGCGCTGGAAGAAGTCGAATCTCGTCCAGGGCGAGAAAATGGAAGGCATTGCTCGCAGGAGGTATGATCTGGAGAGCTATCTGAGAAGTCTTGCCAAGAAGTTGTTCGTCAAGCTTGAAGGTGCACATTCTGTTCCGACTGATTTTTTTTTTGTGTCGATTCAGTGTATGAAAATTGACTTATCCTTGGATTGTGAATGCAGAGTTTTGCCAGAACTTTGAAGAGGAGACTGGGCGGACCGAACCAGGTTTGGATCCAATCAACTCTCCCGTGAAAGATGAAACTGCCATGAATCTGCTCCGTCTGGAATCTCGCATCGACAGTGCCGTGGACTACTTGGCTCGACTGAAGGTCGCCATGTCACGGATTGACCCGGCACTTTGGCCAGAGGCTGTGCTCCAAAATGATCTTGAGTCCCTGATGACTCGACTAAATGAAATCCCAGACCGAGTGCAGGAGTGGAAGAAGTCTGCTGCTCGGTGTGGCGCTGACATGGCTCTGTCTTTGGTTCGTGTCCACTGCAAGGAGGTGCGACAAGACAAACTGGTAGCAATCAAGGTTGCCAACACCCAGAAGCATGACTTCCGAACCTTTATGGAGACTTTCATTGCTGCAGCCACTCGGATAGCCGACGGCGTTGACCTGGATGAATTCGTCGAGCCTGCTAGCCCTCCTCCCGCGGAGTAAACAAACTCTTATGTCCCACCTTAAATTTGCCTCGGAATGCCGAGTGGTTTTTGTAACCGTTTAAACTTTTTTGGGCTGCATACCCAAGTACTTCGATTTGTGATCCGGGACCTTTAGAATTTATCTGAACTTGGTTTACCGTTGGATATCTTTATGAATCTCCTGCTGAGTGAACCCATTCTCCATTTGAAACAACTTTTGTATTCGCAGCGCAGCTCCGAAGGAGAGGGAAGCAGTCGACCCATGTCTTGTCGTCCTTGCGGGTCGGCGATGGAGTGCGCATCGTATTTGTGGTGAAGCTCTCCAGGGGAAGGCGGCGGTCGACCCACACCACACTGTATTTGTGGCGAAGCTCTCCAGGGGAAGGCGGCGGTCGACCCACACCACACTGTATTTGTGGCAAAGCTCTCCAGGAGAAGGTGGCAGTCGACCCGCACTTCGTTGCTGTAGAGCGGGATGAATCGCGCATTGTATTTGTGGCGAAGCTCCCCAGGAGAAGGTGGCAGTCGACCTGCCCCTCGTCGTCCTTGAGGATTGAGATGTGTTTCGTACTTAGGCGAGTACTGGACTGCAGCTAAGCCCCCGAGTGGGAGGATTGCTCTCCACTCGGTAGGATTTTTTCAAACTTAGGCGAGTGCCGGACTGCAGCTAAGTCTCCAAGTGAGAGAACTTAGGCGAGTACTGGACTGCAGCTAAGCCCCCGAGTGGGAGGATTGCTCTCCGCTCGGTAGGATTTTTTCAAACTTAGGCGAGTGCCGGACTGCAGCTAGGTCTCCAAGTGAGAGAACTTAGGCGAGTACTGGACTGCAGCTAAGCCCCCGAGTGGGAGGATTGCTCTCCACTCGGTAGCATTTTTTCAAACTTAGGCGAGTGCCGGACTGCAGCTAAGTCTCTAAGTGAGAGAACTTGGGCGAGTACTGGACTGCAGCTAAGCCCCCGAGTGGGAGGATTGCTCTCCACTCGGTAGGATTTTTTCAAACTTAGGCGAGTGCCGGACTGCAGCTAAGTCTCCAAGTGAGAGAACTTAGGCGAGTATTGGACTGCAGCTAAGCCCCCGAGTGGGAGGATTGCTCTCCACTCGGTAGGATTTTTTCAAACTTAGGCGAGTGTCGGACTGCAGCTAAGTCTCCAAGTGAGAGAACTTAGGCGAGTACTGGACTGCAGCTAAGCCCCCGAGTGGGAGGATTGCTCTCCACTCGGTAGGATTTTTTCAAACTTAGGCGAGTGCCGGACTGCAGCTAAGTCTCCAAGTGAGAGAACTTAGGCGAGTACTGGAATGCAGCTAAGCCCCCGAGTGGGAGGGTTGCTCTCCACTCGGTAGGATTTTTTCAAACTTAGGCGAGTGCCGGACTGCGGCTAAGTCTCCAAGTGAGAGAACTTAGGCGAGTACTGGACTGTAGCTAAGCCCCCGAGTGGGAGGATTGCTCTCCACTCGGTAGGATTTTTTCAAACTTAGGCGAGTGCCGGACTGCAGCTAAGTCTCCAAGTGAGAGAACTTAGGCGAGTACTAGACTACAGCTAAGCCCCCGAGTGGGAGGGTTGCTCTCCACTCGGTAGGATTTTTTTAAATACTTAGGCGAAACAGATTCGCAGCTAAGCCCCCGAGTGGGAGGCTGGCTCGCCACTCGGTAGGAAACTGTTTTTACAAACTTAGGCGAAATGGATCCGTAGCTAAGCCACCCACTGGGGGATTTCTTATGCAAACAAAAACAATAATAATCACTGGAAAAATTATAACGCTCTTGTCTTTGATAAATAAACTACATGAGTTTTTCTTATTACATCTCATACGAGTGAGAATTTAAGTATAAAAGGGGCGGAGTAGCTCCGCATTCCAGGCTTGTGGCTCATCAATCTGGCGATCGACATTGTAGAGGTGGTATGCTCCATTGTGGAGGACTCTGGTGACTATGAAGGGGCCTTCCCAAGTAGGAGCGAGCTTGTGTGGTTTCTGCTGATCCACTCGGAGGACTAAGTCTCCTTCTTGGAAGGCTCGGCTCTTCACGTTTCTGGCATGGAATCGACGCAAGTCTTGCTGATAGATGGTCGATCGAATCAAGGCCATTTCTCTTTCTTCTTCTAGGAGGTCGACTGCGTCCTGTCGGGCTTGTTCTGCTTCATCTTCAGAGTAGAGCTTGACTCGGGGAGCGTTGTGAAGCAGGTCACTCGGCAAGACTGCCTCGGCTCCGTAGACCAGAAAGAATGGGGTTCTTCCGGTCGATCGATTCGGGGTTGTCCTCAATCCCCAAAGGACTGATGGAAGCTCGTCGACCCATGCACCTGTTGCGTGCTTGAGATCGCTCATCAATTGAGGCTTCAGTCCTTTGAGAATTAGGCCGTTTGCCCTTTCTGCTTGCCCATTCGATTGGGGGTGAGCGACCGAAGCATAGTCGACCCGAGTGCCCTGAGAGGCGCAAAAGGCCCTGAATTTGTCAGAATCGAAGTTTGACCCATTGTCCGTGATGATGCTGTGCGGAACCCCATATCTGAATATCAACTCTCTGATGAAACTGATAGCGGTGCAAGCATCGAGATTCTTGATAGGCTTGGCTTCAATCCATTTGGTGAACTTGTCGACTGCTACTAGCACATGAGTGAAGCCGCTCTTGCCTGTTCTCAATGGTCCAACCATGTCCAGCCCCCAAACAGCAAAGGGCCAGACGAGTGGAATGGTTTTTAGGGCTGCTGCGGGCTTGTGTGGCATATTGGAGTAATACTGACATCCTTCACATTTGTCGACTATCTCTTTTTCCATCTCATTGGCTCTTGGCCAGTAGAACCCCGCTCGGTATGCTTTAGCCACAATGGTCCGAGAGGACGCATGATGACCACAGGTCCCTGAGTGGATATCGTTAAGGATCATCTGTCCTTCTTCTGGTGTAATACACTTCTGGCGACCCTAGTCGCGCTTTCTCTATATAACTGTCCCTTTATGACTGTAAAGGCCTTGGATCGACGGACGATCTGTCGAGCCTCTTCTTCGTCTTCTGGGAGTTCTTTCCTTAGGATGTACGCGATGTACGGTTCTGTCCAGACGGGAGCGATAACCAAGACCTCCATGATCAGGTTGACCACAGCTGGAACTTCAACTTCAGTCGGATCTGTGGCGCTTTTTGGCTGCGGGGCCTCTTCAGTGAAGGGATCCTCCTGGATCGATGGTGTGTGGATGTGTTTCCAAAAACACATTGCTGGGAATGGCTTCTCTTTTGGAACCTATTTTTGCCAGATCATCAGCTGCTTGATTTTTCAGTCGGGGTATGTGATGAAGCTCTAACCCCTCTAATTTCTTCTCCAGCTTTCTCACTGCATTGCAATAACTAGTCATGGCTGGACTTCTGACGTCCCATTCCTTCATCACTTGATTAACCACCAAATCTGAGTCGCCATAGACCATGAGGCGACGGACGCCGAGTGAAATGGCCATGCGCAACCCATATAAAAGTGCTTCGTATTCTGCCTCATTGTTAGAGGAATCAAAGTGGATTTAAAGAACATATCTGAGTTTATCTCCTCTGGGGGAGACCAACACTACTCCGGCGCCGGAACCATTTAGCATCTTGGAACCATCGAAGAACATGGTCCAATGCTCCGAGTGAACCTGAGTCGGCAATTGCTGTTCAATCCACTCGGCGACGAAATCCGCGATTGCTTGGGACTTGATTGCTTTCTTTGCCTCAAACTTGATATCTAGAGGAAGGAGTTCAATCGCCCATTTTGCCACTCGACCAGTTGCGTCCCTGTTATGCAAGATCTCTGACAAGGGAGCATCGCTGACGACTGTAATGGAATGATCAGAGAAGTACTGGGCAACTTTCTTTGTGGTCATATAAATCCCATATACGAGCTTCTGATAATGAGGATATCTTTGCTTCGATGGGGTCAAGACTTCAGAAATATAATACACTGGGCGCTGAACTTTGAAGGTTTTCCCTTCTTCTTCCCGCTCGACCGTAAGTACCTTACTGACGACTTGTCCTGTGGCTGCAATGTAAAGCAGCAAAGGCTCCTTGCTGATTGGGGCAACAAGCACCGGCTGGGTGGAGAGCAGAGCTTTGAGCTCTGCGAACGCTGCGTCAGCTTCAGGAGTCCACTCGAACTTGTCAGACTTCTTCATCAATTGGTAAAGAGGCAATGCCTTTTCACCGAGACTAGATATGAATCGACTTAGGGCGGCCAAGCAACCAGTAAGCTTCTGAACATTGTGCACTCGCACAGGACCTTTCATTCGGAGTATAGTATCGACTTTTTCTGGATTGGCGTCGATTCCCCGTTAGGAAACGAGAAAACCGAGTAACTTTCCGCGAGGAACCCTGAATGTGCATTTTGATGGATTAAGCTTGATATCAAACCTTCTGAGGTTGGCAAAGGTTTCAGCAAGGTCAGTCAGCAGGTCGGAACCCTTCCGTGACTTGACCACAATATCATCCATGTACGCGTCCACATTCCAACTGATTTGGGTGAGCAAACACTTCTGAATCATCCTCATGAATGTGGCTCCGGCATTCTTGAGGCCGAATGGCATGGTAACATAACAGAAGCACCCGAAAGGAGTGATGAAAGCTGTTTTGATCTCGTCAGGCCCATACAGACGGATCTGATGGTACCCGGAATAAGCGTCTAAAAAAGACAGTCGCTCACATCCCGCAGTCGAGTCGACTATCTGGTCGATGCGGGGGAGAGGGAAATGATCTTTTGGGCAGGCCCGATTGATATGTTTAAAGTCAATGCACATGCGAAGTAACTTGTCCTTCTTGGGGACCATGAAAACATTGGCGAGCCACTCGGAGTGGTAGATTTCTCGGATGAATTCCGCCGCTAAGAGCCGAGCTACCCCTTCGCCAATGGCCTTTCTCTTCTGGATGGCGGACCGTCGGAGATGTTCCTTGACAGGTTTTATTTTACTCTTAGGCGGTGCTCAGCCAGCTCCCTGGGAACACCCGGCGTGTCAGAGGGCTTCCATGCGAAAATGTCCCAGTTCTCACGGAGGAACTGGATGAGCGCTTCTTCCTATTTGGAGTCGAGTGTTGTCGAGATATGAGTTGGAGCAGCACTAGGGTCGGTCGGGTGGATGTGAGCTGTCTTTGTATCGCCAGTCAACTGAAAAGCTGACTCTGTAGCGGGCTTCTTGGCTCGCAACAAATCACTCGGGTTTGCAGTCTTCTGGTACTCCTGCAATTCCACCACTGCCATCTGAGCATCGGCGATCTTCGAACCTTTCTGAAAACATCCTTCCGCTTTCTTCCGATTGCCCGTAATAGTGATCACACCTTTGGGGCCAGGCATCTTCAATTTGAGATATACATAACATGGTCGGGCCATGAAGCGTGCATAAGCCGGCCTGCCCAAAATAGCATGGTAGGCACTCTGGAACTCTACAACTTCAAATGTCAACTTCTCTTTGCGGTAATTCTTGGAATCACCGAAAACCACATCGAGAGCAATCTGGCCGAGCGATTCAGCCTTCTTCCCAGGAATGACCCCATAGAAACTCATGTTGCTGGCACTGAGTCTGGACATCGGAATGCCCATCCCTTTCAACGTCTCAGCATACAATATGTTCAAACCACTACCACCATCCATTAGGACTTTGGTCAGTCGAGTGCCTTCAACAACTGGGTCGACCACCAAAGCTTGCCTCCCAGGGGTGGCAATGTGCGTTGGGTGGTCAGACTGGTCGAATGTTATGGCAGTCTGAGACCATTTCAGGTAACTAGGTGTCACCGGAGCGACCATATTCACCTCTCGGTTAATAACTTTCAGTCGACTTTTGCTTTCAAGATCGGCAAAAATCATCAAAGTGGAATTGACCTGAGGATATCCGTCGTCACTGTCTTCTTTGTCCTCGACCTTGTCCGACTCCTTTTCCTTACCTTTGGGCCACTTGCCCTGGAACTGCTGGATCAAGAGTCGACACTATCGAGTGGTATGTTTCGGGTAAGTGAAATTACCCTCTTCATCTTTCTTTGTGTGGACGAGACATGGTAAGTCCAACACATCATTTCCGTCCTGGTCTTTAACCTTTTTGGGGTTCCAAGGTCCTTTAGGTTTCCCTTTAAACTTTCCTTGGGTCAAAGCCAAGGCTTCCCCGGGAGCCGCTGGCTCGGCTTTCCGCTTCTATTTCTGATTGGAATTTCCTCCGGTTTCTTGGGCGACTGACTTGAGCTTGCCACTCCTGAGTCGATCCTCATCTTCACCATTAGCGTACTTGGTGGCAATCTCCATCATCCGATTCAGAGACATATCTCCGGTTCGACCGAATTTCAAATTCAGTTCTCTGTACTTGACGCCTTGAAGGCACAAACTGCTTGGTGGTCAGGCACATTCTCCACCGAGTGATGTAACATGATCCACCTCTGGATGTAATCCCTCAAAGTTTCATTCGGCTTCTGCACGCAAGACCGCAGTTCTGTCAGCCCTGCCGGTCGCTTGCATGTGCCTTCAAACATGGTGACGAACACTCGGGAGAGATCTTCCCAAGTGTAAATGCTGCTAGGTGCTAACTGGTTCAGCCACGCTCTGGCCGAGCCCTCCAACATGAGAGGCAGGTGCTTCATGGCCACTTCATCATTGCCGCCGCCAATCTGGACGGCCACTCGGTAGTCCTCAAGCCAAGTATCGGGCTTGGACTCACCAGTGAACTTACTGACTCCAGTCGCCAACCTGAAGTTGGGAGGAATCACAGCAGCCCTGATGGCTCTACTAATGCACTCTGGCCCCGAAACATGTACTCTGCTGCTGGTAGGTGCATCTCTATTGTGACCTTCTCGGTGAGCCCTGTTCCTGTCGACCAAACCTTGGACGAGAATGGATCTCGCGTCAAAGCCTGGCCCTCTGGGGTCGACTGGAATCCTTCGCCCACCACTATGAGGGCGCCTGTCATCCTGCTGGCGGGGCATATACGACCCGCTCCTCGGGGGAGGCGTGGGCACTCGACGTCGACCGTCACGATCGACTCGGGGATCATACTGCTCATGGTTCCCATACTGGTCACGCCGGTCTCCACATCCCTCACGCCTCGGGGGCGATCTCGGGCTGTGAGCCGACTAGACTGTGTCCGCGGCAACGGATCTGCTGTGAATCCTGTTCCACGACTGAGAAACAACGGAATTCTGATCTCCTGCAGCCTGGAGTAACGCTCTGATCTACAGCAAGCCTCTGCCGGCCTCCGACTGGGAAGGCTGAATCGGCTCTGCTATGCGGGCTGTAGCTGCTAAATTCTGAATCAGAGTTCGATATACCTACGGGGGCGGGAAGAGCTGACGTCGATTGGATTCGGGAACCCGTTGTCGCGCACGCTCGTCGAGTGCTCGCTGGAGGTTCTCCAGTCGAGTGCGCTCGGCCAAGTTTGCCAGGCGCGCGTCCTCCAAGGCGCGAGCCTCGGGGGTTTCTCCAATGATAGGAGTGTGTAGTGCATCCATGTTCCGGCGGCGAAGTTCTTCTCTCTACAGCGACGTGAGAGGCTCGGGAAGATACTCCTCATGGAGACGCGACGGGTCGCCTCCACCCGCGCCTTCATCGGTGCGGGGAAAACCGGGAGGACTGGGCGGTCCATCGACCATCAGAACCTCCGCCGCCGGATCGCTGCTGTCGCACTCGGATGCGGTCTCTGCGGAGCCAGTCGACAGGTCGAACAGGCCGTAGAGGGATTCGTTGGGCTCGATTGCCGCGACTTGAGGGGTGGCCGACTGACGTGCCACCGCGTGTCTCACCCACCGCTGAAGTCTCGACCGACCGGAGCGCTTGTGCCGACGGGAAACGGGGAGGGAGGACAACACAGGAGCCGACCGGTAGGGTGTCGACGGTTGCCGCAGGAGAACGCCGTGGATGCACGCGCTAAAGTGCGTTGCGCCGCGAGCAGGGATTGCTTCCACGTTGAGTGGAGCCTCCTGGAGCCAAGCAGAGTCGTCGACGATGAACGTGAGCGCGCCGAGATGGATCTCGCGGCCCTCCACCAAAACTCCGCCGAAAACCATGATGATTCGGGTCGGAAAAGGTCGTAACTCCTCCAACAAACGCTAAAACACCTACCCCACGGTGGGCGCCAACTGTCGTGGTTCTAAGTCTGACAGTGGTGTAGGGGGGTAAGTATGGAGAGGCAAGATCTTAGCTGTGTGAAAGTGCAACTATCCCTAGGTGGTTTTGGTAATTTATAACAACATATAGCTCATTGAGCTAATGCTATTCCAAGATGACTATTTCAGGAAAGCTCAATGATTGGCATGGCATGGATGTGAAAGTGGAACCCTCAAAATGCTAAGGACATAGGATTGGCTCAAACTCAAAAGCTCAAGACTCTTCATTTTATATTTTAGTGATCCAAGATCACATTGAGTCTTTAGGAAAAGCCAATACTATCAAGGAGGGATGAGGTGTTGCTTAATGAGCCTCTTGCTTCATGTGCTTAGTGATATGCTCCAAAACCCTCAACTACTTTCCCATATCCACATATGACCTAAACCCTAAGCCAAAATCGGTCATACCGATTCTTTCTATCCGGCACCACTGAGTTTCACTTGTCATAAGCCACTGCCAAACCCTAGCAATTCAGTTCTACCGATAGGGATCTCAGTTTCACCGAGATGGGATTGCAAACTCTCTGTTTCCCTTTCGTAACTTTTCGGTCTCACGGAAAGAGCAAATCGGTCCCACCGAGTTTGCCTGACCAACTCTCTGGTTAGCTAATTACCAAATTCGGTCTCACCGAGTTTGTGTAATCGGTCTCACCGAGACTACGTTATGCCCAAACCCTAACCATATCGGTCCCACCGAGTTGCATGTCAGTCCCACCGAAAATCTCTAACGGTCACTAGATTTACATTTTCGGTCCGACCGAGTTTGTTGATTCGGTCCCACCGAGATTGGAAAACTGTGTGTAACGGTTGGATTTTGTGTGGAGGCTATATATACCCCTCCACCTCCTCTTCATTCGTGGAGAGAGCCATCAAAACACATACACAATTCCAACTCATATGTTCTAAGAGAGAACCACCTACTCATGTGTTGAGACCAAGATATTCCATTCCTACCATATGAATCTTGATCTCTAGCCTTCCCCAAGTTGCTTTCCACTCAAATCTTCTTTCCACAAAATCCAAATCCTATGAGAGAGAGTTGAGTGTTGGGGAGACTATCATTTGAAGCACAAGAGCAAGGAGTTCATTACCTACACACCATTTGTTACTTCTTGGAGAGTGGTGTCTCCTAGATTGGCTAGGTGTTACTTGGGAGCCTTCGACAAGATTGTGGAGTTGAACCAAGGAGTTTGTAAGGGCAAGGAGATTGCCTACTTCGTGAAGATCTACTGCTAGTGAGGCAAGTCCTTCGTGGGCGATGGCCATGGTGGGATAGACAAGGTTGCTTCTTCGTGGACCCTTTGTGGGTGGTTTCTTCTTCGTGGACCCTTTGTGGGTGGTTGCTTCTTTGTGGACCCTTCGTGGGTGGAGCCCTTCGTGGACTCGCGTAACCGTTACCCTTTGTGGGTGGAGCCCTCCGTGGACTCGCGCAACCGTTACCCTTTGTGGGTGGAGCCCTCCGTGGACTCGCGCAACTGTTACCCTTCGTGGGTTGAAGTCTCCATCAACGTGGATGTAGGATAGCACCACCTATCCGAACCACGGGAAAAACATCCGTGTCTCCAATTGCGTTTGAATTCTCCAAACCCTTCCCTTTACATTCTTGCAAGTTGCATGCTTTACTTTCCGCTGCCAATATACTCTTTGCATGCTTGCTTGAATTGTGTGATGATTGCTTGACTTGTCCTACAATAGCTAAAATCTGCCAAGAACTAAAATTGGGAAAAGGTTAAGTTTTTATTTGGTCAAGTAGTCTAATCACCCCCCTCTAGACATACTTTCGATCCTACACTGTGGAGAAGTTATAAGAACGCAAGGTTTACGAGTTCAGGCCCTTCTCGGAGGAAGTAATAGCCCTACGTCTCGGAGCCCGGAGGCGGTCGACTGGATTAGGTGAGTGTGAATTACAGAGGTCCGAACCCTTGTCTCGGAGGAGGGGGGTGGCTTATATAGAGTGCGCCAGGACCCCGGCCAGCCCACGTTACAAAGGGTTCAATGTTCATTAAGGCAGGGCGTTACTGGTAACGCTAGTAATAAAGTGCTATGATGACCATAAAAGCTACTTAATGACCGACCGTTAGCGTGCGGAGTGACTTTAGGTCTCCTGGCCATCGAGTGGTTGGATCTTGGTCGAGTGATTGCTTCTTGGTCGAGTGTCTTCGATTCTGTCGAGTGGAACACCTCCAAGTCGATTGAAAGGTGATTTCTTCTAGAGATGTCCTTGGGTGGGGCAGTTAGGACAGGTCCATGACCCTACCCTAGGTACATAGCTTCATGAGTTGCTGCACTTTATTTACTTTTGTTACTTGTTGCTCGTTACAAATTATCTTATCACAAAACTATCTATTACCTACAATTTTAGTGCTTGCAGAGAATACCTTGCTGAAAACCGCTTATCATTTCCTTCTGCTCCTCGTTGGGTTCGACACTCTTACTTATCAAAAGGACTACGATAGATCCCCTATACTTGTGGGTCATCAAGACTCTTTTCTGGCGCCGTTGCCGGGAAGTGAAGCGTCTTTGGTAGGTGGAATTTGGTAAGAAAAAATTTATACAGTGTGCTGAAATTTACTGTCACTTGTTACTATGGAAAGTAATCCTCTAAGGGGCTTGTTTGGGGTATCTTCGCCCTGACTATTAGAGAAAAGACTTGATCCTCAACCTACTGAACCTACTGAACCTACTGAAAATGAAAATGTCTACATTGAAATCCTTTTGGTATGATAGAAAAACTGCTAGCTAATCCCTTTTCAGGAGATGGAACATTACATCCTGATGAGCACCTAATATATGTGGATGAAGTTTGTGGATTATTTAAGCTTGCAGGTATGCCCGATGATGTTATGAAGAAGAAGGTCTTCCCTTTATCTTTGGAGGTAGATGCATTGACATGGTATAGGCTATGTGATGATATGGGATTATGGAACTACAAACGATTGAAATTGGAATTTCATCAGAAGTTTTATCCTATGCATCTTGTTCATTGTGATCGCAATTACATATATAATTTTTGGCCTCGCGAAGGAGAAAGCATCTCTCAAGCTTGGGGGAGGCTTAAATCAATGTTATATTCATGCCCCAATCATGAACTCTCAAGAGAAATGATTATCCAAAAATTTTATGCTCGGCTTTCTGATAACAATCGCACCATGCTCGATACTTCTTGTGCTGGCTCTTTTATGATGAAGACTATTGAATTCAAATGAGATTTATTGGAAAGAATTAAACGCAACTCTGAAGATTGGGATCTCGACGAAGGTAAGGAGTCAGGTATGACACTGAAGTTTGATTGTGTTAAATCTTTTATGGATACCGATGTTTTTCGTAAATTTAGCACTAAATATGGACTTGACTCTGAGATAGTAGCTTCTTTCTGTGAATCTTTTGCTACTCATGTTGATCTCATTAAGGAGAAGTGGTTTAAATATCATCCTCCCATAGAAGTAAAAGTAGCTGCACCTATTAAAGTCGAAGAAAAGACTATCACTTATAATGATCCTATTGTTCCTACTGCTTATGTTGAGAAACCACCTTTTCCTGTTAGGATAAAAGATCATGCTAAAGCTTCAACTGTGGTTCGTAAAAGCAATATTAGAACCTATACACCTCCTGAGCAAGTTAAAGTTGAACCTAATATTGCTATTGTTAAGGATCTCTTGGCTGATAATATTGATGGGCATGTTATTTATTTCTGTGATGAAACTGCTAGAATTGCTAAACCTTGTGCTAAAGATAAACATAGACCTGTGGTAGGCATGCCTGTTATTTCCGTTAAAATAGGAGATCATTGTTATCATGGCTTGTGTGATATGGGTGCCAGTGCTAGTGCAATACCTATTGACTTATACAACGAAATTATGCACGATATTGCACCTGCTGAGTTAGAAGATATTGATGTCACAATTAAACTTGTCAATAGAGATACTATTTCACCAATTGGGATTGTTAGAGATGTTGAAGTCTTGTGTGGGAAAACTAAATATCCTGCTGATTTTCTTGTTCTTGGTTCCCCACAAGATAGCTTTTGTCCCATTATATTTGGTAGACCCTTCTTAAACACTGTTAACGCTAGGATAGACTGCAAAACGGATGTTGTTACTATTGGTTTAGGTGATATGTCTCATGAGTTCAACTTTTATAAATTTCGTAGACAACACCGTGAAGAGGAATTACCTAGTAAAAATGAAATCATTGGTCTTGCTTCAATTGCCGTACCTCCTAGTGATCCTTTAGAACGATATTTGCTAGACCATGAAAATGATATGTTTATGAATGAAAAAAGGGAAATAGATAAAGTGTTCTTTAAACAGGGACTTATTCTGAAACACAACTTGCCTGTTGAAATCTTAGGGGATCCACCTCCACCCAAGGGTGATCCCGTGTTTGAGCTTAAACCTTTGCCTGATACTCTTAAATATGCTTATCTTGATGAAAAGAAGATATATCCTGTTATTATTAGTGCTAACCTTTCATAGAAAGAGGAAGAAAAATTATTGAAAATTCTTAAGAAGCACCGTGCTGCTATTGGATACACTCTTGAACTTGAACAAACCACCAAGGAATCTCTTGAGGAGACTTTTGCTCTAGAATTATCTAGAGTGAGGGAATCTCGTGATAGAGCTCTTGTGGTGGCCAATGATTTTGAAGCTAAAAATGCTAAGCTTGAAGTTGCTCATGCTAGACTCCTTGAGGATTTTGAGCACCTCGAAAATGGCTCAAGGGTCATTAAGGGTGAGCTCATCAAACTCACCGAGTCTCATGCTCAACTTGAAGCTTTTTACTTAAAAGAGCTTTCCAAGTTGTCCTCTCCTCTTTTTGTTAATGATGATGCTTGTGCTACTAACTCTATTACTTGTGAAGCATCCATTTTGAAGGAGAATGTTGAGCTACGGGCTCAACTTGAGTTGCTATCTAGCAATTATGGGAAATTGGAGAAAAAGTCATGAAAAGCTCTCAAGCTCTCATGATGATCTTCTAGTATCCCATAATGTGCTCAAGATAGCTGATGTCTACTACACAACCTTCTTCTTGTAGACATTGTTGAGCCTCCAAGTGCAGAGGTTTGTAGGATAGTAGCAAATTTCCCTCAAGTGGATGACCTAAAATTTATCAATCCGTAGGAGGCGTAGGATGAAGATGGTCTCTCTCAAGCAACCCTGTAACCAAATAACAAAGAGTCTCTTGTGTCCCCAACACACCCAATACAATGGTAGATTGTATAGGTGCACTAGTTCGGCGAAGAGATGGTGATACAAGTGCAATATGGATAGTAGATAAAGGTATTTGTAATCTGAAATAATAAAAACAGCAAGGTAACGAATGATAAAAGTGAGTGTAAACGGTATTGCAATGATAGGAAATAAGGCCTAGGGTTCATACTTTCACTAGTGTAAGTCCTCTCAACAATAATAACATAATTGGATCACATAACTTTCCCTCAACATGCAACAAAGAGTCACTCCAAAGTCACTAATAGCGGATAACGAACGAAGAGATTATGGTAGGGTACGAAACCACCTCAAAGTTATTCTTTCCAATCATTCCGTTGGGCTATTCCTATAAGTGTCACAAACAGCCCTAGAGTTCGTACTAGAATAACACCTTAAGACACACATCAACCAAAACCCTAATGTCACCTAGATACTCCAATGTCACCTCAAGTATCCGTGGGTATGATTATACGATATGCATCACACAATCTCAGATTCATCTATTCAACCAACACAAAGGACCTCAAAGAGTGCCCCAAAGTTTCTACCGGAGAATCACGATGAAAACATGTGCCAACCCCTATGCATAGGTTCATGGGTGGAACCCGCAAGTTGATCACCAAAACATACATCAAGTGAATCATGTGGTATCCCATTGTCACCACAGATACGCACGGCAAGACATACATCAAGTGTTCTCAAATCTTTAAAGACTCAATCCGATAAGATAACTTCAAAGGGGAAACTCAATTCATTACAAGAGAGTAGAGGGGGGAAGAAACATCATAGGATCCAAATATAATAGCAAAGCTCGCGATACATCAAGATCGTATCACCTCAAGAACACGAGAGAGAGAGATCAAACACATAGCTACTGGTACATACCCTCAGCCCCAAGAGAGAACTACTCCCTCCTTGTCATGGAGAGCACCGGGATGATGAAGATGGCCACCGGAGAAGGATTGCCCCCTCCGACAGGGTGCCAGAACGGGTCTAGATTGGTTTTCGGTGGCTACGGAGGCTTCTGGCGGTGGAACTCCCGATCTAATCTTCGTTCTGGAAATTTTACGATATGTAGGTATATATGGGTGGAGGGGGTACGCTGGAGGAGCTACGGGGGCCCCACGAGGCAGGGGGCGCGCCCTAGGGGGGGGGGCGCCCCCACCCTCATGAGCACCTCCCGTATCTCCTGACGTGGAGTCCAAGTCTATCCGGTGGCTTTCATTCCAAAAATAACTTCTCTAATTGATTTCGTTCCGTTTCAAATCCGTTTGATATTCCTTTTCTTCGAAACACTGAAATTGGCATAAAACAACAAATTTGTGCTGGGCCTCCGGTTAATAGGTTAGTCCCAAAAATAATATAAAAGTGAAAAATAAAGCCCAATATTGCCCAAAACAGTAGATAATATAGCATGGAGCAATCAAAAATTATAGATACGTTGGAGACGTATCAAGCATCCCCAAGCTTAATTCCTGCTCGTCCTCGAGTAGGTAAATGATAAAAAGATAATTTTTGATGTGGAATGCTAGTTGGCATAATTTCAATGTAATTCTTCTTACTTGTGATATGAATATTCAGATCCGAAAGATTCAAGACAACAATTCATATTGACATAAAAATGATAATACTTCAAGCATACTAACTAAGCAATTATGTCCTCTCAAAATAACATGGCCAAAGAAAGTTCATCCCTACAAAATCATATAGTTTAGTCATGTTTCATTTTCGTCACACAAGAATGCTCTCATCATGCACAACCCCGATGACAAGCCAAGCAATTGTTTCATACTTTAGTAATCTCAAACTCATAAACTTTCACGCAATACATGAGCGCGAGCCATGGATATAGCACTATGGGTGGAATAGAATATAATGAGGGGAGTTATATGGAGAAGACAAATAAGGAGAAAGTCTCACATCAACGAGGCTAATCAATGGGCTATGGAGATGCCCACCGATTGATGTTAATGCAAGGAGTAGGGATTGCCATGCAACGGATGCACTAGAGCTATAAATGTATGAAAGCTCAACAAAAGAAACTAGTGGGTGTGCATCCAACTTACTTGCTCACGAAGACCTAGGGCACTTGAGGAGGCCCATTGTTGGAATATACAAGCCAAGTTCTATAATGAAAATTCCCTCTAGTATATGAAAGTGATAACTCAAGAGACTCTCTATATGAAGAACATGGTGCTACTTTGAAGCACAAGTGTGGAAAAAGGATATTAGCATTGCCCCTTTTTATTTATTTTCTTTTTTTGTTTGGCATTTTTTATGGCCTTTCTTTTTTGGGCCTTCTCTATTTTTTGGGACAATGCTCTATTGAATGATGATCATCACACTTCTATTTATTTACAACTCAATGATTACAACTCGATACTAGAACAAAGTATGACTCTATATGGATGCCTCTAGCGGTGTACCGGGATATGCAATGAATCAAGAGTGACAAGTATGAAAAAAATTATGAACGGTGGCTTTGCCACAAATACTATGTCAACTACATGATCATGCTAAGCAATATGACAATGATGGATGTGTCATGATAAACTAGATGGTGGAAAGTTGCACGGCAATATATCTCGGAATGGCTATGGAAATGCCATAATAGGTAGGTATGGTGGCTGTTTTGAGGAAGATATAAGGAGGTTTATGTGTGACAGAGCGTATCATATCACGGGGTTTGGATGCACCGGCGAAGTTTGCACCAACTCTCAATGCGAGAAAGGGCAATGCACGGTACCGAAGAGGCTAGCAAGGATGGAAGGGTGAGAGTGCGTATAATCCATGGACTCAACATTAGTCATAAAGAACTCACATACTTATTGCAAAAATCTACAAGTCATCAAAAACCTCGGCACTACGCGCATGCTCCTAGGGGGATAGATTGGTAGGAAAAGACCATCGCTCGTCCCCGACCGCCACTCATAAGGAGGACAATCAAATAACACCTCATGTTTCAAATTTGTTACATAATGTTTACCATACGTGCATGCTACGGGACTTGCATACTTCAACACAAGTACTCCTCAAATTCACAACTACTCAACTAGCACGACTTTGATATTATTACCTCCATATCTCAAAACAATCATCAAGCATCAAACTTCTCTTAGTATTCAACACACTCATAAGAAAGTTTTTACTAATCTTGAATACCTAGCATATTAGGATTTTAAGCAAATTACCATGCTATTTAAGACTCTCAAAATAATATAAGTGAATCATGAGAGTTCATCTATTTCTTCAAAATAAAACTACCACCGTGCTCTAAAAAGATATAAGTGAAGCACTAGAGCAAAAGACAAACTACTCCGAAAGATATAAGTGAAGATCAATGAGTAGTCGAATAATTATGCAACTATATGAAGACTCTCTAACATTTAATAATTTAAGATCTTGATACTTTATTCAAACAGCAATCAAAGCAAAATAAAATGACATTCTAAGAATGGCAAACATCATGTGAAGAAGCAAAAACTTAGGATCAACCAAAACTAACCGATAGTTGTTGAAGAAGAAAGGTGGGATGCCAACCAGGGCATCCCCAAGCTTAGATGCTTGAGACTTCTTGAAATATTATCTTGGGATGCCTTGGGCATCCCCAAGCTTGAGATTTTGTGTCTCCTTAGTTCCTCTCATATCAAGGTCTCCCTAAATCTCAAAAGCTTCATCCACACAAAACTCAACAAAGACTCGTGAGATAAGTTAGTATAAACCATTGCAAAAACCTTATCATACTCTACTGTAGCAAACCACTAAAATTATTATTAAACATTGCATACTAAATGCCTCTGCATATTTAATAGTCCTACCCTCAAATAGAATCATTGAAGAAGCAAACATATGCAAACAATGCAAACATAACAGCAATCTGCCTAAACAGGATAGTCTGTAAAGAATGCTACAACATCCATACTTCCCTAGCTCCAAAAATTATGAAAGAAAATTCCCACTGTAGTAAATTTATCAGAGCTTAATATGAAAAGGTTTCAACATTTTAACACATTCTGACTTTTCTAGGGAATTATTGCAACAACGGTAAACTTTCTGTTTTCAAACAGCAACATGTGGACTTCTAAAATAGGCTTAGTAAAGGCTATCAATGCCACTTTTACTGAAATAAAAGATGCAAAACATTGTTATAAATAACAGCAAGCAAATTCTAACAAAATAAATTGACGCTCCAAGCAAAACACATATCATGTGGTGAATAGAAATATAGCTCCAAGTAAAGTTACCGATGAATGAAGACGAAAGAGGGGATGCCTTCCGGGGCATCCCCAAGCTTAGGCTCTTGGTTGTCCTTGAATATTACCTTGGGCTGCCTTGGGCATCCCCAAGCTTAGGCTCTTGCCACTCCTTATTCCATAGTCCATCGAATCCTTACCCAAAACTTGAAAACTTCACAACACAAAACTTAACAGAAAACTCGTAAGCTCCGTTAGTATAAGAAAATAAACCACCACTTCAAGGTACTGTAATGAACTCATTCTTTATTTATATTGGTGTTAAACCTACTGTATTCCAACTTCTCTATGGTTTATAAACTATTTTACTAGCCATAGATTCATCAAAATAAGTAAACAACACATGAAAAACAGAATCTGTCAAAAACAGAACAGTCTGTAGTAATCTGGATCAAACGTATACTTATGGAACTCATAAAATTCTAAAATAAATTTCTGGACCTGAGGAATTTATCTATTAATAATCTTAAAAAAGAATTAACTAAATATCACTCTCCAAATAAAAATGGCAGCAATTCTCGTGAGCGCTAAAGTTTCTGTTTTTACAGCATGATCAACAAGACTTTCCCCAAGTCTTCCCAAAGGTTCTACTTGGCACAAACACTAATTAAAAGCATAAAACCACATCTAAACAGAGGCTAGATGAATTATTTATTACTAAACAGGAGCAAAAAGCAAGGAACTAAAATAAAATTGGGTTGCCTCCCAACAAGCGCTATCATTTAACGCCCCTAGCTAGGCATGATGATTTCAATGATGCCCACATAAAAGATAAGAATTGAAACATAAAGAGAGCATCATGAAGAATATGACTAGCACATTTAAGTCTAACCCTCTTCCTATTCATAGGGATTTTGTGAGAAAACAACTTATGAGAACAATAATCAACTAGCATAGGAGAGCAAAACAAGCATAACTTCAAAATTTTAAGCATATAGAGGAGAAACTTGATATTATTGCAATTCCTACAAGCATATGTTCCTCCCTCATAATAATTTTCAGTAGCATCATGAATGAATTCAACAATATAACCATCACATAAAGCATTCTTTTCATGATCTACAAGCATAGACAATTTACTACTCTCCACATAAGCAAATTTCTTCTCAATCGGAATAGTGGGAGTATCATAAGAGACTTGAATACTATAAATTGTTTCCACATTAAAAGAGTAATGTTCAGAGAAGGGGTAACCATAATCATGACAAGTTTTATAAATATAATCATCACTACTTTTTATAGCATATGTATCATCACAATAATTATCATAAGTAGCAACTTTGTTCTCATCATAATCAATTGAAACCTCTTCCGAAATAGTGGATACATCACTAAATAAAGTCATGACCTCTCCAAATCCACTTTCATCAATATAATCATCATAGGTAGAAGGCATGCTATCATCATAATAAATTTGCTCATCAAAACTTGGGGGACAAAAAATATCATCTTCATCAAACATAGCTTCCCCAAGCTTGTGGCTTTGCATATCATTAGCATCATAGATATTCAAGGAATTCATACTAACAACATTGCAATAATGCTCATCATTCAAATATTTAGTGCCAAACATTTTATAGATTTCTTCTTCTAGCACTTGAGCACAATTATCCTTTCCATCATACTCACGAAAGATATTAAAAAGGTGAAGCGTATGAGACAAACTCAATTCCATTTTTTTATAGTTTTCTTTTATAAACTAAACTAGTGATAAAACAAGAAACTAAAAGACTCGATTGCAAGATCTAAAGATATACCTTCAAGCGCTAACCTCCCCTGCAATGGCACCAGAAAAGAGCTTGATGTCTACTACACAACCTTCTTCTTGTAGACGTTGTTGGGCCTCCAAGTGCAGAGGTTTGTAGGACAGTAGCAAATTTCCCTCAAGTGGATGACCTAAGGTTTATCAATCCGTAGGAGGCGTAGGATGAAGATGGTCTCTCTCAAGCAACCCTGCAACCAAATAACAAAGAGTCTCTTGTGTCCCCAACACACCCAATACAATGGTAGATTGTATAGGTGCACTAGTTCGGCGAAGAGATGGTGATACAAGTGCAATATGGATAGTAGATAAAGGTATTTGTAATCTGAAATAATAAAAACAGCAAGGTAACGAATGATAAAAGTGAGCGTAAACGGTATTGCAATGATAGGAAATAAGGCCTAGGGTTCATACTTTCACTAGTGTAAGTCCTCTCAACAATAATAACATAATTGGATCACATAACTTTCCCTCAACATGCAACAAAGAGTCACTCCAAAGTCACTAATAGCGGATAACGAACGAAGAGATTATGGTAGGGTATGAAACCACCTCAAAGTTATTCTTTCCAATCAATCCGTTGGGCTATTCCTATAAGTGTCACAAACAGCCCTAGAGTTCGTCCTAGAATAACACCTTAAGACACACATCAACCAAAACCCTAATGTCACCTAGATACTCCAATGTCACCTCAAGTATCCGTGGGTATGATTATACGATATGCATCACACAATCTCAGATTCATCTATTCAACCAACACAAAGGACCTCAAAGAGTGCCCCAAAGTTTCTACCGGAGAATCACGACGAAAACGTGTGCCAACCCCTATGCATAGGTTCATGGGCAGAACCCGCAAGTTGATCACCAAAACATACATCAAGTGAATCACGTGGTATCCCATTGTCACCACAGATACGCACGGCAAGACATACATCAAGTGTTCTCAAATCTTTAAAGACTCAATCCGATAAGATAACTTCAAAGGGGAAACTCAATTCATTACAAGAGAGTAGAGGGGGGAAGAAACATCATAGGATCCAAATATAATAGCAAAGCTCGCGATACATCAAGATCGTATCACCTCAAGAACACGAGAGAGAGAGATTAAACACATAGCTACTGGTACATACCCTCTGCCCTGAGGGAGAACTACTCCCTCCTTGTCATGGAGAGCACCGGGATGATGAAGATGGCCACCGGAGAAGGATTGCCCCCTCCGGCAGGGTGCCGGAACGGGTCTAGATTGGTTTTTGGTGGCTACGGAGGCTTCTGGCGGCGGAACTCCCGATCTAATCTTCATTCTGGAAGTTTTACGATACCTAGGTATATATGGGTGCAGGGGGTACGTCGTAGGAGCTACGGGGGCCCCACGAGGCAGGGGGTGCACCCTAAGGGGGGGGGGGCGCCCCACCCTCGTGAGCACTTCCCGTATCTCCTGACGTGGAGTCTAAGTCTATCCAGTGGCTTTCATTCCAAAAATAACTTCTCCAGTTGATTTCGTTCCGTTTCGACTCCGTTTGATATTCCTTTTCTTCGAAACACTGAAATAGGCATAAAACAACAAATCTGGGATGGGCCTCCGGTTAATAGGTTAGTCCCAAAAATAATATAAAAGTGGAAAATAAAGCCCAATATTGCCCAAAACAGTAGATAATATAGCATGGAGCAATCAAAAATTATAGATACGTTGGAGACGTATCAATAGCTCATGAGGCCATGATTGCTAAGGTAACATCTAGTGAGCCTCATGTGGATACTAGCACTACTTCTAGTCAAAATGCTATGTTGCCATGTGCTAGTCCTTGTAATTCATCTACTCACAATGTTGGTACATCTTGTGATGAATTGCTTTCCTTGCCTTGTTGCTCTAACAATGAAGCTTATACTTCCTCTAGTACTTGTGTTGAGACTAACCATGTAGAGGAAATCAAAGAGCTCAAGGCCCAAGTCACTTCTTTGAAGAAATACTTGGAAAAGAGTCATGAAGGTAAATTCACACTCAACAATATCTTGATTGTGCAAAAATCCCCCAATGACAAAGGTGGACTTGGATTCAACTCTAAGAAGAAGAAGAAGAAGTCCAAGATGAACAAAAAGAAGGGCCAAGAAAAGGTCAAGAATTCGGGTAAGATTGTTTGCTTCAAGTGCAAAGTAGAAGGGCATCATGTTAGATCTTGCCCATTGAAGAAGAAGGCCATTAGTGACAAGCAACAAGGGAAGCGGCCACAAGTTCGATCTCATGCTCAACCACAAGTTGAAGAAAGTCCTCTTCCCAAGAATCCTCAAGCTAATGCTTCTCAAGTTGAGAAATCAAGTGAGAAGAAAGTGAAGAGTAGACATTGCTACTTATGTCGTGAGAAAGGTCACCTCGCCTCTTCATGCACTAGTGGTAACTTATCCAACCGAATTATTATTGATGATATCTATTCTCTTGGGAAGGATAAGGTTGGCAATGTGTTTTCCAAAGTTGTTGGTACTCAAAGTGGTGTCAAGAAGAGAACCATTTGGGTAGCCAAACCTATTGTGACTAACCTCTTAGGACCCAACTTGGTTGGGGACCAACAAGCTCAAACTTGATCAATAGGTGTTGTTGGAGGGCATTGGAGACTTGGCTACTTTATGAAGAATTAAGGGGACTTCATCATTCTAATTGTCTCAAGCCAAGTTATTCGAATTATCAAGTTTCTATCTTATATCCAATGTTTCTCCATGCGGTAACTCGTGCTTAAAGTGTTTACATTGATAGTTACTTACCCCTTTGCATGTTTGGTTTTGTTCCTTGCATGTGTTTGTATATGTTGTGCTTCCAACTTGATTATCTTGAGCAATCAAGTATGTGTGTGTTGGTTTGCACATCATGTACGTGTGTGTCATGCATTGAGCCTTTTGCATCTTGTTCTTTTCTTTGTTGGCTCTTGTGAGAGATTAATGGAATATCCCATTATGGGGGAGTGATGTGCTTTGTGCACCTCACAATCCTATATATGTGTGTACATGAGTAATACCATCTAGTATTGATATTTCAAGATTATCTAGTTGCTATGTGGTATGTCTTCTCATGAGAAATTCAAATTCTATACTGTCCATTAATTATCTCGTGTTGGATCGTTATTTTGCCTCTTGTTTATCTTTAGTTGGTATCACATTATGGGGGAGTAATATGCTATGTGTATATTACTAGCCTAGAAAATGTGTACATTTGAGACATTGTCACCTAGAATTGATATTGTAAATTATCTTGTTCCTAGGTGGCATGTTAGCTCTATAAGTTGCAATTTGCTTTTTGTTTGGTGTGAAGATGATGTCGGATATCCTTGTTATCTACCACCGGGAATTATTTCCAAATACTTCTTGTCTTTTGACAATTGGTACTCACTTATGTGTGGTAGAAATTATTGATCATCTTTACATTGGCCTTTGCTTTTATTTTCTTTATCTCTTGCCTAGGATTGTGTCAACTCCCATTGTATTCCATACCACTTGTGGATCTTGTTAATTTCTTGACCTTGTCTAGTGTTTTCTAGATATAGTGAAAGTGGTGATCCCACCTCATGCATTTTGTATTCAAATGCAAATTCTCTATAATGCACTAGTCTTGGGGGAGCTATCCTATTCTCTATAAAACACTCATCTTGTGATCCTTATCAAGTGTGTGTTTTGTGGAAGGCAAGCCGTTTCTTTTTGGTGCTTTGTGCCATCATGAAACTTTGTAGAGGGCTTGGTTTGTTTGGAACCATTCTCTCTTTTGGGAGTTTGACATCTTTCTTTTTGAGTGTATCAATGGATATCTCATTCCTTGATGTATCTTTTATGGATATCCTCCAAGTGATGATTTATTCATTTGGTATCTTTTCTTCGCTTGGTATTTCTTTGTCTTTTGGTCTCGGTTCTTGAAAGTCTTGAGCATGCATATTTACTTCTTGTAGTTTCTTTGGCATGTTTTCTTTCTTTGACCCAATATATAGGGGGAACTCCATCAAATCTCAAATTGGATGAGATGTGCATGAAATTCATTTTCATATCCATATGCACATATTTATGTGGAGTTTGTCATATGTGTTGTTGGTTCTCTAACTCTTTGGTCCCAATGAGTTTGGGTACCATTTTGTTTGTGTTGTTGTTCTAGGAACAAGTGGATATGCATTGGATGCTCGGCTCACTCACAAGGAAGGTGTTGTCACCATGTGCTTATTGGAGTCAAGCTAGGATGATCAACGAACTACTTTGTACCTTCAATTGGTATCTACTACATCCTTCCAATGTTATCTCGGTAACAAGTATCTTCATATACTTCATGCACACATTTCTTGCATCAACCTTGTGTAGGTTGTATCATGGCATGTTATCCATTCTTTCTTGTGATACTTGTTTCCTTTCTCAAAGCATCCCAACAATGATGTCTTGTTGCTAGTTGTGATGTCTTTGATGTTCGTGTGGTTGGAATTCATTTATATACAATAAGACCATATCTAGCCATGTGCTATGCTCTCAAGCAAATTTCTTATTGGTATATGTATGACTTCCTTTTGGATATCTTGTTCCTTCGTGTTGTAACTATTTCGGGTGTACATACTTCTTTGTAGATATATATATATATATATATCATGATTTCGTCTACATAGAATCTTATACACTTGAGAGAAGTTTCATATCTATATGATATCCTTTCTTTCACGTCCACCTTGTCTTTCTTATGTTATTTCTTTGGTGGCTTCGTGAAAGCTTTTGCCTTGAGTGCGTGTCTTCTATCCTTGCATCTTGATGCGCTCTTGTGTGGTGAACATTATTTTCCTCATGCTTATCTTTATGAGCTTTTTGCCATCTTAATTGGCATCCCTCGTCTTGATGCGCCTTTCATCTTCTATCTTCACGGCGGGTTGTCACAAGCATAGGTTCTCTATATGCTTATTAGTAAGCTTGTGAACCCATTTGCTAGTTGTGTGTGGGAATGATAGGCCTTGCACCGTGTGCCTCATTCTTTGAAGACTTTATTGATGCTTAATTCTCTTCTGTACATTAGTCTTCTCAAGTGCATTGCCTTGACTCACACACATCTTTTTGGTTGAGCCCACTCTTAAGTTGCCTCTCTTACTTGTTGCTTAACCATGTGTTTGTTGCGAGTACTAGGCTTAGTTTCCTATATGCTCTCTTGCACTTGTTGTAAGTTTCTATTGATTTTGGGGGAGCTATGATACTATTTTGTGCACTTTGTATCCAAATAAAAAAATTCTTGATGTGCACAAATCATGGGGAGCTTCTCTAGTTTCTTTAGAACACTGCTCCGCTCTTATCATAATATCCTTTATTCATGTGGCTCTTAGGATCATTGGCCTAGGTGGTTCAATTGGTATCTTTTGATAGCTTGCTTCAATTGGTATCTTTTGATTGCTTGATTGCTTGTTTCTCTCTTTGATTATGTCTTTGTGGCATATCTTCCTTTTGCAATCTTTGGGCCTCAATATAGTTTGTCTTCCTCCAAGTATTTACCGTCGGATATGTGTATTGCATTCCGCTCTCTTGTTGAGAAATACACAATTTATGGAGGAACACAGGCCTTCTAAGCTTTTAGCCCATTTTGGCAATCGATGCCAATGGGGGAGAAGTTTCAGAGAGTTTTGTTGAGAAATTTAGAGAGTTGTCTCTTCTGGCTTTGGTTTGTTCCTAAGCATACGCATCTCCTACGCATGCATTATTGGTTGTTGCATTGCATGGTGATGCATAATTCCTTATATAAACTCTTTTTAAAGTGATTGTCATCAATTACCAAAATGGGGGAGATTGAAAGGACATGCGGTGCCCCCATGTGTGGTTTTGGTAATTGATGACATTCTCTATGGACTAATGGTTGCATTGAGTTATATTTGAAGGATTTTTCCATAAGCATTTCTTGAAGTCCATGTGTTGGTTTCAAGGAGTTTATGGGTTGACTAAGGTGCTATTAAGGAATTATCCAAAGACTGGTCATGTGAGTGTTGAGCTTATTGCAAGCATGTCTTGAAGAAGAAGATTGTGTGATCATTCATGTTTACCTTCAAGACATCATCCAAACGAAGAGAGTTGGAAAGATTCAAGGTTGATCAAGACTAAGTCAAGAGTGAATCAAGTTGATCAACTCACAAAGAGTAGAAGATGTACCGAGAGGGATCAAGTGATCCCATGGTATGGTAAGCATTGTCCATTGCACTTTGTGTACTAACGCATGGTCTATGTGAGAGTCTATGTGGGGTTAGGTACGTGTCCATGGGCTTGCGTCAAGAGGATGATATCATACAACCCATGGGAAGGATGACATCAAGTGGTGATCGTCATCAAGATTGTCGTGTGCAAGTTCAAGTGGATAATCACGAAGAGATCAAGTGCTTGAAGCTTCCCATCCATTGTGGTGTCAATGGACTTGTGAAGATGTGCCGAAGAGTGGCTCACCCATAGTGGAGTATGGGGGAGCAATCATCTAGTCTCCATCGACCCAACACAATCAAGAAAGGTGGTCCATCTTGAGGAGGACAAGATCGTCATCATCTAGCCCAAGTGGATCATGTGCAAGTCAAAGGTTTGCCCTTGATAGGTTTTATATTTTACCGGTCTCATGGTGGTAGTTGGGAGACCGGGTTATAGGATCGATAGCCATACTATCAAGGGGGGCTATCAAGTGAGTAGCTTGATCGTATCGTTCGTCGAGAGCTCAAACCATTGCATCCTTGCATCATGTTTCTTGGTTCTTGTTTGGTTCTCTTTGTGAGTCTTAGTGCTTATGGTCATCTTGATGACAAGCTTGAGTTCATCAAAAACGGAGTTTGCATGCGTCTTCCATGATGTTTTCGGTGTTGGAGGTTTTGCCAGTCTTATCTGAGGAAGGGTTCTCACCATTTTCTTTTGGGCCTTTTCTCATTTGCTTCTTATTGGTATTTTTATCAATATTGTGTTAGCCCTTGTCTCTAGCTTTCCAACAAACTTGGTTTCGTCGAATTCGGAGTCCGTTTGCAGAAGTTGTGTCAGTTTTGGTGTTCTGAAAAGGCTGCAGCGGTACTACCGCGGACAGGAGTGGATGTAATTTTTTACTACCGCTCTTGGGAGCGGTACTACCGCTTGGAGCAGTACTACTGCGGCTACTTCTGTGGCTACTTCCGCTCGGGACCAAAAACTCGTCACAAGTCCAACGGTGGTAGGCATAGATGTAATTTTTTAGTACCGCTCGCAAGCAGTAGTACCGCTACCCCTAGCGGTAGTACCGTGAGGTCAAGCGGTACTACCGCTTCGATGGTTCTTCTTGCTTTTTTGCCTCCTCGCTGTTGTGTTTCAAAGGGCTACTACCGCCCTAGCGGTAGTACCGCTCCTTGGAGCGGTAGTACCGCTCGGTGCGGGCTGTGAGCATAACGGTTGGATTTCCCCCCACCTATAAAAGGGGGTCTTCTTCCCCAATGAACTTTATCCTTTGAGCTCGTGTTCTTCCCCCATTGTTGATCTTCTTCGAGCTTGCTAACTCTCAATCCCTCCAATGATTCTTGCTAGTTCTTGAGGGAAAAGAGAGAGGAGATCTAGATCCGCATTCCCACCAATCACTTTCTCCTCTAAGTGAGGGGAACCCCTTGGATCTAGATCTTGGAGTTCTTCGTGTTCTTCTTTCGTTCTTCCTCTCATTTTCCTCCCTAGCATTAGTTGCTTTGGTGGGATTTGGGAGAGAAGGACTTGGGCACTCCGTGTGCCCTTGCCATTGCATTTGGTGCATCGGTTTGAGTTCTCCACGGTGATACGTGGAAGTGAAGTTTGAGAAGCTTATTACTCTTGAGTGTTTGGACACCCTAGAGCTTGTTCCTCTTGGGTGTCTTGGTGCCCTAGACAGTTGGTGTTGTTCGGAGCTCAATCATTGTGGTGTAAAGCTCCGGGCAAGCATCAGGGTCTCCAATTAGGTTGTGGAGATCGCCCCGAGCAATTTGACGGGTTTTGGTGACCGCCCCCAAGGGTTGCCATTTGTACGGGTTCGGTGACCGCCCACAAGGGTCCCTTAGTGGAATCACGACATCTTGCATTGTCCGAGGGCGTGAGGAGATTACGGTGGCCCTAGTGGCTTCTTGGGGAGCATTGTGCCTCCACACCGCTCCAAACGGAGATTAGCATCCGCAAGGGTGTGAACTTCGGGATACATCATCGTCTCCGCGTGCCTCGGTTATCTCTTACCCGAGTTCTTTACTTATGCACTTTACCTTGTGATAGCCATATCGTTTCTTGTCATATATCTTGCTATCACCTAGTAGTTTATCTTGCTTAGCCTAAGTTGTTGGTGCACATAGGTGAGCCTAGTTGTTGTAGGTTTTGTGCTTGACAAATTAACTGCTAGGTTTATTCCGCATTTGTTCAAGCCTAAACCGTAATTATTTTAAAGTGCCTATTCACCCCCCTCTAGGCAACATCCACGATCTTTCAGCTATATTTTCTGATTTTTCTGAAAAGATATGTGAGGTATTCATGGACGATTTCTCCGTTTATGGATCCTCTTTTGATGATTGCTTAAGCAACCTTGATCGAGTTTTGCAGAGATGGGAAGAAACTAACCTTGTCTTGAATTGGGAGAAATGCCACTTTATGGTTAATGAAGGTATTGTCTTGGGGCACAAATTTTTTGAAAGAGGCATTGAAGTTGATAAAGCTAAAGTTGATGCTATTGAAAAGATGCCGTGTCCCAAGGACATTAAAGGTATAAGAAGTTTCCTTGGTCATGCCGGCTTTATAGGAGGTTCATTAAGGACTTCTCAAAAATTTCTCGGCCTCTAACTAATTTATTACAAAAAGATATACCGTTAGTCTTTGATAATGATTGTGTAGAAGTATTTGAAATACTTAAGAAAGCATTGATATCTGCACCTATTGTTCAGCCACCTGATTGGAATTTACCTTTTGAAATTATGTGTGATGCTAGTGATTATGCTATGGGTGATGTTCTAGGGCAAAGAGTTGATAAGAAATTAAATGTTATTCAATATGCTAGTAAAACTCTAGACAATGCCCAGAGAAATTATGCTACAACCGAAAAAGAATTCTTAGCAGTTGTATTTGCTTGTGATAAGTTCAGACCTTATATTGTTGATTCTAAAGTAACTATTCACACGGATCATGCTGCTATTAAATATCTTATGGAAAAGAAAGATGCTAAACCTAGACTTATTAGATGAGTTCTCTTGCTACAGGAATTTGATTTGCATATTACTGATCCGTTGCAGATAACTTGTCTAGGTTGGAAAATGTTCTTGATGACCCACTACCTACTGATGATAGCTTTCTTGATGAACAATTAAATGTCATAAATACCTCTCACACTGCTCCATGGTATGCTGATTATGCTAATTACATTGTTGCTAAGTTTATACCACCTAGTTTCACATACCAGCAAAAGAAAAAGTTTTTCTATGATTTACGACATTACTTCTGAGATGACCCACACCTTTATAAAGAAGGAGTAGATGGTATTATTAGACGTTGTGTACCTGAGCATGAACAGGAACATATCCTACGCAAGTGTCACTCCGAAGCTTATGGAGGACACCACGCTGGAGATAGAACTGCACATAAGGTATTGCAATCCGGTTTTTATTGACCTACTCTCTTCAAGGATGCCCGTAAGTTTGTCTTATCTTGTGATGAATGTCAAAGAATTGGTAATATTAGTAGACGTCAAGAAATGCTTATAAATTATTCACTTGTTATTGACCGTTTGATGTTTGGGGCTTTGATTATATGGGACCTTTTCCTGCCTCTAATGGATATACACATATTTTAGTTGCTGTTGATTACGTTACTAAGTGGGTAGAAGCTATTCCAACTAGTAGTGCTGATCATAACACCTGTATTAAGATGCTTAAAGAAGTTATTTTTCCGAGATTTGGAGTCCCTAGATATTTAATGACTGATGGTGGTTCACATTTTATTCATGGTGCTTTCCGTAAAATGCTTGCTAATTATGATGTTAATCGTAGAATTGCATCTCCTTATCACCCACAGTCTAGTGGTCAAGTAGAATTGAGTAACAGAGAACTCAAATTAATTTTGCAAAAGACTGTTAATAGGTCTAGAAAGAATTGGTCCAAGAAACTTGATGATGCATTATGGGCTTATAGAACTGCATATAAAAATCCTATGGGTATGTCTCCGTATAAAATGGTTTATGGAAAAGCATGTCACCTACCTCTCGAACTAGAACATAAGGCTTATTGGGCTATCAAAGAGCTCAATTATGATTTCAAACTTGCCGGTGAGAAGAGGTTATTTGACATTAGCTCACTTGATGAATGGAGAACCTAAGCCTATGAGAATGCCAAATTGTTTAAAGAAAAAGTTAAAAGATGGCATGACAAAAGGATACAAAAGCGTGAGTTTAATGTAGGTGACTACGTATTGCTATACAACTCTCGTTTAAGATTTTTTGCGGGAAAACTTCTCTCTAAATGGGAAGGTCTTTACGTTATCGAGGAGGTCTATCGTTCCGGTGCCATAAAAATCAACAACTTCGAAGGCACAAATCCGAAGGTGGTGAACAGTCAAAGAATCAAACATAATATCTCAGGTAATCCTATAAATGTTGAAACCAATGTTATTGAAACCGTAACCCCGGAGGAATACATAAGGGACACTTTCCGGAACGTTTCAGACTCCGAAAATGAATAGGTACGTGGTACGGTAAGTAAACCGACTCCAAAACAGTTCCAATGACAATTTTTCTCCATTTTGGAATATTTAGAAAAATAGAAAAATAAGAAGCAGTCCGGGAAGGACATGAGGGCTCCACGAGTGGAGGGCGCGCCCCCTGCCTCGTGGGCACCTTGTGTGCTCTCCGGACTCCGTTTTCTTGCATGTTACGTATTTTGGTCGGTAAAAATTTATTATATAATCTCCCGAAGGTTTTGACTCCTGTATCACGCAAATATCTCTCGTCTATGTTTCGAGCTGTTTTTCTGACAGATCTAGGTCGTCATGTCGTCTTCAAGTGCCCCGAAGGACAAGTTCTTCGAGAAGGTCATCAACCCCTACCTCGCGGAGGTGCTGCAACACCCTCAAACCATTAAGATGCGTGAGGGGTTGTTGCACATCCGCGATGTTGAGGGACCAAGGAAGACCGGAAGCACGGAGGCAAGGCTCGAGGCATTAGAGCAACAAGTTTTCAAGTGTCAGGAGATGGTGGAGCGTGGACTCGACTCCAATCACATCATGATCACGGAGTTCACAACAACCACAAGCTGGACGTCGAGGACATTGGGGAGGCCATCTTCAAGCTTCATGAGAAAATCGAGCACCTCCAAGCCCAGATCTATGACCTGCAAAATCAAAACCGTGAGTATGAATATAGATTCAAAAGGATGAATTTGGCTGCAGATTTGAGGATTCAGGAGGCTCGATCATCCTTCTATGATGGTGAGCCTATGACTTGGAAGAGGGATGACAAGCCTACATCATCAACAACCCCAACTCCTTCACCGGCAAAAGAGATATAATCACATGGGTATGGGCACTCCCCTTGGCAACTGCCAAGCTTGGGGGAGTGCCCCGGTATCGTATCACCATCACTTTTATCTTTACCGTTTTTCTTAGTTCGATCCTTTTGATAATATTTTGATCTAGCAGAATACAAGTTTTTAGTATGATCTAGTTTTGAGTTTTGCTTTATGACCCCCCTATGTAATCGAGTCCGTGAGCTATATAATAAAGATTAGTGTTGAGTCAAGGGCTTGATTATTTTGCCATGATCTTTAGTGAATAAAATAAAAGATAAGAAATAAAAAGAAATAAAAGAGATCATAAGGATCTTATGGAGAGTAATGAGCTCACATATAAAGAGTATTATGAATAAAAGTTGTTGAGAGTTGACAAACATAGTTTTGGTCATCGTTGCAATTAATAGGAAGTAATAAAGAAAGAGAGGTATTCACATATAAATATACTATCTTGGACATCTTTTATGATTGTGAACACTCATTAAAATATGACATGCTAAAGAGTTGGCGTTGGACAAGGAAGACAATGTAATGGGTTATGTTTTCTTACATCTAAGATAAATTATATTGCCATGGATCATCCAACATGGTTGAGCTTGCCTTTCCCCCTCATTCTAGCTAAACTCTTTGCACCAAGTAGAGATACTACTTGTGCTTCCAAATACCCTTAAACCCAATTTTGCCATGAGAGTCCACCATATCTACCTATGGATTGAGTAAGATCCTTCAAGTAAGTTGTCATCGGTGCAAGCAATGAAAATTGCTCTCTAAATATGTATGGTTGATTGGTGTGGAGAAAATAAGCTTTAGACGATCTTGTTATGTGGAAGAAATAAAAGGGACGAACTGCATAATAAAGGTCCATATCACAAGTGGCAATATAAAGTGACGTTCTTTCGCATTAAGATTTTGTGCATCCAACCATAAAAGCGCATGACAACCTCTGCTTCCCTATGCGAAGGGCCTATCTTTTACTTTTATCTCCTACCTTACATAAGATTCATGGTAATCCTCACCTTTCCTTTTTACATTTTATCTTTTGGCAAGCACAATATGTTGGAAAGATCCTGGTATATATGGCTAATTGGATGTGAGTTTTCTTGAACTATTATTGTTGACATTACCCTTGAGGGAAAACGTTGGGAGGCAAAACTATAAGCCCCTATCTTTCTCTGTGTCCGATTAAAACTCCATACCCATAAGTATTGCGTGAGTGTTAGCAATTGTGAAAGACTATATGATAGTTGAGTATGTGGACTTGCTGAAAAGCTCTTATATTGACTCTTTCCTATGTTATGATAAATTTCAATTGCTTCAATGACTGAGATTATAGTTTGTTAGTTCTCAATGAAGTTTATGATTCATACTTGAAATTGTGATTGAATTGTTACTCTAGCATAAGAGATCATATGACAATAATTATATAAGCTGCTATTCTAAGAATGATCATGATGCCCTCATGTCCGTATTTTATTTTTATCGACACCTCTATCTCTAAACATGTGGACATATTTTCGATTTCGGCTTTCGCTTGAGGACAAGCAAGGTCTAAGCTTGGAGGAGTTGATATGTCCATTTTGCATCATGCTTTTATATCAATATTTATTGCATTATGGGTTGTTATTACACATTATGTCACAATACTTATGCCTATTCACTCTTATTTTACAAGGTTTTCATAAAGAGGGAGAATGCCGGCAGCTGGGATTCTGGGCTGGAAAAGGAGCAAATATTAGAGACCTATTCTGCACAGCTCCAAAAATCCTGAAACTTCACGGAAGCTATTTTCGGTATATATAAAAAATACTAAGTGCAAGAAGTTCCAGACGGGGCCCACACCCTGGCCACGAGGGTGGGGGCGCGACCTACCCCCTGGGCGCGCCCCCTGCCTCGTGGGCCCCCTGGTGGCCCTCCGATGCCCATCTTCTGCTATATGGAGTCTTTTGTTGAGGAAAAAATCATAAGCAAGCTTTCGGGACGAGACTCCGCCGCCACGAGTCAGAAGCTTGGCGGAACCAATCTAGGGCTCCGGTGGAGCTGTTCTGCCGGGGAAACTTCCCTCCGGGAGGGGGAAATCATCGCCATCGTAATCACCAACGCTCCTCTCATCGGGAGGGGGCCAATTTCCATCAACATCTTTACCAACACCATCTCCTCTCAAACCCTAGTTCATCTCTTGTATCCAATTCTTGTATCTAAGTCTGGGATTGGTACCTATGGGTTGCTAGTAGTGTTGATTACTCCTTGTAGTTGATGCTAGTTGGTTTACTTGGTGGAAGATCATATGTTCAGATCCTATATTCACAATAATACCCCTCTGATTATGAACATGAATATGCTTTGTGAGTAGTTACGTTTATTCCTGAGGACATGGGAGAAGTCTTGCTATTAGTAGTCATGTGAATTTGGTATTCGTTCGATATTTTGATGAGATGTATGTTGTCTCTCCTCTGGTGGTGTTATGTGAACGTCGACTACATGACACTTCACCATTATTTGGGCCTAGCGGAAGGCATTGGGAAGTAATAAGTAGATGATGGGTTGCTAGAGTGACAGAAGCTTAAACCCTAGTTTATGCGTTGCTTCGTAAGGGGCTGATTTGGATCCATATGTTTCATGCTATGGTTAGGTTTACCTTAATACTTTTGTTGTAGTTGCGGATGCTTGCAATAGAGGTTAATCATAAGTGGGATGCTTGTCCAAGTAAGGACAGTACCCAAGCACCGGTCCACCCACATATCAGATTATCCAAGTACCGAATGCGAATCATATGAACATGATGAAAACTAGTTTGACGATAATTCCCATGTGTCCTCGGGAGCGCTTTCCTTCATATAAGAGTTTGTCCAGGCTTGTCCTTTGCTACAAAAAGGATTGGGCCACCTTGCTGCACTTTATTTACTTTTGTTACTTGTTGCTCGTTACAAATTATCTTATCACAAAACTATCTATTACCTACAATTTCAGTGCTTGCAGAGAATACCTTGCTGAAAACCGCTTATCATTTCCTTCTGCTCCTCGTTGGGTTCGATACTCTTACTTATCGAAAGGACTACGATAGATCCCCTATACTTGTGGGTCATCACCCCATACCTGGCAGGTGTCCTAGATGGGACCTCAGGTCTTAGATGTAAGGTTTGGCTGCGAGGTCTGTTTGGTATTAGGCCCAGACTATCAGCATCCCTTCATCAATTGGATAGGAGTAGCGAGAGATGTTTCCTAGACGATAGCTTTAGTCTTACTGTTGTATTACTTTGTAAGGTCTTGTGTGAACAATCAATAAAGTGGCTGCATGCATAGTCCAGATGCAGAGGCCGGGGTCTTCCTCCTTTTCCAAAAAAACATTGAAACTTAACATATTTTTTCAAAAGTCATCAGAATATATTTAAAATGGATCTTATTTGAAACCGCTGGTAACGAGAAATAAATATGAAAACAATATTTAATTTAAGTTTTTTGTTTAAAATATATAAAACTATAAAAACCGGAAGCCAAAATAAAAAGCCAGCACCACGGACATGGATGCCCCTTGATGACCCAAAAGTATAGGGGATCTATCGTAGTCCTTTTGATAAGTAAGAGTGTCGAACCCAACGAGGAGCAGAAGGAAATGATAAGCGGTTTTCAGCAAGGTATTCTCTTCAAGTACTAAAATAAGTGACAACAGATAGTTTTGTGATAACATAGATTGTAACGAGCAACAAGTAACAAAAGTAAATAAAGTGCAGCAAGGTGGCCCAATCCTTTTGTAGCAAAGGACAAGCCGGAGCAAACTCTTATAATAGGAAGAGCGCTCCCGAGGACACATGGGAATATCGTCAAGCTAGTTTTCATCACGTTCATATAATTTGCGTTCGATACTTTGATAATTTGATATGTGGGTGGACCGGTGCTTGGGTGCTGTTCTTACTTGAACAAGCATCCCACTTATGATTAACCTCTATTGCAAGCATCCGCAACTACAACAAAAGTATTAAGGTAAACCTAACCATAGCATGAAACATGTGGATCCAAATCAGCCCCTTACGAAGCAACGCATAAACTAGGGTTTAAGCTTCTGTCACTCTAGCAACCCATCATCTACTTATTACTTCCCAGTGCCTTCCTCTAGGCCCAAATAATGGTGAAGTGTTATGTAGTCGACGTTCACATAACACCACTAGAGGCTAGACAACATACATCTTATCAAATATCAAACGAATACCAAATTCACATGACTACTCATAGCAAGACTTCTCCCTTGTCCTCAAGAACGAACATAATTACTCACAAAGCATATTCATGTTCATAATCAGAGGGGTAATAATATGCATATAGAATCTGAACATATGATCTTCCACCAATTAAACCAACTAGCATCAACTACAAGGAGTAATCAACACTACTAGCAACCTACTAGCACCAATCCCGGACTTTGAGACAAGAATTGGATGCAAGAGATGAACTAGGGTTTGGAGATGAGATGGTGCTGGTGGAGATGTTGATGGAGATTGCCCTCTCCCGATGAGAGGAGCGTTGGTGATGACGATGGTGCCGGAGCTCTAGATTGGATCCGCCAAGGTTCCGCCTCGTGGCGGCGGAGTCTCATCCCGAAAATTTCCTTCCTATTTTTTTTCTCATCGAAAGACCTCATATAGGAGAAGATGGGCATAGGGGAGCCACCAGGGGGCCCACGAGGTAGGGGGCGCGCCCTAGGGGGGAGGCCCCCCACCCTCATGAGAAGGGTGTGGGCCCCCTGGCCTTCATCTTTGGCGTGGATTTTTCTTTATTTCTTTTAAAACGTTCCGTGGAGTTTCAGGACTTTTGGAGTTGCGTAGAATAGGTCTCATATTTGCTCCTTTTCCAGACCAGAATTCCAGCTGCCGGCATTCTCCCTCCTTGTGTAAACCTTGTAAAATAAGAGAGAATAGCCATAAGTATTGTGACATAAAGTGAAATAACAGTCCATAATGCGATAAATATCGATATAAAAGCATGATGCAAAATGGACGTATCAACTCCCCCAAGCTTAGACCTCGCTTGTCCTCAAGCGAAAAGCCGATAACAATAAATATGTCCTCATGTTTAGAGGTAGAGGCGTCGATAAAAAATAAAATACGGACATGAAGGCATCATGATTATTCTCATAACAGCAACATATATAGATTTTGTCATATGATTACTTATGTTCAAGTGATGATCTATTCACAATGCAAAAGTATAAATCATAAAACTTATTGGGCTCCGACAAACTATAATCTCAGTCATTGAAGCAATTGCAATTTATCATAACATCGGAAAGAGTCTATGTCAGAGCTAAAAAGCAAGTCCACATACTCAACTATCATTTAGTCCTCCATAATTGCTAACACTCACGCAATACTTGTGGTTACGGAGTTTTAATCAGACACAGAGAAAGATAGGGGCTTATAGTTTTGCCCCACAACCTTTTACCTCAAGGGTAATGTCAACAATAATGGTTCATGCTCCCCTACATCCAATTAGATATATATATATATATATATATATATATATATATATATATATCATGTTCTTTCCAACATGCTGAGCTTGCCAAAGGATAAAATGAAAAAGAAAAGGTGAAGATCACCATGACTCTTGCATAAGGTAGAAGATAATAATAAAGGATAGGCCCTTTGTAGAGGGAAGCAGAGGTTGCCATGCACTTTTAGGGTTGGATATATAAAATCTCAATGCGAAAGAACGTCACTTTATATTGCCCCTTGTGATATGAACCTTTATTATGCAGTCCGTCGCTTTTATTACTTCCACATCACAAGATCGTATAAAGCTTATTTCTCCCACACCAATCAATCATACATATTTAGAGCAATTTTTATTGCTTTGCACCGATGACAACTTACTTGAAGGATCTTACTCAATCCATAGGTAGATATGGTGGACTCTCATGGCAAAACTGGTTTAAGGGTATTTAGAAGCACAAGTAGTGTTTCTACTTGGCGCTGAGAATTTGGCTAGCATGAGGGGGAAAGGCAAGCTCAACAAGTTAGAGGATCCATGACAACATACTTTATCTCAGATATAAGAAATACATAACTCATTACGTTGTCTTCCTTGTCCAACATCAACTCTTTAGCATGTCATATTTTAATGAGTGCTCCCAATCATAAAAGATGTCAATGATAATATATCTATATGTGAAAACCTCTCTTTCCTTATTACTTCCTATTAATTGCAACAATGACCAAAGCTATGTCTGCCAACTCCCAACAACTTTTAATCATCATACTCTTTCTATGTGAAGTCATTACTCTCAATAAGGTCAATATGAACTTTTGTTTCTTTTTATTCTTTTTTTCTCTTTCTTTTATTCACCCAAGATCATGGCAAAATAATCAAGCCCTTGACTCAACACTAATCTTTATTATATAGCTCACGGACTCGATTACATAGAGAGATCATAAAGCAAAACTCAGAACTAGATCATGCCATAAAATTTATTCTACTAGATCAAGATACTACTAATAGGATCGAACTAAGAAAAAGGTAAAGATAAGAGTTGTGATTGTGATACGATATCGGGGCACCTCCCCAAGCTTGGCAGTTGCCAAGGGGAGTGCCCATACCCATGTGATTATATCTCCTTGGTTCATGAACAAGGTGGAGGTGACGGATAATCGCACATCGAGCGTAAGAGGTCCTCCAGCTTGCGAATAATGCCCTTGAGTGCGACGATATGCTCCTTCAACAAAATATTTTCTTGTGTGAGATACTTGTTTTGAACACGAGCTAACTCAATCATCTTGAAAGCTTCAATCTCAGTTGGGGTAAGAAGGTTATGATCAATTTGAAGGGTGTCTTCTGCTGCTGGAGCTTGATCCTCCGTGGCCTTCTTGATCCTTTCATCCTTGTTGACCTTCGTGGGTTCGTCCCTCTTCAGATCTATCTTCATTAGCCAAGCATCGTTGTCACCATTGTTTGAGGAGGGAGACGACATGATGCCTAGCCTGGGAAACCCTGACAAAAAATAGCTCGAAACAAGAACAGAGGAGGTTTGTGTGATACAGGAGTCAGAACCTTCGGGAGAATATATAATGAATTTTTACCGACCAAAATACGTAACGTGCAAGAAAACGGAGTCCGGAAGGCACACGAGGCGCCCACCACCCTCGTGGGGCCCTCGTGTCCTTCTCAGACTGCTACTTATTTTTCTATTTTTCTAAATATTCCAGAATGGAGGAATATTGCTTTAAAAATTGTTTTGGAGTCGGTTTACTTACCGTACAACATACCTATTCCTTTTCGGAGTCTGAAACGTTCCGGAAAGTGTCTCTTATGTATTCCTCCGGGGTTACGGTTTCAATAATATTGGTTTAAACATTTATGGGATTACCTGAGATATAATGTTTAATTCCTTGACCGTTTACCACCTTCGGATTTGTGCCCTCGAAGTTGTTGATCTTTATGGCACCGGAACGATAGACCTCCTCGATAACATAGGGGCCTTCCCATTTAGAGAGAAGTTTTCTTGCAAAAAATATTAAACGAGGGTTGTATAGCAATACATAATCACCTACATTAAACTCACGCTTTTGTGTCCTTTTGTCATGCCATCTTTTAACTTTTTCTTTAAACAACTTGGCATTTTCATATGCTTGGGTTCTCCATTCATCAAGTGAGCTAATATCAAATAACCTCTTTTCACCGGCAAGTTTAAAATCATAGTTAAGCTCTTTAATAGCCCAATATGCCTTATGTTCTAGTTCAAGAGGTAAGTGACATGCTTTTCCATAGACCATTTTATACAGAGACATACCCATAGGATTTTTGTATGCAGTTCTATAAGCCCATAATGCATCATCAAGTTTCTTAGACCAATTCTTTCTAGACCTATTAACAGTCTTTTGCAAAATTAATTTGAGCTCTCTATTGCTCAACTCTACTTGACCACTAGACTGTGGGTGATAAGGAGATGCAATTCTATGATTAACATCATATTTAGCAAGCATTTTACGGAAAGCGCCATGAATAAAGTGTGAACCACCATCAGTCATTAAATATCTAGGGACTCCAAACCTCGGGAAAATAACTTCTTTAAGCATTTTAATAGAAGTGTTATGATTAGCACTACTAGTTGGAATAGCTTCTACCCACTTAGTAACGTAATCAACAACAACTAGAATATGTGTATCCATTAGAGGCAGGAAAAGGTCCCATATAATCAAAACCCCAAACATCAAATGGTTCAATAACAAGTGAATAATTCATAGGCATTTCTTGACGTCTACTAATATTACCAATTCTTTGACATTCATCACAAGACAAGACAAACTTACGAGCATCCTTGAAGAGAGTAGGCCAATAAAAACTAGATTGCAATACCTTATGTGCAGTTCTATCTCCAGCGTGGTGTCCTCCATAAGACTCGGAATGACACTTGCGTAGGATCTGTTCCTGTTCATGCTCAGGTACACAACGTCTAATAACACCATCTACTCCTTCTTTATAAAGGTGTGGATCATCCCAAAAGTAATGTCTCAAATCATAGAAGAACTTTTTCTTTTGTTGGTATGTGAAGCTAGGTGGTATAAACTTAGCAACAATATAATTAGCATAATCAGCATACCATGGAGTACTACGAGAAGTACTTATAACATTTAATTGTTCATCTGGAAAGCTATCGTTAATGGGTAGTGAGTCATCAAGAACATTCTCTAACCTAGACAAGTTGTCTGCAATGGGGTTCTCAGCTCCCTTTCTATCAACAATATGCAAATCAAATTCTTGTAACAAGAGAACCCATCTAATAAGTCTAGGTTTAGCATCTTTCTTTTCCATAAGATATTTTATAGCAGCATGATCAGTTTGAATAGTTACTTTAGAATCAACAATATAAGATCTGAACTTATCACAAGCAAATACAACTGCTAAAAGCTCTTTTTCAGTAGTAGCATAATTTCTTTGAGCATTGTCTAGAGTCTTACTAGCATAATGAATAACATTTAGTTTCTTATCAACTCTTTGCCCTAGAACAACACCTACAGCATAATCACTAGCTTCACACATAATTTCAAAGGGTAGGTTCCAATCAGGTGGCTGAACAACAGGTGCAGAGACTAATGCTTTCTTAAGTATTTCAAATGCTTCTACACAATCATCATCAAAAACAAATGGTATATCTTTTTGCAATAAATTAGTCAGAGCCCGAGAAATTTTTGAGAAGTCCTTAATGAACCTCCTATAAAATCTAGCGTGACCAAGGAAACTTCTTATACCTTTGATGTCCTTGGGACATGGCATCTTTTCAATAGCATCAACTTTGGCTTTATCAACTTCAATACCTCTTTCAGAAACTTTGTGCCCCAAGACAATACCTTCATTAACCATAAAGTGGCACTTTTCCCAATTCAAGACAAGATTAGTTTCTTCACATCTCTGCAAAACTCGATCAAGATTGCTCAAGCAATAATCAAAAGAGGAGCCATAAACGGAAAAGTCGTCCATGAAAACCTCACAAATATTTTCACAAAAGTCAGAAAATGTAACCATCATGCATCTTTGAAAGGTAGTAGGTGCATTACATAAACCAAAAGGCATACATCTATAAGCAAAAGTACCAAAAGGGCATGTAAAAGTAGTCTTTGATTGATCTCTAGCCGACACAGGTATTTGAGAGAAACCAGAATAACCATCTAGAAAGCAATAGTGTGTATGTTTGCATAATCTTTCTAGAATTTGATCAATAAAAGGTAAGGGGTAATGATCTTTCTTAGTAGCTTTATTTAATTTGCGAAAATCAATTACCATCCTATAACCTGTGATAATTCTTTGTGGAATCAATTCATCTTTATCATTAGGAACAACCGTAATACCTCCCTTCTTAGGGACACAATGGACAGGACTTGCCCACTCACTATCAGCAACGGGATAGATTATACCTGCCTCCAGAAGCTTTAGTATTTCTTTTCTTACCACTTCTTTCATTTTAGGATTCAGACGTCGTTGAGGATCACGAACTGGTTTGGCATCTGCTTCCAAATTTATTTTATGTTGACATACAGTGGGACTAATGCCCTTAAGATCATCAAGAGTATATCCAATAGCAGCACGATGCTTCTTAAGAGTTTTCAATAATCTTTCTTCTTCATGCTCTGAAAGGTTAGCACTAATAATAACAGGATATATCTTCTTTTCATCAAGATAAGCATATTTAAGATTATCAGGCAAAGGTTTAAGCTCAAACACGGGATCACCCTTGGGTGGAGGAGGATCGCCTAAAATTTCAACAGGCAAGTTGTGATGCAGAATAGGTTCCTGTTTAAAGAATACTTCATCTATTTCCCTTCTTTCATTCATGAACATATCATTTTCATGGTCTATCAAATAGTGTTCTAAAGGATCACTAGGAGGTACGGCAATAGAAGCAAGACCAATAATTTCATCCTTACTAGGTAATTCTTCTTCACGATGTTGTTTACTAAATTTAGAGAAATTAAACTCATGAACCATATCATCCAAACCAACAGTAACAATATTCTTAGTGCAGTCTATGGTAGCATTGACAGTATTTAAGAAGGGTCTACCAAATATAATTGGACAAAAGCTATCTTGCGGAGAAGTAAGAACAAGAAAATCAGCATGATATTTAGTTTTCCCACACAAGACGTCAACATCTCTAACAATTCCAATTGGTGCAATAGTATCTCTATTAGCAAGTTTAATAGTAACATCAATATCTTCTAACTCAACAAGTGCAATTTCATTCTTAATTTCTTTGTATAAGTCATGAGGTATAACACTAGCACTAGCACCCATATCACATAAGCTATGATAACAATGATCTCCTATTTTAACAGAAATAACAAGCATGCCTACCACAGGTCTATGTTTATCTTTAGCACAAGGTTTAGCAATTCTAGCAGTTTCACCTTCGAATTGAATAACATGCCCATCAATATTATCAGACAAGAGATCTTTAACAATAGCAATATTAGGTTCTACTTTAACTTGCTTAGGAGGTGTATAAGTTCTAATATTGCTTTTATGAACAACAGTTGAAGCTTTAGCATGATCCTTTATTCTAACAGGGAACAGTGGTTTCCCAATATAAGAAGTAGGAACAATAGGATCATTATAAGTGACAGTCTTTTCTTCAACTTTAATAGGTGCAACTACTTTTACTTCTATGGGAGGATGATATTTAAACCACTTCTCCTTAGGGAGATCAACATAAGTAGCAAAAGATTCACAGAAAGAAGCTACTATCTCAGAGTCAAGTCCATATTTAGTGCTAAACTTACGGAAAATATTGGTATCCATAAAAGATTTAACACAATCAAACTTAGGTGTGATACCTGACTCCTTACCTTCGTCGAGGTCCCAATCTTCAGAGTTGCGTTTAATTCTATCCAATAAATTCCATATGAATTCAATAGTCTTCATCATAAAAGAGCCAGCACAAGAAGTATCGAGCATGGTGCGATTGTTTTCAGAAAGCCGAGCATAAAAACTTTGCATAATTATTTCTCTTGAGAGCCCATGATTGGGGCATGAATATAACATTGATTTAAGCCTCCCCCAAGCTTGAGCGATACGTTCTCCTTCGCGAGGCCAGAAATTATATATATAATTGCGATCACGATGAACAAGATGCATAGGGTAATACTTTTGATGAAATTCCAGCTTCAATCTTTTATAGTCCCACGATCTCATATCATCACATAGCCTATACCATATCAATGCGTCTCCCTTCAAAGATAAAGGGAAACCTTCTTCTTAGCAACATCATCGGGTATACCTGCAAGCTTAAATAATCCACAAACTTCATCCACATATATTAAGTGCTCATCGGGATGCTTTATTCCATCTCCTGTAAAAGGATTAGCTAGCAGTTTTTCTATCATACCCGAAGGATACTCATAAGGAATTTAATTTTCAATAGGTTCAGTAGGTTGAGGAGCAACTCTTTGCTCTACTGGACGGGGTGAAGATACCCCGAACAAGCCCCTCAGAGAATTACTTTCCATAGTAACAAGTGACAGTAAATTTTAGCACACTATATAAATTTTTCATTACCAAATTCCACCTACCAAAGGCGCTACACTCCCCAGCAACGGCGCCAGAAAAGAGTCTTGATGACCCACAAGTATAGGGGATCTATCTATTCCTTTCGATAAGGAAGAGTGTCGAACCCAACGAGGAGCGGAAGGAAATGATAAGCGGTTTTCAGCAAGGTATTCTCTGCAAGTACTGAAATAAGTGGTAACAGATAGTTTTGTGATAACATAGATTGTAACGAGCAACAAGTAACAAAAGTAAATAAAGTGCAGCAAAGTGGCCCAATCCTTTTGTAGCAAAGGACAAGCCGGAACAAACTCTTATAATAGGAAAAGCGCTCCCGAGGACACATGGGAATATCGTCAAGCTAGTTTTCATCACGTTCATATGATTCGCGTTCGATACTTTGATAATTTGATATGTGGGTGGACCGGTGCTTGGGTGCTGTTCTTACTTGAACAAGTATCCCACTTATGATTAACCTCTATTGCAAGCATCCGGAACTACAACAAAAGTATTAAGGTAAACCTAATCATAGCATGAAACATGTGGATCCAAATCAGCCCCTTACGAAGCAACGCATAAACTAGAGTTTAAGCTTCTGTCACTCTAGCAACCCATCATCTACTTATTACTTTCCAATGCCTTCCTCTAGGCCCAAATAATGGTGAAGTGTTATGTAGTCGACGTTCACATAACACCACTAAAGGCTAGACAACATACATCTTATCAAAATATCAAACGAATACCAAATTCACATGACTACTCATAGCAAGACTTCTCCCTTGTCCTCAGGAACGAACGTAATTACTCACAAAGCATATTCATGTTCATAATCAGAGGGGTAATAATATGCATATAGGATCTGAACATATGATCTTCCACCAATTAAACCAACTAGCATCAACTACAAGGAGTAATCAACACTACTAGCAACCTACTAGCACCAATCCCGGACTTTGAGACAAGAATTGGATGCAAGAGATGAACTAGGGTTTGGAGATGAGATGGTGCTGGTGGAGATGTTGATGGAGATTGCCCTCTCCCGATGAGAGGAGCGTTGGTGATGACGATGGTGATGATTTCCCCCTCCGGGAGGGAAGTTTCCCCGGCAGAACAGCTCCGCCAGAGCTCTAGATTGGATCCGCCAAGGTTCCGCCTCGTGGCGGCGGAGTCTCGTCCCAAAAATTTCCTTCCTATTTTTTTCTCATCGAAAGACCTCATATAGGAGAAGATGGGCATCGGAGAGCCACCAGGGGGCCCACGAGGTAGGGGGCGCGCCCTAGGGGGGGCGCCCCCCGCCCTCGTGAGAAGGGTGTGGGCCCCCTGGCCTTCATCTTTGGCGTGGATTTTTCTTTATTTCTTTTAAAACGTTCCGTGGAGTTTCAGGACTTTTGGAGTTGCGCAGAATAGGTCTCTCATATTTGCTCCTTTTCCAGACCAGAATTCCAGCTGCCGGCATTCTCCCTCCTTGTGTAAACCTTGTAAAATAAGAGAGAATAGCCATAAGTATTGTGACATAAAGTGAAATAACAGTCCATAATGCGATAAATATCGATATAAAAGCATGATGCAAAATGGACGTATCACCCCTGCACTTTTTGCGTGCCCCAAATCCTCGTCTCAAAGCCATAAACTACTTGAGTGGACACATAGTCAAGTTCAACTCCATTGTCTTCTTGTGTCCCTTAGCACGGACACCAGCCAAGGCCACGACCTTGCACGACACCGCCTCGCGGGCAACAGATCCACATAAGGTGATACCAGATTTACCCATCTTAGATGGCACGAGCACAACCCTTTTTTTCTAACAAAGGGTGAATTTTATTGGCTTAAAATGGAGCATCAAGAGGATACAAACACAATGAGTATATTTGGGCTCTGCATCAACGCACACACAAAGAACATACCAGCAAATAGAAAGTCATATAAGACCTATGCGTAGGCGAGTAGAAAAAATAAATCAAAGCGATTAGAAACGAACACAACGCTAGTGGGCCTGATCCCCCTACCCCACCCCTCTTAAAATTGCCAGATATAGCACCAACAATAGTAGAAGAAGAACCCCCCCCTCCCCCGCCTAAAGCACGATAGGGGGCAGTACCAACAGTGTCCTCTTGGTGGGGGTAACATGAGGGTGTAACTCTTATCATGAAGTCTTCTTATTAACTCTTTATTGCTTGCACTTCCCTTGTTAGCTCATTTTATGTTCGCACTACTTACTTTGTGGGGAATAAAGCGATATTCTTTTGCGGGTAATCTATATGAGATCCTTCAGCATGACGTGCCACTAACACTAAGTGTCTGATCCAATGCGTGCTTGGTAGAACCGGTTGGACGCACTACACCCTAGATCGATGGTGTGTCGCCTGTTCGTCTGGTTGCGTGAACATTCTGCAAGATCACAGCCCTTTTTGTGACTTGGTAAGAGAAAAGAGATTGATGGGCATAGAAACGATTGAAGGATACTGTTGACGTTTTAGTCAGATTTTTAATTCATGTGCCCTTTCTAAAAGAACTTGTATTTTAAAATGGATGGGGTATAACATAGTTGTTATTTCACAAGTGCAAATGGTTTTTATATACTCCCTCCGTCTCATGATATAAGAGCGTTTTTCAACTCGTTGTAGCTTGAAAAACATTCTTTTATTATGGGACGGAGGGAGTAAAATTTACTCTAGATTTTACTATTCCCTCCGTCTCAAAATATAAGATCTTTTTTAATTTAATTTGAGTCCACGAGGAATCCGAATTTCCTTTTTATTGTCGCTCCAAATATAACACGATGCTTGTATAAGGACTTAAAACAATCTAATTTAGACTCACTTCTATCAAGGTGGACACATTATGGGTTTAAAACTTCAAATACACCCTTTCTCTTCCTCGGTGTTATGTGTGTATGTGTGGTCTATCGATCCATGTGGGCTAATTATGGAGAGCATGTGATCCCTCTAGGCAAGTGATCATGAAGGTTAGAAAACGATATAGTCTACATGATATCACTTGAGGCAACTGGACACGGTAGTTACTGCGTGGCGTGTCCTTCTGATGCACCGTGTGCTTCGGCAAGCATCCCCTCGTGCGGTAGAAAGGTTAGACATGAGTGTGAGACTCAGACTGAGCGAGGCAAGCATCAGTCGTGCCGTAATTAAGTAGAGCATGCAATAGGTCAAACATATACACGTGTCCTTTCGCAAGCATCAGTCGTGCAGTATGAGCGTTTTTTTGTTGTTGTTGCGAGCTGTGTCGGGTGCACGGTGCGTTGTGAAGGTTTAACATGCGCGAGAGTTTTAGACCGTCCCGTAAGACTTTTATCCCGGCTTGCACACCGTGCACTATCGCGGAAAACTGGAAATCACGCGACACATGGATCTGCACGGACGTCCAAATTAACTGATGGAGCGTACGTAGGAGAGCTGAACTCTGGCCTCTCGGAAAGAGCATTCGAAGCGTGTAGGCAAGTGCAAGTCACTGAGGATCTGACCGTCTGAGGCACATGTAATGGTGTTCTCTTAGTTTTCTTTTTAATTTTAGCAAGTGTGCACGTGAAAATTCATGTGTATATAAAAGATAGTTTAATAGTAGCAGTCGAACGTAAGCATGTTTCTGTACAAAGTTAAGGATGTTCATTCTCATTTCCTGTCGCCAAGCCAGGATTCGCCCGCATCACCAAGGTGCTCGTCGGAGGGAGGGGAGAGTGAGAGGAGAGGCTGTGATAGTGATGGCGTAGAGTGGTGTGGCTACCACATCCACGCTGGAAGGAGGGCAGTGGCGTAGTTAGAATTGAAGTAAGACCCGTGCCAAAAGAAAAAAAAAACTATGCGAGAGGGGAAAACTTTAGCGCCTATATATGACCATCCAAAATACTACATAACTACCCCATGCTAAAATGGCTTAATTGCACACTCAATCTAGAATTTGAACTAAATCTTTAATGGTCCAACAACAACAATGTGGACATACAAAGAGTGCGAAAACAATAAGGGAAACCGATGGAAAGGAGACCTAACTTATCTCGGCCTTGATGGGCCTGCACGACTATAGCCTGGGCCGAGTCTAAAATGTCTATACTTTAGGGACGAAGAAAAATGCCAAGCCCTGGGTTGTGGACTTTTTTTAAAGGGAAAACCTGCTCGGCACTTTATTATGAGTTAACGAGAATTACATCCTTCAAGGTCATCGTCCCAATTAAACATAAGGTTTGAATCAAAAGCACGTCTTGCTAAGAAATGTGCCAAGACATTTGCCACCCTCGGACAATGCTCGAACTGAATTGAAGCAATGTCATAGGCATATTGGAAACATTCTGCTAAGATCGCAGAATATGGTGCCAAAATGTCAGCCTCGCCTCTGCATGCGGAAATAATCTCCATGACTCAACTGTCACCCTGGGCACAAGCTTATAATGTCCCGTATGTAACCTGCCATAATTGTATTCCAACTCTTGCCATTTTCGGCACTAAGTTATGATATTTCCCCGTTGTCGGGTTTTTGTCTTCGTGTTGCTTTTGTCTTTGTCATGCATCTCATATCATGTCATCATGTGCATCGCATTTGTATACGTGTTCGTCTCATGCATCCGAGCATTTTCCCCGTTGTCCGTTTTGCATTCCGGTGCTACTATGTCCTCCGGTGTCCCCTTTTACCTCTTTTTATGTACGGGTGTTAAACGTTTTCGGTTTGGACTGAGACTTGCCAAGCGGCCTTAATTTACTACCGGTAGACCGCTTGTCAAGTTTCGTGCCATTTGGACTTCTTTTGATACTCCAACGGTTAACCGAGGAATCGAGAAGGCCTCGTGTGTGTTGCAGACCAACACCTCTCAAAATTGGCTCAAAACCTACCTAAACCCCCTCTATCATCTCGGTCGTTCGATCACGATCACGTGGCCGCAAACCGTGCTCAATTTGGAGCCTCCTAACTCCTCCTATGTATAAAAAAGCACCTCCACCGAAATTCTCGGATCATTTCCACCCTAAACCTAGCCCCCTTCCCCTCCGCGCGCCGAACATCGTCGCCGCCGCCACGTGTCCCGTCGGCTGCGCCCCACATCACCGGCCCGCCAGGCCCAGGGCAGGCCCCCCCGGGCCCGCGCGCGCGCCCCGCCGCCCGTTGCCTCGCCGCTCCGCCGCTTCCTCCTCCTCGCCGCCGCCAAGTCCGGCCACCGCGGCCACCATCGCCGCTCGCCGCCCCGTGCATTGCCCCGCCGCCTCTGCCGGCTAGATCCGCCACGGGAGCCGCGCCCTCGCCATCCGGCGCCCCTCTCGTCGCCGGCGCACCTCGGGCGACCGGATCCGGCCAGATCTGGCCTCCCTCAACCCTTCTCTGGCGACCTCTAACTCTGGCGAGCTCGAGATCCGACCTCGGTTCGCGTGCCCCGGACGAACCCTAGATCCCGAAGGTCGTTTTCCTACAAGTCCCAGTAATTTTTAGCTAACTTCATCGCGCCATAACTCTGCACCCGTGGCTCCGTTTTGGGTGTGTAGCATATCAATGTCTCAATGTGTACTTCATTTAATTCCATTGCACCATGTTCATTTGAGTTCATCTTGATGCCATAAATGCTGTTGCAAGAGTGCTATGTAATGTTAGTTTCAGAATCTTATCAGATATTGGACATTTGTCATTTTTGCCATGTTTAATGTGTGCCTCATATGAACTTGAGCCCTACATGTGTTTTGAAGTATGCCATGCCATCTTTACATGGGTGTATGCCATGTATTTTTGTGATCTTTGTGGTGACTAGCACAAGCATGCAAAGTAGCTCTCGTAATATTGCTGATTTCAGGGGCTTAAAAATCTTCTAAGTCATTGCCCTGATAATATTTTTATGCCATGTATTCTTGTTGCTACAGAGTGATCCATGCCTCTTTTGAGCATGTTTAGTGAGGATGATTTTGAGATATTTTTATGTTCTATCCATCCATGTCTTTGTTTGTAATTATGGAGCACACTAGCATGACTCAATCTTGCTCTACTTTTGCTATAAAATGTTCCTGGCAGATTGTTTACATGTTAAGCAATTTTGCCGAGGTTGTTGCAGTTGATCCTTGCATGCTATGAGGTTGTTCTTGCCATGGTTAGCTTATTCATCATGTCTACTTGCTGGGTGTATGCTTAGTTTGTCATGAAATGCCTTGTGGTGAGTGCATCGAGCTCGCAAACATGCCTACGTGAATCTGTTTTGCCATGTTCCAGTTTTCTGTTAAGTCTGAATCTGTTAACGAGACTTGCTATGTTCACATGGTTGCGATTGTATTTTCTGATCCCTTTTGGCTTATGGTCAGTAAGGGACTTTTGTTGTATGCTTTGAATAGCTTCATGTCATGCCTTGCTTTGCCATGATATGTTCCTGTAGCATGTTGTTATCTTGCTCTAAACATTGCTTCCTGATGTTAAATTCCTGACATGTTGTTATTTTCTCTAAGTCTGTAACATGTTATCTTTTGCACTTTTGCCATGCTTGTTTGAACCTGCTTTTGAGTGATTTAGCCATAGCTTAGTGTTCATCTTTTGTCAAGCATCTTGAGTGGATCACTGTCATGTGTTTTGTTGTTATGTTAGAGTACAGTAGTTTGTTGTTCTTGATGCATTTAGATGGCCTCGTGATATTAATCGCAGCTTTGTGCCATTATTGTTTTGCTTGCCATTTGCAAACCGTGCATCCGATTCCGGTGATCTTTATATCGATTTCGACCGAAATCAACTCATATTTCCAGCGGCACTCTTGGTTTTCCAAGTTGAGGCCAGGTTCAATTTTTCCTTTTCGAAGCATGCATATGCATTGCATATCACATCCCGCATATCATGCCATGTTTTGCATCATGTTGCTTGTGCATTGCACGTGGTTGATTGTGTCTCCCTTTTCTTGTTTTCTTGCTTTGGGTAGAGCCAGGAGACAAGTACGTGATCGAGGAACCCGTTGAGAATGTTTACGAGGATCAAGCTTACGTCAACTCGGAGAACTTTGCAGGCAAGATGACCATGCCCTTGAAATCACTTCTATCTTTGCTTGCTAGATGCTCGCTCTTTTGTTATGCCTATGCTACGATACCTACCACATGCTTTACCATGCCTCCCATATTGCCATGCCAAACCTCTAACCCACCTTGTCCCAGCAAACCGTTGTTTGGCTATGTTACGCTTTGCTCCGCCCCTCTTATAGTGTTGCTAGTTGCAGGTGAAGATTGGAACTTGTTCCTTGTTGGAACATGTTTATTGTTGGGATATCATTATCATATCTTGTCTACTTTGATGCATCTATATACTTGGTAAAGGCTGGAAGGCTCGGCCTTATGCCTGGTGTTTTGTTCCACTCTTGCCGCCCTAGTTTCCGTCATACCGGTGTTATGCTCCTTGATTTTGCGTTCCTTACACGGTTGGGTTATAATGAGAACCCCTTGACAGTTCGCCTTGAATAAAACTCCTCCAGCAAGGCCCAACCTTGGTTTTACCATTCACCACCTAGCCTTTTTTCCCTTGAGTTCCGCGGACTCAAGGGTCATCTTTATTTTAAACCCCCGGGCCAGTGCTCCTCTGAGTGTTGGTCCAACCTAGAGCACCGTGCGGGGCCGTCCCTTGGCAACTTGGGTTACGTTGGCTCTTGTATGCTTAGCTTATCCGGTGTGCCCTGAGAACGAGATATGTGCAGCTCCTATCGGGATTTGTCGGCACAGCAAGTGGTCTTGCTGGACTTGTTTTACCATTGTCGAGATGTCTTGTAACCGGGATTCTGAGTCTGATTGGATTGTCTTGGGAGAAGGTGTTGGGGAACGTAGCAGAAATTCAAAATTTTCCTACGTATCACCAAGATCTATCTATGGAGAAACCAGCAACGAGGGGAAAGAGAGTGCATCTACATACCCTTGTAGATCGCTAAGCGGAAGCGTTCAAGTGAACGGGGTTGATGAAGTCGTACTCGTCGTGATTCAAATCACCGATGATCAAGTGCCGAACGGACGGCACCTCCGCGTTCAACACACGTACAGCCCGGTGACGTCTCCCATGCCTTGATCCAGCAAGGAGAGAGGGAGAGGTTGATGGAGATCCAGCAGCACGACGGCGTGGTGGAAGTAGCGGGATTCCAACAGGGCTTCGCTAAGCGCTGCGGGAGGAGGTAGATGTGTCACGGGAGGGAGAGGGAGGCGCCAGGCCTTAGATTGGTTTGCTCCTCCTTTTTCCCCACTATATATAGGGCCAAGGGAGAGGGGGAGGCGCAGCCCTTGCCCCTTCCTCCAAGGAAGGGTGCGGCCAAGGATGGGGAGGAGTCCATCCTCCCCAAGGCACCTCGGAGGTGCCTTCCCCCTTTAGGACTCTCCCCTTTTTTTCTCTCCTGGCACATGGGCCTCTTGGGGCTGGTGCCCTTGGCCCATATAGGCCAAGGCACACCCCCTACAGCCCATGTGCCCCCCCGGGGCAGGTGGCCCCACCCGGTGGACCCCCGGGACCCTTCCGGTGGTCCCGGTACAATACCGATGACCCCGAAACTTGTCCCGATGGCCGAAATAGCACTTCCTATATATAATTCTTTACCTCCGGACCATTCCGGAACTCCTCGTGACGTCCGGGATATCATCCGGGACTCCGAACAACTTTCGGGTTACCGCATACTAATATCTCTATAACCCTAGCGTTACCGAACCTTAAGTGTGTAGACCCTACGGGTTCGGGAGACATGCAGACATGACCGAGATGTTCTCCGGTCAATAACCAACAGCGGGATCTGGATACCCATGATGGCTCCCACATGTTCCACGATGATCTCATCGGATGAACCACGATGTCGAGGACTTAATCAATCCCGTATTCAATTCCCTTTGTCTAGCGGTATTGTACTTGCCCGAGATTCGATCGTCGGTATCTTTATACCTTGTTCAATCTCGTTACCGGCAAGTCTCTTTACTCGTTCCGTAACACATCATCCCGTGATCAACTCCTTGGTCACATTGCGCATATGATGATGTCCTACCGAGTGGGCCCAGAGATACCTCTCCGCTTACACGGAGTGACAAATCCCAGTCTCGATTCGTGCCAACCCAACAGACACTTTCGGAGATACCTGTAATGCACCTTTATAGTCACCCAGTTATGTTGTGACGTTTGATACACCCAAAGCACTCCTACGGTATCCGGGAGTTGCACAATCTCATGGTCTAAGGAAATGATACTTGACATTAGAAAAGCTATAGCATATGAACTACACGATCTAGTGCTATGCTTAGGATTGGGTCTTGTCCATCACATAATTCTCCTAATGATGTGATCCCGTTATCAATGACATTCAATGTCCATGGTCAGGAAACCGTAACCATCTATTGATCAACGAGCTAGTCAACTAGAGGCTTACTAGGGACATGGTGTTGTCTATGTATCCACACATGTATCTGAGTTTCCTATCAATACAATTATAGCATGGATAATAAACGATTATCATGAACAAGGAAATATAATAATAACCAATTTATTATTGCCTCTAGGGCATATTTCCAACAGTCTCCCACTTGCACTAGAGTCAATAATCTAGTTCACATCGCCATGTGATTAACACTCACAGGTCACATCGCCATGTGACTAACACCCAAGAGTTTACTAGAGTCAGTAGTCTAGTTCACATCACTATGTGATTAACACTCAATGAGTTTTAGGTTTGATCATGTTGCTTGTGAGAGAGGTTTTAGTCAACGGGTCCGAACCTTTCAGATCCGTGTGTGCTTTACAAATCTCTACGTCATCTCCTAGATGTAGCTACCACGTTCTATTTGGAGCTATTCCAAATAACTGTTCTACTTGGAGCTATTCTAAATTGTTGCTCCATTATATGCATCCGGTATCTCTACTCAGAGCTATCCGGATAGGTGTTAAGCTTGCATCGACGTAACCCTTTATGATGAACTCTTTTACCACCTCCATAACCGAGAAACTTCCTTAGTCCACTAGTTACTAAGGATAACTTTGACCGCTGTCCTGTGATCCATTCATGGATCACTCTTGTACCCCTTGACTGACTCATGGCAAGGCACACTTCAGGTGCGGTACACAGCATAGCATACTGTAGAGCCTACGTCTTAAGCATAGGGGACGACCTTCGTCTTTTCTCTCTATTCTGCCGCGGTCGAGTTTTAAGTCTTAACTTCATACCTTACAACTCAGGGAAGAACTCCTTCTTTGACTGATCCATCTTGAACACCTTCAAGATCACGTCAAGGCATGTGCTCATTTGAAAGTACTATCAAGCGTTTTGATCTATCCTTATAGATCTTGATGCTCAATGTTCAAGCAGCTTAATCCAGGCTTTCCATTGAAAAACACTTTCCAAATAACCCTACATGCTTTCTAGAAATTCTACATCATTTCTGATCAACAATATGTCAACATATACTTATCAGAAATTCTATAGTGCTCCCACTCACTTCTTTGGAAATACAAGTTTCTCATAAACTTTGTATACACCCAAAATCTTTGATCATCTCATCAAAGCATACATTCCAACTCCGAGATGCTTACTCCAGTCCTCAGAAGGACAACTGGAGCTTTGCATACTTATTAGCATCTTTCAGGATTGACAAAACTTTCCGGTTGTATCACATACAACCTTTCCTCAAGAAAATCGTCGAGGAAACAATGTTTTGACATCCTATCTGCAAGATTTCATAAATAATGAAGTAATTGCTAATATAATTCCAACAGACTCTTAGCATCGCTATGAGTGAGAAAGTCTCACCGTAGTCAACTCCTTGAACTTTGTCGGGAAACTTCTTAACGACAAGTCGAGCTTTCTTAATGGTGACATTTACCATCATTGTCCGTCTTCCTTTTAAAATCCATCTTCACTCAACAGCCTTACGACCATCAAGTAGTTCTTGCAAAGTCTACACTTTGTTTTCCTACATGGATCCTCTCTCGGATTTTATGGCCTCGAGCCATTTATCGGAATCCAGGCCCACCATCGCTTCTCCATAGCTCGTAGGTTCATTGTTGTCTAGCAACATGACTTCCAAGACAGGATGACGTACCACTCTGAAGTAGTACGCATCCTTGTCATCCCACGAGGTTTGGGAGTGACTTGATCCGAAGTCTTATGATCAATATCATAAGCTTCCACTTCAATTGGTGTAGGTGCCACAGGAACAACTCTTTGTGCCCTGCTATACACTAGTTGAAGTGACGATTCAATAACCTCATCAAGTCTCCACCATCCTCCCACTCAATTCTTTTGAGAGAAACTTTTCCTCGAGAAAGGACCCGATTCTAGAAACAATCCCTTATTGCTTTCGGATCTGAGACAGGAGGTATACCCAACTGTTTTGGGTGTCCTATGAAGATGCATTTATCCGCTTTGGGTTCGAGCTTATCAGCCTGAAACTTTTTCACATAAGCGTCGCAGCCCCAAACTTTTAAGAAATGACAGCTTAGGTTTCTCTAAACCATAGTTCATACGGTGTCATCTCATCGGAATTACGTGGTGCCCTATTTAAAGTGAATGTGGTTGTCTCTAATGCCCAACCCATAAACTATTGTGGTAATTCGATAAGAGACATCATGGTATGCATCATATCCAATAGGGTGCAGTTATGATGTTCGGACACACCATCACACTATGGTGTTCCAGGCTGTATTAATTGTGAAACAATTTCCACAATGTCTTAATTCTGTGCCAAACTCGTAATTCCGATATTCATCTCTATGATCATATCATAGATATTTTATCCTCTTGTCACGACGATCTTTCAACTTCACACTGAAATTACTTGAACCTTTCAATAATTCAGACTCGTGATTCATCAAGTAAATGTACTCAACATCTACTCAAATCATCTGTGAAGAAAGAACATAACGATATCCACTACATGCCTCAGCACTCATTGGACTGCACACATCAAAAATGTATTACTTCCGACAAGTTGCTTTCTTGTTCCATTTTACTGAAACAAGGCTTTCAGTCATCTTGCCCATGTGGTATGATTTGCATGTCTCAAGTGATTCAAAATCAAGTGAGTTCAAACGGTCCATTTGCATGGAGTTTCTTCATGCATATACACCAATAGACATGGTTCGCATGTCTCAAACTTTTCAAAAACGAGTGAGTCCAAAGATCCATCAACATGGAGCTTCTTCATGCGTTTTATACCGATATGACTTACGTGGCAGTGCCACAAGTAGGTGGTACTATCATTACTATCTTTTGGCATGAACATGTGTATCACTACGATCGAGATTCAATAAACCATTCATTTTAGGTGCAAGACCATTGAAGGTATTATTCAAATAAACAGAGTAACCATTATTCTCCTTAAATGAATAACCGTATTGCGATAGACATAATCCAATCATGTCTATGCTCAACGCAAACACCAATCTCGATGGTAGAGGGAGCGTGCGACGCTTGATCATACCAACATTGGAAACACTTCCAACACATATCATTAGCTCACCTTTTAGCTAGTCTCCGTTTATTCCGTAGCTTTTATTTCGAGTTACTAACACTTAGCAACCGAACCGGTATCTAATACCCCGGTGCTACTAGGAGTACTAGTAAAGTACACATCAACACAATGTATATCCAATATACTTCTATCGACCTTGCCAGCCTTCTAATCTACCAAGTATCTAGGGTAATTCTGCTCCAGTGGCTGTTCCCTTTATTACAGAAGCACTTAGTCTCGGGTTTGGGTTCAACCTTGGGTTTCTTCACTAGAGCAGCAGCTGAATTGCCGTTTTATGAAGTATCCCTTCGTGCCCTTGCCCTTCTTGAAACTAGTGGTTTCACCAACCATCAACAATTGATGCTCCTTCTTGATTTCTACTTTTGTGGTGTCAAACATCACGAACATCTCAAGGATCATCATATATGTCCCTGATATATTATAGTTCATCACGAAGCTCTAGCAGCTTGGTGGTAATGACTTCGGAGAAACATCACTATCTTATCTGGGAGATTAACTCCCACTCGATTCAAGCGATTGTTGTACTCAGACAATCTGAGCACAAGCTCAACAATTGAGCTTTTCTCCTTAGTTTGCAGGTTAAGAAAATCGTCGAAGGTCTTATACCTCTTGACGTGGGCACGAGCCTGAAATCCCAATTTCAGCCCTCGAAACATCTCACATGTTTCGCGACGTAAAAACCGTCTTCGGTGCCTCAACTCTAAACCGTTTAACTGAACTATCACGTAGTTATCAAAACGTGTATGTCAGATGTTCGCAACATCCACAGACAACGTTCGAGGTTCAGCACACTGAGCGGTGCATTAAGGACATAAGCCTTCTATGAAGCAATGAGGACAATCCTCGGTTTACGGACCTAGTCCGCATAATTGCTACTATCAACTTTCAACTAATTTTTTTTCTCTAGGAACATAACTAAACAGTAGAACTAAAGCGCGAGCTACGACATAATTTGCAAAATCCTTTTGACTATGTTCAGAATAATTAAGTTCATCTTATGAACTCCCACTTAGATTAGACATCCCTCTAGTCATCTAAGTATTACACGATCCGAGTCGACCAGGCCATGTCCGATTAACACGTGAGACGGACTAGTCAACGTCGGTGAACATCTTCATGTTGATCGTATCTTCCATACGACTCGTGTTCGACCTTTCGGTCTCTGTGTTCCGAGGCCATGTCTTCACATGCTTAGGCTCATCAAGTTAACCCTAAGTGTTTTGCATGTGTAAATCTTGCTTACACCCGTTGTATGTGAACGAAAGGATCTATCACACCCGATTAACACGTGATGCTTCGAAGCGACGAACTGTAGCAACTGTGCACAGTTAGGGGAGAACACTTCTTGAAATTTTAATGAGGGATCATCTTATTTACTACCGTCGTTCTAAGCAAATAAGATGTATAAACATGATAAACATCACATGCAATCAAATAGTGACATGATATGGCCAATATCATGTAGCTCCTTTGATCTCCATCTTGGGGCTCCATGATCATCTATTACAAGAACATGATCAATCTCATACATTACATATATCATTCATCACATCCTTTTGGCCATATCACATCACATAGCATACCCAGCAAAAACAAGTTAGACATCCTCTAATTGTTGTTTGCATGTTTTACGTGGCTGCTATGGGTTTCTAGCAAGAACGTTTCTTACCTACGCAAAACCACAACGTGATATGCCAATTTCTATTTACCCTTCATAAGGACCCTTTTCATCGAATCCGATCCGACTAAAGTAGGAGAGACAGACACCCGCTAGCCACCTTATGCAACTAGTGCATGTCAGTCGGTGGAACCTGTCTCACGTAAGAGTACGTGTAAGGTTGGTCCGGGCCGCTTCATCCCACGATGCCGCCGAATCAAGATAAGACTAGTAACGGCAAGCATATTGAACAAAATCAACGCCCACAACTTCTTTGTGTTCTACTCGTGCATAGAATCTACGCAATAGACCTAGCTCATGATGCCACTGTTGGGGAACGTAGCAGAAATTCAAAATTTTCCTACGTATCACCAAGATCTATCTATGGAGAAACCAGCAACGAGGGGAAAGAGAGTGCATCTACATACCCTTGTAGATCGCTAAGCGGAAGCGTTCAAGTGAACGGGGTTGATGAAGTCGTACTCGTCGTGATTCAAATCACCGATGATCAAGTGCCGAACGGACGGCACCTCCGCGTTCAACACACGTACAGCCCGGTGACGTCTCCCATGCCTTGATCCAGCTAGGAGAGAGGGAGAGGTTGATGGAGATCCAGCAGCACGACGGCATGGTGGAAGTAGCGGGATTCCAACAGGGCTTCGCTAAGCGCTGCGGGAGGAGGTAGATGTGTCACGGGAGGGAGAGGGAGGCGCCAGGCCTTAGATTGGTTTGCTCCTCCTTTTCCCCACTATATATAGGGCCAAGGGAGAGGGGGAGGCGCAGCCCTTGCCCCTTCCTCCAAGGAAGGGTGCGGCCAAGGATGGGGAGGAGTCCATCCTCCCCAAGGCACCTCGGAGGTGCCTTCCCCCTTTAGGACTCTCCCCTTTTTTTCTCTCCTGGCGCATGGGCCTCTTGGGGCTGGTGCCCTTGGCCCATATAGGCCAAGGCACACCCCCTACAGCCCATGTGGCCCCCCGGGGCAGGTGGCCCCACCCGGTGGACCCCCGGGACCCTTCCGGTGGTCCCGGTACAATACCGATGACCCCGAAACTTGTCCCGATGGCCGAAATAGCACTTCCTATATATAATTCTTTACCTCCGGACCATTCCGGAACTCCTCGTGACGTCCGGGATCTCATCCGGGACTCCGAAAAACTTTCGGGTTACCGCATACTAATATCTCTATAACCCTAGCGTCACCGAACCTTAAGTGTGTAGACCCTACGGGTTCGGGAGACATGCAGACATGACCGAGATGTTCTCCGGTCAATAACCAACAGCGGGATCTGGATACCCATGATGGCTCCCACATGTTCCACGATGATCTCATCGGATGAACCACGATGTCGAGGACTTAATCAATCCCGTATTCAATTCCCTTTGTCTAGCGGTATTGTACTTGCCCGAGATTCGATCGTCGGTATCTTTATACCTTGTTCAATCTCGTTACCGGCAAGTCTCTTTACTCGTTCCGTAACACATCATCCCGTGATCAACTCCTTGGTCACATTGCGCATATGATGATGTCCTACCGAGTGGGCCCAGAGATACCTCTCCGCTTACACGGAGTGACAAATCCCAGTCTCGATTCGTGCCAACCCAACAGACACTTTCGGAGATACCCTTAATGCACCTTTATAGTCACCCAGTTACGTTGTGACGTTTGATACACCCAAAGCACTCCTACGGTATCCGGGAGTTGCACAATCTCATGGTCTAAGGAAATGATACTTGACATTAGAAAAGCTATAGCATATGAACTACACGATCTAGTGCTATGCTTAGGATTGGGTCTTGTCCATCACATAATTCTCCTAATGATGTGATCCCGTTATCAATGACATTCAATGTCCATGGTCAGGAAACCGTAACCATCTATTGATCAACGAGCTAGTCAACTAGAGGCTTACTAGGGACATGGTGTTGTCTATGTATCCACACATGTATCTGAGTTTCCTATCAATACAATTATAGCATGGATAATAAACGATTATCATGAACAAGGAAATATAATAATAACCAATTTATTATTGCCTCTAGGGCATATTTCCAACAGAAGGAATATTCTTCGTTGACCATGAGAGCTTGTGATGGGCTAAGTTGGGACACCCCTGCAGATTTTTGATCTTTCGAAAGCCGTGCCCGTGGTTATGGGCAGATGGGAATTTGTTAATGTCCGGTTGTAGAAAACCCAAAACTTAACTTCAATAAAATGAATCAACAGCGTGTGTAGCCGTGATGGTTTCTTTTTGGCGGAGTCCGGGAAGAGAACACGGTCTCGTGTTATGCTTGAACGTAGGTTGTTCTAGGATCACTTCTTGATCATAGTTTCTCGACTGTGCCTTGCCTTCTCTTCTCGCTCTCATTTGCATATGTTAGCCACCATATATGCTAGTGCTTGCTACAGCTCCACCTCATACCATTTACCTTACCTATAAGCTTAAATAGTCTTGATCACGAGGGTGTGAGATTGCTGAGTCCCCGTGACTCATAGATTCCTTCCAAAACTAGATGCAGGGACCGATAATACCGTTCCAGGAGATGCGACTGAGCTCAGGTGGGAGTTCGATGAGGACTCAGGACGATACGACGTTTCCTTTCCAGATGATCAGTAGTGGAGCCCAGTTGGGGAGATCGGGGACATTATGCATTTGGGGTTGTCTTTATTTTGGTTCCGTAGTCGGACCTTGATTGTATCTGGATGATTGTAATGTTATATTTATGCTATTGTGTGACGTGGCGATTGTAAGCCAACTATGTATCTCTTTCCTTATTCAGTACATGGGATGTGTAAAGATTACCCCTCTTGCGACATTGCTTACAATGCGGTTATGCCTCTAAGTCGTGCTTCGACACGTGGGAGATATAGCCGCATCATGGGAGTTACAAAGATGTAGACCTTGACGAAGAGCCAACGCTTCTGCTGTACCCACGCTATTAGCATATGTGAACGGTTCTGCCACTCCCGCCACTACTTCTTCTTGATAGTTCCTGATGATCACAGCAATTGCTCCGACACCATTTTCAAAGAACGAGGCTTTAGTGTTCAATTTGTATGATCATGGGCCTGGTTTTTCCCACATAAACTTCACAACTGTGTTGTCCCCTCGCTTAGCTGCCGAATTGCCTGTTATTGCATGAACGACAAAAGTTATGCTGCTTGAAGTTTTGACCATCTATCCCTTGCATGCTTCTCTCCTTTCCCACCAGATATACCAAGCGGCCACAACCAATGTCTCGTGCAGTCCCAATTAGCCGAGCACCAGCAAAGAACCATGTGGTCTTCGGAGCAGTTCTTCAAGAACGACAGAATCGGAGCGATCCACAGTAAGGACCTGTTTAACAACATCATCCAAGCCAAGTGTACGCCATACTGACATCGCTGTAGGGCATCTGAAAATCAAGTGCTTAATGTTTTCCGTTTCAGACTTGCACACATGAAAAAGGGGAGAAACCTTCATATGTCTGTGAGCTAAGACCACCATACCATGAATTAAATCATGAAAGGCCCGCCAAATAAATATCTCCACTTTAGTCGGTATCTCCAGTTTCCAAACCATTTCCCAAACCGGATTAATATTTGATGTGTCCTGGATGCTCAAACATCTTGATCCAAACTGGTGTTCGCATTCAACATAATACGCCGATCGGACAATGAAAGAGAAAGATTTGGTGTGATTCCATGCGACAAAGTCCTCAACAATATTTTCTGAGAGTGGGATTCTTAAGATTCTCTCAGCATCCAGAGGAAGGAAGATGCTTCTTATAAGTGCCTCATCCTAACTAGCAGTTCCTGGAACCATTAGTTCATTGACTGGCCGGAGCAAAGAATCATCCCTCCTTGTTATGAACATCCTAATGTGGCTAGAGGGGATCCAATGATCATCCCATATGTTGATTCTCTCACTAGAACAAATTCACCAAATGTGACCTCTTCGAAAAGTCTGTAGCCCTGCCAAGATGCTTTGCTGGGTTGTGGACTTGGTTGCCCATGAATGCTATGCCCTGCCCATACCGATTCTTATATAGGGCTCACCAAACATTGTTGCAATGGTTTTTTTAATGGTTTTCCACTATTATAGCAACCCTTTTCTTGGGTTTTCCTTACTTTTTCTTTCTTCGGTTTTCTTTGTTATTTTGCGGGTTTTTATCTTACTGTTTTTCATCAGTTTTTTTTTCAAAAAAGTGATTTTTTTCGCCTTTCTTTTTCAACCCGTGTCTACTTCTTTTTCACGCACAATGTACATTTCTCGTATACATTAGGGACATTTTTAATACACATTTAGTATTTTCTAAATACATGATTAACATTTTTTAAAATATATGTTTTAATGCCTACATTTTTCATACACATTAAAATTCTTTCTATATATCAAGAATATTTTTATATAGTTTAAATATTTACAAAATACATAATTCAATTTTATTCAAAATGTATGTTTTAATGTATATTTTTTCTGTGCATGTTTTACACTTTCTGTATACATTTTTATACATATTTAATATTTTTAAATACACTATTAATATGTTCAAAATATATTTTAATGTCTACTTTTTTCACACATAATGTATATATTTCTTATACATCAGGAAAAAATTGTACACGTTAAAAGTTAATAAATACATGATAACATTTTTCAGTATACATTTTAAAGTCTACTTTTTTCATACATGTTATAATTTTTTATATACGTATTTATTTATGCATATTTAATCTTTCTCAAATATATGTTTTGATGTCTATTTTTTCATGTATTTTTATATTTGTGGTATACGTCAGTACTATTTTTTAGACACGTTTATTTTTTTTCTAAATACATGATTATGATTTTTGGAAACATATGTTTTAATGTCTAATTTATTTTATGCACCTTTTACATTTGTTTTATAAACTAGGGACATTTTTCTATACACATTTAACATTGTTTAATAGTTGAATAACACTTTTTTATAGTGCTACGCACATTTTCTTGAAACACATCAATATTTTTTGGTACAAAGTTTTTTAAACGATATCAACATTTTCTTAAACTATGGCAACAATTTTTGTACACTGCATTTACATATTAAAATCATGGGTTTTTAAGAAATTTTAATCAAATTTCAGTTTTGTAATATATATGTATTATTTTTTCGCATTTTTTGAAATTTAATCAGGAACATTTAATCAAAATATAAACAAAAAGAAGAAGAAAAAAATGTGCATGGCGTCGTCATAGTATTGGCCTGACCCAAGGTACTGCACCATCCCACTGACAGTCTCCCTTATGCGAGGCATTGCCGCACCCTGGTTGCCCGGGGCCCAGCTTATTCAGTCAATGAGTCTTTTTTTTTTTGCATGAGTCTATCTTGGAGCAGCACGGGGAGATCTTTGCTAGTTTGGTTCGCCTGTTGTTGCCAGCGGACAGTGAAGAATTGCCGCAATTTCAATTGAAGTTGCCTAGATCTCCTATTTTCTTGCTACATAGCACCCATGATCTAGTTGCTTCTCTTTTAGCATGTATTTGCCTCAGATTTCGTTACATATTGCCCATCTTTCGTGACCAGAATTGCCTAAGTGCCGTGAGTTGATTCTGTTATTTTTCTTTTGACAAGTATATGCCTCTTTTGTTCCTACAAAATTGCCTGCCGGAATGAGGTTAATTGCCTGCTAACCACTTTTCAGAAAGCAATTTCTCCTTGAAATTTTCATCTTGGCAATGAGGAAGTCAACAGTTTGGGCATGTATATGAACTGTGTTAGTTTACTGGAATTTTGTTTGCTTGTTTTACGCACAGCCAAGATTGAATTGTTTTTCTCTGTTGTCAAACTTGTGAGGAAAAGACTTGCTCCGGCCTCCAGACTATTTTTTTAGGGAAGGCCATTATGGCTAGGACGGAAACTTGATGTTCTCGGGTGCCCGCGCACCCTATATGCGGAAAAAAAATTAGTAATTCAAAAAAAAAATCCAAATCTTGTTTGGAATCAAAGATGATCAGGTATTGTACCCATATAAAAGTTTGGACAAGAAATGATTTCAATTGACTTCGGGACAAAAAAGACAAGTTTATGACGACAATATAGTATGTATAGTACTTGTATATAGCGTTTTTTTTGCCAAATCTTCGACCCATGATGCAACGAAAGTCATTCTCTGACGAATCTTTTTATACGACTACAATACTTGATCATGTTTGATACCAAAAAAGATTTGGAATTTTTTGAACTTTTTTTGAATTACTATTTTTTTTTGCGTATAGGGTGCGCTGATACTCAGGTTCTCCTTCATATTTTCCATTATGGCTAGCTTTATCAAGATGAAAACACATTATGTCGTGCTGTTTTTGGCAAAAGATCATTCATGCGTTTTGGAGTTTCCAAATGCTTCCGAAAATAGCCGGCTGCTCGATCACATTTCATACAAAGAATAACTTTTGTACATGTATACTTACATGAGTACTTTAGCTAATGTGCAAGAACATGTCTTTCTCTTGGAACATTATTTGACAGAGCATACTTATTTTGATATATACATTACTGCATCCTTTCACAAATATAAGATGTTCTAACTTTCTCCTGAATCAAATGTATATACACACGTTTTAGTGTGTCCGTATGTAGCTATATTGAAATACCCAAAACATCTTTATATTTGTGAACAGAGGGAGTAGCAATTTGGATGGTCAGGATGGACATGGAACATCCCTGCTGCTTCCCTACATTTCTCATCCTGCCACCGGTTATGGCCGTGAGCACATACAGGCACAAAACGAGCTCCTTCCAAGAGTATACATGAGAAATGCTTAAAACTATCAGCCCGTAAATAATCATTTTCTAACCCCCCCCCCCCCCCCTCCCCCCACTTCATTGTCTGTACACATTTTATCCACACGACAAGGCACACACAATGATAGATAAAATATTACAGTGTATCTTCTGATGTGAGTCTGTCAAAAGATACCAAGAAATTGAGAATATCGAGAGATTCCACCTTCATGAATGTAGTGCAAGCTTCGTTCCCGGCAGCTCTTACAACTCTCCCAGCAATCCCTACATGCCTTTATAAGGGAAATAAGCGATACCCATAATTTTTGTCAATAATATCAGATAGCCTGTAGTGGCACGCCAGGCATCAGGCAAGAAGAAGTCCGTTTCGTGGCTCTGCATATTCAGGTAAGGCTGGGAGGTCCAATGCACCCCTTGTCTTTGCATATTCACAGAAAGCTGGGAGGTCTAGTGCATCTCTTGCAGTGGCCTGGTCTTCGTCAGTTATGCTCATTGCTTGAGATATATTTTCCTGCAACAAAGGTTATAATCATGTTTGGACTTGCATTCAAGGTTTTGACAATGGTCATATGACAAAGTTGTAATTTAATATGCTTGGTTCTGTCTAGCGGACTTCTGTGTTACATGGCGGAGAGGGTCCATAGTAGAGTACCAAATGGAAATAGTGTAAATGAAGAAATAAAATACACAGCATAATGAATACAAAGTGTCAACTTCATGAATTTACATTTATTTACATGATAAGTTCATTACCGAGCTTTGGAGCTTCCGGATGTAGCCAATTAATAAAAGCTCCAAGGAATCCTCTGTTTTGGCCTTGTTGTGAGAATCAAGAAAGCATATGTGCTGAAAAGGACAACCACAGTTCAAGGCTGGCAAATTATTTCGTTTTACAATCCTTTGGCAATAATGCCACAGCAGTTAGCAAAGTCTGGAGTATTTTGCATGTGTTAACCTACAGCAACAGAACTCCCAGAAAACACAACCCTTTAAATTTGTAAATGACAATGGGCAGTTAACACATCTTAAAGGTGCAGAATAGCCAAGAGATAAGACTAAATTTAAAATACCAACCATCACTCTTTCGAATTTTCCCGGTGAAAGATCCCACCCAGTGCTGACCACCGCTTTAAAGACTCCATAAGTTTCTGACTTGGCCCAACCAAAGAAAATTCCTGATATTTGATCAGGAATAGAGTCGTAGGTGCACTCACCTGTTGCAAAAACTGTTCTGTGTTAAAAAATGTGCTGTTACAGTATTTTGCAAACCACTATGTGCTAAGAAGTGTAATATTATCAGCTGTTGACATATTAGAAGAACATAAGAAGGTATCCGACCTGCTATAAGTGTATGAGTATTGTTTTGAACCGCATCACCTATCTGAGCATTTGAGAGTAATGGTTCCATGGCCAAAGCACCTTGGATGCCTGCAACATAAATGGCAGCCAGCAGACTTAAATAATTGAAATAAATCAACAAAAATGAAGCTGGTGGTTAATGGAGAAAGAATTACGATCTTCAAATGGGGGAAGACCCCACAACTCAGGATGGAAGTCTAGCAGTGAATAGAGGATGAGATCAGCAATTGAGTAACAATGCCTTTGACTTTGCAGTGATGGAACAGCAACTACCTTCGCCCCAGAAGCCTTGGCAGCCTGAACTCCAACACTGAGAACATTTTGCCAGCAAAGCAGTAAGTTCAATTAAATACAAAACAGGTATTATCTTTTAACAAAAGCAACGTTAATATCTCCATGAGTGCAGAAATTTGGCATGGTACTATACTGTAAAGTGCAATTGTCTTGGGTGTCAACACTTGGAAAATGCATTTGAAAAATAAAATAAAAAGCATATAAGCACTAGCTTCTAAATTTGGTTTTCTTAGCGCAACTATATCGCTACTATGTCTATGTTCGGCTATTTAAGGCTGCTATCCATACTATGATGCACATTCTAACAAGTTGTCTGTTGTCGGATAAGCTAAATCTCGTATGAAACCTAAATTCTTCCATTTCCCTTTCAAAAGGAAAACTAACCATCATTGGGGGGAAAAGCCTGTACGGGAGTAGTGTTTGCTATACTTACAGAGAATCTTCTATGACCAAACATGACGTCGGATTTACACCAAGCCTCTTTGCGGCCTCCAGAAATCTACAAAAGCATTGATGACACATAATCAGCAATGTTATGCACAAAGCAAAAGATGCTTTAAATCATGTTTTCACCAAAAATTGGTTATGTTATATGGTCAAATAAGATGACATTATACGTGAATGTTCCTGGGACACACAGGTAATTTCACTGCAAGTTACACCGTATGATGTTGCACAGAAATAGTGCAGTTTGTACATGCTAATCGCTGCAGAAACGTGCAACAAACATTTTGTAAAATTTTGAAGTACGCACATGTCAGGGCAAGGTTTTCCATGAGGGACCTGATCACCACCAAGAACCACCGAAAAGCAGTCTTTCAGTTCTGGAAAACAAGTAAAGATTTTAACAGATCAGCATACAATTCATAACATAAATAAATCTAGCACTTCATAAAAATTCCATAACTGCTATAAGTTTTGTGTTTGTGCAAGCGAATGTCTAGGGCACAGATGACTGAAAATCAGAATTAACAACGATTAGTACACCCAAATTGTGAGCATGGAAACTCAGAAGATAGTCATGACAGATCAAGCAATGCCACAATTTCTTTCATCAAACTAATGACTTGGTACTATATCGACGGATTTATTCTTTCCTTTAGTAGAACAAAAAGTACTTGTTGCATTCCAAGTGGCACTTGTGGAATACCAAAAGGGGTGGCAACTTATCCCATGTAGATTGAAGAAAGGTTCAGACCTCCTAGTTTCAAAATTTTGTGATCGATATTTCTCCTGATGGAATTTGAAGCGAGTGCCAGGGGTACTCCGTTCTTGTAGAGGTGCTTGAGAAGCCTGTTAACCCCTGGAAGTGGGCTTGCCCTTTGCCACCTGGAGAACAAATGAGGCCAAGTTCAGTGCTTCCGTTAATCGTGACTGACACTTGTTCAGCTGAGCAAAACGAACCAAACCTTTTGATATACAGCGGGTATATTGCCTCTGAATACTCCTCGACGGTGATGGGCAACCCATAGTCTGCGATGATCCCGGTCGTGGACTCCCTGTGCATCTGCCCCAACCGCTTCTCCTCCTTGGCCGCATCTGGGACCTTCCCGTAGGTCCCCAAGAACTCTTTCAAGACGTCCCTTGTTGCCCTCTCTGCACCAAGAGACACACCACACTTTACAAACTCCATATTGAACTTTTTTTAAGCTACTTTCATATTGCACTTTTACTCTGCTTTACTGGAAAGGCAGCGCCTCGGCACAACAAATCGTGCTTCGAATGCAGGGCGTAGGTTTGGAGGAGATGACCAAACATCCCGCCACGAACAGAAAAAACAAATCCTTGTGTAACTATTCGAGCATAGGACACATCGACCGAACTAAGCGGAGCATCGAACGGCACGGGACGGCGGCTTGAGCTTGAGAGCGAGCGGATCCGCGTACCTGTGTCCAAGAGGGTGCCGTCGAGGTCGAAGATCACGGCGGAGACCCGATGCGTCGCTGCCATGGATGAATCGCGGAGGAGACGAGGCGAGTCACGGAGGAGATTAGCGGGTGTGGGCGCCGTGGGAGGGAGGGAGGGCTGCTCGTGGGATTTAAAGGGTCGGGGCGGAAGGAGGCCGACGAGGGGATAGGTGGAATCGGAGTCCATTTGCAACGATGCGCGACCGGTCAGGTTCGGGGACGCAATTGGTCGATTCCGTGCCTAGTGGCAGATGCCGCGGCAAGTGTTCGGACGTGTTTTGCATTCAAAATCATATCAGTTTGTCTAATTCATATCTAGATGTTTTTTAAGCATGTCACATCTAAGCTTCCACAAATATATATAATGCATCAACAAAAAACAAAAAAAACTAGAACAAAAAAAGACCACAAACAGAGTGGACATCAGCTTAGATGTGACATAATTATGTCACATCTAGATGTGTCATAAACAGACCCAAATCATATATCAATCCGTTGTCCCCGCTCACTTTTTCTCGCAAACCGAAGATAAACTAAAAGGCTTTGCGAGCGATTTAAACGAATTTTATCCGACAAACAGGAGACAAACTAAGGTGCGCTTTGTAGACGTCCAGGTAGCAGTTACGCTTGCGTCCGACTAACCTGGCCCACAAAAAACCCCTCCCTCGCCCGCGTGTATTTCCGTCCGACGCCAGTTGCCCGCATTCATCCTGTCATGGAGCGGCCACTCCTATTAATGCCGACCTAGAGCAGACATAAACTCTCATTGACGCCGGCATTGAAGTGGCGCGCCGGCCGAAAGAGTGTCACTCGCTGCACGCACGGCTGAACACAACTCCTCGCTGCATTCAACCGGCTTCAGACAGCCTCGCCACCTTCATTAAACCCGCATGTGTGCCGAGAAACCTACTCCGGCGACACTTCTGTCCGCCAGCTGGCCGACATTAAACACAACGCCGATTGGCTCTTCGAGTCCGCCCGCTATTTAAATGAGGCCATACGCCGGGCAAGAACCGCACCACACCTCCTCCTTGCACCATATTCACTCTCCATGGCATTCGACAAGCAGGAAGAGGAGTTCTACGACATAAAAGTCGGCTACGTGGCCTACCGAGCCCGCCTGATACGAGTTAGGCAACTCACTGCTCCACCTCCCTCGCCACCCTAGGCTGTTAGCACCATGGGCGAGGCTGCAGGCGGGCAAGCAAAGGAGCAAGCTGCCACTCCAAGCTGACCCTTTGTGATAGCCTGGCTTATCAGGGATGATAGCCTACTTATATCAATAAGGAATTCCTTTTTTTTCGGGAGCCCATTCGGAAAGAACTTCAACGTCAAGCATGCTCAGCTTGGAGTGATTTTAGGATGGGTGATCGGCCAGGAAGTTGGTTTTGGGTGCGCACGAGTGAGGACAAAGTGCGCAGGAAAGACTATTATTATGGAGGCCAGTCTAGATCCCATCAGGAGTAACGGCCGCGGCGGATGTGTCCGGAGCATTACAAGTTGGTATCAGAGCCGACCCTTGCGGTTGCACGGATGTTTGCGGGCCAGGTACGCGATCATGTTGTGCATGGCGTTTGTGACCCGTCGTGGCACACGACATGGCACATGTGCTGGACTGGACGCACAGACGTATGCGCCAAGAGGGAACGTCCTGTGGCCGACTAGGACGTCGGTTCCTCTGAGTGGGGGTAGTGAGGTGTATGTGATATCCTGACTTATTAGGGATACTTATATCATAAGAAATTCCTTCTTTTCTTGGAGCCCATTCAAAAAGAACTCCAAAGTTAAGTGTGCTCAGCTTAGTGTAATTTCAGGATGGGTGACCGAACGGGAAGTTGGTCTCCAGTGCGCACGAGTGAGGACAAAGAGCGCAGAAAATACTAGCATTGATCTATGAGGCCAGTCTAGTAATGACGCTAGCGAGTGTGTCCAGGCGTTACATCCCTGGTGTAGCAACTCGTGGCTCCAAGGCAGCTCCCAGAGGAGTAGCTAGTTGTTCAACGCCGTCATGCGTGGGAGCACGGTGGCACAGGCACCGTGGATGCAGCGGACGCCGCCGTGTCGTCATGCTCCTCCCGCGCCTACGGCCACGCCATCCGTCTCAAACGTAGGCGTAACCACGCCCTACCAGCGGAGGCGGCCAGCATGCCCGTGGCCACCACCGAACCGAGGAAAAGTAGACCATGGAGGCCGACATCGCTTGGGTCCCACGTTGGCCACCGCTACCTTGTCGCCAGCATACACAGCCGGTGCCTTGCCTAATTCAGCCCAGATCATCGTTGACCCCCGCCTTGGCTTCACGGAAGCGGAGTAGGCACTTGTAAGTGCATCTAGTGCCACCTCTAGTTGGTTTTGGAATATTGACGACAAACTTGGTTGAGGAACTAATGTGTTTGTGAGAATTGCAGGATAACACATGTAGTAGTCCTTCATTGATTCGGTTTACCTACCAGAGATGACCCATAAAATTGTATGAAGACATTGAATACAATGGTGGTTCATGAAGACATTCACGATGAAGATAATGACTTGTGAAGACATTCACTTGAAGACTATGGAGTGCGAAGACATAGTTGTTTCATAGTTTCATTTTCTTCTGTATCGAGTCATAGGAACTACGGTACTGTTAAGTGGGGTCCCAGTGAACAAAGTCAGATGACTGATGTGATGCTCAACCAAAATCCTATGTCTTCAAGCGAAGACAATGAGAGCAAATCTTATTCAGAGTTGGATAAGCCAGCTTTGCTTGTAGCCTAAGCCAAGCTGCCCGTGTGTTTGAAATCCAACCGTTGGACACATGTCGGTTCCTTAGTGACCCAGGGTTGTTTTGGACATATCATGTCGGGTTGCCTCCAGGCTATAAATAGCCCACCCCCTACACCACAAATTGGTGGCTGCTCAGACTTAGTGCACGGCTTTTGTCGTTTGAGAGCAACCCACCTCCGAAGCCTTTGAGAGAAAGAGATCCTTGCGAGGATGAAAGTGCTAGTGATCAACTAGAGGGGGTGTGAATAGGCGATTTTTATGAAAGTCTTCAAAACATGGAAGTTTCGAAGACAAACGATAGAGATGAACCTATTAACATGCAGCGGAAGGTAGACTACACTAGGCAAGCCATAGTCAAGTATTCAAAGAAGTGAAAGCACAAAGACTATTAGCAGCTAGGCAGTATGGATCATGATGGAAGATGGTATGAAGCCAATTAGAACAAACAGTCACAAAGTGAAGACAAACAGATAATGCAAGCAGGCAATGACTTCACAAAGACCAACTGTAAATAAAGAGAAGGAAGGGATAGAACCAGTTGCTTGGTGAAGACAAGGATTTGTTGGACCAGTTCCAGTTGCTGTGACAACTGTACGTCTGGTTAGGGAGGATGAGATTCAACTCAGAAGACCGCATCTTCACCTTATTCCCCTTGAGCTAAGGACATAGAGTCCTCGCCCAATCACTCAGTTAAGTCTTCAAGGTATACTTCCAAACCTTCACAGACTTCGTTCACCAGCGATCCACAATGACTCTTGGATGCTCAGAACGTGACGCCTAACCGGCTAGAGGATTCACAGTCCTCAAGTGTAACAAGTCTTCAGATCACACAGACAGAAAGACTTCAGTGATGCCTAATACTCTTTGGCTCTGGGTGTTTAGAGCTTTGTCCTCGCAAGGATTTCTCTCTCAAAGGCTTCGGAGGTGGGTTGCTCTCAAATGACAAAAGCCGTGCACTAACTCTGAGCAGCCACCAATTTATGGTGTAGGGGTGGGCTATTTATAGCCACTAGGCAACCCGACCTGATTTGTCCGAAATGACCCTGGGTCACTAAGGAACTGACACGTGTTCCAACGGTCAGATTTCAAACACACGCGGCAGCTTGACTTGGGCTACAAGTAAAGCTGACTTATCCAACTCTGGATAAGATTTGCTCTCATTGTCTTCACTCGAAGACTTAGGATGTGGTTGAGCATCACTTTAGTCACTCTGACTTTGTTCACTTGGACCCCACTTAACAGTACGATGGTTCATATGACCCAACAAAGAAGAAAATGAAACTACGAAACAACTATGTCTTCGCGCTCCAAAGTCTTCATGCGATGTCTTCTCATGTCATAGTCTTCAATGTGAATATCTTCACATACCACCATTGTCTTCAATGTCTTCACACATTTTTAGGGGTCATCTCCGGTAGGTAAACCGAATCAATGAGGGACTACTAACTGTGTTATCCTGCAATTCTCACAAACATATTAGTCCCTCAACCAGGTTTGTCGTCAATACTCTAAAACCAACTAGGGGTGGCACTAGATGCACTTACAATCTCCCCCTTTTTGGTGATTGATGACAAACTGGTTGAAGTTTTCAACGGGAATAAAAGTATGTGAAATTGTAAAGGATTGAGGTATTGTCTTCGTAAGTAGCAAAAAGGCTCCCCCTGAAGATGTGCATATAAGTATTTTGCTTTTGAATGCAAATGCACATGGCAGGTTGTACTTGCGGAGATCCTCTTCTACTTATGAAGAAAATTCATCATGCATGAAGGGATATAGCAAAGATAATGACATGCATAATGAAAAATGGACGTCTGCAAAATGACTTCGTGCGGAATTTATCGTCGCACATACGGAATTTATCATCGCATCACATAGTTGTCCGAAAAGGTAGCAGACGACCATCAAGTTTAAGTGTTACAACTCAAAGAACCAAATGTATCAAAAGCGAGAGTTGTAAGCACTTGGCAAATGTAGCAAAAAGTATAGCAAACCACCCATATGGACCCGCTTGAAGACTATCAACTCATATGCTTCTCCCCTTTTGTTAGTAATGACCAAAAAGGTTTGAAGACATAGAGCTTTCTACTCGTTTCCGTGAGGAGTGGGCGAAGCAGCAGGGTCGTTGTTGATGTTTGGTGGTGCAGACGAACTTGGTGTAGTGTCGATACGCATCGAAGTGGGAGGTGGTGAGGTAGCATCATCTTGGTCATCAATGACTCTGGCATTAACAGTTGCAGCTGAGGAAGAATAGTCAGAGTCTTCGAGTGAGGGAGTCCGACGCAAGTGAGCGTTCCATGGAGGAGTGGAATCAAACTTGAATCTCTCCGTGAAGCCATCCTGTTGAAGATCATCTTCAGAGCTCAGCAGAGTCAGACTCTTCCACGACCGGCGACAGGTTTCATGAGTGAAAAACGCATTCTTGGTGGCAAGGTTGCGAATGCGATTGACATCCACCAAGAGGCTATGCATTTGACGCTTGAGACAGTCATGATGCTTATCCTGTTTCTGATGCAGGGCGACTAGAAGCTCTCGGTCATTGAGAACATGAGATTGTTTCCAAGGCCTTTGAGCAATTGTGCTTTCAGTGGCTTCAGTTTGGGTATGAGGGGCATGTGTATTGCCAACCAAAGGATAAACACGAGTGACGGCCTGAACTCCTTCAATGTGTTGTGTGAAGCTTTGGTGATTAGCATTGTGAAGATAAACATGCTCTTTGGCAGGCTCTGGGTATATGCCTTCAACAGACAGATCAACCTTTGGCAAGAATATGAGATGGTTGCATGCAGAAGGCTGATAGTTGATAGCAGAGTGAAGCTTGATGAGGTGCATTACCCATGGAGCATAGAACTTTAGAGCAAAGATATCGGAGCCAGATGTAGCCAATTGCCTGATGAAGAAGTCTTGAGCATTGAAGCTGATGCCATTGAAGATATAGAAAACCAATGTCTTCATTGCTCCTTCAAGCTTCGTTGTAGGAGAATGTCCTTTGACAGGCCATAGAGTTCGCCTGATGATGTGATAAATAGTGCGGGGCAGATACTCTAGGTCTTTGACAAAGAATTCCTTTGGATAGTCAGCGTCATGGGGCAGTGGCTTCATCATGCTCAGCATTTGGCTCATGTTGGGCTCTGGCTTCTGAAAGATGCTCTCCAAGGCATTGCGGTGGAGCTGACAACCTGGTTCATAGTGTTCACCAGGAGTGGGCAGGGTAGTAAGCTCAATGATGTCTTGGGCTTTGACTTCATGGTGTACATCACCTGTCATCCACTCAAAGATCCAAGTCTTCGGATCCCTGTTGTAGCCGCGAATGTGGAGGGTAGTATAAAATTGTAGCAGAAGCTCTTCACTCCAATGTTCTTTGGCAGTCACAAAGTTCAGAAGACCAGCATCACGGAAACAATCAAGTGCCTCTTCCAAGCAGGGCAGTCCAGTAATAGCTTCACTATCGAGACGCATATGGGGAAAGATGCGCCCTTGATCATAGAGTACACATGAATAGTAACCATGCTGCTGGTAGCTCCAGAATCGATCAGATGAAATTCTTGGCTTGGAGTAGGGGTTCTTGGCACTATCAAAGAAGGTGTTGTGTGCAATGAAGCCATTTACATTAAAGGGTCCTGGTGAAGTTGCGGTACCTGGAAACCTTGGCAGCCTTGGCTTTGGCTTCTGTACCTGAGGTTGGTGCTCCACATGATAGTCAAATTGAGGTCCGGGAGCAGGCGGACGAACCAAAATTGGCCAGCGGACGGTAACAAGCTGACCACGATCATATGCTTGCTCGATGGTGTGTGGCCTTGGAGGTGGCACAGGAGCAGAGGCATTGGCTTCAGGCTGCAGTTTTGCGTCAGGTGCAGCATTGGCTTCGGGTGCATTCACCATATTAGCTTCAGGCGCCACATTAGCTTCGGCCATGACAACGTCATTGGCTTCAGTACTGGCGTTAGTGGCCGCCTCAGTATTTTCAACCTCCACTTGAGTAGCTGGAGGGTCGGACACGTTCTCCTCGAGAACAACTTCAGGGTTGGACGGGGGTGTAGCAACTAGCAACACGTTCTTCTTCCTCTTGACGGGGTACTTCTTGATCATCGGCTGATGCAGCCGGAATGTCTTCAGCAGCTTTGGCTTCAGACTCTGAGACGTTCACAGTTGGAGTGGCGTCAGGGAACACTTGTCGTGCCACTGAGTTGTGGTGCTCTTCTCCTTCTGGAACGCTCGACAGAGTGACTTGTAGCCTTGGTCCTTTGCGAAGCCTGCGGAGTGTGGGCGAAGCCTTTGGAGAGGGAGTCGGCTAGACCACAAAGTCATCATCTTCAAGCACCGGAGTGGTGGCTTGAGGTGGGGGAGTACTTGGTGATTCTTGATGGGGGGAGACTTGAGGGTGATCAGCCCATGAATCATCCTGAGCAATTGGCATCAAAGGACGACCAATGATGATGAGTTCATTGTTCGTCAGAACAGGCGATGATACCGTGTTGTGCTCAATCTGAGGAAGGACTTCATCATCTTCAACATTGTCTTGGGGACCAATGTCTTCAGCTGCGGTGGGGTCAACAGCTGGATCTTCTTTAGCTTCAGGAGTCTCTGCAGGCTCATGAACTATCAACTAGCGCTCACGGTGTTCAGACGCAGGACGAGCCACTGAGATTGGCTTGACGACAAGGGGCTCTGTTGGAGCGGCCCGCTCTTTCTTCTTGGTTTTTCTCTTCTTGGTTGGTGGAGCGTTGTCAGTGGTGTTCTTGGTCTTGCGCTTACGGGCTTCGGCTTCAGCTGCCCTTGTTTTCTTGAGTTCAGAAGCAGCTGTGGGGACCTTAGGCTTCGAGCCTGTCATACTGGCAGGGAAGACAATGCGGGGTTCTTCCTGCCTTGATGCTTCAGCTTGGGCCACAACAGGCTTCTTCTTCTTCTTGGCAGCCATTCTGGGGTCGATGCCAGGGCGCCCTAGAGCCTTGCGCTTTTCTACTTCATTATGGGCTTGAACACTTTTCTCAGCAAAGTACTTCATTCTCTCTCTTGAACCCTTTGCTTCCTGGCGCTTCTGGTGGAACTGTTCTTTGAGCTCATGCAGCATCTGCTTGAAGCTTTGAACATCAGCCACACTAAGGTTGGCCACATTCTTCTTGAACTGAGCCTTCTCATAATCAATTTTGTTCTTCAATTCAACAATCTTCTGAGCCAGCGCCAGCTCAGAAGCAATGGCACTGTGGAAAGAGACACTGATGCCAATTGGAAGCTCAAGATCGTCGAGGTTGATGCTGGGGTTTTCTAACCATTCATCTATGAAGTTGTTCAAGATGTCCACATCAATCAGGGGTAGATCATTGAAGGTCTCCGCCTCTTCTTTGCTCTTTATCAGCAGCTCAAGAGCATCATCGCCAAGATCGTCATCACTTGACAAATCAATGGCTTCATTCTCGTTCCTCAGACGGCAGTCGGGGTCAGTTATTAACCAGAAGTTTGATTGGGCTTCTTCCTCTTCTCAGTCTTGGAGATGCGTGAGAGATCTTCAGACCGCACACTGGCTTCAGGAGGTGCAGTAGTCAGAGGCTTCGCATGCGAAGCTTTTGGTGCAGAGGAGGGCTTTGAAGCCTTTGGTTTCTTCTGCTTCTCTGGCTTGGGAGGAGCAGACGCTTCATCAGAATTAGAGTCATCTATAGAGTGCTCCATGGCTGCCCCCTGAACAGCAATGTGTGTTATGAGACCTTCAAGGTTGTAAAAGGGCCCGATAATATTGGGTTCAGCATCACGAGCGCCATCATCACGAGGAGCAGATGGACCTGGGTTGAAGTCTAGCCCAAGCGATTTCTTGTTCTCTTTGGCAGATGCTTTGGCAAACTGAAGGTTACACTTGAACAGATTGTCGTCGTGACACCATAGTAGTGATGGTGGGTCGGCATTTGCAGGCTGTGGTCCACGAACCATACAAGGGTAGAAACCCTGAGCAATAGCTTCAGGTCTGTTCTTGGGTGGAAGATTCCGAAAGAGAATATCACCCCAAGGACACTTGAGGTCATTCTTCTCAGCATACTCCTTGGTCACGAACTTGTATTTGAACCATTGCTCGACCCAATATCTTCGAATCCATTGGATTCATATTTTGCGCTGATTGTAATCCTCTTTGGGATCAGTCTTGTACAACTCATAAAGATCTTCAGGCAAATCCTTTGATGTATCCCCACGGCGCTTCCTGCCTCCCTTCCTTGCTGACTTATCTACAGCCATGTAGTTCAGATTGAATGGCTTCAAAACTGTCAAAGGCTTCCGTCTGCTGGTCAGACAGGAACTAGCTTCTGGAGAATTGATGTGATGTTGTAAGAACTCTGCAAATGAATGCAGACTATGAGAACCAAGGGATTCTTCCACGGACATGTACTTGTGACAGCATTAGAGATGCGAGGGAAGGGGAAGAGGTCATATGCATTCTCAGAAGATTTTGAAGATAAATCAGTTTAGAAGACATTGACCTCATAGTGCGAAGACATTCACTCATATGTTGAGAGTTGGTTCCATATTTGTATGAATCCAAGAATAAGTACAAGTGAGGAATCTAACTACTTTGTGAAGCATAAGTGAATATACTAGGCATGTTATGAGATGCAGAACATGATAGATCCAAATTTGTAGGGACAGAAACCACTTGTGGTTGAAAAGGATGAATCTATCGGATCAAATGGACTGTAAAAAGAGGTTTTATTTACCACACGAAGAACTGCTAGACGGAGTAGAAGATGAGGCCGAGCAGTTCGATCTTCCGTGCCCTAACTTGGCGACGGAGGACACCTACGGCGACGGCGGAGAAGACGATGTCCACGGCCGGCGTGAGGACGTCGTTCGTGAGGTTGCGGCAGCCAAGCGCTTCGTCGCCGGCATTGTCGAGAGCTAGCGGTGGCGCTAGGGTTTGTGCGAGAAGGAGAAGTGGAAGAAGAGATAATGACTTGGGTGTGTTGTGTATTTATAAGGATAGGGATGACACCACGATATTACGCAGGTGCCCTGGCGGTTCACATCTGAGGGACACGTGGCAAACATGCAACACATTGGAGGTTGTTCCATGTTCCCATGCACGCCTGGATTGTCGGGTGGTCGTTCCCGCTTCTCTGGGTTTCAAGCAAAAAGGATTGAGCATTTAAAACAGATTTAATGTTTGTCTCTGTATCTTCTGCTCACAAGGACGCAGAGAAGACATTCGATGGTTTAAATAGAATGCATATGATTTGGATAGATAGATTTGAGACGGGAGCATAGAAAGGTTAGGGTCCGATCACATTCACTTAGTTCAAAAGATTCAAACGAGAAGACATATCTATAAGTGAATGCTGTAGAGGACAGAATGCTAATATATGAATATATCTGAATAAGATCAAACCGATATAGTGAACATAAACATGAAGACATGTTAATATTGAAGACAAACCAAATGCGAAGACTTTGCAAATGTAACGCCAACAGAAAACACTCCAAACAAAAGTTTGGTGGTGGCGTTACCCACCGTATAGGAAGTATTAGACCCAGACACGGCGCACAATTATCGTGGCGTTCCGAAGTCAAATTCCGTGTTAATGTATTCACACTTAGAGTGTAAGTCTTCATTAATTGAAGATATACGTTACTTCGTGTGTTGCACATCTAAGTCATCAACATGCATAAGTGTTAGGATGTGTGCCTGATCATAGGACATTTGAGGATTCCAAGATATTTAGCTCACACCGCAACTTGCAAAACCTTTTCTCATCCAAGGGCTTTGTGAAGATATCTGCCAGTTGCTCTTCAGTGTTGACGTGAATGATATCAATATCTTCCTTCATGACACGATCTGTGAGAAAGTGATGATGAATTTCAATGTGCTTTGTCTTCGAGTGCTGAACTGGGTTGTTGGCAATCTTGATAGTGCTTTCATTGTCGCAGTAGAGTGGTACTTGCTTCAGATGGATACCATAGTCTTTGAGTGTTTGCTTCATCCATAGAAGCTGAGCGCAGCAAGATCCAGTAGCAATGTATTCAGATTCAGCAGTGGAGAGAGATACATAGTTCTGCTCTTTGAAGACCAACAAACAAGTGATCATCCCAGAAAGTGACATGTGCCTGATGTAGACTTATGATCCACCTTGTCACCAGCATAATCAGCATCCGAGAATCCAACTAGATCAAACTCTGAGCCCTTTGGATACCACAATCCTAGTGTTGGGGTGTAAGCCAAATATCGAAGAATTCGCTTCACAGCTAGGTGATGCGATTCCTTTGGTGCCGCTTGGAATCGGGCACACATGCAAACCCTAAGCATGATATCTGGCCTAGATGCACATAAATAAAGTAAAGAACCAATCATGGAGTGGTATACCTTTTGATCAAACTCTTTACCATTGGCGTCAGGACCCAGATGACTTTTGGTTGGCATTGGCGTCGTGTAACCTTTGCAGTCTTGCATTCCAAACTTCTTCAGGCAGTCTTTGAGGTATTTCTCTTGAGATATGAAGATGTCGTTGCTTTGCTGGCATGTTTGAAGACCAAGGAAGAACTTCAGCTCACCCATCATGGACATCTGATATTGCTCTTGCATCATGTGTCCAAACTCATCACTGTATTTTTTATTAGTGCAGCCAAAGATAATGTCATCCACATATATTTGGCATACAAACAGTTCACCATCATATGTCTTCGTGAAGAGTGTGGGATCCAGGGAACCAGGTTTGAAGCCTTTGCTCTTCAGGAAATCTTTGAGTGTGTCATACCAAGCACGAGGGGCTTGTTTGAGGCCATACAGTGCCTTGTTGAGCTTGTATACCATATTAGGGTGTTTTGGATCTTCAAAACTAGGCGGTTGTGCAACATACACTTCTTCTTCAATCTTGCCATTGAGAAAGGCACTCTTCACATCCATTTGATACAGAAGAATGTTATGATGATTTGTGTAGGCTAGCAGTATGCGAATGGCTTCAAGCCTAGCCACTGGAGCAAATGTTTCATCGAAGTCAATTCCTTCAACTTGAGTGTATCCTTGAGCAACGAGACGAGCCTTGTTTCTGACAACTTGACCACGCTCATCTTGCTTGTTGCGATATATCCACTTAGTTCCTTTGATATTGTGTTTACGAGGATCGGGACGTTTGACCAGTTCCTACACATTGTTCAGCTCGAACTGTTGAAGCTCTTCTTGCATAGCTTGAATCCATTCAGGTTCCATGAAGGCTTCAGCAACTTTCTTGGGTTCAGATATTGGGACAAATGCAAAGTGCCCACAGAAATTTGCTAGTTGTGTAGCTCTTGAACGAGTGAGTGGACCAGGTGCATTGATGCTATCAATAATCTTCTCAATCTGTACTTCATTTGCAACACGAGGATGAACTGGACGAAGATTTTGCGCTTGCTGATCATTGTCATTATTAGGAGGATTGTCTTCAGGTTGAGCATTGTCTTCAGGTTGATTAGGTGTAGAAATGATAAGTTCCTCTTCAGCCTGAGCTTCAGACGATGTGATTTCTCCAGTTCTCATAAGCTTGATGGATTCACTAGGTGGAATTTCATCTAGCACATTTGGCAGGTGCTCTCTTTGCGAGCCGTTAGTCTCATCGAACCGCACATCCACAGTTTCAACCACTTTATAGTGGAAGAGGTTGAAGACTCTGTAGGAGTGCGAATCCTTTCCGTAACCAAGCATAAAACCTTCATGTGCTTTCGGTGCAAATTTTGAAGTGTGATGTGGATCCTTGATCCAACACCTAGCACCAAATACTCTAAAGTAACTGACATTTGGCTTCTTACCAGTAAGGAGTTCATAGGATGTCTTCTTCAGAAGCTTGTGAAGATAAACACGGTTGATGACATGGCATGCAGTATCAATAGCTTCAGGCCAGAACTTTCTTGGAGTCTTGTATTCATCAAGCATCATCCTAGCCATCTCAATGAGTGTTGTGTTCTTGCGTTCCACGATGCCATTCTGCTGCGGCGTGTATGGAGCTGAGAACTCATGAGTGATACCCAAGGTATGAAGATAAGTGTCGAGGCCGGTGTTCTTGAATTCTATGCCATTGTCACTTCTGATGTGCTTGATCTTGACGCCATAGTTGTTCATGGCACGGTTGGCGAAGCGTCTGAAGACATCCTGCACTTCAGTCTTGTAGAGGATTATGTGCACCCATGTATATCTTGAATAATCATCAACAATGATGAAGCCATAGAGATAAGCAGTAGTAGTGAGTAGGGCCAAATAGGTCCATATGTAGCAGTTCAAAGGGTTGAGTTGTTGTCATGATTGTCTTCGAGGGATGCTTGGCCCTCGTCATCTTTCCAACTTCGCAGGCACCGCATAAGTGATCCTTCTTGAACTTGACGCCCTCGATGCCTATGACATGCTTCTTCTTTGCGAGAGTATGCAAGTTCCTCATGCCAGCATGCCCTAGCCTCCGATGCCAGAGCCAACACTCCGAAGCTTTTGCAAGAAGACATACGGCGAGATGTGGTCCTGTTGAGAAATCTACCATGTACAAATCATCTTTGCGATACCCTTCAAAGACTAGAGACTTGTCAGATTCCATTAGAACAAGGCAACGATATTTTCCAAATATCACAATCATGTTCAAGTCACAAAGCATTGAGACAGACATTAAGTTGAAACCAAGGGATTCAACAAGCATCACTTTATCCATGTGCTGATCCTTTGAGATTGCAACTCTACCTAGACCCAATACCTTGCTTTTACCAGTGTTAGCAAATGTGATGTGACTCTTGTCAGATGGACATAAGGTTGAGTCAATGAGAAGACTTCGTTCGCTAGTCATGTGGTTAGTGCATCCACTATCAATAATCCATTCTGAAGCAGCTGGTGTCATACCCTACAGTGCATTTAGGGGGATAGGCTTCACGAAGAGCATTGTGAAGCATAAACATTTGACAAGCAAGTGGATTATGAAAGCTTAGATCGAGGTTAAGACTGATAGGATGAATAGCAGGTGACTCAGGAACGAAATACATAATAAGACCATTTGGGCATTTTATCTTGAACCCCACAAGATGTTTTAGGTCCCTAGCAATAGCTTTAGACGCATTTGATTTCTGGCTGGAGATCTTTCCCTGCAAAAGAGAGTTAAGATTTCTTAAACACCCACATCTTCAGGGGTGGCTTCGAAGCAATGAGTCTAAGTGCAGCATCTGAGAACTTTGGCTTTAGAGCCCTAGCAAATAGTCTTGCAGGAGGTGAATAATAATCATAAGAATAAGCAGAGTAGTTCTTGGTCTTATGATCATGGCGGTTTGATGAACCACCCTCATATTCATAGGCCTGAGTAAAGTTTCCCTGCAAAACATTTGTGTTAGGGTGACTCTGGTGAGTCCTCTATCTGTATGAAGCCTTTGGTCTGGGGTTTGTCTTCTTCCCTTGTGGTGTCATGACGAAATTCACAGGAAGATTCTCTGAACACCTTTTGGGCACCCAGATTTTCTTCATAGGTGGCCCATTCCTGCAGTTAGTACCAATATACCTGGCAAACACTTCACCATTTTGATTCTTAAACAGTTTATAGTTAGCATCAAAGGATTCATCAATGATAATAGGGTTAGCACACGTGAAGCCAGATAGGGTGGATGGATCCACTGAAGGTTCCTTTGCAGCAACCCATGTGGTTTTGGGGTACTGCCCAGGCTTCCAGTAAGAGCCATCAACATTCACTGTCCTTTCGAACCAAACACCCTCTTTCCTAGGGTTTTGGTTCAGAATCTGCCTTTTGAGGACATCACATAATGTCTGTGTAACATCCCAAATTTTCAATTTGGAATGTTATACATTAGATCATCATTGCATATCATATTTTATTGCATTTTGGCTTGATCCTAGAAATTCTACGCAACTCAAGGACCCACGGAGAGAGTTGGGGATTTCGTTATTTTCATATTTGAGTTTTCTCAAAATTTGAAAGGAGGATCATTTGGTTTTGATTATTTTCCCTTCCTAATATTTCAAAAATAAAAATATATGATAGGAGATAAAATGACTTCTCCAAAATAGATGAAATATTAGAGGAAAAATATTAAAAACCAAATAAATATTTTATTTGGACTTTATTGCAATTTTATTTGAATTAGAAAAATTGCACGTTTTCAAAATTGCATTTTAGGGCCAAGAAAATGTTCATCTTGTTCTAAATTTTCTATTTAGACGGTGAAAACTTGTTTTGGCATTTTTAGATTTTTATTTATTTTTCTAAGATTTATTTTCGGTGAAACGTTATTTTTTTTTAAAAAAAGTTGTTCGCGCGCTCGACTGGGCCGAAGTCCTAGCTGAGCCGGGCCAAGCCCGCGCCGCTGCCTCCAGCACCGGCCCGGGACTGGAGTCCCGAGCGAAGCCGCCGCCGCCGCTCGAGTCCGGGAGGAGCACGCCTCCCAAGACGGCCCCTCCCCCAAGCCAGCCGCCCCCTCCTCTTAAATACCGCCACCACCGACCCCCCCCCCACCACCACCACCCGAGCCTCCCCGCCAAACCCCGCCGCCAGCGCCATCGTTTGCCGCCGTCGCTGCCGCCTAGCGCCGCCGCCGCTGCCGCCCGAGCAGCCCGCCGCCCCACCGGACCCCGCTGGAGCTGCCGGATCTCGCCGGAGCGCCGCCGAGGTAGACTCCCCGCCGCCGCCGGGTTTTGAGAGAAAACCGATTTGTTTTTTTCAAAAAACCCTAGTTTTCGTTTTTTTAATAGATCGGTTTTATTTTTTTCGGTTTATTTATTTAGCGGACGTTCGTCCGTACATTCATTTTAACGAATGGTGTTCACTCGTTAGCCGCAAACAGCGAACGTTCATTCGTTAGCCTGTTCGTCAGTTTTTCTTTTTCTCGGATTTTCCGCGATTATTTTCGATCGCGATTTCTGATCCGATTTTCGTTTTAGTATAACTTTTCGCTCGTTTATCGGAATCAGGCGATTCAGGTGCCTAGAGTTTCGTCTCGAAACCCTCTTTCTGTTTAACCAACTTAAAAAAGATTTTGCTATTGTAAATTTGACTTTAGTCTAGATTAGTAAACGAAGCTTGTTTCTTTCGTCATTTGAGTTTTGTTGCTTCGTTTGACTTGATTCATTTTGCAAACCGGAGTTCTTAAGTTGAACTTTCTGGTTAGATCTCTTATTTGAGTTTTACCCATGCCCTTGCTTGATTGCTTATTGTATGCTTGTTTGTTTGCGATAGAGTACCTGGAGTGCAAGGCGTGCTATTACGAGTCTCTAGGTTTCGCGGATCATCAGCAAGGCAAGTAACACTTTGATCATACCTCTTTACTACCCAGTTTTATTGCATTAGATCAACCCTCAAACAATTGCATGGTTAGGATCTGAATTAAATTGTGGGTTTGGGAAGTAGTTGATGAGGTAGGAACCTATTGTCCTGTTTATTACCAAATCTTTGGGAGTTACTTCTACGTTGCTTATAATGCTATGCTATGCTCGTAGACGTCGTTTGGGTTTTGAGAGTTTTCATGACAGATGTGAGCATTGTTAAATAATGGTTAACTTAAGGTGGCAACTTTAATACACATCTGGGTGGATTGAGGCACCTGGGGAATTCCAGTGATTGCCTATATTTTTTTGGAAATCCCGGGGTACCGTGTGATTCTCCTATGGACTGCCACCCAGGCTCAAAGGGATCATAAGATTATTCATGCTAGAAACTTCCGTGTGCAGCCACATGCCATTATGGGCTCTGGCATAGTTGAGTAAGTTGTGGGAAACCTTTCCATGATGGGCTAGCAGATGTATGGGATTGTAGGTGTACCGGCCTATCTATGGGTTAAGGGGGCCTCTTCTGAAAGACTGTGTCTCGGTCATCCGTTTCTCAAACATTATGTAGTGCGAGAAATCCAACGGAGGAGATCGATTCTTGTGGGGAAAAGTGCACAAACCTCTACAGAGTGTACAAACTAATCATGGTTAGCCGTGTCCCCGGTTATGGACATCTTGAGTATCTGGTTCTTGGATTAAAATGTGGATCTCATCACTCTTAACTATAAAATTTGATTTGGTTATTAATTACTTTTAATTGGGATTGAGATGGGGTTTACCATTCTCAATGTTTAACAACCACCATGATAGTTAAAAAAAATTCATTCCTTTGCAGTAGGGAAAATCGGCTTTTCGCAAAACATATTAACCATACAGCCTCCACCAGCCATATATGCATGTAGTGATAGCATTATTCTGTTCATTACTCTTTTGTGTTACCTTGCCAGCATATTCCATGTGCTGACCCGTTTTCGAGCTGCAACGTATCATGTTGCAGACTTTTCAGACGACGAGTAAGGAGCCTTAAGTCATGATCTTTCACTCAGTGATGCCGTTGGAGTTGATGGACTCACTTTATCTTCCAAGCCTTCCGCTGTTATCGTAATTAGGTGGCCTTAAGCCATATTTATTGTAATAAGTTCTCTTTTGAGACATTCGATGTAATAAGTGTGTCATTGCTACTCTGTTATAAATCCTTCAAGTACTGTGTGTGTCAGCATTACCGATCCAGGGATGACACTTATGCACAGAGATTAGACTGTTTAAGGTCTGGTCGCTACAAAGATGGTATCAGAGCACACGCTGACTGTAGGACACGACCACTAAGCCAAAACCCTAGATCACTACTCTCTTCTCATTTCTGACTCCTCTCCATTTTCTACTCTTTAGGATGGCGGACGCAAGGAACAAGTTTGCACAACCGGATGAAGACACACCTTTTCGACGCCACTTGAAGGAAGTTACTAGGTACCTGAACATTGGAATACCAAGCTTCACCGGGACCTACAATGCCACTTTACCAGAAGATGAGCACTGGACAATTCAAGTTCAAGTTCCAGGAAGGACATTCGCGCCAGTCACTAAGCCCATAGAGTTTTCTTTTGATGCACCAACCTGGAGTCTAGGAAAGAGTATGGCAGCTCACATCACCATGGGACGCATTGGAGAAGTTTACCACAATGATCTCAAGGAAACTATCTACCAGATTTGTGGGCGCCGAGATGAGCAATGGGAGATGATCAGCACAAGGAAGGATAGATCGATTGCCTCTTTCATCCAGGAGTTAAACCAACACATTCGACGCCAGGAGAACCAGATGTGCGCAGGCATGACAGATTTGAAGAAGGCAATGACAAGGATCACGGAGCTGGAGGAAGAACTCAAGGCCACACGCAAAGATTATGAGGAGAAAATCGTTGTACTAGTGGAGAAGAATGACAACCTGACAAGGAAGCTAGGAGTTTTCATGGGAGATCCCGCGCCAGGAGGAGAAGATGGCGATTCCACTTGCCCGGAGAACTACATCATCATCGACGACACTGACTCGGACCCCGACGATAGCGATGATGACTATGTTGATGAAGCTGGAGCAGATATCATGGAGTCTTCGACCGAGCAATTTTTCTAGTCGACTACCATATCAGTAGTAGTATTCCCCCATGTAAATAGTATAGTCCAAGCACTTTGTAACGATAGTTCTAGACCGACTGTATGCCCTTGCTTGATTGATTAAGTGATATGATTGTGTTTGTCTCATGTGCATACGGGTAGTGTTTTCTCACTAGACCTCATTCTATTCTGTTCTCTTCCCTCTAAACCCTAAGATGCCCCCAAGACTTGACCCCGGATTTACCTTTCCACTGGAGCTCACTCAGTTGATCCAGTAGCAGAATACCCTGATGCAGTTGTTAGTTCAGGACCAAGGCAACAACAACAACAACAACAACAATAACAACAATAAGCCACCACCACCACCCCAGTTGACAATTTAGCCCGTTTTCTGAGGTTGCAGCCGCCGGTGTTCTCCAGTAGTACCGAGCCGATAGTTGCAGATGATTGGCCACGCAAGATTGGAAGGGAGTTAACCACTACAGGATGCACAGATGCTGAGAAGGTGCGTTTTGCCACACACCAATTGGATGGACCACCAGCCTCATGGTGGGAGAATTACACTGTCACCTATCCTATAGCCACTGTTACATGGGACCAGTTCCAGCAGGCTTTTCGTACTGCCCATGTATTAGCAGGAGCTATGGCCATGAAGAAGCGTGAGTTTCGCAACTTACGCCAAGGAGGACGCACTGTTGGCCAGTATGTGGATGAATTCAGTAAGCTAGCATGTTATGCCCCAGATGACGTCGCTACAGATGCAACTAAGAAGGAGAGGTTTCTGGAAGGACTGAATGATGAGCTGAGCATGCAATTGATGGTGGCAAATTTCAATAACTACCAGGAGTTGGTGGATAGAGCCCTCATGCTTGAAGGGAAGCAGCAGCAGATTGACAGCCGCAAGAGGAAGTATGGACAAGGGAAGTATAATTCTGGAGCCCAGCAGAGACCCGTTTCACCCCGAACTCGAGAGGACTTGTTCATAACCATGGAGGCCACACTCATAATGGAGGAAGTTTGCACAATCATAGTGGCCCCAAGAACATAAATGGTAACGGAGGAAGTAGCGGACAGAGCCGTTCCAACCCGGCAACACCCGCCAAGAAATATCTAAGCCACGTCACTTGCTACAAATGCCAGAATACCAGACATTACGCCAATGAATGTCCTAAAGCCAAGAACGGGAACGGCAATGGAAGCTCTGGGAAGAAGCCCAACCCTTTCAACAGGGGACAAGTGAACCACGTTAACGTGGAGGAGATTGAAGCCCAGCCAGATGCAGTAATAGGTAAGTTTTTGGTTAAGTCTTTTACTGCAGTCGTAATTTTCGATACTGATGCATCGCATTCATACATATCAAGGGGATTTGCGGATAAGTATAAACTGCCCACCAAAGTTCTTAGTACACCTATGTTAGTGAGCTTGCCAGGAGCAGAGTATATGGCAAGCCAAGGATGTTTTCAGATACCGTTGGCCATAGGTAGGCACGTTTTCCCCTCAGATCTGATAATTCTATAGTCGCAAGGTTTGGATGTGATTTTGGGTATGGATTGGCTATCGATGTATGGGGGGAGCAATTGCGCTAGTAAGTCGACTTTGCTCACCACCCCAGAAGGAAGAAGGACCAAGTATGTATCCCGGCATGACTCAAGTAAATTCCTTATCAGGAGTTGTACAGGAGGAAGTACCAGTGGTGAAGGAATTCCCGGATGTATATCCCGAAGAGTTGCCAGGCATGACACATGATAGAGACATTGAGTTTTTGATTGAGCTTTTGCCAGGCACAGGGCCAATATCTAAGAGACCGTACACAATGCCCGCAAAGGATTTGGAAGAAATTAAGAAGCAGATTAAGGAGTTACTGGATAAAGGTTATATTCGCCCAAGTTCGTCACCTTGGGGATCACCAGTACTTCTAGTGGAGAAGAAGGATGGATCGTTAAGGATGGTTGTTGATTATCGTGGATTGAATGAAGTGACAATCAAGAATAAGTACCCACTGCCGATGATCAATGATTTGTTTGACCAACTGCAAGGAGCTAAAGTGTTTTCCAAGATCGATTTGCAATCAGGGTATCACCAGCTGAAGATTCGAGAGCAGGATATACCTAAGACAACTTTTACCACGAGATATGGGTTGTATGAGTATACCGTTATGTCATTTGGTCTCACTAAAACACCTGCCTATTTTATGAATATGATGAACAAAGTGTTTATGGAGTTTTTGGATAAGTTCGTTGTGGTGTTCATTGATGATATACTAGTCTACTCAGAACGAAGAAGAACATAAGGAACATTTGCGATTGGTACTTGGGAAGCTCAGAGAACATCAACAATACACCAAGTTCAGCAAATGTGAATTTTGGCTGAAGGAAGTTGGATTTCTTGGACATGTTATATCCGGAGAAGGAATAGCAGTAGACCCCACCAAGGTTGTCACTGTGACAAACTAGGAGTCACCCACGTCAGTTGGAGAGATCCGGAGTTTTCTTGGACTCGCAGGATGCTACCGGAGGTTCATTGATAATTTCTCAAAGATTGCAAAGCCCATGATGGAGTTTTTGAAGAAGGACACCAAATTTAAATGGACTGAGGAATGTGAGGCCAATTTTCACGAGTTGAAGAGACGCTTGGTTACATCACTAGTGTTGATTCTGCCAAATCAATGCAAAGATTATGAAGTATACTGCGATGCTTCACGTTGAGGACTTAGAGCCGTACTTATGCAGGAGGGAAGAGTTGTTTCATATGCCTCACGACAGCTTAAACCCCATGAGTTAAACTACGCTACGCATGATTTGGAGTTAGCAGCCGTAGTGCATGCATTGAAGACATGGAGACATTTTCTCATCGGAAACCATTGTGAGGTATACACGGATCACAAGAGTTTGAAGTATATCTTCATGCAGAAGGAGCTGGATCTCAGGCAGAGGAGATGGTTGGAGCTCATTAAGGATTATGATATGAGATTACATTATCATCCCGGAAAGGCTAACGTAGTAGCCGATGCGTTGAGCCGCAAAAGTCATGTCAATGCACTCATGACCGAAGAGTTACCCAATGAGTTAGCCGAGGATCTTCGCGAGCTATGTTTGGAAATAGTTCCAAGAGGTTATGTAGAAGCATTGGAAATTCAGTCTACTTTGATGGATAAGATTAAAGAAGCTCAGAAGACGGACCAGGAGATTGCCGAGATAAAGGAAAGAATGAGCAAAGGAAAGGCTAAAGGATTTTGTGAGGATGAGCACGATACCTTATGGTTTGAGGACCGTGTATATGTGCCCAATGATCAGGAGATCAGGAAGTTGATTCTGCAAGAGGCCCATGATTCGCCATATTCTATTCACCCAGGAAATACCAAGATGTATCTAGATTTGAAGGACAGTTTCTGGTGGACCGGAATGAAGAAGGATATTGCGGAGTATGTAGCAGTTTGTGATGTATGTCAGAGAGTGAAGGCAGAACATCAGAAGCCAGCCGGATTGCTACAACCATTACCGATACCCGAATGGAAGTGGGATAAGCTAGGCATGGATTTTATCACGGGATTACCCAGGACTCGTTCAGGCTATGACTCAATATGGGTTGTATTCGATCGTTTGACGAAAGTAGCTCATTTCATCCTAGTAAAGACCACTTACACCAGTGCTAAGTTGGCAAAGATATACATGACCAGGATCGTGTGTCTGCATGGAGTTCCGAGGACCATTGTATTAGATAGAGGAACCCAGTTTACTTCGAAGTTTTGGAATCAGTTGCATGAAACTTTGGGAACCAGGCTAGAGTTTAGTACAGCTTTCCACCCACAGGCAGATGGACAGACTGAGAGAGTAAACCAGATTCTAGAGGACATGTTGAGAGCTTGTGCGCTAGACTATGGATCTAGTTGGGACGATAATTTGCCTTATGCAGAGTTCTCTTATAACAAAAGTTATCAAGCCAGTTTGAAGATGGCCCCTTTCGAAGCCTTGTACGGAAGGAGGTGCAGAACACCGTTGTTGTGGGACGAAGTTGGAGGCCAACAGTTGTTTGGACCAGATTTGATTAAAGAGTCTGAAGAGAAGGTTAAACTGATTCACGATAGACTCAAGGTAGCCCAGTCCAGGCAGAAGAGTTATGCGGATTCTAAACGCAAGGAGACAGTTTACGAAGTCAGAGACAAAGTGTATCTTCGGGTATCCCCACTTTGAGGAGTGAAGCGCTTTGGAGTTAAGGGAAAGTTAGCGCCACGATTTGTGGGACCATACAGAGTTTTGGAACGTATGGGAGAAGTTGCTTGCAAGTTGGAATTACCCGAGGGACTGTCAGGAGTTCACGATGTGTTCCATGTTTCTTAGTTGAAGAAGTGCCACGCAGAGATGGCTGATATTCCTTTGAGAGATACAATACCGCTGGAAGCGATACAATTGGATAGTGATTTGACTTACGAGGAGAAACCAGTTAAGATTCTTGATTTTGCCAGCCGTGTCACACGTAACAAAGTAATCAAGTTCTGCAAGGTTCAGTGGAGTCACCATACCGAAGATGAAGCCACCTGGGAGCCAGAAGAAGACCTACGGAAGGATCACTCTCACCTATTTTCTAGCCAACCCAAATCTCGAGGGCGAGATTCATTTTAAGGGGGGTAGGTTTGTAACATCCCAAATTTTCAATTTGGAATGTTATACATTAGATCATCATTGCATATCATATTTTATTGCATTTTGGCTTGATCCTAGAAATTCTACGCAACTCAAGGACCCACGGAGAGAGTTGGGGATTTTGTTATTTTCATATTTGAGTTTTCTCAAAATTTGGAAGGAGGATCATTTGGTTTTGATTATTTTCCCTTCCTAATATTTCAAAAATAAAAATATATGAGAGGAGATAAAATGACTTCTCCAAAATAGATGAAATATTAGAGGAAAAATATTAAAAACCAAATAAATATTTTATTTGGATTTTATTGCAATTTTATTTGAATTAGAAAAATTGCACGTTTTCAAAATTGCATTTTAGGGCCAAGAAAATGTTCATCTTGTTCTAAATATTTTATTTACACGGTGAAAATTTGTTTTGGCATTTTTAGATTTTTATTTATTTTTCTAGGATTTATTTTTGGCGGAACGTTATTTTTTAAAAAAAAGCTGTTTGCGCGCCCGATTGGGCTGAAGGCCGAGCCGAGCCGGGCCAAGCCCGCGCCGCCGCCGTCTCCCGCACCGGCTCGGGACCGTAGTCCCGAGCGAAGCCATCGCCGCCGCCCGAGTCCGGGAGGAGCACACCTCCCGAGACGGCCCCTTCCCCAAGCCAGCCGCCCCCTCCTCTTAAATACCGCTGCCACCGACCCCCCCACCACCACCCAATCCGCCCCGCCAAACCCCGCCGCCAGCGCCACCGTTCGCCGCCACCACCTGCCGTTGCCGCCGCCCGAGCAGCCTGCCGCCCCACCGGACCCTCCCGGAGCCGCCGGATCTCGCCGGAGCCCCGCCGGGGTAGACGCCCCACCGCCGCCAGTTTTTGAGAGAAAACCGATTCGTTTTTTCAGAAAACCCTAGTTTTCATTTTTTTTGAATAGACCGGTTTTATTTTTTTCGGTTTATTTATTTAGCGGACGGTCGTCCGTACGTTCGTTTTAACGAACGGTGTTCACTCGTTAGCCGCAGATAGCGAACGGTCGTTCGTTAGCCTGTTCATCCGTTTTTTTCTCAGATTTTTCCGCGATTATTTTCGATCGCGATTTCTGATCCGATTTTCGTTTTAGTATAATTTTTCAATCGTTTATCAGAATCAGGCGATTCAAGCGCCTAGAGTTTCGTCTCGAAACCCTCTTTCTGTTTAACCAACTTAAACAAGATTTTGCTACTGTAAAATGTGACTTTAGTCCAGATTAGTAAACGAAGCTTGTTTCTTTCGTCGTTTGAGTTTTGTTGCTTCGTTTGACTTGATTCTTTTTGCAAACCGACGTTCTTAAGGTGAACTTTCTGGTTAGATCTCTTATTTGAGTTTTACCTGTGCCCTAGCTTGATTGCTTATTGTATGCTTGTATGTTTGCGATAGAGTACCCGGAGTGCGAAGCGTGCTACTACGAGTCTCTAGGTTTCACGGATCATCAGCAAGGCAAGTAACACTTTGATCATACCTCTTTACTACCCAGTTTTGCATTAGATCAACCCTCAAACAATTGCATGGTTAGGATCTGAATTAAATTGTGGGTTTGGGAAGTAGTTGATGAGGTAGGAACCTATTGTCCTGTTTATTACCAAACCTTTGGGAGTTACTTCTACGTTGCTTATAATGCTCTGTTATGCTCGTAGACGTCGTTTGGGTTTTGAGAGTTTTCATGACAGATGTGAGCATCGTTAAATAATGGTTAACTTAAGGTGGCAACTTTAATACACATCTGGTTGGATTGAGGCACCTGGGGAATTCCAGTGATTGCCTGTATTTTTTGGAAATCCCGGGGTACCGTGTGATTCTCCTATGGACTGCCACCCAGGCTCAAAGGGATCATAAGATTATTCATGCTAGAAACTTCTGTGTGCAGCCACATGCCATTATGGGCTCTGGCATAGTTGAGTAAGTTGTGGGAAACCTTTCCATGATGGGCTAGCAGATGTAGGGGATTGTAGGTGTACCAGCCTATCTATCGGTTAAGGGGCCCTCTTCGGAAAGACTGTGTCTCGGTCATCCGATTCTCAAACATTATGTAGTGCGAGAAATCCAACGAAGGAGATCAAGTCTTGTGGGGAAAAGTGCACAAACCTCTGCAAATTGTACAAACTAATCATGGTTAGCCGTGTCCCCGGTTATGGACATCTTGAGTATCTGGTTCTTGGATTATCATGTGGATCTCATCACTCTTAATTATAAAATTTGATTGGGTTATTAATTACTTTTAATTGGGATTGAGATGGGGTTTACCATTCTCAATGTTTAACAACCACCATGATAGTTAATTTTTTTATTCCTTTGCAGTAGGGAAAAATCGGCTTTTCGCAAAACATATTAACCATACAGCCTCCACCAGCCATATATGCATGTAGTGATAGCATTATTCTGTTCATTACTCTTTTGTGTTACCTTGCCAACATATTCCGTGTGTTGACCCATTTTTGGGCTACAACGTATCATGTTGCAGACTTTTTAGACGACGAGTAAGGAGCCTTAGGTCGTGATCTTTCACTCAGTGATGCCGTTGGAGTTGATGGACTCACTTTATCTTCCAAGCCTTCCGCTGTTATCGTAATTAGGTGGCCTTAAGCCATATTTATTGTAATAAGTTCTCTTTTGAGACATTCGATGTAATAAGTGTGTGATTGCTACTCTGTTATAAATCCTTCAAGTATTGTGTGTGTCAGGGCCGGGCCGGCAAAATCTGGGGCCCTGTGCGAAACTAAAAATGGGGCCCTATGTCACAAAAAATGAACTAATGAGCAATTATAGTATTATATATCTCGTAGAAAAGATTTGTGATGTATATAATATAATGTCTTACATAACAATTGGACATATAAAGTTGAAGTTATACGGTAGCATATATCAATTGGAGTTGGAGATCATGCATCAATGTTTGCCAATTAGACGAACCCTATAAACTCGCCTAATTTTGTGCGTGTGATCTTCAACCGATGAGGTAAGAAGTAAGAACCAATCTCGAACGAAGTAATGATCCCTGCCAATAGTTAATTACAAAATTAAGAATTAGGAGTAGGAACCGAAGTTAATCGAAAAGAAGGACTCGCTAAGCAGTAAGCACCTAGCAAGAGACTAGAGTCGGTCACCGGTCAACCAAAGTTGAGAGAGGACAGAGGAGGCAAGGAAGGCAACGGCGGCAGCGGCCGGTTGCCCTATGATCCGATCGATCTAATGACCAGGCGACGAGACGTTCCTTTCCTTCCTGTAGCCACGAGCCCACGGTCGTCGCCCCACGATCGAGAGTTTTCAGTTTTCACAATCCCGAATTCATGATTCGTTTTGGTTGTAGAGATCAAGACATCGAGTAAAGGCCTGATTGAGTACGAGCAGTCGAGGAGTCGAGGAGATCAGGAGTTCTCGTTTGAGCGCTGGTTGTTGCCGCCGTTCCAGCGCTCGCCGCTGCCGCCATTCCAGTGCTGGAGTGGAGGAGATCAGGCTGGAGAACGATTCCCCGATCCAGTTTCAACGCTGGTCGCTGTCGCTCGATTGATGCCCTCGTTGCTACGCTTCGACTCTAGCCCAGAGAGAGAGCGGCAGAGCCCACTACAGTGCCCAACAGTCTAACTTTTTTTTAATAATACGCCTATGTAAAAAAAATTGCCCCCCCCCCGAATTTTGGGCCCTGTGCGGGCCGCACTTTTTGCACCACTGTGGGCCTGGCCCTGGTGTGTGTCAGCATTACCGATCCAGGGATGACACTTATGCACAGAGATCAGACTGTTTGAGGTCTGGTCGCTACAGTCTGATGCCCTTTGGGACTTCTATACATCCCTATTTCAAGCAATGTCTTCAACCTAGCATTTTCATCAGCAATAGCAGTGGCATCCTCAGCAGAGGGGTTAGTTACCACATCAACAGTTGAAGATATTTCAATAGTAGCTGCAGTAGAACATTCAGCAACAGAAGTAGCGTTATCACGCTCAAGGCATTTTAGACATGGTGGTTCAAATCCTTCCTGAGCGGGACTGATCTGTTGAGCGTGAAGTGACACGTTTTCCTTTTGAAGATCTTCATGAATTGCTCTCAATTTCTCAAGTTCTTGCTTCCTTTGAACATAATCATAGGAAAGCTTTTCATGAGTTGTTGAGAGCGTTTCATGACGACTTTCAAGTTCCTCATACTTAACATGAAGATTTTTTATGTCTTCAATTAAGGACTGAGATCGAGTCATTTCCGCGTCCAACAGGTCATCGCTTTTTTCTAACAGTTTTTGAATATGTTCCATAGCTTGCTGTTGTTCAGTTGCAATTTTAGCAAGGGTTTTGTAGCTGGGTTTGGAATCACAATCAGAGTCATCTTCACTGGATGTTTGATAGTGAGCATTGCGTGAGTTTACCTTGGCACCACGTGCCATGAAGCAATAGGTGGGAGCGGAGTCGTCCTTGTCACTAGCATTAGCGTAGGTGATGAAGCCATTGTCTTTAGTGTTGAAGATGGACTTGGCAACGTAGGCTGTAGCTAGACTTGCAATGCCAGAGTCAGGCTCCTCAGACTCCACCTCCACCTCCTCAGAAGCAGACTCCTCCTCTGAATCCATTTCCTTGCCAACAAACGCACGAGCCTTGCCAGATGAGCTCTTCTTGTGTGATGAAGACTTTGAGGAAGACTTGGAAGAAGACTTTGAGTATTTCTTCTTCTTCTTGTCATCAGAATCATATTCCTTGCTCTTCTTCTTCTTCTTCTTCTTCTTCTTCTTCTTCTTGTTCTCATTGTCCCACTGCGGACACTTAGAGATGTAGTGACCAGGTTTCTTGCACTTGTGACATGTTCTCTTCTTGTAATCATGAGTAGAAGCTTCATCATTTCTTAAGCTGGATCGTGAAGACTTTCTGAAGCCTTTATTCTTGGTGAATTTCTGGAACTTCTTCATAAGCATAGCAAGCTCCTTTCCAATGTCTTCAGGATCACCAGAACTGCAGTCAAATTCTTCTTCAGATGAGGAAACAACTTTTGCCTTCAAAGCGCGAGTTCGTCCATAGTTGGGACCGCAGATATCTCTTTTCTCAGAAAGCTGAAACTCATGTGTGTTGAGCCTCTCAAGTATGTCAGACGGATCGAGTGTCTTGAAATCAGGGCATTCTTGAATCATCGGGGCTAGGGTGTCAAACGAGCTGTCAAGAGATCTCAGAAGTGTATTGACAGATTTCGTGCTTAGTGATCTCAGTGGCGCCGAGAGCTTGAAGCTCATTTGTGATGTCAGTGAGGTGATCAAATGTGAGCTGAACATTCTCATTGTCGTTTCTCTTGAAGTGGTTGAAGAGGTTGCGAAGGACACTGATCCTTTGATCTCTCTGGGTTGAGAAGCCTTCGTTGACCTTGGAGAACCAGTCCCAGACTAGCTTCGACGTTTCCAGAGCACTCACACGGCCATACTATCCTTTTGTCAGATGACCACATATGATGTTCTTGGCAGTAGAATCCAGTTGAACAAACTTCTTGACATCAGCGGGGGTGACACCTTCACCAGTCTTGGGAACGCCATTCTTGACGACATACCAGAGGTCGACATCAATGGCTTTAAGATGCATGCACATCTCATTCTTCCAGTAGGGATATTCAGTTCCATCAAAGACAGGGCAGGCAGCGGAGACTTTGATTATCCCTGCAGTCGACATAGCTAAAACTCCAGGTGGTTAAACCGAATCACACAGAACAAGGGAGTACCTTGCTCTGATACCAATTGAAAGTGCTAGTCAAAACATGGAAGTTTCAAAGACAAATGATAGAAATGAACCTATTAACATGCAGCGGAAGGTAGACTACACTAGGCAAGCCATAGTCAAGTATTCGAAGAAGTGAAAGCACGAAGACTATTAGCAGCTAGGTAGTATGGATCAGGATGGAAGATGGTATGAAGCCAATTAGAACAAACACTCACACAGTGAAGACAAACAGATAATGCAAGCAGGCAATGACTTCACAAAGACCAACTGTAAATAAAGAGAAGGAAGGGATAGAACCAGTTGCTTGGTGAAGACAAGGATTTGTTGGACCAGTTCCAGTTGCTGTGACAACTGTACGTCTGGTTAGGGAGGCTGAGATTCAACTCAGAAGACCGCGTCTTCACCTTATTCCCCTTGAGCTAAGGACACACAGTCCTCGCCCAATCACTCAGGTAAGTCTTCAAGGTAGACTTCCAAACCTTCACAGACTTCGTTCACCGGCGATCCACAATGACTCTTGGATGCTCAGAACATGACACCTAACTGGCTGGAGGATTCACAGTCCTCAAGTGTAACAAGTCTTCAGATCACACAGACAGAAAGACTTCAGTGATGCCTAATACTCTTTGGCTCTGGGTGTTTAGGGCTTTGTCCTCGCAAGGATTTCTCTCTCAAAGGCTTCAGAGGTGGGTTGCTCTCAAACGACAAAAGTCGTGCACTAAATCTGAGCAACCACCAATTTATGGTACAGGGGTGGGCTATTTATAGCCACTAGGCAACCCGACCTGATTTGTCCGAAATGACCCTAGGTCACTAAGGAACTGACACGTGTTCCAACGGTCAGATTTCAAACACACGCGGCAGCTTGACTTGGGCTACAAGTAAAGCTGACTTATCCAACTCTGGATAAGATTTGCTCTCATTGTCTTCACTCGAAGACTTAGGATGTGGTTGAGCATCACTTTAGTCACTCTGACTTTGTTCACTTGGACCCCACTTAACAGTACGGTGGTTCCTATGACTCAACAAATAAGAAAATGAAACTACGAAACAAATATGTCTTCGTGCTCCAAAGTCTTCATGCGATGTCTTCTCATGTCATAGTCTTCAATGTGAATATCTTCACATACCACCATTGTCTTCAATGTCTTCACACATTTTTAGGGGTCATCTCCGGTAGGTGAACCGAATCAATGAGGGACTACTACCTATGTTATCCTGTAATTCTCACAAACACATTAGTCCCTCAACCAGGTTTGTCGTCGATACTCCAAAACCAACTAGGGTTGGCACTAGATGCACTTACAGAGGACAAAGCCCAAAACACCCAGAGCCATAGAGTGTTAGGCATCACTGAAGTCTTTCTGTCTGTGTGACCTGAAGACTTGTTACACTTGAGGACTGTGAATCCTCTAGCTGGTTAGGCGTCGCGTTCTGAGCATCCAAGAGCCATTGTGGATCGCCAGTGAACGAAGTCTGTGAAGGTTTGGAAGTCTACCTTGAAGACTTACCAGAGTGATTGGGCGAGGACTGGGTGTCCTTAGCTCAAGGGGAATAAGGTTAAGACACGGTCTTCTGAGTTCAATCTCAGCCTCCCTAACCAGACGTACAATTTTCACAGCAACTAGAACTGGTCTACCAAATCCTTGTCTTCACCAAGCAACTGGTTCTATCCCCTACTTCCTTTACATTTCAGTTTGTCTTCGTGAAGTCATTGCTTGCTTGCCTAATCCGTTTGACTTCATTGTGTGAAGACTATTACCTACTTGGCTTCATACAGTCTTCTATTCTGATCCATACTACCTAGTTGTTGTTAGTCTTCGTACCTTCACTATGCTGTCCAGTCTTCGATGGCACTGATTACACCTATTGGAAGAATAAGATGCGCATGCATCTTGAAGCCCTTGATGTTCACCTTTGGTATGTTATCAAGACAGGTGTTCCCAAGGTCGGTGAAGGTGTCACCGCTGCTGATGTCAAGAGGTTCGCGCAACTGAACTCAACCACTAAGAACATCATCTGTGGTCATCTGACCAAGGGACAGTATGGCCGTGTGAGTGCACTGGAAACTGCAAAGCTAGTCTGGGACTGGCTGTCCAAGGTCAATGAAGGTGTCTCAACTCAGAGAGACTCAAGGATTGATGTTCTTCGCAATCTCTTCAACCGCTTTAAGAGAAACGACAATGAGAATGTCCAGCTCACATTTGATCGCCTCACTAATATCACAAATGAGCTTCGCGCTCTTGGCGCTATTGAGATCACCAAGCACGAAATCATGAAGAACTTCTGAGATCACTTGACAGCTCATTTGACACCCTAGCCCTGATAATACAAGAACGTCCTGACTTTAAAGATCTCGATTCGTTAGACATACTTGAGAGGCTCAACACACATGAATTCCAACTATCTAAGAAAAGAGACATCTATGGCCCCAACTATGGCCAAACTCGTGCTTTGAAGGCAAAGGTTGTTTCCTCATCTAAAGAAGAATCTAACTGTAGTTCTAAGGATCCTGAAGACATTGGCAGAGAACTAGCAATGCTTGTGAATAAGTTCCAAAAGTTCTCCAAAAATAATCGCTTCGGAAAGTCTTCAAGATCCAGACCAAGAAATTATGAGGCTTCCTCTCATGACCACAAGAAGAGAACATGCCACAAATGCAAGAAGCCATGCCACTACATCTCAGAATGCCCCCAATGGGACAAGGAATCTAAGAAGAAGAAGAAGAAGAAGAAGAAGAGCAATGAATATGATTCTGATGACAAGAAGAAGAAGAAATCGTCAAAGTCGTCTTCAAAGTCTTCATCTCATAAGAAGAGCTCATCTGGCAAGGCTCGTGCGTTCATTGGCAAGGAGATGGATTCTGAGGAGGAGTCTGCTTCTGAGGAGGCGGAGGTGGAGTCTGATTCAGGCGTGTCAAGCCTGGCTCTAGCTTCGGCATTCGTCACCAAGTCCATCTTCAACACTGAAGACAATGGTCATGACGCCGATGCTGAAGCCGATGATGAGGGCGACTCTCCTCTGACCTACTGCTTCATGGCACGAGGTGCCAAGGTAAACTCACGTGATGCTTACTTCCAAACCTCCAGTGAAGATGACTCTGAGTGTGAATCCAAACCTAGCTACAAAACTCTTGTTAAAATTTCAACTGAACAACAAAATGCTATGGAACATATTCAAAAATTGCTAGACAAAAGCGATGACCTATTGGACAAAGAAATGAATCGAACTCAATCCTTAATTAAAGACATTAAAAATCTTCATGTTAAGTACGAGGAACTTGAAAGTCGTCATGAAACTCTCTCAGCTACTCATGAGAAGCCTTCCTATGATTATCTTCAAAGGAAGCAAGAACTAGAGAAACTGAGAGCGTCTCATGAAGATCTTCAAAAGGAGAACGATTCACTACTCGTCCAATAGATCAGTTCCGCTTAGGAAGATTTTGAGCCACCATGTTTAAAATGACTTGAGCGTGATAATGCTGTCTCTGTTGCTGAATGTTCTACTGCTGCTGATGTTGCAATATCTTCAACTTCTGATGTGGAAACTAACCCCTCTTCTGAGGATACCACTACTATTGCTGATGAGAATGCCAAGTTGAAGACATTGCTTGAAACAGGCATGTACAAAAGCCTCAAAGGGCATCAAACACTATGTGATGTCCTCAAGAAACAGATTCTGAACCGAAACCCTAGGAAAGAGGGTGTTGGGTTTGAGAGGAAAATGAATGTTGATGGTTCTTACTAGAAGCTTGAGCAATACCCCAAAACCTCATGGGTTGCTGCAAAGGGCCCTTCAGTGGACCCATTCACCTTATATGGCTTCACTTGTGTTAATCCCATTATCATTGGTGAATCCTTTGACGCCAATTATAAGATGTTTAAGAATCAAAATGGTGAAGTGTTTGCCAGGTTTATTGGAACTAACTACAGGAACGGGCCACCTTTGAAGAAGATTTGGGTGTCCGAAAGTTGTCTTGAGAAGCTTCCCGTGAATATCATCATGACACCACCTGGGAAGAAGACAAACCCCAGACCAAAGGCTTCATATGGCCCAAAGGCTTCATACAGACAGAGGACCTCACAAGGTCACCCTAACGCCAATGTTTTGTAGGGAAACCATACTCAGACTTATGAATATGAGCGTGTTTCTTCAAACCGCTATGTTTATAAAATAAAGAACTTCTCTGCTTATTCTTATGAGTATTATTCACCTCCTGCAAGGCTATTTGCTAGGGCTCCAAAGCCAAAGTTCTCAGATGCTGCACTTGGACTCACTGCTTCTAAGACACCCCTGAAAATGTGGGTGGTTAAGAAGAATTAACTTTCTCTTGCAGGGAAAGGTCTCCAACCGAAGATCAAAGTCTTATGATGCCAATGCTAGGGACCTAAAACATCTTGTGGGACGCAAGATAAAATGCCAGAATGGTCTTACCTTTTATTTTGTCCCAGGCTTTCTTGACAAGCATCCTATCTTGCCTAACAAGAATCTCAATTTTGATAATATGCTTGTTCATTACATGTTTGTGCTTCACAATACGCTTGGTGAAGCATATCCCACTAACTACACTGTAGGGTATGACTCCGAAAGCTACTGAGTGGATCATGGATAGTGGATGAGCTAACCACATGAACGGAGAGGGGGAAAGGGGAAAGGAGGGAGAGGGAGAAGGAAAGGGGGCCGCGCCCCCACCCCTTGTCCAATTCAGATTGGGCTTGGGGGGGGGCACCTCCTGTGGCAGCCTCCCTCTCTCCACTATGGCCCAATAGGCCCATTAACTTTCCCGGGGGTTCCGGTAGCCTCCCGGTACTACGAAAAATCCCCGAACCTTATCGGAACCATTCCGGTGTCCGTATATAACCTTGCAATATATCAATCTTTACCTCTCGACCATTTCGAGACTCCTCGTCATGTCCGTGATCTCATCCGGGACTCCAAACAAAATTTGGTCACCAAAACACATGACTCATAATACAAATTGTCATCGAACGTTAAGCGTGCGGACCCTATGGGTTCGAGAACTATGTAGACATGACCAAGACACATCTCCGGTCAATAACCAATAGCGGAACCTGGATGCTCATATTGGTTCCTACATATTCTACGAAGATCTTTACCGATCAAACCTCATAACAAAATACGTTATTCCCTTTGTCATTGGTATGTTACTTGTCCGAGATTCGATCGCTGGTATCATCATACCTAGTTCAATCTCGTCACCGGCAAGTCTCTTTACTCGTTCTGTAATGCATCATCCCATAACTAACTCATTAGTCACATTGCTTGCAAGGCTTATAGTGATGTGCATTACCGAGAGGACCTAGAGATACCTCTCCAATACACGGAGTGACAAATCCTAATCTCGATGTATGCCAACTCAACAAACACCTTCGGAGAAACCTGTAGAGAATCTTTATAATCACCTAGTTACGTTGTGACGTTTGATAGCACACAAAGTGTTCCTCCGGTATTCGGGAGTTGCATAACCTCATAGTCAGAGGAATATGTATAAGTCATGAAGAAAGCAATAGCAATAAAACTAAATGATCATAATGCTAAGCTAACATATGGGTCTTGTCCATCACATCATTCTCTAATGATGTGATCCCTTTGACCAAATGAAAACACATGTGGATGGTCAGGAAACTTAACCATCTTTGATTAATGAGCTAGTCAAGTAGAGGCATACTAAGGACACTCTGTTTGTCTATGTATTCACACGTGTACTAAGTTTTCAGTTAATACAATACAATTCTAGCACGAATGATAAACATTTATCAGGATATAAGGAAATATAAATAATAACTCTATTATTGCCTCTAGGGCATATTTCCTTCAGTCTCCCACTTGCACTAGAGTCAACAATCTAGATTGCATAGTAATGATTCTAACACCCATGGAGTCTTGGTGCTGATCATGTTTTGCTCGTGGAAGAGGTTTAGTCAACGGGTCTGCAACATTCAGATCCGTATGTATTTTGCAAATCTCTATGTCTCCCTCCCTGACTTGATCGCGGATGGAATTGAAGCGTCTATTGATGTGTTTGGTTCTCTTGTGAAATCTGGATTCCTTCACCAAGGCTATTGCTCCAGTATTGTCACAAAAGATTTTCATTGGACCCGATGCACTAGGTATTACACCTAGATCGGATATGAACTCCTTCATCCAGACTCCTTCATTTGCTGCTTCCAAAGAAGCTATGTACTCCACTTCACACGTAGATCCCGCCACGACGCTCTGCTTGGAACTGCACCAACTGGCAGCTCCACCATTCAATATAAATACGTATCCAGTTTGTGACTTAGAGTCATCCGGATCAGTGTCAAAGCTTGCATCGACATAATCATTTACGACAAGCTCTTTGTCACCTCCATAAATGAGAAACATATCCTTAGTCCTTTTCAGGTATTTCAGGATGTTCTTGACCGCTGTCCAGTGATCCACTCCTGGATTAATTTGGTACCTCCCTACTAAACTTATATCAAGGCACACATCAGGTCTGGTACACAGCATTGCATACATGATAGAACCTATGGCTGAGGCATAGGGAATGACCTTCATTTTCTCTCTATCTTCTGCAGTGGTCGAGCATTGAGTCTGACTCAACTTCACACCTTGTAACACAGGCAAGAACCCTTTCTTCGGCTGATCCATTTTGAACTTCTTCAAAACTTTATCAAGGTATGTGCTTTGTGAAATTCCAATTAAGCATCTTGCTCTATCACTATAGATCCTGATGCCTAATATATAAGCAGCTTCACCGAGGTCTTTCATTGAAAAATTCTTATTCAAGTATCCTTTTATGCTATCCAGAAATTATGTATTATTTCCAATCAATAGTATGTCATCCACATATAACATTAGAAATGCTACAGAGCTCCCACTCACTTTCTTGTAAATACAGGCTTCTCCAAAAGTCTGTATAAAACCATATGCACTAGTCCATAAATGGACCGCTGGAGCTTGCACACTTGGTTAGCACCTTTAGGATCGACAAAACCTTCTGGTTCCATCATATACAACTCGTCTTTAAGATATCCATTAAGGAATGCAGTTTTGACATCCATTTGCAAATTTCATAATCATAAAATGCGGAAATTGCTAACATGATTCGGACAGAGTTAAGCATCGCTACGGGTGAGAAGGTCTCATTGTAGTCAACTCCTTGAACTTGTCGAAAACCTTTCGCAACAAGTCGAGCTTTGTAGACAGTAACATTACCATCAGTGTCAGTCTTCTTCTTGAAGATCCATTTATTCTCTATGGCTTGCCGATCATCGAGCAACTCAACCAAATTCCACACTTTGTTCTCATACATGGATCCCATCTCAGATTTCATGGCCTCAAGCCATTTCGCGGAATCTGGGCTCATCATTGCTTCCTCATAGTTCGTAGGTTTGTCATGGTTAAGTAACATGACCTCCAGAACATGATTACCGTACCACTCTGGTGCAGACCGTACTCTGGTTGACCTACGAGGTTCAGTAGTAACTTGATCTGAAATTTCATGATCATGATCATCATCATTAACTTCCTCACTAATTGGTGCAGGAATCACTGGAACTGGTTTCTGTGATGAACTACTTTTCAATTCAGGAGAAGGTACAATTACCTCATCAAGTTCCACTTTCCTCCCACTCACTTCTTTCGAGAGAAACTCCTCTAGAAAGGATCCATCCTTAGCAACGAATATCTTGCCTTTGGATTTGTGATAGAAGGTGTACCCAACATTTTCCTTTGGGTATCCTATGAAGACACATTTCTCCAATTTGGGTTCGAGCTTATCAGGTTGAAGCTTTTTCACATAAGCATCGCAGCCCCAAACTTTAAGAAATGACAGTTTAGGTTTCTTGCTAAACCATAGTTCATATGGTGTCGTCTCAACGGATTTAGATGGTGCCCTATTTAACATGAATGCAGCCGTCTCTAAAGCATAACCCAAAAACGGTAGCGGTAAATCGGTAAGAGACATCATAGATCACACCATATTTAATAAAGTACGGTTACGACGTTCGGACACACCATTACGCTGTGGTGTTCCACGTGGCGTGAGTTGTGAAACTATTCCACATTGTTTCAAATGAAGACCAAACTCATAACTCAAATATTCACCTCCACGATCAGATCGTAGGAACTTTATTTTCTTGTTACGATGATTTTCCACTTCACTCTAAAATTCTTTGTACTTTTCAAATGTTTCAGACTTATGTTTCATTAAGTAGATATACCCATATCTGCTCAAATCATCCGTGAAGTTCAGAAAATAACGTTACCCGCCCCGAGCCTCAACACTCATTGGACCGTGTACATCAGTATGTATTATTTCCAATAAGTCAGTTGCTCGCGCCATCTTCCGGAGAACGGAGTCTGAGTCATCTTGCCCATGAGGCATGGTTCACAAGCATCAAGTGATTCATAATCAAGTGATTCATAATCAAGTGATTCCAAATGCCCATCAACATGGAGTTTCTTGATGCGCTTTACACCAATATGACCTAAACGGCAGTGCCACAAATAAGTTGCACTATCATTATTAACTTTGCATTTTTTGGCTTCAATATTATGAATATATTTATCACTACAATCGAGATTCAACAAAAATAGAACACTCATCAAGGGTGCATGACCATAAAAGATATTACTTATATAAATAGAACAACCATTATTCTCTGATTTAAATGAATAACCTTCTAGCATCAAACTAGATCCAGATATAATGTTCATGCTCAACGCTGGCACCAAATAACAATTATTCAGGTCTAAAACTAATCCCGACGGTAGATGTAGAGGTAGCGTGACGACGGCGATCACATCAACTTTGGAACCATTTCCCACGCGCATCGTCACCTCGTCCTTAGCCAATCTTCGTTTAAACCGTAGCCCCTGTTTCGAGTTGCAAATATGAGCAACAAAACTAGTATCAACTACCCAGGCGCTACTATGAGAATTAGTAAGGTACACATCAATAACATGTATATCAAATGTAACTTTCACTTTGCCATCCTTCTTATCCGCCAAATACTTGGGGCAGTCCCGCTTCCAGTGACCAGTCCCTTTGCAGTAGAAGCACTCAGTCTCAGGCTTAGGTCCAGACTTGGGTTTCTTCCCTTGAGCAGCAACTTGTTTGCTGTTCTTCTTGAAGTTCCCCTTCTTACCTTGGCCCTTTTGTTGAAACTAGTGGTCTTGTTAACCATCAACACTTGATGTTCCTTCTTGATTTCTACCTCCACAGCCTTTAGCATCGCGAAGAGCTCGGGAATTGTCTTTTCCATCCCTTGCATATTATAGTTCATCATGAAGCCTTTATAGCTTGGTGGCAGTGATTGAAGAACTCTGTCAATGACACTATCATCGGGAGATTAACTCCCAGCTGAGTCAAGTGGTTATGGTACCCAGACATTTTGAGTATATGTTCACTGACAGAACTATTCTCCTCCATTTTGCAGCTATAGAACTTGTTGGAGACTTCATATCTCTCAACTCGGGCATTTGCTTGAAATATCAACTTCAACTCCTGGAACATCTCATATGCTCCATGACGTTCAAAACGTCTTTGAAGTCTCGATTCTAAGCCGTAAAGCATGGCACACTAAACTATCGAGTAGTCATCAGCTTTGCTCTGCCAGACGTTCATAACGTCCGAAGTTGCTCCTGCAGCGGGTCTTGCACCTAGCGGTGCTTCCAAGATGCAATTCTTCTATGCAGCAATGAGGATAATCCTCAAGTTACGGACCCATTCCGTGTAGTTGCTACCATCATCTTTCAACTTAGCTTTCTCTAGGAACGCATTAAAATTCAAGGGAACAGTAGCACGAGCCATTGATCTACAACAACATAGATATGCAAAAACTATCAGGTACTAAGTTCATGATAAATTAAAGTTCAATTAATCATATTACTTAAGAACTCCCACTTTGATATACATCCCTATAGTCATCTAAATGATCACGTGATCCATATCAACTAAACCATGTCCGATCATCACGTGAGATGGATTAGTTTTCAATGGTGAACATCTCTATGTTGATCATATCTACTATATGATTCACGTTCGACCTTTCGGTGTCAGTGTTTCGAGGCCATATCTGCATATGCTAGGCTCGTCAAGTTTAACCCGAGTATTCTCGACATGCAAAACTGGCTTGCACCCATTGTATGTGAACGTAGAGCTTATCACACCCGATCATCACGTGGTGTCTCGGCACGACGAACTGTAGCAATGATACATACTCAGGGAGAACACTTATACCTTGAATTTTAGTGAGGGATCATCTTATAGTGCTACCATCGTAGTAAGCAAAATAAGATGCATAAAGGATAAACATCACATGCAATCAAAATATGTGACATGATATGGCCATCATCATCTTGTGCCTTTGACCTCCATCTCCAAAGCACCGTCATGATCTCCATCGTCACCGGTTTGACACCTTGATCTCCATCATAGCGTCGTTGTCGTCTTGCCAACTATTACTTCTATGACTATCGCTACTGCTTAGTGATAAAGTAAAGCAATTACATGGCGATTGCATTTCATACAATAAAGCGACAACCATAAGGCTCCTGCCAGTTGCCGATAAATTTTACAAAACATGATCATCTCATACAACAATTTATATCTCATCACGTCTTGACCATATCACATCACAACATGCCCCGCGAAAACAAGTTAGACGTCCTCTACTTTGTTGTTGCAAGTTTTATGTGGCTGCTACGGGCTTCTAGCAAGAACCGTTCTTACCTACGCATCAAAACCACAACAATTTTTCGTCAAGTGTGTTGTTTTAACCTTCAACAAGCACCGGCCGTAGTCAAGCTCGATTCAACTAAAGTTGGAGAAACAGACACCCGCTAGCCAGTTGTGTGTGAAGAACATCGGTAGAACCAGTCTCATGAACGCGGCCATGTAATGTCGGCCCCGGCCGCTTTAACCAACAATACCGCCGAATCAAAGTAAGCCATTGGTGGTGAGCAGTATGACTATTATCACCCACAACTCTTTGTGTTCTACTCGTGCATATCATCTACGCATAGACCTGGCTCGGATGCCACTGTTGGGGAATGTAGCATGCAATTTCAAAAAAATTCCTATGATCACGCAAGATCTATCTAGGAGATGCATAGAAACAAGACGGGGAGAGTGTGTCCATGTACCCTCGTAGACCGAAAGCGGAAGCATTAGGTTAACACGGTTGATGTAGTCGAATGTCTTCACGATCCAATCGGTCTAAGTATCGAACGTACGGCACCTCCGTGTTCAGCACACGTTCAGCTCGATGAGGTCCCTCGAGCTCTTGATCTAGTAGAGGGTCGAGGGATAGTTCCATCAGCACGATGGCGTGGTGACGGTGTTGGTGATGTGATCCGCGCAGGGCTTCGCCTAAGCACTACGACGTTGTGACCGGAGGAATAAACTGTGGAGGGGGGCACCACACACGGCTAAGAAACAACTGTTGTGCCTTTGGGGTGCCCCCTGCCCATGTATATAAAGGAGGGGGGAGGAGGAGGCCGACCCAAGGGGGGTGCGTCAAGAGGGGGGAGTCCTACTAGGACTCCGTTCCTAGTAGGATTTGCCCCCTTTCCTTCCAACGGAGAGGGGGAAATGGGAAAGGAGGGAGAGGGAGAGTGAGAAGGAAAGGGGGGCCGCACCCCCACCCCTTGTCCAATTCGGATATGGATTGGGGGGGGGGGGCGCCACCTCCTGTGGCAGCCTCTCCCTCTCTCCACTATCACCCAATAGGCCCATTAACTTTCTCGGGGGGTTCCGGTTGCCTCCCGGTACTCTGAAAAATCCCCGAACCTTATCAGAACCATTCCGGTGTTCGTATATAACCTTCCAATATATCAATCTTTACCTCTCAACCATTTTGAGACTCCTCGTCATGTCCGTGATCTCATCCGGGACTCAGAACAAACTTCGGTCACCAAAACACATAACTCATAATACAAATCGTCATCAAACGTTAAGCGTGCGGACCCTACAGGTTCGAGAACTATGGAGACTTGACCGAGACACATCTCCGGTCAATAACCAATAGCGGAACCTGGATGCTCATATTGGCTCCTACATATTCTATGAAGATATTTATTGGTCAAACCACATAACAACATACGTTATTCCCTTTGTCATCGGTATGTTAGTTGCCCGAGATTCGATCGTCGATATCATCATACCTAGTTCAATCTCGTCACCGGAAAGTCTCTTTACTCATTTTGTAATGCAACATACTATAAGTAACTCATTACTCACATTGCTTGCAAGGCTTATAGTGATGTGCATTACCGAGAGGGCCCAGAGATACCTCTCCGATACATGGAGTGACAAATCCTAATCTCGATCTATGCCAACTCAACAAACACCTTCAGAGACACCTGTAGAGCATCTTTATAATCACCCAGTTACGTTGTGACATTTGATAGCACACAAAGTGTTCCTCCGGTATTCGGGAGTTGCATAATCTCATAGTCAGAGGAATATGTATAAGTCATGAAGAAAGCAATAGCAATAAAACTAAACGATCATAATGCTAAACTAACGGATGGGTCTTGTCCATCACATCATTCTCTAATGATGTGACTCCGTTGATCAAATGACAACACATGTGTATGGTCAGGAAACTTAACCATCTTTGATTAACGAGATAGTCAAGTAGAGGCATACTAGGGACACTCTGTTTGTCTATGTATTCACGCATGTACTAAGTTTCTGGTTAATACAATTTTAGCATGAATAATAAACATTTATCATGATATAAGGAAATATTAATAACAACTTCATTATTGCCTCTAGGGCATATTTCCTTCAGTCTTCTCATAGATTCAACCCTACAACCATCTAGTAAAAGTCACATCACGTTCGCTGACACTGGTAAAAGCAAGATATTGGGCCTAGGTAGAGTTGCAATCTCCAAGGATCAACACATGGATAAAGTGATGCTTGTTGAATACCTTGGATTCAACTTAATGTCTGTCTCAATGCTTTGTGATCTGAACATGATTGTGATATTTGGAAAATATCGTTGCCTTGTGCTTATGGAATCTGACAAATCTCTAGTCTTCGAAGGGTATCAAAGAGACAATCTATATTTGGTAGATTTCTCCGTAGGACCAAAGCTGGCCGTATGTCTTCTAGCAAAAGGTTCAGAGTGTTGGCTCTGGCATCGGAGGCTAGGACATGTGGGCATGAGGAACTTGCACACTCTCGTGAAGAAGAAGCATATCATTGGCATCGAGGGCGTGAAGTTCAAGAAGGATTATCTATGTGGTGCTTGTGAAGCCGAGAAGATGACAAGGGCTAAGCATCCCTCAAAGACAATCATGACTACATCACGACCCTTCGAGCTGCTACACATGGACTTATTTGGCCCTACTCATTACTCTACCCTTAATACCAATGCATGTCTTTATGCCTTCGTTACTGTTGATGATTATTCAAGATACACATGGGTGCACATAATTCTCTATAATACTGAAGTGTAGGATGTCTTCAGACGCTTCGCCAATCGTGCTATGACCAACTATGGCATCAAGATCAAGCACATCAGAAGTGACAACGACGTAGAATTCAAGAATACCGGCCTCGACACTTATCTTGATACATTGGGCATCACACATGAGTTCTCTGCTCCATACACACCTCAGCAGAATGGCATCGTGGAGCGCAAGAACAGAACCCTCATTGAGATGGCACGTACGATGCTTGATGAGTACAAGACTCCAAGGAAGTTTTGGCCTGAAGCCATTGACACTGCTTGCCACATCATCGACCGTGTTTATCTTCATAAGTTCTTCAAGAAGACATCCTATGAACTTCTGACTGGTAAGAATCCAAATGTCAGCTACTTCAAAGTCTTTGGTTCTAGGTGCTGGATCAAGGATCCACATCACACTTCAAAATTTGCATCAAAGCAAATGAAGGTTTTATGCTTGGTTATGGAAAGGACTCACACTCCTACAGAGTCTTCAACCTCTTTCACTATAAAGTGGTTGAAACAATGGATGTGCGATTCAATGAGACTAACGGCTCACAGAGAGAGAACCTGCCAAATGTGCTAGATGAAGCTTCACCAAGTGAATCTATCAAGCTAATGGGTACTAGAGAAATCATACCTACCGAGGAACAGGCTGAACAAGAAATCATCATTTCTGCACCTAACCAGCATCAAGACAATGCTCAGCATGAAGCCAATGCTCAAGATGAAGACAATGATCAGCAAGGGAAAAATCTTCACCCAGTACATCCTCGAGTTGCAAATGAATCCAGATTGAGAAGATAATTTATAGTATCAATGCACCCGGTCCACTCACTCATTCAAGAGCAACACAACTAGCAAACTTCTGTGGGCACTTTGCATTTGTCTCTATATCTAAACCCAAGAAAGTTGATGAAGCCTTCATGGAACCTGAATGGATTCAAGCTATGCAAGAAGAGCGTCAAAAGTTTGAGCTGAATAATGTATGGGAGCTAGTAAAGCGTCTCGATCCTTGCAAGCACAATATCATTGGCACAAAATGGATCTATCCCAACAAACAAGATGAGCATGGTCAAGTTGTTAGAAACAAGGCTCGTCTCGTTGCTCAAGGTTACACACAAGTGGAAGGAACTTCGATGAAACCTTTGCTCTTGTGGCTAGGCTTAAAGCCATTCGCATACTGTTAGCCTATGCCAACCGCAACAACATTCTTCTGTATCAAATGGATGTAAAGAGTATCTTCCTCAATGGAAAATTTGAAGAAGAAGTATATGTTGCACAACCACCTAGTTTTGAAGACCCAAAGCGTCCTGACATGGTGTACAAGCTCAACAGGGCACTGTATGGCCTCGAACAAGCACCTCGCGCTTGGTATGACACGCTCAAAGACTTCCTGAAGAGCAAAGGCTTCAAACCTGGTTCTCTAGATCCCACTCTCTTCATGAAGACATATAATGGTGAACTGTTTGTATGCCGAATCTATGTGGATGACATTATATTCGGCTGCACTGATAAGAGATACAGTGATGAGTTTGGGCATATGATGCAAGAGCAATATTAGATGTCCATGATGGGTGAGCTGAAGTTCTTCCTTGGTCTTCAAATCCATCAACAAAGAAATGGCATCTTCATATTACAACAGAAGTACCTCAAATATTGCCTGAAGAAGTTTGGAATGCAAGACTGCAAAGGGCACATGACACCAATGCCAACCAAAGGCCAATTGGGCCCCGACGACAATGGTAAAGAGTTCGATCAAAAGGTATACCTCTCCATGATTGGTTCTTTATTGTACATATGTGCATCTAGGCCTGATATAATGCTTAGCGTTTGCATGTATGCCCGATTCCAAGCGGCACCAAAGGAATCGCATCACCTAGCTGTGAAGCGAATTCTTAGATATTTGGCTTACACCCCAACACTAGGATGATGGTATCCAAAGGGCTCAAAGTTTGATCTAGTTGGATTCTTAGATGCTGATTATGTTGGTGACAAGGTTGATCGCAAGTCCACCTCAGGCACATGTCAATTTCTTGGACGATCTCTTGTCTGTTGGTCTTCAAAGAAGCAGAATTGTGTATAACTATCCACTGCAGAATCTGAATACATTGATGTTGGATCATGTTGCGCTCAACTTCTTTGGATGAAGCAAACTCTCAAGGACTATGGCATTCACCTGAAGCATGTGCCACTCTACTACGACAATGAAAGAGCCATCAAGATTGCAAACAATCCAGTTCAGCACTCGAAGACAAAGCACATTCAGTTTCGTCAACATTTTCTAAGAGATCATGTCATGAAGGAAGACATTGATATCATTCACGTCAACACTGAAGAGCAATTGGTAGATATCTTCACGAAGCCCTTGGATGAGAAAAGGTTTTGCAAGCTGCGGTGTGAGCTAAATATCTTAGAATCCTCAAATGTCCTGTGAATGGACACACATCCTAGCGCTCATGCATGTTGATGACTTACATGTGCAACACACGAAGTAACGTATATCCTCAATTCATGAAGACTTACCCTATAAGTGCGAATACATTAATGTGGAATTGGACTTCAGAGCGCCACGATAATTGTGCGCCATGTCTGGGTCTAGTACTTCCTACACGATGGGTAACGCCACCACCAAACTTTCTCAAAGATTTTCATTTGGCATCATAATTGCATTATCTTCATATTTGGTTTGTCTTCAACATTGATTTGAATTCAAAGTTTATCTTCACAATGTTGATTTGGTCATTACTAATATATATATATATATATACTAGCAAAAGTGCCCGTGCGTTGCAACGGGAGAAATAAATTATCACCCCTAGCGCCCCATATTTGTTACCACTTCTTTTTTTGTCATCATTGTTGGTAACGATGTCCACTACACGGTGAACATTCCACCTAAGCTTGGAACCAATAAGGAATTGCATCACCTGCATGGACAGACCAGCGAACGGCCGCGTTTGAGATCCCGGCCACATGACCCACATCTGCGCAATCAAATACTTGTGCCTTGTGTTTACGTTATCTGGATTTTACATCATAATAGTTTAGTACCAATCCGTGTAGGACACAAACAAAAACTAAATTCATTTTTATTTTAAAATGATCAACACTTTTTTGTAGGGTAACATGATCAACGCCAAAAACACTGGAGGTTGTGAGTTTGATTCCAGTAACGGTCAACTATTTTTTGCCTCATCTCCTAAAAGGGGTGGTGGGTTTGATTTGTTGGGCCAGGTCGCACGGACATGTTGGGAGGGCACCGGTTCTTTTTACTGGTGGAACGTTACGCGGGCGAACGTGGCAGAGGCCAAGTGGCCCAAGACAAACGATTGGTAGAATAGCCTAGCTCCATATGAGGAAACACCATGGACATACGAAATGGGCGGACCAATAATATTATACCTCCATTTATATATTAAAAGTACTATATATGCCTGTGGGTTAGAACGGTTGAAACAATTGACATAAATTTAGTGAGGATTGTATGTGCAAACATAATGTTCAATGTGCTACAAATTTGGCGCAAATTTAGTAAAGATTATAAGAGCAAGGAAAACATAATGGAAGAAAAAATGACATGAATTTAGTGAGGATTAAAAAATGCCACATCATTTTTACTCATAAGATGGCATGCCAACCTGCCATTGATTCCCGCACCTCCTGTTAATTACCGCCCATTTCCTTCCTCTCTCTTTCTCCTTCCTTCTTTATTTCTCATGCAATTTTTTTCCTTTTTTGCTAGGCCTGCTAATTACTCCTGGGATTAATATGGCGCCCACATAATTACCATCAATTTCCTTCTTTCCTTCCTTCTTTATTTCTTATTCAATACATATTACCTTTCTTGCCGGCTCCACATAATTACCATCTTTCTTCTTTATTTCTCATGCAAAGAATGTCTATTTCCTTTCTTTATTTCTTTGCTTAATTTCCAAAGCAGCTTCTTGATGCCTGAAAACCTAAAAAATGTATATAAACTGGTAAAAATTAATGTAAAATAGAAAGGTGAGACTATCTGATAAGTAAACAAATATGAAAAACAACTTCCAGCCTGGTCCCTTGTACGCAGCAAAGGATCCGATGCAGGCAACATATATATGTACGGGTGACGGAGTAGAGGAGGCAAACGGATAGTAACGCATCCACACTACCATGGACGTTACTGGAGGACGGCCAAGCGTCTCCCCATTATTGCATTGCGTCGCCACCGCCGGGTGCACCGAGTAGACTGATTAAAACGAGCAAAAACAGAAGAAAAGACCAGCAGGCGTGATGCTAAACGCGGGCCTCGTGGCCGTTCAGGCCGTGTACAGCGCGTTGGCCCGGTTCACCAGAAAGCCCCTAGATCGTTCTAAGGAGCAGCGGCCCTTTTGATGTTGGCCCAGCCGGCTCATGTAGATCGCGCAGCACACGAGGGCAACGGCATTATGCGGCATGCTAAAACGATCTGGTGTGTTCATGAGCCTGATCGGATGGTGAAGGGCGTCAAAACGATGTGGGAGGCCGTAGCTAGCTGAGTTATACTATCGTAATAAGCCTTGATTTTTTTGAATATTTTATTTTCTTCATACACCCGGCATATAGTAGATGACATCACACTATACCGTTAACACAAACCACAGAGAAAGAAAGAAAAACACGCCCATCACGACAGTGGGCCGCAGCACTCGTACATGCCCATCACGACCGTGGCCATTGATCTCGGCCCGAGTACGCCTGCCCTTTATTCTTAAGGTTCCAGACGCCCAAAATAGCAAACTTAGGAGCCTAGTCCGAGTGGTTTGCTACGCTGCGATCAACATGGCAGACCAGGGATCAAATCCCAGCGGCGCCAACCATTTTTTTGGCCCAGCGAAATAGATAGAGCAAAAATTTAGTACCACCTCGAATATGTTTTAAAATCAAACTAAAAGCGTAAAATTATGGGAAGAAGCGTATTGTGACGGTGAACCCATAGAGTCAACCCGTGCTTTATTATTAGGGAAAGATATATAGATATATATGTGTTCTGTCCTCTACAACATTCACTTATAACTATGTCTTCAAGCTTGTCGGTTTCTGATCTAAGTGAATGCGATCGGACCCTAACCTCTTCTGTGCTTTCTCCTCAAATTCTATCTGTTTCTTCATATGCATTCTATTGACACATGTCGAATATCTTCATTGTGTCCTTGTTAGCTGAAGATACAGAGACACACATTTAAAACTATTTTTAATGCCATATCTCTTTTGTCTGAAAACCGGAGAGGCCGGAACGACCACCCGACAAACTAGGCACGTGGGAACATGGCTCAACTCTCAATAAGTTGCATGCATGCCACGTGTCCACCAGATGTGAACCGTCAGGGGCACCTGCGTAATTGCACTGTGCCACCCCTTACCTTATAAATCTCAACCCATGCGGTCATTATCTCCTCTCCCACCTTGCCGTCTCGCTCAAACCCTAGCGCCACCGCTAGCATCTGTCAACGCCGGAGACGAAGCACTTGGCTGCCTGATACGTCTCCAACGTATCTATAATTTTTTATTGTTTCATGCTATTATATTATCTGTTTTGGATGTTTAATGGGCTTTATTATACACTTTTATATTATTTTTGGAACTAACCTACTAATCCAAGGCCCAGTGCAAATTGCTGTTTTTAGCCTATTTCAGTCTTTCTCAGAAAAGGAATATCAAACGGAATCCAAACGGAATGAAACCTTCGGGAGAGTTATTTTTGGAACAAAGGTGATCCAGGGGACTTGGAGTAGACGTGTGACGCCCCGAGACCGATGCGCCAGGTGTCTTCCGGTTATTCGCTGTTATTGCCTTGCCTTTCGCTTGTGCGTTGCATCTTGCCATGTCATCATCCGCATTGCATCTGCATGTTTTCAAAACTTGCATCCGTCCAGGTTCCCCCAGTTTTGTCTGTTGTCCGTTCTGAGCCTAGACACACTTGCACGCGCCCGTGGCACGTCCGAAATATTATTTTATAAGTGGCCGAAAAATGTTCTCGTAATGGGTTGAAAGTTGGCGTGCGGTCTTATTTTAGTGTAGGTAGACCGCCTGTCAAATTTCATCGCGTTCGGAATCCATTTGATGCCCAATGGATAACTACAACAGCAGTATAGACGGTCTATCGTCGGATGTTTTCGGTCTCCGGAAACAGTCGCCGGGCCTCTCTTTTTTCTTTTCTCTCAGCTCGAGCCCTTCTGCACAGCCCACAAGTTCCATCAACCCCTCGCGCGTATCCGAAACTTACCCGAACCCGACCAGGCAGTCACCACTGATGGGTCCGGATCATCCCCTAACATCCCTAAAACATCATCGATTTATTATGTGGGCTTCCTAACCTTTTTATCTCGGACCGTCCAATTTTTATCGGAGGGACCAAATAGTCTAACATCTAATCCCCTACTATATAAACCTGCCTAACCCTAGAATTTAGGAGCCCTGTCCCATCCTCCGAGCCACTGCTGCCAGTCCTCTTCCACATCGGGATCCCTCCCTTCTCCACCCAACCAGATCGCAGCTGCCACCGCTCCTCCTCGATTCAGCCATCCAACCAGCCCCTTTAATCCACCACGCCGGCAGCCTCCCCGATTTGCTTGGCAGCAGCCGCTCGGGCACCAGGCCCCCGCTCCCCTGGATCCCCTCGTAGCCGAGCCACCAATCGACCGGCGCTCCCAAGCCCAAGCTCCTGAGCACCTCGTGCCCGAACCCCTCGCCCGTCCTCGCGACCAGCTGCGTCACCGGCGACCTCCTCGCTAGGCCCGTAACACCCCTCTTTTCCCTGCCTCCCCTTGCGTCTTCCTGTTCTTCTCTCTCTAACCTCCCCTTCTCTGACCCCTCGGAGGTTCACCATGGACGCCCGATGGAGCACTGCTGTCAGGGAACCTCATCGAAAACCACCAGATCCGGCTGGCCTCCGCCGCCCTTGACCGTTCCTGCCGGATTCCGCCAGCTGGGCCCCGTCCCCGGCCACCGGTGCCATTTCTGGCCTAACCTGCTGCTGCCGTTGCTTCCCTTGTCGAACGAACGATGCACGACCCCAGCGCCTCGCCTCTTCGAACCAGGGATGAATGCCTCGCCCGACCCACGCCCGCGTTGACTCTCGCTGACCCGCAAGCCTGCCTCTAGCGCCGCCTCCTTCCTCGGATCCTCACCGCCCCGTCGCCCTGCCCGCCTCCTCTGCTTCGTTCGAGCAGGGAGGACGACACACGCTCCAGATGCGTTGACCACGACCGCGCGAGCCGGTCTTCCGTTGTTGTGGACCACATCCTTGCCTCCAGATCCGGCCCAGCTCGCGTCCAGCCGGCCCATGAGGTCTGGTGAATTTCAGTTCCAGCTCCCATGCTGCTATCGGGCCTACCAGTTTCGGCCCATAGTATTTTTTCCCTGTGCTGCGTTTTTAATCTTTTATTCCAGAGACTACAGTTTTGCAGAAAGGTCCCTCATGTTCATGCATATAATAACTCTCCAACGGTGCATCATATGTAAAAACTTTAAATATGAAACTTGCTTAGAATTTTGTGTGGACTAATAATTTGCCACTTTCATGCATGTTTAAAATGTTTAAAATGCTGTTTGTTTAAATTTTCTTAAAAAACTTGCTAAAATGATTTAATTCATAACTAAATAACCGTAGCTCGGATTTTAATAAACTTTATATGTAAATGGGGTGGAAAAATGCCTAGTTTAACATGGTGAACTTACTTTGCATGTTTATTAACTCTAAAATTATGTTTAGGGCAGAACAGTACCAAACCTAATTTATGCATATGGGGATTTACTGGAATTGTTGTTCATTGCTTCCGGCCTCATTTAAACTTTCCTAGATAGGAAGTTTTCATTTGCTTCACCCTCTTGCCATGTTTAACAACATTTAATATTGTTGGGTACATAAACAAGATCGAACTAAATAAGTCACGTGGTGTTTCGTCAATATGCAACGGAGTTGCATATTGAGATACACTTAATTTGTAGGATTGTTTGTGCATGTTGCCATGCCATGCTTCATTAAACCGGACATGCATCATACTTGATTGTGCATCATGACATGATTATGTGATGGTTGTTTACCATGATTGTTTGCTTCTTTCCGGTGTTGCTTCTTCGGGTTGGTTCCGATAACGTCGTGTTGTGAGGATTCGTTCGACTACGTCCGTTTATCTTCTTCATAGACTCGTTCTTCTTCCTTGCGGGATTTCAGCCAAGATGACCATACCCTCGAAATCACTTCTATCTTTGCTTGCTAGTTGCTCGCTCTTTTGCTATGCCTATGCAACAATACCTTCCACTTGCTTTATCATGCCTCCCACATTGCTAAGCCAAGCCTCTAACCCACCTTGTCCTAGCAAACCGTTATTTGGCTATGTTACCGCTTTGCTCAGCCCCTCTTATAGCGTTGTTAGTTGCAGGTGAAGATCGAAGCTTGTTCCATGTTTGGAACATGGTTATTTTGTTGGGATATCACAATATATTTTTTTGTATTAATGCATCTATATACTTGGTAAAGGGTGGAAGGCTCGGCCTTATGCCTGGTGTTTTGTTCCACTCTTGCCGCCCTAGTTTCCGTCATACCGGTGTTATGTTCCTTGATTTTGCGTTCCTTACATGGTTGGGTTATAATGGGAACCCCTTGACAGTTCGCCTTGAATTAAACTCCTCCAGCAAGGCCCAACATTGGTTTTACCATTTGCCACCTAGCCTTTTCTTTCCCTTGGGTAGGCCTGCCCAAGGGTCAGCTTTATTTAAACCCCTGGGCCAGTGCTCCTCTGAGTGTTGGTCCAACCTGTCAGCTGCCGGTGGCCACCAGGGGCAACTCTGGGTTGGCCTACCGGAACCTTGGACAATCCGGTGTGCCTTGAGAACGAGATGTGTGCAGCTCCTATCCAGATTTGTTGGCACATTCGGGTGGCTTTGCTGGACTTGTTTTACCATTGTTGAGGATGTCTTGTAACCGGGATGCCGAGTCTGATCGGATTGTCTTGGGAGAAGGAATATCCTTCATTGACCATGAGAGCTTGTGATGGGCTAAGTTGGGACACCCCTGCAGGGATTTGAACTTTCGAAAGCCGTGCCCGCGGTTATGGGCAGATGGGAATTTGATAATGTCCGGTTGTAGAAAACCTGAAACCTTAACTTATTTAAAATGCATCAACCGCGTGTATTACCGTGATGGTCTCTTTCCGGCTGTGTCCGGGAAGTGAACACGGTGTTGGAGTTATGCTTGATGTAGGTTGTTCTAGGATCACTTCTTGATCATAGATTCTCGACCGTGCTTTTGCCTTCTCTTCTCGCTCTCATTTGCGTATGTTAGCCACCAAGTATGCTAGTCGCTTGCTGCAGCTCCACCTCATACCTTTTACCCTTCCTATAAGCTTAAATAGTCCTGATCGCGAGGGTGTGAGATTGCTGAGTCCCCGTGACTCACAGATACTTCCAAACCAGTTTGCAGGTGCTAGATGATACCGTATAGGTGACGCAACCGAGATCTAGGAGGAGCTCGATGAAGACCTTGTTCGTAGTGTTGTTTCGTTCCAGTTGATCAGTAGTGGAGCCCAGTTGGGACGATCGGGGATCTGTGTAGCATTTGGGGTAGTCTTCTTTTATTTTGGGTTCCGTAGTCGGACCTTGTGTGTATCTGGATGATGTAATGTTATATTCATGTATTGTGTGAAGTGGCGACTGTAAGCCAACCATGTATCTCTTTCCCTTATGTATTACATGGGTTGTGTGAAGATTACCTCACTTGCGACATTGCTTAGAATGCGGTTATGCCTCTAAGTCGTGCTTCGACACGTGGGAGATATAGCCGCATCGTGGGCGTTACAAGTTGGTAATCAGAGCCTTCCCCGACCTTAGGAGCCCCCTGCTTGATCGAATCGCTGGCATTGTTGAGTCTAGAAAAATGTTTTTAGTCATTTAGGAATTATATATATCGGAGAGTAGGATTCCTTTTACTCCTCAGTCCATTCGTCGCTCTAGTGAGGCATCCTGACATAGAGTTTTGACTCTTCTCTTCTCAAATTTCAATAAATTTTTTTAGGATCACGCGGGTATCTTGGAATCGTTCCGATGGTTTTGTGACGAGAACATTGTTCTTGGTGCCTCCTGACATTTAGGGGTTGTGGCAGTGTCCTGGGGAGTTGAGCTCCGAGGTGTTTTCATCACAATTTTATCGTTGCAATTCTGGAATACCTGAGTTTCGCCGACATCGAAAATCTCTTTTATGCAGTTGTTGGTGAGATAACCTCGACGCCACCCAGTACTGGGGCAGGAGTTCGGGAGTATTGCCATAACTCGTATAACGGATGCTTTTCGAAGGTTGAGGTAAATGATTTCCGAAGGTTTCTTGGTTATGTGTTGAAGGATGGATACAGCTGGATGTAGGATTTGCTAGCTTTGGGTGAGATATTATGCTTTCCCTGTATCCGCAACACCTGATTGCATAACCGGAAAATTTCAGGAGTTTATAAGTGGGAATTCAAGTAGCTCTTAGGATATCTTTCCAACAGATGTATGATATGAAATTGGGGTTCGACGTCTAGTGGTCCGCCTATCCACGGTTGGTTTTACAGTGGTCTCGTTGTGTCTTAAAGAGTCCTTGGCTATGCTGACTCGGGGACGCTTCGTATGTCATGTGCACTGCCTTGTACATGATGATGCTGTACGATCGAGCCCGTGTAGGTTCCACCACAAAAACTTCAGACGAAATCTCTATCATATGTTTGTTCCGGCTTATTTTGCAAGCCAATCCTTTCTGTTGTTTTTGAGCTATGGTATTCGAGTTGCTTCGAAGTCAAGAGTTGATTCCATACCTTTCCTAAGCGGTGTTCTCATACTCCTATGCGAATACTAATCCTTCTTGATAATCGAGATTGTCATGTCAATCCTTTTCACCGGTGTGTTTCTCTTCAAGTGGATCCGATCATTTCAACATCCGCAAGATCAAGTATCAGTTCTGCTCAATGGTGTTTGTTTCATCCGCCTCCAAGTTGCCATTGTTTTTCCCGCCCACCCACCCTTTTTCTTCAAGGACTAAGATTTCTTTATCAAGTATCTATCTTATGATTATGAAGTCTCTCCATTCTTTTCCGTCAATGTTCCAACCCGGTGATTCTCATGAAGATCCTAACGGAACCTCAAGTTCATCATTATTCATTCTCTTTCTTCTCCGGTGGAACCAATTCAAGCTTCGTTGATCATATCCTTTCCTCGTTTCAAATGCCTTCTCTTGCCGGTGCTCCTCATATTCATTCATTTCTCGCTATTCAATTGTTCCGGAGTGCTCAAGATATCTCGAAGATTCGTGTTTCCACTCTGCATTCGTTCAAGATCTTTCGAGGATGTTCTCTCATTCAAGTCTTTTAAATCAACCGGTGCAATCTCTCTTCGAAATCGTTCAACGGTGCATCTTTTCAGTGGGCCCTAACCCACAGGTCTTTTTCCAGGATCTTACCTGACTCTTCTAATTTTCCCGGAGCTATCCTAAATTCTTTTCAAAGTTTGACGTAAGAATCACCATCAATCATATGTATTTCTCCAAGATCTTTCAAATTCTTTTCATCGTTGGCTCAACCTTTCCATTCTTCATTCCGGAGTGCCTCAATAATTTGTGGTGGTGTTTCTCGTCGTCATTCTCAACACTTGAAGACCGAAGAAGAGTTTTACCTCCATATTTTATCCGTTCTCTCTAGATTCATGGCTCTAGCTTCGTGCCATCCTCTCATAATTGTTTTCGATTGTGAGAATTATTTTCTTCCATCCGGAGCATTTCAAGAGTTTTTGCAGTGTGATTATCCGTAGCCCATCTTCTCAGAATTATTCATTTCAGCTTTCAGCTCTCATTGTTAGAATCTTACCGGTGCATCATTCAAGTAATCTCTAATCAGCTCGTGTTCTCTTTGTTCTCTGGTATCTAAATTCTGTTAAGTATCTTCTTTCATTTTCCAATTCTTCCCAGTATTTCTTTATCTTTTCTTTGTTCATTTCAATTTTTATGGTGGTTCTTCCAAGATTCTTCTCCCTTCGTTGACCATATCAATTTATTCATTCATGCCTTCCAAATCCTACCAGTGGTTCGTTGAAGTCTTTTCTCTAGTTTGCGCTATATCTATCTTAATCCTTTCTACGAGAATAAGTAGTATGCAAAATCTGTGCTTGTCATCAATCTAAATTGGTGAAGGATATGCATAACATAATTCTTATTCTTGCTTCATCCAAATGATGGATTCGGTCCTCCGGAGTTTGTTCACAATGTCTAATTCTCGTTGTCAATTGTTCATCTTCTCTTTTTCACGGAGTTCCAACCTCTTTCAATTATATCACCACGGAGATTTATCTAAATCGTTACAAGGATTCACCTTGTGTTTTCATCTTCTCCTTCCTTTTGTTTGATCATTCTTTTATCACCGGCATTTTTCATGGAGGTTCTACATGATGGTTCATAAAGGATTTAATTCCTTGTCGAAGTGTTCATCAAGATTCTTTTCAGAGGAGCTCAAGGAGGTGGTGTTATGTCATTGTTGATAATTTCCCTTTGTGTTTCATGGATAACAAGGTTTTCAAGAGTGACATATCTAAATCCATCATTTCACTTCGCTCAAGACATCCTTTCCAATCCTTTAACCTCTTCATTGGAGTTATCTTGTGCCATGTTTCACCTAAAGCCTTCCCTAAGGATTGTTGCTATTGATGGTGCTTATAAATGACCCAAGTTCTTCATTTATCCTCCAGGTGAAATAAGTTTCTCGTCTCCTTGTTCATATCAATCCAATCTATTATTTCCATTAGTGGCAGAATTTCACCTCATAGTTTTGAGATGCTTTTCTTAAGCCCACTTCAAGCTTATCCTTTAGTTGTTGGTGTTCCAACAACTACGTTCGACCCTTCTCCTAAAGATGTTTTTCAAGCACACTTGAGGTAGAAGATGTTGTTTTCTCCTCCGTTCATTCCATTCCATTCTCTCATTCGTTCCGGAGGCATTGTGTTGTTGCTTTTTTCAGTCATCATCTTGAATTGTGAAGATCATGTTCTTTCCTTGCTTATCCATTCAACCGGAGAGGCGTGTTTTCATTCGATTTCTCTCATCTTATCAAGTTTTACCTCCTTCCTCAACCGGAGTGCTGTCTGAAATCTTTCTTACCCCGTGTGCCATTCTTTCGATAGTTCCGGAGGCAGTGTGTTGTTGATTTCATCAAGTATCCTCTCATCTTGTCAAGTTCTTGTTAATTCCTTACATTTTCAGTCGGAGTGCTGTCCAAATTATATCATTCTTATTCCTACTCTATCTTGTTTAACCGGAGTGTTGTCGTAATTGATCTTTATCGTTCTTTGTACATCTCGTTTCAACCGGAGTGCTTGCATGTACTTCTTATCCATTGCACCCTTTTCTTATGTTTTTCAACCTACAAGTTTCTCGTAATGTTCCTTGTTCCTCTTTTCTAATGGAGTGTTTTCAACTTCGTTCATCTCCATTGCATTCTTTCTTTTAATTTGTTCAACATCTCAAGGATCTTTGGTTTCAATCAATTGTCAAAGAAGCAACTTAGTTTTACCTGTTCTCTTCCTCTTCCGTTTCCCTCCGGTGCCATCCTTAATCTCGGGACGAGATCCTCTTGTAGTGGTGGAGTGTTGTGACGCCCCGAGACCGATGCACTAGGGGTCTTCCGGTTATTTGCTGGTGTTGCCTTGCCTTTCGCTTGTGTGTTGCATCTTGCCATGTCATCATCCGCATTGCATCTGCATGTTTTCAAAACTTGCATCCGTCCGGGTTCCCCCAGTTCCGTCTGTAGTCCGTTCTGAGCCCAGACACACTTGCACGCGCCCGCGACACGTCCAAAATATTATTTTATAAGTGGCCGGAAAATTTTCTCGGAATGGGTTGAAAGTTGACGTGCAGTATTATTTTAGTGTAGGTAGACCACCTGTCAAATTTCATCGCGTTCGGAGTACATTTGATGCCTCAACGGATAACTACAGCGGCATTATAGCAGGTCTATCGTCGGACGTTTTCGGTCTCCGGAAACAGTCGCCGGGCCTCTCTCTTTCCTTTTCTCTCAGCTCGAGCCCTTCTGCACAGCCCACAAGTTCCATCGACCCCTCGCACATGTCCGAAACTTACCCGAACCTGACCAGGCAGTCGCCACCGATGGGTCTGGATCATCCCCTAACATCCCTAAAACATCATCGATTTATTATTTGGGCTTCCTAACCTTTTTTTATCTCGGACCGTCTGATTTTTATCGGAGGGACCAAATAGTCTAACATCTAATCCCCTGCTATATAAACCTGCCTAACCCTAGAATTTAGGAGCCCTGTCCCATCCTCCCAGCCGTCTCCACCAGTCCTCTTCCACATCGGGATCCCTCCCGATCCTTCTCCACCCAACCAGATCGCAGCTGCCACCGCTCCTCCTCGATCTAGCCATCCAACCAGCCCCTTCAATCCACCGCGCCGGCAGCCTCCCCGATTTGCTTCGCAGCAGCCGCTCAGGCACCAGGCCCCCGCTCCCCTGGATCCCCTCGCAGCCGAGCCACCAATCGGCCGGCGCTCCCAAGACCAAGCTCCTGAGAACCCCGTGCCCGTACCCCTCGCCCGTCCTCGCGACCAACTGCGTCACCGGTGACCTCCTCGCTAGGCCCGTAACACCCCTCTCTTCCCTGCCTCCCCTTGCATCTTCCTGTTCTTCTCTCTATCACCTCCCCTTCTCTGACCCTTCGTAGGTTCGCCATGGACGCCCGATGGAGCACTGCTGTCAGGGAACCTCGTCGAAAACCACCAGATCCAGCTGGCCTCCGCCGCCCTTGACCGTTCCTGCCGGATTCCGCTGGCTTGGCCCCGTCCCCGGCCACCGGTGCCGTTGCTGGCCTAACCTGATGCTGCCGTTGCTTCCCTTGTCGAACGAACGATGCACGACCCCAACGCCTCGCCTCTTCGAACCAGGGACGAACGCCTTGCCCGACCCACGCCTGCGTTGACTCTCCCTGACCCGCAAGCCTGCCTCCAGCGCCGCCTCCTTCGTCGGATCCTCACAACCCGCTGCCCTGCCCGCCTCCTTTGCTTCGTTCGAGCAGGGAGGACGATGCACGCTCCAGATGCGTTGACCACGACCACGCAAGCCAGTCTTCCATTGCTGTGGACCACATCCTTGCCTCTAGATCCGGCCCAGCTCGCGTCCAGCCGGCCCATGAGGTCTGATGAATTTCAGTTCCAGCTCCCATGCTGCTATCGGGCCTACCAGTTTCGGCGCATAGTATTGTTTTTCATGCGCTGCATTTTTAATCTTTTATTCCAGAGACTACAGTTTTGCAGAAAGGTCCCTCATGTTCATGCATATAATAACTCTCCAACGGTGCATCATATGTAAAAACTTTAAATATGAAACTTGCTTAGAATTTTGTGTGGATTAATAATTTGCCACTTTCATGCATTTTTAAAATGTTTAAAATGCTGTTTGTTTAAATTTGCTTAAATAACTTGCTAAAATGATTTAATTCATAACTAAATAATCGTAGCTCGGATTTTAATAAACTTTATATGTAAATGGGGTGGAAAAATGCCTAGTTTAACATGGTGACCTTACTTTGCATGTTTAATAACTCTAAAATTATGTTTAGGGAAGAACAGTATCAAACCTAATTTATGCATATGGGGATTTACTGGAATTGTTGTTCGTTGCTTCCAGCCTCATTTAAACTTTCCTAGATAGGTAGTTTTCATTTGTTTCACCCTCTCGCCATGTTTAACAACATTTAATATTTTTGGGTACATAAACAAGATCGAACTAAATAAGTCACGTGGTGTTTCGTCAATATGCAACGGAGTTGCATATTGAGATACACTTAATTTGTAGGATTGTTTGTGCGTGTTACCATGCCATGCTTCATTAAACCGGACATGCATCATACTTGATTGTACATCATGACAAGATTATGTGATGGTTGTTTACCATGATTGTTTGCTTCTTTCCAGTGTTGCTTCTTCGGGTTGGTTCCGATAACGTCGTGTTGTGAGGATTCGTTCGACCACGTCCGTTTATCTTCTTCATGGACTCGTTCTTCTTCCTTGCGGGATTTCAGGCAAGATGACCATACCCTCGAAATCACTTCTATCTTTGCTTGCTAGTTGCTCGCTCTTTTGCTATGCCTATGCTACGATACCTTCCACTTGCTTTATCATGCCTCCCACATTGCTAAGCCAAGCCTCTAACCCACCTTGTCCTAGCAAACCGTTGTTTGGCTATGTTACCGCTTTGGTCAGCCCCTCTTATAGCGTTGTTATTTGCAGGTGAAGATCGGAGCTTGTTCCATGTTTGGAACATGGTTATTTTGTTGGGATATCACAATATCTTTTTTATATTAATGCATCTATATACTTGGTAAAGGGTGGAAGGCTCGGCCTTATGCCTGGTGTTTTGTTCCACTCTTGCCGCCCTAGTTTCCGTCATACCGGTGTTATGTTCCTTGATTTTGCGTTCCTTACATGGTTGGGTTATAATGGGAACCCCTTGACAGTTCGCCTTGAATAAAACTTCTCCAGCAAGGCCCAACATTGGTTTTACCATTTGCCACCTAGCCTTTTCTTTCCCTTGGATAGGCCTGCCTGTTGGGGAACGTAGTAATTTCAAAATTTTCCTACGCACACGCAAGATCATGGTGATGCATAGCAACGAGGGGAGAGTATGATCTACGTACCCTTGTAGATCGCAACGGAAGCGTTGACACAACGTAGAGGAAGTAGTCGTACGTCTTCTTCCCGATCCGACCGATCTAAGCACCGTTACTCCGGCACCTCCGAGTTCTTGGCACACGTTCAGCTCGATGACGATCCTCGGGCTCCGATCCAGCAAAGCGTCGAGGAAGAGTTCCGTCAGAACGACGGCGTGGTGACGATCTTGATGTACTACCGATGCAGGGCTTCGCCTAAGCACTGCAACAATATGACCGAGGTAGAATATGGTGGCAGGGGGCACCGCACATGGCTAAGGAACGATCTCAATGATCAATTGTGTGTCTAGAGGTGCCCCTGCCCCCATATATAAAGGGGCAAAGGGGGAGGGGTGCGGCAGCCATAGGAGGAGTCCTACTCCCGCCGGGAGTAGGACTCCCCTCCAATCCTATTCCAAATAGGACTCCCCAAGTGGGGAAAGAGAGAGGGGGTGGCCGGCCACCTTCCCTAGTCCTAATAGGACTAGGGGAAGGGGGGGAGGCGCGCAGCCCATGGGGCAGCCCTTTCACCTTTCCACCAAGGCCCATGTTGGCCCATTTGGCTCCCGGGGGGTTCCGGTAACCCTCCTGATATTCCGATAAAATCCCGATTTCACCCGGAACACTTCCGATGTCCAAACATAGGCTTCCAATATATCAATCTTTATGTCTCGACCATTTCAAGACTCCTCGTCATGTCCGTGATCACATCCGGGACTCCGAACAACCTTCGGTACATCAAAATGCATAAACTCATAATAACTGTCATCGTAACGTTAAGCGTGCGGACCCTACGGTTCGAGAACAATGTAGACATGACCGAGACACGTCTCCGGTCAATAACCAATAGCGGGACCTGGATGCCCATATTGGTTCCTACATATTCTACGAAGATCTTTATCGGTCAGACCGCATAACAACATACGTTGTTCCCTTTGTCATCGGTATGTTACTTGCCCGAGATTCGATCGTCAGTATCCAATACTTAGTTCAATCTCGTTACCAGCAAGTCTCTTTACTCGTTCCGTAATACATCATCCCGCAACTAACTCATTAGTTGCCATGCTTGCAAGGCTTAAGTGATGTGCATTACCGAGAGGGCCCAGAGATACCTCTCCGACGATTGGAGTGACAAATCCTAATCTCGAAATACGCCAACCCAACATCTACCATTGGAGACACCTGTAGTACTCCTTTATAATCACCCAGTTACGTTGTGACATTTGGTAGTACCCAAAGTGTTCCTCCGGCAAACGGGAGTTGCATAATCTCATAGTCATAGGAACATGTATAAGTCATGGATAAAGCAATAGCAACATACTAAACGATCGGGTGCTAAGCTAATAGAATGGGTCATGTCAATCAGATCATTCAACTAATGATGTGACCTCGTTAATCAAATAACAACTCTTTGTTCATGGTTAGGAAACATAACCATCTTTGATTAACGAGCTAGTCTAGTAGAGGCACACTAGTGACACTCTGTTTGTCTATGTATTCACACATGTATTATGTTTCCGGTTAATACAATTCTAGCATGAATAATAAACCTTTATCATGATATAAGGAAATAAATAATAACTTTATTATTGCCTCTAGGGCATATTTCCTTCACTGCCCAAGGGTCATCTTTATTTAAACCCTTGGGCCAGTGCTCCTTTGAGTGTTGGTCCGACCTGTCAGCTGCCGGTGGCCACCAGGGGCAACTCTGGGTTGGCCTACTAGAACCTTGGACAATTTGGTGTGCCCTGAGAACGTGATATGTGTAGCTCCTGTCAGGATTTGTCAGCACATTCGGGTGGCTTTGCTGGACTTGTTTTACCACTGTCGAGGATGTCTTGTTACCAGGATGCCGAGTCTGATCGGATTGTCTTGGGAGAAGGAATATCCTTCGTTGACCGTGAGAGCTTGTGATGGGCTAAGTTGGGACACCCTTGCAGGGATTTGAACTTTCGAAAGCCGTGCCCGCGGTTATGGGCAGATGGGAATTTGTTAATGTACGGTTGTAGAAAACCTGAAACCTTAACTTATTTAAAATGCATCAACCGCATGTGTTACCGTGATGGTCTCTTTCCGGCGGTGTCCGGGAAGTGAACACGGTGTTGGAGTTATGCTTGACGTAGGTTGTTCTAGGATCACTTCTTGATCATAGATTCTTGACCATGCTTTTGTCTTCTCTTCTCGCTCTCATTTGCGTATGTTAGGCACCAAGTATGCTAGTCGCTTCCTGTAGCTCCACCTCATACCTTTTACCCTTCCTATAAGCTTAAATAGTCTTGATCACGAGGGTGTGAGATTGCTGAGTCCCCGTGACTCACAGATACTTCCAAACCAATTTGCAGGTGCTTGATGATACCGTACATGTGACGCAACCGAGCTCTAGGAGGAGCTCGATGAAGACCTTGTTCGTAGTGTTGTTTCGTTCCAATTGATCAGTAGTGGAGCCCAGTTGGGACGATCGGGGATCTGTGTAGCATTTGGGGTAGTCTTCTTTTATTTTGGGTTCCATAGTCGGACCTTGTGTGTATCTGGATGATGTAATGTTATATTCATGTATTGTGTGAATTGGCGACTGTAAGCCAACTATGTATCTCTTTCCCTTATGTATTAAATGGGTTGTGTGAAGATTACCTCACTTGCAACATTGCTTACAATGCGGTTATGCCTCTAAGTTGTGCTTCGACACGTGGGAGATATAGCCGCATCGTGGGCGTTACAAGACATCAAGAAAGAAGCGAGGCAGTCACGAGGCAGGGAGGTGCGCCTGCCCCCCCGGCGCGCCCCCACCCTCGTGGGCCCCTCGCAGCTCCACCGACCTACTTCTTCCTCCTATATATATCCATATACCCTGAAGACATCCGGGAGCACCACGAAACCCTATTTCCTCCGCCGCAACCTTCTGTACCCAAGAGATCCTATCTTGGGGCCTTTTCCGGAGCTCCGCCGGAGGGGGAATCGATCATCGAGGGCTTCTACATCAACACCATAGCCTCTCCAATGATGTGTGAGTAGTTTACCGCAGACCTTCGTGTCCATAGTTATTAGCTAGATGGCTTCTTCTCTCTCTTTGGATCTCAATACAAAGTTCTCCTCGATCTTCTTGGATATCTATCCGATATAATTATTTTTGCGGTGTGTTTGTCGAGATCCTATGAATTGTGGGTTTATGATCAAGTTTATCTATGAACAATATTCGATTCTTCTCTAAAATCTTTTATGTATGATTGATTATCTTTGCAAGTCTCTTCGAATTATCAGTTTGGTTTGGCCTACTAGATTGATCTTTCTTGCAATGGGAGAAGTGCTTAGCTTTGGGTTCAATCTTGCGGTGTCCTTTCGCAGTGACAGCAGGGGCAAAAAGGCACATATTGTATCATTGCCATCGAGGATAAAAAGATGGGGTTTATATCATATTGCTTTAGTTTATCCCTCTACATCATGTCATCTTGCCTAATGCGTTACTCTGTTCTTATGAACTTAATACTCTAGATGCATGCTGGATAGCGGTCGATGTGTGGAGTAATAGTAGTAGATGCAGAATCGTTTCGGTCTACTTGTCGCGGACGTGATGCCTATATACATGATCATGCCTAGATATTCTCATAATTATGCACTTTTCTATCAATTGCTCGACAGTAATTTGTTGACCCATCGTAATACTTATGCTATCTTGGGAGAAGCCACTAGTGAAACCTATGGCCCCCGGGTCTATCTTTTATCATATAAGTTTCCAATCTATTTTATTTTGCAATCTTTAATTTAAATCTATATCATAAAAATACCAAAAATATTTATCTTATTATCTCTATCAGATCTCACTCTCGTAAGTGACCATCAAGGGATTGACAACCCCTTTATCGCGTTGGTTGCGAGGTTCTTATTTGTTTGTGTAGGTACGAGGGACTTGCGTGTAGTCTCCTACTGGATTGATACCTTGGTTCTCAAAAACTGAGGGAAATACTTACGCTACTTTGCTGCATCACCCTTTCCTCTTCAAGGGAAAACCAACGCAGTGCTCAAGAGGTAGCACTACCGCGACCTCTTCGACGTCGTCTTCATGTCGGCCGCGGACCTCGTCTTCTCCGCCGCCGCCAAGTTAGGGTGCGAGAGATTGGATTGCTCGGCCTCCATTCCGCCTCATCTAACAGTTCCTCGTGTGGTAAATAAACTCGCTTTTTACCGCTTTTTTGATCTATTGAATCCGTCCACTTCACCCAAAAGTGGTTTCTAAACTTCCACATCTGGATCTTTCTGTTTTTGCATCTCATAACTTGCAAGTATATTCACTTATGCCTCACAACTAGTTAGATTCCTCACTTGTACTTATTCATGGATTTGTACAAATCTGGAACCAACTCCCTTCAAATAAGTGAATGTCTTCACACTATGAGGTCAATGTCTTCAAACTGATTTATCTTCAAAATGTTCTAAGAATGCATATGACCTCTTCCCCTTCCCTTGCATCTCTAATGATGTCACAGGTACATGTCCGTGGGAGAGTCCCTTGGTTCTGATAGTCTGCATTCATTTGCAGAATTCTTACAGCATCATATTGAATCTCCTGAAGCTAGTTCTTGCCTGACCAGTCATCTAAAGCCATTCACTATATTGAAGCCTTTCAGTCTAAATAGAATGGCAACTGACAAATCTACAAGGAAAGGTGGCAGGCAGTGCCGTGGCAATACAGCCTTGGATCTGCCTCCAGATCTCTATGAACTATACAAGTCTGATCCTGAAGAAACTTAGAATCAGCGCAGTCTAGAATCCAATGGATGAGAAGATATTGGATAGAGGAATGGTTCAAGTATCACTTCGTTACTCCTGAGTATCGGAGAAAAATGCTATCAAGCGCCCGTGGGGCGACATTCTCTACAGGAAACTGCAACCTCAGACGAAGCCTGAAGCCATTCCTCAAGGCTTCTATCCTTGCATGATCTGAGGACCTCAGCCTGCAAATGCCGGCCCATCATCTCTTCGATGGTGCCATGATGATGATCTGTTCAAGCGAAACTATTTGTATGCAAAGGAGTCTGCTGCTACGAACAAGAAAGCATTCAGACTCAACTTCAACCCAGGTCCGTCTGCCCCAAGGCCTGATGGCACACATGAAGCCAATCCGAATGTTATTGGCCCCTTCAATGGCTGTGATGGGCTTCTCTCTCATATTGTAGCTCAGAGGGCTACAGTTGATCAATCTGCTGATGATGCAGACTGTGAGGATGCTCCTGAGCTCCCAAAGCAGAAGAAGAAGACAAAAGCTTCCAAGCCCTCTGCAACTTCAAAAGCTTCTACTGTGAAGCCATTGAAATATGCACCTCTTGAATCCAGTGTGCATTCTGAAGATCAATCTCGTGTCTCCAAGAAGACAAAGAAGCCCAAGAAGATCTCTGGGCATGACCTTACTCCTGTTGCCGTTCTGCGCAATGAGGAAAACACTATTGACCTGTCAAGCGATGAAGATCTCGTAGATGATGTTCTAGAGATGTTGATCAAGAGCAAACAAGAAGCCAAAATCTTCCAATATCTACCTCTGTTTGATGCAGATATACTCAATAACTTCATTGATGAATGGTTTGAAGACCAAAGCATCAACATTGATGATCTGCAGCTGCCTGTGGACATCAGCGTCACATTTCAAGGAGCCATAGCCAACGAGCTTGCTATTGCTCAGCAAATTGTTGAGCTGAAGAACAAGATCAACTATGAGAAGGCTCAGTTCAAGAAGCACATGGCCAAGCTCAGTGTCGCTGATGTGAAAAAATTCAAGCAAATGATGATTGACCTCAAGGCCCAGTTCAACAAGAAGCATGAGGAAGCCAAAGGCTCAGCCAAAGGCTCCCGTGAGCGCATGAAGTACTATGCGCAGAAGTGTGTCCAAGCACACAATGAGGCTGAAAAGAGAAAGGCACTTGGGCGTCCTAGTATCGACCCCAAGATGGCTGCCAAGAAAAAGAAGAAGTCTGGTGAAGCTGAACCAGAAGCTCCAAGGCAGGATCGACCCAGCATAGTCTTCCCTGCCAGCATGACTGGCTCGAAGCCAAAGTTCCCTTCAACAACTTTAGAGTGAATAAGACATGGCAAGCTGAGGCTGAAGCCAGGAAGAGGAAGCACCAAGACACCTCTGCTTCTACTCCCTCTAAAAAGAAGTTGAAGGCAAAGGTTTCAAAGTCTTCAAGAAAAGAGCGTGCTGCTGCTCAAGAACAGCTGAATGTTGAACCAATTTCGGTTGTTCTACCTGCCTCCACAAATCATGAGCATAGACTTGTTGTCCATGAGCCTGTTCCCACAGAGGCTCCAGAGAGTGAAGAGATTCCAGCTGCTGACTCCACCGCAACTAAAGACATTGGTCATGAGGACCATGTTGAAGATGATGAAGTCCTTCCTCCGCTCGAGCCCCAACCGATATCATTGCCTGCTCCCACGAGCAGTGAACTCATAAGAAGTGGCGGTCCCACGATGCTAATCGCTCAAGATGAATATTGGGAAGAGCAACACCCAAACACCCCCTGCATGAAGTGATTCCCCGTACACCACCAGTTCAAGTCACCACTCCGATGCTTGATGAAGACATGGAGCAGCCCACTCCCTCACCAAAGGCACCACCCACATTTCGAAGGCTTCATAGAGGCCCTAGGCCCTAGGTCTCCATGTTGAGCATTCCAGAAGAGGATGTGCAACCCACAAGCTTAGTAGCACGACAAGTGTTCCCTGAAGCCATCCCTTCAGAATCTGCTCACGACTCTGAAGCCAAAGCTGCTGAAGACATTCCGGCTACATCAGCCGATGAAGAGAAAGAAGAAGAAAGAGAAGTCATTCCCCCTGTCAGTGATCCTATAGTGCAAGAAGAGAACGTGATCGTACCATCCCCTCAAGTCCTTGAAGCCATGAATGTTGAAGCTAATGAGGCTGCCACCACTATCACCACTGAAGCCAATGACGATGTCATGGCTGAAGATCATGTGGAGCCCGAAGCTAATGCTGCCACTGAAGACAATGTGCAGCCAACTACTTCGGGTGTAGCCGTTCCTCCACCAGTGCCTCACACTATGGAACGTGCCTACAACCATGGTGAGCTTGTCACTGTCAGATGGCCCATTCTGATTCCACCCACTGCTCCAGGACCACAATATGACTATCATGTGGAGCAGAGGCCTCAAACACAGAAGCCGAAGCCACGATTGCCAAGGCTTCCTAGTGCTGCAACGACCCAAGGCTCTTTTGATGTGCAAAGCTTCAGAGCGCATAATACTTTCTTCGACAGCGCCAAGAACCCCTACAAGCAACCAAAGATTCCCTCTGATAGGTTTTGGAGCCACCAACAATGAAGTTATTACTCTTGCATTCTATACAATCAGGACAAGATTTTTCCTCATAAGTGTCTTGATTGTGATGCCATTGCTGGGCTGCCATGTCTTCAAGAGGCCCTTGACTGCTTCAGAGATGTTGGGATGCTCCCATTTGTGACTGATAAGGAGCACTGGAATGAAGAGCTTCTGCTGCAGTTCTACGCCACACTTCGCATCAGAGGCTACAACAAGGATTCGAAGACTTGGATCATTGAGTGGATGACAGGCGACATACATCATGAAGACAAAGCTCAAGACATCATCGAGCTTACTTGCTTGCCCACTCCTGGTGAGTTGTTTGAACCAGGTTATCAGCTTCATCAGAATGAACTACAGAGCGTATTTCAGAAGCCAGAGCCCAATATGAGCCAAATGCTGAGTATGATGAAGCCCTTGCCCCATGACGCTAAATATGCAAAGGATTTCTTTGTCAAGGACCTCGAGTACCTGCCCCGCACAGTATATCACATTCTAAGGTGTACTCTGTGGCCCGTCAAAGGTAACTCTCCTGATGCCAAACTCGAAGGCGCCATAAAGACATTGGTCTTCTATATCACCAATGGCATCAGGTTCAATACACAAGATTTCTTCATTCGTCAGCTTGCTGCCTCTGGAATTGATTTCTTTGGACTACAATTCTATGCTCCATGGGTTATGCGTCTGATCAAGTTTCACTCAACAATTAACTACCAACCTTCAGCTTGGAACCATGTTGTATTCTTGCCTGATGTTGCTATGTCCTATGAAGCCATCTATCCTGAGCGTGCCAGGAAGCCACTCCACCACAAAATGCTGAACATCAAAGCTTCACTCAGCCTATTGAAGGTATTCATGTGCCCAATTCTATTGCCACTGATTATTCTTTGGCTGGCAACTTACATCTGCCGCATCATGCGAACACTGATGTCACAGCCAGTACAATTTCTCAAAGGCCTCAGAAGCATCCTCGTGTCCTCAACAACCGAGAGCTTCTTGTATCACTACTCCCTCCAGTCCTTTTTACTCTGCATATTAGAATTCTCTGAAGTCAAACTTCACAAAGTTTGACCGTATTTATATGAAAAAATATCAACATCTGCCGTGCTAAAGTTGTACAATATGAAACTTTAAGTCATGACACATCTATTGATATTGATTTTAGATTGTGAATGTTGGTATTTTTTTCTATAAAGTTGGTCAAACTTTACGAGGCTTGACTTTAGTCAAATCTTATATGCGAACTAAAAAGGATCGGAGGGAGTACATCAGAAGCAGGATAGGTATCATGATTGCCAAAGCGCCAACTGTAGAGTCTTCTGGTTGATGTTGAAAGTGCTAGTTATCGACTAGAGGGGGTGAATAGGTGATTTTTATGTAAGTCTTCAAAACATGGGGCTTTGAAGACAAACAGTAGAAATGAACCTATTGATATGCAGCGGAAGGTAGACTACACTAGACAGGCCATAGTCAAGTAAGCAATGAAGTGAAAGCATGAAGACTATCAGCAGCTAGGTAGTATGGATCAAGATGGAAGAAAGTATGAAACCAATCAAGAACAGTCTTCACATAGTGAAGTCAATCATATCATGCAAGCAGACAATGACTTCATGAAGACAAAATGTAAGTAAAGAGAGAGGTAAGGATAGAACCAGTTGCTGTGACAACTGTGCGTCTAGTTAGGGAGGTTGAGATTCAACTCAGAACACCACGTCTTCACCTTATTCCCCTTGAGATAAGGACACACAGTCCTCGCCTAATCACTCTGGTAAGTCTTCAAGGTAGACTTCCAAACCTTCACAGACTTTGTTCACTGGCGATCCACAATGACTCTTGGATGCTCAGAATGCGACGCCTAACCGGCAAGAGGATTCACAGTCCTCAAGTGTAACAAGTCTTCAGATCATGCAGACAGAAAGACTTCAGTGATGCCTAACACTCTTTGGCTCTGGGTGTTTAGGGCTTTGTCCTCGCAAGGATTTCTCTCTCAAACGCTTCGAGGTGGGTTGCTCTCAAACGACAAAATCCGTGTACTAACTCTGAGCAGCCCCCAATTTATGGTTTAGGGGGTGGCCTATTTATAGCCACTAGGCAACCCGACCTGATTTGTCCGAAATGACCCCGGGTCACTAAGGAACTGACACATGTCTAACGGTCAGATTTCAAACACACGCGCCAGCTTGAATTGGGCTACAAGTAAAGCTGACTTATCTAGCTCTGGATAAGATTTGCTCTCATTGTCTTCACTCGAAGACATAGGATTTGGTTGAGCATCACTTCGGTCACTCTGACTTTGTTCACTTGGACCCCACTTAATAGTACGATGGTTCCCTTGACTCAACAAAGAAGAAAAGGAAACTATGAAACAACCATGTCTTCGCAATCCATAGTCTTCATACGATGTCTTCTCATGTCATAGTCTTCAATGTGAAACTCTTCACAGACCATCATTGTCTTCAATGTCTTCACACATTTTAGGGGTTATCTTCGGTAGGTAAACCGAATTAATGAGGGACTACTACCTGTGTTATCCTGCAATTCTCACAAACACATTAGTCCCTCAACCAGGTTTGTCGTCAATACTCCAAAACCAACTAGGGGTGGCACTAGATGTACTTACAATCTCCCCCTTTTTGGTAATTGATGACAAAATGGTTGAAGTTTTCAACGGGGATAAAAGTATGTGAAATTGTAAAGGATTAAGGTATTGTCTTCATAAGTAGCAAAAGGCTCCCCCTGAAGATGTGCATATAAGTATTTTGCTTTTGAATGCAAATGCACATGGCAGGTTGTACTTGTGGAGATCCTCTTCAACTTATGAAGACAATTCATCATGCATGAAAAGATATAACAAAGATAATGACATGCATAATGATAAATGGACGTCTGCAAAATGACTTCGTGCGGAATTTATCGTCACACATGCGGAATTTATCATCGCATCACATAGTTGACAGAAAAGGTAGCAGATGACCATCAAGTTTAAGGTTACAACTCAAAAGAACCAAATGTATCAAAAGCGAAAGTTGTAAGCACTTTGGCAAAAGTATAGCAACCACCCTTATGGACCCGCTTGAAGACTATTAACTCATATGCTTCTCCCCCTTTTGTCAGTGAGGACCAAAAAGGTTTGAAGACATAGAGCTTCTACTCATTCCCATGAGGAGTAGGCGAAGCAGCAGGGTCGTCGTTGAGGTTTGGTGGTGCAGAAGAACTTGGTGCAGTGTCGATCTGAGGTGACATTGTAGTTGGTGAAGTAGCATCATCTTCGTCATCAATAACTCTGGCATTGACAGTTGCAGCTGAGGATGAGTACTCAAAGTCTTCAAGTGAGGAAGTCCGACGCAAGTGAGCGTTCCGGGGAGGAGTGGAATCAAACTTGAATCTCTCCGTGAAGCCATCCTGTTGAAGATCATCTTCAGAGCTCAGCAAAGTCAGACTCTTCCACGACCGGCGACAGGTTTCATGAGTGACAAATGCATCCTTTGTGGCAAGGTTGCGAATGCGATTAACGTACACCAAGAGGCTCTGCATCTGACGCTTGAGCCAGTCATGATGCTTATCCTGTTTTTGATGTAGGGCAATGAGAAGCTCTCGGTCATTGAGAACACGAGATCGCTTCTGAGGCCTTTGGGCAATTCTTCTTTCAATGGCTTTAGTATGGGCATGAGGTGCACGTGTATTTACAGCCAAATGATAAACACGAGTTGCAACAAGGACTCCTTCAATATGTTGAGTGAAGCTTTGGTGATCGGCATTATGAAGATAAATTGGCTCCTTGGTAGGCTCTGGGTATATGGCTTCGACATACAGATCAACCTCTGGCAAGAAATATGAGATGATTGCACGCAGAAGGCTGATAGTTGATAGCAGAGTGAAGCTTGATGAGGCGCATTACCCATGGAGCATAGAACTTCAGACCGAATATATCGGAGCCAGATGCAGCCAATTGCCTGATGAAGTCCTGAGCATTGAAGCTGATGCCATTGAAGATATAGAAAAGCAATGTCTTCATTGCGCCTTCTAGCTTGGCTGCAGGAGAATGTCCTTTGACGGGCCATAGAGTTCGCCTAATGATATGATAAATAGTGCAGGGCAGATACTCTAGGTCTTCAACAAAGAATTCCTTTGGATATTCAACATCTTGTGGCAGTGGCTTCATCATTCTTAGCATTTGGCTCATGTTTGGCTCAGGCTTCTGGAAGATGCTCTCCAAAGCATTATGGTGCAGCTGACAACCTGGTTCATAGTGTTCACCAGGAGGGGCCAGGGCAGTAAGCTCAATTATATCTTGGGCTTTGGCTTCATGGTGTACATCACCTGTCATCCACTCAAGGACCCAAGTCTTCAGATCCCTGTAGTAGCCGCGAATGTGGAGAGTCACATAGAATTGCAACATAAGCTCTTCATTCCAATGCTCTTTATCGGATAAAAACTATAGAAGTCCAACATCTCTGAAGCAGTCAAGGGCTTCTTCCAGGCAGGACATGCCAGCAATGGCTTCGCAGTCTAGACGCATATGGGGAAAATGCGCTCCTGATTGTATAGTATGCAGGAATAGTAACTGTGCTGCTGATAACTCCAGAACCTATCAGATGATATTCTTGGCTTGGAATATGGGTTCTTGGCGCTATTGAAAGTGATAGTGATCGACTAGAGGGGGGTGAATAGGCGATTTTTATGGAAGTCTTCAAAACATGGAAGTTTCGAAGATGAACGATAGAAATAAACCTATTACCATGCAGCGAAAGGTAGACTACACTAAGCAAGCCATAGTTAAGTATTCATTGAAATGAAAGCACAAAGACTAATAGCAGCTAGGCAGTATAGATCAGGATGGAAGATAGTATGAAGCCAATCAGAACAAGCAATCACACAGTGAAGACAAATAGATAATGTAAACAGGCAATGACTTCACAAGGACCAATCTGCAAATAAAGAGATGGGAAGGATAGAACCAGTGGCTCATTGAAGACAATGATTTGTTAGACCAGTTCCAGTTGCTATGACAACTCTACGTCTGGTTAGGGAGGCTGAGATTCAACTCAGAAGACCGCGTCTTCACCTTATTCCCCTTGAGCTAAGGAGACCTAGTCCTCGCCCAATTACTCTGATAAGTCTTCAAGGTAGACTTCCAAACCTTCACAGACTTCGTTCACCGGTGATCCACAATGACTCTTGGATGCTAAGAACGCGACGCCTAACCGGCTGGAGGATTCACAGTCCTCAAGTGTAATAAGTCTTCAGATCACACAGACATGAAGACTTCAGTGATGCCTAACACTCTTAGCTCTGGGTGTTTAGGGCTTTGTCCTCGCAAGGATTTCTCTCTCAAAGGCTTCGAGGTGGGTTGCTCTCAAACGACAAAAGCCGTGCACTAACTCTGAGCAGCCAACCAATTTATGGTGTAGGGGGTGGGCTATTTTTAGCCACTAGGAAACCCAACCTGATTTGTCCGAAATGACACTGGGTCAGTAAGGAACTGACACGTGTTCCAACGGTCAGATTTCAAACACACACGGCAACTTTACTTGAGCTACAAGCAAAGCTGACTTATCCAGCTCTGGATAAGATTTGCTCTCATTGTCTTCGCTCGAAGACATAGGATTTTGGTTAAGCATCACTTCAGTCATTCTGACTGGTTCGCTTGGACCCCACTTAACAGCACGGTGGTTCCTATGACTCAACAAAGAAGAAAAAGAACGACGAAACAACTAAGTCTTCGCGCTCCATAGTCTTCACGCGATGTCTTCTCTTGTCATAGTCTTCAATGTGAATGTCTTCACATACCACCTTTAACTTCAGTGTCTTCATACATTTTTAGGGGTCATCTCCGGTAGGAAAACCGAATCAATGAGGGACTTATACCTGTGTTATCCTGCAATTCTCACAAACACATTAGTCCCTCAACCAGGTTTGTCGTCAATACTCCAAAACCAACTAGGGGTGGCACTAGATGCACTTACAATCTCCCCCTTTTTGGTGATTGATGACAAACTGGTTGAAGTTTTCAACGGGGATAGAAATATGTGAAATTGTAAAGGATTTAAGTATTGTCTTCGTAAGTAGCAGAAAGGCTCCCCCTGAAGATGTGCATATAAGTATTTTGCTTTTGAATGGAAATGCACATGGCAGGTTGTACTTGCGGAGCTCCTCTTCTACTTATGAAGTCAATTCATCATGCATGAAATGATATAATGGAGATAATGACATGCATAATGAAAAATGGACGTCTGCAAATGACTTCGTGCGGAATTTATCGTCGCACATGCGGAATTTATCATCGCATCACATAGTGCCGAAAAAGGTAGCAGACGACCATCAAGTTTAAGTGTTACAACTCAAAACGAACCAAATGTTTCAAAAGCGAGAGTTGTAAGCACTTGGCAAAAGTAGCAAAAAGTAAAGCAACCACCCATATGGACCCGCTTGAAGACTATCATCTCATATGCTTCTCCCCCTTTTGTCAGTAATGACCAAAAAGGTTTGAATACATAGAGCTTCTACTCGTTCCCATGAGGTGCAGGCAAAGCAGCAGGGTCGTCGTTGAGGTCCGGTGGTGCAGAAGAACTTGGTGCAGTGTCGAGACGCACTGAAGGTGGAGGTGGTGAAGTGGCATCATCTTGATCATCGATAACTCTGGCATTCACCGTGGCAGCTGAGGAAGAATAGTCAAAGTCTTCAAGGGAGGGAGTCTGACTCAAGTGAGCATTCCTGGGAGGAGTGGAGTCAAACTTTAATCTTTCTATGAAGCCATCATCTTGAAGATCTTCTTCAGCAGTGAGCAAGGTCAAACTCTTCCAAGACCTCCGACAGGTTTCATGTGTGACAAAGGCATTCTTGGTGGCAAGATTGCGAATGCGATTGACGTCCACCAAGAGGCTTTGCATCTGACGCTTAAGCCAGTCATGATGCTTATCCTGTTTCTGATGTAACGCGACAAGAAGCTCTCGTCCATTGAGACCACAAGATCGCTTCCGAGGCCTTTGGGCAATGGTGCTCCCAGTGGCATCAGTTTGGGCGCGAGGTGCACATGTGTTACCAGCCAAGGGATAAACACGAGAGACTGCCTGAACTCCTTCAATGGGTGGGTGAATCTCTGACGATCAACATTGTGAAGATAAATTGGATCCTTAGCAGGATCTGGGTAAATAGCTTCAACAGACAGATCACCCTCTGGCAAGAATACAAGATGATTGCACGCAGACGGCTGATAGTTGAAGGCAGAACTTCAGACCAAAAATGTCGGAGCCAGATGCAGCCAACTGCCTGATGAAGAAGTCTTGAGCACTCAAGCTTATACCATTGAAGATATAGAAAACCAAAGTCTTCATTGCTCCTTCAAGCTTCGCTGCAGATGAATGTCCTTTGACAGGCCATAGAGTTTTTCTGATGATATGGTAAATGGTGCGGGGCAGATACTCGAGGTCTTCAACAAAGAATTTCGTTGGGTATTCAGCGTCGCGTGGCAGAGGCTTCATCATGCTTAGCATTTGGCTCATGTTGGGTTCTGGCTTCTGAAAAATGCTCTCCAAAGCATTCTGGTGTTGTTTGCAACCTGGTTCATAGTATTTACCAGGAGTGGGAAGGGCTGTGAGCTCAATGATGTCTTGAGCTTTAGCTTCATGATGAACATCTCCTGTCATACACTCAAGGATCCAAGTCTTCGGATCCCTGTTGTATCCACGAATGTGGAGGGTAGCATAGAATTGAAGCAGAAGTTCTTCATTTCGTGTTCCTTGTCAGTCACAAAATTAAGCAGACCTGCATCACAGAAGCAGTCAAGGGCTTCTTCAAGGCATAGCAGTCCGCAATGGCTTCACAATCAAGATGCATGTGAGGGAAGATGCGTCCCTGATTGTATAAGATGCATGAATAATAGCTTCGCTTCTGATAACTCCAGAATCGGTCCGAAGATATTCTTGGCCTTGTGTAGGGGTTCTTGGCACTGTTGAAGAATGTGTTGTGTGCCTTGAATCCATTCAGATTAAAGGATCCTGGTGAAGTTGCAGTTTGTTGGAAACCGTGGTAGCCTTGGCTTTGGCTTCTGGACCTGAGGCATGTGCTCCACATGATAGGCAAACTGAGGTCCAGGAGCAGGCGGAGAAACCAAGATTGGTAGCGGACAGTAACAAGCTGTCCACGATCATATGCTTGCTCGATGGTGTGCGGCCTTGGAGGAGGTACATGAGCAGAGGCATTGGCTTCAGGCAGCGGATTTGCTTCGGGTGCTGCATTGGCTTCAGGTGCATTCACTTCTGGCACCACATTAGCTTCAACCATGACAACATCATTGGCTTCAGTGTTGATGTTTGTGGCCGCCTCAGTATTAGTAACCTCCACTTCAGGAGCTGGAGGGTCGGACACGTTCTCCTCGAGAACAACTTCAGGGTTGGACAGGGGTGTAGCAACTCTTTCTTCATCACGTGGTTCTTCTTCTTCATCGGTTGATGCAGCCGGAATATCTTCAGCCGCTTTGGCTTCAGATTCAAGGATGTTCATAGTAGGAGAGGCTTTAGGAAACACTTCACGTGAGACGGATTGGCGCTCTTCTCCTTCGGGAACACTTGACAATGTGACCTGTGGCCTAGGTCCTTTGTGAAGCCTGCGAAATGCTGGCGACGCCTATGGAGATGGAGTTGGTTGGGCCTCAAAGTCTTCACTGTCAATCACCGGAGTGGTGACCTGTGGTGGGGGAGTGACTGGTGTTTCTTCAACACGAGGGGATTCTTGAGGATGATCAGCCCATGAGTCATCCTGAGCAATTGACGTCAATGGACGACCAATGCTGATGAGTTCGCTGTTCGTGAGAACAGGCGATGATACCAAATTGTGCTCGATCTAAGGAAGGACTTCATCATCTTCAACATTGTCGTGAGGACCAATGTATTTAGCTGTGGTGGGGTCAACAGCTGGATTCTCTTCAGATTCAGGAGCCTCTGTGGAAGCAGGCTCATGAACTACCAGATGACGTTCACGATGTTCAGACGCAGGACGAGCAATAGAAATTGGCTCGACAAGAAGGGGCTTTGTGGAAGCAGCCCGGTCTCTCTTCTTTGTTTTCCTTTTCTTGGTTGGGGGAGCATCATTAGTGGTGGCTTTGGTCTTGCGCTTTCTGGCTTCGGCTTCAGTTGCTCTAGTTTTCTTGAATTCTGAAGCCACTGTGGGGACCTTAGGCTTCGAGCCTATCATACTGGCTGGGAAGACAATGCGAGGTTCTTCCTGCCTTGATGCTTCTGGTTCGGCCACAATTGGCTTCTTCTTCTTCTTGGCAGCCATTCTAGGGTCGATGCCTGGTCGCCCCAAAGCCTTGCGCTTTTTAGCTTCATTGTAGACTTGAGCACATTTGGCAGCAATATTCTTCATGCGCTCACGAGAACCTTTTGCTTCTTCTCGTTTCTTGTGGAATGCCTCCTTGAGCTCATGCATCATGACCTTGAAGTTTTTAATGTCTTCAACATTGATCTTGGCCATGTGCTTCTTGAACCGAGCCTTTTCATAATCGATCTTATGCTTCAGCTCAACAATTTTCTGAGCAAGAGCCGGCTTAGGAGCAATGGCTCCATGGAAGGAGATGCTGAGGCCCATTGGAAGCTGAAGATCATCAAAACTGACATCTAGGCTGTCAAACCACTCATAAATAAACTTGTATAAGATTTCCACATCAAAGAGGGAAGATCATTGAACATTTCCGCCTCTTGCTTGCTCTTTATCAACTGCTCAAGAGTGTCATCGCCAAGATCATCATCGTTGGACAGATCAATGGCGTCATTCTCGTTTCTCAAAAAAGCAGCAGGGGTCAGTGCTTGACCAGTGGGTTGCATGGGATTTTTCAACTTGGTAGACTTGGAGATGCGTGAGAGATCTTCAGACTGCACACTGGCTTTAGGAGGTGCAGTGGCCAAAGGCTTCGCCCGTGAGACCTTTGGTGCAGAGGGGGCTTTGAAGCCTTTGGTTTCTGTTGCTTCACAGGCTTCAGAGGTGCAAGCGCTTCATCAGAATCAGAGTCATCAGCAGAGTGGTCCACGGCTGCCCCTTGAACCTGAATGTGAGTGATGAGACCTTCTAAGTTGTAGAAGGGCCCAATAATATTGGGTTCAGCTTCGCGTGTGCCATCAGCTCGTGGTGCAGAGGGGCCTGGGTTGAAGTCTAATCCAGAAGACTTCTTGTTTTCCTTGGCCGAGTTCTTTGCAGCCTGATAGTTGCGCTTGAACAGATTATCTTCACGACACCATAACAGAGAGGATGGGTCGGCATTAGCAGGCTGAGGTCCACGAATCATGCAGGGCTAGAAGCCTTGAGCAATAGCTTCGGACTTCGACTTGGGCTGAAGACCTTTGTATATTATATCTCCCCAGGGACCCTTTAAGGCATTCTTCTCAGCATATTCCTTGGTGACGAATCTGTACTTGAACCATTCCTCTGCCCAATGTCTTCGAATCCATTGGATTCGGTTCTAGCGTTCTCCATAGGTTTCTTCTGGATCTGACTTGTATAACTCATAGAGATCCGGTGGCAGGTCCTTAGCAGTGTTTCCATGGTGTTGTCTGCCGCCCTTCCTAACCGATTTTTGAGTTTTCATGAAGTTTAGACTGAAAGGCTTCAACACTGGCGAAGTCTTTCGTCTACTGGTCAGACAGGAACTGGTTTCAGGAGAATTTATGTGATGCTGTAAGAAATTTGCAAATGAATGCAGACTATGAGAACCAAGGGATTCTCCCACGGACATGTACCTGTGACAACATTAGAGATGCGAGGGAAGGGGGAAGAGGTCATATGCATTCTCAGAAGATTTTGAAGATAAATCAGTTTAGAAGACATTGACCTCATAGTGCCAAGACATTCACTCATATGTAGAGAGTTGGTTCCAGATTTGTACGAATCCACGAATAAGTACAAGTGAGGAATCTAACTACTTTGTGAAGCATAAGTGAACATACTAGGCATACTATGAGATGCAGAATGAGATAGATCCAACTTGTAGGAACAGAAACCACTTGTGGTTGAAAAGGATGAATCTATCGGATCAAAAAGACTGTAAAAAGAGGTTTTATTTACCACACGAGGAACTGCTAGACGGAGTGGGAGAGGAGGCCGAGCAGTTCGATCTTCTGTGCCCTAACTTGGCGACGGAGGAGCTGCCGCGACCTCACTGACGCCGTCCTCACGCCGGCCGCGGACATCGTCTTCTCCGCCGTCGCCGGCGTCGTCGAGGGCTAGCGGTGGCGCTAGGGTTTGTGCGAGAGTGGAAGAAGAGATAATGATTGGGGTGAGGCATGTATTTATAGGGATAGGGACGACACAGTGTTATTACACAGGTGCCCCTGGCGGTTCACATCTGAAGGACACGTGGCGATCATGCAACACCTTGGAGGTTGTTCCACGTTCCCACGCACGCCTGGATTGTCGGGTGGTCGTTCCCACTTCTTCGGGTTTCAGGTAAGAAGGATTGAGCATTGAAAACAGATTAATGTTTGTCTCTGTGTCTTCTGCTGACAAGGACGCAGCGAAGACATTCGTCGGTTTCAATAGAATGCATATGATTTGGATAGATAGACTTAAAACGGGAGCATAGAAAGGTCAGGGTCCGATAACATTCACTTAGTTCAACAGATTCAACTGGAAGACATAGCTATAAGTGAATGTTGTAGAGGACAGAAACCAAATCAGTACATTGAAGATAAACATGAAGCCATGTTAATAATGAAGACAAACAAAATGCAAAGACTTTGCAAATGTAACGCCAACAGAAGGTATTGCAAACAAAAATTTGATGGTGGCATTACCCACCGTATAGGAAATATTAGACCCAAACACGACGCACAATTATCGTGGCGCTCCGAAGTCAAATTCCGCGTTAATGTAGTCACACTTAGAGTGTAAGTCTTCATTTGTTGAAGATATACGTTGCTTCATGTGTTTGCACATCTAAGTCATCAACATGCATAAGTGTTAGGATGTGTGCATGATCACAGGACATTTGAGGATTCCAAGATATTTAGCTCACACCGCAACTTGCAAAACCTTTTCTCATCCAAGGGCTTTGTGAAGATATCTGCCAGTTGCTCTTCAGTGTTGATGTGAATGATATCAATATCTTCCTTCATGACATGATCTCTGAGAAAGTGATGACGGATCTGAATGTGCTTTGTCTTCGAGTGCTAAACTAGGTTGTTGGCGATCTTGATGGCGCTTTCATTGTCACAGTAGAGTGGCACTTGCTTTAGATGAATGCCATAGTCTTTGAGTGTTTGCTTCATCCATAGAAGTTGAGCAGCAAGATCCAGCAGCAATGTATTCAGATTCAGCAGTAGAGACAGATACACAGTTCTACTTCTTTGAGACCAACACACAAGTGATCGTCCCAGGAAGTGACATGTGCCTGATGTAGACTTGCGATCCACCTTGTCACCAGCATAATCAGCACCCGAGAATCCAACTAGATCAAACTCTGAGCCCTCTGGATACCATAATCCTAGTGTTGGGGTGTGAGCCAAATATCGAAGAATTCGCTTCACAGCTAAGTGATGCAATTCCTTTGGTGCCGCTTGGAATCGGGCACACATGCAAACACTACGCATGATATCTGGCCTAGATGCACATAAATAAAGCAAAGAACCAATCATGGAGCGGTATACCTTTTGATCGAACTCTTTACCATTGGCGTCAGAGTCTAGATGACTCTTGGTAGACATTGGCGTCGTGTAACCTTTGCAGTCTTGCATTCCAAACTTCTTCAGGCAATCCTTGAGGTATTTCTCTTGAGATATGAAGATGCCGTTGCGTTGCTGTCGTATTTGAAGACCAAGGCAGAACTTCAGCTCACCCATCATGGACATCTGATATTGCTCTTGCATCATGTATCCAAACTCATCACTGTATTTCTGATTAGTGCAGCCGAAGATAATGTCATCCACATATATTTGGCACACAAACAGTTCACCATCATATGTCTTCGTGAAGAGCGTGGGATCCAGGGAACCTGGTTTGAAACCTTTGATCTTCAGGAAGTCCTTGAGTGTGTCATACCAAGCACGAGGGGCTTGTTTGAGGCCATACAGTGCCTTGTTGAGCTTGTAAACCATGTCAGGATGTTTTGGATCTTGAAAGCCAGGCGGTTGTGCAACATACACTTCTTCTTCAATCTTGCCATTGAGAAAGGCACTCTTCACATCCATTTGATACAGAAGAATGTTATGATGATTTGCATAGGCCAGCAGTATGCGTATAGCTTCAAGCCTAGCCACAGGAGCAAATGTTTCATCGAAGTTGATTCCTTCAACTTGAGTGTATCCTTGAGCAACGAGACGAGCCTTGTTTCTGACAACTTGACCATGCCCATCTTGCTTGGTGCGATATATCCATTTAGTGCCTATGATATTGTGCTTACGAGGATCAGGACGCTTGACCAGTTCCCATACATTATTCAGCTCAAACTGTTGAAGCTCTTCTTGCATAGCTTGAATCCATTCAGGTTCATGAAGGCTTCATCAACTTTCTTAGGTTCAGATATTGAGACGAATGCGAAGTGTCCGTATAAATTTGCTAGTTGTGTTGCCCTTGAACGAGTGAGTGGACCAGGTGCATTGATGCTATCAATTATTTTCTTAATCTGTACTTCATTAGCAACACGAGGATGAACAGGACAAAGATTTTGCTCTTGCTGATCATTGTCATCGTTAGAAGGATTGTCTTCAGGCTGAGTATTGTCTTTAGGTTGATCAGGTGCAGAGAGGATGAGTTCCTCTTCGAGCTGTGCTTTAGATGGTATGATTTCTCCAGTTCCCATAAGCTTGATGGAGTCACTGGATGGAACTTCATCTAGCACATCTGGAAGGTGCTCTCTTTGCGAGCCGTTAGTCTCATCGAACCGCACATCCACAGTTTCAACCACTTTATAGTGAAAGAGGTTGAAGACTCTGTAGGAGTGTGAATCCTTTCCGTATCCAAGCATAAAACCTTCATGTGCTTTCGGTGCAAATTTTGAAGTATGATGTGGATCCTTGATCCAGCACCTGGCACCAAATACTCTGAAGTAACTGACATTTGGCTTCTTACCAGTGAGGAGCTCATATGATGTTTTGTTCAGAAGCTTGTGAAGATAAACACGGTTGATGACATGGCATGCAGTATCAATGGCTTCAGGCCAGAACTTTCTTGGAGTCTTGTATTCATCGAGCATCGTCCGGGCCATCTCAATGAGTGTTCTGTTCTTGCGTTCCATGATGCCATTCTGCTGCGGCATGTACAGAGCTAAGAACTCATGAGTGATGCCCAAAGTATCAAGATAAGTGTCGAGGCCGGTGTTCTTGAATTCACTGCCATTGTAACTTCTGATGTGCTTGATCTTGACGCCATAGTTGTTCATGGCTCGATTGGCGAAGCGTCTGAAGACATCCTGCACTTTAGTCTTGTAGAGGATTATATGCACCCATGTATATGTTGAATAATCATCAACAATGACGAAGCCATAGAGACAAGCAGTAGTAGTAAGAGTTGAGTAGTGAGTGGGACCGAAGAGGTCCATGTGTAGCAGTTCGAAGGGTTGAGTCTTTGTCATGATTGTCTTCGAGGGATCCTTGGCCCTCGTTATCTTTCCAGCTTCGCAGGCACCGCATAAGTGATCCTTCTTGAACTTGACGCCCTCGATGCCTATGACGTGCTTCTTCTTTGCAAGAGTATACAAGTTCCTCATGCCAGCATGCCCTAGCCTCCAATGCCAGAGCCAGCATTCTGAAGCTTTTGCAAGAAGACATACGGCAAGTTGTGGTCCTGCTGAGAAATCTACCATGTACAAATCATCTTTCCGATACCCTTCAAAGAATAGAGACTTGTCAGATTCCATTAGAACAAGACAACGATATTTTCCAAACATCACAATCATATTCAAATAGCAAAGCATTGAGACAGATATTGAGTTGAAACCAAGGGATTCAACAAGCATCACTTTATCCATGTGCTGATCCCTTGAGATTGCAACTCTACCTAGACCCAATACCTTGCTTTTACCAGTATCAGCAAATGTGATTTGACTCTTGTTAGATGGACGTAAGGTTGAGTCCACGAGAAGACTTCGCTTGCCAGTCATGTGATTAGTACATCCACTGTCAATAATCCATTCTGAAGCAGCTCGTGTCATACCCTACAATGCAACTAGGGGGATAGGCTTCACGAAGAGAATTGTGAAGCATAAACATTTGACGAGCAAGTGGATTATGAGAGCTTATATCGAGGTTAGGACTGATAGGGAAAGTAGCAAGCGATTCGGGAACAAAATACATAATAAGACCATTTGGGCATTTGATCTTGCGCCCTACAAGATGTTTAAGGTCCTCGGCAATAGCTTCAGACGCATTTGATTTTCGGCTGGAGACCCTTCCCTGCAAAAGAGAGTTAAGCTTTCTTAGCCACCCACATCTTCAAGGGTGGCTTCGAAGCAATGAGTCTAAGTGCAGCATCTGAGAACTTTGGCATTGGAGCCCTAGCAAATAGTCTTGCAGGTGGACAATATTACTCATAAGAATAAGCAGAGTAGTTCTTGGTCTTATGAACATGGCGGTTTGATGAAACGCGCTCATATTCATAGGCCTGAGTATGGTTTCCCTACAAAACATTTGCGTTAGTGCGACTCAGGTGAGTCTTCTGTCTGTATGAAGCCTTTGGACCATATGAAGCCCGTGGTCTGGGGTTTGTCTTCTTCACTTGTGGTGTCATGACGACATACACAGGAAGATTTTCCAAACACTTTTTTGGCACCCAGACTTTCTTCATAGGTGGCCCATTCCTACAGTAAGTACCAATATACCTGGCAAACACTTCACCATTCTGATTCTTAAACAGTTTATAGTATGCATCAAAAGATTCATCAATAACAATGGGATTAGCACAAGTGAAGCCAGATAGGGTGGAGGGATCCACTGAAGGTTCCTTTGCAGCAACCCATGTGGTTTTGGGGTACTGCTCAGGTTTCCAGTAAGAGCCATCAGCATTCATTTTTCTTTCGAACCCAACACCCTCTTTCCTAGGGTTTCGGTTCAGGATCTGCCTTTTGAGGACATCACATAGTGTATGATGCCCTTTGAGACTTTTGTACATCCCTGTTTCAAGCAATGTCTTCAACCTAGCATTTTCATCAGCAATAGCAGTGGCATCCTCAGCAGAGGGTTTAGTTATCACATCCACAGTTGAAGATATTGCAACAGTAGCAGCAGTAGAAAATCCAGCAACAGAAGTAGTGTTATCACGCTCAATGCATTTAAGGCATGGTGGTTCAAATCCTTCCTGAGCGGAACTGATCTGTTTTGCACGAAGTGACTTGTTTTCCCTTTGAAGATCATCATGAGCCGCTCTCAATTTCTCAAGATCTTGCTTCCTTTGAAGATAATCATAGGAAAGCTTTTCATGAGTTGTTGAGAGCGTTTCATGACGACTTTCAAGTTCCTCATACTTAACATGAAGATTTTTTATGTCTTCAATTAAGGTCTGAGATCGAGTCATTTCAGCGTCTAACAGGTCATCGCTTTTGTCTAACAGTTTTTGAATATGCTCCATAGCTTTCTGTTGTTCAGTTGCAATTTTAGCAAGTGTTTTGTAGCTGGGTTTGAAACCACAATCAGAGTCATCTTCACTGGATGTTTGATAGTGAGTAGTGCGTGAGTTTACCTTGGCACCGCGTGCCATGAAGCAGTAGGTGGGAGCGGAGTTGTCCTTGTCATTAGCATCGGCGTCGGTGATGAAGTCATTGTCTTCAGTGTTGAAGATGGACTTGGCAACGTAGGCTGTAGCCAGACTTGCAACGCCAGAGTCAGACTCATCCTCAGACTCCACCTCCGCCTCCTCAGAAGAAGACTCCTCCTCTAAATCCATTTCCTTGCCAACAAACGCATGAGCCTTGCCTGATGAGCTCTTCTTGTGTGATGAAGACTTTGATGAAGACTTGGAAGAAGACTTTGAGTATTTCTTCTTCTTCTTCTTGTCGTCAGAATCATATTCCTTGCTCTTCTTCTTCTTCTTGTTCTCATTGTCCCACTGCGGACACTCAGAGATGTAGTGACCAGGTTTCTTGCACTTGTGGCATGTTCTCTTCTTGTAGTCATGAGAAGAAGCTTCATCATTCCTTGAGCTGGATCGTGAGGACTTTCTGAAGCCTTTCTTCTTGGTGAATTTCTGGTACTTCTTCACAAGCATAGCAAGCTCCTTTCCAATGTCTTTAGGATCATTAGAACTGCAATCAGATTCTTCTTCAGATGAGGAAATATCTTTTGCCTTCAAAGCACGATTTGGCCCATAGTTGGGACCGTAGATGTCTCTTTTCTCAGAAAGCTAAAACTCATGTGTGTTGAGCCTTTCAAGTATGTCAGACGGATCGAGTGTCTTGAAGTCAGGGCATTCTTGAATCATCAGGGCTAGGGTGTCAAACAAGCTGTCAAGTGATCTCAGGAGTGTCTTGACGACTTCATGCTTGGTGATCTCACTAGCGCTGAGAGCTTGAAGCTCATTTGTGATGTCAGTGAGTCAATCAAATGTGAGCTGAACATTCTCATTGTCGTTTCTCTTGAAGCGGTTGAAGAGGTTGCGAAGGACACTAATTCTATGATCTCTCTGGGTTGAGATACCTTCATTTACCTTGGATAGCCAGTCCCAGACTAGCTTGGATGTTTCCAGAGCACTCACACGGCCATACTGTCCTTTAGTCAGATGACCACAGATGATGTTCTTGGCAGTGGAATCCAGATGAACGAACTTCTTGACATCAGCAGCGGTGACACCTTCACCAGCCTTGGGGACGCCATTCTTGACGACATACTAGAGGTCGACATCAATGGCTTCCAGATGCATGCGCATCTTATTCTTCCAGTAGGGATATTCAGTTCCATCGAAGACTGGGCACACAGCGGAGACTTTGATTATCCCTGCAGTCGACATAGCTAAAACTCCAGGTGGTTAAACCGAATCACACAGAACAAGGGAGTACCTTGCTCTGATACCAATTGAAAGTGCTAGTGATCGACTAGAGGGGGGGTGAATAGGCGATTTTTATGAAAGTCTTCAAAACATGAAGTTTCAAAGACAAACGATAGAAATAAACCTATTACCATGCAGCGGAAGGTAGACTACACTAAGCAAGCCATAGTTAAGTATTCATTGAAATGAAAGCACAAAGACTAATAGCAACTAGGCAGTATAGATCAGGATGGAAGATAGTATGAAGCCAATCAGAACAATCAGTCACACAGTGAAGACAAATAGATAATGCAAACAGGCAATGACTTCACAAGGACCAATCTGCAAATAAAGAGATGGGAAGGATAGAACCAGTGGCTCGTTGAAGACAATGATTTGTTAGACCAGTTCCAGTTGCTGTGACAACTGTACGTCTGGTTAGGGAGGCTAAGATTCAACTCAGAAGACCGCGTCTTCACCTTATTCCCCTTGAGCTAAGGACACCCAGTCCTCGCCCAATTACTCTGGTAAGTCTTCAAGGTAGACTTCCAAACCTTCACAGACTTCGTTCACCGGCGATCCACAATGACTCTTGGATGCTAAGAACGCGACGCCTAACCAGCTAGAGGATTAATAGTCCTCAAGTGTAATAAGTCTTTAGATCACACAGACAGGACGACTTCAGTGATGCCTAACACTCTTAGCTCTGGGTGTTTAGGGCTTTGTCCTCGGAAGGATTTCTCTCTCAAAGGCTTCGAGGTGGGTTGCTCTCAAACGACAAAAGCCGTGCACTAACTCTGAGCAGCCAACCAATTTATGGTGTAGGGGGTGGGCTATTTATAGCCCCTAGGCAACCCGACCTAATTTGTCCGAAATGACCCTGGGTCACTAAGGAACTGACACGTGTTCCAACTGTCAGATTTCAAACACACATGGCAACTTTACTTGAGCTACAAGCAAAGTTGACTTATCCAGCTCTGGATAAGATTTGCTCTCATTGTCTTCGCTCGAAGACATAGGATTTTGGTTAAGCATCACTTCAGTCATTCTGACTGGTTCACTTGGACCCCACTGAACAGTACGGTGGTTCCTATCACTACAAAAAAAAAGACACATCCGTGACATTTTGGGCCGAACGGATTTTTTTCTGCCATACGTATGACACTTCTATGATGATAATTGTGACAAAACCCGGTATCATCATAGATGTGGTGGGCTCCTACTTCTATGACAAAAAATCATGACAGAAAAATGGGCTTTTTGTCCTGGGCGGGCCGGAGATGCAGCTGCATGACATTCTTTGGGCCGTCCATGACGGAAAAAACCGTGGTAGAAGCGAGGGGGAGGAAAATTTTGCGGAGTTCCCGGTTACGGTGGGAGGTCAGGGGCCGAGCGATGCATGTTTCTCTCGTACACGTACGCGCGTGTGTGCGAGGCTTTGGCTCTAACTGAACCCGAGCGATTGCACTGCAGGCTACGCGTTACTGAACCCGAGCGATCGATCGATGGCTGTTAACTGAACCAGATCGAGCGATTCCTTCGATACTGCTGCTAACTGAAGCGAATCGATGCTGCCTCTGGATGAACAGTGAGCGTTGCGGGGGGGTTGGATGAACAGTTCCTGGTGGGGGTGGATGAACAGGACCCCGTGGTGTTGCCTCTGGATGAAGAGGACCTCGATCGATCGAGCCGGTTCGGGCTGTATGAACAGGACTCCAGGGAGGGCTGGATGAACAGGACCACCCCGTGGAGGGCAGGATGAACAGTAGATGGTGGAGGGCAGGATGAACAGTAGCCCATGGAGGGGTGGTTGAACAGGAGCCCGTGGAGAGGGCTGGTTGAACAGTAGCCGGTGGAGTAGCGTGCGGTGGAGGCTGGATGAACAGGAGCCCGTGGATGAACAGTCGCAGGTGGAGGCTGGAGGAGGTCGACGGTGGATGAACAGTAGCTCGTGGAGGCTGGAGGGGGTCGACGGTGGAGATGAACAGTATCCCGTGGAGTCCCGTTTTGCGGTACGCCACACCCCTCCTGATGAACAGGACCCCCGTTTCGACCGTAGCGCTCCAACACAAGTCTGTTTCGTCTGTTTTGCGGTACGCCACACCCCTCTTGATCAACAGGACCCCCGTTTCAACCGTAGGAGGTCCATTTCCTCCGTTTTGCAGTACGCCATACCCCTCCCGATGAACAAGATCCCATTTTGAACGTGGCCGGTTGAACACAAGGCCGTTTCCTCCGTTCTGCGGTACGCCAGGCCTCGTTTCCATCGCCTGTTCCATCCAAGCCCTCCCGATGAACACGACGCATTCCGTTGCCTCCCCATGAACACGACCCATTCCGTTGCCTCCCCATGAACACGACGACGACGCTGTTTCAACGTTCTGACCCAGCCATGTACACGAGCCCTGGCCGTACGTATGCGCGAGTAGGCGTTCGAGACCCCGCCCGTATGTACACATACGTGGCCGTATTTTCTTTCTTGCACCCTGGCCGTTGTACGTACGTGTACATGCTACGTGCGCGCGTCTACTACGACACGTGCGCGCCTCTACATCGACCAGTATATATGTACGTACACGTTCGCGACCAGAATCTTCGACCAGGTGGGTCCCGACTGTTAGGCACTTCCTTGCGTGCGAAGATGTAGGTGGTGGGTCCCAGCAATCAGGGGGGCAAATTGTTTTTTTTGCCTGGACGCACTTCCTTGCGTGCGAAGGTGTAGCTGGTGGGTCCCAGCAGTCAGGGGGAAATATTTTTTTCGCGAAATACGGTGGCTCATCCAGTGGGTCCCCGCTGTCAGGTGGAGGAATAATTATTTTGCGCGTAATAAGGAGCACTTCCTTGCTGCGGCCGTGGACCCAGCTGTCAGCGTCTCCACGCACAGTACTCTTCCGATGGAAGTCGGTCATCGACCAAATTGACCACGCCGCGCCGAGAGCACCACGGCGGTGGACGACGGCGAGGCCTAGGAAGGGGACGACGCGGAACCGGGGAAGACGCGGCAGTGGATGCCCACGTGTAGAGGTGTACAAGGGTTCACTGGTTCGCTGCGGTGTGAGGTTGCCGTCGCCGCAGAATAACATGGGGTGTGGGTGAGTAGAGGGATGGCCTGGCCAGCGGTGGGAGTAGTAGGGGGCGGTGAGGCCTCCGCCGCATCGCAGCCAGCCACGGGAGGCAGGAGCACGAGGCACGACCGGCGCTGGTTTGGGAGGCTGGAGCAAGAAGACCAGAGGTTGAAGAAGCACTACGGTCGTTGGATGGACATCGTACGGTCACTGGAGCTAGAATCGTGCATATTGACTAAGTGGACAAAGCCCTCCGGCCCCGTCAACTTAGTAGGCCCACAAGTCAGCCTCTCACCAATGTGGGTCCCAGCTAGCAGGGGGTATTCATTTTTTGTACGTAATAAGGAGGCACTTCCGGTGGGTCCGAGCTAACAGCAGGGGGAACGTTTTTTTCGTGAAATACGGTGGCCCATCGGGTGGGTCCCAGCAGTCAGGGGCATACGTTTTTTTGCGATATACTGGTGGGCGTCCGGTGGGTCCCTGCTGTGAGGTGGAGGAATAATTATTTTCCGCGTAATATGGTGGCACTTCCTTGCGGCTGCCGTGGACCCAGCTGTCAGCGTCTCCACGTACAGTATTCTTCCGATGGAATTCGGTCATTGACCACATTGACCACGCCGCGCCGATAGCACCACGGCGGTGGACGACGGCGAGGCCTAGGAAGGGGACGATGTGGAGCCGGGGAAGACGCAGCAGTGGATGCCCACACGGAGAGGAGTACGAGGGTTCACTGGTTCGGCTGCGCTGCCGTCGCCGCAGAATAACAGGGGGTGTGGGTGAGTGGAGTGGAGGGATGGCCTGGCCAGCGGTAGTATTAGTATGGGGCGGTGAGGCCTCCGCGGCAGCACAGCCGGCCACGGGAAGCAGGAGCAGGCGGCACGATCGGCGCTGCTTTGGGCGGCTGGAGCAAGAAGACCAGAGGTTGAAGAAGCACTACGGCCGTTGGATGGACATCGTACGGTCAGTCGAGCTAGAATCATGCATATTGACTAAGTTGACAAAGCCCTTCGTCCCCGTCAACTTAGTAGGCCCACTATACTGGGTCCCAGCTAGCAGGGGGAGTATTCATTTTTTTTGTGCGTAATAAGGAGGCACTTCCTTGCGTGTGAAGATATAGCTAGTGGGTCCGAGCTGTCAGTGGTGGTAATGTTTTTTCACGAAATACAGAGGCTGTTTTGATGGGTCCCAGATGTCAGGTGGAGGAAATCATTATTTTGCGCGTAATAAGGAGGCATTTCCTTGCGTGCGGCCGTGGACCCAGCTGTCAGCCTCTCCACGTACAGTCCACTTCAGATGCATGTCGGTCATTGACCACGCTGACCACGCCACGCCGATAGCACCAGGGCGGTGGACGACGACAAGGCCTAGGAAGGGAACGACACGGAGGCAGGGAAGACTCGGCCGTTGTTTTTGTTTCCCACGCGGAGGGGAGTACGACTGTACGAGGGTTTACTAGTTCGTCTGCCGTCGCCAGAGAATAACAGCAGGTGCGGGTGAGTAGAGGGATGGCTAGGCCAGCGATGGGAGTACGGTGGGGCGGTGAGGCCTGCGCGGCAGCACAGCCGGCCGCGGGGAGGAGGGAGCAGGCAGTCCCGCCGGCGCTTGTTTGAGCGGTTGGAGCAGGAAGAGCAGAGATTGAAGAAGCACGACGGTCATTGGATGGACATCCAACAGTATACAGGCCATCTGTGGAAAGCCTCAAATCTGTGGAAAACAGCATACAACCCATCTGCCATTATTTCAAATAATTTACAGCCCATTTGCTAATTCTTACGGGTTTTTTTGGATCCCATATTCTTTATGTTAGCATTACAGCCCATATTGTGGCCACGGTTAAAAAATTATGCGAAATTTTGCATATGCCGGTGCAGTCTGAACTGTTTTTAATCCCGAAATTTTGAGTCACATTCAGACTGATTTTAAAAATAAATGTATATCAATATAAAATCCAATAAATTGTCCATGCATAAAAATCAATGCAATTTAAAATATCGAAATAAAAAAAGATATTTGAAAATAATTGCCGATTTGATGTGTTTTAAAAATGTACAACCCATTTCTCATTACTGATAGGCCATTTTCTCGGCCAGCCGAATGAAGCTCTCCTCGTCTTGAAAGATTTGCAGCCCAACACGCCTGATAAAGCGACTTACTTGACAAATCACAAAAGAACTGGGCTAGCCATTTTCAGAAAGAAAAAAACTAGTGGGCTGGTGTGTGGTAAACATAAAAGAAAAGGCTGTCTAGACAGGCCAGAGTGTTCCGCACAGCCCAGTTGACACCCTGCTTCCGTCTCAAAAACAAATTAGATAAATGCCACTCCAATTATGGCGATTCATAAAAATGCCACTGCAATTTCCAAACATTGAAAAATGCCACTGCAATTTTTGCAAACTTTGAAAAATGCCACTGCAGTTTGCAAACTTTGAAAAACGCCACTCCAGACTTCGAAAAATGCCACTAGAAATGGCATGAAATGGCATTTTTTAAAGTTTGGAAATTGCAGTGGCATTTCTCGGATACACCAGATTTGGAGTGGCATTTATCAAATTGACCCAAAACAAAAATAACTGGGCGAGCTGCTGGGTCCCTGGTGTCAGCCGCTCGTTGTGCAATTCTCTCATTTATTGACTATGTTGACAATGGCATGGGACCCAGATGTCAGAAATCCACTTGGAGGAGCCATTTTTTATTGGCTTGAAATAAGGAGGCACTTGCTTGCGTACTGCCATGGCCTTGGCGGGTCCCTGCTGTCATCCTCTCCATGTACAATCATCTCCTGATGGTGTACGCGTCAACTTGCTAGGCCCACAAGTCAGCCTCTAAACCGTGGAGGACAAATACAACCCATTTAAAAAAATAACAGCCCATTCCATACGTTCAAACGGAAAGTTCAACATTCATACCAAAGTAACAAGTCTGATCCACATATAGAGTACTGAACTTCCACGTTGACAACCATCATAGCCAAGTTAACTATCTATTCCCACTAACACTCTAGTAGCGTACAAGTACTAACTTACTCTTAGCTAACTAGACGATGCCGGCCGCCATCTGCTGTCCATGCTAAACACCGGCACCGGCGTCCTCCGCCTCGCCTCAGACTTGCCAGAGGTGCGATAGGGCGCGTTGCTCGCGCGCGTTGGCCCTTTCCATGCCGGCATGGTCCACCGAAGCTTCGGCTTCCAAGCGGGAAACCCACTTGACGAGCTGGTAGTAAAAATCGGCGTCGCGAACGCGTGCGTGCCCGACAGCCTCCAGGGCTATTTGCCGGGTGCCGGCCTCCACGTAGTCGGCCCAGTTGCGGGCGCTCTGCTCGCGACTTAGAGCGTCGGTGCACTGCTACTCCATGTCCCGCTGGCGGCGCAAATCGGTGATACGCTGCTCCTCCGCCAGGCGGTCGCGCTCCAACAACTCCTCGATCTCCGCATTGCCATCTAAGGACAGATAGAATGCCTCGTCCCTCCGTCCGCCTTTCGGTGAAAACCCAAACACTAGTTTCGGCGGTGACCGCCTCCGGCGTCGCCTACCGCGGACGGGCGGGGGCATGGCGGACGTGGCGAGCGACGTCGGGCCGGTGGGGGCTTATGAGGATATGGCGAGTTGGGTCACGGTGGCACCTGAGAGGGCCGGGAAACAGTACTTATAGGCGGAAGGTAGCACGACGGTCATCGGAATTCAATGCATAATGGCTTAGCGCACCAGCTTGCCGTGGAAAACTAGAGAAACTGAAATTATGACTGTGCCGTCTCGTCCCGTCTGGGTCGCACGCCGGCATGGCGGTCAAATGAGTGCACTCGAATCATCTCCCTCCTTGTCAATAATGATTCCACGGATTTAAAGCGTATCTTTTTTCGCATCAGTTAGCTGCCTTAATTACGGTCGGCTGCATGCAGGCACTCAGAATCGCTCGCAGGCAGTACGCGGAGCAGCATGCAACGAGTCGCAGCCGAGGGCACGCATGCAGCCACTTAAATCGCTGTAATTAATCAGGCTTAAACTTCTGCATGCCGTTAATTATTGCCATGCCTTGGTCTTGCTGCTTTGCTCACGGGACTAATAAATACCGGACGGAGGGAGTACCTTGGTTGGTGAGAGGTTTGAATTAAGCCCTGCAAACCAGAAAGGAGGTACTCCCTCCGTTTTTATTTAGTTTGCATATTAGCTTCGGTCAAAGTCAAGCTTTACAAACTTTGACCATGTTTATATACAAAAATATTAAGATATACAATAACAAATCAACAACAAAAATATTAAGATATACAATAACACATCATATACAAATATGTAGCTCCAAAAGCAGAGATCTAGAAAGAACATCTGTTCTTCCTACTAACATGGATGCTTCTCTTGGCCAACATTCAGTACAGACTGAAAGACAAATTTGTTTGTGAAGTCTACAATTCCTCTTGCAAACGTAAGTGGTTTCACCAACAGCTGGAACCATGAGAATGAACCACACATGATGGAGGAACATCCACTGCAATATGATTTGGTCTTCTCTCGATGACACCGCGAGACTATTTTCGGAATACAAACTTTAACTTAGGAAAAATGATGCCCATTGTATAATCAGACCAAAGCAATGAAGCACCTAGTGTTGGCCAATAAATAGTACAGTACTACTTTTCTGCAGTCCATGAAGTGACTATCCAATCTTTCTGTGTCTATTTTCAAATGGCACTGCATGCAGTGACTATACTATTCTCTTGTGTAGTTCAACCAAAATTGTGGACACTTTGTTTGTTTGCCAAATAGCAACGGGCAGACATCTCTGTCTGCACAAATATCAAGCAGCTAGTAAACATATACCACACCTTGTATTTTCGGTTTAAACATGTCTCTTCCTCTTAGCATCTGTCATGTTCTGCACTGGACAATCTGATATAGTTATGTTTTGCCCTGGACAATTTCATACTGAATTGATTTGCTGGTTCAGAGCAGAAATATAGCGCCTATTCTTCATCAGACCAAGGATATCCATGTTCGCAGTGATGGAAGAGGTGAAATCAATACAACCGAAATTGAGCATCCAATCATTTAATCCTGTCCTGCACCTCCAATGTAGGTCCACCCTGCCAATAAATTCACATGCAAACCACTAGTATTACTATCTAATGACAGTACAAAAAGAGTAGCAAGATAGTAGCAAACCATGTACCTTCGTAATGAATAGCTCATAGTGCCACCAATTGGATATAAAGGTTTGGAAAAAACATGCTCCTAATGTTGAACCAGTTGGACTTTTTGTGCAGTTCCACTAAAATCGAGCATCCCTGTTTGCATAGATATTGAAAGTGTGATTACTCTGAAAGTGGAACTAGTTGAAGCATAGACTCACAAATATAAGCATTCCAATTTCATAATGGGAAAAGGTAGCAAGACTGTTTCTAACCACCTGTTTGAATGAATAAATAAAGCAACAGCGGCTGATGTCAAGAAGGCATACATAGTTTTTTCTGAAAAACTGAGCCATTCCTGACCTTTCCTCTTCTTTTAAGCAAATTTTGTGCAGTTCTACTAAAATAAAATGCCATCACCGCCTTGACAATTCAGTGACACTATATAAAAGGAAATGACTTAACATTACATCATGATGTCAGGTATGTAGTCGACAGGCATTAGAGACAAACATACAGACCTCCTCCGATAACATAATGAACATTAATTTTAACAAAGGAGTGACTAGCTTTACCGGGATAATTTGAGTGAACTCTACACCCTTTGTTCCTTAATATAAGATGTTTTCGCGGTTCAATTTAAAGTACCCAAATGTCTAGTATTTAGAAAAACAGGTAGTAGTTTTCTTGAGCACATATCTGGGAAAGCTTGCCACACTTTATTTATGTCCATACGCTAATGCAACACCATTCGAATACTACAAATATACACTAATCCAGTGGTAGTGCAATAGTAGAGTAGTTAGTTTATTACAGGGTACAGTACAATGGTTTTACTGAACAGATTTCAATAAACTCTAGCACTGGAAGGTGTCTATAAGAATTAACAATACAAAATGTAAAGGTAACAAGTTTCAGCATTGGTATACTAGCTCTGCATGAGCATTAAACCAAATACAAAAGTCTGAAGGTAACTAGCATTATTAACTAATGACAGTATAAAAAAATGCAAACCATGTACCTCCAAGGTAAATATCATTTCGAACTCGGGGGGACCTTAAAAATTGCTATCCCAATCTTGATAATCGATCAAACATAAAAACTTGATCGAACGAATCAAGAAAATAGCCGGAGGAGGAGGTGCCCACTCTTGACCTTTCCTCTTGTCTTCATAATTGTCTGTGCAGTTTAACCAAAATAAAATGACATCAGCGCCTTGGCATTTTGGTGACACTGTACAAAAAAATTAACTTATCTCATGAAAGTGAGATATGTAATCTATAAGCATTAACAGTGCAAAAATCTGAAGGTAGTAACAAGTTTCATCGTTGGTGTACTGGCTGTGCAACAGCATTAGAATGCCTTAGACTGCTGGCGTTGCTTAAATTTATTGGTGGCATTAGACTGAGAGCGGCATTAGTTAAATGTGGCATCACTTTAGCAGTAACATTGCTTGACTTGACTGCTGGCGTTATACTAACAGCAAAAAAGTGGCAATAAGAGCATGGGAGGCCCATTCGGACAGTGGGCGCACCAGTACGATGTACCTCCACGGACGCAGCGTGGTGAGGGAGGTATGGTTGCCCAGAGCAACAAATATCCAGGCAGCATATGTGGATTACGTCCCATTTTTGCTCTCTTTAGCCACCTTTTTCCTATGCAAGGACAACAAACCTATCGACCTGGTCATTCTCTATTGCGTTGTCATGCCTTTCTACCCTTCTTCAACCAAGAGACATGAGACTCGTTCCTTAGCTACTGATTTTCCCCTTTTCAACCTAGATGCGGGTTCGATGCCTACTCTCTTGGACAATACAGTCTCCCTTCCTTTCCTTATTCAACCCAGACATGGATTAGTTTGCATGAAGTAGGGTTTCCTTTAATAGTGCAAATTATGGTTTTCGTCTGCGTGGCCAGCAGAGCAGGGGATAGCAAAATTGGGAAGATGGTGGAGTGGAAAAAGATTCACATGCAACGACGTGGCAGATGGGGCAATAGAACAAGGTTATGGTTTGAAAAGAGGTAGCATACCTGAGGGTCGGCGGGAAGTGGCTTCGCCTCGTGGTCGTCGTCCTCCGCACACACTACGGCAGCGAGCTTGGGGACGGAGGCCATCCCGCGCGGGTGCTAGGTCTGAGAGGACGGCCTTGTCGTCAGTGCATGACCTCGCTCGCCGACGATGAGTGCGTCAACGTTGCACGTCCTTTTCTTCCCCGGTGGATCTGTGACCACCGGTGAGGAGGGAGAGAGGGGCCATCTTTTTTAGATCTGGAGAGAGGGTGGTAGTGTGAGAATCAAGTGGGCAGCCCTTAGCAAGAAAGCCCTTAGCAGCCTATATATCTTTTTTATACTACTAGTACTGGAGGTGGAGTAGTGGTAGAGTAGTTTATATTTTCTCTACATACAGTACCAGTTAGTCGTGCTTCAAAACTGATCGGCACGCCATTAAAAAAATAAAGGTCGATAACTAATGCGGCACCTCGGGCCAACGCAGCCAGATAACATTTTGCACGAGAAATTACACACCATGTTTCGTTGACATGTGGTCCCGTTCCAACATATCAGTGAGACGATGGCGAGTAGTAGGAGTATTTCCGAACGGACGTGTAGGCCGGGGCGCCTCTTCGTGAACCGTGGCAAACTCGCAACTGTCCACTGACTCTTTGCCTTTCCCTCTCAATTTGGAACTGCTATCGCACGCTCTTCCTCTCCCTCCTCCATTTTCCTTCAGCCCTTCACCCTTTCTTCTGCCATTGTTCGATCGTCTTCTCCATGGAGGGAACATGCCGGAAACGACCCCGTTATTCTTGCCCCGATCTGAAAGATGACGTGGTGGAGGAACTCATTGATCGGTGCGACGTCATCACCTCGCCTAGCATGGCAGGTTTGTTCAAGCCCATTCTCGACTCAACTAATAACATCATTATAAAGAACCCAAGAGTCAAGGAGCGGTTTGATCTCCCATATCTTCTTCGCCATGACCCTGATGATGACTGGCGCCGGCACGACGGAGGCCTTGCCCTGTGCAAGTTGATGCCGCTTGATAATGATACGTATGATGTTAAGATGCCGTCGCTTGAGGGCAAGGCTTGGGCGGGCGCAAATGGAGATTGGGTTGTTTACATTGGGTCCAACTGCGAGTGGGAACTTGTGAATGTGTACACTCGTCACCGGGTTCCACTTCCAAAAATCTCAGCACACTGCCCAGAGGTTGAGCACACTGGTAATGTACGCATGTTCAAATACGATCATGGTGACTGTATTCTACGGAAGATAGCAATTTGTCGAGTTCCCAACCGCTCTTGGAATTACAGCGACTATGATGTTGTTGCTATCTTCGACAAGCTTGTTGCCTTCCTTGATGGTTTCACTCGATGGATATTGCTCAAAAATCAGCTATGTACACGGATGAGTAATGTGATGCAATTCAATATGAGCGCCTTGTGTTTGCTGCCACCACTCATGGCACTGTTTTTGCATGGCATCCTCATAGTTTCGGTATGTTTGTCTTCCACCGTAATTATAATTGTTTCATCCACATGCATGCGGGTTAGCAAGTTTCCCTTTACTAATTAACCTTCTTCTTGTGTTTCCAAGGTCCTATGAACATCCCACCACCTATACCTGAAAATTTTTATAACCAAGGGGGAGATGACGATGGTGATGATCACGAGCATGAGGACGAGCAGCGCCCATATACTCTGTGGCGCCTGGCAACTAATTCCGATGGATCACCTCTTCTTGTGTGTATACAGCCCACTGATGATGTTACTGGTAAGGAAGCAGGTGTCTCCCATCGCCGCACTCTCCGGACCTATTCCAACACCCGTTGCATGGTATTCGGGATGGATACTAGTGTGCTAGCGCCAACTCCTTCTCCCTGGTACAGAATTGATAGTCTTGGAGAAAACTCGCTCTTCCTTGGACAAAACTACCCGATGATGGTGAAAGGCGATCCAACTGTTGTTGACACATTTATGAGAAGCAACTGTGTCTATACCTCGGACATTTGTGTGGTTCCCTACCCTGGTAGGGATATAGTAGGCCGCTTCAGCCTGGATGATCAGTCCTGCGTTGGTTTCCAGATCGACAATCGATGGCCCGTCCCAGAGAATCACTTGTGGTTCAAAGCAAGCGTTTCCAATGCCGAGGAATGGTTGAGTTGAAGTTCATTTCATTTCTTGTTATTTGTTGTGTCGTGAAAACTTTAGTATTTATAATGTATCCTCGTTGTCGATGTGGGTTGATGACCTGTTGTATGTAATAAAATGATATGCGTGTGATAAACTTACTAAATTTACGAATGGCTTTCGAGTCGCTTCTCTGAGTGAGTGGTGCGACGAGGCAAAAAAATATTTTCCGAATACATAATTGTACGTGCATTGCAACAGGTTATTGGATAAGGCCAATCAACAATAGTAGTACACTATTTGTACTAGCTTTAGATGCTTCGCGCGTCGGGCGGGTGTTTTTACTGTAGCCATATGTTAATGTGTTCGCTGTACGTAACCAGCACCTCGAATCCTCGATACTAGTACTATATAGTAGGAGTAAGTAGTAGGGAGTAGTAGGGTGGCATGGGCCAGAACAAGCATTCACGTCCAGGAGTACGGCACACGCCACCACCACGACATCCATCTGACACCATATTATTTCTTGGAGTCCGTGCTAGAGCAATCTCTTCAACCTCGTCGTTTCTCTAACTTCAACCATCGCGCGGCGGGCGAGGTGGGGGTTTGCCGATAGTCGGTTTCCTTAACTGCGGTCCCACTTGTAAGGCCAACTCCAACGCACGACCCCAAACGCACCTCCGTTTTGCACGGACTCCAACGATAATTTTGACTAGAAAAGCAAGACCAAAGAAAACAAGAACCACAAGAATACATTTTACTACTCCTATAACTTGGATTAGTGCCTTCTCGATGCATTCATTGTTGATCTGCGGAGGCTCAATCTTGCGTCTGCGCTAGCTAAAAGTGATAGAACATCTACTAAATTGCGCTCTATCAATATATGGATGTGTTCCTCTTCCCAATACAAAAACTTGCATCCATTCTACTCCCTCCGTTGCACAATACATGCCTTCTATTTGTCAAAATATATATGTATCTAGACATGTCTTAGTATATAGGTACATCCATTTTTGGACAAATGGAAGTCAAGTATTTTGGAACGGAGGGAGTACACAATAAATTTTTTAAGTTAGCACAACTAGTCTAATCCGAGAGCAGAACCGAAGATTTGGTCGGGTTCTTCCTCCTTTTGCCGACACGTGGGGCATCTAGCATCCAGGTCGTGTCATGAAAGAAAATAGAGTGGTAGTTGAAGCCACGAGATGTGCATCTTGGGTTAAACTGTAAATAGAATCTTACTACTCTTGAGTAACTCCAAAAGCGGCCACCGAAGATCTTTATTGGATTTGTTTTTCATCACCAGCACGTCGAGGTGAAAGATGTGCAAGTTTAGTGGGTCCTCTTGCGTTTTCACTGACATGTGGGACCGCATGTGAGCAAACAGACAATGGGCTCCGCGCGTCCGCTGGCTGGCTGAGAAGAGAGATAGAGGAGGGCTGATCACGGACTGCAGGAAATTTGTTCTACGTACCTCGATATAGGCTCGATATAGTGGGGTGGCATGGGCCATAACTCAGTAGCATTCACATCTAGCAGTACGGCACACGCCACCCACACGAGTCCCGTCCGTCACCAATTTTCTTGGAGTCCGTGCTACCGCCATCTCTTCTCCCTCCTGTTTTCTCAGCCATCGCACGGTGGGCGGGGTGGGGGTTTGCCGATAGTCGGTTTGCTCTACTGCGGTCCCACTTGTAAGTGAAAATGCAACACCGCACGCATTCCCGCTTGAGCGGCGTGCCGGACCAACCGTGTGGGGGTGTGACGCGAACACGGCAGGCTTTTCCTTTTGAACTCGTAACTTGTAAAATTTGGTTCTGCTCCATGGCGCGACCGATAGATAGAAAATAATGATTTTTCCTAGAGTATTGAGAAGTTTGGTTCTGGCGCCGTACATGCATGGAGTACGTACGGAAATTATGAAGTTGATGCGAAAGGTAAGATAATTACTGTAGTATCATATACTCCTACATGGATTTGACGGAAAGATAAAAATACATACGGATCCATCAACGTTCAACGACATCCTCACGCCCTAGTGCCCCGGGTCACCAACCGACGTGTGAGGAGCAGCGGCGTTGGCGGCGAGCTCAACGTGCTTCTGAACAGTGCCGTCCAAGGTTGCCCTGCGCTCCAAGAAGGCCATCGTCCTATCGTCCTCCTCTTGCATGTAGTAGTCCTTGTGGACGATTTGTGCGTAGACGTGGGTGATTATGTCGATGGTGTCTTGCTGCGCCAGGCGCTGCGCGGCGAGCGCGACCTCGAGGTGGACATTCTCCGGCGCGACGGCAGGCAGTCGCAGGGCCACCAGTGCGTCGAAGAGGTTGTTACCATAGTGGCCGTTGAGGGTGGCGGGCATCGCAGAGCCTGGGCGCGTCGGCTGGAGGCTGACGTCAAAGTCGTCCGCAAACTTCTTGACGACGGTGAACTTGTCGAGGAAACCGACGAGGACCTCGTCGAACAAGGAGACGAAGCTGTCGTCCAAGCGGCCCCTCGCCCTGGCGGCCTCAAGCAATACTACCTGGAGACGTTCCTTGGTGCCGGTGGACGTGTTAGTACTCCTAAATCCAGACGGTGGTGCTACTAGTACTAGTAGTAGTACTACCAATGTAGTAGTAGGAGTACTAGCACTGTACTACCCATTGGTCAAATTATTACGTGCTGCTCCTCACAGTGAAGTGACAAGACCCTGCGTCGGAGATGACACCTGAGTATAGGCGCCGTGTTCGGCATACCATAGTCAGCCTCACCGTCTGCAGTCACTATCATCATGGCTGTAGAGCTACCCTGCTTACAACTAGCCCTATTCGACATAATTTCCCGTGCGTAGATGCCTGTGCATTGCACGGAACACCAAGATTGGGGGTGGACGGCTCCGGCAGCGGACATCGCGCCAGATTTTTCCACGGCCTTCTACTCCTAGATGTGTACACGTGTGCTGGTGTGTGTTGTGTGCTGGGTGTGCGCGAGTGCGTCCTTCTGTGCATGTCGCCGCACAGTGGTGAATTGTGCGCGAGTGCATCCTTCGCACGCAAGAAGTTTGTCCTCAATGCGCCCTCAATTTACTAGCGTGCGGGGTGCTACCCCGAGTGGTTTCAACTTTGGTTACTTCACTGCGTGTCAGATGGGCCTCTAGTTTACTTATTTTCACCCACTGCCACATGGGCCAGCACACGAAGATACAGAACACGAGCTGACAAGGCAGCATGTGGATTGGTTGACCGGTCAACTAAACAATATACGGAGCTATACGCTGACACAGTGAGCGTATAATCCGTCGGTATAGAGAGTTCGAGTGAGAGGGGAGGCCCGTGAGAGATAGCAGAGAGAGAGAGAAAGAGCTACTCCCTCCGTTTGATAATGTAGTTCCAACATTTTTTTAAGTCAAACTTTTGAAACTTTGACCAAGTTTATAAAGAAATTACTTATATCTACAATATCAAAGATAAATGATAGCATGAAGTAAGTACATGTTGTGATGAATCTAATGATCTTTCCAGATGTAAATGTTTTTGTCCACATATACCTGGTCAAACGTTTCTGAGGTTTGAATTTTCAAAACATCCATATGCTTATGGACGTGATAGAGTCCCTAACAAGAGAGAGAGAGAGAGAGTGAGAGTGAGTGAAAAAAGTGTGTGTGCATGTGTGAAAGAGACATGGACAACACACGATAAAAGTAGAGAAAAAGTGTGTGTGTCTTATGCAAACATATCACACATGCATCTTCGACAACAGAGGCAAGGTGAGGAGATAGTGTGTGGTTGTTTGGAACCAAGAGAGCAAGACCCCTAAGCTAGCACGTGGCCAAGAGGGGTCTGACAAACAAGGGAGAGAGGTCGAGAGAGACGTACGGAGAAAATGCAGACATGGGGAGGAGAGAGTGTATGTTTGTCATAGAGAGATCCCCTGGAGATCGTGATGGGACTACATGGGTGGGAGATCGAGTGACAAGGTGTGTGCGCGATAGAAGATGCCCCAAGAGATATCGAGATAGACGTATGGATGGAAGGAGACAATACGTGTGTTCCTGTTGGGTAGTAAGAGATAATCATACTTAGGAGGGGGAGTGCTCGCGCCTATGATGGATTGAGGGATTATGGTACTTAGGGGGGTGCGTGTCACATGGAGAGAAAAAAGGGCGTTGAGTGTTGGATGGGTCTATATATATAGCGCGAGCGAGACATGTGTATATGTGAACCAGGGAGATATAAGGCCAGTTTGGCTTGCATCCTAAGCATCTTTTGCCTGGCCTGGGGTTGTGGCTGGATTTCATGCACGCTTGTTTGGTTGCTACCCTGTGAAAAAGAAAGCCCGCCTGGCCTGGGTTCCCTTGCACTTTAATTAGCCTGGCTGAACTCCAGACACTGCAAGTAGCCTGGCCCAGGCGATCGATTTCGAACGCCTGGTCGTGCCTGGTCCTGTGGCCATGAGGCTAACAGCAACATGGATGGATATTAGCATTAAATAATTGATGCATGGATTGATTGATGGGACGTTGATGCTTTGCCTGGACCAAGCATGAACCAAACGCTTCAGCACCACACAAGCCTGGCCAGGCAGAAATATTTTACATCTCACGTCCACACCAGGCAGTACCAGCCATCAAGGCATGAGGGTCAAGTCACGAACCACACTGACCAATAAAGTTTGAGAGAGATTGAGGAGCCCCGATAAGGCTGAGTGGTGCGTCAGATAGCTGAGAGGGGGAAAGAGATATTCCATCCGCTCGATAATGCAGTGCATGTAATTTTTTTAGAAGTCAAACTTTGGAAACTTTGATCAGGTTTATGCAAATGTTATTTATATCTACAATACCAAAGATACATCATACAAAACTACATCTCATGGTGAATCTAATGGCATATGTTTGCCGTACTAGATGTAATTCTTTTTCTCCACGTACATGGTCAAACTTTGTGATGTTTGACTTTTCAATAAATCTATATGCTATGGACCGAGGAGAGTGCCTCGGTCGAGACAGATCAAGTGCGTGTGAAGGAGAATGAGTAAGTGTGCAAAGAGTATGTGTGTGAAAGAGAAAGTGACAACAAATGATAAGTTAGAGAGAGAGAGTGTGTGTGTTTTTGTTTCTTATGCGAACATATCACGCATGCATCTCCGAGATGGAAAAGCGAGGCGAGGAGATACACGAAGATAGCTAGTGTGTGATTGTTTGCAACGGAGAGAGACACCCCTGTAGCACATGTCCAATAGAGATGTGGCCAACAAGGAACAAAGGTCGAGAGGGACACATGGATGGCATGGACGCATGAGGAGGGAGAGAGGGTGTGTTTGTGATAGAGAGATCCCGTCGAGATCGTGAGGGGACTATATGGGTGGGAGATCGAGGGAGTGCGTGCGCGATAGAAAGATGCCCCGAGAGAAACCTAGTAGACCATGCACATGTTTGTGATGGAGACTAAGATTAGCTAGTCATATACATATAGGGGGGACTGCGTGTGCCTACAATTGAGTGAGAGACCATCATACTTGGCTAGCTGGGCATGAGATTGTGTGTGTGCGCGTGAGATGGAGAGAGAACGAGGGGGAGAGATAGAGTTTTAGATGGGCCTATCGAGTGCGAGTGAGATATGCATGTGTATGTGTGACCCAGGTGGATGGAGAGTTTGAGAGAGGGGGGAAGAGCTCCGAGACGACATAGTGGTACGTGAGAGAGTTATAGGCAAAGAGCCAAGGAATCTGTGTGCGTACGATGAGTGCACCCAAGATATCTAGCTTGGACTAGCTAGAGTATCATACATAGTGTGTGAGAGAGACCTATAGATGGTGTATATATGCATGCGAACTAGAAAGACCCCCACACACACACACACACACAAAGAGGGAGAGAGAGACATGGAGAGAAAGGGAGAGGGACGAACAAGGTTTTTGTGTCGGATGCGTGCGAAAGAATAGAAGATTGTCGGAGAGAGAGAGAGAGAGAGAGAGAACAGGACTCCGGGAGAGGGGGAGGTCGCGTTTTATGCATCAAAGACTGATATAAACCATGTTTCGATATAAACTTGCATTCAAATATTTACATTGGAGAACATGTTGTCTGCAATCCACACATGAATGGATATATGTGTATATCAAACAAGTTCATTAATTTGACTTTCAACATGTTCATGGAGTACTATAATACTGTACAACATGCTACTCGATTGAGGTGTTCAATTTTGGATTTAGTTCACTATTTTGACCTACTGAACGAGCTATTTCATTGAATCGAGATATTTCATTTTGGGTTTGATTCGCGTTTTTGAGTGGGTCAACTATTTGTCATATAGTAAATCGCTAGCAACGAGCATGTAAAAACACATTACTCCCGAGCATCATCTCTCCATCTAAAAAAGAAGTGGCAAGCTAATATTTCAAAATTTGATCCTAATTGACTTGGTAAGGTAGACGTGGATGCTCGTTCTCCCAAAATTTGAATGAACCGTTAAACATCCTCTCTGCTCGGTGGAATTCGCCCGAGCAAATAAATGGGAGACGCAAAATTACCGTCCTATGTGGGACACGCATCAATTGGCCTGTTGTACATCGAGGGTAGGTTCGTAACTTCCTCCAAGCGTGCCTTCTCCTCGGCCGAAATGACATGTGCCGAATAATTCATAAACCATGGTTAGCAAAACACGCTCTCCTCGCCCGAAATAGCTCGCGTCCACTATTTCAAAACACGCTCTCCTCACCCGAAATCGCTCGCGCCCACTATAGTTCAAAACACGCCCTCCTCGCCCGAAATCGCTCCCGCCCAGAGAAGCAAAGTTACTCTACTATCCCCGACCCTCAGTACACAGACCCAAGCCGAGAAGCCTATAGGCAAGGGTAGAACTGTAACTCCCCCTCACATTTCAAACAAATGCGTCCGTAATACATGGTTCCACTCCCCTCCCAATTTCCCCCGCCCGCCCCCATTCATACCTCGTGGGCGCCAATCACCTTCTCCCCGGGAAGCTCCCTTCTCTTGAGCCGCGAAACCTCAGCCCCACCTCCATGGCGCCCCCCACCGCACCAATTTCACAGACGCCCTCCTCCCTAATGCTGGAGACGCTGTCCATTTGCCGTCGTGCACTAGGCCGTGCGCCTCTTACTCCGTGCTGCTGGTGCTGCCTCGACGACGGTCGCGTGAACCGTACCGGAGCCAATTCACCCCCGCTGTTGTTCACGGTGCAGGAGCGACTCCAACTTTGGATCCGTCCAGAGTCCTGGCGCTGCTTCGGCGTAGCCGTCGACCGTCGCGGCATCCCTCTTTCCCTGCCGCCGGTCGCCACCGCAACCACGCCGGCCTCACCGACTCAGCAGCTGGACCTGCCTACTTCACCATGCCGCCAGATAGGTCGCACCCTCATCTCAAATCACTTTATTTAGGCGTCAGTTGTCTGAATTTTTATTCTGGGCCAATCAATTTGCAATGGGAAGCAGCACCACTCGAGGCGGAGGAGCTCCTAGGCTGCCGGTTGGCTGGTGTCTAACATAAGGGTGTGGGGCCGCAAAATTCGCCGCGGAAGCAGCGCTTAGATGGCTATCTTTTAGAGTTGCGTGGGTTGAAGGTACTGCCGCCGCCGGATCTGGATGACGGGGAGTCTTTGTGGATTGGCCCAGGGGTGGCGCAACCACGGCAGTGCGGTGGGGCGGGGAGCGAGCTTTTGGCCGGGGCCACAGACGGCGGAGGCAGGCTGCTCTGCTATTGGTTGCTGGCTCTTCGGGGAATATTCTGAACAGTGTCAGCCGGGAGGCACAAGACGGCCAGCCATCCGGCGTAGATCGGACAGTACCAAAATAAAATAAAATCGTGTGACCCCAATTTAGTCATCAGTCAACAGACGTGTGACCACTCTCGTACCTTGTTGTTGATTTCTTAGTGTATTTCTTCAGATCAAAGAGATATGTCGTTCTTAACATTATGCGTTATCTGCATCTTCAGACACACCGTCTTCCGACTCACCGCAGCTGCTCCAACAAGGGAAGCATACACCAGAAGGGAGCTATAGTCCCCACTCAACAGTTCCCTGCATCGAATGCGTGTGCCCGACATGCACAGCCACAACAACTGCAGGGCCATCCACAAGTCAGCACATGATGCTCACTCCTATGGATGGAAGCCAGATAGGTTGTACCCTCATCTTACTTGTGTGCAACATTTGTGGCTTTGTTATTCATCTAAGCATGGAAAATAGATCATCACATTTCACTGTATATTCATGCTGATCTCTTACGGGTCTTGTTCAGGAGTTAACGCTATTCCATAGTTCAGCTAAGATACTTGTTCTTTAGGTAACACTGTTCCATAGTTATCATCCATCAGCCAATGCTATCCCACAGGCTGGTGATTATAGTATTATACCACTTCTAGTATTTCCTATGTTGTTCTTTAATACTTTTGTGTGCCATCTAGTTAATATCGAGTACAAACGATACATATTCTGTAGCTTTCATCTGTGATCTCCCTTTAGTTTATGAGACCTGTTGCTGCTAGTTAACCCCAGTCCTACTATTTATGTCGTCTCCTACAGGCACTCATTACATAAATCTAACTACTAGTTGTCTTCCATGCATGTCAGATATAATTGCACACACTGATATATCCACAAGAACCTCACGGAGCAATGTAAAGGCCAATAAACTTGATGTCAATGATACCCAATATGATGGAACATGTAAAGGTAGTTCTTTAGAAGACATGCAGAAAGATGATGAATCCTCTTCACCCCACAAGGTCCTTGCTCTAACTTGGCCTGTGATATGGGTACAACATGCATATAATGTCCTGGAGTGTATCTACTCTGTTACAATGCCATGTGCTTAGCATGCTGATCATGCATGTAAATATGTCATGCCTTCCTGTTTTTCAGTACCTATTCCATTCATGATAACATGTTTTCAAATTTAAGTACTGTCATTCTACTCTATCACAATGCCATCTGCTTAATTTGGACATCATGCTTCTGAATATCTTATGCATTGTTATTCATCAGTATGTACTTCATCTGTCTACCATACCATGTTTTTTTACATTGAAGTGTTGTTCTAGTGCTCTGTTGCATTGCCATCTTATTTTCCCAATCATACACGTGTATGTTGCCTTAGTTATTTCTGTATGTATTCCGCTAGCATACAGTTTTACATTCAACTAGTGTTTTTTGCTGTGTTGTCCTGTCGTATCCCTAGCTCTTACACCATACTCCCTCCATCCGGATTACATGTTGCCATAATGGATAAAAAAGGATGTATCTAGAACTGAAATACGCCTAGACCCATCCATTTTTTTCCAGATGGAGGGAATACATGTCAATATGTCATGCCTTTCTATTCTTCAGTACCTATTCCATCTCTCTGCTTCCGCATGTTTTATAATTAAAGCACCATTCTTCTATACAAGGCATGCAAGGGGAAGACGACTATGTTAGAATCTGAAGGGTTACAAACAAGGCCTTTGCAAAAGATCCAAACGCCAGGAGATAATAAACCAACTCCAGTTTTTAAAGATACTGCTCCAGCACAGAGAAACCCAACTCCTACTGATAATAAGCAGATTCCAGTGGCCAAAGAACTAGTCTGCTCCAGTCCAGCAAAAATATGTCAACTCAACTCTAAGAAGCGTGTGCGTATCCTTGCATCATGAAATTTTATAGCATGCTGATCATATTTTCTACATGTTTCTTACCCATCTCTCTTTTAGAAAATAAGCTTAACAGATAGAAGAATTTCTGCACTGGTATCGTCTGTGAGGAAAGATTCTTGCAGGAATTCTCTGTACTCCAATGCAGATGTAAGTACCTGTTGTATATCACTATATTTTTACATCGGCATGTATTTTGTTAATCGGCGTGAATCCAACCTTTATCTGATCTAAGTTTAGTTGTAGCAAAATGTATGATTAAAGGCCACAATGTTGATTTTTGTAAGGAAAACTGTCTGGTAGTTTTTGCATCCTGAGCGGCATGAGTGTACTATCTCATATTAGTGGGTTTGATTAGTTTGGTTCTGAAGTGGGTTTTCAGTGCTTTTTACTGTGTTGTCCAGTCGTATCCCTAGCTCTTACGTCATACTCCCTCCGCCCGGATTACATGTCGCAGAAATGGATAAAACTGGATGTATCTAGAACTGAAATACGCCTAGACCCATCCAATTATTTCTAGATGGAGGGAATACATGTCAATATGTCATGCCTTTCTATTCTTCAGTACCTATTCCATCTCTGCTATAGCATGTTTTATAATTGAAGCACAATTCTTCTATATAAGGCATGCAAGGGGAAGATGGCTATGTTAGAATCTGAAGGGTTACAAACCAGGTCTTTGCAAAAGATCCAAACGCCAGGAGATAATAAACCAACTCCATTTTTCATAGATACTGCTCCAGCACAGAGAAACCCAACTCCCACTGATAATAAGCAGATTCCAGTGGCCAAAGAACTAGTCCGATCTGATGTCTACTACACAACCTTCTTGTTGTAGACGCTGTTGGGCCTCCAAGTGCAGAGGTTTTTAGGATAGTAGCAAATTTCCCTCAAGTGGATGACCTAAGGTTTATCAATCCGTAGGAGGCGTAGGATGAAGATGGTCTCTCTCAAGCAACCCTGCAACCAAATAACAAAGAGTCTCTTGAGTCCCCAACACACCCAATACAATGGTAAATTGTATAGGTGCACTAGTTCGGCGAAGAGATGGTGATACAAGTGGTATATGGATAGTAGATAAAGGTATTTGTAATCTGAAATTATAAAAAAGCAAGGTAACTAATGATAAAAGTGAGCGTAAACGGTATTGTAATGCTAGGAAACAAGGCCTAGGGTTCATACTTTCACTAGTGCATGTCCTCTCAACAATAATAACATAATTGGATCATATAACTATCCCTCAACATGCAACAAAGAGTCACTCCAAAGTCACTAATAGCGGAGAACGAACGAAGAGATTATGGTAGGGTACTAAACCACCTCAAAGTTATTCTTTCCAATCAATCCGTTGGGCTATTCCTATAAGTGTCACAAACAGCCCTAGAGTTCGTACTAGAATAACACCTTAAGACACAAATCAATCAAAACCCTAATGTCACCTCAAGTATCCGTGGGTATGATTATACGATATGCATCACACAATCTCAGATTCATCTATTCAACCAACACAAAGGACCTCAAAGAGTGCCCCAAAGTTCTACCGAAGAATCATGACGAAAACCTGTGCCAACCCCTATGCATAGGTTCATGGGCGGAACCCGCAAGTTGATCACCAAAACATACATCAAGTGAATCACATGATATCCCGTTGTCACCACAGATAGGCACAGCAAGGCATACATCAAGTGTTCTCAAATCTTTAAAGACTCAATCCGATAAGATTACTTCAAAGGGGAAACTCAATTCATTACAAGAGAGAAGAGGGGGAGGAGAAACATAAGATCCAACTATAATAGCAAAGCTCGCGATACATCAAGATCGTGCCAAATCAAGAACAAGAGAGAGAGAGAGAGATCAAACACATAGCTACTGGTACATACCCTCAGCCCCGAGGGAGAACTACTCCCTCCTCGTCATCGAGAGCACCGGGATGATGAAGATGGCCACCGGAGAAGGATTCCCCCTCCGGCAGGGTGCCGGAACGGGTCTAGATTGGCTTTCGGTGGCTACGGAGGCTTCTGGCGGCGAAACTCCCGATCTATTGTGCTCACGGATGTTTTTAGGGTATATGGAGATATAGAGGCAGAAGAAGTATGTCAGGGGGGCCACGAGGGGCTCACGAGGGTGGAGGGCGCGCCCAGGGGGGGTGGGCGTGCCCCCTACCTCGTGACCTCCTTGTAGGTTCCCCGACGTGCACTCCAAGTCTTCTGGGCTTCTTTCCTCCCAAAAATGAGTTCCGTGAAGTTTCAGGTCAATTGGACTCCGTTTGATTTTCCTTTTCTTCGAAACCCTAAAACAGGGTAAAAACAGAAACTAGCACTGGGCTCTGGGTTAATAGGTTAGTCCCAAAAATGATGTAAAAGTGTATAATAAAGCCCATAAACATTCAAAACAGTAGATAATATAGCATGGAACAATCAAAAATTATAGATATGTTGGAGACGTATCAGCATCCCCAAGCTTAATTCCTGCTCGTCCTCGAGTAGGTAAATGATAAAAACAGAATTTTTGATGCGGAGTGCTACTTGGCATAATTTCAAGAGAAAAGTATATTTTTCGTCCCTCAACTCTTGGCAGAGTCTAGATTTGGTCCCTCAACTCCGAAACCGGACAACTTGCACCCTGAACTACTAAAACCGGACAAGGTTCGTCCCTGGACATGGTTTTGACCGGTTTTGGTGTTGACTTTTGCCGGTTTTGCCCGTGTTTTGACTCAAATTCGCGTACTTTCTTCAAATACGTTTATTTTATTCAGGTCTCCATACCATTTTCAAGTCCTTTTTTTCAAATATGCGTACTTTCTGTAAAAGTTCATGAATTTCAAAAAGTACACGGATTTGAAAGCAGTACACGAACATGAAAAAAGTACGCGGATTTAAGAAAAATATGCAAACTAGAAAAAGTATGAGGATTTGGAAAATTATGTGAACTTGAAAAAGTACGTGGATTTGAAAATAGCGTGGATTTCAAAAAGGTATGTAAATTTGAAATTTTACGCAAATGTGAAAAAGTACAGAGATTTGGAAAAAGTACATGAATTCAGAAGATTCACATATTTGAAAGATACACACGTATTTAAGTTAGCACCGGTCAAAACCGGGGTGAGCCAGCACCAAAACCGCTCAAAATCGAGACCAGGGACGAATCTTGTCCGGTTTCAGTAGTTGGGGGTGCATGTTGTCCGGTTTCGAAGATGAGGGACCAAATCTAGACTTGGACAAAAGTTAAGGGACGAAAAGTATACTTTTCTCTAATTTCAATGTAATTCTTCTTAATTGTGGCATGAATATTCAGATCCATAAGATTCAAGATAAAAGTTCATATTGACATAAAAATAATAATACTTCAAGCATACTAACTAAGCAATCATGTCTTCTCAAAATAACATGGCCAAAGAAAGTTCACCCTACAAAATCATATAGTTTAGTCATGCTCCATTTTTGTCACACAAGAATGCTCTCATCATGCACAACCCCAATGACAAGCCAAGCAATTGTTTCATACTTTAGTAATCTCAAACTCATAAACCTTCACGCAATACATGAGCGCGAGCCATGGATATAGCACTATGGGTGGAATAGAATATAATGAGGGGGGTTATGTGGAGAAGACAAAAAGGAGAAAGTCTCACATCAACGAGGCTAATCAATGGGCTATGGAGATGCCCACCGATTGATGTTAATGCAAGGAGTAGGGATTGCCATGCAACGGATGCACTAGAGCTATAAATGTATGAAAGCTCAACAAAAGAAACTAAGTGGGTGTGCATCCAACTTGCTTGCTCACGAAGACCTAGGGCACTTGAGGAGGCCCATTATTGGAATATACAAGCCAAGTTCTATAATGAAAATTTCTCACTAGTATATGAAAGTGATAACTCAAGAGACTCTCTATATGAAGAACATGGTGCTACTTTGAAGCACAAGTGTGGAAAAAAAGGATAGTAGCATTGCCCCTTTTTATTTATTTTCTTTTTTTGTCCTTATTTTTTTTCTTTGGCCTTTCTCTTTTTTTGGGACAATGCTCTATTGAATGATGATCATCACACTTCTATTTATTTACAACTCAATGATTACAACTCGATACTAGAACAAAGTATGACTCTATATGGATGCCTCCGGCGGTGTACCGGGATATGCAATGAATCAAGAGTGACAAGTATGAAAAAATTATGAACGGTGGCTTTGCCACAAATACTATGTCAACTACATGATCATGCTAAGCAATATGACAATGATGAATGTGTCATGATAAACTGGATGGTGGAAAGTTGCATGGCAATATATCTCGGAATGGCTATGGAAATGCCATAATAGGTAGGTATGGTGGCTGTTTTGAGGAAGATATAAGGAGGTTTATGTGTGAAAGAGCGTATCATATCGCGGGGTTCGGATGCACCGGCGAAGTTTGCACCAACTCTCAACATGAGAAAGGGCAATGCATGATACCGAAGAGGCTAGCAAGGATGGAAGGGTGAGAGTGCGTATAATCCATGGACTCAACATTAGTCATAATGAACTCACATACTTATTGCAAAAATCTACAAGTCATCAAAAACCTCAGCACTACGCGCATGCTCCTAGGGGGATAGATTGGTAGGAAAAGACCATCGCTCGTCCCCGACCGCCACTCATAAGGAGGACAATCAAATAACACCTCATGTTTCAAATTTGTTACATAACGTTTACCATACGTGCATGCTACGGGACTTGCAAACCTGAACACAAGTATTTCTCAATTTCACAACTACTCAACTAGCACGACTTTGATATTATTACCTCCATATCTCAAAACAATTATCAAGTATCAAACTTCTCTTAGTATTCAAAACACTCACAAGAAAATTTTACTAATCTTGAATACCTAGCATATTAGTATTTTAAGCAAATTACCATGCTATTTAAGACTCTCAAAATAATTTAAGTGAAGCATGAGATATCAATAGTTTCTTTAAAACAAATCCACCACCGTGCTCTAAAAGGATATAAGTGAAGCACTAGAGCAAATGACAAACTACTCCGAAAGATATAAGTGAAGATCAATGAGTAGTCGAATAATTATGCAACTATGTGAAGACTCTCTAACATTTAATAATTTCAGATCTTGGTAATTTATTCAAACATCAAGCAAAGCAAAATAAAATGACATCTAAGAATAGCAAACATCATGTGAAGAAGCAAAAACTTAGGATCAACCGAAACTAACCGATAATTGTTGAAGAAGAAAGGTGGGATGCCAACCGGGGCATCCCCAAGCTTAGATGCTTGATACTTCTTGAAATATTATCTTGGGGTGCCTTGGGCATCCCCAAGCTTGAGCTTTTGTGTCTCCTTAATTCCTCTCATATCAAGGTCTCCCTAAATCTCAAAAGCTTCATCCACACAAAACTCAACAAAGACTCGTGAGATAAGTTAGTATAAACCATTGCCAAAACTTATCATACTATACTGTAGAAAATCACTAAAATTATTATTCAACATTTCATACTAAATGCCTATGCATATTTAATAGTCCTATCCTCAAATAGAATCCTTAAAGAAGCAAACATATGCAAACAATGCAAACATAACAGCAATCTGCCTAAACAGGATAGTCTGTAAAGAATGCTGCAACATCCATACTTCCCTAGCTCCAAAAATTAGTAAATAAAATTACCACTGTATTAAATTTATCAGAGCTTAATATGCAAAAGGTTTCAACATTTTATCACATTCTGACTTTTCTAGGGAATTTTTGCAACAGCGGTAAACTTTCTGTTTTCAAACAGCAACATGTATACTTGTAACATAGGCATAGTAAAGGCTATCAATGCCACTTTTATTGAAATAAAAGATGAAAAACAATGTTATAAATAACAGAAAGCAAATCCTAAAAAAAAAATTGACGCTCCAAGCAAAACACATATCATGTGGTAAATAAAAATATAGCTCCAAGTAAAGTTACCGTTGAGCGAAGACGAAAGAGGGGATGCCTTCCGGGGCATCCCCAAGCTTAGGCTCTTGGCTTTCCTTGAATATTACCTTGGTGTGCCTTGGTAATCCCAAAGCTTAGGCTTTTGCCACTCCTTATTCCATAGTCCATCGAATCTTTACCCAAAACTTGAAAACTTCACAACACAAAACTTAACAGAAAACTCATAAGCTCCGTTAGTATAAGAAAGTAAATCACCACTTCAAGGTACTGTAATGAACTTGTTCTTTATTTATATTGGTGTTAAACCTACTGTATTCCAACTTCTCTATGGTTTATAAACTATTTTACTAGCCATAGATTCATCAAAACAAGCAAACAACACACGAAAAACAGAATCTGTCAAAAACAGAACGGTCTGTAGTAATCTGGATCAAACGTATACTTCTGGAACTCATAAAATTCTCAAATAAATTGCTGGACCTGAGGAATTTATATATTAATTATCTGAAAAAATAATTAACTAAATAGCACTCTCCAAATAAAAAATGGCAGCAATTCTCGTGAGCACTAAAGTTTCTGTTTTTTACAGCATGATCAACAAGACTTTCCCCAAGTCTTCCCAAAGGTTCTACTTGGCACAAACACTAATTAAAAGCATAAAACCACATCTAAACAGAGGCTAGATTAATTATTTATTACTAAACAGGAACAAAAAGCAAGGAACAAAAATAAAGTTGGGTTGCCTCCCAACAAGCGCTATCGTTTGACGCCCCTAGCTAGGCATGATGATTTCAATGATGCTCACATAAGACATAAGAATTGAAACATAAAGAGAGCATCATGAAGAATATGACAAGCACATTTAAGTCTAACCCACTTCCTATGCATAGGGATTTTGTGAGCAAACAACTTGTGGGAACAAGAATCAACTTGCATAGGAAGGTAAAACAAGCATAACTTCAAAACATTAAGCACATAGAGAGGAAACTTGATATTATTGCAATTCCTACAAGCATATATTCCTCCCTCATAATAATTTTCAGTAGCATCATGAATGAATTCAACAATATAACCAGCACCTAAAGCATTCTTTTCATGATCTACAAGCATAGAAATTTTATTACTCTTCACATAAGCAAAATTCTTCTCATTCGGGATAGTGGGAGTATCATAAGAGACTTGGATACTATAAATTGTTTCCACATTAAAAGAGTAATGTTCAGAAAAGGTGTAACCATAATCATGACAAGTTTTATAAATATAATCCTCACTACTTTTTATAGCATATGTATCATCACAATAATTATCATAAGTAGGAGGCATGTTATTATCATTGTAAATTTGCATATCAAAACTTGGGATACTAAAAATATCATCTTCATTAAGCATAGCATCCCCAAGCTTGGGACAAACATTAATTTCAGCAAATATATTCTCAAAAAAATAATCTTCATCAAACATAGCATCCCCAAGCTTGGGCCTTTTCATATCATAAGCATAATCACTTTCATCATCAATAGTATGGATAGCACCAATAGTATAGCAATTATCATATTCTTCCAAGCAAGTGCCAAAAAGATTTTCAAGATTATAAGAAGTATCATTATCTTCCACAATATATTTTCATGAGGCACAATAGTAATAGGAGCAGCATTATTTGGGGGAGATATCTTTTTACCTCTCTTTCTTTTTCTTTTCTTCTTCTTCACCACATCATGTGTGGGTTCAATCCTCTTTTTGGAGCCCCTTATTAATGAGATTGGTTGAATAGGAGGCTCCTCCTCGTTACCTGATTCATCATAAGAAATAATAGGAGGATATTGGGAAGTCTCTTCCCTTTCATTAGTATTCTCTTCATCTTCTATTTGTTTTCTTTTCTTTATGTAGTTGGCAATATAAGGATTTTCAATGCAATTCACCGCACAATACATATAAATTTTCTCTAGATCAAAATGAAGAACTTTATCAAGGGCAAATTTTGGAATATCCTTAGTTATACGTTTAATTTCTTCATAACCCAAGAGCAAACTAAGTTCATTATGATGTGCAAGGGAAATCAAGTCATCACAATTTTTGGACACGATACGATCATGAAACAATTTGCATTGGGTACTAAAATGATCACATTCATTGCAAAGTTCACAAGTAGGGCTAAGAAAAATTAAATTTTCAGCACATTCATCTAGCTCTTCTTGCAACAATTTAGTTTCTAAGTACTTATGCTTCTTGCAATATCTATCTTCTCTATTTGGTGTGTACTTACAAACCCAATGCACTCCACAAAAATTGACATGTTTATAGGAGACATTTTCATCATAACTAGTGCAATCATCATTAGTATCATGGATATTCAAAGAATTCGTACTAACAACATTGCAATCATGCTCATCATTCAAATATTTAGCGCCACACATTTTATAGATTTCTTCTTCTAGCACTTGAGCACAATTATCCTTTCCATCATACTCACGAAAGATATTAAAAAGGTGAAGCGTATGAGACAAACTCAATTCCATTTTTTATAGTTTTCTTTTATAAACTAAACTAGTGATAAAACAAGAAACTAAAAGACTCGATTGCAATATCTAAAGATATACCTTCAAGCACTCACCTCCCCGGCAACGGCGCCAGAAAAGAGCTTGATGTCTACTACACAATCTTCTTCTTGTAGACGTTGTTGGGCCTCCAAGTGCAGAGGTTTGTAGGACAGTAGCAAATTTCCCTCAAGTGGATGACCTAAGGTTTATCAATCCATAGGAGGCGTAGGATGAAGATGGTCTCTCTCAAGCAACCCTGCAACCAAATAACAAAGAGTCTCTTGTGTCCCCAACACACCCAATACAATGCTAAATTGTATAGGTGCACTAGTTCGGCGAAGAGATGGTGATACAAGTGGTATATGGATAGTAGATAAAGGTATTTGTAATATGAAATTATAAAAACAGCAAGGTAACTAATGATAAAAGTGAGTGTAAACGGTATTGCAATGCTAGGAAACAAGGCCTAGGGTTCATACTTTCACTAGTGCAAGTCCTCTCAACAATAATAACATAATTGAATCATATAACTATCCCTCAACATGCAACAAAGAGTCATTCCAAAGTCACTAATAGCGGAGAACGAACGAAGAGATTATGGTAGGGTACTAAACCACCTCAAAGTTATTCTTTCCAATCAATCCGTTGGGCTATTCCTATAAGTGTCACAAACAGCCCTAGAGTTCGTACTAGAATAACACCTTAAGACACAAATCAATCAAAACCCTAATGTCACCTCAAGTATCCGTGGGTATGATTATACGATATGCATCACACAATCTCAGATTCATCTATTCAACCAACACAAAGGACCTCAAAGAGTGCCCCAAAGTTCTACCGGAGAATCACGACGAAAACGTGTGCCAACCCCTATGCATAGGTTCATGGGCGGAACCCGCAAGTTGATCACCAAAACATACATCAAGTGAATCACGTGATATCCCATTGTCACCACAGATACGCACGGCAAGACATACATCAAGTGTTCTCAAATCTTTAAAGACTCAATCCGATAAGATTACTTCAAAGGGGAAACTCAATTCATTACAAGAGAGAAGAGGGGGAGGAGAAACATAAGATCCAACTATAATAGCAAAGCTCGCGATACATCAAGATCGTGCGAAATCAAGAACATGAGAGAGAGAGAGAGAGATCAAACACATAGCTACTGGTACATACCCTCAGCCCTGAGGGAGAACTACTCCCTCCTCGTCATGGAGAGCACCGGGATGATGAAGATGGCCACCGGAGAAGGATTCCCCCTCCGGCAGGGTGCCGGAACGGGTCTAGATTGGCTTTCGGTGGCTACGGAGGCTTCTGGCGGCGAAACTCCCGATCTATTGTGCTCACGGATGTTTTTAGGGTATATGGAGATATATAGGCGGAAGAAGTACGTCAGGGGGGCCACGAGGGGCTCACGAGGGTGGAGGGCGCGCCCAGGGGGGGTGGGCGTGCCCCCTACCTCGTGACCTCCTTGTAGGTTCCCCGACGTGCACTCCAAGTCTTCTGGGCTTCTTTCCTCCCAAAAATGAGTTCCGTGAAGTTTCAGGTCAATTGGACTCCGTTTGATTTTCCTTTTCTTCGAAACCCTAAAACAGGGTAAAAACAGAAACTAGCACTGGGCTCTGGGTTAATAGGTTAGTCCCAAAAATGATGTAAAAGTGTATAATAAAGCCCATAAACATTCAAAACAGTAGATAATATAGCATCGAGCAATCAAAAATTATAGATACGTTGGAGACGTATCACGCTCCAGTCCAGCAAAAGAATGTCAACTCCATTCTAAGAAGCGTGTGTGTATCCTCACATCATGAAATTTTATAGCATTCTGGTCATATTTTCTACATGTTTCTTACCCGTCTCTCTTTTAGAAAATAAGGTTTAACGATACAAGACTTCCTCATTGGAATCGTATTCGAAGAAAATATCTTGCGGGAATTCTCTGTGCTCTAGTGCTGATGTAAGTACATGTTGTATATCACTATATTTTTACATCAGCATGTATTTTGTTAATCGGCCTGAATCTAACCTTTATCTGATCTAAAATTAGTTGTAGAAAAATGTTAAAGGCGCCAATGTTGATTTTTGTAAGGAAAACTGCCTGGTAGTTTTGCGTACTGAGTTGCATGAATGTGCTATCTCATATCACGCACATTACTGAATTGTAGTGCTTCTCTGGTTGCCCATTCATTCATTGTGTCAATGTTGCTTTCGTATTACCTTACCTGGCTGATGATAGTTGTGCCATATTGTGTTAATTTGGTGTAGGCTAGTTGCCCAAACGTTCGCTGTGTCAATGTTGCTTTCCTATTATCTGACTTGGCCAATGATAGCAATGCTAGTGTGTTAATTTTGTGGGGCTGCTGAAGATAAGAAGACAAACTCTGAAAACAGCAAGGCAACCCCGTTGTTTCTTTCCAGTAAATCTAGGCAGGTAATATGGCAATAACTCATGATTAATCTGTTTGGTTCCCGTCCTAATTTATGTTATGATGCAGTGCTCAAGGCACTCTCCACTATCAATAATAGAAGCCTGCCAAAATCGCCATCTGAATCTGTTCAGTATCCTCTGTCTCGAATGCGACGGAATAAATGTATGTTTGTGAACCAATTAATGGCTGAAGCAATGATGGAAATGGTGGATGAATCGGAGGTGCAGAGTCGTGCGACACAACAATTGATCAATGTTTTCAGAGACAGTGTGGCAAAGTAGCAAGAACTTGCCCACATGCTTATGGGCGTCATCTGTGCTTAGGTTGCAGATTGTGACGTTGTAGATGGTTAGGTTCTGCTCATTTATTTGCACTGGCATCAATCTTTGATTGCCCAGTGGATGTAATTTCCTGTAATATATTCTGGATGTGCAATGTTATTCCCTGTATGCCGTACCTTTGCTCGTCGTAATGGGCTCAAATTATCTAATTTGGCCTAAAGACATGAACGAACTTTAGTGGGCCCATTAAGTTAATGGGTCGTTAATAGGCCGAAAGTTAATGGTCGGCCCTCTTACCTCCCGGGTCGTTAACAGGCCGACATCGAAGCGGGCAACAGGTGGCCCCAATTTATTTCACGGGCCGTTAACAGGCCATTACTAAGTTTGGGCTACATATGGCCCAACTATACTGTAGGCCTTTAGCAGGACGAAAGAGATATCGGGCTTGTATTGGACCATGAAGAGCATGGGCCGCTAAGAGGCTGAAAGTCAGGTCGTATTGTAAACGGCCCAACTGTGTTGTGGGCCTTTAGCAGGCCGAAAGAGAAACCAGGCTGGATTGGACCATGAAGGGCATGGGCCGTTAAGAGGCCAAAACTAAGGTCCGACTACAAATGGCCCAACTCATTTATGGTCCGTTAACAGGCCGAAAGGCACACAGGGCCGGGAATTGGCCCAACACTTAAATGGGTCGCTAAAAGGCCAAAACTCAGGTCCAACTACAATTGGCCCAACTGATTTATGGGCCGTCAACAGGCTGAAAGTGACATCGGGCCAGAAATTGGCCCAACACTTAAATGGGCCGCTAAAAGGCCGAAACTCAGGTCCGACTACAAATGGCTCATCAGATTTATGGGCCGTCAACAGGCTAAAAGACACACTGGGCCGGAAATTAGCCCAACATTTAAATGGGTCGCTAAAAGGCCGAAAGATGTACATCCTGAAAATTGGCCCATCCATTAAATGGGTCGTTAACAGGCCGAAATCTCATCGGGCCGATATTGAGCCCAAATATATAGCGGGCTGTTAACGGGCTCGAACTGATGATGGGCTGCAATGGTGTCAAATCTTTAACGGGCCGAATTGTCACATCTCGTATGGGCCGTGGGCTTAAATGGACCTGACACAAGTAGGCCTTATATGGGCCGGCCTGCTAATTTTTACTAGGCCGGCCTTTTTCACCGGAAAGGGCCACTGTTGGGCCGTGCCACGTGTCGACCTATCATAGGCGCCTCCTGTCCAATGAGTGGATGACATCTATCCCAACGATGAGCCGACACGTGTTTCCTCTAGCCAATGATGATTTTACACGTGGAAAATCCCCATTGGTCGGGGCTGTTAACGGGTTATCGGATCCAAAACCCGACCCGATAGCTTAACGGCGTTCCGTTACGGTGGATGCCACGTGTCGGTCACCCTTGACGAAAGCACTTCTGTGACACGCGATTTATCGTCATGGAAGTGGACACTTCCGTGGTGATAATTTTGGTAATGTCATGGAACACTTCTACGACAGCACAGGTATGACTATCTTGATTCTGTCATAAATTTGTCATGGATGTACATGCATGACAAAAAAAGCGACCTACTATGACAAACACGTATCATCACGGAAGTGTATTTTTTGTAGTGTATGACTCAACAAAGAAGAAAAAGAACAACGAAACAACTAAGTCTTCGTGCTCCATAGTCTTCACGCGATGTCTTCTCTTATCATAGTCTTCAATGTGAATGTCTTCACATACCACCTTTGACTTAAATGTCTTCATACATTTTTAGGGGTCATCTCTGGTAGGAAAACCGAATCAATGAGGGACTTCTACCTGTGTTATCCTGCAATTCTCACAAACACATTAGTCCCTCAACCAGGTTTGTCGTCAATACTCCAAAACCAACTAGGGGTGGCACTAGATGCACTTACAGCTATCAAAGAAGGTGTTGTGTTCTATGAAGCCATGCACATTAAACGATCCTGGAGAAGTTGCAGTACCTGGAAACCTTGGCAGCCTTGGCTTTGGCTTCTGGACCTGAGGCCTGTGCTCCACATGATAGTCAAATTGAGGTCCGGAAGTAGGAGGAGGAACCAGAATAGGCCAATGAACCATGATAGGTTGGCCGCGATCGAATGCCAGCTCAATTGTATGAGGCCTTGGAGGTGGTACAGGAGCGTCGACATTGACATGGGCTTGAAGTTGCACAATGGTTTCAGGTGCAACATTGACTTCAGGGGTAGTATTGGCTTCAGGCACCGTATTCACTTCAGGCGCCACATGAGCTTCAGCCATGACAACGTCATTGGCTTCAGTGTTATTGTTTGTGGCCGCCTCATTATTTTCAACCTCCACTTGAGTAGCTGGAGGGTCTGGCAAAGACTCATTCTCCTTGAGAACATTTTCTTGGTTGGTAGGGGGTGTGGCAACTCGCTCTTCTTCTTGACGGGGTTCTGGTGGTTCTTGTTGATCATCGGCTGATGCAGCCGAAATGTCTTCAACAGCTTTTTCTTCGGACTTAGAGACGTTCACAGTTGGAGTGGCGTCAAGGAACACTTGTCATGCCACTGAGTTGTGTTGCTCTTCTCCTTCTAGAACGCTTGTTAGAGTGACTTGTGGCCTTGGTCCTTTGCGAAGCCTGCGGAGTCCGAGCGACACCTTTGGAGAGGGAGTCGCCTGGACCACAAAGTCATCATCATCAAGCACCGGAGTGGTGGCTTGAGGTGGGGGAGTACTTGGGGATTCTTGATGAGGGGAGTCTTGAGGGCGATGAGCCCATGAATCATCCTGAGCAATTGGCGTCAGAGGACGACCAATGCTGATGAGTTTGCTATTCGTCAGAACAAGCAATGATACCATTTGGTGCTCAATCTGAGGAAGGACTTCATCATCTTCTACATTGTCATGATGACCAATGTCTTCAGCTTTAGGAGCTGGAATGTCTTTAGCTTCGGGAGCCTCTGTGGAAGCAGGCTCATGAACTATTAACTAACGCTCTCGGTGTTCAGACGCAGGACGAGCAACTGAGATTGGCTCGACGACAAGGGGCTCTGTGGGAGCAGCCCGATCTTTCTTCTTTGTCTTCCTCTTCTTGGTCGGTGGAGCATCGTCAGTGGTGTTCTTGTTCTTGCGCTTTCGGGCTTCGGCTTCAGCTGCCCTTGTTTTCTTGAGTTCTGAAGTAGTTGTAGGGACCTTAGGCTTCGAGCCTGTCATACTAGTAGGGAAGACAATGCTTGGAGCTTCCTACCTTGATTCTTCAGTTTGGGCCACAGCAGGCTTCTTCTTCTTCTTGGCAGCCATTCTGGGGTCAATGCTAGGGCGCCCCAGTGCCTTACGCTTCTCAGCCTCATTATGTGCTTGCACACTCTTCTCAGCAAAATATTTCATTCTTTCTCTTGAACCTTTTGCTTCCTCACGTTTCTGGTGAAACTGCTCCTTGAACTCATGCAGCGTCTGCTTGAAGCTTTGAACATCAGCCACGCTGAGATTTGCCATGTTCCTCTTGAACTGAGCTTTCTCATGATCAATCTTGTTCTTTAGTTCAACAATATTCTGAGCCAGAGCCAGCTCAGTAGCAATGGCACTGTGAAAAGAGACACTGATGCCAATTGGAAGCTCAAGATCATCGTGGTTGATGTTGGGGTTCTCAAACCATTCATCAATGAAATTGTTCAAGATGTCCATGTCAAAAAGGGGTAGATCATTGAAGATCCCTGCCTCTTCCTTGCTCTTTATCAATAGCTCAAGAGCATCATCGCCAAGATCGTCGTCACTTGAAAGATCAATGGCTTCATTTTCATTCCTCAGAACGGCAGCTGGGTCAGTGCTTGACGGGAAATCTGGATGAACTTCTTCTTCTTCTCAGTCTTGGAGATGCGAGAGAGATCTTTAGACTGCACACTTGCTTCAGGTGGAGCAGTGGCCAGTGGCTTCACATGCGAAGCTTTAGCTACAGCAGAAGGCTTTGAAGCCTTAGACTTCTTCTGCTTTTGTGGCTTAGGTGGTGCAGGCGCTTCATCAGAATCAGCGTCGTCTGCAGAGTGCTCCATGGCTGCCCCCTGAACAGCAATGTGAGTGAGGAGACCGTCGAGGTTGTAGTAGGGCCCGATGATATTGGGTTTGGCATCACGAGTGCCATCAGCCCGAGGAGAAGATGGACCAGGGTTGAAGTCGAGTCCAAGGTCCTTCTTGTTCTTCTTGGCAGACTCTTTGGCAAACTGGAAGTTGCGCTTGAAGAGATTGTCTTCACGACACCATAGCAGACTAGATGGGTTGGCATTTTCAAGTTGTGGTCCTCGGACCATGCAAGGATAGAAACCTTGAGCTATGGCTTCAGACTTGGACTTGGGCTGAAGACCTTTGTATACAATATCTCCCTAGGGGCCCTTGCTGGCATTCTTTTCAGCATATTCGGCAGTGACAAATTTGTACTTGAACCACTCCTCTGCCCAATATCTTCGAATCCATTGGATTCGGTTCTTGCGTTCCCCATAGGTCTCTTCAGGATCTGACTTGTATAGTTCATAGAGATCTGGTGGCAGGTCCTTGGCTGTGTTCCCACGGCGCTGCCTGCTTCCCTTTCTTGCTGACTTTTCTGTCGCCATGAAGTTCAGACTGAATGGCTTCAGAACTTGAAAAGGCTTCCGTCTGCTGGTCAGACAGGAACTGGCTTCGGGAGAATTGATGTGACGCTATAAGAACTCTGCAAATTAATGTAGACTAACCAAGCGATTCTCCCACAAACATGTACCTGTGACAACATTAGAGATGCGAGGGAAGGGGAAGAGGTCATATGCATTCTCAGAAGATTTTGAAGATAAATCAGTTTGAAGACATTAACCTCATAGCGTGAAGACATTCACTTATATGATGAGAGTTGGTTCCAGATTTGTACGAATCCAAGAATAAGTACAAGTGAGGAATCTAACTACTTTGTGAAGCATAAGTGAATATACTAGGCATGATATGAGATGCGGAACAGGATATATCCAATTTTGTAGGTACAGAAACCACTTGTGGTTGAAACGGATGAATCAATTGGATCAAAAAGGACAGTAAAAAGGAGGTTTTATTTACCACACGAAGAACTACTAGACAGAGTTGAGAGGAAGCCGAGCAGTTCGATCTTCCGTGCCCTAACTTGGCGACAAAAGACACCTACGGCGACGATGGAGGATACGAGGTCCACGGCCGGCGTGTGGACGGCGTCGGTGAGGTCGCGATAGCTAAGCGCTTCGTCGCCGACGTCGTCATGAGCTAGCGGTGGCGCTAGGGTTTGTGCGAGAGGAAGAGGTGGAAGAAGGGATAATGATCGCGGTGAGATGTATATTTCTAGAGACAGGGACGGCACATCGATATTACGCAGGTGCCCCTGGCGGTTCACATCTGAGGGACACGTGGCATGAATGCAACACCTTGGAAGTTGTTCCATGTTCCCACGCACGCCTGGATTGCCGGGTGGTCGTTCCCGCTTCTCCGATTTTTAGGCAAAATAGATATAGCATTAAAACAGATTCCATTTTTGTCTCTGTGTCTTCTGCTGACAAGGACTCAGAGAAGACAATCAACAGATTCAATAGAATGCATATGATTTGGATAGATGGAATCTGAGGTAGAAGCATAGAGGGGGTTAGGGTCCGATCACATTCACTTAGGTCAAAAGATTCGAACATGAAGACATAGCTATAAGTGAATGCTGTAGAGGACAGAACACTAATATAAGTATATACCAATATGATACCAAATCAACATTGTGAAGACAAACATGAAGTCGAATCAATGTTGAAGACAGACCAAATGTGAAGATTATGCAAATGAGACGCCAAATGAAAAACACTTCAAGCAAGAGTTTGATGGTGGCTGAGGGAGTCCTGGATTAGGGGGTCTCCGGATAGCCGGACTATATCCTTTGGCTGGACTGTTGGGCTATGAAGATACAAGATTGAAGACTTCGTCTCGTGTCCGGATGGGACTCTCCTTGGCATGGAAGGCAAGCTAGGCAATACGGATATGTATATCTCCTCCTTTGTAACCGACCTTGTGTAACCCTAGCCTCCTCCGGTGTCTATATAAACCGGAGGGCTTTATTCCGTGGGACAACATACAATCATACCATAGGCTAGCTTCTAGGGTTTAGCCTCTCCAATCTCGTGGTAGATCAACTCTTGTACTACTCATATTGTCAAGAATAATCAAGCAGGACGTAGGGTTTTACCTCCATCAAGAGGGCCCGAACCTGGGTAAAACATCGCGTCCCCTGCCTCCTGTTACCATCCGCCTTAGACGCATAGTTCGGACCCCCTACCCGAGATCCGCCGATTTTGACACCGACATTGGTGCTTTCATTGAGAGTTCCTCTGTGTCATCACCGATAGGCTTGATGGCTCCTTCGATCATCGATAGCGATGCAGTCCAGGGTGAGACTTTTCTCCCCGAACAGATCTTTGTATTCGGCGGCTTCGCACTGCGGGCCAACTCGCTTGGCCATCTAGAGCAGATCGAAAGTTACGCCCCTGGCCACCAGGTCAGGTTTGGAAGCTTAAACTACACGGCCGACATCCGCGGAGACTTGATCTTTGACGGATTCAAGCCCCTGCCGAGTGTGCCGCACGGTCACGATGAGCATGATTTTGCTCTACCATCGGACAGTGTTCAGGAGACCGCACCGGCAACCGCTCTGAACCTCAATTCGGAGCCAATTACGCCATCCATGGACGAGTCGATAGACCCCGCCACGGAGGCCGTACTCTCAGCAGTGATCGAGCCGAGTATCGACCTTACCCTTCACGGGAGCCGTGACGCCGAACTACCGGATTCTTCCCCGGCCACGGACTCCGAACCGCCTGCGCCCGTGCCCGTCGAATCCGACTGGGCACCGATCTTGGAGTTCACCTCCGCGGATATCTTTCAGCACTCGCCTTTCGGCGACATACTGAACTCATTAAGGTCTCTCTCCCTATCAGGAGAGTCCTGGCCGAACTATGTTCGGCATGATTGGGATGCGGATGACGAAGAAATTCGCCGCCCACTCACCACCCACTTAGTAGCAACTATCGACAATTTGACCGACATGCTAGACTTCGACTCCGAAGACATCGACGGTATGGACGATGATGCGGGAGACGAAGAGGAACCACTGCCCACAGGGCACTGGACGCCCACTTCATCATATGACGTATACATGGTGGACACACCCAAAGAAAACAACGACGAGGAACGGAAGGACGTAGCGAAGGGTTGTTCCCTCGAGAAGCAGTCAAAGCGGCGGCGTAGGCGCCGCTCCAAATCCCGCCTCGGCAGAAACAACAATCATATAGACCCAACGTTAGAGCAGGGTGAACCATCGCCCGACCACAGCAACACGGAGAATCAAACCGAACAACCTGACTCCGTCAAAGATAACAGTCCGGACGACATCACACCGGACATGAACACGGAGCAGTAGAATGCCCATCAAAGGCTTGTTGCCACTGCGAGGAGTCTGAAAAAGCAGAAGCGAAGGCTCAAGGCTACACAAGACACACTCAGAATCAAATGGAGTGAAGTACTCAACACTTCAGCGAAGTACGGCGGTAATCGCCACACCAAGAGCTACCCGAAGCGAAAGTTGCTACCTGAATTCGATGAGGAGGCCTTAGATCCCCCGCAATTAAAAAGCAAAACGGCCATCCGGTCGGATAGACGACCTCGTGGCCAACATAGAGCGGCAAACGCCGCCGCACATAAGCCAGTAAGCGATCCACGCGGGGGCTCGCATCAAAAGGACGGCACAACCAGATCCATATACAGGCCACGCAAGCGCGCTCCAGCATGCAATGCAACACAACAAACATCCGAACACCACGGTACACCCAAATACAGGGGTGCCGCACACCCCTTATGTTTCACCGATGAGGTGCTGGACCATGAAATTTCCAGAGGGATTCAAACCCGTAAACATAGAGGCGTACGATGGAACGACATACCCTGGGGTCTAGATTGAGGACTACATCCTCCATATCCATATGGCTCGAGGAGACGATCTCCACACCATCAAGTACTTACCCCTCAAGCTCAATGGGCCAGCTCGGCACTGGCTTAAAAGCCTCCCCGAAAACTCCATTGGAAGCTGGGAAGAGCTCGAAGATGCCTTTCGGGCAAATTTTCAAGGGACCTATGTCTGACCACCGGATGCAGACGATATAAGTCATATAACTCAACAGCCCGAAGAGTCAGCCCGAAAGCTTTGGAACAGGTTCCTCACTAAAAAGAACCAAATAGTCGATTGTTCGGACGCTGAAGCCTTAGCAACTTTCAAGCACAGCGTTCGAGACGAATGGATTGCCAAACACCTCGGCCAAGAAAAGCCGAGAACAATGGCAGCACTAACAAGCCTCATGACCCGCTTTTGCGCGGGCGAGGACAGCTGGTTAGCCCGATGCAGCACCAGCGACCCAAGCACATCCGAAGTCAGGGACGGAAATAGGAAATCACGACGCAACAAAAACAAGCGCCGGAATAAAGAAGACAGCCCGAAGAGCACGGCGGTAAACGCCGGATTCAAAAGCACTCGGCCAGGTCAGCAAAAGCCGCCCCCCAAAGGCAACAAAGATGAACTGTCCAGCCTAAACAAGATTCTGGACCAAATATGTCAGATCCATAGCACCCCTGATAAACCTGCAAACCATACCCATAGAGAATGTTGGGTCTTCAAACAGTCCGGCAAGCTCAATGCCGAACATGAGGGGCAGGATACACCAAGCGAAGACGAGGACGAGCTTCGCAAGCAAAGCACTAGGGAACAGAAGAAATTCCCACCAGAAGTCAAAACAGTCAATGTATTACACGTGACAAAGGGGAGAAACAAAGCGACACTCCTAGAGACACATCACAGTGGAGTTCTGCCACTGGTCGTCCCAACCGATCACCTTTGACCATCGGGATTACTCGGCAAGTATCCGGCATGCAGGATGAGCTTCCTTGGTATTAGACCCAATAATTGACAGATACCACTTCACACGAGTCCTGATGGACGGCGGCAGCAGTTTAAACCTGATATATCAGGACACAGTCCGCAACATGGGGATAGACCCAGTAAAAATTAGCCATAACAATACTACCTTTAAAGGAGTAACGCCAGGCCTAGAAGCCCATTGCACAGGCTCCCTGCTACTAGAGGTTATATTCGGCTTTCCCAATAAATTCCGCAGCGAAAAGTTAACCTTCCACATTGCTCCGTTCCAAAGAGGCTATCAAGCACTACTCGGACACGAAGCTTTCACTCGCTTTAACGCAATACTGCATTACGCTTCCCTCATGCTTAAGATGCCCGGTCCACATGGCATCACTACAGTAAATGGAAATATTGAGCGCTCCTTGCGTGCGGAAGACCGTGCGGCTGCCTTGGCAGCCGCACACTAAACGTCCTCACCAACTAAAGCATCTGACAGGTCGTTAAGACCACGGACACGGTTGGACGAGTCCGGTGCAGCTATATGTAATTCATACAGGTTCGACGGCTATACCCCTATTACAATACAAGGGGTTCAACGCGCGCGCACAAGTGGCAATCAGGCTCAACTTTACTCATTTTGAACTATATATTGTTTATTTAGTATAATTTACCTTTTGCACGGCAACTTTTCAATTAAGTTACTCTCTTTTTCAGATGACCATGGTGCTACACCCGTCCAGAATACAGCACAACGGAGACACGGGCGCAGACGTGCAGCAGGGACCCGTTCCAAGGATTCTTTTTAGATTAAGACCCTCTGTAAACCTTTTTTACTGTCTTTTGTTGATACACATCCCTCGGATTCTCAGTACAATTGAGAAGGATGCTGACGTATTGGCATGTGGCCACGTCAGAATATTGCACGTACCTAGACACCAGGGGCTTATTACCGAGGGCACTGTTTAGGCCCGGTTTACATCATAAAGACCGAATACCTTAGGGAGTGTTCGGCGTAGCGAGTTTGGCCTAATATGCATCAGCTCCGAATCATGTCTTTGGTCAAATGTTGGGTTTTCCCGGCTCCTGCGTTTTGCTGCCTTACGTTACACTCTATCGGCTAAGGCGGCACCAGGAGAACTACTGCGATTGTGCCCTGGTTCATCCGGACGAGCACCTCAGTAGAGAAAGCCGAAAACTAACTGTCATGATATAGCATGAGACTAGTCAACCACTCGATGACCTAGCGGAATCTTCGGCATTCCTCCGCTTTAACGAAGGTTCGTTTCCCGGCCAGGCATGTACGCACCCCGAATTCGGATGAGTGAGGAGCCACCAGGGGCTATATAGTAGCCCCACTGTCAAACTCCTCTAGCTAAGTGAAAGTGTTAAAGCATTATAGTTCGGTTGCCTAGTTCGCTGCGCTATCACCTCCTTAATGGACCAAGACGTTGGATCAAGTGTGAACATGCGTCTTCTGCGAACACCCCCGCATTATATGCGTGGGGGCTGAAGCCGACGGCTGCAATCTTTCAGGTTATATACATATATACATAAACGGCCGCACAGAAGGCATCATAGCACTTTTGGGCAAAAGTATAAATATTGCCTTGATAAATTCAATAAAACATTGTTTTTACAATGGGAATACATGTCAATCAAACATAATATTCTTCGAGTACTGATCCTCTATTGAACGAGCGCCTTCAAGAACTTCTTCAAAGTAGTGCTCGGCAGCCACTCGGCCTATGGCCGAACCCTGTGCCGCAACAGTGGTGGCATCCATCTCCACCCAGTATGTTTTGACACGGGCGAGGGCCATCTGTGAGCCTTCTATGCACGCCGACCTCTTCACAGCATCAATGCGTGGCATAGCGCCAAGGAATTGTTGCACTAAGCTAAAGTAGCTATTCAGCCTTGCCCTCCTGGCCACAAATGATCCACAACGGACCTCAGGGCCAGTCCGGATAATCTATGGAGCTCGGCCCAACCGGTCAATCGCTCATTCAGCAGTAGCAGACGGACTGGAGCGTGAAACTATGACCAGAACAGCTTCTCCACTTCGCGACCTTTCTGATCCTTGAAGTACTCGGCGGCATCAGCAGCGCTCGCAGCCAAATCCATGTACGCGTCCGCAGAACTCCATAGCTGGTCCAGAGGAGCATACTTCGGATCTCCGAACTTAGTCCGCAACAAGAAAGGCTTCCTAGACATGATATCTGCCGCCTGATTCAGCTCCTCCTTCGTCGCTCTAATTTTGGAGTGGGCTTCCTTGGCAGCCACCCGGGCCTTCTCCAGGTCCGTCGCTTTCGCCCGGTTTTCCTCTTCAAGAAGCCGGTAATGGTCAGTAGCATCTTTTAACTCCACGGCCATCTTGGCAATTCTTTCTTTGCTCTCGCAATGTGCGGCCTGTTCGGCCCTTAACTCTTCGGCCGCCTGTAAAGCGGCCGCATTGCTACTCCTGGCTTGCTCCTTGGCTCGGGCAACCTCCGCCCGAAGGGTCTCCACGGTGGCAGCTCCATCTGCAATAACAACATATTAACGATACTGGCATCATGCTGCTCTTACTTTGTGACATTCACCAGAAATATCACCTACCATGTGCCTCATCAAGCCGCTTGTTAACAAGCACAATGTCGGCATCTGCCGCATCCATTTGCCGCTTTAGTTCGGCAAACCCATCAGTGCGGCTAGCCACCGGAGCTTCAACCACCTGCACATAAAGGCGGTCTGGTTATTACCTGGGACTACGATCCTCTGTTTGCCGCCGTTCTCGACGACAACCAGAGTCTCAGGGGCTACTATCTACATAGGGCACACCTAAAAATGTGCGGTACTGTCAAAAATGTACACCATTTCACGTACCTCAAAACCCGTCAGTAGACTCATAAAGGCTTCATGCAACCCGCTTTCGGCGGACGAAATCCTTTCAATCACCGTACCCATTAACGTACAGTGCTCTTCTGAGATAGTCGCTCGCTCTAGCAGATCCCTCAGTACGTCCGACCGCATACCAGATGGTGCCGGACTCTTTTGATTTCTCTCTTCAAGAGCCAGATACTGGGGACTTCGGGTGGCCATAGGATTACCTTCTGGCCTTGCCAGATCAGGAGAAACCCTCCTCGACGACACCTCGGGGTCGCCCGCCTCTTGAGGTGGTGTGGCAGGGGGAGGTGTTTCGCTCTCCATCGTCTCTGGAAGAAGATCCCCCGAAGACAAGCTCTGCTGAGAAGGGCTAAGATCCGAACTGCAAGATAAATGCTTCGGTTATTTTCCTCAGAAGTAAGGTAGGATATCTTCACTATTAAGTACTTTTTGATTACTTACAGCTCGTTAGAGGGCTGATCCCTGCGCGGACATTGTGCGGCAAGAACACCCTCCGAGGCAGGACCCTCTGGCGGAGATTTCTTCTCCCGTTTGGAAACCTTGTTTTCCGGATCTTCAGAGGTGGTCCTCTTCCTTCCCCGGGGAGAGAGAATGTCAGATTCTTCCCCTTGGTTATCCTCCCTCGTGGAGGCGCTCATTCCCTCGGTTGGAATAGGTAGCGATGGAGGCCCGCTTTCGCCCTCTTTATTCCCCCCTTCATCTTCCTTTGAGGGCACCAGGCAAGGTGCTGGCTCGAGCATCTTTTCCAGCACCGAATTGTCCAAGCCTTCAGGAAGGGGGGCCGAACATCGGATCATCTTTGCCTTTGTTATCCAGTCCTGGTCAAAGAGCGATTCTTCAGAATGATGTCATGATAAGTAAAAGGACATCGTGTTCGGCCATGGGATTACTTACTTGGGCAGCGGTGCGGTTGCTGCTCAGGCCCACGTCCTCGGTAGTGTCCGGACACTCTATTTGGGGTCCGAAGAACGATTTGTACATCTCCTTGTGCGTCATGCCGAGGAAATTCTGAATAGTGCACGGTCCTTCCAGGTTGAATTCCCAAATGCGGACGGGCCGGTGTTTGCAAGGCTGGACCCGACGAACCAGCATAACTTGCATTACCATAACTAGACTGAAATCTCCCTCGAAGAGATCTCGGATACGGCTCTGCAGTATTGGCACGTCCTTGTCTGGACCCCAGCTCAGCCCCCTGCTGATCCATGACATCAGTTGTGGTGGAGGGCCCGAGCGAAAGGTGGGGGCAGCTACCCACTTGGCACTTCAGGGAGCTGTGACGTAAAACCACTCCTATTGCCACAATACGGACACCTCTGGAAGGGAAACCTTTGGCCATGGAGCGTTAGCAATTTTGCTTATTAGAGCACCTCCGCACGCGGCGTACTGCCCCTTGACCATCTTCGGCTTCACATCGAAGGTCTTGAGCCACAGGCCAAAGTGAGGGGTAATGCGGAGGAAGGCCTCACAAACGATAATAAATGACGAGATGTGAAGAAGGGAATCCGGGGCAAGATCGTGAAAATCCAGCCCGTAATAGAACATAAGACCCCTAACAAAGGGATCCAGAGTGAAACCTAGTCCTCGGAGGAAGTGGGAGACGAACACAATGCTCTCGTTGAGTTCTGGAGTAGGGACGACCTGCCCTCGGGCGGGCAGCCTATGCAAAATTTCAGCGGTCAGATATCTGGCCTCCCTCAACTTCTCGATATCCTCCTCTATGATGGAGGAAGGCATCCACCGGCCTTGAAGGCTGGATCCGGACATGATTGAAGGTCCGAAGCACCTGACCTGGGCTTTGGGTGTTAGAACTCAAGGCGGGGGAAGGATTCGATTGAGCACGGGAGGTAAAAAAGTAAAAGCCTTGTCCCTTTATAAAGAGGGTGAATATCAAGCGTCCTCCTCATGGCCGTTTGGGACTTGCCTAAAATCTATGAGTCCTAGGCACGGTTGGGTTACCCACGTCCGTATTAATGAGAATCCCGTAATAAGGGGAACACGATCTCTGCTTTGACAAGACGTGTCAAGAAACCGCTTCGCGTTATGTGCGGGGCTGGTTAAAGAAAAACGGTTCGAATGATTACCGGGCCATGGCGTGATGTCATGCTGCCAAAATGTGTCAGCATATTAGATTTGTGGAAATATTATTCTCTCTACGGTGGTATGTGGAACTTATTTTGCAGGGTCGGACACTATCCTTGTATTCAAACTCTTCTGTGGTGTATTCGGAGGAGGAACCCACCTTGCAATGCCGAAGACAACACTGCGCGCTGGACTCATCGTCATTGAAGCATGGTTTAGGGGCTACTGAGGGAGTCCTGGATTATGGGGTCTCCGGACAGCCTGACTATATCCTTTGGCCGGACTGTTGGGCTATGAAGATAGAAGATTGAAGACTTCGTCTCGTGTCCGGATGGGACTCTCCTTGGCGTGGAAGGCAAGCTAGGCAATACGGATATGTATATCTCCTCCTTTGTAACCGACCTTGTGTAACCCTAGCCTCCTCCGATGTCTATATAAACCGGAGGGCTTTAGTCCGTGGGACAACATACAATCATACCATAGGCTAGCTTCTAGGGTTTAGCCTCTCCGATCTCGTGGTAGATCAACTCTTGTACTACTCATATTGTCAAGAATAATCAAGCAGGACGTAGGGTTTTACCTCCATCAAGAGGGCCCGAACCTGGGTAAAACATCGTGCCCCCTGCCTCCTGTTACCATCCGCCTTAGACGCACAGTTCGGGACCCCCTACTCGAGATCCGCCGGTTTTGACACCGACAATGGCGTTACCCACCGTATAGAAAGTATTAGACCCAGACACGACGCACAATCATCGTGGCACTCCGAAGTCAATTTCCGCATTAATGTATTCACACTTAGAGTGTATGTCTTCATTGTTTGAAGATATACGTTACTTCGTGTGTTGCACATCTAAGGCATCACATGCATAAGCTCTAGGATGTGTGTCCAATTATAGGACATTTGAGGATTCTAAGATATTTAGCTCACACCGCAACTTGCAAAACCTTTTCTCATCCAACGGCTTTGTGAAGATATCTGCCAATTGCTCTTCAGTGTTGACGTGAATGATATCAATATCTTCCTTCATGACATGATCTCTGAGAAAGTGATGATGGATCTGAATGTGCTTTGTCTTCGAATGTTGAACTGGGTTGTTGGAAATCTTGATGGCGCTTTCATTGTCGCAGTAGAGTGGCACATGCTTCAGATGGATGCCATAGTCCTTGAGAGTTTGCTTCATCTATAGAAGCTGAGCGCAGCAAGATCCAGCAGCAATGTATTCAGATTCAGAAGTGGAGAGAGATACACAGTTCTGCTTCTTTGAAAACCAATAGACAAGAGATCGTCCAAGAAAGTGACATGTGCCTGATGTAGACTTGCGATCAACCTTGTCACCAGCATAATCAGCATATGAGAATCCAACTAGATCAAACTCTGAGCCCTTTGGATACCATAATCCTAGTGTTGGGGTGTAAGCCAAGTATCGAAGAATTCGCTTCACAGCTAAGTGATGCGACTTCTTTGGTTCCGCTTGGAATCAGGCACACATGCAAACAATAAGCATGATATCTGGCCTAGATGCACATAAATAGAGTAAAGAACCAATCATGGAGAGGTATACCTTTTGATCAAACTCTTTACCATTGTCCTCAGGGCCCAGATGACTTTTGGTTGGCATTGGCTTCGTGTATCCCTTGCAGTCTTGCATTCCAAACTTCTTCAGGCAGTCTTTGAGGTATTTCTCTTGAGATATGAAGATGTCGTTGCTTTGCTGACGAATTTGAAGACCAAGGAAGAACTTCAGCTCACCCATCATGGACATATGATATTGTTCTTGCATCATGTGTCCAAACTCATCACTGTATCTTTTGTCAATGCAGCCGAAGATAATGTCATCCACATATATCTGGCACACAAACAGTTCACCGTCGTATGTCTTCATGAAGAGAGTGGGATCCAGTGAACCAGGTTTGAAGCCTTTTGTTGGTGTCAAAACTGGCGGATCTCGGGTAGGGGGTCCTGAACTGTGCGTCTAGGCGGATGGTAACAGGAGGCAGGGGACACGATGTTTTACCCAGGTTCGGGCACTCTTGATGGGGGTAAAACCCTATGTCCTGCTTGATTAATATTGATGATATGGGTAGTACAAGAGTAGATCTACCACGAGATCAGAGAGGCTAAACCCTAGAAGCTAGCCTATGGTATGATTGTATGTTATTGTTATGTCCTACGGACTAAAACCCTTCGGTTTATATAAACACCGGAGAGGGTTAGGGTTACACAAGGTCGGTTACACAGGAGGAGATATCCATATCCGTACTGCCTAGCTTGCCTTCCACGCCAACGAGAGTCCCATCCGGACACAAGATGAAGTATTCAATCTTGTATCTTCATAGTCTAACAGTCCGGCCAAAGAATATAGTCTGGCTGTCCGGAGACCCCCTAATCCAGGACTCCCTCAGTAGCCCCTGAACCAGGCTTTCAATGACGATGAGTCCAGCGCGCAGTATTGTCTTCAGCATTGCAAGGCGGGTTCCTCCTCCGAATACATCACGGAAGAATTTGAATACAAGGATAGTGTCCGACCCTGCAAAATAAGTTCCACATACCACCGTAGAGAGAATAATACTTCCACAAATATTATCTGCTGACACGTCTTGGCAACATGACATTATGTCATGGCCCGGTGATTATTCGAACCGTTTCCTTTAACTAGCCCTGCACATAACACGAGGCAGTTTTTTGACACGTCTTGTCAAAGCAGAGATCGTGTTCCCCTAATTACCGGATTCTCATCAATACGGTCGTGAGTAACCCAACCGTATCCAGGACTCCTAGATTATAGGCAAGTCCCAAACGGCTACGGAGAGGACGCTTGATATTCACCCTCTTTATAAAGGGACAAGGCTTTATACTTTCCCTCCCGTGCTCAATCGAACCCTTCCCCCGCCTCGAGTTCTAACACCCAAAGCCCAGGTCAGGTGCTCCGGACCTTCAATCATGTCCGGATCTAGCCTTCAAGGCCGGTGGATGTCCTCCTCCATTACAGAAGAAGATATCAAGAAGTTGAGGGAGGCCAGATACCTGACCGCCGAGGTTTCGCATCGGCTGCCTGCCCGAGGGCAGGTCGTCCCTACTCCTGAACCCAATGAAGACGTCGTGTTCATCCCCCACTTCCTCCAAGGTCTAGGCCTCACTCTGGATCCCTTCGTTAGGGGGCTGATGTTTTATTACGGGCTAGATTTCCACGATCTAGCCCCGGACTCCTTTCTCCACATCTCATCATTTATTGTTGTATGTGAGGCTTTCCTCCGCATTACCCCTCACTTTGGCCTATGGCTCAAGACCTTTGACGTGAAGCCGAAGATGATCGAGGGGCAGCATGTAGCATGCGGAGGCGCATTAATAAGTAGGATCGCCGGAGCTCCATGGACAAAGGGTTCTATTCAAGAGGTGTTTGGATTATGGCAACGGGAGTGGTTTTACATCACAGCTCCCAGAAGTGCCAAGTGGGCGGCTGCCCCTGCTTTCCGCTCAGGCCCTCCACCACAACTGATGTCATGGATTAGCAGAGGGCTGAGCTGGGGTCCCGCAAAGGACTTGCCTGTATTGCAAAGCCGCATTCAAAATCTCTTCGAAGGAGATTTCAGTTTGATTATGGTAATGCAAGTCATGCTGGTTCGACGAATCCAGCCATGCAAACGCCGGCCTCTTCGCCTGTGGGAGTTCAACGCAGAAGGACCGCGCGCTATTCAGAATTTCCTTGGCCTGATGCACGAGGAGATGTATAGATCATTCTTCGGACCCCAGATAGAGTGTCCAGATACTACCGAGGACGTGGGCCTGAGCAGCAACCGCACCGCCGACCAAGTAAGTTATCCTCTAGCCGAACACACCGTCTTTCATTTATCATGACGTTACTCTGAGAAATCGCTCTTTGACTAGGACTGGATAACAAAGGCGAAGATGATTCGGTGTTCGGCCCCCCTTGCCCGGAGCCCTCAAAGGAAGACAAAGGGGGGGATAATGAGGGCGAAAGCGGGCCTCCACCGCTACCTATTCCGACCGAGGGAACGAGCGCCTTCGTGAGGGAGGATAACCGAGGGGAGGAATCTGACATTCTCACATCCCGGGGAAGGAAGAGGGCTACCTGTGAAGATCCGGAAACCAAGGTTTCCAAGCAGGAGAAGAAATCTCCACCAGAGGGTCCTGCCTTGGAGGGTGCTCTTGCCGCACAAAGTCCGCACGGGGATCAGCCCTCTAACGAGCTGTAAGTAATTAAAATGTACTTTAATAGTGAAGATATATTACCTTACCTCTGAGGAAAATAACTGAACTATTTATCTTGCAGTTCGGATCTTATCCCTTCTCAGCAAAGCTCGTCTTCGGGGGATCTTCTTCCGGAGATGATGGAGAGCGAAACGCCTCCCCCGGACTCCTCCGCTCAAGAAGTGGGCGACCTTGAAGTGTCATCACGGAGGGCCTCTCCAGATCCGGTGAGGCCAGAGGATAATCCTATAGTCACCCGAAGTCCCCAGCGTCCGTCTCGAAGAGAGCAAATGGAAGAATCCGGCATCGTCTGGTATGCGGTCGGACGTACTGAGAGAGCTGTTGGAGCAAGCGTCCATCTCATAAGAACACCGTACATTTATGGGTACGGTGATGGAAAGGATTTCATCCGCCGAAAGCGGGTTGCATGATGCCTTTATGAGTCTACTGACGGGCTTTGAGGTACGTAAAATGATGTACATTTGTGATGGTACCGCACATTTTTAGGTGTGCCCTGTGTAGATAGTAGCCCCTGAGACTCTGGTTGTCACCGAGAACGGCGGCAAACAGAGGATTGTAGTCCCAGGAAATAACCATAGCGCTTTAATGTGCAGGTAATGGGAGCTCCGGTGGCTAGCCGGACTCATGAGTTTGCCGAACTGAAGCGACAACTGGATGTGGCGGATGCCAACATCGAGCTTGTTAACAAGAGGCTTGATGAGGCACAGGGTAAGTGGTATTTTCTGGTGAATGCCACATAGTAAGAGCAGCATGATGCCAGTATCTTTAATATGTTGTGACTGCAGATGGAGCTCCCACCGTGGAAACGCTGCGGGCGGAACTTTCCCGAGCCAAAGAACAAGCAAGGATTAGTAGTGCGGCTGCTTTGAAGGCGGCCGAAGAGTTGAAAGCCAAGAAGGCCGTGCATTGCGATAGCAAAGAGAAGATGGCCAAGATGGCCGTAAAGTTAAAAGACACTGCCGACCATTGCCAGTTCCTTGAAAAATAAAATCGAGCGAGGGCAACGGACCTTGAAAAGGCCACGATGGTGAACAAAGACACCCGCTCTGCTATGAGAGCGAAGAAGGAGGAGTTGCGTGAAGCCGGGGATATTGCGGCTGGGAAGCCCTTTATGCTGCGGAGGAAGTTCGGAGATCCACGGTATGCCCCTCTGGATCGGCTGTGGAGTTCGGCGGACGCATATATGGACTTGGCGGCGAGCGCTGTCGATGCGGCCAAATACTTCCAAGATCAAACGGATCGTGAAGTGGACAAGCTGTTCTGGTCACAATTTAACGTTCTAGAGCGTCCGCTTCCGTTGACTGATCAGCTAGCCGAATGGGCCGAACTCAATAGGTTGTCCGGACTCGCCATGAGGTCTGTCGTGGATCAGCTGTGGCCAGAAAAGCCGAAGCCGAACAGCTATTTCAGCTTAGTGCAGCAGTTCCTTGGTGCGGTGCCGCACATCAATGCGATGAAGAGGTCAGCGTGCATAGAAGGCTCGCGGATGGCCCTTGCCCGTGTTAAAGCATACTGGGCGGAGATGGATGCTACCACTGTTGCGGCGCAGGGTTCGGCCATAGGCCGAGTGGCTGCCGAGCACTACTTCGAAGAGGTTCTCGAGGGTGCTCGTTTGATAGAGGCCCAGTGCTCGAAGAATATTATGTTTGAGTGACATGTATTCCCATTGTAAACACAATGTTTTTATGAAATTTATTAAGGTTGTGTTTATACTTTTGCCTGAAAGTAATATGATGCCTCATGTGCGGCCGTTTATGTATACATGTGTATAACCTGAAAGATTGCAGTAGTTGGCTTCAGCCCCCACGCATATAATGCAGAGGTGTTTGCAGAAGACGCGTGTTCACAGTTAACCCAACGTCTTGGTCCTATTAAGGAGGTGATAGCGCAGCGAACGAGGCAACCGGACTATAATGCTTTAACACTTTCACTTAGCCATAGGAGTTTGACGGTGGGGCTACTATATAGCCCCTGGTGGCTCCGCACTCTCCCGAATTTGGGGTGCGTACATGCCTGGCCGGGAAACGGCCCTTCGTTAAGGCGTAGGAATTCTAACATTCTGATAGGTCATCGAGTGGTTGACTAGTCTCACGCTATATCATGACAGTCAGTTTTTGGCTTTCTCTACTGAGGTGCTCGTCCGGATGACCCGGGGCACAATCGCAGTAGTTCTCCTAGTGCTACCTTAGCCGATAGAGCAGAACGTAAGGTACCAAAACATAGGAGCCGGGCAAACCCAACATTTAACCAAAGACATGATTCGGAGCTGATGCATATAAGGCCAAACTCGCGACACCGAACACTTCCTAAGGTATTCGGTCTTTATGGTATAAAACGGGCCTAAACAGTGCCCTTTGTAAGAAGCCCCTGGTGTCCAGGTACGTGCATTATTCTGACGTGGCCACATGCCAAGACGCCAGCATCCTTCTCAATTGTACTGAGAATCCGAGGGATGTGTATCAACAAGAGATAGTAAAAAAGGTTGACGCAGGGTCTTAATCTAAAAAGAATCCTTGGGATGGGTCCCTGCTGCACGTCTGCGCCTGTGTCTCCGTTGTGCCGTATCCTGGACGGGTGTAGCACGGTGGTCATCTATAAAAGAGAGGAACTTAGGTGAAAAGTTGTCGTGCAAAAAGGTAGGTTTTAAAGAAACCATGTAAATTTCAAGATGAGTAAAAAATTGCCACTTGTCTATGCGCGTTGAGCCCCTTGTGTTTGTGATAGGGGTGTGGCCATCAAACCTGTACGCATTTCATATAGCTGCGCCGGACTCGTCTAACCATGTCCGTGGTCTTGACGACCTATTGAATACTTTAGTTGGTGAGGCCATTTTAGTGTGCGGCTGCCGAGGCAGCCGCACCCTCCTTAGCGCGCAGGGATCGCTCAATGTTTCCATTTACTGTAATGATGCCACGCGGACCGGGCATCTTAAGCGTGAGGGAAGCGTAATGCGGTATTGCATTAAAGCGAGCGAAAGATTCGCGTCCAAGTAGTGCTTGATAGCCACTTTGGAACGGAGCAATGTGGAAGGTTAAATTTTTGCTACGGAAGTTATCAGGGAAGCCGAATATAACTTCTAGTAGCAGGGAGCCCGTGTAATGAGCCCCTGGGCCTGGCATTGCTCCTTTAACGGTAGTATTGCTGAGGCAAATTTTCATTGGGTCTATCCCCATTTTGTGGATAGTGTCCTGATATATCAGGTTTAGACTGCTGCCGTCGTCCATCAGGACTCATGTGAAGTGGTATCCGTCAATTATTGGGTCTAATACCAATGCGGCCCATCCTACATGCCGGATATTTGCTGAGTAATCCCGATGGTCGAAAGTGATCGGTTGAGCCGACCAGTGGCAGGACTCCGCGGTGATTGGCCCTTTGGCATATTTCTCTGGGAGTGCCGCTTTATTTCTCCCCTTGATCACGTGTAACACATTTACTGTTTTGACTTCTAGTGGAAATTTCTTTTGTTCCCCAGTGTCTTGCTTGAGAGGCTCATCCTCGTCTTTGCTTGGTGTATCCTCCCCCTTGTGTACGGCATTCAGCTTGCCTGACTGCTTGAAGACCCAACATTCTTTATGGGTATGATTAGCGGGTTTACCAGGGGTGCTATGGATATGACATATTTGGTCCAGAATTTTGTTCAAGCTGGACAGTTCATCTCTGGCGCCTTTAGGGGGCGGCTTTTGCTGACCTGGCCGAGAGCTTCTGAATCCAGCGTTTACTACCGTGCTCTTCGGGCTGTCTTCTTTATTCCGGCGCTTATATTTTTGCTGCGTCGTGATTTCCCGTTTTCATCTCTAACTTCGGATGTACTTGGGTCGCTGGTGCTGCATCTGGCTAGCCAGCTGTCCTCACCCGCGCAAAAGCGGGTCATGAGGCTTGTTAATCCTTCCATTGTTCTCGGCTTTTCTTGGTCGAGGTGTCTGGCAAGCCATTCGTCGCGGACGCTATGCTTAAAAGCTGCCAATGCTTCGGCATCCGGACAGTCGACTATTTGGTTCTTTTTAGTAAGAAACCTATTGCAAAGCTTTCGGGCTGACTCTCCGGGCTGTTGAGTTATATGAATCAAATCATCCGCATCCGGAGGTCGGACATAAGTCCCTTGAAAATTTGCCCGAAAAGCATCTTCGAGCTCTTCCCAGCTTCCAATGGAGTTTTTGGGGAGGCTTTTAAGCCAGTGCCGAGCTGGCCCTTTGAGCTTGAGGGGTAAGTACTTGATGGCGTGGAGATCATCTCCTCAAGCCATATGGATATGGAGGATATAGTCCTCAATCCAGACCCCAGGGTCTGTTGTTCCGTCGTATGCCTCTATGTTTACGGGTTTGAATCCCTCTGGAAATTCATGGCCTAGCACCTCATCGGTGAAACATAGGGGGTGTGCGGCACCCCTGTATCTGGGTTTACCGTGTTGTTTGGATGTTTGTTGTGTTGCATCGTATGCTGGAGCACGCTTGCGTGGTCCATAGATGGATCTGGTTGCGCCGTCCTTTTGATGCGAGCCCTCGCGTGGATCGCGTAGTGGCTTATGTGCGGCGTTGTTTGCCACTCTATGTTGGTCATGAGGTCATCTATCCGGCCAGGTGGCCGATTTAATTTTTGGTTGCGGAGGATCTAAGGCCTCCTCATCAAATTCAGGTAGCAACTTCCGCTTCGGGTAGCTCTTGCTGGGGCAATTATCGCCGTACTTCACTGCTGTATTGAGTACTATATTCCATCTGATTTTAAGTGTGTCTTGCGCAGCCTTGAGCCTTGAGCCTTTGCTTTTGCTTTTTTACACTCCTCGCGGTGGCAACAAGCCTTTGACGGGCATTCTGTTGCTCTGGGTATCTGTCCGGTGTGATGTCACCCGGACTATTATCTTTGACAGAATCGGGTTGTTCGGTTTGATTCTCCGGGTTGCCGTGGTCTGGCGATGGTTCACCCTGCTCTAACACTGGGTCTATATGATCGTTGTTTCTACCGAGGCGGGATTTGGAACGGCGCTTACGCCGCCGCTTTGGCTGCTTCTCGAGGGGACAACCCTTCATTGCGTCCTTCTGTTCCTCGTGGTCGTTTTCTTTTGGTGTGTCCACCATGTATACGTCATGTGATGAAGTGGGCGTCTAGTGCCCTATGGGCAGTGGTTCATGTTCGTCTCCTGCATCGTCGTCCATACCGCCGATGTCTTCAGAGTCGAATTCGAGCATGTCGGTTAGGTCATCGACAGTGGCTACTAAGTGGGTGGTGGGTCGGTGGTGAATTTTGACGCCATCCGCATCCCAATCCTGCCAGACATAGTTCGGCCAGGATTCTCCTGACAAGGAGAGAGACCTTAATGAGTTTAGTATGTCGCCAAGGGGCGAGTGCTGAAAAATATCCGCGGAGGTAAACTCCATGATCGACGCCCAATTGGATTCGCTAGGAACGGGCGCAGGCGGTTCGGAGTCCGTGGCCGGAGAGAGATCCATTGTCAGCACGGCTCTCGTGCAGAGTAAGGTCGATGTTCGGCTCGGTCGCCGATGGGGGTAAGGCCTCCGTGGCGGGGTCCATCCACCCGTCCATGGACGGCGCAACTGGCTCCGAATTGAGGGTCGGAGCGGCTGCCGGTGCGATCTCCTGAACACTATCGGATGGTAGAGCTAAATCATACTCATCATGACCGCGTGACGCACAAGGCAGAGGCTCGAATCCGTCGAAGATCAAGTCTTCGCGGATATCGGCCGTGTAGCTTAAGCTTCCAAACCTGACCTGATGGCCAGGGGCGTAGCTTTCAATCTGCTCCAGATGGCCAAGCGAATTGGCCCGCAGTGCAAAGCCACCGAATACAAAAATCTGTCCGGGGAGAAAAGTCGCACCCTGGACTGCATCGCTGACAATGATAGAAGGAGCCATCAAGCCTAACAGCGATGACACAGAGGAACTCTCAATGAAAGCACCAATGTCAGTGTCAAAACCGGCGGATCTCGGGTAGGGGGTCCCGAACTGTGCGTCTAGGCGGATGGTAATAGGAGGCAGGGGACACGAAGTTTTACCCAGGTTCGGAGGTAAAACCCTACGTCCTGCTTGATTAATATTGATGATATGGGTAGTACAAGAGTAGATCTACCATGAGATCAGAGAGGCTAAACCCTAGAAGCTAGCCTATGGTATGATTGTATGTTATTGTTATGTCCTACGGACTAAAACCCTCCAGTTTATATAGACACCGGAGAGGGTTAGGGTTACACAAGGTTGGTTACAAAGGAGGAGATATCCATATCCGTACTGCCTAGCTTGCCTTCCACGCCAAGGAGAGTCCCATCCGGACACGAGACAAAGTCTTCAATCTTGTATCTTCATAGTCTAACAGTCCGGCCAAAGAATATAGTCCGGCTGTATGGAGACCTCCTAATCCAGGACTCCCTCACCATTGCTCTTCAGGAAGTCTTTGAGTGTGTCATACCAAGCACGAGGGGCTTGTTTGAGGCCATACAGTGCCTTATTGAGCTTGTAAACCATGTCAGGATGTTTTGGATCTTCAAAGCCAGGTGGTTGTGCAACATACACTTCTTCTTCAATCTTGCCATTGAGAAAAGCACTCTTCACATCCATTTGATACAGGAGGATGTTGTGATAGCAGAATGCGAATGGCTTCAAGCCTAGCCATCGGAGCGAATGTTTCATCAAAGTCAATTCCTTCAACTTGAGTATATCCTTGAGCAACGAACGAGCCTTGTTTCTGACTACTTGACCATGCTCATCTTGTTTGTTGCGATAGATCCATTTTGTGCCTATGATATTGTGCTTGCGAGGATCAGGACGCTTGATGAATTCCCACACATTGTTCAGTTCGAACTATTGAAGCTCTTCTTGCATAGCTTGAATCCACTCAGGTTCCATGAAGGCTTCAGCAACTTTCTTGGGTTCGGATATAGAGACAAATGCAAAGTGCCCACAGAAATATGCCAGTTGCGTTGCTCTTGAACGAGTAAGGGGACCAGGTGCATTGATGCTATCAATTATCTTCTCAATCTGTACTTCATTCGCAACACGAGGATGAACTGGACGAAGACTTTGCTCTTGCTGATCATTGTCTTCTTCTTCTTCATTATTGGCTTCAGGCTGAGCAGAGTCTTTAGGTTGATTTGGTGCAGAAATGATAAGTTCCTCTTCAGCCTGTGCCTCTGAAGGTATTATTTCTCCAGTACCCATAAGCTTGATGGATTCACTAGGTGGAACTTCATCTAGCACATTTGGCAGGTGCTCCCTTTGCGAGCCGTTAGTCTCATCAAACTGCACATCCACAGTTTCAACAACTTTATAGTGAAAGAGGTTGAAGACTCTGTAGGAGTGCGAATCCTTCCCATAACCAAGCATAAAACCTTCATGTGCTTTCAGTGCAAATTTTGAAGTGTGATGTGGATCCTTGATCCAGCACCTTGCACCAAATACTCCGAAGTAGCTTACGTTTCGCTTCTTACCAGTCAATAGTTCATATGATGTCTTCTTTAGAAGCTTGTGAAGATAAACACGGTTGATGACATGGCATGCAGTATCACTAGCTTCAGGCCAGAACTTCCTTGGGGTCTTGTACTCATCAAGCATCGTCCGAGCCATCTCAATGAGGGTTCTGTTCTTCCGCTCCATGATGCCATTTTGCTGAGGTGTGTATGGAGCTGAGAATTCATGAGTGATGCCCAATGTATCAAGACAAGTGTCGAGGACGATTTTCTTGAACTCTGTGTCGTTATCACTTCTTATGTGCTTGATCTTGATGCCATAGTTTGTGATGGCACGATTGGTGAATCGTCTGAAGACATCCTGCACTTCAGTCTTGTAGAGAATTATATGCACCCAGGTATATCTAGAGTAATCATCAACAATAATGAAGCCATAGAGACAAGCAGTAGTAGTAAGAGTGGAGTAATGAGTAGGGCCGAATAGGTCCATGTGAAGCAGCTCGAAGGGACGTGATGTAGTCATGATTGTCTTCGAAGGATGCTTGGCCCTAGTCATCTTCCTGGCTTCGCATGCACCGCACAGATGATCCTTTTTGAACTTGACACCCTCGATGCCTACGACATGCTTCTTCTTCGCGAGAGTGTACAAGTTCCTCATGCCAGCATGCCCTAGCCTACGATGCCAGAGCCAGCACTCTGAAGCTTTTGCTAGAAGACATACTGCCAACTGTGGTCCTGCTGAGAAATCTACCATGTACAGATCACCTTTTTGGTCCTTACTGACAAAAGGGGGAGAAGCATATGAGTTGATAGTCTTCAAGCGGGTCCATATGGGGTGGTTGCCTATTTTTGCCTAAGTTCTTACAACTCTCATTTTGTAACTATTTTGGCTCTTGAGTTATAACACTAAAACTTGATGGTCATCTACTACTCTTGCTGCTACTTTGTAATGCGATGATAAATTCCGCATGAAGTCATTCTACAGACACCATTTCTCATTATGCATTTCATTATCTTCATTATTCTTATATATGCATGATGAATTGTCTTCATGTGTTGAAGAGGATCTCCATAAAGTAAAACCTGCCATGTGCATTTGCATCCAAAAGCAAACTACTTATATGCACATCTTCAGGGGGAGCCTTTTACAACTTATGAAGACAGTGCCTATGATCCTTAACTTTCACATACTTTTATCCCCATTGAAAACTTCAACCAGTTTTTCATCAATCACCAAAAGGGGGAGATTGTAAGTGCATCTAGTGCCACCCCTAGTTGGTTTTGGAGTATTGATGACAAACTTGGTTGAGGGACTAATGTATTTGTGAGAATTGCAGGATAACACAGGTAGTAGTCCCTCATTTATTCGGTTTACCTACCAGAGATGACCCCTAAAAATGTATGAAGACATTGAAGACAATGGTGGTTCGTGAAGACATTCGCGATGAAGATAATGACTTGTGAAGACATTCACTTGAAGACTATGGAGTGCGAAGACATAGTTTTTTCGTAGTTTCCTTTTCTTCTTTATTGAGTCATAGGAACCACCGTACTATTAAGTGGGGTCCCAGTGAACAAAGTCAGATGACTGATGTGATGCTCAACCAAAATCCTATGTCTTCAAGCGAAGACAATGAGAGCAAATCTTATTCAGAGTTAGATAAGTCAGCTTTGCTTGTAGGCCAAGCCAAGCTGCCGCGTGTGTTTGAAATCTGACCGTTGGACACGTGTCAGTTCCTTAGTGACCGAGGGTCATTTCGGACATATCATGTCGGGTTGCCTCCAGGCTATAAATTTCCCACTCCCTACACCATAAATTGGTGGCTGCTCAGAGTTAGTGCATGGCTTTTGTCGTTTAAGAGCAACCCACCTTCGAAGCCTTTGATAGAAAGAGATCCTAGCGAGGACAAAGCCCAAAACACCTAGAGCCAAAGAGTGTTAGGCAGCACTGAAGTCTTTCTGTTTGTGTGACCTGAAGACTTTTTACACTTGAGTACTGTGAATCCTCCAGACGATTAGGCGTCGCGTTCTGAGCATCCAAGAGCCATTGTGGATCGCGGGTGAACGAAGTCTGTGAAGGTTTAGAAGTCTACCTTGAAGACTTACTAGAGTGATTGGGCGAGGACTGGGTGTCCTTAGCTCAAGGGGAATAAGGTGAAGACGCGGTCTTCTGAGTTCAATCTCAGCCTCCCTAGCTAACCAGATGTACAGTTGTCACAGCAACTGGAATTGGTCTACCAAATCCTTGTCTTCACCAAGCAACTGGTTCTATCCCCTACTTCCTTTACATTTCAGTTTGTCTTCATGAAAGTCATTGCATGCTTGCCTAATTTGTTTGACTTCACTGTGTGAAGACTATTACCTGTTTGGCTTCATACTGTCTTCAATTCTAATCCATACTACCTAGCTGATGTTAGTCTTTGTACCTTCACTATACTGTTACTTGACTATGGCTTGTCTAGTGTAGTTCATCTTCCGCTGCATATCATATAGGCTCATTCCAACTGTTTGTCTTCAAAGACCTCGTGTTTCGAAGACTTTCATAAAAATCACCTATTCACCCCCAGTCGATAACTAGCACTTTCAACACTCTTCCCCTCCAGCTAAAGCATGGCCACTCTGATGAGCGGCGTAGCTGGACATAAGGAAGATATGGCAAAGGCGGAGGCCACAGAGGGTAGCCATGTTGTGGGAATGGAGACCCACCGCGGCTGGCATTAGATTAGGTGATTAGTTGAATTATATCCAAAATTATACCTCCAGAGTCGGATGAGCTCCACTTTTAGTTGAAGTGTGTCTGAAATGTAATGAATTTTGTTCGGTTTATATGAAATCCGTCGTGTTTGCATGGATTTCTTCAAGTTAGTTCAAATAGTGGTTAAAATTTGCAGGTCATTGTTGGAGAAAACCCTTAGCCCGTAGGATGTACCCCCTTCCATATTTTTTCAACAAAGAATGGATTTATTTGCTCAAAATGGAGTATCAAGAAGATAAATAATACAGTGAGTGCACATCTAGCCTCTACATATATATATATGATGCACACAACCAACACCAACTCACACACATGAAAAAATACGTCCGCAATTAGGAAATTCATAGACCAAAGCTATGTGTGGGTAGGAAAAGAAGTCCCAAAGCATATGTAGATATTCACATACACATACATGCATTTAGCTCTATGAAGGCATGCACACACAACATATATCATAGGGACTGCCTAAACATAGGTACCCAAAAATATTTGAGTGTCAATCACTTTTTCTCTCAACTGTACGATCAACATCTAACGTTTGTCATACGCGTCTTATTATTCTTCTCCTTCGCCCATGAAGGTCCCCCCTGGCATCCCAACATGCCCTAACCACCTGCACCCCTCCCCCCTCCCGTGGCTGACAGATAGCGTCACCCCGCCCTCCCTTCGACTTCCACCATCATCCGGGCCATCCTTCTAAACTCTCCCAATCTGTAGGAACCCCGGCGACCCCCAAGTTAAATTTCTTCCTCGCCTCCACCTGGGTCGCCACATCTCATTGCTGCTCGTAGTCTCATCCCTGGCTCCGGTGAGGTCCTGGTTCGGCCTCGACGTGTGCTACCTCTTGAGCTTGCGTTGGTTTTTCCCTTAAAGAGGAAAGGGTGATGCAGCAAAGTAGAGATAAGTATTTCCCTCAGTTTGAGAACCAAGGTATCAATCCAGTAGGAGACAATGCATAAGTCACCGAATACCTACACAAACAAACAACAACTTCCACCCAACGCGATAAAAGAGGTTGTCAATCCCTTCACGGTTACATGCAAAAGTGAGATCTGATAGAGCTAGATAAATGGTAAAGTAAATATTTTTGGTATTTTTAGTTTATAGATCGGAAAGTAAAAGATTTTAAAATGGTAGATCAGAAACTTATATGATGGAAAGTAGAAACTTATATGATGGAAAATAGACCCGAGGGCATAGGTTTCACTAGAGACTTCTCTCATGATAGAAAATAATACGATGGGAGAACAAATTACTGCCGACCAACTGATAAAAAAGTGCAAAGTTATGACAATATCTAAGGCAATGATCATGAATATAGGCATCACGTCCATGTCAAGTAGACCGAAACGATTCTGCATCTACTACTGTTACTCCACACATCGAATGCTATCTAGCATGCATCTAGAGTATTAAGTTCATAAAGAACAGGGTAACACATTAAGCAAGATGACATGATGTAGAGGAATTAACTCAAGCAATATGATCAAAACCCCATCTTTTTATCCTCGATGGCAACAATACAATACGTGCCTTGCTGCCCCTACTGTCACTGGGAAAGGACACCGCAAGATTGAACCCAAAGCTAAGCACTTCTCCCATTGAAAGAAAAACCAATCTAGTTGGCCAAACCAAACCGATAGTTCGAAGAGAATTACAAATATATCAAATCATGCGTAAAAGAATTCAAAGGAGATTCAAATAATATTCATAGATAAGCTGATCATAAATCCACAATTCATCGGATCTCGGCAAACACACCGCTCAAGAGTATTACATCGATTAGATCTCCAAGAACATCGAGGAGAGCATGGTATTGAGAATCAAAGAGAGAGAAGAAGCCATCTAGCTACTAGCTATGGACCCGTTGGTCTGTGGTAAACTACTCACGCTTCATCGAAAGGGCAATAGAGTTGATGTAGAAGCCCTCCGTGATCGAACCCCCCTCCAACAGGACGCTGGAAAAGGTCCCTAGATGGGATCTCATGGGTACAGAAGGTTGCGGCGGTGGAAAAGTATTTCCGTGGATGCCTCTATTGGTTTGGGGATATATGGGTATATATAGGCGAAAAAATTAGGTCAGGAGGTGCATGAGGGGCCCACAAGGGTGGGGGCGCGTCCGACCCCCTGGCCACGCCCGCCGTCCTTGTGGCCACCTCGTGGGTCCTCCGACTTCATCTCCAAGTCTCCTAGTTGTCTTCTGGTCCAAGAAAAATCACCGTGAAGTTTTTATCCCGTTTGGACTCCGTTTGGTATCCCTTTTCCGCGAAACTCAAAAACAAGGAAAAAATAGGAACTCGCACTGGGCTCTAGGTTAATAGGTTAGTCCCAAAAATAATATAAAATAGTATATTAATGCATATAAAATATCCAAAAAGATAATATAATAGCATGGAACAATAAAAAATTAGTATCAAGCATACCCAAGCTTAATTCATGATGGTCCTCGAGTAGGTAAATGATAAAAACAGAATTTTTGATGTGAAATGCTACCTAACATATTTATCCATGTAATTTCTCTATTGTGGCATGAATGTTCGGATCTGCATGATTCAAAACAAAAGTTTAATATTGACATAAAAACAATAATACTTCAAGAATACTAACAAGCAAATTAAGTCTTTTCAGAATAACATGGCCAAAGAAAGCTTATCTCTACAAAATCATATAGTCTGGCTATGACCCATCTTCATCACGCAAAATATTTAAATCATTCATAACCCCGATGACAAGCCAAGCAATTGTTTCATACTTTTGATGTTCTCAAGCTTTTTCAACTTTCACGCAATACATGAGCATGAGCCATGGACATAGCACTATAGGTGGAATAGAAGGTAGTTGTGGAGAAGACAAAAAGAAGGAGATAGTCTCACATCAACTAGGCATATCAACGGGCTATGGAGATGCCCATCAATAGATATGAATGTGAGTGAGTAGGGATTGCCATGCAACGAATGCACTAGAGCTATAAGTTTATGAACGCTCAAAAAGGAACTAAGTGGGTGTGCATCCAACTCGCTTGCTCACGAAGACCTAGGGCAATTTGAGGAAGCCCATCATTGGAATATACAAGCCAAGTTTTATAACGAAAATCCCCGCTAGTATATGAAAGTGATAATATAGAAGACTCTCAACCATGAAGATCATGGTGCTACTTTGAAGCACAAGTGTGGTAAAAGGATAATAACATTGCCCCTTCCCTCTTTGCTCTCATTTTTTATTTGGGCCCTTTTCTCATTTTTTGGCCTCTTTTTTTATTTTTATTTTTTCTTCTGGAGTGTCATCCCGACTTGTGTGGGAATCACAGTCTCCATCATCCTTTCCTCACATGGGACAATGCTCTAATAATGAAGATCATCACACTTTTATTTACTTACAACTCAAGAATTACAAGTCGATACTTAGAACAAAATATGAATCTATATGAATGCCTCCGGCGGTGTACCGGGATGTGCCATGAATCAAGAGTGACATGTATGAAAGAATTATGAATGGTGGCTTTTGCCACAAATACGATGTCAACTACATGATCATGTAAAGCAATATGACAATGATGATGTGTGTCATAATAAACGGAACGGTGGAAAGTTGCATGGCAATATATCTCAGAATGGCTATGGAAATGCCATAATAGGTAGGTATGGTGGCTGTTTTGAGTAAGGTATATGGTGGGTTTATGGTACCGGCGAAAGTTGCGCGGTACAAGAGAGGCTAGCAATGGTGGAAGGGTGAGACTGCGTATAATCCATGGACTCAACATTAGTCATAAAGAACTCACATACTTATTCCAAAAATCTATTAGTTATCGAAACGAAGTACTACACACATGCTCCTAGGGGGATAGATTGGTAGGAAAAGACCATCGCTCATCCCCAACCGCCACTCATAAGGAAGACAATCAATAAATAAATCATGATTCGACTTCATCACATAACGGTTCACCATACGTGCATGCTACGGGAATCACAATCTTAAACATAAGTATTTCTCAAATTCACAATTACTCACTAGCATGACTCTAATATCACCATCTCTATATCTCAAAACAATCATAAGGAATCAAACTTCTCATAGTATTCAATGCACTTTATATAAAAGTTTTTATTATATCCCTCTTGGATGCCTATCATATTAGGACTAAATTTATAACCAAAGAAAATTACCATGCTGTTTAAAGAATCTCAAAAAATACAAGTGAAGCATGAGCGTCCATCAATTTCTATAAAATAAAACCACCGCCGTGCGCTAAAAAGATATAAGTGAAGCACTAGAGCAAAATTGCTTAGCTCAAAAGATATAAGTGAAGCACATAGAGTATTCTAATCAATCACGATTCATGCGTGTCTCTCCCAAAAGGTGTGTACATCAAGGATGATTGTGTCAAACTAAAAAGAAAAGACTCAAATCATACAAGACGCTCAAAGCAAAGCACATATCATGTGGTGAATAAAAATATAGCCTCAAGTAAAGTTATCGACAGACGAAGACGAAAGAGGGGATGCCTTCCGGGGCATCCCCAAGATTAGGATCTTGGTTGTCCTTGAATATTACCTTGGGGTGCCTTGGGTACCCCCAAGCTTAGGATCTTGCCACTCCTTATTCCATAGTCCATCAAACCCTTACCCAAAACTTGAAAATTTCACAACACAAAACTCAACAGAAAATCTCATAAGCTCCGTTAATATAAGAAAATAAATAACCACTTTTGGTACTGTTGCAAACTCATTCTTTATTTATATTGGTGTAATATCTACTGTATTCCAACTTTTCCATGGTTCATACCCCCCGATACTACCCATAGATTTATCAAAATAAGCAAACAACACATAGAAAACAGAATCTGTCAAAAACAGAACAGCCTGTAGAAATCTATAACTCTCTAATACTTCTGTAACTCCAAAAATTCTAAAAAATTAGGACGACCTAAGAAATTTGTTTACTAATCATCTACAGATATAATCAGTATTTTATCACTCTTCTGTGAAAAATGAGAATTATTTTCCTGAGTGCAAAAGTTTCTGTTTTTCAGCAACATCAAATCAACTATCATCGTAAGCTATCCCAAAGGTCTTACTTGGCACAAACACTAATTAAAACCCAAAACCACATCTAACCAGAGGCTAGATGAATTATTTATTGCAAAACAGGACCTAAAAAGTAAGAACAAAAATAAAATTGGGTTGCCTCCCAACAAGCGCTATTGTTTAACGCACTTAGCTAGGCATAAAAACACGAATAGATCTAGGTATTGTCATCTTTGGTATGCAATCCATAAGTGGCTCTCATAATAGATTCATAAGGCAATTTAATTTTCTTTCTTGGAAAGTGTTCCATGCCCTTCCTTAACGGAAATTGAAATCCAATGTCTCCTTTCATATCAATAATTGCACCGATAGTTCTAAGGAAAGGTCTACCAAGAATAATAGGACATGTAGGATTGCAATCTATATCAAGAACAATGAAATCTACGGGCACATAATTCCTATTTGCAACAATAAGAACATCATTAATCCTTCTGATAACCCACAAGTATAGGGGATCGCAACAGTTTTCGAGGGCAGAGTATTCGACCCAAATTTATTGATTCGACACAAGGGGAGCCAAAGAATATTCTCAAGTATTAGCAGCTGAGTTGTCAATTCAACCACACCTGGAAACTTAATATCTGCAACAAAGTATTTAGTAGCAAAGTAATATGATAGTAGTGGTAACGGTGGTAAAAGGTAATGGTAGCAAAAGTAATATTTTTGGTGTTTTGTAGTGATTGTAACAATAGCAACGGAAAAGTAAATAAGCGAAGAACAATATATGGAAAGCTCGTAGGCAATGGATCGGTGATAGAGAATTATGCCGGATGCGGTTCATCATGTAACAGTCATAACCTATGGTGACACAGAACTAGCTCGAATTCATCAATGTAATGTAGGCATGTATTCCGAATATAGTCATACGTGCTTATGGAAAAGAACTTGCATGACATCTTTTGTCCTACCCTCCCATGGCAGCGGTGTCCTAACGGAAACTAAGGGATATTAAGGCCTCCTTTTAATAGAGTACTGGACCAAAGCATTAACACATAGTGAATACATGAACTCCTCAAACTACGGTCATCACCGGGAGTGGTCCCGATTATTGTCACTTCGGGGTTGCCGGATCATAACACATAGTAGGTGACTATAGACTTGCAAGATAGGATCAAGAACTCTCATGTATTGATGAAAATATAATAGGTTCAGATTTGAAATCATGGCACTCAGGTCCTAGTGACAAGCATTAAGCATAGCAAAGTCATAGCAACATCAATCTCAGAACATTGTGGATACTAGGGATCAAACCCTAACAAAACTAACTCGATTACATGATAAATCTCATCCAACCCATCACCGTACAGCAAGCCTACGATGGAATTACTCATGCACGGCGGTGAGCATCATGAAATTGGTGATTGAGGATGGTTGATGATGACGATGGCGACGGATTCCCCTCTCCGGAGCCCCGAACGGACTCCAGATCAGCCCTCCCGAGAGGTTTTAGGGCTTGGCGGCGGCTCCGTATCGTAAAATGCGATGAATCCTTCTCCTTTATATTTTTTCTCCCCGAAAGTGAATGTATAGAGTTGGATTTGAGGTCGGAGGAGCTCCAGGGGGGCCACGAGGTAGGGGGCGCGCTTAGGGGGCAGGCGCGCCCCCCACCCTCGTGGCTAGGGTGTGGGCCCCATGGTCTTGATCTTTTGCCAGGATTTTTTATTATTTCCAAAAATACGCTCCGTGGAGTTTCAGGTCATTCCGAGAACTTTTGTTTCTGCACATAAATAACACCATGGCAATTCTGCTGAAAACAGCGTCAGTCCGGGTTAGTTCCATTCAAATCATGCAAGTTAGAGTCCAAAATAAGGGCAAAAGTGTTTGGAAAAGTAGATACGACAGAGACGTATCAACTCCCCCAAGCTTAAACATTTGCTTGTCCTCAAGCAATTCAGTTGATAAACTGAAAGTGATACAGAAAAACTTTTACAAACTCTATTTGCTCTTGTTGTTGTAAATATGTAAAGCCAGCATTCAAGTTTTCAGCAAAGATTATAGACTAACCATATTCACAATAACGCATAGGTCTCATGTCTACTCATATCAATGGCATAATCAACTAGCGAGCAATAATAATAAATCTCGGATGACAACACTTTCTCAAAACAATCATAATATGATATAACAAGATTGTATCTCGCTAGCCCTTTCTGAGACCGCAAAACATAAATGCAGAGCACCTTTAAAGATCAAGGACTGACTAGACATTGCAATTCATGGTAAAAGAGATCCAGTCAAGTCATACTCAATGTAAACTAACAGTAATGAATGCAAATGACAGTGGTGCTCTCCAACTGGTGCTTTTTAATAAGAGGATGATGACTCAACATAAAAGTAAATAGATAGGCCCTTCGCAGAGGGAAGCAGGGATTTGTAGAGGTGCCAGAGCTCGGTTTTGAAATAGAGATGAATAATATTTTGAGCGGTATACTTTCATTGTCAACATAACAACCAAGAGATGGTGATATCTTCCATGCTACACACATTATAGGCGGTTCCCAAACAGAATGGTAAAGTTTATACCCCCCTCCACCAACAAGCATCAATCCATGGCTTGCTCGAAACAACGAGTGCCTCCAACTAACAAGAGTCCCAGGGGGAGTTTTGTTTGCAATTATTTTGATTTGCATAAAGCATGGGACTGGGCATCCCGGTGACCAGCCATTTTCTCGTGAGTGAGGAGCGGAGTCCACTCCTCTCGTGAGTGATTTGCAACAAGCATCAATGCACAAGCTGGAACATACAGATATCCCTAGTTGTTACATGAGCTATCCGAGCATGCAAAACAGGATATTTATTTGAAGGTTTAGAGTTTGGCACATACAAATTTACTTGGAACGGCAGGTAGATACCGTATATAGGTAGGTATGGTGGACTCATATGGAATAACTTTGGGGTTTATGGGATTGGATGCACAAGCAGTATTCCCGCTTATTACAGGTGAAGGTTAGCAAAAGACTGGGAAGCGAGCAGCTAGAGAGCGACAACAGTCATGAACATGCATTAAAATTAATCAACACCGAATGCAAGCATGAGTAGGATATAATGCACCATGAACATAAATATCGTAGAGGCTATGTTGATTTTGTTTCAACTACATGCGTGAACATGTGCCAAGTCAAGCCACTCGAATCGTTCAAAAGAGGATACCACCCTATCATACCACATCACAACCATTTTAATAGCATGTTGGCACGCAAGGTAAACCATTATAAGCTCCTAGCTAATTAAGCATGGCACAAGAAACTATGATCTCTAGTTGTCATTGCAAACATGTTTTATTCATAATAGGCTGAATCAGGAACGATGACTAATCATATTTACAAAAACAAAAGAGGTCGAGTTCATACCAGCTTTTCTCATCTCAGTCAGTCCATCATATATCGTCATAATTTCCTTTCACTTGCATGACCGAACCATGTGGATAATAATAATAGTGCACATGCATTGGACTAAGCTGGAATCTGCAATCATTCAATAAACAGGAGAAGACAAGGCAATATGGGCTCTTTTGTCAGATCAACAATAATGCATATAAGAGCCACTTCAACAATTTAATCATGGTCTTCTCCTATCGACCCCCAAAGAAAAGAAAAGAAATAAAACTATTTACACGGGAAAGCTCCCAACAAGCAAAAGAAGAACAAGAAATCTTTTTGGGTTTTCTTTTTAATTACTACTACAAGCATGGAAATTAAAACTAGCTAAAAGCTACAACTATTTTTTTTGGTTTTTCTGAAGGTTTATTAAGCACACAAGAAGAAAGCATAAAAAGGAAATAAACTAGCATGGATATTACAATGAAAAAGTATGAGCACCGACATCTAGCAATGAGTGTGTGAACATAAATGTAATGTCGGTGAGAAATACGTACTCCCCCAAGCTTAGGCTTTCGGCCTAAGTTGGTCTATGGCCACAGTTGGCCTGTCGGATATCCATAGTAATAGTTGGGGTTGTACTGCGAAGAAGAAGACTCTGATTACCACTAGTTGGCAATCATCTCCGGATCCCATTGGTAATTAGACTGCCGTGGAGGATCAACTTGTGGTTCCGACTTTGGCTCTGTGGCTGATGTAGGGTTCCGCTAGGCGTGAATAGCCTCCAATGGAACAAGGTACTTGCCTGCAGATAAATCAAACAAGGAAGGAGCAGGCAGGGTAATAGTCTCAGGATGATGTTTATCAAAGAACAATTTGTATTTGAGCTCATTTCCCCTATTTTTAACAATAAAATCATGTGTTACCATACTCTTATAATCTAAATAAACAAGAGGCAGCAATTTTTGTTCCTTCTCATAATGCCTAATAGGTATGTTAGAATATGCAGCTAGGCGCGAGGCGAAGATGCCTCCAAAGACTGGGCCCTTAGTACGGTTAAGATTTAACCGCTTTGCAGTAATAACACCCATGCTGAATGTATCATCACGAAATAAGGCGTGGCACAAAATAACAATATCAGGGGCACTCAGGTTCCCACAGTTTCCGCGCCCAATTAAGCATCTACTAGCAAATATAGCAAAGTAACGTAGAACGGGAAAGTGTATGCTAGTAGTTCGTGCATCGGAAACCTTCCTCGTTTCCCCTATAGTGATAGTATCAATAAACCCATCCACATAGCCGCGATGTGGTCCCTCTATGATGCCCTCGAAAGGGATCAAACAAACCCGGCAAAAATCAAGAAGTGACATCTCCTTATGCTCATCATATAAATAAAACTCCACCGTAGGTGGTGAGGTCCTAGCATGGAAATGAAAGTTTTACACAAAGATATTGGTGAGTAAGAGATACTGTTCGCGCTGGTCGTGGAGGAAGGCGGTGAGGCCTGCATTCTCAGCCAATTCATAGAAATCATCATAAATCCCAGCTGCTCTCAAGAAATCATCACAAGGCCATTCACATGGCCGAACCTCCGTGATGCGAGGCAGATTATATTTGGGCTTCTTTGCTTCTTCATTTTTCTTTTCCTTCGAGCTTCGGCTCAATGAGCCCCTCAAAAATCTCTTCATTATTTTCTAAAAAATTCGGAAACTTTTAGTAACTTCAAAATAAAAGTGAACCAAACTCAACAAAATTGATAGCAACTACTCCTACAAGTGCCTAGAGCCTATATCATGCATCAAAACTACTTGGAACCACATAAATTTAACATGCAAGCTCAAGAACAAGGTCACATAAGAAGCAAAAGTGTGCAATGAATAAAGCACTAGAACAAAAACTAATTGGACCAATGGAGGAGTCACATACCAAGGAACAATCCCCCAAAGCAGTTTTGTGAGAGGTGCTTTGAGCAAGGAGATCAAAAATCGCAGCAAAATGAGCTAGAACTCGTGCTTGAGCTGGATAATTGTGTTTGTTGGAGGAAGAAGGAGTGTGTGGGTGCAGGAATAAGTGGAGGAGGGCCACCGTGGGCCCACGAGGAAGGGGGCGCGCCCTCCACCCTCGTGGCCAGGTGGATGCCCCCCTGCTGTGTTCTCAGTGCCAAATATTCTCAAATTATTTCAGAAAAAAATCATATTTAAATTTCAGGACATTTGCAGAACTTTTATTTTCGGGGTATTTTTATGTTGCACGGATAATTCAGATAACAAACAGAAAATACTATTTTTATTTTATTTAATATAAATAACAAAAAGTAGAAAGAGGGTACAGAGAGTTGTGTTTTCTAAATTCATCCATCTCATGATCATCAAAAGGAATCCATTAACAAGGTTGATCAAGTCTTGTTAACAAACTCATTCTGAATAATATGGAACCGGAGAATTTTCGAATAACACTAGGTTACCTCAACGGGGATATGCACATCCCCAACAATAAGAATATCATATTTCTTCTTGACAGTAGGAAGAGGAAATTCAAAACCTCCAAAAATAATCGATGGAATTTTTCCAATATAATTGATATTGTGGACTTGAGGTTGTTTCCTCGGAAAGTGTACCGTATGCTCATTACCATTAACATGAAAAGTGACATGGCCTTTGTTGCAATCAATAACAGCCCCTGCAGTATTCAAAAAGGGTCTTCCAAGAATAATAGACATACTATCGTCCTCGGAAATATCAAGAATAACAAAGTCCGTTAAAATAGTAATGTTTGCAACCACAACAGGCACATCCTCACAAATACCGACAGGTATAGCAGTTGATTTATCAGCCATTTGCAAAGATATTTCAGTAGGTGTCAACTTATTCAAATCAAGTCTATGATATAAAGAGAGAGGCATAACACTAACACCAGCTCCAAGATCACATAAAGCAGTTTTAACATAATTTCTTTTAATGGAGCATGGTATAGTGGGTACTCCTGGATCTCCAAGTTTCCTTGGTATTCCACCCTTAAAAGTATAATTAGCAAGCATGGTGGAAATTTCAGCTTCCGGTATATTTCTTTTATTAGTAACAATTTCTTTCATGCACTTAGCATAAGGATTCATTTTAAGCATATCAGTTAATCGCACACGCAAAAAGATAGGTCTAATCATTTCAACAAAGCGCTCAAAATCCTCATCATCTTTTTTCTTGGATGGTTTGGGAGGAAAAGGCATGGGTTTCTGAACCCAAGGCTCTCTTTCCTTACCGTGTTTCCTAGCAACAAAGTCTCTCTTATCATAACGTTGATTCTTTGATTGTGGGTTATCAAGATCAATAGCAGGTTCAATTTCTATATCATTATCATTGCTAGGTTGAGCATCAACATGAACATTATCATTAACATTATCACTAGTTTCAGGTTCATTGCCAGATTGTGTTTCGGCATCAGAAATAGAAATATCATTTGGATTCTCAGGTGTTTCAGAATGGGTTCACTAGAAGCATGCAAAGTCCTATCATTTTTCTTTTTCTTCCTTTTAGAAGGACTAGGTGCATCTATATTATTTCTCCGAGAATCTTGCTCAATTCTCTTAGGGTTGCCTTTAGGATACAAAGGTTCCTGAGTCATTTTACCACCTCTAGTCATAACTCTAACATCATTATCATTATTCTTACTATTCAATTCATTGAGCAAATCATTTTGAGCTTTAAGTACTTGTTCTACTTGAGTGGTAACCATAGAAGCATGTTTACTAATAAGTTTAAGTTCACCTTTAACATTAGCCATATAATCACCCAAGTGTTCAATCATATCAGCATTGCGTTTTAATTCTCTACCAAAATAAGCATTGAAGTCTTCTTGCTTAACCATAAATTTATCAAACTCATCTAAGCATGGGCTAGCAAACTTAGTAAATGGGATTTCGGCTTTATCATATCTATAGAGAGAATTTACCTTTACTACCTGTGTCGGGTTATCAAGACCATGTATTTCTTCAATAGGTGATGGATTAAAACCATATATTTATTCAATAGGCGGTAAATTAAGACCATGTATTTCTTCAATAGGAGGTAAATTCTTAACATCTTCAGCTTTAATACCCTTTTCTTTCATAGATTTCTTTGCCTCTTGCATATCTTCAGGATTGAGAAATAAAACACCTCTCTTCTTCGGAGTTGGTTTAGGAATAGGCTCGGGAAGTGTCCAATTATTTTCATTAGTCAACATATTGTTTAATAGAATTTCAATTTCATTCGGTGTTCTTTCCCTGAAAACAGAACCAGCACAACTATCCAAGTAATCTCTGGAAGCATCGGTTAGTCCATTATAAAAGATATCAAGTATTTCATTTTTCTTAAGAGGATGATCAGGCAAAGCATTAAGTAATTGGAGAAGCTTCCCCCAAGCTTGTGGGAGACTCTCTTCTTCAATTTGCACAAAATTATATATATCCCTTAAGGCATCTTGTTTCTTATGAGCAGGGAAATATTTAGCAGAGAAGTAATAAATCATATCCTGGGGACTACACACACAACCAGGATCAAGAGAATTAAACCAAATCTTAGCATCACCCTTTAATGAGAACGGAAATATTTTAAGGATATAAAAGTAGCGAGTTCTCTCATCATTAGTGAACAGGGTGGCTATATCATTTAATTTAGTAAGATGTGCCACAATAGTTTCAGATTCATAGCCATAAAAAGGATCAGATTCAACCAAAGTAATTATATCAGGATCAACAGAGAATTCATAATCCTTATCAGTTACACAGATAGGTGAAGTAGCAAAAGCAGGGTCAGGTTTCATTCAAGCATTAAGGGATTGCTGCTTCCATTTAGCTAATGACCTCTTTAGATCATATCTATCATTGCAAGCTAAAATAGCTCTAGTAGCTTCTTCATCCATAACATAACCCTAAGGAACAACAGGCAATTCGTATTTATTAGGGGGAGAGTCTTCATCATCACTTTCATCAATATTATCAGTTTCAATAATTTCATTCTCTCTAGCCCTAGCAAGTTGTTCATCAAGAAATTCACCAAGTGGCATAGTAGTATCAAGCATAGAAGTAGTTTCATCATAAGTATCATGCATAGCAGAAGTGGCATCATCAATAACATGCGACATATCAGAATCAATAGCAGAAGCAGGTTTAAGTGTCGCAAGCTTACTCAAAACAGAAGGTGAATCAAGTGCAGAGCTAGATGGCAGTTCCTTACCTTCCCTCGTAATTGAGGGATAAATCTTGGTTCTTGGATCTTTCAAGTTCTTCATAATGATAAGCAGATATAAATCCCAAGTGACTCAAAGAATAGAGCTATGCTCCCCGGCAACGGCACCAGAAAATAGTCTTGATAACCCACAAGTATAGGGGATCGCAACAGTTTTCGAGGGTAGAGTATTCAACCCAAATTTATTGATTCGACACAAGGGGAGCCAAAGAATATTTTCAAGTATTAGCAGCTGAGTTGTCAATTCAACCACACTTGGAAACTTAATATCTGCAGCAAAGTATTTAGTAGCAAAGTAATATGATAGTAGTGGTAACGGTGGTAAAAGGTAATGGTAGCAAAAGTAATGTTTTTGGTGTTTTGTAGTGATTGTAACAATAGCAACGGAAAAGTAAATAAGCGAAGAACAATATATGGAAAGCTCGTAGGCAATGGATCGGTGATAGAGAATTATGTCGGATGTAGTTCCTCATGTAACAGTCATGACCTAGGGTGACACAGAACTAGCTCCAATTCATCAATGTAATGTAGGCATGTATTCCGAATATAGTCATACGTGCTTATGGAAAAGAACTTGCATGACATCTTTTGTCCTACCCTCCCGTGGCAGTGGGGTCCTAGCGGAAACTAAGGGATATTAAGGCCTCCTTTTAATAGAGTACCAGACCAAAGCATTAACACATAGTGAATACATGAACTCCTCAAACTACGGTCATCACCAGGAGTGGTCCCGATTATTGTCACTTCGGGGTTGCTGGATCATAACACATAATAGGTGACTATAGACTTGCAAGATAGGATCAAGAACTCTCATATATTGATGAAAACATAATAGGTTCAGATCTGAAATCATGGCACTCGGGCCCTAGTGACAAGCATTAAGCATAGCAAAGTCATAGCAAAAACAATCTCAGAACATAGTGGATACTAGGGATCAAACCCTAACAAAACTAACTTGATTACATGATAAATCTCATCCAACCCATCACCGTCCAGCAAGCCTACGATGGAATTACTCACGCATGGCGGTGAGCATCATGAAATTGGTGATGGAGGATGGTTGATGATGACGATAGCGACGGATTCCCCTCTCCGGAGCCCCGAACGGACTCCACATCAGCCCCCCCCCCCCCGAGAGGTTTTAGGCCTTGGCGGCGGCTCCGTATCGTAAAATGCGATGAATCCTTCTCCTTTATTTTTTTCTCCCCGGAAGTGAATATATAGAGTTGGAGTTGAGGTCGGAGGAGCTCTAGGGGGCCCACGAGGTAAGGGGCATGCCCGGGGGGCAGGTGCACCCCCCACCCTCGTGGCTAGGGTGTGGGCCCCCTGGTCTTGATCTTTTGCCAGGATTTTTTATTATTTCCAAAAATACGCTCCGTGGAGTTTCAGGTCATTCCGAGAACTTTTGTTTCTGCACATAATTAACACCATGGCAATTCTGCTGAAAATAGCGTCAGTCCGGGTTAGTTCTATTCAAATCATGCAAGTTAGAGTCCAAAACAAGGGCAAAAGTGTTTGGAAAAGTAGATACGATGGAGACGTATCACCTTCCCATATGTTTCTTAATAGTGGAATCTGCAAGATGCAAATTTTAAGAACAATCATCAATTTCAAGGAAACCTAACACATCACATAAAGTTTTTGGAATTGTGGAAACGCTAGCACCCAAATCACAGAAAGCATGACACTCATAATATTTAATCTTAATTTTAATAGTAGGTTCCCACTCATCATAAAGTTTTCTAGGGATAGGAACTTCCAATTCAAGCTTTTCTTCAAAAGATTGCATCATAGCATCAACGATATATTTAGTAAAAGATTTGTTTTGATTATAAGCATGAGGAGAATTCAACATGGATTGCAACAAGGAAATACAATCTATTAAATAACAATTATCATAATTAAATTCCTTGAAATTCAAAAGAGTGGCTTTATTGCTACCTAAAGTTTTGACCTCTCCAATCCCACTTTTATTAAAATTTTGCATCAAGATCTAAAACTCTGAATCATTGGGACGCCTTTTAACTAAAGTTGACTCATCTCCAGCCCCATCAATATTTATATTGGAAACAAAGATTCAATAGGAGCCACATAAATCACTTTAAGATCTTCATCATTATTTTCACGGAAACTAGAAGAACATGTTTTTACAAACCAATCTTTTTTAGCACGCATCTTAGTGGTTCTTTATTTGCACTCGTCAATGGAAATTGTCATAGCTTTGAGAGACTCGTTGATATCATACTTGGGTGGAATAGATCTAAGTTTCAAAGAATCAACAACAAGAGAAATTCTATCCAGGTTCCTAGCCAAATCATCAATCTTACGCAATTTTTCTTCAATCAAAGCATTGAAATTCTTTTGCGAAATCATAAATTATTCAACACTATTCTCGAAATCAGAGGGCATATTATTATAAGTTCCATAAGAATTGTTTTAGGAATTACCATAATTATTATAGGAATTACTAGGAAACGGCCTAGGATTAAAATTACCTCTACACGTGTTATTACCAAAATTGTTCCTACCAACAAAATTCACACCCATAGATTCATTATTATTTTCAATCAAAGTAGACAAAGGCATATCATTAGGATCAATAGAAGCATTCTTGCTAGCAAATAATTTCATAAGCTCATCCATCTTTCCACTCAAAACATTAATCTCTTCAATCGCATGCACCTTTTTACTAGTGGAAGATCTTTCGGTATGCCATTCAGAATAATTAACCATAATATTATCTAGGAGTTTAGTAGCTTCTCCTAAAGTAATTTCCATAAAAGTACCTCTCGCGGCCGAATCTAAAAGATTTCTAGAAGCAAAATTCAATCTGGCATAAATTTTTTGTATAATCACCCACAAATTCAAACCATGAGTAGGGCAATTTCGTATCATCAATTTCATCCTCTCCCAAGATTGTGCAACATGTTCATGATCAAGTTGCTTAAAATTCATAATATCGTTCCTAAGGGAGATGACCTTAGCGGAAGGAAAATACTTGGAAATAAAAGCATCTTTACACTTATTCCATGAATCAATACTATTTTTAGGCAAAGATGAAAACCAAGTTTTAGCACCATCTCAGAGCGAGAATGGAAATAGCTTTAATTTAACAATATCATTATCCACATCTTTTTTCTTTTACATATCACACAAATCAATGAAATTGTTTAAATGGGTGCAGCGTCTTCACTAGGAAGGCCGGAAAATTGATCTTTCATAACAAGATTCAGCAAAGCGGCATTAATTTCACAAGATTCCGCATTAGTAGCTGGAGCAATCAGAGTACTAATAAAATCATTATTATTGGTGTTGGAAAAGTCGCACCATTTGGTATTCTCTTGAGCCATCGTGACAAAGCAAGCAATCCAACACACGAGCACACAAAAAGCAAACGAAGAAGACTAACAAAAGAGGGGCGAAGAAAAGGCAAAATCTTTTCGAAAATCGTTTTAGAAGTGGGGAAGAGGAAAACGAGCGGCGAATGGCGAATAATGTAATGCAAGAGATGAGAGTTTATGATGGGTACATGGTATGGCTTGACTCGGCGTAGATCTCCCCGGCAACGGCGCCAGAAATTCTTCCTGCTACTTCTTTAGCTTGCTTTGGTTTTTCCCTTGAAGAGGAAAGGGCGATGCAGCAAAGTAGATATAAGTATTTCCCTCATTTTGAGAACCAAGGTATCAATCCAGTAGGAGAAAATGCACAAGTCACTGAATACCTGCACAAACAAACAACAACTTGCACCCAACGCGATAAAGGGGTTGTCAATCCCTTCACGGTTACTTGCAAAAGTGAGATCTGATATAGATAGATAAACGGTACAATAAATATTTTTGGTATTTTTGGTTTATAGATCGAAAAATAAAAGATTGCAAAATAGTAGATCGGAAACTTATATGATGGAAAATAGACCCGAGGGCCATAGGTTTCACTAGAGGCTTCTCTCATGATAGCAAATAATACAGTGGGTGAACAAATTGCTACCAAGGAATTGATAGAAAAGCGCAAAGTTATGACGATATCTAAGGCAATGATCATGAATATAGGCATCACGTCCGTGTCAAGTAGACTGAATGATTCTACATCTACTACTATTACTCCATACATCAACCGCTATCCAGCATGCATCTAGAGTATTAAGTTCATAAAGAACGGAGTAACGCATTAAGCAAGATGACATGATGTAGAGGTATTAACTCAAGCAATATGATCAAAACCCCATCTTTTTTATCCTCGATGGCAACAATACAATACGTGCCTTGCTGCCCCTACTATCACTAGGAAAGGACACTTCAAGATTGAACCCAAAGCTAAGCACTTCTCCCATTGCAAGAAAAACCAATCTAATTGGCCAAACCAAACCGATAGTTCGAAGAGAATTACAACGATATCAAATCATGCATAAAAGAATTCAGAGGAGATTCAAATAATATTCATAGATAAGCTGATCATAAATCCACAATTCATCGGATCTCGGTAAACACACCGCAGAAGAGTATTACATCGAATAGATCTCCAAGAACATCGAGGAGAACGTGGTATTGAGAATCAAAGAGAGAGAAGAAGCCATCTAGCTACTAGCTATGGATCGACCCGTAGGTCTATGGTAAACTACTCGCGCTTCATCAGAAGGGCAATAGAGTTGATGTAGAAGCCCTTCATGATCGAATCCCCCTCCAGCAGGACGCCGGAAAAGGCCCCTAGATGGGATCTCACGGGTACACAAGGTTGCGGCGGTGGAAAAGTGTTTTCGTGGATGCCTCTATTGGTTTGGGGATATGGGTATATATAGGCGAAAGAATTAGGTCAGGAGGTGCACGAGGGGGCTACAAGGGTGGGAGCGCGCCCTCCGTCCTTGTAGCTGTCTCGTGGCTCCTCCGACTTCATCTCCAAGTATCCTAGTTGTCTTTTGGTCCAAGAAAAATCATCGCGAATGCTTTATTCCGTTTGGACTCCGTTTGGTATCCCTTTTCTACGAAACTCAAAACAAGGAAAAAACAGGAACCGTCACTGGGCTCTAGGTTAATAGGTTAGTCCCAAAAATAATATAAAATGGCATATTAATGCATATAAAACATTCAAAACAGATAATATAATAGCATGGAACAATCAAAAATTATAGCTATGTTGGAGACGTATCAGCGTGGCCGACGCTCATCGTTGCCGCTCCTCCAATCGTCCCCACCTTTGGCCTCGTGTGAAGCAGGAATTGGCTAACATGAGGAAAACATTAGGTACCTACGCTCGGACGGGTCGCCCGGTCACTGTCCAATCATGATTTTTGATCCAGACGCCCCCCTCAAACATCCCTCAAACACCCGGGCTAACTAGCACCCCTCATATCTAGCCCAAATATTGGGCGGATATGGGGGCTCCACGTCGGACTGACAAAGGGGTCCCGGCCGGAAACTCCTTGAAACCCGGCGGTATGAAGCTCGTCTCCTCTGTTGGACCGGTGGCGCCGCGTGGCGCAGCTCTGGCGGGCCGCGTCGTGCCTAGCCCGGCTATTTAAGTCGTCCAGTGGCACCGAAACCCTACCATCTATCCACATTTTCCTCCTCCTCCTGTCCGTCGTCGCCGCCACTTTCCACTCCACTCGTCCACCTAGTAGCCATGCCCCCACGTCGCCAGGTGAGGAGAGAGCCTATTCTAACACCGAAGCGCCGGCTCGAGCTCCTTGAGCAGATCCGGGCTAGGTGCGAAGCCCGGATCACCGCGGGGCTACATTAAGATGCAGTGGATCCGGAGGAGGAGGAGGAGGAGGTTGAGGACGAGGAGGAGGATGAGCCAGAGGAGGAGGATGTGGGTGACACCGGTGACGCGGATCTGCAGGCGGAGTAGCAGGCCATCCTCGATTCCCTCTGGTCGGAGTCGGCTGTAGAGGCCAGACGTCGTCGCCGGCAGGAGATGGAGGCGCAGAAGGCCGCGGAGGAGACGAAGATGCTGGCTTACATAGATGAGGTCGAGCAGGAGGAGGATGAGCCGAGGCCTCCTACCCGCCTGTCGAGCCGACGCCCGACGCCGTCGTCGTGGACATCTCCAACGTTGAAGACTAGCTAGGGTAGCACGTAGTATGTAGTACGTAGGATTTCTTTGCATGCTGTGTATGGATCTAGCGGATGAAATATGAGAGAGGCAGATGCAGAGTTGCTAATTTGAGACATGACCGGTCACTGTCGGCGAACACGCCCGATCACGTTCGCGGGCGCTTCAAGGGTTGGATTTGACAAGTCTGGCTATAGATGCTCTAAGATTTAGAAACTGTATATCATATGAGCACCTCTGAGATACTCAGTCAATAAATGTTGAGACTTAAGGACCATCACCAAAAAATCTAAAAATCTTACATAGACCCAAAGAATAAGAAAGATAAGGACCCTGATAAGTGTCACGTGTGTGGCACGAACACATGATAACTCTGAACGTTTTCTATGGCAAGTTTAGTGACGCGAGGATGACAACTTTAGTGACGCGAGGATGGCAACTTTAGTTGTCAAGCATGACAACTTTTCGGATGGCGGGTCTCAATTTTTTAGGGTTTGTTTTTTCTTTTTGGATGGCAACTTTAGTTGCAAAAAAAGTCAGGGCCAGAGTGTTTCATGCCACACGTCTAGCACTTCATGGGACTTGAATTCGAATGGACTAGTTTCATCGTTAAAAAGCCTAAGGGCATCTCCAACGGCGACCCGCGAATTTCCTCCCGCATTCATCCACGGAGAGGGGTGGGAGGAGTCCGCGGACATGAAGGCGGTCATGCAACACTGCTCGCATAACTACAAGCCGAACTAACCAGATGAAATTCATGTAAACATGGACAGATTTTCATATAAACCGAAAGAGATTCATGCAAACACGGTGGATTTCATATAAACATGACGAAATTCATTACATTTCGGACATACTTCAACTAAAAGTGGTGCTTGTCCAACTCTGGAGGTATAATACCCAATCTAAATGATCGTCGATGCCCATTCCCCGTGTCCAGCCATGAGCCCCAAGAACTGAAGCTTTGCTTTCCCCATTTTCGCCTTGGCGCTCTACAACTCCGCCTCCGGAGCCCCACGAAGTGAAGTTGTTCGCGTCCACGTCACCGCCAAGCAGCTAATCAGTCGATGATGTTCAGCCCACCAAGCTTGGCTTCAATGGGAGAGGAGAAGCAGTGACCTTCATGGGACCCGAGCGGCAGCGACCTGCCGTGCACTACAGTTCTTCGTTGTTGGTGGCGCCCGTAGACATGCTGGGTTCATGGTCGTGGTGGCGGGGCGTGGCTGGGGTAGTGCCGGCGATGTCCTCGTCCTCCTCATTGGTCTTGCCCACACCTGGTCCGCGCCTCATCGAACTCCTTATAGGCGACCTCCAGTTCCACATGACGCTTGCGGTATCACCATCGGTTGAGGTGGATCTGGCAGGCGGAGCGGTAGGACTTGAGCGGTGCCGCCTGCTCCGCCACGTCCACGTCCGGCATGGTCTCCTTATCGGCATTGAGCCGCTCCTCCGCTTGCTGGTCTTCGCCAACGGTCATGGTGCAATGCACCTCCGAGGGTGGCGCCAGCAACGAGGACAGCGCTGGCTCGTCCTCGGCCGCGTCCTCCATTGGGGTGTCGTCGGCAGCAATGACGACCATGTCCTTCTTCTGCTACGGTGATAGTTCGTCCCAGATAGCTTTGGAGCGCGAAGAGGCCATGGCCGGAGTGGTGCGGAAGAGGAGAAAAGGACCGAAGGTGGATGAATGTGGCTATGGCCGGGTCTGCAGTTTATATAGCAGGCGAATGGCAATGGTGGGCGGTAGACGGACGGACGGGTGATGCTGAAGTAGGTTCCTCGGCAACCGCGTGTCATTAATGTGGGCGAAAGACAGACGGATGGACGGACGACCGTGGTGCCGTATGAACATGGAGCAGTCACGTGCACCAGGAAGCGATGCTCTCACGCCGGCGCGAGTGAAAGGTCGTGTCCGCTCTAGCCGGGCATGAATGCGGCACTAACGGTGTGGAGCGGTGCTGACTGTTTCGGGCGAGGAAGGGGTTTAGGTGGGCCAAGGCAGTCAGACGCGGGCGTGGCAGTGGTCCGGACGCCCGCAAAGCCCCCATGTCTGTCTGCCGTTTGCGGGAGAAAATGCGTGCAGACCTTCCTGCAAACCAATACATGTGTGAATTGGATGACATAATACGTCCGAATATATGCGGATGGTTTAAGGGTCGGTGTTGGAGATGCCCTAACCAGCTGAGCTAGTGCATTCTTGGCAACGGTATGGGTGGATGGTGAGTTGGATGATATGCTCACCGCGTGGTTATTGCACAGGGAATAAACTATGGGAGCAAAGAATATTACATTGTTGTACCACCAATCCGCGCTGAAGTTGCTTGTATAGTGGCACGCCACAGGAACAGCAGCATATTGTTCCGTTCGGAAGTAGGGTGCCACTCAGATGGCTACTCAGTATGTCCTAAATTTTAAGATTATTTGAGAGCGATCGTTGTATCTGTTGGCGATTTTTTTCAGCAAAGTGTACTTAATTTACAGAGACAGAAAGAAGAAGATTTAATCATAGAGTAAAACCCATCCATATGAGATCGCGTGGATCACATTATGGAGCAGCCTCCGGTGTTCTCGTCGCTGAAGTAATCGGTGGCCCTGGTGCCGCCGACGACGGCGGAGTTGGCGCCGTAGAGGCGCGAGTCGTCGTATCCGTGCTTGTAGTAGTTGTACGAGGACGTGGGCCCCGAGGCGTGGGTCGCGTACATCTGGGCCCCGCCCGGGTGGTACTGGTGCTGCTGCGCGAGGAGGTTGACGGCGCCGCCGGCGCCCGCGCCGGCGATGAAGGGGGTCGGCCAGAGCACCGCGCGCTTTCCCGTCCTCCTCACCGTCTTGAGCACCTTCTTCTGGTCCACGTCCCCGTTCACCGTCACCTTCTGCATCTCCATGTCGATCTCCACCGCGTCCACTCCTGTAAACCGGACCAGATCAGATCACTGTCATCTGAATGCGTTCAGCACGTATCTGTTCATAATCTCAGATAGAAAGATTGTGGTACTCTACGTACCTTCTAACCTCTCGACTGCCTTCCTTATCTTCTTCTCGCACCCGGCGCAGCACATATGCACGCACATCTCCACGATCTGGCAGGTGATGGACGAAAGCAGCATCATGACATCAGACACAAAATGGCCAAATGATAAACCAGTAATACTTTCCCTAGATACCAAATCATTTGTGAGAGGGGAGATTGGGTTACTTACCGTCATATTGCTTGGCAAGCTCTGCGTTCGGTCCCTCGACGGCTTGGGGTTGGGGAGTTCTTGACAAATGTACTAAGAGGAGCTAGCTGAGCTGCGTGTCAACTGTCAAGTTGCGTATCCGTTGTCCCACTATATATGCACGCGCTCCGTTCGCATGTGGTGTGCCCGTGAAGCATGGGCACGGAGGTCGAGCTGCGAGGTCGGCAGAGAGAGAGAGAGAGAGGGGCGAAGACTTGATTTCACGTGCAACTGCAAACTGCACCGACTACTTCGTTCTCCCTCCACATTCAGCGCTATAGAAAACGCCATTCGAAGCTGGCGGAGATGGGAACCGCAAGCAACCACTGGCGTGTGGTATCCCGAGGCTCTCCTCCTCGGTGCCGCGTTTCGTCCGAGTGAAGAACGGCGGGAAAGGGGGCGGGCCGCGTGATCCGCAGGCCTGATTGCTTGGCCGTTCAACAATTCAGCTCAACGCCCCCTGGATCGACGGCATGCGGAGGCAGCACGTCTCGCTAGTGAGGGCTGTGGCTCGGTGAGTGGCTGCCGCCGACGGCGGTGGATACTGTCCCGTCCTTCGGTGCCAACGACAGCGAAGTCTGGGGCCTTTCAAAAAGGCCACTGCTAGGCGCCGGTGCGCCAGCCCAAATTTGGGCCGGTCGCATCGTGCCCCACGATGCGTGCGCCCCAGGCCGCATGATTCAGCGCCTCCTCTCCCCCCGCATCATCCTTTCCTTCTTCCTCAGGGCTTTCTTCTTCTCCCGCATCGTCAAATCAGAAAAAAAGAAGCGGCAGCCACGCATCAGAGAGAAAAAGTTGCGGCGAGCGTCGGCGACCCTCGTCGTATTTCCCTCACCGGAGATCAGAGTGCCGCCGCACACTCAGGATCGCCGGCATCGCAGACCCGCCATGGCTCCTAGGGCACGCCATGGCATGGTCCTCAAGCTCCCGAAGCCGTGCGACCTGGCTGCGTCCGGGGATGCTGGAAACGTCCCGTCCCGATGCTGTGACCCACGAGCACCCAACCCCCCTGCTACTACGGCGCACCCTGACGGTGGTGTTGCAAACAACAACAGGGGATGCTTCAACCGCTTGAAAAAAAGCTTTGAATGACATCGGAAAAAGCTCCAACCATGAAAAAAAAACGTACAACCGGCTTAGAAGAAAAAGCTTCAGACATGGAAAAATGCTTCATCCGGCGTCAAGAAAAGCTTCACCCGTTGTAAAAGAAATGTTTCGATCGGAATGGGAAAAAGCTCCACGCCCCCCCCCCCCCCCCTACAACGGCGCACCCCGACGGTGGTGTTGCAAACAACACCAGGGGATGCTTCAACCGCTTGAAAAAAAAGCTTTAAATGGCATCGGAAAAAGCTTCAACCATGAAAAAAGCTACAGCCGGCTTAGAAGAAAAAGCTTCAGACATGAAAAAATGCTTCAACCGGCGTCAAGAAAAGCTTCAACCAGTGTAAAAAAATATTTCGATCGGAATGGGAAAAGGCTTCAACCATGGCAGAAAAGCTTCATCCGGTGTGGAAAAAAGCTTCAATCGGTGTGGAAAAAAGCTTCCGCCATGAAACTTTCAAAAACGAGCGTTGATGAGAGCTATGGGGCGACGGCAAAAGCTGCAACGAGCGTTGACGAGAGCTACAAGCAGGTATGGAAAAAGCTTCAACGTTTGCAGCTATGGCGTGGTCGGTTGTAGCTCCAGCATGGCCAGGTCCGGCGAGGCAAGCAGAGCTCGGGTGGCACGGATCCGTGCAGACCTGGCCGAGGGCGGACGGATCGGCTGATTCCCGTGGTCGCGGCGCCCTGGGACAGCAATGGTAGACCATGACGGAGGCCTGAGAAAAGAAGCAGAGAAGGAGCGAGGAAGGAAGAAGAAAAAAGAAGGAAGGAGAAGAATAGGAGGGAGTCTGCGTGCGGGCCCTTTGACCGCGTGACGCGTATGTGGACGCGTGACCGACCGAGCGTTCGGCAGGCGCGCCGTTCCCAAACGCTTCCCTTTCAAAAACAAGAAGCGGCTGGACCGTTGACTCTCTACTGGATGTCAAGTACTACTCCGTCAAATATTTCAGGGATCTTCTAACAAGTGACGCGCTGCATGTGCGCCACTTGTCGCAACATGAGAGTTTTTCTTTTTTTCGTAGTTCTGTTTATTCAAAATATTTTATCTCTTAAACCATGCGTCCAAAAAAACAGAAAACGTATTTTTTTTTCGTTTCCGAGAGGCACGGCCATGACTCTCGCGAAATCAAAACCGTGCCTCTCGCGGAAGAAAAAAAACAGAAAACACATTTTTTTTCATTTCTGAGAAGAACGGCCATGACTCTCGCGGAAGCAAAACCGTGACTCTCGTGGAAGAAAAAAAAGAAAACGCATTTTTCGCGTAAAAACAATTTTCGAATATATTTTTGTTCCAGAAGGTAAGGAAGACCGGTGGAAAACTGAAACGTCGAATTTTTTTGTTTCTAAATGTTTTGGAGAAATTGTGAAGAAATTGTGAAAACTTCATATTTTTCAGACGTCATATTTCTTCTCGGTGGAAAACTGAAGACCGGTGAAAACTTCATATTTTTAGAATTACAAACAAAACTCGAAACAATATAAAATGAAATGAAAAATGAAACTAAAATTAGAGAATATTAGAAAAGAAACAACAACAAAAAACTAGAATTGAGCGGCACCGAACATCCTAGAAGTTTCTTAAAACCGGAAAACCAAAACTGGAACGCTCGCAAAACCGTAAACAAATATTTGCTAACTGGGCTGGCCCATCTCCTGCTCGGGCGCTCCTTTTCCCATGCCATTGGTCGACAATTCGCCGCGGCAAGTGACAAATAGGAAGGGAAATTTTTGTTGTTGCCACTCTAGATTTGCTCATTTTTCTTATGCCACTCTAGATTTTAACATTTCACTTCTGCCACTCTTAGCTTTTGACAATTATCACAATTGTCATTCTGTGACAAAAGAAAAATAATTTCATTTCATTTTTGCCACTCTTAGCTTTTGACAATTATCACAATTGCCACTCTGAAAATTTTGCTTTTGCCACGGGAGTGGCAATTGTGATAATTGTTAAAAAACTAAGAGTGACAAAAGTGAAATGTCAAAATCTAGAGTGGCATAAGAAAAATTGGCAAAATCTAGAGTGAAAAAAACAAAATTTTCCCAAATAGGAAACACCAAATTTTTACGCATGTCTTGTCTGAAAAAGTACTGTGAATCGAGCAATTACAATTGTGTGGACCAGCCCATGTAGGTTTTATTCCCTTTTTAAAAAACTTAGAATTTTACAATCAAGAAAAAGTATGTGTTTGAAAAGATATTCACAAAATTTAAGAATGATCATGAATTTGAAAATTCTTGAATACTAAAAATTATTCAAGATTTCTTTAAAAAAATCATGAATAATAAAATCCCTCTTAATTGTTTTTGACATTTAAGAACATTAAACAAATATAAAAATAGTCACAACTTTCAAAAGAATAACATGGGATAAGTGAGCAAAATTTAAAAACTCTCGACAAAAAAACCTAATAATGGATAAAAGAAATAAATTAGAAAAGAAAAAAGTGACATAAGAATCACCACACTGAAAAACCCAGAGGAAAAATATTGCTACTTGGGCAGGCCCATGCGGCGTTGCAAGTGTGCGCCTTTTGTGTGTAGAATAGGATTTTCCCCAGTGGTTCTTAAATGTGCTCGTTTAGTTGCGACCCAATAAAGAAATAGGCACACCACATAATTTTAATTTTGTATTTCACTACTTCTGTATGTCTAGCTGAAAAAGCAAAGTAAAAAAAATAGGTGTTGTAAAAAAGCAGGTTTGTATAAAATCTTCATTAATTTTAGGAAGTATTGATGTACTTTGAAGTGAAAAAGGTGTTAATGTGTTGCAAGATAAGAAAAATCAGTTTGCACATATAAAATTAAGTGTCCGCTTCTTATTAAATATATATTGTGTATAAAACAAAGGTTCATACATCTCGAATATATGTTCATGTTGTGAAAATAGAATATTCACATGTTCAAAAAAGTGTTCATGTATATCACACAAAGCATTCGCAGTTTACCCAAGAGAACTGAGAAAATAAAGAAAGCTGAAAAAATGAAGAAGAAAGGAGTGTTGTCATCCCGGGCCATGTGGGGATGCGCTCGGGCGATTTGATATTTATTCCCCTTAATAAGCGGTATACAGTGTTTGGGGGCTTTAGATCGTTGATCATGTTGTAGAAATCGATAGTTTCTCGTATTGAGGGCCTAAATGACTATTAACTAAGAGATCTAGGAAAAAATTGTTGGGGAACGTAGTATAAATTTAAAATTTTCCTACATGTCATCAAGATCTATCTATGGAGTCATCTAGCAACGAGGGAGAAGTGGATCTATATACCCTTGTAGATCGCGCGCGGAAGCGTTCAAGAGAACGGGGTTGATGGAGTCGTACTCGTCGTGATCCAAATCACCGATGATCCTAGCGCCGAACGGACGGCACCGCCGCGTTCAACACACGTACGGAATGGAGACGTCTCCCACGCCTTGATCCAGCAAGGAGGAGGGAGAGGTTGATGGAGATCCAACAGCACGACGGCGTGGTGAAAGTAGCGGGATTCCAACAGGGCTTCGCTAAGCGCTGCGGGAGGAGGGAGATGTGTCACGGGAGGGAGAGGGAGGCGCCAGGGCTTAGGTATCGTTGCTCCTCCTTTTCCCCACTATATATAGGGCCAAGGGAGAGGGGGGAGGCGCAGCCCTTGCCCCTTCCTCCAAGGAAGGGTACGGCCAAGGGGGGGAGGAGTCCATCCTCCCCAAGGCACCTCGGAGGTGCCTTCCCCTTTTAGGACTCTCCCCTTTTTCTCTTCTCTTGGCGCATGGGCCTCTTGGGGCTGGTGCCCTTGGCCCATGTAGGCCAAGGCGCACCCCCTACAGCCCATGCGGCCCCCGGGGGCAGGTGGCCCCACCCGGTGGACCCCCGGGACCCTTCCGGTGGTCCCGGTACAATACCGGTGACCCCGAAACTTGTCCCGATGGCCGAAATAGCACTTCCTATATATAATTCTTTACCTCCGGACCATTCCAGAACTCCTCGTGACGTCCGGGATCTCATCCGGGACTCCGAACAACTTTTGGGTTACCGCATACTAATATCTCTATAACCCTAGCGTCACCGAACCTTAAGTGTGTAGACCCTACGGATTCGGGAGACATGCAGACATGACCGAGATGACTCTCCGGTCAATAACCAACAGCGGGATCTGGATACCCATGTTGGCTCCCACATGTTCCACGATGATCTCATCGGATGAACCACGATGTCAAGGACTTAATCAATCCCGTATACAATTCCCTTTGTCTAACGGTATTGTACTTGCCCGAAATTCGATCGTCGGTATCCCGATACCTTGTTCAATCTCGTTACCGGCAAGTCTCTTTACTCGTTCCGTAACACATCATCCCGCGATCAACTCCTTGATCACATTGTGCACATTATGATGATGTCCTACCGAGTGGGCCCAGAGATACCTCTCCGTTTATACGGAGTGACAAATCCCAGTCTCGATTCGTGCCAACCCAACAGACACTTTCGGAGATACCTGTAGTGCACCTTTATAGTCACCCAGTTACGTTGTGACGTTTGGTACACCCAAAGCATTCCTACGGTATCCGGGAGTTGCACAATCTCATGGTCTAAGGAAATAATACTTGACATTAGAAAAGCTTTAGCATACGAACTACACGATCTTTGAGCTAAGCTTAGGATTGGGTCTTGTCCATCACATCATTCTCCTAATGATGTGATCCCGTTATCAACGACATCCAATGTCCATGGTCAGGAAACCGTAACCATCTATTGATCAACGAGCTAGTCAACTAGAGGCTTACTAGGGACATGGTGTTGTCTATGTATCCACACATGTATCTGAGTTTCCTATCAATACAATTATAGCATGGATAATAAACGATTATCATGAACAAGGAAATATAATAATAACTAATTTATTATTGCCTCTAGGGCATATTTCCAACAGTCTCCCACTTGCACTAGAGTCAATAATCTAGTTCACATCGCCATGTGATTAACACTCACATGTCACATCGCCATGTAACCAACATCCAAAGAGTTTACTAAAGTCAATAATCTAGTTCACATCACTATGTGATCAACACTCAATGAGTTCTGGGTTTGATCATGTTGCTTGTGAGAGAGGTTTTAGTCAACGGGTCTGAACCTTTTAGATCCGTGTGTGCTTTACAAATCTCTATGTCATCTCCTAGATGTAGCTACCACGTTCTATTTGGAGCTATTCCAAATAACTGTTCTACTTGGAACTATTCCAAATTGTTGCTCCATTATACGTATCCGGCATCTCTACTCAGAGCTATCCGGATAGGTGTTAAGCTTGCATCGACGTAACCCTTTACGACGAACTCTTTTACCACCTCCATAATCGAGAAAATTCCTTAGTCCACTAGTTACTAAGGATAACTTTGACCGCTGTCCTGTGATCCATTCTTGGATCACTCTTGTACCCCTTGACTGACTCATGGCAAGGCACACTTCAGGTGCGGTACACAGCATAGCATACTGTAGAGCCTATGTCTTAAGCATAGGGGACGACCTTCGTCCTTTCTCTCTATTCTGCCGTGGTCGAGCTTTAAGTCTTAACTTCATACCTTACAACTCAGGCAAGAACTCCTTCTTTGACTGATCCATCTTGAACACCTTTAAGATCATGTCAAGGTATGTGCTCATTTGAAAGTACCATTAAGCGTTTTGATCTATCCTTATAGATCTTGATGCTCAATGTTCAAGTAGCTTAATCCAGGCTTTCCATTGAAAAACACTTTCCAAATAACCCTACATGCTTTCTAGAAATTCTACATCATTTCTGAGCAACAATATGTCAACATATACTTATCAGAAATTCTATAGTGCTCCCACTCACTTCTTTAGAAATACAAGTTTCTCATAAACTTTGTATAAACCCAAAATCTTTAATCATCATCAAAGCATACATTCCAACTCCGAGATGCTTACTCCAGTCCTCAAAAGGATTGCTGGAGCTTTGCATACTTATTAGCATCTTTCAGGATTGACAAAACCTTCCGGTTGTATCATATACAACCTTTCCTCAAGAAAATCGTCGAGGAAACAATGTTTTGACATCCTATCTGCAAGATTTCATAAATAATGCAGTAATCGCTAATATAATTCCAACAGACTCTTAGCATCGCTACGAGTGAGAAAGTCTCATCATAGTCAACTCCTTGAACTTGTCGGAAAACATCTTAACGACAAGTCGAGCTTTCTTAATGGTGACACTTACCATCATTGTCTGTCTTCCTTTTAAAATCCATCTGTACTCAATAGCATTACGACCATCGAGCCGTTCTGCCAAAGTCTACACTTTGTTTTCATACATGGATCCTCTCTCGGATTATATGGCCTCGAGCCATTTATCGGAATCCGGGCCCACCATCGCTTCTCCATAGCTCGTAGGTTCATTGTTGTCTAGCAACATGACTTCCAAGACAGGATTACGTACCACTCTGAAGTAGTGCGCATCCTTGTCATCCCACGAGGTTTGGTAGTGACTTGATCTGAAGTTTCATGATCACTATCATAAGCTTCCACTTCAATTGGTAGGTGCCACAGGAACAACTTCCTGTGCCCTGCCACACACTAGTTGAAGAGACGGTTCAATAACCTCATCAAGTCTCCACCATCCTTCCACTCAATTCTTTCAAGAGAAACTTTTCCTCGAGAAAGGACCCGATTCTAGAAACAATCCCTTATTGCTTTCGGATCTGAGACAGGAGGTATACCCAACTGTTTTGGGTGTCCTATGAAGATGCATTTATCCGCTTTGGGTTTGAGCTTATCAGCCTGAAACCTTTTCACATAAGCGTCGCAGCCCCAAACTTTTAAGAAATGACAGCTTAGGTTTCTCTAAACCATAGTTCATACGGTGTCATCTCATCGGAATTACGTGGTGCCCTATTTAAAGTGAATGTGGTTGTCTCTAATTCCTAACCCATAAACTATCGTGGTAATTCGATAAGAGACATCATGGTATGCATCATATCCAATAGGGTGCAGTTATGATGTTCGGACACACCATCACACTATGGTGTTCCAGGCTGTATCAGTTGTGAAACAATTTCCACAATGTCTTAATTCTGTGCCAAACTCGTAATTCAGATATTCATCTCTATGATCATATCATAGATATTTTTATCCTCTTATCACGACGATCTTTCAACTTCACACTGAAATTACTTGAACCTTTCAATAATTCAGACTCGTGATTCATCAAGTAAATATACTCAACATCTACTCAAATCATCTGTGAAGTAAAAACATAACGATATCCACTACATGCCTCAGCACTCATTGGATTGCACACATCAAAATGTATTACTTCCAACAGGTTGCTTTCTAGTTCCATTTTACTGAAACCGAGGCTTTCAGTCATCTTGCCCATGTGGTATGATTTGCATGTCTCAAGTGATTCAAAATCAAGTGAGTCCAAACAGTCCATTTGCATGGAGTTTCTTCATGCATATACACCAATAGACATGGTTCGCATGCCTCAAACTTTTCAAAACGAGTGAGCCCAAAGATCCATCAACATGGAGCTTCTTCATGCGTTTTATACCGATATGACTTACGTGGCAGTGCCACAAGTAGGTGGTACTATCATTACTATCTTTTGGCATGAACATGTGTATCACTACGATCGAGATTCAATGAACCATTCATTTTAGGTGCAAGACCATTGAAGGTATTATTCAAATAAACAGAGTAACCATTATTCTCCTTAAATGAATAACCGTATCGCGATAGACATAATCCAATCATGTCTATGCTCAACGCAAACACCAAACTCGATGGTAGAGGGAGCTTGCGATGCTTGATCATATCAACATTGGAAACACTTCCAACACATATCGTCAGCTCACCTTTAGCTAGTCTCCGTTTTATTCCGTAGCTTTTATTTCGAGTTACTAACACTTAGCAACTGAACCGGTATCTAATACCCTGGTGCTACTAGGAGTACTAGTAAAGTACACATCAACACAATGTATATCCAATATACTTCTATCGACCTTGCCAGCCTTCTCATCTACCAAGTATCTAGGGTAATTCTGCTCCAGTGGCTGTTCCCCTTATTACAGAAGCACTCAGTCTCGGGTTTGGGTTCAACCTTGGGTTTCTTCACTAGAGCAGCAGCTGAATTGCCGTTTCATGAAGTATCCCTTTGTTCCCTTGCCCTTCTTGAAACTAGTGGTTTCACCAACCATCAACGATTGATGCTCCTTCTTGATTTCTACTTTTGTGGTGTCAAACATCGCGAATATCTCAAGGATCATCATATATGTCCCTGATATATTATAGTTCATCACGAAGCTCTAGCAGCTTGGTGGTAATGACTTCGGAGAAACATCACTTTCTCATCTGGAAGATCAACTCCCACTTGATTCAAGCGATTGTTGTAGTCAGACAATCTGAGCACAAGTTCAACAATTGAGCTTTTCTCCCTAGTTTGTAGGCTAAGAAAAACGTCGGAGGTCTTATACCTCTTTGACGTGAGCACGAGCCTGAAATCCCAATTTCAGCCCTCGAAACATCTCATATGTTCCGCGACATTTCAAAACGTCTTTGGTGCCTCAACTCTAAACCGTTTAACTGAACTATCACGTAGTTATTAAAACGTGTATGTCAGATGTTCGCAACATCCACAGACAACGTTCGAGGTTCAGCACACGGAGCGGTGCATTAAGGACATAAGCCTTCTATGAAGCAATGAGGACAATCCTCAGTTTACGGACCTAGTCCGCATAATTGCTACTATCAACTTTCAACTAAATTTTCTCTAGGAACATATCTAAACAGTAGAACTGAAGCGCGAGCTACGACATAATTTGCAAAGATCTCTTGACTATGTTCAGGATAATTAAGTTCATCTTATGAACTCCCACTCAGATAGACATCCCTCTAGTCATCTAAGTGATTACATGATCCGAGTCAACTAGGCCGTGTCCGATCATCACGTGAGACGGACTAGTCAACGTCGGTGAACATCTTCATGTTGATCGTATCTTCTATACGACTCATGCTCGACCTTTCGGTCTTCTGTGTTCCGAGGCCATGTCTATACACATGCTAGGCTCGTCAAGTTAACCCTAAGTGTTTTGCATGTGTAAAACTGTCTTACACCCGTTGTATGTGAACGTAAGGATCTATCACACCCGATCATCACGTGGTGCTTCGAAACGACGAACTTTAGCAACGGTGCACAGTTAGGGGAGAACACATTCTTGAAATTGTAATGAGGGATCATCTTATTTACTACCGTCGTTCTAAGCAAATAAGATGCATAAACATGATAAACATCACATGCAATCAAATAATAGTGACATGATATGGCCAATATCATATAGCTCCTTTGATCTCCATCTTGGGGCTCCATGATCATCTTGTCACCGGCATGACACCATGATCTCCATCATCGTGTCTCCATGAAGTTGCCTCGTCAACTATTACTTCTACTACTACAACTAACGGTTAGCAATAAAGTAAAGTAATTACATGATGTTTATGTTGACACGCAGGTCATATAAATTAAGACAACTCCTATGGCTCCTGCCGGTTGTCATACTCATCGACATGCAAGTCGTGATTCCTATTACAAGAACATGATCAATCTCATACATCACATATATCATTCATCACATCCTTTTGGCCATATCACATCACATAGCATACCCTGCAAAAACAAGTTAGACGTCCTCTAATTGTTGTTTGCATGTTTTACGTGGCTGCTATGGGTTTCTAGCAAGAACGTTTCTTACCTACGCAAAAACCACAACGTGATATGCCAATTGCTATTTACCCTTCATAAGGACCCTTTTCATCGAATCCGATCTGACTAAAGTGGGAGAGACAGACACCCGCTAGCCACCTTATGCAACTTGTGCATGTCAGTCGGTGGAACCAGTCTCACGTAAGAGTACGTGTAGGGTCGGTCCGGGCCGCTTCATCCCACGATGCCGCCGAATCAAGATAAGACTAGTAACGGCAAGCATATTGAACAAAATCAACGCCCACAACTACTTTGTGTTCTACTCGTGCATAGAAACTACGCATAAACCTGGCTCATGATGCCACTGTTGGGGAACGTAGCATAAATTCAAAATTTTCCTACGTGTCACCAAGATCTATCTATGGAGTCATCTAGCAACGAGGGAGGAGTGGATCTACATACCCTTGTAGATCGCGCGCGGAAGCGTTCAAGAGAACGGGGTTGATGGAGTCGTACTCGTCGTGATCCAAATCACCGATGATCCTAGCGCCGAACGGACGGCACCTCCGCGTTCAACACACGTACGGAACGGAGACGTCTCCCACGCCTTGATCCAGCAAGGAGGAGGGAGAGGTTGATGGAGATCCAGCAGCACGACGGCGTGGTGGAAGTAGCGGGATTCCAACAGGGCTTCGCTAAGCGCTGCGGGAGGAGGGAGATGTGTCACGGGAGGGAGAGGGAGGCGCCAGGGCTTAGGTATCGTTGCTCCTCCTTTTCCCCACTATATATAGGGCCAAGGGAGAGGGGGGAGGCGCAGCCCTTGCCCCTTCCTCCAAGGAAGGGTGCGGCCAAAGGGGGGAGGAGTCCATCCTCCCCAAGGCACCTCGGAGGTGCCTTCCCCTTTTAGGACTCTCCCCTTTTTCTCTTCTCTTGGCACATGGGCCTCTTGGGGCTGGTGCCCTTGGCCCATGTAGGCCAAGGCGCACCCCCTACAGCCCATGCGGCCCCCGGGGGCAGGTGGCCCCACCCGGTGGACCCCCGGGACCCTTCCGGTGGTCCCGGTACAATACCGGTGACCCCGAAACTTGTCCCGATGGCCGAAATAGCACTTCCTATATATAATTCTTTACCTCCGGACCATTCCGGAACTCCTCGTGACGTCCGGGATCTCATCCGGGACTCCGAACAACTTTTGGGTTACCGCATACTAATATCTCTATAACCCTAGCGTCACCGAACCTTAAGTGTGTAGACCCTACGGGTTCAGGAGACATGCAGACATGACCAAGATGACTCTCCGGTCAATAACCAACAGCGGGATCTGGACACCCATGTTGTCTCCCACATGTTCCACGATGATCTCATCGGATGAACCACGATGTCAAGGACTTAATCAATCCCGTATACAATTCCCTTTGTCTAGCGGTATTGTACTTGCCCGAGATTCGATCGTCGGTATCCCGATACCTTGTTCAATCTCGTTACCGGCAAGTCTCTTTACTCGTTCCGTAACACATCATCCCGCGATCAACTCCTTGATCACATTGTGCACATTATGATGATGTCCTACCGAGTGGGCCCAAAGATACCTCTCCGTTTATACGGAGTGACAAATCCCAGTCTCGATTCGTGCCAACCCAACAGACACTTTCAGAGATACCTGTAGTGCACCTTTATAGTCACCCAGTTACGTTGTGAAGTTTGGTACACCCAAAGCATTCCTACGGTATCCGGGAGTTGCACAATCTCATGGTCTAAGGAAATGATACTTGACATTAGAAAAGCTTTAGCATACGAACTACACGATCTTTGAGCTAAGCTTAGGATTGGGTCTTGTCCATCACATCATTCTCCTAATGATGTGATCCCGTTATCAACGACATCCAATGTCCATGGTCAGGAAACCGTAACCATCTATTGATCAACGAGCTAGTCAACTAGAGGCTTACTAGGGACATGGTGTTGTCTATGTATCCACACATGTATCTGAGTTTCCTATCAATACAATTATAGCATGGATAATAAACGATTATCATGAACAAGGAAATATAATAATAACTAATTTATTATTGCCTCTAGGGCATATTTCCAACAAAAACATGATTAGGTTTGGGCCACATAATTTTTGTTCCGTTGCTATTTTGATAGTGGAACCTGGCTTCCCTTATCCAATCTATGAAAATTTAAAAGAAGGAAACCATGATTAGATACCCATTTACGAGTTTTAAATTCGATGAAGGGAGGGGGAGAGTGGAGAGGCAAAAAAAAACTAGTCATTGGCGAGTGTTTCCGTCTGCCCCTCACCTTGGTTTGCCTATTCATATCAAGAGGCGAGTGAACTATAGATCAACGTTTGACATTCTTTAAATTCCTTCTACCGCTCACCAAGTGTGTCCATGATGGCTGATGTGGTCATCATCAAAGAGCCTATGGTGTTCTGGCCTCGGGGATTAGCCAACTTCCAATGGATTATCGTACAACGCTTTGGAACATCTTGGAAGTAGTTGTGGTGAAGATGATTTGAGCCTATTTTCGTTCGTGGTTCTCCTGCTTTCTTTTATGCCCCCACTACTCCAAAGAACTATCGCTATTCCGTAGCCGTTAGGACTCCAAGTGTAGAGGCTTGTAGTAAGTGGTAACTTTCCCTTGGTGAATAAAATAAAGCATCAATTCGTAGAGGTGATATACAAGCCTCCCTCTAGTAGCATTGCAAGAGAATAAAGAACCTACTTGTGTTCCCAACACTTCTAGTGAGGTTGTTAATCTCACTAGCTTTGTCAGTTACAATATGTAATTATGTGATAATGTGGTTGCAAGTGCTTTTGTATTTTTGGAATAAATAAATACTAAAAATAAATGTGCACATGAATGAGATTTTGAGTGTTTTATTGCGAGTAAATTGGAATGGGTTCATAGGTTCACTAGTTGCATCTCTCATGACAATGATGAGGCATAAATACTAGCATAGGCATGTGTAATGATCAATTGAGTACCTTCGATCCAATTTTGGATGTACATATATCCTTCTTCCCTAGAGACCCTAGGATTTATCGAATCCTGAAAGTACATTAAGCTTTGCAAGGGAATATCTGCAAGCTCTTGTTACTTAAATCATTCTAGTTCCATAAACCAATAACTATCATAGAGGTTGTTGTTGGGAAACATAGTAGGAAACAGAAAAAAAATGTTCCTATGTACAAGCCCAGGATCACTATGAAGATGCAACAGATTTTTAGATCTAATCTTTATCAAGTAACACACGGTGAGAAGAGTTGGTGCAGATCATCAACGCAGGTTCGTGCAGTTAGGATTTACATCCTCCCAACCATGATAATTTTATCCCTCGAACTAGGATCACACGGATGTTCCCTCTGCCGGTATCCATGCATACGATATCAATAATTCAATAGAGAAAACTTATTGATTAGTTCCAAGGAGGTTGTGGTTGCTCTGGTTAGAGCATCTTCACGAGATGATGTAAAAGTTGATGCGGGGCACTAGAAATTTTTCTACCATAATAGATGACATAAAACAGATGCCCAAAAAATTTGGCCTTCTCCATTTTTACTTCACATTTGCATACGTATTGAAACAGAACATGACATGATAATTAAAACTTTATGAGATCACAACACACATAATCAAAAAATATCAAATTCAAGTTTAGTCATCCACATATCAAGTTCAAATTCAAACGCACATGAAGTCGTCAAGCAAGGTTCTACACGTACATGAAGTTGTCATGGATGCTTCTCGACTTGATGAAGGCGCTTTGAGCATGTGAGACAAGAGCGTGCATGTGGTGTTTGAGCTGGGTGGCAAGGATCTTGGCAATAATCTTGGCCACCGTCATGATGAGGCTAATAGACCTGCACCTCCTCCACAAAGATGGGGGGCCCAAGTGGACCCCTAATGATAAAATCCGGTGTTTGCATCTTCATTTTCAAATAAATCTCTGATACGTACAGATGTTACCGACGACAAATTTTGTCAATGTAGCATGCTTTTGCTATATTAAAGTTATTGTAGAATTGTTTGGGTACAATCTTTTGCTCTTGAAAGTTAAAGATATCTTCGCTGCATATATAGTTGACATTGTGTCTATATTTACAACTAAAACAACGCAATAAATTGCTCGTCTGCTTCTAGTGCTACACATTTCGATTCAAAATGTACGAAGTGCCAATACAGCCCCAAGCTATATTTCCCTATTTGGCACGCTCTTACTGTACACATGTGATGAAATTGCGGACAACACGTAGAACGGATTGTTTGTGTGTTACACATGATACACATAACAGAGCACAAGAGAGAGAGAGAAAGAGAGAGATGAACTATAGTAGGTCACCTTAACTAGTATCAAAGTATTTATTGGCGTCGCCTCCACCTCTTCCCTCGGTTTTTTCTCCCCACACCTCCTCCTTTTTTTGGCAATTTTTACTATTGAAGGCGATTTGGTAGGGTGGCCTCCATCTCATCCTCTAGTTTTTTCCTCCCCAAACTCCCCCTCTATTTTTTTTTTGTTTTTTGGTAATCTCAGCAGATGCCGCACATGATAAAAATCAACATAAATAGAGTAACTAGAAATAATAATAAAAAACCGATACTTTTTAAAACCACGTCATGCATTAACTTAATCAAATCACATAAAATCAATTCTTATCAGAATCTCAACAAAACCAAAACTTTCTTTGTCTTTCCCTTCTCATGCCTAAATCAAATTAAATCTTATCAAAACCTCGACTAAATCAAAACTTTCCTTGTCTTCTCCTAGCTTTACTCAAATAAAATTAAATCTTATCAAAATCTAGAACATGGTGACGGTATGGTATACAGTGGACTAAATTGATGTTGAGCCACTAAAGCCCTCTTTGATCCGCAGGATTCTAAAAGCGCGGGAATAGAAAAAACATAGGATTGGAATGTCATGCTCATCCCAATCGTGCACAATTTTAAGTTGTTTGATTGCATCATAGAAAAAACAAAGGTTTTTTTTCAAAAAGATTTCAGCGGATGCTAGAAATTCTATGGAAAGTAGTAAAAAAACATCTTGACGAAAAATTCTTATAGGATTCAATCTTGTGAATCAAACAATCAAGATAGAAAAAAAAATTCTAAGGATTTCAATCATTTTAAAATGGGAAACGTTTGGGGCCGGGGCACCGGCGGAACGATTCGGCTGGTCTCCCTCTTCCTCGCGCAGCGCACATACAGGAGGACACCAGCGCCGGCAGGCACCACGCGTCGACCAGGCGACCAGCGGGCTCCTTCGACCGCCGCCGCCAGAGAAGAGCGCCTTGTCGTCCGCGTGCGGCTGCCCCTCGCCGGATGTCGTTCGCGTGCGGCCGCGCCTCACCGGATCTCGTTCGCCTGCGGCCGCCCCTCGTCGTATCTCGTCCGCCTGCGGCCGCCCCTCGCCGGACTACTACCCCTCTGCCTCTTCCCAGAATCCGCCCCTCTGCCTCTCCCTGGAATCCGCCCCGGCCGCCCCTTGCTAGACCTTGCAGCGCTCGAGCCTCCCCGGCCATGGTAGACTACACCCCACGGTGATTTTTTGTTAGAACCGGTTGTAGCAAATTCAATCGCCGGTGGTAGCAAAAATCTACTACTGTTGCAGCAAAACGCTACATCTAGTAAATAAAAAAGCTTCAAACCAGACCGGAACACATGAAGAGCTGCAACCGTTTTAACAAAAGCTTCATCCCGCAGATGAAAAAGTTTCAACCCAGAGATTGAAAATCTTCAACCAGACACTACAAAAGTTGCAACCGTTTAAAAAAAAGCTTCATCCCGCAGATGAAAAAGCTTCATTCCGCAGATGAAAAAGCTTCTACAAGAGATCGAGAAAGCTTCAACCAAAATGTTGGAACCTGTGATGATGTCATTTTTGCTGGAACCAGCGGCATCGTTTGCTACAACCAGCGACTCACTTTGTTGCGACCCTTCACGGCGAGCTACAACCGGCGACGACGACGGCGACGCGTTTTTGCTACAACCGCACTGAATTTTTCTGCTGGAAGTGGCTTCATTTTTTGCTGGAACCGGCGGATTTTTTTGCTTCAAACGGTGACATCCGCAGAATTTTTGCTGGAACCGGCCATTAGATTTGCTGGAAATCAGTGCTATTCTTTTGTTTGCAACTGGTGACTACTGGTGATGCTAAGAGCACGACACCGTGGCAATGGCGAGAAACGCATTTTGTGTGTGCTAGAAGCGCCCCTGCCATTGCTGGAACCAGCGGCCCCCATTTTTTTGATGCATCCGAAGCATTTTTTGCTGCAGCAGCGACGACGAGCAGCTATGGCGACTGGCGGCGACGAGCACGGAGACGAGGACGACCGGGGGCGGGGAAGGGGAGGGGGGAGGGGAGGGGGGAGGGGCTGCGCAACGCTTGGAGCGGCCGGGGCAGTAGGAGGCGCGGCGCCGCGACACGAGGTAGAAGATGATAGGGCGAATCGTTTTCTTCAGCCGGATCCAACGGCCCACGCGCTCAAATCCAACGGTTGCGGTGCGACCGGCCCAACAGTTGGGCCGGCGCACCGGCGCAGATCGCTGCCCTTTTAAAATCCCTATGAAAATTCTTTAAATCAGAGGAGTCCTGCCAAATATTTACGCCCCAGCCGCAAAAGCAGGGGAAATAGCAAGTCAGGAATTAAATTTGGGCTCGGGAGTTGTGAGCGGCCGCTGACGCACACCGGGACACCACGGGGCTTCAAAGTTCAAACATTGAACAGCCCCTTCCCTTCTTCCCCTTTTGACCGCCACCAGTACCGCCCTGCCTGCTTTCCAGCTTTTAGTAGATGTCAGACTCTGATCCAGTTTGGCCAGTTTGACGTCTGCCTAGCCCTGACCCATACGGTGCTCGTTTGCCTCCCCGCTTACTCAAACGGAAACCATGTTCCGATGGATACAACGTATTCCCAGCCCCAGTCCCACCCATAAAGCTACGACTGTTGGAAACGTACGTAGAATAAAGCACAGGGATAAAGCTACTGCCTTGTGGGCGAAGCTAATCCGAACATATCAAATAATCTTATCTGGGTAAGCAGAAAGATGGCTTGTTGAATGCTAAGAATGATGATACTAGAGCACAAGCAATTTCTGCGGCAGTTTCGAGCTACCTTCCAAAAGGGGCGGGGGAAAGTGAACCCTCTCATGCTTATACATCTCTCCGGTCTTAGACCCTGTTTGTTTCAAGGGACTTATTGTTTTTGGGACTTATTTAAGTCCCTATAAGTCCCATCTAAACCAAACAGGAAGGACTTATAGAGACTTAAAGTGGTGATTTGGGACTTATCAAAAAAGACTCTCAGGGAGGAGCTTATTGGAACTTATCCATCGATTCCCCTACCCCGCATCGCTTCTACCCCGCATCGCTCGTGCCCCCCTTCGCTCCTTCCGCCGCCGCCCCCAGCACCCAAAATCGCCGCCGCCCCAGTACCCAGAAGCGCCGCCGCCATGGCCGACGATGAGGAGGACCGGATCCCCTTCTCGTCTCAGTTCCACGCGCATCATTAGGTATCACAGGGCTCATCCGCTGGGGGAAATCTCGGGAGAGGAATGGGATTCTTGGATCTCAACCACAACGTCGACGACTTCCCGGAGTTGGGCTCGTACCAGCAACTCCTCTTCGACCAGTCCGCCGGCCATGGTCTTCCTCCTACTGGACCTGGTCGTGGGAGGCCCGTGTCGCATGAACAAGGGTTATGTGAACAAATGTTTTATCAACTTACAAGTCCCTGCAAACAAACAGGTAGAGACTCGGAACTTATAAGTCTCTGTAAACAAATAGGTATGGACTTATGACTTATAAGTTGGGACTTAAAAAAGTCCTATGACTTATAAAACAAATAGGGCCTTAACTTATGGTTTTGCTATCTTCTTTTGAGTTCCACGGCCGATCCCCTTGCCGGCCGGCTGCCGTCGGTACCGGTCGAAAGAAACACAGACCTTTATTATATCCCGTGCCCATGTCCTTCCTGCGCTAATAAACACCCAACACCACAAGGTACTACTAGATCCAGTGAGCAGTGCCTGACCTCAAACAAATTCTGTTAAAAAAGTACTCCTACTAGTAGCAAAATCCTGCTAACCACAAGCGAATAAAACTCTCAGACATTTCGACGGCAGGCTCCACCCCACCCCACCCCATCCCATCCCATCGCACACACGATGAGTTCAACGTCGCATCCATAATTAACGCGTGTAGCCGCTAAACGACGGTACTATCTTTAGTTGGCCAAAGAGAAATTGAAGCCTGATGTTACCTGAGAGGCGCGCATCAATGTAACTGTAACCGGACGTAGCCATCGGCGCCACCATGGTCCATGGCTTTCCTGAAACCTACGTGCATCCTCTTTCTGGGCTCCTTCTCTCCACCTTAATTGTGGAGCGGAAAGCAACCCCGGCATGGCCCCCCGGCCGGGTTAGCTCGCTGCCACTGCGCTTCATTAATGAGCGACGCTCGCCATTGATTCCTCATAGTATCCGCGCTCATTTCCGCTGGAGCTCTGTAGCAGCAAATTGCAAAAGCGACGCGTGGCTCCGTTCCGTGTCACGGGCGGGCACCGCGCCGGCCGCCGGCGTGCATGTCGGCCGGAGGACGCAGCCGGCTCGGTCGGCCTCGCTTGTGCTCTTCTTTTGGTTGGGCCGCCGATGAGAAACGGAAAGGGATAAACATGCCGCATGGTCTACACTTCCGAAAGCAGCCGAGCTGACGTTTTGCTGGGCGGGCGGGCGCGGGGGAGAAGGCGGCGGAGGCGAACGGATTATGTTGGACTGTTGGGCCGGTGAAGCTCACCGCCCGCCTCGCCAACCTTTCTGCAGGCCCTTTACTGCGGGAAAGGAAGGAAAGAGGAAAAGCGCAGCTGCTGGCGCACTTTTGGGTTGGCCGTCTGTCACCTTTTGGCAGCGCGGCAGAGCACGTGTAGCTTGCAGGATCATCGCTCCTTGCTCGCCGCCGCTGCTTCTTTTTTTCCTTTTTCTTTTCCTATTAAGCGATGCTCTGGGCCAGGTCTCCTCATGCTCTGTTCCTTTTCGTCTTTCTCCCGTCTTTGCAGTGGCAGGCATCTCTTCTCTCTTTTTTCCTCCAAGTACCGATAGCCTTTTACAGTGCATAGTGTGCACAACTGAGAGACTGGTACGCACACGTGACCACAACGTATACTGGCTTTTGGGAGTAGTGCTGCCGCTGGGTACGGGCGTTGGGGGCCTGTAGTTGTCGCGTCGCACGTATGGCAGCTCGCTCCATCCACGTCACCACTGAAAGAGCTCTTCTTTCCGCGAGGCCCCAGCGAGCGAGCGGGAGATGGGCGCGTCGCCATTTATTCGTGGGAGGGAACATGATGATGGCCTGCTCCAAAACCATACCATTCCATTGATTAGCCGCTGTTATTACAATGAAGCTGAAAGCCCAGAGCCAGAGCCAGAGAGAGGTCCCTCCGCTGTGGTTAGGTTAGCCATCTATGTTAGTATGTTACTACACCACACACGTCAGTAGCTCTGGCACTGCAGCGAAAAGGTCCCAATGCGGACGACCCAGCAACGCGAGAAGCGAGTGAAAAAAACGGAGCCAAGCGCCTACATAAAGTAGTAACTTTGCGAGCAATAAAAGGCAGCTGCGAAAGCTGGGTGGGGGCTGAACTGTGGTTCAAAGGCGAGGGCGGCCCACCCTCGCTCATTGACCCTGACAAGCTGACGGTTGGAATAATTATCTCCTCCGGCTCCGGCTCCCGGTCCTTTTAGGAAAGGAAAAGCTGCCTTTATCTTTTTTCCCCAGTGCATTGATGAGGGCCAGTAATAAGTCACCAGTCAGGTGCCTGCCCATCTCCATCTCCATCCACGCCCCGCCTTTCTCTTCCCCTTTGCGACGAAACTTCCCAAAAGGATGGCGGTGAAAAGCGCCTGCCGGGCTTACCGAAATGCAAATGTGGGAGCAACCGCTTTGGTCCTCCGCGGGAACCAGGCTACAGCGCCGCCCACGCACGCATGCGTGGGGATTATTATCTAAACCAGCTTCGCAAGTAGTACGTACTGCTACGGTAATTAATCAATTCATCCATTGCGGGAGTGATATTACACTGGCGCAAGTACTACTACTTGCGCGAGCTATATAGCTAGCAACAGGTTCTTGCTGTACGGCTTCCGTCCAGTTAATACTCCTTCCAGGCCACAGGCAGCACAATATGACGCCATCCGTGCGAGTGCCACGATTATGTGAGAGTACATGCAGCACTGAGTGGTAGAGTACATTTCTGCAAGTACAATCACCACAGATTTAGATTCACTACTGCAATCACTTTCACTTCACCGGCTAAGAAAGATAATACTAGTAGAACTTGGCCGTCGTCATCCTTTGGGGCTCTGGGCGAGGTGATGATGATTGATGAGCGCCCACTTCCACTTCCGAGACAGAGATGGATGCGGACACTCATCGGAGTCACGAGAGCTTACGCATGCTCCTCATTCATACTACACACACAATGGGAATGGGAATGGGACATGTTTCTGGCAACTTGCTGCTGCTGCTAGCGCGCAACCTGATCTGTTCCATTTTACATTACACAGGCACAGGCGACGCAAACCTGACGGACCAACCCAAGAAGAAGAAGAAACAAGTGCAAGCAAACTGCTAGGAATACTGCTACAGTAGGAGTAGTAAGGAATTAACAACAAGAGGGAGGGAAGCTAGCATATCAAAGGGAAGAAGGAGGAAAAGAAAAGTGAAGGGACATTCCAATTCTCCTCCTTTTTCCATGTCTTGTGCGAGTGAGCCTTCACGTACAAGCCAGCCGGCCTTCCCGTCACATTAGAGGATTCTGCGGGTCAAACCGAACTCTATCCGAACCCTCGTCTTCCGGGCGGCCGGTTGGGCCAAGGACGAGCCGATCAATGGTTGTGTCGGCGGGATGGGATCAGAACCGGCGATCCGGGCCGAGCTGCCACCGGTCGGCGTACACCGGCGGTGGGGAGGTGGGGGAGGAGGAGGGGCTGGGGAAGCCGAGGACGAAGCCGGCGGCGGCGCGGTGGTGGTGGTGGTGGCCGGCGACGGTGGCGATGGGGCCGAGCGGGCGGTTCTTGCGGCGGCCGGCGCCGATGGGCACGTTGCGGAGCGCGCCGCCGGCCGTCCAGTAGCGGTGGCAGGCCTTGCAGAAGTGGCGCGGCTGGTTCACGTTGTAGTTGTTGAAGTAGCAGAACTTGGTCTCCCGGCTCCGGCACCGCGGGCACGGCAGCGGCGCCGCGGCCGCGCGCGCCTCCGCCGACTCCTGCAGCTGCGTCCGCCGCGACGCCTCCGCCCCCTGCTGCTGCTGCTGATGCTGCGACGAGTCCGTGTCCGCCGCCTCCCGCTTGACCGCCGTCGTCGTCCGGTCCGTCTCGCCGTGCAGCCGCCGCTCCTCGTCCTGCGCGGCGAACGCGGGCGACGGCGACGCCTGGGTCCCCTCGACGCACTGCGTGATGACCTTGCCGAAGAGCTTGAAGCCGCCGCCGGCCCCGGCGGGTGCCATCTCGACGTGGGAGAGCATGCGACGGGAGGGAGGGAGGAGTGGAGAGTGGAGGACAGGGAGAGAGCGGGCAGCGGAGGCAGAGCGATGTGGAAGAAAGGGGTCGGTCGCTGCTACTTAAATGCATCCCAGCAGCAGCTGATGGATGGATGGATGGATGGATAGGTCACTCATCACAGCAGAGAGTGAGTAAAGCGTCGCGTACGTGGGTTGGACCGCAAGAGCAAAAGGCCAAATATGTTACGCGCACAGCACGCACGCACGCACGCACATCGGGTTCTCTTGCGTCCGTATGCTTTTAGAGCATTACTAGTAGAATCCTCAAATCCTGAAACTCTTACTAGCGTTTTAAGAGTTCAAAAATAATTTTTTTATGCATTTTTATGGGTTAAAAAACAGGGGCAAAGATTAGAACTCTCAAACCCGATCCTTATAACGAAATATTCTCATGAACAATGTTGTTGTTGCGCGCGGGAGGTCGACGGGGCGGCCGCCGGCGACGGGGGCGACTAGCAGCGGCGGTCGCGGGCGTGGACGCGGGAGTTGGGAGGATTTTTCCCTCCCGCGCGAGTATAACCGCCAAATGAGGGTTGGGGTAGGTTTTGCTCCCCAACCCTTACTTTTGAGGATTAGGAGAAAGTTTAAGGGTTGGACCTTTAAATTTTTTTAAGGGTTTGAGGGTTAAGGGGTTCTAGTCTATAGCTTTTTTTCGACGAAACTGTAAAAAAAAATTATTTTTAGGGATTTGAGGGTTTAAGGGCTCTACTAGTAATGTTTTTGGAGCGGCTGGGTTTGCGGGTGGGTCGATTTTGATTTGATTTTGATTTGCATGTGGAGTTTGCGGTTCGAGGGGAATCTCCGGGTTATATAAATCTTGTAGAGCCTTGCTGTTGTAGTTGTTGTAGAGCGGGATGTGGGATTGGGAGGTCAGCTCTCCTCCGTCGCATGGTGGGGTGGACCTGGAGTTTTGTTGCGGGAAAACGAAGGGATGGGGGCGCTCCCTCCGAGTGCGTGGCCGCCTTGGTTTCTTCCGCGGTGTGGATTCGCGTGTATTTTGCGCCTTTATGCTCTGTGTTTCCCTGTTGCCCCATCCGTCCTGCTGCAAGAACCGATGATGGATCTAAGGCTGGTTGTAATGGAGAGTATCATATAGTAGTATCATGCATATGATATCAGTGTATGATACTATCTTTCTAATGTATAGTATCATATATTAGTATCATGTAGTACTTTATTTATTGTCACGCATGACACAAAGTAACATAACATTTATCATGATACGGTATCATAATATGATACTCCATCATCTCTTTCTTCATTTAATGCTATGACACCTCATCAAAATTGCCTAGTTGACATGCATGATACTACTCCCTCCTTCCATCTATATAGGGCCTAATGCGTTTTTCGAGGCTAACTTTGACCAAATGTTAGAGCAATAATATATGACATGCAACTTACACAGAGCACATCATCAAATTCGTATGTGAAAGGAGCTTTCAATGATATAATTTTCACATTATGCATGTCATGTAGTATTGATTTTATCAATAGTCAAATGCCGTCTTGAAAAACGCATTAGGCCCTATATAGATGGAAGGAGGGAGTAGCTATGATACTATCATTACGACCAGCCTAAGACTACTCACAGTGGAAGTAATATAGGTAGTAACATCACACATATTTAAGGGGTGTTTGGTTCCAGAAACTTTTTTTGTGTTGGGACTAGAAAAAGTATCTAGCAAACCAAACAGGATGAGACTTTTTTAGGACTTTTTGCTAAAAGTCTTTAGAAGCATCTCCTTGGGAGTCTTTTTTAAAAAGTCCTAGGGACTTAGAAAAAGTCTTAGAACTAGAGAACCAAACACCATCTTAAATAAAATAGATAATGTAGTAAGCAATAAATGAAAAAAGAAAGGAAAGTGATAACATAGCTGAAGGCAAGATGAGTCTATAGCCTAATAAATTAAGTGTTGCATGTTACTCCCTCCGGTCCTTTTAGTTCGCATATAAGATTTCACTGAAGTCAAGCCCTGTAAAGTTTGACCAGCTTTATAGAAAAAAGTGTTAACATTCACAATCTGAAATCAATACCACTAGATGTGTCATAACTTAAAGTTTCATATTATATAACTTTAGCATGGCAGATGTTGATATTTTTTCATATACGATCAAACTTTGTGAAGTTTGACTTCAGAGAATTCTAATATACAGAGTAAAAAGGACTGGAGGGAGTACTACACATATGTTACTCCCCACTATAGATATATAGAGGTAGTAACATAGACTAGCTAGTAACATTCTATGTTACTACCCATTGTGGCTAATCTAAGACCTCTTCCAATGGATAGGTGCTTAGGCCCTTTCAGTGCTCCACCGTGGACAGGTGCTAAGCATGTCACATAAGCAAAAAATAACATGGCACATCAATTGAGGAGGAGAGAGAGCACTTTGGTGATCCCAAGAAGAACCAATGCCAAGCGCGTGAACCTAGACAAACCACTTAAATGAAAGAAGTTGACCAATGCATGAAAGAGTTTATGTGCTAAATCATTAAATAAGGTGAGCTTAGCAACAAGAAGTTAAGCATCTGTGCATTGGGGATTTGAGTTGCTAAGCTATTTAATGCACCTAGCACCTCATGTAAGCACCTTTGCATTGAAGGAGGTGCTAAGCGCATTAAATACTTTAGCAACTATAGTCCCCAATGCATAGGAGCATTGGGAGGGCCGCCGCGCCAGGATCCCGCGCGAGCTCCTCTTTGACTGCAGGTATGCCGTCGACTCGCCCCTCTCGGACACATGATTCCAGGGCGAGCACGGCATGCAACGACAAACCTTTTTTGCCGGCCGTGGTCGTAGCCCTCCCCATGTGCCCCAATGTGGCCCGTGCCCCTCATGCGCGCACCGAGCCCGCCCAGAGTGCGCGCCGCACGCCGACGCCGTCTCCTTCCCCATCGCTGCCACCCTCGCAGCCTCTCACCATGACGGCCGAGGAGCAGGAGCGGCTCCTGCAGGCCGTCATGGAGGACTCCGAGCAAGAGTACATGCGCCAACGGGAGGAGGAGTGGGAGGTGAAAGAAATATGCCCTAGCGGCAATCATAAAGTTGTTATTTACATTTCCTTATATCATGATAAATGTTTATTATTCATGCTAGAATTATATTAACCGGAAACTTAGTACATGTGTGAATACATAGACAAACAGAGTGTCCCTAATATGCCTCTACTTGACTAGCTCATTAATCAAAGATGGTTAAGTTTCCTAACCATAGACATGTGTTGTCATTTGATGAATGGGATCACTTCATTAGAGAATGATGTGACGGACATGACCCATCCGTTAGCTTAGCATAAATTGTCGTTTAGTTTTATTGCTATTGCTTTCATCATGACTTATACATGTTCCTCTGACTATGAGATTATGCTACTCCCGAATACCGGAGGAACACCTTGTGTGCTATCAAATGTCACAACGTAACTGGGTGATCATAAAGATGATCTACATGTGTCTCCGATGGTGTTTGTTGAGTTGGCAAAGATCGAGATTAGGATTTGTCACTCCGTGTATCGAAGAGGTATCTCTGGGCCCTCTCGGTAATGCACATCACTATAAGCCTTGCAAGCAATGTGACTAATGAGTTAGTTGCGGGATGATGCATTACGAAACGAGTAAAGAGACTTGCCGGTAACGAGATTGAACTAGGTATGATGATACCGACGATCGAATCTCGGGCAAGTAACATACGGATGACAAAGGGAACATCGCATGTTGTTATGCGGTTTGACCGATAAAGATCTTCGTAGAATATGTAGGAACCAATATGAGCATCCAGGTCCCGCTATTGGTTATTGACCAGAGATGAGTCCCGGTCATGTCTACATAGTTCTCGAACCCGTAGGGTCCGCACGCTTAACGTTCGATGACGATATGTATTGTTAGTTATGTGATTTGATGTACCGAAGGTTGTTCGGAGTCCCGAATGTGATCAGGTCGAGACATAAAGATTGATATATTGTAAGGTTATGTTTGGACACCGGAAAGGTTTCGGATATGTTCGGGCATTTTCTGGAGTACCAGGGGGTTACCGGAACCCCCCGGAGGGTTAATGGGCCTTCATGGGCCTTAGTGGAAGAGAGGAGGAGGCGACCAGGTGGAGGAGCGTGCCCCACCAAGCCCAATAGGAATTGGGGGGGGGGCTTTCCTTCTCTCCCTCTTCCTCTTTCCTTCCCCTCCTAGTTGGACTAGGAAAGGGGGGAACCTACTCCTAGTAGGAGTAGGATTCCCCCCTTGGGGCGCGCCCCATGAGGCCGGCCGGCCCCCTCCTCCCCTCCTTTATATATGGGGGGGGGCACCCCATAGACACACAAGTTGATTTCTTAGCTGTGTGCGGTGCCCCCATCCACAGATTTCCACCTCGATCATATTGTCGTAGTGCTTAGGCGAAGCCCTGCGTCGGTAACTTCATCATCATCGTCAACACGCCGTCGTGCTGATGAAACTCTTCCTCGGCCTCAGCTGGATCTAGAGTTTGAGGGACGTCACCGAGATGAGTGTGTGCAGATCGCGGAGGTGTCGTGCATTCGGTACTTGATCGGTTGGATCGCGAAGACGTTCGACTACATTAATCGCGTTACTCAACACTACCGCTTTCGGTCTACGAGGGTACGTAGACACACTCTCCCCCGATTTTACAAGAAGGCTTGGTGCGGAAAAGAAAAGAGGGCGGCCTGGCCCCTTTTCTTCTTATCATATCACAAGGGCGCGGCTCTGTATGGTATAGTACTGTGGAGCAAGTTTGGGAGTCCTTTCTCATTGCTATGCATATCCTAGATAGGTCTTGCGTGATCGTAGGATTTTTTTTTGAAATACTGCGTTCCCCAACAGTGGCATCTGTCGTGGAATTGTCACGGCAGATGTCCTCATGGAAGGACTTAGTCGTGGAGCCATCACTATGGGTTAGCTTGAAGGGGTTAAACCGGACAAAGGGACACGAGAGTTTATACTAGTTCGGCCCCTTCGATGAAGGTAAAAGCCTACGTCTAGTTGTGATTGGTATTTCTGGGGTTTCAAAGACCAGGGAGCGAATCCGCTTTGTCTGTCTTCGAGTTGTTGTTTTTTCTGTCCCTGAACCGCCGCCGGGTCACCCCTTTATATATTCAGGAGGATCCCGGCCGGTCTACAGAGTCCCGATGCTGGCTCATACAAGTGTCCGCCTCGGTCTCTTCTTTCTTATCTTACAATGCAAGTTTATACAATCATGGTGGTTTACTATCATGGGCCCTAAACCGCCTGTGGGCTCTGGGCCTCTAAGCTTCATCCGTAAAGCGCCATCTTCCGGGTTTCCTTGGGCTTCAGTATAACTGAAGGTGAACCGGCCCCTCCTGGGCGGTTTACCCTCAGTGGTTATATCCTCAACAGCATCCGAGCCAGGTCTATGCGTAGATGTTATATGCACAAGTAGAACACAAAGAGTTGTGGGCGATAATAGTCATAATGCTTACCAGCAACGTCTTACTTTGATTCGGCGGTATTGTTGGATGAAGCGGCCCGGATCGACTTTACATGACCACGTTCATGAGACTGGTTCTACCGACGTGCTTTGCACACAGGTAGCTGGCGAGTGTCTATTTCTCCAACTTTAGTTGAATCGAGTTTGACTATGCCCGGTCCTTGTTGAAGGTTAAAACAACACACTTGATGAAAAATCATTGTGGTTTTGATGCGTAGGTAAGAACGGTTCTTGCTAGAAGCCCGTAGCACCACGTAAAACCTGCAACAACAAAGTAGAGGACGTCTAACTTGTTTTTGCAGGGCATGTTGTGATGTGATATGGTCAAGACGTGATGAGATATAAATTGTTGTATGAGATGATTATGTTTTGTTAAAGTTATCGACAACTGGAAGGAGCCTTATGGTTGTCTCTTTATTGCATAAGATGCAAGCACCATATAATTGCTTTACTTTATTACTATGCGATAGCAATAGTTGGCGAGACGACCATGTGACGACATGTTGATAAAGATCAAGATGATGGAGATCATGGTGTCATGCCGGTGACGATGGAGATCATGACGGTACTTTGGAGATGGAGATCAAAGTAACAAGATGATGATGGCCATATCATGTAACATATTTTGATTGCATGTGATGTTTATCTTTTATGCATCTTATTTCGCTTAGTACGGCGGTAGCATTATAAGATGATCTCTCACTAAATTTCAAGGTATAAGTGTTCTCCCTGAGTATGCACCATTGCTACAGTTTGTCATGCCGAGACACCACGTGATGATCGGGTGTGATAAGCTCTACGTTCACATACAACGGGTGCAAGCTAGTTTTGCACACACAGAATATTCGGGTTAAACTTGACGAGCCTAGCATATGCAGATATGGCCTCGAAACACTAAGACTGAAAGATCGAGCGTGATTCATATAGTAGATATGATCAACATAGTGATGTTCACCATTGAAAGCTACTCCATCTCACGTGATGACTGATGAAGTTATGTACCTAGGGTAGGGTCATGGACCTGTCCTAACTGCCCTACCCAAGGACAACTCTAGAAGAAATCACCTTTCAATCGACTTGAAGGTGTTCCACTCGACAGACTCGAAGTCACTCGACCAAGAAGCAATCACTCGACCAAGATCAAACCACTCGACGGCCAGGAGACCTAAAGTCACCCCGCACACTAACGGTCGGTCATTAAGTAGCTTTTATGGTCATCATAGCACTTTATTACTAGCGTTACCAGTAACGCCCTGCCTTAATGAACATTGAACCCTTTGTAACATGGGCTGGCCGGGGTCCTGGTGCACTCTATATAAGCCACCCCCCTCCTCCGAGACGAGGGTTCACACCTCTGTAACTCATACTCACATAATCTAGTCGACCGCCTCCGGGCTCCGAGATGTAGGGTTTTTACTTCTTCCGAGAAGGGCCTGAACTCGTAAACCTTGCGTCCTTACAACTTCTCCGTAGCTAAGATCTCGCCTCTCCATACTTACCTCCCTACATTACTGTCAGACTTAGAACCACGACAGTTGGCGCCCACCGTGGGGCAGGTGTTTTAGTGTTTTGTTGGAGGAGTTGCGATCTTTTCCGACCCGAATCATCATGGTTTTCGATAGAGTTTTGGTGGAGGGCCGCGAGATCCGTCTCGGCGCGCTCACGTTCATCGCCGACGACTCCGCCTGGCTTCAGGAGGCTCCGCTCGACGTGGACGCGCTCCCTGTCCGCGGGGCAACGCACTTTAGCGCGTGCGTCCGCGGCGTTCTCCTGCGGCAACTGTCGACCCCCTACCGGTCGGCTCCTGTGTTGTCCTCCCTCCCCGTTTCCCGCCGGCGCAAGCGCTCCGGTCGGTCGAGACTTCAGCGGTGGGTGAGACACGCGGTGGCCCGTCAGTCGGCCACCCCTCAAGTCACGGCGATCGAGCCGATGAATCCCTCTACGGCCTGTTCGACTGGCTCCGAAGAGACTGCATCCGAGTGCGACAACAGCGATCCGGCGGCAGAGGTTCTGATGGTCGACGGACCGCACAGTCCCCCCGGTTTTACCCCCACCGACGGAGGCGCAGGAGGAGGCGACCCGTCACGTCCCCATGAGGAGTATCTTCCCGAGCCTCTCACGTCGCTACAGAGAGAAGAACTTCGCTGCCGGAATGTGGATGCGCTGCACACTCCTATCGTTGGAGAAACCCCCGAGGCTCGCGCCTTGGAGGACGCGCGCCTGGCAAACTTGGCCGAGCGTGCTCGACTGGAGAATCTCCAGCGAGCACTCGACGAGCGTGCACGACAACGGGTTCCCGAATCCAGTCGACGTCAGCTCTTCCCGCCCCCGCAGGTATATCGTACTCCGATTCAGAATTTAGCAGCTGCGGCCCGTATAGCGGAGTCGATTAAGCCTTCCCGGTTGGAGGATGGCAGAGGCTTGCTGCAGATCAGAGCGTTACTCCAGGCAGCAGGAGATCAGAATTCCGCTGTTTCTCAGTCGCGGAACAGAATTCATAGTAGGTTCGTTGCCGCGGACACAGTCCAGTCGGCCCACAGCCCGAGATCGCCCCCGAGGCGTGAAGGACGTGGAGACCGGCGGGACCAGTATGGGAACCGTGAGCAGTATGATCACCGAGTCGACCGTGACGGTCAACGTCGAGTGCCCACGCCTCCCCCGAGGAGCGGGTCGTATGTGCCTCGCCAGCAGGATGACAGGCGCCCTCATAGTGGTGGGCGAAGGATTCCAGTCGACCCGAGAGGGCCAGGCTTTGACGCGAGATCCATCCTCGCCCAAGGTTTGGTCGACAGGAACATGGCTCACCGAGAAGGCCACGACAGAGATACGCCTGCCAGCAGTAGAGTACATGTTTCGGGGCCAGAGTGCTTTAGTAGAGCCATCAGGGCTGCTGTGACTCCTCCCAATTTCAGGTTGGCGACTAGAGTCAGTAAGTTCACTGGCGAGTCCAAGCCCGATACTTGGCTTGAGGACTACCGAGTGGCCATCCAGATTGGCGGCAACAATGATGAAGTGGCCATGAAGCACCTGCCTCTCATGTTGGAGGGCTCGGCCAGAGCGTGGCTAAACCAGTTAGCACCTAGCAGCATTTACACTTGGGAAGATCTCTCCCGAGTGTTCGTCACCACATTTGAAGGCACATGCAAGCGACCAGCAGGACTGACGGAACTGCGGTCTTGTGTGCAAAAGCCGAATGAAACTTTGAGGGATTACATCCAGAGATGGATCACGTTACATCACTCGGTGGAGAACGTGCCTGACCACCAAGCAGTTTGTGCCTTCAAGGAAGGCATCAAGTACAGAGAACTAAATTTGAAATTCGGTCGAACCGGAGACATGTCCCTGAATCGGATGATGGAGATTGCCACCAAGTACGCTAATGGTGAAGATGAGGATCGACTCAGGAGTGGCAAGCTCAAGTCAGTCGTCCAAGAAACCGGAGGCAATTCCAATCGGAAACAGAAGCGGAAGGCCGAGCGAGCGGCTCCCGGGGAAGCTTTAGCTTTGGCCCAAGGAAAGTCTAAAGGGAAACCTAAAGGGCCTTGGAACCCCAAAAAGGTTAAAGACCAGGAGGGAAATGATGTGTTGGACTTACCATGTCTCGTCCACACAAAGAAAGATGAAGAGGGTAATTTTATTTACCCAAAACATACCACTCGGCAGTGTCGACTCTTGATCCAGCAGTTCTAGGGCAAGCAGCCCAAGGGTAAGGAAAAGGAGTCAGACAAGGTCGAGGACAAAGAGGACAGTGATGACGGATACCCTCAAGTCAATTCCACCCTGATGATTTTTGCTGATGTTGAGAGCAAAAGTCGACTGAAAGTTATTAACCGAGAGGTGAATATGGTCGCTCCAGCGACACCTAGTTACCTGAAATGGTCTTAGACTGCCATAACATTCGACCAGTCCGACCACCCAACACACATCGCCACCCCTGGGAGGCAAGCTTTGGTGGTCGACCCAGTTGTTGAAGGCACTCGACTGACCAAAGTCCTGATGGATGGTGGCAGTGGTTTGAACATATTATACGCTGAGACGTTGAAAGGGATGGGCATTCCGATGTCCAGACTTAGTGCCAACAACATGAGTTTCCATGGAGTCATTCCTGGGAAGAAGGCTGAATCACTCGGCCAGATTTCTCTTGATGTGGTTTTCGGTGATTCCAAGAATTACCGCAAAGAAAAGTTGACATTTGAAGTTGTAGACTTCCAGAGTGCCTATCACGCTATTTTGGGCAGGCCGGCTTATGCACGCTTCATGGCCCGACCATGTTACGTATATCTCAAATTGAAGATGCCTGGCCCCAAAGGTGTGATCACCATTACGGGCAATCGGAAGAAAGCGGAAGAATGTTTTCAGAAAGGTTCGAAGATCGCCGATGCGCAGATGGCAGTGGTGGAGTTGCAGGAATACCAGAAGACTGCAGACCTGAGTGATCTGTTGCGAGCCAAGAAGCCCGCTACGGAGTCAGCTTTCCAGTCGACTGGCGATACGAAGACAGCTCACATCGACCCGACCGACCCTAGCGCCGTTCCGACTCATATCTCGACAACACTCGACTCCAAATAGGAAGAAGCGCTCATCCAGTTCCTCTGTGAGAACTGGGACATTTTCGCATGGAAGCCTTCTGACATGCCAGGTGTTCCCAGGGAGCTGGCTGAGCATTGCCTGAGAGTCGACTCAAAAGTAAAACCTGTCAAGGAACATCTCCGACGGTCCGCCGTCCAAAAGAGAAAGGCTATTGGCGAGGAGGTGGCTCGGCTCTTAGCAGCGGAGTTCATCCGAGAAATCTACCACTCCGAGTGGCTTGCCAACGTTGTCATGGTCCCCAAGAAGGACAAGTCACTTCGCATGTGCATTGATTTTAAACATATCAATCGGGCCTGCCCGAAAGATCATTTTCCTCTCCCCCGCATCGACCAGATAGTCGACTCGACCGCGGGATGTGAGCGACTGTCGTTCTTGGACGCCTATTCCGGGTACCATCAGATCCGTCTGTATGGACCTGACGAGATCAAGACAGCTTTCATCACTCCACTCGGGTGCTTCTGTTATGTTACCATGCCATTCGGCCTCAAGAATGCCGGAGCCACATTCATGAGGATGGTTCAGAAGTGTTTACTCACTCAAATCAGTCGAAATGTAGAAGCATACATGGATGATATCGTGGTCAAGTCACGGAAGGGTTCTGACCTGCTGATTGACCTTGTGGAAACCTTTGCCAACCTCAGGAGGTATGATATCAAGCTTAATCCATAAAAGTGCACACTCGGAGTCCCTGGCGGAAAGTTACTCGGTTTTCTCGTTTCCGAACGGGGAATCGATGCCAATCCAGAGAAATTTGGCACTATACTCCGAATGAAAAGCCCTATGCGAGTGCACGACGTCTAGAAGCTTACTGGTTGCTTGGCTGCCCTAAGTCGATTCATATCTCGTCTCGGTGAAAAGGCATTGCCTCTTTACCGATTGATGAAGAAGTCCGACAAGTTCGAGTGGACTCCCGAAGCTGATGCAGCATTTGCAGAGCTCAAAGCTCTGCTCTCCACCCAGCCGGTGCTTGCTGCCCCAATCAGCAAGGAGCCTTTGCTGCTTTACGTTGCAGCCACAGGACAAGTCGTCAGTACGGTACTTACGGTCGAGCGGGAAGAGGAAGGGAAAACCTTCAAAGTTCAACGCCTAGTATATTATATTTCTGAAGTCTTGACCCCATCAAAGCAAAGATATCCTCACTATCAGAAGCTTGTATATGGGATTTATATGACCACCAAGAAAGTTGCTCACTACTTCTCTGATCATTCCATTACAGTCGTCAGCAACGCTCCATTGTCAGAGATCCTGCATAACAGGGATGCAACCGGTCGAGTGGCAAAATGGGCGATTGAACTCCTTCCCCTAGATATCAAGTTTGAGGCAAAGAAAGCTATCAAGTCCCAGGCAATCGCAGATTTCGTCGCCGAGTGGATTGAACAGTAGCTGCCGACTCAGATTCACTCGGAGCATTGGACTGTGTTCTTTGACGGCTCCAAGATGCTGAGTGGTTCCAGTGCCGGAGTGGTGTTGGTCTCCCCCAGAGGAGATAAACTCAGATATGTTCTTCAAATCCACTTCGATTCCTCCAATAACGAGGCAGAATACGAAGCACTTTTATATGGGTTGCGCATGGCCATCTCACTCGGCGTCCGTCGCCTCATGGTCTATGGCGACTCAGATTTGGTGGTTAATCAAGTGATGAAGGAATGGGATGTCAGAAGTCCAGCCATGACTGGCTATTGCAATGCAGTGAGAAAGCTGGAGAAGAAATTCGAGGGGTTAGAGCTTCACCACATACCCCGACTGAAAAATCAAGCAGCTGATGATTTGGCAAAAATAGGTTCCAAAAGAGAAGCCATTCCCAGCAATGTGTTTTTGGAACACATCCACACACCTTCAGTCCAGGAGGATCCCTTCACTGAAGAGGCCCCGCAGCCAAAAAGCGCCACAGATCCGACCGAAGTTGAAGTTCCAGCTGTGGTCGATCTGATCATGGAAGTGTTGGTTATCACTCCCGTCTCGACAGAACCTTACATCGCGTACATCCTAAGGAAAGAACTCCCAGAAGACGAAGAAGAGGCTCGACAGATCGTCCGTCGATCCAAGGCCTTCACAGTCATAAAGGGACAGTTATATAGAGAAAGCGTGACTGGGGTCGGCCAGAAGTGTATTACACCAGAAGAAGGTCAGATGATCCTTAACGATATCCACTCGGGGACCTGTGGTCATCATGCGTCCTCTCGGACCATTGTGGCCAAAGCATACCGAGCGGGGTTCTACTGGCCAAGGGCCAATGAGATGGCAAAAGAGATAGTCGACAAATGTGAAGGATGTCAGTATTACTCCAATATGCCGCACAAGCCCGCGTCAGCCCTGAAAACCATTCCACTCGTCTGGCCCTTTGCCGTTTGGGGGCTGGACATGGTTGGACCACTGAGGACAGGCAGGAGCGGCTTCACTCATGTGCTGGTAGCAGCCGACAAGTCCACCAAATGGATTGAAGCCAAGCCTATCAAGAATCTCGATGCTTGCACCGCTATCAGTTTCATCAGAGAGTTGATATTCAGATATGGAGTTCTGCATAGTATCATCATGGACAATGGGTCAAACTTCAATTCCGACAAGTTCAGGGCCTTTTGCGCCTCTCAGGGCACTTGGGTCGACTATGCTTCGGTCGCTCACCCCCAGTCGAATGGGCAAGCGGAAAGGGAAAATGGCCTAATTCTCAAAGGACTGAAACCCCAATTGATGCGCGATCTCAAGCACGCAGCAGGTGCATGGGTCGACGAGCTCCCATTAGTCCTTTGGGGATTGAGGACAACCCCGAATCGATCGACCGGAAGAACCCCGTTCTTTCTGGTCTACGGAGCCGAGGCAGTCTTACCGAGCGACCTGCTTCACAACGCTCCCAGAGTCGAGCTCTACTCAGAAGAGGAAGCAGAACAAGCCCGGCAGGACGCAGTCGACGTCCTAGAAGAAGAAAGAGAAATGGCCTTAATTCGATCGACCATCTATCAGCAAGATTTGCGTCGATTCCACGCCAGAAACGTGAAGAGCCGAGCCTTCCAAGAAGGAGACTTAGTCCTTCGAGTGGATCAGCAGAAACCACACAAGCTCGCTCATACTTGGGAAGGCCCCTTCATAGTCACCAGAGTCCTCCATAATGGAGCATACCACCTCTACAATGTCGATCGCCAGATTGATAAGCCACGAGCCTGGAATGTGGAGCTACTTCGCCCCTTTTATACTTGAATTCTCACTCGGATGAGATGTAATAAGAAAAACTCCCGTAGTTTATTTATCAAAAGACAAGAGCGTTATAATTTTCCCAGTGATTATTATTGTTTTTGTTTGCGTAAGAAATCCCCCAGTGGGTGGCTTAGCCGCGAATCCGCTTCGCCTAAGTTTGAAAAAAATCCTACCGAGTGGAGAGCAATCCTCCCACTCGGGGGCTTAGCTGCAGTCCAGTACTCGCCTAAGTTCTCCCACTTAGAGACTTAGCTGCAGTCCAGCACTCGCCTAAGTTTGGAAAAATCCTACCGAGTGGAGAGCAATCCTCCCACTCGGGGGCTTAGCTGCAGTCCAGTACTCGCCTAAGTTCTCCCACTTAGAGACTTAGCTGCAGTCAGGCACTCGCCTAAGTTTGAAAAAATCCTACCAAGAGGAGAGCAATCCTCCCACTTGGGGGCTTAGCTGGAGTCCAGTACTCGCCTAAGTTCTCTCACTGAAGACTTAGCTGCAGTCCGGCACTCGCCTAAGTTTGAAAAATCCTATACGAGTGGAGAGCAATCCTCCCACTCGGGGGCTTAGCTGCAGTCCAGTACTCGCCTAAGTTCTCCCACTTAGAGACTTAGCTGCAATCAGGCACTCGCCTAAGTTTGAAAAATCCTACCGAGTGGAGAGCAATCCTCCCACTCGGGGGCTTAGCTGCAGTCCAGTACTCGCCTAAGTTCTCCCACTTAGAGACTTAGCTGCAGTCAGGCACTCGCCTAAGTTTGAAAAATCCTACCGAGTGGAGAGCAATCCTCCCACTCGGGGGCTTAGCTGCAGTCCAGTACTCGCCTAAGTTCTCCCACTTAGAGACTTAGCTGCAGTCAGGAACTTGCCTAAGTTTGAAAAATCCTACCGAGTGGAGAGCAACCCTCCCACTCGGAGGCTTAGCTGCAGTCCAGTACTCGCCTTAGTTCTCCCACTTAGAGACTTAACTGCAGTCAGGCACTCGCCTAAGTTTGGAAAAGTCCTACCGAGTGAGAGCAATCCTCCCACTCGGAGGCTTAGCTGCAGTCCGGTACTCGCCTAGGTTCTCTCACTAGGAGACTTAGCTGCAGTCCGGCACTCGCCTAAGTTTGAAAAAATCCTACCGAGTGGAGAGCGATCCTCTCACTCGGGGGCTTAGCTGTAGTCCAGTACTCGCCTAAGTTCTCCCAAACACATCTCAATCCTCAAGGACGACGAGAGGCAGGTCGACTGCCACCTTCTCCTGGAGAGCTTCGCCACAAATACAATGTGCACTCCGTCCCACTCTGTAGTAACAGGGTGTGGGTCGACCACCACCTTCTCCTGGAGAGCTTCGCCACAAATACAATGTGCGCTCCGTCCCACTCTACAGTAACAGGGTGTGGGTCGACCACCACCTTCTCCTGGAGAGCTTCGCCACAAATACAATGTGCGCTCCATCCCACTCTGCAGTAACGGGGTGTGGGTCGACCGCCGCTCGCCCCTGGGGAGCTTCGCCACAAATACAAGACATGGGTCGACTGCTTCCCCCTCCTCCGGGGCTGCGCTACGAATACATAAAGTTGTCTCGAATAAAGATTGGGTTCACTCAGCAGGAGATTCATAAAGATATTCAACGATAAACCAAGTTCAGATAAATTCTAAAGGTTTCGGATCACAGATCGAAGTACTCAGGCACGCAGCCCGAAAAAGTTTAACGGTTACAAAAACCACTCGGCATTCCGAGGCAAATTTAAGGAAGGACATAAGAGTTTGTTCACTCCGCAGGAGGAGGGCTGGCAGGCTCGACGAACTCATCCAGGTCGACGCCATCGGCAATCCGAGTGGCGGCAGCTATGAAGGTTTCCATAAAAGTTCAGAAGTCGTGCTTCTGGGTGTTTGCGACCTTGATTGCGGCCAGCTTGTCTTGTCGCACCTCCTTGCAGTGGACACGAACCAAGGACAGAGCCACGTCAGCGCCACAACGAGCAGAAGACTTCTTCCACTCCTGCACTCGGTCCGGGATTCCGTTAAGTCGAGTCATCAGAGACTCAAGATCGTTTTGGAGCGTAGCCTCTGGCCAAAGTGACGGGTCGATCCGCGACATGGCGACCTTCAGTCGCGCCAAGTAGTCCACGACACCGTCGATGCGAGATTCCAGTCGGAGCAGATTCATGGCAGTTTCATCTTTCACGGGAGAGTTGATTGGATCCAGACCTGGTTCGATCCGCCCAGTCTCCTCTTCAAAGTTCTGACAAAACTCTGCATTCAGGTTCCAAGGATAAGTCAATTTTCATACACTGAGTCGACAAAAAAACCAGTCGAAACTAAATGTGCACCTTCAAGCTTGATATACAACTTCTTGGCAAGGCTCCTTAGGTAGCTCTCCAGATCGTCCCTCCTATGAGCGACGCCTTCCATCTTTTCGTTCAGGTTGAGGTTCTCCTTCTTCCAACGTGTGCACTCCCTGTTGGCTTCATTTAGAGCAGCCTTCAGCCTGGTATTCTCTTCTTCCAACTGGCCGACTGAAGCCAGCTTCTGTTCGGCCAGAGCGATCCTGTCGTCAACCTCCTTCTGGGCAGTAGACAAATCCTGATCCTTTTTCGCCAAAGCTTCTCTCAGTTTTTCTGCAAAGAAATGATGATTGATTCAGAAATAGCAGAAGGGTGCTCGAGCCTAAAACTGACCAGTCGACAGACTTGTCTTACCAGCGGCGTCGTCTTTGATCGTCTGCAGTGCTATCCTGGCCAGCTCCAAGTCAAGTTTCAGTTGAATCTGCTGACTTTCCAAATCAGCGAAGCGAGCTCCAAGATCACAAGATTTCTGAAATAAAAGGGGAGAAATTATTCTGCAGCAAAAAACGACAAAGACATTAAGTACTAAGACTACGGTCGACTGCCCGTAGTCCACCATAGTCTCGGGGACTACACCCAGTGGGTGCACTTTGCGTGCCCCCACCGGTTCTGACCCCACTCGACCGGCCCTCTAGAGTCAAGCGGAAGAAACAAACTACCGGTTCGGTTTTACTCGAGAAAATACAAAGACTACAGTCGACTGCCAGCAGTCCACCGTAGTCTCGGGGACTACACCCAGTGGGTGCACTCAGCGTGCCCCCACTAGTCCAAAAAATTCAATCGACACACCCAGTGGGTGTACAGATGAAAAGAGTTTCGGAAAGAATCTTCGGATAGCATATCCTAACAGAACAAGCGGCGACCAACTAACCTGAACATTGCTCTGGAGAGCCGAGCTGGCATCATAGGCGGCTGGCTGGCATCCCACCAGGTCGGACATAAGAGTTTGTTTACTCCGCGGGAGGAGGGCTAGCAGGCTCGACGAATTCATCCAGGTCGACGCCGTCGGCTATCCGAGTGGCTGCAGCAATGAAAGTCTCCATAAAGGTTCGAAAGTCATGCTTCTGGGTGTTGGCAACCTTGATTGCTACCAGTTTGTCTTGTCGCACCTCCTTGCAGTGGACACGAACCAAAGACAGAGCCATGTCAGCGCCACACCGAGCAGCAGACTTCTTCCACTCCTGCACTCGGTCTGGGATTTCATTTAGTCGAGTCATCAGGGACTCAAGATCATTTTGGAGCACAGCCTCTGGCCAAAGTGCCGGGTCAATCCGTGACATGGCGACCTTCAGTCGAGCCAAGTAGTCCACGGCACTGTCGATGCGAGATTCCAGACGGAGCAGATTCATGGCAGTTTCATCTTTCACGGGAGAGTTGATTGGATCCAAACCTGGTTCGATCCGCCCAGTCTCCTCTTCAAAGTTCTGGCAAAACTCTGCATTCACAATCCAAGGATAAGTCAATTTTCATACACTGAATCGACACAAAAAAAATCAGTCGGAACAGAATGTGCACCTTCAAGCTTGACGAACAACTTCTTGGCAAGACTTCTCAGATAGCTCTCCAGATCATACCTCCTGCGAGCAATGCCTTCCATTTTCTCGCCCTGGACGAGATTCGACTTCTTCCAGCGCGAGCACTCCTTGTTGGAGTCATTCAGAGCGGTCTTCAGCCTGGTATTCTCTTCTTCCAACTGGCCGACCGAAGCCAGCTTCTGGTCGGCCAGAGCGGTCCTGTCGTCAGCCTCCTTACGAGCAGCAGCCAAATCCTGATCCTTCTTCGCCAGAGCTTCTCTTAGTTTTTCTGCAAAGAAATGACGATTGATTCAGAAATAGCAGAAGGGTACTCGAGCCTAAAACTGACCAGTCGACAAACTCGTCTTACCAGCGGCGCCGTCTCTGACCTTTTGCAGCTCCGTCCTGGCCAGCTCCAAGTCAAGGTTCAGTTGAATCTGCTGCTTCTCCAAGTCATCAAGGCGAGCTCCAAGATCACAAGATTTCTAAAATCAAAGGGGAGAAGTTATTTTACAGCGAAAAACAACAAAGGCAATAAATACTAAGACTACGGTCGACTGCCCGCAGTCCGCCATAGTCTCGGGGACTACCCCAGTGGGTGCACTTTGCGTGCCCCCACCGGTTCTGATCCCACTCGACCGGCCCGCCGAAGTCGAGTCCAAAAAAGAAAGGGCAGAAAGAGAGAAAGTAGAACTCAGACTACCGTCGACCGCCAGCAGTCCATCGTAGTCTCGGGGCTACACCCAGTGGGTGCACTTTGTGTGCTGATCCCACTCAACCAGACCGAGTGGAAGAGACAAACTATTTATACATTCGACAAAATACAAAGACTACAGTCGACTGCCAGTAGTCCACCGTAGTCTCGGGGACTACACCCACTGGGTGCACTCAGCGTGCCCCCACTAGTCCAAAAAATTCAATCGACACACCCACTGGGTGTATAGATGAAAAGATTTTCGGAAAGATTCTTCAGATAGCATATCCTAACAGAACAAGCAGCGACCAACTAACCTGAACGTTGCTCTGGAGAGCTGAGCTGGCATCATAGGCGGCTTGGCTGGCGTCCCGCACCGTCTTCATCTTCTCCATCATAATGCCCGCCTGGCGTATGGCTTCCCTAGCAGCATTCACCTCGTCCTCCGGGACATGATGGGTTGCAAAAAGTGAAGGCGGGTCGACAGGGGCTCAAGCAGTCGACGAAGAAGGCAAGGCACTCGACAGTGGCTCGGCGAAGGTAACAGAACCCTGATTGACGTCGCCAGTGTCCTGAACGACTGACTCCGCCCTCGGTGTTGACTCACTTACAGGAACTCGCCTATTCTTCCTCGTCAAAGGCCTCTCAGACTCTTCATCATCATCAGGGAGGTCGATAATGTTGGGAGCTGTGCAAAGTTCAATTGCCAAAATCACGTCACCCAATGAGGCACATTGCAGTTGAATCGACCGAATAAAGATAGTATGGCAGAAATCATACCCGGATTAGAAGTGACCGCATCCTCCATCACCTCATCATCATCCCTGTAAGCTGAGGTCCTGGAAGTGGCAGCGCTAACAATTCCAAAGTTCATCCAGTTAAAACAAGAAAAACAAACAGCACAGAGCGTCGAGTGAATACAAAGAGACACTCACGCGGAGGCAACGGGGATATCAATCTTGATCTTCGGCAACGCCTTCCGAGTCCTCGGCTCTGCAACTTTGGGGTGCTTTGGCGCCTTCTCAGTCGGGGTTGGTGAAGAGATCCGAGGACGCTTCGAAGATTGACCAACCTGAATAGTTGCTTTGTCGCGGGCACTCGGCCATTCTTGGTCGAGCTTGGATCGCCTCTCCCTGCGAGGGGGCGACTCGACTTCTTCTCCATCGCTTGAGTCGTCGCTTCCTCCATCCCCTTCACCATCGGAAGTCCACTCGCCACTGTCGCCGCCACTCGCCTCGCCTTCCAGTACTTGCTCTTGCTCCCCGTTGGGCATTGAATACATTTCAATAATGGCCTGAAAGGAAGCAGGGAGAACCAAGTCTGTCGACGCAATATAGGCAGCTACGCGAGTGAATTCAGATTACAAGCAAAAACTCAGAATCAGACCTGCTCTGGCGCGTGGGACTGGTCGAATGGAGGGACTCTCCTGGCTCTCCTGGGATTGTCCTTATTCCCGGTAATGCCAGACAACCACTTCTCCAATGTGTTGTCATCGACCTCCTCTGGGTGGATCCGAGTGGATTCTTCAAGACCCGAATACATCCACATCGGATGGTCTCGGGCTTGGAGAGTCTGGATGCGCCGCTGAAGGAAGACCTCCAAGAGATCCATACCAGTGACCCCATCACGAATAAGCTGGACCACTTGGTCGACCAACACCTTCACGTGCGCCTTCTCCTCCGGGAGAACCTTCAAAGGGGAGGGTTTTTCCACTCAGTCCATGGTAAAGGGAGGGAGGCCAGTCGATTGCCCTAGCGTCGACTGGTCTTTACAATAAAACCAGGTCGACTGCCATCCGCGAACTGAGTCGGGAAGAATCATGGCCGGGAAGGAGCTTTTCCCTCTCGTTTGGATGCCAAGACCCCCACACATCTGGATCACTTGGGTCCTCTCGTCACTCGGATTATCCTTTTTCACTGTCTGGGAGTGACAAGTGAAAATATGCTTGAAGAGACCCCAGTGAGGCCGACAACCCAGGAAGTTCTCACACAAAGAAATGAAAGCGGCAAGATAAACGATTGAGTTGGGGGTAAAATGACGGAGTTGTGCCCCAAAGAAGTTCAGAAACCCTCGGAAGAAGGGGTGAGGGGGCAAGGAAAAATCCACGGTCGACGTGGGTGGCAAGAAGGACACGCTCACCCTCCCGAGGCTGCGGCTCAGATTCCTTCCCCGGAAGCCGCACCGAGTCGTAGGGGATCAGCCCCCCTTTGGCCAAGTCGTCGAGGTCTTCTTGGGAGATCCTCGAGTGGATCCAGTCGCCCTCGATCCAGCCCCTCGGCAGGCCGGACCGCGAGGAAGATCCGCCCCAGCTGGTCGCCTTCCCCTTCGACCTCGCTGTCGCCTTCTTTGCCCGCTCCAGAGCCGCTGTCTTCTCCTTCCCCATTGTCGTCGGCGAGACGCGTACGGTGCGGTGGCACTGGGGCGAGAGCGAGCGCAGCGGAGGGGCGTGAGGAAGAGAAGGGGAAATGAGATGCACTGTTCGGGAGACTCCGGTCCAACGCCTTATATGAGGCCGCTTCCGAGTGGCTGACGGGTAGGCCCAGGTGACTCTGTCAAATCCTATAACGATCGCGCGCGCGGTACGTGGCGAAAAAGGCGGCGCGGGGATCGAGGCGTCTCCGCTCTATCCCATATGATTACTGCGGCCTCCCCCGTCCTGCGCGCTTCCCAAAATTCGGATCCCACGAAATCTGCGGGCAGCAAACAAACTTGTCAGACTAAAAGATCTCCTCCGCACCGTCACTTGGAGCCTTACAAGTAAAGAAACTCATTCGACGAAGAATTAATAATGGATCAAGGCGACTGAAAAGGAAGTTGCTGTCATCACTCGGGTCCATTGATCCGGAGCAAGATATGCTCACGGCATGAAAAACGAGTCAGAGAGGTCCTCAACTCCTTCCCCACTCAAACCTCGATCCATTCGGGGGCTAATGATGAAGTTATGTACCTAGGGTAGGGTCATGGACCTGTCCTAACTGCCCTACCCAAGGACATCTCTAGAAGAAATCACCTTTCAATCGACTTGAAGGTGTTCCACTCGACAGACTCGAAGTCACTCGACCAAGAAGCAATCACTCGACCAAGATCCAACCACTCGACGGCTAGGAGACCTAAAGTCACCCCGCGCACTAACGGTCGGTCATTAAGTAGCTTTTATGGTCATCATAGCACTTTATTACTAGCATTACCAGTAACACCCTGCCTTAATGAACATTGAACCCTTCGTAACGTGGGCTGGCCGGGGTCCTGGCACACTCTATATAAGCCACCCCCTCCTCCGAGACGAGGGTTCGCACCTCTGTAACTCATACTCACATAATCCAGTCGACCGCCTCCGGGCTCCGAGACGTAGGGTTTTTACTTCTTCCGAGAAGGGCCTGAACTCGTAAACCTTGCGTCCTTACAACTTCTCCATAGCTAAGATCTCGCCTCTCCATACTTACCCCCCTACATTACTGTCAGACTTAGAACCACGACAATGACCGGACATGGTTTAGTTGATTTGGATCACGTGGTCACTTAGATGACTAGAGGGATGTCTATCTAAGTGGGAGTTCTTAAGTAATATGATTAATTGAACTTTAATTTATCATGAACTTAGTCGTGATAGTATTTGCATATCTATGTTGTTGATTAATAGCTTGCAATGTAGCTTCCCGTTTATTTTTATATGTTCCTAGAGAAAAATGAGTAGAAAGATGATAGTTGCAATGATGCGGACTGGGTCCGTGATCTAAGGATTATCCTCATTGATGCATAGAAGAATTATGACCTTGATGCACCGCTAGGTGACAGACCTATTGCAGGAGCAGATGCAGACGTTATGAACGTTTGGCAAGCTCGGTATGATGACTACTTGATAGTTTAATGTGCCATGCTTTACGGCTTAGAACCGGAAGTTAAAAAACATTTTGAACGCCACAGAGCATATAAGATGTTCCAAGAGTTGAAATTAGTATTTCAGACTCATGCCCGAGTTGAGAGGTATGAGACCTCTGACAAGTACTTTGCCTACAAGATGGAGTAGAATAGCTCAACCAGTGAGCATGTGCTCAGAATGTCTGAGTACTACAATCAGTTGAATCAAGTGGGAGTTAATCTTCTAGATAAGATAGTGATTGATAGAGTTCTCTAGTCACTATCACTAAGTTACTGGAACTTCGTGATGGACTATAATATGCAAGGGATGACGAAAATGATTCCCGAGCTCTTCGTGATGACAAAATCAACGAAGGTAGAAATCAAGAAAGAGCATCAAGTGTTGATGGTTAACAAGACCACTAGTTTCAAGAAAATGGGCAAAGGAAAAGAAAGGGAACTTCAAGAAAGAATTTCAAGCAAGTTGCCACTCCCGTGACGAAACCCAAAGCTAGACCTAAGCCTGAAACTGAGTGCTTCTACTAAGAAGGGAATGGTCACTGGAAGCAGAACTACCCCAAATACTTGGTGGATAAGAAGGATGGCAAAGTGAACAAAGGTAAATTTTATATCCATGTTATTGATGTGTATTTTACTAGTGTTTATAGCAACCCCACGGTATTTGATACTGGTTCGGTTGCTAAGAGTAGTAACTCGAAAGAAGAGTTGCAAAATAAACAGAGACTAGTTAAGGGCGAGGTGACGATGTGTGTTGGAAATGATTCCAAGGATGATAAGATCACCATCTCACACTCCCTTTACCTTCGGGATTAGTGTTGAACCTAAAATAAATGTTATTCGGTGTTTGCATTGAGCATGAATATGATTGGATCATGTTTATTGCAATACAGTTATTCATTTAAGTCAAAGAATAATTGTTGTTCTATTTACATGAATAATACCTTCTATGGTCATACACTCAAAATAAATGGTATATTGAATCTCGATCGTAGTGATACACATATTCATAATATTGATGCCAAAAGATGCAACGTTGATAATGATAGTGCAACATATTTGTGGCACTGCCGTTTATGTCATATTGGTGTAAAGCGCATGAAGAAACTCCATGCTGATGGGTTTTTGGAATCACTTGATGCTTGTGAACCATGCCTCATGGGCAAGATGACTAAAACTCCATTCTCCGGAACAATGGAGCGAGCCACTAACTTATCGGAAATAATACATACCGATGTATGTGGTCTGATGAGTGTTAAGGCTCGCGGCGGGTATCATTATTTTCTGACCTTCACATATGATTTGAGGAGATATGGGTATATCTACTTGATGAAACACAAGTATGAAACATTTGAAAAGTTCAAAGAATTTCAGAGTGAAGTAGAGAATCATCGTAACAAGAAAATAAAGTTTCTATGATATGATCACAGAGGCGAATATTTGAGTTATGAGTTTGGCCTTCAACTAAGACAATGTGGAATAGTTTCACAAACTCATGCCACCTTGAACACCACATCATAATGGTGTATCCGAATGTCATAACCGTACTTTATTAGATATGGTGCGATCTATGATGTCTCTTACCGAATTACTACTATCGTTTTGGGGTTATGCATTAGAGACAGCTGCATTCACGTTAAATAGGGCACCATCTAAATCCGTTGAGACGACACCATATGAATTGTGGTTTGGCAAGAAACCTAAGCTATCATTTCTTAAAGTTTGGGGTTGCGATGCTTATGTGAAAAAGTTTCAACCTGATAAGCTCGAACCCAAATTGGAGAAATGCGTCTTCATAGGATACCCAAAGGAAACTGTTGGGTACACCTTCTATCACAGATCCGAAGGCAAGTTATCTTTTGCTAAGAATGGATCCTTTCTAGAGAAGGAGTTTCTCTCGAAAGAAGTATGTGGGAGGAAAGTAGAACTTGATGAGGTAATTGTACCTTCCCCCGAATTGGAAAATGGTTCATCACAGAAATCAGTTCTAGTGATGCCTACACCAATTAGCGAGGAAGTTAATGATGATGATCATGAAACTTCAGATCAAGTTACTACCGAACCTCGTAGGTCAACCAGAGTACGTTATGCACCAGGGTGGTACGGTAATCCTGTTCTGGAAGCCAATTTAGTAGATCATGACGAACCTACGAACTATGAGGAAGCGATGATGAGCCCAGATTCTGCGAAATGGCTTGAGGCTATGAAATCTGAGATGGGATCCATGTATGAGAACAAAGTATGGACTTTGATTGACTTGCCGATGATCGGCGAGCCATTGAGAATAAATGGATCTTCAAGAGGAAGATGGACGCTGATAGTAGTGTTACTATCTACAAAGATCGACTTGTCGAAAAGGGTTTTTACAAGTTCAAGATGTTGACTACGATGAGATTTTCTCACTTGTATCGGTGCTTAAAGTCTGTCTGAATCATGTTAGCAATTGCCAAATTTTATGAAATTTGGCAAATGGATGTCAAAACTGGATTCCTTAATGGATATCTTAAAGAAGAATTCTATATGATGCAACCAGAAGGTTTTGCCAATCCTAAAGGTGCTAACAAAATGTGCAAGCTCTAGCGATCCATCTATGGACTGGTGCAAGCATCTTGGAGTTGAAATTTATGCTTTGATAAGTTGATCAAAGCATATAGTTTTATACAAACTTGCGGTGAAGCCTGTATTTAACAGAAAGTGAGTGGGAGCACTACAACTTTTCTGATAAGTATACATGAATGACATATTGTTGATCGAAAATAATGTAGAATTTTCTGGAAAGCATAAAGGAGTATTTGAAAGGAGTTTTTCAAAGAAAGACCTCGGTGAATCTGCTTACATATTGAGCATCAAGATCTATAGAGATAGATTAAGACGCTTGATAAATTTTTTCAATGAGTACATACCTTGACAAGTTTTTGAAGTAGTTCAAAATGGAACAGTCAAAGGAGTTCTTGACTGTGTTGCAAGGTATGAAGTTGAGTAAAAACTCAAAACCCGACTACGGCAGAAAATAGAAAGAGAATGAAAAGTCATTCCCTATGCCTCAGTCATAGGTTCTATAAAGTATGCTATGCTGTGTACCAGACCTATTATGTACCTCACCATGAGTTTGGCAAGAGGGTACAATAGTGATCCAGGAGTGGATCACTGGACAACGGTCAAAATTATCCTTAGTGGAATAAGGAAATGTTTCTCGGTTATGGAGGTGACAAAGAGTTTATCGTAAAGAGTTATGTCAATGCAAGCTTTCACACCGATCTGGATGACTCTAAGTCTGGATCGAGATACATATTGAAAGTGGGAGCAATTAGCTAGAGTAGCTCCGTGCGGAGCATTGTAGGCATATAAATTTGAAAAATACATATGGATATGAATGTGGCAGACCCGTTGACTAAACTTCTCTCACAAGCAAAACATGATCGCACCTTAGTACTCTTCGGGTGTTAATCACATGGCGATGTGAACTAGATTATTGTCTCTAGTAACCCTTTGGGTATTGGTCACATAGTGATGTGAACTATAGAGTGTTAAATCACATGACGATGTGAACTAGATTATTGACTCTAGTGCAAGTGGGAGACTGAAGGAAATATGCCCTAGAGGCAATAATAAAATTGTTATTTATATTTCCTTATATCATGATAAATGTTTATAATTCATGCTAGAATTGTATTAACCAGAAACTTAGTACATGTGTGAATACATAGACAAACAGAGTGTCCCTAGTATGCCTCTACTTGACTAGCTCATTAGTCAAAGGTGGTTAAGTTTCCTAACCATAGACATGTGTTGTCATTTGATGAACGAGATCACATCATTAGAGAATGATGTGATGGACATGACCCATCGTTAGCTTAGCATAAATGATCGTTTAGTTTTATTGCTATTGCTTTCATCATGACTTATACATGTTCCTCTGACTATGAGATTATGCAACTCCCGAATACCGTAGGAACACCTTGTGTGCTATCAAATGTCACAATGTAACTGGGTGATTATAAAGATGCTCTACAGGTGTCTCCGATGGTGTTTTTTGAGTTGGCATAGATCGAGATTAGGATTTGCCACTCCGTGTATCAAAGAGGTATCTCTGGGCCCTCTCGCTAATGCTCATCACTATAAGCCTTGCAAGCAATGTGACTAATGAGTTAGTTGTGGGATGATGCATTACGAAACGAGTAAAGAGACTTGTTGGTAACGATATTGAACTAGGTATGATGATACCGACGATCGAATCTCGGGCAAGTAACATACGGATGACAAAGGGAACAACATATGTTGTTATGCGGTTTGACCGATAAAGATCTTCATAGAATATGTAGGAACAAATATGAGCATCCAGGTTCCGCTATTGGTTATTGACCAGAGATGAGTCTCGGCCATGTCTACATAGTTCTCGAACACGTAGGGTCCGCATGCTTAACGTTCGATGACGATATGTATTCCAAGTTATGTGATTTGATGTACCAAAGGTTGTTCGGAGTCCCGGATTTGATCACGGACATGACGAGTGATGAAGCTATGTACCTAGGGTAGGGTCATAGGCCTGACCTAGACAGCCTCCCCTAGGACGCCATCTTAAAACCAGAAGCAGTCAAGGGATAGCATCATCCACTCGACTACAAGTCGTTCCACTCGAAAGATTCAAGGTCACTCGATCGCAACAATTATCACTCGACGAACAGAAGACCTAAAGTCACTCTACACGACAACGGTCGGACGTTTATTTCATAGAATTAATAGGCATTTATATCACTTAATTGCTAGCATTACTAGTAACGCCTCCTTCTTAATGTACTTTAAACCCTTTGTAACGTGGGCTGGCTGGGGTCCTGGCGCACTCTATATAATCCACCCCCTCCACTGGCACAAGTGTTCACACCTCCTGTAAACACACACATACATAATCCAGTCGACCACCTCCGGGCACCGAGATGTAGGGCTATTACTTCCTCCGCGAAGGGCCTGAACTCGTAAAACTCGTGTGTACAACTTCGCCATAGCTAGGATCTTGCCTCCTCATACCTACCCCCATTCTACTGTCAGTCTTAGATCCACGATAGTTGGCGCCCACCGTTGGGCAGGTGTATTAGCGACTTTCTGGTGGAGTTGCAAGTTTTCCAATTCTCATCATCATGGTTTCCGCCGACGGACTGGTTGAGGGCCGCGAGATCCGTCTCGGCGTGCTTGTGTTCATCGCCGACGATTCCGCCTGGCTCCTAGAAGCTCCACTCGACGTCGATGCGCTCCCCATCCGCGGGGCGACGCACTTTCGCGTGTGCGTCCGCGGCGTCCTTCTCCGGCAACCATCGACTCAGTATCGGTCGGTTCCTATGGTGTCCTCATCCCCCGCCACTCGCCGACACAAGCATTCCGGTCGGTCACGGCTCCAGCGGTGCGTGAGGCACGTGGTGGCCCGCCAGTCGGCCACCTCACACATCGCGGCAATCGATGTAACGCCCTCGATGCGGCTATAGCTCCCACGTGTCGAGGCACGACTTAGAGGCATAACCGCATTGAAAGCAATGTCGCAAGTTAGGCAATCTTCACAACATCCCATGTAATATAGATAATAAAAGGGGAGATACATAGTTGGCTTACACTCGCCACGTCAATCAAAGTACATAAATAGCATTACAGCATTCAAACACTCATGGCCCGGCTACGGCGCCAAAATAAAAGATCAACCCAACATGCGACACGGTCCCGATCACCCCAACTGGGCACCACTACTGATCATCAGGGAAAGACACATAGTAAAGGCGTGAGTCCTCGTCGAACTCCCACTTGAGCTCAAGCGCGTCATCTGGAACGGAGTCATCAGGCCCTGCATCTGGTTTGGAAGTAATCTGTGAGCCACAGGGACTCAGCAATCTCGCACCCTCGCGATCAAGACTATTTAAGCTTATAGGTAAGGCAAAGGTAAATATGTGGAGCTGCAGCAAGCGACTAGCATATATGGTGGCTATCCTGTTCGCAAAAGAGAGCGAGAAGAGGAGGCAAAGCGTGAACGAGTAACTAGAGAACAACCTGCGGCAAGCATTACTCCAACACCGTGTTCACTTTCCGTACTCCGCCGAGAAGAGACCATCACGGTAACTCACACAGTTGATTCATTTTAATTAAGTTAAGGTTCAAGTTATCTATAACCGAACATTAACAAATTCCCATCTGCCCATAACCACGGGCACGGCTTTTGAAAGTTCAAATCCCTGCAGGGGAGTCCCAACTTAGCCCATGACAAGCTCTCATGGTCAATGAAGGAATAGACCTTCTCCCGAGACATTCCGATCAGACTCGGTATCCCGGTTCTACAAGACACTTCGACAAGTTAAAACAAATCCAGCAACACCGCCCGAATGTGCCGACAAATCCCGATAGGAGCTGCACATATCTCGTTCTTAGGGCACACTCAGATGAGCGCTCCATACAACTAAAACCAAACCTCGAGTTTCCCTGAGGGGGCGCTGCACAGGACTCTAGTTTGGACCAACACTCAGAGGAGCACTGGCCCAGGGGGGGTTTAAAATAAGATGACCCTTGGGATCCGGAAACCCAAGGGAAAAAGAGGCTAGGTGGCAAATGGTAAAACCAAGGTTGGGCATTGCTGGAAAAGCTTTAATCAAGGCGAACTATCAAGGGGTTCCCATTATCACCCAACCGCGTAAGGAACACAAAATCCGGGAACATAACACCGATATGACGGAAACTAGGGCGACAAGAGTGGAACAAAACACTAGGTGAGAGGCCGAGCCTTCCACCCTTTACCAAGTATATAGATGCATTAAGATAACAAGATAATATAATGATATCCCAACAAGTAAATAATGTTCCAACAAGGAACGGTCTCCAATCTTCACCTGCAACTAGCAACGCTATAAGAGGGGCTGAGCAGAGCGGTAACATAGCCAATCAACGGTTTGCTAGGACATGGTGGGTTAGAGGTTTGACATGTCAATTTGGGAGGCATGATAAGCAAGTAGTAGGCATCGTAGCATAGGCATAGCAAAAGAGCGAGCGTCTAGCAAAGCAAAGATTGTAGTGATTTTGAGGGTATGATCATCTTGCCTGCAAAGTTGTCAGAGTTGACTAGATCCTCGAAAGCAAACTCAACGGGCTCCTCGTTAGCGAACTCGTCTCCCGGCTCTACCCAAACAAGACAAACAAGCAAACGGAACACAATCAACCACGTGCGAACTCAAACAACATGATGCAAACATGGTATGCTATGCGGGATGCGACATGTGATGCATATGCAAGATTTGACAAGGAATGAATGAACCTGGCCTCAACATGGAAATACAAGTGTGCCACTGGAAAGGTGAGATGAAATCGCTTGAAAATGATATAAAGATCACCGGAATCGGAGTTACGGTTTGGAAATGGCAAGCAATTCAAATATGGCACCGGTCTGCGATTAACAGCAAGTAACCATCTAAATGCAACAAGATGAACATGCTACAACACTCAAACATGGCAACAAAATACATGGAAGGGATCCACTCATGATTCTTAACAAAAGACTAGCACTGAGCTACAGCCAATTCATCTATTAACAGGTTCAAACAAGCATGGAAAAAATGCATTTGGTAAACATATTTCAGACTTAGTGAAATTAACACTTGTCTGGAATTTCAGATCAGGTAGCACACTTTGGAGCATGAAAACTATATGCTACATGAACTGAACATGGCAAAGTAAATCATGGCATGGAGCTACTCAAAGATCTTAACAAAAGTCCCTTAGTGACCTTGAGCCAAAAGGGATCAGAAAATACATTTGCAAGCATGTGAACATGGCAAAAACATAATCAGTTCACAGACTTAGTGAAAACTGGAGCATGCAAATCAGATATCAAGTAGGCATGTTTACGAGCTCGATGCACTCACTACAGAGCAAGTCATGACAATATAAGCATGCACCCATAAAGAATACACATTATACAAGCTAGAAATGGCAAGAACAATAACATAGCAAGCACGGATCAACTACAACATCCTCGGCAAAATCGCTAACAAGTAGATAATCTGCCCAGATTCACGAAATGACAAAAGTAGAGCTCGATTGACTCAAGCTAGGGTGCTCCATAATTGCAAACAAAGACATGGATGGATATAGCACTACAAGATTAACAAAACATCCTTACTGATCATCCTCAAAAGAGGCACGGATCACTAGGAAACTACATGAACATATGACATATTGAGATAAACAGATCAAGGACTTGGTGGAAATGCTAAGTCCCTGAAATCAGCATTAACGAATGCATCACTTCGCAAGCTAGTGCTAGTCACCACACACATCACAAAATACATGGGTTGCACCTCTGGATGGATGGCAAAACATATAACAAAACACATGTAGAGCTCAGGGGCATATCATGCACACATTAATCATGGCAAAAATGACAAATATCTAATTGGAGCAGCAGATCTGACAATTATCTCAAATAGCACTCTTCCAACAGAATTTTGGGCGTCAAGATGAACTCAAATGAAAATGATGCAATGAGATAAAATTATGTACACTCTGAGACGAACATTTTTATATGCAATATGCCCAAAACGGATCTATGGATGCAAAGTTACGATGCAATGAACAGGGGCAAAATATTTAGGGTTTCGGGCAAAAAAGTCAACCGATCCAATTTCCAGATCTGGATCCGGTGGCACGTGGATCGAGGTTTGCCGGAAATGTCGATGGGGATCGCCGGAGTTGACGAGGAGGCGGCGGGGAGGCGCTCCCGGGCCGGATCTCGCCAGATCCGGCCGCCGGGGAGCCGGAGTGGCAGCGGGGCGAGGCCGGAGACCGGCGCCGGTGGACGGGGCGGCGCGCGACTCTCGCCGGCGACGATGGCAGAGGCGGTGCGGCGGAGAGGCTGGCGGCGGCCGGCGAGGAGGAAGGAGGCGGCGGGGCGCGGGGGACCGCTGGCCCGGCGCGGCGAAGGAGAGGGCCCTCCTTGGGCCCGGCGGGCCGCGGCGGGCGCGGGACGGCGATGTGGGTGCGGCGCCATGTGTCGGCGCCCGATAGGCTGGGGCGCGGCGGCGGGCGCTGTCCGGCCGGACTCGGACACGTCCGGCGGCGAGGGGAGCCGATTTTTAGGGTTTGGACGAAGGGGATCCGGAATTTCGAGAGGGTGGTCTATAAATAGACATAGAGGGAGCTAGGAGTGTCCAAATGAGGCGCGGTTTTCGGCCACGCGATCGTGATCGAACGATCTAGATGATGGAGAGGGTTTTGGTGGTTTTTGGGCCAACTTGGAGGGGTGTTGGGCTGCAACACACACGAGGCCTTTTCGGTCCCTCGGTTAACCGTTGGAGCATCAAACGAAGTCCAAATGGTACGAAACTTGACAGGCGGTCTACCAGTAGTAAACCAAGGCCGCTTGGCAAGTCTCGGTCAAATCTGGAAATGTTTAATCCCCACACACGAAAGAAAGGTAGAAATGACCACCGGAGGAGAACGAAGCGCCGGAATGCAAAACGGACAACGGGGAAAATGCTCGAATGCATGAGATGAGCACGTATGCAAATGCAATGCACATGATGACATGATATGAGATGCATGACAAGAGTTGGAGTACAAGAGATGAACTAGGGTTTGGAGTACATATTGGGTAAATCATATCCGGGGTGTTATAATCGAGCCCGACGAAACTCTCTACGGCTTGGTCGACTGGCGCCGTCGAGACCGCATCCGAATGCGACAGCAGCGATTCCGCGGCAGAAGTCTTGATGGTCAACGGACCACCTAGTCCTCCTGGCTTCTCTCGCAACGACGGTGGCGGCGATCCGTCGCGCGTCCACGAGGAGTACCGCCCTGATGACCCACAAGTATAGGGGATCTATCATAGTCGTTTTGATAAGTAAGAGTGTCGAACCCAACGAGGAGCAGAAGGAAATGATAAGCGGTTTCCAGCAAGGTATTCTCTGCAAGTACTGGAATAAGTAGTAATAGATAGTTTTGTGATAGGATAATTTGTAACGAGCAACAAGTAACAAAAATAAATAAAGTTCAGCAAGGTGGCCCAATCCTTTTTGTAGCAAAGGACAAGCCTGGACAAACTCTTATATAGAGAAAAGCGCTCCCGAGGACACATGGGAATATCGTCAAGCTAGTTTTCATTACGCTCATATGATTCACATTCGGTACTTTGATAATTTGGTATGTGGGTGGACCGGTGCTTGGGTACTGCCCTTACTTGGACAAGCATCCCACTTATGATTAACCTCTATTGCAAGCATCCGCAACTACAACAAAAGTATTAAGGTAAACCTAACCATAGCATAAAACATATGGATCCAAATCAGCCCCTTACGAAGAAACACATAAACTAGGGTTTAAGCTTCTGTCACTCTAGCAACCCATCATCTACTTATTACTCCCCAATGCCTTCCTCTAGGCCCAAACAATGGTGAAGTGCCATGTAGTCGACGTTCACATATCACCCCTAGAGGAGAGACAACATACATCTCATCAAAATATCAAACGAATACCAAATTCACATGACTACTAATAGGAAGACTTCTCCCATGTCCTCAGGAACAAAAGTAACTACTCACAAAGCATAAACATGTTCATAATCAGAGGGATATTAATATGCATATAGGATCTGAACATATGATCTTCCACCAATTAAACCAACTAGCATCAACTACAAGGAGTAATTAACACTACTAGCAACCTATGAGCACCAATCCCGGACTAGGAGACAAGAATTGAATACAAGAGATGAACTAGGGTTTTGAGAGGAGATGGTTCTGATGAAGATGTTGATGGAGATTGCCCTCTCCCGATGAGAGGAGCGTTGGTGATGATGATGGCGATGATTTCCCCCTCCGGGAGGGAAGTTTCCCCGGCAGAACAGCTCCGCCAGAGCCCTAGATTGGTTCCGCCTCGTGGCGGCAGAGTTTCATTCGAGAAGATGGCTTGTTATTTTTTTTCCATAGAAAGACTTCATATAGCAGAAGATGGCCACCAGAGGGCCACCAGGGGGCCCACGAGGTAGGGGGGCACGCCCAGGGGGCTAGGGCGCCCCCACCCTCGTGGTCAGGGTGTGCCCCCCTGGTGATTTTCTTCCGCTGAGTATTTTTTATATATTCTGAAAACGTCTTCCGTGAAATTTTAGGACTGTTGGAGCTGTGCAGAATAGGTCTCTAATATTAGCTCCTTCTCCAGCCCAGAATCCCAGCTGCCGGCATTCTCCCTCTTTATGTAAACCTTGTAAAATAAGAGAGAATAGGCATATGTATTGTGACATAATGTGTAATAACAACCCATAATGCAATAAATATCGATATAAAAGCATGATGCAAAATGGACGTATCACGCCCCGAGCCCCTTTCTTTGCAGCGGAGGGAAGAGCTTCGCCGCCGCAACATGGATGCACTTCACACTCCTATCGTTGGAGAAACCCCCTAGGCCCGGGCCTTGGAGGAAGCGCGCCTGACCAACTTGGCTGAGCGCACTCGACTGGAGAACCTGCAGCATGCACTCGACGAGCGTGCTCGGCAACGGATCCTTGAATCCAGTCGACGGCAGCTTTTTCCACCTCAAACTCAGGTATACCGCACTCCGATCCAAAATCTCACAACCGCAACCCGAATAGCAGAGTCAATCTAGCCTTCCCAGTCGGAGGCAGACAGGGGCTTGATGCAGATCCGGGCCTTGCTTCGAGCAGCTAGAGAACAGAATACATCAATATCTCAATCACGGAATAGGATTGATAGCAAGTCTGTGGTGGCGGACACAGTCTAGTCGGCTCACAGCCCAAGATCGCCTCCGCGGCGTGAAGGACATGGGCACCGGCAAGATCTGTACAGAAACCGCGAGCAGTATGATCACTGACTCGACCACGATGGCCATCGTCGAGTGCCCACGCCTCCTCCGAAGAGTGGTCATACGTGCCTCGACGGCAGGATGACAGGCGCCCCCACAGCAGCGAGCGAAGAGTACCAGTCGACCCAAGGGAGCCAGGTTTTGATGCGATATCTATTCTCGTTCAAGGTCTGGTTGACAGGAACAGAGCGCATAGAGAAGGTCATGACAGAGATTATCCGACTGGCAGCAGAGTGCACGTCTGTGGTCCCAAGTGTTTCAGCAGAGCCATCATTGCCGCAGTGATTCCTCCCAACTTCAGGTTGGCAACTGGAGTCAGCAAGTTCACCGGTGAGTCTAAGCCTGACACTTGGCTTGAAGATTACCGAGTGGCTATGCAAATTGGTGGTGGCAATGATGAAGTGGCAATGAAGCACCTCCCTCTCATGTTGGGAGGCTCGGCCTGGGCGTGGCTGAACCAGTTGGCGCCTGGTAGCATATACAGTTGGGAGGAACTCGCCAGAGTGTTTGTTAGAACTTTTGAGGGTACTTGCAAGTGACCAGCAGGGTTGACAGAATTGCAGTGTTGTGTACAGAAACCGAATGAAACCTTGAGAGACTATATCCAGAGATGGATCGCGTTACACCATACAGTAGAGAATGTATCAAATCACCAAGCAATCTGTGCCGTCAAGGAAGGCGTTAAGTATTGGGAGTTGAATCTGAAGTTCGGTCGGACAGGAGATATGAATCTGACTCGGATGATGGAGATCGCCACCAAATACGCTAACGACAAAGAGGAAGACCGACTCCGGAGTGGCAAGCACAAAACAGTCGCCCAGGACACCGGTGGAGGTACTTCCAATCAGAAACAGAAGCATAAGGCCGAGCCAGTTGCTCCTGGTGAGGCCTTAGTTGTGGCTCAAGGAAAGTTCAAGGGGAAGCCCAAGGGGCCCTGGAATCCCAAGAAAGTGAAAGATCAAGACGAAAATGATGTGTTGGATTTGCCATGTCACATTCACACCAAGAAAGATGAAGAGGGTAATTTGATTTATCCCAAGCACACCACTCGGCAGTGTCGACTCCTGATCCAGCAATTCCGAGAGAAGCAACCCAAGGAGAAGGAAAAGGATGAGGACAAGGAAGAGGATGATGACGGTTTTCCCAATGTCAACTCCATTCTGATGATTTTTGCTGATGTTGAGAGCAAAAGTCGATTGAAAGTTATCAACAGAGAAGTGAACATGGTTGCTCCGGCAACACCGAGTTATTTGAAGTGGTCCCAGACTGCCATCACTTTCGACCAGTCCGACCATCCAGCACGTATAGCCACCCCTGGGACGCAAGCGTTGGTGGTCGACCCAGTTGTTGAAGGCACTCGACTGACTAAAGTGCTGATGGATGGTGGTAGCGGCCTGAATATCCTTTATGCTGAAACCTTGAAGGGAATGGGGATTCTGATGTCCAAGCTCAGCAAAAGTAATATGAGTTTCCATGGCATTATACCCGGCAAGAAGGCTGAATCACTCGGCCAGATCGCCCTTGATGTGGTTTTTGGTGATTCCAAGAATTACTGCAAAGAAAAGTTGACATTTAAAGTAGTGGATTTCAAGAGTGCTTATCATGCCATTCTGGGTAGGCCTGCTTATGCACGTTTCATGGCTCGACCATGTTATGTTTACCTCAAATTGAAAATGCCTGGTCCCAGAGGAGTGATCACTATCATTGGCAATCGACAGAAAGCAAAAGAGTGCTTCCAGAAGGGCTCAAAAATTGCCGATGCACAAATGGCGGAAGTCGCAATGCAAGAATACCAGAAGAATGCAGATCCAAGTGATTTGCTGTGCTCCAAGAAGCCTGCCACTGATTCTGCATTTCAGTCGTCCGGTGAAACCAAGCCGATTCATATTCACCCGACCGATCCTAATCCTAATGCTGCTCCTACTCATATTTCAACTTCACTCGACAACAAATAGGAAGAAGCGCTCATCCAGTTCCTCCGTGAGATCTGGGACATCATTGCATGGAAACCTTCTGACATGCCGGGTGTACCCAAGGGACTGTGTGAGCATCGTTTGCGAGTCGACCCGAAAGTAAAACCAGTCAAAGAACATCTTCGACGGTCCGCCGTACAGAAGAGAAAAGCAATTGGCGAGGAAGTAGCTCGGTTCCTGGCAGCTGAGTTCATCCACGAGATTTACCACTCCAAGTGGCTCGCCAATGTTGTTATGGTCCCCAAGAAGGACGACTCACTTCGCATGCGCATTGACTTCAAGCATATCAATCGGGCCTGCCTGAAAGATCATTTTCCTCTCCCTCGCATCGACCAAATTGTCGATTCGACTATAGGGTGTGAGCGTTTGTCTTTCCTAGACGCCTATTCCGAGTACCATCAGATCCGACTGTATGGACCCGATGAGATAAAAACAGCTTTCATCACTCCATTCGGGTGCTTTTGTTATGTCACCATGCCAATCGGTCTCAAGAACACTGGGGCCACATTCATGAGAATGATTCAGAAGTGTCTACTCACTCAAATCAGTCGGAATGTGGAAGCATACATGGATGACATTGTGGTCAAGTCGCGTAAAGGTTCCGACCTGCTGACTGACCTTGCTGAAACCTTTGCCAACCTGAGAAGGTACGATATCAAGCTTAACCCATCAAAGTGTACTTTTGGAGTTCCTGGAGGAAAGTTACTTGGCTTCCTCGTTTCCGAACGAGGGATCGATGCGAACCCAGAGAAAGTTGGTGCCATAATCCGGATGAAGTGCCCTGTGCGCGTGCATGATGTCCAAAAGCTTACTGGTTGTTTGGCTGCCTTGAGTCGATTCATTTCTCGCCTTAGTGAAAAGGCATTGCCTCTTTACCGACTGATGAAGAAATCTGACAAGTTCTAGTGGACTCTTGAAGCTGATGCAGCCTTTGTAGATCTCAAAGCCCTGCTTTCCACCCAGCTGGTGCTCGCTGCCCCAATCAACAAAGAGCCTTTACTACTTTACATTGCAGCCACTGGACAAGTTGTCAGTACAGTACTCACGGTCGAGCGGGGAGAAGAAGGAACAACTTATAAAGTTCAGCGCCCAGTATACTATGTTTCTGAAGTTTTAACTCCATCCAAGCAAAGATATCCACATTATCAGAAGCTGGTTTATGGGATTTACATGACCACGAAGAAGGTTGCACGTTATTTCTCTGATCGTTCCATTACAGTCGTCAGCGACGCACCATTATCAGAAATTCCAAACAATAGAGATGCAACTGGTCGAGTAGCAAAATGGGCGATTGTACTCCATCCCTTAGATATCAAGTTTGAGGCAAAGAAAGCTATCAAGTCCCAGGCAATGCCTTTTGGATCGAACAGCAACTGCCGACTCAGATTCACTCGGACCACTGGACCATGTTCTTTGATGGATCCAAGATGCTGAATGGTTCTGGTGCTGGGGTGGTATTGGTATCCCCCCGAGGCGACAAGCTCCGCCATGTTCTCCAAATTCATTTCGATTCCTCCAACAACGAAGCTGAATATGAGGCACTTTTGTACGGGTTGCGTATGGCCATTTCACTCGGCGTCCATTGCCTCATGGTCTACGGCGACTCAGATTTGGTGGTGAATCAAGTGATGAAGGAGTGGGACGTCAGAAGCCCAACTACGACTGGATACTGCAATGCGGTGAGAAAGTTAGAGAAGAAGTTTGAGGGTTTAGAACTCCATCATATACCCCGACTAAAAAATCAAGGGGCGAATGATTTGGCAAAGATAGGTTCCAAGAGGGAAGCCATTCCCAATAATGTGTTTTTGGAGCACATTCATACACCTTCAGTCTAGGAAGATCCTTTCACTGAAGAACCCCCGCAACCAAAGAGCACCACTGATTCGACTGAAGTCGAAGTCCCGGCCGTGGTCGACTTGATCATGGAGGTTTTGGTCATCACTCCCGACTGGACAGTGTCGTACATTGCGTACATCCTCAGGAAGGAACTCCCAGAGGACGAAGAATAGGCCCGGCAGATCGTCTACCGATCCAAAGCTTTTACTGTCATAAGAGGGAAGATGTTCAGAGAAAGTGTAACTGGAGTTAGCCAGAAATGCATAACACCAGAGGAATGTCGAGTGATCCTCAACGACATCCACTCGGGGACCTGTGGTCACCATGCGTCCTCTCGGACCATTGTGGCCAAAGCATACCGAGCAGGATTTTATTGGCCATGGGCAAATGAGATGGCACAAGAAATAGTCGACAAATGTGAAGGCTGCCAGTTTTACTCCAACATGTCTCACAAGCCCGCGTCAGCCCTGAAGACCATCCCACTTGTCTGGCCCTTCGCTGTTTGGGGTTTGGACATGGTTGGACCTCTGAGAACGGGTAGGAGTGGCTTCACTCATGTACTCGTGGCAGTCGACAAATTCACCAAATGGATTGAAGCCAAGCCTATCAAAAGTCTGGAAGCCAGTACCGCAGTCAGTTTCATCAGAGAGTTAACATTCAGATATGGTGTTCCGCACAGCATCATCACTGACAATGGCTCGAACTTCGATTCGGATGAGTTCAAAGCCTTCTGTGCTTCCCAAGGCACTCGAGTCGACTATGCTTCAGTCGCCCATCCCCAGTCGAATGGACAAGCTGAAAGAGCAAACGGGTTGATCCTCAAAGGATTGAAACCCCGACTGATGCGTGATCTCAAGCATGCGCCAGGCGCCTGGGTCGATGAACTTCCGTCAGTACTTTGGGGTTTGAGGACGACTCCGAATCGATCGACTGGTCGAACTCCATTCTTCTTGGTCTATGGGGCCGAAGCTGTGCTTCCGAGTGACTTACTTCACAATGCACCCAGAGTCGAGCTTTTCTCAGAAGATGAAGCAGAACAGGCTCAGCAAGATGCAGTTGATCTCCTGGAAGAGGAAAGAGAGATGGCTCTGATCTGATCGACCATTTATCAGCAAGACTTGCGTCGATTCCATGCCAGGAACGTGAGGGGTCGAGCATTTTAGGAAGGAGAGTTGGTTCTTCGAGTGGATCAGCAGAAACAACACAAGCTCACCCCTACTTGGGAAGGTCCTTTCATCATCACCAGAGTGCTCCACAACGGATCATACCACCTCTACAACGTCGAGCATAAGAAAGACGAGCCACGCGCTTGGAATGCGGAGTTGCTCCGCCCTTTTTACACTTAAGCATTCAGACTGTTGAGATGTAATAAGAAATATCCTTTAGTTTGATTATCAAAGACACTGTTTTACAGTCTCATAAATGTATGTTCTAAAATCCCCCAATGGGTGTCTTAGATGCGAATTCGTTTCGCCTAAGTTTAACAAATCCTACCGAGTGATGAGGAAGCCTCTCACTCGGGGGCTTAGCTGCGAATCCGTTTCGCCCAAGTTTAAAAAAATCCTACCGAGTGATGAGCAAGCCTCTCACTCGGGGGATTAGCTGTAGTCCAGTACTCGCCTAAGTTTGAAAAATCCTACCGAGTGATGAGCAAGCCTCTCACTCTGGGGCTTAGCTGCAGTCCAGTACTCGCCTAAGTTTGAAAAATCCTACCGAGTGATGAACAAACCTCTCACTCGGAGGCTTAGCTACAGTCCGGCACTCGCCTAAGTTTAAAAATTCCTACCGAGTGATGAGCAAACCTCACACTCGGGGGCTTAGCTGCAGTCCAGCACTCGCCTAAGTTAAAAAATAATCCTACCAAGTGATGAGCAACCCTCACACTCAGAGGCTTAGCTGCAGTCCAATACTCGCCTAAGTTTAAAAAATCCTATCGAGTGATGAGCAAACCTCACACTCGGGGGCTTAGCTGCAGTCCAGTACTCGCCTAAGGTCAAAAAATCCTACCGAGTGATGAGCAACCCTCACACTCGGGGGCTTAGCTGCGGTCCAGTACTCGCCTAAGTTAAAGAAAATCCTACCGAGTGATGAGCAACCCTCACACTCATGGGCTTAGCTGCAGTCCAGTACTCGCCTAAGTTTTTTTTAAATCCTACCGAGTGATGAGCAAACCTCACTCTCGGGGGCTTAGCTGCAGTCCAGTACTCGCCTAAGTGTGAAAAACATCCCTATCTGCAAGGACGATGAGGTGCAGGTCACCTACAACCCTCTCTTTGGAGCCGCGCCACAAGTACAACGTGCGCTCCATCCCTATCTGCAAGGACGATGAGGTACAGGTCGACTGCAACCCTCTCTTCGGAGCTGCGCCACAAGTACAACTTTCGCTCCATCCCTATCCGCAAGGACGACGAGGTGTAGGTCGACTGCAACCCTCTCTTCGGAGCTGCGCCACAAGTACAACGTGCGCTCCATCCCTATCCGCAAGGATGATGAGGTGCAGGTCGACTGCAACCCTCTCTTCGGAGCTGCGCCACAAGTAAAATGCGCGCCTCATCCTCATCCGCAAGGATGATGAGGTGCAGGTCGACTGGGACATCCTCCTTAGAATTGCGCCTCAAGTTCAAAGAATATTTCGAGTGAAGAACAAGTCCCACTCGAATGCAAACGCAAGCACATTCAGAATATAAACCAAGTTCGAATAAATCTTAAAAGTTCCGGGGCAAATATAAAAGTACTCGGGCATCGGGCCCGAAGGAGTTTAACGATTACAAAATCACTCGGCATTCCAAGGCAAATTTAAGGCGAGGTATCGAGTTTGTTCACTCTGCAGGAGGAGGGCTTGCAGGCTCGACGAACTCGTCCAGATCAATTCCGTCAGTGATCTTTGTGGCAGCAACAATGAAAGTTCCATGAAGGATTGGAAGTCGTGTTTTTTGGTGTTAGCAACCTTGATAGCTACCAGCTTCTCTTCTCGAGCTTCCTTGCAGTGGACCCTAACCAGCGATAGAGCCACGTCACCGCCGCATCAGGTAGAAGATTTCTTCCATTCATGAACTCGACCAGGAACCTCGTTGAGTTGAGCCATCAGAGACTCAAGATCATTCTGAAGCGTTGCCCTTGGCCAGAGTGATGTATCAATGCGCGACACCGCCACCTTCAGACGAGCAAGATAGCTAGTAACACCGGCGACACGAGATTCCAGTCGAAGCACATTCATGCCAGCCTCGCCGCCGACTGAAGAAAGGATAGGATCCAAACCCGTCTCAATCTGTCCAGTTTCCTCTTCAAAGTTTTGACAAAATTCTACAGATTCAAGGAGCTAGTGAGTCGACTGGTCAGCAGTAACTTACAAATAGCAAAACAGTCGGATAAAAAGGGGTACCTTCGAGCATAAGGAAGAGCTTCTTGGCGAGAGCCTTCAGATAAGCTTCCAAGTCGTTTCTCCTACGAGACATGCTTTCCAGCTGGTCATTCAGTTCCACCTTATCTTTCTTCAAACGAGTCGCCTCTCGGTTGGATTCAGTAAGAGACGACTTCAGCTTGGTTATTTCCTCCTCTAGCGCTCCAACCGAAGCCAACTTTTTGTCAGCAAGGGCAGTCTTCTCCTGAGCCTCCTTTTGCGCAGCTGCAAGGTCCAGGTCCTTCTTCTCCAGAGCCAGCCTCATTTTCTCTGCAAAATACGCATTTGGGTCAAACAGAAGAATGAAGGGATAACTTGAAGGATGGTCGAGATAAGAAGTCGATAGGCCGTTACCTTCCGTACCAACAACTTCATCTTGAGCCTTTTTTAAGTTCTGTCGGGCTAGCTCCAAGTCAAGGTTGAGTTGCCTATGCTTTTCCTTGAATTCGGCGAACTTGGAGATAAGTGCACAAGACTTCTACAATGAATAAAAGACATGTCAATGAACAAGGTCAAAGATTATTTACTTCCGAGTGAATAAAACTTTAAAGACTACCGCAGAATCAAACATTCTACACTAGTCTCGGGGACTACACCCAGTGAGTGCACTTAGTGTGCCCCCACTGGTTCAGATTCCACTCAACACGGTCTGCCTAGACCGAGTGGAAGAAGAAAAAAGAGAGAGAAAGAAGTACTCAGACCCCAACCGACTGCCAGCAGTCGACTGCGGTCTCGGGGACTACACCCAGTGGGTGCACTTAGCATGCCCCCACTAGTTCAGATTCCACTCGACATGGTCCACCTAGACCAAGTGGAAGAGTGAAAACAACAAAAATGACAAAACACCCAATGGGTGTGCAGATGCGAAATGCAGGACAACAAGAGATTACACGGAGAAAAGTATTCAGGTAGCAGATCCTAACAGAACAAGTTCAGTCGGAAGCCAACTTACTTGGACATTAGCTCGAAGGGCCGCGCTAGCGTCATAAGCAGCCTGACTGTTTTCGTGCACCACCTTCACCCGCTCCATCATTATGCCAGCCTGGCGAATGGCTTCCGCAGCGGCGCCCGCCTAGTTTTCTGGACATGATGAGCGGTGAAGAATGGGACTGATGGTGCAGACACAGCAGCTTGAAGTTCTGAGGTATGAAGTTGGATGGTTGAAGCAGGCTCTGGTGCAGTCGCGATGTGGGGCGTACACTCGACACTGGATCTGCAAAAGTAACAGAAGCCCCACTCACATCTTCAAGATGTTGAACTACTGGCTCTGCCGCCGGTTCTGATTGAGAGGTCTTGCCAGCCGGTGCCTTCTTGTTCCTCCTGGGCCTAGGCGGCATGTCCTCGTCATCATCTGGAAGCTCAATGACATTAGGAGGGGCTGCAAAGAGATCAGTCGACCCCAGATCAGTCGTCAGAATTTAATCGACCAAGTAACCAAAGACAGGGTTACGAGAGTTGTACCTGGGTTGGAGGTGACTGCACCTTCCATTTCTTCATCTTCGTACTGATGGGTGGAAGTCCCGGAGGTAGCATCCCTACAAATTTCAAAATTCAGTCGGTCGCGTCTATCGCACCGAGTCAACCAAAGGATCAAGTCTGATTATTACCCAGAGACAGTAGGAATGACCACTTTGATCTTGGGCAAAGCCTTCGGCATTTTGGATGACGCAGCTTTCAGTTGTTTTGGCACCTTATCAGTCGGCGCTGGAGACAGTGCAGCTTTTGGTTGCTTCTGTGCCCTCTCAGTCGGCACTGGAGAAGACGTCTGTGGGCACTTCGACAATTGATCAGTTGGTGCGGTCGCTTTGTCGTGGGTGCTTGCCGGGTCGTGAGCGTGCTTGGATCGTTTTTCCCTACGAGGGGGTGAGTCGACCTCTTCATCACTCGGGTCGTCACTCTCCTCGTCCTCCTCTTCATTGGAGTGCCACTCGCCGCTCTCACCCCCGCCCGCCTCCCTCTCCGGATCCTGCTCCTGCTCCTCGTTGGGCATCGAGTACATCTCAGTAAGGGCCTAAAAGATAACAAGCGAGGGAAAAATCAGTCGGTTGTCAACAAGCGATTACATGATGAATCAAGAAAACATTCGGCAACCCAGAGTCAGACCTGGTCTGGCTAGCGCGGTTTGTCGAATGGAGGGACTCTCTTGGCCCCCCTAGGGTTATCCTTGTTGCTAGGGATGCCTTTCAGCCACTTCTCCACCATGTCCTCGTCGACCTCCTCCGGGTGGATCCGAGTGGAATCCTCAATACCCGAGTACATCCACATCAGATGGTCATGGGCTTGGAGCGGCTGGATGCGTCGTTTAAGGAAGACCTCCAACAGATCCATACCGGTCACGCCGTCCTGAGCGAGCTGGACCATCCGCTCGACCAACACCTTTACCTGTGCCTTCTCCTCTGGGATCACTTTCAAGGCGGAAGGCTTCTCGGCCCAAGCTATGGAGAAAGGAGGGAGTCCGGTCGACTGACCTGGAGTCGGCTGGTCTTTGCAATAAAACCAGGTCGACTGCCATCCTCGGACCGACTCAGGAAGGATCATGGCTGGGAAAGTGCTCTTGCCTCTCATTGGAATCCCATGACCCCCACACATCTGAATTACGTGCGTCCTCTCGTCACTCGGGTTGGCCTTCTTGACGGACTGAGAATGACACGTGAAAATGTGCTTGAAAACACCCAGTGTGGCCTACAACCTAAGAAGTTCTCACACATGGACGCATAGGTAGCGAGATATACGATGGTGTTGGGAGTAAAGTGGTGGAGTTGTGCTCCAAAGAAGTTCAGGAACCTGGGGAAAAAAGGATGGGGAGGCAAAGAAAATCCACGGTCAACATGAGTGGCGAGGAGAACACACTCACCCTCTCGTGGATATGGTTCAGTCTCGCCTTCCGAGAGCCGTGTCGATTCGTGGGGAATCAGCCCCCCCTCGACCAGATCATCAATGTCGTCCTGGCTGATCATCGACCGAATCCAGTCGCGTTGGATCCAGCCGCGCGGCAGGACGAACCTCGACGAAGATTTGCCCCAGCTGGACCTCTACCCCTTCACCTTCGCCGTCGCCTTCTTCGCGCGCTCCAGAGCCACCATCTTCTCCTTCCCCATGACCGCAGGCGAAACTCGAATGGAGCAACGACACCGGGAGTAGAGGCAGATGTGGCGGAGAGAGCGGAGGAGAAAGAAGGAGAATGGGAACGCATAGTGCAGAAAACCCCAATCCGGCACCTTATATGAGGTCGCTTCCGAGTGGCTGACCTGTGGGTCTGGGCGATCCTATCAAATCCCTCAACAGTCGCACGCGAGGTACATGGAGAAAAAGGTGGCGCGGTAATCAAGGTGGCCTCGCCTAATCCCGTCCGATTACTGCGATCTCCTCCGTCCCGTGCGCTTCCCAAAATACGAATCCCACGATATCCACGAATAGAAGGGCAACCTGTCAGACGGAAGATTTTTTCCATACCAGTACTCAAAGCATCGTAGTAAAAGTTCACTCGGCAGAACCAAGAATGGATCAAGGTGACTGAAAAATAAGTTGAAGTCATCATGATTGTTCATTTGGTCCCAATAAGGCGCTTTTGAAGCACGAAAATTGAATCAGAGGTGTTCTCAACTCCTTCTCCACTCAAGCCCTGAACCATTCGGGGGATAATGATGAAGCTATGTACCTAGGGTAGGGTCATAGGCCTGACCTAGACACCCTCCCCCAGAACGCCATCTTAAAACCAGAAGCATTCAAGGGATAGCATCATCCACTCGACTACAAGTCGTTCCACTCGGAAGATTCAAGGTCACTCGACCGCAACAATTATCACTCGACGAACAGAAGACCTAAAGTCACTCTACACGACAACGGTCGGACGTTTATTTCATAGACTTAATAGGCATTTATATCACTTAATTGCTAGCGTTACTAGTAATACCTCCTTCTTAATGTACTTTAAACCCTTTGTAACGTGGGCTGGTTGGGGTCCTGGCGCACTCTATATAAGCCACCCCCTCCACTGGCGCAAGGGTTCGCACCTCCTATAAACACACACATACATAATCCAGTCGACCGCCTCCAGGCTCCAAGACATAGGGCTATTACTTTCTCCGTGAAGGGCCTGAACTCGTAAAACTCGTGTGTACAACTTCGCCATAGCTAGGATCTTGCCTCCTCATACCTACCCCCATTCTACTGTCAGTCTTAGATCCACGACAACGAGGAGTCTCAAAATGGTCGAGACATAAATATTGATATATTGGAAGGTTATGTTTGGACACCGGAAATGTTTCAGATAGGTTCAGGTATTTTCCGGAGTACCGGGGGTTACCGAAACCCCCCGGAGGGTTAATGGGCCTTCATGGGCCTTAGCGGAAGAGAGGAGGAGGCGGCCATGAGGAGGCGCGTGGCCCCCAAGCCCAATCCGAATTGTGTGTGGGGAATTTCCTTCTCTCCCTCTTCTTCTTTCCTTCCCCTCCTAGTTTGACTAGGAAAGGGGGGAACCTACTCCTAGTAGGAGCAGGATTCCCCCCTTGGGGCGCGCCCCATGAGGCCGGCCGGCCCCCTCCTCCCCTCCTTTTTATACGGGGGAGGGGGCACCCCATAGACACACAAGTTGATTTCTTAGCCGTGTGCGGTGCCCCCCTCCACAGATTTCTGATACGTCTCCAACGTATCTATAATTTTTGATTGCTCCATGCTATATTATCTACTGTTTTGGACTATATTGGGCTTTATTTTCCACTTTTATATTATTTTTGGGACTAACCTATTAACTGGAGGCCCAATCCAGAATTGCTATTTTTTTTGCCTATTTCAGTGTTTCGAAGAAACGGAATATCAAACAGAATAAAATCTTCGGGAACGTGATTTTCTCACCGAACGTAATCCAGGAGACTTGGACCCTGCTCCAAGGAACAAAAGAGGCAGTCACGAGGGTGGGGGCGCGCCCCTTGCCTCGTGGGCCCCTCGTTGCTCCTCCGGCGTTCTTCTTCCTCCTATATATACACACGTACCCCCAAACGATCAGAAGAGGAGCCAAAAACCTAATTCCACCGCCGCAACTTTCTGTATCCACGAGATCCCATCTTGGGGCCTGTTCCGGCGCTCCGCCGGAAGGAGGCCGTCATCGCGGAGGGCTTCTACATCATCATAGCCTCTCCGATGAAGTGTGAGTAGTTTACCTCAGACCTTCGGGTCCATAGTTAGTAGCTAGATGGCTTCTTCTCTCTCTTTGAATCTCAATACAAAGTTCTCCCCCTCTCTTGTGGAGATCTATTCGATGTAATCTTCTTTTTGCGGTGTGTTTGTTGAGACCGATGAATTGTGGGTTTATGATCAAGTCTATCTATGAATAATATTTGAATCTTCTCTGAATTATTTTATGTATGATTGGTTATCTTTGCAAGTCTCTTCGAATTATCCGTTTGGTTTGGCCAACTAGATTGGTAGTTCTTGCCATGGGAGAAGTGCTTAGCTTTGGGTTTGATCTTGCGGTGTCCTTACCCAGTGACAGAAGGGGCAGCAAGGCACGTATTGTATCGTTGCCATCGAGGATAACAAGATGGGGTTTGTTTCATATTCCATGAATTTATCTCTCTACATCATGTCATCTTGCTTAAGGCCTTACTCTGTTTTTAACTTAATACTCTAGATGCATGCTGGATAGCGGTCGATGAGTGGAGTAATAGTAGTAGATGCATAATAGTTTCGATCTACTTGTCACAGACGTGATGCCTATATACATGATCATGCCTAGATATTCTCATAACTATGCTCAATTCTGTCAATTGCTCAACAGTAATTTGTTCACCCACCGTAGATTGATACCTTGGTTCTCAAAAACCGAGGGAAATACTTACGCTACTCTGCTGCATCATCCCTTCCTCTTCGGGGAAAACCAACGCAAGCTCAAGACATAGCAATTTCCACCTCGGTCATATTGTCGTAGTGCTTAGGCGAAGCTCTACGTTGGTAACTTCATCATCACCATCAACACGCCGTCGTGCTGATGAAACTCTCCCCCGGCCTCAGCTGGATCTAGAGTTCGAGGGACGTCACCAAGCTGAACGTGTGCAGATCGCGGAGGTGCCGTGCGTTTGGTACTTGATCGGTTGGATCGTGAAGACATTCGACTACATTAACCGTGTTACTCAACGCTTCCGCTTTTGGTCTACGAGGGTATGTAGACACACTCTCCCCTCTCGTTGCTACGCATATCCTAGATAGATCTTGCATGATCATAGGAATTTTTTTGAAATACTGTGTTCCCCAACAGGAGGGCCTCAAGGAGATGCTCGAGTTGTTGGCCTCCGATGACGTGTACGTGCTGGAGTTGGACGTCAAGCAGGAGGTCAAGGAGGAGTGGGCATGGGTGTCGTGGTCACCACCAGCCGCACCGCCGCCCCTCTCGCCCCCTCTGCCTGCACAGCACATGCTCGACCAGTTCTGGGGCCTGCCACCCCACCTCTGGTCACCTCCACCGTACATCAACCTAAGAAGCGATGACGAGGATGGTGGTGCCTGAAGACGGCGGTAGCGACGACATCGGCGGTGATGGCGATGGCTTTTGCGGCGCGTGGGGCGGCTGCATTATCTTTTTTAAAGGTTCTTTAAATTTCATATTATGTACTATGCATGGGTCATGACACCGGTGGTCTGTCTAATTATTTTTTATGTTTTAAGATATTCTATTCTACAAAGCCTTATTTAGTTTCCCATGCCTTTTGTGCGGTTTTTTATGTGTTGTATGGACTAGTTGGGACCGTGACCACGCGCCGGGTGCCTCGAGACGAGGCCGGACCAAATCGGACATGGGCGTCCATTTTCCCACCCCAAACGAACCAAATCCGGACCAAACCGACGTCCGTTTGGGGTCGTGTGTTGGAGTTGGCCTAAGAGCCTCTACACTCGGGTGTCCCAAACTCGCCTCAAATGCCTGACGGCCCATCTAATCACTGACCGGTCACAAAATTTTAATCCAGATGGATGCCTCAAATGGGCCTCAAACGTCCGGGCTGACCAATACCCCTTGTCGCTGTCAAAACCGGCGGATCTCGGGTAGGGGGTCCCGAACTGTGCGTCTAAGGCAGATGGTAACAGGAGGCAGGGAACACGATGTTTTACCCAGGTTCGGGCCCTCTTGATGGAGGTAAAACCCTACGTCCTGCTTGATTTATTCTTGATGATATGGGTATTATAAGAGTTGATCTACCATGAGATCGGAGAGGCTAAACCCTAGAAGCTAGCCTATGGTATGATTGTATGTTTTTTGTTATGTCCTACGGACTAAAACCCTCCGGTTTATATAGACACCGGAGAGGGTTAGAGTTACACAAGGTCGGTTATAAAGGAGGAGATATCCATATTCGTACCGCCTAGCTTGCCTTCCACGCCAAGCAGAGTCCCATCCGGACACGAGACGAAGCCTTCAATCTTGTATCTTCATAGTCCAACAGTCCGGCCAAAGGACATAGTCTGGCTGTCTGGAGACCCCCTAATCCAGGACTCCCTCAGTAGCCCCTGAACCAGGCTTCAATGACGATGAGTCCGGCGCGCAGTATTGTCTTCGGCATTGCAAGGCGGGTTCCTCCTCCAAATACACCACTGAAGAATTTGAATACAAGGATAGTGCCCGACCCTGCAAAATAAGTTCCACATTCCACCGTAGAGAGAATAATATTTCCACAAATCTTAATCTGCTGACACATTTTGGCAACATGACATCATGCCATGGTTCGGTGATTATTCGAACCGTTTTTCTTCAACCAGCTCCTCACATAACGCGAGGCGGTTTCTTGACACGTCTTGTCAAAGCAGAGATCGTGTTCCCCTAATTACGAGATTCTCATCAATACAGTCGTGGGTAACCCAACCGTGTCTAGGACTCCTAGATTATAGGCAAGTCCCAAACGGCTACGGAGAGGACGCTTGATATTCACCCTATTTATAAAGGGACAAGGCTTTTACTTTTTTTCCCCCGTGCTCAATCGAATCCTTCCCCTGCCTCGAGTTCTAACACCCAAAGCCCAGGTCAGGTGCTTCGGACCTTCAATCATGTCCGGATCTAGCCTTCAAGGCTGGTGGATTCCCTCCTCCGTTACGGAAGAGGATATCAAGAAGTTGAGGGAGGCCAGATACCTGATCGCCGAGGTTTCGCACCGGCTGCCTGCCCGAGGGCAGGTCGTCCCTACTCCCAAACCCAATGAGAACGTTGTGTTCATATCCCACTTCCTCCGAGGCCTAGGCCTCACCCTGGATCCCTTTGTTAGGGGTTTGATGTTCTATTACGGGCTAGATTTCCACAATCTAGCCCCGGACTCCTTTCTCCACATCTCGACATTCATTGTCGTGTGTGAGGCCTTCCTCCGCATTACCCCTCACTTCGGCCTGTGGCTCAAGACCTTTGACGTGAAGCCGAAGATGGTCGAGGGGCAGTATGCAGCGTGCGGAGGCGCATTAATAAGCAAGATAGCAGGAGCTCCGTGGCCCAAAGGTTCCTTTCCAGAGGTGTCCGGATTATGGCAACAGGAGTGGTTTTACATTACAGCTCCCAGAAGTGCCAAGTGGGTGGCTGCCCCTGCTTTCCGCTCGGGCCCTCCACCACAACTGATGTCATGGATTAGCAGAGGACTGAGCTGGGGTCCAGTCAAGGACGTGCCTATACTGCAGAGCCGCATTCGCGATCTCTTCGAAGGAGATTTCAGTCTGGTTACGGTGGCGCAAGTCATGCTGGTTCGTCGAGTCCAGCCTTGCAAACGCCGGCCCCTCCGCATGTGGGAGTTCAACCCAGAAGGGCCGCGCACTATTCAGAATTTCCTCAGCCTGACGCACGAGGAGATGTACAAATCATTCTTCGGACCCCAAATAGAGTGTCCGGATACTATCGAGGACGTGGGCCTGAGCAGCAACCGTACCGCCGACCAAGTAAGTAATCCTTTAGCCGAACACACCATCTTTTCTTTACCATGACGTCATTCTGAGAAATCGCTCTTTGACCAGGACTGGCTAACAAAGGCGAAGATGATTCGGTGTTCGCCCCCCCTTCCTGAGGGTTTGGAGAATCCGATACTGGAAAAGATGCTCGAGCTAGCACCTTGCCCGGAGCCCTCAAAGGAAGATAAAGGGGGGAATAATGAGGTCGAAAGCGGGCCCCCATTGCTACCAATTCCAACCGAGGGAATGAGCACCTCCGTGAAGGAGGATAACCAAGGAGAAGAGTCCGACCTTCTCTCGCTTCGGGTAAGGAAGAGGACTGCCTCTGAAGATCTGGAAACCGAGGCTTCCAAACGGGAGAAGAAGTCTCCACTAGAGGGTCCTGCCTTGGAGGGTGCTTTTGCCGCACAAAGTCCGCACGAGGATCAGCCCTCCAACGAGCTGTAAGTAATCAGAAAGTACTTTAATAGTGGAGATATACTACCTTACCTCTGAGGAAAATAACCGAAGCATTTATCTTGCAGTTTGGATCTTAGCCCTTCTCAGTAGAGCTCGTCTTCAGGGGATCTTCTTCCGGAGATGATGGAGAGCGAAACGCCTCCCCCGGAGTCCCCCGCTCAAGAAGCGGGCGACCTTGAAGTGTCGTCGCGGAGGGCCTCTCCGGATCCGGTGAGGCCAGAAGATAATCCTATAGTCACCCGAAGTCCCCAGCGTCCGGCTCTTGAAGAGAGCAAACAAAAGAGTCCGGCACCGTCTGGTATGCGGTCGGACGTACTGAGGGAGCTATTGGAGCGAGCGGCCATCTCAGAAGAACACCGTACATTGATGGGTACAGTGACGGAAAGAATTTCGTCCGCCAAAAGCGGACTGCATGGAGCCTTTATGAGTCTACTGACGGGCTTTGAGGTATGTGAAATGATATACTTTTTGATAGTACCGCACATTTTTAGGTGTGCCCTATGTAGATAGTAGCTCCTGAGACTGTGGTTGTCGTCGAGAACGGCGGTGAACAGAGGATCGTAGTCCCAGGTAATAATCATACCGCTTTATGTGCAGGTGATGGGAGCTCCGGTGGCTGGCCGGACTAATGAGTTTGACGAACTAAAGCGGTAACTGGATGCGGCAGATGCTGACATCGAGCTTGCTAGCAAGCGGCTTGACGAGGCATAGGGTAAGTAATGTTTTTCTGGTCAACGTCACATAGTAAGAGTAGCATGATGCCAGTATCTTTAATATGTTGTGACTGCAGATGGAGCTGCCGCCGTGGAGACCCTTCGGGCGGAACTTGCCCGAGCCAACGAACAAACAAGGATTAGTAAGCGGCCGCTTTAAAGGCGGCCGAAGAGTTAAGAGCCGAGAAGGCTGCGCATTGCGAGAGTAAAGAAAAAATGACCAAGATGGCTGTAAAGGTAAAAGACACTGCCAACCATTGCCGGTTCCTTGAAGAAGAAAACCAAGCGAAGGCGATGGACCTCGAAAAGGCCATGATGGCGGCCAAAGACACCCGCTTTGCCATGAGGGCAAAGAAGGAAGAGTTGCGTGAAGCTGGTGATATTGTGGTTGGGAAGCCCTTTTTGCTGCGGAGGAAGTTCGGAGATCCGCGGTATGCCCCTCTAGATCGGCTGTGGAGTTTGGCAGATGCATATCTGGATTTGACGGCGAGTGCTGTCGATGCAGCCGAATACTTCCGAGATCAGACAGATCGTGAAGTGGACAAGCTATTCTGGTCGCAATTTAACGTTCCAGAGCGTCCGCTTCCCCTGACTGATCGGCTAGCCGAATGGGACGAACTCAATAGATTATCCGGACTCGCCATGAGGTCCGTCGTAGATCATCTGTGGCCGGAAATACCGAAGCCGAACAACTATTTCAGCTTAGCGCAACAGTTCCTTGGAGCGGTGCCGCGCATCAATGCGATGAAGAGGTCGGCGTGTATAGAGGGCTCGCGGATGGCCCTTGCCCGTGTCAAAGCAAACTGGGCGGATATGGATGCTACCATTGTTGCGGCGCAGGGTTCGGCCATAGGCCGAGTGGCTGCCGAGCACTATTTCAAAGAAGTTCTCGAGGGCGCTCGTTTGATAGAGGCCCAGTGCTCGAAGAATATTTTGTTTGAGTGACATGTATTACCATTGTAAACACAATGTTTTTATGAAATTTATTAAGGCTGTATTTATACTTTTGCCCGAAAGTAATATGATGCCTCCTGTGCGGCCGTTTATGTATACATGTGTATAACCTGAAAGATTGCAGTCGTCGGCTTCAGCCCCCACGCATATTATGCGGGGCTGTTCGCAGAATATGCGTATTCACACTTAATCCAACATCTTGGTCCTAATGAGGAGGTGATGGCGCAGCGAACTAGGCAACCGGACTATAATGATTTAACACTTTCACTTAGCCATAGGAGTTTTACAGTGGGGCTACTATATAGCCCCTGGTGGCTCCGCACTCATCCGAATTCGGGGTGCGTACAAGCCTGGCCGGGAAACGGCCCTTCGTTAAAGCGGAGGAATTCTAACATTCCGATAGGTCATCGAGTGGTTGACCAGTCTCGCGCTATATCATGACAGTCAGTTTTCGGCTTTCTCTACTGAGGTGCTCGTCCAGATGAACCAGGGCACAATCGCAGTAGTTCTCCTGGTGCCGCCTTAGCCGATAGAGCGGAACGTAAGGCAGCAAAACACAGGAGCCGAGCAAACCCAACATTTGACCAAAGACATGATTCGGAGCTGATGCATATAAGGCCAAACTCGCGACGCCGAACACTCCCTAAGGTATTCGGTCTTTTATGGTATAAATCTTGCCTAAACAGTGCCCTTTATAAGAAGCCCCCGGTGTCCAGGAACGTGCATTATTCTGATGTGGCCACATTCCAAGACGCTAGCATCCTTCTCAATTGTACTGAGAATCCGAGGGATGTTTATCAACAAGAGACAGTAAAAAAGGTTTACACAGGGTCTTAATCTAAAAAGAATCCTTGGAATGGGTCCCTGCTGCACGTCTGCGCCTGTGTCTCTGTTGTGCCGTATCCTGGACGGGTGTAGCATGATGGTCATCTATAAAAGAGAGAAACTTAGGTGAAAAGGTGTCGTGCAAAAAGGTAGGTTTAAAGAAACCATGTATAATTCAAGATGAGTAAAAATTTCCACTTGTCTGCGCGCGTTGAGCCCCTTGTATTTGTAATAGGGGTGTGGCTTATCAAACCTGTGTGAGTTGCATATAGCTGCGCCGGACTCGTCTAACCGTGTCCGTGGTCTTGACGACCTATCAAATGCTTTAGCTGGTGAGGCCGTTTTTAGTGTGCGGCTGCCAAGGCAGTCGCACTCTCTTCGGCGCGCAAGGATCGCTTAATATTTCCGTTCACTGTAATGATGCTATGTGGACCGGGCATCTTAAGCATAAGGGAAGCGCAATGCGGTATTGCATTAAAGCGAGAGAAAGCTTCGCGTCCAAGTAGTGCTTGATAGCCACTTTGGAACGGAGCAATGTGGAATGTTAAATTTTCGCTACGGAAGTTATTGAGGAAGCTGCCACCGTCCTGATATATTAGGTTTAGACTGCTGCCACCGTCCATCAGGACTCGTGTGAAATGGTATCCGTCAATTATTGGGTCTAATACCAAGGCAGCCCATCCTGCACGCCGGATACTTGTTGAGTAATCCCGATGGTCGAAAGTGATTGGTTGAGACGACCAATGGCAAGACTCCACGGTGATAGGCCCTTGGACATATTTCTCTGGGAGTGCCGCTTTGTTTCTCCCCTTGGTCACGTGTAACACGTTCACTGTTTTGACTTCTGGTGGAAATTTCTTTTGTTCCCCAGTGTTTTGCTTGGGAGGCTCATCCTCGTCTTCTCTTGGTATATCCTCCCCCTTGTGTACGACGTTGAGCTTGCCGGACTGCTTGAAGACCCAACATTCTCTGTGGGTATGGTTAGCGGGTTTACGAGGGGTGCTATGGATCTGACATATTTGGTCTAGAATTTTGTTTAAGCTGGACAGTTCGTCTCTGCTGCCTTTAGAGGGCGGCTTTTGCTGACCTGGCCGAGAGCTTATGAATCCAGCGTTTACTACCGTGCTCTTCGGGCTGTCTTCTTTATTCCGGTGCGTATTATTTTTGCTGCGTCGTGATTTCCCATTTCCATCTCTAACTTCGGATGTACTTGGGCCGCTGGTGCTGCATCTGGCTAGCCAGCTATCCTCACCCGCGCAAAAGCGGGTCATGAGGCTTGTTAATGCTGTCATTGTTCTCGGCTTTTCTTGGCCGAGGTGTCTGGCAAGCCATTCGTCGCGGACTCTATGCTTAAAAGCTGCCAAGGCTTCGGCGTCCAGACAGTCTACTATTTGATTCTTTTTAGTAAGAAACTTGTTCCAAAGCTTTCAGGCTGACTCTCCGGGCTGTTGAGTTATATGACTCAAATCGTCCGCGTCCGGAGGTCGGACATAAGTCCCTTGAAAATTTGCCCGAAAAGCGTCTTCGAGCTCTTCCCAGCTTCCAATGGAGCTTTCGGGGAGGCTTTTAAGCCAGTGGCGAGCTGGCCCTTTGAGTTTGAGGGGTAAATACTTAATGGCGTGGAGATCATCTCCTCGAGCCATATGGATATGGAGGATATAGTCCTCAATCCAGACCCCAGGGTCTGTTGTTCCGTCGTATGCCTCTATGTTTATGGGTTTGAATCCCTCTGGAAATTCATGGTCCAACACCTCATCGGTGAAACATAGGGGGTGTGCGGCACCCCTGTATCTGGGTGTACCGCATTGTTCGGATGTTTGTTGTGTTGCATCATATGCTGGAGCGTGCTTGCGTGGTCCATAGATGGATCTGGTTGGGCCGTCCTTTTGATGCGAGCCCTCGCGTGGATCGCGTATTGGCTTATGTGCGGCGTTGTTTGCCGCTTTATGTTGGCCGTGAGGTCGTCTATCCGGCCAGATGGCCGTTTTAATTTTTGGTTGCGGGGGGTCTAAGGCCTCCTCATCGAATTCGGGTAGCAACTTCCGCTTCGGGTAGCTCTTGGTGGGGTGATTACCACCGTACTTCGCTGCTGTGTTGAGCACTTTACTCCATCTAATTCTGAGTGTGTCTTGCGCAGCCTTGAGCCTTTGCTTCTGCTTTTTTAGACTCCTCGCGGTGGCAACGAGCCTTTGATGGGCATTCTGTTGCACCGGGTGTCTGTTCGGTGTGATGTCGTCTGGACTATTATCTTTGACAGAGTCGGGTTGTTAGGTTTGATTCTCCGTGTTGCCGTGGTCCGGCGATGGTTCAACCTGCTCTAACGCTGGGTCTATATGATCGTTGTTTCTGCCAAGGCGGGATTTGGAGCGGCGCTTACGTCGCCGCTTTGACTGCTTCTCGAGGGGACAATCCTTCGTTGCGTCCTTCTATTCCTTGTCGTCGTCTTTTGGTGTGTCCACCATGTATACGTCATGTGATGAAGTGGGCGTCCAGTGCCCTGTGGGCAGTGGTTCCTATTCGCCTCCTGCATCCTCGTCCATACCGTTGATGTCTTCAGAGTCGGAGTCGAGCATGTCGGTTAAGTCATCGACAGTGGCTACTAAGTGGGTGGTGGGTGGGCAGCGAATTTCTTCGTCATTCGCATCCAAATCCTGCCGAACATATTTCAGCCAGGACTCTCCTGATAAGGAGAGAGACTTTAATGAATTCAGTATGTCGCCGAAGGGCGAGTGCTGAAAGATATCCGCGGAGGTAAACTCCATGATCGGCGCCCAACCGGACTCGATAGGAAAAGGCGCAGGCGGTTCGGCGTCCGTGGCCGGAGAAGTATCCGGCAGTTTAACAACACGGCTCTCGTGAAGGGTAAGATCGATATTCGGCTCGATCGCCGTTAGGGACGCGGCCTCTGTGGCGGGGTCTATCCACCCGTCCATGGGAGGCGCAATTGGCTCCGAATTAAGGGTCGGAGCGGCTGCCGGTGTGATTTCTTAAACACTGTCCAATGGCAGAGCTAAATCGTACTCCTCGAGACCGCGTGACGCACAAGGCAGGGGCTCGGATCCATCGAAGATCAAGTCTCCGTGGATATCGGCCATGTAATTTAAGCTTCCAAACCTGACCTGGTGCCCAGGGGCGTAACTTTCGATCTGCTCCAGATGGCCAAGCGAGTTGGCCCGCAGTGCGAAGCCTCCGAACACAAAGATCTGTCTGGGTAGAAAAGTCTCACCCTGGACTGCATCGATATCGATCATAGTAGGAGCCATCAAGCCTAATGGCGACGGCACAGAGGAACTCTCAATGAAAGCACCAATGTCGGTGTCAAAACCGGCGGATCTTGGGTAGGGGTCCCGAACTGTGCGTCTAAGGCGGATGGTAACAGGAGGCAAGGAACACGATGTTTTACCCAGGTTCGGGCCCTCTTGATGGAGGTAAAACCCTACGTCCTACTTGATTAATATTGATGATATGGGTAGTACAAGAGTAGATCTACCACGAGATCGGAGAGGCTAAACCCTAGAAGCTAGCCTATGGTATGATTGTATGTTTTTTGTTATGTCCTACGGACTAAAACCCTCCGGTTTATATAGACACCGGAGAGGGTTAGGGTTACACAAGGCCAGTTACAAAGGAGGAGATATCCATATCCGTACTGCCTAGCTTGCCTTCCATGCCAAGTAGAGTCCCATCCGGACACGAGACGAAGTCTTCAATCTTGTATCTTCATAGTCCAACAGTCCGGCCAAAGGACATAGTCCGGCTGTCCGGAGACCCCCTAATCCAGGACTCCCTCACCCCTCATCCAACCAAATATGGGGTGTATAAGGGGGTGTCCGGGCGCTTCCACCATGTCGGACCCGGCCTGCAGACCCGACCCACGCTGGCCCACTCGAGCCCACATATATTTGTCCCCATTCGCTCGCTGAACCAAAGCCTAGCCACTTCACACTCCACTCCCATCCACTTCCTCTGCCACCTAAGCTCATCTCTGGCGATTTTCGGCCGCCACCATCATGGCGGGTAGTGGATCTGACTCCAGCCAGTCTGGATCCGTCGACTGGGTTGTCCTCTCGTGTAGGTTGGAGGAGGCAATGGCAGTTCGCATTGCACTCCGCCGCTCCCGAGAGGATAGCGCCTGTCCGACGTACCGATCTGTCCGGCGCGACTCCATACCGCCGGCTCAACGGGTGCTCGGGTCCTTGGGGCTGGATCATTGCGGTCCCGGCAGAAGGAAAAACTCTCCTTCCTCATCATTGGTCGGGCAGACTATGAGTCCCATCGGGAATGGGCGGCCCACTGTGGGAAGGAGATGACAAGGGCCGCTGAGGCCCGTATCGCAGCGGAAATGGCGATGACGGAGGCGGGCGCAGGCGGCCGCAGAGGAGGAAGCCATCCACATCCGTATTGTGAAGAAACTACAATGGAGGAACACGCGCGCCCTCGCCCGAGAGAAGAATCGGGCGGTTTGTGCCATGGCTGCACTGCCACTGAAGGAGAAGGAGGACAACGACAGCGAGGATAGCTCCGGTGATGAGAAAATCTAGCTCGATCCCTACTGCGTCTTCGACTGTTACTTCTGCGAGAAGGACGACAAGGGCGCCAGGAAGGGCAAGTGCAGTCATGGATGATCTCTAGCATACCAAACATGCCAAGTTTTGGTAGTCCGATGGCATGTTAGTAGTGATGGAGTAGTTGGACGATGTGTGTAATGCATCGATGTAGTTGCATGAGTTTGTACGGATTTGAGATATGATAATTGAGGTGTGCGGTTGTGAGAAGGCAAATTTGAGGCTTGACTGGTCAGTGTCCGCGGACGTGCCCAGGCGTGTCTGCGGGCGTTTGAGGGGTCATATTTGCAATGTCCGGCTGTAGATGCTCTAAAGCAACACTAGTAGATCATCATATCGGGTGGATCGACATGCTGATATGAGATCTTACCTGAAAAGGACACCAATAGCCTCATCACAATTAAGTTACGGAGGGCACTTTATATTGTGTCACGAGTCTTCTATTTCGAGGTTAGGGATGTTGGTTCAGAGGGCGGGCCACTCTTTAGCCTCTCACGCGGCCTATCTCTTGTCATTGCCAAGGGAGCATACGACCATGGCACCAAGAAGTGTGCCAATTAATGATATTTGCAGTGTGCCAACTGCTCGGGGTTAGTCCCGCCATGTTTTCTACCAAGATATTTCGCCGCTCGTTGCTATAAAATGTTTGACGCTATGTCTCTGCTTTCCTCACCATCGCCGCAGGCAGCCGCCACTTTCCTCATCGCCACCCAAGCTTCCACTTTCCTTACCGTCACCTTCCTTCACTCTCTTCACCATTGCCCATGGCCTACACTTCCCTCCCCATCACCATATGCCACGTGGCCTGCGGTGTCGCTCTCCACTACAAAAAAACACTTCCGTGATGATACGTGTTTGTTATAGTAGGTCACGTTTTCAGTCATGCATGTTCATCCATGACAATTTTATGACAGAATCAAGATAGTCATACTTGTTGTCGTAGAAGTGTTCCATGACAATACCCAAATTATCATCACGGGAGTGTCCACTTCCATGATGATAATTGGCACGTCAAAGTGGGTTCGTCAAGGGTAACCGACACGTGGCATCCACCATAACGGGTCGCCGTTAAGCTCTCGGGTCTGGTTTTGGATCCGATAACCCGATAACAGCCCAGACCAATGGCAATTTTACACATGTAAAATTCTCATTGGCCGGAGGAACCACATGTCAGCTCCTCGCCGCGACAGATGTCAGTCATCCAATGCACATGAGGCGGTTATGATACGTCGACACGTGGCAAGGCCCAACAGTGGCCCATTTATGTTAAAAGGCTGGGCCTATCAAAATAAGTGGGCCCACCCATTACCGGCCTGCTTGCGTCTGGCCCATTCACAACCATGACCCAAACAAGTTACGCAAAATAGGCCCATGAAAGGCCCATTATAGATTTGACACCATCTCGGGCCATCGTCTGTTCTAGCCCATTAACAACCCGCTATGTCTTCGGGCTCAATTGCGGCCCGAGTTTCTTCCGGCATGTTAGAAACTCATTAAAGAGATGGGCCAATATCCCCTCAAGTACGTCTTTCGTCCTTTTGTCGGCCCATTCGATACTTGGGAAAATTTCTTACCTAGTTTGTCTTTCGGCCTGTTAACGGCCTACACAACAGTTGGGACTTTGACGGTCCCACCTGATTTTCGGTCCTTTAGCGGCCCAAGTTCTCCATGGCAGAATTCCAACCCGACCCGACTTTCAGCTTGTTAAAAGCCTATGTTGTACATTGGGCCCCTTTTGGCCCAAAATGCTTTAGGCCTCTTTATGGCTCGACATGGAAAAGGGCCGAGACAAAACTGATGCTTACTTTGGCCTGCTAGAGGCCCGTGGGTCGTCTCCATTACTGTGGCCCTATCGAGCTTTCAGCCTATTAATGACCTGGTAAGAGCCCTTTTTACGATGGGCCCACATTCGAGGACGAAATCCACTATTTCTAACAGGCCTAGTTGATTGGGCCATTATGAGCCCACATAGATTAGGATGCATTAACTAATTAGTTGACAAGCCCAAATAATGCCCGCTTCGACTACCCATGTTTGTTCTTTCGAATGGCGTCCATGTAATGTTTGGGTGTGTTGGCCCCCATTTCAATGATAGCATACACAAAGAATTATCCTACTCTACACTATACCCTGTCAAAAACCTACACTATACAATAAAGAGATTAAAGCATAGAAACGAAGAATAATCCTACACTATACAATAAAGAAATTATACCTTATTGCATCCACTGTGTTGGGGAACACAGTATTTCAAAAATTTCCTACGATCACGCAAGATCTATCTAGGGATGCATAGCAACGAGGGGGGAGAGTATGTCTATGTACCCTCGTAGACTGAAAGCGGAAGCGTTATGAAACACATTTGATGTAGTCGAACGTCTTCGCGATCCAACCGATCAAGTACCGAACGTACGGCACCTCCGCGATCTACACATGTTCAGCTCGGTGACGTCCCTCGTACTCTTGATCCAGTTGAGGCCGAGGGAGAGTTTTGTCAGCACGACGACGTGTTGACGGTGATGATGAAGTTACCGGTGCAGGGCTTCGCCTAAGCACTATGAAGATATGATTGAGGTGTGTATCTGTGGAGGGGGGCACTGCACACGGCTAAAACAATTGTCAACTTGTGTGTCTATGGGGTGCCCCCTCCCCCGTATATAAAGGAGGGGAGGAGGGGCTGGCCGGCCCTCATGGTGCACCCCCAAGGGGGATACCTACTCCTACTAGGAGTAGGTTTCCCCCCTTTCCTAGTCCTAATAGGAGGGGGAAGGAAGGGGAAGAGAAGAAAAAGGAAAGGGGGTCTGGCTCCCTTCCCAATTCAGATTGGGCTTGGGGGGGTGCGCCCCCACCTCTTGGCCGCCTCCTCTCTCTTCCACTAAAGCCCATGTAGGCCCATTAAGCCCTCGGGGGGTTCCGGTAACCTCCCGGTACTCTGGTATATTCCCAAACTCATCCGAAACCATTATGGTGTCCAAACATAACCTTCCAATATATCAATCTTCATGTCTCGACCATTTCAAGACTCCTCGTCATGTCCGTGAACACATCCGGGACTCCGAACTATCTTCGGTACATCAAAACACATAAACTCATAATACCGATTGTCATCGAATGTTAAGCGTGCGGACCCTATGGGTTCGGGAACTATGTAGACATGACCGAGACTCATCTCTGGTCAATAACCAATAGATGAACGTAGGTGCTCATATTGCTTCCTACATATTCTACGAAGATCTTTATCGATCAAACCGCATAACAACATATGTTGTTCCCTTTGTCATTGGTATGTTACTTGCCCGAGATTCGATCGTCGGTATCATCATACCAAGTTCAACCTCGTTACTGTGAAGTCTCTTTACTCATTCCGTAATGCAACATCCTGTAACTAAATCACTAGTCACATTGCTTGCAAGGCTTATAGTGATGTGCATTACCGAGAGGGCCCAGAGATACCTCTCCGACAATTGGAGTGACAAATCCTAATCTCGATCTATGACAACTCACCAAACACCATCGGAGATACCTGTAGATCATATTTATAATCACCCAGTTACGTTGTGACGTTTGATAGCACACTAAGTGTTCCTCCGGTATTCGGGAGTTGCATAATCTCATCATCATAGGAACATGTATAAGTTATGGAGAAAGCAATAGCAATAAACTAAACGATCATAATGCTAAGCTAACGGATGGGTCAAGTCAATCAAATTATTCTCTAATGATGCGATCCCGTTTATCAAATGACAACTCATGTCTATGGTTAGGAAACTTAACCATCTTTGATTAACGAGCTAGTCAAGTAGAGGCATACTAGTGACACTCTGTTTGTCTATGTATTCACACATGTACTAAGTTTCTGGTTAATAGAATTCTAGCATGAATAATAAACATTTATCATGTTATGAGGAAATATAACTAACAACTTTATTATTGCCTCTAGGGCATATTTCCTTCAGTCTCCCACTTGCACTAGAGTCAATAATCTAGATTACATTGTAATGATTCTAACACCCATGGATTATTGGTGCTGATCATGGTTTGCTCGTGAGAGAGGCTTAGTCAACGGGTCTGCAACATTCAGATCCGTATGTATCTTGAAAATCTCTATGTCTCCCTCCCTGACTTGATCGCGGATGGAATTGAAGCGTCTCTTGATGTGCTTGGTTCTCTTGTGCAATCTGGATTCATTTGCCAAGGCAATTGCACCAGTATTGTCACAAAAGATTTTCATTGGACCCGATGCACTAGGTATGACACCTAGATCGGATATGAACTCCTTCATCCAGACTCCTTCATTTGCTACTTCCAAAGCAGCTATGTATTCCACTTCACACGGCGATCCCGCGACAACGCTTTGCTTAGAACTGCACCAACTAACAGCTCCACCATTCAATAAAAATACGTATCCGGTTTATGACTTAGAGTCATCCGGATCAGTGTCAAAGCTTGCATCAACGTAACCATATACGATGAGCTCTTTGTCACCTCCATCAACGAGAAACATATCCTTAGTCCTTTTTAGGTATTTCAGGATATTCTTGACCGCTGTCCAGTGATCCACTCCTAGATTACTTTGGTACCTCCCTGCTAAACTAATAGCAAGGCACACATTAGGTCTGTTACACATCATTGCATACATGATAGAACCTATGGCTGAAGCATAGGGAATGACTTTCATTTTCTCTCTATCTTCTACAGTGGTCGAGCATTGAGTCGGACTCAACTTCACACCTTGTAACACAGGAAAGAACCCTTTCTTTGCTTGATCCATTTCGAACTTCTTCAATACTTTATCAAGGTATGTGCTTTGTGAAATTCCAATTAAGCGTCTGGCTCTATCTCTATAGATCTTGATGCCCAATATATAAGCAGCTTCACCGAGGTCTTTCATTGAAAAATTCTTATTCAAGTATCCTGTTATGCTATTCATAAATTCAGTATCATTTCCAATCAAAAATATGTCATCCAAACATAATATTAGAAATGCTATAGAGCTCCCACTCACTTTCTTGTAAATACAGGCTTCTCCAAAAGTCTGTATAAAACCATATGCTTTGATCAAACTATCAAATCGTATGTTCCAACTTCGAGAGGCTTGCACTAGTCCATAAATTGACCGTTGGAGCTTGCACACTTTGTTAGCACCTTTTGGATCGACAAAACCTTCTGGTTGCATCATATACAACTATTCTTTAAGATATCCATTAAGGAATGCAGTTTTGACATCCATTTGCCAAATTTCATAATCATGAAATGCAGCAATTGCTAACATGATTCGGACAGACTTAAGCATGGCTACGGGTGAGAAGGTCTCATCGTAGTCAACTCCTTGAACTTGTCAAAAACCTTTCACAACAAGTCGAGCTTTGTAGACAATAATATTACTGGCAGCATCAGTCTTCTTCTTGAAGATCCATTTATTCTCTATGGCTTGCCGATCATCGGGCAAGTCAACCAAAGTCCACACTTTGTTCTCATACATGGATACCATCTCAGATTTCATGGCCTCAAGCCATTTTGTGGAACCTCGGCTCATCATCGCTTCCTCATAGTTCGTAGGTTCATCATGGTCAAGTAACATGACCTCCAGAACAGGATTACCGTACCACTCTGGTGTGGATCTTACTTTGGTTGACCTACGAGGTTCACTAGTAACTTGATCAGAAGTTTCATGATTATCATCATTAGTTTCCTCACTAATTGGTGTAGGAATCACTGGAACTGATTTCTGGATGAACTACTTTCCAATAAGGGAGCATGTACAATTACCTCATCAAGTTCTACTTTCCTCCACTCACTTCTTTCGAGAGAAACTCCTTCTCTAGAAAGGAAACATTCTTAGCAATGAATATATTGCCTTCGGATCCATGATAGAAGGTGTACCCAACAGTCTCCTTTGGGTATCCTATGACGACACATTTTTGCGATTTGGGTTCGAGCTTATCAGGTTGAAGCCTTTTCACATAAGCATCGCAGCCCCAAACTTTAAGAAATGACAACTTGGGTTTCTTGCCAAACCACAGTTCATATAGTGTCATCTCAACGGATTAAGATGGTGCCCTATTTAACATGAATGCAGCCGTCTCTAAAGCATAACCCCAAAACAATAGTGGTAAATCAGTAAGAGGCATCATAGATCGCACCATATCTAATAAAGGGCAGTTACGACGTTCGGACACACTATTATGCTCTGGTGTTCCAGGTGGCGTGAGTTGCGAAACTATTCCGCATTGTTTCAAATGAAGACCAAACTCGTAACTCAAATATTCTCCTCCATGATCAGATCTTAGAAACTTTATTTTCTTGTGACGATGTGTTTCCACTTCACTCTGAAATTCTTTGAACTTGTCAAATGTTTTAGACTTATGTTTCATCAAGTAGACATACCCATATCTGCTCAAATAATCTGTGAAGGTCAAAAAATAACGATACCCGCCACGAGCATCAACACTCATCGGACCGCATACATCAGTATGTATTATTTCCAATAAGTCTGTTGCTCGTTCCATTGTTCAGAGAACGGAGTCTTAGTCATCTTGCCCATGAGGCATAAGCATCAAGTGATTCCAAAATCCCATCAGCATGGAGTTTCTTCATGCGGTTTAAACCAATATGACCTAAACGGCAGTGCCACAAATAAGTTGCACTATCATTATTAAACTTATATATTTTGGCTTCAATACTATGAATATATGTATCACTACTATCAAGATTTAGTAAAAATAGACCACTCATCAAGGGTGCATGACCATAAAAGATATTACTCATATAAATAGAACAACCATTATTCTCTGATTTAAATGAATAACCATCTCGCATCAAAAAAGATCCAGATATAATGTTCATGCTTAACGCTGGCACCAAATAACAATTATTTAGGTCTAAACCTAATCCAAAGGTAGATGTAGAGGTAGCATGCCGACGGCGATCACATCGGCTTTGGAACCATTTCCCACGCGCATCGTCGCCTCGTCCTTGGCCAATCCTTGCTTAATCCATAGCCCTTGTTTCGAGTTGCAAATATTAGTAACAGAACCAGTATCAAATACCCAGGCGCTACTGCGAGCATTAGTAAGGTACACATCAATAACATGTATATCACATATACCTTTCACTTTTCCATCTTTATTATCCACCAAATAATTGGGGCAGTTCCGCTTCTAGTGACAAATCCCTTTGCAGTAGAAGCACTCAGTCTCAGGCTTAGGTCCAGAATTGGGCTTCTTCACTTGAGCAGCAACTTGCTTGTTGTTCTTCTTGAAGTTCCCCTTCTTCTTGAAACTGGTGGTCTTGTTGACCATCAACACTTGATGCTCCTTCTTGATTTCTACCTCCGCAGCCTTTAGCATCGCGAAGAGCTCGGGAATTGTCTTATCCATCTGAAAGTGCAACTATCCCTAGGTGGTTTTGGTAATTCCTAACAACATATAGTTCATTGAGCTAATGCTATTTCAAGACTAATATTTCAGGAAAGCTCAATGATTGGCATGGCATGGATGAAAAAAGTGGACCCCTCAAAATTCTAAGGACAAAGGATTGGCTCAAGCTCAAAGCTCAAGATTCTACATTTTCCATTTTAGTGATCCAAGATCACATTGAGTCTATAGGAAAAGCTAATACTATCAAGGAGGGATGAGGTGTTGCTTAATGAGGTTCTTACTAAAATGCTTAGTGATATGCTCCAAAGCCCTCAACTACTTTCTCACATCCACATATGACCTAAACCAAAAGTCAAACTCGGCCCCACCGATTCTTCCTATTTGGCGCCACCGAGTTTCAAATGTCATAGCCACTGGCACAAACCCTAGGCCAATCGGTCTCACCGAGATGGGGTTGTAATCTCGGTGTTTCCCTTCATAAAATTTCGGCCTCACCAAGATGAGCGATCGGTCCCACCGAGATTGCAATGTAAACTCTCTGTTTTCCCTTTGTAACATTTCGGTCTCACCGAAATGAGCGATTGGTCCCACCGAGTTTACTTGACCAACTCTCTGGTTAGCTTATTACCAAAATCGGTCCCACCAAGTTTGTGTAATCGGTCTCACCGAGATTACGTTATGCCCTAACCCTAATCACACCGGTCCTACCGAGTTGCATGTCGGTCCCACCGAAAACCCTAATGGTCACTAGCTTTGCTGAATCGGTCCGACCGAGTTTAACCATTCGGTCCCACCGAGTTTGGGAAGTTATGTGTAACGGTTAGATTTTGTGTGGAGGCTATAAATACCCCTCCGCCTCCTCTTCATTCATGGAGAGAGCCATCAGAACGAACCTACACTTCCAACTTAATTTTTCTGAGAGAGAACCACCTACACTTGTGTTGAGACCAAGATATTCCATTCCTACCATATGAATCTTGATCTCTAGCCTACCCAAGTTGCTTTCCACTCAAATCTTCTTTCCACCAAATCCAAATCCTGTGAGAGAGAGTTGAGCGTTGGGGAGACTATCATTTGAAGCACAAGAGCAAGGAGTTCATCATCAACACACCATTTATTACTTCTTGGAGAGTGGTGTCTCCTAGATTGGCTAGGTTTCACTTGGGAGCCTCCGACAAGATTGTGGAGTTGAACCAAGGAGTTTGTAAGGGCAAGGAGATTGCCTACTTCATGAAGATCTACCTCTAGTGAGGCAAGTCCTTCGTGGGCGATGGCCATGGTGGGATAGACAAGGTTGCTTCTTCGTGGACCCTTCATGGGTGGAACCCTCCATGGACTCGCGCCACCGTTACCCTTCGTGGGTTGAAGTCTCCATCAACGTGGATGTACGATAGCACCACCTATCGGAACCACGACAAAAACATCCGTGTCTCCAATTGCGTTTGAATCCTCCAAACCCTTCCCTTTACATTCTTGCAAGTGGCATGCTTTACTTTCCGCTGCTCATATACTCTTTGCGTGCTTGCTTGAATTGTGTTAGGATTGCTTGACTTGTCCAAAGTTGCTAAAATCTGCCAAGAACTAAAATTGGGAAAAGACTAGACTTTTATTTGGTCAAGTAGTCTAATCACCCCCCTGTAGACATACTTTCGATCCTACAAGTGGTATCAGAGCTTTGGTCTCCATTTGCTTTGATTTCCATATCTTTTGGTGGTCATAGCCTTGGTTTCACAACCTAGGATAGTATGGCGTCTAGCGAGGGAAATTACCACCGCAGAGGTCCTTACTTTGATGGCACTAATTTTTCTAGTTGGAAGCATAAGATGAAAATGCATATTGTTGGACATAACCCCGCCGTTTGGGCTATTATGTGTATTGGCTTGTAAGGTGAATTCTTTGATGGGAGAGTACCAAACCGTGAAGCTACCGCAGAAGAGTTGAAGATGCTACAATACAATACTCAAGCTTGTGATATCCTCTTCAATGGATTGTGCCCCGAAGAATTCAACAAAATCAGTCTCCTTGAGAATGCAAAGGAAATTTGGGATACTTTGATTGATATGCACGAAGGTACCGACTCCGTCAAGGAATCCAAGTTGGATGTGCTTCAAAGTCAACTTCAAAAGTTCAAAATGAAGGATGGTGAAGGTGTCGCTGAAATGTACTCTAGGCTTGCTCTTACACAAATGAGATTGCCGGCTTAGGAAGTGAAGAGATGACCGAAAAATTCATTATCATGAAGATCCTAAGAGCCTTGGATGGAAAATATGATACTATATGCACATTTATCCAAATGATGCCAAATTACAAAGATCTCAAGCCAACAGAAGTCATTGGAAGAATTGTTGCTCATGAGATGTCACTCAAGGATAAGGAGGAGCTCCATAACAAGTCAAGTGGTGCTTACAAAGCATCATGTGAAGCTCCCACGTCATCAAGTGAGAAACAAACCTTCAATGAAGAATTGAGCCTAATGGTGAAGAACTTCAACAAGTTCTACAAGAGTAGAAGCAAAGAGAGAAGTTCCAAGTCAAGGTCCTACAATGACAAAAGATCTTCTAGTCGAGGGCGAAAATGCTACAATTGTGGAAGACCCGGACACTACTCAAATGAGTGTACGCCCCCCTACAAGAGAAGAGAAGATTCTCCCAAAAGAAGAAATAGAAGAGAAGAATCACCATCGAGGGAGAGAAGGAGTAGGGATGATCGTTATGAACGAAGAGCCTCTCGAAGAAGCAAGGATTCGGAAAGAAAGGACAAGTCATCAAGGAGTGAGGGAGTCCTAGATTAGGGGGTATCCGGATAGCCGGATTATATCCTTTGGCCGGACTGTTGGACTATGAAGATACAAGATTGAAGGCTTCGTCCCGTGTTCGGATGGGACTCTCCTTGGCGTGGAAGGCAAGCTTGGCAATACGGATATGTAGATCTCCTTCCTTGTAACCGACTCTGTGTAACCCTAGCCCCCTCCGGTGTCTATATAAATCGGAGGGTTTAGTCCGTAGGACCAACAACAACAATCATGCCATAGGCTAGCTTCTAGGGTTTAGCCTCTTCGATCTTGTGGTAGATCAACTCTTGTACTACTCATATTATCAAGAACAATCAAGCAGTACGTAGGGTATTACCTCCATCAATAGGGCCCAAACCTGGGTAAAACATCGTGTCCCCTGCCTCCTGTTACCATCCGCCTAGACGCTCAGTTCGTGACCCCCTACCCAAGATCCGCCGGTTTTGACACCGACATTGGTGCTTTCATTGAGAGTTCCTCTGTATCGTCACCATAAGGCTGGATGGCTCCTTCAATCATCAATATCGATGCAGTCCTGGGTGAGACTTTTCTCCCCGGACAAATCTTTGTATTCGGCGGCTCCGCACTGCGGGCCAACTCGCTTGGCCATCTGGAGCAGATCGAGAGCTACGCCCCTGGCCACCAGGTCAGGTTTGGAAGCATAAACCACACGGCCGACATCCACGGAGACTTGATCTTCGATGGATTCGAGCCCTTGCCGAGTGCACTGCACGGTCACGATGAGCATGATTTAGCTCTACCATCGGACAGTGTTCGGGAGATCGCACCGGCGACCGCTCCGACCGTCAATTCGGAGCCAGTTGCGCCATCCGAGGACGGGTGGATAGACCCCGCCATGGAGGCCGCACTCTCAGCGGCGATAGAGCCAAATACTAACTTCACCCCTAACGAGAGCCGTGTCGCCGAACTGCCGGATCCTTCCCCGGCCACGAACTCCGAACCGCCTGCGCCCGTGCCTATCTAATCCGACTGGGCGCCAATCATGGAGTTCACCTTCGTGGATATCTTTCAGCACTCGCCCTTCGGCGACATACTGAATTCATTAAAGTCTCACTCCTTGTCAGGAGAGCCCTGGCCGAACTATGTCCGGCAGGATTGGGATGCAGATGACGAAGAAATTCGCCGCCCACCCACCACCCACTTAGTAGCCACTGTCGACAATTTGACCGACATGCTCGACTTCGACTCCAAAGACATCGACGGTATGGACGACGATGCAGGAGACGAACAGGAGCCACTGCCCATAGGGCAGTGGACACCCACTTCATCATATGATGTATACATGGTGGACACACCCAAAGAAAACGACTACGAGGAACGGAAGGACGCAGTGAAGGATCGTTCCCTCGAGAAGCAGTCAAAGCGGCGGCGTAAGCGCCGCTCCAAATCCCGCCTCGGTAGAAACAGCAATCATACAGACCCAGTGATAGAGCAGGGTGAGCCAGCGGACGACAAACACGGCATTAAACCACCGTCCGACCATGGCAACACGAAGAATCAAACCAAACAACCCGACTCCGGCGAAGATAACAGTCCAGATGACATCACACCGGACAGGCACCCGGAGAAACAGAATACCCATCAAAGGCTTGTTGCCACTACGAGGAGTGTGAAAAAGCAAAAGCAAAGGCTCAGGGCTTCACAAGACACACTCAGAACTAGATGGAGTGAAGTACTCAACACTGCAACAAAGTACGGCGGTAGTCGCCACAGAAAGAGCTACCCGAAGCGAAAGCTGCTACCTGAATTCGATGAGGAGGCCTTAGATCCCCCGCAATCAAAAAAAAAAACAGCCATCCGGTCGGATAGACGACCTCGTGGCCAACATAGAGTGGCGAACGACGCCACACACAAGCCAGTACGCGATCCACGTAAGGACTCGCATCAAAAGGACGGCACAACCAGATCCATCTACGGACCATGCAAGCGCGCTCCAGCACGGAATGCGACACAACAAAAATCCGAACACCACGGTACACTCAAATACAGGGGCGCCGCGCACCCCCTATGTTTCACCGATGAGGTGCTGGATCATGAATTTCTAGAGGGATTCAAACCCGTAAACATAGAGGCGTACGACGAAACGACAGACCCTGGGGTCTGGATTGAGGACTACATCCTCCATATCCACATGGCTCGAGGAGACGATCTCCATGCCATCAAGTACTTACCCCTCAAGCTCAAAGGGCCAGCTCGGCACTAGCTTAAAAGCCTCCCCGAAAACTCCATTGAAAGCTGGGAAGAGCTCGAGGACGCTTTTCGGGCAAATTTTCAACGGACCTATGTCCGACCACCGGATGCAGACGATTTAAGTCATATAACTCAACAGCCCGGAGAGTCAGCCCGAAAGCTTTGGAACAGGTTTCTCACTAAAAAGAACCAAATAGTCGACTGTCCGGACACCGAAGCCTTAGCAGCTTTCAAGCACAGCGTTCGAGACGAATGGCTTGCCAGACACCTCGGCCAAGAAAAGCCGAGAACAATGGCAGCATTAAACAGCCTCTTGACCCGCTTTTGCGCGGGCGAGGACAGCTGGTTAGCCCAATGTAGCACCAGTGACCCAAGTACATCCGAAGTCAGGGACGGAAACGGGAAGCCACGATGCAGCAAAAACAAGCGCCAGAATAAAGAAGGCAGTCCGAAGAGCACGACAGTAAACGCCGGATTCAGAAGCTCTCGGCCAGGTCAGCAAAAGTTGCCCTCCAAAGGCAACAAAGACGAACTGTCTAGCCTAAACAAGATTCTGGACAAAATATGTCAGATCTACAACACCCCCGATAAACCTGCAAATCATACCCATAGAGAATGTTGGGTCTTCAAGCAGTCCGGCAAGCTCAACGCCGAACACAAGGGGCAGGATACACCAAGCGAAGATGAGGACCAGCCTCGCAAGCAAAGCACTAGGGAACAGAAGAAATTCCCACCAGAAGTCAAAACAGTAAACGTGTTACACATGATAAAGGGGAGAAATAAAGCGGCACTCCTAGAGACACATGCCCCAGGGCCTATCACCGCGGAGTTCTGCCACTGGTCGTCCCAACCGATCACCTTTGACCATCGGGATTACTCGGCAAGTATCCGGCATGTAGGATGGGCTGCCATGGTGTTAGACCCGATAATTGACAGATACCACTTCACACGAGTCCTGATGGACGGCGGCAGTAGTTTAAACCTGATATATCAGGACACAGTCCGCAAAATGGGGATAGACCCAACAAAAATCAGCCATAGCAATACTACCTTTAAAGGAGTAATGCCAGGCCCAGAAGCCCATTGCACGGGCTCCCTGCTACTAGAGGTTATATTCGGCTTTCCCGATAACTTCCGCAGCGAAAAGTTAACCTTCCACATCGCTCCGTTCCAAAGTGGCTAACAAGCACTACTCGGACGTGAAGCTTTCACTCGCTTTAACGCAATACCACATTACGCTTCTCTCATGGTTAAGATGCCCGGTCCACGTGGCATCATTACAGTAAATGGAAATATTGAGCGCTCCTTGCGCGCGGAAGACCGTGCGGCCGCCTTGGCAGCCGCACACTAGACGACCTCACCAACTAGAGCATCTGACAGGTCGTTAAGACCACGGACACGGTTAGACGAGTCCGGTGCGGCTATATATAATTGATACAGGTTTGATGGCTATACCCCTATAACAATACAAGGGGCTCAAGGCGTGTAAACTAGTGACAATTAGGCTCAACCTTACTTATCTTGAACTGTACATGGTTTATTTAGTATAACCTACCTTTTTGCACGACAACTTTTCAACTAAGTTCCTCTCTTTTACAGATGACCATCGTGCTACACCCGTCCAGGATACGGCACAATGCAGACATAGGCGCAGACGTGCAGCAGGGACCCGTTCCAAGGATTCTTTTTAGATTAAGACCCTGCGTAAACCTTTTTTTACTGTCTCTTGTTGATACACATCCCCCGGATTCTCAGTACAATTGAGAAGGATGCTGACGTATTGGCATGTGGCCACGTCAGAATATTACACGTACCTGGACACCAGGGGCTTATTACAAAGGGCACTGTTTAGGCCCGTTTTACATCATAAAGACCGAATACATTAGGGAGTGTTCGGCGTCGCGAGTTTGGACTTATATGCATCAGCTCCGAATCATGTCTATGGTCAAATGTTGGGTTTGCCCGGCTCCTGTGTTTTGCCGCCTTACGTTCCACTCTATCGGCTAAGGCGGCACTAGGAGAACTACTGCGATTGTGCCCTGGTTCATCCAGACGAGCACCTCAGTAGAGAAAGCCGAAAACTGACTGTCATGATATAGCGTGAGACTGGTCAACTACTCGATGGCCTAGAGGAATCTTAGGAATTCCTCCGCCTTAACGAAGGGCCGTTTCCCGGCCAGGCATGTACGCACCCCGAATCCGGATGAGCGCGGAGCCACCAGGGGCCATATAGTAGCCCCACTGTCAAACTCCTCTGGCTAAGTGAAAGTGTTAAAGCATTATAGTCAGATTGCCTAGTTCCCTGCGCTATCACCTCCTTAATGGACCAAGACGTTGGATCAAGTGTGAACATGCGTCTTCTGCGAACACCCCCGCATTATATGCGTGGGGGCTGAAGCCGACTACTGCCATCTTTCAGGTTATATACATATATACATAAACGGCCGCACAGGAGGCATCATAGTACTTTCGGGCAAAAGTATAAATACAACCTTGATAAACTCAATAAAACATTGTTTTTACAATGGGAATACATGTCACTTAAACATAATATTCTTCGAGCACTGAGCCTCTATCAACCGAGCGCCTTCAAGAACTTCTTCAGAGTAGTGCTCGGCAGCCACTCGGCCTATGGCCGAACCCTGTGCCGCAACAGTGGTGGCATCCATCTCCACCCAGTAAGTTTTGACACGGGCAAGGGCCATCCGCGAGTCTTCTATGCACGCCGACCTCTTTACAGCATCGATGTGTGGCACAGCACCAAGGAATTGTTGCACTAAGCTAAAGTAGCTATTCGGCCTTGGCCCTCCTGGCCACAGATGATCCACAACGGACCACATGGCAAGTCCGGATAATCTCTGGAGCTCGGCCCAACTGGTCAATCGCTGATTCAGCAATAGCGGACGGACTGGAGCATGAAACTGTGACCAGAACAGCTTCTCCACTTCAGGACCTTTCTGTCCTTGAAGTACTCAGCCGCATCAGCAGCACTTTCAGCCAAATCCATGTACTCGTCCGCAGAACTCCATAGCCGGTCCAGAGGAGCATATTTTGGATCTCCGAACTTAGTCCGCAACAAGAAGGGCTTCCCAGAAACGATATCTGCAGCTTGATTCAGCTCCTCCTTCGTCGCTCTAATTTTGGAGCGGGCTTCCTTGGCAGCCGCCCGGGCCTTCTCCATATCCATTGCCTTCACCCGGTTTTCTTCTTCAAAAAGCCGGTAACGGTCAGCAGCATGTTTTAACTCCACGACCATCTTGGCAATTTTTTCTTTGCTCTCGCAATGTGCGGCCTGTTCGGCCCTTAACTCTTCGGCCGCCTTTAAAGCGGCCGCATTGCTACTCCTTGCTTGCTCCTTGGCTCAGGCAAGCTCCACCCAAAGGGTCTCCACGGTGGCAGCTCCATCTGCAGTCACAACATATTAAAGATACTGGCGTCATGCTGCTCTTATTATGTGACAATCACCAGAAAAATCACTTGCCCTGTGCCTCGTCAAGCCACTTGTTAACAAGCACGATGTCGGCATCTGCCACATCCAGTTGCCGCCTTAGTTTGGCAAACACATCAGTCCGGCTAGCCACCGGAGCTTCAACCACCTGCACATAAAGGCGGTCTGGTTATTACCTGGGACTATGATCCTCTGTTTGCCGCCATTTTCGACGACAACCAGAGTCTCAGGGGCTACTATCTACACAGGTCACATCTAAAAATGTGCGGTACGGTAAAAAATGTACATCATTTCGTGTACCTCAAAACCCATCAGTAGAGTCATAAAGGCTTCATGCAACCCGCTTTCGGCGGACGAAATCCTTTCAATCACCGTACCCATCAACGTGCGGTGCTCTTCTGGGATAGCCGCTTGCTCCAGCAGATCCCTCAGTACGTCCGACCGCACTCCAGACGGTGCTGGACTCTTTTGATTGCTCTCTTCAAGAGCCAGATACTGAGGACTTCGGGTGGCCATAGGATTACCTTCTGGCCTTGCCCGATCAAGAGAAACCCTCCGCGACGACACCTTGGGGTCGCCCGCCTCATGAGGCGGTATGGCAGGGGGAGGTGTTTCGCTCTCCATCATCTCTGGAAGAAGATCCCCTAAAGATGAGCTCTGCTGAGAAGGGCTAAGATCCGAACTGCAAGATAAATGCCTCGGTTATTTTCCTCAGAGGTAAAGCGAGATATTTTCATTATTAAGTACCCTTTTAATTATAGCTCGGTGGAGGGCTGATCCCCTTGAGGGCATAGTGCGGCCAGGGTATCCCCCAGGGCAGGACCCTCCGACGGAGATTTCTTCCCCCGTTTGGAGACCATTGTCTCCGGGTCCTCAGAGGCGGTTCTCTTCCTTCCCTGGGGAGAGGAAGTTTCAGTTCCTCCTCCCCGGCTAACCTCCTTCGCGGAGGCGCTAGCCTCCTTGTTCCCCCCTTCATCCTCTCCTGAGGGCGCTTGATAAGGTGCGATCTCCAGCATCCTGATTAGCACGGGATTTGGTGAAGTCTCAGGGAGGGGGGGACACCTGATCAACTTTTCCTTCGCTATCCAATCTTGGTCAAAGAGCGGCTTTTTTAGGGCAATGTTGCGATAAATAAATGGACAATGTGTTCGGATGCGGGGCTACTTACTTGGGTATCCGGGTGATTGCAGCTCAGACCTGCATCCTCAGTGATGTCCGTACACATTATTTGTGGTCTGAAGAACAATTTGTACATCTCTTCGTGCATCATGCCAAGGAAATGTTGAATAGCTCGCGGTCCTTCTGGGTTGAATTGCCACATGCGAAGGGGCCGGCGTTTGCAAGGCTGGACTTGACGAACTAGCATAACTTGCACTACCATAACCAGACTGAAATCTCTCTCAAAGAGATCTCGGATACGGCTTTGCAGTATTGGCACATCCTTGGCTGGACCCCAGCTCAGCCCTCTGCTGATCCATGACATTAGTTGTGGTGGGGGGCCTGAGCGAAAGGTGGGGGCAGCTACCCACTTGGCACTTCAGGGAGCTGTGATGTAGAACCACTCCCGCTGCCACAATCCGAACACCTCTGGGAAGCAACCCTCAGGCCATGGAGCGTCAACAATTTTGCTTATTGAAGCGCCTCCGCACGCTGCGTGCCGCCCCTCGATCATCTTCGGCTTCACATCAAAGGTCTTGAGCCACAGGCCGTAGTGAGGGGTAATGCGGAGCAAGGCCTCACATACGACAATAAATGTCGAGATGTGAAGAAGGGAATCCGGGGCCAGATCATGAAAATCTAGCCCGTAATAGAACATAAGACCCCTAAGAAAGGGATCCAGAGCGAGGCCTAGTCTTCGGAGGAAGTGGGAGACGAACACGACGCTCTCGTTGGGTTCGGGAGTAGGGACGGCCTGCCCTCGGGCGGACAGCCGATGCGAAATTTCGGCGATTAGATATCTGGCCTCTCTCATCCTCTTGATGTCCTCCTCCGTGACGGAGGAGGGCATCCATCGACCTTGAAGGTTGGATCCGGACATAGTTGAAGGTCCGAAGCACCTCTCCTGAGTTTTGGGTGTTAGAACTTGAGGCGGGGGAAGGATTTGATTGAGCACGAGAGGGAAAAAAGAAAAATCCTTGTCCCATTTATAAAGAGGGTGAATATCAAGCGTCCTCCTCATGGCCGTTTGGGACTTGCCTAAGATCTAAGAGTCCTACCAATAGGCATGGTTGGGTTACCCACGCCCGTATTGATGAGAATCCCGTAATAAAGGGGACACGATCTCTGCTTCGACAAGACGTGCCAAGGAAACCGCCTCGCTAAACACGCCGAGATTGGTTATGAAAAACGATTCGAATAAAGACCTGGCTGTGGTGTGATGTCACACTACTGGGTACGTTAGCAGATTAGATTTATGGAAATATTATTCTCTCTACGGTGGTATGTGGAACTTGTTTTGCAGAGCCGGACACGTTCTTCGTGTTCAAAATCTTCTATGAAGTATTCAGAGGAGGAACCCGCCTTGCAATGCCGAAGACAATCTGCGCGCCGGACTCATCGTCATTGAAGCCTAGTTCAGGGGCTACTGAGGGAGTCCTGGATTAGGGGGTATCCAGACATCTGGATTATATCCTTTGGCCGGACTGTTGGACTATGAAGATACAAGATTGAAGACTTCATCCCGTGTCCGGATGGGACTCTCCTTGGCGTGGAAGGCAAGCTTGGCAATACGGATATGTAGATCTCCTTCCTTGTAACCAACTTTGTGTAACCCTAGCCCCCTCCGGTGTCTATATAAACTGGAGGGTTTAGTTCGTAGGACCAACAACAACAATCATACCATAGGCTAGCTTCTAGGGTTTAGCCTCTTCGATCTCGTGGTAGATCAACTATTGTACTACTCATATTATCAAGAACAATCAAGCATGACGTAGGGTATTACATCAGGAGGGCCCGAACCTGGGTAAAACATCGTGTCCCCTGCCTCCTGTTACCATCCGCCTAGACGCACAGTTCGGGACCCCCTACCCGAGATCCGCCGGTTTTGACACCGACAAGGAGCTACCCAAAATGAAGACATCAAGCTCATGTTGGTGAATGGGTATCTGGCTCCGACTTCGACAATCAGAAGTTATCACTCTGACTCCGAATATACTCAAGATGAAGGTGTTGCTGGTCTAGCACTTGTGTCAACCAACTCCTACGACATATTTGATTCATCAAATGAAGGAATTGGAAGATGCTTTGTAACACCCCGGATGTAACTTTCCCAATTTGTACTCCAACTGTTGCCATTTCCGGCGTTAAGTTATATTTATTTCTCGGGTTCGGGTCTTTGTCTCCGTGTGTTGTTTTCTTTGTCATGCATCTCATATCATGTCATCATGTGCATTGCATTTGCATACGTGTTCATCTCATGCATTCGAGCATTTTCCCCGTTGTCCGTTTTGCATTCCGGCGCTTCGTTCTCCTCCGGTGGTCATTTCTAGCTTTCTTTCGTGTGTGGGGATTAAACATTTCTGGATTGGATCGAGACTTGCCAAGCGGCCTTGGTTTACTACCGGTAGACCGCCTGTCAAGTTTCGTATCATTTGGACTTCGTTTGATACTCCAACGGTTAACCGAGGGACCGAAAAGGCCTCGTGTGTGTTGCGGCCCAACACCCCTTCAATTTGGACCAAAACCCAGCAAACTCTTCTCCATGTCCTAGAGCGTTCGATCACGATCGCGTGGCCGAAAACCGCACCTCATTTGGACTCTCCTAGCTCCACTTATGCCTATAAATAGACCCCCCCGTTTTACGGATCTCATTCCCCCCACGAAACCCTAAAAATCCCTCGCGTCGGCCGGACATTGTCCGACCCGGCCGGACGCGTCCGCCGCCGCCTCAGACCACTCGCGCGCCGACACGTGGCAGGCGCCACCGCCGCCGCCGCCGGCCCGCCCGAGCTCGCGGGAGGCCCCCGCGGCCCGGGTCTTCGCGCGCCGCCGCCCGGCTCCTCCTCCTCGCCGCGCCGCCGTCCCTTCTGGCTCCGGTGGCCGGAGCTGCCACCACGCCGCCGCGGGCCGCCTCTCCACCGCCGCACACCGCCTCCCCGCCGCCCGGCCGGCCGCCCCACGCCGCCTCCTCGCCGCCCCGCCGCCTCCACTCCAGCGACCGGGCCGGATCCGGCCGGCCTCGCCCCGGCCTTCTCCTTCCTCTCCGGCGAGCTCTCCGACGATCCTCGAAATCCGCGCATGAACAGTACCCGCGAGATCCCGATCTGGATCTGATATTTTCGGTTGACTTTTTCCTCAGTAACCCTAATTTTTATGCGATCTTTGACCTGCTGTAACTTTTCATCCGTAGCTCCGTTTTGGACATATAGTATATCAAAATGTTCGTCTCGACGAGTACATCATTTCATTCCATTGCATAATTTTTATTTGAGGTCATCTTGATGCCCAAAATACTGTTAGAAGGGGGCTTCGTGAGTTAATTGTCAGATCTGATACTTCATCTTAGACTTTTGTCATTTTTGCCATGATTATTGTGTGCATGCTATGCCTGTTAGTCCTTCATATGTTTTGTTATGGATTTTGTCTTCTTTCCAGAGGTGCAACCCATGCATTTTTAGGATGTGTGTGGTGACTTGTGCAAGCTTACCCATGCACCCGGTAAATCTGTTTTCAGGGACTTAGTAGTTTTCACTAAGTCCGGGATTATTTAGTTCATGATGCCATATGTTCAGCTTGTTTCCTAGTGATCCTGCCTCTTTTGAGGATGATCAGTAAAGGAGTTTTGTTAATCATGTTATGCTCTATCCATCCATGCCTTTGTTTGCAATTATGGAGCACCCTAGCTTGAGTCAATCGAGCTCTACTTTTGCTTCGTTGTGAATCTGGGCAGATCGTCAACTCGTTTGCGATTTTGCCGATGTTATTGTAATTGATCCGTGCATGCTATGCCATTGTTCTTGCCATGTCTAGCTAGAATTTTGTGCCTTCTTTATGGATGTATGCTTGCCTTGCCATGACTTGCACCGTAGTGAGTGCATCGAGCTCGTTTTCATACCTTCGTGAGTTATATTTCAGCATGTCTCAGTTTTCACAGTCTGAAAACTAATTGTGTTTTAGCTATGTTCGTGTGCCCGTTAGTATATTTTGTGATCCCTTTTGACCCCAGGTCACTTAGGGACTTTTGTTAAGCTTGTTGAGTAGCTCCATGCCATGTTCTTACTTTTCTTAATCAGGTCATGTATCATGTTGTTTTGCTGCTCCGAAGAGGGCTTCGTGATCTGAAATTTCATACAAGTGTTAATTTCACTAAGTCTGGAATCTGTTTTGCATTTGCGTTTTTTCCATGCTTGTTTGAACCTCATAATGGATGAATTGGCCGTAGCTCAGTGCTAGTATTTTGTTAAGCATCTTGTGTGCATCCTTGCCATGTATTTGTTTGTCATGTTTGGTGGCTGTAGCATGTTCATTTCATTGCATTTAGATGCCTACTTGCTGTAAATCGCAGACCGGTGTCATTTTTGAAACGCTTGCCATTTCCAAACCGTAACTCCGATTCCGATGATCTTTATATCGTTTTCAAGCGATTTCATCTCATCTATCCAGTGGAGCCCTTGGAATTCCAAGTTGAGGCCAGGTTCATGCATTTCCTATCATATCTTGCATTTTGCATCCCGCATCGCATCCCGCACAGCATATCATCATTGCATCATATCGCTTGATCCTTGCACGTGGTTGATTGTATCCTTGTTGCTTGTTTGTCTTGTTTGGGTAGAGCCGGGAGACGAGTTCGCTACCGAGGAGCCTGTTGAGTTTGCTTGTGAGGATCCAGTCAACTCTGACAACTGTGCAGGCAAGATGATCATACCCTCGAAATCACTACTATCTTTGTTATGCTAGTTTGCTCGCTCTTTGCTATGCCAATGCTACGATGCCTACCTTTTGCTTGTCAGCCTCCCAATTGCCATGTTGAACCTCTAACCCGCCTTGTCCTAGCAAACCGTTGTTTGGCTATGTTACCACTTTGCTCAGCCCCTCTTATAGCGTTGCTAGTTGCAGGTGAAGATTGGAGGCCGTTCCTTGTTGGAACATCATTTATTTACTTGTTGGGATATCATTATATTGCCATGTTATATTAATGCATCTATATACTTGGTAAAGGGTGGAAGGCTCGGCCTCTTGCCTAGTGTTTTGTTCCAACGCTTGCCGCCCTAGTTTCCGTCATATCGGTGTTATGTTCCCGGATTTTTGCGTTCCTTACGCGGTTGGGTTATAATGGGAACCCCTTGATAGTTCGCCTTGATTAAAGCTTTTCCAGCAATGCCCAACCTTGGTCTTACCATTTGCCACCTAGCCTCTTTTTCCCTCGGGTTTCCGGGGCCCGCGGGTCATCTTATTTTAAACCCCCCGAGCCAGTGCTCCTCTGAGTGTTGGTCCAAATAGAGCCACTTGCAGCACCACCTCGGGGCAACTTGAGGGTTGGTTTTAGTTGTACGTAGTGTTCATCTGAGTGTGCCCTGAGAAAGAGATATGTGCAGCTCCTATCGGGATTTGTCGGCACATTCGAGCGGTGTTGCTGGATTTGTTTTAACCTGTCGAAGTGTCTTGAATTACCGAGATACCGAGTCTGATCGGAACGTCTTGGGAGGAGGTCTATTCCTTCGTTGACCGTGAGAGCTTGTCATGGGCTAAGTTGGGACTCCCCTGCAGGGTTTGAACTTTCGAAAGCCATGCCCGCGGTTATGGGAAGATGGGAATTTGTTAATGTCCGGTTGTAGACAACTTGAACCTTAATTAATTAAAATGAATCAACTGAGTGTGTTACCGTGATGGCCTCTTCTCGGCGGAGTTCGGGAAGTGGACACGGTGTTGGAGTTATGTTTGCGCAGGTTGTTCCTCTAGTTTTTCACGCTCGCGCTTTGCCTCCTCTTCTCGCTCTCTTTTGCGAATAAGATAGCCACCATATATGCTAGTCGCTTGCTGCAGCTCCACACATATATTTGCCTTACCCATTTTCCTATGAGCTTAAATAGTCTTGATCGCGAGGGTGCGAGATTGCTGAGTCCCTGTGGCTCATAGATTACTATAACTCCAGATGCAGGTCCAGGTGATTCCGCTCCAGGTGACGAGTACGAGCTCAAGTGGGTGTTCGACGAGGACTCTCAGCGTTACTACGTTTCCTTTCCCGATGATCAGTAGTGGTGCCTAGTTGGGGGTGATTGGGACCGTGTTGCATGTTGGGTTTTCTTCTATTTTGGCACCGTAGTCGGGCCATGAGTGTTTTGGATGATGTAATGTTATTTATGTTCTTGATTGACGTGGCGAGTGTAAGCCAACTATGTTCTCCCCTTTATTATTCATATTACATGGGATGTTGTGAAGATTACCTAACTTGCGACATATGCCTTCAATGAGATTATGTCTCTAAGTCGTGCCTCGACACGTGGGAGCTATAGTCGCATCGAGGGTGTTACATGCTTCATGGCCAAAGGTCCAAAGGTATCACACCCCGAGTATGTTGATTTCAATAGTGATGAAGATGACTTGTTAGGTGATGATGATTTACTTGTTGACAACTCTAGTGATGAATACTATGATGAAACATCAATTAATCAGGCTAATCAAGATAAAACGAATGACAATGATAAGGAGAAGATTGAGTCTCTAACTAAAGAGCTAAACACTCTTAAGTTAGCTCATGAAACTATCTTAGGAGATCATCGAGAACTTTTAAGGACTCATGAGAAATTAAGTTTTGAGAAGCTCAATCTTGAGCAAGAGCATGAGTTCTTAAAGGCAATCAATGATGATCTTAGCAAGAAAAGTTCTTCTTACATTGCCAAGTGTTTACTCTTATCCACTTACATGCCTCAAGTCAAGTTTAGTAACAAGAACAAGAAGGATTCTTCCTCTAGTAGTAACAATAATCATGCTAAATCCAATATTGTTGCTTCTAGTAGTTCTCTTGATTCCACTAATGATTCTCCTAGCCATGTTACACTTGAGCAAGAAAATAGCTTATTGAAGGGAATCATAGAGAAAGGTGTTTACAAGAGCCTTGCCAGGAGTAAGCAATTCGAGGAAATTGTACGCAAGCAAGGAAGGCACCGGAAGAATCAAGGTATTGGTTTTGAACGAAAGTTCAATGCCAATGGAGTTGAGTGGGAAGAAGATCAATACCCCAAGACAAAGTATGTTCCTCAACAAGAGAAGTATGATCCTACTTCTTTCAAAGGGACACAAGCTCAAGATGATCTTCCACCACAAGACCACAAGGAAAAAGGCAAGGACAAGCTTCAAGAGGAAATTGATGCATTTGAAGAAGCTCCTAAGGCCTTGGTCAAGTGGGTTCCCAAGACTACATCAAGTTCCACTTCATCAAGTACAACTACAACTCCGAGGATTCCCATCAAAATGGTGTGGATCTTGAAGAAGAAGAACTAGAGAGTTCTTGAGGGTGACTCCGCCAACATACTTCACTCTTATCATTTTGGCAAGAACAAGTGCAATCAACTTCCACATCTTGCACTAGTTCAAGGAGTCACAAACCCTCTTGTTGGTAAGACAAGGGAGAAGGTAACCTAATGCTCTCATAGACATCATCTTGTGTGTGCATCACTCTATGTCTATGGATATCCTTGTTTGTTCCTTGTGGGACTAACCTGTGTAGGTATTGAAAGTGCAACTCGCTCCAAAGGATAGCTCCGAATGATCTACATCAACTTAGAGCATCCACATCTTCAACACCTACATGAACTCATCATCGACAAAACCCAAGGTTAGTTCATCCCTCTTAGTGGGGATCTCACATCTAGGGGGAGCTTTACTCTAATAATTGAGCTAAAGCAACTCTACTGGTGTGAACACAACAATGCTTTATGTAAAAGTGGTAACCCCACTTGTACTTAAACGAGGAGTATGACCTATGATCAAATGTTCTCATTTGACTCCTAAGTCAATATACTCATATATAGATGACCTAGTCATCGCCAATTGCTTGATAGATGCTAGAATTGTTTGTGCATGCTTTGCCACATATTTCATTTGTCATTTTATTGTGTGAGCATGTTGGTTGCATAATTTACTCATTCGAGGACATCCACTTGTTGTTTTGATTGGGTGGTTTATTTTTCTCTTGCCAAGTAGATGGACAAGAATGCCTAAGAACCTTCTCTAGCTATCTATGCTCTTCTCGTCTCAAACTCTATTCATGCTGCATCACAAACTTTGATCAAGTCAGATTCGAACCACTCTGTGTGAGGAGCACTCGGAGTCCCCGATTCATCATAGACTTAAACTTCCAAAACTTCTTTGGGCGTTTCGGTCTGACCGATTCATCCATTTCGGTCATACCGAGATCACTAAGTCGATCTAGGTTTTTTATCTCGATGCAACCGATTTGAACTTTTCGGTCACACCGAGTTGCAATAATTGCTTGTAGTTATGCATCTCGGTACCACCGAGTTGTTCCACTCAGTCACACCGACAGGGTCAGGCTATATATACCCACGGGCCAAAATTTGGAAAACATTCCGAACCTCTTCGCCCGCGCTCAGCCTGCTCTTCCTCCCTGGGTCTCCGGATCATCCTCATCGTTGCCAAACGCCTCCAGTCGCTGGTCTCCGCCGCCGTCAACGGGATCGTCTCCGCCATTGCCGCGGTAGCAAGTCCATCGCCGAACTAGGGCATGGACTTGATATTTGTGCTATTCTCACTCCGATTTCCCAGCACATTGTTTTGCCATGTATCTTGCCACGATTGAGATGATTCTATCCATCGAAATCACTCCGTAGTTTAGTTGTGGATTGAAAATTTAGGGTTTGGTTTCCGTCGAAACCATCTCGGACCGACCGAGTTGTTGAAATCGGTTCCACCGATTTGGCTCAGGCCATTGCACATGTGATTCTTGGTCTGATTGAGAATTGCAAATCGGTGTGATCAAGTTCGAGTCTTTGTGAAACCCTAGCAGTCTTGGTGCCACCAAACTGTGACTCGGTCTGACCGAGTTCACTAGTTTAGGTTCCAACAGCTGATTCGGTATCACCGAGATTTCAATTCAGTAGATCCGAAATGCTTTCTATGGAAAACTAAAACTATGTTTTTGATTCATTCTTTTGCAAAACCTTTGCACTTTGTGATGCTCATCCACTCTACCTCATCTATAATCTATTCACAGGGTCTGCTGTTAGTGTTTACATCATGTCAGATCAAAGTGACAGTTAGAACAAATCTGAGGAGCAGGTTCAGATGAGTGAGGGCACTAGTCCCTGCATTAGCTCAGATGATGGAAGCAGGAGCACACCCAGCAACTTGCCTAAGGCAGCCACCAGGACCAGAAAGAAGAAAACCTCAGATTCTGAGGATGAGGACTATGTGGCTATTAAGGAAGAGGCCACCTCAAAGAGGAAAGTCCTGAAAAAGGAATATGGCACAGCTGCTGCCACTAAGCCAGTGATGAAGCAAAAGGTTCCTGCCAAGAGAGCTCCCATGTCAAAAGCCAGAACATCCACTCAAGAGACTTTGGGATCTGCACCCAAAGAGCAGGTTGTGGCAGAAAAGAAAAGTAAAGAGAGGGTCAAGAAGACCACTGCCAGAGTGCTTGGGAGATCTTCAATAATGAAAGACTCTGAAGAAGTGGAAGAGGATGCAGCACCAGCACCAGCACCCAAAGCTCAAAAGCTTATGGGAGATGCTATAAGGGCAGGGGCTGTTCCATCTAAGCCTAAGACTGCTCCTAAGACTGCTGCTCTAGCTCCAAAGCCAAAACCAAAGAGGAGCACCAGGAACATCCCCACTGAGGAAAAGAACAAGGCCCGAGTGCCTGAAGCTGCAATGGAAGAAGAAGATGACGAGTCACATGTCTTAAGGAAGTTGAAGCCAAAAATTCCAGATCACAATGATGCTCATCTAGTAGCTGAGAACATGAAGATAAGGAAGGATTCAGGATTGAGGCTATGGAGAGAGTCAGATCCATATGCCACCAGAAGAAGAACTGCTGTGGACTACAGATTCCATACCAAGGAACAACAAGACTTCTATGAGACAGTGTTGCTTGATAAGAAGCCAATAGTGTGTGACATGAGATGGGTCGATTGGAAATTCATTGAGGAAAATGAGGATCACTTCCCTGGTGTATATGACAGCTTCAAGGCGTGTGGAGTCGATGATTTTGTGGCTCAGAAGCTCACAAAGTGGAATGGTGAGCTCATCATGCAGTTCTACTCCATAGCTCATTTCTACCTAGAAGGAAGGATTGTCTGGATGTCTGAAGGCACTAGGTACCAGTCAACCATTGCAGAATGGGCTCAGTTAATCAATTCCCCAGAAGAATAAGAAGATTACTTAGATGTCTATGCCAAGAATAAGAAGGATCACAACACCATGGCACACATGTACAAAGAGATCCCAGATGCTGCTGTTGAGACACACAAGTTTGGATTAGTACATTACCTTCTGTCAGGCTTGCCAACAATCAACTGGATCCTCAGGCACACTCTCTTGCCAAAGTCAGGTGATCACAAGATGATTAGAGGTCACTCCATCAACTTGCTGCACATTTTTGATGTTCCACAGAAATTCAAGGTCATGATCCTAATTGTGGAAACCATAAAAAGGACAGCTGCAGATCAGAAGAGGAGTTGTGGGTATGCCCCACAGATCCAGGAGCTGATCAACTCCAAGATGGGCACTGGCACATATCTGCTGGACAAGGAGCACCTGCCCATATATCCAGACTTTGAGGACAATACTGTGGTGATGGATGAAAATGAACCATCTTCTGTGCACGCACAAGCCAAGAAGGAGAAGGCAAGGGCTGAAAAGGCTGCAAAGATGCCAACCACTAAAGAGGCATCTCAGTATCTTCTGAAGAGCAAGCAAGATAACCTTGGCTACTTGATTGCCTCCACTCTGAGGATTGAGAAGGGATTGGCTACCTTAACATAAAACAAGGGGAGCTTGGAGAGGATCGTGGAGTAGAAGTTCTATGACTTAGATGTGAAGGTCACTAAGATCCAGTCAGTCGTTGAGAAACTTCAGGATGAAATGCAGGAGAAGAAGGGCAAGTCTACCACTGATGCTTTTGCTAGAGTGCCCAGAGGACAAAGATCTGCTGCAGTGCCTGTTCCAGACACCAGAGCAACTTCATCTGCACCAGCTACAACTTCAGTGCCACCAGCTCCAGCACCTACTCCACTAGCTCCATCTACATCGACTGACGCCTTCGTCCTTGGAGTTCTTTCTACACCACCACCTAAAGACCAAGCCTGAGAGTCGATTTAGCACTATGCATTTTTCTGAACTTTTTGGTAACTTGTTGCCAAAGGGGGGGGGGAATGTATAGATCATAGGCTTCAAGAGAGAGTGTTGCTTTTGTTCTCTCTTGCGTTTCTCCTTGGTGGTTGAACTTTATTATCTGCTCGTTTGAGATACTTTATACTTTGTGATACTTGGATGATCATGTGTTTGATCATATACTACCTTTATGCTTGTTGGATGACATTATCCTTTTATATTCCATATGATCACTCACTTTGCTTGGTGATGAGTGCATGTATTTTAATTATTATCATTTTGAGCGCTCCACCAAGATGTATGTGACATGGAAGAGTAACTCATGATCCTAACTCTTTGTGCATTTGTAGTCCAAAGCAAATCTTAAACTATGCACAAATTTAGGGGGAGCTCTTGCTTTTCACATACTTCTCAAAGCGACAATGTTTTTTAAACTAATATATAGTTCCTAACAACATATAGTTCATTGAGCTAATGCTATTTCAAGACTAATATTTCAGGAAAGCTCAATGATTGGCATGGCATGGATGAGAAAAGTGGACCCCTCAAAATGCTAAGGACAAAGGATTGGCTCAAGCTCAAAGCTCAAGACTCTACATTTTCCATTTTAGTGATCCAAGATCACATTGAGTCTATAGGAAAAGCCAATACTATCAAGGAGGGATGAGGTGTTGCTTAATGAGGTTCTTGCTAAAATGGTTAGTGATATGCTCAAAAGCCCTAAACTACTTTCTCACATCCACATATGACCTAAACCAAAAGTCAAACTCAGCCCCACCGATTCTTCCTATCCAGCGCCACCGAGTTTCAAATGTCATAGCCACTGCCACAAACCCTAGGCAAATCGGTCGCACCGATAGGGATCTCAATCTCACCGAGATGGGGTTGTAATCTCTCTCTTTCCCTTCGTAACATTATGGCCTCACGGAGATGAGCGATCGGTCCCACCGAGATTGCAATGTAAACTCTCTGTTTTCCCTTTGTAACATTTCGGTCTCACCGAAATGAGCGATTGGTCCCACCGAGTTTACTTGACCAACTCTCTGGTTAGCTTATTACCAAAATCGGTCCCACCAAGTTTGTGTAATCGGTCTCACCGAGATTACGTTATGCCCTAACCCTAATCACACCGGTCCTACCGAGTTGCATGTCGGTCCCACCGAAAACCCTAACAGTCACTAGCTTTGCTGAATCGGTTCGACCGAGTTTAACCATTCGGTCCCACCGAGTTTGGGAAGTTATGTGTAACGGTTAGATTTTGTGTGGAGGCTATAAATACCCCTCCACCTCCTCTTCAGTCGTGGAGAGAGCCATCAGAACGAACCAACACTTCCAACTTACTTTTTCTGAGAGAGAACCACCTACACTTGTGTTGAGACCAAAATATTCCATTCCTACCATATGAATCTTGATCTCTAGCCTTCCCAAGTTGCTTTCCACTCAAATCTTCTTTCCACCAAATCCAAATCCTATGAGAGAGAGTTGAGTGTTGGGGAGACTATCATTTGCAGCACAAGAGCAAGGAGTTCATCATCAACACACCATTTGTTACTACTTGGAGAGTGGTGTCTCCTAGATTGGCTAGGTGTCACTTGGGAACCTCCGACAAGATTGTGGAGTTGAACCAAGGAGTTTGTAAGGGCAAGGAGATCGCCTACTTCGCGAAGATCTACCGCTAGTGAGGCAAGTCCTTCACGGGCGATGGCCATGGTGGGATAGACAAGGTTGCTTCTTCGTGGACCCTTCGTGGGTGGATCCCTCCGTGGACTCGCGCAACCATTACCCTTCGCAGGTTGAAGTCTCCATCAACCTGGATGTACGATAGTACCACCTATCGGAACCACGACAAAAGCATCCGTGTCTCCAATTGCGTTTGAATCCTCCAAACCCTTCCCTTTACATTCTTGCAAGTTGCATGCTTTACTTTCCGCTGCTCATATACTCTTTGCATGCTTGCTTGAATTGTGTTAAGATTGCTTGACTTGTCCAAAGTTGCTAAAATCTACCAAGAACTAAAATTGGGAAAAAGCTAGACTTTTATTTGGTCAAGTAGTCTAATCACCCCCTCTAGACATACTTTCGATCCTACACCATCCCTTGCATATTATAGTTCATGATGAAGATTTTGTAGCTTGGTGGCAGTGATTGAAGAACTCTGTCAATGACACTATCAACCTGAAGATTAACTCCCAGCCGAGTCAAGTGATTGTGGTACCTAGACATTCTGAGCATGTGTTCACTGACAGAACTATTCTCCTCCATTTTGCAGGTGTAGAACTTATTAGAGACTTCATATCTCTCAATCCGGGCATTTGCTTGAAATATTAACCTCAACTGCTGGAACATCTCATATGCCCCATGACGTTCAAAACGTCATTGAAGTCCTGGTTCGAAGCCCTAAAGCATGGTACACCAAACTATCGAGTAGTCATCAGCTTTGCTCTGCCAGGTGTTCATAACATCTGGCGTTGCTCCTGCAGCAGGTTTGGCACCTAGCGGTGCTTCTAGGACATAATTCTTCTGTGCAGCAATGAGGATAATCCTCAAGTTACGGACCCAGTCCGTGTAGTTGCTACCATCATCTTTCAACTTAGCTTTCTCTAGGAACGCATTAAAATTCAACGGAACAACAACACAGGCCAATTATCTACAACAACATAGACATGCAAAATACTATCAGGTACTAAGTTCGTGATAAATTAAAGTTCAATTAATCATATTACTTAAGAACACCCACTTAGATAGACATCCCTCTAATCATCTAAGTGATCACGTGATCCACATCAACTAAACCATGTCCGATCATCACGTGAGATGGAGTAGTTTTCAGTGGTGAACATCACTATGTTGATCATATCTACTATATGATTCACGCTCGACCTTTCGGTCTCAGTGTTCCGAGGCCATATCTACGTATGCTAGGCTCATCAAGTTTAACCCGAGTATTCTGCGTGTGCAAAACTGGCTTGCACCCGTTGTATGTGAACGTAGATCTTATCACACCCGATCATCACGTGGTGTCTCAGCACGACGAACTATAGCAATGGTGCATACTTAGGTAGAACACTTATACCTTGAAATTTAGTGAGAGATCATCTTATAATGCTACCGCCGTACTAAGAAAAATAAGATGCATAAAGGATAAACATCACATGCAATAAATATAAGTGATATGATATGGCCATCATCATCTTGTGCCTTTGATCCCCATCTCCACAGCACCGTCATGATCACCATCGTCACTGGCTTGACACCTTGATCCCCACCGAAGCATCGTTCTCTTCTCGCCAACTATTACTTCTGCGACTATACTGCCGCTTAGTGATAAAATAAAGCAATTACATGGCGATTGCATTTCATACAATAAAGAAACAACCATATGGCTCCTGCCAGTTGCTGATAACTGTGTTACAAAACATGATCATCTCATACAAAAATTTATATAATCACGTCTTGACCATATCACATCACAACATGCCCTGCAAAAACAAGTTAGACGTCCTCTACTTTGTTGTTGCAAGTTTTACGTGGCTGCTACGGGCTTATCAAGAACCGTGCTTACCTACACATCAAAAACCACAACGCGGTATAGTGATTGCTTTTTGATCTTCAGAAAGAACCCTATTCATTGAATCCGATTCAACTAAAGTTGGAGAAACTGACACCCGCCAGCCACCTGTATGGAAAGCACATCGGTAGAACCAGTCTTATGAACGCGGTCATGTAATGTCGGTCTGGGCCGCTTCATCCAACAATACCGCCAAATCAAGAAACAACTAGTGACGACATGCAATATGTATATACCCACGCCCACAACTCCTTTGTATTCTACTCGTGCATATAACATCTACGCATAGATCTGGCTCTGATACCACTGTTGGGGAACACAGTATTTCAAAAATTTCCTACGATCACGCAAGATCTATCTAGGGATGCATAGCAATGAGAGGGGAGATTTATGTCTACGTACCCTCGTAGACCGAAAGCGGAAGCATTAAGAAACGTGGTTGATGTAGTCGAACGTCTTCGCGATCCAACCAATCAAGTACCGAACGTATGACACCTCCGTGATCTGCACATGTTCAGCTCGGTGACGTCCCTCTTACTCTTGATCGAGTTGAGGCCGAGGGAGAGTTTCATCTGCCCGACGGCGTGTTGACGGTGATGATGAAGTTACCGGCACAGGCCTTCACCTAAGCACTACGGCGATATGACCGAGGTGTGTATCTGTGGAGGGGGCACCGCACACAGCTAAAACAATTGTCAACTTGTGTGTCTATGGGGTGCCCCTCCCCCGTATATAATGGAGGGGAGGAGGGGTCGGCCGGCCCTCATGGTGCGCCCCCAAGGGGGGATTCCTACTCCTACTAGGAGTAGATTTCCCCCCTTTCCTAGTCCTAATAGGAGGGGGAAGGAAGGGGAAGAGAAGAAGAAGGAAAGGGGGGCCGGCCCACTTCCCAATTCGGATTGGGCTTCGAGGGGGGGCACCTCTTGGCCACCTCCTCTCTCTTCCACTAATGCCCATGTAGGCCCATTAATACCCCCGGGGGGGGGGGTTTCGGTAACCTCCCGGTACTCCGGTCTATGCCCGAACTCATCCGAAACCATTCCGGTGTCCAAACATAACCTTCCAATATATCAATCTTCATGTCTCGACCATTTCGAGACTCCTCGTCATGTCCGTGATCACATCCGGGACTCTGAACTACCTTTCGTACATCAAAACACATAAACTCATAATACCAATCGTCATCGAACGTTAAGCGTGCGCACCCTACGGGTTCGAGAACTATGTAGTCATGACCGAGACTCATCTCCGGTCAATAACCAATAGCGGAACCTGGATGCTCATATTGGTTCCTACATATTCTACGAAGATCTTTATCGGTCAAACCGCATAACAACATACATTGTTCCCTTTGTCGTTGTTATGTTACTTGCCCAAGATTCGATCGTCGATATCATCATACGTAGTTCAATCTCATTATCGATAAGTCTCTTTACTCGTTCCGTAATGCAACATCCCGTAACTAACTCACTAGTCACATTGCTTGCAAGGCTTATAGTGATGTGCATTATCGAGAGGGCCCAAAGATACCTCTCCAACCATTGGAGTGATAAATCCTAATCTCGATCTATGCCAACTCAACAAACACCATCGGAGACACCTATAGAGCATAATGCTAAGCTAACGGATGGTTCAAGTCAATCAAATTATTCTCTAATGATGTGATCCCGCTTATTAAATGACAACTCATGTCTATGGTTAAGAAACTTAACCATCTTTGATTAACGAGCTAGTCAAGTAGAGCCATACTAGTGACACTATGTTTGTATATGTATTCAGACATGTACTAAGTTTCTGGTTAATACAATTTTAGCATGAATAATAAACATGTATCATGATATAAGGAAATATAAATAAAAACTTTATTATTTCCTCTAGGGCATATTTCCTTCAGTCTCCCAATTGCACGAGAGTCAATAATCTAGATTACATTGTAATGATTCTAACACCCATGGATTCTTGGTGCTGATCATGTTTTGCTCGTGAGAGAGGCTTAGTCAATAGGTCTGCAACACTCAGATCCGCATGTATCTTGCAAATCTCTATGTCTCCCTCCTTTACTTGATTGCAGATGGAATTGAAGCGTCTCTTGATGTGCTTGGTTCTCTTGTGAAATCTGGATTCCTTTGCCAAGGCAATTGCACCAGTACTGTCACAAAAGATTTTCATTGGACCCGATGCACTAGGTATGACACCTAGATCGGATATGAACTCCTTCATCCAGACTCCTTCATTTGCTGCTTCCGAAGCAGCGATGTATTCCGCTTCACACGTAGATCCCGCCACAATGCTTTACTTAGGACTGCACCAACTGACAGCTCCACCATTCAATAAAAGTACGTATCCAGTTTGTGACTTAGAGTTATTCGGATCAGTGCCAAAGCTTGCATCGACCTAACCATTTACGACGAGCTCTTTGTCACCTCCATAAACGAGAAACATATCCTTAGTCCTTTTCAGGCATTTTAGGATATTCTTGACCACTGTCCAGTGATCCACTCCTGGATTACTTTGGTACCTCCCTACTAAACTAATAGAAAGGTACACATCAGGTGTGGTACACAACATTGCATACATGATAGAACCTATGGCTGAAGCATATGGAATGACTTTCATTTTCTCTCTATCTTCTGCAGTGGTCGGGCATTGAGTCTGACTCAACTTCACACCTTGTAACACAGGCAAGAACCCTTTCTTTTCTTGATCCATTTTGAACTTCTTAAAAACTTTATCAAGGTATGTGCTTTGTGAAAGTCCAATTAAGTGTCTTGGTCTATATCTATAGATCTTGATACCCAATATATAAGCAACTTCACCGAGGTCTTTCATTGGAAAATTCTTATTCAAGTATCCTATTATGCTATTCATAAATTCAGTATCATTTCCAATCAACAATATGGCATCCACATATAATATTAGAAATTCTATAGAGCTCCCACTCACTTTCTTGTAAATACAGGCTTCTCCAAAAGTCTGTATAAAACCATATGCTTTGATCACACAATCAAAGCGTATACTCCAACTCCGAGAGTTTTGCACCAGTCCATAAATGGATCGCTGGTGCTTGCACACTTTGTTAGCGCCTTTTGGATCGACAAAACCTTCTGGTTGCATAATATACAACTCTTCTTTAACATATCCATTAAGGAATGCAGTTATGACATCCATTTGCCAAATTTCATAATCATAAAATGCGGCAATTGCTAACATGATTCGGACGGACTTAAGCATCACTACGGGTGAGAAGGTCTCATCGTAGTCAACTCCTTGAACTTGTAGAAAACCTTTCGCAACAAGTCGAGCTTTGTAGACAGTAATATTACCGTTAGCGTTAGTCTTCCTCTTGAATATCCATTTATTCTCTATGGCTTGCCGATCATCGGGCAAGTCAACCAAAGTCCACACTTTGTTCTCATACATGGATCCCATCTCAGATTTCATGGCCTCAAGCCATTTTGTGGAATCTGGGCTCGTCATCGCTTCCTCATAGTTCGTAGGTTCGTCATGGTCAAGTAACATGACCTCCAGAATAGGATTACCGTACCACTCTGGTTGACCTACGAGGTTCGGTAGTAACTTGATCAGAAGTTTCATGATCACCATCATTAGTTTCCTCACTAATTGGTGTAGGAATCACTGGAACTGATTTCTGTGATGAACTACTTTCCAATAAGGGAGCCGATACATTTACCTCATCAAGTTCTACTTTCCTCCCACTCACTTCTTTCGGGAGAAACTCGTTCCCTAGAAAGGATTCATTCTTAGCAACGAATATCTTGCCTTCAGATCTGTGATATAAGGTGTACCCAATAGTCTCCTTTGGGTATCCTATGAAGACACATTGCTCCGATTTGGGTTCGAGCTTATCAGGTTGAAGATTTTTCACATAAGCATCGCAGCCCCAAACTTTAAGAAATGACAACTTGGGTTTCTTGCCAAACCACAGTTCATATGGTGTCGTCTCAACGGATTTAGATGGTGCCCTATTTAACGTGAATGCGGCCATCTCTAAAGCATAACCCCAAAACGATAGCGGTAAATCAGTAAGAGACATCATAGATCACACTATATCCAATAAAGTGCGGTTACGATGTTCGGACACACCATTACGCTGTGGTGTTCCAGGTGGCATGAGTTGCGAAAGTATTCCGCATTGTTTCAAATAAAGACCAAACTCGTAACTCAAATATTCTCCTCCATGATCAGATCGTAGAAACTTTATTTTCTTGTTGCGATGATTTTCCACTTCACTCTGAAATTCTTTGAACTTTTCAAATGTTTCAGACTTATGTTTCATCAAGTAGACATAGCCATATCTACTCAAATCATCTATGAAGGTCAGAAAATAACGATACCTGCTAGAAGCATCAACACTCATCAGACCGCATACATCAGAATGTATTATTTCCAATAAGTCTGTTGCTCGTTCCATTGTTCCAGAGAACGAAGTCTTAGTCATTTTGCCCATGAGGCATGTTTCGCAAGCATCAAGTGATTCATAATCAAGTGATTCCAAAATCCCATCAGCATGGAGTTTCTTCATGCGCTTTACACCAATATGACCTAAATGGCAGTGCCACAAATAAGTTGCACTATCATTATTAAACTTATATCTTTTGGCTTCAATACTATGAATATGTGTATCACTACTATCAAGATTTAGTAAAAATAGACCACTCATCAAGGGTGCATGACCATAAAATATATTACTCGTATCAATAGTGTCGGGGTATGGGGTCCCGGCAAACCCTTAAGGTTCGAACACTGGGGTGCGCACGAAGTCTGTCCCTCCAACCGATCTATGCTCTAGCTCGCTAGGATCTTGCGGACGAACTCGACGAACTCACAACATAGAAAGACATGGGGTTTATACTGGTTTGGGCTACCATTGTGGTGTAATGCCCTACTCCAGTGCGGTGGTGGTGGATTGCCTCTTGGGCTGACGATGAACAATACAAGGGAAGAACGGCCTCCTGAGGTTGAGGTGTTCTTGTGCGTATGAACTTGCGTGTATCTCTAGGTCTCTCTCTAGCTAAGGTCAGATCGTCCTCCCAAGCTTCGATCTGCCCGAGCCCAGATTCGATCGTCCCCCTCTACTGTGGTGGCTAGTCCTATTTATAGAGGCCCTGGTCCTCTTCCCAGATATCGAGCAGGAAGGGAGCCAACAATGGCAGGCTAATTTGAAGGGGGACAGCTAGTACAAGCTATCGTGACAAAAGTAGTCTTCGCCTGCACAAAGTTCTGGTGGTGACGCCGTTCTGGTTCCACGATGACCTCCGTCTTGTAGTCCTCGGTCTTGGTCTTGTGGCATCGAAATGGCAACCTTTACCTGATGCCTCGGTACTCTGCGGCTGCGCTTGCCCCCTTTGCACCAAAGAGGAAACAAGGACGCTGTGCGCGCTGGCGCCCGCCTGGTGTCGATCGTCATGGCTCACGTCACGAGAACCTTGTGAGGTTTGCCTCGCCTTGGTATCTCCGCTCCTCGTGAACCTGCATGGCTAGGACCCTCCAGAGGAGGTCTTGCGTCGTCCGCCTCGCGAGGCTTGGCCCCTCGCGAGGGTCTTGGGTGCTTTGTTGGTGAGGATGGGCCGTACGGCCTGCTGGCTTAGCCACGCCGCGGGCCGCAGGCAGGCAAGTCTGGGGACCCCCGTTCCCAGAACGCCGACAGTAGCCCCCGGGCCCAAGGTGCGCGCGGGCTTGGCTTCGTTGCGATGCCAAAGGTCAAGCTCGAAGCGCCGCGGGCCCCCAAAGCCTGCGGCCTCGGTTGACGCATGGAGGTTGATTGAACGTGGGCATCTCTGCTTCCCCACGCTGTTTCGGCAACTGCTTGACCTGACAAAAGGCTGGCGCGGGCGGCACTTGCCTTCATTGTTTCTTCCTCGCCTCGCTCCTGATCCATTTTCTTGCTCTTCGTCGCCGCTACCCACAGATCTGCTTCGGCCATGCTCTGCATCTGCCGCCAATGGCGCCTCGCAAGGTCAAGACTTCCTCGTCCCCGGCTTGGTACGAGCCTGCTCTTGAGGTGCCCACTGTCACGGATAAGAGCCTTGCCTCCGTGCGCCTGCTGACGGTGGGAGAGAGCAACGAGTGTGGGAAGACGGAGCTCCGGCTTGCCTCCGACGAGCCGGAGCCTGAGGGGAGCACCTTCATCCCCTTCTTTTTGAGTGGCATTGCTGTCGGGTTGGTTCCCCCCTTCTCTGATTTCTTTTATGAAGTCCTCGACCACTATGGGCTGCAGGCATTGCACCTCCATCCCGCTAACTTCGTTGCGTCTGGCAAGGCCAACTCGATCTCGAGCACCGGGAAGAGGGCCGACAACATTCGATCCAAGTGGGTCATGGTAGATGCCACGCTCGCCCATCCGCGCCTGGTGTTGCCGATGGAGGCGCCTCGGCAAGGCAAGGAATGGCCCAGGGCGGAGCTTGTCGACGAGCGAGCATCGTCAGTGTTGGAGAAGATGATGGCCGACCTGAAGCCGGGCAATGCGAGGGCGGCCAAAATAATGGGAGCGATGCTCTGAGGGAGTTCTTGACGCTGCAGGTCGCCCCACTCCAGGCGCGCGCGCTCCCCTTCTGGTAGCTTGAAGGAGGGGAAAACAAGGTCCGTCTGAGGCCGGGGGACCTGCCTGATGACGAGCTGGACGCCGTCCTGCGCCTCATAGTTGGAGACAACCAGGAGTACCTGCCTAGCGCCTTCATTCCCCTGTTCCAATGCAGGTACTGGGAGGAATTCGTCGCTTCCAGGCCGACTTTTGATGCGCGCGGGCTGGTGCCGCCGGTGCTTTCAGGAGCTCCTTCGGCGCCAAAGCCGGTGGAGGTGTCTTCTGGCGAGTCCGGCGGAGAGGGGGAGGAGGAGGAGGATTCTGAGGAGACCCCGAAAGAGGTGGACGAGACCTCCCTTCTGAGCAAGGCCGAGATTCTCCACGCCCTTCCTGATGATGCCGAGGCCGACGCCTACCAAGGAGGGAAGGGGCAAGCCCTCGTCCCGACGAAGGGCAGATCATCGCTGGTGGACGGCGGTGCCACCTCCACTCCAACATCTCCTGGGGCTGGATCCGGTTCTGCCTCCGCACCGCATGGCGCCACCGGATCCCGAGCGCCTGCTCCTCGGGTCCCGATGCTGTCGGGCCTGAAGCTTTACAAGCGAAGGGTGGACTACCTTGCGGTGGACCGGTAGGTGTTTCGAACTTTGCTTGGTCCGTGCGGGTGCCTGTTTTTTTTCTGACGCTCGCCTTTGGTTGATCAGACCGACATCCTCGGCAAAGAAGAGGAAGGATGGTAAGGCAGCTGTGCCTCCCTCTACAGAGCAAGGAGGCAACATTGCCCGTTCATCCCTAGCCCGGTCGTCTTCACAGGGCGAAGAGGAGCCCCGTCGCATGGAGTCAGCCCCCATGGCCCCGCTGGCTCAGGAGGTGCCGATACTTGCCGCGACTGATGAGGTCCCAGCTGCTCCGGAGCTCGCGGTCTCCCAAGCCCTGGTGACGGCGCCACTTCCTCCTACTACTGTGCCTCCAGTCCTTGGTTCCTCTGCTCCTGTTGCCGTCTTGGAGCATGCCTTTTCAGAGATGACCCAACTGCAGGCGGATCTCCTGAGCGCTGACCCGCGCCTGGTGGCCGGGCGTCTGGAGTTGGCCTCCGGCTGGCTTCATTCTGACCTGGCAGTACGTGCGGCGCTGAGCCAGGCTGTTGCGGCCTCCGAGATAGAGAAGAAAGGGGCTGTCGGTGCTGCAGCCGATCGTGAGGCGGTCCTGAAAGAAGCCAAGGCAGCCCGAGACCGTTGCCAGGCGCTGGAGGACGAGTTGCAGAGCCTGCACGATAAGCACGACGAAGAGGCGCGCTGCCACGAAGCAGAGGAGAAGGAGATGAAGGCCCAGGAGGAAGCCGTCAGGAACCATGATGCTGAGCTGGCGGAGCTGGGGAAGAGGCAGGTTGCCGAGCGCAACCGGTTGGAGGAGCTGGAGCAGAAGATGGGGGCGAAGGAGGCCGATATCAACGCCAAGGCGCGGGTCTTAGCCGAAGACCGTGTGGCCTTCGCCGATCTCGAGAAGAGATCTCGAAAGGCGCTGAAGATGCTCTACGAGCGTGTCCTGGAGAAGCCGCTGGATACCGACGAGGACGGCCCAGCCCAGCTGCTTCCTCTCGTGGTGAAGGCGCTTGAGGAGGTTGTTGAGGGCCTCGGTCCCATGGCGGAGGCGGAAGCTCACGTTCTGTCTTTAGCCGCTCTTACCCGCGTCCTCAGCCATCTGCACCTCCACGACCCCAATGCCCAGTTTGACAAGCTGCTGGAGCCTGTGGCTGAAGATCTCTACGAGACCGCCGTCGCAGCCGTTCAAGGTCAAGTGGAGGCTTTGCTGGGGAAGTTCCGCGGCTTTGTCTCCGATCCTCCGTGTGGTGATGCCGCGGATCCAGCTGCTGGTGGCGAAGGTGAAGACATCGTCTCCCACAGGGGAGCTCCTTCCGCAGGCGACGGCGACATCCAGGGGTGACCCGCGGCTATTCTCCTTGTTTTATTCCTGCAACATACATCAGGCCTCGTGGAGGCGTTTAGACTTTTCATTTGGTATTGTGAGAACAGTATGCTTGTAATATTTGCTTTGAGATTCTGCGTTTTCCTTCCTTATTTGCCTTGTTCTGCGTCGGCAGAGACCGGCCCCGCGCATAACTCAACCGCCGTTGGGCCGACCGGAGACCAGGACGGTCCAAGGAGTGAGGGGCTACGTGACCAGTTAGGCTCCTGAGTCGCGATGCTCAGGAGTCCCCCTTGACGTGCGAACAACATATAGGGAGAGTTTGTGAGGATATATTAATGCTCTACGTCGGCAGAGCCCGGCCCCGTGCATACCTCAACCGCCGTTGGGCTGACCGGAGACCAGGATGGACCAAGGAGTGAGGGGCTACGTGACCAGTTAGGCTCCTGAGTCGTGATGCTCAAGAGTCCCCTTTGACATCCAAACAATTTCCATACCTGCCCTCGTCGAGGCCTCGGGAGGGGCGCGCGACGCCTAGGTCTGGGGGGCCTGGTTGGGTGTCGTGCGCTTGGGCGTGACCCAAGCACAACCTCCGTGCCCAGCCCCCTCGCACGACTCTCCTGAGGGGAGGCGTCGTGGTGAGGCTGGGCGTTGAGCTCTGGGCTCCCTGAGGTTGGTATGACCGTGGGGTCGCCCTCAGTTGTTTAGCACCAGTGCGGAGCGTAGTGCTTCCGCTTAGCCGCTCCTCGGTAGTGTTGACTGCCAGTGCGGAGCATGGAGCTTCCACTTGGGCGTGGGATGGGGGGCCCCTCCGGGAGGAGCCCCCGGGGCGTGTACAACCCCGCCCTGACACGTGGCTTGCACGGCAGGGCTGCGAGGTGTATCTGGGCACTCGCGAGCCAGTGCGGGACTCAGAGGCCCTACCTCAAGGCGGGTTGCGCCTGGTCTTGAGTCTTGGTGACTGTATGTTCCTGCAAGGCGGTTAGATTCAAGCACTCTACGTCCTCAGGTCCCGGCCCTCGAGCAAGCTCAGCCGCCGCTGGTATGCCAGGTCGCGATGCCATGGTCAAAGCCAGGGGGTGAGGGCTGGAGAGCCAGTAAGAGCTCCTGAGTCACGATGCTCAGGAGCCCCCCTTTTAACATGCAAGTAAATTGCATGGGGCGAACGGACCCGTGGCGGGCGGTGATAAAACAAGTGATAGCAGTCGACAGGTTAAGCACGAAGAGCAGGTTGACTTGGATAAATGCAAGAAGATACATGCCACCGGGTCCGGCCCGAGCGGCGTGGGGATGATGCAGCCCGAGGGGCGCCCCCAGCAAGGTAAGCCAAAGACATAAGTAAAAGGGATACATGCCACAGGGACGGACCCACGCGGCCTGGGAATAGTGCAGCCCGAGGGGTGCTCCTAGCTTAAATGAACTTGGAAGATGTCACCTGGGTCTATAGAGGAAGTAGAGCTGGTGCAGTTGAAGCCACGCATCGAAGGAATGACTCCTCATGAGCCACCGGGGCCCTGAGCCTCGGGAGGCTCTGGGGGCTTAGGAGGTTCCCTGAAGGCCGTCGCTATCTCCTCCAGAACTACGTGGAACCTGGTCTCCTGAGCCACCAGAACTTTCCGCACATGGCGCTGATGGGCCGACGCCACGCTCGGCAAGCCGAGGGGCATGCGAACGAAGCTGTGTGGGGGGCCCTCACAGCGGCCCACACGTGATGGCCAGAAGCGTTCCTGAGATGCGGCCCTGTTGAGCCCTGGGATTTCGATGCAGGCACGTAGCTCAGCACCCTCGCCTGGGTGGTGAGCCACACTCTGTGAACGGCTGTCGCCACACATGGCTCTTGCGTCTTGTAGCTCTTGGCTGGTCTTGGTGATGCACTCCTGGGTGGTGGGCATTCCTCGCCCCATGCTCTCCTGAGGAACACATGCCGTGAAACACGCTTCCAAGTGGTGCCCAAGCGCCTCCCTCGTGAGATTGGTAAGGTCTGAGGCCCTGCTGAAGGGAGCCCCCGAGCCTTGCCTGAGGAGGGCGCCGGGCGGGCTTTCCTATGCGATGGAGGGAGGTGCCCCTGGAGCGGGCGCCGATCCTGATGAGGCTCCTGATGTGACACCATCTTCTTGGGGTCCTGCTCGGCGCGGCAACTTCTTCTTGGGGATAGTCTTTGGAGGGCCTTCACTTCTGCTGTCAGGGTTGTCGATTTCCGCGGCTTGGAAGGCGCGCTCAAGGGAGCACACCGCACCCCTTTTGATGATTCCCCCGCTTCCTGGCATCTTGAGAACGTTGTAGCCATGGTGAGTGACTGCCATGAACTTAGCCAGGGCTGGATACCCGAGGATGGCATTGTACGGAAGACGGATGTGCGCGACATCGAAGTCGATGAGCTCGGTGCGGTAATTCTTGCGCTCCCCGAAGGTGACGGGCAGGCGGACCTTCCCTATTGGTGTGGTGGAACCATCAGTCACTCCTGAGAAAGGCTTGGTTGGCTGGAGCTGCTCATAGGGCACTTGGAGGCTGTCGAATGTGTTGGCGGATAGGACGTTGAGCCCTGCGCCGCTGTCGATGAGAGTCTTGGTGACTTGCACATTGATGATGACTGGGGAGCACAGCATAGGGAGGGTGCCAGCGGTGGCTTCGCACTTGAGCTGGTCGGCCGAGCTGAAGGTGATGGTGCACTGGGACCACCGGAGCGGGCGTGTGGCCTCGAGCTTGGGGAGCGCCGCATTCACCTCGTGAGCGAACTGCTTGAAGATGCGCTGAGAGGCTGGGGCCTGAGCGCCGCCCAAGATGCAAGCGACAGCACATGGCTCCTGGAAGCCCCCAGCCCCCTCGTCCTGGTGGTGGTGGTCGTTCCTCCTTGGCGGCGGCAACGGGGGAAGACCAGCGTTGCCCTGGGGGCGATGCTCACGAGGCGGATCCCTCCAGGCGCCCTCGTGAGGCTGGTCCTGCCAGCGGTCCTCACGAGGCTGGTCACGCCACTCCTAGCGTGGGCCACGGTCGTTCCAGCGTGCGCCTCCGCGTCCTCCTCCGCGGCCGTAGCCCCGGTCGTTGCGCTTGGGGAGTCGGCCGAAGCGTCCTTCCCAAATGGCTCTGAGCTCTTGACAGTCGCTGGTGTTGTGGGTGTTCAGGTTGTGGAAGGCGCAGAATGGGCGGCCATTTTTGGATGACTCAGGCTGATCTTTACCTCGCTTGGTGCCGGGCTCTGCTGCGAGCACTACTGCCTCCTTACGCTTCACTTCCTTGGCCTTGGTCTTCTTTTCCTCCACTCTTGCAGCTGGCAGCTCAAGGAGAGAGAGGCGCCCCTCCTCAGCTCTTGCGCACCTGGTAGCCGGGTTGAACAACTCCTGAGATGTGCAAAGCTCCTCATGGATAGCCAGCTCTTCCTTCATCTTGACATCGTGGACACCATCGGAAAACACGGAGATGATGGCCTCATCCGTGACCTTAGAGATCTTGAGGCGGGTGCTGTTGAAGCGCTGGATGTACTTCTGGAGGGTCTCTCCTGGCTGTTGCTTGATGCGGCGTAGGTCGCCCGTGCAGGATCAAAAGTATGTCTAGAGGGGGGGTGATTAGACTACTTGACCAAATAAAAACTTAACCTTTCACACATTTTAGTTCTTGGCAGATTTTAGCTATTTTAGGAAGAGTCAAGCAATCATCACACAATTCAAGCAAGCATGCAAAGAGTTTATGGGCAGCGGAAAGTAAAGCATGCAACTTGCAAGAATATAAAGGGAAGGGTTTGGAGAATTCAAACGCTATTGGAGACACGGATGTTTTTCCCGTGGTTCGGATAGGTGGTGCTATCCTACATCCACGTTGATGGAGACTTCAACCCACGAAGGGTAACGGTTGCGCGAGTCCACACAGGGCTCCACCCAAGGGCAACGGTTGCGCGAGTCCACGAAGGGCTCCACCCACGAAGGGTCCACGAAGAAGCAACAACCCACAAAGGGTCCACGAAGAAGCAACCTTGTCTATCCCACCATGGCCATCGCCCACGAAGGACTTGCCTCACTAGCGGTAGATCTTCACAAAGTAGGCGATCTCCTTGCCCTTACAAACTCCTTGGTTCAACTCCACAATCTTGACGGAGGCTCCCAAGTGACACCTAGCCAATCTAGGAGACACCACTCTCCAAGAAGTAACAAATGGTGTGTAGGTAATGAACTCCTTGCTCTTGTGCTTCAAATGATAGTCTCCCCAACACTCAACTCTCTCTCATAGGATTTGGATTTGGTGGAAAGAAGATTTGAGTGGAAAGAAACTTGGGAAGGCTAGAGATCAAGATTCATATGGTAGGAATGGAATGTCTTGATCTCAACACATGAGTAGGTGGTTCTCTCTCAGAACATATGAGTTGGAATGATGTGTGTGTTCTGATGGCTCTCTCACTGAATGAGAAAGAGGTGGAGGGGTATATATAGCCTCCACACAAAATCCAACCGTTACACAGTTTTCCAATCTCGGTGGGACCGAATCAATAAACTCGGCCGGACCGAAAATGTAAACCTAGTGACCGTTAGGAATTTCGGTGGGACTGACATGCAACTCGGTAGGACCGATTCGGTCAGGGTTTGGGCATAACGTAATCTTGGTGAGACCAATTACACAAACTCGGTGAGACCGAATTTGGTAATTAGCTAACCAGAGAGTTGGTCAGGCAAACTCGGTGGGACCGATTTGCTCTTTCGGTGAGACCGAGTGGAACTCGGTGAGGTTGAAAAGTTACAAAGGGGAAACACTGAGTTTACATTGCAATCTCGGTGGGAACGAAAAGTTATAAAAGGGAAACAGAGAGTTTGGAACCCCATCTCGGTGGGACCGAGATCCTTATCGGTAGAACCGAATTGCTAGGGTTTGGCAGTGGCTAATGACAAGTGAAACTCGGTGGCGCCGGATAGGAAGAATAGGTAGGACCGAGTTTGGCTTAGAGTTTAGGTCATATGTGGATATGGGAAAGTAGTTGAGGGTTTTGGAGCATATCACTAAGCACATGAAGCAAGAGGCTCATTAAGCAACACCTCATCCCTCCTTAATAATATTGGCTTTTCCTATGGACTCAATGTGATCTTGGATCACTAAAATATAAAATGAAGAGTCTTGAGCTTTTGAGCTTGAGCCAATACATTGTCCTTAGCATTTTGAGGGTTCCACTTTGACATCCATGCCATGCCAATCATTGAGCTTTCCTGAAACAATTATCTTGGAATAGTATTAGCTCAATGAGCTATATGTTGTTATGAATTACCAAAACCACCTAGGGATAGTTGCACTTTCAATCTCCCCCTTTTTGGTAATTGATGACAATATATAGATCAAAGCTTCGACAAATGATAATAAGCATGAAATATATCATCGCTTTGAGAAGTATGTGATAAGTAAGAGCTCCCCCTAAATTTGTGCATATTTAAAATTTGCTTTGGACTGCAAATGCACAAAGAGTTAGAGTCATGGGTTACTCTTCCATGTCACATACATCTTGGTGGAGCGCTCAAAATGATAAGAATGAAATATATGCACTCATCACCAAGAATAGTGGATGATCACAAACGATAGATAGAATGATAATATTTAAGCAAGCATTAAGCAAACATTAAGTGTAGCTTATGATCAAACACATGATCATCGATGTCTCACAGGAATAAGGACGTAGTATCTCACACACAAGCAAACAAAGTTCGAAAAACCACTAAATAAAGCAAGAGAGAAAAGCAACACTCTCTCTCTCTCGAAGCCTATGATCTATACATCTTCTCCCCCTTTGGCAACAAGTTACCAAAAAGTTCCTAGAAAATGCATAGTGCTAAGTCGTCGCTCAGGCTTGATCTTCAGGTGGTGGTGGAGTCCGGATCACTCCAAGGACGAAGGCTTCTGTAGATGTTGAAGTAGTCGCTGGAGTTGGAGCTGAAGTAGATGCTGGAGCTGAGGCTATAGATGGTGCTGAGGTGGTGGCTCTGGTGTCAGCAACTGGCACGGCAGACGACCTCGGGCCTCGTGGCACTCTAGAAAAAGCATGAGTCATGGTCCTGCCTCTCCTCTCATTCATGTCCTCCTGGAGCTGCTCCACTGCAGACTGAACTTCCGTTACCTTGATATCCAAGTCATAGAACTTCTGTTCCATGATTCTCTCTAGGCTCTGCTGATTCTTAGTGAGAGTGGCCAGACTTTGCTCAATTCTCAGCGTGGATGCAATCAAGTAACCGAGCTGCTCTTGTTTGGTCTTCAAGAAGTACTCAGATGCCTCCGCTTGAGTAGGCATCCTGGCAGCTTTTTCCTTCTTCGCCTTCTCCTTCTTTGCAAATGCTTGGGCAGATGATGGCTCGTTCTCAGTCATAACAACTTCATTGTCCTCGAAATCTGGACGGATGGGCAGGTGTTCCTTATCCAACAAATATACGCCCGTGCCCATCTTGGAGTTGATGAGCTCCTGAATCTGAGGGGCATATCCACAGCTCCTCTTCTGATCTGCCGCAGTCCTTTTGATCGTTTCCACTATGAGGCTCATCACTTTGAATTTTTGAGGCACGTCAAAAACATGAAGCAAATTGATCGCGTGACCTATGATCATCTTGTGATCTCCAGACTTGGGCAGAAGAGTGTGCCTAAGGATCCAGTTGATCGTAGGCAATCCTGAGAGCAGATAATGCAGTGAGCCAAATTTAAACGTGTCAAGTGCTTCATTCGGGATCTCCTTGTACATGTTGGACATTGAGTTATGATCCATCTTCTTCTTGGCATAAATGTCCAAGTCATCTGCTTGTTCCTCTGGGGCATTGATCAACTTCGCCCATTCCTCAACAGTGGATTGGTACCTCGTACCCTCAGACATCCATGTGATCCTTCCATCCGGGTAGAAGTGTGCTGTGGAGTAGAATTGCATGATTAGCTCCTCATTCCACTTTGTGAGCTTCTGCCCAACAAAGTCTGCAACTCCACACGCACTAAAGCTGTCATACACTCTGGGGTAGTACTCTTCATGTTCCTTCATGTAGGTCCAGTCGACCCATCTCATGTCACAAACGATTGGCTTCTTGTCAAGCAAAACAGTATCATAAAAATCTTGCTGCTCCTTGGTGTGAAATATGTAATCCACGGCAGTCCTTCTCCTAGAAGCATACGGATCTTCTTCTCTCCACTTCCTCAGCCCTGAATCTCTCCTGAGCTTCATATCCTCAGCCACAGGATGAGCATCATTGTGGTCTGGGATCTTGGGCTTGAGCTTTCTAAGGACACTCTCTTCCTCTTCTTCAGTAGCTTCAGGCACTGGGGCCTTGTTCTTTTCTGCAGCAGGTATACTCCTTGTGTTTCTCTTTGGTGCTGTCTTAGGCTTAGATGCAGCCTTGGGTGCTTCCTTGGGCTTGGATGCAGCTGTTCCTGACCTTATGGCATCTCCCATAAGTTTGGCTGCCTTGGGCGCTGGTGCAGCTGCCTCTTCTTCCTCTGACGTGTGGCAGCCTTAGGCAGATTGCTGGGGGGTGCTCCTGCTGCCATCATCTGAAGAACTTGAGGGGCTAGTGCCCTCACTCATCACCACTTGCTGCTCTGAGAGGTTCTGGCTGTCACTTTGATCAGACATGTTGCAAACTAACTGCTAACCATGTGAATAGATTATGGATGAGATAGAGTGGATGAGCATCACAAAAAGCAGAGATTTTTGCAAAAAGAATGATTCAAAAACTTAGTTTTAGTTTCCCACTGAAATCATCTCGGATCTACCGATTTTCAAACTCGGTGATACCGAAGCAGTTTTGGAACCTAAACTAGTGAACTCGGTCAGACCGAGTCACAGTTCGGTGGCACCGAGACTGCTAGGGTTTCATTGAGTTCAAAAATCGGTCACACCGATAAGTAATTCTCGGTCAGACCGAGTCTCACTTGTGCAATGGCATAAGCCAAATCGGTGGGACCTAGTTTTTCAACTCGGTGGGTCCGAGATGGTTTCGGCGGAAACCTAAACCTAGAATTTTCGAATCAAACCTAATCTATGAGCGTTTTGACTAGATAGAAGTGTTTCAAACGTGGCCAGAAACAATATGATCACAATGTGCTAGGAATCAGATTGAGGAATGGCACAAAGATCAAGTCCATACCCTTAAGGTCTTTGGAGCTTCTTCTTCTTTTGGATCCACATCATCTTGATGGGAATCCTTGGAGTTGTAGTCGTACTTGATGAAGTGGAAATTTGAAGAAGTCTTGGGAATCCACTTGACTAAGGTCTTTGGAGCTTCTTCAAATGCATCAATTTCCTCTTGAGAGCCCCCCGCAGCACGGAGGAGCTCGGCGAGCGGTTGAGCCACTCCCCATAGACTTCGTCGACGGGGCGGTAACGCAGGAGCTCGTTCGCCACGATGAGCGCGGCCCGTGCCTCCATCGGAGGGTGGTGCACGTGCGACAAAGAGCCAGCAGGGGTGAGCGATGGAGTAGCGGTGCCGCCATCCTGCCACACCGAAGGATGTTGCAAGGACGCCTGCTGCCCGTTTCCCGCCGGGCCGGTGGCAGCGTTGGCGGCGGGGGACGGAGAACGACGAGGCGACCCGCCGACTGGAGCCTACTGAGCGACGCGGGCGGCGAGGGCGGCCTGACGCTCAGCTCAAGCGCGGCGAGCGTCCGACCTGGAGACGACGGATCGACGGAGCGACGAACTGATGGAAGGGAAGCTACGGCGCACCCCTACCTGGTGCGCCAAATGTCGGGGTATGGGGTCCCGACAAACCCTTAAGGTTCGAACACTGGGGTGCGCGCGAAGTCTTTCCCTCCAACCGATCTACGCTCTAGCCCACTAGGATCTTGTGGACGAACTCAACGAACTCACAACACAGAAAGACACGGGGTTTATAATGGTTTGGGCCACCATTGTGGTGTAATGCCCTACTCCAGAGTGGTGGTAGTGGATTGCCTCTTGGGCTGATGATGAACAATACAAGGGAAGAACAAACTCCTGAGGTTGAGGTGTTCTTGTGCGTATGAACTTGCGTGTATCTCTAGGTCTCTCTCTAGCTAAGGCCAGATCGTCCTCCCAAGCTTCGATCTGCCCGAGCCCAGATTCGATCGTCCCCCTCTACTGTGGTGGCTACTCCTATTTATAGAGGCCCTGGTCCTCTTCCCAAATATCGAGAGGGAAGGGAGCCAACAATGGCGGGCTAATTTGAAGGGGGACATCTAGTACAAGCTATCTTGACAAATGTAGTCTTCGCCTGCACAAAGTTCTAGTGGTGACGCCGTTCTGGGCTCCATGATGACCTCCGTCTTGCAGTCCTCGGTCTTGGTCTTGTTGCACAGAAATGGCAACCTTTACCTGATGCCTCGGTACTCCGCAGCTGGGCTTGCCCCCTTTGCACCAAAGAGGAAACAAGGACGCTGTGTGCGCTGGCGCCCGCCTGGTGTCGATCGTCATGGCTCACGTCACGAGAACCTCGTGAGGTTCGCCTCACCTTGATATCTCCGCTCCTCGTGAGCCTGCCTGGCTAGGCCCCTCCAGAGGTGGTCTTGCGTCGTCCAGCTCGCGAGGCTTAACCCCTCGCGAGGGTCTTGGGTGCTTTGTTGGTGAGGATGGGCCATACGGCTTGCTGGCTTAGCCACGTCGCGGGCCGCAGGCAGGCAATTCTGGGGACCCCCGTTCCTAGAATGCCGACAAATAGAACAATCGTTATTCTCTGATTTAAATGAGTAACCATCTCGCATCAAACAAGATCTAGATATAATGTTCACGCTTAATGCTGGCACCAAATAACAATTATTCAGGTCTAAAACTAATCCAAAGGTAGATGTAGAGGAAGCGTGTCGAAGGCGATCACATCGACTTTGGAACCATTTCCCACGCGCATCGTCACCTCGTCCTTGGCCAATCCTCGCTTAATCTGTAGCCCCTGTTTCGAGTTGCAAATATTAGCAATAGAACCAGTATCAAATAGCCAGGCGCTACTGTGAGCATTAGGAAGGTACACATCAATAACATGTATATCAAATATACCTTTCACTTTGCCATCCTTCTTATCCGCCAAATACTTGGGGCAGTTCCGCTTCTAGTGACCAGTCCCTTTGCAGTAGAAGCACTCAGTCTCAGGCTTAGGTCTAGACTTGGGCTTCTTCACTTGAGTAGCAACTTGCTTGTTGTTCTTCTTGAAGTTCCCCTTCTTCTCGAAACTGGTGGTCTTGTTGACCATCAGCACTTGATGCTCCTTCTTGATTTCTACCTCCGCTGCCTTTAGCATCGCGAAGAGCTCAGGAATTGTCTTATCCATCCCTTGCATATTATAGTTCATCATGAAGCGTTTGTAGCTTGGTGGCAGTGATTGAAGAACTCTGTCAATGACACTATCAACCTGAAGATTAACTCCCAGCTTCAAGTGATTGTGGTACCCAGACATTCTGAGTATGTGTTCACTGGCAGAACTATTCTCCTCCATTTTGCAGCTGTAGAACTTATTGGAGACTTCATATCTCTCAATCCGTGCATTTGCTTGAAATATTAACCTCAACTCCTGGAACATCTCATATGCCCCATGACGTTCAAAACGTCATTGAAGTCCCGGTTCTAAGCCGTAAAGCATGGCACACTGAACTATCGAGTAGTCATCAGCTTTGCTCTGCCAGGTGTTCATAACATCTGGCGTTGCTCCTACAACGGGTTTGGCACCTAGCGGTGCTTCCAGGACATAATTCTTCTATGTAGCAATGACGATAATCCTCAAGTTATGGACCCAGTCCGTGTAGTTACTACCATCATCTTTCAACTTAGCTTTCTCTAGGAACGCATTAAAATTCAACGGAACAACAACATGGGCCATTTATCTACAACAACATAGACATGCAAAATACTATCAGGTACTAACTTCATGATAAATTAAAGTTCAATTAATCATATTACATAAGAACTCCCACTTAGATAGACATCCCTCTAATCATCTAAGTGATCACGTGATCCACATCAACTAAACCATGTCCGATCATCACATGAGATGGAGTAGTTTTCAATGGTGAACATCACTATGTTGATCATATCTACTATATGAATCATGCTCGACCTTTCGGTCTCAGTGTTCCGAGGCCATATCTGCATATGCTAGGCTCGTCAAGTTTAACCCAAGTATTCTGTGTGTGCAAAACTGGCTTGCACCCGTTGTATGTGAACGCATAGCTTATCAGACCCGATCGTCACGTGGTGTCTCGGCACCATGAACTGTAGCAATGGTGCATACTCAGGGAGAACACTTATACCTTGAAATTTAGTGAGAGATCATCTTACAATGCTACCGCCGTACTAAGCAAAATAAGATGCATAAAGGATAAACATCACATGCAATCAATATAAGTGATATGATATGGCCATCATCATCTTGTGCCTTTGATCTCCATCTCCAAAGTACCGTCATGATCACCATCGTCACCGGCTTGACACCTTGATCTCCATCGAAGCATCGTTGTTGTCTCGCCAACTGTTGCTTCTACGACTATCCCTACCGCTTTGTGATAAAATAAAGCAATTACATGGCGATTGCATTTCATACAATAAAGCAACAACCATATGGCTCCTGCCAGTTGCCAATAACCGTGTTACAAAACATGATAATCTCATACAATAATTTATATAATCACGTCTTGACCATATCACATCACAACATGCCCTGCAAAAACAAGTTAGCCGTCCTCTACTTTGTTGTTGCAAGTGTAACGTGGCTGCTATGGGCTTAGCAAGGACCGTTCTTACCTACGCATCAAAAACCACAACGTGTTATAGTGATTGCTTTTTGATCTTCAGAAAGAACCCTGTTCATTGATTCCGATTCAACTAAAGTTGGAGAAACCGACACCCGCCAGCCAGCTGTGTGCAAAGCACATCGGTAGAACCAGTCTCGTGAACGCGGTCATGTAATGTCGGTCTGGGCCGCTTCATCCAACAATACCGCCGAATCAAGAAACAACTAGTGACGAGAAGCAATATATATATTCCCACGCGCACAACTCCTTTTGTGTTCTACTCGTGCATATAACATCTACGCATAGACTTGGCTTTGCTACCACTTTTGATACCACTGTCGGTGTCAAAACCGGCGGATCTTGGGTAGGGGGTCTTGAACTGTGCGTCGTTGATGGTAACAGGAGACAAGGGACATGAAGTTTTACCCAGGTTCGGGCCCTCTTGATGGAGGTAATACCCTATGTCCTGCTTGATTGATATTGATGAGCATGGGGGTTACAAGAGTTGATCTACCACGAGATCATAATAGGAAAACCCTAGAAGTCTAGCCTGTCAGATTATGATTATTTCTACGGACTAAACCCTCCGGTTTATATAGACACCGGAGGGGGCTAGGGTTGTACAAAGTTGGTTACAAAGAAAGGAACCTTCATATCCGCACGCTAGGCTTGCCATCCATGCCAAGGAGAGTCCCATCCGGACACGGGAGAGAGTCTTGTGTCTTGTACCTTCATAGCCCATTAGTCCGGCCCATGTCACACAGGCCAGACACCCGAGGACCCCTTAATCCAGGACTCCCTCAGTAGCCCCTGAACCAGGCTTCAATGACGAGGTGTCCGGCGCGTAGATTATCTTCGGCATTGCAAGGTGGGTTCCTCCTCCGAACACTCCAAAACATCTCTCGGACACAGAGAACGTGTCTGGCTCTGTAAAACAAACACCACATATATCTGCTGAGAGTATAATATTTTATGAGTCTGATCCACTGAAAACTTTTGTAGCATGACATCATGTCATAGCCCGGTCATTATTTCGAACCGTTTTTTAGTCTCTTGCTCCATGTTTGAAGATGCGGTTTTATTGGCACATCTTGTCAAGGCAGCGATCGTGTCCCCTTATTGCGGGATTCCCATCAATACGGGCGTGGGTAATCCAACGGCGCCATTTGCATGACCCTTGGGGAATAGGCGAGTTTTAAGGCGAGTGGGGAGGCGTTGGATATTCACTGCCTTTATAAAGGGATAAGGATTCACCTCTTTCACCCAGGCCATCTTCCTCTCTGCCCATCATTCTCAAGCTCCAGCGCCCAAACTTCCACCCTTTCCGCCTCCATGAAGCACTCTAGCCATGTATGGATCTGGAGCGCAAGGCAAGTGGATGGTGTCCTCCGTCAAGGAGAAGGACATCACCAGGCTCCGGGAGGCCAGGTACCTAGCCAAAGAAATCACCCACCGGCTTTCGGCAAAGGGACATATCGTCCCCACCCCAGAGCCCCATGAGAGGGTCGTGTTCAACCCCCACTTCATCCGTGGGTTGGGATTTTCTCTCCACCCCTTCGTCCGCGGGCTCATGTTCTACTACGGGCTGGATTTCCACGATCTGGCCCCCAACTCCTTCCTCAATATCTTGGAATTTATTGTCGTGTGCGAGGCCTTCCTCCGTATCCCTCCCCACTTTGGGTTGTGGCTGAAGGTCGTCAACATGAAGCCGGATGTGGTGGATGGCCAACATGCAGAGTGCGGATGCGCCATGGTGAGCAAGTTGTCCAATGTCACATGGCCCAAAGGTATGTTCATGGACACCGTCAAGGGGTGGAAACAGCAGTGGTTCTATGTCACTGAGCCTCGCGACACCACCTGGCCCGCGGCTCCCGAATTCCAGTCCGACGCCCCGATGCAGCTCACCTCCTGGCTAGAGAAGGGCCTAGACTGGTCTTCGTCGGATGAGCTGACAGCACTCCAAACACGCACTAAGCACATGGTGGACAAGGACGTCAAGCTTGTCAATGTGATTCAGGTGATGCTCGCTCGCCGGATCCTGCCGTGCCAAAGCCGGACTTGCCACTTGTGGGAGTTCAATCCGTCCAAGCATCGAACCTTGCAACAGTTCTTCGGCACTACGCACGAAGACATCTGGAAGGTGCTCTTCAAGGCCAACGAGACGTGGCCGGCGACGACCGAGGACTGCGGGCACGACCTGGCCCATCCCGCTAGTGCGGCAAGTTTTCCATATTTCAAGGTGCACCCTTTACTTGCATACTCAAGGAAGATGTCTAAACTTCCCTATTTGTTTTTTCACGGCTGGAAAAAGCAGGCGGAGCGAATTCAGTGTCCGGCTCTGTTGCCCGAAGAACCAGTTATCCCGCTTCTGACGAAGATGCTAGTTCTGGCGCCCTATCAAGCGCCGGAGAAGAAGGCCAAGGGGACCTGGGCTGGTCTCCGCCGCAAGGGCACTTCGGACGTGACGTCCGAAGACACCGACACCCACTCCCCTCCCGCCACCGACGATGAGCAAGAGGTGGAAAGCGATTCTCCCTCTGAGGGGGAAGGAAGAAAAGGGCAGCCTCCATGCATCTGGAGGCCGAGGCGTCCAAGAAGGGGAAGGCCACCGCCGCGGACAACCCCGCGTGGGACATCGATAGCAGCTTCGAGTGGCGCCCAGGGATAAGTCCCTGGCCGAATCGTAAGTGCTCAAAGACGCACTCAAATATCCAGCTCCTTTACTTTATAGTTTAACATGTTGAATCATGCACTTGCAGTCCGGCTCGTTTCGAACTCGAGCGATCCTCATCTTCGGGAAACTCGCTGGATCCGAAGGTGATGGACAGCGGGTCTCTTTCAGCGACCTCCTCTCCCAATACTGTGGAAGATGCTGAAGTGCTGTCCTGAAGGACACTCCCGGCTCAGGGGGAGGCACAGGAGGCCATCGCGGTGGCGCCAGAGGATAATACCTCGGCCGCTGGACACATGGGGGAGCAGATCCCCATGGATACTAGCGATAGGGGCCATCTCTAATTCGGCCCCCAGCCGAATACGATATCGAAGACCTATACGACTCTGGAATCCAGCAGGCAGCCTCCTTCGAAGGAAGGAGGTGCGCCAATTCCACCGCTGACCTCTGTCCATCCAGAGGCATCAGATACTCTATTGGAAGCGCTGCGAAGTGCTTCCATTGTTGAGGAATACCGTACCCTCATGGGTACGGTGGTTGAGAGGGTTCAGTCTGCCAAGAGCAGACTGAACGAAGCCTGCACAAGCCTTCTAACAGACTTTGAGGTAAGCGACGCAATTGTATAAAAAGAATGTCATAGCATAGACAGTAGCCCCCGAGACTCTGTCCGGTGTTCGGAAAGAAAAGCCGGACAGAGGATCAAGTGATTTTCGCAGGAGACTAACTAAATATGTTGTATGTGAATAAGCAGGCGTCGTTGCTGGCCGCAACCTCTCATGCTGCTGAGGTCTCCAGACTAAAGGAGAGTCTGGAGCGGGCCGAGGAAGAACTCGGCCGTGTAAAAAGGCAGCTAGAAGACAAGCAAGGTATGCAATGACCTTTTGTATATCCGGAAAGGATGAATGATTTGTGCCGACCATAGTGCCATGATATATGTTTAGGAGCGGCGGCCGAGGTGGAGGCCCTCAAGAAGGCGCTGGCCGAGGCCGAGGAGAGAGCGGCAAAGGAACAAGCCACCCGTGAAAAGCATGAAGCCAGGGTCGGTGAGGTTCAGCAGGAGCTCTAGGATGCCGTGAAGAAATATGAGTCCTTGGAGAGCCACGCTGCGGATCAAGATTCCGAACTCGCCAAGGCCTGTCAAAGTGCACAGGATGCCCGGGCCGAAGCCCAAGGCGCCCTCCAGGAGATCCAAGAGGCCAGAAAAATCACGGCTGGTAAGGCCTTCACTATGCAGAGCAAATATGTGAAGAAGAGGTATCTCTTACTAACCCGGATTTGGAGTTCTCCAGGAGCGTTTGCGGATTTACAGTGCAGTGTTGCAGACGCTGCGGAGTTCTTCCGAGCCGAAGAGGGGAGATCGATGGAGAATCTGTTCTGGTCACAATACCTTACGCCAGAACATCCGGTGCCCTTTAGCGATCAACTAAAACAGCTGGTAGAACTGCATAGGGTGGCCGAACTAGCCATGAAGGATTTGATAATCCGGCTATGGCCTTCCGAAGTCATACCCAGCAGCTACTTCTGGCTCGTGAAGCGGCTGGTCAATGCCTGCCCCCGGCTTGATGCCAAACACTACAAAACATTACACTTCCGTGATGATACGTGTTATTCACAGTAGGTCGCGTTTTTTGCCATGCATGTACATCCATGACAAATTTATGACAGAATCAAGATAGTCATACCTGTGCTGTCGTAGAAGTGTTCCATGACAATACCAAAATTATCATCACGAAAGTGTCCACTTCCATGACGATAAATCGCGCGTCACAGAAGTGCTTTCGTCAAGGGTGACTGACACATGGCATCCACTGTAACGGAACGCCGTTAAGCTATTGGGTCGGGTTTTGGATCCGATAACCCGTTAACAGCCCCGACCAATGGGGATTTTACACGTGTAAAATCATCATTGGCTGGAGGAAACATGTGTCAGCTCACCGTTGGGACAGATGTCATCCGCTCATTGGACCGAAGGCGCCCATGATACGGTGACACGTGGAACGACCAAACAGAGGTCCATTCCTATGAAAAGGCCGGCCCGTTTGACTTTGTCAAAAGGTGATGGGCCGGCCCATGGAAAGCCCGTTAACGGCCTGTTCGCATATAGCCCATTTATAGCCCGCTAACCCAGGGCCCATTACGTCCTATCCGAATTAGGCCCAGTAGCGTCATCTGGCCCGTCCAATATGATTCAGCCCGTCTTAACTTCCGGCCCATGTGTGGCCCATGACTTCTTTCGGCCCATATGAGGACCTTTGTAACTCTTGGCCCATTAATGGCCCATGGTGAAACTGGCCCGTAATGAACAGTGTATCACTTCATACCCATTTACGGCCCTTTATTCCATTGGGCCGTTTCCAGCCCAAGTTATCTTTTGGCCTTCTTAGGGCCCATTGATTCCTGGGCTCATTTGCAGCATTCGACGGCCCATTACTGTCATTTTCTGCTTGTGGGCCAAATTCAACCCATCGTTACAGTCGGCCTGTTTGCGGACCGTTAATACGTTGGGCCGTTTTCATGTAAAAAACCCGTTGGGCTATTTTCATAGAGTTATCAAATACGGCCTATTAACGACCCGTTATGGTCCACGAATAGTACGACCCATGATTGGCGAAATGATGATACGCCCCGTAGAAGGCCCATGGATCCTACGGCCCGTATGAGGCCCATGGATAGTACGACCTGTAGAAGGCCCATGGACCCTATGACCCGTAGAAGGCCCATGGACCCTAAGGCCCGTATAGAAGGCCGATGGATCCTACGGCTGGACGAAGGCCCATGGATCATTCGGCCTGCAGGAGGCCCATGGTTACAACAGTTCGTGTGTTTCCATGATTATTTTGGCCTAGTTACCAAAAATAGGCTATTGTGGCCCCTAGAAAAAACAGAAAAAGAATTGCAGTGACTACAAGCAAACAACTAAACAAGACAATAAGGAAATAAATAAGCAAGCAATTAACGCTAGCCTATTACCGCTATTACACATATTACATCCACTGGGCATCAAAGTTCGCCACCAGTGCAAATATAGGGAACAAAGCAGCACATTACATACACTGGCCATCAAAATTGGCCACTAGTGCAAATAAACGCAGCAGCAAAACAAGAGCATAACTGAAACACCTTCAGAAGAGCTCAAGAAACATTATCCTGGGTATCCACCATGCTGGCAATAATCTTAGCAAGTTGATTAGCTTTGTCCTGTTTGGCGCTAAAATCCTCCAACGCTTGCTGTTGCACCAGAAAGTATGCATCTGAATGCTCCAGGGACTTCCGTAGTCCTTCCGCTTCTTGTCGCGGCACAGCTGATCGATGTCTTTCAGCTTGTAGTTGAGACTCAAGAAACCGAACTGATTCAGACGGTGAGTTTGAATAGCTTGTGCAAGCGGTAGTGACCAGTAACTCAAACACTAAACCAAGACAATTCTTTGGGGTTGTCTCGCTGTCTTCAAGATAGTCTTCCTTAGCTATTTTATCACCTTTGTTGGAGACCAACAAGGATGTGTCACTATCCTGAACCTTATCTGCATTACTTCCTTTACCATTGCTTAATAAGGCACTCTTCCCCAATATTCTGTTAGCATTCTAAAATAAGAAACAAGCAGACACATAACAAGTTTAGCATGTACTAGTATATGAAAATCATTTCGGTGAACCAGTTCATTAGTAAGATGGACAGGATTAAACTACCAAGTCTTCTATTGCCAAGTACTAGTACATAATAAAAGCATCAAACAAACATATATCTATGTCCTATGGTCACTGGATTGTCTTGCCAAATCAAAATAGAGACACGGTTCAAGTCATATCAGTTCAAGACAAAGCAGTAGTGAAAGAATAAAAAGCGTGGGAAACAACACGGCACAACAAGATTTCAGATGGGTAACACAGGTCTACATCTACAACAACACTATTGGCTCTATTGTGATGCTAGTAATGTGCATGATATGAAAGTCAACTGTATACACAATTGAAATTGAAATCCACAGAGCTATTGATAAGAGCAAACCTGTTAAAGAAACATGCATGAACATACCTGCTGTGCCATTGGAGTTTCGATTGGATCCTTCAATTTAAAAATAAGTTTGTATGAGTAAATACAGTGATACAAGAGCAAAGCAATCATAGTTAAAAAAGGCACGCCTAAGCGAGCGCTTAAGCGTGCCTAGGCTCTAGGCGTTGGCAAAACACATTGCGCATAACTACGCATAATCTGTGCAAAACTGTGCATAAGCATGCGCTTTGGTCAGTAAAGCGCAAGGCGGTGGCAAAACGCACAATTAACACCTAGCGCTTTTTTGAACTATGATAGCAATGGAATTTTAAATTAGAACAGTTGTTCTTCAGGTTTAGGCACTTGTTTTACACGAACAGAGTACAGTAAGACGCAAGAACATAATACTTAAAAATAGAAAATGAACATAATTCTTGGTTCGGGACCAGTACAGAACAAGGCATTCCCAGTCATCGTCCAATAAATGTGTCTCAGGAGAACATAAGGGAATTTGATGAGTTTCTTTGCCGGTGAAGTATGTTTTCTTCAGGTAATTCCGATACTGCCACCAAGCATTCTTGAAGATAGCAGAGGTATTAGCACAGGTTACCTCATCCTGAGTTTCCAAATCGGTCCTTCTCTATAGAGAAAAATGGGAAATTTTGCTGTATTATAACCATCATGGAGGTAGGATGTATGGGACGAAGCAAAGTAATTGCCTTGAATAACATTACTTACACATAACTCCTGGACAAACACCTGCAACAGGCATTTTCCTTCATCTTCAGTATAATATTTCCAAGATGGGAAGATACGCACATACGATTTAACAACATCAAATGCGATAGATGCTAAACTACGACTAGCTGGTTGTGCTTCCTCCACAGGAATAGGCGTACTAACTGGTGGAGTTGGGGTTCGCCGTGATAGTACTGGCCCTTTGGGCACTGGAGCTGCCTTACTAACTGCTCTTGTTTGGGAGCTCTGTGGTGGAGATGGTGCTGTGTCAACAGGAACTGGGTTACTATCGGCTGGGGTTGGGGTTAGATTGGGTGAAGCTGGTTCTCTGTCCATCACTGAGGGAATCCTAGGTTAGGGGGTCTCCGGATAGCCGGACTATATCCTTTGGCCGGACTGATGGACTATGAAGACACAAGATTGAAGACTTCTGAAAGTGCGTTATATCGACTAGAGGGGGGGTGAATAGGCGATTTTTATGAAAGTCTTCAAAACATGGAAGTTTCGAAGACAATCGATAGAAATAAACCTATTACCATGCAGCGGAAGGTAGACTACACTAGGCAAGCCATAGTCAAGTATTCAATGAAGTGAAAGCACAATGACTAATAGCAGCAATGTAGTGAGGATCAGGTAGGAAGATATTATGAAGCCAAACAGAACACACAGTCACTCAGTGAAGACAAAAGATAGTGCAATCATACAATGACTTCACAAGGACCAACAGTAAGTAAAGGGAAGGGAAGGATGAAACCAGTGACTCGTTGAAGACAATGATTTGTTGGACTAGTTCTAGTTGCTGTGACAACTTTACGTCTGGTTAGGGCGGCTAGGTATTTAAACCTGAGGACACACAGTCCTGGACACCCAGTCCTGAACACGCAGCTCATGACACCCAGTCCTCACCGTATTCCCCTTGAGCTAAGGTCACACCGACCTCGCCCAATCACTCTGGTAAGTCTTCAAGGTAGACTCCCAAAACTTCACAGACTTCGTTCACCGGCGATCCACAATGTCTCTTGGATGCTCAGAACGCGACGCCTAACCGGCTGGAGGATTCATAGTCCTCAAGTGTAATAAGTCTTCAGATCACACAGACAAGAAGACTTAAGTGATGCCTAACTCTCTTTGGCTCTGGGTGGTTAGGGCTTTATCCTCGCAAGGAATTCTCTCTCAAAGGCTTCGAAGTGGGTTGCTCTCAAACGACAAAAGCCGTACTCTAACTCTGAGCAGCCAACCGTTTATGGTTGTAGGGGGTGGGCTATTTATAGCCACTAGGCAACCCGACCTGATTTGTCCGAAATGACCCTGGGTCACTAAGGAACTGACACGTGTTCCAACGGTCATATTTCAAACTCACACGGCAACTTTACTTGGGCTACAAGCAAAGCTGACTTGTCCGTCTCTGGACAAGATTCGCTCTCATAGTCTTCACTCGAAGATATAGGTTTTGGTTAAGCATCACTTCAGTCATTCTGACTGGTTCTCTTGGACCCCACTTAATAGTATGGTGGTTCCTATGACTCAATAGAGAAGAAAAAGAACTACGAAAGATCTAAGTCTTCGAGCTCCATAGGCTTCATGCGATGTCTTCTCTTGTCATACTCTTTAATGAGAATATCTTCATATACCACCTTTGACATCAATGTCTTCATACATTTTTAGGGGTCATCTCTGGTAGGAAAATCAAATCAATGAGGGACTTCTACCTGTGTTATCCTGCAATTCTCACAAACACATTAGTCCCTGAACTAGGTTTGTAGTCAATACTCCAAAACCAACTAGGGGTCGCACTAGATGCACTTACAATCTCCCCCTTTTTGGTGATTGATGACAAACTAGTTGAAGTTTTCAACGGGGAATATAATATGTGAAATTGTAAGAGGATAGGGAATTGTCTTCATAAGCTGTGAGGGCTCCCCCTGAAGATGTGCATATAAGTAATTTGCTTTTGGAATGCAAATGCACATGGCAGGTTGTGCTTGTGGAGATCCTCTTCAACTTATGATGACAATCCACTACGCATGTGAAGGTATGTGAAGATAATGACATGCATAATGGAAAATGGATGTCTGCAAAATGATCTAAGTGCGGAATTTATCGTCGCACATGCGGAATTTATCATCGCATCACAAAGTGGCAAATAAGTAGCAGACGACCATCGAGTTTAAGTGTTACAACTCAAAGAACCAAATGTATCAAAACGAGAGTTGTAAACACGAAGCAAAATATAAAGCACCCGCCCATATGGACCCGCTTGAAGACTATCAAACTCATATGCTTCTCCCCCTTTTGTCAGTAAGGACCAAAAAGGTTTGAAGACATAGAGCATCTACTCATTCCCATGAAGAGTAGGTGAAGCAGCAGGGTCGTCGGTGGTGTTCGGCGGTGCAGAGGAACTTGGAGCAGTGTCAAAGCGTGCTGAAGGAGGTGGCGGTGAAGTAGCATCGTCTTCATCCTCGATCACTCTGGCATTCACAGTTGCAGCAGAGGAAGAGAACTCAGAGTCTTCAAGAGATGGAGTTCGTCGCAACACTGCCCTTCGAGGAGGTGTGGAGTCAAACTTGAAGCGTTCAGAGAAGCCATCCTCTTGTAGATCATCTTCAGAGCACATAAGCGTCAGCCCTTTCCATGTGCGTCGAGAGGTTTCATGGGCAACAAAGGCATTCTTGGTGGCAAGATAGCGAATGCGGTTAACATCCACCAAGAGGCTTTGCATTTGGCGCTTCAGCCAGTCATGATGCCTATCCTGTTTCTGATGAAGAGCCACCAGAAGCCCTCGGTCGTTGAGAACACGAGTGCGCTTCTTGGGTCGTTGGGCAATTGTGCTATCGTGGCTTCAGTAAGAGCAGGATGTGGTGCACGTGTAGTTCCGGCCAAAGGATACACACGAGTAACTGCTTCAACTCCTTCAATGTTCTGAGAAAAACTTTGATGCTCCGCATTCTGAAGACTTAGAGGTTGCTTGGCAGGCTCAGGATAAATGGCTTCAACAGACATATCCACATCAGGCAGAAAGATCCGATGATTGCAAGCAGATGGCTGATATGAGATAGCGGAGTGGAGTTTGATCAGCCGCATTTTCCATGGAGCGTAGAACTTCAAGCCAAAAAGATCAGAGCCTGATGTAGCAAGTTGGCGGATGAAGAAATCCTATGCATTGAAGCATTTGCCATGAAGAATATAGAAGACCAAAGTCTTCATTGCACCTTCCAGCTTGGCATGTGGAGAATGTCCTTTGATGGGCCAGAGAGTTTGCCTTATGATGTGGTAAATAGTTCTTGGCAGAGACTCAAGATCTTCAACGAAGAACTCTTTGGGATATGCAGCATCTTGGGGGCAATGGCTTCATCATACTGAGCATCTGACTCATGTTTGGTTCAGGCTTTTGAAAGATGCTCTCCACAGCTTCACTGTGCAACTGACAGCCATGTTCGTAGAGATCGCCAGGAGTGGGGAGACCAGTGAGCTCAATGATATCAAAGGCTTTGGCTTCGTGATGAACATTTCCTGTCATCCACTCCAGGACCCAAGTCTTCGGATCTCTGTTGTACCCACGGATGTTAAGTGTGGCATAGAATTGGAGCAACAACTCTTCATTCCAGTGCTCTTGGTCGGTGACAAACTGCAGCAATCCAACCTTTTTGAAGCAATCCAGAGCTTCTTCCAGACAGGGCAGACCAGCTATTGCTTCAATGTCAAGACGCTTATGTGGGAAGATGCGACCTTGATTGTATAGAATGCAGGAGTAATAGCTTCGCTGCGGATAGCTCCAGAACCGATCAGATGATATTCTTTCGCTTGAGTAGGGGTTCCTAGAGCTATTGAAGAAAGTGTTGTCTGCTTTGAAGCCATTGACATTGAAGGATCCAGGTGCTGATGCAGGACCTGGAAACCTGGGCAATCTTGGGATTGGCTTCTGTACCTGAGGCCTGTGCTCAACATGATAGTCGAACTGAGGACCAGCAGTAGGCGCAGGTACAGAAGCAGTGGGATCAGTGGCTTTGCTGACTTCTGGTGCTTGAGTTGGTGAAGGCTCCACATTGGCTTCAGTCATGACAGTGTCAGTGGCAGCCTCAGAATTCTCAACCTCCACTTGACGAGCTGGAGTGTCGGTCATAGTCACGTTCTCCTCGAGAACAGCTTCTTGGTGAGACGGGGGTGTAGCAGCGCTTGGGGTTTCTTCTTCATCGGCTGATGCAGCCGGAATGTCTTCAGCAGGTTTAGCTTCAGACTCAGAGACTTGAGGCCTTGGTCCTTTGCGAAGCCTGTGTAACACTGGCGACGCCTGTGGAGTTGGAGTTGGCTGGGCCTCAAAGTCTTCTTCCTCTTGTGCTTGTGGGTGATCAGCCCATGATGCATCCTGAGCAATTGGCGTCAGAGGACGACCAATGCTGATGAGCTCACTGTGCGTTAGCACAGGCGATGATACCTGTTGGTGCTCGAGCTGAGGAAGAACTGCATCATCTTCAACATGGTCATGGTGACCAATGTCTTCAGCAGCGATGGGATCAGCTGCTGGAAAGTCTTCAGCTTCACGAGCCTCTGTGAAAGCAGGCTCATGGACAGTCAGTTGGCGCTCCTGAGGTTTAGCGTCAGGGCGAACCATGGAGATGGGTTCAACAATCAAGGGCTTTGTGGGAGCAGCCCATTCCTTCTTGGTCTTCCGCTTCTTCTTGGAGGGGGCAGTAGCAGAGGCTTCAGGATGTTTCCTCTTCCTGGCTTCAGCCTCAGCAGTCCTCGTCTTCTTCAGCTCTGAAGCAGTTGACCGGGCCTTTGGCTTGGAGCCAGTCATGCTAGTTGGGAAGACAATGGGATCTGCTTCCTGCCTTGGTGCGTCGGGTTCGGCCATAGCGGGCTTCTTCTTCTTCTTTGCAGCCATCCTGGGGTCGATGCCAGGACGCCCAAGGGCCTTGCGCTTCTCAGCCTCATTGTAGGCTTGCACACACTAGTCAGCCAGGCTCTTCATGCGCCCACGAGAACCTTGAGCTTCTTCGCGCTTCTTGAGAAAGGCTTCTTTAAGCTCGTGCAGCATGAGCTTGAAGTTCTTAACCTCTTGTACGCTGAGCTTGGCCATATGCTTCTTGAACTGAGCTTTCTCAACTCAATCTTCTGCTTCAGTTTGACGATGCACTGAGCTAGAGCTAGCTCTGAAGCAATGGCGCCATGGAAGGCGACACTGAGACCAATGGGAAGTTGCAGGTCTTCAAAGCTGAGGTTGGGCGTTTCAAACCACTCATCAATGAAGTCGTGGATGATTGCCACGTCAAAGAGAGGCAAATTGTTGAAGATTTTTGCCTCTTCTTTGCTCTTGATCAGTTGCTCAAGAGCGTCATCTGCAAGATCTTCATCACTGGACAGATCAATGGCATCGTTGCGTAGAATAGCAGTAGCTGTCAGTTCTTGGCCGGTGTGTGGCAGAGGCATCTTGACCTTCTGGGGCTTGGAGACGCGTGACAAGTCTTCAGACTGCACACTGTCTTCAGGAGGTGCAGTGGCCAGTGGCTTCACCCGTGAGATTTTTGGTGCAGAGGCAGGCTTTGAAGCTTTTGGCTGCTTCAGTTTCTTTGGCTTTGGCGCTGCAAGCGTTTCATCTGATTCAGCGTCATCTGCAGGCTCATTCACGGCAGTCCCTTGAACCACGATATGGGTGATGAGACCTTCCAAGTTGTAGAAGGGCCCAAGAAGATTGGGTTCAGCTTCGCGAGTTCCATCGGCACGGGGAGCAGAGGGACAAGGGTTGAAGTCTAATCCCAAAGACTTCTTGTTCTGCTTCGCTGAGTTCTTGGCAAACTAGAAGTTGCGCTTGAACAGATTGTCGTCACGACACCATAGTAGTGACGATGGGTGTGCATCTGCAGGCTGTGGCCCACGGACCATGCAGGGATAGAAGCCTTGTTCAATGGCTTCTTCTCTGGACCTGGGTTGAAGATTCTTGTATAGGATGTCTCCCCACAGTCGCTTGATGGCATTTTTCTCAGCATATTCTTGGGTCACAAACCGGTATTTGAACCATTGTTCTACCCAATATCTTCGAATCCATTGGATTCGGGTCTTGCGCTGATTGTAATCCTCTTCAGGATCTGCGTTGTAAAGCTCTGAGAGGTCATCAGGCAAATCTCTTGATGTTCCCCCACGACGCTGTCTGCCTCCCTTCCTTGCAGATTTCTCTGAAGCCATGAATTTTAAACTGAAAGGCTTCAATACGTTCAAAGGCTTCAAAGGCTTTTGCTTGCTGGACAAACAGGAACTGGCTTCGGGAGAATTTATATGATGCTGTAAGAATTCTGCAAATGAATGCAGACTATGAGAACCAAGGGATTCTCCCACGGACATGTACCTGTGACAGCATTAAGGTGCGAGGGAAGGGGAAGAGGTCATATGCATTCTCAGAAGATTTTGAAGATAAATCAGTTTAGAAGACATTGACCTCATCGTGCAAAGACATTCACTCATAGATAAGGAGTTGGTTCCAGATTTGTACGAATCCATGGATCAGTACAAGTGAGGAATCTAACTACTTTGTGAAGCATAAGTGAATATACTAGGCATATTATGAGATGTAGTATGAAAGAGATCCAACTTGTGTGAATGGAAACTGCTTGTGGTAGAAAGTGACGAAGCTATAGGATCAAAGGGGCCGTAAAAAGGAAGTTTTATTTACCACATGAAGAACTGCTAGACGGAGTGGAAGAGGAGGCCGAGCAGTTCGATCGTCCGTGCCCTAACTTGGCGACGGAGGACACCTATGGCGACGGCGGAGAAGACGATGTCCGCGGTCGGCGTGAAGACGGCGTCGGAGAGGTTGCGGCAGCGAAGCGCTTCGTCGCCGGCATCGTCGAGAGCTAGCGGTGGCGCTAGGGTTCGTGCGAGAGTGGAAGAAGAGGTAATGACTGCGGTGAGGCGTGTATTTATAGGGACAGGGGCGGCTCAGTGTTATTACACAGGTGCCCCTGGCGATTCACATCTGAGGAACACGTGGCCATCATGCAGCATGTCGGAGGTTGTTCCACGTCCCACGCACGCCTGGATTGTCGGGTGGTCATTCCCACTTCTCCGGGTTTCACGTGAAGGAATGAGCATTGAAATCAGACTTAATGTTTGTCTCTGTATCTTCTGCTGACAAGGACGCAGAGAAGACATTCGACAGTTTCAATAGAATGCATATGATTTGGAGAGATAGAGTTTGAGATAGAAAGCATAGAGAGGTTAGGGTCCGATCACATTCACTTAGTTCAAAAGATTCAACACGAAGACATAGCTATAAGTGAATGCTGTAGAGGACAGAACACTAGTATATATATATAATTAACCTAGTGAAGATAATCATGAAGACATGTTGAGATTGAAGTTAAACCAAATGTGAAGACATAGCAAATGTAACGCCATGAGTGAAACACTTCAAACAGAACCTTTGGTGGTGGCGTTACCCACCGTATAGGAAGTATTAGACCCAGACACGGCGCACAATTATCGTGGCGCTCCGGAGTCAAATTCCACATTAATGTATTCACACTTAGAATGTATGTCTTCATTGATTGAAGATATACTTAACTTCGTGTGTTGCACATCTAAGTCATCAATATGCATAAGTGTTAGGATGGGTGCCTGATCACAGGACATTTGAGGAGTCCAAGATATTTAGCTAACACGTAACTTGCAAAATCTCTTCTCATCCAAGGGCTTGGTGAAGATATCTGCCAATTGCTCTTCAGTGTTGACGTGTATGATATCAATATCTTCCTTCACAACATGATCTTTGAGAAAGTGATGACGAATTTCAATGTGCTTTGTCTTCGAGTGCTGAACTGGGTTGTTGGCAATCTTGATGGCGCTTTTGTTGTCGCAGTAGAGTGGCACTTGCTTCAGATGAATGCCATAGTCCTTGAGTGTTTGCTTCATCCACAGAAGCTGAGCGCAGCAAGATCCAGCAGCGATGTATTCAGATTCAGCAGTGGAGAGAGATACACAGTTCTGCTTCTTTGAAGACCAACATACAAGTGATCGCCCCAGAAAATGACATGTGCCTGATGTAGACTTGCGATCCACCTTGTCACCAGCATAATCAGCATCCGAGAATCCAACCAGATCAAACTCTGAGCCCTTTGGATACCATAATCCTAGAGTTGGGGTGTGAGCCAAATATCGAAGAATTCGCTTCACAACTAAGTGATGCGACTCCTTTGGTGCCGCTTGGAATCGAGCACACATGCAAACACTAAGCATAATATCTGGCCTAGATGCACATAGATAAAGTAAAGAACCAATCATGGAGCGGTATACCTTTTGATCGAACTCTTGACCATAGTCGTCGGGACCCAGATGATGCTTGGCTGGCATTGGCATCATGAAGCCTTTGCAGTCTTGCATACCGAACTTCTTCAGGCAATCTTTGAGATACTTCTCTTGAGATATGAAGATGTCATTGCGTTGCTGTCGTATTTGAAGACCAAGGAAGAACTTCAGCTCTCCCATCATGGACATCTGATATTGCTCTTGCATCATATATCCAAACTCTTCACTGTACTTCTGATTGGTGCAGCCGAAGATGATGTCATCCACATATATTTGGCACACAAACAGTTCACCATCATATGTCTGAAGAAAGTGGGGTCGAGGGAACCAGGTATGAAGCCTTGGCTCTTCAGGAAGTATTTGAGTGTGTCATACCAAGCCCGAGGGGATTGTTTGAGGCCATACAGTGCCTTGTTGAGCTTGTATACCATGTCAGGATGTTTTGGATCTTCAAAGCCAGGCGGTTGTGCAACATACACTTCTTCTTCAATCTTGCCATTGAGAAAAGCGCTCTTCACATCCATTTGATATAGAAGTATGTTATGATGATTTGCATAGGCCAGCAGTATGCGTATGGCTTCCAGTCGAGCCACAGGAGCAAATGTTTCATCGAAGTCAATTCCTTCTACTTGAGTATATCCTTGAGCAACGAGACGAGCTTTGTTTCTGACAACTTGACCATGCTCATCTTGCTTGTTGCGGTATATCCATTTGGTGCCTATTATATTGTGCTTCCGAGGATCAGGACGCTTAACCAGTTCCCATACATTATTCAGCTCAAACTGTTGAAGCTCTTCTTGCATAGCTTGAATCCATTCAGGTTCCATGAAGGCTTCTTCAACTTTTTTGGGTTTTGTTATTGAGACGAATGCAAAGTGCCCACAGAAATTTGCTAGCTGTGTTGCCCTTGAACGAGTGAGCGGACCGGGTGCATTGATGCTATCAATTATTCTCTCAATCTGCACTTCATTGGCAACACAAGGATGTACAGGGCGAAGATTTTGCTCTTGCTGATCATTGTCATTGTTAGAGGGATTGTGTTCAGGCTGAGCATTGTCTTCAGGTTGATCAGGTGCGGAGATGATAAGTTCCTCTTCAGGTTGAGCTTCAGAGGGTATGATTTCTCCAGTTCCCATTAGTTTGATTGATTCACTGGATGGAACTTCATCTAGCACATTTGGCAGGTGCTCTCTTTGTGAACTGTTAGTCTCATCGAACCGCACATTCACTGTTTCAACCACTTTATAATGAAAGAGATTGAAGACTCTGTAGGAGTGTGAATCCTTTCCATATCCAAGCATAAAACCCTCATGTGCTTTTGGTGCAAATTTTGAAGGGTGATGTGGGTCCTTGATCCAGCACCTGGCTCCAAATATTCTGAAGTAACTGAGATTTGGCTTCTTGCCAGTAAGGATCTCATAAGATGTCTTGTTCAGAAGCTTGTGAGGATAAACACGATTGATTGTATGGCAGGCAGTATCAATAGCTTTAGGCCAGAATTTTCTTGGACTCTTGTATTCATCTAGCATCGTTCGGGCCATCTCAATGAGTGTTCTGTTCTTGCGTTCGACGACGCCATTCTGCTGTGGTGTGTACGGAGCTGAGAATTCATGTGTGATGCCCAAAGTATCAAGATATGTATCAAGGCCAGTGTTCTTGAATTCAGTGCCATTGTCACTTCTGATGTGCTTTATCTTGGCGCCATAGTTGTTCATTGCTCGATTGGCGAAGCGTCTGAAGACATCCTGCACTTCAGTCTTGTAGAGGATTATGTGCACCCAAGTATATCTAGAATAATCATCAACAATGACAAAGCCATAGAGACAAGCAGTAGTAGTAAGAGTTGAGTAATGAGTGGGACCGAACAGATCCATGTGAAGCAGTTCGAAGGGTCAAGTTGTTGTCATGATTGTCTTCGAGGGATGTTTGGCCCTCGTCATCTTTCCTGCTTCACAGGCACCGCATAAGTGATCTTTCTTGAACTTGACGCCCTCGATGCCTATGACATGCTTCTTCTTTGCAAGGGTGCGGAGGTTCCTCATGCCAGCATGCCCTAGCCTCCGATGCCAAAGCCAGCATTCTGAAGCTTTTGCTAGAAGACATACGGCAAGCTGTGGTCCTGCTGAGAAATCTACCACGTACAAATCATCTTTCTGATACCCTTCAAACACTAGAGACTTGTCAGATTCCATTAGAACAAGGCAACGATATTTTCCAAACATTACGATCATGTTCAAATCGCAAAGCATTGAGACAGACATTAAGTTGAAGCCAAGGGATTCAACAAGCGTGACTTTATCCATGTGTTGATCCTTTGAGATTGCAACTCTACCTACACCCAATACCTTACTTTTACCAGTGTCAGCAAATGTGATGTGACTCTTGTCGGATGGACGTAAGGTTGAGTCCATTAGAAGGCTTCTTTTGCCAGTCATGTGATTGGTACACCCACTATCAATAATCCATTCTGAAGACGCTGGTGTCGTGCCCTTGGCACCACGTGCCATGAAGCAGTAGGTAGGAGTGGAGTAGTCCTTGTCATTTGCATCGGTGTCGGTGATGAAGTCGTTGTCTTCAGTGTTGAAGATGGACTTGGCAACGTATGCTGTAGCCAGACTTGCAACGCCACAATCGGACTCCTCCTCAGACTCCACCCCCGCCTCCTCAGAAGCGGACTCCTCCTCTGAATCCATTTCCTTGCCAACAAATGCACGTGCCTTGCCAGATGAGGTCTTCTTGTGTGATGAAGACTTTGAGGAAGACTTGGAAGAAGACTTTGAGTATTTCTTCTTCTTCTTCTTGTCGTCAGAGTCATATTCCTTGATCTTCTTCTTCTTTTTGTTCTCATTGTCCCACTGCGGACACTCGGAGATGAAGTGGCCAGGTTTCTTGCACTTGTGGCACGTTTTCTTCTGGTAGTCATGAGCAGAAGCTTCATCATTCCTTGAGCTTGATCATGAAGACTTTTTGAAGCCTTTCTTCTTGGTGAATTTTTGGAACTTCTTCACAAGCATAGCAACTTCCTTTCCAATGTCTTCAGGATCATCAGAACTGCTGTCAGATTCTTCTTCAGATGAGGAGACAGCTTTTGCCTTCAAGGCACGAGTTCGCCCATAGTTGGGACCGTAGATATCTCTTTTCTCAGAAAGCTGAAACTCATGTGTGTTGAGCCTCTCAAGTATGTCAGATGGATCGAGTGTCTTGAAATCAGGACGTTCTTGAATCATCAGGGCTAGGATGTCAAACGAACTGTCAAGTGATCTCAGTAGTGTCTTGACGACCTCATGCTTGGTGATCTCAGTAGCACCGAGGACTTGAATCTCATTTGTGATGCCAGTGAGTCGATCAAACGTGAGCTGGACATTCTCATTGTCATTCCGCTTGAAGCGGTTGAAGAGGTTGCGAAGGACACTGATTCTCTGATCTCTCTGGGTTGAGACGCCTTCGTTGACCTTGGAGAGCCAGTCCCAGACTAGCTTAGATGTTTCCAAAGCACTCACGCGGACATACTGTCCTTTGGTCAGATGACCACAGATGATATTCTTGGCAGTAGAGTCCAGTTGAACGAACTTCTTGACGTCAGCAGTAGTGAGACCTTCTCCAGCCTTGGGAACGCCGTTCTTGACGACATACCATAGGTTGACATCAATGGCTTCAAGATGCATGCGCATCTTATTCTTCCAGTAGGGATATTCAGTTCCATCAAAGATGGGGCACGCAGCGGAGACTTTGATTATCCCTGTAGTCGACATAGCTAAAACTCCAGGTGGTTAAACCGAATCACACAGAACAAGGGAGTACCTTGCTCTGATACCAATTGAAAGTGCGTTATATCGACTAGAGGGAGGGTGAATAGGCGATTTTTATGAAAGTCTTCAAAACGTGGAAGTTTCGAAGATAATCGATAGAAATAAACCTATTACCATGCAGCGGAAGGTAGACTACACTAGGCAAGCCATAGTTAAGTATTCAATGAAGTGAAAGCACAAGGACCAACAGTAAGTAAAGGGAAGGGAAGGATGAAACCAGTGACTCGTTGAAGACAATGATTTGTTGGACCAGTTCCAGTTGCTATGACAACTGTACGTCTGGTTAGGGCGGCTAGGTATTTAAACCTGAGGACACACAATCCCGAACACCCAGTCCTGAACACGCAGCTTAGGACACCCAGTCCTCACCGTATTCCCCTTGAGCTAAGGTCACACCGACCTCGCCCAATCACTCTGGTAAGTCTTCAAGGTAGACTCCCAAACCTTCACAGACTTCGTTCACCGGCGATCCACAATGTCTCTTGGATGCTCAGAACGTGACGCCTAACCGGCTGGAGGATTCACAGTCCTCAAGTGTAATAAGTCTTCAGATCACACGGACAAGAAGACTTAAGTGATGCCTAACTCTCTTTGGCTCTGGCTGGTTAGGGTTTTATCCTCGCAAGGAATTCTCTCTCAAAGGCTTCGAGGTGGGTTGCTCTCAAATGACAAAAGCCGTACTCTAACTCTGAGCAGCCAACCGTTTATGGTTGTAGGGGGTGGGCTATTTATAGCCACTAGGCAACCCGACCTGATTTGTCCGAAATGACCCTGGGTCACTAAGGAACTGACACGTGTTCCAACTGTCAGATTTCAAACTCAGACGACAACTTTACTTGGGCTACAACCAAAGCTGACTTGTCCGACTCTGGATAAGATTCGCTCTCATAGTCTTCACTCGAAGATATAGGTTTTGGTTAAGCATCACTTCAGTCATTCTGACTGGTTCTCTTGGACCCCACCTAACAGTACGGTGGTTCCTATGACTCAACAGAGAAGAAAAAGAACTACGAAAGATCTAAGTCTTCGAGCTCCATAGGCTTCATGCGATGTCTTCTCTTGTCATAGTCTTCAATGAGAATATCTTCATATACCACCTTTGACATCAATGTCTTCATACATTTTTAGGGGTCATCTCTGATAGGAAAACCGAATCAATGAGGGACTTCTACCTGTGTTATCCTGCAATTCTCACAAACACATTAGTCCCTCAACTAGGTTTGTCGTCAATACTCCAAAACCAACTAGGGGTGGCACTAGATGCACTTACAACTTCGTCCCGTGTCCGGATGAGACTCTACTTGGCATGGAAGGCAAGCTAGGCAATACGGATATGCATATCTCCTCCTTTGTAACCGACCTTGTGTAACCCTAGCCCTCTCCGGTGTCTATATAAAACGAAGGGTTTTAGTCCGTAGGACAACATACAATCATACCATAGACTAGCTTCTAGGGTTTAGCCGCTCCGATCTCATGGTAGATCAACTCTTGTACTACTCATATTATCAAGAATAATTAAGCAGGACATAGGGTTTTACCTCCATCAAGAGGGCCTGAACCTGGGTAAAACATCGTGTCCCCTGCCTCCTGTTAGCATCCCCCTTAGACGCACAGTTCGGGACCCCCTACCCGAGATCCGCCGGTTTTGACACCGACATTGGTGCTTTCATTGGGAGTTCCTCTGTGTCGTCTCTGTTAGGCTTGATGGCTCCTTCGATCATCGATAGCGATGCAGTCCAGGGTGAGACTTTTCTCCCCGGACAGATCTTTGTGTTCGGCGGCTTCACACTACGGGTCAACTCGCTTGGCCATCTGGAGCAGATCGAGAGTTACGCCCCTGGCCATCAGGTCAGGTTTGGAAGCTTAAACTACACGGCCGATATCCGTGGAGACTTGATCTTCGACGGATTCGAGCCCCTGCTTAGTGCGCCACACGGTCACGATGAGCATGATTTAGCTCTGCCATCGGACAGTGTCCAGGAGATCGCGCCGGCAACTGCTCCGACCCTCAATTCAGAGCCAATTGCACCATCCATGGGCGGGTGGATAGACCCCGCCACGGAGGCCGCACTCTCATCGACGATTGAGCCGAGTATCGACCTGACCCTTCACGAGAGCCGTGACGCCGAACTACTAGATTCCTCCCCAGCCACGGACTCCGAACCGCCTGCGCCCGTGCCTATCAAATCCGACGGGGCGCCGACCATGGAGTTTACCTCCGCGAATATTTTTCAGCACTCGCCCTTCGGTGACTTACTGAACTCATTAAGGTCTCTCTCCCTGTCAGGAGATTTCGTGCCGAATTATGTTCGGCAGGATTGGGATGCGGATGACGAAGAAATTCGCCACCCACCCACCACCCACTTAGTAGCCACTGTCGACGATTTGACCGACATGCTCGACCTTGACTCTGAAGACATCGACGGTATGGACAACGATGCAGGAGATGAACAGGGACCACTGCCCACAGGGCACTGGACGCCCACTTCATCATATGATGTATACATGGTGGACACACCCAAAGAAAACGATGACGAGGAACGGAAGGACGCAATGAAGGGTTGTTCCCTCGAGAAGCAGTCAAAGTGGCGGCGTAAGCGCCGCTCCAAATCCCACCTCGGCAGAAACAGCGGTCATATAGACCCAGCGATAGAGCAGGGTGAACCATCACCCGACCAGGGCAACACGGAGAATCAAACCAAACAACCCGACTCCGTCAAAGATAACAGTCCGGACGACATCACACCAGACAGGAACCCGGAGCAACAGAATGCCCATCAAAGGCTTGTTGCCACTGCGAGGAGTCTGAAAAAGTAGAAGCAAAGGCTCAAGGCTGCACAAGACACACTCAGAATTAGATGGAGCGAGGTACTCAATACTGCAGCGAAGTACGGCGGTAATCGCCACACCAAGAGCTACCCGAAGCGAAAGTTGCTACCTGAATTCAACGAGGAGGCCTTAGATCCCCCGCAATTAGAAAACAAAATGGCCATCCGGTCGGATAGACGACCTCGTGGCCAACAAAGAGCGGCAAATGCCACCGCACATAAGCCAGTACATGATCCATGCGAGGGCTCGCATCAAAAGGATGGCGCAACTAGATCCATATACGGGCCACGCAAGCGCGCTCCAGTATGCAATACAACACAACAAACATCCGAACACCACGGTACACCCAAATACAGGGGTGCCGCACACCCGCTATGTTTCACCGATGAGGTGCTGGACCATGAATTTCCAGAGGGATTCAAACCCATAAACTTAGAGGCGTACGACGGAACGACAGACCCTGGGGTCTGGGTTGAGGACTATATCCTCCATATCCACCTGGCTCGAGGAGACGATCTCCATGCCATCAAGTACTTGCCCCTCAAGCTCAAAGGGCCAGCTCGACACTGGCTTAAAAGCCTCCCCAAAAACTCCATTGGAAGCTGGGAAGAGCTCGAAGACGCCTTTCGAGAAAATTTTCAAGGGACCTATGTCCGACCACCGGATGCAGACGATTTAAGTCATATGACTCAACAACCCGGAGAGTCAGCCCGAAAGCTTTGGAACAGGTTCCTCACTAAGAAGAACCAAATAGTTGACTGTCCGGACGCCGAAGGCTTAGCAACTTTCAAGCATAGCGTTCGAGACGAATGGCTTGCCAGACACCTCGTCCAAGAAAAGCCGAGAATAATGGCAGCATTAACAAGCCTCATGACCCGCTTTTACGCGGGCGAGGACAGATGGTTAGCCCGATGCAGCACTAGCGACCCAAGTACATCCGAAGTCAGGGATGGAAACGGGAAATCACGACGCAGCAAAAACAAGCGCCGGAATAAAGAAGATAGCCCGAAGAGCACGGCGGTAAACGCCAGATTCAGAAGCTCTCGGCCAGGTCAGAAAAAGCCGCCCTCCAAAGGCAAACGAGATGAACTATCCAGCCTAAACAAGATTCTGGACCAAATATGTCAGATCCATAGTACCCCCAATAAACCTGCAAATCATACCCATAGAGAACATTGGGTCTTCAAGCAGTCCGGCAAGCTCAACGCCGAACATAAGGGCAGGATACACCAAGCGAAGACGAGGACGAGCCTCGCAAGCAAAGCACTGGGGAATAGAAGAAATTCCCACCAGAAGTCAAAACAGTCAACGTGTTACAAGTGATAAAGGGGAGAAACAAAGCGGCACTCCCAGAGACACATGCTCCAGGGCCTACCACCGCGGAGTTTTGCCACTGGTCGTCCCAACCGGTCACTTTTGACCATCAGGATTACTCAGCAAGTGTCCGGCGTGCAGGATGGGCTGCCTTGGTATTAGACCCAATAATTGACAGATACCAGTTCACACGAGTCCTGATGGACGGCGGCAACAGTTTAAACCTGATATATCAGGACACAGTCCGCAACATGGGGATAGACCCAACAAAAATTAGCCATAGCAATACTACCTTTAAAGGAGTAACGCCAGGCCCAGAAGCCCATTGCACGGGCTCCCTGCTACTAGAGGTTATATTCGGCTTCCCCAATAACTTCCGCAGCGATAAATTTAACCTTCCACATCGCTCCGTTCCAAAGTGGCTATCAAGCACTACTCGGACGCGAAGCTTTTGCTCGCTTTAACGCAATACCGCATTACGCTTCCCTCATGCTTAAGATGCCCGGTCCATGCGGCATCATTAAAGTAAATGGAAATATTGAGCGCTCCTTGCGCGCGGAAGACCGTGCGGCTGCCTCGGCAGCCGCACACTAAACGGCCTCACTAACTAAAGCATCTGACAGGTCGTTAAGACCACGGACACGGTTGGACGAGTCTGGTACAACTATATGTAATTGATACAGGTTTGATGGCCATACCCCTATTACAATACAAGGGGCTCAACGCGCGCACAAGTGGCAATCAGGCTCAACTTTACTCATTTTGAACTATATATTGTTTATTTAGTATAACTTACCTTTTGCATGGCAACTTTTCAATTAAGTTCCTCTCTTTTTCAGATGACCATCGTGCTACACCCGTCCAGAATACGGCACAACGGAGACGCAGGCGCAGACGTGCAGCAGGGACCTGTTCGAAGGATTCTTTTTAGATTAAGACCCTGCGTAAACCTTTTTTACTGTCTCCTGTTGATACACATCCCTCAGATTCTCAGTACAATTGAGAAGGATGCTGACGTATTGGCATGTGGCCACGTCAGAATATTGCACGTACCTGGACACCAGGGGCTTATTACAAAGGGCACTGTTTAGGCCCGGTTTACACCATAAAGACCGAATACCTTAGGGAGTGTTCGGCGTCGCGAGTTTGGCCTTATATGCAGAAGCTCCGAATCATGTCTTTGGTCAAATGTTGGGTTTGCCCGGCTCCTATGTTTTGCTGCCTTACGTTTCGCTCTATCGGCTAAGGCGGCACCAGGAGAACTACTGCGATTGTACCCTGGTTCATCCGGACGAGCACCTCAGTAGAGAAAGCCGAAAACCGACTGTCATGATATAGCGTGAGACTGGTCAACCACTCGATGACCTATCGGAATCTTCGGGATTCCTCCACCTTAACGAAGGGCTGTTTCCCGGCCAGGCATGTACGCACCCCGAATTCGGATGAGTGCGGAGCCACCAGGGGCTACGTAGTAGCCCCACTATCAAACTCCTCTTGCTAAGTGAAAGTGTTAAAGCATTATAGTCCGGTTGCCTAGTTCGCAGCGTTATCACCTCCTTAATGGACCAAGACATTGGGTCAAGTGTGAACATGCATCTTCTGCGAACACCCCCGCATTATATGCATGGGGGCTGAAGCCGATGACTGCAATCTTTCAGGTTATATACATATATACATAAACGGCCGCACATGAGGCATCATAATACTTTCGGGCAAAAGTATAAATACAGCCTTGATAAACTTAATAAAACATTGTTTTTACAATGGGAATACATGTCATTCAAACATAATATTCTTCGAGCACTGGGCCTCTATCGAACGAGCGCCTTCAAGAACTTCTTCAAAATAGTGCTCGACATCCACTCGGCCTATGGCCGAACCCTGCGCCGCAACAGTGGTGGCATCCATCTCCGCCCAGTATGTTTTGACACGGGCAAGGGCCATCCGCGAGCCTTCTATGCACGCCGACCTCTTCATCGCCTTAATGCGCGGCACCGCACCAAAGAACTGCTGCACCAAACTAAAATAGTTGTTCGGCTTTGGCCTTTTCGGCCACAGATGATCCACAACAGACCTCATGGCGAGTCCGGACAATCTATTCAGCTCGGCCCATTCGGCAAGCCGGTCAGTCAATGGAAGCGGACGCTCTGGAACATTAAATTGTGACCAGAATAGCTTGTCCACTTCATGATCTGTTTGATCTCAGAAGTATTTGACCGCATCGACAGCACTTGCCGCCAAGTCCAGATACGCGTCGGCCGAACTCCACAGCCGGTCCAGAGGGGGCATACTGAGGATCTCCAATCTTCCTCCGCAGCATGAAGGATTTCCCAGCCGCGATATCTCCGGCTTGACGCAGCTCCTCCTTCTTCGCTCTCATCGCAGAGCGGGTGTCTTTGGTCGCCATCGTGGCCTTTTCCAGGTCCGTCACCTTTGCCCCGTTTTCCTCTTCAAGAAGCTAGCAACGGTCGGCAGTGTCTTTTAACTTTACAGCCATCTCGGCCATTTTCTCTTTGCTCTCGCAATGCGCGGCCTTTTTGGCTCTTAACTCTTCGACCGCCTTTAAAGCGGCCGCATTACTACTCCTTGCTTGCTCCTTGGCTCGGGCAAGCTCCGCCCGAAGGGTCTCCCCTGTGGAAGCTCCATCTGCAGTCACAACATATTAAAGATACTGGCATCATGCTGCTCTTATTATGTGACGATCACCAGAAAAATCACTCACCCTGTGCCTCGTCAAGCCGCTTGTTGACAAGCACAATGTCGGCACCAGTTGCCGCTTTAGTCTGACAAACCCATCAGTCCGGCTAGCCACCGGAGCTTCAACCACCTGCACATAAAGGCGGTCTGATTATTACCGGGGACTACGATCCTCTATTTGCCGCCGTTCTCGACGACAACCAGAGTCTCAGGGGCTACTATCCACACGGGGCACACCTAAATATGTGCGGTACTGTCAAAAATGTATATCATTTCACGTACCTCAAAACCCGTCAGTAGACTCATAAAGGCACATGCAACCCAATTTCGGCAGACGATGCTCTTTTGAGATAGCCACTCGCTCTAGCAGATCCTTCAGTACGTCCGACCGCATACCAGATGGTGCTGGACTCTTTTGATTGCTCTCTTCAAGAGCCAGATACTGGGGACTTCGGGTGGCCATAGGATTACCTTCTGGCCTTGCCGGATCAGGAGAAACCCTCCGCAACAACACTTCAAGGTTGCCCGCTTCTTGAGCTGGGGAGTCCGGGGGAGGCGTTTCGCTCTCCATCTTCTCCGGAAGAAGATCCCCTGAAGACGAGCTCTGGTGAGAAGGGCTAAGATCCTAACTGCAAGATAAATGCTTCAGTTATTTTCCTCAGAAGTAAGGTAGGATATCTTCACTATTAAGTACTTTTTAATTACTTACAGCTCGTTAGAGGGCTGATCCCCGCGCGGGCATTGTGCGGCAAGAGCACCCTCCGAGGCAGGACCCTCTGGTGGAGATTTCTTCTCCCATTTGGAAACCTTGGTTTCCGGATCTTCAGAGGTAGTCCTCCTCCTTCCCCGGGGCGAGAGAAGGTCAGATTCTTCCCCTAGGTTATCCTCCCTCATGGATGCGCTCATTCCCTTGGTTGGAATAGGTAGCGGTGGAGGCCCGCTTTTTCCCTCTTTATTCCTCCCTTCATCTTCCTTTGAGGGCACCAGGCAAGGTGCTACCTCGAGCATCTTTTCCAGCACCGGATTGTCCAAGCCTTCAGGAAGGGGGCCCAAACACCGGATCATCTTCGCCTTTGTTATCCAGTCCTGGTCAAAGAGCGATTCTTCAGAATGATGTCATGATAAATAAAAAGGACAGTGTGTTCGGCCATGGGATTACTTACTTGGGCCACGGTGCGGTTGCTGCTCAGGCCCACGTCCTCGGTAGTGTCCGGACACTCTATTTGAGGTCTGAAGAACGATTTGTACATCTCCTCGTGCGTCAGGCCGAGGAAATTCTGAATAGTGCGCAGTCCTTCCGGGTTGAATTCCCACATGCGGAGGGGCCGACGTTTGCAAGGCTGGACTCGACGAACCAGCATGACTTGCATTACCATAACCAGACTGAAATCTCCGTCAAGGAGATCTCGGATGTGGCTCTGCAGTATGGGCACGTCCTTGGCTGGACCCCAGCTCAGCCCCCTGCTGATCCATGACATCAGTTGTGGTGGAGGGTCCGAGCGAAAGGTGGGGGCGGCTACCCACTAGGCACTTCGGGGAGCTGTGACGTAGAACCACTCCGGTTGCCATAATCCGGAAACCTCTGGAAAGGAGCCCTTTGGCCATGGAGCGCTAGCAATTTTGCTTATTAGAGCACCTCCACACGCTGCATACTGCCCCTCGACCATATTCAGCTTCACATCAAAGGTCTTGAGCCACAAGCCGAAGTGAGGGGTGATGCGGAGGAAGGCCTCACAAATGACAATAAATGACGAGATGTGAAGGAGGGAATCCGGGGCTAGGTCGTGAAATCCAGCCCGTAATGGAACATAAGACCCCTAACAAAGGGATCCAGAGTGAGGCCTGGTCCTTGGAGGAAGTGGGAGATGAACACAACGCTCTCGTTGGGATTGGGAGTAGGGATGACCTGCCCTCGGGCCGGCAGCCTATGCGAGATTTCGGCGGTCAGGTATCTGGCCTCCCCCAACCTCTTGATATCCTCCTCTGTGACGGAGGAAGGCATCCACCGGCCTTGAAGGCTGGATCTGGACATGATTGAAGGTCCGAAGCACCTGACCTGGGCTTTGGGTGTTAGAACTCGAGGCGGGGGAAGGATTCGATTGAGCACGGGAGGGAAAAAAGTAAAAGCCTTGTCCCTTTATAAAGAGGGTGAATATCAAGTGTCCTCCTCATGGCCGTTTGGGACTTGCCTAAAATCTAAGAGTCCTAGGCACGGTTGGGTTACCCACGTCTGTATTAATGAGAATCCCGTAATAAGGGGAACACGATCTCTGCTTTGACAAGACGTGTCAAGAAACCGCCTCGCGTTATGTGCGGGGCTGGTTAAGGAAACACGGTTCGAATAATTACCCGGCCATGGCATGATGTCATGCTGCCAAAACATGTCAGCAGATTGGATTTGTGGAAATATTATTCCCTCTACGGTGGTATGTGGAACTTATTTTTTAGGGTCGGACACTATCCTGGTATTCAAACTCTTATGTGGTTTATTCGGAGGAGGAACCCGCCTTGCAATGCCGAAGACAACACTGCGCGCCGGACTCATCATCATTGAAGCCTGGTTCAGGGGCTACTGAGGGAGTCCTGGGTTAGGGGGTCTCCGGATAGCCGGACTATATCCTTTGGCCGGACTGATGGACTATGAAGACACAAGATTGAAAACTTTGTCCCGTGTCCGGATGGGACTCTACTTGGCGTGGAAGGCAAGCTAGGCAATACGGATATGCATATCTCCTCCTTTGTAACCAACCTTGTGTAACCCTAGCCCTCTCCGGTGTCTATATAAACCGGAGGGTTTTAGTCCGTAGGACAACATACAATCATACCATAGGCTAGCTTCTAGGGTTTAGCCTCTCTGATCTCATGGTAGATCAACTCTTGTACTACTCATATTATCAAGAATAATCAAGCAGGACGGAGGGTTTTACCTCCATCAAGAGGGCCTGAACCTTGGTAAAACATCGTGTCCCCTGCCTCCTGTTACCATCCGCCTTAGACGCACAGTTCGGGACCCCCTACCCGAGATCCGCTGGTTTTGAAACCGACAATCGCACTAGGGGTACAATCTGCGAGAGTTTGGGTTATGTGTGGTAGGGCTGGTGTAACACCCTCGATGCGGCTATATCTCCCACGTGTCGAAGCACGACTTAGAGGCATAACCGCATTGAAAGCAAGGTCGCAAGTGAGGTAACCTTTGCAAACAACCCATGTAATACAATAAGGGAAAAAGGTACATAGTTGGCTTACAATCACCACTTCACACAATACATGTGTAAAACATTACATTCATCCAGATACACTCAAGGTCCGACTACGGAACAGAAATAAAAGAAGACTACCGATCGTCCTGACTGGGCTCCACTACCGATCAAATGGAAACAGAACAACATAACGAACACAATCTTCATCGAGCTCCTCCTTGAGCTCGGTTGCATCACCTGCACGGTATCATCAGCACCTGTAAGCTGGGTTTGGAAGTAAACTGTGAGTCACGGGGACTCAGCAATCTCACACCCTCGCGATCAAGACTATTTAAGCTTATAGGTTGGGTAAAAGGTATGAGGTGGAGCTGCAAGAAGCGACTTGCATATTTGGTGGCTAACATACGCAAATGAGAGCGAGAAGAGAAGTCAAAGGCACGATCGATGAACTATGATCAAGAAGTGATCCTAGAACAACCTACGTCAAGCATACTCCAACACCGTGTTCACTTCCCGGACTGTGCCGAGAAGAGACCATCACGGTTATACACGCAGTTGGTGCATTTTAATTAAGTTAAGTTTCAGGTTCTCTACAACCGGACATTAACAAATTCCCATCTTCCCATAACCACGGGCACGGCTTTCGAAAGATCAAATCCCTGCAGGGGTGTCCCAACTTAGCCCATCACAAGCTCTCACGGTCAACGAAGGATATTCCTTCTCCCAGGAAGACCCGATCACGCTTGGAATCCCAGTTACAAGACATTTCGACAATGGTAAAACAAGACCAGCAACACCGCCCGAATGTGCCGACAAATCCCGATAGGAGCTGCACATATCTCATTCTCAGGGCACACTCAGATGAGCGCTCCGTACAACTAAAACCAAACCTCGAGTTTCCCCGAGGAGGCACTGCAAAGGGCTCTAGTTTGGACCAACACTCAGAGGGGCACTGGACCGGGGGGGGGGGGGGGTTAAATAAAGATGACCCTTGAGTCCGCGGAACCCAAGGGAAAGGAGGCTAGGTGGCGAATGGTAAAACCAATGTTGGGCATTGCTGGTGGAGTTTTATTCAAGGCAAACTGTCAAAGGGTTCCCATTATAACCCAACCATGTAAGGAACGCAAAATCCGGGAACATAACACTGATATGACGGAAACTAGGGCGGCAAGAGTGGAACAAAACAGCAGGCATAAGGCCGAGCCTTCCACCCTTTACCAAGTATATAGATGCATTAATTAAATAAGAGATATTGTGATATCCCAACAAAATATCCATGTTCCAACATGGAACAAACTCCAACCTTCACCTGCAACTAACAACGGTATAAGAGGGGCTGAGCAAAGCGGTAACATAGCCAAACAACGGTTTGCTAGGATAAGGTGGGTTAGAGGCTTGTCTTAAACAATATGGGAGGCATGGTAAACAAGTGGTAGGTATCGCAGCATAGGCATAGCAAAAGAGCGAGATCTAGCAAGCAAAGATAGAAGTGATTTCAAGGGTATGGTCATCTTGCCTGAGATCCTGCAAGGAAGAAGAACGAGTCCATGAAGAAGACAAACAGACATAGTCGAACGGATGCTCACAAACGCGACGTTGTCGGAACTAACCCGAAGAAGCAACACCGGAAAGAAGCAAAAAACATAGTAAACAACCATCACATAAGCATGGCATGATGCACAACCAAGTATTATGCATGTCCGGTTTAAATATGCATGACATGGGAAAGTGCAACAACCAAAACTACAAATTAAGTGGAGCTCAATATGCAACGAGTTGCATATTGACGAAACACCACATCAATTATTTAGTTTACTCTTGATTAGGTACTTAACAACATTAAATGTTGATTAACATGGCAAGGGTGAAGCACATCAAAACTACATATCTAGGCAAGTTTAAATGAGGCCGGAAACAACGAACAACAACTCCGGTAGAACCCCATATGCTAATATTAGGTTTGGTACTATTCTGCCCTAAACACAATTTTAGAGTTTTTAAACATGCAAAGCAAGTACACCATTTTGGTCATCTACCATATTGTAACACCCCGGATGTAACTTTCCCAATTTGTACTCCAACTCTTGCCATTTCCGGCATTAAGTTATTTTATTTTCTCGGGTTCGGGTTTTTTTCTCCGTGTGTTGTTGTCGTTGTCATGCATCTCATATCATGTCATCATTTGCATTGCATTTGCATACGTGTTCGTCTCATGCATTCGAGCATTTTCCCCGTTGTCCGTTTTGCATTCCGGCGCTTCATTCTCCTCCGGTGGTCATTTCTACTTTTCTTTCGTGTGTGGGGTTTAAACATTTCCGGATTGGACCGACACTTGCCAAGCGACCTTGGTTTACTACCAGTAGACCGCCTGTCAAGTTTCGTATCATTTGGACTTTGTTTGATACTCCAACGGTTAACCGAGGGACCGAAAAGGCCTCGTGTGTGTTGCAGCCCAACACCCCTCCAATTTGGCCCAAAACCCACCTAAACCCTCTTCTTCATCTAGAGCGTTCGATCACGATCGCGTGGCCGAAAACCGCACCTCATTTGGACTCTCCTAGCTCCCTCTATGCCTATTTAAAGGCCTCTCCCCGAAATCGGGATCCCCCCTCATCCAAAACCCTAAAAATCGTCTCCGCGCCGGCCGGACAGGTCCGTCCCCGGCCGAACACGTACGCCGCCCCACCCGGGCCAATCCCGCACCGCCATAGCCACCCGCGCTGCGCGGCCACCCGCGCGGGCCCGCCGTAGCCCAAGCCGGCCCCCCGGCCCGCATCGCCGCCCGACCGTGGCCGCGGGCGCCCGCCTTGCCGCGCCGCCACTCTCCCTCATCGCCGGTCGCCGTGCTCCACCCCACCGCCTCGAGTCCTCCTCACTCCGCCGCCCGGTGCCGGCCGCCGCCTCCATCGCGCCGCCCCGCGCCTGCCTCCACCCGGCGCCGGCCGCTGCCGCCGCGGGCTGACCCCGCGCCGCCCGGCCTCGCCAAAGCCGGCGGGTTCGAGCTCCCTCCGGCCGCCCTCTGCTTTCGATCTCCAGCGAGAGCTCCGACGTACCCCGATCCACGTGCCCCCGATCCAGATCTGAAAATATTAGGGTTGACCCCGTTTTTTCCCTAAGTCCCTAACTTTTTTGCTCATGTTCATAGCCTCGTAACTTTGCATCCATAGCTCCGATTCATGCATATAGCATATCAAAATGTTCATCTCAGAGAGTACATCATTTCATTCAATTGAATCATTTTCATTTGAGTTCCTGTTGATGCCCGAAATGCTGTTAGAAGAGGGCTACTTGAGATATTTGTCAGATCTGCTACTCCACTTAGCCTTTTGTCATTTTTGCCAGGATTATTGTGTGCATGATATGCCCTGATGCTCTACATATGTTTTTTTAAGGGTTTTTTCATCTTTCCAGAGGTGCAACCCATGTATTCTTGTGATGTGTGTGGTGACTAGCACAAGCTTGCAAAGTGGTGCACTTGGTAATTCTGATTTCAGGGACTTAGCAATTCCACTAAGTCCTTGATCTGTTTATTTCATATTGCCATATGTTCATGTTGTTTCCTAGTGATCCATGCCTCTTTTGAGGATGATAAGGAAGGATGTTTTGTTAATATTGTAGTGCTCTATCCATACATGTTTTTTTTTGCAATTATGGAGCACCCTAGCTTGAGTCAATTGAGCTCTACTTTTGCTACTTTGTGAATCTGGGCAGGTTGTCAACTTGTTTGCATTCTTTGCCGATGATGTTGTAGTTGATCCGTGCATGCTATGCTATTGATCTTGCCATGTCTAGCTTGAATTTTGTGCATTCTTGATGGATGTATGCTTAGCTTATCATGACTTTCAACGTAGTGAGTGCATCGAGCTCGTAAACATGCCTACTTGAGATATGTTTCAGCATGTGCCATGTTCACATGCTTGGAATTGTATTTTCTGATCCCTTTTGGCTCAAGGTCACTAACGGACTTTTGTTAAGCTCTTTGAGTAGCTCCATGCCATGCTTTACTTTGCCATGTTCAGTTCCTGTAGCATGTAGTTTTGTTGCTCCAAAGAGTGCTACCTGATCTGAAATTCCAGAAAAGTGTTAATTTCACTAAGTCTGAAATCTGTTTTCCATATGCATTTTTGCCATGCTTGTTTGAACCTGTTAATGGATGAACTGGCCGTAGCTCAGTGCTAGACTTTTGTTAAGCACCATGAATGCATCCCTGCCATGTATTTTCATGCCATGTTTGGTTGCTGTAGCACGTTCATCTCATTGCATTTAGATGGCTACTTGCTGTAAATCGCAGACCGGTGCCATTTTTGAATCGCTTGCCATTTCCAAACCGTAACTCCGATTCCGGCGTTCTTTATATCGTTTTCAAGCGATTTCATCTTATATTTCCAGTGGCACACTTGTATTTCCATGTTTAGGCCAGGTTCATGCATTCCTTGTCACATCTTGCATATGCATCCCGCATCGCATCCCGCATAGCATATCATCCTTGCATCATCTTGTTTGATCCTTGCACATGGTTGATTGTGTCCTTGTTGCTTGTTTGTCTTGTTTGGGTAGAGCCGGGAGACGAGTTCGCTAACGAGGAGCCCGTTGAGTTTGCTTTCGAGGATCCAGTCAACTCTGACAACTTTGCAGGCAAGATGATCATTCCCTCGAAATCACTACTATCTTTGCTATGCTAGATTGCTCGCTCTTTTGCTATGCCAATGCTACGATTCCTACCACTTGCTTTCAAGCCTCCCAAATTGCCATGTCAAACCTCTAACCCACCATGTCCTAGCAAACCGTTGATTGGCTATGTTACCGCTTTGCTCAGCCCCTCTTATAGCGTTGCTAGTTGCAGGTGAAGTTTGGAGGCCGTTCCTTGTTGGAACATTTATTTACTTGTTGGGATATCATTATATTGCCATGTTATCTTAATGCATCTATATACTTGGTAAAGGGTGGAAGGCTCGGCCTCTCGCCTAGTGTTTTGTTCCACTCTTGCCGCCCTAGTTTCCGTCATGTCGGTGTTATGTTCCCGGATTATTGCGTTCCTTACGCGGTTGGGTTATAATGGGAACCCCTTGATAGTTCGCCTTGATTAAAGCTTTTCCAGCAATGCCCAACCTTGGTTTTACCATTTTCCACCTAGCCTCTTTTTCCCTTGGATTTCCGGAGCCCGAGGGTCATCTTATTTTAAACCCCCCCCCCCCCCGGGCCAGTGCTCCTCTGAGTGTTGGTCCAACCTAGAGCCCCTTGCAGCGCCACCTCGGGGAAACTTGAGGGCTGGTTTTAGTTGTACGGATTGCTTATCTGATTGTGCCCTGAGAAAGAGATATGTGCAGCTCCTAACGGGATTTGTCAGCACATTCGGACTGTGTTGCTGGTCTTGTTTTAACCTGTCGAAGTGTCTTGAAGAACCGAGATACCGAGTCTGATCGGAATGTCTTGGGAGGAGGTCTATTCCTTCGTTGACCATGAGAGCTTGTCATGGGCTAAGTTGGGACTCCCCTGCAGGGATTTGAACTTTCGAAAGTCGTGCCCGCGGTTATGGGCAGATGGGAATTTGTTAATGTCCGGTTGTAGATAACTTGAACCTTAACTTAACTAAAATGAATCAACCGAGTGTGTTACCGTGATGGCCTCTTCTCGGCGGAGTCCGGGAAGCGGATACGGTGTTGGGGAAATGCTTGCGCAGGTTGTTCTCTAGTTTCTCGCTCGCGCTTTGCCTCCTCTTCTCGCTCTCTTTTGCGAACAGGATAGCCACCATATTTTAGCTAGTCGCTTGCTGCAGCTCCACATATGTTTACCTTGCCTGACCTATAAGCTTAAATAGTCTTGATCGCGAGGGTGCGAGATTGCTGAGTCCCTGTGGCTCACAGTTTACTATTACACCAGATGCAGGGCTTGATGATTCCGCTCCAGGAGACGCGCTTGAGCTCAAGTGGGAGTTCGACGAGGACTCTCAACGTTACTATGTTTCCTTTCCTGATGATCAGTAGTGGTGCCCAGTTGGGGGTGATCGGGACCGTGTCGCTTGTTGGGTTATCTTTTATTTTGGCGCCGTAGTTGGGCCATGAATGTTTGGATGATGTAATGTTATTTATGTACTTGATTGACGTGGCGAGTGTAAGCCAACTATGTTATCTCCCCTTTTATTATCTATATTACATGGGATGTTGTGAAGATTGCCTAACTTGCGACATATGCCTTCAATGCGATTATGCCTCTAAGTCGTGCCTCGACACATGGGAGATATAGTCGCATCGAGGGTGTTATACATATGAAGGGCAAATAGGTCATTTCACGTATGATTTAACAATGTTAAGGTTTAAAATGGACGAAAGTGTTATAAAGGGCATAAAATTTATAGTCTGTGTTAGATAAGGAATGAAATGTTTTTCAGTGTCAAATAAGGCAACAAATTTTAAGACAGTGCTAAATAAGGAATTCTCTCTAAGAATTACATTATGCGTATCCTTCACCAATTAAAATTGATGACAAACAATGGTTTGGCATACTACTTATTCTCGTATAAAGAATCAAGATAGATATAGTGTCAACTTGGGAAGGTCTTCAATGAACCGCCGGTAGGATTGGAACAACGAATGAATTGATATGATAACAACGAATGAAGTAAAAGGATGAATCACCGGTAAGAATTAGCAAATGAATGAACATACTTGAGACAATCTAGATACAGGAGAAAGAAGGGATCACGAACTGATTAGAGATCACTTGAACAATGCACCGGTAAGATTGGAGAATGATAACTGAAAGCTGAGAATGAATAAACCTGAATTCATGGACTCCGGATAATCAAACTGAGAAGACTCTTGAATTTCTTCGGATGGGTGAAAAGAATCCCCACAATCAAAAATAATTATGAGAGGATGGCAACAAGCTAGAATCACGAATCTTGAAGAGAATGGAGCAAGATTGAGAGAAAAATCTTCTTCGGTCTTCCAATCTGAGAATGACGACGAGAAACACCACCATGAATTATTTAGACGCTCTGGAAGAATCAAAAGCGAAGAGAATGAGCCAACGATGAAAAGAATTTGAAAAATCTTGGGGAAAGACATATGACTGATGACAATTCATTCTTACGTCAAGCTTTAGAAGATTTGAGAATAACTCGGTTAAATAAGAAGAGTCGGGTAAGATCCCAGAAAAAGACCTGTGGGTTAGGGCCCACTCAAAATAAACACCATTGAACGATTACTTGAAAAGAAGATTGCACCGGTATAACAACCTCGAAATAGATTGAACGGATCTTGAATGACAAGATGAGCCTTCTGAGATATCTTCAGCACTCCGGAACAATTGAATAGCGAGAGGTGAAAGATTAAGAGGTGCAACGGCATGGGAAAACATTTGAAACGAGGAAAAGGATATGATCAACACCAAAAGCTTGAATGAATCCACCGAAGAAGAAAAAAAATAAAGAATTATTAACTAGAAGCTCCATTAGAATCTTCTTAAGAATCACCGGGTAAGAACATTGAAAGAAAGGAATGGAGAAAATTCACATGAATAAAATGGATACTTGATTCAGAAATCTGAGCCCTTGAAGAAAAAGGGAGGGAGGGCGGGAAAACAAAGACAACTTGGGATGAATGACACAAACAACGTTGAGAAGAACTGATAATTGATCTTGCTGATGTTGAAATGATTGGATCCACTTGAAGGGAAACACGCCGGTTGAAAAGAATTAGCATGACAACCTCGATGATCAAGAGGGATTAGTATTCACATAGAAATATGAGAACACCGTTTAGAAAAGGTATGGAATCAACATTTGACTTCGAAGCAACTCGAATACCACAACTCAAAAACAAAACAAAGGATTGGCTTGCAGAATAAGCCAGAACAAACATATGATAGAGATTTCGTCCGAAGTTTTCGTGGTGGGGCCTACACGGGCTTGATCGTACAGCACCATCATGTACAAGGCAGTGCACATGACATACGAAGCGTCCCCGAGTCAGCATAGCCAAGGACACTTTAAGACACAACGAGACAACTATAAAACCAACCGTGGATAGGTGGACCACTAGACGTCGAACCCCAATCTCATATCATGCATCTTTCGGAAAGATATCCTAAGAGCTACTTGAATTCCCACTTATAAACTCCCGAAACTTTCCAGTTATGCAATCAGGTGTTGGGGATACAGGGAAAGCATAATATCTCACCCAAAACTAGCAAATCCTACATCCAGCTGTATCCATCCTTCAACACATAACCAATAAACCTTCGGAAATCATTTACCTCAACCTTCAAAAAGCATCCGTTATACGAGTTATGGCAATACTCCCGAACTCCTGCCCCAGTACTGCGTGGCGTCGAGGTTATCTCACCAACAACTGCATAAAAGAGATTTTCGATGTCGGCGAAACTCAGGTATTCCAAAACTGCAACAATAAAATTGTGACGACAACACCTCGGAGCTCAACTCCCCGGGAAACTGCCACAACCCCTAAATTCCAGGAGGCACCAAGAACAATGTTCTGGTCACAAAACCATCGGAACGATTCCAAGATACCCGCGTGATCCTAAATTGTTTTAGTGAAATTCAAGAAGAGAAGAGTCAAAACTCTACGTCAGGATGCCTCACCAGAGCGACGAAGGGACTGAGGAGTAAAAAGAATCCTACTCTCCGATATAAATAATCCTAAAAGACTCAAAACATTTTTCTAGACTCAACAACGCCAGCGATTCGATCAAGCAGGGGGCTCCTAAGTCGGGGAAGGCTCTGATACCAACTTGTAACGCCCTCGATGCGGCTCTATCTCCGACGTGTTGAAGCACGACTAAGAGGCATAACCGCATTGAAAGCAATGTCGCAAGTGAGGTAATCTTTGCAAACAACCCATGTAATACAATAAGGGAAAAAGGTACATAGTTGGCTTACAATCGCGACTTCACACAATACATGTGTAAAACATTACATTCATCCAGATACACTCAAGGTCTGACTACGGAACCAAAATAAAAGAAGACTACCCCAAATGCTACACAGAACCCCGATCGTCCTGACTGGGCTCCACTACTGATCAAATGGAAACGGAACAACATAACGAACACGATCTTCATCGAGCTCCTCCTTGAGCTCGGTTGCATCACCTGCACGGTATCATCGGCACCTGCAAGCTGGGTTTGTAAGTAAACTGTGACTCACGGGGACTCAGCAATCTCACACCCTCGCGATCAAGACTATTTAAGCTTATAGGTAGGGTAAAAGGTATGAGGTGGAGCTGCAGCAAGCGACTAGCATATATGGTGGCTAACATACGCAAATGAGAGCGAGAAGAGAAGGCAAAGGCACGAGCGATGAACTATGATCAAGAAGTGATCCTAGAACAACCTACGTCAAGCATTACTCCAATACGCGGTTGGTGCATTTTAATTAAGTTAAGTTTCAGGTTCTCTACAAGCGGACATTAACAAATTCCCATCTTCCCATAACCGCAGGCACAACTTTCGAAAGATCAAATCCCTGCAGGGGTGTCCCAACTTAGCCCATCACAAGCTCTCATGGTCAACGAAGGATATTCCTTCTCCCAGGAAGACCCGATCTGGCTCGGAATCCCGGTTACAAGACATTTCGACAATGGTAAAACAAGACCAGCAACACCGCCCAAATGTGCCGACAAATCCCGATAGGAGCTGCACATATCTCGTTCTCAGGGCACACTCAGATGAGCGCTCCGTACAACTAAAACCAAACCTCGAGTTTCCCCGAGGGGGCGCTGCAAAGGGCTCTAGTTTGGACCAACACTCAGAGGAGCACTAGCCCGGGGGGTTTAAATAAAGATGACCCTTGAGTCCGCGGAACCCAAGGGAAAGGAGGCTAGGTGGTGAATGGTAAAACCAATGTTGGGCATTGCTGGAGGAGTTTTATTCAAGGCGAACTGTCAAGGGGTTCCCATTATAACCCAACCGTGTAAGGAACGCAAAATCCGGGAACATAACACCGATATGACGGAAACTAGGGCGGCAAGAGTGGAACAAAACAGCAGGCATAAGGCCGAGCTTTCCACCCTTTACCAAGTATATAGATGCATTAATTAAATAAGAGATATTGTGATATCCCAACAAAATATCCATGTTCCAACACGGAACAAACTCCAACCTTCACCTGCAACTAACAACGCTATAAGAGGGGCTGAGCAAAGCGGTAACATAGCCAAACAATGGTTTGCTAGGACAAGGTGGGTTAGAGGCTTGGCTTAAACAATATGGGAGGTGTGATAAGCAAGTGGTACGTATCGCAGCATAAGCATAGAAAAAGAGCGAGCATATAGCAAGCAAAGATAGAAGTGATTTCGAGGGTATGGTCATCTTGCCTGAGATCCCGCAAGGAAGAAGAACGAGTCCATGAAGAAGACAAACGGACATAGTCGAACGGATGCTCACAAACGCGACGTTGTCGGAACTAACCTGAAGAAGCAACACCGGAAAGAACCAAACAACATAGTAAACAACCATCACATATCCATGGCATGATGCACAACCAAGTATGATGCATGTCCGGTTTAAATATGCATGACATGGGAAAGTGCAACAACCAAAACTACAAATTAAGTGGAGCTCAATATGCAACGAGTTGCATATTGACGGAACACCACATCAATTATTTAGTTCACTCCCGGTTAGGTACTCAACAACATTAAATGTTGATTAACATGGCAAGGGTGAAGCACATCAAAACTACATATCTAGGCAAGTTTAAATGAGGCCGGAAACAACGAACAACAACTTCGGTAAAACGCCATATGCAAATATTAGGTTTGGTACTGTTCTGCCCTAAACACAATTTTAGATTTGTTAAACATGCAAAGCAAGTACACCATGTTAAACTAGGCATTTTTCTACCCCATTTAAATATAAAGTTTATTAAAAACCGAGCTAGGGTTATTAAGTTATGAATTAAATCATTTTAACAAGTTATTTAAGCAAATTTAAACAAACAACATTTTAAGTATTTTAAACATGGATGAAAGTAGCATATTATGAAACTAGAATAAAAGCTGAGCATTTTTCATATATAAAACTTTTTAATATGATGCACGGTTGATGAGTTTTTATATGCATGAAGTGCAAGGGTTAAACTGCAGAACTGTAAATCCCTTCTAAATAGACAAATCGCAGAACCAAGAAAAAACATCCACTGGGCCGAATCTGAGACAGACCCAACAGTGCACAGGGGCTAGAAGGGGCTACTCACATTGGGCTCTTGGCCCGGTCGGTGCTGGGTTGGCCTGCTGGCGCAGGACGCGGGCTACTGGGCTGGGCCGGCTTGAGCTGGCCTTGAAGGACGAAGGGGAAGCAGGCCGGCTGGATCTGGCTGGACTTGCGCTGAGGCCACGCGCTGATCTAGCCCCAGGGAGCGATTGAGGCGCTCATCCTCTGCTCGACAGGGAGCAAAGCAGCGGCGACTGCAGGAAGGTGGAGGTCGCCAGCACGGGTGGAGTCCGGTGAGGCGGGGCGGCGACCTAAAGGTGGGGATGAGGCTGGGATCGCAGGGAGGTGTTGGTTGCTGCTATTCCGGCGGGCAGCGGCTTTCGGTCGACGGGAGGAGGCCATGGAGACGATGGGGCTCCTCGGGCTTCCTGGAACTCCGGTGACCAACTGCTCGAGGCAGGAAGGCACGGGCACGGCTGAGGCCCTGGTGGACTTGGGCGGCGACGGGGCCGGGTACACGAGGTCGCATCGGATCTGTTGAAGACAGCTACGAGTAGAGCAGCGCGGCGGCGGGAGCTGCAGGGCCATGGCGGGGGAAGAAATTCAGTTAAAAAGGATGAGAGAATAGAGAAAGAGAGGACCGAAGGGAGAGATGGAGGAGGTGAGGCGACCTGGCCAGCGCGGGTGCTCGCGGAGTTCATCTGACAGAGCAGGTCGACGGCGGTGGCGCCATGGGTAGGGGCGGCGGAGTTTGATTCCTGCAGAGACATGGGAGAGAGAGAGAGCATGTTGTGAGAGAGATCAAGAGGAACGACGAAGCACCGGGAAGGAGAAGAAGAAGGGAGGCGGCAGTCCTCATCTTAGATGACTTCAAATCCAAGGGCTCGGGCTCGAGCTCTGGTTGGTGGGAGGAGGAATGGGAGGATCCCGATGTGGATTCGGTGGGGTGTGGAGGAGGCTGAAGGGGGACAAAAGACCTAGATTTTAGGGTTGCTGCCTAGGGGATAGGTCTATATATATAGCACTGGATTTTTGGGTAGGGGCTAACCCGTCCCTTCGGTCGTAATCAGACGGTCGGGAAAAATAGGCTAGGGAGCCCAAATAAGAAAACTGAGACGTTTTGTAGACGTTTGGGGATGATGTGGACACAACGGTGTCGACTGCTCGGGTCGGGTCCGGGACAACTTTTTCGAACGCACGCGCGAGGAGGGCCGCGGGCTGACGAGAGAGGTTAGGTTGGGCCTGGCGGTAGGTAGTGGACTGTGCGGAAGGCCTGAGGCTGAGAAAAGAGAAGAGAGAAGGCCCGACGACTGTTTTTGGAGACCGAAAACGTCCGACGTTAGACCAGCTATATTGCCGCTATAGTTATCCGTTGGGGTGTCAAACGGACTCCGAATGCGATGAAACTTGGCAGGCGGCCTACTAACAACAAAACAACACCGCACGCCAACTTTCATCCTATTCCGAGAACATTTTCCGGCCACTTATAAAATAATATTCGGACATGCCGCGGGCGCGTGCAAGTGTGTCTGGACTCAGAACGGACAACCGACGGAACTGGGGGAACCCGGACGGATGCAAGTTTCGAAAACATGATGAAGCAATGCACATGATGACATGACAAGGATGCAACACGCAAATGAATGACAAGGCAACAACAGCGAATAACTGGAAGACACCTGGCACAACGGTCTCGGGGTGTTATTGCTGGTTCTTGTGCATGTACAACCGGGGTGCTATCTCCACCAAGAGGTAGCACTGTTTTATTTGAAGACCGTGTTTTTAGTCCGCCAGATACTGGCATCACCCGCTCCAATTCAAATGGCTGATAAACAGGAAACATAGTTGAATGTACAGACATTGTATGAGAGACAGATGCAATAGATAGTGTGCAAAAAAGAGGGCATGAAATAGTTGACATGTATATTGTTTAACTAAAACGGATAGCATGACATAATTTCACATATATGATGTCTATCTAAACTGGATAGCATAGCATAACATAATTCAAAGATATGATGAATAACTAAACAAGATCGCATGACATAATTCACCTACATGTTATCTAAGTAATCATGATTGCATCATTTAATTCACATATGTGATTTATATGCTAAACAGAGGGCATTCGATATGATGTCTAAACTAAGAACATGGTGTTGAATATTTTGTATATGGTGTCTAAACTATGCAATGCAAGACACCGCATGCATGCTATGAGCAGTATAACCGTGCCAAGTTAGAGCATACACCTCAGTGGGGGAATAGGACTGGTCATCTGTCTTTGAATCCATCTCCGAGGAGCTATCGGGACCCAACAAGAGATCTGCTTCGACAGGTAGCACTGTCTGCTCTGAAGGCCTTGTTTTCACTCTAGATTTTTCCATTTGTTGACAAACATTGTCAACAAATGGAAATGTAATGAAGAAAAGGATGGGCAAGATATCATTTAAATATATGATGCCTGGTTAAACAGGATGGCATTGCACATTTCATATATATTATGGCTGGCTAAAAGACATGAGACTGCATAATTCCCATATATGATATAGAAACTAAACAGGTGGCATTAAAGAACATGTCTAAACAAAGCTGATGACATATATGATGTCAAAACTAGGCACTACAAGGCAACATATGCATGATATGACTAACATCATCATGCCAAGGTAGAGAAAACACCTTGGGGGTAAATAGGAGTGGTCAGCGGCGTCTGAATCCGCCTCAGAACAGATATCTTCCTCTGGATTACAATCTGGAGAGGGGTGGGGAGGGTTTGCCATTGAACCCACCATGGAGCGATGTCTGCATGACATTGTATTGCCGCGCAAAACTCTTCTCTTTTTCTCTACATATTCAGCATGACTATGTACAATATTTGACATGCATACGAAAAAAATATGGTGAGGTTATGTAAGGAGAGCATGCAGAAATTTAGAGTGATGGTAACAACCAGTGGGTCGACGTTTTTCCGTTGAACCAAAATAGCCCTAATGGATCGACGTGAATGTTTAGTAATAAGTGATGCAACAAGTGTACAACCTCTTTGCTGTAGCCATGTCGACCTCAGCATCATTGGGTTGGTCGCTGAAGCAGTTGAGGCAGAGGTGGCTGTCGGAGGTGTGGAGGAAGTTCTGAGGTATCTGTAGACGGCGTCCAGGGCACTGCTCTGTTGTGATGGATCGTTCTGTCGTTGGAGAAGCTCCGGTGAGCCGTAAGACGTCAAGCCTGAAGCAGCACAAGACAGACATCGTCAATCTCAAGTGCGATTCTAATAGCATCTCCAATAGATGATGTAAAATGGATGTAAAATTAACATCACCAAAAACCACCTGACTACAACAGATGAGGTAAAAACTGTTGACTCTGAACTTAACTGTCAAAACTGAAATTTACTGTGGAATCTGAATGCTACTGTCGAAACTGAATGGTAGCAGAGAGGCACTTGACATGTAGTTTAGGGAGGGCCTGCAGTTCATCTTCAACCTGCACCCCCTGAGCCGCCAGCCACCACCGGCCGAACCGCCAACCCCAGCGCCACCTCGCCGCCCCAAAACAACTCGCCACCGCCGCCCCGGCAGCCCTCTAGGCCCCCACCCCACCCTGAACCCTAAGATAGATAGTGGGGTACCTCTCCGGCGAGCCCCCGTCCCCGCTGCAGGTGGTTCTTCCTTAACTTCGGCGAGCCCCCCAACCCCTGAAAATCGACTGACCCAAAAGTCGATTCAGTTGACTGAAGTGTGGCATAATTGGAGCAGAGCAGCAGCACGAGCGAGGGGGAGGGCAGCAGCAGCAGCTGGGCGAGCGAGCGATCGAGAGCTGGAGCAGCAGCAGCAGCGCGAGCGAGCGAGCGAGAGCCGGAGCAGCAGCAGCAGATCCGACTGGTATGGATGCCGTCGCCGAAGGGGCCTCGCACTGGGGGAGAGCCGCCGTGGAGATGTCGCCCGTGACGCCGGCTTCAAGGTAGCCGCTCCATGGAGGTGCGGGATGGAGCACCGTCGGCGCCGGGAGGTCGAGTTAAGGAGAAGGTGCGATGTGATGAGTGTACAACCTCTTTGGTGGCGCCGAGTAGGCCTCGGCTTCGTCCGAGGAGTCAGTGAGGATGCTGCGGTGCCGGTGGAGCAGGTTATGGCGGCACTGTGGGGATGGAGCACCCGCGATAGATGAGGCGAGCGTCAGAGCAGCTCCTTGGAGGTGGAGGATGGGGCGGCTGAACCGGCGGGACGGCGAGATGGACGACGGATCCTCATCCGGGGAGGTGGACGAGGGACGTCGAGCCGTTGCGGTGATTGACGTCGTTGGGGAAGAGGCTCCGGCTGGGCAGCGGTGATGTGGTGGATGGAGGAGGGTGGGGTTTCGCGGCTGGAGCGGAGAGGTTATGGCGGCCTGAGATTTCGAATGGCGAAAAGGGGGCGATGGGAGGGGGTGAAGCATGACTTAGGGACACGCTTGTCGAAAATGTAGGGTGTGTTACAAAAGTATGCCCCACCGATTTGAACTAGCAGCCCTTTCGGCTCAGGGTTAGAAGGGGGATTTTGCGTGTCGGGATTTGGCAGCTGGAGGAAGTTTTCGCGCGCGTTGTAATTTCAGGATAGCAAGGCGCGGGTTGTGAAGGCGCCAGTTTTGGGAGCACGATATCTGAATTTTCGGGATATAACAGGAACGCGGGTTGAATTTTAGGGACAAGCCTAATGTGTAGTAATATTGTACTTATACGTACCAAATCAATTCGCACTTCCCTCAACCAAAAAGAAAACGAAAAAAATAAAACTATTCACACCACACAAAGAGAGAGTCTTGCCCTGTTTTACTATACAAATGCTATTCAAAGGTACTCCCTCCTTCCATCTATATAGGGCCTAATGCATTTTTTGATGCTAACTTTGACCAAATATTAGAGCAATGATATTTGACATGCAACTTACACAAAGCACACCGATAAATTCGTCTGTGAAAGGTTCTTTCAATGATATAATTTTCACATTGTGCATGTCATGTACTATTAATCTTGTCAATAGTCAAAGGCGGTCTTAAAAATCTCATTACGCCCTACATAGATGGAAGGAGGGAGTATGAATCCATGTTATGTCCGATTAAATTTTTTCACTTGCTGTATAATGCATGTAACCTACTCATACCAACATTTGAGTGCATTCCAAATGTCTATACTACCGCTGCAATTCGAACTAAATTTGAATTCGTTTCTCTATTTCAATAAGAATCTACAATCATGATTGTTGCCAACTTCAACCATCATAGTTTCCTTGCTATCCGCCAGATATAAATCGGGCGGCCTATAATGCAGGATGGCAGGCACACCATCATCAACAACTCCGTTTTTTTATAAGAGTAGCGATAAAATATATTAAATGTAGCATAACATGTTCATAACCACACCATGTGTATCATCGTTATATATATTCACACATGCGTCGGTTTGAAATGCTATGATAAATTCTTCAAATATCCGAATTCGCTTTTTATAATGAAGTATATATGATCTCTATTCGTCTTTTACACCCACACAACCCTCTTATCTTTGTAGCTAGCGCTAACTTTCTCTTATGCATGCACACGCCCGCATCCCTCTCACCCCCCTTCAGCATTCTGTAGCTCCATCGCGCAAATTCGTCATTTCACTTTAGGTCGTTCACCCCCGGTGTGTGTTGGCCCCCAGCTCCTTCTTTATGGCACACATCGATCGATATGCCTCTCTAGCCAGGCGTGCCTAGCACAAACAGAAGCTTCCCCTCTTCTCTTGTCACCGTCCATGTCGCACTCCCACCACTCTTTTCATCATTCTCGTACTCGCACACTCCCCCCTCGATATAGTTTGCCTCTCGTACCACCTCCTACATGCATCCCTCTCTCTCTCTATCCTTCTCCTCGTGCCTAATTTGCTTCTAACACACACATGCATGTATACCGATCGATCTCCCAACATATACCTAGATCGACTTTAACTACCCCCCCATCGATCGACGTACCTCGCAAGTTATGTCTCTCCTTTCTCTAACAAAGGGCGATTGATCTTTCTATGTAGTTACGTCTGCTTACCACAGCCACATCGTCCCCCCTCATCATTCTTGCATGCCTCCTGACCCGTCTCTCACACGCACGTGCACAGACAACAAGCAGCCATCTCCTCTCTTATTGATATTGCGGGCGTGCCCTCCGTTTGTCTAGCAAGCCTATCCCACCATTTGTTAGAAGCAACTTCACCACCACCCCTCCAACACTCTAGCTCTGCCTCTCTCCCAACCTTATTCCTCTCCTGCACATATGCATGGACGCCAATCGATCTCCCTTAATACATGATGCAGATCGATCTCCTTAATACATGAGGTAGGCCTCTCTCCTCCTCCACACATATACCAGCCATTGTACCTCTATAGTTAATTGTGCCTCCCTGTTCCCCCACCACACACCGATAGTCGAGCGCTGCAGGTAGGTATCCATGCCACAGAGACAAACTGCACATGTCCCATCTCACGTTCCAATAGGCCAGCCACTCTATATCTTTGATGTGGGCACACACAAATTCGATGGCACTCTTTATCGATCACGCTCGCACACACACACACACATCATCCCTCTCTTCGATTCTATGGACACCTCAAGATGAATTTGTAAGAGTAGTTTATCTTGTGAGAGAAAAGGTTGAACGAGGGAAGGCCTTATTTGTGAACATGGACAGACGTGCGGGTATATTTTTGCAAAATTGCCATAGTTTCTTTCCTATCCGTTATAAATAAATCCGACGGCCTATATTGCAGGATGGCACACACACCATCATCACCAACTCTATTTTCTACTCCCTCCGTCCGAAAATACTTGTCATCAAAATGGATAAAAAGAGATGTATCTAAAACTAAAATACATCTAGATACATTTCCTTTTATCCATTTTAATGACAAGTATTTACGGACGGAGGGAGTATTTGTCTTTTTAGAGATTTCAACAAGTGATTATGACCAGACCTTACCAACATACTCAAAAAAGTAGTCCATAATTTTGATGTTACTCTCTTTTCTTGGCGGTGCAGTGCCATCTGGATACCTCATAAATAAATAAAGTACTACATGATACTAATATATGATACATGGCGTAGGAGTAGTAAGTATTATTAATACAGTTTTGCTAGAACTCGTCTAGATGAGTGTCGGGACCCCGATTCCAAGTCACATCGATCCAGCCGGTAACACCTCATATCACTTTGTGGCCTCACGCACGGTATCCCCACGGGTGTCGCCTTACCCTGGCCTGGGACCGTTTGCGCCTTTTGGCTCACGTATATGATTGTGTCGCTAGCATCCATATGACAGAGAACCCGGGCCGACATGGCTAGTCGTGAACCCCAAGCGGCACTAACCTATGGGGATAGGCATACATGATTCACATCGAGCGTGTCAGTCAGTAGCGTGTGAATCCGGGCTATAGCACTGGGCTAACAGGAATCCAGGGAACCCGGGCTGTAGCAGGCTAGGCAGGACTCCGGATGTCACCGCGTGACATTTCCCCGAAGGGACAGACACAGGAACGAAGTGAAACACATGCCGGCCAGTCAAGTGTCCTGAGCAGTAGTGCTGGGCTAGCAGAACTTCGGTGAACTGGGCTGTAGCGGACTACTACGGCTCAAGGAAGCACTAGACTACATTTCCCCATAAGAGAGACTGCCAAGGATAAACAACTAGATTGTCGGATCCCACACATAGAAATACACGTCACACGTACGCATAACATGCAAGTATGTGCTGTACAACATGGCATCACAACATAACGCAAACTCATATAGATAAAGGCTCAGAAGAGCCACATAACATTAAATACAAACAGGGGTCACATGACCCATCATTCAGAGCATACAAGCAACGGAAGCATTACATGTCTGAGTACAGACAACTACAAAAGAAAAAGGCTGGGAAGCCTGACTATCTACAAGTCCCTCCCAAGGGTACAAGATCGTAGTTGAGGTAACAAGCTACTCGTCGAAGTCCAAGTGGTACTACTAGTGAGACAGCTGTCTCACCTGCAAAACATAAATAAAGCAAACGTGAGTACAAAGGTACTCAGCAAGACTTACATCAGATCCTATCATACATGCATTTGTATCAAGAAGGTAATGTGGGGTTTAGTTGCAGCAAGCCAGCTTTGACTCAGTGGCTATCCTGTTCTAGGACAACGAGAAACTTCTTTGAGATGAGGTAGCACACACGAGTCCACTAATCACCACATCAACACACTACTATGGATTCATCCCCGTCTCCTTACGAGAAGGCCATCCATAGCATTCACACTTGTCTTGAGCATTTTAGAGTATCCACTTTAAGTTGTCTATCTACCACGTAAGAATCCAAGAAGTCCATAAACGAGGACACGGCTATTCGAATAGATCATGATAACCCTGCAGGGGTGTACCTCTACACACACGCTCTCACCACTTATCATCATATACACGTCATGTATCTCGGCAACCTTCAAGCAGAAGCCTGGCGAGGGTGTCGGCCACGACCTGACTAACCACGCAAGACTCTAGTCCAGGTTTATCGCCTATTCGGGTTCCATCCGCAAGGAGATCCGGCCGGGGTTTCGCTCACGGCCCCAAACGATGTGTACAGGGTTCCCGAGCCCACCATCCGGGTGCCACTCGGTACACCGGGCCACGTGTGCCTAGTCTGTCCCAAGTCCACCCTGTCAGGTGCCACTCGGTAGAAAAATAGCACTACCTACAAATACCAGAAACTATTTGCAACTCCTAGACAAAGATCAAGGCGGTTAATAAGTCGAGAGAGCTTGGAGCACCCGGAGCCCAATGTGTGGTAGTAGCTAGTCATTGGACAACTTACACAGAACTCAATTCTTAAGGACGGTCCCAATGAGACAACCCACCATGTACTCTTACATGGCCTCTGACCGCTACCTTTACCAAATCATGTTCACACGCTTAACTCTCAGCACCGGATCATATTGTAACACTCCAATTCATCCCCGATGAATCAGACCTGACATACTCTAAGCAATAGCAGGCATGGCATGTCAAGAACACAACATGGCTCAATCAACTCCTACACATGCTAGTGGGTTTTAACTATTTACTGTGGCAATTACAGGTCATGCAGAGGAATGGGTTCAACTACCGCAGCATAAAGTAGCAGTTGAATCGTTGTTGTCCTAATGAAATAAATGAGAGCAGGAGCGAGATAGTAGGATTGTATCGGAATGAACAAGGGGTTTTGCTTGCTTGGTAGATCAACAGGGGGGCACTGCTCCTCAGACAGGTACTCTCGAACACTCTCCGGAGCAGGACCTATCGAGAAGGAACGGTGTTGGAAATCAAACACAAGCATATGCAACATTATGATGCATGAACATGGCATGAGTATGTCATGTTTGTTTCAGTTAATGCAACTAGCATTCATTTGCATGATGTCCATTTGAGCCAAAGTTTCAAATGCAACTCCAAAATAAGCTCTTATAAATGCCATTCATGTGTTTTCATATGTAAAGCTTGTATATGTTGGTTTGTCATGCATGAAAATGGTACAGATGGATAGATTGAATTTTTCTGATCATTTTTCATATATAAATTATTTAAATCTGAGCTACGGTTGAATTTCTATGAATTTTTGAAGTTTATATCATTTTCTGGATATTCCTAATTTAATTTAATACCAGAAAATGATGTATTGCGTCAGCACATCATCATGCTTACGTCAGCAGGTCAAAGGCGGCTGACCAGGTCAAACCTGACATGTGGGGTCCACACGTTAGTGTCTGTGGCTAATCCTGATTTAAAATAAACCTAAACTGGTTTAGTTAATGGGGTTGGGCCCACGCGTCAGTGACCCAATTAGCTAAACAGGGTTTAATTAGTTGTTAAACTAATCCTAACTAAAGCTTAACAGGGCCGGGCCCCACATGTCGGCGACCCACGGAAAGGTCAAACCTCCTGTCTGCGGGGTCAAAGCCCACCGGCGGCTCGACACCGGCGAGGCCAGACGCGGCGGAGGCGTCGGAAATCGCCTTCCGGCGACCAAACGCACGGCGGAGACTGCCTACGTGATGCCCAGGCTCGCGCGCATCCAGTGGGACACGCGGGAGGCCGTGGAGTGGCCGGAGACGACCACGGCGAGGTCATCCGCGGCGGCCGGAGCTACGGGAACGGCGGGTTCGGCGCTACGGAGCTTGAGAGGTGCTGCGGAGTGCCTCGACGGCCTCCTGGCGTTGCACTGAGCACGGTGGTGTGCTCGGTCGCGGCGCTAGATGACAGTGGCCACGGCGGTGACATGAACGGCGGAGCCGAGCTCTCGGCTGCGACGGCGATGGTGTTGAAGGAATAATTCGAGCTAGGGGAGAGGGGGGGTTCGATGGCGGGGCTCACAGCGAGTCGAGCAGAGGCAACGGCGGCTCGGAGAAGGCTCTGCAGGCGACGGACGGGCAGTGGAGATCCACGGCGGCCGAGGTTGAAGATGACGGTGGAGGCGGCTCCACAGGGCGTCCGACAATGCACGGCTTGGCAGAGAGGTTGCGGACGAGGTGGCGGAGCTTTTGGACACAGCAGCGAGGCAAGGGGAGCACGGTGGACACGGCCACGGCTGGCGGTGGCGACGGATCCATTTGGGGGGGTGAGAGAGAGAGGTCTAGGGGAGGAGGGAGAGGAGGAGAGGGTCGAGGGATTTTCAGGGGGGTGCGTGTCGCCCTCGGATGCCTCCAGTGGCGAGCAGGGAAGCAGGAGGTGGCCGGCGTGTGCTCGCGCGCGGCGGCCACGCGCGCGTCCTCCTGGCGGGAGGAAGACGACAGGGGAGGGGGCAGATGGGCTGGGCTGGCCAACTGGGCCGGCCAGGCCACACAGTGCTGGGCCAGCACGGGAGCTGGCCGCACGTAAGGTTTCTTTTCTTCATTTTTGTTTTTCTTTTCTATTTTTCTGACATTCGTTTGGTTTAATAAAAATACTAAACCATTTTATTTAATTCTGTCAAATTTTGCAGGGACCTAAGGAATTAATCCAAAGCCCCTCACCAAAATTCAGAATTATTGGACAATATTTTGTATATATAAAAATATTTATCCAACACAAATAAATACTGGATTAATTCCAAATGCCCAAAATAAATACTTATGAGCTCTTTAAAATATTGGTTTGATTTTTATCTCTGTCCAATATTTTCATAGAGCAACATGAGCATTTTCTTGGACCCTTTTGGAGCAATTTTTACTTGGGTCATTTTCAGAAAATGATTCTAAGGGTTTCACAAATCCCCATTTCAAATTTAAATGGAATTTAAACATGATGCAAACATGAAGGGCTAGCCTAGGTCATACCAGAACTAGGGATGTGACAATGAGATATAATTTGGTCTCATTCATCTTTTATAGCCATTGGATGTGATGCTATATAAGATGCGTGTGTGCTGACGTGGGTTGTATTTGTTCTTGTGCAACGAAGTGACCACTGCATGTCATGTTTGATAGTCTCAAGTCACTAAAAGCATACAAGCCCCACATCTCTTCTTGGTTGTTTCCTCTATTTATGTCAAAAAATAAGAAACAACATGAGAGTTAATGCACCACGCCTATGTGTTTACTATTTGGTTTTCATAAGATGACTTAATACTCACCTAGACGGAGGGAGTATTCGATTTAACAACGGGCGGCGGAGTTCCCGATACGGCTTTAATACAGACGACGGAAAGAGTGGTGGTTCCCGATATGTTGAACGGCCAATGCATCCTCCTTCAATTAATGCATGAGGGAAGTAATGGGAGGAGGTCCGGGAAAGAGGTTGCATGATGTGAATGCAACGCAGTTTGCCCTCATTGCCCTCATATAAAGGCGCCCCTCCATTCCAATGCATCTACCACATTGTACGCATCTAAGCATTTGCCTAAGCACCTGCAGTAAGTGCAAAAGAGCTCACTCCAGACCCATGGCGGCGATGCGCATGAGTGGCCAGCGGCTGTGCCAGATGGTCCACGACGCCGGCCTGCGACATGGCGCCGAGGATCGTCTCCAGACGGTGTTGGAGACCGGCTGGTGGATGGCCGCCGTCGACACCAACTACGACTCTCAGTTGGACCAGATGATCGTTGCCACCAGCAACAAGTTCACCGTCCTCAAGAAGCTCGTGGACGACATCGCCGTACTCCTCCAGCCCGCGTGCCCGGGCCCCTCATTGCCTGTCACCCTAATCAGCCTCCATGGCCGAAACCTCTTTCAAGCATTGGTGGCCCTGCGACTGCCCGCCGACGCCATGAAGAATGTCCACCTGGAGGTTGCGCTCGCCACGAGGCGCCTCGCCCTGCAAGAATTCGTCGACCTACACATCCACGTGTACGAGGAAATCGTGTACATAGGTATCTACAAGGCCAGTGAGGACACTACGACATTGGCCTTCCTCAACCGGCTGGAAGCCTTGGATGCCTTTGCTGAGAAGCACCTCGAGCTCGCCACAAAAGCCGCCGCTCCTTAACCACCGGTCGGTGGCCCGGCGCACTAAGTTGAGGAGGAGGAGGTTGTACGTTCGTGGATCCATCTTTCTTCTTGCCTTCTGTAACCACCACTGCGATCGCATCATCGTGGCCTTAATTCTTATTGTGCTGTTGCATTCTCGCTCCAGTCAATACCGACATGTGCGATCCCTTTGCTTAATTATATGCATCATTGTAACTAGTACTCCATCCGTTAATTTATAAGTTGTGCTTACCTTTTCCATCAAATTCGTGCAACGCGCGGGCATCTTGCTAGAAACACTAGAATATGTCTATATAATCCGTACGTGATAGTCCACTTGAAATCTCAAATAAGACAAATATTTAGGTACGGAGGGAGTAATATATTAGGAGTATATCAAAACAATAGTTATTTCTTTCAAGTTTGTGAACAAATACTAGTATTCTACTACTTTGGATCCGTCGCAACGCACGGGCACATTGCTGGTAAAAGGAAAAGGCCTGCCACGTTCGCGTCGCACCCCCACACGCCCGGGAATCGGGAGTACAACACTGCCCGTCCGACATGACACATAGCTTAGGGAAGGCGTGTTGCCTAGAATTTTCACTTTCATGTGGGACCGCTGTTGAGCAAACCAACACCCCGCCCGCCGCCGGGTTGGAAAACAGATACGAGGGGAAGATCTAGCTGTAGCACGGAAGCCAAGAAATTTGGTGTCAGACGGGGCTCGTTGATAGAGTAGGAGCATTCCGTACTTGTACTACTCCTACTAGTACCAAGTTTGTACTCCTAATACTATATTACTAGTACTACCACTATACAACTAGTAGGTACGTGCACGGCACAGCATTGTAGGAACAAAAAATGGGAAGAACTTGTTTTGGGTGATTTATGTTTTTTTTCAATCAACGTAGTATGAATAATATGATGTGGGGGGCACCCATGAAGCTTATGTGGCTTGGTTGCATGGCTACGGAAGGTTAGAGAAAAATAAATAGATAATGTGTTTAGAGTGCACTCCACTAAATAGATATACTTTGGATCCATTGCAACGGACCGGCACATCTATATCTATACCCCCTATATAGTGTGTGAAAAACTTTGAAAGTTGGTCGTTGGATGAAGCCAATCCGACGGTACAAAGATGGAAAATCCGAGCACTACTGGCCGCTGGATATCATCCACCAGATTCTGCCACATGTATAATCTAGAAGACTGAATGGTTGAACTTAATTCATTACTAACTTCGCCAGAACTAAGCTTAGGCAAAGTTATTAGTTCTTAAAAATGAGAGCCACAAGTTGGCAAGCCTAAGGGAATCTTGCCACATTTTTTGTCTGTATGTCATGTGGGGCCTTACTGTGGCTTGAACCAAACACTCACATAAGTTAATCAAACTTTCCTAACCTTACATTCCACCAGATTTTGCCACATGTTAGAATCCAGAAAGCTCCACATGTAGAAGCATAATGCACAAACCACCAGAATCTCATGTGTGCAATGCACGTGTACCTTACTAGTACTAGTTGGTAGTAGTAAGAAACAAATTCCAGTTTTGGCACGAGCTCGTACTGCGGGAGCACCACAAGGCCTGCCACATGATTTACATTTCCCTCTCGGGGCCCACGGGACCAAACTTCAGTGGCTTAGTGCCCGGCCTATGAGTCAATGACATGCGGACCTTAAATGCAGCTGGCCCACATGTCATTCTCATGGTGGTGGCGTTGTTCGCGACTCAGTCGTTCGAGATGAACCGGCCGGTGGTGGCGTGGCCGTGGCAAGGGTGCCACAGCTGGGCGTCGGGGCGTTGGATGCAAATGAAGACGAAGGGGAGGTGAAGAAGCCGAGGAGAATCGGTTCCCGATAGAGAAGTAAATGGGAGAAGTGGCGTGCAGGCAGTTGATTAGACGGCTAGGTAGACTAAACGAAAATGCTATGCAGGTAGACTGATGAGTCATACTTGTTCGTGTACGTGCCCATCCTTCCTGATAGGTGGGACCTATGCAAACAGATAAAAAAATGTGTCATAGTTTTTTTGAGCGCGTGAGTGGGAGACACAACATTCTCTGGTTAAGGAATACTCCCTCCATTTAGGTGAGTATAAGTCACCTTATGAAAATCAGGTTTTCCCAAGACCTTTAGGCGTGGAGCATTAACTTCCTGCTCGATCCCGTCCCAGCCTCGTTAGCCAGCGTTCTCTTCCTCTACTGCCGCGTTCTACCTTTCCATTTTTCCTCTTCTCAATGGTGGAACGATCTACATGCCGCCCTTGATGCACCAGAACGACCACTGCATGCATCACGGCAGGGCGTTGATTGGGCATGCACGAGAATTTGGTTCTGCTCGCAATATGGATGATACCTGAACGATGAAGTGAACAAGCATGCTAGCACGGGAGGCCTATTTCCACTATACAATACTAGAGTACTCATGTTCCTACTACTACTACTAGTAGTAGTAGTAGTAGTAGTACAACTGTGGTACACTTGATGGTCAAAACACTATTCATTCGGTCCTCACAGTGAAGTGACAACACCCTGGGCCTGATACTAGTCCAGGCGGCGTGTTCGGGTTACCAAAGTCAGCCTCACCCTGTGCACTCTGCAGTCTGTCACCGCCGCTGTATAGCACATTGGCGCCTCGCCTCATCTCCCTCTCCGGTCCCATAGCACCACTCAATCTCCATCTCCATCTCCTTCTCCTTCTCCGTCTCCATCTCCATCTCACTGTGCCCCCGTGTACCGTCGCCTGACTCGCCTCCCCCAGTACCACTATTCCCTCACTAGCCGCTCCACCACCGACATCCTTCTCCCCCGTAAATCAAGCCCCCTTCCAAACTCCAGCATGGCCGAACACGAACCGAGCAGCATCCATATGAGCCGCGATTGGAGCAATCTCCCCAGTGACATCCTCGACCTCTGTTGTTCGTGTATGGATATGTTGAGCGCCCTGCGGCTAGCTGCATGCTCGAGGGACATGCACACGGCCATCGTCGAAGCGAGGCCTAAGCTTTTCAAGACACCCTTCTTGCTGCTATCTGGCTTGTGAGATTGGCTCACCATGATACGGAGGCGTGCATGATTCCCCTCGACTTCAATCTGATCTCCATTAGTCGAAACTTCTTTGCAGGTATGTAGTGGGTCGCCGTACATCATTTCCCTCGACATCGATCCGATCACATCGCCTGAAACTTCTTGGCAGGTATGTACTGGGTCGGTATGAACTCCCACTGGATGGCCGCCTTCAGAGAAAACCGTAAAAAGTTGGTGCTCATGAACTTCCAGACCTCCCATGAGATTATCCTTCCTCCGTTGGATTATATAGAGTATTAGCATCGCAGTCCAAGTCATCTAGATTAATACGTCAGTTGGACGGACCTTGTTTTGCAGAAGATTGTAGAAACATGCACCACACTGTTGGTTTCATCTAACCATACATTAGGGAAGTAAATGTGCATACGGAGAACTCTAAATTTGGAAGTAGTGAAATCCTGCAATGCTTACCATGTGTACATACCTATATTCGCCCTTCAGCAATCAATGGCTAGAATAATATCCTCACAAAAATTTTGCCCACAGAACACGAGTATATAACAATGCATGGTCTGTTAGTTTCCTTGAAGAATTTGTTTGTGAGGACAGAACATGGTTACATAACATGCATGACATGGTAGTTTCCTGTGAAGAATCGATTGCGAGATAACATGAGTATAACCATGCATGGCACTTCTATATTTTCGAACCCAGTATACATTTCCATGTATTTTCCTCCCAGTTCCAACAGGGTCATATCAATGCTGTTTCTTGCATTATCCTACTCATACTCTGAACAATGCTGATCTTACATTAACAATGCCTATCCCTTTTGATATGATGCAGTGTCCCTACAGTTACTGCCCTTTGTAATCACACCAGCTTTGCCAAAAACAGGGAAGCACAACTAGTTCCTCGCTCGATCAGACAACGGCAAAAGACTGATGATCATTCGGACACATGAGCCAGAAAAGTTATATTGCAAAAACCCCACTATATACAAGCACCGTGTAATACGTGAGTATCCGGAAAGTGGCTGTTACGTCTAGCTATGAGAAGGATACCAGCTTGTTGGGGCCTTTAGGATTTTTTTAGTTGGAGGCGGGTAAACAGCCTTGGTTCACACTCTCTCTTTCTCGGACTCAATTATCCGATTAACTAGGAGATCACCGTTGGCAAGGACCTTGATGGCAGAGAGGCTCTATTTGCTATGGAAAACTGTGTCTACACGGCGAGCCCTAGGAGTTCGGGAGAAAACTCCCCTGATTGTCAATGATACGGCCTATAGCCAAAAGAAGGTGAGAATGACAAAGGCATCCAGATTAACTTTGATCCTTGGATGTCTCAATTACGACAGGCAGTGATGTGGTTCAAGCCTACTCCAGTTCCCCCAAATCCCCCTCCTGTACTCCCTGTACTCAAGCGCACTATCATGTCGCCGGTCAATGCGGATCTCCGAGCCAGAGATCCTAAGGTCCGTCATGCCTTCGGTCGCTGCGTGCTGTCGCTCAACAGTGGCATGGCGGCGCTTGACGACCAGTTTGCCGCCAAAGTGCTGATGGTAACCATCAACGGCGACCGGCCTCCCGTCTCGCCGTACGACCTTGTCAAAGCTCTTGGCATTGCGCATTGCATCCAAATAAGTGACTTGCTCATCGAAGTCTGTCCGCCACCGGCTGATTTCTTCATGAGGTTCCGGACAACTTTCGACTGCAGTCGTGTGTTCGAATCTTCCCGGCGTTTGTTCTGTGATGGCGCCCTGGTGAGCTTTGGTCGGTGGCACCCAGGATGGGGCTCCGTGCCCTCTTAGCTTGAGTTTTTAACAAAGCGTACCTTCCACGACATGCCTCGTCGTGCTTGGAATAGCGAGTCCTTGAACGAGCTTATCAACGACCTTGGAGGTGAGCTCGTAAGTATGTTTGTTCCTCCAGACAGCTGGGCTCTGACGGTTATGGCATGGATGAAGAAGCCGTCCACCATACCGAAGGTGATTGGTGTTGAGATACCGGTGCAGGAACCAGGGTTGTACTATTCGTCACCACCAAGGCCGCCGCGGACCACGTTAGGGATGTACCTGTATCGAGTGTCCGTGCATGTCGAAGAAGTGGTTAATCCATCAATCGAAGTCCTGCCGCCGCCGCTGGTGCCAGGGTCCGTCAACGAGTTCCATTACAGGAGTAAACGTCAGACTTTCCCCGTGTTGCTCGGAACGATGGATGTCACAGGGCCTACTCCATCGCACGGCGGAGGCCACTGCTTCTTTGGGAGAAGAGGCAGGGCTGGCTGCCTGGATGTGCTCTAATTTGAGGTAACAACTGAATCTTGTCAGATACTAGTTAAATCCGAGCTATGGGTTTGAAGCACTGATATGCCAGTACATTTGATTGTGACATGTTCTAATTTTGTACCTGAACATTTTTTAGAAAGGGTTGTACGTCAACATAATGTCCTAGCAGAACTTATTGTGTTGTTTGTCTATTTTCTTTGCACAACATTCAAGATATTTCCCCGTCATTGATAAAGACGATGAACCGTTATGTACGACTTTGTTGGTTTCAACATAGCCCTTCCCGTAGCGATCCACTGCTTCCATCCTGATTGTGCCGCCTGCGTGAAATTTTAGTATGCAAGTTCGGTGTGCTATGATGTTCTATATGATTCTGTCAACTATATAAGTTTTTACTGAGCATCAGCAATGCATATGGCTGAAAGATGTATTTACGAGCATTAGCCGATGGGTCTCTCTCTCTATCTCTCTCTCTCACACACACACACGCGCACACACACAAGTGGGACTCGTTGAATTATTTATTTGCTCGTGATAGATTTTAATTAGGTTCCACTGTAATCTAACTTTTTGCTTAAGTTATTAATTGAGCTCATTGACTTCAAAAAGTTGTACAGAAACCTTGTATGGGATTTTCCGGCGTCGCTGAATGTGGGCTGAGTAACCATGTTAGGTTGTACGGTACAAAACAGGCCTTTTTTTTTCAACATCAGCAATGCAATTGAGCCGACAGTTGTACACAATATCCGGGTCAACTTGTTATTCTCCGCCCCGCTGGGCTGCAAACTTTCCTAGGAGGTATGCATTAGGCTTAACAAGAGGCTTAACAAGAAAATGGACTTGAAGAAATAATAAATGGGATGTAATTATAATAACTGGACAGTTACTATGCACCAAACATGTAATTAGTTTGAAAAATATATTATTTTGGAATTTGAAAATTTTAATTTCATTACTTGTTGCACGCGCAATATTTCATTAGATTTTAATGTAATACAACTTTATTTTGAAATTATATTTAACCTGACTAGAAATTTCGGATAAAAATATTTCGGATCCCATCAAAATGTGCGAATTTTTTTTGAATTCTGTTTTGAGCGGTTGTTTGAAATTATTAATCGTTGTCCTAGCTAGAAGTTGGGCTGTACTTTTAACAAACTGTAAATGGGTTGTAGTAAATTCCATTAGAATTTAAAAATGGGCTGTACATTCTTACAAATCGCAAATGGGCTATATGTTCTCTGCCAAATCCGAGTTGTGGGCCTACTAACTTGACGCGTACCAAGAGCTTTGTCAACTTAGTCAATATAAATGATTCTAGCTGCAGTGATCGTACGATGTCCATCCAACGGCCGTAGTGCTTCTTCAACCTCTGGTCTTTTTGCTCCAGCTGCCCAAAGCAGCGCCGGTCGTGTCGCGTGCTCCTACCTCCCGTGGCCGGCTGTGATGCCGCGGAGGCCTCACCGCCCCGTACTACTCCCACCGCTGGCCAGGCCATCCCTCTACTCACCCACACCCCTGTTATTCTGCGGCGACGGCAGCCTCACACCATAGCCGAACCAGTGAACCCTCGTACTCCTCTCCGCGTGGGCTTCCACTGCTGCGTCTTCCCCGGCTCCGTGTCATCCCCTTCCTAGGCCTCGCCGTCGTCCAGACCACAGCCCTAGTGCTCGCGGCGCGGCGTGGTCAACATGGTCAACGACCGACTTCTATCGAAAGAGTACTGTACGTGGAGAGGCTGACAGCTGGGTCCAGGCGGCTGCAAGGAAGTGCCTCCTTATTACGCGAAAATAATTATTCCTCCACCTGACAGCAGGGACCCAATGGACGGGCCACCTTATTTTGCGAAAAATGTTTCCCCCTGACTGCTGGGACCCACCGGACGGGCAAATGTATTTCGCAAAAAAACGTTCCCCCCGCCATCAGCTCGGACCCACCGGAAGTGCCGCCTTATTATGCACAAAAAAATGAATACTCCCCCTACTAGCTGGGACCCACCATGGTGGGAGGCTGACTTGTGGGCCTACTAAGTTGACTGGGATGTGGGCCTTTGGCAACTTTAGTCAATATGAACGATTCTAGCTCCAGTGACCGTACGATGTCCATCCAACGGCCGTAGTGCTTCTTCAACCTCTGGTCTTCTTGCTCCAGCCGCCCAAAGCAGTGCCAGCCGTGCCGCATGCTCCTGCCTCCCGTGGCCGGCTGTGTTGCCGTGGAGGCCTCACCGTCCCCTACTATTCCCACCGCTGGCCAGGCCCTGCAGCGACGACAGCCTCACACTGCAGCCGTACCAGTGAACCCTCGTACTCCTCTTTGTCCGGGCTTCCACTGCCGCGTCTTCCCCGGCTCCCCGTCGTCCCATTCCTAGGCCTCGCCGTCGTCCACCGCCCTGGTGCTCTCGGCGCGGCGTGGTCAACGTGGTCAAGGCACGACTTCCATCGAACGTGGACTGTACGTGGAGAGGCTGACAGCTGGGTCCACGGCCGGAGCAAGGAAGTGCCTCCTTATTACACAGAAAATAATGGTTCCTCCACCTGACAGCTGGGACCCACCAGACGGGCCATTGTATTTCGCGAAAAAACATTTCCCCCTGACTGCTGGGACCCACCAGCTACATCTTCGCATGCAAGGAAGTGCATCCGGGCAAAAAAATGATTCGCCCAACTGACTGTTGGGACCCACGAGCTACATCTTCGCAGGCAATGATGTGCGTGACAGTCGGGACCCACCTGGTCGAAGCGCACGTAGCGTTGTCATTCTGGTCGTGAACATGTACGTACATATATACTGGTGGATGTAGAGGCGCGCACGTGTCATAGTAGAGGCGCATACGTGTCGTAGTAGAGGCGCGCACGTAGCATGTGCACATACGTACAGCGGCCCGGGTGCAAGAAAGAAAATACGGCCACGTATGTGTACATACGGGCGGGGTCTCGAACGCCTACTCGCGCATATGACGGCCAGGGCTCGTGTACATGGCTGGGTCGGAACGGAGAAACAGCGTCGTTGTCGTGTTCATTGGGAGGCAACGGAATGCTTCGTGTTCATGGGGAGGCAACGGAATGCGTCATGTTCATCGTGAGGCAACGGAACACGTGGGAGCCTACCGGCTGGGTCGGAATGGAATGCGTGGTCATGTTCATCGGGAGGGCTTGGACGGAACATGTGATGGAGACGAGGCCTGGCGTACCGCACAACGGAGGAAACAGAGCTCCTACGTTCGGAACGGGGTCCTGTTGATCAGGAGGGGTCTGGCGTACCGCAAAACGGAGGAAACATACCTCCTATGGTTGAAACGGGGGTCCTGTTGATCGGGAGGGGTGTGCCGTACCGCAAAACGGACGAAACGGACCTCCTACGGTCGAAGTGGGGCTCCTGTTGATCGGGAGGGGTGTGGCGTACCGCAAAACAGACGAAACAGACTTGTGTTGGAGCGCTACGGTCAAAACGGGGGTCCCGTTCTGTCGGCGTTCTGGGAACGGGGGTCCCCAGACTTGCCTGCCTCCGGCCTGCGGCGTGGCTTAAAGCGGGCCAGCGCGGCCCGTCTTCATGAACACAGACCCAAGACCCTCGTGAGGGGCCAAGCCTTGCGGGGCGGACGACACAGAGCTTCCTCAGGCACGGCCTCATTAGGTTGGCTCGCGAGGAGGCGGAGAGATCAAAGCGGGGTACCTCACGAGGTGCCCGTGACGCAAGCCATGCCGACCAAAGGCACCAGGCGGGCGCCAGCCGCGCAGTGTCCTCCTTTCCTCTTTGGTGCAAAGGGAGCAAGTGCAGGCAAGAGCATCAAGCAAAGGCACCCGTTTTGGTGCAACGAGAACAAGACCAGTCCAATGGCAGGGAGGAAGTCATTGTGGAGCCCAAGCCAGCGTCACCACCAGAGCCTTTGGCAGGCGAGGACCAACTTTAGTCAGGATAAGTGTACCAGATGTTCCCCTTCAAAATGGCCAATTGTTGGCACCCTTCTCGCTCAATATTTGGGAAGAGGCCCAGGGCCTTTGCCTATAAATAGGACTAGCCACCCACAGGGTAGGGGGGATCGTAATCGAGAGATCGGATGGAGATCGGATCTAGAATCAGCCAACCCAAAAACAAGCTGGGATCGGATTGAGTAGCATCAGAGAGAGAGAGAGAGAAGGGTGACTGAACTCCTCCTAGCAGTTCATCCCCCCAGCCAAGAACAGACCCTCGCGAGGCTGTTCTTCCTTGTATTGCTCATCATCATCAGCCCAAGAGGCAATCCATCACACCACACACTGGAGTAGGGTATTACACCACAACGGTGGCCCGAACCAGTATAAACCCTGTGTCTCTTGTGTTGTTCTTTCCATAGCTTAGATCTTAGCGTGGCGGTGGGGCGGAGGTAGGTAGAAGGCGAAATCTCCATGCGCACCCCAGTGTTCGAACCTCAAGGGTCTGCCGGAACCCGAAATCCGACATTTGGCGTGCCAGGTAGGGGTACGCCGGAATTCGTCTTCCACCACCCCGTTCTCCTCCGACCATCGCGTCCATGTCTGACGCTCGTCGGGCCCGCGCCGAGCGCCGGGCCCCTCTCGCTTCCCGCGTCGCCCAGACGGCTCCTGTCGACGGAAGACCCGGATCATGGAAGCAGGAGGCTTCCCGAGACCGCCCCCAAGAAGAAGAAGACATCGTCCGGCCCGGCCCCTCAGGAGGCAGGCCCCTCAGGGCCCGCGCCTGCCCAGGGGGATCCTCCTTCCATCGCGTAGGAAAGCGCGCCCGGTGCCCTCCTCAGGCAGGGCTCCGGCTCTCCCCTGGAGGGCCACCGACCTGGCTAAGGTCACGAGGGAGGCGCTTGGGCACCACATGGAGGCGTATTTCGAAGCACGTTTCCCTCAAGGAGTAAGGCAAGGAGAGCCAGACCCTCAGGAGTTCGTCAGCAAGGCCATTCAGGAGCTACAGGAGTCAAGAGTCATGAAAGGCGGCCGCCGCCTACCAGCTGTGGCTCCCCATCCAGGCGAGGATGGTGGGCTGCGCGTCTGCATCGACATACCAGGGCTCAATCGAGTCGCCTCTCTGGAGCGCCTCTGGCCCTCGCGAGTGGGGCGCAGCGAAGGTCCACCCCACAGCTACGTTCGCATGCCTTACGACTTGCCGAACGCGGCTGCCACGTACCAGCGCCTCATGAGGGGCATCATGGAGGCTCAAGAGGCCAGGCGTTCCGCAGCCCTGGCGTAGATGGAGATGGTCCGCGAGGAGCCACCAGCGCCTCCGAAGCCCCCCGAGGCCCCTGGGCCTGGGGGCACGTGAGGATCGGCTTCCGCAGCCCACCGAGTCTGCTACACCAACACTCCTTCGTCCTCAACATCATCATGTGACATCTTTCAAGTTTCATTCCAGCTGGGAGCGCCCCCCAGGGCTGCATTATTCCCGGGCCGCGTGGGTTCGTCCCTGCGGCGTGTATCCCTTTTATTTCATGTTGTTAGCTTACCTTGTTGGGGGCGCCCCGCGGGCTGCATCATCCCTAAGTCGCTCGGGCCTCACCCAGTGATGTCTGCCTTCCCAGCATCTATTTGAATAAATCCACTCCTTTGCGGCTAATGTGTTTGACCTAGTTGCCCGCTCAACTGACGCCAACTGACGGAGCTGCTCCCAAACGGCACGACGCTTGCGCATGGGTCCGTCCCTGCAACGTCGACAAACCTGAATGGCTGAGCTCTGGCAGCGGCAGCCCCGCATGGCGCCACCTCGTCAAGCCTTCAGTGCCTCATCGCCCCTTAGAAGCAACCAACGACTGACTGTCAATTGTCATGGCAACCCCTCGTTCTTTCTATGATGGGTCTACAGGATCTCCTGAAGGAGCTGCGTCAGGCGAGGCCCTTGTGGTGTCTCCTTCACTCTCATCCGCGCGAACCGCTTGCACATTAAAGGGGGGTGCCTGAGCATCGTGACTCAGGGCTCCTACTGGCTCTCCAGCCCTCACCCTCTGGCCTTGTCCATGGCATCGCGACCTGGCATACCAGCGACGGCTGAGACTCGCTCAAGGGCTGGGACCCGAGGACGTAGAGCAGAAAGGGGAGCAAAGGCCAGAGGGGAGGGACACGCGAGGACCTCGTCGAGCAACCTCACGCCTGCCGATGCACGGACCCGGCGACACACCAGAGAGCGGCCCCTGATTCTCGAGATAAGTCACCACCCGGAAGCACCAGCTACCGTGGCACCATCCCCGCACCTAATGCAATCTCGTGTTAGCGACGCCGCTCTCCTTTCTCACCGAACGACGGCTGCTTGAGCGCCAAAGGGGACCTCCTGAGCATCGCGACTCAGGGGCTCTTACCGGACCCCGGGTCGCTCACCTCTTGGCCTTGACCACGGCATCGCAACCTGGCATACCAGCGACGGCTGAAGCCGCCTTGGGACTGGACCTGTCGGCGCAGAGCACCAAGCCCTCGTGAGGTTCGAAAGGGAGAACTGAGCTAAGACGAAATGAGCAACTCGCACAATTCTACGACAAGGGTTATTTTAACAAAACATGATCACGGGCACCTTACAAGCCCCCACGGAAGGCGTCTTTGATTCCTCGCAGGGAAAAGATCCTAAAAGGACGCTAACTACGCGCGCCCCTGCAAAAGACGCCATCATCAACAGTGGGCCGTCAAGCACCGGCGCCAACCCCATCCAGATCAGAGTCGGCGACGGCCTGACGAGCCCGCCCTGCTCCAGGAGCGGTGCCAGCTCAGGAGCTCGTAGCTGTCGTCGCTCGTCTCCGGAGTCGCGAAGAGCTCGCCGGAGTCGCTGGAACCTCCGCCGCCTCCGCCGCCTGTGGAGCCGCCAAGGGAGCGGTCGGCGGGCCCAGTCCTTGCCGTAGTAGGGTCCCGACCACCTCTCCCGGGGCAGCACTCCAGCCGCCGCCCGTTAGCATCGAAGATCTTGAAGAACACCACCAAAGCACCGCCGACCTCCACGATCACAGGTAATCATGACCCGCTTTGCATGCAGGGACTTGTCCAATCCATGCAGTTGCTGAGGCGCCCACGTCCAGTCAACCGCCATGCGGCGCCCAAGGCCGCAGGCTGTTAGGGCCCGTGGCGCTTCGCTCTTGCCCTTTCGCCTCCCTGCACGGCCAAGTCCGGGCGCGCCTTGGGCCCGGGGGCTACTGTCGGTGTTCTGGGAACGGGGGTCCCCAGACTTGCCTGCATGCGGACTGCGGCGTGGCTCAAAGGGGGCCCAGTGCGGCCCGTCTTCATCAACACAGACCGAAGACCCTCGCGAGGGGCCAAGCCTCGCGGGGTGGATGACACAGAACTTCCTCAGGCACGGCCTCATCAGGTTCGTCTCGTGAGGAGGCAGAGAGATCAAGGCGGGGTACCTCACGAGGTTCCCGTGACGCAAGCCATGACGACCAAAGGCGCCAGGCGGGCGCCAGCCGCGTAGTGTCTACCTTTCCTCTTTGGTGCAAAGGGAGCAAGCGCAGGCGAGAGCATCAAGCAAAGGCACCCGTTTCGGTGCAACGAGACCAAGACCAGTCCAACGGCAAGGAGGAAGTCATTGTGGAGCCCAAGCCAGCGTCACCACCAGAGCCTTTGGCAGGCAAGGACCAACTTTAGTCAGGATAAGTGTACCAGATGTTCCCCTTCAAAATGGCCAATTGTTGGCGCCCTTCCCGCTCAATATTTGGGAAGAGGCCCAGGGCCTTTTCCTATAAATAGGACTAGCCACCCACAGGGTAGGGGGGATCGTAATCGAGAGATCAGATGGAGATCGGATCTAGAATCGGCCAACCCAGAAACAAGCTGGGATCGGATCAAGTAGCATCAGAGAGAGAGAGAGAGAGAAGGGAGACTGAACTCCTCCTAGCAGTTCATCCCCCCAGCCAAGAATAGACCCTCGCGAGGCTGTTCTTCCTTGTATTGCTCATCATCATCAGCCCAAGAGGCAATCCACCACACCACACACTGGAGTAGGGTATTACACCACAATGGTGGCTCGAACCAATATAAACCCTGTGTCTCTTATGCTGTTCTTTCCATAGCTTAGATCTTAGCGTGGCGGTGGGGCGCAGGTAGGTAGAAGGCGAAATCTCCGTGCGCACCCCAGTGTACGAACCTCAAGGGTCTGCCGAAACCCGAAATCCGACACGTTCACCGGGAGGGGTGTGGCGTACCGCAAAACGGGACTCCACGGGATACTATTCATCTCCACCGGACATCCTCCAGCCTCCACAGGCTACCGTCGACCTCCTCCAGCCTCCACGGACTCCTATTCATCCAGCCTCCACCGCGCGCTACTCCACCGGCTACTGTTCAACCACCCCTCCATGGGCACCCCTCCACCGTCTACTGTTCATCCAGCCCTCCACACCACGGGGTCCTGTTCAACCACCCCTCCACGAGCACCCCTCGGCCGTCTACTGTTCATCCAGCCCTCCACCACACCACGGGGTCCTGTTCATCTAGAGGTAATGCCATCGCTCACTGTTCATCCACCCCCCCCGCAACGCTCACTATTCATCGGGTTCAGTTAACAGCCATCGATCGATCGCTCGTGTTCAGTAATGCATAGCCTGCAGTGCAATCGCTCGGGTTCAGTTAGAGCCCAACGCCTCGCTCAGGTTCAGTTAGAGCCAACACCTTGCACACACGCGTGTATGTGTACGAGAGAAATGCGCATCGCTCGGCCCCCGATCTCCCACCGTTACCGGGAACTCCCCGAAATTTTCCTCCCCCTCGCTTCTACCACGGTTTTTTCGTCATGGACGACCCAAAGAATGTCATGCAGCCGCGTCTCCGGCCCGCCCAGGACGAAAAGCCCATTTTCTGTCATGATTTTTTGTCATAGAAGTAGGAGCCCACCACATCTATGATGATACTGGGTTTTGTCACAATTATCGTCATAGAAGTGTCATATGTATGACAGAAAAAAAATTGTTTGGCCAAAAATTTCACAGATGTGTCTTTTTTTTGTAGTGAAAAGCGGTCGGTCTGCATCGAAGGTGCGCGGATGGCCTTCGCATGTGTCAATATACAATGGGCGAAGATGGACACCGTCAAGCTTGCGACTGAGGGACTGCCCGCTGGCAAGGAGCACCGCATGCCGGAGCGGTATTTTGATGATGTCCTCAAGGGATCCCGCATTGTAGAGGGCCAGTGCTCAAAAGACATTATCTTTGAATGAGTACCTTCATGTTATCCCGCCCTATATGATGGAAACAAGACTGATGTGTAATATAATGCTTGCTGTTTATTTTGGAATTTTACCTCCCGTGCAGCTGTTTTTATTAAATCTGAGAGTTGGCCAGTCGTCAGCTTCAGCCCTCATGTAGGTAGTACGGGGGTGTTCGGGATGGAATCTAAGCACTCTTGATCCAAGAAATTGGTCCTTGAAGAAGGTGTTTAGCGCAACGAACCAGGCAATCGGACTATGTGGCTTTATCACCCTCACTTAGCCATATGAGTTTGACAATAGAAATGTAGGCGCATCCCCTAGTATTCGTTAGTCCAGACTAGGGTGCTGTAGACACCTGATCGGGTGAAGGCCGATCCATCGCATAATGCGGAAAAATCGCAAGATATTTTAACCTCCGAAGAGCTAACCGGCTCACGCCGCATCATGACAGTCAGTTTTCGGCTTTCTCTACTGAGGTGCTCATCCAGATAAACTAGGACACAATTGTAGTAGTTCTCTCTTTACTACCCTAGCCGATAGAGCGGAACGTAAGGTAGTAAGCACAGGAGCCAGGCAACCCAACTATTGATCAAAGACATGATTCGAAGCCAATGCATATAATCCTAAATTCGGGGGCCGAACTATACTATAAAAGTGTTCGGCCTTGTTGCCATAGTATGGGGCGCAATAAAGCCCCTGACGAATTACGGTGTACCAAAGTGTACGGATGCAAATAAGAATAGTGAAATAAAAATGAAGTACTAATCTAGTGCCACATAAGTTGGGCCGCAAACTGTTTCCATTTTAATTTTGATTAATACGTGAAAGCATATTTGTACAAATAGTGCGATAAGCAACAGTGGCTATTTAACATGCCGAGACCAAGGGGGAGCTGCGTACGGGTCCAGAAAACAGGTAGAATGATCGTTAAGAAGAACCTCTAGAGATTTCCCCACACATCTGTGCTACTTGCCGCCTTGGTATGTCTGTCCTTCGAAAGGACCGATTATCAGGCCGTCGAGAGGGGCGTGTGAAAAGAAACCTGAAAGGGATAAAAAGAATATTTAAAAGTATGTGTGTTCCGGGAAGGTCGAGCCGTATTGTAGACCACAATATGGTTATGCCTCCGTCTTTGCCCATGGCATTTTTAGTGCGTAGTTATGTATGCGCGGTATGTGTGCCGAAACTTGGTCGGGGCTGAGATGTAGGTTGAATTGCTCGTCTAACTCCTGACGAGCCAGACTGTCATGCTGTGGAGTAGTCCGGACTCGTTTGACAGTGTGTTGGAGCTTGGCTACTGAATTAAAGTTCTGCCTTAAAAGGCCGCTCTGTACTTCCGTTGCCAGGGCCGTGGTGTGCTCCTCGGTACAGAGGGAGTGCTCCATGTTTCCAATGACTGTTACGACACCGCGTGGTCCGGGCATCTTGAGCTTAAGATAATCATAGTGTGGCACCACATTGAATCGAGCAAACACAGTTCGTCCGAGCAGTGCGTGATAGCCGCTGTGGAAGGGGACGATATCGAAGATTAACTCTTCGCTTCGGAAGTTGTCCGGAGATCCGAAGACGACCTCCAATGTGATTGAGCCTGAGCAACAGGCCTCTACACCTAGTATAACTCCTTTAAAGGTAGTTTTGGTGGGCTTGATCCTTGATGGATCGATGCCCATTTTGCGTACTGTATCCGCCGTGTGATCAATATTGTCACCATTGTTTCGACGCTTGTGCCTATTGCATCGAGGCTTGCCGTTGCTATTTCTGGCTTCTGAGGTGCCAGGTTCACTTGCATTGTTATTGCTGCAGGCTAGTCAGCTATCTTCACCTGCGCAATAGCGGGTCATGAGTGCCGTGATTGCCGCCATGGACTTCAGCTTTTCTTGGCCGAGGTGTCGGGCGAGCCATTCGTCGCGGATGCTGTGTTTGAAGGCCGCTAGGGCTTTGGCATCCGGATTGTCGACGATTTGGTTCTTTTTAGTTAAGAACCTAGTCCAAAATTTTCTCGCTGACACTCCGGGCTGTTGTACTATGTGACTTAGGTCATCGGCATCTAGAGGTCTGGTGTATGTGCCTTGGAAGTTGTCGCGGAAGGCGTCTTCTAGGTCTTCCCAGCTGCCAATAGAGTTTTTCAGGTAGGCTGTTCAGCCAGTGCCGGGCAGGTCCCTTGAGTTTTAGCGGGAGGTATTTGATGGCATGAAGATCATCGCCGTGGGCCATATGAATATGGAGAATAAAGTCTTCAATCCATACTGCGGGATCTATGGTTCCATCATATGCTTCGTTATTCATGGGCTTGAACCCTTCTGGGAATTCATGTTCCATTATTTCATCAGTGAAGCAGAGGGGGTCTGCAGTGCCTCTATATCGGGCCATATCGTGACATAGTTTGGATGGAGTCTGTCTACGGTTTGGGCCCGGACGTGATTGTGTTTGCTATGTTCGGCTTGATAGCCGTCGTCGCGCGTCGGGGCACGCACCCGCGATCCGTAGATCGATCTGGCTAGACCTGATTTATTCTTCATGTCCCGCCGCAGGTCATACGTGTATCCCCGAGCTATTTTATCTCTGCCTTTACGGCGAGGTGGGACGTGCTGGTGTTCGGCTTGAGTTGCCATTTTGTCCCGGCCACGTGGTGGTCGATCAGCCACATTTCGCGCTGATGGTATGGGCTCAAGTGCCTCGTCATCGAATTGAGGTAGCAGTTTACTCTTCGGGTAACTTTTGGTTGGGCGCTCGAGGTCGTATTCCTCTACTGCCAGGACATCAGTCCATCTATCGTTGAGCAGATCTTGATCAGCTTGAAGCTGCTGCTGCTTCTTTTTCAGGCTCCTTGCAGTGGCTTTTAGCCGTTGCTTAAAGCGCTCCTGCTCGAGAGGTTCCTCAGGCACGATAAAGTCTTCATCGTTGAGGCTCACTCCATCCTCGGATGGTGGAAGGTAATTACTGTCCTCCGAGTCTTCATTTGCAGCCTGTTCATCAGGGCCAACTTGCCAATCTTCCCGATCGTCTTATCATGAGTTTTGCTCGACAGGGTTTTCTTGGTCTTCGGCATCGTCTGGTGTATTGTTGTCTCTCGTGCCGGTATTGCTGTCTTTGCTACGACGTGATTTCGAGCGGCGCCGTCGGTGCTTTGATTGAATCTCAGGAGGTTTATCCTCTACTGGATTTTTCTCATTATCGCTATCACCTTTCTTGGATGTATCCACCATGTACACGTCATACAAAGAGGTGGCCGTCCAGCGTCCGGTAAACGGCGGGTTTTTGGCTTGCTCCTCTTCGACATCGTCGTCCATACCGTCAATGTCTTTAGAGCCATAATAGAGTATGTCAATTAAGTCCTCAACTATGGCGATGAAGTGGGTGGTGGGTGGGACGTAAAATTCCCCGCCCTCAGCCCCTAGTCTGGGCTGGGCGTAGTTTGGACGTTGCTCCTCCATAATCACGAGGGATCGCATCAAGTCTAGAGCCTCGCTTAAATGCGAGGTTTGTTGAGGGAGAAAAGAATCCGTGGAGTATGGCAGGAAGGGAATTCCCTGGCCGAGCTCACACAATGCTGACTCTGAGAGTTCGGAGCCAATATCTGGGGAAGGATCTGGCTTTGTGATAGTTGCCTGCAATGCTGCTTCCTCCGCTCTCCCGTACTGGGCCTAGTGGCCACAGATAGTCCAGGAGGTTTAGAAATCTCATCTTTGGTCCTGATGAGGTGCTCCGGCTCTAAGGCCAGAGTGGAGGTTGGGGTCGTGAATCCTTGGAAGATCAAGTCTCCTCGGATATCAACGACATAATCCAGGTTTCCAAAAATAATCTTGTGACTGATACGTCTCCGACGTATCTATAATTTTTGACTATTCCATGCTATTATATTGTCTATTTTGGATGTTTAATGGGCTTTACTAAGCACTTTTATATTATTTTTTGGACTAACCTACTAACCCAAGGCCCAGTGCAAATTGCTGTTTTTTTGCCTATTTCAATGTGTCGCAGAAAAGGAATATCAAACGGAATCCAAACAGAATGAAACCTTCAGGAGAGTTATTTTTGGCAAACGTGATCCAGAGGACTTGGAGTGGACGTCAAGAAATCAACGAGGATGCCACGAGGCAGGGGGTGCACCTACCCCCTGGGAGCGCCCTCCACCCTCATGGGCCCCTTGTAGCTCCATTGACCTACTTCTTCCTCCTATATACATCCATATACCCCAAAAACATCCAGGAGCACCACGAACCCCTATTTCCACCACCGCAACCATTTGTACCCAAGAGATCCCATCTTGGGGCCTTTTTCAGAGCTTTACCGGAGGGGGAATCGATCACGGAGGGCTTCTACATCAACACCATAGCCTCTCCGATGATGTGTGAGTAGTTTACTTCAGACCTTTGGGTCCATAGTTATTAGCTAGATGGCTTCTTCTCTCTCTTTGGATCTCAATACAAAGTTCTCCTCAATATTCTTGGAGATCTATTCGATGTAACTCTTTTTGCGGTGTGTCTGTCGAGATCCGATGAATTGTGGGTTTATGATCAAGATTTTCTATGAGCAATATTTGATTCTTCTCTGAAATCTTTTATGTATGATTGGTTATCTTTGTAAGTCTCTTCGAATTATCAGTTTGGTTTGGCCTACTAGATTGATATTTCTTGCAATGGGAGAAGTGCTTAGCTTTGGGTTCAATCTTGAAGTGTCCTTTCCCAGTGAGAGCAGGGGCAGCAAGGCTGAAAGCACAAGTGCTCCCTAGGTGGTTTTGGTAATTAATGTCAACATATGTCTTGTTGGACTCACACTTTTACCTATTATGTTTCAAATAAGTTCAACAATGAAGTGGCATGGACTAGAGAATGTGGAACCCCTTCAAAATGCTAAGGACAAAGGATTGGCTCAAGCTCCAAGCTCAAGGCTCTATATTTTCTATTTTAGTGATCCAAGATCACATTGAGTCTATAGGAAAAGCCAATACTATTAAGAAGGGATGAGGTGCTGCTTAATGGCTTGCTTTCTCAAAGTGCTTAGTGATATGCTCCAAAACCCTCAACCACTTTCTCACTTCCAAATATGTCCCACACCAAATATCCAACTCGGCCCCACCGATTCTTTCAATCCGGAGCCACCGAGTTCAGTTGACATAGCCACTGCCAGAAACCCTAATCAGTTCGGTCACACCGATGGGATCTCGGTCTCACCGAGATGGGCTTGCAAACTCTCTGTTACCTATTGCAATATTTTCGGTCCCACCGAGATATGCGATCGGCCCCACCGAGTTTGCTTGGCCAACTCTCTGTTTCGCTTATTACCCAAATCGGTCCCACCGAGTTTGAGTAATCGGTCAAACTGAGTTTTGGATTTACCCTAACCCTAGCACATCAGTCCCACCGAGTTGATCCAGTCGGTCCCACTGAAAACCCTAACGGTCACTAGATTAGCTGAATCGGTCCGACCGAGTTTAACAATTCAGTCCCACCGAGATTGGCAAGTTGTGTGTAACAGTTAGATATTTTTGTGGAGGCTATATATACCCCTCCACCACCTCTTCATTCATGGAGAGAGCCATCAGAACAAACCTACACTTCCAACTTACTTTTTTTGAGAGAGAACCACCTACACTTGTGTTGAGGCCAAGATATTCCATTCATACCATATGAATCTTGATCTCTAGCCTTCCCCAAGTTGCTTTCCACTCAAATCTTCTTTCCACCAAATCCATATCCCGTGAGAGAGAGTTGAGTGTTGGGGAGACTATCATTTGAAGCACAAGAGCAAGGAGTTCATCATCAACACACCATTTATTACTTCTTGCAGAGTGGTGTCTCCTAGATTGGCTAGGTGTCACTTGGGAGCCTCCGACAATATTGTGGAGTTGAACCAAGCAGTTTGTAAGGGCAAGGAGATCACCTACTTCGTGAAGATGTACCGCTAGTGAGGCAAGTCCTTCGTGGGCGACGGCCATGGTAGGATAGACAAGGTTGCTTCTTCACGGACCCTTCGTGGGTGGAGCCCTTCGTGGACTCGCGCAGTCGTTACCCTTCGTGGGTTGATGTCTCCATCAACGTGGATGTACGATAGCACCACCTATCGGAACCACATCTCAAAAATCTCTGTGTCTCCAAATTGCATTTGCACACTCCAATCCCATCCCTTTACATTCTTGCAATTTGTATGCTTTACTTTCCGCTGCTCATATACTCTTTGCATGCTTGCTTGATATGTATTGAGATTGTTAAACTTGTGCCAAAACTCCACTTCAACTTATAGAAATTAAAAACTGCAACTTTTAGCACTTAGTGTCTAATCACCCCCCTCTAGACACCTCTTCTCGATCCTTTCAATTGGTATCAGAGCTTTGGTCTCCATTGCCTTGGTTTAAACACCATTGGAGCAAGATGGATGAGTCTACTTTGGGGAGTCTTAGACATAGAGTGCCTATTTTTTATGGAGAATATTTTCATGAGTGGAAAAATGAAATGCTTGAGATTTTCAATGAATATCATTTGAACAAGTACATTACTAGCCCTTGTGCACCTCATGATGATCCTTTGCATCCTACCCTTGATGAGTCTATTGACATGATCCGCAACCTTAGAACTGTTGATCTTATCACTAGAGGCTTGCCTAGAAACTTGATTGAATGTTTGCCTACTCTTGATTGCGCCTACACTATATGGAGATTTCTTGAGGAACGCTTTCCAAATTATTCCTTGAAAGATCTAGATGAAAGTCTCCATAAGTCTATTACCTTGATTAAGATGAGTTCCAATGATCCCAAATTTGGTGACTGCTTATTTGAGGTTACTAATCTTACGAGTGCCAAAGGAGATGTTGGAATCATTAGCAATATCATTTCCAAAGCTATTAGAATTCATAAAGATAATCATAGAAATGATCAATTATCTAATGAATTACCCTCTCTAGGAATTGATCAATCACTATGACGAGGATGATGATGACAGTGACTATGATCTTAATGATGCAATGAGACACTTTGGTCTTATGGCAAATCTTTGCGGGTACATGGCTGGAGGAAAGGAATGGGTTCTTGATAGTGGATGTATTGATCATATGACCGGAGATAAAGATATGGTCCATGAGCTTGCTGAAAATGAAAGCCCTCGAAAGTATGTCACCTTTGGTGATAACTCAAAGGGTAAGGTGGTTGGCCTAGGTAAGGTGGCCATCTCACATGATAGCTCCATACAAAATGTCATGCTTGTTGAACCTCTTGGGTACAATTTACTTTCAGCATCTAGACTTGCTGATTTTGGTTTCAATGTCCTATTTGCTGAAGTAGATTGCCAAGTGTTTCGAAGAGACGATCATAAAATGGCCTTTACAAGTATACGTAGAGGTGATCTTTACATTTTTGATTTCACTAAAAAGGCTCAACCTAGAACTTGCTTAATTGCTAAATCTTCTAAAGGTTGGTTATGGCATAGACGATTAGGTCATGTTGGTATGCGAAACCTTGACAAGCTTATTAAAGGAAATCATATCCTTGGCGTTAACGATGTCATATTTGTTAAGGATAGACTTTGCAGCGCTTGTCAAGCAGGTAAACAGGTTGGAGGAAGGCATCCTGTGAAGAACATCATGACCACAAGGAGACCACTCGAGCTACTTCACATGGATCTTTTTGGTCATAACACTTACAAAAGTCTCGGTGGAAATTCTATTGGTCTAGTTATAGTTGATGATTTTCAAGATTTACGTGGGTGTTCTTTCTCGATGATAAATCGCAGGTCCAAAAGATCTTCAAAAACTTCTCTAGGAAGGCCCAAAATCAATTTGAAGTGAAGATCAAGAAGGTTCGCAGCGACAATGGAACGGAGTTCAAGAACACAAATGTGGACACCTTTCTTGATGAAAAAGGGATTTCACATGAGTTCTCGGCTACGTACACACCTCAACAAAATGGAGTTGTTGAGAGGAAGAATCGGACACTCATCAAAATGGCGAGAACGATGCTTGATGAGTACAAGACGCCAAAGCACTTTTGGGCGGAAGCTGTTGAGATAGCTTGTCATGCAACAAATCGCTTGTATCTTCACAAGCTACTCGGCAAGACGGCATACGAGCTCCTCACTGGTAACAAACCACAAGTTGGATACTTTCGAGTATTCGGCTCAAAGTGCTACATTCTTGATAAGCATCGTCGTTCTAAATTTTCTCCTAAGTCTCATGAAGGTTTCCTACTTGGTTATGGCTCAAACTCTCACACATACCGTGTCTACAATAACTTCACCCGAAAGGTTGAGGAGACCGTAGATGTGAAGTTTGATGAATCTAACGGCTCGCAAGTAGAGCAATTGCCAATGGATGTAGGAGACAAAGACCCTTCGGAAGCAATCCAAGACTTGTCTATTGGCAAGATTCGTTCGACGGAGGTGAAGGAGAGTACCTCGTCCATCCAAGTGGAAGCTTCTACCTCACGACAAGGTGAACCAAGAGTTGATACGGAAGCATCCACAAGTGGGACACACCAAGATGAAGAAAACGAGGAAGTGCACCAAGATGAACGCCAACAACCTCCTTCTCCACCACGACAAGAGAACGACAACATCAACAACGAAGAAGGCCAAGAAGAAGAACAAGATGAAGAAGATGTTCAACCAAGATCCAAGCAAAAGCTTTCACGAGTTCGAGAAAGAATTTCTAAATACCATCCCGTCGAGCAAATCTAGAATGATATCCAAACCGGGAGAATCGCTCGCTCAAAAACTCGTTTAGCTAACTTTTGTGAACACTATTCATTCATCTCTAGCATTGAACCTATGAAGGTTGAAGAAGCTTTGGAAGATCCAGATTGGATAAATGCCATGCATGAAGAGCTACACAACTTTGAGAGAAATCAAGTTTGGCATTAGTTGAGAAGCCCGACAACAACCACAACATCATCGGTACCAAATGGGTGTTTCGCAACAAGCAAGATGAAGATGGACAAGTAGTTCGCAAAAAAGCATGTCTCGTCGCCCAAGGCTACACTCAAGTTGAAGGTATGGACTATGGTGAGACATATGCCCCCGTTGCTAGACTTGAGTCCATTCGCATCTTACTTGCCTATGCTAATCATCATGATATCACCTTGTACCAAATGGACATTAAAAGTGCTTTTCTAAATGGTGAAATAGAGGAGGAAGTTTATGTTAAGCAACCTCCCGAATTTGTCAATCCTAAGAAACCTAATCATCTTTACAAACTTCACAAAGCTCTTTATGGTCTTAGACAAGCCCCTAGAGCATGGTATAAATGCTTGACCAAGTTCCTTATTAAAAAAGGCTTTGAAATTGGAAAAATAGATTCTACTCTTTTTACTAAAAGGGTTAATGGAGAACTATTTGTGTGCCAAATTTATGTCAATGATATTATATTTGGATCAACTAACCCTCATTTTAGTGAAAAGTTTGGAAAGCTAATGTCGGAGAAGTTTGACATGTCAATGATGAGTGAACTCAAATTCTTTCTTGGTTTGCAAATCAAGCAAACTAAGGAAGGTACCTTTGTCTCTCAAACGAAGTACACCGAGGACTTATTCAAGGAGTTCAATATGCAAGAATGCAAAGGTATGACTACACCCATGCCTACTAGTGGACATCTTGATTTAACCAAAGATGGTGAACCGGTTGATCAAAAGGTTTATCGCTCTATGATTGGTTCATTGTTGTATCTATGTGCTTCACGCCCCGATATTATGCTAAGTGTGTGCATGTGTGCACGATATCAAGCTGCTCCTAAAGAATGTCATCTTAAGGCCGTGAAAAGGATAGTGAGATACTTAATCCATACACCAAATTTTGGCATTTGGTATCCAAAGAGGGCCTCCTTTGATCTTGTTGGCTACTCCGACTCAGACTATGCCAATGACAAGGTTGATAGAAAGTCCACTTCGGGTACTTGTCAATTTCTTGGTAGATCTCTTGTGTCTTGGTCTTCCAAGAAACAAAACTCAGTATCCTTATCCACCGCCGAAGCGGAATACATTGTCGCTGGATCATGTTGTGCTCAATTACTTTGGATGACCCAAACTCTTAAAGATTATGGGATATATGTGAAACATGTTCCATTGCTTTGTGACAATGAAAGTGCTGTTAATATTGCTCACAATCCCGTGCAAAATTCTTGAACTAAGCATATTGAATTTCGTCATCATTTCATTCGAGATCATGTTGCCAAAGGGGACATTAATCTTAAGCATGTTCGCACCGAAAAGCAGTTATCTGACATATTCACGAAACCACTTAATGAGAAAGTGTTCTGCAGGTTAAGAGGTGAATTGAACGTCATTGATGCTTCAAACTTGGAGTAGGAACTCCATTTGATACATGCAAGGCATGAGCCTATGACTAATCCTTGATATTTCTCTTATGTTGACTATCTCATGTCTTGGATATATTTGCACCTTGCATGTTATCTAACCCATGTAGGTACTTGGATGAATCTAAATCTATGAGATTGCAACTCACACACATCTTGAGCAATTTCTATATCACCAAGTCTCTACACAATGGTGGATGAAGACAAGAAAGCACGCAACCATTAAAACATATCCTTTGACAAATTTTATGTTGAGTTTCACGATTGTCATTTTGGATATACAAGTGCTCTTCCTTGCAAGAACTAACCCATGTAGGTAGACTACCTCAAACTCCAAGTGGTGCTCCCAACTCTTAATGAGCTACATCAACCTTGAGCAACCCACACAAGTTCAACTACATGATCATGATCAATGCAACCACCCAAGGTATGTTATTCCATCTTAGAGAAGCTTTACTCCAAGTCATGAGTCAAAGCAACTCGACAAGATGTGAATACATCAAAAAGCTTAAACGAAAAATGGTAGCCCCATTTTGAGCTTAACGATGAGTATGACCTATGATCAAGTGATCGCACTTGACTCCTAAGTAAATATACTCTAACATAGGTGACTTTGTCGCCGACCAATTCTAGATGAAGTTCTCTTGAGTTCTTTTTGTGCTCTTGCATTTGTCTCATGCATATTTGCTTCCAACTTCATCTAAACTTCTTTTTAGTTCCTTCTCTTTTATTTTCTGTTCTGCATTCCTTGCATCAAATTCATTGCAAATCTTTCAGTTAATTCCTTGCAAATCCTTGTGAGACCTTACTTGTCTAGTGAGCTGAGGTGACAAGTGTTTTCTCTGCGATGAACTTGGTCTCACCGGTCTGATGATTTCGGTCCAACCGAATCCTCTCGGTACGACCGAACCATACAACTCGGTGTCACCGATTTCACTACAAGAAATACATCTTGCCACTTGTTTCTGCATTCTTTTTGTTCTAGCTCCACTCAATGAATCTTGTCCTTGACCAGCATCCCATTCAACTTGCTGCTTTGTTCTGTGACTCAAGGACCAAACCCATCATGACAAAATCCAGAAGAACCCTTCTTGGAAATTGATGTCACAGGGGGAGAGAGATCACATTAAAGCTTAATCATCTATAGGGGGAGAGAATACTCAAGAAGAAAGAGTAATCCTCAAGGACCCCAGATGCTTGGTGTTCAAGAGGAGGGAAGTCACATGTCTTCAAGAGGGGAAAGACATGTTCATACTTGAGCTCTGATTTTGCTCTAATTTTCTGTTCCCTATCTTCTCCCAGTATCCCATGCTAGATTCAGGGGAGCAAGACATCTAAGGGAAGGAAATCCTTGAATTTATTGCACATCTTTACCTTTGGGGACATGTCTATATCCAATGTGGTACTTAGTACTCACTTTACATGTCATCCCAGTCTTGGTACTCTTGTGGTTTCTTTTGTTTGCTCTGGCCAGTAGGTGTATCTGTGTTATCTAACCTTGTTTACGCAGGTTCATACCATCCTAAGCCAACTCAAGACCACAAGGTAAGTATATGCATCACAGTCATGCGTATGAGAAATTCTTGCTGATGTACATACTGTTTGCAAGAAGGACTCATGAGCATGAAGGTACATTTCTCATATTCACATCATTTGCTCTGATGCATATAGCCAAGATACATGTAACACATTGCTTACTCTGTCATGTTTATGCATTCACACGCTCCTATATTCCTTATTCACATGATTGCATACGTGTAGGGGGGGCCTATGCATGTTACATGTCTTTCCAAAGCTTTACTTACTATTCTCAATATCTTTATCTAAAGCTTTGTTGTATGTTGTCATCAATTACAAAAAAGGGGGAGATTGAAAGCACACGTGCTCCCTAGGTGGTTTTGGTAATTAATGTCAACATATCTCTTGTTGGACTAACACTTTTACCTAGTATGTTTCAGATAAGTTCAACAATGAAGTGGCATGGACTAGAGGATGTTGAACCCCTTCAAAATGCTAAGGACAAAGGATTGGCTCAAGCTCGAAGCTCAAGGCTCTACATTTTCTATTTTAGTGATCCAAGATCACATTGAGTCTATAGGAAAAGCCAATACTATTAAGAAGGGATGAGGTGTTGCTTAATGGCTTGCTTGCTCAAAGTGCTTAGTGATATGCTCCAAAGCCCTCAACCACTTTCTCACTTCCAAATATGTCCCACACCAAATATCCGACTCGGCCCCACCAATTCTTTCTATCCAAAGCCACTGAGTTCAGTTGACATAGCCACTGCCAGAAACCCTAATCAGTTCGATCTCACCGATGAGATCTCGGTCTCACCAAGACGGGCTTGCAAACTCTCTGTTACCTATTGCAATATTTTTGGTCCCACCGAGATATGCGATCGGCCCCACCGAGTTTGCTTGGCCAACTCTCTGTTTCGCTTATAACCCAAATTGGTCCCACCGAGTTTGAGTAATTGGTCAAAACGAGTTTTGGATTTACCCTAACCCTAGCACATCGGTCCTACCGAGTTGATCCAGTCGGTCCCACCGAAAACCCTAACGGTCACTAGATTTTCTGAATCGGTTCAACCTAGTTTAACAATTCGGTCCCGCTGAGATTGGCAAGTTGTGTGTTATGGTTAGATTTTTGTGTGGAGGCTATATATACCCCTCCACCACCTCTTCATTCGTGGAGAGAGCCATCAGAACAAACCTACACTTCCAACTTACTTTTTCTGAGAGAGAACCACATACACTTGTGTTGAGGCCAAGATATTCCATTCTTACCATATGAATCTTGATCTCTAGCCTTCCCTAAGTTGCTTTCCACTCAAATATTCTTTCCACCAAATCCATATCCTGTGAGAGAGAGAGTTGAGTGTTGGGGAGACTATCATTTGAAGCACAAGAGCAAGGAGTTCAGCATCAACACACCATTTGTTACTTCTTCGAGAGTGGTGTCTCCTAGATTGGCTAGGTGTCACTTGGGAGCCTCCGACAAGATTGGGGAGTTGAACCAAGAAGTTTGTAAGGGCAAGGAGATTGCCTACTGCGTGAAGATCTACCGCTAGTGAGGCAAGTCCTTCGTGGGCGACGGCCATGGTGGGATAGACAAGGTTGCTTCTTCATGGACCCTTTGTGGGTGGAGCCCTCCGTGGACTCGCGCAGTCGTTACCCTTCATGGGTTGAAGTCTCCATCAACGTGTATGTACGATAGCACCACCTATCGGAACCACGTCTCAAAAATCTTTGTGTCTCCAAATTGCGTTTGCACACTCCAATCCCATCCCTTTACATTCTTGCAATTTGCATGCTTTACTTTACGCTGCTCATATACTCTTTGCATGCTTGCTTGATATGTATTGAGATTGTTAAACTTGTGCCAAAACTCCACTTCAACTTATAGAAATTAAAAACTGCAACTTTTAGCACTTATTGTCTAATCACCCCCCCTCTAGACACCTCTTCTCGATCCTTTCAAAGGCACGTATTGTATTGTTGCCATTGAGGATAAAAAGATGGGGTTTATATCATATTGTTTGAGTTTATCCCTCTACATCATGTCCTCTTGCCTAGTGCGTTACTCTGCTCTTATGAACTTAATACTGTAGATGCATGCTGGATAGCGGTCGATGAGTGGAGTAATAGTAGTAGATTCAGAATCATTTCGGTCTACTTGTCGCGGACGTGATGCCTATATACATGATCATGCCTAGATATTCTCATAATTATGCACTTTTCTATCAATTGCTCGGCAGTAATTTGTTCACCCACCGTAATACTTATCCTATATTGAGAGAAGCCACTAGTGAAACCTATGGCCCCCGGGTCTATTCTCTATTATATTAATCTCCCGTCAACTAGCTATTTCTGGCACCGTTTATTTTGCAATCTATATCATGAAAATACCAATAATATTTTTCTTATTATTATTATCTCTATTATATCTCACTCTCGTAAGTGACGTGAAGGGATTGACAACCCCTTTATCGCGTTGGTTGCGAGGTTCTTATTTGTTTGCGTAGGTACGAGGGACTTGCGAGTAGTCTACTACTGGATTGATACCTTGGTTCTCAAAACCTGATGGAAATTCTTACGCAATTTGCTGCATCACCCTTTCCTCTTCAAAGGAAAACCAACGCAGTGCTCAAGAGGTAGCAAGAAGGATTTCTGGCACCGTTGCCGGGGAGGCTTACACCAAGTCAAGTCAAAGATTCGATCTCCCGCAAACGTGCGATTTCTGGCGCCATTGCCGAGGAGATCTATGCACAAGTCAAGACATACCTAGTACCCATTACAAACTCTTATCCCTCGCATTACATTATTTGCCATTTACCTCTCGTTTTCCTCTCCCCCACTTCACCCTTGCCGTTTTATTCGCCGTCTTTTTCCGCTCGCCTCTTTTTCGTTGGCCTTTTTTTGTTTGCATCTTGCTTGCTTGGGTGTTGGATTGTTTGTCACAATGGCTCAAGATAATACTAAATTGTGTGACTTTTCCAATACCAACAATAATGATTTTATTAGCACTCCGATTGCTCCCCTTACCGATGCTGAATCTTGTGAAATTAATACTGCTTTGCTGAATATTGTCATGAAAGATCCGTTTTCCGGCCTTCCTAGTGAAGATGCCACTACCCATCTAAATAGCTTTGTTGATTTGTGTGATATGAAAAAGAATAAATATGTGGATAATGATATTGTTAAATTGAAGCTATTCCCGTTTTCACTTAGAGATCGTGCTAAAACTTGGTTTTCGTCTTTGCCTAAAAATAGTATCGATTCATGGAATAAGTGCAAAGATGCTTGTATCTCTAAGTATTTTCCTCCCGCTAAGATCATCTCTCTTAGAAACGATATTATGAACTTTAAGCAACTAGATCATGAGCATGTTGCACAATCTTGGGAAAGGATGAAATTAATGATACGTAATTGCCCTACACATGGTTTGAATCTTTGGATGATTATACCAAATTTTTATGCCGGATTGAATTTTGCTTCTACAAATCTTTTAGATTCGGCTGCAGGGGGCACTTTTATGGAAATCACTTTAGGAGAATCTACTAAACTCCTAGATAATATTATGGTTAATTATTCTCAATGGCACACTGAAAGATCTACAAGTAAAAACGTGTATGCAATATAAGGAATTAATGTTTTGAGTGGAAAGATGGATGAACTTATGAAATTCTTTGCTAATAAGAGTGTTTATTCTGATCCTAATGATATGCCTTTGTCTACTTTGATTGAGAATAATAATGAATCTATGGATGTGAATTTTGTTGGTAGGAAAAATTTTGGTAATAACGCGTATAGAGGTAATTTTAATCCTAGGCCGTTTCCTGGTAATTCCTCTAATAATTATTGTAATTCTTACAAAAATTCTTATGGAAATTATAATAAGATTCCCTGTGATTTTGAATCTAATATTAAGGAATTTATTCGTTCTTAAAAGAGTTTCAATGCTTTGATTGAAGAAAAACTATCTAAGATTGATGAGTTGGCTAGGAACATGGATAGAATTTCTTTTGATGTTGATTCTTTGAAACTTAGATCTTTCCACCTAAGCATAATATCAATGAGTTTCTCAAAGCTATGAGAATTTCCATTGATGAGTTCAAAGAAAGAACCACTAGGATGCGTGCTAAAAAAGATTGCTTTGTGAAAGCGTGTTCTTCTAGTTTTCATGATAATAAGGATGACGATCTAAAAGTGATTGATGTGTCCCCTATTAAATCTTTGTTTTGCAATATGAATCTTGATAATGATGGGACTGGAGATGAATCAACTTTAGTTCGAAGGCGTCCCAATGATTCTGAGTTTTTAGATCTTAATGCTAAAATTAATAGAAGTGGGATTGAAGAGGTCAAAACTTTACATAGCAATGAACCCACTATTTTGGATTTCATCAAGGAATTTAACTGTGATAATTGTTCTTTAATAGATTGTATTTCCTTGTTGCAATCCATGCTAAATTCTCCGCATGCTTATAATCGAAATAAATTTTTTACTAAACATACCGTTGATGCTTTAATGCAATCTTATGAAGAAAAGCTTGAATTGGAAGTTTCTATCCCTAGCAAACTTTATGATGAGTGGGAACCCACTATTAAAATGAAAATTAAAGATCATGAATGCTATGCTTTATGTGATTTGGGTGCTAGCGTTTCCACGATTCCAAAAACTTTGTGTGATGTGTTATGTTTCCGTGAACTTGATGATTATTCTTTAAATTTGCATCTTGCAGATTCCACTATTAAGAAACCTATGGGAAGGATTAATTATGTTCTTATTGTTCCAAATAGGAATTATGTGCCCATAGATTTCATTGTTTTTGATATTGATTGCAATCCTACATGTCCCATTATTCTTGGTAGGCCTTTCCTTAGAACGATTAGTGCAATTATTGATATGAAAGAAGGGAATATTAGGTTCCGATTTCCATTAAGGAAAGGCATGGAGCACTTTCCTTGAAATAAAATTAAATTACCTTATGAATCTATTATGAGAGACACTTATGGATTGCATACCAAAGATGGTAACACATAGATCTATTCTTACTTTTATGCCTAGCTAGGGGCGTTAAACGATAGCGCTTGTTGGGAGGCAACCCAATTTTATTTGTGTTCCTTGATTTTTGGTTCTGTTTAGTAATAAATAATTCATATAGCCTCTGTTTAGATTTGTTTTTATGCTTTTAGTTAGTGTTTGTGCCAAGTAGAACCTTTCGGAAGACTTGGGGAAAGTCTTTGCGATGTTGCTGTAAAAAACAGAAACTTTAGCGCTCACGAGATTTGCTGCCATTTTTACTGAATAGTGCGATTTGGTTGATTCCTTATGCATATTATTAATAGATAAATTCCTCACGTCCAGAAATTTATTTTAAAATTTTTGGGGTTACATAAGTATTCGAAACATACAGATTACTACATACTCATCTGTTTTTGATAGATTCTGTTTTTCATGTGTTGTTTGCTTATTTTGATGAATCTATGGCTAGTATCGGAAGGTATGAACCATAGATAAGTTGGAATACAGTAGGTTTAACACCAAAATAAATAAATAATGAGTTCATTACAGTACCTTAAGTGGTGGTTTGTTTTCTTATACTAACGGAGCTCATGAGATTTTCTGTTTAAGTTTTGTGTTGTGAAGTTTTCAAGTTTGGGTAAAGATTGGATGGATTATGGAATAAGGAGTGGAAAGAGCCTAAGCTTGGGGATGCCCAAGGCACCCCAAGGTAAAATTCAAGGACAACCAAAATCCTAAGCTTGGGGATGCCCCGGAAGGCATCCCCTCTTTCGTCTTCTTCTATCGGTAACTTTACTTGAGGCTATATTTTTATTCACCACATGATATGTGTTTCGCTTGGAGCGTCTTGTATGATTTCAGTCTTTGCTTTTTAGGTTACCACAATCATCCTTGCTGTACACACATTTTGGGAGAGACATACATGCATTGGAATTTATTAGAATACTCTATGTGCTTCACTTATATCTTTTGAGCTAAGTAGTTTTCCTCCACTTATATCTTTTAGAGCACGGCGGTGGTTTTATTTTATAGAAATTATTGATCTCTCATGCTTCACTTATATTATTTTGAGAGTCCTTTAGAAAAGCATGGTAATTTTCTTTGGTTATAAAATTAGTCCTAATATGATAGGCATCCAAGATGGGTATAATACAAACTATCATAAAATGTGCATTGAATATTATGAGAGGTTTGATACTTGATGATTGTCGTGAGATATCGGGATGGTGATATTAGAGTCATGCTAGTTGAGTAGTTGTGAATTTGAGAAATACCTGTTCTAAATTTTGTGATTCCTGTAGCATGCACGTATGGTGAATCGTTATGTGATGAAGTCGGAGCATGATTTATTTATTGATTGTCTTCCTTATGGGTGGCGGTCGGGGACGAGCGATGGTCTTTTCCTACCAATCTATCCCGCTAGGAGCATGCACGTATTACTTTGTTTCAATAACTAATAAATTTTTGCAATAAGTATGTGAGTTCTTTATGACTAATGTTGAGTCCATGGATTATACACACTCTCACCCTTCCACCATTGCTAGCCTCTCTAGTACCGCGCAACTTTCGCTGGTACCTTAAACCCACCATATACCTTCCTCAAAACAGCCACCATACCTACCTATTATGGCATTTCCATAGCCATTCCGAGATATATTGCCATGCAACTTTCCACCGTTCCGTTATTATGACACGCTTCATCATTGTCATATTGCTTTGCATGATCATGTACTTGACATCGTATTTGTGGCAAAGCCCCCATTCATAATTCTTTCATACATGTCACTCTTCATTCGTTGCATATCCCAGTACACCGTCGCAGGCATTCACATAGAGTCATATTTTGTTCTAAGTATTGAGTTGTAATCTTTCAGTTGTAAGTAAATAAAAGTGTGATGATCATCATTATTAGAGCATTGTCCCAAGTGAGGAAATGATGATGGAGACTATGATTCCGCCACAAGTCGGGATGAGACTCCGGACGAAAAGAAAAAAAGAAAAAAAAGAAAAAAAGAAGAAGGCCCAAATAAAAATGAGAGAAAAAGAGAGAATAGACAATGTTACTATCCTTTTTCCACAATTGTGCTTCAAAGTAGCACCATGATCTTCATGATAGAGAGTCTCCTATGTTGTCACCTTCATATACTAGTGAGAATTTTACATTATAGAACTTGGCATGTATATTCCAATGATGGGCTTCCTCAAAATGCCCTAGGTCTTCGTGAGCAAGCGAGTTGGATGCACACCCAGTTAGTTTCTTTTGTTGAGCTTTCATACACTTATAGCTCTAGTGCATCCGTTGCATGGCAATCCCTACTCACTCACATTGATATCTATTGATGGGCATCGCCATAGCCCGTTGATATGCCTAGTTGATGTGAGACTATCTTCTCCTTTTTGTCTTCTCCACAACCACCACTCTATTCCACATATAGTGCTATGTCCATGGCTCACGCTCATATATTGCGTGAAGATTGAAAAAGTTTGAGAACATCAAAAGTATGAAACAATTGCTTGGCTTGTCATCGAGGTTGTGTATGATTAAATACTGTACGTGATGAAGATAGAGCATATCCAGACTATATGATTTTGTAGGGATAACTTTCTTTGGCCATGTTATTTTGAGAAGACATGATTGCTTTATTAGTATGCTTGAAGTATTACTATTTTTATCTCAATATTAAACTTTTGTCTTAAATCTTTCGGATCTGAACATTCATGCCACAATAAAGAAAATTACTTTGAGAAATATGCTAGGTAGCATTCCACATCAAAAATTCTGTTTTTATCATTTACCTACTCAAGGACGAGCAGGAATTAATCTTGGGGATGCTTGATACGTCTCCAACGTATCTATAATTTTTGATTGTTCCATGATATTATATTGTATGTTTTGGATGTTTAATGGGATTTACTAAGAACCTTTATATTATTTTTGGGACTAACCTACTAACCCAAGGCCCAGTGCAAATTGCTGTTTTGTGCCTATTTCGGTGTTTCGCAGAAAAGGAATATCAAACGGAATGAAACCTTCCGGAGAGTTATTTTTGGAACAAACGTAATCCAGAGGACTTTGAGTGGACGTCATGAAATCAACGAGGAGGCCACGAGGCAGGGGGCGCGCCCTCCACCCTCGTGGGCCCCTCGTAGCTCCACCGACCTACTTCTTCCTCCTATATATATCCATATACCCCGAAAAATCCAGGAGCACCATGAAACCCTATTTCCACCACCGCAACCTTTTGTACCCAAGATATCCCATCTTGGGGCCTTTTTCGGAGCTTCGTCGAAGGGGGAATCGATCACGGAGGGCTTCTACATCAACACCATAGCCTCTCCGATCATGTGTGAGTAGTTTACTTCAGACCTTCGGGTCCATAGTTATTAGCTAGATGGCTTCTTCTCTCTCTTTGGATCTCATTACAAAGTTCTCCTCGATCTTCTTGGAGATCTATTCGATGTAACTCTTTTTGCGGTGTGTTTGTCGAGATCCGATGAATTGTGGGCTTATGATCAAGATTATCTATGAACAATATTTGATTCTTCTTTGAAATCTTTTATGTATGATTGGTTATCTTTGCAAGTCTCTTCGAATTATCAGTTTGGTTTGGCCTACTAGATTGATCTTCCTTGCAATGAGAGAAGTGCTTAGCTTTGGGTTCAATTTTGCGGTGTCCTTTCCCAGTGATAGCATGGGCAGCAAGACACGTATTGTATTGTTGCCATCGAGGATAAAAAGATGGGGTTTATATCATATTGCTTGAGTTTATCCCTCTACATCATGTCATCTTGCCTAATGTGTTACTCTGTTCTTATGAACTTAATACTCTAGATGCATGCTGGATAGCGGTCGATGTGTGGAGTAATAGTAGTAGACACAGAATCATTTCGGTCTAATTGTTGCGGACGTGATGCCTATATACATGATCATGCCTAGATATTCTTATAATTATGCACTTTTATATCAATTGCTTGACAGTAATTTGTTCACCCACCATAATACTTACGCTATCTTGAGAGAAGCCACCAGTGAAACCTATGGCCCCTGGGTCTATTCTCTATTATATTAATCTCCCGTCAACTAGCTATTTCTGGCACTTTTTATTTTGCAATCTTTACTTTCAATCTATATCATGAAAATACCATCTTATTATTATTATCTCTATCAGATCTCACTCTTGTAAGTGACCGTGAAGGGATTGACAACCCCTTTATCGCGTTGGTTGCGAGGTTCTTATTTATTCTCTTACTTAAATGAATAACCATATTACAATAAACATGATCAAATCATATTCATGCTTAATGCAAACACCAAATAACACTTATTCAGGTTCAACACTAATCCCGAAAGTATAGGGAGTGTGCGATGATGATCATATCAATCTTGGAACCACTTCCAACACACATCGTCACTTCACCCTTAACTAGTCTCTGTTTATTCCGCAACTCCCGTTTCGAGTTACTAATCTTAGCAACTGAACTAGTATCAAATACTGAGGGGTTGCTATAAACACTAGTAAAGTACACATCAATAACATGTATATCAAATATACTTATGTTCACTTTGCCATCCTTCTTATCTGCCAATCACTTGGGGTAGTTCCGCTTCCAGTGACCAGTCCCTTTGCAGTAGAAACACTTAGTCTCAGGCTTAGGACCAGACTTGGGCTTCTTCACTTGAGCAGCAACTTGCTTGCCGTTCTTCTTGAAGTTCCCCTTCTTCCCTTTGCCCTTTTCTTGAAACTAGTGATCTTGTCAACCATCAACACTTGATGCTCTTTCTTGATTTCTACCTTCATCGATTTCATCATCATGAAAAGCTTGGGATTTGTTTTCATCATCCCTTGCATACTATAGTTCATCACGAAGTTCTACTAACTTGGTGATGGTGACTAGAGAATTCTGTCAATCACTATCTTATCTGGAAGATTAACTCCCACTTGATTCAAGCGATTGTAGTACCCAGACAATCTGAGCACATGCTCACTAGTTGAGCGATTCTCCTCCATCTTTTAGCTATAGAACCTGTTGGAGACTTCATATCTCTCAACTCGGGTATTTGCTTGAAATATTAACTTCAACTCCTGGAACATCTCATATGGTCCCTGACGTTCAAAACGTCTTTGAAGTCCCGATTCTAAGCCGTTAAGCATGGTGCACTAAACTATCAAGTAGTCATCATATTTAGCTAGCCAAACGTTCATAACGTCAGCATCTGCTCCTGCAATAGGTCTATCACCTAGCGGTGCATCAAGGACATAATTCCTCTGTGCAGCAATGAGGATAAACCTCAGATCACGGATCCAATCTGCATCATTGCTACTAATATCTTTCAACACAATTTTTCTCTAGGAACATATCAAAATAAACATATGAAAGCAATAACGCGAGCTATTGATCCACAACATAATATGCAAAATACTACCAGGACTAAGTTCATGATAAATTTAAGTTCAATTAATCATATTACTTAAGAACTCCCACTTAGATAGACATCCCTCTAATCCTTTAAGTGATCACGTGATCCAAATCAACTAAACCATGTCCGATCATCACGTGAGATGGAGCAGTTCATTGGCGAACATCACTATGTTGATCATATCTACTATATGATTCACGCTCGACCTTTCGGTCTCCGTGTTCCGAGGCCATATCTGCATATGCTAGGCTCGTCAAGTTTAACCTGAGTATTCTGCGTGTGCAAAAACTGGCTTGCACCCGTTGTAGATGGACGTAGAGCTTATCACACCCGATCATCACGTGGTGTCTGGGCACGACGAACTTTGGCAACGGTGCATACTCAGGGAGAACACTTCTTGATTATTTAGTGAGAGATCATCTTAAAATGCTACTGTCAAACTAAGCAAAATAAGATGTATAAAAGATAAACATCATATGCAATCAAAATATGTGACATGATATGGCCATCATCATCTTGCGCCTTTGATCTCCATCTCCAAAGTACTGTCATGATCTCTATCATCACCGGCATGACACCATGATCTCCATCATCTTGATCTATATCAATGTGTCGTCACACGGTCGTCTTGCCAACTATTGCTCTTGCAACTATTGCTATCGCATAGCGATAAAGTAAAGCAATTATTTGGCGCTTGCATCTTATGCAATAAAGAGACAACCATAAGGCTTTTGCCAGTTGCCGATAACTTCAACAAAACATGATCATCTCATACAACAACTTATATCTCATCACGTTTTGACCATATCACATCACAACATGCCCTACAAAAACAAGTTAGACGTCCTCTACTTTGTTGTTGCAAGTTTTACGTGGCTGCTACGGGCTTAGCAAGAACCATTCTTACCTACGCATCAAAAACCACAACGATAGTTTGTCAAGTTGGTGCTGTTTTAACCTTCGCAAGGACCAGGCGTAGCCACACTCGGTTCAACTAAAGTTGGAGAAACTGTCACCCGCAAGCCACCTATGTGCAAAGCACGTCGGGAGAACCGGTCTCGCGTAAGCGTACGCGTAATGTCGGTCCGGGCCGCTTCATCCAACAATACCGCCGAACCAAAGTATGACATGATGGTAAGCAGTATGACTTATATCGCCCACAACTCACTTGTGTTCTACTCGTGCATATAATATCAATATATAAAACCTAGGCTCGGATGCCACTATTGGGTTTCGTAGTAATTTTAAAATTTTCCTACGCACACGCAAGATCATGGTGATGCATAGCAACGAGGGGAGAGTGTGATCTACGTACCTAGTAGATCGACAACGGAAGCATTTGGTTGATGTAGTCGTACGTCTCCACGGCCCGACCGATCAAGCACCGAAACTACGGCACCTCCGAGTTCTAGCACACGTTCAACTCGATGACGATCCCCGGACTCCGATCCAGCAAAGTGTCGGGGAAGAGTTCCGTCAGCACGACGGCGTGGTGACGATCTTGATGCACTACTGCTGCAGGGCTTCGCCTAAGCACCGCTACAATATTATCGAGGACTATGGTGGCTGGGGGCGCCGCACACGGCTAAGAATAAGATCACGTGGATCAACTTCTGTTCATGGGGTGCCCCTTGCCTCTGTATATAAAGGATGGAGGAGGAGGAGGCCGGCCAAGGCTAGGTGCGGCCAGGATGTGGAGTCCTACTAGGACTCCAAGTCCTAGTAGGAGTCCACCAAGAGGGGAGGAAGGGAGAAGGAAGTGGAGGAGAAGGAGAGGTGGCCGGCCCCCTTTTCCCTAGTCCAATTCGGACTAGAGGGGAGGGGGGCGCAGCGGCCCCTTGCCCCTTTCTCCTCTTCCCACTAAAGCCCATCAAGGCCCATTGCTTCTCCCGTAACTACCCGTACTCCGAAAAATACCCGAATCACTCGGAACCTTTCTGATGTCCGAATATAGTCGTCCAATATATCAGTCTTTACGTCTCGACCATTTCGAGACTCCTCGTCATGTCCCCGATCTCATCCGGGACTCCGAACTCCTTCGGTACATCAAAACTCATAAACTCATAATAAAACTGTCATCGAAACCTTAAGCGTGCGGACCCTACGGGTTCGAGAATAATGTAGACATGACCAAGACACGTCTCCGGTCAATAACCAATAGCGGGACCTGGATGCCCATATTGGCTCCTACATATTCTACTAAGATCTTTGTCGGTCAGACCGCATAACAACATACGTTGTTCCCTTTGTCATCGGTATGTTACTTGCCCGAGATTCGATCTTCGGTATTCCAAATACCTAGTTCAATCTCGTTATTGGCAAGTCTCTTTACACGTTCTGTAATACATCATTACGCAACTAACTCATTAGTTGCAATGCTTGCAAGGCTTAAGTGATGGGCATTACCGAGAGGGCCCAGAGATACCTCTCCAACAATCGGAGTGACAAATCCTAATCTCGAAATACGCTAACCCAACATCTACCTTTGGAGACACCTGTAGTACTCCTTTATAATCACCCAGTTACGTTGTGACGTTTGGTAGTACCCAAAGTGTTCCTCCGGTAAACGGGAGTTGCATAACCTCATAGTCATAGGAACATGTATAAGTTATGAAGAAAGCAATAGCAACATACTAAACGATCGAGTGCTAAGCTAATGGAATGGGTCATGTCAATCACATCATTCTCCTAATGATGTGACCCCGTTAATCAAATAACAACTCTTTTGTTTATGGTTAGGAAACATAACCATCTTCGATTAACGAGCTAGTCAAGTAGAGGCATACTAGTGACACTTTGTTTGTCTATTTATTCACACAAGTATTATGTTTCCGGTTAATACAATTCTAGCATGAATAATAAACATTTATCATGATATAAGGAAATAAATAATAACTTTATTATTGCCTCTAGGGCATATTTCCTTCAGTCTCCCACTTGCACTAGAGTCAACAATCTAGATTGCATAGTAATGATTCTAACACGCATGGAGTCTTGGTGCTGATCATGTTTTGCTCGTGGAAGAGGTTTAGTCAACGGGTCTGCAACATTCAGATCCGTATGTATTTTTCAAATCTCTATGTCTCCCTCCCTGACTTGATCGCGGATGGAATTGAAGCGTCTATTGATGTGTTTGGTTCTCTTGTGAAATCTGGATTCCTTCACCAAGGCTATTGCTCCAGTATTGTCACAAAAGATTTTCATTGGACCCGATGCACTAGGTATTACACCTAGATCGGATATGAACTCCTTCATCCAGACTCTTTCATTTGCTGCTTCCGAAGAAGCTATGTACTCCACTTCACACATTATATGGTTCTCTTCCGAAGAAGTATTGACAGTAGTGCTCTCTAACTAGTGCTTTTTAATAAGAGGATGATGACTCAGGATAAAAGTAAATAGATAGGCCCTTCGCAGAGGGAAGCAAGGATTTGTAGAGGTGCCAGAGCTTGGTTTTGAAGCAGAGGTGAATAATATTTTGAGCGGTATACTTTCATTGTCAACATAACAACCAAGAGATGGCGATATCTTCCATGCTACACACATTATAGGAGGTTCCCAAACAGAATGGTAAATTTATACTCCCCCTTCCACCAGCAAGCATCAATCCATGGCTTGCTCGAAACAACGAGTGCCTCCAACTAACAAGAGTCCCAGGGGGAGTTTTGTTTGCAATTATTTTGATTTAGTTTGCATAAAGCATGCGACTGGGCATCCCGGTGACCAGCCATTTATCTCGTGAGTGAGGAGCGGAGTGCACTCCTCTTGAGAATAACCCGCCTAACATGGAAGATACAGACAGCCCTAGTTGATATATGAGCTATTAGAGCATACAAAACATGATATTTATTTGAAGGTTTAGAGTTTGGCACATACAAATTTACTTGGAATGGCAGGTAGATACCGTATATAGGTAGGTATAGTGGACTCCTGCGGAATAACTTTGGGGTTTAAGGAATTTGGATGCACAAGCAGTATTCCCGCTTAGAATAGGTGAAGGCTAGCAAAAGATTGGGAAGCGACCAGCTAGAGAGTGACAACAGTCATGAACATGCATTAAAATTAATCAACACCGAATGCAAGCATGAGTAGGATATAATCCACCATGAACATAAATATCGTGAAGGCTATGTTGATTTTGTTTCAACTACATGCGTGAACATGTGCCAAGTCTAGTCACTTAAATCATTCACAGGAGGATACCACCCTATCATACCACATCATAACCATTTTAATAGCATGTTGGCACGCAAGGTAAACCATTATAACTCATAGCTAATCAAGCATGGCACAAGAAACTATTATCTCTAGTTGTCATTGCAAACATGTTTATTCATAATAGGATGAATCAGGAACGATGAACTAATCATATTTACAAAAAAAGGGGTCGAGTTCATACCAGCTTTTCTCATCTCAGTCAGTCCATCATATATCGTCATAATTGCCTTTCACTTGCACGACCGAATAGTGTGAATAATAATAATAGTGCACGTGCATTGGACTAAGCTGGAATCTGGAAGCATTCAATAAATAGGAGAAGACAAGGCAATACGGGCTCTTTTGTCAAATCAACAATAATGTATATAAGAGACACTTCAACAATTTAATTATGGTCTTCTCCTATCGACCCCCAAAGAAAAGAAAAGAAATAAAACTATTTACACGGGAAAGCTCGCAACAAGCAAAAAGAAGAACAGGAAATCTTTTTGGGTTTTCTTTTTAATTACTACTACAAGCATGGAAATTAAACTAACTAAAAGCTACAACTATTTTTTTGGTTTTTCTTAAGGTTTATTAAACACACAAGAAGAAAGCATAAAAAGGGAAATAAACTAGCATGGATGATACAATGAAAAAGTATGAGCATCGACATCTAGCAATGAGTGTGTGAGCATAAATGTAATGTCGGTGGGAAATACGTACTCCCCCAAGCTTAGGCTTTTGGCCTAAGTTGGTCTATGGCCACGGCTGGCCTGGCGGATATCCATAATAGTAGTTGGGGTCGTACTGAGAAGAAAAAGAGGAAGGCTCTGATTGCCACTGGCTGACAATCATCTCCGGATCCCACTGGTAATTAGACTGTCGTGAAGGATCAACTTGTGGTTCCGGCTCTGGCTCCTCAGCTGGTGCAGGGTTCCGGTAGGCGTGAATAGCCTTCAACGGAACAAGGTACGTGCCTACAGATAAATCAAACAAAGAAGGAGCAAGCAGGGTAATAGTCTTAGGATGATGTTAATTAAAGAACAATTGATATTTAAGCTCTCCTTCCCTATTCTTAACAATAAAATAATGTGCCACCATACTTTTATAATCTAGATAAACACGAGGCAGCACTTCCTTCTCAGCATGCCTAATAGGTATGTTAAAATGTGCAGCTAGGCGTGAAGCATAGATGCCTCCAAAGATGGGGCCCTTTGTACGGTTCAGACTTAACCGTTTAGCAATAATACCGCCCATACTAAAAATGTTATCACTCTATAAACCTTGGAGCAAAATAATAATATCAGGGATACTATGGTTTCCACAGTTTCCGCGACCAATTAAGCAACGACTAGCAAATAATGCAAATTAACGTAAAACCGGAAAATGTATGCTAGAGATTCGTGCATCGGAAACCTTCCTTGTTTCCCCTACAGTGATAGTATCAATAAATCCCTCCACATCATCACGATGTGGCTCTTCTGTCTTTCCCTCAAAAGGGACTAAACAAATCCGACACAAATCATAAAGTGACATCTCCTTATGCTCATCATATAAATGAAACTCCACTGTAGGTGGTGAGTTCCTAGAATGAAATTGAAAGTTTTGCACAAAGGTATTTGTGAGTTAGAGATACTGATCGCATTGGTCGTGGAGGAAAGAGGTGAGGCCTGCATTATGAGCCAATTCATGAAAATCTTCATAAATCCCGGCTGCTCTCAAGAAATCCTTGGAAGGCCAATCACACACCCGAACCTCCGCAGTGCGAGGCAGATTATACTTAGGTTTCGGTGCCTTTTCCTTCGAGCTTTGGCTCGATGAGCCCCTCAAAAGTCTCCCCATCATTTTTTGAAAAATTCTGAAATTTTTAGTAACTTCAAAATAAAAGTAAACCAAACTCAATAATATTGATAGCAACTACTCCTACAAGTGCCTAGGGCCTATATCATGCATCAAAACTACTTTGACCATATAAATTTGACATGCAAGCTCAAGAACAGGGTCACCTAAGGAACACAAATTAGCAATGAATAAAGCACTAGAACAAAAACTAATTGGACCAATGCAGGAGTCACATACCAAGGAACAATCTTCCCAAGCAGTTTTGTGAGAGGTGCTTTGAGCAAGGAGATCGAAAATGGCAATAAAACGAGCTTAGACTCGGGTTTGAGCTGGATATTCGTGTTTGTGGGAGGAAGATGAAGTGTGTGGGTGCAGGAATAAGTGGAGGAGGGCCACTGTGGGCCCACGAGGTAGGTGGGCGTGCCCTCCACCCTCGTGGGCAGGTGGTTGACCCCACCTGGTGTGTTCTCAGTTCCATAAATCCTCAAATATTCTAGAAAAAAATCATATTTAAATTTCAGGGCATTTGGAGAACTTTTATTTTTGAGGTATTTTCATATTGCACGGATAATCAGATAACAGACAAAAAATATTTATTTTTATTTTATTTAATATAAATAACAGAAAGTAAAAGTGGGGTACAGAAGGTTGTGCCTTCTAGTTTCATCCATCTCATGATCATCAAAAGGAATCCTCTAACAAGGTTGATCAAGTTGTGTTAACGAACTCATTCCGAATAACATGGAATCGGAGAAATTTCGAATAACACTATGTTACCTCAATGGGGATATGCACATCCCCAATAATAAGAATATCATATTTCTTCTTGACAATAGGAAGAGGAAATTCAAAACCTCCAAATATAATCGATGGAATTTTTCCAATAGAGTTGATACTATGAACTTGAGGTTGTTTCCTCGGAAAGTGTACCGTATGCTCATTACCATTAACATGAAAAGTGACATTGCCTTTAGTGCAATCAATAACAGCCCCTGCAGTATTCAAAAAGGGTCTTCCAAGAATAATAGACATACTATCGTCCTCGGGAATATCAAGAATAGCAAAGTCCGTTAAAATAGTAACATTTGCAACTACAACAGACACATCCTCACAAATACCGACAGGTATAGCAGTTGATTTATCAGCCATTTGCAAAGATATTTCGGTAGGTGTCAACTTATTCAAATCAAGTCTATGATATAAAGAGAGAAGCATAACACTAACACCACCTCCAAGATCACATAAAGCAGCTTTAACATAGTTTCTTTTAATGGAGCATGGTATAGTGGGTACTCCTGGATCTCCAAGTTTCTTTGGTATTCCACCCTTAAAAGTATAATTAGCAAGCATGGTGGAAATTTCAGCTTCTGATATCTTTCTTTTATTTGTAATAATATCTTTCATGTACTGAGCATAAGGATTGGTTTTAAGCATATCAGTTAATCGCATACGCAGAAAGATAGGTCTAATCATTTCAGCAAAACACTGAAAATCCTCATCATCCTTTTTCTTGGATGGTTTGGGAGGAAAAGGCATGGGTTTCTGAACCCAAGGCTCTCTTTCTTTACCATGTTTCCTAGCAACAAAATCTTTCTGATCATAACGTTGATTCTTTGCTTGTGGGTTATCAAGATCAACAACAGGTTCAATTTCTACATCATTGCCATTACTAGGTTGAGCATCATCATGAACATCATCAGTAACATTATCACTAGTTTCAGGTTCATTACCAGTTTGAGTTTCAGCATCAGAAATAGAAATATCATTTGGATTCTCAGGTGGTTCAATAACAGGTTCACTAGAAGCATGCAAAGTCCTATCATTTTTCTTTTTCTTCCTTTTAGAAGGACTAGGTGCATCTATATTATTTCTCTAAGAATCTTGTTCAATTCTCTTAGGATGGCCTTCAGGATACAAAGGTTCCTGAGTCATTTTATCGGTTCTAGTAGCCACTCTAACAGCATTATCATTAGCTTTACTATTCAATTCATTGAGCAAGTCATTTTGAGCTCTAAGTACTTATTCTACTTGAGTGGTAACCATAGAAGCATGTTTACTAATAAGTTTAAGTTCACCTTTAACATTAGCCATATAATCACCCAAGTGTTCAAGCATATTTGAATTGTATTTCAATTGTCTATCAAAATAAGCATTAAAATCTTCTTGCTTAGCCATAAATTTATCAAACTCATCTAAGCATGGGCTAGCAAATTTAGTAAATGGGATTTCAGCTTTATCATATCTATAGAGAGAATTTACCTTTACTACCTGTGTCGGGTTATCAAGACCATGAGTTTCTTCATTAGGTAATGGATTAAGATTATATGTTTCTTCAATAGGCGGTAAATTAAGACCATGTATTTCTTCAATTGGAGGTAAATTCTTAACATCTTCAGCTTTAATACCTTTTTCTTTCATAGATTTCTTTGCCTCTTGCATATCTTCAGGACTGAGAAATAGAATACCCCTCTTCTTCGGAGTTGGTTTAGGAATTGGCTCCGGAGGTGTCCAATTATTTTCATTTGTCAACATATTGTTCAATAGAATTTCAGCTTCATCCGGCGTTCTTTCCCTGAAAACAGAACCAGCACAACTATCTAGGTAATCTCTGGAGGCATCAGTTAGTCCATTATAAAAGATATCAAGTATTTAATTTTTCTTAAGAGGATGATCAGGCAAAGCATTAAGTAATTGGAGAAGCCTCCCCCAAGCTTGTGGGAGACTCTCTTCTTCAATTTGCACAAAATTATATATATATCCCTTAAAGCAGCTTGTTTCTTATGAGTAGGGAAATATTTAGCAGAGAAGTAATAAATCATATCCTGGGGACTACGCTCACAACCAAGATCAAGAGAATTAAACCATATCTTACCATCACCCTTTAATGAGAACGGAAATATTTTGAGGATCTAAAAGTAACGAGTTCTCTCATCATTAGTAAACAAGGTAGCTATATCATTCAATTTAGTAAGATGTGCCACAACAGTTTCAGATTCATAACCATGAAAAGGATCAGATTCAACTAAAGTAATTATATCAGGATCAACAGAGAATTCATAATCCTTATCAGTAATAAAGATCGGTGAAGTAGCAAAAGCAGGGCCAGGTTTCATTCTAGCATTTAAAGATTGCTTACTCCATTTAGCTAATAATCTTTTGAGTTCAGTTCTATTTTGGCACGCTAAAATAGCTGAAGAAGCTTCTTGATCAAAGACATAACCCTTAGGAATAACAAGTGATTCTTCATCATCACTTCCATCAGTATCATCAGATTCAATGTTTTCAATTTCTCTAGCCCTAGCAAGTTGTTCATCAAGAAAATCACTAAGTGGCACAGTAGTATCAAGCATAGAGGTAGTTTCATCATAAGTATCATGCATAGAAGAAGTGGCATCATCAATAACATGTGACATATCAGAACGAATAGTGGAAGCAGGTGTAGGTGTCCCAAACTTACTCATAACAGAAGGTGAATCAAGTGCAGAGCTAGATGGCAGTTCCTTACTTCCCCACGTAGTTGAGGGATAAATCTTGGTTTTTGGATCTCTCAAGTTCTTCATAATGATAAGCATATATATATCCCAAGTGACTCAAAGAATAGAGCTATGCTCGCCGGCAATGGCGCCAGAAAATAGTCTTGATAACCCACAAGTATAGGGGATCGCAACAGTTTTCGAGGGTAGAGTATTCAACCCAAATTTATTGATTCGACACAAGGGGAGCCAAAGAATACTCTCAAGTATTAGCAGCTGAGTTGTCAATTCAACCACACCTGGAAACTTAATATCTGCAGCAAAGTGTTTAGTAGCAAAGTAATATGATAGTAGTGGTAACGGTAGCAAAAGGTAACAATAGTAAAAGTAATGTTTTTGGTATTTTGTAGTGATGATAGCAATCACTACAAAAAAATACACTTCCGTGATGATACGTGTTTGTCACAGTAGGTCGCGTTTTTTGTCATGCATGTACATCCATGACAAATTTATGACAGAATCAAGATAGTCATACATGTGCTGTCGTAGAAGTGTTCCATGACATTACCAAAATTATCATCACGGAAGTGCCCACTTCCATGATGATAAATCGCGCGTCACAGAAGTGCTTTCGTCAAGGGTGACGGACACATGGCATCCACCATAACGGAACGCCGTTAAGCTATCGGGTCGGGTTTTGGATCCGATAACCCGTTAACAGCCCCGACCAATGGGGATTTTCCACGTGTAAAATCATCATTGGCTGGAGGAAACACGTGTCGGCTCATCGTCGGGACAGATGTCATCCACTCATTGGACAGAAGGCGCCTATGATACGTTGACACGTGGCACGGCCCAACAGAGGCCCATTCCTGTGAAAAGGCTGGCCCGTTTGACTTGGTCAAAAGGTGGCGGGCCGGCCCATGGAAAGCCTGTTAACGGCCTGTTCGCATATAGCCCATTTACAGCCCGCTGACCCAAGGCCCTTAAGCCCTATCCGAATTAGGCATAGTAGCGTCATCTGGGCCATCCAATATGATTCCAGCCCGTTTTCACTTCTGGCCCATGTATGGCCCATGACATCTTTCGGCCCATATGAGGCCCTATGTAAATCTTGGCCTATTAACGGCCCGTGGTGAAACAGGCCCGTAATGAACAGTGTATCACTTTACACCCATTAACGGCCCGTGGTGAAACTGGCCCGTAATGAACAGTGTATCACTTTATACCCATTAACGGCCCGTTATTCCGTTGGGCCGTCTCCATCCCATGTTATCTTTCGGCCTTCTCAGAGCCCATTTATTCTTGGGCTCATTTCCAGCATTCGTTTACTTACGGCCCGTTACTGTCATTTCCTGCTTGTGGGCCAAATTCAGCCCGTGGTTACAGTCAGCCCGTTTGTGGTCCGTTAATACGTTGGGACATTTTCATAGCGTCATCAAATACGGCCTATTAACGATGGCCCACTATGGTCGGCCCATGAACGGACGATTCCAACTCTAGCCCGTTTACGGCCAGAATGCGGTCTGTTTGGCCCGTATAAGGCCCATTGATGATATGGCCCATAGAAGGCCCATTGATGATACGGCCCGTAGAAGGCCCATTGTTTCTATGGCCCATAGAAGGCCCACTGTTTCTACGGCCCGTAGAAGGCCCACTGTTTATACGGCCCATAGAAGGCCCACTATTTCTACGGCCCATAGGAGGCCCAGTGTCACTACAGTAAATATTAGCCCATGGTTATTGTGTCCTAGTTTTAAAAAATAGGTTATTGCAGCCACTAGAAAACCACGGAAAAAGAACTGCATTGACTACAAGCAAACAAATAAACAAGACAACAAGGAAATAAATAAGCAAGCAACTTACACTAGGGTATCATGGCTATTACACATATTACATCCACTGGGCATCAAAGTTCGCCACCAGTGCAAATATAGGGAACACAACAGCATATAAACGCCGCAGCAAAACAAGTCCAGAACTGAAACCACTTCAGAAGAGCTCAAGAAACAATATCCTGGGTACCCATAATGCTGGCAAGATGCTTAGCAAGCTTATTAACTTTCTCTTGTTTGGCGCTTAAGTCCTCCAGCGCTTGCTGTTGCACCAGAAAGTATGTATCTGAATTCTGCAGGGACTTCCTCAGTGTCGGCGTTCTGGGAATGGGGGTCCCCAGACTTGCCTGCCTGCGGCGTGGCTCAAAGGGGGGCCCAGCACGGCCCATCTTCACCAACACAAACCCAAGACCCTCGCGAGGGGCCAAGCCTCGCGGGGCGGACTACGCGGAGCTTCCTCAGGCATGGCCTCATCAGGCTGGCTCACGAGGAGACGGAGAGATCAAGGCAGGGTACCTCACGAGGTGCCCGGGACGCAAGCCATGACGACTCAGGGCGCCAGGCGGGTGCCAGCCCGCGCAGCGTCCTCCTTTCCTCTTTGGTGCAAAGGGGGCAAACGCAGCCGCGGAGTACCGAGGCATCAGGCAAAGGTTGCCATTTCGGTGCAACGAGACCAAGACCAGGAGGACTACGAGACGGAGGTCATCGTGGAGCCCAAGACGGCGTCATCACCAGAGCTTTGCGCGGACGAAGACCACTTTTGTCAGGATAGCTGATACTAGATGTCCCCCTTCAAATTAGCCCGCCATTGTTGGCTCCCTTCCCGCTCCAGCCAAGAACAGACCCTCGTGAGGCTGTTCTTCCTTGTATTGTTCATCATCATCAGCCCAAGAGGCAATCCACCACACCACACATTGGAGTAGGGTATTACACCACAACGGTGGCCCGAACCAGTATAAACCCTGTGTCTCTTGTGTTGTTCTTTCCTTAGTTTTAGATCCTAGCATGGCGGAGGGGTGCAGGTAGGTAGGAGGCAAAATTTCCGCGCGCACCCCAGTGTTCGAAACTCAAGGTTCTGCCGGAACCCAAAATCCGACATTTGGCGCGCCAGGTAGGGGCGCGCCGGAATTCGTCTTCCACTACTCTGTGCCCCGTCGCGTCGCCATCACCATGCCCGGCGACCAGGAGGGCAACCCAGACCCATGGGCGGCATGGCCCGCCCGCGCAGAGCCGCTCGCCTCGGGCGACCCTGTGCCCCAGGCAGCTCGCGGTCCGCAGGGCGTTGCGGGCCGCGGGCGATGCGGACAGGCTTCGACAGCACTCACACTGCGGCAGGCGCGGTCGGCAGCAAGGGCCTCCAATCACGCCGCGACCACGACACCGTACACCCGCCGGGAGCAAGCGAACTCGAGGGCCGCGCTCACGGTGGCCCGAGAGCTGTTGTAGTGCAGACTGCTGGAGGGCGGCCGCCACGTGCTGCTGGAGCGGGTGGCAGAGCTCCTGGGCTTCGCCGCCTCGGGGGCTCACCCCTTCTGCACCCAGCTCCCATCTCCAACCTAGAGCGGCCCGCGCGGGGGCCCCGCGTGCGCCCGTGGGCTCCAAGGCTACTCCAACACCTGCGAGGCTGTCAGCACCGGACCGGCGGCGGCGCAGCCCCCGCTCCTGGTCCGCGAAGAAGAAGGACTCGACGGGACCCGCGGCCCCAGTGGACAGCCGCGCTGCCACCCCACGGTAGGCGCGTCAGGCAGGACCGCGTGGCGCGCAGAGCACTACGGTGTGGCCTTCGGGGTGACGGCGCCAGAGGAATACGTGCCCCTCATGATGGACCAAGGACACCCACACGAGGGCGAACAAGGCTCGCTCCTCAGCCTAAGCTGGGGGGACGAGGCGCCAGAAGCTGAGCCCTTCCAGGAGTCTCGGGACGGTCCCACTAGGCACGCTGGAGGCAACGATTATCGGGTTGCCTCAGGGCCAGCACGGAACAAAGGTAAACTAGCCGACCAGTGCGTCGCTTAAGCCAGCCACTTGGCGCGGGCGCATGGGCGATGTAGCTTCTACTGATACGATAAACACAAGTTTTACATGAGGGGCTCCCCCTCCAAAATGCTCTCACGGCTATCAGGCCAAAACCTGAGTTCTATTCATGCAGGGTGAGGAAGCAGGAACGATGCACAATCAGTCGGATGAATCCCCCAATGTATCCTCAGGAGCACCACCAGAGCCGTCCATCACGCCGCCCTCGTCAGCCGCCACGATCACGTTGTCGTTGTCCGAGGCGAAGGCCCTGATAAGAGCGTCCACATTGTCTTCCACCCAGTGCGCCAGCTCACCTCGGACGGCCTGGGGGACTGGGGCGATGGCGGCATCAAAATCAAAGTGGTGATCCATGTTCCGGAGGTGGCTGAAGACGCGGGAAAAGGCGCGCCTGAGCAGGGCGCGGCTCCTCTCCTCCAGCAACCTGTCAGCCCTGGTCGACCGCGCCTCCAGCTGCGTCACCACATCAGTGAAGAACTGAAGATTGCCCGCGTAGTTGACTGCGTGCGGCTCGCCGACGGCCTCCTCGCAGATGTTGCCCAAGGCCGCGTTGGCTCTCTCCCGGAGAGTGGCGAGCATGGGGCCGTGCTCGTGCTCCAAGATCCGCCACTGACGTATCTCGTCCGCATTCTGGCGCGCGACGTCCTCAGCCTCCTCCACCCGCTAGCGAAGAAGAGGCACCTCAGCCTGGGAGGTGGTTAACTCACCTCGCGCCACCTCAAGGGCGGCCCGGGAAGCATCGGCCCGCCGCGCCTCCTCCTCCAGCTTGGCCCTCAAGGCGGCAGTCCTGCCTTCAGCTTCAGCCCGGATCAGCCCCAGCTTCTCTTCGAACTCGTGCTCAAGGTTCAAGCGCGCCATCGCCACTCGACGTCCGACCTCCTCGAGGACGCGGGCTTCCTGTGCGGCAACATCATCTTCCGCCTACGTCACCAAGCGCTCCCTCGTCTCCAGATGCTCGTACTCACGGGTACGTTCGGCGGCTTCCAGCGTCAGCACCTCCTCACGCTTCTGGAGCTCTGCTGAGTCGCCAGAGGACACCTTCATCGACGCGAGGGCTGCCTCACACAGCTCCACCTGCTCCTCCAGCGAGTGGCACCAGGCCAGAAGCTCCCAAGCCTGCTCCTCCGCAGCCGTTCGCCGCCGGTTAGCTTCCCGAGCCTCCTCAGCGGCCCGAGACCGGGCCTCCCGAGAGGCCACCAGCAACGAATTGGCCTCTGCTTCATCAAGATCACGCTGACGGTGCGCAAGGGCGATGGCGCCCTCCAGCTCGCGCCTCTCTGCAGCCAGGCGCAAGCCCTCGGCCTCAAGGTGCGCGTCTTCATCAGCAAGCTCCTCACCAAGCAGGCTCACTGCGTCAGTTGCCCTTCGAAGGAATCCTTGGCGGAGAGCGCGACGCTCCCGAGCGCGCTCGAGCACGTCTTCCACACCATCATCTGCCCCAAGCAAGCGCCGGGGGCCGCGAGTCAGCACTCCCCCTCCGGGCTGGCGGCTGGGGGCTGGCACCCTCACGACGGCCGGGCACGCCACGTCAGAAGCCCGGCCTGGGGCCAGCCCGTCCTCAGGAGAAGAGTGCAGGAAACGCCTCAGCCAACCGCAGTCCACGACCAGGCGAGAAGCCCATGGCAGGCTAGCTATGCCATGAGAAGGCCCGCGAAGGAGGATCGCGAGGTGCGCGGGGCCACGATACGCCTCGGGATGGTTCGCCTCTTCAATCGCCCTCACCACAAGGGCTCCGCTGCTCGGAGCGCTTGAGGACGGTGGAGGGGGCAAGGTCAAGAGCTACGGAACCTGACCTGAGAACAATTATTCTTCTGCTTTAAGCGTTGACTTTGGGTTCAGAGTGGTGGCCCTCGTGATTTGGGCACTGCAATTGCCTTACTAACTGCTCGTGTTTGGGTGCTCTATGGTGGAGACAGTGATGTGTCAACGGGAACTGGGTGTCTATCTGCTGGGGTTGGGGTTAGAAGGGGCTTAGCTGGTTCTCTGTCCAACTGGGTAGGGGTACAATCTGCATGAGTGTGAGTTATGTGTGGTGGGGCTAGTTCTTGAGCAAGTACAACCATGGTTCTATCTGCATCGACAGGTAGCACGATCTTTTCTGAAGACCGTGAAATAATTCACATTTATGTTGTCTAAGCAAACAGAATAGCAGGACATAATTTGACATATATGATGGCTAATTAAACAGGATAGCATGACACAATTTCATGTATGATGGCTATCTAAATAGGATAGAATGACATACTTCAAGATATGATGACTATGTAAACAGGATGACATGATATAACTATACGATGTGTCTATTAAAGTGGTTGGCATGCCATAAATCACAAACATGCCATCGATGGAAACATGATGGCATGATATAATTCACGGATAGAATGACATAATTTAAATATGATGACTATGTAAACAGGATGAGATGATATAACTATATTATGTCTTTAGAAAATGGGTTGGCATGCCATAATTCAGATACATGCTGTCTATGTAAACATCATGGCATGACATAATTCAAATATATGATTTATATACTAAGGAAGTGAGCAGAGGGCAATCGCATATATGATGTGTCAATTAAGGAGATGGCATTCAATATTGTGTATATGATGTAAAAACTAAGCATTGCAATACAACATATGCATTATATGAGTAATATAACCCTGCCAAGTTTGGGCATACACCTCAGGGGGATAATAGGACTGGTCATCTACCTCTGAATCCTCCTCTGAAGAGCTATCTGTAACCAGCAAGATATCTGCTTCAGCAGGTAGCATTGTCTGCTCTGAAGACCTTGTTTTCACTCCAGATTTCTCCATCACCAATTCAAATGGCTGATGCACAGGAAGAGCAGTTGAATATACAAACATTGTCGACAAAAGCAATGAGAAATACAAAAAAGGATGGCATGATATAATTCACATATATGACGCTTGCCTAAACAGCATGGCATTGCATAATTCACATACATAATGCCTTGCAACAAGATAACATTGCATAATTCACATATATAATGTCTTGCAACAAGATGGCATTGCATAATTCACATATATGGTAATTAGACACTAAACTGGTGGCATTCACACAAAGCATGTCTAAACTAAGCAAATGACATAGCAATGCAAGATACCATACGCACGATTTGAGCAACATAACCCTGCCAAGTTAGGGCATGCACCTCGGGGGGGGGGGGATATGACTAGTCATCTGTCTCTGAATCCTCCTCTGAGGAGCTATCGGTAACTAGCAAGACATGCGCTTCGTCAGATAGCATTATCTGCTCTGAAGACCTTGTTTACAGTCCAGATTTTTTCCATGACCGTGCCAAATGGCTGATGCACAGGAAGAGTAATTGAATGTACTAAAATTGTTGACAAATTTAACACGTAATAAAAAATGATGGCATGATATAATTCACATATAAGATGACTGGCTAACCAGGGTGGCATTGCAGAATTCACATATATGATGCCTGGCTAGACAAGATGGCATTGCATGATTCACATATACGATAAAGAAACTAACAGATGGCATTGACACAAAGCATGTCTAAACTAAGCAGATGACATCTTTAATGTATACAGTAAGCAATGCAAGGCACCATATGCATGACATTACCAACATCAGCATGCCAAGTTAGAGAGAAGACCTCATGGGGTAAATAGGAGTGGTCTTCTCCTTCTGAATCCCCCTCATAACAGTTATCCTCCTCTTGATTACGATCCGAAATGGGTGGAGGGGGGCTGCCTTTGCACCCACCATGGAACGACGTCTGCATGAAATTTTATTGCCATGCAAGGCTCGTCTCTTTTGCTCTACATGATCAGTTCCATTGTGTACAATAAGTGGCATGCATAGGAATAAAACATAGTGAGATTATGTAAGGAGTGCATGCACAAATCTAGAGTGATGGTAGCAAACTGTGGATAGACCCAAAACCAATGATAGCAGGCAGATAATAGATTTAGTTAAAAATTACAGATAATGGCTCCTTTAATGTTTGTTTGCACCCAACATGAAACTCATAGTAGACACCGGAGATTAACCAGATAGTAGACAGATAGTACTGATTGCTGCCCCAATATGTACCCCACAACCATTTAAAAACTCAAGTTTCAGCATTAGTTTGGACCTGACTCGGAGTCTAATAGGTGAACACGACGATAATGTAGCATGTCATCATATTAAGCGACGCATAACGTAAGCAGACACGGAAGAGTGCGACCACTCTTGCGGACCCGTGTAGTCCTCAAGGTCATCTTCTCAGTTGATGATGGTAATGCAGTTGCCATGGCTGCTGGCGGCGGGGAAGAAGATCTGAGGCAGCGAAAGACAGTCTAGACAGCGGATCCCTGCTGTGGTGAACCCTTCCGTCGTTGGAGCAGCTGAGCTGGGGTGGAACACAGCGCCGCAGGAGTAGGACAAACCACACAAGGTTTTCTTTGACACATATCTGTAACAGAAGTAATTGAGTAAGGGCTTGTTTGAATTTGAGGATTCTAACAATGCATGGCGATGAAGAAGCAGTTATGACTCCGCGCCGAATTAGATCATTTGGGGTGATAATCTTCCTTCTTCTTTTGCTCCTGTGTTTCATCTATTACTTCGGGTGTTTCGCCGCACGTGGCACGTTCTCTGCGAGGCATGAATAGACCAATGTTTTTTTGAGGGAATGAATAGAACAATGCTAACAATGAGATGACTAGCAAATTAGATCATTTTTATCGCCATATGGCATTGGGCTACTGTGTTTCGTGCTCCTCCATCGCAGTACTACTCCTGTGGAAAACTTGAGTATACCGCACGGTTCTTTGCTCCTCCTCAATCAGGTCATCGGCGCATTTATACGAGCAGTCAAATCACAAGGCCCCGCCTTCCAGCAATAATGAGCCGTCAAATCACAAAGGCCCTCGCCTCTCGTGAAACCGACCAAGCTAGACTGCCCCGCCCTCTAGCCTTTTAGAAAATGTATACTTTTGTACAGCAGTAGTATCGATGTATTGCGCCATGGAGCAAAACTTGAAATTGAAAAAAAGGTGGTACATATAGAGAGCGCTCGTCGCCAAATTATGCATATAGTACTATTAAAAAGGCTAGTAACAATAATGGTGTCCAGCACAACCCACCCCTCAAATAAAACTAAGAGGGTGCTTGGATACGTTTTAGTCTCATGACTAAAAGTAGTGGGACTAAAACATGCTATCCTCACCCATGCTTGGATCCAAATACTAAAAAGGCTAAAATCAAGTTAATGAGCATTTATTATCCTCCAAACCCTCCAATCCAGAACTCGCCTGTGTTAAAGGAGAGGAGTTAAATGAGTAGAGAGAGGACTAATCCACATTTTAGTAGGGGTACCCCTGACTAAAAAAATTTAGTCTCAAGACTAGTTTTATCCCCTCTTTAGTCAGGGGTGCTTGGAACTTTAGCCTCTTAAAGAGACTATTTTTAGTCAGACTAAAATAAGTCCCTTGGATCCAAGCACCCTCTAAGCATCCTGGAATTCTTTGACAAAACTAAGCACCCTGAAATTCTTTGACAACTAAACTGCTAGCTATATGATGTTGGCCATATATATTGTACGTATATAATGTTAAGAAACGAGTGGTAGTACTATACCAACTAAAAGATGAAATGTAAGAAATACTAGTATGTACGTACTGAAGAGTTAAAGTAACGAGAAGAAACATAACATAGTTCTTCTGGGGGCTCAGCACAACACACCCCTCAAATTACATTAAGCACACCTGAAATTAAACTTTGCAACTATTCCGGTAAATACTGCATTAGAACCACCATGAGCAATGACACTGCCACCTTACTCGGAGTCCTCGTCCACGTCCTCGACTTCATCCTTGTCCCTCTTCCTCTTGGTCGATACTTCTTTGCTTGAACCGCACACTTGGCTGTTGCTCTTCATCCAACCCTTGTAGATATTGAAGCAAAGGTAGCCATCCATTGCAGCGTAGTGGATGTGGTCTATATCTAGTACATTCCGCTGCCATGCATGACGATGAAACGTGTAATGAGGTTTCTCCAGTTTACCGTACGAAGGATGAACCATGGCTCCTGCCAGGGTCAGCATTGAAGACTGACGAGAGGACACCAGCCGATTCTTCTGGAGGTCGAAGGTGTTGCCTACAACGAGGCCTATCCGATGCAGGACTTCTTTGTCGTTACCAAAGTCTACAGTAACGAATTTCACTATTTTGTCCTTGAAGAAGTTCTTAAAATCCTGGCACTCAACGTCGGCATGGCATATGTGGTAGACCAAGCAAACGTTATGTACGCAAACCTGGATCATGGCGGGCTTCTTCCTCTCTTCGTCCTTTAGATCCTTCTCTCGTCCCAGGACTGTGGTGTACTCAACATCTAGCCCAACGACCCACTCATCATCTGACTTTTCGAACATGCGGTTGAAGCGAGAAAGGCATCCTTTCATAGTCGCGGAAGAACGGGTGTAGATGACGTCGAACTCATCGTCGGTGATGGTTCTAACCTTGTACTCACCGCCGATCATGGAAATTTGGGACGCCATGGATCTGGGAGGAGGGTTAGGATTAGTGGAACTGCCGTAATGTGAATGGACGGGACGACTAGGAGCGAACCGCCATAGTATTGAAGGACGTGCGAGGACGAGTAGGAGCGAACTGCCAGTGTGCGAACGGCAGGGTAGTGGCTTTCCATTCTCCCATGATACGGGCTTCCGAGAGCCCTTGGATCTGAGATCAAATGGTTGCATGGCATGATTCTAGACCTGTGGGTGAATATCCTATCCTGGAGGGTTATTCTGCAAATTTTCAGCAACTTAGCATGCGACTGTTTGATCTCAGATCCAAGGGCTGCCAGCAGCCCATATCATGGTCGCGCCTACCACGACCGTCGCATCGCTCGCGCGGTCGCGCCCTTGGAGATTTAACACGGTGCGTTAGGCTATCTGATGTTGGCACGTCATACATAGTCATCACTTAGTCACTCATACTACAACAAGGTTGGCTATAAGTGTATTTTTTTCCTCCTCTCTATCTCTTTCTTCGTACTCAAGGAAGAAACGGTGCTAAGCACGTGTATTTATTGCATTTTCCAAGGAGTGACCTCTTCCAATGAAATGGTGTTGCTAAGTTTGCTTCATTTAATTAGCTATAGACTCAAAATTGTCTTTTCACCTAGGTACACGCGCTTAGCACCGTTTCTTCCTTGGGTCACCAAACTAGTCTCTCTCTTCTTGATTAACTAGCCACATCAAACTTTATGGCTATGTGGCAAGCTTAAGCACCTGTAGGAGCAAGTAAAAGTAAGTACAATAGTGCGCTTTACATGGCATTTTTGCATATGTGGAGGAAAGAGAGGCAAGGAAAAAGTGGAGAAGTGGGCTCTCATGCAAGAGCCAGTCTCTACTACATGGTGGAGCATTGGGAGAGGCACCTGTATGGAGGTGGTCAGGAATCTGGGAGACTCACGCCGGTCATAGCACCGCAGTCAAAATGATAATGGCAAGTCAAATCACGGGGCCCCACCTGTCCAGCAGTAACTCGATGTCAAATCACACAGCCCTACGTTTGCAGCAGCCTACTCCCTCGTCTTCTCGCGTCTCTGTCGAACCGACTAGGCGGAACTGCCCTGCCGCCTACCGCGCAGGAAAAGCCCCGCCCTCGACTTTTAAATAGTATACAGTATACTAATTTTGTATCCATGGATTGCGCCCGCGCCATGGATCAAAGCGTCTAGAAAATGGAGGAGAGACGGTGGTCTTGCAATAGAGAAAAGGGAGAGGCGAGATGGTGGTTTTGGAATGGAGATGGTGGAGAGGAGAGGAGGTGGTTTTGCAATGGAGAAGAGGGATAGGAGCGTGCAGCAGCGATTTAGGATTGGACGAGAGGGCCGGCACGCTCTGACTGGATCAAAATCAATTTACCCTTCAATTAAGAAAGTGACCCCACATTAAATAGTCTCCCTTTTATTCTGGGTCATAATTGACCATGATTTTCGCACATAAAATATATGTTATACGTTGTATACAAGGCCACTGTCAAAATTACAATCTGCAACTATACAAGGCCACTAACATTAATCGAGGCAGAATTGATGGCGTTTGACTCGTACTAGCACCCGAGGACATTAATATCCCTTGTGTGAATGTGGGAGTGAGAAGGTTAGCTTGCATTCCCAACATTAATCAACCAATGAGGAGTAAGAGGGTTGGCTTGTTGTGCTTCGGAGAGAAAAACCACATTAATTAACACGGCAATCAAGGTGACAAGCTAGCTTGCAACATTGACTTAAACATAGCATTGATTTTTACCTTGGTACATGTAATATGAGTTTGTGGCCTTGTATACAAAAATGGAGGGAGTATAATTTGAAAGTACATTCAGATACGAACCAAACGATACAATTTTTGGTGACATGCATTCACATTTTTCTTGTCAAATACAGTACGTGGTCAAACTTTGACCCAAAATACGCGAAACAACAAAAAAATACTTCCAAGACCAGCGCCGCTCTTCCGCTCTTCTCCTCTTAAACCACCACCGCTCCTCTCCTGTTCCAATCTAAATGCAGCGCCGCTCCTCTCCTCTTCCATTTCAAAACCACCGCCCCTCCTCTCCTCTTCCAGTCCAAAACCAATGTCGCTCCTCTCCTGTTCTAATCCAAAACCAGCGCTGCTCCTCTCCTCTTCCATTCAAAAACCACCGCCGGCGAGTGAAGGTGCTGTGGAGAAGTAGATAGATGGAGGAGTACAACCGATACGTGAGGATCGCAGACGGCGACCCTGTGAAGCTAGCGAGGATGTTGGAGATACAGTCTTGGTTTGACAACAAGGACCAACTAGAGGCGACGGCGACATCCATTGCCAAATATCTGCAACAGAGCGAAAAGGCGGCGATACTCCCAGAGGGAGTCGCGCCGGAGTACATAGAGCTGCTCCTCTGGGCCATGGAGCAAATAGATTCACCGAATCCGATCGTGAGGGAGCGGTGGTGGGAGTATCGATCCCAGATCGAGCATCCACCAGAGATTGAAGGATCGAGCATCTACAGGGTGCCGTTTGTGAGGGTGTCCTGCCAGAGCGAGCCAATGGAGTCTTCGTCGACCGAACCCAACTGCAAGAGGAGAAAAGCAGTTGGCCCGACGACGCTTCCCCACCATCGTCTCCCTCGCCGTTCACATCGTCTCACGGGGCGGCTGTCTGCCACCGAGAAATAGGAGGGGGCTGCCCCCCCAGCCCAATAGTTGGGCAGGTTGTGAATTGTCAGGAGGAGCTTAGGGTTGTCAGTATTTGCAGGTTGTGAATTGTGTTTTGTGTTGTGTATTTTGACAGTACTTTCAGATATGAATGTCTTTTGAATTTCATATTTGCAGTATTGAGCATATAAAGTATTTTATGAATTCTAGAGATCTATTTTTAGCACTTAAAAAAATGTAGTTCCATAGGAGTATAAAAGTGCAGACAATGTGATTCTCAGAGAAGAAACTGCAAGTTTCAGTTTCAGATAAGAAACTGCAAGTTCAGTTTCAGATAAGAAACTGCAACTTTCAGAGGCAGAGTATTTATATTAACACGGCGTTTTCAAACAGGGTTAACATCATGTTGGAAGTTTTATTCATGGTCAAAAATGGAACTACCAGCCAGTTAACATCATGCTGATCAACATTCATGCATAGCACATTTTCATATGATGCACAGTCAAAATGCCCACACAATGTCGAGTGTGCGAAACATAGAGAAAACGAGGGACGAAGTTTTGGCAAGTGTTGGACGTGGTTTTGGGCTGCCCCGTCTAGGCTTTCATTTTAACATGCGCAGCCCACGACCTCGGATGGGAGGTCCATAGGCCTGTTTGTATTTTCTTAGGGCCGTCATGTATCGACCGGCCTATGGACCTCCCATCCGAGGTTTTATTTTTGGCAGCCCAATTTATGTATTTTTTTGAAGAAAACACAGAGGTCTGTTGTATTTTCCTATATAAGAATAGGAACGCCAGGTCCAACTTATGTTTCCCTTCTAACTATATTATATATATTTAAATTGTTTTATATGTTGACTGTTTAGTTCACATACTCCCTCCTTTTCGGTTTATAGGGCTTATCTCAAAATTTTAGTTTTTCCATTTTATAAGGCTCAATTTGGTTGTTTTCCATCACATGTTCAGATTCCAAGGTGCATTAAATCATTGCATGCAAGTATTAAGAGAAAATTGACCAATGCATGTACTTTATGCATGCATGCATTGCAATTTATGCATTGATAAACATAATTTTTTGAGGAAAACAAGTGCATTAATTAGGTGCTTTTGCAAACTACAAAAAGTATTCCACCATTCATCATCTACCTTGGTTGGTGAGATTTTTGAATTGAGCCCTATAAACCGAAAAGGAGGGAGTAATTGGCAAATAGATCTCGCCGCCACCCCCCGCCTCCTGACTCCGGGCGCGCCTGCCCCCCTCAGCAAGTCCGCTCGCACACCCCATGGAGTCGCCAGCCATATCCACGGGGGAATGGCTGGAAGACAGGCAGATGTACAAGATGCATCTCTCACATGTCTACAAAGCCTTCCCGCGGATGCTCTAGCCGCTCTACTCCGTCGCGCCGGCGGTGCTGCAGGAGACTTGAGGGAGGAGATGGAGGGAGCGGGCGATGCGTATCCGTGATGACGCTCTCTCCTTGACCCAGTGCATGCGCGAATGGAGGGAAGCAGAGGAGGAAGTTGCGAGGGAGGAAGCCGAGGAGGGACCGAATCCGTTCTCTCACTCGCGCAGGTATGCTCGGATGTGCAAGGATCATGTGGACTGGGAGCTGCCGAATCTAGCCCCGCGGATCTACTTCATAGGAGATTTCTCGGAGAAGCACAAGATGCCCCACCCCAGTGAGCCGCTGATTGCGTTCGTTCGATGGGCGAAAGGAGAAGTGAATTCAAGAGATCCACGCCATACTGCGAGATGGGAATGCTTGACTGGACTCCTGCCCACCAGCACGCCGCCGGTGCCGGAGCAGGTGGATCCCCTTCCTTACCTCTCCCCCAAACCTACAGAAGATTGAAATTAGGCTTGCAATCTGCTTCAATTGAGCTGTCTGGTGGTTATTTCTGCTTCCTGAGAGACAACATCTCGCTGGAGGATGAGAAGGAACCAGGAACTCCGATGAATTTCTCCTATCACAATTGGGGGGAGCACCGGTTGGGTAGTGGTATGGCCCACCTCCGCCCCAAATGGGGGCACAATCTGGGCAGGCTCCTGTAATTGCCCAAGATCACTTGGAAATCTCAAGGCAAGAATCAGCAAAAGAAGAGATAGGACATCCAGAAAACTGCTCCTGCCCCTGCTTCGGGCCTTATGGCATACTCTGAGGTGATCTGCTACAACTGTGGGGAACCAGGGCATCATTTGGATAAATTTGTCAAGCCCAAGAGTTGTTTTATCTGCAAAATGGTTACCCATAAAGTTGAGAATTGCCCTGTCAGAAGGAAAACCCACAATTCTGCTAGATATGTTGGAAGTGCTGCTCCAGGATTATGTCCACCATTGATAGAATTTTCTAGGACTCTGGTCTTAACCAAACTCCAAAGAGCCTACAGTTTTAAATTTGAAAAGTGGTGGTTGCTTACAGAAGATTTTACTGAGCTAGTCAGGAAAATCTGGAATGAGCCTACTGGGAGCAGCTGCCCCCTAAAAAATTGGCAGATCAAAATTAGGAGATTTAGAAGAACTACCAAAGGGTGGAACTCTAATGAGGAAGCTAATCTTAGAAGATACAAAAGGCTTCTCCTCCTTGAGTTTGATTCTCTAGATATTAAGGCAAAAGCCACTGACCTCTCTAAGGCTGAGACTAATAGATTAAACTTTGTCCATGGAGAGCTTAAGAAAATTTGGCTTCAAGAAGAAATCAAAGCCAAACAAAGGTCTAGAGATAGGAACATTAAGGAGGGTGATAGAAATGCTGCTTACTTCCATGCAGTAGCTAACCAGAGGAGGAGGAAAACCCTCATTCACTCCCTTGATGGCCCTAATGGCCCTATTACTGAGGTAGATGAGATGCTGAAAGTGGCTAGTGACTTCTACAAAGACCTATTTAAGAAAGAAAACCCTTCTGGGTTCTCTCTACAAAACAAATTTTTCTCTGCTTCTGAAAAAGTCTCTGCTGCTGAAAATGAGTTGCTAGAAGCCCCTTTTTCAGAGACAAAGGTGAAGGAAGCCATTTTTAGCTCTTATCCTGATGGGCTCCTGGTCCTGATGCGATTCCCTTCTTATTTTACCAGCATTTTTGGGACTTGGTGAAAAATGATCTCTTAGACCTTTTCCAAGCCTTTCATAGAGAGTTGGATCCAGCAACTTACTCATGGGGGGTCTATTGGGGTCAAGTTAAATAACTGTGAAAGTGATTTTTTCCTTGCTGGTAAAGGCCTTAGGCAAGGTGACCCATCTCCCCGCTTTTTTTTAATTTAGTAGTGGACGTTCTTACTAAAATGCTGAGCAAAGCTGCTGATCATAGTCTGATTGCAGGGCTCTGTCCCGAGGTCTGCCCTGGTGGCATCATCTGCCTTCAATATGCAGATGATACCATCCTTTTCTTAGACAATGACTCCACACATGCTAGCAATCTGAAAACCGTTCTAACCTGGTTTGAACAAGTCTCAGGCATGAGAATCAACTACTCTAAAAGTGAACTCATCCCTATCATCATGGATGATCAGGAGTTAGCTGACTTCCTCCGTATTCTAGTCTGTAATAAAGGTAACTTCCCCATTAAGTACCTAGGTATCCCTCTCCAATATGATAAACTGAGGAGAGAGGATATCCATCCCTTCTGGATAAAATCATTAAAATGATTGCTGGGTGGAGGGGCAAACTTCTCTCTTACAGAGATAGATTGATCCTCATACAAGCTTGTTTGGCTAGCATTCAAGTGTATCTCCTCTCCTTCTTCAAGTTCCCTAAATGGGCAGTGAACCTCATCAATTCTCAGATGTCTCATTGCTTGTGGAATGATTTTGAGCGAAATAGGAAGCTACACCTTGCTAATTGGGCCCTAGTCTCTATGAAAAAAGATTTTGGGTGCCTAGGCATACCTAAACTCCAAGAAATTAACATCTGTCTTCTAGGGTCTTGGATTAAAAGATTCTGTGTGGAAGACCTGAAACCCTGGAAGCTTCTTATTGCCCATAAATACCTAGGAAATAAACCTAATATTTTTGTCCCTTCCCCCAACCCTAAGATCTCTAGATTCTGGAAAGGATTAAAATCTATTATGCATGCTGTGAAATTTGGCTACAGATGGAACATAGGGGATGGGAGCAGAACCAGGTTCCGGAAAGATACTTGGTTTGGCACATCCCCCCTAGCAGTCCAATTTTGGCCTATTTACTCTGTCCGCAATGAGCTTAACAAAAGTGTCAATGAAGTTTGGGACAGTCAATGCCTAAGACTCTTTTTTAGAAGGAACTTTAGTGATAGTCTCATGGAACAATGGTTACAGTTGGAGGAAATTTCCAAAAGCATTACCTTTACTTCTGAGCCGGATGCCCTGATTTGGCAGCTGGACAATAAGGGGAAGTATTCCTCCAGCTCCCTCTATCATGTTATCAACTTTAGAGGGGTTCAACCCGTGTTTATCCCTGCTATCTGGAAATTGAGAGTTCCCCCTAAAATTCATGTATTTCTCTAGCTTCTCTCCAAAAACAAATTGATGACTAGGGATAACCTTAGGAAGAGACACATCATCAAACTCTTTGATTGTGTTTACTGCTTGGAGCAAGAGTCTTGTTCTCACCTATTTTTTTAATGTATAGTTGCTAAACATCTCTGGGCCCACATTGAGGAATATTTCTCTAGTCAGATTGGCTCATCCTTCGAATCTGTCGCCAGATTCTGGATTGCTACCAAAAAGTGCTTAGTTTTAAACACTGTTAGCTCAGCTGTCCTTTGGTGCCTCTGGAAATATAGAAATGCTATGATTTTCAGTAACACCTCCTGGATTTCCATTCCGCAGGTCTTGAGGTTGATCAGGAACATGGTGAGGAACTGGGTGATTCTCTCCTCCGGATCGAACAAGGACAAGTTGACGAGCTTCGTGGAAACCCTAACAAGATCCCTCCAGAAACCGTTGGCGATCACTTGTGGCTGAACAAGGTGCGACCTGCTCTGGGGCTGGACCCGTGGGCTCGTCTCAAGATGATGGGCACCTGGCGCCCAAAAAGAGGGACATCCACCATGCTATGCCTTCCAGCACGGTGTCTCCGCTTGCTTACTGGTCGCCGCAGGCTGACACGGCCCCTCGGCTAAAGACCATGAAGGCTTCGCTGGACCCTCCTTGTGTCATTTGAGTGCTCTATCCGCTCTGCCTTTGGCACCGCTTGGGTGATTTGTGTTATTCAGAGAACCTGTTCATCCACCCCCCTAGTTTGTAGCTTTTATACCTTTGCTTTCGAACTGCTCTTTGAGCTGCTGTATTAGAATATTTTGTGGTTTCGTTCTCAGCAATGGAACCGGGGAGATGCTCCCTGTTTTTCTAAAAAAATATATTTTATATGTTATTATATATTATTTTTATTGTCATCATATATTTAACAGATACTTACATATGTAAGAAAACAATATCCCACATCTTATTAACTTATAAAAATAATTTCTTAACAAATAAAATCCTTGATTTTTTTGGCACGAAAATCCTAGTGATTGTGTACAAAAGCTTGGTAAGATTTAAGGATGAATGTAATAATATCACTTATTATTTAAATATATTTATAACAAAATGCCCATCCCCTTTTTATTTTTTGATACCTTGTTGGCCCAACCGAACATTATAATTAGAATCAGCCTAGGAAAATTGTGTATTTCAAGAAAGTGCAAATGATCTGTAATTTTTTAGGAAATAAAATAAACGGGCCGCATGGACGCTACATTATTTGTTCACCCAGCCCAGCTAATGGCTGTAATTCAAAAAAAAGATCAAATTGACTGTAAATTCTACCGTGCAAAAAAAGACTGTAAATTCTGAAAAAATGGGTTGAATACGTGCCACATTTTTGGAGGCTGAAATGTGGGCCAATAGGTCGAAGCCAATGCAAGTCGTTGTCAATTTAGTCAACAAATGATTCTGACATGTTAGCCGTTGGATTTACATCCAACGACTGGCATCCATCTCCAATCTCTCGTCTTCTTCCTCCAGCGCCGCCGGGACCACCTCCCGCCTCCTGCTGCTAGCAGCTCTGCTTAGCACGCTTCGCTATGAAGCGCTACTCCACCGTTGGCCAGCCCATCCCTCCACCCGTCCACACCTCCTGTTCTTCTCCACCGACTGCCGAACCACACCGCACTAGAACCAGTTAACCCTCGTACACCTCTCTGTCTGTGACTCTACTCCCGCGTCTTCCCATCTCCGGCTCGTTGCTGTCCAGGGCCTCGCCGTCGTCCACCACCTTGGATGCGCTCGGTGCGGCGTGGTCAACGTGGTCAATGAACTACACCATCGGAAGTAGATTGTGCATCGAGAGGCTGACAGCTGGGTCCACGGCCGCACACAAGGAAATGCTTCCTTATTACACGCAAAATAATGATTCCTCCACCTGACATCTGGGACCCACCGGAAGGGCCTCTGTATTTCGTGAAATAAACTTCCCCCCGCTGACATGTCAGACCCACCAGCTATCTTCGCACGCAAGGAAGTGCCTCCTTGTTACGCACAAAAAAATGAATATTCCCTGCATAGTGGGAGGCTGACTTGTGGGCCTACCAAGTTGACAGGGATGGAGGGCTTTGTCAACTTAGTCAATATGAACGATTCTAGCTCTTGTTACCTTATGATGTTCATCCAACGACCGTAGTGCTTCTTCAACCTCTGGTCTTCTTGCTCCAGCCGCCCAAACCAGCGCCGGTCGTGCCGCATGCTCCTGCCTCCCATGGCCGGCTGTGATGCCGCGGAGGCCTCACCGCCCCTACTGAAGGAAATATGCCCTAGAGGCAATAATAAAGTTATTATTTATCTCCTTATATCATGATAAATGTTTATTATTCATGCAAGAATGGTATTAACCGGAAACATAATGCATGTGTGAATACATAGACAAACAGAGTGTCACTAGTATGCCTCTACTAGACTAGCTCATTAATCAAAGATGGTTATGTTTCCTAACCATAGACAAAATAGTTGTTATTTGATTAATGGGATCACATCATTAGTTGAATGATCTGATTGACATGACCCATTCCATTAGCTTAGCACCCGATCGTTTAGTATGTTACAATTGCTTTCTTCATAACTTATACATGTTCCTATGACTATGAGATTATGCAACTCCTGTTTACCGGAGGAACACTTTGGGTACTACCAAACGTCACAACGTAACTGGGTGATTATAAAGGAGTACTACAGGTGTCTCCAAAGGTAGATGTTGGGTTGGCGTATTTCGAGATTAGGATTTGTCACTCCGATTGTCGGAGAGGTATTTCTGGGCCCTCTCGGTAATGCACATCACATAAGCCTTGCAAGCATTACAACTAATATGTTAGTTGTGAGATGATGTATTACGGAACGAGTAAAGAGACTTGCCGGTAACGAGATTGAACTAGGTATTGGATACCGCCGATCGAATCTCGGGCAAGTAACATACCGATGACAAAGGGAACAACGTATGTTGTTATGCGGTCTGACCGATAAAGATCTTCGTAGAATATGTAGGAGCCAATATGGGCATCCAGGTCCCGCTAGTGGTTATTGACCGGAGATGTGTCTCGGTCATGTCTACATTGTTCTCGAACCGTAGGGTCCGCACGCTTAACGTTACGATGACAGTAATTATGAGTTTATGCATTTTGATGTACCGAAGTTAGTTCGGAGTCCCGGATGTGATCACGGACATTACGAGGAGTCTCGAAATGGTCGAGACATAAAGATTGATATATTGGATGACTATATTCGGACACCGCAAGTGTTCCAGATGAATTTCGGATAAAACCAGAGCACCGGGGGGTTACCGGAACCCCCCGGGGGGTTAAGGGGCCTTATGGGCCTAATGTGGAGAAGAGGAAGGGGCTGCCAGGGCAGGCCGCGCGCCCCCTCTCCCCCTAGTCCGAATTGGACAAGGAGGGAGGGGCGGCGCCCCCCTTTCCTATTCTCCCTCCACCTCTCCTAGTTGGACAAGGAACGGGGAGGGGAGTCCTACTCCCGGTAGGAGTAGGACTCCTCCTGCGCCCTCCTCTAGGCCGGCGCACCACCCCCCCTTGGATCCTTTATATACGGAGGCAGGGGGGCACCCTAGGACACACAAGTTGATCCTCGTGATCGTTCCTTAGCCGTGTGCGGTGCCCCCTGCCACCATATTACACCTCGGTCATATCGTTGTAGTGCTTAGGCGAAGCCCTGCGTCGGTGGAACATCATCATCATCACCATGCCGTCGTGCTGACGGAACTCATCCCCGAAGCTTTGCTGGATCAGAGCCCGGGGAGCGTCATCGAGCTGTACGTGTGCTAAGAACTCGGAGGTGCCGGAGTAACGGTGCTTGGATCGGTCGGATCGGGAAGAAGACGTACGACTACTTCCTCTACGTCGTGTCAACGCTTCCGTTGCGATCTACAAGGGTACGTAGATCATACTCTCCCCTCTCGTTGCTATGCATCACCATGATCTTGCGTGTGCGTAGGAAAATTTTGAAATTACCACGTTCCCCAACACCTACTACTCCCACCGCTGGCCAGGCCATCCCTCTACTCACCCACACCCCCTATTATTCTGCGGCGACAGCAGCCTCACACCGCAGCCGAACCAGTGAACCCTCGTACTCCTCTTCGCATGGGCATCCACTGTCGTGTCTTCCCCGGCTCTGAGTCGTCCCCTTCCTAGTCCTCGCCGTCGTCCACCGCCCTGGTGCTCTTAGCGCGGTGTGGTCAATGAGGGAGTCCTGGATTAGGGGGTCTCCGGACAGCCGGACTATCTCCATTGGCCGGACGTTAGACTATGAAGATACAAGATTGAGACTTCGTCTCGTGTCCGGATGGGACTCTACTTGGCATGGAAGGCAAGCTAGGCAATACGTATATGGATATCTCCTCCTTTGTAACCGACCTTGTGTAACCCTAACCCTCTCCGGTGTCTATATAAACCAAAGGGTTTTAGTCCGTAGGACAAAAACAATCATACCATAGGCTAGCTTCTACGGTTTAGCCTCTCTGATCTTGTGGTAGATCTACTCTTGTACTACCCATATCATCAATATTAATCAAGCAGGACGTAGGGTTTTACCTCCATCAAGAGGGCCCGAACCTAGGTAAAATTTCGTGTCCCCTGCCTCCTGTTACCGTCCGGCCTAGACGCATAGTTCGGGACCCACTACCTGAGATCCGTCGGTTTTGACACCGACATTGGTGCTTTCATTGAGAGTTCCTCTGTGTCGTCGCCGTTAGGCTTGATAGCTCCTACTATCATCGATAGCGATGCGGTCTAGGGTGAGACTTTTCTCCCCGGACAGATCTTCGTATTCGGCGGCTTTGCACTGCGGGCTAATTCGCTTGGCCATCTGGAGCAGATTGAAAGCTACGCCCCTGGCCATCAGGTCAGATTTGGAAGTTTGAACTACATGGCCGACATCCGTGGAGACTTGATCTTCGATGGATTCAAGCCACAGTCGGGCGCGCCGCACTATCGCGACGGGTATGACCTAGCTCTGCCACCGAACAGTACCCCAGATGTCGCCCCCGCATCAGCTCCGACCCTTAGCTCGGAGCCAACTGCGCCAATCGAGGACGGGTTGTTAGACACCGCCTCAGGGGCTGCAGTCTCAACGGCGATCGAGCCAAACACCATCATAATCCTCTGCGCAGCCCATGACTCCAAGGTGTCGGACTCTCTTTCTGACTCCGAACCGCCCGCACCCCTGCCAATCGAATCCGATTGGGCGCCGATCATGGAATTCACTGCCACGGATATCTTTCAGCACTCGCCCTTCGGCGGCATTCTAAATTCACTAAGATCTCTTTCTTTGTCAGGAGAGCCCTGGCCGGATTATGGCCAACACGATTGGGATGCAGACAACGAACAAATTCGACGCCCACCCACCACCCACTTCATAGCCTCTATCGATGATTTAACCGACATGCTCGACTTCGACTCCGAAGACGTCGACGGTATGGATGACGATGTAGGAGACGAACATGAACCAGCACCTATAGGGCACTGGAAAGCCACCTCATCATATGACATATACATGGTGGATACACCCACGAAGGCAATGGCGACGAGATAGCGGAGGATGACCCCTCCAAGAAGCAACCCAAGCACCGACGTCAGCAGCACTGCTCTAAGTCCCGCCAAAGCAAAAGTGGTGATACCGGCACAGGAGATAATAATACTCCAGATAGTGCCGAAGACAACAACAATCCCCTCCAGCAAGATTTAGAGCAGGAGGATGAAGGAGCCAGCTCTCCTGAGAGAGCGGCAGATGGAGAGGAGGAGGATGACAATTACATCCCCCCTCCGAAGACGAGGCAAGCATCGGCGACGATGAATTCACCGTCCCAAAGACCCCGTCGAACAAGAGCGCTTCAAGCGCTGGCTTATGGCCACGGCAAATAGCCTAAAGAAAAAGTAGCAACAGCTTCAAGCTGATCAAGATCTGCTAGCTGACAAATGGACTGAAGTCCTCGTGGCCGAGGAATATAAAATCGAGCGCCCCTCCAAGAGTTACCCAAGGCACAGGTTACTACCCCGACTGGAGGAAGAAGCGTATGATACGGCGGATCGGCCACCTCGTGGCCGCGATAGAGAGGCATTCCAGCCAAAAGCTCATCCTCCACCCCAACGCCATTCAAATAAAAAGGCATGGGTAGATACGACAGACCTGCGAGACATATTCGAGGACAAGGCAAAGCATTCAAGATCGATCTACGGATCACGAGGGCGCACCACTCTGCGAGACGACAAACGTCACGCCGGATACAGTAAAAGCAAATCCGGCCGGGCCGAACATAGCGGCAAGACCCATTCGAGCTGCATCGAGATATAGCCCAATACAGAGGCGCCGCACACCCCTTATGCTTCACAAATGAAGTAATGGAACATCAATTCCCAGAAGGTTTCAAACCTATAAACATTGAATCATACGACGGCACAACAGACCCCGCGGTATGGATTGAGGACTTCCTCCTCCACATCCACATGGCCCGCGGTGATGACTTACACGCCATCAATTACCTCCCACTAAAGCGCAAAGGACCAGCGCGGCATTTGCTTAACAGCTTGCCAGCGGACTCCATTAGCTATTGGGAAGATCTGGAAGCCGCACTCCTCGACAACTTTCAGGGCACTTGTGTGCGACCACCAGACGCCGATGACTTGAGCCACATAATTCAGCAGCCAGAAGAGTCGGCCAGGCAATTCTGGACTCGGTTCCTTACAAAGAAAAATCAAATCATTGACTGTCCGGATGCGGAGGCCTTTGTGGCTTTCAAGCGCAACATCCGAGACGAGTGGCTAGCCCGGCACCTTGGTCAGGAAAAGCCAAAATCTATGGCATCTCTCACGACGCTCATGACCCACTTTTGTGCAGGAGAAAACAGCTGGCTGGCTCGCAGTAATAACATATCAAAGAACCATGGTACCTCAGATACCAAGGACGGCAATAGCAGGTCACGTCGCAACAAGCATAAGCGCCGCATTAACAGTGAAAATACTGAGGATACGGCAGTCAATGCCGGATTCAAAGGCTCTAAACCCGGTCAGCGGAAAAAGCCATTCAAACAAAGTACGCCGGGCCCGTCCATCTTGGACCGTATACTCGATCGCTCGTGTCAAATACATGGCACCCCAAACAAGCCAGCCAATCACACCAACAGGGATTGTTGGGTGTTCAAGCAGGCCGGAAAGTTAATTGCCGAAAAACAAGGACAAGGGGCCGCATAGCGATGACGAGGAGGAGCCCCGGCAGCCGCACACTGGAGGAAAGAAAAGGTTTCCCCCGCAAGTGCGGACGGTGAACATGATATACGCAACCCACATCCCCAAGAGGGAGCGGAAGCGTACACTCAGGGACGTATATGCGGTGGAGCCAGTCGCCCCAAAGTTCAACCCTTGGTCCTCCTGCCCGATCACCTTCGATCGCAGGGACCACCCCACTAGTATCCATCATGGCGGATTCGCCGCACTGGTCCTAGACCCAATCATCTATGGATTTCACCTCACTCGAGTCCTTATGGATGGCAGCAGCAGCCTGAACCTGCTTTATCAGGACATAGTGCGCAAAATGGGTATAGACCCCTCAAGGATCAAACCCACAAAAACGACCTTTAAGGGCGTCATTCCAGGTGTAGGAGTCCATTGCACAGGCTCAATTACATTGGAAGTGGTCTTCAGATCCCCGGGTAACTTCCGAAGCGAAGTGTTAATCTTCGATATAGTCTTGTTCCGCAGTGGTTATCACGCGCTGCTCGGGCGAACCGCATTTGCTAGATTCAATGCGGTACCGCATTATGCATACCTCAAGCTCAAGATGCCAGGACCTCGCGAAGTTATTATAGTCAATGGAAACATAGAGCGCTCTCTCCGAACTGAGGAGCACACTGCAGCCCTCGCAGCAGAAGCGCAAAGCAGCCTCTCAAGGCAATCAACCAGTTCGACGCTTCAAAGCCCGGACACCTTGAAGCGTGCTCGGGGCAATCGACAAATGGACCGCCTGTCGCGATCTGAGCTCGCGTAGCAATGCGGCAGCCACCCCAATCCCAACCCAACGGCGATATTCGTACCGCGCGTACATAATTACGCATTAAAAATACCATGGGCACAGGTGGGGAGGGGGGCACAACTGCGGCACGCCCCAAAACGCGGCCTAAACCGCACTAGGGGCTTCCCGTTTGGTTATTTTTCTTTTTCTTTCAGGACCTTAATCTTTGGAAACACTGTCCGGCAACACTGTTGCCGAACACTTAATGCAGCAACCAAGGAGGCAGACAGCTACGTTATACCACGGAATTCCCAGGTTGATTACAGTAACGAGTGAAATATTCAATTCAATATCATTCCTCAGCTTGCCCTTGGAAGGGACATAGTCCTACTCTTTGCTTATCGCACTATCTGTATCACTTTGCCTTAATGCAATTTTTTAGTAAACAATGCATGACATTACGACTATTATTGCACTCTTGTTATATATATATATATGTGTGTGTGTGTGTGTTCATTAATGACGCCTTGCAACCGTACACTCTGGTACGACCAATACACCAGGGGCTTACGACCCCACAATGCGGTGTGAAAAGTCCGAACACTTTCACAAGTGCGGCACCCCAAACTTATAGCATTATATGCATCAGCTCCGAATCATGTCTTTGGTCAAATGTTGGGTTTGCCCGGCTCCTATGTTTTGGTACCTTACGTTCTGCTCTATCGGCTAAGGTAGCGCTAGGAGAACTACTGCGATTGTGCCCCGGTTCTACCGGGCTGAGCACCTCAGAAGAGAAAGCTAAAACTGACTATCATGATAAGGCGAGAGACTGGTCGCTGTTCGGCGAGGTTTTTCAAGTCCCTAAAGACTTATGCCGCCGAGGGCGAGGGGCTGGCCCTGTCCGGCTTATAGGCGTGTATCGCGCTCTGAATTCGGCCTTCCGAATACCAGGGGCTTCGCCAAAATTTAAAATTATAGAATTCTATGGCTAAGTGAGAGTGATAAATCATTATTAGTCGAGTTGCCTTGTTCGTTGTGCTGAGCACCTCCCTCGAAGGACCCAAATATGGGAACAAGAGTGCTCAGGTTTATCCCGAACACCCCAGCACTAGTGGCATGGGGGCAGAAGCCGAGGACTAGCCATCTCTCAGATTGGATAAACGGCCAAACAGAAGGTAATATTTTAAATTCAAACAAGCGTTGCATAGCGCATATGAAACAAGTTTTCATCATACACGATCACACGAGCAAGTCTCATTCAAATATTACATCTTTTTGGCACTCATCCGCGATGAGACGGGCACCCGGCAGAACACCCTCATAGTACATCTCGGGGTGGCGGTGCTCCTTGCCCTCCGGCGGCCCCTCCTTGATCAGCTTCACGGCGTCTAGCCTGACCCACTGCAATTTCACATGGGTGAAAGCCCGGTGTGCACCTTCAATGCAGACGGATCACTTGATGACCTCCAGCCGTGGGCAGGCATCCACAACCCGCCTCACCAGGCCGAAGAAGCTGTTCGGAAGGGCGTCGCCAGGCCACAGCCGGACTATAAAGCCCTTCATGGCCTGATCGGTCGCCTTATGTAGCTCGACCATCTGCTTCAGCTGGTTGCTCATCGGCACCGGATGTTCGGCCTCAGCATACTGAGACCAGAACAGCTTCTCCGTCGAGCTTCCGTCCTCAACCTGGTAAAATTGTGCGGCATCGGACACACTGCGGGGCGAATCTGCGAATGCTCCTGAAGAGCTCAGGATCCAGGTAAGTAATCGGTAATTTACTTTTACATGCTTACTTTGCATATAGAAAGCCTTACCCGCCGCTATCTTCTTCATCGCATCGATCTTTTGGAGGGCCTTTTGGGCTTCGGCCTTGGCACTTTTTGTGCTCTCGAGGGCCGCGGCAAGCTCAGACTCCCGCGTCTTGGAGTCAAGCTCCAACGCCTCGTGCTTCATCACGAGAGCCTGGAGCTCTTGCTGCACCTCGACCACCCGATCCTCGTGCTTCTCTCGCTCGTTGCACTCCTGGGCCGCTTTATCTTTGGCCTGGGTTAGCGCTTGCTTCAGGGTCGCCACCTCAGTCATGGCCCCTGACAAACATACAATGATCCTGTCATTTGGCAATCGCATCCTTTTTTATATATACATATCTATAGACGGGGTATTACTTACCCTTGTTCTCCTCGAGCTGCCTCTTAGCAAGGCCGAGCTCTTTCCAGGACCCCTCGAGGGCCTGCTTCAGTACGGCGACCTCCGCAGTGAGTGCGGTGGACGCCAGCAGTGAAGCCTGCATATGCATATTGACATACTTATATTAGACTCCTGCGATATTATTTGATCCTCTATTCGGCTTTTCTTTGTGAACACCGAACAAAGCATCAGGGGCTACTGTCTATGCGGTAATATTTCTACTACATTTTAAAACACTTACCTCAAAGCCTGTTAGAAGGCTGGCACAGGCTTCAATCAATCCGCTCTTGGCGGACTGAACCTTCTGGATCACCGCACTCATGATAGTGTGGTGCTCCTCGTCGATGGAAGCACTGCAAAGCGCTTCCAGCAGATTGTCTGGTGCCTCTGGATGGACAGAGGTCACCGGCACAGGCGTCTTGCCCCTCTTAAAAGGAGGCTGCCTGCCCGAACCTGGAACCACTGGAGGGTCCGCACGGTGTTCGGCTGAGGGCCGAACTCAGAGCTCTCGGGGGCCCCGTCCCCTCGGCTCCCGGAGTCCGGAAGGTCGCCTTGGGGCGCCTCCGGGACTATCTCCCCTCGATCCGGTGCCTCTTGAGACAACACCTCGGCGTCGTCGGTAGGATGATGGGAGGTGGCGGTCGGGACCGGATCGCTATCCATGTCCGACGAGCCCAGGGAGCCGTCCGATGATACCTCGATATTGGCTCGTGGCGGCCTGCATAATCATGTTCGGCGATTAGGCAAAGCAGTGCGACAAAGGAATCCTATGAGTTACTCTGGTATCCGAATACTTACGATCTCCCCGGGGGCTTGAACCTAGGCAACCACTCGTCTTCGCCTTCGTCGGCGGTGGTGGAACTGTCCGGAAGAAGAGTCCTTCCCTTCTTGGACCCCCCGGCCTCCCCAGTAGGGGCGGCCTTCCTTTTCTTGTCTCCCCCAGTCGGTGGGGGAGCATCTTCTTCTTCTTCTTCCTCGTTTTCAGGGGAAGAGTGCGCCGCAGAGTCATCGGACAGTGAGTCCGACGACGCCTAGCATCGGGAACTCTTTCGGGTTCCCTTGGCCTTCTTGGTCTTCTCCGGCACCTTATAAGGGGCCGGAGTCAGCATCTTCACCAGAAGAGCGTCTGCGGGGCCTTCGGGCAAAGGAGCCGGACAGTCGATCTGTCCGGCCATCTTCTGCCAGTCCTATCAAAGGTACGGGAGTTTAGATCCCGCATAGAGTCCATCTATATAAAAAATAAGTATCCTGTGAAAGGTAAAGCAGCTTACCGCACTGGCTTGGCGCTTCACGCTGAATCCGCGATCCTCAGTAATAGGGGGGGACCTTGGCGCTTTTGAACAGCACCCTCCAGGCGTCTTCATGAGTCGTGTCGAAGAGCCTGTTCAGAGTTCGGTGCTGCGCTGGATTGAATTCCCACAAGTTGAACTCCCGTTGTTGGCACGGGAGTATCCGGCGGATGAGCATAACTTGGAGTATGTTGAAAAGCTTGAGCTTCTTGTCCAGCATGTTTTGAATACATGTTTGGAGTCCGGTCAGCTCTTTCGAATTACCCCAGGACAGGCCCTTCTCTTTCCAGGAGGTGAGCCGCGTGGGGACGCCAGATCAGAACTCGGGGGCCGCTGCCCATGCAGGGTTGTGCGGCTCGGTGATATAGAACCACCCCGATTGCCACCCCTTAATGGTTTCCACAAAGGAGCCCTCGAGCCATGTTACGTTGGGCATCTTGCCCACCATGGTGCCTTCGCACTCCACCTGGCGGCCGCCCACCACCTTTGGCTTGATGTTGAAGGTCTTCAGCCATAAGCCGAAGTGGGGCCTGATGCGGAGGAAGGCCTCGCACATGACGATAAACGCCGAGATGTTGAGGATGAAGTTCAGGGCCAGATCGTGGAAATCCAGGCCGTAATAAAACATGAGCCCCCGGATGAAGGGATGGAGAGGGAATCCCAGTCCACGGAGGAAATGGGTGAGGAATACTACCCTCTCATGGGGCCTGGGGGTGGGGATGAGTTGCCCCTCATCTGGGAGCCGGTGCGCGATGTCGTCGGGCAGGTATCCGGCTCTCCTTAGTTTCTCGATGTCTCCCTCCATGACGGAAGAGACAATCCACTTGCCTCTCGCTCCGGACATGGTTGGAGAAGGTTGAGGTGGAAGTGTGGCCTTGAGCGCTAGAGCTCGAGTGTGCGAAAACGGATGAGCAAAGGACGAAGAAGGCGTGGATAGAAAGGTGAATCCTTATCCCTTTATATGAGCAGACGAAACTAAGCGTCCCCACTTGCCTGGTAAAACTCGCTTATCCCCCAAGCGCCGCAATTCATGGCATGATTGGGTTACCCACGCCCATATTGATGAGAATCCCATAATAAGGGGGCACGATCTCTGCTTTGACAAGACGTGTCGAAAAACTGCATCGCATTATATGCGGGGCTGGTTAAAAGAAACGGTTCGAATAATCATCGGGCCATGACATAATGTCATGCTGGCAAAACAAGCCAGCAAATTAGATCTGCGAAAATATTATTCTCTCTACGGTGGAATGTGGAACTTATTTTGCAGGGTCAGACACTATCCTCGTATTCAAATTCTTCTGTGATGTATTCGGAGAAGGAACCCTCCTTGCAATGCCGAAGACAACACTGCGCACCGGACTCATCGTCATTGAAGCCTGGTTCAGGGGCTACTGAGGGAGTCCTGGATTAGGGGGTCTCCGGACAGCCGGACTATCTTCATTGGCCGGACTGTTAGACTATGAAGATACAAGATTGAAGACTTCGTCTCATGTCCGGATGGGACTCTACTTGGCGTGGAAGGCAAGCTATGAAATACGTATATGGACATCTCCTCCTTTGTAACCGACCTTGTGTAACCCTAACCCTCTCCGGTGTCTATATAAACCAAAGGGTTTTAGTCCGTAGGACAACAACAATCATACCATAGGCTAGCTTCTAGGGTTTAGCCTCTCTGATCTCATGGTAGATCTACTCTTGTACTACCCATATCATCAATATTAATCAAGCAGGACGTAGGGTTTTACCTCCATCAAGAGGGCCCGAACCTGGGTAAAACTTTGTTTCTCCTGCCTCCTGTTACCATCTGGCCTAGACGCACAGTTTGGGACCCTCTACCCGAGATCCGCTGGTTTTGACACCGACAGTCAACGTGGTCAACGACTGACTTCCATCGGAAGAGTACTGTATGTGGAGAGGCTGACAGCTGGGTCCACAGAAGCCGCAAGGAAGTGCCTCCTTATTACGCGGAAAATAATTATTCCTCCAATTGACAGCGGGGACCCACCGGACGGGCCACCAGTATTTTGCGAAAAAAATCATTTCCCCCTGACTGCTGGGACCCACTGGACGGGCCACCGTATTTCGCAAAAAAACATTCCCCCCGCTGTCAGCTCAGACCCACCGGAAGTGCCTCCTTATTACGCACAAAAAAAATGAATACTCCCCCGGCTAGCTGGGCCCCACCTTGCTGGGAGGCTGACTTGTGGGCCTACTATGTTGACGGGGACGAAGGGCTTTGTCAACTTAGTGAATATGAACGATTCTAGCTCCAGTGACCGTACGATGTCCATACAACAGCCATAGTGCTTCTTCAACATCTGGTCTTCTTGCTCCAGCTGCCCAAAGTAGCGCTGGTCGTGCCGCATGCTCCTGCCTCCCGTGGCCGGCTATGCTGCCACAGAGGCCTCACCGCCCCTACTATTCCCACCGCTGGCCAGGCCCTGCGGCGACGGCAGCCTCACACCGCAGCCGAACCGGAGAACCCTTGTAGTCCTCTCCGCGCGGGCTTCCACTGCCGCGTCGTCCCCTTCCTAGGCCTCGCCATCGTCCACCGTCGTGGTGCTCACCGCGCAGCGTGGTCAACGTGGTCAAGGAACGACTTCCATCGGAAGAGTACTGTAAATGGAGGGGCTGACAGCTAGGTCCACGGCCACAGCCTAGTTTTTTTGTGATTTGCCAAGTAAGTTGCTTTGTCAGGCCTGTTGGGCTGCAAATCTTTCAAGACGAGGAGAGCTTTCATTCAGCTGGCCGAGAAAATGGCCCATCAGTAATTAGAAATGGGTTGTACATTTTTAAAACATATCAAACCGGCAATTAGTTTCAAATATCTTTTTTTCCATTTCAATATTTTAAATTATATTAATTTTTATGCGTGGAGAATTTGTTGGATTTTATATTGATATACATTTATTTTTAAAATCAGTTTGAATGTGAGTCGAAATTTCCGGATTAAAAACAGTTCAGACCGCACCAAAATATGCAAAATTTCGTATAATTTTTTAACCGTTGCCACAATATGGGCTGTAATGCTAACAAAAAGAATATGGGCTCCAAAAAAACCTTAAGAATTAGCAAATGGGCTGTAAATTATTAGAAATAATGGCAGATGGGTTGTATGCTGTTTTCCACAGATTTGAGGCTTTCCTAAAGAAAAAAAGGTTGACGCACAAGCACTGACTGTTGGATGTCCATCCAACGGCCGTCGTGCTTCTTCAATCTCTGCTCTTCCTGCTCCAGCCGCTCAAACAAGCGCCGGCGGCACTGCGTGCTCCCTCCTCCTCGCGGCCGGCTGTGCTGCCGCGCAGGCCTCACCGCCCGACCGTACTCCCATCGCTGGCCTAGCCATCCCTCTACTCACCACACCTGCTATTATTCTCTGGCGATAGCAGACGAACCAGTAAACCCTCGTACAGTCGTACTCCCCTCCGCGTGGGAAACAATTGCCGAGTCTTCCCTGCCTCCGTGTCGTCCCCTTCCTAGGCCTCGCCGTCGTCCACCGCACTGGTGCTCTCGGCGCGGCATGGTCAACGTGGTGTAGGAACGACTTCCATCGGACGTGGACTGTAGGTGGAGAGGCTGACAGCTGGGTCCACGGCCGCAGCAAGGAAGTGCCTCCTTATTATGCGGAAAATAATGATTCCTCCACCTGACAGCTGGGACCCACCGGACGGGCCACTGTATTTCACGAAAAAACATTTCCCCCTGACTGCTGGGACCCACCAGCTACATCTTTGCACGCAAGGAAGTGCGTCCGGGCAGAAAAAATGATTCGCCCCCTGAGTGCTGGGACTGACCAGCTACATCTTCGCAGGCAAGGAAGTGCCTGACAGTCGGGACCCACCTGGTCGAAGCGTACGTAGCGTTGTCATTCTGGTTGCGAATGTGTACGTACATACTGGTCGATGTAGAGGCGCGCACGTGTCATAGTAGATGCGCGCACGTGTCGTAGTAGAGACGCGGACGTATCATTTACACATACGTACAGCGGCCAGGGTGCAAGAAAGAAAATACGGCCACGTATGTGTACATACGGGCGGGGCCTCGAACGCCTACTCGCGCATACGTACGGCCAGGGCTCGTGTACATGGCTGGGTCGGAACGGAGAAACAACGTCGTCGTCGTGTTCTTGGGGAGGCAACGGAATGCGTCGTGTTCATGGGGAGGTAACGGAATGCGTGTGTTCATGGGGAGGCAACGGAAAGCGTAGTGTTCATCGGGAGGCAACGGAACGCGTCGTGTTCATCGGGAGGGCTTGGACAGAACAGGTGATGGAAACGAGGCTTGGTGTACCGCCGAACGGAGGAAACGGCCTTGTGTTCGACCGGCCACGTTCGAAAGGGGATCCTGTTCATCGGGAGGGGTCTGGCGTACTGCAAAACGGAGGAAACGGACCTCCTACGGTCGAAACGGGGTCCTATTGATCGGGAGGGGTGTGGCGTACCGCAAAACGGAGGAAATGGACTTGTGTTGGAGCGCTACGGTCGAACCGGGGGTCCTGTTCATCGGGAGGGGTGTGGCATACCGCAAAACGAGACTCCATGGGATACTGTTCATCTCCACCGTCGACCTCCTCCAGCCTCCACGGGCTCCTGTTCATCCAGCCTCCATGGGCTCCTGTTCATCCAACCTCCACCGCGCGCTACTCCACCGGCTACTGTTCAACCACCCCTCCACCGTCTACTGTTCATCCAGCCCTCCACACCACGGGGTCCTGTTCAACCACCCCTCCACCGTCCACTGTTCATCCAGCCCTCCACACCACGGGGGCCTGTTCAACCACCCCTCCACCATCTACTGTTCATCCATCCCTCCACACCACGGGGTTCTGTTCATCCACCCCTCCACGGGCACCCCTCCACCGTCTACTATTTATCCAACCCTCCAGCACACCACGGGGTCCTGTTCATCCAGAGGCAACGCCACCGCTCACTGTTCATCCACTCCCCCCCCCCGTAATGCTCACTGTTCATACCATCGACCGGCTTCAGTTAGCAGCAGTGGAGAAGGAATCGCTCGATCGGGTTCAGTTAACAGCCATCGATCGATCGCTCGGGTTTAGTAACGCGTAGCCTGTAGTGCAATCGCTCGGGTTTAGTTAGAGCCCAACGCCTCGCTCGGGTTCAGTTAGAGCCAACGCCTCACACACACACGCGTACGTGTACGAGAGAAACGCGCATCGCTCGGCCCCCGACCTCCCACCGTAACCGGGAACGCTTCTACCATAGTTTTTTCCGTCATGGACGGCCCAAAGAATGTCATGTAGCTGCGTCTCCGGCCCGGCCAGGACGAAAAGCCCATTTTCTGTCATGATTTTTTGTCATAGAAGTAGGAGCCCACCACATCTATGATGATACCGGGTTTTGTCACAATTATCGTCATAGAAGTGTCATATTTATGACAGAAAAAAATTGTTTGGCCCAAAATGTCATGGATGTGTCTTTTTTTGTAGTGAATAGTAACGGGAAAGTAAATAAGCAAAGAACAATATATGGAAAGCTCGTAGGCAATGGATCAGTGATGGAGAATTATGCCGGATGCGGTTCATCATGAAACAGTCATAACCTAGGGTGACACAGAACTAGCTCCAGTCCATTGATATAATGTAGGCATGTATTCCGAACATAGTCATACATGCTTATGGAAAAGAACTTGCATGACATCTTTTGTCCTACCCTCCCGTGGCAGCGGGGTCCTTAGGGCAACTAAGGGATATTAATGCCTCCTTTTAATAGAGAACTGGAACAAAGCATTAACACATAGTGAATACATGAACTCCTCAAACTACAGTCATCACCGGTAAGTATCCCGATTATTGTCACTTCGGGGTTAACGGATCATAACACATAATAGGTGACTATAGACTTGCAAGATAGGATCAAGAACACTCATATATTGATGAAAACATAATAGGTTTAGATCTGAAATCATGGCACTCGGGCCCTAGTGACAAGCATTAAGCATAGCAAAGTCATAACAACATCAATCTCAGAACATAGTGGACACTAGGGATCAAACCCTAACAAGACTAACTCGATTACATGATAGATCCCATCCAACCCATCACCGTCCAGCAAGCCTACAATGGAATTACTCACGCACGGCGGTGAGCATCATGAAATTGGTGATGGAGGATGGTTGATGATGACGATGGCAACAAATTCCCCTCTCCGGAACTCGAGATCAGCCCTCCCGAGAGGTTTTAGGGCTTGGCGGCGGCTCCGTATCCTAAAATGCGATGATTTCTTCTCTCTGATTTTTTTCTCACTGAAACTCAATATATGGATGTGGAGTTGGAGTCGGAGAGGCAACAGGGGGCCCACGAGGTAGGGGGCGCGCCCCCACCCTTGTGGCAAGGTGGTGGGCCCCTGGCCTTCATCTTTGGCAGGTATTTTTCTTATTTTCTGAAAAGTGGCTCCATGAAGTTTCAGGTCATTCTGAGAATGTTTGCTCCTGCACATAAATAACACCATGATAATTCTGCTGAAAACAGCGTCAGTCCAGGTTAGTTCCATTCAAATCATGCAAGTTAGAGTCCAAAACAAGGGCAAAAGTGTTTGGAAAAGTAGATATGTTGGAGACGTATCAGTAACGGCCATGCTGCCGTGGTATGAGATCGTTGTGTTGATGTCACTTGATCCTGAAATATTTCTGTAAGTACACATGACTAGGTCAAAAATATAGTTACAAGAGTTAAGCGAGCAAGACAGACTATCTTCTACAAGGCAAAATCGGACTAACAATAATGTACACATCATGAAGCATAAGGCGGTGATATTTAAAAAATTATAAAAATGGTAGTCTTTACAGCCCGCGTACAGAGATATGCTCGTAGCTCACCAATGGAGCATGATGTCGGGGCCAAATCCAAAACACAGACAGATAACAAATTTATATATATCTTGTGTACAAGTAAGTAAAGCAGTTAGCCATTCTATAGCTCGTATTAACTAGCTAGAACATTGTGTGCCATGTTCCAAAAGAGTCTTAGGGAGCATAATGAACTGCAGATATATTCACACAAACCTACTACAACAAGCAAAACTATGCAATCATTAGCCTCGTATAAACTAAATTGTAAGCCTCATGCATTAATAGTTGGTTAATAGAATTCAAAAGCTTCAGACACATTTTGCCAGAGTAATGAGACGGTAAGGCATTTAATTATGTCAACTAATAGTTATAACCCTACATCAGACATCATTATTTGGGCATCTCATTAACCGAGGAAAAATAAAGCAATTGAAAAGAGCAATTTAACTAAGCCTTAAGCAAACAAGCAATTGAACTGTTGAGTTGGTAGCATGCATACATGCACGCCTCTATAACATCCTTGGCCTAGCTACATTTGAATCAACTGATGTATCATCTATATAATGGAGCAAGTAATGTAACATTGTTTGCCCCCTATGAAGTATCTCAACTAGTATGTTGATGCGGCTTGAACTACGTCGGTATTTCCCCAAAGAGGAAGGGATGATGCAGCACAACTACGGTAGGTATTTCCCTCGGTGATGAGACCAAGGTTATCGAACTGGTAGGAGAACCAAGCAACACTATGTAAACGGTACCTGCACACAAAGAACAAATACTTGCAACCCGGCGTGTAACAGGGGTTGTCAATCCTCCCGGGTAAAAAGATGGATAAATTCGTGGTAGATTGAATAAATAGATCTCGCGGAAACGCGAAATAAAATAAATAATAAAAAATTACATCAAGGTAATTTTGGGTTTTTGGATTAATAGATCTGAAAATAAAAGCAAATAAAAAGATGCTCGAAGGCAAATATGATAGAGAAGATACCCCGGGATTGTAGATTTCACTAGTGGCTTCTCTCGAGAAAAGTAGCATACAGTGGGTAAACAAATTATGTTGGGCAATTGATAGTACTTCAAATAATTATGACGATATCTAGGTAATGATCATTATATAGGCATCACGTCCAAGATTAGTAGACCAACTCCTACCTGCATCTACTACTATTACTCCACACATCGACCGCTATCCAGCATGCATCGAGCGTATTAAGTTCATGGAAAAACAGAGTAATGCAATAAGAACGATGACATGATGTAGACAAGATCTATACATGTAGGAATTGACCCCATCTTGTTATCCCTAATAGCAACGATACATACGTGCCATGTCCCCTTCTGTCACTGGGATTGAGCACTGTAAGATCAAACCCATCACAAAGCACCTCTTCCCATGGCAAGAAAAACTCGATCTAGTTGTCCTAATTAAACCAAAGATTCAAAGAGGAAATACGAGGCTATAAGCAATCATGCATTTAAGAGATCAAAACTCAAATAGCTTTCATGGATAAAATAGATCTGATCATAAACTCAAAGTTCATCGGATCCCAACAAACACACCGCAAAAAGAGTTACATCAAATAGATCTCCAAGAGACCATTGTATTGCGAATCAAAAGAGAGAGAGGAAGCCATCTAGCTACTGCCTACGGACCCGTAGGTCTACAATGAACTATTAACACATCATCTAAGAGGCAGCAATGAGGATGATGAACCCCTCCGTGATGGTGTCTAGATTGGATCTGTGGTTTCTGGAACTCGCGACGGTTGGAATTGTGTTTCGTTGACTCCCCTAGGCTTTTTGGATTTTCGGGGTATTTATAGAGCAAAGAGGTGGTGCGGGAGGCGGCCGAGGTGGGCACAACCCACCAGGGCGCGCCAAGGCCCCCAGGCGCACTCAGGTGTGTTGTGCTCCACTTGGAGCCCCCCTCTGGTACTTCCTTAGCCCATCGTGTGTATTCTGGTCCAAAAAAATCTCCAAAAAGTTTCACTGCGTTTGGACTCCGTTTGGTATTGATTTTCTGCGAAGTAAAAAACAAGCAAAAATAGCAGCTACACTGGGCACTCTGTCAATAGTTTAGTCCCAAAAAATGATATAAAGTTGCTATAAAATGGTTGTAAAGAATCCAAGAATGATAATATAACAACATGGAACAATAAAAAAATATAGATACGTTTGAGACGTACCAGTATGCCCAAGCTTAATTCCTGCTCGTCCTCGAGTAGGTAAATGGTAAAAACAGAATTTTTTATCTGGAATGCTGGCTAACATGTTCATCACATATTCTTTTCTTTTGTAGCATGGATATTTGGACTTTTATATGATTCAAAGCAATAGTCTAGTTTTGACATGAAGATTTCAATACTCAAGCATATCAACAAGCAACCATGTCTTTCAAAATATCAACACTAAAGCAAGTTATCCCTAGCCCATTATGCTCAATCATTGATCCATTCACGAAACACACTCGCATATTAGCTACACCCAATGCTCAAGTACAACCATAGTGCCCCTTAGTTGGTGCTTTATAAGAGAAGATGGAGACTCAAATAAAAATAAAAATTGCCACTGGTACGCGTCGGTGCTATACAAACGGGTTTTAACCCCTTTCCGCGACGACATTTGGAACCGTCACCAAGTGAGTGTGGGCGATAGGGGGTCCTTCCCACACGACCCAAAAACCGTAGGGGATAGGCCATCCTGGCACACTGGCTGGGGCAAAAAGAGCTCGTGTGCGATCGGGCGAGGCACCGAAACCCAATCGTTTCCGTTCGTATGTACATCCCACACGGTGAATCCCAAAAAAATATTTCCGTTCGTATGTAAATCACACACAGTCAATCCAAGGATTATGTTTCCGTTATTATGCACATCCCACACAGTTAACCAGGGAAAACGTTTCCATTCGTATGTACATCCCACATAGTTTTATGTATAGGCTCCTATGTGAAAGGTGTAACTGTCACACATGCTCTGCCTTGGTTAACCGGTTGCTTTTATCAACTACATCATACATGATTTGATGAAGAAAACCGTGTGGCATTGGGCTATCCATCACAAGTGCTTTTACTGCTAGAACCGTTTGCAAAGTTCCATGAACAATTTAGCAGGTTTATTAGTTTACAATTAATAATTCCAGTATTACGCAAATTCACATTTCATAACGAACAGTTGTTTGCCAATTTCATATCAGGCACATAAATATATTTTAACATCAGAGTATGATAGCTACCTGAAAACAGCACAGTACAACATATAGCTAGTTCAACTTCATAAGAACAATAGTAGAACAATATATACATTTCCCTAATTGAGATCATCCAGGCACGTCTTATTCATCTCTGCTTTCAGTTCAGTAAGAACCTGTTTTGCACTGTCCAACTGGGAAAGTGCCTCTTCCTTCGCCAACACCATCTTAGCAAAGTCTAATCTAAAAAATCTGAGCTCATTCTCCAACTTCCTCTTTTTATTCCGCACTTCAAATATTCTTCAACATTGACAACACTTTCTCTAAGCCTACCTCTGTTCTCTTCCTCATACATGCTCCAGAGCTTTGCTAGGCACACCTTCAAAGACTGTGGCCACTCTTGATCAACCCACTCCAAGTAAGAACACTTCCGTTCATCCTATAATATTTAAAACTAGATCAATAACAATTATAGGGGAAATGGGTTTATAGAAACATAGAAAATCACCAATACTTATTTTGAAAAACTGAAGAAACATGTTAATTATGACATATCTTCTCAAAAATATCAATGTGCAAATGAATTAATTGCTACTGAGACAATAACCAAATTCTGAAACATCAGAAGCTATAATTAACTACAAGAACGCTACAAGTTCTTCCTCATGTACTACTAATAACAAATTGAACATTTTATGAGGAAGGTAAATATAACTGCAACAACATAGCAATAGTGTTTGGATGACAACAAATTAATACTAACAGGTGTGTACATGCACAAATTTAGTAACACGGAACTAATAGCACTAATGTCGTCCACCATGCATGCCAAAACCGGTGTAAAGACAACTGTTGCTACATCTCACATCGGTGCCCTGCAGTGGTGAGCCAATGCAGCGGAAAAAAAATCAAGGACCCGGACTCCGGAGCACCTAGTTGCTCCGATGCCCAGTTCCTTCATGCCATAAAGAATTAGTATCTTACTGCTTGGCTGCTCGGATGTGTGGACCAAAGTTGGTTGCACAAACTGCTGAAGCAGTGCCAAATAATTTTCTAATGGCACCGCTGATGAGATGGCAACATTTTTAGATACTAGGTACAAACTGTGACACTATCTTAGGATGCGTTTGGTTGAAGGTGTGGTATGAATGGGTTGGGACCGTGAAAGTGTCTGAATCACATCTAACAAATGATTTGTAACAACAAAAGAGGGTCTAACCTTTTCTGCACATGCCAGAAACTTCCTCCCACTATCCACAGATTCAAACGCAACCAGCTTCACGCATGGAGATTGATAGTGACAGCGCACTGACGGATCTTCAGCCACACTGCTCCATTCGTTGCAACTGATGGTCCTAGGGAGCTACAAGAGGAAGAAATGACCCAAATCGACTGTCCGGTTAAAATCCTTCATTCTAAGTCATAGCCCGAGAGAGAGAAGAGAGGCATACCTGGGTGGTGAAGGAGTCTTCATCGAAGGAGGAACCACTGGAGAGGTCACTAAAGAAGACCATGGCGACCCCGGCGGTAGGATGCGAGACGAAAAGAGTGAGTAAGCAAGCGAACAAGAAACTATAGCTTAGGAAGGAAGGAAGGAGGAAACTTGGGAAATGTGACTTGTGGTCGGTGAGAAAATGGGGCGGGGAAGGGGGAGGGGGCGGGGGTAGATATTTTGGCGATAGGCCAAAAATTTGGAAATGTGCAGGGAAACTTTGCGTGCGGTGTCGTCGGACACCATTCACTTTGAACGATTGTGTGCAACGCAGACGATTCTTCTGCTTTACGCGCCTGGGATGAGTTTAATAATTCAAATTTTGGTGGAAATTTCCCTGGGTACGTCATTGCATAATTTAACATCGCTTGCTAATTTAGGCACACAAAAGAGCGTACATCACACAGACCACACTTACCAAATCCATCAATTTTAGTAATTAAACAGAGCCAGTTGACCTAAACATTGTTCTAACAAAAGACCAACATTAAAAACAAAGCCTAAGTACGCATAATTTTAACAAATCCTCCACCGCGCCGGCCTATGCATCGCCGGTGTGAGATGAGACGTCGATGACTTGTCCTGGTGAAATGCCACTGTTGGTGGACTTCGCGCCCCCCTGCTGAAGTAGACCGCGGCCTCGTCCTCGTCCTCGGCGCCGTCCTCAAGGTTGTAGTACTTGTAGTAGTGGCCACGCCAGAGCTCGCGTTGGTACTCCACCACCAATTCCTCGACGAACAGACTCTTCTCTACCTCGACCTCGGCCACGTGCAACTCCTCCTCCCCGCGCTCCTCGATCTCCGCTGCCTCCTGCATCTCAAGCTCCAGCTCGGCGATCTCATGAGGAAGCAGGTGCTCCATGGCCACCGCCACCTTTTCCTACGTGGGTTGCATGTTGGATTCCGAGGTGGCCTGGAATATCTTGGTGTGTGCGTCCTCGATCTTGGCGTGGATGGCCTCGACCTGAGCCAGGGCGACATCGGCGGCACGGACAACAGCTCGAGTGCTCTTGGCGTTTGCAACTGCCATCACAGCAGCTGCTGTAGTCGTCTCGGCTGCTGCAGCTTCCCTGTCAGCTGCCGCAGATGCCCTCTCGCCTATGCGGCGACACTCTCGGCGCAGGCGGCCGCACTCTTGGCACAGGCGGCGGCGCTCGGGGAGGATGCGGCCATCATACGGGCCTTCATGAAGCGTTTCCATGGCGTCAACTTTGCAAGAAGGTGGTGCGGGAATGGGGATCAGGATTCATGGATTCGGGGGTTGCCGGCACTGGAGGAGACGAGCTGGCGAAGCTTAAGGAGGAATACTTAAATAGACCCAGAAATTTTCATCACAAACGGTTCCTACAAACAAATTGTGTGTGATGTTGTGGATATTTTTTATTAGCTATGAAAGACGAATTTTGAGTAAAGTGGTAACGGATGGTGTTTTAAATGTACGAGAAAATTTGTAGTACCAATACAACTGTCATGTCAAATTTTGGAATATTTCTAGGGCCATTTGACCTTTAAGACATTTAAGTGATTTTCTAGTTATTTAATGCCCATAATTCAAATTCGAACTACTTGTAGATGCAACAACTAACCATAACGGTTTGAAAAGTCATATTTTATGTACTTGTGTGTAATTTAATTCCATGTACAGTAAATTGGAAGGAATTTTCAAACATATTGGTCTAACGGCTATGACACAATCAAGCATGGAGTGCCATAGCATTTAAATTCCAAAAAATTAAAAAAAACAGAAACACATGAAACCTTGCGTGATGTAATGTCATGCCACCAAGATGATGTGGTAAAAAATTTGGCATGTTCGATGAAATAGTGGACACACACCCCTCACAGACCAAAGTAACTCACTAGAAGGCTTGTGTTTCCAAGAGAGAATAATGCATGTTTGATGACGAACGTGAGATAGCTTCCCCTTACGGCCTTCAGATTTTTTCTACATTTAACGTGCACTAATACAAGTGTCATGTGAAATTTTGGAAAATTTCAGGGGTTATTTGACCTTTTAAAGACATTTAAGTGATTTGTAGCCATTTATTGACCATAATTCAAATTTGAACAACATCTACATGCAACGGATAACCATAACGGTTTGAAAAGTCATATTTATGTACTTGTGTGCAAGTTAATTCAATGTGTAGTAAATTAGAAGGAATTTTCAAACATATTGGTCTCATGGCATCGACTCATGCATGGAGTGCCATGGCATTTAAATTCCAAAAAATTAAAAAATGGTCAGAAAAACATGAAACCTTGCTTGATGTAATGTCATGACACCAAGATGGTGTGGTAAAAAATTGGCCTATTTTACAAAAGTTTGGACACACACCCCTCGCAAACCGGAGCAACTCACTAGAAGGCTCGTGGTTCCGAGAGGGAACAATGCATGTTTGATGATGAATGGGAGATAGCTTCCTCTTACACCCTTGAAATTTTTTCTACGTTTAACATGCACTACTACAACTGTCATGTGAAAATTTGGAAAATTCTAGGGGCCATTTGACCTTTTAAAGACATTTAAGTGATTTTCTAGCCATTTAAGGACCGTAATTCAAATTTGAACTACATCTGCATGCCACGGCTAACCTTAATGGTTTAACAAAAATCATATTTTTATGTACCTGTGTGCGAGTTAAAAAATCATCAGACGATGTAAATATTTGGTGTTCAAAAAAGATAATGTAAATATCTAGAAAGGCAACCGGCCCCCACACGATTGGCACTCTATTTCACGTATCGAGGTTGGCTAGGTGAGTGGCGGGGGCCATTAATCAGACACGGTTCTGTATTGTATACCATCAGCTATCAAGTTCACACATGGATTTTGCTGCGGGGATCATGTGTATAGTAAATTCCAACGACCGGCGTGTGTACTGTTCCCGTCGATCTATGTTCTGGCCGCCAAGAAATACTACCTTGCTCACGTCATCACGCCTGCATTCTCATCTACATCCTCCCCTCACTCGCCCTCTCTCTCTCAAATCTCTACCATGGCGTTGTCGGTTTTCCCATGCACCGGCGAGGAGTTGGCGCCCCCCGAGGACGCTCACTCGAATAGCAGCGATGAGGACCCCTACGCACCGCCGGACGAGGTTGCGCTGGAGGCCCGAACTTTGGATTGGTTTGGGTGGCGGTACAATCTTTGTCTGTGGAAGTCGTTGCCGCTGACTGATAAAGCCAAGTGAGTGGCGTTCAAGAAGGAGATGGCGGCAGAGTAAGACAGGTACCAGGCAGCCTGTGAAGCCCGTGATGCCGCCTGGAAAAAGGAGGCGGCGGAGCTTTGTGGGCGAGCGTGTCATCGTGCGGAGGAGGTGTACGAAGACGGGTGCCTCGCGAGGAAGTTCAAAGGAGCTGGGCGCCTCGTTGTTGCATGGAGGTGGGCCGATAAGCTCCGGCGTGCCACCGATGAGGAGCTCCGGTGGGCGCCCAACAAAATGGCAAGATCGTTCGTGGTCGTCCGCCAGCAAGATGCAGATCGGTACGTCAGCCTGCGAGACAAAGGAGGCGGAGTACTGCCTCCGCACTGGGAAGATGCCGCACACCAAGGAGCTGCTGGCGAGGGGCTGCCGGAATACTGGCCCCAGAAGGTATTATTAGTTTTAGTATTGTTTATTTCCAATTTTATACATTGTACCTAGTAGTTAAGTATCATCACATATATATGATGATATTATATATATTCAGTGATGAACTAATGAATAATATATATATATATATATATATATTATGAATTCCATGTTCTATCTGTTTTTGTATACTAATTTGAATCTAGCTGTTGTCATCCACATATACAGAATGGAAAGCGTATATACACACATTGAAACAGAACATATAAGAACGGAAAACAGAGTACACACATTGAAACAGAGCAATACTATGATTGCTGTGAATACATAGCTATCCACGTCGAAATGACTCAACAAAATAAAACATGTCCATGAGACCATGACCAGCAACCCTTGCCTACGGTAGCTCTTGGCTCTCTCTGAACTCGTGCAGGCGTTAGTCCAAGCGGTCGACATGCTCGCGGTACATATGGACCGCGATCTCGACCTCCAAGTTGGCTATTTCATCGGAGATCACTAGCTCGAGGATGCGACGACCATGTTCCTCTGCCGCGCCCAGGTGGACACCTGGGCCAAGGAGGCGGTTGAGCCTACCGATGAGCGCGTTAGCATCGAGCGGTCCGCGGACAAGGCGAACGGTGCGACCCAAGCGAACGGTGTGGTGGGCGTCCGGTGCAAGTACGGTGCGGTCAACCTGTGGTGCAAATACGGTGCAGAGGGCCTCTGCCCACTCCTGGCGAGGAATGGGGGTACTGACGGGACGTGTAGCCAGCTACGATGCCTCATCGACAGCAGGCAAGCGCCGAAGGATCCGCTATTGCTGTGCGGCACACTGCGACTCTCACTCTGCGGCGCTCCAACGGTCTCGCCGTGCGGTGAGCCACAGCCTATCGGCGCGGACACGCCTAGCTTGCTCTGCAGCGCACCATCAATCATGTTGTGCGGCGCGCTGCAGCCTCTCTGCGCTGACATGCCTATCTTGATCCAGGGTGCTGAAGCGCCATGCGCGAAAGGTCTGCTCAACCATGGCGGTGACGCGCATCACGACGTCATCCATCGCGTTGTCGGGGGGTGCCTCGACCTTGACGGGCCGTGGCACCTGCTCGTTTTCCTCGTCGACGAGGTTGATGGCAGAGGCGGCTCTTTGGTGGGTTGGCATGCATGCTTGGAAAAGGTGGATGTGCTACAGGCTTCGCTTGTTGCCTCCGTGTGTCGTGCGCCACCTAGGTTTATGCGCAATATCGCTGGGTGGCGGGAAATAGGTGAGGAAATGGCGGGAGACGGTTGTGTGTTCATAAAACACCATCAATTAATGGAAACTTAGCATATAAGGAACATCAAGCTAGCACAAGAACTAGATGATGATCAGATGAACACGGACCACACGAGGGAACTCGTCTGTGATGAATTCATCAATCGCAAACGGTTGTATACTAGCAAGCATTTTCCCACAACACACACATCTTATTCCATCACAAACAGGTCGGATGGATCAACTGTATGCCACATATCGCACATTGTCGAAAAGTAATGCGGTAGACCTTCTTTAACATGTGTTAAAAAACAAGGACCTCGAGTTTAATTTAACTGATGGGATGGATCATAGAGGTCATTTAATTTGACCTATATGACCCATCCCATCAGTTTATTTAACATCAAGACAACTTCCCATGTAGTCACCCAACTGATGGCTTCTCCAGCCTGAGCACAGTTAACTTGAGAGTTCTCTTAGATGAGCTATTGGTGGAACAGCTAGTCCTTGCTGATATAGGATGCCTCTTCGCATCCTTATTGCGTACCCGGATGACCGCCTGTCGCCCAATGGCTAGTAGATGTTGTGTAGACAGAGCATATCACATACGTCTTATTAGAAGCAATCGTCTGTGTTATTATCAGTCTCCACACACATTTCTGATTACAGACCTGTTTGCACGTATCACGCACATCTTGTTATATTGAACCATTTTTGTTCTCTTGTCTCAACACAAACAGTTCACCTGAGTGAACCGCATGCCGTATATCACACACACCTTGATCTGGCTGACTGTTTCTTTTGTGTTGCCTAATCACAAACAGTTCATCCGAGTGAACCGTATGCTATATATCACACCCACCGTCATCTAGCTGCCCGTTTCTTTTGTTCCTCCTCATCACAAACAATTAATTGAACTGAACTGTATGCCCTGCATCGCACACACAACTAAAATCTGAACCGTGTTCGATGCATCCATCATCGCAAACATTTTGCACCTTTTTGACTTTTTTATACCACTGTTTGCGATTATTGCGTCGCACACAGTTTCGTCAAAGGGTCTCTGATCATAGTGTCGCGTTAGCAGCATCCTGCAGTAGTGTGCATAAAGTAAATAGAAAGGCCCTTCGCAGAGGGAAGTATTGATTTGTAGAGGTGCCAGAGCTCAAGGCGAAAAAAGATAGAGATAAAACATTTTGGGTGGCATGCCTTTCCTGTCAACGAAAATGATTGAGTAGTTCCCAATACTTTCCATGCTAGATATATCATAAGCGGTTCCCAAACAGAAAATAAATTTTATTCCTTTTTCCACCATCCTTTCACATTCCATGGCTAACCGAATCCACGGGTACCGTCCATACCAACACTTTCCAAGGAAATTTTTATTTGACAACATAAAGTAAATTCATTTTTCATTTCGGAAGTGGACATCCCTAATGCATTTGTCGTGCCCTCGTGCAATGACAAGTGAATAAACACTCATCTTGAGAATAACACATCTAGCATGGAAAAATATCAGCCACCCCCTACCGTTTCATGAGTGGTATGAGCACATAAAAAGGAAATTTATTTTGAAAATTAGAGATGGAACATATAAATTTGCTTAGAACGGCACGGAAACACCACATATAGGTAGGTATAGTGACTCATATGGCAAAAACTGGGTTTAAGGATTTTGGATGCATAAGTAGAAATCCAACTTAGTACAAGTGAAGGCTAGCAAAAGATTGAGAATCATCCAACTAAGAAATGAAAAATCTCATAAGAGAGCATTAAGCATAACTAACACCAAATAATGCACCACAAGTAGGATGTAATTTCATTGCATAACTATTGACTTTCATGCTTGCATAGGGAATCACAAACCTTAACATCAATATTCTTACTAAAGCATAATTACTCATCAACATGACTCACATATTATATCATCATAACGAAAAACTATTACAAAGAATCAAGTTTATTTTGTACAATGATCTTCATGAAAGTTTTTATTATAACCCTCTTGAATATATATCACTTTGGGTCTAATTTCATATGTTGCTTTTGATAGCTCAAACACATCTAAGTGAAGAACATGAGCATAAAAAAATTTCTTGTCTCAAAATAATTTAAGTGAATCATGAGAGTATTTCTAAAAAATTTACTAACTCTCAAATAAATCTAAGTGAAATATGAGAGAAATTTTTCAAAAATAACAAAGCACACGTGGTCAAAAAGATATAAGTGAAGCACTAGAGCAATTCCATAGCTCAAAAAGATTTAAGTGAAGCACAAAGAACAATTCTAAGAAATCATAGCATAATTTGACTCTCTCAAGTAGGTGTGTCCAGCAAGGATAGATGACACAAAATAAAAAACAAAACACACAAATACTCATAAAAGACTCTCCAAGGAAAACTCATGATATGTGACGAATAAAAACATAGCTCCAAGTAAAATACTGATGGTGGTTAGAAGAAAGAGGGGATGCCACTCAGGGGCATCCCCAAGCTTAGTTGCTTGTTCCTCTTTGGATAATAATTTGGAGTGCCATGGGCATCCCCAAGCTTAGGCTCTTCTTACTCCTTATTCCTTCATCCATCGTGATCTCACCCAAAACTTGAAAACTTCAATCACACAAAACCCAACAAAACCTTCGTGAGATCCATTAGTATAACAAAGCAAATTACTACTCCAAGTACTATTGCAAACCCATTCTTATTTTATTTTGCATTATATCTATTGTATTCCAACTTTACCATGGCTTATACCCTCCAATAAAGACCATAGATTCATCAAAATAAGCACACAACACAAAGAAAACAGAATCTGTCAAAAACAGAACAGTCTGTAGCAATCTGAAAACTTCAAATACTTCTGTAACTCAAAAATTCTGAAAAAATTAGAAAACAAGGGAAATTTGTGTATCAATCTTGTGTAAAAAAATCAGGATTTTATCGCGCTTATGTGAAAAATTAAAATTGTTTTACCGAGCGCAAAAGTTTCTGTTTTTCAACAAGATCAAATCAATTATCCCCCAACATGATCCCAAAGGATTTGCTTGGCACAAACACTAATTAAAACATAAAAAACACAATCATAATTGTAGAATAATTGTGCAATCACTCAAGAACGGAAAGAAAAAGTCAAAAGTAAGATTTATTCATCGGGTTGCCTCCCAACATGCCCTTTCTTTTATAGCCATTAAGATAGGCTTGAGATTTCAATGATGCTCACATGAATGATAAGAATTGAAACACAAAGAGAGCATCATGAAACATATGACAAACACATTTAATTCTAACATAATTCCTATGCATAGGAATTTTATAAGCAAACGAATTATCAAGACAAGAAACATCTAACATATGCAAAGAAGAGGAATAAAACATTGACGATCTCAACATAATGACAGGTAATTTAGTAACATGAGTATTTCTAAAACCATAGTTTCCTCTCTGATAATAATTACAAGTAGGATCATAATCAAATTCAACAATGTAGCTATCATATATAATTTTCTCTTCATGATCCACATGCATGCAAAGTTGACACTCTTCCAAAATAGTGGGATTATCATCAAATAAAGTCATGACCTCTCCAAGCCCACTTTTATCAAAAATTTCATAAGATTGAACACTCGCCAAATATGTGGGATTTTTTTTAGCTAGACTTGACACTCTTCAGAACCCACTTTTAATATTATTGCCAACATATTCATCATGAGGCTTAAATAAACTATCAACATCATAAGAATCATGATCACCCCAATCATGACCATTGCAATAAGTAGCAGACATAACAAAACAAGCATCCCCAAGATTGTTGTTTTGCACATCACTAACACAGTTGGCATTAAGAGAATTTATAATAATATCATTGCAATTATGCTTTTCATTCAAGGAGCTATCAAGTGTGGGTGCAATAGTAACAATTTCATGTTTAACATAAGGAACCATAGCAAGTTCGTCTCCATAAGCATCATTAATATTGGCATCATGGCCACAAGAATGGCAAGCATCATGCTCATCAAGAGGGGATAATTCAATCAAATCAACAGAATCATAATTATCCATAGCTTCATGCGTATCATTATTTTCTTCCAAAGCAGAGGACATTCTCTCAATAAATTCTTTAGCGTAGGCATTATGAGCATAGTTTTCATATCAAAAGTATGTCAAAATTTTCATATTTGAAGAGAGTAATATCATACTTTTCAATCAAAGAAGCAACTTCATAAGCACCCTTAAAAGCAACAAATTCTTCAATTTGTTCGATATCATAGTAACTATAAACCTCCTTGGCATAAGAAGATAAGATTTCATTGTCATTAAACTCAGATAGATAGGGGAGGTGTTTTTAGGGTTCTTAGAGCAACAAGTAAAATCGCAAATTTCACAAATATTCCAAGCATAGCATAGCAAACAATTTATTTGATTCCATAAGAGCTTCCCTTTTCCAGACAAACGATGACATGCCAAATGAGCATGCTCATCTAATGATTTTCCCTCAACTAAACTAGTTGGGTTTCAGCACAAGCACATATGGATCGAAGATGACGCAGGTAGAAAACTTTGAGTGGATCCATAACAATAGATTTTTAGCAAGCAAAGATGCAAGCAAAATATAAGGCACATGGAAACACAAGCAAACATAAGATCGAACGAGAAAAAGGCAGAAGACAGAAGGCAAATAAAACGACAAATTTGTGAAGTGGGGGAGATGAAAACGGGAAGCAAATGGAAAATAATGTAAATTGCAAGGAGATGATATTTGTGATTAGGAACCTGATACATGTTGAGGATGTTTCCCTGGCAACGGCGCCAGAAATTCCTTTTGATGTCGCTTCAACTATGTCGGTATTTCCCCAAAGAGGAAGGGATGATGCAGCACGGCTACGGTAGGTATTTCCCTCAATGATGAGACAGAGGTTATCGAACCAGTAGGAGAACCACGCAACACTATGTAAATGGTACTTGCACACAAAAAACAAATACTTGCAACCAGACATGTAAGAGGGGTTGTCAATCCCTCCGGGGTAAAAAGATAGATAAATTTGTAGTAGATTGAATAAATAGATCTCGCGGAAACGCGAAATAAAATAAATAATGAAAATGAAGCAAGGTATTTTTGGGTTTTTGGATTAATAGACCTGAAAATAAAAGCAAATAAAAATAGATCTCGAAGGCAAATACGATAAAGAAGAGACCAAGGGGCCGCAGATTTCACTAGTGGCTTCTCTCCAGAAAAATAGCATATGATGGGTAAACAAATTACTGTTGGGCAATTGATAGAAGTTCAAATAATTATGATGATATCTAGGCAATGATCATTAATTATATAGGCATCACGTCCAAGATTAGTAGAACGACTCCAGCCTGCATCTACTACTATTATTCCACACGTCGACCGCTATCCTGCATGCATCTAGTGTATTAAGTTCATGGAAAAACAGAGTAACACAATAAGAACGATGACAAAATGTAGACAAGATCTATGCATGTAGGAATAGACCCGATCTTGTTATCCTTAATAGCAACGATGCATACGTGTCATATCCCCTTCTGTCACTGGGATTGAGCACCGTAAGATCGAACCCATCAAAAAGCACCTCTTCCCAAGGTAAGAAAAATTGGTCTTGTTGGCCTAACTAAACTAAAGATTCGAAGAAGAAATACGAGGCTATAAGCAATCATGCATATAAGAGATCAAAACTCAAATAACTTTCCTGGATAAAATAGATCTGATCATAAACTCAAAGTTCATCGGATCCCAACAAACACACCGCAAAAAGAGTTACATCAAATAGATCTCCAAGAGACCATTCTATGTAGAATCAAAAGAGAGAGAGGAAGCCATCTAGCTACTGCCTACGGACCCGTAGGTCTACAATGAAGTACTCACACATCATCGGAGAGGCACCAATGAGGATCATGAACCCCTCTATGATCGTGTCTAGATTGGATCTGTGGTTTCTGGAACTTGTGGCGCCTTTGATTGTGTTTCGTTGACTCCCCTAGGGTTTTTGGATTTTCGGGGGTATTTATAGAGCAAAGAGGAGGTGCGGGAGGCGGCCGAGGTGCGCACAACCCACCAGGGCGCGCCTGGGCCCCCAGGCACGCACAGGTGGGTTGTGCTCCCCTCGGAGCCCCCCTTGGCCCATCGTGTGTCTTCTGATCCAAAAACAAATCTACAAAAAGTTTCGCTGTGTTTGGACTCCGTTTGGTATTGATTTTCTGCGAAGTAAAAAACAAGCAAAAAACAACAACTGGCACTGGGCACTATCTCAATTGGTTAGTCCCAAAAAATGATATAAAGTTGCTATAAAATCGTTGTAAAACATCCAAGAATGATAATATAACAGCATGGAACAATCAAAAATTATAGATACGTTGGAGATGTATCATATGTAATGAAGATCCTAGTAATGATAGGGAGGCTAATGATGTGAACATGCGTTTGGTTATGACATTTATGACATCGAGAACTCTACCATAACAGTAAGGAGCGAGCCACTGACTTATTGGAAATAATACATACTGATGTATGCAGTCCGATGAGTGTGGAGGCTCGCGGTGGGTATCGTTATTTTCTGACCTTCACAGATGATTTGAGCAGATATGGGTATATCTACTTGATGAAACACAAGTCTGAAACATTTGAAAAGTTCAAAGAATTTCAGACTGAAGTGGAGAATCATCGTAGCAACAAAATAAAGTTTCAACGATCTGATCGCAGAGGCAAATATTTGAGTTACGAGTTTGGCCTTCATTTAAAACAATGTGGAATAGTTTCACAACTCATGCCACCTGGAACACCACAGCGTAATGGTCTGTCTGAATGTCATAACCGTACTTTAATTGATATGGTGCGATCTATGATGTCTCTTACCGATTTACCACTATAATTTTGGGGTAATTCATTAGAGGCAGCTGCATTCGCTTTAAATAGGGCACCGTCTAAATCCAGTGAGATGACACCGTATGAACTGTGGTTTGGCAAGAAACATAAGTTGTCCTTTCTTAAAGTTTGGGGTTGCGATGCTTATGTGAAAAAGCTTCAGCCTGATAAGCTCGAACCCAAATCAGAGAAGTGCTTCTTCATAGGATACACGGCAGCCCAGTGAACTTGGCATGTGCACAACTCCCTCCTTCCTCATGTACTACCACAGTGTTGACTATAAGGTTAAAACTTTTTGTCACTTTCTCTCTATCTATTTCCTCTCAAATGTTTTTTACCTTCCTTTTTTAGACACAATTGTTTTTTATACATCTTTTTTTAGAAATAGTTTTTTATACCTAGGAGCACGTGTAGAGACGGGCTCTTGCAGAGCCCACACCTTAAATTGGTCAATGACTCTCTCTCCACCACATAAGCGGGCTTATAGCCCAGTATTTTACTAGTACTACTTGCTATGAATGCGGGCAGCTGGCGTTTGAGGGAGGAACATGCGCGGGAGGGGGGAGGTGTTTTCTGGTGGGCCAGGGCGGTCAGAAGCGGGCTTGGAAGCGGTTCGGACTCCCGCATGGCCCACCTCACATCATCACCATATATTTCTTGGAGTCCATGCACGACAGGCGGGTGATCTCTTCTCCCTCCCCCGTCTCTCTCTTCTTAGCCGACGCCCGCCGAGCGATTATATTTCGGCTATCGACGGTTTATTCGATGCAGTCCCAAATGTCAGTGAAAATGCAAGACAACACTGATAACCCACAAGTATCGGGGATCGTTTGTTGCCTTCTTCGATAAATAAGAGTGTCAAACCCAACGAGGTGCTAAAGGCAGAACAAATATTCCGTTAAGTTCTATCGACCACGGATACAACTCTAGGCACACTTGACGTTTGCTTTACCGGAAACAAGTATGAAACTATTTTGCGAGAGTAAAACTACAAGTACTTTGTGAGAATAAAACTACGAATAAATTGTGAGGCAATAAAAGTGGATAGCTTTTGTCGAGAAGAATGTCATTTGTCCCTAGGCAATCGATAACAAGTACTGGTAATCATTCTTGCAATTTTATATGAGGGAGAGGCATGAGCTAACATACTTTCTCTACTTGGATCATATGCACTTATGATTGGAACTCTAGCAAGAATCCGCAACTACTAAAGATCATTAAGGTCGTGAAACCCAACCATATCATTAAGTATCAAGTCCTCTTTACTCCCATACGCCATAACCCACTTATCCGCGTTTAGGCTGCTGTCACCCCCGCAACACTGACAATAAGAAAACCATGAACATATTGCAACACCCTACAGCAGGGGGCCCTCACGTTTGCGCGAGAATGAAGGGCACCGTAGGACAGCACCATAAATAGAATAAACAATCATACCAACCACGATCACGATTAACCCATAGGACAAAATGGATGTACTCAAACATCATAGGATAACCATAGATCATTGGGGAATAATATATGGAGTTGAGCACCATGTTTAAGTAGAGATTACAGCAGGGAGAAGAGGTGTTACACCGCTGCATAGAGGGGGAGAAAGTTGGTGTTGATGGTAGCAAGGTTGTTGATGTAGATCGCCGTCACGATCCTAGCCTCGACGGCACTCCGGCGCCACCGGGATTGAGGGGGAGACAGCCCCCCTCCTCCTTCTTCTTCCTTGGCCTCACCCTAGATGGGAGGAGAGTTCCCCCTATGGTCCATGGCCTCCATGGCAATGGAGGGGCTGGAGGCCCTCCGAAATTGGATCTCCCTCTCTGTTCTCTTTTGTTTCGCGTTCCCAGATCTGGCCGAAAAACATTTCTTATATTCTCGGAGATCCGTAACTCCGATAGTGCTGAGATTTTAACACGATTTTTTTGATATAAGCTTCCTTGCGCCCAAAGTAGATCTCCAATCGATGTTCGAGGAGGGCACAACCCACCACCACGTGCCAGGGGCCTCTGGCGAGCCCTGGTGTCTTATGGGCTATCAGAGGATGCCATCCAATGCTGCTCGCATAGCTTTCGACAACTATATGAACTAACCGGACGAAATTCATGCAAACAAAGCAAATTTCAAATTAACCGGAAGAAATTCATTACATTTCGAAAACTTGCCCTATAAACTGGATGAAATTCATTACATATTTCGCACAAACCGTACTAAAACCTACTGTAAACCTAATCTAAATGATCGCCGGCACACGACCACCATGTCCAGCCATGAGCCCCGAGAACGCCGACCATTTCCTTTTCCTCCTCCTCATCCGCCTCGGCTTTCTCCAGCTCCGCCTCGATAACCTCCTCCTCCAGCGCACAAGGTTCTGAAGATTTTCGCCTCCACATCGCCGTCAATCGGCTAATCGGTTGCCGATGTTTACCCTACCAAGCTTGGCGTCGACTGAGTGGAGGAGCGGTGGCCTTCCTAGGACCAGAGCGGGGCGACGTATTGTGTACTGCTCTTCCTCGTTGTCGGCTACGCCCACACACGCGAGCCGTCTTCGTGGTTGTGGAGGCAGAGTGCGGCCGGGGGGAGTCGGCGATCTCCTTTGTCTGCTCCTGCGACAGTATGTCCAAGAGAGCTTTGGAGCACACCCGGAGCGAATGCACCGATGTCCTTCGTCTGCTCCTACGACAGTATGTCCAAGAGAGCTTTGGAGCGCTAGGAGGCCATGGTTGGAGTGGTGCCGACAGAAGGAAGGAACAGGAGGAGAATGAGTGTGGGTATTTGGCTATGGCTAGAAGCTGGGGCTCAAGTTAATATAGTGGGCGAATGGCAATGTGTCGCGACAGACGGATGGAAGGCTGGCACCAGAGTACATTCGTCGGCAGCCGTGTGTCATTAATGTGGGCGGCAGACAGAAGGATGGCCGTGGTGTCGTTAACGCGGAGCAGTCGCTTGCACCGGGATGCCGCGCGGGTGGCGCTCTATCGGTCGTCGCGCTGCTGCAATGCTGGCGCTAGTGAGAGGTCGCATCGGGCGTGAATGCGGACGCTGCTTCAGTGACTTAACTGCAGGTGCAGTTGTGTCACTGACATGTGGGCCCAACAAACATCTGGCCTGCATGTTAGTGACACACCAACTGCACTTGCAGTTAAGTCTCGTGAATGCGGCATTGATGTTCCATAGAGACGGTGACAGTTGCAGGCGGGAAGCGTGGGCTAGTGATGGAAGGGGTTTCGGTAGGCCAGGGCGGTCAGACGCTGGCGTGGTGGTAAAATGGGAAATCATGGATGACGACCCTTTGAAGCATGTGCAACACGTATTGACAATCAGGCGCCCATGCAACCGCTCTTGTCGCTAGCTAGCCTTCGACGACCACCATTAGACACCACACAACCATGCATAACTTCGGAATAATGGACAAATCGATCAAACACACACTCGTGTGCAGTGGCACTATGATCAGTCGCTCACGATACATATATAGGCACCATAGTACCCTCTCTAGCTAGGATGTTTGATAGATTGTCGTTGTGATGGATGATATACATGAGCAAGGCACCGAGTCACGTCGTCGCGTCATGTGCAGAGCCATGGCTAATGTCGAGCAGCTCGGCGCCCAAGCACGAGTATGACCGTTGGTATTGAGCCAGTGAATACATGCTCGGTGTTCGCGGAGGATGCCAACAAACGTCTAAACAGTAATGTCAGGCCCCGCCGGGGCGCGCAGGTGACGGGCTCGCCGTTTGCATTGCGCCATGAGCAAGACTTTGATTGAGAGGGCGATGTGCATGCATTAGCATGGTTTGACAGCATGAGCATGAGTCTCTGCATGTGTACATGCTACTTGCCTCTATGGACGGTGTGCGCTAATGTGTGCATCACGTATAATATAAAAAAATGGTTTGTGCATTTAACGCAAAGTGTTTCATTTTCATTTGGCTGACGAGTGTGTGTTGCAGCGATGAGTCCGTGGTTTGATTGCTCACAAACGCATAATTTTGGTTTTCATTTCTTTCTCCACTGACAGGTAGGCCCGCATAGATAGATAGATACAGAACACAAGCTGATGAGGCGCATGCGGGCTGTTTCACTGGTCAACCAGACAAATACGAAGCTATATGCTGAGCCAGTGACCGTATAATCACCATATCTCGTATACAATGATCAAAGTGAGCTATCAAGACAAGTTCAATGACCGCCAATGCATTTTACTCGGTAATAAATGACCAGGATTGAAGGGGAATCCAAATTTCCTTCGTCTTCTGTCCTTGAGCTCTTGACAAACCAATGCACTATACGGTTTTCTGGCCACTCCACCCCAGAGCTCTCACCAAGCGTCATTCATGCCACCGCGCCGCACACTAATCGATAAGGAAGCGATGGCATCCCACCATGCCGAGTTCCTCGCCGCCCACGACCGCACACAAAATGGTAGGGAAGCGATGGGATCCCGCCGTGCCGAGTTCATCGCCGCTCACTACGTCACACCTATGTGGACGAAATTTGAAGCTGCCAAGGCCGAATGGGCAGTAGAGCAAGAGGCAGCCAAAGCCTCACAGAGGGAGCAGAAAAGGCAGAAAGCACTCAAGAAAAGAGAGGCCCGCCACTGCAAGAAAGAAGAGGACGCACGCGCTACTGAGGAGAGGTCGGCGGAGATCCAAGCACGGTGGGGTGTCGACGACAAAGTCGGGAACGAGAACGACGGTGTCTGGCCAGCATGTGAGAAGTAGTAGTACTAGTAGTTAGTGTGTGTGTCCGTGTCGCCCGTACGTTTGTTAATTACTTACGAGCATGTACCAGTAGTAGTTACTACTATAGTTTTTAGAGCAAATTACCAGTACATTAGCCTAGTCTCAATGGAAAAATTCCTGTCCTATGCATCAAATGGCATCTCTTTATCTATAGGAATTGAGATGCATGTCATCTCACTTCCTATGATTTTAATATTCCTATAAAATTCCTATCCTATGAACCAAAGGACGCCTATGCTGGAGTACGATACTACTGTAGCTAGCAGTACTGTTGGTACAGTAGTTTTCTTCAAGAAGCGGAATTCAACGAAGGCATGATGGTTCCTTCGTCTGAGCAACTTCACAGTGGGAAAGGTTGGGCCTATGATTTGACGGCTCATTAGTCATTATTACTATGGCGCGACGACTGGGTGACTCTCCCTTGGAGTTCTGCGTGCATGGCAAGTGGAGCAGGATGGTCGACGTCCCACATGTCGGTGAAGGGAAGTATTCTTTCCGATATTGAGGAGCAAGGAAACCGCGTGGTATAGTATCACTGCTGATTTATATTTATTTTTTATTTTTGATGAATGCTAGCGTTTCAACTCTTACGACGAAGGAGTGCCAAACACGGCACGTGCTGGATATCCCACATGTCAGCGAAGGGAGTGGGACATGAACAACGTGGTAGAGCATCTCCAGTTCTTCCACTTCTAGGTCGGAGACCACACGTAGTAGTACTGGTGGTATGAACGATATAAAGTGCGACCCGGAGAGAAAGATACGTCTAGTTGGAAGGTCTCGGGGCATACACATAAACAAATATAAAACCTAATATGTGCCTCCAATTACTATAGTAGTAGTAGAGTACTTAGGCACATACATCATACCATCATCGTGCATTACATGTACAACATTTAGTGGTAGTAAGAGACAAATGCCTATATGCCACACATGTTCATACTATTTGTGCCTTTCTACTTCACTTACTGCGCTACATTACTCAGGTTCGTACGTCCAGTCCTGGGTACATGTCTGTCTGGTAGTTCCAGTCCCATGTGTTCTTCATAGATGGATCGGTCCATAACTGTGGGCAATGGGAGTCTATATCATCGCAGCTGGTGTGGCTCCCCATGATGGAGGCTCATCCAAACTATGGCCAGCCTCGACGTGGAGTAGTCGCGTGCACCTGGAAGCGGTGCTCTCTCGGCTGTCGTGCTGCTTTAAAGCCGGTGCCAGTGAGAGGTCGCCTCCGCTCTAGCCGGGCATTAATGTGGCACCGACGATCCGGGGCGACGCTGACCATTTCATGCAGGAAGCGCATGCTGGCAAGGGAGGGGGTTGGGTCGGCCAGGGTGGTCAGACGCAGGTATGGTGGTGGTATTGGTTTTGAACCGTTTCAGGTGTACACTGCAAAAAATACACTTCCGTGAGGATACGTGTTTGTCATCGTAGGTCAATTTTCTATCATGCATGTACATCCATGACGATTTTATGACAGAATCAAGATAGTCATACCTGTGCTGTCGTAGAAGTGTTCCATGACATTACCAAAATTATCATAACTGAAGTGTCCACTTCCATGACGATAAATGGCACGTCATGGAAGTGTATTCGTCGAGGGTAACCGACACATGGCATCCACCGTAACGGGTCACCGTTAAGTTATCAGGTCCGGTTTTGGATTCGATAACCCATTAACAGCCCGGACTAATGAGGATTTTCCATGTGTAAAATTCTCATTGACCGGAGGAAACACGTGTTGGCTCACTGTTGGGACAGATGTCATCCATTCATTGGACAGGAGGCGCCTATGATACATCGACACGTGGCATGACCCAACAGAGGCCCATTCCGGTAAAAAGGCCGACCCGTTTGACTTGGTCAAAAGGTAATGGCCGGCCCACAGAAAAGCCTATTAATGGCCTGTTCATTTATAGCCCATTTACGACCCACTAACTCATGGCCCATTACGGCCTATCAGAATTAACTCTGGACCATGTTGTCTTTCGGCCCATATGAGGCCATTTGTAACTCTTGGCTCATTAACGGCCCGTGGTGAATCTGGCCCGCAATGAACAGTGTACTGCTTTATATATACCCATTAACGGCCTATTATTCCATCAGGCCGTTTCCAACCCATGTTATCTTTCGGCCTTCTCAAGGCCCATTTATTCTTGGGCTCATTTCCAGCATTCGGTTACTTACGGCCCATTACTGGCCTTTTCTGCTTGTGGGCCAAATCCAGCCCGTGGTTACAATCGGCCCGTTAATCCGTTGGGCCATTTTCATAGCATCATCAAATACGGCTGATGAACGACGGCCCGTTATGGTCGGCCCATGAATGAACGATTCCTAATCTAGCCCATTTACGGGCCATAATGCGGTCTGTCATTGGCCCATGTCTGGCGAATCGATCATACGGTCCGTAGAAGGCCCATTGTTTCTACGGCCCTTAGAAGCCCATTGTTTCTACGGTCCGTAGGAGGCCCATGGTAACTACAGTAAATATGTAGCCCATGGTTATTGTGGCCTAGTTTTAAAAAGTAGGTTATTGCGGCCACTAGCAAACCGCAGAAAAAGAACTGCACTAACTACAAGAAAACAAATAAACAAGACAACAAGGAAATAAATAAGCAAGCAACTTAGGCTAGCCTATCACGGCTATTACACATATTACATCCACTGGGCATCAAAGTTCACCACTAGTGCAAATATAGGGAACAAAGCAGCATATCATATACACTGGTTGTCAAAGTTGGCGACCAGTGCTAATAAACGCTGCAACAAAACAAGTCCAGAACTAAAACCACTTCAGAAGAGCTCAAGAAACAATATCCTGGGTACCCATAATGCTCGCAAGATGATTAGCAAGCTTATTAACTTTCTCTTGTTTGGCACTTAAATCCTCTAGCACTTGCTATTGCACCAGAAAGTATGCATCTGAATTCTGCAGGGACTTCCTCAGTCCTTTGGCTTCCTGTCAATAACATCTGATCGATGTCTTTCAACTTGAAGCTGAGACTCAAGAAGCCGAACTAATTTTGGCAGCGAGTTCGAAGAGCTGGTGCCAGCAGTAGTAGCCAGTAACCCGAACACTACATCAAGACAAGACTTTGGGTGTTGTCTTAGTGTCGTCAACATAGTTTTTATCAGCTTTCTTGGAGATCAACAGGGATGTCTCACTATCTTGAACCTTATTTGTATTACTTCCTTTACCATTGCATAACGGGGTACTCTTCTCCAATATTTTATGCGCATTCTAAAAGAGAAACAAACTAACACATCACAGGTATACCATGTTGTATATGAAACTCATTTTGGTAAACCAGTTCAGTAGTAAGGTGGATAGGATAACAACATGAAACAAACATATATCTATGTAGTATGGTCACTTCATGGTCTATATCATTCTAGTTTATGTTGCCAAATCAAGATACAGACAGTTTAAATCATATCTATTTAAGACAAAGCAGCATAGACAGAATATAAGTGTGGGAAACTACACAACAATAACAACACTTGTAATGTGCATGGCATGAGAATATAACTATTTATTCAATTGAAACTGAAATCAACATAGAGCAAGTTACAACAGCAAACACGTTAAAGAAACAGGTTTAAAACATACCTGTTGCGCCATTGGAGTTTCAATTGCATCCTTCAAATTCGAAATTAGTTGGTATGAGTAAATACAGTGATGCAAGAGCAAAGTAGTATGAACCACAGCTACGGAAGCTGACCTGCGAACTATTCTTCTTCTGCTTTAAGCGTTGACTTGGCGTTCGGAGTGGTGGTCCTCATGCTTTGGGCACTGCAGTTGCCTTACTAACTGCTTGTGTTTGGGTGCTCTGTGGTGGAGACGGTGTTGTGTCAACTGGAACTGGGTTACTATCGGTGCTGTGGTGGAGACGGTTGGGGTTAGAATAGGTGTAGTTGGTTCTCCGTCCAACTAGGTAGGGGTACAATCTGCGTGAGTCTAGGTTATGTGTGGTGGGGCTGATTCCTGGGCAAGTACAACCGTGGTTCTATCTGCATCGACAGGTAGCACGATCTTTTCTGAAGACCGTGTTTTTACTCCCACAGATACTGCCATCACCCCCTCCAATTGAAATAGCTGATAAACAAGAAAAGTAATTGAATGTACAGACATTGTAAGATAGATAGGTGCAATGGATAGTAGGGAAGAAAACAGGGCATCAAATAACTCACAATTATGTTCTCTAACCAAACAGAATAGCAGGACATAATTTCCCATATATGATGGCTAATTAAACAGGATAGCATGACACAATTTCACCAGTATGATGGCTAACTAAACATGATCAAATGACATACTTCAAAATATGATGACTATGTAAACTGGATGACATGATATAACTATATGATCTGTCTATTAAAGTGGTTGGCATGCCATAAATCACAAACATGTCGTCGATGGAAACATGATGGCATGATATAATTCACGAATAGAATGACATAATTCAAAATATGATGACTATGTAAATAGGATGAGATGATATAACTATATTATGTCTTTAGAAAATGGCTTGGCATGCCATAATTCAGATACATGATGTCTATGTAAACATCATGGCATGATATAATTCAAATATATGATTTATATACTAAGCAAGTGAGCATAGGGCAATCGCATATCTGATGTGTCAACTAAGGAGATGGCATTCAATATTGTGTATATGATGTGAAAACTAAGCATTGCAATACAACATATGCATGATATGAGTAATATAACTGTCGGAGTAATGGGCCACGGGTAGGCCAACCCGAGCCTCAGAACATCGGGGCAGGCTGCGCTCCTCAAGACCCCAGGACGGAGAGCCGCCTTCAAGAAGTCCACGACAAGACGGCCGACTGATCACTCGCGGCCGAGTCCGAGGGACGACCGCAGGGTAAGCCGACTCCTGACTGGTGACTTCCGGAGAAGCCGGCTTTGGGGAGTCGGCCTACGATTCCAACAAACCCCGTGACCTCGTCAAGGGGGACGGGGCAGGGGAGTGGCTACAGTGAAGCCCACTCCCGCCCCTTACCAAGGGCGGGCATGGCCATAGCACGCCGTACCCCGGAAGATCTCCGTGCAACGTGGCACTGTTGCCATGCCGGCCCTGACATCAGCACTGCAGGACCAAATCCTGCACCCACGACGGCTTGTCTGTACGGCTCAGAGGCGGCGGGTCCCACCAGACGGTGAGACCCCAAGAGACGGCAAGAGGACCACTAGTCGGACCCGTCGGAAGTCGGCCTGGGGGAGTCGGCCGAGCCCTCCCCTGGGGCCCACGCACCATTAATCAAGATGTGATGGAGAGTGGCAATAGTGATCGCCCGCCAGGCGGCGGGGCTGTTGCCACGACCCCATGATCAAGCCCGTGTCATCAGAAGCACGGCTACAATAATCAGCAGCCGGCAAGACCCGCCTGCGGCGGACGCGGCCTGTCGGCTCCGTACCAGGCCAGTCAGCGGGGCCCGCCAGCCGGCGGGCCCCAGCGGTCAGCAGAGAAGATGGAGGCCGGAGGCGCTGACGGCTGGGCCCATGTCCAGCCGGATTACCATTGTACCCCTAGGGGGTAGGCCTATATAAACCCCCCAGGGCACCCATGCAAAGGGTTGGAACCCATTAGCTCTAGACCAGATCATATAGAAGGGAGAGAGCTAGCCTTGCCCTCTCCTACCTCCTAGAAACAGCTCAAGGAGAAACCGTGTAAACACCTTGCCATAGTGATCATGCGGAGACCCCGCAGAGCAGCAGTAGGGGTATTATCTAATCAGAGAGCCCTGAAGCTGGGTAAGATTCGCCGACATGCATGTCTTCGCCTTATCCCGTTTCCAGGCACCGGTGACGTTCTACTCGCCCCCACCATGATAAGACATCCTTTGGCATATGTCGCACCAAACCCCCGACATTTGGCGCCCACCGTGGGGCCTGGTGCACCGCCGTCCGAAGACCTGTTCTGGACGGGAACCCTTTTTCTCCCTGGCGAGCGCAGGCACGCCAGACGGAGTTTGCGCCGACGCGCTAAGCGGCGTTGAGATCGACTGCGCAGCCAGCTGCCTGGCCGAACTTGTCAGCGAGGTCCGCCTCTCCGACGAACCTGCATCCAACGCAGGCATGGGCGGCCCCGAGAGCCTCCTCGATCAACTCCACGTTTCCGGCGAGCCTGCCATAGACTTGGAGTCTGTGGGCTCCACCGACCCGATGCTGGTCGACTCCGACACCGCGTCGCTCGACGCGTTCCCCACCAACGTGGTGGTCTACGATGAACCTCTCCCTCGCGCGGAGAGCAACGGAAGCACTGTCACCGAGGTGCTCGTCATCAGTCATGACGAGCTCCCCGGCGGAGGAGCGCACGACTCACTCGGCGTGGCGCTGCGAGACCTAACTGCACCCATTCCGGAAGACGCTGACGCAGAGACATTGGAGGCGCGCCGCCTTCAGCTCGTTGAAGGCGCAAAGAAGCTGGCCAGCAAGAGACGCTTGTCAGAAGCCTACCAGCGGGAGATGGATCGCGCCGTCGGCGGCTCGCCGGCCCCGGCGGGGCCCAGCCGCCTTGGCACGGTCCAGCAGCGCGGCGTAGCCATCACCAACCTGTTTGGGGCAAGCCCCCTTGTGTATGCTACACTAGCAGAGAACATCCGAGCCGCCCAGGCAGCGGCAGATGAGCTGGACAATTTTGAGGGCGAAGAGCGCCACCTCATGATGGAGCGAGTCCAGCGGCTCCTCGACGCGGCCGCCACGCAGAACGAGGCCGGCTGCCGCATAGAGGCGCCGCAGCGGCCAAACGACGACCTTCACCGAGATCAAGGCGCGACGTCTCGGACGCCGACTGGCGGCGCCCGAGGAAGAAGGGACAGGGAGCCGGCTGTCAGCCACAGTCGGACTCGCATTACCATAGAGCGCGACCGAGACGGCCGCCCGAGAGCAGTGGAACGACGGGACGACTGTCCTCCTCCCCCTCCCCGCAAGGAGAGGCGAGTCTCCCCACCGCCCGTTGACCATCCGACTCTCGGCGACCGCCTTGGCCGCCGAGAGGGAGTTGGAGAGACTGACGCCCACCACCGGATTGATCAACTTCACCGATCCTTAGCGCTGGAAGAAGAAGACAAGCTGGGTCCGCCTTGTTTCGGGCCCCGCATTCGGGACGAGCCCTTTCCCAGAGGGTTCACGCTCCCAAGAGACACGCCCAAGTATACCGGCTCCGTGAAGCCGGAAGACTGGCTAGTCGACTACTCCACGGCTGTCAGCATAGCGAACGACAACAAGCGCGTCGCCGTAAAGTACGTTACGCTCATGCTCCAGGGCACGGCCCGGACATGGCTGAATAGCCTAAAGCCCCGCAGCATCAACAGCTGGGTCGACTTCACCGAAGCATTCGTCCGCAACTTCACCAGCACGTACAAGCGTCCACCCAAGCCTCGTCATCTCTCTTTGTGCGTGCAATGCCCCGACGAGTCAACTCGCGATTACCTCACGCGTTGGGCTGAGCTTCGGAACTCCTGTGAGGGCGTGCATGAGGTGCAGGCCATCGAGTACTTCACAGCCGGGTGCAGAGAAGGCACCCTCCTCAAGCACAAGCTCCTCTGCGACGAGCTAGAAACCCTCGATGAGCTGCTGATCATAGCGGACAAGTACGCCACGGCCGACTCCTCCATGAAGACGGAGATTCAAATCAGCACAACTGGCAAAGTGGCTCCTCAAGCTCCAAGAACTCTAGCGGCAGACGCCAACCGGCAACAACAGCAGGGTGACCACAAGCGCAAGGCCCCGCAGCCGGCTTCCAGCAGCCGGCAAGTCGCGACTATTGAAGCCCAGCAGCCAGATGAGCAGCCTCCGCCCAAGCGACAGAAAGGCGGCAAGCCAAACGGGTTGTCGACCTTCTCCTATGAGCAGACCTTGGATGGACCTTGCAAGTTCCATAGCGGCGCGAAGCCGTCGAATCACACCACCCAGAAGTGCCACTGGCTCACCAGGATCGCCAAGGGAGACGGCCTTCTGCCTCCCCCGCCTGCTGGGCAGCCGCCCCAGCAGCCGGTTGTCAGGCCAGTCGGCGTGGTACAAGACGAATACCCTGAAGAGCACGAAGCCTACGTGGTGTTCACCAGTGTGGCTAATGATCGACGCAGCAGGCGGCTGCAGCAACAAGAGGTGAATGCAGTAGCGTCGGAGACGCCAAAGTTCATGCACTGGTCCGAGAAGCCCATCAACTGGAGCAGGGCTGACCACCCAGAAGTGATGCCGAGTCCGGGCTCCTATGCCTTGGTCCTGGACGCCACCTTTGCTACGGAAAGACGAGTCGCGCGTTTCTCGCGAGTTCTGATAGACGGAGGCAGCATCATCAATATCCTGTAAAGGGACACCATGGAGAAGTTAGGAATCAAGCAAAGACAGCTTCAGAACAGCCGAACTGTGTTCCACGACATTGTTCCTGGGCTTTCCTGCTCGCCAATCGGCAAGATCCTGATGGACGTCCTCTTTGGAGACAAAGATCACTTCCGCAGAGAGTCTGTTTGGTTTGAGGTGGTGGACCTTGAGAGCCCATACCATGTGCTACTTGGCCGACCCGCCTTGGCCAAGTTCCTGGCGGTCCCCCACTACGCCTACCCCAAGATGAAGATGCCTAGTTCCAGGGGAATTCTGACTGTGGCTGGCGACTACCAGAAGTCGTCTGCTTGCGCGGCTGACAGCAGTCGGCTGGCCGAGTCCCTAGTAATCGCGGCCGAGAAGCGGCTCCTTGAGCGAGTTGTGGCGATGGCCGGCAAGCAGTCTGAGGTATCGCCCAACCCAAAAGTGTCAGAGGCTGAGGGTTCATTCAAGCCAGCCAAAGAGACAAAGAAGATACCCTTGGATCCGGAGCACCCAGAGAGGTATGCCGTCGTAGGTGCAAACCTCGACAGCAAATAGGAAGGCGAGCTCGTTGATTTCCTCCGTGAGAATCGGGACATCTTCGCATGGTCCCCCAAAGACATGGCAGGTGTACCGACAGAATTCTCCGAGGACAAGTTACATGTCCAATCTGATGCAAAGCCGGTCAGGCAGCCCCTGCGCCGCCTATCAGAAGAGAAGAGAAGAGTTGTCGGAGAACAGATAGCGCGACTCCTAGCAGCCGCTTCATTATGTTAGTGTTCTTTCCAGAATGGCTAGCAAATCCGGTCCTGGTACTGAAGAAGAACAAGCAGTGGCGAATGTGTATTGACTACACGAGCCTCAACAAGGCCTGCCCCAAGGACCCATTTGCTCTACCAAGAATCGATCAGGTGATAGACTCCACAGCCGGATGTGAGCTGTTGAGTTTTTTGGATGCATACTCAGGATATCACCAGATCAAGCTGAACCCGGCTGACAGACTGAAGACCGCCTTCATCATGCTGTTTGGAGCCTTCTGCTACCTCACCATGACGTTCGGCTTAAGGAATGCCGGCGCCACCTTTCAGCGTTGCATGCAGAAGTGCCTCCTCAAGCAGCTCGGCAGGAACGCCCACGTCTACATGGACGACATGGTGGTGAAGACGGAAAAGCGTGGAACACTGCTGGAAGACCTCAAGGAGACTTTTGAGAACCTGCGTCGATTCCAGATCAAGCTCAATCCTGAGAAGTGTGTCTTTGGAGTACCAGCCAGCCAGCTCCTTGGCCTCCTGGTCTCTGAACGCGGCATAGAATGCAACCCAGTAAAAATCAAGGCCATTGAGAGAATGGAGGTACCCAGCCGACTGCTGGATGTACAAAAGTTCACTGGCTGCTTGGCGTCCATTAGCCGATTCATCAGTCGGCTGGGCGAGAAAGCTCTCCCCTTATACCAACTCATGAAGAAGACCACTTTTTTCGAGTGGAACCATAAGGCGGACGAAGCTTTTCTCCAGTTGAAGAAGATGCTGACTACTCCACCCGTCCTGGCGGCTCCGACTCCAAAGGAACCTATGCTCCTGTACATCGCCGCCACCAGCCGGGTGGTCAGCACGGTCATTGTAGTGGAACGCAAGGAGGAAGGCAAGGCACTACCTATCCAGAGACCGGTATATTACCTAAGCGAAGTACTGTCGACCTCCAAGCAGAACTACCCCCACTACCAGAAGATGTGTTATGGTGTACACTTTACTGCCAAGAAATTGAAGCCTTACTTTCAAGAGCATCCAATCACGATGGTCTGCATGGCCCCACTTGCCGAGATCATTGGTAGCCAAGATGCTTCTGGCCGAGTGGCCAAGTGGGCCATAGAGCTGGCTCCTTACACCATCCACTACCAGCCCCGCACCGCTATCAAGTCACAAGCACTGGCCGACTTCCTCGTCGACTGGGCCGAGACCCAGTACCTACCTCCAGTTCCTAACTCCACCCATTGGCGGATGCATTTCGACAGCTCCAAGATGCGCACCGGCTTGGGAGCCAGCGTCGTCCTCACCTCTCCTAAAGGCGACAAGCTCAAATACGCATTACAAATCCATTTCGCCGCCTCCAAAAACGTTGCCGAGTACGAGGCACTCATTCACGGGCTCCGGCTTGCCAAAGAACTTGGCATCCACCGGATCTTGTGTTATGGCGACTCGGACTTAGTGGTCCAGCAATCATCTGGCAACTGGGACGCGAAAGACGCAAACATGGCAAGTTACTGTTTCCTCGTGCAGCAGCTCAGCTGGTATTTCGAAGGGTGCGAGTTCCTCCATGTGCCAAGAAACGACAACGACCAAGTAGATGCCTTGGCACGAATCGGCTCTACCCGCCAAGCAATACCATATGGCGTCGCCCTTCAACGCCTCCTCAAGCCGTCTGTCAAGCCTTCACCAGAATCAAACTCCATTTTTGTGCCGGCTCCTCCCGAAGACGTCGGATCCGACTCCAAAGCTCCGACAGTCGGTACGGGGATTTTGGCGGATGACTCCAAAGCCGCCACAGTCGAACCCGACCCGGGGACCGCGGCGGCGGACTCGAAGACTCCAGAACTCGGCCCAAGGGCCGCGCCAGTCGGCCTAGGGACTTCATTAACCCAGCAAGCGGTTGTTGACTCCAACCCGCCGCCTCCCAGCCCAACCGCCCTCGTCCAAGTCGCAGTTCTGGCAGTCGAAGAAATAGCAGCACCCTCATGGGCCCATCCCATCCTCAAGTTCCTGGTGAACAAAGAGCTACCGACTGATGAGACCTCAGCTCGGCAAGTACAACGCCGGGCGGCAGCCTACACCATAGTCAACAGAGAGCTGGTCAGGCGCAGCGTCACTGGTGTCTACCAACGCTGTGTAGAGCCAGAGCAAGGCCAAGCGATTCTCAAAGACATCCATCAAGGCGAGTGCGGCCACCATGCGGCTTCAAGAGCACTCGTCGCCAAAGCCTTTCGAAACGGTTTCTTCTTGGCAACTGCCTTGGAAGAGGCCAAGGAGTTGGTCCAAAAATGCAAAGGGTGCCAGAAGTTCAGCTCCAAGCCGCACCAGCCAACTTCTGCACTCAAGACCATCCCCATTGCCTGGCCTTTCACAGTTCAGGGTCTAGACATGGTGGGACCATTCAAGACAGCACGAGGTGGCTTAACTCACTTACTTGTCGTAGTGGACAAGTTCACCAAGTGGATAGAAGCGAAGCCAATAAAGAAGATGAACGGTCCAACTGCCGTGACTTTCATCACCGATATCACAATTTGGTACGGCATACCACACAGCATCATCACCGACAATGGCACAAATTTAGCCAAAGGCACCTTGGCCCGTTTCTCCGCAACACAGGGCATCCGACTGGACCTAGCGTCCGTCACCCATCCACAGTCAAACGGCCAGGTGGAGCGAGCAAACGGCCTCATCCTGTCCGGCATCAAGCCCCGGCTGATCGAGCCTGTGGAGCACTTAGCTGGCTGCTGGCTCGATGAGCTACCAGCTGTCCTCTGGAGTCTGCGCACGACTCCAAATAAGTCAACCGGCTTCACGCCTTTCTTCCTCGTCTATGGTGCCGAAGCCATCATCCCAATGGACATAGAGTTCGACTCCCCATGAGTCACCATGTACACCGAGGAGGAAGCAGAAGAAGCACGACAAGACGGCATCGATCTGCTGGAAGAGGGCCGGCTGTTGGCACTCAGCCAGTCCAGCATCTACCAGCAGAGCCTGCGCCGATACCACAACAGGAAGGTCATACCAAGATATTTCCAAGAAGGCGACCTTGTGCTCCGGCTGATCCAGCGAACAGCCGGCCAGCACAAGCTGTCGGCGCCTTGGGAAGGCCCTTTCATCATCAGCAAAGTACTGGGCAACAACTCCTACTACCTGATTGACGCTCAGAAGCCCTGAGCACGCAAGAGGGACGACTCCGGCAAGGAGACAGAGCGGCCATGGAATGCAAATCTCCTCCGAAGATTTTACAGTTGATGAAGTATGTACCACACTAACTTTTGTATTAAGGTACCAAGACTTCGGGCCCCCCGAGACGAACTCGGGGACTGCCCTCTTTTGTTTGTATGATAAAGATTATGCCTACAAGTATGTTACTCTTTGTCATACCGCTTGGCACCGGGCTCGACAAGTCGGCCCGGGGACTTGCCGCCTTGCACTATGAAATGCTTCTTGCAGTCGGACAAGTAGTGTGTAAACGCCTAAACCGTCTCCTGTCAGAAGCCGCAGCTCGCAGAGCGACTGAACGGTGGGCAGAAGTAAGGTAGAATGGGCATTCGCATGAAAAATGGCTAAGGACTCAAAGCATAAAACATAGCTCAAGACGGCTTCCAGCCTTTCTCGCAAACCGACTCTCAAATAGTCGGATTACCGTCTTCTATTCAACTTGCTCAAAAAAACTCTTAAAAATGGCTAAGTACTTGCCTTCCCAAAGTAGCCAAGCATTTGATCCAGTGGCAGTCCGCAGAGCGGTTGTCCGATTGCCAAGGCATGCAACTAAGAGAAAGCAGCAAACGAAAAAAGCCAAAAGAGCAATGAGCAAGAAAATATGGAACTCGGATAAATATATTTACATAACATAGGCCCTTGGACGAATCTTCAAGCAGAAGTTCAAAATACACCCCGCAGGTGGAATTGTGCGGATTAACAAGTTCTTCAAAGACTACTGAAGCAGATAAAATAAAGCGGCAGCTTAGGAAGCAGCAGACGGATTCGGAGGGTTGGAGGAGGCGGCAGCATCAGGCGTCGGGGCGGCCGGCTGGCTAGTCTCGGCTTGATCGCCTCCGGTGGTAGTCGGGTCGGTCGCACGCGGCTCATTGCTGGAGGCGCGGTCGAGCTGAGGCTGGCCGTCTGCTCCGTCTTCTGGTGCCTCTGTCTCGCCTCCGTCCTCCGCCTCGCCTTCTTCCTCGACGCTGGAGCCAATCACCTCCACCGAGTCCTCGCCGTAGTCTGGGTTCATCCCAAATCACTCCGGTGGTACCTCCTCGCCGTCTTTAGACCGCTCGGGGACGAAGATGCTGGTGTCGGTGTACTCGGCGATCGCCGCAGCATGCTTGACGAGGGCGTCTTCCGCAGCTGCCAGCTCCGACTGGGCCTCCGACCGAAGCGTGGCCAGCCGGTCTAGATCCAGCCCCGGATACCATGGCTTGAGGAACTCCAAGGCCCGGCGTGCCCCAGCTCGGCCGAAGAGCCCTTCCAGGCCTCAAGACGACCAGCCGCGACCTCTAGCAAGTCGGCCGTCAGGCTGAGGGTGCACGGAGCCTGCATGTCCGGCCACAGGGCGGCAATCGCCTGGGCACCAACACGCTGAAGCCAGCACAGCATCCGGTGAGCCAGCCGAAGGCGAGCCTCGATGCTCAGGATGTGCTCGTCAAGAGTTCGGGGGGCGTCGGCGGCAATCTCTGCGCCCTCCGCCCTCCGACCTTCTCGGTCAGCCTCGATGGCTTGGATGGCGGCCTGTGAGTGCCCAAGAAAGAAGTCTGCAAAGACAGGAAAAAACAAAGAAGCAAGTCAAAAACCAAAAGTCGGCACGACTTAAATCGGCAGCTCGAAGAAAGAAAGTAAAGAAACCCACCATCAACGATGTTTTCAATCTCATGGAAGCCGGAGGCCAGCATCGCCTCCTTGTCAGACCAGGAGGAGCGCTCGCTCGTGAACTCGGCCAGGAGGGCAGTTTCTGTCTCCTCCGCCTCCCTCTGCGTCTTCACAAGTAGCTCCTTCTGCTCTGCCAATTGAGTGGCTAGCAGGTCGCGCTCTGTGGCGAGCTTGCCGCACTCCTCCTCTTTGGCGTGCAAAGTGGAGTTGGCGTCGCTCAGCTGCTGTTGAAGAGCAGCGTTGGCTCCTGAAAAGAAGGAAGAAAAGAGGCGTTAAGTCATCAGGTAAAGAAGGTCGCCGGGGAGATCCGGCCCGACTGCTCAGCAGTCGGCCCGAATCTCGGGGACTTCAGCCCGCGGGTGCGCCAGTGCGCCCCCGCAAAGAAGGAAAAGGACTTACTCTAGCTCTCCGACAAATCGGCGGTCCGCTTGCCCAACTCTTCAACGTTACGGTTGAAGGCAGTGACGCGGAGGTTGTGGTAATCCTGCGTCAAACATTTCAGACAAAAAGTTAATACCCAGAGTTCATCAATTGGAGTTCCGGGCCGCTTGCTCAGCAGCCAGCCTGAAACTCGGGGACTACACCCAGTGGGTGTGCTGGCGCGCCCCCACAGAGAGGAACAAGAAAACAAAGACCAAAGGAAAAAACATACCCGGACGGCTGCCCGCGACGCCAGGTACGCCTTGGTGCAACTCTGGAGAGCGTCGCCCTCAGCGCGAAGCTTCACCTGGACGTCCAGGAGCACCTGGTTCAGCGGCCCTGTGCCGCCTCCTCGCACCCACCCAATGGGCGCGGCGCTTGTCGCTTCGGCGTCTGGGATCGCCGAGCTGGCGGTGCCGGCTTCCAGGGGGCGAGGTGCCGAAGTCGCCTTCTCCAGACGGCGGCGCGTTGGCGAGCCGACTTGGAGGAGCAGCCTCGCCATGGCCTCGTCTTCGGTCGGCGGCACCGGATGGTCCGCTGGCTGCTTCCCTTGCGCACTCGCAGACGGCGGCGGAGGCGGCGGCGGAACAATCACGTCCGGCGTAGAGGGGTCGCCGCCTTCCCTCTCCATGACGGGGTTCTCACCGCCGGCTTCCCCAGTCTGCCCCGTGAACTCCGGAGGCGGCGGCGCAGAGTTTAACAGGGTGACGAACACTGCCGATTGGCGGCGTGCGGCTTCCTCAGCCTGCCGCTTCGTCGCGGCGGCGGCTTCGGCCTCTGCCAGTTTTTTCTTGGTAGAGGCCTCCGTCGTGTCGGCCTCCGCCTTCTCCAAGCGAACGGCCTCTTCTTCGTTGTGCTTCTCCTGCACATTCCGCTCCATCGCCTCCCAGAGGTCAGCAGCGGGGTCAATCCGCCGAGTGGTGGCGGACGTCTCCGCTGACCCCATGACGGAGGCGGCGGTGACCCTCTCAAGAGTGAGGGCAGCCCTGAAGCAAGGGGAGCAAGCAAAGACTCAGACAAAGCCACAAAGAAAGAATACAGCATTGAGACAGATTACTCACGCGGAGACCAATGGTGGCTTCTTCACTTCCTTACAGAAGCGGATGGCCTTCGCGGCTGCCTCGTCCCGCCGGGTCGCCACAGCCGAACCCTTGGGTTTCTTCGGCCGACTGCCGAACAAGGTCGACACGGCCCTGCGCTTCTTCCCGCCGCCTGGAGCACCCGGCGCGGCAGAAGAGCCCGCGCGAGGCTGGCTGGCTCCTGGCCGATGGCGGGGGGGGGGGGCGACTTCCCCCTCGGCGTCGTCGTCAGGACAGTCGGCGAAAGTGGCCGAAGGCCTGAAGTCGCCTGCTGTTCCTCCTCCTCCCTCGGCGTTGTCCTCTAGAGCCGCCACCCCCAGATCGGGGTCGTCAATGTCGCTCTCCGCCCGATCGGCGAGGAACTCGCGGGCCGGCCCCAGGTGCCGGCTGGCGGGTGGAGGAGGGGATTCTGACCAAAGCCGACTGGTCAAAACAAACTCGGCGAGAGAGAAGATAATCCGAAGAAAGAAAGGACAGGCAACTCACTACGGGCGGAGGGTTGGCGCGGGAGTACGGCTCCTTGCCGAACCGCCAATCCTCCAGGAGCTTGCTATCCGAGAGGTAGTTCACCATGAAGGCCACCTCTTCGTGAGGCATGTCCTTGGTGCACATCCGACTCGGGTCGCGGTGCCCGCTCATCTGGCATATCATGTGGGTGCGGCCTTGGAGTGGGAGAACTCGACGCGCCACGAAGGCGGCCAGCAGGTCTGGACCAGTCAAACCCTCCGACTGCGTCAGCACTCGGAGTCGCGCGATGGCGTCGGCTCCCGCAGGCGTCAGCGACTTGGCCCGGTATGACCAGTTGGGCAGTCGCCCAGCCGGCGGGCCGGCTTCGAAAGCCGGTAGGTTGACCCAGTCCCCCCTCGCGGAGACGCTCCTGATGTAAAAGTAGGATCTCTGCCACATCTTCACCGACTTTATCAGCAAGATGGAGGGGAAGGGATTGTCGGCCCCCGACCTCCGCACGGCGATGAAAGCGCCGCACTGAGCCGGCATGCCCGCGGCCTGGGTGCCGAGCTTGGAGAAGAAGAACTCCCCCAGAGCTCGACGGTGGGGAGGACTTCGAGGAAACCTTCGCACAAGGCCACAAAGGCGGACAGCAGCACCACTGTGTTGGGGGTGAGGTGGTGCGGCTGGAGGCCGTAGAACTCCAGGAAAGATCGGAAGAAACTGCTCGCTGGCAGCCCCAACCCGTGCAAGCAGTGCGAGCAGAAGATGACCCGCTCACCCTCCTGCGGCGCGGGGGAAATCTCCCCCTTCAGCGCAAGGCGCACCCGCACGTGATCCTCGCCGGGAAGCCGACGAGTCCGGCGAAGGAACTCGATGTGGTCGCCATGAACTTCGGAACCGTCCCAAGTGCCGGAGCGCACCGTGGGAGGCGCGGCGGCGGAGGAAGAACTCATCGCGAGCTGATCGCCGCGGCGTTTGCCGGAGCTTGGGAGCGCGGCGGAGCGAAGAAGAAGAAGAAGGAGGAGAGCGAGGAGCAATGAGAAGGAAGAAAGCGAGGAGTGGTGGGAAGGAGGGCCGCGCGTGCCCCCCTCTTCCCCCTACTTATAGCCCCGTGGGCTGCGAAGCCGAGGGGGCGGACGTGGGGATTTACTGCGCCCACGGCCCCACGACCCCCACGTTCCATGATAAAGTTACTGCGTGCAGTAACTCCACGGGAATCCCAACCGTCCGCCGGGGCCGCAGCGGATCCGCTCGGGCACCGTGGCGCGGTAGTGGCGGGCCCCGCCTATGGGCCTGTCCCGTCGCGCGCGTAGGCTGACAGGACGGCCCAGCAACGTGTCATTGCATGATAGGCCTAGAATGGGCGGCGGCCTGGAGGCTTATCCAGCATGCTACTTGGATCCCACCGCGACGTTCGAAATATTGTGCAAGTCGGAATCAAGTGAGTCCAAATTGAGCAAATTCGACTCCTTCTAGTCGGCCCGGCAGAAGTCAATCAAAGACCATGTGTTGAGCACCCGGAAAGAGAAACTGCTGAGGCTTCTCGGCCGATCGTCCGCGGCGCCTCACCAGCTTTGGGGACTACTATCGGAGTAATGGGCCACGGGTAGGCCAACCTGAGCCCCAGAACCTTTCAAGACATCGGGGCAGGCTGCGCCCCTCAAGACCCCAGGACATAGAGCCGCCTTCAAGAATTCCACGACAAGACGGCCAACTGACCACTCGCGGCCGAGTCCCAGGGACGACCGCAGGGTAAGCCGACTCCTGACTGGCGACTTCCGGAGAAGCCAGCTTTGGGGAGTCGGCCTGCGATTCCAACAAACCCCGTGACCTCGTCAAGGGGGACGGGGCAGGGGAGTGGCTACAGTGAAGCCCACTCCCACCCCTTACCAAGGGCAGGCATGGCCACAACACGCCGTACCCCGGAAGATCTCTGTGCGGCGTGGCACTGTTGCCGTGCCGGCCCTGACATCAGCACCGCAGGACCGAATCCTGCACCCACGACGGCTTGTCTATTCGGCTCATAGGCGGCGGGTCCCACCAGACGGTGAAACCCCAAGAGACAGGAAGAGGACCACTAGTCGGACCCGTCGGAAGTCATCCTGGGGGAGTCGGCCGAGCCCTCCCCCGGGGCCCATGCACCATTAATCAAGATGTGATGGAGAGTGGCAATAGTGATCGCCCGCCAGGCGGCGGGGCTGTTGCCATGACCCCATGATCAAGCCCGCGTCATCAGAAGAACGGCTATAGTAATCAGCAGCTGGCGAGACCCGCCGGCGGCGGACGCGTCCTGTCGGCCCCATACCAGGCCAGTCAGCGGGGCCCGCCAGCCGGCAGGCCCCAGCTGTCGGCAGAGAAGACGGAGGCCGGAGGCGCTGACGGCCGGGCCCGTGTCCAGCCGGATTACCATTGTACCCCTGGGGGGTAGGCCTATATAAACCCCCCAGGGCACCCATGCAAAGGGTTGGAACCCATTAGCTCTAGACCAGATCATATAGAAGGGAGAGAGCTAGGCTTGCCCTCTCCTACCTCCTAGAAACAGCTCAAGGAGCAACCGTGTAAACACCTTGCCATAGTGATCATGCGGAGACCCCGCAAAGCAGCAGTAGGGTATTATCTCCTTGGAGAGCCCTGAAGCTGGGTAAGATTCGCCGGCGTGCATGTCTTCGCCTCATCCCGTTTCCAGGCACCGGCGACGTTCTACTCGCCCCCACCATGATAAGCCATCCTTTGGCATATGTCGCACCAAACCCCCGACAATAACGCTGTCAAGTTTAAGCATACACCTTAGGGGGATAATAGGACTGGTCATCTGCCTCTGAATCCTCCTCTGAAGAGCTATTTGTAACCAGCAAGATATCTGCTTCAGCAGGTAGCATTGTCTGCTGATGACCCACAAGTATAAGGGATCAATTGTAGTTCTTTTCGATAAGTAAGAGTGTCGAACCCAACGAGGAGCAGAAGGAAATAACAAGTGGTATTCAGTAAGGTAATGTCTGCAAGTGCTGAAATTGTAAGTAACAGAGTAGTTTGATAGCAAGATAATTTGTAACGAGCAAGTAATGATAGTAGTAACAAAAGTGCAGCAACGTAGCCCAATCCTTTTGAGGCAAAGGACAGGCCAAATCGGTCTCTTATGATAACCAAAGCGTTCTTGAGGGTACATGGGAATTTCATCTAGTCACTTTCATCATGTTGGCTTGATTCGTGTTCGATACTTTGATAATTTGATATGTGGGTGGACCGGCGCTTAGGTGTTGTTCTTACTTGAACAAACCTCCTACTTATGATTAACCCTCCCGCAAGCATCCGCAACTACGAGAAAAGTGTTAAGAATAAATTCTAACCACACCATTAAACTTTTGGATCCAATCTGTCCCTTACGGAACAACGCATAAACTAGGGTTTAAGCTTCTCTCACTCTCGCAACCCATCATCTAATTGCTACTCCACAATGCATTCCCTTAGGACGTGATATGGTGAAATGTCATGTAGTCGATGTTCACATGACACCACTGAGGGAATCACAACATACATACTATCAAAATACCGAACACATATCAAGTTCACATGATTACTTGCAACATGATTTCTCCTGTGACCTCAAAAACAAAAGTAACTACTCACAAACGATAATCATGCTCAAGATCAGAGGGGGTATTAAATAGAATATTGGATCTGAACATATAATCTTCCACCAAATTAACCATATAGTAATCAACTACAAGATGTAATCAATACTACTAGTCACCCACAAGCACCAATCTATAGTTCCGGTAACAAGATGGAACACAAGAGATGAACTAGGGTTTGAGAGGAGATGGTGTCGTTGAAGATGTTGATGGAGATTGCCCTCCCCAAGATGGGAGAGTTGTTGGTGATGATGATGACGATGATTTCCCACTACGGGAGAGAAGTTCCCCCTTCGGAATCGCTCCGCTAGAGGCAAAAGTGCTCCTACCCAAGTTCCGCCTCGAGACGGCGGCGCTCCGTCCCGAATGTCCTCTCCTTATTTTTTCTAGGTCAAAATGACTTATATACCAGAAGATGGGCACCGGAGGTGGGCCTGGGTAAGCACAACCCACCAGGGCGCGCCTGGGCTCCGTGGCGCGCCCAGGTGGGTTGTGCCCACCTGGTGGGCCCCTCTGGTAGTTATATGCTCCAGTATTCCTCAAATAATCCATAAAAAATCTCCGTGAAGTTTCAGCTTGTTTGGAGTTGTGCAGAATAGGTGGCCTGACGTAGGTTTTCCAGGTCTAGATTTCTAGGTGCCGGAATTCTCCCTCTTTGTGTATACCTTGCATATTATGAGAGAAAAGGCATTAGTCTTACTCAAAAAAGCATTACTATGGATAAAAACATCATAAATAAAAATAAGAAAACATGACGCAAAATGGAGGTATCATCTGCTCTGAAGACCTTGTTTTCACTCCAGATTTCTCCATCGCCAATTCAAATGGCTGATGCACAGGAAGAGTAGTTGAATATACAAACATTGTCGATAAATGCAATGAGAAATACAAAAAAGGGCGGCATGATATAATTCATATATATGACGCTTGGCTAAACAGCATGGCATTGCATAATTCACATACATAATGTCGTGCAACAAGATAGCATTGCATAATTCACATATATAATGTCTTTCAACAAGATGGCATTGCATAATTCCCATATATGGTAATTAGACACTAAAAAGGTGGCATTCACACATAGCATGTCTAAACTAAGCAAATGACATAGCAATGCAAGATACCATATGCACGATATAAGCAACATAACCCTGCCAAGTTAGAGCATGCACCTCGGCGGGGGGTGGGGGGAATATGACTGGTCATCTGTCAGTGAATCCTCCTCCGAGGAGTTATCTGTAACCAGGTAGACATGCGCTTCGTCAGATAGCATTATCTGCTCTGAAGACCTTGTTTCCACTCCAGATTTTTACATGATCATGCTGAATGGCTGATGCACATGAAGAGTAATTGAATGTACTAAAATTGTTGACAAATTTAATATGTAATAAAAATGATGGCATGATATAATTCACATATAAGATGACTGGCTAACCATGGTGGCATTGCAAAATTCACATATATGATGCCTGGCTAAACAAGATGGCATTGCATGATTCACATATACGATAAAGAAACTAAACAGATGGCATTCACACAAAGCATGTCTAACTAAAGAGATGACATATTTGATGTATAAAGTAAGCAATGCAAGGCACCATATGCATGATATTACCAACATCAGCATGCCAAGTTAGAGCGAAGACCTCTGGGGTAAATAGGAGTGGTCTTCTCCTTCTGAACCCCCTCAGAACAATTATCTTCCTCTTGATTACAATCCGAAATGGGTGGAGGGGGGCCTGCCTTTGCGCCCACCATGGAGCGACGTCTGAATCAAATTTTATTTCCATGCAAGGCTCGTCTCTTTTGCTCTACATGTTCAGTTCCATTGTGTACAATAACTTACATGCATAGGAATAAAACATAGTGAGATTATGTAAGGAGTGCATGCACAAATCCAGAGTGATGGTAGCAAACTGTGGATAGACCCAAAACCAATGATAGCAGGCAAACAATAGCTTTAGTTAAAAAATATAGATAATGGCTCCTTTAATGTTTGTTTGCACCCAACATGAAACTCATAGTAGACACCCGAGATTAACCAGATAGTAGACAGATAGTACTAATTGCTACCCCAATATGTACCCCACAACCATTTAAAAACTCAAGTTTCAGCATTAGTTTGGACCCGACTCGGAGTCTAATAAGTGAACACAATGATAAAGTAGCATGTCATCATATTAAGCGATGCATAACGTAAGCAGACATGGAAGAGTGCGACCTCTCTTGTGGACCCGTGTAGTCCTCACGGTCATCTGCTCAGTTGATAATGGTAATGTTGTTGTCCCCCCCCCCCTTGATTACAATCCGAAATGGGTGGAGGGGGGCCTGCCTTTGCGCCCACCATGGAGCGACGTCTGAATCAAATTTTATTGCCACGCAAGGCTCGTCTCTTTTGCTCTACATGTTCAGTTCCATTGTGTACAATAACTTACATGCATAGGAATAAAACGTAGTGAGATTATGTAAGGAGTGCATGCACAAATCCAGAGTGATGGTAGCAAACTGTGGATAGACCCAAAACCAATGATAGCAGGCAAATAATAGCTTTAGTTAAAAAATATTGATAATGGCTCCTTTAATGTTTGTTTGTACCCAACATGAAACTCATAGTAGACACCCGAGATTAACCAGATAGTAGACAGATAGTACTAATTGCAACCCCAATATGTACCCCACAACCATTTAAAAACTCAAGTTTCAACATTAGTTTGGACCTGACTCAGAGTCCAATAAGTGAACACGATGATAAAGTAGCATGTCATCATATTAAGCGATGCATAACGTAAGCAGACACGGAAGAGTGCGACCTCTCTTGCGGACCCGTGTAGTCCTCAAGGCCATCTTCTCAATTGATGATGGTAATGCAGTTGTCATGGCTGCCAGCGGCGGGGAAGAAGATCTGAGGCGGTGAAAGACAGTCTGGAGAGTGGATCCCTGCTGTGGTAAACCCTTCCGTCATTGGAGCAGCTGAGCTTGGGTGGAACACGGCGCAGCAGGAGCCGGACAAACCACACAAGGTTTTCTTTGATACATATCTATAACAGAAGTAATTGTGTAAGGGCTTGTTTGAATTTGAGGATTCTAACAATGTAGGGATAGGAAATGCACAAGAATAGGATAGGAAGGCACGTGCAAAACAGATAATTTAAAAACACATGATTTCTATCAATCTGGGTGTTTAGTTCACAAGAATTGGAAGATCACTGGATGCAAAGAAGCATGGTGAGATTAAGTCAAACCACAAGAAAATGTATGGTTATAATTCTATTATGCTACTATATCTTAGTCTTGTGCTTCATGAATAGGAATTTGAAAAGGAGGACAAGTGGATATTAAAATTCCTATGATTTTTCTTTCAAGGATACACTAAAGGAACAAATCCTACAGTTTTCCTTTGCTCCATTCCTTCGAAGCAAATGCATGAATAGTAGTACCATAGGAAACTTTCCAATTCCTATGTTTTCCTTCACTTTTCCCTTCAAGCACTAGCTATTCTAGTAGGCAAGCTTGAGCAAGGAAAAGCCTACAGCCAAAAAATGTTTTTTGTGCTACTTCTACTACTTTGGACCCAGGCCACTGCCCTACTAGCTCAACTCCCAGGCCCATCGACAAATGCATAGCTCAAACGCACAGAGATAAATAATGATGGCGTTCAAGGGAGTCCATCACGGATAGCTAAGTTGCCTGGTACCTCACTGCTTGTCATGTAGTAGGAGAAACTAATCATATTTCACGTTATTACATGTGCTGAGTGGACAATATATATAACATGTAGGGTAAAAAAGAGATGCAACAAGTGTAAAACCTCTTTGGCGAAGCCATGTCGATCTCAGCGTGATTGGGTTGGTCGGTGAGGATGCTCTGGCTGACTTGGCTGTCGGAGGAGGGGAAGAAGATATTAGGCATCTGGAGATGGAGCCCGGGGTACTGCTCTGCTGTGATGGAGGATTTCGTCATTGGAGCAGCTTCGGTCAGTTGTACGACGCCGAGACTGAAGAAGGCAAGAGAGACAACGTTAACCTGAGTGGAATTCTAATAGCATGTCCAATAGATGACGTAAAATACATAACCACAAAGTGCTAGATGTAAAATACATCAGCCGCTCTTCTCTAAACTTAACTGTCAAAGCTGAATTTAACTATCAAAACTGAACTTAACTGTCGAAACTGAATTTTGCTGTTGAAACTGAATTTTACTTTCGAAACTGAACACACTAGTAGTAGAAAAGCAACAGTAGCAGCAGCAGCGCCCGGAGCAGCAGCGCGTGCGAGAGCCGGGGCAGCTGGTCACGTAGCAGCATCAGGATGAGGCTACACGTCAGTCGAATGAATTTTTCATCTCTGGTCAGTCGATTTTCCAGCCGCTGGATATGAAATCAAGGCCCTGAAGTTCATCTTCAACCTCCACACCCCTGAGCCGCCAGCCACCACCTGCCAAACCGCCGCCCTGCCCGCCTCAAAACCACTCCCCACCGCCGGTCCACGCCGCCCCGGCCAACACTCTAACCCCCCCCCCCCGTGCCGAGCTTTTTCTCCGGCAATCCCCACGCCCCCGCCCCACCACCGCCGGTGACCACCGCCCCCACCCTGAACCCTAAGATAGATAGTGGGGGTACCTCTCTGGCGGACCCCCTCCCCGCTGCGGATGGTTCTTTCTTAACTCCGGTGAGCCCCCCACCCCCTGAAAATCGGCTGAACCAAAAGTCGATTCAGTCGACTGAAGTGTAGCTAAATCGGTGTAGCATTGCAAGCAAGAGAAAGAGCCAGAGCAAGAGCAGACCAAGCAGGGGACCGAGAGCAAGAGCAGAGCAGCAGCGTGAGTGAGAGGTAAAGAAGCAACAGCTCCTACTAATGTGGATGTCGCCGCCGAGGGAGCGACGTCGTGGAGGAACTGGTGGCGACGCCGCCGTGGATGGAGCCGCGCCATGTCGGCTCAGGACCGAGCGCTGGCAGCACTATGAGATTGAATCAAGAAGAAAATGCGGCGATTAGTGTACAACCTCTTTGGTGGCGCCGAATAGGCCTCAGCTTCATCCGAGGAAACGGTGATGATGCTGCTCTTCCGGTGGTGCACGTGAAGACGCTGGCGTGGGAATGGTGATGGCACAAAAGATGAGGGGAATATCAGGGCAGCTCCTTGGAGGTGGAGGACAGGGTGGCTGAACCGTCGGGACGACAAGATCGACGACGGATCCTTATCCGGTGCGATGGATGAGGGACATCAAGGTCTTGCTGTGGATGACATCATCGGGGAAGCGGCTCCGGCTGGGTGGCGGACGGAGGAGGGTGTGGGGCTTTGCGGGTTTTCACGGCGTCGGTGTATGATTGGGTGGGCGGATGGGATGGGAGTGGGGAACCATGTCTTAGGGACGCGCTTGTCCGAAATGTGGGGTAAGTTATGAAAGTACCCCCACCGATTTGAGCTAGGCGGTTCTTTCGGTTCAGGGGTATCACGGGCATTTCACGTGCCGGGATTTCGCAGGAGGTGGGAGTTTTCGCGCGCGTTGTAATTTTGTGATAGCAAGGCACGGGTTGAGATGGAGGGCGTTTTCCGAGCACAACGAGACAAAGATATATGAGTTTCGGGAGAACAAGCTTAACGTGTACAAAAAAAGACAATTCACACCTCATCACTAGAGAGAGTCATGTCCCATTTTACTACATTACTAGAAATGCATTCAAATACAACAACAAAAAACTAAAAAATTGGGACAACAAACATAATGTGTACAGTACCAAAACAATTCGCACTTCCCTCAACAATAAAAAACAATGTGTGTTGTCTAGCATATGGACTAAATTTGAGTACATTTTCCCTGTTCGAATGGGATTGTACTCGGGTTTGTTATACAACCATCTAAATATTATCTTCACAACACATGGCATGAATATAGGAGATGTAAATTCCTATGTAAATATGAACTACATGTACATACGATCTCAAATTTAAATATATGTATCCATTTTATGTTGAATTCAAATCATAGTACATGTATGCTCTAGCTAGATGTTGGGAATCTAAACCATGTATGATACTATGTACAATATGTATAACACACACAATACACACATAAACACCATTTAGACTAGCAATTAAGGTACACGTGCATTGCAAGCATGAGATTTGGCAACCAAATTATGAATAAATACCATATTATAGCATGTAAGGTTTGAGTCATATATGCATGATGTAGATGTTCGTTTAATTCTTATAGTTCATTTCATTCAAAATCATCTAGTTTTTATAAGAAAGCTAATGTATTTTAAGATTCATGGAATTGTGCGTTGTAAAGTATAAAGTAAAAAACAAATAATGGCAATTCATGTAGAAAAACATTTGGGAAATTATGATATGGAAGATTCTAGAACAAAGAAGAAGTGCTTGTGTTTTGAGGTTTGTGCATTATGCTTAAGTTCAACCATGGAGTCTTCTAGATTGTACATGTGGCAAAATCTGGTGGAATCTAGATGATATCCAACGGCCAGTAGTGTTCGATTGTGCCATCTCTGCACCATCGGATTGGCTTCATCCAACGACCATCTTTCAAAGTTAAAGCTATCCGTACACTATATAAAAAATATAAAATATGATATATAGGGGTATAGATATAGATATGTGATGCGAAAGCCACCCATCATATACAACTAGAATAGTGTGTCCATGCACGGATGCAATGTGGACAAACTATGTCTGCCATCGGTATCTCAAATTCAAATCAATCTGACCTTATTCAATGTATATACAGTACAACATGCTCGTTTCCAAACCACACCGCGCATATCTCATATATTCAAGCATGCATGGGTTTCAAACATCATGATCTCTTATTCAAATATTTGAATTCAAGTTTACATTGATTATGACCTCACCTAGTCTTTTACACCCACACAGTCGTCTTCTCCTTATAATTGTACCACTAACTTTCTCTCGTGCATGCATGCACACACACTACCACTCGGCATTATCCATCGCACACATGCAATCTTTTTCTTCAGGTTGGTCTCCCATGCATGCACACACACACACTTCCCACTCTTCATCATATCGGGCATTCTTTATCTCTCATGTGCATGCACAACGATCGATGTTCCTCTATGTGCATGTATATATAGCTAGGTCTTTCCCAGTTTTCCACACAAACCGATCAATCTATATATCTAGTGAGGTCTCACCCTCTTTCCCACGTACGCATCGATCAATCTATACCTGTCTATATAAGATTACATAGCTAGTACACCCGCATTAATTATATATCCAACGTCCCCCTCTCATCATCCATGCCTTCGCTTCATCTCTCACACGCGCACATAGTGGCGAAGACAGGGGCAGCAAGGGCCCTTCCCCCCTAACATCACTATAAATTGAGGCTAATATGAATGTGATCATTAGATCAATTGCTGGTAAAATGGTTTAGGTTGATGAATTGGCCCTCCTCGTAAAGGATTAGCAATGCTTGCCCCCTAGCTCATTTATTTTTCATGGCTCTGCCACTGCGTGCAACAGCACACGTTCTCGCCCCTGTCCTTAAATATCGATCTCGCACTTGTGCACTCCTTCATAGTCTCCCTCCACTTGGCCCCTCGCACCATCTTCTAGCCCCCACCAGATTTTGCCACATGTACAATCTAGCAGACTCCAAGGTTGAACTTAAGCATAATGCACAAATTAACCTCAAAACACAAGTGCTTCTCCTTTGTTCTAGAATCTTCCGTATCATAACTGCCCAAACTTTTTTTCTAGTTGAATTGCCATTATTTGTTTCTACTTTATGCTTTGCAATGCACAATTCCATGAATCATAAAATAGATAAAGGGCTTCTTTGATTAAAAGGTTTATCAAAGGAATTTTGGAGGATTCTAATCTTTTTAGGAATTTTTCCTATCTTGGTAGTTTGATTCGTAGGATTGTAAACCAATGGAATTTTTCCATAGGATTCATTTGCACTAGATTTCATAGGAAACATTCCATCCACTCAAACATCTTTGAAAGAATCCTACGCTTTTTCTATACAGAATCAAACATTCGTACAATCCTGTAGGATTCAAGACAACATTCCACTCTAATCCCATGTTTTTCCTATTCCCGCGTTTTCGAAATCCTACGAATCAAAGAGGCCCTAGATTTTTTTTATAAAAACTAATTAATTTTTAATGAGATGAACTATAAGAATTAAATGAACGTCTACATCATGGATATATGACTCAAAGCTTACATGCTATAGTGTGGTATTTATTCATAATTTGGTTGCCAAATCTGATGCGTGCAATGCATGTGTACCTTTCTAGTACTTCGAGTATGTGTAAAACACATAAATTAGAATTCCAATGGCACGCTACACAGCGTCTCTCTTTCAGTTCATGAAGCCATGTGGCACATGTGGAGGTGTTGTCGCGACCTCCTTGTGTGGATTGATCACAGTGACGTGCTGCTGGTTCCAGAAGAATGTACTCGTCCTCTCTGAGGCACACTGGCAGTACATGCACGAAGGGAAGATGTGCACGCACGCGACGCACACACATGCGGGTACATAGGGGGACACATTTTTGTATGAAGATCCACCCCATGTGATAATTTGACGCCTGTAAAGTCGTTCACTTCTTTGATGGTCAATTAATATAGCGCATGCAAATTGAGTGGACATGAGGGAGGAAGTAGTTGAGAAAGACATTGCTACTCCACTGCATGCATGCGAGTAGTTAAATCATGGGTTGCTACTTCGATTGGTCTCCTTCATATTTTGTTCCAATTTTTGACCACATTTTTAAGTAACATAATATTTATGCATGTCATAAAAAGTAGCACAAAAAAGGGGGCCAATAAACCAGGACGCAAGCAGCATGATCAATTTTTGCTAGGGCTACTGTTGGTGGCCTTTGTATTTCAATATGGACGGAGTGGAGTAGTACTATATTTATCTTAGCCTCGTAGGGCTCTCCCAGTGCCTAGGCTTGCCTCCCAGCCTCGCCCACCGAATCCCGCCATGGATAATCCTTAGATCCCAGGATCCCGCGGGCTGCCCTCTCGCTGCGGTCCGCAGCACTGCCGCCTTTGAGCGAAACCCACATGTGTTTTATAGGGGCTCCATTGCTCTGGAATCACAGATCGGTGGCGTCGGAGGACATGCCAGGGTTGCGTTTCAGGTGGTGGGCAGCAATGGCAAATCAGATCGAGGAAGCGTCACATCGATTGGAGAGAAGTTCCAAGGAGGTGCGCCTGGCGCAACACAAGGCGGGGGCGCAAGTCGATCTCAGGGGAGAGATGCTGAGGGATGTCAGCATCTGGCAGCGTCGCGTTGATTTCGATCTAGGGCTAATGGGAGAGATCATATTCATCGAGTAAACTACGGAGGAAAGAACGCGCATGCATGCAGAATGGCATGAGCAGCCGGTGCAACTGTTCAAATGGGCGGTAGGAGAAGCCAAATCGTGGGACAAGCTACGGCGGTGCCGCTGGGCATGCATCGTAGGCGAGGTGAACTGCCCTCCTTCCCCGCCAGTGATGCAGTGACCTACTCGGTTGCTGCTGCAGTGAACTTGCGGCGCCATGGTGGTTTGCAACTGTGACAATCACTCCATCTATATGTATTGTATTCCTGTGAAAATACTTGGTCGTTCGGAAAAAGATGGCAATTGATTTATCACTAGTTTTTCAATGCTTGGTCGTGACAATCACCCGAAGCCACAACCAGAAGTCTCCATCGTGTAATACTTAGGGTCGGTCGCACCAATAGACGGTCGATCGGACCCGCGAGATGCATCGGTTTGGTGTGACACGTACAACCAGTTATACATCACTGACTTGTGCGATCGTATTTGACCAGTAGTACTTGAAATTTGTGTTCTAGGAAACTCATCGGGAGCCGTTTCGGGCCTCGAAATCGAAACCATCAATTAATCTTTAGCTTGTTCCCATCACATTCCAAAGTGTACAGTATAATTAAGTGCAAACCTTCTCACACCCTAGTACATATCAAACCTGAATGTGTTCCCACTTCCCACTATGCAGGTTTTAGTACTAGTACTAGTACTAGGTTATAAAAAGGGGAACTATAGTACCTAGCCGAAAATCACTCTACCTCTTCCTCCTCATAAGTCTTTCTTGTTCGTCCATTCTTGGCATGGCCGGTGTGCAGAGTTCTAGATCGAGAACTACTCATAACGAGGGAGAGGCAACCAAGGCCGGGGGAAAAAAGAGAGGGCTCGCCGCCTCGCAGAGACCTCAAAAGATCTCTCACAGGCAGGCGAGGGCTCCCAGGAGTGCCCTAGCCACGGAGGCGAGTGCTCCCAGGAGCGCCCTAGCCGCGGAGGCGAACATGCCGAGCTGGTGGCGCTCGAGTCGTTATCCATTAACGACATGCCTGATCAACTCAATAAGCAGGAGGATTTCTTCGACGGCTTGGTGGAGCTGCTGAAGGAGAGCCTCGACGACATGCCCGCTGAGCTCAATGAGCAGGGGGAGTTGACCGTCGGCTTGGTGATGCTGCTGAAGAAGAGTATTGCCTCGGATAAGAGGGCGACCGGTGAAATCCTACAACTTTAGGAGGACAAGGCGATGCTCTGCCACGAGCTCGACCTACTGAAGGAGGAGAACACCGGCTGGAAGAAGATGCATGAGAAGTGTAGTTCCTCGATGAAGATGTTGCACGCCCTTGTCATGGAACAGAAGTAGGAGATGGCGAAGCTCAGCATCGAGCACTTGGCTACTGTCAAGGTACGTAATGCGGCTGTGGAACAGATGATGAAGGCTTGCGTCGAGAAATCCTGCGTCATGGAAAGAATGATGAAGATGGCGGAGGAGATGCGCAAGGAGATGGAGGGCATGGAGGTGATGAAGAAGCAGTTATGACTCCGCGGCCAGCAACCCTTCATGTAGTAGAGAGTAGCGCCCCAGACTTGTGTGTGCGTCTTCCTTCTTTTTTGGGGGTGATAATCTTCCTTCTTCTTTTTCTCATGTGGTTCATCTTTTGCTTCGCATGTTTCGCTGTATGTGTCACGTTCTCTGCGAGGCATGAATAGAACAATGCTAACGATGAGTGGCGTCGTGGGACCAATGACTAGCAAATTAGATCATTTTTATCGCCATATGGCACTGGCTGCCGTGTTTCCTGCTCGTCCTTCGTACTAGTACTCCGGTGGAAAACTTTAGTATACCGCATGGTTCTTTACTCCTCCTCATGTCATCGGCAACATTTATACGAGCAGTCAAATCACAAGGTCCCGCCTTCCAGCAGTAATGAGCCGTCAAATCACAAAGGCCCTTGCCTCTCGTGAAACCGACCAAGTGAGACTACCCTGCCCTCTAGCCTTTTAAAAAATGTACACTTTTGTACAGTAGTAGTATCGATGGATTGCGCCATGGAGCAAAACTAACAAGATGAAATTGAAGGGAAAAGGTGGTATATATAGAGAGCGCTCGTCGCCAAATTATGCATATAATACTATTTAAAAAGCTAGTACGTGCTTAAATGGGGTGCTAAATTCTATTAAATAAATTAGCATACCTATTTAATTCTTGGGTTCTTATTATTTATGCCACTAGTTGTGTACCACTACTCAGTTTTGCCATTAAAAGTTACAACTACTCAAAAATGTCATCGATCCGTGAGATGCTTGCCCAAAAAATGCAATTAGATATCTCAAAAATGCCATCATTTTGTTAGATGTTTGCTCAAAAATGCCATTAGACATTGTTATTTTCACGTCAAACCCGTTGACCATGTTATATGACAAAAATAAGCTGATTCTCTCTATCCCACAATGATAAGTGTGGCCCCGCATGTCAGGAGTAACCAAGCGAATAATTTTACAAGAAAATAAGAACGTTGTTGGGATCAAGTAGGCCCCACAATTTATTGTACTGTAGTGAGATAGAGGGATAGCTAGCATGTTGGTCCATAGGTATTTATGTCATTATAACATGGCAAAAGAGATTTGAGTCACAATAATGGTGTCTAGCACAACACACCCATGAAATAAAACTAAGCACCCTGAAATTCTTTGACAACTAAACTCCTGGCTATATGATGTTGGCCATATACATTGTACGTATATAATGTGAAGAAACGAGTGGTAGTACTATCAACTAAAAGATGAACTGTAGGAAATACTAGTATGTTGTAGGATCGGAAGTATGTCTAGAGGGGGGTGATTAGAATACTTGACCAAATAAAAATCTAGCCTTCTCCCAATTTTAAGTCTTGGCAGATTTTAGCAACTTAACACAAGTCAAGCAATCAACCTACACATGCAAAACTAAGAGTATAGCAGCGGAATGTAAATCATTGCATATGAAGGTAAAGGAAGGAGTTTGGAGGGAGCAAATGCAATGTAGACACGAAGATTTTGGCGTGGTTCCGATAGGTGGTGCTATCGTACATCCACGTAGATGGAGACTTCAACCCACAAAGGGTAACGGTTGCGTGAGTCCACGAAGGGTCCACGAAGAAGCTACCTTGTCTATCCCACCATGGCCATCACCCACGAAGGACTTGCCTCACTTGGGTAGATCTTCATGAAGTAGGCGATCTCCTTGCCCTTACAAACTCATTGGTTCAACTCCACAATCTTGACGGAGGCTCCCAAGTGACACCTAACCAATCTAGGAGACACCACTCTCCAAAAGGTAATAGATGGTGTGTTGATGATGAACTCCTTGCACTTGTGCTTCAAATGATAGTCTCCCCAACACTCAACTCCCTCTCACATATTTGGATTTGGTGGAAAGATGATTTGAGTGGAAAGCAACTTTGGGAAGGCTAGAGATCAAGATTCTCGTGGTTGGAATGGAATATCTTGGTCTCAACACATGAGTAGGTCCTTCTCTTTCAGAAAATGCATGGTAGAAGTGTAGGCACATTCTGATAGCTCTCTCCAGGAATGAAGAGTGGGTGGAGAGGTATATGTAGCCTCCACACAAAATCTAACCGTTACACACAATTTACCAAACTTGGTGGGACCGAATCCGAAAACTCGATCAGACCGATTTAGTTCAAAATGTGAACGTTATGCTTTTGGGACCGACATGTCAACTCGGTGGGACTGATTTCAATAGGGTTAGGGCATAACATAATCTCGGTGAGACCGATCACATAAACTCGGTGAGACCAATTTCTGTAATAGGCAAACAAAGAGTTGGTCAGGCAAACTCGGTGGGAGCGATCACTCATTTCAGTGAGACCGAAACATTACAAAAAGGAAACATAGAGTTTCCATTGCGAACTCGGTGGGACCGATCTCTCATCTCGGTTAGACCGAAACGTTACAAAGGGAAACAGAGAGTTCGCAATCCCATCTCAGTGAGACCGAACTGATTAGGGCTTCTGGCTATGGCTATGTCAAGTGAACTCGGTGGCGCCAGAAAGATCAAATCGGTGGGGCTGAGTTTGACTTTAGGTTTAGGACATATGTGGATATGAGAAAGTGGATGAGGGCTTTTGGAGCATATCACTAAGCATTTTGAGCAAGCAATCCATTAAGCAACACCTCATCCCCTTTTAATAGTATTGGCTTTTCCTATGGACTCAATGTGATCTTGGATCACTAAAATGAAAACGTAGAGTCTTGAGATTTTTGCCAATATGTGTCCTTAGCATTTTGAGGGGTCCACATTCCTAGTCCATGCCATGCCAATCATTGAATTTTCTGAATGATCATCTTGAAAGAGCATTAGTTCAATGAGCTATATGTTGTTAGGAATTATCAAAACCACCCAGGGATAGTTGCATTTTCAATCTCCCCCTTTTTGGTAATTGATGACAACATATAGATCAAAGCTTCGACAAATGATAATAAGATTGAAATACATCATCGCTTTGAGAAGTATGTGATAAGCAAGAGCTCCCCTAAATTTGTGCATTATTCAAAATTTGCTTTTGAATGCAAATGCACAATCGATTAGGATCATGGGTTACTCTTCCATGTCACATACATCTTGGTGGAGCGCTCAAAATGATAGAATATGAAATATGCACTCATCACCAAGGCAAAGTGAATGATCATACAAGAGAGATAAATAATTGCATCATTCAAGCATAAGCATTAAGGTATGATATGATCAAACACGTGATCACACAAGTATCTCACATGCATAAATAGAGAGTATCATCCAAGCAAGCACACAAATAAGCATCAAACAAGTGGCAAATAAGGCAAAAAGAAGCAAAGCTCTCTCTCTCTCTCAGCCTATGATCTATACACTTTCTCCCCCTTCGGCAACGAGTTACCAAAAAGCTTTAAAATGCAAACTACTATGCGTCTCTAGGCTTGATCTTCATGAGGTGGCGTTGAGAGGGCTCCAAGGATGAATGCATATGTTGAAGTGGTTGGAGCTGGTGGAGAGGGAACCGGAGGTGGCAATGATGCTATGGCTGCGGGTGCTGATGTAGTTGCTCTTGTGTTAGCTGTTGGCACTGCAGCAGATCTCTATCCTCTTGGCACTCTTTGAAAGGCATCTATGGTAGCATGCCCTTTCCTCTCCTCAGCTTCTTCCTGGAGCTGCTCAACTGCTGTCTGCATCTCTGTCACCTTCAAATCAAGATCATAAAATTTAGTCTCAATGATCCTTTCCAGGCTCTCTTGGTTCTGAGTCAGGGTGGCCAAGCCCTACTCAATCCTGGCTTGAATTAGATATCCAAGTTGATGTTGCTTACATTTGAGAAACACTTGAGATGCTTCTTCATCACTGGGCATATTTGTAGCCTTCTCAGCTTTAGCTTTCTCTCTTTTCTCTTGGGCCTCTACAGATGTTGGGTCATCAGCATTCATGACAACTATGTTTTCCTGAAAATCTGGGCTCAAGGGAAGATGTTCCTTGTCCAATAGATATGTGCCTGTGCCCATCTTGGAGTTGATGAGCACCTGGACGTGTGGAGCATACCCACATGACCTTTTCTGATATGTAGCTGTTCTCTTGATTGTCTCAAAAACCAAACTCATCACTTTGAACTTTTGGGGCACATCAAACAACTGTAGCAAGTTGATGGAATGGCCTCTGATCATTCTATGATCTCCAAACTTGGGAAACAAGGTATGCCTCAAGATAGTGTTGATTGTGGTCAAACCAGACAATAAATAGTAGACAAAGCCCATCTTGTGAGTTTCCAAGGCTTTGTCTGGAATTTCCTTATACATATTAGCCATGGAGTTGTGATCCTTCTTCTTCTTCTTTGCCTATACATCTATGTCATCTTCTTGCTCTTCAGGGGCATTGATCAATTTGGCCCACTCAGCAACTGTTGATTGGTACCTCGTACCTTCAGGCATCCATACAATCCTTCCATCAGGATAGAAATGAGTTGTAGAGTAGAATTGCATTATGAGCTCATCATTCCACTTGGTGAGTTTCTGACCCACAAAAGTTTCTACTCCACATGATCTGAAACTTTCACGCACTCCTGGGAAGTGATCTTCATTTGTAACACCCCGGATGTAACTTTCCCAATTTGTACTCCAACTCTTGCCGTTTCCAGCGTTAAGTTATATTTATTTCCTCGGGTTCGGGTTTTGTCTCCGTGTGTTGTTGTCATTGTCATGCATCTCATATCATGTCATCATGTGCATTGCATTTGCATACGTGTTCATCTCATGCATTCGAGCATTTTCCCCGTTGTCCGTTTTGCATTCCGGCGCTTCGTTCTCCTCCGGTGGTCATTTCTAGCTTTCTTTCGTGTGTGGGGATTAAACATTTCCGGATTGGACCGAGACTTGCCAAGCGGCCTTGGTTTACTATCGGTAGACCGCCTGTCAAGTTTCGTACCATTTGGACTTCGTTTGATACTCCAACGGTTAACCGAGGGACCGAAAAGGCCTCGTGTGTGTTGCAGCCCAACACCCCTCCAATTTGGCCCAAAACCCACCTAACTCTGCTCCATCTTCTAGAGCGTTCGATCACGATCGCGTGGCCGAAAACCGCACCTCATTTGGACTCTCCTAGCTCCCTCTACCTATAAATCTAGCCCCTTCTCCGAAAATCCGGATCCTCCTCCGTCCTAACCCTAAAAATCCACCACGCCGCACCGGACTTTGTCCGCCCTGCGCTGGACACCGCCGCCGTCCTCTCCGCCGCCGCCACGTGTCCCGCGGGACCACTTTCCCGCCGCCTCGCCCGCGCGGCTCGGGAGGCCCAGGGAGGGCCCCCATGGCCCGTTCGCCACCCCGCGCCGCCTGGGCGCCCCGCTGCCCGAGCACCGCCTCCCTCCTCGCGGCCGGCCACCCGGGGTCATCGGCGCCGCCGCCCGCCATCGTCGCCGGCCGGCGCCTCGCGCCGCGACCCCGCCGTCCGCCGGGGCGCTCGCCGCCGCCCGACCCCGCCGCGGCCACCGCCGAGCGCTGCCACCGTCGTCCGGCCACTCCGGCGACCGGATCCGGTCGGCCCCGGCCTCCTCCGACCTCCCCGGCGCCGCCCCGCGTCCCCCTCTGGCGAACTCCGGCCAGATCCCGGCGATCCTCGACTTCCGTGCCAAAGTCAACCCTAGATCCGGTGATAAATTTCGTCTAAGTCCCTAAGATTCCAGATCCATGTGCCCTTCTTCGTAGCCCCGTAACTTTGCATCCGTAGCTCCGATTCATGCATATAGCATATCAAAATGTTCATCTCAGAGAGTATATCATTTCATTCCATTGCATCATTTCTATTTGAGGAAATCTTGATGCCCGAAATGCTGTTAGAAGAGGGCTACTTGAGATTATTGTCAGATCTGCTACTCCATTTAGGTTTTTGTCATTTTTTCCATGATTATTGTGTGCATGCTATGCTCCGATGCTCTACATGTGTTTTGTTAAGGGTTTTATCTTCTTTCCAGAGGTGAAACCCATGTAGTTTTGTGATGTGTGTGGTGACTTGTGCAAGCTTCCAAAGTGGTGCACTTGCTAATTCTGTTTTCAGGGACTTGGCAATTCCACTAAGTCCTTGATCTGTTTAGCTCATGATGCCATATGTTCATGTTGTTTCCTAGTGATCCGTGCCTCTTTTGAGCATGATCAGTAAGGATGTTTTGTTAATATTGTAGTGCTCTATCCATCAATGCCTTTGTTTGCAATTATGGAGCACCCTAGCTTGAGTCAATCGAGCTCTACTTTTGCTACTTTGCGAATCTGGGCAGATTGTCAACTTGTTTGCAATTTTGCCGGTGATGTTGTAGTTGATCCGTGCTTGCTATGCTATTGTTCTTGCCATGTCTAGCTTGCATTTTGTGCCTTCTTGTTGGGTGTATGCTTGTCTTGCCATGACTTGCATCGTAGTGAGTGCATCGAGCTCGTAAACATGCCTACTTGAGTTATGTTTCAGCAAGTGTCAGTTTTCACAAAGTCTAAAAACTGATTATGGTTTTGCTATGTTCACATGCTTGCAATTGTATTTTCTGATCCCTTTTGGCTCAAGGTCACTAAGGGACTTTTGTTAAGATCTTTGAGTAGCTCCATGCCATGCTTTATTTTGCCATGTTCAGTTCCTGTAGCATATAGTTTTGTTGCTCCGAAGAGTGCTACCTGATCTGAAATTCCAGACAAGTGTTAATTTCACCAAGTCTGAGATCTGTTTGTCATATGCATTTTTGCCATGCTTGTTTGAACCTGTTAATGGATGAATTGGCCGTAGCTCAGTGCTAGACTTTTGTTAAGCATCTTGTGTGCATCCCTTCCATGTATTTTGTTGTCATGTTTGGGTTCTGTAGCATGTTCATCTCATTGCATTTAGATGCCTACTTGCTGTAAATCGCAGACCGGTGTCATTTTTGAATCGCTTGCCATTTCCAAACCGTAACTCCGATTCTGGCGTTCTTTATATCGTTTTCAAGCGATTTCATCTCATCTTTCCAGTGGCACACTTGGAATTCCAAGTTGAGGCCAGGTTCATGCATTTCCTGTCATATCTTGCATTTTGCATCCCGCATCGCATCCCGCATAGCATATCATCATCGCATCGTCTTGTTTGGTTCTTGCACGTGGTTGATTGTATCCTTGTTGCTTGTTTGTATTGTTTGGGTAGAGCCGGGAGACGAGTTCGCTAACGAGGAGCCCGTTGAGTTTGCTTTCGAGGATCCAGTCAACTCTGACAACTGTGCAGGAAAGATGATCATACCCTCGAAATCACTACTATCTTTGCTATGCTAGTTTGCTCGCTCTTTTGCTATGCCATTGCTACGATGCCTACCACTTGCTTGCAAGCCTCCCAAATTGCCATGTCAAACGCCTAACCCACCTTGTCCTAGCAAACCGTTGATTGGCTATGTTACCGCTTTGCTCAGCCCCTCTTATAGCGTTGCTAGTTGCAGGTGAAGATCGGAGGCCGTTCCTGTTGGAACATTTATTTACTTGTTGGGATATCATTATATTGCTATGTTATCTTAATGCATCTATATACTTGGTAAAGGGTGGAAGGCTTGGCCTCTCGCCTAGTGTTTTGTTCCACTCTTGCCACCCTAGTTTCCGTCATATCGGTGTTATGTTCCCGGATTTTGCGTTCCTTACGCGGTTGGGTTATAATGGGAACCCCTTGATAGTTCGCCTTGATTAAAGCTTTTCTAGCAATGCCCAACCTTGGTTTTACCATTTGCCACCTAGCCTTTTCTTTCCCTTGGGTTCTGCAGACTCAAGGGTCATCTTTATTTTAACCCCCCCGGGCCAGTGCTCCTCTGAGTGTTGGTCCAAACCGTCAGCCGCCGGTGGCTACCAGGGGCAACTCTGAGCTGGCCTACCGGAAGTTTGGACAATCTGAGTGTGCCCTGAGAAAGAGATATGTGAAGCTCCTATCGGGATTTGTCGGCACATTCGGGCGGTGTTGCTGGTCTTGTTTTAACCTGTCGAAGTGTCTTGAATTACCGAGATACCGAGTCTGATCGTAACGTCTTGGGAGGAGGTCTATTCCTTCGTTGACCATGAGAGCTTGTCATGGGCTAAGTTGGGACTGCCGTGCAGGGATTGAACTTTCGAAAGCCGTGCCCGCGGTTATGGGCAGATGGGAATTTTTTAATGTCCGGTTGTAGATAACTTGTACCTTAACTTAATTAAAATGAATCAACTGAGTGTGTTACCGTGATGGCCTCTTCTCGGCGGAGTCCGGCAAGTGGACACGGTGTTGGAGTAATGTTTGCGCAGGTTGCTCTCTAGTTTCTCGCTCGCGCTTTGCCTCCTCTTCTCGCTCTCTTTTGCGAATAAGTTAGCCACCATACTTGCTAGTCGCTTGCTGCAGCTCCACATATTTTTACCTTGCCATGCCTACAACCTTAAATAGTCTTGATCGCGAGGGTGCGAGATTGCTGAGTACCTGTGGCTCACAGTTTACTATTACACCAGATGCAGGGCCTGATGATTCAGCTCCAGGAGACGCGTAGGAGCTCAAGTGGGAGTTCGACGAGGACTCTCAACGTTACTATGTTTCCTTTCCCGATGATCAGTAGTGGTGCCCAGTTGGGGGTGAATGGGACCATTGTCGCATGTTGGGTTCTCTTTTATTTTGGCACCGTAGTCGGGCCATGAGTGTTTGGATGATGTAATGTTATTTATGTACTTGATTGACGTGGCGAGTGTAAGACAACTATGTTATATTCCCTTTCATTATTATATTACATGGGATGTTGTGAAGATTGCCTAACTTGCGACATATGCCTTCAATGCGATTATGCCTCTAAGTCATGCCTCGACACGTGGGAGATATAGTCGCATCGAGGGTGTTACATCATTGCTTTCAACATATTTCCAATCCACCCACTTAATATCACGGGAAATGGGCTTCTTATCAAGCAAAATGGTCTCATAGAAGTCATGCTGCTCTTTGGCGTGGAACCTGTAATCCAGAATAGTCCTTCTCCTCACAACATATTTTCTGATGTTCATGTTTTCAGCCACTGGATGAGTATCATCATGATCAGGGATCTTGGGCTTTAACTTTCTAAGACATGGGCTTCATCATCTTCTTCTTCTTCAATCTCAGGCACTGGGGCCTTGTTCTTTTCAGCAGTAGATATATTCTTGTGCTCCTCTTTGGTGTAGTCTTGGGAGCAGGAGCAGAAGCTTTGGGAGCTGTCTTGGGCTTAGAAGGGGCAGCCCAGCACTTGATGGCATCCCCCATCAGCTTTGGAGCTTTAGATGTTGGTGCAGCATCCTCTTCCTCTTCCTCTTCCTCTTCCTCTTCATCCTCAGCTGGATCTACCATCATAGAGGATCTCCCAATGTCTTTGGCCATCGTCTTCTTGACCCTTTCCTTTCTTTTCTTCCCCTCACCAGTAGCCTCTTCAACATTTGACTTTGAAGTTTCAAGAATTGAGGCTCTAGCCTTTGACATGGGCACTCTCTTTGCAGGTGCCTTCTTGTTCAAACCAGGCTTTGTGGATGGAGCTGTGCCAAACTCCTTTTTGATAACCTTCTTTTTCATGAAGTTGACCTCCTCCTCAGTAGCTACATAGTCTTCATCTTCAGACTCGGAATTTCTCTTCTTCCTCTGCCTAGTAGCAGCCTTGGGCAGGTTGCTAGGAGTACTTCTACTGCCTTCATCATAACTGCCAGAGGGACTAGTGCCCTCACTCAGATTCACCTGCTCTTCTGACTTGTTCTGGCTATTACTCTGATCTGACATTCTAGCAAAGCAAACTGACAGCTAACCCTGTGGATAGTTATAGATGAGATAGAGTTGATGAGTATCACAAAGTGAAGAGATTTTGCAAAACAAATGAGTCAAAAACTTAGTTTTAGTTTTCCACAGAAAGTTCAGAGCTACCGATTTGTAAACTCGGTGACACCAAAGCAACTTTTGGAGTCTAAACTAGTGAAATCGGTCAGACCGAGACACAATTCGGTGACTCCTAGATTGCTAGGGTTTCAAAGAGAGTTGAACTCAGTCACACCGATTTGCAAGTTTCGGTCAGACCGAAAAGTACAAGTGCAATGGCCTGAGCCAAATCGGTGGGACCGATTTCCACAACTCGATGGGTCCGAGATGAGTTCGGCGGAAACCTAACCCTAAATTTTTGAATCACATATAATCTAAAGGATGTTTTGGCTGGACAGGATGATCTCATACGTGGCAAGAAACATGGCATTTTCTTTGTGCTAAGAATTGGAGGTAAGAATAGCACAAAGATTCGAATTCTTACCCTAGTTCGGTGATGAGCTCGCTATGGCGGCAATGGCGGAGCAGATTTCCGTTAACGGTAACGGACACCAGCGGTAGGAGGTTGCTGGCGACAAGAGGATGATCCAGGGACCTGAGACGGCAGAGCAGGACACGCATGGGCGAAAGGGTTTCGGAGAAATTTCCAAATTTTGACCCGTCGGTATATATATCCTAACCATGTCGATGTTACCGAGTGGAACAACTCGCTTGCACTGAGATGCGGAATCGCAAGCAGTTACTACAACTCGTGTGACCGAAAAGTTCTAATCGGTTGCACCAAGATTGAAAACCTAGATCAACTCAGTGAACTCGGTGTGACCGAACAGGATGAATCGGTCAGACCGAAATGCACACAGAGGTTTTGGAAGTTTAAGTCTATGACGAATCGGTGACTCCGAGTGCTCCTCACACAGAGGGTTTGAAACTGGCTTGATCAAACTTTGTGATGTAGCATGAATAGAGTTTGAGACGAGAAAAACATAGATAGCTAGAGGAAGTTCTTAGGCATTCTTGTCCATCCATTTGGCAAAAGGAAACAAGATCCAAACAATCAAAGCAACAAATGGATGTCCTCGAATGAGAAAAATATACAATCAACATGCTCACACAATAAAATGTCAAATGAAATATGCGGCAAAGCATGCACAAACACTCTAGCATCTATCAAGCAATTGGCGATGACTAGGTCATCTATATATGAGTATATTGACTGAGGAGTCAAATGAGAACATTTGATCATAGGTCATACTCATTGTTTAAGCACAAGTGGGGTTACCACTTTTACATAAAGCATTGTTGTGTTCACACCATTAAAGTTGCTTTAGCGCAATTCGTAGAGTAAAGCTTCCCCTAGATGTGATATCCCCCCTAAGAGGGATGAACTAACCTTGGGTTTTGTCGATGAGGACTTCATGTAGATGTTGAAGATATGGATGCTCAATGTTGATGTAGATCATTTGGAGCAATCCATTGGAGTGAGTTACACTTTCAATACCTACATGGGTTAGTCCCACAAGGAACAAACAAGGATATCAATAGACATAGAGTGAAGTTCACACAAGATTATATCCATGAAAGCATTAGGTTACCTTGTCCCTTGTCTTACCAATAAGAGGGTTTGTGACTCCTTGAACTAGTGCAAGATGTGAAAGTTGTTTGCACTTGTTCTTGCCAAAATGATATGAGTGAAGTATGTTGGTGGAGTCACCCTCAAGAACTCTCTAGTTCTTCTTCTTCGGGATCCACATCAACTTTATGGGAATCCTTAGAGTTGTAGTTGTACTTGATGAAGTAGAACTTGATGTGGTCTTGGGAACCCACTTGACCAATGCCTTGGGAGCTTCTTCAAATGCATCAATCTCCTCTTAAAGCTTGTCCTTGCCTTTTTGCTTATGGTCTTGTGGTGAAAGATCATATTGAGCTTGTGTCCCCTTGAAAGAAGTAGGATCATACTTCTCTTGTTGAGGAACAAACTTTGTCTTGGGTTATTGATCTTCTTCCCACTCAACTCCATTGGCATTGAACTTTCATTCAAAGCCAACACCTTGATACTTCTGGTGCCTTCCTTGCTTGCGTACAATTTCCTAAAATTGCTTACTTCCGACAAGGCTCTTGTAAACACCTTTCTCTATAATTCCCTTCAATAAGCTATTTTTTTGCTGAAGTGTAACTTGGCTACGAGAATCATTAGTGGAATCAAGAGAACTACTAGAAGCAACAACATAGGATTTAACATGATTATTGTTACTACTAGAAGAAGAATCTTTCTAACTCTTGTTGATAGAATTTACTTGTGGCATGTAAGTAGACAAGAGTAAATGCTTGGCAATGTAAGAAGAACTTTTCTTGCGAAGATCATCATTGATTCCTTTTAAGAACCCATGCTCTTGCTCAAGGTTGAGCTTTTCAAAGTGTAGCTTTTCATGAGTCATTAAAAGCTCTCGATGATCTTCCAAGGTAGTCTCATGATCTAACTTAAGAGTGTTTAGTTCTATATTTATACGCTCAATCTCCTTCTTATCATCGTCATTCGTTTTATCTTGATTAGCATTATTAATAGCAAGTTCATCATAGTTTTCATCACTAGAGTTGTCAACAAGTAAATCATCATCACCTAGAAAATCATCTTCATCACTGTTGAAATCAACACACTCGGGGTGTGATACCTTTGGGCCTTTAGCCATGAAGCATCTTCCAATTTCTTCATTTGGTGAATCAAATATGTCATAGGAGTTGGTCGACACAAGTGGTAGACCGGCAACACCTTCATCTTGAGTATATTTGGAGTCGGAGTGATAACTTCTCTCGGAGTGATGGTCGGAGTCGGAGCCGAATACCCATTCACCAACGTGATCTTGATGTCTTCGTTTTGTGTAGCTCCTTAATGACTTGTCCTTCCTTTCCAAATCCTTGCTTCTATGAGAGGTTCTTCGTTCATAACGATCATCTCTACTCCTTATCTCTCTTGGAGGTGATTCTTCTCTTCTACTGCTCCTTTTGGGTGAATCTTCGATTCTTTTATAGGGAGTCGTACACTCATTGGAGTAGTTTCTGGGTCTTCCACAATTGTAGCAATTATGCTCACGACTAGAAGTTCTTTTGTCATTGTAGGACCTTGACTTGGAACTTCTCTCCTTGCTTCTACTTTTGTAGAACTTGTTGAAGTTCTTCACCATTAGCCTCAATTCGGCTTGTTTCTCACTTGATGATGTAGGAGCATCACATGAGGCTTTGTAAGCATCACTTGACTTGTTGTGAAGCTCTTCTTTATCCTTGAGTGACATCTCATGAGCAATAATTCTTCTAATTACTTCTGTTGGCTTGAGATCTTTGTAGTTGGGCATCATTTGGATCAATGTGCACTCGGTGTCATATTTTCCATCCAAGGGTCTTAGGATCTTCTTGATGATGAATCTGTCGGTCATCTCTTCACTTCCTAAGCCGGCAATCTCATTTGTGATGAGATCAAACCTAGAGTACATTTCAGTAACACCTTCACCATCCTTCATTTTGAACTTGTCAAGCTGACTTTGAAGCACATCCAATTTGGATTCCTTGACGGACTCGATACCTTCGTGCATATCTATCAAAGTATACCAAATTTCCTTTGCATTCTCAAGACCGCTGATTTTGTTGAATTCTTCGGGGCACAATCCATTAAAGAGGATATCGCAAGCTTGAGCGTTGTATTGCAGCATCATCAACTCTTCCGCGGTACCTTGACGGTTCGGTTCTTCCCATCAAAGAATTCACCTTGCAAGACAATACACACAATAGCCCAAATGGTGGGGTTATGTCCAAGAATATGCATTTTCATCTTATGTTTCCAACTAGCAAAATTAGTACCATCAAAGTAAGGACCTCTATGATGGTAATTTCCCTCGCTAGATGCCATACTCTCCTAGGTTGTGAAACCAAGGCTATGATCACCAAAGCTATGGAAATGATGAAAAATGGAGACCAAAGCTCTAATGCCACTTGTAGGATCGAAAGTATATCTAGAGGGGGTGATTAGACTACTTGACCAAATAAAAATCTAGCCTTTTCCCAATTCTAAGTATTAGCAGATTTTAGCAACTTAACACAAGTCAAGCAATCAACCTACACATGCAAATCTTAGAGTCTAGCAGCGGAATGTAAATCATTGCATATGAAGGTAAAGGGAGGAGTTTGGAGGGAGCAAACGCAATGTAGACACGAAGATTTTTGGCGTGGTTCCGATAGGTGGTGCTATCGTACATCCACGTTGATGGAGACTTCAACCCATGAAGGGTAACAGTTGTGCGAGTCCACGGAGGGCTCCACCCATGAAGGGTACACGAAGAAGCAACCTTCACGAAGTAGGTGATCTCCTTACCCTTACAAACTCCTTGGTTCAACGCCACAATCTTGACGGAGGCTCCCAAGTGACACCTAACCAATGTAGGAGACACCACTCTCCAAAAGGTAATAGATGGTGTGTTGATGATTAACTCCTTGCTCATGTGCTTCAAATGATAGTCTCCCCAACACTCAACTCTCTCTCACAGATTTGGATTTGGTGGAAATATGATTTGAGTGGAAAGCAACTTGGGGAAGGCTGGAGATCAAGATTCTCGTGGTTGGAACGGAATATCTTGGTCTCAACACATGAGTAGTTGGTTCTCTATCAGAAAATGTATGGTAGAAGTGTAGGCACATTCTGATAGCTCTCTCCATGAATGAAGAGTGGGTGGACGGGTATATATAGCCTCCACACAAAATCTAACCGTTACACACAATTTACCAAACTTGGTAGGACCGAATCCTAAAACTCGGTCACATCGATTTAGTTCAAAATGTGAACGTTAGGATTTTCGGTGGGACCGACATGTCAACTCGGTGGGACCGATTTCATTAGGGTTAGGGCATAACATAATCTCGGTGAGACTGATCACATAAACTCGGTGAGACCAATTCCTGTAATAGGCAAATAGAGAGTTGGCCACGCAAACTCGGTGGGACCGATCGCTCATTTCGGTGAGACCGAAACGTTACGAAAAGGAAACAGGGAGTTTGCATTGCGAACTCGTTGGTACCGATCGCTCATCTCGGTTAGACCGAAATGTTATGATGGGAAATAGAGAGTTTGCAATCCCATCTCGGTGAGACCGAACTGATTAGGGTTGCTGGCTATGGCTGTGTCAAGTGAAATCGGTGGCGCAGGAAAGATCAAATTGGTGGGGCTGAGTTTGACTTTAGGTTTAGGACATATGTGGATATGAGAAAGTGGTTGAGGGCTTTTGGAGCATATCACTAAGCATTTTGAGCAAGCAAGCCATTAAGCAACACTTCATCCCCTTTTAATAGTATTGGCTTTTCCTATGGACTTAATGTGATCTTGGATCACTAAAATGAAAATGTAGAGTACTGAGCTTTTTGCCAATATGTGTCCTTTGCATTTTGAGGGGTCCACATTCCTAGTCCATACCATGCCAATCATTGAACTTTCTGAAATGATCATCTTGAAAGAGCATTAGTTCAATGAGCTATATGTTGTTAGGAATTACCAAAACCACCCAGGGATAGTTGGACTTTCATATGTACGTACTGAAGAGTTAAAGTAACGAGAAAGAACATAACATAGTTTTGCTGGGGGCTCAGCACAACACACCCCTGAAATAAAACTAAGAAACTAATCCGGTAGACACTACATTAGAACCACCAGGAGCAATGACACTGCCACCTTACTCGGACTCCTCGTCCACGTGCTCGACTTCGTCCTTGTCCCTCTTCCTCTTAGCCGATACTTCTTTGCTTGAACCGCACACGTGGATCTTGCCCTTCATCCAACCCTTGTAGATATTGAAACAAAGGTAGGCATCCATTGCAACATACTGGATGTGGTCTATATCTAGTACATTCCACTGCCATGCATGACGATGAAACTTGGGCGGAGGTTTATTCAGTTTGCTGTCCAAAGGATGAACCATGGCTCCTGCCAGGGTCAGCATTGAAGGCTGATCACGGGAGGGCACCAGCCCATTCTTCTAGAGGTCGAAGGTCTTGCCTACAACGAGGCCTATCCGACCCAGGACTCTTCCGTCGGTCGTAAAGTCCACAATAACGAATTTGACTATGCCGCCCGCGAGGAACTTCTTAAATTCCTCGCACTCAACGTCGGCATGGCATATGTGGTAGACCAAGCACAAGTTATGCACGCAAACCTAGATCACGGCGGGCTTCATCTTCTCTTCCTCCTTTAGATTCTTCTCTTTGTCCAAGGCTGTGGTGTACTCAACATCTAGCCCAGCGACCCACTCATCATTTGAGTTTTCAAACATGCGTCTGAAGCGAGCAAGGCGTACTTTCACTATCATGGAGGAACGGGTGTAGATGACGTCGAACTCACCGCCGGTGGTGGTTCTAGCCTTGTACTCACCGCCAATCATGGAGATTTGGGACACCATGGATTTGGGAGGAGGGTTAGGATTAGTGGAACTGCCGTAATGTGAAAGGACGGGACGGCTAGGAGCGAACTGTCATAATGTTAAAGGACGTCCAGGGACGAGTAGGAGTGCGCTACTAGCGGTTTTTCGATTGTACAAATGCTGAGTGGGGTGTGTGAACGGGAGGGTAGTGGCTTTCCTGGTGGATAAATGGATTCATGCACGGTACTATGGGGGCCCAATTAGATGTCATGTCTACTCGACGCACATTTAAATGGCTTTCGATGTCATGTCAAGCGTCGTGAAAATTACAGGTGATACGAAGCTTTCCATTCTCCCATGATACGGGCTTCCAAGAGCCCTTGGATCTGATATTGAACATTTGCATGGTGTGATTCTAGACCTATGGGTGAATATCCTATCCTGGAGGGTTATTTTGCAAATTTTCAGCAACTTAGCATGCGACCGTTCGATCTCAGATCCAAGGGCTGCCAGCAGCCCGTATCATGGTCATGCCTACCACGACCGTCGCCTTGCTCGCACGGTCGCGCCCTTGGAGATTTAACACGGTGCGTTAGGCTATCTGATGTTGGCATGTCATACATAGTCATCACTTAGTCACTCATACAACAAGGTTATCTATAAGGTTGGGTATAAGAGTATTTCTTAATTCTCTCTATCTATTTCTTCGTATTATTTATTGCACTTGCCAAGGAGTGACCTCTTCCAATGAAATGGTGCTTAGATGAGGTGCTAAGGGCATTAAATGGCTTAGCAACTCAAGTCCCCAATGCATAGTGTCAGGACCTCGATCCTAGGCCACATTGATCTAGCATGTAACACATCATATCACTTTGCGGCCTCACGCATGGTATCCCCACGGGTGCCACCTTACCTAGCTCGGGACCGTTTGCGCCTTTTGGCTCCCGTATATGATAGTGTCGCTAGCATCCATATGACATAGAACCTGGGCCGACAAGACTAGTCGTGAACCCAAAGTGGCACTAACTTACAGGGGCAGGCATACATGACCCAGCAATGAACGTGTCGATCATCAGCAAGTGAATTCGGGCTCTAGCAACTGGGCTAGTAGGACTCCGGGAATCCGGGCTGTAGCAGGCTAACAGGACTCCAAAAGACACCACGTGACATTTCCCCAAAGGGACAGACACAGGATCGAAGAAGGACACATGCCGGCCAGTCTAAGTGTTCCGGAGCAGTAGCAACTGGGCTAACAGGACTCTGGTAAACCGGGCTGTAGCAGACAACCATGGCTTAGTGGAAGCACTAGACTACATTTCCCCATAAGAGAGGCTACCAAGGATAGACAACTAGGTTGTTGGATCCCACACATACCAAGCATTTCAAATCATACACACAATATGCTCGATATGTGCAAATACAACATGGCATCACAACAAAACTATACAACTCAAAGTATTTATTCATTAGGCTCCGAAGAGCCAGATATTACAAACATGGATCTGATGACCCAGCATTCTAGTCATACAAGCAACAAGCACAAGCGGAAGCTTAACTTGTCTGAGTACAGACAACTACAAATGAAAAAGGCTGAGAAGCCTGACTATCTACAAGACCCTGCCGAGGGCACAAGATCATAGCTGAGGTAACAAGCTAAACATCGAAGTCCATGCGGAACTACTAGTGAGACTGAAGTCTCTCTGCAAAATTATAAATTAAGCAAACATGAGTACAAATGTACCCAGCAAGACTTACATCAGAACTAGCTACATATGCATCAGTATCAACAAAGGGGGTGGTGGAGTTTAACTGCAGCAAGCCAGCTTTGACTCGGTGACTATCCTAAACTACGACTGCAAGTAACTCTTTTGGGGTGGCGCACACGAGTCCACATATTCACCAATCAATACACCACTATGGATCCGCTCCCGTCTCCCTACGAGAACGTCATCCACAGCACTCACGCTTATCTTGCGCATTTTAGAGTATCCAGTTTCACTTGTCTATGAACTATACATGCAACCCAGAAGTCCTTTACCACGGACGCGGCTATTCGAATAGATGATGTTAACCCTGCAGGGGTGTACTTCTTCACACATGCTCTCGCCACTTACCACAATGTACAGGTCATGTATATCGGCAACCTTCAAGCGGAAGCCTGGCGAGGGAGTCGGCCACGACCTGACTAACCACACAAGTGTCTAGTCCTGGTTTATGGCCTATTCGGGTTCCATCTGCAAGGAGATCCGGCCGGGGTATCGCTCACGGCCCCAAACGATGAGAGAAGGGTTCCCAAGGCACCAAACGGGCGTCCCGGTACACCGTGCCTCGTGTCTCTACCGCATCATAGCCCACCCCTAGGGTCAGCGCTACACAGGGCCCTCAACAGATATCCTACAAACACCAGAAACTAGTTGCAACTCCTGGACAGAGATCAAGGCGATTAATAAGTCGAGAGGGGCACTTAAGCATTCCAATGCGTGGTAGTAGTTGTTCATTGATCACAAACACAGAACTCAGTTCCTAAGGATGGCTGCAATGAGACAACCCACCATGTACTCCTACATAGCCTCTCACCGCTACCTTTACCAAATCGTGTTCACACACTTAGCTATCAACAGTAGGACATGTTCATCACCATTCCAATTCATCCTCGATGAATCATACATGACTCAACTCTAAGCAGTAGCAGGCATGACAAACAAGCATGAATGAGTAGGCACATCAGGGCTCAAACAACTCCTACTCATGCTAGTGGGTTTCATCTATTTACTATGGCAATGACAAATCATGCAGAGGACAGGGGGTTCAACTACCACAACAAGTAACAGATGAATCATTGTTGTCCTAATGCAGTAAAAGAGAGCAGGAGCGAGAGAGTGGGATTGTATCGGGATGAACAAGGGGTTTTTGCTTGCCTGGCACTTCTGAAGATATTATAGCTCTTCATCGGTGCCATCGAACTCATCATCGGAACGTCGTCTACTCAGAGGGGACAATCATCGGCAACAGAGAAGAAACACAATAAATGCAATGCAACAATATGATGCATGAATGTGATATGGCAATATGCTGTGGTTTGTGCTAATGCAACTAGCAATGATTTCAATGTTGTTGGTTTGAACACTAGATTCAAATTCAAACTCCACATAAGGCATTTCAAATGCCATTAATTCAAATTGTCATATACAGTTGCTTTAAGTTGCTCAAACATGCATGAAAATGCCATAAACAGATTCCTTGGGTTTTTTTGATAATTTTTCATATATAAATTATTTCAATCTGAATTACGGTTGAATTTTTGTGGATTTTTGAAGTTTTGGACATTTTCTGAAATTTATAAATCATTTCTGATTTATTTCAAATCCCAGAAAACGTTTACTACGTTAGCACTACATCAGGGTGACATCAGCATGGTCAACAGGGTCGGTCCAGGTGAAACCTGACCAGTGGGGTCCACTGGTCAGTGACACAGTGCTGGTTAGTGTCGCTGACAGGTGGGGTCGGTCAACATGTGACGTGTCCAGGTCAAACTGACCTGTGGGACCTGTGGGGTTAGTTTAATCTAAACAGAAATAAAACCCAAGTTCATTATGGCGTGGGGCCCAGGTGTTAGTGAGCTAGGGGGTTAGTTAGGGCGTTATTAGCGCTAAACACGCGACCACGTCGGCTCGCTGGAGTTCAGCCGACGGCGATCTCGAACCACGGTGGGGTCCACTCGGAACTCGCCAGAGGCCACGGTTTGACGCGCCAGGGGCACCAAAAGGAAGCCCGTGCCCGTGCGCATCTGGGGAGACCAACAGAAGGGCGCGGGGTGGCCGGAGTTCACCTGAAGCGAGCTCCTGGCGGTGGCCGGAGCTACGGGTGTGCTCGGGTTGGAGCTAGGGGGCATGTGGGGAGCAGCTGGTGGTGGCTACGGGCTCCTGCAGACGCTCTGTTTGCGGTGACGCGCTCATACGCGGTGCGGGTGGGCTCCAACCACTGCGGTGTCATGGCCAGTGGCGAGGAACTCTCGGGCTCGACGGAGCCCGCGATTAGAGGAAGAAACCGGCATCGGGGAGAGAGAGGTTCGGTGCGGAGTCTCACAGCGAGGCCAACGAGCGCGAGGGCGAGGTCAGGGATGTTCTGTAGCTCCCGAATCGATGGCGAGGATCCACGGTGACCGACAAGGGGAACGGCGGTGTTGGCGGCATCCAGGGGCTTCGGGCACCATGTGGCTTGGTGAGGAGGAAGAGGGGGACGAGGCAGAGCTTCTTGGCGTGTCGGCGAGGCGTGGGGTGGCTGGTGGAGCTCGTCGGTGCGCTGCGAGGCGCTCGGTGGTAGCGCGCACGAGGGACAGAGAAGGGGGAGGCGACTAGAGAGAGGGGGAAATGGAAGAGGGGGAGTTGGGCGTCTCCGTGACACGTCTGAAGGGGTCGGGGCTGCGCAGATGAAGCAGGAGGTGCCAAGGCATCGTCGGCGCGCACGCCATGCACCTGTCTATCCTCTTGGCAGGAGGAAGAAGACCACTCAGCCCTTGGTGGGCTAGGCCTCTTCTGCCAGGTAAGGCCGAGGTGATGTTTCTGTCTTTTCTTAGTTTCTATTCTATTTTCTATTTTTGCTATTATGTTTTAATTTAGCCTAGGCACCAAATCATTTAATAAAGTTCTGAAAGATTTTTCAGGGACTAGTTGGATTATTCCAAAACCCCTCACAAGTTTCCAGAATTATTGGAGCATATTTGAATATATATATATATCAAATATAGTTCCAATGCAAATAATTATTACATTAGTTCCAAATCACCAAAATAAATATTTATGAGCTCCTAAAAATATTGATTTGAATTTTACCTCTGCCCAATATTTCCAGAGAGAAACATGAACATTTTCTTGGACCTATTTGGAGCAATTTTTATCTTGGTCATTTCCAGAAATGATTTCCGAGGCTTTCACATATCCCCAATTCAAATTTTAAATTGAATTTAAACATGATGCACACATGACTAGCTAGTCTAGGTCAAACCAGAACTTGGGATGTGACACATAGGTGCTTAGTTTTTTGTTCCTAAGTTTGCTTCATTTAATTAGCTATAGACTCAAAATAGTCTTTTCACCTAGGTACATGCTCTTAGCACCGTTTCTTCCTGGGGTCACGAAACTATTCTCCCTCTTCTTAATTAACTTGCCACATCAGACTTTATGCCTATGTGGCAGACTTAGCACCTGTACGAGCAAGTACAATAGTGGGCTATAAGCCCACTTACATGGCATTTTTGCATATGTGGTGGAAAGAGGCAAGGAAAAAGTGGAGGAGTGGGCTCTCTTGCAAGAGTCAGCCTCTACATGGTGGAGCATTGGGAGATGCACATATATACCATGGAGGTGGTCAGGAATCGGGAGACTCACGCCGGTCGTAGCGCCATAGTTAAAATGATAATGGCAAGTCAAATCACGGGGCCCACCTGCCCAGCAGTAACTCGCTGTCAAATCACACAAGCCCTATGTTTGCAGCAGCCTACTCCCTCATCTTCTTGCGTCTGTCGAACCGACTAGACGGAACTGCCCCGCCTACCGCGCGGGAAAAGCCCCACCCTTGACTTTTAAATAGTACAGTATACTAACTTTGTATACATGTATTGCACCATGGAGAAAAGCCTCAAGAAAGTGGCGGTACACATGTACGAAGTATACGGCACGTTTGTCGCGTTCTTGTCGCACCCCAGACGGTCGGTCAGTCTGGCACGCCGCTCTCCGAATGGAACACCGTCATATTGCATTTGCACACACTTGTGGGACCGCAATTGAGAACCAACCATAGGCACACTCCCCGGCCCCGCAAGTCTGGTGAGTTAATAGAAGAGAGAGACGAGTGATAGTACTGGAGAAGTGTTGTACATATGTTGGTGCCTGGACGATCCCTGCATGACACGGAAGATCAGTTCGTCCGTGCATGTGACCAGACTCCAGCCAACACTTCTGGATTGGCTATCCTCTACATATTGTGCAGGCTGCGTTGTACAGGGCTGTAGTTCTGATGAGAAATATAAAAAGGTTGTCGGATTTAGGGTTCCGGCAAAACCCTTGAGGTTTGAACACTGTGGTGCGCACAAAGATCTCTCCCCCATCTAGCTCGCACACATCATGATCTCATGGCCTAGCTCGACGAACCCAAAGAACAAGAGACACAGAGTTTATACTGGTTTGGACCACCGATGTGGTGTAATACCCTACTCCAATGTGGTGTGGTGGATTGCCTCTTGGGCTGAGGATGAACAGTTACAAGGGAAGAGCAGCCTCCTGAGGAGAGGTGTTCTTGTGCGTGGTGAACTTGTGTGGTTGAGGATGAATTGAATCCTCTTCCTGTTGTGGTGGTGGCTAGTCCTATTTATAGTGGCCTCGGTCCTATTCCCAAATATTTAGCAGGAAGGGATCCCAAAACGGCCAAATTCGAAGGGAGACAACTAGTACAAGTTATCCTGACAAAAGTAGTCTTCGTGTGCCAAAGGCTCTGGTGGTGACGCCGTCTTGGGCTCCACGGTGACCTCCGTCCCGTTGTCCTGCTGGTCTTGGTCTTCTTGCACCGATATGGAAACCTTTGCTTGATGCCTCGAGACTCCTCGCTTGTGCTTGCCTCTTTAGCACCAAAGAGGAAACGAGGACACTGCGGGTGCTGGCGCCTGCCTGGCGCCAGTCGTCATGGCTTGCATCATAGAAACCTCGCGAGGTGTCCCTTGTCTTGATCTATCTGCCCCTCGCAAGCCAGCCTGGTGAGGCTGCCCCCGAGGAGGTCTTGTGTCATCCGCCTCACGAGGCTTGACCCCTCACGAGGGTCCTAAGTGTTTGCTAGTGAAGATGGGCCGTACAGGGCCGCTGGTGGAGCCACGCTGTGGGTGATACGTCTCCAACGTATCTATAATTTTTGATTGCTCCATGCTATATTATCTACTATTTTGGACTATATTGGGCTTTATTTTCCACTTTTATATTATTTATGGGACTAACCTATTAACCGGAGGCCCAGCCCAGAATTGCTGTTTTTCGCCTATTTCAGTGTTTCAAAGAAACGGAATATCAAACGGAGTCCAAACGGGATGAAACTTCGGGAACGTGATTTTCTCACCGAACATGATCCAGGAGACTTGGACCCTACGCCAAGGCATCAGAGAGGCGGTCACGAGGGTGGGGGGGCGCCCCCCCTAGGGTGCGCCCCCTGCCTCATGGGTCCCTGGATGCTCCACCGACGTACTTCTTCCTCCTATATATACCTACGTACCCCCAAACGATCAGAACAGGAGCCAAAAACCTAATTCCACCGCCGCAACTTTCTGTATCCACGAGATCCCATCTTGGGGCCTGTTCCGGAGCTCCGCCGGAGAGGGCCGTCATCACGGAGGTATTCTACATCATCATAGCCTCTCCGATAAAGTGTGAGTAGTTTACCTCAGACCTTCGGGTCCATACTTAGTAGCTATATGGCTTCTTCTCTCTTTTTGGATCTCAATACAAAGTTCTCCCCCTCTCTTGTGGAGAACTATTCGATGTAATCTTCTTTTTGTGGTGTGTTTGTTGAGACCGATGAATTGTGGGTTTATGATAAAGTCTATCTATGAATAATATTTGAATCTTCTCTGAATTCTTTTATGTATGATTGGTTATCTTTGCAAGTCTCTTCGAATTATCCATTTGGTTTGGCCAACTAGATTGGTAGTTCTTGCCATGGAAGAAGTGCTTAGCTTTGGGTTCGATCTTGCGGTGTCCTTTCCCAGTGACAGAAGGGGCAGCAAGGCATGTATTGCATCGTTGCCATCGAGGATAACAAGATGGGGTTTATTTCATATTGCATGAATTTATCTCTCTACATCATGTCATCTTGCTTTAAGCGTTACTCTGTTTTTAACTTAATACTCTAGATGCATGCTGTATAGCGGTCGATGACTGGAGTAATAGTAGTAGATGCAGAATCGTTTCGGTCTACTTGTCACGGACGTGATGCCTATATACATGATCATGCCTAGATATTCTCATAACTATTCTCAATTCTGTCAATTGCTCAACAGTAATTTGTTCACCCACCGTAGAATACTTATGCTCTTGAGAGAAGCCACTAGTGAAACCTATGGCCCCCGGGTCTATTCTCATCATATCAATCTCCATCACTTTAATCTTGCTTTGCTTTTTTACTTTGCCTTTACTTTTCACTTTGCATCTTTATACCAAAAATACCAAAAATATTATATCTATCAGATCACACTCTCATAAGTGACCATGATAGGATTGACAACCCCTAATCGCGTTGGTTGCGAGTAGCTATCATTTTGTGCAGGTACGAGGGACTTGAGGATGGCCTCCTACTGGATTGATACCTTGGTTCTCAAAAACTGAGGGAAATACTTACGCTACTTTGCTGCATCATCCCTTCCTCTTTGGGGAAAACCAATGCAAGCTCAAGAGGTAACAGTGGGCCGCAGGCATGCAAGTCTGGGGACCCCCATTCCCAGAACGCCGACAGTAGCCCCGGGCCCAAGGCGCGCTCGGGCTTGGCGTCGAGGCGAAGCCAAGGGGCAAGTGCTTAGCACCGCGGGCCCCAATAGCCTGCGTCCCCGGTTGGCGCGTGGCGACCGATTGGACATGGGCATCTCCGCTTCCCCATGCTGCCTCGGCAACTGCCCGACATGACGAGTCCTTGCTGCATGCAAAAAAAGATCATTATTACCTTAGATCGTGGAGGCCGGCGGTTGGCCTCCCCTTGGCTATAAATGGGAAGAGGGGGGCGGAGCCCCTATCACCCATCTCTTCCTTTGCTTCCCCCACTCCTTCTTCTTCCTCGCTTCACTGCCGGCAGCGACACCCATGGCGCCTGCGAAGAGGCTCTCAGCTGCACAGAAGGGGAAGGCTCGCCAGGAGGGGCCTGGCTCACGGCCGCCCAAGAGGGGGCGCAGTCGTCCCCGCAAGCACATCACGACCCCCATCGCAGCCCCTCGCGGTCGCGGTGGCACGTCTTCGCGTGGTGGGAGTCGCCCAGGTCATGGCAGCCCCGTCGATGAAGGGAGGCATGCCCTAGTCGCGCGGCCTCCCAGGCCGCACTTCCACTCGGTGGAAGTGCTGCCGGAGTTCGTCGTGTGGTCAGAGAACTCGGCCGGTACATGGCTTCAGCTCCCGCGCTTCTTTACCGACGAGCTGCCAGCCACAGGTCCAAGCAGTCTCTGGCTGCAGGCGGACGGCTGCTGCAGCAAGGCTTCGTCAGTCGCGGTCGAGGTCTCCTCTTCAGGCAACGCAGCCCTGACCCGCGGCTGGCAGACATTTTCCCCCGCGCGCGGCCTAGGCCGGCGGTGCTCCCTCCACTTCAAGTACGATGGCAACGCACCCCTCTATGTGAGGGTGTTCGGGGAAGATGGCCCCCGCGTCGGGTGTTTCCCCGAGGACAACGACGACGGTGAGGTGCTCGGCCTCGGCAACGGCCGCGACGAGAGTGAAGGCGGGCTCGCCCTCGGCGCTGGCCATGGCTCGTCCAGCCATGGCGACTCTTCTTCCGGCGACAGCTCCAGCAGCGACGGCTACGACCAGCCGCCATGGCGTCGCGCCCGCTTCGAAGGTGGCAGCAGGTCGTCTCATCGCCGTGCTTCAGTGAAGCGGGAGGAGGGGTCTCGCTGAGTTCAGTTGAGAGCCATGGGCCCGTCCTCGCGACCTGCCGCGGGAGCACGTTCCGCTTTTGTTTCGTTCTTCTTTTCCTTCCTGCATTAAGAGAGAGATAAATATGGGGCCCTGTCGGATTTCGGGTTCCGGCAAACCCTTGAGGTTCGAACACGGGGGTGCGCACGGAGATTTCGCCTCCTACCTACCTGCACCCCTCCGCCTCGCCAAGATCTAAACTAAGGAAAGAACAACACAAGAGACGCAGGGTTTATACTGGTTCGGGCCACCGTTGTGGTGTAATACCCTACTCTAGTGTGTGGTGTGGTGGATTGCCTCTTGGGCTGATGATGATGAACAATACAAGGAAGAACAGCCTCGCAAGGGTCTGTTCTTGGTCGGGGCGATGAACTGATAGGAGGAGCTCAGTCACCTTTCTCTCTCTCTCTCTACCTGATCTTCTCTATCCTTCGATTCCTGCGGCTCAGCTCTCTTTCTTTTTCCGTCTCTCTCTCTCTCTGCCTGTGGGTGGCTGGTCCTATTTATAGAGGCCCTGGTCCTCTTCCCAAATATCGAGCGGGAAGGGAGCCAACAATGGCGGGCTAATTTGAAGGGGGACAGCTAGTATCAACTATCCTGACAAAAGTAGTCTTCGCCTGCGCAAAGCTCTGGTGATGACGCCGTCTTGGGCTCCACGGTGACCTCCGTCTCGTAGTCCTCCTGGTGTTGGTCTCGTTGCACCGAAATGGCAACCTTTGCCTGATGCCTCGGTACTCCACGGCTGCGCTTGCCCCCTTCACACCAAAGAGGAAGGGAGGACACTGCGCGGGCTGGCACCCGCTTGGCGCCCCCGGTCGTCATGGCTTGCATCACGGGCACCTCGTGAGGTACGCCGCCTTGATCTCTCCGCCTCCTCGTGAGCCAGCCTGACGAGGCCGCGCCTGAGGAAGCTCCGCGTCGTCTGCCCCGCGAGGCTTGGCCCCTCGCGAGGGTCTTGGGTTTGTGTTGGTGAAGATGGGCCGCGCTGGGCCCCCCTTTAAGCCACGCCGCAGGCCGCAGGCAGGCAAGTCTGGGGACCCCCGTTCCCAGAACGCCGACAGTAGCCCCCGGGCCCAAGGCGCGCCCGGACTTGGCCATGCAGGGAGGCGAAAGGGCAAGAGCGAAGCGCCGCGTGACGGTTGGTTGGATGTGGGCGCCCTTGCAACCGCTCGAGTTGATAAAGGAGCGGCGTCCACCTAGGCTTTGCTTCTTGCTTTCCCCGGTTGCTGCTCAGATCCCCTTTCTTGCGCCTCTCCTTCCTTCCTCCAAAATTTCCAGATCCACTCCGACCGTGTGACCTAGGAAGCCATGGCGCCTCGTCAGCCCCGGCCGTGGCTTGGTACTCATCTGCCCTGGACCCACCGAACGTGTCGGAGGCGAGCCTTGCCCGGTTGCGCCGGATGGCGACGGCGCGGGGCATCAACGGGGCGAGGGTGTTTAAAGCCGGGTCCGCCACCCCTGAGGGTCAAGGGAGCACCTTCTATCCGCTCTTTGTAAGTGCCATTGCTGCTAGCCTGGTGCCTCCCTTCTCCGAGTTCTTCTTCTCTGTCCTCCGCCACTATAAGCTACAAGCCCTGCATCTCCACCCCAACTCCGTCCTTCTCCTGGCAATCTTCGCCTATTAATGCGAGGCTCACGTAGGGGTGCAGCCCTCAGGGGCCTTGTTGCGCCACTACTTCTACCTCCGGACCTCTCGTGGTACTGCTTCCGCGTGCGCGAGCTTCATCGCGTACGGTGGCGCCATTGCCATTTCGAACCCCGGGAAAAGGATTGAGGGCTTCAGGAGCAAGTGGGTCTTGGTGGAAGCTGGGCGCATCCACCCTCGACTGATCTTGCCCACGGAGCAGCCCATGAGCTCCAGCAATTGGGGTCGAGCGGAGCTCATGGATCCCCGCGCGAAGCTGATGTTGGAGAAGATGGAAGCGGATCTGAGGCCGGCCAACATGGCGGCGGCGAAGCTGACCGGCGCGTCGCTGCTGAGGGAATTCCTAGAGCGCCAGCTGGCTCCGCTTCGGCAGTACTCACTTCCGATGTGGAGGCCCCGTCCGAGCCCCGCGGCCTTAGCCGACGAAGATCTGACTGCGGTCCTCCAATCTCTGGTCGGGGGCGATGTGGCGAGGTTGGCGGGCGCTCCTACGCCCTTGTTCCTCCGCGACGACTGGGAGCAAGTAGTGGAGTCCATGCCCGTCTTCAACGTGGATGGGCCCGTGCCCTAGGAAACTCCCGAGGAACCGGTGGACGTGCCCTCCGACGACTCCAGCGAAGAGGAGGCAGGAGGGGAGCGGGGAAAAGGGCCTGACTCCGAGGCGACTGACAGAGAGTCGAGGGCTCCCCTCCCCCGGCGCCGGTCCCGCGTTCTCTGCCTCTCTCCGAGCGATGGCGACGAGGATGACGACGAAGACGACGACGAGGACAACGATGAGCAGGACGGCGGGAGCTCACCCCCGATCCCTAAGAAGGACAGGACCGGGCTGATCTCCCGTGGGTCTGCCCCGGCCCCGGGGCGGACCGCAGATGCGCCTTCCGCCTCCAAGCTTCCCGAGGTTGACCCTTCCAGCCGGCTTTCAGGCTTCAAATTTGGCCGGAGGCTGGTTGAGCTCACTGGCGACGACCAGTAAGCGCTCGATTCTTGTTTTTATCTCTTTCTCTGCTTCTGAAGCTTGACGTCCGCATCTCTTGGATAGGCTGGCGCCCGCCGCAAAGAAGCTGAAGGGGGCTCCCGAGGTTCCATCCGTGGCAGCGCTTCTGCCCGCGAAGGAGGGTGACCGCGACGCACAGGCTTCTCCTTCCCGGTCGTCCTCGCGAGGCCTGGCTGAGCAGGCTGGGGCGAGCTCAGCCCCCACGGCCCAAGTGGCTCCCGAGGTGCTCTCGCCTGCCGCCGCCACTTCGACTGTCGGGGCGCGGCAGACTCTGCCTCAGGATGCTGTGGCCGCGCTGCCGTCTTCTCCTCCTACTCCACCGGCTGCTGTCTCTCCGACTCCTTCTGCCGTTCTGGATCGTGCTGTTGCTGAGCTGGACCGACTGCGTCAGGATCTTCTTGGCGCCGACCCCCGCTTGGTGGCCGGGCGCTTGGAGCTGGCTTCAGGATGGGTTCGCTCCGACGCTTCGATTCGGGCGGCGCTGGTCCAGGCCTCGACGGCGTGCGACGAGGAGAAGCAGGCCGTCCTTGAGGCGAAGGGTGCTCGTGATGCAGCCTTGCGGGAGGTGGTCGACGTCTGTGGCCGTTGCAAGGCGCTGGAGGGCGAACTGCAAGGTTTGCGGGACCAGCTTGCGAACGAGGTCCGCCTTCGCCAAGAGCAGGAAGAAGGCGTGAAGGCTCGCGAGGCGGCTCTCAAGGAGAGGGAGGTCAAGCTCAAGAAACGCCGCGATCGCCTAGGCGCGCTGGAGCAGGAGTTGGGGGCGAGGAAGGCCAAGCTGGACGACGAGGCCCTGGTTCTTGCCGAGGACCGCGTGGCCTTCGCGGAGATGGAGGCGAGGGCTCGCTCCTCACTGAGGACGCTTTACGACAGCGGCCTGGAGAGCCCACTGGCTGGCGCCGAGGACGGCCCCGCCAAGCTGCTTCCCTTCCTGGTTCACGCTCTTGAAGATGTCGCCCTTGGGCTTGACCCCGCGGCCGAGGCCGAGGCGCGTGTCCTGTCTTCTGCAGCAATGATGCGGGTCCTCACCCACATCTACCTTCGCAATCCCGGTGTCGACCTTGACAGCCTGCTGGAGCTAGTGAGCGGCGAGCGTGCCGCTGCCGCTGCCGAGGCCGTGAAGGGTCGCGCAGAGGCCCTGTTGGGGAAGTTCCGGGCCTTCAGCACCAAGCCGAAGCAAGGCGCTGGGGACCCCACCACTCCGTGAGGCGTACTCAATCCGCGCTGTTCCATCGCCGACAAGTGACTCCGTCGCGGCTCCTGTCCTGCCTTTAATTCCTGCACATGTATCATGCCTCGGGGAGGCGTTTAAACTTGTGTTTGGCATTGAGATAACAGTGTGGACTGTAATATTTGCTTTTGAATTCCTTGAAATTTGTGCCTTTCCTTCCTACTTGCTTGTGATCTACGCCGGCAGAGCCCGGCCCCGTGCATGCCTCACCCAGCATTGGTCCCGACCGGAAACCAGGACGAGGCCAAGGAGTGAGGGGCCACGTGAAAAGTTAGGCTCCTGAGTCGCGATGCTCAGGAGTCCCCCTTGGCGCATGAACAGCAAGTAGGGAGGTGTGATGCGGGTGGATCTACCGTTCTATGTCTGCAGAGCCCGGCCGCGCGCGTACCTCACCCAGCGTTGGCCCCAACCGGAAACCAGGACGGGGCCACGGAGTGAGGGGCTACGTGACCAGTTAGGCTCCTGAGTTGCGATGCTCAGGAGTCCCCCTTGACGCGCGAACAGCAAGTAAGGAGGCGTGATGCGGGTGGATCTACCGTTCTACGTCTGCAGAGCCCGGCCGCGCGCGTACCTCACCCAGCGTTGGTCCCGACCGGAAACCAGGACGGGGCCACAGAGTGAGGGGCTACGCGACCAGTTAGGCTCCTGAGTCGCGATGCTCAGGAGTCCCCCTTGACGCTCAAACGGCCTTCGTACCTTGGCTCCGCTCGAGGAGAGACGCGTGACGAACCAGGCCCGGGGGGACCTGGCTGAGCGGCATGCGTCTGGGTGTGACCCAGGCGCAGCCCCCGTGCCCAGCCCCCTCGCGCGGCACTCCCGAGGGGAGGCGTTATGATGAGGCTAGACACTAAGCTCTGGGCTCCCTGAGGTTGGTGCGGCCCGGGGGCCACCCTCAGTTGTTTATCACCAGCGCAGAGCATAGCACTACCGTATGTGTACGGGCATAGCCGCTCCTCGGCAGTGTCGTTAGCTAGCGCGGAGCATGGTGCTTCCACTGGTACGTGGGAGGGGGGCCCCCTCCAGGAGGAGCCCCCGGGGCGTGTACAACCCCGCCCTGACACGTGGCTGGCACGGTAGGGCCTGGCGAGGTGTATCTAGGCACCCGTCATCCAGCCGGGACTCACGGGGCCCTACCTCTAGGCGGGTTGCGCCTGGCACTGGGCTTTATCTTGTGATGTGTCCCTGCAAATTTGGTTAGATGTCGGCACTCTACATCCTCGGGTCCCGGCCCTCGAGCTGGTCTCAGCCGTCGCTGGTATGCCAGGTCGCGATGCCATGGACAAGGCCAGAGGGTGAGGGCTGGAGAGCCAGTAAGATCCCTGAGTCGCGATGCTCAGGTACCCCCCTTTAACGTGCAAGTGGTCGGCATGGAGAAGAAGAGGTGCCGTGGACCGGCATCAAATAATCAAGCATGTTGGGTCTAACGCATGATCGGAAATAAACGCAAATGGGATACATGCCGCTGGGCCCGGCCCGAGCGGCTTGGGGATCATGCAGCCCGAGGGGCGCCCCAACAAGGTAAGCTAACAACATGGAATAAAAAGGGATACACGCCACAGGGACGGACCCACGCGGCCTGGGAATAATGCAGCCCTGGGGGGGCGCTCCCAGCTGGAAATAAAACTCGAAAGATGTCACCTGATGATGTTGAGGACGAAGGAGCATTGGTGTAGTAGGCTCGGTGGGCTGCGGGAGCCGATCCTCACGAGCCCCCAGGCCCAAGGGCCTCGGGGGGCTCCGGAAGCGCTGGCGGCTCCTCACGGGCCATCTCCATCCCTGCCAGGGCTGCGGAACATCCTGCCTCTCATGCCTCCGTGATGCCCCTCATGAGGCGCTGGTACATGTCAGCCGCGTTCGGCAAGCCGTAAGGCATGCGAACGTAGCTGTGGGGTGGGCCTCCGCAGTGCCCCACTCGCGAGGGCCAGAGGCGCTCCAGAGAGGCGACTCAGTTGAGCCCTGGTATGTCGATGCAGACGCGCAGCCCACCTCCTCGCCTGGATGGGGAGCCACTGCGGGTAGGCGGCGGCCGCCTTTCATGACTTTTGACTCCTGTAGCTCCTGAATGGCCTTGCTGACGAACTCTTGAGGGCCTGGATCTCCTTGCCTTGCTCCGTCTTGTGGGAAACGTGCTTTGAAACACGCCTCCATGTGGTGCCCAAGCGCCTCCCTTGTGACCCTGGCTAGGTCGGTGGCCGTCTAGGGGAGAGCCCCCGAGCCCTGCCTGAGGAGGGCGCCAGGCGCGCTTTCCTATGCGATGGAAGGAGGTTCCCCCTGGGCAGGCGCAGGCCCAGAGGGGCCTGCCTCCTGAGTGGTCGGGCCGGACGATGTCTTCTTCTTCTTAGGGGCGGTCTCGAGAGGCCTCCTGCTTCCACGATCCGGGTCTTCCAGGGACGCGGCCTGAAAGGCTCGTTCCAGGGAACACACCGCGTCCTTCTCTTCACATGGCACCGTGATGACTCCGCCGCTTCCTGGCATATTGAGGACGTTGTAGCCGTGGTGAGTTACGGCCATGAACTTGGCCGGCGCTGGGTACCCAAGGATGGCGTTGTACGGCAGGCGAATGTGAGCGACGTCGAAGTCGATGAGCTCGGTGCGGTAGTTATTGCGTCCCCCGAAGGTGACAGGGAGGCGGACCTGCCCAATCGGGACCATGGAGCCGTCGGTGACACCGGAGAAAGGCTTGGTTGGCTGAAGCTGGCTGTAGGGCACTTGGAGGTTGTTGAATGTTTCCACGGACAGGACGTTGAGCCCTGCACCGCCATCGATGAGGGTCTTGGTGACCACCACGTTGCTGATGATTGGGGAACAAAGCATCAGGAGAACTCCGGCTGTAGCCGCACACTTGAGCTGATCTGCTGAGCTGAACGTGATGGCGCACGCCGACCACCTGAGAGGGCATGTGGCTTCGAGCCTGGGGAGGACTGCGTTCACTTCGCGGGCGAACTGCTTGAAGATGCGCTGAGAGGCTGGGGCTTGTGCCCGGCCCAGGATGCAGGCGATCGCGCGCGGCTCCTGGAAGCCCCCAGCCCCCTCGTCCTGGTGGCGGTCCTCGTTTCTCCTTGGCTGCGGCGGCTGCGGTGGGAGGCCTGCGTTGCCTTGCGGGCGATCCTCGCGAGGCTGATCCCTCCAGTCTCCTTCGCGAGGCTGATCCCTCCAGCCTCCCTCGCGAGGCGGGTCTTGCCAGCGATCCCCACGAGGTTGATCTCGCCACCCTTGGTGCGGGCCACGGTCTTCCCAGCGTCCTGCGTTCCTTCCTCCTCCTCGGTCGTAGCCCCGGTCACTGCGGTCAGGGCGACGGCCGATCCTTCCTTCTCGCACGGCTCGGAGCTCTTGACATTCGATGGTGTTGTGGGTGTGGAGGTCGTGGTACACACAGTACCAGCTGCCCTTGGAAGGTTCGGGCTGATCTCTGCCCCGCTTGGTGTCTGGTTCTGCCGCGAGCACGGCAGCCCCCTTGCGCTTCACATCCTTGGCCTTGGGCTTCTTCTCTTCTAGGTCTGCGGCAGGCAGCTCGAGGAGGGAGAGACGCCCTTCCTCGGCCCTGGCGCACTTGGTTGCCAGGTTGAACAGTTCCAAGGAAGTGCACAGGTCTTCATGCATCGCCAGCTCCTCCTTCATCTTGATGTCGCGCACGCCGTCGGAGAAGGCCGAGATGATGGCCTCGTCAGTCACCTTGGGAATCTTGAGGCGCGCGTTGTTGAAGCGTTGGATGTACTTCTGCAGGGTCTCCCCGGGCTGTTGCTTGATGCGGCGCATGTCGCTCACGGCGGGTGGCCGGTCGCGAGTGCCTTGGAAGTTGGCGATGAAGCGGGTGCGCATCTCGTCCCAGGAGGAGATTGTGCCTGGATCCAGGTTCAATGGCCAGGTGCGGGCCCCGTCCTTGAGTGCCATGGGGAACCAGTTCGCCATGACCTTCTCGTCTCCGTTGGCAGCTTCGATGCCCAACTCGTGGAGCTGGAGGAACTCCGCAGGGTCAGCCGTGCCGTCGTAGCGAGGAGGCAGGTCTGGCTTGAACTTGCCGGGCCACGCGACATTGCGTAGCTCGGCGGTGAAGGCGCGGCAGCCTGCTGTGGCCACGGGAGGCCTTGGATGACGGGGAACTTGGTCTTGCATGTTCCCACGCGCTGCAGCTGGGAGCAACGCGGGGTCCTGACGCACGGGAGCAGGAGCATGGTCGCGACGTGCTGGAGCAGGGAGCGCCCGCGCAGCTTCCTGCGGGCGAGGGACTTCTTGACAGCTCTGCTCTTGCTGCGCTGGCGCCTGACGGAGCGGGTTCCGCCCAGGGGCCACGCACCTTGGAGCCATGGCGCCTTCCTGAGGAGGAGGCGGCCGGGGCGCCGCCAGGGCTTCACTGCCCGCGCGGGGCGGGGTGCAGTGCAGCGGAACGGACGGCACAGGAGAGCCCCCTGCGGCGCGGACAAGCTCGGCGACGCGGTCGAGCCATTCTTCGTAGACGTCGTCGACGGGACGGTAGCGCAGGAGCTCATTCGCCGCGATGAGTGCAGCCCGAGCCTCCATGGGCGCACGGAGCGCGCGGGACGAAGAACCAACTGGGGTGAGTGAGGGAGTTGCGGTGCGGCCGTCTTGCCGCACGGACGGATGCTGGGACGATGCTTGATGATCGTCGCCCGCTGGGCCGGTGGCGGCGTTGACGGCAGGTGACGGGGAACGGCGAGGTCGCCCGCCGACAGGGGCCGTCTGGGTGACACGGGAAGCGAGCGTGACCCGGTGCTCAGCACGGGCCCGACGAGCGTCAGACATGGGCGTGATGGTCAGAGGAGAACGGGGTGGTGGAAGACGAATCCCGGTGCACCCCTACCTGGCGCGCCAAATGTCGGATTTCGGGTTCCGCAAGACCCTTGAGGTTCGAACACTGGGGTGCGCATGGAGATTTCCCCTCCTACCTACCTGCACCCCTCTGCCGCGCCAAGATCTAAACTGAGGAAAGAACAACACAAGAGACGCAGGGTTTATACTGGTTCGGGCCACCGTTGTGGTGTAATACCCTACTCCAGTGTGTGGTGTGGTGGATTGCCTCTTGGGCTGATGATGATGAACAATACAAGGAAGAACAGCCTCGCGAGGGTCTGTTATTGGTCGGGGCGATGAACTGATAGGAGGAGCTCAGTCACCTTTCTCTCTCTCTCTACATGATCTTCTCTATCCTTTGATTCCTATGGCTCAGCTCTCTCTCTTTTTCTGTCTCTCTCTCTCTGCCTGTGGGTGGCTGGTCCTATTTGTAGAGGCCCTAGTCCTCTTCCCAAATATCGAGCGGGAAGGGAGCCAACAATGGCGGGCTAATTTGAAGGGGGGCAGCTAGTATCAACTATCCTGACAAAAGTAGTCTTCGCCTGCGCAAAGCTCTGGTGATGACGCCGTCTTGGACTCCACGGTGACCTCCTTCTCATAGTCCTCCTGGTCTTGGTCTCGTTGCACCGAAATGGCAACCTTTGCCGGATGCCTCGGTACTCCGCGGCTACGCTTGCCCCCTTTGCACCAAAGAGGAAGGGAGGACACTGCGCGGGCTGGCACCCGCCTGGCGCCCCGGTCGTCATGGCTTGCGTCACGGGCACCTCGTGAGGTATCCCGCCTTGATCTCTCCGCCTCCTCGTGAGCCAGCCTGACGAGGCCGCGCCTGAGGAAGCTCCGCGTCGTCCGCCCCGCGAGGCTTGGCCCCTTGCGAGGGTCTTGGATTTGTGTTGGTGAAGATGGGCCGCGCTGGGCCCCCCTTTAAGCCACGCCGCAGGCCGCAGGCAGGCAAGTCTGGGGACCCCCGTTCCCAGAACGCCGACAGGCCCCGCTGGGCATGCAACAACTATGATTTCCAAGTGGTTGTGCTATGTTTATCATTCTTGTGTCGTGTTGCAACGTCAACATTTTATGTTAGCGTGTAGGATTAACTTATCTTGATGCGCCTGGAGTAGTTTCTGCCTCGCGAGGCGCGCATTCCCGAGTGCCTGGTGAGGCCTCCTGTGCTTGAAAGGCGTCTGGGAACTGCAAAGATTCGTTAGGAAATTCTTATTCTTCCAAATCCTGGTCGCAGGCACTGCTGGCCATGACCCAGCGCTTCGCATCGCGGTACCCAGGGGCACGGATTGAGAGGGGTGCGCCAGCTTGCGAGCTCGAGCGAGGGTGCCTTGCGAAGAACATGAAAACGCTCACGAGGGCACCTGTCCAGCCCCCCGCAAGGCATGCGAGGGAGAGTATAGGTCAAAAACGAGGAACCGAGGGCATAAAAGCAGGCAAAAAGGCAATGGAACCAGGCTAGCAAGGAACACCAGAAGGCAAGTTCTCACTAAAAAGGGGCAAGCCAACTACGGAAAGCAAATGAAAAGCCACATCCGGCACCTAGTCTAGTCTTCTTGTCTTCTCACTAGCGCGGAGCTAAGTGCTGCCACTAAGACGTGGGAGGGAGCACCCGAGGCCCGAGGGCGGCACTCCTGAGACTCCGGGGTGTGTACAGCCCCACTCATTATTACGTGAAAGTGTCACGAGCGGAGATCTTCACAGGCACTGGGCCTTCCTTCACAGGCGTCGGGCCTTGCTTCATGGGTAGAACTTCCGGAGGTGCTGGATGTTCCACGCGTTCTGGATGGGGATCCCGTCCTGCGTCTCCAGGCGCGCGGCGCCAGGCCTGGAGACGTGGGCAACCAGAAACGGGCCCTCCCACATGGACGAGAGCTTGTGCAGCCCTTCCCTGGAGAGAACCCGCCTCAGGATGAGATCACCCACCTCGAGCGTCCTAGAGCGGATGCTGTGGCAGTGGTACCGCCACAGCACCTGCTGGTACCTCACAGCTCGGAGCGAGGCTTCACGGCGGTGTTCCTCCCCCAGCACGAGATCCATCCCCTGCATGGCATCCTAATGCGTTTCATCAAACACCAGGACCCGCGCGGAGTGATGCCTGACCTCGTGTGGGAGAACTGCTTCTACTTCGTAGACGAGGAAGAACGGGGTCTCGCATGTCGGCCTAGTGGCAGCGGTGTGGATGGACCACAACACGGACTGGAGCTCGTCGTGCCAGCCCCTGCCGCAGGCCTCGAGCTTCTTCTTGAAGGTCCTAGTCTTGAGACCCCTCAGGACTTCCGCGTTGGCGTGCTCAGCCTGGCCGTTGCTCCTGGGGTGCACCACGGAGGAATAGCAGATCTACGTTCCAAGGTTAGCACAATATGTTTTGAAGAGATTTCTAGTGAACTATGAGCCGTTGTTGGTGATGATGTGATTAGGGACCCCAAATAGGTTTACGAGGCCCTTGATGAACTTGACTGTGGACCCAGCTGGGATGGTGCGGACGGCTTCCACTTCCGCCCACTTGGTGAATTTGTCGATGGCGACGTAGAGGTAGCGGTAACCTCCAGGCGCTCGAGGGAATGGGCCCAAGATATCCAACCCCCAGACCGTGAATGACCAAGAGAGCGGGATAGTCTGGAGGTCCTGAGCCGGCTGGTGGATCTGCTTGGCATGGAATTGGCAGGCCTCGCAGGATTTCACCAGCTCGGCCGCATCGTTGAGTGCCGTGGGCTAGTAGAACCCGCTGTAGAAAGCCTTGCCGACTAGGGTACGCGACGACGAGTGGTGCACGCAGTCTCCGCCATGTATGTCAGCCAGCAGCTCATTCCCCTATTCCTTGGAAATGCATCATAGAGAAACATCATTTGGTCGCTTCATGTATAGCTCACCATCCTGAATGCAATACGCTGTAGCCGGCCGGGCCACACGCTCCACATCTTCTTCCTTCTCCGGCAATGTGCCTTGCTTCAGGTACGCCCTGAACTCCTCGATCCAGCACCCCTCCTAAGGCTCAAGCGCTAAGAGGAGGCGCGCTCCTGAGGATGGGCCGCAGGCGGGGGCTCCCGAGGCTGGTGGCTGGGGGATTTCCTTCTGAGGTGGCGCCGGCTCCGCAAGCGGAGGTGCTGCCGAAGGCTTGAAGAGACGCTCCTCGAAGATGTGAGGTTCTTGGGGTAGCTGCTTGGATGCTCTTTTGGCGATGTCGTTGGCCTCCTTGTTGGTGCCACGGGGCACATGTTGTAGCTCCAGGCCCAAGAACTGCTTCTCCATTTTGTGTACCTCCGCGAGGTATGCCTCCATGTGATCATCCTTTGGCTCGTACACCTTTTTGGAGAAGTTGACGAGGAGCTGCGAGTCTCCCTTGATGGTGAGGCGTTTCACCCCCAGGGCCACCGCAGCCACGAGGTCGGTGATGAGACCCTCGTACTCTGCGGTGTTGTTGGAGACGTTCTTGCCCCGCTGGAAGTAGAGCTGCACGGCGTAGTAAAGTTTGTCCTGAGTGGGAGACATGAGCACGGCTCCAGCCCCCGCACCCTCGCGTGCGAACGCGCCATCAAAGTACATGACCCAGCCATCCGATGTTTCACTCCCTGGCGAGAGGGGCCGGTTCTCGCCTGCTTCGAGCTCTGGGGTGTCGGTCCATTCTGCCAGAAAGTCGGCGAGTGCAGCCCCCTTGATGACCCTGTTTGTGCTGAACTCCGTGTGAAACGCTTGAAGCTCGATGTTCCATTCGGCGACCCTTCCCGCAGCATTGGGGCTCCTGAGCACTCTCTCCAATGGGTAAGCTGAGGCGACCATGATGGGGTGACCCTGGAAGTAGTGGCGCAGCATACGCGAGGCCACCAGGAGTGTGAGCAAGAGCTTCTGAGGCATGGGGTATCATGCTCTCGCATCTCGTAGCACTATGCTGACGAAGTACACTAGGTGCTCGACGAGGGCGGGAGAGATGATGGAATTTTTGGCTCCCAGGGGCTGAGGTGTTTCCTGTGGGTCCCCAGCTTCTGGGCTTGATGGCTAGCCGGGGCAGCTGATGTCTCAGGAGCATCGCCTTGGTGTTGTGCTGCCTCATCCGACTTGGCGGCTCCATTTGGTGGGCCCTTGACTTGGGGCTCCTCTCTGAGGGCCACCAGCGCCGCGCTGGTAGAGTGGGGTGTGGAAGACATGTAGAGCACCAAGGGCTCGAGAGGATGAGGCGCCACCATCACCGGCGGGCTGGTCAAGTATCTCTTGAGGTCCAGAAATGCCAGGTCGGCCTCGGGGGTCCACTCGAACAGGCCCTTCTTCTTCATCAGCTTGAAGAATGGCAAGGCACGCTCCCCCAACTTGGAGATGAAGCGCCCCAACAAAGTCACGTAGCCTGCAAGCTTCTGCATCTCCTTGAGGTTTTCTGGTGGGCTCATGTCTTCGATTTCCTCGACCTTCTCCGGGTTGGCCTCGATCCCCATGTGGGACAGGAGGAAGCCCAGCAGCTTGCCAGAAGGGACACTAAACACACATTTCTCCGGGTTGAGCCGCAAGTCCACCTGGCGCAGGCTCGCGAAGGTCTCCTCCAGGTCCTAAATCAAAGTTCTCGCCTCCCAAGAATTCACCACAATGTCGTCGACGTAGGCCTCAGCGTTTCTCCCGAGCTTCCGCCCCAAGCCAATGTGCATCAGTCGCTGGAAGGTCCCTCCTGTGTTGCACAGTCTGAATGGCATGCAAGTGTAGCAGTATACCCCGCATGGGGTCAAGAAAGCCGTTTTCTTCACATCTTCCACTGCCATCTTGATCTGGTGGTAGCCTGAGAATGCATCCAGGAAACATAGCAGATCACACTCGGCGGTGGAGTCGACAATCTGGTCGATCCGCGGTGATACGTCCATTTTGCATCATGCTTTTATATCGATATTTATTGCATTATGGGCTGTTATTACACATTATGTCACAATACTTATGCCTTTTCTCTCTTATTTTACAAGGTTTACATGAAGAGGGGGAATGCCCGCAGCTGGAATTCTGGGCTGGAAAAGGAGCAAATATTAGAGACCTATTCTCCAAAAGTCCTGAAACTCCACGGGAATTATTTTTAGAATATATAAAAAATATTGGGCGAAAGAAGCACCAGAGGGGGCCACCCACCATCCATGAGGGTGGGGGCGCGCCCTACCCCCCTGGCGCGCCCCCTGCCTTGTGGGCCCCTGGTGGCCCTCTGATGCCCATCTTTGGCTATATGGAGTCTTTCATCGAGAAAAAAAATCATAAGCAAGCTCATGGGACGAAACTCCGCCTCCACGAGGCGGAACCTTGGCGGAAGCAATCTAGGGCTCCGGCGGAGCTGTTCTGCCGGGGAAACTTCCCTCCGGGAGGGGAAATCATCACCATCGTCATCACCAACGATCCTCTCATCAGGAGGGGGCAATCTCCATCAACATCTTCACCAGCACCATCTCATCTCGAACCCTAGTTCATCTCTTGTATCCAAACCTCAGATTGGTACCTCTGGGTTGCTAGTAGTGTTGATTACTCCTTGTAGTTGATGCTAGTTGGTTTACTTGGTGGAAGATCATATGTTTAGATCCATTATGCATATTAATACCCCTCTGATTATGAACATGGATATGCTTTGTGAGTAGTTACGTTTGTTCCTGAGGACATGGGAGAAATCTTGCTATAAGTAGTCATGTGAATTTGGTATTCATTCGATATTTTGATGAGATGTATGTTGTCATCCCTCTAGTGGTGTCATGTGAACGTCGACTACATGACACTTCACCATTGTTTGGTCCTAGAGGGAGGCATTGGGAAGTAATAAGTAGATGATGGGTTGCTAGAGTGACAGAAGCTTAAACGCTAGTTTATGCGTTGCTTCGTAAGGGGCTGATTTGGATCCATATGTTTCATGCTATGGTTAGGTTTACCTTAATACTTTTGTTGTAGTTGTGGATGCTTGCAATAGGGGTTAATCATAAGTGGGATGCTTATCCAAGTAAGGGCATTACCCAAGCACCGATCCACCCACATATCAAATTATCAAAGTACTGAACACGAATCATATGAACGTGATGAAAACTAGCATGACGATAATTCCCATGGGTCCTCGGGAGCGCTTTACCTTATATAAGAGTTTGTCCAGGCTTGTCCTTTGCTACAAAAAGGATTGGGCCATATTGCTGCACCTTATTAACTTTACTATTTGTTACCCATTACCAATTACCTTATCACAAAACTATATATTACCGATAATTTCAGTGCTTGCAGAAAATACCTTGCTGAAAACCGCTTATCATTTCCTTCTGCTCCTCGTTGGGTTCGACACTCTTACTTATCAAAAAGGCTACGATAGATCCCCTACACTTGTGGGTCATCAAGACTCTTTTCTTGTGCCGTTTCTGGGGAGTGAAGTGCCTTTGGTAGGTGGAATTTGGAAAGGAAAAATTATATAGTGTGCTGAAATTTACTGTCACTTGTTACTATGGAACATAATCCTTTGAGGGGCTTGTTCGGGGTATCTTCACCCCGACCAGTAGAACAAAGAGTTGCTCCTCAACCTACTGAACCTGCTGAAAATGTTTACTTTGAAATTCCTTCGGGTATGATAGAGAAACTGCTAGCTAATCCTTTCATAGGTGATGGAACATTACATCCCGATTTGCACCTAATCTATGTGGATGAAGTTTGTGGATTATTTAAGCTTGCAGGTATGCCCGAGGATGTTATCAAGAAGAAGGTCTTCCCTTTATCTTTTAAGGGAGATGCATTGACATGGTTTAGGCTATGTGATGATACTAGATCATGGAACTACCAACGATTGAAATTGGAATTTCATCAAAAGTTTTATACTATGCATCTTGTTCATCGTGATCGTATTCCTTTGGGTATGATAGAGAAACGGCTAGCTAATCCTTTCATAGGTGATGGAACATTACATCCCGATTTGCACCTAATCTATGTGGATGAAGTTTGTGGATTATTTAAGCTTTCAGGTATGCCCGAGGATGTTATCAAGAAGAAGGTCTTCCCTTTATCTTTTAAGGGAGATGCATTGACATGGTTTAGGCTATGTGATGATACTGGATCATGGAACTACCAACGATTGAAATTGGAATTTCATCAAAAGTTTTATCCTATGCATCTTGTTCATCGTGATCGTAATTATATATATAATTTTTGGCCTCGCAAAGGAGAAAGCATCGCTCAATCTTGGGGGAGGCTTAAGTCAATGTTATATTCATGCCCCAATCATGAGCTCTCAAAAGAAATGATTATTCAAAAAAATTACGCTCGGCTTTCTCTCAGTAATCGCTCCATGCTCGATACTTCTTGTACTGGATCTTTTATGATGAAGACTATTGAATTCAAATGGGATTTATTGGAGAGAATTAAACGCAACTCTAAAGATTGGGACCTCGACAAAGGTAAGGAGTCAGGTATAACACCTAAGTTTGATTGTGTTAAATCTTTTATGAATACCGATGCTTTCCATGAATTTAGCACTAAATATGGACTTGACTCTGAGATAGTAGCTTCTTTTTGTGAATCCTTTGCTACTCATGTTGATCTCCCTAAGGAGAAGTGGTTTAAATATAATCCTCCCATTGAAGTAAAAGTAGTTGCACCTATTAAAGTTGAAGAAAAGACAATCACTTATAATGATCATGTTGTTCCTACTACTTATATTGAGAAACCACCTTTCCCTGTTAGAATGAAGGATCATGCTAAGGCTTCAACTATGGTCAACAAAAGTAATATTAAGACACCCAAACCCCCTGAGCAAATTAAAGTTGAACCTAGTGTTGCTATGGTTAAAGATCTCTTGGCTGATAACATTGATGGGCATGTTATTTACTTCTGCAATGAATCTGCTAGAATTTCTAGACCTGATACTAAAAATAAACATAGACCTGTTGTAGGCATGCCTGTTATTTCGGTTAAAATAGGAGATCATTGCTATCATGTCTTATGTGATGTGGGTGCTAGTGCAAGTGCAATACCTCATTCCTTATACAAAGAAATTATGCATGATATTGCACCTGCCGAGATAGAAGAGATAGATGTTACAATTAAGCCTGCCAATAGAGATACTATTTCACCAGTTGGGATTGTTAGAGATGTTGAAGTCTTGTGTGGGAAAGTTAAATATCCTACTGAGTTTCTTGTTCTTGGTTCCCCACAAGATGACTTTTGTCCCATTATATTTGGTAGAACCTTCTTGAAAATTGTTAATGCTAAGATAGACTGCAATAAGGATATTGTTTCTGTGGGTTTAGGGGATATGTCTCATGAGTTTAATTTTGCTAAATTTCGTAGACAACCCCATGATAAATAATTGCTTAGTAAAGATTAAATTATTGGTCTTGCTTCTATTGTCGTGCCTCCTAGTGATCCTTTAGAACAATATTTGCTAGATCATGAAAATGATATGTTTATGAACGAAAGAAGGGAAATAGATGAAATATTCTTTAAACATGGACCTATTTTGTAACACAACTTGCTCATTGAAATCCTAGGGGATCCTCCTCCACCTCAGGGCGATCCCGTGTTTGAGCTTAGGCCTTTACCTGATACTCTTAGATATGCTTATCTTGATGAGAAAGAGATATATCCTGTTATTATTAGTGCTAACCATTCAGAGCATGAAGAAAAGAAATTATTGAAAATTCTGAAGAACCATTGTGCTGCTATTGGATATACTCTTGATGATCTTAAGGGCATTAGTCCCACTCTATGCCAGGACAAAGTAAAACTGGAGAAATACGCTAAACCAGTTGTTTATCACCAATGACGGTTAAATCCTAAGAGGAAAGAAGTGGTAAGAAAAGAAATACTAAAGCTTCTTGAGGCAGGAATAATTTATGTCGTTGCTGATAGTCAGTGGGTAAGTCATGTCCACTGTGTCCCTAAGAAGGGAGGTATTACTGGTGTTCATAATGATAAAGATGAATTGATCCCACAAAGAATTGTTACAAGTTATAGAATGGCAAATTAAATAAAGCTACTAAAAAGGATCATTACCCTTTAACTTTTATTGATCAAATGCTAGAAAGATTATCCAAGCATACACTTTTTTTATTTCTAGATGGTTATTCTAGTTTCTCTCAAATACCTGTGTCGAAAGAGGATCAAAAAAAGACAGCTTTGACTTTCCCTTTCGGTACCTTTGCTTATAGACGTATGCCTTTTGGTTTATGTAATGCACCTGCTACCTTTCAAACATGTATGACTACTATATTCTCTGACTTCTGTGAAAAGATTGTTGAGGTTTTCATGGATGATTTCTCCATCTACGGAACTTCTTTTGATGATTTCTTAAGCAATCTTGATCGAGTTTTGCAGAGATGTGAAGAAACTAATCTTGTCTTGAATTGGGAAAAGTGCCACTTTATGGTTAATGAAGGCATTGTCTTGGGGCATAAATTTCTAAAAGAGGCATTGAAGTTGATAAAGCTAAAGTTGATGCTATTGAAAAGATGTCGTGTCCTAAGGACATTAAAGGTATAAGAAGTTTCATTGGTCATGCCGGTTTTTATAGGAGGTTCATTAAGGACTTCTCTAAAATTTCTCGGCCTTTGACTAATCTCTTACAAAAAGATGTTCCTTTTGTTTTTGATGATGATTGTGTAGAAGCATTTGAAATACTTAAGAAAGCTTTGATTTCTGCACCTATTGTTCAGCCTCCTGATTGGAATTTACCATTTGAAATTATGTGTGATGCTAGTGATTATGCTGTAGGGGCTGTTCTAGGAGAAAGGGTTGATAAGAAACTAAATGTTATTCAATATGCTAGTAAGACTCTAGACAGTGTTCAAAGAAATTATGCTACTACTGAAAAAGAATTTTTAGCAGTTGTATTTGCTTGTGATAAGTTCAGACCTCATATTGTTGATTCTAAAGTAACTGTTCACACTGATCATGCTACAATTAAATATCTTATGGAAAAGAAAGATTCTAAACCTAGACTTATTATATGGGTTCTCTTTCCACAAGAAATTGATTTCCATATTATTGATAGAAAGGGAGCTGAGAACCCCGTTGCAGACAACTTGTCTAGGTTAGAAAATGCTCTTGATGACCCACTACCTATTGATGATAGCTTTCCTGATGAAAAATTAGCTGTGATAAAATGCTTATCGTACTGCTCCATGGTATGTTGATTATCTAATTATATTGTTGCTAAATTTATACCACCTAGTTTCACATACTAGCAAAAGAAAAAAATTCTTCTATGATTTAAGACACTACTTCTGGGATGACCCACATCTTTATAAAGAAGGAGTAGATGGTGTTATTAGACGTCGTGTACCTGAGCATGAACAGGAACATAACTTACACAAGTGTCACTCCGAGGCTTATGGAGGACACCATGCTGGAGATAGAACTACACATAAGGTATTGCAATCTGGTTTTTATTGGCCTACTCTCTTCAAGGATGCCCGTAAGTTTGTCTTGTCTTGTGATGAATGTCAAAGAATTGGTAATATTAGTAGACGTCAGGAAATGCCTATGAATTATTCACTTGTTATTGAACCATTTGATGTTTGGGGTTTTGATTATATGGGACATTTTCCTTCCTCTAATGGGTACACACCTATTTTAGTTGTTGTTGATTGCGTTACTAAGTGGGTAGAAGCTACTCCAACTAGTAGTGCTGATCATAACACCTCTATTAAGATGCTTAAAGAAGTTATTTTTCCAAGGTTTGGAGTACCTAGATATTTAATGACTGGTGGTGGTTCACATTTTATTCATGGTGCTTTTCATAAAATGTTTGCTAAATATGATGTTAATCATAGAATTGCATCTCCTTATCACCCACAGTCTAGTGGTCAAGTAGAACTGAGTAATAGAGAGCTCAAATTAATTTTACAAAAGACTGTCAATAGATCTAGAAAGAATTGGTCCAAGAAACTTGATGATGCATTATGGGCATTGTAACGCCCACGATGCGGCTATATCTCCCACGTATCGAAGCACGACTTAGAGGCATAACCGCATTGTAAGCAATGTCGCAAGTGGAGTAATCTTCACGCAACCCATGTACTGAATAAAGGAAAGAGATACATAGTTGGCTTACACTCGCCATGTCACACAATAGCATAAATATCATTACATTCATCCAGATACAATCAAGGTCCGACTACGGAACCAAAATAAAGACAACCCCAAATGCAACAAAGTCCCCGATCGCCCCAACTAGGCACCACTACTGATCGTCTGGAAAAGAAACATAGTATCGTCCTGAGTCCTCATCGAACTCCCACTTGAGCTCAGTCGAATCTCCTGGAGCGGTATCATCGGTCCCTGCATCTGGTTTTGGAAGTAATCTATGAGTCGCGGGGACTCAGCAATCTCACACCCTCGCGATTAAGACTATTCAAGCTTTAGGAAGGGTAAAGGGTATGAGGTGGAGCTGCAGCAAGCACTAGCATATATGGTGGCTAAACATACGCAAAAGAGAGCGAGAAGAGAAGGCAAAGGCACGATCGATAAACTATGATCAAGAAGTGATCCTAGAACAACCTACATTCAAGCACAACTCGAGACTGTGTTCCCTTCCCGGACTCCACCTAAAAGAGACCATCACGGCCAAACACTCTGTTGATTCATTTTAATTAAGTTAAGTTTCAGGTTATCTACAACCGGACATTAACAAATTCCCATCTGCCCATAACCATGGGCACGACTTTTGAAAGATCAAATCCCTGCAGGGGTGTCCCAACTTAGCCCATCACAAGCTCTCACGGTCAACGAAGGATATTCCTTCTCCCAAGACAATTCGATCAGACTCGGAATCCCGGTTACAAGACATCTCGACAATGGTAAAACTAAACCAGCAAAGCCGCCCGATGTGCCGACAAATCCCGATAGGAGTTGCTCGTATCTCGTTCTCAGGGCACATCGGATAGGTCAAGCTACGAGTAAAACCAACCCTCGAGTTGCCCCAACACTCAGAGGAGCACTGGCCCAGGGGGGTTTAAAATAAAGATGACCCTTGAGTCCACGAAACCTGAGGAAAAAGGCTAGGTGGCAAATGGTAAAACCAAGGTTGGGCCATGCTGGAGGAGTTTTATTCAAGGCGAATTGTCAAGGGGTACCCGTTATAACCCAACCGTGTAAGGAACGCAAAATGAAGGAACATAAAACGGGTATGATGGAAACTAGGGCGGCAAGAGTGGAACAAAACACCAGGCATAAGGCCGAGCCTTCCACCCTCTACCAAGTATATAGATGCATTAAAAATAGACAAGATATAATAATGATATCCCAACAATAAACATGTTCCAACAAGGAACAAACTCCAATCTTCACCTGCAACTATCAACGCTATAAGAGGGGCCGAGCGAAGCGGTAACATAGCCAAACAACGGTTTGCAAGGAGAAGGTGGGTTAGAGGTTTGACATGGCAATATGGGAGGCATGATAAGCAAGTGGTAGGTATCATAGCATAGGCATAGAAAAAGAGCGAGCATCTAGCAAGCAAAGATAGAAGTGATTTCGAGGATATGGTCATCTTGCCTGCAAAGTTCTCCGAGTTGACATTAGCTTGATCATGGTAAGCGTACTAAACGGGTTCCTCGATCACGTACTCGTCTCCCGGCTCTACCCAAAGCAAGAACACAAGCAAAGGGAGACACAATCAACCACGTGCAATGCACAAACAACATGATGCAAAACATGGCATGATATGCGGGATGTGATATGCAATGCATATGCATGTTTCGGAAAGGAAAGATTGAACCTGGCCTCAACATGGAAAACCAAGAGTGACACTGGAAAGATGAGTTGATTTCGGTCGAAATCGATATAAAGATCACCGGAATCGGATGCACGGTTTGCAAATGGCAAGCAAAACAAATATGGCACCGATCTGCGATTAACAGCACGAGGCCATCTAAATGCATCAAGAACAACATGCTACAGCACTCTAACATAGCAACAAAGCACATGGCAGGGATCCACTCAAGATGCTTGACAAAATATAAACACTGAGCTACGGCTAATTCACTCAATAGCAGGTTCAAACAAGCATGGAAAAAGTGCAAAAGATAATAGGTTACAGACTTAGTGAAAATAACAGCATGGCAGGAATTTAACATCAGGAAGCAATGTTTAGAGCACGATAACAACATGCTACAGTAACATATCATGTCAAAGCAAGGCATGGCATGAAGCTACTCAAAGCATACAACAAAAGTCCCTTACTGACCATAAGCCAAAAGGGATCAGAAAATACAATGGCAACCATGTGGACATAGCAATTATCGTTAACAGATTCAGACTTGGTAGAAAACTGGAACATGGCAAAACAGATACTAAGTAGGCATGTTTACGAGCTCGATGCACTCACCACAAGGCGTTGCATGACAAACTAAGCATACACCCAACAAGTATATACATGGCATAGAAGCTAAACATGGCAAGAACAACTTCATAGCATGCACAGATCAACTACAACAACCTCAGCAAAAATGCTTAACACATAAACAATATGCAAGGAACATTTTATAGCAAAAGTAGAGCTCGATTGAGTCAAGCTAGGGTGCTCCATAATTGCAAACAAAGACATGGATGGATAGAGCACAACAATATCTACAAAACATCCTTACTGATCATGCTCAAAAGAGGCATGGATTACTCTGTAGCAACATGAATACATGGCATAAAAATATTCACAGGACAAAGACAGAAGATTTCTATGTCCCAGAAATCAGCAACATTACGAGAGCTACTTTGCATGCTTGTACTAGTCACCACAAAGATCACAAAAATACATGGCATACACCCCTGTAAAGATGGCATGGCATACTTCAAAACACATGTAGGGCTCAAGTTCATAGGAGGCACACATTAATCATGGCAAAAATGACAAAAGTCCAATTGCTGATATGAATCTGAAACTAGTATAAACTAGCACTCTTGCAACAACATTTAGGGCATCAAGATGAGCTCAAAAGAACATGATGCAATGAGATGCAATGAAGTACTCATCGAGACGAACAATTTGATATGCTACACGCCCAAAACGGAGCCATGGATGCACAGATATAGCATGATGAAAAATGCATAAAAATGCTAGGGTTAGGGGAAAAAGTCAACCGAATCTCAGATCTGGATCGGGTTACTGTAGCAACACGGCGTTCGAGGTTCGCCGGCCGGAGAGGACGCCGGAGGAAGAGGAGATGGCGGATCCGGCCATGGCGGCGGCGGCGCCGGGCGGGGCGGCGCTGGGCGCAGACGACGAGGAGGGCGACATTGGCCAGCGATGGCATGCTCCGACGGCCGGAACTCACGGCGGCGAGGCACGCGATGCCGGCAGGCGGCGGAGCGGCGGAGCGGCGTCGGGGGCGAAGTAGGCAGGCGGTGGCGGACGCGGGATGGGCCGCGGGGGGCGGCCGTGGGCTTCGGCGGGCCCGCACGGTCGGCGGCAATGTGGGGGGACACGTGTCGCGCGAGGATTGGACGGGGGGACCGGGGCGGACACGTCCGACCGTCCGGATTTCGTCCGGCGGCGTGAGGAGGGGGGAAGGTTAGGGTTCATCCGAGATTTTCGAGGGGGGAGATGCCTTTTTATAGGTAGGAGGTGCTAGGAGGCTCCAAATTGAGCACAATTTTCGGCCACGCGATCATGATCCAACGGCCTAGATGATGGAGGGGGTTTAGGTGGGTTTTGGGCCACTTTGGAGAGGCGTTGGGCTGCAACACACACGAGGCCTTCTCGGTTCCTCGGTTAACCGTTGGAGTATCAAACGAAGTCCAAATGGCACGAAACTTGACAGGCGGTCTACCGGTAGTAAACCAAGGCCGCTTGGCAAGACTCAGTCTAATCCGAAAACGTTTAACACCCACACACGAAAAGAGTTAGAAAGGGACACCAGGGGACATAGGAGCGCCGGAATGCAAAACGGACAACGGGGAAAATGCTCGGATGCATGAGACGAACACATATGCAAATGCGATGCACATGATGACATGATATGAGATGCATGAAAAAGACAAAAGCAGCACGAAGACAAAATCCGACAACGAGGAAATATCATAACTTAGTGCCGGAAATGGCAAGAGTTGGAATACAAATATGGCAGGTTAGATACGGGGTGTTACAACACTCCACCACTACGAAAGGATCTCGTCCCAGGATTTAGGAGTGGAAAAACTCCGGGTACTCAGAACGGAGGTGATCCTCGCATTCCCATGTGGCTTCACGGTCGGAATGATGTGACCACTTGACTTTCAGGAATTTGATAGACTTGTTGCGAGTCTTGCGCTCAGTTTCTTCAAGAATAGCAACGGGGTGCTCATGATAATACATGTCTTCTTGGAGATCAATCTCTTCGAAGTTGATGGTGCGATCAGGAGTCTTGAAACAGTTGCGGAGTTGAGACACGTGAAACACGTCGTGCACGTTTGCAAAGTTGGATGGAAGCTCAAGTTGATAGGCGAGATCGCCTCTTTTGCCAATGATCTTGAAAGGACCCACGTATCTAGTGTAACACCCCGGATGTAACTTTCCCTATTTGTACTCCAACTCTTGCCATTTCCGGCGTTAAGTTATATTTATTCCTCGGGTTCGGGTCTTTGTCTTCGTGTGTTGTTTTCGTTGTCATGCATCTCATATCATGTCATCATGTGCATTGCATTTGCATACGTGTTCATCTCATGCATTCGAGCATTTTCCTCGTTGTCCGTTTTGCATTCCGGCGCTTCGTTCTCCTCGGATGGTCATTTCTAGCTTTCTTTCGTGTGTGTGGGGATTAAACATTTCTGGATTGGACCGAGACTTGCCAAGCGGCCTTGGTTTACCACCGGTAGACCGCCTGTCAAGTTTCATATCATTTGGACTTCACTTGATACTCCAACGGTTAACTGAGGGACCGAAAAGGCACCGTGTGTGTTGCAGCCCAACACCCCTCCAATTTGGCCCAAAACCCACCAAACTCTGCTCCATGTCCTAGAGCGTTCGATCACGATCGCGTGGCCGAAAACCGCACCTCATTTGTACTCTCCTAGCTCCACTTATGCCTATAAATACCCCCCCCCCCCGTTTTCGGATCTCTTCTTCCTCCCCGAAACCCTAGTCTAAAAAAACAGATCCCCGCACCGACGGACATGTCCGCCCCCGGCCGGACAGCGTCCGCCGCCGCCCGTGCCCAACCGGGCGTTGCCACGTGGCCCTCGCCACTCCACCGCCGCCGCGGCCCGGGAGGCCCGAGTCGGGCCCCCGAGGCCCGTAGCCACGCCGCCGCCCGGGTCATCCTCCGCCGCCCGCGCCGCCCTTCTTCTTCGGCGCCGACGCCGCCTCCTCTCGCCGCCGACTCGCCGGCCACCTCGCCGACACGCGCCGGACCCGGCCCTCGCCGCCACGCGCCGGACCCCGCCTCGCAAAGCTCGCCGCCCTGCCGCCAAGCCCGTCGCCGGCGGGCCCTGCTCCGGCCGCCGCCGACCCCGTCGTCCGGCAGCCCTCGCCGGCGCCGACTCCCTCCTCGCCGGAGCCCTGCTTCCTCGCCGGAGAGCTTCAGTGAACAGTGCCGTCCGCGCCTCGGTTTCCGTGCGAAACCCTAGATCTCATCTGAGAGGTTGTTTTTTTTGCTAAGTCCCAGGAATTTTCACTTCATATGCACATGTTCGAGGCCCCGTAACTTTGCAGCCGTAGCTCCGATTTGGACATATAGTATATCAAAATGTTCGCCTCGACGAGTACAACATTTCATTCCATTGCATCATTTTCATTTGAGTTCATATTGATGCCCAAAATGCTGTTAGAAGGAGGCTTCGTGAGTAAATTGTCAGATCTGCTAGTTCATCTTATACTTTTGTCATTTTTGCCATGATTAATGTGTGCATGCTATGCCTGTGAGTCCTTCATATGTTTTGTTAAGGATTTTGTCTTCTTCCCATAGGTGCAACCCATGCATTTTTAGGATGTGTGTGGTGTCTTGTGCAAGCTTGCAAAGTGAGGCACCCGGTAAATCTGTTTTTAGAGACTTAGTTGTTTTCACTAAGTCCGGGATTATTTAGTTCATGATGCCATATGTTCAGCTTGTTTCCTAGTGATCCGTGCCTCTTTTAAGGATGATCAGTAAAGGAATTTTGTTAATCATGTGTTGCTATTTCCATCCATGTCTTTTCTTGCAATTATGGAGCACCCTAGCTTGAGTCAATCGAGCTCTACTTTTGCTTCGTTGTGAATCTGGGCAGATCGTCAACTCGTTTGCGATTTTGCTGATGCTATTGTAGTTGATCCGTGCATGCTATGCCATTGTTCTTGCCATGTATAGCTAGAATTTTGTGCCTTCTTGATGGATGTATGCTTGCCTTGCCATGACTTGCACCGTAGTGAGTGCATCGAGCTCGTTTACATGCCTTCGTGAGTTATATTTCAGCATGTCTCAGTTTTCACAAAGTCTGAAAACTGATTGTGTTTTAGCTATGTTCGTGTGCCCGTTAGTATATTTTGTGAACCCTTTTGGCCTCAGTTCACTTTGGGTCTTTTGTTAATCTTGTTGAGTAGCTCCATGCCATGTTCTTACTTGTCTTAACCAGGTCTTGTATCATGTTGTTTTGCTGCTCCGAAGAGGGCTTCGTGATCTGAAATTTCAGACTAGTGTTGATTTCACCAAGTCTGAAATCGGTTTTGCATTTGCGTTTTTGCGATGCTTGTTTGAACCTCATAATGGATGAATTGGCCGTGGCTCAGTGCTAGTATTTTGTTAAGCATCTTGTGTGCATCCCTGTCATGTATTTTGTTGTCATGTTTGGTGGCTGTAGCATGTTCATTTCATTGCATTTAGATGCCTACTTGCTGTAAATCGCAGACCGGTGTCATTCTTAAAACGCTTGCCTTTTCCAAACTGTAACTCCGATTCCGATGATCTTTATATCGTTTTCAAGCGATTTCATATCATATTTCCAGTGGCACCCTTGGAATTCCAAGTTGAGGCCAGGTTCATGCATTTCTTGTCATATCTTGCATTTTGCATCCCGCATCGCATCCCGCATAGCATATCATCATTGCATCGTATCGCTTGATCGTTGCACGTGGTTGATTGTATCCTTGTTGCTTGTTTGTCTTGTTTGGGTAGAGCCAGGAGACGAGTTCGCTACCGAGGAGCCCATTGAGTTTGCTTGTGAGGATCCAGTCAACTCTGACAACTGTGCAGGCAAGATGATCATACCCTCGAAATCACTACTATCTTTGCTATGCTAGTTTGCTTGCTCTTTGCTATGCCAATGCTACGATGCCTACCATTTGCTTGTCAGCCTCCCAATTGCCATGTCAAACCTCTAACCCACCTTGTCCTAGCAAACCGTTGATTGGCTATGTTACCGCTTTGCTCAACCCCTCTTATAGCGTTGCTAGTTGCAGGTGAAGATTGGAGGCCGTTCCTCGTTGGAACATCTTTTATTTATTTGTTGGGATATCATTATATTGCTATGTTATCTTAATGCATCTATATACTTGGTAAAGGGTGGAAGGCTCGGCCTCTCGCCTAGTGTTTTGTTCCACTCTTGCCGCCCTAGTTTCCGTCATATCGGTGTTATGTTCCCGGATTTGCGTTCCTTACGCGGTTGGGTTATAATGGGAACCCCTTGATATTTCGCCTTGTTTAAAGCTTTTCCAGCAATGCCCAACATTGGTCTTACCAGTTGCCACCTACCCCCTTTTCTTTCCCTTGGGTTCTGCAGACTCAAGGGTCATCTTATTTTTAACCCCCCCCGGGCCAGCGCTCCTCTGAGTGTAGGTCCAACCGAGCGATGTCCGGGGCTACCAGGGGCAACTCTGGGCTGGCCTACCAGACGTCTTGCTCATCTGAGTGTGCCCTGAGACAGAGATATGTGCAGCTCCTATCGGGATTTGTCGGCGCATTCGGGCGGTGTTGCTGGTGTTGTTTTAACCTGTCGAAGTGTCTTGAGTTACCGAGATACCTAGTCTGATCGGAACGTCTTGGGAGGAGGTCTATTCCTTCGTTGACCGTGAGAGCTTGTCATGGGCTAAGTTGGGACTCCCCTGCAGGGATTGAACTTTCGAAAGCCGTGCCCGCGGTTATGGGCAGATGGGAATTTGTTAATATCCGGTTGTAGATAACTTGAATTAAACTTAATTAAAATGAATCAACCGTGTGTGTTACCGTGATGGCCCCTTTCCGGCGGAGTCCGGGAAGTGGACACGGTGTTGGAGTTATGCTTGCGCAGGTTGTTCCTCTAGATTCTCGCTCGTGCTTTGCCTCCTCTTCTCGCTCTCTTTTGCGAATAAGTTAGCCACCATACTTGCTAGTCGCTTGCTGCAGCTCCACTCATATTTCACCTTGCCATACCTATAAGCTTAAATAGTCTTGATCGCGAGGGTGCGAATTGCTGAGTCCCTGTGGCTCACAGATACTATAACTCCAGATGCAGGTCCAGGTGATTCCGCTCCAGGTGACGATTACGAGCTCAAGTGGGAGTTCGACGAGGACTCTCAGCGTTATTATGTTTCCTTTCCCGATGATCAGTAGTGGTGCCTAGTTGGGGTTTGATTCAGGGCCTTGTCGCAAGTTGGGTTCTTTTCTATTTTGGCGTCGTAGTCGGGCCATGAGTGTTTGTATGATGGATGTTATTTATGTACTTTGATGTGACGTGGCGAGTGTAAGCCAACTATGTTCTCCCCCGTTTATTATATATTACATGGGATGTTGTAATGATTGCCTAACTTGCGACATTGCTTTCAATGCGGTTATGTCTCTAAGTCGTGCCTCGACACGTGGGAGCTATAGCCGCATCGAGGGCGTAACAAGTTGGTATCAGAGCCTTCCCCGACCTTAGGAGCCCCATTGCTTGATCGTTTTAGCAGCCGAGTTGTGTCTAGAAAAAAATGTTTTGAGTCAATTAGGAATTATATATCGGAGAGCTTAGGAATTCTTTTTACTCCCCAGTCTCCTCATCGCTCTGGTAAGGCATCCTGACGTAGAGTTTTGACTCTTCTCTTTGCAAATTTCACTAAAAAAAATTTTAGGATCACGCGAGTATCTTGGAATCGTTCCGATGGCTTATGATGAGAACATTGTCTTGGTGCCTCCTGTCAGGGGTTTAGTGGAAGTGTCCCAGGGAGTTGAGCTCTGAGGTGTTGCCATCATAATTTTATCGTTGCAATTCTGGAATACTTGAGATATGTTCGCCGACATCGAAAATCTCTTTTATGCAGTTCGTTGGTGAGATAACCTCGACGCCACCCAGTACTGGGGCGGGAGTTCGGGAGTATCGCCATAACTTGTATAACGGATGCTTTTCGAAGGTTGAGGTAGATGGTTTCCGAAGTTTTCTTGGTTATGTGTTGAAGGATGGATACAGCTGGATGTAGGATTTGCTAGTTTGGGTGAGATATTATGCTTCCCCTGTATCCCCAACACCTGATTGCATAACCGGAAAGGTTCGGGAGTTTCATAGGTGGGAATTCTCGTAGCTCTAGTTCTTCTTCCACGGATATTGGTTTGAGATTGGGATTTATTACCGATTATTCGTTCTTAATCCGTACCTTGTTGATTTATTTCTCTACCTTAATTCTACGTGGCTTCTCAATTTATGGATATGTGACCATTTGAAGAGGAATGCATTCGTTCATTTTGTTCGGATGTGAAGACTTTATGTTGCAATTTTCATTCCATTGGATTCAGCTTCAATATTTATCTATCAATGTGCTAATGGTGGTCAACCTCTTCAGGATGGCTCCCGCTAAGAGCACCAGTCAGAACCAGAATCAAGATCCGCCACCACCTCCACCTCCTCCGGAGGCATGGCAAGCTGTGATGGCCGCAACCAATGCAAACACCCAGCTGATCATGCAAATTCTCCAAGAGCGCAATCAAGGCAGTCAAGGGAATGAAGGCAGCAATCAGAGTCACTTTGCTACACTCAACCAGTTCCTTGCTAACGGGCCAAAGACTTTCAGCAATTGTGTTGAGGCAACCGATGCTGACGATTGGCTTGTGGATCTGTGTAAGCATTTCGAGTGCAGTAACGTCAGGCCTGAGGACTTTGTGAAGTTCGCTTCCTTCCAACTCAAAGATAAAGCTGCAGAATGGTTCCAGCAGTACAAGGATTCCAGAGGTGGACGTGTTATCACTTGGGATGATTTCTGTCGAGATTTCCGAGCTCATCATATTCCCCAGAGCGTGATTGAAAGCAAGCGTGAGGAATTCCGCAATCTGAAGCAAGGCTCTTTGTCTGTCTATGGCTACAACAAATTGTTCCAGAAGTTTGCCCGCTTTGCCAAGCAGGATGTTCCTGATGAGAAGAGCATGATATACCAGTTCAGGGGTGGTCTCAGAGAAGAAATTCAGCTCGCTCTTGTCCTCTTTGAGCCCTTGAGGTACGATGAGTTCTACAGCATGGCACTGAAGCAAGAGGCTTCTCAGTTGAGGTGTGATGCTTCCAAGAAGCGAGTCAGAGATGTTACTCCTTCTTCCTCTACTCAAGTGGCCAAGCAGCAGAAGTTTTGCTTCCTCCTCCTCCGTTCCGTCAGCCGTATCAGCAGAAGAGCAAAGGTGGCAGTGGTTCTTCCCACCCACCCAACCCTGGCTTTCATAACAAGACTTCGTCTCAAGCTCCAAGATCGAGTGCTCCGTATCACCGTCCACTTTCAGAGGTCACGTGCAACAAGTGCCAACAGAAGGGTCACTATGCCAACAAGTGTTTCAACCAGAGGCGTCTTCCTCCTCCTCCTCCTGTGAGATCGGCAAGTACAGCTGTGGTCAAGCATAACCCCAAGTCCGCCAAGGTCAACTTGCTGAATGCAGCTCAGGCAGAGGAATCACCAGATGTGATCATGGGTAACCTTCCTGTTAATGACATTCCCGCAAGAGTTCTTTTTGACACTGGTGCATCTTTATCATTTTTGTCGAAGCCTTTTGCATCCATGCATGATGTGCATACTGTTGATTTGCCTAAGCCGATAGCGGTTTCTTCTCCGGGTTTGTTCATGAACACCAAAATGATGGCTCCGGATGTTTCTATCACATTGGGCGACTACAAGTTCCTTTCTTCTCCTATGGTGCTTGGTAACTCGGATATTGATCTTATTCTCGGAATGGATTGGCTTTCTAAGCACAAGGCTCAGCTTGATTGTGCAGCCAGGCACATTCAATTGACTCATTCGTCTGAGGATGTAATTGTCTTTGCCGCTCGTGATGATACCATTCGTCTGTTTTCTCTCAATGAGAAGGGTGAATTGGACGCTATTTCGCAAATTCCAGTCGTTTGCGAATATCAAGACGTCTTTCCAGAAGAGCTCCCAGGAATGCCTCCGCACCGGCCAGTTGAATTCGTTATTGAACTAGAGCCTGGCACGGAACCTATGTGCAAACGTCCTTACAAGCTCGGACCTGAAGAGTTGAAGGAGCTGAAGAAGCAACTCGATGAGCAAGAAAGAATGGGTCTTATCCGGCCTAGTTCTTCTCCGTGGGGTTGTGGTGTTCTTTTTGTGAAGGAGAAGGATGGAACGGACCGACTTTGTGTTGATTACCGTCCGGTGAACAAGAAGACCATCAAGAACAAATACCCACTTCCCAACATCAATGAGCTGTTCGAACAACTCAAAGGTGCCCAAGTATTCTCCAAGCTTGATCTCCGTATGGGTTATCACCAGATTCGCATTCATGAAGAAGATATTCTCTCGCATGATGAACTTCATCTTCAACGCCTACACCAATGACTTCGTTTTGGTCTATCTCGACGACATTCTGGTTTTCTCGAAGAACAAGGAAGATCATGCCAAGCATTTGCGTTTGGTTCTCGATAAGCTCAGAGAACATCAGTTCTACGCCAAGTTCTCCAAGTGTGAATTTTGGCTCGATGAGGTTCTTTATCTTGGTCATATCATCTCTGCCAAGGGCATTTCCGTGAATCCTGAGAAGGTGTCCGCAATTGTGAATTGGGAACCTCCTCAGAACGTGAAGCAACTCCGCAGTTTTCTCGGTCTCGCAAGCTATTGCCGAAGATTCGTTGAAAACTTTTCTAAGATCGCGAAGCCTCTCTCTAATCTTCTTCAGAAGCACGTCAAGTACGTTTGGTCTCCGGAGTGTGATATTGCTTTCAACACTTTGAAAGAGAAGTTGATCACTGCTCCAGTTTTGACTCCGCCTGATGAATCCAAGCCGTACGAGGTCTTTTGTGATGCCTCTCTCCAAGGTCTTGGCGCAGTATTGATGCAAGAGAAGAAAGTTGTTGCTTATACATTTCGCCAATTGAAGCCTAATGAGAAGAACTACCCCACTCATGATCTCGAGTTGGCGGCGGTTGTGCATGCTCTTTTGACTTGGAGACATCTTCTATAGCTCTGCCAACTGAGCTGTTGTGATAGATTCTTTGATATGAAAAAATGAGCCACTTTGGTGAGCTTGTCGATGACAACGAAGATAGCATCATTGCCACGCTTGGACTTGGGAAATCCAGTCACGAAGTCCATCTCAATATGATCAAACTTCCATTCTGGAATGGCAAGAGGTTGGAGGAGACCAGCTGGTCCTTGGTGTTCCGCTTTCACTCTTCTGCAGACATCACATTCATTCACGAACTGAGCAATCTCGCGCTTCATTCGAGTCCACCAATACGACTGCTTGAGGTCATGGTACATCTTTGTACTTCCAGGGTGAATAGAGATGAGTGAATTGTGAGCCTCATTCATAATGACTTTAGAAGGTCACCTTTAGGCACAACAATGCGATCCTCGAAGAAAAGGGTATCCTTGTCATCAAGGCGATAGCACTTGTACTTGGGTTAACTCTTGGCAATCCCAATCTTCACCTTCTTCACCATGTCATCAAGAAGTTGAGCCTCGCGAATCTGATCTTCCAAAGTAGGAGAGACTTGGAGGTTGGCAAGGAATCCTTGAGGAACAAGTTGGAGATTGAGTTTGCGGAAAGGTTCACAAAGCTCTGGTTGGTAAGGCTTGATAATCAAATTGTTGCAGTAAGCCTTCCTGCTCAATGTGTCAGCAATTACATTGGCCTTGCCTGGAGTATATTCAATACTCGGATTATACTCTTGAATCATTTCGACCCAACGAGTCTACCTGAGGTTGAGGTTTGGCTGAGTGAAGATGTACTTGAGGCTCTTATGATCAGTGAAGATGTCCACTTTCCTTCCCAACAAGAGATGTCTCCATGTTAAAAGAGAATGGACAACTGCCGCTAACTCGAGGTCATGAGTGGGGTAGTTCTTTTCGTTGGGCTTCAACTAGCGAGAGGTATAAGCCACAACTTTCTTCTCTTGCATCAATACTGCACCAAGACCTTCAAGGGAAGCATCATAGAAGACCTTGAACGGTTTGGATTCATCAGGAGGAGTCAGAACTGGAGCAGTGACTAACTTCTCTTTGAGGGCGTTGAAAGCGATGTCACATTCAGGCGACCAGACATACTTCACATGCTTCTGGAGAAGGTTGGAAAGAGGCTTCGCGATCTTAGATAAGTTCTCAATGAACCTTCGACAATAGCTTGCGAGCCCAAGGAAGCTGCGGAGTTGCTTCACGTTCTGAGGTGGTTCCCAATTCACAATTGCAGACACCATGGCTATGCCCTTGGCGGAGATGATATGCCCAAGGTAGAGAACCTCATTGAGCCAAAACTCGCACTTTGAAAACTTCACATAGAACTGATGTTATCTGAGTTTATCCAGCACCAACCTCAAGTGCTTGGCATGATCCTCCTAGTTCTTGGAAAAGACCAAAATGTCATCGAGGTAGACCAAGACGAAGTCATTTGTGTAGGCGTTGAAGATGAAGTTCATCATGCGAGAGAATGTTGGCGGAGCATTGACAAGGCCGAAAGACATGACAGTGTATTCATATGAACCATAGCTTCTCTGAATGTTGTCTTGGGGATATCTTCTTCACGAATGCGAATCTGATGATAGCCCATATGGAGATCAAGCTTGGAGAATACTTGAGCACCTTTGAGTTGTTCGAAAAGCTTGTTGATGTTGGGAAGTGGGTACTTGTTCTTTATGGTCTTCTTGTTCAACGAACGGTAGTCGACACAAAGTCGGTCCGTTCCATCCTTCTTCTTGACGAAAAGAACACCACACCCCCATGGAGAAGAACTTGGACGGATGAGACGCATACGTTCTTGAATATCGAGTTGTTTCTTCAGCTCCTTCAACTCTTCAGGTCCAAGCTTGTAAGGACGTTTGCAAACAGGTTCCGTGCCAGGCTCAAGATCGATGACGAATTCAACTTGCCGGTGCGGAGGCATTCCTGGAAGCTCTTCTGGAAAGACGTCTTGGTATTCGCAAACGACTGGAATCTGAGAGATGGCATCCAGCTCGCCCTTCTCGTTGAGAGAAATCAGTCGGATAGTATCATCACGAGCGGCAAAGACGATTACATCCTTTGACGAATGTGTCAACTGAATCTGCCTGGTAGCACAATCAAGCTGAGCCTTGTGCTTACAAAGCCAGTCCATTCTGAGAATAAGATCAATATCCGAGTCGCCCAGAACAATAGGAGAAGCTAGAAATTTGTAGTCGCCCAACGTGATAGTAACATCCGGGACGCAGATATTAGCTGTCATTTGCTTGCCCGGGGACACAATTGATAAAGACCTTGGCAAATGTTGATAATCGCACTCATACTTTGATGCAAAAGGTGTAGAAATGAAACAATGCGATGCACCCGTGTCAAAAAGAACATTTGCAGGAACATCATTAACAGGAAGATTACCCATGATAACTTCTGATGAGTCCTCTGCCTGAGCTGCGTTCATCATGTTGACCTTGGCATGCTTGGGATTATGCTTGACCACTGCGGTGCTAGCAGATCTCACAGGAGGAGGAGGAGGAAGACGCCTCTGATTGAAGCATTTGTTGGCATAGTGACCCTTCTGCTGACACTTGTTGCATGTGACCTCTGAAAGCGGACGGTGATACGGAGCACTTGATCTTGGAGCATGAGACGAAGTCTTGTTCTGAAAGCCTAGGTTGGGTGGGTGGCAAGATCCATTGCCACCTTTGCTCTTCTACTAATAAGGCTGATGGAACGGAGGAGGAGGCAACCAATACTTTTGCTGCTTAGTTGCCACTTGAGTTGAGGAAGAAGGAGTTGCATCCCTGACTCATTTCTTGGAAGCATCGCACTTGAGTTGAGCAGTCTCTTGTTTCGGTGCCATGCTATAAAACTCATCATACTTCTGCGGCTCAAAAAGCACGAGAGCTAGCTGGAGATCTTCTCTGAGGCCACCCCTGAACTGATAAATCATGCTCTTCTCGTCAGGGACGTCTTGCTTAGCGAAACGAGCAAGATTCTGGAACATGATGTTAACTGGTAAACAGACAAGTTGCCTTGCTTCAGATTGCGGAACTCCTCACGCTTGCTTTCAACAACACTCTGAGGAATGTGGTGAGCTTTGAAGTCTTGACAGAATTCATCCCATGTAATCACACGACCTCCTCTGGAATCTTTGTATTGTTGATACCATTCTGCAGCTTGGTCTTTGAGTTGGAACGAAGCAAACTTGACAAAGTCCTTAGGCCTGACATTGCTGCACTCAAAATGCTTGCAGATATCCGCGAGCCAATCATCAGCGTCTGTTGCCTTGACATAGTTACTGAAGGTCTTTGGCTGGTTTGTGAGGAACTGGTTGAGTGTAGCAAACTGATTCTGATTGTTGCCATGGCCTTGATTTCCTTGGTTGAGCTCTTGCAAGAGTTGCATGATCAGCTGCGTGTTGGCATTGGTAGCGGCCATCACAGCTTGCCATGCCTCCGGAGGTGGAGGTGGTGGCGGCGGTTCAGGATTCTGACGCGTTGGAGGAGCCATCCTGAAGAGGGTGACATCTGTTAGCATCATGACAGACAAATATTCAAGCTGAATCAAATGGATCAAAATTGCAACATATAGTCTTAACATCCGAACAAAATGAACGAATGAATTCCAATTGAAATGGTCACACTTCCATAAATTGAGAAGCCACTTAGATAGAGGTAGATGAATAAAACAACAAGGTACGGACAAGAACAAATACTTGGTGAGGATTACCCAATAACAAACCAAATATCCGTGGAAGAAATACTAGATCTACATGAATTCCCACCTATGAAACTCCCGAAATTTTCCCGGTTATGCAATCAGGTGTTGGGGATACAGGGGAAGCATAATATCTGACCCAAAGCTAGCAAATCCTACATCCAGCTGTATCCATCCTTCAACACATAACCAAGAAACCTTCAGAAATCATTTACCTCAACCTTCGAAAAGCATCTGTTATACGAGTTATGGCAATACTCCCGAACTCCCGCCCTAGTACTGGGTGGCGTCGAGGTTATCTCACCAAGAACTGCATAAAAGAGATTTTCGATGTCGGCAAAACTCAGGTATTCCAGAATTGCAACGATAAAATTGTGACGACAACACCTCGGAGCTCAACTCCCCGGGACACTGCCACAACCCATAAATGTCAGGAGGCACCAAGAACAATGTTCTCGTCACAAATCCATCGGAACGATTCCAAGATACCCGCGTGATCCTAAAAAAAGATTTAGTGAAATTTGAGAAGAGAAGAGTCAAAACTCTACATCAGGATGCCTCACCAGAGCGACTAAGGGACTGAGGAGTAAAAAGAATCCTACTCTCTGATATATATAATCCTAAATGACTCAAAACATTTTTCTAGACTCAACAACGCCAGCGATTCGATCAAGCATGGAGGCTCCTAACTCGGGGAAGGCTCTGATTACCAACTTGTAACGCCCACGATGCGGCTATATCTCCCACGTGTCGAAGCATGACTTAGAGGCATAACCGCATTGTAAGCAATGTTGCAAGTGGGGTAATCTTCACGCAACCCATGTACTGAATAAAGGAAAGAGATACATAGTTGGCTTACACTCGCCACGTCACACAATAGCATAAATATCATTACATTCATCCAGATACAATCAAGGTCCGACTACGGAACTAAAATAAAGACAACCCCAAATGCAACAAAGTCCTCGATCGCCCCAACTGGGCACCACTACTGATCTTCTGGAAAAGAAACGTAGTATAATCCTGAGTCCTCATAGAACTCCCACTTGATCTTAGTCGAATCTCCTGGAGCGGTATCATCAGTCTCTGCATCTGGTTTTGGAAATCTGTGAGTCACGGGGACTCAGCAATCTCACACCCTCGCGATCAAGACTATTTAAGCTTTAGGAAGGGTAAAAGGTATGAAGTTGAGCTGCAGCAAGCACTAGCATATATGGTGGCTAAACATATGCAAAAGAGAGCGAGAAGAGAAGGCAAAGGCACGATCGATAAACTATGATCAAGAAGTGATCCTAGAACAACCTACGTTCAAGCATAACTCGAGACCATGTTCTCTTCACGGACTCCGCCGAAAAGAGACCATCACGGCCACACACTCTGTTGATTCATTTTAATTAAGTTAAGTTTCAGGTTATCTACAACCGGACATTAACAAATTTCCATCTGCCCATAACCGCGGGCACGGCTTTCGAAAGATCAAGTCCATGTAGGGCTGTCCCAACTTAGCCCATCACAAGCTCTCACGGTCAACGAAGGATATTCCTTCTCCCAAGACAATCCGATCAGACTCGGAATCCAGGTTACAAGACATCTCGACAATGGTAAAACTAAACCAGCAAAGCCGCCCGATGTGCCGACAGATCCCGGTAGGAGTCGCACGTATCTCGTTCTCAGGGCACACCAGATAGGTCAAGCTATGAGTGAAAACAACCCTCGAGTTGCCCCGAGGTGGCCCCGCAGGCTACCCATTTCAGACCAACAATCAGAGGAGCACTGGCCCAGTGGGGGTTTAAAATAAAGATGACCCTTGAGTCCGCGAAACCCAAGGGAAAAGGCTAGGTGGCAAATGGTAAAACCAAGGTTGGGCCATGCTGGAGGAGTTTTATTCAAGGCGAACTGTCAAGGGGTTCCCATTATAACCCAACCGTGTAAGGAACGCAAAATCAAGGAACATAACACCGGTACGACGGAAACTAGGGCGGCAAGAGTGGAATAAAACACCAGGCATAAGGCCGAGCCTTCCACCCTTTACCAAGTATATAGATGCATTAAAAATAGACAAGATATAATAATGATATCCCAACAATAAACATGTTCCAACAAGGAACAAACTCCAATCTTCACCTGCAACTATCAACGCTATCAGAGGGGCTGAGCGAAGCGGTAACATAGCCAAACAACGGTTTGCTAGGACAAGGTGGGTTAGAGGTTTGACATGGAAATATGGGAGGCATGATAAGCAAGTGGTAGGTATGGTAGCATAGGCATAGCAAAAGAGCGAGCATCTAGCAAGCAAAGATAGAAGTGATTTCGAGGGTATGGTCATCTTGCCTGCAAAGTTCTCCGAGTTGACGTTAGCTTGATCCTCATAAGCGTACTCAACGAGTTCCTCGATCACATAATCATCTCCCGGCTCTACCCAAAGCAAGAACACAAGCAAAGGGAGACACAATCAACCACGTGCAATGCACAAACAACATGATGCAAAACATGGCATGATATGCGGGATGTGATATACAATGCATATGCATGTTTCGGAAGGGAAAGATTGAACCTGGCCTCAACTTGGAAAACCAAGAGTGCCACTGGAAATATGAGTTGATTTCGGTCGAAATCGATATAAAGATCACCGGAATCGGATGCACGGTTTGCAAATGGCAAGCAAAACAAATATGGCACCGATCTGCGATTAACAGCATGAGGCCATCTAAATGCATCAAGAACAACATGCTACAGCAGTCTAACATAGCAACAAAGCACATGGCAGGGATCCACTCAAGATGCTTGATAAAATATGAACACTGAGCTACGGCTAATTCCCTCAATAGCAGGTTCAAACAAGCATGGCAAAAGTGCAAAAGATAACAGGTTACAGACTTAGTGAAAATAACAACATGGCAGGAATTTAACATCAGGAAGCAATGTTTAGAGCACGATAACAACATGATACAGTAACATATCATGGCAAATCAAGGCATGGCATGAAGCTACTCAGAGCATACAACAAAAGTACCTTACTGACCATAAGCCAAAAGGGATCAGAAAATACAATGGCAACCATGTGGACATAGCAATTATGGTTAACAGATTCAGACTTAGTAGAAAACTGGAACATGGCAAAACAGATATTAAGTAGGCATGTTTACGAGCTCGATGCACTCACCACAAGGCATTGCATGACAAACTAAGCATATACCCAGCAAGTATACATGTCATAGAAGCTAAACATGGCAAGAACAACTTCATAGCATGCACGGATCAACTACAACAACCTCGGCAAAAATGCTTAACACGTAAACAATCTGCCAGGAACATTTTATAGCAAAAGTAGAACTTGATTGAGTCAAGCTAGGGTGCTCCATAATTGCAAACAAACACATGGATGGATAGAGCACAACAATATTTACAAAACATCCTTACTGATCATGCTCAAAAGAGGCATGGATCACTCTGTAGCAACATGAATACATGGCATAAAAATATTGACAGGACAAAGAGAGAAGATATCTAAGTCCCAGATATCAGCAACATTATGAGAGCTACTTTGCATGCTTGTGCTAGTCACCACAAAGATTACAAAAATACATGGCATACATACCTGTAAAGATGGCATGGCGTACTTCAAAACATATGTAGGGCTCAAGTTCATAGGAGGCACACATTAATCATGGCAAAAATGACAAAAGTCCAATTGATGATATGAATCTGAAACTAATATAAACTAGCACTCTTGTAACAGCATTTAGGGCATCAAGATGAGCTCAAAAGAACATGATGCAATGAGATGAAATGAAGTACTCGTCGAGACGAACAATTTGATATGCTACACGCCCAAAACGGAGCCACGGATGCAGAGATATAGCATGATGAAAAATGCATAAAAATGCTAGGGTTAGGGCAAAAAGTCAACCGAGTCTCAGATTTGGATCGGGTTATTGTAGCAACACGGGGTTCGAGGTTCGCCGGCCGGAGAGGACGCCGGAGGAAGAGGAGATGGCGGATCCGGCGATGGAGGACGGCGGCGGCGCGGGGCGGCGCTGGGCGCGGACGGCGAGGAGGGTGTCGGTGGCCGGCGATGGCGGGCTCCGGCGGCCGAAACTCGCGGCGGCGAGGCGCGCGATGCCAGCGGAGCGGCGTCGGGGGTGAAGGAGGCAGGCGGCGGCGGACGCGGGATGGGCTGTGGGGGCCGGCCGTGGGCTTCGGCGGCCCGCGCGGTCGGCGGCGATGTGCGGCGCCCGTGGGGACACGTGTCGCGCGAGGATTGGACGGGGGAGCGGGACGGACACGTCAGGCCGTCCGGATTTCGTCCGGCGGCGCGAGGAGAAGGGAAGGTTAGGGTTCATCCGAGATTTTCGGGGGGGTGCCTTTTATAGGTAGGAGGTGCTAGGAGGCTCCAAATTGAGCACGGTTTTCGGCCACGCGATCGTGATCGAATGGCCTAGATGATGGAGGGGGTTTAAGTGGGTTTTGGGCCACTTTGGAGAGGTGTTGGGCTGCAACACACACGAGGCCTTCTCGATTCCTCGGTTAACCGTTGGAGTATCAAACGAAGTCCAAATGGCACGAAACTTGACAGGCGGTCTACCGGTAGTAAACCAAGGCCGCTTGGCAAGTCTCGGTCCAATCCGAAAACGTTTAACACCCGCACACGAAAAGAGGTAGAAAGGGACACTAGAGGACATAGGAGCACCGGAATGCAAAACGGACAACGGGGAAAATGCTCGGATGCATGAGACGAACACGTATGCAAATGCGATGCACATGATGACATGATATGAGATGCATGACAAAGACAAAAGCAACACGAAGACAAAACCCGACAACGAGGAAATATCATAACTTAGTGCCGGAAATGGCAAGAGTTGGAATACAAATATGGCAGGTTACATACGGGGTGTTACAGGCATATAGGACTGCATACAAAAATCCTATGGGTATGTCTCCCTATAAAATGGTTTATGGTAAAGCATGCCACTTACCTCTCGAATTAGAACATAAGGCATATTGGGCTATTAAAGAGCTCAACTATGACTTCAAACTTGCCGGCGAGAAGAGGTTATTTAACATTAGCTCACTCAATGAATGGAGATCCCAGGCCTACGAGAATGCCAAACTATTTAAAGAAAAAGTTAAAAGATGGCATGATAAAAGGATACAAAAACATGAGTTTAATGTAGGTGATTATGTATTGTTATACAACTCTCATTTAAGATTTTTTGCAGACAAACTCCTCTCTAAAAGGGAAGGTCCTTACGTCATAAATGTTGAAGTATTGACCCCTATTTGGTTTTGGAGTATTGACGGCAAACCTAGTTGAGGGACTAATGTGTTTGTGAGAATTGCAGGAAACACAGGTAGAAGTCCCTCATTGATTCGGTTTTACTACCAGAGATGACCCCTAAAAATGTACGAAGACATTGAAGACAATGGTGGTTTATGAAGATATTCATATTGAAGACAATGACATGAGAAGACTCCCTATGAAGCTTTTGGAACTCGAAGACCTAGATCCTTCGTAGTTTTATTTCATTCACGTTGTGTCATAGGAACCACCGTACTGTTAAGTGGGGTCGAAGAAAACCAGTCAGAGTGACTGAAGTGATGCCTAATTCAAATCCTATGTCTTCGAGCGAAGCCTATGAGAGAAAATCTTGTCCAGAGTCAGACAAGTCAGCTTTACTTGTAGCCCAAGTAAAGTTGCCGTGTGAGTTCAAAATTCGACCATTGGTACACGTGTCAGTTCCTTAGTGACCCAGGGTCATTTCGGACAGATCAGGTCGGGTTGCCAAGTGGCTATAAATAGTCCACCCCCACAACCTTAAACGGTTGGCTGCTCAGATTTCAGTGCATGGCTTTTGTCGTTTGAGAGCAACCCACCTCGAAGCCTTTGAAAGAAAAATTCCCAGTGAGGAGAAAAGCCCTAACCACCCAGAGCCAGAGTAAATTGGGCATCACTTAAGTCTTCGTGTCGGTGTGATCTGAAGACTTATTACACTTGAGGACTGTGCATCCTCCAGACGGTTAGGCGTCGCGTTCTGAGCATCCAAGAGAAATTGTGGATTGCCGGTGAACGAAGTCTGTGAAGGTTTGGGAGTCTACCTTGAAGACTTACCAGAGTGATTGGGCGAGGTCTGTGTGACCTTAGCTCAAGGAGAAAACGGTGAGGACTGGGTGTCTTGGACTAAGTGTCCTTGACTGGGTGTCCGGGACTGTGTGTCCTTTGGTTTAAATACCTAGCCGCTCCAACCAGACGCACAGTTGTCACAGCAACTGGAACTGGTCCAACAAATCATTGTCTTCAACGTGTCACTGGTTTCATCTTCACTTCCTTTTACTTATAGTTATTCATTGTGAAGCCATTGCATGCTTGCTTTATCTTTTGTCTTCACAACATGAATGTATGATCTGTTTGGCTTCATAACTTCTTCCTACCTGATCCTTATTACACTGAAGCTGGTTGTGATTGCGCTTTCACTCTATTGAATACATGACCATGGCTGGCCTAGTGTAATCTAACTTCCGCTGCATAGTAATAGGCATAATCTTCAGTGTTTGTCTTCATAACTCTCACGTATTGAAGACTTTCATAAAATCGCCTATTCACCCCCCCTCTAGTCGATATAACGCACTTTCAATTGGTATCAGAGCAAGGTGCTCCCTTGTTCTGTGTGATTCGGTTTAACCACCTGGAGTTTTAGCTATGTCGACTGCAGGGATAATCAAAGTCTCCGCTGCTTGTCCCGTCTTCGATGGAACTGAATATCCCTACTGGAAGAATAAGATGCGCATGCATCTTGAAGCCATTGACGTCGACCTATGGTATGCCGTCGAAAACGGCGTTCCCAAGGCTGGAGAAGGTGTCACTATCTGCTGATGTCAAGAAGTTCGTTCAACTGGACTCTACTGCCAAGAATATCATCTGTGGTCATCTGATCAAAGGACAGTATGGCCGTGTGAGTGCCTTGAAGACATCCAAACTGGTCTGGGATTGGCTCTCCAAAGTTAATGAAGGCATATCAACCCAGAGAGATCAAAGAATCAGTGTCCTTCGCAATCTCTTCAGCCGCTTCAAACGAAATGACAATGAGAATGTCCAGCACACCTTTGATCGGCTCACTGACATCACAAATGAGCTTCAAGCCCTCGGCGCTACTGAGATCACCAAACATGAAATCGTCAAGACGCTGCTGAGATCACTTGATAGTTCGTTTGACATTCTGGCCCTGATGATTCAAGAACGTCCTGATTTCAAGACACTCGATCCGTCTGACATACTTGAGAGGCTCAACACACATGAGTTTCAGCTTTCTGAGAAAAGAGATATCTACGGTCCAAACTATGGGCGAACTCGTGCCTTGAAGGAAAAAGCTGTCTCCTCATCTGAAGAAGAATCTGACTGCAGTTCTGATGATCCTGAAGACATTGGAAGAGAACTTGCAATGCTAGTGAAGAAGTTCCAAAAATTCACTAAGAAGAAAGGCTTCAGGAAATCTTCACGATCAAGCTCAAGGAATGATGAAGCTTCTGCTCATGACTACAAGAAGAAAACATGTCACAAGTGCAAGAAAACTGGACACTTCATCTCTGAGTGTCCACAGTGGGACAATGAGAATAGAAGGAAGAAGAAGAGCAAGGAATATGATTCTGACGACAAGAAGAAGAAGAAATACTCAAAGTCTTGTTCCAAAACTTCATCAAGGTCTTCATCACACAAGAAGAGCTCATCTGGCAAGGCACGTGCGTTTGTTGGAAAGGAGATGGATTCAGAGGAGGATTCCACATCTGAGGAGGCAGAGGTGGAGTCTGAGGAGGAGTCTGATTCTGGCATTGCGAGTCTGGCTACAGCATACGTTGCCAAGTCCATCTTCAATACTGAAGACAATGACTGCAACACCGACACCGACGCAAATGACAAGAACGACTCCACTCCTACCTACTGCTTCATGGCACGCGGTGCCAAGGTAAACACACGCACCACTCGCTATGAAACATCCAGTGACGATGACTCTGAATGTGATTCAAAACTTAGCTACAAAACACTTGCTAAAATTGCAACTGAACAACAGAAAGCTATGGAACATATTCAAAAACTGTTAGACAGAAGCGATGATCTGTTGGGTGCTGAAATGACTCGATCTGAATCCTTAATTAAAGACATAAAAAACCTTCACGTTAAGTATCAGGAACTTGAAGATCGTCATGATACTCTCTCAACAACTCATGAAAGGCTTTCCTATGATTATCTTCAAAGGAAGCAAGAACTTGAGAAATTGAGGGTGGCTCATGAAGATCTTCAAAAGGAAAACGAGTCACTTCGCGCTGAACAGATCAGTCCCGCTCAGGAAGGATTTGAACCACCATGTCTTAAATGCATTAAGCGTGATAATGCTACTTCTGTTGCTGAATGTTCCACTGCTACTACTGTTTCAATATCTTCAACTGTTGATGTGGTAACTAACCCCTCTGCTGAGGATACCACTGCTATTGCTGATGAGAATGCTAGGTTGAAGACATTGCTTGAAACAGGGATGTACAAAAGTCTGAAAGGGCATCAAATATTATGTGATGTCCTTAAGAAGCAGATTCTGAACCGAAACCCTAGGAAAGAGGGTGTTGGGTTCATAAGGAAAATCAATGCAGATGGCTCTTACTGGAAACCTGAGCAGTACCCCAAAACTACATGGGTTGCTGCAAAGGAACTTTCAGCAGATCCATCCAATTTATCTGGCTTCACTTGTGCTAACCCAATTATCATTGATGAATCCTTTGATGCAAACTATAAACTGTTTAAGAATCAGAATGATGAAGTGTTTGCCAGGTACATTGGTACTAACTGCAGGAATGGACCGCCTATGAAGAAGATCTGGGTTCCGAAAACATGTCTGGAAAATCTTCCTGTGAATGTCTTCATGACACCTCACTTGAAGAAGACAAACCTCAGACCAAAGGCTTCATATGGTCCAAATGCTCCATACAAACAGGGGACTCACCTGAATCGCACTAACACAAATGTTTTTGCAGGGGAACCATACTCAGGCATATGAATATGAGAGTGGTTCATCGAACCGTCATGTTCATATGACCAAAAATTATTCTGCTTATTCCTATGAATATTATTGTCCACCTGCTAGACTGTTTGCTAAGGTCTCAAAGCCAAAATTCTCAGATGCTGCACTTAGACTTATAGCTTCTAAGCCACCCTTGAAGATGTGGGTGGTTAAGAAAGCTTAACTCTCCTTTGCAGGGAAAGGTCTCCAGCACAAAAACAAAATCTTCTGATGCTATTGCTGGGGACCATAAAAATCTTGTGGGGCGCAAGATAAACTGCCCAAATGGCATCATTATGTACTTCATTCCTGAATCGCATGCTACTCTCCCCATTAGTCCTAATCTGGATCTAAGTTTTCATAACCCACTGGTTCGTCAAATGTTTATGCTTCACAATACCCTTCGTGAAGCCTATCCCCCTAACTGCACTGTAGGGTACGACACCAGCGACTTCAAAGTCTTCAGAATGGATTATTGATAGTGGGTGTACAAATCATATGACTGGCAAAAGAAGCCTTCTTATGGACTCAACATTACGTCCATCCGACAAGAGCCACATTACATTCGCTGACACTGGTAAAAGTAAGGTATTGGGTCTAGGTAGAGTTGCAATCTCAAAGGATCAACACATGGATAAAGTCATGCTTGTTGAATCCCTTGGCTTCAACTTAATGTCTATCTCAATGCTTTGCGATTTGAATATGATTGTAATGTTTGGCAAATATCGCTGCCTGGTGCTAATGGAATCTGACAAATCTCTAGTGTTTGAAGGGTATAGGAAAGGTGATTTGTATGTGGTAGATTTCTCAGCAGGACCACAACTTGCAGTATGTCTTCTTGCAAAAGCTTCAGAATGCTGGCTTTGGCATCGAAGGCTTGGGCATGCTGGCATGAGAAACCTCCACACCCTTGCGAAGAAAAAGCACGTCATAGGCATCGAAGGCGTCAAGTTTAAGAAAGATCACTTATGCGGTGCCTGTGAAGCAGGGAAGATGACAAGGGCAAAACATCCTTCGAAGACAATCATGACTACTACACAACCCTTTGAATTGCTTCACATGGATCTTTTCGGTCCCACTCACTACTCAACTTTTACTACTTCTGCATGCCTCTATGGCTTCGTAATTGTTGATGATTATTCTAGATATACTTGGGTGCACATAATCCTTTACAAGACTGAAGTGCAGGATGTCTTCAGACGCTTCGCAAATCGAGCTATGAACAATTTTGGCGCCAAGATAAAGCACATCAGAAGTGACAATGGCACTGAATTCAAGAACACTGGTCTTGATACATATCTGGACACCTTGGGCATCACACATGAATTCTCAGCTCCATACACGCCACAGCAGAATGGCGTCGTCGAACGCAAGAACAGAACACTCATTGAGATGGCCAGAACAATGCTAGAAGAATACAAGACTCCAAGAAAATTCTGGACTGAAGCCATTGATACTGCATGCCATACAATCAATCGTGTTTATCTTCACAAGCTTCTGAACAAGACATCTTATGAACTCCTAACTGGCAAGAAGCCAAATGTCAGTTGCTTCAGAGTATTTGGCGCAAAATGCTGGATCAAGGACCCACACCACACCTCAAAGTTTGCACCAAAAGCACATGAGGGCTTCATGCTTGGATATGGAAAGGATTCGAACTCCTACAGAGTCTTCAATCTCTTCCACTACAAAGTGGTTGAAACAGTGGATGTGCGGTTTGATGAAACCAATGGATCACAAAGAGAGCAATTGCCAAATGTGCTCGATGAAGTTCCAGCAAATGAATCAATCAAGCTTATGGGAACTGGAGAAATTGTACCTTCTGAAGCTCAACCTGAAGAAGAACTTATCATCTCAGCACCTGATCCACATGAAGACAATGCTCAGCCTGAAGATATACCTTCAAATGACCACATAGATCAGCAAGAGCAAAGTCTTCGCCCCACACACCCTCGTGTTGCAAATGAAGTACAAATTGACAAAATACTGGACAACATCAATGCACCTGGTCCACTCACTCGTTCAAGGGCAACTCAGCTAACAAACTTCTGTGGGCATTTCTTATTCGTCTCAATATCAGAACCCAAGAAAGTTGAAGAAGCCTTCATGGAACCTGAATGGATTCAAGCTATGCAAGAAGAGCTTCAACAGTTTGAGCTGAATAATGTATGGGAACTGGTTAAGCGTCCTGATCCACGGAAGCACAACATAATAGGCACCAAATGGATATACCGCAACAAGCAAGATGAGCATGGTCAAGTTGTCAGAAACAAAGCTCGTCTAGTTGCTCAAGGATATACTCAAGTGGAGGGTATTGACTTCGATGAAACATTTGCTCCTGTGGCTAGGCTTGAAGCCATACGCATACTGCTGGCCTATGCAAATCATCATAACATACTTCTATATCAAATGGATGTGAAAAGTGCCTTTCTCAATGGCAAGATTGAAGAAGTGTATGTTGCACAAGCACCTGGCTTTGAAAATCCAAAACATCCTGATATGGTATACAAGCTCAACAAGGCACTGTATGGCCTCAAACAAGCCCCCAGGGCCTGGTATGATACACTCAAGTACTTTCTGAAGAGCAAAGGCTTCATACCTGGTTCCCTGGATCCCACTCTTTTCACGAAGACATATGATGGTGAACTGTTTGTGTGCCAAATATATGTGGATGACATTATCTTCGGCTGCACCAATCAGAAGTATAGTGAAGAGTTTGGATACATGATGCAAGAGCAATATCAGATGTCCATGATGGGGGAGCTGAAGTTCTTTCTCGGTCTTCAAATACGGCAACAATGCAACGGCATCTTCATATCTCAAGAGAAATATCTTAAAGAGTGCCTGAAGAAGTTCGGTATGCAAGACTGCAAAGGCTTCACAACACCAATGCCAGCCAAGCATCATCTGGGTCCCGACGACAATGGTAAAGAGTTCGATCAAAAGGTATACCGCTCCATGATTGGGTCTTTGCTTTATTTATGTGCATCTAGGCCAGATATCATGCTTAGTGTTTGCATGTGTGCTCGATTTGAAGCGGCACCAAAGGAGTCGCATCACTTAGCTGTGAAGCGAATTCTTCGATATTTGGCTCACACCCCAACTCTAGGATTATGGTATCCAAAGGGCTCAGAGTTTGATTTAGTTGGATTTTCGGATGCTGATTATGCTGGTGACAAAGTTGATCGCAAGTCTACATCAGGCACATGTCACTTTCTGGGACGATCACTTGTATGTTGGTCTTCAAAGAAGGAGAACTGTGTATCACTCTCCACTGCTGAATCTGAATACATTGCTGCTGGATCTTGCTGCGCTCAGCTTCTGTGGATGAAGCAAACACTCAAGGATTATGGCATTCATCTGAAGCAAGTGCCACTTTACTGCGACAACGAAAGCGCCATCAAGATTGCCAACAACCCAGTTCAGCACTCGAAGACAAAGCACATTGAAATTCGTCATCACTTTCTCAGAGATCATGTTGTGAAGGAAGACATTGATATCATACACGTCAGCACTAAAGAGCAATTGGCAGATATCTTCACAAAGCCCTTGGATGAGAAGAGATTTTGCAAGTTACGATGTGAGCTAAATATCTTGGAATCCTCAAATGTCCTGTGATCAGGCACACATCCTAACACTTAAGCATATTGATGACTTAGATGTGCAACACACGAAGTAGCGTATATCTTCAAACAATGGAGACATACATTCTAAATGTGAATACATTAATGTGGAATTTGACTTCGGAGCGCCACGATAATTGTGCGCCGTGTCTGGGTCTAATACTTCCTATACGCTGGGTAACGCCACCACCAAACGTTCCATTTTGAAGTGTTTCTCTCATGGCGTTACCTCGCAATGTCTTCACAATTGGTTTGGTTTCATTCTCAATATGTCTTCATGATTATCTTCACTGCGTTGATTATATGGATATATATGTACTGATGTTCTGTCCTCTACAGCATTCACTTATAGCTATGTCTTCTTGGTTGAATCCTTTTGAACTAAGTGAATGTGATCGGACCCTAACCTCTCTATGCTTTCTATCTCAAACTCTATCTCTCCAAGTCATATGCATTCTGTTGAAACTGTCGAATGTCTTCACTGTGTCCTTGTCAGCCGAAGACATTGTGACAACCATAAAAGTCCGTTTTTAATGCTCATTCCTCCACATAAGATCCGGAGAAGCAGGAACGACCGTCCGACAATTTAGGTGTGCGTGGGACGTGGAACAAATCCCAATCGTCCTCTAACTGGCCACGCGTGCCTCAAATGCGAACCGCCAGGGGTACCTGCGTAATAGCGCAGTGCCGCCTCTATCCCTATAAATATACGATTCACTGCGGTCATTATCTCCTTCTTCCACCCTCGCATGAACCCTAGCACCACCGCTAGCACTCGACGACGCCGGCGACGAAGCGCTTCACTGTCGCAACCTCTCCGACGCCGTTTTCACGCCGACAGCGGACATCACTCTCTCCGCCGTTGCCGTAGGTGTCTTCCGTCGCCAAGTTAGGGCACGGAGGATCGAACTGCTCGGCCTCAACTCTCACTTTGTCTAGCAGTTCCAAGTGTGGTAAATAAAACCTCTTTTTACAGCTTCTTTTGATCCTTCAGTTCAGTCACTTTCTGCCATAAGAAGTTTCTCTTCACACCAGTTGAATCTCACGCTGCATCTCATAACATGCCTAGTATATTCACTTGTGCTTCATAAAGTAGTTAGATTCCTCACTTGTACTGATCTATGGGTTCGTACAAATCTGGAACCAACTTCTTATCTATAAGTGAATGTCTTCGCATAATGAGGTCAATGTCTTCTAAACCGATTTATCTTCAAAATCTTCTAAGAATGCATATGACCTCTTCCCCTTCCCTCGCACCTTAATGCTGTCACAGGTACATGTCCGTGGGAGAATCCTTTGGTTCTCATAGTCTGCATTCATTTGCAGAGTACTTGCAGCATCACATCAACTCGCCTGAAGCCAGTTCTTGCAAAAGGAAGCCTTTGAAGCCTTTGAACATCTTGAAGCCTTCCAAATTATTCATGGCTTCAGAAACAGCAGCAAGGAAGGGAGGCAGACAGCGACGTGGTGAAACGTCCAAAGATCTGCCTGATGAATTGGCAGAGATGTACAAAACTGATCCTGAAGAAAGCTATGGTCAGCGCAAGACACGAATCCAATGGATTCGAAGATATTGGGCAGAGCAATGGTTCCACTACCACTTCGTCACTCAGGAATATGCGGAGAAGTGCGCCATTAAGAGACCGTGGGGAGATGTATTATACAAAAATCTCGTACCCAGGTCCAGAGACGAAGCCATTGCTCAAGGCTTCTATCCATGCATGGTGAGAGGACCACAGCCAGCTGAGGCACATCTGTCATCACTTCTCTGGTGTCGCGATGATAATCTCTTCAAGCGCAACTTCCAGTTTGCACAACAGTCAGCGAAGATAAACAAGAAGAAATTTGGGCTTGACTTTAACCCTGGTCCCTCCTCACCAAGGGCAGATGGCACACGCAACGCTGATCCCAATATCATCGGGCCATATGCCAATCTTGCAGGCCTCATCACTCGCATCCTAGTCCAAGGGACTGCTGTAAATGACCCTCCAGCAGATACTGAGTCAGATGACGCCCCTGCTGCTCCGAAGCCAAAGCAGAAGAAGCCAAAAGCTCCAAAAGCTTCAAAGCCAGCCGCTTCTCCCAAGATCGCAAGAGTGAAGCCTTTAGCAACTGCACCTCCTGAAGCCAGTGTGCAGTCAGAAGGCTTATCACGGGTGTCCAAGCCCCAAGAAGCCAAGAAGCCTCAGCCACACACAGGCAAAGAGCTCACAGCTGCTGACATTCTGCGCTGCGAAGCCATTGAACTCTCGAGCGACGAAGATCTTGGAGATGATGCTCTTGAGTAGCTCATCAAGAGCAAGGAGGAGGCTGAAATCTTCAACAATCTGCCTCTGTTTGATGTCGCCATCATCCACAACTTCATCGATGAATGGTTTGACACACCAGACATAAGCTTCAATGATCTGCAGCTACCCATAGGCCTCAGCGTTGCCTTTCAAGGTGCAATCTCTTCAGAACTTGCAATAGCCCAGCGAATTGTAGAACTGAAGCAGAAAATTGATGATGAAAAGGCTCAGTTCAAGAAGCATGTGGCCAAGCTCAGTGTGCAAGAAGTGAAAAACTTCAAGATCATGCTGCACGAGCTGAAAGAAAACTTCCTGAAGACGCGTGCCGAAGCTCAAGGCTCGCGAGAACGCATGAAGACTTTGGCTGATCGCTGCGTGCAAGCCTACAATGAGGCAGAAAAGCGCAAGGCACTTGGGCGTCCCAGCATTGACCCCAGGATGGCCGCGAAGAAGAAAAAGAAGGCGGCTGTGCCCGAACCTGAAGCACCAAGGTCAGAACCTGATGCTCCAATTGTCTTCCCCGCTGCAACGACTGGCTCGAAGCCAAAGAGTCGATCAACCGCCTCACAGCACAAGAAGACACGGACTACAGAGGCTGAAGCTAAGAAGAGAAAACATTCTGAAGCCTCTCCTTCTGAACCCATCATCAAGAAGCGCAAGACCAAGAGATCTCGGGCTGCTCCCACAGAGCCCCTGATAGTTGAACCACTCTGCGTCCGCTATCCTGACGCAGATCGTCAGTTGATAGTGCATGAGCCTGCTTACATAGAGGCTCCTCACGCTGAAGACATTCCAGCAGCCAACCCCAATGCTGCTGAAGACATTGGTCCCCAAGACAATGTGCAAGGTGATGCAGCCCTTCCTCAGCTTGAGACAAGCGAACAGATCAGTATTGGTCGTCCATTGACGCCAATCACACAAAATGCGTCGTGGGAAGATCGCCCACAAGAGGAAGATGAGCCCCAACCCACTGCAACTCCACCAGCGCCTACACTCCATAGGCTTCGCAGAGGGCCAAGGGCTCAGGCTGCTGAAGACATTCCGGCTGCATCAGCCGAAGAGCAAGCTGAAATACCACAAGCTCCAACTTCCCCGCACCAACAAGAAGCAGTTCTCAAGGAGAACGTGCCTGAAGCTGAAAATGTTGAGGCTGCCACAAACAACGCCGAAGCAAATGTGGAGCCCTCCCCAACAACAGCTTCAGAAGACATCGAAGCTACTGCTCCTGAACATTCTGTGCCTGAGTCTGCTGCCGGACCACAATTCAACTATCATATTGCGCACAGGCCCCAGGTCCAGAAGCCGATCCCACGACTACCAAGGTTCCCAGGTCCTGCATCAGCTCCTGGTTCCTTCAACATCAACGGCTTCAGGGCAGATAACACGTTCTTCGACCGCTCCAAGAACCCTTATTCAAGGGAACAGATTGTATCAGATAGGTTCTGGAGCCATCAACAGCGCAAGTATTATTCATGCATCCTCTACAACCAAGGCCGCATCTTTCCTCACAAGCTCCTTGAGGTTGAAGCTGTTGCAGGTCTGCCTGGTCTGGAGGAAGCACTGGATTGCTTCAAGCAAGTGGGTTTGCTGCCATTTATCACCGACGAAGAGCACTGGAACGAAGAGCTTCTGCTCCAGTTCTATGCCACTTTGCATATCAAGGGCTATAACAGAGATCCGAAGACATGGATCCTGGAGTGGATGACAGGCAATATCCATCATGAAGCCAATGCGTTCGACCTAATTGAGCTTACCGGCCTTCCCACTCCTGGTGAATTCTTTGAAGAAGGGTGCCAACTCCATGCTGAAGCAATTGAGAGCATATTTCAGCGTCCTGAGCCAGATATGAGTCAGATGCTCTCAATGATGAAGCCATTTCCTCCAAATGCACCCTATCCAACTAAGTTCTTCGTTGAAGACTTAGAGTGCCTGCCCAGAACAATATATCACATCATAAGGCGGACTCTATGGCCTGTCAAGGGACACTCTCGATATGCAACGATTGATGGTGCAATGAAGACTCTCATCTTCTACATTCTTCATGGCAAATGCTTCAATACACAGGATCTCTTCATCCGTCAATTTGCAGCGTCTGCTTCAGAACTGTTTGGATTAAAGTTTTATGCTCCTTGGGTTATGAGGCTGATCAAGCTTCACTCTGCAATCTCCTATCAACCCTCAGCTCGCAATCATAGGATATTTTTGCCAGATGTGGACACATCTGCTGAAGCAATATATCCAGAGCCGGCCAAGCAACCACTAAGTCTTCAGAATGCAGAACACCAGAGCTTCACTCAAAATATTGAAGGTGTTGAAGCTCTCCCCCGAGTGTATCCAATGGCTGGCACCACACGTGCCCCTGCATCAACTGAAGCCACTAACAGCACAGCTGCAAAGAGACCCAAGAAGCGCGCTCGTACACTCAATGACAGAGAGCTTCTTGTGGCTCTTCACCAAAAGCAAGATAGGCATCACGACTGGCTCAAGAGGCAGATGAGAAGCATCATGCAAGAAGTCAATCGCATCAGAAATCTGGCAACCAAGAATGCATTTGTCACACACGAGACCTGTCGCCGCACTTGGAAGGGCCTCACCATGATGTGCCCTGAAGCTGAACTGCATGAGGATGGCTTCACAGAGCACTTCAAATTTGACTCCACGCCTCCCAGAAGAGCGGTGATGCGCAGCACACCATCACTTGAAGAGTCAGAGTTCTCTTCTTCTGCTGCCACCGTGTCTGGCCGGATAATTGAAGAAGAAGACGACGCGACATCATCTCCACCTGCTTCAACGCGCGTTGAATCTGCACCAAGCTCGTCTGCACCACCGCCAAACAACTCCACCGACCCTGCTGCGCCTGGGAACGCGTAGAAACCTCTATGTCTTCAAACCTTTTTGGTCATCACTGACAAAAGGGGGAGAAGCATATGATGGTTATAGTCTTCAAGCGGGTCACTATGGGCGGGTGCCTTCATATTTTGCTACATTTTGCTTCGTGCTTACAACTCCCGTTTTTTGCTACATTTGCTTCATTGAGTTGTAACACTTAGCCTTGATGGTCGTCTGCTACCTGTTTGTCACTCCGTTTTGCGAAGATAAATTCCGCATGTGCGACGATAAATTCCGCACTCATCTCATTCTGCAGACGTCCATTTTCCATTATGCATGTCATTATCTTCATATACTTTCACATGCATAGTGGATTGTCATAAGTTGAAGTGGATCTCCACAAGTACAACCTGCCATGTGCATTTGCATTCAAGAAGCAAATTACTTATATGCTCATCTTCAGGGGGAGCCCCTTGCAACTTATGAAGACAATTCTTTTACAATTTCACAAATTATGTTTCCCGTTGAAAACTTCAACTAGTTTGTCATCAATCACCAAAAAGGGGGAGATTGTAAGTGCATCTAGTGCCACCCCTAGTTGGTTTTGGAGTATTGACGGCAAACCTAGTTGAGGGACTAATGTGTTTGTGAGAATTGCAGGAAACACAGGTAGAAGTCCCTCATTGATTCGGTTTTACTACTAGAGATGACCCCTAAAAATGTACGAAGACATTGAAGACAATGATGGTTTATGAAGATATTCATATTGAAGACAATGACATGAGAAGACTCCCTATGAAGCTTTTGGAACTCGAAGACCTAGATCCTTCGTAGTTTTATTTCATTCATGTTGTGTCATAGGAACCACCGTACTGTTAAGTGGGGTCAAAGAAAACTAGTTAGAGTGACTGAAGTGATGCCTAATTCAAATCCTATGTCTTCGAGCGAAGCCTATGAGAGAAAATCTTGTCCAGAGTCAGACAAGTCAGCTTTACTTGTAGCCCAAGTAAAGTTGCCGTGTGAGTTCAAAATTCGACCATTGGTACACGTGTCAGTTCCTTAGTGACCCAGGGTCATTTCGGACAGATCAGGTCGGGTTGCCAAGTGGCTATAAATAGTCCACCCCCACAACCTTAAACGGTTGGCTGCTCAGATTTCAGTGCACGGCTTTTGTCGTTTGAGAGCAACCCACCTCGAAGCCTTTGAAAGAAAAATTCCCAGTGAGGAGAAAAGCCCTAACCACCCAGAGCCAGAGTAAATTGGGCATCACTTAAGTCTTCGTGTCTGTGTGATCTGAAGACTTATTACACTTGAGGACTGTGCATCCACCAGACGGTTAGGCGTCGCGTTCTGAGCATCCAAGAGAAATTGTGGATTGCCGGTGAACGAAGTCTGTGAAGGTTTGGGAGTCTACCTTGAAGACTTACCAGAGTGATTGGGCGAGGTCTGTGTGACCTTAGCTCAAGGAGAAAACGGTGAGGACTGGGTCTCTTGGACTAAGTGTCCTTGACTGGGTGTCCGGGACTGTGTGTCCTTTGGTTTAAATACCTAGCCGCTCCAACCAGACGCACAGTAGTCACAGCAACTGGAACTGGTCCAACAAATCATTGTCTTCAACGTGTCACTGGTTTCATCTTCACTTCCTTTTACTTACAGTTATTCATTGTGAAGCCATTGCATGCTTGCTTTATCTTTTGTCTTCACAACATGAATGTATGACCTGTTTGGCTTCATAACTTCTTCCTACCTGATCCTTATTACACTGAAGCTGGTTGTGATTGCGCTTTCACTCTATTGAATACATGACCATGGCTGGCCTAGTGTAATCTAACTTCCGCTGCATAGTAATAGGCATAATCTTCACTGTTTGTCTTCATAACTCTCACGTATTGAAGACTTTCATAAAATCGCCTATTCACCCCCCCTCTAGTCGATATAACGCACTTTCAGGCGCGCCCTACCCCCTGGGCGCGCCCCCTGCCTCGTGGGCACCTCGTGTTCTCTCCGGACTCCGTTTTCTTGCACGATACTTCTTTTGGTCGGTAAAAATTCATTATATAATCTCCCTAAGGTTTTGATCACCGTATCACACAAATATCCTCTGTTTTTGTTTCGAGTTGTTTCTACTACAGATTAAAGCAATATGTCATCCCAAGATTCGGAGGGAGAAAGCTATGTGGCTGATTACCTTGCAGATCATAAGGTCTATGGGGACTTGGAGCATTGTGGTTGGACCATGGAGGAAGGAGAAGACTATGAGCCTAGGGGAAAAGAGGAGACGAGCTCAGATGAAGATGAAGTCCCATTACCTCAACCTGGGGACATGCATGTGGAGTTCAAAAAGTCAAGCCTCCCCAATAAAGCAAAGAAACCTAAGATCGAGTTTATCCCTTTTCGTCTCTTGCAGGAGAACAAACAAGAACTATGCAAAAAGGTATTAAGCCTTGAGCGGGAGATCGAGGACCTAAGGGAGAAAAATTCTATCCTCAAGCGCAAATTAAGGAAGAAGCACATGCCATCAACAACTCCATCATCACCAACCCCGAAGGAGACATAAACACAAGGGTACGGGCACTCCCGCTTGGCAACTGCCAAGCTTGGGGGAGTGCCCCGGTATCGTATCACCATCACTTTTATCTTTACCTTTTTCTTAGTTCGGTCCTTTTGGTAATATCTTGATCTAGTAGAATAAAGTTTTAGCATGATCCAATTTTTAGTTTTGCTTTATGATCCTTCTATGTAATTAAGTCCATGAGCTATATATAATAAAGATTAGTGTTGAGTCAAGGGCTTGATTATCTTACTATGATCTTGAGGGAATAAAATAAAAGAGAAGAAATAAAAAGAAATAAAGAGATCATATGGATCTTATGGAGAGTAATGACTTCGCATATAAAGAGTATGATGAATAAAAGTCATTGAGAGTTGACAAACATAGTTTTGGTCATCGTTGCAATTAATAGGAAGTAATAAAGAAAGAGAGGTTTTGACATATAAATATACTATCATGGACATCTTTTATGATTGTGAGCACTCATTAAAGTATGATATGCTAAAGAGTTGATGTTGGACAAGGAAGACAATGTAATGGGTTATGTTTTCTTGCATCGGAGATAAATTATATTGTCATGGATCATACAACATGTTGAGCTTGCCTTTCCCTCACATGCTAGCCAATTTCTTTGCACCATGTAGAGATACTACTTGTGCTTCCAAATATCCTTAAACCTAGTTTTTCCATGAGAGTCCACCATATCTACCTATGGATTGAGTAAGATCCTTCAAGTAAGTTGTCATCATTGCAAGCAATAAAAATTGCTCTCTAAATATGTATGATTTATTAGTGTGGAGAAAATAAGCTTTATACGATCTTGTTATGTGGAAGAAATAAAAGCGACGGACTTCATAATAAAGGTCCATATCACAAGTGGCAATATAAAGTGACGTTCTTTCGCATTAAGATTTTGTGCATCCAACCATAAAAGCACATGACAACCTCTGCTTCCCTCTGCGAAGGTCTTATATTTTATTCTTGTCTATTACTTCATGCAAAGAGTCACGGTGATCTTCACCTTTCCTTTTTACATTTTATCCTTTGGCAAGCCCAATGTGTTGGAAAGATCCAGGTATATATAGCTAATTGGATGTGAGTTTTCATGAACTATTATTGTTGACATTACCCTTGAGGTAAAAAAGTTGGGAGGCAAACTATAAGTTCCTATCTTTCTTTGTGTCCGATTAAAACTTCATAACCATAAATATCGCGTGCGTGTTAGCAATTGTGAAAGACTAAAAGATTAAAGTTTGTTAGTTTTCGATGAAGTTTCTGATTCATACTTGAGTATGTGAATGAATTGTTACTTTAGCATAAGAGATCATACGACAATATATATATATATATATGTTGTTGTTCTAAGAATGATCATGATGCCCTCATGCCCGTATTTTATTTTATCAAAACCTCTATCTCTAAACATGTGGACATATTTTTCGATTCCGGCTTTCGCTTGAGGACAAGCGAGGTCTAAGCTTGGGGGAGTTGATACATCCATTTTGCATCATGCTTTTATATCAATATTTATTGCATTATGGGCTGTTATTACACATTATGTCATAATACTTATGCCTTTTCTCTCTTATTTTACATGGTTTACGTGAAGAGGGGGAATGCCCGCAGCTGGAATTCTGGGCTGGAAAAGGAGCAAATATTAGAGACCTATTCGGCACATCTCCAAAAGTCCTGAAACTCCACAGGAATTATTTTCAGAATATATAAAAATATTGGGCGAAAGAAGAACCAGAGGGGGGGCCACCCACCGTCCACGAGGGTGGGGGCACGCGCTACCCCCCTGGGCGCGCCCCCTGCCTCATGGGCCCCCTGGTGGCCCTTCGATGCCCATTGATGCGTCTTCGTCGTATCTATAATGTTTTATTGTTCCATGCCAATATTCTATAACTTTCATATACTTTTTGGCAACTTTTTATACTATTTTTAGGACTAACATATTGATCCAGTGCCTAGTGTCAGTTCCTGTCTGTTGCATGTTTTTGGTTTCGCAGAATATCCATATCAAACGGAATCCAAATTGGATAAAAACGGATGGAGAATTATTTTGGAATATTTGTGATTTTTGGGAAGAAAATCAACGCGAGACGGTGCCCGAGGTGGCCACGAGGGTGGGGCCCACGGCCACTACAGGCAGGCGCGCCCCCACCCTCGTGGGCCCCTGGTAAGGCGGTTGATGCTCTACTTTGGCCGCAAGAAAGCTAATTTTTGGAAAAAGATCTAGGCGAAGGTTTCAACCCAATCGGAGTTACGGATCTCCGGATATAAAAGAAACGGTGAAAGGGCAGCTAAATAGAACGCGGAAACAGAGAGAGACAGAGAGACAGATCCAATCTCGGAGGGGCTCTCGCCCCTCCTGTGCCATGGAGGCCATGGACGAGAGGGGAAACCCTTCTCCCATCTAGGGAGGAGGTCAAGGAAGAAGAAGAAGGAGGGGGGCTCTCTCCCCCTCGCTTCCGGTGGCAACGGAGTGCCACCGGGGGCCATCATCATCACCGCAATCTTCACCAACAACTTCACTGCCATCATCACCAACTCTTCCCCCTCTATGCAGAGGTGTAACCTCTCTCTTACCAGCTGTAATCTCTACTTAAACATGGTGCTCAATGCTATATATTATTTCCCAATGATGTATGGCTATCCTATGATGTTTGAGTAGATCCGTTTTGTCCTATGGGCTATTTGATGATCAAGATTGGTTTGAGTTGCATGTTTTATTAATGCTGCTGTCCTATGGTGCTCTCCATGTCGCGCAAGCGTGAGGGATCCCTGCTGTAGGGTGTTGCAATACGTTCATGATTAGCTTATAGTGGGTTGCGTGAGTGACTAAAACACAAACCCGAGTAAGGGGGGTGTTGCGTATGGGATAAAGAGGACTTGATGCTTTAATGCTATGGTTGGGTTTTACCTTAATGATCTTTAGTAGTTGTGGATGCTTGCTAGAGTTCCAATCATAAGTGCATATGATCCAAGTAGAGAAAGTATGTTAGTTTATGCCTCTCCCTCATATAAAATTGCAATAATGACTACCTGTCTAGTTATCGATTGCCTAGGGACAAATAACTTTCTCGTAACAACAAGCTCTCTACTAAAACTAATTTACTTGTGTCTTTATCTAAACAGCCCCTACTTTATATTTACATGCTCTTTATTACCTTGCAAACCTATCCAACAACACCTACAAAGTACTTCTAGTTTCATACTTGTTCTAGGTAAAGCGAACGTCAAGCGTGCGTAGAGTTGTATCGGTGGTCGATAGAACTTGAGGGAATATTTGTTCTACCTTTAGCTCCTCGTTGGGTTCGATACTCTTACTTATCGAAAACGGTTGCGATCCCCTATACTTGTGGGTTATCAAGACCTTTTTCTGGCGCCGTTGCCGGGGAGCAATAGCGTGGGGTGAATATTCTCGTGTGTGCTTGTTTGCTTTATCACTAAGTAATTTTTATTTGCTGTTATTAGTTGTTATCTATCATTAGTTATGGATATGGAACACGAAATACCAAAAAAATTAGGTGTACTTTCTGCTCATGGAGATCGGGAACCTCCTAAAACCCTCGATGCTGGTTATGTGAAAGATATTATGTACTACTTTAATAATCTTGAGAAAAACCCATTCAATTATGTAATGGGAGTAACGTTGGATCAACGTGAATACTTTAGGGATTACTGCTTGACACAAAAAGGGAAACTATTATGGGATCAAATTCATATATTGAATTGGTATGCTAGGCAACTATGCTTGAGATATGATTATACTTGTTGCTCTAGGATGAAGGCTCCACACCTTCCCTTTTCATGCAAATTTAATGATAATAAAACCTTAGCTTCGTATGCTAATGGTATATATGATTACTATGATGTGGAACAAATAGAAGAATTTGTTGCTTTTATGGGTGCTTATGAAATTGAATCTATGTTTAAAGAGTTTGAAGATTTTGATGATCCGGTTTATAGAACTGAAAATTTAGCTATCCTTAAATATTGTTATGAGAATTATGAATACAATTTCGATATTAATGCACTTATTGAGAAAGTCTCCGCTATCCAAGAAGAGATTAATATTTTGCAGGAATCTATGGAAGAAGAAGTTGATGAAACTGTGAGCTCATTAGATGAAAAAGATGAGGAGGAGAGCGAAGAACAAAAGGGGGAAGAGTGGATTGATCACCCGTGCCCACCTTCTAATGAGAGTAACTCTTCAACTCATACATTTTTTAATTTCCCTTCATGCTTACCGAAGGATGAGTGCTATGATAATTGCTATGATCCAATTGATCCTTTTGAAATATCCCTTTTTGATGATGCTTGCTATGCTTGTGGCCAAGATGCCAATATGAATTATGCTTATGAAGATGAACTTGCTATAGTTCCTTATGTTAAACATGAAATTGTTGCTATTGCACCCACACATGATAGTCCTATTATCTTTTTGAATTCTCCCGACTACGCTATATCGGAGAAGTTTGCCCTTATTAAGGATTATATTGATGGGTTTCCTTTTACCGTTGCACATGGTGATTTTGGTGAATATAATATGCATGTGCTTTCCTCTCCTACTTGCAATTATTATGAGAGAGGAACTATATCTCCACCTCTCTATGTTTCCCACATGATAAAATTGCAAGAAACTATTTATACTATGCATTGGCCTTTACTTTGTGTGCATGAAATTTTCTTTTATGACATGCCGATGCATAGGAAGATAGTTAGACTTCATTTTTACATGATATATGTTACTTTGTGCTCATTACTAAATTATAAATAATTGTTAATTAAAATTGGCTTTGATATACCTTGGGATCCGGGTGGATCCATTACTTGAGCACTTTATGCCTAGCTTAATGGCTTTAAAGAAAGCGATGCCAGGGAGACAACCCGGAAGTTTTAGAGAGTCATTTATTTATGTTGAGTTATTTTATATAGTTTTAAAACAACAAAAATAAAGAGGGGAACCCAAAACTTTTTCAAAAAGGAAAGTGAAAGTGAGAAAGACAAGCATTGTTGAAGTGGGAGAGCTCCTTGAACTTTGTTCATGCTCACGAAAACTTTCTGAATCTTGATTACAGAAACTTTTAAATAAAAATAATTATCCCCTTTTAGAATTCCATTGTATTATAAAAATAATGTGCCAAGGTTTGCCTTTAGGATGTTTACATTTGCTTGATGGTTTGTACGGTGCAGGACAGAAACTTTGGCGGTAGTGCGCGATTTTACATTTCTTGCTGGAACGTCAAATGGTTCTGATTCTTTTTGCACTGTCTTTATATACAAATTGTTTATTTTTCCTAATTTTGGCAGATTTTTTCAAGTACCAGAAGTATGGTGAATTTTCATATTATTACAGATTATTCTGTTTTAGACAGATTCTGTTTTTGATGCATAGTTTGCTTGTTTTGATGGAACTATCAATTCCTGTCAGTGGATTAAGCCATGAAAAGTTATATTACAGTAAACACAATGCAAAAACAAAATATGAATTGGTTTGCAACAGTACTTAGAGTAGTGATTTGCTTTATTATACTAACGGATCTTACCGAGTTTTCTGTTGAAGTTTTGTGTGGATGAAGTGTTCGATGATCGAGAAGGTCTCGATGTGAGAAGAAGGAAGAGAGGCAAGAGCTCAAGCTTGGGGATGCCCGAGGCACCCCAAGTAAATATTCAAGGAGACTCAAGCGTCTAATCTTGGGGATGCCCTGGAAGGCATCCCCTCTTTCTTCAAGAAGTATCGGTATGTTTTCGGATTCGTTTCGTTCATGTGATATGTGCAATCTTGGAGCGTCTTTTGCATTTAGTTTAAATTTTTTTCTTTTATGCACCATGCTGGTATGAGATAATCCTTGGTTGATTTATAGAATTCTCTTTGCACTTAACTTATATCTTTTGAGTATGGCTTTATAGAATGCTTCATGTGCTTCACTTATATCATTTGAAGTTTGGATTGCTTGTTTCTCTTTACATACAAAACCACCATTTGTAGAATGCTCTTTTGCTTCACTTATATTTGAGAGCGCAGGCATATATTTTGTAGAAAGAATTAAACTCTCTTGATTCACTTATATCTATTTAGAGAGATGACAGGAACTGGTCATTCACATGGTTAGTCATAAAATCCTACATAAAACTTGTAGATCACTGAATATGATATGTTTGATTCCTTGCAATAGTTTTGTGATATAAAGATGGTGATATTAGAGTCATGCTAGTGGGTAGTTGTGGATTAGTATAAATACTTGTGTTGAGGTTTGTGATTCCCGTAGCATGCACGTATGGTGAACCGTTATGTAACGAAGTCGGAGCATGATTTATTTATTGATTGTCTTCCTTATGAGTGGCGGTCGGGGATGAGCGATGGTCCTTTCCTACCAATCTATCACCCTAGGAGCTTATGCGTAGTACTTTGTTTCGATGACTAATAGATTTTTGCAATAAGTATGTGAGTTCTTTATGACTAATGTTGAGTCCATGGATTATACGCACTCTCACCCTTCCATTATTGCTAGCCTCTCTAGTATCGCGCAACTTTCGCCGGTACCATAAACCCACCATATACCTTCCTCAAAACAGCCACCATACCTACCTATCATGGCATTTCCATAGCCATTCCGAGATATATTGCCATGCAACTTCCATCATCATCATATACATGACTTGAGCATTCATTGTCATATTGCTTTGCAGGATCGTAGGATAGCTAGCATGATGTTTTCATGGCTTTTCCATTTTTTTGATGTCATTGCTACGCTAGATCATTGCACATCCCGGCACACCGCCGGATGCATTCATATAGAGTCATACCTTTGTTCTAGTATCGAGTTGTAATATCGAGTTGTAAGTAAATAAAAGTGTGATGATCATCATTATTAGAGCATTGCCCCAGTGAGGAAAGGATGATGGAGACTATGATTCCCCCACAAGTCGGGATGAGACTCCAGACGAAAAATAAAAAATAAAAAAGGAGAGAAAGGCAAAAAAAGCAGAGAAGGCCCAAAAAAATAAAAAAATGAGAGAAAAAGAGAGAAGGGGCAATGTTACTATCCTTTTACCACACTTGTGCTTCAAAGTAGCACCATGTTCTTCATATAGAGAGTCTCTTGAGTTATCACTTTCATATACTAGTGGGAATTTTCATTATAGAACTTGGCTTGTATATTCTGATGATGGGCTTCCTCAAATGTCCGAGGTCTTCATGAGCAAGCAAGTTGGATGCACACCCACTTAGTTTTCAGTCTGAGCTTTCATACACTTATAGCTCTTAGTGCATCCGTTGCATGGCAATCCCTACTCACTCACATTGATATCTACTAATGGGCATCTCCATAGCCCATTGATACGCCTAGTTGATGTGAGACTATCTTCTCCTTTTTGTCTTCTCCACAACCACCATTCTATTCCACCTGTAGTGCTATGTCCATGGCTCACGCTCATGTATTGCGTGAAAGTTGAAAAGGTTTGAGAACGTCAAAAGTATGAAACAATTGCTTGGCTTGTCATCGGGGTTGTGCATGATGTGGATATTTTGTGTGGTGAAGATGGAGCATAGCCAGACTATATGAATTTGTAGGGATAACTTTCTTTGGCCATGTTATTTTGAAAAGACATGATTGCTTTATTAGTAGGCTTGAAGTATTATTGTTTTATGTCAAATGATAGATTATTGCTTTGAATCACTCGTATCTTAATATCCATGCCATGATTAGATATGTGATCAAGATTATGCTAGGTAGCATTCCACATCAAAAATTATCTTTTTATCATTTACCTACTCGAGGACGAGCAGGAATTAAGCTTGGGGATGTTGATACGTCTTCATCATATCTATAATTTTTGATTGTTCCATGCCAATATTCTACAACTTTCATATACTTTTTGGCAACTTTTTATACTTTTTTTGGGACTAACATATTGATCCAGTGCCCAGTGCTAGTTCTTGTCTGCTGCATGTTTTTGGTTTTGCAGAATATCCATATCAAACGGAATCCAAACGGGATAAAACGGGCGGAGAATTATTTTGGAATATTTGTGATTTTTGGGAAGAAAATCAACGCGAGACAGTGCCCGAGGTGGCCACGAGGGTGGGGCCCACGGCCACTATAGGCAGGCGCGTGCCCCACCATCGTGGGTCCCTGGTAAGGCGGTTGATAATCTACTTTGGCCGCAAGAAAGCTAATTTTTGGAAAAAGAGCTGGGCGAAGGTTTCAACCCAATGGGAGTTACGGATCTCCGGATATAAAAGAAACGGTGAAAGGGCAGCAAAACAGAACGCGGAAACAGAGAGAGACAGAGGGACAGATCCAATCTCGGAGGGGCTCTCGCCCCTCCCGTGCCATGGAGGCCATGGACCAGAGGGAAGACCCTTCTCCCATCTAGGGAGGAGATCAAGGAATAAGAAGGAGGGGGCTCTCTCGCCCTCGCTTCCGGTGGCACCGGAGTGCCACCGGGGGCCATTCATCATCACCGCAATCTTCACCAACAACTTTACCGCCATTATCACCAACTCTTCCCCCCTCTATGCAGCGGTGTAAACTCTCTCTTACCCGATGTAATCTCTACTTAAACATGGTGCTCAACGCTATATATTATTTCCCAATGATGTATGGCTATCATATGATGTTTGAGTAGATCCGTTTTGTCCTATGGGCTATTTGATGATCAAGATAGCTTTGAGTTCAATGTTTTATTATTGCTGCTATCCTATGGTGCTCTCCGTGTCACGCAAGTGTGAGGGATCCCCGTTGTAGGGTGTTGCAATATGTTCATGATTCGCTTATAGTGGGTTGCGTGAGTGACTGAAACACAAACCCGAGTAAGGGGTTGTTGCATATGGGATAAAGAGGAATTGATGATTTAATGCTATGGTTGGATTTTACCTTAATGATCTTTAGTAGTTGCGGATGCTTGCTAGAGTTCCAATCATAAGTGCATATGATCCAAGTAGAGAAAGTATGTTAGTTTATGCCTCTCCCTCATATAAAATTGCAATAATGGTTACGGGTCTAGTCATCGATTGCCTAGGAACAAATAACTTTCTCGTAACAACAAGCTCTCTACTAAAACTAATTTACTTGTGTCTTTATCTAAACAGCCCCTACTTTATATTTACATGCTCTTTATTACCTTGCAAACCTATCCAACAACACCTACAAAGTACTTCTAGTTTCATACTTGTTCTAGGTAAAGCGAACGTCAAGCATGCGTAGAGTTGTATCGGTGGTCGATAGAACTTGAGGGAATATTTGTTCTACCTTTAGCTCCTCGTTGGGTTCGACACTCTTACTTATCGAAAACTGTTGCGATCCCCTATACTTGTGGGTTATCACCCATCTTTGGCTATATGTAGTATTTCGTCGAGAGAAAATTTATAAGCAAGCTCACGGGACGAAACTCTGCCGCCACGAGGTGGAACCAATCTAGGGCTCCGGCGGAGCTGTTCTGCCGGGGAAACTTCCCTTCGGGAGGGGGAAATCATCACTATCGTCATCACCAATGATGCTCTCATCGGGAGGGGGTCAACTCCATCAACATCTTCACCAACACCATCTCATCTCAAACCCTAGTTCATCTCTTGTATCCAAACCTCAGATTGGTACATGTGGGTTGCTAGTAGTGTTGATTACTCCTTGTAGTTGATGCTAGTTGGTTTACTAGGTGGAAGATCATATGTTCATATCCATTATGCATATTAATACCCTTCTGATTATGAACATGAATATGCTTTGTGAGTAGTTACGTTTTTTCCTGAGGACATGGGAGAAGTCTTGCTATAAGTAGTCATGTGAATTTGGTATTCGTTCGATATTTTGATGAGATGTATGCTGTCATCCCTCTAGTGGTGTCATGTGAACATCGACTACATGAAACTTCACCATTGTTTTGGCCTAGAGGGAGGCATTGGGAAGTAATAAGTAGATGATGGGTTGCTAGAGTGACAGAAGCTTAAACCCTAGTTTATTCGTTGCTTCGTAAGGGTTGATTTGGATCCATATGTTTCATGCTATGGTTAGGTTTACCTTAATACTTCTGTTGTAGTTGTGGATGCTTGCAATAGGGGTTAATCATAAGTGGGATGCTTGTCCAAGTAAGGGTAGTACCCAAGCACCGGTCCACCCACATATCAAATTATCAAAGTACCGAACACGAATCATATGAACGTGATGAAAACTAGCTTGACGATAATTCCCATGTGTCCTCGGGAGTGCTTTACTTTATATAAGAGTTTGTCTAGGCTTGTCCTTTTCTACAAAAAGGATTGGGCCATATTGCTGCACCTTATTTACTTTTACTATTTGTTACCCGTTACCTATTACCTTATCACAAAACTATCTATTACCGATAATTTCAGTGCTTGCAGAAAATACCTTGCTGAAAACCGCTTATCTTTTCCTTCTGCTCCTCGTTGGGTTGAACACTCTTACTTATCGAAAAGGCTATGATAGATCCCCCTTCACTTGCGGGTCATCATTCGGCAGCGGGAATGGGTCTTGGGGGCAAGCCTTATTGAGGTCGGTGAAGTCCACATACATGTGCTCCTTCCCTCCTTTCTTCGGCACGACGGCCGGGTTCGCCAGCTACTCTGGGTACCGGACTTCGCGGATGACACCTGCTTCCTCCAGCTTGCGGGTTTCCTGAATGATGAAAGACTGCTTCTCCGTGGACTGTCGCCTCGCCCTCTGCTTCACAGGGTGCACGTTGGGGCATACCCTTAGATGATGCTCAATCACTCCTCTGGGGACACCAACCACCTGCTTGGGCTCCGAGGCGAATACTTCCTTGTTCGCCCTCAAGAAGTCCACCAACTCCCTTTCTTGATCTGGGACGAGGTCGGCGCATATAGTAAAGGTGGCGCCAGAGGCCCCTTCCTCGTCGACCGGTATATGCTTCGTCTTGGCTTGACCTTGAGTGAATAGCTGCTTCTTCTTGGTCAGCACAGCCCCCTTGGTCCTGGGCACGGCCTTGCCGGCCGAGCAAGCTGCCGCCGTGGCCCTGAAGGCGAGTTTGAGGGCCGCCAAGGCTACCTTGGTGTCTCCGGCCACTGCGAGGACGCCCTTGCTCCCTAGCATCTTCATGAGGTTGTAGGCAGGATGAGTAGCCGCCATGAATTGGGCCAGCGCCGGGTACCCGGGGATGGCGTTCCGGGTACCCGGGGATGGCGTTGTACGGTAAGTCAATGCGGGCGATGTCGAAGTTAATTAGCTCGGTGCGGTAGTTGTCACGTGTGCCGAAGGTCACGAGGAGACGGATCTACCCCAGGGGGTTGGAGGAGCCGCTGCAGACTCCGAAGAAGGGCTTGCTGGGGCGGAGCCGCTCAGGAGGTACGTGAAGGAGGCTAAAAGCCTCCACGTGGAGCACACTGAGGCCAGCGCCGTCATCAATGAGGGTCTTGGTAATGGCTACGCTGTAGATGGTGGGCGTGCAAAGCATCGGGAGCACGCCCGAACCGACGGTGGTGACTGGGTGATCCCCCGAGTCGAAGGTCAGGTCAGCCTTGGGAGGCGGCGCCGATCTGGCGACAGAACAGCTTGGTGTGACGGTCTGAAGGCGGCGCCTGCGAGCCACCGAGGAAACCCACGATGACGGGGGTGCTGGTCCCCTGAAGCACGCGATGAAGAGGTCGCGCAGCTCCTCCCAGGAGGCCACAGAAGATTCCGGCAGATGGAGGAGCCAGGCGTGCCGCACGCCAGCGAGGGCCATTGGGAGCTAGTTGGCCATGACTTTATTGTCGCCCTCGGCCTCCAGGACGGCCTCCTCGTACGCCAGCAGAAAGGTCAGCGCACCATCGTAATGGGGCGGAATCTTCGGTTTGAACTTGTGCGGCCACCGCACCCGCTGCAAGGCAGGGGTGAAGGCCCGGAGCCCCACGGTGCTATGGAGGGCGCCCGTTGATCCAGTCGGAGTAGCGGCGGCGTTCATGAGAGCCGGCCAGAGAGGCGAGGACGCCGGGGGGCGAGGCTTCGGCGCACCCCCTACCTGGCGCGCCAAATGTTGGATTTCGGGTTCCGGCAAAACCCTTGAGGTTCAAACACTGGGGTGCACACGAAGATCTCTCCCTCCTCTAGCTCGCACACATCATGATCTCACGGCCTAGCTCGACGAACCCAAAAAACAAGAGACACAGAGTTTATACTAGTTCGGGCCACCGATGTGGTGTAATACCCTACTCCAGTGTGGTGTGGTGGATTGCCTCTTGGGCTGAGGATGAACAGTTACAAGGGAAGAGCAGCCTCCTGAGGAGAGGTGTTCTTATTCTTGGTGAACTTGTGTGGTTGAGGATGAATTGAATCCTCTTCCTGTTGTGGTGGTGGCTAGTCCTATTTATAGTGGCCTCGGTCCTCTTCCCAAATATTTAGCGGGAAGGGATCCCACAACGGCCAAATTCGAAGGGATACAACTAGTACAAGTTATCCTGACAAAAGTAGTCTTCGCCTGCCAAAGGCTCTGGTGGTGACGACGTCTTGGGCTCCATGGTGACCTCCGTCCCGCTGTCCTTCTGGTCTTGGTCTTGTCGCACTGATATGGAAACATTTGCCTGATGCCTCGGGACTCCTCGCCTGCGCTTGCCTCTTTAGCGCCAAAGAGGAAACGAGGACACTGCGCGTGTTGGCGCCCGCCTGGCTCCAGTCGTCATGGCTTGCATCACGGAAACCTCGTGAGGTGTCCCTTGCCTCGATCTCTCTGCCCCTCGCGAGCCATCCTAGTGAGGCTTTCCCCGAGGAGGTCTTGTGTCATCTGCCTCGCGAGGGTCTTGCGTGTTTGCTAGTGAAGATGGGCCGTATAGGGCCGCTGGTGGAGCCACGTTGTGGGCCGCACGCAGGCAAGTCTGGGGACCCCCGTTCCGAGAACGCTGACAAAGGTTTCTTGTCATCTCGCAATATTAGGTGTCATGTGCTTCGGATCACTGTGAGGGTTAAACAACGACAACTAAGTTCCTCCAAGGCGCTGGTCATTGGCGGCACATGCACAAAGACTACTCGGCTACCATCTAGGTCAAGCCGTCTATGTTAATTAGGACATCTATCAATGGACCCCTTTTCTACGAGTTTATCTTTAATTTGAGCTTTGATCCTCGTCTAGTTTGTCCGTTGGGATTCATGTTGTCTCCTTGGGGCAGTGAGGTTATGGTTTCTTGTCATGTGGCATTTTTCGTGTTATATGTTATAATCCGGTGCTTCAGATCAAAATGACGGCAACTGCGCCTCCGGGGCACATGCATGAAGACTTCTTGACAGTCATTGACGAGGTCAAGCTGGCTCCGGTAGACAAAAGAAAACTACTCCAGTATATAGGCAGGAGCCTCCGCGCTTGCTTGCTAGTGTTGCTCTCTTAACACTGTCTAGTCCTCTCTAGATCTAAACACGACAGCAGTGGCCACACTCTCTCTCTCTCTCTCTGCTCACCGCTGGTCACAGATCCAGTGGATCCTCTCCACCGGGGAAGGTGAGAACGTGCAACATTCACGCGGTCTTCCTCGACGACGGCTCTTACCCACTACCGGTGCGTCCCGATCAGCGTGCCTTGCCGTTCTCTCCCAAGCACCGCTGGCTAGGGAGGGCCTCCGACCCCTTCTTCCTCGTTGTTGTAGTGTGGGCAGATCCAGCCTCCCGCTGCCGACCTAGCGACATCTCGGCGACCCTCGGGTATAACTTCCTTCGAAACCGGTAATGTTGCTGGTAAAATGAAGCAATGGCACCATTAAAGTAATGTCGTATTTAACGGTTGTCGTAGCTAATCCTAATGCCCACACTAATATCTAGCAATATTGTTGCTTTAGAAATTGCTTCTGTCCTTATAGGATTGCCATTCAGATAAGGACCATGCTTCTTTTCATTTGATGTATGTTTCATCACTTGTTAGTCACCCTCCTTTCCAACTTTTTTGTGCAAACAGAGATATACATTCCACGCTTGATCTTAGTTGAACTGCACAAATGATATCCAACTTATAGTTGAACATTCCAGGAGCTTCACAACCAACCTTGATGTTGCTCAATTTTATTGCAACTAATGAAGAAGAAGCTCTGTGGGTTTCGTTTTCTGACGGAAATAGAACCGGGGCTGGAGCCTTTTTCTTAAAAAATATGAAGAAGAAGCTGCTAGCTCATGGGACATTGCTTCGTTTTAGGTGAACTGCACCAAAAGGTCCCATGAATTGAATCATCCATGTTGGTTACTGGTGTCATCCCTTCTACAATGGTGTTGACTACAGATATGTTTCCCATCACAAGGTATGTTCCTTTTTGGTCTGACCATTTGCCAAAGATCCTGCATGTTGAGTCTGCTCTTGTGCTACTTTTTTGGCACTGCCATGATAAAGCAGTAATGTTATGATTTTGCACCTTAATCTAGTTGCACTATTAATTTGAGCCAATTTTTGGCACCGCTAGTGCCACTAATTTTTATTATATATCGAAAGAGGGGGTTTCCTCCGATTTCATTAAAAAAACCAACCATAGAGAACCATTATCCGACAACATCTCAGTGTAAACGGGCAGTTATGCAACTACTACTAGAACGGACTGAGTACTAGCAGGAGACAAGTTCGCCACATAAGCTAGGCAGGTAGGGGGACGCAGCACCAGCTCGACCAAGTTTGGATTACAACCCAAATGCTACCACAGAAACATCAGGGAGAAGATAGGGACTGAAAGAGCCAGCTTCAGCATCCCAGTCTAAGCACCCCCGGCCTCCATCCTTGCGACACATGGTACACCTCGTTTGCCACCTGCTCGACCCTAGTGCCACTGATAAAATGGAGAAATAATACAGTTAAAATAGAGCGAGTGTCCTCTCTATCATTTCATTTCCAATGTAGATAAAGAAAGTGCTTCTCTTTGTTAGTATATGTTTCATCAACTAGTCCCATTGTTAATGTTTAAGCATTTCTTCAAACTGGGGTGCTTAATTTTAGTTGATTTGCACAAAAATAGAGATTGGAATGTCTCAAGGCCCCTCCTTGTACTATTGTTGTACACTGATGTTCATCACTGGCATAAGTTGTATCGGGGAGACTTGGGTCGATTTCCAGTATGAGGCCTACTGTATGAGGCGTCGCAGGGCCCATCTAGCCCTCGCAGCATGGCATACTATGATACTATCGCAATATTTTCTTCTATTTATTAGTGTATGTTTCATCAACTAGTGCCACTATAATGTAATCACGCTTTTTAATTATCTGTGCAAACAGGGTTATTCAGCTGCATTTTGGTGGAACTGCACAAATGTATGGGTGGAACCAGCATATATGCAGAGTGCGAGGTGTGCCAAGTAAAAATTACCGACACCAACCACGCTCCATGCATGCATTCACATCCACCGCCACCAGTGGGATGTGTGGTGCTCTCTGTGGACGGATCTTTCTCGGCAGCAAATCCTCTAACCAAATACTAGTAGCTTATATTGGCAATTTTCTAGGGAGTACTATTTTCTGAAAGAAGCACCAATCTATTTTTGTTTATTTGTACACGGTGTCACAACTTTAACCCAAAGGTCCAAAGCTATTTTAGGGTGATTGGCGTAGTACTCGGAGACTGATTGTAACATGATTTTCATTAGCTGTCACACTGATTGTAAGCATGAGCAGGTGGAAGATTAGATTAGTGTGAAGCTTACCTTAAACCCTACCGCCATCGTTGAAACGAGGCGAGCATCGAGGGAACCGTGGAGAACGGTGGGGAAGCGACATCGCGCCATCCAGCCTCCTCTTGCGGTGGGAGAACGAATACTCCTGTGGCTTCGGCTAGCTCTGCACCCTCACGAATGGCACACCGTACTCGATCGATTCGTTATCCTCTGGATGCTCGACCTTCGACCTGTACGCCCACCACCTCCACCTGACTTTCGCCTCGGGCGAATCTGTCAGCTCCATCGCCCAGAGGAGATACTCGATGAACTCGAAGGACTATGGCGTGACTGCCGCCGAGGAGTACATCACCGCCGTCTCGCTCTTTCGCATACATTGCCACATGGCCCTCACCATCCTCGAAATCTCCCACTCATTGTCAAACCAAGTAAGGATCTTCTTCAACCTGGCTAACTTTGCTTGGTCGCCGTCGGCGATCTGCCCGATTTGCTACTGCATCCTCTCCATAGATGTCCTTCTGAGAGGTCCGATGCTAGCTTTGGAAGATGGGAGGAGAGACGGTGGTCTTGCAATGGAGAAGAGGGAGAGGAGTGTGCGGCAGCAATTTAGGATTGGACGAGAGGGCCGGTGCGCTGTGACTGGATCAAAATCAAATCAATTTACCCTTCAATTAAGAAAGCGACCCCACATTAACTAGTCTCCCTTTTATTCTGGGTCATAATTGACCATGATTTTCACAAATAAAATATATGTTATATATTGGAAAAATAATATAATTTGAAGGTACATTCATATACGAACCAAATGATACAATTTTTGGTGACATGCATTCACATTTTGCTTGTCAAATACAGTATGTGGTCAAACTTTGACCCAAATATGCAAAACAAAAAATACTTCAGAGACCAGCGCCGCTCCTCTCCTCTTAAACCACCGTCGCTCCTCTCCTTTTCCAATCTAAATCCAACGTCGCTCCTCTCCCGTTCTAATCAAAAACCAGCTGTCACAGCCCCAGTTCAGCCCTTGCTTGACTTTGCTTGTTCTTCATGCCATCATGTTTTAATTCCAAAGAAACTTGAAATGGGGATTGTTGAAACCCTGGAACCAAATGAAATTCACTAGGTTCAACTAAAAATATTCTCAGTGAATCCAAATGGTTTTCAAAAATGTTCATCATTTCTGAAAAATGCTGGAAGCAATAACCAGAGGTGTTGCACATTTTTCCATGACATATTTGGGCTCTGAATTAAATCATATTATATTTGCATTTGGGCATTTAAATGTTATAAAATATTTTAAATTCTCAAATAATCATAAACTAAAATGTTTACTGTTGGATATATTATAAACAGTAGCCATGATTAGTTTCATGATTTTTGGAAATGTCTTAGCATTTTAATTAAGTCAAAACAATTGCAGAAAAATAGAAAACAGAAACAATTTAGAAAATAGAGAACAGAAACTTACCTGGGCCAACTCACCTGTGCAGCCACCTGGCGGCCCAAGTGGCCGGCCCAGCCCACCTGGCCCTCCCCTGTCGTCTTCCTCCCCGCGCCAATAGACAGCGCGCGTGGCCGAGGCACGCCGGCACGAGCCCGGCCACCTCCTGCTTCCTGCCGCTTCCCCCTCATCGCCCTGGGCCTCCCTCGCGACGCCACGCAGTCCCGAACCCTCTCTCACTCTCTCAAGCGTTTTTCCCCCTCCTCTGCTCTCTTCCCGAACGGAGCCCGTCGCCATCGCTCGCCGTTCCTGCGGCCACCGGCCACCCTCGCCCTGCCGCTGAGCTCAGGAGCTCCGCCTCGACCCCCTCTCCCTCCCCACCGAGCCACGCCCCTCCGGAAGCCCTGCAGCGTCATCCCCAACCTCGTCTTCAACCTCTGACCGCCGGCGTAATCGTTGGGGATTCGCGAGCTCCAGCCTCTCCCCGGCCTCGTCGTCACCTCTGCTGGATCCGCCGTGAGATTTTACGCCGCCTCCCCCTCTTCTTTGCCTTGTTTGCGCCCTCTAACCGCCTCCTCCACCAGAGCCGAGACACTCGGTCGCAAGAGCTCGTCGCCGGCGTTGCTCTGGCGACCATTAGGTTGCGCCAATGTGCCAAACACGCCCGCCGCACCGCGTAGTGCCTTGCCCGCGCTTTAGTTCGCGCTCTTGCCCGCTGCAGCCGCGCCCCCGAGCTCGGCCGAACTCCGGCCGCCGCTGCCGTTGTCGCCGCCATCGTTCCGGGCCATCTCCGGTGAAGCTGAGAGCACCACTCGACGCGTGCGAGCTCCAGCTACTCGTATATGGGCTCCGTCGTTGATTTGGTCGCCGGAGGAAGTTTTCCGAGCCTCGCCGCCGTGTCTGGCCTCGCCGGCGTCGAGTCGCCGACAGGTTTGACCTGTTCGACCCGGGTTTTGACCTCCCTAGGGTCAACACACGTGGGCCCCACCCCTAACTAGATTAGTTTAGGACTAATTACCCCCCCCCCCCCGCTGACTCTGACAGTGGGCCCAGTGGCTGTTAGTTTGATTAGTTAGATTTAATTAACCCTGTTAGTTAATTCTGTCACTGACGTGTCAACCCCACTGGTCAGGTTTGACCTGGACCGGGTCAGTTGACCTACTGACGTCACAGTGACGTAGTGCTGATGCCATAACTCAATTTTCTGGATTTATTTCTATTCAGGAAATTCCAGAAAATGTTATTAACTTCTAAAAAATCATATAAAATCAACCGTAGCTCAGAATGAAATAATCTATATATGAAAAATTATCAGAAAAATTCAAGGAATCTGTTTATGGCATTTGCATGCATGTTTGAACAACCTAGGGTTGCTGTACAGGGCAATTTGCATAATTGACATTTAAATAAGCACATATGGAGTTTGAATTTGAACCCTTGGTTCAAACCAACTTCATTTAATATGATTGCTAGTTGCATTAGCTCAATCAATAGCATATTGCCATGACATTATCATGCATCATAATTTTTGCATTGCATTGATTGTGTTCCTCTTTGTTTGCCGGTATTTGTCCCCTCTCGATAGACATGGTTCCAACGATGAGATCAATGTCACCGATGAAGAACTATACTATCTTCAGAAGTGCTAGGCAAGCAAAAACCCCTTGCTCATTCCGATGCAATCCCACTCTCTCGCTCCTGCTCTCTTTTAATGCATTAGGACAACAACGATTCATCTTTTACTTGCTGCGGTAGTTGAACCCCTTATCCTCTGCATCACCTGTCATTGCCGCAATAAATAGATGAAACCCACTAGCATGAGTAGGAGTTGTTTGAGCCCTGATGTGTTTACTCATTCATGCTTGTTTGTCATGCCTGCTATTGCATTGAGTCATGTCAGGTTTGGTTCATCGGGGATGAATCGGAGGTGTGTAAACATGTCCTATGGTGTGTGACCTAAGTGTGTGAACACGATTTGGTAAAGGTAGCGGTGAGAGGCCATGTAGGAGTACATGGTGGGTTGTCTCACTAAAACCGTCCTCAAGAACTGAGTTTTGTGTTTGTGATCCATGAAACAGCTACTACCACACATTGTGAAGGAAATATGCCCTAGAGGCAATAATAATGTTATTATTTTATTTCCTTATATCATGATAAATGTTTATTATTGATGCTAGAATTGTATTATCCGGAAACATAATACTTGTGTGAATACATAGACAAACTAAACGTCACTAGTATGCCTCCAATTGACTGCTCATTAATCAAACATGGTTATGTTTCCTAACCATAGACATGTGTTGTCATTTGATTAATGGGATCACATTATTAGGAGAATGATGTGATTGACATGACCCATTCCATTATCTTAGCACCCGATCGTTTAGTATGTTGCTATTGCTTTCTTCATGACTTATACATGTTCCTATGACTATGAGATTATGCAACTCCCGTTTGCCGGAGGAACACTTTGTGTGCTACCAAACGTCACAATGTAACTGGGTGATTATAAAGGCTCTACAGGTGTCTCCAAAGGTACATGTTGGGTTGGCGTATTTTGAGATTAGGATTTGTCACTCCGATTGTCGGAGAGGTATCTCTGGGCCCTCTCGATAATGCACATCACATAAGCCTTGCAAGCATTGCAACTAATGAGTTAGTTGCGAGATGATGTATTATGGAACGAGTAAAGAGACTTGCCGGTAACGAGATTGAACTAGGTATTGAGATACCGACGATCGAATCTCGGGCAAGTAACATACCGATGACAAAGGGAACAACGTATGTTGTTATGCGGTCTGGCCGATAAAGATCTTCATAGAATATGTGGGAGCCAATATGAGCATCCAGGTTCCGCTATTGGTTATTGACCGGAGACGTGTCTCGGTCATGTCTACATTATTCTCGAACCCGTAGGGTCCGCACGCTTAAGGTTTCGATGACAGTTTCATTATGAGTTTATATGTTTTGATGTACCGAAGGAGTTCGGAGTCCCAGATGAGATCGGGGACATGACGAGGAGTCTCGAAATGGTCGATACATAAAGATTGATATATTGGACGACTATATTCGGACATCGGAAGTGTTCCGGGGAAATTTCGAATAAAACCGGAGTACCAGGGGGTTACCGGAACCCCCCGGGGGGTTAATGGGCCTCATGGGCCTAAAGTGGAGAAGAGGAGGGGCAGCCAGGGCAGGCTGCGCGCCCCCTCTCCCCCTGGTCCAAATTGGACAAGGAGGGAGGGGCGGCGCCCCCCTTTCCTTCCTCTCCTCTCTCCCTTCCTTCCCCCTCTCCTACTTGGACAAGGAAAAGGAGGGAGTCCTACTCCCGGTAGGAGTAGGACTCCTCCCTGGCGCGCCTCATCATGGCCGGCCGCCCCTCCCCCTTGCTCCTTTATATACGGGGGCAGGGGGCACCTCTAGACACAACAATTGATCCTTGAGATCTCTTAGCCGTGTGCGGTGCCCCCCTCCACCATAATCCTCGATATTATTGTAGCGGTGCTTAGGCGAAGCCCTGCGACGGTAGAACATCAAGATCGTCACCACGCCGTCATGCTGACGGAACTCTTCCCCGACACTTTGCTGGATCGGAGTCCGGGAATCGTCATCGAGCTGAACGTGTGCTAAAACTCGGAGGTGCCGTAGTTTCGGTGCTTGATCGGTCGGGTCGTGAAGACGTACGACTACATCAACCGCGTTGTTATAACGCTTCCGCTTTCGGTCTACGAGGGTACGTGGACAACACTCTCCCCTCTCGTCGTTATGCATCACCATGATCTTGCGTGTGCGTAGGAAATATTTTGAAATTACTACGTTTCCCAACACATTGGGCCCTGAAATATGACCCCGCTCGACTTATTGACCCCTCTCGTCCTCTGTCCAGGAGTTGCAACTAGTTTCTGGTGTTTGTAGATTATGTGTTGGCGGCCGTGCATAGCGCTGACCCTAGGGGTGGGCTATGATGCGGTAGATACACTGTGGCCGGGTATGCATCACTATGATCTTGCGTGTGCGTAGGAATTTTTTTGAAATTACTAAGTTTCCCAACAGTGGCATCCGAGCCTAGGTTTTATGTGTTCATGTTATATGCACGAGTAGAACACAAGTAAGTTGTGGGCGATATAAGTCATACTGCTTACCAGCATGTCATACTTTGGTTCGGCGGTATTGTTGGATGAAGCGGCCCGGACCGACATTACGCGTACACTTACGCGAGACTGGTTCTACCAACGTGCTTTGCACACAGGTGGCTGGCGGGTGTCAGTTTCTCCAACTTTAGTTGAACCGAGTTGGCTACGCCCGGTCCTTACGAAGGTTAAAACAGCACCAACTTGACAAACTATCGTTGTGGTTTTGATGCGTAGGTAAGATTGGTTCTTGCTTAAGCCCGTAGCAGCCACATAAAACTTGCAACAAACAAAGTAGAGGACGTCTAACTTGTTTTTGCAGGGCATGTTGTGATGTGATATGGTCAAGACATGATGCTAAATTTTATTGTATGAGATGATCATGTTTTTTAACCGAGTTATCGGAAACTGGCAGGAGCCATATGGTTGTCGCTTTATTGTATGCAATGCAACTGCGCTGTAATGCTTTACTTTATCACTAAGCGGTAGCGATAGTCATGGAAGCATAAGATTGGCGAGACGACAACGATGCTACGATGGAGATCAAGGTGTCGCGCCAGTGATGATGGTGATCATGACGGTACTTCGGAGAAGGAGATCACAAGTACAAGATGATGATGGCCATATCATATCACTTATATTGATTGCATGTGATGTGTATATTTTATGCATCTTATCTTGCTTTGATTGACGGTAGCATTATAAGATGATCTCTCACAAAATTTCAAGATAAAAGTGTTCTCCCTGAGTATGCACCATTGCCAAAGTTCATCGTGCACAGACACCACGTGATGATCGGGTGTGATAAGCTCTACGTCCATCTACAACGGGTGCAAGCCAGTTTTTGCACACGCAGAATACTCAGGTTAAACTTGACGAGCCTAGCATATGCAGATATGGCCTCGGAACACTGAGACCGAAAGGTCGAGCGTGAATCATATAGTAGATATGATCAACATAGCAATGTTCACCATTGAAAACTACTCCATTTCACGTGATGATCGGTTATGGTTTAGTTGATTTGGATCACGTAATAACTTAGAAGATTAGAGGGATCTCTTTCTAAGTGGGAGTTCTTAAGTAATATGATTAATTAAACTTAACTTTATCATGAACTTAGTACCTGATAGTATCTTGCTTGTTTATGTTTGATTGTAGATAGATGGCCCGTGCTGTTGTTCCGTTGAATTTTAATGCGTTCCTTGAGAAAGAAAAGTTGAAAGATGATGGTAGCAATTACAAGGACTGGGTCCGTAACTTGAGGATTGTCCTCATTGCTGCACAGAAGAATTACGTCCTGGAAGCACCGCTGGGTGCCAGGCCTGCTGCTGGAGCAACGCCAGATGTTATGAACGTCTGGCAGAGCAAAGCTGATGACTACTCGATAGTTCAGTGTGCCATGCTTTACGGCTTAGAATCGGGACTTCAACGACGTTTTGAACGTCATGGAGCATATGAGATGTTCCAGGAGTTGAAGTTAATATTTCAACCAAATGCCCGGATTGAGAGATATGAAGTCTCCAGTAAGTTCTATAGCTGCAAGATGGAGGAGAACAGTTCTGTCAGTGAGCATATACTCAAAATGTATGGGTATAATAATCACTTGATTCAATTGGGAGTTAATCTTCCAGATGATTGCGTCATTGACAGAATTCTCCAATCACTGCCACCTAGCTACAAGAGCTTCGTGATGAACTATAATATGCAAGGGATGAATAAAACTATTCCCGAGCTCTTCGCAATGCTGAAAGCTGCGGAGGTAGAAATCAAGAAGGAGCATCAAGTGTTGATGGTTAACAAGACCACTGGTTTCAAGAAAAAGGGCAAAGGGAAGAAGAAGGGGAACTTCAAGAAGAACAGCAAGCAAGTTGCTGCTCAAGAGAAGAAACCCAAATCTGGACCTAAGCCTGAAACTGAGTGCTTCTACTGCAAGCAGACTGGTCACTGGAAGCGGAACTTCCCGAAGTATTTGGCGGATAAGAAGGATGGCAAGGTGAACAAAGGTATATGTGATATACATGTTATTGATGTGTACCTTACTAGAGCTTGCAGTAGCACCTGGGTATTTGATACTGGTTCTGTTGCTAATATTTGCAACTCGAAACAGGGACTATGGATTAAGCGAACACTGGCGAAGGACGAGGTGACGATGCGCGTGGGAAATTGTTCCAAAGTCGATGTGATCGCGGTCGGCACGCTACCTCTACATCTACCATCGGGATTAGTATTAGACCTAAATAATTTTTATTTGGTGCCAGCGTTGAGCATGAACATTATATCTGGATCTTGTTTAATGCGAGACGGTTATTCATTTAAATCAGAGAATAATGGTTGTTCTATTTATATGAGTAATATCTTTTATGGTCATGCACCCTTGAAGAATGGTCTATTTTTTATGAATCTCGATAGTAGTGATACACATATTCATAATGTTGAAACCAAAAGATGTAGAGTTGATAATGATAGTGCAACTTATTTGTGGCACTGCCGTTTAGGTCATATCGGTATAAAATGCATGAAGAAACTCCATACTGATGGACTTTTGGAATCACTTGATTATGAATCACTTGGTACTTGTGAACCGTGCCTCATGGGCAAGATGACTAAAACACCATTCTCCGGTACTATGGAGAGAGCAACAGATTTGTTGGAAATCATACATACAAATGTGTGTGGTCCAATGAATGTTGAAGCTCGTGGCGGATATCGCTATTTTCTCACCTTCAGAGATGATTTAAGCACATATGGGTATATCTACCTAATGAAACATAAGTCTGAAACATTTGAAAAGTTCAAAGAATTTCAGAGTGAAGTTGAAAATCATCGTAACAAGAAAATAAAGTTTCTACGATCTGATCATGGAGGAGAATATTTGAGTTATGAGTTTGGTCTACATTTGAAACAATGCGGAATAGTTTCGCAACTCACGCCACCCGGAACACCACAGCGTAATGGTGTGTCCAAACGTCGTAATCGTACTTTACTTGATATGGTGCGATCTATGATGTCTCTTACAGATTTACCGCTATTGTTTTGGGGTTATGCTTTAGAGACGGCCGCATTCACGTTAAATAGGGCACCATCAAAATCCGTTGAGATGACACCTTATGAACTGTGGTTTGGCAAGAAACCAAAGTTGTCATTTCTGAAAGTTTGGGGCTATGATGCTTATGTGAAAAAACTTCAACCTGATAAGCTCGAACCCAAATCGGAGAAATGTGTCTTCATAGGATACCCAAAGGAGAGTGTTGGGTACACCATCTATCACAGATCCGAAGGCAAGACATTTGTCGCTAAGAATGGATCCTTTCTAGAGAAGGAGTTTCTCTCGAAAGAAGTGAGTGGGAGGAAAGTAGAACTTGATGAGGTAACTGTACCTGCTCCCTTATTGGAAAGTAGTACAACGTAGAAACCGGTTTCTGTTACACCTACACCAATTAGTGAGGAAGCTAATGATAATGATCATGAAACTTCAGAACAAGTTACTACCGAACCTCGTAGATCAACTAGAGTAAGATCCGCACCAAAGTGGTATGGTAATCCTGTTCTGGAAGTCATGCTACTAGATCATGATGAACCTACGAACTATGAAGAAGCGATGGTGAGCCCAGATTCCGCAAAATGGCTTGAAGCCATGAAATCTGAGATGGGATCCATGTATGAGAACAAAGTATGGACTTTGGTTGACTTGCCCAATGATCGGCAAGCAATTGAGAACAAATGGATCTTCAAGAAGAAGACTGACACTGATGGTAATATTACTGTCTACAAAGCTCGAGTTGTCGCGAAAGGTTTTCGACAAGTTCAAGGAATTGACTACGATGAGACCTTCTCACCCATAGCGATGCTTAAGTCTGTCCGAATCATGTTAGCAATTGCCACATTTTATGATTATGAAATTTGGCAGATGGATGTCAAAACTGCATTCCTGAATGGATTTCTAGAAGAAGAGTTGTATATGATGCAGCCGGAAGGTTTTGTCGATCCAAAGGGAGCTAACAAAGTGTGCAAGCTCCAACGATCCATTTATGGACTGGTGCAAGCCTCTCGGAGTTGGAATAAACGCTTTGATAGTGTGATCAAAGAATTTGGTTTTGTACAGACTTTTGGAGAAGCCTGTATTTACAAGAAAGTGAGTGGGAGCTCTGTAGCATTTCTGATATTATATGTAGATGACATATTACTAATCGGAAATGATATAGAATTTCTGGATAGCATAAAGGGATACTTGAATAAGAGTTTTTCAATGAAAGACCTCGGTGAAGCTGCTTACATATTGGGCATTAAGATCTATCGAGATAGATCAAGACGCTTAATTGGACTTTCACAAAGCACATACCTTGACAAAGTTTTGAAGAAGTTCAAAATGGATCAAGCAAAGAAAGGATTCTTGCCCGTGTTACACGGTGTGAAATTGAGTAAGACTCAATGTCCGACCAATGCAGAAGATAGAGAGAAAATGAAAGATGTTCCCTATGCTTCAGCCATAGGCTCTATCATGTATGCAATACTGTGTACCAGACCTGATGTGTGTCTTGCTATAAGTCTAGCAGGGAGGTACCAAAGTAATCCAGGAGTGGATCACTAGACAGCGGTCAAGAACATCCTGAAATACCTAAAAAGGACTAAGGATATGTTTCTTGTATATGGAGGTGACAAAGAGCTCATTGTAAATGGTTACGTTGATGCAAGCTTTGACACTGATCCGGACGATTCTAAATCGCAAACCGGATACGTGTTTACATTAAACGGTGGAGTTGTCAGTTGGTGCAGTTCTAAACAAAGCATTGTGGCGGGATCTACATGTGAAGCGGAGTACATAGCTGCTTCGGAAGCAGCAAACGAAGGAGTCTGGATGAAGGAGTTCATATCCAATCTAGGTGTCATACCTAGTGCATCGGGTCCAATGAAAATCTTTTGTGACAATACTAGTGCAATTGCCTTGGCAAAGGAATCCAGATTTCACAAGAGAACCAAGCACATCAAGAGACGCTTCAATTCCATCCGGCATCTAGTCCAGGTGGGAGACATATAGATTTGCAAGATACATACAGATCTAAATGTTGCAGACCCATTAACTAAGCCTCTTCCACGAGCAAAACATGATCAGCACCAAAGCTCCATGGGTGTTAGAATCATTACTGTGTAATCTAGATTATTGACTCTAGTGCAAGTGGGAGACTGAAGGAAATATGCCCTAGAGCCAATAATAATGTTATTATTTTATTTCCTTATATCATGATAAATGTTTATTATTCATGCTAGAATTGTATTATCCGGAAACATAATACTTGTGTGAATACATAGACAAACTAAACGTCACTAGTATGCCTCTAATTGACTAGCTCATTAATCAAAGATGGTTATGTTTACTAACCATAGACATGTGTTGTCATCTGATTAATGGGATCACATTATTAGGAGAATGATGTGATTGACATGACCCATTCCATTAGCTTAGCACCCGATTGTTTAGTATGTTGCTATTGCTTTCTTCATGACTTATACATGTTCCTATGACTATGAGATTATGCAACTCCCGTTTGCCGGAGGAACACTTTGTGTGCTACCAAACGTCACAACGTAACTGGGTGATTATAGATGAGCTCTACAGGTGTCTCCAAAGGTACATGTTGGGTTGGCGTATTTCGAGATTAGGATTTGTCACTCCGATTGTCGGAGAGGTATCTCTGGGCCCTCTCGGTAATGCACATCACATAAGCCTTGCAAGCATTGCAACTAATGAGTTAGTTGCGAGATGATGTGTTACGGAACGAGTAAGGAGACTTGCCGGTAACGAGATTGAACTAGGTATTGAGATACCGACGATCGAATCTCGGGCAAGTAACATACCGATGACAAAGGGAACAACGTATGTTGTTATGCGGTCTGACCAATAAAGATCTTCGTAGAATATGTGGGAGCCAATATGAGCATCTAGGTTCCGCTATTGGTTATTGACTGGAGACGTGTCTCGGTCATGTCTACATTATTCTCGAACCCGTAGGGTCCGCACGCTTAGGGTTTCGATGACAGTTTCATTATGAGTTTATATGTTTTGATGTACCGAAGGAGTTCGGAGTCCCGGATGAGATCGGGGACATGACGAGGAGTCTCGAAATGGTCGAGACATAAAGATTGATATATTGGACGACTATATTCGGACACCGGAAGTGTTCCGGGGAAGTTTCGGATAAAACCGGAGTACCGGGGGGTTACCGGAACCCCCCGGGGGGTTAATGGGCCTCATGGGCCTAAAGTGGAGAAGAGGAGGGGCAGCTAGGGCAGGCTGAGCGCCCCCTCTCCCCCTAGTCCGAATTGGACAAGGAGGGAGGGGCGGCGCCCCCCTTTCCTTCCTCTCCTCTCTCCCTTCCTTCCCCCTCTCCTACTTGGACAAGGAAAAGGAGGGAGTCCTACTCCCGGTAGGAGTAGGACTCCTCCCTGGCACGCCTCATCATGGCCGGCCGCCCCTCCCCCTTGCTCCTTTATATACGGGGGGCAGGGGGGCACCTCTAGACACAACAATTGATCCTTGAGATCTCTTAGCCGTGTGCGGTGCCCCCCTCCACCATAATCCTCGATATTATTGTAGCGGTGCTTAGGCGAAGCCCTGCGACGGTAGAACATCAAGATCGTCACCACGCCGTCGTGCTGACGGAACTCTTCCCCGACACTTTGCTAGATCGGAGTCCGGGGATCGTCATCGAGCTGAACGTGTGCTAAAACTCGGAGGTGCCGTAGTTTCGGTGCTTGATCGGTCGGGCCGTGAAGACGTACGACTACATCAACCGCGTTGTTATAACGCTTCCGCTTTCGGTCTACGAGGGTACGTGGACAACACTCTCCCCTCTCGTTGTTATGCATCACCATGATCTTGCGTGTGCGTAGGAAATTTTTTGAAATTACTATGTTTCCCAACACATTGGGCCCTGAAATATGACCCCGCTCAACTTATTGACCCCTCTCGTCCTCTGTCCAGGAGTTGCAACTAGTTTCTGGTGTTTGTAGATTATGTGTTGGCGGCCGTGCATAGCGCTGACCCTAGGGGTGGGCTATGATGCGGTAGATACACTGTGGCCGGGTATGCCGGGCGCCCGTTTGGCGTCTCGGGACCCTGTACACATCGTTTGGCGCCGTTGAGGACACCCCAGCCGGATTTCCTTGCGGATGGAACCCGAATAGGCGATAAACCAGGACTAGAGACTTGTGCGGTTAGTCAGGTCGTGGTCTACACCCACGTCGACTTTCGCTTGAAGTCTGCCGAGCACATGTCTTGTGCAGACACTAAGTGGTGGAAACATGTGTGACGAAGTACACCCCTACAGGGTTATAAATGATCTATTCGAATAGCCGCGTCCACGGTAAAGGACTTCTGGGTTGCCTATAACAGTTCATAGACAAGTGAAAGTGGATACTCTAAAATGCACAAGATAAGCGTGAGTGCTATGAATGGTGTTCTCATAGGGAGACGGGAGCGGATCCATAGTGGTTTATTGATATGGTGAATATGTGGACTCATGTGCACCACCTCAAAAGAGTTACTTGCAGTCGTAGTTCAGGATAGCCACCGAGTCAAAGCTGGCTTGCTGCAGTCAAACTCCACCACCCTTTTGTTGATACCGATGCATATGTAGTTAGTTCTGATGTAAGTCTTGCTGGGTACATTTGTACTCACGTTTGCTTATTTTATGTTTTTGCAGAGAGACTTCAGTCTCGCTAGTAGTTCCGTGTGGACTTCGACATTTAGCTTGATACCTCAGCTACGATCTTGTGCCCTCGGCAAGATCTGGTAGATAGTCAGGCTTCTCAGGCTTCTTCATTTGTAGTTGTCTGTACTCAGACAAGTTAAGCTTCCGGATGTGCTTGTTGCTTGTATGCTCTGTATGTTGGGTCATGAGACCCATGTTTGTAATTTCTCGCTCCTCGGAGCTTAATAAATACTTGAGTCGTAGATTTATGTTGTGATGCCATGTTGTATTTACACATATCGAGCGTATTGTGTGTATGATCGAAATGCTTGGTATGTGTGGGATTCGACAATCTAGTTGTTTATCCTTGGCAGCCTCTCTTATGGGGAAATGTAGTCTAGTGCTTCCATGAGCCATAGTAGTCCGCTACAGCCCGGTTCACCGGAGTCCTGCTAGCCCAGCACTACTGCTCAGGACACTTGACTGGCCGGCATGTGTTTCACTTTGTTCATGTGTCTGTCCCTTCGGGGAAATGTCACACGGTGACATCCGGAGTCCTGCCTAGCCTGCTACAGCCCGGGTTCCCGGAGTCCTGTTAGCCCAGTGTACAGCCCGGATTCACATGCTGCTGACCGACATGCTCGATGTGATTCATGTATGCTTGTCCCCATAGGTTGGTGCCGCTTTGTGTTCACGACTAGCCATGTCGGCCTGGGTTCTCTGTCATATGGATGCTAGCAACATTATCATATACATGAGCCAAAAGGCGCAAACGGTCCCGGGCCAGGTAAGGTGGCACCCGTGGGAATACCGTGCGTGAGGCCGCAAAGTGCAGCGCCGCTCCTCTCCCATTCTAATCCAAAACCATCACCGCTCCTCTCCTCTTCCATTCAAAAACCACCTCTGGCGAGTGAAGGTGTTATGGAGAAGTAGATCGATGGAGGAGTACAACCGATACGTGAGGATCGCAGACGACGACCCAGTGAAGCTAGCCAGGATGTTGGAGATATAGTCTTGGTTTGACAACAAGGACCAACTAGCAGCGACGGCGACATCCATGGCCAAATATCTGCAATAGAGCGAAAAGGCGGCGATACTCCCAAAGGGAGTCGCACCGGAGTACATAGAGATGCTCCTCTGGGCCATGGAGCAAACAGATTCACCGAATCTGATTGTGAGGCAGCGGTGGTGGGAGTATCGATCCCAGATGGAGCATCCATCGGAGATTCAAGGATCGAGCATCTACAGGGTGCCGTTTGTGAGGGTGCTGTGCCAGAGCGAGCCGGTGGAGTCTTCGTCGAGCGAACCCAACTGCAAGAGGAGAAAAGCAGCTGGCCCGATGACGCTTCCCTGCCATCCTCTCCCTCACCGTTCACATCATCTCACAGGGCGGCTGTCTGCCGCCGAGGAATAGGAGGGGATTGCCCCCCAGCCCAATAGTCGGGCAGGTTGTGAATTGTAAAGAGGAGCTTAGGGTTATTAGTATTTGTAGGTTGTGAATTGTGTTTTGTGTTGTGTATTTTGATATTACTTTCAGATATGAATGTCTTTTAAATTTCAGATTTGGAGTATTGAGCATATGAAGTATTTTATGAATTCTAGAGAACTATTTTTAGCACTTAAAAAATGTAGTTTCATAGGAGTATAAAAGTGCAGACAATGTGATTCTCGGATAAGAAACTGCAAGCTTCAGTTTTAGATAAGAAACTGCAAGTTCAGTTTCAGATAAGAAACCTCAACTTTCAGAGGCAGAGCATTTATATTAACACGACCTTTTCAAACAGGCATAACATCATGTTGAAAGTTTTATTCATGGTCGAAAATAGAACTACCAGCCAGTTAACATCATGTTGATCAACATTCACGCATAGCACATCTTCATATGATGCACAGTCAAAAAGATATGCTATTTTCAAAATGCCCATACAATGTTGAGTGTGCGAAAAACAGAGAAAACGAGGGACGAAGTTTTGGCAACTGTTGGACATGGTGTGCGTAGATGACAATGGGGACCCAAATGTCAATAATGGCAGAGGCAAAAAAATTGGAGATATTTTCCCTGCATCAGGTAGAATCGAACCCGGGTGGAACAGCGGTCGCGTAGTGTCACTTGGCCACTCGGCTAGTTCAGTAGTTTCGATACAAATAAGGCACTGCCTCAGGTGATCCGATCTCGTCCTGTGCCTTTGTGCGCTCGTCACGGCGCCGCAGTCTGCCGTTGTGAACATGATGAACAAACAAGAGGAATCTAGAGAGGACTGTACGTGGAGAGGCGGACAGTCAGGACCCACCAGGTCTATGGCCGTACGCAAGCAAGTTCCTCATTGAAATAATACTTCCTCCTAATGCTATACTAACATTGGGGCCCACGGGTTTGTCAACATAGTTACATTTTTTAGGTGATTCAACGTAGTTACTAAAGGAGATAAATTTACTATGAAGCCGGGGAGCTGGCAGGTATCATTTATTATCACTAGGGTTGCAAGTATTAGCTAGGTTGTGGGCTGCCCTGTCTAGGCTTTCTTTTTTAACATGTGCAGCCCACGACATGCCGGTTTGTATTTTCTTGAGGTCTGTCATATATCGACCGGCCTATGGACCTCCCATCCGAGGTTTTATTTTTCCTGAAACATCGGCAGCCCAACTTATGTATTTTTTTGAAGAAAACACAGAGGTCTGTTCTATTTTTCTATATAAGAATAGGAACGCCTCGTCCAACTTATGTTTGCCTTCTAACTATATTATATATATTTAAATTATTTTATATGTTATTATATATTATTGTTATTGTCATCATATATTTAACAGATGCTTACATATATAAGAAAACAATATCCCACATCTTATTAACTTATAAAAATAATTTCTTAACAATAAAATCCTGGATTTTTTTACATTAAGGCAATGAAAATCCTGATGATTGTGTACAAAAGCTTGGTAAGATTTAAGGACCAATGTAATAATAAATCACTTATTATTTAAATATATTTATTACAAAATGCTCAGCCCCTGTTTATTTTTTTTAAAAGATTGCTCCTCTCAACCCAACATTATAATTAGAATCAGCCCAGCAAAATCGTGTATTTCGAGAAAGTGCAAATGGGCTGTAATTTTTTAGGAAAAAAATAAATGGGCCGCATGGAAGCTACATTATTTGTTCACCCAACCCAGCAAATGGATTGTAATTCTAAAAAAGATCAAATTGATTGTAAATTTTGAAAAATGAGTTGAATATGTGCCACATTTTTGGAGGCTGAAATGTGGGCCAATAGGTCGAAGCTAACGTAAGTCGTTGTCAACTTAGTCAACAAATGATTCAGACATCGTTAGCTGTTGGATTTACATCAAACGACCGACATCCATCTTCAATCTCTCGTCTTCTTCCTCCAATGCCGCCGGGACCACCTACTCCCGCCTCCTGCTGCTAGCAGCTCTACTTAGCACGCTTTGTTGTGAAGTGCTACCCGACCGCCGGCCAGGCCATCTCTCCACCCCTCCACACCTCCTATTCTTCTCCATCGACTGTCGAACCACACCCCACCAGAAACAGTTAACCCTCGTACACCTCTTCGTCTGCGACTCCACTCCCGTGTCTTCCCATCTCCGGCTCATTGTTGTCCGGGGCCTCGCCGTCGTCCACCACCTTGGATGCGCTTGGCACGGCGTGGTCAACAGACAAAAATATGAATACTCCCCCTGCTAGCTTGGAACCACCATAGTGGGAGGCTGACTTGTTGGCCTACTAAGTGGACGGGGATGGAGGGCTTTGTCAACTTAGTTAATATGAACGATTCTAGCTCCAGTGATCGTACGATGTCCATCCAATGGCTGTAGTGCTTCTTCAACCTCTGGTCTTCTTGCTCCAGCCGCCTAAACCAGCGCCGGTCGTGCCGCCTGCTCCTGCCTCCCATGGCCAGCTGTGCTGCCGCGGAGGCCTCACCGCCCCCTACTACTCCCACCACTGGCCAGGCCCTGCGGTGACCACAGCCTCACACAGTAGCCGAACCAGTGAACCCTCGTACTCCTCTCCGCGTGGGCATCCACTACCGTGTCTTCCCCAGCTCCATGTCGTCCCCTTCCTAGGCCTCACCGTCGTCCACTGCCTTGGTGCTTTCGGCGCGGCGTGGTCAATGTGGTCAAGGAATGACTTCCATCGGAAGAGTATTGTACGTGGAGAAGCTAACAGCTGGGTCCACGCCCGCAGCAAGGAAGTGCCTCCTTATTGCGTAGAAAATAATGATTCCTCCACCTGACAGTAGGGACCCACCAGACGGGGCACCGTATTTCGCAAAAAAAAATGTTTCCCCCTGACTGCTGGGACCCACTAGCTACATCTTCACCGCAAGGAAGTGCTTGATAGTCGGGACCCACCTAGTCGAAGTGTACGTAGCGTTGTCATTCTGGTCGCCAACGCGTACATACATACTGGTCAATCGGTCTGTTTGCAGGTTGTATCGATGAACCGTGGCCGAGTAAGGAAGGGCACATGTCGTAGTAGAGGCGCGGACGTAGCATGTACACGTACGTACAGCCAGGGTGCAAGAAAATAAATACGGCAACATACGTACATACAAGCGGGGTCTCGAACGCCTACTCGCGCATACGTACGGCCAGGGCTCGTGTACATGGTTGGGTCGGAACGGAGAAACTGCGTCGTCATGTTCATCGAGAGCCAGCCGGCTTGGACGGAATAGTCGATCGAAACGAGGCATGGCGTACCGCAGAATAGAGGAAACGGCCTTGTCTTCGACCGGCCACGGTCGAAACGGGATCCTGTTCATCGGGAGGGGTCTGGCATACCGCAAAACGGAGGAACGGACTTCTCTTGGACCTCCTACGGTCGAAACGGGGTCCTTTTGATCAGGAGGGGTGTGGCGTACCGCAAAACGGAGGAAACGGACTTGGCTTGGAGCGCTAGGGTCGAAACAGGGGTCCTGTTCATCGGGAGGGGTGTGGCGTACCGCAAAATGGGACTCCACGAGATACTGTTCATCTCCACCATCGATTGCCTCAACGGGCTACTATTCATCCATCGTCGACCCCCTCCAGCCTCCACCTGCGACTGTTCATCCACGGCGTCTCCCCTCCTGCCTCCACCAGCCACTGTTCATCCACAGGCTCCTGTTCATCAGCCTCCACTGGCTACTGTTCAACCAACCCTCTCCACGGGGTCCTGTTCAACCACCCCTCCATGGGCTACTGTTCATCCAGCCCTCCACCGGCTACTGTTCAACCATCCCTCCACGGGGTCCTATTCATCCAGCCCTCCGCGGGATCCTGTTCATCCACCCCTAACTGGCTCGATCGGGGTCTTGTTCATCCAGCGGCAATGGCCTCTACTACCACGGGGTCCTATTCATCCACCCCCACTAGGGACTGTTCATCCAACCCCCCCCCCAACAATGCTCACTATTCATCAAGAGGCAGCATCGATCAGCTTCAGTTAGCAGCAGTAACGAAGGAATCAGTCGGGTTCAGTTAACAGCAAGGGATCAATCGGGGTTCAGTAACGTAGCTAGTGCAATCGCTCGAGTTCAGTTAGAGCCCGACGCCTCGCTCGGGTTCAATTAGAGCGCAACGCCTCGCACACACGCACGTACGTGTACGAGAGAAACACGCAAACCTTCGTGCATCGCTCAACCCCGACGACCCATCGTAACCGAGAACTCCCCGATATTTTCCTCACCCTCGCTTCTACCACGGTTTTTACCGTCATGGACGGCCCAAAGAATGTCATGCAGCTGCGTCTCCGGCCCGCCTAGGACAAAAAGCCCATTTTCTGTCATGATTTTTTGTCATAGAAGTAGTATCCCACCACATCTACGATAATACCAGGTTTTGTCACAATTATCATCATAGAAGTGTGATAAGTATGACAGAAAAAAATTGTTCGGCCCAAAATGTCACAGATGTGTCTTTTTTTGTAGTGGTAGTACTTGTAGTTTTCAAAACTACTCAATTATTGCACTCAGTTTCCTAAGAAATTATTTAGTACTTGCAATGCATGCATGCATGACCAATATAAATGACCAATAAAAAACTAGTACATGCACGCAATGATTTAATGGGCATTGTAATCTCAACATGTGATGGAGAGCTCTAAATTATAATTTGGAACTTACAAAACGAACAAATTGAAAACTTATAATACGAAACAAGTCCCCTGGTTTGTCACCGCGAAGATGTGGTTAGAAAGGAGCATAGCGTCTTCGTACTCGTACGGCAACAAATCGGCCGCAAACAGCATGGTCCACCTTTGACCGCCATGTGAAGGGTTCATGAAAGCAATCGCAATGTCGAACACCGCGATAAGAGTGTAATTTTGGTTGGCGAATGACCTTATCGGGGCTTCCGGGATTGCTATCTTCTTCAATCGCACCATGGTTCCATCGTACCAATTCAGGCGGTGGCCCATTGCATGGTTGATCCCAATGTTGGACAAAGGTTCTACGGGAATGGTGTCATCGTTGTAAATGTTGTGCAAATTGATGTTGGTACCCTCCCGTACATATGCAAGTCAATCTCCACCGGCACGAAGCGTAACCTGTGAAACAATGGGCAGCGGGGAAATTAGGAAATGGACATGGAACTAGTCTTTAGAATGCATTTACTACGTGATAAAACTCATCACTTACCTGCTCATTGGCCAAAATCCGAGTGCCCCTCAATGTCGGCATCTCAAGGGGCGTCAACTTGCAACTATGGCCACGCCGCGTTGGAGAGACCGCCAAGGTCCAAGGGAACATCCTCGTGCATTGCACGTAACATCAAGATGCATTTGTATGAGTAGTTTATCTTGTGAGAGAAAAAAATGAACGAGGGAAGGCCTTATTTGCAAATGTGGACAGGGGTGTGGGTATCTTTTTGCAAAATTGCCATAGTTTTCTTTCTATCCGTCAGATATAAATCAGACGGCCTGATACATCTCCAACGTATCTATAATTTTTGATTGTTCCATGCTATTGTATTACCCATCTAGGATGTTTTATTTGCATTTATATGCTATTTTATATGATTTTTTGGACTAACCTATTAACCTAGAGCCCAGTGCATGTTTCTGTTTTTTCCTTGTTTTTGAGTATCACAGAAAAGGTATATCAAACGGAGTCCAATTGACCTGAAAATTTATAGAGATCATTTTTGGACCAGAAGAACCCCACGGGGCATCGGAGATGGACTAGAAGAGTCCCGAGGCCACCACGAGGGTGGGGGCGCGCCCCCTGCCTTGTGGCCGCCTCGTGGACCCCCTGACTTGTTCGTGATGCCAACGCCTCTTATATATCCCCAAACTTCCAGAAAATAACCTAGATCGGGAGTTCCGCTGCCACAAGCCTCTATAGGCACCAAAAACCAATCGGGACCCTGTTCCGGCACCCTGCCGGAGGGGTGATCCATCACCGGTGGCCATCTTCATCATCCCGACGCACTCCATGACGAGGAGGGAGTAGTTCACCCTCGGGGCTGAGGGTATGTACCAGTAGCTATGTGTTCGATCTCTCTCTCTCTCTCTCTCGTATTCTTGATTTGGCATGATCTTGATGTACCGCGAGCTTTGCTATTATAGTTGGATCTTATGATGTTTCTCCCCCTCTATCTCCTTGTGATGAATTGAGTTTTCCCTTTGAAGTTATCTTATCGGATTGAGTCTTTAAGGATTTGAGAACACTTGATGTATGTCTTGCATGTGCTTATCCGTGGTGACAATGGGATATTCACGTGATCCACTTGATGTATGTTTTGGTGATCAACTTGCGAGTTCTGTGGCCTTTGTGAACTTATGCATAGGGGTTGGCACACGTTTTTGTCTTGACTCTCTAGTAGAAACTTTGGGGCACTATTTGAAGTTCTTTGTGTTGGTTGAATAGATGAATCTGAGATTGTGTGACGCATATCGTATAATGATACCTGCGGATACTTGAGGTGACATTAGGGTTTTGGTTGATTTGTGTCTTAAGGTGTTATTTTACTATGAACTCTAGGGCTGTTTGTGACACTTATAGGAATAGCCCAACTGATTGATCGGAAAGAATAACTTTGAGGTGGTTTCGTACCCTACAATAATCTCTTCGTTTGTTCTCCGCTATTAGTGACTTTGTAGTGACTCTTTGTTGCATGTTGAGATATTGTTATATGACCCAATTATGTTATTATTGGTGAGAGAATTTGCACTAGTGAAAGTATGAACCCTAGGCCTTGTTTCAACGCATTGCAATACCATTTTCGCTCACTTTTATCATTAGTTATCTTGCTGTTTTCATGTTTTCAGATTACAAAAACCTATATCTACCATCCATATTGCACTTGTATCACCATCTCTTTGCTGAACTAGTGCACATTGTATTGGGTGTGTTGGGGACACAAGAGACTCTTTGTTATTTGGTTGCAGGGTTGTTTCAGAGAGACCATCTTCATCCTACGCCTCCCACGGATGGATAAACCTTAGGTCATCCACTTGAGGGAAATTTGCTACCGTCCTACAAACCTCTGCACTTGGAGGCCCAACAACGTCTACAAGAAGAAGGTTGTGTAGTAGACATCAAGCTCTTTTCTGGCGCCGTTGCCAGGGAGGTTAGCACTTGAACGTATATCTTTAGATCTTGCAATCGGATCTTTTTGTTTCTTGTTTTCTCACTAGTTTAGTCTATAAGAGAAAACTACAAAAAAATGGAATTGAGGTTGCCTCATATGCTTCATCTTTTTAATATCTTTCATGAAAATGATGGAAAGGAAAAATGTGCTCAAGTGTTAGAAGAAGAATGCATTAAAATGTTGGCACTAAATATTTGAAAGATGGGCATGATTGCAATGTTGTTAGTATGAATTCTTTGAATATCATGATGCTAATGATATGCAAAGCCACAAGCTTGGGGATGCTATGTTTGATGAAGACGATATTTTCTCTCCCCAAGTTTTGATGAGCAAATTTATTATGATGAAAGCATCCCTCCTATCTATGATGATTATTGTGATGACATGTATGCTATAAAGAATAATGATATCCATGAAACTTGTTGTCATGATTTTAACTTTCAATTGGATTATGCCTCACATGATAGTTATTTTATTGAGTTTGCTCCCACTACTATTCATGAGAAGAAATTTTCTTATGTGGAGAGTAATAAAAATTCTATGCTTGTAGATCATGACAAGAATGCTTTATCTGATGGTTATATTGTTGAATTCATTCATGATGCTACTGAAAAATTATTATGAGGGAGGAATATATGCTTGTAGGAATTGCAATAATATCAAGTTTCCTCTCTATGTGCTTAAAATCTTGAAGTTATGCTTGTTTTGCTTTCCTATGCTAGTTGATTCTTGTTCCCATAAATTGTTTGTTCACAAAATCCCTATGCATAGGACGTGGGTTAGACTTAAAAGTGCTAGTCATATTCTTCATGATGCTCTCTTTATGTTTCAATTCATATCTTTTATATGAGCATCAATGAAATCATCATTGAAAGGCATTAAAGAAAAGCACTTGTTGGGAGACAACCCAACACCTTTACCTACTGTTTTTGTGTGTTCGCATGATTAAGCTACTGTAGTAATCATGTTTATAGCTTTTGTTTCAATAAAGTGCCAAGTAATACCTTTCGATGGCTTACAGTGATAGTTGATTTGATCTTGCTGAAAAACTGAAAGTTTTCCGCCTAGGAGATAAGTTTTTATTTTTAACAGAAGTGCGATAAAATACTGATTCTTTTTGAAGAAGATTAATGAACAAATTTCTCAGGTTTTCCTAATTTTTCAGAAATTTTGGAGTTACAGAAGTATTCGAGAGCTACAGATTACTACAGACTGTCCTGTTTTTGGCAGATTCTGTTTTCGATGAATAGTTTGCTTGTTTTCTAGATTCTATAGATTATATTGCTTAATATAAAATGTAGAAATGATAGGGAACAGTAGGCATTATGTGAGAAAAATTATGAATCTTGTCTTGACAGTACCTAAGTGGTGATTTGCTTTCTTATACTAACGGAGCTTACGAGTTTTCTGTTAAGTTTTGTGTTGTGAAGTTTTCAAGTTTTGGGTAAAGATTCGATGGACTATGGAATAAGGAGTGGCAAGAGCCTAAGCTTGGGGATGCCCAAGGAACCCCAAGGTAATATGCAAGGACAACCAAGAGCCTAAGCTTGGGGATTCCCCGGATGGCATCCCCTCTTTCGTCTTCGTTCATCGGTAACCTTACTTGGAGCTATATTTTTATTCACCACATGATATGTGTTTTGCTTGAAGCGTCATTTTATTTTATTAGTATTTTCTTGCTGTTATTCATAGTAATATTTTTCATCTTTTACTTCAATAAAAAGGTCAAGTATAGCCTTTACCATGCTTATTTTGCAAGTCCATATGTTGCTCTTTAAAAAACAGAAAGTTTGCTGTTATCTTTTGAATATTTGTGAATAGTTAGAACATGATAAAATCTTGAAAATTTTACGCAATTAGCAACAACAAATTATCTACAGTGTGGTGATTTTTCAGAATTTTTGGAGTTAGGGAAGTATGATTCCTCTTGCATTCCTTACAGACTATCCTGTTTAGACAGATTGCTGTTATGTTTGCATTGTTTGCATATGTTTGCTTGCTTAATGATTCTATTTAAGGATAGAACCCTTAAATATGAAGAGGAATTTAGTATTCAATGTTAAATAATAATTTTAGTGATTTTCTACAGTAGAGAATGATAAGATTTAGCATGGATTTATAATAACTTATCTCACGAGTTCTTGTTGAGTTTTGTGTGGATGAAGTTTTAAGATTTAGGAAAACCGCGATCTGAAAGGAATTAAGGAGACACAAAAGCTCAAGTTTGGGGATGCCCAAGGCATCCCTAATTAATATTTCAAGAAGTTTCAAGCATCTAAGCTTGGGATGCCCCGGTTAGCATCCCACCTTTCTTCTTCAACAACTATCGGTCAGTTTTGGTTGAGCCTAAGTTTTTGCTTCTTTACATGATATGTGCTATCCTTGCAATGTCATTTTATTTTGTTTTTATTGCTGTTTGAATAAAGTACTTAAGATCTGAAATTCTATTTATGAGAAGGATTCTTCACATAGTTGCATAATTATTCAACTACTCATGGATCTTCACTTATATCTTTTGGAGTAGTTTGTCATTTGCTCTAGTGCTTCACTTATATATTTTTAGAGCATGGCGGTAGTTTTATTTTGAAGAAAATTTTGAACTCTCATGCTTCACTTATATCATTTTGAGAGTCTCTAAACATCATGGTAATTTTCTTAGGTTATGAATTTAGTCCTAATATGATGGGCATCCAAGAGGGATATAATAAAAACATTCATAAAGTGCATTGAATACTATCAGATGTTTGATTCCTTATGACTGTTTTGAGATATGAAGATGGTGATATTAGAGTCATGCTAGTGAGTAGTTGTGAATTTGAGAAATACTCATGTTAAGGTTTGTGAGTCCCGTAGCATGCACGTATGGTGAACCGTTATGTAACGAAGTTGGAGCATGAGATATTTTTTGATTGTCTTCCTTATGAGTGGCGGTCGGGGATGAGCGATGGTCTTTTCCTACCAATCTATCTGCCTAGGAGCATGCGCATAGTAATTTGTTTCGATAGCTAATAGACTTTTGCAATAAGTATGTGAGTTCTTTATGACTAATATTGAGTCCATGGATTATACACACTCTCATCCTTCCACCATTGCTAGCCTCTCTAGCACAGCGCAACTTTCGCCGGTACCATAAACCCACCATTTACCTTCCTCAAAACAGCCACCATACCTACCTATTATGGCATTTCCATAGCCATTCCGAGATATATTGCCATGCAACTTTCCACCGTTCTGTTTATTATGACACGCTCCATCATTGTCATATTGCCTTGCGTGATCATGAGTTGACATCGTATTTGTGGCAAAGCCACCATCCATAATTTTTTCATACATGTCACTCTTGATTCACATCCTGGTACACCATCGGAGGCATTCATATAGAGTCATATTTTATTCTAAGTATCGAGTTGTAATTCTTGAGATGTAAGTAAATAAAAGTGTGATGATCTTCATTATTAGAGCATTATCCCATGTGAGATAATAAAAAGAGAAAGGCCAAAAAAAGAGAAGTCCCAAAAAAACAAAAAAGAGAGAAGGGGCAATGCTACTATCCTTTTACCACACTTGTGCTTCAAAGTAGCACCATGATCTTCATGATAGAGAGTCTCCTATGCTGTCACTTTCATATACTAGTGGGGATTTTTCATTATAGAACTTAGCTTGTATATTCTAACGATGGGCGTCCTCAAATGCCCTAGGTCTTCATGAGCAAGCAAGTTGGATGCACACCCACTTAGTTTTCTTTTTGAGCTTTCATACACTTATAGCTCTAGTGCATCTGTTGCATGGCAATCCCTACTCACTCACATTGATATCTATTGATGGGCATCTCCATAGCCCGTTAATACGCCTAGTTGATGTGAGACTATCTCCTTCATTTTGTCTTCTCCACAACTGATACGTCTCCAACGTATCTATAATTTTTGATTGCTCCATGCTATATTATCTACTGTTTTGGACATTATTGGGCTTTATTATCCGCTTTTATATTATTTTTGGGACTAACCTATTAACCGGAGGCCCAGCACAGAATTGCTATTTTTTGCCTGTTTTAGGGTTTCGAATAAAAGGAATCTCAAATGGAGTCCAAACGGAATGAAACCTTCGGGAACGTGATTTTCTCAGCGAACAAGACCCGGGAGACTTGGACCCTACGTCAAGACACAAAAGAGGAGGCCACGAGGTAGGGGGCGCCCACCCCCACCAGGCGCGCCCTCCACCCTCGTGGGCCCCCAGTTGCTCCACCGACGTACTCCTTCCTCCTATATATACCTACGTACCCCCAAATGATCAGATACGGAGCCAAAAACCTAATTCCACCGCCGCAACTTTCTATATCCACGAGATCCCATCTTGGGGCCTGTTTCGGAGCTCCGCCGAAGGGGGCATCGATCACGGAGGGCTTCTACATCATCACCATAGCCTCTCCGATGAAGTGTGAGTAGTTTACCTCAGGCCTACGGGTCCATAGTTAGTAGCTAGATGGCTCCTTCTCTCTTTTTGGATCTCAATACAATGTTCTCCCCCTCTCTTGTGGAGAACTATTCGATGTAATCTTCTTTTTGCTGTGTGTTTGTTGAGACCGATGAATTGTGGGTTTATGATCAAGTTTATTTGTGAACAATATTTGAATCTTCTCTGAATTCTTTTATGTATGATTGGTTATCTTTGCAAGTCTCTTCGAATTATCAGTTTGGTTTGGCCTACTAGATTGATCTTTCTTGCAATGGGAGAAGTGCTTAGCTTTGGGTTCAATCTTGCGGTGTCCTTTCCCAGTGACAGTAGGGGCAGCAAGGCACGTATTGTATAGTTGCCATCGAGGATAACAAGATGGGGTTTTCATCATATTGCATGAGTCTATCCCTCTACATCATGTCATCTTGCTTAAGGCGTTACTCTGTTTTTAAGTTAATACTCTAGATGCATGCTGGATAGCGGTCGATGAGTGGAGTAATAGTAGTAGATGCAGGCAGGAGTCGGTCTACTTGTCTCGGACGTGATGCCTATATACATGATCATGCCTAGATATTCTCATAACTATGCTTAATTCTGTCGATTGCTTAACAGTAATTTGTTCACCCATCGTAGAAAACTTATGCTCTCGAGAGAAGCCACTAGTGAAACCTATGGCCCCCGGGTCTATCTTAATCATATTAATCTCCTACTACTTAGTTATTTCCTTTGCTAGTGACTTTGCCTTTATTTTACTTTGCATCTTTATCACAAAAATACCAAAAATATTATCTTATCATATCTATCAGATCTCACTCTCGTAAGTGGCCGTGTAGGGATTGACAACCCCTATTCGCGTTGGTCGCGAGGATTTATTTGTTTTGTGCAGGTACGAGGGACTCGCGCGTAGCCTCCTACTGGATTGATACCTTGGTTCTCAAAAACTGAGGGAAATACTTACGCTACTTTGCTGCATCATCCCTTCCTCTTCGGGGAAAACCAACGCAGTGCTCAAGAGGTAGCAAGAAGGATTTCTAGCGCCGTTGCCGGGGAGGTCTACACAAAAGTCAACATACCAAGTACCCATCACATACCCTTATCTCCCGCATTACATTATTTGCCATTTTCCTCTCATTTTCCTCTCCCCCACTTCACCCTTGTCATTTTATTCGCCCTCTCTCTCTATCCTCCCTCTCTTTCCCTATTTGCCTCTTTTTGCTCGCTTGCTTTTTTTGCTTGTGTGTCAGTTCGTTTGCTTGTCACGATGGCTCAAGATAATACTAAATTATGTGACTTCACCAATACCAACAACAATGATTTTATTAGCACTCTGATTACTCCTCTTACCGATGCTGAATCTTGTGAAATTAATACTGGTTTGCTGAATCTTGTCATGAAAGATCCGTTTTTTGGCCTTCCTAGTGAAGATGCCGCTACCCATCTAAATAGCTTCGTTGATTTGTGTGATATGCAAAAGAAGAAAGATGTGGATAATGATATTGTTAAATTGAAACTATTTCCTTTTTCACTTAGAGATCGTGCTAAAGCTTGGTTTCCGTCTTTGCCTAAAAATAGTATTGACTCATGGAACAAGTGCAAAGATGCTTTTATCTATAAGTATTTTCCTCCCGCTAAAATCATCTCTCTTAGAAACGATATTATGAATTTTAAGCAACTTGATCATGAACATGTTGCACAAGCTTGGGAGAGAATGAAACTAATGATACGTAATTGCCCCACACATGGTTTGAATTTATGGATGATTATTCAAAAAAATTATGCCGGGTAGAATTTTGCTTCTAGAAATCTTTTAGATTCGGTCGCGGGAGGCACTTTTATGGAAATCACTTTAGGAGAAGCTACTAAACTCCTAGCTAATATTATGGTTAATTATTCTCAATGGCATACTAAAAGATCTACTAATGAAAAGGTGCATGCGATAGAAGAAATTAATGTTTTGAGTGGAAAGATGGATGAACTTATGAAATTATTTGCTAATAAGAGTGTTTCTTATGATCCTAATGATATGCCCTTGTCTACTTTGATTGAGAATAATAATGAATCTTTGGATGTGAATTTTGTTGGTAGGAACAATTTTGGTAACAATGCGTATAGAGGAAATTTTAATCCTAGGCCTTATCCTAGTAATCCCTCTAATAATTATGGTAATTCCTACAACAATTCGTATAGAAATTATAATAAGATACCCTATGATTTTGAATCTAGTATTAAAGAATTTATTACTTCGCAAAAGAATTGTAATGCTTTGATTGAAGAAAAATTGCTTAAGATTGATGAGTTGGCTAGGAACGTTGATAGAATTTCTCTTGATGTTGATTCTTCGAAACTTAGATCTATTCCACCTAAGCATGATATCAATGAGTCTCTCAAAGCCAAGAGAATTTCCATTGATGAGTGCAAAGAAAGAACCGCTAGGATGCATGCTAAGAAAGATGCCTTTATAAGAGTGTGTTATTCTAGTTCCTATGAAAATAATGATGAAGATCTAAAAGTTATTGATGTGTCCCCTATTAAATCTTTGTTTTGCAATATTAATCTTGATAATGATGGGACTGAATATGATCCACCTTTACCTAGAAGGCTTTCCAAGAATTCGGAATTTTTTGATCTTGATGCTAAAATTGATAAAAGTGGGATTGAAGAAATTAAAACCCTAGGTGTTGCTAAACCCACTATTATGGATTTCAAGGAATTTAACTATGAAAATTGCTCTTTGATTGATTTTATTTCCTTGTTGCAATCCGTGCTAAATTCTCCTCATGCTTATAGTCAAAATAAAGCATTTACTAAACATATCATTGATGCCTTGATGCAATCTTATGAAGAAAAACTTGAATTGGAAGTTTCTATCCCTAGAAAGCTTTATGATGAGTGGTAACCAACTATTAAAAATAAAATTAAAGATCATAAATGCTACACTTTATGTGATTTGGGTGCTACTGTTTCCACGAATCCAAAGACTTTGTGTGATTTGTTAGGTTTCCGTGATTTTGATGATTGCTCTTTAAACTTGCACCTTGCGGATTCCACTATTAAGAAACCTATGGGAAGAATTAATGATGTTCTTATTGTTGCAAATAGGAATTATGTTCCCGTAGATATTATTGTTCTTGACATAGATTGCAATCCTTCATGTCCTATTATTCTTGGTAGACCTTTCCTTAGAACGATTGGTGCAATTATTGATATGAAGAAGGAAATATTAGATTCCAATTTCCATTAAGGAAAGGCATGGAACACTTTCCTAGAAAGAAAATTAAATTACCATATAAATCTATTATTAGAGCCACTTATGGATTGCCTACCAAAGATGGCAATACCTAGATCTATCCTTGCTTGTTATGCCTAGCTAGGGGCGTTAAACGATAGCGCTTGTTGGGAGGCAACCTAATTTTATTTTTATTCCTTGCTTTTTGCTACTGTTTAGTAATAAATAATTTATCTAGCCTCTGTTTTGGTTGTGTTTTTTGTGTTTAATTAGTGTTTGTGCCAAGTAGAACCGTTGGGAAGACTTGGGGAAAGTCTTGTTACACTTGCTGTAAACAACAGAAACTTTAGCGCTCACGAGAACTACTGCCATTTTTATTTGGAAAGTGATATTTAGTTAATTCTTTTTGCAGATGATTAATAGATAAATTACTCACGTCCAGAAATTTATTTTAGAATTTTTGGGCTTCCATATCTTTCTCTAGCTACAGATTACTACAGACTGTTCTGTTTTTGACAGATTCTGTTTTTCGTGTGTTGTTTGCTTATTTTGATGAATCTAGGGCTAGTAAAATAGTTTATAAATCATAGGGAAGTTTGAATACAGTAGGTATAACACCAATATAAATAAATAATGAGTTCATTACAGTACCTTGAAGTGGTCTTTTGTTTTCTTTCGCTAACAGAGCTTACGAGATTTTCTACTTTGAGTTTTGTGTTGTGAAGTTTTCAAGTTTTGGGTAAAGATTTGATGGATTATGGAACAAGGAGTGGCAAGAGACTAAGCTTGGGGATGCCCATGGCACACCCAAGATAATCTAAGGACACCTAAAAGCCAAAGCTTGGGGATGCCCCGGAAGGCATCCCCTCTTTCGTCTACTTCTATCGGTAACTTTACTTGGAGCTATATTTTTATTCGTCACATGATATGTGTTTTGCTTGGAGCGTCTTGTATGATTTGAGTGTTTACTTTTTAGTTTCCCACAATCGCCCTTGCTGTACACACCCTTTGAGAGAGCCATACATGATTTGGAATTTGTTAGAATACTCTATGTGCTTCGTTTATATCTTTTGAGTTATATAGTTTTGCTCTAGTACTTCACTTATATCTTTTAGAGCAAAGTGGTGGATTTGTTTCATAGAAACTATTGATCTCTCATGCTTCACTTAGATTATTTTGAGAGTCTAAAATAGCATGGTAATTTGCTTAAAATCCTAATATGCTAGGTATTCAAGATTAGTAAAATTTTCTTATGAGTGTTTTGAATACTAAGAGAAGTTTGATGCTTGATGACTGTTTTGAGATATGGAGGTAATAATATCAAAGTCGTGCTAGTTGAGTAGTAGTGAAATTGAGAAATGCTTGTGTTGAAGTTTGCAAGTCTCGTAGCATGCACGTATGGTAAACGTTATGTAACAAATTTGAAACATGAGGTGTTATTTGATTGTCCTCCTTATGAGTGGCGGTCGGGGACGAGCGATGGTCTTTTCCTACCAATCTATCCCCCTAGGAGCATGCGCATAGTGCCGAGGTTTTTGATGACTTGTAGATTTTTGCAATAAGTATGTGAGTTCTTTATGACTATGTTGAGTCCATGGATTATATGCACTCTCACCCTTCCATCCTTGCTAGCCTCTTCGGTACCGTGCATTGCCCTTTCTCACATTGAGAGTTGGCGCAAACTTCGCCGGTGCATCCAAACCCCGTGATATGATACGCTCTTTCACACATAAACCTCCTTATATCTTCCTCAAAACAGCCACCATACCTACCTATTATGGCATGTCTGTAGCCATTCCGAGATATATTGCCATGCAACTTTCCACCATTCCGTTTATCATGACACATTCATTATTGTCATATTGCGTAGCATGGTCATGTAGTTGACATAGTATTCGTGGCAAAGCCACCGTTCATAATTCTTTCATACATGTCACTCTTGGTCCATTGCATATCCCGGTACACCGCCGGAGGCATTCATATAGAATCATCTTTTGTTCTAGTATCGAGTTGTAATCATTGAGTTGTAAATAAATAGAAGTGTGATGATCATCATTTTCTAGAGCATTGTCCCAAGTGAGGAATTATAAAAAAAAGAGAAAGGCCATAAAAAAGGAGAAGGCCCAAAAAAAGAGAGAAAAAGAGAGAAGGGACAATGTTACTATCCTTTGCCACACTTGTGCTTCAAAGTAGCACCATAATCTTCATAATAGAGAGTTTCTTGTTTTGACACTTTCATATACTAGTGGGAAATTTCATTATAAAACTTGGCTTGTATATTCCAACAATGGGCCTCCTCAAGTGCCCTAGGTCTTCGTGAGCAAGCAAGTTGGATGCACACCCACTTAGTTTCTTTTGTTGAGCATTCATACATTTATAGCTCTAGTGCATCTGTTGCATAGCAATCCCTACTCCTTGCATTAACATCAATAGGTGGGCATCTCCATAGCCCATTGATTAGGCTCATTGATGTGAGACTTTCTCCTTTTTTGTCTTCTCCACATAACCCCCCTCATTATATTATATTCCACCCATAGTGCTATGTCCATGGCTCGCGCTCATATATTGCGTGAAGGTTTATAGGTTTGAGATTACTAAAGTATGAAACAATTGCTTGGCTTGTCATCGGGGTTGTGCATGATGAGAGCATTCTTGTGTGACGAAAATGGAGCATGACTAAACTATATGATTTTGTAGGGACGAACTTTCTTTGGCCATGTTATTTTGAGAAGACATAATTGCTTAGTTAGTATGCTTGAAGTATTATTATTTTTATGTCAATATGAACTTTTGTCTTGAATCTTTCGGATCTGAATATTCATACCACAATTAAAAAGAATTACATTAAAATTATGCCAAGTAGCACTCCGCATCAAAAATTCTGTTTTTATCATTTACCTACTCGAGGACGAGCTGGAATTAAGCTTGGGGATGCTTGATACGTCTCCAACGTATCTATAATTTTTGATTGCTCCATGCTATATTATCTACTATTTTGGACATTATTGGGCTTTATTATCCACTTTTATATTATTTTTGGGACTAACCTATTAATCGGAGGCCCAGCCCAAAATTGTTGTTCTTTGCCTGTTTTAGGGTTTCGAAGAAAAGGAATCTCAAACGGAGTCCAAACGGAATGAAACCTTCGGGAACGTGATTTTCTCAACGAACAAGACCCAGGAGACTTGGACCCTACATCAAGACACAAAAGAGGAGGCCACGAGGTAGGGGGCGCGCCCACCCCCACCAGGCGCGCCCTCCACCCTCGTGGGCCCCCTGTTGCTCCACCGACGTACTCCTTCCTCCTATATATACCTATGTACCCCCAAACGATCAGATACGGAGCCAAAAACCTAATTCCACCGCCGCAACTTTCTGTATCCACGAGATCCCATCTTGGGGCCTGTTCCGGAGCTCCGCCGGAGGGGGCATCGATCACGGAGGGCTTCTACATCATCACCATAGCCTCTCCAGTGAAGTGTGAGTAGTTTACCTCAGACCTACGGGTCCATAGTTAGTAGCTAGATGGCTTCTTCTCTCTTTTTGGATCTCAATACAATGTTCTCCCCCTCTCTTGTGGAGAACTATTCGATGTAATCTTCTTTTTGCGGTGTGTTTGTTGAGACCGATGAATTGTGGGTTTATGATCAAGTCTATCTATGAACAATATTTGAATCTTCTCTGAATTCTTTTATGTATGATTGGTTATCTTTGCAAGTCTCTTCGAATTATCAGTTTGGTTTCGCCTACTAGATTGATCTTTCTTGCAATGGGAGAAGTGCTTAGCTTTGGGTTCAATCTTGCGGTGTCCTTTCCCAGTGACAGTAGGAGCAGCAAGGCATGTATTGTATTGTTGCCATCGAGGATAACAAGATGGGGTTTTCATCATATTGCATGAGTATATCCCTCTACATCATGTCATCTTGCTTAAGGCGTTACTCTGTTTTCAAGTTAATACTCTAGATGCATGCTGGATAGCGGTCGATGAGTGGAGTAATAGTAGTAGATGCAGGCATGAGTCGGTCTACTTGTCTCGGACGTGATGTCTATATACATGATCATGCCTAGATATTCTCATAACTATGCTCAATTCTGTCAATTGCTCAATAGTAATTTGTTCACCCACCGTAGAATACTTATGCTCTCGAGAGAAGCCACTAGTGAAACCTATGGGCCACGGGTCTATCTTCATCATATTAATCTCCTACTACTTAGTTATTTCCTTTGCTTTTTACTTTGCCTTTATTTTACTTCGCATCTTTATCACAAAAATACCAAAAATATTCTCTTATCATATCTATCAGATCCCACTCTCGTAAGTGGCCGTGTAGGGATTGACAACCCCTATTCGTGTTGGTTGCGAGGATTTATTTGTTTTGTGCAGGTACGAGGGACTCGCGCGTAGCCTCCTACTGGATTGATACCTTGGTTCTCAAAAACTGAGGGAAATACTTACGCTACTTTGCTGCGTCATCCCTTCCTCTTCGGGAAAACCAACGCAGTGCTCAAGAGGTGGCAACAACCACCTTCTATTCCACCTATAGTGCTATGTCCATGGCTCACGCTCATGTATTGTGTGAAAGTTGAAAAGGTTTGAGAACATAAAAAGTATGAAACAATTGCTTGGCTTGTCATCGGGGTTGTGCATGATTTGAATTTTTTGTGTGATGAAGATGCAGCATAGCCAGACTATATGATTTTGTAGGGATGAACTTTCTTTGGTCATGTTATTTTGAGAAGACATGATTACTTTGTTAGTATGATTGAAGTATTATTATTTTTATGTCAATATTAAACTTTTGTTTTGAATCTTTTGGATCTGAATATTCTTGCCACAATAAAGACGATTACATTGATGAATATGTTAGGTAGCATTCCACATCAAAAATTCTGTTTTTATCATTTACCTACTCGAGGACGAGCGGAAATTAAGCTTGGGGATGCTTGATACGTCTCCAACGTATCTATAATTTTTCATTGTTCCATGCTATTATATTATCCATCTAGCATGTTTTATATGCTATTTATATGATTTTTGGGACTAACCTATTAACCTAGAGCCCAGTGCTAGTTTCTGCTTTTTTCCTTGTTTTTGAGTATCGCAGAAAAGGAATATCAAACGGAGTCGAATTGACCTGAAAATTTACGGAGATCATTTTTGGACCAGAAGAAGCCCACGGAGCATCGGAGATGGACGAGAAGAGTCCTGAGGCCACCACGAGGGTGGGGGCGTGCCCTACCCCCTGGGCGCGCCCCCTACCTCGTGGCCGCCTCGTGGACCCCCCTGACTTGTTCTCGATGCCAACGCCTCTTATATATCCCCAAACTTCCAGAAAATAACCTAGATCGGGAGTTCCGCCGCCGCAAGCCTCTCTAGCCACCAAAAACCAATCGGTACCCTGTTCTGGCACACTAATGGAGGGGGGTCCATCACCGGTGGCCATATTCATCATCCCGAGGCTCTCCATGACTAGGAGGGAGTAGTTCACCCTCAGGGATGAGGGTATGTACTAGTAGCTATGTGTTTGATCTCTCTATCTCTCTCATGTTCTTGATTTGGCACGATCTTGATGTACCGCGAGCTTTGTTATTATAGTTGGATCTTATGATGTTTATCCCCCTCTATCTCCTTCTGATGAATTGAGTTTTCCCTTTGAAGTTATCTTATCGGATTGAGTCTTTAAGGATTTGAGAACACTTGATGTATGTCTTGCATGTGCTTATCTGTGGTGACAATGGGATATTCATGTGATCCACTTGATGTATGTTTTGGTGATCAACTTGCGAATTCTATGACCTTGTGAACTTACGCATAGGGGTTGGCACACGTTTTCGTCTTGACTCTCCGGTAGAAACTTTGGGGCACTCTTTGAAGTTCTTTGTGTTGGTTGAATAGATGAACTAAGATTGTGTGACACATATCTATAATCATACCCGTGGATACTTGAGGTGACATTGGAGTATCTTGGTGACATTAGGGTTTTGGTTGATTTGTGTCTTAAGGTGTTGTTTTACTACGAACTCTAGGGCTCTTTGTGAAACTTATAGGAATAGCCCAACAGATTGATCAGAAAGAATAACTTTGAGGTGGTTTCGTACCCTACAATAATCTCTTCATTTGTTCTCCGCTATTAGTGACTTTGGAGTGACTCTTTGTTACATGTTGAGGGATTGTTATATGACCCAATTATGTCATTATTGTTGAGAGAACTTGCACTAGTGAAAGTATGAACCCTAGGCCTTGTTTCAACGCATTGCAATACCGTTTTCACTCACTTTTATGATTAGCTACCTTGCTTTTTTTATATTTTCAGATTACAAAAACTTATATCTACCATCCATATTGCACTTGTATCACCATCTCTTCGCTGAACTAGTGCACCTATACAATTTACCATTGTATTGGGTGTGTTGGGGACACAAGAGACTCTTTGTTATTTGGTTGCAGGGTTGTTTGAGAGAGACCATCTTCATCCTACGCCTCCCACGGATTGATAAACCTTAGGTCATCCACTTGAGGGAAATTTGCTACCGTCCTACAAACCTCTGCACTTGGAGGCCCAACAACGTCTACAAGAAGAAGGTTGTGTAGTAGACATCACAGCATATATTGCAGGATGGCAAGCACACCATCATCACCAACTTTGTTTTTTTATAAGAGTAGTAGAGTAGTAGAAGTAGTAGAAGAGAGATAGAGATAGATAGATAGATTATTATTAGTATACGAGTAGAGATAGAGATTAGGGAGCTGGCGGGCGGTTCATTGTACGGCACGTTCGCGTCCATCCACTAGCCCGGAATTAAAGCACGCACGACATTTACATCGACTGGGGTTAGTTATTTTCCGGGCGCATGAACCAACACGGACTAGCGGACCTGGTCGCCCTTTTTCGCACGCCTTCGACAAGTACGTCCGTGACATGCATGCATGCAAATCTTGCGTGACCAAACTATGCGAAGCGGAGCGGTAGGCTGTCGAACTGCAGCCTGCATGTTGCAGCCATGTCATCCACATGCAACCTAAAGGCCAATTCATACTCCGCTGGACTATACTCTACAACTATGCATTGTTTGGCACGAACGTTCCTTGGAGCTCGTGCTGCAACTGGCATACTCCACAGCCTGCTTCCCTTCTCCTTCCTCTTCCACCGCCCGCGCATGTCCGCGGGAAGCGACCAGTCAACCCTTATATAGGAGTGCTAGCACAAAAAGATGCATGCATGACCACTAAAATTTCCTTTCTCTTATCTCTATGAAATAAATGTAGCGTGAAACTCAAAGCCCTTTAAGTCTGAGTATAATGGAAATCATCGTCCTCCTCCGACTCTGCTTCGCCCGCGTCGTCGTCCTCCTGTTCCAGCTCCGCGTCGTCATTCTCCTCCTCCGGGTCTATGTGCTGCTCCGCTTCCAACGCCTCGTCGTCCGGCTCCGTCTAGTCCGGACTCCAGAGGCTCGGAGGCTGTGATCCGGGCTTCGCGCCGCCTCCAGATTAAAGCACCACTCCGGCGGGAGTATGGCGTATGCCGTTACCTTCGGCCAGGCCATGGCTATCGGGCGACGGCGACCAGAGAAGAGGCGGCGGGAGGGGAATGAATGCAGCTATTGTTTGGGTTCTCCGGCTTAAATAAATGCGCACCATCACGTGTACCCGCGGGTGCACAAATTGTAACATACGAGTCTGCTTAAGGGGGTGTCACGTAACTGGTGTGTGTGAGATTTTGGGAGATAGAGTGCGTGTGTGAAACTCTACTCTTCGGACATGTACTCAACCTTTTGCATCGGGATATAAGTATAATGGTATTACAATTTAGCTAGTGATTTACATGTCCATGTTAACATGGTTGTGTAAAAAAATGTCACTTCCTGCTCGTGATTTGCGTTATATAGTTATGAGAAGTTTGCTAACTCCTAAAGTAAAGTGGAATTTGTCCATGTTATACAAGTAAATTAAGGTGATTGTTTATCATGCGGGTAAGGTTGGACGAAGGGTGGTAGGAACATATGCTCCGCCTAGAGCATGTGTGTGTGAGATGGAGTCTTATGTGTGTGGGGGTGTGGGTTTGTGTGTGTGTGTGAAGCGGAGTCTTCGGTGGCGAAAGTAATTTAAGTGTGCGTGGATTCATCGTAGAGAGGTGATGTGTATGGCAGAGGCCACCAACGAGGGGGTGCGGGAGAGAAAAGGCCCACGTAGAGAGGGAAGAGAAGGCGTGTGCGTGTGAGAGGAGTCGACATCAAGAGAACATGTTTGTTCGAGAGACACTGAGGAAGACAACTATATATCAATGGTGCATGTAGGCGGGAACTAAATGAAGGGATGGTCTTATTGGTTTCAGGGATATAGGGGAAGAGTGAGAGAGGGGGTAGCTAGAAGGAGATTGTTAAGTGTCAGTGTGTGTTTTACCCATCCAGGCGAAAGTTATGTGCACACAAGAAGAGAACGATTCGATGTGGGGTTTGGGCTGAGGGTAATTAACTACGTATGGAGATACAGGAGACCTTGAACGTGCATGTGTGAGAGGTATACATGTATACGTGGGATGTGTGTGTGTGCGCGCGCATGATCGAGATAAAAGAAAGAAGACATAAGTCATAAGATCAACGACATGGGACAGATGGGTCAGTATGACAATATGCATGCATGTGAGAGTGTAGGGAAGAAGGCCCGATAATTGAGCATGTGTTTTTGTCTTTAAGAGATAGTGGCATGGGCTGGAGCATGCATCTATGGCGAGTAGAGGGAGCGAGACACAATGATTGTGCAAAAGAGATCAACCTATAGATGCATATATGGAGAGACGGATATCGTGTGCGTGATAGGAAGCAAGAGTGCGTACGAGAAAGAAATGTTGACGAAGAAACTACAAAGAGATAGAGCTGCTAGCTAGAGGGACATCGGCTAGTTTGAGTGTTGGAGATGACCGCCAAGTGGTTCAGAGGGTGAAGTTATGTCTGTGTGAGAGAAAGATAAAAAGAGGGCACATGACTGCATGTAGAGAGAAACATATATAGTGTGCGTGATAGGAAGCAAGAGTGAGGGCGAGAAAGAAGGTTGATGGAGAAACAGATAAATAGAAAGATAAAGGTGCTAGCTAGTGTGTGTGTTAGATATAAGAGTCGAGTGAATCAGAAGACTGAGTTATGTGTGTGGGTGTGAGAGAGATAGAGAGAGGGTGCATGTGAGTCACATACAAACAAATATCAGACAGAAATGAGATCCCGAGAGACGGAGTTTTGTTTCTGTGAGAGAGGAAGATATTTCACAATGAGAGTGATAGTTAGAGAGATATATCAAGGAACGCGAGATATCTCTAGGGAGAGAGAGAGTGTGTGTGAGCGACATACAAGAGAATGGTGGAGATATATGAGACCCTGGGAGACAGAGTTTGTGTTTGTGTCTGAGAAAGAGATATTTAAGGGGAAGATTCATAGATTCTCATATCTAAAGAGCGCAAGACATCTCTGTGTGTGAGGGGGTGTGTGAGTGGCACACAGGGGAATAGTAGAGAGAAATGAGACCCCGGGAGACGAAGTATGTGTTGGTGTGAGAGAAAGATATTTCACATGGAGAATCATAGTTAGAGACATAGAGTGATGAAGGTCGAGGGAGAGAGTACCGTTAGTGTTTTACAAAGATAAAACATCATTGTCGACATACAAGTAGCACGAGAGATACCTGAGAGACGATGAACGCGTATATGTCTAGAGAGATACTCCTATATAAGCATGAGTGATAGCTATATGAGACGAATATCTGGATTAAAGGGGATTCAAATATTTAAACTAGAGATCATGACATCGATAATGTCATAATAAAAATTGTTGTATCAAACATGCATATTCATTTGAAATTGGGACACGTGTAATGTTATATAGTTTATCAATATTAGTGATCCATAGATTCTTTAATTGGAGACAATGCATGGTCTATATGCAATTAACGTCTAAACAGGATTACACTATATGTTGCGTGTGTGAAACACATTATACATGTTTGAGAAGTAAAAAAACCCGCATGAAACACACATTAATTGGAGACAGTTAGCGAGGAATGCATACATTGGATTTCAACATAAAGTGGTTTCAAATATTTGAAAATCCAAATTAAGATGGATCCAACCTTATGAATCTAACATCATGCCATTTGTAAACCATATTTATGTATGAAGGGTGTTGTGCTTTTGAAAGCATATAAAAATGATGTATATAGAATTTTATTCCAATCGAAAATGGATCCTACCTGAACAAAAATAGAATACAAACTGGATCCGAATTGAGTTGGCACGGTAAACATGCACTCTTGCTCTATAAAAATTTGAACAAAGCGGGGAAATTCGCAGTAACTGCTTGAAACCAAATTCTATGATAGATGGAAATTACTGCCTATCCCTGACACGCAAAGCCTACTGGCTCGATTTCTATAGGTTTTGATAGGGGTAGGTTTGTAATTTCACTCAAACGTGACATAACCGCCTCTCACCCAGATTCATACACGCTTGGTGCGAAAACATGGTGTCTCCTCGGCTGAAATCGACTCCCTCCCCGATTCATACACGATGGGCGCCAAAACAAACTCTCGTCGGCCGAAATCTCCATCAGCAAATATTCGGTGTATGCGAGATTACCATCTATCCCCAACCGACTAATATTGTTGTGATGTAGGAAATTTTAAACGGGGGCTAAGTTTGTAAATTTCCTTACATTTGGGACAAGCGTGCCCTGAAGACATGGTTCCCCCTTCCTCTCTCCCTCCATTTCCCCATTCGTACTCCATGGGCGCCAAAACACCCTCTCCACCCCAGCCTCCTCTCGCCACCCCATCCACCGTCGTCCTCCTCCACCATGCCGGAGCTGATACCCCAACGCCATCGTCCATTACAAGAGATCGACCTCCCTCATCCATGGCTTCGGACCGGGATCCTTGCAGCCCGTCCTCTCGCTTCATCCTCGCGGTCGTCCACCTTGTTGGCGCCGATCCTACGACTGTCTCGTCCACCGCGCCGGGATATTTCCCTGGCCGCCACCGTCTACCCTCCTAAATCTGCTTCCACGCCACCGACAGCCGTCGCTACCGCAGCACCGTCCAATTCTCAGCAGAACATACACGCCGCCATACCAGAGGCGGTACTCTTTCGTATCTGCTCAACTTATTTATCGCAGCAAGAAACTAGATCGCCATTGCTTTGCTCTGAATTCTTGTCCATCACTTACTTGTTATTTGAAAGCAAACATTCATTGTGAAGTTGCCTTTGTCCGGATTGCACCTTCAGATCCGCCATGGCACGCTCAACACTATACTCGCAATGCTTATGGTTTTCCCCTTTTATATTCCACACTACTTAAATGACAGTAGACTAAATTTCAAAATTGAGTCAGTAGATTTTTGAGAGCTCACCGGAGTTCACCGGTGCGAAGGAAGGGGCTCGTCGGAGGGCTTCCCCATTATCTATCTTAGGGTTTCGGGTGGGGACAGTTGTTGTGGGGGGCTGTCGTTGGGCTATGGTGGGGCCTCGCTGGAGGCAAAACTCAACTCGGGTGGGGGTGGGGTTAGCTAGAGGGATGGTCGGGGGCGGTGGAAGATCAGAGGTGGTGGGAGGTTCAGGGGAGGACGGGGCCCGGTGGTTTCGCCGGCGGCCCGTGCGGTGGTCTTTAGGGGAAGAATAAGAGGCAAGGAAGAAGAAGGGTTAGGATACGTAAGATCTTCATTAAACCACCTGAAATGGTCGACTGACCCATATGACGAAAGTTGGGCGACTTGCATGTAGACATTCCCATATATTCAATACTTTTATCGTAGGTGCTTCGAGACGTACGTGCAAGCAGTGCTCCTCAACCCACAAAGCTAAACAGATGCCACTCATAATTCCAAACTTAGTTGCCCAAATACGATTCTTGATGCTGACATGTACTAAAACTAAGAATGTTTAATTGGCCAGTTAATGTTCCTACTTTACTTTCGAAAAGCACATGTGCCACATATCGAGGGACAATAGGGAGTTGCGTTCTTTATGTGCTCTGGTTCATCATGTGTGGCCAACCAACATTTTATTATCCAAAATCTGCTTGCTCTTCTTTAGCATGCTCCTCTTCTGCTCTTCCTTTGTAAGTACTCTCTCCGTACTTAAATATAAGTCTTTGTAGAGATTCCTCCATGGACTACATACAGAGCAAAATGAGTGAATCTACACTCTAAAATGTATCTATATACATCTGTATGTGATCCATAGTAGAATCTCTACAAAGATTTGTATTTAGGAACAGAGGGAGTATAATACTTGTACAGTATGTTCTTTGTAGTGAAGAGGAGCAGGGACATTTGATGTGTACAGGTATATTCGGTCGCTTGTCATGGACGCTTTCAACTCTTGGTGTTGGTCTTCATATCGATTGTCATGGACGCTTTCAACTCTTCGTATTCGATCATATGTGTCGCCTTTGAGAGTTAGACTGATAGTAACAGTACTGCGCCTTCAGTTGTAGGGAGCTGGTATGTGAAGCCTTTCTAGCCGTACCGGCAATACTAGCACATATATTCCAGCAAGTTCCACTTTCCTGATTTTACTCCTGATGCTTAGGGTTTTACCATTATATCTACACTACGAAATGCGTAGGTGCTTTATGTCCTACTAGCAGTTGTCCACCCTTTAAAGCTAAATAACACACCAATCATACGTCCTAAGGTTCTTCGAATACAAATGTGATATGATACTGACATTAGCTAATAGACACACATTTAATTGGTTAGCTAATGCTCCCAATTGAGTTTCCAAATGCATGTGGCCACATATAGAGAGACATCACAGAATTGCATTTCTTTGGGCGCTCTAATTCATCATGGGTGGGCAACCAACATTGTATAGAAAGAAGAGAAATCTCAATAATATGCTTCCCCTTCTATTCTTTAACATGTTCCTCTTCTGTTCTTCTTTAGTAAGCACTATATGTTCCTTGTCAGGAAGGGGAGCAGGGACATCTACAGTCGATAGCTCCATTGGGGCGGTTCTGCTAAATGATTTCGCACTTCGAGTTGGTCTACCATAATACCCCAGAAATGGTGGGAGACGCGCGGTCTTTGATAGACTAAACTGATAGTAACAGTTGTGCGCCTTCAAATGAATAGAGCTGGCCTGTAGGTGATCGATAGGCTGCATATTAGTAGTGGCAAAACCCTGTGTTTTCCAGCCAGTTCCGCTTTCCCAATTTATTTATGGTGGTTATGGTGTACCCCTATTATCTACACTATGATATGCCTACTGGCTCTGCGCTCCGGTTATCATGGTTTGACAATAAACTTTCTATACGATATATTATGAATCTATCATCTGCCAACTATCCTTACATCTGGGGCTCCCAACAGGGAGCCTATTTTTTGTGTGGTTGTGCCAGATTATATAAATCTACTCACCATTATCAGCACACATGGGCCCTCTTACCAGAATCAAGTGATAGCACACAAGGGTTTACAGGGAGCCTCTATTATATTACAATATCCTCTACATTACAAAGATAATCTCACTACTATTTATGTTTTCATGCTTTACAGATATTGTACGTAATCACAATGAATATAAGAATGCGCACATCAGAAGAATATTGCGGAACAGTTCAATGGGTAACAAACTTGGCATCAAGGGATTGAGGTCCATTGTGGATGCAATGAAACCCACATGCTCCTGACCTATAGACTCGTATTCAGAATATGACCCTAATGACTATTATGACCTCAAGGAGTCAAAGGCAGATGGCCTATCCTGTTCACCCAATAAGGTGCATGTTCTAATTTGGCAAGGTTTTATTGGTTGCACATATCTTACATAAGGTGTCTTGCATTTCTTTTGCTTCACTACACCACCATCTGCTTAGTTTAGTCATGATATATGTGAAGATGCCATGCCCATCCATTATCAACACCTATTCCATTTGTCGTCATACCATGTTTTCCACTCAAATGTTGTTCTTGTGTTTCATACATCCAAAAGGAAGAGGGTGATTGCAGAACCTGAAGGAGTACAAGAAAAGTCCTTGAAAAAGGTGGTGCTACCAGGGAAATCACATAGCACCCGACGTATATTGGTGATAGAACCAGCGCCGCAAAACCTAGGATGTTGCAACTATGTTGGTCGCTGCTTTTCTCTTGTGGGTACCTATTGTCCTATCGATGTCCTTACATTCATACCTGGTGGATTATGTGACATCATTGTGCATTATAGCTTGCTTATCCACTGTTCGCTCCAAATTATTAGATCTATATTAATGCTTAAATTAATGTAGAATAAACCCAATGCTTATGAAGAAATTTAGTTCTGCATTGTTCTTGTAAGTATCTGTTGTCCTTCATCACTGTTCTTATATTTGTCAGCTAGTTCTTCATGTACACTTTTCAGCTTATTTCCCCTTGTCCTCCATTTTTCTACACATTAGATCTACATTTACTCTTGCCAAAATATTGAATAAAAACAATGTTACTGAAGAAGTTTAGCTCCCCATTGCTCTTGTCAGTGCCTTCTGCCTGTACGTTGTATTTACATTTATACTCTGCATCTTAAGTTAAATAATCGCCATTTGTTCCTATATTTTTGCATCTATATTTACTCTGAACAAAATGTAGAATAAAGGCAATGCTCTTGAATAAGAGTGTGTGGTAAACTTCTTGAATTGCCCCCTCATCAATATGGACAAGGGCTTTATAGAGCCTGTCTTCACTACTAATGTAAGTTTGTCCTCCTCGAGCCTTCAAACTATGAACAATGGTCTGGTGAAGCTGGCCGCTCCTGCACAATGCCATTTCCTGTCATCTTAAATATGAACAATGCCTATTGTGTTAATGCTATTTTAAACCGTGTCTCTTTATCTCTGACAAAGAAATGAGATGAATTGACAGCGTTGATGCTTATGCGTGTAAAACCTGTTATCTACCTACTTGTTTCTCTTTCAGGGTGACAACACTGCTACCAGGAAGAACTGCCAGAACGGTAGTGAGACGAAACCATTATTTGTCCCTCAAACATATATTCCAGAGAAGAAGGCAACACATCCTAAGGGTAGGGATACAACCACAAAGTCATATCTTGATGTAGTGTCGAACTTACTCAGTGACACAAGCTCGACGAAGTTGCCACCTGAATCTGTTTGACTTCTTCAGTCTGAAATTCAAGCTAAAAGACATGCTTCCACTCAAATCTGACAGGAACTCCAATCTCTATGCAAGAGTAACCGTAAGTACAGGACGTCTATTGATGCTATGCAGCTTAAGTTGGTGGAGATAAGCGTCAAAGAAGCGCAGTCTCATCAGGTTGCTACGCTGCTTTGCTACAGCTCCTGGGCCAGGGTAACCTTTCTTGGACTGTGTTGAAGTGTTGTCGGTTCTGTCTATTATTTTTTCGGCCTGTTAACTTCCACTGGTGGCGACCTACCCAGTTTATAGAATCTGTTGTCTGGTTGCCCTTTATTATTATCACTGGCGGTGTATTTTGATGCCCAGGGGATGTAATTGTTGGGGAACATAGTAATTTCAAAAATTTCCTATGCACACGCAAGATCATGGTGATGCATAGCAACAACAGGGGAGAGTGTTGTCCACGTACCCTCGTAGACCGAAAGCGGAAGCGTTAGCACAACGTGGTTGATGTAGTCGTACGTCTTCACGATCCGACCGATCAAGTACCGAACGTACGGCACCTCCGAGTTCAGCACACGTTCAGCCTGATGACATCCCTCGAACTCCGATCTAGCCGAGTGTTGAGGGAGAGTTTCATCAGCACGATGGCGTGGTGACGATGTTGATGTTCTACCGATGCAGGGCTTCGCCTAAGCACCGCTACAGTATTATCGAGGTGGACTATGGTGGAGGTGGGCACCGCACACGGCTAAAAGATCAAACAGATCAATTGTTCTATCTATGGGGTGCCCCCTGCCCCCGTATATAAAGGAGCAAGGGGGTGCGGACGACCAGGGAGAGGGCGCGCTAGGAGGAGTCCTACTCCCACCGGGAGTAGGACTCCCCCCCTTTCCTAGTTGGAAAAGGATTCGGGAGAAGGAAAGAGGGAGGAGAAGAAGGAAAGAGGGGGCCGGCCCCTTGCCCTAAACCAACTCAGTTTGGGCCTTGGGGGGCGCACCCCACACTCCCCCTGCTTCCCTCTATTTCCACTAAGGCCCATATAGGCACATTAAGCTCCCGGGGGGTTCCGGTAACCTCCCGGTACTCCGGTAAAATCCCGATTTCACCCGGAACACTTCCGATATCCAAACATAGGCTTCCAATATATCAATCTTCATGTCTCGACCATTTCGAGACTCCTCGTCATGTCCTAGATCACATCCGGGACTCCAAACAACCTTCGGTACATCAAAACATATAAACTCATAATAACCGTCATCGTAACGTTAAGCGTGTGGACCCTACAGGTTCGAGAACCATGTAGACATGACCGAGACACGTCTCCATTCAATAACCAATAGTGGAACCTGGATGCTCATATTGGCTCCCACATATTCTACGAAGATCTTTATCGGTCAAACCGCACAACAACATACGTTGTTCCCTTTGTCATCGATATGTTACTTGCCCGAGATTCGATCATCGGTATCTCAATACCTAGTTCAATCTCGTTACCGGCAAGTCTCTTTACCCATTCCGTAATACATCATCCCGCAACTAACTCATTAGTTGTAATGCTTGCAAGGCTTAAGTGATGTGCATTACCAAGAGGGCCCTGAGATACCTCTTCGACAATCGGAGTGACAAATCCTAATCTCGAAATACGCCAACCCAACAAGTACCTTTGGAGACACCTGTGCAGCACCTTTATAATCACCCAGTTACGTTGTGACGTTTGGTAGCACACAAAGTGTTCCTCTGGTAAACGGGAGTTGCATAATCTCATAATCATAGGAACATGTATAAGTCATGAAGAAAGCAATAGCAGAATACTAAACGATCGTGTGCTAAGCTAACGGAATGGGTCATGTCAATCACATCATTCTCCTAATGATGTGACCCTGTTAATCAAATGACAACTCATGTCTATGGTTAGGAAACATAACCATCTTTGATCAACAAGCTAGTCAAGTAGAGGCATACTAGTGACAATCTGTTTGTCTATGTATTCACACATGTATTATGTTTCCGGTTAATACAATTCTAGCATGAATAATAAACATTTATCATATATAAGGAAATAAATAATAACTTTATTATTGCCTCTAGGGCATATTTCCTTCAGTCTCCCACTTGCACTAGAGTCAATAATCTAGATTACACAGTAATGATTCTAACACCCATGGAGCCTTGGTGCTGATCATGTTTTGCTTGTGGAAGAGGCTTAGTCAACGGGTCTGCAACAATCAGATCCGTATGTATCTTGCAAATTACTATGTCTCCCACCTGGACTAAATCCCGGATGGAATTGAAGCGTCTCTTGATGTGTTTGGTTCTCTTGTGAAATCTGGATTCCTTCGCCAAGGCAATTGCACCAGTATTGTGACAAAAGATTTTCATTGGACCCGATGCACTAGGTATGACACCTAGATCGGATATGAACTCCTTCATCCAGACTCCTTCATTCGCTGCTTCTGAAGCAGCTATGTACTCCGCTTCACATGTAGATCCCGCCACAACACTTTGTTTAGAACTGCACCAACTGACAGCTCCACCATTTAATGTAAACACGTATCTAGTTTGTGATTTAGAATCGTCCGGATCAGTGTCAAAGCTTGCATCAACGTAACCGTTTACGATGAGCTCTTTGTCACCTCCATAAACGAGAAACATATCCTTAGTCCTTTTCAGGTATTTCAGGATGTTCTTGACCGCTGTCCAGTGATCCACTCCTAGATTACTTTGGAACCTCCCTGCTAGACTTATAGCAAGGCACACATCAAGTCTGGTACACAGCATTGCATACATGATAGAGCCTATGGCTGAAGCATAGGGAACATTTTTCATTTTCTCTCTATCTTCTGCAATGGTCGGGCATTGAGTCTTACTCAACTTCACACCTTGTAACATAGGCAAGAACCCTTTCTTTGCTTGATCCATTTCGAACTTCTTCAAAATTTGTCAAGGTATGTGCTTTGTGAAAGTCCAATTAAGCGTCTTGATCTATCTCTATAGATCTTGATGCCCAATATGTAAGCAGCTTCACCGAGGTCTTTCATTGAAAAACTCTTATTCAGGTATCCCTTTATGCTATCCAGAAATTCTATATCATTTCCAATTAGCAATATGTCATCCACATATAATATCAGAAATGCTACAGAGCTCCCACTCACTTTCTTGTAAATACAGGCTTCTCCAAAAGTCTGTATAAAACCACATGCTTTGATCACACTATCAAAGCGTTTATTCCAACTCCGAGAGGCTTGCACCAGTCATAAATCGATCGCTGGAGCTTGCACACTTTGTTAGCTCCCTTTGGATCGACAAAACCTTCTGGTTGCATCATATACAACTCTTCTTCCAGAAATCCACTCAGGAATGCAGTTTTTACATCCATTTGCCAAAGTTCATAATCATAAAATGCGGCAATTGCTAACATGATTCGGACAGACTTAAGCATTGCTATGGCTGAGAAGGTCTCATCGTAGTCAATCCCTTGAACTTGTCGAAAACCTTTTGCAACAAGTCGAGCTTTATAGACAGTAACATTACCGTCAGCGTCAGTCTTCTTCTTGAAGATCCATTTATTCTCAATTGCTTGCCGATCATCGGGCAAGTCAACCAAAGTCCATACTTTGTTCTCATACATGGATCCCATCTCAGATTTCATGGACTCAAGCCATTTTGCGGAATCTGGGCTCACCATCGCTTCTTTATAGTTCGTAGGTTCATCATGATCTAGTAGCATGACTTCCAGAATAGGATTACCGTACCACTCTGGTGCGGATCTTACTCTGGTTGATCTATGAGGTTCAGTAGTAACCTGATCTGAAGTTCCATGATCATCATCATTAACTTCCTCACTAATTGGTGTACGTGTCACAGAAACCGGTTTCTGTGATGAACTACTTTCCAATGGTGGAGCAGGTATAGTTACCTCATCAAGTTCCACTTTCCTCCCACTCACTTCTTTCGAGAGAAACTCCTTCTCTAGAAAGGATCCATTCTTAGCAACGAATGTCTTGCCTTCAGATATGTGATAGAAGGTATAACCAACAGTCTCCTCTGGGTATCCTATGAAGACACATTTCTTTGATTTGGGTTCGAGCTTATTAGGTTGAAGCTTTTTCACATAAGCATCGCAGCCCCAAACTTTCAGAAACGACAACTTTGGTTTCTTGCCAAACCACAGTTCATAAGGCATCATCTGAACGGATTTCGATGGTGCCCTATTTAACGTGAATGCGGCCGTCTCTAAAGCATAACCCCGAAATGATAGCAGTAAATCTGTAAGAGACATCATAGATCGCACCATATCTAGTAAAGTACAATTACGACGTTCGGACACACCATTACGCTGTGGTGTTCCGGGTGGTGTGAGTTGTGAAACTATTCCGCATTGTTTCAAATGTAGACCAAACTCGTAACTCAAAAATTCTCCTCCATGATTAGATCGTACAAACTTTATTTTCTTGTTACGATGATTTTCAACACTCTGAAATTCTTTGAACTTTTCAAATGTTTAAGACTTATGCTTCATTAAGTAGATATACCCATATCTTCTTAAATCATCTATGAAGGTGAGAAAATAACGATATCCGCCACGAGCCTCAACATTCATTGGACCACATACATCTGTATGTATGATTTCCAACAAATCTGTTGCTCTCGCCATAGTATCGGAGAATGGCATTTTAGTCATCTTTCCGATGAGGCATGGTTCGCAAGTACCAAGTGATTCATAATCAAGTGGTTCCAAAAGTCCATCAGTATGGAGTTTCTTCATGCGCTTTATACCGATATGACCTAAACGGCAGTGCCACAAATAAGTTGCACTATCATTATCAACTCTACATCTTTTGGCTTCAACATTATGAATATGTGTATCACTACTATCGAGATTCATCAAAAATAGACCACTCTTCAAGGGTGCATGACCGTAAAAGATATTACTCATATAAATAGAACAACCATTATTCTCTGATTTAAATGAATAACCGTCTCGCATCCAACAAGATCCAGATATAATGTTCATGCTCAACGCTGGCACCAAATAACAATTATTTAGGTCTAATACTAATCCCGAAGGTAGATGTAGAGGTAGCATGCCGACCGCGATCACATCGACTTTGGAACCATTTCCCACGCGCATCGTCACCTCGCCCTTAGCCAATCTTCGCTTAATCTGTAGTCCCTGTTTCGAGTTGCAAATGTTAGCAACAGAACCAATATCAAATACCCAGATGCTACTGCGAGCATTAGTAAGGTACACATCAATAACATGTATATCACATATACCTCTGTTCACCTTGCCATCCTTCTTATCCGCCAAATACTTGGGGCAGTTCCGCTTCCAGTGACTAGTCTGCTCGCAGTAGAAGCACTCAGTCTTAGGCTTAGGTCCAGACTTGGGTTTCTTCTCCTGAGCAGCAACTTGCTTGCTGTTCTTCTTGAAGTTCCCCTTCTTCTTCCCTTTACCCTTTTTCTTGAAACTGGTGGTCTTATTGACCATCAACACTTGATGCTCCTTCTTGATTTCTACCTCCGCGGCTTTTAGCATTGCGAAGAGCTCGGGAATTGTCTTATTCATCCCTTGCATATTATAGTTCATCACGAAGCTTTTGTAGCTTGGTGGCAGTGATTGAAGAACTTTGTCAATGACACTATCAACCGGAAGATTAACTCCCAGCTGAGTCAAGTGATTATGGTACCCAGACATTCTGAGTATATGCTCACTGACAGAACTATTCTCCTCCATCTTGCAGCTGTAGAACTTATTGGAGACTTCATATCTCTCAATCCGGGAATTTGCTTGAAATATTAACTTCAACTCCTGGAATATCTCATATGCTCCATGACGTTCAAAACGTCGTTGAAGTCCCGGTTCTAAGCCGTAAAGCATGGCACACTGAACTATCGAGTAGTCATCAGCTTTGCTCCGCCAGGGGTTCTTAACGTCTGCAGTTGCATCAGCAGTAGGCCTGGCACTCAGTGGTGCTTCCAGGACATAATTCTTCTGAGCAGCAATGACGATAATCCTCAAGTTACGGACCCAGTCCGTGTAATTGCTACCATCATCTTTCAACTTTGCTTTCTCAAGGTACGCATTAAAATTCAACGGAACAACAGCACGTGCCATCTATCTACAATCAAACATAGACAAGCAAGATACTATCAGATACTAAGTTCATGATAAATTTAAGTTCAGTTAATCATTTTACTTAAGAACTCCCACTTAGAAAGACATCCCTCTAATCTTCTAAGTGATCACGTGATCCAAATCAACTGAACCATAACCGATCATCACGTGAAATGGAGTAGTTTTCAATGGTGAACATCACTATGTTGATCATATCTACTATATGATTCATGCTCGACCTTTCGGTCTCAGTGTTCTGAGGCCATATCTGCATATGCTAGGCTCGTCAAGTTTAACCTGAGTATTCTGCGTGTGCAAAACTGGCTTGCACCCGTTGTAGATGGACGTAGAGCTTATCACACCCGATCATCACGTGGTGTCTGGGCACGACGAACTTTGGCAACGGTGCATACTCAGGGAGAACACTTTTATCTTGAAATTTAGTGAGAGGTCATCTTATAATTCTACCGTCAATCAAAGCAAGATAAGATGCATAAAATATAAACATCACATGCAATCAATATAAGTGATATGATATGGCCATCATCATCTTGTGCTTGTGATCTCCATCTCCAAAGCACCATCGTGATCACCATCGTCACCGGCGCGACACCTTGATCTCCATTGTAGCATCATTGTCGTCTCGCCAATCTTATGCTTCCACGACTATCGGTACCGCTTAGTGATAAAGTAAAGCATTACAGGGCGATTGCATTGCATACAATAAAGCAACAACCATATGGCTCCTGCCAGTTGCCGATAACTTGGTTACAAAACATGATCATCTCATACAATAAAATTTAGCATCATGTCTTGACCATATCACATCACAACATGCCCTGCAAAAACAAGTTAGACGTCCTATACTTTGTTGTTGCAAGTTTTACGTGGCTGCTACGGGCTTAGCAAGAACCGTTTTTACCTGCGCATCAAAACCACAACGATAGTTTGTCAAGTTGGTCTTGTTTTAACCTTCGCAAGGACCGGGCGTAGCCACACTCGGTTCAACTAAAGTTAGAGAAACTGACACCCGCCAGCCACCTGTGTGCAAAGCACGTCGGTAGAACCAGTCTCGCGTAAGCGTACGCGTAATGTCGGTCCGGGCCGCTTCATCCAACAATACCGCCGAACCAAAGTATGACATGCCGGTAAGCAGTATGACTTATATCGCCCACAACTCACTTGTGTTCTACTCGTGCATATGACATATAAGCATAAACCTAGGCTCAGATGCCACTGTTGGGGAACATAGTAATTTCAAAAACTTCCTACGCACACGCAAGATCATGGTGATGCATAGCAACGAGAGGGGAGAGTGTTGTCCACGTACCCTCATAGACCGAAAGCGGAAGCGTTAGCACAACGCGGTTGATGTAGTCGTACGTCTTCACGATCCGACCGATCAAGTATCGAACGTACGGCACCTCCGAGTTCAGCACACGTTCAGCCCGATGACGTCCCTTGAACTCCAATCCAGTCGAGTGTTGAGGGAGAGTTTCGTCAGCACGATAGCGTGGTGACGATGTTGATGTTCTACCGATGCAGGGCTTCGCCTAAGCACCGCTACAGTATTATTGATGTGGACTATGGTGGAGGGGGCCACCGCACACGGCTAAAAGATCAAACAGATCAATTGTTGTGTCTATGCGGTGCCCCCCTGGCCCCATATATAAAGGAGCAAGCGGGTGCGGCCGGCCAGGGAGAGGGCGTGCTAGGAGGAGTCCTACTCCCACCGGGAGTAGGACTCCCCCCTTTCCTAGTTGGAATAGGATTCGGGAGAAGGAAAGAGGGAGGAGAAGAAGGAAAGAGGGGGCCAGCCCCCTTGCCCTAAACCAACTCGGTTTGGGCCTTGGGGGCGCGCCCCACACTCCCCTTGCTTCCCTCTATTTCCACTAAGGCCCATATAGGCCCATTAAGCTCCCGGGGGGTTCCGGTAACCTCCCGGTACTCCGGTAAAATCCCGATTTCACCCGGAACACTTCCGACATCCAAACATAGGCTTCCAATGTATCAATCTTCATGTCTCAACCATTTCGAGACTCCTAGTCATGTCCTAGATCACATCCGGGACTCCAAACAACCTTCGGTACATCAAAACATATAAACTCATAATAACCGTCATCGTAACGTTAAGCTTGCGGACCCTACGGGTTCGAAAACTATGTAGACATGACCGAGACACGTCTCCGATCAATAACCAATAGCGGAACCTGGATGCTCATATTGGCTCCCACATATTCTACGAAGATCTTTATCGGTCAAACCGCACAACAATATACGTTGTTCCCTTTGTCATCGGTATGTTACTTGCCCGAGATTCGATCGTCGGTATCTCAATACCTAGTTCAATCTCGTTACCGGCAAGTCTCTTTACCCGTTTCATAATACATCATCCTGCAACTAACTCATTAATTGTAATGCTTGCAAGGCTTAAGTGATGTGCATTACCGAGAGGGCCTTGAGATACCTCTTCGACAATCGGAGTGACAAATCCTAATCTCGAAATACGCCAACCCAACAAGTACCTTTGGAGACACCTGTGCAGCACCTTTATAATCACCCAGTTACGTTATGACGTTTGGTAGCACACAAAGTGTTCCTCCGGTAAACGGGAGTTGCATAATCTCATAGTCATAGGAACATGTATAAGTCATGAAGAAAGCAATAGCAGAATACTAAACGATCGTGTGCTAAGCTAACGGAATGGGTCATGTCAATCACATCATTCTCCTAATGATGTGACCCCGTTAATCAAATGACAACTCATGTCTATGGTTAGGAAACATAACCATCTTTGATCAATGAGCTAGTCAAGTAGAGGCATACTAGTGACAATCTGTTTGTTTATGTATTCACACATGTATTATGTTTCCGGTTAATACAATTCTAGCATGAATAATAAACATTTATCATGTTATAAGGAAATAAATAATAACTTTATTATTGCCTCTAGGGCATATTTCCTTCAGTAATATGTTGTAATTTCTTTGTTGTATAGTCTAGGTTTATTCTTCATCACGATGATGTAATTTATTTGTCGTTTCTGCTATCGTCGCTCTCAGAAAAGGTAGTAATCTTCAATCGATGCGCAATGAGCCAATAGGTTAGGTTTATAAAATAATAATTTCTGTAGTAAAACTAGCCGGTCACCAATCGCTAGTACGGGCCGAACCATGGGCCTACAATCATCTTGGGCCATTAGTTAGGTCTAGTTTTAATCTGGCCCACTATTAGTTTCGGGCCTTTAAAAGGCCGAGTAAACCGCTTGCCTTAATTGGGTTGGAAAATTAAATAGGCTTTTAACAGATTGAAAACTAGATTCAGCCTTAATTGTGGTGAACAAATCATGGGCCGATAGGGCGCTGTAATATAAATCAGCCCATTGTTGGCCCATTCGGGTGACGGTCCATTAACAGGGTGAAATGTTTTTGGGCCTTGGCTGACCCAATTACATGACAGGCGGGAAGCAGGCCGGTTGTATGATGGGCCTAAATTAGGCCCAACGCTCTCAAGGGCCTTTAACGGGTCGATAGGTAGTTTGGGCTAGAATGTATCCACGAAGACTATGGGCCACTAAGAGGCCAAAACTAACTATGGACCATAATTAGGCCTAGGTGCAACTCGGGCCTTTAAATGGCCGAAAGTGAAACCGTCCTGAAAGAGGCCCATGTGTAGACAGGGCCACTGACAAGTCGAAACTAATACCGGGCCGGAATATTAAACGGGCCATTAAGAGGCCAAAGAGCAAATCAGGCCGCCAATGTGCCCAATGGCACAATAGCTGTTAAAAAGGTCGTATCTGTTATGGGTCATAATTTGGCCCAAGAAATGAAAGTCAGTTAACGGGCCCGATCAGGTATGGACCCACTTCTAGGAAAATGCTTATACATAGAAGTTTAGCAGTAGCGTTTGTTTGGGACACACGCTACTGCTAATTTGCAGTAGCGCTGGTTTCGAAGCGCGCTACTGGTACTGGTTAGCAGTAGCGTTGTTTAGCATAGGATGCACTACTGTTGCACGTGCCGCAGGGCCCTAAACGAAAGCCCACTTAGCTCTAGTGTTTCCTGTCCACCAACGTTATAGCTAGTGGGCTTAGCTGTAGCGCTGCCCATACCCAGCATGCTACTATACCAAAAGAAAACCTTGCGCCCCCCACACCCCCCGCGCACCCCTCACTTCGATCGATCCCCTCCGTCCGCTGCCGCCATGGTTAGGGTTCCGCCCGCGACGCCGCCACCGCACGCCACCTCCCGCCGCCGCAGGTAATGCTCCTCCCCCCTCTCGCTGCCCTGGTCTGTCGTCGGCCGCCTAACCCACTCCCCGCCCCCACTCCCCCATCTGCCCCCAACCTCGGCCGCCGCCCCCACTCTGATGATGGGGCCGTGGAGGGGGACGCCCGTGACGAGGCCCTGTAGGGGTTGTCAGCTCTGTTGTTGGCCACTGTGACGGCGACGGTCGTGGAGTGCGGTGATGAGAGAGATGTTGAGAGTGCGGTGACTAGCATTAGAGTTTATCATTGAACATAGGATGTGGTAGACCAGATGCTAGTATGCTAGGTTTTGTTAGTATGCTAGGTTTTTCTTGTCGGTAATGATGATGTTCTTGTTGTGGTAGATGCACATGCTTTTCATGTCGGTTTTGATGCTAGTATGGTACTATGTTGAGCTCCATGAATAGTCGATGCTAGTTTGCTATGTTGGTTTGCATGTTGAGATTGATGATCATCCCATGCTAAGTTGCTACATGTGGTTGTTAGATCCATTGATCTTGTTAAATTAGTATTGATGCTAGCTTGTTAACTGATCCAAGTTTTTAGGGATTATACCTAGCATACTGATGCTCTGCTTTAGTTGTGGTTTTTGTGTTCCTCACAATAGTTGTTTTTTATGCTATATTGAAGTTGGTGTACCACTATTTTTTGATTGGGTTAATTCCAGCATCTCTAGATCCTATTGTTAGTATCACATATAAACCTGAATATATTCAGTTTGGCTTGTGTTGAGATATCTTGTTGTTTAGTTTAGGTTAGATGGCATAACACATTTGTGACCTTTCAGATGGCATAACACTGTTTTTTGAAAGAAAAAAATATATGCACGAGATAAACAACAAAGATTGAAAACAGTATCATGGCAGTTCTTGCTATATGTAATATCTGTTGCTAACCTCATATCATCGTATATGTTAATTTTAGTTACTAAGCCTGAATATTCTGTTTTCTGATTAAGATCGATGCATTGAGAACTTTATGTTGTTGTTTTTCTTTCCTGTGAAGTGGATCGTTCATCTTTGCTCATATTGCTTTAGGAAAATGGCGCGACCACCACCACCACCATGTCGACTGTGCAAGTCAAGGTGCGCCAACAGCCTTGCAACTGGCAAGCTGTTCGACATCTACTTCCAGCCGAGTTTTCGTCATGCGGTGGTAAGAAATTATATGAAACTTGTAACAACTATTTTGTTTCTAGTGTTGGCATTAATGCATTGCGTCATTTTGCTTTTTTTACACAGATCATCCCATGCAATGTGAGGTTGAAATTCAACAAGCTGATAGGAGACACTATGACCTTTGAGGCTCCTAGGGGGCCCTACACTATGGAGGTCGAGAAAGGATGCAATATGTCACGGATTGGAGATGGATGGGTCTGTTTCCTCGCCCGCATTGGTGTTACTGGTGGTGAGTTGATCAGCTTCTCCTTCAGAGCAGAAAGACCCAAGCTGGCTGTCATTTATATCAACAAGGATGAAGATGATGAGGACCCACTTCATGAAGGCATCTATGCTCAAAGAATGAGGCTAGGCGAGGAGGAGGTGTGCAACCTATGGGACATAATTCCACCACGTGATGACTTTGTCGGGGTGCCATTCGTGACCCATCTGACAAGTGCCATGGTTGATCGGCATGATGTGGTATGTTATACTAACTGTAGTAATTTGATGATATATATGTGCTTTGTTGTTATACTTACAAATGCAAATTATCCAATGATATGCTTAGTGAACCCGGTGATATGCTTAGTGTAGAGTCCAATGATATGTTGTGTCGAATCTAGTTAATGATATGCTTTAGTGTAGAGTCCGATGACATGCTTATTAGTGTAGAATCCAAGGAACTGTTAATAGTGTAGATAATCTATACTTATTAGTAGAATTCATGCTTGGTAGAAATGTGTAGTACCGTGTATTTTGATAGTGTAGAAATCTATACTTAGTAGAAATATATTTGCAAGAGTATGTGCGAGGCTACTTATTAATTGATATGTTTTTCTTATTCAGAAATTGCCAAAGAGCCTATCTGTGAGTTGTGGTATCAAGCCTGATGAAGAAGGCTCGGCTGGAATATGCCTTACCGCAAGGGGCTCCGTCACCACCTGTACTTACGACGTGGACACGGACGGTCGCACACACTAAACCTCGGTTGGGTGGTAGAGCTTCCTCATTGGCAGGAATCTTCATGTTGGACAGCTCATCCTAATTACTATCAGGAACACCCACCGCCCAGGCTTGAGGATGATGATCATCGTCGATATCATCTAGAACTGCATATGTGTGTGTGGCTGTATGACTATATATACCTAGTAGAACTGCAATATATGTGTGGCTATAAGACTGCCTAGTACTGCTTGTTGATATGTCTCCGTCGTTTCTATAATTTTTGATTGTTCCATGCTAATATTCTACAACTTTCATATACTTTTGGCAACTTTTTATACTATTTTTGGGACTAACATATTGATCCAGTGCCCAGTGCTAGTTCCTGTTTGTTGCATGTTTTTTTGTTTCGTAGAATTTCCATATCAAACAGAGTCCAAACGGGATAAAAACTGACAGATATTTTTTTTGGAATATATATGATTTTTGGGAAGAAAAATCCACGCGAGATGGTGCCCGAGGGGGCCACGAGGCAGGGGGCACGCCCTAGGGGGCAGGCGCGCCCCTGACCCTCATGGCCACCCCGTAAGGCGGTCGATGCCCTTCTTTCGCTGCAACAAAGCTAATATCCGGATAGAGATCGTGTTAAAATTTCAGCCCAATCGGAGGTACGGATCTCCGGGAATATAAGAAACGGTGAAAGGGCAGAATCTAAGAATGAAGAAACAAAGAGAGACAGAGAGACAGATCCTAGGTTTTTATCTAAACAGCCCCTAGCTTTTTATTTACTTGCTCTTTATTATCTTGCAAACCTATCCAAAAACATCTACAAAGTACTTCTAGTTTCATGCTTGTTCTAGGTAAAGCGAACGTCAAGCGTGCGTAGAGTTGTATCGGTGGTCGATAGAACTTGAGGGAATATTTGTTCTGCCTTTAGCTCCTCGTTGGTTTCTACACTCTTAATTATCTAAAGAGGCTACAATTGATCCCCTATACTTGTGGGTTATCAAGACCTTTTCCTGGCGCCGTTGCCGGGGAGCAATAGCGTGGGGTGAATATTCTCGTCTGTGCTTGTTTGCTTTATCACTAAGTAATTTTTATTTTCTGTTCTTAGTTGTTCTTTATCTTTAGTTATGGATATGGAACACGAAATACCAAAAAAATTGGTGTACTTGCTGCTCATGGAGATGAGGAACCTCCTAAAACCCTTGATGCTCGTTATGTGACAGATATTATGTACTACTTTGATAATCCAGAGAAAACCCCATTCAATTTGGTAATGGGAGACACGTTGGATCAACGTGAATACTTTAGGGATTATCGCTTGACTCGAAAAGGGAAACTATTATGGGATCAAATTTATATGTTGAAATGGTATGCTAGGCAACTATGCTTGAGATATCATTATACTTGTTGCTCTAGGATGAAGGCTCCACACCTTCCTTTTTTATGCAAATTTAATGATAATGAAACTTTGGCTTCTTATGCTATAGGTATATATGATTACTATGATGTGGAACAAATAGAAGAATTTGTTGCTTTTAAGGGTGCTTATGAAATTGAATCTTTGTTTGAAAAGTATGAAGCTTTTGGTGATGATGTTTATAGGCCTGAAAATTTTGCTATATTGAAATATTGCTATGAGAATTATGAATACAATTACTATATTGATGCACTTATTGAGAAAGTCTCCGCTATCCAAGAAGAGACTAATATTTTGCAGGAGTCTATGGAAGAAGAAATTGATGAAACTGTGAGCTCATTAGATGAAAAAGATGATGAGGAGAGCGAAGAACAAAAGGAGGAAGAGCGGATTGATCACCCGTGCCCACCTTCTAATGAGAGTAACTCTGCAACTCATACATTGTTTAATTTCCCTTCGTGCTTATCAAAGGATGAATGCTATGATCCGTTGATTCTTTTGAAATATCCCTTTTTGATGATGCTTGATATGCTTGTGTCCAAGATGCCAATATGAATTATGCTTATGGAGATGAACATGCTATAGTTACTTATGTTAAACATGGAATTGTTGCTATTGCACCCACGCATGACAGTCCTATTATCTTTTTGAATTCTCCCGACTACACTATATCGGAGAAGTTTGCCCTTATTAAGGATTATATTGATGGGTTGCGTTTTACTACTACACATGATGATTTTGATGAATATAATATGCATGTGCTTTCTGCTCCTACTTGCAATTATTATGAGATAGGAACTACATCTCCACTTCTCTATGTTTCCAACACGATAAAATTGCAAGAAACTGTTTATACTATGCATTGGCCTTTACTTTGTGTGCATGAATTGTTCTTTTATGACATGCCGATGCATAGGAAGAGAGTTATACTTCATTGTTGCATGATATATGTTACTTTGTGCTCACTACTAAATTACAAATCATTCTTAATTAAAATTGGCTTTGATATACCTTGGGATCCGGGTGGATTCACTACTTCAGCACTATATGCCTAGCTTAATGGCTTTAAAGAAAGCGCTGCCAGGGAGACAACCTAGAAGTTTTAGAGAGTCATTTATTTCTATTGAGTGCTTTCATATAGTTTAAAAATAACAAAAATAAAGAGGGGAACCCAAAACTTTTTCAAAAAGAAAAGCGAAAGTGAGAAAGACGAGCATTGTTGAAGTGGGAGCTAGCCTTGAACTTTGTTCATGCTCACGGAAACTTTCTGAATCTTGATTACAGAAACTTTTGAATAAAAATAATTATCCCCTTGTACAATTCCATTGTATTATAAAAATAATGTGCCAAGGTTTGCCTTTAGGATGTTTACAATGCTTGTTGGTTTGTGCGGTGCAGGACAGAAACTTTGGCTGTAGTGCACGATTTTACATTTTTTACTGGAACGTAAAATGGTTCTGCTTCTTTTTGAACTCTCTTTCTATAAAAATTGTTTATTTTTCCTAATTTTTGCAGAATTTTTCAAGTATCAGAAGTATGGTGAATGTTCAGATTATTACAGACTGTTCTGTTTTAGACAGATTCTATTTTTGATGCATAGTTTGCTTGTTTTGATGAAACTATCGATTTATATCAGTGGATTAAGCCATGAAAAAGTTATATTACAGTAGACACAATGCAAAAACAAAATATGAATTGGTTTGCAACTGTACTTAAAGTAGTGATTTGCTTTATTATACTAACGGATCTTACCGAGTTTTCTGTTGAAGTTTTGTTTGGATGAAGTGTTCGATGTCGAGAAGGTCTCGATGTGAGAAGAAGGAAGAGAGGCAAGAGCTCAAGCTTGGGGATGCCCGAGGCACCCCAAGTAAACATTCAAGGAGACTCAAGCGTCTAAGCTTGGGGATGCCCCAGAAGGCATCCCCTCTTTCTTCAACAAGTATCGGTATGTTTTCAGATTCGTTTCGTTCATGCGATATGTGCAATCTTGGAGCGTCTTTTGCATTTAGTTTTCATTTTTATTTTATGCACCATGCTGGTATGAGATAGTCCTTGGTTGATTTATAGAATGCTCTATGCACTTCACTTATATCTTTTGAGTATGGCTTTATAGAATGCTTCATGTACTTCGCTTATATCAATTGAAGTTTGGATTGCCTGTTTCCCTTTACATAGAAAACCGCCAATTGTAGAATGCTCTTTTGCTTCACTTATATTTGTTAGAGCGTGGGCGTATATTTTGTAAAAAGAATTAAACTCTCTTGCTTCACTTATATCTATTTAGAGAGATGATAGGAATTGGTCATTCACATGGTTAGTCATAAAATCCTACATAAAACTTGTAGATCAATGAATATGATATGTTTGATTCCTTGCAATAGTTTTGCGATATAAAGATGGTGATATTAGAGTCATGCTAGTGGGTAGTTGTGGATTAGTAGAAATACTTGTGTTGAGGTTTGTGATTCCCGTAGCATGCATGTATGGTGAACCGTTATGTAACAAAGTCGGAGCATGAGGTATTTATTGATTGTCTTCCTTATGAGTGGCGGTCGGGGACGATCCATGGTCTTTTCCTACCAATCTATCCCCCTAGGGTCATGCATAGTAGTACTTTGCTTCGAGGGCTGATAAACTTTTGCAATAAGTATGTGAGTTCTTTATGACTAATGTTGAGTCCATGGATTATACGCACTCTCACCCTTCCATCATTGCTAGCCTCTTCGGTACAGTGCATTGCCCTTTCTCACCTCGAGAGTTGGTGCAAACTTCACCGGTGCATCCAAACCCCGTGATATGATACGCTCTGTCACACATAATCCACCATATACCTTCCTCAAAACAGCCACCATACCTACCTATCATGGCATTCCCATAGCCATTCCAAGATATATTGCCATGCAACTTCCATTATCATCATATACATGACTTGAGCATTCATTGTCATATTGCTTTGCATGATCGTAATATAGCTAGCATGATGTTTTCATGGCTTGTCCGTTTCTTGATGTCATTGCTATGCTAGATCATTGCACATCCAGGTACACCATCGGAGGCATTCATATAGAGTCATATCTTTGTTCTAGTATCAAGTTGTAATATCGAGTTGTAAGTAAATAAAAGTGTGATGATCATCATTATTAGAGCATTGCCCGAGTGAGGAAATGATGATGGAGACTATGATTCCCCCACAAGTCGGGATGAGACTCCGGACGAAAAAATAAAAAAATAAAAAAGAGAGAAAAAAAGAGAAAGGCCAAAAAAAAGAGAAGGCCCAAAAAATGAGAGAAAAAGAGAGAAGGGGCAATGTTACTATCCTTTTACCACACTCATGCTTCAGAGTAGCACCATGTTCTTCATATAGAGAGTCTCTTGAGTTATCACTTTCATATACTAGTGGGAATTTTCATTATAGAACTTGGCTTGTATATTCCGATGATGGGCTTCCTCAAAAGCCCGAGGTCTTCATGAGCAAGCAAGTTGGATGCACACCCACTTAGTTTTCAGTCTGAGCTTTCATACACTTATAGCTCTTAGTGCATCCGTTGCATGGCAATCCCTACTCACTCACATTGATATCTATTGATGGGCATCTCCATAGCCCGCTGATACGCCTAGTTGATGTGAGACTATCTTCTCCTTTTTGTCTTCTCCAAAACCACCATTCTATTCCACCTATAGTGCTATGTCCATGGCTCACGCTCATGTATTGCGTGAAAGTTGAAAAGGTTTGAGAACGTCAAAAGTATGAAACAATTGCTTGGCTTGTCATCGGGGATGTGCATGATTTGAATACTTTGTGTAGTGAAGATGGAACATAGCCAAACTATATGATTTTGTAGGTGTTGGGGAACGTAGCATAAATTCAAAATTTTCCTACGTGTCACCAAGATCAATCTATGGAGTCATCTAGCAACGAGGGAGGAGTGGATCTACATACCCTTGTAGATCGCGCGCGGAAGCATTCAAGAGAACGGGGTTGATGGAGTCGTACTCGTCGTGATTCAAATCACCGATGATCCTAGCGCCGAACGGACGGCACCTCCGCGTTCAACACACGTACGGAGCGGAGACGTCTCCCACGCCTTGATCCAGCAAGGAGGAGGGAGAGGTTGATGGAGATCCAACAGCACGACAGCGTGGTGGAAGTAGCGGGATTCCAACAGGGCTTCGCTAAGCGCTGCGGGAGGAGGGAGATGTGTCACGGGAGGGAGAGGGAGGCGCCAGGCCTTAGGTATGGTTGCTCCTCCTTTTCCCCACTATATATAGGGCCAAGGGAGAGGGGGGAGGCGCAGCCCTTGCCCCTTCCTCCAAGGAGGGGTGCGGCTAAAGGGGGGGAGGAGTCCATCCTCCCCAAGGCACCTCGGAGGTGCCTTCCCCCTTTAGGACTCTCCCCTTTTTTCTCTCTCTTGGCGCATGGGCCTCTTGGGGCTGGTGCCCTTGGCCCATGTAGGCCAAGGCGCACCCGCTACAGCCCATGTGGCCCCCCGGGGCAGGTGGCCCCACCCGGTGGACCCCCGGGACCCTTCCGGTGGTCCCGGTACAATACCGGTGACCCCGAAACTTGTCCCGATGGCCGAAATAGCACTTCCTATATATAATTCTTTACCTCCGGACCATTCCGGAACTCCTCGTGACGTCCGTGATCTCATCCGGGACTCCGAACAACTTTCGAGTTACCGCATACTAATATCTCTACAACCCTAGCGTCACCGAACCTTAAGTGTGTAGACCCTACGGGTTCGGGAGACATGCAGACATGACCGAGACGTTCTCCGGTCAATAACCAACAGCGGGATCTGGATACCCATGTTGGCTCCCACATGTTCCACGATGATCTCATCGGATGAACCACGATGTCAAGGACTTAATCAATCCCGTATACAATTCCCTTTGTCTAGCGGTACGATACTTGCCCGAGATTCGATCGTCGGTATCCCGATACCTTGTTCAACCTCGTTACCGGCAAGTCTCTTTACTCGTTCCGTAACACATCATCCCGTGATCAACTCCTTGATCACATTGTGCACATTATGATGATCTCCTACCGAGTGGGCCCAGAGATACCTCTCCGTCACACGGAGTGACAAATCCCAGTCTCGATTCGTGCCAACCCAACAGACACTTTCGGAGATACCTGTAGTGTACCTTTATAGCCACCCAGTTACATTGTGACGTTTGGCACACCCAAAGCACTCCTACGGTGTCCGGGAGTTGCACAATCTCATGGTCTAAGGAAATGATACTTGACATTAGAAAAGCTTTAGCATACGAACTACATGATCTTGTGCTAGGCTTAGGATTGGGTCTTGTCCATCACATCATTCTCCTAATGATGTGATCCCGTTATCAACAACATCCAATGTCCATGGTCAGGAAACCGTAACCATCTATTGATCAACGAGCTAGTCAACTAGAGGCTTACTAGGGACATGGTGTTGTCTATGTATCCACACATGTATCTGAGTTTCCTATCAATACAATTCTAGCATGGATAATAAACGATTATCATGAACAAGGAAATATAATAATAACTAATTTATTATTGCCTCTAGGGCATATTTCCAATAGTCTCCCACTTGCACTAGAGTCAATAATCCAGTTCACATCGATATGTGATTAACACTCAAGGTCACATCCCCATGTGACTAACACCCAAAGAGTTTACTAGAGTCAATAATCTAGTTCACATTTACCATGTGATTAACACTCGATGAGTTCTGGGTTTGATCATGTTTTGCTTGTGAGAGAGGTTTTAGTCAACGGGTCTGAACCTTTCAGATCCGTGTGTGCTTTACAAATATTTATGTCATCTCCTAGATGTAGCTACCACGTTCTATTTGGAGCCATTCCAAATAACAGTTCTACTTGGAGCTATTCTAAATTGTTGCTCCATTATACGTATCCAGTATCTCTACTCAGAGCTATCCGGATAGGTGTTAAGCTTGCATCGACGTAACCCTTTACGACGAACTCTTTTACCACCTCCATAATCGAGAAAATTCCTTAGTCCACTAGTTACTAAGGATAACTTTGACCGATGTCCTGTGGTCCATTCTCGGATCACTCCTGTACCCCTTGACTGACTCATGGCAAGGCACACTTCAGGTGCGGTACACAGCATAGCATACTGTAGAGCCTATGTCTTAAGCATAGGGGACGACCTTCGTCCTTTCTCTCTATTCTGCCGTGGTCGAGCTTTAAGTCTTAACTTCATACCTTACAACTCAGGCAAGAACTCCTTCTTTGACTGATCCATCTTGAACACCTTCAAGATCATGTCAAGGTATGTGCTCATTTGAAAGTACCATTAAGCGTTTTGATCTATCCTTATAGATCTTGATGCTCAATGTTCAAGTAGCTTAATCCAGGCTTTCCATTGAAAAACACTTTCCAAATAACCCTATATGCTTTCCAGAAATCCTACGTCATTTCTGATCCATAATATGTCAACAACATATACTCATCAGAAATTCTATAGTGCTCCCACTCACTTCTTTGGAAATACAAGTTTCTCATAAACTTTGTATAAACCCAAAATCTTTGATTATCTCATCAAAGCGTACATTCCAACTCCGAGATGCTTACTCCAGTCCTTAGAAAGATTACTGGAGCTTTGCATACTTATTAGCATCTTTCAGGATTGATAAAACCTTCCGGTTGTATCACATACAACCTTTCCTCAAGAAAATCGTCGAGGAAACAATGTTTTGACATCCTATCTGCAAGATTTCATAAATAATGAAGTAATCGCTAATATAATTCCAACAGACTCTTAGCATCGCTACGAGTGAGAAAGTCTCATCGTAGTCAACTCCTTGAACTTGTCGGAAAACATCTTAACGACAAGTCGAGCTTTCTTAATGGTGACATTTACCATCATTGTCCGTCTTCCTTTTAAAATCCATCTGCACTCAACAGCCTTACGACCATCAAGTAGTTCTTCCAAAGTCTACACTTTGTTTCCATACATGGATCCTCTCTCGGATTTTATGGCCTCGAGCCATTTATCGGAATCCAGGCCCACCATCGCTTCTCCATAGCTCGTAGGTTCATTGTTGTCTAGCAACATGACTTCCAAGACAGGATTACGTACCACTCTGAAGTAGTACGCATCCTTGTCATCCTATGAGGTTTGGTAGTGACTTGATATGAAGTTTCATGATCACTATCACAAGCTTCCACTTCAATTGGTGTAGGTGCCACAGGAACAACTTCCTGTGCCCTGCCACACACTAGTTGAAGAGACGGTTTAATAACCTCATCAAGTCTCCACCATCCTCCCACTCAATTCTTTCGAGAGAAACTTTTCCTCGAGAAAGAACCCGATTCTAGAAACAATCCCTTATTGCTTTCGGATTTGAGACAGGAGGTATACCCAACTGTTTTTGGGTTGTCCTATGAAGATGCATTTATCCGCTTTGGGTTCGAGCTTATCGGCCTGAAACTTTTCCACATAAGCGTCGCAACCCCAAACTTTTAAGAAATGACAGCTTAGGTTTCTCTAAACCATAGTTCATACGGTGTCATCTCATCGGAATTACGTGGTGCCCTATTTAAAGTGAATGTGGTTGTCTCTAATGCTTAACCCGTAAACTATTGTGGTAATTCGATCATGGTATGCATCATATCCAATAGGGTGCAGTTATGATGTTCGGACACACCATCACACTATGGTGTTCCAGGCTGTATTAGTTGTGAAACGATTTCCACAATGTCTTAATTTTGTGCCAAACTCGTAATTCAGATATTCATCTCTATGATCATATCATAGATCTTTTATCCTCTTGTCACGACGATCTTTCAACTTCACACTGAAATTACTTGAACCTTTCAATAATTCCGACTCGTGATTCATCAAGTAAATGTACTCAACATCTACTCAAATCATCTATGAAGAAAGAACATAATGATATCCACTACATGCCTCAGCACTCATTGGACTGCACACATCAAAATGTATTACTTCCAACAATTTGCTTTCTAGTTCCATTTTACTGAAACCGAGGCTTTCAGTCATCTTGCCCATGTGGTATGATTTGCATGCCTCAAGTGATTCAAAATCAAGTGAGTCCAAACGGTCCATTTGCATGGAGTTTCTTCATGCATACACACCAATAGACATGGTTCGCATGTCTCAAACTTTTCAAAAATGAGTGAGTCCAAAGATCCATCAACATGGAGCTTCTTCATGCGTTTTATACCGATATGACTTACGTGGCTGTGCCAAAAGTAGGTGGTACTGTCATTACTATCTTTTGGCATGAACATGTGTATCACTACGATCGAGATTCAATAAACCATTCATTTTAGGTGTAAGACCATTGAAGGTATTATTCAAATAAACAGAGTAACCATTACTCTCCTTAAATGAATAACCGTATTGCGATAGACATAATCCAATCATGTCTATGCTCAACACAAACACCAATCTCGATGGTAGAAGGAGCGTACGATATTTGATTATATCAACATTGGAAACACTTCCAACACATATCATCAGCTCACCTTTAGCTAGTCTCCGTTTATTCCGTAGCTTTTATTTCGAGTTACTAACACTTAGCAACCAAACCGGTATCTAATACCCTGGTGCTACTAGGAGTACTAGTAAAGTACACATCAACACAATGTATATCCAATATACTTCTATCGACCTTGCCAGCCTTCTAATCTACCAAGTATCTAGGGTAATTCTGCTCCAGTGGTTGTTCCCCTTATTACAGAAGCACTTAGTCTCGGGTTTGGGTTCAACCTTGGGTTTCTTCACTAGAGCAGCAGCTGAATTGCCGTGTCATGAAGTATCCCTTCTTGCCCTTGCCCTTCTTGAAACTAGTGGTTTCACTAACCATCAACAATTGATGCTCCTTCTTGATTTCTACTTTCGCGGTGTCAAACATCGCGAATATCTCAAGGATCATCATATATGTCCCTGATACATTATAGTTCATCACGAAGCTCTAGCAGCTTGGTGGTAATGACTTCGGAGAAACATCACTATCTTATCTGGGAGATTAACTCCCACTCGATTCAAGCGATTGTTGTACTCAGACAATCTGAGCACAAGTCAACAATTGAGCTTTTCTCCTTAGTTTGTAGGCTAAGAAAATCGTCGGAGGTCTTATACCTCTTGACGTGGGCACGAGCCTGAAATCCCAATTTCAGCCCTCGAAACATCTCATATGTTTCGCGACGTTTCAAAACGTCTTCGGTGCCTCAACTCTAAACCGTCTAACTGAACTATCACGTAGTTATCAAAATGTGTATGTCAGATGTTCGCAACATCCACAGACGACTTTCGAGGTTCAGCACACTGAGCGGTGCATTAAGGACATAAGCCTTCTATGAAGCAATGAGGACAATCCTCAGTTTACGGACCTAGTCCGCACAATTGCTACTATCAACTTTCAACTAATTTTTCTCTAGGAACATAACTAAACAGTAGAACTGAAGCGCGAGCTATGACATAATTTGCAAAGATCTTTTGACTATGTTCAGGATAATTAAGTTCATCTTATGAACTCCCACTCAGATAGACATCCCTCTAGTCATCTAAGTGATTACATGATCCGAGTCAACTAGGCCATGTCCGATCATCACGTGAGACGGACTAGCCAACGTCGGTGAACATCTTCATGTTGATCGTATCTACCACACCACTCATGTTCGACCTTTCGGTCTTCTGTGTTCCGAGGCCATGTCTGTACATGCTAGGCTCGTCAAGTCAACCTAAGTGTTTGCATGTGTTCCGAGGCCATGTCTGTACATGCTAGGCTCGTCAACACCCGTTGTATTCGAACGTAAGAATCTATACACCCGATCATCACGTGGTGCTTCGAAACTACGAACTGTCGCAACGGTGCACAGTTAGGGGGAACACTTTCTTGAAATTTTAATGAGAGATCATCTTATTTACTACCGTCGTTCTAAGCAAATAAGATGTATAAACATGATAAACATCACATGCAATCAAATAATAGTGACATGATATGGCCAATATCATATAGCTCCTTTGATCTCCATCTTGGGGCTCCATGATCATCATCGTCACCGGCATGACACCCTGATCTCCATCATCATGATCTCCATCATTGTGTCTCCATGAAGTTTTCACGTCATCTATTACTTCTACTACTACAGCTAATGGTTAGCAATAAAGTAAAGTAATTACATGACGTTTATGTTGACACGCAGGTCATAAATAAATTAAGACAACTCCTATGGCTCCTGCCGGTTGTCATACTCATCGACATGCAAGTCGTGATTTCTATTACAAGAACATGATCAATCTCATACATCACATATATCATTCATCACATCATTTGGCCATATCACATCACATAGCATACCCTGCAAAAACAAGTTAGACGTCCTCTAATTGTTGTTTGCATGTTTTACGTGGCTGCTATGGGTTTCTAGCAAGAACGTTTCTTACCTACGCAAAAACCACAACGTGATATGCCAATTGCTATTTACCCTTCATAAGGACCCTTTTCATCGAATCCGATCCGACTAAAGTGGGAGAGACAGACACCCGCTAGCCACCTTATGCAACTAGTGCATGTCAGTCGGTGGAACCTGTCTCACGTAAGAGTACGTGTAAGGTCGGTCCGGGCCGCTTCATCCCACGATGCCGCCGAATCAAGATAAGACTAGTAACGCAAGCATATTGAACAAAATCAACGCCCACAACTACTTTGTGTTCCACTCGTGCATAGAAACTACACATAGACCTAGCTCATGATGCCACTGTGGGGAAACGTAGCAGAAATTCAAAATTTTCCTACGTGTCACCAAGATCAATCTATGGAGTCATCTAGCAACGAGGGAGGAGTGGATCTACATACCCTTGTAGATCGCGCGCGGAAGCGTTCAAGAGAACGGGGTTGATGGAGTCGTACTCGTCGTGATTCAAATCACCGATGATCCTAGCGCCGAACGGACGGCACCTCCGCGTTCAACACACGTACGGAGCGGAGACGTCTCCCACGCCTTGATCCAGCAAGGAGGAGGGAGAGGTTGACGGAGATCCAACAGCACGACGGCGTGGTGGAAGTAGCGGGATTCCAACAGGGCTTCGCTAAGCGCTGCGGGAGGAGGGAGATGTGTCACGGGAGGGAGAGGGAGGCGCCAGGCCTTAGGTATGGTTGCTCCTCCTTTTCCCCACTATATATAGGGCCAAGGGAGAGCGGGGAGGCGCAGACCTTGCCCCTTCCTCCAAGGACGGGTGCGGCCAAAGGGGGGAGGAGTCCATCCTCCCCAAGGCACCTCGGAGGTGCCTTCCCCCTTTAGGACTCTCCCCTTTTTTTCTCTCTCTTGGCGCATGGGCCTCTTGGGGCTGGTGCCCTTGGCCCATGTAGGCCAAGGCGCACCCCCTACATCCCATGTGGCCCCCCGGGGCAGGTGGCCCCACCCGGTGGACCCCCGGGACCCTTCCGGTGGTCCCGGTACAATACCGGTGACCCCGAAACTTGTCCCGATGGCCGAAATAGCACTTCCTATATATAATTCTTTACCTCCGGACCATTCCGGAACTCCTCGTGATGTCCGGGATCTCATCCGGGACTCCGAACAACTTTCGGGTTACCGCATACTAATATCTCTACAACCCTAGTGTCATCGAACCTTAAGTGTGTAGACCCTACGGGTTCGGGAGACATGCAGACATGACCGAGACGTTCTCCGGTCAATAACCAACAGCGGGATCTGGATACCCATGTTGGCTCCCACATGTTCCACGATGATCTCATCGGATGAACCACGATGTCAAGGACTTAATCAATCCCGTATACAATTCCCTTTGTCTAGCGGTACGATACTTGCCCGAGATTCGATCGTCGGTATCCCGATACCTTGTTCAACCTCGTTACCGGCAAGTCTCTTTACTCGTTCCGTAACACATCATCCCGTGATCAACTCCTTGATCACATTGTGCACATTATGATGATGTCCTACCGAGTGGGCCCAGAGATACCTCTCCGTCACATGGAGTGACAAATCCCAGTCTCGATTCGTGCCAACCCAACAGACACTTTCGGAGATACCTGTAGTGTACCTTTATAGCCACCCAGTTACGTTGTGACGTTTGGCACACCCAAAGCACTCCTACGGTGTCCGGGAGTTGCACAATATCATGGTCTAAGGAAATGATACTTGACATTAGAAAAGCTTTAGCATACGAACTACATGATCTTGTGCTAGGCTTAGGATTGGGTCTTGTCCATCACATCATTCTCCTAATGATGTGATCCCGTTATCAACGACATCCAATGTCCATGGTCAGGAAACCGTAACCATCTATTGATCAACGAGCTAGTCAACTAGAGGCTTACTAGGGACATGGTGTTGTCTATGTATCCACACATGCATCTGAGTTTCCTATCAATACAATTCTAGCATGGATAATAAACGATTATCATGAACAAGGAAATATAATAATAACTAATTTATTATTGCCTCTAGGGCATATTTCCAACAGTAGGGATAAATTTCTTTGGCCATGTTATTTTGAAAAGGCATGATTGCTTTATTAGTAGGCTTGAAGTATTATTATCTTAATGTCAAATGGTAGACTATTGCTTTGAATCACTCGTATCTTAATATTCTTGCCATGATTAGATACATGATCAAGATTATGCTAGGTAGCATTCCACATCAAAAATTATCTTTTTTATCATTTACCTACTCGAGGACGAGCAGGAATTAAGCTTGGGGATGCTGATACGTCTCCATCGTATCTATAATTTTTTATTGTTCCATGCCAATATTCTACAACTTTCATATACTTTTGGCAACTTTTTATACTATTTTTGGGACTAACATATTGATCCAGTGCCCAGTGCCAGTTCATGTTTGTTGCATGTTTTTTTGTTTCACAGAATGTCCATATCAAACGGAGTCCAGATGGGATAAAAACTGACGGAGATATTTTTTGGAATATATATGATTTTTGGGAAGAAAAATCCACACGAGACGGTGCCCGAGGGGGCCACGAGGCAGGGGGCGCGCCCCTGACCCTCGTGGCCACCTAGTAAGGCAGTTCATGCCCTTATTTCGCTGCAAGAAAGCTAATATCCGGACAGAGATCGTGTTAAAATTTTAGCCCAATCGGAGTTACGGATCTCCGGGAATATAAGAAACGGTGAAAGGGTAGAATCTAAGAATGAAGAAACAAAGAGAGACAGAGAGACAGATCCAGTCTCGGAGGGGCTCTCGCCCCTCCCACGCCATGGAGGCCATGGAACAGATGGGAAACCCTTCTCCCATCTAGGGAGGAGGTCAAGGAAGAATAAGAAGGAGGGGGGATCTCTCCCCCTCGCTTTCGGTGGCACCGGAGTGCCACCGGGGGCCATCATCATCACCGCAATCTTCACCAACAACTTCACCACCATCATCACAAACTCTTCCCCCCTCTATGCAGCAGTGTAACCTCTCTCTTACCCACTGTAATCTCTACTTAAACATGGTGCTCAACGCTATATATTATTTCCCAATGATGTATGGCTATCCTATGATGTTTGAGTAGATCCGTTTTGTCCTATGGGTTATTTGATGATCCTGATTGGTTTGAGTTGCATGGTTTATTATTGGTGTTGTCCTATGGTTCTCTCTGTGTTGCGCAAGCGTGAGGGATTCCTGCTGTAGGGTGTTGCAATATGTTTATGATTCACTTATAGTGGGTTGCGTGAGTGACTGAAACACAAACCTGGGTAAGGGGGTTGTTGCGTATGGGATAAAGAGGACTTGATGCTTTAATGCTATGGTTGGGTTTTACCTTAATGATCTTTAGTAGTTGCGGATGCTTGCTAGAGTTCCAATCATAAGTGCATATGATACAAGTAGAGAAAGTATGTTAGCTTATGCCTCTCCCTCATATAAAATTGCAATAATGATTACCGGTCTAGTTATCGATTGCCTAGGGACAAATAACTTTCTCGTAACAAAAAGCTCTTTACTAAAACTAACTTAGTTGTGTCTTTATCTAAACAGCCCCTAGCTTTTTATTTACTTGCTCTTTATTATCTTGCAAACCTATCCAAAAACACCTACAAAGTACTTCTAGTTTCATACTTGTTCTAGGTAAAGCGAACGTCATGTCAGGAACCCGATTCTAAGTCACACCGATCTAGCCTGTAAAACCTCATATCACTTTGCGGCCTCACGCACGGTATTCCCACGAGTGTCGCCTTACCATGGCCCGGGACCGTTTGCGCCTTTTGGCTCACGTATATGATAGTGTCGCTAGCATCCATATGACAGAGAACCCGGGCCAACATGACTAGGTGTGAACTCAAAGTGTCACTAACGTACGGGGACAGGCATACATGAATCAACATCGAGCATGTCGGTCAGCAGCGTGTGAATCCGGGCTGTAGCACTGGGCTAACAGGACTCTGGTGGAACCGGGCTATAGCAGGCTAGGCAGGACTCCGGATGTCACCGCGTGACATTTCCCTGAAGGGACAGACACAGGAACTAAGTGAATCACATGCTGGCCAGTCAACTCTTCCAGAGCAGTAGTGTTGGGCTAGCAGGACTCCGGTGAACCGGGCTGTAGCGGACTACTATGGCTCACGGAAGCACAAGACTACATTTCCCCATAAGAGAGGCTACCAAGGATAAACAACTAGGTTGTCGGATCCCACACATACCAAGCATTTCAATCATACACACAATATGCTCAATATGTGCAATACAACATGGCATCACAACAAGACTCTATGAATCAGAGTATTTATTCATTAGGCTCCGAAGAGCCAGATAAAACAAACATGGGTCTCATGACCCAACATTCAGAGCATACAAGTCAAAGCACATGCGGAAGCTTAACATGTCTGAGTACAGACTTCTACAAATGAAAAAGGCTGAGAAGCCTCACTATCTACCAGATCCTGCCGAGGGCACAAGATCGTAGCTGAGGTATCAAGCTAAACATCGAAGTCCACACAGAACTACTAGCGAGACTGAAGTCTCTCTGCAAAAACATAAATCAAGCAAACGTGAATACAAATGTACCCAGCAAGACTTACATCAGAACTAGCTACATATGCATCAGTATCAAGAAAGGGGTGGTGGAGTTTGACTGCAGCAAGCCAGCTTTGACTCGGTGGCTATCCTGAACTACGACTGCAAGTAACTCTTTTGAGGTGGCGCACATGAGTCCACATATTCACCATATCAATACACCACTATGGATCCTCTCCGTCTCCCTACGAGAACGCCATCCATAGCACTCATGCTTATCTTGCGCATTTTAGAGTATCCACTTTCACTTGTCTATGAACTATGCAAGGGGTCCAAGTTTCCATATCCGAGGAATCCGGCTATTCGAATAGATAATGATAACCCTGCAGGGGTGTACTTCTTCACACACGCTCTCGCCACTTACCACCATGTACACATCGTGTATCTCGGCAACCTTCAAGCGGAAGCCTGGTGAGGGAGTCGGCCACGACCTGACTAATCACACAAGTCTCTCGTCTAGGTTTATCGCCTATTCGGGTTCCATCCGCAAGGAGATCCGGCCGGGGTGTCACTCACGGCCCCAAACGATGTGAGCAGGGTTCCCAAGCCCACCATTCGGGTGCCACTTGGTACACCGTGCCACTGTGCCTAGTCTGTCCCAAGCCCATCTGGACCGGGTGCCACTTGGTCTACAAACACCAGAAACTAGTTGCAACTCCTGGACAGAGATCAGGTAGATTAATAAGTCGAGAGGGGCACTTAAGCATTCCAATGCGTGGTAGTAACTGTTCATGGATCACAAACACAGAACTCAGTTCCTGAGGATGGCTGCAATGAGACAACCCACCATGTACTCCTACATGGCCTCTCACCACTACCTTTACCAAATCGTGTTCACACACTTAGCTCTCAACAGTAGGACATGTTCACCACATTCCAATTCATCCCCGATGAATCGGACCTCACTCAACTCTAAGCAGTAGCAGGCATGACAAACAAGCATGAATGAGTAGGCACATCAGGGCTCAACAACTCCTACTCATGCTAGTGGGTTTCATCTATTTACTGTGGCAATGACAGGTCATGCAGAGGAAAGGGGTTCAACTACCGCAGCATGTAACAGTTGAGTCGGTGTTGTCCTAATGCAGTAAAAGAGAGCAGGAGCGAGAGAGTGGGATTGTATCGGAATGAACAAGGGGGTTTTGCTTGCCTAGCACTTCTGAAGATATTATAGCTCTTCATCGGTGTCATCAAACTCATCGTCGGGATACGCCTACCGAGAGGGGACAAGCACCGGCAATTGAGAAAGCACACAATCAATGCAATGCCACAATATGATGCATGATCATGACATGGCAGTATGCTGGTGTTTGGGCTAATGCATCTAGCAACCAGATTAAATGAAGTTGGTTTGAACCAAAGGTTCAAATTCAAACTCCATGTAAGGCATTTCAAATGCCATTTATTGATTTGTCCAATTCAGCAGCTATAAGTTGTTCTAACATGCATGAAAATACCATAGATGGATAGATTGGATTTTTCTGATCATTTTTCATATATAAACTATTTCATTTGGAGTTATGGTTGATTTTCTATGTTTTTTAGAAGTTTAAACTGTTTTCTGGAATTTCCCAGATTATAAAAATGCCAGAAAACATTTACTACGTCAGCATGACGGCAGCACTGCGTCAGCAGGTCAACTGGGTTGACCCAGGTCAAACCTGACGTGCGGGGTCCACACGTCAGTGACACAGGGACTAATCCCGGTCAAACCTAGCGCTGACTGGGGTTCGACCAGTGGTAGGGCCCGCTGTCAGGAGCTTTAGTTAGGCTAATCACAGCAATTAGACTAATCTAATCCATCCACATCACCGGATTAACTTCGTCGATAAATGGAGCACGGCAGCGATGCCCGTCCGGGCGTTTCTGGCGGCTACAGCTTGCGCGGGTGGGTGCGTTGGAGAGCTGCTGTTGCGGCGCTTCGAACGATGGCAGTGGCTGATGCTCGGGTGGGCTGTGGCATCGACGGCGGCGAGCGAGGCGGCGACCGGAGTTTGGCCGGGTGCGGGGACGCAGCTACAGCGCTCGAGAGAGCGAGTTGGGGTGTGGGTTGGGTTCCTGGCGCGGTCTGGAGCACGTCCATGTGCCTAAGAGCGACGAACACGGCCTCTGGCCACGGCTGCGAGGAGTTCAGGCGGCGGCGTGAATCGGTCGCCGGCAGAACGGTGGCCATGGCGAGAAAAGGAGCACGGGAGCAAGGGGAGAGGAGGCATGGGCTCACGACGAGTCGGTTGGAGCAGACGTTGAGCTCGGGGAGGAGCTGGAGCAAGCGAATCGACGGCGGCGGTCGTCGGTGCCGAAGCTTGAAGACGACGAAGATGCCAGCGATGAGGGGCTCCCGAGGTCGTGGTCGTTGGCTTATCGGCGTCGGGTGATGAGGCGGAGCCGATGGGCACGCTAGTGAGTCGGTGGGGGCACGGTGGCCGCGGTGGTGACGAGCAGCGACGGTGAGCTCCGCTCGGGCAGAGAGGCAGAGAGAGCAGAGAAGGGGGAGGGGTCCAGGGAGAGAGCGAGGGGGTCAAAAGGGAGTGCGTGGCAATCGGGGCTGGCTCCAGAAGCGGCGGAAGCAGGAGGTGGCTCGGGAGCGTGCCGGCGCGCAGTGGCCACGCGCCTCTATCCTTCTGTCAAAGGAGGAAGAAGACCGGGGAGCCCCTGGTGGGCTGGGCCAGATCAGGAGCTGGGCCGGCTCTGCTGCAGGTGAGAAGCCCAGGTGAGTCCTTCTCTCTCTCTCTCTCTCTCTTATTAATTGTTCTGTTTTTCTATTTTTGATATTATGTTTTGATTTAGTTCAAAGACTAAACCATTTTCAAAATTCATGAAAATAATTGTGTGAACTAAATGGACTTATCCAAAGCTACACAACAATTTCCAGAATTATTGAACATATATTTATTATATAACAAATATAGATCCAATTCAAATATTTATTGGATTAATTGAAAGGCCCAAAATAATTGTTTGTGAGATTCTAGAAATATTGGTTTGAATTTTATCCCTTTTCAATATTTCCAGAGATTAACAGGAACATTTTCTTGGACTCATTTGATGAGATTTAAATGTTGGTTATTTTTAGAGGTCTTCCGAGGCTTTTGAAAATTCCTCAATTCAAATTTCATTTGAATTTAAACATGATGCTCACATGAAGGGATAGCCTAGTGTATATCAGAACTAGGGATGTGACAGCTCACCCTTACTAAACAAGAATCTCGTCCTGAGATTCAAGTCAAGAGGTAAGAAGACAGTGGGACACAAGCTAACACAATCTTCACGATCCAGATGTATTTCTCGAGGATGTTGATTCATTGCATCACCTTGATCTCGACGTCTTGCGTTGAGAACTTCATCCAACTTGATAACGAGAGGGAAGGGAGAATTTAGAAGAATTGGTCTTCTTGAGATTCGAGCAACTTAGGATCATCTCAATGATCACAACATCAACTCACGGAATGAGACGTAGAAACATCTCTGGAGCTGAGAGGCAGAACATGCATCAGGAGGGACGGAGGAAACAATTTGACGAGAGTTTCAAAGTAGCAAGGAAAAATTGCCATGATTCCATAACGGGGCACCTCAGGAAATGTGACTCGTGGAATTATTCCCTTAAGTGGCGTAAAGAATTACTTTTGGTACATAGATCATTGAAACTCTTTATACCAGCCTAAGGAAAATCACAATTGATCGTTTGAAGGAATTCGAAAGAATGGCATACTCAGTTTGGAAAGGAAACTAGAGTTATAAGACAACTCGACAAATGGAAGGCACATTCCAATTGATACCGAGGATATAACCTAGTGTCTGAGCATGCTCCCAAGAACTTGAGCATTTCCATATTCATTAGGGTCTTACCAACATCCGTGCCGAGGATCCTAGAACCACATCATACTACCATGATGAATAGTGATGGACGATGCAGATGCAAAGGAAGACATCACTTTCTCAGATTTCACCTTAGCGATGCCAAGGAAACGAAATCTGGATGTTCGACCGAGAGACATTTAGCACTCCGCTTCTAATGTTCTCCTTGATGTACTAGCTTAACCCAATACCATTCGGTATGTGGAACATCAAGTAAAGGTCTGACTTCGGGAGCTCAAGGAACCCATAAGGAACAACTTATGTTCAAAGTCATACCAACTCCTCATGGAAGAATGGCCAAATTGCTGGCTCAAGATACTACAATAAGAGATCTCCCGGATAAGTGTGTTTGCCATGACATCCACTTAACGGTTCAAAAGACCAATATTATAATTCTTGGGAATGTCCCAACCATCATATCTGCCTGAGATTCAGATCTGGTTGGTGTCAGGATATTCCAGACTCGGCATGTCCGGAAGGAAAGTTTGCAACACAAATTGACAAGATGACATTGCGAGATTCTCAGGAGATGAACTACGATAGTAAGCTCCAAAACATGAGCTGGTTCTGCTACACACATGTGAACATGATGTCCCAGACAAGCATGGACACGTAGTAGTCTTATAATTAAACACTACCGAGTTCAGGTGGGGAACCATCATCGAGGATATTGAAGTCCTTGTATAAGCCCCGGGTCTTAAGAAGGAACTTCTTTTCCTTGAACAAATCAATCAGTGGCTTGGTGTGCTAGGGAATACATATGGAATGGAGATGATCAGTCTATCAAACTACAGAATACTTCGCACATGCGTGACTGACTTGGGACGATTCCAAAGGAAGCAAAACTAACTTTCTCAAATTCACGGCGGCAACTTGCATCGAATGCACATGAATGAGAGGAAGTCACTTCTTTCATCCAAACATATACTTCATGAACGGGGCATGAAGAAAATGCTTACACAAATTTCCAACACTAGCTGGATGTTCAACATGAATCATGGGGGAGACAAAATGTTGCTGATGGGCTCAACAGCAACTCATCGGAATTTCCATATCAATGGACTTCCACCATTATGTGAACATGGTGATAGTATTGGTCAGACCAAAAGATGTAATGGTGTATGCTCGAGGAATCAACCACGAGTAAGACAACATTATGAATATCGTTGGTTCGAACTTGATTTGACGATAGCCCACACTCAAATCAAGGTTTGGACAAGACAATAGGTTCAACAACTGATCACGAGGGTCAATCGATGAAGATATCATATTTCTTTAACACACACACACACACAAAGATATCCCTTAATGATGAACTAAGTCGGACAAGCTTCCATCTTCCAACTCTCCAAGTTGTTGTTTGCTTAACCAACTAGCTCAGGGTATCCAACACAGATTCTTGGAGAAAGAGTGGTTTATTGGAAAACCAACTTGATCACGAACTCAACATATCGGTCAGGGGACGACCTGGTGATACTTCCGTGAAGATATCCAGAAAATCACGAACCACCAATATGTCTCTAAGCTCGAGAACAATCTTGCTTTTCAAGGCAAGACGACATGATCAGAAGAGTAAGGGATTCAATTCTAACTCAAAGATCGAAGAGTGCACCAGAAATAAGGACAAGATAGCACGATCAATCCTAGAATAGTGATTCGATAACCAACACACTAAGAATGATATTAATGTCCATTAACTACCAAGCAACACGGTTGCTAGGAGTATTGATTTCACACATCATGGTTCACTTGTCGGTATTCCGGTTACAATAACAGGGAGACCGAGGAATGAACGATGATGGCGAGAAGTATCACTGTATCAAGAGTTCATAGGAGGTTGTGCAATTCCTATGATATTCCTGACATAAAGATAGCAATACTCCAGGGTAGAACAGAATCAAAAGCTGGATTGGCATTTTGATCTGCGGAATACAACTGCTTTGACCCAATCCTAGATATGGATGAGGTACTAGAGTTTGTTTCTCCTAGTCATTCTAAAATAGAACGGCTCGACGGACCACAAGAATAATAGGCACCGATGAACGAATGCTCACATACTCTTGACTATCAATTGATAGATGAAGGTCAGAATATAACTGAAGGGGGACAACTCAAAGGAACATATAACTTTCTGAGTTGTGGATGCATAGATTAGTATGTCGAACGAGTTCAACATATTTCTTTCGTATAACCCATGCAGAAAGGTAGAACTGGCAGAATCACAATTATGAATGGAGAACTCCTTAGGAGTACTCTAATGGTGATCTTTTGGTTCAAAGAACTTATGCCTTAATGGTTCATGGTATTTGGAAGAAGGAAATACCATGGACCTTGAGGACTATCGCAAAGGTTACTAATATCCTAAAGGAACTAGCAACAATATCAACACGAAGTGAACAGAGTGATTCTTGGGTCAAGAACACAGGAGTAGAATGCCTGCTACTAAATGGCATCACGGGATGCTTTCAAGAATGATGGCCAGAATCATCACATCGGGAACACAAAACATGGCTAGATTACTAGGTGATACTCTAGACACCTAGGGTCATAATAATAGCTCCAACACAAATGCCGAGGCAATAAAGTACCTCAACTCACCGATTAGTGTGCTTAATCTAGCCCAAAAGGACATCGGAAACCGGATGAAGGGATTTGCAAATGCATCATACTATTTAGAAATCTGGGATAACTCAGACAACATAACGGCTGTAATTGCTCAAAAAGATTTGAGACAACCTGTAAAATGGTGGCATAGCCACTCAACATCACAGACTCAAGGTTCTGAGGCCAGCTATGAACATATGGAAGTAGTAGCAACTGAACTGAGGCTTGAACTCAACAATCCTAGGCCACTACAGTTTAGTAACACGTCATCCTGAGAGATAGAAGAGAAGCCTAGTTCTTAACCCCCGTAGATAAGAAGAGGTTGACTCAGATCAGAAGGCATAAGGTAAAGGAGTAAAAAGAGCCTTATGTTCCCATCCACAATCAATTCCCTTATATAACTAAAGCATTTCTAGACACAACTTCGACCAGCTTGGCTTGGTAATCCTATAGGCAGTCAGGCTCTGATACCAAAGCTGTCAGGACCCTGATTCTAAGTCACACCGATCTAGCCTGTAACACCTCATATCACTTTGCGGCCTCATGCACGGTATTCCCACGGGTGTCGCCTTACCATGGCCCGGGACCGTTTGTGCCTTTTGGCTCATGTATATGATAGTGTCGCTAGCATCCATATGACAGAGAACCCGGGCCGACATGACTAGGTGTGAACTCAAAGTGGCACTAACTTACGAGGACAGGCATACATGAATCATCATCGAGCATGTCGATCACCAGCGTGTTTATTCTGGATCCTGAACTACGACTGCAAGTAACTCTTTTGAGGTGGCGCACACGAGTCCACATATTGACCATATCAATACACCACTATGGATCCGCTCCCGTCTCCCTACGAGAACGCCATCCATAGCACTCACGCTTATCTTGCGCATTTTAGAGTATCCACTTTCACTTGTCTATGAACTATGCAAGGGGTCCAAGTTTCCATATCCGAGGAATCCGGCTATTCGAATAGATAATGATAACCCTGCAGGGGTGTACTTCTTCACACACGCTCTCGCCACTTACCACCATGTACACGTCGTGTATCTCGGCAACCTTCAAGCGGAAGCCTGGTGAGGGAGTCGGCCACGACCTGACTAATCACACAAGTCTCTCGTCCAGGTTTATCACCTATTCGGGTTCCATCCGCAAGGAGATCCAGCCGGGGTGTCGCTCACGGCCCCAAACGATGTGAGCAGGGTTCCCAAGCCCACCATCCGGGTGCCACTTGGTACACCGTGCCACTGTGCCTAGTCTGTCCCAAGCCCACCTGTACCGGGTGCCACTTGGTAGACTACTAACACTACCTACAAACACCAGAAACTAGTTGCAACTCCTGGACAGAGATCAGGTAGATTAATAAGTCGAGAGGCGCACTTAAGCATTCCAATGCGTGGTAGTAGCTGTTCATGGATCACAAAGACAGAACTCAGTTCCTGAGGACGGTTGCAATGAGACAACCCACCATGTACTCCTACATGGCCTCTCACCACTACATTTACCAAATCGTGTTCACACACTTAGCTCTCAACAGTAGGACATGTTCACCACATTCCAATTCATCCCCGATGAATCGGACCTCACTCAACTCTAAGCAGTAGCAGGCATGACAAACAAGCATGAATGAGTAGGCACATTAGGGCTCAGCAACTCCTACTCATGCTAGTGGGTTTCATCTATTTACTATGGCAATGACAAGTCATGTAGAGGAAAGGGGTTCAACTACCACAGCATGTAACAGTTGAATCGGTGTTGCCCTAATGCAGTAAAAGAGAGCAGGAGCAAGAGAGTGGGATTGTATCTGAATGAACAAGGGGTTTTTGCTTGCCTAGCACTTCTGAAGATATTATAGCTCTTCATCGGTGTCATCAAACTCATCATCGGGATACGCCTACCGAGAGGGGACAAGCACCGGCAACTGAGAAAGCACACAATCAATGCAATGCCACAATATGATGCATGATCATGACATGGCAATATGCTGGTGTTTGGGCTAATGCATCTAGCAACCAGATTAAATGAAGTTGGTTTGAACCAAAGGTTCAAATTCAAACTCCATGTAAGGCATTTCAAATTCCATTTATTGATTTGTCCAATTCAGCAGCTATAAGTTGTTCTAACATGCATGAAAATGCCACAGATGGATAGATTGGATTTTTCTGATCATTTTTCATATATAAACTATTTCATTTGGAGTTATGGTTGATTTTCTATGATTTTTTGGAAGTTTAAACTGTTTTCTGGAATTTCCTAGATTATAAAAACGCCAAAAAAACATTTGCTACGTCAGCATGACGACAACACTGCGTCAACATGTCAACTAGGTTGACCCAGGTAAAACCTGACGTGCGGGGTCCACACGTCAGTGACACAGGGACTAATCCCGGTCAAACCTAGCGCTGATTGCGGTTCGACCAGTGGTAGGGCCCGCTGCCAGGAGCTTTAGTTAGGCTAATCACAGCAATTAGACTAATCTAATCCGTCCACATCACCGGATTAACTCCGGCGATAACCGGAGCACGGCAGCGATGCCCGTCCGGGCATTTCCGGGGGCTAGAGCTTGCGCGGGTGGGTGCGTTGGAGAGCAGCTGTTGCGGCGCTTCGAACGGTAGCAGTGGCTGGTGCTCGGGTGGGCTGTGGCGTCGACGGCGTCAAGCGAGGCGGCGACCGGAGTTCGGCCGGGTGCGGGGACGCAGCTGCAGCGCTCGAGAGAGCGAGTTGGGGTGCGGATTGGGTTCCTGGCGCGGTCTGGAGCACGTCCATGTGCCTAGGAGCGACAAACACAGCCTCTGGCCACGGCGGCGAGGAGCTCAGGCGGCGGCGTGATCAGTCGCCGGCGTAATGGTGGCCATGGCGAGAAAAGGAGCACGGGATCAAGGGGAGAGGAGGCAGGGGCTCACGGCGAGTCGGTTCGAGCAGATGGCGAGCTCGGGGAGGAGTTGGAGCAAGCGTATCGACGGCGGCGGTCGTCGGTGCCGAAGCTTGAAGACGACGAAGATGCCAGTGATGAGGGGCTCCCGAGGTCGTGGCCGTTGGCTTGTCAGCGTGGGGTGATGAGGCGGAGCCGATGGGCACGCTAGTGAGTCGGCGGGGGCACGGTGGCTGCGGTGGTGACGAGCAGCGACGGTGAGCTCCGCTCGGGCAGAGAGGGAGAGAGAGCAGAGAAGGGGGAGGGGGTCCAGGGAGCAAGCGAGGGGGTCGAGAGGGAGTGTGTGGCACTCGGGGCTGGCTCCAAAAGCAGCGGAAGCAAGAGGTGGCTCGAGCGCTTGCCGGCGCGCGGTGGCCACGCGCCTCTGTCCTTCTGTCAAAGGAGGAAGAAGACCGGGGAGCACCTGGTGGGCTGGGCTAGATCAGGAGCTGGGCCGGCTCTGCTGTAGCTGAGAAGCCCAGGTGAGTCCTTCTCTCTCTCTCTTATTAATTGTTACGTTTTTCTATTTTTGCTATTATGTTTTGATTTAGTTCAAAGACTAAACCATTTTCAAACTTCATGAAAATAATTGTGTGAACTAAATGGACTTACCCAAAGCTACACAACAATTTCCAGAATTATTGAACATATATTTATTATATAACAAATATAGATCCAATTCAAATATTTATTGGATTAATTGAAAGGCCCAAAATAATTGTTTCTGAGATTCTAGAAATATTAGTTTGAATTTTATCCCTTGCCAATATTTCCACATATTAACAGGAACATTTTCTTGGACTCATTTGATGAGATTTAAATGTTGGTTATTTTTAGAGGTCTTCTGAGGCTTTTGAAAATTCCTCAATTCAAATTTCATTTGAATTTAAACATGATGCTCACATGAAGGGATAGCCTAGTGCATACCAGAACTAGGGATGTGACACGTCAAGCGTGCGTAGAGTTGTATCGGTGGTCAATAGAACTTGAGGGAATATTTGTTCTGCCTTTAGCTCCTCGTTGGGTTCGACACTCTTACTTATCGAAAGAGGCTACAATTGATCGCCTATACTTGTGGGTTATCACTTATCATATATGCTATATTCATGTGAGGATGCATGTTGACTATATATGAGTACCTATAATGCTTTATGATGTTGTATGACTACTGTATGACTATATGGTATTGTGGTTAATGATATTGTTATCTGGTATATGTGAAATTGCATTTCATTGAAGTTTATTGAAACGGGGTAGGAAGTAGAAAAAAAATGATGAAAGATACAGCAGCAGCGCAGGGCAGAAAAGCGCTACAGCTACTTAATAGTAGTGCGTTCCTCAAAAGCGCTACTGATATAGTCAATAGTAGTAGCGCGGGTCTAGACCGTGCTACTACTAACTGTTAGCTGTAGCGTCGTAGTAGTAGCGCAGCTACCCATGCTTCTGATAGCATCAAAACCCATGCTACTACTAGGGTTTTCCCTAGTAGTGACCGTAATTTGGCCCAAACTATTGCAGGCTGTTAACGGGCTGGATCTGATATGGGCCGTTAACTGGCCCAGAATATTGCAGTTATTTAATGGCCCATATCAGATGTGGGCTATAATTTGGTCTAGAAAATGTTAGGCTGTTAACGGGCCAACCCATTAGATCTAAAAAAATCGTGTGGGCCTGTTCCTGGGTCGTCTTTTAAACCTATATGGGCCTCTATTGCGCCGTCCCACATGTCAATGTTTCATTGGCGGTTCTTGTCAAATGGACGGTTGACATCTCTCCCAACGTTGAGCCGACACGTGGATCATCGACGAGTGAGAATTTTACACATGGAAAATCGCCATTGGTCCGGGCTGTTAATGGGTTATCGGATCCAAACCGGAACCCGATAGCTTAATGGCGACCCGTTATGATGGATGCCACGTGTCAGTTACCCTTGACGAAAGCACTTTTATGACGCGTGATTTATCCTCATGGAAGTGGACACTTCTGTGATGATAATTTTGGTAATGTCATGGAACACTTCTACGATAACACAGGTATGACTATCTTGATTCTGTCATAAAATCGTCATGGATGTACATGCATGACAAAAAATATGACCTACTATGACAAACACGTATCATCATGGAAGTGTATTTTTTGTAGTGGTATGTGTTGTCGTGCAGGCCTCGCCCTACTCCCAACGGTGGCCAGGTCATACATGTACTCACCCACACCTTTTGTTATTCTTCGGCCCGCAGCCGAACCAGTCCCTCATACTCCCCTCCACCTGGGACTCCAATGCCCCTTCTTCATGACTCCAGATCGTTCCCATCTTACGCCTCACCGTCGTCCACCGCCGTGGTGCGCTTGACGATGTGTGGTCAACAACGAGAGCCAACGTGGAGTACATCGAGAGGCTGACAACTGGGGAACCACCAGCCACATCTTCGCACGCAAGCTAGTGCCTCCTTATTATGTGGGAATAAACAATTCCTCCCCCTGACAGGTTGAACCCACTAGCTACAATCTTCGCACACAAGGAAGTTCCTTCTTATTACATGAAAAAAATGTTTCCTCCCCGTGATAGCTGGGACCCACGAGCTACATCTTTGCACAGAAGGAAGTGCCTCTGTATTACGCTCAAGAAAAATGATTCCTCCCCTTGCTAGTTCGGGCCCACCTGATTCATAGTCTGACTTGTGGGCCTTGTTAACTTAGTCAACAAATGATTCTAGCAGCAGTGACCGTTGGATTAACATCCAATGGTTGCGCTGCTTCTTCAATCTCTGATCTTCTTCCTCTAGCCATTGAAACCAGCGCTGGTGGGACCGCCTGCTCCTGCCTCCCATGGCCGGCTGTGCTGCCACCACTTGCCATGCCATCCCTCTACTCACCCACACCTCATGTTATTCTCTGGCGACGGCAACGTCACACCACAGTTGTACCAGTGAACCCTCATACTCCCCTTCGCGTGGGCACCCACCTACCTCATCTTCCCTAGCTCCGCGTCGTTTGCTTCCTAGGCCTCGCCGTTGTCCACCGTCTTGATGCTCTCGGCATGACGTGGTCAACGAATGACAGCCATCGGAAGAGGACTTTAGGCGGTCAGGCTAACAGCTGGACCCACTAGCTACATCTTGGAATGCAAGGAAGGGACTCCTTATTACTCACAAAATAAAAATGATTCCTCCCCTGACAGCTGAGACCATCAGCTATATCATCTCACGCAAGGAAGTGTGTACTTATCCTCCCTAATGGCTGGGACCTACCCAGTCAAAGCATACATGGTGTTGTCTGTCTGGTTGCGAATGTTTACATACATACTGGTTGATCGGTCTCTCTACAACGCTGAACCGTGGCCGAGTAAGTAGTGGCACGTGTCATCGTAGAGCCCCCGACGTATCAGTTCAGGCAGTCCTATCTAAACTGTGTACACATACGTAGGACCACATGCCAAAAAATATGGACATGTATGTACATACGGGCGGGGTCTCGAATGCGTACTCGCACATACGTATGGACAAGGCATGATGGAGAGGCAACAAAATGTGTCATGTTCATCGGGAGCCAACTGGCTTGGACGGAACAACCGAAATGGAGCCTGGCATACCGTAGAATTGAGGAAACAGCCTTCTGTTCGACCACCTATGGTCGAAAGGAGATCCTGTTCATCGGGAGGGGTCTGTCGTACCGCATGACGGAGGAAACATACTTCTCTTCGAGCGCCTACGGTCGAAATGGGGTCCTGTTGATCGGGAGCGGTCTGGCGTACTGCAAAACGGAGGAAACGAACTTCTGTTGGAGGGCCTACGGTTGAAACGGGGTCCTGATCAGCGGGAGGGGTGTGGCGTACGGCAAAACGGGATACCACGGGCTACTGTTCATCCATCGTCCACTACCTCTCGCACCAGCCTCCACGGGGTACTATTCATCCACCGTCGTCATCCAGGCTCCACCAGCTACTGTTCATGGAGCCTCCATGGGGTCCTATTCATCGGGAGGCAACCAAACACTGGCTGGCTACGTCTCGCACGAGGGCTTGATCGACTCGAGTAAGCAGCGACAGTGATTGATTGATCGGGTTCAGTTAGTAGTAGCAGCGTAGGAATCGCTCGAGTTCATTTTATAGCCAATGGATCGATCGCTCAGGTTCAGTAACATAGCTAGCTACTGCAATCGCTCGGGTTCAGTAATTGAACGCCTCCCTTGGGTTCAGTTAGAGCCAACTCCTCTCGCACACACATGTGCCCTCGTACGAGAGAAACACGCAACCAAACTGCATCGCTCAGCCCCGACCACCCACCGTAATCGGGAACTCCACGAAATTTTCCTCGCCCTCGCTTCTACCATGATTTCTCTGTCATGGACAACCCAAAGAATTTCATGCTGGTGCAACTCCATCCCGCCTAGGACGAAAATCCCAATTTCTGTCATGAGTTTTTGTCATAGAAGTAGGAGCTCACCACATCTATGATGATATGTGTTTTTGTCACAATTATCGTCATAGAAGTGTCATAACCATGACAGAAAAAGTTTCCGTTCAGGCCATAATGTCAGGAATGTGTCATTTTTTGTAGTGCTCGTAGGAGGAGAAGATGATCCTGGATGAGGAGCAAGCAAAGGATGAGGCCGCTCTCAATGCATTTGAAGAAGTGGCATCGTTTGTGACGCGATGGAGGGTTCGCGGGAGGATCCTTCCTTAACAAGTGGCTGGATTGAGATCCCTAAACACACTTCGTTGAGTGGCATATTGAAAACGACTACATGCTGATCTTGCATGGGCATGAGAGAGCTCGCTCACTCATATCATCGAGGCCGACTAGTGCTCTTCGTTACCTTGCTGTTAAAGAGGCATGGGATGAGCTCTATGCCGTTGTCGCCTCGGTCATCTGCCCTAGTGAAATCTTCAAGACCACCGCCCTCGGGCAGGCTGTAAGGCGGATACAGATCACATCATGTGGCTCAATTAGGAAGAGAAACATGTCAATTTGGCGGGTGATCAAGAGTGCATCCAATGGCACACATTCAATATTAACATGATGCCATTAACCAAGACAAACCACACCACATTGGGGATTGCCCTCCTTGAAAAATCCGTCCCTGACCTCGATGATCGCCGGTGGGAGTGGGACAAAGATGAGGTTGCCTGAACTTCACATCGCCGCATGTAGAGGATGAGTGGACTTGCCACATATGCATGTGCCCTATGCACTGTGTTCACCATCATCTTGGTGGGGAGCAATTAATGCTTTCAAGACGTAAAAAGTCATTTGTCTAGGATAAAAATGTCATTAATCAACTTTTATACCCTATATAAGAACTTTGTAATGAAATGTTATAAGTTAGTGTTTTAATCTCTCAAATTGAGTGTGTGTATATTTTTAGTACATGCAACAGAAGAATAGAAAAGATATGGAGCACGCCCCATATGCGACATGGCAACTTGCGATGTTGCGACTCTGGTAGAGTTGCACTGAGAGCATATCCAACCGGACTCATTACTCTTTTGTGTGTGCGAACAGGTTGGAAAAGGTCTGGACAAAAGTACTTTTCAACCTAACCTTTCATTTTTCAGTTGATACATTCAGGGTGTCCACCACCCTTAAACCCATCTCTAATGTGTGTTGGATTTCAGGTCGCCTAGACACGTTTGCCAAGTCGGATTGGTCTTTTCTTGCCCACAAAGCCCAACCCAACCCACCCTCGGATCAAAGATTAGGTCTCTATATGCTCCGCTTATCCTCAATCATCCTCTCCTCTCCTTCCCCGCTCAGGCCCGTCCCCGCTACCCCGCATCACCATGTACAAACCAAATAAAAAGAAAAGTGTTGTAACAAACCATAGAGCTGAAGTACAACCTCATTATATATTATTAAAATAAATACCGCCACATCTTGATGTAGACGTGGAAGTAACCTCTCCAAGCTTAAACCTTTTCAAGCCCAAATCGACGAGATCATTGTGGTGGCTGGTAGTTCAGAGCCACCTTGGCTCCACTAGGAGAAGTTGTTCGCCATGTACGTAGAAGTATCTTGAAGGGATTCAACAAGGTTGCTCATGTTGTTGATGGAGCCTTCGAGGCACATCCTATGGTACATCATCTTGGGGCTGCTCCTGCTCTTCATCCATTGTAAGTTCGTCTTTACTCACCTCTTCCTATTCGAGCGCCTCTTGATCAAGGTAGTCAGAATCCTGATTCGACTGCTAGAATCCTATGACTTCACGACCCTACGGAAGCATGTCGATCCAAATCCCACTATGAATCTGGATCAGGTAGAATCCATGTTGAGTCGCGATCCAAATCATAGAATCCTGTACAAAACTATACAATCCCGACTATGCTATGGACTACATGCGATTCTACTAACTTATCTAAGTCGTTTGTTTAGTTGTAGAAAAATAATATGACATTATCCAAACCCCTTTTCATATATCTCATGGACCCTTATTCCCCTCCCAAGTCCAAACACTCAGCCGCAGACACCTTTGATCCAGCTCTCAGAAACCCTAGATCAAAATTGAGGATCAGGCTTGTCGACATATGGAATTGGCGTGAAAAGGAGGATGCTTCAAGATTGATCGGAGAAGGAGAGCAAGACCCTTCAAGGTTTAGCATTGTAGGTTAGATAGACAAGTGATCGACTATTCATGCACTCTGAAAAGAACATTAGTAAATTTCATGCATTGAAGGTTTAAATGTTCTATATATTTCCCTCTCATATATGTTCCACACATGCGAGCTACAAGGTAGGTTAGCCATAAAAAGAAGTGGAATACAACTAGCATTGATGTGTATGTTCTTTGCTCCATATTTAGTGTCAAAACTCTATAGAACCCATATAAATTTCTTGTGTGCATACAAAATATCTTATTTGAGTAAATCTAGTAGAATCCTCGATTCCACGACTCGATCTTACGACTCGACTCTGTCTAAGGAAAACTGATCCGACTCCGAATCCCAACTCTGACTACCTTGCTCTTGATCAAACGCTTCATCTCCTTCCTATGGCATATAATGCAAAATTATGTCCTCTATCAAGAAACAGTTAGGCATGGGAGTATGGAATAAATGTCCCATTCTAGGAATTCCAATGCAATGAAGAACTTGGCGGGCTATTACCATCCCCGCACTCAAAAGAAAGTGAATATTGACATGGGTATTACCGACAAGCAAGCGTATGTTGGTGAAGTTCAAGCCAAGAGAGTTGGCCAACATAGTCATCACTCCTCCGCAAGCGATATCTCCTTGTGCACAATTTGCTTGGTCTTCAAGGCAAAGCAAAAGTGTCTTCCCAAGTGGGGCGACTAGTCGATGTCGGGAATCGCGGCCTTCCCAAGAATGAACTTGTTTTCTTCATTAACCTTTGAAACTTCTCCTCATGACAACAACTAGTTAGTAGTGACACAATAGAGATAATACATACACTCAATGCAACTTGCCCTTTGCCTTTGGACATGGTAACTCATTTGACAAATAATGAAAGTGGATGAGGTTCGAGCATATCGTAAGCATAGCTGCAGTAGTGCTTGTCGTTGTTGGGGAAGCCAAAGTAGTTGCACCACTATGGATTGACGATACGTCATGAAGCCATGAAACACAAAAGGTTGCAAACCAGCATTAGCACATAACAAATTGAAATCGTTACCTCAGCCATGACTATCATTGACGGACATGCCACTTGGTGGTTTTCATCCTCTCATGAATCACTCGATGTTTCTTCTTCGCATCACAATCGACAAAGTTGATCCCTTAAAATTAATCTTGTTGCTTAAGTGCAACTTCATCGGGTGCGTTGGCGGCTTCACCACGAGCGATATGAGCGGATCTCCTCTTAAACATAAAAAAATGTTTAGTCCAATAGAATGATGCACAAGTAAACCTACATGAACCACAAGATCAACTCCTCTAAAAACACCAACAAATCATGCTTATCTAAAAATTTGGATCAAAACTAGGCATAACTTAAACATCACAATGCTAGGCACATAGAGAACGAAATTTGGATCAACTCCTCTAACCAAGCAGCACATGCAGTCACCCGCTGAGCAAGCGGGACGACTAGCTTGGATGGCAAAGCATCAAGACCAGCATAACTACTCCAAGTACAGGGACAGGGGCACTCACGATGTGTGTCATGCCATCGACAACACCCATAGCCGAGGTGCGGCGCACCCATTCTACTTCACAGATGAAGTAATGGCCCATTAATTTCCAGCGGGCTTTAAGCTAATAATCATCGACAAATACGATGGGTCAACTAACCCTTCAGTCTGGATCAAGGACTATATCCTCGTAGTGCACATAGAGGATGGTGATAATCTACACGCCATAACATATCTTCCCTAAAGCTGAAGGGCTCGGCTCGACACTGGTTACACGCCCAACTGCTAGGCTCAACCAGCACATGGGACGCGCTCGAGGCCAAATTCATGGCCAACTTTCAGGGCACGTATGTTAAGCCCCTAGATGTTGATGACTTCACCCTCATAGTACAGAAACCAGGCAAGTCCATACACAAGTTCTGGAATCATTTTCTCACAAAGAAAAACCAAATAGTCAACCGCGATGACACTAAAGTGCTCGCAGCATTCCGGAACAACATCAATGACGAGTGGCTCTCTAGGGACTTCGGTCACTGATACTCCCTTAGGATTTGTTGGGTTTCCCTGAAGATGAAGGGTTACGTAGCACATAAACAAAGTATTTCCCTCTGTTAAGAACGAAGGTTTAATCGAACTAGTAGGAGTAAACAAGCTAACAAGATAAGCAACACATACACACAAACAAACAAAATACTTGCACCCAACTAGGCAAGTGGGTCTCTAGCGATTTCGATCTTGCTACTTATAGGGTTAAAAGCAAATAGATACTGGTGTAGTAAAATGGAAATAGTAAAGGTAAATAAAGAGGCAATTTTGTAGAAGAAAGTATTAATGGAGAATGGACCTGGGGGCCATAGGTTCACTAGAGTATCTCTCTGGAAAGCGGGCAAACGGCATGGTAACAAACTATAGTTGGGCAATAGACAAGAATAACAATCTTTATGACTATGATCATTCATGGCATAATATCATATAGGTATTACGTCCGTGATAAGTAGACCGATAAACTTACCGACATCTACGAATAGTCCACCCCAAGACCGCTATCCAGCATGCATCTCAGGATATTAAGTTTACAAGAAACAGAATACTCCAATAAGCAACATGACATAATGTAGACAAGAAGATATCTAGCAATAAGATTAAATGTTGTCGTTTTATCATTAGTGGCAACAATACAAATACGTGTCTTGCCCCATTCTGTCACGGGGATATAGAACACCGCAAGATTAAACCCACTACTATGAACCACTCCCTCTAAAGATCCACCCATCAATCTTCGCGAGATAGGACAAACAGATCGCAAAGCATACATAGCTACATCCGCTTCAAGTGGTTAAACCCACTACCGCGGAGTCAGATGCCAACTCCGATAAGGAGGGGGTTAGTAGTGATAAGAATCCTTTGCCTCAAGGAAAGAATGGGATGGGCATCCAAGCTGTGGTTGCCCCTCCCCCGGCCTATGGAGGCTCGGTCCATTTACCTCCTCCTAAGCTTGTGTTAAATGATTTTCCTAATCGGGTTTTTCATATCAAGTCACATTTGAATCATAGCTCAACACATCTTTGGAGAATCATCGAACAAGGCTTCTACCTACATGATCCAAACAACTTCACTCCAAGAGAAGAAGTGGGCAATCAATACAATCACTCTGCCTTGTTCATTCTTCAAGCCACAATGCCTGGGCTTGCTCACTTGCGCCCATTTACCCTTGTGAAAGATGCATGGGAACACATTGTCTCTTTGTACAAGGGAAGCTCTAGCATTGAACGCTCCAAGTTTGAGGTGATTCTTGATGAGGACAATGTTGGCCAGTGGGAACCAGGGTACCATGGCCCCACTGCCTATGGCCCAGGAAGCGACACCTGGAGCAGGCCTCAAGAGGCGGCCCAACCGCAGGCGCGGTGAAGCAAGGCACTTTGTGAGGACCTTGCCTCGCGAGGACCCTCTCCACGAGGCACGACTATGAGAGACCGCACCATGTAGCAGGCAGCCTCACAAGGCCCCCTCGCGAGGCCCTTCGTGTGGGAGCAGCGCGACGCTAGTCGCCTGGCAATGTGCCCATCACATGGGTGATGCCCCTGCGCTAGGTGATGACGACGAAGACCATGCCAGCAGGTGCGGCCAAGGCAGGTTTCCTCTTTGGTGATACGGGAGCAGTGACACCTGACCCCTCGAAAGCAGGCTCCAAAGGTTACGATTTTGGTGCAAGAAGATCAGGACGACACGGCGTGCTAGAGCATGCAGGTGTCACCGTCGGGCCCACCCGCGCGTTCGGATAGCGTCTTTAGCAGGCGAAGACCACTTTTGTCAAGATAAGACTAAGCGCTTGTCCCTCTTTGAACTGCCGTTGTGTGGCAACCCTTCCCGCCAATGTTTTTGGGGGAAGAGGACCAAGGCAGCTACAAAAGGGGCAGTGTTGCCACCGTATAGGGGGGTCATGCGATCGAGCCCGGAGACCCACCTTGTAGCTGAGTGTTGTCTCCACAAGCAATTCCACCAAGCAGGAGTAGGGTTTTACACCGCACGGTGGTCCGAACCTGGGTAGCTCGTTGTGTCCTTGCCGTGTCTTGCATCCCTCCATCGTGCCTCACTCGCCGTAGCCATGCCAAGCTCGCCGTCTAGTTGCTAGCTTGCGAACCAGGGCCCCAGAGTTCGAACCAGGGTTTTGGAGGATTTCCCGTAGCACCAATCAATCCCCTGACTGCCAATGAGTTTGTGATGAATGACGATGAAGATCCTTGTGAGCTCTACCAGAGATTGACAACTCTCGTGGTCTCACTCCGAAATCATCGGAGCAAGCATACAGATGATAGTTGAATCAAGTGTAAGTTCCTCAAGGCCATCATGCCATACAACATGTCCATGTATTCCGTGACCCGTCAAAGACCAGAATTCCACACCTTGTCCTCAAGCGATGTGTTGGATGAGTTTGTTGTTACGAACAACTTGAACAAGACTGCTAAAAACGCTCTCGCTCGTGTCCAAAGGTCAAAGAAATCCTGACCCAATCTAGCTCTGAAGGCCAAGGCTATCCTAGAAAAAGAAGAAGAGGAGAGTTGCCTCGAAGACACCAAATATGCTTACCATGAGCACATGGCTCATAAATCAAGGCAATTTTGGGGCAAGTCCATGAATGAGTTATCTGCCAAGGAGTTCTATGCTATTTGCTGTTGTAATTCGTATCGCCATGATCAAGATCCCGCTCTTATCAACCGTCCTTTCTAGACCAAGCAGCAACGCTCAATCTATCTTGATGTGCTCAACGGCAAGAACTTGTTTGTGAATATAAGGTCTATTGATCTCGGCCATTTGGAGAAGGATCCTAACTATGTGGCAGAAGCTCTAGCTCTCTGTGCTCAGCTTGACAATCTCGGGATCATTTCTTTTAACAAAGACATTGATACAGATCTTGTGGCCCAATTCTATGCCACAGTCCACTTTGGTACTAATGATGAGAGGACACTCACCTGGATGGCCAAGGGAAGAGCTTTATCTGCAAAGTGGAAGACTTTCATGAACAGTCTGGGCTACAATTATGAGGGGCTGGGGAATCCTATTGGGTTGCACCCTCACAAGGAGGAGGCGACCATGTACAAGTCCAAGCTCTATCGTTACTCGAAGGAAAAGATTTCTCCCATGACCGGCAAGAAGACTTATGAGTCGATACCATTCCTGGACATTATGCATCATATCTTCAAGAACACACTTTTCCCTTGGATTGGGAATTTGGATCAAGTGCACTCTTTGAAGAAAATATGCCCTAGAGGCAATAATAAGGTTGTTATTTATACTTCCTTATATCATGATAAATGTTTATTATTCATGCTAGAATTGTATTAAACGGAAACTTAGTACATGTGTGAAGACATAGACAAACAGAGTGTCCCTAGTATGCCACTACTAGACTAGCTCATTAATCAAAGATGGTTAAGTTTCCTAACCATAGACATGTGTTGTCATTTGATGAATGGGATCACATCATTAGAGAATGATGTGATGGACAAGACCCATCCGTTAGCTTAGCATAATGATCGTTTAGTTTTATTGTTATTGCTTTCTTCATGACTTATACATGTTCCTATGACTATGAGATTCTGCAACTCCCGAATACCGAAGGAACACCTTGTGTGCTATCAAATGTCACAACGTAACTGGGTGATTATAAAGATGCTCTACAGGTGTCTCCGATGGTGTTTGTTGAATTGGCATAGATCGAGATTAGGATTTGTCACTCCGTGTATCGGAGAGGTATCTCTGGGCCCTCTCGGTAATACACATCACTATGAGCCTTGCAAGCAATGTGACTAATGAATTAGTAACGGGATGATGTATTGTGGAACGAGTAAAGAGACTTTCCAGTAACGAGATTGAGCTAGGTATGATGATAACGACGATCGAATCTCGGGCAAGTAACATACCGATGACAAAGGGAACAACGTATGTTGTTATGCGGTTCGACCGATAAAGATATTCGTAGAATATGTATGAGCCAATATGAGCATCCAGGTTCCGCTATTGGTTATTGACCGGAGATGTGTCTCGGTCATGTCTACATAGTTCTCGAACCCATGGGGTCCGCACGATTAACGTTCAATGACGATTTGTATTATGAGTTATGTGATTTGATGACCGAAGATTGTTCGGAGTCCCGAATGAGATCACAGACATGACGAGGAGTCTCGAAATGGTCAAGACATAAAGATTGATATATTGGACAATGTTATTCGGACACCGGATGAGTTCCGAGAGGTATCGGGTAACTATCAGAGTGCCGGAGGGTTATCTGAACCCCCCGGGGGAACTAATGGGCCTTTATGGGCCTTAGTGGGGAGAGAGAAGGGCCACAAGGGGCTGTGTAACGCCCCAGATGCAACTTTCCCAATTTGTACTCCAACTCTTGCCGTTTCCGGCGTTAAGTTATATTTATTCCCTCGGGTTCGGGTTTTGTCTCCGTGTGTTGTTTTTGTTTTCATGCATCTCATATCATGTCATCATGTGCATTGCATTTGCATACGTGTTCGTCTCATGCATCCGAGCTTTTTCCCCGTTGTCTGTTTTGCATTCCGGCGCTTCGTTCTCCTCCGGTGGTCATTTCTAGCTTTCTTTCGTGTGTGGGGATTAAACATTTCCGGATTGGACCGAGACTTGCCATGCGGCCTTGGTTTACTACCGGTAGACCGCCTGTCAAGTTTCGGGTCATTTGGACTTCGTTTGATACTTCAACGGTTAACCGAGGGACCGAAAGGCCTCGTGTGTGTTGCAGCCCAACACCCCCCCCCCAAATTTGGCCCAAAATCCACCAAACTCTGCTCCATGTCCTAGAGCGTTCGATCACGATCGCGTGGGCGAAAACCGCACCTCATTTGGACTCTCCTAGCTCCACTTATGCCTATATATACACCCCCCATTCTGAATCTCAGATTTCTCCCCGTCCTCCTCTAAAAAAACAGATCTCCTTCCTCCGCCACCGACGGACGTGTCCGGATCCGACCGGACAACGTCCGCCCGCCGCCGCCATCCAACCCGCCGCCGCCACGTGTCCCCGCGGGACCAGTTCGCCGCCGCCACCGACGCGGGCCCGAGGCCCAGCGCCGGCCCCCAAGGCCCGATCCGCCGCCGCCCTTCGTCCCGCGCCCCGCCGCCGTCCTCTTCCCGGCCGGCCGCCGGCGCCGCCGCGCCCCGCCACCGCTCGCCACTCCGGCCGCCGACCTCCTCGCCGCCCCGCGCCGCCGAGGGCGCCGCCGAGCGCCGCCGCCCTCGCCCGCCACTCCGGCGACCGACTCCGGTCGGCCCGGCCTCCTCCGACCTCCCCGGCGCCGCCTCGCATCTCCCTCCGATGAGCTCCGGCGAGAGCCCGGCGGACCTCGAATCCCGCGCCGGCGTGAACAGTGTTTTGGATCCAGATCTGGATCTCGGGTTGACTTCTCTCCCCCTAACCCTAGTTTTTCGTGCTATGTTTGACTGCTCGTATCTCCGCATCCGTAACTCCGATTTGGGCATATAATATATCAAAATCTTCGCCTCGACATGTAAATCATTTAATTCCATTGCATCATTTGCATTTGAGGTCATCTTGTTGCCCAAAATGCTGTTAGAAGGAGGCTTCATGAGTTAAACTGCAGATCCGTTAGTTCATCATGCACTTTTGTCATTTTTGCCATGTTCAATCCGTGCAGGATATGCCTGTGCCCCTTTGGGATGAATTGTTAAGAATTTTGTCTTCTTTCCAGAGGTGCCACCCATGCATTTTTAGGATGTGTGTGTTGTCTTGTGCAAGCTTGCGAAGAGAGGTACCTGAGATTGCTGATTTCAGGGACTTAGTGATTTTCACTAAGTCTGGGATATTTTAGTTCATGATGCTATATGTCCAGCTTGTTTCCCAGTGATCCGTGCCTATTTTGAGGATAATCAGTAAGGGAGTTTTGATATTTATGTTATGCTCTATCCATCCATGTCTTTGTTTGCATATGTGGAGTGTTCTAGGTTGACTCAATCAAGCTCAACTTTTGCTTCGTTGTTAATCTGGGCAGATCGTCAACTTGTTTGCGATTTTGCCGATGCTACCGTTAGTGTTCCATGCATGCTATGCCTTTGTTCTTGCCATGTGTAGCTAGCATATTGTGCCTTCTTGCTGGTTATATGCTTTCCTTGCCATGACTTGCACCGTAGTGAGTGCATCGAGCTCGTTTACATGCCTTCGTGAGTTAAATTTCTGCATGTCTCAGTTTTCACTGTCTGAAAACTGATTGTGTTCGAGCTATGTTCGTGAGCTCGGTAGAGTATTTTTTGAACCCTTTTGGCCCCAGGTCACTTTGGGACTTTTGTTAATCTTGTTGAGTAGCTCCATGCCATGTTCTTACTTGTCATGTTCAGGTTTTGTATCATGTTGTTTTGCTGCTCCGAAGAGGGCTTCGTGATCTGAAATTTCAGACTAGTGTTAATTTCACTAAGTCTGGAATCTGTTTTGCATATTCATTTTTGCCATGCTTGTTTGAACCTCTTAATGGATGAATTTGGCCGTGGCTCAGTGCTAGTCTTTTGTTAAGCATCTTGTGTGAATCCCTGCCATGTATTTTGTTGTCATGTTTGGTGTCTGTAGCATGTTCATTTTGTTGCATTTAGATGCCTACTTGCTATAAATCGCAGACCGGTGTCATATCTTAAAATGCTTGCCATTTCCAAACCGTAACTCCAATTCCAATGATCTTTATATCGTTTTCAAGCGATTTCATCCCCTCTATCCAGTGGCACCCTTGGAATTCCAAGTTGAGGCCAGGTTCATGCATTTCCTGTCATTTCTTGCATTTTGCATCCCGCATCGCATCCCGCATAGCATATCATCATTTCATCATATTGCTTGATCTTGCACGTGGTTGATTCTATCCTTGTTGCTTGTTTGTCTTGTTGGGTAGAGCCGGGAGACGAGTTCGCTACCGAGGAGCCCATTGAGTTTGCTTGTGAGGATCCGGTCAACTCTGACAACTGTGCAGGCAAGATGATCATACCCTCGAAATCACTACTATCTTTGCTATGCTAGTTTGCTCGCTCTTGCTTTGCCAATGCTACGATGCCTACCTTTTGCTTGTCAGCCTCCCAATTGCCATGTCAACTTCTAACCCACCTTGTCCTAGCAAACCGTTGATTGGCTATGTTACCGCTTTGCTCAGCCCCTCTTATAGCGTTGATAGTTGCAGGTGAAGATTGGAGGCCGTTCCTCGTTGGAACATTTATTTACTTGTTGGGATATCATTATATTGCTATGTTATCTTAATGCATCTATATACTTGGTAAAGGGTGGAAGGCTCGGCCTCTCGCCTAGTGTTTTGTTCCACTCTTGCCGCCTTAGCCGTCATATCGGTGTTATGTTCCCGGATTTTTGCGTTCCTTACGCGGTTGGGTTATAATGGGAACCCCTTGATATTTCGCCTTGATTAAAGCTTTTCCAGCAATGCCCAACCTTGGTTTTACCATTTGCCACCTAGCCTTTTCTTTCCCTTGGGTTCTGCAGACTCAAGGGTCATCTTATTTTAACCCCCCCGGGCCAGTGCTCCTCTGAGTGTTGGTCCACCTGTCAGCTACCGGTGGCCACCAGGGGCAACTCTGGGCTGGCCTACCCGTACCTAAGACAATCTGAGTGTGCCCTGAGAAAGAGATATGTGCAGCTCCTATCGGGATTTGTCGGCACATTCGGGCGGTGTTGCTGGTCTTGTTTTTAACCTGTCGAAGTGTCTTGAGTTACCGAGATACCGAGTCTGATCGGAACGTCTTGGGAGGAGGTCTATTCCTTCGTTGACCGTGAGAGCTTGTCATGGGCTAAGTTGGGACCCCCTGCAGGGATTGAACTTTCGAAAGCCGTGCCCGCGGTTATGGGCAGATGGGAATTTGTTAATGTCCGGTTGTAGATAACTTGAACCTTAATTAATTTAAAATGAATCAACTGTGTGTGTTACCGTGATGGCCTCTTCTCGGCGGAGTCCGGGAAGTGGACACGGTGTTGGAGTAATGCTTGCGCAGGTTGTTCTTCTAGATTCTCGCTCGTGCTTTGCCTCCTCTTCTCGCTCTCTTTTGCGAATAAGATAGCCACCATATATGCTAGTCGCTTGCTGCAGCTCCACATATAATTTGCCTCATCCATTCCTATAAGCTTAAATAGTTTTGATCGCGTGGGCGTGAGATTGCTGAGTCCCTGTGGCTCACAGATACTACAACTCCAGATGCAGGTCCAGGTGTTTCTGCTCCAGGTGACGAGTACGAGCTCAAGTGGGAGTTCGACGAGGACTCTCAGCGTTATTATGTTTCCTTTCCCGATGATCAGTAGTGGTGCCTAGTTGGGGATCGATTCGGGCCTTGTCGCATGTTGGGTTCTTTTCCATTTTGGCGCCGTAGTCGGGCCATGAGTGTTTGTTTGATGGATGTTATTTATGTACTCTGATGTGACGTGGCGAGTGTAAGCCAACTATGTTATCTCCCCCTTTTATTATGTATTACATGGGATGTTGTAATGATTGCCTGACTTGCGACATTGCTTTCAATGCGGTTATGTCTCTAAGTCGTGCCTCGACACGTGGGAGCTATAGCCGCATCGAAGGCGTTACAGGCTGCCCCCCCTTGGGTCCTAATTGGACTAGGGGAAGGGGGCGGCGCCCCCCCCCTTTCCTTCCCTTCTCCCTCTCCCTTCCTTCTTCCCCCTTCCTCCAGGTGGAATCCTACTAGGACTTGGAGTCCTAGTAGGACTCCTCTCTCCTGGCATGCCCTACAGGGGCCGGCCGTCCTCCCCCTCCCCTCCTTTATATACGGGGGCAGGGGCACCCTAGAACACAAAAGATCAATTGTCTTAGCCATGTGCGGTGCCCCCCTTCATAGTTATACACCTCGGTCATATCGTCGTAGTGCTTAGGCGAAGCCCTGCGGCGGTAACTTCATCATCACCGTCGCCACGCCGTCGTGCTAACGGAACTCTCCCTAGTCCTCAACTAGATCAAGAGCTTGAGGGACGTCATCGAGCTGAACGTGTGCTAAACGCGGAGGTGTCGTATGTTCGGTGCTAGGATCGATTGGATCGCGAAGACGTTCGGCTACATCAACAGTGTTACTAAACGCTTCCGCCTTCGGTCTATGAGGGTACGTGGACACACTCTCCCCTCTCGTTGCTATGAATCTCCTAGATAGATCTTGCGTGATCGTAGGAAAATTTTGAAATACTGCGTTCCCCAACACTCTTACCTCGTGGACATGTTGCTTATATGCTCCAGAAGGAGAAGACCATGCAGCAAGTGTTGGGCGTTTCTCATGTCATGTGGTCTAAACTTCACTCAGTTGTGGTCGAGCGCAAGTGTCCAATTTATGACCCGCCTATCTAAATAAGCTCATTAAGGATACATGGGCTTCCACTTTTTGAGACAAGATGTTCATGACTGGTGGTCTGATTTCACATGAGGTTATATGGCTGAAGCAGAAGAAGAATTGGGGTGCTCCGGCTGCTCCTGAGATGGAGGCTCCTGCCTCTCGGTCTGAGGGGCCTGATGAGCCAGACTATGACACTCCCACCAAGGATCCATCTTGGGCTCCTAAGCTCAGGAAGAAGATGAAGAAGTTTTTCTGTCTCGAGGTGGATATCCATAAGAAGATGTACAAGGTTCACATGACGGGGAAGATGGGCCATCATTGTGACAAGGCTATCATGAGGCACCTTGGCCTGGAGGCCCCCAGCAGTTCAGAAGAAAAGATCACTTCAGAGGAGGAGTGGGCCTCGAAGAATAGCAAGTGGATGGATTCAGATGACGATTAGACTGCTGTTGCAGATGAGGAGTCCAAGGGACACGAGGAGGAGGAGCACGCTGATGATGATGACATGGAGTGAGGCTACCACCTTGGGCCGATGTAGTTCTCTCAGGGCTTTTGGTGCCTTGATGAAAAAGGGGGAGAGAGTTGTAGGGATTTGCCAATTCATGAGCACGTCTTATTTGCCTTCATTTTCTTCCCTCGTGAACTCTATTATCACTTGCTTGCATTGGTTTGTGTTTGTGTGACCTCAAGACCTTATTCATATGGTGTGAGACATATGCTATTTATATATTTATGTCAAGTAGTATATTAGTGTGTGAGATTATGTCTAACTTGTGCCCTTATATATCTTTATGCTCACATGCTATCACTTGCATACATTTCTCTCTCTCATATTATGTTGTTGCAAGTGTTGCCTTGTCTACAAAATATAGGGGGAGTTTTGATCCTAGTGTGTGTGCTTTGCATTACATAAGCATACCTTAATAGTGAACACATCTAGGGGGAGCCTGTCTATATTTTGTAGACGGTGGGTTTGCTTATTATCTCTTTATTCAAATCCTGCGTTGTCATCAATCCCCAAAAAGGGGGAGATTGTTAGGGCATATTTCTCCCTTAGTGCAGGTTTTGGTGATTGATGACAATGCATTTGCGGACTAATCATGTGCATTAAGCATTTTAGGTGATCTATCCTATGGCACAAGACGATGCGTGCCCCTCGGGGATATAGAGTCAAGATGGTTATTTTTCCTGCATTTCTTTCTCGGTGGACTTGAGTCATAGGAGAACCATACTATTAAGAGGGGTCCGCTTCGGAAAGGTTTGGGTGGAATCATCACGTACACAACTTCCTGTTGCACCCACTTTCCTTCCCACTTCATTGGAGCTCCAATCAGTTTTTCTCAAATTGGGTCATGAGGCTACCTAGCGGTAGTGCCACTCTAGGCAGCGATACTTCTGCTATTCTAGTACCGCGTGTACTACCGCTTATTTTGGGTCTTTCGTTGTCTATTTGGTCTCAGCAGAAGTTGAGTGGTAGTAAGGCGGTAGTACCGCTTGTGGTACTTCTGCCTCTACCACCGCTCCACTACCGCTGCTCTCGCTGTAGCCCAGAGCGTTAAGAGGAAGTAGTGCGGCAGTAGACCGGTAGTACCGCCTGTAAGTGGTACTACCGTACAGCCACTACCTCTGCTACTACCGCTTATTTTATTGCATTTGGCTCATTTGCCACTTCGCGGCAGTAGGATGGCAGTAGTGTGCGGTAGTAGCGCTGCTGCGGTACTGCCGTTGTACTCAGCCCTACCATCGCTATCTCCCGTGTACTACAACATCAGCGGTAGTACCGCTGGGGCGAGCGGTAGTGCCGCTCTGGCGGCACTACTGCCTCGGGGTGCTTCCCCATGCATTGTAATAGTGGAACTACTGCCTGGAGCGGTAGTACCGCTTGTGTGCGGGTTGTGGACTGAAAAACGGTTGGATTTGTTCCCATTGTAAATAGGGGGCTTCTTCCCCCGAGAAGACTTACTCTTATCCTCCCATACTCCATTGTTGCTCAAAGCTCCATTTTCACCCGATCTCTCTCCCTAGCCAACAAAAATTGTTGTTTTCTAGGGTTTGGTTGAGAGGGCCCCGATCTACACTTCCACCAAGAGATATTTGATTCCCCCCACTGATCCCTTGCGGATCTTGTTACTCTTGGGTGTTTGGGCACCCTAGAGGGAAGAGGTCGCCTCGGAGCCACAATCCATTATGGTGAAGCTTCGTCGTGGTGTTTGAAGCCTCCAGTTAAGTTGTGGAGATTGCCCCAAACTTGTTTGTAAAGGTTCGGTCGCCGCCTTCAAGGGCACCACTAGTGGAATCATGGCATCTTGCATTATGCGAGGGCATGAGGAGAATACGCTGGCCCTAGGGGCTTCTTGGGGAGCATTGTGCCTCTACACATGGAGACGTACTTCCCCCTAAAGGGAAGGAACTTCGGTAACACATCCTCGTCTTCACTGGCTCTCCACTTGTGGTTATCTCTTACCTTTACTTTGTGCAAGCTTGTATTGTGTATCCTTTGCTTGCTTGTGTGGTTGTTGTTGTTAGCATCATATAGGTTGTTCACCTAGTTGCATATCTAGACAACCTATTTGTTGTTAAACCTAATTTGTTAAGAAAAACTAAAAATGAGTAGTTGCCAATTCACCCTCCCCCGCTCTCTAGTCAACCATATCGATCCTTTTGTCATGGCTATAACTATAAAAGCGGAGCTTGAACTGCTTGGCATTGGCAGCCAGGGAGTCTGTCTCGGACTTCAGCAAATCCTATTCTTGGATATGATTGCTAAGGTCCTCCTCAACGACAATCGCCCTTGACTTGGTAGCCTTGCACACCTCTTGCTCCTCACGAAGAATATCGACAGCCTTTTGTGCCTCATCCTTGATGCCCCGTGCCTCCGCCCAGGTAGTGCGGAGCTTGGCCTCTAGGTCGGCTATGCGTTGCTCTGTAGTTGTCCTTCGAATGCGGCATGAAAACAATATATCATCAACTTCATGTCATCATTCTTATTGCATGACTCTACTGACTTAACACTTTGAGATGCATGTTGGATAGCAATTTTGGGGTGAAGTATTAGCTATAGATTCAGTTGGATAATAGTTTATAGATTTACAGATGTTATTCTCATGTACTAATATGCCATGAATAGTCATACTCACAAATATTGCAATTTAATTGCTGCCCAACTATAATTTGTTCACCACACCATTGACTATTTTTTAGAGAGACCACTAGTGAACCTATGGACCCCAGTCCATCTTTTTCCATAAAGGTTTCAATCTCAATCAACATTCTTTTACTTTCTTGTTTTTACATTCTTGTCAAGGCCATACCTTTTTCTATCACTGTTGCATTCAATTCTTTTCTAACAAGCAAAGCTAGTGAGATCGACAATTTTACTAGTCTTGTTGGGGGCACAAGAAAGTTTGTTTTATGTGTGAAGGTACTGGTCATTGGTTGTAATCACGTAGCTCCCGTTGGTTCGATAAACCTTCAGGTCCTTGAGGGAAATTGTTGCTTGGTACTAACCATTCCACTGGGGAGGGGGGAAATAACTTCCTAGTAGAGAAGAGGCAATATCCTATGGAGCGGCCGACTATAGGGAACCCGAGCGTCCCTTGTCTTGGTGATAACCGACTACTAGTGCTCGTTTGTTTGGAGTGTAGAATCCGACTATGGGCACTTAGCCCATTGGTGAGGAACCCCCTGGCCTATCATATCTTTGCGCTAGAACCTTTATGGGCTTAGTGACTAAGCACTCGGCCAATATCATTTGGGCTGTATCCTGTATGGGCCTGAGCGTTTTGTTGGGTCATACGTATCTGTGGGCCTACTGCATAGGTATTCCCTAGCCAGGAGTATTATATATAGATGTAGTTGGTTAACAGTCTGTAGATATTTGGACGTGACGCTCACATGTTGATTATGCCATGAATAGTTATAAGTTATAAATATGACAATTTAATCAATGCTCAACTGCAATTTCTTTACCGTGCCATGTTTTATTTTGGAGATAAACCACTACTGAACCTATGGACCCCGGTCCATTTTCATCCTATACAACTTACAATCTTAATCATCCCTCTTTTAATTTCTATTGGGGGATTGGCAGCCTCACTACTCCTGTTGGGGGCGAGGAAGTTTTGTATTTGTGTGCAGAAGCTGATCATTGATTGTGTTACTAAGCTCATGTTGGTCGATAAACCTTGAGGCCACTTGAGTAACATTATTGCTGACTGCAAACCCTTGCACTTGGGGCTCAACACCTTTCTAGTTAAGAGGAAGCAATACACCATTTATACTTGAGTGGTGACCATCTGGACTCTAACCTTTATGTTTGACCTGGCTTATAAAGAAAACATGCATATTTACAATACCATATCAATACAATTAGATTCATCATAAAATGTATTTTTCATATTTATTTGGTTTGTATTGTAGATAGTGATTTTTCTATAAAACTTGGTCAAACTTAGAGGTGTTTAACTTTAGGAAATATCTTCTATTACTTTACAATGAAGAGAATATATCAACAACAAGAAGACCAAATATCTTGTGTTGCTTCCTTTAAGGTAAGTAAACATGTCCCTTCAAAATTCAAACAACCAGAAAAGGTGCTCCGCCACTATACACCATAGTACTCCCTCCGTCTCATAATTCTTGTCGCGATGGCGTTTTTGCATTTTAGTCCTTCGAATTGTCCCGACCAAACCCGCAGTCCACCCCTTCTCATTCCTCGCTCTCTTCATCGCTCCCCCACGCCGGCGACGGCGCTGCCTCCCCCATCCATCCCACGCCCCATGCCACCTTGCTCCACCACCCACCTCTCCGCTGCACCACGTCGCCGCCTCGTCTCCCCACGCCAGCGCCTCATTCCCCTGCCAAAACAGAGCAAGCGCAAGGTTTGATTTTTGTCGCCGCCTGGTTCCCCTGCGTGTCGTGGATCACCTCCTCGCCGGCTAGCCTCCGTCGACCTCATCCCTTCCCCCCGCAGCCCCACCCCGTCCCTTTCGCATCATCCTCGGCTGGCGACCCCGCCACGCCGCAGGTCCTTCACCAGCAAGACGACGTCGTCGTCCACCCCGTGTCACCGTCGCCAGAAGGTAGAAGACATGGTCCACTCCTGTTCAGCCATTGCACCATCGCCCAGCACCTCAAGGCCGACATCGCCTAGAGCTCCTATTCAAGATTTCAGATTCAGAGATGAGTACCGAAACTACTTGATGCTAAGATTCAGACTAAAGTTACTGTCAAAACTGAAAATTTTCTCCTTGATGTGAGCATTTCTAGTTTGATCCATAGATTCAAACTAAAGCTTTGTTTTGAAACTGTCAATTTTCGACGATGACGGCTCCTCATGCTCAGTGGTTCAGAAATGTTCAGTGGAATTGCAGGTTCAAAAATGTTCAGTGTTTGTTCATTTTGTAAGTTCCGTGCTTTCTCTTTTTTGATCACGAAATGTGGGGGCATCATTCATCAAAGCCATGACCTGAAAAAAAGTTGGGTCGTCTTGACATCCTATGTTGTGTGTGTGGTGTAGTGTGAGTCTTTCCTCCTTATCTGGTTGCCCTCCTTTCCTGTCTCTCTGATTGAATTCTGAGGCCCTCATCCTCCCAAGTGCCAAAAGTATGAGTACGCCATAGGTTCTGTTATTATTGTACATAAATGACAAAATTATGAGTACACCATATTTCATCAATTCTGGAGTACTCTTGTTGACCAGATTTACCAAGTTTAGACTTGCTGTTAGTGCATTAGAACATGCTGTTAGGAAGTCTAAATTTACTCAAGGCCTTGATGTTAATGCATCTTTAACTGATTTTACTCAAGGCCTTGGTTTAACTGAACTTCCCTTACTGTTAATTGATCTCCAGATTGTGGAGCACTAAGGAACATCATGGAATGATCCTGATAATTGTCCATATGTATTGTCTGTCTAATTGTCTAATTGTTCACATCATGGAGTAATCTTGTTAATTGTCCGTGTACAATCCTGTTGATTGTGGGGCAGTAAGGAACATCATGAAAGTTTTATAACCTGGACTTATCATGTTTGAATAAAATTAGGAACAGTGTTGTACAAGTTCTTCAGACCTTGTTGATCAACAAAATTATTGCCAAACAAGTTGATACAGATATTGATTTGTAGAACTGTATGTTGTTCTGTTGTTCTATTTTTCTATTGTTGATCATATCCATGTCCTAAATTGCAAAGTACAGCTACAAGTCCAAACCTGAACATTTTCAGAAAGTGAACATTTCATTGGCGGTTCTTTTCAAATGGACGGTTGACATCTCTCCCAACGTTGAGCCGACACGTGGATCGTCGACGAGTGAGAATTTTACACATGGAAAATCGCCATTGGTCCGGGCTGTTAATGAGTTCTCGGATCCAAACCGGAACCCGATAGCCTAACGGTGACCCGTTATGATGGATGCCACGTGTCGGTTACCCTTGACGAAAGCACTTTTATGACGCGTGATTTATCCTCATGGAAGTGGACACTTCTGTGATGATAATTTTGGTAATGTCATGGAACACTTCTACGATAACACAGGTATGACTATCTTGATTCTGTCATAAAATCGTCATGGATGTACATGCATGACAAAAAATATGACCTACTATGACAAACACGTATCATCACGGAAGTGTATTTTTTGTAGTGGTATGTGTTGTCGCCCTACTCCCAACGGTGGCCGGGTCATACATGTACTCACCCACACCTTTTGTTATTCTCCGGCCCGCAGCCGAACCAGTCCCTCATACTCCCCTCCACCTGGGACTCCAGTGCCCCTTCTTCATGACTCTAGATCGTTCCCATCTTACGCCTCACCGTCGTCCACCGCCGTGGTGCGCTCGACGATGTGTGGTCAACGACGAGAGCCAACGTGGAGTACATCGAGAGGCTGACAACTGGGGAACCACCAGCCACATCTTCGCACGCAAGCTAGTGCCTCCTTATTATGTGGGAATAAACAATTCCTCCCCCTGACAGGTTGAACCCACTAGCTACAATCTTCGCACACAAGGAAGTTCCTTCTTATTACACGAAAAAAATGTTTCCTCCCCGTGATAGCTGGGACCCACGAGCTACATCTTTGCACGGAAGGAAGTGCCTCTGTATTACGCTCAAGAAAAATGATTCCTCCCCTTGCTAGTTCGGGCCCACCTGATTCATAGTCTGACTTGTGGGCCTTGTTAACTTAGTCAACAAATGATTCTAGCAGCAGTGATCGTTGGATTAACATCCAATGGTTGCGCTGCTTCTTCAATCTCTGATCTTCTTCCACTAGCCATTGAAACCAGCGCTGGTGGGACCGCCTGCTCCTGCCTCCCATGGCCGGCTGTGCTGCCACCACTTGCCATGCCATCCCTCTACTCACCCACACCTCATGTTATTCTCTGGCGACGGCAACGTCACACCACAGCTGTACCAGTGAACCCTCATACTCCCCTTCGCGTGGGCACCCACCTACCTCGTCTTCCCTGGCTCCGCGTCGTTTGCTTCCTAGGCCTCGCCGTTGTCCACCGTCTTGATGCTCTCGGCATGACGTGGTCAACGAATGACAGCCATCGGAAGAGGACTTTAGGCGGTCAGGCTAACAGCTGGACCCACTAGCTACATCTTGGAATTCAAGGAAGGGACTCCTTATTACTCACAAAATAAAAATGATTCCTCCCCTGACAGCTGAGACCATCAGCTATATCTTCTCACGCAAGGAAGTGTGTACTTATCCTCCCTAACGGCTGGGACCTACCCAGTCAAAGCATATGTGGTGTTGTCTGTCTGGTTGCGAATGTTTACATACATACTGGTTGATCGGTCTCTCTGCAACAATGAACCGTGGCCGAGTAAGTAGTGGCACGTGTCATCGTAGAGCCCCCGACGTATCAGTTCAGGCAGTCCTATCTAAACTGTGTACACATACGTACGACCACATGCCAAAAAATACGGACATGTATGTACATACGGGCGGGGTCTCGAACGCGTACTCGCACATACGTATGGACAAGGCGCGATGGAGAGGCAACGAAATGTGTCATGTTCATCGGGAGCCGACTGGCTTGGACGAAACAACCGAAACGGAGCCTGGCATACCGTAGAATGGAGGAAACAGCCTTCTGTTCGACCACCTACGGTCGAAAGGAGATCCTGTTCATCGGGAGGGGTCTGTCGTACCGCATGACGGAGGAAACATACTTCTCTTTGAGCGCCTACGGTCGAAACGGGGTCCTGTTGATCGGGAGCGGTCTGGCATACTGCAAAACGGAGGAAACGAACTTCTGTTGGAGGGCCTACGGTTGAAACGGGGTCCTGATCGTCGGGAGGGGTGTGGCGTATGGCAAAATGGGACACCACGGGCTACTGTTCATCCATCGTCTACTACCTCTCGCACCAGCCTCCACGGGGTACTATTCATCCACCGTCATCATCCAGGCTCCACCGGCTACTGTTCATGGAGCCTCCATGGGGTCCTATTCATCGGGAGGCAACCAAACACTGGCTGGCTACGTCTCACACGAGGGCTTGATCGACTATAGTAAGCAGCGACAGTGATTGATTGATCGGGTTCAGTTAGTAGTAGCAGCGTAGGAATCACTCGAGTTCAGTTTATAACCAATGGATCGATCGCTCAGGTTCAGTAACATAGCTAGCTACTGCAATCGCTCGGGTTCAGTTAGAGCCAACTCCTCTCGCACACACACGTGCCCTCGTACGAGAGAAACGCGCAACCACACTGCATCGCTCAGCCCCGACCACCCACCGTAATCGGGAACTCCACGAAATTTTCCTCGCCCTCGCTTCTACCATGATTTCTCTGTCTTGGACAACCCAAAGAATTTCATGCTGGTGCGACTCCGTCCCGCCTAGGACGAAAATCCCAATTTCTGTCATGAGTTTTTGTCATAGAAGTAGGAGCTCACCACATCTATGATGATATGTGTTTTTGTCACAATTATCGTCATAGAAGTGTCATAACCATGACAGAAAAAGTTTCCGTTCAGGCCATAATGTCATGAATGTGTCATTTTTTGTAGTGCTCGTAGGAGGAGAAGCTGATCCTGGATGAGGAGCAAGCGAAGGATGAGGCCGCTCTCAATGCATTTGAAGAAGTGGCATCATTTGTGACGCGATGGAGGGTTCGCGGGAGGATCCTTCCTTAACGAGTGGCTGGATTGAGATCCCTAAACACACTTCGTTGAGTGGCATATTGAAAACGACTACATGCTGATCTTGCATGGGCATGAGAGAGCTCGCTCACTCATATCATCGAGGCCGACTAGTGCTCTTCGTTACCTTGCTGTTAAAGAGGCATGGGATGAGCTCTATGCCGTTGTCGCCTCGGTCATCTACCCTAGTGAAATCTTCAAGACCACCGCCCTCGGGCAGGCTGTAAAGGCGGATACAGATCACATCATGTGGCTCAATTAGGAAGAGAAACATGTCAATTTGGCGGGTGATCAAGAGTGCATCCAATGGCACACATTCAATATTAACATGATGCCATTAACCAAGACAAACCACACCACATTGGGGATTGCCCTCCTTGAAAAATCCGTCCCTGACCTCGATGATCGCCGGTGGGAGTGGGACAAAGATGAGGTTGCCTGAACTTCACATCACCGCATGTAGAGGATGAGTGGACTTGCCACATATGCATGTGCCCTATGCACTGCGTTCACCATCATCTTGGTGGCGAGCAATTAATGCTTTCAAGACGTAAAAAGTCATTTGTCTAGGATAAAAATGTCATTAATCAACTTTTATACCCTATATAAGAACTTTGTAATGAAATGTTATAAGTTAGTGTTTTAATCTCTCAAATTGAGTGTGTGTGTATTTTTAGTACATGCAACAGAAGAATAGAAAAGATATGGAGCACGCCCCATATGCGACATGGCAACTTGCGATGTTGCGACTCTGGTAGAGTTGCACTGAGAGCATATCCAACCGGACTCATTACTCTTTTGTGTATGCGAACAGGTTGGAAAAGGTCTGGACAAAAGTACTTTTCAACCTAACCTTTCATTTTTCAGTTGATACATTCAGGGTGTCCAACACCCTCAAACCCATCTCTAATGCGGGTTGGATTTCAGGTCGCCTAGACACGTTTGCCAAGTCGGATTGGTCTTTTCTTGCCCACAAAGCCCAACCCAACCCACCCTCGGATCAAAGATTAGGTCTCTATATGCTCCGCTTATCCTCAATCATCCTCTCCTCTCCTTCCCCGCTCAAGCCCGTCCCCGCTACCCCGCATCACCATGTACAAACCAAATAAAAAGCAAAGTGTTGAAACAAACCATAGAGCTGAAGTACAACCTAAAATAAATACCGCCACATCTTGATGTAGACGTGGAAGTAACCTCTCCAAGCTTAAACCTTTTCAAGCCCAAATCGACGAGATCATTGTGGTGGCTGGTAGTTCAGAGCCACCTTGGCTCCACTAGGAGAAGTTGTTCGCCATGTACGTAGAAGTATCTTGAAGGGATTCAACAAGGTTGCTCATGTTGTTGATGGAGCCTTCGAGGCACATCCTATGGTACATCATCTTGGGGCTGCTCCTGCTCTTCATCCATTGTAAGTTCGTCTTTACTCACCTCTTCTTGTTCGAGCGCCTCTTGATCAAGGTAGTCAGAATCCCGATTCAACTACTAGAATCCTACGACTTCACGACCCTATGGAAGCATGTCGATCCAAATCCCACTATGAATCTGGATCAGATAGAATCCATGTTGAGTCGCGATCCAAATCATAGAATCCTGTAGAATCCCGACTATGCTATGGACTACATGCGATTCTACTAACTTATCTAAGCCGTTTGTTTAGTTGTAGAAAAATAATATGACATCATCCAAACCCCTTTTCATATATCTCATGGACCCTTATTCCCCTCCCAAGTCCAAACACTCAGCCGCAGACACCTTTGATCCAGCTCTCAGAAACCCTAGATCAAAATTGAGGATCAGGCTTGTCGACATATGGAATTGGCGTGAAAAGGAGGATGCTTCAAGATTGATCGGAGAAGGAGAGCAAGACCCTTCAAGGTTTAGCATTGTAGGTTAGATAGACAAGTGATCGACTATTCATGCACTCTGAAAAGAACATTAGTAAATTTCATGCATTGAAGGTTTAAATGTTCTATATATTTCCCTCTCATATATGTTCCACACATGCGAGCTACAAGGTAGGTTAGCCATAAAAAGAAGTGGAATACAACTAGCATTGATGTGTATGTTCTTTGCTCCATATTTAGTGTCAAAACTCTATAGAACCCATATAAATTTCTTGTGTGCATACAAAATATCTTATTTGAGTAAATCTAGTAGAATCCTCGATTCCACGACTCGACCTTACGACTCGACTCTGTCTAAGGAAAACTGATCCGACTCCGAATCCCAACTCTGACTACCTTGCTCTTGATCAAACGCTTCATCTCCTTCCTATGGCATATAATGCAAAATTATGTCCTCTATCAAGAAACAGTTAGGCATGGGAGTATGGAATAAATGTCCCATTCTAGGAATTCCAATGCAATGAAGAACTTGGCGGGCTATTACCATCCCCGCACTCAAAAGAAAGTGAATATTGACATGGGTATTACCGACGAGCAAGCGTATGTTGGTGAAGTTCAAGCCAAGAGAGTTGGCCAACATAGTCATCACTCCTCCGCAAGCGATATCTCCTTGTGCACAATTTGCTTGGTCTTCAAGGCAAAGCAAAAGTGTCTTCCCAAGTGGGGCGACTAGTCGATGTCGGGAATCGCGGCCTTCCCAAGAATGAACTTGTTTTCTTCATTAACCTTTGAAACTTCTCCTCATGACAACAACTAGTTAGTAGTGACACAATAGAGATAATACATACACTCAATGCAACTTGCCCTTTGCCTTTGGACATGGTAACTCATTTGACAAATAATGAAAGTGGATGAGGTTCGAGCATATCGTAAGCATAGCTGCAGTAGTGCTTGTCGTTGTTGGGGAAGCCAAAGTAGTTGCACCACTATGGATTGACAATATGTCGTGAAGCCATGAAACACAAAAGGTTGCAAACCAGCATTAGCACATAAAAAATTGAAATCGTTACCTCAGCCATGACTATCATTGACGGACATGCCACTTGGTGGTTTTCATCCTCTCATGAATCACTCGATGTTTCTTCTTCGCATCACAATCGACAAAGTTGATCCCTTAAAATTAATCTTGTTGCTTAAGTGCAACTTCATCGGGTGCGTTGGCGGCTTCACCACGAGCGATATGAGCGGATCTCCTCGTAAACATAAAAAAATGTTTAGTCCAATAGAATGATGCACAAGTAAACCTACATGAACCACAAGATCAACTCCTCTAAAAACACCAACAAATCATGCTTATCTAAAAATTTGGATCAAAACTAGGCATAACTTAAACATCACAATGCTAGGCACATAGAGAACGAAATTTGGATCAACTCCTCTAACCAAGCAGCACATGCAGTCACCCGCTGAGCAAGCGGGACGACTAGCTTGGATGGCAAAGCATCAAGACCAGCATAACTACTCCAAGTACAGGGACAGGGGCACTCACGATGTGTGTCATGCCATCGACAACACCCATAGCCGAGGTGCGGCGCACCCATTCTACTTCATAGATGAAGTAATGGCCCATTAATTTCCAGCGGGCTTTAAGCTTATAATCATCGACAAATACGATGGGTCAACTAACCCTTCAGTCTGGATCAAGGACTATATCCTCGTAGTGCACATAGAGGATGGTGATAATCTACACGCCATAACATATCTTCCCTAAAGCTGAAGGGCTCGGCTCGACACTGGTTACACGCCCAACTGCTAGGCTCAACCAGCACATGGGACGCGCTCGAGGCCAAATTCATGGCCAACTTTCAGGGCACGTATGTTAAGCCCCTAGATGTTGATGACTTCACCCTCATAGTACAGAAACCAGGCAAGTCCATACACAAGTTCTGGAATCATTTTCTCACAAAGAAAAACCAAATAGTCAACCGCGATGACACTAAAGTGCTCGCAGCATTCCGGAACAACATCAATGACGAGTGGCTCTCTAGGGACTTCGGTCACTGATACTCCCTTAGGAGTTGTTGGGTTTCCCTGAAGATGAAGGGTTACGTAGCACATAAACAAAGTATTTCCCTCTGTTAAGAACGAAGGTTTAATCGAACTAGTAGGAGTAAACAAGCTAACAAGATAAGAAACACATACACACAAACAAACAAAATACTTGCACCCAACTAGGCAAGTGGGTCTCTAGCGATTTCGATCTTGCTACTTATATGGTTAAAAGAAAATAGATACTGGTGTAGTAAAATGGAAATAGTAAAGTAAATAAAGAGGCAATTTTGTAGAAGAAAGTATTAATGGAGAATGGACCTGGGGGCCATAGGTTCACTAGAGTATCTCTCTGGAAAGCAGGCAAACGGCATGGTAACAAACTATAGTTGGGCAATAGACAAGAATAACAATCTTTATGACTATGATCATTCATGGCAGATACCATATAGGTATTACGTCCGTGATAAGTAGACCGATAAACTTACCGACATCTACGAATAGTCCACCCCAAGACCGCTATCCAGCATGCATCTCAGGATATTAAGTTTACAAGAAACAGAATACTGCAATAAGCAAGATGACATAATGTAGACAAGAAGATATCTAGCAATAAGATTAAATGTTGTCGTTTTATCATTAGTGGCAACAATACAAATACGTGTCTTGCCCCATTCTGTCACGGGGATATAGAACACCGCAAGATTAAACCCACTACTATGAACCACTCCCTCTAAAGATCCACCCATCAATCTTCGCGAGATAGGACAAATAGATCGCAAAGCATACATAGCTACATCCGCTTCAAGTGGTTAAACCCACTACCGCGGAGTCAGATGCCAACTCCGATAAGGAGGGGGTTAGTAGTGATAAGAATCCTTTGCCTCAAGGAAAGAATGGGATGGGCATCCAAGCTGTGGTTGCCCCTCCCCCGGCCTATGGAGGCTCGGTCCATTTACCTCCTCCTAAGCTTGTGTTAAATGATTTTCCTAATCGGATTTTTCATATCAAGTCACATTTGAATCATAGCTCAACACATCTTTGGAGAATCATCGAACAAGGCTTCTACCCACATGATCCAAACAACTTCACTCCAAGAGAAGAAGTGGACAATCAATACAATCACTCTACCTTGTTCATTCTTCAAGCCACAATGCCTGGGCTTGCTCACTTGCGCCCATTTACCCTTGTGAAAGATGCATGGGAACACATTGTCTCTTTGTACAAGGGAAGCTCTAGCATTGAACGCTCCAAGTTTGAGGTGATTCTTGATGAGGACAATGTTGGCCAGTGGGAACCAGGGTACCATGGCCCCACTGCCTATGGCCCAGGAAGCGACACCTGGAGCAGGCCTCAAGAGGCGGCCCAACCGCGGGCGCGGTGAAGCAAGGCACTTTGTGAGGACCTTGCCTCGCGAGGACCCTCTCCACGAGGCACGACTATGAGAGACCGCACCATGCAGCAGGCGGCCTCACAAGGCCCCCTCGCGAGACCCTTCGTGTGGGAGCAGCGCGACGCTAGTCGCATGGCCATGTGCCCATCACATGGGTGATGCCCCTGCGCTAGGTGATGACGACGAAGACCATGCCAGCAGGCGCGGCCAAGGCAGGTTTCCTCTTTGGTGATACGGGAGCAGTGACACCTGACCCCTCGAAAGCAGGCTCCAAAGGTTACGATTTTCGTGCAAGAAGATCAGGACGACACGGCGTGCTAGAGCATGCAGGTGTCACCGTCGGGCCCACCCGCGCGTTCGGATAGCGTCCTTAGCAGGCGAAGACCACTTTTGTCAAGATAAGACTAAGCGCTTGTCCCTCTTTGAACTGCCGTTGTGTGGCAACCCTTCCCGCCAATGTTTTTGGGGGAAGAGGACCAAGGCAGCTACAAAAGGGGCAGTGTTGCCACCGTATAGGGGGTCATGCGATCGAGCCCGGAGACCCACCTTGTAGCTCCAGGAGTGTTGTCTCCACAAGCAATTCCACCAAGCAGGAGTAGGGTTTTACACCACACGGTGGTCCGAACCTGGGTAGCTCATTGTGTCCTTGCTGTGTCTTGCATGCCTCCATCGTGCCTCACTCGCCGTAGCCATGCCAAGCTCACCGTCTAGTTGCTAGCTTGCGAACCAGGGCCCCAGAGTTCGAACCAGGGTTTTGGAGGATTTCCCGTAGCACCAATCAATCCCCTGACTGCCAATGAGTTTGTGATGAATGACGATGAAGATCCTTGTGAGCTCTACCAGAGATTGACAACTCTCGTGGTCTCACTCCGAAATCATCGGAGCAAGCATACAGATGATAGTTGAATCAAGTGTAAGTTCCTCAAGGCCATCATGCCATACAACATGTCCATGTATTCCGTGACCCATCAAAGACCAGAATTCCACACCTTGTACTCAAGCAATGTGTTGGATGAGTTTGTTGTTACGAACAACTTGAACAAGACCGCTAAAAACGCTCTCGCTCATGTCCAAAGGTCAAAGAAATCCTGACCCAATCTAGCTCTGAAGGCCAAGGCTATCCTAGAAAAAGAAGAAGAGGAGAGTTGCCTCGAAGACACCAAATATGCTTACCATGAGCACATGGCTCATAAATCAAGGCAATTTTGGGGCAAGTCCATGAATGAGTTATCTGCCAAGGAGTTCTATGCTATTTGCTGTTGTAATCCGTATCGCCATGATCAAGATCCCGCTCTTATCAACCGTCCTTTCTAGACCAAGCAGCAACGCTCAATCTATCTTGATGTGCTCAACAGCAAGAACTTGTTTGTGAATATAAGGTCTATTGATCTCGGCCATTTGGAGAAGGATCCTAACTATGTGGCAGAAGCTCTGGCTCTCTGTGCTCAGCTTGACAATCTCAGGATCATTTCTTTTAACAAAGACATTGATACAGATCTTGTGGCCCAATTCTATGCCACAGTCCACTTTGGTACTAATGATGAGAGGACACTCACCTGGATGGCCAAGGGAAGAGCTTTGTCTGCAAAGTGAAGACTTTCATGAACAGTCTGGGCTACAATGATGAGGGGCTGGGGAATCCTATTGGGTTGCGCCCTCACAAGGAGGAGGCGACCATGTACAAGTCCAAGCTCTATCGTTACTCGAAGGAAAAGATTTCTCCCATGACCGGCAAGAAGACTTATGAGTCGACACCATTCCTGGACATTATGCATCATATCTTCAAGAACACACTTTTCCCTTGGATTGGGAATTTGGATCAAGTGCACTCTTTGAAGAAAATATGCCCTAGAGGCAATAATAAGGTTGTTATTTATATTTCCTTATATCATGATAAATGTTTATTATTCATGCTAGAATTGTATTAAACGAAAACTTAGTACATGTGTGAAGACATAGACAAATAGAGTGTCCCTAGTATGCCTCTACTAGACTAGCTCGTTAATCAAAGATGGTTAAGTTTCCTAACCATAGACATGTGTTGTCATTTGATGAATGGGATCACATCATTAGAGAATGATGTGATGGACAAGACCCATCCGTTAGCTTAGCATAATGATCGTTTAGTTTTATTGTTATTACTTTCTTCATGACTTATACATGTTCCTATGACTATGAGATTATGCAACTTCCGAATACCAAAGGAACACCTTGTGTGCTATCAAATGTCACAACGTAACTGGGTGATTATAAAGATGCTCTACAGGTGTCTCCGATGGTGTTTGTTGAGTTGGCATAGATCGAGATTAGGATTTGTCACTCCGTGTATCGGAGAGGTATCTCTGGGCCCTCTCGGTAATACACATCACTATGAGCCTTGCAAGCAATGTGACTAATGAGTTAGTAACGGGATGATGTATTGTGGAACGAGTAAAGAGACTTGCCGGTAACGAGATTGAGCTAGGTATGATGATAACGACGATCGAATCTCGGGCAAGTAACATACCGATGACAAAGGGAACAACGTATGTTGTTATGCGGTTTGACCGATAAAGATATTCATAGAATATGTATGAGCCAATATGAGCATCCAGGTTCCGCTATTGGTTATTGACCGGAGATGTGTCTCGGTCATGTCTACATAGTTCTCGAACCCATGGGGTCCGCACGATTAACGTTCGATGACGATTTGTATTATGAGTTATGTGATTTGATGACCGAAGATTGTTCGGAGTCCCGAATGAGATCACAGACATGACGAGGAGTCTCGAAATGGTCAAGACATAAAGATTGATATATTGGACAATGTTATTCGGACACCGGATGAGTTCCAAGAGGTATCGGGTAACTATCAGAGTGTCGGAGGGTTATCCGAACCCCCCGGGGGAACTAATGGGCCTTTATGGGCCTTAGTGGGGAGAGAGAAGGGCCACAAGGGGCTTCCCCCCCTTGGGTCCTAATTGGACTAGGGGAAGGGGGCGGCGCCCCCCCCCCTTTCCTTCCCTTCTCCCTCTCCCTTCCTTCTTCCCCCTTCCTCCAGGTGGAATCCTACTAGGACTTGGAGTCCTAGTAGGACTCCTCTCTCCTGGCATGCCCTACAGGGGCCGGCCGTCCTCCCCCTCCCCTCCTTTATATACGGGGGCAGGGGCACCCTAGAACACAAAAGATCAATTGTCTTAGCCGTGTGCGGTGCCCCCCTTCATAGTTATACACCTCGGTCATATCGTCGTAGTGCTTAGGCGAAGCCCTGCGGCGGTAACTTCATCATCACCGTCGCCACGCCGTCGTGCTAACGGAACTCTCCCTAGTCCTCAACTAGATCAAGAGCTTGAGGGACGTCATCGAGCTGAACGTGCGCTAAACGCGGAGGTGTCGTACGTTCGGTGCTAGGATCGATTGGATCGCGAAGACGTTCGGCTACATCAACAGTGTTACTAAACGCTTCCGCTTTCGGTTTATGAGGGTACGTGGACACACTCTCCCCTCTCGTTGCTATGAATCTCCTAGATAGATCTTGCGTGATCGTAGGAAAATTTTGAAATACTGCGTTCCCCAACACTCTTACCTCGTGGACATGTTGCTTATATGTTCCAGAAGGAGAAGACCATGCAGCAAGTGTTGGGCGTTTCTCATGTCATGTGGTCTAAACTTCACTCAGTTGTGGTCGAGCACAAGTGTCCAATTTATGACCCCCCCTATCTAAATAAGCTCATTAAGGATACATGGGCTTCCACTTTTTGAGACGAGATGTTCATGGCTGGTGGTCTGATTTCACATGAGGTTATATGGCTGAAGCAGAAGAAGAATTGGGGTGCTCCGGCTGCTCCTGAGATGGAGGCTCCTGCCTCTCGGTCTGAGGGGCCTGATGAGCCAGACTATGACACTCCCACCAAGGATCCATCTTGGGCTCCTAAGCTCAGGAAGAAGATGAAGAAGTTTTTCTGTCTCGAGGTGGATATCCATAAGAAGATGTACAAGGTTCACATGACAGGGAAGATGGGCCATCATTGTGACAAGGCTATCATGAGGCACCTTGGCCTGGAGGCCCCCAGCAGTTCATAAGAAAAGATCACTTCAGAGGAGGAGTGGGCCTCGAAGAATAGCAAGTGGATGGATTCAGATGACGATTAGACTGCTGTTGCAGATGAGGAGTCCAAGCGACACGAGGAGGAGGAGCACGCTGATGATGATGACATGGAGTGAGGCTACCACCTTGGGCCGATGTAGTTCTCTCAGGGCTTTTGGTGTCTTGATGAAAAAGGGGGAGAGAGTTGTAGGGATTTGCCAATTCATGAGCACGTCTTATTTGCCTTCATTTTCTTCCCTCGTGAACTCTATTATCACTTGCTTGCATTGGTTTGTGTTTGTGTGACCTCAAGACCTTATTCATATGGTGTGAGACATATGCTATTTATATATTTATGTCAAGTAGTATATTAGTGTGTGAGATTATGTCTAACTTGTGACCTTATATATCTTTATGCTCACATGCTATCACTTGCATACATTTCTCTCTCTCATATTATGTTGTTGCAAGTGTTGCCTTGTCTACAAAATATAGGGGGAGTTTTGATCCTAGTGTGTGTGCTTTGCATTACATAAGCATACCTTAATAGTGAACACATCTAGGGGGAGCCTGTCTATATTTTGTAGACGGTGGGTTTGCTTATTATCTCTTTATATCCTTTGTGCAAATCCTGCGTTGTCATCAATCCCCAAAAAGGGGGAGATTGTTAGGGCATATTTCTCCCTTAGTGCAGGTTTTGGTGATTGATGACAATGCATTTGCGGACTAATCGTGTGCATTAAGCATTTAGGTGATCTATCCTATGGCACAAGACGATGCGTGCCCCTCGGGGATATAGAGTCAAGATGGTTATTTTTCCTGCATTTCTTTCTCGGTGGACTTGAGTCATAGGAGAACCATACTATTAAGAGGGGTCCGCTTCGGAAAGGTTTGGGTGGAATCATCACGTACACAACTTCCTGTTGCACCCACTTTCCTTCCCACTTCATTGGAGCTCCAATCAGTTTTTCTCAAATTGGGTCATGAGGCTACCTAGCGGTAGTGCCACTCTAGGCAGCAATACTTCTACTATTCTAGTACCACGTGTACTACCGCTTATTTTGGGTCTTTCGTTGTCTATTTGGTCTCAGCAGAAGTTGAGTGGTAGTAAGGCGGTAGTACCGCTTGTGGTACTTCTGCCTCTACCACCGCTCCACTACTGCTGCTCTCGCTGTAGCCCAAAGCGTTAAGAGGAAGTAGTGCGGCAGTAGACCGGTAGTACCGCCTGTAAGTGGTACTACCGTCCAGCCACTACCTCTGCTACTACCGCTTATTTTATTGCATTTGGCTCATTTGCCACTTCGCGGCAGTAGGATGGCAGTAGTGTGCGGTAGTAGCGCTGCTGCGGTACTGCCGTTGTACTCAGCCCTACCATCGCTATCTCCCGTGTACTACAACATCAGCGGTAGTACCGCTGGGGCGAGCGGTAGTGCCGCTCTGGCGGCACTACTGCCTCGGGGTGCTTCGCCCATGCATTGTAATAGTGGAACTACTGCCTAGAGCGGTAGTACCGCTTGTGTGCGGGTTGTGGACTGAAAAACGGTTGGATTTGTTCCCATTGTAAATAGGGGGCTTCTTCCCCCGAGAAGACTTACTCTTATCCTCCCATACTCCATTGTTGCTCAAAGCTCCATTTTCACCCGATCTCTCTCCCTAGCCAACAAAAATTGTTGTTTTCTAGGGTTTGGTTGAGAGGGCCCCGATCTACACTTCCACCAAGAGATATTTGATTCCCCCCACTGATCCCTTGCGGATCTTGTTACTCTTGGGTGTTTGGGCACCCTAGAAGGAAGAGGTCGCCTCGGAGCCACAATCCATTATGGTGAAGCTTCGTCGTGGTGTTTGGAGCCTCCAATTAAGTTGTGGAGATTGCCCCAAACTTGTTTGTAAAGGTTCGGTCGCCGCCTTCAAGGGCACCACTAGTGGAATCATGGCATCTTGCATTATGCGAGGGCATGAGGAGAATACGCTGGCCCTAGGGGCTTCTTGGGGAGCATTGTGCCTCTACACATGGAGACGTACTTCCCCCTAAAGGGAAGGAACTTCGGTAACACATCCTCGTCTTCACCGGCTCTCCACTTGTGGTTATCTCTTACCTTTACTTTGTGCAAGCTTGTATTGTGTATCCTTTGCTTGCTTGTGTGGTTGTTGTTGTTAGCATCATATAGGTTGTTCACCTAGTTGCATATCTAGACAACCTATTTGTTGTTAAACCTAATTTGTTAAGAAAAACTAAAAATGAGTAGTTGCCAATTCACCCTCCCCCCTCTCTAGTCAACCATATCGATCCTTTTGTCATGGCTATAACTATAAAAGCGGAGCTTGAACTGCTTGGCATTGGCAGCCAGGGAGTCTGTCTCGGACTTCAGCAAATCCTATTCTTGGATATGATTGCTAAGGTCCTCCTCAACGACAATCGCCCTTGACTTGGTAGCCTTGCACACCTCTTGCTCCTCACGAAGAATATCGACAGCCTTTTGTGCCTCATCCTTGATGCCCCGTGCCTCCGCCCAGGTAGTGCGGAGCTTGGCCTCTAGGTCGGCTATGCGTTGCTCTGTAGTTGTCCTTCGAACGCGGCGTGAAGACAATATATCATCAACTTCATGTCATCATTCTTATTGCATGACTCTGCTGACTTAATACTTTGAGATGCATGTTGGATAGCAATTTTGGGGCAAAGTATTAGCTATAGATTCAGTTGGATAATAGTTTATAGATTTACAGATGTTATTCTCATGTACTAATATGCCATGAATAGTCATACTCACAAATATTGCAATTTAATTGCTGCCCAACTATAATTTTTCACCACACCATTGACTATTTTTTAGAGAGACCACTAGTGAACCTATGGACCCCAGTCCATCTTTTTCCATAAAGGTTTCAATCTCAATCAACATTCTTTTACTTTCTTGTTTTTACATTCTTGTCAAGGCCATACCTTTTTCTATCACTGTTGCATTCAATTCTTTTCTAACAAGCAAAGCTAGTGAGATCGACAATTTTACTAGTCTTGTTGGGGGCACAAGAAAGTTTGTTTTATGTGTGCAGGTACTGGTCATTGGTTGTAATCACATAGCTCCCGTTGGTTCGATAAACCTTCAGGTCCTTGAGGGAAATTGTTGCTTGGTACTAACCATTCCACTGGGGAGGGGGGAAATAACTTCCTAGTAGAGAAGAGGCAATATCCTATGGTGCGACCGACTATAGGGAACCCGAGCGTCCCTTATCTTGGTGATAACCGACTACTAGTGCTCGTTTGTTTGGAGTGTAGAATCCGACTATGGGCACTTAGCCCATTGGTGAGGAACCCCCTGGCCTATCATATCTTTGCGCTAGAACCTTTATGGGCTTAGTGACTAAGCACTCGGCCAATATCATTTGGGTTGTATCCTGTATGGGCCTGAGCGTTTTGTTGGGCCATATGTATCTGTGGGCCTACCGCATAGGTATTCCCTAGCCAGGAGTATTATATATAGATGTAGTTGGATAACAGTCTGTAGATATTTGGACGTGACGCTCACATGTTGATTATGCCATGAATAGTTATAAGTTATAAATATGACAATTTAATCAATGCTCAACTGCAATTTCTTTACCATGCCATGTTTTATTTTGGAGATAAACCACTACTGAACCTATGGACCCCGGTCCATTTTCTTCCTATACAACTTACAATCTTAATCATCCCTCTTTTAATTTCTATTGGGGGATTGGCAGCCTCACTACTCCTGTTGGGGGCGAGGAAGTTTTGTATTTGTGTGCAGAAGCTGATCATTGATTGTGTTACTAAGCTCATGTTGGTCGATAAACCTTGAGGCCACTTGAGTAACATTATTGCTGACTGCAAACCCTTGCACTTGGGGTGTTGGGGAACGTAGCAGAAATTCAAAATTTTCCTACGTGTCACCAAGATCTATCTATGGAGAGACCAGCAACGAGGGGAAGGAGAGTGCATCTACATACCCTTGTAGATCGCTAAGCGGAAGCGTTCAAGTGAACGGGGTTGATGGAGTCGTACTCGTCGTGATTCAAATCACCGATGACCAAGTGTCGAACGCACGGCACCTCCGCGTTCAACACACGTACAGCCCGGTGACGTCTCCCACGCCTTGATCCAGCAAGGAGAGAGGGAGAGGTTGAGGAAGACTCCATCCAGCAGCAGCACAACAGCGTGGTGGTGATGGAGGAGCATGGCAATCCTGCAGGGCTTCGCCAAGCACCACAGAAGAGGAGGGAGAGAGAGATGCAGGGCTGCACCAACGAGAGATCGAATCGCGTGTTTTCTGGGCAGCCCAATGCCTCAATATATATAGGGAAGGGGAGGGGCTGCGCCCCCTCTAGGGTTCCCACCCCTAGGGGGGGCGGCAGCCCTAGATGGGGAGGCAGGGGGCGGCCAAGAGGGGATGGGAGAGGGAGGCGCACCAATATGGGCCCTAAGGCCCATATCCCATTAGGGTTTGCCCCCTCTCTCTCTCTCTTAGGCGCATGGGCCTTAGTGGGGCTGGTGCCCTTGACCCATGTAGGCCAAGGAACACTCCCTACAGCCCACGTGGCCCCCCGGGGCTGGTGGCCCCACTTGATGGACCCCCGGGACCCTCCCGGTGGTCCCGGTACGTTACCGATAAACCCCGAAACTCTTCCGGTGACCAAAACAGGACTTCCCATATATAAATCTTTACCTCCGGACCATTCCGGAACTCCTCGTGACGTCCGGGATCTCATCCGGGACTCCGAACAACATTCGGTAACCACATACTAGCTTCCTTTATAACCCTAGCGTCATCGAACCTTAAGTGTGTAGACCCTACGGGTTCGGGAGACATGCAGACATGACCGAGACGTTCTCCGGTCAATAACCAGCAGCGGGATCTGGATACCCATGTTGGCTCCCACATGTTCCACGATGATCTCATCGGATGAACCACGATGTCAAGGACTTAATCAATCCCGTATACAATTCCCTTTGTCTATCGGTATGTTACTTGCCCGAGATTCGATCGTCGGTATCCAATACCTAGTTCAATCTCGTTACCGGCAAGTCTCTTTACTCGTTCCGTAACACATCATCCCGTGATCAGCTCCTTGGTCACATTGTGCATATGACGATGTCCTACCGAGTGGGCCCAGAGATACCTCTCCGCTTACACGGAGTGACAAATCCCAGTCTCGATTCGTGCCAACCCAACAGACACTTTCGGAGATACCCGTAGTGCACCTTTATAGTCACCCAGTTACGTTGTGACGTTTGGTACACCCAAAGCACTCCTACGGTATCCGGGAGTTGCACAATCTCATGGTCTAAGGAAATGATACTTGACATTAGAAAAGCTTTAGCATACGAACTACATGATCTTGTGCTAGGCTTAGGATTGGGTCTTGTCCATCACATCATTCTCCTAATGATGTGATCCCGCTATCAACGACATCCAATGTCCATGGTCAGGAAACCGTAACCATCTATTGATCAACGAGCTAGTCAACTAGAGGCTTACTAGGGACATGGTGTTGTCTATGTATCCACACATGTATCTGAGTTTCCTATCAATACAATTCTAGCATGGATGATAAACGATTATCATGAACAAGGAAATATAATAATAACCAATTTATTATTGCCTCTAGGGCATATTTCCAACATGGGGCTCAACACCTTTCTAGTTAAGAGGAAGCAATACACCATTTATACTTGAGTGGTGACCATCTGGACTCTAACCTTTATGTTTGACCTGGCTTATAAAGAAAATATGCATATTTACAATACCATATCAATACAATTAGATTCATCATAAAATGTATTTTTCATATTTATTTGGTTTGTATTGTAGATAGTGATTTTTCTATAAAACTTGGTCAAACTTAGAGGTGTTTAACTTTAGGAAATATCTTCTATTACTTTACAATGAAGAGAATATATCAACAACAAGAAGACCAAATATCTTGTGTTGCTTCCTTTAAGGTAAGTAAACATGTCCCTTCAAAATTCAAACAACCAGAAAAGGTGCTCCGCCACTATACACCATAGTACTCCCTCCGTCTCGTAATTCTTGTGGCGATGGCGTTTTTGCATTTTAGTCCTTCGAATTGTCCCGACCAAACCCGCAGTCCACCCCTTCTCATTCCTCGCTCTCTTCATCGCTCCCCCACGCCGGCGACGGCGCTGCCTCCCCCATCCATCCCACGCCCCATGCCACCTTGCTCCACCACCCACCTCTCCGCTGCACCACGTCGCCGCCTCGTCTCCCCACGCCAGCGCCTCATTCCCCTGCCAAAACAGAGCAAGCGCAAGGTTTGATTTTTGCCGCCGCCTGGTTCCCCTGCGTGTCGTGGATCACCTCCTCGCCGGCTAGCCTCCGTCGACCTCATCCCTTCCCCCCGCAGCCCCACCCCGTCCCTTTCGCATCATCCTCGGCTGGCGACCCCGCCACGCCGCAGGTCCTTCACCAGCAAGACGACGTCGTCGTCCACCCCGTGTCACCGTCGCCAGAAGGTAGAAGACATGGTCCACTCCTGTTCAGCCATTGCACCATCGCCCAGCACCTCAAGGCCGACATCGCCTAGAGCTCCTATTCAAGATTTCAGATTCAGAGATGAGTACCGAAACTACTTGATGCTAAGATTCAGACTAAAGTTACTGTCAAAACTGAAAATTTTCTCCTTGATGTGAGCATTTCTAGTTTGATCCATAGATTCAAACTAAAGCTTTGTTTTGAAACTGTCAATTTTCGACGATGACGGCTCCTCATGCTCAGTGGTTCAGAAATGTTCAGTGGAATTGCAGGTTCAAAAATGTTCAGTGTTTGTTCATTTTGTAAGTTCCGTGCTTTCTCTTTTTTGATCACGAAATGTGGGGGCATCATTCATCAAAGCCATGACCTGAAAAAAAGTTGGGTCGTCTTGACATCCTATGTTGTGTGTGTGGTGTAGTGTGAGTCTTTCCTCCTTATCTGGTTGCCCTCCTTTCCTGTCTCTCTGATTGAATTCTGAGGCCCTCATCCTCCCAAGTGCCAAAAGTATGAGTACGCCATAGGTTCTGTTATTATTGTACATAAATGACAAAATTATGAGTACACCATATTTCATCAATTCTGGAGTACTCTTGTTGACCAGATTTACCAAGTTTAGACTTGCTGTTAGTGCATTAGAACATGCTGTTAGGAAGTCTAAATTTACTCAAGGCCTTGATGTTAATGCATCTTTAACTGATTTTACTCAAGGCCTTGGTTTAACTGAACTTCCCTTACTGTTAATTGATCTCCAGATTGTGGAGCACTAAGGAACATCATGGAATGATCCTGATAATTGTCCATATGTATTGTCTGTCTAATTGTCTAATTGTTCACATCATGGAGTAATCTTGTTAATTGTCCGTGTACAATCCTGTTGATTGTGGGGCAGTAAGGAACATCATGAAAGTTTTATAACCTGGACTTATCATGTTTGAATAAAATTAGGAACAGTGTTGTACAAGTTCTTCAGACCTTGTTGATCAACAAAATTATTGCCAAACAAGTTGATACAGATATTGATTTGTAGAACTGTATGTTGTTCTGTTGTTCTATTTTTCTATTGTTGATCATATCCATGTCCTAAATTGCAAAGTACAGCTACAAGTCCAAACCTGAACATTTTCAGAAACTGAACATTTCAGCTGGAGGACCATAGATGATGATCATGTGAGAGTCCATAATTCCCTCAAAAAAAGTGAGAGTCCATAATCCATGTCGTAATAATTCCAGTTGCCAAAATCTTGTCTGATTGAATGTTTCCGAAATTAACATGGTTTAATGTTTCCATAATTAACATTATTAAATGGTTCCAAAATTAACAAAATCCCATTTCTTGATTGAATGTTTCCATAATTAACATGATTGAATGTTTCCAAATTAACAAAATCTTGTCATTTACTGATTGAATGTTTCCAAAGGTAACATTACGAATTTTACAGGATTACCAGTTGCAGGTGGTCGAAGCAGAAGCAACAGTAGGCGTCGGCAGCGAGGAAGGAGCCGGCGGGGAAGGACTACCTCAGCAGCAGAGCCGGCGGGGAAGGAGAGACTGTGCCGACGGGGAAGGACTACCTCAGCAGCAGAGCCGACGGGGAAGGAGAGACTGTGCCGGCGATTGTAGTCTCCCAGAAGCAGAGACGGGGCGCGGGGAAGGATCACGGTATAATCGAGGAGGTTGGCTGCGGTGCAGGTGGGCGGCGCCGCAGTGGCTGGTCGTGCAGTTGGGCGGAAAGTCAGCGAAGTGGCGGAATTGCGCAGCTAGGCGCCGGCGGGTCCTTGCGGATCGAGGACCAGCTCGCCTGGTGGTCGCGGAGCGGTGGGCGGAGGAATCGGCGGGCAGCTGGTTGAGGGTGGGCTGCGAGCGCCGGAATCTCCAGCACGGCGGAGGAATCCCACGACGCCGGCCCCTGGCGACACGCGGGCACCGGACGGAGGAAGCAGAAGGAGTCAAGAACCTGTTTGCTACTGTTTTAGATTTACGAGGTGTTTTTTGCAAAACAACAACTGTACTGCACGCACGACATGAATTTCGGGACGGAGGGAGTACTACACATACTGTACGTTGTACACTCGTGCTACAGATAAATAATTGTTCTACCTATATGCATGCTTAGGGCATATTAAACGCCGACCCTCAAAACACATGCAAATGCTCTGAACCGAGATGTTCAGACATAGTTTGCCTTCCAATGCGGACCCTTTATTCACGAACGTATCTACGCATCCGTTTTCCTGTAAACCAGATAAAACCCTAGGGAAGTTTGCGGGCGTTCAAACCACCACCACATACACGGCCGACAACAGGGTACCACCCAAAACCATCTCCCACGCTGATACCCTTTGTTGTGCGACCGCACCTCCTTTCTCCGCGCCGCATTCATGTTGGCCCAGAGCGGAGCCGATCAATCATTAAAGCTGGCATTGAAGTGGCGCGTCAGCCAAGTGCACCATCTGCGATCACCACGTCTGTTCAATGCATGAGCGACGTGACTAAGCGAAGCGACATGACAAATTTCTACCCATTGAAGTAGGTTGCCCATCCGTCTGCCCGCCAACATTAAACAGGCATGGCGGCCGAGAAACCCACTCTGGCGCCTGCATTGAAAAAGCCCACCGGCACCCGCTATTTATATGTGGCCACACACAGCACGATCCACACCGCACCACGTCCACTTCGCTTCCTTCTTCGTGCACCTCCGACGCAATGACGGCGAGCTCTAGCGTGTTGTGGGAGAGCCTCTTGATGGAGCAGAAGCATGAGTTGGCCGGCCTTGTAGCTGGTTAGCAGGCTTGTCGTGTGCGACGGATAGAGGGCGACATGCCTGCGAGCTCGTCGGAGGGGAGAGACAGTGATCCGATGTTGGATGAGGCGTCCAATGACAAGCAAACACCCGTGTCCACGCTAGTCCTTATTGGCTTCACCATGGAGCATGTGCAGGAGCACTTTAGTGCTATCATAGCGGAGTTGCAACAGGAGGAGTAGCCAACGTCGTCGGTGTCGACGTTCTGAATGGCATAGGAGGACCAACAGTACAACCTCGACCTCCTGACGCATCACCGGTTGGCTGAGGGGCAAAACCACGACGATTCGCGAGCGAGGAGGCCGTGGTGGCCATGGTCGCAGAGGATCCGAACTTCGTCGACCGGATGAAGGCGGATGTCGGTGTCAAAACCGGCAGATCTCGGATAGGGGGTTCCGAACTATGGATCGTGGATCGATGGGTAATAGGGAACATAGAGACACAATTTACCCAGGTTCGGGCACTCTCGAGGAGGTAGAACACTGCGTCCTGCTTGGTTGTAGTGATGAATGTGTATGACAATTACAAAGTTGATCTACTGCAAGATCGGATGAACTAAACCCTAGGTGGGTATGGTTGTGAACTTGTGATGATTCCTCCCCTACGGGCTAAACCCTCCAGTTTATATAGACACCAGGGGTACCTAGGGTTATATATGGTCGGTTGCCATCAGAGGATAAACATGCCGATTTCTCTAACAAGACTTGGAGGATACGTCAAGTCTTAGGTGATTTCCTTCCATAGCACAGGGTCGCCTGTAGCCTGGCCTTCCATTAATGAACCAAGAGTGGCCCATGAGAGATAGGTCGGCAGCCCGAGGACCCCTTAGTTCGGGACACCCTCAGCGAACGCGGAGATGACACCCAGGATCGCGCACGACAACAAGGGTGCCTACGTCGACATCCCCACGTTGTTCGCGCCGGGCCACAATGATCATGAGGTCGGCACGTCCACGTCCACAACCAAGTGGCGGACTTTAGCGAGGAAAAGTAGGACATGAGAGACGGATATCCAAGTATTACTCTTCCTTGCTGGACATGGAAAAAACATGACGTGGAACACTGACGCCTCCACGGCCGGCGAAGATTTAGACTAGATTAACTTTTGTTTAATAAACATGTCAAAATGTCAAGAATTTGGCCCGATTTAAATGAAAACTATCTGGTTTGCATGAAAATCGACCAGTGTTCAGACATTTAATGGATAGGGTTGGATGACCGGCTCTCGTAGTCCGCGGACGCGGGGGTTTAACCGTGGAGATGCCCTTAAGTGTCCGTATTTTCAGCACTGCATAGCCACATTTCTAAACACACAAAAAGTTATACCATCCATTCCTACATAGGTTTAAGGGGGAGCTTTTAGCACAGATTTCACCTAGAAATGACGAAACCCAAAACACAGATTTCACCTAGAAATGACTGAGCAAAAAACACACGTGTTCACAGAGTTGTCGTACTACATTTTTACACCTCGTAGGAAACAGCTGGTGAGTACATTTTGGGCCCCTTTAACAAAGACTTTCCTTGGATTGCTTTGAGCTTGGAACCATCATGCAAAAGTCAGCCAGCGCCTTTACTCTAACAAATATCTGCAGAGAGAAAACAGTGCTAGAAAAGGCACATCCCAAAAAGTGCTTTAGAGAAAGCCTTGTTCGGGAAGTGGGGAAGGAGGGATTGAAAGTCTCAACTGATCGCAGTTTCAAAAGGCTACGTATCTCCTCTTTATCTCGAAAAGTGAGCGAAGCATTAGATTCTCCCCTGCAGGCAGCGCGCGCGCACACACGCAAGCTCTTTTTATTTATCAACTGCCACGCTCAAGCTTTTGACAATGAACTTTTTGTTGTAAACATATGCAGACCATGGAACTTTACTTCTACTCGCAACAATCCAGTCCCATCATCGTTGGATATCTTTAAGGGCCTCTTTGATTCAAAAGATCTCTCAAGAATTTTGGAGGATCATAATCCTTACGATTTCTCATATGCGCGATGTTTGATTCGTGATAGTCCATAGACCCCCCCCCCCCCCCCCCCCCCCCTCCCCAAGATCGAAACTTGATAATCGTAATATTAAGCTTTTGCCAAGTTTTACCAATTCCATAAGAGTCGGCTTAATTTGTAGTATTAAGTTCCTGTTTAGGCTCTAGGGTTTACGGTTTAAGTTTTAGTATTTGAAATTTGATAAATTTATCCTTCATAGTTCATTCTTATGAAGTTCCAAAAGCTGAAATTTGGTGAAGTTTCAAAAACTTTCTAAATGTATTCAAGGATGGTCTTGCCTCAGAAACCCCGTCGCAAGGAACAGAATGGCCCAGAAAAGTTCATGTCGCCACCCGTGCATGCTACAAATCCTCCTGCATGGCACCCTATTCTTGTGTTTTCCTACTCCTGTGTTTTAGAAATACTGCGAACTAAGTAGGCCCTAATTCTATATGCTCCCTATTTTGGAGCTCTCAAAACCACTTGAGGTGCCTAATTTACACCCCGTATGATTCTTAGAACAAAAACAAGAATGTTGACCTTGATACATATGGTTGAAACTACAGGACCGACTCTTACAATTTCGTCCATGCACTTCTTCGGCACCACCACTACAGTTGTTTTTAAATTTAATTGCTTCTTACTAATAACATCACATAATTATAATTAAATTTGATAATATTAAAAGTAGAAATTACGTAAACACCTACCAACTTGAGTTATAGTAAAGTAGACATTACAAATGCATAGAAGAACATGTAAGCGCACTTAGCCAGACATAATTGAAAGTCTACCTACTAGCTCCTTAGGGGTTCATCACTCGTCATTTCACATCCATATTGAAAGTGCTACAATAATCCCTTTCACCTGAGGATAATCACTGGCTTATGGTACAACATCAACGATGAGGTGTGGTCCCGAACGTGGTTTACTTGTCTTGTGGGCTTTCTTTCTGTCCCAGGTTGTACTGCCATTGACGGGCTCCGTCGCCATGTCAACGGTGTGTTTTTCACCACTGGCAGGGCGTTATCGATATGTGGAAAACCCCATCAATGGAGGCGGTTTTGTGCCTGCCAACCAAGACTATATGCAGCATGATGGTCATACATATACTTTCACAAACGAGATTGAAGTTTGAAAAAATACCTCATCAAATTCAACTTCTAGTATACAATATTGTGTGCACACTAGCATAATCTGCTATGCAATAGTAGTTTCTTGTAAGGGCTAATCTAGGGAATTACTGTGAATGAGAACAAAGGAAAAGGAAAAACAAATGTGTTCTAGGGACTTTTCCGAACACTATCTTACCAAGAGTCCTAAATGTGTTGGGTTCCGTATACCTAACGAGCTTTGCTTCGGTGCCCCCCCCCCCCCCCCCCCCCCCGCGCGCGCGCGCTAAAGGTTCGCACGGACATTAAAATTATTTAAAAGGGTATTCTTGTACACTCACTATTATCCAATTCTAATCCTTCTTGTGCTAATGCATTAGACAAGATATCAGAACAATCTAATTTTTATTGAAGGGATATCTTATAATCTCCACCTTTAATCTGTTTCGAAATGTGTAAAGGGGTGTAACGAAGCAAAAATCATAACTAAATGTGTACGCTAGATGTTGATGGCCTATCCTGAATCATTATTGCATGTTTGAAACAAAGGAAATATGTTGAACTTTTAAATGATACCGCTAGATTTTTGGTGTGGATTTTTTTGACAAAGGGTGGATTTATTGTCCTAAAATGAAGCATCAAGAGAATACAAATATAATGAGCACATGCCCGACCTCTACATAGTTAGGATTCACATAGCCAACACCGAACTCACTCACACAAAAACATGCTAGCAAATGGCAAAGTCATATAAGACCAAATCTATCCATATGCGAGAAAAGAAAAACCCAAAGTGATCACATCCGTGATCGGCAAGCTATAATAGTGACCAAATCTGCAAAAACCATGCCATGACACCACATGAAACGATGAGAGTCTTCAACAGCAACGCCTTCAAAAGGGTTCGACGCTCAATGGCTGTCATCATCGGATCCCATCATCAAATGTCAGAATCTAGATTTTTCACCCTGAAGTACTTGTCTAAGCATATCCGAGCAACACATTCAACAAGGTAACGATGTAAAAACATCATCATTGCCAAGTATAACCAACTTGGGTTAAACCTAGGCTTTCACCCCAGAGCTCGGGATGGGGTGCTCGAGTGGTACCACCTTTCGACGTCACTTATGTGTTGTTGCTACCACTTTTCTGTGATCCCAGCCGCTACATGCAATGTGCAACCATCTCCTCTACACAAGCATCCCTCTACGTCTAGTCGTCATCCATAGTTTGCATCTCACCATTGAACTCTACCATCGGATCTGGAGGCCAACCCTCAGGAAGACCTTTAGATGGCACCACAATCCACAACGAGGCCGTCATCGTAGGCCAGATTGGTCACCACAAGAACCAACACCGACAACAAAGCACGCTGCCATCGACTACCAACTTGCCAAAGAGAGCACTTCCAAGCCATATCGACCCAGGGGCTAACATTGTTAGAATAGCACGAAAGGCAGAACATCATCGTCGATGCACCCGCGGTGCCCAGACCAAGTCAACCATGCCAGGGTGGAGGAGGCGGCTCAAAATCCCGGTGGTCAAGCCACCATCGGAGTAGTTGCAGCCCACCTGGCCATAGCTGCCACCACCGGAGGAGAGGCTTCCTTCTACCGGCCCGATGCAACTTGGGACACACAGCTTGGGCGGAGTTAGTCGGCACGCAACCCCAGCGAGCGACCCTCATTCAGATCGGATCTGAGAGGGCCAAGCTAGAGACCTGCGCACCAAGTCCAGGTAAGGGACGACCAGGCCCCTCTGACTACGGTCCTGAACCCCAGGAACTCTTGCGGTCTCCAGAGGACACCACTCACCAACGGCGGCACCGGCGAGCGCAAATCGCCAAGGGATCCCCACAAGCACCTCAAGACGGCGAGGGAGGGAGAGAACCTCCCCGCCGCCATCAAGCGCCTTACAGGGCTTTGCCCCGGTTGGCACTGGCCAGCGGCGGCGAGGGGAAGGGGCGGAGGAGGGGGCAGATTTGCCTCCAAGGGTGGAGTTCGTAACCCGTGTCACCCGAGGGGTGATGCGGGGCCACCTATCTTTTTTTCCTCTATCGTGTTGGCATGTTGGTTGTCCCAGTTGGCGAGGGTATGCAGTGCCAGATTGTAGTTTTCTTCTACTTTGCACGGGCCGGGTTATAATCTTTATCCCGGGAAAGTCTTTGTTTGAGAAATCCAAAATGGATGATGTTGTCCACTTTTGGGGATCGATTTAGAGCAAGTATAATAAGCTTATGTAAGCAAGTTGTATGAGTTAGAATATTATTTTTTGCTGACATGGAGGGGAGAGAAGAGGAGAGAAAAGAGGAGTCGGTTACAAAATAAGAGTTAGCGGCAGCACGTGCTCTTAAGCACTATGTGAGAGTGAGAGATGGATCATGTATTAATGAAGTAGCACATATTTAGATCTAACTATTATACGTGCCGACTATAAGATTGACTATAGATGACACGGCAACATCATTATAACCATCTGGCAATACTATTAACCATGCTCTTAGACTAACTTGCTAGACGGAATAAAGCAACAGGTCAGTAAGAGCATCTATAGCCGAGCGCCTCAAACCCTCCTCAAATGACCAGGCGGGCCCCCCGGTCATTGACCGGTCACGATTTTTCGACCCAGACGAACGCCTCAAACGGGCCTCAACTGCCCGGGCTAATCGGCACCCCTCATATCCAGCCCAAATATGAGGCGGATATGGGGGCTCTCGGGCACGCCCGCCACGTCGGACTGACGAAGGGGTCCCGGTTAGAAACGCCCTGAAACCCGACCATCCGAAGCTCGTCTCCTCCGTCGGACTGGTGGCGCCGTGTGGCGCACCTCCAGCGGGCCGCGTAGTGCCTAGCCTAGCTATTTAAGTCGACCGGCGACACCGAAACCCTATCATCCATCCATATTTTTCTCCTCATGTCCGCTGTCGCCGCCACTTTCCACTCCATCCGTCCGCCTAGTAGCCATGCCCCCACGCCGCCGAGTGAGGGGCAAGCCATTTCTGATGCCGGAGCGCCGGCTCAACCTCCTTGAGAAGATCCGAACTAGGCGTGAAGCCCGGATCACCGCGGGGCTACCACTGGATGCAGTGGATCCGGAGGAGTTGCAGGAGGAGGAGGGGGAAGAGGAGGTGGTGGTAGTGGTGGTGGTGGAGGAGGAGGAGGATGCAGGGGACGCTGGCGACGCGGATCTACATGCGGAGCAGCAGGCCATCCGCGATTCCCTCCGGTCGGAGTCGGCTGCGAAGGCCAGCCACCATCGTCGGCAGGAAATGAAGGCACAGCAGACTGCGGAGAAGGCGAAGATGCTCGCCTACATGGATGAGGTCGAGCAGGAGGAGGATGAGCCGGAGCCCTCCTACCCGCCCGTTCAGCCTGCGCCCAGCACCGTTGTCATGGACATCTCCGACAACGAAAGGTAGTTAGGATAGTACGTGGTATTTATTTTGCATGCTTTATATGGATTTAGAAGATGAAATATGATAGAGCGGATACAAAATGGCTAATTTAAGACGTAGCCGATCACTGTCCGCAGACGTGTTCGGTCACTATCCGCAGATGTGTCCGATCGCGTTTACGAATGTTTGAGGGGCCAGATTTGTAAAATCCGGCTGTAGATGCTTCAAACGCCAATGGCCTCTTTCTCTTTCTTTCTTTCCTTTTCAAGGGTTCGCTGATGTGTCGTTTGTTTTACACAGTCCATGGATTTCCATCCAACTTTTGGCTTTCTTTATGCTTTTGGAATCGATCTGAGCGTGGGTGCATGTTTAGTTTGGGGATTGACTAGAACTGTTTAAAGCTCTGCTGCTACGTACTGATATTGAGATAAGATAATCTTGTCAGTAACTGCCCCCCACCCCAGAGGTTCTCAGTTAGTTAAATTTAGAGTAAGCATGGCACTCACGTAAGATTATCCCTGCAAACTTCAAATAACGTGTATGAAAACGAGATATCTTTACCGTGTATGTAAAAAATTGCTGAGTACTGCATATGATTTTTTGGAAACTGTTTACACAATATGAAACTTTGACCAACAATTCCTCGACACAATTGAACAATGGTAGTTGGTACATCATGTGACATAAATTCATACTGGTGTAGGTTACTATCAATTAGTTTTTAATCATTACTGAGATTTCTTAAGTATATCAATAAAATACCCTAAAATTACGGTCAAAAACCAGCTTTGAGGACCACACCAGTTCAAATGGCACCACGTAAAAATCACAGACTCGAAAAAAAAACATAGGGATTAGTAAACTCTCAGTCTTAGGAGGTGCCCATGTGGGTAACCGTAGACAGAAGCTTTGTGTGTATGTGTCTGTCTCAGCACCTACTGTTATCGTCCTCCCAACGTTAAACCCCCTCCTATTTTAGCCTAATGCTGTCAACGCTAATGTGCCTTGTTTAGTAAGCAACCAGCACCTTGTAAAAGGCACCTTCCATACTTTCCAATCAATTGGTTACTTTGGGTTCCAAAACAACGCAAAACAAGAATCCATCTCCTCCTTTGGCCCGTAAAGCGATAGGCATTTGGTGCCCGTCCGTGCCCTTTTTCTAGTAGACAAGTACATGTAGCTTGTTGTGACGAGAAACGTAGCTTATATGCTGGAAAAGCCAACTCCACGTGGCCCACTTCTTTGCTAACCCAAAGCTATGCATTACTAAGAATTTTACACTTCTACTCCCTCCGTTCCTAAATATAAGTCTTTTTAGAAATCTCAAATGGACTACAACATACGGATGTATATAGACATATTTTAGAGTGCAGATTCACTCATTTTGCTTCGTATGTAGTCATTTGTTGGAATCTTTAAAAAGACTTATATCTGGGAACGTAGGGAGTAGATAACATTTATTTAACTGATCATGCGTTGCATCTCGGGATATAAATATTTCAGTACGTTAGCCAATTTACATGTCCATATTAATGTGATTGTATAAATTAATATTTATTAAATCATGTCCATGATTAGTTTCAAAAAAAATATCTTTTTTGGAACTTTTAAAAAAAATATCTTGTCCGTGATTTACCTGCCTACATTAATTTTAAGAGGAGTCAGGCAGTCTGGCAGGCTTTCCCAAGTTGGGCCCGAAGGCAACATTGGCATGGGACTGGTTGTATCATGGCTAGGATTAGATTTCTAACTAGATAGAGCTCTGATTTTATTTGGTAATAACCTATTTGGAAAAAAATATTGGCTTATGAGAGAAAATATAATGTTATTTGCTAACTCAATAAAAGGTGAAACAATTAAGGTGGTCTTCAAGGAAAACCGATGAAAATAAACAGAGATAGGAATGACTAAGTTAAAGCAGAGGGAGGGAGAACGCACATAAGGTTGAATGAAACATCATGTCATTTGTGTGATTCGATAATTAGGAATTGTTCGTAATTTGTATGAAGTGTAAAGGTTTGAAAAGGTAGGTATTTTTTCATAAAGTAGGTCTATTTTATGATAGAATTGACGTATTGTAACAAGACATGCGTTGCACGTGCACGCTTACTAGTATAGAGAGAAATATTAAGAGACTTAAGATGTGGCTAGAACAACTCCTCCAACACTTTTCCCTCCAATATTTGAATTTCACTAGCATGACTTTTGGCTTGAGTGATCAAAATACCAAATTACATTGCGCCTGCGATCGATAGACATTATCGCAGCATGTCGAGCACAACTGGAATCTCAAGAGAACATACCATAGTTTTTTTAGAAGTAGATAATGTTACTTAGTTGGGAGGTGCATGTGTGATGTGCTCCTTAAAGAAGCTGCTTGAAGAAATTACTATCATTCCCACCCAGCTGAGTTTAGCCTCTAGGACCAACACAATCATTACTAAAAAATAATTGTGAATAAATTCTTTTATTACCTCCAAAACCTCAAGTTTATAATCTAGTTCAAAAACTTGTAAAGCGTCACGACCGGGGGGGGGGGGTGATCCAAGCCTAACAATAGTGTGGTGTTGAGATCTTCCAAAGTTTGCCATAAAGTGACTAGAATTATTTCGGCATCAACATATATGAGTAATACAAGAATTATGTTTCTTCATGCTTCTCTTGATTTTCTAGACCAAAAAAACATACTTTGATCTGTTGCCATCTCCACTCTTAACCATCATGACTACCTCAAGGCTATCACATGCAACATTGATAGGCAGGGTACTCCATTTATTTCCGCGTGTTACACTGTAACGTACATTTTCAAATGAGAGCAAAAATGTTCGAACCAATAGAAAACGAAGTTCTAGAAGTGATGCATAGCCGGCGGATGGGGATGAGCAGAATTGTGGCAAGCAAAAGTTGTTGTTGGTTTCTTGTTATGCTAGTTTTTACTACTGTGTGGTATTACATAGTGCTCTTTTGGCGCCTGGTGATCGTTATGAACTTGGTCTTTATGTGTCGTAGCTGTCTTGGGATACTACTGTTAAGTGAATTGCCTGCCGTGAGGTCCAACATGTGGAAGCCTATGGCCTGCGGTTCATACATCGTAACACTTTTAAGCTTCTTCTTTCTTAGTTGCAGTTTGTAAAAAACAATGTGGTTTCAGTAAAATAAAAATCGAAGAGGCAGATCTCCTTGTCAAAAAATGTTCGAATGACAAAGTCAACGCAAGAAACCTCTTGCAGAGGAAGATTGTGTTCTTAGAATCTTATAGATGTGCCCTCTGCAGTGACCAAGTGGAAAAGACCTCTATGCATCTATTTTGGGACTGCCCTTTTGCCCTTAGCTGCTGGAATGAAATTATGCCTGCTAAGGCCTTGTACAATGAGAGATGCTTAGAGAGGTGCTTAGAAAAATAAACCTAGTTTTTCTGAAGCACTTATGCATATTTCTACAGGAGAGACGCTTAGTTAAGCATCTATCATGTACAACTAAGCACCGGTGCTTTAAAAAAGCCTGGTTTATTTCTCTAAGCACCTTGCATTGTACAAGGCCTAAGAAGAGAGGTATTTCAAGTTATGATGAGATCTACTTGGTTATCTCTATTTTACCCACTCTTCTAGCACTTGACATCATAATCATGTTTGTTGGAGTCTTTTTTCTATAAAGGGTGGATTTTGTTCACTCAAAATGAAGCATCAAAAGGATACAAACACAATGAGCACACACCCGGCCTTTGTATAGCTAGGATGCACACAGCCAATACCCACACACACATAGAAACCATGCTGGCAGATAGCAAAGTCATCTAAGACCAAAGCATGCCTAGTGAGGAAAAAGAAAAAACCTCGAAGTGATCAAATCCGCTATCGACAAACTACAACAATGGCCATATTCGCACCAACCATCTCTGACACCACAAGGACAACGAAATTCTTCAACAGCAACGCCTTCAAAAAGGGAGCGACACTCAAGCGCTATCGTCACCGATCCATCTATTAGAGACTAGAATCTAGGTTTTCACCCTGAAGAAAGAGATCGAGCATATTCAAGCAATGCCTTCAACAAGGTGACGACGAAACAATGCCACCATTGCCAGGTATAATAAAGATATGTTATTCCTAGGTTGTCACCCCGGAGCTCGTCGAAGTCAATCAAGTGTTGTTGCCATCACTTTTCCACTATCCAAGCAGCTACCTGCATTGGTCTAGAAAACCAACCGCCACCGCTGCACATCCATACCCTCTGCGTCAAGCCATCATCCGTAGAATGCATCACACCATTGAAGCCAACCAGAAGATCTGAAGAGGAAAACCCTCATGAAATCGCTGACCACCGCAATCAGTAGCGGTATAGCCGCCGCTATCCGCACTAGTCAAAGTTGCCGCCATGGTCACCGGAGATGAATCTGATCCGGCAAATCCAGTAGCAGTCGTGGAGTCATAGCCACTGCAGCACAACCGCACAACCATCGAGCCTCCGAGGCCGACCACGCCGCAACCCCTAGCCATTACTGCCGCCCCAGTCCATGGCCGCCTCCTGGAGTCTATAGAGTGTTAGAAATGACAAGATTTTCAGAAGAGCTGTTGCACATCCCCAATGCTGGAAATACTACCTGAAGGAGGGCCTCTACTGCACTTATTAGGGCCAAAGATGCCAAAGCCAGCAAGGCCAAGTCCTGGATAGATAGTTCCCTTCAACTTTCTTTTATGTGTTTTATATGTAAAAGTGGTATTGGATGATCCCTCATGGATGTTATTTTTTTACCCCTGTAAATATTTTACATTAATGAAAATATACTGTAGAACCATTGCTCTACGGTCAGTCGGTTAAAAAACATACTACTACCATATTCCATGTGTCATGTCTGACAAAACGTATATGACCTCTTTTGTTTCTTGTTTTGGGAGAGAGGGGAGAAGAGCTTAATTTGTTGAAGGACATTGAATGCCTCCAGTCAGGGGCGGAGCTTTGTAGGGGCTAAACCGGGCCATGGTGAAGGAAATATGCCCTAGAGGCAATAATAATGTTATTATTTTATTTCCTTATATCATGATAAATGTTTATTATTCATGCTAGAATTGTATTATCCGGAAACATAATACTTGTGTGAATACATAGACAAACCAAACGTCACTAGTATGCCTCTACTTGACTAGCTCATTAATCAAAGATGGTTATGTTTCCTAACCATAGACATGTGTTGTCATTTGATTAACGGGATCACATTATTAGGAGAATGATGTGATTGACATGACCCATTCCATTAGCTTAGCACTCGATCGTTTAGTATGTTGCTATTGCTTTCTTCATGACTTATACATGTTCCTATGACTATGAGATTATGCAACTCCCGTTTGCCGGAGGAACACTTTGTGTGCTACCAAACGTCACAACGTAACTGGGTGATTATAAAGGAGCTCTACAGGTGTCTCCAAAGGTACATGTTGGGTTGGCGTATTTCGAGATTAGGATTTGTCACTCCGATTGTCGGAGAGGTATCTCTGGGCCCTCTCGGTAATGCACATCACATAAGCCTTGCAAGCATTTCAACTAATGAGTTAGTTGCAAGATGATGTATTACGAAACGAGTAAAGAGACTTGCCGGTAACGAGATTGAACTAGGTATTGAGATACCGACGATCGAATCTCGGGCAAGTAAAATACCGATGACAAAGGGAACAACGTATGTTGTTATGCGGTCTGACCGATAAAGATCTTCGTAGAATATGTAGGAGCCAATATGAGCATCCAGGTTCCGCTATTGGTTATTGACCGGAGACATGTCTCGGTCATGTCTACATTGTTCTCGAACCCGTAGGGTCCGCACGCTTAAGGTTTCGATGACAGTTATATTATGAGTTTATGAGTTTTGATGTACCGAAGTTAGTTCAGAGTCCCTGATGTGATCACGGACATAATGAGGAGTCTCGAAATGGTCGAGACATAAAGATTGATATATTAGACGGCTATATTCGGACACCGGAAGTGTTCCGGGTGATTTCGGAGAAAACCGGAGAGCCGGAGGGTTACCGGAACCCTACCGGGAGAAGTAATGGGCCATATGGGCCTTAGTGGAGAGAGAGAGAGGGGCTGCCAGGGTGGGCCGCGCGCCTCCTCCCCCCTGATCCGAATTGGACTAGGAGAGGGGGGGCGGCGCCCCCCTTTTCCTTCTCCCTCCCCACTTCCTTCCCCCTCCTAGTAGGAGTCCTACTCCTACTAGGAGGAGGACTCCTCCTGGCGCGCCAATAGGGGCCGGCCGGCCTCCTCCCCTTGCTCCTTTATATACGGGGGCAGGGGGCACCCCTAGACACACAAGTTGATCCACGTGATCATATTCTTAGCCGTGTGCGGTGCCCCCTTCCACCATAATCCTCGATAATATTGTAGCGGTGCTTAGGTGAAGCCCTACGACGGTAGTACATCAAGATCGTCACCACGCCGTCGTGCTGACGGAACTCTACCCCGACACTTTGCTGGATCGGAGCCCGGGGATCGTCATCGAGCTGAACGTGTGCTAAAACTCGGAGGTGCCATAGTTTCGGTGCTTGATCGGTCGGGCCGTGAAGACGTACGACTACATCAACCGCGTTGTGCTAACACTTCCGCTGTCGGTCTACAGGGGTACGTAGATCACACTCTCCCCTCTCGTTGCTATGCATCACCATGATCTTGCGTGTGCGTAGGAAAATTTTGAAATTACTACGTTCCCCAATAGTGGTATCAGAGCCTAGGTTTTATGTGTAGAACACAAGTGAGTTGTGGGCGATAAGTCATACTGCTTACCAGCATGCCATACTTTGGTTCGGCGGTATTGTTGGACGAAGCGGTCCGGACCGACATTACGCGTACGCTTACGCGAGACCGGTTCTCCCGACGTGCTTTGCACAAAGGTGGCTAGCGGGTGACAGTTTCTCCAACTTTAGTTGAACCGAGTGTGGCTACGCCCGGTCCTTGCGAAGGTTAAAACAACACCAATTTGACAAACTATCGTTGTGGTTTTGATGCGTAGGTAAGATTGGTTCTTGCTTAAGCCCGTAGCAGCCACGTAAAACTTGCAACAACAAAGTAGAGGACGTCTAACTTGTTTTTGCAGGGCATGTTGTGATGTGATATGGTCAAGACATGATGCTAAATTTTATTGTATGAGATGATCATGTTTTGTAACCAAGTTATCGGCAACTGGCAGGAGCCATATGGTTGTCGCTTTATTGTATGCAATGCAATTGCGCTGTAATGCTTTATTTTATCACTAAGCGGTAGCGATAGTCGTGGAAGCATAAGATTGGCGAGACGACAATGATGCTACGATGGTGATCAAGGTGTCCCGCCGATGACGATGGTGATCACGACAGTGCTTCAAAGATGGAGATCACAAGCACAAGATGATGATGGCCATATCATATCACTTATATTGATTGCATGTGATGTTTATCTTTTATGCATCTTATCTTGCTTTGATTGACGGTAGCATTTTAAGATGATCTCTCACTAATTATCAAGAAGTGTTCTCCCTGAGTATGCACCGTTGCGAAAGTTCTTCGTGCTGAGACACCACGTGATGATCGGGTGTGATAGGCTCTACGTTCAAATACAACAGGTGCAAAACAGTTGCACACGCAGAATACTCAGGTTATACTCGACGAGCCAAGCATATACAGATATGGCCTCGGAACACGGAGACCAAAAGGTCGAGCGTGAATCATATAGTAGATATGATCAACATAGCGATGTTCACCAATGAAACTACTCCATCTCACGTGATGATCGGACATGGTTTAGTTGATTTGGATCACGTAATCACTTAGAGGATTAGCGGGATGTCTATCTAAGTGGGAGTTCTTTAGTAATATGATTAATTGAACCTAAATTTATCATGAACTTAGTACCTGATAGTATCTTGCTTGTTTATGTTTGATTGTAGATAGATGGCCCGTGCTGTTGTTCCGTTGAATTTTAATGCGTTCCTTGAGAAAGCAAAGTTGAAAGATGATGGTAGCAATTACACGGACTGGGTCCGTAACTTGAGGATTATCCTCATTGCTGCACAGAAGAATTACGTCCTGGAAGCACCGCTGGGTGCCAGGCCTGCTGCTGGAGCAACACCAGATGTTATGAACATCTGGCAGAGCAAAGCTGATGACTACTCGATAGTTCAGTATGCCATGCTTTACGGCTTAGAATTGGGACTTCAACGATGTTTTGAACGTCATGGAGCATATGAGATGTTCCAGGAGTTGAAGTTAATATTTCAAGCAAATGCCCGGATTGAGAGATATGAAGTCTCCAATAAGTTCTGTAGCTGCAAGATGGAGGAGAACAGTTCTGTCAGTGAGCATATACTCAAAATGTCTGGGTATAATAATCACTTGATTCAATTGGGAGTTAATCTTCCAGATGATTGCGTCATTGAAGAATTCTCCAATCACTGCCGCCAAGCTACAAGAGCTTCGTGATGAACTATAATATGCAAGGGATGAATAAGACTATTCCCGAGCTCTTCGCAATGCTGAAAACTGCGGAGGTAGAAATCAAGAAGGAGCATCAAGTGTTGATGGTCAATAAGACCACTAGTTTCAAGAAAAAGGGCAAAGGGAAGAAGAAGGGGAACTTTAAAAAGAACAGCAAGCAAGTTGCTACTCAAGAGAAGAAACCCAAACCTGGACCTAAGCCTGAAATTGAGTGCTTCTACTGCAAGCAAACTGGTCACTGGAAGCGGAACTGCCCCAAATATTTGGCGGATAAGAAGGATGGCAAGGTGAACAAAGGTATATGTGATATACATGTTATTGATGTGTACCTTACTAATGCTCGCAGTAGCATCTGGGTATTTGATATTGGTTCTGTTGCTAACATTTGCAACTCGAAACAGGGACTACAGATTAAGCGAAGATTGGCTAAGGGCGAGGTGACGATGCGCGTGGGAAATGGTTCCAAAGTCGATGTGATCGCGGTCGGCATGCTACCTCTACATCTACCTTCGGATTAGTATTAGACCTAAATAATTGTTATTTGGTGCCAGCGTTAAGCATGAACATTATATCTGGATCTTGTTTGATGCGAGACGGTTATTCATTTAAATCAGAGAATAATGGTTGTTCTATTTATATGAGTAATATCTTTTATGGTCATGCACCCTTAAAGAGTGGTCTATTCTTATTAAATCTCGATAGTAGTGACACATATTCATAATGTTGAAACCAAAAGATGCAGAGTTGATAATGATAGTGCAACTTATTTGTGGCACTGCCGTTTGGGTCATATCGGTGTAAAGCGCATGAAGAAACTCCATACTGATAGGCTTTTTGGAACCACTTGATTATGAATCACTTGGTACTTGCGAACCGTGCCTTATGGGTAAGATGACAAAAACACCGTTCTCCGGTTCTATGGAGAGAGCAACAGATTTGTTGGAAATCATAAATACAGATGTATGTGGTCCGATGAATGTTGAGGCTCGTGGCGGATATCGTTATTTTCTCACCTTCACAGATGACTTAAGCAGATATGGGTATATCTACTTAATGAAACATAAGTCTGAAACATTTGAAAAGTTCAAAGAATTTCAGAGTGAAGTTGAAAATCATCGTAACAAGAAAATAAAATTCCTGCGATCTGATCGTGGAGGAGAATATTTGAGTTACGAGTTTGGTGTACATTTGAAACAATGCGGAATAGTTTCGCAACTCACGCCACCCGGAACACCACAGCGTAATGGTGTGTCCAAACGTTGTAATTGTACTTTACTAGATATGGTGCGATCTATGATGTCTCTTACTGATTTGCCACTATCTTTTGGGGTTATGCTCTAGAGACGGCCGCATTCACGTTAAATAGGGCACCATCAAAATCTGTTGAGACGACGCCTTATGAACTATGGTTTGGCAAGAAACCAAAGTTGTCGTTTCCAAAAGTTTGGGGTTGCGATGCTTATGTGAAAAAGCTTCAACCTGATAAGCTCGAACCCAAATCGGAGAAATGTGTCTTCATAGGATATCCAAAGGAAACTATTGGATACACCTTCTATCACAGATCCGAAGGCAAAACTTTTGTTGCTAAATTCGGAAACTTTCTAGAGAAGGAGTTTCTCTCGAAAGAAGTGAGTGGGAGGAAAGTAGAACTTGATGAGGTAACTGTGCCTGCTCCATTATTGGAAAGTAGTACATCACAGAAACCAGTTTATGTGACACCTACACCAATTAGTGAGGAAGCTAATGATGATGATCATGAAGCTTCAGAACAAGATACTACTGAACCTCGTAGATCAACCAGAGTAAGATCCGCACTAGAGTGGTACGGTAATCCTGTTCTGGAAGTCATGCTACTAGATCATGATGAACCTACGAACTATGGAGAAGCGATGGTGAGCCCAGATTCCGCAAAATGGCTTGAAGCCATGAAATCTGAGATGGGATCCATGTATGAGAACAAAGTATGGACTTTGGTTGACTTGCCCAATGATCGGCAAGCAATTGAGAATAAATGGATCTTTAAGAAGAAGACTGACGCTGACGGTAATGTTACTGTCTACAAAGCTCGACTTGTCGCAAAAGGTTTTCGACTAGTTCAAGGGATTGACTACGATGAGACCTTCTCACCCGTAGCGATGCTTAAGTCTGTCCGAATCATGTTAGCAATTGCCGCATTTTATGATTATGAAATTTGGCAAATGGATGTCAAAACTGCATTCCTGAATGGATTTCTGCAAGAAGAGTTGTATATGATGCAACCGGAAGGTTTTGTCGATCCAAAGGGAGCTAACAAAGTGTGCAAGCTCCAGCGATCCATTTATGGACTGATGCAAGCCTCTCGGAGTTGGAATAAACGCTTTGATAGTGTGATCAAAGCATTTAGTTTTGTACAGACTTTTGGAGAAGCCTGTATTTACAAGAAAGTGAGTGGGAGCTCTGTAGCATTTCTGATATTATATGTAGATGACATATTACTAATCGGAAATGATATAGAATTTCTAGATAGCATAAAGGGATACTTGAATAAGAGTTTTTCAATGAAAGACCTCGGTGAAGCTGCTTACATATTGGGCATTAAGATCTATAGAGACAGATCAAGACGCTTAATTGGACTTCCACAAAGCACATACCTTGACAAAGTTTTGAAAAAGTTCAAAATGGATCAAGCAAAGAAAGGATTCTTGCCTGTGTTACAAGGTGTAAAATTGAGTAAGACTCAATGCCCGACCAATGCAGAAGATAGAGAGAAAATGAAAAATGTTCCCTATGCTTCAGCCATAGGCTCTATCATGTATGCAATGTTGTGTCCCAGACCTGATGTGTGTCTTGCTATAAGTCTAGCAGGCAGGTACCAAAGTAATCCAGGAGTGGATCACTGGACAGCGGTTAAGAACATCCTGAAATACCTGAAAAGGACTAAGGATATGTTTCTCATATATGGAGGTGACAAAGAGCTCATCGTAAATGGTTACGTTGATGCAAGCTTTGACACTGATCCGGACGATTCTAAATCGCAAACTGGATACGTGTTTACATTAAACGGTGGAGCTGTCAGTTGGTGCAGTTCTAAACAAAGCGTTGTGGCGGGATCTACATGTGAAGCGGAGTACATAGCTGCTTCGGAAGCAGCAAACGAAGGAGTCTGGATGAAGGAGTTCATATCCGATGTAGGAGTCATACCTAATGCATCGGGTCCAATGAAAATCTTTTGTGACAATACTGGTGCAATTGCCTTGGCAAAGGAATCCAGATTTCACAAGAGAACCAAGCACATCAAGAGACGCTTCAATTCCATCCGGGATCTAGTCCAGGTGGGAGACATAGAGATTTGCAAGATACATACGGATCTGAATGTATCAGACCCGTTGACTAAGCCTCTTCCACGAGCAAAACATGATCAGCACCAAAGCTCCATGGGTGTTAGAATCATTACTGTGTAATGTAGATTATTGACTCTAGTGCAAGTGGAAGACTGAAGAAAATATGCCCTAGAGGCAATAATAATGTTATTATTTTATTTCCTTATATCATGATAAATGTTTATTATTCATTCTAGAATTGTATTTTCCGGAAACATAATACTTGTGTGAATACATAGACAAACCAAACGTCACTAGTATGCCTCTACTTGACTAGCTCATTAATCAAAGATGGTTATGTTTCCTAACCATAGACATGTGTTGTCATTTGATTAACGGGATCACATTATTAGGAGAATGATGTGATTGACATGACCCATTCCATTAGCTTAGCACCCGATCATTTAGTATGTTGCTATTGCTTTCTTCATGACTTATACATGTTCCTATGACTATGAGATTATGCAACTCTCGTTTGCCGGAGGAACACTTTGTGTGCTACCAAACGTCACAACGTAACTGGGTGATTATAAAGGAGCTCTACAGGTGTCTCCAAAGGTACATGTTGGGTTGGCGTATTTCGAGATTAGGATTTGTCACTCCGATTGTCGGAGAGGTATCTCTGGGCCCTCTCGGTAATGCACATCACATAAGCCTTGCAAGCATTTCAACTAATGAGTTAGTTGCGAGATGATGTATTACGAAACGAGTAAAGAGACTTGCCGGTAACGAGATTGAACTAGGTATTGAGATACCGACGATCGAATCTCGGGCAAGTAAAATACCGATGACAAAGGGAACAACGTATGTTGTTATGCGGTCTGACCGATAAAGATCTTCGTAGAATATGTAGGAGCTAATATGAGCATCCAGGTTCCGCTATTGGTTATTGACCGGAGACGTGTCTCGGTCATGTCTACATTGTTCTCGAACCCGTAGGGTCCGCACGCTTAAGGTTTCGATGACAGTTATATTATGAGTTTATGAGTTTTGATGTACCGAAGTTAGTTCGGAGTCTCGGATGTGATCACGGACATAACGAGGAGTCTCGAAATGGTCGAGACATAAAGATTAATATATTAGACGGCTATATTCGGACACCGGAAGTGTTCCGGGTGATTTCGGAGAAAACCGGAGAGCCGGAGGGTTACCGGAACCCTACCGGGAGAAGTAATGGGCCATATGGGCCTTAGTGGAGAGAGAGAGGGGCTTCCAGGGTGGGCCGCGCGCCTCCTCCCCCTGGTCCGAATTGGACTAGGAGAGGGGGGCGGCGCCCCCCTTTTCCTTCTCCCTCCCCACTTCGTTACTCCTACTAGGAGGAGGACTCCTCCTGGCGCGCCAATAGGGGCCGGCCGGCCTCCTCCCCTTGCTCCTTTATATACGGGGGCAGGGGGCACCCCTAGACACACAAGTTGATCCACGTGGTCATATTCTTAGCCGTGTGCGGTGCCTCCTTCCACCATAATCCTCGATAATATTGTAGCGGTGCTTAGGCGAAGCCCTGCGACGATAGTACATCAAGATCGTCACCACGCCGTCGTGCTGACGGAACTCTACCCCGACACTTTGCTGGATCGGAGTCTGGGGATCGTCATCGAGCTGAACGTGTGCTAAAACTCGAAGGTGCCGTAGTTTCGGTGCTTGATCGGTCGGGCCGTGAAGACGTACGACTACATCAACCGCGTTGTGGTAACGCTTCCGCTGTCGGTCTACAAGGGTACGTAGATCACACTCTCCCCTCTCGTTGCTATGAATCACCATGATCTTGCGTGTGCGTAGGAAAATTTTGAAATTATTACGTTCCCCAACACATGGCCCGCCCAGGATTTTGACCCAAAAAAATTATATAGGCATCTTCCAAGCCCACTGGCCCAGCCCACGTGCATCCTATCGCTTTCTCTCAGAGACTCACGCACAGAACAGCCGTAGAGAGGCAGGCACCGCTGGGAATCCCCAATTCCCAAACTGTCCCGCAGTCGAGCAAGGAGCACCGGAGCAAGCCGCCGCCGCCAGCCAACCGACGGCGTCTATCCTCTCTCGCCGGAATCCCACGTATCTCGCAACCACGGTCCAGCCCCTTGCCTTCCTCCCTTCCTCCGACTCTCTGCACCTGCTCGCAGACGACATCTGCTCGGGCTCGGCCACGCCGTCGTGCTGCCGGCCTGCGGCCTGCCGGACCACTCCTGGCGGCTGGCGCATGGGCAGATTAGTGGATGAGCTCTCCTACCCTCCTCGCATTTTATCATTTTTGTTCAGTTCTTTACATCTACTCATGGGTCATGAACTCATCTGTTTTCAGTGTCCAGTGTTTACAAGAAACATATTTTATGCATATGGAATTTCACCTGTACAGAATCCTATTGAGTGTCTAGTGGAATTTTTAATCATCAGCGCCAACTATTCATCTGTTTTGAGTGTCAAGTGTTGATAAGAAATAGTTGTGTCCATTTGATAAGAAAGTGAATAAGATTACAACAGCAGCTCAAGCATTTTAGATTTTCACCAAGATGTTTATGGATTACAACAGCAGCTCAAGCATTTTGTTTCGGATGCTTCCAAGGATGATGATTTGAAAAATATATCTACAACTTGTGGAGACAGGAAGACATACCATCTACAACTTGATTGATAGATTACTTTGTTTGCTCATTACTCTTCCAGTTTCTGCAGCAAGTGCCGAACGTGCCTTTTCTAGTATGAAGATCATTAAGACAAGATTGCGCAATAAGATGGAAGATGAGAATCTTACCAATAATCTATTAGTTTACATAGAGGGTGGAATTCTAGAGAACTACAGCCACGAAGATGTCGTTGCAGATTTTAGAAGCAAGGGTGACCGGAGAGTTGATTTGTAGTATGTAAGTCCATGTCTAATGTCTCAAAGCTTTTGTATTAGCTAACTTAATAGTGGTTCATGGTCGAAATGTATTTTGCTGTATATATACATACTGCTTGCTCCATCCGGTAATCATACTGATGCTTATGATTTAGAATTTCAAAAAAAATTATGCTCTTGTTTAGTCTGGCCCGCCCAGCTTTTTCTTTCAAGCTCCGCCACTGCCTCCAGTAGCATTATGAGTAATGCATGCGTGTGAACTGCAAAGGACGCGCACCGGATCACTACGCTCCGTACAGCATGCCACCATTATTTAGGTGCCGGCAAGGGTGCCTTTTGTAGATCAATCAGCAGAAGCCGTCCGTTCCGCTCCGAAGCAGAAAACTCAAGGACGGCATCCTTGCTGCCCGACTCAAAAATCCAACGGCAACCACTATAATTAGCTCAGTCGCAGCACGTCGTGAACGAGAATGAGAAGGATGCGTGACCAGAGTTGTTTGTTCCTCGTCCGTTGAACGCTTCTACTTCGATGCGGCTCCGTTGTCAGGCTAGCACCCGATTATGCATGCTCTCCGCCCCCTACTTCCACTTGTGATCCCAAAAAGATCTATCTAACTATTACTCCGAAAAGGACATGGGGAACATGGGTATTATGATGGCAAGTAGTACGGGGTTTCGGGACACCAAAGTGATGTGGCCCGACGAGACTTTGGGGGCACAGGATGAATAATTCGCGGAGACACCAGGAAATAAGACCGCCATCTCAGCCCAGAGATACAACTGCTCAAGTAAGTTAAGAGTACTCCAAAGCTGGACTTCGACCGTATTTTTAGAGTACTTTGCCTGGTGCGCACATGCCGCAAGCGCCCCTGAGCCACAGTCGTCATCATTGATTGAATCAATCTGAAGCGCCTAACACCAAATCCCAGTGTCATGCACACATGGCAAAAAAGTCGCTTAAAAGAGATGACAGAAATCTACACTAGAGCTCTGATGTCTACCATCCGATGGACAAATTTAAGGAGGATCAAAGACCGAAAGACCACCCAATCTAAACTACCAGTCAAAGCTGAAGCACCAGGATCCCCATCCCCATCACCGGCTGCTCCTGCAGCAGGCAGAGAGCAGGTGGATCCACAGATTTGCCGACGGAGCTTGGAGGGGATGAATGTCCTAACCACCGCAGTCGCTGGAGGTAAAGAGAAATCCTCAAACTGTTGTTGATCACAAAGGGAAAGCATGGTTGTATGAACAAAGACGAGTTCGACATATAATATTAGAGAAACTAATTAACATAACGCGCCAAGCAGGCAAATGTCACAGTTTGGCTCAACTGGTCCAGACCATACATAAAAGACAACGATGCACCAAAAGCGTCTACTGCACCACACCATCTCACACAACATAACAGTTTCAGGTTTGCACTTCAGCCGGTGTTCTGCATACCGGCGGCGATGCCCTTCATGGTCAGGATGAGGGTGTCCTCGAGCCCCGGGGCGTACTCGCTCGTCGGGTTGAGCTTCAAGAGCTCGGCGGCCAACTTCCCAGACTCCATGATCTCCTTGGACAGATGAGGCCCGGGCTGTGAATGGAAGCTAGGGTCCCGGATACGCTTCAGTGTGTAGGCTTGGCAGACATTCAGCGTTGTGATGTAAGAATCACGGAGCCGCAGGCTCTGTCTCAGGTAAGGATCGCCCTCCAGGAGGTCCTTGTGCCCAGCTACCTGAACATTTTCAGAGTTACATGGCAGTGAGGGACAAGATAACAGTGAAATTTTTGGTGACACCATTCCAGTTTATGCATCAATTTTTTTGGATGTCAGTTGCTAAATTGCCATCAGATATTAAAAATTGTATGGTTTGCAAATTTGGTAGATGCCCATGGTTATAGGCATATTAAAATCCAAATGGTATGGCAATGAATGCGTAGAGGTGTTAGCGAATCACCTGTAGAAGAAGTTGCTTTGTTTCTTCATAGTTTGCTCGAAGACGCTCCCCAAACGGCCATAAATCATCAGAAACCAGCAGCTTGTCATACAGAGCAGCTATACCAGGGTCACCTTTAGCAAACACCATCTCAACCAAGTCTATTGTAACCCTGAAAAACGGCCACTCGTTGTACATCTCCTTAAGGGCTTGAAGATTACGTATGTCCTTCTGCAGGACATGTTTGAATGCTGCGCCGAAACCAAGCCACACTGGCAGGTGGAATCTGGTTTGCGTCCAAGCAAATATCCAAGGAATCGCACGCAGTGATTCGATGCCTCCACTTGGCTTCCGTTTTGATGGCCTACTTCCAATGTTCATCCTGCCATATTCCAGCTCTGGTGTTGCCTATTTGCCAGAGAAATTGCAAAATCAGGATCACTTGTGCATACCACTAGAACAATAATTAGCATAAGAACTGTGAAGGACTATCACACCAGTTTCCTTGTTTTTGTAGCGAATGAAGACAATACTAAGCAGTAGAAATAAGTTCATTGAAATAGTTGTATGGTGTAACTTCCTTATGTAGCTTGCCGAGTTCCCACTTTGACATAACACTAGTGAAACTGCGTGCGCTGAAGAGAAGCTACAATTGAAACTTTGTGTGCTAAATGTAATATATATTACCTTATCTAAAAAGATATATTGTATTCCCTCCGTCCGAAAAAGCTTGCCCCAAGCTTGTCTCCCAAATGGATGTATCTAGCACTAACTTGGTGCTAGATACATCCATTTGAGGGACAATCTTTTTCGGACGGAGGGAGTAGAACACTATTTAGCCAAAAAAAGGTAAACTGATGAAAAGAAACGCAAATTAGAATGCAGACTTACAAGGCGGAAATATTCAACAAATCGTGGCTCCTGGAAGACAATGGATCGGTATTCTTCTGTGGCAACAACGGCCATTTCATCCATCAAAGCACGCCACTCTGGTTTTGGTGCGATTGGTGGATGCATACCATGTTCAAGAGTAGCAGCTGTAAAACGTTGAAGCGTTCTAAAGCATAAATGCTCCTCCCCAAAGGACTGCTCAATGACTTCACCTTGAACGGTTACCCGAAGTGATCCATGGATTGTCTCTGGAGGTTGTGACAGTATAGCAAGATGGGTAGGACCCCCACCTCTTCCAACAGTCCCTCCTCTTCCATGAAACATAGTCAACTTAATCCCAAAAGCCTTAGCAACCTTAATAAGCTCCTCTTGAGCTTTGTACAGTTGCCAACCAGCAGAGAAACGGCCAGCATCCTTCCCAGAATCTGAATAACCAATCATTACTTCTTGTTTTCCATTGATTCTGTTTCTGTACCACTCAACGGAGAAGAGTCGTGCCAGAGCTGCTGGTGCAGCTTCTAAATCTGCTAGTTTTTCAAACAACGGCACAACTCTCAGTGGCTTCTTCACATGGCATTCGCGCTGCAGAAGCTCAACTGCTAGAACATCCGAAGGAGCTGTTGCCATGGATATCACGTACGCACCAAAGCTATCAGAGGGAAGTTCAGCTAACACATGGAATGTATCTAAAACCTCAGCAACTTCGTTTGTCTTGGGAAGATCAGGACCAAATAGCGGCCTCTTTCCATTGAGCTCAAACAGTAGCCATTCTTGGCGTTTCTCCTCTGACCATTCACGGTATGATCCTACCCCAAGGTATTTAGTTATGACATCCATAACATCAGTGTGTCTTTCAGATTCTTGCCTGATATCTAGTCTAACAAGGGATAGTCCAAATGTTGACACTTGCCGCAAAAAGTCGAGAAGATTGCCATCTGCAATAGTGTGATCACCACAGGCACAGAGGGACCTGTAACAGAGTTCAAGAGGCTCCAAGAACTGCAGAAGAAGAAATAAAGGTGAGATATACGATACATGAAACGGCTATGGTAATGCATATCTTGGAGAAGTTTGACCTCCAATAGATTTACAAATAATATCATATCTTACAGTGTTGAACGTACAAGCGAGTAAGAAATGTATAAATTTTAGCCTGACAAAAAGTAAAATCACTCTACAATTCACTTGTAGATACCTGCTCAACATCAGTGAAGATTGCGTCATCGGGAATTTCAGAAAACCCACTGGCTAATAAATGGCGTGATCGCTCACGCGTATTGTACAGTTTATCTCTGACATCGCTCAGTATTACACGATAGGGTTCACTTGGAGGAACTTGCTTCCAGAACTCTGCATTCAGGACAACATGTTAGCATGCACTTGGCGCTACCTAATTCATCGAAGTCGTAGAAAAGGCAAGGAAAACAAGTAAACAACACAACAGGACTGATACAGAAATGGTTGGGACCAATATTCATGTAGTAGGCCCGAAAATAAGTTCCACTGTAACCAATGAAGGAGAAAGATAAAAGATTACCACGTAAAGAAAATAATGAAAAAAGAACTCTCATTTTAATCGAGTGTAGTTCACATTTCTGTGGTTTTCTCTTCCTATCCAGGTTCTGATACAAAAGGTGCAAAAAGGTCCTAATTATCTGAGAATTCAGAAGATGCGGCGGCAAGTCTGATCGAGTCAACTCGCATTGATAACTAACACTAGCATACATATAAATGTGTTAAAATTTGTCATGCACAGGCTAATAAATAATTTGATCAAACATTTGGCAATGCATGACATTCAACACTGCTTATATAATACAGTATAATATAATAACAGGCAAGGAGCGCATGTATGTTTTTATCATCATGGTACATGTACCTATGTAGTGTTTTGTTGTGTCTTTCTTTGATGCACGGTGTAATTGATCAGCTTTTACGCGTAGTTCGTCACTGCAGCGCCACATAGATAACTGCAGATAATAAAAAGAATCTTCAGACTTCAATACACCATTACAGCACTCGTTTGAATAGTAGATTTTAAATTTTACCTCAAACATCAGATCCTCTATCTGTGCATAGTACAAGTTAGCAGCCATCATTCTTGCTAACAAACATACATCCCTGGTGACCTCTGGTGTAACTCTTGGATTCCCTGCCATCGACATCATATTAGAATGATATTTAAAAAAAAATCTTGCAAACAAGATGTGAGAGATGTGTTGTATACCATCACGATCACCACCCATCCAAGAAGAGAACTGAATGAGAGGGGCATTGTAAGGCACTCTCTCTTTTATGCCAATGTTCTTAAGAGCAGTATCTACCCTCCGTAAGAACTTGGGTACACCCTTCCATATTGTCTCATGAAAGTAACTCATTCCAGCACGCATTTCATCCTGTGGAGTAGGAGGTGTCCGTCGGATTTCATCAGTTCTGAAGGCAGCTTGAATCTGCAGATAAGAATTTATATATAAAATCAGAACCACGTTCTTATATAATCTTTAATGAAGATGAGAGTCTAACTGATCAGTGAATAGAGTAGCAACGTGCCTACCCCAGTTCCTAGAAAGACAAAATTACCTCTCTCTGAAGCGCCTCATCAAGTTCCTGCTTCTCATCTGGAGTTATGTCTTTTGCATAAAGTTGTGTTAAGCAACTCCTTATCCTACAAATAGAAAGTAAACAAAATCATACACGGCCATAAATACATGCATATCAGTAACATATGTTTCTCTGGCACTGTGCACAATATAATATTGAACGTGGTGGAAGGTTGCAGTGAACCCACAATCAACACTTCAAAGTTTTATTTCACAAATCCCATCTTATTATCTATAGGAATTGTGAAAATTCGAAAGCTGACCTGCCATGTTTTTGGAGCAATGACCTCCTGACCGACTGAGTTGGATGTGCAGTCAATACCAGGTCGACCGTTTGATTCTTGAGGGCATCAAATACTTCCAGCGGCGACTTGTTGAGCTGACAAACGAGCCTTTTTAGGGTCTCCTCTATGTCTGATTCAGTTGTTGCAGAATTTTCATCAGCAAAATCACCGCTTTTCAGTTTCTGTCTCCTTCGGTACGCAATCTGGACCTCCTCAGCCAAGTTTGCCAGGATAAGCATGTGCGATAATGACTTGGTTGTCACGATGGAGTCTTCAGGATCCAACCGGGCTAACAGATTCCCAATCTCATCCAGCTGTTTAGGGTCAAGTGTGCGTTCATACTCAGCAGCTAACTCATAGCATTCCTGGACCTACATATACCAATATAAGTGCAAACTCAGTTTAGATGTTTTGGTGAGCGAAAGAAACTTCATATACTAAGTTGAAGAACAAACAGTGAGAATCATAAATTAGGTAAAACAACAGTAAGAAAATAAAACCAGCTGGTAAAGTGGCCAATGACCTATCTCCTGCTGATACAGCAATAAAACGATCAATAGAATCAAGCCATTCACAACAAATGATCGACAAAAATTTAGTTATGCATCAAGCTTTTAGCATGATATCACATAGGTAAGAAATGTCCAAAATACTCGACGATAAAATCAAAATAGTGCAGTGAAGTTTACAGGCTTATAGCACTGAATAAACAGGACAGTGGTCCCTGTTGGCACAATAATGTAGAACAACATAAATTAAAATACTGCAAGCAGAACTTTGAATACTGTCCATTTTTAGAAGAACGCAACACATCATATCCATAAGTTAACACATATCGACATAGTCTCCAATATTGTCGTGTGGTGCCTTTGAGCGTTACGTTTTTTAGTTACATGTCACTAAAACATAATGAGAAGTATAGGCACACGACAGATCCAAATAATTTTCTGTACATTAGCGGTCAAAGATTTAAAAGGTTGACTTGCCGTGTTCGAAAACGACATCTAAAAAGGTGATGTTCAAAACAAAAGGGGCATGCTTGTACAGTATGTTACGGCATGAGCCACACGTCGCGGCATACCTACTTATTTTAAATATTTGAATATCATGTTTACGCGCTCAAACAACGGCTACCATATAACTGAATAAAGAGAATAGTAGTCCAGGAATATCTACTGTCCAGGAATAACTAAATGGTAGAACCTCAGGATCATACCTACTGTCAAAGGACTTAATTACTAGTATTATGTTTTATCAAGTGCAACATTGCCACCTTTAGAGCACAAACCTTGAAGAACAGGAACAGTGAATCCCACACTAGCAAAAATAACATGTCTATCTAGCTAGATTAATCGCGCAAACTGTACAATGCAGCACAAATGAAAACAGGTCATGGCATTAAAAATCAAGTGCAACATTGCCACCTTTAGAGCACAAACCTTGAAGAACAGGAACAGTGAATCCCACACCGGCAAAAATAACATGTCTATCTAGCTAGATTAATCGCGCAAACTGTACAATGCAGCACAAATGAAAACAGGTCATGGCATTAAAAATCAAGTGCAACATTGCCACCTTTAGGGCACAAACCTTGAAGAACAGGAACAGTGAATCCCACACTGGCAAAAATAACATGTCTATCTAGCTAGATTAATCGCGCAATGCAGCACAAATGAAAACAGGACATGTTATCAAAATCACCACCTAAATCAATCAACAGGTAACTGAAAAGAAAGTGCAGGATAACATGGATGGATCGAGGGAGGGGGCACTACCGTCTTCCTGATCTTGTCCCCCTGGAGGCCCTGGAGGATGCAGAGGAAGCGCTCGATGAGGAGCGCGTCGTACTCCACCAGCTTGTCGTCGTCCGAGAGCTTCTTGGGCGCCAGCATCCGCAGCTGCGCGTCGATGGAGGTCGCCTTGTCCGCCGCATTGCGCGCCATTTCCCCCGACGGGAAAACCCTCTTCCCCCCTTTGTCGCCGTCAGCCTCTGCAACAGCAGCCACAGATTCGAACAAACCCCAGAAACCATCAGCAGGCGGGCGATCAAATCTCGCCCTCAATCGCGGCGCAAAGACGATGAGTAAATCCTGACGCCGCCACCCCGCCCTAGCCACTCCGGCCGATTTCAAGAAAGGACGGGCCTTTTCCCCCCAAATACCACCCGAACCAAGTTCCGATCATCGAACCCCAAGAAAAATAAACGAGATTGGCCGCACAATCCAACAGCCGGCCACAGATTCCTAGGCGAAATCGGGGCGGAACCCCGGCCGCATCGCCGGAACGGAGAGGGGGAAGAGGAAAGCCGCCTCCCGTGTACTACCTTTTTCTGATCAACCTGACGCAAAACGCTGCTTAATTCTTGATGAGAAGGTGGTTCTTGAGGCGAGGCAGTGTCTCGTGTGAGCGGGTGGCTATTTATAGTAGGCCGCTTGTGCAGACTGGCTAGAGTTGATAGACTCGGACGGAGAGGCCTCCAGCCCGGCCAGCTCGTCCGCTTCTGCCTCCCTCCGAGGTGTCACGCCACGGCCCCTCCTGCCTCTTGGCCGGGCGCGATACGGACGCACGCCAATACCTGAAAGCTGCTCGCTTTTTTTTGCCCTTTTTTGCGTGGAAGTTAGCCACTTGGTTAGAGTGCAAAGCGTGGGAGATTAATGAGGGTGTGAATTCCGGAAGGTTCTTAATTCGGTTTGGATTGGAGAAGGTGGCGGCCGCAGGGGAGGCCTGTAAAAATGATTACGGTGGCCTTTCATTTATTTTTATACTGGATGGATGGATGGGTATGGCAGGCTCGGACACAAGGAGTTCGGCTCACTGGACAAGATACCAGTTGCTTTGAGTGTCCGCTTAATTTCCTGCCGCCAAATATACACAAGAGGGGATAATGCGAGAATAATCCATATATTCCGAATCACAACTCAAAAGAGGAGCTATAGCGTGCAATAAATTAATCTATGTTCCCCGCAAGAAATAATAATCTATGTAATACTAACACATTACCATTTGCTACTGCGCTAACCAGCCAGGTACCGCATGTTTATTATCCTCTAAAAAGAGGAAACTTTTCCGAAAACATTTGCATCTAGGGTTGAGAGAAGGAGAGGGATATGAATTTGCAATATATACAATGCAAGTACCACAAACTAGGACATGCATCTAGCACATTTGTCATGCCACTCCGAGGGGCGAATCCCCCCCCCCCCCCCCCCCCCCACACACACACACACCACCGTCATCACGTCCCTTCCCTGGCAGCCCCTAGAGAGTTGATGTCATGTGAAGCGTCGTAGCTGCCGATGAAGGGAGCGGCGGGACTCCTAGGAGTGGAGGAGTGGTCACCTGCAGGAGTTTCGGCAGGGGCGTGGGACAGGGTTGCAACGTGGTGTCTAGTCACAACGGATAGTGGAGGTCAATGGCGGTCGGTGTGGTGTGACAAAGATGGTGCACGACAGTTGCTCGGTGACAACAACCGACGACATGGCGGGTCTCAGCTGACCTCATGCCCAGAACCCCTCAGCTACTGGTGGCTCGAGTCAACCATCACGTGTTGGTGTGAGGGGTTGTTGTGGTCATGTGGTGCAAGCAGCGACACGTTGAGGATTTGTCTAGGATCCGGGAGCCATATCTATATCTACCACTACTTATCACTTGTGACCAATGTGTAGGGTTGTCGTATCACATCCATTGTGGGACTTTGGCATCACGTGTGTGACGTTGAGTGTTTTGTGGCTCCGCTGTTGGCTCTTGTCTTACCCGGGTTGATTGCTTCTTGTGGGCATGGTTATCAATCACGTTGCAATGCCCATGTTAGGATCATGTCCATCATCATCGTATCCGTTAGGTCAACAAGTGGTGGCGACAACATATGTGACTTTGTGTTTGGTGGTGCTTTCTGGACTACCCAAGCTCAAGCTATAGGGTAAAAATCCTAGGTCTGGTGTTAATTGTTGTCAGTATTTTCACGCTCCTTCCTTGTTGAACACGTTGATTGAAGTTTGCTCGGATCCAATCTTCAAGATGAAGGGCCTGTTTGGATCATGCCCATGGTTGCCCTGCCAACGATGGCACGCCAATAATTTGGCACAGGATTCCACCGCCAACAGTTTGCCAAAAAATTGGCTACGTATTGAACAGGAGGAGCTACAGGGCAAAGGGTGAGCCAAATAATCGGAAGCCAACCAAACACACGCCCACGTTGTGGTCAACGCCAAATATTTGGCAGGGCAAACCGGGGCTGCAATCCAAACAGCCTCGAAATCCCATGATATGCCCTACCTTGTGTGTCGTTCCCTTTCGTGGAGTCATTGATTTCAGAGAACCTATCACGCGTGCCATGTGTTCTCAAGGACTGGTCAGTGTAATTTCTTGTCATGCATCACTATTTCCCCTTTCCTTTTCATTTTTCTAATAATTTGGTTGTGTAAATCATCAATGTGTTGACTAGCTCTTTATATAAATATTTTTTTTCATTTATCGTGCATATGATTATATATTGTTGATGTGCAGGACATAAAGAGATGGAGTCTATTAAGAGACGAAGCTCTAGTAGTGGCGGCGGAGCCGGTGGTGGTTTAGATCGGGCGAGCCCCATCCGGTATTTTTTGAATGTGTGCATGTGTGGTAGTTTTTTCAAACTTCATGAACTCGTCAATGTCATTCAAGAAAAGATTTAATAATGTTGTAATAGGAACATTGAATGATGCCAAGTTGCCTTGCCCATCAGAAAAATTCTAGATCCACTACTAAACCATGAAGCCTATGTTGATACATTTATATATGTAATTGTTGTTTTCTTCCATGCCACTGGCTCTTGGCATAAACACAGCTTAAGAGACATGGAGGTTTATGAGTTTTAATATACTAAAATTCAACCCGACATTGCCTAATATATAGTTTTTTATGGAAGAAAACTTCCAATATATTCATAATCAATCATGATAGTACAGAGAAGGTTCGTGGGGCAACTAGCGACGACTGCAAGCACTAGAGCGAGTGGAATGCACGCCGCCATCATCACCTCTCCTTCACTGAAACCGGGAAAATCTTGTTGTAGTAGATAGTCGGAATGTCGCCGTGCTAATTAAGGCCCCATAGGACCATCGCACCAGAGTAGCAACCATTGCTGATGAAGAGAGTCATAAAACAGAAGGATCAAACATGTCTAAACAGATCCTTCGAAGACCAAACCAACCGAATCCTGCGATCAGAGGAAGATACACCTCCACGCGCCCTTAATTGACGCTAGATGCATCATCTGGACGGGGATCAAACATGGAAGACATTTATTCCTACTGAGGGGCATCGCTACCGTCACACGACCTCTACCAAGCGTCGAACCTAACAAGAACGAGAGTGGGGTCCCTCCCACCGGCGGGGGCGGGGGAGGGGGCGAGGTCCCCCACACCTCCACAGCCCAAAGACCATCTGAGGCGGGATGGACTGGTGACACCGCCGACGGGAGGATGAGAAAACCTAATCACCCGGGCCTTTTCGTGGGGAGGAGGAAAGAACAAATGGACATCCTTGCTCCGTCATATTTGATGACGGCCTAATACCTTACCTTTCAACAGTGAAGTGTACAATATCTAATTGGCAATCAAGCACTTATTTCTTGTGCATATCCCCTCCTTTATTAGAAACAATAATGCAAACTGTTTGCACTTTATAGTCGATTAAACCTGCACAATATTAAGCTTAAAACTGATGCATTCTTAGCAAAGTTGTGCTGCAATTTTAAGTTCAATAATATGCTTATATGGATGTATTTATGTAGGTTTACTATTTTGTTGTCCGGGTTAGACTTTTTTTTGTACACATGATATTCATATCGGTTCAACATAATTAAATTTGCACATTATAGTTGGGTAATTAAGAAGTGAACACCTCGTTCATTGAAAGCATGTTCTCCCTTTGTTTTTATTTACTCCGCATATTAGAGTTGACTGAAGTCAAACTTCGTAAAATTTGACCAAGCTTATAGAAAAGAATATAAATATTTAGCATAACAAATCTATATGATGCGAAAGTACATCTAATAGTGAATCTAGTATTGATTTGTTATTGTACATGTTAATATTTTTGTCTATAAACTTTGTCAAAGTTTAAAAAGCTTGACTTTGACCAAAGCTAATATGTGAAGTAAATAAAAACGGAAGGAGTATCACAGAACAACATTTCATGTTAATTTACATATATATAAGAGAAGCATTTGAAGCGTGTCCAGTGAACAAAAGACATGTTATTGAAGACTATCCCAAAATTTAAGGCACGGTTGACTTTGCACAGTTTTCTGAACAATGATAGTACATAAAAATGCATGCATTGAATATGTATAACTGGTAATGTCATACTACTTGTCTTGCAAAACAGTGTTATTTCATGTATATTTATACTAATTTAGTGGACATACAACTAGTGAAAATCATAATCAAAGTTGTGCAATGAAGACCACAAAAGTCAAAGCGCACCGTCCATTTGGAGGAGTACTCGCTAAAATCTCTATCATGCTGCGCGAGCAGGAATTATCCGAGACCAACAGATGCTTGGCACAACCGCACAAGCTTTCCAAAAAAAAGTTGCGCAAGGAGCAGAAATTACGTGACAAGAAACGTTTGCCATTCAATTCGAGTCTGTGACTGTTTAACGAACAAGACATGGTTCCTCAAAAAAAAAGGCCACTGGCAAACCTTACAAAATATTTGATGCCAAGACCGAAAAAAGTGATATACACGAATAAGCTTTTCCAGCTCTGTTTTTACAAGAACACGGATGATAACGAACAAGGAGAGAATTAGCGCAGATGATTAAAAGAAGCAACATAAGTGGAGAGCGGATCAAGAACCTAAACCCTATCCACACTCCGTTCTGTACAATGGTTTGGATAAGGACATCAGTCTATCACGGTACAGAGGAGCTATGATGCTGTACATAGATCTAACTACATAATGAACCATACGCAGCTGTCTTGTGTGGTTGTGTGGTTCACGCGCAAATAAATCTTCAGCTTTGCATAAACTGCCTTTCACGGAAGATCTCTCCTAGTTGCTGGTATAAGGATTTCTGCTCCTCATAGGTTAGGTTTCTTACAATCTGGATGGAGAAAAGTCGGCAATGCATAAGAATCACCCAGGATAACAAGATCATGGTATGAAAACAAGATACAATACTGACCTGATCCAAGATTGTGTCAACAGAGAAATTGTGGGGCGAGATAAAGGATTGGTGATATATGTATGCAAAGACTGCCATGACCATCTGCGAAATGCATGAAAAATCAACATTTGTTCAGCTAAACTGCACAGGCTAGATATTGAATCGTAACGAAATTCCTTCAACTTACTTGACAATCCATTCGGTCAGTAATTCCACCATGTCCAGGTATACTGTCGCCAAAATCCTACAAAATTTGCAGATAAATCATAGTGAAACAGTGTATAATCTCCATACTTCAGTATTCCTAAAGAGAGAAAAATAACGAGGCAGCACGCACCTTTATTTTAAAAGCCCTCTTGAAGCCACTTGCGAAAAATCCTCCAAATGGTGCTATTATCGATGCAAACAAACCAAGGGCTAAAGCATGCCACTGCACGGGTAAAAGGAAAACTTCTTTCCATGGAAACTGCCAGGAGAAAAGTGTTAAATTCAGAAACTCTGGAAACATGATACAAACCCAATGACAAAACAATAGACTAAAATAAATACATCAGTTATTATGATCAAGTTGCATTAATACACCAAGCAGGGGAATTTGATGGATATGGAAGAAGAAAATAGTTTGTTCATTCAATCAAGAATTTGATCACACGCGCATGACGTGATTATGGTTGTTTGACCTTTCAAGGTTTCAAGGATCAGAAAGGGGATAAACTCTGGACATTCAAGTACCAGGTTTAACCTTACCCAAATCCCCATGGTTTTAGCATACATAGCGCACATATGTCAAACTCCGTGGATGCCACTTGCGAGATACATCAGCATCCACAACAAGTCACGACTTGCTGTGCAGAGGTGGACAGACAGCATGTCTTGAAGGATATTAGGGTACTAGAAGTGGGAGGTAGACATTTTTTTCTTGTCAAACACAGTGTTACCCCTCTCTCTATATCTACAGAAGTCTGAGTATAAGCCAGTGCCATTCGTTTGTGGCCGCTGCCAGAGATGACTCTTCTTGACAACTCGCTAAACTTGCTCACGGCCAATTTGGACTTTTGTATAGCCCGCCTTTTTTCAAAAAGAGAAAAGCTGGAAAGTTCACTCGGTTACAAGGAAAAATCATGTCTGCATAAGCCATGCAAATCAAGGCTCACACAAGTACCTGTCATTGCTGATTCCATGCATCGAGCAAGCACACATTGAGAGCAAACATGCCCTTCCTACTGTTCATGTGAGTGAGAAGGCAACCAGGAGAGCAGTGCCAAGGTCAGATTCCGCCACAATGGGGACAATCCGGGCGGTGTTTGGGAGCAGCAGATCAAGGTGGGGTAGTGAGGGAGGGCAGCAGGGAGGAAGGGATGGAGAAATGGAAGGAAATTTCAAGATAGCATGCAGACCCACCATGTTTTTTTGGTTAGTTCCTGATTGGTTGATATGTCATCCAAAACCACTTGCATGTCAACCCCATATCATGGCCATGTAGGATGAAAGCAGAGTAAACTGACTCGGGAAGCACATAAGCTTGTAGTAGAATAAGACAGTGTCAAACTTAACAAATTGAAAGGATGTTCTTACCCATTGTGGCACCCAATCCCCCAAAAAGTAATGCTCTGGCTTAAACATAGAACCGGGATCACAGGTAAGCCATCCTGTCGACAGGTCCTGAAAAATATTTTCATGATAAATTTAAGAACAAATTCAGCAGCCTAACTATTTATCACAACAATCACATTCTTAAGAAAAATCATCTTACCTTTCTTGGGCAGGTTAACCACTGAAAATGACCCATTACGTTTGCCAACTGCCAAAAAAGGGAAAGGTAAGAATGGGAAGAGTAATCTTGTATATAATTCAAGGCTTTCGTCTCACCAGAAAAGCAGAGATGATGGTTGTCACCGATGCACCAATAAAACCTTCCCATGTTTTCTTTGGTGATAACTTGATCAATGGTGTTCTCCCGAGAAAAAACCCAAATAAATACGCAGCAATGTCATTGATCACAATGAGCGAAGCAGGGAGAAGAAACCTGTGCAAGCATAGAATTGAAGATGTATGGAGTTTGTGAAATGTACAGGCTAAAATATCAAAGTAACTCGCTTAATTAGCATGCATAGAACCAAATTGGACGACTTATTCAACAGCGTGTGCTATATAAAGTAGCTTAACTTAAACATGAAAAATAAAAATCTACCCTCCATAATAGATATAGTACAAAATGGAAATAGCAACGCACAGAAATTAAACAGCAACATGGTACACGTATGATCATAGCTGTTGCCTGTTGCGCCAGCACTCCTAAGTTCTTTCCCTTTTTTATTTTATTTTCTTTCTGGTTGGGACCTGAATGTTCTTAAAGTGGTAGGTTGAGAGATACAAACACTACTTCTACCAGAACAAAATCTCAAATAGGTCAATATGGCAACCCAGTGTATGGGAAATTCCTATAAAGTTAGGCCCTGTTCGGTACGTTGGAAAACCGAAGGAAAAGCACTGGAAACTCGTTCCTATGGAATTGCCGCAGGAAACACCGTTCGATACGAAGGAACGCGTCCTTTCCAATCCGATGGAAAGTCTCACACACCTGCGTTTTCACGGGAAAAGAAAAATCTGCCCAGAGCGCTTGTTTTCTCGTAGGCCCGAGGGATGGAAGAGAAAAGCTGCCGCAAACCATGCAACTGGGCCCACACCATGGGTTGATCCATGTACGATTTGGTCCTGCACGCACAGGAATTGAAGGTAGTGCCTATCCTTTTCAACGTTTAAAATAAACTGGCCGGGACCCACATGGGCAGATTTCCTATGGTCACTTTTCCTCTCTCCCGGACGCCAACTGTGCATGCAGGTGCTGCAGTTTTCTATCCTATGTTTTGCAACTGCATTCCTCTCCATTTCCAGCGATTCCCTCCAATCCTATGCTTTTCTTTCCTTTGACCCGAACAGGCCCTTAAAGAGGTTCAGGATTTCATGGCAAAATAGTTTTTACAGCTGTACAGGAAATCAGGCCTCTTGAAGTTACTTTAACAACTTCGGGTGCTTTTTAGGCGAGGAAGCTTCAATGTTTGAACTAGACTAAATAAATACATGTTAAATGTCAGAACTAGGTAGAAATAACCAGACATTTCAGTGAAATCAGAAAGTCAAAATTGTAGACAATAGTACGCTAACAAGGTAAATATATGGCTTACCAGAACATCCCTTCAAATATATTTGCCACGGTGAAAGAAGATTGGGCAAAAACCGTTAAAAGGATCATGTGCGTCCAGGCATACTGTTTGAACTGATAATTGTATGTCTTCTTCTTCAGAGTCAAAATAAACCATACAAATCCTGGATCATGGGAGTTATATATTAGTTTTATGCCAGATATAAACTAGAAACTAACAAGATATGACAAGCAGGTTCCAAGAAAAGAATATCTAAGAGAAACTCATGCAACCAAGCAGATTACAAAATTAAAAGAAACCAGCTTTTCCAGAAAATTGTGTTTTACACAGAACTTTAGTTATTGACCTTTGCAAACCCCTAACAACCATCCAAAATAGGTAAAATAATGTAGAACTTCCATTCCTCCAATATTCAGTACCAAGCAGGCTATAAATGTCATGGGTAGGACAGTCTATTACTCTGTTTTCGATAAGCTCTTTACACATATTAGAGCATCTCCAACGCAATCCCTCAAAACAGACACTGCAAACATCCGCGGGCGCTTCCGGATGCGTCCGCAGAGTGAATACGGAAGTCAGCCATCCAACCCTATACCTCAAATGTCCGCCTCTATTAACTTAAAAAAGATAGCAGCGGCAGCGGGCAACAGCTTTCTGCCAAATATCTTAGCATTCCGATGCATACAAGTAGTCACGTAGCTAGCAGCTTCTGGCAAAACATGCTAGCCAAAGCAGCTTCCGCCAAACAGCCAAACACTAATTAATCACGTTGCTCACTAGCAGCTTCCGCCAAATAGCCTAGCTAGCCAAAGCAGCTTCTGGCCAATAGCCTAGCTAGCCAAAGCAGCTAACACTAATCGCGTTGTTCATACAAGTAGCAGCTTCCACCAAACATGCTTTACGTTGTTCTCCTTCAGTCAAATAGCAGCGGCCTTCCGCCATCCTGCGCGGACAGAGAGGAGAGAGGGGTACGTGGTGGCTTTTGATTGGCCGGGCGGATGTCCGGACTCCCGCAAACCTTCCCCAGGTTCGCTTCCGGTTTGCGGGAATTCGGACAAGGACGCATCCGCGGACAAATACCGGTCTGCTTTGGATGGCAAACTATGTCCGGACAGCTCGGTCCTAACGTATGCGGGTGTTTTGAGCGACAGCGTTGGAGATGCCCTTAGTATGTTAGAATAATGTTATAAGCCAAAAATATTCTTAAAATGACATGGAAGTTTTTAAACAAATCGTCATCAATGGAAATCATTTGCATATTGCAAAATGTATTGAGCCTTACCTGCAATATAAAGAAAATAGCAAATAAACATCTGATACTTTATTAGGCCGCTGACGAGCTTATACAGCAAGTGATCTGAAGTTACTGTGTTAACAAGCTCCCGGCTAAGAAAACGCCCATAAGTAAACAACATTGCGGTGAAGAAGAAGTGCCTGCCAAGAAGTGATAGGACTTGTTCACACAAAAATATATGTACTTTCGAAATGTATTAAATTGGTGGCAGGTAAGTCATTAGCAATTTTCTGGTTCAAAATAATAGTATACCAATTCAGGAGCCTGAACCCTGGCAGTTGTTTCTCTTCGCTGGATCTTCTGAGTAGGTTAAAAAGCTCTGTTGCCATAAATATTTGAATCACAACCACCATGGCCCAGATATAAAGATGACCCATATAAACTACGAACACAAAGCCTCCAATCATCCACAAAGTTGAATATGTACGGATAAGCATTGACTTGTACTTGTTCTGGTCGCTCACAAGCAAAACCGTCCCATTGGCTCTATTCCCATCGGTGGCAGTCTGAAGAAAAATATAAGATTAGCTCCAAAAAAAGATACTCCATTATCAACGAAATAAATGAATGACTGGTAAAACAAAGCAACTGAGCAATAGCGGCACAAGATTTTCTTTTATGCACAGTACAGGCACCTTTTAAGGAAGTTGAGGTGGTGTTTTCCCTTCAGTGTAGCTCTAAGATGTTTGTAGCATAGCCATCACATTTTATGCACAGTACAGGCACCTTTTAAGGAAGTTGAGGTGGTGTTTTCCTTTTAGTGTAGCTCTAAGATGTTTGTAGCATAGCCATCACATTAGTAAACAAAAATTTGCAAGAAAAAGTTAACAACTTTGCTGAAAAACAGGCCTACACATAGTGTGAATGCAACAGCATACTTTGAAATAAAGAGCTTTCCAAACTGGTAAAACATGAAATAAGCCAGACACGCATGGAACAAAATTCGAAAAGAAAAATATCACGAGGACACAGCTAACCTCATTAGGGCGCCTCCGATGTCTCACACGTCCTGCATGAGAAGGAGAAACATCACCAGAGCCTGTATCCTTTTGCATAGCTGCTATCAAATCTATAAAAGAGATAATAGCCGGTTAGACCGGATTCAATAACAATAGCAAATCGTAGAGAATAGCAAGCAGTAAAACACAGAGGAGAGAGGACACACTGTCACTAAGTGGCACGTTGACTCAGTTACTGCTTCATATATGATTCGACGAACAGATTGTGCGCTAGTCGGAGAGCAGAGTATGAAACTCAACTCAGACAATAAGCCGCCCACTGGCACAACAGCTAACCAAGATAAGCAGCATATGTGGCCAGAGTGGAAACTGGGTGCAGGACCACCAGCCAACAATCCAACGCTCCTTGCTGTGTCGTGTCACGGCAAGCGCCTAGAGTTTCCCCACATCAACAAGGCTAACCATTCAAGGTCCACCCAATAAACAAACACATCGCTCTCACGATTATTGAGTGCCGCTCGCAACCGCTCGTCCACAACTACAAGCCATCGGGAAATCGTCTCAATTTAAACAATGCGAGCCTCCCTGGAGCGAAGAATATGTGCAAAGCAGCATTCCCTGGTCCGGCCAGCTAAAAAGCAAGACAGCACATATTCGGTATTCGCCCGAATAAAATAAAAATAAAATCCCAGACCAGCACTAATAAGCTCGTAGCAGCACAAAATCGCGACCCCGAATCACGCGCAAAGCGAAGGAATCCCCCCCGCACAGACGGAACCAATACCCAAACAGACCAGCCGTAAACTGAAACACGGGAGAGCGTAGATCACACGCACCCAGCAAGGGGGCGCAGGGGCGGGCGCCCTCACCGGAGAGCGGAGCCCTCGAGGGAGGAGGGGCGGCGGGCGGCGAGGCCGCGAGCTCGCCGGAACCCTAGCTGGGTCCGGCGGCGGCGGCGGCGGCGGCGAGGAGGCGCTTGGGCGGCGCGGGGTTTGGGGAGGAGACAGAGGCAGTCAGTGGGGGAGTTGAGTTGTGGCGCTTGCGTCGCGCTTCGTGATTATCGCGGTGCGGGGATTCCTTCCAGTTGCTCGGTTTGCATTGCCGCCTTTATGCAAAAAAGAAAGAAAGAGATCGGGCATGGAATAAAAATGGGTGGAAGGAATTCGAAGACCCAAGTGCATCGAGAGGCAGCTTGCCGATTCGGGCCCATGGGAGGGAACCGGCCCGCCCAGGGGTTGGGTTCGTTCTTCTTGTGTACGCTAACGAGAATATTCTATCCATCGTTTTGGTTGTATAGCGCTGGTATTGTCTATCGTTGCAGATGGGAGGTAACCTTGTTATTTGCACGAAAGGGAATCATCCGAGCATGTGCGCAAAAGATGCCAGTGTCAATTCGTTCCAGCAAGAAATGACGAGTTCCGGCCCGTGCATTCATCACTATTCACTAGTATATACAGCCGCACATACACAGTGCTGTAATATGTTGTTTTAGTTCGCCGTTGACGTATGCATTGCCCTCAGTTCGTGTACCACAACTTACCATTCATGATCAGCCTTAGAGGCATGGCATAAGAGTACCTACGCGAACCTGTAGGCCAACATAAGGCATTGACATGATTATAACCTCGCCACTACCGCAGCGGCGGTACTAGGAGAGATGTTAAAGCTATATATGTAAATGCATATATGTAGATAATACTTATATAGTTATAAGACACTGGTGTATTAGTGAAGCTAACCCGAATTTTGTGATGTCGGTTGACGTCATAAACAACATGTAGCACCGCCACTGCACTACCGTGCGTAAGGATGGCAATTTTATCCATGGATATCCGACCCGAATGGATAGGGTTTGGATATGCTTTTGTATCCATGGGCGGTGCCCAAACCCGACCCGATTATTCGTGGGTAGGGCATGGATATAATCTTGTACCCATGGATATACCCAAACCCGACCCGATAGTATGACTTAATGGGAAAAAATCTTCCATCCCTGCCCCACATTCACATGTCCCACGACAATTTTACACTTTTTTTATCTAAACCATGCATAAGAAATCACACAATCCCCATCATAACTTTTATAAGTTGACAGTCAATCCCCTCTGTAACATACTCCAACACCCCTTTCCTTATTTTTATCTCCTTCTTAAATGACTCGTCATTCTCATCTGTTAGAAAAATACTAAATAATCTTAGGTTGTTACTGGATGTTGATTTACCATAAGTGAAGCCTATCCTGCCACGAGGTGAAGAATAGAAGAGTTTATGTTAATATTGTGTTAAGTTTTATTTACATGTCTTGAGAGGACCCAATGGATATCCAGTGGATATGGATATCCATCGGATTTGGACATGGACACAATTTTTCATCCATGGATTTTTTCATGGGCGGGCAAAGACTGTCTTCATGGATATGGATATGGATTTGATATTGTTCAACCCGATCCAAACCCGACCCATTGCCATCCTTAACCGTGTGCTTAACGGAAGTCCTCGCAGGTTATGTTGCTCCCTCGTTTAGGTGATGCTTGCTCGTATCGCAAGAGATGTGTGGACGATAGTCCGTCCTCATATCTAGTTCTTCAGGTCTGGCGTATTTTTCCACAAAATTTTCTTGGTCACGCTCTTCTGTAGAGCGGACAACATGGTTGTACCTCTTGGTCCTCTACCTCCAGTTTCGACCGACAATGAATGTGATCAGTCTCCACCTCGTTGAAGAGTGTGTGAGGTTTTGTTCCTCGTCTCCGTCTGGCCGGAACTGGGGAGTTCTACAGGCCCTTTCCGTTGTTTTGTTCTCCGGGAGGGTGATTTCCAACGCATATTGTAGCCACCGGCATCTTCTAATCTACATCGATCTTCTTGGTCGTTACTTCTATAAGCTCCTAGATTTAAGCAAGTTTGCTCCACTAAGACGGAGGCCCAGAGATGGCAACGAGCTTTCTTACGGCGAGCCGATGGTGGATGCAAGAAGAAGAAGACTTCGGCACCCCAAGAATTTGGATGCATTTTGTAATTTCTTTAAGGGCGTTTTGTAAGGGTTTGGCCTTTAGCCTTTTCACAATAAAAGTTATGCTGCTTATTTCGCTTTTCGGTGCAGGTGGAATGACAACGTCCGGCCACACTGGAGTCGCCTCTTTCCGTAATCGACGCAAACCCGGAGTTTTTCTTAAAATGGCACCCCGCCTTATTCAAATTAATGTTAATTGAGTTTGGTATACAAACACCATTCGGCGCGAAAACCAGCCAGACGTATCTGCCAATATCCAAGCTTAGCAAGAACCTCGCTAACCTATTTTCTTCTTTATTTGATAATCTTCCTTCATGGCAGAAAGACACAACATCAAAAGCATGTGAGTGAGCTCGAATTTATCGATGATACATTGGTGATATGAGCGTATGTAGATCTGCACTTGTCATGAAAGGTTTTGGTTACACTCAAACCTTCCCGCTAGTGCTTCCAATGTTTCATCTATGGTGACTCCATCAAAAACTATACTCGATGCTCCGAGAAATTAACCTAAATTGCTTTTGACCACCACCACCGCAGCTCCTTTATCATCAGGTTTCCCTAGTGTGGCGTCGACATTAAACTTCGCTGAGCCAGGGAGGTAGGGATCCATGCTAGCACATTAAGCCTTGTCGAACTGACGCTTTCGTAACCTTATGTAGCATAGTAAGCTCCCGCTAAATAATTTCCTCTAAAGCTATGAGTAGATAGCTGGCGTTGGAAAAGATTTCCATGAATAGCCTTTTTTCTATCATGTCAGATCGCCCAAAGAATGACTAAAATTATGTCATTTCATGTGGCAGCATCTTCTCTATAAGTTCCAAGTTCCAGTCTTTTGATTTTACCTAATTTTTCATATATATATATATATATATTTATATATATATATACTTGCTCTACAACTTCTTCTGCTGCCAATGCCTAGACACATTTTGACATTGCGCATTCAATTAACGAATGTCTTCAAGATATCTGCCATTCCACATGTGGCACATTTGTTCTCTTCCGCGATATACCATGTTGCGAAATGTCAATTGTGTATGGAGAGAATCTTTTGCTAATCTCCATACAAAAACCTTTATCTTTGACGGTACATGAACACGCAAAATCCAACTCCGGAATTTATCCTCTTTCCTTTATTCAGAAGAGCCCCTAGTTCCTTCTAACCAAGCTTCTTCTATTTGTTTTAGTTTGGAGATGTAGATTCATGGCTCCATTTTATGTCACATTTTAGAGGTCGCTTGTTGCATAAAACTCCTTATATCATGTCCCATGGATCCACTTTCATGTTCATTATGCATGATTCTTATTTACACTCATTTTAATGTGAGCATTAAATAATCTTTACTTGTATTACCTTTTTCTTTGCTTTGTTGTATGTGTAGGTGATTTGAAACTCACATGGACCCAAGTAGGAATGAATACGGAGGAATTACAAGCACTAGATCAAGGCCTTTCATGGATTTTGAGGAAAGGAGATTCCACAAAAAGCCCAGTGGGGATATCCAATACCATAAGGTTATCGGGCTCATTCATACAAATCCAGTGAGCCCAAAAACACCCAAGTCGAAGTTCGTCTGAGTAAATGGTGATCAAAATATGAAACACCATGCGCAGGTTCTAGTACGAGCATCCACACTCATACATGTGCTTGTAGGAAGTGATTATGACAACGAGAATTGTTGTAACTTTCATGATTCTTTACCAATTTTGTCTCTGTTTGTTCCAAGAGGATCCTTGGGCCTCGAGGAAGGTCTTGGAAAATATTGGGACTCACCTAGTGTCGGTTTAAGAACCTACATATGACTTGTGAGCAACAACCCTTTTAGAGTTCGGCCAGGGACTGAACACGTCTAGCAATCCTAAGTCACGGATGAAATGTGGTGGGTGAACTACAGATGAACACAAAGAACTACCCAGGTTTTTGCCACCTTCTTGGTGTAATACCCTACTCCTGCCTTACTATGTATTACAGTGGTAGAGAGCTACAATGTGTCTGTTACAAGATGAAAAGATCGACCCTCATGAGGCTTTGGTCTCCCCTATTTATAGAGTCGGGGAAGGACCTGTCGGAGGTTCTTGTTGGTTGAATATACATTGGAGTAGGCTGGTATAGCCTGTACCATGGTGGCATGGTCGCCCATGTCATGCTTGTATGAGTGATGATGACATCCTCTCGGGGCAGTGTGTTACCCCCTAGATACTTATCTGCCTCCTTCAGTATACGTTGGATGGTAGCGAAGTATCGCCAGTGTAGAAGTGTAATTGGTAGGCGAATCTTATTGTAGTCGTTGTAGATGACTTGGTCCGCACGGGTTCTTCTGGAGCCCATGCGCAAGGGCTACCCATTCACCCTTCGTCCCTTAATTTCCTAAAGCAGGTTGTAGTGTTCCTTGGTACGGGCCATCACACGACCTCTAGAGTCAAGACCCATTCCTCCCGAATGGGTAGGTGGTGTGTCAACGCGTCTTCTTGGGGAGGCCCCGCGAAGGACTTCCCGGAGATGGTCTGCTCTCATCTCTTGAACTATATCCTGACAACCCAGGCCATAGTCCAGCGGGCACATCAGGGTCTCCAAAAGGTATTCCCCTGGGTGGAGAAATGTGTTTGCCTTTGTCGTCAAAGCTCCTCTTTACCGAGTTAGTAATACGTGGCGACCAGCTACAGGGCTCGAGATGGGGGACGGGGCCCTGCCGCTCCAGAGCCTTAACATATGGCGACCAGCCACTCATGATGGGACCGGGTGTTGGAGACTTTTCTATGTTGCATTGAAGGATGGCTTGGTCGGTGGTTTTGTCAGACCATGGGAGCACCTCGATTCCCAACCACGCTTGCGGCGCATTCTGGGGAAGTAGAGAACATGGACAATTATCACCGAGAGGCGGGCGGTTTCTCTTCCGTCTGATGTGAGGGGCCAGAACACCATTAGCTTGTTCCGTCGTCCTTGCCACCCAACCATCCTCTGTCGTTGCCACAATTCCTTCTTCTTTTCCCCGCTTCTACCCCCATTCGAGATCTCCTTTCCATGGCGTCTTGTAGTTCCAAGCCCGTTGCGGATAAGGGTAAGAAAAGCAAGGAGGCGGCGATGCCGCAGCCGCTGGAGCTGGCCTTGCACGAGTCGGTTTACACGGATGCCGACAGCAAGGGACTATGCTTCTTGGTTGGTGGCCTTAGGCATCAGTGGGGGTGCTCTCAAATGTTGCCGGCAGGTAGCCAATTAAGGAGTAGATGCGGACATGGTCCCCATCTTCGTCAATTTCCTTGTCGCCGGTCTGGTGTCCACTTTCTCTGAATTCTTCTTGGCAGTGCTGGAGCATTATGTACTCCATATGTTGCACCTCCACCCGGATGTGGTGTTGGCCTTGGCCATCTTCGCCCATCTCTATGAGGGCTTCGTCGAAGTGCGGCCATCGATGGAGCTTTTTCGACATTTCTACTCCCCCCGCCTGAAGGAAATATGCCCTAGAGGCAATAATAAAGTTGTTATTTATATTTCCTTATATCATGATAAATGTTTATTATTCATGCTAGAATTGTATTAACCGGAAACTTAGTACATGTGTGAATGCATAGACAAACAGAGTGTCCCTAGTATGCCTCTACTTGACTAGCTCGTTAATCAAAGATGGTTAAGTTTCCGAGCCATGGACATGTGTTGTCATTTGATGAACGGGATCACATCATTAGAGAATGATGTGATGGAGTAGACCCATCCGTTAGCTCAACACTATGATCATTTAGTTTATTGCTATTGCTTTCTCCATGACTTATACATGTTCCTATGACTATGAGATTATGCAACTCCCAAATACCGGAGGAACACTTAGTGTGCTATCAAATGTCACAATGTAACTGGGTGATTATAAAGATGTTCTACAGGTGTCTCCGATGGTGTTTGTTGAGTTGGCATAGATCGAGATTAGGATTTTTCACTCCGATTGTCGGAGAGGTATCTCTGGGCCCTCTCGGTAATGCACATCACTATAAGACTTGCAAGCAATGTGACTAATGAGTTAGTTGCGGGATGATGCATTATGAAATGAGTAAAGAGACTTGCCGGTAACGAGATTGAACTAGGTAGGATGATACCGACGATTGAATCTTGGGCAAGTAACATACCGATGACAAAGGGAACAACGTGTGTTGTTATGCGGTTTGGCTGATAAAGATCTTCATAGAATATGTAGGAACCAATATGAGCATCCAGGTTCCGCTATTGGTTATTGACCGGAGATGTGTCTCGGTCATGTCTACATAGTTCTCGAACCCATAGGGTCCGCACGCTTAACGTTCGATGACGATATGTATTGTGAGTTATGTGATTTGATGTACCGAAGGTCGGAGTCCCAAATGTGATCACGGACATGACGAGGAGTCTCGAAATGGTCGAGACATGAAGATTGATATATTGGAAGGTTATGTTTGGACACCGGAAAGGTTTCAGATAGGTTCGGGCATTTTCCAGAGTACTGGGGGGTTACCGGACCCCCCCGGGGGGTTAATGGGCCTTCATGGGCTTTAGTGGAAGAGAGGAGAAGGCAGCCAAGAGGAGGGGCACACCTCCCAAGCCCAATCCGAATTGGGGAGGGGGGCCGACCCCCCTTTCCTTCTTCCCCTCTTCCCTTTCCTTCCCCTCCTAGTTGGACTAGGAAAGGGGGAACCTACTCCTAGTAGGAGTAGGATTCCCCCCTTGGGGCGCGCCCTATGAGGCCGGCCGGTCCCCTCTGATACGTCTCCAACGTATCTATATTTTTTGATTGCTCCATGCTATATTACCTACTATTTTGGACTACATTGGGCTTTATTTTCCACTTTTATATTATTTTTGGGACTAACCTATTAACCGAAGGCCCAGCCCAGAATTGTTTTTTTTCCTATTTCAGTGTTTCGGAGAAACAGAATATCAAACGGAGTCCAAACGGAATAAAATCTTCGGGAACGTGATTTTCTCACCAAACGTGATCCAGGAGACTTGGACCCTACTCCAAGGAGTCAAAGAGGCAGTCACGAGGGTGGGGGGCGCCCCTCCCCCCCTAGGGCGCGCCCCCTGCCTCGTGGGCCCCTCGGTGCTCCTCCGACGTACTCCTTCCTCCTATATATACCTACGTACCCCCAAACGATCAGAACAGGAGCCAAAAACCTAATTCCACCACCGCAACTTTCTGTATCCACGAGATCCCATCTTGGGGCCTGTTCCGGAGCTCCGCCGGAAGAGGGTCGTCATCACGGAGGGCTTCTACATCATCATAGCCTCTCCGATGAAGTGTGAGTAGTTTACCTCAGACCTTCGGGTCCATAGTTAGTAGCTAGATGGCTTCTTCTCTCTTTTTGGATCTCAATACAAAGTTCTCCCCCTCTCTTGTGGAGATCTATTCGATGTAATCTTCTTTTTACGATGTGTTTGTTGAGACCGATGAATTGTGGGTTTATGATCAAGTCTATCTATGAATAATATTTGAATCTTCTCTGAATTCTTTTATGTATGATTGGTTATCTTTGCAAGTCTCTTCGAATTATCCGTTTGGTTTGTCCAACTAGATTGGTAGTTCTTGCCATGGGAGAAGTGCTTAGCTTTGGGTTCGATCTTGCGGTGTCCTTTCCCAGTGACAGAAGGGGCAGCAAGGCACGTATTGCATCATTGCCATCGAGGATAACAAGATGGGGTTTATTTCATATTGCATGAATTTATCTCTCTACATCATGTCATCTTGCTTAAGGCGTTACTCTGTTTTAAACTTAATACTCTAGATGCATGCTGGATAGCGATCGATGAGTGGAGTAATAGTAGTAGATGCAGAATCGTTTCGGTCTACTTGTCACGGACGTGATGCCTATATACATGATCATGCCTAGATATTCTCATAACTATGCTCAGTTCTGTCAATTGCTCAATAGTAATTTGTTCACCCACCGTAGAATACTTATGCTCTTGAGAGAAGCCACTAGTGAAACCTATGGCCCCCGGGTCTATTCTCATCATATCAATCTCCATCACTTAATCTTGCTTTGCTTTTTTACTTTTCCTTTACTTTTTACTTTGCATCTTTATACCAAAAATATTATATCTATCAGATCTCACTCTCGTAAGTGACCGTGAAGGGATTGACAACCCCTAATCGCATTGGTTGCGAGTAGCTATCGCTTTGTGTAGGTACGAGGGACTTGAGCATGGCCTCCCACTGGATTGATACCTTGGTTCTCAAAAACTGAGGGAAATACTTATGCTACTCTGCTGCATCATCCCTTCCTCTTCGGGGAAAACCAATGCAAGCTCAAGACGTAGCAAGAAGGATTTCTGGCACCGTTGCCGGGAAGCCTACGCAAAAAGTCAACATACCAAGTACCCATCACAATCCCTATCTCTCGCATTACATTATTTGCCATTTGCCTCTCGTTTTCCTCTCCCCCCACTTCACCCTTGCCGTTTTATTTGCCCTCTCTCTCTATCCTCCCTCTCTATTTGCCTCTTTTGCCCGCTTGCTCTTGTTTGCTTGTGTGCTGGTTTGCTTATTTGTCGCGATGGCTCAACCGAGATTTGGTGATCTTCACCTTAAAAGGTTAGAGGAGATCGAAAACAACGTTAGGAAGTTTATGGTTTTGCAATTTGAGCATAATAATTTCTTCAGAAATGAGCTTAAGGAACAAAAAAGTTTTATGAATTATATGAATAAAGAGCTTGATGATATGTCTAAGGAATTTGATGGAATAAGATCCCAAATTGCTCGTCTAGAAAAGATGACTGCTGAAATTTCGGATATGCAAGCCACCTTAGTTAATAAGATGGCCGCTAAACCGAATTCCTATGAAAATCAAGATGAAGATCTAAAAGTTATTGATGTGTCCCCTATTAAATCTTTGTTTTGCAATATGAATCTTGATGAAACTGAATATGATCTTCCTTTACCTAGAAGGCGTTCTAAAAATTTGGAGTATTTAGATCTTAATGATGAAATTGATGAAAGTGGGATTGAAAGAAATAAAAATCTAGATGTTGCTAAACCCACTATATTGGATTTCAAGGAATTTAATTATGAAAGTTGCTCTTTAATTGATTGTATTTCCTTGTTGCAATCCGTGCTAAATTCTCGACATGCTTATAGTCAAAATAAAGCCTTCACCGAACATATTGTTGATGCCTTGATGCAATCTTATGAAGAAAAACTTGAGTTGAAAGTTTCTATCCCTAGAAAACTCTATGATGAGTGGGAACCAACTATTAAAATTGAAATTAAAGATCATGAGTTTTATACTTTGTGTGATTTGGGTGCTAGTGTCTCCACTATTCCCAAAACTTTGTGTGATTTGCTAGATTTCCGCAATTTTGATGATTGCTCTCTAAACTTGCATCTCGTGGATTCTACTATTAATAAACCTATGGGAAGGATTAATGATGTTCTTATTGATGCAAATAGGAATTATGTGCCCGTAGATTTCATTGTTCTTGATATAGATTGCAATCCTTCTTGCCCTATTATTCTTGGTAGACCTTTCCTTAGAACGGTTGGTGCGATTATTGATATGAAGGAAGGGAATATTATATTTCAATTTCCATTAAAAAAGGGCATGGAACACTTTCCAAGAAATAAAATAAAATTACCATATGAAACTATCATGAGAGCCACTTATGGATTGCCTACCAAAGATGTCAATACCTAGATCTATCCTCGCTTTTATGCCTAGCTAGGGGCGTTAAACGATAGCGCTTGTTGGGAGGCAACCCAATTTTATTTTTATTCCTTGATTTTTGCTCCTGCTTAGTAATAAATAAATAAATTATTTAGCCTCTGTTTTGTTTGTGTTTTGTTGTGTGTTTAATTAGTGTTTGTGCCAAGTAGAACCGTTGGGAAGACTTGGGGAAAGTCTTGTTGAACTTGCTGTAAAAAAACAGAAACATTAGTGCTCACGAGAACTTCTGTCATTTTTATTTGAAGAGTTCTATTTAGTTAATTCTTTTTGCATATGATTAATAGATAAATTCCTCACGTACAGCAATTTATTTTAGAATTTTTGGGGTTCCAGATCTTGCGTTAGCTACAGATTACTACAGACTGTTCTGTTTTTGACAGATTCTGTTTTTCGTGTGTTGTTTGCTTATTTTGATGAATCTATGGCTAGTAAAATAGTTTATAATCCATAGAGAAGTTGGAATACAGTAGTTTTAATACCAATATAAATAAAGAATGATTTCATTACAGTAACTTGAAGTGGTCTTTTGTTTTCTTTCGCTAACGGAGCTCACGAGTTTTCTATTTTGAGTTTTGTGTTGTGAAGTTTTCAAGTTTTGGGTGAATTCTTTTGATGGATCATGGAACAAGGAGTGGCAAGATCCTAAGCTTGGGGATGCACATGGCACCCCCAAGATAATCCAAGGACACCAAAAAGTCAAAGCTTGGGGATGCCCCGGAAGGCATCCCCTCTTTCGTCCACTTCCATCGGTAATTTACTTGGAGCTATATTTTTATTCACCAACATGATATGTGTTTTGCTTGGAGCATCTTGTATTATTTGTGTCTTTGTGTCTTAGTATACCACAATCATCCTTGCTGTACACACCTTTTGAGAGAGCCATACATGAATTAAAATTTGATAGAATACTCTATGTGCTTCACTTATATCTTTTGAGCTAAGTAGTTTTGCTCTATGTGCTTCACTTATATCTTTTGAGCTAAATAGTTTTGCTCTATGTGCTTCACTTATATCTTTTGAGCGTTATAATTTTGCTCTATGTGCTTCACTTAGATCTTTTAGAGCACGGTGGTGGATTTTTTTTAAAGAAACTATTGATCTCTCATGCTTCACTTAAAATATTTTGAGAGTCTCTTAATAGCATGGTAATTTGCTTAATAATAATATGCTTGGTATTCAAGATTTGTGAAACTTTCTTTTGAGTGTGTTGAATACTAAGAAAAGATTGAAGCATGATAATTGTTTTGAGATATGGAGGTGATAATATTAAAGTCATGCTAGTTGAGTAGTTGTGAATTTAAAGAATACTTGTGTTAAAGTTTGTGATTCCCGTAGCATGCACGTATGGTGAACCGTTATGTGATGAAGTCGGAGCATGATTTATTTATTGATTGTCTTCCTTATGAGTGGCGGTCGGGGACGAGCGATGGTCTTTTCCTACCAATCTATCCCCCTAGGAGCATGCGCGTAATACTTTGCTTTGATAACTTCTAGATTTTTGCAATAAGTATATGAGTTCTTTATGACTAATGTTGAGTCCATGGATCATACACACTCTCACCCTTCCACCTTTGCTAGCCTCTCTAATACCGCTCACCTTTCGCCGGTATCATACACCTACCATATACCTTCCTCAAAACAGCCACCATACCTACCTATTATGGCATTTCCATAGCCATTCCGAGATATATTGCCATGCAACTTTCCACCGTTCCGTTTATCATGACACATTCATCATTGTCATATTGCATATCCCGGTACACCGTCGGAGGCATTCATATAGAGTCATATTTTGTTCTAAGTATCGAGTTGTAATTGTTGAGTTGTAAGAAAAATAAAAGTGTGATGATCATCATTTTTAGAGCATTGTCCCAAGTGAGGAAAGAATGATAGAGACTATGATTCCCCCATAAGTCGGGATAAGACTCCGGACGAAAAATAAATAAAAGAGGCCAAAGAAGCCCAAATAAAAAGAGAAAGAAAAGAGGCCATAAAAAAGAGAAAAGGCCCAAATAAAAAAAATAAAAAAATGAGAGAAAAAGAGAGAAGGGACAATGTTACTATCCTTTTACCACACTTGTGCTTCAAAGTAGCACCATGATTTTCATAGTAGAGAGTCTCTCATGTTATCACTTTCATATACTAGTGGGAATTTTACATTATAGAACTTGGCTTGTATATTCCAATGATGGGCTTCCTCAATTGCCCTAGGTCTTCATGAGCAAGCAAGTTGGATGCACATCCACTTAGTTTCTTTTTGAGCTTTCATATACTTATAGCTCTAGTGCATCCGTTGCATGGCAATCCCTACTCACTCACATTGATATCTATTGATGGGCATCTTCATAGCCCGTTGATACGCCTAGTTGATGTGAGACTATCTTCCCCTCCTTTTTGTCTTCTCCACAACCACCATTCTATTCCACCTATAGTGCTATATCCATGGCTCACGCTCATGTATTGCGTGAAGATTGAATTTTTTTTAAAAGTTAGAGTATGAAACAATTGCTTGGCTTGTCTTCGGGGTTGTGCATGATTTAAATACTTTGTGTGGTGAAGATAGAGCATAGCCAGACTATATGATTTTGTAGGGATAACTTTCTTTGGCCATGTTATTTTGAGAAGACATAATTGCTTTGTTAGTATGCTTGAAGTATTATTATTTTTTATGTCAATATAAACTTTTATCTTGAATCTTTCGAATCTGAATATTCATATCACAATTAAGAAGATTTGCATTGAAATTATGCCAAGTAGCACTCCGCATCAAAAATTCTCTTTTTATCATTTACCTACTCGAGGACGAGCAGGAATTAAGCTTGGGGATGCCTGATACGTCTCCAACGTATCTATAATTTTTGATTGCTCCATGCTATATTACCTACTGTTTTGGACTATATTGGGCTTTATTTTCCACTTTTATATTATTTTTGGGACTAACCTATTAACCGGAGGCCCAGCCTAGAATTGCTGTTTTTTTGCCTATTTCAGTGTTTCGGAGAAACATAATATCAAACGGAGTCCAAACGGAATAAAATCTTCGGGAACGTGATTTTCTCACCGAACGTGATCCAGGAGACTTGGACCCTACTCCAAGGAGTCAAAGAGGCGGTCACGAGGGTGGGGGGTGCCCCCCTAGGGCGCGCCCCCTGCCTCGTGGGCCCCTCGGTGCTCCTCCGACATACTCCTTCCTCCTATATATACCTACTACCCCCAAACGATCACAACAGGAGCCAAAAACCTAATTCCACCGCCGCAACTTTCTGTATCCACGAGATCCCATCTTGGGGCCTGTTCCAGAGCTCCGCCGGAAGAGGGCCATCATCGCGGAGGGCTTCTACATCATCATAGCCTCTCCGATGAAGTGTGAGTAGTTTACCTCAGACCTTCGGGTCCATAGTTAGTAGCTAGATGGCTTCTTCTCTCTTTTTGGATCTCAATACAAAGTTCTCCCCCTCTCTTGTGGAGATCTATTCGATGTAATCTTCTTTTTGTAGTGTGTTTGTTGAGACTGATGAATTGTGGGTTTATGATCAAGTCTATCTATGAATAATATTTGAATCTTCTCTGAATTCTTTTATGTATGATTGGTTATCTTTGCAAGTCTCTTCGAATTATCCATTTGGTTTGGCCAACTAGATTGGTAGTTCTTGCCATGGGAGAAGTGCTTAGCTTTGGGTTCGATCTTGCGGTGTCCTTTCCCAGTGACAGAAGGGGCAGCAAGGCACGTATTGCATCATTGCCATCGAGGATAACAAGATGGGGTTTATTTGATATTGCATGAATTTATCTCTCTACATCATGTCATCTTGCTTAAGGGGTTACTCTGTTTTTAACTTAATACTCTAGATGCATGCTGGATAGCAATCGATGAGTGGAGTAATAGTAGTAGATGCAGAATCGTTTCGATCTACTTGTCACGGACGTGATGCCTATATACATGATCATGCCTAGATATTCTCATAACTATGCTCAGTTCTGTCAATTGCTCAACAGTAATTTGTTCACCCACCGTAGAATACTTATGCTCTTGAGAGAAGCCACTAGTGAAACCTATGGCCCCCGGGTCTATTCTCATCATATCAATCTCCATCTATTTAATCTTGCTTTGCTTTTTTACTTTGCCTTTACTTTTTACTTTGCATCTTTATACCAAAAATACCAAAAATATTATATCTATCAGATCTCACTCTCGTAAGTGATCATGAAGGGATTGACAACCCCTAATTGCGTTGGTTGCGAGTAGCTATCGCTTTGTGCAGGTACGAGGGACTTGAGCGTGGCCTCCTACTGGATTGATACCTTGGTTCTCAAAAACTGAGGGAAATACTTACGCTACTCTGCTGCATCATCCCTTCCTCTTCGGGGAAAACCAACGCAAGATCAAGACGTAGCACCCTCCTCCACTCATTTATATACGGGGAGGGGGAACCCCATAGACACACAAGTTGATCTCTTAGCCGTGTGCGGTGCCCCCTCCACAGATTTCCACCTCGGTCATATTGTCGTAGTGCTTAGGCGAAGCCCTGTGTCGATAACTTCATCATCACCGTCAACACGCCGTCATGCTGACGAAACTCTCCCTCGGCCTTAGCTGGATCTAGATTTCGAGGGACGTCACCGAGCTGAATGTGTGCAGATCGCGGAGGTGCCATGCGTTCGGTACTTGATCGGTTGGATCGTGAAGACGTTCGGCTACATCAACCGAGTTACTCAAAGCTTCTGCTTTCAGTCTACGAGGGTACGTAGACACACTCTCCCCTCTCGTTGTTATGCATCTCCTTGACAGATCTTGTGTGATTGTAGGAATTTTTTTGAAATACTGCGTTCCCAACAGTGGCATCCGAGCCAGGTCTATGCGTAGATGTTATATGCACGAGTAGAACACAAAGGAGTTGTGGGCATGGGTATATACATATTGCTTGCCGTCACTAGTTATTTCTTGATTCAACGGTATTGTTGGATGAAGCGGCCCAGTCCGACATTACATGACCGCGTTCATGAGACTGGTTCTACCGACGTGCTTTGCACACAGGTGGCTGGCGGGTGTCTGTTTCTCCAACTTTAGTTGAATCGGATTCAATGAACAAGGTTCTTTCTGAAGATAAAAAATCAATCACTATACCACGTTGTGGTTTTTATGTCGTAGGTAAGAACGGTTCTTGCTAAGCCTGTAGCAGCCACGTAAAAGTTGCAACAACAAAGTAGAGGACGTCTAACTTGTTTTTGCAGGGCATGTTGTGATGTGATATGGTCAAGACGTGATTATATAAATTGTTGTATGAGATGATCATGTTTTGTAATAGTTATCGGCAACTGGCAGGAGCCATATGGTTATCGCTTTATTGTATGAAATGCAATCGCCATGTAATTGCTTTACTTTATGACTAAGTGGTATCGATAGTCATAGAAGCAATAGCTGACGAGATGACAACGATGCTTCGATGGAGATCAAGGTGTCAAGCCGGTGAGGATGGTGATCATGATAGTGCTTTGGAGATGGAGATCAAAGGCATAAGATGATGGTGGCCATATCATATCACTTATTTGATTGCATGTGATGTTTATCCTTTATGCATCTTATTTTGCTTAGTTCGGCGGTTGCATTATAAGATGATCTCTCACTAAATTTCAAGGTACAAGTGTTCTCCCTGAGTATGCACCATTGCTACAGTTCGTCGTGCTGAGACACCACATGATGATCGGGTGTGATAAGCTCTACGTTCACATACAACGGGTGCAAGCCAGTTTTGCACATGCAGAATACTCGGGTTAAACTTGACGAGCCTAGCATATGCAGATATGGCCTCGGAACACCGATATCGAAAGGTCGAGCGTGAATCATATAGTAGATATGATCAACATAGTGATGTTCACCATTGAAAGCTACTCCATCTCACGTGATGATCGGACATGGTTTAGTTGATATGGATCACGTGATCACTTAGATGATTAGAGGGATGTCTATCTAAGTGGAAGTTCTTAAGTAATATGATGAATTGAACTTTAATTTATCATGCACTTAGTAACTGATAATATTTTGCATGTCTATGTTATTGTAGATAAATGGCCCGTGCTGTTGTTCCGTTGAATTTTAATGCATTCCTAGAGAAAGCTGAGTTGAAAGATGATGGTAGCAACTGCACGGAATGGGTCCATAACTTGAGGATTATCCTCATTGCTGCAAAGAAGAATTACGTCCTGGAAGCACCGCTAGGTGCCAAACCCGCTGCAGGAGCAACTCCAGATGTTATGAACACCTGGCAGAGCAAATCTGATGACTACTCGATAGTTCAGTGTGCCATGCTTTACGGCTTAGAACCGGGACTTCAACGACGTTTTGAACGTCATGGAGCATATGAGATGTTCCAGGAGTTGAAGTTAATATTTCAAGCAATTGCGCGAATTGAGAGATATGAAGTCTCCAATAAGTTCTACAGCTGTAAAATGGAGGAGAATAGTTCTGTCAGTGAGCACATACTCCGAATGTTTGGGTACCACAATCAGTTGACTTGGCTGGGAGTTAATCTTCCGGTTGATAGTGTCATTGACAGAGTTCTTCAATCACTGCCACCAAGCTACAAAAGCTTCGTGATGAACTATAATATGCAAGGGATGGATAAGACAATTCCCGAGCTCTTCACGATGCCAAAAGCTGTGGAGGTAGAAATCAAGAAGGAGCATCAAGTGTTGATGGTCAACAAGACCACTAGTTTCAAGAAGGGCAAAGGAAAGAAGGGGAACTTTAAAAAGAACACCAAGCAAGTTGTTTCTCAAGTGAAGAAGCCCAAGTATGGACCTAAGCTTGAGACTTAGTGCTTCTACTGCAAAGGGACTGGTCACTGGAAGCGGAACTGCCCTAGGTATTTGGCGGATAAGAAGGATGACAAAGTGAAAGGTATATTTGATATACATGTTATTGATGCGTACCTTACTAATGCTCGCAGTAGCGCCTGGGTATTTGATACTGGTTCTATTTCTAATATTTACAACTCGAAATAGGGGCTACGAATTAAGCGAAGATTGGCTAAGGACGAGGTGATGATGCGCGTGGGAAATGGTTCCAAAGTCGATGTGATCACCGTCGGCACGCTACCTCTACATCTACCTTCGGGATTAGTTTTAGACCTGAATAATTGTTATTTGGTGCCAGCGTTAAGCATGAACATTATATCTGGATCTTGTTTGATGCGAGACGGTTATTGATAATCCCCAAGTGCAGGGAATCATCCTAGCAATTCTCAGTGGTGGAAGTGATAAGTATGGAGTGTCAAACCCACAAGGAGCTAAATGTAAGATCAATATTCTCTCAAGCCCTATCTGCCATTGATACGATTCTACGTACACCGAACGTTTGCTTCCAACTAGAAACGAGAAATAAAACTACGTTGTGGGTATGAAGAGGATAACTTTGCATGATATCGGAGAGCTAAAATATGAAAGTTGGTGTTGTTATCATAAAGTTAGAATATATTACTAATTATTATAAATAGCGAGTGTGGAATAATGATGGATCGGTGTGCGGAATTGTCCTAGACAATTGTTAACAAGACGGATAGTCATCATTGCAATTTCATATGAGGGGGAGGCATAAGTTAACATACTTTCTCTTCTTGGATCATATGCACTTATGATTGGAACTCTAGCAAGCATTCGCAACTACTACAGATCATTAAGGTAAAACCCAACCATATCATTAAAGCATCAAGTCCCCTTTATCCCATACGCAACAACCCCCTTACTCGGGTTTATGCTTCTGTCACTCAAGCAACCCACTATAAGCGAATCATGAACGTATTGCAACACCCTACAGCGGGAATCCCTCGCGCTTGCGCGACACGGAGGGCACAATAGGACATCACCAAAATAAAACATACAACTCATACCAATCTAGATCAACAATCAACCCAAAGACAAAGGATACCTACTCAAAACATCATAGGATGGCACCACATCATTGGATCATAATCTGTGGCATAAAGCACCATGTTCAAGTAGGGATTACAGCGGGGTGCGGGAGAGTGGACCGTGTAAAAGAGATGAGGATGGTGATGATGATGGTGATGTTGATGAAGACGATCACCGCGGCGATGATTCCCCTCCTGATGGCACTCCGGCGCCACCGAGAGAGAGGAGGAGAGGTTCTACCCCTTGTGCTTCCTCCTTCATGTCCTCCCCTGGATGGGGAGAGGTTCTCCCTCTAGTCCTTGGCCTTCATGACGATGATGGCCCCTCCGGGATCCTCCTCCACGTGCTCCGATGATGATGGCCCCCTCCAGCAGGGTGCCAGAGAGGGCCTAGATTGATTTCTCATGGCTACAGAGGCTTGCGGTGGCAGAACTTCCGATCTAGGTTATTTTCTGGAGGTTTGGGCATTTATAGGAGAGGTTGGCGTCGAGAACAAGTTAAGGGGCCCCACGGGAAGTCCACGAGGCACAGGGGCGCACCCAGGGGGGTGGGCGCGCCCCCACCCCCGTGGGGCCCATGGGACTCCCCTCTGGTAGATTTTTGTTCCGGTATTTTTTATATTTTCCAGAAAAATTCTCCGTTGATTTTCATCGCATTCCGAGAACTTTTATTTCTGCACAAAAACAACACCACGGTAGTTCTGTTGAAAATGGCGTCACTCCATGTTAGTTCTAATCAAATCATACCAAAATCATATAAAACTATTGTAAACATGGCATGAATACTTCATAAATTATAGATACGTTGGAGACGTATCAGTTATTCATTTAAATCAGAGAATAATGGTTGTTCTATTTATATGAGTAATATCTTTTATGGTCATGCACCCTTGATGAGTGGTCTATTTTTACTAAATCTTGATAGTAGTGATACACATATTCATAGTATTGAAGCCAAAAGATATAAGTTTAATAATTATAGTGCAACTTATTTGTGGCACTGCCATTTAGGTCATATTGGTGTAAAGCGCATGAAGAAACTCCATGCTGATGGGCTTTTGGAATCACTTGATTATGAATCACATGATGTTTGTGAACCATGCCTCATGGGCAAGATGACCAAGACTCCGTTCTCTGGAACAATGGAACGAGCAACAGACTTATTAGAAATAATACATACTGATATATGCGGGCCGATGAGTGTTGATGCTCGTGGCGGGTATCGTTATTTTTCTGACCTTCACAGATGATTTGAGCAGATATGGGTATGTCTACTTGATGAAACATAAGTCTGAAACATTTGAAAAGTTCAAAGACTTTTAGAGTGAAGTGGAAAATCATCGTAACAAGAAAATTAAGTTTCTATGATCTGATCGTGGAGGTGAATATTTGAGTTATGAGTTTGGTCTTCATTTGAAACAATGCAGAATAGTTTCGCAACTCACGCCACCTAGAACACCAAATCGTAATGGTGTGTTTGAACGTCGTAACCACACTTTATTAGATATGGTGTGATCTATGATGTCTCTTACTGATTTACCGCTATCGTTTTGGGGTTATGCTTTAGAGACGACTGCATTCACGTTAAATAGGGCACCATCGAAATCCGTTGAGACGACACCATATGAACTGTGGTTTGGCAAGAAACCCAAGTTGTCATTTCTTAAAGTTTGGGGTTGCGATGCTTATGTGAAAAAGCATCAACCTGATAAGCTCGAACCCAAATCGGAGAAATGTGTCTTCCTGGGATACCCAAAGGAGACTGTTGGGTACACCTTCTATCACAGATCCGAAGGCAAGATATTTGTTGCTAAGAATGGATCCTTTCTAAAGAAGGAGTTTCTCTCGAAAGAAGTAAGTGGGAGAAAGTAGAACTTGATGAGGTACCTGTACCTACTCCCTTATTGGAAAGTAGTTCCAGTGATTCCTACACCAATTAGTGAGGAAGCTAATGATAATGATCATGAAACTTCTGATCAAGTTACTACCGAACCTCGTAGGTCAACCAGAGTAAGATCCGTACCAGAGTGGTACGGTAATCCTGTTTTGGAAGTCATGTTACTTGACCATGATGAACCTACAAACTATGAGGAAGCGATGATGAGCCTAGATTCCGCAAAATGGCTTGAGGCCATGAAATCAGAGATGGGATCCATGTATGAGAACAAAGTGTGGACTTTGGTTGACTTGCCCGATGATCGGCAAGCCATAAAGAATAAATGGATCTTCAAGAAGAAGACTGACGCTGATGGTAATGTTACTGTCTACAAAGCGCGACTTATCGCGAATGGTTTTCGACAAGTTCAAGGAGTTGACTACGATGAGACCTTCTCACCCGTAGTGATTCTTAAGTCCGTCTGAATCATGTTAACAATTGCCGCATTTTATGATTATGAAATTTGGCAAATGGATGTCAAAACTGCATTCCTTAATGGATATCTTAAAGAAGAGTTGTATATGATGCAACCAGAAGGTTTTGTCGATCCAAAAGGTGCTAACAAAGTGTGTAAGCTCCTGCGATCCATTTATGGACTAGTGCAAGCTCTCAGAGTTGGAATATACGCTTTGATAGTGTGATGAAAGCATATGGTTTTATACAGACTTTTGGAGAAGTTTGTGTTTACAAGAAAGTGAGTGGGAGCTCTGTAGCATTACTGATATTATATGTGGATGACATATTGTTGATTGGAGATGATACTGAATTTCTGAATAGCATAAAAGGATACTTGAATAAGACTTTTTCAATGAAAGACCTCGGTGAAGCTACTTATATATTAGGCATCAAGATCTATAGAGATAGATCAAGACGCTTAATTGGACTTTCACAAAGCACATACCTTGATAAAGTTTTGAAAAAGTTCAAAATGGATCAAGTAAAGAAAGGGTTCTTGCCTGTGTTACAAGGTGTGAAGTTGAGTCAGACTCAATGCCCGACCACTGCAGAAGATAGAGAGAAAATGAAAGGCGTTCCCTATGCTTCAGCCATAGGTTCTATCATGTATGCGATGTTGTGTACCAGACCTGATGTGTGCCTTGCTATTAGTTTAGCAGGGAGGTACCAAAGTAATCCAGGAGTGGATCACTGGACAGCGGTCAAGAACATCCTAAAATACCTGAAAAGGACTAAGGATATGTTTCTCATTTATGGAGGTGACAAAGAGCTCGTCATAAACGGTTACATCGATGCAAGCTTTGACACTGATCCGGATGACTCTAAGTCACAAACCGGATACGTATTTTTATTGAATGGTGGAGCTGTCAGTTGGTGCAGTTCTAAGCAGAGCGTCGTGGCAGGATCTACGTGTGAAGCGGAATACATAGCTGCTTCGGAAGCAGCAAATGAAGGAGTCTGGATGAAGGGGTTGCACAACAAGATGATGCTTACACCGCTCCTGATGTACAAGATTCCACAGATGTTCCTAATATCTTTGAGAACCATCACGTCAATGACGCTGGCGAAAAGATTGCCTGTCGTGCTGTGGACATACAAGAGTTGATCAAGAAGAAGCCAGCGTTCGAGGACACTGAGGATGAAGAAGAAGATGACACTCTGGGGAATTATGATTTAGACTGATACACATGGCGAAGATGTTGACGCTGGTGCCGCGGATGATGATTAGATTGCTTTTGTCGTATTTGCCTGTCAGAAGATGTTTTTATCTACTATGTGAAATTGTGTTTGCTATGACAACTGAAACTTGATGAACATGTTGTTTAGTATTTTGCTGTGAGAACATCACTTGTTATGTATGTTCATTTGTGTTTGGTGATTGTATGACGACTAAAACATGATGACATTGTTGTTTAGTTTTACTCATATTTGGCTGTGAAACTTGAATTTGATGACATAGTTTGCTATTGGACTGCAATTTGCTCGACGTCTTCGAATGGGAACAAAGCTGACCCGACAGGGCCTCTGCTAATTTATTTATTTATTACCAAAATGGCCTATGCTATTTATTTATTTATGAGCAAAAGGGGATACCCCCTGATTTCTGTTAATATAAATCATTAGATGTTCACAACACTACGCCCAGCCTGCTACACAGGTTTCATTCATTACTAGTTTCAGCAAAGTGCTCATGTCGTAGCCACTGAATACATCACGAGTGCTACATACACTGCAAATAAAGAGACAATCATCCTACAGAGCACATCAATTTTGCCCATTATCTTCACAAGCTCTTTCATCTCCTCATTGCTGTCAAGGCCGTTCAGCAGCTGTTGCTTGGCCATGATCAGAGGAACTGCATCTTTAACCTTCTGCTATGCATCTTCCTCTTATGCCGTTCCTTCAGTTACTTGTCCAACACCCCAACCCGCTGGTATTGGGATTCCTCGACTAACCAAATAATCAGCGTAGTTGCGTTCCCCCACATCAGCAACTTCCCAGAAATACAAATCACACGAAACTTCCCTTTTCTACACGAATAAAATTGGAAGATCATCAACCAAACTATTAAAAATACCAGCAACTGAAAGCAGCAGAACAACACTTAAACATATTATTACCCCATGATTCGGCCATTTGTAGAAGACTCGGCCAGGGTTGAGGAATGTGGTTGAGAAGCGACGGATGACTCTGCGTGATTTGCAGTAGTGGCACCACACCAACGGTAGCGGGTTGTGATGAGCAATCGGCTGCGGTGCATGTGCCGGTGAGGGTGTGATGAGACCCACAGGCGATGGTACGGGTGGCGACTTGGCGCATATCTGGTTGTTGCCTGCTGAAGAGCAGGTGGACGAGCAGCCAGCGGACATGGTTGTTGCAGCCAGAGCTTCTGATGCTAGGTAGAGTAAGTAGAGAAGAGGAGAAGCGAACGTTGGATATGTCAGTTTCATTACTTGCAGAGTAGCATAACACCATATATAGTCATAGTCTAGGTTTGGATTCGAACAAGCTACAGGAGCACGTCTCTCTTTTTTCTAAAACTCAGCAACGTCTCTTTACTGGTAAACTAGCTTGTTCTGTATGCCTTCTCAAGTCTTTGATTTTCTTTATTTATTTTTGCAAGGAAGGAAGGAGGACAAAATTGAGATTTCCTGGGACTCGAACCCAAACCTCTCGGTTGAAAACCAAGGGTGCTAGTCACTTATGTGGCGAATGTTCCCTGGGAGGAGGACGACAGACGAACGCATTTTCCTCGCAGTTTTAGTTGCAACACAAGATCGAACGGTCGTAGTTTCGAGAATGTTATCAGGTGAACGAGCCCAGTTTTTCTTTTCTTCCTATATATAAAAAAGTATGCTACTTGGTGTCAGCTGATAACCCACAAGTATAGGGGATTGCAACAGTTTTCGAGGGTAGAGTATTCAACCCAAATATATTGATTCGACATAAGGGGATCCAAAGAATATTCTCAAGTATTAGCAGCTGAGTTGTCAATTCAACCACACCTGGAAACTTAATATCTGCAGCAAGGTATTTAGTAGCAAAGTAATATGATAGTAGCGGTAACAGTAGCAAAATTAATAGTTTTGGTTTTATAGTGATTGTAACAATAGCAACGGAGAAGTAAATAAGCGAAGAACAATATGTGAAAAGCTCGTAGGCAATGGATCAGTGATGGATAATTATGTCAGATGTGATTCCTCATGCAATAGTTAAAACGTAGGGTGACACAGAACTAGCTCCAGTTCATCAATGTAATATAGGCATGTATTCCGAATATAGTCATACGTGCTTATGGAAAAGAACTTGCATGACATCTTTTGTCCTACCCTCCCGTGGCAGCGGGGTCCTATTGGAAACTAAGGGATATTAAGGCCCCCTTTTAATAGAGTACCAGACCAAAGCATTAACACTTAATGAATACATGAACTCCTCGAACTACGGTCATCACTGGTAAGTATCCCGATTATTGTCACTTCGGGGTTAACGAATCATAACACATAATAGGTGATTATAGACTTGCAAGATAGGATCAAGAACTCACATATATTCATGAAAATGTAATAGGTTCAGATCTGAAATCATGGCACTTGGACCCTAGTGACAAGCATTAAGCATAGCAAAGTCATAGCAACATCAATCTCAGAACATAGTGGATACTAGGGATCAAACCCTAACAAAACTAAATTACATGAAAAATCTCATCCAACCCATCACCATCCAGCAAGCCTACGATGGAATTACTCACACACGGTGGTGAGCATCATGAAATTGGTGATGGAGGAAGGGTGATGATGACGATGGCGACGGATTCTCCTCTCCGGAGCCCCGAACGGACTCCAGATCAGCCCTCCCGAGAGAGATTAGGGCTTGGCGGCGGCTCCGTATCGTAAAACGCAATGAATCCTTCTCCCCGATTTTTTTCTCCCCGAACGTGAATATATGGAGTTGGAGTTGAGGTCGGTGGAGCGTCAGGGGGCCCACAAGGCAGGGGGCGCGCCCAGGGGGGTAGGCGCGCCCCCACCCTCGTGGACAGGGTGTGGGCCCCCTGGCCTTGATTCTTTCGCCAGTATTTTTTATATATTCCAAAAATATTCTCCGTTGACTTTCATGTCATTCCAAGAACTTTTATTTCTGCACAAAAACAACACCATGGCAATTCTACTGAAAACAACGTCAGTCCGGGTTAGTTCCATTCAAATCATGCAAGTTAGAGTCCAAAACAAGGGCAAAAGTGTTTGGAAAAGTAGATACAACTGGCATGAGTGTGTGAAGATGAATCTAATCTCAGTGAGAAATATGTACTCCCCCAAGCTTAGGCTTTTGGCCTAAGTTGGTCTATGGCCACGGATCAAAACTGCCCTCTCCGGTGTACTGAGGAGGGTCTTCGGGGCGCCACTGGTTGGCGATCTCCTCCGGATCCCACTGATAAACATACTGGCGGTGAGGATCAGATAGTGGCTCCGGCTCTGGAGCTGATGTCAGGCTCTGGTATGCCTGAACGGCCTCTGGCAAAACAAGGTACGTGCCTGAAAATATGTTAAACAAAGAGGGAGCAGGCAAGGTAATAGTCTCAAAGTGATTCTTAGCAAACATCAGTCTATAGTTAAGCATCTTCTTCTTATTCTTAACAAAAAAAATCATGTGCTACCATGCTCTTATAATCTAGAAAAATATGAGGCAACAACTTTTCCTCTTTCTCATAATGCCTAATAGGTATGTTAAAGTGTGCAGCAAGGCGCGAGGCGAAGATGCCTCCTAAGACGGGACCCTTTGTACGGTTCAGATTTAACCATTTAGCAACAATAGCGCCTAAACTAAAAGTGGTATCACGAAACAAATCATGGCGCAAAATAACAATATCAGGGGCACTAAGATTTCCACAGTTCCAGCAACCAATTAAGCATCTACTAGCAAATATTGCAAAGTAACGTAGAACAGGAAAATGTATGCTAGTGATTCTTGCATGGGAAACTTTCCTCGTTTCCCCTACATCAATCATACCAATAAATCCCTCCACATCACTACGATGTGGTTCCTCTATGCTGCCCTCAAAGGGTATCCTACAAACCCGACAAAAATCATAAAGTGCCATCTCCTTATGCTCATCATATGAATAAAATTCCACCGAAGGTGGTGATCTCCTAGCATGGAAATGAAAATTTTGCACAAAAATATTGGTGAGTAGGAGATACTATTCACGTTGGTCATGGAGGAAGTCGGTGAGGCCTGCATTCTCAGCCAAATAATAAAAATCTTCATAAATCCCGACTTCTCTCAAGAACTCATCACAAGGCCATTCACACGGCCGAACCTCCGCAGTACGAGGGAGATTATACTTGGGCTTCTTATTTTCTCCACTTTGCTTATCCTTCGAACTTTGGCTCGATGAGCCCCTCAAGAATATCTTCATCTTTTTCTGAAAATTTCTGAAATTTTTAGTAACTTAAAATAAAAGTGAACAAACTCAACAAAATTGATAGCAACTACTCCTACAAGTGTCTAGAGGCTATATCATGCATTAAAACTACTTTTGACCACATAAATTTGACATGCAAGCTCAAGAACAGGGTCGCCTAAGCAACAACAATTTGCAATAAATAAAGCACTAGAACAAAACTAATTGGACCATTGGAGGAGTCACATACCGAAAACAATCCCCCAAAGCAGTTTTGTGAATGGAGCTTTGAGCAAGGAGATCGAAAATGGCAGCAAGATGAGCTAGAACTCGGGTTTGAGCTGGTGGATGATTTTTTCTGAAGGAAGACGAAGTGTGTGGGTGCAAGAATAAGTGGAGGGGACCCACGTGGGGTCCATGAGGCAGGGGGCGTGCCCTCCACCCTCATGGGCTAACGGTGGGTCCCCCTGATGTGTTCTCAGTGCCAATAATTCTTAAATATTCTGGAAAAAATCATATTTCATTTTCAGGGCATTTGGAGAACTTTTATTTTTGGGGTATTTTTTATTGCAAGGATAATTGAGAAAATAGACAGAAAGTACTATTTTTTACTTTATTTAATATAAATAACAGAAAGTAAAAAGAAGGTACTGAGAGTTGTGCTTTCTAACTTCATCCATCTCATGCTCATCAAAAGGAATCCACTAACAAAGTTGATCAAGTCTTGTTAACAAACTCATTCCGAATGGCATGAAACCAGATAAATTTCAAATAACACTAGGTTACCTCAATGGGGATATGCACATCCCCAACAATAAGAATATCATATTTCTTCTTGACAGTAGGAAGAGGAAATTCAAAACCTCCAATAATAATCGTTGAAAATTTTCCAATAGAGTTGATACTATGGACTTGAGGTTGTTTCCTCGGAAAGTGTACCGTATGCTCATTACCATTAACATGAAAAGTGACATTGCCTTTGTTTCAATCAATAACAGCCCCTGCAGTATTCAAGAAGGGTCTTCCAAGAATAATCGACATACTACCGTCCTCGGGAATATCAAGAATAACAAAGTCCGTTAAAATAGTAACATTTGCAACCACAACAGGCACATCCTCACAAATACCGATAGGTATAGCAGTTGATTTAGCAGCCATTTGCAAAGATATTTCAGTAGGTGTCAAATTCAAATCAAGTCTACGATATAAAGAGAGAGGCATAACACTAACACCGGCTTCAAGATCACATAAAGCAGTTTTAACATAGTTTCTTTTAATGGAGCATGGTATAGTTGGTACTCCTGGATCTCCTAGTTTCTTTGGTATTCCACCTTTAAAAGTATAATTAGCAAGCATGGTGGAAATTTCAGCTTCCGGTATCTTTCTTTTATTAGTAACAATATCTTTCATGTACTTAGCATAAGGGTTCATTTTAAGCATATCAGTCAAACGCATACACAAAAAGATAGGTCTAATCATTTCAGCAAAGCGCTCAAAATCTTCATCATCTTTTTTCTTGGATGGTTTAGGAGGAAAAGGCATGGGTTTCTGAACCCATGGTTCTCTTTCTTTATCGTGCTTCCTAGCAACAAAGTCTCTCTTATCATACGTTGATTCTTTGATTGTGGGTTATCAAGATCAACAACAGGTTCAATCTCTACATCATTATCATTGCTAGGTTGAGCATCAACATGAACATCATTATTAACATTATCACTAGGTTCATGTTCATTACCAGATTGTGTTTTAGCACCAAAAATAGAAATATCATTAGGATTCTCAGGTGTGTCAACAACAGGTTCACTATAAGCATGCAAAGTTCTATCATTTTTCTTTTTCTTCTTCTTAGAAGAACTAGGAGCATCAATATTAGTTCTCTGAGAATCTTGCTCAATTCTCTTAGGATGGCCCTCAGGATACAAAGGTTCCTGGGTCATTTTACCCCCTCTAGTCATAACTCTAACAACATTATCATTTTTCTTATCATTTAATTCATTGAGCAAATCATTCCGAGCTTTAAGTACTTGTTCTACTTGAGTGGTAACCATAGAAGCATGTTTACTAATAAGTTTAAGCTCACCTTTAACTCTAGACATATAATCATTCAAGTGTTCAAGCATATCATCATTATGTTTCAATTGTCTACCAACATAAGCATTGAAGTTCTCTTGTTTAACAATAAAATTATCAAACTCATCCAAGCATTGGCTAGCAGACTTATTATGAGGAATATCACCTTCATCAAATCTATAGAGAGAATTTATCTTTACTACCTGTGTCGGGTTATCAAGACCATGTATTTCTTCAATAGGTGGTAAATTCTTAACATCTTCAGCTTTAATACCCTTTTCTTTCATAGATTTCTTTGCCTCTTGCATATCTTCAGGACTGAGAAATAGAATACCCCTTTTCTTCGGAGTTGGATTAGGAGTTGGTTCAGGAAGTGTCCAATCATTTTCATTACTCAACATATTATTCAATAGCAATTCAGCTTGATCAACAGTTCTTTCCCTGAAAACACAACCAGCACAACTACCCAGGTGGTCTCTGGAAGCATCGGTTAGTCCATTATAAAAGATATCAAGTATTTCATTTTTCTTGAGAGGATGATCAGGCAAAGCATTAAGTAATTGGAGAAGGCTCCCCCAAGCTTGTGGGAGACTCTCTTCTTCAATTTGCACAAAATTATATATTTCCCTTAAGGCAGCTTGTTTCTTATGAGCGGGGAAATATTTAGCAGAGAAGTAATAAATCATATCCTGGGGACTACGCACACAACCAGGATCAAGAGAATTAAACCATGTTTTAGCATCACCCTTTAATGAGAACGGAAACAACTTAAGGATAAAGTAATAGCGAGTTTTCTCATCATTAGTGAACAGGGTGGCTGTGTCATTTAATTTAGTAAGATGTGCCACAATAGTTTCAGATTCATAACCATAGAAAGGATCAGGTTCAGCCAAAGTAATTAACTCAGGATCGACAGAGAAATCATAATACTTATCAGTGATAAAGATAGGTGAAGTAGCAAAAGCAGGGTCATATTTCATTCTAGCATTCAAGTATTTTTCTTTAAGCTTAGCTAATAATTTCTTAAGATCAGATCTATCATTGCAAGCTAAGAAGTCTCTAGCAGTTTCTTCATCCATAACATAACCCTCAGGCACAACAGGCAATTCATATCTAGGGGGAGAATCTTCATCATCACTTTCATCAATATTATCAGTTTCAATAATTTCATTCTCTCTAACCCTAGCAAGTTGTTCATTAAGAAATTCACCAAATGGCATAGTAGTATCAAGCATAGAAGTAGTTTCATCATAAGTATCACGCAAAGCAGAAGTGGCATCATCAATAACATGCGATATATCAAAATGAATAGCAGGAGTAGGTGTCGCAAGTTTACTCAAAACAGAAGGTGAATCAAGTGCAGAGCTAGATGGCAGTTCCTTACCTCCCCTCGTAGTTGAGGGAAAAATCTTGGTTCTTTTATCTTTCAAGTTCTTAATAGTGATCAGCAGATATAAATCCCAAATGACTCAAAGGATAGAGCTATGCTCCCCGGCAACGGCGCCAGAAAACAGTCCTGATAACCCACAAGTATAGGGGATCGCAACAGTTTTCGAGGGTAGAGTATTCAACCCAAATTTATTGATTCGACACAAGGGGAGCCAAAGAATATTCTCAAGTATTAGCACCTGAGTTGTCAATTCAACCACACCTGGAAATTTAATATATGCAACAAGGTATTTAGTAGCAAAGTAATATGATAGTAGCGGTAACAGTAGCAAAATTAATAGTTTTGGTTTTATAGTGATTGTAATAGTAGCAACGGAAAAGTAAATAAGCGAACAACAATATGTGAAAAGCTCATAGGTAATGGATCAGTGATGGATAATTATGTCGGATGCGATTCCTCATGCAATAGTTAGAACATAGGGTGACACAGAACTAGCTCCAGTTCATCAATGTAATGTAGGCATGTATTCCGAATATAGTCATGCGTGCTTATGGAAAAGAACTTGCATGACATCTTTTGACCTACCCTCCCGTGGCAGCGGGGTCCTATTGGAAACTAAGGGATATTAAGGCCTCCTTTTAATAGAGTACCAGACCAAAGCATTAACACTTAGTGAATACATGAACTCCTCAAACTACGGTCATCACCGGTAAGTATCCTGATTATTGTCACTTCGGGGTTAACGGATCATAACACATAATAGGTGACTATAGACTTGCAAGATAGGATCAAGAACTCACATATATTCATGAAAACATAATAGGTTCAGATCTGAAATCATGGCACTCGGGCCCTAGTGACAAGCATTAAGCATAGCAAAGTCATAGCAACATCAATCTCAGAACATAGTGGATACTAGGGATCAAACCCTAACAAAACTAAATTACATGAAAAATCTCATCCAACCCATCACCGTCCAGCAAGCCTACGATGGAATTACTCATGCACGGCGGTGAGCATCATGAAATTGGTGATGGAGGAAGGTTGATGATGACGATGGCGACGGATTCCCCTCTTCGGAGCCCCGAACGAACTCCAGATCAGCCCTCCCGAGAGAGATTAGGGCTTGGCGGTGGCTCCGTATCGTGAAACGCGATGAATCCTTTCCCCCGATTTTTTTTCTCCCCGAATGTGAATATATGGAGTCGGAGTTGAGGTCGGTGGAGCGTCAAGGGGCCCATGAGGCAGGGGGGCATGCCCAGAGGGGTAGGTGCACCCCCACCCTTGTGGACAGGGTGTGGGCCCCCTGGCCTTGATTCTTTCGCCAGTATTTTTTATATATTCCAAAAATATTCTCCATGGATGTTCAGGTCATTCCAAGAACTTTTATTTCTGCACAAAAATAACACCATGGCAATTCTGCTGAAAACAACGTCAGTCCGGGTTAGTTCCATTCAAATCATGCAAGTTAGAGTTCAAAACAAGGGCACAAGTGTTTGGAAAAGTAGATACAACTGGCATGATTGTGTGAACATGAATGTAATGTCGGTGAGAAATGCGTACTCCCCCAAGCAGCGCGCGCAGTAATTTTGTTTTTTGGGGAAGGAGAAGGGTATCAACTGGGTTGTTTGGGAGCTATGGCCTGTCTAGCACATGACCAGCCCAGTTTGTTTTTTCCTTTTTGAAAATGGCTAGCCCAGCTATTTTGTTTTTTGCAGAATAACCAATGTAGGCTTACTTGTTTTTCTACGCCATGCTGGGCCAGAAATCTTTCAAGACGAGGAGGGATGCATTTTGCCCAGAAAATGGGCTATAAGTAATAAAAAATGAGCTATAAGTAATATTAAATGGGATGTAAAATGAAAAATACAACAAACAGGCAATTAGTTCCAAAATACTTTTTTCTTTCGGATTTTGATATTTTAAATTTCATTGTTTTTGTGCGGGTAAAATTTCATTGGATTTAAATTAAGGTATGTTTAGGTTTTAAATTAATTTGAATCTGGCTAGAAATTTCGGGCTGTATGCTGTTTGGGACAGATTTGGAGGCTGACTTGTGGGTCTACTAGGCTGACGTGTACAAAAGGCTTTGTCAACTTAGTCCACAAACGATTCTAGCAGCAGTGACCGTTGGATGTTAATCCAACGGCCGTGCTGCTTCTTCAATATCTGATCTTCTTGCTCCAGCCGCCCAAACCAACGCTAGTGGGACTGCCTGCTCCCGCCTCCCATGGCCGGCTGTGCTGCCGCACAGGCCGCACCGCCCCACCCTACTCCATTGTCGGTCGGGCCATTCCTCTACTCACCCACACCTCCTGTTATTTTCCGGCGACGGCAGCTGGATCAGTAAACCCTCGTACTCCCCACCGCATGGGCAACCACTGCCGAGTCTTCCCCGGCTCCGTGTCGTTTGATACGTCTCCAACGTATCTATAATTTTTGATTGCTCCATGCTATATTATCTACTGTTTTAGACATTATTGGGCTTTATTTTCCACTTTTATATTATTTTTGGGACTAACCTATTAACCGGAGGCCCAGCCCAGAATTGTTGTTTTTGCCTGTTTTAGGGTTTCGAAGAAAAGGAATATCAAATGGATTCCAAATGGAATGAAACCTTAGGAAACGTGATTTTCTCATCAGATAAGATCCAGGAGACTTGGACCCTCCATCAAGAAAGCCACGAGGTGCTCACGAGGGTAGGGGGCTGAAAGTGCGTTATATCGACTAGAGGGGGGGTGAATAGGCGATTTTTATGGAAGTCTTCAAAACATGGAAGTTATGAAGACAAACGATAGAAATAAACCTATTACCATGCAGCGGAAGGTAGACTACACTAGACAAGCCATAGTCAGGTATTCAATGAAGTGAAAGCACAATGACTTAATAGCAGCAATGTAGTAAGGATTAGGTAGGAAGATATTATGAAGCCATACAGAACATGCAGTCACTCAGTGAAGACAAAAGATAGTGCAAACATACAATGACTTCACAAGGAGCAACAGTAAGTAAAGGGAAGGGAAGATGAAACCAGTGACTCATTGAAGACAATGATTTGTTGGACCAGTTCCAGTTGCTGTGACAACTGTACGTCTGGTTGGGGCGGCTAGGTATTTAAACCTTAGGAAACACAGTCCCGGACACCCAGTCCTGAACACGCAGCTCAGGACACCCAGTCCTCACCGTATTCCCCTTGAGCTAAGGTCACACAGACCTCGCCCAATCACTCTGGTAAGTCTTCAAGGTAGACTCCCAAACCTTCACAGACTTCGTTCACCGGCAATCCACAATGTCTCTTGGATGCTCAGAACGCGACGCCTAACCGGCTGGAGGATGCACAGTCCTCAAGTGTAATAAGTCTTCAGATCACACAGACAAGAAGACTTAAGTGATGCCCAATTCTCTCTGGCTCTGGGTGGTTAGGGCTTTATCCTCACAAGGAATTCTCTCTCAAAGGCTTCGAGGTGGGTTGCTCTCAAACGACAAAAGCCGTACTCTCAATCTGAGCAGCCAACCGTTTATGGTTGTGGGGGTTGGGCTATTTATAGCCACTTGGCAACCCGACCTGATTTGTCCGAAATGACCCTGGGTCACTAAGGAACTGACACGTGTTCCAACGGTCAGATTTCAAACTCACACGGCAACTTTACTTGGGCTACAAGCAAAGCTAACTTGTCCGACTCTGGACAAGATTCGCTCTCATAGTCTTCACTCGAAGACATAGGTTTTGGTTAGGCATCACTTCAGTCATTCTGACTGGTTCTCTTGGACCCCACTTAACAGTACGGTGGTTCCTATGACTCAACACAAAAGAAAAAGAACTACGAAAGATCTAAGTCTTCAAGCTCCATAGGCTTCATGTGGTGTCTTCTCTTGTCATAGTCTTCAATGTGAATATCTTCATATACCACCTTTGACTTCAATGTCTTCATACATTTTTAGGGGTCATCTCTGGTAGGAAAACCGAATCAATGAGGGACTTCTACTTGTGTTATCCTGCAATTCTCACAAACACATTAGTCCCTCAACTATGTTTGTCGTCAATACTCCAAAACCAACTAGGGGTGGCACTAGATGCACTTACAATCTCCCCCTTTTTGGTGATTGATGACAAACTAGTTGAAGTTTTCAACGGGGAATATAATCTGTGAAATTGTAAAGGATAAGGAATTGTCTTCATAAGTTGCAAGGGCTCCCCCTGAAGATGTGCATATAGGTAATTTGCTTTTGGAATGCAAATGCACATGGCAGGTTGTACTTGTGGAGATCCACTTCAACTTATGATGACAATCCGCTATGCATGTGAAAGTATATGAAGATAATGACATGCATAATGGAAAATGGACGTCTGCAGAATGATCTAAGTGCGGAATTTATCGTCGCACATGCGGAATTTATCATCGCAAACAAAGTGGCAGATAAGTAGCAGACGGCCATCGAGTTTAAGTGTTACAACTCAAAGAACCAAATGTAGCAAAACGAGAGTTGTAAGCACGAAGCAAAATATAAAGCATCCGCCCATATGGACCCGCTTGAAGACTATCAACCTCATATGCTTCTCCCCCTTTTGTCAGTAAGGACCAAAAAGGTTTGAAGACATAGAGCATCTACTCGTTCCCATGCGGAGTAGGTGAAGTAGCAGGGTCGTTGGTGGTGTTTGGCGGTGCTGAAGAGCTTGGAGCAGAGTTGACGCGTGCTGAAGGAGGTGGTGGTGAAGTAGCATCATCTTCATCCTCGATAACTCTGGCAGTCACTGTTGCAGCTGATGAAGAGAACTCAGAGTCTTCAAGGGGTGGAGTTCCTAGCAGCACAACTCTTCGAGGAGGTGTGGAGTCAAACTTGAATCACTCAGTGAAGCCATCCTCTTGGAGATCATCTTTAGAACACATCATCGTTAGCCCTTTCCATGTACGGCGACAGGTTTCATGGGCAACGAAAGCATTCTTGGTGGCAAGATTGCGAATGCGATTAACTTCCACCAAGAGGCTTTTCATCTGACGCTTCAGCCAGTCATGATGCCTATCCTGTTTCTGATGAAGAGACACAAGAAGCTCTCGGTCGTTGAGAACACGAGTGCGCTTTTTGGGTCTTGGAGCAGTTGTACTATCAGTGGCTTCAGTAGACACAGGGTGTGGTGCACGTGTAGTGCCAGCCAAAGGATACACCCGAGTGACTGCTTCAACTCCTTCAATGTTCTGTGAGAAACTCTGATGCTCTGCATTCTGAAGACTTAGAGGTTCCTTTGCAGGCTCAGGATAGATGGCTTCAGTAGAGATATCCACATCAGGCAGAAAAATCCTATGATTGCGAGCAGATGGCTGATATGAGATATCGGAGTGAAGTTTAATTAGCCGCATTACCCATGGGGCGTAGAACTTCAAGCCAAACAGATCAGAGCCTGATGCAGCAAGTTGGTGGATGAATAAGTCTTGTGCATTGAAGCATTTTCCATGAAGAATATAGAAGACCAAAGTCTTCATTGCACCCTCAAGCTTGGCATTTGGAGAGTGCCCTTTGATGGGCCAGAGAGTTCGCCTGATGATGTGATAGATGGTCCTTGGCAGATACTCAAGGTCTTCAATGAAGAACTCTGTTGGATAAGCAGCATCTTGGGGCAATGGCTTCATCATGCCGAGCATCTGACTCATATCAGGTTCCGGCCTCTTAAAGATGCTCTCAATGGCTTCACTATGCAGCTGACAGCCATGCTCGTAGAGATCGCCAGGAGTGGGCAAACCAGTGAGCTCAATGATGTCAAATGCATTGGCTTTGTGATGAACGTTCCCGGTCATCCACTCCAGGACCCAAGTCTTCGGATCTCTGCTGTACCCGCGGATATGAAGTGTGGCATAGAATTGGAGCAGCAGCTCTTCATTCCAATGCTCTTGGTCAGTAACGAACGACAGCAGTCCAACTTCCTTGAAGCAATCCAAAGCTTCTTCCAGACAAGGCAGACCAGCTATGGCTTCAATGTCAAGGCGCTTGTGTGGGAAGATGCGACCTTGGTTGTAAAGAATGCATGAGTAATAGCTTCGCTGAGGATAGCTCCAGAACCGATCAGATGATATCCTTTCCCTTGAGTAGGGGTTCCTGGAGCTATCGAAGAATGTGTTGTCTGCCCTGAAGCCATTGATATTGAAGGAGCCAGGTGCTGATGCAGGACCTGGGAACCTTGGCAATCTTGGGATTGGCTTCTGTACCTGAGGCCTGTGCTCAACATGATAGTCGAACTGGGGACCGGCAGCAGACTCAGGAACAGAAGCGACGGGATCAGTGGCTTCGCTGTCTTCTTCTTCCGTTGGGGAGGGCTCCACATTAGCTTCATTGGTGGTTGTGGCAGCCGCAAGATTTTCATCCTCCACTTGACGAGCTGGAGGGTCGGTCACAGGCACGTTCTCCTTGAGAACTGCTTCTTGTTGGGACAGGGGAGTGGGAACTTGTGGGACTTCATCTTCCGCGGCTGATGCAGCCGGATTGTCTTCAGCAGAGACTTGAGGCCTTGGACCTTTGCGAAGCCTGCGCAACGCGGGCGACACCTGTGGAGTTGGAGTGGGTTGGGCCTCATAGTCTTCTTCCTCTTGTGGGCGATCTGCCCATGAAGCATCCTATGCAATTGGCGTCAGTGGACGACCAATGCTGATGAGTTCGCTGTTCTGAGGAAGGACTGCACCATCTTCTACATTGTCATGTTGACCAATGTCTTCAGCAGCGATGGGATCAGCTGCTGGAAAGTCTTCAGCTTCATGAGCCTCTGTGGAAGCAGGCTCATGGATAGTCAGTTGGCGTTCATGGCGTTCAGCTTCAGGATAGACCATAGAAATGGGTTCAACTATCAAGGGCTCTGTGGGAGCTGCCCGATCTTTCTTGGTCTTCCTCTTCTTCTTGGAGGGGGCAGTTGGAGAGGCTTCAGAATGTTTCCTCTTCCTAGCTTCAGCCTCAGCAGTCCTTGTCTTCTTGAGCTCTGAAGCTGTTGACCGGCTTTTTGGCTTTGAGCCAGTCATTTTAGTTGGGAAGACAATAGGAACTGCTTCCTGCCTTGGTGCGTCAGGTTCAGCCGTAGCAGGCTTCTTCTTCTTCTTTGCGGCCATCCTGGGGTCGATGCCAGGACGCCCAAGGGCCTTGCGCTTCTCAGCCTCATTATAGGCTTGCACACATCTGTCAGTCAGAGTCTTCATGCGCTCACGCGAACCCTGAGCTTCTGCACGTTTCTTTACAAAGGCTTCCTTGAGCTCGTGCATCACACTCTTGAAGTTCTTCACTTCCTGCACGCTGAGCTTGGCCATATGCTTCTTGAATTGAGCCTTTTCATAGTCAATCTTTTGCTTCAGTTCAACAATGAGCTGGGCAATAGCGAGTTCTGAAGCAATGGTGCCTTGGAAGGCGACACTGAGGCCAATTGGTAGCTGCAGATCTTCAAAGCTAATGTTTGGCGTGTCAAACCACTCGTCAATGAAGTTGTGGATGATGGTCACATCAAAGAGAGGCAGATCATTGAAGATTTCTGCTTCTTCTTTGCTCTTGATGAGTTGCTCAAGAGCGTCATCTGCTAGATCTTCATCATTTGACAGATCAATGTCGTCATTGCGCAGAATGGCAGCAGCAGTTAGCTCTTATCCGGTGTGAGGCAGAGGCATCTTGACTTTTCTGGGGCTTGGAGATGCGAGATAAGTCTTCGGACTGCACACTGTCTTCAGGAGGTGCAGTTGCCAGTGGCTTCGCCCTTGAGATTTTTGGTGAGGGGGCAGGCTTTGTAGCTTTAGGCTTCTTCATCTTCTTTGTCTTCGGCGCTACAGGAGCTTCTTCTGATTCAGCGTCAGCTGCAGGCTCATTCACTGCAGTCCCTTGAACTAAGATGCGGGTGATGAGGCCTTCAAGGTTGTAGAAAGGACCGATGACATTGGGTTCTGCATCTCGTGTGCCATCTGCCCTTGGTGCTGAGGGACCAGGATTGAAGTCTAACCCCAAAGTCTTCTTGTTCTGCTTCGCTGAGTTCTGGGCAAACTGGTAGTTGCGCTTGAACAGATTGTCGTCACGACAACATAGTAGTGACGATGGGTGTGCATCAGCTGGCTGTGGCCTACGGACCATGCAGGGATAGAAGCCTTGAGCAATGGCTTCATCTCTGGACCTGGGTAGAAGATTCTTGTATTGGATGTCTCCCCACGGTCTCTTGATGGCATTTTTCTCAGCATATTCTTGGGTTACAAATCGGTATTTGAACCATTTTTCTGCCCAATATCTTCGAATCCATTGGATTCGGGTCTTGCGCTTATTGTAATCCTCTTCAGGATTTGTCTTGTACAGTTCTGAGAGTTCATCTGGCAGATCTCTGGATGTTTCTCCATGACGCTTTCTGCCACCCTTCCTTGCTGCTTTCTCTGAAGCCATAAACTTTAACTTGAAAGGCTTCAACACGTTCAAAGGCTTCAAAGGTTTTCGCTTGCTGGACCAACAGGAACTGGCTTCGGGAGAATTAATGTGATGCTGTAAGAATTCTGCAAATGAATGCAGACTATGAGAACCAAAGGATTCTCCCACGGACATGTACCTGTGACAGCATTAAGGTGCGAGGGAAGGGGAAGAGGTCATATGCATTCTTAGAAGATTTTGAAGATAAATCAGTTTAGAAGACATTGACCTCATTTTGCGAAGACATTCACTCATAGATAAGGAGTTGGTTCCAGATTTGTACGAATCCACAGATCAGTACAAGTGAGGAATCTAACTACTTTGTGAAGCATAAGTGAATATACTAGGCATGTTATGAGATGCAGTATGAGAGAGATCTAACTTGTGTGAATAGAAACTGCTTGTGGTAGAAAGTGACAAATCCATAGGATCAACGGTGCTGTAAAAAGGAAGTTTTATTTACCACACTAAGAACTGCTAGACGAAGTGGAAGATGAGGCCGAGTAGTTCGATCTTCCGTGCCCTAACTTGGCGACGGAGGACACCTACGGCGATGGTGGATAGGACGATGTCCGCGGTCGGCGTGAAGACGGCGTTGGAGAGGTTGCGGCAGCGAAGCGCTTCGTCACCGGCGTCGTCGAGGGCTAGCGGTGGCGCTAGGGTTCGTGCGAGAGTGGAAGAAGAGATAATGACCACTATGAAGTGTGTATTTATAGGTACATGGGCGGCACTGCGCTATTACACAGGTACCCCTGGCGATTCCCATCTGAGGAACACGTGGCCATTATGCGGAATTTTGGGGTTTGTTCCACGTCCCACGCACGCCTTGATTGTCGGGTGGTCGTTCCTACTTCATGTGGAGGAATGAGCATTGAAAACGGACTTAATGGTTGTCTCTGTATCTTCTGCTGACAAGGACGCAGAGAAGACATTCGACAGTTTCAATAGAATGCATATGATTTGGAGAGATAGAATTTGAGATAGAAAGCATAGAGAGGTTAGGGTCCGATCACATTCACTTAGTTCAAAAGATTCAACAATGAAGACATAGCTATAAGTGAATGCTGTAGAGGACATAACACTAATATATATATATCTATATAATCAACATAGTGAAGATAATCATGAAGATATGTTGAGATTGAAGCCAAACCAAATGTGAAGACATTGCAAGGTAACGTCATGAGTGAAACACTTCAAAATAGAACATTTGGTGGTGGCGTTACCCACCGTATAGGAAGTATTAGACCCAGACACGGCGCACAATTATCGTGGCGCTCCGAAGTCAAATTCCACATTAATGTATTCACACTTAGAATGTATGTCTTCATTGATTGAAGATATACTTTACTTCGTGTGTTGCACATCTAAGTCATCAATATGCATAAGGGTTAGGATGTGTGCCTGATCACAGGACATTTGAGGATTCCAGGATATTTAGCTCACACCGTAACTTGCAAAATCTCTTCTCATCCAAGGGCTTGGTGAAGATATCTGCCAATTGCTCTTCAGTGTTGACGTGTATGATATCAATATCTTCCTTCACAACATGATCTCTGAGAAAGTGATGACGAATTTCAATGTGCTTTGTCTTCGAGTGCTGAACTGGGTTGTTGGCGATCTTGATGGCGCTTTCGTTGTCGCAGTAAAGTGGCACTTGCTTCAGATGAATGCCATAGTCCTTGAGTGTTTGCTTCATCCACAGAAGCTGAGCGCAGCAAGATCCAGCAGCAATGTATTCATATTCAGCAGTGGAGAGAGATACACAGTTCTGCTTCTTTTAAGACCAACATACAAGTGATCGTCCCAGAAAGTGACATGTGCCTGATGTAGACTTGCGATCAACTTTGTCACCAGCATAATCAGCATCCGAGAATCCAACCAGATCAAACTCTGAGCCCTTTGGATACCATAATCCTAGAGTTGGGGTGTGAGCCAAATATCGAAGAATTCGCTTCACAGCTAAGTGATGCGACTCCTTTGGTGCCGCTTGAAATCAAGAACACATGCAAACACTAAGCATAATATCTGGCCTAGATGCACATAGATAAAGTAAAGAACCAATCATGGAGCGGTATACCTTTTGATCGAACTCTTTACCATTGTCGTCGGGACCCAGATGATGTTTGGCTGGCATTGGTGTTGTGAAGCCTTTGCAGTCTTGCATACCGAACTTCTTCAGGCAATCTTTGAGATACTTCTCTTGAGATATGAAGATGCCGTTGCGTTGTTGTCGTATTTGAAGACCGAGGAAGAACTTCAGCTCCCCCATCATGGACATCTGATATTGCTCTTGCATCATATATCCAAACTCTTCACTGTACTTCTGATTGGTGCAGCCGAAGATAATGTCATCCACATATATTTGGCACACAAACAGTTCACCATCATATGTCTTCGTGAAGAGAGTGGGGTCTAGGGAACCAGGTATGAAGCCTTTGCTCTTCAGGAAGTATTTGAGTGTGTCATACCAGGCCCGAGGGGCTTGTTTGAGGCCATACAGTGCCTTGTTGAGCTTGTATACCATGTCAGGATGTTTTGGATCTTCAAAGCCAGGCGGTTGTGCAACATACACTTCTTCTTCAATCTTGCCATTTAGAAAAGCACTCTTCACATCCATTTGATATAGAAGTATGTTATGATGATTTGCATAGGCCAGCAGTATGCGTATGGCTTCAAGTCTAGCCACAGGAGCAAATGTTTCATCAAAGTCAATGCCTTCCACTTGAGTATATCCTTGAGCAACCAGACGAGCTTTGTTTCTGACAACTTGACCATTCTCATCTTGCTTGTTGCGGTATATCCATTTGGTGCCTATTATATTATGCTTCTGTGGATCAGGACGCTTAACTAGTTCCCATACATTATTCAGCTCAAACTGTTGAAGCTCTTCTTGCATAGCTTGAATCCATTCAGGTTCCATGAAGGCTTCTTCAACTTTCTTGGGTTCTGTTATTGAGACGAATGTGAAGTGCCCACAGAAATTTGCTAGCTGAGTTGCCCTTGAACGAGTGAGTGGACCGGGTGCGTTGATGCTATCAATTATTCTTTCAATCTGCACTTCATTGGCAATGCGAGGATGTACAGGGCAAAGACTTTGCTCTTGCTGATCATTGTCGTTGTTAGAAGGAATGTCTTCAGGCTGAGCATTGTCTTCATGTTGATCAGGTGCTGAGATGATAAGTTCTTCTTCAGGATGAGCTTCAGAAGGTATAATTTCTCCAGTTCCCATCAGCTTGATTGATTCACTGGATGGAACTTCATCTAGCACATTTGGCAGTTGCTCTCTTTGTGAACCATTGGTCTCATCGAACCGCACATCCACTGTTTCAACCACTTTGTAATGAAAGAGATTGAAGACTCTGTAGGAGTGCGAATCCTTTCCATATCCAAGCATAAAACCCTCATGTGCTTTTGGTGCAAACTTTGAGGTGTGATGTGGGTCCTTGATCCAGCACCTTGCGCCAAATACTCTGAAGTAACTGACATTTGGCTTCTTGCCAGTAAGGAGCTCATAGGATGTCTTGTTCAGAAGCTTGTGAAGATAAACACGATTGATTGTATGGCATGCAGTATCAATGGCTTCAGGCCAGAATTTTCTTGGGGTCTTGTATTCATCTAGCATTGTTCTGGCCATCTCAATGAGTGTTCTGTTCTTGCGTTCGACGACGCCATTCTGCTGTGGCGTGTACGGGGCTGAGAATTCATGTGTGATGCCCAAGGTATCAAGATATGTATCAAGGCCAGTGTTCTTGAATTCAGTGCCATTGTCACTTCTGATGTGCTTTATCTTGGCGCCATAATTGTTCATAGCTCGATTGGCGAAGCGTCTGAAGACATCCTGCACTTCAGTCTTGTAAAGGATTATGTGCACCCAAGTGTATCTAGAGTAATCATCAACAATAACGAAGCCATAGAGGCATGCAGTAGTAGTAAGAGTTGAGTAATGAGTGGGACCGAAAAGATCCATGTGAAGCAGTTCGAAGGGTCGAGTAGTGGTCATGATTGTCTTCGAAGGATGTTTGGCCCTCGTCATCTTCCCTGCTTCACAGGCACCGCATAAGTGGTCTTTCTTGAACTTGACGCCCTCGATGCCTATGACATGCTTCTTCTTCGCAAGGGTGTAGAGGTTCCTCATGCCAGCATGCCCAAGCCTCCGATGCCAGAGCCAGCATTCTGAAGCTTTTGCTAGAAGACATACGGCAAGCTGTGGTCCTGCTGAGAAATCTACTACGTACAGATCATCTTTTCGATACCCTTCAAACACTAGAGACTTGTCAAATTCCATTAGTACAAGGCAATGATATTTTCCAAATATTACGATCATGTTCAAATCGCAAAGCATTGAGACAGACATTAAGTTGAAGCCAAGGGATTCAACAAACATGACTTTGTCCATGTGTTGATCCCTTGAGATTGCAACTCTACCTAGACCCAATACCTTACTTTTACCAGTGTCAGCAAATGTGATGTGGCTCTTGTCGGATGGACGTAAGGTTGAGTCCATAAGAAGACTTCTTTTGCCAGTCATGTGATTTATACACCCACTATCAATAATCCATTATGAAGACGCTGGTGTCATACCCTACAGTGCAGTTAGGGGGATAGGCTTCACCAAGAGCATTGTGAAGCAAAAACATTTGACGAACCAATGGGTTATGAAAGCTTAGATCCAGATTAGGACTAATAGGGAGAGTAGCAAGCGATTCAGGAACGAAGTACAAAGTAAGACCATTCGGGCATTTGATCTTGCGCCCTACAAGATGTTTAAGGTCCCCAGCAATGGCGTCAGACGATTTTGGTTTTCTGCTGGAGACCTTTCCCTACAAAAGAGAGTTAAGCTTTCTTAGCCACCCACATCTTCAAGGGTGGCTGAGAAGCAATAAGTCTAAGTGCAGCATCTGAGAATTTTGGCTTTGGAGCCCTAGCAAACAGTCTTGCAGGCGGACAATAGTACTCATAAGAGTAAGCAGAATAGTTCTTGGTCTTATGAACATGATGGTTTGATGAACCGCTCTCATATTCATATGCCTGAGTATGGTTTCCCTGCAAAACATTTGCGTTAGTGCGACTCAGGTGAGTCCTCTGTCTGTATGAAGCCTTTGGACCGTATGAAGCCTTTGGTCTGAGGTTTGTCTTCTTCACGTGAGGTGTCATGATGACATTCAGAGGAAGATTCTCCAGACACCTTTTCGGAACCCAGATCTTCTTCATAGGCTGTCCATTCCTGTAGTTAGTACCAATGTACTTGGCAAACACTTCACCATTCTGATTCTTAAACAGTATATAGTTTTCATCAAAGGATTCATCAATGATAATGGGGTTAGCACAAGTGAAGCCAGATAGATTGGATGGGTCTGCTGAAGGTTCCTTTGCAGCAACCCACATGGTTTTGGGGTACTGCTCAGGTTTCCAGTAAGAGCCGTTAGCATTCATTTTCCTTACAAACCCAACACCCTCTTTCCTCGGGTTTCGGTTCAGAATCTGCTTTTTGAGGACATCACATAGTGTCTGATGCCCTTTAAGACTTTTGTACATCCCTGTTTCAAGCAATGTCTTCAACCTAGCATTCTCATCAGCAATAGCAGTGGTATCCTCAGCGGAGGGGTTAGTTACCACATTAATAGTTGAAGCTATTGCAACAGTAGTAGCAGTAGAACATTCAGCAACAGAAGTAGCATTATCACGCTCAATGCATTTAAGACATGGTGGTTCAAATCCTTCCTGGGCGGGACTGATCTGTTTGGAGTGAAGTGACTCGTTTTCCTTTTGAAGATCTTCATGAACCGCTCTCAATTTCTCAAGATCTTGCTTCCTTTGAAGATAATCATAGGAAAGCTTTTCATGAGTTGTTGAGAGAGTTTCATGACGACTTTCAAGTTCCTGATACTTAACGTGAAGATTTTTTATGTCTTCAATTAAGGATTCAGATCGAGTCATTTCAGCACCTAACAGATCATCGCTTCTGTCTAACAGTTTTTGAATATGTTCCATAGCTTTCTGCTGTTCAGTTGCAATTTTAGCAAGTGTTTTGTAGCTGGGTTTTGAATCACAATCAGAGTCATCGTCACTAGATGTTTGATAGTGAGTAGTGCGTGTGTTTACCTTGGCACCGCGTGCCATGAAGCAGTAGGTAGAAGCGGAGTAGTCCTTGTCATTTGCATCGGTGTCGGTGACGAGGTCATTGTCTTCAGTATTGAAGATGGACTTGGCAACGTATGCTGTAGCCAGACTTGCGACGCCTGAATCGGACTCCTCCTCAGACTCCACCTCCGCCTCCTCAGAAGCGGACTCCTCCTCTGAGTCCATTTCCTTGCCAACAAACGCACGTGCCTTGCCAGATGAGCTCTTCTTGTGTGATGAAGACTTTGAGGAAGACTTGGACGAAGACTTTGAGTATTTCTTCTTCTTCTTGTCGTCAGAGTCATATTCCTTGCTCTTCTTCTTATTTTTGTTCTCATTGTCCCACTGTGGACCCTCAGAGATGAAGTGGCCAAGTTTCTTGCACTTGTGACATGTTTTCTTCTTGTAGTCGTGAGCAGAAGCTTCATCATTCCTTGAGCTTGATCGGGAAGACTTTCTGAAGCCTTTCTTCTTGGTGAATTTTTGGAACTTCTTCACAAGCATAGCAAGTTCTCTTCCAATGTCTTCAGGATCATCAGAACTGCTGTCAGATTCTTCTTCAGATGAGGAGACAGCTTTTGCCTTCAAGGCACGAGTTCGCCCATAGTTTGGACCGTAGATATCTCTTTTCTCAGAAAGCTGAAACTCATGTGTGTTGAGCCTCTCAAGTATGTCAGATGGATCGAGTGTCTTGAAATCAGGACGTTCTTGAATCATCAGGGCTAGGATGTCAAATGAACTATCAAGTGATCTTAGTAGTGTCTTGACGACTTCATGTTTGGTGATCTCAGTAGCGGCGAGGGCTTGAAGCTCATTTGTGATGTCAGTGAGTCGGTCAAAAGTGTGCTAGACATTCTCATTGTCATTTCGCTTGAAGCGGTTGAAGAGGTTGCGAAGGACACTGATTCTCTGATCTCTCTGGGTTGAGATGCCTTCATTGACCTTGGAGAGCCAGTCCCAGACCAGCTTAGATGTCTTCAAAGCACTCACACGGCCATACTGTCCTTTGGTCAGGTGACCACAGATGATATTCTTGGCAGTAGAGTCCAGTTGAACAAATTTCTTGACATCAGCAGCAGTGACACCTTCTCCAGCCTTGGGAACGCCGTTTTCAACGACATACCATAGGGATATTCTTCCAGTAGGGATATTCAGTTCCATCGAAGACGGGGCACGCAGCGGAGACTTTAATTATCCCTGCAGTCGACATAGCTAAAACTCCAGGTGGTTAAACCGAATCACACAGAACAAGGGAGCACCTCGCTCTGATACCAATTGAAAGTGCGTTATATCGACTAGAGGGGGGGTGAATAGGCGATTTTTATGGAAGTCTTCAAAACGTGGAAGTTATGAAGACAAACGATAGAAATAAACCTATTACCATGCAGCGGAAGGTAGACTACACTAGACAAGCCATAGTCAAGTATTCAATGAAGTGATAGCACAATGACTTAATAGCAGCAATGTAGTAAGGATCAGGTAGGAAGATATTATGAAGCCATACAGAACATGCAGTCACTCAGTGAAGACAAAAGATAGTGCAAACATACAATGACTTCACAAGGAGCAACAGTAAGTAAAGGGAAGGGAAGATGAAACCAGTGACTCGTTGAAGACAATGATTTGTTGGACCAGTTCCAGTTGCTGTGACAACTGTACGTCTGGTTGGGGCGGCTAGGTATTTAAACCTTAGGAAACACAGTCCCGGACACCCAGTCCTGAACACGCAGCTCAGGACACCCAGTCCTCACCGTATTCCCCTTGAGCTAAGGTCACACAGACCTCGCCCAATCACTCTGGTAAGTCTTCAAGGTAGACTCCCAAACCTTCACAGACTTCGTTCACCAGCAATCCACAATGTCTCTTGGACGCTCAGAACGCGACGCCTAACCGGCTGGAGGATGCACAGTCCTCAAGTGTAATAAGTCTTCAGATCACACAGACAAGAAGACTTAAGTGATGCCCAATTCTCTCTGGCTCTGGGTGGTTAGGGCTTTATCCTCGCAAGGAATTCTCTCTCAAAGGCTTCGAGGTGGGTTGCTCTCAAACGACAAAAGCCGTACTCTCAATCTGAGCAGCCAACCGTTTATGGTTGTGGGGGGTGGGCTATTTATAGCCACTTGGCAACCCGACCTGATTTGTCCGAAATGACCCTGGGTCACTAAGGAACTGACACGTGTTCCAATGGTCAGATTTCAAACTCACACGGCAACTTTACTTGGGCTACAAGCAAAGCTGACTTGTCCGACTCTGGACAAGATTCGCTCTCATAGTCTTCACTCGAAGACATAGGTTTTGGTTAGGCATCACTTCAGTCATTCTGAATGGTTCTCTTGGACCCCACTTAACAGTACGGTGGTTCCTATGACTCAACACAAAAGAAAAAGAACTACGAAAGATCTAAGTCTTCAAGCTCCATAGGCTTCATGTGGTGTCTTCTCTTGTCATAGTCTTCAATGTGAATATCTTCATATACCACCTTTGACTTCAATGTCTTCATACATTTTTAGGGGTCATCTCTGGTAGGAAAACTGAATCAATGAGGGACTTCTACCTGTGTTATCCTGCAATTCTCACAAACACATTAGTCCTTCAACTATGTTTGTCGTCAATACTTCAAAACCAACTAGGGGTGGCACTAGATGCACTTACAGGGGCGCCCCCTAGGGCGCGGCCCCCTGCCTCGTGGGCCCCTCGAAGCTCCACCGACGTACTTCTTCCTCCTATATATATCCACGTACCCCCAAACGATTAGGGACGGAGCCAAAAACCTAATTCCACCGCCGCAACTTTCTGTATCCACGAGATCCCATCTTGGGGCCTGTTCCGGAGCTCCGCCAGAGGAGGCATCGATCACGGAGGGCTTTTACATCATCATCCAAGCCCCTCCGATGAAGTGTGAGTAGTTTACTTCAGACCTACGGGTCCATAGCTAGTAGCTAGATGGCTTCTTCTCTCTTTTTGAATCTCAATACAATGTTCTCCCCCTCTCTCATGGAGATCTATTCGATGTAATCTTCTTTTTGCGGTGTGTTTGTTGAGAACGATGAATTGTGGGTTTATGATCAAGTCTATCTATGAATAATATTTGAATCTTCTCTCAATTCTTTTATGTATGATTGGTTATCTTTGCAAGTCTCTTCGAATTATCAGTTTGGTTTGGCCTACTAGATTGGTTGTTCTTGCCATGGGAGAAGTGCTTAGCTTTGGGTTCAATCTTGCGGTGTCCTTTCCCAGTGACAGAAGGGGCAGCAAGGCACGTATTGTATTGTTGCCATCGAGGATAACAAGATGGGTTTTTTATCATATTGCATGAAACTATCCCTCTACATCATGTCATCTTGCTTAAGGTGTTACTCTGTTTTTAACTTAATACTCTAGATGCATGCTGGATAGTGGTCGATGAGTGGAGTAATAGTAGTAGATGCAGAATCGTTTCGGTCTACTTGTCTCGGACGTGATGCCTATATACATGGTCATACCTAGATATTCTCATAACTATGCTCAATTTTGTCAATTGCTCAACAGTAATTTGTTCACCCACCATAGAATACTTATGGTCTTGAGAGAAGCCACTAGTGAAACCTATGGCCCCGGGTCTCTTTCTCATCATATCAATCTCCATCACTTTACTATTGCTTTGCTTTTACTTTATTTACTTTGCATCTCTATACCAAAAATACCAAAAAAATATTATTTATCATCTCTATCAGATCTCACTTTCGTAAGTGACCGTGAAGGGATTGACAACACCTAAGCGCGTTGGTTGCGTTGAGCTATTGTTTTTGTGTAGGTACGAGGGACTTGAGCGTAGCCTCCTACTCAATTGATACCTTGGTTCTCAAAAACGGAGGAAAATACTTACGCTACTTTGCTGCATCATCCCTTCCTCTTTGGGGAAATCCAACGCAATTCTCAAGAGGTAGCATCGTTCCCTTCCTAGATCTCGCCGTCGTCCACCGCCCTGGTGCTCTCGGCGCGCCGTGGTCAACGTGGTCAACGAACGACATCCATCGGACGTGTACTGTACGTGGAGAGGCTGACAGCTGGGTCCACGGCTGCACACAAGGAAATGCCTCCTTATTACGCGCAAAATAATGATTCCTCCACCTGACATATGGGACCCACCGGAAGGGCCTCTGTATTTCGCGAAAAAATGTTCCCCCCGCTGACAGGTCGGACTCACCAGCTATATCTTCGCACGCAAGGAAGTGCCTCCTTATTACACACAAAAAAAATGAACACTCCCCCTGCTAGCTGGGACCCAACATAGTGGGAGGCTGACATGTGGGCCTACTAAGTTGACGGGGACGGAGGTCTTTGTCAACTTAGTCAATATGAACGATTCTAGCTCCAGTGACCGTACGATGTCCATCCAACAACCGTAGTGCTTCTTCAACCTCTGGTCTTCTTGTTCCAGCCGCCCAAAGCAGCGCTGGTCGTGATGCCTGCTCCTGCCTCCCGTGGCCGGCTGTGCTACCGCGGAGGCCTCACGGCCCCTACTACTCCCACCGCTGGCCAGGCCCTGCGGCGATGGCAGCCTCACACCGCAGCCGAACCAGTGAACCCTCATACTCCTCTCCGCGTGGGCATCCACTGTAGCGTCTTCCCCGGCTCCGCGTCGTCCCCTTCCTAGGCCTCGCCGTCATCCACCGCCTTGGTGCTCTCAGCGCGGCGTGGTCAATGTGGTCAACGAACGACTTCCATCGGAAGAGTACTGTATGTTGAGAGGCCGACAGCTAGGTCCACGGCCGCAGCAAGGAAGTGCCTCCTTATTACGTGCAAAATAATGATTCCTCCACCTGACAACAGGGACCCGCCGGACGGACCACCGTATTTCACAAAAAAATGTTTCGCCCATGACTGCTGGGACCCGCCGGACGGGCCATCGTATTTCACAAAAAAATGTTTCCCCCATGACTGTTGGGACCCACCAGCTACATCTTCGCACACAAGGAAGTGCCTGAAGTCGGGACCCAACAGGCCGAAGCGTACGTAGCATTGTCATTCTGCTCGTGAACATGTACATACATACGATCGGTCTGTCTGCAGGCTGCAGCGATGAACCGTGGCCGTGCAAGGAAGGGCACGTGTCGTAGTAGAGGCGCGCACATAGCATGTACACATACGTACATCGGCCAGGGTGCAAGAAAGTAAATACGGCCACGTACGTACATACGGGCGGGGCCTCGAATGCCTACTCGCGCATACGTACGGCCAGGGCTCGTGTACATGGCTAGGTTGGAAAGGAGAAACTGCGTCGTCGTGTTCATGGGGAGGCAATGGAATGTGTCGTGTTCATCGGGAGGCGACGGAACACGCGCTGTTCATCAGGAGCCAACCGGCTTGGACAGAACAACCGATGGAAACAAGGCCTAGCGTACCGCAGAACGGAGGAAACGACCTTGTGTTCAACCGGCCACGGTGGAAACAAGAGCCTATTCATCGGGAGGGGTCTGGCGTACTGCAAAACGGAGGAAACGGACCTCCTATGGTAGAAAAGGGGTCTTGTTGATCGGGAGGGGTGTGGCGTATCGCAAAACGGAGGAAACAGACTTGTGTTGGAGCGCTAAGGTCGAAACGGGGGTCCTGTTCATCAGGAGGGGTGTGGCGTACCGCAAAACGGGACTCCACGGGATACTGTTCATCTCCACCATCGACCTCCTCCAGCCTCCACGGGCTACTGTTCATCCACCGTCAACCTCCTCCAGCCTCCACTTGCGACTGTTCATCCACGGGCTCCTATTCATCCAGCCTCCACCGGCTACTGTTCAACCAACCCTCTCCACGGGGTCCTGTTCAACCACCCCTCCACGGGCTACTGTTCATCCAGCCCTCCACCGGCTACTATTTAACCAGCCCTCCACCGGCTACTATTCAACCAGCCCTCCACCTGCTATTGTTCAACCAGCCCTCCACGGGGTCCTGTTCATCCAGCCCTCCCCGGGGTCCTGTTCATCCACCGGCTCGATCGATCGAGGTACTGTTCATCCAGTGGCAACGGCCTCTACTACCACGGGTTCCTGTTCATCCAACCCCCACTGAGAACTGTTCATCCAAACCCCCCAACAACGCTCACTGTTCATCCAGAGGCTGCATCGATCAGCTTCAGTTAGCAGCAGTAGCAAAGGAATCGCTCGATCGGGTTCCGTTAACAGCCATCGATCGATCGCTCGGGTTCAGTAACGCATAGCCTGCAGTGCAATCGCTTGGGTTCAGTTAGAGCCCAACGCCTCGCTCGGGTTCAGTTAGAGCCCAATGCCTCGCGTGTACGTATGAGAGAAACGCGCATCGCTCGGCCCCCGACCACCCACCGTAACCGGGAACTCCCTGATATTTTCCTCGCCCTCGCTTCTACCACGGTTTTTTCCATCATGGACGACCCAAAGAATGTCATGCAGATGTGTCTCCGGCCCGCCCAGGATGAAAAGCCCATTTTCTGTCATAGAAGTAGGCCCCCACCACATCTATGATGATACCGGGTTTTGTCACAATTATTGTCATAGAAGTGTCACAAGTATGACAAAAAAAATTTGTTCGGCCCAAAATGTCATGGATGTGTCTTTTTTTGTAGCGCACCCGATTCGATGCGACAGCCGACATACATGGAGATCTAAACCTCCGGCGACCACGCTGCAGCGGCAACTCAGGGTCTCTTCTTTTCCTCCCTTCCTCCGCGGCGTCGATAGATTCATCAGTCAGGACGAGACCACCAAAAACTGTCTCTTTTTTCTCAACCACGTGACGATGGCATCCCAAAGATCACAAATTTTTGATTCTACTAGGTTTGTTCGTTTTTCTCCCACTCCCCATCTGATTCCATACTATTGCTCCCTTAATTCTCCCCTAATCCCCATATTCAATATGTTTAAGAGAGTTCAAGAAGGTGGGCAGCGAAAAGGGATGGTTGGCAACCACATCCTCGGGGATGTCCAACTCTCCAAAGGCAAGGTCCCGTGGGATTTGGATTCATGTTACTAAGGCATGGTTTCATTCTTGCAACGACACCACAATACGCACATGCGACAAACCTAGTCTTGATCCTTCAAGTGCTTTTATTTCAACTTCATTTTATAATTTGCATATTGTTTGTGTCACATGTTCCATACTAAGATGCCATGTACAAAGTATATGTCTGGATACAGAAAAAATGTACTAGTTGTTCTCTACAATTCGTCATAATAAGATGATGAGTAGTTCCCATCTGGTTATTATATAGTATAACTAATGAGCGAAGATAATATTTATATGATACGTTCAATACTATAGTTGTTACTAAAATATAAGCAAGCCTTCTAAAAATATCTATGTGGAGAGGCATCATTTTATCAAGTTGCACGTGTCAAGACTAGGCCTAGGTATACTATAGTTGAGGCCACATTGTAAAGTTTGGCACAGGGCCCCCGATTTTGCCGGCTCGGCCCTGGCAATATGCGAGACGCTGATCACCTAGCAGAAAGCGAGGCCGGACTTGAAGCTTTTGAGCTAGTATATAAATAAAAAACTCTTGGTTATTCGTACTTTAGTGCCGGGCTGTTCGAAGAGCGAGTGATGAATCCGGTAAGAAACAAAAGGGTTTACAAGATGCGGATGTCCGAACACCATAAAGGGTATTTTTATTACTTCTCATGAGCTCAAGACGTCCAACTGTACAACTCGAATTGTCAAGGCGGTACATATAGGGAAAAAGAAAAGAAAAAAGGTTACAGAGTGAAGGTTAACACGGGGCCTTGATGCGTGAGTTGAAGCCTTCACTGTGCCCTACTGCACGTATGCGCCTTCGCTTCTGATAGGTTGGGAAAAGGACCTTCAATGAGACCTTTGCGGGTGAGAACTCTGTCGATGAAGCATTATGCTTTAGGGTATCCGAGATATGTCTATGGATCGTCCGAAGACGAGGAAATGCCGAAATTCGATTTGGCCGAACCTGTACTTCAGAACAGTGTATGCCTCACGGCTGCCCATGGCACTTTGAGTGCGAAGTTGTGCTGACGAGGCACGTGGAGGGCGAAGAGTGTGGGTGTGCCATGGGGCGTGTATCCCTATTTGCGGCGAACGCATGCGGGCTCCCATGACGGGGAACGGGTTCGGATCCATTTACTATTGCGACCGGCCCTTACGGTGGTTCGGCATCCAGGTCTGTACCGGCCAGTGTGGTCTTCGGCCGCTAGGGCCGCAGTGTGCTCTTCGGTTCGAAGTGAGCGCTTCATATTGCCGTTGATGGTTATGACGCCTGAAGGACCAGGCATCTTCAACTTGAGGTATGCATAATGCGAAATGATACGTCTCCAACGTATCTATAATTTTTGATTGCCCCATGCTATATTATCTACTGTTTTGGACATTATTGGGCTTTATTATCCACTTTTATATTATTTTTGGGACTAACCTATTAACCGGAGGCCCAACCCAGAATTGCTGTTTTTTTGCCTTTTTTAGGGTTTCGAAGAAAAGGAATATCAAACGGAGTCCAAACGGAATGAAACCTTCGGGAACGTGATTTTCTCACCGAATACAACTCAGGAGACTTGGACCCTACGTCAAGCCAGCTAACAGGAGGCCACGAGGTAGGGGGCGCGCCCTCCACCCTAGTGGGCCCCCTGTTGCTCCACCGACGTACTTCTTCCTCCTATATATACCCACGTACCCCCAAACGATCAGATACGGAGCCAAAACCCTAATTCCACCGCCGTAACTTTCTGTATCCACGAGATCCCATCTTGGGGCCTGTTCCGGAGCTCCGCCGGAGGGGGCATCAATCACGGAGGGCTTCTACATCAACACCATAGCCTCTCCGATGAAGTGTGAGTAGTTTACTTCACACCTACGGGTCCATAGTTAGTAGCTAGATGGCTTTTTCTCTCTTTTTGGATCTCAGTACAATGTTCTCCCCCTCTCTTGTGGAGATCTATTCGATGTAATCTTCTTTTTGCGGTGTGTTTGTTGAGACCGATGAATTGTGGGTTTATGATCAAGTCTATCTATGAATAATATTTGAATCTTCTCTGAATTCTTGTATGTATGATTGGTTATCTTTGCAAGTCTCTTCGAATTATCTGTTTGGTTTGGCCTACTAGTTTGATCTTTCTTGCAATGGGAGAAGTGCTTAGCTTTGGGTTCAATCTTGTGGTGTCCTTTCCCGGTGATAGTAAGGGCAGCAAGGCACGTATTGTATTGTTGCCATCGAGGATAACAAGATGGGGTTTTATTCATATTGCATGAGTCTATCCCTCTACATCATGTCATCTTGCTTAAGGCGTTACTCTGTTTTTAACTTAATACTCTAGATGCATGCTGGATAGCGGTCGATGAGTGGAGTAATAGTAGTAGATGCAGGCAGGAGTCGTTCTACTTGTCTCGGACGTGGTGCCTATATACATGATCATACCTAGATATTCTCATAACTATGCTCAATTTTGTCAATTGCTCAACAGTAATTTGTTCACCCACCATAGAATACTTATGCTCTCGAGAGAAGCCACTAGTGAAACCTATGGCCCCCGGGTCTATCTTTATCATATTAATCTCCTACTACTTAGTTATTTACTTTGCTATTTACTTTGTCTTTATTTTACTTTGCATCTTTATCATAAAAATTCCAAAAATATTATCTTACCATATCTATCAGATCTCACTCTCGTAAGTGGCCCTATAGGGATTGACAACCCCTATTTGCGTTGGTTGCGAGGATTTATTTGTTTTGTGCAGGTGCGAGGGACTCGCGCGTAGCCTCCTACTGGATTGATACCTTGGTTCTCAAAAACTGAGGGAAATACTTACGCTACTTTGCTGCATCATCCCTTCCTCTTCGGGGAAAACCAACGCAGTGCTAAAAGAGGTAGCACGGAACGACGTTGAACTTGGCGAATGTCGTACGATTGAGGAGGGCGTGATAGCCACTACGAAAGGGTGCGATATCGAAGATCAAGTCCTCGCTTCGGAAATTGTCCGGAGATCCGAACACTACTTCAAGCGTTACAGTGCCCGTACAACGGGCCTCCACTCCCGAAATGACCCCTTTAAAGGTGGTATTACTGGGTTTGATCCTTGACGGATTGATCCCCATTTTCCTCATTGTATCCTCATATATAAGGTTGAGGCAGCTCCCTCCGTCCATTAGGACTCTAGTGAGGTGTAATCCATCGATGATGGGGTCTAGCACTAAGGCTGCGGACCCTCCATGGCGCATGTTGGTGGGATAATCCCTGCGATCGAATGTGATCGGGTAAGCTAACCATGGGTTGTCTTTGGTGTTGCTGGCTCGACGGAGTATATGTCACGTAGTGCTCGCTTCCTTTCCTTCTTCGATGTATGAGTTGCATAAATCATGTTTACTGTCTTGACCTCAGAAGGGAAAGGTTTCTGGCTTCCACTATTCGGCCTGCGGGGCTCATCATCGTCCTCGCTTCATAAGCTTTTTCCCGAGTCTTCGGCTGTGAGTTTGCCGGCCTGTTTGATCACCCAACAATTTCGATTGGAGTGATTGGCGGGCTTCTCTGTCCAGAATTGTGTCTAGTCTAGATGGGTCGTCGTTGTTGCCTTTAGGGGCTTTCTTTCGCGGTTCGGACTTCTGGTTTCGGAATCCGGCATTCACTACCGTATCGTCACCATCATCGTCTTGTGAGGTTTATTCTTGCTTCGTCGGGGTTTTCCGTTTCCGTCCCAGACTTCGGAGATACCTGGTGTGTCAGGGTTTGTGCATTTGCAGGCAAGCCAACTATCTTTGCCCATGCAAAAGCGGGTCATAAGGGAAGTAAGAGTTGCCATAGCTCTTGGTTTGTCCTGGCCGAGCTGTCCCACGAGCCATTCATCCTTGACACTACGCTTAAAGGCAGCCAAGGCTTCGGCATCCAGACAATCAATGATCTGATTTTTCTTGGTCAGGAATCGGTTCCAGAACTGTTGGGCAGATTCTCCGGGTCGTTGAGTGATGCAACTTAGGTCGTCAGCATCCGGAGGTCAGACATAGGTTCCCTGAAAGTTTGCTCGAAAAGCATCTTCAAGCTCTTCCCAGCAACCTATAGAGTCTTTGGGAAGGCTGTTTAACCAGTGTCTAGCTGGGTCTTTGAGTTTGAGCGGCAGATATTTGATGGCGTGGAGGTCGTCTCCTCGCGCCATGTGGATGTGGAGGAGGAAGTCCTCTATCCATACGGCCGGATCCATGGTTCCGTCGTACGGTTCAATGTATACAGGCTTGAAGCCTTCTGGAAAGTCGTGTTGCATCACCTGTTCTGTAAAGCACAGGGGGTGTGCGGCTCCCCGAACTCGAGCTATGTCGTGTCGGAGGTCCTCGGCCATCCGAGTTCGATGCTGCTCCCGAACTCTATCGTTGCGATTCTGCCAGTCGTAATAATCGTCCCGGTGAGCGGGCGAGTCTTCTCTTGGTCCATAGATGGACCTGGTTTGTCTTCCCCGGGCGTCCAGGTCATGGCAGAGGTCGTTTTTGTAGGCTGGCCCCATTTTATCCCTGCTGGAATGGCGAGGTGGCACGATAGGGTGTTCGGCTTTGTCAGCTTCTCTGTCCCGCCCTCGAGGGGGGTGGTCCGGCTCTTCGGCGTGGGTGTACTTTGGACGCGTTGGCTCTAGGGCCTCATCGTCGAACTACGACAGTAATCATCACTTTGGGTAACTTATGGCTGGCCGTTCATGGTTGTATCCTTCTTTGGCAGCTAGGACTTTAGTCCATCGATCATTGAGGGTTTCCTGTTCGGCCTTGATGCTATGTTTCTGTTTCTTCAAGCTACGAGCGGTGGCTAGGAGCCTTCGCCTGAACCATTCCTGATCACGCAGGTCTTCGGGGATGATGAAATCTTCTTCCCCAAGACTTGCCTCTTCCTTCGAGGATGGAAGGTAATTGCTATCTTTGGCGTCCTCGAGGTCCTCCGGATTGGATGGGTCCTCATGTGTTGCAGGGTCACCCTGCTGGTGTTCATTAGCCGCGGCTTCGGCGAGGTCATCCATATTATTGGCGGTGCCGTTCTCCACGGAGTCCATGTTGCTTGCGTGGCTTCGACGAGGTTTTGATCGACGACGCTGCCTTCGACGTTTGGGTGGCTCATCTCCAAGCTTGTCTTGGTCCTGCGTGGGAGTGCCTTCGCCGTGGTTGGGAGTGTCCACCATGTATATATCATATGTGGACATGTCCAACCAGTGGCCAGTGATGGGGGGATCATTGGTATTGGTCGTGGCCCCACTATCCTCGTCCATGTATTCGGTGTTTTTCGAATTATAGTCCAGCATGTTGGTTAAATCTTCGACAGTGGCTACCGAGTGGGTGGTGGGCGGGACGTAAAATTCCCTGACGAACACCTCGAGGGTCGGTTATCAAAAGGGGAGGGTAAGTTCTCTTGGATAGTCAGTTTCTGAATTTGGTCGAGCGCCTCATTCAACATGTCAAGGGTGACCGGACTCGGGGGCTCTAAGCCAGACACCGACTCGGGGTGTGGGCTTGAGGTCGGCAAGGAGTCGTGGGGGGAGAGTCTGGTCGAGATCGAATCCTGGCCTCCGACTTCTGGGTTTGCCTCGATGGCCGGAGGAGAATTTTCCGCTGATGTGAGTTCATTTGGTGCTGGGGTGGTGTGACGCCCGGATAATTAAGCTACAGTAATACCCTCCTAATGATGCCACATCATCGTGATTACTGTTGTTAAACTCACATTGGTTCAAAACTGGTTCAAATTTAAAATTCAAATCAAAGTCCAAAATTTAAATTGCCAAACATGAAGAACAAAATGTTCAAAGTGTTTTAAATAATCCTTGGGTATTTGTCATGTTGAAACCCATATTTTTATAAATTGTTTAAATGCCCTTAAATGAATAAACCAAGGGGTCAAAATAATATTTTAAATCACTTTTAAAGTTATAAAGATTCTAAGGCTTTTCAACTGCTTTTCAAACTTCTTGAGGCAGTGCTAAATATTACATAATAATTATTGAGAGAAGCTACACTTTTTACAAAAGTATTTTGGAGCAAAAGGAAAATGCAAAGCAGAGAAGACAAAAGAAAAGGAGAATAGGGGAGAGAGAAGCCCCTTCCCCCCACTGGGTCGTGGCCCAGCTGGACCACCAGACCATCTGGCCAGCCCACCTCTCCCTCTCCCTTATCCCCCCACACACCCAAAATATCTGGAAAGATCGCCCCACTCCCTTCCCACGTCTCCCTCTTGTTCCCCTCCTCTCGATTGGATCGGGATCGGGCCAGATCCCATCTTCGGCGCCATCGCTCCGCACTCACACCACCGCCGCCCGTCACGTTCCCCCGCCACCTCGCCGAGCGCCGCCCCATCCCCGTCGCCACACCGGACGCCCCGACCTCGCCGACGGATGCCGCTCGTCGGAGCCGCTCCACGTCGTCTCGCCTCCTCATCGGCGCCGTCGAGCCTCGCCGGACCTCCTCATCCTCTCCGTCGTCAGACCACCCCAACCTTCCCCGAGCCTGCTGCCCTGTGCCCTACGTTCCCCTCGTGAGCGCCTTCCCTCCTCTCTGCTCTATTCAGTCGTAGGGCCCCGTCCCCGCCTCGCGCCTCGCCCGCCGTCCCCTGCTACTGCTCGGGACCGTGCCACTGCCGACCACCGCCCTCGCGCGCCCGGCACCACCCGCGCCTCTGTTCGCTCCCGCCCAAGCCCAGCCGAGGCCTCGGCCTCGCCCTCGATGGGCGCTCGCGCCCGATGCCCGCATCGTCCGCCATTGCCCCGCCTACCGCGCGCGCCTTTGCTGGTCGTCGTCCTACACTGCCGTCCCTCACCGCTGCCGGCGCCCCGCCCCAGGTAGGCTGCGGCCTCCATGGGCGCCCGCCCCGCTGAGTTGGCCTAGTGCCACTAACGAACGGGGCCCCTCCTTTAAAAAAATAGGTGTTTAAAAAAAGATATAAAAAAATAAATAATTAATCAATATAATTAATTAATTAACTTAATTAATTTGGTTAGTTAAACTATTAAATTTAATTAGCTTAATAGCCTAATTAGACCGAATTAACTAGTTAGTTAACGAAACAGTCAATGACAGGAGGACCCCACCCCATGTTGACCAGTCAAATGTTAACTGGTCAACTGGGACCCCCTGGCCCACCTGTCAGCCACTGGGTACAATTTTGTGTACCCTGTGCTGGGTGCGCTTAGCATTTTAGCAATTATTTTTGAATTAATATTAATTTTAGAAAATTTTTAAAACTTTGAAAAATCATAACAAATAATCTGTAACTGGGATGAAAATGTTTTCTACATGAAGGTTGCTCAGAACGACGAGACGAATCCGGATGCGCGGTCCGTTCGTCCGCCACACATCCCTAGCATAGAGAACCTGCAGCTTTCCCCCTCCGTTTCATCTGTCCGAAAAATGCAAACTTCGGGAAAACTTTCCCAGATGTTATCCTCCTTCGCTAGTATCGCCTAGCGCTGCGTTAGAACACCTCTAGCACCGCTTATTGTCTTGTTATGCTTATGCTTGCGTGTATTTATTGTTTCTTCGCCGTCTTCTTCTCCGGTAGACCTCGAGACCGCTGCTGATGCCCCTGTGATCGACTACGTCGACGATGACCCCTCCTTGCCAGAGCAACCAGGCAAGCAAACCCCCCTCGAGCATTCTGATATCGCACATTTCTTTCCCTCTCATGCTTGCATTAGAACTGCTACTGCTTTCTGTATGATCCTACTCTGATGCATAGCCTGTTGTTGTTACCTGCTTTCATACCTTACCTGCTTGTCCTAAACTTCTTAGTATAGGTTGGTTAGTGATCCATCAATGACCCCCACCTTGTCCTAGATGCCCCGCTTTATGTTCGATGACTCGATCAACGTGATCGACGTCCAGGCCCCGACACCGCACATCACCCCCCTTAGTTGTATGACTCTGTAGAGTAACCATCGAGTGCCGAGGGTGGAACCTCTTACATCACTCCTGATGAGACCTCTGTAGAGTAGCTATTCGGTCGTGGTCATCGAGGGTGATTCCGCATTAACCACTTCCAATACGACTCTGTCGTGCAACCCCTCAAGTGTGAACCTCGGGGGTGGTTCCTCTTACGTTCACCTTGATGATTACATCGAGTGGAATTCACCGAGGGTGATTCCTCGGGTTTTCCCCTTGATGTTTGGACACACGGTTACTATGGTTACTATGACTTTATACTGAATCATGTTACTAAAGACGGGTCGGCCCCGAGGGGTACCCGCGCGAGCATATTTGCGAGTGATGAGGAGTCGGGTTGACCTGGAGGGTGCCCACGAGATAATTACGAGGCGCGGTCGGGCATTCTTAGCCCTTGCCGCAAGTCCTCGAGACGGGGCAACGGGGTCACATCTTTCGTGAGTCTCTGCTTGTTACCACGTGTTCCTAATCCACTACGATTTGGATATTTGATCTGAGGGGCCTCTGGCCTGATAGCACTAACCATCACGTGGGCATAGTATGGGCGTTCTGCGTCGTATACATCAGCCGAAGCTTAATAGACGTCAGCAACTGAGTGGCGCGCGCTAGGTTGGACTGCGTAAGCACCTGCCTTATTGAAGGAGGTAGCTAGGTCTGCTCACCGCACGCAACGTGCAGGAGTTCCCGGGGAGATGGCCCATGACCACTGGGGGCATAGGTTTATTCCGGCGTGCTGACCTCTCTATTAAGCCTAGGTCGGGTTGCGGCATATTGTTTGGCCGAGGCCGGGCATGACCCAGGAAAGTGTGTCCGGCCGGAGTTAATCGAGCGTGGTGGGTAAGTTGGTGCACCCCTGCAGGGAAGAAAACATCTATCGATAGCTTGTCCTACGGTAACAGACACTTGGAGTTGTATCCCGATCGATACAACTAGAACTGGATACCTGAGATGAGAGATGTATATGAGAAATGGAGATGAGAACTGGATAGTATGGCTCTGGGATTGCTTTCTCACAGGGAGTCGAGAAAGGATCTCTGGCCGAGGTTGATAACGCTACTACTACTTTACTTTATGTTACTCTACTCCCTCCTGTTGCTGCAAGATGGTGGTTTCCAGAAGACGCTAGTCTTCGATAGGCTAGGCTTTCCCCCTTCTCTTCTGGCATTCTGCAGTTTAGTCCACAGATACAACCTTTTTCATTGATACCGATGCATATGTAGAGTAGATCCTTGCTTGCGAGTACTTTGGATGAGTACTCATGGTTGCTTTGCTCCCCCTTTTCCCCCCTTTCTTCTTCTTTCCGGTTGATGCAACCAGGTGTCGGAGCCCAGGAGCCAGATGCCACCGCCGATGCATGCTACTACGTGGAGACCGCTGACGACGAGGAGTAGTTAGGAGGCTCCCAGGTAGGAGGCCTTGCCTTTTCGATCGTTGTTGCTTTTGTGCTAGCCTTCTTAAGGCAAACTTGTCTAACTTATGTCTGTACTCAGATATTTTTGCTTCCGCTAACTCTTGTGTATTCGAGCTTATGTATTCGAGCCCTCGAGGCCCCTGGCTTGTAATATAAAGCTTGTATTATTTCAATTTGTGTCTAGAGTTGTGTTGTGATATCTTCCCGTGAGTCCTTGATCTTGATTGTACACATTTGCGTGTATGATTAGTGTACGGTCAAATCGGGGGCATCACGAGTTGGTATCAGAGCCGACTACCTGTAGGATCCCCCTTTCCAACTCCTTGGCCGAAGTTGAGTCTAGTCTTTGAAAAACTATTTTTACTAACATGGTTGTGTGGCTTACGGGCCCACGTTGCCATTGGGTGGTATTAGGATCTTTTATTCCTCGTCTATACTTTGGGAATCTGATCTCTCTTCTATTCGGGTTAAATGATTTTGCTAACTCTAGGTTCTCGTAAATACGTTCTACCGGAGAGCCCCTCACTCCAGATGATCGCCTACTGCATCAGAAGATTCCGAAGATACTCTACGATATTCTCTCGAGACTTTGTGCCTGTTGCCTTTGCAATTCCTTACCACCGAAATATCCTTATGGATAACTACACACACTTACCAATCTTACTTTCTATCCCATTGATCTTGTTATTACAAGATGCCCTGAACTGCTCTCCTTTTGCCGGGAATCCTTTGAGCTTACTGCCTTGCAGTTCCTTGTCGACTGAATACCCCTATGGATAACTTTGTGCACCTGTCGAGTATCCGCTCATCCTCAGTTGATTCTTGTACTTCACAAAAGTCTTCGTAATACCATTCGTTCTTGTGAAAATCCTCAACAGCCTATTGTTCTTGGATTTCTTGCTTGCTTGCATTATGGTTAATACCATAAGTCTAGTAATCTTATTGTTAGCCTTTGCCATTATCATTTTGAGTCCGTTGATACAATATGTTGCGAATGCTCGCAATCCTCAATCAGATCCTAGAATTCATCCTTCCGGCTCAGACGTCATTCTAACATGTGCTGAATTTCGATCAATCAAATCGCCATCGATTGTACCCCTAAGGCTATTCTACCTATCCATCCCTTATCAGAGCATTGCTTCTGATCCCTTGTCTTGGAATTCATAATTCCTTTGCAATTGAGCTTTGAGTTACTCAGTTGTTTCTATAATCTGATCTCCTTGCATTCTTTCTTCCTCTGGTTGAATATTGATGCTCACATCAGATCCCTTGTGGACCACCAGACCCCTTTTTCGGATTTTATCCGACAACGTCCTTCATATTCAATAAGCTTGTGAGCCTTTCCTCGGATACATAATGCCTTTGGTAAATTGTATCCTCTGCCTTCTCAACCATGCTCTGCCTTCGAGCTTGTGTTATATTACTCCTGAGGTTTGTGGTATATGTTCCTAGGATGCCCCTATGGGTTGAACCTATGCCTTCCCTTATCCGTGTGAACCCGAGAGTTTTCACGAGTCATACTCTTCTGGTGCTTTGCCAGATATAATTTCAACACTAGAACTTCATCGAAAGAGAGAAGTAAATGAAATGATATGCATTGAAGAAGTGGGAGTCGACCTTGAACTTTGTGTTCATGCCCGTGGACATGATGTAGATCTTATCATGGAAGCTTCTTGTGATAATAATAATCCCCTTGTTATAAGTTCATCTGGTAACTATGTTTGTTCCTTTGCAACCGTGGTTCTGACCATGATTGTTCCCCTTTGATTCCATTTCTCGGACAAGTTAAAGCACTTGTCTTCTATAGATTAATGCATCTTTTCAACCTCTATCTTGACCTTCCTTCGAGTATTACCCTCCGGCATCTCGAGAATAACAAAGAACTGTATTGCTTCCTATGAGTCTTCATCTGGTATTGCTCCTCCGCGATTTAAGATTGCCCTGGGTTTCGAGTTATTAGTCACTCAAGAACACCGATAAGTGAATCGATTCCGCATTCCGACTCAATAACTCTAAGCTATTTCCGTTGCTTACGAGTTTAATAATCCTTCAAGTCATTCATAGCCTGATCGACTATATCATTATCGAGCTAATTTTAACTGTGCTATCCGGTCCTTCTTTTCGGAGCACAACTTTCGATGACGAGCTCAACTTACGTCGATCTTCCTCGTCATATCATTTCACCTTGAACAACAAGTTTGAATTCGAGTTTGTGTCATATTCATGGTTTCGATAACCTTTTTGCTTCAAAACTCCTTTGACTTGATGTCATCACCGATCGATTACATCTTCATGAAACCTCTCGACAAAATTATCAACATTCTGAGCTCTTCCAGGATATCAATCAAATTCATGATGAGAAATACCATCATTGCCCCTCGATGATTTGTGTTATCATCGAAGACATTCTTGCCCCCCCCCAAACACAAACTTGTTCATACAATTTTGGAATACATCCTTTTCTTTTTGACATGTCGATGGATTGCCGCTGAACCCATCGGCCACATCCTCATCTTTTTCCTGATAAAATTGCATGAGATGTCCTATAAATTCTTGATGGATCCTTTGTGTTCCCAAGGTCCGACCTTTACCTGATGACCATGTTAATGCTGCCCCGAAGCATGATTGTGGTACTCTAAACATCATTAAGAACATTGAGGAGCAATGCTAATTGTTTCTTGATCACTTATCCAAACACTGTGGTATGGGTAATGTCATGAACATTCCTCTCCCCTTTACCCAAATGGTAATCTACTTACTATCCTGTTGTGGATATCATCATCTGCTTGTCCTTGAAAGGATATACTCCTGATATTTGTGTTTAAACACATTTTAAATTTCCATTTTTCTGATTAAATTAATAGTCACATTTTTCCTTTCCATTGGTTTGTTTAAACCTTTCTCGTAATCTAACTTATCCGAGCAGAGTTAATTCTCTGCTTAGGTAAACACTTCGGTGACAACTCTGTCAGTAAGACCTTGTTACTATTGTTGATGACATTCTAGTAGCCACCGATGGATGAGAACTTTGCATATTGGTCCGCCTCGTCTTAACGAGTAGGAAAATGTTTCTCTTCGTCCCTCGCCCATGGTACCAACGTTGTTGCCAACATAACTGACAGGTTGTCCTCTGACATGCCTTGCTACCTTAGTCGTACAAAATGTTAGCACCCTTCCTGCTTTTAACCCACATGGTGGGCCCATAACCCATAGTTCCACAGGATCGAAACCTGACTCTCCTATGCATCCTTGTTTTCAAAGTTATCCCTCGGGCTTGGCTTCATATGTAATTCGCGAGCCATCTTCCTTGTGATCTGTTGTGGTATCAAATGCAATACTTATTCTCGATGCTCTGAGCCTCTTTCGCACTCTGTTGCAGACATCAAGCAATTTCCTACCCGGTTGAAACTTCTTATTGCACCTTCTTACCTTGCTCTCGATGACTTTCTTATATTTCAAACTCGAGAGATGCCTCTATGCCACGTTCACTAAGATAGCCCCCTGGTACCTACCTTGTGTTGGGCACCGTCCTTCCCGAGTCTTTCCCTCCTTACTCCCCCTTAAATCTCGGGACGAGATTTCTTGTAGTGGAGGAGAATTGTGACGCCCGGATAATTAAGCTACAGTAATACCCTCCTAATGATGCCACATCATCGTGATTACTGTTGTTAAACTCACGTTGGTTCAAAACTGGTTCAAATTTCAAATTCAAATCAAAGTCCAAAATTCAAATTGCCAAACATGAAGAACAAAATGTTCAAAGTGTTGTAAATAATCCCTGGGTATTTATCATGTTGAAACCCGTATTTTTTATAAATTGTTTAAATGCCCTTAAATGAATAAAACAAGGGGTTAAAACAATATTTTAAATCACTTTTGAAGTTATAAAGATTCTAAGGCTTTTCAACTGCTTCTCAAACTTCTTGAGGCAGTGCTAAATATTACATAATAATTATTGAGAGAAGCTACACTTTTTACAAAAGTCTTTTGGAGCAAAAGGAAAATGCAAAGCAGAGAAGACAAAAGAAAAGGAGAAGAGGGGAGAGAGAAGCCCCTTCCCCCACTGGGTCGTGGCCCAGCTGGACCACCAGACCATCTGGCCGGCCCACCTCTCCCTCTCCCTTATCCCCCACGCACCCAAAATATCTGGACAGATCGCCCCACTCCCTCCCCACGTCTCCCTCTCGTTCCCCTCCTCTCGATTGGATCGGGATCGGGCCCGATCCCGTCTTCGACGCCATCGCTCCGCGCTCCCGACGCCGCCACCCGGCGCGTTCCCCCGCCACCTCGCCGAGCGCCGCCCCATCCCCGTCGCCACGCCGGACGCCCAGACCACGCCGACGGACGCCGCTCGTCGGAGCCGCTCCGCGTCGCCTCGCCTCCTCATCGGCCCCGTCGAGCCTCGCCGGACCTCCTCATCCTCTCCGTCGTCGGACCACCCCAACCTTCCCCGAGCCCGCTGCCCTGTGCCCTACGTTCCCCTCATGAGCGCCTTCCCTCCACTCCACTCTGTTTCATCGTAGGGCCCCGTCCCCGCCTCGCGCCTCGCCCACCGTCCCCGTCCCCTGCTACTGCTCGGGACCGTGTCGCTGCTGACTGCCGCCCTCGCGCGCCCGGCGCCGCCCGCGCCTCTGGCCACTCCCGCCCAAGCCCAGCCGAGGCCACGGCCTCACCCTCGATGGGCGCTCACGCCCGATGCCCGCGTCGTCTGCCATTGGCCCACCTGCCGCGCGCGCCTTTGCTCGTCGCCGTCCTACACTACCGTCCCTCACCGCTGCTGGCAGCTGCCGGCGCCCCGCCGGCCTCGCCCCGCCCTAGGCCTGCGGCCTCCATGGGCGCCCGCCCCGCTTCTCCGCCCGGAGGCCTGCGCCCGACCCCGGGGTTCCGCCTGTTAACCCGCCCTGCTGAGTTGGCCTAGTGCCACTAACGAACGGGCCCCACAGCCCCTGTCCTTTTAAAAACAGGTGTTTAAAAAAGATTACAAAAATAAATAATTAATAAATATAATTAATTAATTAACTCAATTAATTTGGTTAGTTAAACTATTAAAGTTAATTAGCTTAATAGCCTAATTAGACCGAATTAACTAGTTAGTTAACGAAACAGTCAATGATAGGAGGACCCACCTCGTGTTGACCAGTCAAATGTTGACTGGTCAACTGGGACCCCCTGGCCCACCTGTCAGCCACTGGGTACAGTTCTGTGTCCCTTGTGCTGGGTGCGCTTAGCGTTTTAGCAATTATTTTCGAATTAATATTAATTTCAGAAAATGTTTAAAACTTTGAAAAATCATAATAAATAATCTGTAACTCGGATGAAAAAGTTTTCTACATGAAGGTTGCTCAGAACGACGAGATGAATCCGGATGCGCGGTCCGTTTGTCCGCCACACATCCCTAGCATAGAGAACCTGCAGCTTTCCCCCTCCGTTTCATCTGTCCGAAAATTGCAAACTTCGAGAAAACTTTCCCGGATGTTATCCTCCTTCTCTAGTATCGCCTACGCTGCGTTAGAACACCTCTAGCACCGCTTATTGTCTTGTTATGCTTATGCTTGCGTGTATTTATTGTTTCTTCCCCCTCTTCTTCTCCGGTAGACCTCGAGACCGCTGCTGATGCCCCTGTGATCGACTACGTCGACGACTCCTCCTCCTTGCCAGAGCAACCAGGCAAGCAAACCCCCCTTGAGCATTCCGATATCGCCCATTTCTTTCCCTCTCATGCTTGCATTAGAACTGCTACTGCTTTTTGTATGATCCTACTCTGATGCATAGCCTGTTGTTGTTACCTGCTTTCATACCTTACCTGCTTGTCCTAAACTGCTTAGTATAGGTTGGTTAGTGATCCATCCGTGAACCCCACCTTGTCCTAGATGCCCCGCTTTATGTTCGATGACTCGATCAACGTGATCGACGTCCAGGCCCCGACACCGCACATCACCCCCCTAGTTGTACGACTCTATAGAGTAACCATCGAGTGTCGAGGGAGGAACCTCTTATATCAATCCTGATGAGACCTCTGTAGACTAGCTATTCGGTCGTGGTCACTGAGGGTGATTCCGCATTAACCACTTCCGATACGACTTTGTCATGCAACCCCTCAAGTGTGGACCTCGGGGGTGGTTCCTCTTACGTTCACCTTGATGATTACATCGAGTGGAATTCACCGGGGGTGATTCCTCGGGTTGTCCCCCTGATGTTTGGACACATGGTTACTATGGTTACTATGACTTTACACTGAACCATGTTACTAAAGATGGGTCGGCCCCGAGGGGTACCCGCGCGAGCATATTTGCGAGTGATGAGGAGTCGGGTTGACCTAGAGGGTGCCCGCGAGATAATTACGAGGCGCGGCCAGGCATTCTTAGCCCTTGCCGCAAGTCCTCGAGACGGGGCAACGGGGTCACATCTTTCGTGAGTCTCTGCTTGTTATCGCGCGTTCCTAATCCACTACAATTTGGATATTTGATCCGAGGGGCCTCTGGCATGATAGCACTAACCATCACGTGGGCATAGTATGGGCGTTCCGCGTCGTATACATCAGCCGAAGCTTAATAGATGTCAGCGACTGAGCGGCGCGCGCCGGGTTGGACTGCGTAAGCACCTGCCTTGTTGAAGGAGGTAGCTAGGTCTGCTCACCGCACGCACCGTGCAGGAGTTCCTGGGGAGATGGCCCATGACCCCTGGGGGCATAGGTTTAGTCCGGCGTGCTGACCTCTCTATTAAGCCTAGGTCGGTGCCGGGGTACTGATCCACGGGCACCTATGGGACCGGCGGGCCGGGTCCCTTTCGGTTTGGCGGGGGCGGAGATCGTGCAAAGAGTAAATCGAGGCGAAGCACGCGAGCGATTTACCCAGGTTTGGGCCGCACGGATGCGTAAAACCCTACTCCTGCTTTGTGGTTTGTATTGATTTCTAGCTCGGGAGCGCGGAGTGCTACAGTACACACCAGCGGCTAGCAAGACCGAGCGTGAGCGTTCAAACTGGCTAACCCCCCTCTACGTTGCACACGGGCCTCCTTTTATATGCTCAAGGGGCTACCGACAGGTGGCAACAGAGGTAAAGGGCAAAAATGGAAAGGTGCTGTGGTAGGCACAGCTACCTGCTACAGTGTATCATACCTAACCCTGACGGCAGGGGACAAGGGTCTTAAATGCCCGTCTGTGTCGCCTAAACAGTGCGAAAAGGGACCGCCAGGGACGCCACCGTTCGCCACGATGGCGATCTTGTCAGCGCCGCTTGCCACCGCACGTCCCTAGCTGCATAGCTTTCCGCCACGTATGCCTGGAAGGGCCCCAGAGCGACACGTTGGTGGATGTGCTGGAGCGCGGGCGCGGAGAGGTGGCTTGCCGCGGCAAGCACCTTGCCGCGGTCGTTGTCTTGTCGCGTCCGGGAGCTTGTCGCTCATCGGGTCTTGCCGGAACGCGTGGTGCGCCGCGGCAAGTTCCTTGAAATGCCTTGAGTGGCCTTCCCGGCAAGCTCCTATTTCCGAGGTCTTGTCTTCTTGACTTGGACACTTTGTTCTTGAATGGCTCCAAAGGAACCACAGATGGCTCCAAAGGAACCACGGAGGATCTTGGCGGTCACCCGGCAAGCCTTGCCGCGGGATGGTGCGACTGCCCGTGCACAAGTTCGGGATACTAGGGTACCCCTACTCTAGTACACCGACAGGAGCCCCCGGGCCTGGGCCATACACGGTGCCGAGCGCTGTTGGGCCAGGCCCAAAACAGGGCACGGGCACGCGCGGCCTAGGTTACGCCGTATCTCACTCCGTATCCACCGCGCCCTCCCCGAACGGCACGCGTTGAATGCGGCGTCGTGGGAGAGGTCGTGGGGGTTTCTTTATTCGAAAATGCAGAACGTCCGCCCCTCCCCCTTTATAAGCAGGGGAAACAGGGGCAGTTGGCCCACTCGCCCGTTGCCGTTCCCAATCTCAGAAATCTCCGCCGCTCCCTTGCCTCCCCAAAGCTGAGAGAGAGAGCAGCGCTCCGCCCCCATCGCCACTAGCACCACCAACGCCGTCGACCTCCTCCACTACTTCCGCCATGGCTCCAAAAGCTGACAAGGGGAAGACCGTGAAGACGACCGAGGCGCAGCGGCTCGCGGCGCTGCGGAAGGAGCGGTCCGTTTCCCCCCCCAAGCTCGGCGCGAAGGAGCTGAGGGAGAACTACTATCTGTTCTGGTCGGCGGAGATGCGCGCGCATCCGCGCACAAAGGTTCTCCCCGCCGCCGCTTGGAAGAAGGCTCCGAATGGGTACCCCTTCTTTGCATTGTTCTTCTATTGCGGGCTCTGTCCGCCCTTCTCTGATTTCTTCTGCGACATCATGAACACCTATGGATTCCATCTCCTTGACTTCACCCCCAACGCCGTCCTGACAATGGCAGTTTTCGCACACCTCTGCGAAAACTTTGTCGGAGTCCTTCCCAACGTAGCCCTCTTCCGCCACTTTTTCATACCCCGAGTAGAGAGAGGAGAGCCTCTATCCGGCGGGATTGCCTGGATCTCAAGGCCCGGCAAGAAAGAGACCTATCTGGAGGGAGAATTCCGCGGCAAGTGGGAGGAGTGGAGAGCTGATTGGTGCTGGATTGACGAGGAGAGCCCGCAGCCATTTACCATCCGACGCCGAACCCCAGTAGCACGCGGCAGCGATTGGAGTGACATGGCTCCGGAGGACGCCAGGCTGAAGATTGCCGTCACCAGGATCCTGCGCCTGAGGCTTGCCGGGCTTACTGTTGGCACTGTTGGCGCAGACTTCCTTCGCCGCCGCATCGCCCCCTGCAGGAACGAGGGAGGCCCACTTGGGAGTTCTAGAACGCGGCAGACATCATGAGGCTGCGGCCAGGCCTCAATTACAACTTCACAGTCCTGGAGCTCAACGCGATGCTGCAGGAGCTGTTCAAATATGACCCCCAGCATCCCGAGGTGTTCAGGTTGCCGGGGGGCGTCATGCCTTTGTGCAACAATTCCGCGCTCGACCGCATCCGTGCAATGATGCCGGAGTGCGACTCGCACGGGATTGTGCCAACTTGGCAGGAGCCTGCAGACGAGGTCGTGCAGCAATTCTTCGACGACTTGGTGGAAGTGCCAATCCGCCTCGACGAGAAGGACGGCCTCACCCGCGACACCACAGATGCGGAGATGGCGCTCATCGCCACTAGGCTGGAGGAGGCAGCGGCAGCCGCAGCCGCGGGCGAGTTCGGGTTCACTGTGGAGGAGGCCGATGCAGCAGAAGCGGCAAGCCGTGCCGAGCGAGGGGGGCCTGCCGGCAAGAAGGGGCTTGCCGGGCAAGACACCGAGCCGAGCGAGCCCGCCAAGGACACGAGCGGCTCGTTGCAAATCGACTCTTCTTCCACCTCGTCTTCAGACAACCCACCAGAAGCAGAGCCTCCATCCCCACCAAGAAGGCGTCTCCGCAAGGTTGGTGATGTGGCGGAGCGGCAAGCGGGCCAACAGTCGCCATGCCGCGTGACACGCTCGACCACGGCAAACACCGTTGCCACGGGAGCGCCTCATGCTACGACGGCAACTGGAGCGGAGTCTAGCCGGACCACCGCTTCAGTCCCTGCCGCTACTCACGTCGCGCCGACAGCCGGAGCGGGGTCGTCTCAGACCGCCGCCACTGCTCCCGCCAAGCGGCCAAGGGAAGCTTCTCCTCCGCCTCCTCGCGCCGGGCGCGCGCCAGGCTTCGACTTCTCCGTGTTAAGGTCCGACGAGGAAGAAGAAGAAGAGTAAGCTTCTCTTGTTGTACTTGCATTTCTTCAACTCTTGCTGTTGGTCTTGTTTCTCACTTGCTTTTCCCTGAATCTGTTCCTCTTTACGACTCTGGCCCAGAGAGCGGCAAAGAGAGCTAAGGCCCCGGTGATCATCATCGAGGACGAGCCCACTGTGACAACAGGTGGCGCGCCCGAGACAACCTTGCCGGAGCCGGCGACTTTCCTCCATGGCAGCCCCCAGTGTAAGTGTGTGAATTATTTTCCGCGGCGAGGCGCGCATGGGTACTTGTCTTTGCTGATATCTGCTTGTTGACTTGTGTAGGAGCCGAGCAGCCCCACCAGGAGCCAAGGGAGAATCCCCCGACAAGGGAGAATTCTCTGGCAAGGGAAGGCTTCCCGGTGAGGGAGAAGTCTCCGGCAAGGGAGGGTTCTCCGGCGAGGGACAGCGCCAGCAGCCCCCCGACGACGGAGACCACGACCGCAGCGCCTGGTGCAGGTACTCCCCTTGCTTCAAAACTTCTCTTGGATCCTTCTTTTCTTGATCTTTATGGGTTTCTGCTAGATTCTGTTTGACTCTTCTCCCCTTTTCCGGCCGTCAGATCCATCCGCTGCAGAGCAGATGGAGACAGAGGTCGCCGCCGACGAAGCAGCCGGTGCTGGAGACGCCACCGGTGCAGAGGCCACCAAGGCTGACGCCACAGCAACTGGCGAGGAATCTGGCGATCGTACTGATGGCCCAGAGGCCGCAGGAGCGCCAGGCGCTACGCCGACCGCCGACCCATCCGCCGAAGCCGCAGCGCCAAGTTCCAAGGAGCCCCAGCCGGGCGTTTATTTGAAGGCCGGCGACGACGTCTTCATCAATCTTCCCTGGGCATCAAGCTCCAGAGCGCCGGTCGAGGGGGAGGTCTTCGACGGAGAAGTGCTCGCCTCCGCGGGGCTGAACCTGGTCGACGCGCCAAGCAGCAGCAGCAACGAGCCCGAAGAAGAGCGGCTGCTGCGCAGGTTGATGTCGCTCTACCGCGCGCGACAAGCCAAGCTGGAGTCCCACGAGGCGCTTGTCGCGAAGGCGGGAGCAGACATTGAAAAGCGCGCGGAAGAGCTCAGGGGTTTCCACTGGGAAGCCCTCCGATCCCTGGCGGAGGAGCGGGAGCAGCTCGCTGAAGCGCGGAAGGTCTTTCTCCTCGAGAAGGCTGAAGCCGAAGAGCGCCAGCGACTTGCCGCTGTGAAGCTAGCCGCGGAAGAGGGCGAGCTGGCGCAGCGGAAGGTCAATCTCGACGCCCACGAGGAGGAGCTTGCCTCGCGCGAGGAGAAGCTTGGCGGAGCCCTCAAGCAAGCGGAGGACGCTGCCGCCGCCGCCGAGGCCGCCAAGGTGGAGTTGAAGACGAAGGTGGCGCGGCTGGAGGCCGATCTCTCCGAGAAGGGCAAGGAGCTCAGCGTCGCCAAGGCCTCCAACGTGGATCTTGAGTTGAAGCTAACCACTTTGACCAAGACTCTGGACAGCGCCAAGAAGCGGGAGGCGGCCTTGAAGGAGGAAATCAAGGCCGACAAGGCGCTGCTGGGGAGCGCTGCCACTGCCCAGAACACCTTCAGGGAGACTGTGACGCACTGGACGGAGAGTCTGGTGAACGCCGCCACAGATATCGACAAGGAGCTGGCGCAGCTGGGGATGGAAGATCTTGGGTATCCCTCCGACGACAACCTCCAGCCCAGCGCCAAGCTCGTCCTATTCTTCAAGGGCGTGGCGACGGCCCTTCAGCGACTCCGAGAGAGGATCCCCAAGCAACTAGCTGACGAGTCGCGCAAGATCTGCGCAGGAGCCCTCGAGAAAGTGTTGATGGAGGTGGCCTTCCGCAATCCGGGCCTCCGCCTCACCAACATCCTCAGGTCCTTGCCGCCAGAAGCTGATCTGGAGGAGCTGAAGGCCCTTGTCGCACCCATTGTGGACAAGGTGAGCGGGATCAAGCGGGTCGAAGGCGATCGCGTAGATTAGGCCGCTCATTTCTTCTTTTCTTGTCGCTGCCCATCATGTCATGAAAACAATCTGTTAGAGCTGCGACAAGCTATCTTTGTAATGTAACTTGATTGTGGGCAATGATTACAACGTTACTCCCTTTACTTGATTCCTCCCTTTGTATGTTTTTGCCCCACGCTTTTAGGGAACTTGCCGGTGCAGGCACCTGAGCCGCGAGCGCTGAGTGCGGAACGTCAGCAGCCTGCTGGCGGTGCCGCTACCGGCAAGAAACCTTGTCGCAACTAGTTGCAGCTCACTTAAGTTGCTGAGCGAACTCGAAACAAAGTAAGGGCGCTAGCGGCTCACTTAAGTTGCTGAGCGGACTCGAAGCAAGGTAAGGGCGCTAGCAGCTCACTTAAGTTGTTGAGCGGACTCGAAACAAAGTAGGGGCGCAACTAGCTATGAGTTGGTTCCTCCGTGCATAGGTTTCCCATACAAAGTGTGGTCGTTCAAGGGAGATAACTTAAAATTTAAAAATTTTGATTGCTCAAACTTTGGCAACTTAGCTTTTCTGTTGTTTGCTTCCCGGTAAGGCGAAACTTTCTTGAACGACGCCTGGCCCATACCATCCATCGTCTTCTCCTTTCCCCCTCGGCAAACTTGTGGGCGAGGGGAACCTTGCTTTCAAAAGGAAGAAGAGACAATACAGATATGGAGCTTTACGGCTCGTTATTGCTTACCGTGGAGTAGGTGCTGCACAAAGTGTCAGATCATATATGCCAGAAAATAGAAAGCATAAAATTGACAAAATGTGCGGAGCACATGAGCTTTACTTATGCACGGGATCTGCGCCCGGCTTTGTACAAAGGATTACATGCAACAGCGGCAAGACTTGTACAAAAGGTGGTTGCCGGAACAGGTTCCGACAACCGCGCCTTACGGGTAAAACTTACGAAGATGCTCAATGTTCCAGGAATTGCTCACCGGAATGCCATCTTCAGTCTCAAGGCGGACAGCGCCAAACCTAGTGACTCGTTTCACCCGGTAAGGGCCTTCCCACTTTGGCGTCAACTTGTTGGAATTCTTGGCGGACTGAACGCGCCAAAGAACAAGGTCGCCTTCCTCGAGACTTCTGGCGTTAACTTTGCGGCTATGGTAGAGGCGCAAAGCTTGCTGGTAGTGAGCAGCTTGCACAACAGCCTGAAGACGGTCTTCCTCAAGGAGCAATGCGTCATCTTGTCGCAGCCGCTCTTGCTCGAGCTCATCATAAGCGAGCACTCGAGGTGACCCGTATACGAGTTCCGTGGGGATAACTGCCTCTGCTCCATAGACTAGAGCAAAAGGTGTCTGTCCAGTGGTTCGATTTGGCATCGTTCTGATCGACCAAAGAACCACCGGCAGCTCCTCGATCCAGTTTCTTCTGCACTTGTGCAGCCTGTCAAAAGTTCTGGTCTTGAGCCCGCGCAGCACTTCAGCATTTGCCCTCTCCGCTTGACCGTTGCTTCTCGGGTGAGCAACAGAAGCGAACCAGACCTTGGCGCCAAGATCTTGGACGTACTGCGTGAAGGTGCGGTTCGTAAATTGCGTGTCGTTGTCGGTGATTATCCTGTTAGGGATCCCGAAGCGGCAAACAATCGACCTGAAGAACTTGACTGCTGACTGTGCTGTCACCTTCCTCACTGGTTCCACTTCCGGCCACTTTGTGAACTTGTCGATTGCAACGTACAAGTACTCAAAGCCCCCGACAGCTTGGGGAAAGGGGCCGAGGATGTCGAGCCCCCAGACCAAAAATGGCCAGGATAAAGGGATCGTCTGGAGAGCTTGAGCTGGTTGGTGTATCTGCTTGGAATGAAACTGACACGCTTCACACTTGGTTACTTGTGCAGTTGCATCCTGGAGGGCTGTTGGCCAGAAGAAACCTTGCCGGAAAGCTTTACCGACAAGTGCTCTTGCGCCAATGTGGTGACCACATATGCCTCCATGTATTTCTGCCAACAGCTTTTGTCCATCTTCCCGGGGAATACACTTCAATTTCACACCATTGAGTCTTCTTCTGTACAGTGTCTTGTCGACAAACTGGTACATACTTGACTGCCGGGCTACTCTCTCCGCTTGTTCTTGCTCTTCGGGAAGTCCTCCTGTCTGAAGGAAATGGACAATCTGTTGTGCCCATGCTGGAGCTTGTGGCTCGACAACAAGGACTAAAGGCAAATCTGCTGCTGCGGGAACATCCGCTTCCATGGCAAGAACCTGCGGCTCTGCCGGAGCTTGACGTTCCCCGACAAGCTTGCCGGAGCAAAACTTGTCGGGAGCTTCTGCTTCAATGGAACAAACCCTAGGGCTTGCCGGAGCATCTTGCTCCTCAGCGCTCTTGGTGTTGATCTTGGAGACTGCTGCGGGAATATCCGCTTCTACGGCAAGAACCTGCGGCTCTGCCGGAGCGTGACATTCCCCGGCAAGCTTGCCGGAGCAAAACTTTTCGGGAGCTCCTGCTTCAACGGAACAAACCCTAGGGTCTGCCGGAGCAGACTGCTCCTCAGCACTCTTGGCGTTGATCTTGGGGACCTTCTTGGCGGCGGCTTCGGGAAGCTCTGCCGGCAAATAGTCACCAGAAACCAACTTCCTCTTCTTGCTCTGTCCAGTTGATGGCGTTACGGACGGCTGAGTCAGCTTGAGCACAAAGATCCCTGGTTCCACAGGTAACTTAAGTGCGGCACACTTTGACAGGCCATCTGCAATGGCGTTCTGAGCTCTTGGAACATGCTCCATTTGTAGGCCGTCAAAGTGTTCTTCTAGCTTTCTCACTTCGTTGACGTAAGCTTCCATCAACGGACTCTGATAACTCTTGTTTACTTGGCGGACGACAAGCTGTGAGTCACCCCTGACAATGAGCTTCTTGATCCCAAGGTCTGCCGCGATCCGGAGACCGGCAAGCAAGCCCTCATATTCTGCAGTATTGTTCGTTGCTTGCTCCTTGGGGAAGTGCATCCGGACTACGTACTTGAGGTGCTCACCGGTGGGTGCGACAAGCAGCACACCAGCGCCGGCGCCTTGCAGCGAAAAGGCACCATCAAAGTACATCAGCCACTCTTTGCTTGCTTCCTTGTTGGGGATGCTCGTTTCTGGAATTTCTTCATCTGGTGTTGGCGTCCATTCTGCTATGAATTCTGCCAATGCTCTGCTCTGGATAGTTGAAGTGCTTTCAAACTTGAGGCCAAAGCTTGACAGTTCCAGTGCCCACTCAACAATCCTGCCTGTCGCTTCTGGATTCTGCAGTATCCTCTTCAGGGGAAAGCGAGTGACAACTGTCATCTCATGTGCTTGGGAGTAATGGCGTAGCTTTCTCGAGGCCATGAGAAGGCCGAAAAGCAATTTCTGCACACCAGAGTACCTTGACCTAGCCCCCTGCAGAAGGGAACTGACAAAGTAAACTGGGCGCTGCACCATCTTCTTGTGTATCTCGTCGTGTATCTGCGCAGATCCATCTTTGTTGGGACCAGAGCTTGTCGGGGAAGCTCCCTGCTTGTCGCTGGATGCGCTTGCCGCGGTTGCTGGCTCATCATCTGCCTCCCTCTCTGCTACTAACGCAGCACTAACCACTTGATTGGTTGCCGCTATGTACAGCAGCAACTTCTCTTGTGGCTTAGGTGCGACAAGTATTGGAGGGGAGGACAGGTATCTCTTCAGGTCTTGCAGCGCAGCCTCCGCTTCCGGAGTCCATTTCATTGGACCTGCCTTTTTCAATAATTTGAAAAACGGTAGGGCGCGCTCAGCAGACCGAGAGATAAACCTGCTGAGAGCAGCCACGCAACCGGCAAGTTTCTGTACATCCTTGACGCGCTTTGGTGCTTCAATCTGCTCAATGGCCTTGATCTTGTCGGGATTGGCTTCAATTCCCCGCTGAGACACGAAGAACCCGAGAAGCTTGCCGGAGGGAACTCCAAACACACACTTCTCTGGGTTGAGCTTGAGGCTGATCTTGCGCAGATTTGCAAAGGTCTCGTCTAAATCTTGAATCAGGGTTGCTCTGTCCTTGCTCTTGACCACTATATCATCCATGTAGGCTTCCACATTTCTGTGTATTTGTGGCTCAAGAGCAACATGAACTACTCTTGCAAATGTCGAACCAGCATTTTTTAATCCGAAAGGCATCCGTACGAAACCGTACGTGCCACATGGAGTAATAAATGCGGTCTTCTCCTCATCCTCTTCTGCCATGAAGATCTAATGATATCCTGAGTATGCGTCAAGAAATGAAAGCAAATCACATCCGGCTGTGGAGTCAACAATCTGGTCAATGCGCGGCAAAGGAAATGGGTCTTTGGGACAAACTTTGTTAACATCGGTAAAATCGATACAAAGTCTCCATTTCCCGTTTGCCTTGCGCACGACTACAGGATTGGCCAACCACGTGGGATGGAGCACTCCTCTGACAAGGCCTGCTGCTTCCAGTTTCTTGATCTCTTTTGCAATGAATTCTTGGCGCTCCACTGCCTGCTTCCTGACTTTCTGCTTGACGGGCCGCGCATGGGGACAAACGGCAAGGTGGTGCTCAATCACTTTCCTGGGAACACCGGGGATGTCAGACGGCTGCCATGCAAACACGTCGACATTCGCCCGCAGGAAAGCAACGAGCGCGCTTTCCTATTTAGGGTCGAGCGTGGCACTGATGGTGAAGGTACCACCAGTGCCGTCCTCCTTGGCGGATACCTTCTTCGTCTCTGGCGGAGCTGCCATCGTCTTCTTGCACTTGCCGGTGGAGCTCGATAGTGCGTCCTCGACGGCAGCGCAGCACTCCGAAGAGGTGCGCTTGCCGGAGTGGGCATCAGAACTCTTGCCGGACTTAATCTTCTTCCCCCCGGGAGCTTCAGCGGCAAGTGGATTGCGATCTGCCATGGCTGCTGCTTCCCGGTAGATCTTGTCGGCACAGATAAGAGCATCCTTCTTGTCGCCGGGGACAGAAATGACGCTTATCGGGCCTGGCATCTTCAGCATGTTATATGCGTAGTGAGAGGCTGCCATGAACTTGGCGAGTGCTGGACGGCCAAGTATCCCATTGTAAGGCAATGGAATATCGGCAATGTCGAATGTGACCTTCTCAGTCCTGAAGTTTAGCTCGCTGCCAAATGTTACCGACAGCATGACCTTCCCCTTCGGCTTGCTCCTTCCCGGATTGATTCCTTGGAATGTGCCGGTCTCTTCGAGCTCGCTATCAGGGATTTGGAGTTTTTGGAGTACAGCGGAGGAGATCAGGTTTAAGCCGGCCCCACCGTCAACTAGCATCTTGGTGACTTTGAGGTTGCGGATAGTTGGTGATACCAACATCGGCAAACACCCGACCGCAGTTGTGCGATCAGGGTGATCCTCAATGTCAAAGATGATAGGCGTGCTGGACCACTTCAGAAGCTTGCGTGATTCGATAGGTGGTTCTGCTGCATTAACTTCCCGCACCCACTGTTTGAGTTGGCGGTGCGAGGTATGCAGAGAAGCACCACCGTCAACGCACAAGACCTCTGTGGCTTTCTGAAACTCCTGCTCACTGGTCTCAACATCATCCATGTCTTCGTCGTCGTCGTCTTCATCGTTGTCGCGGCCGTGGGGAGGTCTGTCTCCTTGCCGCTGCTTGGCCTTACCGCGGCGTCCTCCTCGGCCGGCGTGCTTCTTGCCAGATTCTGCAGCTCCACCTTGGGCCCTCTCCTTGTCTCGCCGCTCGTACTCAGCCTTTTGCTGCTGGACAAGCTGCTCGACCTTTTTGCAGCTCTGGAGGTCATGGCCCTTGGTGCGGTGAATCTTGCAGTATTGCTTGTCGGAGCCGTCCTGCTTGTCGGCGGCTGCCGCAGCCTGGCAGTTGGCGCACGCGGCAATCTCCTTGCCGGAACTACCAACTTTGGCCTTCTTGGCGCCACCTTCATTGCCGGGCTGCTCAACGACTAGCACCTCTTTGCCTTTCTTCTTCCTGTTCCGCCGCCGGTTTTTCTTTGCCGGGGCAATATCCTCACTGTCAGATCCTTCTGCTCCCGTCTTCTCTCCGGGGAGTCTCGTCCCTTCCTCAACGCGTGCACACTTGTCGGCCAGGGCATATAGCTCACTGACATCTCTGATCCTGCACATCGCCATCTCCTCCCGCATCCTGCGGTTACGCACGTTCTGATGAAACGCGCTGATGACCGCGGCGGGGTGGACGTCTGGGATGTTGTACTGTACACAGCTGAACCTTTGAATATACTTGCGCAGGGGCTCTCCTTCCTTCTGGACGAGCAGATGAAGATCACTCTCTTGGCCATGAGGTTTGTGGCCGCCTGTAAAGGCGCCGACAAACTGATGGCATAGATCAGCCCAGGAGGATATGGAGTTGTCCGGCAAGTGCATGAGCCAGGACCTGACGTTGGGCTTGAGCACCAACGGGAAGTAGTTGGCAAGGATCTTGTCGTCCCGCCCCCCAGCAGCCTGCACCGCGATGGTGTAGATGCTGAGGAACTCCGACGGATGCGACTTGCCGTCGTACTTCTCTGGTACATCTGGTTTGAAATTCTTCGTACTGGGCCACTGGACTTGTCGCAGCTCACGAGTGAACGCAGGGCAACCTACCGCATATGGCAAGTCGCCTGGTTCCCCTGGCGCATGCATGTCAACAGAGGGCCCAGCGCGCTGGTCTGATTGACACCGCGCTTCTCTCCGGCGCTCGATGCGAGTACGAGCGTCTTCTTGTTGTCGTTCTTGAAGAACTTGGCGCTGATCGCGATGAGCTCGCGGATCTGACGACGCGGTGGAGTCGCTGTCGAGGTGGACCCGGCGAGTCGGCGATCTTGGCCTTCGGGGTGGAGAGTGCACAGTAGTTGCACCCCCACCAGTCTTGTCGTCTCTGGCTCGTGCCTGGCTGGCTTGCCGCGGCTGAGACGTGCTCGGCTGCCGTGGAGTGTCGCCGTTGGCGAAGCCGATGAGATTCTGGATAGTGGCCCTCCAGTCGTCGATCTTGTCCGCCGCTGGAGGGTAGTCTAGGAGCAGCTGAGCTCGCGCCAAAGCTTCTGCTGCGGTGGCGGGTGGCCGTGGCGAACGGTGCGAGGAGCGGGATATGCTCAGACTTCTAACTATGTTAGAAGGAGCAGTATCTCGTCCAGGCGACCGTGTCTCGCTCGCGCCAGCAGGTTGACGTGCATGGTGGTCCTGAGCGCTCCGAGATCCACCAGCTCGATCTTGATCTAGCGAACGCATGGTACCGTGAGTACCATGACGCTGCCGGTCCCGCGCCTCCTGAGATGGGCGCGGTGCATGCATGGACGCCGAGGTCTTGGAGTGCGCCCAGTCATTGTGGGAGCCGGCTACGCCGCCGATGGGCAGCGCAGCCTTGTCCTGGGACCTGGCAGCACCGTGAGTTCCCTCGTCGACGCGTGTCCTTCCGCCGGTGCCTGCCCCACCAACCGTTTGCTCCGGCGGTGGCTGGCTCCGCGCGGACGGAGCAGCTGCCTCCGAAACTTTCTTCTTCGGCGGCATGTTGATGAAGATGATGAAGATCTAGCTCGCGAGAACACCGGATCTGGTTCACACAACTTCGACGCCCCCTACCTGGCGCGCCAAAGATGCCGAGGTACTGATCCACGGGCACCTATGGGACCGGCGGGCCGGGTCCCTTTCGGTTTGGCGCGGGCGGAGATCGTGCAAAGAGCAAATCGAGGCGAAGCACGCGAGCGATTTACCCAGGTTTGGGCTGCACGGATGCGTAAAATCCTACTCCTGCTTTGTGGTTTTGTATTGATTTCTAGCTCGGGAGCGCGGAGTGCTACAGTACACACCAGCGGCTAGCAAGACCGAGCGTGAGTGTTCGAACTGGCTAACCCCCCTCTACGTTGCACACGGGCCTCCTTTTATATGCTCAAGGGGCTACCGACAGGTGGCAACGGAGGTAAAGGGCAAAAATGGAAAGGTGCTGTGGTAGGCACAGCTACCTGCTACAGTGTATCATACCTAACCCTGACGGCAGGGGACAAGGGTCTTAAATGCCCGTCTGTGTCGCCTAAACAGTGCGAAAAGGGACCGCCAGGGACGCCACCGTTCGCCACGATGGCGATCTTGTCAGCGCCGCTTGCCACCGCACGTCCCTAGCTGCACAGCCTTCTGCCACGTACGCCTGGAAGGGCCCCAGAGCGACACGTTGGTGGATGTGCTGGAGCGCGGGCGCGGAGAGGTGGCTTGCCGCGGCAAGCACCTTGCCGCGGTCATTGTCTTGTCGCGTCCGGGAGCTTGTCGCTCACCGGGTCTTGCCGGAACGCGTGGTGCGCCGCGGCAAGTTCCTTGAAATGCCTTGAGTGGCCTTCCCGGCAAGCTCCTCTTGCCGGGGTCTTGTCTTCTTGACTTGGACACTTTGTTCTTGCATGTCTCCAAAGGAACCACGGATGGCTCCAAAGGAACCACGGAGGATCTTGGCGGTCACCCGGCAAGCCTTGCCGCGGGATGCTGCGACTGCCCGTGCACAAGTTCGGGATACTAGGGTACCCCTACTCTAGTACACCGACAGTTGGGTTGCGGCATATTGTTTGGCCAAGGCCGGGCATGACCCAGGAAAGTGTGTCCGGCCGGAGTTAATCGAGTGTGGTGGGTAAGTTGGTGCACCCCTGCAGGGAAGAAAACATCTATCGATAGCCAGTCCTATGGTAACGGACACTTGGAGTTGTATCCCGATCGATACAACTAGAACTGGATACCTGAGATGAGAGATGGATATGAGAAATGGAGATGAGAACTGGATAGTATGGCTCTGGGATTGCTTTCTCGCATGGAGTCGAGAAAGGATCTCTGGCCGAGGTTGATAACGCTACTACTACTTTACTTTATGTTACTCTACTCCCTCCTGTTGCTGCAAGATGGTGGTTTCCAGAAGATGCTAGTCTTCGATAGGCTAGGCTTTCCCCCTTCTCTTCTGGCATTCTGCAGTTTAGTCCACAGATACAACCCTTTTCATTGATACCGATGCATATGTAGAGTAGATCCTTGCTTGCGAGTACTTTGGATGAGTACTCACGGTTGCTTTGCTCCCCCCTTTTCCCCTTTCTTCTTCTTTCCGGTTGATGCAACCAGGTGTCGGAGCCCAGGAGCCAGATGCCACCGCCGATGCATGCTACTACATGGAGACCTGATACGTCTCCAATGTATCTATACTTTTTGATTGCTCCATGCTATATTACATACTGTTTTGGACTATATTGGGTTTTATTTTCCACTTTTATATTATTTTTGGGACTAACCTATTAACCGGAGGCCCAGCCCAGAATTGCTGTTTTTTTGCCTATTTCAGTGTTTCGGACAAACAGAATATCAAACGGAGTCCAAACGGAATAAAATCTTCGGGAACGTGATTTTCTCACCGAACGTGATCCAGGAGACTTGGACCCTACTCCAAGGAGCCAAAGAGGCAGTCACGAGGGTGGGCCCCCCTAGGGTGTGTCCCTGCCTCGTGGGCCCCTCGGTGCTCCTCCGACGTACTCCTTCCTCCTATATATACCTACGTACCCCAAACGATCAGAACAGGAGCCAAAAACCTAATTCCACCGCCGCAACTTTCTGTATCCACGAGATCCCATCTTGGGGCCTGTTCCGGAGCTCCGCCGGAAGAGGGCCATCATCACAGAGGGCTTCTACATCATCATAGCCTCTTCGATGAAGTGTGAGTAGTTTACCTCAGACCTTCGGGTCCATAGTTAGTAGCTAGATGTCTTCTTCTCTCTCTTTGAATCTCAATACAAAGTTCTCCCCCTCTCTTGTGGAGATCTATTCAATGTAATCTTCTTTTTGCGGTGTGTTTGTTGAGATCGATGAATTGTGGGTTTATGATCAAGTCTATCTATGAATAATATTTGAATCTTCTCTGAATTCTTTTATGTATGATTGGTTATCTTTGCAAGTCTCTTCGAATTATCCGTTTGGTTTGGCCAACTAGATTGGTAGTTCTTGCCATGGGAGAAGTGCTTAGCTTTGGGTTCGATCTTGCGGTGTCCTTTCCCAGTGACAGAAGGGGCAGCAAGGCATGTATTGCATCATTGCCATCGAGGATAACAAGATGGGGTTTATTTGATATTGCATGAATTTATCTCTCTACATCATGTCATCTTGCTTAAGGTGTTACTCTATTTTTAACTTAATACTCTAGATGCATGCTGGATAGCGGTTGACGAGTGGAGTAATAGTAGTAGATACAGAATCATTTCGGCCTACTTGTCATAGACGTGATGCCTATATACATGATCATGCCTAGATATTCTCATAACTATGCTCAATTCTGTCAATTGCTCAACAGTAATTTGTTCACCCACCGTAGAATACTTATGCTCTTGAGAGAAGCCACTAGTGAAACCTATGGCCCCCGGGTCTATTCTCATCATATCAATCTCCATCACTTTAATCTTGCTTTGCTTTTTTACTTTGATTTTACTTTTTACTTTGCATCTTTATACCAAAAATACCAAAAATATTATATCTATCAGATCTCACTCTTGTAAGTGACCGTGAAGGGATTGACAACCCCTAATCGCATTGGTTGCGAGTAGCTATCGCTTTGTGCAGGTACGAGGGACTTGAGCGTGGCCTCCTACTGGATTAATACCTTGTTTCTCAAAAACTGAGGGAAATACTTATGTTACTCTACTGCATCATCCCTTCCTCTTCAGGGAAAACCAACGCAAGCTCAAGACATAGCAAGAAGGATTTCTGGCGCCGTTGTCGGGGAGTCTACGCAAAAAGTCAACATACCAAGTACCCATCACAATCCCTATCTCTCGCATTACATTATTTGCCATTTGCCTCTCGTTTTCCTCTCCCCCACTTCACCCTTGCCGTTTTATTCGCCCCCTCTCTCTCTCTATCCTCCCTTTCTATTTGCCTCTTTTTCCCATTTGCCTCTTGTTTGCTCGTGTGCTAGTTTGCTTGCTTGTCGTTATGTCTGAATTTGGGGAAGTTATCGCCAATATGGGCGATAACAACATCATGGAAAATTCTGATGCTCCTGCTGAAGAACCCCCTACCTACCACACAAAAAGATTTCGAATCGGTAGTGGTAATATTTTTGGAAAAGGAGTTATTCAAGATTTCTTTACTTGTGCCGGTGCTTTGCCCTCTATGGGCGGTTCTATTCTCCATAGAACTAGTAGTCTTGCGGACGCTATTGCCATGCTTATCATTGAACTTGAAAGGCAATTTATGCATATGCACCCATCTATACAAAGAGTTTTCCTAGAATTTTCTAATATCGAGCATTCCTCTGTTAAGCGTGCCACTACTATCTTTTTGGCTCATGAATTCAGATTTATAATAAAAGAAGCCAAAGAAATCTTTGCACACTATAGGGTGGACGCTGGTCGTCCTCCCATAGAATCTATCCTCTTCGATCAAGAAGAAATTATGCGCTTTCAATCTCCTGACTATGTTGCTTTTAATGAAAACCTCAAAAAAAAGGTGCCAACCAAAATTTTAATTGATAGAATCTCTGAACTTATTGATGATTTGGCTATTCGAAATAATGAGCTAGGATACTCTCTTGAGTCTAGGCTCACAAAGTTCTGTCAAAACAATGCTTATAATGATGAATTGGTTGTACAATACGAAGGGCCGGAAGAGGAACCTATACCTCCTAAAATTGATCTTGGGGACTTCTGTCCTATTAAATTTAGCCCTTTTGATTACTTTTGCTTGCCTCAAAGAAAACTTGCTTCTGAACATAGAGAATATGAAATGATCTTCACCGATCTATCTTATTACTATGGCACAACCTAGATCTATCCTCGCTTTTATGCCTAGCTAGGGGCGTTAAACGATAGCGCTTGTTGGGAGGCAACCCAATTTTATTTTTATTCCTTGCTTTTTGCTCCTGCTTAGTAATAAATAAATTATTTAGCTTCTGTTTTGGTTGTGTTTTTTTGTGTTTAATTAGTGTTTGTGCCAAGTAGAACCGTTGGGAAGACTTGGGGAAAGTCTTGTTGAACTTGCTGAAAAAAACAGAAACTTTAGCGCTCACGAGAACTTCTGTAATTTTTATTCGAAGAGTGCTATTTAGTTAATTATTTTTGCAGATGATTAATATATAAATTTTTCACGTCCAGCAATTTATTTTATAATTTTTGGGATTCCATATCTTGCGCTAGCTACATATTACTACAGACTGTTCTGTTTTTGACAGATTCCGTTTTTCGTGTGTTGTTTGCTTATTTTGATGAATCTATGGCTAGTAAAATAGTTTATAATCCATAGAGAAGTAGGAATACAGTAGGTTTAACACCAATATAAATAAATAGTGAGTTCATTACAGTACCTTCAAGTGGTCGTTTTGTTTCTTTCGCTAACGGAGCTCATGAGTTTTCTATTTTGAGTTTTGTGTTGTGAAGTTTCCAAGTTTTGGGTGAATTCTTTTGATGGATCATGGAACAAGGAGTGGCAAGAGCCTAAGCTTGGGGATGCCCATGGCACCCCCAAGATAATCCAAGGACACCAAAAAGTCAAAGCTTGGAGATGCCCCGGAAGGCATCCCCTCTTTCGTCCACTTCCATCGGTAATTTACTTGGAGCTATATTTTTATTCACCAACATGATATGTGTTTTCCTTGGAGCGTCTTGTATTATTTGTGTCTTTGTGTCTTAGTATGCCACAATAATCCTTGATGTACACACCTTTTTAGAGAGCCATACATGAATTAAAATTTGATAGAATACTCTATGTGCTTCACTTATATCTATTGAGCTAAGTAGTTTTGCTCTATGTGCTTCACTTATATCTTTTGAGCTAAATAGTTTTGCTATATGTGCTTCACTTATATCTTTTGAGCGTTATAATTTTGCTCTATGTGCTTCACTTAGATCCTTTAGAGCACGGTGGTGGATTTGTTTTAAAGAAACTATTGATCTCTCATGCTTCACTTAAAATATTTTGAGAGTCTCTTAATAGCATGGTAATTTGCTTAATAATAATATGCTTGGTATTCAAGATTTGTGAAACTTTCTTTCGAGTGTGTTGAATACTAAGAAAAGATTGAAGCATGATAATTGTTTTGAGATATGGAGGTGATAATATTAAAGTCATGCTAGTTGAGTAGTTGTGAATTTAAAGAATACTTGTGTTAAAGTTTGTGATTCCCGTAGCATGCACGTATGGTGAACCATTATGTGATGAAGTCGGAGCATGATTTATTTATTGATTGTCTTCCTTATGAGTGGCGGTCGGGGACGAGCGATGGTCTTTTCCTACCAATCTATCCCCCTAGGAGCATGCGCGTAATACTTTGCTTTGATAACTTCTAGATTTTTGCAATAGGTATATGAGTTCTTTATGACTAATGTTGAGTCCATGGATCATACGCACTCTCACCCTTCCACCTTTGCTAGCCTCTCTAATACCGCTCACCTTTCGCCGGTATCATACACCTACCATATACCTTCCTCAAAACAGCCACCATACCTACCTATTATGGCATTTCCATAGCCATTCCGAGATATATTGCCATGCAACTTTCCACCGTTCCGTTTATCATGACACATTCATCATTGTCATATTGCATATCCCGGTACACCGCCGGAGGCATTCATATAGAGTCATATTTTGTTCTAAGTATCGAGTTGTAATTGTTGAGTTGTAAGAAAAATAAAAGTGTGATGATCATCATTTTTAGAGCATTGCCCCAAGTGAGGAAAGAATGATGGAGACTATGATTCCCCCATAAGTCGGGATGAGACTCCGGATGAAAAATAAATAAAAGAGGCCAAAGAATCCCAAATAAAAAGAGAAATAAAAGAGGCCATAAAAAAGATAAAAGGCCCAAATAAAAAAATAAAAAAATGAGAGAAAAAGAGAGAAGGTACAATGTTACTATCCTTTTACCACACTTGTGCTTCAAAGTAGCACCATGATTTTCATAGTAGAGAGTCTCTCATGTTATCACTTTCATATACTAGTGGGAATTTTACATTATAGAACTTGGTTTGTATATTCCAAAGATGGGCTTCCTCAATTGCCCTAGGTCTTCATGAGCAAGCAAGTTGGATGCACACCCACTTAGTTTCTTTTTGAGCTTTCATATACTTATAGCTCTAGTGCATCCGTTGCATGGCAATCCCTACTCACTCACATTGATATCTATTGATGGGCATCTTCATAGCCCGTTGATACGCCAAGTTGATGTGAGACTATCTTTCCCTCCTTTTTGTCTTCTCCACAACCACCATTCTATTCCACCTATAGTGCTATATCCATGGCTCATGCTCATGTATTGCGTGAAGATTGAAAAAGTTTTGAAAAAGTTAGAGTATGAAACAATTGCTTGGCTTGTCATCGGGGTTGTGCATGATTTAAATACTTTGTGTGGTGAAGATAGAGCATAGCCAGACTATATGATTTTGTAGGGATAACTTTCTTTGTCCATGTTATTTTGAGAAGACATAATTGCTTTGTTAGTATGCTTGAAGTATTATTATTTTATGTCAATATAAACTTTTGTCTTGAATCTTTCGAATCTGAATATTCATATCACAATTAAGAAGATTTGCATTGAAATTATGCCAAGTAGCACTCCGCATCAAAAATTCTCTTTTTATCATTTACCTACTCGAGGACGAGCATGAATTAAGCTTGGGGATGCCTGATACGTCTCCAACGTATCTATAATTTTTGATTGCTCCATGCTATATTACCTACTGTTTTGGACTATATTGGGCTTTATTTTCCACTTTTATATTATTTTTGGGACTAACCTATTAACCGGAGGCCTAGCCCAGAATTGCTGTTTTTTGCCTATTTCAGTGTTTCGGAGAAACAGAATATCAAATGGAGTCCAAACGGAATAAAATCTTCGGGAACATGATTTTCTCACCGAACGTGATCCAGGAGACTTGGACCCTACTCCAAGGAGCCAAAGAGGCGGTCACGAGGGTGGCCCCCCCTAGGGCGCGCCCCCTGCCTCGTTCGCCCCTCGGTGCTCCTCCGACGTACTCCTTCCTCCTATATATACCTACGTACCCCCAAACGATCAGAACAGGAGCCAAAAACCTAATTCCACCGCCGCAACTTTCTTTATCCACGAGATCCCATCTTGGGGCCTGTTACGGAGCTCCGCCGGAATTGGGCCATCATCACGGAGGGCTTCTACATCATCATAGCCTCTCCGATGAAGTGTGAGTAGTTTACCTCAGACCTTCGGGTCCATAGTTAGTAGCTAGATGGCTTCTTCTCTCTCTTTGAATCTCAATACAAAGTTCTCCTCCTCTCTTGTGGAGATCTATTCGATGTAATCTTCTTTTTGCGGTGTGTTTGTTGAGACCGATGAATTGTGGGTTTATGATCAAGTCTATCTATGAATAATATTTGAATCTTCTCTGAATTCTTTTATTTATGCTTGGTTATCTTTGCAAGTCTCTTCGAATTATCCGTTTGGTTTGGCCAACTAGATTGGTAGTACTTGCCATGGGAGAAGTGCTTAGCTTTGGGTTCGATCTTGCGGTGTCCTTTCCCAGTGACAGAAGGGGCAGCAAGGCACGTATTGCATCGTTGCCATCGAGGATAACAAGATGGGGTTTATTTCATATTGCATGAATTTATCTCTCTATATCATGTCATCTTGCTTAAGGCGTTACTCTATTTTTAACTTAATACTCTAGATGCATGCTGGATAGCGGTCGATGAGTGGAGTAATAGTAGTAGATGCAAAATTGTTTCGGTCTACTTGTCACGGACGTGATGACTATATACATGATCATGCCTAGATATTCTCATAACTATGCTCAATTCTGTCAATTGCTCAATAGTAATTTGTTCACCCACCATAGAATAATTATGCTCTTGAGAGAAGCCACTAGTGAAACCTATGGCCCCCGGGTCTATTCTCATCATATCAATCTCCATCACTTTAATCTTGCTTTGCTTTTTTACTTTGCTTTTCATTTTTACTTTGCATCTTTATACCAAAATACCAAAAATATTATATCTATCAGATCTCACTCTCGTAAGTGACCGTGAAGGGATTGACAACCCCTAATCACGTTGGTTGCGATTAGCTATCGCTTTGTGCAGGTACGAGGGACTTGAGCGTGGCCTCCTACTGGATTGATACCTTGGTTCTCAAAAACTGAGGGAAATACTTACGCTACTCTGCTGCATCATCCCTTCCTCTTCGGGGAAAACCAACGCAAGCTCAAGACGTAGCAAGACCGCTGACGACCAGGAGTAGTTAGGAGGCTCCCAGGCAGGAGGCCTTGCCTTTTCGATCGTTGTTGCTTTTGTGCTAGCCTTCTTAAGGCAAACTTGTCTAACTTATGTATGTACTCAGATATTTTTGCTTTCGCTGACTCTTGTGTATTCGAGCTTATGTATTCGAGCCCTCGAGGCCCCTGGCTTGTAATATAAAGCTTGTATTATTTTAATTTGTGTCTAGAGTTGTGTTGTGATATCTTCCCGTGAGTCCTTGATCTTGATCGTACACATTTGCGTGTATGATTAGTGTACTGTCAAATCAGGGCGTCACAGGTGGTGTACCCTCTCTCAAGGAGTCCTTCCTGGCTCGGAGCCGTTTGGTAGATCGGGGTCGATTCACAGATCGTATAGGGAGCGTGCATTAGGGCGGGCATGGCAGGGCCTGCCGGGGTGGTGAATCTGACGAAGACCAAATCCCCCCCGTGTGATAGCGACGTACTCCAGATTGCCGAATCGAGTCCCGGTGTTCGAGAGAGAAGTTGTTGACCTGGCCAAGACGACCGGCCGAATCAGCATGCAGCACGATGCTGCCAAAAGCGAAGAGTTGTTCGGGAACGAAGAGATCTATGGGACTGGCATCCTCTCCAAGGACTAAGCGAGCCATCGACCTTTCCGGTGATTCAACAGTGGAACTCTCAATTGAAGCACCAATGTTGGTGTCAAAATCGGCAGACCTTGGGGTAGGGGGTCCCGGACCATGGATCTAGGATCGATGGTAACAGAAGATGAGGGACACGGTATTTACCCAGGTTCGGGTCCTCTCTAAGAGGTAAAACCCTACTCCTGCTTGATTGTATTCGATATATGTGTTACAGGGTTGATCTACCTCAAGATCGGTATGAGCAAACCCTAGGCTATGGGGGATGAAGATTGCTCCCCCTAATGACTACACCCTTTGGTTTATATAAACACCGATAGGGCTAGGGCTACTAAAGATAGATTACATATCAGGAATAAAAGAGATCTTGCGCCTTCATGACTTGGAGGATACTCCACATCTTCATAGAATTCATGCCATAGTACGGCTCCACTAGTCCAGCCCATATACAATTAGTCCGTCACCCTGAGGAACCCTTAGTACATGACTCCATAAATAAGGGATGATAGTCAAACCATTTATCCTTAGGGAGATCAACATGAGTAGCAAATGATTCACAAAAAGAGGCTAATATCTCAGAGTCAAGTCCATATTTAGTGTTGAACTTGTGAAAAGCATCAGCATTCATAAAAGATTTGACACAATCAAACTCAAGCTTAATACCCGACTATTTACCTTCATCGAGTTCCTAATCTTCAAAGTTGCATTTAATTCTTTCTAAAAGATCCCACCTGAATTCAATCGTCTTCTTCATAAAAGAACCAGTACAAGAAGTATCAAGCATGGATTGATCATCACGAGAAAGCCGAGCATAAAAATTCTGAATGATAATTTCTCCAGAGAGCATATGATTGGAGCATGAATATAACATTTACTTAAGCCTCCCCCAAGATAGATCGATACTTTCTCCTTCACGAGGCCAAAAATTATATATATGATTTCGATCATGATGAACTAGATGCATAGGAGAAATTTTTTGGTGAAATTCCAATTTCAATCGATTCTAGTTCCAAGATCCAATATCATCGCATAGCCTATACCATGCCAATGCTTTTTCCTTCAAAGATAAAGGGAAAACCTTCTTCTTAGGTTCATTTCTGAATAAACCTGCAAGCTTAAATAATTCACAAATTTCATCCACATAGATCAAGTGTGTATCGGGATGCTTGGTTTCATCTCGTCCATAAGGATTAGCTAGCAGTTGTTCTATCATACCCGAAGGAATTTCATAACCAATATTTTTAGTAGGTGCAGTACGTTGAGGGGCAACTAATTGTGCTTCTGGTCGAGGTGAAGATACCCCGAACAAACCCCTCAAAGGATGGTTTTCCATAGTAGCAAGTGACAATAAATTTTAGCACATTGTATAAATTTTTACTTACCATGAGCGCTTCACTCCCCGACAATGGCGCCAGAAAAGAGTCTTGATGACCCACAAGTATAGGGGATCAATCGTATTCCTTTAGATAAATAAGAGCGTCAAACCCAATGAGGAGCAGAAGGAAATGACAAGTGGTCTTCAGCAAGGTAATTTCTGTAAGCACTGAAATTGTCGGTAACAGGTAGATTGATATCAAGATAATTTGTAACGAGCAAGTAATGGTAACGGTAAATAAAGTGCAGCAAGGTAGCCCAATCCTTTTGTGGCAAAGGACAGGCCAAACTGGTTTCTTATAATAAGCAAAGCGTTCTTGAGGGTACACGGGAATTTCATATAGTCACTTTCATCATGTTGGTTTGATTCGTGTTCGCTACTTTGATAATTTGATATGTGGGTGGACCTGTGCTTGGGTGTTGTTCTTACTTGAACAAACCACCCACTTATGATTAACCCCCTCGCAAGGATCTACAACTACAAGAAAATTATTAAGATAAAATCTAACCATAGCATTAAACATGTGCATCCAAATCGGTCCCTTACGAAGTAGCGCATAAACTAGGGTTTAAGCTTCTGTCACTCTAGCAACCCATCATCTAATAACTACTCCACAATGCATTCCCTTAGGCCCAAATATGGTGACGTGCCATGTAGTCGACGTTCACATGACACCACTAAGGGAATCACAACATACATATCATCAAAATATCGAACACATATCAAGTTCACATGAGTACTTGCAACATGACTTATCCCATAACCTCAAGAACAAAAGTAACTACTCACAAATGATAATCATGCTCAAGATCGTAGGGGTATTAAATAGGATAATGGATCTGAACATATAATCTTCCACCAAATAAACCATATAGTAATCAAGTACAAGATGTAATCAACACTACTAGTCACCCACAGGTACCAATCTGAGGTTATGGTACAAATATTGAGCACAAGAGATAAACCAGGGTTTGAGAGGAGATGGTGATGTTGAATATGTTGATGGAGATTGGCCTCCCAAAGATGAGAGGGTTGTTGGTGATGACAATGGCTTCGATTTCCCCCTTCGTGAGGGAAGTTCCCCTGGCGGAATCGCTCCGCTGGAGGGCAAAAGTGCCCCTGCCCAAGTTCCGCCTAGAGACGGCAGCGCTCCATCCCGAAATTCCTCCCTTTTTTCTAGGTCAAAATGACCTATATACCAGAAGATGGGCACCGAAGGTGTGCTGGGTTGAGCACAATCCACCAGGGCACGCCTGGGGGGCCTGGTGCGCCCTAGTGTCTTATGCTCACCTGGTGGCCCCCTCCGATAGTTATTTGCTCCAGTATTTTTAATATATTCCAAAATAATTCTCCATAAATTTTCAGCCCATTTGGAGATGTGCAGAATAGGTAACTCTGACATAGTTGTTTCAGGTCCAGAATTCCAGCTGCCGGCATTCTCCCTCTTTGTGTAAAACTTGAATATTATGAGAGAAAAGGCATTAGAATTACTTCATAAAGCATTATTATGCATAAAAACCTTATAAATAACAGTAGGAAATCATGATGCAAAATGGACGTATCACCCATTCAGGGTCGGGTTATCTAGTGGCGACTTGAGGAACAAGTTGGTTATATGGGCCGCGATGACCATGATGCCCAGGGCTTAGAGGGCGACTCGTAGAGCGGGCCGGCTCATGGCACAATGCTTGGACACCGACTCGATGAAGAGGCAAAGGAAACTCCCTTACTTGGTAGGTAAGATAAGTAGAAAGTAGAATAGGACAATGGGTTGTATTACGACCCAGACTTTGTTGTAAACCCAGGGCCTCGATCTATATATAAAGGGGAGCCCTTGAGGTAGAAACACTAAGTTACAAGCTCTCGAGTACTAGGATAGCCAAGTCGCACCCTTGTAATCAAGATCCCGAGCAATAATCAATCAAGCAAGGAGTAGGCTTTTACCTCCAATTAGAGGGGTTGAACCTGGGTAAACCCTTCTCTCTCGATTTCGATCAACCCCGTTCAAGCTACTACCTCACGGCGATGCCCTCACAACTAAGTATTTTCACGAGGACATCTACCTTGAAAAAACCACGATAGTTGGCACCCACCGTGGGGCTATCGTTTGGCGGTGTTGAGTTCTTGGAGGGAGCTCTCCCGGGGATCAAGGGATACGCGATCGACCACATGAACAAGAGTCTTCGCGGAAATCTCTACATCAACGATTCAGGATGGGGCCCCGAGGCTGACTCAATCGAGTACGGATACCGGGTCCCTTCGGCAAGAGCCACGTCTTCATCAGCAAAATTGGCGAGTCAGGACCCGAGCCAGACATTTGCACTGACATCGTCGAGCCGGCTTGGCGCACGCAACCCGCCCGGGCTCAAGCTGGCCGGAACCATGTCTTCATCGGGCTTAAGGCGTTACTCTATTCTTAATGAACTTAATTGTAAGTGCATCTAGTGCCCCTTAGTGATTTTGGTGTATTGAAGACTTATAGGTTAAAGGACTAATGCGTCTGTGAGTGTACACAGGTCTATAAGTCTATGAGGAGTTTGATATTTACAGAGAAAGTCGACCCTAAAAATGAAGTTCTTCGACTGAAGACTTTGGATCTCTGAAGACTTTGTGAAGACTTTGAAAGTGAAGAAATTGGTGTGACCGTGAAGACTTGGTATTCATTCGAGGAACATGAAGCGTGAAGACTTTTGTTTTCGTAGTTTCATTTTCTCTTTCTTGAGTCATAGGAAACACCGTACTGTTAAAGGGGGTCGAGGAAATACTAAGGAAAAATTTCTATGTGATGCTCAACTCAAAATCCTACACCTACCAATCCCTTCGAGTGAAGCCATTGGAAATCTCATATAGTTCAGTCAATTTCTTCAGTGACAGAGACGAAGTTCTTCTGGTCTCTGAGGAATTTGTCCTGACTGAGGAGTTAGGAATTCGCCAGTGCGGATTGCCTACATAGTGAGGAACATGATAGCCCTGAGGATTTTGCTACTCAAAATTCCGACCGTTGCTGTGCTATGCGCCAGCTGTCCCAAAATATCTATCCACCTAACGGTCATATCATTGAAGGGCATTTATGTCTTATCATGTCGGGCTGCTCCCTAGGCTATAAATAGCCGCCCCCTACAACCACTAGTTGGTTGGCTGCTCTGAGAGAAACTGACACTTTTCATTTGAGAGCAACCCATCCTCTGAGGACTTTGAGCGAAAATCATCAAGTGAGGAAAAACCCAAAACCCAAACACCTACAAACCCCAAGTGATTGAGCATCACTGAAGAGATTGATCCTGCGTGGATCCGACGCTTGTTACCTTTCAAGACTGTGCTTCTTCCAGACGGTTAAGCGTCATGGTCTAGAGCATCCAAGAGGAATTGTGGATCGCCGAGTGACCAAGTTTGTGAAGGTTTGGAAGTCACCTGAAGACTTACCACGAGTTATTGGATGAGGTCTGTGTGACCTTAGTTCAAGGAGAATACAGTGAGGACTGGGTGTCCCGAGCTGCGTGTTCAGGACTGGGTGTCCGGGACTGTGTGTCCTCGAGTTTAAATACTCAGCCGCTCCAACCAGACGTACAACTGAGACAGCAGTTGGAACTGGTCTACCAAATCATTGTCTTCACCAAGCTTACTGGTTCCATTTCCTCAACTCTTTCATTTCCTCATAATTGAGTTGTGTACTTGTTCATATATGTGTTTGAAGCACTATAGAAAATACACTTCCGTGATGATACATGTTTGTCACAGTAGGTCGCTTTTTTTGTCATGCATGTACATCCATGAAAAATTTATGACAGAATCAAGATAGTCATACCTGTGCTGTCGTAGAAGTGTTCCATGACATTACCAAAATTATCATCACGGAAGTGTCCACTTCCATGATGATAAATCGCGCGTCACAGAAGTGCTTTCGTCAAGGGTGACCGACACGTGGCATCCACCGTAACGGAACGCCGTTAAGCTATCGGGTCGGGTTTTGGATCCGATAACCCGTTAACAGCCCCGACCAATGGGAAATTTCCACGTGTAAAATTCTTATTGGCCGGACGAAACACATGTCAGCTCGTCAGTGGGTCAGATAGGCGCCTATGATATGTCGACACATGGCACGGCCCAACAAGTTTAAATGGGCCGGCCCAACTGAAGGCCCACAAGATTTTGCGGACCATAATGGGCCGGCCCAGCTAAAGGCCCACGAGATTTTGCAGACCGTAATGGGCTGGCCCAGCTAAAGGCCCACAAGATTTTGCGGGCCATAATGGGCCGGCCCAGGTAAAGGCCCACAAGATTTTTGTGTGCCATAATGGGCCAGCCCAGGTAAAGCCCACAAGATTCTTGTGGGTCATAATGGGCCGGCCCAACTAAAGGCCCACGAGATTTCGCCGACATTAATGGGCCGGCCCAGATGTAGGCCCACAAGATTTTGAGGACCCTAGTAGGCCGGCCCATTAACTGGCTGCCATGTTTTGGGCCAAATGCCGGCCCATATTTGATCCGGTCCATTAGTGGCCTGCCATGCTCTGGGCCTAATAGTGGCCCATATGAGATCCGGCCCGTTAAAAGCCTACCACGTTCTGGGCCAAATTACGGCCCAGATCAGGTCCGGCCCTTTAAGAGGCTTTGGGCTCAATTATGGCCCATATCAGATTCGGCCCGTCAACTGGACACTATGCTTTTGGGCCCACTTCCTAAAGGCCCACTTAGTAATTCGGCCTGATATTAGTTTTGGCCTGTTAAGGGCCCGTTTAACATTTTGGCCCTATATTAATTTCAGCCTATTAAAAGCCAGTCATATAGTTGGGCCTAACTACGGCCCTGTTTGCATCCGGCCTGCTCGCAGCCGATATCTGATTGGGCCAAACAAGGACCGAGACAATTTTGGCCTGTTAAAAGCCCGTGATTTGATTCGCACAATCATGGGTCGGGGTTCATTTCATGCTGCTGCGTAACTAGTATGAATTAAGAACAAAGCTACTCTATACAATAAAGAAATTACGGCATAGTAACTTAGAATAAACCTACACTATACAATAAAGGGTTTAAGGTATATTACATCCACAGGGCATCGAAGTTCGCCACCAGTGATCATAAAGCGCAACGTAGAAGCAGATTACAAAAACTGGGCACCATTGCAGCGTAACAAAATAATACTAAACCAAGACCACTTCCAAGACAGTTCAAGAAAGGTTAGCCTTGCGGGGGAACTGCTGCGCAAGCTGCTGAGCAAGGCTGTGAGACCGGCCTAGCATATCGGTCATAGCTTCCAGGTGTAGCTGTTTAGCGATGAGGTTCTCATTGGTGTTCTCCGCAATCTTTCTTAGAGATAGGACTTCAAGTCGAAGTTGAGTTGCAGAATGCCTTTCTGCTAGAACTTGGGACTGAAGAAGTCGAACTGATTCAGACAACGAATTATGTGAGCTTGTCTGACTGTTAGTGTCAAGTAACTTGAACACTGCATCAAGACAAGACTTTGGGTTGTCTCGCTATCTTCAAGATGTTTTGCCTTCTTTGCTGCAATATATGTTGGGTTTGTCTCACAGCCTTCAGCAGACTTGTGCATGCCATCAGGCATATCACCCTGAAACAAAGCAGAGAGATGACAGGTTTTCCACGTGTATAAACAAAGATGATAACTGTTCTGTCAATTCTATCCAATTTCAAATTAGAAAATAAAGAGTATGTTCAAAATATCAATAGCATAATTTGGCATTGTTCATAATGCGGGGAGCTTCACCACACTACTGGATTACCATGTCAACATAACAAGCATAGATGAAGGGCAAAGAAAATCATTGTATCTATTTTGGATAATGTGCATGGCATGTTGTTCATATCATCAGCCACATCAGTAAGATAAAACAGGAGATGACAAGGTGCAAACGTGAGCTGCTTCACCACACACTGGATTATAGATCCACAAAAACAAGCATACATATAGGGAGTATTAAGTAATGTGCATGGTATGAATAAGCAATTTGGTTTTACAAGTAAAACTTAGAACTTACGGTTCTTACGAACATGCATTTTGGTAGAAACAACAAACTAAACAGCAGTAAACGATAGGGAGTATGAGCAAATTAAACAGCAGTTGAGGATAAAGGCTTTAGAAGGACTGACTTACATTAACAGTTAACACCAGCTTTATAATGCCCTTCTCCATGTCAAGGGAAGGATAACTCAAGAATTTCAGCACAGAATCTTCTTCATAAGCATTGCCTGTACTCTACATTTTGTAGAGAGTGATTATAGATATGATAATACTAGAAGGGGTAGAGGATAATGAAGATAAGATGCAGATTGATGCGACATAATCAACTACCAATCCCTGGAAGTACAAGCGTTACAGGACAAAATGTACTGACAAGAGCAATGGGCTACACTTCTGCACTGGCATTGTCTGTGTATTCTACTTGTTGGTAAGATTAAATATAGATCTGATCTTTTTTAGTAAATGGTGGGCGAGGGAGATAAGATGTAGAATGCTACAAAATGAACCAATCCCTCTTCCCATAATACAAGAGTGTTTTGAACACTGGTGTACTGTACAAAACGTTCTTATATTATGGGACGGAGGGAGTAGCTGTTAATGTAAGTACATTGATAGACCACGTTCAGTCCTTACAAGAGGACTGCAGAGCTAAACCTCTTCAAAAGCATTGGGTTGATTCTAAATTTATGTAAGAGTCCATACGGACCTTATAATGTCCACTAAATGGACGATTATGAGGCTAACATGTGCAGTGATGCTACATAATCAAACAGCTATGAAAGTAAATATGGTCATACAGGGCAAGAGGTACTCACAAGAGCAATGCAGTGTGCAGTATAGTTGCGAGATTCTATGGTCCCTTGAGAATGAATGTTCTTCTACTAATAGTTTTCGTACAAGTGAGACATTAAGGCAAATGCAGAAATTTAGTTCAAATTGTGATGTGATATCATAGACAGTACCTTACGCTGCAACGAGACCAATGTGTAACAAGATTATTCCAGTCATTGTTGGATAAATGTAGCACCGGAGACTTTACAGAAATTTCGTTCAGAGGCTTGCCATCGAAGTGCGCTTGCCTTAGGTAGGAACGATACTTCATCAACGAGTGCTTGAAGCGCAACCAACCCTTGCTCGTCATCACAATCCAGTTTGCGCCTCGCCTATTTAAAAGAATGAAATCTTGTGTCTTCTGTCAGTAGAAACATATGCAGTAATGACCATGAATAACATTAGTACATTACTTACACGTAAGTTGTGGAGGAAGACTGGAAATTGTTCTGTGTCTGCGGTATAATCTTTCCATGAAGGAAAGATGCGCACAAAGTTCCTGACAACAACATAAGCTTCGTCTTCTAAACTGGGAAGAAATGGAACAGGGGTCCTATTTGCTGCAATTGGGGCTCTCCCTGGTTCGAAAAGGGATTTGGCAACTGGATTTGGTGTACTCTTTTCTGGAATGGGGGTTTTGCGTCGTACAGCTGGTGCTATGTCAACTGGCATAATCATACTGTTTGCTGCAGTTGGGGTCTGCCGAGTTGGGGCATCAGAAATGACCAGTGTAGTAGGGCTAGAGTCTGCTAGAGTTGGGGTATTTTATGGGTCAGGTGATATTGCAACTACACCTAATGGGCTATTTGATTTATCAGGTGCCACTACCTTTTCCAAATACTTTGCTTGTGCTCCTCCACGATCAGCAATCGCCCTCTTCCTTTTGAACGTCTGATACACAAGAACAGCATTTGAATGGATAAATATGGTATGATGACAGATGGAATATGTACTGAAAATGGATAGGCATGGCGTATTCACATACACGATGCGTAAACTAAGCTAATGGCAGTTCAACAAAGTAGAAGCAATGCAAAGCATCAGTTGCAACATATGTGCGAGCAATGTAACCTTGGAAAGTTAGAGCAAGTACCTTGATGGGTGAATAAGATAGGGCATCTTCCTCTGACTCCTCCACTAGAGAGCTACATTGACTTAGGTCTCCCTCTAGCTTAGAATCACTGTTAGGATCATATTCTGAGCATGAATCTGTAGGTGGAGAGTGTTTGCATTGCATTGCATCCAGACTTGATTTCAGTCCCTTAATGCCAAGTTTGACAGCCATGGCATTGTTCTGCTTTATTCTTTTCATGCGCGCAAGCTCATACTCATTATGATGCTGTTCAAAATCTGAGATTCATGAAAACATAAAAAGTAGTCAGATTATCTATGGAATGCATTGCGGTTTCAACTTGGAGAGTGTCTCTCTATAAACCCCTGCATATGCAAAGTTCACCTCCCCAACCGTGCTGACCAGACCACACACAGAGATACACACCCGAGCGGCGAACATGCATTTTCGAAAGTAATTTAGGAACATTTAGCTGACCAATTAAACAACTCTGTTTTAATAATATCAGATTCGTATTTGAACAACTAAGCTTGTTTAGCTTGATGGGTGGAGCAGTGTTATTATGAAACGAAGCACGTATTCTGATCGTATAGTGATCATAAAAGGGGGAAGCTCTAAGCATATATTTTTTTAGCAAAAGAGGGTTTCCCCTCTGATTTCTATTAAAGAAACCACCACGGAACCAACATGATCAATTAAACCCTAAGCATGATCAATTAAACCGTATTATGGCCGTGCCATGGTAGATTTGAAGCTGTAAACCAGAGAAATGATATTTAGCATCCATTGTTTGCTTCGAACTAAGAACTAAATTCTAAGAGCTGAAAAGAAAGTAGAGTAACCAAGTTAAGATCTATTTTCTGGTTGAGATCAAAAAGTTGAGGAGATATGAAGTACCACCTCTCTTGCGGCGCCGTGTAGGCATCGGGGGTGCGATGGCTGTCGGTGGCGTTGAAGCAGATCTGCGACGGTAGACGGGTGCATCGGGGGATAAGTCCCATTGCGGTGGAAGAGAAGGTCGTGTGAGCAGCCCCGGCAAAGAGGACGACGACGCCGATGAAGCGAGAGGACGCGATGCAAGGCTATTGGTCCGTCGTCGTGGATGAGAAACGTCCATCTCTAGCAGTGGACGACGCAGTCTTGGTAGGCGCTCCGGCATGGTGGAGGACGGTGGTGATGGATGTGGTGGAGGACGATGGCGATGGATGGGGTGGCGGACGGGGGCTGGTGTGGGAATGGGGTGTTCTAGCGCGGACGGTGTATGAATGGGAAAATGGAGGGAGAGGTACGGGGAACCATGTTTTTGGGACGCGCCTGTCTGAAATATGGGGAAGTTATGAACTTATCCCCCGTTTCAAATTTGGACGTCTCGTCGGTTGGGGATAGGACGGTAATCTCGCATCTCCCAAATATTTGCCGGTAACTATTTCGGGTGAGGAGAGGGTGTTTTGCCGCCCACGGTTGGCACCCACGGTGTCTGAACGGGGCTGACAGGTAGGGAGGTTGTGTCACGTCTGATGGAAGTTACACATCAGCCCCTATTTAAAATATTAGCCTACATCCATTTCGGATGAGGAGAGTTTGTTTTGCCGCCGACCGTGTATGAATGGGGAATGGAGGGAGAAATAGAGGTCTTTTAGACGAGCTTGAATCAAATGAGTTTTGCCGCCCATGTTTGACGCCCACCGTGTCGGAATGGGCTCAGAGGCGGTCGTGTCATGTCTAATTGAAGTTACTAACCTACCCCTATTTAGAGCAGTGGAAATCAGGCCGATGGATTGTCCGTGTAATGGGTAGACAGTAATTTCCATCTCCCAAACACTTGGCTTCGGGCAGCCAATGTGGGAGTGGACATTTTGCTATTTCTTTCGAATTTTGGGACAATAAGCATCCACGTTTACCCTGGCAACTAAATTCGAATCCATTTTGTATTCCTATATGAATCTTTATAAATCATTCTATGTGTTTTTATATATCTTCAAAAGGACGACAAAGATGTATTCCACTGTCATATATGAATATGGTTTACAAATGCCGATACTCAAATTCAGAAACTAGAATCCAGTTTAAGGTGAACTCGAATATTTGGAACACTTCATGTCCAACTCAAATGTCACACGCAGCATAATGTGTACTCCCATTTAGATATGTACACAAGCGATGTATCAAGATTCAAATACCGAGTCAATCAACCAAGAATGTACGGAACTAACAGATATATAAACACTTATAGAGTATATGGATCAATAATATCAACTAACATACATAAGCCAGGCCGCTGTACTTTTTTTTGGCTACAACAGCATCCTTTTTTTAGCCAGCATCTTGGCCCTTTCCGATGCGTGCCACTTATGGTCCATCTATACTAGTATTGCTGAATGCACATTCAGCCCGATTGGCATATTTGTAGGTCTGGCACAGCAATCCAAATGAAATGTCTCAGAGTATTATCAATTAATACAGACTTGTGATCAAATAAAATTATGAACAAAAAAACAAAAAAACAATTATTACATGATCTCTAAAACAAATGGTTTGATTGATTACATGAACAGACAACACAAAGGTTATTCAACTATGGAAAGAACATTTCACCTATGATTTACCAAGTAGGAATTTAATTTCCTTTTTTCCTTCAGGACCTTAACAATCTGGTCAGTGTCAGCTTGCTTCATTTTGAAATCCACCAAATATTTAATGGTTGTCTTGAGTACTGCTTGTGATTGTGCTGTTTGCTTCCTCAATATGTCAACTTCATCTCTAAGTGCAGAAGCAGAATCTCTTTCTACCACTAGTTTAGCCTCTTGAGCATCAGCAGTTGGCAATTCATAATGCACGATTGGGCCGGTGCCACTGCTGTGGGATGATGCAACATCCATGGGGACCTCGCTCTTTGATCTTGGGCTAACCTATTTTGCCATTAAAGTTCCGACTGGATTCAAAAAAGTTGAAGTTAGCAAAACATCTCAACTGGGAGTTATAACAGCAAACTAGTTAAACAAACAAGGAATTATAGAGTTTCAATTGGATGCTGAAAAGTTGTTATTAACATCATTGTAACCCGCTGTTGCAGTAGCAAAGCAGTTAAACAAACAAGTAGATATTTAAGTTAAGGCAAACAGGTAATTCTTAATAGTAAGTATCAAACATATAGATAGGCGCAGTCTACAATATGATTAACAGGCTGTGCCATTATGTAATCAGTAGCAAACTAAATTAAGCCAAGCAATGTAATTGAACATTTTTGCAATAAGTGGTTACTAAAATTCCGAGAAGCAGGTAACTGAACTTACGCTAGTTCTTTATACAGGCACATTGCAACTTCTTTTTCGCTTACATGGTTGTACGAAGGAGTCCATGGCATCAATTGCTTGGATACGCAGTCCCAATACTTCTTTCTTCCCACACTGCATGCGTAAGTCGAATGGTTAATCTGGTAAGACGGTGCGTCCTTGATATGTTATATGAGGATGTGTAGTCAGACTAGTTGTAGCCAAACACATCACACTGGCTTTTATTGTATATTTCATGCGATTACTTTTGGCATATCGAGATCTAAGCAATCTACAATAGGATGAAAAGACTGGCATCCTTCACATTATTGGCGAACTCAGTTCATAGAAACAAGCAATTCAACCATTCTGTGGGTAAATCAAAAGCGCCACTGGAATATTTTTCACTATCCAATCATACACGCAAAAAGGGGCGACGCCATCATAGGGGCTGGTATGGGCGGCCACCTCAGGTGGCTGGAAAGTGTGCACCTAGTCTGAGTCGTCCAGGTTGGCCCATGCTAGTTTTGTCCGTCCCAATGCACGAGCAGACAATGTAAAAAATGAAGAAAAATGTTTCAATTTGGATGAGCCAATAACATAAGTGCAAGGCAGGCCCTATAGCAGGCTCGCGGCCCAAATGAGCGCCTCCCATATCGATCGACAGCAGGAAAAATCCCAATTCATTCGCTCCATCCTCCAGTCTGGTTCGCTCCTAACCTAGCCGCCGCTGGACAGACCGACACAGCACTTCCTCGCGCCCTTGTTGGAGGGCGGTCGCCTGGCTTCAAGCGAACGGAAGGACAAGAAGATGAAGATCCAACCCTGGGTGTAGCCTGCGTGGGAGGCAGCAGCGGCAGCACGGGCATGGCATCGAGCTTGCATAAACGGACAGTCGCTAATTGCAAGATTAGCATGCGCAACGAGCAGGTACATCACATCCCTGATTATATCTAATTCAACTCTTCAATTTCTGGCCAATAGTTAAACCTGACGGTGTTGTAAAACTGCTTGTATGTAGGGAATCTATGAGAAAATCAAACCAATTTCTACTTATTTTATAACTTCCCCAATCAATACTGAACTGAATGAATATGATGTATCTAATCAAGTTTCCGGTGCAAACATACAAGCTCATGTTGTTCTTGAGCCTGAAGTGTCTAATGAACAGACTGCTAATGAAGGATTTGATGCAACATTTTACATGCTCCTGGTGATGAACATATAGTGTCTAATGAGGGATCTAATGCAAGCATTTTGCAAGATCATTGAAGGATTTAGTGTCTAATGATGATCTACTATGTTTAGAGAGACAGAGATTTGCAGGCATTGATGACAAGCAAATTATGGTGCATTTTCATAGCTTGAGGAAACGTCGAGGCCATCTACCAGAAAGTCCCCGTATCATGACAACATATCATAAATACTTTTCCAATCTGTTGTTTGAAACTATTGGCATACTTGTGCAGGATATATATATTGATATGCAGTTTGCGCACTGGTTATACGTGCAATTACACTTCGATATTTTCAGCCAGAGAACGAATAATTCAAGCAGGTACAGACCATGTTTGTAGTCCTTGTACACCATGTTGCATTTTGTGTTTTTTGGTGCTTGCATCATTTAGTGTTTATAATCTGAAGTACTTTGGATCCTTAGCTGGTTTTCAAAGTGCATGTAGCTTCACATTTATCAAGTTATGTTGATTTCCGGAGTGCAAGTGCCTTCGTATTTTTTAAGTTAAATGTTCGCCCCCGGTAACTTGAATTCGTGGATCAGCCACTGCACACAAATCATACACGAATGCCAGTACGAATTAAATGAAATGCAGGGACTTACGCTAGCTCGTTGTACAGGCTCACTGCAGCTCTGCTTGCGCTTGGGATGTTCCATGTACAAGGCAATGTTACCACTTGCTTGGATGTGCATGCCTTGTGCTCCTTGCATCCTCCTCTGCATTTTTGACACGGCGAATGGTTGATCAAATAAGAGGAATCGACCTTGATGTTGTACCGGAGGACAGATACTTACAAGGTTATACGGGTGTGCAAGATGTGTACCAGATCCCGTAGCGCCGTCATGCTTCGCTGAAATATGGATTTGCTTGCTTCAGATGATATCTCCAGAAGAAATAAGAGTTAAGGTCAGACTTGCATAGGCGTGTAAGCTAAGAGAGCAGTGAAAGGATATCCAAACATCATCGGAACAGTGCACAAGGGAGTGATGTGTGGATACCTAGTTCGGGCCGGCGTTTGGGCATGCTCGCCTAGCTAGAGTGCGGGTCACTTCAGAGCCGTTGAGGGTGATGCGCTGGCGTTGGCTGGTCGCGCACGGATGCAGATCTTGAGTGGCAGCGGACGCTACGATGCGGTGGACGAGACAGTTGGTGAAGCCCCAACGGCCTCGGGGGGCAGAGGTGCGATGATGTGCTCGGTGAAGTAGCCCCGGTGAGCTGGGAGACGGCATCGGTGAAGCGCACCTGATGCGGTGGTACTCGGTGTCTGTGAGGCACGTCGGTTGCGGCAGTCAACATTGTTGGTGGACCACCCGGTGCGGTGGACGAGGGCGTAGATGAGGTAGCTCCGGTGCGGTGGTGAAGCGCGACCGTCGTCTTCATCGTCGTCGTCCGGCACAGAGGTGGGGAACGGTGGGGAAAGAGACGAGACGAGGGGCGATTCGAGGGTTGGCGGTGAATTAGGGATTTGAGCAATCTGGGCGCGGAAGGGGATGGTGGAGAAGAGAGATTTTGCATGGCTGGAATTGGGGCCGCCAGATATTTCAATCCAAAACGTGGAAGCGCGAACTTATATTGTTGTCGTCCTTTTTTTGGGGGGGAGGGGGGTGGGTGGCTGGGTGCTACGCGTCCGTCCGACACACGTGACCACCCCGACAGGACTATGCTTCGGTGCCTTAAGGCACCTGCCTTTGTGTCCATGACATATGGGCCCAACAGGTGGCTAGCCCACATGTCAGTGACGCAAAGGCAGTTGCCTTTAAGGCACCGAAGCAGCGTCCACAATGACACGACCCTGGTTTGCCTGGTGCGCCTACATTTGAGAATGCAAACGAATCTTCTTTCATTTGCAAACGAATCTGTATGTATTACCATGCCCGTGTTTTCCTTGCAATAATTAGTCATTCGAAACGAGATACTCCATCCGTTCACTTTTGTAAGTCGTTTCAAACAACTTAAAGTGAACTATTTTGCACATTGTCTGAAATGTCTTCAAGGTCTTATAAAAGTGAACAGAGGGAGTACTATAAATTAATTAATGAGGAGTTATTTGAAAAAAAATTCAAAACGGTACCCACGCTAACGTGGATTAGAGTGTGTCTCACATAATTAGTTATTTGAATTAGAGTGTGTGTCACGTAGTTAGTTATTTGAATTAGAGTGTGTGTCATGTAGCGATCTCCAATTCTAACGTGGATTTCGCATTTCACTGTATCCACGCTACTTTTTTAATACAAATGCATATGTATATGATGAACACCATGGTAGCGAGAAAACTTTTGGATGAATTCAAACATATGACCTACAAAATAGCACAACAAACTGAGCCAATGTCAACTTTTCGAAACTTAGTATGGCACGAATTCTAAATAATTACCCGTATGCCTGCTCCTCGGTTCAAATCTTACAATGTACACCGAATTGAAACATCGATATTAAGTCTCGTACTATGTACATTCAAATGTTATTTTTAGCCCCCCCCCCCCCGCACGAACGCTACATACTTCCTATATCGGTCAATCTTCCTCTCCTAACCACCTTAGGAAGCTATCGGTTTCCAACACACGTTCATTCTTTCTCCCCATGTTTCGATCTCTAAGTCTCTCAACTACACAACCCCTTGTTCCACTCTGTTACCAAATGTATTTACCTCACACACCCGCCATTGCACCCCATGCCGAGCTCTCCCCCCCCCCTCCCTCTCACCCTCTCGCGCCAAATACATGCATTGCCTATCTAGCCCCCCAACCTCTCATGCATGCGCACACACACACGTTGTATATCTAGGTCACTCCCTCGAGACTGTCTCACTCTTTCTTCCGCACGGCGGGCCACACTCTCTCAATCTCGCTCTCTTTATCCGAGTCTCGTTTAACCTCGTTTTCTTTCACACACAAATGATATATCTCCCTGTTCGGGCCTCGATCGACACACTCTATACTCTCTCACGCAGATTGTCTATCTAGGTCAGTCCATCCAAGCCGCCACCACTCTTTCGACCTCATGGTGGGCCACTCTCACTCAATCTCTCTCTCTCTCTCTCTCTCTGTATGTCTCGATTGACCTCGCTCTTTCTCGGACAAAAACGATATATCACGATGTTTGATCCCAATTCGACCTATTCACATTGTATACTCTCTCACGCACATCGTCTATCTAGGTCACTCTCTCCAACCCGTCTCACTCTTTCGGTCGCACGGCGACCCTATGTGATCGGTTGACCTTGCTTCCTCCCACGCACAAAATATATCTACACGTCTTCACTTACTGGTGGGTTCCATGTGTGCTCTCTCTCTCCTCCCCTTCTACGTTTAGACGCACGGGCAAACATGAAGAACTCGCGGGCGATGTTGCCGTTCACCATATCTGGACGCGTTCACAAGTCACGGCACCAGTTTCACGTACTAGCACCACTAGTCAGTGTGTACGTGCAATGCACGTTAATTTGGATGTATATTAAGTGCATGTGGATATTAACTACTAGGATATTATTTGTGTGTTGTCATGTGATTAGCACTATTTTTGGCATGAAATTAACTGCACGCTAAACGTGTTGAGCGCTCGACATTGAAGCAGTCTAGGTCGTTGGATGACAAGGAATACATGTGGCTTGATGACGTTTTATATTTAATTTGATACGACTCTAGCAGAACATTCAATCGATCAAACCATACATTTCGTTCAGTCTGACTCCGACTTTAAATTATACGACGATCGATATAAAATAAACGGAAGTGATAAACGTTTGGATTTTAATCATGGCAATCTGAACGTTTTTCATGGCAAATTTAGATTACGCGGCGGCGGTGGGGGCGTCTCGCGGTGGGAAGCGGCTCCTCTGCCGTGCTCTGTGTGTCGTCGGGCCACTGACCGACGGCGGCGGCGTCTTGCGCCGTTGTTGGCGTACTCCTGGACGTTGGCCTAGCTTCAAGGAAGGCCAAAATGTTCTGGACTTCGGAGCGAGTCGACTGGCGGGAGGAGGCGACTGGAGTTGGTGCAAGAAAGCGGTCAACGGAGGCCATCCATGCCGCTGAGGGGGGCACTGGCACCCGCGCGGGGACAGGCGTTGTCAACGGCGTGGTGGAGACATTCGTGTGCACGGGCACCGGCACGGGCGTGCACGTCAGTGCACGCGTAGGCGCAAGCGCTAGCAGGTGCACAGGCACCGGCACGGGCGTGCACGTCAGTGCACGCACAGGCGCATGCGATGGCAGGTGCACGGGCGCGTGAAAGTCGGCGGGCACCTCGTGGAACCCCATGGGATCAAGCTCGGCGACAATGTGTGGCTCCGAGCCCATCAATGCTACGGGGATGGGCGCTGGCGCAGTCGGGGTGACGGGAGCCGGAACGGGAGCGGGGACAGGCGCGGTGTCTTCCCGCAAGGCCAGTTCAAGCTCGTCCCAAAGCACCTTATGTTCTTGAGACTCCGGCTGGATGTCTTCCTCAGGAAACTGGAACACTAAGGGTAGACCATCGTGATGCGGCATGGCATACGTTTAGGTCAGGCTAGTTGGAGGTAGACGACAGGAGAATCAGAGATGAAGAGAGAGGATTGTAGCGATACTCCCTCCTTTCCGGTTTATAAGGCTCAATTCAAAAATCTCACCAACCAAGGTAGATGGTGAGTGGTGGAATACTTTTTGTAGTTTGCAAAAGCACCCAATTAATGCTCTTGTTTTTCTCAAAAAATATGTTTACCAATGCATTAATTGCAATGCATGCATGCATAAATTACATGCATTGGTCAATTTTCTCTTAATACTTGCATGCAATGATTTAATTTACCTTGGAATCTGAACATGTGATGGGAAACAACAAAATTGAGCCTTATAAAATGGAAAAACTAATATTTTGAGATAAACCCTATAAACCGGAAAGGAGGGAGTACCGGGTAGTGCGGGGTTGATTTTAAACTGCGGCACCGGCGACATTAAAAGTGGGAGCAGTTGGGACGACGGTGGGCGGCGGAGCCTGGTCAAAGGGCTCGCCTCCCGGTGAGCCTGCACAGCGGTCTGCTCGCACGCCTCCCTAACAGCCGGCGCAACGGTCTGCTCGCACGCCTCCCGTCGACTCACACGCTTGCTCGGACGGCACCTGTCGATTGCCGATGAGAAGCGGGGACTCGTGGCGGCACGTAAACGCCCACGGTTTCAATAGTGAAAGCGTTCGCCTTAACGTGACAGGTCTTTCTTCCAAAATACCTTGGCTCTTCATTTGTGCAACTTTTCATAAGCAGCTTGTCTCAAATTGAAGAAAAAACTTACGAAGTAATATTTGTGCCATATCGCGTGACCATGCTTAGTTTCAAGAATTTATGCTCACTTTTGGATTTTCAGAAATTTAAGATCCAGGATTCGAAACAATATCATAACCTGCATCATGCAATAAATTTTCAAGCTGTACATCTGTCCTGTTGTATTTCTTAAGAAAGGATTTGGTCAAACATTTTGCTTAGTTAGACTTCAGACAAGTTATATATGCAGAGTAAAAGGATAATCCCTCCGTACCAGTGCATTGCCTGATATATTAACTCAAGTACTAGGCACGAACAAACGGGCTCAATTCTGTGCTCATCCTGGTGTAGTAGTAGTAGTAGTAGTAGTAGTAGTAGTAGTAGTAGTAGTAGTAGTAGTAGTAGTAGTAGTAGTAGTAGTACTAGGCAATGCAGTTGACAGGTGACCTTGATGATTGAACCGTGCTCGGCATGGTAGGTAACGTTGTCTAGTTACTAAAGCATCCCTCCATTGTTCATCGGTAGTCATTATGGACCGGGGACATGAGGGGAATTTCCTAGGGATGGAATTCTGGCCGCCAGATATTTTGACTTGAAACGTTGAGGCTCGACTGGTTGGGGTAATGGGGTTGCCTAATGTGCGTACCACGCACGCCACCGAAGGACATGAGCCCGCTTTTTTTAGGATCAACACGAGCCAAGGTTTGGCTGGTATGCCATTGGGTCCTACCATTCAAGAATATGAAAGGAACCTTTTAAATTGCCGAACGAATCTATGTGTATTACAATACCCGTATTTTCCTTGCAAATACTAATCTCAACATGGTAATTGATTTATGATGAGTTGTTGAATTAGAGTGAGTTTGTGATATAGTGATCTCAACGTGGATTTCACATTTCATGGTATCCCTAGTAAGTTTTCCAATGCAAATTCAAATTTAAAAGATGAACAACATGGAGGTGAGAAAACTTTGTATGTATCAAGCATCTGACCACACACACACACACACACAGAGAGAGACACACACACGCACGAACACAACAACAATCCAATAAGTATAGTGCATCTATTTTTCCAAACCATGCATGTATGACACGAATTCAAAAATACTCCTTCTATTCCTAAATATTAGTCTTTTAGAGAGTTCAACAAGTGACTACATACGGAGCAAAATGAGTGAATCTAGACTCTAAAATATGTCTATATACATCCCTATGTGCCAGTCCATTTGAAGCCTCTAAAAAGACTAATATTTGGGAACGAAGGGAGTAAAATGTAAGACATCCATGGTCCTCAGTTCAATATTTAAAATGAACATGAAACTGAAACATGAATATTAAGTCTATTACTACAGTACATGCAAATGCTCTGTTTAGGCGGAGCTATGATTGTCGGGGGTCAACCCCTCGACCTTAGATAAAATTGTGGAGCTCTGTTTAGGGTTGTTTAGATTATATTTGTCCCCACCCTCCCAGCCACTGATTGGTTGTGCACCCCCACCCCTCCTCCCTAGGAGAATATCATGTGCCCCCATACCTTAGATGCTATATGCCGATACGAGTTGCTTGGAGCTTGTAGATCTGAGATATAGCAGCTCACATGATGTGTCTTAATATTTCTGCAGGAAACCTTTATGAGTTTGAGAATTGCACACAATTTGTACAAAAACTACTCAGATGCCCTTTGATCCCATATCCAACGACCTCGAAGCTCGTATCACCATAGCATCTAAAGATGAAGGAGGACATCATATTCTCCTGTATGTAAGAATATCATGTGCTACCACACCTTAGATGCTTTGGTGATACAAGCTCTTCGGAGGCGTTGGATTTGTGACCCAACACCTCCTCGGTGGTTCGAATGGTTTTTTGCAGAAAAGCCCCAAAAGAGTTCGGCCACTGCTTACAAGCACAAAGACTGCTCAGATGCCATTGGATCTCAGATCAAACGACCTCCAAGCTCGTATCACCGTAGCATCCAGGCTGCGATAGCACCTTATGTTTTCTCGCACGGGAGAGTATGAGGTGCTCCCGCACCGTAGATTCTATGGTGATATGAGTTCACTGAGATCTAACGGCTCACAATAGGAGATTTGAATGTTTTTGCAATATACGGCTGATAGAGTTTGGGAAATGCGCAGAAAGTACAAGTACTACGCATGTGCCATGTGATCACTGATCATACGACCTAGATGCTCATATCACCGTAGCGGGTAATTAAGCTACAGGGAGCACGTAATATGAGCACCGGGGAGCCGTTGGATCGAAGATGCAGCGGCACACACGAGGCCTGAATGTTTTATTTGCAAAAAAACCTTTGGACAGTTTGGAAATTGCGCATAATTACAAAGACTACTCCCAAGCCATTGGATCTCACTTCGAACGGTGTAAAAACTCGTATCACCATAGTATCTAAGCTGCGGGGTGGATGTGATATTCTATGCCGCTGTTATTTTTGTTCGTAAATATGCAAAATATGTGTAACTCATGCCGTTACTTGTCTAACCGCGCAAAGTGTTTGTTCAAAAAAACCATCCTACACTGAAATATCAGAACAACACACGGGGGTCCCACTTGTCATTAATCAAATTTGGACCTAAAACTAACAAATCTGAAAGACGAGATTCGAACTGGCAACCTGGACTACAAAGCGTAAGTCAATAGCCTGAAAAAACGAACGGTTGTTGGCTTTGTCCCATATCTTGATTTTATTTATACAGTACTTTCGTTGAGTAGAGTAGCGGGAGTGCCTTGTCAACACGTGCATGACCGTTGTCTCACTTACTGGTGGGTCCCAGGTCTGCAATCTCAATCTCTCTTCTCTCCATCGTCTAACCTTTGCACGGGCACACACGAAGAGCGGCGCTAGCTTGCTGTGGTGTTATTACAACTAAAAAAAAGCTTGGAAAATAGAAGAATCGCCTAGAACAAGAGACGTTGTGGCTGGTCGAGACGGAGCTAACCACATCTATCCTCCGTGCCACGTTTGCATGATGAAGCTGTGTGGCTAGTGGGGTGTTTTTGACCGATTGGCTGGGTCCCAAGGTCGAACCATAGGTACTACGTCTGATACAGTATATTTTTACACGCACATTTTTCCTCCGTGCCGAGACATGGCACACCCTACCGCGTGGTTTCGGAGTCCTCCCGGGTGGTGCACGCATATATTCTTCCTGACGTGGGACGCCCTACCGCGTGTTTTCTAGGTCCTCGATCATAGCGCCGAAGCAAGTAAATGAGTCGTCAAATCACGAAAGACCACCTTTCCCGCCGAGTACATCAGTGAAGCACGGTGGCTAGCTAGTTGGGCTAGTTCGACCGATTAGCTAGGCCGCCGCCACATTTGTTTTTTCACCCCTTTTTTATCTACTTGCCGGCAGGTAAATATAAATATCCACCGCGGTGTTGCTCTGGTGTTTGGGTGCGGTAGGATTTTTATTTTTTTGATTGACGGGAGCAGGCGCGGCATGATTTTTAATTTTTTGATTGACGGGAGCAGGCGCGGCAGTAATTAGTCACGATGACTCCGCCTGTAAAAACCCACCGCTCCCTGATGTGAGAAGTCGTCAACTGGTGTTTTACCATGGTGAAAACCAAAAGATTCCCCGCTCCCTCCGCCTTCCCGTAGATTGCATTGCCTTTCAGCCGTTTCGCCCCCTTTGCTTCCTCTTCCCATTGCTTCTACCTGGTGCCATGGCGGCGCAGCAGATCACAGAGTCCGAGGTGAGGCTCCTGACACAGGAGCTCCATGCCAAGGATGTGGCGCTCAGGGCCAAGGACGTGGAGCTCCGTGAGCTCAAGGAGGAGAGGAGTGCCATGCTCCTCCGTTATGTGCGGGAGTTCATGGAGCTTCAAAAGCGGCAGGCATCCACCACAAAGATGCTCGAGGCGTCGGCGGCGTTGCTGCAGAAAGCGGGAGATATGATAGGCCGTCAGGGGAGCCGGCTGGAGCACGAGCGGGCCGATCGTGATGAGGTCCAGGATCGCCTCAGCCACTTGGTGAACCAAGTTACCACGCACGTGTTGCGGCTGCGAGATGCCTACCGTCGTGCCAGCGCGACGATGCCGGCCGTCGGGCTAAACCCGTTCGACCACCCGGTTGACTTCAACGAGTTGTGGCTTCCTGACCTGGTCTCCTTCTTCACCTATATCTTCGAGGAGCTGAGCCGTCTCCGCACGATGGTGGGGGCTGAGTTGGACAAGGAGGGGTTGCGGGCTGCCATCGCCGTTGCCGGGCGAATCCCTTCAGGGCTCCGTCACCGGAATCCATTCGTGCCATTGGACGTCGTCTTTGACAAGCTAGCTCCCGTCGACCGGGAGCGGGCTCTACGGGCGGTTGCACCCTGCATCACCAATGTTGTGCGCCTCGAGAAGCAGAGGGACTTCGGTGGTGTTTAGGCGCCCTCTGCATGGGCATGTCCATGTCTCGACGCAACATGACCGTTGGATCAAACTCAGACGGTGCAGATCAGTCACTGTAGCACAAAGCGTGTGGGTGTGTTTGGTTGCATTCTCATCTCAATATAGTTGTTTCCTCTTCGTGTATTTGTTACATATAGGAGTAGTTGACATGCGCACAACATCATCTGTTATCGTCATATCTTACTACACTAGCAACAATATTGTGTAGTACTGACGTATGAACCACTGCACATGCCTAGTAGTAGGAGCACTATGTATGTTCAAGTGGCTGCCGTGTTTCACACTCCTCCACCGTAAGAGTGGAAACGCTTGCTGTAATCATTTTTTCTTTTGAAAAACAGTGGGCACGCTCTACCGTGCGGATCCTCCTCCAGCCATGCACTAAATTACTCACTTTTGCCGACGTGTGGGACAGCCAGCATCGGGGTCCACCAGCCATGCACTAAATTACTCCGTAGTAGAGTGACGGTAGACTACCCCGATCGAAGCGCCGCAGTAATGCCCAATGAGCCATCAAATCACAAAACCCCCTCCTTTCCAGCAGTAAGCTGGACGGACGAAGCAACCATCATTTCACTCTTCTCTCTCAGCTTCCTCTCTACCCAACCCTCGCTTCTGCCTCATCTTGTTCCTCATTTCTTCAAGAAAACCCTGACCTGCTTCTGCCATTGTTCTTCTCTCACAAAGAAGGAAAGGTGAGCGCATCAATGGTGTTGATTCTGGCCAAGGCCCGGTCTTGCAACCCCGAGACTGATCCTATAACTCCCTCTCTTTTCTTCTTTTGGGTTTGTGATTATGTGTCACAGCCCTAGAATTCTGTTGTGTATTTAGTTGCATCAGTGAATGGCATCCATGCATCATGTTTAAATTCCTTTTAAATGTGAATTGGGGAAAGTGGAAAGCCTTAGAGATCATATCTAAAAATGATCAACATTAAAAATTGCTTCAAACAAACCCAAGAAAATGTTCCTGTTAAGCTATAAAAATATTGGGAAGAAGTAAAACTCAAACCAATATTTTTGGAGTCTCAGGGATATTTATTTTGGGCCTTTGAAATTAAATCAATAAGTATTTGACTTTTGGATTATATTCATTTTATATAGAATATATTTCAAAAGGCCCTGAAATTATTTATGTGCCTTTGGAAAAGTCCATAATGGCAACGTACCGATATTCAGAAGGTTTTGCCCTGCTTTGATTTACTTTGAATATGAATCAGTGGCAAAACAATTAAAACAAAATAGAAAATTAGAAAATAGAAAACCAGAGAGAGATGGAAAACTTACCTGGTCTCACCTGTGCAGCCCACCAGAGAGCTCAGCCATCCGCTGTAGCACTCGGCCCAGCCCACCAGCGCCCTCCCTGTCGTCTACCTCCTCGAGACAGTAGGACAGGGGCGTGTGCTCGCCGCGCGCCGGCACGCGCCAGCCACCTCCTGCTTGCCGCTTGCCTCCCCGACGCCTGTACGAGCGCCACGACACCCCCTGGAGACCCCTCGCTCATCTCCCTCACTCTCTGCTCTCTCCCTCGCCTTCTAGTCTCTTCCCCGAGCGGAGCTCATCGTCGCCGCTCGTCACCACCGCGGCCACCGTGCCCCCGCCGACTCACTAGAGTGCCCATCGGCTCCACCTCATCACCACACGTCGACAAGCCAACGGCCATGACCTCGGGAGCCCCTCATCGCTGGAATCTTCGTCGTCATCAAGCTTCGGCACCGACGACCGCCGCGGTCGATTCGCTTGCTCCAGCTCCTCCCCGACCCTGCCGTGCTTCTCCATCGAGCCGCTGTGAGCTTCTGCTGCGTTTCCCCCTTTTTCTGCTGTTCCCCGCACCCTCTAGCCGTCGTCCCGCGAGCATCACCGTTGACTAGCCCCACCTGTCTGTGAGACAAACTGGCACCGGGTCACTGACCAGTGGGTCCCACTGGTCAGGTTTGACCTGGGCGGCGCCTGTTGACTTGCTGAGGTCAGCATGACATAATGCTGACGCTATAAATCATTTTCTAGATTTAAGTTTATTTAGGAAATTCCAGAAAATGCCCAGAACTTCTAAAAATCATAGAAAATTATCTATAACTCCAATTGAAACAAATTATATATGAAAAATGATCGGAAAAATCCAAAGAATCTGTTTATGGCATTTTCATGCATGTTAGAGCAACTTATATCCTCTGTTTAGGACAATTCAAATAAATGGCATTTAATAAAGCACATATGGAGTTTGAATTTGAACCTAGTGTTCAAACCAACTCCATTTAACTTGTTGCTAGTTGCATTAGGCCAATCAACAGCATATTGCCATGTCACATTCATGCATCATATTGTTGCATTGCATTGATTGTGTCCTTCTCTGTTTGCCGGTAACCGTCCCCTCTCAGTCGACGATGTTTCCGACGACGTGATCGATGACACCGATGAAGAACTATATTATCTTCAGAAGTGCCAGGCAAGCAAAACCCCCTTGTTCATTGCAATACAATCCCACTCTCTCGCTCCTGCTCTCTTTTACTGCATTAGGACAACAACGATTCAACTGTTACATGCTGCGGTAGCTGAACCCCTTTCCTCTGCATGACCTGTCATTGCCACAGTAAATAGATGAAACCCACTAGCATGAGTAGGAGTTGTTTGAGCCCTGATGTGCCTACTCATTCATGCTTGTTTGTCATGCCTGCTACTGCTTAGAGTTGAGTCAAGTCTGATTCATCGGGGATGAATTGGAATGGTGATGAACATGTCCTACTGTGTGTGAGCTAAGTATGTGAACACGATTTGGTAAAGGTAGCGGTGAGAGGCCATGTAGGAGTACATGGTGGGTTGTCTCATTGCAGCCGTCCTTAGGAACTGAGTTCTGTGTCTGTGATCCATGAACAGTTACTACCACACATTGGGCTCCGGGCGCTCCAAGCTCTCTCGACTTATTAATCAACTCGATCTCTGTCCAGGAGTTGCAACTAGTTTCTGGTGTTTGTAGGTAGTGTTAGTAGTCTACCAAGTGTCACCCGATACAGGTGGGCTTGGGACAGACTAGGCACAGTGGCACGGTGTACCAAGTGGCACCCGGATGGTGGGCTTGGGAACCCTGCACACATCGTTTGGGGCCGTGAGCGACACCCCGGCCGGATCTCCTTGCGGATGGAACCCGAATAGGCGATAAACCTGGACTAGAGACTTGTTGGTAAGTCAGGTCGTGGCCGACTCCCTCGCCAGGCTTCCGCTTGAAGGTTGCCGAGATACACGATGTGTACATGGTGGTAAGTGGCGAGAGCATGTGTGAAGAAGTACACCCCTGCAGGGTTATCATTATCTATTCGAATAGCCGGATTCCTCGGATATGGAAACTTGGACCCCTTGCATAGTTCATAGATAAGTGAAAGTGGATACTCTAAAATGCGCAAGATAAGCGTGAGTGCTATGAATGGTGTTCTCGTAGGGAGAAGGGAGCGGATCCATAGTGGTGTATTGATATGGTGAATATGTGGACTCGTGTGCGCCACCTCAAAAGAGTTACTTGCAGTCGTAGTTCAGGATAGCCACTGAGTCAAAGCTGGCTTGCTGCAGTCAAACTCCACCACCCTTTTGTTGATACCGATGCATATGTAGTTAGTTCTGATGTAAGTCTTGCTGGGTACATTTGTACTCACGTTTGCTTATTTTATGTTTTTGCAGAGAGACTTCAGTCTCGCTAGTAGTTCTGTGTGGACTTCGACGTTTAGCTTGATACCTCAGCTACGATCTTGTGCCCTCGGCAAGATCTGGTAGATAGTCAGGCTTCTCAGCCTTCTTCATTTGTAGTTGTCTGTACTCAGACAAGTTAATCTTCCGCATGTGCTTGTTGCTTGTATGCTCTGTATGTTGGGTCATGAGACCCATGTTTGTTTTATCTCACTCCTCGGAGCCTAATGAATAATACTCTGAGTCGTAGAGTCTTGTGGTGATGCCATGTTGTATTGCACATATTGAGCATATTGTGTGTATGATTGAAATGCTTGGTATGTGTGGGATCCGACAACCTAGTTGTTTATCCTTGGTAGCCTCTCTTATGGGGAAATGTAGTCTTGTGCTTCCATGAGCCATAGTAGTCCGCTACAGCCCGGTTCACCGGAGTCCTGCTAGCCCAGCACTACTGCTCCGGAACACTTGACTGGCCGGCATGTGATTCACTTCGTTCCTGTGTCTGTCCCTTCGGGGAAATGTCACGCGGTGACATCCGGAGTCCTACCTAGCCTGCTACTGCCCGGGTTCTCAGAGACCTGTTAGCCCAGTGCTACAGCCCGGATTCACACGCTGCTGACCGACATGCTCGATGTTCATTCATGTATGCCTATCCCCGTAAGTTAGTGCCACTTTGGGTTCACGACTAGTCATGTCGGCCCCTGTTCTCTGTCATATCGATGCTAGCGACACTATCGTATACGTGAGCCAAAAGGCGCAAATGGTCCCGGGCCATGGTAAGGCGACACCCGTGGGAATACCATGCGTGAGGCCGCAAAGTGATATGATGTGTTACAGGCTAGATCGGTGTGACTTAGAATCGGGGTCCTGACAGCTTTGGTATCAGAGCCTGACTGCATGTAGGATTATCAAGCCAAGCTGGTCGAAGTCGTGTCTAGAAATGCTTTAGTTATATAAGGGAATTGATTGTGGATGGGAACGTAAGGCTCTTTTTACTCCTTATCCTCATGATCCTCTGATCTGAGTCATCTTATCTTTTCTTTGGGGTTAAGAACTAGGATTCTCTTCTATCTCTCATGATGACGTGTTACTAAACCGTAGTTGCCTAGGATTGTTGAGTTCAAGCCTCAGTTCAGTTCCTACTACTTCCATATGTTCATAGCTGGCCTCAGAACCTTGATATTGTGATGCTGAGTGGCCATGCCACCATTTTTGCAGGTTGTCTCAAATCTTTTTGAGCAATTACAGCCGTTATGCTGTCCGAGTCATCCCAGGTCTCTAAATAGTCTGATGCATTTGCAAATCCTTTCTTCCCGTTCCCGGTGTTCCTTTGAGCCAGATTAACCACACTAGTCGGTAAGTTGAGGTAATCCATTGCCTCGACATATATGTTGGAGCTATTATTATGACCCTGGATATTTTAGGAAGTCACCTAGTAATCTAGCCATGTTTTGTGTTTCCGTGTGATGATTCTGACCATCATTCCCGTAAGCATCCCATGATGCTACTTAGTAGTAGGTATTCTACTCCTGGGCTTTTGAACCCGAGATTCACCCTACTTCATGTTGTTAGTATTTGCTAGTTCCCTTAAGATATTAGTAACCTTTGCGATAGTCCTCGAGGTCCATGGTATCTCATTCTTCTAATACCATGAACCATCATGGCAGAAGTTCTTTTGAACCAAAAGATCACAACCAGGGTGCTTGTCGGTGTCAAAACCGGCGGATCTCATGTTTGTTTTATCTCGCTCCTTGGAGCCTAATGAATAATACTCTGAGTCGTAGAGTCTTGTTGTGATGCCATGTTGTATTGCATATATTGAGCATATTGTGTGTATGATTGAAATGCTTGGTATGTGTGGGATCCGACAACCTAGTTGTTTATCCTTGGTAGCCTCTCTTATGGGGAAATGTAGTCTTGTGCTTCCATGAGCCATAGTAGTCCGCTACAGCCCGGTTCACCGGAGTCCTGCTAGCCCAGCACTACTGCTCCGGAACACTTGACTGGCCGGCATGTGATTCACTTCGTTCCTGTGTCCGTCCCTTCGGGGAAATGTCACGCGGTGACATCCAGAGTCCTGCCTAGCCTGCTACTGCCCGGGTTCCCGGAGTCCTGTTAGCCCAGTGCTACAACCCGAATTCACACGCTGCTGACCGACATGCTCGATGTTGATTCATGTATGCATGTCCCCGTAAGTTAGTTCCACTTTGGGTTCACGACTAGTCATGTCGGCCGGGTTCTCTATCTTATGGATGCTAGCGACACTATCATATACGTGAGCCAAAAGGCGCAAACGGTCCCTGGCCATGGTAAGGCGACACCCGTGGGAATACCGTGCGTGAGGCCGCAAAGTGATATGAGGTGTTACAGGCTAGATCGGTGTGACTTAGAATCGGGGTCCTGACATTATGGTTTCTTTTCTTTTATTTCTGTATGACAGTTTCTTGATGGACGCTGGAGCACCGGCCGAAGTGATGTCTATGGCTCCGGCCAAAACCGTCGAGGCTCATGGTACGAAGAAGCGCAAGTACCCCGCCGAGACTACCGCAGACAAGCTCAAAGCCATCGCCCTGTCCAAGCCCCCCTCTCCGGAGTCCCTCATTAAGCAAGTCCAGGTAATATCTCTTCTTGACGATCTTTTTCTCGATCTTGATCGTGTTTTTTCATCTAACACGCAGTACTAGTAATAGTAGTACAACTTTCTGGGTGATCTTGCATGTGATTTTTGTGTGCCAAATGACGGTTCTAAATTCCTCTTTTGACCAAAACATGCGAGAGGTTGACATTGATTTCTTATAGATTACTTTCAACTACTCCCTCTATCCCAAATTTCTTGTCTTAGATTTGTCTAGATACGGATGTATCTAATACTAAAATGTGACTTGATACATCCGTATCTATACAAATCTAAGACAAGAATTTTGGGACGGCGGGAGTACTTTATGAACATCAATGCTACCTTTTAAGAGGGTATATTTGCCTCCGTAACTTGTGTTATGGATTTTGCATGTAATCCCTCTGCTCTCATGCCTTTGAAGACATGTTCTAGTGTCTTTGTTCACTCATTTCTGTGCGTATATGTAGTCATATATGGAGTATAATATCGAAAATCATCTTATATTTCTGAAGGGGGGTAGTAATAAAATGTGGTTTCTGTTTGAATTAGAACCAGGTCCACGGTGGAGATGAAGTTCTCAAAGTCATGTCGTGTGAACTGGAAGACCTGATGATGAGTTCTACTACTGAACTATCCAGCTGCTGTGTCCTTGTCGCCACGTGTCCTGAACTAGTGTTTTCCTATAGCATTGTTGTCAGGCGTGTTCTCGAGGCTGTACTTAACCACAACAATTTCCTGGATGTGCCTTCGATTACGAAGGGTGTGGTTCTTATAAAGCTTCCCAACAAATCTGATGTGGCATGTCTTCATCATCATGTTTATGAGTGGAAAGACCACTCTGATAGGTTCTCCAAGGTTGACAAGATGGTGATGGTGCGTGTAGACATCTCACACGAAGTCCATGGCCTAGTCAGTTATGCGGGGTTCATCCCGTAGGTTGGTGGCAAGAAATAGTCTGCAGAGTTTAGTTAGTGCAACTTTGCTTCTCTGTAGTAAGTACTATTGTTCAGTACTTGATTTTTGTTTGTGAACCCTGTATTGTTTATTTGTACTGCCGCTTTTGGTGTGTGGTCAGTCCTGAGAACGGTCTATGTTAATGTCTGTCCACTCAATTCAGTCTGTATATTTTGAAGTATCCAGATCATAATTTTTGTGAGGACGGTTTATCAATTATGGTTACACTCCAATATCTGTATGCATTGCAGGGTTTATCGCACCCACCAGGATTTCCAGTCCCATGGATGTTCGGTCCATACGATTTGTCACGACCTTTGGACTGTCCTGCTTGTGGGAGTAGGCAGGGCCCCTGCATGCGACGCGTAGTTGGACGATCAATCTTCTGTTTAGTACTTCAACATAGTGATTTCCTGGTAAGGATTCACTCGTGTCACATCAAGTAAATCTTATTGATTTACTGTCTAAATCTTATTGATTTAATGTCATGTTTTCTTTCTTTTCCTACAATTTTATGATGCAGGTTTTTCCATGTGACATTCATCACAGAATAAACCGTTTGGTTTGCTCTAGGATGGCTATTTTTGCAGGTTTAACTTCTTATGTCGTGTCAGTAACAAAGGCACTGTCCATCACTTATATTACTGGAAAAAATTGGATCAGTCTGTTGTCTGAGTACAAGCTGAATCCCTATGATGAACTGCAGTTTGGTTTAACAAAAACACCACAATTAGTCCTTCTAGCGTTTAAAAGAAATGAAGAAAAAACTGGATCACGGTCACGGATCCTAGTCAAGTTAGAAAGCTGATCATAGCAGACTAGACACGATCGCCGCTGTCTCGCACAGATCGAGCACCGGCAGTTGCTCTAGCACTGACAGCCGTAGTAGCTTAGTCTGATCCAGCTGAGGATTGGGCACCGACCGCGTCAGCGGATCAGTCTGATCTACCGGAGGATCGGGCATCGACACCGGCACCAGCTCTACAAGGAGCACCATCTCCGGCAGCAGCAGCGGCTTCGGCACCTGCACCAACACTTGCACTTGCATCTGTTCCATCCCGTGCAGTTGCACCGGCAACAGACTGGGCCGCAGTTCGCACTTCATATACCAAAGTCCTTACAAAAACCGCCATGTCCACCTTCTTGGTAAGCATTGGCCGCCCAAGTGCTTCATTCTTTTTTCTTTCCATGTTGTTTCACATGATTCACTGTGTTGATCTAACTGTTTGGGTATGTCTTCTTGTTTGCAAACAGAGAATTCCTAGAGCAACGAGGGAGTCGTTCAACAATCCGGGTGACCGCGGCCAAGTTTCTCTTACCATGCGCAGCCTTGGTGTGAATGAACCTGCTCAATATACCATAAGTACAAAGGATGGTCGCATGATGATTGATGCTAAAGGATGGTCAAGGTTCAAATCTAAATCATATCTTACGGTAGGGGATGATGTCAAAATCGAACTTTCTCGGCAAGGAGAGCTGGTCCAAATCAACTTTGAAATTAGCAGCACGCAACTGCCGAACTGATCTATCCTCCGAGAGATTTTGATGTAATAATCTGGCATGGTGAAACAAGTGTCCTGTGTGTATAAGTAGTACGGCAGTATTATTCATCACATGGTATATCGTTGATAGAATTGCAACTCTGATTGCTGGTTAGGAACTGTCGTTCGATTTCATTCCAACAGCTACCGTGCTTTATTCAATTTTGTGTATTCGCCTTGCGACAGCATCTAAAACCAGCGTCGTACCGATCGCTTGCAATATGAAAAGCGCTGAGGTAGAACACATGGGCCCCCAAACATGCAGGGTCGGCCTGCGGCCTAAAGTCCAGAACCGTGAGCCTATTTGAGTATTATATTCTCAGCTGAACCCCCATAAAAAAAGCTGAACCCCCATAATGCCCGTGCGTTGCAGAGGGGGTATATTTCTCGGCAAGGTGAGCCTGTGATATAAAATATTTGTATATTTTTTTACAGAGGGAGTATCTCTCTGTCAAAAAATATATTTATGTGTAACTAGTTACTCCTATCTTTCTATTTCCTTTCGCTGATATGTGGGGGCAACCGGCAACGGGGTCCACGTGCCATATGCACAAATTAGAGTGCACAACTTCACGGTAGACACACCCCGGTCGTAGCGCCGCAGTAATGCCCAATGAGCCGTCAAATCACAACCCCCCTTTCCAGCTTTAGCAGTAAGCTGGACGGACGAAGCGGCAATATTTCACTGGGCCTGAATCCCCTTCTCCCTCGTCTGCTTGTTCAGAGAAAAACCCCTCTCGGCGATTGCATAGGGTTTTCTCATGGAGAACCAGGTACGAATTCTTCATCCATCCCTGATAAACCCAAGTCCCTTGGTCGCAGGTAATCCTAGGATGGCAGCCACCGTCGTTGATGCATTTTTCTTCCTACTGAATCTAGCGTGTTTCATTTGCAGTGCCCAAAGTGCGAGTACTCTACAGGTTTCTGCGCCCTCGATGAGACGCCACACTTGTTCCTTCCCATCCTAACACAGCATTTTGAAACACGCACAGTATGTTCCTAGAATCCTCTTTTCTATCCGGGAGGGTGGGGTTTTTTTGAACATGCTGTGTTCTCATATTATTTTTCCCGCAGTGTATTATTTGCTCTGCCAAAACACATGTACTCAAGATGCTTGGCCTTGCCATAACTGAATACACTAGTTTAATGATCACAGTGAAGACAAGCCATGGATATAAGTTCCGAGTTGGGTTCATGAACCAAGAAGATCGCTGCTTTTTTATGGCCGAACATGGATAAACTTTCTCAAGTGTTACAGACTGAAAGTTGGCGCACGAATGTTGATGGAAATAGCAGAACCTGGTCTCATCTTCACTGCGATCTTCCACCCCGACGTCGTTCCAATTGTTCATCCGTGTTAGTTTTGTATCTGGTTCTTGCTTGTTGCCTCGATTACTTCTTAATCCACCTATTCTGTCTAACTAATCACAATTTAACTTTAGAAGTATCAACGAATCTCTCACGAAGATCCTACTTCTAACTAATATTTTCTTATAATTGGTGGCACGTGTAGGTTTTTCAGAGTTAAGCAGTCTGCTCGTTTGCTACTCTGTAATAACTCGGCTGTTACTAATGGCACTGAAGTTGACTGGATCGACATCCACAAGTTCCTACACTTTATTGATCATCTTGAGGTCCTTGTGGGGCGTATCAATGGTGGAAGGCCACATGGGATATGTGTGCCACTGCTGCACTCGTTGAACAGGTCCAACTGTGTCGAGAAACTTATGGGACGAGCTGTTTTCTGTTATATATGTTGTTCATAAACTATTGCTTATACATAGTTTTACAGTTGTGATCTTCTTGAAACAGGAACTGCCGAGTTCTATTGTTCCTATACAGATGCCTGACCATGGTCGGGTCAGACTTGCGCTTGGTCACAACATGATGTATATGTCGACCTACTCAATTCCCCTTGGAGGTGAAAAGATACTTATTCATGGGTGGTCTCAAATAATGAAGGCCCGTCCATCTTGGAGAATAGGACAAAAGATTATGTTCATGCTTTTCCATGGCTCTAAAGCGAATATCCTATTTATTGACCATGTTGTGAGATGAAGCCGCTTTCAGAAGGTTGTGGATGCGTGGGGTGGCGCCTGGGCCTTGTCCTAGGGCTTGGCGGCCTCACCCTTGGTCAACTGTAGGCAAAGTAGCACTGTTCGAGGCATGCTTTGTACGGTTGAACCTGTATAAGTACTCATATTGCTTTCAGCTTTGGTTGTTAAGTGCCCCTGCTGGTTTCAGTTAAGGTTGTTAAGTACTCCTGCTGCTTTTACAGTCTGTCGTGTTTCTTCAGTCATGTCTTCATCCAGCTGCCAAAACCAAACCAGCGCCAGCGGGGCCGCCTGCTTCCGCCTCCCACGGCTGGCTGCGCCTCAGCGCACGCATCGCCGCCCCACCGTCTCCTAAATCGTTAACGCCAACGTCCTCCGCGCGCTTTGGTGCGCTCGCCGCGGTGCCGCCCTCTCGCGTTGTCAACATGGTCAACAAACAACAGGAATCGGCAGAAGTACGTGGAGAGAATGACAGTAGGGGCCCACCACGTCAGCGTATGGAAAAATAAAATGCTTCCTCCTAGTGTTTTCCTGACATCTGGGACCCACAACATTGTGAGCGTATTGTTGAGACGGAGCAGCACAAGATCGGCTGACACCTGGGACGTAGCTACTCGAGCAATATTTTTTTTGTTTGGTATTGTTGAGACGGAGCAGGGTTTGAACTGGGCTGTGGCCCGTCTAGCCCAGGCTTATATTTTATGTTCACCATATGACCAGCTCAGCTATTTTTTCTTTGTGAAAATGAGCCCAGTTTATTTTTTCTGAAGAATACCCAATCCAGGCCTACTTATTTTTCTACGCCCTGATGGGCTGCAACTCTTTCAAGACGCCTGCAAATCTTGAAAGTAATATGAAATGGGTTGTAAATATAAAAACATATGACAAATTGGCAATTACTTTATAATTTCTGAATTTTATCACATTTTCATATTCCTATTTCACTGGGCATTAACCTAATTTAAATATATCTTCAAAGTACTTTAAATCTGGCTGGACATTTCGGTATTAAAAATAGTTTGGAACCCACAGAAATATGCGAAATTGACCCTGGCCAACCAAAAAAACGACTGCAATAAATTGCATAAGAAGTTTCCATGAGCTATATATAAATTATTATATATAGCCCTGGTGCGCTCGGCGCAGCGTGGTCAACGTGGTCAAGGAACGCCTTCCATCGGACATGGACTATACGTGGAGAGGCTGACAGCTGGGTCCACGGCCGCAGCAAGGAACTGCCTCCTTATTACGTGCAAAATAATTATTCCTCCACCTGACAGCAGGGACCCACCGGACGGGCCACCAGTATTTTGCGAAAAAAATCGTTTCCCCTTGACTGCTGGGACCCACCGGACGGGCCACCGTCATGAAAAAAACGTTCCCCCCGCTGTCAGCTCGGACCCACCGGAAGTGCCTCCTTATTACGCACAAAAAAATGAATACTCCCCCGGCTAGCTGGGACCCACCTTGGTGGGAGGCTAACTTGTGGGCCTACTAAGTTGACAGGGACGAAGGGCTTTGTCAACTTAGTCAATATGAACGATTCTAGCTCCATTGACAGTACAATGTCCATCCAACGGCCGTAGTGCTTCTTCAACCTCTGGTCTTCTTGCTCCAACCGCCCAAAGTAGCGCCGGTCGTGCCGCATGCTCCTGCCTCCCGTGGCCGGCTATGCTTCCGCGGAGGCCTCGCCGCCCCCTACTATTCTCACCGCTGGCCAGGCCCTACGGCGACGGCAGCCTCACACCGCAGCCGAACCAGTGAACCCTCGTACTCCTCTCCGCGCGCGCGGGGGCTTCCACTGCCGCGTCTTCCCCGGCTCCTCGTCGTCCCCTTCCTAGGCCTCGCCGTCGTCCACCGCCCTGGTGCTCTCGGTGTGGCGTGGTCAACATGGTCAAGGAACGACTTCCATCGGACGTGGACTGTACGTGGAGAGGTTGACAGCTGGGTCCACGGCGGCAGCAAGGAAGTGCCTCCTTATTACGCAGAAAATAATGATTCCTCCACCTGACAGCAGGGACCCACTGGACGGGCCACCGTATTTCGTGAAAAAAACATTTCCCCCTGACTGCTGGGACCCACCAGCTACACCTTCGCACACAAGGAAGTGTGTCCGGGCAAAAAAACGATTCGCCCCCCTGACTGCTGGGACCCACCAGCTACATCTTTGCACGCAAGGAAGTGCGTCCGGGCAAAAAAAACCAAAACGATTCGCCCCCCTGACTCTTGGGACCCACCAGCCCCCCGACTGCTGGGACCCACCAGCTACATCTTCGCACGCAAGCAAGTGCGTCCGGGCAAAAAACGATTCGCCCCCTGACTGCTGGGACTCACCAGCTACATCTTCGCAGGCAAGGAAGTGCCTGATAGTTGGGACCCACCTGGTCGAAGCGTACGTAGCATTGACATTCTGGTCGCGAACGTGTACGTACATACTGGTCGATGTAGAGGCGCGCATGTGTCGTAGTAGAGGCGCGCACGTAGCATCTACACGTATGTACAGCGGCCAGGGTGCAAGAAAGAAAATACGGCCACGTATGTGTACATACGGGCGGGGTCTCGAACGCCTACTCGCGCATACGTACGGCGAGGGCTCGTGTACATGGCTGGGTCGGAACAGAGAAACAGCGTCGTCGTCGTGTTCATGGGTCAGAAAATGCGTGGTCGTGTTCATCGGGAGGGCTTGGATGGAAGAGGTGATGGAAACGAGGCCTGGCGTACCGCACAACGGAGGAAACGGACCTCCTACGGTCAAAACGGGGGTCCTGTTGATCGGGAGAGGTGTGGCGTACCGCAAAACGGAGGAAACGGACCTCCTACGGTCGAAACGGGGGTCATGTTGATCGGGAGGGGTGTGGCGTACCGCGAAACGGAGGAAACGGACCTCCTACGATCGAAACGGGGGTCCTGTTGATCGGGAGGGGTGTGGCGTACCGCAAAACGGAGGAAATGGACTTGTGTTGAAGCGCTACGGTCGAAACGGGAGTCCTGTTCATTGGGAGGGGTGTGGCGTACCGCAAAACGGGACTCCACGGGATACTGTTCATCTCCACCGTCGACCCCCTCCAGCCTCCACGAGCTACTGTTCATCCACCGTCGACCTCCTCCAGCCTCCACGGGCTCCTGTTCATCCAGCCTCCACCGCGCGCTACTCCACCGGCTACTGTTCAACCACCCCTCCACCATCTACTGTTCATCCAGCCCTCCACACCACGGGGTCCTGTTCAACCACCCCTCCACGGGCACCACTCCACCGTCTACTGTTCATGCTGCCCTCCACACCACGGGGTCATGTTCATCCACCCCTCCACGGGCACCCCTCCACCGTATACTGTTCATCCAGCCCTCCACCACGCCACGGGGTCCTGTTCATCCAGAGGCAACGCCACCGCTCACTGTTCATCCACCCCCCCCCCCCCCCCCGCAACGCTCACTGTTCATCCCATCGATCGGCTTCAGTTAGCAGCAGTAGCCAAGGAATCGCTCAATCGGGTTTAGTTAACAGCCATCGATCGATCGCTCGGGTTCAGTAACGCGTAGCCTGCAGTGCAATTGCTCGGGTTCAGTTAGAGCCCAACGCCTCGCTCGGGTTCAGTTAGAGCCAACGCCTCGCACACACGCGCGTACGTGTACGAGAGAAACGTGCATCGCTCGGCCCCCGACCTCCCACCATAACCGGGAACTCCCCGAAATTTTCCTCCCCCTCGCTTCTACCACGGTTTTTTCCGTCATGGATGGCCCAAAGAATGTCATGCAGCTGCGTCTCCGGCCCGCCCAAGACAAAAATCCCATTTTCTGTCATGATTTTTTGTCATAGAAGTAGGAGCCCACCACATCTATGATGATACCGGGTTTTGTCACAATTATCGTCATAGAAGTGTCATATGTATGCCAGAATTTTTTTTCGTTCGGCCCAAAATGTCACGGATGTGTCTTTTTTTGTAGTGAAGACTTTGACTGAAGACTTTCTCAATTTCCTCAGTTCAATTTCTTCAGTCTGTTTGTCTTCATCCTGTGTTATCCTGTGCTTACGCTTCCTGTACTCTGTGCCTGTCTTCATTTCATCATGATGACTATGCTTGTATTCTGTTATGTTTACTTTTGAGTACTTATTCCGCTGCTAGTAGTTCTTCGCTAAGGAATTTCCTCACCGGCAAAATCCTCAGTGAAGAATTTCATAAAAATTGCCTATTCCCCCCCCCTCTAGTCGATATAACGCACTTTCAATTGGTATCAGAGCAAGGTACTCCCTTGTTCTGTGTGATTTTGGTTTAACCGCCTAGAGTTTTAGTTATGTCAACCGCAGGTATGATCAAGGTCTCTGTTGGGTGTCCTACCTTCGCTGGGATGGACTACCCCTATTGGAAGAATAAGATGCGAATGCATCTTGAAGCAATTGATAATGATCTTTGGTATGTTGTGGAAAATGGTGTTCCCTCAGTCACACCTTCTCTGAATGCTGCTGGTGTGAAGAGATTCAAGCAACTCGACTCTCAAGCGAAGAATATCATATGTGGCCATCTGAGCAAAGGACAGTATGGCAGAGTGAGTGCTTTGGAGACAGCGAAGCTTATCTGGGACAGGTTGTCCAAAGTGAATGAAGGAGTCTCAACTCAGCGTGACTCTCGAGTTGATGTTCTTCGCAATCTCTTCAACCGCTTCAAAAGACTCGACAATGAAAATGTTCAACAAACCTTCGATCGCCTCACTGACATCTCAAATGAGCTTCAAGCACTTGGTGCCACTGACATCACCGACCATGAGGTGGTGAAGAAATTGCTGAGATCGCTTGGTTCCTCATTTGACACTCTGGCATTGATGATACAAGAACGTGCTGATTACAAGTCACTTGATCTCACTGATATTCTCGAAAGGCTAAATACTCATGAGTTCCAACTTGCTGAAAAGAGAGATCTCTATGGTTCAAGCTATGGCAGAACACGTGCACTGAAGGCCAAGGCAGTATCTGAGTCTGAAGATGAAGACTCTGATAGCAGCCTTGGTGATCCTGAAGAACTAAGCCATGATCTGGCTCTGCTTGTGAAGAAGTTCCAAAAGTTCTCAAGACATGGTCGCCTTGGAAGACCCTCAAGGAGAAGTGATTCCTCATCCAGTGACTACAAGAGGAGGCTCTGCCACAAATGCAAGAAGCCTGGACATTACATTCAAGATTTTCCTTAATGGGAAAAGGAATCAAAGAAGAAGAAATACAAGGATTATAGTTCTGATGATGCGAAGAAAAAGAAGAGCAGCTCCAAGAAGGCCAGGGCATTCATTGGCAAGGAAATGGACTCTGAGGCTGAATCTGAAGAAAATGAGGAAGAGGAGTCATCTGAGGAGTCCGAATCCGGAGTGGCGAGCCTAGCTCTCGCTACTGCATTCGTCAGCAAGTCTATCTTCAACACTGAAGAAAATGACCTCACCAACAAAGCTGATGAAGGGGATGATGACTATGCTCCCACCTATTGCTTCATGGCAAAGGGTGCCAAGGTACTCAAATATACCTCATCTGAATCAAGTGAGAATGAATCTGATGAAAACCTTAAGCCTAGATATTCTAAACTTGCTAAGATTGCTGTAAAACAACAAAGGGCTTTAGAAAAGGTTCAAAACATGCTAGACAAAAGTGATGATATGTTGGGTGAAGAAATGGATCGCAGTAAAGCCTTGACTGAAAATCTTCAGAGATTTGAGACTAGGTTTGACAATCTTCAAAGTCATCATAACACTCTCTTATCCGATCATGAGAAGCTTTCTTATGAATTTCTTCAAAGAAAGCAAGATCTTGAAAAGCTAAGAGTGAGTTATGAAGATCTTCAGAAGGAGCGCGATTCATTACTTGCTCAACATATCAACGCTTCTCAGGAAGAATTTGTTCCTCCATGTTTGAAATGCATTGAACGTGAAACTGCTAATTCTTCACCTGAATGTTCAAATGCTGCTAATGTTTCAAATTCTTCACATGCCTCTGCTATCACTAATTCCTCATATGAGGACATTGCTAGTATCACTGACGATGCAGGGCTGAAGGAATTGTACATAACAGGCATGTAGAAAAGCCTCAAAGGGCATCAGACTCTTTGTGATGTGCTTAAAAAGCAGATCCTCAACAGGAACCCTAGGAAAGAGGGTATTGCCTTTGAGAGGAAACTCAACGCTGATGGTACATATTGGAAGCCTGAGCAGTACCCCAAAACTACATGGGTTGCTACAAAGGGACCTCCAGTTGATCCATCTAACCTATCTGGATATGCATGTGAATCTCCTCATTCTGATGATGAGTCATTTGACTCCAACTACAAACTATTCAAAAATCAGAATGGTGAAGTATTTGCTAAATATGTTGGCACTAACTGCAGGAATGGTCCCCCTATGAAGAAAACCTGGGTTCCCAAAAGATGCCTTGAAAATCTTCAGGTGAATGTCATCATGATGCCACCTGTGAAGAATAGGAACCCCAGATCAAATTCTTCATATGGACCAAATTCTTCATATGGATCCAAGTCCTCATACGGACTAAACTCCTCACATGGATCAAATTCCTCAAAAGGATCAAAGTCCTCATATGAACATCATCGTGCTAACCCGTCTGTTTCGCAGGGAAGATCTAAGGATTATGTATATGTGCATTATTCTTCAAATTATTATGTCCATAAGTCCTCGAAGAATTTCTCTGCTTACTCTTATGCTTATTCTAACCCCTCTTATGTGAAATGAAATGGACCGGCTTCTATGCCATCCTTCTCGTATGGAGCTCGCAGAATGATGAACTCTTTGCCACCCCTTCAGATGTGGGTGGTGAAGAAAAAGAACTAATCTCTTCTGCAGGGTCAGGTCTCCAGACGTACGTAATCATCTGAAGAATTTGCTGGAGACCTGAGCATGTCTGATAGGACGCAGGCTAATCATGAAGAAATGAACTTTCATTTCTCACGTCCTCATATTGCTTTATCTGTTCTCTTGCTTGATGAAATTGATCTGATGAATTGATGTCATATTCTTCACTGATGAAGTATATGAGTTTGTAAGCTGCACTAATTCATCTGCAGGATGATCAACTCAAAGCCACTGAGTGGGTCCTCGATAGTGGATGTACAAACCACATGACTGGTGACAAGAATCTATTGATGGATGCTCCATTATCTCCGTCGCATCTGAAGCATATCATCTTTGCTGACAAAGACAAAAGTCAGGTATTGGGTCTAGGTAAGGTTGCGATCACAAAGGATCGACACATGGACAAAGTCATGCTTGTTGAGTCCTTAGGATACAACCTTATGTCTGTCTCAATGCTTTTTGATCTTGATATGGTTGTTGTCTTTGGCAAGTACCGTTGTGTTGTGGTTATGGAAGATGACAATTCCAAAGTCTTTGAAGGCTTTAGGAGAGGAGACCTGTATATTGTTGATTTCTCTACAGGACCACAACCAGCCGGGTGTCTACTTGCAAAAGCTTCAGAAGGTTGGCTCTGGTATCGATGACTTGGTCATGCAGGCATGAGGAATTTGCACATGCCTGCGAAGAAGAAGCATGTCATTCGCATCGAGAATGTCAAATTCCTCAAAGATCACCTATGAGGAGCCTGTGAAGCTGGGAAGATGACAAAGGCCAGGCATCCAGCAAAGACTATCATGACCACTACTCGCCCATTTGAATTGCTTCACATGGATCTCTTCGGTCCTAATCATTATTTTGCTATTTCAAATGAAGCATCTCAATATGGCTTTGTTATTGTTGATGACTACTCTTGTTATACATGGGTACACCTTGTTACTTACAAACATGAAGTGCAAGAGGTCTTCAAATGATTTTCCTCGAGGGCTTCAACCAACTTTGGTGTGAAGATCAAGCACATCAGAAGTGACAATGGCACTGAGTTCAAGAATTCTGGTCTCGATGACTATCTTGATGAACTTGGTATTACTCATGAGTTATCTGCTCCTTATACTCCTCAGCAGAACGGCGTCGTGGAGCGCAAGAATAGGACTCTTGCTGAGATGGCTCGCACTATGCTTGATGAATACAAAACGCCTCGTCGTTTCTGGACTGAGGCAATGATACTGCGTGCCACATCATCAACAGAGTATATCTTCACAAATTCTTCAAGAAGACTGCCTATGAACTCCTCACTGATAAGAAACCGAATGTAAGTTATTTCGAAGTCTTTGGTGCTAAATGTTGGATAGAGATCCTCATCACAACTCAAAATTTGCACCGAAAGCACATGAAGGTTTTATGCTTGGTTACGGAAAGGACTCGCACACCTACAGAGTCTTCAACAACGTTCTTCACAAGGTTGTTGAAACTTTAGATGTGCGGTTCGATGAAACTAATGGCTCGCAAAGAGAGCACCTACCTACTGTGATAGATGAACCAGCGCCTGAGGAAACTATCAAATTCAAGGCTACTGAGGATGTCATTCCTACTGAAGAATCTGCTGAAGAATTCATTCCAGAACATGAAGAACGTCGAGCTAATGCACCTGAAGAAAATGCTGAAGAAAACGCTGATCAAATTCTTCAACGGCAACCAGCTCATCCTCGTATTGCAAAAGAAGTGCAAGTGAGATCATCAATGACATCAAAGCGCCAGGTCCTCTCACACGCTCAAAAGCTTCACATTTGTCTAACTTTTGTGGGCACTATGCTTTTGTCTCTATTACAGAGCCCACTAAGGTAGATGAAGCATTTCTGGAGCCTGAGTGGATTCAGGCCATGCAAGAATAATTACATCACTTCGAGCTCAACAATGTCTGGGAACTGGTCAAACGTCCAGATCCTCGCAAGCACAATATCATCGGCACAAAGTGGATCTACCGCAGCAAGCAAGATGAAAATGGCCTTGTGGTGAGGAATAAGGCACGGCTTGTAGCTCAAGGCTACACACAGGTTGAAGGAATTGATTTCGATGAAACTTTTGCACCTGTTGCTAAACTTGAGGCTATTCGCATATTACTTGCTTATGCTAACCATCATGATATCACTTTATATCAAATGGATGTGAAAAGTGCATTCATCAATGGTAAGCTTGAGGAAGAAGTATATGTTGCTCAACCCCCAGGTTTTGAAGATCCAAAGAATCCTGACAAAGTCTTCAGACTCAACAAGGCCCTCTATGGCCTCAAGCAGGCCCCACGGGCGTGGTATGATACCTTGAAGGAATTCCTCATGACGAAAGGCTTCAAACCCGGTTCACTCGACCCTACTATTTTCACTAAATCTTATGATGGTGAATTGTTTGTGTGCAAAATATATGTTGATGATATTATCTTTGGCTGTACTGACCAACGTTATAGTGATGAATTTGCCTATATGATGAGTGAAGAATATCAAATGTCTATGATGGGAGAGCTGAAATTCTTCTTAGGACTTCAAATTCGTCAACAACGCAATGGCATATTCATATCTCAGGAGAAATACCTCAAGGATGTACTGAGGAAATTCGGCATGAAATATTGCAAAGGCGTCAAAATTCCTATGCCCACCAATGGCCATCTGTGCACTGATGAAAATGGTATTGACTTCGATCATAAGGTATACCGCTCCATGATTGGCTCTTTATTGTACTTATGTGCATCTAGGCCAGATATAATGCTTAGTGTTTGCATATGTGCCCGATTTCAAGCTACACCGAAGGAATCACACCATAAGGTTGTGAAGCATATTCTTCGATATCTAGCTCACACACCGACACTTGGGTTATGGTACCCCAAGGGCTCGGCTTTTGATCTCATTGGATATTCTGACTCTGACTATGCTGGTGATCGTGTGGACCGCAAGTCAACATCTGGTACATGTCATTTCCTCGGACGATCTTTGGTCTGTTGGTCCTTGAAGAAACAGAACTGTGTATCACTATCTACTGCTGAAGCTGAGTATATTGCCGCTGGTTCTTGTTGTACCCAATTGCTATGGATGAAGCAAACTCTCAAGGACTACGGCGTCAACATGAAGAATGTGCCTATCTACTGTGACAATGAGAGTGCCATCAAGATTGCTCACAACCCAGTTCAGCACTCGAAGACAAAGCACATTCAGATTCGTCATCATTTTCTTCGTGATCATGTGTTGAAGGGCGGCATTTCTATTGAGCATGTGAAGACTAAAGAACAGCTAGCCGATATATTCACAAAGCCCTTGGATGAGAAGAGATTTAGCAAGTTGCGGTGTGAGCTAAATATCCTAGAATCTTCGAATGTTCTTTGAAAAGGACACTCATCCTAACACTTATGCAAAATTGATGACTTAGATGTGCAACACATGAAGAAACGTTTTTCTTCAATTCAATGAAGAACAACACTCTTAGTGTGAAGAAATTTGATTCTCAGAACCCTACGATAATTGTACGCGGTGTCTGAAATCATCATTCTTATACGTGGGTCATGCCACCACCAAAAGTTGAAATTCCTCAATTATTCATATTCTTCAACTTTGCATTGTCTTCACTGCTTCCATCGTTTTTCTTCATTGACTATATATATATATATATATATAAGTTTATGTCCTCTACAACATTCACTTATTGCTAATTCTTTATGTGATCGGACCCTTCCCCCTCTATGCTATACTCAACCCAATCTATTCACAAATTCTTCATGTGCGTTCTATTTGAAACTCGTTCAAAATCTTCACTGTGTCCTTGTCAGCTGAAGAAATTGCGAACGGAACTTTAAAACCTATCTTATCCAAATTTTCGGCTTTGCCGCTCAAACCGTTCCGCATCCCACAATACACTTATCCATTCATACATGATCTCCACCTCTCAGTACGTGGGTGACACATGTCAAGCGAATGAGAAGGGTCAGGGCACGCTCGTCCAATTTCTTCAGGAGAGCAGTTTTTCACCATGGCTATAAATACCCCTCCTTCCCTTCCTCACTTCTTTTACTCCGCTCGACCTCTCTCCAGCTCGAGCTTCTCAAACCCTAGCGACGCCGCTACTTCATCGCCACCGGTGAGGAAGAGCTTCACTGCCTCGACCTCGTCGCCGACGTACTCGCGCCGACCGCGGAAATCTTCACTCCGCCGCCGCCGTAGTCGTCTTCCTCCGCCGAGTTAGGGCGTGGAAGATCTACACAGACGAACTTCATCTCTACACCTCACTGTTCGTCGTGTTCTTCGTCCAGGGTAATTAAAAGTTACTTTTACTGCCCTCGTTGATTCGAATGATTATCTTCAAAATCTTCAAAGGTGTTTTTCTTCATAGCGTCACACACTAAACACCTCACAAGTCATCTGTTCTTGATTTGTTTCTCTTTCTCAATTATGTGGATCTTCGATCTATACAACTCTGGAACCTAAGACAAAGAACGCTTAGTGAAATTCTTCAAGACTCATCTGGTCAAATTCCTCAAACTTGTTCTTTTTGAAAAACCCTCTGAGAACGCATATGACCTCTCCAAATTCCTCGCACCTATACTCTGTTCACAGGTACACATGTCAGCTGCTGAATCACTAGGTTCTCATCAACTTAACTCATTTGCAGCGTTCCTCGAAGAAAAGTTGCATACTTCTTCAGAGAATTCAATTGTCCAAATTCCTCAACTGAAGAAAATGGCTGATGGTAAGGAGCCACAGAAGGGAGGAAAGAGGCCTGAGGTCTATACAGTGTTTGAGATCCCTGATGAAATATATGTTGGGTACTGCACACCTACTGAGGAAACCAAGAATGAGCACAAAGTGCGCATTCAGAAGATAGAGAGGAGATGGGCTAGAGAGTGGAGGGAGTACAGATATGTCACTTCCAAGTATATGAAGAAATTCGCACTCAATCCTCCATGCCCAAGACCTCCCTTGGCACCTGGCCAAATAGCTGATCCCACCAGCCTCAAGCGCGGTGAGGACTATCCCGACGAATGGGCCAAGCGCCAAGCCAAGTTGGCTAAGCAAGCCAAAGAAGCAGTGAGGAAATTCAATGAAGACTCTGTTGCTGCCACTGCTGAGGCCTTTGCTGTCAAGCCAAAGAAGGCTATGTCAAAGAAGCCTGCGCGCAAGCCAAGTGCTTCACCAACAATGCCCTCAAGGCCAAGTTCCTCAGCAATGCCCTCACGGCCAGAATCCTCAAAGCCCTCATGGCCAATTCCTCAGGTTGCTCCTGTTCCTCCAAAGTCCTCGGCTCCTCCGCCAAAGCCCTCAGCTGTTCCGACTAAATCCTCAGCACCTGTGCATCTCGCCTCGTGCCAAAGGACTGCAGGCATCTCCATTGCCTCAGGTGTCTCAGCTAGTTCCTCAGCTGCACCAAGTTCCTCAGCTAGGCCCTCTCTCCTGAAGACAAAGGCCACTGTGGACGAGGTCCTCGCCCAAGTCCTTAGAAGAAACAAGTCGCTTTCCAAGTGCCGTCTGAAGAAGACGAAGCTGATGATGATGAACTTGCAGAAATCATCAGAGATAGGCAAGTCAGGGCCGCTAGAGCCAAGGGAACAAATGTGCCACTTCTTTTGGATCCCAAGTTGATCCTCGACTACCTTGATGTTTGGCACAAGGACCCCAACACTCCCATGCCTGACTTCAAGCTGACTCCTGGCCAAAGTCACATGCTGACCCACTTCATTCAAGAAGAAAAGTGGAAATTTGAGAAGGCCAGGCAGATCAAGAAAGCGCAGTATAAGAAAGAGCGCTATCTGAAGAAAAACGTTGTCTCTATGACAACTGAAGAACTTGTCACTATTTAGACTGAGATCAAGAAACTTAGTGATGACTTTGACGCATATCGCGTTGATTGGCTTGGAGCCAAGGTTCGTTTTGTGAAACTTGCGGATAACTTCACTTCTAATGTTGCAGCCCCAACGCAACAGGAAATTCCTCAGGCTGAAGCATCTGCTCAGCCTACTGAAGAAAATGCCAGCACCGCTGATGACAATCAGGTTGCTGAAGAAAACGTGAGTTCCAGAGCTGATGACTGCATTCTAGCCGCTGAAGAAATTGCCAGGGCACCCACTAGTGGTGCGCCTGAAGAAAATGAAGAAAATCAACCAGATTCCTCAGCTGCTCCTGTGCCAACTTCAACTCCAATCCTTCCATCTGCATCAGATGTGAAGAAGACCAAGGCTGCAGAGCATGCTGCAGTGAAGAAAAGGAAAGCATCAGCTGCTTCAGATTCTTCAGCTCCAAAGAAAATGAAGCCTATGACAAGTTCATTTGCAAATCCCATTGATATTGTTCCCATCTCAACCAGGCCATCAAAGGACCTTGTTCCTTTTGATGAAGAATATGTGATCCCCAGCGGATCAGATGAAGAAACTCCTTCTGGTGCTTCATCAGAGCAGATTCATAAAGAAATTGAAGTGGATGCGATCCCTTCAACACCTGTCATCTCCTCGCCCATGCCTCAGTTCACAGCTGAAGAGGCTGGCGTTGAAGAAATGGAAGATGAAGATGTGGACGTTGGCTGCTGCACACCCGTAATCAGTGATGAATTCTGGGAAAGTCAGCATTCAAACTCTCCAATGTTCACACCGCTGCAGCAAATACCTCAGTCGCCTGCACCAACTGTTCAAATGGGCTCTGAAGAAACTCACCCCACTTCATCTGTGCATGAGGAAATTCCAGCCACTCGTGCTGAAGAAAATGTTGTTGCTGAACATTTGAAGACGCAGACTGCCACTGAAGAGGAACCAGAAATTCCTCCACCTGAAGAACCTGCGATTGAGATTCCTAATGTCGTGATACAACTCACTGACACTCCTCTGCCGAAGCCAAAGGATCCATTCTCACGCAAGCAAAAGTTCAAGGCTGATGATTTCTTCGGCGAGCATGTATTCTTTGAAGATTACAACCCATATAACTCTGCTCGCATTACGAAGAGGCGTTTCTGGACTGCTAGTCAAGCCAATTTCTATTCCTCGGTGCTATTCAACAAGGAGAAAATCTTATACCATGAGCATATTCCTCACGTGGATATGGAATCTCTGTCGTGCTTCGCACCAGTCCTCAGTGTTCTTCACGATGCTGGACTGCTAAACTTTTGCTCTGACATCTGCGATTGGAATAAAGAACTGATTCTTCAATTCTATACAACGTTGCACATCACCGGAGATGCTGAAGATGTGAATTCATGGGTGCTGGACTGGATGTCTGAAAACACTCACTACACTGCACCAGCCTCTGAATTGCTTCGTGCTCTACCACTCAGTCCTCCCCTTGAAGAAGCTCGCTGAATCTATAGTGAACCTGAGCTCACACATCATTACATGCAGGTGCTGATGAAACCTTTGAAGCCAGGTCAAGCACCAAGAACCAAATTCCTCGTGAAGGAATTGCTGTACGTGCCCAGAACTATCTATCGTATTCTTACGAGGACAATTAGTCCTATCAAAGGCCACGACTCATCTGATGAGGAAATTGTTGGCATCATGAATAATATGGTATTCAACATCATTCATGGCATTCCTGTCAATTATCACGATTTCTTCATGAGGACTATGGCAAATATTGCACTGTCTCCGTTTGAGCCGAAGCCTTATGCACCTTGGATTATGAGATTCCTCGGGACAAGGTCTTCACTCAACTACAAAGCTGATTTCCAGAATCACCTCAGCTACTTGCCCCCAATTGAAGTCCTCAAGCAGACATATTTCTTAGTTGATGGAAAGGGCAAGGCACCAGCTGTAATAGATGAAGGCATTCGTCCATTGGATGGTCAGTTTCGCAAAGCTGCATCTTATTCCACCAATGATGACTCTATCACACATGACTCTGCCAATGCACCCAAGTCCACTCCTCAAGCCACTGCTCCGTGCGTGATGACTGACCGTGAACTTCTGCTTAGTCTTCACCAGAAGGTGGATCGAAATCACAAATGATTTAAGCGTCAATTTGGTTCACTTCTTCACAACATGACTGCCACACACAATGCAGTGAAGAAAAACCATTACTACCTCCATCAAGTCTTCGATCGCACCTGGGCAATCCTGTCACATCTGTATGGTGAAGAAGATCTGAAGAAAATGGGTCCCAATGAAGATTTTGACTGGTCTGCACCTCCACCGAAGAAATTCAAGAAGGTCAAGGTTCCTTCTTTGGTGGCCAGCTCATATTCTTCATCGCGCGACACTGATGAAAATGAAGACTTGGACGACACTGCGGCAGGCCCTACTACAACAAACGACCCCAACAACGTTGGCGCTCCTTCATCAACTTGATATTCTTCAGGGGCGTTAGTCCTCATATTCAATCCTTTTAGTCATTTGATGACAAAGGGGGAGAATTTTGAGTTAGTCTTCAAGCGGGTCTTTCTAAATGGGCGTTTTTTTTGTTAAGTTACAACTCTCGTTCTTCTGAGACTTTATTGGATTGAGTTGTAAACTTAAACCCGATGGTGCTCTGATACTCTTGATACATTTTTCTGCATGCTTATTCCTCGTTAATATTATTGCACGCATGCTGAATTACATCAGTCACCATATTTCATCATGCATATCAAATTCTTCACTTTATATGTCAAATGTGTGTATGAATTACAACATATAGGGGGAGATCTCCATGATTCAACTCTTCAAGTGTGCATTGCTTCAAAAGCAAATTTCTCACTATGCACATCTTTAGGGAGAGTTCTTCTATCTCTTGCAATCAAATTCCTCAATATCAGTATTTACACTTCATATGTTTATCCCCGTTGAAAACTTAACCTATATTGTCATCAATCACCAAAAAGGGGGAGATTGTAAGTGCATCTAGTGCCCCTTAGTGATTTTGGTGTATTGAAGACTTATAGGTTAAAGGACTAATGCGTTTGTGAGTGTACACAGGTCTATAAGTCTATGAGGAGTTTGATATTTACAGAGAAAGTCGACCCCTAAAAATGAAGTTTTTCGACTGAAGACTTTGGATCTCTGAAGACTTTCTAAAGACTTTGAAAGTGAAGAAATTGGTGTGACTGTGAAGACTTGGTATTCATTCGAGGAACATGAAGTGTGAAGACTTTTGTTTTCGTAGTTTCATTTTCTCTTTCTTGAGTCATAGGAAACACCGTACTGTTAAAGGGGGTCGAGGAAATACTAAGGAAGAATTTCTATGTGATGCTCAACTCAAAATCCTACACCTACCAATCCCTTCGAGTGAAGCCATTGGAAATCTCATACAGTTCAGTCAATTTCTTCAGTGAGAGAGACGAAGTTCTTCTGGTCTCTGAGGAATTTGTCCTGACTGAGGAGTTAGGAATTCGCCAGTGCGGATTTCCTACACAGTGAGGAACATGATAGCCCTGAGGATTTTGCTACTCAAAATTCCGACCGTTGCTGTGCTATGCGCCAGCTGTCCCAAAATATCTATCCACCTAACGATCATATCATTGAAGGGCATTTATGTCTTATCATGTCGGGCTGCTCCCTAGGCTATAAATAGCCGCCCCCTACAACCACTAGTTGGTTGGCTGCTCCGAGAGAAACTGACACTTGTCATTTGAGAGCAACCCATCCTCCGAGGACTTTGAGAGAAAATCATCAAGTGAGGAAAAACCCAAAACCCAAACACCTACAAACCCCAAGTGATTGAGCATCACTGAAGAGATTGATCCTGCGTGGATCCGACGCTTGTTACCTTTGAAGACTATGCTTCTTCCAGACGGTTAAGCGTCATGGTCTAGAGCATCCAAGAGGAATTGTGGATCGCCGAGTGACCAAGTTTGTGAAGGTTTGGAAGTCACCTGAAGACTTACCACGAGTGATTGGACGAGGTCTGTGTGACCTTAGTTCAAGGAGAATACGGTGAGGACTGGGTGTCCTGAGCTGCGTGTTCAGGACTGGGTGTCCGGGACTGTGTGTCCTCGAGTTTAAATACTCAGCCGCTCCAACCAGACGTACAACTGAGGCAGCAGTTGGAACTGGTCTACCAAATCATTGTCTTCACGAGGCTTACTGGTTCCATTTCCTCAACTCTTTCATTTCCTCATAATTGAGTTGTGTACTTGTTCATATATGTGTTTGAAGACTTTGACTGACGACTTTCTCAATTTCCTCAGTTCAATTTCTTCAGTCTGTTTGTCTTCATCCTGTGTTATCCTGTTCTTACGCTTCCTGTACTCTGTGCCTGTCTTCATTTCATCATGATGACTATGCTTGTATTCTGTTATGTTTACTTTTGAGTACTTATTCCACTGCTAGTAGTTCTTCGCTAAGGAATTTCCTCACCGGCAAATTCCTCAGTGAAGAATTTCATAAAAATCGCCTATTCACCCCCCTCTAGTCGATATAACGCACTTTCATTAATACTCTAGATGCATGGTGGATGGCGGTCGATGTGTGGAGTAATAGTAGTAGAAGCAGAATCGTTTCGGTCTACTTGTCTCGAACGTGATGCCTATATACATGATCACTGCCTTGGATATCGTCATAATTATTTGTTTTTCTATCAATTTCCCAACAGTAATTTGTTTACCCACCGTATGCTATTTTCAAGAGAGAAGCCTCTGGTGAAAGCTATGGCTCCTCGGGTCTACTTTTTATCATATATTAAAACTGAAAATACCTTATTGCACTTTTTTCCTTTATTTATTTTATTTTTTATTTTTGTTCGGTCTATCTATCTATCACCATACAATTTAGTCTTGTAAGTAACCGCCGAGGGATTGACAACCCCTTGTTCACGTTGGGTGCAAGGATTTGTTATCCAATGCCAGTTGCTATTTTCTGCTTGTTTTTTACTTTGCAGAATATCCATATCAAACGGAGTCCAAACGCAGCGAAACTTTTCAGAGATTGTTTTGGACCAAAAGACAACTTGGGAGCCAAGAAAGCACCAGAGGGGAGCCTCGTGGGGCCTAGAAGACACCAAGGCATGCCAGGAGGCCCAGACACGCCCTGATGGGTTATGGGGCCCATGGGGGTCTCCTCCACCGCCTATCGGCTCTATAAATATCCAAATATTTTAGAAACGCTAGCGGAATCGACGAAACACAATTCCAGCTGCCGCAAGTTCCAAAACCACGAGATCCAATCTAGAGTCCTAGTCCGACACTCTGTCGGAGGGGAACACGATCACAAAGGGGTTCATTATCCTCATTGGTGCTCCTCCGATAATGTGTGAATAGTTCACCATAGACCTACGGGTCCGTAGGCAGTAGCTAGATGTCTTCTTCTCTTTTTTTGATTCTCAATACAATGGTCTCTTGGAGATCTATTTGATGTAATGACTTTTTGCGGTGTGTTGGTTGGGATCCGATGAAGTTCGAGTTTATGACCAGATCTATATCCATGAATATTATTTGAGTATTCTTTGATCTCTTATATGCATGATTATTTATAGCCTCGTATTTCTTCTCCGAATCTTTGGTTTAGTTAGGCCGACTAGATCGATTTTTATTGCAACGAGAAGAGGTGCTTTGTGATGGGTTCGATCTTGCGGTGTCCTCACCCAGTGTCAGAAGGGGTAGCGAGGCATGTATGTATCGTTTATATTAAGGATAAAAAGATGGGGTCGGTTCCTACATGAATAAGTCTTGTCTACATCATGTCATCATTCTTATTGCATTACTCCGTTTCTCCATGAACTTAATACACTAGATGCATGCTGGCTAGCGGTCGATGTGTGGAGTAATAGTAGTAGATGCAGAATCATTTCGGTCTACTAATCTTGAACATGATGCCTATATTCATAATCATTGCCTGGATATTGTCATAATTATTTGACCTTCTATCAATTGCCCAGCAGTAATTTCTTTACCCACCGTATGCTATTTTCTTGAGAGAAGCCACTAGTGAAATCTACGCCCCCCCCCCCCGGGTCTATCTTTTATCATATTACATATCTTTTATCATATTTGTTTCAGATCTATATTTCCAAAAACCCAAAAATACTTTACTGCACTTTTTCTTTAATTATTTCATTTCGTGTTTTACTCATATGTATTTATCCAATCTCATACAACACAATTTACCATTTTACAGTGGAGGGATTGACAACCCCTCTTACGTGTCGGGTTGCAAGTATTTGTTCTTTTGGTGTAGGTACCGTTCACATAGTGTTGCTTGGTTCTCCTACTGGATTGATAACCTTGGTTTCATAACTGAGGGAAATACCTATCGTAGATGTACTGCATCATCCCTTCCTCTTTGGGGAAATACCGATGCAGTTTCAAGCCGCATCACTAACAAGGTGTTGCATGGTTCTCCTACCGGATTGATAACCTTGGTTCTTAACTGAGAGAAATACTTATCTCTACTATACTGCATCATTCTCTCCTCTTCGAGGAAACCCCAACGCAACTCACAAGTAGCACCCTCCCTCTAGATGGGAGGAGAGTTTCCCCTCTGGTCCATGGCTGCCATGGCTCCCGGAGGGCAGGATCCCCTACAAGATTGGATCTCTCTCTAACTCTCTCCCTCCCTCCCTTCCTCCCTCTCTCTCTCTCTCTCTCTCTCTCTCTCTCTCTTATCTCCTGTTTCGCGTTCTTGTTTTCTAGCTGAAAATCGTTTCTTATATTCCTGAAGATCCGTAACTTCGATCGGGCTGAAATTTTAACACGATTTTCTCGATATAAGCTTCCTTGCGGTCAAAGAAGGACTCCAACCAACTTACGAGGTGGCCATAAGGGAACCCCGCGTGGCCTGTGGGGTGGTGGCGCCCTGATGCCTTGTGAAGGTTGTGAGCCTTCGTTTGCGTTGATTCCACCTCCCAAAAATCACATATATCCCAAAATAAATCTTCGTAAAATTTTATCGCGTTTGGACTTTGTGCAAAACAAAAAACATTCAAAAAATAGAAATTGGCACTGGGCACTGGAACAATATGTTAGTCTATAAAATAATATAAAATGCTGCCAAAAGTATACGAAAGTTGTAGAATACTGGCATGAAACAATAAAAAATTATAGATACGACGGAGACGTATCACGAACCTCTAACTGGGCTTAAGCGGTAGTCTTAGATAGAGTATGTTGTTCCCCGGGATTATCACCTAGCTATGTTACATGTGTTTTATTACATAATAAATGCGTGCCCACAAGTGGTAACAGATGCTTTTAATTGTCTATGATAAATGACTAGTAACGCTAGGCTTCAATGATTAGTGAACGTCTCCTCCATTGATGGTCCTGACTTCTGGCCTCCTCGGTAAACCGAGTGAAGGCGATTCGAGTGAGGGTATGCCTTGCACTGTGAATCGGGTGACCTTTAATTGAGTAAGGGAATTCTCTTTCCGGGTGCCCACACCAACTAACAAATCATTTTATTACTAGCATTGTCTTCAGCCAAAAAATATGGGCTTAAGTCTCACTGGGTCTTAACTGGACTTTATATCGTTGTGGGCCTACCCTGTGGGAGATAACCTCGTCAGTACCGGGGCTTAAGGAAAACATAGGAGTAGAGTGACTAAAGTGGGTTCTTTCGAGGACTTTGGCTTGAAATGTTGTCTGTTTGAAGTTCATACCAAAATACCTTTGTTGTGCCCCTCTTTTCTATTTAAGCGAACGCCATCATGGCTAGCTGTATTAATTATAAATAGTTACATTTTTCATGAGGCGTTGCATAACGAAATCAAGGGGCACATCGACTCAGGCACATGAACTCAAAGAATAAAACACTTCTTAGCGAGCTCATGCGACACAACGTTCACGTCCCCAGGCAATGATAAAAGTGCACTTCAACATTTACTTGACGCCATGGATGGATAACCTAATGACGAGGCCGTATGTGTTTAGCTGGCTTATATGGACTACAAGTGCATAAATTTGGGCTGAAACGTAACATCTGCTACATAGGTACAATCTACATCTACTAAAGTATGGTACAATTAATAGGGGAATGATATGTATCGCCTAGAGCCATCCATTAGCAATCGCTCATAGCCATCATGTAAATGGGCCAGGTTCAGCGTATAATAACAAGGTCTTGCTCAGATCTCACGGACGAATTTGTTTTCCCAGAAAAAAAACAATATCGGTTTCCTCGTGTACCTCACATACTTTTTTTAGATTTTGTTTCCTTGTTTGCGAATTTTAAAAATCTTCACTAATTCGAAAAATGGTTCATTAATTTCAAAAATAATCCTGAGTTACAAAACAAAAGTTCATGAATTTACAAAATGTCAAAGTTTGAGAAAATATTCATGAATTTGGAAAAAATATGCATAATTTTAAAAATATTCATGAATTTGGAAAAAATATGCATAATTTTAAAAATATTAAAGAATTTTAAATACATTCATAAATTTGAAACAATTCAAGAATTTGAAAAAATGTTCATGATATGAAAAACATTCACAAATTTTAAAAAAAAGTTTCCTAATTTTGAAATATTCAAAGATTTCACAAATGTCACACTCGTGGGCCACTGCCCATTATCCATGCTCCGTTGCTCCTTCGTTCGGCCGGCTCGCTTCGCTTTTTTTGGTCACCTTCTACTCGTACTGATGTACTGTCTCAGGAAAACGAGTTCCCTTTTTAAAATAAAAAAATGGACTGGTTTAATACTACCTCAGGAAATGATATTTCGGGTTTTCAAATAAAAAAGTTGTCTGACCTAAAAAATCACGAATTAGAAAATATGTTCATGAATCTGGAAATGGTTCATGATTCTGAAAAAAGAATACGCGGATTTGAAAAAAAAACTTCAAAAATTAGAAAAGGTTTTTTTGAATCTGAAAATGTTTAGAAATTCAAAAAAGTTTACAATTTTTAAAAATATGCACACATTTAAAAAAAATTCATGAATTTTAAAAATAGTTTACAAATGTGAATCATAAATTTAAAAATTTCATGGATTTAAAAATAAAAAATTGAAAAAAATGGAAAAGTAAGGCCAAATAAAAATTAATAAGCATGTCAAAAAACCCAGAAATGAAAAATAAAACCTACGAGAACTTCCCAAAACTGGTCTGGAAGCTCCAAAAGCTCGGGACGAGCTTCAGCCGAAACGTTAGATGGGCCGTCCTATTACAAAGGGCGTCCACTGTGTAAGAATTGCCCGCTATTTGGCGCGTTAAGCACCAAATAAGATTTGGCCTTCCTGACTGGTGATGACAGATGAGCTATTGCTAAAAAAGGACTAGTGAGTGATAAGCTATCGAAATGGGCGTAAACGGGCCGGCCCACCTACGTACGACTAGTGATGAACTATCGAAATTTATCGCCTCGCTTATAGGACAGGGATGTTTGGTCTATGGGTGTATATACATCCTATATGGAAAAAATAGCAATTAAATGAAAAGTAAAAAAATCTGAAAATATTTTTGAAATAAACTTGACCTTCTATTGTACTTGTAAAAAAATCCACAAAAAGTAAAACCCCCGTTGACTTCTTTTTGAAAAAAAAATCGACCAATATAGATAGTGACCTATAATATCAAATATTTTTCCCCTGAAGTCACTGCTGATTTTTTATTCGTGAAAATTTATGTACTAGTGCAAAAGAAAGTCAGGTTTATTCTGAAAAAACTTCTAATTTTTTTGTCTTTTTTTTGCAATTTTTGTTCTCCATATAAACCACAGGGTATTTCCCCTCGCTTATAGCCATTTGCAACAGTTGACATTGCCTCCCCACAAAAAAAATGACATTGCCTTCAAGGATGTTCTGGTTTTGAATTGTTTGAATTTTCTTTTATGGTTTTCAACACGCTAAAAAATACATCGTTGGCGTTGTTTACGCGCCTTGCGTCACTTCACCATGCATATTGAGTTATTGACCGGTAAGCAGGGAGAATCTTATCAGTTTCATATGCAAAATGATAAAATGCCTACATACTACTCTTCCCCATAACAACCGACGAAAACAACTTGTGTAGATATATTATTGATTTGCGCCTAGAAATGTTGTAGATGTATCAACATTTTAAGCAGGTTGGATCACTGGCCATTCATCACCACCCAAGAGCTAACTGGCGAAAAAGACTAGGGAGCAGTGGTCTTTTCGACACAGACTTAAGAGCCAGCTGACGAAAAAGGCACATCGTGAAACAGTACACTCCTTTTGGCTAAACATGGAGGAATTCAGACGTACTGTACTTTAGAGATATAGATAAATCGAAACAATTCAGACCATTCATGACTTGTTTTACATCCAGAACTCGACTCTTCTTACGTTTCTAGTACGACAATATGGATGCTATGCAAAAGACTAGTTAAAAACGTTTACATCGTAGCCAACTCTGCGGAAGCTCGACTGATTAGCAACTGGTTTGCTGCACAGGGTTAAAGAAGCCAGGAAAAGGTTAGGCGCACGACGAGGAGGATTACGTGCGCAGATTAGCAGCAGTGTCATGTCATATAACCGAAGTTAGTACTACTTAGTAGGTAATAGGCTCGTAGAGCTGGTCTTTTGAGATCGGTTTGGTGGCCACTTTTACCACCTGGAAGCAGTTGAGCCCCTCCAGCTTTTGGCCAAAAGGCCATCCGGGCACATGATCTCCAATTCGAGCGAGAATTGACACCAAAAGGCGACCACAACAAGGGAGGGAGGGAGAGAGAGAAGGATTGGACTTGCGTGTGAGCCTGTGCTTAATGGAAGATCACCATGATGCTGCCTGTGGTCCACGGCTTGGCGTACATAAACAAGGGTTTTGGCCCACACAAAGCCTAGATCAACAGTAGTGCCACTGTACTCTTTTTTGCCCACACGGCCCGCACACACACACACACACACACACATACACACACACACACACACACACTCAAAACGCCAGCCTTCTCCTCCGCTCCCACCTATAGCAACGCCCGATCACACGCACACACCTATAGTCCTATACTCGCACATGCACACCGGCGAGCTTTGAAAGTTGGCAAGATCGCTAAATCCTCTTTGATCAGCCTCGAGATCTCTAGCGAGCGATTAGGTCGACACCTCCACGTTCTGGTGCATGTCGTGGGCGCGAGCCGGGGAGGGTATAGTGGTGGTGCAGTACAACCAAAAGAAAAGGCGCCTACTGTTGGCGTTAAACATCTCATCTGGTGGCACCCCTTCAAAGGAGCTCAGGGACAAGATGCACGATTTATATTGTTCATGAGCTTTGGCATATGCTTAAAGGTCTCTTTCACCTACAATAACATCAACCTCTACCACGCCACGCCACGCCACTTGACATTACAAATCCGGACGCCACGGACTCCACAAAAAAGCTTGGGTACACACACATGGAGCCAGCTAAGTTAACCGAGGTCATTAATTATGAAATCGCATGTGTTGCCCATGCATGCATCCACATGTAGTGTGATGCAAGCAAGGCGGTAATTTACCTCCCCGTCCCAGAGTTATTTGGTGGATATTAACAAGAAGAAATCATTTTCTTCATGCTGTGAGTGACGCAATAGGTCTAGTTTTGCTGGTGATGCTGCTCAGGTTTTTGCCCCATAGCATCCGTTTCGACGGTGAGCGGATGTAGTGGGTTTACTGGCAGTGTGCTTGAACTCGCTTTTCCTATTATAATTGTGTGATCATTCTGCGAATGCTGAAGCAATGATTCTGCGAGATTTATGGATATACAAGCATATAGAATGGCATGGGGCTGGGGGCTAGCTAGCGGCGCGCTCCCCAGTCGACGGCGTGGTACGGCTGAATTTTGGGAGGGGCTAAACAAGTGCTCATTATGCGCCCCGTTAAGGCTACAGCCTAGCTTTGAAATCTGCTACTTACCTCCGTTTCAGTTTACAAGTCCTACGCGTATACCTAGGTTGATAATTTTATCGCCCTAATATGAACTATATCACACAAAAATTATATCTTTTGAAAGTAGAAACTTTAAAGTTTATGTTGATATATTTTTTGTAATATATGACTTGTATTAGGTTGGTCAAATTGACGACTTAGGGTTACACGCATGCCCTGTAAACTGAGAGAGAGGTAGTAGGAAAATCCCGAGCCGCATTCTCATGGGGAAGGCCCATTAAACAAGCGGGAGCGCGTGGGAGATGGTTGAAAGATAATCTTGCGCCTAGTGGACATCTATCCCCAGCAACATAAATAAAACAGACGGGCTCGGCTTAGGCTGAGCCCAGCAGCTGCAGCAGGACTGGGACTGGTAGTAGTGGAGGGTGCCTTTAATTTATTTGCCCATGTGTGTGTGTCCATCAAATCAAATACCCCAGCAGTGCGGCTACTAGTGCATTGGACAGTGATGATTCAGCATCATATATACTCCTTAATTTACGTTGTAGATTAATTAACTAATCCATGAGAAATCATCATGCAACGTATCATACTATACTACTAGTAAGTGATGAGCGGATTAAAGGAGAAGATTCATCATGTATAAAGGACACGTGTTGACTGTAGATTGTTTGCTCCTCGTAGTTACCAAAGATATGATGCGTTCAACCGTCCACGTGTACGCCGCTGATTCGCGGGAGGAGCAAATAAGGCATCCCTAGGCCTTGCTCCCGTTGGATGGAAGGAGAGAAAGGAGGAGAAGGAACACAACACATTGTACGTGCCCATCTTTACGTCAAATATATCCATAACGCCAAGGCACTAGTAGCCAACATAGCTACTAGCAGCGAACCATAACCCATGCCCATACAGAGAACAGAGAAATCATTAAAGGAAAAAGCAAGGCCCTCCTAACGCATCATAGGCTCCATTAGATTAGATCAGAGGAGGCTCTGGTTTATCCATCCTCACTACTACTACCCTAATCTCCCTCCTTGGTCTTTGTTAGGCTCCATTAGTCTTTAGCAGTGGTTGCGACGGTGGTTGGGTGGCGAGTACGCGTCCGCCCGCCCATGGCACCACATCCACGGCTTAAAGCTCTCCCTCTGTGTGTGCTAGTGGAGGGGGGATGGGGCCTTGCCGGCAATCATTGGTCTACTCATTGATTACTTGCGCTCAGAACTTTCGTGCACTCATCATGATCAGAACAACATGCACGCACTGCGAGCTCGCCGCTCTGCTCTGCGAGCTTTCTCTCGCTTCCGTCTCCGAGGACAAAAGGCCGAGTGAAATATGGAATGTAGGCCGCTGCACGGAGTTCTAAAATTCTCTTTACAAATCCGCGCCAATATCAGTGGCCCACTTGGAGGACTACTTTTCTGGAAAAATAGAAGGAAAAACAGTTTTAATGGAGTTCTTACTAGTAGCAAGTGTGAGCATAGCAAGTGTGGGAGAAAAGGTAGGGGGTCATGCGTCCATGATCCATCCATCTGTTGGTGCGATTTGCACGTCTTTTCCTCTGGAAGGTGTTTGAACAAAATCGGGACGTGGATTGCGCTGCCTGTACCAGCTACAGCTACTGTAATTAGGAAATCGTAAAGAGAAAGATGCATGGTACTACGTACTAGCAAAAATTGTATCTTTTTTCTTCACAAAGGCATCATTCACCCTGTAAAGGGCGCAGGGGGGAGGGTGATGCTCGCTCTAAAGGAGGCGGGCCGGGGAAAGATGGGCAAAAAAATAAAAGAGGGCCGAGGCGCAAGCAGAGGGAATTAACAGGAGAGGAAGTAAACTAGAGAATCGAAAGGAAAAGATGAAAAGAAGAAGAAGAAGAAGGAAAAAAGAAACCAACACCTTGTCTGATTACAAGTCATCCTCGGTGATGCTCTCCAGGTGCGGCCGCCACACGGCCACGCGCCCGCGCCGCCGGTCCCTGGCCGTCGACGCCTTCTCCTTCATGATCTCCGACAGGTACCTCTCGTTCGCCAGCAGCCGCTCCTTCTCGCCCCCCGCGCTCTGCAGGGACGCCGCTGCCGCGTTGTTGCCGCCGCCGCCGGCGGCCTCGGCGGACTCCTTCCTCCTCCGCCGCCTCCTCGCCGCGGGCGCAGGCGCGGCCGCGGGTGGAGCGGGCGCGGGCGCCTTGGGCTTGGCGGCGGGCTTGTCCGGCGCCGGGGCCATGACCGGCATGAGGAAGTAGATCTTGCCCTTCTGCAGCTCGGCATTGGGCGGCAGGATGACGGGCTTCTGCACGACGATGCCGGCGCCGCCGTCGGCGGGGCAGGTGGAGGGCGGCTTCCGGAGGACGTGCTTAGGGTAGGCCTTCATGATCTCGCCGGCGAGCACGGGCTCGCTGATCTCCTCCACCCGGCCGTTGGAGTGCACGATGCGCACCACGTCCAGGGCGCCGCACGGCAGGATGCACGCGATGCAGCACCGGATGGTCTCCATGACTAGCTCTCACTCAACTGAGCCGATCGACGACCGGTCGGTCAGCCTCCACCCCTCTCCCGGACCGACCCTTGCTCTTCCGCTATCCCTATCTATCCCCGCCGCCCCCGGTCGGCCGCTGCGCCGAGCTGGCGAGAGCTGCTAGCTCATAAGGCGGCCAGCTACGGTGGGAGGAGCTGGGTGATGTGCACGCTACACCGACGAGCGAGGGAGGGAGCTGGGGGAGAACCTCACCTGGTCTCGGGTCCTTTTGGTGCGGGCATGTTCGAGCTTTTTATATAGGGGTACCTTGGCAGGATCCTGGCCGGCCTCCGCTGTAGGGATACTATATAGACGACTCTGTATTTGTGTACAATGGCGTATGGCGCAACTGGTTGTGTTCTTTCTGCTGTGTCTGCGCGGCCTAGCTCCTGATCACTCTCTGATTTCTGCCACTCACCAGTCAGCAGTGCTACGACTCACTTGCTGACTTAATTTGCAGAGCGAGTTTCAAGAAGAATTAGGATTGAGCGTGTCTCTACTCATTCTAGCTTTTTTACATTTCTCTTATCGTTTTGGCTTTTGGGAGGGGCCCCGTGCCTAAATCATTGCCACTCCTCAATCGTGTACTTTGGTTAAGGCTGGTTCTCATCTCATGGGCTCATCATGCCATTGCCATGCGAGAGTGGAAGGCTCTCTGTAAAAAATCAGCTTGGTCCATCCAAACGATCGGGGTGCGCGCGTGTGGCACCGTAGTACATGCGGTGATTTCAATCGGCAAAGAAGGCACGTAGTACGTGCGGTGATTTGAGGGCTGGGCATGCATGGACCGCATGCCGCACGCTAGCTGCCGCCGTCACTGTTGGCATGATTGAAGGCCGCTTGATATGTTTCTCATTTAGAGACCCGTAGTGGACAAATGCGCATTCAATTAGGGGACAAATACCATCGGAGAAGGAACCGTGTCTCGCACCCATGCCAATACGCATCTCAACGAATTCAATTTAACCAAAAACGAAAGCTCTCGCTTGATCGCGTCTAACAGTTTTCTTTTTATACACGAGAGGGTTGACAAATGCCGCATGATGTGCCTTGTACATCCTTCGTCCTAAAATAAATATCTCGATTTCAGTATAACCTTAATATAAAATTACATTAAAATTAAGACACTTACTTTGAAACGAAGAAAGTACATGATATGCACATATATCCTTTTCAGAAAGGAATTGTTCATGGTATTACCACACAGGGCATGGGATTTTGCTAGAGGCATAAAGAAACCAAGATATACTAGAAGAACGTCCGTGCGTTGTAAGGGGGTCATATTAACTTTAAAAGTTCAATATCAATTATATTAATATTATATTTAATATTTTCATACATATTAAGTGACATTGACGATCTTTTTTACCATCAAATTCTCTCACACACACCCTCTCCTTCTCTCTTCCTCACTCTCTCCCCCTCTCCCTCACTCGGGGGGTGGGACGAAAATAAACCCGAAACGAAGACTATCAACTGAGACATTAGGAGTAGAGATCATTTAATTGATAAGAATAAATAGAAAACGGTGTTAAAAAGGAGAAACAGATTAGAATACATTGAAAAACCAAAAGGACGATGTAAAAGGGGATTCGCCCTGCCCCCGGGACTTGCCACCGAACCGGCTCAGCAGTCCAGTCCCCGCGCGGTCGTCTTCTCCTGTTCCCCGAGCCGCGTCGCTACAGAGTCGGCTCCCGCCCGACAACCTCGCTGGCATCGAAGGGGAATGGATAAGGGTGACGCTCTTCCTTCCCTGCCCCCATGGCCTCACTCCTCCTCGACGCCCCCTCCCAAATCCACTTCTCCTCGCTCACTCGCTCGATCCCGCCGATCTAGACGAAGTCAGACACCACGGCCACCATGACCGACCCCATCCACATGGCCACTGCCCTCCCTGTGGGCTAGGAGCTTGTTGAGGAGCTCCGAATGCCTTCGCTACTTCGTCTGCGCCAACGAGATCAAGTCCAGCACCCCCGCATCGACGTCGTTGCCGTCTTCCTCAACCTTGGGCCACCGCGACATTGCCGTTCGATCCGCGCCGCCGTGAGCTCCCATGTCTTTCCCTAGGGCGGCATTGACACCGCCATGATCTCCTCTTGCCTTTCCCCGGTTTCCTCTCTCGTTTGCTCTCGTTAGGTATTTCGCCGTGGCCGAGAACCGCCGTCCGCCATGGCCATTGCAGGGTAGCCACCGAGCTCCTCGGATTGACCCCGTGGCACATGCCCGCTCCTATGCACGCCCATGCCCGAGCCTGCCGCGCTTCTTCCGCGCCCGCGGGGCCACTCCCTCTCCATGCCCACGCCTGTGCTACACCGCGTCGGTCGCACCCGCCGCTGCCGTCGCGCTCGCCGCAGCCACCGCACCACTGTGCCCCGCGCGAAACACACCCTGGCCGCGCGCCACACTCTCGCTGGCTGCGCTCGCCCCGTCTGCTGCCGACTATCCCTTCGCTCGCCCCGCTGTCGCGCCCCTGCCTCGCTCCGCCTCCAGTCATGGCCATCTTCTGCCGACCGCCCCTCAGCCACGCCGGCCGCATCTCTGCCCTCCACTGTCGATCGCTCGCCTCGCCTGCCGCGTGTTGCTTCCTGCTACTATGCGCTGCTCTACCGCTGGTACGCTGCTGCGCCATGCCCTCGACACCGCCGTGGACAAATGCGGCAGAGGGATTGTTAATGGAGTACGAGAAGGAGGTGGCGGAGAAGGTGTGGAGAGACAGGAGGTCTGGGGCGGTGTCACCTGGCTGTGTTGGAGGTGTTTATGCGAGAAGGAGCCGGAGTGGAAGGAGAGGTCATAATTGGAAAGAATCGCAAAAAAAATCACAACCCAGAGATGTTAGTTCAAAAAAATGCTAATATCGATGGAGGGGTGATTTCATTCAATAGGTGAAAAACATAGGAAATATTGGTTGTTATCAAGGAAAGGTAAAAATTTAGGAAAGTTAGGATTTTTGAACTAATTTCTATGCAAATGGGGTTTTATTGTTTGGTAACGTAATATCAGTACCTGCCCATTTGTGACGTGTCTGATTAGGAAAGTTTGCAAATGTTAAGAAATTATTTATTGGGAGGAAAGTTGTGGCGTATCTGTTATTTGTTTTCTATAACAAATTTCACTAATAACAGGAATCGATTGATTTAGATAAGTTAGGAAAGTTAGATTAAAATGTATTATTTGTTTCCTGAAAATCTGTTATTTGTTTCCTAAGACAAATTGAACCAATAAAAGGAATCGATTGATTTGCATAATTTAAAAAAATTAGATTAAAATGTATTATTTGTTTTCTGAAAATCTGTTATTTGTTTTCTAAGACAAATTGAACCAATAAAAAGAATCGATTGATTTGCATAATTTAAGGAAGTCAGATCCATGATTTGTTATACGTTAGGAAAGTTTTGGTTGTAATAAAGAGTGAAGAGAAAAATAAACCGATGAAGCAGGGTAGGAGGGGGTGGTGGGAGGAGAGACGGAAAAAAACTCAGCAAAATAAACCGCGGACCAGGGTGGGAGGGGGTGGTGGAAGGAGAGGTGAAAAAAACCCAGCAAAAATAAACCGCGAAGACGATTCACCAATTCGTCCATTAAAAGTAGAGACTGAACGAGCCCATGAATAAGTATGATCACATTTGTGCAGAAGATCGTCCCTGGTGAATGTTCGGTGCCAAACAAAGTGGTCTCCTGGCAGTTTTTTTTTTTTGAAACGGAGGTCTCCTGGCAGTTTTCATTGCATTTTTTTTTTGAAACGCAGGTCTCCGGCAGTTTTCATTGCATTTAAGGGGTGTGGGGCTGGTAGTTTTTAGAAACTGCCATGGCAGTTCTTTTCTTTAGGGTACGTGTTTGAATTTTTGGCCAAAAACTGCCAACCGACCAAGGGGTGTTTGCTGGGGTTGATCTACCAGGGACGTCAGCCAGATAAGATTTCCCAAAATAGATGCAAATATTTTGCAAAAAAAATACAATTATTATTGTGCCCTGATAAATATAGCATACACAAAAAACTTCCGTGCTGAATGATAATTGTACCAACTAATTTCTCCATATATTTACTGCAATATACCATGATAAGTGTACTAACTAATAACCAAAATACCCCGCAAAAAAAACTAATAACCAAAATACTCAACTATTTTTTTTACCAAAATACTATTGTAAAAATATTATTGAGGTGAAATTAATCAGTAGGAGTATAGTGCATGCGTCCATGTATAATAAGTATATTTATTATTGAGGTGAAATTAATTAACAAAAAAATAGATATCCAGCCCCCTAAATGTCCATAGACATAGACGTGTTCACAAACAGTGGCCGGTCACCTCTCAAATGTTCATGTCCACAACAGGGTACCTCATTAGCAAATCATCAAATTCGTACAATCACATGCAATATAAACTTAACTCACGCAATACATCTAGATCCCATACATAGGTTAGGCTATTCCATAATGCATGTCAACGGTCTCCAAAAAATGGCATTCTCTACTATATTATACATGTCATCGGATTACTAAAAATTGACATTTATATACTAAAGCTATGGAGAAAGTTCATCCATGGTTGCCCTTGTCGTTGCTCTTGCCGTTTTTGTGGCGAAAGTAACGGACAAAGACGCAAAATCGATCGAGGAGGATCTGCTCGTTGCCAGAGCCGTCCGACGGACCCATCACAGTCATCCTCCTTCTCCTCTTTGGGACGGGGTAGGGGGCAGCCTGACCATAGCACGGGCCGCACGGTTGTTCTCCGTTACGAGGGGGCGTGGGTCCTCCTACGTTGTTGCTTCTCGACGATGCGGACACGGAGGGCTTGCTCGTCCAACGCGACGTGCGACTCCGCCTCCACGGTCTTGGCCTTAACGGCTGTCGCGGCATCCCACACTCTCTACCTCGCACGGCGGGCACGCCGCACATCCGCAACGGAGGGGCAGTGAGCCATGTCGGCGTTGACCTCGGTTGCGCCGCCACCCTAAAGATACAACGCGAGACGGTGGTCACTACGTCTAGTGAGGTCGTGGTCACGCGTCTTGAACCACTAGCCCTGGTGGATCGAAGCGTAATTTGCGTGGACGCAATGGATTCCCGTCGTATCGAATACGACCGCGGTCGGGCGCGCTCCACAATGGAGCGGTGGAGAGCCATCTGGACGAATCGGGAAATCTCGGAGTCAGATCCACTACTCACCTTGTCAGAGAAGGCCGAAGATCGCCGAAACATAGCTTATTGGTGGAGCGGAGCGGAGACGAGTAGAGTAGCTAGGTTTTTCATCCGAGATGCGGATATGGTTGAATATATATGGGATCATGGTAGGCTAGAGTAAGCCGGACCTGACATGGCAGACGCGTCCGATGATGGAGCTATGTACCTAGGGTAGGGTCATGGACCTGTCCAGCATACCCTCCCCGAGGACATCTTTACAAAGAATCAGAAGCAGTCGAAGAGAAAATATCATCCACTCGACCATGAAGATGTGCTCACTCGACTTCCTTGAAGACACTCGACCACCTTGAAGACACTCGACCACCAGAAGATGAGGAACCCTCCACTCTGCAACGGTTAAGACTTAAACCATAGCATTATGAGCATTTATGACATTTACTGTAGACGTTACCTATAATGCCTTTCCTTTATGAGCATTGAACTCTGTATAACGGAGAGGAGCTGGGGTCCTGCTGCACTCTATATAAGCCACCTCCCTCCTCTGGGACAGGGGTTCGCACTTTTGTAAACACACACACACACACACACACGTATAATCCAGTCGACCGTCTCAGGGCACCGAGACGTAGGGCTGTTACTTCCTCCGAGAAGGGCCTGAACTCGTAAAACTCGTGCGTACAACTACTCCATAGCTAGGATCTTGCCTCCTCATACCTACCCCCCATTCTACTGTCAGTCTTAGATCCACGACATCCGACCCTCCCCTTATCTGCTGTATATATGAACTGGATATGAGAGGTGCTGGTTAGAGCATCTATAGCCAGACGCCTCAAACCCGCCTCATACGCCCGGGCGGGCCACCCGGTCACGATTTTTTGACCCAGATAGACCCCTCAAAGCTGACCGACACCCCCCGTATCTAGCCCAAATATGGGGCGGATATGGGGCGCCCGGGCACGCTCGCCACGCCGGCCCTGACACACGCTGGCCCACCCGACCCCACATAAAACCCTCCCCATCCGCTCGCTGAACCAAACCCTAGACGCTTCACTCCCTTCACCTCCACTCCCCTCCGCCACCCAAGCTCGCCTCCGCCTCCTTCCGGTCATCACCGGCATGGCGGGCATCGGATCTGAGTCTTTCACCTCTAGATCCGTCGACCCCTACCTCATCCCACACGGCCCCGAGGACGAGATGGTCATCCGGATTGCGCTCGGCCACGCCCGGGAGGAGGCCCGTGCACGGCTGCATCCGCCCAAATGGCGCATGGATACAACGCTAGGCCGGCCGTAGCTACCTCGCCGGAGGCCGTGTGGTCTGTGTGGTGTCCGAACGTGCCGGCAGACGCGCAACCCCTCTGGTGGCATGTCGATATTTGGCACGCACCATCATCCCACGAGGCCATGGCACGGCGTGCCCGCCGTGCAAGGCACCGGGCACGGGAGGCGGCGGCAGCCCTCGCGGCGGCGGACGTCGGCGAGGCGGAGTCGCATTCTCTAGTACCCCGTATGGCGCATCAGTTCGGGCGTTGCAACTACATCGTGGTGGAGGTCGGCGGCTCATCCCTAGATGGACCTGTCATCGATCTAACGTCCACCGGCACCGTTCGGGTTCCGGGCTCCGACGAGGAAGAGTAGGCCATGGGAGACGGCGGCGCCTTGAGTCTTGTGAGTCGGCTCGTGTCCCATGCCCTACTCTACCTTGCCCGCCACCAGACCAACACTCCGAGGAGTGCAGTCGGCCGCAGGACATGAGCAGGGCGGAGCCGAGCGAGCGGGGAGTGCAATCGGATGACCTCTGCTTAGATTAGATTCACATTGCATGTAATAATATGGATTTGAGGTATCCAGATGTGGAATGCATTTTTTGAGGCGTGACAGGTCACTGTCCATGGACGCGCCCGGGCTTGTCCGCGGGCGTTTGAGCGGTCGGAATTGCCAAGTCCGGCTGTAGATGCTCTTAGCTCGGACATATAGAGCCAATACGAGGGGTGTCGTTGGGTCACGATTTTTGTGATTGATCATTGACCGAGCCATCTGTGCAGATATATAAAAGGTGTTCGAGGAGTCCGGCCCGCGTTAGAGCATCTCCAGCCGTTCGCCCCCCCCCCCCAGGGGCTTGAAATAGCGCCGCCCGGGGGCCAACCGGCGAAAAAATCGGTGGGGGGGGGGGTCGGGTTCCCAGCCGGCCCCTCAAGATCGCCCCCAGCCGCCGATTTCGTCTCACTTTTGGCGCAAATTGGCACACTTTCGGCGCAAATTTGACCGATTTTGACCCATATTCGGCATGCTTCGGCACAAATTCAACAAAAACTAGTTTTTATCACATAGTTCATCACAGAAATTAATACAAATCAAATAGTTCAACAAATCAATACAAATCAAATAGTTCAACAAATAAAAACTCATATTTCATCACACGTCGAGCTAGGCATTGCCCTTGAGCCTCCATGGGTGCTCCACCAGATCATGCTATAGTTGTTGATGCACCTGTGGGTCTCAGATCTCCTAACGCATATTGAAGAAGGTAGTCCAGGTTGCCAGGAACTGGTGATCAACTTGGGCAAGAAGACCCTGCCTGTAATATGTTTCAGTGTCAAACACTGGCTCTTCCTGGTCGCTCTCAATGGTCATGTTATGCAAAATGACACAGCAAGTCATGACATCCCAATCTGATCTTTCGACCAGGTCAGGGCGGGGTACCGGACAACAGCAGATCAAGATTGAAGTACACCAAATGCCCGCTCGACATCCTTCATGCAAGCCTCCTGACACTTGGCAAAGCAGAAGTTCTTGCCTCCTGGCACAGGGTTTGAGATAGTCTTCACAAATGTGGACCATCTCGGATAGATGCTATCTGCTAGGTAGTATCCCTTGTTCTAGTGGCGTCCATTGACCTCGAAGTTCACCGAAGGAGCATGACCTTCAACAAGCTTGACATAGGACTGCTTGCATTGGGCATGGAAAAACTGTCCATTTGCTTGGCAGAGGATGTAAAAAGGCACATGACTGCATGCATTGCCTCCAGAAGCCCAGGAAATCCTCTTGCTGCATTCTGTGCTAGGATCCGAACAGTGTCTTCGACATAGGGTGATCACAAGTATCGTGGTCCAAACACTGTCGCCACTGCTCTGCAGAACCTGTACAAACAGTCAATGGTGGTGGACTCAGCCATACGTCCATAGTCTTCCTGTATATCACCAGGAGCTCCGGCTGCAAGCATCCTCATAGTTGTCATGCACTTCTGGAGTGAGGTGAACCCAAGTGTGCCGGTGCAATCCTTCTTACACTTGAAGTAGCTGTCGAACTTAGAGATGGAATTCACAATCCTAAGGAAGAGCTTTTGGCTCATCCGATAACGGCGACGAAATACTTTCTCGCCGCGCAGTGGAGCGTCAGCGAAGTAGTCAACGTAGAGCGGACAATAGCCTTCCAATCGATCACTTTGCTTTGCCTTCAGGCGGCCCGGCGCCGAGCCACCTCGCCGCGGCTTTGCATTGCTCACGAACAGGCCGACCAGAGCAGCGAGGAACATGAGGTGCTCTTCGTCTTGGGCGTTGGCATCGGCTTCCTCCTCCAGCAGCGCCGTGAACGTCTCCTCGTCATCCGAGTCCATCGCCGAGCAAACAAATCACCGAACAATGACGAGTGTGGTAGGCGCACAGCCGCCGGTATCCCTGCCTGCGTGACCGGAGCGCCGAAAAGCTCGCCCAGGAGCGGGGTGGAGGCTGCCGCGACAAACCCTCTCTTTTCCGGCGGGGGAATGGCCTTTCTAGCGGCGGTGGGTAGCTAGGCGGCGCCGGGATCGGCACGGCGGCGGAACGGGGCATGCGCGCGGGGGCCGAGTCTGGACGTGCAAAATACTTTTTCGCCTGACAGTGATGGCCCAGGAGTGGCTTTTCCTTCCGCCGCAGCCCCCAAGCGCTCCCCCTCCCCCCTCCCTCCTAGTGCGTTGGGTTCGGTCCGGGATCGTCGGGCCAAAAAATGGGCTAGACCGACTGAATTCGGCATCCAGGGGGCGACTAGGGTTTTTTCGATGCCGGCGCAAAAAAATTTGCCCTAAACCTGTTGGGGACGCGAGTGAAGATGCTCTTACATGCAGGCGTGCACCAACGTGCATGTTGGATGGAGCACGAGCACTAGGCACTCCGCAGGCAACGCTGTGAGCACTCACATCCCGCGAGACCACGGGCGCGGTGGATCTCGTCCCGTTCATGGGGGCGAGCAGAGCGAGCACGACACAACACTGCAGGTCGGATAGCCGCAAATGTGTGTGCAGCTGAGCTGTATACCCGGCAGCCTCGACTCCTTGTCATTTGTCAAGCAAGTGCACGTAGTAATACACTTGTGACGCAGTAATAAGCCTCCTCGATATTACCAGCGCTGGCGCGATCGACTTCACCGCACGCTGCTTGCCCGTACGCGTGCTTGCGTGGATATAAGACTGGAAGGAAATGTGATTCTTCTCCTTCCACGCTGCTTGCGTCTCTCTGTACTACTTCCTTTTGCGAAAGCGTCCTCCTGTACTTGTCTGGCCAAAACATTGACGTAATCAGCAGTGTATGCGTACGTAGAGCAAGGGGAGTGGTTGGGTCGGCATGTGTGTGGGGGCTACAAAATGGGCTGTGTACATAGATGGGAGACGTGTCGCAAGGTTCGTTGCGCCCCTGCTACAGGATGCATGTGTTCCACCTCCTCTACGTGGCTTCTCTTCTTTTTTTCTCTTTCTTTTTTTGCAAAAATATCAGATTTATTATAAAGATTTATTGAAAGTACAAAGCACCTTAAAGATAATAAAAATTATATCAAGGCTTTGGTCTTTTTGTCGCGGATACCCAAGATTGCGTAGCATTGTATTGGTAGGTAAAGTGAGAATATATTACCAGGTGCAACTCGTAAACCACGTACTCACGCTGGCTTGGTTGATTTGTTGTGGTCTCTGCTCTGTGAAGCCAGCCTCACGTTGTGCCTGCCACATTATGGACCATGAGGCCCAGCTTTCGCATAGAGCCCACGCGGTCCACTACTCAACTTGAAACGGGTGAGCCAACAGTAGCATTCTCAGACCAGGCCCGCAGCGCTACAACAATATCCACATCACCTTAATGCCCCCACTCGGGTTACAAGCTCTCGCAACTGAGCTCGGCTGATTTGTTGTGGTCTGATTTTGCTAGTGTTGCAACTCGACTAGAACACACGATATATCCCGTGATTTCTCCTGTTTTTCTCTAAGGTGTTTGGATTATACTTAAAATTAGACATATGATGCATTAGCTATAAGAGATGTCATACTATATTAGAACCTTGAAGTGGAGAAGCAATGGTCCACGCAGCTCATACTTCAATGTTGCATCGCTTGGTACTTCAACTTTGGTTTGAGCCATCTTCTCTATCCTTTTTTTTACCTAAAAGTTAGATATTACAAAAAGAGGACACATCCATGAAAAAAACATGTTTGTCATAAAATAGCATGGAATCGAAGCTAATAAATCAGACTTTTTTTTAACATCCACATATTAGGTATAGAGTAAAAAACATGGAATATACATGAAAAACCACAATCCAAATCGGTAAGAACAAAATCACCTTGGACAGCTCATCGGGGATCCCATCCACAGGGGGGGGGGGCATCCTTTAAGGGGTCCATCTTGCGGAGAAACTGCTCCTCCACAAGGACGGGGGGTATCACCTCAAACATGGCCTTGAGCAACTCAGTACTTGTCGTGGGCGTTTATGGGGTCAGGTTGGTGGTGGCCTTCGTCTTCTTGGAGCTCTCTGCCTCGAGGGAGGGGGAGGGGTTCCTGCATCTGCTCCAACTTGTTGTCCAGTGCTCGGAGAACATTGTCTCTGATGTTGAGGAATCAACGGTTTGTCTAGTGAAATGCCACACGATGGGTTTGTCCGCCAACATCGGCAAATATTTGCCCGGTACTCCAGGATCACCATCAAGAAACTAACAAATAGATAGCAGTCGAAAGGAAAAAACAATTGCAATTGACATTGATACAAAAAAGGGAGTGACGATCGATTAGTGCTTTGCAAAAGAAAATATGGGAAAGGAAATATAGCAACACCACTGATTCTCTCACCTTCCTTCGTTGGGAGAGAAGATCAATTGTAGATGCGAGTGGTGGTTTTCTTGAAGAAGATGAGGAAGAGGCGGATTCAGCGAAGAGTGAAATGATAGTTGCTTCGTTCGTCCAACTTACTGCGGGAGGTGGGGTTTTGTGATATGATGACTCATTACTGCCACACTATGACCAAGGTGAGTCTCCTCTTGTAGTATCGCACTCTAATTTAGTGGATTGCATCGGAGCCCGAACCTACATGGCCCGCATGTTGGTGAAATAGTGTAAAAGGGCATTGAGTAGCAGGAACCATTTTGACGATCGAGGAGGACCCAGAAGCGGTGGAGTGTTTCCACTATGGAAATATATTTTCAAGAGTTGACTCCACTGTTAAGATCGACGATTACAAAGCACGACAGTTCAATGATCTAGGCCCAATACAAGAGACCATCCACCTGATAAATTAATATAAAATCCCATCTTTACTTGAAGAGAGACGTTCCACCAAAAAATTCGAGCTTGTTTCTCCTCACTTTCTCATTGCTCGAATCGTCTCCCCCTCCGTATCCAACCCCAAATTCCTCACCTATGCACCACTGCCAAATGCCATTGGATATCCAACTTGACTTTCGCAGCCGCCTATCGGAGCCTCTTCTCGACGACATTGTGGAGGTCGACCCACCTCTCGGCGAGGTTTTTTGTCATGGAAAACTAGGTTAGTGAAATATTCACCCCTCTGTTTCAAACTCTTAGTCTAGCCATCACCGATAATCCTCAAATGACTGAACGGATCAATATGATCGACTAGAGGGAGTGATGAATAGACGACTAACAATTTTTAACTTCTTTTGCTAATTTTAGGCTCAACAAAAGTAGGTTGTCAAGATATGCAACTAGGTTGACAACATATATGACAAAAACAACAAACAATAAGTGCAAGCTAAGAGACAACATTGTATAACAAGCTTGCACGAAGTAAAGGATAGAAGTAACCGCAAGTGAAGATGGGGATGTGTTTTTGAAGTTTCCTCCTTCGGGGAAGGTACGTCTTCGTTGGAGAGGTGGAGGGGGGCACGATGCACACAAGTGACAATGGATCACCCTATTCTCCTTACTCCCTCGCGTAATATAAGGTGTCGTGAATTCACTAACTAGTCGAACCCCTAAATTATCTTTATAGGTTTGTCTCGTCCGATACTACTCAAATCCAACCGATATGTGTTGGGGAACGCGGTAATTTCAAAAAAAATCCCACACACACGCAAGATCATGGTGATGCATAGCAACGAGAGGGGAGAGTGTTGTCTACGTACCCTCGTAGACCGTAAGCAGAAGTGTTATGACAACGCGATTGATGTAGTCGTACGTCTTCACGATCGATCGATCCTAGTACCGAAAGTACGACACCTCCGCGATCTGCACACGTTCGGCTTGGTGACGCCCCACAAACTCATGATCCAGCAGAGTGTCGAGGGAGAGCTTCGTCAGCACGACAGCGTGATGACGGTGATGATGATGCTACCAGAACAGGGCTTCGCCTAAGCACCGCTACGATATGACCGAGGTGGATTATGGTGGAGGGGGCACCGCACACGGCTAAGAGATCAATGATCAACTTGTGTGTCTATGGGGTGCCCTTGGCCATGTATATAAAGGATGGAGGGAGGAGGAGGCCGGCCCTCATAGGGCGTGCCCAAAGTGTGGAGTCCTACTAGGACTCCCTAGTCCTAGTAGGATTCCACCTCCCACATGGAATAAGAAAAAGGGAAGGGAGAAGGAGAAGGAAGGAAGGGGATGCCCCCTTTCCCTAGTCCAATTCGGACCAGTCCATGGGGAAGGGGCGCGGCCACCCTTGAGGCCTTTCTCTCATTTCCCATATGGCCCATTAAGTCCCAATATAAATTCCCATAACTCTCCGGTACTCCAAAAAATACCCGAATCACTCGGAACCTTTCCGATGTCCGAATATAGCCTTCCAATATATCGATCTTTACGTCTCGACCATTTTGAGACTCCTCGCCATGTCCCCGATCTCATCCGGGACTTCGAACAAACTTCGGTCATCAAATCACATAACTCATAATACAAATCGTCACAGAACGTTAAGCGTGCGGACCCTACGGGTTCGAGAACTATGTAGACATGACCGAGGCTCATCTCCGGTCAATAACCAATAGTGGAACCTGGATGCTCATATTCATATTCTACGAAGATCTTTATCGGTCAAACCGCATAACAACATACGTTGTTCCCTTTGTAATCGGTATGTTACTTGCCCGAGATTCGATCGTCGGCATCTCAATACCTAGTTCAATCTCGTTACCGGCAAGTCTCTTTACTCGTTCCGTAATGCATCATCCCACAACTAACTCATTAGTCACATTGTTTGCAAGGCTTATAGTGATGTGCATTACCGAGAGGGCCCAGAGATACCTCTCCGACAATCGGAGTAACAAATCCTAATCTCGATCTATGCCAACTCAACAAACATCATCGGAGACACCTGTAGAGCACCTTTATAATCACCCAGTTACGTTGTGACGTTTGGTAGCACATAAAGTGTTCCTCCGGTATTCGGGAGTTGTATGATCTCATAGTCATAGGAAAATGTATAAGTTATGGAGAAAGCAATAGCAACAAACTAAACGATCATCGTGCTAAGCTAACGGATGGGTCAAGTCAATCACATCATTCTCTAATGATGTGATCCCGTTAATCAAATGACAACTCATGTCTATGGTTAGGAAACATAACCATCATTGATTCAACGAGCTAGTCAAGTAGAGGCAAACTAGTGACACTCTGTTTGTCTATGTATTCACACATGTACTAAGTTTCCGGTTAATACAATTCTAGCATGAATAATAAACATTTATCATGATATAAGGAAATATAAATAATAACTTTATTATTGCCTCTAGGGCATATTTCCTTCAATATGTGCGATGGATATGAGTGTGTTTAGGCATGTTCGATCAGTCTTTTTTGAAAAAAAAATCAGTTCCATTATAAAGATACATCAGAAGTACAAAGCACCTCAAAGATAATAATAATTACATCGAGGCTTTGGTATTTTTGTCGTGGATACCCAAGATTGCATAGTATTGCATTGGTAGGTAGAGTGAGAAGTAATTTAAAAGGTGCATCTCGTAAACCATGTACTCACACTAGCTTGGTTGAATTGTGGTGGTCTGATCTTGCTAGTGTTGCAACTCGACTAGAACACATGATATATCCGGTGATTTCTCCCATTTTTCTCTAAGGTGTTTGGATTCTACTTAAAATTAGACATATGATGCATTAGCTATAAGATATGTCAAAATATATTAGAGCCTTGAAGTGGAGAAGCAATGGTCCACGCAGCTCATACTTCAATGTTGCATCGCTTGGTACTTCAACTTCGGTTTAAGCCATCTTCTCTATCCCTTTTTACCTAAAAGTTAGATATTACAAAAAATAGGACACATCCATGACAAAACACGTTTGTCATAAAATGGCATGGAATTGAAGCTAATAAATCTGACATTTTTTTATCATCCACATACTAGGTATAGAGTAAAAAATTGGAATATACACGAAAAACCACAATCAAGATCGGTAAGAACAAAATCACCTTGGACAGCTTATCGAGGATCCCATCCATAGGAGGGCATCCTTTAAGGGGTCCATCTTGCGGAGAAACTGCTCCTCCACAAAGAGGGGGGATATCACCTCAAACATGGCCTTGAGCAACTCAGTACTTGTCGTGGGCGTTTATGGGGTCGGGTTGGTGGTGGTCTTCATCTTCTTGGAGCTCTTTGCCTCGGGGGAGGGGGGGGGGGGTTCCTGCATCTGCTCCAACTTGTTGTCCAGTGCTCGGAGAACATTGTCTCTGATGTTGAGGAATCAATGGTTTGTCTAGTGAAATGCCACATGATGGGTTTGTCTGCCAACATTGGAAAATATTTTCCTGGTAGGATCACCATCAGGAAACTAACAAATAGATCGCAATCGAAATGAAAACACAATTGTAATGACATTGAAACAAAAAAGGGAGTGACGATCGATTAGTGCTTTGCAAAAGAAAATATTGGAAAGGAAATATAGCAACACCACTGATTCACTCACCTTCCTTCGTTGGGAGAGAAGATCAATTGCAGATGCGAGTGGTGGTTTTCTTGAAGAAGATGAGGAAGAGGCAGATTCAGCGAAGAGTGAAATGATAGTTGCTTCGTTCGTCCAACTTACTACGGGAGGTGGGGTTTTGTGATATGATGACTCATTACTGCCACGCTACGACCAAGATGAGTCTCCTCCTGAAGTATCGCACTATAATTTAGTGGATGGCATCGCAGCCCGAACCTACATGGCCGCATGTTGGTGAAACAATGTAAAAGGGCATTGAGTAGTAGGAACCATTTTGACGATCAAGGAGGACCCAGAAGCGGTAGAGTGTTTTCACTATGAAAATATATTTTCAAGAGTTGACTCCACTGTTAAGATCGACGAGTACAAAGCACGACAGTCCAATGATCTAGGCCCAATACAAGAGACCATCCTGTTGGGTTTCGTAGTAATTTCAAAAAATTTCCTACGCACACGCAAGATCATGGTGATGCATAGCAACGAGAGGGGAGAGTGTGATCTACGTACCCTTGTAGATCGACAACGGAAGCGTTAGCACAATGTGGTTGATGTAGTCGTACGTCTTCACGGCCCGACCGATCAAGCACCGAAACTACGGCACCTCCGAGTTCTAGCACACGTTCAGCTCGATGACGATCCCCGGACTCCGATCCAGCAAAGTGTCGGGGAAGAGTTCCGTCAGCACGACGGCGTGGTGACGATCTTGATGTACTACCGTCGCAGGGCTTCGCCTAAGCACCGCTACAATATTATCGAGGACTATGGTGGAAGGGGGCACCGCACACGGCTAAGAATATGATCACGTGGATCAACTTGTGTGTCTAGGGGTGCCCCCTGCCTCCGTATATAAAGGATCAAAGGGGGAGGTGCGGCCGGCCAGGGAGGGCGCGCCAGGAGGAGTCCTACTCCCTCCGGGAGTAGGATTCCCCCCTTTCCTAGTTGGAATAGGATTCGGGAGGGGGGAAAGAGGAGAGAGAGAAGGAAGGGGGGCGTCGGCCCCCTCTCCTTGTCCTATTCGGACTAGGGGGGGGGGAGGGGCGCGTGGCCCAGCCCTGGCCACCGCTCCTCTCTTCCACTAAAGCCCACTAAGGCCCATATACCTCCCGGGAGGTTCCGGTAACCTCCCGGTACTCCGGTAAAATCCCGATTTCACCCGGAACACTTCCGATATCCAAATATAGGCTTCCAATATATCAATCTTTATGTCTCGACCATTTCGAGACTCCTCGTCATGTCCGTGATCACATCCGGGACTCTGAACAAAACTTCGGTACATCAAAACTCATAAACTCATAATATAACTGTCGTCGAAACCTTAAGCGTGCGGACCCTACGGGTTCGAGAACAATGTAGACATGACCGAGACACGTCTCCGGTCAATAACCAATAGCGGAACCTGGATGCTCATATTGGCTCCTACATATTCTACGAAGATCTTTTATCGGTCAGACCGCATAACAACATACGTTGTTCCCTTTGTCATCGGTATGTTACTTGCCCGAGATTCGATCGTCGGTATCTCAATACCTAGTTCAATCTCGTTACCGGCAAGTCTCTTTACTCGTTCCGTAATACATCATCTCACAATAACTCATTAGTTGCAATGCTTGCAAGGCTTATGTGATGTGCATTACCGAGAGGGCCCAGAGATACCTCTCCGACAATCGGAGTGACAAATCCTAATCTCGAAATACGCCAACCCAACATCTACCTTTGGAGACACCTGTAGAGCACCTTTATAATCACCCAGTTACGTTGTGACGTTTGGTAGCACACAAAGTGTTCCTCCGGCAGACGAGAGTTGCATAATCTCATAGTCATAGGAACATGTATAAGTCATGAAGAAAGCAATAACAACATACTAAACGATCGGGTGCTAAGCTAATGGAATGGGTCATGTCAATCAGATCATTCACCTAATGATGTGATCCCATTAATCAAACAACAACTCTTTGTTCATGGTTAGGAAACATAACTATCTTTGATTAACGAGCTAGTCTAGTAGAGGCATACTAGTGACACTTTGTTTGTCTATGTATTCACACATGTATTATGTTTCCGGTTAATACAATTCTAGCATGAATAATAAACATTTATCATGATATAAGGAAATAAATAATAACTTTATTATTGCCTCTAGGGCATATTTCCTTTAGTCTCCCACTTGCACTAGAGTCAATAATCTAGATTACACAGTAATGATTCTAACACCCATGGAGCCTTGGTGCTGATCATGTTTTTCCCGTGGAAGAGGCTTAGTCAATGGGTCTTCTACATTCATATCCGTATGTATCTTGCAAATCTCTATGTCTCCCACCTGGACTAGATCCCGGATGGAATTGAAGCGTCTCTTGATGTGCTTGGTTCTTTTGTGAAATCTGGATTCCTTTGCCAAGGCAATTGCACCAGTATTTTCACAAAAGATTTTCATTGGACCCGATGCACTAGGTATGACACCTAGATCGGACATGAACTCCTTCATCCAGACTCCTTCATTTGCTGCTTCCGAAGCAACTATATATTCTGCTTCACACGTAGATCCCGCCACGACGCTTTCTTTAGAACTGCACCAACTGACAGCTCCACCGTTTAATGTAAACACGTATCCGGTTTGCGATTTAGAATCGTCCGGATCAGTGTCAAAGCTTGCATCGGCGTAACCATTTACGATTAGCTCTTTGTCACCTCCATAAATGAGAAACATATCCTTAGTCCTTTTCAGGTATTTCAGGATGTTCTTGACCGCTGTCCAGTGATTCACTCCTGGATTACTTTGGTACCTCCCTGCTAGACTTATAGCAAGGCACACATCAGGTCTGGTACACAACATTGCATACATGATAGAGCCTATGGCTGAAGCATAGGGAACATCTTTCATTTTCTCTCTATCTTCTGCAGTGGTCAGGCATTGAGTCTAACTTAACTTCACACCTTGTAACACAGGCAAGAACCCTTTCTTTGCTTGATCCATTTTGAACTTCTTCAAAACTTTGTCAAGGTATGTGCTTTGTGAAAGTCCAATTAAGCGTCTTGATCTATCTCTATAGATTTTAATGCCTAATATGTAAGCAGCTTCACCGAGGTCTTTCATTGAAAAACTATTATTCAAGTATCCCTTTATGCTATCCAGAAATTCTATATCATTTCCAATTAGTAATATGTCATCCACATATAATATCAGAAATGCTACAGAGCTCCCACTCACTTTCTTGTAAATACAGGCTTCTCCAAAAGTCTGTATAAAACCAAATGCTTTGATCACACTATCAAAGCGTTTATTCCAACTCCGAGAGGCTTGCACCAGTCCATATATGGATCGCTGGAGCTTGCACACTTTGTTAGCTCCCTTTGGATCGACAAAACCTTCTGGTTGCATCATATACAACTCTTCTTCCAGAAATCCATTCAGGAATGCAGTTTTGACATCCATCTGCCAAATTTCATAATCATAAAATGCGGCAATTGCTAACATGATTCAGACAGACTTAAGCATCGCTACGGGTGAGAAGGTCTCATCGTAGTCAATCCCTTGAACTTGCCGAAAACCTTTTGCGACAAGTCGAGCTTTGTAGACAGTAATATTACCGTCAGCGTCAGTCTTCTTCTTGAAGATCCATTTATTCTCAGTTGCTTGCCGATCAGTGGGCAAGTCAACCAAAGTCCATACTTTGTTCTCATACATGGATCCCATCTCAAATTTCATGGCTTCAAGCCATTTTGTGGAATCTGGGCTCACCATCGCTTCTTCATAGTTCGTAGGTTCATCATGATCTAGTAGCATGACTTCCAGAACAGGGTTACCGTACCACTCTGGTGCGGATCTCACTCTGGTTGATCTACGAGGTTCAGTAGTATCTTGTTCTGAAGTTTCATGATCATTATCATTATCTTCCTCACTAATTGGTGTAGGTGTTACAGAAATAGGTTTCTGTGATGTACTACTTTCCAATAAGGGAGTAGGTACAGTTACCTCGTCAAGTTCTACTTTCCTCCCACTCACTTCTTTCGAGAGAAACTCCTTCTCCAGAAAGTTTCCGAATTTAGCAACAAAAGTCTTGCCTTCAGATCTGTGATAGAAGGTGTATCCAATAGTTTCCTTTGGATATCCTATGAAAACACATTTCTCCGATTTGGGTTCGAGCTTATCAGGTTGAAGCCTTTTCACATAAGCATCGCAGCCCCAAACTTTCAAAAACGACAACTTTGGTTTCTTGCCAAACCATAGTTCATAAGGCGTCGTCTCAACGGATTTTGATGGTGCCCTATTTAACGTGAATGCGGCCGTCTCTAGAGCGTATCCCCAAAACGATAACGGTAAATCAGTAAGAGACATCATAGATCGTACCATATCTAGTAAAGTACGATTATGACGTTCGGACACACCATTACGCTGTGGTGTTCCGGGTGGCGTGAGTTGCGAAACTATTCCACATTGTTTCAAATGTACACCAAACTCGTAACTCAAATATTCTCCTCCATGATCAGATCGTAGGAATTTTATTTTCTTGTTACGATGATTTTCAACTTCACTCTGAAATTCTTTGAACTTTTCAAACATTTCAGACTTGTGTTTCATTAAGTAGATATACCCATATCTGCTTAAGTCATCTGTGAAGGTGAGAAAATAACGATATCCGCCACGAGTCTCAACATTCATTGGTCCACATACATCTGTATGTATGATTTCCAACAAATCTGTTGCTCTCTCCATAGTACCGGAGAACGGTGTTTTTGTCATCTTACCCATAAGGCACGGTTCGCAAGTACCAAGTGATTCATAATCAAGTGGTTCCAAAAGCCCATCATTATGGAGTTTCTTCATGCGCTTTATACCAATATGACCTAAATGGCAGTGCCACAAATAAGTTGCACTATCATTATCAACTTTGCATCTTTTGGTTTCAACACTATGAATATGTGTGTCACTACTATCGAGATTTAATAAGAATAGACCACTCTTTAAGGGTGCATGACCATAAAAGATATTACTCATGTAAATAGAACAACCATTATTCTCTGATTTAAATGAATAATCGTCTCGCATCAAACAAGATCCAGATATAATGTTCATGCTTAACGCTGGCACCAAATAACAATTATTTAGGTCTAATATTAATCCCGAAGGTAGATGTAGAGGTAGCGTGCCGACTGCAGTCACATCAACTTTGGAACCATTTCCCACGCGCATCGTCACCTCGTCCTTAGCCAATCTTCGCTTAATCCGTAGTCCCTGTTTCGAGTTGCAAATATTAGCAACAGAACCAGTATCAAATACCCAGGTGCTACTGCGAGCATTAGTAAGGTACACATCAATAACATGTATATCACATATACCTTTGTTCACCTTGCCATCCTTCTTATCCGCCAAATACTTGAGGCAGTTCCGCTTCCAGTGACCAATCTGCTTGCAGTAGAAGCACTCAGTTTCAGGCTTAGGTCCAGGTTTGGGTTTCTTCTCTTGAGCAGCAACTTGCTTGCTGTTCTTTTTGAAGTTCCCCTTCTTCTTCCCTTTGCCCTTTTTCTTAAAACTAGTGGTCTTGTTGACCATCAACACTTGATGCTCCTTCTTGATTTCTACCTCCGCAGCTTTCAGCATTGCGAAGAGCTCGGGAATAGTCTTATTCATCCCTTGCATATTATAGTTCATCATGAAGCTCTTGTAGCTTGGTGGCAGTGATTGGAGAATTCTGTCAATGACGCAATCATCTGTAAGATTAACTCCCAATTGAATCAAGTGATTATTATACCCAGACATTTTGAGTATATGCTCACTGACAGAACTGTTCTCCTCCATCTTACAACTATAGAATTTATTGGAGACTTCATATCTCTCAATCCGGGCATTTGCTTGAAATATTAACTTCAACTCCTGGAACATCTCATATGCTCCATGACGTTCAAAACGTCGTTGAAGTCCCGACTCTAAGCCATAAAGCATGGCACACTGAACTATCGAGTAGTCATCAGCTTTGCTCTGCCAGACGTTCATAACATCTGGTGTTGCTCCAGCAGCAGGCCTGGCACCCAGCGGTGCTTACATGACGTAATTCTTCTGTGCAGCAATGAGGATAATCCTCAAGTTACGGACCCAGTCCGTGTAATTGCTATCATCATCTTTCAACTTTGCTTTCTCAAGGAACGCATTAAAATTCAACGGAACAACAGCACGGGCCATCTATCTACAATCAAACATGAATAAGCAAGATACTATCAGGTACTAAGTTCATGATAAATTTAGGTTCGATTAATCATATTACTTAAGGAACTCCCACTTAGATAGACATCCCTCTAATCCTCTAAGTGATTACGTGATCCAAATCAACTAAACCATGTCCGATCATCACATGAGATGGAGTAGTTTCATTGGTGAACATCGCTATGTTGATCATATCTACTATATGATTCACGCTCGACCTTTCGGTCTCCGTGTTCCGAGGCCATATCTGTATATGCTTGGCTCGTCAAGTATAACCTGAGTATTCCGCGTGTGCAACTGTTTTGCACCCGTTGTATTTGAACGTAGAGCCTATCACACCCGATCATCACGTGGTGTCTCAGCACGAAGAACTTTCGCAACGGTGCATACTCAGGAAGAACACTCCTTGATAATTAGTGAGAGATCATCTTATAATGCCACCATCAATCAAAGCAAGATAAGATGCATAAAAGATAAACGTCACATGCAATCAATATAAGTGATATGACATGGCCATCATCATCTTGTGCTTGTGATCTCCATCTTCGAAGCACCGTTGTGATCACCATCGTCGCCGGCGCGACACCTTGATCTCCATCGTAGCATCGTTGTCGTCTCGCCAATCTTGTGCTTCCACGACTATCGCTACCGCTTAGTGATAAAGTAAAGCATTACAGCGCGATTGCATTGCATACAATAAAGCGACAACCATATGGCTCCTGCTAGTTGCCGATAACTCGGTTACAAAACATGATCATCTCATACAATAAAATTTAGCATCATGTCTTGACCATATCACATCACAACATGCCCTGCAAAAACAAGTTAGACGTCCTCTACTTTGTTGTTGCATGTTTTACGTGGCTGCTACGGGCTTAAGCAAGAACCAATCTTACCTACGCATCAAAACCACAACGAAAGTTTGTCAAGTTGATTCTATTTTAACCTTCGCAAGGACCGGGCGTAGCCACACTCGGTTCAACTAAAGTTGGAGAAACTGTCACCCGCTAGCCACCTTTGTGCAAAGCACGTCGGGAGAACCGGTCTCGCGTAAGCGTACGCATAATGTCGGTCCGGGCCGCTTCGTCCAACAATACCGCCGAACCAAAGTATGACATGCTGGTAAGCAGTATGACTTATATCGCCCACAACTCACTTGTGTTCTACTCGTGCATATAACATCAACATATAAAACCTAGGCTCGGATGCCACTGTTGGGTTTCGTAGTAATTTCAAAAAAATTCCTACGCACACGCAAGATCATGGTGATGCATAGCAACGAGAGGGGAGAGTGTGATCTACGTACCCTTGTAGATCGACAACGGAAGCGTTAGCACAATGTGGTTGATGTAGTCGTACGTCTTCACGGCCCGACCGATCAAGCACCGAAACTACGGCACCTCCGAGTTCTAGCACACGTTCAGCTCGATGACGATCCCCGGACTCCGATCCAGCAAAGTGTCGGGGAAGAGTTCCGTCAGCACGACGGCGTGGTGACGATCTTGATGTACTACCGTCGCAGGGCTTCGCCTAAGCACCGCTACAATATTATCGAGGACTATGGTGGAAGGGGGCACCGCACACGGCTAAGAATATGATCATGTGGATCAACTTGTGTGTCTAGGGGTGCCCCCTGCCTCCGTATATAAAGGATCAAAGGGGGAGGTGCGGCCGGCCAGGGAGGGCGCGCCAGGAGGAGTCCTACTCCCTCCGGGAGTAGGATTCCCCCCTTTCCTAGTTGGAATGGGATTCGGGAGGGGGGAAAGAGGAAAGAGAGAAGGAAGGGGGGCGCCGGCCCCCTCTCCTTGTCCTATTCGGACTAGGGAGGGGGGGGGGGAGGGGCGCGCGGCCCAGCCCTGGCCACCGCTCCTCTCTTCCACTAAAGCCCACTAAGGCCCATATACCTCCCGGGAGGTTCCGGTAACCTCCCGGTACTCCGGTAAAATCCCGATTTCACCCGGAACACTTCCGATATCCAAATATAGGCTTCCAATATATCAATCTTTATGTCTCGACCATTTCGAGACTCCTCGTCATGTCCGTGATCACATCCGGGACTCTGAACAAAACTTCGGTACATCAAAACTCATAAACTCATAATATAACTGTCGTCGAAACCTTAAGCGTGCGGACCCTACGGGTTCGAGAACAATGTAGACATGACCGAGACACGTCTCCGGTCAATAACCAATAGCGGAACCTGGATGCTCATATTGGCTCCTACATATTCTACGAAGATCTTTTATCGGTCAGACCGCATAACAACATACGTTGTTCCCTTTGTCATCGGTATGTTACTTGCCCGAGATTCGATCGTCGGTATCTCAATACCTAGTTCAATCTCGTTACCGGCAAGTCTCTTTACTCGTTCCGTAATACATCATCTCACAATAACTCATTAGTTGCAATGCTTGCAAGGCTTATGTGATGTGCATTACCGAGAGGGCCCAGAGATACCTCTCCGACAATCGGAGTGACAAATCCTAATCTCGAAATACGCCAACCCAACATCTACCTTTGGAGACACCTGTAGAGCACCTTTATAATCACCCAGTTACGTTGTGACGTTTGGTAGCACACAAAGTGTTCCTCCGGCAGAGGGGAGTTGCATAATCTCATAGTCATAGGAACATGTATAAGTCATGAAGAAAGCAATAGCAACATATTAAACGATCGGGTGCTAAGCTAATGGAATGGGTCATGTCAATCAGATCATTCACCTAATGATGTGATCCCGTTAATAAAACAACAACTCTTTGTTCATGGTTAGGAAACATAACTATTTTTGATTAACGAGCTAGTCTAGTAGAGGCATACTAGTGACACTCTGTTTGTCTATGTATTCACACATGTATTATGTTTTCGGTTAATACAATTCTAGCATGAATAATAAACATTTATCATGATATAAGGAAATAAATAATAACTTTATTATTGCCTCTAGGACATATTTCCTTCACATCCACCTAATAAATTAATATAAAATCACATCTTTACTTGAAGAGAGGCGTTCCACCAAAAAAATCGAGCTTGTTTCTCCTCACTTTCTGCTTGCTCGACTCGTCTCCCCCTCCTTATCCAATCCCAAATTCCTCACCTCTGCACCGCCGCCAAATGCCACCGGCAATCTAACTTGTCTCTCGCAACCGCCTATGGGAGCCACTTCTCGGTGACATTGTGGAGGTCGACTCACCTCTTGGCGAGGTTTTTTGTCATGGAAAACTAGGTTAGTGAAATATTCATCCCTCTGTTTCTAAATCTCAATCTAGCCATCACTGATATCTGCAAACGACTGAACGGGTCAATATGATCGACTAGAGGGAGTGGTGAATAGACGACTAACAATTTTTAACTTCTTTTGCTAATTTTAGGCTCAACAAAAGTAGGTTGTCAAGATATGCAACTAGGTTGACAACATGTATGACAAACACAACAAACAACAAGTGCAAGCTAAGAGACAACACTGCATAACAAGGTTGCACAAAGTAAAGGATAGAAGTAACCGCAAGTGAAGATGGGGATGTGTTTTTGAAGTTTCCTCCTTTGGGGAAGGTGCGTCTTCGTTGGAGAGGGGAAGGGGGGGAGGGGGGAGGAGGCACCCCACGATGCACACAAGTGACAATGGATCACCCTATTCTCCTTACTCCCTTGCACAATGTAAGGTGTCATAAATTTACTAACTAGTCGAACCCCTAAATTATCTTTATAGGTTTGTCTCGTCCGATACTACTCAAATCCAACCGATATTTGCGATGGGTATGAGTGTGTTTAGGCATGTTAGGCCAGTCCCTTTTTTCATCCCTACTAATCATATACATGTGACCGAGAAACAACGGGTCACGGTTGCATGCATAAACAAATAAGGACTTGGAACAACATCTTCCGAAGCCGCATGCGTTCGTGGAGGTACAAGGATCAAATCAACCTAGGCCCTATTTGTTTGGGCTTTTGCTTCTGCTTTTGCAACTTTTTCACTTTCACCAAAAAGCCATAAAAACTTCTAAATAGATGCTTTTATGGCTTTTTGATCAAAGTAAAAAAGTTATAAAAGAAGAAAAAAACCCAAACAAACAGCGTCCTAGTCGGTTGGAAGATGCTCGTATTTTTGCGTGGGGTCGAAGATGCTCTTACTCTTACCGATGGGCAGGTGGCGAGTTAGCACCAAGTCACGTAGTGTACACACCTGTACATTTGTTCGCGTGTCGTTCAAAGGGGACGGTGCACGAGCCACATTCCGGTCCGGTGCGGCCGGCGAGAAAGACAAGATCACAAGATTGCGACGAGGGAGGCGCGTGGATCTCCGTTGGGACTCGTGAGAAACCGAGGCTGTCCTCGGCCGCTTGCGCCAACGTCCGTGCTAATCAAACCTACTTAATTTAGCCTGGCTAGGTGGTGCCTGACCGGCGAATCGACAGACACAGTGCATTGACTGTGCACTCGCATGTGCCGCGCCGTAGGCGATAGCGATGTGTGGATAACTCAACTCAACTCGCCCTTCTTCTTTTTTCTTTCTATCTCCAAAAATGTCACTTGTTTTTCCACCATGACGTCGTGTTGTCAACTCTACAGTGGGCAGCAACCCACTACACTCTCGTCCGGTGTAACATGCGTGTCACCTCGATCGTGCGTCGAAAGGAAATGGAAAAACATCCCTCTGGCCGTTCGGCTATTATCCTTCCAAATTTCGGAAACGGTGAGGTGGCGGTCCGCAATTGGCAAAGCCGGGTGTAAGGCCTCTTTTGGTTTATAGAAAAGGATTATCATAGGAATAGAAATCTTGTAGAAAATAAAATGACATGTATCTCAAATCCTATGAGTAGGAATAGGAAATAAGATGTCATTTGGTTGACACCAAATGAATTTTTTCATTGTGTCTAGTTTTTTTTTATTTTCCTATGAAACGTGGAGGATAGGAATCAATCCTATGTAGGAATAGGAATCCATTCCTATGAACCGAAGGGCTCTAAAGAAAAAAAATCCTATAAAAATCCTAGGCTCCGATTACCAGATCCATGAAACTTCTTGAATTCAGCTCAGCGAAAAGCCGGCGGCGCACAGCGAGCTACAGCGGCTACCGATCGCCTGCCTCCTCCCGTTGCCGCCGCACCAGTCGTTCCATGTCAGAAACCACGTAGCGAGCACTCACATCCCATGCGGAAAAGCGTCGTCGCTGTGTGATCCATTCATGCATGCATCTATCCCTGGTCGACAGTTGCTGTGCACTGAACCTCTCTAATGGGCATACCGGTACCGGAAAGGGGGCATCATCGATCGACCCAAGGCGGCGACACCGACACCGACCTCACCGTCGCCCTCCACAACGCGACGAGGCCCGATCGAGGACCACGTTAGGTCGAAAATTGATTTTCCAAACCGGTCTGCACGTGCATGTTCAGCGAGCTCCTCCGAACTGCAGATACCTTGGCGATGCAAACTGAATTCAAACCATAAAGACGAAGGGACTGCAAATGGCTTTTCCGTCCGCTCCTCCGAAATCACCGCCAAGATCAGTGTGATCGTGATAGGACGACCGCCGTAACATGCGTACAATTCGAATTGCACGTTGCAGGTGTCGGCCGATCAGGAAATCGTGCGTGCATGTAGTACGAGCCGTTTAATACTGCTAGCACATCGTTATCAGTTGAACGCTCATTCATGGCCGTCGACTCGAGGCAATGCCTTTCATTGAAGGTGGTGGTATAAGACAAGGTTGAGATGACAGGATCCGAACCGGTGCCGTCTACTCTTTTTCTCTTCTTTCGCGCATGATCTGCCTTTTCTAGCCTCTAGATACGCCGTGGCGAACCGCAACTCTCCGGTAGCACGATGCCCATGCTTACACGTTTGACAGTACTAGTGGTAGTTTTCATAAAGGCGATGTCCTTCCAACTTATTCTTTCCTGGTAGACAGTAATGCGCTGTACAAAATGCACTAAGGATGTGTTCGATTTAGAACCAAATGAAACGGAATGTCCTGATTTCATTCAACGAGTATTAGAATGGCAGTACACAGAGTACAAGAGGTAATAAAATTACAATCAGGTCAATGGACCACCTAACGACGACTAAAATTGCTGGAGCGAGTCGTCATTGCCCCTTCCTCATCAGAGCCAAACAAACCTTGTTGTAGTAGATAGTCGAAAAGTCGTCGTGCTAAGCCCTCAAAGGACTAGCGCAGCAGATCAGCAACCATTGCCGATGAAGAGAGTTCTAGATTGAAAAAATAAAACGTAAAACCACATGAACGAAGACGAACAAAAGCTGGATCCAAATAGAACCATCAAAGACCAGCATGACCGAATCCGACGAAGACACACCTCTACACATCCACCGACGACGCCATTCGCACCATTGGGACAGGGATAGGACATGAGAGACATTATTCCTACTAAGGTACATCGACACCGCCACACAAGCCCCAACCAAAGAAGTTGAACCTGGCAAAAACGAGAACCGCAGGGGGGGGGGGAGGGGGGAGGGGGGCGAGCTCCGCACCTCCGATGGCCTAGCGAAGAGGATGAGACAATTTTTTAGGTCCTCTAGAGTAGTGAGACAAGGGGACCCAATTTCCCCTCCCCTCTTTAAACTCGCCGTCGAAGCCTTGGCGACCATCCTGGACAAAGCTAGGATGGCCAGTCACCTTTCAGGGGGGGGGGGAGCGGGCCACCTGATCCCTCAGGAAGGGGTCACTCATCTCTAGTATGCTCATGATACCATGATCATGGTCGGGGGTTCATACCTGGACACTGTCTATTTGAAATTTCTTCTCCTCTACTTTGAGGCCATATCGGGTCTTAGATCAACTTTGAGAAAAGTGAGGTCGTGATAATAGGTTATTCTGAGGCCGAGCAACAACGGATTGCGGGGAACTTGAATTGTAAGTTGTCTACCTTTGCCATGGAGTCTCCTTCTCTATAGGGAATTGACGGTGTCCCGGACTAGGGGGTCCTGGCCCAGCCGGACTAATGTATGGGCTGGACCACGAGCCCGTTAAGGAGGGTGGACTCCAGAGGCCTTCAATGTGCGGCAACCGAAGACTTGGCGTGTACTTCAAGCATATCTGATTAGATTCAACATGTAAATCCTTAGATGGCAACCGACCATGTGTAACCCTATATACCCCTGGTGCCTATATAAACCAGAGGGTTTAGTCCAAGGAGGACATCTATACACCCATTCATACATTCATCATACCCCTAGGGTTTAGACCACAAGCCACGATCTCGAGGTAGATCAACTCTGTACCTTGATACTTCCATAATATAAGCAAGAGCAGGAAGTAGAGTTTTACCTCCATAGAGAGGACCCGAACCTAGGTAAATTTCGTGTGTGTTCTCTCTTGTTACCCATCGATCCGATCTAACAGCTCGGGCCCTCCTACCTGAGATCTGACAGTTTTGACACCGATATTGGTGATTTCAATGAGAGCTCGTTTTTTGATCAACTAGGGTCGATGGCTTGTCTGCAGATCGACAACAGTATTGGCTGTGGTGACATCTTTGTCCCTGACCATCTTTTCGCCTTCGGCAGCATTGTGTTGCATGTCGATCCAACTGGCCATCTAAGCCGCGTGGATAATGTCGCCCCAAACAAAGTCATCATGTTTAGAAGTCTGGAGCACATCGTGGACACTCGAGGAGATATGGTCATCTCGGGGTGGACCTCGGATCAGTACGAACCCTCCGGTGCCATGACCCCGGAGCCGGCCTACAATGGGATCCTCGGATCTGCCCTCCTCCCAGAGCCGACCCCGGTATAGATCCGATGATCACTACGTCCCGCTTGAACACTGGTTCCTTGGACGCTTCCTTTGTGGCGAGCTTGTCTCCGGACACGGCAACACCGATCGCGCCATCAACGACCAATGCAGTATCTACTCCCGCCACCCAGGGATCGACCCCGGGTGAGCAAGAGGTCAGCGCCACGTTAAGTGGCCCAGAGAAATTGTTCTAGATCAGCCTGACATATGCCTAGATCCTAGATATCGAGGAGCTCTCACAAATCAATGATGTGCTGGATCGAATCCAAAACATGGCGATCTCATCCGCCATTCACGATCAGATCAGATATAAAGCCGACGATCAGGAAATTTTTAGCCCACCCACCACCCACCTAGTTGCCACGATCGAGGACCTGGCTGATACGCCTGACTACGGCTCCGACGAGGCCACCGACATGGAAGAAAACGTCGGTGGCGATTCCAGAGCAGAACTACTCATGGCCATACCCCAGACAGGAAATTGGGCCGCAACGTCCACATACGACATCAACATGGTCGACAGTCTGAAAGACAATTTTAAGGAGAAACCTAATGAAAAACCCAAGCGTTGCCGCCCTAAAAGATGATCCAAGTGCCACAACAGAAGTGGGAGCAGGAATAGCACCTCGGGCACCGCCGATAATGGTGTCGCCCCTGAGGCCATCGAGAACTTGGGTGAGGACATTAAAGTCTCACCCGCCCAGCTGAACGGGCCCACCAAAATGCCTGCGGGAGGAAACCTCCATGACATTGGAACCTTTGACGATGGGTCGGACAAGGATTATATGCTAGAGTCTGAAGATGATGCAAGCCTCGGACCCGAAGACTTCGTCGTACCCATAAACCCATCCGAGCAAGTGCGGTTTCAGCGATAGTTAATCGCAACCACACGGAGCATGAAAAAGAAGCAGCAGGAGCTGTATACTCACGAGAATACGCTCAACCACATATGGATGAAAATCCTGGTGCTTGAAGCAGACCTCAAGACCCGGGGTGCGGCCCCCAAGTTGTTCTGAAAAAGGCGGTTGTTATCTGACTTCGACGACGAGGCCACGTATAACGAGCAACTCATGCGCGGCCATGTAGGCCAACCTGACCGACCCCCAAGAGGGTGAGATCGGCAAACGGGGGTACCCAAGGCACCCCCTCTTAAAATCCGCCCCAACGGCAAGACTGCGGTCAAGCACCCTAAGACCTTCGATCTGCGTGATAAGCTACAAGCCAACAAGGCCCCTTCCTGATCCATTTATGGGTCGCGGAGTCGCGCACCAACCGGTCCGGATGGCTATGACGCTTGGCTGGATAGGCATGAAAGGTCCCGGAAACAGGTCCGAGCCAGAGCAATGGCTCATGCTCAGCCATACACGGCTCGTTTTTTAGGGCCAATGCATCATGTATGTTTTGCATATGAAGTCATGGAGCACTAGTTCTCAGAAGGGTTTAAACCCATCAATATCGATCAATACGATGGAACAACTGACCTGGCCATCTAGATAGAGGATTTCCTTCTCCACATCCACATGGCCCGAGGAGATGACCTCCATGTCATAAAATATCTACCCCTCAAGCTCAAAAGGCCAGCAAGGCATTGGCTTCACAGCCTCCCTAGAAATTCCATTGGAAGCTGGGAAGTGCTCGAAAAGGCTTTTAGGGCCAATTTCCAGGGTACCTATGTTCGGCCCCCGGACGCCAACGACCTTAGCCATGTAGTCGAGAAGGAGGGTGAATCAACTCAGAAATTCTGGAATCGGTTCTTAACTAAAAAGAACTAGATCATCGACTATCCCGACGCCTAGGCAATTGATGCATTCAAGCACAACATCCGAGATGAATGGCTCAACGTCAGCTCGGACAAGACACGATGAGAACCATGGCAGCCCTTACCTCCTTGATGACCCGCTTTTGCGCGGGCGAGGACAGCTGGATATCAAACGTCACAAACGTAACTTGGTGATTATAAAGATGTTCTACAGGTATCTCCGAAGGTGTTTGTTGAGTTGGCATAGATCAAGATTAGGATTTGTCACTCCGGGTATCAGAGAGATATTTCTGGGCCCTCTCGGTAATACACATCATAAGCTTACAAGCAAACGACTAAGGAGTTAGTCACGAGGTGATGTATTACGGAACGAGTAAAGAGACTTGTCGGTAACGAGATTGAACTAGGTATGAAGATACCGACGATCGAATCACGGGCAAGTAACATACCGATAGACAAAGGGAATAACGTATGTTGTCATAACGGTTCGACCGATAAAGATCTTCGTAAAATATGTAGGAGCCAATATGGGCATCTAGGTTCCGCTATTGGTTATTAACCGGAGAGGTGTTTCGGTCATGTCTACATAGTTCTCGAACCCATAGGGTCTGCACGCTTAACATTCGATGGCGATATGGTATTATATGAGTAATGTGATTTGGTGACCGAATGTTGTTCTGAGTCCCGGATGAGATCACAGACATGACAAGGAGTCTCAAAGTGGTGGAGAGGTAAAGATTAATATATACGACGATGGTATTCGGATACCAGAAGTGTTCTGGAGGGTAACGGGTACATATCGGGTCACCGAAAGGGGTTACGGGCACCCCTGACGAAAGATATGGGCCTTACGGGCCAAGAGGGGAAACACACCAGCCACAAGGGGCTGGTGCATGTTGGGGAACGTAGTATAAATTCAAAATTTTCCTACGTGTCACCAAGATCTATCTATGGAGTCATCTAGCAACGAGGGAGGAGTGGATCTACATACCCTTGTAGATCGCGCGCGGAAGCGTTCAAGAGAACGGAGTTGATGGAGTCGTACTCGTCGTGATCCAAATCACCGATGATCCTAGCGCCGAACGGACGGCACCTCCGTGTTCAACACACGTACGGAGCAGCAACGTCTCCTCCTTCTTGATCCAGCAAGGGGGGAGGAGAGGTTGATGGAGATCCAGCAGCACGACGGCGTGGTGGTGGAAGTAGCGGGATTCCAACAGGGCTTCGCCAAGCGCTGCGGGAGGAGGAAGGTGTGTCATGGGAGGGAGAGGGAGGCGCCAGGGCTTAGCTTGGGCTGCCCTCCCTTCCCCCCACTATATATAGGGCCAAGGGAGAGGGGGAGGGTGCAGCCTTGCCCCTTCCTCCAAGGAGGGTGCGGCCAAGGGGGGGAGGAGTCCATCCTCCCCAAGGCACCTTGGAGGTGCCTTCCCCCTTTAGGACTCTCCCCTCCTCTTGTCCCTTTGGCGCATGGGCCTCTAGGGGCTGGTGCCCTTGGCCCATGTAGGCCAAGGCGCACCCCCTACAGCCCATGTGGCCCCCGGGGCAGGTGGCCCCACCCGGTGGACCCCCGGGACCCTTCCGGTGGACCCGGTACAATACCGGTGACCCCGAAACTTGTCCCGATGGCCGTAATAGCACTTCCTATATATAATTCTTTACCTCCGGACCATTCCGGAACTCCTCGTGACGTCCGGGATCTCATCCGGGACTCCGAACAACTTTCGGGTTACCGCATACTAATATCTCTATAACCCTAGCGTCACCGAACCTTAAGTGTGTAGACCCTACGGGTTCGGGAGACATGCAGACATGACCGAGATGACTCTCCGGTCAATAACCAACAGCGGGATCTAGATACCCATGTTGGCTCCCACATGTTTCACGATGATCTCATCGGATGAACCACGATGTCAAGGACTTAATCAATCCCGTATGCAATTCCCTTTGTCTAGCGGTACGATACTTGCCCGAGATTCGATCGTCGGTATCCCGATACCTTGTTCAATCTCGTTACCGGCAAGTCTCTTTACTCGTTCCGTAACACATCATCCCGTGATCAACTCCGTGATCACATTGTGCACATTATGATGATGTCCTACCGAGTGGGCCCAGAGATACCTCTCCGTCAGACGGAGTGACAAATCCCAGTCTCGATTCATGCCAACCCAACAGACACTTTCGGAGATACCCGTAGTGTACCTTTATAGCCACCCAGTTACGTTGTGACGTTTGGCACACCCAAAGCACTCCTACGGTATCCGGGAGTTGCACAATCTCATGGTCTAAGGAAATGATACTTGACATTAGAAAAGCTTTAGCATACGAACTACACGATCTAGTGCTATGCTTAGGATTGGGTCTTGTCCATCACATCATTCTCCTAATGATGTGATCCCGCTATCAATGACATCCAATGTCCATGGTCAGGAAACCGTAACCATCTATTGATCAACGAGCCAGTCAACTAGAGGCTTACTAGGGACATGGTGTTGTCTATGTATCCACACATGTATCTGAGTTTCCTATCAATACAATTCTAGCATGGATAATAAACGATTATCATGAACAAGGAAATATAATAATAACTAATTTATTATTGCCTCTAGGGCATATTTCCAACAGTCTCCCACTTTCACTAGAGTCAATAATCCAGTTCACATCGATATGTGATTAACACTCAAGGTCACATCCCCATGTGACTAACACCCAAAGAGTTTACTAGAGTCAATAATCTAGTTCACATCGATATGTGATTAACACTCGATGAGTTCTGGGTTTGATCATGTTATGCTTGTGAGAGATGTTATAGTCAACGGGTCTGAATCTTTCAGATCCGTATGTACTTCGCAAATTTCTATGTCATCTTGTAGATGCAGCTACTACGCTATATTTGGAGCCATTTCAAATAACTGTTCTACTTGGAGCTATTCTAAATTGTTGCTCCATTATACGTATCCGGTATCTCTACTCAGAGCTATCCGGATAGGTGTTAAGCTTGCATCGACGTAACCCTTTACGACGAACTCTTTTACCACCTCCATAATCGAGAAAATTCCTTAGTCCACTAGTTACTAAGGATAACTTTGACCGCTGTCATGTGATCCATTCTTAGATCACTCTTGTACCCCTTGACTGACTCATGGCAAGGCACATTTCAGGTGCGGTACACAGCATAGCATACTGTAGAGCCTATGTCTTAAGCATAGGGGACGACCTTCGTCCTTTCTCTCTATTCTGCCGTGGTCGAGCTTTAAGTCTTAACTTCATACCGTACAACTCAGGCAAGAACTCCTTCTTTGACTGATCCATCTTGAACACCTTCAAGATCATGTCAAGGTATGTGCTCATTTGAAAGTACCATTAAGCGTTTCGATCTATCCTTATAGATCTTGATGCTCAATGTTCAAGTAGCTTAATCCAGGATTTCCATTGAAAAACACTTTCCAAATAACCCTATATGCTTTCCAGAAATTCTACGTCATTTCTGATCCATAATATGTCAACAACATATACTCATCAGAAATTCTATAGTGCTCCCACTCACTTCTTTGGAAATACAAGTTTCTCATAAACTTTGTATAAACCCAAAATCTTTGATCATCTCATCAAAGCATACATTCCAACTCCGAGATGCTTACTCCAGTCCTTAGAAGGATTGCTGGAGCTTTGCATACTTATTAGCATCTTTCAGGATTGACAAAACCTTCCGGTTGTATCACATACAACCTTTCCTCAAGAAAATCGTCGAGGAAACAATGTTTTGACATCCTATCTGCAAGATTTCATAAATAATGCAGTAATCGCTAATATAATTCCAATAGACTCTTAGCATCGCTACGAGTGAGAAATTCTCATCGTAGTCAACTCCTTGAACTTGTCAGAAACTTCTTAACGACAAGTCGAGCTTTCTTAATGGTGACATTTACCATCATTGTCCGTCTTCCTTTTAAAATCCATCTGTACTCAACAACCTTACGACCATCGAGTTGTTCTGCCAAAGTCTATACTTTGTTTTCATATATGGATCCTCTCTCGGATTTTATGGCCTTGAGCCATTTATCGGAATCCGGGCCCACCATCGCTTCTCCATAGCTCGTAGGTTCATTGTTGTCTAGCAACATGACTTCCAAGATAGGATCACGTACCACTCTGAAGTAGTATGCATCCTTGTCATCCCACGAGGTTTGGTAGTGACTTGATATGAAGTTTCATGATCACTATCATAAGCTTCCACTTCAATTGGTGTAGGTGCCACAGGAACAACTCCCTGTGCCCTGTCACACACTAGTTGAAGAGACGGTTCAATAACCACATCAAGTCTCCACCATCCTCCCACTCAATTCTTTCGAGAGAAACTTTTCCTCGAGAAAGGACCCGATTCTAGAAACAATCCCTTATTGCTTTCGAATCTGAGATAGGAGGTATACCCAACTGTTTTGGGTGTCCTATGAAGATGCATTTATCCGCTTTGGGTTTGAGCTTATCAGCCTGAAACCTTTTCACATAAGCGTCGCAGCCCCAAACTTTTAAGAAATGACAGCTTAGGCTTCTCTAAACCATAGTTCATACGGTGTCATCTCATCGGAATTACGTGGTGCCCTATTTAAAGTGAATGTGGTTGTCTTTAATGCCTAACCCATAAACTATCGTGGTAATTCGATAAGAGACATCATGGTATGCGTCATATCCAATAGGGTGCAGTTATGATGTTCGGATACACCATCTCGCTACGGTGTTCCAGGTTGCATTAGTTGTGAAACAATTTCCACAATGTCTTAATTATGTTCCAAACTCGTAATTCAGATATTCATCTCTATGATCATATCATAGATCTTTTATCCTCTTGTCACGACGATCTTTCAACTTCACCCTGAAATTACTTGAACCTTTCAATAATTCAGACTCGTGATTCATCAAGTAAATATACTCAACATCTACTCAAATTATCTGTGAAGTAAGAGCATAACGATATCCACTACACGCCTCAGCATTCATTGGACTGCACACATCAAAATGTATTACTTCCAACAAGTTGCTTTCTAGTTCCATTTTACTGAAAACGAGGCTTTCAGTCATCTTGCCCATGTGGTATGATTTGCATGTCTCAAGTGATTCAAAATCAAGTGAGTTCAAACGGTCCATTTGCATGGAGTTTCTTCATGCATATACACCAATAGACATGGTTCGCATGTCTCAAACCTTTTTAAAAAAATGAGTGAGTCCAAAGATCCATCAACATGGAGCTTCTTCATGCGTTTCATACCGATATGACTTACGTGGCAGTGCCACAAGTAGGTGGTACTATCATTACTATCTTATATCTTTTGGCATGAACATGTGTATCACTACGATTGAGATTCAACAAACCATTCATTTTAGGTGCAAGACCATTGAAGGTATTATTCAAATAAACAGAGTAACCATTATTCTCTTTAAATGAATAACTGTATTGCGATAGACATAATCCAATCATGTCTATGCTCAACGCAAACACCAATCTCGATGGTAGAGGGAGCGTACGATATTTGATCAACCTTGGAAATACTTCCAACACATATCGTCATCTCACTTTTAGCTAGTCTCCATTTATTCCGTAGCTTTTATTTCGAGTTACTAACACTTAGCAACCGAACCGGTATCTAATACCCTGGTGCTACTAGGAGTACTAGTAAAGTACACACCAACACAATGTATATCCAATATACTTCTATCGACCTTGCCAGCCTTCTCATCTACCAAGTATCTAGGGTAATTCTGCTCCAGTGGCTGTTCCCCTTATTACAGAAGCACTTAGTCTCGGGTTTGGGTTCAACCTTGGGTTTCTTCACTAGAGCAGCATCTGAATTGCCGTTTCATGAAGTATCCCTTCTTGCCCTTGCCCTTCTTGAAACTAGTGGTTTCACCAACCATCAACAATTGATGATCCTTCTTGATTTCTACTTTTGTGGTGTCAAACATCGCGAATATCTCAAGGATCATCATATATGTCCCTAATATATCATAGTTCATCACGAAGCTCTAGCAGCTTGGTGGTAATGACTTCGGAGAACCATCACTATTTCATCTGGAAGATCAACTCCCACTCGATTCAAGCGATTGTTGTACTCAGACAATCTGAGCACAAGTTCAACAATTGAGCTTTTCTCCCTCAGTTTGCAGGCTAAGAAAATCGTCGGAGGTCTTATACCACTTGACGTGGGCACGAGCCTGAAATCCCAATTTCAGCCCTCAAAACATCTCATATGTTTCGCGACGTTTCAAAACGTCTTCGGTGCCTCAACTCTAAACCGTTTAACTGAACTATCACATAGTTATCAAAATGTGTATGTCAGATGTTCGCAACATCCACAGACGACGTTCGAGGTTCAGCACACCGAGTGGTGCATTAAGGACATAAGCCTTCTATGAAGCAATGAGGACAATCCTCAGTTTACGGACCTAGTCCGCATAATTGCTACTATCAACTTTCAACTAAATTTTCTCTAGGAACATATCTAAACAGTAGAACTGAAGCGCGAGCTATGACATAATTTGCGAAGACCTTTTGACTATGTTAAGGATAATTAAGTTCATCTTATGAACTCCCACTTAGATAGACATCCCTCTAGTCATCTAAGTGATTACATGATCCGAGTCAACTAGGCCGTGTCCGATCATCACGTGAGACGGACTAGTCAACATCGGTGAACATCTTCATGTTGATCGTATCTTCTATACGACTCATGCTCGACCTTTCGGTCTCTTGTGTTCCGAGGCCATGTCTGTACACATGCTAGGCTCGTCAAGTCAACCTAAGTGTTTCGCGTGTGTAAATCTGTCTTACACCCGTTGTATGTGAACGTTAGAATCTATCACACCCGATCATCACGTGGTGCTTCGAAACAACGAACTGTCGGAACGGTGCACAGTTAGGGGGAACACTTTCTTGAAATTATTATGAGGGATCATCTTATTTACTACCGTCGTTCTAAGTAAACAAGATGCAAAAACATGATAAACATCACATGCAATCAAATAGTGACATGATATGGCCAATATCATATTGCTCCTTTTGATCTCCATCTTTGGGGCTCCATGATCATCAACGTCACCGGCATGACACCATGATCTCCATCATCATGATCTCCATCATCGTGTCTCCATGAAGTTGTCACGTCATCTATTACTTCTACTACTACAGCTAACGGTTAGCAATAAAGTAAAGTAATTACATGACGTTTATGTTGACACGCAGGTCATAAATAAATTAAGACAACTCCTATGGCTCCTATCGGTTGTCATACTCATCGACATGCAAGTCGTGATTCCTATTACAAGAACATGATCAATCTCATACATCACATATATCATTCATCACATCCTTTGGCCATATCACATCACATAGCATACCCTGCAAAAACAAGTTAGACGTCCTCTAATTGTTGTTTGCATGTTTTACGTGGATGCTATGGGTTTCTAGCAAGAACGTTTCTTACCTACGCAAAAACCACAACGTGATATGCCAATTGCTATTTACCCTTCATAAGGATCCTTTTCATCGAATCCGATCCGACTAAAGTGGGAGAGACAGACACCCGCCAGCCACCTAATGCAACTAGTGCATGTCAGTCGGTGGAACCGGTCTCACGTAAGCGTACGTGTAAGGTTGGTCCGGACCGCTTCATCCCACGATGCCGCCGAATCAAGATAAGACTAGTAACGGCAAGCATATTGAACAAAATCAACGCCCACAACTACTTTGTGTTCTACTCGTGCATAGAAACTACGCATAGACCTAGCTCATGATGCCACTGTTGGGGAACGTAGCATAAATTCAAAATTTTCCTACATGTCACCAAGATCTATCTATGGAGTCATCTAGAAACGAGGGAGGAGTGGATCTACATACCCTTGTAGATCGCGCGCGGAAGCGTTCAAGAGAACGGGGTTGATGGAGTCGTACTCGTCGTGATCCAAATCACCGATGATCCTAGCGCCGAATGGACGGCACCTCCGCGTTCAACACACGTACGGAGCAGCGACGTCTCCTCCTTCTTGATCCAGCAAGGGGGGAGGAGAGGTTGATGGAGATCCAGCAGCACGACGGCGTGGTGGTGGAAGTAGCGGGATTCCAACAAGGCTTCGCCAAGCGCTGCGGGAGGAGGAAGGTGCGTCATGGGAGGGAGAGGGAGGCGCCAGGGATTAGCTTGGGCTGCCCTCCCTTCCCCCCACTATATATAGGGCCAAGGGAGAGGGGGAGGGCGCAGCCTTGCCCCTTCCTCCAAGGAAGGGTGCGGCCAAGGGGGGGGAGGAGTCCATCCTCCCCAAGGCACCTCGGAGGTGCCTTCCCCCTTTAGGACTCTCCCCTCCTCTTGTCCCTTTGGCGCATGGGCCTCTAGGGGCTGGTGCCCTTGTCCCATGTAGGCCAAGGCGCACCCCCTACAGCCCATGTGGCTCCCGGGGCAGGTGGCCCCACCCGGTGGACCCCCGGGACCCTTCCGGTGGACCCGGTACAATACCGGTGACCCCGAAACTTGTCCCGATGGCCGTAATAGCACTTCCTATATATAATTCTTTACCTTCGGACCATTCCGAAACTCCTCGTGACGTCCGGGATCTCATCCGGGACTCCGAACAACTTTCGGGTTACCGCATACTAATATCTCTATAACCCTAGCGTCACCGAACCTTAAGTGTGTAGACCCTATGGGTTCGGGAGACATGCAGACATGACCGAGATGACTCTCCGGTCAATAACCAACAGCGGGATCTGGATACCCATGTTGGCTCCCACATGTTCCATGATGATCTCATCGGATGAACCACGATGTCAAGGACTTAATCAATCCCATATGCAATTCCCTTTGTCTAGCGGTACGATACTTGCCCGAGATTCGATCGTCGGTATCCCGATACCTTGTTCAATCTCGTTACCGGCAAGTCTCTTTACTCGTTCCGTAACACATCATCCCGTGATCAACTCCTTGATCACATTGTGCACATTATGATGATGTCCTACCGAGTGGGCCCAGAGATACCTCTCCGTCACATGGAGTGACAAATCCCAGTCTCGATTCGTGCCAACCCAACAGACACTTTCGGAGATACCCGTAGTGTACCTTTATAGCCACCCAGTTACGTTGTGACGTTTGGCACACCCAAAGCACTCCTACGGTATCCGGGAGTTGCACAATCTCATGGTCTAAGGAAATGGTACTTGACATTAGAAAAGCTTTAGCATACGAACTACACGATCTAGTGCTATGCTTAGGATTGGGTCTTGTCCATCACATCATTCTCCTAATGATGTGATCCCGTTATCAATGACATCCAATGTCCATGGTCAGGAAACCGTAACCATCTATTGATCAATGTGCCAGTCAACTAGAGGCTTACTAGGGACATGGTGTTGTCTATGTATCTACACATGTATCTGAGTTTCCTATCAATACAATTCTAGCATGGATAATAAACGATTATCATGAACAAGGAAATATAATAATAACTAATTTATTATTGCCTCTAGGGCATATTTCCAACAGTGCACCCCCCATATGGGCCGTCCTAGGTGGATAAGGAAAAGGGGAGGAGGAAAGGAAAGAGAGGGAATAGGATTCCCCCTTCCTCCCCCTCTCCTCTCTTTCCTTCCCCTTCCGTACACAAGGAAAGGGGCGCGCAGGGCAATGCAGGGCCCCTAGGGGGCGGCGGCTGCTACCTCTTGAGCATGCATTGGTTTTCCCTTGAAGAGGAAAGGGTGATGCAACGAAGTAGCGTAAGTATTTCCCTCGGTTTTTGAGAACCAAGATATCAATCCAGTAGGAGACTACGCGCAAGTCCCTCGTACCTGCACAAACAATCAAGAACCTTGCAACCAACGCGATAAACGGGTTGTCAGTCCCTTCACGGCCACTTGAAAAAGTGAGATCTAATAAATATAATAAGATAAATATTTTTTGGTATTTTTGTTGTATAGATTGAAAAGTAAAGATCCCAAAATAAACGGCAACATAAATAACTAGTTGACAGAAAATAATATGATGGAGAATAGACCCGGGGGCCATAGGTTTCACTAGTGGCTTCTCTCAAGATAGCATAATCTACGGTGGGTGTGTTGGAGATATGCCCTAGAGGCAATAATGTATGATGATATTTCCTATGTGTTTATGAATAAAGATAGTCCTTGGACATTATCAAAGATGTGTATCAGCAAGTACGTGACTTGTTTGTGGGACTATGCATTGTATGATGACTGTCCTAAAAGGTCCCTAGTCGAAAGGGCTGTGTGGACGTGCAGCCAACTAGACTAGCATATGACATGGTCGATGGCTTGGTCTCACTAGCCATGGAGCATTGGATGCTAACCGGATAATATGGACTTGGAAGGATCTGGTCGGATTCGACGTAATCGGATCCGAGTCGAGATAAGGTCCGAGTCAGACAGACCCAACTATGAGATGCAGCGATATGTCATCTGTGAGTCTCTAGTACAACATATGTTCTATGTCCTAAGACCTGAGCTGACACATGTTCTTGGGATGGTGACAGACTTGCTTTGGGCCAACCAAACGCTACTCCGTAACTAGGTAGTTATAAAGGTAGGTTTCGGGTTTGTCCAGAACCATGCCACGAGACGTGGTCGAGCAAGATGGGATTTGCCCCTCCGATCAGGAGAGATATACTTTGGGCCCCTCGTGTGATCCGACCAGGATAAGCATGGCCATGCGACAAGGATTATGAGATAATCCGTTTTATGGTCGGCATCACTGGAACGAGAAAGAGGTCGGGCTAGCACAAGGATGACAGACTCGCCTTGAGATCGACAACATATATCGTGTGGCAAAAGGAATGGAAGTGTGATGTACAGGTTCGCTAACCAGCTTCATAGTCTGCTTGGTGTTCGGCATGCCTTGCTAGAGGCTGCTACCAATCGTGCAGTTCGGAGTTGATCCGAACTGCGACCAAGCCGACTTGAACCTAAGGGGTCGCGCGCTTAAGGGAAGGAACCTACGAGGTCGGATCCGAGGACACTGGTCGGATGTGATCCGAACTGTATTCGGATTGTGGCTGAGTAGACTTATGGGCTTTAGGGTCCGTGCGAGGCCCAAGTGTTGAGCCCGCGACGGACGCCTATATATAGTGGAGGTGTCGCACACTCACGCGGCTGATCGCTTCGGCGCTGTCACTAGGGTTTGCATGTGTTGCGAATAGACACCTCCACTCGCCGCCGATTGTGTGATCGGACCTAGCAGTCTGCCGCACGATGTTCCTCCTGCACGCGCGAATACCGTTTGAGGCGGTGCACTTGCGCCGCTCCGGCGAACCTATACGTGGGAACCGACCACCGGTTGTACGAGGGAGATCGGATGAGGAGAAGACGATCCACGCGTACGCACTGCCCCAACTCTTCTTCCGCTGCACGGCACTACGCGTCTAGTGGTAACGAACTGTGATCCATCTCCCATAGCATGTTCTTGGTTGTTCTGCACATAGTAAATTTTAATTTGTAGTCGACGCACCCTACCATAGATCTCAACAGGGTGAACAAATTACTATTGAGCAATTGATAGAAAAGTGCATAGTTATGAGAATATCTAGGCATGATCATGTATATAGGCATCACGTCTGTGACAAGTAGACCGAAACGATTCTGCATCTACTACTATTACTCCACACATCAACCGCTATCCAGCATATATCTAGAGTATTAAGTTCATAAGAACAGAGTAACGCATTAGGCAAGATGACATGATGTAGAGGGATAAATTCAAGCAATATGATATAAACCCCATATTTTTATCCTCGATGGCAACAATACAATATGTGCCTCGCTGCCCCTGCTGTCACTGGGAAAGGACACCGCAAGATTGAACCCAAAGCTAAGCACTTCTCCCATTGCAAGAAAGATCAATCTAGTAGGCCAAACCAAAATGATAATTCGAAGATACTTGCAAAGATATTTAAATCATGCATAAAAGAATTCAGAGAAGAATCAAATATTGTTCATAGATAATCTTGATCATAAACCCACAATTCATCGGATCTCGGCAAACACACCACAAAACGAAGTACATCGAATAGATCTCCAAGCGAATCGAGGAGAACTTTGTATTGAGATCCAAAGAGAGAGAAGAAGCCATCTAGCTAATAACCATGGACCCGAAGGTCTGTAGTAAACTACTCACACATCATCGGAGAGGCTATGGTGTTGATGTAGAACCCCTCCGTGATCGATTCCCCCTCCGGCGGAGCGCCGGAAAAGGCCCCAAGATGGGATCTCACGGGTACAGAAGGTTGTGTTGGTGGAAATAGGGTTTCGTGGTGCTCCTTGGTGTTTTCAGGGTATATGAGTATATATAGGCGAAAGAAGTAGGTCGTTGGAGCTACAAGGGGCCCACGAGGGTGGGGGCGCGCCCTCCTACCTCGTGGCTGCCTGGCTGCTTCCTTGACGTCCACTCCAAGTCTCCTGGACCACGTTTGTTAAAAAAAGATCCTCGCGAAGGTTTCATTCCGTTTGATATTCCTTTTCCGCGAAACACTGAAATAGGCAAAAACATCAATTTGCACCGGGCCTTCGGTTAAAAGGTTAGTCCCAAAAATAATATAAAAGTGCATAATAAAGCCCATTAAACATCCAAAACAGATAATATAATAGCATGGAACAATCAAAAATTATAGATACGTTGGAGACGTATCAAGCATCCCCAAGCTTAATTCCTGCTCCTCCTCGAGTAGGTAAATGATAAAAACATAATTTTTGATGTGGAATGATACCTAACATAATTTGAAAGTAATTCTCTTTATTGTGGCATGAATGTTCGGATCCGAAAGATCCAAGATAAAAGTTTAATATTGACATAAAAATAATAGTACTTCAAGCATACCAACTAAGCAATTATGTCTTCTCAAAATAACATGGCCAAAGAAAGCTTATCCCTACAAAATCATATAGTTTGGCTATGCTTCATTTGCGTCACACAAAAATGCTCTCATCATGCACAACCCCGATGACAAGCCAAGCAATTGTTTCATACTTTAGTAATCTTAAACTTTTTTCAACTTTCACGCAATACATGAGCATGAGCCATGGACATAGCACTATGGGTGGAATAGAATATGATAATGGAGGTTGTGTGGAGAAGACAAAAAAGGAGAAACTCTCACATTGACGTGACTAATCAACGGGCTATGGAGATGTCTATCAATTGATGTCAATGCAATGAGTAGGATTGCCATGCAACGGATGCACTAGAGCTATAAATGTATGAAAGGTCAACAAAAGAAACTAAGTGGGTGTGCATCCAACTTGCTTGCTCATGAAGACCTAGGGCATTTGAGGAAGCCCATTGTTGGAATATACAAGCCAAGTTCTATAATGAAAATTCCTACTAGTATATGAAAGTGACAGAATAAGAGACTCTCTATCATGAAGACCATGGTGCTACTTTGAAGCACAAGTGTGGTAAAAGGATAGTAGCATTGCCCCTTCTCTCTTTTTTCTCTTTTTTTGGGCCTTCTCTTTTTTTGGCCTTTCTCTTTTTTTCCTCACATAGGACAATGATCTAATAATGATGGACATCACACTTCTATTTATTTACAACTCAAGGATTACAACTCGATACTTAGAACAAAATTTGACTCTATATGAATGCCTCCGGTGGTGTACCGGGATGTGCAATGAATCAAGAGTGACATGTATGAAATTATGCATGGTGGCTTTGCCACATATACTATGTCAACTACATGATCATGCAAGGCAATATGACAATGATGAAGCGTGTCATAATAAATGAAACGGTGAAAAGTTGCATGGCAATAAATTTCACAATGGATATGGAAATGCCATAATAGGTAGGTATGGTGGCTGTTTTGAGGTAGATATAAGGAGGTTTATGTGTGATAGAGCATATCATATCACGGGGTTTGGATGCACCAGCGAAGTTTGCACCAACTCTCAAGGTGAGAAAGGGAAATGCACGGTACCGAAGAGGCTAGCAATGAAGGAAAGGTGAGAGTGCGTATAATCCATGGACTCAACATTAGTCATAAAGAACTCACATACTTATTGCAAAAATCTACATGTCATCAAAAACCAAGCATTACGTGCATGCTCCTAGGGGGATAGATTGGTAGGAAAAGACCATCGCTCGTCCCCGACCGCCACTCATAAGGATGACAATCAAAGAACACCTCATGTTTCAAATTTGTCACACAAAGGTCACCATACGTGCATGCTACGTGACTTGCAAACTTCAACACAAGTATTTCTCAAATTCACAACCACTCAACTAGCACGACTCTAATATTACCATCTTCATATCTCAAAACAATCATCAAGTATCAAACTTCTCATAGTATTCAATGCACTTTTTATGAAAGTTTTTATTATACCCATCTTGGATGCCTATCATATTAGGACTAATTTTATAGCCAAAGCAAATTACCATGCTGTTCTAAAAGACTCTCAAAATGATATAAGTGAAGCATGAGAGATCAATAATTTCTATAAAATAAAACCACCACCGTGCTCTACAAAGGTATAAGTGAAGCACTAGAGCAAAATTATCTAGCTCAAAAGATATAAGTGAAGCGCATAGAGTATTCTAATAAATTCCGATTCATGTGTGTCTCTCCAAAAGGTGTGGACATCAAGGATGATTGTGGTAAACTAATAAGCAAAGACCCAAATCATACAAGACGCTCCAAGCAAAACACATATCATGTGGTGAATAAAAATATAGCCTCAAGTAAAGTTACCGATAGACGAAGACGAAAGAGGGGATGCCTTCCGGGGCATCCCAAGCTTAGACTTTTGGTTGTCCTTGAATTTTACCTTGGGATGCCATGGGCATCCCCAAGCTTAGGCTCTTTCCACTCCTTATTCCAAAATCCATCAAATCTTTACCCAAAACTTGAAAACTTCACAACACAAAACTCAACAGAAAATCTCATGAGCTCCGTTAGTATAAGAAAACAAACCACCACTTAAGGTACTGTAATGAACTCATTCTTTATTTATATTGGTGTTAAACCTACTGTATTCCAACTTCTTTATTGTTCATAACCTCCGATACTAGCCATAGATTCATCAAAATAAGCAAACAACACACGAAAAACAGAATCTGTCAAAAACAGAATAGTCTATAGTAATCTGTAGGTTTCGAATACTTATGTAACCCCAAGAATTCTGAAATAAATTGTTGGACGTGAGGAATTTGTCTATTAATCATCTGCAAAAATAATCAACCTAATCGCACTCTCCAGTAAAAATGGCAGAAAATCTCATGAGCTCTAAAGTTTCTGTTTGTTACAGCAAGATCGCAAAAACTACCCCTAGTCTTCCCAAAGGTTCTACTTGGCACAAACACTAATTAAAAGCATAAAACCACATCTAAACAGAGTCTAGATGAATTATTTATTACTAAATAGAACCGAAAAGCAAGAAACAAAAATAAAATTGGGTTGCCTCCCAACAAGCGCTATCGTTTAACGCCCCTAGCTAAGCACAAAAGCAAGAATAGATCTAGGTATTATCATCTTTGGTAGGCAATTCTTCAATGGAACACTTATAACCCTTGGGAGTTTCCTTATTTTTATTAATGATCAGACTCCTAGGCAAGAAATCAAGAAATTCATTTGTAGCAAAAGGTTCCTTAATGATATTGAAGAAGTCGGGGTGAACACTTATTGATTTGGGATCCGCATTTTCCTTATTAGAAGATTCACCCTTATTTTTAGGAACATATATTAATTTGGCAATCTTGGTAGTAGGAGGATTTGGAGTATTTTTAACGGATGAAAAGGCAGACCCTAAATTAGTAATAATATCCTCAAGTTTACTAATTCTTGTGCAATCTTGATCTATTCTTTCGTTAACTATATGTTCTTTTTCTTTAAAAAAAATTCAGAGTAACCCCTACCTTAGATCCATATTGGGTGATTTGGTTGTGGATATTTTTATCCAAATTTTCAATCAACTCCACAGAGGCAACTTTATTTTCAATAATTTCAAGCCTTTGCATCACATGTTTCAAAGTTAAAATAGTTCCATTAACCAAAAGAGGTGGTGGGCCAAACAAATCTATCATAGCATTATAAGAATCAAAAGTGAAATTCCCTCCGGTAATGGTATCAAGAATATATCTATTCCAAGGAGTGATGCCTAAATAAAAATTGCAAAGACGAACGGTAGTGGATTGCTTCCTAGTAGATCTATTCTGAGCATTGCAAATTCTATGCCAAGCATCTTTTAGATTTTCTCCCTCCCTTTGTTTAAAATTAAGAACTTCATAATCGGGAGTACAAACAATGATAGAAGGATTAGCCATGATGACACACGGCGACACAAGAAGCAAGCGAAAAAGAGGCGAACAGAAAAAGAGGGCGAATAAAATGGCAAGGGTGAAGTGGGGGAGAGGAAAACGAGAGGCAAATGGCAAATAATGTAATGCGAGGGATAAGAGTTTGTGATGGGTACTTGGTATGTCTTGACTTGTGCATAGATCTCCCCGACAACGGTGCCAGAAATCCTTCTTGCTACCTCTTGAGCACTGCGTTGGTTTTCCCTAGAAGAGGAAAGGGTGATGCAGCAAAGTAGCGTAAGTATTTCCCTCAGTTTTTGAGAACCAATGTAGCAATCCAGTAGGAGACTACACGCAAGTCCCTCGTACCTACAAAAACAAATAAGAACCTCACAACCAACGCGATAAAGGGGTTGTCAAGCTCTTCATGGTCACTTACGAGAGTGAGATCTGATAGAGATAATAAGATAAATATTTTTGGTATTTTTATGATATAGATTGAAAGTAAAATAGATTGGAAACTTGTATGATAAAAGATAGACCCCGGGGCCATAGGTTTCGCTAGTGGCTTGTCTCAAGATAGCATAAGTATTACGATGGGTGAACAAATTACTATCGAGCAATTGATAGAAAAGTGCATAATTATGAGAATATCTAGCATGATCATGTATATAGGCATCAGTCCTCGACAAGTAGACCGAAACAATTCTGCATCTACTACTATTACTCCACACATCGACCGCTATCCAGCATGCATCTAGAGTATTAAGTTCATAAGAAAAGAGTAACACATTGCTACCACTTGAGCACTGCTTTGGTTTTCCCTTGAAGAGAAAAGGGTGATGCAGTAAAGTAGCGTAAGTATTTCCCTCAGTTTTTGAGAACCGATGTATCAATCCAGTAGGAGACTACACGCAAGTCCCTCGTACCTACACAAACAAATAAGAACCCTCACAACCAACGCGATAAAGGGGTTGTCAATCCCTTCACGGTCACTTAGGGAGTGAGATCTGATAGAGATAATAATAATAATAAGATAAAGATTTTTGATATTTTTATGATATAGATTGAAAGTAAAGATTGCGAAATAAAATAGATTGGAAACTTATATGATAAGAGATAGACTCGGGGGCCATAGGTTTCACTAGTGGCTTCTCTCAAGATAGCATAAGTATTACGGTGGGTGTAACATCCCAAATTTTCAATTTGGAATGTTATACATTAGATCATCATGCATATCATATTTTATTTTGCATTTTGGTTGATCCTAGAAATTCTACGCAACTCAATGACCCACAGAGAGAGTTGGGGATTTCGTTATTTTCATATTTGAGTTCTCTCAAATTTTGGGAATAGGATCATTTGATTTTATTTATTTTATCATCAATTATTTCTATTACAAAAATATGAGAGAGGGAATAAAATGACTTTCCCAAAATAAAGAAATATTGAGGATTTAATAAAAAATCAAATAAGATTTTATTTCGGAGTTTTTCGGTGTTTTATTTGAATTTAGAAAAATGTGTGTTTTTCAAAATTGCATTTAGGGCCCAAATAAATGTTCACCTTGTGCAGCTTGATTTTAGAAGCCCGTGAAAATTTATTTCGGAATTTTTGGAGTCCGTTTAGTATTGCTTTTTATTTTTCTTCCGAGCAGAATAATTAAAAAAAAACGAACCGACTTCGGGCCGTACCCGAGCGGGACACCGCCCCGGGGCAGCCTTTAAATAGCGCCGCCCCGAGACGCCCCAGCCATCAGCCCCGCCTCGATCCGCGCGCGCCGCCGGAGCCGCCAACGCCGCCGCCGACGATCCCGCCGCCCGAGGTTCGTCGCGCCTTGTTTTCCGTGCCGAAAAAAGAGAAAAAAAAATTCGGCGTTCGTCGTTTTTCTTTTTCTCGGATTAAATCCGCGATTTTTCTGATCGCGATTCCTGATCCGATTTTTGTTTTAGTTTAACTTTTCGCTCGTTTATCGGAATCAGGCGATTCAAGCGCCTAGGGATTCGTCTCGAAACCCTCTATCCGTTTAACGAACTTAAACAAGTTTTTGCTACTGTAGAATTTGCCCTAGATCCAGATTAGTAGAACGAAGTTGTTTTCTTTCGCCGTTTGTCTTTCGTTGCTTCGTTCGATTTGATTCTTTTTGCCAACCGGAGTTCTTAAGGTTAACCTTCTGGTTAGATCTCTTATTTGAGGTTTACCAGTGCATTATACGAGTACTTATTGTATGCTTGTTTGTTTGTCTGCGATAGAATACCCGGAGTGCACCGCTTGTTACTTCGAATCGTTAGGTTTCGTGGATCATCAGCAAGGCAAGTAACACTTTGATCATACCTTTCCTACTACCCAGTTTTATTGCATTAGATCAATCCTCACACATTGCATGATTAGGATCTAATTAAATTGTGGGATGGGAAGTAGATGAGGTAGTACCTATTACCTGTTTATTTTCAAACCTTTGGGAGTTACTTCTACGTTTGCTTATTATGCCATGCTATGCTAGTAGACGTGGATTGGGTGAGTGATATCCATGACAGATGTGAGATTGTTAATTAATGGTTTATCTAAGGTGGCAACTTAAACACACATCTGGGTGGATTGAGGCACCTGGGTATTCCAGGACTTGCCTATTTTCTTTTGGACCGCCACCCAGGCTCAAAGGGATCATGAGACTATTCATACTAGAAACTTCCGTGTGCAGCCACAAGCTATTATGGGCTCTAGCATAGTTGACTAAGTCGTGCGAACTCTTACAGTGGTAGACTAGCAGATGTAGGGGATGTAGGTGGTACGGTCTACCCGATCGTAAGGTGCTAGCGCTTCTGAAAGACTATGTCTCGGTCATCCGTCTTCTCAAACACCATGTAGTGCGAGAAACCTAACGGAGGCGATCGAGTCTTGTGGGGAAAAGTGCGCAAACCTCTGTAGAGTGTAATAAACTAATCATGGTTAGCCGTGTCCCCGGTTATGGAAATCTTGAGTATCTAGTACTTGTATTTTCATGTGAATCTCAACATGTTACTCTAAATTAATTTTGTTGGGTTATGTTTAATGATGATGCTTAATTGGGATTGAGAATGCTGTCAACCATTCTCAATGTTTAACAACCACCATGATAGTAATTAAATTTTATAACTTTGAAGTAGGGAAAAATTGGCTTTACGCAAAACTGTAACCATAGAGCTTTCCACCAGCCAAATATGCATATAGTATAGCTATTTCATTCCATTACTCTCTATGTGTTACCTTGCCAGGATATTCCATGTGCTGACCCGTTTCGGGCTGCAACGTTAATGTTGCAGACTTTTCAGATGACGATTAAGGAGTTTTTAGGTCGTGGTTCTATACTCAGTGATGCCGTTGGAGTTGATGGACTCACTTATCTTCCAAGAATTCCGCTGTTATCGTTATTAGATGGCCTTAAGCCATACTTATTGTAATAAGTTCTCTTTTGAGACACTCGATGTAATAAGTATGTGATTGCTACTCTGCTATAAATCCTCCGAGTACTGTCTGGTGTCAGCATTACTGATCCAGGGATGACACCGGAGCACAGAGATCAGACTGTTTGAGGTCTGGTCGCTACAGAGATGGTACCAGAGCACACGCTGACTGTAGGACACGATCACTAAGCTAAAGACCTAGATCACTTTTCACTCTCTTCTCTTCTGACCTCTCATCTTTTCTACTCTTTAGGATGGCGGATGCAAGGAACAAGTTCACACAACCGTATGAAGATACACCCTTTGGACGTCACTTGAAGGAAGTCACTAGATACCTGAATATAGGAGTACCAAGCTTCACGGGAACCTACAACGCCACTTTACCTGAAGAAGAGCGTTGGATGATTCAAGTTCAAGTACCAGGAAGGACGTTCATGCCAGTCACTGAGCCCATAGAATTTTCTTTTCATGCACCAACTTGGAGTCTAGGAAAGAGCATGGCAGCTCACATCGCCATGGGACGCATTGGAGAAGTCTACCGCAAGGATCTCAAGGATACTATCTACCAGATTTGTGGGCGCCGAGATGAACACTGGGAGATGATCAGCACCAGGAAGGATAGATCAATCGCAGCTTTTATCCAGGAGCTAAACCAGCACATTCGACGACAGGAGAACCAGATGTGCGCCGACATGATAGACCTGAAGAAGGCAAAGACTAGAATCAAGGAACTGGAGGAAGAACTCAAGGCTACGCGTGAAGATTATGAAGAGGAAATTGAAGTATTGGTGGAGAAGAATAACAACCTGATCAAGAAGATTGGAATATTTATGGGAGGCCTTACACCAGTAGAAGAAGACGAAGAACCCAAGGAAATTAGCCCGGAAGACTACATCATCATCGACGACACCGACTCGGAAGCAGATAGTAGCGATGATGACTATGTTGATGAAGCTGGAGCAGATATCATGGAGTCTGCAACCGAAGAATATTTCTAGTAGACCACCTCATGAGTAGTAGTAGTCCACCATGTAAATATAGTAGTCCGAGCACTTTTGCGATAGATAGATCGATTGTATGCCCTTGTTTGATTGATTGAAGTGAATTGTTTGTTTTGCCTCATGTGCATATGGGTAGTGTTTTCTCTTTAGACCCCCTCTATTCTTATATCTCATCTTTTCTAAACCCCCATATGCCTCCGAGACATGACCCCGGATTTACCTTTCCACCGGAGCTCACCCAGTTGATCCAGCAGCAGAACACATTGATGCAGTTGCTAGTCCAGAATCAAAATCAGGGGAACAACAACAACAACCCACCACCACCACCACCTGTTGACCACTTAGCCCGTTTTCTTAGGCTGAACCCGCCGGTGTTTTCCAGTAGTACCGAGCCGATAGTAGCAGATGATTGGCTCCGCAAGACAGCTAGGGAGTTGACCACAGTAGGATGCACAGATGTGGAGAAGGTGAAGTTTGCCACACATCAGCTAGAAGGACCCGCAGCATCATGGTGGGAGAATTTCACAGCCACTTTCCCAGTAGACACTGTCACATGGGACCAGTTTCAGCAGGCTTTTCGTACTGCCCATGTTTCAGCAGGAGCTATGGCCATGAAGAAGCGTGAGTTTCACAACTTGCGCCAAGGAGGAAGGACAATTGGCCAGTATGTGGAGGAATTTAGTAAGCTAGCACGTTATGCCCCAGATGACGTCGCTACAGATGCAGCTAAGCAGGAGAAGTTTTTAGAAGGACCGAATGATGAGTTGAGCATGCAGTTGATGGTAGCCACCTTCAACAACTACCAGGAGTTGGTAGATCGTGCTCTTATGATTGAAGGGAAGCAGCAGCAGATTGAGAATCGCAAGAGGAAGTATGGACAAGGAAAGTATAATTCAGGAGCTCAGCAGAAGCCACGTTTTACCCCTAGACCGGGAGGATATTTTCAGCATACCCATGGAGGAGGTAGCTCGCACAATCACAATGGCACCAAGAATGGTAATGGCAATGGAGGAAGCAACGGCCAGAACCGCACCAACCCCTCAACCCCAGCCAAGAAGGACCTAAGCCAAGTCACTTGCTTTAAGTGTTCGAAGACAGGACATTATGCCAATGAATGTCCTGAATTACAAAATGGAAATAGCAGTGGAAGTTCTGGGAAGAAGCCGAACCCTTTCAATAGGGGACAGGTGAACCACGTTAGTGTGGAGGAGGTTGAAGCTCAGCCCGATGCAGTAATAGGTAAGTTTTTGGTTAAGTCATTTACTGCACTCGTTCTTTTTGATACTGGTGCATCACATTCATACATCTCAAGGGGATTTGTGGATAAGTATAACCTACCAACCCAAGCCCTTAGGTCACCCATGTTAGTAACCTCGCCCGGAGCAGAGTATGTGGCTAGTTTATGGTGTGATCGGTTACCATTAAGTATTGGTAACTATGTTTTTCCCTCAGACCTAATAGTATTGGAATCTCAAGGGTTTGATGTGATATTAGGCATGGATTGGTTATCAAAGTATGAAGGGAATATTGAATGTGCTAGTAAGGCAATTTTGCTTACCACCCCAGAAGGGAGAAGGATCAAGTATGTATCCCGGCATGTGCCAAAGAGGACTCAAGTAAATTGCTTAACATGAGTTGTGCAGGAGGAAGTACCAGTGGTAAGGGATTTTCCCGATGTATTTCCGGAAGAGTTGCCAGGCATGCCACCGGATAGAGATATTGAGTTTTTGATTGAGCTATTGCCAGGCACAGGGCCAATATCAAAGAGACCTTATAGGATGCCAGCAAAGGATTTGGTGGAAATTAAGAAGCAGATTAAGGAGTTACTGGATAAAGGATATATTTGCCCAAGTTCTTCACCTTGGGGATCGCCAGTACTACCAGTAGAGAAGAAGGATGGATCGTTAAGGATGGTTGTTGATTATCGAGGATTGAATGAAGTAACGATCAAGAACAAGTACCCACTACCAATGATCAACGATCTGTTTGATCGATTGCAAGGAGATAAGGTATTTTCCAAGATCGATCTGCGATCAGGATACCACCAGTTGAAGATTCGAGAACAGGATATTCCGAAGACAACTTTTACTACCAGGTATGGGCTGTATGAGTATACCGTTATGTCATTTGGTCTGACTAACACACCTGCCTATTTTATGAACATGATGAACAAAGTGTTTATGGAGTTTTTGGATAAGTTCGTCGTAGTGTTCATTGATGATATCCTGGTTTATTCGAAGAATGAAGAGGAACATAAGGAGCATTTGCGTTTGGTACTTGGAAAGCTCAGAGAACATCAATTATATGCCAAGTTCAGCAAATGTGAGTTTTGGTTGAAGGAAGTAGGATTCCTCGGACATGTTATATCTGGAGAAGGTATAGCAGTAGATCCCGCTAAAGTTGAAACCGTGACCAAGTGGGAAGCCCCAACAATAGTTGGAGAGATCCGAAGTTTTCTTGGACTCGCAGGATACTACCGGAGATTTATTGAGAATTTCTCAAAGATTGCGAAGCCTATGACGGAGTTATTAAAGAAAGATACCAAGTTCATATGGACAGAGGAATGTGAGGCTAGTTTCTAGGAGTTGAAGAAACGTTTGGTTACCTCACTAGTGTTGATTTTGCCAGACCAGACCAAGGATTATGAGGTGTATTGCGACGCTTCACGTCGAGGACTTGGAGCAGTGCTTATGCAGGAAGGGAGAGTTGTTTCATATGCCTCAAGACAACTGAAGCCTCATGAGTTGAATTATGCTACGCATGATTTCGAGTTAGCAGCCGTAGTGCATGCATTGAAGGCATGGAGACATTTTCTCATTGGAAATCATTGTGAGGTGTACACAGATCATAAGAGTTTGAAGTACATTTTCACACAGAAGGAGTTGAATCTCAAACAAAGGAGATGGTTGGAGCTCATCAAGGATTATGATATGAAATTGCATTACCACCCCGGAAAGGCTAATGTAGTAGCTGATGCATTAAGCCGTAAGAGCCATGTCAATACATTAATGACGGGAGAAATACCCAAGGAGTTAGCAGAAAATCTTCGTGAACTATGTTTGGAAATAGTTCCGAGAGGCTATGTAGCAGCATTGAAGATTCAGTCAACTTTGATGGATAAAATCAGGGAAGCTCAGAAAGCTGACAAAGAGATTGCCACTATAAAGGAGAACCTGAGCAAAGGAAAAGCTAAAGGATTTCCTGAGGATGAGCACGACACCCTATGGTTTGAAGACCGCGTTTATGTGCCCAATGACCCGGAGATCAGGAAGTTGATTTTGCAAGAGGCACATGACTCACCGTATTCAATTCACCCAAGAAATACCAAAATGTATTTGGATTTGAAGGATATTTTCTGGTGGACCGGAATGAAGAAGGATATTGCGGAGTATGTAGCAGTTTGTGATGTATGTCAGAGAGTAAAGGCAGAGCATCAGAAGCTAGCAGGATTGTTAGAACCATTGCCGATACCCGAATGGAAGTGGGATAAGCTAGGCATGGATTTTATCACGGGATTGCCCAAGACTCGTTCAAGCTATGACTCGATTTGGGGTTGTAGTTGATCGATTGACGAAGGTAGCTCATTTCATCCCAGTAAAGACCACGTACACCAGTGCTAAGTTGGCAAAGATATAAATGACCAGGATCGTATGTGTGCATGGAGTTCCAAGGAGTATCGTATCAGATAGAGGAACCCAGTTTACCTCAAAGTTCTGGAAGCATTTGCACGAAACTTTGGGTACCAGGCTAGAATTCAGTACAGCTTTTCATCCACAGACAGATGGACAGACCGAGAGAGTCAATCAGATTTTGGAGGATATGCTGAGATCTTGTGCGCTAGATTACGGATCTAGTTGGGACGATAATTTGCCATATGCAGAGTTCTCTTACAACAACAGTTACCAAACTAGTTTAAAGATGGCCCCTTTCGAAGCCTTGTACGGAAGGAGGTGCAGGACACCGTTGTCATGGGATGAAGTTGGAGACCGCTAGTTGTTTGGTCCTGACTTGATTAAAGAGTCTGAACAAAAGGTGAAGCTGATTCGCGATAGGCTCAAGGTAGCCCAGTCCAGACAGAAAAGTTATGCAGATTCTAAACGCAAGGAGACAGTTTACGAAGTCGGAGACAGAGCTTATCTTCGAGTATCTCCACTTCGAGGAGCAAAGCATTTTGGAGTTAAAGGGAAGTTAGCGCCACGATTTGTAGAACCATATCGAGTTTTGGAGCGTATGGGAGAAGTGGCCTACAAGTTGGAATTGCCCGAAGGATTGTCAGGAGTACATGATGTGTTCCATGTTTCTCAGTTAAAGAAATGTCACGCGGAGATGGCTGACATACCGTTGAGAGACACAGTGCCATTGGAAACTATTCAGTTGGATAACGATTTGACCTACGAGGAGAAACCAGTTAAGATTCTCGAGTTTGCCAGCCGAGTTACTCGCAGCAAGGTTATTAAGTTTTGCAAAGTTTAGTGGAGCCACCACACGGAGGATAAAGCCACCTGGGAATGAGAGGAAGATTTGCTCAAAGACCACCCTCACCTATTTTCTAGCCAACCCGAATCTCGAGGGCGAGATTCATCTTAAGGGGGGTAGGTTTGTAACATCCCAAATTTTCAATTTGGAATGTTATACATTAGATCATCATGCATATCATATTTTATTTTGCATTTTGGTTGATCCTAGAAATTCTACGCAACTCAATGACCCACGGAGAGAGTTGGGGATTTCGTTATTTTTATATTTGAGTTCTCTCAAATTTTGGGAATAGGATCATTTGATTTTATTTATTTTATCATCAATTATTTCTATTACAAAAATATGAGAGAGGGAATAAAATGACTTTCCCAAAATAAAGAAATATTGAGGATTTAATAAAAAAATCAAATAAGATTTTATTTCAGAGTTTTTTGGTGTTTTATTTGAATTTAGGAAAATGTGCGTTTTTTCAAAATTGCATTTAGGTCCCAAATAAATGTTCACCTTGTGCGGCTTGATTTTAGAAGCCCGTGAAAAGTTATTTCGGAATTTTTGGAGTCCGTTTAGTATTTCTTTTTATTTTTCTTCCGAGCGGAATAATTTAAAAAAAACGAACCGACTTCGGGCCGTACCCGAGCGGGACACCGCCCGGGGGCAGCCTTTAAATAGCGCCGCCCCGAGCCACCCCAGCCCATCAGCCCCGCCTCGATCCGCGCGCGCCACAGGAGCCACCGCCGCCGACGATCACGCCGCCCGAGGTTCGTCGTGCCTCGTTTTCTGTGCCAAAAAAAAGAGAATTTTTTTCTGTGTTTGTCGTTTTTCTTTTTCTCGGATTAAATCCGTGATTTTTCTGATCGCGATTCCTGATCTAATTTTCGTTTTAGTTTAACTTTTCGCTCGTTTATCGGAATCAGGCGATTCAAGCGCCTAGGGATTCGTCTCGAAACCCTCTATCCATTTAACCAACTTAAACAAGTTTTTGCTACTGTAAAATTTGCCCTAGATCCAGATTAGTAGAACGAAGTTGTTTTCTTTCGCCGTTTGTCTTCCGTTGCTTCGTTCGATTTGATACTTTTTGCCAACCGGAGTTCTTAAGTTGAACCTTCTGATTAGATCTCTTATTTGAGTTTTACCTGTGCATTAGATGAGTACTTATTGTATGCTTGTTTGTTTGTCTGCGATAGAATACCTGGAGTGCGCCGCCTGTTACTTCGAATCGTTAGGTTTTGCGGATCATCAGCAAGGCAAGTAACACTTTGATCATACCTTTCCTACTACCCAGTTTTATTGCATTAGATCAATCCTCACACATTGCATGATTAGGATCTAATTAAATTGTGGGATGGGAAGTAGATGAGGTAGTACCTATTACCTGTTTATTTTCAAACCTTTGGGAGTTACTTCTACGTTTGCTTATTATGCCATGCTATGCTAGTAGACGTGGATTAGGTGAGTGATATCCATGATAGATGTGAGATTGTTAATTAATGGTTTATCTAAGTTGGCAACTTAAACACACATCTGGGTGGATTGAGGCACCTGGGTATTCCAGGACTTGCCTGTTTTCTTTTGGACCGCCACCCAGGCTCAAAGGGATCATGAGACTATTCATACTAGAAACTTCCGTGTGTAGCCACAAGCTATTATGGGCTCTAGCATAGTTGACTAAGTCGTGCGAACTCTTACAGTGGTAGACTAGCAGATGTAGGGGATGTAGGTGGTACGGTCTACCCGATTGTAAGGTGCTAGCGCTTCTGAAAGACTATGTCTCGGTCATCCGCCTTCTCGAACACCATGTAGTGTGAGAAACCTAACGGAGGCGATCGAGTCTTGTGGGGAAAAGTGCGCAAACCTCTGCAGAGTGTAATAAACTAATCATGGTTAGCCGTGTCCCTGGTTATGGACATCTTGAGTATCTAGTACTTGGATTTTCATGTGAATCTCAACATGTTACTCTAAATTAATTTTGTTGGGTTATGTTTAATGATGATGCTTAATTGGGATTGAGAATGCTGTCAACCATTCTCAATGTTTAACAACCACCATGATAGTAATTAAATTTTATTCCTTTGAAGTAGGGAAAAAATGGCTTTACGCAAAACTGTAACCATAGAGCTTTCCACCAGCCAAATATGCATATAGTATAGCTGTTTCATTCCATTACTCTCTATGTGTTACCTTGCCAGCATATTCCATGTGCTGACCCGTTTCGGGCTGCAACATTAATGTTGCAGACTTTTCAGACGACGATTAAGGAGTTTTTAGGTCGTGGTTCTATACTCAGTGATGCCGTTGGAGTTGATGGACTCACTTATCTTCCAAGCTTTCCGCTGTTATCGTTATTAGATGGCCTTAAGCCATACTTATTGTAATAAGTTCTCTTTTGAGACACTCGATGTAATAAGTGTGTGATTGCTACTCTGCTATAAATCCTCCGAGTACTGTGTGGTGTCAGCATTACTGATCCAGGGATGACACCGGAGCACAGATATCAGACTGTTTGAGGTCTGGTCGCTATAGTCGGTGAACAAATTAGTGTCGAGCAATTGATAGAAAAGTGCATAATTATGAGAATATCTAGGCATGATCATGTATATAGGCATCACGTCCGAGACTAGTAGACCAAAACGATTCTGCATCTACTACTATTACTCCACACATCGACCGCTATCCAACATGCATCTAGAGTATTAAATTCATAAGAACATAGTAACGCATTAAGCAAGATGGCATGATGTAGAGGGATAAACTCAAGCAATATGATATAAACCCCATCTCTTTATCCTTTATGGCAACAATACAATACGTGCCTTGCTGCCCCTGCTGTCACTGGGAAAGGACACCACAAGATTGAACCCAAAGCTAAGCACTTCTTCCATTGCAAGAAAGATCAATCTAGTAGGCCAAACCAAACTGATAATCCGAAGAGACTTGCAAAGATAACCAATCATACATAAAAGATTTCAGAGAAGAATCAAATATTGTTCATAAATAAACTTGATCATAAACCCACAATTCATCGGATCTCGACAAACACACCGCAAAAAGAGTTACATCAAATAGATCTCCAAGAAGATCGAGGAGAACATTGTATTGAGATACAAAGAGAGAGAAGAAGCCATCTAGCTAATAACTATGGACCCGAAGGTCTGAGGTAAACTACTCACACATCATCGGAGAGGCTATGGTGTTGATGTAGAAGCCCTCTGTGAACAATTCCCCCTCCGGTGGAGCTCCGGAAAAGGCCCCAAGATGGGATCTCTTCGGTACAGAAGGTTGCGGCGGTGGAAATAGGGTTTCATGGTGCTCCTGGATGTTTTCAGGGTATATGGATATATATAGGAGGAAGAAGTAGGTCGGCGGAGCCACGAGGGGCCCACGAGGGTGGAGGGCGTGCCCAGGGGGGTAGGCGCGCCCCCTGCCTCGTGGCCTCCTCGTTGGTTTCTTGATGTCCACTCCAAGTCCCCTAGATCATGTTTGTTCCAAAAATAACTCTCCCGAAGGTTTCATTCCGTTTGGATTTCGTTTGATATTCCTTTTCTGTGAAACACCGAAATAGGAAAAAAACAGCAATTTGCACTCGGCCTTGGGTTAGTAGGTTAGTCCCAAAAATAATATAAAAGTGTATAAATAAGCCCATTAACATCCAAAACAGATAATATAATAGCATGGAACAATCAAAAATTATAGATACGTTGGAGACGTATCAAGCATCCCCAAGCTTAATTCCTGCTCGTCCTCGAGTAGGTAAATGATAAAAAATAGAATTTTTGATGTGGAATGCTACCTAGCATAATTCTCAACGTAATTTTCTTTATTGTGGCATGAATATTCAGATCCGAGAGACTCAAGACAAAATTTTAATATTAACATAAAATAATAATACTTCAAGCATACTAATTAAGCAATCATGTCTTCTCAAAATCATATAGTTTGGTCATGCTCCATTTTCTTCACACAAGAATGCTCTCATCTTGCACAACCCCGATGACAAGCCAAGCAATTGTTTTATACTTTATTAATCTCAAACTTTCTTCAACTTTCACGCAATACATGAGCGTGAGCCATGGATATAACACCGTGGGTGGAATAGAATAATGATAGGGGGTTATGTGGAGAAGAGAAAAAAAAGAAAGTTTCACATCGACGAGGCTAATCAACGGGCTAGGGAGATGCCCATCAATTGATGTCAATGCAAGGAGTAGGGATTGCCATGCAACGGATGCACTAGAGCTATAAATGTATGAAAGCTCAACAAAAGAAACTAACTGGGTGTGCATCCAACTTGCTTGCTCACGAAGACCTAGGGCATTTGAGGAAGCCCATTGTTGGAATATACAAGCCAAGTTCTATAATGAAAAATTCCCACTAGTATATGAAAGTGACAAAACAAGAGACTCTCTATCATAAAGATCATGGTGCTACTATGAAGCACAAGTGTGGAAAAAGGATAGTAGCATTGTCCCTTTTTATTTATTTTCTTCTTTTTTTGGTCCTTTCTTTTTTTATTTGGCCTTTCTATTTTTTTATTTGGGACAATGCTCTATTAATGATGATCATCAAACTTCTATTTATTTACAACTCGATGATTACAACTCGATACTAGAACAAAATATGACTCTATACGAATGCCTCCGGTGGTGTACCGGGAAGGGCAATGAATCAAGAGTGACATGGATGATAAATTATGCATGGTGGCTTTGCCACAAATACGATGTCAACTACATGATCATGCAAAGCAATATGACAATGATGAAGCGTGTCATAAATGAAACGGTGGAAAGTTGCATGGCAATATATCTCGGAATGGCTATGGAAATGCCATAATAGGTAGGTATGGTGGCTGTTTTGAGGAAGATACAAGGAGGTTTATGTCTGATAGAGCGTATCATATCACGGGGTTTGGATGCACTGGCGAAGTTTGCACCAACTCTAAAGGTGAGAAAGGGCAATGCACGGTACCAAAGAGGATAGCAATGATGGAAGGATGAGAGTGCATATAATCCATGGACTCAACATTAGTCATAAAGAACTCACATACTTATTGCAAAAATCTACAAGTCATCAAAAACCAAGCACTACGCGCATGCTCCTAGGGGGATAGATTGGTAGGAAAAGACCATCGCTCGTCCCCGACCTCCACTCATAAGGAAGACAATCAAAGAACACCTCATGTTTCAAATTTGTTACACAACGGTTACCATACGTGTATGCTACGGGACTTGCAATCTTCAACACAATTATTTCTCAAATTAGGACTAATTTCCTAACCAAAGCAAATTACCATGCTGTTCTAAAGGACTCTCAAAATGATATAAGTGAAGCATGAGCGATCGATAATTTCTATAAAATAAAACCACCACCGTGCTCTAAAAGATATAAGTGAAGCACTAGAGCAAAATTATCTAGCTCAAAAGATATATGTGAAGCACATAGAGTATTCTAATAAATTTCAATTCATGTGTGTCTCTCCCAAAAGGTGTGTACAGCAAGGATTATTGTGGTAAACTAAAAAGCAAATACTCAAATCATACAAGATGCTCCAAGCAAAACACATATCATGTGGTGAATAAAAATATAGCCTCAAGTAAAGTTACCGATAGACGAAGACGAAAGAGGGGATGCCTTCCGGGGCATCCCCAAGCTTAGGCTTTTGTTTGTCCTTGAATTTTACCTTGGGGTGCCTTGGGAATCCCCAAGCTTAGGCTCTTGCCACTCCTTGTTCCATAATCCATCAAATCTTTACCCAAAACTTGAAAATTTCACAACGCAAAACTTAAACAGAAAATCTCATGAGCTCCGTTAGTATAAGAAAACAAACCACCACTTAAGGTACTGTAGTGAACTCATTCTTTATTTATTTTGGTGTTAAACATACTATATTCCAACTTCTCTATGGTTCATAACCTCCGATACTATCCATAGATTCATCAAAATAAGCAAACAACACGCGAAAAACAGAATCTGTCAAAAACAGAACAGTCTGTTGTAATCTGTAGGTTTAGAATACTTCTGTAACCCCAAAAATTCCAAAATAAATTGCTGGACGTGAGGAATTTATCTATTAATAATCTGCAAAAATAATCAACCTAATCGCACTCTCCAGTATGGCAGCAAATCTCGTGAGCACTAAAGTTTCTGTTTTGTATAGCATGATCGCAAAGAATTTCCCCAAGTCTTCCCAAAGGTTCTACTTGACACGAACACTAATTAAAATCATAAAACCACATATAAACAGAGGCTAGATGAATTATTTATTACTAAACATAACCAAAAAAGCAAGAAACAAAAATAAAATTGGGTTGCCTCCCAACAAGCGCTATCGTTTAGCTCCCCTAGCTAGGCATAAAAGCAAGAATAGATTTAGGTATTATCATCTTTGGTATGCAATCCATAAGTGGTTCTCATAATAGATTAATAAGGTAATTTAATTTTCTCTCTAGGAAAGTGTTCCATGCCTTTCCTTAATGGAAATTGGAACCTAATATTTCCTTCCTTCATATCAATAATTGCACCAATCGTTCTAAGGAAAGGTCTACCAAGAATAATGGGACATGTAGGATTGCAATCTATATCAAGAACAATGAAATCTACAGGCATATAATTCCTATTTGCAACAATAATAACATCATTAATTATTCCCATAGGTTTCTTAATAGTAGCATCCGCAAGATGCAAGTTTAGAGAGCAATCATCAAAATTACGGAAATCTAGCAAATCACACAAAGTCTTGGGAATAGTAGAGACACTAGCACCAATCGTTCTAAGGAAAGGTCTACCAAGAATAATGGGACATGTAGGATTGCAATCTATATCAAGAACAATGAAATCTACAGGCATATAATTCCTATTTGCAACAATAATAACATCATTAATTATTCCCATAGGTTTCTTAATAGTAGAATCCGCAAGATGCAAGTTTAGAGAGCAATCATCAAAATTACGGAAATCTAGCAAATCACACAAAGTCTTGGGAATAGTAGAGACACTAGCACCATAATTATTAGAGGAATTACTAGGAAATGACCTAGGATTAAAATTATCTCTATACGCGCTATTACCAAAATTGTTCCTACCAACAAAATTCACATCCATAGATTCATTATTATTCTCAATCAAAGTAGACAAAGGGATATCATTAGGATCAGAAGAAACACTCTTATTAGCAAACAATTTCATAAGTTCATCCATCTTTCCACTCAAAACATTGATTTCTTCTATAGCATGCACCTTTTTAGTAGTAGATCTTTCAATGTGCCATTGAGAATAATTAACCATAATATTATCTAGGAGTTTGTAGCTTCTCCTAAGGTGATTTCCATAAACGTGCCTCCCGTAGCCGAATCTAAAAGATTTCTAGAAGCAAAATTCAATCCGGCATAAATTTTTTGTATAATCCTCCAAAGATTCAAACCATGTGTAGGGCAATTACATATCATTAATTTCATCCTCTCGCATGCTTGTGCAACATGTTCATGATCAAGTTGCTTAAAATTCATAATATCATTTCTAAGAGAGATGATCTTAGCGGGGGGGGGGGGGGGGGATACTTAGGGATAAAGAAAAAAGAAATTAGTTGTAGCTTTTAGTTAGTTCACTTTCCATGCCTGTAGTAGTAGTAATTAAAAAGAAAACCCAAAAAGATTTCTCATTCTTCTTTTGCTTGTTGGGAGCTTTCCCGTGTAAATAGTTTTGTTTCTTTTCTTTGGGGGTCGAGAGGAGAATACCATAATGAAAATGTTGAGTGGCTCTCATATGCATTATTGTTGATCTAACAAAGAGCCCATATTACCTTGTCTTCTCTCTTGAATTGAATGCTTTCATATTCCAGCTTAGTCCAATGCACGTGCACTATTATTATTATCCACACTATTCGGTCGTGCAAGTGAAAGGCAATAATGATGATATATGATGAACCGATTTAGATGAGAAAAGCTGGTATGAACTCGACCTCTCTTGTTTTTGTAAATATGGTTAGTCCATCGTTCCTGATTCAGCCTATTATGAAAGAAACATGTTTGCAATGAAAATTAGAGATTGTAGTTGCTTATGCCATGCTTAATTAGCTAGGAGTTTATAATGGTTTACCTTGCATGCCAACATGCTATTAAAATGGTTGTGATGTGGTATGATAGGGTGGTATCCTCCTTTGAACGATTCGGGTGGCTTGACTTGGCACATGTTCACGCATGTAGTTGAAACAAAATCAACATAGCCTCCATGATATTTATGTTCATGGTGCATTATATCCTACTCATGCTTGCATTCGGTGTTGATTAATTTTAATGCATGTTCATGACTGTTGTCGCTCTCTAGCTAGTCGCTTCCCAGTCTTTTTCTAGCCTTCACTTGTACTAAGCGGGAATACTACTTGTGCATCCAACTCCATAAACCCCAAAGTTGTTCCATATGAGTCCACCATACCTACCTATATACGGTATCTACCTGCCGTTCCAAGTAAATTTTTATGTGCCAAACTCTAAACCTTCAAATAAACATTCTGTTTTGTATGCTCGAATAACTCATGTATCAACTAGGGCTGTCTGTATCCTCCATGCTAGGCGGGTTATTCTCAAGAGTGGACTCCGCTCCTCACTACGAGAAAATGGCTGGTCACCGGGATGCCTAGTCCCATGCTTTAACCAAATCAAATCAAAATAATTTCAAACAAAACTCCCCCAGGATTGTTGTTAGTTGGAGGCACCCGTTGTTTCGGGCAAGCCATGGATTGATGCTTGTTGGTGGTGGGGGAGTATAAACTTTACCATTCTGCTTGGGAACCGCCTATAATGTGTGTAGCATGGAAGATATTGAGATCTCTCGGTTGTTATGTTGACAATTAAAGTATACCGCTCAAAATATTATTCATATCTATTTCAAAACCGAGCTCTGGCACCTCTACAAATCCTTGCTTCCCTCTGCGAAGGGCCTATCCATTTACTTTTATGTTGAGTCATCATCCTCTTATTAAAAAGCACCAGTTGGAGAGCACCGCTGTCATTTGCATCCATTACTATTAGTTTACATTGAGTATGACTGTGACTGGATAGTCACTCCTTGATCTTTAAAGGTGCCCTGCATTTATGTTTTGCGGTCTCAGAAAGGGCTAGCGAGATACAATCTTGTTATATCATATCATGATTGTTTTGAGAAAGTGTTGTCATCTGAGATTTGTTATTATTGCTCGCTAGCTGATTATGCCATTGATATGAGTAAAAATGAGACCTAAATGTTATTGTGAATATGGTTAGTTCATAATCTTTGCTGAAAACTTGAATACTGGCTTTACATATTTACAACAACAAGAGCAAACAGAGTTTGTAAAAGTTTTTCTTTATCACTTTCAGTTTATCAACTGAATTGCTTGAGGACAAGCAAAGGTTTAAGCTTGGGGGAGTTGATACGTCTCCGTCGTATCTACTTTTCCAAACATTTCTGCCCTTGTTTTGGACTCTAACTTGCATGATTTGAATGGAACTAACCCAGACAGGCGCTGTTTTCAGCAGAATTGCCATGGTGTTATTTTTGTGCAGAAATAAAAGTTCTCGGAATGACATGAAAATCAACGGAGATTACTTTTGGAATATATAAAAAATAATGGAAGAAGAATCCACGTCAGGGGCCCACACCCTGTCCACGAGGGTGGGAGGCGCGCCTACCCTCTAGGCACGCCCCTGCCTCGTGGGCCCCCTAACGCTCCACCGACCTCAACTCCAACTCCATATATTCGTGTTCGGGGAGAAAAAAATTAGAGAGAAGGATTCATCACGTTTTACGATACGGAGCCGCCACCAAGCCCTAAACTCTCTCGGGAGGGCTCATCTGGAGTCTGTTCGGGGCTTCAGAAAGGGGAATCCATCGCCGTCATCATCATCAACCTTCCTCCATCACCAATTTCATGATGCTCACTGTCGTGCGTGAGTAATTCCATCGTAGGCTTGCTGGACGGTGATGGGTTGGATGAGATTTATCATGTAATCGAGTTAGTTTTGTTAGGGTATGATCCCTAGTATCCACTATGTTCTGAGATTGATGTTGCTATGACTTTGCTATGCTTAATGCTTGTCACTAGGGCCTGAGTGCCATGATTTCAGATCTGAACCTATTATGTTTTCATCAATATATGAGAGTTCTTGATCCTATCTTGCAAGTCTATAGTCACCTATTATGTCTTATGATCCGTTAACCCCGAAGTGACAATAATCAGGATCATTACCGGTGATGACCGTAGTTTGAGGAGTTCATGTATTCACTATGTGTTAAAGCCTTGGTCCGGTACTCTATTAAAAGGAGGCCTTAATATCCCTTAGTTTCCAATAGGACCCCGCTGCCACGGGAGGGTAGGACAAAAGATGTCATGCAGGTTCTTTTCCATAGGCATGTATGACTATATTCGAAATACATGCCTACATTACATTGATGAACTGGAGCTAGTTCTGTGTCACCCTATGTTATGACTGTTACATGATCGATCACATCCGACATAATTCTCCATCACCGATCCATTGCCTACGAGCTTTCCATATATTGTTCTTTGCTTATTTACTTTTCCATTGCTACTGTTACCATCACTATAAAACACCAAAATATTACTTTCGCTACCGTTACTTTTTGCCACCGTTACCACTAATATCATATTACTTTGCTACTAAACACTTTGGTGCAGATATTAAGTTATCCAGGTGTGGTTGAATTGAAAACTTAGCTGCAAATACTTGAGAATATTCTTTGGCTCCCCTTGTGTCGAATCAATAAATTTGGGTTGAATACTCTACCCTCGAAAACTGTTGCGATCCCCTATACTTGTGGGTTATTAGCATGCATCTAGAGTATTAAGTTCATAAGAACAGAGTAACGCATTAAGCAAGATGACATGATGTAGAGGGATAAACTCAAGCAATATGATATAAACCCCATCTTTTTATCCTTGATGGCAACAATACAATACGTGCCTTGCTGCCCCTGCTGTCACTGGGAAAGGACACCACAAGATTGAAACCAAAGCTAAGCACTTCTCCCATTGCAAGAAAGATCAATCTAGTAGGCCAAACCAAACTTATAATTTGAAGAGACTTGCAAAGATAACCAATCATACATAAAAGATTTCAGAGAAGATTCAAATATTGTTCATAGATAAACTTTATCATAAACCCACAATTCATCGGATCTCGACAAACACACCGCAAAAAGAGTTACATCAAATAGATCTCCAAGAAGATCGAGGAGAACATTGTATTGAGATCCAAAGAGAGAGAAGAAGCCATATAGCTAATAACTATGGACCCGAAGGTCTGAGGTAAACTACTCACACATTATCGGAGAGGCTATGGTGTTGATGTATAAGCCCTCCGTGATCAATTCCCCCTCCGGAGGAGCTCCGGAAAAGGCCCCAAGATGGGATCTCTTGGGTACATAAGGTTGGTGGTGGAAATAGGGTTTCGTGGTGCTCCTGGATGTTTTCGGGGTATATGGATATATATATATATATATATATATAGGAGGAAGAAGTAGGTCGATGGAGCCACGAGGGGCCCATGAGGGTGGAGGGCGTGCCCAGGGGGGTAGGCGCGCCCCCCTGCCTCGTGGCTCCTCGTTGGTTTCTTGACTTCCACTCCAAGTCCCCTGGATCACGTTTGTTCCAAAAATAACTCTCTCGAAGGTTTCATTCCGTTTGGATTCTATTTAATATTCCTTTTCTGCGAAACACTGAAATAGGAAAAAAAACACAATTTGCACTGGGCCTTGGGTTAGTAGGTTAGTCCCAAAAATAATATAGAAGTGTATAAATAAGCCCATTAACATCTAAAACAGATAATATAATAGCATGGAACAATCAAAAATTATAGATACGTTGGAGACATATCACGCTTAGGCAAGATGACATGATGTAGAGGGATAAACTCAAGCAATATGATATAAACCCCATCTTTTTATCCTCGATGGCAACAATACAATACGTACCTTGATGCCCCTGCTGTCACTGGGAAAGGACACCGCAAGATTGAACCCAAAGCTAAGCACTTCTCCCATTGCAAGAAAGATCAATCTAGTAGGACAAACCAAACTGATAATTCGAAGAGACTTGCAAAGATAACCAATCATACATAAAGATTTCAGAGAAGAATCAAATATTGTTCATAGATAAACTTGATCATAAACCCACAATTCATCGGATCCCGACAAACACACCGCAAAAGAGTTACATCAAATAGATCTCCAAGAAGATCGAGGAGAACATTGTATTGAGATCCAAAGAGAGAGAAGAAGCCATCTAGCTAATAACTATGGACCCGAAGGTCTGTGGTAAACTACTCACACATATTGGAGAGGCTATGGTGTTGATGTAGAAGCCCTCCGTGATCGATTCCCCCTCCGGCAGAGCTTCGGAAAAGGTCCCAAGATGGGAAAATAGGGTTTCGTGGTGCTCCTAGATGATTTCGTGGTATATGAATATATATAGGAGGAAGAAGTAGGTCGGTGGAGTTGCTGTTGGGGAACGTAGTAATTTCAAAAAGTTTCCTACGCACACACAGGATCATGGTGATGCATAGCAACGAGAGGGGAGAGGTTGTCCACGTACCCTCGTAGACCGAATGCGAAAGCATTAGCACAACGCGGTTGATGTAGTCGTACATCTTCACGATCCGACCGATCCAAGTACCGAACGCACGACACCTCCAAGTTCTGCACACGTTCAACTCGATGACGTCCTGCGAGCTCCGATCCAGCAAAGCTTCACATGAGAGTTTCATCAGCACGACGACATGGTGACGGTGATGATGATGCTACCGATGTAGGGCTTCGCCTAAGCACCGCTACGATATGATCGAGGTGGATTATGGTGGAGGGGGGCACCGCACATGGCTAAGAGATCAATGATCAATTGTTGTGTCTATGGGGTGCCCCTGCCCCCGTATATAAAGGAGCAAGGGGGAGGAGGCGGCCGACCAAGGAGGGTGCGCCAAGGGGGGAGTCCTACTCCCACTAGGAGTAGGACTCCTCCTTTTCCTATTAGGAGTAGGAGAGGGGGAAGGAAAGGGAGAGGAGTTGAAGGAAAGAGGGGGCCGACCCCCTTTGCCCTAAACCAATTCGGTTTGGGCCTTAGGGGGGGCCCACATTCCCCTTGCTGCCCTCTATTTCCACTAAGGCCCATGTAGGCCCATTAAGCCCCCCCGGGGGGGGGGGGGGTTACGGTAACCCTCGGTACTCCAGTATATGTCTGAAACCTTCCGGAACCTTTCCGATGTCCGAACATAGTCGTCCAATATATTGATCTTTACGTCTCGACCATTTCGAGACTCCTCGTTATGTCCATGATCATATTCGATACTCTAATGATGTGATCCCGTTAATCAAATGACAACTCATGTCTATTGCTTTGTACCGAAGGTAGTTCGGTGTCCCGGATATGATCACAGACATGACGAGGAGTCTCGAAATGGTTGAGACGTAAAGATCGATATATTGGACGACTATGTTCAGACATCGGAAAGGTTCCGGAAGGTTTCAGACATATACTGGAGTACCAGGGGTTACCGGAACCCCCCCCTCTCGGGGGGGGGGGGCTTAATGGGCCTACATGGGCCTTAGTGGAAATAGAGGGCAACAAGGGGAGTGTGGGGCGCGCCCCCCCAAGGCCCAAACCGAATTGGTTTAGGGCAAAGGGGGCCGCCCCCCTATTTCCTTCTCCTCCTCTCCCTTTCCTTCCCCCTCTCCTACTCCTAATAGGAAAAGGAGGAGTCCTACTCCTAGTGGGAGTAGGACTCCCCCCTTGGCGCGCCCTCCTTGACCGGCCGCCTCCTCCCCCTTGCTCCTTTATATACGGGGGCAGGGGCACCCCATAGACACAACAATTGACCATTGATCTCTTAGTCGTGTGCGGTGCCCCCCTCCACCATAATCCACCTCGATCATATCGTGGCGGTGCTTAGGCGAAGCCCTGCGTCGGTAGCATCATCATCACCGTCACCATGCCGTCGTGCTGATGAAACTCTCCTGTGAAGCTTCGCTGGATCGGAGCTCGCGGAACGTCATCGAGTTGAACGTGTGCAGAACTCGGAGGTGCCGTGCGTTCGGTACTTGGATCGGTCGGATCATGAAGATGTACGACTACATCAAACACGTTGTGCTAACGCTTGCGCATTCGGTCTACGAGGGTACGTGGAGAACCTCTCCCCTATCGTTTCTATGCATCACCTTGATCCTGTGTGTGCGTAGGATTTTTTTTGGAATTACCACATTCTCCAACAGCAGCTCCACCGACCTACTTCTTTCGCCTATATATATACTCTTATACCTTGAAAACATCCAGGGGAGCCATGAAACCACTTTTCCACCACCACAACCTTCTGTACCCGTGAGATCCCATCTTGGGGCCTTTTCAGAAGCTCCGCCGGAAGGGGAATCGATCACAGAGGGCTTCTACATCAACACCATAGCCTCTCCAATGATGTGTGAGTAGTTTACCACAGACCTTTGGGTCCATAGTTATTATCTAGATGGCTTCTTCTCTCTCTTTGGATCTCAATACAATGTTCTCCTCGATCTTCTTGGAGATCTATTTGATGTAACTCTTTTGCGGTGTGTTTGTCGAGATCCGATGAATTGTGGGTTTATGATCAAGTTTATCTATGAACAATTTTTTATTCTTCTCTGAAATCTTTATGTATGATTGGTTATCTTTGCAAGTCTCTTCGAATTATCGGTTTAGTTTGGCCTACTAGATTGATCTTTCTTGCAATGGGACAAGTGCTTAGCTTTGGGTTCAATCTTGCGGTGTCCTTTCCCAGTGATAGTAGGGGCAGTAAGGCACGTATTGTATTGTTGCCATCGAGGATAAAAAGATGGGGTTTATATCATATTGCTTGAGTTTATCCCTCTACATCATGTCATCTTGCCTAATGCGTTACTCTATTCTTATGAACTTAATACTCTAGATGCATGCTGGATAGCGGTCGATGTGTGGAGTAATAGTAGTAGATGCAGAATCGTGTCGGTCTACTTGACACGGACATGATGCCTATGTTCATGATTATGCCTAGATATTCTCATAACTATGCACTTTTCTATCAATTGCTCGACAGTAATTTTTTCACCCACCGTAATATATGCTATCTTGAGAGAAGCCACTAGTGAAACCTATGGCCCCCGGGTCTACTTTACATCATATAAGTTTCTGATCTATAATTCTAGTTTACTATTTATTTTGCAATCTTTACTTTTCAATCTATACAACAAAGATACCAAAAATATTTATCTTATTATCTTTATCAGATCTCACTTCTGCAAGTGGCCGTGAAGGGATTGACAACCCCTTTATTGTGTTGGTTGCAAGGTTTTGGATTGTTTGTGCAGGTACTAGGCGATTTGTGTGTAGTTTCCTACTAGATTGATACCTTGGTTGTCAAAAACTAAGGGAAATACCCACGCTACTTTGCTGCACCACTCTTTCCTCTTCAAGGGAAAACCAATGCATGCTCAAGAGGTAGCAAGAAGGATTTCTGGCGCCGTTGCCGGGAAGATCTACGCTCAAGTCTATACATACCAAGTACCCATCACAAACTCTTATCCCTCGCATTACATTATTTTCCATTTGCCTCTCATTTTCCTCTCCCCACTTCACCTTTGCCGTTTTATTTGCCCTTTTCCATTCATCTCTTTTCGCTTGCTTCTTGTGTGTCCATGTGTTAGATCGTTTGTTTTGCCGTCGTGGCCAATCCTTATATCATTGTTAGTACTCCCGATAATGAAGTTCTTAATTTTAAACAAAGGGAGGGAGAAAATATAAAAGATGCTTGGTATAGAATTTGCAATGCTCAAAATAGATCTACCAGGAAGCAATCTACTTCAGTTCTTCTCCGCAATTTTTATGTAGGTGTTAATCCTTGGTATAGATATATCCTTGATACCATTACCGGAGGGAATTTCTTGGGTAGCCATACTTTTGATTCTTATAATGCTATGTTATATTTGTTTGGCCCACCACCTCTTTTGGTTAATGGAACATTTTTAACTTTGGAACATGTGATGCAAAAGCCTGAAATTATCGAAAAATAAAGTTGCCACTATAGAGTTGATCGCGAATTTGGATAAAAAGATCCACAAGCAAATTACCCAATATGGATCTAAGGTAGGAGTTACTCTGAAAAATTTGAGATAAGAAGAACCCATAGTTAATGAAAAGATAGATCAAGATTCCACTAGAATTGATAAACTTGAGGATATTATTACCAACTTAGGGTCTGCCTTTTCTGCCACGAGAAACACTTCAAATCCTCCTCCTACCAAAGTTGCCAAGTTTATGTATTCCCTAAAAATAAGGGTGAATCTTCTAGTAAGGAGAATGCGGATCTCAAATCAATAAGTGTTCACCCCAATTTTTTCGCTATCATTAAGGAACCTTTTGCTACAAATGAATTTCTTGATTTCTTGCCTTGGAGTTTGATCATCAATAAAAAGAAGGAAAATCCTAAGGGTTATAAGTGTTCAATTGAAGAATTTCCCACCAAGCATGGCAATACCTAGATCTATCCTTGTTTTTATGCCTAGCTAGGGGCTTTAAACGATAAAGCTTGTTGGGAGGCAACCCAATTTTATTTTTGTTCCTTGCTTTTTGTTCCTGTTTAGTAATAAATAGATCATCTATCCTCCGTTATGATTGTGTTTTTATGTTTTAGTTAGTGTTTGTGCCAAGTAAAGCCTTTAGGATCTTCTTGGGTGATTGTTGTTTGACCTTGCTGTAAAAAACAGAAAGTATGCACTCGCGAGAAATTTTTTCACTTTTTACAAGAGAGCGATAAAATACCAATGCCAACTGTAGTATATCAATATAAAAATTATTTAGTACATCCTAATTTTTCAGAATTTTTGGAGTTCCAGAAGTATTCGAAACTTCCAGATTGCTATAGGCTGTTCTGTTTTTGACAGATTCTGTTTTTCGTCTGTTGTTTGCTTATTTTGACGAATCTATGGCTAGTATCGGGGGGGGGGGGTATGAACCATAGAGAAGTTGGAATACAGTAGGTTTAACACCAATATAAATAAAGAATGAGTTCATTACAGTACCTTAAAGTGGTGGTTTGTTTTCTTATACTAACGGAGCTCATGAGATTTTCTGTTGAGTTTTGTTTTGTGAAGTTTTCAAGTTTTTGGGTAAAGATTTGATGGATTTTGGAACAAGTAGTGGCAAGAGCCTAAGCTTGGGGATGCCCAAGGAACCCCAAGGTAAAATTCAAGGACAACCAAAAGCCTAAGCTTGGGGATGCCCCGGAAGGCATCCGCTCTTTCGTCTTCGTCTATCGGTAACTTTACTTGAGGCTACATTTTTATTCACCACATGATATGTGTTTTGCTTGGAGCGTCTTGTATGATTTGAGTCTTTGCTATTTAGTTTACAACAATCATCCTTGCTGTACACACCTTTTGTAGAGACACACATGAATCGGAATTTATTAGAATACTCTATGTGCTTCACTTATATCTTTTGAGCTAGATAATTTTGCTCTAGTGCTTCACTTATACCTTTTTAGAGCATGGTGGTGGTTTTATTTTATAAAAATTATTGATCTCTCATGATTCATTTATATTATTTTGATAGCCTTTTAGAACAGCATGGTAATTTGCTTTGGCTATAAAATTAGTCTTAATATGATAGGCATCTAGGATGGGTATAATAAAAACTTTCATATAGAGTGCATTAAATATTATGAGAAGTTTGATACTTGATAGTTGTTTTGTGATATAAAGATGATAATATTAGAGTTGTGCTAGTTGAGTAATTGTGGAATTGAGAAATACTTGTGTTGAAGTTTGCAAGTCCCGTAGTATGCACGTATGGTGTATACGTTGTGTGGCAAATTTGAAGCATGAGGTGTTCTCTGATTGCTTTCCTTATGAGTGGCGGTCGGGGACGAGCGATGGTCTTTTCCTACCAATCTATCCCCCTAGAAGCATGCGCGTAGTGCTTGGTTTTGATGACTTGTAGATTTTTGCAATGAGCACGTGAGTTCTTTATGACTAATGTTGAGTCCATGGATTATACGCACTCTCACCCTTCCATCATTGCTAGCCTCTTTGGTACCATGCATTCCCCTTTATCACCTCGAGAGGTTGTGCAAACTTCGCCGGTGCATCCAAACCCCGTGATATGATACGCTCTATCATACATAAGCCTCGTTATATCTTCCTCAAAACAGCCACCATACCTACCTATTATGGCATTTCCATAGCCATTCAAAGATATATTGCCATGCAACTTTCCACTGTTCCGTCTATTATGACACGCTCCATCATTGTCATATTGCTTTGCATGATCATTAAGTTGACATCATATTTGTGGCAAAGACACCTTCATAATTCTTTCATACATGTCACTCTTGATTCATTGCACATCCCGGTACACCGCCAGAGGCATTCACATAGAGTCATATTTTGTTCTAGTATCGAGTTGTAATTCTTGAGTTATAAGTAAATAAAAGTGTGATGATTTTCATTATTAGAGCATTGTCCCATGTGAGGAAAGGATGATGGATACTATGATTCCCCACAAGTCGGGATGAGATTCTGGACAATAAAAAAAGAGGCCATGAAAAAGAGAGAAAAAAGGCCCAAACAAAAAAATGAGAGAAAAAGAGAGAAGGGACAATGTTACTATCCTTTTTCCACACTTGTGCTTCAAAGTAGCACCATGATCTTCATGATAGAGTGTCTCTTACTTTATCACTTTCATAGTGGGAATTTTTCATTATAGAACTTGGCTTGTATATTCCAATGATGGGCTTCCTCAAAATGCCCTAGGTCTTCGTGAGCAAGCAAGTTGGATGCACACCCACTAGTTTCTTTTGTTGAGCTTACATATATTTATAGCTCTAGTGCATCCGTTGCATGGCAATCCCTACTCCTTGCATTGACATCAATTGATGGGCATCTCCATATCCCGTTGATTAGCCGCGTCAATGTGAGACTTTCTCCTTTTTTGTCTTCTCACACAACCTCCATCATCATATTCTATTCCACCCATAGTGCTATTTCCATGGCTCGCGCTCATATATTGCGTGAAAGTTGAAAGAGTTTGAAAATGCTAAGTATGAAACAGTTGCTTGGCTTGTCACCGGGGTTGTGCATGATGGGAGCATTTTGGGTGACGAAAATGAAGCATGGCCTAACTATATTATTTTGTAGGGATAAGCTTTCTTTGGCTATGTTATTTTGATAAGACATAATTGCTTGGTTAGCATGCTTGAAGTATTATTATTTTTATGTAAATATTAAACTTTTGTCTAGAATCTTTTGGATCTAAACATTCATGTCGCAATAAAGAGAATTACATCGAAAAATTATGTCAGGTATCATTCCACATCAAAAATTCTGTTTTTATCATTTACCTACTCGAGGACGAGGAGGAATTAAGCTTGGGGATGATGATATGTCTCCAACGTATCTATACTTTTTTATTGTTCCATGCTATTATATTATCTGTTTTGGCTATTTAATGGGATTTAATATGCACTTTTATATTATTTTTGGGACTAACCTATTAACCGGAGGCCCAGTGCCAGTTGCTATTTTTTTTGCCTATTTCAGTGTTTCGCTGAAAAGGAATATCAAACGGTACGAAACCTTCGCGAGGATCTTTTTTGGAACAAACGCAATCCAGGAGACTTGGAGTGGAAGTCAAGGAAGCAACGAGGCGGCCACGAGATAGGGAGGCGCGCCCAAGGGGTAGGCGTGCCCCCACCCTCGTGGGCCCCTCGTAGCTCCACCGACCTACTTCTTTAACCTATATATACTCTTATACCCTGAAAATATCCAGGGGAGCCACGAAACCACTTTTCCACCGCCGCAACCTTCTGTACCCATGAGATCCCATCTTGGGGCCTTTTCTGGTGATCTACCGGAGGGGGATTCAAACACGGAGGGCTTCTACATCAACACCATAGCCTCTCCGATGATGTGTGATTAGTTTACCACAGACCTTCGGGTCCATAGTTATTAGCTAGATGGATTCTTCTCTCTATTTGGATCTCAATACAAAGTTCTCCTCGATGTTCTTGGAGATCTATTCGATGTAATTCTTTTGCAGTGTGTTTGCCGAGATCCGATGAATTGTGGGTCTATGATCAAGATTATCTATGAACAATATTTGATTCTTCTCTAAATTCTTATATGCATGATTTGATATCTTTGCAAGTCTCTTCGAATTATTGGTTTAGTTTGGCCTACTAGATTGATCTTTCTTGCAATGGGACAAGTGCTTAGCTTTGGGTTCAATCTTGCGGTGTCCTTTACCAGTGACAGCAGGGGCAGCAAGGCACGTATTGTATTTTTGCCGTCGAGGATAAAAAGATGGGGTTTATACCATATTGTTTGAGTTTATCCCTCTACATCATGTCATTTTGCCTAATGTGTTACTCTATTCTTATGAACTTAATACTCTAGATGCATGCTGGATAGCGGTCGATGTGTGTAGTAATAGTAGTAGATGAAGAATCGTTTCTGTCTACTTGACACGGACGTGATGCCTATGTTCATGATCATGCCTAGATATTCTCATAACTATGCGCTTTTCTATCAATTGCTCGGCAGTAATTTGTTCACCCACCGTAATATATGCTATCTGAAGAGAAGCCACTAGTGAAACCTATGGCCTTCGAGTCTACTTTACATCATATAAGTTTCCAATCAATAATTCTAGTTTACTATTTATTTTGCAATCTTTACTTTTCTATCTATACAACAAAAATACCAAAAATATTTACTTTATCAGATCTCACTCCTGCAAGTGGCCGTGAAGGGATTGACAACCCCTTTTATCGCGTTGGTTGCAAGGTTCTTGATTGTTTGTGCAGGTACTAGGCTATTTGTGTGTAGTCTCCTACTGGATTGATACCTTGGTTCTCAAAAACTGAGGGAAATACTTACGCTACTTTGCTGCATCACCCTTTCCTCTTCAAGGGAAAACCAACGCATGCTCAAGAGGTAGCAGACGGTGAAAACCCAATGTCGGCACGTCCCGATCAGGGATCCCCGCCGTTCTCTCTCACAAAGTCAGTGAGGTTGCCTTCGTCCCTTGCTCACTGCCGCGATGTGGGCGGTTGCCGCCTCCCGCCGCCCTCCTCTAGGTTGAGCTACGTCCCTACATCCCTTAGGTACAACTCCCTTTACAGCCGACTTGCACCACTACTCCAGCTGCCCACATCACTCCATGTGGATATTTCTCTACTTCTTTGCCCTGAACATACCTCTACTGGCTTCTACACACTGTATTTGTGATGAGTTTATGTCTCATCAACTAGTCCCAGTATCTTATTCTAATCACGCTTCTTCAATTTCTTTGCCATAGGGATGCTCATCTCGATTTAGGTGAAACTGCACAAAATGATCCGATGGTCAAAGGGTTGCAAACTTATTTTCTTCGAAAGCTCCAACGTTGCCAACAAATTAAAGCATGGTTAGGGTTTACGGTTCAGACTACCCACAGTGGGAGTAACATAGGTAGTAACATCACACATATATAGATAAAGTAGATGATGTGGCAAGCAATAAATGAAGAAAGAGAGGAAAGTAGTAACATAGCTAGTTACTAGTAGTATGAGTAACATCACATATATTAAGGCAAGATGTGTCTATAGCCTAATAAATGAAGTGTTGCATGTTATCACACATATGTTACTCCCCACTATAGAGGTAGTAACATAGACTAGTAACATGGGTATGTTACTAGTCTATGTTACTACCCATTGTGGCTAATCTCAAGGGCTAGGGACTGCATGGATCGTTTTTTTCTTTAGCTTTCTCTGTTCCAAAATAAGTGTCAACTTTAGTAGTAGTACAAATTTTACATAAAGTTGAGACACTTATTTTGGAACGGAGGGAGTACATATTGGCTATGATCTGTCAATCATTGAGATGCAATAGCATGCATGTTAGTCTCCTTTGTATTTGATGACATGTTGCAACGGGCAACCTTGGACACAAGATACATGAAACAGAAGCTGGAAGCTTCATAGCATTGTACAAATTTATTTAGCTGATAAATTAAAGTATGTACTATACTAGTAGTAGTACTATGTAAAGAGTTAGGTGTCACATGGTGTCCAAAAAATATGGTGATAATGTGAGGTGGGCCATGTAATCACTGAGCCTACGTGTTCTCACTTCCCTCACACTCCTCCGCTATAAGAATGGAGAAAATTGTAATCTAGTAGTACCACCTTTCACCGAAAGCGTGGGACATCCAGCAGTCCTACAACGCAGTAATAATAACCAATGAGCCGTCAAATCACATAGACCCAGCAGTAAGTTGGATGGACGAAGCAACCATCACTCTTGAACCTGCTTCTCTCTTCAACGCAGGCACCCGTGAGAGGTCGCGTCCGCTTTGCCCGGGCATGAATGCGGCACTGATTCCTTGGAGCGGCGCTGACCATTTCGGGCGGGAAGCGCGCGCGAGCGATGGAGGGGCTTTGGGTGGGCCAGGCTGGTCAGGAGCGGGCGTGGCAGCGGTCCGCCTGTCCCGACCGGACACCTGGAAGAGGATGCACCGACTCTCGCGGCTAAATCATACACTACACACCATCTCTCTGTAGGAGTAGGTCGATGTGTCGCTCTCTCTAACACACACATGCTGTTAAATACACACGCACACGCACACACAGGTTCATATAATAGGAATATCGTGCGAGTTACTTAGGGAGCATTTGGATCCTTAGCAAGGAAAATTTATAGCGTAGCCAGGCAAGGTTAGGCGTTTGGAACTAAGCAATGTAACCAAACACTTACTCTGCCTTGTTATCTCCCCCGGAAAGGCAATGCATGGAGCGCAACTACGCGTTGATCGGTCAAGAAATCAAAGTCGGCTTGCATGCGAGTTAATACGTGGCCCTACATGGTAGCTAAAATGGCATCTCTTAGTTGTTGGGATTAATTGTTGTGTTTAGAGACAGAAATCAAGGCTTTGATTGGAGGAAGGTCTGGTCAAGTTTCTCCTTCTCCTCCAATCTGCTTGCACCTTGGTCCCGCTGCATCTTCTAACATGACTGATTACACCTAGGCGAAGGGAGTAGTACGAGATACGGTGGCACACTGACTTAGGTCGAATACAAGTGCCCAAAATTGTGTGCATGTTATAATAAGGATTCACTTAAAATAGTACATGAGCAAACAGAGGGATCAATTGGACAGTGTTCACGAGCAGTAGCGAGATGCGTGAGGTAAGATACATAGCTGTCGCTTTTAATTTTTCTTATTAATTTGTTTGTTTCACCCTCTGACTGGTGGGACCCAATGTACTACATGGAGAGAGGTAAGGTGACTAAGGCTGCATTATTTCTGTACTACCAACACTACTTTAAATCCCAAAAGACCTTACCAACAAAACCACATGACACGATTATGATTTAAATCCCAATGACTAGCACGCAAAAAAAACACGGCATGCTTGTCACACGAATGCAGGAATGTATAAAAGGTTATTTTCCTCTCGTTGAACATAACGGGAGGGTGGTGTAGCTGGTTAGCCTGTTCGCTCATCAAACTTGAGGTCTCGGGTTGGATAATTACACTTGAGCATAATTTTGTTTTTGTTCGACTTCTTTCTTCCACCCAATGACAGGTAGGCCCCACATGACAGAGAGAGAAAGTGATCTGGGGCGATGCCAAGAGGATTCTTTGACTGGTCAAAATGGATGGATACAGAGCTATACGATCTCATAGTGACCGTATAATCACCTCATCACGTATACGCTGTAGCCTCGGCGCTTGTTTTCTAGGGTTTGCACTCTTCACATTCTCTCTCCAGTATATATATATATACACGTTGGAGCCTTAGCGCTTGTAGGTGCTCTCTTCACGCTCTCTCACCTTCTCCAGATGCAAACAAGACTTCGTTGGCCTCTCTCTCTCTCCCCTCATTGCTGGTCAAAGAGCCGGTAGGATCCGTCCGCTCGGAAGGGAAGGAGGCTTAACCCTGTCGCCGTCGGCGAGGGAGGGAATCCACCACTGACGCATCTTTTCTCTTTCACCCAGTGGCGGCACGGGAGGGCCTTCCAGCCCTTCTTCCTCGCCGCCGTATGTAGTGTGGGCCGAACAGCCTCCGGTCGCCCACCGAACCACACCCCAAGAACCTTACAGTATAATTTACTTATTCCACATGCACTGCTCTAGCTACATGTGGGCTTTTTCCGCTTCTGCACTCGAATCTAGGTGTTGGATCAAACAGGAAAGTTGTATAGCATGAATCTAGGACGTGGTTCAAAGAGGAAAGGAATGGGGGAAAGTAGTGGGGAAAGTTGTATAGCATGAATCTAGGATGTGGTTCAAAAAGGAAAAGAAGGGGGGAAAGTAGTGGGGAAAGTTGTATAGCATGAATCTAAGAGGTAGTTCAAAGAGGAAAGGAATGGGGGAACGTATTGGGGAAAGTTGTATAGCATGAATCTAGGACGTGGTTCAAAGAGGAAAGGAAGGGGGAAAGACTAGTACAGACTGGCTATCCAGCAAATACGTTGGTTGAAAAGGGAAAACAATGACAAACGCAGTACGCACATCTATAACAAACTGATCTTTTTGTTTTGGGGACAAGGTTGTAGAGTTTAAGCATGACTAGATTTGTTGTGTTCACATAGGGAAAGGTGTCTAAAGATAACAAAATTGGGACCAACACAAATATGCTCCTTGGTTGTTTGTTCTTTGTTGCAACAGACTGTGCATCACCCCTTCATACATCAGTAGATGCACATGGTGCTGGTGCGTCCACTGTCCCGTGCAACTCTTTTGCTGTTGTTAATCCAAGGCCCTGTTTGGTTAAAAAGTCACTAGTCCCTACCTGCTTGGTTCCAGGGACCAAACATGGACTAGATGTTATTAAATAACATGCTAAAAGACCATGTTACCCCTAGTAATGAACTAATAGAGACAAGGTGCGATGCGGGGCAGGGGCAACTGTTGGAAAAAGTCCCAAAAGACTCTCCCTTGGGGTCTTCTTTCTTTAGTCCCAAATGCCCACTTTTAGTCCTTAAAAGCCCCTCCTGTTTGGTTTACATGGGACTGACAAGGACTTTTTTCTGTCCCTACACCAAAAAGTCCCTATAAACAAACACCCTCTAATAATGCCGCTGGAAAATTGATGCAATGCCACAGTTAAAAGCAAATTACATGTTTAATGAATTTTATTGTTAATATAATCACTCTATTAATATTAATCAATGCCACCGTTTGAGAAATGTTACTTTCTTGCTTTCTTTCCCATTTAGATACGTTAGATGCTTCTTTTTGTTGGCTTTTGTGTCATCCGCCGTTATTGACCACTAGTTGTTTCTTTTGCACCTCTGTGTAAACAGGGTTATCTACTTCACCTCGTTGCTATTGTGACCTTTTGTTGCAGTTCACAAAACACTTTTGTTTTAAGAGTGTTTTGTGCAGTTCAACCAAAATGTCACACCGACAATGTTGCTTGATTGCTTGACCTTAGTGGAACTGCACAAGAGGAGATCTTACTTCCTATCCATGTTGGCAAATTTGGTTCAGATCTTCTTCTTGTGAGTTGTTTGAATTCCGTATCATGAGAGGTCAGTACTAGCTTTCTTTCACATGATTGTGCAGTGTGATTTCATATGTTGTGCTACTTGTAAGGTAATGTTGCTTGATTTTAGTGAATTGCACAAATGGAGACAAGACTTCCAATCTGTATGTGCACCGTAATATCCCATTGAGGTAAGATAAGGATATTTTAGAACAGTTGGCCTATATTTTGCCAATTTCATCAGAAAATTAATGTCGTTGTTTAGTGCTATACTTATGCTCCCTAATTGACATGGAAAATCTTACATTGAAGGCGAATCTTGTGTGTTATTGAACCAAGTGATGAAGGGGAAGAACAAGCAGAAGAAAAACAAAAATCAACTCCTGGTGCTGTAATGAAGCATTGGAACTGTGATGACAGAAGTAATGATGTAATTTTGCATCTTAATTTATTGCTATGGCTGGAACGAGCAATTGTTTTGCCACTGATTTGATGCCACTCTTAATGTAATATGTAATTATCTCTACTTGTGCAAACAGGGATCTTCTTTGAAGATACCGTACATTTTAGTGGAACTGCACAAGAAGATGTTGGAAACATTAAACTAATCGAGGAGTATATAGTAAACATGGCAACCACAGTAGATAACAACAGATGGTTCTGGAGAAGTGCTTGATATGTATGCTCTACACAATAAGCCTCCTGACAAAGGTTGGTACTCTCCCACGGATTTCATCCATATGATTGAGCTTTGTCATCTCTATTGGTGTTGTGCAACTGTTTAGATACTGTCACGAGAAAGTGGTATTGTCCTTGAGAAGTGCTTCATCTGTGCTGTTTTAAATATTTCCTTTCCTTTTTTCCTAACAAATAGAGATGCTAGCATTTAGTTGTCCTCTTGTCTTTGCACAATAGGATCCTCCTCCTCTGAAGAAGAATATGGAGTACGTGAAGTGACTAGTTCGGATTATGCCAGGATGAAGAAGCCATGTCTATCTTCTCATCAGAAGGAGCAGTTGAAGGATGGTTACGTTACTCCCCACAAGACCAAACTAACTTCAGCTCAGAAGGACTCGCATATCTCCATCTTTTTGCTGTGATGCGCAAATACAATGTTCTTCTAGGATTCTTTTCGGTGAGTTCCATTTTTTAAAAGTGTGCTCTACATGGACCATGTAGGTGCCTATTTAAACTGTCAATTCATAGTACAGTTTGCTTTATACTAATCACTTTTTTGTATTTGTGCAAACAGGGGTGCTCAGCTTGATTTCAATGGGAACTGCACAAAATGTTTATGAATACATCGAATCATTCATTTCCACCACAAGAAAGGAGGTGCCCACATGTTCAAGGCGTTGCAACATATAAGGGCGAAATCATACAAGCTACGCACGAATTTGGTTGATTTAGGTGGAAATGCACAAAAAGAACAGTTGGTTTATTTAGCACGAGGTGCCATGTCAATGTCCGAACTGATGGCAAACCCTGCCCATTCCACAATCGTAGGAATTTGATATTTTGGAATGGGAAAACCTTGTCAAAGTTTGCTCATTGATGTACGCAAAACAACAAGCATTTGACATTTTGGAATGGGAAAACATTGTCAAAGTTTGCTCATTGATGTATGCAAAACAACAAGCATTTGACATTTTGGAATGGGACAACCTTGTCAAATTTTTCTCATTGATGTTAGCAAAAATACATGCGTTTGATATTTTCGAATGCGACGCCCTTTGCTGTTAGCAGCGTTGATCTATTTTTCTTTATTCTTTAGTTGTGAAGTAAATATTGGCTCTGACATGTGAATCGCTGAGATGCATAATCATCGATTGTTTTGAATGTTCTCTATGAATTGCCAGGCATGTGTGTTTGATTGCAATGTACAGGAACGCTAAAAAGCTGCTCAAACTCTTTGTACTCCGGTCAAAGTAGAGATACTTTGACTACAGATAAAACTTGCATGTAGACTAAAAAGGACCGGAGGGAGTACATGTGAATCTACTACAAACGAGGTGATCACCCTGGGAATAATGCTAGTACATTTTGTTTTGCATGTTCATCCAATGCCAGTGATACAAGAATTTGAACTAATCGAACTAAATTCATTCATGCACGGTCGGATTTCATATAAACATGTCGGATTTCATTACATTTCATACATTCTTGAACTAAAAAGGGGTGCGTTGGAGGTATAATTAATTAACCGAAGCTAACCACCTGTGTCCGGCTGAGCCGAACAGAAGCTTCTTCTCCAGGGGACTGAGCTTCAGTGACTTAACTGCAGGTGCAGTTGCGTAACTGACATGTGTCCCAGATGCTTGGGCCCACGTGTCAGTGAGCCAACTACACCAGCAGTTAAGTAGAAGCAGCGTCCTTCTCCAACATAGCTCTCCGACTCCACGTCGCCGCAAAGAAGCTAATCGGCCGTCAATCGTCAAGCCGCCTAGCTTGGCTTCAACCAGAGGGTAGCAGCGGTGGCCTTACTTGGACCCGAGCGGCGACGACCTACCATGTTCTACTCTTCCTCGTTTTCTGTGTGGCGCGGCCTCATTGGCAGCGGGGTGGGGCCTCGACAGAGCCGGCGATGTCCTCTGTCTCGTTGCCGGTGGGGCAGCGCCTCGGTGGAGTAGGTGATATCCTCCCCCTCATTGCCGGCAGGCTGGGGCCTCGGCTGAGCCGGCGATGTTCTCTGCCTCGTTGTTGGCAGGGTGGGGCCTCGGCTAAGTAGGGCCTCCGCCTCGGTGCCAGCAGGGTTGGGCCTCGGTGGAGCCGGCGGTGTCCTCTACCTTGTTGTTGGCGCCACGGGGCCTCGGCGGAGCTGGGCCTCGTCGATGCCAGCGGAGCGGGGACTTGAAGGACCTTTCATTGTCCTCTGCCTCGTCCTCGGTCTTCCCAAACAGTGCCTCGCTCGCTTCATCGCCCTCTTTGTAGGTGGTCGTAGCCTCCGCCACCCGCATGCGATACCGCCAGCGCTCGAGGCGTCCCTCGAGGGCGGAGCGGTATGAGTCGAGCAGCGCCTCCTGCTCCGCCCGCTCCGCGATGATCTGCTCCTCCGCCTGCAGGTGCTCCTGGAGGAGATCGTGGTTGTAGGCGGCGTCGGCCTGCACCTCCCGGAACTACTCCTCACGCTTCTGCCTCACCGTGTCCATGTATTGGGCACGGGCCTCGCCGATGGTCATGGTGCAATGCACCGGCGAGGATGGCACGGAGGAGGGGGTTGGCGCAGGATCGTCGACTAGCATGTTCTCTATTGGGACGTCGTCATCCTTCGGCTGCTTGCCGGCCAGGCAGTCGGCAGCAATGGCTGCATCTCCTTGTGGTTCGTCGTTCGCCCATCCCGAAGAGCATTGGAGCGCGTGGAAGCCATGGTGGGTAGTAGTGGTGTGGACAGGAGAAAGGGAATGGAGGCGGATGACTGCGGTTATGGACGGCGCATCAGTTTATATAGCAATGGTGGGCAGCGGAGGGACGGACGTGTGGCGCCGGAGTAGCCGCCTCGGCAACCCCATATCATTAATGTGGGCGGCAGACGGACGGACGACACTTGTGTTGTTTGAAGGCGGAGCAATCGCCTGCACCGGGAAGCAGGGCGAGCGGCGCTGACCATTTTGGGCGGAAAGCGTGCGCGGGCGAGGGAGGCGGTCTGGGTGGGCCAGGGAAGCCAGACATGCTGGCTCGCCAGTGAGCTCGCCGAGCTGAGCGATGACAATCAGACGATGGACTTAGCTTCCGACCAGGAGCCGACGCCACTGTCTAAGCCGGTTCATGCCGTGTTCACCATAGAGCAGGCGCGACCGCACTTCGATGCCCTAATGGCAGAAGAGCTACCAGCGTAGGAGGACCTATGTTGCAACCTCTGTCTTGTCAACGAGCACCGGTGAACAAGTGAACGACAATGCCGTCGCAGACACGTGGCCCTATGATCCTGGCTTCCCGAATGAGCAGCGGGCGCTGTATCAGACCATCTGTAGGGCCCGCGAGGCCCTCTCCGTCGTCCTTCGAGTTGTTGTGCTCGCCGTGGCACCGCCGTCTCGCGTTGTTAACATGGTCAATAGGCATGAGGAATGAGGAGATGACTTTACTTGGAGAGGATGACAGCGGGGACCCACCAGGGCCATAGCCGCACGTAGGCAAGTGCCTTCTTAATATATACTACAACTGTAAAATTTTTTGCTTCCTCCTGGTTTCTTGACATCACCGTCCCACACCATTGTCAACATATGTAGTCAATAAACGAGAGAATTGCGCAAGGAGCGGCCGATAGCTGGGACCAAGCAGCTCGAGCAGTATTTGTGTTTTTGAGGTGTGAGCACTGCAGAGTTTTTCTTGAGCGATGTTTTCGTTTTTTAGACAAGAGTGATGCTTTCGTTGTTGTTCAGAGGAGAGTAGGGTATTAACTGGGCAGGCTGTGGCCCGTCTAGCCAGGGCCAGATATCCAGCCCAGATATTAATTTTTTTCAAGCTAAAAATGGCTAGCCCAGCTATACTTTTTTTAGGAATACTCAGACAAGGTCAACTTGTTATTCTTCGCCCCATGGGCTGCAAATCTTTCCTAGGAGGGATGCATTAGGCTTAACAAGAAAATGGGCTTTAAGAAATAATAAATGGTATGTAATTATGAAAACTGGGTTGTAACTAAAAAATGTACCAAACACATAATTAGTTTATATAAAAATATTTTTGGATTTTGAAAATTTTAATTTCATTAATTGTTGTGCGCGCAATGTTCCATTGGATTTTTATGTAAGACAAATTTATATTGAAATTGTATTTAGTCTGACTAGAAATTTCGGGATAAAAATATTTCAGATCCCATCAAAATGTGAGAAATTTTATTAAATTCTGTTTTGAACGGTTGGTTGAAATTATTAATCGTTGTCATAGCTATAAAATGGGCTATACTTTTAACAAACTGTAAATGGGTTGTAGTAAATTCCATTACAATTCAAAAATGAGCTCTACATTCTTACAAATCTCAAATGGGCTATAAGTTCTCTACCACACACTTGTGGGCCTACTAAGTTGACGCGTCCCCTCAAAAAAAAATTGATGCGTATGCAAGGCTTTATCAACTTATAGGCAACACACGGTTCTAGCAACAGTGGCCGTTGGATGTCCATCCAACGCATGTCGTGCTTCTTCTTCAATCTCGGATATTCTAGCTTCACCCACCCAAAAAATGATTCCTCCCCCTGACATCTGGGGCGCACCATTTCGGAGGCTGGCCTGTGGGCCTACTAAGTTGACGCATACCAAGGGCTTTGTCAACTTAGTCAATATTAACGATTCTAGCTGCAGTGACCGTACAATGTCCATCCAACGGTCGTCGTGCTTCTTCAACCTCTGGTCTTCTTGCTCCAGCCGCCCAAAGCAGCGCCGGTCGTGCCGCCTGCTCCTGCCTCCCATGGCCGGTTGTGCTATCGCGGAGGCCTCACAGCCCCTACTACTGCCACCGCTGGCCAGGCCCTGCGGCGATGGAAGCCTCACACCGCAGTGGAACCAGTGAACCCTCGTACTCCTCTCCGCGTGGGCATCCACTGCTGTGTCTTCCCCGGCTTCGCGCTGTTCCCTTGCTAGGTCTCGCCGTCGTCCACCGCCTTGGTGCTCTCGGCGCAGTGTGGTCAACGTGGTCAACGAACGACTTCCATCGGAAGAGTACTATACGTGGAGAGGCTAACAGCTAGGTCCAGGGCCACAGCAAGGAAGTGCCTCCTTATTACGCAGAAAATAATGATTCCTCCACCCTATAGCAGGGACCCACAGGACGGGCTACCGTATTTCACAAAAAAAAACATTCCCCCTGACTACTTGGACCCACCATCTACATCTTCACACGCAAGGAAGTGCCTGACAGTCGGGACCCACCCGGTCCAAGCGTATGCAGCGTTGTCATTCTGGTCGCGAACGTGTACGTACATACGATCGGTCTGTCTGCAGGCTGCAACGATGAATCGTGGACGTGTAAGGAAGGGCACGTGTTGTAGTAGAGGCACACACGTAGCAGGTACACATACGTACAGTGGCCAAGGTGCAAGAAAGTAAATACGACCACGTACGTACACATGGGCAGGGTCTCGAAGACCTACTCACGCATACGTACGGCCAGGACTCGTGTACATGGCTGTGGCTGGGTCAGAACGGAGAAACTGCGTCGTCGTCGTGTTCATGGGGAGGCAACGGAATGCGTCGTGTTCATCGGGAGGCAAGGAACACGTGCTGTTCATCGGGAGCCAACCGGCTTGGACGGAACATCCATTGAAAACGAGGCCTGGCGTACCGCAGAACGGAGGAAACGGCCTTGTGTTCGACCGGCCATGGTCGAAACGGGACCCCGTAAATCGGGAGGGGTGTGGCGTACCGCAAAACGGTCAAAACGGGGTCCTGTTGATAGGGAGGGGTGTGGCGTACCGCAAAACGGAGGAAACAGACTTGTGTTGGAGCGCTACAGTCGAAACGGGGGTCCTGTTCATCGGGAGGGGTGTGGCGTACCGCAAAGCGGGGCTCCACGAGATAATGTTCATCTCCACCGTCGACCTCCTTCAGCCTCCACGGGCTACCGTTCATCCACCGTCGACCTCCTCCAGCCTCCACATGCGACTGTTCATCCATGGGCTCCTGTTCATCCAGCCTCCACCTGCTACTGTTCAACCAGCCCTCCATCGGTTACTGTTCAACCAGCCCTCTACGGGGTCCTGTTCATCCAGCCCTCCACGGGGTCCTGTTCATCCAGCCCTCCACGGGGTCCTGTTCATCCACCGTCTCGATCGATCGGGGTACTGTTCATCCAGCGGCAACGACCTCTACTACCAAGGGGTCCTGTTCATCCACCCCCCCACCGGGAACTACTCATCCAAACCCCCCAACAATGCTCACAGTTCATCCAGAGGAAGCATCGATCGGCTTCAGTTAGCAGCAGTAGCGAAGGAATCACTCTGTTCAGTTAATAGCAAGGGATCGATCGATCGCTCGGGTTCAGTAACGCGTAGCCTGCAGTGCAATTGCTAGGGTTCAGTTAGAGCACAACACCTCGCTCGTGTTCAGTTAAAGCGCAATGCCTCGCACACACGCTGCCAGGGTACTGGTCCACGGGCACCTATGGGACCGGCGGACCGGGTCCCTTTCGGTTCGGCGGGGGCGGAGATCGTGCAAAGAGCAAATCAAGGCGATGCACGCGAGCGATTTACCCAGGTTCGGGCCGCACGGATGCGTAAAACCCTACTCCTGCTTTGTGGTTTGTATTGATTTCTTGCTCGGGAGCGCGAAGTGCTACAGTACACTTCAGCCGCTAACGAGACCGAGCGTGAGTGTGTTTCGAACCCCCCTCTACGTTGCACACGGGCCTCCTTTTATATGCTCAAGGGGTCACCGACAGGTGGCAACGGAGGCAAAGGGTAAAAATGGAAAGGTGCTGCGGTAGGTACAGCTACCTGCTACAGTGTATCATACCTAACCCTGACGGCAGGGGACAAGGGCCTTAAATGCCCGTCTGTGTCACCTAAACAGTGCAAAAAAGGACCGTCAGGGGCGCCACCGCTCGCCACGATGGCAAACTTGTCAGCGCCGCTTGCCACCGCGCACCGCAAGCTGCACAGCCTTCCGCCACGTACGCCTGGAGGGGTCCCAGAGCGACACGTTGGTGGATGTGCTGGAGCGCGGGCACAGTGGTGTCTTGCCGCGGCAAGCACCTTGCCGCAGTTGTTGTCTTGTCACGCCCGGGAGCTTGTCGCTCACCGGGCCTTGCCGGGACGCGTGGTGCGCCGCGGCAAGTTCCTTGAAATGCCTTGGGTGGCCTTCCCGGCAAGCTCCTCTTGCCGAGGTCTTGAGATGCTTTTGTTAGCCTTCCCGGCAAGCTCCTCTTGCCGGGGTCTTGTCTCTTTGACTTGGATACTTTGTTCTTGAATGGCTCCAAAGGAACCACGGAGGACCTTGGCGGTCACCCGGCAAGCCTTGCCGCGGGATGCTGCGACTGCCCGTGCACAAGTTCGGGATACTAGGGTACGCCTACTCTAGTACACCGACAGGAGCCCCCGGGCCTGGGCCATACACGGTGCCGAGCGCTGTTGGGCCAGGCCCAAAACAGGGCACGGGCACGCGCGGCCTAGGTTACGCCGTATCTCACTTCGTATCCACCGCGCCCTCCCCGAACGGCACGTGTTGAATGCGGCGTCGTGGGAGAGGTTGTGGGTGGTTTCTTTATTCGGAAATGCGGAACGTCCGCCCCCTCCCTCTTTATAAGCAGGGGAAACAGGGGCTGTTCTCCCATTTGCCCATTGCCGTTCCAATCTCAGAAATCTCCGCCGCTCCCTCGCCTTCCCAAAGCTGAGAGAGAGAGAGAGCAGCGCTCCGCCCCCACATCGCCACCAGCACCACCAATGCCGTCGACCTCCTCCACTTCTTCCGCCATGGCTCCAAAAGCCGACAAGGGGAAGGCCGTGAAGTCGACCGAGGCGCAGCGGCTCGCGGCGCTGCGGAAGGAGCGGGTCGTCTTCCCCCCCAAGCTTGGCGCGAAGGAGCTGAGGGAGAACTACTACCTTTTCTGGTCGGCGGAGACGCGAGCGCATCCGCGCACGAAGGCACTCCCCGCCGCCGCCTGGAAGAAAGCCCCAAACGGATATCCCTTCTTTGCTCTGTTCTTCTACTGCGGGCTCTGCCCGCCTTTCTCTGAATTCTTCTGCGACATCATGAATACCTACGGATTCCACCTCCTTGACTTCACCCCCAATGCCGTTCTGACCATGGCAGTTTTCGCACATCTCTGCGAAAACTTTGTCGGAGTCCTTCCCAACGTAGCCCTCTTCCGCCACTTCTTCTTACCCCGAGTAGAGAGAGGAGAATCTCTATCCGGCGAAATCGCCTGGATCTCAAGGGCCGGCAAGAAGGAAACGTATCTGGAGGGGGAATTCCGCGGCAAGTGGGAGGAGTGGAGGGCAGATTGGTGCTGGATTGACGAGGAGAGCCCGCAACCATTCACCACCCGGCGCCGAACCCCAGTAGCACGCGGCAGCGATTGGAGTAACGTGGCCCCGGAAGATGACAGGCTGAAGATTGCCGCCACCAGGATCCTGCGTCTCAGGCTTGCCGGGCTTATTGTAGGCGCTGTTGGCGCGGACTTTCTTCGCCGCCGCATCGCCCCCCTGCAGGAACGGGGGAGGCCCACTTGGGAGTTCAAGAATGCGGCAGACATCATGAGGCTGTGGCCGGGCCTCAATTACAACTTCACAGTCCTGGAGCTCAACGCGATGCTTCAGGAGCTCTTCAAGTATGACCCCCAACATCCCGAGGTTTTCAGGTTGCCGGGGGGCGTCGTTCCGCTTTGCAACAATTCCTCGCTCGACCGCATCCGTGCAATGATGCCGGAGTGCGACTCGCATGGGATTGTGCCAACTTGGCAGGAGCCTGCTGACGACGTCGTGCAGCAGTTCTTCGATGACTTGGTGGAAGTGCCAATCCACTCCGACAAGAAGGACGGCCTCACCCGCGACACCACCGACGCAGAGATGGCGCTCATTGCCACTAGGCTGGAAGAGGCAGCGGCAGCCGCAGCCGCAGGCGAATTTGGGTTCACTGTGGAGGAGGCAGATGCAGCAGAAGCGGCAAGCCGTACCGAGCGAGGGGAGCCTGCCGGCAAGAAGGAGCTTGCCGGGCGTGACGCCGAGCCGAGCGAGCCCGCCAAGGACACGGGCGGCTCGCTGGAAATCAACTCATCTTCCACCTCGTCTTCAGACAGCCCACCACAAGCAGAGCCTCCATCCCCACCAAGAAGGCGTCTCCGCAAGGCCGGTGACGTGGCGGAGCGGCAAGCGGGTCAACAGTCGCCGCGCCGCGTGACACGCTCCACCGCGGCAAACATCGTTGCCGCGGGAGCGCCTCATGCTGCGACGGCAACTGGAGTGGAGTCTAGCCGGACCACCGCTTCAGTCCCTGCCGCTGCTCATGCCGCGCCAACAGCCGGAGCGGGATCGTCTCAGACCGCCACCACTGCTCCCACCAAGCGGCCAAGGGAAGCTACCCCTCCGCCTCCTCGCGCCGGACTTCGACTTCTCCGCGTTCAGCTCCGACGAGGAAGAAGAAGAAGAGTAAGCTTCTCTTGCTGTACTTGTAGTTCTTCAATCTTTGCTGTTTGTCTTGTATTTGACTTGCTTTTCTCTGAACTTGTTCCTCTTTAGGACTCTGGCCCAGAGAGCGGCAAAGAGAGCTAAGGTCCCGGTGATCGTCATCGAGGACGAGCCCACTGCAACAACGGGTGGTTTGCCCGAGACAACCTTGCCGGACCCGGCGACTTTCCTCCAGAGCAGCCCCCAGCGTAAGTGTATGATTTACTTTCCGCTGCGAGGCGCGCATGGGTACTTGCCTTTGCTGATATCTGCTTGTTGATTTGTGTAGGAGCCGAGCAGCCCCACCAGGAGCCAAGGGAGAATCCCCTGACAAGGGAGAACTCTCCGGCAAGGGAGGGCTTCCCGGTAAGGGAGAGGTCTCCGGCATGGGAGGGTTCTCCGGCGAGGGACAGCACCAGCGGCCCCCCGACGGCGGAGAACATGACTGCAGAACCTGGTGCAGGTACTCCCCTTGCTTCGAAACTTCCCTTGGGTTCTTCTTCTCTTGATCTTCTTGGGTTTTTGCTGGATTTTGCTTGACTCTTCTCCCCTTGCCGGCTGTCAGACCCATCTGCTGCAGAGCGGATGGAGACCGAGGTCGCCGCCGAAGACGTAGCCGGCGCTGGTGATGCCGCCGGCGCCGAGGCCGCCAAAGCTGGCGCCGCGGCGACTGGCGAGGGATCTGGCGATCGTACTGACGGCCCGGAGGCCGCAGGAGCGCCAGGCGCTACGCCGACCGCCGACTCGTCCGCCGAAGCCGCAGTGCCAAGCACCGAGGAGCCCCAGCCGGGCGTCTACTTGAAGGCCGGCGAAGGCGTCTTCATCAACCTCCCCTGGGCGTCAAGCTCCAGGGCGCCGGTCGAGGGGGAGATCTTCGACGGAGAAGTGCTTGTCTCCGCGGGGTTGACGGTGGTTGACGCGCCAAGCAGCAGCAGCAACGAGCCCGAAGAAGAGCGGCTGCTGCGGAAGTTGCTGTCGCTCTACCGCGCGCGGCAAGCCAAGCTGGAGTCCCGCGAGGCGCTTGTCGCGAAGGCGGGAGCAGACATTGAAAAGCGCGCGGAAGAGCTCGGGGGTTTCCACTGGGAAGCCCTCCGATCCCTGGCGGCGGAGCGGGAGCAGCTCGCCGAAGCGCAGAAGGCCTTCCTCCTCGAGAAGGCCGAAGTCGAAGAGCGGCAACGACTTGCCGCTGTGAAGCTAGCCGCGGAGGAGGGCGAGCTGGCGCAGCGGAAGGTCAATCTCGATGCCCACGAGGAGGAGCTTGCCATGCGCGAGGAAAAACTCGGCGGAGCCCTCAAGCAAGCAGAGGACGCCGTCGCCGCCGCCGAGGCCACCAAGAAGGGGTTGGAGACGAAGGTGGCGCAGTTAGAAGCCGATCTTGCCGAGAAGGGCAAAGAGCTCAGCGCCGCCAAGGACTCCAATGCGGGTCTTGAGTCGAAGCTAACCACTTTGACCAAGACTCTGGACAGCGCCAAGAAGCGGGAGGCGACCTTGAAAGAAGAGATCAAGGCCGACAAGGCGCTGCTGGAGAGCATTGCCGCCACCAAAAATGCCTTCAGGAAAAATGTGGAGCACTGGACGGAGAGTCTTGTGGATGCTGCCGCAGATATCGACAAGGAGCTGGCGCAGCTGGGGATGGAAGATCTCGGGTATCCCTCCGACGACAACCTCCAACCCAGCGCCAAACTCGTCCTGTTCTTCAAGGGCGTGGAGATGGCCCTCCAGCGACTCCGGGAGAGGATCCCCAAGCAACTGGCTGACGAGTCGCGCAAGATCTGCGCAGGAGCTCTTCAGAAAGTGTTGATGAAGGTGGCCTTCCGCAATCCGAGCCTCCGCCTCACCAACGTCCTCAGGACCTTGCCGCCGGAAGCTGATCTGGAGGAGCTCAAGGCCCTTGTCGCACCCATTGTGGACAAGGTGAGCGGGATCAAGAGGGTCGAAGGCGATCGCGTAGATTAGGCTGCCCATTTCTTCCTTCCTTGTCGCTGTTTATTATGTTATGAAAACAATCAGTCAGAGCCGCGGCAAGCTATCTTTGTAATATAGCTTTGTTCTATGGAATGATTGCAATATTATTCCCTTTACTTGATTCCTTCCTTTGTATGTTTTTGCCCTACGCTTTTAGGGAACTTGTCGGTGTAGGCACCTGAGCCGTGAGCGCTGAGTGCGGGACGTCAGCAGCCTGCTGGCGGTGCCGCTACCGACAAGAAACCTTGTCGCAACTAGTTGCAGCTCACTTAAGTTGCTGAGCGGACTCGAAACAAAGTAAGGGCGCTAGCGGCTCACTTAAGTTGCTGAGCGGACTCGAAACAAAGTAAGGGCGCTAGCAGCTCACTTAAGCTGTTGAGCCGACTCAAAACAAAGTAAGGGCGCAACTGGCTACGAGTTGGTTCCTCCGCGTACAGGTTTTTCATACAAAGTGCGGTCGTTCAAGGGAGATAACTTAAAATTTAAAAAATTTGATTGCTCAAACTTTGGCAACTTAGCTTTTCTGTTGTTTGCTTCCCGGCAAGGTGAAACTTTTCTTCAACGACGCCTGGTCCATACCATCGTCTTCTCCTTCCCCCCGGCAAACTTGTGGGCGAGGGGAACCTTCCTTTCAAAAGAAAGAAGAGACAATACAGATATGGGCCTTTACGGCTCGTTATTGCTTACCGTGGGGTATATGCCAAAAATAGAAAGCATGAAATCGACAAAATGTTCGGAGCACATGAGCTTTACTTATGCACGGGGTCTGCGCCCGGCTTTGTACAAAGGATTACATGCAACAGCGGCAAGACTTGTACAAAAGGTGGTTGCCGGAACAGGTTCCGACAACCGCGCTTTACGGGTAAAACTTACGAAGATGCTCAATGTTCCAGGAGTTTCTCACCGGAATGCCATCTTCGGTCTCAAGGCGGACAGCGCCAGGCCTAGTGACTCGTTTCACCCGGTAAGGGCCTTCCCACTTCGGCGTCAACTTGTTGGAATTCTTGGCGGACTGAACTCACCGAAGGACAAGGTCGCCTTCCTCGAGACTTCTGGCGTTAACTTTGCGGCTATGGTAACGGCGCAAAGCTTGCTGGTAGCGAGCAGCTCGCACAGCACCTGAAGACGGTCTTCCTCAAGGAGCAGCGTGTCATCTTGTCGCAGCTGCTCTTGCTCGAGCTCATCATAAGCGAGCACTCGAGGTGACCCGTATACGAGTTCCGTGGGGATAACTGCCTCTGCTCCATAGACTAGAGCGAAAGGTGTCTGGCCAGTGGCTCGATTTGGCGTCGTCCTGATCGACCAAAGAACCACCGGCAGCTCCTCGATCCAGTTTTTTCCGCACTTGTGCAGCCTGTCGAAAGTTCTGGTCTTGAGCCTGCGCAGCACTTCAGCATTTGCCCTCTCCGCTTGACCGTTGCTTCTCTGGTGAGCAACAGAAGCGAAGCAGACCTTGGCGCCAAGATCTTGGACGTACTGCATGAAGGTGCGGCTCGTAAATTGTGTACCGTTGTCGGTGATTATCCTGTTAGGGATCCCGAAGCGGCAAACAATCGACCTAAAGAACTTGACTGCTGACTGTGCTGTCACCTTCCTCACTGGTTCCACTTCTGGCCACTTTGTGAACTTGTCGATTGCAACGTACAAGTACTCAAAGCCCCCGACAGCTCGGGGAAAGGGGCCGAGGATGTCGAGCCCCCAGACCGAAAATGGCCAGGATAAAGGGATCGTCTGGAGAGCTTATGCTGGCTGGTGTATTTGTTTGGAATGGAACTGGCACGCTTCACACTTGGTTACTTGTGCAGTTGCATCCTGGAGGGCTGTTGGCCAGAAGAAACCTTGTCGGAATGCTTTACCGACAAGTGCTCTTGCGCCAATGTGGTGACCACATATGCCTCCATGTATCTCTGCCAACAGCTTTTGTCCGTCTTCCCGGTGAATACACTTCAATTTCACACCGTTGAGTCTTCTTCTGTACAGTGTCTTGTCGACAAACTGGTACATACTTGACTGCCGGGCTACTCTTTCCGCTTCTTCTTGCTCTTCGGGAAGTTCTCCTGTCTGAAGGAAACGGACAATCTGCTGCGCCCATGCTGGAGCTTGTGGCTCGACAACAAGGACTAAAGGCAAATCTGCGGCTGCGGGAACGTCCGCTTCTACGGCAAGAACTTGCGGGTCTGCCGGAGCTTGACGTTCCCCGGCAAGCTTGCCGGAGCAAAACTTGCCGGGAGCTTCTGCTTCAACGGAACAAACCCTGGGGTTTGCCGGAGCAGACTGCTCCTCAGCGCTCTTGGCGTTGATCTTGGGTACTGCTGCGGGAACATCCGCTTCTACGGCAAGAACCTGCGGCTCTGCCGGAGCGCGACGTTCCCCGGCAAGCTTGCCAGAGCAAACTTGTCGGTAGCTTCTGCTTCAACGGAACAAACCCTAGGGCTTGCCGGAGCAGACTGCTCCGCAGCACTCTTGGCGTTGATCTTGGGGACCTTCTTGGTGGCGGCTTCGGGAAGCTCTGCCGGCAAATAGTCACCAGAAACCAACTTCCTCTTTTTGCTCTGTCCAGTTGATGGCGTTACGGACGACTGAGTCAGCTATAGCACAAAGATCCCTGGTTCCACAGGTAACTTAAGTGCGGCGCACTTTGACAGGCCGTCTGCAATGGCGTTCTGAGCTCTTGGAACATGTTCCATTTGTAGGCCGTCAAAGTGTTCTTCTAGCTTTCTCACTTCGTGGACGTAAGCTTCCATCAACGGACTCTGATAATTCTTGTTTACTTGGCGGACGACAAGCTGTGAGTCACCCCTGACAATGAGCTTCTTGATCCCAAGGTCTGCTGCGATCCTGAGACCGGCAAGCAAGCCCTCATACTCTGCAGTATTGTTTGTTGCTTGCTCCTTGGGAAAGTGCATCTGGACTACGTACTTGAGGTGCTCTCCGGTGGGTGCGACAAGCAGCACACCAGCGCCGGCGCCTTGCAGCGAAAAGGCACCATCAAAGTACATCAGCCACTCTTTGCTTGCTTCCTTGACGGGGATGCTCGTTTCTGGAATTTCTTCATCTGGTGTTGGCGTCCATTCTGCTATAAATTCTGCCAATGCTCTGCTCTGGATAGTTGAAGTACTTTCAAACTTGAGGCCAAAGCTTGACAGTTCCAGTGCCCACTCAACAATCCTGCCTGTCGCTTCTGGATTCTGCAGTATCCTCTTCAGCGGAAAGCGAGTGACAACTGTGATCTCATGTGCTTGGAAGTAATGGCGCAGCTTTCTCGAGGCCATGAGAAGGCCGAAAAGCAACTTCTGCACGCCAGAGTACCTTGACCTAGCCCCCTGCAGAAGGGAACTGACAAAGTAAATTGGGCGCTGCACCATTTTCTTCTGTATCTCCTTGTGCATCTGCACAGATTCATCTTTGTCGGGACCAGAGCTTGTCGGGGAAGCCCCTTGCTTGTCGCTGGATGTGCTTGCCGTGGTTGCGGGCTCGTCATCCGCCTCCCTCTCTGCTACTAACGCAGCACTAACCACTTGATTGGTTGCCGCTATATATAGCAGCAACTTCTCCTGTGGCTTAGGTGCGACAAGTATTGGAGGGGAGGACAGGTATCTCTTCAAGTCTTGCAGCGCAGCCTCCGCTTCCGGAGTCCCTTTCATTGGACCTGCCTTTTTCAATAATTTGAAAAATGGCAGGGCGCGCTCAGCAGACCTAGAGATAAACCTGCTGAGAGCAGCCACGCAACCGGCAAGTCTTTGTACATCCTTGACGCGCTTTGGTGCTTCAATCTGCTCAATGGCCTTGATCTTGTCGGGATTGGCTTCAATTCCCCGCTGAGACACGAAGAACCCGAGAAGCTTGCCGGAGGGGACTCCAAACACACACATCTCTGGGTTGAGCTTGAGGCTGATCTTGCGCAGATTTGCAAAGGTCTCGTCTAAATCTTGTATCAGGGTTGCTCTATCCTTGCTCTTGATTACTATATCATCCATGTAGGCTTCCACATTTCTGTGTATTTGCGGCTCAAGAGCAACATGGACCACTCTTGCAAATGTTGAACCAGCATTTTTTAATCCGAAAGGCATTCGTACGAAACAGTACGTGCCACATGGAGTAATAAATGCGGTCTTCTCCTCATCTTCTTCTGCCATGAAGATCTGATGATATCCTGAGTATGCGTCAAGAAATGAAAGCAAATCACATCCGGCCGTGGAGTCAACAATCTGGTCAATGCGCGGCAAAGGAAATGGGTCTTTGGTACAAGCTTTGTTAACATCGGTAAAATCGATACAAAGTCTCCATTTCCCGTTTGCCTTGCGCACGACTACAGGATTGGCCAACCACGTAGGATGGAGCACTCCTCTGACAAGGCCTGTTGCTTCCAAATTCTTGATCTCTTCTGTGATGAATTCTTGGCACTCCACTGCTTGCTTCCTAACCTTCTGCTTGACGGGCCGCGCATGAGGACAAACGGCGAGGTGGTGCTCAATCACTTTCCTGGGAACACCGGGGATGTCAGACGGTTGCCACGCAAACACGTCGACATTCGCCCGCAGGAAAGCAATGAGCGCGCTTTCCTATTTAGGGTCGAGAGTGGCGCTGATGGTGAAGGTACCACCAGTGCTGTCCTCCTTGGCAGACACCTTTTTCGTCTCTGGCGGAGCTGCCATCGTCTTCTTACACTTGCCGGTGGAGCTCGATGGTGCGTCCTCGACGGCAGCGCAGCACTCCGAAGAGGTGCTCTTGCCGGAGTGGGCATCAGAACTCTTGCCGGACTTGGTCTTCTTCCCCCCGGGAGCTTCAGCGGCAAGTGACTTATGATCTGCTGCGGCAGCTGCTTCCCGGTAGATCTTGTCGGCACAGATAAGAGCATCCTTCTTGTCGCCGGGGACAGAGATGACGCTTATCGGGCCTGGCATCTTCAGCATGTTATATGCGTAGTGAGAGGCTGCCATGAACTTGGCGAGTGCTGGACGGCCAAGTATCCCATTATAAGGCAATGGAATATCGGCAATGTCAAAAGTGACCCTCTCAGTCCTGAAGTTCAGCTCGCTGCCAAATGTTACTGGCAGCGTGACTTTCCCCTTCGGCTTGCTCCTTCCCGGATTGATTCCTTGGAATGTGCCGGTCTCTTCGAGCTCGCTGTCAGGGATCTGGAGTTTCTGGAGTACAGCGGAGGAGATCAGGTTCAAGCCGGCCCCGCCGTCAACTAGCATCTTGGTGACCTTGAGGTTGTGGATAGTTGGTGAAACCAACATCGGCAAACACCCAACCGCAGTTGTGTGATCAGGGTGGTCCTCAATGTCAAAGATGATAGGCGTGCTGGACCATTTCAGAAGCTTGCGCGATTCGGCAGGTGGTTCCGCTGCATTGACTTCCCGCACCCACTGCTTGAGTTGGCGGTGCGAAGTATGCAGAGAAACACCCCCGTCAACGCACAAGACCTCTGTGGCTTTCTGAAACTCCTGCTCACTGGTCTCAACATCATCCATGTCTTCGTCGTCGTCGTCGTCTTCATCGTTGTCGCAGCCGCGGGGAGGTCTATCTCCTTGCCGCTGCTTGGCCTTGCCGCGGCGTCCTCCCCGGCCAGCGCGCTTCTTGCCGGATTCTCCAGCACCTCCTTGGGCCCTCTCCTTGTCGCGTCGCTCGTACTCAGCTTTTTGCTGCTGAACAAGCTGCTCGACCTTCTTGCAGCTCTGGAGGTCATGGCCCTTGGTGCGGTGAATCTTGCAGTACTGCTTGTCGGAGCCGTCCTGCTTGTCGGCGACCGCCACAGCCTGACAGTTGGCGCACGCGGCAATCTCCTTGCCGGAGCTACCAACCTTGGCTTTGTTGGCGCCACCTTCATTGCCGGACTGCTCAACAACTAGCACCTCTTTGCCTTTCTTCTTCCTGTTCCGCCGCCGGTTTTTCTTTGCCGGGGCAGCATCCTCACTGTCAGATCCTCCTGCTCCTGCATTCTTTCCGGGGAGTCTCCTCCCTTCCTCAGCACGTGCACACTTGTCAGCCAGGGCATATAGCTCACTGACGTCTCTGATCCTGCACATCGCCATCTCCTCCCGCATCCTGCGGTTACGCACGTTCTGATGGAACGCGCTGATGACCGCGGCGGGGTGGACGTCTGGGATGTTGTACTGTAGATAGCTGAACCTCTGAATATACTTGCGTAGGGGCTCTCCTTCCTTCTGGACGAGCAGATGAAGGTCACTCTCTTGGCCATGAGGTTTGTGGCCGCCTGTAAAGGCGCCGACAAACTGATGGCATAGGTCTGCCCAGGAGGATATGGAGTTGTCCAGCAAGTGCATGAGCCAGGACCTGACGTTGGGCTTGAGCACCAACGGGAAGTAGTTGGCAAGGATCTTGTCGTCCCGCCCCCCAGCAGCCTGCACCGCGATGGTGTAGATGCTGAGGAACTCCGACGGATGCGACTTGCCGTCGTACTTCTCTGGTACATCTGGTTTGAAATTCTTCGTACTGGGCCACCGGACTTGCCACAGCTCACGAGTGAACGCAGGGCAACCTACCGCGTACGGCAAGTCGCCTGGTTCCCCTGGCGCATGCATGTCGACAGAGGGCCCAGCGCGCTGGTCTGATTGACGTTGCGCTTCTCTTCGGCGCTCGATGCGAGTACGAGCGTCCTCTTGCTGCCGTTCTTGAAGAACTTGGCACTGATCGCGATGAGCTCGCGGATCTGACGACACAGTGGAGTCGCTGTCGAGGTGGATCCGGCGAGACGGCGATCTTGGCCTTCGGGGTGGAGAGTGCACAGAGGTTGCATCCCCACCGGTCTTGTCGCCACTGGCTCGTGCCTGGCTGACTGGCTGCGGCTGCGACGTGCTCGGCTGCCGCTGAGTGTCGCCGTTGGCGAAGCCGATGAGACTCTGGATGGTAGCCCTCCAGTCGTCGATCTTGTCCGCCGTTGGAGGGTAATCTAGGAGCAGCTGAGCTCGCGCCAAAGCTTCTGCTGCAGTGGCGGGTGGCGGTGGCGAACGGTGCGAGGAGCGGGATATGCTCGGACTTCTAACCACGTTAGAAGGAGCAGTATCCCGTCTAGGCGACCGTGTCTCGCTCGCACCAGCATGTTGGCGTGCATGGTGGTCTTGAGCACTTCGAGATCCACCAGCTCGATCTTGATCCAGCAAGCACATGGTACCGTGAGTACCATGACGCTGCCGATCCCGCGCCTCCTGAGACGGGCGCGGTGCATGTACGGACGCCGAGGTCTTGGAGTGCGCCCGGTCGTTGTGGGAGCCGGCTACACCGCCGATGGGCAGCGCAGCCTTGTCCTTGGACCTGGCAGCACCGTGAGCTCCCTCGTCGACACCCGTTCTTCCGCCGGCGCCCGCCCCATCAGCCGTTTGCTCCGGCGATGGTGGGTTCGGCGCGGACGGAGCAGCTGCCTCCGAAACCTTCTTCTTCGGCGGCATGTTGATGAAGATGATGAAGATCTAGCTCGCGAGAATGCCGGATCCGGTTCACACAACTTCGACGCCCCCTACCTGGCGCGCCAAAGATGCGGGGGTACTGGTCCACGGGCACCTATGGGACCGGCGGACCGGGTCCCTTTCTGTTCGGCGGGGGCGGAGATCGTGCAAAGAGCAAATCGAGGCGATGCACGCGAGCGATTTACCCAGGTTTGGGCCGCACGGATGCGTAAAACCCTACTCCTGCTTTGTGGTTTGTATTGATTTCTTGCTCGGGAGCGCGAAGTGCTACAGTACACTTCAGCCGCTAACGAGACCGAGCGTGAGTGTGTTTCGAACCCCCCTCTACGTTGCACACGGGCCTCCTTTTATATGCTCAAGGGGTCACCGACAGGTGGCAACGGAGGCAAAGGGTAAAAATGGAAAGGTGCTGCGGTAGGTACAGCTACCTGCTACAGTGTATCATACCTAACCCTGACGGCAGGGGACAAGGGCCTTAAATGCCCGTCTGTGTCGCCTAAACAGTGCAAAAAAGGACCGTCAGGGGCGCCACCGCTCGCCACGATGGCAAACTTGTCAGCGCCGCTTGCCACCGCGCACCGCAAGCTGCACAGCCTTCCGCCACGTACGCCTGGAGGGGTCCCAGAGCGACACGTTGGTGGATGTGCTGGAGCGCGGGCACAGTGGTGTCTTGCCGCGGCAAGCACCTTGCCGCGGTTGTTGTCTTGTCACGCCCGGGAGCTTGTCGCTCACCGGGCCTTGCCGGGACGCGTGGTGCGCCGCGGCAAGTTCCTTGAAATGCCTTGGGTGGCCTTCCCGGCAAGCTCCTCTTGCCGAGGTCTTGAGATGCTTTTGTTAGCCTTCCCGGCAAGCTCCTCTTGCCGGGGTCTTGTCTCTTTGACTTGGATACTTTGTTCTTGAATGGCTCCAAAGGAACCACGGAGGACCTTGGCGGTCACCCGGCAAGCCTTGCCGCGGGATGCTGCGACTGCCCGTGCACAAGTTCGGGATACTAGGGTACCCGTACTCTAGTACACCGACACACGCGCGTACGTATGAGAGAAATGCGCATAGCTCGACCCTCGACCACCCACGTTAACCGGGAACTCCCCCGATATTTTCCTCGCCCTCACTTCTACCACAATTTTCTCTGTCATGCAGCCGCGTCTCCGGCCCACCCAAGACGAAAAGCCCATTTTCTATCATGATTTTTTTGTCATAGAAGTAGGAGTCCACCACATCTATGATGATACCAGGGTTTGTCACAATTATCGTCATAGAAGTGTCATAAGCATGACAGAAAAAAATTTGTTCGGCCCAAAATGTCATGAATGTGTCTTCTTTTGTAGTGAATTTGTTCACCCACCGTAATACATGCTATCTTGACAGAAGCCACTAGTGAAACCTATGGCCCTTGGGTCTCTTTCCTGTTATATTACATCTCTTTTATTTACATCGCATCTCATTTCTATTTTGCAATCTTTTACTTTCCAATCTATACAACAAAAATATCAAAAATATTATTTTACTATCTCTATTAGATCTCACTTTTGCGAGTGACCATGAAGGGATTGACAACCCCTTTATCGCATTGGTTGCAAGGTTGTTGATTGTTTGTGTAGGTACTAGGTGACTTGTGCGTTGTCTCCTAATGGATTGATACCTTGGTTCTTAAAACCGAGGGAAATACTTACGGTACTTTGCTGCATCACCCTTTCCTCTTCAAGGGAAAACCAACGCATGCTCAAGAGGTATCAAGAAGGATTTCTGGCGCCGTTGCCGGGGAGATCTACGCCAAGTCAAGACATACCAAGTACCCATCATAAACTCTCATCTCTCACATTACATTATTCGCCATTCACCTCTCGTTTTCCTCTCCCCCACTTCTAAAACGATTTTCAAAAAGATTCGCCTTTTCTTCGCCTCTCTTTCGATTTTCAAAAGGTCCCATATTGTCAAAGCCCCAAACATCAAATGGTTCAATAACAAGTGAATAATTCGTAGGCATTTCTTGACGTCTACTAATATCACCAATTCTTTGACATTCATCACAAGATAAGAAAAACTTACGGGCATCCTTGAAGAGAGTAGGCCAATAAAAACCAGATTGCAGTACCTTATGTGCAGTTCTATCTCCAGCATGGTGTCCTCCATAAGCTTCGGAGTGACACTTGCGTTTGATCTGTTCCTGTTCATGCTTAGGTACACAACATCTAATAACACCATCTACTCCTTCTTTATAAAGATGTGGGTCATCCCAAAAGTAATGCCTCAAATCATAGAAGAACTTTTTCTTTTGCTGGTATGTGAAACTAGGTGGTATAAACTTAGCAACAATGTAATTAGCATAGTCAGCATACCATGGAGCAGTATGTGAAGCATTTATGACATTTAATTGCTCATCAATAGGTAGTGGGTCATCAAGCACATTTTCTAACCTAGACAAGTTGTCTGCAACGGGGTTCTCAGCTCCTTTTCTATCAACAACATGCAAATCAAATTCTTTTAGCAAGAGAACCCATCTAATAAGTCTAGGTTTAGCATCTTTCTTTTCCATAAGATATTTAATAGCAGCGTGATCAGTGTGAATAATTACTTTAGAATCAACAATATAAGGTCTGAACTTATCACAAGCAAATACAATTGCTAAGAATTCTTTTTCAGTGGTAGCATAATTTCTTTGAGCATTGTCTAGAGTTTTACTAGCATATTGAATAACATTTAGTTTCTTATCAACTCTTTGTCCTGGAACAGCACCTACAGCATAATCACTAGCATCACACATAATTTCAAAGGGTAAATTCCAATCAGGTGGCTGAACAATAGGTGCAGAAATCAATGCTTTCTTAAGTATTTCAAATGCTTCTACGCAATCATCATCAAAGAAAAATGGTATATCTTTTTGTAATAAATTAGTCAGAGGCCGAGGGATTTTTGAGAAGTCCTTAATGAACCTCCTATAAAAACCGGCATGACTAAGGAAACTTCTTATACCTTTGATGTCCTTGGGACATGGCATCTTTTCAATAGCATCAACCTTGGTTTTATCAACTTCAATACCTCTTTCAGAAACTTTATGCCCCAAGACAATACCTTCATTAACCATAAAGTGGCACTTTTCCCAATTCAAGACAATTAGTTTCTTCACATCTCTGCAAAACTCGATCAAGGTTGCTCAAGCAATCATCAAAAGAAGATCCATAGACAGAAAAGTCGTCCATGAAAACCTAACAAATATTTTCAGAAAAGTCAGAGAATATAGCCATCATGCATATTTGAAAGGTAGCAGGTGCATTACATAAACCAAAAGGCATACGTCTATAAGCAAAAGTACCAAAAGGGCATGTAAAAGTAGTCTTTGATTGATCTTTGGCTGACACAGGTATTTGAGAGAAACCAGAATAACCATCTAGAAAGCAAAAATGTGTATGTTTGGATAATCTTTATAGCATTTGATCGATAAAATGTAAGGGGTAATGATCCTTTTTAGTTGCCTTATTTAATTTGCGGAAATCAATTACCATCCTATAACCTATAATAATTCTTTGAGGAATCAATTCATCTTTATCATTAGGAACAACAGTAATACCTCCCTTCTTAGGGACACAATGGACAGGGCTTACCCACTGACTATCAGCAACGGGATAAATTATACCTGCCTCAAGGAGCTTTAGTATCTCCTTTCTTACCACTTCTTTCATTTTAGGATTCAGCCGGCGTTGATGATCACGAACTGGTTTAGCATCTTCTTCCAAAATAATTTTATGTTGACATAGAGTGGGACTAATGCCCTTAAGATCATCAAGAGTATACCCAATAGCAGCACGGTCCTTCTTCAGAGTTTACAATAATCTCTCTTCTTCATGTTCTGAAAGGTTAGCACTAATAATAACAAGATATATCTTTTTCTCATCAAGATAAGCATATTTAAGAGTATCAGGTAACAGTTTAAGCTCAAATACGGGATCACCCTTGGGTGGAGGAGGATCCCCTAGGATTTCGACAGGTATTTTTTTTCAGAATAGGTTCCTGTTTAAAGAATACTTCATCTAATTCCCTTCTTTCATTCATAAACATGTCATTTTCATGGTCTAGCAAATATTGTTCTAAAGGATCACTAGGAGGTACGGCAATAGAAGCAAGACCAATAATTTCATCCTTACTAGGTAATTCTTCTTCATGGTGTTGTCTACTAAATTTAGAAAAATTAAATTCATGAGTCATATCATCTAAACCGACAGTAACAACATCTCTTTTGCAATCTATGGTAGCATTAACAGTATTTAAGAAGGGTCTACCAAATATAATGGGACAAAAGCTATCTTGTGGGGAACCAAGAACAAGAAAATCAGCAGGATATTTAGTTTTCCCACACATGACTTCAACATTTCTAACAATTCCCATTGGTGAAATAGTATCTCTATTGGCAAGTTTAATTGTTACATTAATATCTTCTATTTCAGCAGGTGCAATCTCATGCATAATTTCTTTGTATAAGGAATGAGGTATTGCGCTAGCACTAGCACCCATATCACATAAGCCATGATAACAATGATCTCCTATTTTAACAGAAATAACAGGCATGCCTACCACGGGTCTAGGTTTATCTTTAGCACAAGGTTTAGCAATTCTAGTAGTTTCATCACAGAAATAAATAACATGCCCATCAATATTATCAGACAAGAGATCTTTAACAATAGCAATACTAGGTTCAACTTTAACTTGCTCAGGAGGTGTATATGTTTTAATATTGCTTTTACGAACTACAATTGAAGCTTTAGCATGATCCTTTATCCTAACAGGGAAAGGTGGTTTCTCAATATAAGAAGTAGGAACAATAGGATCATTATAAGTGACAATCTTGTCTTCAACTTTAATAGGTGCAGCTACTTTTACTTATATGGGAGGATGATATTTAAACCACTTCTCCTTGGGGAGATCAACATAAGTAGCAAAAGATTCACAGAAAGAAGCTACTATCTCAGAGTCAAGTCCATATTTAGTGCTAAATTTATGAAAAATATCGGTATCCACAAAAGATTTAACACAATCAAAACTAGGTGTCATACTTGACTCCTTACCATTGTCGAGGTCCCAATCGTTAGAGTTGCGTTTAATTCTTTCCAATAAATCCCATTTGAATTCAATAGTCTTCATCGTAAAAGAGCCAGCACAAGAAGTATCAAGCATGGTGCGATTGTTACCAGAAAGCCGAGCGTAATTTTTTTGAATAATCATTTCTCTTGAGAGCTCATGGTTGGGGCATGAATATAACATTGATTTAAGCCTCCCCCAAGCTTGAGCGATGCTTTCTCCTATGCGAGGCCAAAAATTATATATGTAATTGCGATCACGGTGAACAAGATGCATAGGGTAAAACTTCTGATGAAATTCCAATTTCAATCGTTTGTAATTCCAAGACCTCATATCATCACATAGCCTATACCATGTCGATGCATATCCCCTCAAAGATAATGGGAAGATCTTCTTCTTAATAACATCCCCGGGTACACCTGCAAGCTTAAATAATCCACAAACTTCATCCACATATATCAGATGTTCATCAGGATGTTTTGTTCCATCTCCTAAAAAAGGATTAACTAGCAGTTTTTCTATCATACCCGCAGGAACTTAAAAGCAAGCATTTTCATTTTAATTTTCATTTTTAGTAGGTTCAGTAGGTTGAGGAGCAACTCTTTGCTCTACTGGTCGGGGTGAAGATACCCCGAACAAGCCCCTAAGAGGATTACTTTCCATGGTAACAAGTGACAGTAAATTTCAGCACACTATATAAATTTTTCCTACCAAATTCCACCTACCAAAGGCGCTTCACTCCCCAGCAACGACGCCAGAAAAGAGTCTTGATGACCCACAAGTATAGGGGGTCTATCGTAGTCCTTTCGATAAGTAAGAGTGTCGAACCCAATGAGGAGCAGAAGGAAATGATAAGCGGTTTCCAGCAATGTATTCTCTGCAAGTACTGAAATAAGTGGTAACAGATAGTTTTGTGATAAGATAATTTGTAACGAGCAACAAGTAACAAAAGTAAATAAGGTGCAACAAGGTGGCCCAATCCTTTTTGTAGCAAAGGACAAGCTTGGACAAACTCTTATATGATGTAAAGCGCTCCCGAGGACATCTGGGAATATCGTCAAGCTAGTTTTTATCACGTTCATATGATTCACGTTCGGTACTTTGATAATTTGGTATGTGGGTGGACCGGTGCGTGGGTGCTGCCCTTACTTGGACAAGCATCCCACTTATGATTAACCTCTATTGCAAGCATCCGCAACTACAACAAAAGTATTAAGGTAAACCTAACCATAGCATGAAACATATGGATCCAAATCAGCCCCTTACGAAGCAACGCATAAACTAGGGTTTAAGCTTCTGTCACTCTAGCAACCCATCATCTACTTATTACTTCCCAATGCCTTCCTCCAGGCCCAAATAATGCTGAAGTGTCATGTAGTCGACGTTCACATAACACCACTAGAGGAGAGACAACATACATCTCATCAAAATATCAAACGAATACCAAATTCACATGACTACTAATAGCAAGACTTCTCCCATGTCCTCAGGAACAAAAGTAACTACTCACAAAGCATAAACATGTTCATAATCAGAGGGGTATTAATATGAATATAGGATCTGAACATATGATCTTCCACCAATTAAACCAACTAGCATCAACTACAAGGAGTAATTAACACTACTAGCAACCTACTAGCACCAATCCCGGACTTGGAGGCAAGAATTGGATACAAGAGATGAACTAGGGTTTTGAGATGAGATGGTGCTGATGAAGATGTTGATGGAGATTTCCCTCTCCCGATGAGAGGAGTGTTGGTGATGATGATGACGATGATTTCCCCCTCCGGGAGGGAAGTTTCCCCGGCAGAACAGCACCGCCAGAGCCCTAGATTGGTTCCGCCAAGGTTCCGGCTCATGGCGGCGGAGCTTCGTCCGAGAAGATGGCTTATGATTTTTTCCCATCGAAAGACTCCATATAGCATAAGATGGCCACTGGAGGGCCACCAGGGGGCCCACGAGATAGGGGGGCACGCCCAGGGGGGTAGGGCGCGCCCCCGCCCTCGTGGGCAGGGTGTGGCCCCCCTGGTGAAGTTCTTGCTCTCACTATTTTTTATATATTTGGAAAACATCTCCCGTGAAGTTTCAGGACTTTTGGAGCTGTGCAGAATAGGTCTCTAATATTTGCTCCTTTTCCAGCCCAGAATCCCAGCTGCCGGCATTCTCCCTCTTTATGTAAACCTTGTAAAATAAGAGAGAATAGGCATAAGTATTGTGACATAATGTGTAATAACAACCCATAATGCAATAAATATTGATATAAAAGCATGATGCAAAATGGACGTATCAGGTGGTGGTTTTATTTTATAAAAATTATTGATATCCCATGCTTCACTTATATGATTTTGAGAGTCTTTTAGAACAACATGGTAATTTTCTTTGGCTATAAAACTAGTCCTAATATGATGGGCATCCAAGATGGGTATAATAAAAACTTTCATATAAAGTGCGTTGAATACTATGAGAAGTTTGATTCTTTATGATTATTTTGAGATATGAAGATGGTGATATTAGAGTCATGCTAGTAGAGTAGTTTTGAATTTGAGAGGTACTTGTGTTAAAGTTTGTGATTCCCGTAGCATGCACGTATGGTGAACTGTTATGTGATGAAGTTGGAGCATGATCTATTTATTGATTGTCTTCCTTATGAGTGGCGGTCGGGGACGAGCGATGATCTTTTCCTACCAATCTATCCCCCCAAGAGCATGCGCGTGGTACTTCGTTTCGATAACTAATAGATTTTTGCAATAAGTATGTGAGTTCTTTATGACTAATTTTGAGTCCATGGATTATATGCACTCTCACCCTTCCACCATTGCTAGCCTCTCTAGTACCATGCAACTTTCTCCGGTACCATAAACCTACCATTTACCTTCCTCAAAACAGCCACCATACATGCAAATTATGGCATTTCTATAGCTATTCCGAGATATATTGCCATGCAACCTTCCACCGTTCCGTTTATTATGACACGCTCCATCATTGTCATATTGCCTTGCATGATGATGTAGTTGACATCGTATTTGTGCCAAAGCCACCATTCATAATTCTTTCATACATGTTACTCTTGATTCATTGGACATCCCGGTACACCGCCGGAGGCATTCACATAGAGTCATATTTTGTTCTAAGTATCGAGTTGTAATTCTTGAGTTGTAAGTAAATAAAAGTGTGATGATAATCATTATTAGAGCATTGTCCTAGTGAGGAAAGGATGATGGAGACTATGATTCCCCCACAAGTCGGGATGAGACTCCGGATGAAAAAGATAAAAATAAAAAAGTGAGGCCAAAAAAATGAGAGGGCCCAAAAAAAGAACAAAAAACAAAAAAAGTGAAAAAGAGAGAAGGGACAATGCTATTATCCCTTTTCCACACTTGTGCTTCAAAGTAGCACCATGATCTTGATGATAGAGAGTCTCTTATTTTGTCACTTTCATACACTAGTGGGAATTTTTCATTATAGAACTTGGCTTGTATATTCCAATGATGGGCTTCCTCAAAATGCCCTAGGTCTTCGTGAGCAAGCGAGTTGGATGCACACCCACTTAGTTTCTTTTGGAGCTTTCATACACTTATAGCTCTAGTGCATCTGTTGCATGGCAATCCCTACTCACTCACATTGATATCTATTGATGGGCATCTCCATAGCCCGTTGATATGCCTAGTTGATGTGAGACTATCTTCTCCATTTTGTCTTCTCCACAACCACCCCTCTATTCCACCTATAGCTCTATATCCATGGCTCACGCTCATGTATTGCATGAAGATCGAAAAAGTTTTAGAACATCAAAAGTATGAAATAATTGCTTGGCTTGTCATCGGGGTTGTGCATGATTAAATATTTTGTGTGATGAAGATAGAGCATAGCCAGACTATATGATTTTGTAGGGATAGCTTTTTTTGGCCATGTTATATTAAGAAGACATGATTGCTTTGTTAGTATGCTTGAAGTATTATTGTTTTTATGTCAATATTAAACTTTTGTCTTGAATCTTTTAGATCTGAACATTCATGCCACAATAAAGAAAATTACATTGATAATTATTTTAGGTAGCATTCCACATCAAAAATTATGTTTTTATCATTTACCTACTTGAGGACGAGCAGGAATTAAGCTTGGGGATGCTTGATACGTCTCCAACGTATCTATAATTTTTGATTATTCAATGCTATTATATTATCTGTTTTGGATGTTTAATGGGCTTTAATATGCTCTTTTATATTATTTTTGGGACTAATCTATTAACCGGAGGCCCAGTGCCAGCTTCTATTTTTTTTTGCCTATTTTAGAGTTTTGCAGAAAAGGAATACCAAACGGAGTCCAAACAAAATGAAACCTTCGCGATGATCTTTCTTGGACCGAAAGCAATCCAGAAGACTTGGAGTCGAAGTCAGGAACTCCACGAGGAAGCCACGAGGAAGGAGGGCGCGCCCAGGGGGTAAGTGCGCCCCCACCCTCGTGGACCCCTCGTAGCTCCACCGACGTACTTCTTTCGCCTATATATACTCTTATACCCTAGAAACATCATGGAGAGCCATGAAACCACTTTTCCACCGCCGCAACCTTCTGTACCCGTGGGATCCCATCTTGGGGCCTTTCCGGCAATCTGCCGGAGGGGAAATCGATCACGGAGGGCTTCTACATCAACGCCATTGCCTCTCCGATGAAGCGTGAGTGGTTTACCACAGACCTTCGGGTCCATAGTTATTAGCTAGATGGCTTCTTCTCTCTCTTTGATTCTCAATACAAAGTTCTCCTCGATGTTCTTGGAGATCTATTCAATGTAATACTCTTTTGTGGTGTGTTTGTTGAGATCCGATGAAATGTGGATTTATGAACAAGATTATCTATGAATATTATTTGCTTCTTCTCTGAATTCTTATATGCATGATTTGATATCTTTGCAAGTCTCTTCGAATTATCGGTTTAGTTTGGCCTACTAGATTGATCTTTCTTGCAATGGGAGAAGTGCTTACATTTGGGTTCAACCTTGCGGTGTCCTTTCCCAGTGATAGTAGGGGTAGCAAGGCACGTATTATATTGTTGCCATCAAGGATAAAAAGATGGGGTTCATATCATATTGCTTGACTTTATCCCTCTACATCAAAGATGGGGTTCATATCATATTGCTTGAGTTTATCCCTCTACATCATGTCATCTTCCTTAATGCGTTATTCCGTTCTTATGCACTTAATACTCTAGATGCATGTTGGATAGCGGTCGATGTGTGGAGTAATAGTAGTAGATGCAGAATCGTTTCTATCTACTTGACACGGACGTGATGCCTATATTCATGATCATTGCCTTAGATATCTTCATAACTATGCGATTTTCTATCAATTGCTCGGCAATAATTTGTTCACCCACTGTAATACATGCTATCTTGAGAGAAGCCACTAGTGAAACCTATGGCCCCCGTGTCTCTTTCCTGTTATGTTACATCTCTTTTATTTACATCGCATCTCGTTTACTATTTTGCAATCTTTACTTTCCAATCTATACAACAAAAATACCAAAAATATTTACTTTACTATCTCTATTAGATCTCACTTTTGCGAGTGACCATGAAGGGATTGGCAACCCCTTTATCGTGTTGGTTGCAAGGTTCTTGATTGTTTGTGCAAGTACTAGGTGACTTGTGCGTTGTCTCCTACTGGATTGATACCTTGGTTCTCAAAACTGAGGGAAATACTTATCCTACTTTGCTACATCACCCTTTCCTCTTCAAGGGAAAACAACACATGCTCAAGAGGTATCAACCACAAGATACCAGGGCGTTCCAGGAGGCCTAGGCGAGACCTGGTGGGTTGTGGGGTCCACGGGGGTCTCCTGCACCGCCTATTTGCCCTATAAATTCCCAATTATTCCAAAAGCCCTAGGGGAGTCGACAAAACACAATTCCAACCGCTGCAAGTTCCAGAACCACGAGATCCAATCTAACATCGCCACGAAGTGGTTCATCATCCTCATTCGTGCCTCTCCGATGATGCGTGAGTAGTCCACCATAGACGATGATGCGTCAGGTCTACATAGTTCTCGAACCCGTAGGGTCCGCACGCTTAACGTTCGATGACGATTTGTATTATGAGTTATGTGTTTTGGTGACCGAAGTTTGTTTGGAGTCCCAGATGAGATCACGGACATGACGACGAGTCTTGAAATGGTCTAGAGGTAAAGATTCATATATTGGAAGGTAGTATTCAGACATCGCAATGGTTCCGAGTGATTCGAGTATTTTTCAGGAGTACCGAGGGGTTATCGGAACTCCCCGGGGAATTATTGGTCCAACATGGGCCCAAGGGAGAGAGAGAGGGAAGCCCGCGGGGGTGGCCATGCGCCCCCTCCTTGGGAGTCCAAATAGGATAAGGAGGAGGGGGCGGCGCCCCCATTCCCTTTCCCTCTCCCTCTCCTTCCCATTTCCTCCGGTGTTAGAAAGGAAAGGGGGGGCGAATCCTACTTGGACTAGGAGTCCAAGTAGGACTCCCCCATGGCGCGCCCCTCGTGGCCGCCGGCCTCTCTCCCCCCTCCTTTATATACGTGGCCAGGGGGCACCCCAAAGACACACCAAGATTTCTCTTAGCCGTGTGCGGTGCCCCCTCTACAGTTTACTCCTCCGGTCATTGCGTCGTAGTGCTTAGGCGAAGCCCTATGCGGATCACATCACAATCACCGTCACCTGATACGTCTCCAACATATCTATAATTTTTGATTGTTCCATGCTGTTATATTATCAATCTTGGATGTTTTATAATCATTTTATAGTCATTTTATACCATTTTTTGGTACTAACCTATAGACATAGTGCCAAATGCAAGTTGCTGTTTTTTTTCATATTTTTTTACATCGTAGAAAATCAATATCAGACGAAGTCCAAATTCCTCGAAACTTTAGGAGAATTTTTATGGGCCTGAATAAACAGAACGGGCCCTAGCTGTGCCTCGGGGGGTGCCCCGAGGGGGGGGGGCACAACCCTCCAGGGCGCGCCCTGGTGGGTTGTTCCCACCTCGGGTGCCCCCGGACCGCCTCTGTGTTGTATAAGTACCTCAATATTCCAGAAACCCTAGGGGAGTCGGTGAAATATTCATCCAGCCGCCGCAGAGTCCAGAACCACCAAATCCAATCTATACACCATCTTGGATGGGGTTCGCCACCTCCATTGGTGCCTCTCCGATGATGCGTGAGTAGTTCTTTGTAGACCTTCGGGTCTGTAGTGATACGTCTCCAACGTATCTATAATTTTTGATTGCTCCATGCTATATTATCTACTGTTTTGGACATTATTGGGCTTTAATATCCACTTTTATATTATTTTTGGGACTAACCTATTAATCGGTGGCCCAGCCCAGAATTGTTGTTTTTGCCTGTTTTAGGGTTTCAAAGAAAAGGAATAGCAAACGGAGTCAAAACGGAATGAAACCTTCGGGAACGTGATTTTCTCAACGAACAAGACTTGGGAGACCTGGACCCTACATTAAGAAAGAAAAGAGGAGGCCACGAGGTAGGTGGCGCGCCTACCCCCCTAGGCGCGCCCTCCACCCTCGTGGGCCCCTGTTGCTCCACCGACGTACTCCTTCGTCCTATATATACCTACGTACCCCCAAACGATCAGATACAGAGCCAAAACCCTAATTCCACCGCTGTAACTTTCTATATCCATGAATAATATTTGAATTTTCTCTAAATTCTTATGTATGATTGGTTATCTTTGCAAGTCTCTTCGAATTATCAGTTTGGTGTGGCCTACTAGATTGATCTTTCTTGCAATGGGAGAAGTGCTTAGCTTTGGGTTCAATCTTGCGGTGTCCTTTCCCAGTGACAGTAGTGGCAGCAAGGCACGTATTGTATTGTTGCCATCGAGGATAACAAGATGGGCTTTTCTTCATATTGCAAGAGTCTATCCCTCTACATCATGTCATCTTGCTTTAGGCGTTACTCTGTTTTTAACTTAATACTCTAGATGCATGCTGGATAGCGGTCGATGAGTGGAGTAATAGTAGTAGATGCAGGCAGGAGTCGGTCTACTTGTCTCGGACGTGATGCCTATATACATGATCATACCTAGATATTCTCATAACTATGCTCAATTCTGTCAATTTCTCAATAGTAATTTGTTCACCCACCATAGAATACTTATGCTCTCGAGAGAAGCCACTAGTGAAACCTATGGCCCCCGGGTCTATCTTTATCATATTAATCTCCTACTACTTAGTTATTTCCTTTGTTATTTACTTTGCCTTTATTTTACTTTGCATATTTATCACAAAAATACAAAAATATTATCTTATCATATCTATCAGATCTCACTCTCGTAAGTGGCCTTATAGGGATTGACAACCCCTATTTGCGTTGGTTGGGAGGATTTATTTGTTTTGTGCAGGTACGAGGGACTCGCGCGTAGCCTCCTACTGGATTGATACCTTGGTTCTCAAAAACCGAGGGAAATACTTACGCTACTTTGTTGCATCATCCCTTCCTCTTCGGGGAAACCAACGCAGTGCTCAAGAGGTAGCAAGCAGGATTTCTGCCGCCGTTGCCCGGGAGATCTACGTAAAAGTCAACATACCAAGTACCCATCACATACCCTTATCTCCCGCATTACATTATTTGCCATTTGCCTCTCATTTTCCTCTCCCCTACTTCACCCTTGCCGTTTTATTTGCCCTCTCTCTCTATCCTCCCTCTCTTTCTCTATTTGCCTCTTTTTGCCCGCTTGCTTTTTGTTTGCTTGTGTGTTAGTTTGCTTGCTTGTCTCGATGGCTCAAGATAATACTAAATTGTGTGACTTCACCAATACCAACAACAATGATTTTATTAGCACTCCGATTGCTCCTCTTACCGATGCTGAATCTTGTGAAATTAATGCTGCCTTGCTGAATCTTGTCATGAAAGATCCGTTTTCCGGCCTTCCTAGTGAAGATGCCGCTACCCATCTAAATAGCTTCGTTGATTTGTGTGACATGCAAAATAAGAAAGATGTGGATAATGATATTGTTAAATTGAAGCTATTTCCTTTTTCGATTAGATATCGTGCTAAAGCTTGGTTTTTGTCTTTGCCTAAAAATAGTATTGATTCATGGAATAAGTGCAAAGATGCTTTTATCTCTAAGTATTTTCCTCCCGCTAAGATCATCTCTCTTAGAAATGATATTATGAATTTTAAGCAACTTGATCATGAACATGTTGCACAAGCTTGGGAGAGAATGAAATTAATGATACATAATTGCCCTACTCATGGTTTAAATTTGTGGATGATTGTTCAGAATTTTTATGCCGGATTGAATTTTGCTTCTAGAAATCTTTTAGATTCGGCCGCGGGAGGAACTTTCATGGAAATCACTTTAGGAGAAGCTACTAAGCTCCTAGATAATATTATGGTTAATTATTCTCAATGGCATACTGAAAGATCTACTAATAAAAAGGTGCATGCGATAGAAGAAATTAATGTTTTGAGTGGAAAGATGGATGAACTTATGAAATTATTTGCTAGTAAGAGTGTTTCTTCTGATCCTAATGATATGCCCTTGTCTACTTTGATTGAGAATAATAATGAATCAATGGATGTGAATTTTGTTGGTAGGAACAATTTTGGTAACAACGCGTATAGAGGAAATTTCAATCCTAGGCCTTATCCTAGTAATCCCACTAATAATTATGGTAATTCCTACAAAAATTCTTATGGAAATTATAATAAGATGCCCTCTAATTTTGAATCTAATATTTAAGAATTTATTAATTCGCAAAAGAATTTTAATGCTATGATTGAAGAAAAATTGCTTAAGATTGATGATTTGGCTAGGAACATTGATAGAATTTTTCTTGATGTTGATTCTTTGAAACTTAGATCTATTCCACCTAAGCATGATATCAATGAGTCTCTCAAAGCCATGAGAATTTCCATTGATGAGTGCAAAGAAAGAACCGCTAGGATGCGTGTTAAGAAAGATGCCTTTATAAGAGCGTGTTCTTCTAGTTCCTATGAAAATAAAGATGAAGATCTAAAAGTTATTGATGTGTACCCTATTAAATGTTTGTTTTGGAATATGAATCTTGATAATGATGGGACTGAATATGATCCACCTTTACCTAGAAGGCATTCTAAGAATTCGGAATTTGTTGATCTTGATGCTAAATTTGACAAAAGTGGGATTGAAGAAATTAAAACCCTAGACGTTGCTAAACCCACTATTATGGATTTCAAGGAATTTAACTATGAAAATTGCTCTTCGATTGATTGTATTTCCTTGTTGCAATCCGTGCTAAATTCTCCTCACGCTTATAGTCAAAATAAAGCATTTACTAAACATATCGTTGATGCCTTGATGCAATCTTATGAAGAAAAACTTGAATTGGAAGTTTCTATCCCTAGAAAACTTTATGATGAGTGGGAACCAACTATTAAAATTAAAATTAAAGGTCATGAATGCTATGCTTTATGTGATTTGGGTGCTAGTGTTTCCACGATTCCGAAGACTTTGTGTGATTTGTTAGGTTTCCGTGATTTTGATGATTGCTCTTTAAACTTGCACCTTGCGGATTCCACTATTAAGAAACCTATGGGAATAATTAATGATGTTCTTATTGTTGCAAATAGGAATTATGTGCCCGTAGATTTTATTGTTCTTGACACAGATTGCAATCCTTCATGTCCTATTATTCTTGGTAGACCTTTCCTTAGAACGATTGGTGCAATTATTGATATGAAGGAAGGAAATATTAGATTCCAATTTCCATTAAGGAAAGACATGGAACACTTTCCTATAAATAAAATTAAATTACCTTATGAATATATTATGAGAGCCACTTATGGATTGCCTACCAAAGATGGCAATACCTAGATCTATTCTTGCTTGTTATGCCTAGCTAGGGGCGTTAAACGATAGCGCTTGTTGGGAGGCAACCCAATTTGATTTTTATTCCTTGATTTTTGCTCATGTTTAGTAATAAATAATTTATCTAGCCTCTATTTTGGTTGTGTTTTTCGTGTTTAATTAGTGTTTGTGCCAAGTAGAACCGTTGGGAAGACTTGGGGAAAGTCTTGTTACACTTGCTTTAAAAAACATAAACTTTAGCGCTCACGAGAACTGCTGTCATTGTTATTTGGAAAGACATATTTAGTTAATTCGTTTTGAAGATGATTAATAGATAAATTCCTCATGTCCAGCAATTTATGTTAGAATTTTCGGGGTTCCAGATCGTGCGCTAGCTACAGATTACTACAGACTGTTCTGTTTTTGACAGATTCTATTTTTCGTGTGTTGTTTGCTTATTTTGATGAATCTATGGCTAGTAAAATAGTTTATAAACCATAGAGAAGTTGTAATACAGTAGGTATAACACCAATATAAATAAAGAATGAGTTCATTACTGTACATTGAAGTGGTCTTTTATTTTCTTTCGCTAACGGATCTCACAAGATTTTCTACTTTAAGTTTTGTGTTGTGAAGTTTTCAACTTTTTGGTAAAGATTTGATGAAATATGGAACAAGGAGTGGCAAGAGCCTAAGCTTGGGGATGCCCATGGCACCTCCAAGATAATCTAAGGATGCCTAAAAGCCAAAGCTTGGGGATGCCCCAGAAGGCATCCCCTCTTTCGTCTACTTCTATCGGTAACTTTACTTGGAGCTATATTTTTATTCGCCACATGATATGTGTTTTGCTTGGAGCGTCTTGTATGATTTGAGTCTCTGCTTGTTAGTTTACCACAATCATCCTTGCTGTACACACCTTTTGAGAGAGCCATACATGATTTGTAATTTGTTAGAATACTCTATGTGCTTCGCTTATATCTTTTGAGTTATATAATTTTTGCTCTAGTACTTCACTTATATCTTTTAGAGCACGGTGGTGGATTTGTTTTATAGAAACTATGGATCTCTCATGCTTCACTTAGATTATTTTGAGATTCTTAATAGCATGGTAATTTGCTTAAAATCCTAATATGTCAGGTATTCAAAGTTAGTAAAAATTTCTTAAGAGTGTTTTGAATACTAAGAGAAGTTTGATGCTTGATGATGGTTTTGAGATATGGAGGTAATAATATCAAAGTCGTGCTAGTTGAGTAGTTGTGAAATTGAGGAATGCTTGTGTTAAAGTTTGCAAGTCCCGTAGCATGCACGTATGGTAAACGTTATGCAACAAATTTTAAACATGAGGTGTTATTTGATTGTCTTCCTTATGAGTGGCGGTCGGGGACGAGCGATGGTATTTTCCTACCAATCTATCCTCCTAGGAGCATGCGCGTAGTACCAAGGTTTTTGATGACTTGTAGATTTTTGCAATAAGTATGTGAGTTCTTTATGATTAATGTTGAGTCCATGGATTATACGCACTCTCACCCTTCCATCCTTGCTAGCCTCTTCGTCACAAACTTCGCCGGTGCATCCAAACCCCGTGATATGATACGCTCTTTCACACATAAACCTCCTTATATCTTCCTCAAAACAGCCACCATACCTACCTATTATGGCATTTCCATAGCCATTCCGAGATATATTGCCATGCAACTTTCCATCATTCCGTTCATCATGACACATTCATTATTGTCATATTGCTTAGCATGATCATGTAGTTGACATAGTATTTGTGGCGAAGCCACCATTCATAATTCTTTCATACATGTAACTCTTGGTCCATTGCATATCCCGGTACACCGCCGGAGGCATTCATATAGAGTCATCTTTTGTTATAGTATCGAGTTGTAATCATTGAGTTGTAAATAAATAGAAGTGTGATGATCATCATTTTCTTGAGCATTGTCCCAAGTGAGGAAAAAAGAGAAAGGACATAAAAAAAGAGAAGGCCCAAAAAAAGAGGAAAATAAAAAATGAGAGAAAAAGAGAGAAGGGACAATGTTACTATCCTTTGCCACACTTGTGCTTCAAAGTAGCACCTTAATCTTCATGATAGAGAGTCTCTTGTTTTGTCACTTTCATATACTAGTGGGAATTTTTCATTATAGAACTTGGCTTGTATATTCCAACAATGTGCCTCCTTAAGTGCCCTAGGTCTTTGTGAGCAAGCAAGTTGGATGCACACCCACTAGTTTCTTTTGTTGAGATTTCATACATTTATAGCTCTAGTGCATCCGTTGCATGGCAATCCCTACTCCTTGCATTAACATCAATCGGTGGGCATCTCCATAGCCCATTGATTAGCCTCGTTGATGTGAGACTTTCTCCTCTTTTGTCTTCTCCATAGAACCCCCCTCATTATGATCTATTCCACCCATAGTGCTATGTCCATGGCTCGCGCTCATATATTGCGTGAAATTTTATAGGTTTGAGATTACTAAAGTATGAAACAATTGCTTGGCTTGTCATCGGGGTTGTGCATGATGAGAGCATTCTTGTGTGACGAAAATGAAACATGACTAAACCATATGATTTTGTAGGGATGAACTTTCTTTGGCCATGTTATTTTGAGAAGACATAATTGCTTAGTTAGTATGCTTGAAGTATTATTATTTTTATGTCAATATGAACTTTTGTCTTGAATCTTTCGGATCTGAATATTCATACCACAATTAAGAAGAATTACATTAAAATTATGCCAAGTAGCACTCTGTATCAAAAATTCTGTTTTTATCATTTACCTACTCGAGGACGAGCAGGAATTAAGCTTGGGGATGCTTGATACGTCTCCAACGTATCTATAATTTTTGATTGCTCCATGCTATATTATCTACTGTTTTGGACATTATTGGGCTTTATTATCCACTTCTATATTATTTTTGGGACTAACCTATTAACCGGAGGCCCAACCCAGAATTGCTGTTTTTGCCTGTTTTAGGGTTTCGAAGAAAAGGAATATCAAACAGAGTCCAAACAGAATGAAACCTTTGGGAACGTGATTTTCTCAATGAACAAGACCTGGGAGACTTGGACCCTACGTCGAGAAAGAAAAGAGGAGGCCACGAGGTAGGGGGCGCGCCTACCCCCCAGGCGCGCCCTCCACCCTCGTGGGCCCCCTGTTGCTCCACCGACGTACTCCTTCCTCCTATATATACCTACATACCCCCAAACGATCAGATACAGAGCCAAAACCCTAATTCCACCGCTGTAACTTTCTGTATCCACGAGAGACCATCTTTGGGCCTGTTCCGGAGCTCCACCGGAGGGGGCATCTATCATGGAGGGCTTCTACATCGACACCATAGCCCTCTGATGAAGTGTGAGTAGTTTACCTCAGACCTACGGGTCCATAGTTAGTAGCTAGATGGCTTCTTCTCTCTTTTTGGATCTCAATACAATGTTCTCCCCCTCTCTTGTGGAGATCTATTTGAGGTAATCTTCTTTTTGCGGTGTGTTTATTGAGACCGATGAATTGTGGGTTTATGATCAAGTCTATCCATGAATAATATTTGAATCTTCTCTGAATTCTTTTATGTATGATTGGTTATCCTTGCAAGTCTCTTCGAATTATCAGTTTGGTTTGGCCTACTAGATTGATCTTTCTTGCAATGGGAGAAGTGCTTAGCTTTGGGTTCAACCTTGCGGTGTCCTTTCCCAGTGACAGTAGTGGCAGAAAGGCACGTATTGTATTGTTGCCATCGAGGATAACAAGATGGGGCTTTCTTGATATTGCATGAGTCTATCCCTCTACATCATGTCATCTTGCTGAAGGCGTTACTCTGTTTTTAACTTAATACTCTAGATGCATGCTGGATAGCGGTCGATGAGTGGAGTAATAGTAGTAGATGCACGCAGGAGTCGGTCTACTTGTCTCGGACGTGATGCCTATATACATGATCATACCTAGATATTCTCATAACTATGCTCAATTCTGTCAATTGCTCAACAGTAATTTGTTCACCCACCGTAGAATACTTATGCTCTCGAGAGAAGCCACTAGTGAAACCTATGGCCCCCGGGTCTATCTTTATCATATTAATCTCCTACTACTTAGTTATTTCCTTTGTTATTTACTTTGCCTTTATTTTACTTTGCATCTTTATCACAAAAATACCAAAAATATTATCTTATCATATATATCAGATCTCACTCTCGTAAGTGGCCTTATAGGGATTGACAAACCCTATTTGCGTTGGTTGCGAGGATTTATTTGTTTTGTGCAGGTATGAGGGACTCGCGTGTAGCCTCCTACTGGATTGATACCTTGGTTCTCAAAAATTGAGGGAAATACTTACGCTACTTTGCTGCATCATCCCTTCCTCTTCGGGGAAAACCAACGCAGTGCTCAAGAGGTAGCACATAGTTAGTAGCTAGATGGCTTCATCTCTCTCTCTCTCTCTCTCTCTTGATTCTCAATACAATGGTCTCTTGGAGATCCATATGATGTAACTCTTTTGCGGTGTGTTTTGTGGGATCGATGAACTTTGAGTTTATGATCAGATATATCTTTTTATATCCATGAAAGTATTTGAGTTTCTTTGATCTCTTTTATGCATGATTGCTTATAGCCTCGTTTTTGTTCTCCGATATTTGGGTTTTGATTGGCCAACTTGATCTATTTATCTTGCAATGGGAAGATATGCTTTATAGTGGGTTCGATCTTACAGTGCTTGATCCCAGTGACAGAAAGGGAAGCGACACATATGTATCGTTGCTACTAAGGATAGAACGATGGGGTCTATCTCTACATAGATAGATCTTGACAACATCATGTGATCGTTCTTATTGCATTACTCCATTTCTCCATGAACTTAATACATTAGATGCATGTTGGATAGCAGTCGATGTGTGGAGTAATAGTAGTAGATGCAGGCAGGAGTCGGTCTACTAATCTTTGACGTGATGCCTATATAATGATCATTGCCTGTATATCATCATAATCATTTGAAGTTTTGTCAATTGCCCAACAGTAATTTGTTCACCCACCGTTTGCTATTTTTCTCGAGAGAAGCCACTAGTGAAACCTACGGCCCATGGGTCTTATTTCTCATATATTTGCCTTTGCGATCTACTTTTGTCTTGTATTTATTTTCAGATCTATTAAACCAAAAATACAAAAATACTTTGCTGCACTTTATTTTATTTGCGATCTATTCATTCAATCTATTACAACTTTCTCCCGTCACGCACCAATTTCTGGCACCATTACCCGAAAGGGATTGACAACCAATTTAACACGTCGGGTTGCGAGTGGTTGTTTACATTGTGTCGCTTGGTTCTCCTACTGGTTCGATAACCTTGGTTTCATATCTGAGGGAAATACCTACCGCTGTTGTGCTGCATCATCCGTTCCTCTTTGGGAAAATACCTGCGTTGCTTCAAGCGACATGAGAAGGAATTTCTGGCACCGTTGTCGGGGAGGATCTTCAACATATACCAGGTTCCTAATCACAAATCTCATCTCCTCGCAATTTACATTATTTGCCATTTGCCTCTCGGTTTCCTCTCCCCCACTTCACAAATAATTGCCGTTTTACTCGCCTCTCTTTTCTGTTCGCCGTTTTCTTGCCGGATCTGTTTTTGTGTGCAACATTGTTTGCCGTTATTTTGCATAGTTCTTCCTCTACCGCTTGCACTCCCGGGAACGAGGTTCTCAACTTTAAACAAAGGGGAGGACAAAATTTAAAAGATGCTTGGTATAGAATTTGCAATGCTCGTAATAGATCTATCCGTAAGCAATCTACTATTGTTCTTCTTTGCTGTTTTTATGTTGGCATCACCACTTAGTATAGATTCATCCTTGATATGATTACCGGTGGAAATTTCTTGATGTGTCCCTCTCTTGATGCTTTTAATGCTATGGGAAATTTGGTGGGATCACTACCCCTCATGATTAATGAAACAACATTGACTCTTGAGCATGTTATGGAAAGACTAGATGTTATTGAGAAGAAAATGCTCACCGAAGATCATATGGAAATTATAGATAAAAAGTTGCATAATTTTGCCACTAATTTTGGGTCAAAAGCGGGAGATATTTTTAAGTTGTTAAAAGAGAAGAGAAGGGTACCTTAATCCATGAAAGAATAGAAGAAAGTCCGTCTTAGATTGATAAATTAGAAGAAATCTTTAGTAATCTAAGCACGGCTTTTGCTTCTGCTAAAACTAGCGAGAAAACTCCCGTAAGGAGGAGTAGATCCAAGAACAAGGGTGCAACTTCTAGTAATAGTAATAATGGAGATCTTAAGATGATTAGTGTTCACCCGGATTTTGTTGAAGTGATAATAGATCCTTTTTGCAAGAATGAAATCTTTCAATTTATTCCTAGGAGTATTGTTATTGAAGATCTTTATGCTAAGTCTCTAAAGGATCCTAAGTGTGTGATTGAAGAGTTGGACAAGCTAGGATGACAAAACTTAGATCCTTGCTTTATGCCTAGCTAACGGCGTAAAACTATAGCGCTTGTTGGAGGCAACCCAATGAATAAATTATATTTTTGCTTTTTGCTTCCTGTTTTTGTGTGTTAGCACAATTATGCTACTGTCATGATTGTGTTTCCTATGTTATAATTTGTGTTTGTGCCAAGTAAAGCCTTTAGGATCTGCTTGGGTGATAGTTCTTTGATCTTGCTGAAAAAACAGAAACTTTTACGCTCACGAAATTAATTTTCATTTTCTTACCAGAGAGTGATAAAATACCCATTCCACTTGCAGTAGATCAATATACAAATTTCTCAGGTCGTCCTAATTTTTCAAAAAATTTGGAGTTACAGAAGTATTTGAAATAGTCACATTCCTACACACTGTTCTGTTTTGACAAATTCTGTTTTCTTTGTGTTGTGTGCTTATTTTGATGGCTCTACGGTTTTCTTTGATGAGTTTTTGCCATAAAGAAGATGGAGTACAGTATATATAGTACAAGAACAAAATATGAATTGGTTTGATACAGTAATTATAGAAGTGGTTTATTATTCTTATACTAACGGATCTCACGAAGGTTTTGTTGAGTTTTGTGTGATTGAAGTTTTCAAGTTTTGGGTTATCTTATGATGGATGAAGGAAGGATGGAAGAGCCTAAGCTTGGGGATGACCCGACATCCCAAGCTATTATCCAAAAATGAGCAACCAACTAAGCTTGGGGATGCCCCGAGTGGCATCCCAGCTTTCTTCCAACGACCATCGGTATTTTACTCGAAACTATATTTTTATTTGTCACATGATATGTGTTTTGCTTGGAGAGTCTTGTATGATATGAGTGTTTGATTGTTTTATTTTGTGTTTTAAGTCATCAATCTTGCTAGACACACCTATTTGAGAGAGCCAAAATTATGTCATGACTTGTTAGAATTACTCTCTATGCTTCACTTCAATTTTTATGAGCAATGGACTTGCTCTAGTGCTTCACTTATATCTTTTTGAGCATGGTGTGCTTTATTATTTTTGAAGAAATGATATCTTGCTTCACTTAGATTTATTTGAGAGTTATTAAAATTTTCAAGAAATTCTCTCTTGCTTCACTTAAATTAATTTGAGAGAAAGAAAAATTTATTATGCTCATGATCTTCACTTATATTTGTTGGAGCTTGTCAAAAGCAACACATGAAAATTAGTCCCGAAGTGATAGATATCCAAGAAGGATATAATAAAAACTTTCATGAAGATCATTGGATAAAATAAACTTGATTCTTAGTGATAGTTTTGAGATATGACGATGTGATATGTGAGTTATGTTGGTGAGTAATTATGCTTTAGTAAGAATATTGGTGTTAAGGTTTGTGATTCCCTATGCAAGTACGAAAGTCAATAGTCATGCAATGAAATTACATCCTACTTGTGGTGCATTGTTCAGTGTTATTTATGCTTAATGCTTGCTTATGAGATTATCTGTTTCTTGGTTGGTCGCTTCTCAATCTTTTGCTAGCCCTCACTTTGCACTAAGTATGATCACTACTTGTGCAACCAAAAACCTTTAAACCAGTTTTGCCACATGAGTCCACTATATCTACCTGTACGCAATATTATTTTGCCATTCTAAGCAAATTTGCATGTGCCATCTCTAATTTTCAAAATAAAGTTCTCTTTTGTGTGTTTGTTTCGCTCGCGGAGCGGTGAGGGGTGGCTAATATTTTCCATGCTAGATGTGTTATTCTCAAGATGAGTGTTTATTCACTTGTCATTGCACGAGAGTAGGGCAAAGGTATTAGGGATGCCCAGCCCCGAAATGCAAAAAAATGAATTTACTTTATGTTGTCAAATAATAAATTCCTTGGAAAGTGTTGGTATGGAGGGCACCGGTGGATACGGTTAGCCATGGAAAGTGAAAGTATGGTGGAAAAAGGAATAAACTTTATTTTATGTTTGGGAACTGCCTACGATATATCTATGAATGGAAAGTATTGGGAACTCTAAGTCATTTTCGTTGGTGGGATGGATACACCTCCCAAAATGTTTTTATCTCTAAGTTTTTCGCTTTGAGCTCTGGCACCTCTACAAATCCCTACTTCCCTCTACGAAGGGACTTTCTTTTACTTTCTGCAATTTTTATTTTTGAATTTGAGTCTCCATCTTGTCTTATAGAAGCACCAACTAGGAGGCAATATGATCGTACTTAAGTATTGGGTATAGCTACTATTCGAATGTGTTTCATGAATGGATCAATGGTTGAGCATGACGGGCTAGGGATAACTTATTTTAGCGTTGATATTTTGAAAGACATGGTTCCTTGTTGATATGCTTGAGTATCTAAATTATCATGTGAAAACTAGATTATTTCTTTGAACAATTAAAAGTCCAAATTTCCATACTATAAAGAAAAGAAATATGATAAGACATATTAGGCAGCATTCCACATCACAAATTCTGTTTTTGTCAGTTACCTACTCGAGGACGAGTAGGAGTTAAGCTTGGGGATGCTGATACGTCTCCAACGTATCTATAATTTTTATTGTTCCATGCTGTTATATTATCAATCTTGGATGTTTTATAAGCATTTTATAGTCATTTTATATCGTTTTTTGGTACTAACCTATTGACATAGTGTCAAGTGCCAGTTGCTGTTTTTCCATATTTTTTACATCGCAGAAAATCAATATCAGACGGATTCCAAATGCCCCAAAACATTACGGAGAATTTTTATGGGCCAGAAGGAACACAACGGGGCCTGGTTGCTCCTGGGGGTGCCCCCAGGGGGGCACAACCCACCAGGGCGCGCCCGGAGGCCCAGGTGCGCCCTGATGGGTTGTGCCCACCTCGGGTGCCCCCTGGACCGCCTCTTTGCTGTATAAATACCCCAATATTCCAGAAACCCTAGGGGAGTCGACGAAATATTCATCCAGCCGCCGTAGAGTCCAGAACCACCAAATCCATTCTAGACACCATCTCGGATGGGGTTCACCACCTCCATTGGTGCCTCTCCAATGATGCGTGACTAGTTCTTTGTAGACCTTCGGGTCCGTAGTTAGTAGCTAGATGGCTTCATCTCTCTCTCTTGATTCTCAATACAATGGTCTCTTGGAGATCCATATGATGTAACTCTTTTGTGGCGTGTTTGTTGGGATCAATGAACTTTGAGTTTATTATCAGATCTATCTTTTTATATCCATGAAAGTATTTGAGTTTCTTTGATCTATTGTATGCATGATTGCTTATAGCCTCGTATTTCTTCTCCGATATATGGGGTTTGTTTGGCCAACTTGATCTATTTATCTTGCAATGGGAAGATGTGCTTTGTAGTGGGTTCGATCTTACGGTGCTTGATCCCAGTGACAGAAAGGGAAACGACACGTATGTATCGTTGCTACTGAGGATAAAACGATGGGGTCTAACTCTACATAGATAGATCTTGTCTACATCATGTCATTGTTCTTATTGCATTACTCCGTTTCTCCATGAACTTAATACACTAGATGCATGATGGATAGCGATCCATGTGTGGATTAATAGTAGTAGATGTAGGCAGGAGTCGGTCTACTAATCTTGGACGTGATGCCTATATAATGATCATTGCCTGGATATCATCATAATTATTTGAAGTTCTATGAATTGCCCAACAGTAATTTTTTCACCCACCGCTTTGCTATTTTCCTCGAGAGAAGCCACTAGTGAAACCTACGCCCCTGGGTCTTCTCTCTCATTTATTTGCCTTTGCGATCTACTTTTTTCTTGCATTTATTTTTAGATCTATTAAACCAAAAAAATACTTTGCTACACTTTATTTTATTTGCGATCTTTTTATTCAATCTATTACAACTTTCTCCCATCACGCATCAATTTCTGGCACCGTTACCCGAAAGGGATTGACAACCCCTTTAACACGTCGGGTTGCGAGTGGTTGTTATTTGTGTGCACGGGCTGTTTACATTGTGTTGCTTGGTTCTCCTACTGGTTTGATAACCTTGGTTTCATATATGAGGGAAATAGCTACCACCGCTATGCTGCATCATCCCTTCCTCTTTGGGGAAATACCGACGTAGCTTCAAGCGACATCATCACCACGCCGTCGTGCTGACGGAACTCTCCCTCGACCCTCTACTGGATCAAGAGTTTGTGTGACGTCATCGAGCTGAACATGTGCTGAAAACAGAGGTGTCATACGTTCGATACTTGGATCGGTTGGATCGTGAAGACATTCGACTACATCAACCGCGTTAATCTAACGCTTCTGCTTTCGGTCTATGAGGGTACGTGGACACACTCTCCCTGTGTCGTTGCTATACATCTCCTAGATAAATCTTGCGTGGTCATAGGGATATTTTTTGAAATTGCATGCTATGTTCCCCAACACGTATTGCTTGAGTTAATTCCTCTACATCATGTCATCTTGCTTAAAGCGTTACTCTGTTCTTATGAACTTAATACTCTAGATGCATGCTGGATAGCGGTCGATGTGTGGAGTAATAGTAGTAGATGCAGAATCATTTCGGTCTACTTGACACGGATGTGATGCCTATATTCATGATCATTGCCTTAGATATTGTCATAACTTTGTGCTTTTCTATCAATTGCTCAGCAATATTTTGCTCACCCACCGTAATAATTTCTATCTCGAGAGAAGCCTCTAGTGAAACCTATGGCCCTGGATCTATTTTTCATCATATAAGTTTCTGATTTACTTTATTTGCAATCTTTTACTTTCCATTCCACAAACCAAAAATACCAAAAACATTACTTTGCCATTTATCCATCTCTATCAGATCTCACGTTTCAAATAACCATGATGGGATTGACAACCCCTTTATCGCGTTGGGTGCAAGTTGGTGTTTGCTTGTGCAGGTGTTAGGTGGCTTGCGCGTTGTCTCCTACTGGATTGATGCCTTGGTTCTCAAAACTGAGGGGAATACTTACTCTACTTTGCTGCATCACCCTTTCCTCTTCAAGGGAAAAACCAACGCAAGCTCAAGAGGTAGCATGTACCCATTTTTTCCTTAGGGTATCGTATGAAGACGCACTTATCCAATTTGGGTTCGAGCTTATCAGGCTGAAGCCTTTTGACATAAGTGTCGCAACCCCAAATTATAAGAAAAGACATCTTAGGTTTCTTGCTAAACCACATTTCAAACGGTGTCATCTCAATGGATTTAGATGGTGCCTTATTAATTGTGAATGCGGTTGTCTCTAATGCATAAGCCCAAAATGATAGTGGTAAATCGGTAAGAGACATCATAGATCGCGCTATATCCAATAAAGTACTGTTACGACATTCGGACACACCATTACGCTATGGTGTTCCAGGTGGCGTGAGTTGTGAAACAATTCCACATTGTTTTAAATGAAAGCCAAACTCTTAACTCAAATATTTTCCTCCGCGATCAAATCGTAGAAACTTTATTTTCTTGTTATGATGATTCTCCACTTGAATCTGAAATTCTTTGAACTTTTCAAATGTTTCAGACTTGTGTTTCATTAAGTAGATATACCCATACCTGCTCAAATCATCTATGAAGGTCATAAAATAATGATACTCGCCGCGTGCTTTAATACTCATCGGATATCATACATCGGTATGTATTATTTCCAATAAGTCATTAGCTCACTCCATTGTTCCGGAGAATGGAGTTTTAGTCATCTTGCCCATGAGGCATGGTTCGTAAGTATCAAATGATTCATAGTCAAGTGATTCTAAAAGTCCATCTGCATGGAGTTTCTTCATGCGCTTTACACCAATATGACCTAAATGGCAGTGCCACAAGTATGTCGCACTATCATTATCAACTTTGCATCTTTTGGCATCAATATTACGAATTTGTGTATCCCAACGATCGAGATTCAATAAACCATTCACATTGGGTGTATGACCATAGAAGGTTTTATTCATGTAAACAGAACAATAATTATTCTCTAGCTTAAATGAATAAACGTATTGCAATAAACATGATCTAATCATATTCATCCTCAACGCAAACAACAAATAACATTTATTTAGGTTCAACACTAATCCCGAAGGTAGAGGGAATGTGCGATGGTGACCATATCAACCTTGGAATCATTTCCAAAACACATCGTCACCTTGCTTTTAATTAGTCTCTGCAACTCCTGTTTCGAGTTACTAATCTTAGCAACTGAACCAGTGTCAAATACCTAGGGGTTACTATGAACACTAGTAAAATACACATCAATATATAACATGTATATCAAATATATACTTTTGTTCACTATGCCATCCATCTTTTCCACCAAGTATTTGGGGTGGTTCCACTTCCAGTGACCATTTTGTTCACAGTAGAAGCACTCAGTTTTAGGCTGGGGTGCAGCTTTGGGCTTCTTCACGGGAGTGGCAACTTGCTTGCCATTCTTCTTGAAGTTCCCTTTCTTTCCCTCACCATTTTTCTTGAAACTAGTGGTCTTGTTAACCATCAACACTTGTTGCTCTTTCTTGATTTCTACCTTCGCCGATTTCAGCATCGCGAAGAGCTTGGGAATCGTTTTTGTCATCCCTTGCATATTATAGTTCATCACGAAGTTCTAGTAGCTTTGTGATAGTGACTAGAGAACTCTGTCAATCACTATCTTTTCTGGAAGATTATGTGGCACCCCGGCTCAGAGAAACCAGAATGCCCCGTATTCCAGCCCAGAGATCGAGATGGAGTCTTGTGGAATACATCACTATTTGACATAGTACAAATCAGCTCTTATTACAAAGGATAATGGTACACGGGTCTGATGTTACAAAGATCACATCAGCACGACGATACTATCACTAGTACAACGAGCTCCTAAACAAACGGTTTAAAACCCCTTTCCGCGACAGCATCTGGAACCGTCGCCAAGTGAGTGTGGGTGATAGGGGGGTCCTTCCCACACGACCCAGAAACCGTCGGGGATATGCCCTCTGCCGGTGTTCTGGGAACGGGGGTCCCCAGACTTGCCTGCCTGCGGCCCACGGTGTGGCTCTGCGAGCAGGCCCGTACGGCCCATCTTCACCAACAAGCTTTCAAGAACCTCATGAGGGGCCAAGCCTCGCGAGGCGGACGACACAAGACCTCCTCAGGAGCGGCCTCACTAGGCTGGCTCATGAGGGGTGGAGAGTTCAAGGCAAGGCAAACCTCGCGAGGTTCCGATGATGTGAGCCATGACGATCGAGATCAGGCGGGCGCCATCGCGCAGAGTGTCCTTGTTTCCTCTTTGGTGCCAAGGGAGCAAGCGCAGGCGCGGAGTACCGAGGCGTCAACCAAAGGTTTCCATATTAGTGCAACAAGACCAAGACCAGAAGGATGGCAAGACGGAGGTGACCATGGAGCCCAAGACGGCGTCACCACTAGAGCCTTTTGCAGGCGAAGACTCCTTTTGTCAGGATAAGCTGTACTAGCTGTCCCCTTTCAAATTGGCCGTTGTTGGCTCCCTTCCCACTCAATATTTGGGGGGAGGACCAGGGCCTCTATAGATAGGACTTGCCACCACCGTATTTAGGGAGACAGCGGATCGAGAGAGACCAGAACTACCACAAGTTCACCGAGCACAAGAAAACCTCTCCTCGGGAGGCTATTCTTCCCCTTGTACTGTTCATCCTCATACCAAGAGGCAATCCATCGCCACCACACTAGAGTAGGGTATTACACCACAACGGTGGCCTCAACCAATATAAATCTTGTGTCCTTCGTGTTGCGAGTTCATTGAGTTAGCCCGTGAGATCTTAGCAAAGTTTGGACGTGGATCGGTAGGGGGAGATCTTCGCATGCACCCCAGTGTTCGAACCTTGAGGGTTTTGCCGGAACCCGTGATCCGACATTTGGCACGCCAGGTAGGGGGTGCGCTGGAGTTTTCCTTCCGTCGATCTGCGCTCCACCGCCACCTCGCTTCGCCCTCATGGCAGGCGTCTCACTCCCTGCTCCGACGACTAGTGCCGACGGCGGGGCCAGGGGGCTCCTAGCCTTGGCCCCCGCCCTGCGGCAGGTACAGTGGCCGCCCAAGTTGATGCCGGAGATGCCGCCGCGCTACAATGGTGCGGCAGACCCGACGACTTTCCTGCTGGCGTATGAGGAGGCCGTCCTTAAGGCTGGGGGCGACGACAAGGTCATGGCCAACTAGCTTCCCATGGCTCTCACTGGCACACCGCGCGCCTGGCTGCTCAACCTCCCCGGATCCATGGTGGCATCTTGGGAGGAGTTGCGCGGACTCTTCGCCGCATGCTACGCGGCGCCTGCGCACCACGTGGTTGCATCCCTCCTCAGCGGCTCTCAAGCACCACCCTCGTATTGTCACGTCAAGCCGTTCTTTCACCAGGTCGATGCTGCTACCAAGCGCCCCGGGGCTCCGCCGGGCTGGGCCGCGCCCGAGGCCGACCTCACCTTCAACTCAGGGGATCATCCCGCCTCCACCATAGGCTCGGGTGCGCTCCCAATGCTTTGCACGCCCACCATCTGCCACATGTCCATCACCAAGTCGCTCATCGACGGCGGCGCCGACCTCAACGTGCTCTCCGTGAGGCCTTCAGCCTTCTTCACGTACCGCTCGAGCGGCTCCGCCCTAGCAAGCCTTTCTCAGGGGTTGGCAGAGGCTCCGCCCGCTCCCTGGGGCAGATCCGCCTCCCCGTGACCTTCGGCATGCGTGACAACTACCGCACCGAGCTCATCGACTTCGACGTCGCCCACATCGGCCTCCTATACAACGCCATCCTCAGGTACCCAGCTCTAGCCCATTTCATGGCAACAACCCATCCGGCTTACAACCTCATGAATATGTCGAGGAGCGAGGGTGTCCTCACCATCAAGGGGGACGCCAAGGAATCCTTGATGATGCTCAAGCTCTCCCTCAAGACCGCCGCAACAGCGCAACCCTCCGACTCGGGTACCTACAAGGCCAAGGGAGCCGCACCAACCAAGAAGAAGCAGTTTTTCACTCCGTACAAGGCAGAAACAAAGCGAGTGCCAGTCGAGGAGGACGGGTCCTCAGGGGCAACCTTCACCATAGGCGCCAACCTCGAGCCTAGTCAGGAAGAGGCGTTGGTGAAGTTCTTGCGCGCAAACAAGGAAGTGTTCGCTTGGGAGCCCGATCAGCTGGTGGGGGTCCCAAGAGAGGTGACAGAGCACCACCTGAAGGTGTGCCCCAACATACACCCCGTGAAGCAGAAGGCGAGGTGGCAGTCCACGGAGAAGCAAGCTTTCATTGTCCAAGAAACCCGCAAGCTGGAGGCTGCCGGTGTCATTCGCGAGGTTCGGTACCCTGAGTGGCTGGCAAACCCCGTCGTCGTCACCAAGAAAGGCGGGAAGGAGCGGATGTGCGTCGACTTCACCAACCTCAACAAGGCCTTGCCCCCAAGATCCGTTCCCGCTTCCACGCATCGACCAGATCGTCGACTCCACTGCCGAGTGCGACTTGCTGTGCTTCTTGGATGCGTTCTCAGGATATCACCAGATCAAGATGGCGGTAGAAGATGTGGAGAAAATGGCCTTCCTAACCCCATGTGGGGTGTATTGCTACACTTGCATGCCTTTCGGACTGTGCAACGCATGCGCAACCTTCCAGCGGCTCATGCACATCGCCCTGGGTCGGCAGCTCGGGAGGAACGCTGAAGCCTATGTCGATGACATCATGGTGAAGTCTCGAGAGGTGAGGACCTTGATCCAAGACCTGGACGAGACCTTTGAAAGCCTCTGCCAGGTGGACTTGCGGCTCAACCCGGAGAAGTGCGTGTTTGCGTCCCTTCCGGCAAGCTGATGGGCTTCCTTGTGTCCCACAGGGGGATCGAGGCCAACCCAGAGAAGGTCAAGGCCATTGAAGACATGAGTCCACCACAAACCCTCAAGGAAATGCAGAAGCTTGCTGGACGGGTGACTGCATTGGGACGCTTTATTTCCAAGCTGGGAGAGCGTGCCCTACCCTTCTTCAAGCTGATGAAGAAGAAGGGCCCATTTGAGTGGACCCCGGAGGCCGACCGAGCATTTCAAGACCTCAAGAGATACCTGACTAGCCCCCCGATGATGGTGGCACCGTGACCTCTTGAGCCCCTAGTGCTCTATCTTGCCGCCACTCCCTACTCCGCCAACGCGGCTTTGGTGGCGGTTCGGGAAGAACACCAAGCCAAGGGCGCATCGCGCCGAGCTACACATCCAGCAGAGACGAAGGAAGATCCGGAGGGCGCCACAAGGGCCGCCATAGCAACAACAGAAGAGCAAGCTCAGCAGGACGACGCTCCTGAACCCGCAAAGGCCTCGACAAGCGATCGAGCGCTGGGGGCTCCACCACCTCAGGAGGCACCCCAACTCCCGGAAGACGCAAGCCTCATCAACATGCCTACCCTTGTCGAGCACCCGGTATACTTCGTCAGCACAGTGTTACGAGACGCAAGAGCACGGTACCCCATGCCTCAGAAGCTCCTGCTCGCACTCCTGGTGGCCTCACGAAAGCTGTGGCACTATTTCAAGGCCACCCCATTAAAGTCATCTCGGACTACCCACTGGAGAGGGTGCTTAGGAGCCCCAACTCTGCTGGAAGGGTCGCCGAGTGGAACATCGAGTTGCAAGCATTCCAGTTGGAGTTCAGCAGTACCAGGGTCATCAAGGGAGCCGCACTCGCTGATTTCGTGGCAGAATGGACAGACGCCCCGGTGCTTGAAGTAGGAGAAGATCGGTCCCTCTCACCGGGAAGTGAGGCGCATGACGGCTGGGTCATGTATTTTGATGGTGCCTTCGCACACCAGGGCGCAGGGGCTAGAGCAGTGCACATCTCACCCACTCAGGACAAGCTCTACTACGCCGTGCAGCTCTGCTTTCAGCAGGGCGAGAAGGTCTCCAACAACATCGCAAAATACGAAGGCCTCATAGCTGGCCTGAAAGCTGCGACAGCTCTCGGGGTGAAGCACCTCACCGTTAGGGGTGACTCGCAGCTCCTCGTTAACTTCTCCAACAAGGTGTACAAGCCGAAGGATGAGCACATGGAAGCATACCTCACGGAGGTGCGCAAGATGGAGAAGCAATTCCGGGACCTAGAGTTGCAGCACGTGCCCTGTGGCACCAACAAGGAAGCTGGCGACATCGCCAGAAGAGCATCCAAGCGACAGACCCAAGAGCCTGGCGTCTTCGCGGAGCGGCTCTTCAAGCCATCAGCAACACCACTGCTTTCAAGAATAGCTCAGCCTCGGGAGGAACTCCCGCAGCCACCTGCCACAGGAGCCCCGGCCTGTGGCCAGACCTCGGGAGCACGCCTACTCTTGGCACTCGAGCCCCAGGAGGGATGCTGGACCAAGGAATTCAAGGAATACTTGACGCAAGGGACGTTGCCGGAGAAGGAGGAGGACGCGGAGCGCGTGGCCCAGCAAGCCACAGCATACTACATCCAGGACGGTGAGTTATGCAAGAAGCGGCCAAATGACGTTTCACTGTGTTGTATCTCCAGGGAACATGGGAAAGAGCTGATAGCCGACATACACGGCGGGGACTGCGGGCACCATTCGTTGTCGCGAAACCTCGTCCGCAAAGCATTCTGTAGTGGATTCTACTGGCCTATGGCGCTAAATGACGCGACTGAGCTGGTGAAGTCCTGCGAGGCCTGTCAATTCCACGCCAAGCAGATCCATCAGCCAGCTCAGGGCCTCCAGACCATTCCACCCTCGTGGCCGTTCGCAGTGTGAGGGCTAGATATCCTGGGCCCATTCCCTCGGGCGCCTGGGGGCTATCGATACCTCTATGTCACCATCGACAAGTTCACTAAGTGGGCGGAGGTTGAAGCCGTCCACACCATCCCAGCTAGCTCCGCGGTCAAGTTCATCAAGGGCCTCGTGAGACATTTTGGGGTCCCCAACCGCATCATCACCTATAATGGCTTGCATTTCACTAGTAATCTCTTCAAGTCATATTATGCTAACCTTGGAACGCAGATCTGCTACGCTTCGGTAGCGCACCCCAGGAGCAATGACCAGGCCGAACATGCCACCGCGGAGGTCCTGAGAGGCCTCAAGACCAGGACCTTCAAGAAGAAGCTCGAGGCATGCGGCGGGGGCTGGCACGATGAGCTCCAGTCCGTGCTGTGGTCCATCCGCACCACCGCCACCAAGCCGACGGGCGAGACCCCGTTCTTCCTCGTCTACGGAGTAGAAGCAGTCCTCCCTCATGAGGTCAGACATCGCTCCGCACGGGTCGTGGCATTTGATGAAATGCAACAGGACGCCGGGCGGGGGATGGACCTCGTGCTGGGGGAGGAAAGTCGCCGCGAAGCTGCACTACGGGCAGCAAGATACCAGCAGACGTTGCGGCGGTACCACTGTCGCAGCGTCCGCTCCAGGACGCTCGAGGTGGGTGACCTCGTCCTGAGGCGGGTCCTCTCCAGGGAAGGGCTGCATAAGCTCTCACCCATGTGGGAGGGCCCATTCAAGGTCGTCCATGTCTCCAGGCCTGGCGCCGCGCGCCTGGAGACACAGGACGGGGTACCCATCCAAAACGCCTGGACATTCAGCACCTCCGGAAGTTCTACCCCTGAAGAAAGGCCCGGCACCTGTGAAGAAGGCCCGGCGCATGTGAAGAAAGGCCCGGTTCCTGTGAAGAAGGCCCAGCGACTGTGAAGATCGCCGCCCGTGACACTCTCACATAATAACGAGTGGGGCTGTACACGCCCCGGAGTCTCAGGAGTGCTGTCCTTGGGCCTCGGGGACTCCCTCCCATGTCTTAGTGGAAGCACTTAGCTCCGCGCTGGTGAGAAGACGTCGAAGACTAGACTAGGTGCCGGGCGCGGCTTTTCATTTGCTTTCCGAAGTTGGCTAGCCCCTCTTTAATTGAAATTTGCTTTCTGGTGTCTCTTGCTGGTCTCGCCCTTTCACTTTCTGCCCTTGTTTCTGCCTTCATTTCTTTGGTCGGCCTGTACTCTCTCGTGCATTCCTCGCGAGGGGGCTGAACAGGTACCTTCGTGAGCTTCCTTCTTTAGTTTTTCGCGAGGTCCCCTCGTTCAGGCCCGCAAGTTGGCAGACCTCTCTCTCAATCCATGCCCCTTGGGTACTGGATATGAAGCGCTGGGTCAAGGCCAACAGCGCATGTGACCAAGCCTTAGGTGAATGATAAACCTCTTGACGAATTTTTTGGAGCTCCTAAGCGCCTACCAGGCCAAGGAGGCCTCGACAGGCACCAGGAAGCAAGCGCCTCATGAGGAGGAGGCTACCCCGAGCAAGTCAAGCTAAGTTATCCCTACATAAAACGACGATGTTGCAACACAGCACAGGAACGACAAACTCAGCATAATGATTGAGATCATTGTTTGATACACGCCCCTCCGGGGCCCATTCTGGTTTCTTTCAGATGCAGGAAGGAAAGGAAGAACAAAATAAAAGCGGCGCGTGCCCCTACAGTGATCCGCAAGGATGGGCTCTTGGCGTCGTCCCGAGCTCAGCCAGACCCCTCCTCGCGCTTCACAGAGGCGCGTCAACGAGACAACCCACTGCTGCCTTTGAAGTGAGCGCAGTGGCGTGGTGGCTGGTCATAACCGCCGCTGCTGGAGCTGTTGCTGGAGGAAGAGCCGCCGTAGCTGGACGAGACGTGGTTGGCCCCAAGGGCGGGTTCGCCCTCATCCTCATAACTACCATCGCCAAGACCGAGCACCTCCTCGCCGTCGTTGACCTCGGGGCAGCACCCGACGCGGTGACCATCTTCCCAAACACCCTCATGTAGAGGGTCGCGTCACCGTCATACTTGAAATCGAGGGTGCACCGCCTGCCCAGGCCGCGCGCACGAGCAAACGTCTGCTAGCCATGGGCGAGGGCTATGTTGCCCGTGACAGAGACCTCGACCGCGACCCAGGAAGCCCTGCTGCAGCAGCTGTCCGCCTACAGCCAGAACCCACCTGGACAGAGGCTGGCAGCTCGTCAACGAAGAAACACGGGAGCTGAAGCCAGTTGCCGACCGGGTTCTCCGACCAGACGACGAACTCCGGCAGCACCTCCGCTGAGTGGAAGCGCGGTCGGGGAGGCCGCGCAACCACGGCGCGTCTCCCTTCATCGACAGGACAACCACGACCTTAGCGACCCCTGCCGCGCGAAGCAGCGCCACCACGGCTGCGCGGGGCCACGGCGGGGGTAGAGGTGTGCTTGCGGGGATGGCCGCATCCACGCTTGGGCAACGGAGAGTCGGGCCCCTCGCGAGGGGCCTTCCCTTTCTCCGTGGCGGAGAACCTCTTCGACGGTGCCATTGGTGTCGCAACTGGCGATGGAGCAAAGGGGGAGAAGCGAGCAGAATGGGAAGAGATGGGCGACGGGGGCTCTGTCCCCTCCCCACTTATAGCAGAAGAAGGCCAACCAGCGGCACCCATGATCATAGGTAATGATGTTTTTTTCCTACATGCAGTAGAGACTCGTCAAATCGAGCAGTTGCCGAGGCGACGTGGGGAAGCGGAGACGCCCATGTCCGATCAACCACCACGCGTCGACCAAGGCCGCAGGCTATTGGGGCCCGCGGGGCTCCGCACTTGCCCCTTGGCTTCGCCTCGAAGCCAAGCCCAAGCGCGCCTTGGGCCCGGGGCTACTGTCGGCGTTCTAGGAACGGGGTTCCCTAGACTTGCCTGCCTGCGGCCCACGGCATGGCTCTGCGAGCAGGCCCGTACGACCCATCTTCACCAACAAGCTTTCAAGACTCTCGCGAGGGGCCAAGCCTTGCGAGGCGGACGACACAAGACCTCCTCAGGAGCGGCCTCACCAGGCTGGCTCGTGAGGGGTGGACAGTTCAAGGCAAGGCATACCTCGCGAGGTTCCGATGACGTGAGCCATGACGATCGAGATCAGGCGAGCGTCAGGCGGGTGCCAGTGCGCACAGTGTCCTTGTTTCCTCTTTGGTGCCAAGGGAGCAAGCGCAGGCGCAGAGTACCGAGGTGTCAAGCAAAGGTTTCCATATCAGTGCAACGAGATCAAGACTAGAAGGACGACAAGACGGAGGTCACCATGGAGCCCAAGATGGCGTCACCACCAGAGCCTTTTGCAGGCGATGACTGCTTTTGTCAGGATAAGCTATACTAGCTTTCCCCTTTCAAATTGGCTGTTGTTGGCTCCCTTCCCGCTCAACATTTGGGGGGAGGACCAGGGCCTATATAAATAGGACTAGCCACCACCGTATTTGGGGAGACGACGGATCGAGAGAGACCAGAACTACCACAAGTTCATCGAGCACAAGAACACCTCTCCTCGGGAGGCTGTTCTTCCCCTTGTACTGTTCATCCCCAGCCCAAGAGGCAATCCATCACCACCACACTGGAGTAGGGTATTTCACCAGCAAAGTGGCCTGAACCAGTATAAATCTTGTGTCCTTTGTGTTGCGAGTTCATCGAGTTAGCCCATGAGATCTTAGCGAAGTTTGGACGTGGATCGGTAGGGGGAGATCTTCGCGCGCACCCCAGTGTTTGAACCTTGATGGTTTTGCCGGAACCCGTGATCTGACACCCTCCTGGCACACACGTTCGGCAAAATGAGGTCGTGTGCGACCGGCGAGCGCTAAAATATGGAAATACGTACAGTAGAGCTAAAAATACAATTATACGGCGAAATTGTTTCCGGTCGCAAGTACATCCCACACAGTCAGTCCCTGCTAAACATTTACGTATGTACATCCCACACAGTCGCTCGAAGGAAAACGTTTCCGTTCACAGGTACATCACACACAAGTTTTCCCGTTAAATCGCTTGCGTTATTGAATATATCACACACGGTCCGTGGAAGAAACTGTGTGGCAAAGGCTATCCATCACACACAGTTTTAATGTGGTAAACGTTTTCGCAAGGTGGCCTAACGCAAATAGTTTTCAAGAGAGTCGTGTGTGATTATTCATTGATCCAACACGGTTTATTCCTAGAAACTGTGTGCGTTGCCTGAGGTCATCGCCCACGGTATTTTTTTAACAACCATTTGCAATAGCAAAACCCAATTAGCAGGCTAATTCACCACTAGCAGGCTAATTATCTGATTATTCATAATCCGTTTATTAATCTAATTGATAGTTCATATTAAGCACACAATATATTTCATTTTCATAATTGAAATACATCATAGTACAACATCATATAGCTTCAACACTCTGCTACCCCATTACACAACTACACCAGGACCAAGTTTCACATGCAACATCTATAACCTTTCGAAATTAGCATCATAGACGGTACATAGACAGATGTATCTCATCTGGAAAACTGCTGAAGCAGAAGGCGAATATTGAGCCTTCATTGATGTTGAAGGTCTTTGTAACTTTAGGCCAGTGCCTGTGGATGATTGACCGTCCATCCTTCGTCCTCTTCAGGAACACTACAATATTGAACCGTGGGTGTTGTATGAATACCTTCCTCGCTTCCTGACCATACAGGTGGTTTGAGAGGTAATCATCAGTGAACTGCTTTGGAAAGGCCTGAAAACAAGGATGTGCATAATATCTTCTCTATATTGGAAATGGGGCAAAGGAATAAAAACGGCAAGGTATAATAGTTAGTTCCATCCTGTAGTGAACCGATGTCTTCTTCATTGTACAGACATAGATATTTTTGTTTTTTGTTGCTAATTTCTTTATCCTAACAATCTTTCTGAGTTTCTTGACTTGACTGATATTCATGGACAACTCATTTCCCCATATGCAAAAAGGGGCGAACAGTGGGTCAAAACCTCTGACAGCAGGACCTACATGTGCAAGACCAAATTGTTAAGAACCTAAATATTAGAATGGTTCCTGCAATTGCACAATAATGTGATATTAGACAATGGACCATGCATGTGCTAACCTCGATTGTAAACCTCAGTGCTTCCCATTGTTTCCCTGCAACACATATAAGGTAGTTAGTCATCAGGTTAAGTAAGGGTTCGCATGCTATCAGTAAAATATATTGATGAAAAATAATCACATTGCAGATTCATCAGATTAATTCAAGCCACAGGGAAAACCCATTTATCCAAACCAAGCATGATTAAGAACTAGGAAATATATCACTTGTATATGTTTCTCATGTATTAAGTGCAGCCAAATTCGATTTATTCCTCACATGCACAACAATACAAAATTCTACCCACGACAATTGGACATTGCATTGCAGAATTGAACCAAGGAGTTAACTAAACACCACAACAAATGAACCAAACATTGACTGACCACCACATTGCAAAATATAACATTGAACCAAGCAGTTAACTAAACACCACAACAAATGAACCACACATTAACTGAGCACCACATTGCACAATATAACATACTCCTAATAGAAGATTAGACAGTTAACCAAACAGTTAGCTACAGCCAATTGTAGCAATTGTATTTGTTTCTCATGTATTTACTACAACCAAATTCAATTTATTCCTCACATGGTATACAATAACATAATGCGCCCCCAATTTTGTAAAGATAAATTTGGTTTATTTCTCACATGGAAGACAATACAAAATTGCAGCCTGAAGAATTGAACATCACATTTGCAGATTTGAACCAAACAGTTAACTGAAGATGACAACTAATTAAAAAAACAATTACTAAGTGAGCACCACACTGCACGACATATAGAACATATACACTAGAGCAATAGATTGCATGGTAAAATAAGATAGCACAATTCACTAGAATTTGTGAAGGAAAGGCAGGAGCAACACACGCAACGGGTAAACCGAGCATGCATAACCGGCGTAGCTAGCAAATGACAAGGTGCTTCTTCAAGATCTAGGGGTCGGTACGAATGGCAGCCATTGCAACCTCATCCACGCGTGCGGCCGCGATTTGCTTTTCCGCTGCCAAATGCTCCTTGAGGTCCTGGCTATACTGCGTGCACCATGGCTTAGGCTGGCGCTTATTTGGTGGAGGGGTCGATGATTTGGGTGGAAGGTGTCGCGCTCGCACCGGCGGTCGGGCCATGTGGGATGTGGAAGGAGGAGGAGGATGTGGGTTGGGTGTGGATTACCTGCCCAGATAGGCGAGGCCAAGCAGCGTGAAGGAGGGTCGCTAGCGAGGAGGCGGCGGCGCTGCAAGCAAGGAGTGAAGGTTTCAACTTGGAAAGGAAGGCGGAAAGAGGGGAAATGTGGCTTTTGGTAAGAGGGAGGGGGCGGGGAGGTAGATATTTCCGCGAAAGCCGAAAATTTGGAATAGCTGCAGCCAAAAAGTTGGCGCGCAAAGTGTCATCATACACGGTCCCTTATTCAAACACGATCCAAAGATATTTTGTGCTACACCTCACACGGTTGGTCATAATAAACTGTGTGGGATCTACTTGATTTTTGGTCTTGATTTGAATTACATAATGGGGTCACAACAGCCATGGACGGTGTTTGAATTGCTAGACCTTTTATCTGCAATGATCATAAAAGAATTGGAAATATTCAGGGTTCATTTGGACATTTTTATGCATTAACTGAATTTTCAATGCATTCCATGTGCATAATTCAAATTTTCCCTACATGCACATGGTCCAGTGCATATAAATTGTTTGAAAAATCAAATCTGTGTCCTTGGGTGCATGCTTAGGTCCCATGCAAGAAATGGGAATGAATTTCAAACACCGGGGCACCATTGATTGCCGGCAAAACATTGAGATGCCTGGTTTTTAAATTCTAGTAAATCCAAAACTCGTCTGAAATTCATGAAACTTTCCATGCTATCATGGAGCGGCATCAACATGCCGTGGTACAAATTTTGTCCCATATGGAGCAGGTTTGGGTATATGCTTCTCACAAACTGGAGCTTCTTACAACAAGCATGCTAGTTTTCGGTAGGGAACGTCCCACCTTTGGGGACGAAACGATATCCATTGCCTCTTATTGCTTTCAAATTTTTTTCTCGTGCCAACATAGAACAACAGGAGTGTTGTATGAATTTTTGTGATTTTTCGGGGTTCGTTTGGACATTTTTATGCATTAACTGAGTTTTCACTGCATTTTATGTGCATAATTCAAATTTGAACTACATGTGCATGCTCCAGTGCATATAAATTGGTTGAAAAATCAAATTTCTGTCCTTGGGTGCATGCTTAGGTCCCATGCAAGAAATGGGGATGAATTTCAAACACCGGGGCACTGTTGATTGCCGGCAAAACATTGAGATGCCTGGTTTTTAAATTCTAGTAAATCCAAAACTCGTCCCGCCGAGTTTTGTGATCATCGACGGTGGTCCGCGGCGACTTCCGCGCACCTTCTACTCTCTAGCTGTGGCTCCTGATCGTCAGCATGAAGACTTCGCCATTGCAATCATCGAGCCCGCTCCTCTGCCTGAAGAAGTTCCCATCTTCAGAAATATGGTCAGTGATTTTATCGTCAACAATCTTGGCCTGCCGTTCTTGATGTTCAGCCTTGGATTCAAGGAGTTGGGCACTTTCTTTTTCATAGCCCGGTTGCTAGACAAGCTCTTGTAGATCATCCTCCGTTCAAACTTGACAATGATAGGTTTGTCCGATTTGTGCCACATGATGAGGGTATTAATTACAGAGCTATTCAAGGTTTTCGTCGGGGCTGGGTTGTGATTGTCAGAATACCCCTAGATTATAGGCGCACGCAGTATATTGCAGATGCAATCAACACTTTTGGCCGTTTTCACCACTGGCACCAGGATGATCCTCTGCTTGTTCGTACTCTGGCGTACATTTCTTTTCCGGCGACTACATTAGTGTCACGTGATGTAGTCTATCGAGAGTTTGCTGACTTTGGTGGTTCTCGCATATCTTGGTCTGCTCCGATATATATCTTCTCCGCGGACTTTGCTTCTATTTTGCTAGCATCTGCAATGGCAACCCTCATCCACTCCCCGCGCATCTGCAATTTCATAACCACAACTGGGTTATGCCTGAATTTCCGGAGATTGGTTGTGATGAGCTACCACTACCGGCTCATAATCATGCACCACCCCACCAGGATGCCCCACATGACGATCTGCATGTTGTGCAGCACGAGCTTGTGGATGAAAATCATGTTGATGCGAATCAGTTGCAAGAATCGATCATTCTGCAAGTTTTAGATGATTCTGTTAATGCTTAACGAGTGGAAGATATGGTGATCTTTCAGCAACCAGCGGCCCCAATGCAGCCTCCTCTCCATATTGGGCAAGCTCTCACTATATTTGGCCCTGTTCTGCCCCCTGTTATGCAATGGCAGCGCACATTCCAGAAGTTCTTGCCGGCTCTTCTCTGTTGAAATACCAAATTTTGTGTTCAAGACTGAATTTGGCTCTCTACTGCTGCCTAAGGGCTCCTGGGATATTTGTTACAATGGAGCAGATGTCAGTTTCTCTCTACAGCCTCAGTCAGGCTCCTCTTACAGCCTGCCCAACCATGCTTCTCCAGTTAGGAGACCAGTTGCAAGGGCTCTTTGCTTTGATGATCTCTCTGAGCCTATCACCGAGTCCTTCGAGTTTACTGCTGTCCCTAAGGTGACCATCAAGCGTGGCCCGAAGCCGAGGACTGCTAAAATCTTGGTGGACACGGAGGTTCGCCGCAGTGCACTTCTAAGCGCGTTATGCGAAGGCTTTCATAGAACCCCAAGCAGAGGCTCCCAATAGATCAAGACCCAGCATGCATTCAAGAAGTGGAAAACCAGTTCTTCATAGTTTGAAGGGAACCCGTCATTGCCTCCACCAATGCCTATGGTAGATCTTCAGTGGATCGGGGCCTGCCTACGCATTGCTCCTGGAAAGATCTCCAAGGATAAGCTTGTGGCTGATCCTGCTACCTCCACCAACAACAAGAGTTCTGATGACTAGTTGCATCGGACAACTTTATGGTCCATGGCGTACCGCTTTAAACGCCGTCTATCTTTACTTATGTCTTCATATTTGGTTATCTCTCCCATTACTATGCTTAGCTGGTCAGTGTAGGTTATTGCGTGATCTAATTTTGTTGCATTCTATTATGGTTTGTAATGAATCATTCAGGGTTTAAAGACTGGAAGGTTTTATGTTGGAACGTGCGTGGTCTTAATTCTGAAGCACGGCAATTAGCGGTTAAACAAAAGATTGATGAAAGTGGCTGCTCTGTGATATGTCTCCAAGAAACTAAGTGTATGCATATCAGTCACAGGTTTATTAGGAAGTTCTGTCCACTATGGTTTGATAATTTTTTGTATGTGCCTTCGGTGGGTGCCTCAGCTGGTATGGTCATCTTTTGGAACTCCTCTCTCTTTGAGGGTAAATTAATTGAGGCAAGGCCCTATGGTATTATTGTGGAATTCCGCTCTAAGCACACTTCTGAAGTTTGGACCCTAGTGTCAGTTTATGGTCCTTGCCAGGGTCCAGCCCACGATGATTTCGTGCAATGGTTATACAACCTTGACATTAACTGTGATGATAATTGCTGCTTTTGGGCGATTTCAATTTTATGCGGTCGTTGGAAAATCGTAACCTACCTGGGGGTAATGTCAGTGACATCTTTCTGTTTAATGAGGTGATTGGTCACTTGGGTCTGGTTGAGCTACCAATTAAAGGACGGCAATTCACTTGGTTAAATATGCAAACTGAGCCTTTACTTGAACAGATTGACTGGTTTTTTACTTCTGTTGCATGGACCTTGGATCATCCCAACACGCTAGTCTTGCCGCTTGCACGCACGACTTCCGATCATGTTCCGTGCATGGTCTCAATTGCTACTGCTATTCCCAAGGCTAAAGTCTTTCGCTTTGAAAATTATTGGATTGATTTGCGTGGTTTTTACGATTGTGTTGCTCAAGTTTGGAACAGGTCTGTGGCCAGATCCTCTGCTTCCTTAACTATTTCCTCTAAATTCAAGGCACTTCGATATGCCCTCAAGAAATGGCATCTCAATCTCTCCATAGTTAAGGCGCTCATTTCAGACTGCAACAAAGTGATCCTATACTTTGATGGCCTGGAGGAGATTAGGCCTTTGACTAGGACAGAGTTTAATTTCAGGTGAATTGTGAAATTGCATCTAGAGGATATCTTACATTGGCAATTTGTATACTGGAAGCAACATTGTACAATATGAAGCATTACAGTTGGTGAGGAAAACTCGAATTTTTTTCATGCCATGGCCACTGAAAGGTTTCGGAGAAACACAATTTCCTCAATTAAGAATGCAGCAGGTGATGTGGTATCGGATCATCAACAACTAGCTGGCATGTTTTGGTCTGATTTTAATCAGCGTATGGGTAATGCAAAAGGAATTATCATGGGATTCGATTTGGACAACTTAATTACGCCTGTTGATGGCCTTGAGGAATTATCCCAGCCTTTTACAGACTCTGAGGTTGAATTTGTCATTAAGAACATGCCAACGGATCGTGCTCTTGGTCCCGATGGCTTTACTGGCCTGTTCTTAAAGAAGTGTTGGCCAATCCTAAAGGAGGATTTCATGCAACATGTCAAGGAATTCTATGAGGGCAGATGCAATCTGGAATGTCTTAACACATCATTAATTACTCTGATCCCAAAAAAGCTGAGCCCTGAAGTTGTTGGCGACTTTCGACCCATCTCTTTGACCAACACGTGCTTGAAGTTTTTCACTAAGCTTCTTGCTAATCGCCTTCAGAATGTGATCCTCAGATGCATCCGCCGCAATCAATATGGTTTTCTTTGGTGTCGTTCTATTCAAGATTGCCTTGCCTGGTGTTTTGAGTATATACACCAAGGCAAGGCTTCGAAGCGGCCCATCGTCCTTCTTAAGCTGGATTTCACGAAGGCCTTCGACACAATTGAGCATGAAGTTATTCTCAGAATTTTGCAATGCAAGGGCTTTGACTCCCGTTGGACCGGATGGATTAATAGCATATTGTCTACGGGATCTTCTTCTGTGGTCCTCAACAGTGTGCCGGGCAATTATTATGTTTGCAGAACAGGCGTGCGTCAAGGGGATCCACTATCACCGTTGCTGTTTGTGATCACGGTTGATTTACTACAATCGGTAGTCAACGAGATGTGCTCCAGGAACATCCTTTCACTGCCAATCCCAACCAGCTCCAGAGACTACCCGATTATACAATATGCCGACGACACATTAATTGTCCTGCCTGCGATCGATGATCAGCTTATTGCTTTCAAGGATATGCTTGGCACTTTTGCGGCGTCAACATGATTACATGTCAACTTTAGTAAATCCTCACTCATTCCAATCAATATGAGTGATGAGGAAGGTGCTAGGGTGGCTTCTCTGCTCGGATGTGACATTGGGTCCATGCCATTCACGTATCTAGGATTGCCAATGGGAACTTCTAGACCTACAATTTATGATCTGCTGCCTCTGGTCGATCGCGTCGAGCGACGTCTATCTGCTTCCTCATGCTTGCTAAATCAAGGAAGCCGACTGCAACTTCTACAGTCGGTGTTGTGCTCCATGCCAATATATTTCTTGTGTACCTTATCTCTTCCCAAGGGAATTTTGCAGCAATTAGAGTGAATCATGAGACAATGCTTGTGGAGAGGCAACACGGATAACCCACGCCAATCATTGGCTGCTTGGGATATGGTCTGTCACCCTAAGAAATCCGGTGGTTTGGGTGTCCTTAATTTGGGCATTCAAAATGAGGCTTTGTTACTAAAGCATCTCTTCAAGTTCTTTAATAAGGTTGACGTGCCTTGGGTCACTTTAATTTGGGACACTTATTACGCATCGTCACCGCCTCAAAGCACCCAGATCTGTGGCTCCTTTTGGTGGCGTGATGTCATGCATTTATATACCAATTTCTGCAAGCTTGCTGTTCCACAAGTTCATGTTGGCGAGATGGTGCTTTTTTGGCTCGATCGTTGGCAGCTGGGAAATCTTGTTGTCCTATTACATGAGTGCTTCCCAAGACTACATTCATTTGTAGTTGATGATGCAATCACTGTCAAGGAGTTTATGGAGCTGCCCGATGCCTTGGATCACTTCCATATGCCTCTGTCACAGGAGGCTTATTCTGAATACTCACAACTCCGGGCACTGCTGGCTTTGATCAATCTGGATGGGGAGAGCAAAGACATTTGGAAATGTCTTCGAAGTCTGGTGCTTATGTCAAAGATGTACTATGACTCATGCTTCTCCCACCTACTGGTTGACCCCATCTTCAACTGGATTTGGAAGTGTGCATGCACGCTCAAGTTCAAGGTGTTTGGCTGGCTTCTCTTAATGGACCGTTTGAACACTAGGGATATGATGCAACACCGACATTGGATCATCCAGGATGACACGTGTGTGTTATGCAACCTTGCACAACATGAGGATCAGGCTCATCTTTTCTTTGCTTGCAACTTTAGTCAAAGGGTTTGAACTATCTTGGGATATCTTGGTCCACTCCACCGAATGAAACAACATATGAGATGGCTCAATCAGTTAGGATGGATTTCGGTCATCCTTTCTTCACTGAGGTTGTATTCACTGCTACTTGGAATATTTGGACACAAAGGAATGGGAAGATTTTCATAAATGAGCAGGCTTCTTTTAGATCTTGGAGGAGGAACTTTATCCATGACATCTCTCTTCTGTCTCATAGAATTAGATGTAAATATAAAGATACCTTACTGTCTTGGATAGCTAACCTTTCATAGACCTTTTTTGTAAGTATCTATTCTCTTTTCTTGTAAACTTGTAAACTTGTAACTTTGCTTTTAAATTAATAAAAGACTGTGAGGCTGTTGCCTTGCAGTATATAGTCAAAAAAACTCGTCTGAAATTCATGAAACTTGGCATGCTATCATGGAGCGGCATCAACATGCCGTGGTACACATTTTGTCCCATATGGGGCAGGTTTGGGTATATGCTTCTCACAAACTGGAGCTTCTCACAACAAGCATGATGGTTTTCGGTAGGGAACGTCCCACCTTTGGGGACAAAAAGATATCCATTGGCTCTTATTGCTTTCAATTTTTTTCTCGTGTCAACATAGAACAACAAGAGTGTTGTGTGAATTTTTGTGATTTTTTGGGGTCCGTTTGGACATTTTTATGCATTAACTGAGTTTTCAATGCATTTTATGTGCATAATTCAAATTTGAATTACATGCACATGCTCCAGTGCATATACATTGGTTGAAAAATCAAATCTGTGTCCTTCGGTGCATGATTAGGTCCCATGCAAGAAGCGGGCATGAATTTCAAACACCGGGGCACCGTTGATTGCCGGCAAAACATTGAGATGCATGGTTTTTAAATTCTAGTAAATCCAGAACTCGTCTGAAATTCATGAAACTTGGCATGCTATCATGGGGAGGCATCAACATGCCGTGGTACAAAGTTTGTCCCATATGGGGAAGGTTTGGGTATATGCTTCTCACAAACTGGAGCTTCTCACAACAAGCATGATGGTTTTCGGTAGGGAACGTCCCACCTTTGGGGATGAAACGATATCCATTGCCTCTTATTGCTTTCAATTTTTTTCTAGTGTCAACATAGAACAACAGGAGTGTTGTGTGAATTTTTGGGATTTTCGGGGTTCGTTTGGACATTTTTATGCATTAACTGAGTTTTCAATGCATTTTATGTGAATAATTCAAATTTGAACTACATGCACATGCTCCAGTGCATATAAACTGGTTGAAAAATCAAATCTATGTCCTTGGGTGCATGCTTAGGTCCCATGCAAGAAATGGGCACGAATTTCAAACACCGGGGCACCGTTGATTGCCGGCAAAACATTGAGATGTGTGGTTTTTAAATTCTAGTAAATCCAAAACTCTTCTAAAATTCATGAAACTTGGCATGCTATCATGGAGCGGCATCAACATGCCGTGGTACAAATTTTGTCCCATATGGGGCAGGTTTGGGTATACGCTTCTCACAAACTGGAGCTTCTCACAACAAGCATGATGGTTTTCGGTAGGGAATGTCCCACCTTTGGGGATGAAACAATATCCATTGCCTCTTATTGCTTACAAATTTTTTTTCTCGTGTCAACATAGAACAACATGAGTGTTGTGTGAATTTTGTGATTTTTCGGGGTTCGCTTGGACATTTTTATGCATTAACTGAGTTTTCAATGCATTTTATGTGCATAATTCAAATTTGAACTACATGCACATGCTCGAGTGCATATAAATTGGTTGAAAAATCAAATATGTGTCCTTGGGTGCATGCTTAGGTCCCATGCAAGAAATGGGCTTGAACTTCAAACACTGCACCGTTGATTGGCGGCAAAACATTGAGATGCCTGGTTTTTAAATTCTAGTAAATCCAAAATTCCGCTAACCATACATGTGACGCCACGTGTCTTGGTTTTAATGGCTGTAGGTGGTGCCGTGCGGACAGCTACTTGACCTTGACTGAATGGGAGGCATGCAAGCACCGTCCTGTGCGCAGGCTGACCGAGAGGCATGCAAGCTGTCCTCGAGTGCGCAGGCTCACCGGGAAGTGTGCGAGCTATACGCTGCGCAGGCTCACTGGGAAGCGAGCCCTTTGATTTCCATGGTCGCCCGCCTTGCTCGCGTCCTCTCTATTAATGGCGCCCAAGCCGCAGTTTAATTCGCTTTTTAAATATAAAACACTCGTCACAAATGTTTTAGTTAGAACAGCCATATGCAAATTGACAGCTTCCCAGGAAGCTAAGATAAAATGTGTCGAGCAGGATTTCTGCAGCTCTTGATCGCAAACGATTTAGATAGAACAGCCGTATGCAAAGTGAGAGCAGCGCAGGATTCGTGCATCGCTTCAACACAAACGGTTGTTCTGGATGACCCGTGTGCAACCACGTATACAAACAATTTGGTAAGATTTTCATCTGTCATATTGGGTATGTTTCCATTTGTCAAACTAGAAAGATTTACATTTGTTGATCTAGTAACGTTGCCATTTGTCAATCCTTGTAACACTACAATTTGTCAAAATATGCAGCTAGAAATCATTAGCACTATGTAATTTTTGTAACTAAAATTCAGTAATTAAGCTAGAAATCATTCCCAAGTGTTGCCAACCACGTACTGAAATAGCTAGTTCAACTATATATACTAGCTACTTTTAAGTACATTGTACAGTTCGACCACACAACTATAGTCAGATGAACTGAACAAAATAGCCCCTAAATACTACTAGATACTACCACGGAGGTACTTTGTGCTACTTCCGACAGCCTCTCCTCTGCCGAGCGCGCTCAGTAAGAGGCAGAGGAGGAGGAGGAGCCTACCGATGAGATGGACAAATGCAATACGGTGTCTGCCGCTGCTGCACGTTCAGCGATGCTCGCCAGCTCAAACGCCCACTGTAGCTCCGGACGATCCCTCTCGAAGCGGCCGGACTGCTCATAGATCTCCTGATTCCTCGCCTCTACGTCGGCGTGTGCTGCGGCCACGACTGCGGTAAGGGTCTTTGCGTGCTCCACAAGGCGCTCCTCCTCTTCCCGCAGGAACTCGATATAGTGCGCAAGGTTGCTGACGCACGTGCGGGCCTCCACCTTCTCCCCCTCCTTCGGGCGGCGGTGGCGGAGCGGGTGATGATCCCGGCGGTCGATGGTGGGCTGGCGACCACGGTGGCCGACGATGTGGTGGCGGCTACGACCACCAACTCCCGCCTTCGGGCCGCGGTGGTGGAGCGGGTGATGGCCACGGTGGCCAACAGTAGGGTGGCGGCCACGACGGCCACCTCCCGCCTTCGCGTCGCGGCGGCAGAGAGGGAGATGGCCCTGGCTTTCGACGGTGGTGTGGCGACAACGGCGGCCGGCAACAGCTGCCGACGGGCAGCGGTGCCCGAGCGTGTGGTGGGTGTTGCGCGCACATCCAACAGGGACGCCACATGCACTACACTACGCCGGGGACTACAACACCGCCGCAGTGTAGCCTCCCAGCTGGAGCTGTCCTCTGATGACAGCGGAGTGGCTGAGCGATGACGACGGACCGGTGCCATTGGCGATTGTGGAAGAAGCAGACGAGATAAGCTACATGGAGGGAGGGAAAAATGCGACGCAAGACTCGCCGGCCGTGAGGGTTTTTATAGCAGGCCGGTAAGCATTGGTATTTTGGGGGATTTCACGGAGTCGGGCGGGAAGCTTGCACGGGAACCTCCGAGGTTGCGTGGGAATGGGCTCACCGATGATTCATTGGCGCCACCGTTTGGCCAAAAGAACGCCCCTGCGCGCTGCGCAAGCTTGTGTGGTAAGCCGTCCGCGGCAGCGGGGTGACAAGACGTGCGAGAGGAGGACGAGAGGACACATAGACATACAGTTAATAAAAAAACCTTTGCGATTTAATTACCTACTATACCCCCATCCTTGTTTATAAGTAGGATTTATTAACTAACAAAATATGAATGCATGTCGCCATAGATTATATCGTTGGAGTCGTGTTTGAACATAGTTTCCATCTATACAATTTTGGTAACATGCATTAACACTTTTTTGGTTAAATTTAAGGTTATACACCAGCAAGCGTTTGCCCGCAACACACATGGCTTATTCCATCACAACCAGCTCTGATCGATCAACTGTCTACCATGTATCGCACATGCAACTCTAATCTAATTCGTGCTTGATGTCTCCGACATCGCTCGCACAGCTCATCTTATTTGCCGTGTATCATTGTGCCGTCCTTTGCTCGCGTCCGTTAGGCGCCGCGGTGCGCTCGGTCGCGTCCGTTGGCACGCTCTGCTCGCGTCCGTTGGTGCACTCAGCTTGTGGACAGGTTTTCCTTGAGGCTACCGCGGAGTGCTCTGTCCGCGTCCCTCCGCGCGCGCTCTGCCAGTGCTTGGGTGTGCGCATGATCACGTCGGGGGCCCCATATGCATGCGGTTGCGCAGCGCACGTTGCCACATGATGCAGTTACGTGCGGCACGATGGAGCTACGCGCTGGAAATTAGAACTGCCATCAGGGCCTGCCGATGTTCCTGGCCGTCTGGCTTCCCCTTTAATTCCCGTGGCCATTATAACCTTAGTCTCTTCAACCTTTCGATCGCGCCCCACAAGACAACAAGCACACCCACGACGACACATAGAGAGGGGATGTACGGCGGTGCTCCAATGGAGTTCGACGAGCATAGAGTGGAGACTCACGCGAGGGAGACGGATCTCTTGGTGGTGTACACCATCGACCTGGCCATGGTGGATGACTGCATCAACAGCGTTGAGCAGTTGCTTGCTGGAGACAAGTACAAGGTGGTCGGCATCAACCTCCAGTACACCGCCGGTCGTCTCGGCATAGATCAGAAGGTTGCCATCGCCCAGTTGTACGTGCGCCATCACGTCCTCATCTACCACTACTGCATGGCCACAGGGCCTTGCGACCGTTTCAACAGGTTTGTCAACAGCACCGACTACCAGTTCACCACGGTGGATACCAAAGACAATGTAAAAGCGCTCAGTGTTACACGCTTGGATTGCAAGAACCTTGTCGAAATCCGTGACAACTACAGGGTCTGGGGCAGCACGAAGCAAGACTCCCGGTCGAACTCGCCTCAGCCATCATCGACCCCTACTATGAAAAGATGAAGCAGGATGCCTAGAGAACAAGTCCCGTATCCTGGCACAAGGCTTGGATGCGGGAACTGGATGAACCTCACCTCAGGTTCGCGGTTAAGAGCGTGTACACATGCTAGGAGATGCACAGGCGGATCGTTGACATGAGGAAGTGCCTCGTTACCCAAATCGACAAGCCCGGATCGAGCCATAAGAAGACCAAGCGTCACAACAAGTAGATGATGATCAAATGATCGTTTATGCTAGTTAATCATGCATGTAATATATAGTTTACTTTATTGGTGTGTGTGGAAATGTCATGTGTGTAGTAGCCACCTATGTAATTATGCATGTAATATTTTACTTTGGTGTGTGCAAATGCCATGGTTGTAGTAGCTACCTATGTAAGTGGATGTTTAATTTGTTATGCAAGCATGTCCTTATAAGTGTGTGTGTATATATATGTTGTTGTTCTATATGCAATCCCATCGCACAATACAGATGTCTTATTAGCAGCAACCGTCTGTGTTCTTATCGGTCTCCAAACACATTTCTAATTACAGACATGTTTACCACGTATCACACACATCTTGTTAAGTTGAGCCGTTTCTATTCTCTTGTGTAACGCAAACAGTTCCTCTGAGTGAACTGCATGCCGTATATGGCACACACCTTTGATCTGGCTGTCCGTTTCTTCTGTGTTGACTAATCACAAACAGTTCATCCGAGTGAACCATATGCTGTGTATCGCACACGTCTCCATATGGCTACCAGTTTCTTTTGTTCCTCCTCATCGCAAAAAGTTCATTGAACTGAACCTCATGCCCTTCATCACACACACAACAAAAACCTGAACCGTGTTTGATGCATCCGTCATCGCAAACATTTTACACATTTCTGACGGTTTTCATATAGCACCGTTTGCGATTATGGCATCGCACATAGTTTCTCGAAGGTTCTCTGATCGCAGTGTCGCGTTAGCAGCATCCTGCAGTAGTGTATGCCTACAATACTACACTTGCTCTATGCTAGCAGCGGAATACTTCTAGCAACGGAACAACGACAAAGGAGGTGAACTCCACTCTGCAAGGACTCTGGCTAGGACACGAACTAGCTCGCACACGCGGAAACCTCGACAAACAATCAATCAATCATGGCATCACCTACAATCTGGCATACATAGACACACCAGGTCAGTACATTGAATGTACTTGCAAGCTCACAACAACCAAAAGCATCAAGGCAAAACAACAACATAGCATTAAACAGGTTAATTAATTTAACAACTACTATGATACGAAAGCAATTACTAAGCATGATATGAAACTACTGCAATGCTGATAAACCAACATCTCAATAACCATCTCACTATTGGCTAGCCGACCAAGCAATATACCATCTCGATCACCTCGTGATCCACCGGATCACCTTGTGATCAAAACATCCACATGATCACCTCGTGACCACATCACAAACAGAATGATCATCCTCGAGATCATCCCAACATCATCATCAACATCTTGCCAAACTATTACTGCTCACAATATATCAACATATAAATCACCTATAAGTCATTCCGTCATGTGAGTGCTGATCGAACGATGTGACCTAGTACGAACTGTGCCCATGACCGAGGACGTGGATATCGATAGACTAAACACACACTCTGCAGAGGTTAGCACACTGTACCCACACCATGGAACCCATGGCCTCACACTCCCATTCGGGTTGACCAACGACGTTCCGACAAAACCGATCTACTGCCATGACACTCTCCCGGCCACTCCGACCAACTCCCATATGGGCTAAGTCATCGGTGGCCCCGATGTCCACCAAAGACATCCAACGGCCACCATCGTGGCAAAACCAAAAATGGTCCCAAACGGGGACAATAGATCTTAATACTAACCACGGGCACACAAGGTTATGTTTGCTTACCGGGACAGGGTACCTGTCGGTGTCAAAACCGGCGGATCTCGGGTAGGGGGTCCCGAACTATGCGTCTAGGATCGATGGTAACAGGAGGCAGGGGACATGATGTTTACCCAGGTTCGGGCCCTCTTGATGGAGGTAATACCCTATGTCCTGCTTGATTGATATTGATGATATGAGTATTACAAGAGTTGATCTGCCACGAGATCGTAGAGGCTAAAACCCTAGAATCTAGCCTATGGTATGATTGTTGTATATGATCTATCGACTAGCCTGGCCTCGGTTTATATAATGCACCAGAGGCCTAGGATAACAAGAGTCCTAGCCGAATACGCAGGTGGGGAGGAGTCCTTGTCTTGATCACCAAGTCTTGTGGAATCTTCCATGTATGCGGCAGTTGTCCGAACTGGCCCATGAGTATACGGCCATGGGGGTCCTCGGCCCAATCTAGCAGATCAGGAGATGACGTGGTGAGTACCCCCTAGTCCAGGACACCGTCAGTAGCCCCTGAACCGGTCTTCAAGTTAGGGACGCTCCTCGATTCTTCCTAACTGTTCTTCATCTTCGATTGTCGGTCTTGAAAATTGGTTCAACAAATCTTCTCACTTCGATCTTGAGGATCGCCGAAATGCATTCGACGAGTTTACACGTCAGGTATCCTAGGAGCCCCTTTAAGTTTCCGGACTTTATCAATGCCGGACTGCTTCCGAGCTCCAACGCTGCAATGTATCCGAGATCCAACGCCGGATTGTGTCCAAGCTCCAACGCCGAACTATATCCAAGATGTCATAGATCATCTTGGTCCAAAAAAGTTAAAGGAGTTTAGCCGAGCTTAATGCTGGAAATGCCCTCTATGGAGCCAGCCATTAGCGCCCGATCTTTATGCCGGACTGCTTCCGAGGTGGTGCACCACCCCAATTGTGGGCCAATTTTTTGTCAATATTTTTGATTGGTGCAATTTATTCTCTGCCGAGATATATAGCCAGTAACCCTCAACATGTGTATCGGTTTAAAACCCGAGATGCACTTGAAGGATGATGTAAGACCAGTAATCCCAGTAGCCGCTGAGGCTCAGGTTGATTTGTAAAATCGGCCTGAGGATCAAGTCCTAGCTCGGCAGAATACTTCGGGATACAAAAAGCGGCGTGCTTAGTCCTCGAGACTCAGGTTGGGTGCGGCCGACCAACCTGAGGATCAAAATCTCCTCGGAAACTGTATTGCACTTAAATTTTTATGCATTGAACAGGCAATGCAGTAGCCCCCGAGACATTGGTCGGGTGGCAACACCAGATCAGGGGATCGATGTGCCCCTTTAATATTTGTAAATAATAAGCCCGAAGCCCAGTAGCCCCCGAGCCTTAATGCGGACACGGGTGGCCGAATTAAGGATCAATATCCATAGTAAAATCACAAAATATGTGTAATGAATCTATGTATCCAAGTACTTTACGTCATTAATGCTTGGATCCACATTGTACAAAACTTTGTTGACCGACCATCGGCTTCCACCTCCTCGGCCAGTAGCCGAGTAGTATTTGTCCTACTTTATAAAGCCTTTATGAGGGCAAATATTTACGACAAACAAGGCAATCTGGCCATATGGTTTTATAAAAAAAGGTATGCAAAGAGATATGTTATATTACTATTTAACATAAGAATTGTCTTCCAAAGAAAATAGTCCCGCTATCGGTTCCTTTCTTTGGGTTGTTATGCTAAGCATGATCATGAAACCTCAGCTCTAATGTAAGACCAAAATATCGAGGATTTAGTTTGGGAGGCCAGTTAATAGCCCCCGGTAGTGTTCGGCGACAGTCGAGGTCAAGCCGTAAACACTTCGGCCATTGTTATGAATGGACCATCATTTAACACCGTCATCGAATCGCTGACCAGTTTACGCTTATTGCGACAGACAGTTTTCGGCTTTCTCCACTTAGGTGCTTAACCATGTGAGCTGGCCGGAAGCACAATCGCAGTGGTTCTCCCTTTGCACACCTAGCCGAACAAAGCGGAACATAGGAGGCAAGCGCAGGAGCCGGGCAACCCAACTATTGACCGTAGGCACAATTCGAAACCAATGCATATATAGCGAGACCCGAGAATGTTTTTGCCGAATCTATAAAGGTGTCTGGCATTGCACTGTGAGACTTGTGCTGGAAACACACAAGTAGTTTAAAAGTGCCATAAGCTTGGAAAACCAAAATACGTCAGCAAAAACTTGACGTCCGAACAATATCAAGTGTTCGGTGCCAATCTGAAAATTGGAAGAGAAAGAAAAAATGTGCTTCTGTCGTGTTTTGACAACGACCAAGAAGAAAACACATTTACGTCTCATATATAAATTTTAGGAGCCCCCAAGTGACTTGGGTAAGAATTTTATGTATAATGATTGTATGTACCGAAGTACTTATATCATATTTGTGTGCACCCGAACTTTAAACGCGTCTTAACCGACCGTCGGCTTCTCCCTCTTCGGCCAAGGGCCGAAAAGTGTCAGGTACTCCGCCCGTCAAGAGTATCGACGATGTTTCCAATGACCAGGCAATCATGCCATAAGGCTGTAACAGACAAAGCGCGCTCAGGGAACTTATGCTATATTACCAACGAAGTGTAAGAATCATCTTTGAAGAAAATAGTACCCCCACCGATACCTTTCTTCGGTGCTCATTATTACTATGAGACTTGTGCAATAGATTTTTTGTACTCATGAGTTCCGTTGTGTGCTGACCATGATTGAAAACAATAAGAGTGCTAGCTTTCGACTTCACCCAGTCTAACGTCAGAGCTCGGACGACCCGGTCGTGACAATCGCAGAGGTGCTCCCTTTACTCCCTAGCCAAACAATCAGGAACATAGGGGTAAGCACAGGAGCCAGGCAACCCAGCTTGCAAATCACTTAGGTCAATATGGTGCATATTGTGGCGTAATACAGAACAAGGAACGAAGCCGTACAAGTATAATCATATGCAAGAGGAAAAGCTCCATCAAGGGAGCCCCCAAGTAAACGGGGTATTTGAATTTTTGTGTCACAAACAAAGTTTTGACAAGGAGATTCTCTACAGGCAACTTTTTTTTCAAAAAGGTATAATGCTTGGTCGAACCGAACACAAGTTAAAAATTTAAAACTTTGAGCATGAAGGCAACTTAGCTGGTTAATGTGTTCGGTATTGATGACGCGGCCCGAGCTTGATGCGGGACAAGGTTCTATCCCTCAAGCCGGTCCCAAGGTGGCGGAGCAAAGAGCTCGGCACTCCGAAGTGGTGACATAGCACGGTCAATGCGGGCCGGCAGAGTGATGCGGAAGTCCCTGGCATGGGGTAATGAAGTGTTGACGAAGCCCCCCGTCCAGCCGAGGTGACGTGGTATGTCAGTAAGCCGAGTTGACGATACTGCCCAACCCGGATCATTTTCCTATTCACAAAAATAGTGCAAACCGGAGATAATAGTAATAATAATAATTTTAAAAAAATCATTGCATAATAAATAATTTATGCAAAGTGAGTAATAAAAGAAATATGGCCTGGCGCCGAAGTCAATGTCGATGTAGGGCGTCGGCATGATGCGGTAAAGGCGTGGCAAAGCCTGAATCCACAGGTCGGTCCGAGTTCCGGATGCGGCGTTCGCCGGACCATGTACGGAAACTGACCGAACCACCATGCGACCTCGTTAAAGCGGCCATCATTTGATAGACCTGTCTACATATGATGAACAAAATAGAGTAATAATTCCTTGGGAAAAATGAACCCGAACAAGCAAAAAATACTAGGATTAATCCGAAGAAAGGTGATTCCGAAAATTGGGACTCGATCCGCACACCCATTGCTTGATGGGCGATAAAGCGACGGTATGGCGATGCTGGCAAAGGTTGGCTCGCCGAGGCAAAGCCCTCGGTCCAGCTAACGTGACGGAGCTGGTCGGCTAGTGACGCCGAAGTCTCCGGAGTAGGTTGATGAAGAGATGGCGAAGCCCTCGGTCCAGCCGAGATGTTGAAGCCTCGATGTCAGCCGATGAGTCGAAGTAGGTCAGCGTGATGGGCACCACCTTGAAGAAGCAATAGTGCGGCCCTGCCGATGCAGGTCGTGACGTGGTCGATGCCGGCTTGATGAAGTGACCGTGCGGCGATGCCGGTATGCCCGCTCCATGTAATATGTGGGGTGGCGATGTTGGTGATGATTTATCCTTCGCGATGCCGGACTCTTGTTCGGCTTGCCGAGATGATGATCCGAAGAAGTTGAGATCGGCTCAACAAAGTGACGACGTGTCTAGCGCAGGTCGGCAGCCTTGGAGCAATATTGCCGGACTGGTTTGACACAAGTATGATGATGAAGATGACCTCAGGGAGGCTTAAAAATTTGCGGGCACGTGTTTAAAAACAACGCACAATACCCTAGAAGAGAATTCCTCTAAAAAGGTTGTCCAATATCACGTTCATAAAGAAACATGAATTCGGGTCGGATCCGTAATCGCGTAGAAAACGGATCCGAAAATTGGTGCACTCATCGGAAGGTTCCCGGAGTTTGAACCGTCGGATCGAGCTGAAATTTGGAGGGGTGGTAGATATGGGAATTCCACAGTAGATGAACGGTTGGATCTTCCAAAGGACCTCTGAGCTGGGCTCTGGAGACCACGCCCTAAACTCGTCCATATTCCCATCTAGATTTGACACGGCTCCGGTATATCGTAGATTGTCGGAGATTTCTCCATCGGAACTCGATGAAATTTTGCATGGAGGTTGTAGACGTAATTCCGCACTATTCCACTGAAGCAATCGTCAAACCGACGCTCGAGGAGGTGGTGACGGCGAATACAAGTTCGTTGTCCATAAAAACAGCACGGCCGCCTGAGGGCAATGTTGACGTTGAGCCCTCGAGCTCCATGGATGACTCCTGTATGATCATGATAGAGATCGGAGTTGATGTTGAAGAAAGCCCCCGTCCAAACATGACGATCGGAGATGGAGCACGGTCCTCGGTCGAGCCAAGGTTACCAGTCGAGCTGGCGACGAAGATGTCGGCATCGCAGTTGACCTGCGGGCGAGCCATTGATCCTTTTGCCGGTCACACAGCGGAACTCTCAATGAAAGAACCAATGTCGGTGTCAAAACCGACAGATCTCGGGTAGGGGGTCCCGAACTGTGCGTCTAGGATCGATGGTAACAGGAGGCAGGGGACACGATGTTTACCTAGGTTCGGGCCCTCTTGATGGAGGTAATACCCTGCGTCCTTCTTGATTGATATTGATGATATGAGTATTACAAGAGTTGATCTACCACGAGATCGTAGAGGCTAAAACCCTAGAACCTAGCCTATGGTATGATTGTTGTATATGATCTATCGACTAGTCTGGCCTCGGTTTATATAATGCACCAGAGGCCTAGGATAACAACAGTCCTAGCCGAATACGCAGGTGGGGAGGAGTCCTTGTCTTGATCACCAAGTATTGTGGAATCTTTCATGTATGCGGCAGTTGTCCGAACTGGCCCATGAGTATACGGCCATGGGGGTCCTCGGCCCAATCTAGCAGATCGGTAGACGACGTGGTGAGTACCCCCTAGTCTAGGACACCGTCAGTACCGCATGCCCATATCCTTCCCTCGTTGGAGGCACCGGCGGGAGGCACAATAATAGATCGCATTAGGGCCTTCCCACAAAGGCAAATGTGGTTGCACTGGAAAAGCCCGTTTCGATGGCACCTGACCAACTTAATGACGGAATTTCTCCCCAAAAATATATCTGTGATAACTGATACTCCAATACCATCTATCAACCTGTAGTCCAAGTAATAGCAATATCCAACAACTACTCCAAAGCATAATATCGTCATATCAAAATACTCCGGGGGCAACATATCACTACTATCATGATGTATATAAGTACCAAGATACTACTACTCCAATAGCAAGAACAAGCTATCCAGCTAAGATCCACATGCAAGTATCATCTCCGAGATCATACCCAAAAACATAATATCAACTATCATCATGGTGAAAATAATACTAGCCACTAATAATCCAATGGCAACATGTAATCCAAAGAAATACTCCAAAATATTACTCCTATAACTCCAAGCAATATCATGGCAATAGCAAGATCAAGATACTACTCTGAAAAATTGCCATGAACAAGCTCACATGTAGCTAATGCAAAATTTAAGCAAGTTCAAATAAAGAAAACCATGTCACTACATTGCAATCATGCAAATGGATGTTGTGGCTTGCCTCGGGTGGATGGATTCATCGAGAGGAAGTGCGAGAATCTCGCGGAAAGAATCACCGAAAAGATTTTTCTCTCGGAGGGGGCTGAATAAGGGCAAGGGAATAATGGTCATTTTCAGAATGTTAACACATGGTGAAAATTATACCAATATAACAGGCTCGACGAGACGAATAAGTGGGCTTTGGAATCACCTCATTTGGAGTATCGATTAGAAAGATACAACCGTTTAAAACTCAAGGACTAATCTGTACAAATAACTCCACAAACACATCCCTGGCTGGTTTAGACAGAAAGCGCCTTTCTCCCGAATACGTCTTCCGCACGAGGAAACACACTTTCAGCTGCAGTGAGAGGAAAGTACGCTTTCATGTGGTGAAAACGTATTTCTGAAAACGCGCCTCCACTTATCCAGCTAGGCAGGGAGTGGGACCGGCCTCTAGGTCGTGGACGGGTGGGGGCCGCTGGCCCACCTGCCAGTTGACAGGGAGATGACGTCACCTTCATCTTCTCCTCGTGTTCGCCCGCGGTGCAGAGGGAGGCCGCCAGTGCCGGCGCTTGATACGTCTCCAGCGTATCTATACTTTTTGATTGTTCCATGCAATTATATTATCTATCTTGGATGTTTTATATGCATTTATATGCTATTTTATATGATTTTTGGGACTAACCTATTAACCTAGAGCCCAGTGCCAGTTTATGTTTTTCCTTGTTTTTTAGTTTCATAGAAAAGGAATATCATACGGAGTCCAAATGAGCTGAAAATTTACGGTGATTTTTTATGGACCAGAAGAAGCCCCCGAAGCAAAAGAGTTGGGCCAGAAGAGAGACGAGGCCACCACAAGTGTGGAGGGCGCGCCCTACCCCCCAGGGCGCACCCTCCATCCTTGTGGGCTCCTCGTGGACCCCCGCGACATGAAACCGATGCCAAAAATTCCTATAAATACAGAAACCCCCGAAAAGAAACCTAGATCGGGAGTTTCGCTGTCGCAAGCCTCTGTAGCCACCAAAAACCAATCGGGACCCTATACTGGCACCCTTCCGGAGGGGGAAATCATCACTGGTGGCCATCTTCAACATCCCGGCACTCTCCATGACGAGGAGGGAGTAGTTCACCGAGGCTGAGGGTATGTACTAGTAGCTATGTGTTTGATCTCTCTCTCTCTCTCGTGTTCTTGATTTGGCACGATCTTGATGTACCACGAGCTTTGATATTATAGTTGGATCTTATGATGTTTCTCCCTCTCTACCTTCTTGTAATGGATTTAGTTTTCCCGTTGAAGTTATCTTATCGGATTGAGTCTTTAAGGATTTGAGAACACTTGATGTATGTCTTGCATGTGCTTATCTATGGTGACAATGGGATATTCACGTGATCTACTTGATGTATGTTTTAGTGATCAACTTGCGGGTTATGTGACCTTGTGAACTTATGCATAGGGGTTGACACACGTTTTCGTATTGACTCTCCGGTAGAAACTTTGGGGCACTTTTTGAAGTTCTTTGTTGTGGTTTGAATAGATGAATCTGAGATTGTGTGATGCATATCGTATAATCACACCCGCGGATACTTGTAGTGACATTAGGGTTTTGGTTGATGTGTATCTTAAGGTGTTATTTTAGTACGAACTCTAGGGCTGTTTGTAACACTTATAGGAATAGCCCAATAGATCGATCAGACAGAATAACTTTGAGGTGGTTTTGTACCCTACAATAATCTCTTCGTTTGTTCTTCGCTATTAGTGACTTTGGAGTGACTCTTTGTTGCTCGTTGAGGGATTGTAATATGATCTAATTATGTTATCATTGTTGAGAGAACTTGCACTAGTGAAAGTATGAACCCTAGGCCTTGTTTTGAAGCATTGCAATACCATTTTGCTCACTTTTGTTACTAGTTACCTTGCTGTTTTTATATTTTCAGATTACAAAAACCTATATCTAGAATCCATATTGCACTTGTATCACCATCTCTTCGTCGAACTAGCCTATACAATTTACCATTGTATTGGGTGTGTTGGGGACACAAGAGACTCTTTGTTATTTGGTTGCCGGGTTGTTTGAGAGAGACCATCTTCATCCTATACCTCCCATGGATTGATAAACCTTAGGTCATCCACTTGAGGGAAATTTGCTACTGTCCCACAAAACTCTGCGCTTGGAGGCCCAACACGAGCCTACACGAAGAAGGTTGCGTAATAGACATCAAGCTCTTTTCTAGCGCCGTTGTCAGGGAGGTTAGCACTTGAAGGTATATCTTTAGATCTTGCAATCGAATATTTTAGTTTCTTGTTTTATCACTAGTTTAGTTTATAAAAGAAAATTAAAAAAATGGAATTGAGGTTGCCTCACATGCTTCATCTTTTTAATGTCTTTCGTGAAAATAAGGATTCCGATAATTGTGCTCAATTGCTAGAGGAAGAATGCAATAAAATATTTGGCACTAAATATTTGAATTATGAGCATGATTGCAATGTTGTTAGTATGAATTCTTTGAATACCCATGATGCTAATGATATGCAAAGCTACAATCTTGGGGATGCTATGTTTGATGAAGATGATATTTTTTTGTCCCCCAAGTTTTGATGAGCAAATTTATAATGATGATAGCATGCCTCCTATTTATGATAATTATGTTGATGAAAGTGGGTTTGGAAGAGTGTCAACTCTACGAAATAATGATCCCACTATTTTGGAGGGTGTTGAATCTTATTTTTGTAATTATGAAAGTGGATTTGGAGAGGTCATGACTTTATTTAGTGATGAATCCACTATTTCGGAAGAGGTTCCGATTGATTATGAGAACAAAGTTGCTATCTATGATGATTATTGTGATGACATGTATTCTATAAAGAATAATGATAACCATGAAACTTGTCATAGTGATTTTAATTTTCAATTGGATTATGCCTCACATGATAGTTATTTTGTTGAGATTGCTCCCACTACTATTGATGAGAATAAATTTGCTTATCTGGAGAGTAGTAAATTTTCTATGCTTGTGGATCATGAATAAAGTGCTTCATGTGATGGTTATATTGTTGAATTCATTCATGATGCTACTGAAAATTATTATGAGAGTAACATATGCTTTACATATTGCAATAATATCAAGTTTCCTCTCTACATGTTGAAAATCTTGAAGTTTTGCTTGTTTTGCCTTCCTATGCTAGTTGATTCTTCTTCCCATAAGTATTTTCTCACAAAATCCCTATGCATAGGAAGTGTGTTAGGCTTAAATGTGCTTGTCATATGCTTCATTATGCTCCCAATATGTTTCAATTCTTATCTTCTGTGTGAGCATCATTGTCATCATCATGCCTAGCTAGAAAGGCATTAAAGAAAAGCTCTTGTTGGGAGACAACCCAACATTTATACCTACTGTTTTTGTGTGTTCACCTGATTATGATACTATAGTAATCATGTTTATAGCCTTTGTTTCAATAAAGTGCCAAGTAAGACCTTTGGGATGGCTTACGGTGATAGTTGATTTGATCTTGCTGAAAAAAAGAAACTTTTGCGCTCAGGAAAACAATTCTAGTTTTTAACAGAAGCGTGATAAAATACTGATTCTTTTTTCAAAAGATTAATAAAAAAATTCTCAGGTTGTCCTAATTTTTTTTAGAATTTTTGGAGTTACAGAAGTATTTGATAGTTACAGATTAGTACAGACTGTCATGTTTTTGGCAGATTCTATTTTCGATGCATATTTGCTTGTTTTCTTGTTTCTATGGCTTATATTGCTTAATATAAATTGTAGAAATGATAGGGTATAGTAGGAATCATGTTAGAAAAAATATGAATCTTGTCTTGACGGTACCTAAGTGGTGATTTGCTTTATTTTACTAACGGAGCTTACGAGTATTCTGGTAAGTTTTGTGTTGTGAAGTGTTCAAGTTTTGGGTAAATTTTTGATGGACTACGGAATAAGGAGTGGAAAGATCCTAAGCTTGGGGATGCCCAAGGCACCCCAAGGTAATATTCAAGGACAACCAAGATCCTAAGCTTGGGGATGCCCCGGATGGCATCCCCTCTTTCGTCTTCGTCTATCGGTAACCTTACTTGGAGCTATATTTTTATTCACCACATGATATGTGTTTTGCTTGGAGCTTCATTTTATTTTATTAAGATTTGCTTTTTGTTATTTAGAGTAACTCTTTGCATCTTTTAGTTCAATAAAAAGGTCAAGTATAGCCTTTACGATGGTTATTTTTCAAGTCTATGTGTTGTTGTTTGAAAACAGAAAGTTTGATGTTATGTTTTGAATATTTATGAAGAGTCAAAACATGATAAAATCTTGAAATTTTTACACAATGAGTAACAACAAATTACCTACAGTGTGGTAATTTTTCAGAATTTTTGGAGTTAGGGAAGTACGATTCCTCTTGCATTCTTTACTGACTATCCTGTTTGGACAGATGGCTGTTATGTTTGCATATGTTTGCTTGTTTAATGATTATATTCGAGGATAGGAGTATTAAATATGCAGAGGCATTTAGTATGCAATGCTAAACTATAATTTAGTGATTTTCAACAGTAGAGAATGATAAGGTTTTGTGAGAGTTCTTGTTGAGTTTTGTGTGGATGAACTTTTTAAGATTTAGGGAAACCGCGATATGAAAGGAATTAAGGAGACACAAAAGCTCAAGATTGGGGATGCCCAAGGCATTCCAAGTGAATATTTCAAGAAGTCTCAAGCATCTAAGCTTGGGGATGCCCCAGTAGGCATCCCACCTTTCTTCTTCAACAACTATCGGTCGGTTTTGGTTGAACCTAAGTTTTTGCTTCTTCACATGATATGTGCTATCCTTGCAATGTTATTTTACTTTGTTTTGCTTGCTGTTTTGAATGAAGTACTTAAGATCTGAAATTTTATTTATGAGAAGGAGTCTTCACATAGTTACATAATTATTCAACTACTCATTGTGCTTTGCTTATATCTTTTGGAGTAGTTTGTGATTTGCTCTAGTGCTTCACTTATATCTTTTTAGAGCACGACGGTAGTTTTATTTTGAAGAAATTATTGAAATCACATGCTTCACTTATATTATTTTTAGAGTCCTTAAATAGCATGGTAATTTTCTTAGGTTATGAATTTAGTCCTAATATGATAGGCACCCAAGAGGGATATAATGAAACTTTCATATAAAGTGCATTGAATACTATGAGAAGTTTGATTCTGTATGATTGTTTTGAGATATGAAGATGGTGATATTAGAGTCATGCTAGTGAGTAATTGTGAATTTGAGAAATATTTGTGTTAAGGTTTGTGAGTCCCGTAGCATTCACGTATGGTGAACCGTTATGTAACTTACTTGGAGCATGAGATATTTTTGATTGTCTTCCTTATGAGTGGTGGTCGGGGACGAGCAATGGTCTTTTCCTACCAATCTATCCCCCTAGGAGCATGCGTGTAGTACTTTGTTTCGATGACTAACAGATTTTTGCAATAAGTATGTGAGTTCTTTATGACTAATGTTGAGTGCATGGATTATACGCACTCTCACACTTCCACTATTGCTAGCCTCTCTTGTACCATGCAACTTTCGCCGGTACCTTAAACACACCATATACCTTCCTCAAAACAGCCACCATACCTACCTACTATGGCATTTCCATAGCCATTCTAAGATATATTACCATGCAACTTTCCACCGTTCCGTTTATTATGACACACATCATCATTGTCATATTGCTTTGCATGATCATGTAGTTAACATCGTATTTGTGGCAAAGCCACCGTTCATAATTCTTTCGTACATGTCACTCTTGATTCATTGCACATCCCGGTACACCGCCAGAGGCATTCATATAGTCATATTTTGTTCTAGTATCGAGTTGTAATTCTTGAGTTGTAAGTAAATAAAAGTGTGATGATCTTCATTATTAGAGCATTGTCCCATGTGAGGAAAGGATGATGGAGACTATGATTCCCCCATAAGTCGGGATGAGACTCTGGACGAAAAAAAGATGCCAAAAAAAGAGAGGGCCCAAAAAACAAAAAACAAAACAATGAGAGAAAAGAGATAAGGGGCAATGCTACTATCCTTTTACCACACTTGTGCTTGAAAGTAGCACCATTGAAGCACCATGATCTTCATGATAGAGAGTCTCCTATGTTGTCACTTCCATATACTAGTGAGAATTTTCATTATAGAACTTGGATTGTACATTCCAATGATGGGCTTCCTCAAATTGCCCTAGGTCTTCGTGATTAAGCAAGTTGGATGCACCCCCACTTAGTTTATTTTTGAGCTTTCATAAACTTATAGCTCTAGTGCATTCGTTGCATGGCAATCCCAATTAGTGACTTTGGAGTGACTCTTTGTTGCACATTGAGGGATTTTTATATGATCTTTTTATGTTATCATTGTTGAGAGAACTTGCACTAGTAAAAGTATGACCCCTAGGCCTTGTTTCGAAGCATGGCAATACCGTTTTTGCTCACTTTTGTTACTAGTTACCTTGCTGTTTTTATATTTTCAAATTACAAAAACCTATATCTACCATCCATATTGCACTTGTATCACCATCTCTTCGCCGAACTTTCCATTGTATTAGGTGTGTTGGGGACACAAGAGACTCTTTGTTATTTGGTTGCAGGGTTGTTTGAGAGAGACCATCTTCATCCTACGCCTCCCATGGATTGATAAACCTTAGGTCATACACTTGAGGGAAATTTGCTACTGTTCTACAAAACTCTACGCTTGGAGGCCCAACACGAGTAGACAAGAAGAAGGTTGCATAGTAGACATCAAGATCTTTTCTGGCGCCTTTGTCGGGGAAGGTTAGCGCTTGTAGGTATATCTGTAGATCTTGCAATTGAATATTTTAGTTTCTTGTCTTATCACTAGTCTAGTTTATAAAAGAAAATTCAAAAATGGAATTGAGGTTGCCTCATATGCTTCATCTTTTTAATGTATTTCATGAAAATAAGGATTCCGATAATTGTGCTCAATTGCTAGAGGATGAATGCAATAAAATATTTGGCACTAAATATTTGAATGATGAGCATGATTGCAATGTTGTTAGTATGAATTCTTTGAATATCCATGATGCTAATGATATGCAAAGCTACAAGCTTGGGGATGCTATGTTTGATGAAGATGCTATTTTTTGTCCCTTGAGTTTTGATGAGCAAAAATAGATCGGTGATAACTGATACTCCTATATCATCATCAACCTGTAATCCAAGTAATAGCAATATCCAACAACTACTCCAAAGCATAATATCGTCATATCAAAATACTCCAAGGGCAACATATCACTACTATCATGATGAATCCAAGTACCAAGATACTACTACTCCAATAGCAAGAACAAGCTATCCAGCTAAGATCCACATGCAAGCATCATCTCCGAAATCATACCCCAAAACATAATATCAACTATCATCATGATGAAAATAATACTAGCCACTAATAATCCAATGGCAACATGTCATCCAAAGTAACACTCCAAAATATTACTCCTAGAACTCCAAGTAATATCATGACAATAGCAAGATCAAGATACTACTCCGAAAAAATGCGATGAACAAGCTCACATGTAGCTAATGCAAATTTTAAGCAAGTTCAAATAAAGAAAACAATGTCACTGCATTACCATCATGCAAATGGAGGGTGTGGCTTGCCTGGGGTGGATGGATTCACCGGGAGGAAGTGCGATAAGCTCGCGGAAAGAATTGCCGGAAAGCTTTCTCTCTCGGAGGGAGCTGAATAAGGGCAAGGGAATAATGGTCATTTTCAGAATATTAACACATGGTGAAAATGATACCAACATAACGGGCTCGACGAGACGAAGAAGTGGGCTTTGGAATCACCTCATTTCGAGTTCGGTTGAAATGATACGACCTTTAAAACTTAGGGACTAATCTGTATAATAACTCCACAAACACGTCCCTGGCTGGTTTAGACAGAAAGCGCCTTTCTCCTGAATACGTCTTCCGCATGAGGAACCGCACTTTCAGCCGCAGTAAGAGGAAAGTACGCTTTCATGTGGTGAAAACGTATTTCTGAAAACGCGCTTCCACTTATCCAGCTAGGCAGGGAGCGGGGCCGACCTCGGGGAAGCTGATGGGTAGGGGCCGCTGGGCCCACTGACCAGCTGGCAGGGTGACACCGTTCTCTTTGTCTTCTCCTCATGTTCGCCCGCGGTGCAGAGGGAGGCCGCCTGTGTCGGCGCTCGTCCGGGAGGCTCCGGTCACCGCTTGCCGCGCTCCGACCACCGGCGAGCTCGGGGCGATGGCCCGCACCCGAAGGCGACAAGAGGAGCACCTGAGGAGCACCGGAGTCAGCAGAGCTACGGCCATGGCGGATGGCGTCTTCCGGCGGTGATGGAGCTTGTGGCCAGAGGCCATCGGAGGAAGAGGCAAAGGGCGGGGAGGATCCAGGGGAGACCGTGAGGGGCTCTGGTGGTGGTGGAAGTTAGGGAGGGGCTCGGGCTCGAGCTAATTGGAGGGGATGGCCATGATGGCCATGGTGGCGAGCAGAGAGAACTCCAAAAGCTCGGGGAAGAGGCTAGGGAGGGGTCTACGAGGGAGGTGAGTGCGATGAGGAGGCGAGACACAACCGGGGGGCTTTAAATAGGCGAGGCCAAACGCTCTCGAGCTCGGGTGCGGCCAACGGCACACGGGCCTGCTCCGGTGGTGGCTGAGAGCGTCACGGGGTGAGGGAGAGGACAAGGGAGAGTAGGGGAGGGTCGTGGAGCAAAAGGCAGCGTCGAGGAGCAGAGGAAGAGGCCGAGATGAGCTCAGAGCCAAACAGGGCACAGTGCACCCATTGCCGCTCGTCGGCTAGCTCCGGTGAGGATGCTTCGGGAGGGGGCAGAGGGTCGAGAGCGATGGGTGAAGGCAGGGGAGTCAGGTCAGCACGCCCAGATGCGTGGACACCGTTGAGAAGCCGCGGGCCGACGAGACCCGACGCGCAGAGCGCGTTTGTTGCAGCCAGAGCGTTTGCACAGGCAAAAATCCACGTTGTCACCACCTGGCATGGCAAACAGGGGACACTAGGGACTGTCAAACTATGTCTAGTGAGTAGTCCTTCCATTAGAGAGGTTGTGGGAATTGATAGATCATCAAAAGAAACCAAGGTGGGATGTGAGGAATCGATGCAAGTTTCCTGTATCAAACTTGATCAGGTCACTATGCTTAGTAGAGAAGGGCTAGAGTCCAAACTATATGTCTGGGGAGTTTAGATTAGGAAGGACTATGATCCTGGGGGTTTTGTAAGGAAATGAACCAAAATTAAACATAGTTGCTTTGCAACTGCAATTTAGGTCCAGAAACTTGATTAAGAAGGGGCACTCACATAGAGTAGCCATTTGAGATGAAATTTGGCAGGGCCTAATTATTTGAACATATGAAGATTCTGTAAAAGTTTCATACCAAATGGACTTGCCAAAATGGTACTTGCTTCACAAACATCCTCTTTGTCCAGAAACTTGCAAAAATTCTAGAGAAATTTTGGCTTGATGAATTGATCCCAAAATTGGTGGAGAGAGGTGCTATGGACATGAGAATGCTCTGGTACACTTTTAGCCAAAATGAAGCAATATAGAATATACTTGCTTCACAAACTAAAAATATTGACAGAAGCAAATATTTGCTCCTGTGCTCACATAGATGATCAGATGGAGCTAAAAATTGAAGGAGTGTGATAATATGAGCACATTAAGGAGTGTTCAAAATTTAAACTCATTTAGATACTCCTAGCTAGTACTTCCTTCACAAAGCCTTATGTCTGACAGAAACTTTGAAAATTCATTGAGGAAGATTCACTAAGCAAATGAAGTTGAATTTTTGCACGAGAAAATGATTTGGATGTAGAAGCATGCCCAAAATTTTTGGGAGCAACTAGGAAAGATGAATGACACTTCCTTCACAAAGTGCCATTCAAGGCAGAATAGGAAAAGGAATATTGGGGAATTATTTTTTATAATGGAAAAGGAAGGATTTTGACACATTTGAGCAAGATATGACCCAAAAAATTTATGAGAATTATTTGGGAATTTGGGGATGATCAGAAATATAGGTTGCTTCACAACCTAGGGCAAATGAGATTATTCCTTTAATAGAAAAGGAATAGTCCCCAAGAAAAAGAATTGTGGAGTTGGGCTAGAATGGAAATGGCACGATCATGGGAAAGTTTTGAGGATGAAGAGTCACTTGGGAGAGGAAATGAGGATGATCTCCCATGTTGCAAGGCCACAGAATCACTGCAAAAAGAAAAAAAAGAGCAAAAACCAAATAAATCAAAAGAAAAAGGAAAGGGCCAAAAACCAGGATGTTACAGATTAACTCCCACTTGATTTAAGCGATTGTAGTACCTAGACATTTTGAGTACATGCTCACTGGCTGAGCTATTCTCCTCCATCTTGTAGGCAAAGTACTTGTCAGAGGTCTCATACCTCTTGACACGGGCATGAATCTGAAATACCAATTTTCAGCTCTTGGAACATCTCATATGCTCCGTGGCGTTCAATTTTTTTTGAAGTCCCGGTTCTAAGCCATAAATCATGGCGCACTAAACTATCAAGTAGTCATCATATCGAGCTTACAAAATGTTCATAACGTCTGCATCTGCTCCTGCAACAGGTTTGTCACCTAGCGATGCATCAAGGACATAATTCTTCTGTGCAGCAATGAGGATAATCCTCAGATCACGGACCCAATCCGCATCATTGCTACTATCATCTTTCAAATTAGTTTTCTCTAGGAACATATCAAAAATATATAGGAGCTATATCGCGAGCTTTTGATCTACAACGTAGATATGCAAAACTATTAAGACTAAGTTCATGATAAATTTAAGATCAATTAATCAAATTAGTAATGAACTCCCACTTAAATTAACATCCCTCAAGTTATTCAAGTGATACATGATCCAAATCAACTAACCCATGTCCGATCATCACGTGAAATGGGGTAGTCATAAATGGTGAACGTATCTATGTTGATCATATGTACAATATGACTCATGTTTGACCTTTTGGTCTCCAGTGTTCTGAGACCATGTCTGTACATGCTAGGCACATCAAGTTTAACCCAAGTATTCTGCATGTGTAAAATTGTCTTACACCCATTGTATGTGAACGTAGACTCTATCACACCCGATCATCACGTGGTGTCTCGAGAGGATGAACTGTAGCAACAGTGCATACTCAGGGAGAACACATTTATCTTGAAATTAAGTGAATGGATCATCTTATTATGCTACCACTGTTCTAAGAAAAATAAGATGCATAAAAGATAAACATCACATGCAATCAAAATATGTGACATGATATGGCCATCATCTTGTGCTTTTGATCTCCATCTCCAAAGCATCGTCATGATGTCCAACGTCATCGGCTTGACACATTGATCTCCATCGTAGTGTCGTTGCGTCAAGGTTGTCACACCAACTATTGCTTCTACAACTATCGCTAACGCATAGTGATAAAGTAAAGCAATTACATGGCGCTTGCACTTCATACAATAAAGAGACAACCCTAAGGCTCCTGCCAGTTGTCGATATTACAAAACATGATCATCTCATACGTCAACATATATCACATCATATCTTGACCATATCACATCACAACATGCCCTGCAAAAACAAGTTAGACGTCCTCTACTTTGTTGTTGCAAGTTTTACGTGGCTGCTACGGGCTTCTAGAAAGAACCGTTCTTACTTACGCATAAAACCACAACAATGATTCATCAAGTTTGATGTTTTAACGTTCTTCAAGGACCGTCCGCAGTCAAATTTGATTCAACTAAAGTAGGAGAAACAGACACCTGCCAACCACCTTTATGCAAAACTAGTTGCATGTTAGTCGGTGGAACCGGTCTCATGTGCGTGGACATCTAAGGTTGGTGCGCGCTGCTTCATCCCACAATACCGCTGAATCAAAATAAGACGTTGGTGGTAAGTAGTGTGACAATCGCCACTGATACGTCTGCAAAGTATCTACCTTTTCTCACTCTTTTCCTCTTGTTTTGGACTCTAATTTGCATGATTTGAATGAAACTAACCCCGGACTGACGTTTTTTTCAGCAGAACAACCATGGTGTTGTTTTTGTGCAGAAATAAAAGTTCTCGGAATGGAACGAAACTTTTTGAGGATTTTTTATACCAATAATAAGAATTTCTGGATCCAAGACCCACCGAAGAGGGGCACCTGGGTGGGCACAACCCACCAGGGCGCGCCCCCCTCTCCTGGCGCGCCCAGGTGGGTTGTACCCACCTGGTGGCCCCGCTGATGACCCCCTGATACTATAAATTCACATTATTCTAGAAAAAATCAGGGAGAAACAATTATCATGATCCACGAGACGGAGCCGCCGCCAAGCCCTGTCCTTCCTCCAAAGGTTAGATATGGAGTCCGTTTGGGGCTCCGGAGAGGGGGGTCTTCAATCTTCGTCATCACCAACCTATATCCATCGCCAATTCCATGATGCTCCCCACCGGGAGTGAGTAGTTCCTTCGTAGGCTCGCTGGTCGGTGAGGAGTTGGATGAGATTCATCATGTAATCGAGTTAGTTTTGTTAGGGCTTGATCCCTAGTATCCACTATGTTCTTAGATTGATGTTGCTATGACTTTGACATGCTTAATGATTGTCACTTTGGGCCCGGGTGCCATGATTTCAGATCTGAAGCATTTATGAGTTCATCATCATATATATTCATGTTTTAGATCCGATCTTGCAGGTTATAGTCACCTACTACAGTTATGATCCGGCAACCTCGGAGTGACAACAACCGGGCCCACTCCCGTTGATGACCGTAGTTTGAGGATTTCATGTATTCACTATGTGTTAATGCTTTGTTCCGGTTCACTATTAAAAGGAGGCCTTAATATCCCTTAGTTTCCAATATGGACCATGCTGCCACGGGAGGGTAGGACAAAATATTTCATGCAAGTTCTTTTAATAAAGCACATATGACTATTTACGGAATACATGCCTACATTATATCGATGAACTGGAGCTAGTGCCATATTGCCCTAGGTTATAACTGTCTCATGATGAATATCATCCAACAAGTTACCGATCCAATGCCTAAACTACTTTGCTACTGATCATATTGTTGCAGATAATTAATCTCCAGGTGTGGTTGAATTGACAACTCAGCTGCTAATACCTTCAAATATTCTTTGGCTCCCCTTGTGTCGAATCTATAAATTTGGGTTGAATACTCTACCCTCGAAAACTGCCGCGATGCCCTATACTTGTGGGTTATCAACCGCCCACAACTCTTTGTGTTCTACTCGTGCATATCATCTACGCATAGACCTGGCTCATGATGCCACTCTTCACTACTAGGGAAAAGCCTAGCAGTAGCGCGGGTTTTTAGCCTATCAGTAGTGCGGGTAATTGCGCTACTACTACGACACTACAAGTAAAGGTTAGTAGTGGCGTGTGTTGACACACGCTACTGCTATATCTACTTAGTAGTAGCGCGTCGAAGAACGGGCGCTACTGGTAATTACTACTAGCGCGTCTCACAACCCGCTCTAATACTATTATTCCATATTCTATTTTTTATTTTACATTGTTATTCATACACCTTTATATAGGTTTTCATACAGTAACACTTCAGAGATTGTTTTTACATCATAATGAGTTATTATATCATTGGGTGAAAGAACCACAGATTTGTTTCAAGTGGATGGATCCTAAGTGATCAAGTCATGGATTATCACTTAGGATCCATCCACTTGAAACAAATCTGTGGTTCTTTCACCCAATAATATAATAAGTCATCATCATCATTATATTAATATAAAAACTCTTACATCATATCATCACCAACAACACTAGCTAATAATCATCATAGTCATTACCACTATTTAATCACCATAGTCATAGTGTAGCTATCTAATCACCACCAACACTAGCTAATAATCATCATCATAGTAATTACCACCAACACTAGCTATTTAATCATCATAGTCATAGTGTAGCACATCATCATCTTCAAACTCATTCTAGCTAGCTAATCACTCCTGCTCCTGCTCTCTCTCTCTCAAGTAAAATAGCATAGAACATGTGTAGCAATCCTGATTCATCATATTGGAGCATGTAGATGAACCTGTCTCCTAATCGTGGGCTGCGCTTCTGATTGCTGCCCCTAGTATTTCTCTGTGATCCTTCATAATTTTGCTCCAGTCTTTCACTATTAAGACTTGATCGGTTTTAGAAATCCTAAATGCACTCATGTGCAATGTAGGATGTCTTGGTTGTAAGCTAACCATTGTCATGCGACCTTTAGTCTCAATCCAATGAGGCACAACTATCATCGGGAGTCCCTGTTGAAGAACATCGTAGTAACATACTTAGCAATGAAGTTTAGATTAAAAAATAATGTATGCAAAAGATGCACTGAGGACAAATAGTAAAAATCTGACCATCTTTCCTAAATAGATTTGACCGTAGTTCAATACTGACACTATTGGTCACACGTTTTGAGTACTAAGATTTTCAAGTCCAAGAAAATAATTTGTCTTGACAGCATCAAGATCCTCAAGCCATGAAACACAATGAGTTATCTCCTCGCGGTTTAGTTCATCCTCGGGACAGTAGTAGGTCATGTCTACCAAGCAACGAACATGTTGGATTGATTGGAAATAAGCTGTCAATAGAAATTAGTTGTCAACTATTTTTGAATAAAGAATATCCAAGACATAAATATGGTTGAGAAACTCACATAATGATAGAACTGGAGGCGTCTGCACATCGACCCAGATGTCGATATTGCCTTCAACATTATCTTCCGGACGAATATCAAAGGTGATAAGCATATCAGGCTCAAATGCATAAGCCTTGCATAGTGCTCTCCAAGTTTTGCATTCAAAATACGTGTAGGTGTCTGCATTGCATAATTTTGCGTCGAAAGTATAACCATGCTCGGTCTTCAAGTGAATTCTCTTTACCTCCATAGTTTTCATAGGACTGAAACCAATCTTATCCAAGACAAAAATTCTTGCATGGCAGGGGATACGCTAGTAGAATAGTAAAAAATTAAAATTATAAGTTGAAGCAAAAGAAGCAGAAATGATGCTTAATTACGAGAAAAGACTTGTCGTTGTGACTTACTATATTGTGACATCCCAATTTTCAATTTGGATGTTAATCATTAGGTCATCATATGCATCCATGCCCTTTTGCATTTTTATTTGATATTAATTGAACATTTTGATCCTAAAGACCTTAAGCAACTCAAGGACCATTTGAGAGAGTTGGAGGTTTCATAAAATTCCATTTTGACTTTTTTTTCAAAATTGGTAAATTTGGATCTGTAGCGACCAGACCTCAAACGGTCCAATCTCTGTGCTCCGGTGTCATCCTTGGATCAGTAATGCTGACACCACACAGTACTTGAAGGATTTATAACAGAGTAGCAATCACACACTTATTACATCGAGTGTCTCAAAAGAGAGCTTATTACAATAAACATGGCTTAAGGCCATCTAATAACGATAACAGCGGAAGGCTTGGAAGATAAGTGAGTCCATCAACTCCAACGGCATCACTGAGTATAGAACCACGACCTAAAGGCACCTTAATCGTCGTCTGAAAAGTCTGCAACATGAATGTTGCAGCCCGAAACGGGTCAGCACATGGAATATGCTGGCAATGTAACACATAGAGATGCAATGAAAGTAATAGGCTATTCTATATGCATATTTGGCTGGTGGAAAGCTCTATGGTTACAGTTTTGCGTAAAGCCAATTTTTCCCTACTGCAAAGGAATAAATTTTATTTAACTATCATGGTAGTTGTTAAACATTGAGAATGGTTGACAGCATTCTCAATCCCAATTAAGCATCATCATTAAAAGAAAACCCAACAAAATTAATTTAGAGTAACATGATGAGATTCACATGATAATCCAGGTACTAGATACTCAAGATGTCCATAACCGGGGACACGGCTAACCATGATTAGTTTATACACTCTGCAGAGGTTTGTGCACTTTTCCCCACAAGACTCAATCTCCTCCGTTGGGATTCTCGCACTACATGGTGTTTGAGGAACGGATGACCGAGACATAGTCTTTCAGAAGCGCTAGCACCTTACGATCGGGTAGACCATTACACCTACTTTCCCCTACATCTGCTAGTCTACCATTGTAAGTTTCTAGCATGAATAATCTAATGATCCCTTTGAGCCTGGGTGGCGGTCCAAAAGAAAAACATGCAATCGCTGGAATACCCAGGTGCCTCAATCCACCCAGATGTGTATTTAAGTTGCCACCTTAGATAAATCGTTAATTTAACAAACTCACATCTGTCATGGATTTCACTCACCCAATCCACATCTACTAGCATAGCATGGCGTAATAAGCAAACGTAGAAGTAACTCCCAAAGGTTTGATAATAAACAGGTAATAGGTACTACCTCAACTACTTCCCAAAACCCACAATTTAATTAGATCCTAATCATGCAATGTGTGAGGATTGATCTAATGCAATAAAAACTTGGTAGTAGGAGGTATGATCAAAGTGTTACTTGCCTTGCTGATGATCCGCAAAACCTAGCGATTCGAAGTAGCAAGCAGCGCACTCCGGGTACTCTATCGCAAACAAACAAGCATACAATAAGTACTCAAATAATGCACAGGTAAAACTCGAATAAGAGATCTAACCAGAAAGTTCAACTTAAGAACTCCGGTTGGCAAAAAGAATCAAATCGAACGAAGCAACAAAAGACAAACGACAAAAGAAACAGGCTTCGTTTACTCTTATGGATCTAGGGCAATTTTTACTGTGGCAAAAACTTGTTTGAGTTGGTTAAACGGAAAGAGGGTTTCGAGACGAAACTCCAGGCGCTTGAATCGCCTGATTCCGATAAACGAGCGAAAAGTTATACTAAAACGAAAATCGGATCAGAAATCGCGATCAGAAAAATCGCGGATTTAATCTGAGAAAAAGAAAATGACGAACAGATTAGCGAACAAACGTTTATTATCTGGATCTAAATGAAGAACGCGTTCGTTAAAACGAATGAACGAGCGAACGCTCGCTAATTAACTAAACCGAAAAAACCGATCTAACGAAAAAAACAGATCTAAGTTATTTTTTAAAAAAACCGATCAGTTTTCTTCACGAAAACCGAGGCAACGGCGTCTACCTCGGCGGCTCTGGCGAACGGCGGCGGCGGCGGCGGCGGGGGGGGGGGGGCGGCGCGGGGCAACGGGGCAGCGTGGCGGCGCGGGTGGCGGGGCGGCGGGGAGGCGCGGGAGGCGGCGCGGCGGCGGCGGCGCGGCGGGGCGGCGGCGAGGTGGCGGGGCGGCGGCGAGGCGGCGGCTAGGGTTAGGGTTTGGGGCGGGTGGCGGTTGGGCTGTCCCGGACCTCGGGCGGCGCTATAAAAAGTCCTCGGCCAGGGATTCCTGGCCGGATACGGCACGTAGGTCGGTTCGGACTCTTTTTTTAAAAAAAATTACGCTCAGAAAGAAAACAAAAGAAATACTAAACGGACTCCAAAAATCCTGAAATAAATTTTCCCCGGCTTCTAAAATCAAGCCGCATAGGCTGAACATTTGTTTGGGGCCTAAATGCAATTTTGAAAAACGCGCATTTTTCCTAAATTCAAACAAAATAGCAAATAAAATCAAAATAAAATCTTATTTTATTTTTTTAATAAATCCTCAATATTTCTTTATTTTGGAAAAGTCATTTTATTCCGTCTCTCATATTTTTGTATAGAAATAATTGAAGATAAAATAAATCAAATCAAATGATCCTATTTTCAAAATTTGAGAAAACTCAAATATGAAAAATAAAGAAATCCCCAACTCTCTCCGAGGGTCCTTGAGTTGCGTAGAATTTCTAGGATCAACCAAAATGCAATAAAATATGATATGCAATGATGATCTAGTGTATAACATTCCAAATTGAAAATTTGGGATGTTACAAACCTACCCCCCTTAAGATGAATCTCGCCCTCGAGATTGGGGTTGGCTAGAAAATAGGTGAGGGTGGTCCTTCAGCAAATCTTCCTCTCGTTCCCAGGTGGCTTCATCCTCGGTGTGGTGGATCCACTGAACTTTGCAAAACTTGATAACCTTGCTGCGGGTGACTCGACTGGCATACTCAAGAATCTTGACTGGTTTCTCCTCATAAGTCAGATCACTGTCCAACTGAATCGCTTCCAGCGGCACTGTATCTCTTAGTGGTATATCAGCCATCTCTGCGTGGCACTTCTTCAACTGGGAAACGTGGAACACGTCGTGAACTCCTGACAATCCTTCGGGCAATTCCAACTTGTAGGCTACTTCTCCCATACGCTCCAAAACTTTTTATGGTCCTACAAAATGTGGCGCTAACTTTCCCTTAACTCCAAAGCGCTTAACTCCTCGAAGTGGAGGTACTCAAAGATAAACTCGGTCTCCAACTTCGTAAATTGTCTCCTTGCATTTTGAATCTGCGTAGCTCTTCTGCCCGGACTGGGCTACCTTGAGCCTATCGCGAATCAATTTTACTTTCTGTTCAGACTCCTTAATCAGATCCGGTCCAAACAGCTGGCGGTCTCCAACTTCATCCCACGACAATGGGGTCCTGCACCTCCTTCCGTACAAGGCTTCGAAAGGGGCCATCTTCAAACTGGATTGATAACTGTTGTTATAAGAGAACTCTGTGTATGGCAAATTCTCGTCCCAACTAGATCCGTAATCTAGCGCACAAGCTCTCAGCATATCCTCCAAAATCTTATTGACTCTCTCGGTCTGTCCATCTGTCTGCAGATGGAAAGCTGTACTGAACTCCAGCCTGGTACCCAAAGTTTCATGCAACTGATTCTAGAACTTTGAGGTAAATTGGGTTCCTCTATCTGATACAATACTCCTTGGAACTCTATACAGACATACGATCTTGGTCATGTATATTTTTGCCAACTTGGCACTAGTATAGGTAGTCTTCACTGGAATGAAATGAGCTACCTTTGTCAGACGATCGACTACAACCCAAATCGAGTCGTAGCCTGAACGAGTTCTAGGTAAACCCGTAATAAAATCCATGCCTAACTTATCCCACTTCCATTCGGGTATCGACAATGGTTGTAGCAATCCTGCTAGCTTCTGATGCTCTGCCTTTACTCTCTGACATACATCACAAACTGCTACATACTCCGCAATATCCTTCTTCATTCCGGTCCACCAGAAAATATCCTTCAAATCCAAATACATCTTGGTATTTCCTAGGTGAATCGAATATGGTGAATCATGGGCCTCTTGCAGAATTAACTTCCTGATCTCCGAATCATTAGGCACATACACGCGGTCTTCAAACCATAAGGTATTGTGCTCATCCTCACTAAATCCTTTAGCTTTTCCCTTGCTCATTTTCTCCTTAATAGAAGCGATCTCTTTGTCAGTCTTCTGGGCTTCTCTGATCTTATCCATCAAAGTAGACTGAATCTCCAATGCTGCTACATAGCCTCTCGGGACTATCTCCAAACATAGCTCACGAAGGTTTTCAGCTAACTCCCTTGGTAAATCTCCCGTCATTAAGGTGTTGACATGACTTTTACGGCTCAACGCGTCAGCTACTACGTTAGCCTTTCCGGGGTGATAATGCAATCTCATGTCATAATCCTTGATGAGCTCCAACCATCTCCTTTGCCTGAGATTTCAACTCCTTCTGCGTGAAAATGTACTTCAAACTCTTGTGATTTGTGTATACCTCACAATGGTTTCCAATGAGAAATTGTCTCCGAGTCTTCAATGCATGCACTATGGCTGCTAACTCCAAATCATGCGTGGCATAATTTAACTCATGAGGCTTAAGCTGTCGTGAGGCATATGAAACAACTCTTCCTTCTTGCATAAGCACTGCTCCAAGTCCTCGATGTGAAGCGTCGCAATACACCTCATAATCCTTGGTCTGATCTGGCAAAATCAACACAGGTGATGTAACCAAACGTTTCTTCAACTCCTGGAAACTGGCCTCACATTCCTCAGTCCATATGAACTTGGTATCCTTCTTCAACAACTCCGTCATAGGCTTCGCAATCTTCGAGAAATTTTCAATAAATCTCCGGTAGTATCCTGCAAGTCCAAGAAAACTCCGGATCTCTCCAACTGTTGTTGGCGCTTCCCAATTTGTCACAGTGTCAACCTTGGTGGGATCTACTGCTATACCTTCTCCGGAAATAACATGTCCGAGAAATTCAACTTCCTTCAACCAAAACTCACATTTGCTAAACTTGGCATATAACTGATGTTCTCTGAGCTTACCAAGTACAAAACGCAAATGCTCCTTATGCTCCTCTTCGTTCTTCGAGTATACTAGGATATCATTGATGAACACTACGATGAACTTATCCAAAAACTCCATAAACACCTTGTTCATCATGTTCATAAAATATGCAGGTGCGTTAGTCAGACCAAATGACATAACGGTATACTCGTACAACCCATACCTGGTGGTAAAAGCCGTATTAGGTATATCCTGTTCTCGAATCTTCAACTGATGGTATCCTGATCGCAGGTCGATCTTGGAAAATACCTTAGCTCCTTGCAATCGATCAAACAGATCATTGATCATCGGTAGTGGGTACTTGTTCTTGATGGTTACTTCATTCAATCCTCGATAATCAACAACCATCCTTAACAATCCATCCTTCTTCTCCACTAGAAGTACTGGCGATCCCCAAGGTAAAGAACTTGGGCGAATAGAACCTTTATCCAGTAACTCCTTAATCTGCTTCTTAATCTCCACTAAATCCTTTTCGGGCATCCTACATGGTCTCTTAGATATTGGCCCTGTGCCTAGCAAAAGCTCAATCAAAAACTCAATATCTCTATCTGGTGGCATGCCTGGCAACTCTTCTGAAAATACATCAGGGAAATCCTTCACTACTGGTACTTCCTCCTGCACAACTCCTGTTAAACAATTTACTTGAGTCCTCTTCGACACATGCCGGGATACATACTTGATCCTTCTCCCTTCTGGATCGTAAGAAAAATTGATTTACTAGCGCAATCAATGTTTCCTCCATACATCGACAACCAATCCATACCCAGAATTACATCCAAACCTTGTGATTCCAAAATGATCAAATCCGAGGGAAACACATGCCTACCAATACTCAATGGCACTTGAAAACATCCCTTACTAGCCATATACTCCGCTCCTGGTGAGCTTACTAGCATAGGTGTTCTAAGAACTTTGGTGGGCAGGTTATACTTATCCACGAATCCCCTTGATATGTATGAATGCGATGCACCAGTATCAAAAAGAACGAGTGCAGCAAATGACTTAACCAAAAACTTACCGATTACTGCATTCCGGCTACTCTTCAACCTCCTCCACGTTAATGTAGTTCACATGTCCCCTGTTGAAAGGGTTCGGCTTCTTCCCAGAGCTTCCATTGCCATTTCCATTCTGGGATTCAGGACATTCATTGGCATAATGTCCGGTCTTCTGGCACTTGAAACAAGTGACTTGGCTCAGGTCTCTCTTGGCTGGGGTTGATGGGTTGGTGCGGTTCTGGCCGTTGCTTGCTCCATTCCCATTACCATTCTTGGTGCCATTGTGATTGTGCGAGCTACCTCCTGGGTATGCTGAAAATGTCCTCCCGGTCTAGGGGTAAAACATGGCTTCTGCTGAGCTCCTGAATTATACTTCCCTTGTCCATACTTCCTCTTGCGGTTCTCAATCTGCTGCTGCTTCCCTTCAATCATAAGAGCACGATCTACCAACTCCTGGTAGTTGTTGAAGGTTGCTACCATCAACTGCATGCTCAACTCATCATTCAGTCCTTCCAGAAACTTCTCTTGCTTAGCTGCATCCGTACACTAGTAGAAAAAGGGGCAACGGTCCAGGCCGGGTCAGCCCATTAGTCCCGGTTCAGTCCAGAACCGGGACCAATGGGGGCATTGGACCCGGTTCGTGAGCCCAGGGGGACGGCCGAGCCACGTTGGCCATTGGTCCCGGTTCATCTGGACCTTTTGGTCCCGGTTGGTGGGACGAACCGGGACCAGTGGGCCTCGCGCCTGGCCCACCACCATTGGCCCGGTTGGTGGCTTGAACCGGGACCAAAGGCTCCCCTTTAGTCTCGGTTCATGCCACCAACCGGGACCAATGAGGTGCCTATATATACCCCCTCGCTTAAGAGCAGAGCACACTGCTATGTTTTTTCTGGCCGTGGGGGAGAGGGCTTGGTGGTGCTCTAGCTCACCTCCTATGCACACAAGGTGTTCGATGGAATGCCCGAGCACACTACTTAAGCTTTCTCCTCTCCAAGCTCGACCTCCAAGCTCCATTTTCCTCAATATTTGTCTAGGTTTAGCGGTCCGTCACGCCCCGTCCCCGTCTTCACCGCCATCGATCACCCGCGCCGAGCTCATCGCCGGCACCACCGTGGTGAGCCTCTTGTTCTTATCTTCTTTCTAAAAGGAAAAATATTCTTACTTGTATGTTTACATAGATACTTGTATTATTTTCTTACTTTTATTATTGCATCTTATATAGTGCGATGGTTTTGGTATCCGCCCCCGTCAGCCCTCGTCCTGTCTATGATTCGGATGTGGTATATATATTATCTTTATAACTATTGGTTCATTTATTGTTTATGAAAATTATGCCGACCAATGTGACATAGATTTTATTTATGTAGGATGTATGTGAATCGGAAATTCCAACCGACCCTGTTGACGAGAGGTTAAATTTAGTTGAAGAAGAAAACAATTTGTTGAAGGAAAAAATAAAAAAAATTGAGGAGGAGAAGATGATATTGGAGTTGCATGTTGCGGATGTCGTCGATGATCACAAGATCAAGATGGATGCAATGCGCTTGAAGATTGGAAAGATTAGAAAATATGCCATTCATACTGAGGCTTGGTATCATTATGCCGTTGGATCAATTGTTACCTTGGTTGCGATTATGATCGCATTTGTTTTCGCATTGAAATGTTTTACATAGTTTCAATGTATGGTTTAATTAATTAGATGCTCTGGAGAGCTATATGTTGTTAGATGAGAACTATGTATGTACTTTGGTTTTAATGTGATGATGAACTTCTATTAATTTGGACACTTAATTATATATAATGCACGCAGATGAACCGGCAATGGATGTACGGTGACAGACACACCTCCGAGTACATTAAGGGCATGCATGAGTTTCTTGATGCGTCTGAGACAAACAAGCAGAATGGTTTTATGTGTTGTCCATGCACTGAATGTGGGAATACGAGGTCTTACTCTAACCGGAAAATCCTTCACTCCCACCTGCTTTACAAGGGTTTCATGCCACACTATAATGTTTGGACGAGGCACGGAGAAATAGGTGTTATGATGGAAGACGACGAAGAAGAAGATTACGATGACAACTATGTGCCCCCTGAATACGGTGATGCTGCAACGGGGGGAGCTGGTGAAGATCAAGAGGAATCAGACGATGTGCCCAATGATGCTGCAACAGGTGAAGCTGCTGAAGATCAAGAGGAACCAGACGATGTGCCCGATGATGATGATCTCCACCGGGTCATTGTCGATGCAAGGACGCAATGCGAAAGTCAAAAGGAGAAGCTGAAGTTCGATCGCATGTTAGAGGATCACAAAAAAGGGTTGTACCCCAATTGCAAAGATGGCAACACAAAGCTCGGTACTGTTCTGGAATTGCTGCAGTGGAAGGCAGAGAATGCTGTGGCTGACAAAGGATTTGAGAAGCTACTGAAAATATTGAAGAAGAAGCTTCCAAAGGATAACGAATTGCCCGACAGTACATACGCAGCAAAGAAGGTCGTATGCCCTCTAGGATTGGAGGTGGAGAAGATACATGCATGCCCTAATGACTGCATCCTCTACCGTGGTGCATACAAGGATCTGAACGCATGCCCGGTATGCGGTGCATTGTGGTATAAGATCAGACGAGATGACCCTGGTGATGTTGATGGCGAGCCCCCCAGGAATAGGGTTCCTGCAAAGGTTATGTGGTATGCTCCTATAATGCCACGGTTGAAACGTCTGTTCAGAAACGAAGAGCATGCCAAGTTGATGCGATAGCACAGTGAGGACCGGAAGAAAGACGGGAAGTTGAGAGCACCCGCTGACGGGTCGCAGTGGAGAAAAATCGAGAGAAAGTACTGGGATGAGTTTTGAAAGGACCCAAGGAATGTATGGTTTGCTTTAAGCGCGGATGGCATTAATCCTTTCGGGGAGCAGAGCAGCAATCACAGCACCTGGCCCGTGACTCTATGTATGTATAACCTTCCTCCTTGGATGTGCATGAAGCGGAAGTTCATTACGATGCCAGTTCTCATCCAAGGCCCTAAGCAACCCGGCAACGACATTGATGTGTACCTAAGGCCATTAGTTGAAGAACTTTTACAGCTGTGGAATGGAAACGGTGTACGTACGTGGGATGAGCACAGACAGGAGGAATTTAACCTAAAGGCGTTGCTGTTTGTGACCATCAACGATTGGCCCGCTCTCAGTAACCTTTCAGGATAGACAAACAAAGGATACCACACATGCACGCACTGTTTAGATGACACTGAAAGTATATACCTGGACAAATACAGGAAGAATGTGTACCTGGGCCATCGTCGATTTCTTCTGACCAACCATCAATGTCGAAAGAAAGGCAAGCATTTCAAAGGCGAGGCAGATCACCGGAAGAAGCCCGCCATGCGTACCGGTGATCACGTACTTGCTATGGTCAATGATTTACACGTAATCTTTGGAAAGGGTCCCGGCGGACTAGCTGTTCCAAATGACACTGAGGGACATGCACCCATGTGGAAGAAGAAATCTATATTTTGGGACCTACCCTACTGGAAAGACCTAGAGGTCCGCTCTTCAATCGACGTGATGCACGTGACGAAGAATCTTTGTGTGAACCTGCTAGGATTCTTGGGCGTGTATGGGAAGACAAAAGATACACCTGAGGCACGGGAGGACCTGCAACGTTTGCACGAAAAAGACGGCATGCCTCCGAAGCAGTATAAAGGTCCTGCCAGCTACGCTCTTACGAAAGAAGAGAAAGAAATCTTCTTTGAATGCCTGCTCGTATGAAGGTCATGACTGGCTTCTCGTCGAATATAAAGGGAATAATAAATATGTCAGAGAAAAAGTTTCAGAACCTAAAGTCTCATGACTGCCACGTGATTATGACGCAACTGCTTCCGGTTGCATTGAGGGGGCTTCTACCGGAAAACGTCCGATTAGCCATTGTGAAGCTATGTGCATTCCTCAATGCAATCTCTCAGAAGGTGATCGATCCAGAAATCGTACCAAGGCTAAGGAGTGATGTGGCGCAATGTCTTGTCAGTTTCGAGCTGGTGTTCCCACCATCCTTCTTCAATATCATGACGCACGTCCTAGTTCATCTAGTCGACGAGATTGTCATCCTGGGGCCCGTATTTCTACACAATATGTTCCCCTTTGAGAGGTTCATGGGAGTCCTAAAGAAATATGTCCGTAACCGCGCTAGGCCAGAAGGAAGCATCTCCATGGGCCATCAAACAGAGGATGTTATCGGGTTTTGTGTTGACTTCATTCCTGGCCTTAAGAAAATAGGTCTCCCTAAATCGCGGTATGAGGGGAGACTGACTGGAAAAGGCACTCTTGGAAGTGACTCAATAATATGCAGGGACGGATATTCTTGGTCTCAAGCACACTACACAGTTCTACAGAACTCTACCTTGGTGACCCCGTATGTCGATGAACACAAGAACAGTCTGCGCTCCAAACACCCGGAGCAGTGCGACGACTCGATTACATGTGAACACATCAGGACTTTCAGCAGTTGGTTATTTGTGATGAGTTGTACTTGTTGTCCAGGGGACCATCTTTGACTGTATTGACTTACAAAGGATACGAGATAAATGGGAATACATTTTACACGATCGCCCAAGATCAAAAGAGCACCAACCAAAACAGCGGTGTCCGCTTTGATGCAGCAACCGAGAGCGGAAAGGACACATATTATGGTTACATAGTGGACATATGGGAACTTGACTACGGACATGATTTTAAGGTCCCTTTGTTTAAGTGCAAATGAGTCAATCTGTCAGGCGGCGGGGTACAGGTAGACCCACAGTACGGAATGACAACAGTGGATCTGAAAAATCTTGGGTACACTGACGAACCGTTCGTCCTAGCCAATGATGTGGCACATGTTATCTATGTGAAGGACATGTCTACCAAACCGAGAAAAAGAAAAGATAAGGAAGCGAATACATCATACGATGAGCCAAAGCGCCACATAGTTCTTTCAGGAAAAAGGGATATCCTGGGAGTGGAGGGCAAGACAGACATGTCTGAAGATTATGGAAAGTTTCATGAAATTCCTCCCTTCAATGTCAAGGCTGACCCAAGCATCCTGATAAATGATGAAGATTATCCATGCTTACGGCGCAATAAGCTAATGACACAAGCGAAGAAAAAGTGAAGACTTTCTCCCGCAACTATTATGATGATACCATGCCAACTTTGTAACAAACGAGTATGCTATGCCAACTTTTTTAGAGTTCATTTGAAAACTATGAATTTAGGTCGAATTTTCTCTATAGGTGCATCTATGTTCATTTTTTAGTAAAGTTAATCACAAACTTGTGATTCACACAAATTTCAAAGAATTCAAATTTTAACTATTCAAATTTGAAAACTAATGGCACTAACAGAAAGTTTATAATTTTTCTAAAACTAATGGCACTAACAGAAAGTTTATAATTTTGCTGACCTAAAAGCAAAAAGAATTAAAAAATAAAGCAAAAAACAAAAGAAAATAAATAATACAGAAAACAAAACAAAAAAAACTGAAAAAAATAAAAATAGCAACAATAAGTATTTTGTTGTAAGTAGAAACAAAATAAAATAAATAAAGCAACAAAGAAAACAAAAAAACTAAAAAAGTGTTTTCAAATTTGAAAACTAATGGCACTAACAGGAAGTTTGTAATTTTTCTAAAACTAAAAGCAAAAAGAATTAAAAAATAAAGCAAAAAACAAAAGAAAATAAATAATGCAGAAACAAAACAAAAAAACTGGAAAAAATAGGCACTAAAAGGAAAAAACAAAAAAAGTGTTTTCAAATTTGAAAACTAATGGCACTAACAGAAAGTTTATAATTTTTGTGACCTAAAAGAAAAAAGAAATCACTAAAAACTATAAGTATTTTGTTCTAAGTAGAAATGAAAAAATAAATAGCAAAAAAGAAAAAAATGCCTATAATATTTGTTATGACTAACTAAAATTACCAAATTGAGTATAATGATAAAACACAGCAATATTAAATAGCAGGAAAAAGAATGACTCAAAAATCAATTTTTATAGTAAAGTTATTCATAACCTAGTGATTCACACAAATTTTAAAAAATTAAAATTTAAACTATTCAAATTTTAAAACTAATGACACTAACAGAAAGTTTATAATTTTTGTGACCTAAAAGAAAAAAAATCACTAAAAAACTATAGGTATTTAGTTCTAAGTAGAAATGAAAAAATAAATAGTAAAAAAAATGCCACCTATTGGGCCACCACGGCCTGAATACGACTAGAAGCCCGTCCATGGGTCAGGATTCAGGCCAGTAGAAGGTCCAGCAGGCCCACAAGCATAGCGGTATGAGATTAGGCCCAAAGGCCTGCAGTTCTGAGGAGTTCGATGAAGAGGGCGGGGCAGCGCTTATAAACAGGTGCGGCCGCTCCTCAGCTAGCGAGGTGGGACTAAACATCCCACCGCACCGCGGCTTTGGCAGGCATAGGCCTTTGGTCCTGGTTGGTGGCACCAACCGGGACTAAAGGGGGCATTGGTCACGGTTCGTGGCACAAACCGTGACCAATGCCCCCCTTTAGTCCCGGTTGGTGGTACCAACCGGGACCAAAGGCCGCCGCTTCCCGCCCTTTGGGCTGCTGAAAAGAGGCCTTTGGTCTCGGTTGGTGGCACCAACCGGGACTAAAGGTGGCATTGGTCCCGGTTGGTGCCACGAACCGGGACCAATGCTCTTGGTATATAACCAGGACTTGTGAAAATTTCAGTTTCTCATCGACCATTTGCCCCCGACGACGCCGAGCTCATCGACGCCGCCAGGCTGCCCCGACGCCGTCCGCCGTCCCTGCGGTCGCCCCCGACCGCGCCGTCGCCGTCGCCCGTGCCCTCGCCCGCCGCCCCTGCAGTCGCCCCCGGCCCGCCCGTCGTCGTCGCCCTGCCCCGCCCGTCGCCGTCGCCCTGCCCCGCCCGTCGCCGTCGCCCCGCCCTGCCCGTCGTCGTCGCCCTGCCCCGCTCGTCGTCGTCGCTCCGCCCCGCCCGTCACCATCGCCCCGGCCCGCCCGTCGCCGTTGCCCTGCCCCTCCGTTGGTCCGGCCCCCCTGTTTTATTTAGTTCTATATGTTTGTATTTTGTATTTTTCTTTTTTATAAAAATATATATATGTTTGTATGTTCTCTGTGTATATATGTTCATATATGCAAAAGTTAGATTTAAATATTTAGAAAAGGATTATCTATATATGTTCTCTGATTTAGTACATTTTAGGTTAGTTTCATTTCTAGAAAAGTTTTATATATTTTGGAGAGGAAAAAGGAAAATAAGAAGAGGAAAAAGGAGAAGAAGAGGAGAGGAAGAAAAGGAAGAGGAGAAGAAGAGGAGAGGAAGGAAAGGAAGAGGAGAAGAAGAAAGGAATAGAGGAGAAGACGAAAAAATAGAAATTTTTTCTATTTTTTCTTCTTCTCCTCTATTCCTTTCTTCTTCTCCTCTTTTTTTCTTCTTTTTTTTCTTCGATCTTCTCCTCTATTCCTTTCTTCTTCTCCTCTTTTTATTTCTTCTTCGCATTCTTCGATCTTCTGTCATCGTCGATATACATCTCCCGATAAATTCAACACGAGGCGGGGTCGATATACCCCCTCCCGATAACTTCAACACGAGGGGGGGTCGATATACCCCCTCCCGATAACTTCAACACGAGGGGGTCAATATATATACCACCTCCCGATAACTTCAACACGAGGGGGGGGTCGATATACCCTAAATAGCAAGTATCGTCGGTGTGAGATACTTGTGGCCGTCGGTGTCGGACAGTACATCCACGTCCCACAAGTGACGCGGGCGTCGTCCTGCGTCACTTGTGGGACGTGGATGTAGTGTCTGACACCGATGGCCACATGTATCCCACACCCACGATACTTGCTATTTAGGGTTTCCTCTACCGCTCGGCGACCCTCGATGACCCTCGTTCCCAATAAAAAAAAGAGGAAGAAGAAGAAAAAAAGAGGAGAAGAAAGAATAAAGGAGTTCTTACTCCTCTATTCTTTCTTCTCCTCTTTTTTCTTCTTCCTCTTCTTTTTTTATCCTTCAAGCGTTGTCGAGGCCACTCCAAACCCTAGAGAAGCAGCGTCGAGGCCACCCCAAACCCTAGAGAAGCAGCATCGAGGACACTAATTAATATTAGTTCTACGTTTGCCACTAATATATCCATCTGTCATGTTTGAATAATAATTGCCATGTTGTAAATATTTGTAGAAACTATGGACACCGCCCGAGACGAAATACAAGAAGAGTTGTTGGGGGACATAATCGCACGAGGAAGTGATGCGTCTGCTCGTTGTTTCTCAACGACACCGATGGTCTGGAAGCAGCTGGCTATGATTATGATGGCTCCGGTGACCTAATGCCGGTGCAAGAAGGAGACCGTGAGGACGGCTCCGGTGACACAATGCCGGTGCAAGAAGGAGACCGTGATGATGTCTCCCGTGACCGAACCGAGTCCGACCAGGTATATATATTAGTTAAGCTTCTGCTGACTAGCTAATTGATGCATTCATTGTTTTGGTATGTACACATATTAATTAAGTCTTTGTTCTTTTTTCTAGCCCTCCGGATCGAGCACCACTTCAGTAAAGAGACGAGGCCCGAAGAGAAAGTTGAGCTCGGATGAAAAGTTTGAGATCATAGCAATCGCGCCCAACGGCCAACCGATTGAACCCCTCCGGACAAAGAGCGCATTTGTTGCTCAGTGCGGGGTTTTGGTTAGGGACAAGATCCTGATCAGCATCCAGCAATGGTTAAAGCCGGCTACAGAAGACCCTGAGGTGTCTTATGTCAATGATATGCAGAAAAATGATCTTTGGACTGAGCTGAAGTCAAATTTCACCCTACCGCAAGAGGATGATCTGGAGAAGCCAGTTAAAGATCAATTAATCAAGTCTTTTGCTCTTAAGAGGATGGCAGAACTATTCAGGAGGTGGAAGAAAGAGCTGAATAAGTTTGTCGAAAATAAAGAGACACGAGAATTCAAGGGCAGATATGAGAAGATCAGAGATCACTGGCCCGCATTTGTGGCCCACAAGACATCAGAAAAGAGTAAGAAGATGTCGGCAACAAACAAGCAAAATGCTACGAAGAAGAAGCATCACCATCGCACGGGGTCAGGTGGCTACCTCGCAGCCCGGACTAAGTGGGCCAAGATTGAGAATGATCTGGTTGATAAAGGGATCAAACCAGAGACAATTAACTGGCCAGACCGTTGCCGGACTTGGTTCTTCGGGGCTGGCGGAACCTTGGACCTTGTATCAGGGAAGTGCATTTGGACGGACGAGCAAATGGAAATACCAGTCAAGAGGCTTAAGCACTATATCGAAGCAGCGCAGCAAGGGACGTTCGTTCCAGACAGAGAGAACGACGAGCTCACTATGGCCCTTAGGAATCCTGAGCACCCTGGATGGACATGAGGCACGCCAGGCTCCATTCCGTGGAAGGCTGGGTTTCCGGATGCAGGCGGTTACAAATGCCACGAGAGGAGGAAGAAAGTGGAGCAGACCCAACTGCAGGCGCTGCACGCTAGGGTACAAGCGATAGAGGAACGAGAAGCAAATCGCAGCAAACGAACTACCGAAGCTTCCCCCGAAGCTACCCCGCCATCTCAGCGGAGAAGCAGCGTGGCTTCCACCGAGCTGCTTCAGCCGGAGCATGTCTTGACGGCTCCTGCCAGCTATCCCGTGGATGCTATCACGGAGTCTCAAAATTGCCACCTTATGACGCAATGGATTAATATGAAGGTCAAGGCGGCTGTTGGCTCTGCTTTTCCTACTGAACCCGGTGCAACTTTTCACTGCCGGCCGATTTCGGAAGGATATGCTACGGTGATGGTGGATGAAATAATGGAGGGATTTGAGGACCTCCAGCTTGACCACCCTACCGGTGAAGGGGAGACTCGGTTGGGTTCTGCTCTGAAGACTCCATGCCTATGGCGGAAGGAGCTCATCAACCTTCCGAACTGGATGCCTCCGCCTCTTCCTCCTCCTCCGGCGAGTCAGGGCACTCCGCCTCCTCCACCGCCTCCTCCTCCGGCGAGTGACGATCAGGGCACTCGGCCGGCTCCTTCTCCGGCGCGTGGCGGCACTTCGCCTCCTTCTCCGCCTGCGCCGGCGCGCCCGAGCAGCCAGCCTCCTCCTTCTCCGCCTCGTCAGCAAGGGCGAAAGAGACCCGCCGCCCATCTGGCTGCTCTGGCGCGTCGTAGTACTTCTCCTCCGCCTCGTAAGCAAGTAAAAAAGACAACTGCTCCGTCTGCTCTGCCGGCGTCTAGCAGTACAGCCAGAGGCGGGAGGACATACAGATTCGGTCCTTCTCTGAAGACTCCAGAGAAGTTACCATACGAGAGGACCCCGGAGGAGAACGCCGAGATCGCACGAGAAGAAGTGAGGAACTTCTTTGAAGGGATGAAAGCAAATAAACATCCACCTCCGGAGGAGAAGGTAGATCCGATGAAAGCGAAGCGCACTCTGGCTGCCCTGACAAAACCACCCAAGTCTCCGCCGAAAGGAAACTATGAGCGCATTATTGGAAAGGAATTTGCCGAAGCGGAGCGGTCGGGAAGTACTGTCAGTGATCTAAGGCTGAAAGAACGACGAGCTAGGAAACAAATTGCCCAGCTCGGCGAACAAGCGAAGCAATCGTGCCCCCCCCCCCCCCCGCCGAAGGTGCCTAGCGACATCGTCGCTAATGATCCGAGGATGGTGCCCGGTTATAGCAATCTTGGAGATTACCTGCCCGATGATGTACATTATGATTTCATGGAGGTGAAGATACAAAGATACGAGTACGGGAAGCCTCTCGTCAAAGATGAAAGATCTCTATCAACGATGATGCGAAGATTGTATGATTAGTACTTGAAAATCTGCAGAGAGTCTCGGGGAGGAGTACTTTGTATGTGAGAGTTAAAAAGGAGCATGACCTCGTTGGAATTGATCTGTTGCCTGTTCCATTTGAGGAGTTCTTTCAGTTTTTCAATCAATTGGCCCTCGATAAAGCAACGGTCACCTGCTACTGTCTGTATGTAGTACTACTTATGTCCTTAAGTCTCTCTATATAGCTCAGCTCTTTCATTGCATGTATTTATGATTATCCTCACTATATTATGCAGATTGAAGATCGTCGAATTGAAGAAAAGACAAATCGGTGATATTGGGTTCATTAACACAAATATCATAGATGCAACTCAGGTTAAATTTCATGTCGCAGATACCGAGGCCAACTTGCTACGATCGTTGGTAATAAATGAAAACAAAGATATAATACTCTTTCCTTACAACTTCAAGTGAGTGTTACTGTCTTGTGCATATTCGGTTTCCCTTATATATTAGTCAAGGTTATAGTAATGTAATTGATGAGTTATGCATGCGTGTGCAATTTCCACTATATTCTCCTAGAGATTAAGCTTGAGCAGGGACTAGTAACCGTCTTAGACTCAAGACGAAAAGATCCCCAGGACTATACGGACATGACACAAATGCTCGAGAAGTAAGTTAAATCGATCATTATCCACCATATCAGCAACTTTGTTCATTTCCTGATATATCAAGTAATTGTTTTTTTTGTCTGGCAGGGTTTGGAAAAAATTCACCAAAAAAGCTCCGGGACTCCCGAAGAAGCTGCAATTTAGACACCCGAAAGTAAGTACTATAGTAGCATGTTCCGCGCATCTCCTATTGATTCAAGCGCTAGTTTCATCAATACCATTTGGCATTCTTGCTTATCAGTTTGATTGACCTTTATTTCTTGTAAAGTGGTTGTGGCAGGAACACGGGAATGATTTCTGTGGATACTACGATTGCGAGTCCATCCGCCACACGACCTGTGAGCGGGGCTACTCTGACGAACAATATGAAGTGCGTAAATAACAACATTCACAATTTTATTTTATTACCATCATTTGTGTGGAGTTTCATTCATATATATATATATATATATATGTATTGACCCCCTTCTTAAAATTAGCTGTTTCGGAAGCGGGATGAACTCCTAGCACCAGCTCGCATGCGAGCAATTCAAGAGGAATTGGCGGCATTCTTTCTTGACCACGTGATCGCTGAAGACGGAGAATACTATGTGGACCATGAGTCCGTATGTTAGGAGATTATATTTGTAAGAGATAATTATTGTATATATGTAGCCGGTAGTGTCGGATAGATATACGAGAACTTGTTGTTCGACCAATCTCTCAGAGAAGGAGAGGTGGTCGATATCACTTCTCTCTGTATGCATATTTGTTCATGATGATCTTCTGTTTCATTCGTTTGCTTACTAGCTAGCTAGCGTGTCTAGTCCTCTCTGTACTTATGTATAGTACGTAGCGTCGACCAAGCACGGACATAAGAGCGGACACTTCTCTCTATGAATTATAGCTAGCTAACACAATATATGAAACACCTAAATTAACCCCCCAAAACCCCCAAACCCCCCCCCCTTTCAAAAAAAACAAAAAACCCCAGCCACAGAAATGCTGACGCATGGATGCCTATTGGTCCCGGTTGGTGCCACCAACCGGGACCAAAGGCCCTCCTGCCTGGGCTCCGCGCACAAGCCACGTGGAGGCCCATCTGTCTCGGTTCTAGATTGAACCGGGACTAAAGGGACTGGGCATTAGTACTGACCCTTTAGTCCTGGTTCAGTAACCGGGACAAAAGGCCCTTACGAACCGGGACAATAGGCCCCTTTCCTACTAGTGGTAGCTACGTCATCTAGGGCATAATGTGCTAACTTACTAAAGTCCTCCACATACTAGCCAACTGTCCGTCCTCCTTGGCGCAAATTGCGAAACTCTCGCTTCTTCATGGCCATAGCTCCTGCTGAAACATGGGCAGTACGGAAAGCCTGCTGAAACTGGTCCCATGTGACAGTGTCGACAGGGAAAGTGGCTGTGAAATTCTCCCACCATGATGCTGCAGGTCCTTCAAGCTGATGTGCGGCAAACTTCACCTTTTCTGCATCTGTACATCCTGCCGTGGTCAACTCCCTTGCTGTCTTGCGAAGCCAATCATCTGCTACTATTGGCTCGATGCTACTAGAAAACACCGGCGAATTCAGCCTAAGAAAACAGGCTAAGTGATCAACAAGTGGTGGTGGGGGTGGTGGTGGGTTGTTGTTGTTGTTCCCCTGATTCTGGTTCTGGACTAGCAATTTCATCAATGTGTTCTGCTGCTGGATCAACTGAGTGAGCTCCGATGGGAAGGTAAATCCGGGGTCACGTCTCGGAGGCATCTGAGGGTTTAGAAAATATGAGATTTAAGAATAGAGAGGGGTCTAGAGAGAAAACACTACCCATATGCACATGAGGCAAAAGCAAACAATTCACTTCATTCAATCAAACAAGGGCATACAATCGATCTAGCTATCGCAAAAGTGCTCGGACTACTATATTTACATGGTGGACTACTACTACTGTTGGGGTGGTCTACTAGAAATATTCTTTGGTTGTAGACTCCATGATATCTGCTCCAGCTTCATCAACATAGTCATCATCGCTATCATCTGGATCCGAGTCAGTGTCGTCGATGATGATGTAGTCTTCCGGGCGAATCTCCTTGGGTTCTTCGTATTCTTCTACTGGTGTAGGGCCTCCCATGAATATTCCAATCTTCATTGTTAAGTCGGCATTCTTGTCCACTAGTACTTCGATTTCCTCTTCATAATCTTCACGTGTGGCCTTGAGTTCTTCCTCCAGATCCTTGATTCTAGTCCTTGCCTTCTTCAGATCTATCATGTCGGCGCACATCTGGTTCTCCTGACGTCGAATGTGCTGGTTTAACTCGTGGATAAAAGCTGCAATTGATCTATCCTTCCTGGTGCTCATCTCCCGGTGCTCATCTCGGTGCCCACAAATCTGGTAGATAGTATCCTTGAGATCATTGCGGTAAACTTCTCCAATGCGTCCCATGGCGATGTGAGCTGCCATGCTCTTTCCTAGATTCCAAGTTGGTGCATCAAAAGAAAACTCTATGGGCTCAGTGACTGGCATGAACGTCCTTCCTGGAACTTGAACTTGAATCATCCGGCGCTCCTCTTCAGGTAAAGTGGCGTTGTAGGTATCTAGTGACTTCCTTCAAGTGACGTCCAAAGGGTGTATCTTCATCCGGTTGCGTGAACTTGTTCCTTGCATCCGCCATCCTAAAAGAGTAGAAAAGATGAGAAGTCATAATGAGAAGAGTGAGTAGTGATCTAGGGCTTTAGCTTAGTGGTCGTGTCCTACAGTCAGCATGTGCTCTGATACCATCTTGTAGAGACCAGACCTCAAACGGTCCAATCTTTGTGCTCCGGTGTCATCCCTGGATCAGTATTGTTGACACCACACAGTACTTGAAGGATTTATAACAGAGTAGCAATCACACACTTATTACATCGAGTGTCTCAAAAGAGAGCTTATTACAATAAACATGGCTTAAGGCCATCTAATAATGATAACAGCGGAAGGCTTGGAAGATAAGTGAGTCCATCAACTCCAACGGCATCACTGAGTATAGAACCACGACCTAAAGGCACCTCAATCGTCGTCTGAAAAGTCTGCAACATGAACGTTGTAGCCCGAAACGGGTCAACACATGGAATATGCTGGCAATGTAACACATAGAGATGCAATGAAAGTAATAGGCTATTCTATATGCATATTTGGCTGGTGGAAAGCTCTATGGTTACAGTTTTGCGTAAAGCCAATTTTCCCTACCGCAAAGGAATAAATTTTATTTAACTATCATGGTAGTTGTTAAACATTGAGAATGGTTGACAGCATTCTCAATCCCAATTAAGCATCATCATTAAAAGAAAACCCAACAAAATTAATTTAGAGTAACATGATGAGATTCACATGATAATCCAGGTACTAGATACTCAAGATGTCCATAACCGGGGACACGGCTAACCATGATTAGTTTATACACTCTGCAGAGGTTTGCGCACTTTTCCGCACAAGACTCGATCTCCTCCGTTGGGATTCTCGCACTACATGGTGTTTGAGGAATGGATGACCGAGACATAGTCTTTCAGAAGCGCTAGCACCTTACGATCGAGTAGACCTTTACACCTACTTTCCCCTACATCTGCTAGTCTACCACCATAAGAGTTCGCACGACTTAATCAACTATGCTAGAGCCCATAGTAGCTTGTGGTTGCACACGGAAGTTTCTAGCATGAATAATCTCATGATCCCTTTGAGCCTGGGTGGCGGTCCAAAAGAAAAACAGGCAATTGCTGGAATACCCAGGTGCCTCAATCCACCCAGATGTGTATTTAAGTTGCCACCTTAGATAAACCATTAATTTAACAAACTCACATCTGTCATGGATTTCAGTCACCCAATCCACGTCTACTAGCATAGCATGGCATAATAAGCAAACGTAGAAGTAACTCCCAAGGGTTTGATAATAAACAGGTAATAGGTACTACCTCAACTACTTCCCAGAACCCACAATTTAATTAGATCCTAATCATGCAATGTGTGAGGATTGATCTAATGCAATAAAAACTGGGTAGTAGGAGGTATGATCAAAGTGTTACTTGCCTTGCTGATGATCCGCAAAACCTAGCGATTCGAAGTAGCAAGCGGCGCACTCCGGATACTCTATCGCAAACAAACAAGCATACAATAAGTACTCAACTAATGCACATGTAAAACTCGAATAAGAGATCTAACCAGAAAGTTCAAGTTAAGAACTCCGGTTGGCAAAAAGAATCAAATCGAACGAAGCAACGAAAGACAAACGGCAAAAGAAACAGGCTTCATTTACTATTCTGGATCTAGGGCAATTTTTACCATGGCAAAAACTTGTTTGAGTTGGTTAAACAGAAAGAGGGTGTCGAGACGAAACTCCAGGTGCTTGAATCGCCTGATTCTGATAAACGAGCGAAAAGTTAAACTAAAACGAAAATCGGATCAGAAATCACGATCAGAAAAATCACGGATTTAATCCGAGAAAAAGAAAAACGACGAACAGATTAAAGAATGAACGTTCGTTATCTGGATCTAAACGAAGAACGCGTTCGTTAAAACGAACCAACAAGCGAACGCTCGCTAATTAACTAAACCGAAAAAACCAATCTAACGAAAAAAATCAGATCTAAGTTTTTTTTAAAAAACCGATCGGTTTTCTTTGCGAAAACCGAGGCAACGACGTCTACCTCGGCGGCTCCGGCGAACGGCGGCGGCGGCGGGGCGGCGCGGTTGGCGGGGTGGCGGCGCGGCGGCGTGGCGGCGGCGGCTAGGGTTAGGATTTGGGGCGGGCGGTGGTTGGGCTGTCCTGGGCCTCGGGCGGCGCTATAAAAAGGCCTCGGCTAGGGAGTCTTGGCCGGATACGGCCCGTAGGTCGGTTTGGACTCTTTTTTAAAAAAATTACGCTCAGAAAAAAACAAAAGAAATACTAAACGGACTCCAAAAATCCCGAAATAAATTTTCCTCGGCTTATAAAATCATGCCACACAGGATGAACATTTATTTGGAGCCTAAATGCAATTTTGAAAAACGCGCATTTTTCCTATATTCAAATAAAATAGCAAATAAAACAAAAATAAAATCTTATTTGATTTTTTATTAAATGCTAAATATTTCTTTATTTTGGGAAGGTCATTTTATTCCCTCTCTCATATTTTTGTATAGAAATAATTGAAGATAAAATAAATAAAATCAAATGATCCTATTTTCAAAATTTGAGAAAACTCAAATATGAAAATAATGAAATCCCCAACTCTCTTCGAGGGTCCTCGAGTTGCGTAGAATTTCTAGGATCAACCAAAATGCAATAAAATATGATATGCAATGATGATCTAGTGTATAACATTCCAAATTGAAAATTAGGGATGTTACAGGATCAAAGTGAATTTTATTTGAAATTATTTTTTCAAAATTATTTCCAAATAAATAAATAATGAGAGATGATAATATGACTTCTTCAAAATAGAGGCAATAATGGAAATTTAGTTTAAAATAAAATATTTATTTTATTTGAAATTTTATTGAGATTTTATTTGATTGAATTTGGAAAAAAACGTATTTTTAGCCAAGAAAAATGTTCATGTTGTCCTAAATATTAGGAGAGGACCGTGAAAATTATTTATGGAAAATTTAGGGTTTTTATTTATTTTATTTTTAGATTTTTTTTCTGTTCGGCGAAATTATTTTAAAAAAAATCTCCAGACCGAACTGGACCGAAGCCCCGCCGGCCCAACCGAGCCAGCACCACCTTACTCGCATGCGGGAGCCGGACTCCACCAGAGTCCAAGGCCGCCCCGACCCCGCCGACCCCTCCCGCAAGTCGGAGAGCCCCGGGGGCCTCCTTATAAGCCGCCGCCGCCCGCCGCACCCACCACCGCCGCAGCCCGCGCCGCCCCGCAGCCGAGCCATGCCGCCGCCGCCGTTCGCCGCTGCTGCCTGCTGTCGTAGTCGCCGCCTCCCCGCACCACCTCCCCGTCTTCCCGTTGCCTTGCCGCTGACGCCCGTCGCCGGAGCCACCAGATCTCCCCGCCACCCGCCGAAACCCGCCGTCGGTTCTCTCTGGTTAAACGGTATAAAAAACCGTTCGATTTTCCGATTTATTTTAGTTTTTAGATCGGTTTTTCGTTTTTGTTTTAGTTTAATTAGTAAACGTTCATTGGTTATATCATTTTAAGGAATGGTTCTCGTTCGTTAGTCTCTGTTAGCGGACGTTCGCCCGATAGATATTTCTTTTTAGTTTATTTTTGGCTAGGGACCTATCCGCGAATAGTTTTCTTACAGATTAGTCCCTGATCTTCAAACCTTCACTATTTTTTGCTCGTTTGTCCAAATCCAGTGAAACCAACGCCCAAAATCTTCGTCTTGTTCCCCTCTTTCTAGATAATCAACTTGAACATGATTTTGAAAACTTAAAATTTGGTTTCAAGCAGATTTGTATTCGAACTTCTTTTGATCGTAGTTTGAGTTTCGTATCTTCGATTCGATTGATTCTTTTTGCTAATCGAAGCTCTTCACTTGAAATTTCTGTTCAGATCTTTTCTCTTGGTTTTACCTCTGCATCTTATGCTTGAGTGCTTATGTATGCTATTTCTTGTTCACGATAGAGTTTCCGGAGTGCGAGGCTTGTTGCTACGAATCACTAGGGTTTTTCGATCGTTGGCAAGGCAAGTAACACTTTGATCATATCCCTTTATTACCCAGTTTTTATGCATTAGTTTCAACCCTCAAACATTGCATGAGTAGGATTGATAACATGTGGGTATTTGGGAAGTAGTTGATGAGGTAGGAACCTATTGCCCTTTTATTTCAAACCCTGGGTGTTACTACTTTATGCTGACACTACTATGCTATGCTCGTAGACGTGGTTTGGTTTTGAGAGAATTCATGAAAGTTGTGTGAGTTATTTGTTAACTAAGGTTTAACTTACGATGGCTACTTTAATACTCATCTGGGTGGATTAGTTGTGGGCACTTGGGGTATCCAATGTTGTCCAAGGAGATCCCAGGGAATCCGTGTGATCATCCTATGGTTTGCCACCCAGGCTCAAAGGGGTCATATTGTTATTCATGCTGGAAACTTCTGTGTGCAGCCACAAGCCATTTTGGGATCTGGCATAGTTGAGTATGTTGTGTGACCTCTTTCAGTGGTAGACTAGCAGATGTAGGAGATGTAGGTGGTATGGTCTACCCGTTGAGGGAGTCCTGGATTAGGGGGTCCTCGGACGACCGGACTATATACTTTGGTCGGACTGTTGGACTATGAGGATACAAGATTGAAGACTTCGTCCCGTGTCTGGGTGGGACTCTCCTTTGCGTGGAAGGCAAGCTTGTCAATTCGGATATGTAGATCTCCTCCCTTGTAACCAACTCTGTGTAACCCTAGCCCCCTCGGGAGTCTATATAAACCAGAGAGTTTAGTCCATAGGACAACAACAATCATAATCATAGGCTTGCTTCTAGGGTTTAGTCTCTACGATCTCGTGGTAGATCAACTCTTGTAATACTCATATCATCAAGATCAATCAAGCAGAAGTAGGGTATTACCTCCATCGCGAGGGCCCGAACTTGGGTAAACATTGTGTCCCCCGCCTCCTGTTACCATCAGCCTTAGACGCACAGTTCAGGACCCCCTACCTGAGATCCGCTGGTTTTGACACTGACACCCGTCGTAAGGAGTTAATGTCATCCATTTCTCAAACATCATGTAGTGCGAGAAATTCAACGGAGGAGATCGAGTCTTGTGGAGAAAAGTGCGCAAACCTCTACAGAGTGTACAAACTAATCATGATTAGCCGTGTCCCCGGTTATGGACATCTTGAGTATCTAGTGCTTGAATTATTATGTTGATCTCATCACTCTACTTAATTAATTTGTCGGGTTATTAAACTTTTAATTGGGATTGAGTTGGGGTTACCTTCTCAATGTTTTCAACAAACTTTGTAGTTAAATAAAATATATTCCTTTGTTGTAGGGAAAAATTAGCTTTATGCAAATGATAACCATAGACCCTCCACCAGCCATATATGCATGTAGTGGTAGCTGTTATTTTGTTCATTGCTCTATAGCGTTATCTTGCCAGCATATAGCATATTCCATGTGCTGACCTACACAGGCTGCAACGTATTATGTTGCAAAAATTTTACACGAAGAGTAAGGTGCGCTAGGTCGTTGTCGTGCACTCAGTTTTGCCGTGGAGTTGGATGGACTCATTTATCTTCAAAGCTTTTGCAATTATCTTATTTAGATGGCCTTCAGCCATATTATTGTAATAAGTTCTCTTTTTAGGCATTCGATGTAATAAGTGTGTGATTGAACTCTGTTATAAAACCTCGAGTATTGTGTGTGTGTCAGAAATACCGATCCAGGGATGACACTTAAGCACAAAGACTTGACCGTCTGAGGTCGGGTCGCTACATATATGCTCTTCGAAGTTCTTGTCCAGCTTGATGTTGAAGCGCCTATCAACAACTAGCAAATTTCTATCGCATAGGCCGCACTCGTCTTCGCAGTATTCACACATACCGAAATCCTTTTCGTTGTCAGACATTTCCTATGTTCATAGTTGAAACATTAATTAAAAATCGATTGAAGGCAACTACCAGGAAACTCAACACACAAATCCGGGGAACTCGATATTTCCTACATATTCTAGCACAAGCAATGCTTAAATTCATGAAAAAATTCGTCATGACCTTTGCTAAAATAGGACATATCGAGCACCTGTTTGCCAGAACAAAAATGAAACACAAAGTGATAAACTAGTTCTATGAAGCACTTACTATAAATAAACTAGTTCTATTAAGCACTTACTATAAATAAACTAGTTATATTAAGCACTTACTATAAATAAACTAGTTATATTAAGCACTTACTATAAATAAACTAGTTATATTAAGCACCTACTTTCTAGCCCTAACATCTATCCATCCATCTATATATATATCTATATTCTACAATGTCTACATTTAAATTACCTACATTCTATTCAAACCACCTAAAATAGTCAAAAAAATTATTCTATTAAAAAACCTACATTCTACAATGTCTACATTCTAAAATCTACATTTATATTACCTACATTCTACAAGAACGGAGACAAAGAAGGGAGGAAGGAGGGGTAGGAAGGAGGGAGGGAGGAGGGGGAGGAACACTACTAGGGAAAACCTTATACGCAGGAGCTTACCAGTAGCGTGGGGTAATGGGCCGGCGCGCTTGTAAAAACAGTGCGCTGCTACTAGAGAATAGTAGTAGCGTGGGTCTAACGTCCCAACACTACTGCTAAGTGGTTCTCATCATGCCTCCAGAATAAACCAAAGTAGTAGCGTGGGGTATAAAAGCCACGCTACTACTAAGTTGATAGTAGTAGCGCGGATGTGCAACCCCACGCTGCTACTATAGATAGATAGGATCAACTGGTCAGCCCACTTAATAGCGGCACCACTGCGAACTTAGTGGTAGCGCGGTTCACCGGCATGCGCTCCAACTAAGTGCACCACACCTCCCTCTCTCCCTTATCCCCTCTCATCACGTTCTCTCTCCCTCCCCTTCCTCCCTCGACTCCGATCCAGATCCAGGGCCATGGTGCGCCCTCTGCCCCATCGCCGCCGGCCACCATCCCCACACTTTCTCTCCCTTGTCCCTTGGATCCATCTCTTCCATGGCTGCCTCCCACACCGTCTCCTCCTTCCCCCATCTCATCCTGTTTTTCTTGTTTGGGAGCGACGAGGGATTGGCGAGGCTGGAGGCGAGCTCGTGGAAGAGCGGGAGCGGGGCTGGCGAGGGGAGGGCGCGGAAGAAGGAGAGCGTCGAAGTTGGGGTGGGCACGGTGCAGATGCCGTGGAGCGCGACCAGGGGGTCGTCCGGTGGGGGCGGCGGCGGGAGGAAGGGGAGCGGAGGCGGAGGCGCAGCAAGTCAATGAGGCACGCACGGCGGAGTTAGGTGGCGACACAGCTGTCGAGTGGGGGCATCGCGTGGCAGAGGAGCGGCTATCAGGCGGGGGCATCGCGTGGCAGAGGAGACGGCAGCGGCGGCGAGACGAGGGACGCCCGAGCTCCTCGGCCCAGCTCAACAGAAGGTTTTACAGCTCGAGTCATACTCAGATATGCCCATCAGTTCAGCAACATCACAGGTTGATAGCATTTCATTTCGTTTGTGCAATTTGAATCTGTATTCAGTTTTTCGTAGATAATTCGAGCACACGCCTTGTTAAGTTTGTGACCCATAATATCCCCATGACTTTTGTTCAGTTCAGTGTAGTTCATCATGATTACTTAATTAAAGTATACCATGTTTTTTCTGCTGTAGATAGAAAAGCATATCTGGTCTGATGGAATAGAAGAAAGCACATGTGAACTCAAGAACAATACAACACATTACATAGTGGGGGAGAACAGCCAGTTTGGGGGAAATATACTTGTAGATCAGTAGAAGATTTGCAAACTACAACCATGGCTCAAGGACTGCAACCCTGGATCACGAAGATGCATGAAAAAACACACACAATTCAGTACATAAAATGGTTCCATGGATTAAACATTAAAGCCTCATTCCCTAAAACTGGAAAATTCAGTAGAAGCTTTGCACATAGCAGTCATCGCCGCCAACGATGTGCAAACCAGAAAAACGGGGAACGTTGGACCTAGGCCAGAATCTTCAATCACCGCGTGCGTTCTCTTGCTACCCTCGAATTGACATCATGCAACTGCAATCAATCAGCAGTAAGCATCATCTAGGTGTATTGATCATGTGTGCCTGGTCTTGTTATTGTTTCAGTCAGTGTGCCACGCGCTGGACAAGCAGGTCAAGAGCAGGGTCCACTTCAAGGTATGTACCAACACTCTTCTACCTGGCACGACAATAGCTTTTTCAGTCTGTCCAACATCACACCCTACACCACTATCAACAAAGACTGCTCCTCGGGGATGAATGGTATCCAAAATTCATCTCTTCACCAGCAATGTCTCGGTAGTTACTAATCGCTGCTGCTAAAAAACTTGTGTTGTTGCTTGTTGGCCTGTTCCTTGTTATCTGAAGTATTTTTTTTCTGTCGCTCATTCGCTATCTGAAGAATTTTATGTAGGTAGTCTTAATGTGTGTTTAGCTTTCAGTTTTTACTTCTACTTCAAAGAGTGGAAGATCATAAGAAAACATTGGCTGAACTTTAACAATTATTCTTAGAGTAAACCAGAGCAGTATTTGATGATATATGTTGAGTCACTGAAAATGTATACTGTTTTTTTCTTCAGGATATGGATGACTATCTGAAGGGATGCAGGTTTCTTCCCAAACTTAACAACAAGATACTAGGTGAAAGAAATGCTCCCTACAAGGAAAGGTTGAGCAGCCTAGAGAATTTAGTACTGATCAGGGTAAGGTTGACAAAGCCTGAAATCTCATTTTGATCCATGTTCAAAGATTACATGGTAGCATGTATACTTGAAGTTGGCAATAATGTCTAGTATGCATTATGATGTGTGTTAATCTAGTTGCTATATTGTAGTGTTAATTCGATAAGAACGACCATGCTAGTTGGTACCCTGGCGTCTTTCTCTGTGGTATATATGATCAGGCATGAGCTATTTAATAGGCATGCTTAATTATATATATCCAGCTTCCTTTGGTAGTAGTACAATTAACTGATGTTGGTGAAATCGATACTCTAGTTTATATGGATGACGTACTCATGTTGTTTCTCGTGTCGAAAGTTTTGTTTGTTTTCCATTCATTCTATAACAGTACATATAGTTGGCGTAAAAATGTAATCGATCAGGGTTCAGCTGGATCTTGGCCGGAGTGTCAAGCTTCTGATTGAGGTCCTCCTTAATTCTGATGTCTTTCTCCACTACATGCCGGGGCCTCTTCTTTGGTCTTTGGTGGGCATAGAACTAGGCTGCATGCTACGCTTCACAGCACAAAGAGACGGCACAAATTCTCACAGAGAGAAGAAAAAGAGACCACAAGGTCTTTGGTCTTTGGTCTCTCAATTTTTATACATGTACATCCCCTCCTATGATGCTTGCTGAAGCAGCTTGTTGAGTTATTTTGAAATCTTTTATGCACTTTTCTGTTGAGTGCCTTTATTTTAAACTATGAGATATTCCTATGTTTAATTCGGAAATCTAAATGCAATCTTGTGTTGTTCCACCGAGGTTGATTTTCAAAATGTGTATATCTAATATTTCTTGCTGCAGCTTTAAGCTTCACTGTCATCTAACTTTGTCTAGTTAATTTTTGTTATCTGTCTTTGAACCTATAAAATGGGTGATATGTACACTTGTCGTGAACTACATGTGTTTCTTGAACATGGTCTAAAGTTTTTATAAGAAATACAGTTTTGAGCTCGGGCAATCGTACGATGACTAGACACATGCTACATATAATTTGAGATGTATATGTATGCAGTTTCACCCTTTGCTAAAAAATGTCCTATACAATGTAGACTTTGTGAATCCACATGAGCTAGGGGTTGCACCGTAGGAGCATAGTGTGTACAAGTATTGAACACTGAAGATTGCATTGCAGCTCATCAGTACGCCTTCCTTGCAATCTTTGAAGCCTATTAAATTCAAAAGTTTTATTTTTCTGTACAAGTTTGTATGTGTCAAGTACTTGCTAATTGATGTTTTGAGGGGTGCTCATATACTTACTCGACAACATGGCAAGTTTTCACATTTGTTCTAGCTATCTCTATATGTTAGCGACTTAGCATACATGTTGTAATAAGGTTTCACATTTGCTTCTCTGACAATTAAGGTGTGTTTTTATTCATAGGTACAAGATAGCGACAGAGTGCTGCAGGATAATGAGATGTTGAAGCAGCAGACTGAATCCATGACACCGAAGTGCAATTGCGGCAGATTATCTCTATCTTTTCTTTTCATTTTTCTTATTATTGAGTGAGAACAGAATGAGGAACTGTGTGATAGTACATACAACAACTGTAGTAAAAAGAAACTTATGTTTGCAATTGTTAATGACATAGATACTTGCATGTTCTTTGAAGTGGTCATTTGTGAGTAGCAATGCATAATGAGGTTATTTTGGCTGATTTATTGCCTTCGGTTTCTGGTTAACCATGAAATAGGAGCCCATCAGTGCTCACTATTGTGTTTACTGGGAACTGTATGCATAAAATGGAATTGGTGGATTTTATTTTTTAAATTCTTAATTAGGTAGTAGTGGCGTGGGAAAAAACTGCGCGCTACTAGTATTTAGGATACTAGTAGCGTTGGTAGTATGGACACGCTACTACTGTTTCGGTAGTAGTGGCGCGGGTACGAAATAGCAGTAGCGTGGGTGGCACACGCTACTACTAACAAAGTTAGTAGTAACGCGGGTTTAACCCACGCTACTACTAACTATTAGTTGTAGCGTGATACTAGTAGCGCGGGTACCCGCGCTGCGAATAGCCATTTTACCCGCGCTGCCAGTAGCCTTTTTCCTAGTAGTGGAAGGAGGGAGGAGGCGGGAAGGAGGAGGGGGAGGAAGGAAGGAGGAGGCGAGAAGGAGGGGGAAGGAGAAGGCAGGTAGGAGGAGTTACCTCGGTGGCGGTGACGGCGTGGGGGGGCGACGGCGGCGGAATGGAGGGAGATGGAGGAGGGAGCTAGGGAGGGAGGGGGCGACAGTGGCAGGATGGAGGAGGGAGAGGATGGAGGATGGAGGGGGCGACGGCGGCAGCAGCTGATGACCCACAAGTGTAGGGGCTCTATCGTAGTCCTTTCGATAAGTAAGAGTGTCGAATCCAATGAGGAGCAGAAGGAAATGATAAGCAGTTTTCAGTAAGGTATTCTCTGCAAGCACTGAAATTATCGGTAATAGATAGTTTTGAGATAACGTAATTTGAAACGGATAACAAGTAATAAAAGTAAATAAGGTGCAGCAAGATGGCCCAATTCTTTTAGTAGCAAAGGACAAGCCTGGACAAACTTTTATATAAAAGAAAGCGCTCCCGTGGACACATGGGAATTATCGTCAAGATAGTTTTCATCACATTCATATGTTTCGCGTTCGGTACTATGATAATTTGATATGTAGGTGGACCGGTGCTTGGGTACTGCCCTTCCTTGGACAAGCATCCCACTTATGATTAACCCCTATTGCAAGCATCCGCAACTACAACAGAAGTATTAAGGTAAACCTAACCATAGCATGAAACATATGGATCCAAATCAGCCCCTTATGAAGCAACACATAAACTAGGGTTTAAGCTTCTGTCACTCTAGCAACCCATCATCTACTTATTACTTCCCAATGCCTTCCTCTAGGCCCAAACAATGGCGAAGTGTCATGTAGTCGACGTTCACATGACACAACTAGAGGAGAGACAACATAGATCTCATCAAAATATCGAACGAATACCAAATTCACATGACTGCTTATAGCAAGACTTCTCCCATGTCCTCAGGAACAAACGTAACTACTCACAAATCATATTCATGTTCATAATCAGAGGGGTAATAATATGCATAATGGATCTGAACATATGATCTTCCACCAAGTAAACCAACTAGCATCAACTATAAGGAGTAATCAACACTACTAGCAACCCACAGGTACCAATCTGAGGTTTTGGGACAAAGATTGGATACAAGAGATGAACTAGGGTTTGAGATGAGATGGTGCTGGTGAAGATGTTGATGGAGATTTACCCACTCCCAATGAGAGGATCGTTGGTGATGACGATGGTGATGATTTCCCCCTCCCGAAGGGAAGTTTCCCCGATAGAACAGCTCCATCGGAGCCCTAGATTTGTTCTGCCAAGGTTCCGCCTCGTGGCGGCGGAGTTTCTTCTCGAAAGCTTGCTTATAATTTTTTTTCCTCCACGAAAGACCTCGTATAGTAGAAGATGGGCATCAGAGGGCTGCCAGGGGGCCCACGAGGCAGGGGGCGCGCCCAGGGGGGTAGGGCGCGCCCCCACCCTCGTGGACGGTGGGTGGCCCCCTCTGGTACTTCTATCGCCCAATATTTTTTATATATTCTAAAACGTGCTCCCGTGAAGTTTTAGGAGTTTTGGAGTTATGCAGAATAGGTCTCTAATATTTGCTCCTTTTCCAGCCCAGAATTCCAGCTGTCGGCATTCCCCTTCTTCATGTAAACCTTGTAAAATAAGAGAGAATAGGCATAAGTATTGTAACATAATGTGTAATAACAGCGCATAATGCAATTAATATCAATATAAAAGCATGAAGCAAAATGGACATATCAACTCCCCCAACCTTAGCCCCGCTTATCCTCAAGCGAAAACCAATATTGAAAAATGTGTCCACATGTTTAGAGATAGAGCTGTCGATAAAATAAAATACGGACATGAGGGCACCATGATCATTCTTAGAACAACAACATATACATATATTGTCATGTGATTTCTTATGCTAAAGTAACAATTCATTCACAGTTTCAAGTATGAATCATAAACTTCATTGAAAACTAACAAACTATAATCTCAGTCATTGAAGCAATTGCAATTTATCATAACATCGGAAAGAGTCAATATAAGTGCTTTTTAGCAAGTCCACATACTCAACTATCATATAGTCTTTCACAATTGCTAACACTCACGCAATATTTATGGGTATGAAGTTTTAATCAAACAAGAGAAAGATAGGGGCTTATAGTATTGCCTCCCAACCTTTTACCTCAAGGGTAATGTCAACAATAATAGTTCATGAAAACTCACATCCAATTAGCTATATATATTAGGATATTTCCAACACATTGTGCTTTCCAAAGGATAAAATGTAAAAAGGAAAGGTGAAGATCACCGTGACTCTTGCATGAAGTATAAGACAAGAATAGAAGATAGGCCCTTCGCAGAGGGAAGCAGAGGTTGTCATGTGCTTTTATGGTTGGATGCACAAAGTCTTAATGCGAAAGAACGTCACTTTATATTTCCACTTGTGATATGGACCTTTATTATGCAGTCCGTCGCTTTTATTTCTTCCACATCACAAGATCGTATAAAGCCTATTTTTCTCCACACTAATAAATCATACATATTTAGAGAGCAATTTTCATTGCTTGCAACAATGACAACTTACTTGAGGGATCTTACTCAATCCATAGGTAGATATGGTGGACTCTCATGGCAAAACTGGGTTTAAGGATATTTGGAAGCACAAGTAGTATCTCTACTTGGTGCAAAGAATTTGGCTAGCATGAGAGGGAAAGGCAAGCTCAACATGTTGGATGATCCATGACAATATAATTTATTTCAGATGTAAGAAAACACAACCCATTACGTTGTCTTCCTTGTCGAACGTCAACTCTATAGCATGTCATATTTTAATGAGTGCTCACAATCATAAAAGATGTCCAAGATAGTATATTTATATGTGAAAACCTCTCTTTCTATGTTTGTCAACTCTCAACAACTTCTATTCATCATACTCTTTATATGTGAAGTCATTACCCTCCATAAGATCCATATGATGTCTTTATTTCTTTTTATTCTTTCTCTTTTATTCTATTCCCTCAAGATCATAGCAAAATAATCAAGCCCTTGACTCAACACTAATCTTTATTATATATAGCTCACGGACTCGATTACAAAGAAGGATCATAAAGCAAAACTCACAACTAGATCATACTAAAACTTTATTCTACTAGATCAAGATATTACCAAAAGGACCGAACTAAGAAAAACGGTGATAAAAGTGTGATGTTGATACGATACCGGGGCACTCCCCCAAGATTGGCAGTTGCCAAGGGGAGTGCCCATACCCATGTGCTTATGTCTCCTTCTTTGGGGGTGGTGATGTGATATTCTTGGCGATGATGCCCCTAAGGATACGATTCTCTTCCTCGAGCTTATTGACTTGCTGCTTGAGGTCCATTATTTCCTTACGGAGCTTGCCCGTGACGTCTAAAGCTCCTTTCACCCAATGATGTTGCATAGCTGCGGGAGAACAAGTAACACTCTTTTTCATATTTTCATAAGAAAGAAATCTAACATTGGAAGGGATGCCCAAGTTTGGAATAGCTGAGCTCTGTAGTTCCCCCATCGTGAATCCAGCTCGGAAACGAGAAGTAACTTCTTCATCCTCTTATATGGCATCTATCCTTTTCAAGTTAGCCTCCATCTCTTCCTCAGTTGATGGCCCAAAGTGGTCAGCATTGCTGTTTGCTCTTGGCCCCGGTGTCGGATGGGACACCCGACTCTCCCCGACTGACTCTTGAGAAGACATCTTGCTCTAAATCTGCAACAGAAACAACTCGAAACAAAAACAGAGGATTTCTGCGTGGTACGGTGGTCAAAACCTTCAGGAGATTATATAATGAATTTTTACCGACCAAAATAAGTATCGTGCAAGAAAATGGAGTTCGGAGAGTGCACGAGGTGCCCACAAGGCAGGGGGGCGCGCCCAGGGGGTAGGGAGCGCCCTCCACCCTCGTGGAAGCCTCGTGTCCTTTCCGTACCACTTCTTATTTTCCTATTGTCTTAAATATTCCAAAATGGAGAAAAATTGCCATTAGAACTGTTTTGGAGTCGGTTTACTTACCGTACCTCATACCTATTCCTTTTCGGAGTCTGGAACGTTCTGGAAAGTGTCCCTTATGTATCCCTCCGGGGTTACGGTTTCAATAACTTTAGTTTCAACATTTATAGGATTACCTGAGATATAATGTTTGATTCTTTGACCGTTCACCACCCCCGGATTTGTGCCTTCGAAGTTGCTGATTTTTATGGCACCGGAATGATAGACCTCCTCGATAACATAAGGACCTTCCCATTTTGAGAGGAGTTTTCCTGCAAAAAATCTTAAACGAGAGTTGTATAACAATACATAATCACCTACATTAAACTCACGTTTTTGTATCCTTTTGTCATGCCATCTTTTAATTTTTTCTTTAAACAGTTTGGCATTCTCATAGCCCTGGGTTCTCCATTCATCAAGTGAGCTAATGTTAAAAAGCCTCTTCTCACCGGCAAGTTTGAAATCATAGTTGATCTCTTTAATGGCCCAATATGCCTTATGTTCCAATTCAAGAGGTAAGTGACATGTCTTTCCATAAACCATTTTATATGGAGACATACCCATAGGATTTTTGTATGCAGTTCTATAGGCCCATAATGCATCATCAAGTTTCTTGGACCAATTCTTTCTAGATCTATTAACAGTCTTTTGCAAAATTAATTTAAGCTCTCTATTGCTCAGTTCTACTTGACCACTAGACTGTAGGTGATAAGGAGATGCAATTCTGTGATTAACGTCATACTTAGCAAGCATTTTACGAAAGGCACCATGAATAAAATGTGAACCACCATCAGTCATTAAGTATCTAGGGACTCCAAACCTCAGAAAAATAACTTCTTTAAGCATCTTAATAGAGGTGTTATGATCGGCACTACTAGTTGGAATAGCTTCTACCCACTTAGTAACGTAATCTACAACAACTAAAATATGAGTATACCCATTAGAAGAAGGAAAGGGTCCCATATAATCAAAGCCCCAAACATCAAATGGTTCAATAACAAGTGAATAGTTCATAGGTATTTCTTGACGTCTACTAATATTACCAATTCTTTGACATTCATCACAAGACAAAACAAACTTACGGGCATTCTTGAAGAGAGTAGGCCAATAAAAACCGGATTGTGATACATTATGTGCAGTTCTATATCCAGCATGGTGTCCTCCATAATCCTCAGAGTGACACTTGCGTAGGATCTGTTCCTATTCATGCACAGGTACACAACGTCTAATGACACCATCTACTCCTTCTTTATAAAGATGTGGGTCATCCCAGAAGTAATGTCTTAAATCATAGAAGAACTTTTTCTTTTGTTGGTATGTGAAACTAGGTGGTATAAACATAGCAACAATATAATTAGCATAATCAGCATACCATGGAGCAGTACAAGAAGCATTTATCACAGCTAATTGTTCATTAAGAAAGCTATCATCAACAGGTAGTGGGTCATCAAGAACATTCTCTAACCTAGACAAGTTGTCTGCAACAGGGTTCTCAGCTCCCTTTCTATCAATAATATGCAAATCAAATTCTTGTAGCAGGAGGACCCATCTAATAAGTCTAGGTTTAGCATCTTTCTTTTCCATAAGATATTTAATAGCAGCATGATCAGTGTGAACCGTTACTTTAGAATCAGCTATATAAGGTCTGAACTTATCACAAGCAAACACAACTGCTAAAAATTCTTTTTCAGTAGTACCATAATTTCTTTGGGCGCTGCCTAGAGTTTTACTAGCATATTGGATAACATTTAATTTTTTATCAACCCTTTGTCCAAGAATAGCCCCTACAGCATAATCACTAGCATCACACATAATTTCAAATGGTAAATTCCAATTAGGAGGCTGAACAATAGGTGCAGAAACCAAAGCTTTCTTAAGTATTTCAAATGCTTCTACACAGTCATCATCAAAGACAAAAGGAACATCTTTTTGTAAGAGATTAGTCAGAGGCCTAGAAATTTTAGAGAAGTCCTTAATGAACCTCCTATAAAAACCGGCATGACCAAGGAAGCTTCTTATACCTTTAATGTCCTTAGGACACGACATCTTTTCAGTGGCATCAACTTTAGCTTCATCAAATTCAATACCTCTTTCATAAATTTTATGCCCCAAGACAATACCTTCATTAACCATAAAGTGGCACTTCTCTCAATTCAAGACTAGATTAGTTTCTTCACATCCCTGCAAAACTCGATCAAGGTTGCTTAAGCAATCATCAAAAGAAGTTCCGTAAACGGAGAAATCATCCATGAAAACCTCAACAATCTTTTCACAAACATCAGAGAATATAGCAGTCATACATATTTGAAAAGTAGCAGGTGCATTGCATAAACGAAAAGGCATACGTATGTAAGCAAAGGTACCGAAAGGGCAAGTAAAAGTTGTCTTTTCTGGATACTCTTTTGACACAGGTATTTAAGAGAAACCAGAATAACCATCTAGAAAGCAAAAATGTGTATGTTTGGATAATCTTTCTAGCATTTGATCAATAAAAGGTAAAGGGTAATGATCCTTTTTAGTAGCTTTATTTAATTTGCGGAAATCTATTACCATTCTATAACCTGTAACAATTCTTTGTGGAATCAATTCATCTTTATCATTAGGAACAACAGTAATACCTCCCTTCTTAGGGACACAATGGACAGGACTTACCCACTTACTATCAGCAACGGGATAAATTATACTTGCCTCCAAAAGCTTTAGTATATATTTTCTTACCACTTCTTTCATCTTAGGATTTAACCATCGTTGGTTATCAATAACCGGTTTCGCGTCTTTCTCCAATTTTATTTTGTGCTGGCAGAGAGTGGGACTAATGCCCTTAAGATCGTCAAGAGTATATCCAATAGCAGCACGGTGCTTCTTTAGAGTTTTCAATAATTTCTTTTCTTCATGCTCTGAAAGGTTAGCACTAATAATAATAGGATATATCTCTTTCTCATCAAAATAAGCATATTTAAGAATATCAGGCAATGGTTTAATCTCAAAAACGGGATCACCCTTAGGTGGACGAGGATCCCCTAGGATTTCAACAGGCAAGTTGTGTTTCAAAATAGGTCCTTGTTTAAAGAATAATTCATCTATTTCCCTTCTTTCATTCATAAACATACAATTTTCATGGTCTAGCAAATATTGTTCTAAAGGATCAGTAGGAGGCACAGAAATAGAAGCAAGACCAATAATTTCATCTTTACTAGGCAATTCTTTATCATGGGGTTGTCTACAAAACTTAGCAAAATTAAGTTCATGAGACATATCCCCTAAACCAACAGATACAATATCCTTATTGCAGTCTATCTTAGCATTAACAGTATTCAAGAAGGGTCTACCAAATATAATGGGACAAAAGTTATCTTGTGGGGAACCAAGACCAAGAAAATCAGCAGGATATTTGACTTCCCCACACAAGACTTCAACATCTCTAACAATCCCAACTGGTGAAATAGTATCTCTGTTAGCACGCTTAATTGTAACATCAATTCCTCTATCTCAGCAGGTGCAATATCATGCATAATTTCATTTTATAAGGAATGAGGTATTGGGCTTGCACTAGCACCCATATCACATATGCCATGATAGCAATGATCTCCTATTTTAACAGAAATAACAGGCATGCCTACAACAGGTCTATGTTTATTTTTAGTATCAGGTCTAGCAATTCTAGCAGATTCATTATAGAAGTAAATAACATGCCCATCAATATTATCGGCCAAGAGATCTTCAACCATAGAAAAACTAGGTTCAACTTTAATTTGCTCTGAGGGAGTAAGTGTTCTAGTATTACTCTTACGAACCACAGTTGAAGCTTTAGCGTGATCCTTTCTTCTAACAGGGAAAGGTGGTTTCTCAATATAAGCAGTAGGAACAACAGGATCATTATAAGTGAACAATAGGATCATTATAAGTGATAGTTTTTCTTCAACTTTAATAGGTGCAACTACTTTTACTTCAATGGTAGGATTATATTTAAACCACTTCTCCTTAGGGAGATCAGCATGAGTAGCAAAGGATTCATAGAAAGAAGCTACTATCTCAGAGTCAAGTCCATATTTAGTGCTAAATTCACGGAAAACATCGGTGTCCATAAAAGATTTAACACAATCAAACTTAGGTGTTATACCTGACTCCTTACCTTCGTCGAGGTCCCAATATTCAGAGTTGCGTTTAATTCTTTCCAATAAATCCCATTTGAATTCAATAGTCTTCATCATAAAAGATCCAGTACAAGAAGTATCGAGCATGGAGCGATTACTGAGAGAAAGCCGAGCATAAATTTTTTGAATAATCATTTCTCTTGAGAGCTCATGATTGGGGTATGAATATAACATTGACTTAAGCCTCCCCCAAGCTTGAGCGATGCTTTCTCCTTCACGAGGAAAAAAATTATATATATATATATATATATATATATATATAATTACGATCACGATGAACAAGATGCATAGGATAAAACTTCTGATGAAATTCCAATTTCAATCGGTTGTAGTTCCATGATCCCATATCATCACATAGCCTAAACCATGTCAATGCATCTCCCTTCAAAGATAAAGGGAAGACTTTCTTCTTGATAACATCCTCGGGCATACACGCAAGCTTAAATAATCCACAAACTTCATCCACATAGATTAGGTGCAAATCGGGATGCAATGTTCCATCTCCTGTAAAAGGATTAGCTAGCAGTTTCTCTATCATACCCGAAGGAATTTCAAAGTAAACATTTTCAGTAGGTTCAATAGGTTGAGGAGCAACTCTTTGCTCTACTGGTCAGGATGAAGATACCCCGAACAAGCCCCTCAAAGGATTATGTTCCATAGTAATAAGTGACAGTAAATTTCAGCACACTATATAAATTTTTCCTTACCAAATTCCACCTACCAAAGGCGCTTCACTCCCCGGCAACGGTGCCAGAAAAGAGTCTTGATGACCCACCAGTGTAGGGGATCTATCGTAGTCCTTTCGATAAGTCAGAGTGTTGAACCCAACGAGGAGCAGAAGGGAATGATAAGCAGTTTTCAGTAAGGTGTTCTCTGCAAGCACTGAAATTATCGATAACAGATAATTTTGTGATAAGTGTAACAGGTAACAAGTAATAAAAGTAAATAAGGTGCAGCAAGATGGCCCAATCCTTTTTAGCAAAGGACAAGCTTGGACAAACTCTTATATAAAAGAAAGCGCTCCCGAGGACACATGGGAATTATCGTCAAGCTAGTTTTCATCACATTCATATGATTCGCGTTCGGTACTTTGATAATTTGATATGTGGGTGGACCGGTGCTTGGGTACTGCCCTTCCTTGGACAAGCATCCCACTTATGATTAACCCCTATTGCAAGAATCCGCAACTACAACAGAAGTATTAAGGTAAACCTAACCATAGCATGAAACATATGGATCCCAATTAGCCCCTTATGAAGCAACCCATAAACTAGGGTTTAAGCTTCTATCACTCTAGCAACCCATCATCTACTTATTACTTCCCAATGCCTTCCTCTAGGCCCAAACAATGGTGAAGTGTCACGTAGTCGACGTTCACGTGACACCACTAGAGGAGTGACAACATACATCATCAAAATATCAAACGAATACCAAATTCACATGACTACTTATAGCAAGACTTCTCCCATGTCCTCGGGAACAAACATAACTACTCACAAATCATATTCATGTTCATAATCAGAGGGGTAATAATATGCATAATGGATCTGAACATATGATCTTCCACCAAGTAAACCAACTAGCATCAACTACAAGGAGTAATCAACACTACTAGCAACCCACAGGTACCAATCTGAGGTTTTGGGACAAAGATTGGATACAAGAGATGAACTAGGTTTTGAGATGAGATGGTGCTGGTGAAGATGTTGATGGACATTGACCCCCTCCCGATGAGAGGATCGTTGGTGATGACGATGGTGGTGATTACCCCCTCCTGGAGGGAAGTTTCCCCGGCAGAACAGCTCCGTTGGAGCCCTAGATTGGTTCCGCCAAGGTTCCGCCTTGTGGCGGCGGAGTTTCTTCCCGAAAGCTTGCTTATAAATTTTTTCCTCCAGGAAAGACCTCACATAGCCGAATATGGGCATCAGAGGGCTGCCAGGGGGCCCACGAGGCGGGGAGGCAGGCCTAGGAGGTAGGGCGCGCCCCCCACCCTCGTGGACGGTGGGTGGCCCCCCTCTGGTACTTCTTTCGCCCAATATTTTTTATATATTCTAAAACGTGCTCCCGTGAAGTTTCAAGACTTTTGGAGTTGTGCAGAATAGGTCTCTAATATTTGCTCCTTTTCCATCCCAGAATTCCAGCTGTCGGCATTCCCCCTCTTCATGTAACCTTGTAAAATAAGAGAGAATAGGCATAAGTATTATAACATAATGTGTAATAACAGCCCATAATGCAATCAATATCAATATAAAAGCATGATGAAAAATGGACGTATCAGCAGCTGGCGGCACTGCGGCGGCGGCGGATGACGAGGTGAGGGAGGGGATGGAGGAGGGAGTGGCGAGGGGAGAGTGAGGGGCGGGTGTAGAAGATATGATGGCTTTAGCAGTAGCGCTCTTTAGGGGAAAGTGCTACTACTAAACTCTATAACAGCAGCGCTTTATACAATAACACGCTACTGCTAAGGCTAAGCATGTAAAAATAAACATAAAAAATACATTGGTCATCAATGATCTTTTTGTGTAGAATCTAAATTGTCAATAGGAATCTTCCCCGGTTTAAGAACCGGTGAAGATTCCTTCTGCGGCCACAGATCCTACACATAGAGTTCAATGAAGACCAAGTGGTTGTGATGGTTTGATAAGTAATGTATTTAAGGTGGTAAACACCTTGTTCGCGGAGCGAGGTGGGACTAAATTAGTTGCAACGAGTGGACTAAACTTAGCAACAGCGAGGGTGGGTGAAAAGCGCAGCTGCTAAGTTCAATAGCAGTAGTACTCTTAGAAAACCGGCGCTAGTACTAAACCTACTGCGGTGGCAACGTCTTGGCATTTGTAGTAGTAGCGCTGTTTTTTGCTAACACGCTACTGCTACGTGGGTAGTAGTAGTGCGGTTTCTCCACGCGCGCTACTGCTAAGTAGCAGTAGCACCTTATTTTAAACCGCGCTGCTGGTAAGATTCTGTGTATAAGGTTTTCCCTAGTAGTGGATGGGAATAGTTGCATGGAAAACAAAAAAAATCTATGCACACGCAATGATCTATCCATGGAGATGCATAGCAACGAGGGGGAGAGTGTGTCTACATACCCTCATAGACTGTAAGCCGAAGCGTTTCACAACATGGTTGATGTCGTCGAACTAATTCTCACGTCTACCGATCAAGTACTGAATGCACGGCACCTCCGCATTCTGCACATGTTCAGCTCGGTGATGTCCCTCTCCTTCTTGATCCAGCAAGACATCGAGATAGTAGATGAGTTCCGTCAGCATGATGGCATGGTGACGGTGATGGTGAAGTGATCTCCGTAGGGCTTCGCCTAAGCACTACGAAAATATGACTGGGGGTGTAAACGGTGGAGGGGGGTGCCGCACATGACTAACAATTGATCTGGTGTGTGCTAGGCGCCCCCCTCCATATATATATATATATATATATATATATATATATATATATATAGGTGGGAGGGGAGAGGCCAGGAAGCGCCCCAAGTAGGACCGAATCCTACTTGGGCCCCTCCCAAGCCCCCCTGCCATATATTTCGAAGGGGGAGGAAAGAGGGGGGAGAGGGAAGGAAGGGTAAACCCTATTCCTCTCTTTCCTTTCCCTTTCCCCTCTTTCCTTCTCCTCCTAGGCCAGCGCATATCGGGGGCGTTTCCCCTCTTGGCCCATAAGGCCCATATCTTTTGTCGGGGGTGCCCGAAACCCCTTCTGATGACCCGATAAGTACCTCGTACCCCCGAAACTCTTCTAGTGTCCGAATACCATCATACTACATATCAATATTTACCTCTCCACCATTTCGAGACTCCTCGTCATGTCTGTGATCTCATCCAGGACACCAAGAAACATTCGGTCACCAAAACATATAACTCATATAACACTATATCGTCAACGAACGTTAAGCGTGCAGCCCTACGGGTTCGAGAACTATGTAGACATGACCGAGACACCTCTCTGGTCAATAACCAATAGCAAGAACTAGATGCCCATATTGGATCCTACATATTCTATGAAGATCTTTATCGGTTGAACCGTTATGACAACATATGTAATTCCCCTTGTCCATCGGTATGTTACTTGCCCGAGATTCGATTGTCGGTATCTTCATACCATTTCAATCTCATTATTGGCAAGTCTCTTTACTCGTTCTGTAATACATCACCTCATGACTAACTCCTTAGTCGTCTACTTGCAAGCTTATGATGTGTACTACCGAGAGGGCCCAGAGATACCTCTCCGCTACTTGGAGTGACAAATCCTAATCTCGATCTATGCCAACTCAACAAACACCTTCAGAGATACCTGTAGAGCATCTTTATGATCACCCAATTACGTTGTGACGTTTGATAGCACACAAGGTATTCCTCGAGTATCCGGGAGTTGCATAATCTCATAGTCTAAGGAATATGTATTTGACATGAAGAAAGCAATAACAATAAAACTAAATGATCATTATGCTAAGCTAACGGGTGGGTCTTGTCCATCAAATCATTCTCCTAATGATGTGATCCTGTTATCAAATGACAACACATGTCTATGGTTAGGAAACATTAACCATCATTGATCAATGAGCTAGTCTAGTAGAGGCTTACTTGGGACACGGTATTTGTTTATGTATTCACACATCTATTTAAGTTTCTGGTCAATACAATTTTAGCATGAATAATAAGCCTTTATCATGAATAAGGAAATATAATATAAAATAACAACTTTATTATTGCCTCTAGGGCATATTTCCTTCATGTTGGATAGCGGTCGATGTGTGGAGTAATAGTAGCAGATGGAGGCAGGAGTCGGTCTACTAATCTTGGACATGATGCCTATATATTGATCCTTGCCTTGGATATTATCATAATTATTCAATCTTCTATCAATTTCCCAACAGTAATTTGTTTACGCACCGTATGTTATTTTCTCGAAAGAAGCCACTAGTGAAATCTATGGCCCCTGGCTCTATCTTTTATCATATTGCTGCTTTCAGATCTATTTTTATTCGCATTTTTTTCAGATCTATTATTCTAAAACCCCAAAAATACTCTGCTGCACTTATTCTTTATTTATTTTATTTTGAGTTTTTGCAAGATCTATTTATTCAAACTTATACAAACCGATCTATATATTACCGAGGAGGGATTGACAACCCCTCTTACGCGTTGGGTTGCGAGGATTTGTTCTTTGTGTGCTTGTACCGTTTACATAGTGTTGTTTGGTTCTCCTATTGGATTGATACCTTGGTTTCATAAGTGAGGGAAATACCTATCATAGCTATACTCCATCGTCCCTTCACTACAAAAAAATACACTTCCGTGATGATACGTGTTTGTCACAGTAGCTCATGTTTTCTGTCATGCATGTACATCCATCACAGATTTATGACAGAATCAAGATAGTCATACCTGTGCTGTCGTAGAAGTGTTCCATGACATTACCAAAATTATCATCACGGAAGTGTCCACTTCCATGACGATAAATCGCGCGTCACATAAGTGCTTTCGTCAAGGGTGACCGCCGTAACGGAACACCGTTAAGCTATCAGGTCCGGTTTTGGATCCGGTAACCCGTTAACAGCCCCGACCAATGGGGATTTTCCACGTGTAAAATCATCATTGGCTGGATGAAACACGTGTCGGCTCACCGTTGGGACAGATGTCATCCACTCATTGGACCCAAAGCGCCTATGATACATCGACACATGGCACGGCCCAACAGAGGCCCATTCCTATGAAAAGACCGACCCGTTTAACTTGGTCAAAAGGTGGCGGGCCGGCCCACGGCGAGCCTGTTAACGGCATGTTCGCATATAGCCCATTTACAGCCCGCTAACCCAGGGCCCGTTTACGGCCTATCCAAATTAGGCCTAGTAGCGTCATCTGGGTCGTCCAATGTAATTCCAGCCCGTTTTAACTTCCGGCCCTTGTATGGCCCATGATGTCTTTCGGCCCATATGAGGCCCTTATTACTCTGGGCCCATTAATGGCCCGTGGTAAAACTGGGGATGTATCACTTTATACCCATTAACGGCACGTGGTGAAACTGGCCCGTAATGAACAGTGTATCACTTTATGCCCATTAACGGCCCATTATTCCGTTGGGCCGTTTCCCGCCCATGTTATCTTTTGGCCTTCTCGGGGCCCATTTATTCTTGGGCTCATTTACACATTCGTTTACTTACGGCTCGTTACTGTCATTTTCTGCTTGTGGGCCAAATTCAGCCCGTGGTTACAGTCGGCCCGTTTGTGGCCCGTTAATACGTTGGGCCGTTTTCATAGCGTCATCAAAATACAACCGATTAACGACGACCCATTATGGTCAGCCCATGAACGATTTCAACTCTAGCCCATTTACGGCCATAATGTGGTCTGTTATTGGCCCATGTTTGGCCAACCGATCATACGGCCCATAGAGGCCCATTGATGATACGGCCCGTAGAAGGCCCATTGTGTCTACGACCCGTATAAGGCCCATTGTTTTTACGCCACGTAGAAGGCCCATTGTTTCTACGGCCCTTAGAAGGCCCATTGTTTCTACGACCCGTAGGAGGCAGATGTTAACTACAGCCGGTGGGCATCAAAGTTCGCCACCAGTGCAAATATAGGGAACACCCTACACTATACGAAAATGGCTTGCTGTTTTCTTCACCCGGTGGCTGCACGTTAAGAACAAATTTTGTATCGCACCAAAACAAATTACAACTATAAAACAAAAGGAAGGTTGGCATAAAAGTTAACAGTCTAGCAGATAAATGCACCACCAGAAGTTCATAAGCTCAGTTCATTTGACATGACTATTACGTTTTCATGTTGTATTGTCCGATGGAGCACCATAAACTTCGCCTTCAGTTCTCCTAGGCTCCTGAACAACATAGCAAATGTCTGATAGTCTGGTTTCAAAACCATGCATATCTTGACAACATCAAACAATGTCTCTCCTTGTTTCACAAAGGGTCTCTGTTAGGGAATGTACTTGTGTCTGGAGCGCAGATACAACATTGTTTTGAGCTTGCATATCTTGATCATGAGGCAGTTTGGACAAGATTGCCTTAACAACCAAGCCAGTATTACGCAGGAACGTGGTTTTGGCACAGTTAGTGGACATGTATTGACCCATTGCAGCAAGAGCTGACATTACGGTTATAGTTGCCTCGCCACCTTCAGAAGGTGGCGGTTCCACCATTTTTTCATAGCTCGTTGAAAAGTTGTGGTTTTACATTAGTAGTACCAGAACATAAGATATTAAGGAGGCAGCAAAACCAAACAAAATAGCTTTGGTCTATATACAGAACTTTTTCTGGTGAACCCATGTAAAATAATAGTTGTATTTTATTGCAAAGTACATAATAAAACCAGGTTCCAAACATATGACCATGTACCATCGCTAATGTACTGTCTATTTCTTCACATTGTATTGAGGGCTAAGGATAAAGAGACGAAGTTTATAATACGGTAAGCATAGTATGACATCTTTCATATCACAAAACAACTGAGAACAGACAAACAGGTAATTGTAACATTGTGTGGGCAAGTCCAGGACGGAACTATATTACAGGTAAAGATCAAAGGAACATCACTCCTCTCTTTTAAACCTTGTAAGGCGCAATGATACACTAAGACAATTGTGTATAAAATTGAAAAGAGTAATAGACATTGGCTGCAAACCATGCAGTTCAAGGCACAAGTCAGAGTAAGTAGTAGTTAAAAGGCATGAGGATTAAGGACTTACAACAGCGGCTTTGACTGGTGTAATCATGCCCTTCATCTTGCTGGTGTGACGGTCCTTGAAGATTTCCACAGCATTTGGTTCAGGTACTTTTTGGTCCTTGCGGGCTTTCGTCTGCATTTGGAACAAGTCAATATAGATCTGATAATATGGTACAGCGAAAAGAGTGAAACAACAACTAATTACAAGAGCCTCGCAGTGTGCAATATAGCTACGAGATCCTCTCGTCCGTTGGTATTTCACTTTCGCACAGTTGGCCTTGTTCTTTGAATAGTTCACCTACAAGAAGATAGATTTGTGTGGAACATGCGTAAATAGAACTTCAACATGTGATTTGATCACATATATATAATGTACCTGATACTTCAGATCGGACCAGTGTTTAACAAGGCCTCTCCAGTATTCATCAGATATATTTTCCACTGGAGATGTTTGGGCAAGTTCACTGTTAGCCTTACCTTCAAAGTGAGTTTTCCTCAAGTTATACCGATACTATCGCAGAGCAGACTTGAAAACATGGGTGCAAGCTTGTCTGGTCGCATCATCTTGGCTATCCAACTTAAACCTCATCTGTTCAAAATTATGGGAGTCTCATTATCAGCAACCTAGAAAGTATTGGACAGAGCAAGACGATATTACTAGTTTCCATACATAACCATACTTACAGATAAATGGTCGAGGAAGGTGTTGAACTGGGTTTCGTCTTTGTCATTCCTGTACTGAATCCATGTTGGGAGGATACGTACACGACACCTAACAACAACCGCTGCCTCTGATACTAACTTGGCTGACTCTGTAGCATCACGTGGCCTTTTTAAACCTGCCTCAAAACGGGTCTCCATTCTTCCACCTCTAGATTTAGTTAACCGATCAAGCATTATCCCTGATGTTTGTTTCCTCGTGCGCCTAGGTGCTAGTCCAACAACAAACATAGGAAGTGTTAGTGCACATCAAACTGTGAGACTACATATAAAGAAGCATGCAACTGTAACTTGACTCCAGCAACTACCTTCTTGCTGTTGAAGCTCACAAAGTGCATTTGATCTTGCCAACTCATCTTGTGTCAAGAGTGCTTCGGAAGTAGTGTCAGGTGGCAAGGGAGCTTGGGAGCATGCTGCTAGCTGAGTTAACCAACGAGTAAATCGTGCAGCTGGTGGTACTGTGGAAGGTGTTGCAACAACTAGGGTTGTCTCTACTTGTTTGGTGGCAGCTATTTGTTTCTGTTTAGCTTGTTCTACAGCTCGTGTAGCACGGGATACCCTGTCAGTACAATTTTCCGCTAGACTTTGACCTTCTATTGCACCATCAGTACCAGCAGAATCTTTAGGATTGTTACGCTTCCCTTTCCTTGTTGTTTTGTCTTGCTTCCTCTTTCTCTCTGCCATGTTAAGTCAAGCCGACAAGAAAAACGAATAACAATTTAGTTCTTCAGAACAAATGTACTTTGATGTAAGAACATGGTGTGATAGACAGATATTGTATGTTCTATAAACAGGAACATGTGTCTTAGTCACAAGTATAATGTGTAAAGTAAGCAGATGAAATTCAACAAAATTAGAAGCAATACAAGCTAGACATCATACATAACATGCAACCACATATAACAGTGCCAAGTTAGACGGAGCACCTGTGATGGTGCACTAGGGGAGACGTGCTCATCACCAACACAGCTACGTTGAGTGTCTATGCATGTGTTGTCTTGGAAATCATCCTGGGCGATGGAGGAGTAGAATCTGTAGAGGCCCTCCATTCGGAAGGAGCACCTTCATCCGCTGCCTTGCTAACTTCCTTCCGCTTTATTGATTTTGAATTGTCAAGTTGAAAGCACAAGTGCTCCCTAGGTGGTTTTGGTAATTAATGTCAACATATCTCTTGTTGGACTAACACTTTTACCTAGTAGGTTTCAGATAAGTTCAACAATGAAGTGGCATGGACTAGAGGCTGTGGAACCCCTTCAAAATGCTAAGGACAAAGGATTGGCTCAAGCTCCAAGCTCAAGACTCTACATTTTCTATTTTAGTGGTCCAAGATCACATTGAGTCTATAAGAAAAGCCAATACTATCAAGGAGGGATGAGGTGTTACTTAATGAGGCTCTTGCTCAAAATGCTTAGTAATATGCTCCAAAGCCCTCAACTACTTTCTCACATCCACATATGACCTAAACCAAAAGTCAAATTCGGCCCCACCGATTCTTTCTATATGGCGCCACTGAGTTCAGATGTCATAGCCACTGCCACAAACCCTAGGCAAATCGGTCTCACCGATAGGGATCTCGGTCTCATCAAGATGGGATTGCAATCTCTCTGTATGGATCTATTACCAAAATCGGTCTCACCGAGTTTGCATAATCGGTCCTACCGAGATTGCAATGTAAACTCTCTGTTTCCCTTTCGTAACATTTTGGTCTCACCGAAATGAGCGAATCGGTCCAACCGAGTTTACCTGACCAACTCTCTGGTTAGCTTATTACCAAAATCAGTCTCACCGAGTTTGTGTAATCGGTCTCACCGAGATTACGTTATGCCCTAACCCTAACCATATCGGTCCTACCGAGTTGCATGTCGGTCCCACCGAAAATCCTAACGGTCACTAGCTTTGCTGAATCGGTCTGACCGAGTTTAGCAATTCGGTCCCACCGAGATTGGCAAGTTGTGTGTAACGGTTAGATTTTTTGTGGAGGCTATATATACCCCTTCACCTACTCTTCATTCGTGGAGAGAGCTATCAGAACGAACCTACACTTCCAACTTACCTTGTCTGAGAGAGAACCACCTACACTTGTGTTGAGGCCAAGATATTCCATTCTTACCATATGAATCTTGATCTCTAGCCTCCCCCAAGTTGATTTCCACTCAAATATTCTTTCCACCAAATCCATATCCCGTGAGAGAGAGTTGAGTGTTGGGGAGACTATCATTTGAAGCACAAGAGCAAGGAGTTCATCATCAACACACCATTTGTTACTTCTTGGAGAGTGGTGTCTCCTAGATTGGCTAGGTGTCACTTGGGAGCCTCCGACAAGATTGTGGAGTTGAACCAAGGAGTTTGTAAGGGCAAGGAGATCGCCTACTTCGTGAAGATATACCGCTAGTGAGGCAAGTCCTTCGTGGGCGACGGCCATGGTGGGCTAGACAAGGTTGCTTCTTCGTGGACCCTTCGTGGGTGGAGCCCTCCGTGGACTCGCACAGCCGTTACCCTTCGTGGGTTGAAGTCTCCATCAACGTGGATGTACGATAGCACCACCTATCGGAACCACGTCTCAAAAATCTCCGTGTCTCCAAATTGCGTTTGCACACTCCAATCCCATCCTTTACATTCTTGCAAGTTGCATGCTTTACTTTCCGGTGCTCATATACTCTTTGCATGCTTGCTTGATATGTATTGTGTTTGTTAACCTTGTGCCAAAACTCCACTTCAACTTAAAGAAATTAAAAACTATAACTTTTTGTACTTAGTGTCTAATCACCCCCTCTAGACACCTCTTCTCCATCCTTTCAATTGGTATCAGAGCTTTGGTCTCCATTGCTTTCGTTTAAACACCATTGGAGGAAGATGGATGAGTCTACTTTGGGGAGTCTTAGACGTAGAGTGCCTATTGTTGATGGAGAAAATTTTCATGAGTGGAAAAATGAAATGCTTGAGATTTTCAATGAATATCTTTTGAACAAGTATATTGCTAGCCCTTGTGCACCTCATGTTGATCCCATGCATCCTACCCTTGATGAGTCAATTGACATGATTCGCAATCTTAGAACTATTAATGTTATCACTAGAGACTTGCCTAGAAACTTGATTGAATGTTTGCCTACTCTTGATTGTGCCTACACTCACTACAAAAAAAATACACATCCGTGACATTTTGGGCCGAACGAAATTTTTTTCTGTCATACATATCCGACGATAATTGTGACAAAACCCGGTATCATCATAGATGTGGTGGGCTCCAACTTCTGTGACAAAAAATCATGACAAAAAATGGGTTTTTCATCCTGGGCGGGCCGGAGACGCAGCTGCATGACATTCTTTGGGCCGTCCATGATGGAAAAAACCGTGGTAGAAGCAAGGGGGAGCAAAATTTCGGGGAGTTCCCGGTTACGGTGGGAGGTCGGGGGCCGAGCGATGCGCATTTCTCTCGTACACGTACGCGCGTGTGTGCGAGGCGTTGGCTCTAACTGAACCCGAGCGAGGCGTTGGGCTCTAACTGAACCCGAGTGATTGCACTGCAGGCTACGCGTTACTGAACCCAAGCGATCGATCGATGGCTGTTAACTGAACCCGATCGAGCGATTCCTTGGCTACTGCTGCTAACTGAAGACGATCGATGGGATGAACAGTGAGCGTTGGGGGGGTGGATGAACAGTGAGCGGTGGCGTTGCCTCCGGATGAACAGGACCCCGTGGTGTGGTGGAGGGCTGGATGAACAGTAGACGGTGGAGGGGTGCCCGTGGAGGTGTGGATGAACAGGACCCCGTGGTGTGGAGGGCAGGATGAACAGTAGACGGTAGAGGGGTGCCCGTGGAGGTGTGGTCGAACAGGACCCCGTGGTGTGCAGGGCTGGATCAACAGTAAACGGTGGATGGGTGGTTGAATAGTAGCCGGTGGAGTAGCGCGCGGTGGAGGCTGGATGAACAGGAGCCCGTGGAGGCTGGAGGAGGTCGATGGTGGATGAACAGTAGCTCGTGGAGGCTGGAGGGGGTCGACGGTGGAGATGAACAGTATCTCGTGGAGTCCCGTTTTGCGGTACGCCACACCCCTCCCGATGAACAGGATCCCCATTTCGACCGTAGCGCTCCAACACAAGTCCGTTTCCTCCGTTTTGCGGTACGCCACACCCCTCCCGATCAACAGGACCCCCGTTTCGACCGTAGGAGGTTCGTTTCCTCCGTTTTGCGGTACGCTACACCCCTCCCGATCAACAGGACCCCCGTTTCGACCGTAGGAGGTCCGTTTCCTCCATTTTGCGATACGCCACACCCCTCCTGATCAACAGGACCCCCGTTTCGACCGTAGGAGGTCTGTTTCCTCCATTGTGCGGTACGCCAGGCCTTGTTTCCATCGCCTCTTCCATCCAAGCCCTCCCGATGAACAAGACCACGCATTCCGTTCCGACCCATGAACACGACGACGACGCTGTTTCTCCGTTCTGACCCAGCCATGTACACGAGCCCTCGCCGTACGTATGCGCGAGTAGGCGTTCGAGCCCCCGCCCGCATGTACACATACGTGGCCGTATTTTCTTTCTTGCACCCTGGCCGCTGTACGTACATGTACATGCTACGTGCGCGCCTATACTACGACACGTGCGCGCCTCTACTACGACACATGCGCGCCTCTACATCGACCAGTATGTACATACACGTTCGCGACCAGAATGTCAACACTACGTACGCTTCGACCAGGTGGGTCCCAACTGTCAGGCACTTCCTTGCCTGTGAAGATGTAGCTAGTGGGTCCCAGCAGTCAGGGGGCGAATCGTTTTCTTTTGCCCGGACGCACTTCCTTGCGTGCGAAGATGTAGCTGGTGGGTCCGAGCAGTCGGGGGGCTGTTGGGTCCGAGCAGTCAGGGGGGCGAATCGTTTTGGTTTTTTTGCCCGGACGCACTTCCTTGCGTGCGAAGATGTAGCTGGTGGGTCCCAGCAGTCAGGGGGCGAATCGTTTTTTTTTGCCCAGATGCACTTCCTTGCGTGCGAAGGTGTAGCTGGTGGGTCCCAGCAGTCAGGGGGAAACGTCTTTTTCGTGAAATACGGTGGCCCGTCCGGTGGGTCCCTGCTGTTAGGTGGAGGAATCATTATTTTCCGCGTAATAAGGAGGCATTTCCTTGCTGCCGCCGTGGACCCAGCTGTCAGCCTCTCCACATACAGTCCATGTCCGATGGAAGTCATTCCTTGACCACGTTGACCACGCCGCGTCGAGAGCACCAGGGCGGTGGATGACAGCGAGGTCTAGGAAGGGGACGACACGGAGGCAGGGAAGATTCGGCAGTTGTTTCCCACGCGGAGGGGAGTACGACTGTACGAGGGTTTACTGGTTCGTCTGCCGTCACCGGAGAATAACAGCAGGTGTGCGTGAGTAGAGGGATTGCTAGGACAGCGATGGGAGTACGGTCGGGCGGTGAGGCCTGCGCGGCAACATAGCCGGCCGCGCGGAGGAGGGAGCAGGCAGTCCCGCCGACGCTTGTTTGAGCGGCTGGAGCAGAAAGAGCAGAGATTGAAGAAGCACGACGGCCGTTGGATGGACATCTAACAGTCAGTGCTTGTGTGTCAACCTTTTTTTTAGGAAAGCCTCAAATCTGTGGAAAACAGCATACAACCCATCTGCCATAATTTCTAATAATTTACAGCCCATTTGCTAATTCTTAAGGTTTTCTTTGGAGCCCATATTCTTTTTGTTAGCATTACAGCCCATATTGTGGCAATGGTTAAAAAATTATACGAAATTTTGCATATGTCGGTGCGGTCCGAACTGTTTTTACTCCCGAAATTTCGACTCACATTCAAATTGATTTTAAAAATAAATGTATATCAATATAATATCCAACAAATTCTCCACGCATAAAAATTAATGTCATTTAAAATCTTGAAATAAAAAAAAGATATTTGAAACTAATTGCCGGTTTGATGTGTTTTAAAAATGTACAACCCATTTCTCATTACTGATGGGCCATTTTCTCGGCCAGCCGAATGAAAGGTCTCCTCGTCTTGAAAGATTTGCAGCCCAACAGGCCTGACAAAGTGACTTACTTGGAAAATCACAAAAAAACTGGGCTGTGGCCGTGGACCCAGCTGTCAGCCTCTCCACGTACAGTACTCTTCCGATGGAAGTCGTTCCTTGACCACGCCGCGCGGAGAGCACCACGGCGGTGGACGACGGCGAGGCCTAGGAAGGGGACGACGCGGTAGTGGAAGCCCGCGCGGAGAGGACTATGAGGGTTCACTGGTTCGGCTGCGGTGTGAGGCTGCCGTCGCCGCAGGGCCTGACCGGTGGTGGGAATAGTAGGGGCGGTGAGGCCTCTGCGGCAGCACAGCCGGCCACGGGAGGCAGGAGCATGCGGCACGACCGGCGCTGCTTTGGGCGGCTGGAGCAAGAAGACCAGAGGTTGAAGAAGCACTACGGCCGTTGGATGGACATCGTACGGTCACTGGAGTTAGAATCATTCATATTGACTAAGTTGGCAAACCCTTCGTCCCCGTCAACTTAGTAGGCCCACAAGTTAGCCTCCCAGCAAGGTGGGTCCCAACTAGCCGGGGGAGTATTCATTTTTTGTGCGTAATAAGGAGGCACTTCCGGTGGGTCCCAGCTGACAGCGAGGGGAACTTTTTTTCGCGAAATACGGTGGCCCGTCCGGTGGGTCCCAGCAGTCAGGGGGAAATTATTTTTTTCGCAAAATAATGGTGGCCCGTCCGGTGGTCCCCTCTGTCAGGTGGAGGAATAATTATTTTTCGCGTAATAAGGAGGCACTTCCTTGCGGCTGCCGTGGACCCGGCTGTCAGCCTCTCCACGTATAGTACTCTTCCGATGGAAGTCGGTCGTTGACCACATTGACCACGCCGCGCCGAGAGCACCACGGCGGTGGACGACGGCGAGGCCTAGGAAGGGGACGACGCGGAGCCGTGCAAGACGCGGCAGTGGATGCCCACGCGGAGAGGAGTACGAGCATTCACTGGTTCGGCTGCGGTGTGAGGCTGCCGTCGCCGCAGAATAACAGGGCATGTGGGTGAGTGGAGGGATGGCCTGGCCAGTGGTGGGAGTAGTATGGGGGCGGTGAGGCCTCCGCGGTAGCACAGCCGGCCATGGGAGGCAAGAGCAGGCGGCACGACCGGCGCTGCTTTGGGCGGCTGGAGCAAGAAGACTAGAGGTTGAAGAAGCACTATGGCCGTTGGATGGACATCATACGGTCATTGGAGTATTGACTAAGTTGACAAAGCTCTCCGTCCCTGTCAACTTAGTAGGCCCACAAGTCAGCCCAACAACATGGTAGGTCCCAGCTAGCAGGGGGTATTCATTTTTTTGGGCGTAATAAGGAGGCACTTCCTTGCGTGCGAAGATATAGCTAGTGGGTCCGACCTGTCAGCGGGGGGAACATTTTTTCGCGAAATACAGAGGCCCTTCCTGTGGGTCCTAGCTGTCAGGTGGACGAATCATTATGTTGCGCGTAATAAGGAGGCATTTCCTTGCGTGCGGCCGTGGACCCAGCTGTCAGCCTCTCCACGTACAGTCCACTTCCGATGGATGTCATTCATTGACCACGTTGACCAGGCCGCGCCGAGAGCACCAGGGCGGTGGACGACAGCGAGGCCTAGGAAGGGAACGACACAGAGCCAGGGAATACTCGGAAGTTGTTTCCCACTCGGAGGGGAGTACGACTGTACGAGAGTTTACTGGTTCATATGCCGTGGCCGGAGAATAACAGCAGGTGTGGGTGAGTAGAGGGATGGCTAGGCCAGCGATGGGAGTACGGTCGGGCAGTGAGGCCTGCGCGGCAGCACAACCGGCCGCGCGGAGGAGGGAGCTGGCAGTCCCGCCGGCGCTTGTTTGAGGGGCTTGAGCATGAAGAGCAGAGATTAAAGAAGCACGACAGCCGTTGGATGGACATCCAACAGTCACTGCTCTCATGTGTTGACTAAGTTGACAGGGCGTTGCGTGTGCGTCAACCTTTTTTTATGAAAGCATACGCGTCACCCTGTAGTAGGCGCACAAGTCAGCCTCAAATCTGTCGAAAACAGCATACAGCCCATCTACCATTATTTCTAATAATGTACAGCCCATTTGCTAATTCTTAAGAATTTTTTTGGAGCCCATCTTCTTTTTGTTAGCATCCCACCCCATATTGTGGCCACGGTTAAAAAGTATACGAAATTTTGCATATTTCGGTGCGGTCAACTGTTTTTAATCCAGAAATATCGATTCACATTCAAACTATTTTGAAAAATAATTTATATAAGTATAGAATCCAAATAATTGTCCACGCATAAAGATCAATGGAATTTAAGATCTTGTAATGAAAAAAATTGAAAGTAATTCCCGGTTTGATGTGTTTTAAAAATGTACATCCCATTTCTGGGCAAACCGAATGAAACTCTCCTCGTCTTGAAAGATTTGCAGCCCAGCAGGGCCGATAAAGCAAGTAGGCCTTGTTTAGGTATTTCTTTTAAAAAAATAGAACTGGGCTAGCCATTTTTAGCAAGAAAAAAACACAACTGGGCTCATGATGTGGTAAACATAAATAAAACCCTGGCTAGACGGGCCACAGCCCCCGCACAGCCCCGTTGTTACCCTGATCCGTCGCTAAAACTAGTATAAATAACAACTGCTTGTTCCTAAAAAAAACTGCGCGACTTGTTGGGTCCCTGGTGTCAGCCGCTCGTAGTGTAATTCTCTCGTTTATTGACTACGTTTACAATGGCGTGAGCCCCAGATGTCCAGCCTTTCCTATGAAAATTTAGAGCCCATTTGATGTGCTAGTTCGAAATAAGTTTGTGGGTGCTGGTGGGGGCTAATCACTTTGCTTCTGTAATGCACAGTGAGCTCAAGCAGCCGGCGAGAGTGATGTTATTTCCCTTGGTTTGGATTTGTTACAATATTTCACTCTAAATTAAACGAATGGCAAGCCATTTTCCTTGTTTCAAAGAAAATATGACAGTCACAGCCGAGTTGAAAAGGGTAGGAACATCTAACTCCAGCTTACAAACTGTACAAAAGCACGAAGGTTAATTGTTCATCAGGTTTACAAAAAAAACTAGATTGAAAAGGGCAACAACATCTAACTCCAGCACTGTTTTCGGCAGTCACAGTCAAATACATCGGTCAGGTCTATAGAATGAACATCCTGGGTCATAAAATTTACTGGATTATGACCACAATATGTTGTAAATAGAAGCCCGGCACATTCAGAAGCTCTTTTGCCCACCTGAAACTCCTTTTTTTGCTCTTCGACATACCCATCCGTCAAAACCATGCTGCTGATAAACTTAAGCCTGATGGATAATAGTAACCTCGCATTCAGCAGGAAGAATGTGACAAATCTTGTGTTTGCACGGTTGGCTACATATCATTCTAGCGTTATTGTCTTCAATCGAATCTCATGAGAAGTAAGAAAATCCCGATGCTTATGAATCCACCAATTGGTTATAACTTTCTTACCCCGTCCTGTTGCCTAAATAGACATGAAGATTGAAAACAGTTAAGGTCTAAAAGAAGAGTGTCGAAAGAGTAGCAACAGGTGAACGGTTAATTCCAGTACACTATATGTGGGCTTCCAATGTGCGTGAAATTATCACCTTTATATACAAGTTCTCCAGACATGGAAAGCATTGTAGCAAGCCAATAATCTTGTTCAGATCAAAACTATTCATTTGGATATATAAGATCTTGACAGAATCCAGCACCATTGATAGGCCATCCATGGAGAAACTCTTCATTGAGCATAGAACATAATATTAGTACAAAATGTGTGCTCCAAGATGATATATAAATTATGCGTAGAAATTTAAAATGCAGCTTATGGTTACAAGTGTAGATGATAATATAAAGTACCTGAAGAACTATGGAGCCAAACACCATAATGAAATGAGCACAGAGATCATGTATTACACCCAAGGTCTCCAGTTTAGTCGCAGAGAGGACGGTTATTTGCAACGGTGAATAACTAGAATCAAGGATCAACCTTTGAAGTGAAGGGGCATCTTGGATGATGAGCTGCCTTCCGTCAAAAGAAATTCCAATTCTTACAAGGTTAGGCTACTTTATTTGGAGACAACCGATTCTAACTGTGAAAACAAGCACCAAGCACTCCAGCGCAGGGCAACTGGAGTGGATGATGCTGTGCAATGAGGCCTCCGATATACGAACCCGCACAAGTGAAAGTTTCTTGAGAAATGGGAGTCGAAGGTTTAGTACCAGATTGTCTGGTAGGTAGCACTGCGCAAAGGTGGCGGTGTGGAGAGAGGACGAAAACCCCGAGATGGACATCGGTGCTGAGGGCACAAGTTCATGGCGTTCGGTATGTGGTATGTGATTTCCAGGGGAATAGTAGAACTCAAGCAGTTGTAGTTCTGTGAATTCAGGGGATTCCAGCCAGGCGTCCACTGTGCAGGGCATGGTATGCTTGCTTAGGTAGCATGACGGGATGCAGAGGCTTTGAACGGAGCCCTGGTGGGAGGAGATGATGGCTCTACGGATTTCAAAATCATTGAAGAGAGATAGCTCACGACAGTCGAGATTAAGGGGAACAGCGTGCCATAGAGGGCGCCACCGAATTGAGAGGATTTGGGTGCGGCAACAATCCTTGGTGGGGAGAAGCGAGATGATCTCCCCAAGGATGGCGTCCAGGAGATCGCTGATGCGGTCCACCCGAGATTCTATGGGTTTCTGGGATCCGGTGGGGGCGGGGTCGCTGCTTCTCCCCGCGCTGCCGGGTGCGGGATCCACAATAGGCGTCGCCGCTAGCGGGAGCCTCATCTTCTTGGCGCTGGGGTCAGCCGACTCCATTTTCCTTGAGGGCGTCGCGTCGCGCTCACGGATTTGAGCAGAGTAATGAATGACGAGCCTAGTTGTAGTGCGAGCAAAGAAGAAGGGGAGCTAGGGGGTTTTCTATAGGAGTGAGGAAGAAGGGGAGCTGGGGTTTTCTGTAGGAGCGAGGAGGAAGAAGAGCACCCAGGTTTTTTTGGGGGGGGGTGTGCTGGGTGTGGGTAGCGCATCTCATTCAGTAAATATATGGGCTTTTGAATTGATTTTACTATTTACTAGTGTGGATGGGCTGTTTTGTCTTGGGACCCGAGAAACAATTACTACTAGTACAGTGGAGACACTCTACAGCTACCCAGAAAAACAATTACTACTAGTACAGTGGAGACACTCTACCGCTTCTGGCTCCTCCTAGGTCATTGAAACGTCTCCCTCTACTGAATGACGTTATACTTCTGTTCACCGACATGCGGGCCATGCAGCGCGCGGGCCCAAATGCCATCCACCAAATTAGAAGGCAGTATGCAGGCAGAGAGTCACCCCGGTCGTAGCGCGGTAGTAACGAGCCGTCGTATCACAAAACCCCAACTCCCCGCAGTCTAAGTTTGACGGACGAAGCAACCATCATTTCACTCTTTGCTGAATCCCCTTCTCCCTCACCGTCTTCAAGAAAGGCAACACTTGCATCTGCCACTGTTCTTCTCTCCGAAGGAAGGGAAGGTAAGCGGATCCGTGATGTTGGTATATTTTCGTTCAGAGGAAAAAAAGAAGTTTTGCAAAGCAGTAACCGATCCTCACTCTTTTTTTTCATTGTCATTGCGATTGTGTTTTCCTTTCAATGGTCTCCTACTATTTGTCAGTTTCATGATGGACCAAGGAGAACCAGGCAAAGATCTGCCGATATTGGAGCAGACGCGAGAGGCTGATCCCCACGAGACAGAGAGCTCCAAGAAGATGGAGGCAACCACCGAGGCGACCCCAGATACTGAGATGGTCAATGCCCCGTTTGAGGTTATAACCCCTGTGGCACTGCAGGAGCAGTTTTCCCCCTTCGAGGATGTGCCCCCCCCCCCCGGTGAGCCCCCCAAGGTGATTTCCTTCCTTGCCGGTCTCGATTGTGGTTTTTCATCTAAGTATGTGGTGATTTTTTTAGAAAAGGATGTATGTGGTGATTAATAATGCAAAATTTTATTAGCTTCGGTGCCATGGTATATGTAGTGGTTTAAATAACTTGTGTTTCTTATACTGAAAAGTAATTCAAAATTTGTTTCTGTTTCAATTAGAGCCCTGATGCAGACAAGGATTGTGTGGTTGTACATGTCACGCGCTATGAGGCGGACGACCTGAATATACGCACTGGGAAAACAGAGTCCTTAGGCTGTTGGATCCTGGAAGCCATTTGCGGTTATACCAATGAAGAGTTGTATTCCAGCCTCACTGTTGTCAGGCGTGTTGTCCAGGGTGTACTGAGGCACAAGAAGTTCAAAGCTACTCCTTCGTTTGTGAGGAATACTGTTCTTGTCAAGCTTACGCAGGAAGATGACGTGGCATGCCTCCACAAACAAGTTTATCAGTGGCAAGGCCACAAGGTTGTCTTCATGAAGGTTCACAGGATTGAGCTGCTGCGGGACGTCCTCGATGATGTTCATGGCAAGGTCCGTCTTGTGTCCAGCCCAAATTAGATCGAGGCATGAAATAGTTGCCCCAGCTAGTGTTTAATAGTAGTTTGGATTGTGTCTAATTATCTGAACCTTGCCTGTTATCAACCCCTCTGGGGCTAGTACTCTGTTTGAATCCGTCTATGAGAACTGCTGCTACTTTTGTGTGCCCGTGAATCATGTGAGAACCATCGTAATTGTTGCCGAAACAGATGCGTCCTCACTAGTTTTTTCATGAATATGGCATGGTAAGACATAAGTTGTCACGGTTTATCATACGAGCAGTGTGTGTTTTGATGAAATAGAGCACTCGTTCGAGAACCATGCGCCGCCGTATACATAAGTACTTGTAAACACTGTTGGTGCTACCCCAGTTGTAAGCAGTTGTGCAAAACACGACACATTGGCTCAGCTCGCTTCAACACTAGGCTATCGACCAGCTAACAATCAACAATCTGCTGTCTGACATATAAGCAACTATGTATCTTGTTACAGTGGTTCATGCAGTTAATTGAGGCCACAATGTAATAAATTCCAAACGTTCACACGCTAGTCCAGCGCTCATGTGGAACATCACATTAAACTCGTCTTCATAAAAAACTTGAAAAGCATAAGTTCAGCAAATTTATACATCTCAATGATTCATAGAACATATCAAACATATACTAGTTCACAGCAAAAGACAAAGTTGTGAGAAGGTTTACAAATCAGGAAAAAACAAGCAAGGCTTCTCTCTGAGCAAAGGGCCTCCCGGCAGGCTTAAATTTCCTGGAGTTCACTCTGGTTTTTTCTTGTTGCCACCATTCATGGTTAGGTTCTCTCATTCCAGAATAACCAATTATAATTGTGGTCTCAGCTGGAATGATGAACTGAACCATGCAGTGTACTGACCAGGTGAAATTCTTGTGCATTCCACTAAATTTAAGCACCGCTATTTGCAGAAATAAGCAGACCACAATGCCTCTTGTCTGCGCACCTGTCCAAAAAACCGCCGTGCAGCCGTGCCAGCTAGTCCTCGGTCCATGGATGAACTGGTAGAAAGTGCATTCCGGACTAGGATGCGGTTTTTTTCGCTCGTCCCTGCACTGCAATCAGGAAGTAAAACGTACGAATCAGCTTCTTTTAGATTGTGTTGGTCATTATACCTTAGTTACTACCAATGTAGGGATACCTTGAAGACGGGAGGTTAGAGGACGACAACGAGGTATAGCCATCTCATTTTGCGCAGTTATACTAAAACTGAGGTGTGTGCTTTTGATTGCGCGGATAGAAACGATACGGAGACAGACATCCCGAAACTATATGGAGACACACATCCCTGTTTGCGCAAATAAGAACTACGGTTATTTAAACAGTGACAGATATTACTACTTTCCCCCGTTTCCTCTTAGAACCAAGTCCTAGATTCATGCTACAGCTTTCCCACTTTCTTCCCTGTTTGAACCAACGCTTTGAGTCGACTATATGAAATAGCTTTACTTCTAATAATAGTAGAAGTCTAGGTGGCTTTGGAACAGCGAACGGAAGTAGAAAAGGATCCACACGAAGGGTGCTGTGGCAGTAGAGCAAGGCAGGTTTCGAAGGAATATATACCTGAGGGTCGTCGGCATGTCGCAAAGACGGCGTCGGGAGGCCGCATCTTGGCCACAATACCGCAGGGAGGAAGAAGGGGTCGGAGGCCCTCCCGAGCCGGCACTCTCTCGGAGAGAACGGCACGGCCGCCGATCGGGACGCGCGGGCAGCCGTTGGTCTCCTCCCTTGCCGCCGACGACAGCGTGAACGATGCACCTACACCCCTGCAGCGGTCGAGGTTGTCCGGCCGGATTTGTGACCAGCCGTGAGCTGAGAGAGAGTGTGGCCACCTATGTGTTGCTTAGATCTGGAGAGCATGAGAGAGTGAACGAGAGGAACCCTAGTAAAGCAAACACTAAGGCTCCTGCTTTTATATATAGTGGAGTGATTTTGTTGTACCAGCTTCAAAAAAATGCGCTCCTACGTGTACCCGCGAGTGGGTGTGAGAGAACTAGTGCGTGCGTGCACTGCTTCTCTTCGTGAGAGTACAATATACTATGCCCAAAGAACGTTCGCCGCAAGAGTAATAGTACAAGTGTGTGACGTGTGAGCTAAAATAAAATGTGCGCGCCGTCTTTTGTTTTTTAGAAGTTCTGAGGGTAGGGTGTGAAGAGCACATATGTGCGTGACGTCTACCTGGAGATAGACGGTGGGTGCGATGTGCGAGTCTGCGAGAGGGCTCGGGAGAGTCGTGACTCGTGAGGGTGCGTGTGCGTGAGAGAGAGGGGGCACGTATCAATGCAATGCATGTGTTCGTAAATCATTATCTGACAAACGTTCGCCACAAGCCTTTCCTGACGAACGCCGTAAGAACCGTTAGATCGGCATCCGACAGTGTCAGTTTTGCCATGTCATTTAATAGAACAGCCACTCATCCTACACACAAATCTTCCACGTGAGTGTTAGCAACTGCCGTATTCTCCATCTGTTCCGAAATGCAGTGCATATAGCTTTATTGAAAATTCGAACCTCGCAAACTTTTACTGAGTTTTCGTGTACCAAATTGCACATGTAGAATACCATGTATATGTCATTTCATTCATCTTCGAGAGGTAACTATAAAGTCGGGTGAGGAGTCTACAAAGAAAGACCATCGTATCACCTGCAGCAATTTCAAGCATCCTTTAGTGTCGAGGAATATCATAGGAACTCTATATGATATGATTTTTATAGGATTTTTTCCTTTAGAGCCAATTGGTTCATAGGAATATATTCATATACTCCACATTTCAAAGGAAATAAACATGATATCATTTCTATAGCTTTAGAGCCACTTGGTTCATATGAATAGATTCCTATACTCCCTTAATTTCAAAGGAAAATAAACATTAGCATATATTCAATAGAAAAGTTCCTATGATATGAACCAAATTACATCTCTTTTCTAATCCCTCCTCATAGGAATTGAGATACATGTCATCTCTAGATTCAATAGAAAAGTTCCTATGATGTGAACCAAATGACATCTCTTTTCCAATCCCTACTCATAGGAATTGAGATGCTCCATGTCATCTCTTTCCCTACAACTTCCATGTATACATCTTCTATTCCTAAATAGATAGTACAACCCACTAGTAGCTTTTTTCCAAAACATTCAACTATGGCACAAGAACTATATAGTGTGCCAATAACTTTGAAAGATGGTCGTTGGATGAAGCTAACCCGACAGTGCAGAGATAGGCAAATCCGAGCACTACTGGCCGTTGGATATCATCAACATTCCACCAGATCTGCCACATGTACAATTTAGAAGACTCCATGGTTGAACTTAAGCATAATGCACAAACCTCAAAACACAAGAACTTATCCTTTGTTCTAGAATCTTCTGTATCATAATTGATTATTTTTTTCTAAATGAATTGCCATTATTTGTTTTTTACTTTATGATTTACTCCCTCCGTTCCAAAATAGATGACCCAACTTTGCACTAACTCAAAGTTAGTGCAAAGTTGGGTCATCTATTTTGGAAAGGAGGGAGTACAATGCACAACCCCATGAATCTTAACATTTTTATAGAACTTATTGATTTTGAATGAGATGAACTATAAGAACTAAACGAACATCCACATCATGCATATATGACTCAAAGCTTTACATGCTATAGTGTGTATTTATTCATAATTTGGTTTCGAAATCTCATGCGTTCAATACATGTGTACTCCCTCCGTCCGCGAATAAGTGTACTTCTAGCCTTTGTTCTAAGTCAAAGTTTTAAAATTTTGACCAAATATATACAAAAGAGTAGTAACATATATGACATAAAATTGATATATTATGAAATTACAATTCAAAACGAATCTAGTGATACTAATTTAGTGTCATAAATGCTGCTACTTTTCCCTATAAAGTTGGTCAAAGTTTTAGAACTTTGACCTAAGACAAAAGCTAGAAGTACACTTATTCATGGACGGAGGGAGTACCTTACTAGTAGTTTTGAGTAGAGTAGCAAATTTCACGCGGCCCCGGGTATATCAAAATGCAGGGCCCATGCATCATTGCCTTTCGGTCGAACCTACGTCCATAATTTTTTGTACGTACTAAATCTCCACTGGTCCCCGAACCCAAAATACTGCCTCGTTCCCGTAAAACCAAGCGGCCCACACATATTTAAGGCGTCGGCTCGAACCCGTTTACTACGACGTGGCCCCGCACGCCGTAGTACTCCTACAAACCCTACCGCCGCACTCATCTTCGGTTTTCTTCAAGAGGACGAGGGAGAAGCTGATTTGTAGTGGAGGCGCTTTTAAAAAAAGGATCTGCAGCGGAGACCCCTACCCTAGGGTGCCCTAGGTAGCTGCCGCGCGCATCATTGTTTTCTCTTTTCTTTATGCTCTTGCGCCCTAGAGTGAAATGATGGTTGCTTCGTCCGTCCAGCTTAATGCGGGAAAGGTGGGGCTTTGTGATTTGACCCCTTGTCGCTCATTTTCTACTACTGCGGCGCTACGACCGGGGTGCCTCCAATTCCAACCGCTGCTCCGAACTGTAATTTGGTGCATCGCACGTGGAACAAGACGGTGGATGAGCCACATGTCGGCCAAAGGGGTCCTGTTAAGTGTGTCGCCATTTCGTGTGCGGACTGACCCTGCTTTAGTTGCTATGCCAACACGACAGGAGCAGCCTACCACTTGGTTTTGCTCCTTGGTGAATCTCGACTATATTGATCTAAAAAGATACGTGCTGAACTACCCTCTCTGTATCGGTTTTTTTATTTTTAGGCGTCCCGGTTTATAGGGCCTGCACGTAGTTCTAGGTCATACATTTGACTAACTAAATAGGAGTTACTATGTCACAAAAAGTATATCATTGGATTCTTAAGCGGATGTAGTTGTATTTAAAAGTCGAGGGCGGGGCTTTTCCTGCGCGGTAGGCGGCGGGGCAGTTCCGCCTAGTCGGTTCGACAGAGACGCGAGAAGACGAGGGAGTAGCTGCTGCAAACGTAGGGCTGTGTGATTTGACAGCGAGTTACTGCTGGCAAGTGGGGCCCCGTGATTTGACTTGCCATTATCATTTTAACTGCGGCGCTACGACCGGCGTGAGTCTCCTAGATTCCTGACCACCTCCATACAGGTGCCTCTCCCATTGTTCCACCATGTAGTAGAGGCTGGCTCTTGCATGAGAGCCCACTTCTCCACTTTTTCCTTGCCTCTCTTTCCACCACATATGCAAAAATGCCATGTAAAGCACACTATTGTACTTACTTTTACTTGCTCCTACAGGTGCTTAAGCTTGCCACATAGGTATAAAGTCTGATGTGGCAAGTTAATCAAGAAGAGAGAGACTAGTTTGGTGACCCAACGAAGAAACGATGCTAAGCGCGTGTACCAAGGTGAAAAGACAATTTCGAGTCTATAGCTAATTAAATGAAGCAAACTTAGCAACACCATTTCATTGGAAGAGGCCAATCCTTGGCAAATGCAATAAATACACGCGCTTACTAGCACCGTTTCTTCCTTGAGTACAAAGAAAGAGATAGAGAGGAGTAACAAAAAATACACTTATAGCCAACCTTGTTGTAGTATGAGTGACTAAGTGATGACTATGTATGACATGCCAACATCAGATAGCCTAATGCACCGTGTTAAATCTCCAAGGCGCGACCGCGCGAGCGACGCGACGGTCGTGGTAGGCGCGACCATGATACGGGCTGCTGGCAGCCCTTGGATCTGAGATCAAACGGTCGCATGCTAAGTTGCTGAAAATTTGCAGAATAACCCTCCAGGATAGGATATTCACCCATAGGTCTAGAATCACGCCATGCAACCGTTCGATCTCAGATCCAAGGGCTCTCGGAAGCCCGTATCATGGGAGAATGGAAAGCCACTACCCTGCCGTTCGCACGCTGACAGTTCGCTCCTACTCGTCCACGCACGTCCTTCAATACTACGGCGGTTCGCTCCTAGTCGTCCCGTCCATTCACATTACGGCAGTTCCACTAATCCTAACCCTCCTCCCAAATCCATGGCGTCCCAAATCTCCATGATCGACGGTGAGTACAAGGTTAGAACCATCACCGGCGATGAGTTCGACGTCATCTACACCCGTTCTTCCGCGACGGTGAAAGGATGCCTTTCTCGCTTCAGACGCATGTTCGAAAACTCAGATGATGAGTGGGTCGTTGGGCTAGATGTTGAGTACACCACAGTCCTGGGACGAGAGAAGGATCTAAAGGACGAAGAGAGGAAGAAGCCCGCCGTGATCTAGGTTTGCGTGCATGACTTATGCTTGGTCTACCACATATGCCATGCCGACGTTGAGTTCCAGGATTTTAAGGACTTCCTCGGGAGCAACCTAGTCAAATTCATTACTGTAGACAACCCTTTCGTTGTAACCATCGTCAAGAAATCCTGGGTCGGATAGGCCTCGTTGTAGGCAACCCTTTCGACCTCCAGAAGAATCGGCTAGTGCCCTCTCGTCAGCCTTCAATGCTGACCCTGGCAGGAGCCATGGTTCATCCTTTGTACGGTAAACTGGTGAACCCTCCATACACGTTTCATCGTCATGCATGGCAGTGGAATTTACTAGATATAGACCACATCCACTATGCTGCAATGGATGGCTACCTTTGCTTTAATATCTATAAGGGTTGGATGAAGAGCAACAGCCAAGTGTGCGGTTCAAGCAAAGAATTATCGGCCAAGAGGAATAGGGACAAGGACGAAGTCGAGGACATGGACGAGGACTCCGAGTAAGGTGGCAGTGTCCTTGCTCATGGTGGTTCTAAACTTCTAATGCAGTGTCTACCGGATTAGTTGCATAGTTTAATTTCAGGTGTGCTTAGTTTAATTTGAGGGGTGTGTTGTGCTGAGCCCCCAGCAGAACTATGTTATGTTTCTTCTCGTTACTTTAACTCTTCAGTATGTACATACTACTAGTATTTCTTTAATTGAATTTAGCAACCCAATTAAGCACGTACTAGCTTTTTTAATAGTACTATATGCATAATTTGGCGACGAGCGCTCTCTATATGTACCACCTTTTTTTAATTTCAAGTTTTGCTCCATGGCGCAATCCATGATAGTACTACTGTACAAGAGTATAATTTTTTTTAAAGGCTAGAGTACTGTTCATCACATATATAGGCAGTTAAATTCTCAACCTAGAACGACGTGCATGCCATGTAGTAAACCGATATGGAGGAAGTATAGTAAAAATGAGGTGATTTTACCGAGCGATCGGCGGGGGAGCATGGCCTGTCATGCAGTCCCACGTGTCATGATGTACCAAGGCGATGCGCGTGTCCCTCTTGAGGCAGAAGCGATACTAGTACGTGGTTTGAGATGATGGCGAACCGAAGGCCCTGTTTGGATCAATGGGTTAGAGTTAGTTTGGGTTAGTTTGGACTCAACTAACTCAAAAAGATCCAAACATGAGGGTTAGTTTGGGTTAGATGCATCTAACCCATCCAAAAACACTAACCCATACAAGAGGTGTTTATTTGGGTTAGTTCTTCTCAAGGCCATTAAAAAATATATTTTTCTCTCACTCTCCTTGTAGCAGATCCCTCCCCACTTCCTCGAAGCTTATCCTCCTCTTCCTCCCTCCCTCTCGCACCGTCCGTGAAGGCGCCTCGCCGTATTCGCGCTCCATCTAACCCTGCCATCCAAACACCTCTTTGGATAGAGTTAGTTCAGGGTTAGTTCAAGGTTAGAATCTAAATCTAACCTCTAACTGAGTTAGAGTATCCAAACAGGGCCGAAGTGTGAAATAAGGGTTGCTTCGTCCGTCTGGGAAAGTGCGGCATTGCGATTTGACGTCTCATTGCTCATTCCTACTGCTGGGCCGGTATGAGTGGGGTGCGTCCCCCCTGCTGTTCTGCACTGTTATTTGGTGCTTGAAACGTCGACCCGGTTGCTATATGTCCCACATGTCGGCGACAGGAAGTACATAATTCATGAAAGGGAGCGTCGACGGAGGAGTATACTACTACAGAATTCATGAAAGGGAGCGACTTAGTTTTGGAAAAATCTGTTTTTACGGAGTACGTACCCACTAGGGTTTATAGGGCTCATCTAAAAAACATTCATTTTTCCGTTTGATAAGTCTCAATTCTACTCCACTATACTAGTAGTAGTACCATTACATGTTGGATTTCTAGGTGTGTTAGATCACCCGACGCAAGCAGTGTTAAGAGGAAACTAACCAATGCATGTACAAGTTCATGGAAATTTAGTGGTCATTCATGCATTCGTTCTAATTAATGCCTCGGTAAACACAACTTCTTGAGAAAAATGAGCGTACTAATTACTTGTGCAAACTACGAAATTAATTCGACCACTCACCGTCTACCTTGGTTGGAGAGATTTTGAAATTGAGCCATAAACTGGAAAGGAGGGAGTAGTAACTTTTGTCACGATTACTATTTGTGGCCTTGTATAGATGCAAAATGTATTTTTTATAGTGGCCTTGTATAAGTAAATGGAGGGAGTACTAACCAAAGTACGTAGTAGGGACGAGGAGTAAACGGAGGGAGTAGTAAAATTTCTCCTCGGGCTGCGAGCCACCGCGCACGTGGGCGAGGGAGCGGGCGTAAGGCGTGGTAAGCAAGCTTCACCTCATCCTGCGAGCCACCGCGCCCGTGGGCGAGGGAGCGGGCGTAAGGCGTGGTAACCAAGCTTCACCTCATCTTGCGAGCCACCGCGCCCGTGGGCGGGGGAGACGGCGTACTAAGCAAGCTTCTCCTCGTTCTATGAGTTGACGGGACACATCAAAAGTACTCCAGTGTATAGAGCCTTGCCTCTAAGGTAGGCCGCACATGGTTTGCCTCTTTTTTTAATTTAACATAACGCATCAAGTCGCAATTTGTTTTTTCACCCGTGGTAGACGATCCTCCCTCCAGCAAGTGGACAACCAGTACACGTGCCGAATTACCATGTGGGCTGCCTTTTTCGTACAGAAATGAGCTCCACCGTGTACCCGCGCGGGTGTGGTTCTCAAAAGAGATGGGATTACGTGCGCCGTGCGTGCACCTCTTCTCTTCGTGCACGTCCCCCACCTACATGGGTGTGTGTGAGAGAGATACAAACCTAGACATAATGTGCCGTCCATCCCCATGCCTCCGCCCAGTCCGACCACCAGTCACCACCACGCCCAACTCCTCCTCGCCTTATCTCTCATCTTTCTCCCTCCATTTTTATATACAAGGGGCCACTATCAAAATTACAATTTGCAGATATACAAGGCCACTAACACTAATCGATGCAATATTAATGGTGTTTGCCTCGTGGTACTAGCAAAGGAGGACATTAATTATCCTCGGCATGCATGCGGGAGTTTGTAAAAAAATGCATCTTGATGTTCCGTGCAATGCACGGGCATCTTGCTAGTCCATGAAAACAACACAAGGCAAAATTCCATGGCGAACGAGGGATTTGAATCTGTTGGGAGGGGCTGTTTGGATCTTGCCCGGGGTAGCCAAAATATTGGCGACTACTTCGCCATGGCCGGCACCGGCTCGAGTTCATCCTAACATCGCCCTCTTATATGGAGCCCATGCGGGGTCGACGAAGGTCCTCGCAACAAAAGGATCCGACAAGACACCTGCTGTGTACGCCGGCATCGCCTCCGCTGTGGCCTTCATTGGACCCAAGCGGTGGCGGCCTCCCGTGTTCTACTTCTCCTCGATGATGGCGGTGGACGCGGAGGCGCTGGCCACCGACTCGCCGCTCTCCGTGCACCCGGCTTCTGTCGCTGCTTGCATGGCGCGGTCGCCGGCATGGGAGTCTCGGCCACAGAAACGGGAGACACGGTACGAGGCGGTGGCATGGACGGCAGCAACGACGCCCATGCGCCGCTCCTCGTCGAGCTGGCCTGGAGCGGTGAGTTGCTGAACCGCGCGCCATCTTGGGGCGGCAACTGGCTCCGTTGAGCGAGGGGAGGGAGGTGGATCAGCGAGCTACATAGCTCATATCCGGCGGGTTACCCAGCCGGCTTGGATGCAGAATAACTACTCTTCGTAAGCCATTGTAAGAGTGGACAAAATGGTGGAGGAGATAGGGGAGCGGCGGAGGTGTGTGATTCTTGGCCGGCGTTTGGCCTCGTTTAAATAGGAGATTAAATAGACGGCGGACGGGAGGAGCTCGGCCGGCGTTGCGTTTAACGCCGGCCCGGTCATGAACGGACGTGTGTCTAGAGTGGGTTTCTCGGCTTCCACACGGGCGGGTTTCATGGAGGCATTTGAATGCGGCACGGAGGCATGTTCAGCCGGGCATGCCGCGAGTGGCGCCCTCGACTCTGACCTAGGACACCGTGCCGTTCTTCCACTGACGTGTGGGCTCTTTGGGTGCATGGCCTGCATGTCAGTGACCCAACGCAGGCAGCGCACAGCACAGGAACCTTTGGTGGGCCAGGGCGGTCAGAAGCGGGCATTTCATAAACTGATGATTGTTCATTGAGTGTGATGTCATCTTTTTCATGTAGATAAGCCTACTATGTTGATAGCCCGTTCGATACGTTGTGATTCATAAAGACTGCTGCAAACATCAATGTTCTGCTTATCACAGATAAGATTGATTAATACCCGTAACAATCCATGTCCTTAACAAAGGGTGTATGCACGTATAGGTTGAACGTGTGTCTTGCGTCGTGTGCTGTGTGCATGCAGGCGTGCGAGTGTTGCGTGCGTGCAAGGGTACGTTTCAGTGTTGCATGCATGGGTGCGTATGTGCGTGTGTTTGTGAGTGCATGTGTACGTGTCAATGTTGCACGCCAGCATGCGTGCGTGTGTACGTGTCAGTGTTGCACGGCTACATGCGTGCGTGTCTTGCGTGCATGCATGTGTACGTGCGGGGTGAGGCTACACGTCAGTCGACTGACTTTTTCATCTCTGGTCATTAGATTTTCCAGCCGTTGGAAACGAAATCAAGGGCCTCCAGTTTATCATCAAACTCCACCCCCCGGAGCCACCAGCCACCACCGGCCGAACCACCAGCCCCCGCCGCCCGCGGCCGGCCCGCCCTCCCCGAAACCACTCCCCACCGCCGGTCCACCGCCGCACCGGCCATCCCTCTAGCCCCCCCCCCCCCGCCGAGCTTTCTCTAGGGATCCCCACCCCACCACCCAATGAACGGCCCCAACCGCCGATGACGGCCAACCAGAGGTCTCACGACTTCGAATACCCGCCGACCACTAATTTATTACCATTTCTGTCCTTCATATACGCGCCGACGGGTGGGCCCTATGGTAATGTGCGCTACTGAGTGTGGACCATTTGACTGGTCAATTGATCGTGTTATCAACAAATTACGGAGCTGTATGGTGAGCCAGTGACCGTACGATCACCCTAAAATGTACTCCTATTTTATTAACACAGTGCAGACTCAAACTACCATTTCTTTCTTTCATATACGGGCTGACAGGTGGGCCCCACGGTTACGCGCCCCGATGGTGCAACACTAGTTGCGCCGCGTGGAACGTTTGACTGGTCAATTGATTGTGTCATCAACAAAATACAGAGTTGTACGGGTGAGCCAGTGACCGTAAAATCATGATATGTATTTGTTTAACACGGTACAGACGCAAGGGCTCATATATATGCGCAAGCACTCACCGCTATAAGCGCACACACGCGAACCCGACCCCTATGAGCACCTTCGAGAGAGTGGGCCAGCATATATGATCTTGAGATTTTACGAAGTCACCATAGGTGCCTCGTAGTCGAGTGGAACGTCTCCTCCCACTGAACGTACGTTGCCGGAAAATACTAAAATTAACACAAGATAAATGCGAGCACCGGGACTTTAACCTTGGTGGGCTCGAGAAACCACTGTCCTCTAACCATCCAACCACATGTTGGTTAGCATGACAAAATGTATGCGGTGACCGTGATGAGCTTATTATGAAGTCTAGTGACCATATCGCGCTTTCGCTTCAAATACAATGACCGTAAGTGTCGTCAACAAAATACGGAGCACGCATCAAATGCAAAGTCCGTCAATGTCATCAACAAAATATGGAGACGTATCGTGAGCTAGATACCGTTGTACTATTGTATATGCTTATTCTCTTAGTGGCCGATTGCGTGTGTGGTGTGGTGGGCACATCATTTCTAGTTGTGGTGGGTCAACATGAAGACTCATGGGTCAGTTCCATCCTGCGCCACATGTAGGTTGGACCGAGGCGTGTTATACGAAGACCCATGTGGAGGACTCGGCGTACAACACGAAGCTACCAGAGTCGCGGAGGACTCTATCCCCACTGGTGATAAGACGGCTATATATGATTTGTAACCCTAGGCCCTTAGTATGTTATACAAGCTTGGGAGCTAGTTCGTCGATAGTATCCACACACGCACAATGCCTGGTATTCACGTGTACTTTGTACACACCCCTATCACTAATATAGGAGTAGGCTCTTTCTTCAACTGCAATTGAATTCTAGCATGTGCATGTGTTTATTTCATATTATCGATCCATAGAGTGAGAGCGGTTTGAAATACAGGCAATGGATGCTTTTGCAATTCATATATAAACATTAATTGGTGCACTCCATGTTGTTAGTGTGAAGAACTTTATACATTTGTCACTTGCATGGATACATTCCAAATTGCTAGCTACGAAATAGAATACATGTCGAATTCAACATAAAGGGGGTTTCGAAGATTCAAATTCATAGGAAGTGCATTCATATATTTGAACCCGAGATAATGGCATTTGAAAATCAGATGTAAAAGGGGGCATCAATCTTTGTTGTGAGTTTGAACATGCTATTTATATATTCATATGCATATCTAAATTTTTTTTTGCAACCAAGGAGATTATATCTGGAACCATGCATGAATTGAGGTAAGTTGCATATTTTTTAATATATACTCGTGTACAATGTATATTCAAATGTACCCCCTCCATTCCAAAATAATCGTAGCTTTAGGATTTTCAAGAGTAAAGATTTGTGAAGTTTGACAAATCCTGAAAGTTCAATTCAAGAGAACCGAAAACGTTAATGCTTTTGCTCCCAAATATTGAACGAAGCTCCAAATAGGCCTCTGGTCACCCGAAACCGCGCGAGACTAATGTTTTGGTGGTAGGAAATTACTGTCCTGACTCTGGCCCGTGTAGCCAATCGGCCCGATGTCCAAAGGTCTAAACCGGGGTAGGTTTGTAACTTCACCAAGACGCCAGAGAAGCATTCATACGCCGTGGGCGCCTACCCATGCGCTCGGCCGAAATCTATCCCGCCCACATTTGGGACACCTAACATGACTGTCCTACCCCCAACCCGCAATATGTCCAAAATTTTAGATGGGAGGAAAGTTTGTAACTTTCCCCAAATTTCAAACAAGCGCGTCTTAAACCGAAACATTGTTCCCCCTTAGTTCCCCGCCTCCCTCCGTTTCCCCATTCATACTCCGTGGGCACGAAAACGCCCTCTCCACCAGCCGCGAAACCCCAGTCTCCTCCGTCCTCCACCCCATAGCGGCCAATCCACTGCCGCCCTCCTCCATCACGCCGGAGCCGGTACCCCGACGTCGTCGTCCAACGCAACCGCAACCGCAACGCCCTCAAGGACTTAGCAGCTGAAGCCGAGGCAGAGCTGCCTCCATGACACCGACGCCGACGTGCGCCGTACCAGAACCACTCCGACCACGCCGTCCTGCGCCTCACTACTGCGGCTCCACTGTCGCAACCGTCCACCGCACCAGAGCTGTTCCTGCTATGCCGTCGTTCGCCGCCTCGGATCTGCTTCCCCACCGCCGACAGACGGCCACCGCACCACACTCAACAACTTGGCCATGGGTTCGTCCAAGGCTGCACCGTCCTCCACAACTTCTGGTTTCCGGCGAACAACAAGAAGATCATCGGAAAAACAGAAGGAGGACATAGCACTGCTAGCAGAAAGAGGTACTCCTCTTCCCATATTTGTGCAAATCTTACATGTCCGCTCACACCGTATTCATACCACGAAAGAAACTAGTTGATCACTTCGTATTGCATCTTCTTCGTGATACTAAATGCACAAGGTTTCCTCCCTTTTACTATTTCACCTTTGCTAGAGGTCAGTAGCCCGCCTGGATTTCAATTCAGGGTCAGTCGAACCGCAATTAAAAGAAGCAGCACCCGCTTAGGTGCGCGGAGTACCTAGTCCGCCTGCTCCCCGGGGAAGCGGGGTGTGGGCGCAGGAGCTGCTTGCGCCCGATCTGGAGGTCGGCGGGGCTTGAATGGATGGCCGTGGGGGCGGTGCTAAGCACGGCGGTGCGGTGAGGTTGAGGGGAGGGCGCAGGCAGGGGAGGAATACTGGGTCGGTGGTCGCTAGCGTTTCGAGGAAGATCGTCAACACTGACTGGCTGGAGGTAGATGAAGGCGATCTGCCCGTTCTTTGTACATCGGACGGTGCAGAAAAAATGGACTGACCTATTTGCTTTCAGTCGACTGTTATTTTCATAGAATCCTGTAGTAATTTAGTGTGCCATGCATGTTGTAGAGCTATCATATGTCTCCCGTCATTTATTTCTCACCGACCTGCTATCTGCTACCTTTACACTGTACTAATTGTGCACACACTTCACCCATACTCACACTATTGTTTTTTATGCATGGGTATTTCAGACTCTGACGCAGTGTTGATGAATGCAGAAAAGAAAAGACAGAAGTCGATCCAGTGTAATTTGAAGATAAGCACTAAGTGTTCCAGCGCTCTAACGGGTGCAGTGTCAGCAGTTGGAGACAGTAAACGTAGCTCTGCAGTTGATGATATCAATTGCCACACACAACCATCCCAGGTGCTTGATTTAACTTCGCGCTGTCAAATGTGGTTGCATGTTGCATATGGTGTCTAGCTTGTATTGCTTCCAATTTGGTTAAATTGCATCTGCTTACTTTACACATTATACCTTTGATAATGACATGCCTTCCTGTTTTCGATACATACTACATATGTCTATTAACCATGTTCGTACATCAAACTAATGCTCTTTTGTATCCCTCGTCAATCACTTATGATGAGACAGTCACCCGGGTGGGTTACTGTGAGACCCCATACTCGTTTAAAGAGTGCAGTGTCATCCTCCCCACTTGATTCTCAAGAAACAGCAAGGCTAAATGAAGATAGTCAACGTAGCTCTCTAGTTGATCACCGCAATTCCCCCACACCACCATCGCAGGTGCTTGCTCTTACTTGGCAGTGTGATATGTGGTTGCATGTTGCATACGGTGTCTAGCTTGTAATGCTTCTAATTAGGGTAAATTGCATCTGCTTAGTTTACACACTATACCTGTGAATATGACATGCCTTCCTATTTTTGGTACACACTACATCTATGTGTTAACCTTGTTCTTACATGAAACTACCTCTCTTCTGTATCCTGCATCAATCACTTACGATGAGTCACCTTTATTCGTTGCATATTGCATATTATTTCTAGCCTGTTGCCATGTATTGCTTCTAATTTGGTCAAATACATTTGTTAGGGCACCCTTTTAATTTGGCAGAGTGATATTGGTTTCATCTTTCATATGGTTTCTAGCTTGCATCGATTCTAACAAGTTCAAGCACCTTGTGCTTAATTTACACTTTATACATCATACATGTCAATATGTCACGCCGTCCTGTTTTTCATACATATTCCATCCTCCTATCATGCGGCTGCCTTACATGAAAGTAGTGTTCGTCAGTATCATGCATCAATGAGTTCTAAAGAGCAAATTTTATTCCTTTTTTTCTTGTGGGTTTGACTTGACAAGGCAAAATCAAGAAAGAGGAAGGAAAAGACTAAGGAAGGCGATGATGGTGGTCCTCTGCAGCAACGTAAACAGAGCATATGTACCGATTCTCCTTGTACTGATAGTGCATTACAAGGTCCAAGTCTCCGCTCCCCTACTCCACCATCCAAGGTGCTTGCTCTAACTTGGCAGTGTGATATCTGGTTGCATGTTGCATATGGTGTCTAGCTCGTATTGCTCCTAATTAGTGTAAATTGCATATGCTTAGCTTACACATGATACATGTGAATATGACACGCTTTCCTGTTTTTGGTACATACTATATCTTATGATAAGGCACCTTTAAGTCGCCACTGTGATATTGGTTGTGTCTTGCATATGATTTCTAGCATGTACTGCTTCTAATTTGTTGAAACGCCATACAGTTTGAACTTGGCAGAGTGATATTGGTTGCATCTTTCATATGGTGTCTAGCTTGCAGTGCTTCTAATTTGTTGAAATGCCTTCTTCTTAGTTACCACATCATAGGTGTGAATATGTCACACCATCCCGTTTTTCATAAATATTCCATCCTCGCATCATGTGTTTGCCTTTCATCCGAGTAGTGTTCGTCAGTATCATGCATGAATGAGTTCTGAAGAGCAAATTTTATTCCTTTTTCTTATCGGTTTGACTTCACAATGCAAAATCATTACACCTGAAAGAGATTAGTCCGACAGTGGATGATGGTGGTCCTTCGGAGCAACTCAAACTGGGGGTCTCTACAGATTCTACTCCGCCATCCTCCCAACAAGATTGGCAAGACAACACAAGGCTGGACAGTCAACGTAGCTGTGTAGATGATGAGCACATCTCCCCTACTCCACCATCAAAGGTGGTTGCTCTAACTTGACACTATTATATGTGGTTGCATGTTGCGTATGATGTCTAGCTTGTATTGCTTCTAACTTGAATTGCATCTGCTTACTTTACACATAATGCCTGTGAATATGACACGTGTTCCTGTTTCTAGAACATACGTGTACATGATGAGCACATCTCCCCTACTCCACCATCACAGGTGCTTGCTCTTACTTGGAACTGTTATACGTGGTTGCGTTTTCCGTATGATGTCTAGTTTGTATTGCTTCTGATTATGTTGAATTGCATCTGCGTAGCTTACAACTTATACCTGCAACGATCACTTACCCATAAGACACATTTAACTTGGGACTGTGATGTAGGTTGCATCTTGCATTGTCTTCTAGCTTGTACTGCTTCAAATTTCTTGAAATGGCACTTACGACGAGACACTTTTTACCTGATAGAGTGATATTGGTTGCATGTTCATATGGTGCCTAGCTTTCATTTCTTCTAATTTTGTTGAAATGCCTTCCGCTTACTGTTTTTTCATACATATTCCATCCTCCTATCGTACGTGTGAATATGAAACGTTGTCTTTTTTTGTATATATTCCATCCTCCTATCCTGCGCTTGCCTTAGATCAAAGTAGTGTTCGTCTATATCATGCATCAACCAGTTATGCAGAGCTAATTTTATTCATCTTGTGGTTTTGACTTCATAAGGCAATATCAGAAAATAGGAAGGAAAAGAGTAAGTTAGGGGATGTTGGTAGTCCTCCGCACCGACGCAAACAGAGACTCTCTAGATTTGCCACTGCTACTGCTAATGAAGTTGAAGTCCCAAGTCTACATGATGAGTTCATCTCCCGTACTCCACCATCGCAGGTGCTTGCTCTAAGTTGACAGTGTGATAATTGGTTTCATGTTGCATATGTTGTCTAGCCTGTATTTCTTCTATTTTGATTAAATTGCACCTGCTGAGTTTATACGTTATACATGTGCATATGACATGGCTTTCCGTGAATAGAATACACTGCATCTATCTATCATACCATGTTCTTACATCAAAGTACTGCTGTTGTGTATCCCGCATCAGTCACTCATGATTGGACGTTTTTAACATGGCAGTTTGATAGTGGTTGCATCTTGCATTGATTTCTACGTTGTACTGCTTCTGATTTTTCGAATTGCCACTTATGACAAGACACTTTTAACTTGGCAGAGTAATATTGGTTGCATCTTTCATATGGTGTCTAGCCTGCATTACTTCTATTTTCTTGAAAATCCTTTTGCTTAGTTTGCACATCGTAGCTGTGAATATGTCATGCCGTCCTGTTTTTCTTTCATATTCCATTCTCATACGGTTGTCTTACATCAAAGTATTGCTTGTCTGTATCATGCATCAATGAGTTCTGAAGAGTGATTTTATTCTTTTGTGTTGTGGGTACAGCTTGACATGGCAAAGTCAAAAAATAGCAAGGAAAATAATATAGTAGGGAGTGTTGTTACTCGTCGGGTGAAACGGAAAAGGTTCTGCCGTCGAGATTCTGCTGGTACTTATAGTGCAGTAGAAGGTCCAAGTCCACCGGCTAAATCTAAAAACACAGTATCACCTGCTCCACCAGCTGCAGCATCCGCTTCAACTGTACCAGCGTCTCAACCAGTTACTCGTTCGTTTGCTCCGGAACTGGCCAGTTCCCAAGTTGCCTTCACACCTAATGCTACTTCCGAAGCACTGCTGACACAACAGGACTTGGCAAGATCAGATGAACCTCATGAGCATCAACACCAAGATGGTACCTGACCGAGTCAAGTTGCAGTTGCATGCTCCTTTATATGTACTCTCACAGTTTGATGTACACTAACACTTTCCATATTCGTTGTTGAACTAGCACCACGTCGCAAGCAGAAATAGACATCTGGGATAATGCTTGATAGATTAACAAAATCTAAAGGAGGAAGAATGGAGATCCATTTTGAGGCAGGTTTAAAAAGGCCACGTGATGCTACAGAGTCTGCCAAGTTAGTATCAGAGGCAGCCATTGCCGTTAGGTGTCATGCACGTATCCTCCCAACATGGATCCAGTACAGGAATGAGAAAGACAATACCCAGTTTAACACCTTCCTTGACCATTTATCCGTAAGTAATGTTATTCATCGCAATTAGTAATATTGTCTTGCTCTGTCCCATACTTTCTAGCTTCCTCCTAATAAGACTCACATTCTTTTTTCAACAGATGAGGTTCAAGTTGGATCCGAAAGATGATGCAACTAGACAAGCATGCACTCATGTTTTTCAGTCCGCTCTGTGACAGTATCGGTACCACCTTAGAAAATCTCACTTTGAAGGCAAGGCTAACAATGAAATCGCCCAAACATCTCCAGTGGAATATATTACAGATGAAGACTGGACAGCCCTCATTAAACACTGGTCTGATCCAAAGTATCAGGTAGGCTATATGTATTTGATCAGACCACATATTGAACTTGTATTTATGTATGTGCCTTACAAGTGTATCTTCTTCTAGGCTAATTGTTTGAAGAACAAAACCAAACGTTCTAAAGTGAAATTCCAACAGACCACAGGATCTCGTAGCTATATTGCACACTGCAAGGCTCTTGTAAATAGCTGCTACTTCCTTCTTTTTTTGTGCCATATTATCGTATCTATATTGACTTGTTCCAAATACAGAGGAAATACCGTGCGGACCAAAAAGAACCTGAACTGAATGCAGTGCAAATCTTCAAGGATTGCCACACCAGCAAGATGAAGGGCATGAGCACACCAATTCAAGCCGCTGTTGTAAGTCCTTACTCCTCCTGCCTTGAACTGATTGGTACTGTGATGTGTTCATTTAACTACTTGGTTTGCAGCCAATGTCAGTTACTCTGTTCACTTTTATTCACAGTTGTCTTAACGTATCATTTCACCTTACATGGTTTAAAATAGATGAAGGATATTCTTTTGGTCTTGATCTGTAATCTAGTTGTTATGTTCACGTGCGCACACAATGATAAAATAGCATGTTTGTTTTATATCTGTTTGCCCATGATATGAATGATGTCATACTATGTTCATCCTACTTTAAACCATGTCTCTTTATCCTTAGATGTCAACGAATGTGAGGAAATAGACAATACAGTAGGCATGCTGCATGGACATATGTTCCGAAAGTGATTTTATTATGTAGTTAGCACTACAATACATGCTAATGTATTACAGTAGTTCACCAAAATAAGTTATGTATAAACGTTTAACCTACTTTGTTTGTTTTTATCTCATTAGTAACTTATCTGGTACACTAATCTACAAGTTCAAACTTTCAGGAAGCTATGGAACAAATGATTGAACAGCCAGAACCACCTGAAGGTGACGAGGCTACTACAGGCACAATGTCACCTCTTGCGGCAGTGCATCAGTATCTCTCCACTAACAGTGCAAAAAGCACCTTCCTGCGTAATTCTAGGTTGGTTGTCAGGGTAACCTCGTCCAAATCGCCTACTGAACAAAATCTTTGTAACATCCCAAATTTTCAATTTGGAATGTTATACATTAGATCATCATGCATATCATATTTTATTTTGCATTTTGGTTGATCCTAGAAATTCTACGCAACTCAATGACCCACGGAGAGAGTTGGGGATTTCGTTATTTTCATATTTGAGTTCTCTCAAATTTTGAGAATAGGATCATTTGATTTTATTTATTTTATCATCAATTATTTCTACGACAAAAATATGAGAGAGGGAATAAAATGAGTTTCCCAAAATAAAGAAATATTGAGGATTTAATAATAAAATCAAATAAGATTTTATTTCGGAGTTTTTCGGTGTTTTATTTGAATGTAGGAAAAATGTGCATTTTTCAAAATTGCATTTAGGGCCCAAATAAATGTTCACCTTGTGCGGCTTGATTTTAGAAGCCCGTGAAAATTTATTTCGGAATTTTTGGAGTCCGTTTAGTATTTCTTTTTATTTTTCTTCTGAACGGAATAATAAAAAAAAACGAACCGACTTCGGGCCGTACACGAGCGGGACACCGCCCGGGGGCAGCCTTTAAATAGCGCCGCCCTGAGCCGCCCCAGCCCATCAGTCCCGCCTCGATCCGTGCGCGCTGCCGCCGATCCCGCCGCCTGAGGTTCGTCGCGACTCGTTTTCCATGCCGAAAAAAGAGAAAAAAAATCGGCATTCGTCGTTTTTCTTTTTCTCGGATTAAATCCGTGATTTTTCTGATCGCGATTCCTGATCCGATTTTCGTTTTAGTTTAACTTTTCGCTCGTTATCGGAATCAGGTGATTCAAGCGCCTAGAGTTTCGTCTCGAAACCCTCTATCCGTTTAACCAACTTAAATAAGATTTTGCTACTGTAAAATTTGCCCTAGATCCAGATTACTAGAACAAAGTTTTTTTCTTTCGCTGTTCGTCTTTCGTTGCTTCGTTCGATTTGATTCTTTTTGCCAACCGGAGTTCTTAAGTTGAACTTTCTGGTCAGATCTCTTATTTGAGTTTTACCCGTGCATTAGATGAGTACTTATTGTATGCTTGTTTGTTTGTCTGCGATAGAATACCCGGGGTGCGCCGCCTGTTACTTCGAATCATTAGGTTTCGCGGATCATCAGCAAGGCAAGTAACACTTTGATCATACCTTTTCTACTACCCAGTTTTATTGCATTAGATCAATCCTCACACATTGCATGATTAGGATCTAATTAAATTGTGGGATGGGAAGTAGATGAGGTAGTACCAATTACCTGTTTATTATCAAACCTTGGGAGTTACTTCTGCATTTGCTTATGATGCCATGCTATGCTAGTAGACGTGGATTGGGTGAGTGAAATCCATGACAGATGTGAGATTGTTAATTAATGGTTTATCTAAGGTGGCAACTTAAACACACATCTGGGTGGATTGAGGCACCTGGGTATTCCAGGACTTGCCTGTTTTCTTTTGGACCACCACCCAGGCTCAAAGGGATCATGAGACTATTCATACTAGAAACTTCTGTGTGCAGCCACAAGCTATTATGGGCTCTAGCATAGTTGACTAAGTCGTGCGAACTCTTACAGTGGTAGACTAGCAGATGTAGGAGATGTAGGTGGTACGGTCTACCCATCATAAGGTGCTAGCACTTCTGAAAAACTATGTCTCAGTCATCCGTCTTCTCAAACACCATGTAGTGCGAGAAACCAAACGGAGGCGATCGAGTCTTGTGGGGAAAAGTGCGCAACCCTCTGCGGAGTGTAATAAACTAATCATGGTTAGCCGTGTCCCCGGTTATGGAAATCTTGAGTATCTAGTACTTGGATTTTCATGTGAATCTCAACATGTTACTCTAAATTAATTTTGATGGGTTATGTTTAATGATGATTTTTAATTGGGATTGAGAATGCTGTCAAGCATTCTCAATGTTTAACAACCACCATGATAGTAATTAAATTTTATTCCTTTGAAGTAGGGAAAATTGGCTTTACGCAAAACTGTAACCATAGAGCTTTCCACCAGCCAAATATGCATATAGTATAGCTGTTTCATTCCATTACTCTCTATGTGTTACCTTGCCAGCATATTCCATGTGCTGACCCGTTTTTGGGCTGCAACGTTAATGTTGCAGACTTTTCAGACGACGATTAAGGAGTTTTTAGGTCGTGGTTCTATACTCAGTGATGCCGTTGGAGTTGATGGACTCACTTATCTTCCAAGCCTTCCGCTATTATCGTTATTAGATGGCCTTAAGCCATACTTATTGTAATAAGTTCTCTTTTGAGACACTCGATGTAATAAGTGTGTGATTGCTACTCTGTTATAAATCCTCCGAGTACTGTGTGGTGTCAGCATTACTGATCCAGGGATGACACCGGAGCACAGAGATCAGACTGTTTCAGGTCTGGTCGCTACAGAGATGGTATCAGAGCACACGCTGACTGTAGGACACGACCACTAAGCACAAGACCTAGATCACTATTCACTCTCTTCTCTTCTGACCTCTCATCTTTTCTACTCTTTAGGATGGCGGATGCAAGGAATAAGTTCACGCAACCGGATGAAGATACACCCTTTGTACGTCACTTGAAGAAGTCACTAGATACCTGAATATAGGAGTACCAAGCTTCACGGGAACCTACAACGCCACTTTACCTGAAGAAGAGCGCTGGATGATTCAAGTTCATGTTCCAGGAAGGACGTTCATGCCAGTCACTGAGCCCATAGAATTTTCTTTTGATGCACCAACTTGGAGTCTAGGAAAGAGCATGGCAGCTCACATCGCCATGGGACACATTGGAGAAGTCTACCGCAAGGATCTCAAGGATACTACCTACCAGATTTGTGGGCGCCGAGATGAACACTGGGAGATGATCAGCACCAGGAAGGATAGATCAATCACAGCTTTTATCCAGGAGTTAAATCAGCACATTCGACGACAGGAGAACCAGATGTGCGCCGACATGATAGATCTGAAGAAGGCTAAGACTAGAATCAAGGAACTGGAGGAAGAACTCAAGGCTACACGTGAAGATTATGAAGAGGAAATTGAAGTATTGGTGGAGAAGAATGACGACCTGATCAAGAATTTTGGAATATTTATGGGAGACCCTACGCCAGTAGATGAAGACGAAGAACCCCAGGAAATTAGCCCGGAAGACTACATCATCATCGACGGCACCGACTCGGAAGCAGATAGTAGCGATGATGACTATGTTGATGAAGCTGGAGCAGATATCATGGAGTCAACGACCGTAAAATATTTCTAGTAGACCACCTCATCAGTAGTAGTAGTCCACCATGTAAATATAGTAGTCCGAGCACTTTTGCGATAGTTAGATCGATTGTATGCCTTTGTTTGATTGATTGAAGTGAATTGTTTGTTTTGCCTCATGTGCATATGGGTAGTGTTTTCTCTTAGACCCCCTCTATTCTTATATCTCATCTTATTTAAACCCTCAGATGCCTCCGAGACATGACCCCGGATTTGCCTTCCCACCGGAGCTCACCCAGTTGATCCAGCAGAAAAACACATTGATGCAATTGCTAGTCCAGAATCAAAATCAGGGGAACAACAACAACAACCCACCACCACCACCTGTTGACCACTTAGCCCGTTTTCTTAGGCTGAATCCGCCTGTGTTTTCCAGTAGCACCGAGCCGACAGTAGCAGATGATTGGCTCCGCAAGACAGCTAGGGAGTTGACCACAGCAGGATGCACAGATGCGGAGAAGGTGAAGTTTACCGCACATAAGCTAGAAGGACCCGCAGCATCATGGTGCGAGAATTTCACAGCCACTTTCCCAGTTGACACTGTCACATGGGACCAGTTTCAGCAGGCTTTTCGTACTGCACACGTTTCAGCAAGAGCTATGGCCATGAAGAAGTGTGAGTTTCGCAACTTGCGCCAAGGAGGAAGGACAGTTGGCCAGTATGTGGAGGAATTTAGTAAGTTAGCACGTTATGCCCCAGATGACGTCGCTACGAATGCAGCGAAGCAGGAGAAGTTTCTGGAAGGACTGAATGATGAGCTGAGCATGCAGTTGATGGTAGCAACCTTCAACAACTACCAGGAGTTGGTAGATCATGCTCTTATGATTGAAGGGAAGCAGCAGCAAATTGAGAATCGCAAGAGGAAGTATGGACAAGGAAAGTACAATTCAGGAGCTCAGCAGAAGCCACGTTTTACCCCTAGACCGGGAGGACATTTTCAGCATACTCATGGCGGAGGTAGCTCGCACAATCACAATGGCACCAAGAATGGTAATGGCAATGGAGGAAGCAACGGCCAGAATCGCACCAACCCATCAACCCCAGCCAAGAAGGACCTAAGACAAGTCACTTGCTTTAAGTGTTCGAAGACCGGACATTATGCAAATGAATGTCCTGAATTGGAAAATGGAAATAGCAATGGAAGTTCTGGGAAGAAGCCGAACCCTTTCAACAGGGGACAGGTGAACCACGTTAGCATGGAGGAGATTGAAGCTCAGCCCGATGCAGTAATAGGTAAGTTTTTGGTTAAGTCATTTACTGCACTCGTTCTTTTTGATACTGGTGCATCGCATTCATACATCTCAAGGGGATTTGTGGATAAGTATAACCTACCAACCCAAGCCCTTAGGTCACCCATGTTAGTAACCTCGCCCGGAGCAGAGTATGTGGCTAGTCTATGGTGTGATCGGTTACCATTAAGGATTGGTAACTATGTTTTTCCCTCAGACCTAATAGTATTGGAATCTCAAGGATTGGATGTGATATTAGGCATGGATTGGTTATCAAAGTATGAAGGGAATATAGAATGTGCTAGTAAGTCAATTTTGCTTACCACCCCAGAAGGGAGAAGGATCAAGTATGTATCCCGGCATGTGCCAAAGAGGACTCAAGTAAATTGCCTAACAGGAGTTGTGCAGGAGGAAGTACCAGTGGTAAGGGATTTCCCTGATGTATTTCTAGAAGAGTTGCCAGGCATGCCACCGGATAGAGATATTGAGTTTTTGATTGAGCTATTGCCAGGCACAGGTCCAATATCAAAGAGACCATATAGGATGCCAGCAAAGGATTTGGTGAAAATTATGAAGCAGATTAAAGAGTTACTAGATAAGGGATATATTCACCCAAGTTCTTCGCCTTGGGGATCGCCAGTACTTCTTGTGGAGAAGAAGGATGGATGGTTAAGGATGGTTGTTGATTATCGAGGATTGAATGAAGTAACGATCAAGAACAAGTACCCGCTACCAATGATCAATGATCTGTTTGATCGATTGCAAGGAGCTAAGGTATTTTCCAAGATCGATCTGCGATCAGGATACTACCAGTTGAAGATTCGAGAACATGATATTCCGAAGACAGCTTTTACCACCAAGTATGGGTTGTATGAGTATACCGTTATGTCATTTGGTCTGACTAACGCACCTGCCTATTTTATGAACATGATGAACAAAGTGTTTATGGAGTTTTCGGATAAGTTTGTCGTAGTGTTCATTGATGATATCCTGGTTTATTCGAAGAATGAAGAGGAACATAAGGAGCATTTGCGTTTGGTACTTGGAAAGCTCAGGGAACATCAATTATATGCCAAGTTCAGCAAATGTGAGTTTTGGTTGAAGGAAGTAGGATTCCTCGGACATGTTATATCTGGAGAAGGTATAGCAGTAGATCCCGCTAAAGTTGAAACTGTGACCAAGTGGGTAGCCCCAACAACAGTTGGACAGATCCGGAGTTTCCTTGGACTCGCAGGATACTACCGGAGATTTATTGAGAATTTCTCAAAGATTGCGAAGCCTATGACGGAGTTGTTGAAGAAAGATACCAAGTTCATATGGACAGAGAAATGTGAGGCTAGTTTCCAGGAGTTGAAGAAACGTTTGGTTACCTCACCAGTGTTGATTTTGCCAGACCAGACCAAGGATTATGAGGTGTATTGCGACGCTTCACGCCGAGGACTTGGAGCAGTGCTTATGCAGGAAGGGAGAGTTGTTTCATATGCCTCAAGACAACTGAAGCCTCATGAGTTAAATTATGCCACGCTTGATTTGGAGTTAGAAGCCGTAGTGCATGCATTGAAGACATGGAGACATTTTCTCATTGGAAATCATTATGAGGTGTACACGGATCATAAGAGTTTGAAGTACATTTTCACACAGAAGGAGTTAAATCTCAGACAAAGGAGATGGTTGGAGCTTATCAAGGATTATGATATGAAATTGCATTATCACCCCAGAAAGGCTAATGTAGTAGCTGACGCATTAAGCTGTAAGAGCCATGTCAATACGTTAATGACGGGAGGAATACCAAGGGAGTTAGCCGAAAATCTTCGTGAACTATGTTTGGAAATAGTTCCAAGAGGTTATGTAGCAGCAATGGAGATTCAGTCAACCTTGATGGATAAAATCAGGGAAGCTCAAAAAGCTGACAAAGAGATTGCCGCTATAAAGGAGAAATTGAGCAAAGAAAAGCTAAAGGATTCCGTGAGGATGAGCACGACACCCTATGGTTTGAAGACCGCGTTTATGTGCCCAATGACCCGGAGATCAGGAAGTTGATTTTGCAAGAGGCACACGACTGACCGTATTCAATTCACCCAGGAAATACCAAGATGTATCTGGGTTTGAAGGATATTTTCTGGTGGACCGGAATGAAGAAGGATATTGCGGAGTATGTAGCAGTTCGTGATGTATGTCAGAGAGTAAAGGCAGAGCATCAGAAACCAGTAGGATTGTTACAACCATTGCCGATACCCGAATGGAAGTGGGATAAGCTAGGCGTGGATTTTATCACGGGATTGCCCAGGACTCGTTCAGGCTATGACTCGATTTGGGTTGTAATTGATCGATTGACGAAAGTAGCTCATTTCATCCCAGTAAAGACCACTTACATGAGTGCTAAGTTGGCAAAGATATACATGACCAGGATCGTATGTCTGCATGGAGTTCCAAGGAGTATCGTATCGGATAGAGGAACCCAGTTTACCTCAAAGTTCTGGAAGCAGTTGCACGAAACTTTGGGTACCAGGCTAGAATTCAGTACAGCTTTTCATCCACAGATAGATAGACAAACCGAGAGAGTCAATCAGATTTTGGAGGATATGTTGAGAGCTTGTGCGCTAGATTACGGATCTAGTTGGGACGATAATTTGCCATATGCAGAGTTCTCTTACAACAACAGTTACCAAACCAGTTTAAAGATGGCCCCTTTCGAAGCCTTGTACGGAAGGAGGTGCAGGACACCATTGTCGTGGGACGAAGTTGGAGACCGCCAGTTGTTTGGTCCTGACTTGATTAAGGAGTCGAAACAGAAGGTGAAGCTGATTCACGATAGGCTCAAGGTAGCCCAGTCCAGACAGAAAAGTTATGCAGATTCTAAACGCAAGGAGACAGTTTACGAAGTCGGAGAGAGAGCTTATCTTCGAGTATCTCCACTTCGGGGAACAAAGCGTTTTGGAGTTAAAGGGAAGTTAGCACCACGATTTGTAGGACCGTATCGAGTTTTGGAGCGTATGGGAGAAGTGGCCTACAAGTTGGAATTGCCCGAAGGATTGTCAGGAGTTCATGATGTGTTCCACGTTTCTCAGCTAAAGAAATGTCACGCGGAGATGGCTGATATACCGTTGAGAGACACAGTGCCTTTGGAAACTATTCAGTTGGATAACGATTTGACGTACAAGGAGAAACCAATTAAGATCCTCGAGTTTGCTAGTTGAGTCACTCGCAGCATGGTTATCAAGTTTTGCAAAGTTTAGTGGAGCCACCACACAGAGGATGAAGCCACCTGGGAACGAGAGGAAGATTTGCTCAAAGACCACCCTCACCTATTTTCTAGCCAACCCGAATCTCGAGGGCGAGATTCATCTTAAGGGGGGTAGGTTTGTAACATCCCAAATTTTCAATTTGGAATATTATACATTAGATCATCATGCATATCATATTTTATTTTGCATTTTGGTTGATCCTAGAAATTTTACGCAACTCAATGACCCACGGAGAGAGTTGGGGATTTCGTTATTTTCATATTTGAGTTCTCTCAAATTTTGAGAATAGGATCATTTGATTTTATTTATTTTATCATCAATTATTTCTGCGACAAAAATATGAGAGAGGGAATAAAATGACTTTCCCAAAATAAATAAATATTGAGGATTTAATAATAAAATCAAATAAGATTTTATTTCGGAGTTTTTCGGTGTTTTATTTGAATTTAGGAAAAATGTGCATTTTTCAAAATTGTATTTAGGGCCCAAATAAATGTTCACCTTGTGCGGCTTGATTTTAGAAGCCCGTGAAAATTTATTTCAGAATTTTTGGAGTCCGTTTAGTATTTCTTTTTATTTTTCTTCCGAGCGGAATAATTAAAAAAACGAACCAACTTCGGCCGTACCCGAGCGGGACACCGCCCGGGGGCAGCCTTTAAATAGCGCTGCCCCGAGCCGCCCCAGCCCATCAGCCCCGCCTCGATCCACGCGCGCCGCCTGAGCCGCCGCCGCCGCCGCCGACGATCCCGCCGCCCGAGGTTCGTCGCGCCTCGTTCTTCATGCCGAAAAAAAAGAGAAAAAAATTCGGTGTTCGTCATTTTTCTTTTTCTCGGATTAAATCCGTGATTTTTCTGCTCGCGATTCCTGATCCGATTTTCGTTTTAGTTTAACTTTTCGCTCGTTTATCGGAATCAGGTGATTCAAGAGCCTAGAGTTTCATCTCGAAACCCTCTATCCGTTTAACCGACTTAAACAAGATTTTGCTACTGTAAAATTTGCCCCAGATCCAGATTACTAGAAAGAAGTTGTTTTCTTTCGCCGTTCGTCTTTCGTTGCTTCGTTCGATTTGATTCTTTTTGCCATCCGGAGTTCTTAAGTTGAACTTTCTGGTTAGATCTCTTATTTGAGTTTTACCCGTGCATTAGATGAGTACTTATTGTATGCTTGTTTGTTTGTCTGTGATAGAATATCCGGGGTGCGCCGCCTGTTACTTCGAATCGTTAGGTTTCGCGGATCATCAGCAAGGCAAGTAACACTTTGATCATATCTTTTCTACTACCCAGTTTTATTCCATTAGATCAATCCTCACACATTTCATGATTAGGATCTAATTAAATTGTGGGATGGGAATTAGATGAGGTAGTACCTATTACCTGTTTATTATCAAACCTTTGGGAGTTACTTCTACGTTTGCTTATTATGCCATGCTATGCTAGTAGACGTGGATTGGGTGAGTGAAATCCATGACAGATGTGAGATTGTTAACTAATGGTTTATCTAAGGTGGCAACTTAAACACACATCTGGGTGGATTGAGGCACCTGGGTATTCCAGGACTTGCCTATTTTCTTTTGGACCGCCACCCAGGCTCAAAGGGATCATGAGACTATTCATACTAGAAACTTCCGTGTGCAGCCACAAGCTATTATGGGCTCTAGCATAGTTGACTAAGTCGTGCTAACTCTTACAGTGGTAAACTAGCAGATGTAGGGGATGTAGGTGGTACGGTCTACCCATCGTAAGGTGCTAGCGCTTCTGAAAGACTATGTCTCGGTCATCCGTCTTCTCAAACACCATGTAGTGCGAGAAACCAAACGGAGGCGATCGAGTCTTGTGGGGAAAAGTGCGCAACCCTCTGCAGAGTGTAATAAACTAATCATGGTTAGCCGTGTCCCCAGTTATGGACATCTTGAGTATCTAGTACTTGGATTTTCATGTGAATCTCAACATGTTACTCTAAATTAATTTTGATGGGTTATGTTTAATGATGATTTTTAATTGGGATTGAGAATGCTGTCAACCATTCTCAATGTTTAACAACCACCATGATAGTAATTAAGTTTTATTCCTTTGAAGTAGGGAAAAATTGGCTTTACGCAAAACTGTAACCATAGAGCTTTCCACCAGCCAAATATGCATATAGTATAGTTGTTTCATTCCATTACTCTCTATGTGTTACCTTGCCAGCATATTCCATGTGCTGAACCGTTTTCGGGCTGCAACGTTAATGTTGCAGACTTTTCAGATGGCGATTAAGGAGTTTTTAGGTCATGGTTCTATACTCAGTGATGCCGTTGGAGTTGATGGACTCACTTATCTTCCAAGCCTTCCGCTATTATTGTTATTAGATGGCCTTAAGCCATACTTATTGTAACAAGTTCTCTTTTGAGACACTCGGTGTAATAAGTGTGCGATTGCTACTCTGTTATAAATCCTCCGAGTACTGTGTGGTGTCAGCATTACTGATCCACGGATGACAACGGAGCACAGAGATCAGATTGTTTGAGGTCTGGTCGCTACAATCTTCCTGCTAGACAGAGTGATATATCTGTGCTCCAGACACAGGTCCAATCCCTAATGGACGTTGTTTCGGAAACAAGAATAGTGGTTGAGAAATGTCGTCAAGATATGAATGGTTTTGAAACCAGACTATCAGACATTCGCTTCGTTGTTCAAGAGCAATGGCGGAAAAAAGGTGGAGATCGTGCTGCTCCATCAGATTCTACAGCCTGAAACATTAGCACTCAGGTCAAATGATATATGCTTCTATACATCTGATGGTTCTTTTATCTGGAAGGACTGTAAACTTTATGCCAACAGGCCTTTTGTTGTATGGTTGGAATTTATTTTGTTGTGATACAACATTTATGATGCTGCCTCAGGCTGCAGTAATTACGACACTATTTTTATATAGTGTAGGTTTATCTTAGTAATGTATTCGGCCGAAACCTTCGTAGGAGCCCAACATGCCAACATTCGTCGGGCCCATTCCAATTGGGCTAAAAACGATTACGGGCCGAAATTGGCATGTAGCCCACTAAAAATATCTGGGCCTAAATCAGCATAAGCTTTCATATTTTTCTGGTAGGCCTGTGCCCATAGTGGGCCTTTAACAGGCCTAAACATAATTTGGGCCCTTAGTAAAATAGGCCGTTTATAGGTGTAAATATCTCGAGCCCATAAAATACATGGGCCTTTAATAGATCGAAAGTGAGATTGGGCCCTGCTTGTGCCAAATAACCCACTGGACTTTAACAGGCCGAAATTCAGACGGGCTGTAAATGCACCGACCTAATACACGGGCCTTTAACAGGCCGGAACTTCGATCAGGCTAGATTATTGTCATTTTTATATGGGCCGTTAATGGGCCCGATATGACGTTGGGCCACATATGGCCCATGGTTAACGTCCGGCGTTAACAGGCCGAAAATGACAACAGGCCGAAAGTGGCCCAAAGCTATAGTGGGCCTCTAACAGGCCGAATGTCAGACATGGCCGAATATGACCCAAATCCTTCACGGTCGTTTATGGGCTGAAAGTTTTGATGGCCTGTAAATGGGCCCAAATGAAGCCGGACCTTTAACAGGCCAGAAATACACCGGGCCGTAATTTGGCCCTATTACTTAGCGGACTGTTAATGGGCCAGAAGTGACCATGGGCCGCGTTGATGACAAGTTTAGGACAGGCCGTTGACAGGCCAATTTGACGGAGAATGTTGGGCCTTTTGCTAGGCCGGCCCATTATGGTCGGCAGAATCTAGTGGGCCTTTAGCTGGGCCGACCCATTGTGGTCCGCAAAATCTTGTGGGCCTTTAGCTGGGCCGGCCCATTATGGTCTGCAAAATCATGTGGGCCTTTAGCTGGGCCGGCCCATTATGGTCCGCTAAATTTTGTGGGCCTTTAGCTGGGCCGGCCCATTATGGTCCGCTAAATCTTATGGGCCTTCGGTTGGGCCAGCACATTTAATCTTTGTGGGCCACTTTTGGGCCGGTCCACGTGTCAACATATCATAGGCCCATCTCGACCGTTGGATGAGTGACACACATGTGCCAACGTGGAGCTGATGCGTGGATCCATCATCCAATGACAATTTTACACGTGGAAAATCGGCATTGGTCGTGGCTGTTAATGGGTTATCGGATCCAAAATCCGACCCTATAGCTTAACAGCGTTCCGTTACGGTGGATGCCACGTGTCGGTCACCCTTGACGAAAGCACTTCTGTGACGCGCGATTTATCGTCATGGAAGTGGACACTTCCGTGATGATAATTTTGGCAATGTCATGGAACACTTCTACGACAGCACATGTATGGCTATCTTGATTCTGTCATAAATTTTTCATGGATGTACATGCATGACAGAAAACGCGACCTACTGTTATAAACACGTATCATCACGGAAGTGTATTTTTTTGTAGTGACTATATGGAGATTTCTTGAATAACGCTTTCCAAATTATTCCTTGAAAAATCTAGATGAAATTCTCCATAAGTCTATTGCCTTGATTAAGATGAGTTCCAATGATCCCAAATTTGGTGACTGCTTATTTGAGCTTACTAATCTTACGAGTGCCAAAGGAGATGTTGGAATCATTAGCAATTTCATTTCCAAAGCTATTAGAATTCATAAAGATAACCATAGAAATGATCATTTATCTAATGAATTACCCTCTCTAGGAATTGATCAATCACAATATGATGTTGAACATGGATACTATGATGAGGATGATGATGACAGTGACTATGATCTGAATGATGCAATGATACACTTTGTTCTTTTGGAAAAATCTTCGCGGCTACATGGCTGGAGGAAAGGAATGGGTTCTTGATAGTGGATGTACTGATCATATGACCGGAGATAAAGATATGTTCCGTGAGCTTGCTGAAAACAACGGCCCTCGAAAGTATGTCACCTTTGGTGATAACTCAAAGGGTAAGGTGGTTGGCCTAGGTAAGGTGGACATCTCACATGATAGCTCCATACAAAATGTCATGCTCGTTGAATCTCTTCGCTACAATTTACTTTCAGTATCTAGACTTGCTGATTTCGGCTTCAATGTCCTATTTACTGAAGTAGATTGCCAAGTGTTTCGAAGAGACAATCATAAAATGGTCTTTACCAGTATATGTAGAGGTGATCTTTACATTGTTGATTTCACTAAAAAGGCTCAACCTAGAACTTGCTTAATTGCTAAATCCTCAAAAGGTTGGTTATGGCATAGACGATTAGGTCATGTTGGTATGCAAAACCTTGACAAGCTTATTAAAGGAAATCATATCCTTGGCGTTAACGATGTCATATTTGATAAGGATAGACTTTGCAGCGCTTGTCAAGCAGGTAAACAGGTTGGAGGAAGGCATCCCATGAAGAACATCATGACCACAAGGAGGCCACTCGAGCTACTTCACATGGATCTTTTTGGTCCTAACGCTTACAAAAGTCTCGGTGGAAATTCTTTTGGTCTAGTTATAGTTGATGAATTTTCAAGATTTACGTGGGTGTTCTTTCTTGATGATAAATCGCAGGTCCAAAAGATCTTCAAAAACTTTGCTAGGAAGGCCCAAAATCAATTTGAAGTGAAAATCAAGAAGGTTCGCGGTGACAACGGAACGGAGTTCAAGAACGCAAATGTGGACATCTTTCTTGACGAAGAAGGGATTTCACATGAGTTCTCGGCTACGTACACACCTCAACAGAATGGAGTTGTTGAGAGGAAGAACCGGACACTCCTCGAAATGGCGAGAACGATGCTCGATGAGTACAAGACGCCAAAGCACTTTTGGTCGGAAGCAGTTGAGACAGCTTGTCATGCAACAAATCGCTTGTATCTTCACAAGCTACTCGGCAAGACGGCATACGAGCTCCTCACCGGTAACAAACCACAAGTTGGATACTTTCGAGTATTCGGCTCAAAGTGCTACATTCTTGATAAGCATCATCGTTCTAAATTTTCTCCTAAGTCTCATGAAGGTTTCCTACTTGGTTATGGCTCAAACTCTCACACATACCGTGTCTACAACAATTTCACCCGAAAGGTTGAAGAGACGGTGGATGTGAAGTTTGATGAATCTAACGACTCGCAAGTAGAGCAATTGCCAATTGATGTAGGAGACAAAGACCCTTTGGAGGAAATCCAAGACTTGTCCATTGGCAAGATTCGTCCAACGGAGGTGAAGGAGAGTACCTCGTCCATCCAAGTGGAAGCTTCTACCTCATGACAAGGTGAGCCAAGAGTTGATACGGAAGCATCCACAAGTGGGATGCACCAAGATGAAGAAAATGAGGAAGTGCACCAAGATGAACGCCAACAACCTCCTTATCCACCACGACAAGAGAACAACAACATCAACAACGAAGAAGGCCAAGAAGAAGAACAAGATGAAGAAGATGTTCAACCAAGATCCAAGCAAAAGCTTTCACGAGTTCGAGCAAGAATTGCTAAAGACCATCCTGTCGAGCAAATCTACAATGATATCCAAACCGGGAGAATCACTCGCTCAAAAACTTGTTTAGCTAACTTTTGTGAACACTATTCATTCATCTCTAGCATTGAACCTATGAAGGTTGAAGAAGCTTTGGAAGATCCAGATTGGGTAAATGCCATGCATGAAGAGCTACACAACTTTGAGAGAAATCAAGTTTGGACATTAGTTGAGAAGCCCGATAACAACCACAACATCATCGGTACCAAACGGGTGTTTCGCAACAAGCAAGATGAATATGGACAAGTAGTTTGCAACAAAGCACGTCTCGTCGCCCAAGGCTACACTCAAGTCGAAGGTATGGACTATGGTGAGACATATGCCCCTGTTGCTAGAATTGAGTCCATTCGCATCTTACTTGCCTATGCTAATCATCATGATATCACCTTGTACCAAATGGACATTAAAAGTGCTTTTCTAAATGGTGAAATAGAGGAGGAAGTTTATGTTAAACAACCTCCCGGATTTGTCAATCCTAAGAAACCTAATCATGTTTACAAACTTCACAAAGCTCTTTATGGTCTTAAACAAGATCCTAGAGCATGGTATAAATGCTTGACCAAGTTCCTTATTGAAAAAGGCTTTGAAATTGGAAAAATAGATTCTACTCTTTTTACTAAAAGGGTTAATGGAGAACTATTTGTGTGCCAAATTTATGTCGATGATATTATATTTGGATCAACTAACCCTCATTTTAGTGAAAAGTTTGGAAAGCTAATGTCGGAGAAATTTGAGATGTCAATGATGAGTGAACTCAAATTATTTATTGGTTTGCAAATCAAGAAAACTAAGGAAGGTACCTTTGTCTCTCAAACGATGTACACCAAGGACTTATTCAAGAAGTTCAATATGAAAGAATGCAAAGGTATGACTACACCCATGCCTACTAGTGGACATCTTGATTTAACCAATGATGGTGAACCGGTTGATCAAAAGGTTTATCGCTCTATGATTGGTTCATTGTTATATCTATGTGCTTCACGCCCCGATATTATGCTAAGTGTGTGCATATGTGCACGATATCAAGCCGCTCCTAAAGAATGTCATCTTAAGGCCGTGAGATACTTAATCCATACACCAAATTTTGTCATTTGGTATCTAAAGAGGGCCTCCTTTAATCTTGTTGGCTACTCCGACTCGGACTATGCCGGTGACAAGGTTGATAGAAAGTCCACTTCGGGTACTTGTCAATTTCTTGGTAGATCTCTTGTGTCTTGGTCCTCCAAGAAACAAAACTCGGTATCCTTATCCACCGCTGAAGCGGAATACATTGCCGCTGGATCATGTTGTGCTCAATTACTTTGGATGACCCAAACTCTTAAAGATTATGGAGTATCTGTGAAACTTGTTCCATTACTTTGTGACAATGAAAGTGCTATTAAGATTGCTCACAATCCCATGCAACATTCTCGAACTAAGCATATTGAAGTTTGTCATCATTTCATTCGAGATCATGTTGCCAAAGGGGACATTAATCTTAAGCATGTTCGCACCGAAAAGCAGTTAGCTGATATATTCACGAAACCACTTGATGAGAAAGTGTTTTACAGGTTAAGAGGTGAATTGAACATCATTGATGCTTCAAACTTGGAGTAGGAACTCCATTTGATACATGCAAGACATGAGCCTATGACTAATCCTTGATAGTTCTCTTATGTTGACTATCTTATGTCTTGGATATATTTGCACCTTGCATGTTATCTAACCCGTGTAGGTACTTGGATGAATCTAAATCTGTGAGATTGCAACTCACTCACATCTGGAGCAATTTCTATATCACCAAGTCTCTACACAATGGTGGATGAAGACAAGGAAGAACGCAACCATTCAACCATTCAAACATATCCTTTGACAAATTTTATGTTGAGTTTCATGATTGTCATTTTGGATACACAAGTAATCTTCCTTGCAAAAACTAACCCATGTAGGTAGATGAACTCAAACTCCAAGTGGTGCTCCCAACTCTTGATGAGCTACATCAACCTTGAGCAACCCACACAAGTTCAACTACATGATCATGATCAACGCCACCACCCAAGGTATGTTATTCCATCTTAGAGAAGCTTTACTCCAAGTCGTGAGTCAAAGCAACTCGACAAGATGTGAATACATCAAAAAGCTTAAACGAAAAATGGTAACCCCATTTTGAGCTTAAACGATGAGTATGACCTATGATCAAGTGATCTCACTTGACTCCTAAGTCAATATACTCTAACATAGGTGACTTTGTCGCCGACCAATTCTAGATGAAGTTCTCTTGTGTTCTTTTCTGTGCTCTTGCATTTGTCTCATGCATATTTGTTTCCAACTTCGTCTAGACTCCTTTTTAGTTTCTTCTCTTTTATTTTCTATTCTGCATTCCTTGCATCCAATTCATTCCAAATCTTTCAGTTAATTCCTTGCAAATCCTTGTCAGATCTTACTTGTCTAGTGAGCTGAGGTGACAAGTGTTTTCTCTGTGATGAACTTGATCTCACCGGTCTGATGTTTTCGGTCCAACCGAATCCTCTTGGTACAACCGAACCATACAACTCGGTGTCACCAATTTCACTACAAGAAAGACATCTTGCCACTTGTTTCTGCATTCTTTTTGATCCAACTCCACTCAATGAATCTTGTCCTCGACCAGCATCCCATTCAACTTGTTGCTTTGTTCTGTGGCTCAAGGACCAAACCCATCATGACAAAAATCCAGAAGAACCCTTCTTGGAAATTGATGTCAAAGGGGGGGGGAGAGATCACATCAAAGCTTAATCATATCTATAGGGGGGAGAATACTCAAGGGAAGAAAGAGTAATCATCAAGGACCCCAGATGCTTGGTGTTCAAGAGGAGAGAAGTCACATGTCTTCAAGAGGGGAAAGACATGTTCATATTTGCTCGTTTGCATTAGCTCTGTTTATTTCCTTTGAGCTCCGATTTTCTGTTCCCTATCTTCTCCCAGTATCCCTTGCTAGATTCAGGGGGAGCAAGACATCTAAGTGAAGGAATCCTTGAATTTATTGCACATCTTTACCTTTCGGGACATGTCTATATCCAATGTGGTACTTAGTACTCACTCTACATGTCATCCCAGTCTTGGTACTCTTGTGGTTTCTTTTGTTTGCTCTGGCCAGTAGGTGTATCTGTGTTATCTAACCTTGTTTACGCAGGTTCATCCCATCCTAAGACAACTCAAGACCACAAGGTAAGTATATGCATCACAGTCATGTGTATGAGAAATTCTTGCTGATGTACATACTGTTTGCAAGAAGGACTCATGAGCATGAAGGTACATTTCTCATATTCACATCATTTGCTCTGATGCATATAGCCAAGATACATGTAACTTTGCTTACTCTGTCATGTTTGTGCATTCACATGCTTCTATATTCCATATACACATGATTGCATACATGTAGGGGGAGCCTATGCATGTTACATGTCTTTCCAAAGCTTTGCTTACTATTCTCTATATCTTTATCTAAAGCTTTGATGTATGTTGTCATCAATTACCAAAAAGGGGGAGATTGGAAGCACAAGTGCTCCCTAGGTGGTTTTGGTAATTAATGTCAACATATCTCTTGTTGGACTAACACTTTTACCTAGTAGGTTTCAGATAAGTTCAACAATGAAGTGGCATGGACTAGAGGCTGTGGAACCCCTTCGAAATGCTAAGGACAAAGGATTGGCTCAAGCTCCAAGCTCAAGACTCTACATTTTCTATTTTAGTGGTCCAAGATCACATTGAGTCTATAAGAAAAGCCAATACTATCAAGGAGGGATGAGGTGTTACTTAATGAGGCTCTTGCTCAAAATGCTTAGTAATATGCTCCAAAGCCCTCAACTACTTTCTCACATCCACATATGACCTAAACCAAAAGTCATTCGGCCCCACCGATTCTTTCTATATGGCGCCACTGAGTTCAGATGTCATAGCCACTGCCACAAACCCTAGGCAAATCGGTCTCACCGATAGGGATCTCGGTCTCATCAAGATGGGATTGCAATCTCTCTGTATGGATCTATTACCAAAATCGGTCTCACCGAGTTTGCATAATCGGTCCTACCGAGATTGCAATGTAAACTCTCTGTTTCCCTTTCGTAACATTTTGGTCTCACCGAAATGAGCGAATCGGTCCAACCGAGTTTACCTGACCAACTCTCTGGTTAGCTTATTACCAAAATCAGTCTCACCGAGTTTGTGTAATCGGTCTCACCGAGATTACGTTATGCCCTAACCCTAACCATATCGGTCCTACCGAGTTGCATGTCGGTCCCACCGAAAATCCTAACGGTCACTAGCTTTGCTGAATCGGTCTGACCGAGTTTAGCAATTCGGTCCCACCGAGATTGGCAAGTTGTGTGTAACGGTTAGATTTTTTGTGGAGGCTATATATAACCCTTCACCTACTCTTCATTCGTGGAGAGAGCTATCAGAACGAACCTACACTTCCAACTTACCTTGTCTGAGAGAGAACCACCTACACTTGTGTTGAGGCCAAGATATTCCATTCTTACCATATGAATCTTGATCTCTAGCCTCCCCCAAGTTGATTTCCACTCAAATATTCTTTCCACCAAATCCATATCCCGTGAGAGAGAGTTGAGTGTTGGGGAGACTATCATTTGAAGCACAAGAGCAAGGAGTTCATCATCAACACACCATTTGTTACTTCTTGGAGAGTGGTGTCTCCTAGATTGGCTAGGTGTCACTTGGGAGCCTCCGACAAGATTGTGGAGTTGAACCAAGGAGTTTGTAAGGGCAAGGAGATCGCCTACTTCGTGAAGATATACCGCTAGTGAGGCAAGTCCTTCGTGGGCGACGGCCATGGTGGGCTAGACAAGGTTGCTTCTTCGTGGACCCTTCGTGGGTGGAGCCCTCCGTGGACTCGCACAGCCGTTACCCTTCGTGGGTTGAAGTCTCCATCAACGTGGATGTACGATAGCACCACCTATCGGAACCACGTCTCAAAAATCTCCGTGTCTCCAAATTGCGTTTGCACACTCCAATCCCATCCTTTACATTCTTGCAAGTTGCATGCTTTACTTTCCGGTGCTCATATACTCTTTGCATGCTTGCTTGATATGTATTGTGTTTGTTAACCTTGTGCCAAAACTCCACTTCAACTTAAAGAAATTAAAAACTGTAACTTTTTGTACTTAGTGTCTAATCACCCCCTCTAGACACCTCTTCTCCATCCTTTCAATTGGTATCAGAGCTTTGGTCTCCATTGCTTTCGTTTAAACACCATTGGAGGAAGATGGATGAGTCTACTTTGGGGAGTCTTAGACGTAGAGTGCCTATTGTTTATGGAGAAAATTTTCATGAGTGGAAAAATGAAATGCTTGAGATTTTCAATGAATATCTTTTGAACAAGTATATTGCTAGCCCTTGTGCACCTCATGTTGATCCCATGCATCCTACCCTTGATGAGTCAATTGACATGATTCGCAATCTTAGAACTATTAATGTTATCACTAGAGACTTGCCTAGAAACTTGATTGAATGTTTGCCTACTCTTGATTGTGCCTACACTCACTACAAAAAAAATACACATCCGTGACATTTTGGGCCGAACGAAATTTTTTTCTGTCATACATATCCGACGATAATTGTGACAAAACCCGGTATCATCATAGATGTGGTGGGCTCCAACTTCTGTGACAAAAAATCATGACAGAAAATGGGTTTTTCATCCTGGGCGGGCCGGAGACGCAGCTGCATGACATTCTTTGGGCCGTCCATGATGGAAAAAACCGTGGTAGAAGCAAGGGGGAGCAAAATTTCGGGGAGTTCCCGGTTACGGTGGGAGGTCGGGGGCCGAGCGATGCGCATTTCTCTCGTACACGTACGCGCGTGTGTGCGAGGCGTTGGCTCTAACTGAACCCGAGCGAGGCGTTGGGCTCTAACTGAACCCGAGTGATTGCACTGCAGGCTACGCGTTACTGAACCCGAGCGATCGATCGATGGCTGTTAACTGAACCCGATCGAGCGATTCCTTGGCTACTGCTGCTAACTGAAGACGATCGATGGGATGAACAGTGAGCGTTGGGGGGGTGGATGAACAGTGAGCGGTGGCGTTGCCTCCGGATGAACAGGACCCCGTGGTGTGGTGGAGGGCTGGATGAACAGTAGACGGTGGAGGGGTGCCCGTGGAGGTGTGGATGAACAGGACCCCGTGGTGTGGAGGGCAGGATGAACAGTAGACGGTAGAGGGGTGCCCGTGGAGGTGTGGTCGAATAGGACCCCGTGGTGTGCAGGGCTGGATCAACAGTAAACGGTGGATGGGTGGTTGAATAGTAGCCGGTGGAGTAGCGCGCGGTGGAGGCTGGATGAACAGGAGCCCGTGGAGGCTGGAGGAGGTCGATGGTGGATGAACAGTAGCTCGTGGAGGCTGGAGGGGGTCGACGGTGGAGATGAACAGTATCTCGTGGAGTCCCGTTTTGCGGTACGCCACACCCCTCCCGATGAACAGGATCCCCATTTCGACCGTAGCGCTCCAACACAAGTCCGTTTCCTCCGTTTTGCGGTACGCCACACCCCTCCCGATCAACAGGACCACCGTTTCGACCGTAGGAGGTCTGTTTCCTCCGTTTTGCGGTACGCTACACCCCTCCCGATCAACAGGACCCCCGTTTCGACCGTAGGAGGTCCGTTTCCTCCATTTTGCGATACGCCACACCCCTCCTGATCAACAGGACCCCCGTTTCGACCGTAGGAGGTCTGTTTCCTCCATTGTGCGGTACGCCAGGCCTTGTTTCCATCGCCTCTTCCATCCAAGCCCTCCCGATGAACAAGACCACGCATTCCGTTCCGACCCATGAACACGACGACGACGCTGTTTCTCCGTTCTGACCCAGCCATGTACACGAGCCCTCGCCGTACGTATGCGCGAGTAGGCGTTCGAGCCCCCGCCCGCATGTACACATACGTGGCCGTATTTTCTTTCTTGCACCCTGGCCGCTGTACGTACATGTACATGCTACGTGCGCGCCTATACTACGACACGTGCGCGCCTCTACTACGACACATGCGCGCCTCTACATCGACCAGTATGTACATACACGTTCGCGACCAGAATGTCAACACTACGTACGCTTCGACCAGGTGGGTCCCGACTGTCAGGCACTTCCTTGCCTGTGAAGATGTAGCTAGTGGGTCCCAGCAGTCAGGGGGCGAATCGTTTTCTTTTTCCCGGACGCACTTCCTTGCGTGCGAAGATGTAGCTGGTGGGTCCGAGCAGTCGGGGGGCTGTTGGGTCCGAGCAGTCAGGGGGGCGAATCGTTTTGGTTTTTTTGCCCGGACGCACTTCCTTGCGTGCGAAGATGTAGCTGGTGGGTCCCAGCAGTCAGGGGGCATGGACTAGAGGATGTGGAACCCCTTCAAAATGCTAAGGACAAAGGATTGGCTCAAGCTCCAAGCTCAAGACTCTACATTTTCTATTTTAGTGATCCAAGATCACATTGAGTCTATAGGAAAAGCCAATACTATCAACGAGGGATGAGGTGTTGCTTAATGAGGCTCTTGCTCAAAATGCTTAGTAATATGCTCCAAAGCCCTCAACTACTTTATCACATCCACATATGACCTGAACCAAAAGTCAAACTCGGCCCACCGATTCTTTCTATTCGGTGCCACCGAGTTCAGTTGTCATAGCCACTGCCACAAACCCTAGGCAAATCGGTCTCACTGATAGGGATCTTGGTCTCACCGAGATGGGATTGCAATCTCTCTATATGGATCTATTACCAAAATCGGTCTCACCGAGCTTGCATAATCGGTCCTACCGAGATTGCAATGTAAACTCTCTGTTTCCCTTTCGTAACATTTCGGTCTCATCGAAATGAGCGAATCGGTCCAACCGAGTTTACCTGACCAACTCTCTAGTTAGCTTATTACCAAAATCGGTCTCACCGAGTTTGTGTAATCGGTCTCACCGAGATTACGTTATGCCCTCACCCTAACCATATCGGTCCTACCGAGTTGCATGTCGGTCCCACCGAAAATCCTAACAGTCACTAGCTTTGCTGAATCGGTCCGACCGAGTTTATCAATTCGGTCCCACCGAGATTGGAAAGTTGTGTGTAACGGTTAGATTTTGTGTGGAGGCTATATATACCCCTCCACCTCCTCTTCATTCATGGAGAGAGCTATCAGAACGAACCTACACTTCCAACTTACCTTGTCTGAGAGAGAACCACCTACACTTGTGTTGAGGCCAAGATATTCCATTCTTACCATATGAATCTTGATCTCTAGCCTTCCCCAAGTTGCTTTCCACTCAAATCTTCTTTCCACCAAATCCATATCCTATGAGAGAGAGTTGAGTGTTGGGGAGACTATCATTTGAAGCACAAGAGCAAGGAGTTCATCATCAACACACCATTTGTTACTTCTTGGAGAATGGTGTCTCCTAGATTGGCTAGGTGTCACTTGGGAGCCTCTGACAAGATTGTGGAGTTGAACCAAGGAGTTTGTCAGGGCAAGGAGATCGCCTACTTCATGTAGATCTACCGCTAGTGAGGCAAGTCCTTCGTGGGCGACGGCCATGGTGGGACAGACAAGGTTGCTTCTTCGTGGACCCTTCCTGGGTGGAGCCCTCCGTGGACTCGCGCAGCCGTTAACCTTCGTGGGTTGAAGTCTCCATCAACGTGGATGTACGATAGCACCACCTATCGTAACCACGTCCCAAAAATCTCCATGTCTCCAAATTGCGTTTGCACACTCCAATCCCATCCTTTACATTCTTGCAAGTTCCATGCTTTACTTTCCGCTGCTCATATACTCTTTGCATGCTTGCTTGATATGTATTGTGTTTGTTAAACTTGTGCCAAAACTCCACTTCAACTTAAAGAAATTAAAAATTGCAACTTTTTGTACTTAGTGTCTAATCACCCCCCCCCCTCTAGACACCTCTTCTCGATCCTTTCACAAGTAAAACCGACAAGAAAAAGCAATAAAATTCACTCTTCAGGACTCATTCATGCATGATACTGACAATCACTACTTTGATGTAAGGCAAACACATGATTCCAGGATGGAATAATACGAAAATAGGACGGCATGGCATATTCACAACTATTTTTGTAAACTAAGAAGAAACCATTTCACCAAATAAGAAGCAATGCAAGCTAGACACCACGTGAAAGATGCAACCAATATGACTCTGCCAAGTTAAAAGTGTCCCATCATAAATGGCATTTCAACAAATTAGAAGCAACACATGCTATAAATCATATCAGAGATGCAACTAATATCACACTGCATATACTGAAGGTGTCTCATCATATTGGTTTATGCAGGATACAAAAAACAATAGTTTTATGTGAGGACATGCTTAATAGATAGATGTACTATGTACCAAATACAGGAAGGCATGTCACATTAACAGGTATAATGTATAAGCTAAGCAGAATAGCACATGCAGTTTAACCAGATTGGAAGAATTACAATCTAGACACCATATGCAACATGCAACCACATATCATGCTGCCAAGTTAGAGCAAGCACCTGCGATGCTAGTGTAGGGGAAATGCGGTAATCAACTACAGAGCTACGGTCACTATCTTCATCTAGTCTTGTTGTTTCTTGAGAATCATGTCGGGAGGCTGACGCTGCATTCTTTAAATGAGGAGTAATCCACTTGCCTGACTGCCTCATCATAAGTGATTGATGAGGGTACACAAGACCATTAGTTTGATGTAAGAACATGGTTAATGTAAGTGCATCTAGTGCCCCTTAGTGATTTTGGTGTATTGCAGACTTATAGGTTAAGGGACTAATGTGTTTATGAGTGTACACAGGTCTATAAGTCTATGAGGAGTTTGATATTTACAGAGAAAGTCGACCCCTAAAAATGAAGTTCTTCAACTGAAGACTTTGAATTTCTAAAGACTTTGAAAGTGAAGAAATTGGTGTGACCTTTGAAGACTTGGCATTCATTCGAGGAACATGAAGCATGAAGACTTTTGTTTTCATAGTTTCATTTTCTATTTCTTGAGTCATAGGAAACATCGTATTGTTAAAGGGGGTCGAGGAAATACTAAGGAAAAATTTCCATGTGATGCTCAACTCAAAATCCTACACCTACCAATCCCTTCGAGTGAAGCCATTGGAAATCTCATACAGTTCAGTCATGTTCTTCAGTGACAAAGACGAAGTTCTTCTGGTCTCTGAGGAATTTGTTCTGACTGAGGAGTTAGGAATTCGCTAGTGCGGATTGCCTACACAGTGAGGAACATGATAGCCCTGAGGAATTTGATACTCAAAATTTCGACCGTTGCTGTGCTATGCGCCAGCTGTCCCAAAATATCGACCCACCTAACGGTCATATCATTGAAGGGCATTTATGTCTTATCATGTCGGGCTGCTCCCTAGGCTATAAATAGCCGCCCCCTACAACCACTTGTTGGTTGGCTGCTTCGAGAGAAACTGACAGAGCATCCCATCCTCCGAGGAGTTTGAGCGAAAATCATCAAGTGAGGAAAACCCAAACCCAAACACCTAGAAACCCAAAGTGATTGAGCATCACTGAAGAGATTGATCATGCATGGATCTGACGCTTATTACCTTTGAAGACTGCTTCTTCCTGACGGTTAGGTGTCAAGGTCTAGAGCATCCAACAGGAATTGTGGATCGCCGAGTGACCAAGTTTGTGAAGGTTCGGGAGTCACCTGAAGACTTACCATGAGTGATTGGGCGAGGTCTGTGTGACCTTAGCTCAAGGAGAATACAGTGAGAACTGTGTGTCCGGGACTTTGTGTCCTCAGGTTTAAATACCAAGCCGCTCCAACCAGACGTACAACTGAGACAGCAGTTGGAACTGGTCTACCAAATCATTGTCTTCACCAAGCTCACTGGTTCTATTTCCTCAACTCTTTCATTTCCTCATAACTGTGTTGAGTGCTTGATTGTGTCTGTGTTTGAAGACTTTGACTGAAGACTTTCTCAATTTCCTCAGTTCAATTTCTTCAGTCTGTTTGTCTTCATCCTGTGTTATCCTGTGTTTATGCTTTCTGCACTCTGTGCTTGTCTTCATTTCATCATGATGACTATGCTTGTGTTCTATTATGTTTACTTTTGAGTACTTATTCCGCTGCTACTAGTTCTTCGCTAAGGAATTTCCTCACCTGCAAATTCCTCAGTGAAGAATTCATAAAAATCGCCTATTCACCCCCCTCTAGTCGATATAACGCACTTTCAATTGGTATCAAAGCAAGGTACTCCCTTGTTCTGTGTGATTTTGGTTTAACTGCCTGGAGTTTTAGTTATGTCGACCGCATGTATGATCAAGGTCTCTGCTGGGTGTCCTACCTTTGATGGGACGGACTACCCTACTAGAAAAATAAGATGTGAATGCATCTTGAGGCAATTGATAACGATCTCTGGTATGTTGTGGAAAATGGTGTTCCCTCAGTCACACCTTCTCTGAATGCTGCTGATGTGAAGAGATTCAAGCAACTCGACTCTCAAGGGAAGAATATCATATGTGGCCATCTAAGCAAAGGATAGTATGGAAGAGTGAGTGCTTTGGAAACTGCTAAGCTTATCTGGGATAGGCTGTCGAAAGTCAATGAAGGAGTCTCAACACAGTGTGACTCTCGAGTTGATGTTCTTCGCAATCTCTTCAACCGCTTCAAAAGACTCGACAATGAAAATGTTCAGCAAACCTTCGATCGCCTCACTGACATCTCAAATGAGCTTCAAGCACTTGGTGCCACTGACATCACCGACCATGAGGTGGGTAAGAAATTGCTGAGATCACTTGATTCCCCATTTGATACTCTGGCATTGATAATACAAGAACATGCTGATTACAAGTCACTTGATCCCGCTGATATCCTCAAGAGGCTAAATACTCATGAGTTCCAGCTTGCTAAGAAGAGAGATCTCTATGGTTCGAGCTATGGCAGATCACGTGCCCTGAAGGCTAAGGCAGTGTCTAAATCTGAAGATGAAGATTCTGGTAGCAGCCTTGGTGATCCTGAAGAACTGAGCCATGAGCTAGCACCGCTCTTGAAGAAATTCCAGAAGTTCTGAAGACGTGGTCGCTTTGAAAATCCTCAAGGAGCAATGATTCCTCATCCAGTGACTACAGGAAGAGGCTTTGTCACAAATGCAAGAAACCTGGACACTATATTCAAGATTGTCCTTAGTGGGAAAAGGAATCAAAGAAGAAGAAATACAAGGATTACAGCTCTGATGATGCAAAGAAAAAGAAGAAGTCCTCAAAATCTTCATCATCAAAATCCTAGAAGTCTTCGTCTTACAAGAAGAGTAGCTCCAAGAAGGCTCGGGCGTTCGTTGGCAAGGAAATGGACTCTGAGGCTGAATCTGAGGAACATGAGGAAGACGAGGCATCTGAGGAGTCTGAGTCTGGTCTGGCGAGCCTGGCTCTCACTACTGCTTTCGTCAGCAAGTTGTAAGTGCATCTAGTGCCCCTTAGTGATTTTGGTGTATTGAAGACTTATAGGTCAAGGGACTAATGCGTTTGTGAGTGTACACAGGTCTATAAGTCTATGAGGAGTTTGATATTTATAGGAAAAGTCGACCCCTAAAAATGAATATCTTTGACTGAAGATTTTGGTATTTTTGAAGACTTTCATGAAGACTTTGAAGGTGAAGAAATTGGTGTGTCCGTGAAGACTTGATATTCATGCGAGGAATATGAAGCTTGAAGACTTTTGTTTTCATAGTTTTGTTTTTCTCTTTCTTGAGTCATAGGAAACACCGTACTGTTAAAGGGGGTCGAGGAAATACTAAGGAAAAATTTCCATGTGATGCCCAACTCAAAATCCTACACCTACCAATCCCTTCGAGTGAAGCCATTGGAAATCTCATACAGTTCAGTCAATTTCTTCAGTGACAGAGACGAAGTTCTTCTGGTCTTTGAGGAATTTGTCCTGACTGAGGAGTTAGGAATTCGCTAGTGCGGATTGCCTACACAGTGAGCCCTGAGGATTTTGCTACTCAAAATTCCGACCATTGTTGTGCTATGCGCCAGCTGTCCCAAAATATCTATCCACCTAACGGTCATATCATTGAAGGGCATTTATGTCTTATCATGTCGGGCTGCTCCCTAGGCTATAAATAGCCGCCCCCTACAACCACTAGCTGGTTGGCTGCTCCGAGAGAAACTGACACTTGTCATTTGAGAGCAACCCATCCTTTGAGGACTTTGAGCGAAAATCATCAAGTGAGGAAAAACCAAAAAACCCAAAACCCAAACACCTACAAACCCCAAGTGATTGAGCATCACTGAAGAGATTGATCATGCGTGGATCCGACGCTTGTTACCTTTGAAGACTGTGCTTCTTCCAGATGGTTAGGTGTCATGGTCTAGAGCATCCAAGAGGAATTGTGGGATCGCCAAGTGACCAAGTTTGTGAAGGTTTGGAAGTCGCCTGAAGACTTACCACGAGTGATTGGATGAGGTCCGTGTGACCTTAGTTTAAGGAGAATACGGTGAGGACTGTGTGTCCTGAGCTGCGTGTTCAGGACTGGGTGTCCGGGACTGTGTGTCCTCGAGTTTAAATACTCAGCCGCTCCAACTAGACATACAATTGAGACAGCAGTTGGAACTGGTCTACCAAATCATTGTCTTCACCAAGCTTACTGGTACTATTCCCTCAACTCTTTCATTTCCTCATAATTGTGTTGTGTGTTTGTTCATATCTGTGTTTGAAGACTTTGACTGGAGACTTTCTCAATTTCCTCGGTTCAATTTCTTCAGTCTGTTTGTCTTCATCCTGTGTTATCCTGTGATTACGCTTCCTGTACTCTGTGCCTGTCTTCATTTCATCATGATGACTATGCTTGTATTCTGTTATGTTTACTTTTGATTACTTATTCCGCTGCTAGTAGTTCTTCGCTAAGGAATTTCCTCATCGACAAATTCCTCAGTGAAGAATTTCATAAAAATCGCCTATTCACCCCCCTCTAGTCGATATAACGCACTTTCAATTGGTATCAGAGCAAGGTACTCCGTTGTTCTGTGTGATTTTGGTTTAACTGCCGGGAGTTTTAGTTATGTCGACCGTAGGTATGACGAAAGTGACATGCCCCATCTTTGACGGTCACGAGTATCCCAAGTGGAAGGCCATGATGAAGAAACGCCTCATGGCGATGAACAACGAGCTGTGGACCGTCACTGAGATTGGTCTGACCGATCTGTGCAAGATGGCGGAAGCTGATGACATTCGCAAGTACACTCTTCTCAACCTCACGGCGAAGGATGTCATTTGCTCCATTCTGTCACAAAATCAGTTCAGGAATATCATGCATCTCGATCATGCGAAGCTCGTCTGGGACTGTCTCTCTGAGGTCTATGAAGGTCATCGAACCTGTCATGATCCTTGGTTTGAGGACTTCAAGGAATCTCTCAAAGCGATGACATTCGAACCAGAATCATCATCTTCTGCATCATGCCTTATGGCAAAAGATGCTGAGGTAACTGAATGCTACCTATCCGAGTCTAGTGATGATGAATCTGGTGATGAATTTGGACCCAGCTATGTCAAACTTGCTTCCCTTGCCACTAAACAACAAAGAGCTTTGGAAAAGGTTTACTACATGCTAAATAAGAGCGATGATATGTTGGGTGAAGAAATGGATCAGTCAAATGCTTTGCCTGAAAGTCTTCAGAGACTTCATACTAAGTATGACACCCTTCAAGATCATCATAACACTCTCTTATCCGATCGTGAGAAGCTTTCTTATGAATTTCTTCAAAGAAAGCAGGACCTTGAGAAGCTAAGAGTGAGTTATGAAGATCTTCAGAAGGAGTGCGATTCATTACTTGCTCAACAAATCAGCGCTTCTTAGGAAGAATTTGTTCCTCTGTGCTTGAAGTGCATTGAATGTGAATCTGCTAATTCTTCACCTGAATGTTCAAATGCAGCTAATGTTTCAAATTCTTCACATGCCTCTGCTATCACTGATTCCTCATCTGAGGAAATTGCTAGTATCACTGACGATGCAGGGCTGAAGGAATTGTACACGACAGGCATGTACAAAAGCCTCAAAGGGCATCAGGCTCTTTGTGATGTGCTTAAAAAGCAGATCCTCAATAGGAACCCTAGGAAAGAGGGTATCGCCTTTGAGAGGAAACTCAATGCTGATGGTACATATTGGAAGCCTGAGCAGTACCCCAAAACTACATGGGTTGCTGCAAAGGGACCTCCAGTTGATCCATCTAACTTATCTGGATTTGCATGTGAATCTCCGCATTCTGATGATGAGTCAATTGACTCCAACTATAAACTGTTCAAAAATCCGAATGGTGAAGTATTTGCTAGATATGTTGGCACTAACTGCAGGAACGGCTCCCCTATGAAGAAAATCTGGGTTCCCAAAAGATGCCTTGAAAATCTTCAGGTGAATGTCATCATGACACCACCTGTGAAGAATAGGAACCCCAGATCAAATTCTTCATATAGACCGAATTCTTCATATGGATTCAAGTCCTCATACGGACCAAATTCCTCATATGGATCAAAGTCCTCATATGAACATCATCATGCTAACCCGTCTGTTTCGCAGGGAAGATCTAAGGATTATGGATATGTGCATTATTCTTCAAATCATTATGTCCATAAGTCCTCGAAGAATTTCTCTGCATACTCTTATGCTTACTCTAACCCCTCTTATGTGAAACGAAATGGACTGGCTTCTATGCAATCCTTCTCATATGGAGCTCGCAGAATGATGAACTCTTTGCCACCCCTTCAGATGTGGGTGGTGAAGAAAACGAACTAATCTCTTCTGCAGGGTCAGGTCTCCAGACGCACGTAATCGTCTGAAGAATTTGCTGGAGACCTGAGCATGCCTGATAGGACACAGGCTAATCATGAAGAAATGAACTTTCATTTCTCACGTCCTCATATTGCTTTATCAGTTCTTTTACTTGATGAAATTGATCTGATGAATTGATGTCATATTCTTCACTAATGAAGTATATGAGTTTGTAAGCTGCACTAATTCGTCTGCAGGATGATCAACCCAAAGCCACTGAGTGGGTCCTCGATAGTGGATGTACAAACCACATGACTGGTGACAATAATCTATTGATGGATGCTCCATTATCTCCATCGCATCTGAAGCATATCATCTTTGCTGACAAAGGCAAAAGTCAGATATTGGGTCTAGGTAAGGTTGCGATTACAAAGGATTGACACATGGACAAAGTCATGCTTGTTGAGTCCTTAGGATACAACCTTATGTCTGTCTCAATGCTTTGTGAGCTTGATATGGTTGTTGTCTTTGGCAAGTATCGTTGTGTTGTGGTTATGGAAGCTGACAATTCCAAAGTCTTCGAAGGCTTTAGGAGAGGAGACCTGTATATTGTTGATTTCTCTACAGGACCACAACCAGCCGTGTGCTTACTTGCAAAAGCTTCAGAAGGCTGGCTCTGGCATCGACGACTTGGTCATGCAGGCATGAGGAATTTGCACACGCTTGCGAAGAAGAAGCATGTCATTGGCATCGAGAATGTCAAATTCCTCAAGGATCACCTATGCGGAGCCTGTGAAGCTGGGAAGATGACGAAGGCCAAGCATCCAGCAAAGACTATCATGACCACCACTTGCCCATTTGAATTGCTTCACATGGATCTCTTTGGTCCTAATCATTATTCTACTATTTCAAATGAAACATCTCAATATGGCTTTGTTATTATTGATGATTATTCTTGCTACACATGGGTACACCTTGTTACTTACAAACATGAAGTGCAGGAAGTCTTCAAACGATTTTCCTCGAGGGCTTCAACCAACTTTGGTGTGAAGATCAAGCACATCAGATGTGACAATGGCACTGAGTTCAAGAATTCTGGTCTCGATGACTATCTTGATGAACTTGGTATTACTCATGAGTTATCTGCTCCTTACACTCCTCAGCAGAATGGCGTCGTGGAGCGCAAGAACAGGACTCTTGCTGAGATGGCTCGCACTATGCTTGATGAATACAAAACGCCTCGTCGTTTCTGGACTGAGGCAATTGATACTGCATGCCACATCATCAATAGAGTATATCTTCAAAAATTCTTCAAAAAGACTGCCTATGAACTCCTCACTGATAAGAAACCCAATGTAAGTTATTTCAAAGTCTTCGGTGCTAAATGGTGGATTAGAGATCCTCATCACAACTCAAAATTTGCACCGAAAGCACATGAAGGTTTTATGCTTGGTTACGGAAAGGACTCGCACACCTACAAAGTCTTCAACAACGTTCTTCACAAAGTTGTTGAAACTGTAGATGTGCAGTTCGATGAAACTAATGGCTCGCAAAGAGAGCACCTACCTACTATGATAGATGAACCAGCATCCGAGGAAACTATCAAGTTCAAGGCTACTGAGGATGTCATTCCTACTGAAGAATCTGCTGAAGAATTCATTCCAGAACATGAAGAACGTCGGGCTAATGCACCTGAAGAAAATGCTGAAGATAATGGTGTTGAAGAAAACGCTAATCAAATTCTTCAACGACAACCAGCTCATCCTCGCATTGCAAAAGAAGTGCAAGTTGAAAAGATCATCAATAACATCAGAGCGCCAGGTCCTCTCACACACTCAAAAGCTTCACATTTGTCTAACTTTTGTGGGCAGTATGCTTTTGTCTCTATTACAGAGCCCATTAAGGTAGATGAAGCATTTCTGGAGCCTGAGTGGATTCAGGCCATACAAGAAGAATTACATCAGTTCGAGCTCAACAATGTCTGGGAACTGGTCAAACTTCCAGATCCTCGCAAGCACAATATCATCGGCACAAAGTGGATCTACTGCAACAAGCAAGATGAAATTGGCCTTGTGGTGAGGAATAAGGCACGCCTTGTAGCTCAAGGCTACACACAGGTTGAAGGAATTGATTGCGACGAAACTTTTGCACCTGTTGCTAGACTTGAGGCTATTCACATATTACTTGCTTATGCTAACCATCATGATATCACTTTATGTCAAATGGATGTGAAAAGTGCATTCCTCAATGGTAAGCTTGAGGAAGAAGTATATGTTGCTCAACCCCCAGGTTTTGAAGATCCAAAGAATCCTGACAAAGTCTTCAGACTCAACAAGGCCCTCTATGGCCTCAAGCAGGCCCCACGGGCTTGGTATGATACCTTGAAGGAACTCTTAATGAAGAAAGGCTTCAAACCCGGTTCACTCGACCCTACTCTTTTCACTAAATCTTATGATGGTGAATTGTTTGTGTGCCAAATATATGTTGATGATATTATCTTTGGCTGTACTGACCAACGTTATAGTGATGAATTTGCCTATATGATGAGTGAAGAATATCAAATGTCTAGGATGGGAGAGTTGAAATTCTTCTTAGGTATTCAAATTCGTCAACAACGCAATGGCATATTCATATCTCAGGAGAAATACCTCAAGGATGTACTGAGGAAATTCGGCATGCAAGATTGCAAAGGCATCAAAATTCCTATGCCCACAAATGGCCATCTGTGCACTGATGAAAATGGTATTGACTTCGATCATAAGGTATACCGCTCCATGATAGGTTCCTTATTGTACTTATGTGCATCTAGGCCAGATATAATGCTTAGTGTTTGCATGTGTGACCGATTTCAAGCTACACCGAAGGAATCACACCATAAGGCTATGAAGCATATTCTTCGATATCTAGCTCACACACTAACACTTGGATTATGGTACCCCAAGGGCTCGGCTTTTGATCTCATTGGATATTCTGACTCTGACTATGCTGGTGATCGTGTGGACCGCAAGTCAACATCTCGTACATGTCATTTCCTCGGACGATCTTTGGTCTGTTGGTCCTCGAAGAAACAAAACTGCATATCACTATCTACTGCTGAAGCTGAGTACATTGCCGCTGGTTCTTGCTGTGCCCAATTGCTATGGATGAAGCAAACTCTCAAGGACTACGGCGTCAACATGAAGAATGTGCCTCTCTTCTGTGACAATGAGAGCGCCATCAAGATTGCTCACAACCCAGTTCAGCACTCGAAGAGAAAGCACATTCAGATTCATCATCATTTTCTTCGTGATCGTGTGTTGAAGGGCGACATTTCTATTGAGCATGTGAAGACTGAAGAACATCTAGCCGATATCTTCACAAAGCCCTTGGATGAGAAGAGATTTAGCAAGTTGCGGTGTGAGCTAAATATCCTAGAATCTTCGAATGTTCTTTGAAAAGGACACTCATCCTAACACTTATGCAAAATTGATGACTTAGATGTGCAACACATGAAGAAACATTTTTCTTCAATCAATGAAGAATAACACTCTTAGTGTGAAGAAATTAATGAAGAATTTGATTCTCAGAACCCTACGATAATTGTACGCGGTGTCTGAAATCATCATTCTTATACGGTGGGTCACGCCACCACCAGAAGTTGAAATTCCTCAAATTATTCATATTCTTCAACTTTGCATAGTCTTCACTGGTTCCGTCGTTTTTCTTCATTGGCTATATATATATATGAGTTTATGTCCTCTACAGCATTCACTTATTGCTATTTCTTCAAGTTGGTTCTCTACTAAGTGAATGTGATCGGACCCTTCCCCTCTATGCTATACTCAACCCAATATGTTCACAAATTCTTCATGTGCGTTCTATTTGAAACTCGTTCAAAATCTTCACTGTGTCCTTGTCAGCTGAAGAAATTGCGAACGGAACTTTAAAACCTATCTTATCGAAATTTTTGGCTTTGCCGCTCAAACCGTTCCGCATCCCACGATACACTTATCCACTCACCCACGATCTAACACGATCTCCACCTCTCACTACATGGGTGACACATGTCATGCGAATGAGAAGGGTCAGGGGCACGTTCATCCAATTTCTTCGGGCGAGCAGTTTTTCACCGTGGCTATAAATACCCCTACTTCCCTTCCTCACTTCTTTTACTCCGCTCGACCTCTCTCTCCAGCTCGAGCTTCTTAAACCCTAGCGCCGCCGCTACTTCATCGCCGCCGGTGAGGAAGAGCTTCACTGCCTCGACCTCGTCGCCGACATACTCACGACGACCGCGTAAATCTTCACTCCGCCGTCGCCGTAGCTGTCTTCCTTCGCCAAGTTAGGGCGTGGAAGATCTGCACAGACGAACTTCACATCTCCTCACTCTAGTTCATCGTGTTCTTCGTCCAGGGTAATTAAAAGTTACTTTTACTACCCTCGTTGATTTGAATGATTATCTTCAAAATCTTCAAAGGTGTTTTTCTTCATAGATTCACACATTAAACACCTCACAAGTCATCTGTTCTTGACTCGTTTCTCTAAGCCATGTTGTTTCTTCAAGATTCCTCAAATGTGTGGATTTTTAATCTACACATCTCTGGAACCTAAGACAAAGAACGCTTAATGAAATTCTTCAAGACTCATCTGGTCAAATTCCTCTAACTTGTTATTTTGAAAAACCCTCTGAGAACGCATATGACCTCTCCAAATTCCTCGCAACTATACTCTGTTCACAGGTACACATGTCATTTGCAGCATTCCTCGAAGAAAAGTTGCATACTTCTTCAGAGAATTCAATTGTTCAAATTCCTCAACTGAAGAAAATGGCTGACGGTAAGAAGCCACAGAAGGGAGGAAAGAGGCCTGAGGTAAATACAGCGTTTGAGATCCCTGATGACATATATGTTGGGTACTGCACACCTACTGAGGAAACCAAGAATGAGCGCAAAGTGCGCATTCAAAAGATAGAGAGGAGATGGGCAAGAGAATGGAGGGAGTACAGATATGTCACTCCTAAGTACATGAAGAAGTTCGCACTCAATCCTCCATGCCCAAGAGCTCCATTGGCACCTGGCCAAATCGCTGATCCCACCAGCCTCAAGCGCGGTGAGGACTATCCTAATGAATGGGCCAAGCGCCAAGCCAAGCTGGCTAAGCAAGCCAGAGAAGCAGTGAGGAAATTTAATGAAGACTCTGCTGCTGCTGCTGCTGCCTCTGCTGAGGCCTTTGCTGTCAAGCCAAAGAAGGCTATGTCAAAGAAGCCTGCACGCAAGCCAAGTGCTTCACCAACAATGCCCTCAAGGCCAAGTTCCTCATCAATGCCCTCACGGCCAGAATGCTCAAAGCCCTCACGGCAAATTCCTCATGCTGCTCCTGTTCCTCCAAAGTCCTCAGCTCCTCTGCCAAAGCCTTCAGCTATTCCGACTAAATCCTCAGCACCTGTGCATCTCGCCTCGTGCCAAAGGACTGCCGGCATCTCCATTGCCTCAGGTGTCTTAGCTAGTTCCTCAGCTGCACCAAGTTTCTCAGCTGGCCTCTCACTGCTAAAGACAAAGGCCACTACTGGACGAGGTCCTCGCCCAAGTCCTCAAAAGAAGCAAGTCGCTTTCCAAGTGTCGTCTGATGAAGATGAAGCTGATGATGATGAACTTGCAGAAATCATCAAAGACAGGCAAGTCAGGGCCGCTAGAGCCAAAGGATCAGAGGTGCCACTACTTTTGGATCCCAAGCTGATCCTCGACTACATTGATGATTGGCACAAGGACCCCAACACTCCCTTGCCTGACTTCAAGCTGACTCCTGGCCAGAGTCACATGCTGACCCACTTCATTCAAGAAGAAAAGTGGAAATTTGAGAAGGCCAGGCAGATCAAGAAAGCGCAGTACAAGAAAGAGCGCTATCTGAAGAAAAGCGTTATCTCTATGACAACTGAAGAAGTTGTCAATATTCAGACTGAGATTAAGAAACTCAGTGATAACTTTGACGCATATCGCGCTGATTGGCTTGGAGCCAAGGTTCGTTTTGTGAAACTTGCGGATAACTTCACTTCCAATATTGCAGCCCCAATGCAATAGGAAATTCCTCAGGCTGAAGCATCTGCTCAGCCTACTGAAGAAAATGCCAGCACCGCTGATGACAATCAGGCTGCTGAAGATAATGTGAGTTCCAGGGCTGATGACTGCATTCCAGCCGCTGAAGAAATTGCCAGGGCACCCACTAGTGGTGTGCCTGAAGAAAATCAACCAGATTCCTCAGCTGCTCCTGCACCAACTTCAACTCCAATCCTTCCATCTGCATCAGATGTGAAGAAGACCAAGGCTGCAGAGCGTGCTGCAGTGAAGAAAAGGAAAGCATCAGTTGCTTCAGATTCTTCAGCTCCGAAGAAAATGAAGCCCATGACAAGTTCATTTGCAAATCCGATTGATGTTGTTCCCATCTCAACCAGGCTATCAAAGGACCTTGTTCCTTTTGATGAAGAATATGTGATCCCCAGCGGATCTGATGAAGAAACTCCTTTTGCTGCTTCGTATAAACCGTTGGATAAAGAAATTGAAGTGGATGCGATCCCTTCAACACCTATCATCTCCTCGCCTATGCCTCAGTTCACAGCTGAAGAGGTTGGCGTTGAAGAAATGGAAGATGAAGATGTGGACATTGGCTGCTCCACACCCGTAATCAGTGATGAATTCTGGGAAAGTCAGCATCCAAACTCTCCAATGTTCACCCCTCTACAGCAAATTCCTCAGTCCCCCACACAAACTGTTCACATGGGCTTTGAAGAAACTCATCCCACTGCATCTGTCCATGAGGAAATTCCAGATACTAGCGCTGAAGAAACTGTTGCTGCTGAACAACCAACGACGCAGACTGCCACTGAGGAGGAACCAGAAATTCCTCAGCCTGAAGAACCTGCAATTGAGATTCCTGAGGTCGAGATGCAACTCACTGACACTCCTCTGCCGAAGCCAAAGGATCCATTCTCACGCAAGCAAAAGTTCAAGGCTGATGATTTCTTCGGTGAGCACGTATTCTTCGAAGATTACAACCCATATGACTCTGCTCGCATTAGGAAGAGGCGTTTCTGGACTGCTAGTCAAGCCAATTTCTATTCCTCAGTGTTGTCCAACAAAGAGAAGATCTTCTACCATGAGCATATTCCTCACATGGATATGGAATCTCTACCGTGCTTCGCAACAGTTCTCAGTGTTCTTCACGATGCTGGACTGCTAAACTTTTGCTTTGACATCTGCGATTGGAATGAAGAACTGATTCTTCAATTCTATGCAACGCTGCACATCACCGGAGATGCTGAAGATGTGAATTCATGGGTGCTGGACTGGATGTCTGAAAACACTCACTACACTGCACCAGCCTTTGAATTGCTTCGTGCTCTACCACTCAGTCCTCCCCTTGAAGAAGCTCGCTGCATCTACAGTGAACCTGAGCTCACACATCATTACATGCAGGTGCTGATGAAACCTTTGAAGCCAGGTCAAGCACCAAGACCCAAATTCCTCATGAAGGAATTGTTGTACGTGCCCAGAACTGTCTATCGTATTCTTATGAGGACAATCGGTCCCATCAAAGGCCACGACTCATCTGATGAGGAAATTGTTGGCATCATGAAGAATCTGGTATTCAACATCGTTCATGGCATTCCTGTCAATTATCACGATTTCTTCATGAGGACTATGGCCAATGTTGCACTGTCTCCGTTTGAGCTGAAGCCTTATGCACCTTGGATTATGAGATTCCTCAGGACAAGGTTTTCAGTCAACTACAAAGCTGATTTCCAGAATCACCTCAGCTACTTGCCCCCAATTGAAGTCCTCAAGCAGACATATTTCTCAGTTGATGGAAAGGGCAAGGCACCAGCTGTAATAGATGAAGGCATGCGTCCATTGGATGGTCAGTTTCGCAAAGCTGCATCTTATTCCACCAATGATGACTCTGCCACACATGACTCTGCCAATGCACCCAAGTCCACTCCTCAAGCCACTGCTCCGCGCGTGATGACTGACCGTGAACTTCTACTTAGTCTTCACCAGAAGGTGGATCGAAATCACAAACGGGTTAAGCGTCAGTTTGGTTCACTTCTTCCCAACATGACTGCCACACACAATGCAGTGAAGAAAAACCACTACTACCTCCATCAAGTCTTCGGTCGCACCTGGGCAATCCTGTCACATCTGTATGGTGAAGAAGATCTTAAGAACATGGGTCTCAAAGAAGATTTTGACTGGTCTGCACCTCCACCGAAGAAATTCAAGAAGTTCAAGGTTCCTTCTCTGGTGGCCAGCTCATATTCTTCATCGCGTGACACTGATGAACATGAAGATTTGGACGACACTGCGGCAGGGCCTACATCAACAAACGACCCCACCAACGCTGGCGCTCCTTCATCAACATGATTATCTTCAGGGGCGTTAGTCCTCATTTTCGATCCTTTTGGTCATTCGATGACAAAGGGGGAGAAATATGAGTTAGTCTTCAAGCGGGTCTACTATATGGGCGTTTTTTGCTAAGTTACAACTCTCGTTCTTCTGAAACTTTATTGATCGAGTTGTAATCTTAAACCCGATGGTGCTCTGATACTTTTGATGCACTGTGCTTTGATATTTTTGATGCACTATTCTGCATGCTTATTCCTCGTTAATATTATTGCACGCATGCTAAATTTCATCAGGCACCATATTTCATCATGCATTTCAAATTCTTCATATTATATGTTAAATGCGTGTATGAATTACAAGATATAGGGGGAGATCTCCATGATTCAACTCTTCAACTATGCATTGCTTCAAAAGAAAACTCCTCACTATGCACATCTTCAGGGGGAGTTCTTCTATATCTTGCAATCAAATTCCTCAATATCAGTAGTTACACTTCATATGTTTATCCCCGTTGAAAACTTAACCTATATTGTCATCAATCACCAAAAGGGGGAGATTGTAAGTGCATCTAGTGCCCCTTAGTGATTTTGGTGTATTGAAGACTTATAGGTTAAGGGACTAATGCGTTTGTGAGTGTACACAGGTCTATAAGTCTATGAGGACTTTGATATTTACAGGAAAAGTCGACCCCTAAAAATGAATATCTTCGACTAAATATTTTGGTATTCCTGAAGACTTTCATGAAGACTTTGAAAGTGAAGAAATTGGTGTGTCCGTGAAGACTTGATATTCATGCGAGGAATATGAAGCTTGAAGACTTTCGTTTTCATAGTTTTGTTTTTCTCTTTCTTGAGTCATAGGAAACACCGTACTGTTAAAGGGGGTCGAGGAAATACTAAGGAAAAATTTCCATGTGATGCTCAACTCAAAATCCTACACCTACCAATCCCTTCGAGTGAAGCCATTGGAAATCTCATACAGTTCAGTCAATTTCTTCAGTGACAGAGACGAAGTTCTTCTGGTCTCTGAGGAATTTGTCCTGACTAAGGAGTTAGGAATTCGCCAGTGCGGATTGCCTACACAGTGAGGAACATGATAGCCCTGAGGATTTTGCTACTCAAAATTTCGACCGTTGCTGTGCTATGCGCCAGCTGTCCCAAAATATCTATCCACCTAACGGTCATATCATTGAAGGGCATTTATGTCTTATCATGTCGGGCTGCTCCCTAGGCTATAAATAGCCGCCCCCTACAACCACTAGCTGGTTGGTTGCTCCGAGAGAAACTGACACTTGTCATTTGAGAGCAACCCATCCTTTGAGGACTTTGAGCGAAAATCATCAAGTGAGGAAAAACCAAAAAACCCAAAACCCAAACACCTACAAACCCCAAGTGATTGAGCATCACTGAAGAGATTGATCCTGCGTGGATCCGACGCTTGTTACCTTTGAAGACTGTGCTTCTTCCAGACGGTTAGGCGTCATGGTCTAGAGCATCCAAGAGGAATTGTGGATCGCCGAGTGACCAAGTTTGTGAAGGTTTGGAAGTCGCCTGAAGACTTACCACGAGTGATTGGACGAGGTCCGTGTGACCTTAGTTCAAGGAGAATACGGTGAGGACTGGGTGTCCTGAGCTGCGTGTTCAGGACTGGGTGTCCGGGACTGTGTGTCCTCGAGTTTAAATACTCAGCTGCTCCAACCAGACGTACAACTGAGACAGCTGTTGGAACTGGTCTACCAAATCATTGTCTTCACCAAGCTTACTGGTTCTATTCCCTCAACTGTTTCATTTCCTCATAACTGTGTTGTGTGTTTGTTCATATCTGTGTTTGAAGACTTTGACTGAAGACTTTCTCAATTTCCTCAGCTCAATTTCTTCAGTCTGTTTGTCTTCATCCTGTGTTATCCTGTGATTACGCTTCCTGTACTCTGTGCCTGTCTTCATTTCATCATGATGACTATGCTTGTATTCTGTTATGTTTACTTTTGAGTACTTATTCCGCTGCTAGTAGTTCTTCGCTAAGGAATTTCCTCACCGACAAATTCCTCAGTGAAGAATTTCATAAAAATCGCCTATTCACCCACCTCTAGTCGATATAACGCACTTTCACAAGTCCATCTTCAACTCTGAAGAAAATGGCTTCACCAACACGGCTGACGGAAACAATGATGACTACGCTCCCACCTATTGCTTCATGGCAAAAGGTACCAAGGTACTCAAATACCCCTCCTCTGAATCAAGTGAGAATGAATCTGATGAAAACCTCAAACCCAGCTGCTCCAAACTTGCTAAGATTGTTGTAAAATAAAAAAAGGCTTTTGAAAAGGTTCAAAACATGCTACACAAAAGTGATGATATGTTGGGTGAAGAAATGGATCGCACTAAAACCTTGACTGAAAATCTTCAGAGACTTCAGTCTAGGTTTGACAACCTTCAAGGTCATCATAACACTCTCTTATCTGATCATGAGAAGCTTTCATATGAATTTATTCAAAGAAAGCAAGATCTTGAAAAGCTAAAGTGAGTTATGAAGATCTTCAGAAGGAGTGTGATTCATTACTAGCTCAACAAATCAGCGCTTCTCAGGAAGAATTTGTTCCTCCATGCTTGAAGTGCATTGAACGTGAACCTGCTAATTCTTCACCCGAATGTTCAAATGCTGCTAATGTTTCAAATTCTTCACCTGCCTCTGCTATCACTAATTCCTCATTTGAGGACACTGCTAGTATCACTGACGATGCAGGGCTGAAGGAATTGTACATGACAGGCATGTACAAAAGCCTCAAAGGGCATCAGACTCTTTGTGATGTGCTTAAAAAGCAGATCCTCAATGGGAACCCTAGGAAAGAGGGTATTGCCTTTGAGAGGAAACTCAATGCTTATGGTACATATTGGAAGCCTGAGCAGTACCCCAAAACCTCATGGGTGGCTGCAAAGGGACCTCCAGTTGATCCATCTAACTTATCTGGCTTTGCATGTGAATCTCCTCGTTCTGATGATGAGTCATTTGACTCCAACTATAAACTGTTCGAAATCAGAATGGTGAAGTATTTGCTAGATATGTTGGCACTAACTGCAAGAACGGTTCTCCAATGAAGAAAATCTGGGTTCCAAAAGATGCCTTGAAAATCTTCAAGTGAATGTCATCATGACGCCACCTGTGAAGAAGAGGAACTCCAGATCAAATTCTTCATATGGATCCAAGTCCTCATACAGACCAAACTCCTCACGAGGATCAAATTCCTCAAAAGGATCAAAGTCCTCACATGATTATCATCGTGCTAACCCGTCTGTTTCGCAGGGAAGATCTAAGGATTATGGATATGTGCATTATTCTTCAAATCATTATGTTCACAAGTCCTCGAGGAATTTCTCTGCTTACTCTTGTGCTTACCCTAACTCCTCTTATGTGAAACAAAATGGACTGGCTTCTATGCCACCTTTCTCGTATGGAGCTCGCAGAGTGATGAACTCTTTGCCACCCCTTTAGATGTGGGTGGTGAAGAAAAAGAATTAATCTCTTTTGCAGGGTCAGGTCTCCAGACATACGTAATCTTTTGAAGAATTTGCTGGAGACCTGAGTGTGCCTGAAAGGACGCAGGCTAATCATGAAGAAATGAACTTTCATTTCTCACATCCTCATACTGCTTTATCTGTTCGATTGCTTGATGAAATTGATCTGATGAATTGATGTCATATTCTTCATGTTGGGGAACGTTGCAGAAAACAAAAATTTTCCTACTCGTCTCACCAAGATCCATCTAGGAGTTCATCTAGAAACGAGTCGTCGGATGCATCTACATACCTTTGTAGATCGCGCACGGAAGCGTTCAAAGAACGGTGATGATGTAGTCGAACACGACGTGATCCAAATCACGGATGACCAAGCGCCGAACGGACGGCACCTCCGCGTTCAACACACGTACGGGACGGGAGACGTCTCCTCCTTCTTGATCCAGCAAGGGGGAAGGAGAGGTTGATGAAGATCCAGCAGCACGACGGCGTGGTGGTGGATGCAGGGCGTCACAGTAGCAGGGCTTCGCCTATACTACGAGAGAGAGACGTAACGGGGAGAGAGGGAGGCGCCAGGGGCTGGGGTATGAAGTCCCTCCTCTCCCCCACTATATATAGGGGTGCTAGGGGGGGCGCCGGCCCTAGTAGATGGAATCTACTAGGGGGGCGGCGGCCTAGGGTGGGGGGCTTGCCCCCCAAGCAAGGGGGCGCCCCCTTTAGGGTTTCCCCTCAACCCTAGCCGCATGGGCCCTAGGGGGGTGGCGCCCCAGCCCACTATGGGCTGGGTTCCCTCCCACTTCAGCCCATGGGGCCCTCCGGGATAGGTGGCCCCACCCGGTGGACCCCCGGGACCCTTCCGGTGGTCCCGGTACAATACCGGCGACCCCGAAACTTGTCCCGATGGCCGAAACAGCACTTCCTATATATAATTCTTTACCTCCGGACTATTCCGGAACTCCTCGTGACGTCCGGGATCTCATCCGGGACTCCGAAAAACATTCAGGTTACTGCATATACATATCTTCACAACCCTAGCGTCACCGAACCTTAAGTGTGTAGACCCTACGGGTTCGGGAGACAAGCAGACATGACCGAGACGACTCTCCGGTCAATAACCAACAGCGGGATCTGGAAACCCATGTTGGCTCCCACATGCTCCACGATGATCTCATCGGATGAACCACGACGTCGAGGATTCAATCAACCCCGTATGCAATTCCCTTTGTCAATCGATATGTTACTTGCCCGAGATTCGATCGTCGGTATCCCAATACCTCGTTCAATCTCGTTACCGGCAAGTCACTTTACTCGTACCGTAATGCATGATCCCGTGACCAGACACTTGGTCACTTTGAGCTCATTATGATGATGCATTACCGAGTGGGCCCAGCGATACCTCTCCGTCATACGGAGTGACAAATCCCAGTCTTGATCCATGTCAACCCAACAAACACTTTCGGAGATACCCGTAGTCTACCTTTATAGTCACCCAGTTACGTTGTGACGTTTGGTATACCCAAAGCATTCTTACGGTATCCGGGAGTTACACGATCTCATGGTCTAAGGAAAAAATACTTAACATTGGAAAAACTCTAGCAAACGAACTATATGATCTCACGCTATGTTTAGGATTGGGTCTTGTCCATCAGATCATTCTCCTAATGATGTGATCTCGTTATCAATGACATCCAATGTCCATAGTCAGGAAACCATGACTATCTGTTGATCAACGAGCTAGTCAACTAGAGGCTTACTAGGGACATGTTGGTGTCTGTTATTCACACATGTATTACGATTTCCGGATAACACAATTATAGCATGAATAAAGACAATTATCATGAACAAGGAAATATAATAATAATGCTTTTATTATTGCCTCTAGGGCATATTTCCAACAGTCTCCCACTTGCACTAGAGTCAATAATCTAGTTACATTGTGATGAATCAAACACCCATGGAATTCTGGTGTTGATCATGTTTTGCTCTAGGGAGAGGTTTAGTCAACGGATCTGCTACATTCAGGTCCGTATGTACTTTACAAATCTCTATGTCTCCATCTTGAACATTTTCACGAATGGAGTTGAAGCGACGCTTGATGTGCCTTGTCTTCTTGTGAAACCTAGGCTCCTTGGCAAGTGCAATAGCTCCAGTGTTGTCACAGAAAAGTTTGATTGGCCCCGACGCATTGGGTATGACTCCTAGGTCGGTGATGAACTCCTTCACCCATATTGCTTCATGTGCTGCCTCCGAGGCTGCCATGTACTCCGCTTCACATGTAGATCCCGCCACAACGCTTTGCTTGCAACTGCACCAGCTTACTGCCCCACCATTCAAAATATACACGTATCCGGTCTGTGACTTAGAGTCATCCAGATCTGTGTCAAAGCTAGCGTCGACGTAACCCTTTACGACGAGCTCTTCGTCACCTCCATAAACGAGAAACATTTCCTTAGTCCTTTTCAGGTACTTCAGGATATTCTTGACCGCTGTCCAGTGTTCCTTGCCGGGATTACTTTGGTACCTTCCTACCAAACTTACGGCAAGGTTTACATTAGGTCTGGTACACAGCATGGCATACATAATAGAACCTATGGCTGATGCATAGGGGATGACGCTTATCTCTTCTATATCTTCTGCCGTGGTCGGACATTGAGCTGAGCTCAATTTCATACCTTGTAACACAGGCAAGAACCCCTTCTTAGATTGATCCCTATTGAACTTCTTCAATATCTTATCAAGGTATGTGCTTTGTGAAAGACCTATGAGGCGTCTCGATCTATCCCTATAGATCTTGATGCCTAATATATAAGCAGCTTCTCCAAGGTCCTTCATTGAAAAACTCTTATTCAAGTAGACCTTGATGCTGTCCAAGAGTTCTATATCATTTCCCATCAATAGTATGTCATCTACATATAATATGAGAAATGCCACAGAGCTCCCACTCACTTTCTTGTAAACGCAGGCTTCTCCATAAGTCTGCGTAAACCCAAACGCTTTGATAATCTCATCAAAGCGAATGTTCCAACTCCGAGATGCTTGCACCAGCCCATAAATCGAGCGTTGGAGCTTGCACACCTTGTCGGCATTCTTAGGATCGACAAAACCTTCCGGCTGCATCATATACAATTCTTCCTTAAGGAAACCATTAAGGAATGCCGTTTTGACGTCCATTTGCCATATTTCATAATCATAGAATGCGGCAATCGCTAACATGATTCGGACGGACTTCAGCTTCGCTACCGGTGAGAAAGTCTCATCGTAGTCAACCCCTTGAACTTGTCGATAACCCTTAGCGACAAGCCGAGCTTTATAGATGGTCACATTACCATCCGCGTATGTCTTCTTCTTAAAGATCCATTTATTTTCTATGGCTCGCCGTTCAACGGGCAAGTTAGTCAAAGTCCATACTTCGTTTTCATACATGGATCCTATCTCGGATTTCATGGCTTCTAGCCATTTGTCGGAATCCGGGCCCGCCATCGCTTCTTCATAGTTCGAAGGTTCACCATTGTCTAACAACATTATTTCCAAGACAGGGTTGCCGTACCACTCTGGTGCGGAACGTGTCCTTGTGGACCTTCGAATTTCAGTAGGAGCTTGATCAGAAGTATCTTGATCATTATCATTAACTTCCTCTCCAGTCGGTGCAGGCACCTCAGGAACATTTTCTTGAGTTGCGCCATTTTCCGGTTCAAGAGGTAATACTTCATCAAGCTCCACTTTCCTCCCACTTACTTCTTTCGAGAGAAACTCTTTCGCTAGAAAGGACCCATTCTTGGCAACAAAGATCTTGCCTTCGGATCTGAGGTAGAAGGTGTACCCAATAGTTTCTTTTGGGTATCCTATGAAGACGCATTTTTCCGACTTGGGTTCGAGCTTTTCAGGTTGAAGTTTCTTGACATAAGCATCGCATCCCCAAACTTTTAGAAACGACAGCTTAGGTTTCTTCCCAAACCATAATTCATACGGTGTCGTCTCAACGGATTTCGACGGAGCCCTATTTAAAGTGAATGCGGCAGTCTCTAAAGCATAGCCCCAAAAGGATAGCGGTAAATCGGTAAGAGACATCATAGATCGCACCATATCTAATAGAGTGCGATTACGACGTTCGGACACACCGTTACGCTGAGGTGTTCCAGGCGGCGTGAGTTGTGAAACTATTCCATATTTTCTTAAGTGTGTGCCAAACTCGTGTCTCAAGTATTCTCCTCCACGATCTGATCATAGAAACTTGATTTTCCTGTCACGTTGATTTTCAACCTCACTCTGAAATTCCTTGAACTTTTCAAAGGTTCCAGACTTGTGTTTCATTAAGTAGACATACCCATATCTACTCAAGTCATCAGTGAGGGTGAGAACATAACGATAGCCACCGCGAGCCTCAACACTCATTGGACCGCACACATCAGTATGTATGATTTCCAATAAGTTGGTTGCTCGCTCCATTGTTCCTGAGAACGGAGTCTTGGTCATTTTACCCATGAGGCATGGTTCGCACGTGTCAAATGATTCATAATCAAGAGACTCTAAAAGTCCATCTGCATGGAGCTTCTTCATGCGTTTGACACCTATGTGACCAAGGCGGCAATGCCACAAGTATGTGGGACTATCATTATCAACCTTACATCTTTTGGTACTCACACTATGAATATGTGTAGCAATACGCTCGAGATTCATTAAGAATAAACCATTTACCATAGGAGCATGACCATAAAACATATCTCTCATATAAATGGAACAACCATTATTCTCAGATTTAAATGAGTAGCCATCTCGAATTAAACGAGATCCCGATACAATATTCATGCTCAAAGCTGGCACTAAATAACAATTATTGAGGTTTAAAACTAATCCCGTAGGTAAATGTAGAGGCAGCGTGCCGACAGCGATCACATCGACCTTGGAACCATTCCCGACGCGCATCGTCACCTCGTCCTTTGCCAGTCTCCGTTTATTCCGCAGCTCCTGCTGTGAGTTACAAATATGAGCAACGGCACCGGTATCAAATACCCAGGAGTTACTACGAGTACTGGTAAGGTACACATCAATTACATGTATATCAAATATACCTTTGGTGTTGCCGGCCTTCTTGTCCGCTAAGTATTTGGGGCAGTTCCGTTTCCAGTGACCCTTCCCTTTGCAATAAAAGCACTCCGTCTCAGGCTTGGGTCCATTCTTTGGCTTCTTCCCGGCAGCTTGCTTGCCGGGCGCGGCAACCTCCTTGCCGTCCTTCTTGAAGTTCTTTTTACCCTTGCCTTTCTTGAACTTAGTGGTTTTATTGACCATCAACACTTGATGTTCCTTCTTGACTTCTACCTCCGCTGATTTCAGCATTGAGAACAACTCAGGAATGGTCTTTTGCATCCCCTGCATGTTGAAGTTCATCACAAAGCTCTTGTAGCTTGGTGGAAGCGACTGGAGGATTCTGTCAATGACCGCATCATCCGGGAGATTAACTCCCAGCTGAGACAAGCGGTTATGTAACCCAGACATAGTGAGTATGTGCTCACTGACAGAACTATTTTCCTCCATCTTACAGCTGAAGAACTTATCGGAGACTTCATATCTCTCGATCCGGGCATGAGCTTGAAAAACCATTTTCAGCTCTTCGAACATCTCATATGCTCCATGTCTCTCAAAACGCTTTTGGAGCCCCGGCTCTAAGCTGTAAAGCATGCCGCACTGAACGAGGGAGTAGTCGTCAACACGTGTCTGCCAAGCGTTCATAACGTCTTGGTTCTGTGGGACGGGAGCTTCACCTAGCGGTGCTTGTAGGACATAATCTTTCTTGGCAGCTATGAGGATGATCCTCAGATTTCGGACCTAGTCCGTATAGTTGCTGCCATCGTCTTTCAGCTTGGTTTTCTCTAGGAACGCGTTGAAGTTGAGGACTACATTGGCCATTTGATCTACAAGACATATTGCAAATAATTAAGTTCATCTAATCAAATTACTAATGAACTCCCACTTAGATTAGACATCCCTCTAGTCATCTAAGTATTACATGATCCGAGTTAACTAGACCGTGTCCGATCATCACGTGAGACGGACTAGTCAACGTCGGTGAACATCTTCATGTTGATCGTATCTTCTATACGACTCATGCTCGACCTTTCGGTCTTCTGTGTTCCGAGGCCATGTCTGTACATGCTAGGCTCGTCAAGTTAACCCTAAGTGTTTTGCATGTGTAAAACTGTCTTACACCCGTTGTATGTGAACGTAAGGATCTATCACACCCGATCATCACGGCGTGCTTCGAAACGACGAACTTTAGCAACGGTGCACAGTTAGGGGAGAACACTTCTTGAAATTGTTATGAGGGATCATCTTATTTACTACCGTCGTTCTAAGTAAACAAGATGCAAAACATGATAAACATCACATGCAATCAATTAATAAATGTGACATGATATGGCCAATATCACATAGCTCCTTTGATCTCCATCTTGGGGCTCCATGATCATCTTGTCACCGGCTTGACACCATGATCTCCATCATCATGATCTCCATCATCGTGTCTCCATGAAGTTGCTCGCCAACTATTACTTCTACTACTATGGCTAACGCGTTTAGCAATAAAGTAAAGTAATTTACATGGCGTTTCTCAATGACACGCAGGTCATATAAAAGAATAAAGACAACTCCTATGGCTCCTGCCGGTTGTCATACTCATCGACATGCAAGCCGTGATTCCTATTACAATAGCATGAGCATCTCATACATCACATATAGATCATTCATCATTCATCACAACTTTGGCCATATCATATCACAAACCACTTGCTGCAAAAACAAGTTAGACATCCTCTAATTGTTGTTGCAAGTTTTACGTGGCTGAATTAGGGTTCTAGCAAGAACGTCTTCTTACCTACGTTAAAGCCACAACGTGATTTGTCAACTTCTATTTACCCTTCATAAGGACCCTGTTCATCGAATCCGCTCCAACTAAAGTGGGAGAGACAGACACCCGCCAGCCACCTTATGCAACTAGTGCATGTTAGTCGGTGGAACCGGTCTCACGTAAGCGTACGTGTAAGGTTGGTCCGGGCCGCTTCATCCCACAATGCCGCTGAAGCAAGAAAAGACTAGTAGCGGCAAGAAAGTTGACAAATCTACGCCCACAACAAATTGTGTTCTACTCGCGCAAGAAGAACTACGCATAGACCTAGCTCATGATGCCACAGTTGGGGAACGTTGCAGAAAACAAAAATTTTCCTACTCGTCTCACCAAGATCCATCTAGGAGTTCATCTAGCAATGATTCGTCGGATGCATCTACATACCTTTGTAGATCGCGCACGGAAGCGTTCAAAGAACGGTGATGATGTAGTCGAACACGACGTGATCCAAATCACCGATGACCAAGCGCCAAACGGACGGCACCTCCGCGTTCAACACACGTACGGGACGGGAGACGTCTCCTCCTTCTTGATCCAGCAAGGGGGTAGGAGAGGTTGATGAAGATCCAGCAGCACGACGGCGTGGTGGTGGATGCAGGGCGTCACAGTAGCAGGGCTTCGCCTATACTATGAGAGAGAGACGTAACGGGGAGAGAGGGAGGCGCCAGGGGCTGGGGTATGAAGTCCCTCCTCTCCCCCACTATATATAGGGGTGCTAGGGGGGGCGCCGGCCCTAGTAGATGGAATCTACTAGGGGGGCGGCGGCCTAGGGTGGGGGGCTTGCCCCCCAAGCAAGGGGGCGCCCCCTTTAGGGTTTCCCCTCAACCCTAGCCGCATGGGCCCTAGAGGGGTGGTGCCCCAGCCCACTATGGGCTGGGTTCCCTCCCACTTCAGCCCATGGGGCCCTCCGGGATAGGTGGCCCCACCCGGTGGACCCCCGGGACCCTTCCGGTGGTCCCGGTACAATACCGGCGACCCCGAAACTTGTCCCGATGGCCGAAACAACACTTCCTATATATAATTCTTTACCTCCGGACTATTCCGGAACTCCTCGTGACGTCCGGGATCTCATCCGGGACTCCGAACAACATTCGGGTTACTGCATATACATATCTTCACAACCCTAGCGTCACCGAACCTTAAGTGTGTAGACCCTACGGGTTCGGGAGACAAGCAGACATGACCGAGACGACTCTCCGGTCAATAACCAACAGCTGGATCTGGATACCCATGTTGGCTCCCACATGCTCCACGATGATCTCATCGTATGAACCACGATGTCGAGGATTCAATCAACCCCGTATGCAATTCCCTTTGTCAATCGATATGTTACTTGCCCGTGATTCGATCGTCGGTATCCCAATACCTCGTTCAATCTCGTTACCGGCAAGTCACTTTACTCGTACCGTAATGCATGATCCCGTGACCAGACACTTGGTCACTTTGAGCTCATTATGATGATGCATTACTGAGTGGGCCCAGCGATACCTCTCCGTCATACGGAGTGACAAATCCCAGTCTTGATCCATGTCAACCCAACAGACACTTTCGGAGATACCCGTAGTCTACCTTTATAGTCACCCAGTTACGTTGTGACGTTTGGTATACCCAAAGCATTCTTACGGTATCCGGGAGTTACACGATCTCATGGTCTAAGGAAAAAATACTTGACATTGGAAAAACTCTAGCAAACGAACTATACGATCTCATGCTATGTTTAGGATTGGGTCTTGTCCATCACATCATTCTCCTAATGATGTGATCTCGTTATCAATGACATCCAATGTCCATAGTCAGGAAACCATGACTATCTGTTGATCAACGAGCTAGTCAACTAGAGGCTTACTAGGGACATGTTGGTGTCTGTTATTCACACATGTATTACGATTTCCGGATAACACAATTATAGCATGAATAAAGACAATTATCATGAACAAGGAAATATAATAATAATGCTTTTATTATTGCCTCTAGGGCATATTTCCAACACTTCACTGATGAAGTATATGAGTTCGTAAGTTGCACTAATTCATCTGTAGGATGATCAACCCAAAGCCACTGAGTGGGTGCTCGATAGTGGATGTACAAATCACATGACTGGTGACAAGAATCTATTGATGGATGCTCCCTTATCACCATCGCATCTGAAACATATCATCTTCGCCGACAAAGGCAAAAGTCAGGTATTGGGTCTAGGTAAGGTTGCGATCACAAAGGATCGACACATGGACAAAGTTATGCTTGTCGAGTCCTTAGGATACAACCTCATGTCTGTCTCAATGCTTTGCGATCTTGATATGGTTGTTTTCTTTGGAAAGTACCATTGTGTTGTGGTTATGGAAGCTGACAATTCCAAAGTCTTCGAAGGCTTTAGGAGAGGAGACCTGTATATTGTTTATTTCTCTACAGGACCGCAACCAGCCGTGTGCCTACTTGCAAAAGCTTCAGAAGGCTGGCTCTAGCATCGACGACTTGGTCATGCGGGCATGAGGAATTTGCACACGCTTGCGAAGAAGAAGCATGTCATTGGCATTGAGAATGTCAAAATCCTCAAGGATCACTTATGCGGAGCCTGTGAAGTTGGGAAGATGACAAAGGCTTAGCATCCAGCAAAGACTATCATGACCACCACTCGTCCATTTGAATTGCTTCACATGGATATCTTCGGTCCTAACCATTATTCTGCAGTCTCAAATGATGCATCTCTCTATGGCTTTGTTATTGTTGATGATTACTCTCGATACACATGGGTACACATTGTTACTTACAAACATGAAGTGCGGGACGTCTTCAAACAATTTTCCTCGAGGGTTTCAACCAACTCTGGTGTGAAGATCAAGCACATCAGAAGTGATAATGGAACTGAGTTCAAGAATTCTAGTCTTGATGACTATCTTGATGAACTTGGTATTACTCATGAGTTATATGCTCCTTATACTCCTCAGGAGAATGGTGTTATGGAGCGCAAGAACAGGACTCTTGCTGAGATGGCTCGCACTATGCTTGATGAATACAAAACGCCTCGTCATTTCTGGATTGAGGCAATTGATACTGCATGCCATGCCACATCATCAAGACAGTATATCTTCACAAATTCTTCAAGAAGACTGCCTATGAACTCCTTACTGACAAGAAACCCAATGTAAGTTATTTCAAAGTCTTCGGTGCTAAATGTTGGATTAGAGATCCTCATCACAACTCAAAATTTGCACCGAAAGCACATGAAGGTTTCATGCTTGGTTACGGAAAGGACTCGAACACCTACAGAGTCTTCAGCAACATTCTTCACAAGGTTGTTGAAACTGTAGATGTGCGGTTTGATGAAACTAATGGCTCGCAAAGAGAGCACCTACCTTCTGTGATAGATGAACCAGCACCTGAGGAAACTATCAAGTTCAAGGCTACTGAGGATGTCATTCCTACCGAAGAATGTGCTGAAGAATTCATTCCGGAACATGAAGAACGTCGAGCTAATGCACCTGAAGAAAATACTGAAGAATATGGTGCTGAAGAAAATGCTGATCAAATTCCTCAATGACAACCAGCTCATCCTCTCGTTGCAAAAGAAGTGCAAGTTGAAAAGATCATCGATGACATTAAAGCACCAGGTCCTCTCACACGCTCAAAAGCTTCACATTTATCTAACTTTTGTGGGCACTATGCTTTTGTCTCTATCATAGAGCCCACTAAGGTAGATGAAGCATTTCTGGAGCCTGAGTGGATTCAGGCCATGCAAGAAGAATTACATCAGTTCGAGCTCAACCATGTCTGGGAACTGGTCAAACGTCCAGATCCTCACAAGCACAATATCATTGGCACAAAGTGGATCTATCGCAACAAGCAAGATGAAAATGGCCTTGTGGTAAGGAATAAGGCATGGCTTGTAGCTCAAGGCTACACACGGGTTGAAGGAATTGATCTCGATGAAACTTTTGCACATGTTGCTAGACTTGAGGCTATTCGCATATTACTTGCTTATGCTAACCATCATGATATCACTCTATATCAAATGGATGTGAAAAGTGCATTCCTCAATGGTAAGCTTGAGGAAGAAGTATATGTTGCTCAACCCCCAGGTTTTGAAGATCCAAAGCATCCTGACAAAGTCTTCAGACTCAATAAGGCCCTCTATGGCCTCAAGCAGGCCCCTCGGGCGTGGTATGATACTTTGAAGGAATTCCTCTTGAAGAAAGGCTTCAAACCCGGTTCACTCGACCCTGATAACCCACAAGTATAGGGGTCGCAACAGCTTTCGAGGGTAGAGTATTCAACCCAAATTTATTGATTTGACACAAGGGGAGCTAAAGAATATTCTCAAGTATTAGCAGCTGAGTTGTCAATTCAACCACACCTGGAAACTTAGTATTTGCAGCAAAGTGTTTAGTAGCAAAGTAATATGATAGTGATGGTAACGGTAACAAAAGAGTAATGAAAGCAAAGTAATATTTTTGGTATTTTGTAGTGATTGTAACAATAGCAACGGGAAAGTAAATAAGCGTAGACTAGTATATGGAAAGCTCGTAGGCATCGGATCAATGATGGATAATTATGCCGGATGCGGTTCATCATGTAACAGTCATAACATAGGGTGACACAGAACTAGCTCCAATTCGTCAATGTAATGTAGGCATGTATTCCGAATATATTCATACGTGCTTATGGAAAAGAACTTGCATGACATCTTTTGTCCTACCCTCCCGTGGCAGCGGGGTCCTAATGGAAACTAATGGATATTAAGGCCTCCTTTTAATAGAGAACCGGAACAAAGCATTAGCACATAGTGAATACATGAACTCCTCAAACTATGTTCATCACTGGTAAGTATCCCGATTATTGTCACTTCGGGGTTAACGGATCATAACACATAATAGGTGACTATAGACTTGCAAGATAGGATCAAGAACTCTCATATATTGATGAAAACATAATAGGTTCAGATCTGAAATCATGGCACTCGGGCCCTAGTGACAAGCATTAAGCATTGCAAAGTCATAGCAACATCAATCTTAGAACATAGTGGATACTAGGGATCAAACCCTAACAAAACTAACTCGATTACATGATAAATCTCATCCAACCCATCACTGTCCAGCAAGCCTACGATGGAATTACTCACGCACGGCGGTGAGCATCATGGAATTGGTGATGGAGGATGGTTGATGATGACAACGGCAACGAATCCCCCTCTCCGGAGCCCCGAACGGACTTCAGATCAGCCCTCCCGAGAGGTTTTAGGGCTTGGCGGCAGCTTCGTATCGTAAAATGCGATGATTTCTTCTCTCCTATTTTTTTCTCCCCGAAAGCAGTTATATAGAGTTGGAGTTGGAGTCGGAAGGTCTCCAGGGGGCCCACGAGGTAGGGGGCGCACCCTAGGGGGGGGCGCCCCCCACCCTCGTGGCAAGGGTGTGGGCCCCCTGGTCTTCATCTTTGGCAAGGATTTTTTTTATTGTAAGATATTCCGTGGAGTTTTAGGTCATTCCGAGAACTTTTGTTTTCTTCACATAAAACAGCATCATGGCAATTCTGCTGAAAACAGCGTCAGTCCGGGTTAGTTCCATTCAAATCATACAAGTTAGAGTCCAAAACAAGGGCAAAAGTGTTTGGAAAAGTAGATACGTTGGAGACGTATCAACTCCCCCAAGCTTAAACCCTTGCTTGTCCTCAAGCAATTCAGTTGACAAACTGAAAGAAATAAATAAAAACTTTTACAAACTCTATTTGCTCTTGTTGTTATAAATATGTCAAGCTAGCATTCAAGTTTTCAGCAAAGATTATAACTAACCATATTTGCAATAATTCTCAGGTTTCATGATTACCCATATCAATAGCATAATCAACTAGCAAGCCATAATAATAAATCTCGGATGACGACACTTTCTCAAAACAATCATAATATGATATAACAAGATGGTATCTCGCTAGCCCTTTCTGAGACCGCAAAATATAAATGCAGAGCACCTTTAAAGATCAAGGACTGACTAGACATTGTAATTCATGGTAAAAGAGATCCAATCATAGTCACACCCAATATAAATTAACAGTAATGAATGCAAATGACGGCGGTGCTCTCCAACTGGTGCTTTTTAATAAGAGGGTGATGAGTCAACATAAAAGTAAATAGATAGGCCCTTCGTAGAGGGAAGCAGGGATTTGTAGAGGTGCCAGAGCTCGGTTTTGAAATAGAGGTGAATAATATTTTGAGTGGTATACTTTCATTGTCAACATAACAACCAAGAGATGGCGATATCTTAAATGCTACACACATTATAGGCGGTTCCCAAACAGAATGGTAAAGTTTATACTCCCCCTCCACCAACAAACATCAATCCATGGCTTGGTCGAAACAACGAGTGCCTCCAACATACATCAGGTCCAAGGGGGAGTTTTGTTTGCAATTATTTTGATTTAGTTTGCATAAAGCATGGGACTGGGCATCGCGGTGACCAGCCATTTATCTCGTGAGTGAGGAGTGGAGTCCACTCCTCTTGAGAATAACCCGCCTAGCATGGAAGATATAGACAGCCCTGGTTGATACATGAGCTATTCGAGCATACAAAACAGGATGATTATTTGAAGGTTTAGAGTTTGGCACATACAAATTTACTTGGAACGGCAGGTAGATACCGCATATAGGAAGGTATAGTGGACTCATGTGGAATAACTTTGGGGTTTAAGGAGTTTGGATGCACAAGCAGTATTCCCGCTTAATACAGGTGAAGGCTAGTGTCGGTGTCAAAACCGGCGGATCTCGGGTAGGGGTTCCCGAACTGTGCGTCTAGGCTGGATGGTAACATGAGGCACGGGACATGATGTTTTACCCAGGTTCGGGACCTCTTGATGGAGGTAAAACCCTACGTCCTGCTTGATTAGTATTGATGATATGGGTAGTACAAGAGTAGATCTACCACGAGATCAGAGAGGCTAAACCCTAGAAGCTAGCCTATGGTATGATTGTCTATCGTCTCTATCGACTAGCATGGCCTCGGTTTATATAATGCACCAGAGGCCTAGGATAACAAGAGTCCTAGCCGAATACGCCGGTGGGGTGGAGTCCTTGTCTTGATCGCCAAGTCTTGTGGAATCTTCCCTGTATGCGGCAGCTGCCCGAACTGGCCCATGAGTATACGGCCACGGGGGTCCTCGGCCCAATCTAACAGATCGGGAGATGACGTGTTGAGTACCCCCTAGTCCAAGACACCGTCAGTAGCCCCCTGAACCGGTCTTCAAGTTAGGGACGCTCCTCGATTCTTCCGAACTATTCTTCATCTTCAATCGTCAGTCTTGAAAACTGGTTCAACAAATCTTCTTCGATCTTGAGGATTGCCGAAATGCATTCGACGGGTTTACACGTCGGGTATCCGATGAGCCCCTTTAAGTTTCCTTCCTTTATCAATGCCTTGTTTATTTTTATGCCACACCTCGGGTTTGAAGTTGTTCCCGGGAGGCAATGTCCTCTTGCGTCCGAGCTCCAATGCCGGACTGCATTCGAGGTATCTTTTGCAGCCAAGCACCAACGTCGGACCGCTTCCCAGCTCCAATGCCGGAATGTATCCGAGCTCCAACGCCAGACTATGTATCCGAGCTCCAACGCCGGACTGTATCCGAGCTCCAACGCCGGACTATGTATCCGAGCTCCAACGCCGGACTGCATCCGAGGTGTCGTAAATCACCTTGGTTCAAAGACGTTTGAAGGAGTTTAGCCGAGCTTAATGTCGGAAATGCCCTCTATGGAGCCAGCCACTAGCGCCCGAGCTTTATGCCGGGCTGCTTCCGAGGTGGTGCACCACCCCGAATGTGGGCCGATGTTTGTGAATATTTTTTATTGGTGCAATTTATTCTCTGCCGAGATATATAGCCAGTAGCCCTCAAGGTGTGTATCGGTCTAAAACCCGAGATGCACCTGAAGCATGACGTAAGACCGCTGATCCTAGTAGCCATTGAGACTCAGGCTGATTTGCAAAATTGGCCTGAGGATCAAGTCCAAGCTCGGCAGAATACTTCGGGACACTAAAAGCGGCGTGCTCAGTCCTCGAGACTCAGGTTGGGTGCGGCCGACCAACCTGAGGATCAAAATCTCCTCGGAAACTATATTGCACATAAAAATTTCTGCATTGGACAAGCAATGCAGTAGCCCCCGAGACACTGGTTGGGTGGTAACACCAGATCAAGGGATCAATGTGCCCCTTTAATATTTGTAAATAATCAGCCCGAAGCCCAGTAGCCCCCGAGCCTTAATGCGGGCACGGGTGGCCGAATTAAGGATCAATATCCATAGTAAAATCACAAATTATGTGAAATGACTCTATGTATCCAAGTACTTTACGTCACTAATGCTCGGATCCGCATTGTACAAAACTTTGTTGACCAACCATCGGCTTCCACCTCCTCGGCCAGTAGCCGAGGAGTGTTTGTCCTACTTTATAAAGCCTTTATGAGGGCAAAGATTTACAACAAACAAGGTAATCTGGCCATACGGTTTTATAAACAAAGGTACGCAGAGAGTTATATTACTGTTTAATAGAAGAAATGTCTTCCAAAGAAAATAGTCCCGCTATCGGTTCCTTTCTTTGGGTTGTCAAGCTAAGCATGATCATTAAACCTCAGCTCTAATGTAAGAGCAAAATATTTAGGATTTAGTTTGGGAGGCCAGTTAATAGCCCCCGGTAGTGTTTGGCGACAGTCGGGGTCAAGCCGTAAACACTTCGGCCAATGTTATGAACGGCCCATCATTTAACATAGTCATCGGATCGCTGACCAGTTTACGCTTATTGTGAAAGTCAGTTTTCGGCTTTCTCCACTGAGGTGCTTAACCATGTGAGCTGGAAGCACAATCGCAGTGGTTCTCCCTTTGCACGCCTAGATGAACAAAATGGAACGTAGGAAGCAAGTGCAGGAGCCGGGCAACCCAACTATTGACCGAAGACACAATTCGAAACTGATGCATATATAGCAATATCTGAGAATGTTTTTGCCGAATCCCTAAAGGTGTCCGGCGTTGCACTGCGAGACTAATGCTGGAAAAGCACAAATAGTTTAAAAGTGCCAAAAAGCTTGGAAAACCAAGAAACGTCAATAAAAACATGACGTCCGAACAATATCAAGTGTTCGGTGCCAATCCGAAAGTTGGTCTTAGAAAAAAGAAGTGCTTCTGTCGTGCTTTAACATGATACATCCTATCTCAAGACTTTGAGCGGGTCAGCCTACGGCTTCAACCTCCTATCCCGAGGGCGGAGTACTTCTCATCAGGCCAGTTTAGGAAACTAAACTCTAGCGGCTTTGAGAGAGAAATTAGGCTCCCCGGCTAGTGACCGCACACTCGTGTCGAAAAAAGGAGTGATAAATAATAATAATAAAACTTTGCAATGACTAAGAAGAAGAACACTTATTATAAAATGGCTCAAATAAACTTAAGAGCCCCCAAGTGACTTGGGTAGAAGAATGATTGCATGTACCGAAGTACTTATATCATATCTATGTTCAACCGAACTTTAAACGCGTCTTAACCGACCGTCAGCTTCTCCCTCTTCGGTCAAGGACCGAAAAGTGTTATGTACTCCATCGGTCGAGAATATCGACGGTGTTTCCAATAACCAGGCAATCAGGCCATAAGACTGTAACAGACAAAGCGCGCTCAGGGAACTTATGCTATATTACCATGAAGTGTAAGAAGCATCTTCGAAGAAAATAGTACCCCCACCGATACCTTTCTTCGGTGCTCATTGTTATTATGAGACTTGTGCAATAGATTTTTTGTACTCATGAGTTCCGTTCTGTGCCGACCATCATTGAAAACTATAAAAGCGATAGCTTTCGGCTTCACCCAGTCTAAGGTCTGGCTCGGGCGACGCGATCGTGACAATCGCAGAGGTGCTCCCTTTACTCCCTAGCCAAACAATTGGGAACGTAGGGGTAAACACAGGAGCGAGGCAACCCAGCTTGCAAATCGCTTAAGTCAATATGGTGCATATTGTGGCGTAATACACGAACAAGGAACGAAGCTGTACAAGTATAATCATATGCAAGTGGAAAAGCTTCATGAAGGAAGCCCCCAAATGAATTGGGTATTTGAATTTATGCGTCACAAACAAAGTTTGGACAAGGAAATTTTTTACAAGAAACTTTTTTCCAAAAAAGTATAATGCTTGGTCGAACCGAACACAAGTTAGAAATTAAAGCTTTGAGCATGAAAGCAACTTAGCTGGTTAATGTGTTCGGTATTGATGACGCGGTCCGAGCTTGATGCGGGGCAAGGTTCCATCCCCCAAGCTGGTCCCGAGGTGGCGGAGCGGAGAGCTCGACACACCGAAGTGGTGACATAGCACGGTCAATGCAGACCGGCAGAGTGACGCCGAAGTCCCCGGATCATTTTCCTGTGCACAAACAATAGTGCAAATTGGAGATAATAGTAATAATGATTAGAAAAATATTGCATAATAAATAATTTATGCAAAGTGAGGAATAGAAGAAATATGGCTTGGCGCCGAAGTCAATGTCGATGCAGGGCATCGGCGTGATGTAGTAAAGGCATGGCAAAGCCTGAATTCACAGGTCGGTCCGAGCTCCGGATGCGGCGTTCGCCAGACTATGTACGGAAACTGATCGAACCACCACGCGACCGTCGTTAATGCGGTCACCATTTGATAGACCTGTGTACATAGCATGGACAAACCAGAGTAATAATTCCTGGGGAAAAATGAACCCAAACAAGTAAAAAATACTGGGATTAATAGCACCTGGTTTATTTGTTGTAGCAATCCGAGGGAAGGTGATTCCCAAAATTGGGACTCGCTCCGCACACCCATTGCCTGATGGGTGATAAAACGATGGCATGGCAATGCTGGTAAAGGTTGACTCGCCGAGGCAAAGCCCTCGGCCCAGCTAACGTGACGGAGCTAGTCGGCTAGTAACGCCGAAGTGTCCGGAGTAGGTTGATGAAGAGATGGCGAAGCCCCCGGTCCAGCCGAGATGTCGAAGTAGGTCGGCGTGATGGACACTAGCTTGAAGAAGCAATAGTGTGGCCCTGCCGATGCAGGTCGTAACGTGGTCGATGCCGCTTGATGAAGCGACCGTGCGGCGATGCCGGTATGCCCGCTCCGTGTAATCCGTGGGGCGGCGATGTTGGTGATGATTTATCCTTCGTGATGCCGGACTTTTGTTCGGCTTGCCGAGATGATGATCCGAAGAAGTTAGCTCGGCTCAACAAAGTGACGCCGTGTCTAGCGTAGGTCGGCAGCCGTGGAGTGATATTGCCGGACTGGTTTGACACCAGCGTGATGTGGAAAATCATGTTCAAAAGATCTTAAAGTTAGTGGGATGTGTTCGGGAACAAAACACAATACCCCATACAAAACATCCTTCAAAAGGGATGTCCGAAATCCCGTTCATAAAAAAGATGAACTCGGGTCGGATTCGTTTTCGCGCAGAAAACAGATCCGAAAAGTGATGCACTAATCGGAAGGTTCCCGAAGTTTGGACGGTCGGATCGAGCTGAAATTTAGAGAGGTGGTAGATATAGGAATTCCGCAGCTGATCAACGGTTGGATCTTCCAAAGGACGTCCGAGCTAGAAGCTGGACACCACGCCCTAAACTCATCCAAATTCCCGTTCAGATTTGACAGGGCTCCGGTATATCGTGGATTGCCAGAGATTCCTCCATCGGAACTCGACGAAATTTTCCAGGGTTGTTATAGACTCAATTACGCACAATTCCACCAAAGTGATCGTCAAAGCGATACTCGAGGAGGTGGTGGCAGTAGATACGAGTTCGCTGTCAAAAAAACAGCACGGTCGCTTGAGGGCAATGTTGACGTTGAGCCCCCGAGCTCCATAGATGATTCCTCCGTGATCCTGATAGAGATCGGAGTTGATGTTTGATGAAGGCCCTCGTCCGAACATGGTGATCCGAACACGGGGCGCAATTCTTGGTCGAACCAAGATGACCAATCGAGCTGGTGATGAAGATGTCGAAGTCGCAGTTGATCTGCAGGCAAGCCATCGATCCTTTTGTCAATCACACAGCGGAGCTCTCAATGAAAGCACCAATGTCGGTGTCAAAACCGGTGGATCTCGGATAGGGGGTCCCGAACTGTGCGTCTAGGATGGATGGTAACAGGAGGCACGGGACACGATGTTTTACTCAGGTTCGGGCCCTCTTGATGGAGGTAAAACCCTACGTCCTACTTGATTAATATTGATGATATGGGTAGTACAAGAGTAGATCTACCACGAGATCAGAGAGGCTAAACCCTAGAAGCTAGCCTATGGTATGATTGTCTATCGTCTCTATCGACTGGCCTGGCCTCGGTTTATATAATGCACCAGAGGCCTAGGATAACTAGAGTCCTAGCCGAATACGCCGGTGGGGTGGAGTCCTTGTCTTGATCGCCAAGTCTTGTGGAATCTTCCCTGTATGCGGCAGCTGTCCGAACTGGCCCATGAGTATACAGCCACGGGGGTCCTCGGCCCAATCTAACAGATCGGGAGATGACATGTTGAGTACCCCCTAGTCCAGGACACCGTCAGCTAGCAAAAGACTGGGAAGCGACCAACTAGAGAGCGACAACAGCCATGTATATGCATTAAAATTAATAAACATTGGATGCAAGCATGAGTAGGATATAATCCACCATGAACATAAATACCGTGAAGGCTATGCTGATTTGTTTCAATTATATGCATGAACATGTGCGAAGTCAAGTCACTTAAATCATTCAGAGGAGGATACCACCCTATCATACCACATGATAACTATTTTAATAGCTTGTTGGCACACAAGGTAAACCATTATAACTCATAGCTAATCAAGCATAGCACAAGCAACTATGATCTCTAATTGTCATTGCAAACATGTTTATTCATAACAAGCTGAATCAAGAACGATGAACTCATCATATTTACAAAAACAAAAGAGGTTGAGTTCGTACCAGCTTTTCTCATCTCAACCAGTCCATCATATATCATCATAATTGTCTTTCACTTGCACGACCGAACGATGTGAATAATAATAAGAGTGCACGTGCATTGGACTAAGCTAGAATATGCGAGCATTCAATAAATAGGAGAAGACAAAGCAATATGGGGTCTTGGTTAAATCAACAATAAAGCATATAAGAGCCACTTCAACAATTTAATCATGGTCTTCTCCTACTGACCCCCAAAGAAAAGAAAAGAAAAGAAATAAAACTATTTACACGGGAAAGCTCCCAACAAGCAAAAGAAGAAGAGGAAATATTTTGGGGTTTTCTTTTTAATTACTACTACAAGCATGGAAAGTAAATTAATTAAAAGCTACAACTATTTTTTTTGCTTTTTCTTAAGGTTTATTAAACACACAAGAAGAAAGCATAAAAGGAAATAAAGTAGCATGGATGATACAATGAAAAAGTATGAGCACCGACATCTAACAATGAGTGTTTGTGAACATAAATGTAATGTCGGTGAGAAATACGTACCCCCCTAAGCTTAGGCTTTTGGCCTAAGCTGGTCTATGGCCACGGCTGGCCTGACTGATATCCATAATAATAGTTGTTGGGGTCATACTGTGATGCAGCAGCTATCGCCTCCTGAGCTGCAGTGTGGCGACGAGCGGCCTCCGCTCTCCTCTCGTACTCATCTGCCTCCTCTCTGATAATAGTATATCCTCCTCTTGCCTGATAATCAAAAAAAGCAGGAGCAGGGAGAGTAATATGGATGGCACGGCGTCTGTCAAAGATTAGTCGGTACTAGAGAAGTGATTCGTTCCTCTCGACAAAATGGTGGAAAACCATAGGATCAAAATCTAAATAAGCAGAAGGCAACTCCATGTCTCCTTCACGAACGTCTATCTCAAGAAATTTAGCTAAGCGGGTTGCATAAATTCCTCCAAAGAAATCTCCATTATGTCTATTATGATGTAACCTACGAGCTACAATGTCTCCCATATGATAAGATTGGTCTCCTAACACAGCACTCCTGAGAATGCTAAGGTTAGGGACACACATGTGACATGCTTCATCCTTAGCATTTATACACCTACCTATGAAGAGAGCAAAATAATGTATAGCAGGAAAGTGTATGCTCCATATGGTAGCTTGCGTTATATCTCTAGATTCCCCTACAGTTATACTAGCAAGAAAGTTTCTAAATTCAGATTTAGGAGGATCCCTAACACCACCCCATTGTGGAAGTTTGCAAGCAAAAGTGAAATCCTCTAAGTCCATGGTATAAGATTTGTTGTAAAGATCAAACATGACTGAAGGAGAATTACGCGAAGATGAATACTCAAACCTCCTCACAAAAGAGCTTGTGAGCTCATGATACTGGGGGCATTTGTCTACCTCAAAGTCCTCAAGACCGGCATTACGCACATATGCGTTAAATTCTTCTTTAATTCCCGCTCGATCCATAAAATTTTCAGAAGGCCACTCACAAGGACGCACTGGAGCGTCTCTTGGTGGCTCTTCGTCAGCATCCCGCATTGCAAGCCTGGGTCCTTGCTTCCTTGAAGAACCACCTTGAAACATTTTCCTAAGCATATTTCTTCATCTGAAAAAATCTGAATTTTTTTAGTAACTTCAAAATAAAAGTAAACCAAATTCAATAATATTGGTAGCAACCACTCCTACAAGTGCCTAGGGCCTATATCATGCATCAAAACTACTTTGTCCATATAAATTTGACATGCAAGCTCAAGAACAGGGTCACCTAAGCAGCAAAAATTTGCAATGAATAAAGCACTAGAACAAAAACTAATTGGACCAATGGAGGAGTCACATACCAAGGAACAATCTCCCCAAGCAGTTTTTTGGGAGGTGCTTTGAGCAAGGAGATCGAAAATGGCAGCAAAGAGGGATGGAAATCATGCTTGAGTTGGTTTTTCGTGTTTGGGGGAGGAAGAAGGATTGTGTGGGTGAAAGAATAAGTGGAGGAGGGCCACCGTGGGCCCACGAGGCAGGGGGCGCGCCCTAGGGGGGTGGGCGCTCCCTCCACCCTCGTGGCAAGGTGGTTGCCCCCCTGGTGTGTTCTTTGTTCCATAAATCCTCAAATATTCTATAAAAATCATATTTAATTTTCAGGGCATTTGGAGAACTTTTTTTTCGAGGTATTTTTATATTGCACGAATAATCAGATTACAGACAGAAAATTATTTATTTTTACTTCATTTAATATAAATAACAGAAATTAAAAGTGGGGTACAGAAGGTTGTGTTTCTAGTTTCATCCATCTCATGCTCGTCAAAAGGAATCCACTAACAAGGTTGATCAAGTCTTGTTAACAAACTCATTCCGATTAACATGAAATCGGAGAAATTTCGAATAACACTAGGTTACCTCAACGGGGATATGCACATCCCCAATAATAAGTATATCATATTTCTTCTTGACAGTAGGAAGAGGAAATTCAAAACCTCCAAATATAATCGATGGAATTTTTCCGATAGAATTGATACTATGAACTTGAGGTTGTTTCCTCGGAAAGTGTACCGTATGATCATTACCATTAACATGAAAAGTGACATTGCCTTTGTTGCAATCAATAACAGCCCTGCAGTATTAAGAAAAGGTCTTCCAAGAATAATAGACATACTATCGTCCTCGGGAATATCAAGAATAACAAAGTCTGTTAAAATAGTAACATTTGCAACCACAACAGGCACATTCTCACAAATACCGACAGGTATAGCAGTTGATTTATCAGCCATTTGCAAAGATATTTTAGTAGGTGTCAACTTATTCAAATCAAGTCTACGATATAAAGAGAGAGGCATAACACTAACACCGGCTCCAAGATCACATAAAGCAGTTTTAACATAGTTTCTTTTAATGGAGCATGGTATAGTAGGTACTCCTGGATCTCCAAGTTTCTTTGGTATTCCACCCTTAAAAGTATAATTAGCAAGCATGGTGGAAATTTCGGCTTCTGATATCTTTCTTTTATTTGTAATAATATCTTTCATGTACTTATCATAAGGATTGGTTTTGAGCATATCAGTCAATCGCATACGCAAAAAGATAGGTCTAATCATTTCAGCAAAGCGCTCAAAATCCTCATCATCCTTTTTCTTGGATGGTTTGGGAGGAAAAGGCATGGGTTTCTGAACCCAAGGCTCTCTTTCTTTACCATGTTTCCTAGCAACAAAGTCTTTCTTATGATAATGTTGATTCTTTGATTGTGGGTTATCAAGATCAACAGCAGGTTCAATTTCTACATCATTATCATTACTAGGTTGAGCATCATTATGAACATCATCATTAACATTTTCATTAGGTTCATATTCATTGCCAGATTGTGTTTCAGCATCAGACATAGAGATATCATTTGGATTATCAGGTGGTTCAGCAATAGGTTCACTAGAAGTTTGCACAGTTCTATCATTTTTCTTTTTCTTCCTTTTAGAAGAACTAGGTGCATAAATTTTATTTCTCTGAGAATCTTGTTCAATTCTCTTAGGGTGGCCTTCAGGATACAAAGGTTCCTGAGTCATTCTACCAGTTCTAGTAGCCACTTTAACAGCATAATTATTTTTCTTACTATTCATCTCATTGAGCAATTCCTTTTGAGCTTTAAGTACTTGTTCTACTTGAGTGGTAACCATAGAAGCATGTTTGCTAACAAGTTTAATTTCACCTCTAATATTAGCCATATAATCACCCAAGTGTCCAAGCATATTTGAATTGTATTTTAATTCTCTACCAAAATAAGCATTAAAGTCTTCTTGCTTAGCCATAAATTTATCAAACTCATCTAAGCATGGGCTAGCAATTTTAGTAAATGGGATTACAGCTTTATCATATCTATAGAGAGAATTTACCTTTACTACCTGTGTCAGGTTATCGAGGTTTGGAGGTTCTTCAATAAGTAAAGGATCAAGATCATATGTTTCTTCAATAGGCGGTAAATTAAGACCATGTATTTCTTCAATAGGAGGTAAATTCTTAACATCTTCAGCTTTAATACCTTTTTCTTTCATAGATTTATTTGCCTCTTTCATATCTTCGGGACTGAGAAATAGAACACCTCTCTTCTTCGGAGTTGGTTTAGGAATAGGATCATTAATTGGAGCAGGAGCTGGCTCAGGAGGTGCCCAATTATTTTCATTTGTCAACATATTATTCAATAAGATTTTAGCTTCATCCGGTGTTCTTTCCCTGAAAAGAGAACCAACACAACTATCCAGGTAATCTCTGGAAGCATCGGTTAGTCCATTATAAAAGATATCAAGTATTTCACTTTTCTTAAGAGGATGATCAGGCAAGGCATTAAGTAACTTGAGAAGCCTCCCCCAAGCTTGTGGGAGACTTTCTTCTTAAAGCAGCTTGTTTCTTATGAGCAGGGAAATATTTAGCAAAGAAGTAGTAAATCATATCCTGGGGACTATGCACACAACTAGGATCAAGAGAATTAAACCATATCTTAGCATCACCCTTTAATGAGAATGGAAATATTTTAAGGATATAAAAGTAGCGAGATCTCTCATCATTAGTGAACAGGGTGGCTATATCATTTAATTTAGTAAGATGTGCCACAACAGTTTCAGATTCATAGCCATAAAAAGGATCAGATTCAACCAAAGTAATTATATCAGGATCAACAGAGAATTCATAATCCTTATCAGTAACACAGATAGGTGAGTAGCAAAAGCAGGGTCAGGTCTCATCCTAGCATTTAGAGATTGCTTATTCCATTTAGCTAATAACCTTTTGAGTTCATATCTATCTTTGCAAGCTAAAATAGCTAAAGAAGCTTCTTGATCAAATAAATAACCCTCAGGAATAACAAGTGATTCTTCATCATCACTTTCATCTTCATAATCAGATTCAATATTTTCAATCTCTCTAGCCCTAGCAAGTCGTTCCTTGAGAAAATCACTAAGTGGCATAGTAGTATTAGGCATAGAGGTAGTTTCATCATAAGTATCATGTATAGAAGAAGTAGCATCATCATTAACATTCGACATATCAGAACGAATAGCAGAAGCAGGTTTAGGTGTCGCAAGCTTACTCATAACAAAAGGTGAATCAAGTGCAGAGCTATATGGCGGTTCCTTACCTCCCCTCGCAGTTGAGGGATAAATTATTGTCTTAGCGTCTTTCAAATTCTTCATGGTGTCCAGCAGATATAAATCCTAAGTGACTCAGAGAATAGAGCTATGCTCCCCGGCAACGGCGCCAGAAATTAGTCTTGATAACCCACAAGTATAGGGGATCGCAACAGCTTTCGAGGGTAGACTATTCAACCCAAATTTATTAATTCGACACAAGGGGAGCCAAAGAATATTCTCAAGTATTAGCAGCTGAGTTATTCTCAAGTACTAGGGATCAAACCCTAACAAAACTAACTCGATTACATGATAAATATCATCCAACCCATCACCGTCCAGCAAGCCTATGATGGAATTACTAACGCCCGGCGGTGAGCATCATGAAATTGGTGTCGGCGGTTGGGTGCGACATATGCCAATGGATGGCTTATCATGGTGGGGGCGAGTAGAATGTCGCCAGTGCCTGGAAACGGGATGAGGCGTAGACACGAACGCTGGCGGACTTTACCCAGGTTCGGGGCTCTCCTAGGAGATAACACCCCTAGTCCTGCTCTGCGGGGTCTCCGCATGATCACTAAGGCAAAAGTGAGTACAATGGTGCTCCTTGAGCTGTATCTGTGGACAGGAGGAGACTAGGCCAGCTCTCCCCCTTCTCTAAGGTCTGGTCTAGTTCTAATGGATCGGAACTCTTTGCATGGGTGCCCTGGGGGGTTATATAGGCCTACCCCCCAGGGGTACAATGGTAAACCGACTGGGCGCAGGGCCCAGCCGTCAGTTGTCGGATTTCGGGTTCCGGCAGACCCTTGAGGTTCGAACACTGGGGTGCGCGCCGAGATTTCGCCTCCTACCTACCTGCACTCCTCCGCCTTGCTAGGATCTAAACTAAGGAAAGAACAACACAAGAGACGCAGGGTTTATACTGGTTCGGGCCACCATTGTGGTGTAATACCCTACTCTAGTGTGTGGTGTGGTGGATTGCCTCTTGGGCTGATGATGATGAACAATACAAGGAAGAACAGCCTCGCGAGGGTCTGTTCTTGGCTGGGGCGACGAACTGCTGGGAGGAGTTCAGTCGCCTTTTTCTCTCTCTCTCTCTCTTTCTGATCTTCTCTATCTTTCCAACCCTCCGGCCAGCTCCCTTGGCTCTGTGGGTGGCTGGTCCTATTTATAAAGGCGATGGTCCTCTTCCCAAATATCGAGCGGGAAGGGAGCCAACAATGGCGGGCTAATTTGAAGGGGGACAGCTAGTATCAGCTGTCCTGACAAAAGTAGTCTTCGCCTATGCAAAGCTCTAGTGATGACGCCGTCTTGGGCTCCATTCCGACAAAAGAAGTTGACGACCCGTAGGCCTTCCACCTCCACACGGCATCGCTCGTGACCTCCTTCTCGTAGTCCTCCTGGTCTTGGTCTCGTTGCACCGAAACGGTAACCTTTGCCTGATGCCTCGGTACTCCGCGGTTGCGCTTGCCCCCTTTACACCAAAGAGGAAGGGAGGACACTGCACGGGCTGGCACCCGCCTGGCGCCCCCGGTCGTCATGGCTTGCGTCACGGGCACCTCGTGAGGTACCCCGCCTTGATCTCTCCGCCTCCTCGTGAGCCAGCCTAACGAGGCCGCGCCTGAGGAAGCTCCGCGTCATCCGCCCCACGAGGCTTGGCCCCTCACGAGGGTCTTGGGTTTGTGTTGGTGAAGATGGGCTGCGCTGGGCCCCCCTTTGAGCCACGCCGCAGGCCGCAGGTAGGCAAGTCTGGGGACCCCCGTTCCCAGAACGCCGACAGTAGCCCCCGGGCCCAAGGCGCGCCCGGACTTGGCCGTGCAGGGAGGCGGAATGGCAAGAGCGAAGCGCCACGGGCCCTAAGAGCCTGCGGCCTTGGGCACCGCATGGCGGTTGATTGGACGTGGGCGCCGTAGCAACCGCGCGAGTTGATAAAGGAGCGGCATCCACCTAGGCTTTGCTTCTTGCTTTCCCCGGTTGCTGCTCAGATCCCCTTTCTTGCGCCTCTCCTTCCTTCCTCCAAAATTTCTAGATCCACTTCGACCGTGTGACCTAGGAAGCCATGGCGCCTCGTTAGCCCCCGGCCGTGGCTTGGTACTCGTCTGCCCTGGACCCGCCGAACGTGTCGGAGGCGAGCCTTGCCCGGTTGCGCCAGATGGCGACGGCGCGGGGCATCAACGGGGCGAAGGTGTTTAAAGCCGGCTCCGCCACCCCTGAGGGTCAAGGGAGCACCTTCTGTCCGCTCTTCGTAAGTGCCATTGCTGCTGGCCTGGTGCCTCCCTTCTCTGAGTTCTTCTCTGTCCTCCGCCACTATAAGCTACAAGCCCTGCATCTCCACCCCAACTCCGTCCTTCTCCTGGCAATCTTCGCCTATTACTGTGAGGCTCACGTAGGGGTGCAGCCCTCAGTGGCCTTGCTGCGCCACTACTTCTACCTCCGGACCTCTCGTGGTACTGCTTCCACATGCGCGAGCTTCGTCACATACGGTGGCGCCATTGCCATTTCAAACCCCGGGAAAAGGATTGAGGGCTTCAGGAGCAAGTGGCTCTTGGTGGATGCTGGGCGCATCCACCCTCGGCTGATCTTGCCCACGGAGCAGCCCACGAGCTCCAGCGATTGGGGTCGAGCGGAGCTCACGGACCCCCGCGCAAAGCTGATGTTGGAGAAGATGGACGCGGATCTAAGGCCGGCCAATACGGCAGCGGCGAAGCTGACCGGCGCGTCACTGCTGAGGGAATTCCTGGAGCACCAGCTGGCTCCGCTTCGGCAGTACTCACTTCCGATGTGGAGGCCCCGACCGAGCCCCGCGGCCTTAGCCGACGGAGATCTGGCTTCTGTCCTCCAATCTCTGGTCGGGGGCGATGTGGCGAGGTTGGCGGGCGCTCCAACGCCCTTGTTCCTCCGCGACGACTGGGAGCAGGTAGTGGAGTCCATGCCCGTCTTCAACGGGGATGGGCCCGTGCCCATGGAAACTCCCGAGGAACCTGTGGACGTGCCCTCCGACGACTCCAGCGAAGAGGAGGAAGGAGGGGAGCGGGGAAAAGGGCCTGACTCCGAGGCGACTGACGGAGAGTCGAGGGCTCCCCTCCCCCGGCGCAGGTCCCGCGTTCTCCGCATCTCTCCGAGTGATGACGACGAGGATGACGACGAAGATGTCGACGAGGACAACGACGAGCAGGATGGCGGGAGCTCGCCCCCGATCCCGAAGAAGGACAGGACCGGCCTGATCTCCCGCGGGTCTGCCCCGGCCCCGGGGCGGACCGCAGACGCACCTTCCGCCTCCAAGCTTCCCGAGGTTGACCCTTCCAGCCGGCTTTCAGGCTTCAAATTTGGCCGGAGGCCGTTTGAGCTCACTGGCGACGACCCGTAAGTATTCGATTCTTGCCTTTATTTCTTGCTCTGCTTTTGAGGCTTGACGTCCGCATTTCTTGGATAGGCTGGCGCCCGCAGCAAAGAAGCTGAAGGGGGCTCCCGAGGTTCCACCCGTGGCAGCGCCTCTGCCTGCGAAGTAGGGTGACCGCGACGCACAGGCTTCTCCTGCCTGGTCATCCTCGCGAGGCCTAGCTGAGCCGGCTGGGGCGAGCTCAGCCCCCACGACCCAAGTGGCTCCCGAGGTGCTCTTGCCTGCCGCCGCCACTTCAGCTGTCGGGGCGCGGCAGACTCCGCCTCAGGATGCTGTGGCCGCGCTGCCGTCTTCTCCTCCTACTCCACCAGCTGTTGTCTCTCCGACTCCTTCTGTTGTTCTGGATCGTGATGTTGCTGAGCTGGACCGACTGCGTCAGGATCTTCTTGGCGCCGACCCCCGCGTGGTGGCCGGGCGCTTGGAGCTGGCTTCAGGATGGGTTCGCTCTGATGCTTCGATTCGGGCGGCGCTGGTCCAGGCCTCGACGGCATGCGACAAGGAGAAGCAGGCTGTCCTTGAGGCGAAGGCTTCTCGGGACGCAGCCCTGGAGGAGGTGGTCGACGTCCGTGGACGTTGCAAGGCGCTGGAGGGCGAACTGCAAGATTTGCGGGACCAGCTCACGAACGAGGTCCGCCTTCGCCAAGAGCAGGAAGAAGGCGTGAAGGCTCGCAAGGCGGGTCTCAAGGAGAGGGAGGTCAAGCTCAAGAAACGCCGCGCGCACCTAGGCGCGCTGGAGCAGGAGATGGGGGCGAGGAAGGCCAAGCTAGACGATGAGGCCCTGGTTCTTGCCGAGGACCGCGTGGCCTTCGCGGAGATGGAGGCAAGGGCTTGCTCCTCACTGAGGACGCTTTACGACAGCGGCCTGGACAGCCCACTGGCTGGCGCCGAGGACGGCCCCGCCAAGCTGCTTCCCTTCCTGGTTCACACTCTTGAAGATGTCGCCCTTGGCCTTGGCCCCGCGGCCGAGGCCGAGGCGCGTGTCCTGTCTTCTGCAGCAATGACGCGGGTCCTCACCCACATCTACCTTCGCGATCCCGGTGTCGACCTCGACAGCCTGCTGGAGCCAGTGAGCGGCGAGCGTGCCGCTGCCGCTACCGAGGCCATGAAGGGTCGCGTAGAGGCCCTGTTGGGGAAGTTCCGGGCCTTCAGCACCAAGCCGAAGCAAGGCGCTACCGACCCCACCACTCCGTGAGGCGTACCCAATCCGCGCTGCTCCACCGTCGACAAGTGACTCCGTCACAGCTCCTGTCCTGCCTTTAATTCATGCACATGTATCATGCCTCGGGGAGGCATTTAAACTTGCGTTTGGCATCAAGATAACAGTGTGGACTTTAATATTTGCTTTTGAACTTCTTGAAATTTGTGCCTTTCCTTCCTACTTGCTTATGTTCTACGCCGGCAGAGCCCGGCCCCGCGCATGCCTCACCCAGCGTTGGTCCCGACCGGAAACCAGGACGGGGCCAAGGAGTGAGGGGCCACGTGACAAGTTAGGCTCCTGAGTCACTGTCGGCGTTCTGGGAATGGGGGTCCCCAGACTTGCCTGCCTGCGGCCTGCGGCGTGGCTCAAAGGGGGGCCCAGCACGGCCCATCTTCACCAACACAAACCCAAGACCCTCACGAGGGGCCAAGCCTCGCGGGGCGGACGACGCGGAGCTTCCTCAGGCACGGCCTCGTCAGACTGGCTCACGAGGAGGCGGAGAGATCAAGGCGGGGTACCTCGCGAGGTGCCCGTGACGCAAGCCATGACGACTCAGGGCGCCAGGCGGGTGCCAGCCCGCGCAGCGTCCTCCTTTCCTCTTTGGTGCAAAGGGGGCAAGCGCAGCCACGGAGTACCGAGGCATCAGGCAAAGGTTGCCATTTCGGTGCAACGAGACCAAGACCAGGAGGACTACGAGACGGAGGTCATCGTGGAGCCCAAGACGGCGTCATCACCAGAGCTTTGCGCAGGCGAAGACTACTTTTGTCAGGATAGCTGATACTTGCTGTCCCCCTTCAAATTAGCCCGCCATTGTTGGCTCCCTTCCCGCTCGATATTTGGGAAGAGGACCAGGGCCTCTATAAATAGGACCAGCCACCCACATAGGGAGGGGGTTCGGTCAGTTGGCTGGAGGCAGAGAGAGAGAGAGAAGGTGACTGAACTCCACTGAGCAGTTCATCGCCCCAGCCAAGAACAGACCCTCACGAGGCTGTTCTTCCTTGTATTGTTCATTATCATCAGCCCAAGAGGCAATCCACCACACCACACACTGGAGTAGGGTATTACACCACAACGGTGGCCCGAACCAGTATAAACCCTGTGTCTCTTGTGTTGTTCTTTCCGTAGTTTAGATCCTAGCATGGCGGAGGGGTGCAGGTAGGTAGGAGGCCAAATCTTCACGCACACCCCAGTGTTCGAACCTCAAGGGTCTGCCGAAACCCGAAATCCGACATTTGGCGCGCCAGGTAGGGGTGCGCCGGAATTCGTCTTCCACCACCCCGTTCTCCTCTGACCATCTCGCCCATGTCTGACGCTCGTCGGGCCCGCGCCGAGCGCCGGGCCGCACTCGCTTCCCGCGTCGCCCAGACGGCCCCTGTCGGCGGGCATCCACGCCGTTCCCGGTCACCTGCCGTCAATGCCGCTACCGGCCCGGCGGGGGACAAGCGGCAAGCATCGTCCCAGCATCCGTCCGTGCGGCAAGACGGCCGCACCACAACTCCCTCGCTCGCCCCGGCTGGATCTTCGTCCCGCGCGCTTCGCGTGCCCATGGAGGCTCGGGCTGCACTCATCGCGGCAAAGGAGCTCCTGCGCTACCATCCCGTCGATGACGTCTACGAAGAATGGCTCGACCGCGTCGCCGAGCTCGTCCGCGCCGCAGGGGGCTCTCCTGCGCTGTCCGTTCTGCTGCACCGCACCCCGCCCCGCACGGGTGATGAGGCTCCGGCGGCGCACCGGCCGCCTCCTCCTCAAGAAGACGCCATGGATCCAAGGCGCGTGGCCCCTGGGCAGAACCCGCTCCATCAGGCGCCAGCGCGGCAAGAACAGAGCTGCCAAGAAGTCCCTCGCCCGCCAGAAGCTGCCCGGGCGCTCCCTGCTCCAGCACGTCGCGACCATCCTCCTGCTCCAGCGCGTGGGGACATGCAAGACCAAGCTCTCCGTCACCCAAGGCCTCCCATGGCCACAGCAGGCTGCCGCGCCTTCACCACCGAACTACGCAGCGTCGCATGGCCAGGCAAGTTCAAGCCAGACTTGCCTCCTCGCTACGACGGCACGGCTGACCCTGCAGAGTTCCTCCAGCTCTACGAACTGGGCATCGAAGCTGCCAACGGAGACGAGAAGGTTATGGCGAACTGGTTCCCCATGGCACTCAAGGACGGGGCCCGCACCTGGCTCCTGAACCTGGCTCCAGGCACAATCTCCTCCTGGGATGAGATGCGCACCCGCTTCATCGCCAACTTCCAAGGCACTCGCGACCGGCCACCCGCCGTGAGCGACATGCGTCGCATCAAGCAACAACCCGGGGAGACCCTGCAGAAGTACATCCAGCGCTTCAACAATGCACGCCTCAAGAATCCCAAGGTGACTGAGGAGGCCATCATCTCGGCCTTCTCCGACGGCGTGCGCGACGTCAAGATGAAGGAGGAGCTGGCGATGCATGAAGACCTGTGCACTTCCTTGGAGCTGTTCAACTTGGCGAACAAGTGCGCCAGGGCTGAGGAAGGGCGTCTCTCCCTCCTCGAGCTGCCTACCGCAGACCCAGAGGAGAAGAAGCTCAAGGCCAAGGATGTGAAGCGCAAGGGGGCTGCCGTGCTCACGCAGAACCAGACACCAAGCGGGGCAGAGATCAGCCCGAACCTTCCAAGGGCAGCCGGTACTGTGTGTACCACGACCTCCACACCCACAACACCAACGAATGTCAAGAACTCCGAGCCGTGCGAGAAGGAAGGATGGGCCGTCGCCCCGACCGCAGTGACCGGGGCTACGGTCAAGGAGGAGGAAGGAACGCAGGATGCTGGGAAGACCGTGGCCCGCGCCAAGGGTGGCGCGACCAACCTCACGAGGATCGCTGGCAAGACCCGCCTCGCGAGAGAGGATGGAGGGATCAACCTCGCGAGGGAGACTGGAGGGATCAGCCTCGCGAGGATCGCCCGCAAGGCAACGCAGGCCTCCCACCGCTGCCGCCGCAGCCAAGGAGAAACGAGGACCACCACCAGGACAAGGAGGCTGGGGGCTTCTAGGAGCCGCGCGCGATCGCCTGCATCCTGGGTGGGGCTCAAGCCCCAGCCTCTCAACGCATCTTCAAGCAGTTCGCCCGCGAAGTGAATGCAGTCCTCCCCAGGCTCGAAGCCACGCGCCCCCTCAGGTGGTCGGCATGCGCCATCACGTTCAGCTCAGCAGATCAGCTCAATTGTGCGGCTACAGCCGGAGTCCTCCCGATGCTTTGTTCCCCAATCATCAGCAACGTGGTGGTCACCAAGACCCTCATCGATGGAGGGGCAGGGCTCAACGTCCTGTCCGTGGAGACATTCAACAACCTCCAAGTGCCCTACAGCCAGCTTCAGCCAACCAAGCCTTTTTCCGGTCTCACCGACGGCTCCACGGTCCCGATTGGGCAAGTCCGTCCCTGTCACCTTCGGGGCACGCGGCAACTACCGCACCGAGCTCATCGACTTCGAAGTCGCCCACATTCTCCTACCGTACAATGCCATCCTTGGGTACCCAGCGCTGGCCAAGTTCATGGCCGTAACTCACCACGGCTACAACGTCCTCAAGATGCCAGGAAGCGGCGGAGTCATCACGGTGCCGTGTGAAGAGAAGGACGCAGTGTGTTCCTTGGAACGCGCCTTTTAGGCCGCATCACTGGAAGACCCGGATCGCGGAAGCAGGAGGCTTCCCGAGGCCGCCCCCAAGAAGAAGAAGACATCGTCCGGCCCGGCCCCTCAGGAGGCAGGCCCCTCTGGGCCCACGCCTGCCCAGGGGGAACCTTCCTCCATCGCATAGGAAAGCGCGCCCGGCGCCCTCCTCAGGCAGGGCTCGGGGGCTCCCCCTGGAGGGCCACCGACCTGGCTAGGGTCACGAGGGAGGCGCTTGGGCACCACATGGAGGCATGTTTTGAAGCACGTTTCCCTCAAGAAGGAGCAAGGCAAGGAGATCCAGACCCTCAGGAGTTCGTCAGCAAGGCCATTCAGGAGCTACAGGAGTCAAGAGTCATGAGAGGCGGCCGTCGCCTACCAGCAGTGGCCCCCCATCCAGGCGAGGATGGCGGGCTGCGCATCTGCATCGATGTACCAGGGCTCAACCAAGTCGCCTCCCTGGAGCGCCTCTGGCCCTCGCGAGTGGGGCGCTGCGGAGGTCCACCCCACAGCTACGTTCGCATGCCTTACGGTTTGCCGAGCGCGGCTGACATGTACTAGCGCCTCATGAGGGGCATCGCGGAGGCACGAGAGGCCAGGCGTTCCGCAGCCCTGGCAGAGATGGAGATGGCCCGCGAGGAGCCGCCAGCGCCTCCGAAGCCTCCCGAGGCCCCTGGGCCTGGGGGCTCATGAGGATCGGCTTCCGCAGCCCACCGAGTCTGCTACACCAACACCCCTTCGTCTTCAGCGTCATCAGGTGACATCTTTCGAGTTTTACTTCTAACTGGGAGCGCCCCCAGGGCTGCATTATTCCCAGGCCGCGTGGGTCCGTCCCTGCGGCGTGTATCCCTTTTATTCCATGTTGTTAGCTTACCTTGTTGGGGGCGCCCCTCGAGCTGCATCACCCCCAAATCTCTCGGGCCTGACCCAATGATCTCCGCATTCCCAGCATCTATTTGAACGAATCCACTCCTTCGCGGCTAATGTGTTTTACCCAGTTGCCTGCTCAGCTGACGCCAACTAACGAAGCTGCTCCCAAACGGCACGACGCTTGCGCATGGGTCCGTCCCTGCAACGCCGACAAACCTGGATGGCTGAGCTCTGGCTGCGGCAGCCCCGCATAGCGTCACCTCGTCAAGCCTTCAGTGCCTCACTACCCCTCGGAAGCAACCCACGACTGACCGTCAATTGTCATGGCAACCCATTGCTTTTTCTATGATGGACCTGCAGGACCTCCCGAAGGAGCTGCGTCAGGCGAGGCCCTTGCGGTCTCTCCTTCGCTCTCGTCCGCGCGAACCGCTTGCACGTTAAAGGGGGGGTGCCTGAGCATCGCGACTCAGGGCTCCTACTGGCTCTCCAGCCCTCACCCTCTGGCATTGACCATGGCATCGTGACCTGGCATACCAGCGACGGCTGAGACTCGCTCGAGGGCCGGTACCCGAGGACGTAGAGCAGAAAGGGGAGCAAAGGTGAGAGGGGAGAGACACACGAGGACCTCGCAAAGCAACCTCGCGCCTGCCGATGCACGGACCCGGTGACACACCAGAGAGCGGCCCCTGATCCTCGAGATAAGTCATCGCCCGGAAGCGCCAGCTACCGTGGCACCATCCCCGCACCTAATGCTATCCCATGTTAGCGACGCCGCTCACCTTTCTCACCGAACGACGGCTGTTTGGGCGCCAAAGGGGACCTCTTGAGCATCGCAACTCAGGGGCTCTTACCGGACTCCGGGTCGCTCACCTCCTGGCCTTGACCACGGCATCACGACCTGGCATACCAGCGACGGCTGAAGCCGCCTTGGGACTGGGACCTGTCGGCGCAGAGCACCAAGCCCTCGTGAGGTTCGAAAGGGAGGACTGAGCTAAGATGGAATGAGCAACCCGCGCAATTCTACGACAAGGGTTATATATACAAGACAGGATCACAGGCACCTTACAAGCCCCTATGGGACGCGTTTTTGATTCCTCGCAGGGAATGGATCCTAAAGGGACACAAACTACGCGCGTCCCTGCAAAAGACGCCATCACCAACAGTGGGCTATCAAGCACCGACGCCAACCCCATCCAGATCAGAGTCGGCGGCGGCCTGACGAGCCCGCCCTCCTCCAGGAGCGGCGCCGGCTCGGGGGCTCGTAGCTGCCGTCGCTCGTCTCCGGAGTTGCGAAGAGCTCACCGGAGTCGCTGGAACCTCTGGCGTCTCCACCGTCTGAGGAGCCTCCAAGGGAGCGGGTGGCGAGCCCAGTCCTCATCACAGCAGGGCCCTGGCCACCTTCCCCGGGGCAGCACTCCAGCCGGCGCCCGCTCACATCGAAGACCTTGAAGAGCATCACTGAAGCACCGTCGTAGTCCAAGTGGATCGCGAAGACACCCCTTGTCCTGCAAACCCGGGCGATCTCCCTCCAGCCCCGAGTCATGTAGACCTCGCCCGGGGCGACGACCGCGACCTCTGCCTCGGTCGTGAGGGTGCTGCAGCCGGCGTGCTGCAGCCAAAGCTCCAGGGGCTCCCCCTGCGGGATGATGGAGGCGAAGAAGGGAGGAAGGCGGATCCAAGACTGAAGAGGAATGGCGACATGGAGCACGAACTCTTGGAAGGAGCCCTCAGTGTGGACCCCAGGGGGGACGACCAACACCTTCGTGACCCGGCGGCGCCGCCCGTGGCGGTCAGAATCAATTCCTTCGGGGCCCTCGACGTGGGCGTACAATGGAAGCGGGAACGCCGGCGGCGCCCGCTCGCCCCAAGGCCTCGGCACCACCTGAAGGGCCCCTTCGTCCGGGCCACGGGGGATGAGCCGTTTCTTCGGCGGGAGTGGGTCTGGCCCCTCTCGGGGAGCCTTTCCCTTCTATGCCGTCGAGAACCAGCGAATCGGAGCCATCGCGGCAAGACGGAGCAAGGATCAGGAAGAAGGAGAAGCAAGGAGGGATGGACTGGAAGGGCGCGCCGTTCCGTACTTATGGCCGGCGAAGGCCAACCGCCGACCTCCACGATCGCAGGTAATCATGACCCATTTTTGCATGCACGGACTTGTCCCATCTGTGCAATTGCCGAGGCATCGTGGGGAAGTGGAGGCGCCCACGTCCAGTCAATCGCCACGCGGCGCCCAAGGCTGCAGGCTGTTAGGGCCCTCGGCGCTTCGCTCTTGCCCTTCCGCCTCCTTGCACGGCCAAGTCCGGGCGCGCCTTGGGCCCGGGGGCTACTGTCGGCGTTCTGGGAACGGGGGTCCCCAGACTTGCCTGCCTGCGGCCTGCGGCGTGGCTCAAAGGAGGGCCCAGCACGGCCCATCTTCACCAACACAAACCCAAGACCCTCGCGAGGGGCCAAGCCTCGCGGGGCGGACGACGCGGAGCTTCCTCAGGCACGGCCTCGTCAGGCTGGCTCACGAGGAGGCGGAGAGATCAAGGCGGGGTACCTCGTGAGGTGTCCGTGACGCAAGCCATGACGACCCAGGGCGCCAGGCGGGTGCCAGCCCGCGCAGCGTCCTCCTTTCCTCTTTGGTGCAAAGGGGGCAAGCGCAGCCACGGAGTACCGAGGCATCGGGCAAAGGTTGCCATTTTGGTGCAACGAGACCAAGACCAGGAGGACTACGAGACGGAGGTCATTGTGGAGCCCAAGACGGCGTCATCACCAGAGCTTTGCGCAGGCGAAGACTACTTTTGTCAGGATAGCTGATACTTGCTGTCCCCCTTCAAATTAGCCCGCCATTGTTGGCTCCCTTCCCGCTCGATATTTGGGAAGAGGACCAGGGCCTCTATAAATAGGACCAGCCACCCACATAGTGAGGGGGTTCGGTCAGTTGGCTGGAGGCAGAGAGAGAGAAGGTGACTGAACTCCACTAAGCAGTTCATCACCCCAGCCAAGAACAGACCCTCGCGAGGCTGTTCTTCCTTGTATTGTTCATCATCATCAGCCCAAGAGGCAATCCACCACACCACACACTGGAGTAGGGTATTACACCACAACGGTGGCCCGAACCAATATAAACCCTGTGTCTCTTGTGTTGTTCTTTCCGTAGTTTAGATCCTAGCATGGCGGAGGGGTGCAGGTAGGTAGGAGGCGAAATCTCCGCGCGCACCCCAGTGTTCGAACCTCAAGGGTCTGCCGGAACCCGAAATCCGACAGTCGCGATGCTCAGGAGTCCCCCTTGGCGCACGAACAGCAAGTAGGGAGGTGTGATGTGGGTGGATCTATCGTTTTACGTCTACAGAGCCCGGACGCGCGCGTACCTCACCCAGCGTTGGTCCCGACCGGAAACCAGGACGGGGCCACGGAGTGAGGGGCTACGTGACCAGTTAGGCTCCTGAGTCGCGATGCTCAGGAGTCCCCCTTGACGCTCAAACGGCCTTCGTACCTTTGCTCCGCTCGGGGAGAGACGTGTGACGAACTAGGCCCGGGGGGACCTGGCTGGGCGGCGTGCGTCTGGGTGTGACCCAGGCGCAGCCCCGTGCCCAGCCCTCTCGCGCGGCACTCCCGAGGGGAGGCATTACGATGAGGCTAGACACTGAGCTCTGGGCTCCCTGAGGTTGGTGCGGCCCGGGGGCCACCCTCAGTTGTTTATCACCAGCGCAGAGCATAGCGCTACCGTATGTGTACGGGCATAGCCGCTCCTCGGCAGTGTCGTCAGCCAGCGCGGAGCATGGTGCTTCCACTGGTACGTGGGAGGGGCCCCCCCTCCGGGAGGAGCCCCCGGGGCGTGTACAGCCCCACCCTGACACGTGGCTGGCACGGTAGGGCCTGGCGAGGTGTATCTGGGCACCCATGAGCCAGCACGGGACTCACAGGGCCCTACCTCTAGGCGGGTTGCGCCTGGCATTGGGCCTTATCTTGTGATGTGTCCCTGCAAATTTGGTTAGATGTCAGCACTCTACGTCCTCGGGTCCCGGCCCTCGAGCTGGTCTCAGCCGTCGCTGGTATGCCAGGTCGCGATGCCATGGACAAGGCCAAAGGGTGAGGGCTGGAGAGCCAGTAAGAGCCCTGAGTCGCGATGCTCAGGTACCCCCCCTTTAACGTGCAAGTGGTCGGCATCGAGAAGAAGAGGTGTCGTGGACCGGCATCAAATAATCAAGCATGGTGGGTCTAACGCATGATCAGAAATAAACGCAAATGAGATACATACCGCTGGGCCTGGCCCGAGCGGCTTGGGGATCATGCAGCCCGAGGGGCGCCCCCAACAGGGTAAGCTAACAACATGGAATAAAAACGGATACACGCCGTAGGGACGGGCCCACGCGGCCTGGGAATAATGCAGCCCTGGGGGGGCGCTCCCAGCCGGAAATAAAACCCGAAAGATGTCACCTGATGATGTTGAGGACGAAGGAGCGTTGGTGTAGCAGGCTCGGTGGGCTGCGGGAGCCGATCCTCACGTGCCCCCAGGCCCAGGGGCCTCGGGAGGCTCCGGAGGCGCTGGCGGCTCCTCACGGGCCATCTCCATCCCTGCCAGGGCTGCGGAACGCCTGGCCTCTCGTGCCCCCGTGATGCCCCTCATGAGGCACTGGTACGTGTCAGCCGCGTTCGGCAAGCCGTAAGGCATGCGAACGTAGCTATGGGGTGGGCCTCCGCAGCGCCCCACTCGCGAGGGCCAGAGGCGCTCCAGAGAGGCGACTCGGTTGAGCCCTCGTATGTCGATGCAGACGCGCAGCCCACCATCCTCGCCTGGATGGGGAGCCACTGCTGGTAGGCGGCGGCCGCCTTTCATGACTCTTGACTCCTGTAGCTCCTGAATGGCCTTGCTGACGAACTCCTGAGGGTCTGGGTCTCCTTGCCTTGCTCCTTCTTGAGGGAAACGTGCTTCGAAACACGCCTCCATGTGGTGCCCAAGCGCCTCCCTCGTGACCCTGGCTAGGTCAGTGGCCCTCCAGGGGAGAGCCCCCGAGCCCTGCCTGAGGAGGGCGCCGGGCGCGCTTTCCTATGCGATGGAAGGAGGTTCCCCCTAGGCAGGCGCGGGCCCAGAGGGGCCTGCCTCCTGAGTGGTCGGGCCGGACGATGTCTTCTTCTTCTTAGGGGCGGTCTCGGGAGGCCTCCTGCTTCCACGATCCGGTTCTTCCAGAGACGCGGCCTGAAAGGCTCGTTCCAGGGAACACACTGCGTCCTTCTCTTCACATGGCACCGTGATGACTCCATCGCTTCCTGGCATCTTGAGGACGTTGTAGCCGTGGTGAGTTACGGCCATGAACTTGGCCAGCGCTGGGTACCCAAGGATGGCATTGTACGGCAGGCGAATGTGAGCGACGTCAAAGTCGATAAGCTCGGTGCGGTAGTTGTCGCGTGCCCCGAAGGTGGCAGGGAGGCGGACCTGCCCAATCGGGACCATGGAGCCGTCGGTGATACCGGAGAAAGGCTTGGTTGGCTGAAGCTGGCTGTAGGGCACTTGGAGGTTGTTGAATGTTTCCACGGACAGGACGTTGAGCCCTGCCCCGCCATCGATGAGGGTCTTGGTGACCACCACGTTGCTGATGATTGGGGAACAAAGCATCGGAAGAACTCCGGCTGTAGCCGCACACTTGAGCTGATCTGCTGAGCTGAACATGATGGCGCACGCCGACCACCTGAGAGGGCGCGTGGCTTCAAGCCTGGGGAGGACTGCGTTCACTTCACGGGCGAACTGCTTGAAGATGCGCTGGGAGGCTGGGGCTTGTGCCCCGCCCAGGATGCAGGCGATCGCGCGCGGCTCCTGGAAGCCCCCGGCCCCCATGTCCTGGTGGCGGTCCTCGTTTCTCCTTGACTGCGGCGGCAGCGGTGGGAGGCCTGCGTTGCCTTGCGGACGATCCTCGCGAGGCTGATCCCTCCAGTCTCCCTCGCGAGGCTGATCCCTCCAGCCTCCCTCGCGAGGCAGGTCTTGCCAGCGATCCTCGCGAGGTTGATCGTGCCACCCTTGGCGCGGGCCACGGTCTTCCCAGCATCCTGCGTTCGTTCCTCCTCCTCGGCCGTAGCCCCGGTCACTGCGGTCAGAGCGACGGCCGATCCTTCCTTCTCGCACGGCTCTAAGCTCTTGACATTCGTTGGTGTTGTGGGTGTGGAGGTCATGGTACACACAGTACCGGCTGCCCTTGGAAGGTTCGGGCTGATCTCTGCCCCGCTTGGTGTCTGGTTCTGCCGCGATCACGGCAGCCCCCTTGCGCTTCACATCCTTGGCCTTGGGCTTCTTCTCTTCTGGGTCTGTGGCAGGCAGCTCGAGGAGGGAGAGACACCCTTCCTCGGCCCTGGCGCACTTGGTTGCCAGGTTGAACAGTTCCAAGGAAGTGCACAGGTCTTCATGCATCGCCAGCTCCTCCTTCATCTTGATGTCGCGCACGCCGTCGGAGAAGGCCGAGATGATGGCCTCCTCAGTCACCTTGGGAATCTTGAGGCGCGCGTTGTTGAAGCGCTGGATGTACTTCTGCAGGGTCTCCCCAGGCTGTTGCTTGATGCGGCGCATGTCGCTCACGGCGGGTGGCCGGTCGTGAGTGCCTTGGAAGTTGGCGATGAAGCGGGTGCGCATCTCACCCCAGGAGGAGATTGTGCCTGGAGCCAGGTTTAGGAGCCAGGTGCGGGCCCCATCCTTGAGTGCCATGGGGAACCAGTTCGCCATGACCTTCTCATCTCCGTTGGCAGCTTCGATGCCTAGCTCGTAGAGCTGGAGGAACTCCGCGGGGTCAGCCATGCCGTCGTAGCGAGGAGGCAAGTCTGGCTTGAACTTGTCAGGCCACGTGACGTTGCGTAGGTCGGCGGTGAAGGCGCGGCAGCCTGCTGTGGCCACGGGAGGCCTCGGATGACGGGGAACTTGGCCTTGCATGTCCCCACGCGCTGCAGCTGGGAGCAGCGCGGGGTCTTGACGCGCGGGAGCAGGAGCATGGTCGCGACATGCTGGAGCAGGGAGCGCCCAGGAAGCTTCCTGCGGGCGAGGGACTTCTTGACAGCTCTGCTCTTGCTGCGCTGGCGCCTGACGGAGCGGGTTCCGCCCAGGGGCCACGCGCCTAGGAGCCATGGCGCCTTCCTGAGGAGGAGGCGGTCCGGGCGCCGCCGGAGCTTCATTCCCCGCACGGGGCGGGGTGCGGTGCAGCGGAACGGACGGCGCAGGAGAGCCCCCTCCGGTGCGGATGAGCTCGGCGACGCGGTTGAGCCATTCTTCATAGACGTCATCGACGGGATGGTAGCGCAGGAGCTCGTTCGCCGCGATGAGTGCAGCCCGAGCCTCCATGGGCGCGCGGAGCGCGCGGGACGAAGAACCAGCTGGGGTGAGCGAGGGAGTTGCGGTGCGGCCGTCTTGTTGCACGAACGGATGTTGGGATGATGCTTGCTGCTCGTCCCCCGCCGGGCCGGTGGCGGCGTTGATGGCAGGTGACGGGGAACGGCGAGGACGCCCGCCGACAGGGGCCGTCTGGGCGACGCGGGAAGCGAGCGCGGCCCGGCGCTCAGCGCGGGCCCGACGAGCGTCAGACATGGGCGTGATGGTCGAAGGAGAACGGGGTGGTGGAAGACGAATCCCGGCGCACCCCTACCTGCTGCGCCAAATGTCGGATTTCGGGTTCTGGCAGACCCTTGAGGTTCGAACACTGGGGTTTCATCCATCTCATGCTCGTCAAAAGGAATCCACTAACAAGGTTGATCAAGTCTTGTTACCAAACTCATTCCGATTAACATGAAACCGGAGAAATTTCGAATAACACTAGGTTACCTCAACGGGGATATGCACATACCCAATAATAAGTATATCATATTTCTTCTTGACAGTAGGAAGAGGAAATTCAAAACCTCCAAATATAATCGATGGAATTTTTCCGATAGAATTGATACTATGAACTTGAGGTTGTTTCCTCGGAAAGTGTACCGTATGCTCATTACCATTAACATGAAAAGTGACATTGCCTTTGTTGCAATCAATAACAGCCCTGCAGTATTAAGAAAAGGTCTTCCAAGAATAATAGACATACTATCGTCCTCGGGAATATCAAGAATAACAAAGTCTGTTAAAATAGTAACGTTTGCAACCACAACAGGCACATCCTCACAAATACCGACAGGTATAGCAGTTGATTTATCAGCCATTTGCAAAGATATTTCAGTAGGTGTCAACTTATTCAAATCAAGTCTATGATTAAAGAGAGAGGCATAACACTAACACCGGCTCCAAGATCACATAAAGCAGTTTTAACATAGTTTCTTTTAATGGAGCATGGTATAGTAGGTACTCCTGGATCTCCAAGTTTCTTTGGTATTCCACCCTTAAAAGTATAATTAGCAAGCATGGTGGAAATTTCGGCTTCTAGTATCTTTCTTTTATTTGTAATAATATCTTTCATGTACTTATCATAAGGATTGGTTTTGAGCATATCAGTCAATCGCATACGCAAAAAGATAGGTCTAATCATTTCAGCAAAGCGCTCAAAATTCTCATCATCCTTTTTCTTGGATGGTTTGGGAGGAAAAGGCATGGGTTTCTGAACCCAAGGCTCTCTTTCTTTACCATGTTTCCTAGCAACAAAGTCTTTCTTATGATAATGTTGATTCTTTGATTGTGGGTTATCAAGATCAACAGCAGGTTCAATTTCTACATCATTATCATTACTAGGTTGAGCATCATTATGAACATCATCATTAACATTTTCATTAGGTTCATATTCATTGCCAGATTGTGTTTCAGCATCAGACATAGAGATATCATTTGGATTATCAGGTGGTTCAGCAATAGGTTCACCAGAAGTTTGCACAATTCTATCATTTTTCTTTTTCTTCCTTTTAGAAGAACTAGGTGCATCAATTTTATTTCTCTGAGAATCTTGTTCAATTCTCTTAGGGTGGCCTTCAGGATACAAAGGTTCTTGAGTCATTCTACCAATTCTAGTAGCCACTTTAACAGCATAATTATTTTTCTTACTATTCATCTCATTGAGAAATTCCTTTTGAGCTTTAAGTACTTGTTCTACTTGAGTGGTAACCATAGAAGCATGTTTGCTAACAAGTTTAAGTTCACCTCTAATATTAGCCATATAATCACCCAAGTGTCCAAGCATATTTGAATTGTATTTTAATTCTCTACCAAAATAAGCATTAAAGTCTTCTTGCTTAGCCGTAAATTTATCAAACTCATCTAAGCATGGGCTAGCAATTTTAGTAAATGGGATTACAGCTTTATCATATCTATAGAGAGAATTTACCTTTACTACCTGTGTCAGGTTATCGAGGTCTGGAGGTTCTTCAATAAGTAAAGGATCAAGATCATATGTTTCTTCAATAGGCGGTAAATTAAGACCATGTATTTCTTCAATAGGAGGTAAATTCTTAACATCTTCAGCTTTAATACCTTTTTCTTTCATAGATTTATTTGCCTCTTTCATATCTTCGGGACTGAGAAATAGAACACCTCTCTTCTTCGGAGTTGGTTTAGGAATAGGATCATTAATTGGAGCAGGAGCTAGCTCAGGAGGTGCCCAATTATTTTCATTTGTCAACATATTATTCAATAAGATTTCAGCTTCATCCGGTGTTCTTTCCCTGAAAAGAGAACCAGCACAACTATCCAGGTAATCTGTGGAAGCATCGGTTAGTCCATTATAAAATATATCAAGTATTTCACTTTTCTTAAGAGGATGATCAGGCAAAGCATTAAGTAACTTGAGAAGCCTCCCCCAAGCTTGTGGGAGACTTTCTTCTTTAATTTGAACAAAGTTGTATATTTCCTTTAAAGCGGCTTGTTTCTTATGAGCAGGGAAATATTTAGCAAAGAAGTAGTAAATCATATCCTGGGGACTACGCACACAACCAGGATCAAGAGAACTAAACCATATCTTAGCATCACCCTTTAATGAGAACAGAAATATTTTAAGGATATAAAAGTAGCGAGATCTCTCATCATTAGTGAACAGGGCGGCTATATCATTTAATTTAGTAAGATGTGCCGCAACAGTTTCAGATTCATAGCCATAAAAAGGATCAGATTCAACCAAAGTAATTATATCAGGATCAACAGAGAATTCATAATCCTTATCAGTAACACAGATAGGTGAGTAGCAAAAGCAGGGTCAGGTCTCATCCTAGCATTTAGAGATTGCTTATTCCATTTAGCTAATAACCTTTTGAGTTCATATCTATCTTTGCAAACTAAAATAGCTAAAGAAGCTTCTTGATCAAATAAATAACCCTCAGGAATAACAAGTGATTCTTCATCATCACTTTCATCTTCATAATCAGATTCAATATTTTCAATCTCTCTAGCCCTAGCAAGTCGTTCCTCAAGAAAATCACTAAGTGGCATAGTAGTATCAGGCATAGAGGTAGTTTCATCATAAGTATCATGTATAGCAAAAGTAGCATCATCATTAACATTCGACATATCAGAACGAATAGCAGAAGCAGGTTTAGGTGTCGCAAGCTTACTCATAACAAAAGGTGAATCAAGTGCAGAGCTAGATGGCAGTTCCTTACCTCCCCTCGCAGTTGAGGGATAAATTGTTGTCTTAGCGTCTTTCAAATTCTTCATGGTGTCCAGAAGATATAAATCCCAAGTGACTCAAAGAATAGAGCTATGCTCCCCGGCAACGGCGCCAGAAATTAGTCTTGATAACCCACAAGTATAGGGGATCGCAACAGCTTTTGAGGGTAGACTATTCAACCCAAATTTATTAATTCGACACAAGGGGAGCCAAAGAATATTCTCAAGTATTAGCAGCTGAGTTGTCAATTCAACCACACCTGGAAACTTAGTATTTGCAGCAAAGTGTTTAGTAGCAAAGTAATGTGATAGTGATGGTAACGGTAACAAAAGATTAATGAAAGCAAAGTAATATTTTTGGTATTTTGTAGTGATTGTAACAATAGAAACGGGAAAGTAAATAAGCGTAAACCAGTATATGGAAAGCTCGTAGGCATCGGATCAATGATGGATAATCATGCTGGATGCGGTTCATCATGTAACAGTCATAACATAGGGTGACACGGAACTAGCTCCAATTCGTCAATGTAATGTAGGCATGTATTCCGAATATATTCATACGTGCTTATGGAAAAGAACTTGCATGACATCTTTTGTCCTACCCTCCCGTGGCAGCGGGGTCCTAATGGAAACTAAGGGATATTAAGTCCTCCTTTTAATAGAGAACCGGAACAAAGCATTAGCACATAGTGAATACATGAACTCCTCAAACTACGGTCATCACCGGTAAGTATCCCGATTATTGTCACTTCGGGGTTAATGGATCATAACACATAATAGGTGACTATAGACTTGCAAGATAGGATCAAGAACTCTCATATATTGATGAAAACATAATAGGTTCATATCTGAAATCATGGCACTCGGGCCCTAGTGACAAGCATTAAGCATAGAAAAGTCATAGCAACATCAATCTCAAAACATAGTGGATACTAGGGATCAAACCCTAACAAAACTAACTCGATTACATGATAAATATCATCCAACCCATCACCGTCCAGCAAGCCTATGATGGAATTACTAACGCCCGGCGGTGAGCATCATGAAATTGGTGTCGGGGGTTGGGTGCGACATATGCCAATGGATGGCTTATCATGGTGGGGGCGAGTAGAACGTCGCCGGTGCCTAGAAACGGGATGAGGCCTAGACACGAACGCTAGCGGACTTTACCCAGGTTCGGGGCTCTCCTAGGAGATAACACCTCTAGTCCTGCTCTGCGGGGTCTCCGCATGATCACTAAGGCAAAAGTGAGTACAATGGTGCTCCTTGAGCTGTATCTGTGGACAGGAGGAGACTAGGCCAGCTCTCCCCCTTCTCTAAGGTCTGGTCTAGTTCTAATGGATCAGAACCCTTTGCATGGGTGCCCTGGGGGGTTTATATAGGCCTACCCCCCAGGGGTACAATGGTAAACCGACTGGGCGCAGGGCCCAGCCGTCAGTTGTCGGATTTCGGGTTCCGGCAGACCCTTGATGTTCGAACACTGGGGTGCGTGCGGAGATTTCGCCTCCTACCTACCTGCACTCCTCCGCCTTGCTAGGGTCTAAACTAAGGAAAGAACAACACAAGAGACGCAGGGTTTATACTGGTTCGGGCCACCGTTGTGGTGTAATACCCTACTCTAGTGTGTGGTGTGGTGGATTGCCTCTTGGGCTGATGATGATGAACAATACAAGGAAGAACAGCCTCGCGAGGGTCTTTTCTTGGCTGGGGCGACGAACTGCTGGGAGGAGTTCAGTCGCCTTTCTCTCTCTCTCTCTCTCTCTCTCTCTTTCTGATCTTCTCTATCTTTCCAACCCTCCGGCCAGCTCCCTTGGCTCTGTGGGTGGCTGGACCTATTTATAGAGGCCCTGGTCCTCTTCCCAAATATCGAGCGGGAAGGGAGCCAACAATGGCGGGCTAATTTGAAGGGGGACAGCTAGTATCATCTGTCCTGACAAAAGTAGTCTTCGCCTGCGCAAAGCTCTCGTGATGACGCCGTCTTGGGATCCACGGTGACCTCCTTCTCGTAGTCCTCCTGGTCTTGGTCTCGTTGCACCGAAACGGCAACCTTTGCCTGATGCCTCGGTACTCCGCGGCTGCGCTTGCTCCCTTTGCACCAAAGAGGAAGGGAGGACACTGCGTGGGCTGGCACCCGCCTGGCGCCCCCGGTCGTCATGGCTTGCGTCACGGGCACCTCGTGAGGTACCCCGCCTTGATCTCTCCGCCTCCTCATGAGCCAGCCTAACGAGGCCGCGCCTGAGGAAGCTCCGCGTCGTCTGCCCCGCGAGGCTTGGCCCCTCGCGAGGGTCTTGGGTTTGTGTTGGTGAAGATGGGCCGCGCTGGGCCCCCCTTTGAGCCATGCCGCAGGCCGCAGGCAGGCAAGTCTGGGGACCCCCGTTCCCAAAATGCCGACATCGGTCTCTTTGCCTGCCGGCTTCTCCGTCGACTGTTGAGCCTGCCGGCTGGTGGGCCCTGCCGACTGGTCTGGTACGGAGCCGATAGGCCGTACCCGCCGCTTGCGGGTCTTGTCGGCTGCCGATTACTGTAGTAGTGCTTCTAATGACGCAGGCTTGGTCATGGGGTCGTGGCTACAGCCCTGCTACCTAGCGGGCAATTACTGTATCCACTCCCCATCTCGTCTGGTTAATGGTGCATGGGACCCGTGGGACCCGTGGGAGGGGCAGGCCGACTTACGGGGGCCGGCTCCCTTCGGGTCCGACTGGTGGCGCTCTTGCCGTCTTCTGGACTCTCGCTGGCCGGTAGGGCCCATCATCCGTGGACCGTACCGACAGGCCGTCGTGGGTGTAGGACTCCGCCCACTGTTGCTGATGTTAGGGATGGCACGGCAAAAGTGCCTTGCCGGACGAAGATCTCCACTGGTGCGGCGCACTGTGGCCTAGCCATCCCATGAAAAGGGGAGGGAGTGGGCTTTACTGTTGCCACTCCCCGTCCTATCCCCCCTTACGAGGGCACGGGCTTTGTTGGTGTCGTGGGCCGACTCCCCGGGGCCGGCTTCTTTGGGAGCCGCCAGGCGGGAGTCGGCCCGTCTTGACCTCGCCTCTAGGACTCGGCCGCATGCGGGTAGTCGGCTATTCCTTTAGCCGGCCTCCAGAAGACGGCTCTCCATCCTGGAGTCTTGAGGGGCGCAGTCAGCCCCGATGTTTTGAAAGGTTCTGGGCCTCGGGTTAGCCTACCCGTGGCCCATTACTCCGACAATTGGTGGTGGAGGATGGTTGATGATGACGACGGCGACCAATCCCCCTCTCCGGAGCCCCGAACGGACTCCAGATCAGCCCTCCCAAGAGGTTTTAGGGCTTGGCGGCGGCTCCGTATCGTAAAACGCGATGATTTCTTCTCTCCTATTTCACTCTCCCTGAAAGCAGTTATATAGAGTTGGAGTTGGAGTTGGGAGGTCTCCAGGGGGCCCACGAGGTAGGGGCCGCGCCCTACGGGGGGCGCCCCCACCCTCGTGGCAAGGGTGTGGGCCCCCTGGTCTTCATCTTTGGCGAGGATCTTTTATTGTTTATTGTAAGATATTCCGTGGAGTTTCAGGTCATTCCGAGAACTTTTGTTTTCTGCACATAAAACAACATCATGGCAATTCTGCTGAAAACAGCGTCAGTCCGGGTTAGTTCCATTCAAATCATACAAGTTAGAGTCCAAAACAAGGGCAAAAGTGTTTGGAAAAGTAGATACGTTGGAGATGTATCAGACCCTACTCTTTTCACTAAGTCTTATGATGGTGAATTGTTTGTGTGCCAAATATATGTTGATGATATTATCTTTGGTTGTACTGACCAACGTTATAGTGATGAATTTTCCTATATGATGAGTGAAGAATATCAAATGTCTATGATGGGAGAATTGAAATTCTTCTTAGGTCTTCAAATTCGTCAACAACGAAATGGCATATTCATATCTCAGGAGAAATACCTCAAGGATGTACTGAGGAAATTCGGCATGAAAGATTGCAAAGGCGTCAAAATCCCTATGCCCTCAAATGGCCATCTGTGCACTGATGAAAATGATATTGACTTCGATCAAAAGGTATACCGCTCCATGATTGGTTCTTTATTGTACTTATGTGCATCTAGGCCAGATATAATGCTTAGTGTTTGCATGTGTGCCCGATTTCAAGCCACGCCGAAGGAATCACACCATAAGGCTGTGAAGCATATATTCTTCGATATCTAGCTCACACACCAACACTTGGATTATGGTACCCCAAGGGCTCGGCTTTTGATCTCATTGGATATTCTGACTCTGACTATGCTGGTGATCGTGTGGACTGCAAGTCAACATCTAGTACATGTCATTTCCTCGGACGATCTTTGGTCTGTTGGTCCTCGAAGAAACAGAACTGCGTATCACTATCTACTGCGGAAGCTGAGTACATTGCCGCTGGTTCTTGTTGTGCTCAATTGCTATGGATGAAGCAAACTCTCAAGGACTACTGCGTCAACATGAAGAATGTGCCTTTCTTCTGTGACAATGAGAGTGCCATCAAGATTGCTCACAACCCAGTTCAGCACTAGAAGACAAAGCACATTCAGATTCGTCATCATTTTCTTCGTGATCATGTGTTGAAGGGCGACATTTCTATTGAGCATGTGAAGACTGAAGAACAGCTAGCCGATATCTTCACAAATCCCTTGGATGAGAAGAGATTTAGCAAGTTGCGGTGTGAGCTAAATATCTTAGAATCTTCGAATGTTCTTTGAAAAGGACACTCATCCTAACACTTATGCAAAATTGATGACTTAGATGTGCAACACATGAAGAAACGTTTTTCTTAAATCAATGAATAATAACACTCTAAGTGTGAAGAAATTAACGAAGAATTTGATTCTTAGAACCCTACGACAATTGTACGCGGTGTTTGAAATCATCATTCTTATACGGTGGGTCACGCCACCACCAAAAGTTGAAAATCTTCAATTTGAGTTTTTTTTGTTTTGAAATTCCTCAGTTGTTCAAATTCTTCAACTTTGCATTGTCTTCACTGTTTCCGTTGTTTTTCTTCATTGGCTATATATATATATATATATATATATATATATGAGTTTATGTCCTCTACAGCATTCACTTATGGCTAATTCTCCAAGTTGGTTTTTCTGCTAAATGAATGTGATCGGACCCTTCCCCCTCTGTGCTATACTCAACCCAATCTGTTCACAAATTCTTCATTTGCGTTCTATTTTGAAACTCGTTCAAAATCTTCAATGTGTCCTTGTCAGCTGAAGAAATTGCGAACGGAACTTTAAAACCTATCTTATCTAAATTTTTGGCTTTGCCGCTCAAACCGTTCCGCATCCCACGATATACTTATCTATTCACCCACGATCACACATGATCTCCACTTCTCAGTACGTGGGTGACACATGTCAAGCAAATGAGAAGGGTCAGGGGCACGTTCGTCCAAATTCTTCGGGCAAACAGTTTTTCACCGTGGCTATAAATACCCCCCTTCCCCTTCCTCACTTCCTTTACTCCGCTCGACCTCTCTCCAGCTCGAGCTTCTCAAACCCTAGCGCCGACGCTACATCATCATCGCCGGTGAGGAAGAGCTTCACTGCCTCGACCTCGTCACCGTCGTACTCACGCCGGCCGCGGAAATCTTCACTCCGCTGCCGTCGTAGCCATCTTCCTCCGCCAAGTTACGGCATGGAAGATCTGCACTGACGAACTTCACATCTCCACATTCCAGTTCGTCATGTTCTTCGTCCAGGGTAATTAAAAGTTACTTTTACTGCCTTCTATGATTCAAATGATTTCTACAAAATCCTCAAAGGTATTTTTTCTTCATATCTTCACACACTAAAACACCTCGCATGTCATCTGTTCTTATTTCGTTTCTCTAAGCTATGTTTTTCTTCAAGATTCCTCAAATGTGTAGATTTTCGATCTATACATCTCTGGAACCTAAGATAAAGAACGCTTAGTGAAATTCTTCAAGACTCATCTGGTCAAATTCCTCAAACTTATTCTTTTTGAAAAACCTCTGAGAACGCATATGACCTCTCCAAATTCCTCACAACTATACTCTGTTCACAGGTACTCATGTCAGCTACTGAATCACTAGGTTCTCATCAACTTAACTCATTTGCAGCGTTCCTCGAAGAAAAGTTGCATACTTCGTCAGAGAATTCAATTGTTCAAATTCCTCAACTGAAGAAAATGGATGATGGTAAGAAGCCATAGAAAGGAGGAAAGAGACCAGAGGTCAACACTGCTTTTGAAATACCTGAGGACATCTATGCTGGGTATTGCACACACCCCGAGGAGGATAAAAATCAGTGCAAGGTGCGCATTCAAAAGATTGAGAGGAGATGGGCAAGAGAGTGGAGGGAGTGCAGATATGTCACTCCCAAATATATGAAGAAATTTGCACTGAATCCTCCATGCCCAAGACCTCCGTTGGCACATGGTCAAATAGCTGATCCCACCAGCCTCAAGCGTGGTGAGGATTATCCTGATGAATGGGCCAAGCGCCAGGCCAAGTTGGCCAAACAAGCAAAATATGCAGTAAGGAAATTCAACGAAGACTCTGCTGTCGCTGCTGCTATTGAGGCCTCTGTAAAGCCGAAGAAGGCCATGCCAAAGAAGCCTGCTCACAAACCCAGTGCTTCACCAGCAATGCCCTCGTGGCCAAGTTCCTCAGCTATGCCCTCACGGCCAGATTCCTCAAAGCCCTCATGGCCAATTCCTGACGCTGCTCCTGCTTCTACAAAATCCTTAGCTCCTCCGCCAAAGTCTTTGGCTGCTCCGACCAAATCCTCAGCACATGTGCATCTCGCCACGTGCCAAAGGACCATAGGCATATCTATTGCCTCAGGAGCCTCAGCAAGTTCCTCAGGTGCTCCAGGTTCCTCAGTTTCTCCCACTCTTCTGAAGAAGAAGACCTCTGCTGGACGAGGTCCTCGACCAAGTCCTCACAAGAAACAAGTTGCTTTCCAAGTGCCCTCTAATGATGATGAGGCTAATGATGAAGAACTTGCTGAAATCATCAGGGACAGGCAACTCAGGGCCGCTAGAGCCAAAGGCAGTAATGTGCCATTAATGCTGGATCCGAAGTTGATCCTAGACTTCATTGACTTGTGGCACAAGGACCCCAACACACCTCTGCCTGAGCTGAACCTCACTCCTGGTCAAAGTCATGTACTGACTCACTTAATTGATTAAGAGAAATGGAAATTTGAACAGGGAAGGAGGGTGAAGAAAGCGCGGTATAAGAAACAGCGCTTTCTGAAGCAAAACATTCTGAAGCTTTCACCTGAAGAACTTGTTGCTCTTCAATCTGAAATCAAGAAACTGAGTGATGAATTTGATCGCTATTATGCTGACTGGCTTGGAGCCAAAGTCAGATTTGTAAAGATAACTGAACAGCTCACTTCCAATGTTGCAGCCCCAACGCAACAGGAAATTCCTCAGGCTAAAGCATCTGCTCAGCCGACTGAAGAAAATGCCAGCACCGTTGATGACAATCAGGTTGCTGAAGAAAATGTGAGTTCCAAGGCTGATGACTGCATCCCAGCCGCTGATAAAATTGGTAGGGCATCCACTAGTGGTGCGCCTGAAGAAAATCAAGAGGTCAGGGCAACTGCATCAGTTGTGCCTGAAAAAATACAACCAAATTCCTCTGCTCCTCCTGCGCCTACACCATCTCCGATCCTTCCATCTGCATCAGATGTGAAGAAGACCAAGGCTGCAGAGCGTGCAGCGGTGAAGAAAAGGAAGGCATCAACTTCATCAGATTCTTCAGCTCGGAACAAGATGAAGCCACTGACTAGCTCGTTTGCCAACCCAATTGATGATGTTCCTATCTCAACCATGCCATCAAAGGACCTTGTTCCTTTTGATGAAGAATATGTGATTCCAAGTGAATCTGATGAAGAGAATCCCTTTGCTGCTTCGTCAGAGCAGATGGATGAAGAAATTGAAGTGGATACAATCCCTTCAACACCAGTTGTCTCCTCGCCCATGCCTCAGTTTACTGCTGAAGAGGCCGGCGTTGAAGAAATGGGAGATGAAGATGTGGACATTGGTTGTACCACACCCGTGCTAAGTGATGAATTTTGGGAAAGTTAGCACCCCAACTCTCCACTCTTCACACCATTGCAACAAATTCCTCAGTCCCCAGTAACTACTGTACAAATGGGATCTGATGAACCACATGCCACACCGTCTGTCCATGAAGAAATTCCAGCCACTAGTGTTGAAGATCATGTAAATGAAGAATTGAAGTCCCAGGCTGCCACTGAAGCAGCACCTGAAATTCCTCAGCCTGTGGAACCTGAGATCGAGATCCCGGAGGTTGTGATGCAATTGACTGACACTCCTCACCCCAAGCCACAGGATCCATTCTCAAAGAAGCAAAAATTCAAGGCTGATGATTTCTTCGGCGAGCACATGTTCTTCACTAACTACAATCCTTATGACTCTGCTCCTCTAAGGAGGAAACGTTTCTGGACTGCAAGCCAGGCCAACTTCTATTCTTCACTGCTTTTCAACAAAGACAAAATCTTCTACCATGAGCATATTCCTCACATGGACATGGAATCATTACCTTGCTTCTCTCCTGTGCTTAGTGTTCTTCATGATGCAGGCCTCCTCAACTTTTGCTTGGACATTGTTGATTGGAATGAAGAGCTTATTCTTTAGTTCTATGCTACATTGCATCTCACAGGTGATCCTGAAGATATCAACACCTAGGTCTTGGACTGGATGACCGAAAATACTCACTATAAGGCACCGGCCTCTAAATTGCTTCACGCCCTGCCCATCAGTCCACCTAGTGAAGGAGCTTGCTGCCTGTATCATGAACTAGAACTCATAGCTCATTACATGCAAGTGTTAATGAAGCCTTTCAAGCCCGGTCAAGCCCCAAGGACCAAATTCCTCGTGAAGGATTTACTCTATGTGCCCAGAACCGTCTATCGCATTCTAACGAGGACAACGAGTCCCATCAAAGGCCATGACTCATCTGATGAGGAAATATTTGGGATCATGAAGAATCTGCTATTCAACATCATTCATAGCATTCCTATCGATTATCACGATTTCTTCATGAGGACTCTGGCAAATGCTGCACTTTCTCCATTTGAGCTGAAACCTTATGCACCTTGGATTATGAGATTCCTCAGGACAAGGTCTTCACTCAACTACAAGGTTGATTTTTAGAATCACCTTAGCTATCTACCCCCGATTGAAGTCCTCAAGCAGGCTTTTACTTCAACTGATGAAAAGGGCAAGGCTCCTGCTGTCATTGATGAAGGCATTCGTCCATTGGATGGTCAGTTTCGCAAAGCTGCATCTTATTCCACCAATGATGACTCTGCCACACATGACTCTGCTGCCAATGCACCCAAGTCTACTCCTCAAGCCACTGCTCCTCGTGTGATGACTGACCGTGAGCTTCTGCTTAGTCTTCACCAGAAGGTGGATCGAAACCATAAATGGTTTAAGCGTCAGTTTGGTTCATTTCTTCACAACATGACTGCTACACAGAATGCAGTGAAGAAAAACCATTACTACCTCCATGAAGTCTTCGGTCGCACCTGGGCCATTCTATCACATCTGTATGGTGAAGAAGATCTTAAGAATATGGGTCTCAAGGAAGATTTTGACTGGTCTGCACCTCCACCGAAGAAATTCAAGAAGGTCAAGGTTCCTTCTTTGGTGTCCAGCTCATATTCTTCATCACGTGATACCGATGAGCATGAAGACTTGGACGACACCGCGGTAGGCCCTTCGACGACAAACGACCCCAACAACGCTGGCACTCCTTCATCAACTTGATATTCTTCAGGGGAGTTATTCCTCATTTTCGATCCTTTTGGTCATTCGATGACAAAGGGGGAGAATGTTGAGTTAGTCTTCAAGCGGGTCTGTCTATATGGGTGTTTTTTTCTAAGCTACAACTCTCGTTCTTCTGAAACTTTATTGGATCGAGTTGTAAACTTAAACCCGATGGTGCTTTGATACTTTTGATGTGTTTTTCTGCATGCTTATTCCTCATATATGTTAATGCACGCATGCTGAATTATAACAGTCACCATATTTCATCATGCATTTCAAATTCTTCATTATGATATGTCAAATGCGTGTATGAATTACAAGATATAGGGGGAGATCTCCATGATTCTACTCTTCAAGTGTGCAATGCTTCAAAAGCAAATTCCTCACCATGCACATCTTCAGGGGGAGTTCTTCTATATCTTGCAATCAAATTCCTCAATATCAGTATTTACACTTCATATGTTTATCCCCGTTGAAAACTTAACCTATATTGTCATCAATCACCAAAAAGGGGGAGATCGTAAGTGCATCTAGTGCCCCTTAGTGATTTTGGTGTATTGAAGACTTATAGGTTAAGGGACTAATGTGTTTATGAGTGTACACAGGTCTATAAGTCTATGAGGAGTTTGATATTTACAGATAAAGTCGACCCCTAAAAATGAAGTTCTTCAACTGAAGACTTTGAAAGTGAAGAAATTGGTGTGACCTTTGAAGACTTGGCATTCATTCGAGGAACATGAAGCGTGAAGACTTTTGTTTTCGTAGTTTCATTTTCTCTTTCTTGAGTCATAGGAAACACCATACTATTAAAGGGGGTCGAGGAAATACTAAGGAAAAATTTCCATGTGATGCTCAACTCAAAATCCTACACCTACCAATCCCCTCGAGTGAAGCCATTGGATATCTCATACAGTTCAGTCATATTCTTCAGTGACAGAGACGAAGTTCTTCTGGTCTCTGAGGAATTTCTTCTGACTGAGGAGTTAGGAATTCACCAGTGCGGATTGCCTACACAGTGAGGAACATGATAGCCCTGAGGAATTTGATACTCAAAATTCCGACCGTTGCTGTGTTATGTGCCAGCTGTCCCAAAATATCTACCCACCTAACGGTCATATCATTGAAGGGCATTTATGTCTTATCATGTCGGGCTACTCCCTAGGCTATAAATAGCCGCCCCTACAACCACTAGCTGGTTGGCTGCTCCGAGAGAAACTGACACTTGTCATTTGAGAGCATCCCATCCTCCGAGGACTTTGAGCGAAAATCATCAAGTGAGGAAAACCCAAACCCAAACACCTACAAACCCAAAGTGATTGAGCATCACTGAAGAGATTGATCCTGCGTGGATCCGACGCTTATTACATTTGAAGACTGTGCTTCTTCCTGACGGTTAGGCGTCAAGGTCTAGAGCATCCAAGAGGAATTGTGGATCGCCGAGTGACCAAGTCTGTGAAGGTTCAGGAGTCACCTGAAGACTTACCACGAGTGATTGGGCGAGGTCTATGTGACCTTAGCTCAAGGAGAATACGGTGAGGACTATGTGTCCGGGACTGTGTGTCCTCGGGTTTAAATACCTAGCCGCTCCAACCAGACGTACAACTGAGACAGCAGTTGGAACTGGTCTACCAAATCATTGTCTTCACCAAGCTCACTGGTTCTATTTCCTCAACTCTTTCATTTCCTCATAACTGTGTTGAGTACTTGTTCATATCTGTGTTTGAAGACTTTGACTGAAGACTTTCTCAATTTCCTCATTTCAATTTCTTCAGTCTGCTTGTCTTCATCCTGTGTTATCATGTGTTTACGCTTTCTGTACTCTGTGCTTGTCTTCATTTCATCATGATGACTATTCTTGTGTTCTGCTATGTTTACTTTTGAGTACTTATTCCGCTGCTAGTAGTTCTTCGCTAAGGAATTTCCTCACCTGCAAATTCCTCAGTGAAGAATTCATAAAAATCGCCTATTCACCCCCCTCTAGTCGATATAACGCACTTTCAATTAATACACAGATGTACTAGTATGTACCAAAAACAGAAAGGCATGTCATATTCAAAGGTATAATGTGTAAGCTAAGCAGATGCAATTTAACCAAATTGGAAGCAATACAAGCTAGACATCCGGCTGGAGTGGTGAGCATGATCATCTAGGACCTGAGAGCCTGGTGGGAGGTGGGCTGCTTCGCCACCATCGCGGCTTTTTAGTTGGCTTCCAGGTGATGCCTCTCTTTGCTGGGCTTGTCACTGGCTCGGCCAGTGCCCTGACTAGCTATTTGTCTTCTGGTGCTCATGGGATGGTGGTTCATGTAAAAAATATATTTCCTTATCTTAATAAAGACCGACTTCGGCCTTTCGAATACAAGCTAGACACCATATGGAACATGCGACCACATATGACACCGCGAAGTTAAAGCAAGCACCTGGGATGGTGGTTCATTGTGAGTGAGGTCATCAACTCCAGAGCTAGGTTTACCGTCTCCATCTGCTGACACTGCACCTATTATAAGGCTGAAACATGTCTGGCCTATCCGCGTACGACGCTGGAGCGACTTCTCTCTTTTCTTTTTTGCTTCTCTCATAGCAGCAGAGTCTGAAATACCCTTGCATAAAAACACAATAGTGAGAGTATGGGTGAAGTGTGTGCAGAACTAGTGCACTATAAAAGTAGCAGATAGCAGGTGGCTGAAAAATAAATGACAGGAGACATATGATAGCTCTACAACATTGCATGGCAAACAAAATTAGATTCTACTCCATATGATTTTGTAATATATGAGCACAGGAAATGCAGGTACTCCTCCAGCACACCACCACATGTGGTCATATCAAGATAACAGTCGACTGAAAAAATAGGTCATTCGATTTTTTTAATGAACCGTCTACCTCCCGCCAGTCACTGTTGACGATCTTTCTCGAACCGCCAGCGACCACCGGCCCAGACCCCTGCCCCCGCCGCCCCGCCCTCCCCTCGACCTCACACCACCGCCATGCTTGGCAGCGCCCCCAGGCCATCCCTTTAATCCCGGCCGACCTCCAGATCGGGCGCCAGTAGCTCTAGGCCCCACACGCCCCTAAGATAAACACCGAGGCGTTGCTTCCCCGGCGTAATAGGCGGACTAGCGCCTGTTACGCCGGGGATTGCTTCCATTAATTGGGAATCAACTGACCAGGAATTGAAATTGGGGCGACGGACCTCTAGCTAAGGTGAAATAGTATATGAGGAGAAACCTTGTGCATCACGAGTTACTAGTAACATCTAGTATCAAGAAGAAGCGGTCAACTAGTGTCCTCTGTGGGATGAATACCGTGCAAGAAGACACGTAAGATTTGCACGAATAAGGGAAGAGGAGTACCATTTTTGGTTGCCGGTGTGGTCGCCTCCACATGTCGCGTCGATCTTCTTATTTTTGCCAGGGAAACCGATGTTCTGGAGGAGGGTGCGGGCTTGGATGAACACATGACCAAATTGTTGACTGTGTTGCTGTGGCCGTATGTCGGTGGAGGGGAAGCAGATCCGAGGCGGCGAAGGACGGCGTAGCAGGAACTGCTCCGGTGCGGTGGAGGGTGGCGAAGTTGGAGCGGCAGTGGTGAGGCGCAGGATGGCGTGGTTGAACTGGCTCAGGTACGGACGGCTCGGCCTCGGCTTCAACTACTAGTCGTGGAGGGCATTGTGGTTGAGGTTGTGGTGGACGACGACGTTGGGGTATCGGCTCCGGCATGATGGAGGAGGGCGGCGATTGATGGGTGGAATGGGGTGGCGGACGGAGAACGCCGGGGTTTCACCGCTGGTGGAGTGGTAGTTTTTGCGCCCACGGAGTACGAATGGGGAATCAGATGGGTGTGCGGGGGGGAGGGGGACAACCATGTTTCGGTCTGGGACGCGCTTGTTTTTGGCTTTTTTGAACATAAGATGGCACGCGCTTGTTTGAAATTTGGGGAAAGTACAAACTTTGCCCCCCCTCTTAAATTTTGGACCTACTGCGGGTCGGGGGTAGGATGGTAATCCCAGGTGTCACAAATAGTGGGCGGGAGCGATTTTGGTCACGCGCATGTGTGCTTAGGCGGCCATTGTGTATGAATGTTTTTCGGAGGCAGTTGTGTGGCGTCTAGATGAAGCTACAAACCTACCCCGGTTTGGACCTTTGGACGTCGGGCCGGTAGGTTTCACGGGTCGGAGTTATTAGAAAAGTAATTTCCTTGTACTACCAAACATTGGTCTCACGCGGTTTCAGGCGAGTAGAGGCTCTTTTGGCACTTCGTTCGAAATTTTGAAACACAAGCATTCACGTTTAGAGTACTCTTGAACTTTGAGGATTGACCTAAATAGACAACGTTAAATTTGACCTTGTATGTTTGAAAACCTCATTGAATTATCCGCTTCTTTTTGAAATTTTGACACTTGAAAATCCTATAACTACGATTATTTTGGAATGGAGGAGCTAAATTATAATCTATTTTGTACACGACTACATATGCTATTATGTACAAAGTCAGAGCAAAGATTGGTGCCCCCATAATTTAGGTATGATTTACAAATGCCATGATATCAAATTCAAATAATTTAATGGACTTCATGTTGAATTCGATTTTTTTAAACCACCTTAAGTTGAATTCAAATGTATGCTAGTTCATAGGTAGCTATTTATAATGTTCATTGTGTAACTTTCGTATGTATATTGTGCTTTACACACACAACATGAACTATACTCACGTTTATATTCGATTGCTAAAGTGATGCATTGTCTGGAGTTCAAAATACTACCTATGTGGATCAATTGTGTTGAATAATAACATAGACATGCTCAAATTTGATAGAATCTAGATGTCTGATGGATCAATGACCATTCCTTACGTGAATTGCAAATATCATGATCCCATCCTAATATTTGGATACAATTTATATCTTTAATCAATGTGTACAGCAGTCTTTTACGTGTAGTTTCACTCTCCATCGGTGGTCTCTCACACATGCTCACACACTCTCTCCCGAGGTGTCTTTCTCGCACACATGCTCTCGATATAACCCTCCCTCCCTCTCATAACCATTTACGACTGTTTTCACTAACATTTATCACAAGCACTCTTCCTCTCGCAAGCATACACACGCACAATCCCCATCGACCCTTTCTATATACATAGACCTGCCTACGTGTCTCCTGTACGCACATTATCTTTAGGCCTGTCTCTCACGCATTGTCTCACACCTCTTTTCCTAATCGACAAGTATGATTTGCAGAGCATTCTGTAGGATGCCCCTTGAAGTTAGGTTGGATGAATAGTAATATCAGAGATAAAGGGGTTACCTTAGTCCGAGAACCTAGGGTTACAAATCCTAGCCGGCTTTAGCAGTGGACATAGAGTCCTTCACAATTATGCTATCTTTGTCTTGTACGACTAGTCATCCATGGGTCTCCCTAAATGCGTCACGGGCCAACCAATGTGGCGCAGGACGGAACCAAACGAAGGGCCTCACCTCGACCCACCGGACCTCACGCGGTGACACACCTTCTGCCCCCACGTCTCGTTATCTTCTCACACCCACACATACCAACACAGACACCACACACACAAAAATATTCTCCTGGTGCCTCTATCCACTCCCCCCTTGCATATACACACTCAAGGGAATCTCTCGTCGTGACGTCATACTCGTCGCTCTCTCTCTAGACCACTCTCATTTCTCGTGCTATCTCTCCCACACCCCCCTGTCGGCCCCTCTATCCATGCCTCTCTTGAATACGTAATACACACACATACCTCTCTAGGTCCTTCCAAATGCATCAACTACACATTCACACATGTTACATCACATACCCCATTGATCTAAAAAGCCCTCTCTTCACGTTTATTTCGCATACAACATTCCTTTTGAATAAAGTGTGGCCAAAAATATTTTAGAATTTCTACATATATACAACATTACAAAGTTATATGGAGGAGTATGAACGCTTGCATTGCATGGTGCCCACAATGATATTTATTCTGCACTATGAATTTGTATATTTTTATACTATTTATAAAGTTAGTCATAATAAAGAAACGAAGAGCATCTCTCTCTCCATCGCATACCCCCCCCCCCTCTACGCCCCTTTCACTTACGCACACAAACTATCTCCAGGTCCTCTAAAAGTAAGCCCCCAGCACATTCACGCATGTTTCATCTTTCTCTCGTGATATATACAGTGACGATCATTGTATTTGAAGCGAAAGCACGATGCGCACATTGGACTTCAGAATCCACTCATTACAGTCACCATTTACGTTTTGTGGTTATTATACAGTCATGGGCTCACCGTACAACTCTGTATTTGCTCAAGACATGACTAGTTGACCAGTTAAATGCTCCACGTGGCACCTCTACTACTGCATCACATTATCTCACTACCATCGGGCCCACCTATCGGCTTGTATCTACTCTAAATCTACACTCTTATAAAATACTAGCAAGATGCCCATGCGTTGCATGGAACATCAAGATGCATTTGTATGAGTAATTTATCTTGTGGGAGAAAAATATGAACAAGGGAAGGCCTTATTTGCAAGTGTGGAGAGGGGTGTGGGTATCTTTTTGCAAAATTGCCATAGTTTCCTTCCTATCCGTCAGATATAGATCGGACGGCCTATATTGTAAGATGGCAGGCACACGATCATCACTGACTATGCTTTTTATAAGAGTAGGGATAAAATACACTCTTATAAAAACAGAGTTGGTGATGATGGTGTGCCTACCATCCTGCAATATAGGTCGTTCGATTTATATCTGACGGACAAGAAAAAACTATGACAATTTTGCAAAAAGGTACCCACACACCTCTCCACATTTGCAGATAAGGCCTTCCATCGTTCATCCTTTTCTCTCACAAGATAAACTAGTCATACAAATGCATTTTGATGTTACGTGCAATGCACGGGCATCTTGCTAGTAAGAATGAAAACAAACGACAAAAAAATATTGGGCGGTGGTTCGAAGTCATGACCGCGGGCACAGCGGACAAGGTGGCCTCGTATTGGTATGCTGAGCTGTCTGTTTTAACACACAGGAGATGGTGTGGTGATTATACACACACGCACGCATGCACACGAACTGCATGCACGCAACACTCACACGAACACATGCACCCACGCACGCACGCAACACTCACATGTACACACGCAACCACGCACGCACGCAACACTCACACGCACACACGCACGCATGCATGCACACACCAATACACCACATGACCAACACACACTCTCACGCTCAAGTCCTCAACCTACACGTGCATGCGCACACACCAGGCCCTGACAGACACATACACAACTAGGTGATTCCCGCGCACGGGGTGGAGTCTTGTCGCACCTGCGTAAATTTGTGTTTATCTGACCTTTTCCCTATGCGAACTGACAGGTGGGACCCACAAGGAACATGGTCAATTAACTAGTCAACATGGTGCCACGCAGACTATTTGGCCGGTCAACAGAGTGCAATCCGATGCTGAACCGTGAGCAAGTGACCGTATAATCACAGAAAAACGTATATAGTGACCATAATCAGCTTATTCTGAAGTTCAGTGAACGTATTACGCTTTTCTCTCTGTAGGCCCTCCAAAACTACATCTCCACACGTTCTCGCATGTTACATCTAACAACTATGCAATACAGCACTACTACTACACTCTAACACAATAAATCATAGTATGTGTTTTTAGTTTTACTAGATATCATATTGTTACTTAATTATTCAGTTTGCATATATTAAAATTGCCTTTGAAATGTATGGCAAGTATCATATACCGCGCGGGAAAAATCCCACCCTTTCCTGTTTAATTGGGTTTGTATCGGTGGATCATGCAAAACAGCAAAACTATAGTACTATATATAGTACAAGTGACAGTTCAATGGGCCGTCGTGTCATGTAGTCCTCCGTCGTAAGAGTCGAGCGCTCACTTTCATAAATCTTCTAGTCCCTTTTGCCGACATGTGGGACATCAAGCTACCAGGCCCACGTGCCATACCGGAATACAGTGCAGAGAAGCTGGGGTGAAGCACCCAGTCATGGCGCCGGCGTAGTAATGAGCAATGAGGCATCAAATCACAAAGCTGCATATTTCCCGCAGTTAAGTTGGAGGGACGAAGTAATAATGCTAAAAAATAAGTTGGAGGGACGAAGCAACCATCATTTCACTCGTTGCCGAATTCGCTTCTCCCTCATCTTCTTCAAGTTAACCACGTGTTGCTTCTGACATTGTTCTGCCTCATGTGGGAAGCGGATCGGCTTGGTAAAGAACTAACACGTGGGACCGCATGTTAGCAAACCGCCAGGACAACATCCTCTAAAAATAGGAAACCTCCCCCGCCATCCGCGCGGCAAAATCACCTCCTTTTTACTAATCTTGATTCTATAATTTTTTAGATCAATATAATTGAGATTTGTATAGATAGCACATAGGAGCAAAACCAAGTGGTACGGTTAAGGGCATCCACAATGTGTAGCCAAATGTGAAAATAGCTTTTGGCATCGTGGGAACCATTATGGACAGTGTTGCCAAAGCCAAAAGGATGGAACCGAAGCTCCCTGATTGATTGATTGAAGGAATAGAAAATGCAACGTCTCTCCTCTTTCTCTCGTGCTTGGACTCATGTACAATATAGAGGACAGATGTAAAATCCCAAATTTTCAATTTGGAATGTTATACATTAGATCATCATTGCATATCATATTTTATTTAATTTTGGTTTTGATCCTAGAAATTCCACGCAACTCAAGGACCCACGGAGAGAGTTGGGGATTTCGTTATTTTCATATTTGAGTTTTCTCAAATTTTGAGAATAGGATCATTTGATTTTAATTATTTTATCATCAATTATTTCTATTACAAAAATATGAGAGAGGGAATAAAATGACTTTCCCAAAATAAAGAAATATTGAAGATTTAATAATAAAATCAAATAAGATTTTATTTCGGAGTTTTTCGGTATTTTATTTGAATTTAGGAAAAATGTGCGTTTTTCAAAATTGCATTTAGGCCCCAAATAAATGTTCACCTTGTGAGGCTTGATTTTAGAAGCCCGGGAAAATTTATTTCGGGATTTTTGGAGTCCATTTAGTATTTCTTTCATTTGTTTTTCTACGCGGAATATTTAAAAAAAACGCGAACCGACTTTGGGCCGTACCCGAGCGGGACTCCGTCCGGGGGCAGCCTTTATAAGCCGCCCGACCCGAGCCACCGAGCCCATCAACCGCCGCCAGCCCACCGCGCCTGAAACCCTAACCCTAGCCGCCGCCGCCGCCCGAGGTCAACCTCGTTTTCGTCGCCCGTTTTTTTTTAAAAAAAGTCGCGGTTTTTTTATTATTTTTTTGTTTCGGTTTTTTTAAAATAGATCGGTTTTTTCGATTTATTTAAATAGCGAGCGTTCGTCTATTCGTTCGTTCTAGTGAACGTTCGTTGTTTTTCTTTTTCTCGGATTAAATCCGCGGTTTTTCTGATCGCGATTCCTGATCCGATTTTCGTTTTAGTATAACTTTTCGCTCGTTTATCGGAATCAGGCGATTCTAGCGCCTGGAGTTTCGTATCGAAACCCTCTACCCGTTTAACCAACTTAAACAAGTTTTTGCCACTGTAAAAATTGCCCTAGATCCAGAATAGTAAATGAAGCTTGTTTTTTTGCCGTTTCACTTTCGTTGCTTCGTTTGATTTGATTCTTTTTGCAAACCGGAGTTCTTAAGTTGAACCTTCTGGTTAGATCTCTTATTTGAGTTTTACCCATGCATTAGATGAATACTTATTGTATGCTTGTTTGTTTGTCTGCGATAGAATACCCGGAGTGCGCCGCCTGTTACTTCGAATCTCTAGGTTTCGCGGATCATCAGCAAGGCAAGTAACACTTTGATCATACCTCCTACTACCCAGTTTTATTGCATTAGATCAATCCTCAAACATTTCATGATTAGGATCTAATTAAATTGTGGGATGGGAAGTAGTTGAGGTAGTACCTATTTCCTGCTTATTACCAAACCTTTGGGAGTTACTTCTACGTTTGCCATTATGCCATGCTATGCTAGTAGACGTGGATTGGGTGAGTGATATCCATGACAGATGTGAGAGTGTTAATTAATGGTTTATCTAAGGTGGCAACTTAAACACACATCTGGGTGGATTGAGGTACCTGGGTATTCCAGGATTGCCTGTTTTTCTTTATGGACCGCCACCCAGGCCCAAAGGGATCATGAGATTTTTCATACTAGAAACTTCCGTGTGTAGCCACAAGCTATTATGGGCTCTAGCATAGTTGATTAAGTCGTGTGAACTCTTATAGGGTAGACTAGCAGATGTAGGGGAAAGTAGGTGTAACGGTCTATCCATCGTAAGGTGCTAGCGCTTCTGAAAGACTATGTCTCGGTCATCCGTCTTCTCAAACACCCTGTAGTGCGAGAAACCAAACAGAGGCGATCGATCTTGTGGGGAAAAGTGCGCAAACCTCTGCAGAGTGTATAAACTTATCATGGTTAGCCGTGTCCCCGGTTATGGACATCTTGAGTATCTAGTACTTGGATTATCATGTGAATCTCAACATGTTACTCTAAAAGTTAATTTTGTTGGGTTTTGTTTAATGATGATGCTTAATTGGGATTGAGGATGTTGTCAACCATTCTCAATGTTTAACAACTACCATGATAGTTAAATAAACTTTATTCCTTTGCAGTAGGGAAAAATTAGCTTTACGCAAAACAGTAACTGTCAGTGTCAAAACCGGCGGATCTCGGGTAGGGGTCCCGAACTGTGCATCTAGGCCGGATGGTAACAGGAGGCAAGGGACACGAAGTTTTACCCAGGTTCGGGCCCTCTTGATGGAGGTAAAACCCTACGTCCTGCTTGATTAATATTGATGATATGGGTAGTACAAGAGTAGATCTACCACGAGATCGGAGAGGCTAAACCCTAGAAGCTAGCCTATGGTATGATTGTTGTTCTGTATGTTGTCCTACGGACTAAAACCCTCCGGTTTATATAGACACCGGAGAGGGTTAGGGTTACACAAAGTTGGTTACAATGGTAGGAGATCTACATATCTGTATCGCCAAGCTTGCCTTCCACGCCAAGGAAAGTCCCTTCCGGACACGGGACGAAGTCTTCAATATTGTATCTTCATAGTCCAGGAGTCCGGCCGAAGGTATAGTCCGGCTATCCGGACACCCCCTAATCCAGGACTCCCTCAGTAGCCCCTGAACCAGGCTTCAATGACGACGAGTCCGGCGCGCAGATTGTCTTCGGCATTGCAAGGCGGGTTCCTCCTCCAAGTACTTCATAGAAGATTTTGAACACAAAGACAGTGTCCGGCTCTGCAAAATAAGTTTCCACATATTGCCATAGAGAGAATAATATTTACACAAATCTAATCTGCTGACGTATTCTGTAGTGTGACACACCATGGCCAAGCCTTTATTCGAATCGTTTTATTATCCCACCTCAGCGCGTCATGCGAGGCGGTTTCCTTGGCACGTCTTGTTAAAGCAGAGATCGTTTCCCCTTATTCTGGGATTCTCATCAATACGGGCGTAGGTAACCCAACCGCTTCTAGGACTCCTAGACTATAGGCAAGTCCAAACGGCCACGAAGAGGACGCTTGATATTCACCTTCTTTATAAAGGGACAAGGCTTTTTATTTTTTCCCTCCCGTGCTCAATCGAATCCTTCCCCCACCTCAAGCTCAAACACCCAAAGTTCAGGTCAGGTGCTCCGAACCTTCAATCATGTTCGGATCTAGCCTTCAAGGCCGATGGGTGCCTTCCTCCGTCACGAAAGAAGACATCAAAAGTTGAGGGAGGCCAGATATCTGACCGCCGAGGTATTGCATCGGCTGCCTGCCCGAGGGCAGGCCGTCCCCTCCCCTGAACCCAACGAGAACGTCGTGTTCGTCTCCCACTTCCTCCGAGGTCTAGGCCTTGCTCTGGATCCTTTCGTCAGGGGTTTGATGTTTTATTACGGGCTAGATTTCCATGATCTAGCTCCGGACTCCTTTCTTCATATCACGACATTTATTGTCATGTGTGAGGCCTTCCTCCGGGTTACCCCTCACTTTGGCCTGTGGCTCAAGACCTTTGAAGTAAAGCCAAAGATGATCGAGGGGCAAAATGCAGTGTGTGGAGGTGCCTCAATATGCAAGATGACGGGAGCTCCATGGCCCAAAGGTTCCATTCCAGAGGTGTCTGAATTGTAGCAACAGGAGTGGTTCTACATCACGGCTCCTAGAAGTGCCAAGTGGGCGGCCGCCCCTGTTTTCCGCTCGGGCCCTCCACCACAACTGATGTCATGGATCAGCGGAGGTCTGAGCTGGGGTCCAGCCAAGGACGTGCCTATACTGCAAAGCCGCATTCGAGATCTCTTCAATGGAGATTTTAGTTTGGTTGCGGTAATACAAGTTATGCTGGTTCGTCAAGTCCAGCCTTGCAAACGCCGGCCCCTTCGCTTGTGGGAGTTCAATTCCGAGGGACCGCGTGTCATTCAAAGTTTCCTCGGCCTGACGCACGAGGAGATGTACAAGTCATTCTTCGGACCTCAGGTAGAGTGTTGGGAAATCACCGAGGACGTGGGCCTGAGCAGTAACCGAGCCGCCGAACAGGTAAGGAATCTTCTGGCCAAACATACTATCTCTCATTTGTTACGAAGTTATTTCTGAGAGTTCGCTTTTTGACCAGGACTGGCTAACAAAGGCAAAGTTGATTCGGTGTTCGGCCCCCCTCCCTGAGGGTTTGGACAATCCGATATTGGAAAAGATGCTCCAGGTTGCACCTTGCCCGGAGCCCTTGAAGGAAGATACTGGGGAGGATAATACGGGCGGACGCGGGCCCCCAACGCTGCCCATTCTAACCGAGGGAGCGAGCATCTCCATGAAGGAAGACGACCGGAGGAGGAAAAGGACTGCACCCGGGGATTCAGAAGCCGAAGCTTCCAAACGGGAGAAGAAGTCTCCCACAGAGGGTCCTACCTTGGGGGTGCTTTTGCCACACAAAGTCCGCGGGGGGATCAATTCTCCAGCGAGTCGTAAGTGACCTGAAATACCTTAATAGTACAGGTATGCCATCTTTTTCTTCTGAGAAAATAACCACCGCATATATCTTTGCAGTTCGGGCCTTAGCCCCTCTCAAATGAGATCGTCTTCGGGGGATCTTCTTCCAGATATGATGGAGAGCGAAACGCCTCCTCCGGACTCCTCCTCTCCGGAAGCGGGCGACCCCGAAGTGTCATCGCGGAGGGCCTCTCCGAGTCCGGTGAGGCCAGAAGATAATCCCATTGACCCCCGAAGCTCCCAGTGTCCGGCTCCCGGAGAGAGCGGAAAAAGAGTCCGGCACTGTCTGGTGTGCGACCGGATGTTCTGAGGGAGTTGGTGGGGCGAGCAGCCATCTCAGATGAACACCGTGTACTGATGAATACGGTGATGGAGAGAATCTCGTCCGCCGAAAGCGGATTGCATGGAGCTTTTATGAGTCTACTGACAGGCTTTGAGGTACGTAAAATAATGTATGATAGTCCTGCACATGCTAGGTGTGCCCTGTGTAGATAGTAGCCCCTGAGACTCTGGTTGTCGTCAGAAACGACGACGAACAGAGGATCATATTGCCAGGTAATAACCATACTGCCTCTATGTGCAGGTGATGGAAGCTCCGGTGGCTAGCCGGACTAGCGAGTTTGCCCATTTAAAACGGCAGTTGGATGCGGCAGACGCCGACATTGAGCTTGTGAACAAAAGGCTTGACGAGGCACAGGGTAAGTATCATTATCTGGTGAACGCCACATGGTAAGAGCAGCATGATGCCAGTGTCTTTAATATGTTGTGACTGCAGATGGAGTTGCCACTGTTGAAGCCTTGCGGGCAGAACTTGCCCGAGCCAAGGAACAAGCGAGGTTTGGTAATGCAGCTGCTTTGAAGGCGGCCGAAGAGTTGAAAGCCGAGAAGGCCGCGCATGGCGAGAGCCGAGATAAGATGGCCAAGATGGCCATAGAATTAAAAGCCACCGCCGACCGTTGCCGGGTTCTTGAAAAGGAAAACCTAGCGAAGGCATCGGACCCTGAGAAGGCTGCTGCGATGAGAAAAGACATCCGCTCTGCTATGAGGGCGAAGAAGGAGGAGCTGCGGGAAGCCGGGGATATTGTAGCTGGGAAATCCTTTATGTTGCGGAGGAAGTTCAGAGATCCACGGTATGCCTCTCTGGATCGGCTGTGGAGTTCGGAGGATGTGTATATGGATTTGGCGGCGAGCGCTGCCGATGTGGCCAAGTACTTCCAGGGTCAGACGAACCGTGAAGTGGACCAGCTGTTTTGGACACAATTCCATTCTCCCGAGTGTCCGCTTTCGTTGACTGACCAATTAGCCGAATGGGCCGAACTGAATAGGTTGTCCGGACTCGCCATGAGGTGTGTTGTGGATCAGCTATGGCCGGAAAGGCCAAAACCGAACAGCTATTTCAGCTTGGTGCGGCAGTTCCTTGACGTGGTGCCGCGCATTAATGCGATGAAGAGGTCGGCGTGCATAGAGGGCTCACAGATGGCCTTTGCCCGTGTTAAAGCATACTGGGTGGAGATGGATGCTACCACTTTTGCAGCGCGGGATTTGGCCATAGGTCGAATGGCTGCTGAGCACTACTTTGAAGAAGTTCTTGAGGGTGCTCTTTTGATAGAGACCCAGTGCTCAAAAAATATTATGTTTGAGTGATATGTAATCTCATTGTAAGCGAAATGCTTTTATAAATTTTTATAAGGCTATTTTTATACTTTTGCCTGAAAGTAATATGATGCCTCCTGGGCGGCCGTTTATGTATACATGTGTATAACCTGAAAGATTGCAGCCGTCGGCTTCAACCCCCACGCATATAATGCGGAGGTGCTCGCAAAAAACACGCGTTCACACTTAACCCAATGTCTTGGTCCTATTAAGGAGGTGATAGCGGAGCGAGCGAGGCAACCGGACTATAATGCTTTAGCACTTTCACTTAGCCATAGGAGTTTGACAGTGGGGCTACTAGATAGCCCCTGGTGGCTCCGCACTCTCCAGATCCCGGGGTGCGTACATGCCTGGCCGGAAAACGGCCCTTCGTTAAGGAGGAGGAATTCTAACATTCCAACAGGTCATCGAGTGGTTGACCAGTCTCACGCTATATCATGACAGTTAGTTTTCGGCTTTCTCTACTGAGGTGCTCGTCCGGATGAACCAGGGCACAATCGCAGTAGTTCTCCTGGTGCTACCTTAGCCGGTAAAGCGAAACCTAAGGCACCAAAACACAGGAGCCGGGCAAACCCAACATTTGACCAAAGACAATGATTCGGAGCTGATGCATATAGGGCCAAACTCGCGACGCCGAACACTCCCTAAAGTATTCGGTCTTTGTGGTATAAACCGGGCCTAAATAATGGCCTTTGTAAGAAGCCCCTTGTGTCCGGGTACGTGCATTGTTCTGGCGTGGCCACATGCCAAGACGTCAGCATCCTTCTCAACGGTGGATATGTATCAACAAGAGACAGTAAAAAAGGTTTACGCAGGGTCTTAATCTAAAAAGAATCCTTGGAGCGGGTCCCTACTGCACGTCTGCGCCTGTGTCTCTGTTGTGCCGTATCCTGGAAGGGTGTAGCACGATGATCGTCTGTAAAAGAGAGGAATTTAGGTGAAAAAGTTGTCGTGCAAAAAGATAGTTTTTAAAGAAACCATGTATAATTCAAGATGAGAAGAAATTGCCACTTGTCTGCGCACGTTGAGCCCCTTGTATTGACAAATAGGGGTGTGACCATTTATTCGGTATAAATAGCGGCACCGAACTTGATTAGTTGTGTCTGAGGTCTTGACGACCTATTGGATGCGTTCGCTGGTCCGGGCGCCTTTAGTGTGCGGCTGCCAAGGCAGCCACACTCTCTTCGGCGCGCAGAGATCGCTTGATATTTCCGTTCACTGAAATGATGCCACGTGGACTGGGCATCTTGAGTGTGAGGGAGGCGTAGTGTGGTATTGCATTAAAGCGAGCGAAAGCTTCGCGTCCGAGCAGTGCTTGATAGCCACTTTGGAACGGAGCGATGTGGAAGGTTAAATGCTCGCGACGGAAGTTATCAGGGGAGCCGAATATAACTTGTAGTAGGAGGGAGCCCGTACAACGAGCCCCTGGGCCTGGTCTTACTCCTTTAAAGGTAGTATTGCTATGGCGAATTTTTGTTGGGTCTAACCCCATCCCGCGGATTGTATCCTGATATATTAGGTTTAGATTGCTGCCACCGTCCATCAAGTCTCATGTGAAGTGATATCCGCCAATTACTGGGTCTAATACCAGGGCAGCCCATCCTACGCGTCGGATACTTGCTGAGTAATCGCGATGGTCGAAAGTGATCGGTTGAGACGACCAGTGGCAGGACTTCGCGGTGACAGGCACTTGGGTATATTTTCCTGGGAGTGCCGCGTTGTTTTTTCCCTTGATCACGTGTAACACGTTTACTGTTTTGACTTCTGGTGGAAATTTCTTTTGTTCCCCAGTGTCTTGCTTGGGAGGCTCGTCCTCGTCTTCACTTGGTGTATCCTCCCCCTTGTGTACGGCGTTGAGCTTGCCGGACTGCTTGAAGACCCAACATTCTCTGTGGGTATGATTAGCAGGTTTACCAGGGGTACTATGGATCTGACATACTTGGTCTAGAATTTTGTTGAGGCTGGACAGTTCATCCCTGGTGCCTTTAGGGGGCGGCTTTTGACCTGGCCGAGAGCTTTTGAATCTGGCGTTTACTGTCGTGCCCTTCGTGCTGTCTTCTTTATTCCGGCGTTTGTTATTGCTGTTGCGCCATGATTTCCCGTTTCCATCTCTAACTTCAGATGTACTGGGGTCGCTGGTGCTGCATCTGGCTAGCCAGCTGTCCTCACCCGTGCAAAAGCGGGTCATGAGGCTTGTTAATGCGGCCATCGTTCTCGGCTTATTTTGGCCGAGGTATCTGGCGAGCCATTCGTCACGGATGCTATGCTTAAAAGCTGCCAAGGCTTCAGCGTCCGGACAGTCGACAATCTAGTTCTTTTTAGTAAGAAACATGTTCCAAAGCTTTCGGGCTGACTCTCCGGGCTGTTGAGTTATATGACTCAAATCGTCTGCATCCGGAGGTCGGACATAAGTCCCTTGAAAATTTGCCCGAAAGGCGTCTTCGAGCTCTTCCCAACTTCCAATGGAGCTTTCGGGGAGGCCTTTGAGCCAGTGACGAGCTGGCCCTTTCAGCTTGAGGGGTAAGTACTTGATGGCGTGGAGATCATCTCCTCGAGCCATATGGATATGAAGGATGTAGTCCTCAATCCAGACCCCAGGGTCTGTTGTTCCATCGTATGTCTCTATGTTTACGGGTTTGAATCCCTCTGGAAATTCATGGTCCAGCACCTCATCGGTGAAACATAGGGGGTGTGCGGCACCCCTGTAGCTGGGTGTACCACGTTGTTCGGATGTTTGTTGTGTTGCATTGTATGCTGGGGCGCGCTTGCATGGTCCATAGATGGATCTTGTTGCGCCGTGCTTTGGCTGCGAGCCCTCGCATGGGTCGCGTGTTGTATTGTGAGTGGCGTTGTATGCCGCTCTGTGTTGGTAGAGGGGTCGTCTATCCGGCCAGGTGGCTGCTTTGATATTTGGTTGTGGGGGGTCTGAGGCCTCCTCATCGAATTCAGGTAGTAGCTTCCGCTTTGGGTAGCTCTTGGAGGGGCGATTGTCGCCGTACCTCGCTGATGTGTTGAGTATTTTACTCCATCTGATTTGGAGTGTGTCTTGCGCAGCCTTGAGCCTTTGCTTCTGCTTTTTAAGACTCCTCGCGGTGGCAACAAGCCTTTTACGGGCATTCTGCTGCTCCGGGTGCCTGTCCAGCATTATGTCGTCCGGACCATTATCCTTGATAGAATTTGTTTGTTCGGTTTGATTATCCGGATTGCCATTGTCCGGCAGCGGTTCTCCCTGCTCCAGCGCTGGGTCTGTGTGATCATTATTTCTGTCGAGGCGGGATTTGGGGCGGCGCTTGCGTCGCCGCTTTGACTGCTTCTCGAGGGAACAAGCCTTCGGTGCATCCTTCCGCTCCTCGTCGTCATCTTTTGGTGCGTCCACCATGTATACGTCATATGACGAGGTGGCTTTCCAGGGCCCAATAGGCGCTGGTTCTTCATCTTCTCCTTCATCGGCGTCCATACCGTCGATGTCTTCGGAGTCGAAGTCGAGCATGTCGGTTAAATCATCGACAATGGCTACAAAGTGGGTGGTGGGTGGTCTTTGAATTTCTTCATCATCCGTATCCCAACCTTGCTGACCGTAGTCTGGCTAGGGCTCTCCTGATAAAGAAAGAGACTTTAGTGTCTTCAGAATATCACCGAAAGGCGAGTGCTGAAAGATGTCCGCGGCAGTAAACTCCATGATCGGCGCCCAATCGGATTCGATCGGCAGGGGCGCGGAGGGTTCGGAGTCCGGAGAGGAGTCCAGCTCCTTGGAGTCACGAGTCTCGCGGAGTGCGGGGCTGGTGTTCGGCTTGATCGCCGTTGGGATCGCAGCCCCCGAGGCGGCGTCCAACCACCCATCCTCGATCGGCGCAGTTGGCTCTGAATTAAGGGTCGAAGCCGATGCGGGTGCGGCCTCCTGGGCACTGTTTGGCGGCAGAGCTAGATCATGCTCGTCGTGACAGTGCGGCGCGCTCGGCAGTGGCTCGAATCCGTCGAAGATCAAGTCCCCGCGGATGTCGGCCGTGTAGTTTAAACTTCCAAATCTGACCTGACGGCCAGGGGCATAGCTTTTGATCTGCTTCAGATGGCCAAGTGAATTGGCCCGCCGTGCGAAGCTACCGAAGACGAAGATCTGTCCGGGGAGGAAGGTCTCTCCCTGGACTGCATCGCTATTGATGATCATAGGAGCCATCGAGCCTAACGGCGACGACACAGAGGAACTCTCAATGAAAGCACTAATGTCGGTGTCAAAACCGGCGGATCTCGGGTAGGGGGTCCCGAACTGTGCGTCTAGGCCGGATGGTAACAGGAGGCAAGGGACGCGAAGTTTTACCCAGGTTCGGGCCCTCTTGATGGAGGTAAAACCCTACGTCCTGCTTGATTAATATTGATGATATGGGTAGTACAAGAGTAGATCTACCACGAGATCGGAGAGGCTAAACCCTAGAAGCTAGCCTATGGTATGATTGTTGTTCTGTATGTTGTCCTACGGACTAAAACCCTCCGGTTTATATAGACACCGGAGAGGGTTAGGGTTACACAAAGTCGGTTACAATGGTAGGAGATCTACATATCCGTATCGCCAAGCTTGCCTTCCACGCCAAGGAAAGTCCCTTCCGGACACGGGACGAAGTCTTCAATCTTGTATCTTCATAGTCCAGGAGTCCGGCCGAAGGTATAGTCCGGCTATCTGGACACCCCCTAATCCAGGACTCCCTTAGTAACCATAGAGCTTTCCACCAGCCAAATATGCATATAGTATAGCTGTTTCAATTCCATTACTCTCTATGTGTTACTTTGCCAGCATATTCCATGTGCTGGCCCGTTTCAGGCTGCAACGTTAATGTTGCAGACTTTTCAGACGATGATTAAGGAGTTTTAGGTCGTGGTTCTATACTCAGTGATGCCGTTGGAGTTGATGGACTCACTTATCTTCCAAGCCTTCTGCTGTTATCATATTTAGATGGCCTTAAGCCATATTTATTGTAATAAGTTCTCTATTGAGACACTCGATGTAATAAGTGTGTGATTGCTACTCTGTTATAAATCCTCCGAGTACTGTGTGGTGTCAGCATTACTGATCCAGGGATGACACCTGAGCACAGAGATCAGACTGTTTGAGGTCTGGTCGCTACAACAGAGTATACTCCCCTGTCCTTTGTATCACAAATCACAAAGAAGTGAGGCGTCAAATCACAAAGCATGGACGAAGCAACCATCATTTCACTCTTCGCTGACTCCGCTTCTCCATCGTCTTCTTCGAGAAACCGTCTCACCGCACTAAGCTGGACGGACGACGCTATTGTGTACGAGTAGTACTAGTACATTTACGTGTCCTTTGGTTCAACGGACTTCCTGGATGCAAATAAGGCGGTTGTCTCGGCTTGCAGGCGACACTTGCGAACGACTTACCGTGGTCTCCCTCAATGGTGTTCTCCGTCGAACGCACTTCGCCAAACCACAACGTTCGAGATATCGTCGACGTCACTGCAATGGGGAAGGAAGTCAAATATAGTTACTACCTCCATTTTTTGTACACAAGGCCAATATATCAAAATTACAATTTGTAAAAGGCCACTAACACTAATCGAGGCAAAATTGATGGGGTTTGCCTCGTACTAGCAACCAAGGACATTAATATCATCTGCATGCATGCAGAAGTGAGAAGGTTGGTTTGCATGGTGCTGCATTAATCAAGCGATGAGGAGTGAGATGGTTAGCTCTTTGGGCTTTGGAGAAACAAATATGCATTAATTGACACGTGAAACGAGGATTTGTAACGATTAATCCCAGGAAGGAAAACCCTGCCTTTCTTTAACACTAGTACTCCTAGTATGTAGTACTACGTACTTATCCTGTTTGGGTCTATGCCTTGCATTGCCATACTTTGCCACACATTTTTGCCAAGCTTGCCTAAAGTTTTCAAAATGAAAAGGAGGTACACTTGCGCACGGCTGTCGCGGTCGCACCGCACCCTCACACGGTCGCTCCTGCATGTCGCGCTCGCACCGCACCCTTACATGCACAGTCGCTCCTACACGCCGCAAAACCAACCAAGGGAACACACCCTACTGACACGTGTTGTCGCATGTGAACAAACCAAACTCAGCCATCCTACCGCTGACACATAATTTTCATTCATAGAGTATGTTTATCCAACCGCACGTTCGGGAGTATCCGTACGGCCTGTGCGGTGGTCTGTTGGAGAAGAAGAAGAGGTGAGGAAGAAGGGTTAGGAGACGTAGGATATTCATCCAACCGCCTAAAATGGTAGACTGGCCCAAGTCGGGTGACTTGCATAACAATATATGTTTTTACACAGCAAAAGATCCATAAAAACAACAACATAAAGAAAAACTATCACTGCTCGCGGAACAAGATGGCCTCGTCGTCTTTGGCTGCCGGCGCGAACCAGCCATAACTGCCGACGTGTGTCTCCGCACCGTGGTTGTCCTCGGCCTCCAGCTACTCGTTCACGCGGAGCATGCGGGCGCTCTGCATGGACGAGAGCACCGCCTGGTTCAAGTCGGGGACGTCTGGTTCCGCCTGCTGGAGGGCCTCGATGGCAGCGGCATCCGCGCGCTCCGCGTCGAGTCGAGCCTCCACCTCCCGGTTCAAGTCCAGGACGTCCGGTTCCGCCTGCAGGAGGGCCTCGATGAGAGCGGCATCCGCGTGCTCCACATCGAGCCTCTACCGCCGGGTTCAAGTCCAGGATGTCTGGCTCCGCCTGCAGGAGGGCCTCGATGGCAGCGGCATCCGCGCGCTCCGCCTCAAGTTGAGCCTCCGCCGCCCGGTTCACATCCACGACATCCGGTTCCGCCTGCAGGAGAGCCTCGATGACAGCGACATGCGCGCTCTCCGCGTCGAGTTGAGCCTCTGCCTCCCGGTCCTCCTTTAGGATCGCCAGGTTGAACCGTTGGTCCGCCTGCAGCATGGGGGACTCGGACGCCGGCACAAAGTCGCCGTCCATTGTCTAATACCCATCGGGGGCCTTCTGCGCCGCGACCTCTGCCATGAACATTGGATCGGCTTCCTCCTCCTCGTAGCTTGGCTCCAGAGAACTCGGGGATTGGCCCGCCGCAAAGCGAGCTTGGGAACGGAGGTCTCTGGTGCCGACCGCCGCCACGATTTCTGCGCGGCGCTCCGGCATCAGCATCTTGTAGTACGTGATCTTGCGGTGCACCATGGCTTTCCGGCGAACCAGGGGACACTTGATGCGGGCTAGGGGATCGAAAGGTGGGGGAAGGGGCTGGAGATTAGGTGTGGTTTTAGGGCAGTGGCTGGCGTAGGCCGAGCAGCGAAGGTTCTGGTGTCAATAGTGGTTCCGGTGATGACCGGTCAATCGGTTTTGACTGTACATCGCTCTTGTCGCGTTCGCGTTGCAGCCCGGCACGCTGGACCCTCCACGTTGCTCATCGAATGGAACGTGCTTCGTCTTGCATTTTCGCTCGCTTGTGGGACCACAGTGAGAGCAAACCGACGTCCCTCCCCCTCCCCCGCCCGCGTCACTTTATGTGGAGTAAATAAAAACAGAGGGAGTATACTATGGACGAGGATCCCCTGACGTGGCCGAACCCATTGAGTAACTGACATGCGGGGCCTAGCAAGCATCGGGTCCGCTAGTAAGTGACCGAAAGGGAGGGTAAGGCAGGGATACGTATGTGAAAGGAGCTTCCAATGATGTAATTTTCACATTATACATCTCATGTACTATTAATCTTGTCAATAGTCAAATGCGGTTTTGAAAAACGCATTAGAGCATGGTTAATAATATAGCCAGTCAATGTCTATAAGGAACTGCCATGTCATCTATAGCCATCATCTATTATATGCACTCATACAGTAGTGTGGGCTATAAGGTTGGCTATTTCCCACCAAAAAAATTATAAGGTTGGCTATTGTATTAGTACTTTTTTCCATCTCTTTCTTCATATTTATTGTACGTATTTAACTAGGAATGCATATATAGCTAGGCTCTTGCATGAGAGCTCACTCCCCTTACTTTTTCACATCTCTGTCCTCCACATAGGCCCTATATAAATGGAAGGAGGGAGTACAACTATGAGCACTGCATACTCTAGTACAGATGTTGTCAGTACTCAACTAGTACTATTGGACAGTGAGCTTAAAAAAAGTTACTATTGGACTGGCTATACGTGGTGAAATCCTAGTAGGAAGAGCATGCGCGAGAACAAGCACATTCACTTGGTTGAAAACAAATTGGAAACCATCTCGAGTACAAATCTAGGAGTACGTACGAATCTAACAATATTGATTGGGCGTTGTTGAATGTTGATACTTTTTTATCAAAGTAGAGATACTTTGACTACATATAAAACTTATATGTAAACTAGAAAGGATAGTAGGGAGTATATTGTAAGTTCAAAAACGAAACGAACATTGAATACCCTTTATATATGATTTGCGGATGCTATGATCACCGGTTCAAAATTTTGAATCCGCCTTAGGTATCACACATGCCCCCACTCGTTCTCTCTCGATTTCATCTCGGGGTCCGGAGATCGATTGAAAGAGGACTAGGGTGGGTACAATACGTGCGTTTCGCTTATGAACGTACAATATACTCCCTCTGATCCCCACAGACCCCCCCCCCCCCCGCGCGGGTCATTTCTCTCATAGAAATAGACCAAACCTTTATCTCCTTGCACGACACGCAATTGATCTCTGAACATCAATCGATCTCGTCAACATGTGTCGGGGCATGAACCGAATGGGATGTCAAAACTAAGACGCGAAGTGACACGCAGTGGAGGCAAAGTGAAACTTCAAACGAACCGTTTGTTTGTATGCATGTCGGACAAATTACAAATAAACATTGGAAATACAAGCATGGTCTAGGACCACATGCGAATGATACTCGGCGGAATGTTCAAATGAGGCATGCGGGAGGATGGACTCGACCGTCGGGCGACATGATCGATGGAGAAGAGGGTTGGAGAGGAATGAGAAATAAGCAAACGTCACATGATTATACTTGAACAACTCAAATAAACAATAAGTTGTCTCGCTTGGCCTACATAGTGAAAGGCCTAATGCGCAACGCGGAGCACTGACGCTCGAATATGGTCGGGAAAACAGGGAAAGCGACATGTGGGGCACACCTATCGGGACGACTTAGCGCAAACTAGTCCAATGGAGGAGCTGGCCCACGACCTCCTCGCCACTGGCAACCGTTCATGTGGGTCGTGGGGGCCAACAATGTGGTGCAGCTCCAGCATTGCCTCTGGACACGGCGACCACAGTGAGTGACACGCTCATCGTCGCTAGACACGATCGTCTTGCTTTTTCAATGACATGCGTCGATCGCATGTGAGGAAAGGGCATCTCCAACGTTGCCACGACGGTAGCTGACTACCCTGGCACACGAAAAACCTCCGTCCCTCGCGTCGTCGTGCGTTGCGTTCCCAGCTGGCGCCAGCTGCCCGCATTCATGTCGTCTGTCCATATGCCATCGTTAAGAGGCTCGGTGCCCGAGGAACCAACTCCGGCGACTTAATGATGCACCAGGACGCTTGGCCTCACCAGAATGCGCTACTTAAAGCGGCAACGCCCAGCTAACCTCCACACCATAGCACATCGTCCTCCTACCTGGCACCACATCCGCCATGACCGCAAGCGCGAACGCTCTGCGGGAGAGCTTGTCTTCAAGGATGGAGCTCGAGGTCGCCGCCCTCGCTCAAGTCGCCGCACAAGCGGTGGCCACCTTGGCGGCCGACGACGGGAGCACCGTCAACCACGCGTCCTACTTGCCGTCGTCCAACGTCCGGCACCGCCGAGGTCGGGGACTCCTCCGAGGATGAGTAGGGCATGGGAGGCGGCAGGGCATGGTGTGCCAACTGGTCGGTCTGTCTCCCGTGTTCTACTTTTCCTTGTCGTAGACCGCACCTGCACTTCACGGGTCTTGAACCCCGCCCCCGTACATGAAGATCACAGATGGAGGACGTCGGTCGCCGCCGTAGAATAGGTTTAGGGTTGGGTTTCTTTTATTTTTCTGTCCTATAAAAGTTTGAAATGTAATGAAAATCTGCCGTGTTTGCATTAATCTCGGCCGGTGTATATGAACTTTCACAATAATATAGTATATTGTTGTGGCACCCCGATCTGCATGGAGCAGGGGGCCTTCGCACGTCAGCCCAGGATAACACCTGACACACGACAGGTCCATAATACAACATTCCAGGTGCAAGAATATTCATCAAATACATGTATAGAAGATTACATCGTTGATGAATACAATTATCTGGCATAGCCCTAAGGTCTACTTAAATGGCGGCGGAAGTCTTGGTTTGGCGGCTCAACAACTCTGGCTGGACTCCACAACTCACAGGACTGGCAAGGTTACGGCCTAGTACGACGGGTCAAGCGAACACTTCGGGCTCGACCTACAAAACTGGCATGACACGCCAGGTCAGTACATTGAATGTACTTGCAAGACAACCAAGTACATAGCACCCAAACAAACAGAAGACAAAGCAAGAACCAAGTGCATGCAACAACCTATCTCATATAAATTACTAACCATGGCATGGTAAAGATCAACTAAGCATGAACATCATAGCATCTACTAACATGGTAATCACATGGCATATAAAAACATGCTTCTAACATGGCAATATCAAAACATAGCATATCCTCTCCATCATGGCATAATTTAACACATCTATGAAATCATGGCATGGCATCAAGAAACTATGCTGAAAATAAACTACCGATCATATTCAATGCAGACATAACATGTTAACTTTATGCAGCCATCTTCTGTTCTGCCATGGTTCTTTAAATGCAAATAACAACATATTACTCATGCAATGCAACCAAACTTGTGCACTGAGTCCCTCGGACTCTCTTACCAACGAGTTGCCTTGTATCCAAATGGTGATCTTTCCGGTGATCACAACCATGACCAACACTTGGTCTCAAACAGTGATCTTTTCGGCGATCACAACCACGACCAACACTTGGTCTCCAACACTCACCGAGACCTCGTCTCGTGATCATATCAAAACATTGCCGTGACTTCTCACGACTATCTCATAGTCCAAATCACCACATTCTTGTTATCACATTAATTTACTTAATTATTTCAGGTTTATCCTCCATTTCGACCAAGACCCGATAGTGTGACCTACTATGAACTGTGTTGGTATCGATAGACTTTATAAACACTCTATAGAGGTAGCGCACTGTACCCACACCACGAAACCCATGGCTCGTCATCCCATTCGGGTGGACCAATGGCATTCGGATGAAACCGACCTACTACCATGACACTCTCCCGGTCACTCCCACTCACTCCCCACTGGGCTAGTCCTGGGTGGCCCCGTGTCTACCAAAGACACCAACGGCCACCGTCGTGGACAAACATAGACGTCCCAAACGGGGACCTGAGCTCAAAACCAAATCCGGGCACACAAGGCTTATGTCCTCCTGCCTGATCAGGGTAGCGCGCGCCCATAACCTTCCCTCTTTGGACGCACCGGCGAGAGGCACGACAATAGATCGCATTAAGGCCTTCCCATAAAGGCAAAATGTGGTTGCATTGAAAAAAAGTTCGGTTTGGTGGCACTATGACTCGATCCCATCAATGATGGGGGAGGTTTGTCATTATTAAGTCATCTTATTAACTTCTCCATCATCATGAGCATATTTAACATGAATGCAACAATGACCATGCAGCGTACAAATGCATGGACAAAATATCGAACTTCTCAAGTGCACAACTATAGCATAAAGAACATGACAATACCAAGTACTAGCATATCAACAGTGCATTACAATCATCATAGCCATCATAATAGCCACTAAGAATCCAAAGGCACATGTCATCCACATAATCATCCAAATATAAGTCCTAAAACTCCAAGCATGGCAAAAGATATCATGAAAACATAAGCATGCATGGTAATCATTAACAGAATAACTGCAGACGAAAATGGTAAGGAGCAACTGTAACTACACACACGAGGTGCAAGAAAAGTCAACATGCAAGTTCGGGGCTCATGATAAGAGGTTGGCTTGCCTGGAGTTGATAAATACTCCGGGAAGAAGTGTGAAACGATCGCGGAACGATTTGACGGAGAACGGTTCCCTCTCAAAGGGGTTGAATTAGAGCAAGGGAAAAATGGGCATTTTCAGAATGCGCAAACATCAAGAAAATAGTCCCATCAAAAAGAGCTCGACAAACAGAGAACGTGAGCGCTGGAATCACCTCATTCGGAGTTATGGGTAAAAAGATACGGACGTTTAAAGCTTAGGGACTAGTCTATAAAAAATCTTCTACAAACAGGTCCCTGGTAGTTTAAACAGAACGTGTCTTTTCTGAGAATACGTTTTCCAGAGAGGAAAATGTATTTTCGGCCGAACAAGAGAAATAATACGCTTTCGGTGATTGAAAGCGCATTTTCCAAGAATACGCTGTCGCGTGGTGAAAGCGGCTTCGCGGCTTGGGGCGCGTCCACTTATCCGACGTGGCCAGCGGGGCCACGCCCCATGGTCGCCAATAGATGGGGTCGCGCGGGAAGGGACCCGCCTGGCCCTGGCTTCTTCAACCTCCTGCTCGGGATCGAACTAGGCCGAGGGAGGCATCCGCCCCGACGGCGATCACCGGCGATTCCGGCCACCGCTCGCGGCGTGCGACCTACCCAGATGACCAGGGGAGGGAGGCGCATCCAAAGGTGGTACGCTACCACCGACAAGCGTCGGACAGAGAGCAGCAGGGCCTGCGGCGGAGAGGGGGTTTGGTCGCCGGCGAGGTAGGTGCTCTGGTGTGGGAAACGGACGGGCGAGGGGTCGGGAAGGGTCGCCGGAGAGTGGCGCATCTAGTGGAGGGCGCAGACGGGGCAGGGGATGGCTGGAGAGAGGGGCTGGGCGCGGAGCAGAGAGGCGGGCTCGTCGGAAATCCGAGTGCTCTGGCAAGGGATTCGGTCGGGCTCGTGCACTGGAGTGCTCTAGAGGGAGGGGGAAAGGGTTTGAGAGAGATGGCTTGCTCGGGGAGGGTCACGGACGGCTATTTATAGCCGGGAGAGCACCTGAGCCGGGCACCACCGAGCGCATCCGGCCACGGCTCTGCTGGTCGCAGCAGTCACGGGGAGGCACGGGATGGTGACGAGGAGGGTGCGGACGAGTGCCAGAGGCTCGCGGAGACGAGCGGCGCTCGGGGACGAAAGGAGGAAGAGGACACCGGCGAGGAAGGAGACGATGCACAGGAGAGCACTGCTTCATTCATTGGCACGGCTCGCCGGAGAAGAAAACGAAGGGGGTGAGCGGTCCCTTGGGAAGAGGACACCGAGGGGGAACTGTAGGACATTAATGGCGAGGCCAGAGCCAGTCGGAGCTGCGTTGCCCACGAGAACAGTGGCTAGACCATCGTTTTGGACTGGTTACACTCGTGGTCACCACGGACAAGGCGTGCTCCGGAGTTTTTACTTATGCCAGCTCATGTCTACCGCGTAGTCCGTCGAAGATAGATTGTTACTATAGTAAAGAAACGGGCAGAGACAAATTGAGATGAGTAAACCAAGCTCCACAAGTTTGTTGTTGCAAACTTGGCCACACTCTAGGGAGTAAACCAGAGAGGATAAAAGGTAAATTTGTTATCTGGGAGGCTTAGGGTAGAAAGGACTACGGTCCTGGTAATTATGAGGTCATTTGGTCCACTATTTACCATAGTTGTTGTACAACTACCAGATCTGGTCCAGAAGCTAAATGATGAACCAGCACTCACTATGAGTGTTGGATAGGGCTAAAACTTGGAAAAGCCTGATGATTTGATCATAGGTAGATGTTGCAAAAATATTATACCAAATGGACTTGCCAAAATGGTACTTGTTTCACAAACATCTCCTCTGTCCTAAAACTTGAGAAAATTCCTCAGGGCAAATGGCTAACTGAAATGAGACGAAGTTTTGTGGAGATAGATCATATGGATAGAAGAAGGTCTAGAAAAAGTTTCAGCCATAATAGAGCAAGATAAAATACACTTGCTTCACAAACTGAAAATTTTGACAGAAACCAAGAATTGCTCCTGTGCTCACATAGTTCAATGAAATGAACTGAATTTAGGTAGAGGCTAATGATTTGAGATACTTGAGAGGATGGAAAAGTTTCATCCCATTTGGAAACTCTATGAAGGTACTTCCTTCATAAAGTTGTGTTCTTGTCAAAAACTTTCAAAACAATGCACAGGGAGCTAGGTTGAATGGATTGAGCTCATATTTGGCATCCATGGGTTATTTATCTATGTTAATCACCCTGCCAAATTGCAGCTCAATTGTAATTAGGAATAAAGCACTTCATTTGCAAAATTTCAGAGAAGGCAGAAACTTGCATTGGATCATGTGCCCAAATTTTGATCTGTGGAACATGAGATAAGGATGGAACTAGTGATTATATAGAAAGGACAAGCTCCACAATTTATGTGGAAATTTCCTCTGGTATAAAAATAGTAGTTCCTTTGGAAAATGGCAGAAATGCAATATTGGCATTAAATAGAAAAAGGCAATTTTCCTTATTTAAGTATGGCCAATATATTTTCCAGAGCTTGGATTAGGCATAAGTATCAACTCCACCAATTTTCATGAATTTAGGAGATGGCTAGCTATGCCTTTGGATTTTATTCCTCAGAAAGGCAAGAAAAGGAATAAATCACAATTCAAAAATATTGCATGGGACTTGGCAATATTTTTGCACATCCAAGGATCAGAAAGATAGGAGGATCTCTGGGAACAATTGGGAGGATCAACAGATAAAGGAAAATGATGGCTCCTTTGTAATCTCAAATGCCACATTCAAATTCCAAAAATTTGGGATTAGGGTTTGAGAGGGTTGACATGATGCAAATGAGGTCTTACCCACTGACAAATACATGAGAATGGTTTTTGAAAGGTTGAAAATGACAAGAATTGTCAGAGTCATCCAGCAAACTCAGGAGAAATTTTTGAAAAATGAGTGCTAGGAAGGAATAACAGCACAAAGATAACCCAATTTTAGGGCTGTTACAATTGTAGGAGTATTAGCAAGATACCCATGCGTTGCACGGAAGATCAAGATCTTGTGGGAGAAAAGGATGAACAAGAGAAGGCCTTATCTGCAAATGCACATTCACGCATTTCACATCTTTCTACATCTACGGGAACCTACAAAAGGGTTAATGTAAATTGCCTCTCTCTCTCCTCCCCTGATTTTCATGGTGGTGGGCCCCTCCCTCCCCCCAATCTAGAATCAACAGCTCACACGTTTCACATTATGTTAATTACGTAAGTGGGACTACGTAGGTGTAGCATTACTCGTCCTAAAAAACCCAACTAAGCCAACCTCCCAACATATCGTGTGGGAAAAGACCCGGCCACGCTGTTTTAGTCGGGTTACCAGATTACTAGTAGTAGTATCGATGGATCGCGCAAAGCAACAAGTTTTTTTGAGGGGGCGAAGCACCTAGTTTAAAAGGAAAAAAGGCGGTACACTCACAGCACCCCTGTCACAGTCGCATTGCACCCCACACACGTTCGGTCCTGCACACGGCTCACGCAAACGGAACGTGCTTTGGCTTGCCTCTTCATTGACACATGGGACTGCACTTGGAGAAACCGACCATGCGCCAAACTCCCCCCGCCCACCGCACGAACATCCTCCCCCCCCCACCCAAAAATTCCCCCCAAATCCTAGATTCAACCGCCATTCGGTCAACTAGCCAATAATATTCCCCAAACACCCCTCCCCCCATCCCCCTCCACTCCATTCGCTTCGCCAAAGCCGCCCTCCCCACCACGTCGATACGTCAGTGTTGCGGTTCGTCGAGGGTATGCACGGCGATCCTCTCGCTCCCACAGTATGCTCTCGTAGACTGCCATCCTCTAGCCGCGCCGCCACCGCTGGCGACGTTCTTGTGGAGGCGCACGGCGGTCAGCGCCACCAGCGTTGGCGATGTTCGTGTGGAGACGCACGGCGGCCAACTTCTCCAACGGTACGCGCATTCTAGACTGAGGCCCCGTGCATGTCGGTGTAGCGCTAAATGTTAGCTGATAGACGCAGTTAATCTCACTGTTTGCCGAAGTAGTTTACAGTCAATATGCTCTGCTTAAGAAGCTTCCTTGCCATGTTCTGCACTCAATCTACTTAGCTGAGATGGCATGCCAAGACCGATTAGTTGCTAAAATATCCTGCCATATATTTATTGTGACGTAGATTGCCATGGTCTAGTAGCCAATCTGTTAGGTGAAATAGCTCTACACCATTTTATACTCGATCTTTGTTGCTGCGATGGCCTTCGATAGTTCGATGGCTGTGTGCTCGACCTCATTGACTGCTGAAATAGAATGCCATAATTTAGGACTCAAATCCGTTTGCTGAATTAGCTTTACATACATTTCGTTACTTAGATCTACTCGTCCAAATATCTTGCCATAGCTTTAGACATCGACCTAGGTATTTTCTTCTGGACTTCATAAAAAAGCACATATGTTTTTCCTGTAATATCTAGTAGAAGAACTAATTTGTATGTCTAACAGATGGACAGGACTTGGATAACTTCTGCTCGAAGATTCTCCGTTGCATATGTCGAGGGGGTTGAAAACTTCATGAACTTTATCAAAGCTGAGTACGGTGGTCCGAAATCAGATGTGCTCTATCCGTGTAGCAGTTATATGAATTCAGTTACAAGACCCCAGTCAACTATGCAAAATCATCTACACTTGTATGGGATGTCGGTCACATATACTGGGTGGGTTCATCATGGTGAAGCTATGAATGTCAATGTTATTGACTACATGGAAGCCGCAAATCACCATCTTGATCTGCCTGATGCTCAGGTGGAAGAGGAGGAGGAGGAGGTGGTGGCGGAGCCAGTGAGTTTGACCAACATTGAAACAATGCTACGAAATGCTCATGCATTCCGTGAACTTTCACCTGCAGAAGAAAAATGGTGGGCCCGCATGTTGGAACAATGCAACATGGCTGTCACCCCAGGAAATAAGCTATCAGTATTCTCAGCTATGGTCACCTTTCTTCAGGTGAAGACATCTGAGCGGATGACCAACAAATCATTCGATGCGATGTTGGCTGCTTTCCGCAAAGCTTTGCCAGATGCGTCTGAGTTGCCACACACCTACAGTAAAATGAAGAATTTTCTTCGTGCAGTTGGAATTGGATATGATATGATCCATGTTTGTAAGAATAATTGTGTTCTGTTCCGGAAGGATTATGCCAACTTAAGTGAATGCCCGAAATGCAAATCATCAAGATGGAAAGATGGCGATGCTGTGAAGAGGATTCCTCATAATGTTAGGAGACATTTTCCAATTACACCAAGATTGCAGAGGTTGTTTCATGATGCCGAAACAAGAGAGGATGTACTGTGGCATTCTATGAACCAGGAGTACAGAGATCAAAATGTAATGAGCCATCCATCACATGGTAGTGAGTGGAAAAGCTTCAATCAGAAGCACGAAAAGTTTGTTGCTGACCCGAGAAACATTAGACTTGGCTTACCTTCAGATGGATTTAACCCATTTGGCCACCAGAGCGCCACATATAGCATGTGGCTAGTGCTTGTTATCCCTTACAACATGCCTCCAAATGTCTGCACCAAAGAATCAAACGACATGATGGCCTTGCTCATCCCAGGTCCAAAAAGTCCTGGAAAGGATTTTGATTTGTTCATGGAGCCTCTTGTGGAGGAACTTCAATAGCTATGGACGGGTGTTCTCACGCGAGACCTATATAGCAGCCCACCAGCTGATTTCTTTCTGCGTGCTATTATAATTTGGTGCATCCATGATTATCCGGCTTTGGACACTATGTCAGGGCAAACGACGCATGGTTACAATGCATGTGTTCGTTGTGACAGGAATCCGCTGTCATACGCAATACTTAGCAAGATCTGGTACATTGGACACCGTCGTTTCCTTGCCAAGGACAAGCCGCATCCTAGAAAATACCAAAGACATGTGTTCAATGCAAAGCATGAAAACTGTGATGCGCCAAAGAGGCTCACCGCCGATGAGTTGCAAGTGGAATTAGAGAAGGTCGGGCATATTACACCAGGAAACCATCCTGATAATGGTAGCGGGAAAAGGAAGCGTGACAGGGCAGAAGAAAGATTATTGTTTACCCGCAGGTCCACTTTGTGGGACTTGGAGTATTGGAAATATTTGGATCTGCGGCATAATCTTGATGTGTTGCACATCGAGAAAAATATATGTGACAGCATTATCGGCACACTTCTTAATATTGAAGGCAAGACACGAGATACCTTAAAATCTAGGATTGATTTGACACACCTGGGTATCAGACATGATTTGTAGGTGCAAGATGAAGGTGAACCACGGGATATGGCACCAACTGTGTACGTCATGGACAAGGTAAAAAGAAAAGAATTATGCGAGGTCCTGTCACGTGCGAGATTCCCACATGGATTTGCTTCCAACCCTGAAAGGAGAGTCAGTGCAGATGGAAACAAGGTACAAGGGTTGAAAACTCATGACTGCCACGTCCTACTTCAAAGGGTTTTACCTGTTATCCTTAGAGGATTGGGCCGCCCTGACTTATACAGAGCAGTTGCAAAGTTGGGACAATTCTTTAGGGAACTCTTCAGTAGAAATATCAGGATAGATGCTTTGGAGCGTCTTAGTGACAAGATACCAACTATCTTATGCGACCTTGAGAAGATATATCCTCCAGCCTTCTTTGATGTGATGGTGCATTTGGCTGTTCATCTACCTGATGAGGCACTACTTAGAGGTCCAGTACAGTATGGCTGGATGTACCCTATTGAAAGGTGGCTAGGCACTTTCAAGGGCTATGTTAGGAACAGAGCTAGACCCGAGGGCTCCATTGTAGAGGCCTACATTGCTACAAAAGCGTTGACATTCTGCTCAAAATACATTGAAACAGCTGATCAGCTTAGCAAAGAGGTGGATGAGACAATCTCGGGCTCAATGTTTTCAATTATTCTGTTCAAGTTATAGGGAAGAGTCGATAAGAGGACAAACCTAAAGATTTGGACAAAATGGTTTGGTATGTGTTGGATAACTGTCCTGAGATACTACCTTATATCAAGTAAGTGCTAAGTACTGCAGCTTATACATCGTAATCTACTAAACTTGCAGCACATTCTTATATATTTAGATGTTTGACGTGATCACTATGTTGTGCAGCATCTACAAAAAGGAGTTACTGCCGCAAAATCCAAGAAACATTGACAAACTGGTTATGGCAGGATTTGCGAAATGGTTCAAGAGCCATGTAAGATTTTGAATTGCACTGTCAGTTTTTTTAATATATTGAGTACATAAGATGATCATCTTGTCTATTTTCTAACCACAGGTTAAGAAGATGCGGGAGGATGGGCAGGCAGTTGATGATGCCCTTTACTCACTAGCAATGGGTCCTGATACTCGGGTAAGACATTATGAATCTTGCGTTGTTGGAGATGTGCGCTACAACACCCTTGCACGAGACGAAGGCAGGAAGACACAAAGCAGTGCCATCATGAGCACGGATACGTATGACAAAGAGACAACTGAAATGTATGCTAACATAACAAACACTGTTCAGTTGCAGTATATCTCCAGTTTCGAGGATCATCGGTGTGTGGTTCTGTTGTGTTGTCATTGGTATAACTTGTTTTCCAGGATCGCAAAACCCAGAGCTGACGATTATTTCAAATCCATCAGTGTCAAGGCGGCGTACCAGACCAACGAGCCTTTTATTTTGGCAAATCAAGCAACACAAATATTTTTCTTGGAAGACACATTTGCACGTAGCGATGACTGGAGAGTATTGCAAAGGTTTGAGCAGAGGAATTCGTTTAATGAAGTTGCACAACAAGATGATGCTTACACTGCTCCTGATGTACAAGATAACACAGATGTTCCTAATTTCTTTGAGAACCATCACGTCAATGACGCCGGCGAAAATACTGCATGTCGTGTTGTGGACATACAAGAGTTGATCAAGAAGAAGTCAACGTTCGAGGACGTTGAGGACGAAGAAGAAGATGACACCGTGGGGAATTACGATTCAGACTGATACACATGGAGAAGATGTTGACGCTGCTGCTGCGGATGATGATTACATTGCTTTTGTCATATTTGCGTGTCAGAAGACGTTTTTTTATCTACTATGTGAAATTGTGTTTGCTATGACAACTGAAACCTGATGAACATGTTGTTTAGTATTTTCCTGTGAGAACATCACTTGTTATGTATGCTGATTTGTGTTTGGTGATTGTATGACGACTAAAACACGATGACATTGTTGTTTAGTTGTACTCATATTTGGCTGTGAAACTTGAATTTGATGACATAGTTTGCTGTTGGACTGCAATTTTCTCGACGTCTTCAAATGAGAACAAAGCTGACCCGACAGGGCCTCTGCTAATTTATTTATTTATTACCAAAAGGGCCTCTACTATTTATTTATTTATGAGCAAAAGGGGATACCCCCTAATTTCCGTTAATAGAAATCATTAGATGTTCACAATACTATGCCTAGCCTGCTACACAGGTTTCATTCATTACAAGTTTCAGCAAAGTGCTCATGTCATAGCCACTGAATACATCACGGGTGCTACATACATTGCAAATAAAGAGACAATCATCCTATAGATCACATCGATTTTGCCCATTATCTTCAAAAGCTCTTTCATCTCCTCATTGCTGTCAAGGCCGTTCAGCAGCTGTTGCTTGGCCATGATCAGAGGAACTGCATCTTTAACCTTCTGCTCTGCATCTTCCTCTTCTGCCATTCCTTCAGTTACTTGTCCAACACCCCAACCTGCTGGCATTGGGATTCCTCGGCTAACCAAATAATCAGCGTAGTTGCACTCCCCCACATCAGAAACTTCCCAGAAATACAAATCACACGAATCTTCCCTTTTCTGCACGAATCAAATTGGAAGATCATCAACCAAACTATTAAAAAAATCAGCAACTGAAAGCAGCAGAACAGCACTTAAACATATTATTACCCCATGATTCGGGCATTTGTAGAAGACTCGGCCAGGGTTGAGGATTGTGGTTGAGACGCGACGGATGACTCTGCGTGATTTGCAGCAGTGGCACCACACCAACGGCAGCGGGTTGCGATGAGCAACCGGCTGCAGTGCGCGTGCCGGCGGGGGTGTGATGAGACCCACAGGCGATGGTACGGGTGGCAACTTAGCGCATATTTGGGTGTTGCCTGCTGAAGAGCAGGTGGACGAGCAGCCAACAGACATGGTTGCTGCGGCCAGAGCTTCTGATGCTAGGCAGAGTAAGTAGAGAAGAGGAGAAGCGAACGTTGAATATGTCAGTTTCATTACTTGCAGAGTAGCATAGCACCATATATAGTCATAGTCTAGGTTTGGATTCGAAGCAACTACAGGAGCACGTCTCTCTTGTTTCTAAAACTCAGCAATGTCTCTTTACTGGTACACTAGCTTGTTCTGTATGCCTTCTCAAGTCTTTGATTCCTCCACCTGACATCTGGGACCCACCGGAAGGGCCTTTGTATTTCGCGAAAAAAACGTGCCCCCTGCTGACAGGTCGGGCCCACCAGCTATCTTCGCACGCAAGGAAGTGCCTCCTTATTACGCACAAAAAAATGAATACTCCCCCTGCCAACTGGAACCCAGCATCGTGGGAGACTGACTTGTGGGCCTACCAAGTTGACGGGGATGGAGGGTTTTGTCAACTTAGTCAATATGAACGATTCTAGCTCCAGTTACCGTATGATGTTCATCCAACGGCAGTAGTGCTTCTTCAACCTCTGGTCTTCTTGCTCCAGCCGCCCAAACCAGTGCCGGTCGTGCCGCGTGCTCCTGCCTCCCGTGGCCGGCTGTGATGTCGCGAAGGCCTCACTGCCCCTACTACTCCCACCGCTGGCCAGGGCATCCCTCTACTCACCCACACCCCCTGTTATTCTGCGGCGACGGCAGCCTCACACCGCAGCCGAACCAGTGAACCCTCGTACTCCTCTCTGCGTGGGCATCCATTGCCGCGTCTTCCCCGGCTCCGCGTCGTCCCCTTTGTAGGCCTCGCCGTTGTCCACCGCCTTGGTGCTCTCGGCGCGGCATGGTCAATGTGGTCAACGAACGACTTCCATCGGAAGAGTACTGTATGTGGAGAGGCTGACAGCTGGGTCCACGGCCACAACCCAGTTTTTTTGTGATTTTCCAAGTAAGTCGCTTTGTCAGGCCTATTGGGATACAAATCTTTCAAGACAAGGAGAGCTTCATTCAGCTGGCTGAGAAAATGGCCTATCAGTAATGAGAAATAGGTTGTACATTTTTAAAACACATCAAATCGGCAATTAGTTTCAAATTTCTTTTTTTTCATTTCGAGATTTTAAATTGCATTGATTTTTATGCGTGGACAATTTGTTGGATTTTATATTGATATATATTTATTTTTAAAATCAGTTTGAATGTGACTCGGAATTTCGGGATTAAAAACAGTTTGGACCGCACCGGAATATGCGAAATTTCATATAATTTTTTAACCGTGGCCACAATATGGGTTGTAATGCTAACAAAAAGAATATGGGCTCCAAAAAACCTTAAGAATTAGCAAATGGGATGTAAATTATTAGAAATAATGGCAGATGGGATGTATGATGTTTTCCACAGATTTGAGGCTTTCCTAAAAAAAGGTTGACGCACAAGCAGTGACTGTTGGATGTCCATCCAACGGCCGTCGTGCTTCTTCAATCTCTGCTCTTCCTGCTCCAGCGGCTCAAACAAGCGCCGGCGGGACTGCCTGCTCTCTCCTCCCCACGGCCGGCTATGCTGCTGCACAGGCCTCACCGCCCCATCGTACTCCCATCGCTGGCCTAGCCATCCCTCTACTCACCCACACATGCTGTTATTCTCCGGCGATGACAGATGAACCAGTAAACCCTCGTACAGTCGTACTCCCCTCCGCATGGGAAACAACTGCCGAGTCTTCCCTGCCTCTGTGTCATTCCCTTCCTAGGCCTCGCCGTCGTCCACTGCCTATTGCTCTCGACGCGGCCTCGTCAACGTGGTCAACGACCGACATGCATCTGAAGTGGACTGTACGTGGAGAGGCTGGCAGCTGGGTCCATGGCCGCACGCAAGGAAATGCCTCCTTATTACACGCAAAATAATGATTCCTCCACCTGACATCTGGGACCCACCGAAAGGGCCTCTGTATTTCACGAAAAAACATTACCACCGCTGACAGCTTGGACCCACCAGCTATATCTTCGCATGCAAGGAAGTGCCTCCTTATTACGCACAAAAAATGAATACTCCCCTGCTAGCTGGGACCCAGTAGAGTGGCAGGCTGACTTGTAGGCGTACTAAGTTGACGAGGACGGAGGGCTTCATCAACTTAGTGAATATGCACGATTCTAGCTCCAGTGACCATACGATGTCCATCCAACGGCTATAGTGCTTCTTCAATCTCTGGTCTTCTTGCTCCGGCCGCCCAAACCAGCGCCGGTCGTGCCTCGTGCTCCTGCCTCCCGTGGCCGGTTGTGATGTGGCGGAGGCCTCACCGCCCCCTACTACTCCCACCGCTGGCCAGGCCATCCCTCTACTCACCTACACCCCTTGTTATTCTGCCACGACGGCAGCCTCACACCACAGCGAACCAGTGAACCCTCATGCTCCTCTATGCCTGGGCATCCACTGTCGCGTCTTCCCCGGCTCTGCGTCGTCCCCTTCCTAGGCCTCGCCATCGTCCACCGCCCTGGTGCTCTCGACTCGGCGTGGTCAACGTGGTCAAGGAACGACTTCCAACGGAAGAGTACTGTACGTGGAGAGGCTGATAGCTGCGTCCACGGCAGCCGCAAGGAAGTGCCTCCTTATTACGCGGAAAATAATTATTCCTCCACCTGACAACAGGGACCCACCGGACGGGCCACCGTATTTGGCAAAAAAAAGTTTCCCCCCTGACTGCTGGGACCCACCGGACGGGCCACCGTATTTCGCGAGAAAAACGTTCCCCCCGCTGTCAGCTCGGACCCACCGAAAGTGCCTCCTTATTAGGCACAAAAAATGAATACTCCCCCTGCTAGTTGGGACCCACCTTGGTGGGTGGCTGACTTGTGGGCCTACTAAGTTGAAGGGGACGGAGTGCTTTGTCAACTTAGTCAATATGAACGATTCTAGCTCCAGTGACTGTACGATGACCATCCAACAGCCGTAGTGCTTCTTCAACCTCTGGTCTTCTTGCTCCAGCCGCCCAAAGCAGCGCGAGTCGTGCCGCATGCTCCTGCCTCCCGTGGCCGGCTATGCTGCCGCGGAGGCCTCACCGCCCCCTACTACTCCCACCGCTGGCCAGGCCCTGGGGCGACGGCAGCCTCACACCGCAGCCGAACCAGTGAACCCTCGTACTCCTCTCCGCGCGGGCTTCCACTGCTGCGTCTTCTCCGGCTCCGCGTCATCCCCTTCCTAGGCCTCGCCGTCGTCCACCGCCCTAGTGCTCTCGGCGCGGCGTGGTCAACATGGTCAAGGAACGACTTCCATCGGACGTGGACTGTACGTGGAGAGGCCGACAGCTGGGTCCACGGCCGCAGCAAGGAAGTGCCTCCTTATTACGTGCAAAATAATTATTCCTCCACCTGACAGCAGGGACCCACCGGACGGGCCACCGTATTTCGCGAAAAAAAACATTTCCCCTGCTGGGACCCACCAGCTACATCTTCGCACGCAAGGAAGTGCGTCCATGCAAAAAAAACGATTCGCCCCCCTGACTGTTGGGACCCACCAGCTACATCTTCGCACGCAAGGAAGTGCCTGACATTCGGGACACACCTAGTCGAAGCGTACGTAGCGTTGTCATTCTGGTCGCGAACTTGTACGTACATACTGGTCGATGTAGAGGCGCGTGTGTGTCGTAGTAGAAGCGTGCACGTAGCATGTGCACGTACGTACAGCGGTCAGTGTGCAAGAAATAAAATACGGCCACGTACGTACATACGGGCAGTGTCTCGAACGCCTACTCGCGCATACGTACGGCCAAGGCTCGTGTACATGACTGGGTCGGAATGGAGAAACTGCATCGTCGTTGTGTTCATGGGGAGCCAACCGGCTGGTTCAGAACGGAATGCGTCATCGTGTTCATCGGGAGGGCTTGGACGGAACAGCCAATGGAAACGAGGCCTGGTGTACCGCAGAACAGAGGAAACGGCCTTGTGTTCGACCGACCACATTCGAAACGGGATCCTGTTCATCGGAAGGGGTCTGGCGTACCACAAAACGGAGGAAACGGACCTCCTACGGTCAAACGGGGGTCCTGTTGATCGGGAGGGGTGTGGCGTATCGCAAAACGGAAGAAACGGACTTGTGTTGGAGCACTACGGTCGAACTGGGGGTCCTGTTCATCTGGAGGGGTGTGGCGTACCGCAAAACGGGACTCCACGAGATACTGTTCATCTCCACCGTCGACCCCCTCCAACCTCCACGGGCTACTGTTCATCCACCGTCGACCTCCTCCAGCCTCCACCTGCAACTGTTCATCCACGGGCTCCTGTTCATCCAGCCTCCACCGCGCGCTACTCCACCAGCTATTGTTCAACCAGCCCTCTCCACGGGCTCCTGTTCAACCACCCCTCCACGAGCTACTGTTCATCCAGCCCTCCACCGTCTACTGTTCATTCAGCCCTCCACGGGGTGTTCATGTTCATCCTGCCCTCCATAGGGTCCAGTTCATCCAGCCCCAACCGTCTCGATCGATCGGGGTCCTGTTCATCCAGAGGCAACACCACGGGGTCCTGTTCATCCACCCCCACCGGGAATTGTTCATCCAACCCCCCCCCCCCCAGCAACGCTCACTGTTCATCCAGAGACAGCATCGATCGGCTTCAGTTAGCAGCAGTAGCGAAGGAATCACTCGATCGGGTTCAGTTAATAGCCATCGATCGATCGCTCGGGTTCAGTAACACGTAGCCTGCAGTGTAACCGCTCAGGTTCAGTTAGAGCCCAACGCCTCGCACCCACGCGCGCGTGTGTGTACGAGAGAAACGCGCATCGCTCGGGCCCGACCACCCACCGTAACTGGGAACACAAGATATTTTCCTCGCCCTCGCTTCTACCACGGTTTTTTCCGTCATGGACGGCCCAAAGAATGTCATGTAGCTGCGTCTCCAGCCCGCCCAGGACGAAAAGCCCATTTTCTGTCATGATTTTTTGTCATAGAAGTAGGACCCCACCACATCTATGATGATACCGGGGTTTGTCACAATTATTGTCATAGAAGTGTCATAAGTATGATAGAAAAAAATTCGTTCAGCCCAAAATGTCACGGATGTGTCTTTTTTTTGTAGTGCTTCCTCTTTGGAGAAATACTGACGCAGTTTCAAGCCGCATCAAAAGGAATTTCTGGCGCCGTTGCCGGGGAGACATCATCAACATCTATCAGGTTCCTAATCACAAATCTCGCTCCCTTGCAATTTACATTATTTGCCATTTGTCTCTCATTTTCATCTCCCCACTTCACAAATTTTGTCGTTTTATTTGCCTTATCTTTTTCGTTCGCCTTTTTCTCCTCAGATCTGTTTTTTTTACAATCTTGTTTGCATAGTCACGATGTCTCAAGAAAACACCAACTTGTGTGTTTTTTCCAGTACAAATAATAATGATTTTACTAGCACTCCGATTGCTCCTGCCGCCACTAGTGCAGAGTCTTGTGATATTAATGTCACTTTGTTGAATCTTGTTATGAAAGACCAATTTTCCGTTACTCCTAATGAGGATGCCACGTCTCATCTAAACACATCCGTAGAATTGTGTGATATGCAAAAGAAAAAATATGTGGACAATTGTAACACCCCGGATGTAACTTTCCCAATTTGTACTCCAACTCTTGCCGTTTCCGGCATTAAGTTATTTTATTTTCTCGGGTTCGGGCCTTTGTCTCAGTGTGTTGTTATCGTTGTCATGCATCTCATATCATGTCATCATGTGCATTGCATTTGCATACGTGTTCATCTCATGCATTCGAGCATTTTCCCCGTTGTCCGTTTTGCATTCCGGCGCTTCGTTCTTCTCCGGTGGTCATTTCTACCTTTCTTTCATGTGTGGGGGTTAAACATTTCCGAATTGGACCAAGACTTGTCAAGCGGCCTTTGTTTACTACCGGTAGACCGCCTGTCAAGTTTCGTATCATTTGGACTTCGTTTGATACTCTAATGGTTAACCGAGGGATCGAAAAGGCCTCGTGTGTGTTGCAGCCCAACACCCCTCCATTTTGGTCCAAAACCCACCTAACTCTGCTCCATCATCTAGAGCGTTTGATCACGATCGCGTGGCCGAAAACCGCACCTCATTTGGACTCTCCTAGCTCCCTCTACCTATAAAACTAGCCCCTTCCCCGAAATCCGGATCCCCCCTCGTCCAAAACCCTAAATCTCAGATCCGTCGCCGCCGGACACGTCCGACGGCGCCGGACACGTCCGGTCCGCCCCGCCGCCGCCACGTGGCACGCCACCATTGGCTGCCGCCTTACACCGCCGCCGAAGCCCGCCGCGGCCCGCGGGAGGCCCTCCCCGGCCCGCGCGCCGCCGCCGCCGCCTGCCTCCTCGCCCCAGCGCCGATCCGCGCCGCCCCGCCGCACGCCGTCGCCACCTCGTCGGCCGAGCTCGCCGCGCCGCCCGACGCCGCCACCCGGCCGCGCCGCCCCGCCGCGCCCGGAGCCGCGCCGGCGACCACCCCGGCCGTCTCCTCCTCCACGCCAAGGCCCGGCCGCCGTCGTCCTCGTCTTCCCCGGCGAGAGCGCCGCCGCCTCGATCCGCGTGCTTGCCGAAACCCTAGATCTGTCCCGAAGAGGTTGTTTTTTTCTTCTAAGTCCCGAAATCCCAGATCCAAGTGCTCATGTTCATAGCCCCGTAACTTTGCATCCGTAGCTCCGATTCATGCATATAGCATATCAAAATGTTCATCTCAGAGAGTACATCATTTCATTCCATTGCATCATTTTCATTTGAGTTCATCTTGATGCCCGAAATGCTGTTAGAAGAGGGCTACTTGAGATAATTGTCAGATCTGCTACTCTATTTAGGTTTTTTGTCATTTTTGCCATGATTAATGTGTGCATGATATGCCACTGAGTTCTACATATGTTTTGTTAAGGGTTTTGTCATCTTTCCATAGGTGCAACCCATGTATTTTGTTGATGTGTGTGGTGACTAGTACAAGCTTGCAAAGTGGTGCACTTGTTAATTCTGTTTTCAGGGACTTAGCAATTCCACTAAGTCCTTGAGCTGTTTATCTCATATGGCCATATGTTCATGTTGTTTCCTAGTGATCCGTGCCTCTTTTGAGGATGATCAGTAAGGATGTTTTGTTAATATTGTAGTGCTCTATCCATCCATTTCTTTGTTTGCAATTATGGAGCACCCTAGCTTGAGTCAATCGAGCTCTACTTTTGCTACTTTGTGAATCTGGGCAGATTGTCAACTTGTTTGCAATTTTGCCGATGTTGTTGTAGTTGATCCGTGCATGCTAGGTTATTGTTCTTGCCATGTCTAGCTTGCATTTTGTGTATTCTTGATGGGTGTATGCTTAGCTTGTCATGACTAGCCCTGTAGTGAGTGCATCGAGCTCGTAAACATGCCTACTTGATATCTGTTTTCAGCATGCTTCAGTTTTCACCAAGTCTGAGAACTGATTATGTTTTTGCCATGTTCACATGCTTGCAATTGTATTTTCTGATACCTTTTGTCTCAAGGTCACTAAGGGACTTTTGTTAAGCTCTTTGAGTAGCTCCATGCCATGCTTTACTTTGCCATGTTCAGGTCCTGTAGCATGTAGTTTTGTTGCTCCGAAGAGTGCTACCTGATCTGAAATTCCAGACAAGTGTTAATTTCACTAAGTCTGAGATCTGTTTGCCATATGCATTTTTGCCATGCTTGTTTGAACCTGTTAATGGATGAATTGGCCGTAGCTCAGTGCTAGACTTTTGTTAAGCATCTTGAATGCATCCCTGCCATGTATTTTGTTGTCATGTTTGGTTGCTATAGCATGTTCATCTCATTGCATTTAGATGGTTACTTGCTGTAAATCGCAGATCGGTGCCATATTTGAATCTCTTGCCATTTCCAAACCGTAACTCCGATTCCGGCGTTCTTTATATCGTTTTCAAGCGATTTCATCTCATATTTCCAGTGGCACACTTGGATTCCCAAGTTGAGGCCAGGTTCATGCATTCCCTGTCACATCGTGCATATGCATCCCGCATCGCATCCCGCATAGCATATCATCTTTGCATCGTCTTGTTTGATTCTTGCACGTGGTTGATTGTGTCCTTGTTGCTTGTTTGTCTTGTTTGGGTAGAGCCGGGAGACGAGTTCGCTAACGAGGAGCCCGTTGAGTTTTCTTTCGAGGATCCAGTCAACTCTGACAACTGTGCAGGCAAGATGATCATACCCTCGAAATCACTACTATCTTTGCTATGCTAGTTTGCTCGCTCTTTTGCTATGCCAATGCTACGATGCCTACCACTTGATTTCAAGCCTCCCAAATTGCCATGTCAAACCTCTAACCCACCATGTCCTAGCAAACCGTTGTTTGGCTATGTTACCGCTTTGCTCAGCCCCTCTTATAGCGTTGCTAGTTGCAGGTGAAGATTGAAGGCTGTTCCTTGTTGGGACATTTATTTACTTGTTGGGATATCATTATATTATCTTGTTATCTTAATGCATCTATATACTGGGTAAAGGGTGGAAGGCTCGGCCTCTCGCCTAGTGTTTTGTTCCACTCTTGTCGCCCTAGTTTCCGTCATATCGGTGTTATGTTCCCGGTTTTTGCATTCCTTACACGGTTGGGTTATAATGGGAACCCCTTGATAGTTCGCCTTGATTAAAGCTTTTCCAGCAATGCCCAACCTTGGTTTTACCATTCGCCACCTAGCCTCTTTTTCCCTTGGGTTTACGGAGCCCGAGGGTCATCTTATTTAACCCCCCCCCCCCCCGGGCCAGTGCTCCTCTGAGTGTTGGTCCAAATAGAGCCACTTGCAGCGCCACCTCGGGGCAACTTGAGGGTTGGTTTTAGTTGTATGTAGTGTTCATCTGAGTGTGCCCTGAGAAAGAGATATGTGCAGCTCCTATCGGCATTTGTCGGCACATTCGGGCGGTGTTGCTGGTCTTGTTTTAACCTGTCGAAGTGTCTTGAAGAACCGAGATACCGAGTCTGATCGGAACGTCTTGGGAGGAGGTCTATTCCTTCGTTGACCGTGAGAGCTTGTCATGGGCTAAGTTGGGACTCCCCTGCAGGGATTTGAACTTTCGAAAGCCGTGCCCGTGGTTATGGGAAGATGGGAATTTGTTAATGTCCGGTTGTAGATAACTTGAACCTTAACTTAATTAAAATGAATCAACTGAGTGTGTTACCGTGTTGGCCTCTTCTCGGCGGAGTCCGGGAAGTGGACACGATGTTGGAGTAATGTTTGCGCAGGTTGTCCTCTAGTTTATCACGCGCGCTTTGCCTCCTCTTCTCGCTCTCTTTTGTGAATAAGTTAGCCACCATATTTGCTAGTCGCTTGCTGCAGCTCCACATATATATTTACCTTGCCTTACCTATAAGCTTAAATAGTCTTGATCGCGAGGGTGCGAGATTGCTGAGTCCCTGTGGCTCACAGATTACTATTACACCAGATGCAGGGCCTGATGATTCTGCTCCAGGAGACGCGTTTGAGCTCAAGTGGGAGTTCGACGAGGATTCTCAACGCTACTATGTTTCCTTTCCTGATGATCAGTAGTGGTGCCCAGTTGGGGGTGATCGGGACCGTGTCGCTTGTTGGGTTATCTTTTATTTTGGCGCCGTAGTCGGGCCATGAGTGTTTGGATGATGTAATGTTATTTATGTACTTGGTTGACGTGGCGAGTGTAAGCCAACTATGTTCTCCCCTTTATTATTCATATTACATGGGATGTTGTGAAGATGGCCTAACTTGCGACATATGCCTTCAATGCGATTATGTCTCTAAGTCGTGCCTCGACACGTGGGAGCTATAGTCGCATCGAGGGTGTTACAAGTTGGTATCAGAGCCTTCCCCGACCTTAGGAGCCCCATTGCTTGATCGTTTTTAGCGGCCGAGTTGTGTCTAGAAAAATGTTTTGAGTCTTTAGGAATTATATATCGGAGAGTTTAGGAATTCTTTTTACTTCCCAGTCTCCTCATCACTCTGGTAAGGCATCCTGACATAGAGTTTTGACTCTTCTCTTCTCAAATTTCACTAAAAAAATTAGGATCACGCGGGTATCTTGGAATCGTTTCGATGGTTTTATGATGAGAACATTGTCTTGGTGCCTCCTGTCAGGGGTTTAGTGGAAGTGTCCCGGGGAGTTGAGCTCCGTTGCAGTTCTGGAATACCTGAGTTTAGTACGCCGACATCGAAAATCTCTTTTATGCAGTTCGTTGGTGAGATAACCTCGACGCCACCCAGTACTGGGGCGGGAGTTCGGGAGTATCGCCATAACTTGTATAACAGATGCTTTTCGAAGGTTGAGGTAGATGGTTTCCGAAGTTTTCTTGGTTATGTGTTGAAGGATGGATACAGCTGATGTAGGATTTGCTAGTTTGGGTGAGATATTATGCTTCCCCTGTATCCCCAACACCTGATTGCATAACCGGAAAGGTTCGGGAGTTTCATAGGTGGGAATTCTTGTAGCTCTAGTTCTTGTTCCACGGATATTGGTTTGAGATTGGGATTTCTTACCGATTATTCGTTCTTGATCTGTAACTTGTTGATTTATTTCTCTACCTTAATTCTACGTGGCTTCTCAATTTATGGATATGTGACCATTTCAAGAGGAATGCATTCGTTCATTTTGTTCGGATGTGAGGACTATATGTTGCAATTTTTCATTCCGTTGGATTCAGCTTCAATATTTGTCTGTCAATGTGCTAATGGATGTCAACCTCTTCAGGATGGCTCCTCCAACGCGCACGACTCCGAATCCTAATCCGCCACCACCTCCACCTCCTCCGGAGGCATGGCAAGCTGTGATGGCTGCAACCAATGCAAATACAGAGTTGATCATGCAAATTCTTCAAGAGCGCAATCAAGGCAACCAAGGGAATCAAGGCAACAATCAGAATCACTTTGCTACACTCAACCAGTTCCTTGCTAACAGGCCAAAGACTTTCAGCAATTGTGTTGAGGCAACCGATGCTAACGATTGGCTAGTGGATCCGTGCAAGCATTTCGAGTGCAGTAACGTCAGGCCTGAGGACTTTGTCAAGTTCGCTTCCTTCCAACTCAAAGATCAAGCTGCAGAATGGTTCCAGCAGTACAAGGATTCCAGAGGTGGACGTGTTATCAATTGGGATGATTTCCGTCGAGATTTCCGAGCTCATCATATTCCTCAGAGTGTGGTTGAAAGCAAGCGTGAGGAATTCCGCAACCTGAAGCAAGGCTCTTTGTCTGTCTATGACTACAACAAGTTGTTCCAGAAGCTCGCCCGCTTTGCCAAGCAGGACGTCCCTGATGAGAAGAGCATGATATACCAGTTCAGGGGTGGTCTCGGAGAAGAAATTCAGCTAGCTCTTGTTCTCTTCGAGCCCTTGAGGTACGATGAGTTCTACAACATGGCATTGAAGCAAGAGGCTGCTCAGTTGAGGTGTCATGCTTCCAAGAAGCGAGTCAGAGATGTTACTCTTTCTTCCTCTACTCAAGTGGCCAAGCAGCAGAAGTATTGGCTTCCTCCTCCTCCGTTCCGTCAGCCGTATCAGCAGAAGAGCAAAGGTGGCAGTGGATCTTCCCACCCACCCAACCCGGGCTTTCAGAACAAGACTTCGTCTCAAGCTCCAAGATCGAGTGCTCCGTATCACCGTCCGCTTTCAGAGGTCACGTGCAACAAGTGCCAACAGAAGGGTCACTATGCCAACAAGTGTTTCAACCAGAGGCGTCTTCCTCCTCCTCCTCCTGTGAGATCGGCGAGTACAGCTGTGGTCAAGCATAACCCCAAGCACGCCAAGATCAATTTGCTGAATGAAGCTCAGGCAGAGGACTCGCCAAATGTGATTATGGGTAACCTTCCTGTTAACGATGTTCCCGCAAAAGTTCTTTTTGACACTGGTGCATCGCTTTCTTTTATTTCAACACCATTTGTGGCAAAGCATGATTTTGTGACCGAAAGGATTCCTGTTCCGTTGAAGATTGTGTCTCCGGGCAAGCAAATGACTTCTAACAATTGCGTCCCGGATGTCTCTATCACGTTGGGCGACTACAAGTTTCTCTCTTCTCCGGTGGTTCTTGGTAACTCGGATATTGATCTTATTCTCGGAATGGATTGGCTTACTAAGCACAAGGCACATCTTGATTGTGCTGCCAGGCAGATTCAATTGACTCATTCGTCTGAGGATGTAATTGTCTTTGCCGCTCGTGACGATACCATCCGTCTGTTTTCTCTCAATGACAAGGGTGAACTCGATGCTCGCAAATTCCAGTCGTTTGCGAATATCAAGACGTCTTTCCAGAAGAGCTTCCAGGAATGCCTCCGCACCGGCCAGTTGAATTCGTTATTGATCTTGAGCCTGGCACGGAACCTGTGTGCAAACGTCCTTATAAGCTCGGACCTGAAGAGTTGAAGGAGCTGAAGAAGCAACTCGATATCCAAGAGAAAATGGGTCTCATCCGGCCTAGTTCTTCTCCGTGGGGTTGTGGTGTTCTTTTTGTGAAGAAGAAGGATGGAACGTACCGACTTTGTGTTGATTACCGTCCATTGAACAAGAAGACCATCAAGAACAAATACCCACTTCCCAACATCAATGAGCTGTTCGAACAACTCAAAGGTGCCCAAGTATTCTCCAAGATTGATCTCCGTATGGGTTATCATCAGATTCGAATCCGTGAGCAAGATATTCCCAAGACGGCTTTCAGGACAAGCTTTGGTTCATATGAATACACTGTCATGTCTTTTGGTCTCGTCAACGCTCCTCCGACGTTCTCTCGCATGATGAACTTCATCTTCAACGCCTACACCAATGACTTCGTTTTGGTCTATCTCGACGACATTCTGGTTTTCTCCAAGAACAAGGAAGATCATGCCAAGCACTTGCGTTTGGTTCTTGATAAGCTCAGGGAACATCAGTTCTACGCCAAGTTCTCCAAGTGTGAATTTTGGCTCGATGAGGTTCTTTATCTTGGTCATATCATCTCTGCCAAGGGCATTGCCGTGAATCCTGAGAAGGTGTCTGCAATTGTGAATTGGGAACCTCCTTAGAACGTGAAGCAACTCCGTAGCTTCCTCGGTCTCGCAAGCTATTGCCGAAGATTCGTTGAAAACTTTTCTAAGATCGCGAAGCCTCTCTCTAATCTTCTCCAGAAGCACGTCAAGTACGTTTGGTCTCCGGAGTGTGACATTGCTTTCAACACTTTGAAAGAGAAATTGATCACTGCTCCAGTTCTGACTCCGCCTGATGAATCCAAACCGTACGAGGTCTTTTGTGATGCCTCTCTCCAAGGTCTTGGCGCAGTATTGATGCAAGAGAAGAAAGTTGTTGCTTATACCTCTCGCCAGTTGAAGCCTAATGAGAAGAACTACCCCACTCATGATCTCGAGTTGGCGGCAGTTGTGCATGCTCTTCTGACTTGGAGACATCTTCTATTGGGAAGAAAAGTGGACATTTTCACTGATCACAAGAGTCTCAAGTACATCTTCACTCAGCCTAATCTCAACCTCAGGCAAACTCGATGGGTCGAAATGATTCAAGAGTATAATCCGAGTATCGAGTATACTCCAGGCAAGGCCAATGTGATTGCTAACGCATTGAGCAGAAAAGCTTACTGCAACAGTCTGATTCTCAAGCCTTATCAACCCGAGCTTTGTGAAGCTTTCCGCAAACTTAATCTGCAAGTTGTTCCTTAAGGTTTCCTCGCCAACCTTCAAGTCTCTCCTACCTTGGAAGACCAGATTCGCCAAGCCCAGCTTCTTGATGCTATGGTGAAAAAGGTGAAGATTGGGATTGCCAAGAGTCAACCCAAGTACAAGTGCTACCGCCTTGATGACAAGGATACTCTCTTCTTCGAGGATCGTATTGTTGTACCCAAAGGTGAACTTCATAAAGTGATCTTGAACGAGGCTCACAATTCTCTCCTCTCCATCCACCCTGGGAGCACGAAGATGTATCAGGACCTCAAGCAGGCCTATTGGTGGACTCAAATGAAGCGCGAGATTGCTCAATTCATGAATGAATGTGATGTCTGCAGAAGAGTGAAGGCGGAACACCAAAGGCCAGCTGGTCTCCTCCAACCTCTTGCCATTCCAGAATGGAAGTTTGACCACATTGAAATGGACTTCGTGACTGGGTTTCCAAAGTCCAAGCGTGGCAATGATGCTATATTCGTTGTCATCGACAAACTCACCAAAGTGGCTCACTTTCTGCCTATCAAAGAGTCGATCACTGCAGCTCAATTGGCGGAACTCTATACCTCTCGAATTGTCTCTCTGCACGGTATTCCTCAAGTGATCTCTTCAGACCGTGGCAGCATCTTTACCTCAAAATTTTGGGATTCTTTTCAGAAGGCCATGGGCACGAACATTCGCTTCAGCACAGCTTTCCATCCTCAAACTAGCGGTCAAGTCGAGCGTGTCAACCAGATTCTTGAAGATATGCTCAGGGCTTGTGTGATCTCCTTCGGCATGAAGTGGGAGGATTGTCTTCCTTATGCTGAATTCTCCTACAACAACAGTTTTCAAGCAAGTTCGGGCAAGGCCCCATTTGAAATTCTATATGGCAGGAAGTGCCGTACCCCTCTCAACTGGTCTGAAACCGGTGGACGTTAGCTTTTAGGTAATGACTTAATCACAGAGGTAGAGTAAATGTGCAAAGTCATTCGTGATAACCTCAAAGCAGCCCAATCCCGCCAGAAGAGCTACTATGATAGTAAGCACCGTGATTTGGCTTTCGAGATCAGAGATCATGTTTACCTCCGCGTCTCTCCTATGAAAGGTACTCGTCGCTTCGGTATCAAAGGGAAGCTTGCCCCTAGATACGTGGGACCTTTCAAGATTGTCAGCAAGAGAGGCGACCTCGCCTATCAACTCGAGCTTCCTTCAAACTTTGCAAATGTTCATGACGTGTTCCATGTCTCTCAGCTTCGAAAGTGCTTCAAGACTCCTGACCGAACCGTCAACTTCGAGGACATTGAGCTCCAAGAAGATCTCTCCTATCATGAGCACCCAGTTGCTATTCTTGAAGAGACTGAACGCAAGACTCGCAACAAGTCAATCAAATTTCTCAAAGTCAAGTGGTCACACCATTCCGACCGTGAAGCTACCTGGGAACGCGAGGATCACCTCCGTTCTGAGTACCCGGTGTTCTTTTAGTCCTAGATCTCGGGACGAGATCCTTTCATAGTAGTGGAGTGTTGTAACACCCCGGATGTAACTTTCCCAATTTGTACTCCAACTCTTGCCGTTTCCGGCGTTAAGTTATTTTATTTTCTCGGGTTCAGGTCTTTGTCTCCATGTGTTGTTATCGTTGTCATGCATCTCATATCATGTCATCATGTGCATTGCATTTCCATACGTGTTCATCTCATGCATTCGAGCATTTTCCCCGTTGTCCGTTTTGCATTCCGGCGCTTCGTTCTCCTCCGGTGGTCATTTCTACCTTTCTTTCGTGTGTGGGGGTTAAAAATTTCTGAATTGGACCAAGACTTGTCAAGCGGCCTTGGTTTACTACCGGTAGACCGCCTGTCAAGTTTCGTATCATTTGGACTTCGTTTGATACTCTAATGGTTAACCGAGGGATCGAAAAGGCCTCGTGTGTGTTGCAGCCCAACACCCCTCCATTTTGGTCCAAAACCCACCTAACTCTGCTCCATCATCTAGAGCGTTCGATCACGATCGCGTGGCCGAAAACCGCACCTCATTTGGACTCTCCTAGCTCCCTCTACCTATAAAACTAGCCCCTTCCCCGAAATCCGGATCCCCCCTCGTCCAAAACCCTAAATCTCAGATCCGCCGCCGCCGGACACGTCCGACGGAGCCGGACACGTCCGGTCCGCCCCGCCGCCGCCATGTGGCACGCCACCATTGGCTGCCGCCTTACACCGCCGCCGAAGCCCGCCGCGGCCCGCGGGAGGCCCTCCCCGGCCCGCGCGCCGCCGCCGCCGCCTGCCTCCTCGCCCCAGCGCCGATCCGCGCCGCCCCGCCGCACGCCGTCGCCACCTCGTCGGCCGAGCTCGCCGCGCCGCCCGACGCCGCCACCCGGCCGCGCCGCCCCACCGCGCCCGGAGCCGCGCCGGCGACCACCCCGGCCGTCTCCTCCTCCACGCCAAGGCCCGGCCGCCGTCGTCCTCGTCTTCCCCGGCGAGAGCGCCGCCGCCTCGATCCGCGTGCTTGCCGAAACCCTAGATCTGTCCCGGAGAGGTTGTTTTTTTCTTCTAAGTCCCGAAATCCCAGATCCAAGTGCTCATGTTCATAGCCCCGTAACTTTGCATCCGTAGCTCCGATTCATGCATATAGCATATCAAAATGTTCATCTCAGAGAGTACATCATTTCATTCCATTGCATCATTTTCATTTGAGTTCATCTTGATTCCCGAAATGCTGTTAGAAGAGGGCTACTTGAGATAATTGTCAGATCTGCTACTCTATTTAGGTTTTTTGTCATTTTTGCCATGATTAATGTGTGCATGATATGCCCCTGAGTTCTACATATGTTTTGTTAAGGGTTTTGTCATCTTTCCATAGGTGCAACCCATGTATTTTGTTGATGTGTGTGGTGACTAGTACAAGCTTGCAAAGTGGTGCACTTGTTAATTCTGTTTTCAGGGACTTAGCAATTCCACTAAGTCCTTGAGCTGTTTATCTCATATGGCCATATGTTCATGTTGTTTCCTAGTGATCCATGCCTCTTTTGAGGATGATCAGTAAGGATGTTTTGTTAATATTGTAGTGCTCTATCCATCCATTTCTTTGTTTGCAATTATGGAGCACCCTAGCTTGAGTCAATCGAGCTCTACTTTTGCTACTTTGTGAATCTGGGCAGATTGTCAACTTGTTTGCAATTTTGCCGATGTTGTTGTAGTTGATCCGTGCATGCTAGGTTATTGTTCTTGCCATGTCTAGCTTGCATTTTGTGTATTCTTGATGGGTGTATGCTTAGCTTGTCATGACTAGCCCTGTAGTGAGTGCATCGAGCTCGTAAACATGCCTACTTGATATCTGTTTTCAGCATGCTTCAGTTTTCACCAAGTCTGAGAACTGATTATGTTTTTGCCATGTTCACATGCTTGCAATTGTATTTTCTGATACCTTTTGTCTCAAGGTCACTAAGGGACTTTTGTTAAGCTCTTTGAGTAGCTCCATGCCATGCTTTACTTTGCCATGTTCAGGTCCTGTAGCATGTAGTTTTGTTGCTCCGAAGAGTGCTACCTGATCTGAAATTCCAGACAAGTGTTAATTTCACTAAGTCTGAGATCTGTTTGCCATATGCATTTTTGCCATGCTTGTTTGAACCTGTTAATGGATGAATTGGCCGTAGCTCAGTGCTAGACTTTTGTTAAGCATCTTGAATGCATCCCTGCCATGTATTTTGTTGTCATGTTTGGTTGCTATAGCATGTTCATCTCATTGCATTTAGATGGTTACTTGCTGTAAATCGCAGATCGGTGCCATATTTGAATCTCTTGCCATTTCCAAACCGTAACTCCGATTCCGGCGTTCTTTATATCGTTTTCAAGCGATTTCATCTCATCTTTCCAGTGGCACACTTGGATTCCCAAGTTGAGGCCAGGTTCATGCATTCCCTGTCACATCGTGCATATGCATCCCGCATCGCATCCCGCATAGCATATCATCTTTGCATCGTCTTGTTTGATTCTTGCACGTGGTTGATTGTGTCCTTGTTGCTTGTTTGTCTTTTTTGGGTAGAGCCGGGAGACGAGTTCGCTAACGAGGAGCCCGTTGAGTTTTCTTTCGAGGATCCAGTCAACTCTGACAACTGTGCAGGCAAGATGATCATACCCTCGAAATCACTACTATCTTTGCTATGCTAGTTTGCTCGCTCTTTTGCTATGCCAATGCTACGATGCCTACCACTTGATTTCAAGCCTCCCAAATTGCCATGTCAAACCTCTAACCCACCATGTCCTAGCAAACCGTTGTTTGGCTATGTTACCGCTTTGCTCAGCCCCTCTTATAGCGTTGCTAGTTGCAGGTGAAGATTGAAGGCTGTTCCTTGTTGGGACATTTATTTACTTGTTGGGATATCATTATATTATCTTGTTATCTTAATGCATCTATATACTGGGTAAAGGGTGGAAGGCTCGGCCTCTCGCCTAGTGTTTTGTTCCACTCTTGTCGCCCTAGTTTCCGTCATATCGGTGTTATGTTCCCGGTTTTTGCATTCCTTACACGGTTGGGTTATAATGGGAACCCCTTGATAGTTCGCCTTGATTAAAGCTTTTCCAGCAATGCCCAACCTTGGTTTTACCATTCGCCACCTAGCCTCTTTTTCCCTTGGGTTTCCGGAGCCCGAGGGTCGTCTTATTTAACCCCCCCCCCCCGGGCCAGTGCTCCTCTGAGTGTTGGTCCAAATAGAGCCACTTGCAGCGCCACCTCGAGGCAACTTGAGGGTTGGTTTTAGTTGTACGTAGTGTTCATCTGAGTGTGCCCTAAGAAAGAGATATGTGCAGCTCCTATCGGGATTTGTCGGCACATTCGGGCGGTGTTGCTGGTCTTGTTTTAACCTGTCGAAGTGTCTTGAAGAACCGAGATACCGAGTCTGATCGGAACATCTTGGGAGGAGGTCTATTCCTTCGTTGACCGTGAGAGCTTGCCATGGGCTAAGTTGGGACTCCCCTGCAGGGATTTGAACTTTCGAAAGCCGTGCCCGTGGTTATGGGCAGATGGGAATTTGTTAATGTCCGGTTGTAGATAACTTGAACCTTAACTTAATTAAAATGAATCAACTGAGTGTGTTACCGTGATGGCCTCTTCTCGGCGGAGTCCGGGAAGTGGACACGGTGTTGGAGTAATGTTTGCGCAGGTTGTCCTCTAGTTTATCGCGCGCGCTTTGCCTCCTCTTCTCGCTCTCTTTTGCGAATAAGTTAGCCACCATATTTGCTAGTCGCTTGCTGCAGCTCCACATATATATTTACCTTGCCTTACCTATAAGCTTAAATAGTCTTGATCGCGAGGGTGCGAGATTGCTGAGTCCCTGTGGCTCACAGATTACTATTACACCAGATGCAGGGCCTGATGATTCCGCTCCAGGAGACGCGTTTGAGCTCAAGTGGGAGTTTGACGAGGATTCTCAACGCTACTATGTTTCCTTTCCTGATGATCAGTAGTGGTGCCCAGTTGGGGGTGATCGGGACCGTGTCGCTTGTTGGGTTATCTTTTATTTTGGCGCCGTAGTCGGGCCATGAGTGTTTGGATGATGTAATGTTATTTATGTACTTGGTTGACGTGGCGAGTGTAAGCCAACTATGTTCTCCCCTTTATTATTCATATTACATGGGATGTTGTGAAGATGGCCTAACTTGCGACATATGCCTTCAATGCGATTATGTCTCTAAGTCATGCCTCGACACGTGGGAGCTATAGTCGCATCGAGGGTGTTACAACAATGATATTGTTAAGTGAAATTATTCCCGTTCTCTTTGAGGGATCATGCAAAATTTTGGTTTTCTTCTTTGCCTTTCCATAGTATCGATTCTTGGGATAAGTGCAAAGTTGCCTTTATTACTAAGTATTTTCCACCCCCGAAAATTATTTCCCTTAGAACTCAGATCATGAATTTTAAGAAACTTGAGCATGAACATGTTGCGCAATCTTGGGAAAGAATGAAATTGATGCTAACAAATTGTCCTACTCATGGTTTAAATCTTTGGATGACTATACAAAAAATTTATGTGGGATTGAATTTTATTTCTAGAAATCTTTTAGATTCCGCCACGGGTGGTACTTTTATGGAGATTACTTTGGGTGAAGCTACTAAATTTCTTGATAATATTATGGCAAATTATTCACAATGGCATACCGAAAGAGCGCCTACTAGTAAAAAGGTTAATTCGATTGAAGAAATTAGTACTTTGTATGAAAAAGTTGATGCTCTTATGAAATTGGTTGCTAGTAAAAGTTCTCCTATTGATCTTAATGATGTTCCTTTGTCTACTTTGATTGAGCAAAATAGTGATCCCATATATGTGAATTTTGACTCGTGAAACAATTTTAATAACTATCCTTATAGAGGAAATTTTAATCCTAGGCCTTTTCCTGGAAACTCCTCTAATAATTATGGCAATCCCCATGGTAATTCTTCTTATAATAATAGGAACCCATCTTATCTTGATAGTATTATTAAATAATTTATCAATCCTCAAAAAGTTTTCAACACTACGATAGAAGAAAAATTAAATAAGATCGATGATATGTCTAGAAGCATTGATAGAATTTCCCATGACGTAGAAAATCTCAAGATTAAATTTTTTTTCCACCTAAGGTTGATATCAGTGAATCAATTAAAGCCTTATATTTTTCTATGGATGAAAGTAAGAAAAGAACCGCTATGCTTAGAGCTAAAAGAGAATTTTTAGAAAGAGTGTTTTCTAGTGATTGCTTTCATAAAAATGATGATCTTAAAGTGGTTGGCGTTTCTTCTATTGATTCCTTTTAGTAAAAAATAAAATTGATGATAAAGGGATTGAAGAAGAGTCGACTTTAGCTAGAAGGCATCCTGATAATTCGGAGGGTGAAATTCTTGATGAAAAATTTGATAAAGGTGGGTTTGGAGAGGTCAAAACTTTAACTAGTGATGTGCCCACTCTTTTAGATTACAAAGACTTTAATTATCATAATTTCTCTTTGATTGAATGTATTTATTTGTTTCAATCCATGATAAATTCACCCCATGCCTATGAACAAAATAAAGCTTTTACTAAACATATTGTGGATGCCATGATGAAAGCTTTAGAAGAAAAGTTGGAATTAGAAATTTCAATTCCTAGAAAATTACATGATGAATGAGAAACTACCATTAAAGTTAAGATTAAAAATTATGAGAGTTTTGATTTATGTGACTTGGGTGCTACTGTTTCCACAATTCTGAAATCTTTGTGTGATGTGCTTGGCCTTACCGATATTGAAGAATATTCTCTTAATTTGCACTTGGCAGATTGCACTATTAAACATCCTTTGGGAAGAATTAATGATGTTATTATTCTTGAAAATAGGAACTATGTTCCCACATATTTTATTGTTCTTGATATTGATTGCAATCCGTCTTGTCCAATTATACTTGGTAGACCATTTTTACGCACAATAGGAGTCGTGATTGATATGAAAGAAGGGAATATTAAATTTCAATTTCCACTAAGACGGGGTATGGAACACTTCCCTAGAATAAGAACTAAACCACCATATGAATCAACCATGAGTGCATCCTATGGATCAAAAACCAAAGATGACAATATTTAAATCTATGCATTATGCCTAGCTAGGGGCATAAAACAATAGTGGTTGTTGGGAGGCAACCCAATGAATAAAAATTACTTTTACCTTTTTCCTTCTTTTCTTGAGTGTTCATACAATTATGCTACTATTATGATTGTGTTTTTCATGTTTTAATTAGTGTTTGTAACAAGTAAAGCCTTTGGGATCATGTTGGGTGATAGTTAATTTGATCTTGTTGAAAAACATAAACTTTTTCCGCTAGTAGAAGAATTGATAAAAATCACAAAATCATGATAAAATCCTGATTTTTGCACATAGAATTGATATACAAATTGCCTATGTTGTCCTAATTTTTCAGAAGTTTTGGAGTTACATAAGTATGAGAACAATTCGCGTCTTTATAGACTATTCTGTTTTTGACAGGTTCTGTTTGTGTTGCATTGTGTGCTTATTTTGATGAATCTATGGTTTGTATCGGGGGGTATAAGCCATGGTAAAGTTAGAATACAGTAGGTACAACGCAATAATAAAATTTGAATGGGTTTGCAATAGTACTTAAAGTAAAGATTGGTTTTCTTATACTAACGGATCTCACAAAGGTTTTGTTAAGTTTTGTGTGATTGAACTTTTCAAGTTTTGGGTGAGATCACGATGGATGAAGGAATAAGGAGTGAAAAAAGCCTAAGCTTGGGGATGCCCATGGAAACCCAAGTTAATATTCAAGGGGAACCAAGCAACTAAGCTTGGGGATGCCCTAGAAGGCATCCCCTCTTTTTCTAACGACCATCGGTAATTTTACTTGGAGCTACATTTTTATTCGTCACATATAATGAGTTTTGCTTGGAGCGTCTTGTATTACCTGAGTCTTTGATTGTTTTGCTTTTTAGTTTGTCACAAGTATCCCTGCTGGACACACCTATTTGAGAGAGCCAAAATTATGCTATGATTTGTTAGAATTGCTCTATGTGCTTCACTTAAAAAAATTGAGCTATGGAATTGCTCTAGTGCTTCACTTATATCTTTTCGAGCATGGTGTGCTTTAATATTTTTGAAAAATACTCTGATGCTTCACTTAGATTTATTTGAGAGTTAGTAAATTTTTTGAAGAAATTATCTCATGCTTCACTTATATTATTGTGAGAGATGAAAATTTTTATGCTCATGTTCTTCACTTAAATTCATTTGAGCTTGTCAAAAGCAAATGAAACATCTGAAATTAGTCCCAAAGTGATAGATATTCAAGAGGGATATAATAAAAACTTTCATCAAGATCATTGGTCAAAATAAACTTGATTCTTTGTAATAGTTTTTAGATATGGTGATAGTAATATATGAGTCATGTTGGTGAGTAATTATGCTTTAGTAAGAATATTGGTGTTAAGATTTGTGATTCTCTATGCAAGCACGAAAGTCAATAGTTATGCAATGAAATTACATCTTATTTGTGGTGCATTATTTGATGTTAGTTATACTTAATGCTCGTTTATGTGAATTTTCGTTTCTTGGTTGGTTGCTTCACAATCTTTTTGCTAGCCTTCACTTGTACTAAGTAGAAATACTACTTGTGCATCCAAAATCCTTAAACCCAGTTTTGCCATATGAGTCCACAATACCTACCTATATGCGGTATTTCCGTGCCGTTCTAAGTAAATTTGTATGTGCCATCTCTAATTTTCAAAATAAATTTCCTTTTTGTGTGCTCGTACCGCTCATGAAGCGGCAGGGGGTGGCCAATATTTTCCATGATAGATGTGTTATTCTCAAGATGAGTGTTTATTCACTTGTGATTGCACGAGAGTACATCAGTAATAGGTATCCCATAATGAGAAAGAAATTTACTTTATGTTGTCAAATAATAAATTACTTGGAAAGTGTTGGTATGGACGGTACCGGTGGATACAGCTAGTCGTGGAATGTGAAAGTATGGTGGGAAAAGGAATAAACTTTATTTTATGTTTAGGAATCGCCTATGATATATCTAGCATGGAAAGTGTTGGAACTTACTCAGTCGTTTTCGTTGACGGGAAAAGAATGCCTCTCAAAAAATTATCTCTCAAGTTTTGCTTTGAGCTATGGGACCTCTACAAATCTCTGCTTCCCTCTGCGAAGGGCCTATCTATTAACTTTTATACAATTCTATTTTAATTTTGAGTCTCCATCTTCTCTTATAAAGCACCAATTAGGGAGCATTATGATCTTACTTGAGCATTGGATGTAGCTAATATTCGAGTGTGTTTCATGAGTGGATCAATGATTGAGCATGATGGGCTAGGGATAACTTTATTTAGTGTTGATATTTTGAAAGACATGGCTGCTTATTGATATGCTTGAGTATTGAAATCTTCATGTCAAAACTAGACTATTGCTTTCAACCATCTAAAAGTCCAAATGTCAATGCTACAAAAAAAAACAATATGTGATGAACATGTTAGGCGGCATTCCACATCAAAATTTCGGTTTTTATCATTTACCTACTCGAGGACGAGTAGGAATTAAGCTTGGGGATGCTGATACGTCTCCAGCGTATCTATAATTTTTTTTATTGTTCCATGGTGTTATATTATCATTCTTGGATGTTTTACAATCATTTTATAGCAACTTTATATCATTTTTTGGGACTAACCTATTGACATAGTGCCCAGTGCCAGTTGTTGTTTTTTGCTTGTTTTTTACTTCGTAGAATATCCCTATCAAACGGAGTCCAAACACAGCAAAACTTTTTGGAGATTTTTGTTGGACCAGAAGACACCTTGGGGGCCAAGAAGCACCGGGAAGGAGGCCCGTGGGGACCATAAGACACCAGGGCGCGCCAGGAGGCACAGGTGTGCCCTGGTGGGTTGTGGGGCCCACAGGGGTCTCTTGCATCGCCTCTTCCCCCTATAAATTCACAAATATTCCAGAAACCCTAGGGGAGTCGACGAAACACAATTCCAGCCGCCGCAAGTTCTAGAACCACGAGATCCAATCTAACACCACCACGGAGGGGTTCATCATCCTCATTGGTGCCTCTCCGGTTATGCGTGAGTAGTCCACCATAGACCTAAGGGTCTGTAGGCAGTAGCTAGATGACTTCTTCCCTCTTCTTTGATTCTCAATACAATGGTCTCTCAGAGATCTATTTGATGTAAACCTTTTTGCGGTGTGTTTGTTGGGATCCAATGAACTTTGAGTTTCTGATCAGATCTATATCCATGAATATTATTTGAGTCTTCTTTTGTCACACCCTAGCTAGTTCATGCATTAGAGTGCTTGCATCATGTTTAACTTTATCAGAAACTTGGAAATGGGGATGACAGAACCCCCAGCACCCCCTAAAACCAACTAGGGTTTACTAAAAATATTTTCAATGAACCTGAAATGCCCTTCTAAAATGTTCATCATCTTTGTCTTGGTCTTAAACCTCTGACAAAAATGGTGCAAAAATTTATAGGTCATCCAAAGGTCACTCGATTAAATCATTAGTTATTTGAATTTGGGCATTTAAATGCTAGTAAATATTTTAAATGTTCAAATAATCCTAAACTGAAATGTTCCATGTTGGACTTATTCCAAACAGTGGCCATGAGCAGTTTGGTGATTTTTGAGGGAGTCTAGCTATTTTTAGAAATGCCACGAACTTGCCGAAATAGAACAAAACTGAAAATAAAATAAAAAGGACATGCCTAGCCCCAACCCACCACCCAGCCCACGTGGCGGCCCAGCACTATGTTGGCCCATGCCAGCCAGCTGCTTCATCCCCGCCAGGCAGGTAGGAGGGTGACACCGACGAGCGCGAGCTCGCCACGGCACCACCTACTTGCCGCTTCTCCCCTGGACGCGCTGGTCGACCTCCACGTCGCCCCCTCGACCGCTTGGACACGCCCATTCTCCCCCAACGCCTCTCTCTCGCTCTCCCCCCACCATGGCCGACGCTGTCGCGCTTGCACCGACGTGAAAACCACAGCCGCCGTCGCCTCCTCACCGTCTCGCTGTGTCCATCAGCTCCGCCATCGTCCTCTCCATCGAGCAGGCCGAGCCCCGAGCGCTCGCTTGCCCCGAAGCCACTGCATCAACCTCGCCCGACTCCACCACCGCCAGAGATCCCCTTCGCCATCACCGCTGCAGCAGCTCGTCCCCGACCGTGCCGCCTAGCTCATCGTGTTCCCCGTGAGCTTCTGCCTCTCCCCATCCTCCCCGTTCTCGCTGATGTCCCCTGCATCGACTGCAACGAGCTTCACCGCACACGCCGCCGCCTGAGCTCGTCGCCGACGTAGCTCCGACCGCCCAACGGCCACACCACCATGTCCACTAACTTCACAGCACCTCATAGGCCACGTAAGAGCTGGCCTCGAGCCTCCAAGACCACTGCACCGACGAGCTCGTCCTTGCCCGAACTCCGGCAGCCGCAAAGCTCATCGCCGATGTCGTTTCCGGCGACCCCGAGCCCAACCACCACCACCACTCGACGCGGCTCGCCTCCAGCTACGCGTAGATGCCCTCCCCCGCTCGTTTGATCGCCGGAGTGCGAATCCCGCACCCCTCCGCTGCATATGGTCGTCGCCGGCGGCTAAACGCCGGCGAGTTGACCCAGTTTGACCAGGGATTTGACCCCCCCCCTCGGTCACTGACATGTGGGCCCTGCCCGTTAGTCAAACCTAGGTTAGTAGTTAAACTAATCCTAATTAGTTAATTAACAAACAGAGGCACTGACCAGTGGGTCCCACTGGTCAGGTTTGACCTGGAAGCCCCAGTTGACTTGCTGACACAGTGCTGACACAATGCTGACGCAGTAACTTTTTTTGGATTTATTCTTATTCAGGAAATTCCAAAAAATAGTGCTAACTTCAAAAAATCGTAGAAATTAATCTGTAACTCCAAATGCAAAGAGTTATATATGAAAATGATCAGAAAAATCCAATCTATCCATCTGTACTGGTTTCATGCATGTTTAAACAAGTTAACTTTCTGTTTAGTGCAAGACATGATAAAGCACTATTTAAGATCACAAATGAGTTTGAACTTTGAATCTTTGGTTCAAAATGGCTCAAACCCATCTGGTTGTAGATGCATTAGTCCAACACACTCATTTTGCCATGTCACATGCATGCAACATATTGTTGCATATTGTTTGATATTGATTGAGTTACCGGTGCTCTCTGCGGTAGGTTCTGTCCCGGAGGATTATCGTGAGTACCCAAGCGAAGGACAGTACCAGTATGCCGATCTGCCAGGCAAGCAACCCCATTGATCATATCAATACAATCCCATGTTCTCGCTCCTGCTCTCACTTACTGCATTTAAGACAACAATGTTTCAAACTGCTGTGTGCTACAGTAGTTGAACCCATTTCCTCTGCATGACCTGTCATTGCCACAGTAACTAGATGAAACCCACTATCATGTGTAGGATTTGATTGAGCCATGTCTGTCTTTCCTACCTTGTTATGCCTGCTATGCTTAGAGTTGTGTCAGGTCTGGTTCATCTGGGTGATGGGCTAGAGTGAAATGATTATGTCGGTAATGTGAGTGATGTGTTGAACCCGATTTGGTAAAGGTATCGATGAGAGGCCATGTAGGAGTACATGGTGGGTCATTTCATTGGAACCGTCCTTAAGCAGCAAGATCTGTATGTGTGATTTAAGAACCGGCTACTACCATGCATTGGGCCTGAAACCAATGGACCCTCTCGGCTTCTTAACCACCCTAGTCCTCTGTCAAGGAGTTGCAACTAGTTTCTGGTGTTTATAGGATATGTGTTGGAGGCTGTGCATAGCGCTGGCCCTAGGGGTGGGCTATGATGCAGTAGATACACCGTGGCAAGGTGTACCGAGTCGCCCGTTTGGTGTCTCGAGAACCCTGTACACATCGTTCGGGGCCGTATGTGGAAACATCGGCCGGACTCCCTGCGGATGGAACCTGAATAGGCGATAAACCTGGACTAGAGACTTGAGTGTTTAGGTAGGTCGTGGCCGACACCCTCGTTGGGCTTCCGCTTGAAGGTTGCCGAGTACATGTCGTGTAAACGGTGGTAAGTGGTGAGAGCGTATGTGAAGAAGTACACCCCTACAGGGTTAACATCATCTATTCGAATAGTCGCGTCCGCGGTAAAGGACTACCTGGTTGCCTATATAGTTCATAGACAAGTAAATGGATACTCCTAAAAGCCTCAAGACAAGTGTGAGTGCCGTGGATGGCCCTTCCGTAGGATGACGGAGGAGGATCCGTGGTAGTGTATTGTTGTGGTGAGTAGTGGACTCGTGTGCGCAAAACATTTACAAGTTGTTGTCTCGTAGGATAGTTTAGCCAAGAGTCAAATCTGGCTTGCTGCAATAAACTCCACTACCCTTTGTTGATAATGTGCATGTATGTAGGATCTGATGTAAGTCTTGTTGAGTACCTTTGTACTCATGTTTGCTTAATTACTGTTGCAGAAGAGAACACCGCCCCCTCCGATGGGTTCTATGTAGATCTCGACGTTGACGAGTGACTTACCGCCCAGGTGGTGATCCTGAACCGTGAAGGGCCTTGTAGATAGACAGCCTTCGTCAAGCCTTCTTACTTTCTAGTTGTCTGTACTCAGACAAGTTTGCTTCTGCATGTGCATGTATGTTTGTATGACTTGATTGTTGGGTCGTGTGGCCCCTACCTGTATGAACATGTTATGTATGGCTCTCTGGAGCCTTCTAAATAAAGTACTTGAGTTGTAGAGTTTTGTTGTGATGCCATGTTGTATTTGCACATATCGAGCATATTGTGTGTATGATTTGAAATGCTTGGTATGTGTGGGATCCGACAACCTAGTTGTCTATCCTTGGTAGCCTCTCTTATGGGGAAATGTAGTCTGGTGCTTCCACTGAGCCATGGTAGTCTGCTACAGCCCAGTTTACCGGAGTCCTGCTAGCCCAGTTACTACTGCTCCGGAACACTTAGACTGGCCGGCATGTGATCCACTTCGTTCATGTGTCTATCCCTTCGGGGAAATGTCACGCGGTGACTTCCGGAGTCCTGCTAGCCTGCTATAGCCGGGGTTCCAGGAGTCCTGTTAGCCCAGTTGCTACAGCTCGGATTCACACGCTGATGACCGACATGTTCGATGCTGGTTCATGTATGCCTGTCCCTGTAAGTTAGTGCCATTTTGGGTTCACGACTAGTCATGTCGGCCCGGGTTCTCTGTCATATGGATGCTAGCGACACTATCATATACGTGAGCCAAAAGGCACAAACGGTCCCGGGCCAGGTAAGGAGACACCCATGGGAATACCGTGCGTGAGGCCGCAAAGTGATATGATGTGTTACATGCTAGATCAGTGTGGCTCAGAATCGGGGTCCTGACATCTTTGATCTCTTATATGCATGATTATTTATAGTCTCGTATTTCTTCTTCGAATCTTTGGTTTAGTTAGGCCAACTAGATCGATTTGTATTGCCATGGGAAGAGGTGCTTTGTGATGGGTTCGATCTTGCGGTGTCCTCTCCAGGTGACAGAAGCGGCAGCGAGGCACGCATGTATCATTGCTATTAACGATAACAAGATGGGGTCTATTCCTACATGAATAGATCTTGTATACATCATGTCATGATTCTTATTGCATTACTCCGTTTCCCCATGAACTTAATACACTAAATGCATGCTCGATAGCAATCGATGTGCGGAGTAATACTAGTAGATGCAGGCAGGAGTCGGTCTACTAATCTTAGATGTGATGCCTATATATCGATCATTGCCTTGGATATCGTCATAATTATTCGATCTTCTATCAATTTCCCAACAGTAATTTGTTTACCCACCGTATGCTATTTTCTCGAGAGAAGCCACTAGTGAAATCTACGGCCCCCGGGTCTATCTTTTATCATAATTTTTTCAGATATATTTTTATTTGCATTTGTTTTCCGATCTATTATTCTAAAAACCCAAGATACTTTGCTGCACTTTTTTTCTTTAATTATTTTATTTTAAGTTTTTGCAAGATCTATTTATCCAAACTTATGCAAACCGTTCTATCTTTTTACCGAGGAGGGATTGACAACCCATCTTATGCGTTGGGTTGCGAGGATTTGTTATTTGTGTGCAGGTACCATTTACATAGTGTTGCTTGCTTCTCCTACTGGATTGATACCTTGGTTTCATAAATGAGGGAAATACCTACCGTAGCTATACTGCATCATCCCTTCCTCTTTGGCAAAATACCGACACAGTTTCAAGCCGCATCATGCTCCCTCAGTAGAAAGGAGCAAACAACAGCCTACACAGCTGACGGTGTCCTAGGTTGGGGGTCCTAACCTAGTCATCCCATTCTCTTCGGGTTGGGCCGATTGACCCTCATTCATGGTCAAGTTGGACTGCGGAGGTTGTATGCAGGAGGCGTGATCGAGACTACCTCCACCAAAGACTTGACGTATACTCCAAGATCTCTACCGCCGCCTTGCTCCTAGATACCGACCTTGTAACCTTAGGTACCCTCTCTAGCGTGTACATAAGCCACGGGGTTTAGCCCATAGAGGGGACGTCAACAAAAAATCATTCACCTAGCCCTAGAGTTAGACCACACATTATGATCTCGAGGTAGATCAACTTTGTACTTGATACATCTCCATCAATATAAACAAGAGCAAGACATAGTGTTTTACCTCCATCAAGAGGTCCCAAACCTGGGTAAACACCGTCTCCCTCATTCCTGCTACCCTTGATCCGAGATCCACAGCGCGGGACCCCCTACCCTGAGGTCTGCCGGTTTTGACACCGACATTGTGCTTTCATTGGGAGTTCCGCTTTGCGATCAACGGAAGGATCGATGGGATAGCCGATCAATGGCCTCGAGCATATGGGGCTCATCTCCATGATCGAAGCTTCGGTCACAAAGTTGTCTTCACGTAAAGTTGAGGCAAACTATGATTCTTCCATGGTTCCTGCAGGGAATGCCCCCGAGGATGAGGGGCTGAAGTATCTCTTGGAAAGTGAGTCAAACAACGGCCTACCAGAGGCCGCCAAGGAGGACGATCTCCAGAATAGTTCGGCCAACCCGACGGCCACGAATCCGTCATCAAAGGAATGGGGCTATATCTTTGGACTAAACTGCGAAAATGCCAGAATAGAGTGCGAGAAAGCAATCCGGAGCCATCATATCCATTTAGTGTCTCCAGTATCTAGTTCTAGTTGTATAGATCGGGATACAACTTCGGGCGTCCGTTACCATGGACACAGCTATTCGAACAGATATACTTCCCTGCAGGGGTGCACCAACTTACCCAACATGATCGATTAGCTTTTGTTGGACACACTTTTCTGGGTCATGCCCGGCCTCGACTGATCAACACACCTAGTCCTACCTAGACTCAATAGAGAGGCCATCACGCCGGTCTACATCCTAAATGTGAAGGGGTCATGGGCCAATCATCTGCAATCACGCGCATTGCACGACCGGGATCAGTCCTGGCTACCTCTTTATACAAAGCAGGTGCTTACGCGGACCACCCGGGCGCGTGCCGCTAAACTGCTGACGTCTGAGAGCTTTCGGAAGAAACGTATGACTCTGAGTTCCCATACTTATTCCCGCATGGTGGTCAGTGCGAAAAGGCTAGAGGCCTACACGAATCACATATCCAAACCCGTTAGTGTCTTGGGAGCGTGTGGAGATGCTCAACGGTCCACGATATGTGGTCCCGTCGCCCCGTCTTGCGGACTTACGACAAGGGCCAAGAATGTCAGGCCATGCCGTGTAATTATCTCACGGGTACCCTCATGGCCAACCCGACTCCAGTAACTCCCGTGGGTACCCCTCGGGGCCGACCAGACTTCAACAAGGTTCTGAGGTAAAGTCAAAGTAATTGTGTGTCTATAACATCAAGGGGTAATCCAAGGAATCACCCGCGATGGATTCCCACTCGATGTAACCGTCAAGGTGAAGTTGGAGGAATCACCCTCGAAGGGTTCACACTTGAGGTGTTGCACGAAGAGTCTTCATTAAGAGTGGTGAAGAAGGAATCACCCTTCGTAATCCATGACTAATTAGCTACACTATAGAGATATCATCAGGAGTGCGTTATGAGGTATCACCCTCGGCACTTGATAGTGCCTCTGCAGAGTCGTACAACTAAGGGGCGTGCGGTGATGTGTCGGTCTCTACACATCGATCACGTTGATCGAGACATCTGGCAACAAAGCGGGGGTAACATGGACAAGGTGAGGGGTCACTGATGGATCACTACTCAACTTATACTAAGCATATAGGATAACAGGTAAGGTAACAATAGCAGGTTACAAAAGTAGGCTATGCATCAGAATAGGAGCTATCGAACAACAGTAGCAAAATCTAATGGAAGTATGAGAGAGAAGGAATGGGCGATATAGGAATGATCAAGGGGGTTTTGCTTGCCTGGAAGCTCTATAGAAAGAGGCTGGACATCAGTTGTGTAGTCGTACCCGGGAGCAGCATTGGTCTTGGGGTCTACCGGGGAGAAGAAGGGGAAGAAACAATAAAGATCAAGCAAAAAAATGCATCACAATGCATGACGTGGTAATATGTTGTGCTAGGGGTGACATAACAAAGTGCTACATGTTACAGATGAAGCGGGAAAACATCTGAGAATGTTTTTCCGGCATTTGGCAGTTATCGGACAGATGAACCGGAGGGGAATGATCCATGTTCATCATGATAGAGGCAAGTGACAAATGAGTGGATAGCATATTCGGATTCGCCATATTTTTCTAAGTAATTTTCAACTATAAACTGTTTTCATCCGAGTTATAGATTGTTTTGTATGATTTTTCAAAGATTTAAACAATTTTTAAAAATTCTGGAATTCATATTAATTTTAAAATTAAATAGCAAAAAGCTATGCACCCAAAACTGTACCCAGCTGTACAGCATAGAGGCTGATAGTGGGGCCACTAAGCTTAGTCGGCATCCCAGTCAGCAGTCAACATTTGACTCGTTGATTGGTCAAACCTAACCAGTGGGCCCCACTGGTCAGTGAGACAACTAAGAAATATGTTTAAAATAAACCTAATTAACCTAAATAGTCAGCGGGGTCCACCTGTAAGTGTCTAATTAAATTAAACTAATTAATTTAATTAGTTTTAGTTAGTTAAGGGGTGAGTCCCACATGTCAGTGTCATGGGGGCATAGCTAGCCTGTTGACCATGGTCAATGTGGTCAACTGGTGCCAGGGGCCAACTAGCAGTGGCCCAGGGGTGGGCCCTAGGCCAGCCACGTCAGCGGGCCACGACAAAGTTGCTCTGGCGACCATTTTCGCGACAGGGCGCTCAGGAGCTTGCCGGGTTTCGTCTACAAGGGGTCATTTTGGCCCGTGTGATGGCGCGTTCGAGCGTGGCTGTGAAGCCACGTCGATCTATGGGGGTAGTGCGAGCTAGGTTGGCCGGAGACGAGCCCTCAGCGACAGCAGGCGGCAGCGCAGTTGGGAGCTTCACGGGGACAGCAAGGCGGGGCACTAGCGGCCCATCTAAGCACCTATGCGGCATCTAGGCGGCACCAGGAGCATGACAATGCCACTGGGTCGAGCGGAGGAGCATGGGAGCACGGTGCTCGCCGGCCATGGCGGACGGCAGAGCACGGCATAGCGGCGGCACGAATATGGAGAAGAGCAGGGGAGAGAGGGGTTCGGTGGGGGTGCTCACTGCGGTTCTGCAGGTGTGCTAAAATGGGCTCGGGGGAGGCCTGACGGCGCCAGAATCAAGGAGGATCATCGGCAACCATAGAGGAAGAAGACGGCGGTGATCTCGCAAAGCAGAGGCTCCAAGCTCGAGCTGTTCTATGCAGACGACATAGTCGACTTAGGCGGAGCTCGTGGGCACGCTAGCGAGGTGCGGGGAGGACGGCGGCCACGAGTTCTACGTAGGGGCGGCCATGGCTGCACTCGGGAGAGAGGGAAGAGGTTGAGAGAGGGCGAGCGCGAGTGGGAGTGGGGCAGGAGACCGGGGAGGAAACCGAGGAGCCGAGGGGGTGGCGTCTGCTACCTCTTGAGCTTGCTTTGGTTTTTCCCTTGAAGAGGAAAGGGTGATGCAGCAAAGTAGAGTAAGTATTTCCCTCAGCTTTTGAGAACCAAGTTATCAATCCAGTAGGAGACAACACAACAAGCCACCGAATACCTGCACAAACAAACACCAACTTGCACCCAACGTGACAAAGGGGTTGTCAATCCCTTCACGGTTATTTGCAAAGTTAGATCTGATATAGATGGATAAACGGTAAAGTAATATTTTTGGTATTTTTGGTTTATGGAACGGAAAGTAAAAGATTGCAAAGAAAGTAAATAGGAAACTAAAATTGTAGATCGAAACTTATATGATGGAAAATAGACCCGAGGGCCATAGGTTTCACTAGAGGCTTCTCTCAAGATAGAAAATATTACGGTGGGTGAACAAATTACTGCCGAGCAATTGATAGAAAAGCGCAAAGTTATGACGATATCTAAGGCAATGATCATGAATCTAGGAATCACGTCCGTATCAAGTAGACCGAAACGATTCTACATCTACTATTATTACTCCACACATCAACCGACTCCCGCCTGCATCTAGAGTATTAAGTTCAAAAGAACAGAGTAACGCATTAAGTAAGATGGCATGATGTAGCAGAACTAACTCAAGAAATATGATGAAAACCCCATCTTGTTATCCTCGATGGCAACAATACAATATGTGTCGGTTCCCCTTCTGTCACTAGGATCGAGCACCGCAAGATTGAACCAAAGCTAAGCACTTCTCCCATTGCAAGAAAAACCAATCTAGTTGGCCAAACCAAATCGATAGTTCGAAGAGACTTGCAAAGATATCAAATCATGCATATAAGAATTCAGAGGAGATTCAAATAATATTCATAGATAAGTTGACCATAAATTCATAATTCATCGGATCTCGGCAAACACACCGCAAAAAAGTATTACATCGAATAGATCTCCAAGAACATCTAGGAGAACATGGTATTGAGAATCAAAGAGAGAGAAGAAGCCATCTAGCTACTAGCTATGGACCTGTAGGTCTGTGCTAAACTACTCGCGCTTCATCGAAAAGGCAATGGTGTTGATGTAGAAGCCCTCCGTGATCGAATCCCCCTCCGACAGGATGTCGGAAAAGGCCCCTAGATGGATCTCACGGGTATAGAAGATTGTGGCGGTGGAAAAGTGGTTTCATGGCTCCCGTGGTAGGTTTTGGGGTATTTGAGAATATATAGGCGGAAGAAGTAGGTCGGTGGAATCACGAGGGCCCACAAGGGTGGGGGCGCACCCTACCCCCCTGGGCGTGCCCTCCGACCTTTGTGGCCGCCTCGTGGCTTTCCTGACGTGCACTCCAAGCCCTCTGGATGTCTTCTGGTCCAAGAAAAATCATCGCGAAAGTTTTATTCCGTTTGGACTCCGTTTGGTATTCCTTTTCTGTAAAACTCTAAAATAAGGAAAAAAATAGAAACTGACACTGGGCTCTAGGTTAATAGATTAGTCACAAAAATCATATAAAATAGCATATTAATGCATATAAAACATCCAAAACAGATAATATAATAGCATGAAAGAATAAAAAATTATAGATACGTTGGAGACGTATCAGCGTCCTTATCCCCCCGCGGCGGAGCCGGCGGGGACGGGCGCGCGCGCATCCTCAGTCGGTCATTGTAGTGAGGTGGGGATGACCGGGGGGAGAGGTGGGCTGGCCCGTCAACTGTGGACTAGGGCCCAGTCTGCCTAGCCCTTTTCTTTTCTCTTTTTTATTTCTCATTTCTTATCTGTTTCATGTTTTATTTTCTTTAGCCACTAATTGGCTTTTGTAAAATGTGCAACTTGTCACAAAATTACCAATGCATTATATAGCACTGCCACAAAAAGTTTGAAATTTATTTAAAATAGTGTGTATTTTTCACAAATTAGAGAAGTATTAAAATATTGGTTTGGCCCCAATTTAACTGTTTTAGGGCATTTATTTACTTTATAAAATGTTGGTTTCTTCATGACAATTACTTAGTGATTATTTGCAATATTATGAACATTTTTGCCCTAGTGTTTGGTGAAATAATTTCGAGAATTTATAATTTAATTTTGAATCTGAAATCAGAGGGGGGATTTGAAATGAGATATGAACTCATTGTGATCAAGCACTGTTACATAGACGCCGATGGTTGCTTCTATGGTCGTCGAGTCGTGAAGGGATGGTGTGCGCGGAGGTTGGCAGGAGGCGTTGCCGCGTCACATCTCATGGTGTCCTGCATCGCCAGTTTCAATTGCGACTCCACGTCCATCCCTGTTTGGCTTCACCCTACGCCCAGCCAGCCCTCGACACGACCGATTGGCCACCTGAGCAGCCCTCCGCATAGTCGGCTGAACGGCCCTCGCACACCCGCGCAGAGCCGATGCACGCGGGTGTCGCAGCACGCGTGTCCCATGTGAGGCCAAGAAACAGGCCCACACGCAAGCCACCGGTGTTACCACAATGCATGTCCAGGCTGGTGCGACCGAGACGCCCCGCCGGGTGCGCCGACACCGACAGGCAGGTCCGTCATGGCCATCGCGCACGGGCTAGCACGGTAAAATGCTCCTGTAGGCGCATCCAAAACCGTCCATCCGGGCGCGCACCTGTGGTCCACCCGTCATGGACCTCGCAAGCGAGTCACCTGGGCGCGCATCCGCGGTCCATCCATCATGGACCTCACAGATGGGTCACCCGGTTGCATCAGACGGCATGGAAAGCCCCCGAGAGGCCCTCGTGACACACCACCCCGAAACGGAGGGTGAGGAGGGCTCGCTTGCCCTCAAAGCCCTGAAAGACGAGTGCAGCAACATCCTTTTTATAGGAGTACTGTACCTGACAAGTATATACTATAGTATGATGGTAACCTGGATGGTTTTAGCTTAACATGAGGAGCACCTTACTAGCATGTAAAATAGCCATCAAGGTTTCAATTAACAGGTACTGTATCAGAGTCGAGCATTACAGTGCATCCTGGGCTCTGACAGGGGACCAAGCATTAGAGTTGGCTCAATCAGCCAGTTGGGTGTCTGTGGTCACAGGTCCAACTCCCGTACTGGCGGATTAGATTAGTTGCATTCGATGGACCGATCAGCTAGGCTTGGCTACGACTACGGTAAGCTGTCCTCCATCATCTCGGTCGAGCTAACCTAAGCTAGCCTGCCAGTCTCGCTCTTTCTTCTTCTTTTTTTGAAGCTGCCTGCCAGTCTCAGCTCGGTTGATGATGCATGTGCCACCGGGAATATGCAACCGAGTGAGCCCACGGAAAATATCTGGCAATGGAAAGCCCACCGGCCGATAAGCTCATGCATGTTCGATGAAGCTTTTTTTTGTGTGTGTGAAGCGTGTGGTGAAACGTCCCTCTTAATCCATGATCTTGTTATATTAAGCTGGCCCGCAATCTTTGGCTTTGGCCCGGAAACGATTATAGGTAGCCACACGCACGTACGTAGACAAAAGCCGGAAATATTCTTACCTCTAGGCTAGCTGGAAACACAAAAGCAGCTTAGCAACTTGCACCTGAATCCACGTCATACGAGTTATTCCCTCGATCTATTTTCGTTCTTCTTCCTGGGGAGGAACAGAGGTCTCTGTTCTTGATGTACGGTGGGAATAAACACCACATCTTTAGCAAAAAACAACAAATAGAGAAACCCAGATATGCCATGACAGTATGATTGCGCAAAACCGGACGAGCTAAGCCGAAGGGGACGGCACGCAAGACGCAACATGGACGCCGACGTGACGGGTCGCGGCTAGCTCGCCATGCCCGCGACATGGGAACCCCAGCGGCACATCGACGGACTGGGAGCGCGCGTGGCAACAGCGAACTCACTAATTAAGCCCCCACTCCTGCACAAACCCAAACCCGTTGCGTACTTTGAATTTCTTATATTACACAATCACAGGACGGACGCGTAGTACGCGCGTACTAGGCCCCAACCAAATAATTCCACGGACCCCCGATCGGCCGAGCGACCCCGCGATTGGATTCCCCGTGATGACGCGCCCCCAGTTGCGCCGTCGCTTTCGCCAAAAGGCTGGAGCCGGCCACCGCGAGCGCGCGCGCCCAGGCGTTCGTTGGCCAAGTGTGCGTGCGCGCGGCCGCCGATCATCATACGTGCACGACGACGGCCGTGCCGGGGCCTCCCCAGCCCATGACACGCCAATTATGGATTCCATGTTGAGGTCCTCCCCGGGGCCGGCCGCTCAGAATGCACATTATCGATCTCTCTGACTCTCATCTTATCTCCAACTTTTAACCGCCTTTTGGCACCTGATCCGCCGGGAGAGCTCCAGCAGCTTCCTTCCTCCCTTCCTGCACCCCGTCTGCAGCTGCAGTGGAAGTGTGAGTTAGTGAGTGAGTGCCATCGATGATGGAGGCGCAGATTGCCCCGACAAAAGTCAATGCCTAAACAATGCCCCAACTTTACATGCGGGCGGGCTAGTGCTCCGACGTCGCGGTCGAATGCTGCGATCCAGGCATCATCGGCACGCGATCCATCAAAAGGGGGGACGAACGAACGCGGTGCCCTGCCGCCTTTACATCACCTCAAGCCAGGTCCACTTCGCTCGCTCGCTCAGCCACAGTGCTGATTGCTGAATGCATTGCACGCTCGGCCCTGACGGTGAATGCAAATGTGGCCTACACGGAGCATCTGTATATATCTCCTTTCTAGGACTGGACTGGGCTGGATAGGATTGGATTGAGAGGAGAGTTTTACTTTGGCCACCACACCCCACCTTGCATTGCATGCTTTCCTTCCTTGATCGGAGAGTGATGGATGGATGGAACTCGAGTTCTTTGCTGCTGATATATCCATCCTGCTACTACTTCTTTTAATCTTTTTTCCCGGCTCTCGTCCACTTTTTCTTTCTTTATGGTATCCAGATTTAGATAGGGCGGTCGGCTTTCTGCAAATCAAAGTGTGCGAGAAATTCCACTCTGATACCCTACACTACACACGAGGATGGATCATGGTGATGGTGGGGACGTACGTGCGTGTGGCTACCAGGATAGACAGGCGTACCGGGTTCAGTTAGCAGCGCGAGTTTCGGCTTTCCGGCTCCGACGGGGCCTATCTATCTATCGTCTGGTTCAGCTACGCTACGCACAGCAGTACCAGCCGTCCGATCAGCAGGAGATAGACATGGTGTGGGGGCCGGCGCGCCTGTTAAGTACAGATCTTGGATTTGCTGGATGTTGCCACCTGTAATGAACTCGAGTGTCATCTCATCTCGTCAAGCCTTTGATCATAATTGATCACATCCTGCGTCTGCAATTGTGTTTGCAAATTGCCGTGCTAATATATACAGGGCTAGCTAGTGTATGCCTGCCCCCACTTGGCTGAACGAACAGCTTGGGTTGCAATGATTTCCCCTGATGGGAGGAATATGTCCGTGCCTTTGTAAAGCTTGATTGAGTGTAGCTCGCTTTCACGTCATGAGCTCCCCTCCTGAACATCATGTCTCGGGTTCTCTCCCTTTTATCCACCACCTCCGAGCATCTTTCTCTATTTCCACTTCTTTTCGACCCGGAAATTCGACCCGTCCATTTCCGCCTAAAGCGCATTGTATCTGGTCGATCTACCAACACGTTAGACTTAGATCATTGGTGCCATTAAGTTGCTGGGATGTCATCGGTGTCTGCCTATACCTGTATGGATATCAACTTTACTGAGTCACCCACGATGGTGAGCGTAGAGAGAGACTCGTAGTGCGGCCTCTCTCACCTTTCACTGTCCGCAAGGATAAATCATGCAACAACAGGGCATCATATCCCAACCCAGATGTAAAAGACAATGGAATAGCATTGGATGCTAAATTATAAAGTTTGGTTCTTGCTTAGACACAACATGAGATGAACCAACTGTTTCGTCGTCACTCAAGAAAATGTATATGCGGATGCTGCGTCTGAAATGTCAATTCTTCAGGTGTTCTCGGCAGGACGTTTGTTGTATTCTTTCCTGCCGGCTTAGCCTGCGAGCATACGTGGAGAATTTACAATTACTTGTTACCGCCGCTGTGAGAGAACAAGATGAGATGAACACATACCAGTATTGTGGCATTCAGACATCAAATCTTTAAATCGTAGTAAGAGTATGTAATTGTGTGTGACCGGTCGTTCCATTGCTCTCTGCATTCCCTATGCTGCCGAGTAGGGAGATTCGAGATGGGTTCTCACTATCCCTGTAAGACAAAGATACGACTTCGCATGCTCGCTGAAAACAGAGGATATGACAAGGAACCATCAGACGAAATTGGGCAGTCGCCTGGTACTTGGAGAACGACAATTTTCGGTCCAGTTGAGGCTTCATGTCCCAACCAGCATTTTTTGAGGCAGTATTTTTACATGGTTTTTGAGGCAGCTTAGTTCAGTCATGCAGTTCTCACCTAAAAAGAGGCAAAAGAATGCGCTCCTGGTGAATCAAACTTGAGACCTCCCTCGTCTTACCACACTACGTTTACCAAACCACCACCAAGCTAGATCTGCTAAGAACCAACGTTTCCCTTCTTTTATTCTTTCATTTTTCCTTTTTTTCATCTTTCCTTTTTTCTTTTTTTCTTTCCTTTTTAAATTTTTATGTACTGTTTACAAATTGGATGAACTTTTTGTCAAATCTTCTGGACTTTTATCAAAATCGATGAACTTTTTCTCAAATCTGCTGAATTTTTTTCAAAATCGATGAACTTTTTCAAATTTGATGAGCTTTTTTTCAAAATCGATGAACTTTTTTCAAATTCCGTGAACATTTTTTCAAAATCGATGAACTTTTTTTTAGATTCGATGAACTTTTTCCAATTATGATGATTTTTTTTCCAAATTTGATGAACTTTCTTTCAGATTCGATGAATTTTTATTGAAGATCAATGAACTTTTTTCCATTTTTGTGAGTTTTTTCTTTTAAATTCGTCAACCTTTTCTTAACCAGTGAACTTTTTTGTGAACAATTTTTTAATTCCTAATTTTCCAATAAACTTACACATATTTTTTGAATAGTCAAGGGTCAACTGGCCAGACCGGTCAATTGGTGAAACTTTTTCCATATTAGTGAACCTGTTTTCTTTCAAATAGCGCTGCTAGATTAGCTCACAGGAAGCGCGCGCTGCAGTAAATCACTAGTAGGCGAGTGGTCCAGTTGTAGCCATTCTCTTCCGCGGTATGTGCGGCCTGAGTTCGACTCCGCGCGACGCATGCCTTTTTTGGTAGGACCTCCCGTACCATGCCGTAGGCGTGCCTTCTTTGAACCGCGTGAGAAGATGGGCCGGCCCATTTCCCGTGTGCGCGAAGTTTTATTTTTTGTTTTTTCTCTTTTTTGTGTTTTTCTCCTTTTCCTTTTCTAGAATTTTCGTTTTCCTTCTTTTTTTCGTTTTTACATTTCTTAACTTTTATTGTTCAGTATACGGTGAACATTTATTTCAAATATGGTGAAAAAAATCGTAATATATGATGAACATTTTTTTTATACGTCAAACTTATTTTCAAACATACGGTAAACATTGCGCTGGCCTTGAACAAAGGCTCCCCTGTTTGGCGTCCGCAAAAGGCTCCCCAGTTATACGCGACACCTAATATACAATAGGACCTCTCCTAGAAAGAGCACCCCGTCTCCTCAAGCATTTTAGCTGCCACGTACTACTGGGATGGCCGCATAACACATTTCCAGTCGTGCTGTCACTAGCGGTTTGGGGAGTTTTAGGATGGTTCCGATCTGGGTTTTTCTTTTCTGTGTTCCTTTCAAGTTTATCGGTCATCTTTAGTTTTCTCATTTTTACGTATTTTCCTATTTGTTTTATTTTTCATTTTTTTCCTCTTCTCCTCTTTTTTCGTTTTTATATCTGAGTTGACTTCTTTCGTAAGCATTGAAAAAAAACAGATACATGTTGAACATTTTTCGAAAAAATATTGAACATTTGTATGAATACATATTGAATATTTATCAAATGCACATTGAACATTTTTAACTACAATATTATATTTTTTGAAAAAAAGTTGAACATTCTTCCAACATATCATGAACTTTTTTCTATTATTATTTCCATTTTGTTTTCATCTTCTATTCTTTTTGGGTTTTGTTTTTCATCTTCTATTGTTTCTTGTTTTTGTTTTCCATTTTGTATTCCTTTTTTATACTTTTATTTTTTGTTTTTATCCTCCTTTAGGAATATTATTGTATTTTCAGATACATGTCATTTTTTAGTACTGATTGAACATTTTTCATATACAGGTTCATCATTTTTCATATACACATTGAACATTTTGCCAATACAGGATGAACAGTTTTTCAAAATGCTCATTTTATATAATCACAAACTTATTAAAATACATTGGCGACTATTAATTAAATATATGTTTTCAGATTGCAAATACGAGTCAAACATATTTCAAAATGCACGGTGTTTATTATATGAATATCTTGATTTTAATGTAAATGATGAAATATTTTCTAAATAAACATGACCATTTTTAATAGCTTATTAACATTTTTGAAAATATGAGATGATTTAAAAAAACTCATGGTGAACGTTTTTTATTACATGATGGAATTTTCTTCATTAACTTACGATGAACATTTTCTAGTACATTTGGATTTTTCTTGATACGCAATAATAATTATCAAACTAGTAAAATGAAAATATTCCACTAGCTATATATTTTTATAACATTTTTAAATGGATGTTCTAGCAAGTGGTCTTTGACTCGCTAGCAATCCTGAGTGGCTGACCAGATTTGAAAAGTGGGAGCCCCTCTAATCCATAATATAAAAGGTAACCATGCGAAGAAGCGTGAATGCACTTAATACATATTTTGATTTTGTAAAAGCCATAACTTTTGAATCCAAAAGTGGAATTATGAGTCATTTTCATCATAGATATCGTATGTGTATATTTGGACAAATATTTTGTGTGCCATTTAGTCTCTGTTAGGTGGAATTGTCAAACAGTCGATATGCAACTTCCCCTTTCACGTGGAACTAAAAGTTTTAACAATGGGCACCCCTGTCGAACTACCTTACTAGTGAGAAGTGCAACTTGGTCTGCTGCTCCAGTCACTTATTTACCAGTCGATGTGCAACTTTTCCTCATCCGTGAATGTGCAGTTTTCACTACTATCACCCCCGCCCCATTTTTATAAGTTTTGACACTCTTTTCAATGCCAACTTTCGTGCCATATGATGAAGTCAATTAGGGATCAACTAGTAGACTTCTAGAATGCAAATTTTGGCTGGATTGCCGAAATAAGCTAGGTAGAGGGCAACTTATTTTGACAGCCATCCATAAGTCCCAAAAGAATTGGCCTATAGACTTGCTCCAAAAGTGTCACGTAAATGTGCATGCACCCACCGTGTGGGGCTCGCTAATTTTTTCTTTAGGGATAGCAAGGTAACATGCAGCGCCCCACTTATGTGCAGGGGAGATAGCACTTCGATTTTTTCTAGCAAGAATTTTCATTAACATATTTAATGAGTCCAAAAAATTTAAATAAATATGTAAAACATATTTTCAACTAGCAAATGTTAACAAACTTGGTAAAATGTTCACAAAATATGAAAAGGTTCATATATACACAAGCTGCTTCAAAATTTTAGAAAATGATTATAAATTTTAAAAATGCTCACAATATATACAATAATTTTTTAAAATGTTCCATAAATTTTCTAGAAAAAATAAAAGTGTTTTTAAAATATTATTAATTTACATATGTTTTTAATAATTTTATAATTTTTGAGAATACAGAAAAATGTTGACCGATTATGAGAAAAAAATAGTAAATTTAAGTAATCAACAATTTTTGACAAAAATATATTCCCAGCCTTTAGAAAATGTTAGCATACATAACAAATAAAGAATTTTCAAAATAATTATTAATTGTTAAAAATTTATGAATTGAAAAAGGAGAAATATGAAGAGAGAAATAAAAAATGAAACTGTAACAAAAACGAAGTAACTCCTTCAACCTGAAAATGAAACTTCCCCGAGCGCGAGAGAGCCCAGGAAACCGAATCGGCCTCAGGACGAAGGTTCACTCCCGCCAGATCAACTACGAGCCCGTCCCAACAGGCTCGTTCGTTATCGAGAAGGGGTCTTTTGAAGGAGACCGCAGGTAAGCTGGTGCGCAGCGCATCTGCCACTAGGATATCAACGTTAGTAACCAGCTGATAGGCTAAGGAATGACTTTTCCACAAGGGTTTCGAGCCAAACCAGTGGTCCAACCAAAACCGTGTTGAGGACCCATTGTTGACACAAAACTTGGCTCCTAAGGTGAATGTCGGCATAACTTTCTGGATCCCATTCCAAAAAGTTGATCCCTTAGCTTTGGAAGTTAGGAAATTCCCATATGGGAAGTATTTAGCGCGGAGAATATCTGCCCAGAGCCCTTGCTCGTTTTGGGAGAGTTTCCAAATCCACTTGGTTAAGAGAGCGACGTTCATTAGCTTCGAATTAAGAATCCCAAGTCCTCCAAATTTCTTAGGGCGACAGAGCGCGGCCCATTTGATGAGGTGGTACTTCTTTTTGATCCCCGTTCCTTCCCAACAGAACTTGGATCGGGGCGTATCAAGCCTGGCATGAACCCCATCAGCCAGCAAGAACATGCCCATCATGAACAGAGGAAGGGAAGACAGGCTGGAGTTAGTTAGGATTAGTCTGGCCGCTGAAGAGAGGAAACGACCGCGCCAGGGGCTAACCCTATTTGCCACCTTGCCATACAAGGGCTCCCATTCCAGAATGGAGATGTGCTTATCCGAGATAGGCAGGCCCAAATACTTAATTGGAAAGCTCCCTAGCTTACAATTAAGTAGATTGGCTACTCGAGAAGCGAGCAGAGGATCCATCCCAATGACTATTACCTCACTCTTAAGGAAATTGATCTTAAGACCAGAGATGATTTCGAAAGCAAGGAGGATAAGTTTGACCGAGGCTACGCTATGATCGTCAGGCTCAAAGAGCAGCAAGGTGTCGTCCGCATATTGGAGGTGGGTGAGTCCACCCGGGATAAGGTGAGAGACCACCCCGCGGATGTGTCCGGCGTCCTTAGCCTTATGGATCATGGCTGATAAGGCGTCCGCAACAAAGTTAAAGATCAGGGGCGAGGAGGGGCCCCCTTGCCTGAGACCTCGTTTGTTGCGGAAGAAGTTCCCAACCTCTCCGTTGATCGACACCGCGGTCTGGCCACCCGAGACCAGATTCATGATGCGGTGAACAAAGCCTGACTCGAATCCCTTCCGAGTCAGCACCTCGCGGATGAACTCCCGGTTCACGTGATCATATGCTTTCTCAAAGTCGAGCTTTAGGAGCACGGCCTGTTGCCTGGTGCGTTTAAGCTCGTGGATAGTCTCCTGCAACACTATCGGCCCTTCGAGAATGTTGCGACCTTTGAGAAAACCAGACTGACTACGGTTGATAACGCGCTGCGCGGCCGGTGCAAGTCTGGTCGCATACGCCTTTGAGCATATCTTAAAAGGAACGTTAATGAGAGTGATAGGACGGTACTGCTTGATAGTGTCGGCCCCTTTGACTTTGGGAATAAGGCTAATCACGCCATAGTTAAGGCGTGAAACATCTACCGTACCTAGCGCAAAACCATTGATAATCCCGTAGAAAAGGTCTTTGAACATCGGCCAGAAGCGTCGAAAAAACGCGACCGGCCAACCGTCCGGGCCAGGCGCCGTGTCAATCTTCATTACACCCACGGCTTCGCCGATCTCCTCCGTGGAGAAAGTCAAAGCCAAGAGGTCATTTTCAGCTTGAGACACGCGGTCCTCTTCCCCCCGGAAGTCCGCCCGAAGCTGGAGATGCTTTTCCTCATCTGTTCCCAACAGATTGAGAAAGAAGTCATAGATATGAGCCACGATGTCAGCCTGACTAACCAAAAGCCCTTGATCAGATTGAAGTCTCAAAATCGAGCACTTCCGTTTACGGCCGTTGGCCAAGGCGTGGAAATATCTCGTATTCGCATCGCCCTTGGTAACCCACTTGACGCCACCCCGACGGCGCCAATATTCCTCCTCCCTGAGAATGGCGAGCACCTGGTTCTCGAGAGCGTAACAGTGGGCCCATTCGGCTTCCAGGAAGGGTCTAGAATCAGCCTGAACGTCTAGGGCTTTGATTTCAGCAATAATAGCTTCCCTAGGACGCTTCGCTTCGCTCCCATGGTTTGCACCCCACCCGCGGAGGAAACCCCGAAGGGTCCCAGCCGCCGCGATCCAAGTGTCTAGGGGGCCCCTGGAGCAGCTGACCGCAGCTCTGGCACGCTCCCAGCACGCCATGAGCAAGGGCCCGAAGCCCTCAATCTCAAACCACCCATTTTCAAAGAAAAACCGAGGGCTGCGCTTGATCCGATCCTCCCCCGAGGCTAGGATGAGAGGCACATGATCCGACCCAATACGTGTTTCCGCGACCAGCGTACACATGGGGAATAACACTTCCCAGTCGGAGGTCACAAAAACCCGGTCGAGGACACTGCGCACCGGCGACAGTTGCTTGTTGGTCCACGTGAATCTAGCGCCAGTCCTAGCGATCTCGCGCAGGGCGCATGATGCAATCGTGTTATTGAACAAATTCACTCTAGGCCAGTCAATGTTTGGATTATTCCTATCCGCTCCCGAACGGATAAGGTTAAAATCTCCCCTAAGAACAATGGGGACATTGGCGCCTTGCTTAGCCCCAACCAATCTTTGAATTTCACCCAAGAACTCAGCCGCCCTAGAGTGGTCAGTCGGGCCGTAAACGCAGACAATTGCCCAAGAAGCGAGCGAGATCCTGTGTTTAATCGTGACTGAAATGAAAAACACGCCCACATCCCAGCTTACAACATCGCACACATCACTGTTACATCCCAATAGGAGACCACCAGAATGGCCTATAGACGGCACCCAGCCCCAAACAAAACGATGAAGAGGATCGTAGGCAGCCAAATCTCTATACGTGAAATCAGCTTTAATCGTCTCCTGAAGTGCAACCACGTCAATGCGCTCCCTAGCAATGTATTCTTTAAGCTGGGTCCGACGGCCAGTGTGGCTGCAACCCCGAATGTTCCAAAAAAGGTAGCGTATCTAAATAATACGGTTGCGAAGGCGCACCCCTCTGGATGTCACCGGTTTTGCCACTTGTTTTTTAGCCGGGGCACGGCTTGTCGAGGGGATAGCCTCCACCTCCCTGGCGTCAGTGTTCCCACTCGCCACCACAACAGAACAGGGTCAGGGATGACCAGCGTCGTGGCCGAGGCCTCCCTGGCCTTAGCCAACGCGGCAACTGCGGCCAAATCCACTTGGGCATCTTCCCGAGCACAAATCAACGACACTAACTCGCCGCTCTCCGCGCCTACTTTAAAACCGATGTCGTCTAGAATTGAGACAAGTTCCGGGTCCGTAAAGGCATTCAGAATCTTAAAGGAGGGTGGGGGATTACCTGAGGTTTCGAGATTCTTCTCCGCCAGACGAAACTGCGCACTCTCCATGGAAGAAAGCTCACCCAGCTGGGCCTTGGCCCGAGCACTTGGCGCGCGCTGGGCCACTGGAGAAGCTCGAGAGCGATGTGCCTTGGCCGAGACGCCCGTGGAGCCCAGAGCCACCTGCAGGTTCACGCATGCTAGCGCAGTTGGCGATGGAAGGGAGAGCACCGCCGCGTTGGCCGAGGGCTTGCGACCAGCCGTCTTCTTGGGAGCACGCCCGGAGCCCCCCGCACTGCGACGGCTTGACAACGGGGTGTGCATGGATGGTTCGTTGAGCACCACACCCATGTCGGAGCCCAACAAACTGGGGGAGGTCGGGGCACCCGAGAGCATGGGGCCAGCAGTAGCCCGCTCCTTAAAACCAGACTGGTCAAAAGCCCCCAGCAACGCGAGCGCTGGTGGCGGACTGCTCCCAGTCGTGTCCGCCGTCGCAAGAGCGCCCGGCACCACCACTTCTCTGTCCTCCTCGAGCGCGAGGGAAGTGAGACCCAACTTATCCCAAGTCTCAGTATCAATCGACGTGTCCGGCATGCTGTCCTCATTCTCCTCATCACGGCAAGCCATCTCCACATCTTGCTGGTGGCTGCCAACTACGGTGGCCGGCCCTCCCTGAGCCACGGTCGCACCCTGCAGCAGCCCAGGCGCACCCACGGTCCCTGAACCCGGCTGGCCCAAATTGTCGCTAGGGCGAGGAGGGGCCTTGTCAGAACCAGACGCCACAGATCCCTCGCCCGAGCACTTCGGGAGTCTTACCACCTCCACCTTGATGTCAAATCCCTCATGGTTGAACCAAACTTGCACATATCCATTCATCTTGTCCGGAGCTTTGCATCCAAACTTCATCCTCACCGGTCCCATCTGGATGAGGGAGAGCTTGTCCACCACAATGGGCCTGCCCAACATCTTCATTCCTTCCATCAAGCGATCAACACACCGGTGCTTCTTGGGAATACCGTGGAGGCAGAGCCACACCTCCGGCATGGAGAGGGGCACAATGGTCTCCTGGATAGAATCGCGGACCCGCACCGTAATATCGTTGATAGAGAGAAACAGTTTACCACTAGACTTAGCCATGTGCAACAGATCCGCAGAAGGGAAGATAACCGCAAAATTGTTATCCCCCACTTGAGAAACCTGCCAATCCCAGTCACCCGCAAACATGTGCTTCAGCTCCTGCTTGAGCACACGCAGCGACAGCCTCCCTGGCTCCGCCGACAGAATGGCCCCATTAGCAGCCTGGAGGACATTGCCCTCTGCCTCCTCTTCATCGTCAAAGTCCAAGCAGAAAAAACCTTCCCCAGGAATCGCGCTGCCCATGATCTGAAGGTGGAGATGCTTACCCCGCGTCGGACAGAAGGCCGAGGCGTGCCCTTCCTGCTTACAGTTCACGCATAGGGGGGGGGAGGTGCACTTGTCCTGGAAATGCCCTGTACGGCCGCACTTGAAGCATTCGCCACCCTCTTCTTCGACGGGGATGGGCGCGTTCGCCGACCCACGCGGCGCATCCGGCAGCACCACCGCAAGCGGGGCAGCCGACGCCCGCGGCTTCTTGGCCAGCGGGTCCCCATGGCCACCACCACAAAGGGGATGCTCCATCGGCTTGTGCTCCAGTTCACGCCGCTTCGACCCAATCTTGCGCTTCTTCTTGCGCTCCTGCTGACCCCACCAAGGGGGAGGAGGACCCCAATCCCCCTCGCGCCCGTGGGATCCAGAGCCATAGCCTTGGCCATAGCCACCCCATAGCCCTGGTCGTAGCCTCCACCTTGACCTTGATCGTAGCCACCGCCTCCATCTTCACGCCCCGCCGCCCTGGCACGCTGGCCGCGCTTCGCCTGCTCCCTCAGCGCCTTCTCCCATCGCCTCTCTTCATCGGGGATCGGAGGATCCATCAGCCTCTTCTCCGAGCGCCGGTCGCCCATGGCTGCCACCTCAGCAAAGGAGCGAGTGAGTGGAGGGGGAGGGGGAAGGGGGGAGAGAGATCTGGCAAAGCGCCGAAATCGCTGCACCTCATTGGGACGGGCAGGAAACCCTAGTGAGGGGTCGCGCACGCCCCTGCGCAGCCATATATAGCGACGCGACCCGGGCTGATGGGCGCCTTTCTGGGAAGGTCACGGGGAACAAGGCCCACCCGAGCCTGGCTTAGAAACAAAAGCGACCCCCTGGCCACCTGCAGCCCCACCTGCTTCCAACCCAGATGACGGCTAGGCCCCAGGGCCGCCTGAGGCCGACCCAGGCCCAACGGACACGAGCTGGCCCACGACAGGCTCCTCTCCCCTCGGCGTCAGCCCTAGCGCCTCGGCCGTTTCCGCCACCCGCGCCGCCGCCGCCGACAACGCCGCCGACGAAGGAACGAGAGGGAGCGGCGGCCACTCCTCAGCCACCGCCAAGACCGCCTCGTGGACAGGGGACGACGGGGAGACGCACGCCACCCGCGGGCACCCCGCCGAGGGAGACGGGGGTCTCCAACACCGTACCGCCGAAGCACAAGATCCACAGCCCCCCGATGCAAAACGACAGCAACGGTCACCCCGAACGTCGCCGGTCTCCACCGCCACCCGAACGAAGTCACCGAGGGTCACGCACGCCGTCGGAGGAGCTAGCCGCGGCGAAGAGGTCTCGTCCTCCTCGTCGGACTCGTCCGTCGCCAGGGCCCAGAAGCGACCACCACACGTCCCCCGCCCCAACACCGAGGAGCTCACCGGGCAGAGGGAACCAGAGCACCACTCGGTCCACGCCGGACCTGCACCCACGCATCGGCCGCGCGAGATCTCCGGGGGCAGGGACGGAGCCGCCCTCGTCACCTAGGACCGTCGCCAACGGCTCGCCCGAGTTTGAAACCATCTCTCAAAGGAATGAATGTCACTCGGCAAAGAAAACAACGGTCATACATCTGGTCATCTAGCAATAAGGCGGCCCATCTGGCCGCAGCAGCCCATCCGATCAATTGGATCTCCGCATATCCATCAGCACGGGAAGCAGCGACCCAGCGATCAGAATCTAGAGACCCATCTAGCGCGCGAAAAATAATCCCTGGTGGAAATAGGCACTGGAGCGAGCCATCGAACTCCTGCCATGGCGTTCAGTCCCCAAGGGCACATGCAACCAAGCCACACCTGATACTTGTTTAATGGAAAGGCAAGTTGTTTTTTTATACAAACAATAGTCCCACCTCGGCTCTTGAAAACCCATCCAACCAACTTATATACACCTATAATTTAAAATTAATAAGCTGCCTAAAGAATTAAAGTAGAGGGTCAAAGTGGGTAAGGAGAAATAAGGAATAAATTCCGCTATTATTAGCCAGCAAGGAAAGGAAAGAGAAACTAAAAAAGGAAATGAATGGAATTTATAGGCTACATGTCCCGATGGAAAGAAAAGGAGAAATTAAAATAAGGAAAGAAATTATATCAAGAAAAGAGTGTCCTACTTCATGTAAAATGCATGATGGTTATCAACATGGCCGATATTTTCGTCCATTGTCCAATACTTTTTAAATTGTATATGTACGTGCAATACTATATGAACTTCAAGTCGTACATTCTCGACGGTCGCCTTCGGTCTAGGAATAGGGTGATGAGGGCGTCGACAATTAGGCTGGCTGGCTGGCGGCGTGCATCGGTCGATGGCCTTCGACTTTTGGCTCTAGATCGAGGCACTCAGAGCGTGAGGATCGTCCTAGGCACGCCGCAATCAAGTACGGCCAAAGGCACTATGCGCTCACAGGTATAGTGACGCCTTAAATATATGACCCTTGGTGCCGACGCGCCAGCCGGTACGACGCCAATCCCCTACAAGCGATGGAGAAAACAAAGCAACATCAGTAGCGGTTACTCTGCTAACGAAGTACACAAGAAAGACAGGGGTAGGTAGCACCCTATCATTTAGTATTTTGCAATTTGGGCTTTCAATTTATTTTATTTATGGATACGTTTCTACTTTCTTTGTTTGTTCGTCGAAAACTTCACGAAGGACTCCGGCTCTCTGACCACTTGAATGTGCCACACACCCGTGAGATGAATCAAGACAGTGTCTCCAACATGAGACTTACATGATTTTTTTCTTAGTTGCAATGCACGAGCATATTTGCTAGACGTTTTGACATTAAACCCGCGGTACATATCAAATGTTTTTTAAAATACTCATATCTTCTAAACCGTAACTTCAAATTTAACATGTTATATATGAAATTTGATTAGAAAAATATATAGAACCTGAATAAGATGTTATGTTACCTGTTAACCATTTAAAAAAACTATCTAGGATGCAATCTGGATCAACAGTACATATCAAATGTTTTTAAAAATACTCATATCTTATAAACCGTAACTCTAAGTTTAACATATTGTATATGGAATTTGATTAGAAAAATATATAGAATATGAATATGATGTTATTTTACATGTTAACCATTCAAAAAAAACTATCGATGATGCAATCTTAATCAACGCTACATATCAAATGTTTTTTGAAATACTCATATCTTCTAAACTGTAACTCTAAATTTAACATGTTATATATGGAATTTGATTAGAAAAATATATAGAATCTTAATATAATGTTATTTTACCTTTTAACCATTAAAAAAATTACTATCCAGGGTGCAATCTTAATCAACGGTGCATTATTCGTCTTTCTTTCATATCGGTACTGATCCGGATTGTAGATGAACATCTCAACAAAATCAGGATTGGAGACGAAATTGAAGATCTCTTGCCCTTTTCTTTGTACGTAGTAAATCTACACCCAAGCTTTGTTTAAATAGAAGACATGTAGAATCTTGAAACTTGTGCTTTTGTAGGCAAAGACCATCTTTGTTTGGGCCGTAGTTACAAATACTCAGATTATAGACCATTTTGTGTAAATTAAGAGTGTGCGGTATTCTTTTCTCCCGTTGCAATGCACGGGTCTTTTGCTAGTCTTTCCCTAATTTTTTTAATAGCAAACATGCCCGTGCGTTGCAACGGTAGATACAAAAATTACACGTTGGTCGAATAAGTATGACTCAATACCCCGACATATCAGTATCTTCTATTTTAACACAGTGGCTCATCATTTTGCCACTTATCTTTCTTCCGATCTCGCTGATGATGGATATGATGTCCATGTGATCACAGTACATTCGACATGGTAAATCCCAATGCAACGAGCTTGCCACCGCATGACACACTTGTCATTGTGTAGCGCAAGAAAATGTTTAAAACTTTAAAAATAAATCTCATCTACCACGAACTACTCCCAACGCCTAGACATATAAAGACTTTCCAAAAACTAATCAAAACCTAGACATAAAAGACTATTTGAAATGGTGAAAAGTTTTTTCAATTGACATATATTTTAAAAAAACATTTTTTAAAATTCGTAAACATTTTTTTGTTTAGACGAACATTTATTGAACACATGAATAGTTTTTTAGTTCCTGAACATTTTTTGAATTAATGATTTTTTTAAATTAGGGCAAAAAATTGAAATTCGCAGAAAAGGTGAATATTTTTTGATAATTTTATAAAATTTCATGGATATTTTTTTAGATTCGCAAATATGTTTTGTATACATTATCATTTTTTCAAGATCAAGAACATGGTTTATTTCCTGAAATTTTTTTTTCCAAATTGTGATTTGTTTTATAATTTGCCAACATTTTTGTAAAATTACCAACGTTTTTTGAAACAACAAAAAATTTATGATTTTTCGAACATTTTTAAATTTCGTAGACATTTTTAACATTTGTCAATCTTGAATTAATTTAAGAGAAGAAATAAAAAACAGAAAAGATAAAAAAAATGAAATGAAAAAAACAGCGACGCCACGCCCCGCGGGCCGGCCCATGAAAACATACAGGGGAGATGAGGTGGGTGAGAAAAAGAAGTGGGAAAATGAATGGAACCAGGATTCGATCCCTAACCTTCCCAGTGGAAGTAACAGGCTTCTGCCAATACGCCACCGGTGCGCATGTGATTTAGACTGGGTATCTTAGGTATAAAACACTTACCATGACGGTGACTTAAAAAAAGAAATCGCTTTGTTCACTTATGGATGGCATAGCGGGTAATATAAAGCAACTTCGAGGGTAATTTTTTAGATGGACGACCAGAAGCAATACTTGGTTTATTAGTAGGTATAGATATAGATATCTATCCCTAATAATAAAGCATGGATTGACTCTGTGGGTTCACCGTCATAATACGTTTTCTTCTTATGTCATAATACGCTTTACGATTTGTATAGACAAAATTGTAATATAAACGAGGTGGTACTATTCTAACTTGCTCATAAATTCGTCTGTAACAGTTTTCGTCCGTCCTTTGATTTGTAAAAAGAAATAAACCAGCACGGGCTCTCCTCCTCGATGCCTACAGGCACGGCGCCGCCGCGTGGCCGATCTTCTTCCCCGGCCCTTTGCAATTCTGTCTCCTTCCCCTCTCCATCTGCCCAAATCTTCTCCTGCGCCACCCTGAGCCTTCTCGGTCTCCAACTAGCTCCTGCAATCTTCAAGCCCGCCGGCACCCAATCCGCCTACAATCTTCAAGCCCGTCGGCCCCAAAAGTAACCAGCGGTCGATTCGAGTGATCCCCGCTAGGAATCCATGGGATTTGAGGTGGATTCCCTAGGAGAGCGAGTAGGAAGGGTGATGATGGGGTTCATGGGGAAGATGAAAAAGCAGAAGGTGATCCACGGCCCGCACGCGACGCCGAGCCACCACGGGCCTCCTCCCCTGCCGCTCGCCGCCATGCCAGGACGGCGTACTGGGCCTTGCCGGACGCCGAGGACAAGCGAGACAATGGCCATCCACCCTGGGCCAAGTTGATGAGCTTTCTTCTCCACTCTACACAGATTGGTCTTGCATGATGCATCCATGGCTTAGGATAAGAAATGACTGTTTCCATCTAAATGTTATTCATTTATTCTTCTTTTTTTCTAAATCAATTGAGGAGAACATATAAAGAAAAAACAAGTTACTCATCTGATTCATTTGCAAAATTCAGTACTCCCTCCGTTCGAAAATACTTGTCATTGAAATGAATGTATCTAGATGTATTTTAGTTCTAGATACATCCATTTTCATTCATTTTGATGACAAGTATTTCCGGACGGAGGGAATACTTTCTTATACTGCTCTGTTTTAGGAGACGGAATAAAGCGAAAAAGAAATTTCTTAAACATACAAATTCAGATTCTCAAAAGAAAAGTAATAGTAACAAAGCATTTTTTTATTTTCTATAATAGTTTTTATTACGATTCACATATTTTATCTTCGTAGATTCTAGAAGTTCTTAAGCTTACTATGAAAAAACGGAAGTTTCTTTTATAAGGTTCAGTAGCTGCTTCATGTTGTACTGATTAGTTTCCATTAATTTGAAAAAATTTAGCTCACGTTGCTCTCTTTAGCTGCCATTTGCACTTGAAGGTCAAGATCGAGGCAGGAGGTGAGGAAGTGGGGGTCAGGCTGTAAGCTAGGGTTAAGAAGGCAGTTTTTATTTTCTATAATATGTTTTTATTACAATTCACATATTTTTATCTTTGTAAATTCTACAAGTTCTTAAGCTCACTATGAAAAAACAGAAGTTTTTTTTATAAGGTTCAGTAGCTACTTCATGTTGTACTGATTAGTTTCTAATAATTTGAAAAAAATTAGCTCACGTTGCTCTCTTTAGCTGTCATTTGCAATTGAAGGTCAGGATCGAGGCAGGAGGTGAGGAAGTGGGGATCGGGCTGTGAGCTAGGGTTAACAAGGCAGTTTTTATTTTCTATAATATGTTTTTATTACGATTCAAATAATTTATCTTTGTAGATTCTACAAGTTCTTAAGCTTACTATGAAAAAACATAAGTTTCTTTTATAAGGTTCAGTAGCCGCTTCATGTTGTACTGATTAGTTTCTATTAATTTGAACAAAATTAGCTCACGTTGCTCTCTTTAGCTGCCATTTGCACTTGAAGGTCACGATCGAGGTAGGAAGTGAGGAAGTGGGGTTGGGCTGTGAGCTAGGGTTATGGGGCTGGCTGGGCCTTAGGTGGGACAGCCTGGCTAGTTGGCCCAGCTGGCTGGCTGGCTGCTGCTCAAAACAAGTTCGTTGTATATAGCTTTTCCCTTGCCGATAGCTCGATCTGATTTTTTCATGTCTATGCTATAGAAGAGCCTGTAGTATTCAAATGTAGTTTCTCACACAATAGTACGTGGCGCACTCATTGTTAAAGTCAGTTGTAGTGTAAGAAAATCAAAAAAAAAACATGTGTGAATAATGAATGAGATGACATACCTTTTAGATGTTCTTCAACAATTTTTGTTCTACTCTTTATTTATAAGGTGACAAATAATTGCGTGTAGTAGTGTTCTGTACAGTTTTAGCAAGCACATGCGTTTGTGTTATTATTATTATTATTATTATTATCTTTAAACATAATACAAATGCAGACGCTTGTACATATGAACATACATTCGCCCTTATGAACGGACACACGCACATCCTATCCATATGAGCACCTCTGATAGAATGAACTGACACATCATTTTGAGAGTGATGAAGTTACCACAGACGCGTTCATAGTCGATGGGAACGTCTAGCTCCCACTGAATGCACATAGCTAAAATGCCTGAAATAAATCCAGAAAAATACGAACACCAGTGACAAATCTAGAATTTGAACTCTGGTGGGCTATGGTTATTACTGTCCTCCTAACCATCTAATCATAGGTTGATTTCCATATTTTAATTATTTTCTACCCGTTGCAACGCACGGGTCCTTTTGCTAGTCTATCCCTAACAATAAAGCACGGATTGACTCCGTGGGTTCACCGTCACAATACGCTTCTTCCCGTCATTTTACGCTTTCAGTTTGAATTTAAAACATATACGCGAGGTGGTACTAATATTTTTATTTATGTACTTAAGGCGCGTTCACCGTATTGGGATGTCAGCAGCAATACGTGGCCCACTCTCTCGGAAAAAGATTTGTTTTTTGTCTTAGCGGTAGTGGGCTGCCCAGTAGCAGTGCGTGCGTACGTTGACTCACGTGGACGAAGCCGCATAATCTTCCTTCAATTAATAATCCCACACTCTCTCTTTACATCTAAGATCATCGGTTTATATATGTATGCCCTGATGATTCACCAAGCAACCATGAAAATTAACAAGCAGAGGTGCTGGCGATGATTTATAGATGCCCTTCTTACCGAAGAAGAGAAGGAAGGAATTATCTCCAAAGGAAAGGAAAAACAGGGTGATGCAAGAGAAGGAAAAAAGGAGCAAGAATTAGACTTGGCCAAAACTAGGCGGCTCACAAGGGAAGGGAAAGAGAATTAACTAGCAGGGGTACCCTGAAACATGGCCGATGCGGCGGTTACGAGGGCTTAAAGCTCGGGCGAGCTTTGAGCGCGGAGGCGAGGCGGTCGGCCGCGAGCTCAACCTGCCGGACGACGTCGGAGTCGGAGATGTTGGCGAGGATGTATTATGGCGCCAGATGGCTCACCGGCTCCTCAGCTGACGGGTTCCACGCAGGCCTGGAGGCGGGGCTGGGGCTTCCCTAGCAGGTCGGACTGCTGGAGCAAAGACATGCGTCGCCTCCCTCCGCTTTTGCAGATCAACAGAAATAAGATAGTCATCGTCGTAGTCGCTGGCTTTGAGCAGAACATTGCTTTCATGGCCGGACTCCTACTAGGTGTTGTGGGAGGCTGGTTGTTGCTTCTCCACAGGGAAATCAACAAGCAGATGTGGATGGGAGACATCAGGATGCCAAAGAAGCGAGGCGTACACGTGATGGTGTGTGTACGTGGCGCCGCTCGATCGTGTTAGGGGTAGTACGTGGCGCCGCTCAACCTTTGATTTATTAATGAATGATCGGTGGTGTGTGTTTACTCGCTGGCGGAGGCTTTTTACTCGGAAGAAATAAAAGGCAGTTTTTTTTTACTAACAACATAAGGAATTTTTTATTGACAAATGGGAACGGGAAGATGTGTACGTATCTGTTTTAGACAATGAGCCTATCTGTTGTGTATGTGAAATGTTTATGTTTGGGTCAAGTTCAAATAGTAAAAAAAAGAATATAATTTTGTAAACCAAACAACCAACATTCTCCAATAAAATCAACAATGTAAAACCCCACTTTTGTTCGAATATAATAAAATTTATAGAAACAATTCCACTTCGATGTACAACTATTCTTTTGTCCAATGATAGTGCGAAGCTGAATGAGACTTCATCGAAGGACATGAATGCATGCAAAGGTTTAAGTGAAACTTTTTTCAAAACACAATATAGATGTCGAGCACACAAACACGTACATACACTCTGCCCTATATACTTCGTCCTAGGCACGCCGCAATCAAGTACGGCCAAAGGCACTAGGTGCGTTCACGGGTACAATGACGCCTTAAATATATGACCCTTGGCGCCGACGCGCCAGCCGCTACGACGCCAATCCCCTACAAGCGACGGATAAAACAAAGCAGCGTCAGTAGCGGTTACTCTGCTAACGAAGTACACAAGAAAGACAGGGGTAGGTAGCACCCTATCATTTAGTATTTTGCAATTTGGGCTTCCAATTTATTTTATTTATGGATATGTTTCTATTTTCTTTGTTTGTTCGTCGAAAACTTCACGAAGGACTCTGGCTCTCTGACCACTTGAATGTGCCACACACCCGTGAGATGAATCAAGACAGTGTCTCCAACATGAGACTTACATGATTTTTTTCTTTGCTGCAATGCACGATCATATTTGCTAGACGTTTAAAACTCTATGACGTTTTGACATTAAACCCGTGGTACATATCAAATGTTTTTTTTTAAATACTCATATCTTCTAAAGCGTAACTTCAAATTTAACATGTTATATATGAAATTTGATTAGAAAAATATATAGAACCTGAACATGATGTTATGTTACCTGTTAACCATTTAAAAAAACTATCTAGGATGCAATCTGGATCAACAATACATATCAAATGTTTTTAAAAATACTCATATCTTTTAAACCGTAACTCTAAATTTAACATGTTGTATATGGAATTTGATTAGAAAAATATATAGAATATGAATATGATGTTATTTTACATGTTAACCATTCAAAAAAAACTATCGATGGTGCAATCTTAAGCAACATTACATATCAAATGTTTTTTGAAATACTCATATCTTCTAAATTGTAACTCTAAATTTAACATGTTATATATGGAATTTGATTAGAAAAATATATAGAATCTTAATATAATGTTATTTTACCTTTTAACCATTAAAAAAATTACTATCCAGGGTGCAATCTTAATCAACGGTGCATTCTTTGTCTTCCTTTTATATCGGTACTGATCCGGATTGTAGATGAACATCTCAATAAAATCAAGATTGGAGACGAAATTGAAGATCTCTTGCCCTTTTCTTTGTACGTAGTAAATCTGCACCCAAGCTTTGTTTAAATAGAAGACATGTGAAATCTTGAACTTGCGCTTTTGTAGGCAAAGGCCATCTTTGTTTGGGCCGTAGTTACAAATACTCAGATTATAGACCATTTTGTGTAAATTAAGAGTGTGCGGTATTCTTTTCTCCCGTTGCAACGCACGGGTCTTTTGCTAGTATTTCTATCCCTAATAATAAAGCACGGATTGACTCCATAGGTTCACCGTCACAATACGCTTCTTCTCGTAAGTTTACGCTTTCAGTTTTTTTCACCTATACTAGTAAAAGGGCCCGTGCGTTGCAACGGGTAAAAAATAATTAAAATATGGAAATCAACCTATGATTAGATGGTTAGGAGGACAGTAATAACCATAGCCCACCAGAGTTCAAATTCTAGATTTGTCACTGGTGCTCGTATTTTTCTGGATTTATTTCAGGCATTTTAGCTATGTGCATTCAGTGGGAGCTAGACGTTCCCATCGACTATGAACGCGTCTGTGGTAACTTCATCACTCTCAAAATGATGTGTCAGTTCATTCTATCAGAGGTGCTCATATGGATAGGATGTGCGTGTGTCCGTTCATAAGGGCGAATGTATGTTCATATGTACAAGCGTCTGCATTTGTATTACGTTTAAAGATAATAATAATAAAAAAAACGCAAACGCATGTGCTTGCTAAAACCGTACAGAACACTACTACACGCAATTATTTGTCACCTTATAAATAAAGAGTAGAACAAAAATTGTTGAAGAACATCTAAAAGGTACGTCATCTCATTCATTATTCACACATGTTTTCTTTGATTTTCTTACACTACAACTGACTTTAACAATGAGTGCGTCCAGTACTATTGTGTGAGAAACTACATTTGAATACTACAGGCTCTTCTATAGTATAGACATGAAAAAATCAGATCGAGCTATCGGCAAGGGAAAAGCAATATACAACGAACTTGTTTTAAGCAGCAGCCAGCCAGCTGGGCCAACTGGCCAGGCTGTCCCACCTAAGGCCCAGCCAGCCCCATAACCCTAGCTCACAGCCCAACCCCACTTCCTCACCTCCTGCCTCGATCCCGACCTTCAAGTGCAAATGGCAGCTAAAGAGAGCAACGTGAGCTAATTTTCTTCAAATTAATAGAAATTAATCAGTACAACATGAAGCGGCTACTGAACCTTATAAAAGAAACTTATGTTTTTCCATAGTGAGCTTAAGAACTTGTAGAATCTACAAAGATAAATTATTTGAATCGTAATAAAAACATATTATAGAAAATAAAAACTGCCTTGTTAGCCCTAGCTCACAGCCCGATCCCCACTTCCTCACCTCCTGCCTTGATCCTGACCTTCAATTGCAAATGGCAGCTAAAGAGAGCAACGTGAGCTAATTTTTTTCAAATTATTAGAAACTAATCAGTACAACATGAAGTAGCTACTGAACCTTATAAAAAAACTTCTGTTTTTTCATAGTGAGCTTAAGAACTTGTAGAATTTACAAAGATAAAAATATGTGAATCGTAATAAAAACATATTATAGAAAATAAAAACTGCCTTCTTAACCCTAGCTTACAGCCTGATCCCCACTTCCTCACCTCCTGCCTCGATCCTGACCTTCAAGTGCAAATGGCAGCTAAAGAGAGCAACGTGAGCTAAATTTTTTCAAATTAATGGAAACTAATCAGTACAACATGAAGCAGCTACTGAACCTTATAAAAGAAACTTTCGTTTTTTCATAGTAAGCTTAAGAACTTCTAGAATCTACGAAGATAAAATATGTGAATCGTAATAAAAACTATTATAGAAAATAAAAAATGCTTTGTTACTATTACTTTTCTTTTGAGAATCTGAATTTGTATGTTTAAGAAATTTCTTTTTCGCTTTATTCCGTCTCCTAAAACAGAGCAGTATAAGAAAGTATTCCCTCCGTCCGGAAATACTTGTCATCAAAATGAATGAAAATGGATGTATCTAGAACTAAAATACATCTAGATACATTCATTTCAATGACAAGTATTTTCGAACGGAGGGAGTACTGAATTTTGCAAATGAATCAGATGAGTAACTTGTTTTTTCTTTATATGTTCTCCTCAATTGATTTAGAAAAAAAAGAATAAATGAATAACATTTAGATGGAAACAGTCATTTCTTATCCTAAGCCATGGATGCATCATGCAGGACCAATCTGTGTAGAGTGGAGAAGAAAGCTCATCAGCTAACATAAAAAAATGGAGGAACTCGTATGGCGTATGGGGCCTACATGTAGTAACGTATATCCACTCTGAATCTAACATATAAAGATCAAAGTCTCCTCACCATGACTCGCTGGAGTTATGTATGTGCGTAGCGGCTGCCACTCCATGGCCACCAGATCCCTACCACTGCAGCATCGTTTCCTTGTCACCATGATCAAGGGTACCTAGCAGCAGCATACATGAGGATATGTACATATCATGAAGCAATTGTAATCAGCAAGCAGCAGCCTTCTCTGTGTTCTCTGTATAGATGTGTAGTAACCAAGCAGCAGAATGAACAAAATGCAGCAGCGGGCTGCTGCTCTCCTCTCTGATCTCTCTCTATATGCAATAGTAGTATAGCAGAACATCAAAATTAGCAACCGCAGAGCAATCTCGAAAAAATAGTAGGAATATAATTAAAAAGATTCTAATGTTTTTATTTTGGCATATCGGAACATTCAGTGTGTATATCTGAGTTCTAAACCAGCTATAATGGCTGCCAATCTTGGTTAAGTACTGATCAAGTAGCATTCGGCTGAACAAAAGCAATAAACTTCAGTCTTTTTGTCCAGAGAAAATTAGGAATAATAGTGAGCAAAGCATATGAACATATCTCATTATTCAAAACTTAAGTTAACAGATCTACAATGTGCATCCTTGTGCACAACCCATCTCTAAGAAATTGTTTCGAACATCATTTATAGAAATTTATTAGCAGAATTTAAGCTATAACATTGTAGGCAATACGAAGGAATTCAAATGTAAGCTGAATCTTCCTTGAACTTTCAGGCCTGGCCACTCCGACCCCTTAGTCATTAGTTTAAAGTTCAAAACTGGTGATAGAATTGGACGATGGCGTACCTTGGATGGAGCACATGCCGACAGTGTTTCGGCAAACTAAGTGGAGCAGCGAGATTGAAAGCTTCGGGCGCAACTGGAACTGATGCCAGACGGTGCACATGAGGAGTTTACCTGAGCCGATTGCACTCATCCCTTGTCCCGCACTTCCATCTTGTTGAGTCATCACAGCTACTGTTCTCCTGTTCGTATCTATTGCATCATGCAGCCATGCAAATCATATCAGAACAATGTAACAATCAATGATTTAATTAGCATGGCACAAAGAGTCAGATCGACCCATAATCAATATGTCACGGCATGCATGTATGATGAAGATGAATCAAGCAAGGATATATTACATACCTCGAACTCCACCGCGGCGAAATCCATCTGCCCGAGCATAGTTATCGCCGTTGGTCGCTCTGTGCTTGTCCTCCACACTCGAGCCAGTCACCGTCTATGCCAAGGCAGCCCACACCGTATGAAAGAATCGAGACGGAGAAATTGTACAGTGAGAAAAGATTTTCAGGCACACACACCTTGGCCCAGGGTGGATGGCCATTGTCTCGCTTGTCCTCGGCGTCCGGCAAGGCCCAGTACGCCGTCCTGGCATGGCGGCGAGCGGCAGGGGAGGAGGCCCGCGGTGGCTCGGCGTCGCGTGCGGGCCGTGGATCACCTTCTGCTTTTTCATCTTCCCCATGAACCCCACCATCACCCTTCCTACTCGCTCTCCTAGGCAATCCACCTCAAATCCCATGGATTCCTAGCGGGGATCACTCGAATCGACCGCTGGTTACTTTTGGGGCCGGCGGGCTTGAAGATTGTAGGCGGATTGGGTGCCGGCGGGCTTGAAGATTGCAGGAGCTGGTTGGAGACCGAGAAGGCTCAGGGTGGCGTAGGAGAAGATTTGGGCAGATGGAGAGGGGAAGTAGACAGAATTGCAAAGGGCCGGGAAGAAGATCGGCCGCGCGGCGGCGCCGTGCCTGTAGGCATCGAGGAGGAGAGCCCGTGCTGGTTTATTTCTTTTTACAAATCAAAGGACGGACGAAAACTGTTATAGACGAATTTATGAGCAAGTTAGAATAGTACCATCTTGTTTATATTACAATTTTGTCTATACAAATCGTAAAACGTATTATGACATAAGAAAAAAACGTATTATGACGATGAACCTACGGAGTCAATCCATGTTTTATTATTAGGGATAGATTATTTTCTATATCCAAAGTGGTACTATTCTTCTTATCATCGAAATTTCGTCCGCTCAGATCAAACACAAGTGACCTACAGCATACTGGGCTTCAACGTGTTTGGCCCAACAAACAAATCGAACACGCAGTCCTCCTATTGTTCCAGTTAAACCGAATCGAACACGCAGTCCTATTGTTCCAGTTAACCCGAATCGGCACGGGCGATAGACCCGGAAGCTACCCCCCCACCCCCACCCCACCACCCCATCTCCGCCAACAATGCGCCGCCGCCCCGCGCCGCGACCACCGGCCCCCGCCCCTCCGCCGCGTGCCGCCACTGCCGGCCAACGCCGCCGCGCCCACCCCTACCCGACGTGCCTCCATCCCTGCGGTTTTCCACCGCCGGCGACAATCAAAGCCGGCTCCGCACCTTCCCCAACTCATCTTTCCCCTGCTCCTCTGTCGCTGCCGCTCTCCATCGGCCGACCAACTCCCTCGAGTCAGCGCCGCCTCCTCCATCTGGTTCCTGCTCGATCTCCTCCAGGTACAGATCCTCCACAATCTCGCGCGACGGGAGAGGAGCCTCCGCGTGCTTCTTGTCGGGCGACAGCGCAGCTGTGCGCCCCTGACGCCGCCGCTCTTCCACGTGAGGAGATGCTGCCTGCGGCTCGGCCGCCCCAACCCTAGGGCCGACGTCGTGGTCATCGTCAAGATCCCCTTCCCCTCTGTCAGCCATCTTCTACTCCCCGGCCGACGTCGTCGCCTTCGAGGACGAGGACGACGGTGGTGGCTGCGCGCTTCCCGTCGGCGGATTCCACCACTACCCCCAGGTTGGGACTGGTGCGCGGGCGTCGACATCTGTGTGCCCGAGATCATCAGAGTTGCATCAGGCTGGCGCACATCCTCCGCTACACCCCGACGCTGGATGCGTCGACCTCATCCCCTTGCCGCAGGAGATAGAGGGCCCCCTGGACTGGGACACCGGCGAGATGGAGGGCAACTTCAGTGCTGACCAGAGAGCCAAGGTGGTGGCCGTGCTCTACATGGTGCCCGGCGACCTTAACGGCCAGTTCCACGCCGAGAAGATGGGCTACCACGAGATGGTCCTGCTCCGCCCCCAGGGCGCCGCTGAGGTGGTCGTGCTGGCTGCCGAATTCGATAATACTCATATTTCATCCCCTGCGTCAGCTCATTGGGGGAGTTCTTCTCTACAGGTAATTGCAAAAGCTCGAGTCTTTGTGTCTTTTACTGTTCTGCCGTACAAATATAATTACAGTTGCATCATTAATTGGATCAGCACTTGCATGTTAGGTCAGTTTCATTTTGAGACCTCGGATGTTTCTCTTGTGAAACCATATCCGGGTCTGTACAACAAGATATTGGATCAGAATGCACATTGACTAGATATGTGTTGAATATCAGAGACAATACAAAATCGAGTCCATTACATCTCAGATTGCTGTCTGGTTTATTTTGGTGACATCATCCTGGTATTTATATTCAAAGAAGGATAAATTAACCTTATCCAGGTACACATGAGTATTTATATTCATCTCAGATTGTTCACATTTAACTTCAGGTAGCAGAAAATCATGCAGCACACACGTTCAATTAGCCACCTACTTATGCTTGCATATCTTTCCGCGGAGTACTGCACATCCTGATCTGCGTCTACTTGACGAGCTGATGCCACAGATCATGTCGATTTGGTTACCATTGAGTAGTTGGAGAGCTACCTTAAGACACACGGTGTACCAATGGTAGTCATATATATCTCATAACAGGGCTTTCCTTGATCAGTGTTGTATAAAGATATGGCCACTGAATTTGGCGTGCCTGCCTCTTTGTTTTTCCGAATAATGTGAGAACTTCTAGCCTTCTAGAACAAGCATAGTAGCTTATTTTAACTTTGTCTAATAAATATCCTATATGGTCAATCTAGGATGATATTGGCAGCTCTCCATTGTACTCTGTCCGTACTACTTTTGCCTTTTTTTCTTCTGACTCTATTGCTCTGCTCCATACCACAACTCTTAAATTGGACTTTTCGAACATTTGACAAACATTAGGGAATTCAGTCCTGGTACATTTCCTAGAACCGTGACCTTTATTTCTTAGTGGATTTTAAGTTTCAGTCACCCCTATGGCTATTTTAAGAAAGAAAGAAAATATTAGGTTATCAGGAATTTCGCATCTCCCATCTCATTGTGATTGTGAGCATGCTCTTCACCTCTGCCATATCATTACCAGTATGCTCTTAATGCACTTCAGCAAGTTCAAATTTCAGTGCGTACTGGAAATCTCTACCCACTTCTGAGCAATTCATTTTGTCAGAAGATGATAGTACACGACAGAACACGCCTGCTTCTAGCAAACTGTTGTGTTGTTTCCCTTGGAGGTTAGCTAGCCATAGATACTCGTCGGATGGAAAACTCATACATACAAACCTAGCCGACCATCATGGACACCGGTTAATCCTATTTGGTGATTGTAGGAAAGTGACGATCTTTCAAGCCAACAACCAGGGGCATGAGTTCACGTCTTCAGGTATGTGTATGCACATGATCGTCTAAAGTAGATGTTTATACATCTCCTGGCCAGTTTGATATTTGGTCTCTCATACTAGGAGTCGTTAATAAGCTTCAACTAATGAGATGGAACGATATTGCTTTTTTAAGCACTTAACCACAGGAAGAAACTGTTTTGTGACTATCGGCATCGAATAGAAACGAATGAAGTATCGATACTGGAAAAATGGATAATCAGGTGTCTCTAACATGTGCTAGCATATATTGTTTGCATCTCAAGATGACCCGGTACACAAATTTTCTTTCTCTGCGGTACGATGATCTTAATAGATCAGTAACCTTTATGAGAAACAATATGTTTGTTATTTTGATTATCATGATGATCGTCACTTTGTCAGGTACCAATGTATCTTTTGGACGTTGTATGTTTGTTATTTTGTCAGTATTATATATATTCTTGAACTTTATTATTGCTGACTACGATACATATAAATTCACTCGGTACAAAAATAGTAGTCTTGAAAATTTTGAGCACGCTGTTGCCTGGGTTGATGATTAGCTGAACAACTTTGTTGCCACTGCTTGCAACCGTGCCATTGACCTCCCTCAGGGTCGCCCTTCTCAACTGTAATCGCTGCTTGCCCAAGTTAAGCTCCTCCTTAGCAACGGCCCATCTCGATGGTGGCCTTCCATAAAAGCACTAAACCTTATCACAAAGCCGGCTCTGTATCACATTATTTTTTGGATTTCTCCCGTTGCAACGCACGGGCAATTTTCCTAGTATATCTATCCCTAATAATAAAGCACGGATTGACTCCGTGGGTTCACCGTCACAATACGCTTTCTTTCTGTGAATTTACGCTTTCAGTTTGAATTTAAAACATATAAGCGAGGTGGTACTAATTCGGGGAATCACGGGAGCACGTATTTGACGCAGGGAGCTCTTTTGGCGCGCGCGCAGCCTAGCGAGCCGGCCCAGCAGCTACTTCTAAAAGTAAAAGTGAAAAGGAAAAATAACCTCAGAAAATATACGCTAGATCTGGGATTCGAACCCACATGTTTTTGTTAAACTTACTTCTCTACTCACAACACCCACTGTACCAAAGGCCACTGTGTGTTGTAGAATACGAAAACAACTCTATTTAATACTTCACATATTCTATCCATATAAACAACTCGCTACCTACACTACCTACGTGTGTTCAGCTAACCACTAGGGCGTGTCTTTGCAACTGACAAAAATGCAGCACTAATACTTGAAAAACTGTCATAGCCGCTTACATATGATTTTTTTTGAGAGAACATATGATTTTCTTTAAGAAAAATGAAACCTCACAAATTTCGGAAAAAGTTCATGAACATGCATAAAAACATCGCCCTATTCAAGAGAAGCCCAATGATTTTAAAAAAAGTTCGTCAACTTACAAAAATAGTTCACCAAAAAATGAAAAAAGTTCATCAAAATTTTGAAAAAAAAGTTCACCAATTTGAAAAAAGTTCATCAACTTAAGAAAACAGTTCACAAAAAATTAAAAAAAGTTCATCAAAATTTTGAAAAAAAGTTCACCAATTTGAAAAAAGTTCATCAACTTAAGAAAACAGTTCACAAAAAATTAAAAAATGTTCATCAAAAATTTGAATTTTTTTTCATCAATTTGTAAAAATAGTTCATCCAATTTGAAAAAAAGTTCATTGAATTCGAAAAGAGTTCAAAGATTTTGAAAAGGGTTCATCGATTTTGAAACAAAATAATCAATTTTTAAAAGTAGTTCACAAAAATTATTAAAAGTTCATAGATTTGAAAAGAAAAGTTCATCAAATTTAGAAAAATCATTGAATTTGAAAATGTTCACGTATTTAAGAAAAAACGAAATCAGTGAGGGAAAGAAATGAGGAAGAAGAAGAAACGAAAAACGCAAAAAAGAAAAGAAAAAAGGAAAAAAGAAAAAGGGAAAAAGAAAAAGAAAAAGAAACGAATAAAACAAAGAAAGAGTTGAATATTATCAGATCGTATTGTGTGTCGTGGTGGTTATACTATCAAACATCAATCCGGCAGGTCTGTGGTTCGAGTTGCAACGATGGCTCCCTTCTTTTTTGTCGAATAGAGTACGTAGTAATGGGCCGGCCCAGTACGGGGTGCTGCAGGCGCCCGTTTGCAGAATACATATTAACAGGCGCCTGCAGCAGCAAATAAGATTTGCCTTTCACGCATTCTGCGTCAAAAAGACGTCCATTCGCATAGGAATCATGTGACTGGTCCGGCCCATTTGGATTGACCTCGCGCGAGAGGTCGGGCGACAATTGCATAAACAGAAAAAAGAACGAGCCACCTGGGATTCAAACTGTGGACCTCCACTTTATTCACCCGACAAGCTAGCCACCACACCCACTAAAACTTTTATGACATACCTGTGGGGCGAATACAAATGAACGGAAAACCAAAATACATGCATATTTTTTCTGCAGTATATATATTTTCACGGCAGCCGATTTCAAAGAGTTTGTTCATGTCATCATGCCTGGCCTTGTGTCGTGGAATGAGAGGGGGTCTTGAGCAATTGGGTTAGGGAAGTATGGGTTTTTTCACCCGATGCAACGCACGGGCATTTGTGCTAGTCTATCCCTAATAATAAAGTACGGATTGACTCCGTGGGTTCACCGTCACAATACGCTTCTTTACCTAATTTTACGTTTTCAGTTTAAATTTAAAACATATACGCGAGGTGATACTAATTCGGGGAACCAGGTCGTGTGCATAATCGTTCCCTAGACTGGACCGCCTATTTACACCTGTGCGTGTGGGCGTGCGTCTTAATTAAAGATATAGAAAAAAAAGATAAGGTAACAGGATTCAATCCAAGGCCACCAACGTGGGGGCTTGTTGCACTAACCAACTCGGCTAAGATCATGTGCATATTTTTCATTGTTAGCTCGTCCTATTTATCCGGGAATTGTTTCTTTCATCGGCGTTGGGCTGTAGTTTATCTTTTTTTTCGAGCTCCCTTAGGGGTCATTGGGCCTACACCGCTAATTAAGCTGGATTATGGGTAATTGACTCCTAACTAAATGTGATTATGGGTCTAAAAACGAACGCATGCACGAAAATAGAAAAAAATCTGGTTGTCATTTAAATAATCAATCAAGCATATGAGCTCGCATCAAGGTTAGCACATGTAGGGTAGCTCTTGATAAGTAGGTTTACGTGAGATGGTGTAAAAAAAAAGGTTTATTCTTTCGTATTGGTTTGTTTTTATTTTTTTTCATTTAATTAACTTCCAAACAGTGATTTTATTTTTTTGATTCATCATATTTTGTTGTTCAACTGTCTTGGATCGGCTTGCTTCTAATCGATCCATTAATAAACATCACCAGGTACAAAGTTTGCTCATAAGTGAGACCAATTATTTCAAATTTGTTCATTTGTTGAAGACGTACTATGAGGCTAGAGGGACATCAAGCTTGAAGACAACAACTTTGATCCTTGCAGTGTAAGAAGGCTGTTTTTATAGGACCAAAAAAGAATACCGTAGATGCTTTTATGAAATTAGGCCATGATACCATCGGAGCGCTTCAAGTCTCAATTGCCTTTTCTAACTCCTTATGTCATTTTTGGCATATAATTTCAAAGCCTTTTTTTATCTCCACCACATTTCCTTAGCCTGATTTTTTAGTCTTGGACAACATGTCCATTTAGTAGGAGGATGCGGCCATGCATGAATAATAATTTTTCACCTGTTGAGAAGCACGGTCATACTTACTATACCTAATAATAAGCTAAGGAGTGCTTCTGGCGATCGGTCACACAACTTTGCAACAACAAAAAAAACCTATGCTTTCTATGAATTAACCCACAATGCACACTCAACTCATATCTGAACCATTATTTTGCATTTTGTCGGAAACCCCTTGACTTTTTAGGTAATTCACATGCGAATCATATTTAAGTGAAATAAATGATTTTTTAAATTATCATATCTTTTAAACCTTTACTCCGATTTTAATATTTTATATATGAAATTTGATTAGAATTGTGTACAATTTGAATATGATGTTATTTTTACCTGTTAAATATTTTCTAAATATTATTTTGGAAGCAAACTTATAATATGTAGCACACGGTCCATTTTTCAACGCACTGGCGGTGGTCCGGATTTCAAATAAACACCCACTAAAACCATATAGAGACAAAAGAAAACATCGATAACCACGCACGCACACCTCTGAAAAATCTCGCAAGGGCAAACAACAGATTTCTCATCGCGAGAGAGCATGATCCATTTTTCTTTCGTACCGTGGCGATCCGGATTACAAATAAACACCAATTAAAACCATATAAAGACGAACAAAAACATCGATAACCATGCATGCACACCTTTGAAGAACCTCGCAAAGGAAAAACAACAGATTTCTCATTGCGAGAGCGAGAGAGAGATGGGGAGAGTGGGAGAGAGAGAGATGCCTTAGGATTAACCACATTCAGACACACTTTAATTTGTGTGAACATTGAGGCTACCGCCGACAAGGGTGAGAAGGATAAGCGGCAATACAAATGTGATGCTCCGCTAAAATAAAGGATGTGTACCTATTGTGGTTTTGAGTGATGGATATTGAGTTAAGAGCGTGTGTTGTTTTTTCTCCCGTTGCAACGCACGGGCTCTTTTGCTATTGCTACTATATATATATATATCTTTCCCTAATAATAAAGCACAGATTGACTCCATGGGTTCACCGTCATAATACGCTTCTTCCCGTGAATTTACGCTTTCAGTTTGAATTTAAAACATATGCGCGAGGTGGTACTAAAAAACCGTTATACCAGTTTATATACGTGAAGTTAGTCTCGATCAAAATTTACATCCGTGTCGATCAAACAATCTGTTGGGCCCTCAAATCTGTCCACGCCTGGCCTCTCTTATGGGTCATGGATGGGCCTTTTATTTTGAACCGTGAGCCACACTGGAAAAAAATGGTAAAGTTGGAGATTGAACTCGTGACTTCAAGCCCTATCGAATTGGTAGCGACTACGACCAGCTGAGCTATCGTTATTTGATGTTCAATAATACCACCTCGCTCATTTAGATATACTTATACCAGTTTGTGTAGGACATGCATGCTTCACGTAATATCAACAAGAAGCCTTACAGACAACAGTGTGAATTGTCGGTATGAAGGAAGGATGTATCTCCATATTTAACAAAATTGCGGGCTGTCTTTGGGGTATTAAAAAAAGGAAGGATGAGGCTATTAAAAGGGAAGGTTATGGGCTCCCCTGTGATGAGGGGGTATAAAGGAAGGAAGGAAGGATCTTCATGGTCAAACGGAATTGTGGCTGTCTTTGGGCTATAATGAAGGTTTGGGTGAACTAAAATGGAAGAATAAATTTCTGGAACGGAATTGTGGGATGTCTAATTCCTATTAAAAAGGAAAGGATGAGGCGAACTAAAAGGAAGGATGGAACTTTGGGCTGCAAGTATATTCATATCCGCGATGATGGACGTGCACGCACATACCCGATATTTGACCGTGCTTTTTTCACGCCTTCAACAATTAGACCTCTTTTAGCCGAACACATACGAGCACAACAACAATAAAATTCCATTCAAATAAACAAGAGCTTGACTCGCGCTTCGTGAATAATTAATTTTGCCTTTCATTCCATGTCAATCGTCTCAAGCCTACGTCGCATTCAATTTATGAATTTTTAATTACTCACACCAATATACTCATCTAGATGTCGTCAACCTCCTAGACTATGTCCTAGGTCCGACCGTTATTCTTGTTCCTGTTGGGTTTCGTAGTAATTTCAAAAAAATTCCTACACACGCGCAAGATCATGGTGAGACTATGGTGGAAGGGGGCACCGCACACGGCTAAGAATATGATCACATGGATCAACTTGTGTGTCTAGGGGTGCCCCTTGCCTCCGTATATAAAGGATCCAATGGGGGGTGCGGCCGGCCCTAGTAGGAGGCGCGCAGGAGGAGTCCTACTCCTACCGGGAGTAGGACTCCCCTCCCTTTCCTTGTCCAAGTAGGAGAGGGGGAAGGAGAGAAGAAAAAGGGGGGGCGCCGCCCCTCCCTCCTTGTCCAATTCGGGCTAGGGGGAGAGGGGGCGCGCGGCCTGCCCTGGCAGCCCCTTCCTCTTTTCCACTTTAGGCCCATGAGGCCCATTAACCCCCCGGGGGGTTCCGGTAACCCCCCGGTGCTCCGGTTTTATCCGAAACTTTCCCGGAACACTTCCGGTGTCCGAATATAGCCGTCCAATATATCAATATTTATGTCTCGACTATTTCGAGACTCCTCGTTATGTCTGTGATCATATCCGGGACTCCGAACTAACTTCGGTACATCAAAATGCATAAACTCATAATACAACTGTCATCGTAACCTTAAGCGTGCGGACCCTACGGGTTCGAGAACAATGTAGACATGACCGAGACATGTCTCCGGTTAATAACCAATAGTGGAACCTGGATGCTCATATTGGCTCCTACATATTCTACGAAGATCTTTTATCGGTCAGACCGCATAACAACATACGTTGTTCCCTTTGTCATCGGTATGTTACTTGCCCGAGATTCGATCGTCGGTATCCCATACCTAGTTCAATCTCGTTACCGGAAAGTCTCTTTACTCGTTCTGTAATACATCATCTCACAACTAACTCATTAGTTGCATTGCTTGCAAGGCTTATGTGATGTGCATTACTGAGAGGACCCAGAGATACCTCTCCGACAATCGGAGTGACAAATCCTAATCTCGAAATACGCCAACCCAACATGTACCTTTGGAGACACCTGTAGAGCACCTTTATAATCACCCATTTACGTTGTGACGTTTGGTAGCACACAAAGTGTTCCTCCGGCAAACGGGAGTTGCATAATCTCATAGTCACAGGAACATGTATAAGTCATGAAGAAAGCAATAGCAACATACTAAACGATCGGGTGCTAAGCTAATGGAATGGGTCATGTCAATCAGATCATTCACCTAATGATGTGATCCCATTAATCAAATAACAACTCTTTGTTCATGGTTAGGAAACATAACCATCTTTGATTAACGAGCTAGTCAAGTAGAGGCATACTAGTGACACTCTGTTTTGTCTATGTATTCACACATGTATTATGTTTCCGGTTAATACAATTCTAGCATGAATAATAAACATTTATCATGATATAAGGAAATAAATAATAACTTTATTATTGCCTCTAGGGCATATTTCCTTCAGTCTCCCACTTGCACTAGAGTCAATAATCTAGATTACACAGTAATGATTCTAACACCCATGGAGCCTTAGTGCTGATCATGTTTTGCTCGTGGAAGAGGCTTAGTCAACGGGTCTGCAACATTCAGATCCGTATGTATCTTGCAAATCTCTATGTCTCCCACCTGGACTAGATCCCGGATGGAATTGAAGTGTCTCTTGATGTGCTTGGTTCTCTTGTGAAATCTGGATTCCTTTGCCAAGGCAATTGCACCAGTATTGTCACAAAAGATTTTCATTGGACCCGATGCACTAGGTATGACACCTAGATCGGATATGAACTCCTTCATCCAGACTCCTTCATTTGCTGCTTCCGAAGCAGCTATGTACTCCGCTTCACATGTAGATCCCACTACAACGCTTTGTTTAGAACTGCACCAACTGACAGCTCCACCGTTTAATGTAAACACGTATCCGGTTTGCGATTTAGAATCGTCCGGATCAGTGTCAAATCTTGCATCAACGTAACCTTTTACGATGAGCTCTTTGTCACCTCCATATATGAGAAACATATCCTTAGTCCTTTTCAGGTATTTCAGGATGTTCTTGACCGCTGTCCAGTGATCCACTCCTGGATCACTTTGGCACCTCCCTGCTAGACTTATAGTAAGGCACACATCAGGTCTGGTACACAGCATTGCATACATGATAGAGCCTATGGCTGAAGCATAGGGAACATCTTTCATTTTCTCTCTATCTTCTGCAGTGGTCGGGCATTGAGTCTTACTCAACTTCACACCTTGTAACACAGGAAAGAACCCTTTCTTTGCTTGATCCATTTTGAACTTTTTCAAAACTTTGTCAAGGTATGTGCTTTGTGAAAGTCCAATTAAGCGTCTTGATCTATCTCTATAGATCTTAATGCCTAATATGTAAGCAGCTTCACCGAGGTCTTTCATTGAAAAACTCTTATTCAAGTATCCCTTTATGCTATCCAGAAATTCTATATCATTTCCAATTAGTAATATGTCATCCACATATAATATTAGAAATGCTACAGAGCTCTCACTCACTTTCTTGTAAATACAGGCTTCTCCAAAAGTCTGTATAAAACCAAATGCTTTGATCACACTATCAAAGCGTTTATTCCAACTCCGAGAGGCTTGCACCAGTCCATAAATGGATCGCTGGAGCTTACACACTTTGTTAGCTCCCTTTGGATCGACAAAACCTTCTGGTTGCATCATATACAACTCTTCTTCCAGAAATCCATTCAGGAATGCAGTTTTGACATCCATCTGCCAAATTTCATAATCATAAAATGCGGCAATTGCTAACATGATTCGGACAGACTTAAGCATCGCTACGGGTGAGAAGGTCTCATCGTAGTCAATCCCTTGAACTTGCCGAAAACCTTTTGCGACAAGTCGAGCTTTGTAGACAGTAATATTACCGTCAGCGTCAGTCTTCTTCTTGAAGATCCATTTATTCTCAATTGCTTGCCGATCATCGGGCAAGTCAACCAAAGTCCATACTTTGTTCTCATACATGGATCCCATCTCAGATTTCATGGCTTCAAGCCATTTTGCGGAATCTGGGCTCACCATCGCTTCTTCATAGTTTGTAGGTTCATCATGATCTAGTAGCATGACTTCCAGAATAGGATTACTGTACCACTCTGGCGCGGATCTCACTCTGGTTGATCTACGAGGTTCAGTAGTATCTTGTTCTGAAGTTTCATGATCATCATCATTAGCTTCCTCACTAACTGGTGTAGGTGTCACTGAAACAGTTTTCTGTGATGCACTACTTTCCAATAAGGGAGCAGGTACAGTTACCTCATCAAGTTCTACTTTCCTCCCACTCACTTCTTTCAAGAGAAACTCCTTCTCCAGAAAGTTTCCGAATTTAGCAACAAAAGTCTTGCCTTTGGTTCTGTGATAGAAGGTGTATCCAATAGTTTCCTTTGGATATCCTATGAAGACACATTTCTCCGATTTGGGTTCGAGCTTATCAGGTTGAAGCTTTTTCACATAAGCATCGCAGCCCCAAACTTTCAGAAATGACAACTTTGGTTTCTTGCCAAACCACAGTTCATAAGGCGTCGTCTCAACGGATTTTGATGATGCCCTATTTAACGTGAACGCGGCCGCCTCTAGAGCGTATCCCCAAAACGATAGTGGTAAATCAGTAAGAGACATCATAGATCGCACCATATCTAGTAAAGTACGATTACAACGTTCGGACACACCATTACGCTGTGGTGTTCCGGGTGGCGTGAGTTGCGAAACTATTCCACAATTTTTCAAATGTACACCAAACTCGTAACTCAAATATTCTCCTCCACGATCAGATCGTAGGAATTTTATTTTCTTGTTACGATGATTTTCTACTTCACTCTGAAATTCTTTGAACTTTTCAAATGTTTCAGACTTGTGTTTCATTAAGTAGATATACCCATATCTGCTTAAGTCATCTGTGAAGGTGAGAAAATAACAATATCCGCCACGAGCCTCAATATTCATCGGACCACATACATCTGTATGTATGATTTCCAACAAATCTGTTGCTCTCTCCATAGTACCGGAGAACGGTGTTTTAGTCATCTTGCCCATGAGGCATGGTTCGCAAGTACCAAGTGATTCATAATCAAGTGGTTCCAAAAGTCCATTAGTATGGAGATTCTTCATGCGCTTTACACCGATATGACCTAAACGGTAGTGCCACAAATAAGTTGCACTATCATTATCAACTCTGCATCTTCTGGCTTCAACACTATGAATATGTGTGTCACTACTATCGAGATTCAATAAAAATAGACCACTCTTTAAGGGTGCATGACCATAAAAGATATTACTCATATAAATAGAACAACCATTATTCTCAGATTTAAATGAATAACCGTCTCGCATCAAACAAGATCCAGATATAATGTTCATGCTTAATGCTGGCACCAAATAACAATTATTTAGGTCTAATATTTGTTGGAAATATGCCCTAGAGGCAATAATAAAAGCATTATTATTATATTTCCTTGTTCATGATAATTGTCTTTATTCATGCTATAATTGTATTATCCGAAAATCATAATACATGTGTGAATAATAGACACCAACATGTCCCTAGTAAGCCTCTAGTTGACTAGCTCGTTGATCAACAGATAGTCATGGTTTCCTGACTATGGACATTGGATGTCATTGATAACGAGATCACATCATTAGGAGAATGATGTGATGGACAAGACCCAATCCTAAACATAGCATAAGATCGTGTAGTTCGTTTGCTAGAGTTTTCCAATGTCAAGTATCTTTTCCTTAGACCATGAGATTGTGTAACTCCAGGATACCGTAGGAGTGCTTTGGGTGTGCCAAACGTCACAACGTAACTGGGTGACTATAAAGGTAGACTACGGGTATCTCCAAAAGTGTCTGTTGGGTTGACATGGATCGAGACTGGGATTTGTCACTCCGTATGACGGAGAGGTATCACTGGGCCCACTCGGTAATGCATCATCATTATGAGCTCAAAGTGACCAAGTGTCTGGTCACGGGATCATGCATGACGGTACGAGTAAAGTGACTTGCCAGTAACGAGATTGAACGAGGTATTGGGATACCGACGATCGAATCTCGGGCAAGTAACATACCGATTGACAAAGGGAATTGCATACGGGGTTGCTTGAATCCTCGACATCGTGGTTCATCCGATGAGATCATCGAGGAGCATGTGGGAGCCAACATGGGTATCCAGATCCCGCTGTTGGTTATTGACCGGAGAGTCGTCTCGGTCATGTCTGCATGTCTCCCGAACCCGTAGGGTCTACACACTTAAGGTTCAGTGACGCTAGGGTTGTAGGGATATGTATATGCAGTAACCCGAATGTTGTTCGGAGTCCCGGATTAGATCCCGGACGTCACGAGGAGTTCCGGAATGGTCCGGAGGTAAAGAATTATATATAGGAAGTGCTATTTCGGCCATCGGGACAAGTTTCGGGGTTATCGGTATTGTACCAGGACCACCGGAAGGGTCCCGGGGGTCCACCGGGTGGGGCCACCTGTCCCGGGGGCCACATGGGCTGTAAGGGGGTGCGCCTTGGCCTACATGGGCCAAGGGCACCAGCCCCAAGAGGCCCATGCGCCTAGGGTTTCAAGGAGGAAGAGTCCTAGGAGGGGAAGGCACCTCCTAGGTGCCTTGGGGGGGAGGGAAACCTCCCTTGGCCGCCGCCCCCCTAGGAGATTGGATCTCCTAGGGCCGGCGCCCCCCCCTTGGCCCTCCTATATATAGTGGGGGAAGGAGGGCTTTTCATTCACGCCTTTGGTTGCCTCCTTCTCCCTCTCCAACACCTCCTCCTCCTCCATAGCGCTTGGCGAAGCCCTGACGGAGTACTGCAGCTCCATCACCACCACGCCGTCATGCTGCTGCTGGAGCCATCTTCCTCAACCTCTCCTTCCCTCTTGCTGGATCAAGAAGAAGGAGACGTTACGCTGACCGTATGTGTGTTGAACGCGGAGGTGCCGTCCGTTCGGTGCTAGGATCTCCGGTGATTTGGATCACGTCGTGTTCGACTACCTCATCCCCGTTCTTTGAACGCTTCCGCCCGCGATCTACAAAGGTATGTAGATGCATCCAATCACTCGTTGCTAGATGAACTCATAGATGGATCTTGGTGAAACCGTAGGAAATTTTTTGTTTTCTGCAACGTTCCCCAACAGTGGCATCATGAGCTAGGTCTATGCATAGTTCTTCTTGCGCGAGTAGAACACAATTTGTTGTGGGCGTAGATGTTGTCAACTTTCTTGCCGTTACTAGTCTTATCTTGCTTCAACGATATTGTGGGATGAAGCGGCCCGGACCAACCTTACACGTACGCTTACGTGAGACCGGTTCCACCAACAAACATGCACTAGTTGCATGAGGTGGCTGGCGGGTGTCTGTCTCTCCTACTTTAGTTGGAGCGGATTCGATGAAAAGGGTCCTTATGAAGGGTAAATAGAAGTTGACAAATCACGTTGTGGCTTTCACGTAGGTAAGAAAACGTTCTTGCTAGAACCCTACTTCAGCCACGTAAAACTTGCAACAACAATTAGAGGACGTCTAACTTGTTTTTGCAGCAAGTGCTTTGTGATATGATATGGCCAAAGTTGTGATGAATGATGAATGATCTATATGTGATGTATGAGATGTTCATGCTATCGTAATAGGAATCACGACTTGCATGTCGATGAGTATGAAAACCGGCAGGAGCCATAGGAGTTGTCTTTATTTTTGTATGACATGCGTGTCATTGAGAAACGCCATGTAAATTACTTTACTTTATTGCTAAATGCGTTAGCCATAGTAGTAGAAGTAATAGTTGGCGAGCAACTTCATGGAGACACAATGATGGAGATCATGATGATGGAGATCATGGTGTCATGCCGGTGACAAGATGATCATGGAGCCCCAAGATGGAGATCAAAGGAGCTATGTGATATTGTCCATATCAAGTCACTATTATTATTTGATTGCATGTGATGTTTATCATGTCTTTCATCTTGTTTGCTTAGAACGACGGTAGTAAATAAGATGATCCCTCATAATAATTTCAAGAAAGTGTTCCCCCTAACTGTGCACCGTTGCGACAGTTCGTTGTTTCGAAGCACCACATGATGATTGGGTGTGATAGATTCTAACGTTCACATACAACGGGTGTAAGACAGATTTACACATGCAAACACTTAGGTTGACTTGACGAGCCTAGCATGTGTATAGACATGGCCTCGGAACACAGAAGACCGAAAGGTCGAGCATGAGTCGTATAGAAGATACGATCAACATGAAGATGTTCACCGACGTTGACTAGTCCGTCTCACGTGATGATCGGACACGGCCTAGTTGACTCGGATCATGTTATACTTAGATGACTAGAAGAGGGATGTCTATCTAAGTGGGAGTTCATTGAATAATTTGATTAGATGAACTTAATTATCATGAACTTAGTCTAAAATCTTTACAATATGTCTTGTAGATCAAATGGCCAACGTAGTCCTCAACTTCAACGCGTTCCTAGAGAAAACCAAGCTGAAAGACGATGGCAGCAACTATACGGACTGGGTCCGGAACCTGAGGATCATCCTCATAGCTGCCAAGAAAGATTATGTCCTACAAGCATCGCTAGGTGATCCACCCGTCCCACAGAACCAAGACGTTATGAACGCTTGGCAGACACGTGCTGATGACTACTCCCTCGTTCAGTGCGGCATGCTTTACAGCTTAGAGCCGGGGCTCCAAAAGCGTTTTGAGAGACATGGAGCATATGAGATGTTCGAAGAGCTGAAAATGGTTTTTCAAGCTCATGCCCGGGTCGAGAGATATGAAGTCTCTGACAAATTCTTCAGCTGTAAGATGGAGGAAAATAGTTCTGTCAGTGAGCACATACTCACTATGTATGGGTTACATAACCGCTTGACTCAGCTAGGAGTTAATCTCCCGGATGACGCGGTCATTGACAGAATCCTCCAGTCGCTTCCACCAAGCTACAAGAGCTTTGTGATGAACTTCAATATGCAGGGGATGGAAAAGACCATTCCTGAAGTATTTGCTATGCTGAAATCAGCAGAGGTAGAAGTCAAGAAGGAACATCAAGTGTTGATGGTCAATAAAACCACTAAGTTCAAGAAGGGCAAGGGTAAAAAGAACTCCAATAAGGACGGCAAGGAAGTTGCCGCGCCTGGCAAGAAAGCTGCCGGGAAGAAGCCAAAGAATGGACCCAAGCCCGAGACTGAGTGCTTTTATTGCAAGGAAAGTGGTCACTGGAAGCGGAACTGCCCCAAATACTTAGCGAACAAGAAGGCCAGCAAAACAAAAGGTATATGTGATATACATGTAATTGATGTGTACCTTACCAGTACTCGTAGTAGCTCTTGGGTATTTGATACCGGTGCAGTTGCTCACATTTGTAACTCAAAGCAGGAGCTGCGGAATAAGCGGAGACTGGCGAAGGACGAGGTGACGATGCGCGTCGGGAATGGTTCCAAGGTCGATGTGATCGCCGTCGGCACGCTGCCTCTACATTTACCTACGGGATTAGTTTTAAACCTCAATAATTGTTATTTAGTGCCAGCTTTGAGCATGAACATTGTATCGGGATCTCGTTTAATTTGAGATGGCTACTCATTTAAATATGAGAATAATGGTTGTTCCATTTATATGAGAGATATGTTTTATGGTCATGCTCCTATGGTGAATGGTTTATTCTTAATGAATCTCGAGCGTAATGCTACACATATTCATAGTGTGAGTACCAAAAGATGTAAGGTTGATAATGATAGTCCCACATACTTGTGGCACTGCCGCCTTGGTCACATAGGTGTCAAACGCATGAAGAAGCTCCATGCAGATGGACTTTTAGAGTCTCTTGATTATGAATCATTTGACACGTGCGAACCATGCCTCATGGGTAAAATGACCAAGACTCCGTTCTCAGAAACAATGGAGCGAGCAACCAACTTATTGGAAATCATACATACTGATGTGTGCGGTCCAATGAGTGTTGAGGCTCGCGGTGGCTATCGTTATGTTCTCACCCTCACTGATGACTTGAGTAGATATGGGTATGTCTACTTAATGAAACACAAGTCTGAAACCTTTGAAAAGTTCAAGGAATTTCAGAGTGAAGTTGAGAATCAACGTGACAGGAAAATCAAGTTTCTACGATCAGATCGTGGAGGAGAATACTTGAGTCACGAATTTGGCACACACTTAAGAAAATGTGGAATAGTTTCACAACTCACGCCGCCTGGAACACCTCAGCGTAATGGTGTGTCCGAACGTCGTAATCGCACTCTATTAGATATGGTGCGATCTATGATGTCTCTTACCGATTTACCGCTATCTTTTTGGGGCTATGCTTTAGAGACTGCCGCATTCACTTTAAATAGGGCTCCGTCGAAATCCGTTGAGATGACACTGTTTGAATTATGGCTTGGTAAGAAACCTAAGTTGTCGTTTCTAAAAGTTTGGGGATGCGATGCTTATGTCAAGAAACTTCAACCTGAAAAGCTCGAACCCAAGTCGGAAAAATGCGTCTTCATAGGATACCCTAAAGAAACTGTTGGGTATACCTTCTACCCCAGATCCGAAGGCAAGATCTTTGTTGCCAAGAATGGGTCCTTTCTAGAGAAAGAGTTTCTCTCGAAAGAAGTAAGTGGGAGGAAAGTAGAACTTGATGAAGTATTACCTCTTGAACCGGAAAATGGCGCAACTCAAGAAAATGTTCCTGAGGTGCCTACACCGACTAGAGAGGAAGTTAATGATGATGATCAAGATACTTCTGATCAAGCTCCTACTGAAATTCGAAGGTCCACAAGGACACGTTCTGCACCAGAGTGGTACGGCAACCCTGTCTTGGAAATCATGTTGTTAGACAACGGTGAACCTTCGAACTATGAAGGAGCGATGGCGGGCCCGGATTCCGACAAATGGCTAGAAGCCATGAAATCCGAGATAGGATCCATGTATGAAAACGAAGTATGGACTTTGACTGACTTGCCCATTGAACGGCGAGCCATAGAAAATAAATGGATCTTTAAGAAGAAGACAGACGCGGATGGTAATGTGACCATCTATAAAGCTCGGCTTGTCGCTAAGGGTTATCGACAAGTTCAAGGGGTTGACTACGATGAGACTTTCTCACCGGTAGCGAAGCTAAAGTCCGTCCGAATCATGTTAGCAATTGCCGCATTCTACGATTATGAGATATGGCAAATGGACGTCAAAACGGCATTCCTTAATGGTTTCCTTAAGGAAGAATTGTATATGATGCAGCCGGAAGGTTTTGTCGATCCTAAGAATGCTGACAAGGTGTGCAAGCTCCAACGCTCGATTTATGGGCTGGTGCAAGCATCTCGGAGTTGGAACATTCGCTTTGATGAGATGATCAAAGCGTTTGGGTTTACGCAGACTTATGGAGAAGCCTGCGTTTACAAGAAAGTGAGTGGGAGCTCTGTAGCATTTCTCATATTATATGTAGATGACATACTTTTGATGGGAAATGATATAGAACTCTTGGATAGCATCAAGGCCTACTTGAATAAGAGTTTTTCAATGAAGGACCTTGGTGAAGCTGCTTATATATTAGGATCAAGATCTATAGAGATAGATCAAGACGCCTCATAGGTCTTTCACAAAGCACATACCTTGATAAGATATTGAAGAAGTTCAATATGGATCAATCTAAGAAGGGGTTCTTACCTGTGTTACAAGGTATGAAATTGAGCTCAGCTCAATGTCCGACCACGGCAGAAGATATAGAAGAGATGAGTGTCATCCCCTATGCCTCAGCCATAGGTTCTATTATGTATGCCATGCTGTGTATCAGACCTGATGTAAACCTTGCCGTAAGTTTGGTAGGAAGGTACCAAAGTAATCCCGGCAAGGAACACTGGACAACGGTCAAGAATATCCTGAAGTACCTGAAAAGGACTAAGGAAATGTTTCTCGTTTATGGAGGCGACGAAGAGCTCGTCGTAAAGGGTTACGTCGATGCTAGCGTCGACACAGATCTGGATGACTCTAAGTCACAGACCGGATACGTGTATGTTTTGAATGGTGGGGCAGTAAGCTGGTGCAGTTGCAAGCAGAGCGTCGTGGCGGGATCTACATGTGAAGCGGAGTACATGGCAGCCTCGGAGGCAGCACATGAAGCAATATGGGTGAAGGAGTTCATCACCGACCTAGGAGTCATACCCAATGCGTCGGGGCCAATCAAACTCTTCTGTGACAACACTGGAGCTATTGCACTTGCCAAGGAGCCCAGGTTTCACAAGAAGACAAGGCACATCAAGCGTCACTTCAACTCCATTCGTGAAAATGTTCAAGATGGAGACATAGATATTTGTAAAGTGCATACGGACCTGAATGTAGCAGATCCGTTGACTAAACCTCTCCCTAGGGCAAAACATGATCAACACCAGAATTCCATGGGTGTTCGATTCATCACAATGTAACTAGATTATTGACTCTAGTGCAAGTGGGAGACTGTTGGAAATATGCCCTAGAGGCAATAATAAAAGCATTATTATTATATTTCCTTGTTCATGATAATTGTCTTTATTCATGCTATAATTGTATTATCCGGAAATCGTAATACATGTGTGAATAATAGACACCAACATGTCCCTAGTAAGCCTCTAGTTGACTAGCTCGTTGATCAACAGATAGTCATGGTTTCCTGACTATGGACATTGGATGTCATTGATAACGAGATCACATCATTAGGAGAATGATGTGATGGACAAGACCCAATCCTAAACATAGCATAAGATCGTGTAGTTCGTTTGCTAGAGTTTTCCAATGTCAAGTATCTTTTCCTTAGACCATGAGATCGTGTAACTCCCGGATACCGTAGGAGTGCTTTGGGTGTGCCAAACGTCACAACGTAACTGGGTGACTATAAAGGTAGACTACGGGTATCTCCGAAAGTGTCTGTTGGGTTGACACGGATCGAGACTGGGATTTGTCACTCCGTATGATGGAGAGGTATCACTGGGCCCACTCGGTAATGCATCATCATTATGAGCTCAAAGTGACCAAGTGTCTGGTCACGGGATCATGCATTACGGTACGAGTAAAGTGACTTGCCGGTAACGAGATTGAACGAGGTATTGGGATACCGACGATCGAATCTCGGGCAAGTAACATACCGATTGACAAAGGGAATTGCATACGGGGTTGCTTGAATCCTCGACATCGTGGTTCATCCGATGAGATCATCGAGGAGCATGTGGGAGCCAACATGGGTATCCAGATCCCGCTGTTGGTTATTGACCGGAGAGTCGTCTCGGTCATGTCTGCATGTCTCCCGAACCCGTAGGGTCTACACACTTAAGGTTCGGTGACGCTAGGGTTGTAGGGATATGTATATGCAGTAACCCGAATGTTGTTCGGAGTCCCGGATGAGATCCCGGACGTCATGAGGAGTTTCGGAATGGTCCGGAGCTATTTCGGCCATCGGGACAAGTTTCGGGGTTATCGGTATTGTACCGGGACCACCGGAAGGGTCCCGGGGGTCCACCGGGTGGGGCCACCTGTCCCGGGGGCCACATGGGCTGTAAGGGGGTGCGCCTTGGCCTACATGGGCCAAGGGCACCAGCCCCAAGAGGCCCATGCGCCTAGGGTTTCAAGGAGGAAGAGTCCTAGGAGGGGAAGGCACCTCCTAGGTGCCTTGGGGGGGGGGAGGGAAACCTCCCTTGGCCGCCGCCCCCCCTAGGAGATTGGATCTCCTAGGGCCGGCGCCCCCTGCTTGGCCCTCCTATATATAGTGGGGGAAGGAGGGCTTTTCATTCACGCCTTTGGTTGCCTCCTTCTACCTCTCCAACACCTCCTCCTCCTCCGTAGCGCTTGGCGAAGCCCTGACGGAGTACTGCAGCTCCATCACCACCACGCCGTCGTGCTGCTGCTGGAGCCATCTTCCTCAACCTCTCCTTCCCTCTTGCTGGATCAAGAAGAAGGAGACGTTACGCTGACCGTACATGTGTTGAACGCGGAGGTGCCGTCCGTTCGGTGCTAGGATCTCCGGTGATTTGGATCACGTCGTGTTCGACTACCTCATCCCCGTTCTTTGAACGCTTCCGCTCGCGATCTACAAAGGTATGTAGATGCATCCGATCACTCGTTGCTAGATGAACTCAGAGATGGATCTTGGTGAAACCGTAGGAAAATTTTTGTTTTCTGCAACGTTCCCCAACAATATTAATCCCGAAAGTAGATGTAGAGGTAGCGTGCCGACTGCGATCACATCGACTTTGGAACCGTTTCCCGCGCGCATCGTCACCTCGTCCTTAGCCAATCTTCGCTTAATCCGTAGTCCCTGTTTCGAGTTGCAAATATTAGCAACAGAACCAGTATCAAATACCCAGGTGCTACTGCGAGCATTAGTAAGGTACACATCAATAACATGTATATCACATATACCTTTGTTCACCTTGCCATCCTTCTTATCCGCCAAATACTTGGGGCAGTTCCACTTCCAGTGACCAGTCTGCTTGAAGTAGAAGCACTCAGTTTCAGGCTTAGGTCCAGGTTTGGCTTTCTTCTCTTGAGTAGCAACTTGCTTGCTGTTCTTTTTGAAGTTCCCCTTCTTCTTCCCTTTGCCCTTTTTCTTGAAACTAGTGGTCTTGTTGACCATCAACACTTGATGCTCCTTCTTGATTTCTACCTCCACAGCTTTCAGCATTGCGAAGAGCTCGAGAATAGTCTTATTCATCCCTTGCATATTATAGTTCATCACGAAGCTCTTGTAGCTTGGTGGCAGTGATTGGAGAATTCTGTCAATGACGCAATCATCTGGAAGATTAACTCCCAATTGAATCAAGTGATTATTATACCCAGACATTTTGAGTATATGCTCACTGACAGAACTGTTCTCCTCCATCTTGCAGCTATAGAACTTATTGGAGACTTCATATCTCTCAATCCGGGCATTTGCTTGAAATATTAACTTCAACTCCTGGAACATCTCATATGCTCCATGACGTTCAAAACATCGTTGAAGTCCCGATTCTAAGCCGTAAAGCATGGCACACTGAACTATCGAGTAGTCATCAGCTTTGCTCTGTCAGACATTCATAACATCTAGTGTTGCTCCAGCAGCAGGCCTGGCACCCAGCAGTGCTTCCAGGACATAATTCTTCTGTGCAACAATGAGGATAATCCTCAAGTTACGGACCCAGTCCATGTAATTGCTACCATCATCTTTCAACTTTGCTTTCTCAAGGAACGCATTAAAATTCAACGGAACAACAACACGAGCCATCTATCTACAATCAAGCAAAAACAAGCAAGATATTATCAGATACTAAGTTTCATGATAAATTTAGGTTCAATTAATTTATTTAAAGAACTCCCACTTAGATAGACATCCCTCTAATCCTCTAAGTGATTACGTGATCCAAATCAACTAAACCATGTCCGATCATCACGTGAGATGGAGTAGTTTCATTAGTGAACATCACTATGTTGATCATATCTACTATATGATTCACGCTCGACCTTTCGGTCTCCGTGTTCCGAGGCCATATCTGTATATGCTTGGCTCGTCAAGTATAACCTGAGTATTCCGCATGTGCAACTGTTTTGCACCCGTTGTATTTGAACGTAGAGCCTATCACACCCAATCATCACGTGGTGTCTCAGCACGAAGAACTTTCGCAACGGTGCATACTCAGGGAGAACACTTCTTGATAATTAGTGAGAGATCATCTTATAATGCTACCGCCAATCAAAGCAAGATAAGATGCATAAAAGATAAACATCACATGCAATCAATATAAGTGATATGATATGGCCATCATCATCTTGTGCTTATGATCTCCATCTTCGAAGCACCGTCGTGATCACCATCGTCACCGGCGCGACACCTTGATCTCCATCATAGCATCGTTGTCGTCTCGCCAATCTTATGCTTCCACGACTATCGCTACCGCTTAGTGATAAAGTAAAGCATTACAGCACGATTGCATTGCATACAATAAAACGACAACCATATGGCTCCTGCCAGTTGCCGATAACTCGGTTACAAAACATGATCATCTCATACAATAAAATTTAGCATCATGTCTTGACCATATCACATCACAACATGCCCTGCAAAAACAAGTTAGACGTCCTCTACTTTGTTGTTGCAAGTTTTACGTGGCTGCTATGGGCTTAAGCAAGAACCAATCTTACCTACGCATCAAAACCACAACGATAGTTTGTCAAGTTGGTGCTGTTTTAACCTTCGCAAGGACCGGGCGTAGCCACACTCGGTTCAACTAAAGTTGGAGAAACTGTCACCCGCAAGCCACCTATGTGCAAAGCACGTCGGGAGAACCGGTCTCGCGTAAGCATACGGTAATGTCGGTCCGGGCCGCTTCGTCCAACAATACCGCCGAACCAAAGTATGACATGCTGGTAAGCAGTATGACTTATATCGCCCACAACTCACTTGTGTTCTACTCGTGCATATAACATCAACATATAAAACCTAGGCTCGGATGCCACTATTGGGTTTCGTAGTAATTTCAAAAAATTTCCTACGCACACGCAAGATCATGGTGATGCATAGCAACGGGAGGGGGAGAGTGTGATCTACGTACCCTTGTAGATCGACAACGAAAGCGTTAACTTGGTTGATGTAGTCGTACGTCTCCACGGCCCGACCGATCAAGCACCGAAATTACGGCACCTCCGAGTTCTAGCACACGTTCAGCTCGATGACGATCCCCGGACTCCGATCCAGCAAAGTGTCGGGGAAGATTTCCGTCAGCACGACAGCGTGGTGACGATCTTGATGTACTACCGTCGCAGGGCTTCGCCTAAGCACCGCTACAATATTACCGAGGACTATGGTGGAAGGGGGCACCGCACACGGCTAAGAATATGATCACGTGGATCAACTTGTGTGTCTAGGGGTGCCCCTTGCCTCTTTATATAAAGGATCCAAGGGGGGTGCGGCCGGCCCTAGTAGGAGGCGCGCAGGAGGAGTCCTACTCCTACCGGGAGTAGGACTCCCCTCCCTTTCCTTGTCCAAGTAGGAGAGGGGGAAGGAGAGAAGGAAAAGGGGGGGCGCCGCCCCTCCCTCCTTGTCCAATTCGGACTAGGGGGAGAGGGGGCGCGCGGCCTGCCCTGGCAGCCCCTTCCTCTTCTCCACTTTAGGCCCATGAGGCCCATTAACCCCCCGGGGGTTCCGGTAACCCCCCGGTGCTCCGGTTTTATCCGAAACTTCCCCGGAACACTTCCGGTGTCCGAATATAGCCGTCCAATATATCAATATTTATGTCTCGACTATTTCGAGACTCCTCGTTATGTCTGTGATCATATCCGGGACTCCGAACTAACTTCGGTACATCAAAATGCATAAACTCATAATACAACTGTCATCGTAACCTTAAGCGTGCGGACCCTACGGGTTCGAGAACAATGTAGACATGACCGAGACATGTCTCCGGTTAATAACCAATAGTGGAACCTGGATGCTCATATTGGCTCCTACATATTCTACGAAGATCTTTTATCGGTCAGACCGCATAACAACATACGTTGTTCCCTTTGTCATCGGTATGTTACTTGCCCGAGATTCGATCGTCGGTATCCCATACCTAGTTCAATCTCGTTACCGGCAAGTCTCTTTACTCGTTCTGTAATACATCATCTCACAACTAACTCATTAGTTGCATTGCTTGCAAGGCTTATGTGATGTGCATTACTGAGAGGACCCAGAGATACCTCTCCGACAATCGGAGTGACAAATCCTAATCTCGAAATACGCCAACCCAACATGTACCTTTGGAGACACCTGTAGAGCACCTTTATAATCACCCATTTACGTTGTGACGTTTGGTAGCACACAAAGTGTTCCTCCGGCAAACGGGAGTTGCATAATCTCATAGCCATAGGAACATGTATAAGTCATGAAGAAAGCAATAGCAACATACTAAACGATCGGGTGCTAAGCTAATGGAATGGGTCATGTCAATCAGATCATTCACCTAATGATATGATCCCGTTAATCAAATAACAACTCTTTGTTCATGGTTAGGAAACATAACCATCTTTGATTAACGAGCTAGTCAAGTAGAGGCATACTAGTGACACTCTGTTTTGTCTATGTATTCACACATGTATTATGTTTCCGGTTAATACAATTCTAGCATGAATAATAAACATTTATCATGATATAAGGAAATAAATAATAACTTTATTATTGCCTCTAGGGCATATTTCCTTCAGTTCCCGTGCACCGCGATCCATGCCATTCACGGACGTGAACTAGAGGTTGCAAATTCTATCATCACATCGACGTAGTCATTGAAATGTTGCTCCTATGTAATATTTCGTGTCACTTTGTTAGACTGGTTCGTAAGAGTTTAGATCAGTGAGCCTCAAGTTATTACAGTTTCAAAGCTCTCTCACACCATGAATAGAACATCAATAGTTGACATTACTCCACTACTCCTTCAACCCCTTTCCTTCCAGAACTAGGAAATTCATGAACGCATTAATTGTTTTTGCAAAGACAGTATGGTTGAAAACACAAATCTTTTTGATTTTGGGAATAATTCACGTCGATCAAAAATTAAATAATTATTATTATATTAGTTTATGTTAAGAAAATTATTTTCTCCCGTTGCAACGCACGGGCATTTTTGCTAGTATATATATATATATTATATCTCTCCCTAATAATAAAGCACGGATTGACTCCGTGGGTTCACCGTCACAATACGCTTCCGTCCAGTCGTAATACGCTTTTACGATTTGTATAGACAAAATCGTTATAAACGAGGTGGTACTAATAGCTCGTCCGACCTGATACGTTTTACATATCGCTCGAGTTTGCACCGCCTGGGCCGAGCTCGTGCGTCACGCACTTATCCTGGCCCAATGCGCCACCTGGGCCGAGCTCGTGCGCCACCCACCTATCCTGGCCCATTTAAGACACATCGAAGCAAAAACAGTGCTGGTGCAAAGAATCGAACACACAACCTCATGCTGAATAACTAGCGTCACTATCATTGGGCTGGCGATGTGGGTTGATGATGAGCAGCGTTGCTGTGCATAAGGGAGCTGTCTCAGGGATTTTGGTCTATTCGCTTGTTTTAATGGTTGCACCGCTGCTGGATCTGCTATGTGGATAAGGAGGCTCTCTAGGTAAGGGTTTTTGGTCTATTTGCCTTTTTTTAATGGTTACACCTATCGGAAGCCGTTGAATGTTGCTATGTGTACTATCGATTGCAAAAAAAAAATACGGAATGAGCACCGATTATATTTACTTGCTGTTATTTGTCGTACTATCATAATTTAATGTTCATGCCTAACACATCTTATGAATACATTATCATATACAATAATTAAAAGTGAGTGAAATGTTAGAATTAAATATTTCTTAACAGAGAAGGTAATTGGAGCACACTAGGGCTTGCTGACAACTAAGATATTCCTCAACTCTGGATGTCACCGATGTCATTGCTGAGATACAGAGGGGATACCGGGAGACGGAGGGATGAAGAGTAGAGAGAATGAGACAACATAGCATCTTTCTCACGCTGGCCGGGAGGGGGGGGGGGAGCACTCCACTCCATTTTACCATCTCTCCCGCAGCTCTGTGTGACATAATCACGCAATATCAAATAAATTTCATCCATTCAAAAAAAATTTTGCTCCGTGAAAAAATCCTTCTATTTTTGAAATTAAATCCATAGACCATAAAAGCATATTTTCGAGAGGATAAACGCGTAGACCATAAGATGTTGGTATTGTAGGGAGGTTTGTCCCAACGAAGAGATCATCATGTCGTGCATGTTGCTCGACCTGGGCCTTTCACAACCTGTGCTCGCCCAACTATCACGAAAATAAGGCAACAATAGCTAAAATAATTAATAAATTACAATGGAATCAAAATATATACTTTTTTTAATGGTGCAATTGGTTGGATTTTGAAATGTGTATTTCCATAAAATTGGAAGACACCTTTTTTGTCCCGTTGCAACGCACGGGTATGTTGCTATGTGTACTATCGATTGCAAAAAAAAAAGAAACGGAATGAGCACCGATTATATTTACTTGCTGTTATTTGTCGTACTATCGTAGTTTAATGTTCATGCCTAACACATCTTATGAATACATTATCATATACAATAATTAAAAGTGAGTGAAATATTAGAATTAAATATTTCTTAACAGAGAAGGTAATTGGAGCACACTAGGGCTTGCTGACAACTAAGATATTCCTCAACTCTGGATGTCACCGATGTCATTGCTGAGATACAGAGGGGATACCGGAAGACGGAGGGATGAAGAGTAGAGAGAATGAGACAACAAAGCATCTTTCTCACGCTGGCTGGGAGGGGGGGGGAGCACTCCACTCCATTTTACCATCTCTCCCGCAGCTCTGTGTGACATAATCACGCAATATCAAATAAATTTCATCCATTCAAAAAAAATTTTTGCTCCGTAAAAAAATCCTTCTATTTTTGAAATTAAATCCGTAGACCATAAAAGCATATTTTCGAGAGGATAAACGCGTAGACCATAAGATGTTGGTATTGTAGGGAGGTTTGTCCCAACGAAAAGATCATCATGTCGTGCATGTTGCTCGACCTGAGCCTTTCACAACCTGTGCTCGCCCAACTATCATGAAAATAAGGCAACAATAGCTAAAATAATTAATAAATTACAATGGAATCAAAATATATACTTTTTTTTAATGGTGCAATTGGTTGGATTTTGAGATGCGTATTTCCTTAAAATTGGAAGACATCTTTTTTGTCCCGTTGCAACGCACGGATTTATGCTAGTAGATATCTATCTATCCCTAATAATAAAGTACGGGTTGACTCCGTGGGTTCACCGTCGCGTATGTTTTGGCAATTAAACCCGCTGGTAATTAAACCCGCACTCCATAAATCTATATCTTCTACTAATACAACAAGGTATGTGTTTTACGTGCAAAGGAAGCCGTCGCCTCGGTCCGCTCGATAAATAAAATTGGAAACCAACCATTGCAGGACGGAATAAACGGCAAGAGAAGGACGGAACAAACGGCAAGAAAAATCAGCTATAATATACCACACGTTTCCTTCATGGACAAACTACATCGCTCCAGGCTTCAAACATGGGAAGGCACCGAGCGTCTTTGTGTTTTTCATGGACTCATACATCAAGGTGCTATTTACCACTGATTAACACCGATCCAGAGGCGTAAAAAAAGGAGTCGCGGCAGGTCAGATCGACGGCAGCCCGGCGTAGTCCCTGCCCCGCCTCAATAGTCACTGCAAAGTGGGCAACCAGAGCACGGCCTCACCGTCCACGAGGTCTGATTGGATCCACAGCCGTAGCAACATAGTCTGGAACCGCCGCGCGCCGGCGGCGGCCTGCTAGACGATGTGCACGACGGCCTCCCTGTCGGTGGCGAGGTATGATCGGAGCCACACGAGCCGCAAGGACGCTTCGTATTTCGCCGCCGGGACTCGCTCCGCGTCCGGCAACAACTAAGTTTCATGCGCACCGCGCTTCCCCGTCGAGCCACCCTAGGTGTGCCTCCCCATGGAGCCGCTCCTACGCATTGGCTGCGAGGTCTCGCGGGATCCGCAGCGGTGCGTCGTCTTCCGCCGCGCGCCATGGACACATCAAGGGGCGCAGGGAGGGAGATCGAGGTTAAGACGACATGGCTCCGCTACGCCCCACGCATACTAGCATTACCCGGTACCTGTGCTTCGACATGGCTCCGGCTTTGCGGATGTTCATCAACTATTCCCTATATAAGAGTTCATCTGTGATTATCTGCTCCTCAGCGCTGGCCGGTAGAAAAACAATTATGACTTAGTAGCAGAGAGTGACGAGTACTCCTAGCTTAGCTCTAACTAGCAAAAGTGTCCGTGCGTTACAACGGAAGAAATAAATTATCACCCCTAGCGCCCCATCTTTGTTACCACTTCTTTTTTTTGTCATCAACATATAATTGGCACACAAACAACTCCCCTTTGACCTTCTTAGTAAAAAGAGTGGGGTCGATTAGCCCAACTTCAAAACCACGGTCTTGTAACAACTCGGTAAGGTGGTCATACCACGCACGTGGGGCTTGTTTAAGGCCATAGAGTGCCTTATCGAGTTGATACACATGATCGGGAAAGTAGGGATCCTCGAACCCGGGGGGTTGCTTGACATAAACCAATTCATTAATAGGACCATTAAGAAAAGCACTCTTCACATCCATTTGTTGTAACTTAAAGTTATGATGAGAAGCTTATGCAATCAACATGCGAATGGATTCAAGACGAGCAACAGGAGCAAAGGTTTCACCGTAGTCGATACCCTCGACTTGGGAGTAGCCTTGTGCTACCAGATGAGCCTTGTTGCGAATGATAATCCCATGGGCATCTTGCTTGTTCTTAAATATCCACTTGGTTCCAATGACATTGTGATTCCCCGTCGGTCTTGGCACCAATCTCCACACTTTGTTGCGCTCGAAGTTGTTGAGTTCTTCATGCATGGCATTGAGCCAATACGGATCTTCGAGTGCCTCATAGACCTTGTGAGGTTCGACACAAGAGACAAACACGTGATGCTCAAAATAGTTTGCTAATTGTCTACGAGTGCTTACCCCCTTTCTTAAGCTTCCAAGCACATTCGTCATGAGATGATCCTTGGTGGAGAGCTTGGAAGCAACCTTGGCGGCATGACGCTCCAATTCCTCCTCGGGGTGAGACGAGGAGTGGTCACTTGATCATCTTGAGCGTCGTCTTGAGCTTGTTCTTGTTCTTGAACTTTCTTGGAGGAGAGAACTTGACCTTGGGCATCACTTGGTGTGTCACCACCGTCTTGAGCATGATCTTGCCCTTGGTCTTGTTTTTGAGGATGATGGCCTTCATGTTGTTCTTCGGAAGCGTGTGGGCCTTGGGTTGGTGATGGCTCCACTTGAGTGGATCATTGTTCTTCTCCTTCGGCCACAAGGGGTTCCTCAATGGATAGGATAAAACCAACACCCATTCTTCTTATGGATTGAGGAGGAATTTTATCACCTACATCACAAGTGCCACTTTGCTCCACTTGGGAGCCGTTATTCTCATCAAACTCCACGTTACACGTCTCCTCAATAAGTCTCGTGGATTTATTGAGGACACGGTAAGCATGAGAGTTTGTAGCATAACCAACAAATATGCCCTCATAAGCTCTAGCCTCAAATTTAGACAACCGAACACCTTTCTTGAGAATGAAACACTTACACCCGAACACCCGAAAGTACTTGAGGTTGGGCTTGTTACCGGTGAGTATCTCATATGGAGTCTTGTTCAAGCCCTTGCGGAGGTAGAGCCGATTGGATGCATGACACGCGGTGTTGATGGCTTCGGCTCAAAAGTTGTATGGAGACTTGAACTCCGCCATCGTGGTCCTTGCCGCATCCATCAACGTCCGGTTCTTCCTCTCCGCAACACCGTTTTGTTGAGGGGTGTAAGGTGCGGAATATTGATGGTTGATCCCCTCATCACTAAGACGGTTTGTTGTGTCTCGCTCTTCCTCTTGAAGAAATACACCCAAGTGTATCTTGAGTAGTCATCCACAATCACCAAGCAATACTTCCTACCCCCAAGACTATCAAAGGATGGAGGCCCAAAGAGATCCAAGTGAAGGAGCTCCAAAAGCCTCTTTGAGTAAATGATAGTCATGGGAGGGTGAGCCTTCTCATGTAGCTTTCCTTCGATACAAGCACTGCAAGCACGATCTTTAGCAAAACTAACATTCGTTAGTCCACGGACATGGTCCCCCTTGAGAAGACTTTGCAAAGATCTCATATTGACATGGGCTAAACGGCGATGCTAAAGCCATCCCACATCAACTTTAGCCATTAGGCATGTCGCGGTCTTAGTGGGTCACTCCGAAAAGTTAATCACATATAGACCGTTCTCGACATGCCCAACAAAGGCTACTTTAAGAGTCTTGCTCCACAAGAGGGCCACGGTATCGATATCAAAGAAAGTGGCAAAGCCCATGATTGCAAGTTGACGAACGGAAAGTAAATTGTATGCAAGGGACTCAACAAGCATGACCTTCTCGATCGTGAGATCATGAGAGATGACTACCTTGCCAAGTCCCAATACCTTAGAAGATGAGGCGTCACCCCACTCGACATTGGCGGGCATAGATGGAATCTTGTGCATGTCCACCACCAAGTCCTTGCTTCTAGTCATATGATTTGTAGCTCCGCTATCGAGCAACCATGATCCCCCACCGGAAGTAAACACCTACAAGAGATCAATGCTTGGTTTTAGGTACCCATTTTCTAATGTGTCCTTTGATGTTAGTAACAAGGGTCTTTGGAACCCAAATAGACCATTCAATGTACTCATGAGGAGAACCAACGAATTTGGCATAAACATGCCCATCACTAGCACGACATAACATATAAGAAGGATTAAAGTCGCCGGCTTTGATGGGAGGAGTGGCATTGCCCTTTTTGACACTGCCACCCTTCGCATTGTTCTTCTTCTCCTTGGAAGCACTCTCTCCCTCCTTCACAAAGGTTTGCATGAGAGGAGGAGGTCGTTTGGTCTTGTCATTCTTCTTCTTGTTCTTGGACTCGGGCACGTACCCAATCCCTTCCTTGGCCACGGCTCCCTTTTGGTTGTTCAAGAGGTCGTTGAGGTTCTTCTTGACTTGTATGCAAGTCACAAGACCTCTCTCAAGTTGCACCTTTAGCTTAGCGTTCTCCTCAACAAGACGCACATGCTCACAACATGGGTTAGTAGCATTTGCATTATCAATTAGCATCATACAAGGAAAAGTGCCTTTTTCCTTGGTTAGCTTTACTTGAAGTTGATCATGAGACTCTTTGGGGCTAGCATGAGCAACCTTCAAGACCTTGTGAGGCTTGTCAAGTAGATCAAACTCCTCTTTGAGTCTAGCAAGATCAACCTCAAGTTCGGCCTTCTCGGAGTTTAGCACATGAGAAACAATGAGAACATGATCATAATCTTTCTTTAACTTAGCATGATCAATGTTGTGTGACTCCTCAAGAGCCAAATGAAGACCATGCTCTTCCTCAACAGCATTGGAAAGATCTGAAATCTCATCGGCATAGTCATGACTATGCCCTTCCATCTTAGTGATGGTATCTTCGTGAGCCTCGATCATGTCATTGGCTTCACCAAGTTGTTCCAAGAGAGCAACAAAGTGCTTCTTGGATTTACCCTTAAGTTTGCCCATAAAGGCCTCAAACTCATTCGCCTCCACATTAGCTCCCTCATGTTCATCAATGCTATCCGTCGAAGAAGGATGATTAATGATGGTAGTTTTGATGTTGGGGGTTACCTTGTTGGTGGCTTTAGCCATGAGGCACTTGGTGGTGATGCTCTCATTGGGTGAGTCAAAGAGAGACACCCGTGGAGTCATCGCAATGGCAACGGAGGCCATGGCAACCGACTCATCATCTTCATCATCGTCATCATCCTCATTGTACTCTTCTTGTACCACCAATGCCTTGGGTGGAGTCTTCTTGGTGAAGTTGCTCTTGTTGGGGAACGACTTGGCCTTGTCCTTTTGGATGAGCTTGCCACCATTGTCTTCCCTCTTCTCATACGGGCACTCCGCAACAAAATGACTCATGTTGCCACAATTGTAGCAAGTCCTTACACGTTGCTTGCTCTTCGTGCCACTTGAGTTGTTCTTGTTAAAGTTTGGCCTTGAGTTTTTCTTGCTCCAAAATAGCCTTGAAGCGAGTGCCATGTGTTCATGATATGCATACTTTGTATCTTCGGGGTTGATCTCCTCTTCTTCCTCTTCTTCTTCTTCAACGCAGAGCTTGGCCTTCAATGCAAGGTTGGGCTTCTTTGCCCTTTGAGAACGAGCACCGCATTGTCGGCGGTCTTGTCAAAAATGTTCATGGCCACAAACTCATCCAACACTTCGCTTGAGGTCAAAGTGTGGAAGTCCGGCCTCTGACGAATGACGGAGGACATGGCCTTGTGGTAGGGCATCATTGCCTTGAGGAATTTGCGCTTGATCCAATTGTCATCCGTGTACTTTATCCCGTGATCTCAGAGTGAGACCGCGAGTTTGGTTACTCTTCGATAAAGCTCACGAGGTTCTTCATCTTCTTTCATTGCAAACTCATCGGCCTCATCTTGCACCACTTCATAGTTGGAGCGTTGAATGCTTGCGCTTCCCCGGTAGAGCGAGACAACACAAAGCCATGCGTCTTTGGCCAAGGTGAAGGGCCGAAGATGAGGTAGATCTTCGGGTGGAATTGCATCTTGAATGATGAAGAGAGCATTCTCATTGAATTGGTTATCTGCGGCTTCTCGAGGAGTGAATTTGCTTGGATCATGCGGATGGAAACCTTCTTTAATGATTCTCCAAAGATTAGTGTTCACATGATTTAAATGACGTTTAAAGCGGTAAACCCAAGAATCAAAGTCCTCATTTTTCACAATCTTAGGGGGAGGACCGACATGATTCAAATGAGTGGAAGGAACCGGTCCACCATAAACAAGTGGTGGTTCCACATGAGCAAAGATGTCGGTGCCATTTTTACCACTAGAAGAAGGAGTCTTTTCACTACTAGCTTCCCCCTTGTCGGAGATAGCATCCGTCACCTTGTCAGTGGGATCACCCACTTTCAACGGTGCGGTGGATAGTTTAAGCCCCTCAAGGAATTTAGTAAACATGCTTTCAACCTCGGTCATCATGGAGGTTTTCAATGTCTCCAAGGCCACATTGAACTCCTCACGAGAGACCGAGGTTCCCCCATAGCCCGTAGACGAGGTCGGATTCACACCGGAGTGTTCCTCCACACCGTCTATGGTATCAACCATATTCTTCGGACGGTAAGGTCCTTAATAAAGAGAAGAGGCTCTGATACCAATTGAAAGGATCGATATGGTTGACTAGAGGGGGGGGGGTGAATAGGCAACTAACAATTTTTAGCTTTTCTTTAACAATTTAAACTTTGCATCAAAGTAGGTTGTCTAGATATGCAACTAGGTGAGCAACCTATATGATGCAACAAGGATAGGAACACAAGAAAGCTAGAGATATAACACAAATAAGCTTGCACGAGTAAAGGCACGAGATAACCAAGAGTGGAGCCGGTGGAGACGAGGATGTGTTACCGAAGTTCCTTCCCTTTGAGGGGAAGTACGTCTCCGTTGGAGCGGTGTGGAGGCACAATGCTCCCCAATAAGTCACTAGGGCCACCGTATTCTCCTCACGCCCTCACACAATGCGAGATGTCGTGATTCCACTATTGGTGCCCTTGGAGGCGGCGACCGAATCTTTACAAACAAGGTTGGGGCAATCTCCACAACTCAATTGGAGGCTCCCAATGACACCATGAAGCTTCACCACAATGGACTATGGCTCCGCGGTGACCTCAACCATCTAGGATGCTCAAACACCCAAGAGTAACAAGATCCGCAAGGGATTAGTGGGGGGAATCAAATTTCTCTTGGTGGAAGTGTGGACCGAGGCCTTCTCAACCACTCCCGAGCAAATCAACAAGTTTGATTGGCTAGGGAGTGAGATCGGGCAAAAATGGAGCTTAGAGCAACAATGGAGCTTAGGGTTGGAAGAGATAGGTCAACGGGGAAGAAGGGGACCCCTTATATAGTGAGGGACAAAGATCCAACCGTTATCCACCTACCAGCCCGTGGCCCGCGGTACTACCGCGCCAGGCCAGCGGTACTACCGTGGGGCCACGCGGTACTTTCGCTTGACGCCAAGCGGTACTACCGCAAGGTCACACGGTACAACCGTGCAGGCCTGCGGTACTACCGCTGCACCAGCAACAGCTAGGGAGGACCTGTAGCACAAGTGCTAAGGGCGGTACTTCCGCGGGCGCGGTACTACCGCTCCCCCTTGCAGTACTACCGCAAGGCAGGAACCCCCTAGCCTGGGAAGAGTGTGGATAAGGAAACAACTGTGCCTACTTCCATGGAAGAACGGAAGAAGCAAAAACCCGACACAGTACTACTGCAGAGGGACGGTACTACCGCCTGACAGCTAAGCACGGTACTAGCGCGGAAGGAAAGCGGTACTACCGTGGTGGGCGCGGATGTAAAAAATTACATCCGCCCCTACTACCACGGTTGAGCGGTACTAGCCTGGTGGGCCATGGTAGTGTAGCTCCAGGGGAGCGGTACTACCGTGGGCACCTGCGGTACTACCGCGCCGCAGCACGATACTACCGCTGGTGCCTACGGTACTACCGCTCACCTGGGAGCAGTACTACCGCGAGCCAACACAGCAGCCGGAAACAAGGTGACGAGATAGACAACGAAGGAAGCTCCAAGGTGCAAGGGAAAGGATGGGGCAATGAAGAAACGTGTACGTGATGATTCCACCCAAACCTTTCCGACGCGGACCCCCTCTTAATAGTACGGCTTTCCTACGACTCAAATCGACCAAAAAGAAACGTAGAAAAGACATCGTCTTCAACAGTCTTCGAGGGGCACCCAACCATCTTGTGCCTAGCGATGAAATGTCTGGGATACTCAAGGCACACTATTAGTCCGCTAACGCGTTGTCATCAATCACCAAAACACCTTAGGGATAAATATGCCCTTACAAGGTCCCTAAATACTGGGATGATATGTTATAAAGAGAACTCACCATGTGAATTCCCTCGGTTTAAATAGATCGAAAGATCTATGCAATTTATTTAAGTGAGTTTTAGTTAGTTTGAGAAAATGATGGTATGATGACATGATGCAATGTAAATGATGCAAATATGAATGCAACGAACCAAACAAAACACACGACGAAACTCGGAATCCATGGAAGGCATCTGGAGCGCCGGTCTTGGGGCGTCACAAGTTATTACCATTGTATAATTTTTTGGACACCAGACAAATGGTGGAGTACATATATGAAGAGAAGAGGCGCACGCACGCAGTCGATCTCTCGCTGTCTCGCACACATGAGAGTTACGTAAAGGCACCATTAACAAATAAACCCTAAAACCCTAGGTGCACGATTGCTGCATGCGCAGGTACCGGCTACGTGGTGGAGCGCACCTTTGTAGGAATAGTCAGCTCGCGTGATAATTTGATCCATAGGAGTTGATGGTCGGGACCACAGGTGAACGACCTGGAGGCGGTGGCTCGCCAGTTGCCACAGATCGAGTAGCCACGTTTATAATATCATTTTTTAGCGGGATAAGAGTTCCGATATTCAATGGTGCGTTATAAGTAATAAGTAGTTTTTAGAATGATTGGTATGGAGGAAAATGGAATTCATAACTACTACCTCCTTGGTGTATGGTTGTATGGGTTTATGTTGCGAGATGTTGAACCTAGTAGTTCTAGGGCAAATACTATGGTTTAGATGTTGATTTGCAGTAATGAAAATCAGAAGGGGGAAACCCTTCTTTGATAAAAAAAACTACTACCTCCGTTCCAGTTTACTAGTCCCCATCGTAGTTTGGGTCAAAGTTTGTCCATGAAATTTACTTGTAAAATGTGAATGGAAAATGAAATTTTGTTATACCCAAACAAAAAAGGACTGGAGGGAGTGATTGCTCTGACATGGACGCGACCTCTCATAGCGCAGGCATTGAACCGGCCCGCCGACCAAGAGGGCCCCACTCGCTACAGGCCCGGCTGAACACGCCTCCTCGCCGCATGCAACCGGCTTCACACTGCCCTCCTGCCTCCATTGAATCCGCGCATGTGCCAGCAACACGTCCTTCCGCGAGCCGGCCGGTATTTTAGAACACAAAAAATGACCAAAATATAATTAATTACACATGGTCTTGACTTGTTGTGCTCGCAATGGTAGTAGGAACCAGAGACTTTTCTTATTATAACTCTCCTCACATTTTTTTGGCTTTGGAGTGAATCATGGTTGTGGACATTACCTATGAATGTGCAGATATCTGTGAACATGATTTTGATGTGGAAGTTGAACTTGGAATGTCAGGCTTGCGCGTGAACTATACCATGTTGAATGCTTCGTCTGTTATTGTTTGGAATGTAATTGTTGTTATTACATGACCCAAAAAATTTTATTTTGTGCCACATCAGTAGATGCACGGACATCACAACAGGCATGCTGCCTAGATAAACATTTGAAGCTAGCTATTATGAAGGAAATTTTGTATTGACAACAGTTTTAGATAGCAGGAGACGCCTAGCCTGCTCTACCTCTGCTAGCTTATTTCTGGCTTCTTCCATCTCTTCTTTGGCTTGGGTGAAGAGAGCATCTGATTGCTCTTTTCGCTTCTTCATAAACTCAGCTACATTCTCAAGGGCTGCTGCATGCTTTCTTTCAGCCTTTACTAGAGCCACGAGGACACAAACAGCTGACAACTCCACCTGGCTTGTGTGTAATCCAGCATCATTCGGGAATTTGCACCTTGTGTCTAATCTAGCATCATTAGGGAACTGGCACCTTGTGTGTAATCCAGCCTCATTTTGGAAACATGACCTCGAGGTTGACCATAATTCCCTCCTCGCAGGAACTGCATCCTGACATGAAGTTACTTCTTTTTTAGATCAATACTCAGAGAAACCCAGATCGATTTAGTAGAAGCCAGATAAATAGGACTCACAGAAGTGAATTCAAAAGGAAAAATATAAAAACAGACTACACAGTGAGAACACCCACTTCCTACATCAAGCTAAAAACTAAAGCATTAGGACGATTAAGACTCTTCTTATTACACATCGAAGAACACGAGGCTAAGAGAAACAGAAACTACAACATATACACATCAAAGAACACAAGGCTAAACGAAAGTAATTGAAAGGGTGTTACTTACCAAAGCTCGTTTTACAGGTTCAGTGCAGCTCCTCTTTAACTTGCCATGCTCCTTGAAGATGTCCCCAATATCCCGTGTTTGGTCTTCATTGCTCCTCTGCATGTTCGCACTCGTGGTTTTAAAATCTCAACATGGCAAGAAAAGTATACTACTAGTAATACTCACGCATCTTGTGGGCAACATTAAAGCACTCGTCTGCAATGTTAGAGCATCTCCAACAGAAGCGCAACGCGCGGCGCTTTAAAAAAGCATTTACAGTGCTGAGATCGAGAAGTAGAGATAGAGAGTAGAGACTAGAGAGTAGAGGATAGTTCTCAGCATAGATATAACATAGATAGATAAAAAATAGATAGTTCAACTACTCCTCGTCGCCCGACTCCTCCTCGGTGATGTCCTCCTCCGACATCTCAATGTAGGCGTGAAGATACCGATCATCGTCGGATTCCCAGGGCGACGCTGCTCCTAGCCTCATGTTGAATTGAGCGTCCGTGTTTCGCGTACGCTTGTCCCCACGATAGGCGGATAGCTCCGCCCTCCTCTTCTCCCTCTCTGCCCTCCTTTGCGCGTAGAACTCACGATCATTGATGATGTCCCGCGGGAAGCATTGGCGCCATAGCGCCATGGTTCCTCGTCCATCTCGACGATGCTGAGACGGTGCTCCCGCCTCCGGTTGTCGCGACGATCCTCGTCAGTGATAAGCCGCGGCAGAGGCGCGAGCTCCTGCGCCCGCTCCCGCGTCGGCACATTGGGGAAGTTCAATATTCTATGAGGCCACCGGAGGCGCCACACCGCCGCGTCGTACGCGCGGGTGGCCTCGTTGGCGGTGTCGAAATTGCCGAGGCCGAGGCGCATCCCGTGGAACCGGATCTCGGCGGAGAAGCCACCGGAGGGGCACGCGCAGACGCAGCGGCATGGTGGCACGGCGGCGGCGAGGCGAGAAAGAGCAGGGAGAGAGAGCGGTGGCAAGGCACAAAGTAGGGAGAGAGCGGTGTCAAGGCATAGAGTGGTGGGTGGGCGTTTGATTTTATAAAGCGCGCCGGACGCCGCACGCCAAAACTAGCGCGCGCCCGGCCGATTTTCCCCCGCGCGCGCGATCCTTTCCCTACGTCCCTTCTATCTCTAATCTCTTCTCTACTGTTATATTTATTTTATATTAAATATTTATCTCTACCTCTCTACTCTCTACTCTTTTTTTTCTTTTAAAAAATAGAGTTGGCGATGATGGTGTGCCTGCCATCCTGCAATATAGGCCACCCGATTTATATCTGACGGATAGGAAGGAAACTATGGCAATTTTGCAAAAAGATACCCACACCCCTCTCCAAATTTGCAAATAAGGCCTTCCCTCGTTCATCCATTTCTCCCACAAGATAAACTACTCATACAAATGCGTCTTGATGCGTGCAACGCATGGGCATCTTGCTAGTTTTAAAAAACTTTTCATCATTTGCCACACTACTGGTTGCAGATGAAGAACCTACCCAAGCACAACGTGATACAGGAGCGACGCACAATTACAAGCTGATATTCTGTTGGACAATGGAGGCTATAACCAATCACTTTTACGGGAACAATAACAATCATGAAATTTGAAGGGTAGGTATGAACAAAATTGGAACTACACAAGTACTGCTAAGTGATTCAATACACACATTACCAATCGAGGAGGAGAACGATGGTCGCGACGGCCTCTGTGCATCATGGTCGGCAACAGGAGTCAGTTCATTGTCCACGACGGTGGTGCTTCTGCGCTTGGCGTTGGCTTTCGGGAAGCATATCCGAGACCGTGGAAGACGGTGCCGGGGAATAGGCCCCGTCTACGACGACGACAGACCAGCTCCAGTGCGGCGTACGAGGTCGTTGATGAGGCAGATGCGCTCCGGTGGACGACTGCACCGATGTAGAAGGGGGAGCACGAAGGCTGCGGTGCCGTGGAGAAGTCTATTTTGCGATGGGTACAGAAAATGGGGAGTATTCAGGTGTACTACTCTGGGTGCCGGAGTGGGGTTGGCTGGGTAGGGTGAACCTGAAGTTACAAAAACAACCCCCTACCAAGCGTCATCTGTAGGCCTGTTCTGAAGGTTATGATGGTAACTTCGCACTGCTCGAATCAGGGTCGCGGGAGATTTTCCCGCCGACCTCAAAATTTTGTGACACTGAACTCCCAGTGTGGCATGCTGGGTGATTGGGCCAAGCAACTAGCGAGTAGTACTAGTAACTACTACTACTCCCTCAGTTTTTATTAACTTTGCATAATAGGTTTGACCGAAGTCAAACTTCCTAAAGTTTGACCAAGTTTATAGAAAAATATAAACATTTACCATAACAAATATGTATGATGTGAAAGTACATTCAATAATGAATCTAATGGTATTTATTTGTTGTTGTATTGTATATGTTAATATTTTTTGTTATAAACTTTGTGAGAGTTTACAAAACTTGACTTTGACCAATGCTAATACGCGGACTTAAATAAAAACGGAGGGAGTACACATTTGTTTTCTTAGTTTGTACTGAATTAATCATTTGTTGTAATTGTGAAATAAATATATAGGCTACTGACTTCGAATGTAATGGTCTATACAATTCAATAGTTACAACCATTGTTGAATTCCAAGATGTATACGAGATCTATAGTACTTCACAATATGCTCAAACTCACATAATCCCAGTCAAATGAGAATCTAAATGCATTTCATAGTTATTACTTTGTAGGATGCAACTACACCAACCATAACTCTACATCATCCATTATAAAAGCAACATTTTGAACACATCCCAATGTGTGAATGAAACGTGTAGAGAGAGCTTGCAAAGATGGAGCAGATAGGGCGGGAAAGATTGTATGTATGTGGACGAGAGAGTAGGAGACAAACCTAACGAGACAGAGAGAGATAGAGAGAGAGAAAGAGAGAGGAAGAAGTTAGGTCTGTGAGAAAGATGGAGACATGTAATATACGTGAGATGCGTGTGCATCGGGATTCTGTACATGTGGAAGGATAAGAGACAACATGTTTCATGAGAGAGCTGGAAAAACATGGACGAGAGGGGAAGGATCTCGTGGGTTGAGGGATTAATAATTTTGTGCGGGGGAGAGAGGGATTGGTAATTTTGTGCGGGAGAGAGAGAGGGGTGGGAGGAGTCAGTTAGCCGTCATCACATCATCCTGCTTCCAAATGGCCCCACATTCTCTAGTGCAGTGTGGTCACCGGCTACGATCTCCTCGATGCCCTCTTTGAAGATTGAGGTGTTGTGCATGCTGGGGTGCAGAGAAGCACAAGCGAGAGTGGTTGCCATATAACCTTGGATGGGGATGAATTGTGTGCTTGGGGGAGGGTGTGTGTGTGTGTGCGATGTGTGTGTGTGTGTGTGTCAGATATTGAGAGAAATCAAACCTATGGAGAGAAATGTGTGTGTATGTGACGGAAAGCTACATGCTAAATATGGTTTTCACGAAGAGATTGTGCGTGCGAGATAGAGAGCGATGTGCGGACCTTGAGGTGGGCAAGGGCCGGGTGAGGGTGCCAAATTGTGTGCGTTGATGCATGTGTTACATGCGATCGTTCAAGGGACGAACAAATCGAGAGAGATGGTTTTTGTGTTACGGATGCTCCTCTCTCTCTCTCTCTCACACACACACAGGTAAAATAGAAGACCGTTCTCTCATGTACACACAACGTATCGGCATCTGTCCATGTCTCACTCATGCATGATCATTTGCACATTCACACCTCTCTATGTCTCCATCACATGCACACCGTCTCCACATTACCCTTCCGCCACAACACACATATGGACACATACACATGTTCTCTCTCAGTCACACACACAAAATCAGTATTTAAAAAAAACTAGGGCGCACCTAAAACGTCCAAATCCAAATAAACACGAACTGGAGCTAAATTCAAATATATGGAAATATTGTAGCGTCAAGAACTTTTCCAGGAAAAAAACTTGAGTAGTATTCAGGGATTGTTTTCGCACACACAAAAAGGTTCAGTGGATGTCCTTCGAGCGCGACATAGTGACGCTCGATCGACCGCGCGGCCACGGTTAATGCGCTTGCACCTGATTCCGTATCGTGGCTGTGGTAACTAATATAAGCGCTGCCTCAGTCTAACATTTTCATGTACTAGTATGGTTTTCTTTTAAGTTTGACCAACCCTATATAAAACTAAACTAAGCTCCCATACGCGCACTCATCAATATCCCGCCGCCACCGTTGCGCATGCCGGCGCCCGCCTACTCCGGCCAACAATTTCTCGCCCATCACCACCATGTCGCCGCCATCCCTGTGCCATGAAGCCGAAGGCTCACCCGCTCACGTCGTCTGCAGTCCCTCCTCGCGATGCCGCCGTGCTGCCAAGCACGCGAGCAGCTGGTGGAGTCGCGTCCATGCACGCAGCATACGAAGAGGAGGATGAGCGCGTGCTCCAGCACGGCGGTGAGGAGGAACTAGCGTGTCATTGTCGTCTCCACCCGCATGGAGGAGGCGCGCATGGTGGCTGTCGCAGCAGAAGCCGGTGGCGCTCGCGCCGAGCCCGCAAACCGGGTGCGGACGCGGAATCTACCTTCGAGACTGTAGCGACCCGACCTCAAACGGTCAAGTCTTTGTGCTTCAGTGTCATCCCTGGATCGGTAATGCTGACACACACAGTACTCGAGGATTTATAACAGAGTAGCAATCACACACTTATTACATCGAATGTCTCAGAAGAGAACTTATTACAATAAATATGGCTTAAGGCCATCTAATACGATAATAGCGGAAGGCTTGGAAGATAAAGTGAGTCCATCAACTCCAATGGCATAGCTGAGCTGCACGGCAACGACCTAACGAACCTTACTCCTCGTCTGAAAAGTCTGCAACATAATACGTTGCAGCCCGAAAACGGGCCATCACATGGAATATGCTGGCAAAGTAACACAGTAGAGCAAGAATAGAATAAGGCTATCACTACATGCCTATTTGGCTGGTGGAAAGCTCTATGGTTATGGTTTTTGCGAAAAGCCAATTTTTCCCTACAACAAAGGAATAGATTTTATTTAACTATCATGGTAGTTGAAACATCATTGAGAAGGTTCCTCCAACTCAATCCCAATTAAAGTAGTTAACAACCCAACAATATTATTTAAGGGTGATGAGATACTTATGATACTCCAAGTACTAGATACTCAAGATGTCCATAACCGGGGACACGGCTAACCATGATTAGTTTATACACTCTGCAGAGGTTTGCGCACTTTTCCCCACAAGACCCGATCTCCTCCGTTGGATTTCTCGCACTACATGGTGTTTGAGAAACGGATGACCGAGACACAGTCTTTCAGAAGCATTAACCCCTTACTCCGGGCAGACCATACCAACCTACATCCCTCTACCTGCTGATCCACCTCTTAGGGAGCTTCACGCAACTTACTCAACTATGCTAGAGCCCATAATAGCTTGTGGCTGCACACGGAAGTTTCTAGCATGAAAATATCTCAGTTCCCTTTGAGCCTTGGTGGCGGACCATAGGATTATCACACGGGTACTTCGGGATATCCTAGGACAACACTGGATTCCCCAGGTGCCCAACAAACAATCCACCCAGATGTGTATTCAAGTTGCCACCTTAAGTTGAACCATTAATTAACAATCTCACATCTGTCATGGATTTCACTCACCCAAACCACGTCTACGAGCATAGCATAGCAATAAAAGCAATATGTAGAAGTAACTCCCAAGGGTTTGAATATAACAGGGCAATAGGTTCTACCTCATCAACTACTTCCCAACCCACATGTTAATCACTTCCTAACTATGAAAGTTTGAGGATTGGAACTAATGCATAAAAACTGGGTGATTAAGGGGTATGATCAAAGTGTTACTTGCCTTGCTGATGATCCGCAAAACCTAGGGACTCGTAGTAGCACGCTTCGCACTCCGGGTGTTCTATCGCAAACAAACAATAGCATACATAAGCAATCAAGCAAAGAAACACGGGTAAATCTCAAATAAGAAGATCTAACAAGAAAGTTCAACTTAAGAACTCCAGTTTGCGAAAAGAATCAAATCAAACGGAGCAACGAAACTCAAACTACGAAAGAAACAAGATCCGTTTACTAATCTAGACTAAGGTCAAATTTTTACAGTAGCAAAAGCTTGTTCAAGTTGGTTAAACGGAAAGAGGGTTTCGAGACAAAGATCTAGGTGCTTGAATCGCCTGATTCTGACAAACGAGCGAAAAGATAAACTAAAACGAAAATCGGATCAGAAATCGCGATCGGAAATAATCGCGGAAAATCCAAGAAAAAGAAATCTGAAGAACAGGCTAACGAACGAGCGTTCGTTGTCTGCGGCTAACGAGTGAACACGTTCGTTAAAATGAACGTACGGACGAACATCCGCAAAGTAACTAAACCGTGAAAAACTGGCAAATCGATCTAAAAAATGAACTAGGGGTTTCTAAACAAACCAAATCGGTTTTCTTTTAAAAAGAAACCGGCGGCGGCAACGGCGGTGTTACCTCCGGCGATGCTCCGGTGAGGCGGGCTGCGGCGGCAGGGTGCAAGGGCGGCGGTGGAGGTGGCGCGGCGCGGCAAAGGCGGCGGCGGCGACGCTGCGGTCGGGGCTGGCGGGCGGGGTTGGGTGGTGGAGGGGGGGGGTTGGGGGCGGCGTATTTAAGAGGAGGGGGGGTGCGGCGGCTTGGGGAAGGGGCAAGCGACGCGAGAGGAGTCCCGGTCGGACTCCGCTAGCGGCGGCGGCGCGGCGGTCTCCAGCTCGGAGACGAGGCGCGGGTGGCTTGGGCCGGCTCGGCTGGGCTTCGGCCCAGTCGGGCACTGCGCGTTTTTTTTAAATAATTTCGCCGAAACCAAATAAATCCTAGAAAATAAAATAAAAATCTTAAAATGCCAAAACAAATTTTCATCGTCTAAATAAAATATTTAGAACATGATGAACATTTTCCTGGCCCTAAAATGCAACTTTGAAAAACGTGCAATTTTTCTAATTCAAATAAAATAGCAATAAACTCTGGATAAAATAAAATATTTGATTTTAATCTTTTTCCTCCAATATTTCATTTATTTTGGAGAAGTCATATTATCTCCTCTCATATATTTTAATATGAAATATTTTCGGAGGGAAAAATAATTAAAACCAAAAATCCTCGTTTCAATATTTGATAAAACTCAAGTATGAAAACAGGGAAATCCCCAACTCTCTCCGAGGGTCCTTGAGTTGCTTAGGATTTCGAGGATCGCGGAATGAGATGCAATAAAATATGATTATGCATGAATGATCTATGTATAACATTCCAAATTGAAAGTTTGGGATGTTACAAACCTACCCCCCTTAAGATGAATCTCGCCCTCGAGATTCGGGTTGGCTAGAGAATAGGTGTGGGTGGTCTTTGCGAAGATCATCCTCTCGTTCCCAGGTGGCTTCATCCTCGGTATGGTGGCTCCACTGAACTTTGCAAAACTTAATAACCTTGCTGCGGGTGACTCGACTGGCAAATTCGAGAATCCTAACTGGCTTCTCCTCATAGGTCAAATCACTGTCCAACTATATCGCCTCCAAGGGTACTGTATCTCTTAATGGTACATCAGCCATCTCAGCATGACACTTCTTCAGCTGTGAAACATGAAATACATCATGAACTCCTGACAGTCCTTCAGGTAACTCCAACTTGTAGGCAACTTCTCCCATACGTTCCAAAATTCGATACGGTCCTACAAATCTCGGGGCTAACTTTCCCTTAAATCCAAAATGTTTCACTCCTCGCAGGGGTGACACTCGCAGATATGCTCTTTCTCCAATTTCATAGGTTATTTCCTTGCGTTTCGAATCTGCATAACTCTTCTGTCTGGACTGAGCTATCTTCAGTCTATCTCGGATCAACTTAACTTTCTCTTCAGACTCTTTGATCAAATCTGGTCCAAACAACTGTCGGTCTCCGACTTCATCCCACATCAACGGTGTTCTGCACCTTCATCCATACAGGGCTTCGAACGGTGCCATCTTTAAACTGGCTTGGTAGCTATTGTTGTATGAGAACTCTGCGTAGGGCAAATTGTCATCCCAACTAGATCCATAATCTAGCGCATAGGCCCTCAACATATCCTCCAGAATCTGGTTGACTCTCTCGGTCTGTCCATCTGTCTGCGGGTGGAATGTTGTACTGAGATCCAACCTTGTCCCCAATGTTTGGTGCAGCTGATGCCAAAACTTTGAAGTAAACTAGGTCCCTCTATTTGATACGATGGTCCTCGGAAGTCCATGCAGACATACGATCCTGGTCATATATATCTTGGCCAACTTTGCACTTGTATAGGTGGTTTTCACTGGGATAAAGTGAGCTACTTTGGTCAAGCGATCCACTACTACCCATATAGAATCATATCCTGATTTGGTTCTAGGTAATCCGGTGATAAAATCCATGCCAAGTTTATCCCACTTCCATTCGGGTATCGGCATAGGCTGTAACAATCCTGCTAGCTTTTGGTGCTCAGCCTTCACTCTCTGACATACATCACATACGGCTACATACTCGGCAATATCCTTCTTCATACCAGTTCACCAGAAACGTTCCTTCAAATCCAAATACATCTTGGTGTTTCTGGGGTGTATCGAGTATGGTGAGTCATGAGCCTCCTGAAGTATTAACTTCCCGATCTCTGTGTTATTGGGCACATAAACATGGTCCTCGAACCATAAGGTGTCGTGTTCATCCTCACGAAAACCTTTGGCCCTTCCTGCGCTCATTCTCACTTTTATCTTGGCAATCTCTTTGTCATCCTTCGGAGCTTCTCGAATCTTTCCTAACAATGTAGACTAAACCTCCATTGTTGCAACAAAACCTCTAGGAAAATTCTCCAATCGAAGTTCCCTGAGATCCTTTGCTAACTCCTTCGGCAATCCCGTGCTCACTAGGGTATTAGCATAACTCTTCCGGCTCAAGGCATCTGCTACGACATTGGCCTTGCCTGGATGATAGTGAAGCTTCATGTCATAATCCTTTATAAGCTCCAACCATCTCCTCTGCCTAAGGTTCAACTCCTTTTGTGTGAAAATGTACTTCAAACTCTTATGATCCATGTACACATCACAATGATTTCCTATAAGGTAATGTCTCCAGGTCTTCAACGCATGCACTACGGCAGCCAACTCCAAATCATGCGTGGCATAATTCAATTCGTGCGGTTTCAGTTGTCGCGAGGCATACGAAACAACTCTTCCGTCCTGCATAAGCACACTTCCAAGTCCTACGCGAGAGGCATCGCAATACACTTGAAACTCCTTGCGTATATCCGGCAGAATCAACACTGGGGCTGTAGTCAAACATTTCTTTAACTCCTGAAAACTCGCTTCGCATTCTTCTGTCCATTTAAATTTGGTATCCTTCTTCAATAACTCCATCATTGGCTTCGCAATTTTGGAAAAATTCTCAATGAATCTCCGATAGTATCCTGCGAGTCCAAGGAAACTGCGGATCTCGCTAACTGAAGTGGGTGCAAACCATTCAGTGACTGACTGAACCTTGGTAGGATCTACTGCTACACCTTCTCCTGATATAACATGTCCAAGGAATCCAACTTCCTTCAGCCAAAACTCACATTTGCTGAACTTGGCATACAACTGATGTTCCTTGAGTTTCTCGAGAACTAAACGGAAATGCTCTTCGTGCTCCTCCTCGTTCTTCGAGTATACCATTATATCATCAATGAACACCACAACGAACTTATCCAAATATTCCATGAACACTTTGTTCATCATGCTCATGAAGTAGGCAGGGGCATTAGTCAGTCCAAACAACATGATCGTATATTCATACAACCCGTACCGTGTGGTGAATGCTGTCTTTGGTATGTCCTTCTCTCATATCTTCAGCTGGTGATATCCAGATCGTAGATCGGCCTTTGAAAACACCTTGGCTCCTTGCAGCTGGTCGAACAAATCATTGATCATCGGCAGTGGGTATTTGTTCTTCATCGTCACTTCATTTAACGCACGATAATCAACAACCATTCTTAGATACTTATCCTTCCTCTTGACCAAAAGCACTGGGGCTCCCCATGGTGATAAGCTCCATCGAATGTAACCTTTCTCCAATAACTCCTTGATCTGTTTCTTAATCTCCTCCAGATCATTTGCAGGCATCCGGTATGGTCTCTTCGATATAGGCCCGGTGCATGGCAATAACTCTATCAAAAACTCGATGTCTCGATCCGGTGGCATGCCTGGTAACTCCTCTGGAAAAACATCCGGGTAATCCTTGACTACAGGCACTTCCTCCTGAACAACTCCCGTGAGGGTATTTAATTGGCTACTTCTTGGCGCATGCCTAGATACATACTTGATCCTTTTTCCCTCTAGGGTGGTGAGACACATTGACTTACTAACACAGTCAATGCTTCCTCCATACTTTGACATCCAGTCCATTCCTAATATCACATCCAATCCTTGTGACTCCAAGATTATTAGGTCGGACAGAAAAACATGGCTACCAATGGTTAAGGGTATCTGGTCGCACCATCGACTAGCCATATACTCTGCTCCAGGTGAACTCACTAACAGATGGGTCCTAAGGGTTTGGGTTGGTAGTTTAAACTTATCCACGAATTCCCTTGATATGTATGAATGCGATGCACTGGTATCGAAAAGAATAAGGGCGGTAAAAGACTTAACCAAAAACTTACCAATAACTGCGTCTGGCTGCTCTTCAACCTCCTCCACGTTGATGTGGTTCACTTGTCCTTTGTTGAATGGATTGGGCTTCTTTCCAGCGCTTCCATTGCCATTTCCATTCTTCGCTTTAGGGCACTCCGTGGCATAGTGTCCAGTCTTCCCACACTTGAAACAAGTAACGTGGCTTAGGTCTCTCTTCGCGGGTGTGGCTGGATTGGAGCGGTTCTGATTGTTGCTTGCTCCATTCCCATTCCCATTCCTTGGGCCAGTATGATTATGGTTACTTCCTCCATTATGGGTGTGGCATCCATGGTTATGAACAAGTCCTCCCAAGTTTGGGGTTAGGCGAGGCTTCGGCTGAGTTCCTGAATTATACCTTCCTTGTCCATACTTCCTCTTACGACTCTCAATTTGCTGCTGCTTCCCTTCAATCATAAGAGCCTTATCTACCAACTCCTGGTAGTTGTTGAATGTTGCCACCATCAACTGCATGCTCGTCTCATCATATATCCCTTCCATAAACTTCTCCTGCTTTGCGGCATCTGTGGCCACATCATCAGGGGCATAACGAGATAACTTGCTAAACTCATCTGCGTATTGAGCCACAGTACGGCTCCCCTGGCGTAAGTTGCGAAACTCACGCTTCTTCATACTCATAGCTCCAGTTGAGACATGGGATGTACGGAAAGCTTGCTGAAACTGATCCCATGTAACAGTGGCTATAGGGTAGGTGACAATGTAATTCTTCCACCATGAGGCTGTTGGTCCATCCAACTGATGTGCGGCAAAACGCACCTTCTCAGCATCGGTACATCCTGCAGTGGTTAACTCCCTTCCAATCCTGCGGAGCCAATCATCTGCTACTATGGGCTCGGTGCTACTAGAAAACACCGGCGGCTGCAACCTCAAAAAACGGGCTAAGTTATCAACTGGTGGTGGTGGCGGTGGATTGTTGTTGTTGTTATTGTTGTTGCCTTGGTTCTGAACTAACAACTGCATCAGGGTATTCTGCTGCTGGATCAACTGAGTGAGCTCCGGTGGGAAGGTAAATCCGGGGTCACGTCTCGGAGGCATCTGATGGGTTTAGAGGGGAGAGATTAGAATAGAATGAGGTCTAATGAGAAAACACTACCCATATGCACATGAGACAAACACAAACATTTCACTCAATCAATCAAGCAAGGGCATACAATCGATCTAACTATCGTTACAAAAGTGCTCGGACTGTACTATTTACATGGTGGAATACTACTACTGATGTGGTGGTCTACTAAAAATATTCTTCGGTTGAAGACTCCATGATGTCTGCTCCAGCTTCGTCTTCATAGTCATCATTGCTATTGTCGGGATCCGAGTCAGTGTCGTCGATGATGATGTAGTCCTCCGGGTGAATCTCCTTGGGTTCTTCGTCTTCTCCTCCTGGAGTGGGGTCTCCTAGGAATACTCCTAGCTTCCTTTCTAGACCGTCATTCTTCTCCACTAGTACGACGATTTACTCCTCATAATCTTCACGAGTAGCCTTAACTTCTTCCTCCAGTTCTGTGATCCTAGTCATTGCCTTCTTCAGGTCTATCATTCCTGCGCACATCTGGTTCTCCTGGCGACGAATGTGTTGGTTTAACTCCTGGATGAAAGCTGCAATTGATCTATCCTTCCTGGTACTGATCATTTCCCATTGCTCGTCTCGGCGCCCACAAATCTGATAGATAGTATCCTTAAGCTCCATATGATAAACTTCTCCAATGCATCCCATGGTGATGTGAGCTGCCATACTCTTTCCTAGACTCCAGGTTGGTGCATCGAAGGAAAACTCTATGGGCTTAGTGACTGGCATGAATGTCCTTCCTGGAACTTGAACTTGAATCATCCATCGCTCCTCTTCTGTAAAGTGGCATTTTAAGTCCCGGTGAAGCTTGGTATTCCAATGTTCAGGTACCTAGTGACTTCCTTCAAGTGTCGTCCAAAAGGTGCTTCTTCATCCGGTTGTGCAAACTTGTTCCTTGCGTCCGCCATTCTAAAGAGTAGAAATGGAGATAAGTAAGAAATAAGAAGAGAATAGTGATCTAGGGCTTTAGCTTAGTGGTCGTGTCCTACACTCAGCGTGTGCTCTGATACCATCTTGTAGCGACCCGACCTCAAACGGTCAAGTCTCTGTGCTTCAGTGTCATCCCTGGATCGGTAATGCTGACACACACAGTACTCGAGGATTTATAACAGAGTAGCAATCACACACTTATTAGATTGAATGTCTCAAAAGAGAACTTATTACAATAAATATGGCTTAAGGCCATCTAATACGATAACAGCAGAAGGCTTGGAAGATAAAGTGAGTCCATCAACTTCAACGGCATAGCTGAGCTGCACGGCAACGACCTAACGAACCTTACTCCTCGTCTGAAAAGTCTGCAACATAATATGTTGCAGCCCGAAAAGGGCCAACACATGGAATATGCTGGCAAAGTAACACAGTAGAGCAAGAACAGAATAAGGCTATCACTACATGCCTATTTGGCTGGTGGAAAGCTATATGGTTATGGTTTTTGTGAAAAGCCAATTTTTCCCTACAACAAAGGAATAGATTTTCTTTAACTATCATGGTAGTTGAAACATCATTGAGAAGGTTCCTCCAACTCAATCCCAATTAAAGTAGTTAACAACCCAACAATATTATTTTAGGGTGATGAGATACTTATGATACTCCAAGTACTAGATACTCAAGATGTCCATAACCGGGGACACGACTAACCATGATTAGTTTATACACTTTGCAGAGGTTTGCGCACTTTTCCCCACAAGACTCGATCTCCTCCGTTGGATTTCTCGCACTACATGGTGTTTGAGAAACGGATGACTGAGACACGGTCTTTCAGAAGCATTAACCCCTTACTCCGGGCAGACCATACCAACCTACCTCCCTCAACCTGATGATCCACCTCTTCGGGAGCTTCACGCAACTTACTCAACTATGCTAGAGCCCATAATAGCTTGTGGCTGCACACGGAAGTTTCTAGCATGAAAATATCTCAGTTCCCTTTGAGCCTGGGTGGCGGACCATAGGATTATCACACGGGTACTTCGGGATATCCTAGGACAACACTGGATTCCCCAGGTGCCCAACAAACAATCCACCCAGATGTGTATTCAAGTTGCCACCTTAAGTTGAACCATTAATTAACAATCTCACATCTGTCATGGATTTCACTCACCCAAACAACGTCTACGAGCATAGCATAGCAATAAAAGCAACGCGTAGAAGTAACTCCCAAGGGTTTGAATATAACAGGGCAATAGGTTCTACCTCATCAACTACTTCCCAACCCACATCTTAATCACTTCCTAACCATGCAATGTTTGAGGATTGGAACTAATGCATAAAAACTGGGTGATTAAGGGGTATGATCAAAGTGTTACTTGCCTTGCTGATGATCCGCAAAACCTAGGGACTCGTAGTAGCACGCTTCGCACTCCAGGTGTTCTATTGCAAAAAAACAATAGCATACATAAGAAATCAAGCAAAGAAACATGGGTAATTATCAAATAAGAAGATCTAACCAGAAAGTTCAACTTAAGAACTCCGGTTTGTGAAAAGAATCAAATCAAACAAAGCAACGAAACTCAAACTGCGAAAGAAACAAGATCCATTTACTAATCTAGACTAAGGTCAAATTTTTACAGTAGCAAAAGCTTGTTCAAGTTGGTTAAATGGAAAGAGGGTTTCGAGACGAAGATCTAGGTGCTTGAATCGCCTGATTCTGACAAACGAGCGAAAAGATAAACTAAAACGAAAATCGAATCAAAAATCGCGATCGGAAATAATCGCGGAAAATCCGAGAAAAAGAAATCTGACGAACAGGCTAACGAACGAGCGTTTGTTGTCTGCGGCTAACGACTGAACACGTTCGTTAAAACGAACGTACGGACGAACATCCACAAAGTAACTAAACCGCGAAAAACCGGCGAACCGATCTAAAAAACGAACTAGGTGTTTCTAAATAAAACCGAATCGGTTTTCTTATAGAAAGAAAACGGCGGCGTTACCTCCGGCGATGCTTCGGCGAGGCGGGCTGCGGCGGCGGGGTGCGAGGGCGGCGGCGGCGGCGCGACGCGGCAAAGGCGGCGGCGGCGGCGGGGTGCGAGGGCGGCGGCGGCGGCGCTGCGGTCGTGGCTGGCGGCGGGGTTGGGTGGTGGAGGGGGGGTCGGGGGCGGCGTATTTAAGAGGAGGGGGTGCGGTGGCTTGGGGAAGGGGCAAGCGGCGCAGGAGGAGTCCCGGCCGGACTCCGCTAGTGGCGGCAGCGCGACGGTCTCCAGCTCGGAGACGAGGCGCGGGCGGCTTGGGCCGGCTCGGCTGGGCTTCGGCCCAGTCGGGCACTGCGCGTTTTTTTAAATAATTTCACCGAAACCAAATAAATACTAGAAAATAAAATAAAAATCTAAAAATACCAAAACAAATTTTCACCGTCTAAATAAAATATTTAGAACAGGATGAACATTTTCTTGGCCCTAAAATGCAACTTTGAAAAACGTGCAATTTTTCTAATTCAAATAAAATAGCAATAAACTCCGGATAAAATCAAATATTTGATTTTAATCATTTTCCTCCAATATTTCATTTATTTTGGAGAAGTCATATCATCTCCTCTCTTATATTTTAATATGAAATATTTTCGGAGGGAGAAAATAATTAAACCAAAAATCCTCGTTTCAATATTTGATAAAAGTCAAATATGAAAACAGGGAAATCCCCAACTCTCTCCGAGGGTCCTTGAGTTGCTTAGGATTTCGAGGATCACGGAACGAGATGCAATAAAATATGATTATGCATGAATGATCTATGTATAACATTCCAATTGAAAATTTGGGATGTTACAGAGACCTTGAATGCCACGTGAATCCTACAATGTGAAGGAGCAATTTGGGTCAGTCGACTCTTGTGAGCCATTGGATGCAGCATGGATGGCTAGAAGGGCTTCTTCAACCTCCGCATTGATGCACTGTTCATCTTCTTAGCCCGCCACATGCCTAGCCGCCTGCCGCCGCCGCCCCGCCCTCCCCTGAACCGCCTGCCACCGCCATGCTCCCTCCCGCCATCCGTTTAACCCCGGGCACGATCCATTTTTTCCGGCGAACTACATTCCACACCCAACACTCATAAGATAGATCATGGGCACCCTGCCATCCTAATATAGATACTGGGGTAGCTTCTCTGTCATCTTCTTCCTTCACTCCGTTGAACTTCTTCCATAAATCCTCTGCCCCAAATTATACTACTAGTACGAACGTATTAAGTACAGTAGGAACACGAAGATACGAGCAGTAGTACCAACTGCAAGAAGAACAGTAGTAGGACATAGTACTAGTACTACTGTATGTACTAAAGAGTTCAAATAACAAGAAAGAACATAAAGTTCAAATAACAAGAAAGAACATAAACATAGTTTTGCTGGGGGGTCAGCACAACACACCCCTGAAATAAAACTAAGCAACTAGTCCGCTTGACACTGCAGTAGAACCAGCATGAGAGACGGCACTGCCACCTTACTCGGAGTCCGAGTCCGAGTCCACGTCCTCGACTTCGTCCTCGTCCCTCTTCCTCTTCCTCTTCGCCGATGCTTCTTTGCTTGAATCGGACACTGGGCTCTACTTCTTCATCCAACCCTTGTAGATATTTAAACAAAGGTAGGCATCCATTGTTGCGTACAAGATGTGATCTTCATCTAATGTCTTCGACTCCCATGCATGATGAAACTCGTGTTGAGGTTTCTTCAGTTTAGCGTACGAAGGATCAATCATGGCTGCTGCCAGGGTCAGCATTGAAGGCTGAGAGGAGGACACCAGGCTTGCCTTCTAGAGATCGAAGGGCTGGCCTACAACGAGGCCTATCCGACCCAGGACATCCCTGTCGTTCCTAAAGTCTACAGTAATGAATTTCATTCTTTCGTCCTTGAGGAAGTTCTTAAAATCCTGGCACTCAACGTCGGCATTGCATATGTGGTAGACCAAGCACACGTTATGTACGCAAACCTGGATCATGGTGGGCTTCTTCTTCTCTGCCTCCTTTAGAATCTTTTCTCTTTCCAGGACTGTGGTGTACTCAACATCTAGCCCAGCGACCCACTCATCCTTTGAACTATTGAACATGCGTAGGAAGCGAGCAAGGAATGCTTTCACCGTCGTGGATCCACATGTGTAGATGATGATGAACTCATCGCTGGTGATGGCTCTAACCTGGTACTCAGCGGTGACCATGGAGATTTGGGAGGCCATGGATTTTGGAGGAGGGTTAGGAGAAGTTGAACTGGTGTAATGTGAAAGGACGAGACGACTGGGAGTGAACTGTTGTAAGGTAATAGTAGAGGACGGGGACGAGTAGGGCATGCGAACGACGTGGGGTTGTTGGCTTGCCCGATGGATAAATGGCTGCAAGCCCCCAAAGAGTTCTCGAGTACTATGCGGGACCCACTAGATGTCATGTCTACTAGACCCATATCGTAGGCCTGACGGTATAGCTTCTGCCTGTTCGCACGCCATGCCGACACGTCTTCACTTAATACCATCAACCGTCGTGCCTCCCACGACCTTCGCCTCCCTCGCGCGGTCGCACCATTTGAGACTACGACCGACTATAAATGAGCATTTTTTGCCTAGTCCGCATGCATGATACTCACTCTGGTCTTTTTTACTTCCGTCAACCGTTTGCCAAGTGTTTGACCAAATTTATACTAAAAATATCAGTATCTACAATACTGATTATAATGAGTATAAGAACTATGTTTCATAATGAGTATAAACATATTGATTTGACATTGTGAATGTTGATACATTTTTCTATAAGTTTGGTCAAAGTAGAGGTACATTGACTTCAGACAAAACTTAAATGCACAATGCAGAGTAGTTCCTCCGTCCAGGTGCGTGCCATGTCCTATCTAGTCATCACAACAAGGTTAGCTATTAGAGTACTACTACCTCCCTTCTAGTTTAAAGGGCTCGATTCAAAAATTTCATCTACTCTTACCAAGATAGAGGCGGTGGAATAGTTTTTGTAGTATGCAAAAGTACTCAACTAATGATGTCGTTCTTCACAAAAATGTGTTTACCAATGCATTATCGCATTGCATGCATGCATGAACACTAGTTACTCTAACCCCCCTCTCCTCTTTAATTCTTTGCCACATCAACATGTTTGCTATTCCCGTGTGCATGATACCAGCTAAGATACCACCATTATGGCCAGCCTTAATCATCACATGCAATTATTTAGTGCACCTTGAAATATGAACATGTGTGGGGCGTGTATGCTTTAATGACTTGAGACTATACCTAGCTTGGCATGCAAGATGACTTATTATGCACCGTTCCCCATACCTGTAGGAAGCCCGTTCGTCTCCAAATCTTTTCCTCTCCATGTGTGAAAACAATATGCCTGCTTGACTCTCCTTCCTCCGGTGGTCCCACCACTCCACATCGTGTGGAAAAATTCTGCATGCATGACTCTCCTCCCCCCGCACTCATCCAATCCGTTGTGACCAGCAATATTTCCACCCCTTCCCTCCCCCGTAATTTACTCCAACAAATATGCCCACATAGTTGTTACGTTAATCACGCAACATATCTTACGGGACGCTGCTTCAGTTACTTAACTGCAGGTGCATTGGGTCACTGACATATGGCCCCAACAGGGGTCTGGCCCACATATCAGCGACGCAACTGGACCTGTAGTTAAGTCAGTGCAGCTCAGTCCATATCTTACGTAGGTGTGCCATTGCTCACTACAAATACTGCGCCTCCCACGGCATTCGGAAGAACACTCATGTTCATCGCTATCTCCTCCCCCTCCCTCTCACGTCGACCACCATGGCATCGCCCCTCCCAAGCCCTAGGTGCCCCTCGCTGCTCCGCGCGGATGGTCACGTGTCGCCATTCAGTTCCTTGCCGCCACTAGTCGAGGAGGATGCGTCGGTGTTCCGCTCCTTGCCGCGACGCGTCGAGGTGGACGCGTCTGCATTCCCAGTCTCGCCAGCACGTGCGTCGGAGGACGCGTCGGCTCCCCACTACGAGGAGAACGCCGCGCTGCCCGCTGAGCCCCCCAGCCTTGAGGAGATTTGGAAAGAAACGGATGTCGCCTTGTGGGAGGCTTTGCCTCCGACAGAATGCGCCAAAATAGAGGCGGAGAAGAAGGCCGAAGAAGAGAAGCGCGCCGCGGGACAAGTTGCCTGGCAGGCCTATGTCGTGTCCGAGAGAGTTGGGTAATTGGCTCTTTGGAAGAAGGCTCATGCGAGGGCTGTGAGGGTGGCGGAGGATGCCCGTGCCAAAGCCCTGAGTGCAGTCGAGCCCAAGCGCCTCATCTACGCTTGGCGATACGTGGACCGGGTGCATGCTTCCAGCGAGGAGGATCAGAGTACCTGTTGGCGCCGAATCACCACACCGGTGAGATCGCGCTCGCCCACCGGCAAGCCGCCAATCAGCACCTCGCGAGTTGCGAGGCTAAGGAAGAGGCGTTGTGTCGGCGCGCTGGGAAACGGCCGCGCACTAGTGCGCTCGTGGCGCGCCGCAAGCGCTCTTGCGAGCATCGTGGCTTTTAGTAGGAGTATAATTTAGTTTCGTAAGGCGATCTCATTAGTTTTGGGACGCAAATGATAAATCCCGAACGTTCAGAAATTATTGGCATCCTTAATTAAGTATGTAAAAGGGAAAGTTTGGAAACCTTGTGTATTCGTACTCATTTTGTAAGTACGTGAATATAGCACAAACTTTACTATATACTATCGCACTACACCTCTCTCTATATATATGCTTGCAGACTGTGCTACACCCTCCGTCCAGGTGAACAAGTCATCTTTGGTTGTGCACCGCGACCAAGAAGGAGGGAAGACTTATACACCTAGACAGAGGGAGTACTACTATTACTTATGTACATGCAAATGCATGTTTTAACATTACGATGCGGTTTTTGTAAAAGTAGAAAAGCAGCACTAGTCAAGCTTGTGAAACGATTCAATGCAAAACAAATGCAAAAATGCTCGTTTGATTGTTTACTTTTAGCTTCCTTCTCTGTGGTTATTTGTCTATTGTACTTTGTACGGAGTATCTCACTGGTCGGAAAGGCATGCGAATTCCCAAATAGCTTCTTACACCCTGTGTCAAATTTTTTGCCTAACAAGTTGTACCGTGCAATTGGAATTCCAACTTGAGTACTACTACTAGTAGGAGCACCAGGGGCTAGTTCTTTTAGGCTTCTAGATTAGTAATCTCATAACTACTACCTCTGTCCTGGTTTATTGGTCCCCATTGTAATCTGTGTCAAATTTTCATCATAAATTTAACTAATGAAATGCTAGTGCATGTCACATGCACTAACATTTTATCAGTTAAATCTTTGGTCAAAATTTAGCACAAATTACAATGGTGACGAATAAACCAGGACGGGGGTACTGGTAGTAGTTTAGAAGCCCAAATAAATGAGTGGGGCGCCTTAATGTTACTCTCCACTGTGACTAGTCTTATGGGAAAAGCTGGGGGAAAGCCGCCAAAAGAACTGGCCCTAGGAGTAGTAGCTAGGGATACTAGGAGAAGTAGCTAGGGATCGAGTGTGCGAGATGAACCGGAGAAACTAAATGCAGAGAGATGAAATGCAAAAAGACGGAGGAATGTGATGGTTGCTTGTCCGTTTATTTTACCAGGAAACTTATTACTGAGAGTGGTTTGGTTTTGTGATATGACGGCTTTAATGCTGCGCCACGAGCGGGGTGAGACTCTCGTGCAGCGCCGCCCTCTACACTAGTACTACACCGGTCGTGGTTTATCCCCCATTGAATTTGACTGAAGATTTAACTGACAAAATGTTAGTGCATGTCAACAAAAACAACATCGTTGGATTCGTATTTGAGCATAGTTTTCAATGATATAATTTTAGGTGACATGCATCCGCATTTATCGTACTATATATAATGTTAGTTCAATTTTTGGTCATACTAATCTATAGTAAGGTGCCCGTGTGTTGCAAGGAAGAGTGAAATGCATTGATCGGGGAGTTGTTTATTTTGACAAAGGATGTGGGGGTCATCTCATGTGTAACGGGTATCGATAGGTTTCTTCGGATATTATTTCATCTCTAGAGCTCACAAACATCCGGGTGAAATAGATAAAAAAGTATCTTTTGCAAACAAAAGCATTCAACTGTTCAACTTGCATCCAAAACTTGTGAAGAAATAACATTTATTGTGCTTTGCAAGAAATGATCTTCAAGAATTAGTTTTTGAGTATCCATTGTTATACATGTTGGCTACAGATGACATGGCACTTTCTTATAGTCAACAGTTGGCTATACTATTTAAGTATTAACCATGCCCTTATACACCTAGACAGAGGGAATAAATCAGGATGACTTGAAAGGGGGCAGAGGAGATGTAAGAAATGGTTCATCATAAGTCTTTCACTAGTACTGTAGTAAAAATTCATACATGGAAGATTCTAGACTAAACCATAAATGGATACACTTTTATTCATGTGCGATACTCCAATAGAGCAAGATCATGCATGGAAGTCTCCACATGCTTAGACAACGGATTACATTGAGTGAAGACTAATGATCAACATTTAACTTGGTAATGCAGATGTCCAGGTGAACCTCGTTGGAGTCCCCATGCACATTGTTGGGGGTAAAATCATACCATGCTTCTTCCATGTCCACATCGGCGGGAAGGTCCCAGCTCGGCAGAGTCCAAGTCAGCTTGACATAGCCAGTGTCGCCGCCCACGTACCTCCGAGGGGTAGTAATAGTGAGCACGCACCCGTACATTGGCCTCATGTCAGTGTCAGCGTCAGCGGCGTCGCCCCTGACGCACACTACAGAGATGGGGCGGCAGCCTACGCAGGCCTCGTTGGTGCCCACGATCAAGAGGTAGACGCTTCCGTCCTCCTCCGAGACTAGCAGGCGGCGGTGATCCTCCAGTGACTCCGGCACGATGAACGGGTAACACGTCTCGTACTTGATGTTCTCCGCCAAGGGCAAGTAGTGATTTCCGCACGCCTGCGTGAGGTGATGCACGATGTCCGCCGGCGAGCCCCAAAACGGCATCGGGCACTCATAGCAGTAGACGAAGGGCTCCTTGGAGGCATCGACCAGGTCGTCCATGAAACGGGAGTGGCTGTAGGGGACGTTCCGCCAGTTGAATATATGAGCAAGTTACTACAGCTTTAGTCTGAATAAGCACAAAATAAATCATGATGGCTATAACAGAGATTAAACTAATCATGTGGACTAGCATAGTAGATGAACAGATCGAATCTAGGACACAGACTAGAAACATGAATTCTACCACGATTTCGAATAGGAAGGATAGCAACACATACGGTGCAATGTGAGCAACACCATTGGTGTTGAGGTTGTCGCCCATGTCATTGAGGAACAGGTTGCCGAGGTCGGGGAAGAAGTCGTCGTCGGTGAAGTCGTCGCTGCCAGCAGTCGCGAGAGTGTGCTCCCCGAATTTCAATAGCACCCGCCGAATGGAGCGCAGGAGGGAGTGGCTGTAGGGGACGTTGCGGCCGCCGAATGGAGCGCAGGAGTAGCCCACGAAGCAGTAGATGGTGTGATACGTCTCCGTCGTATCTACTTTTCCAAACACTTTTGCCCTTGTTGTGGACTCTAACTTGCATGATTTGAATGGAACTAACCCGGATTGACGTTGTTTTCAGCAGAATTGCCATGGTGTTATTTATGTGCAGAAACAAAAGAGCCGGAACATCTATTCGCAAATAATAAAAAATCCTTGCAAAAGATGAAGACTAGGGGGGCCACCACCTGTCCAAGAGGGTGGGGGGCGCACCTGCCCCCCCTAGGGCGTGTCCCCCTACCTCGTGGGCCCACCTGGAGCTCCTCCGACCTCAACTCCAACTCTATATATTCGGTTTTGGGGAGAAAAAAAATCAGAGAGAAGAAATCATCAGTTTTACGATACGGAGCCGCCGCCAAGCCCTAAAACCTCTCGGGAGGACTGATCTGGAGTCCGTTCGGGGCTCCGGAGAGGGGAATCCGTCGCCATCGTCATCATCAACCATCCTCCATCACCAATTTCATGATGCTCACCACCGTGCGTGAGTAATTCCATCGTAGGCTTGCTGGACCGTGATGGGTTGGATGAGATCTATCATGTAATCGAGTTAGTTTTGTTAGGGTTTGATCCCTAGTATCCACTATGTTTTGAGATTGATGTTGCTATGACTTTGCTATGCTTAATGCTTGTCACTAGGGCCCGAGTGCCATGATTTCAGATATGAACCTATTATGTTTTCATCAATATATGAGAGTTCTTGATCCTATCTTGCAAGTCTATAGTCACCTATTATGTGTCATGATCCGTTAACCCCGAAGTGACAATAATCGGGATACTTACCGGTGATGACCGTAGTTTGAGGAGTTCATGTATTCACCATGTGTTAATGCTTTGGTCAGGTACTCTATTAAAAGGAGGACTTAATATCCCTTAGTTTCCGCTAGGACCCGGCTGCCACGGGATGGTAGGACAAAAGATGTCATGCAAGTTCTTTTCCATAAGCACGTATGACTATATTCGGAATACATGCCTACATTACATCGATGAATTGGAGCTAGTTCTGTGTCACCCTAGGTTATGACTGTTACATGATGAACCACATCCGGCATAATTGTCCATCACCGATCCATTGCCTACGAGCTTTCCATATATTGTTCTTCGCTTATTTACTTTTCCGTTGCTATTGCTATCATCACTACAAAATACCAAAAACATTACTTTTGCTATCATTACCTTTTGCTACCGTTACCACTACTATCATATTACCTTTCTACTAAACACTTTGCTGCAGATATTAAGTTTCCAGGTGCGGTTGAATTGACAACTCAACTGCTAATACTTGAGAATATTCTTTGGCTCCCCTTGTGTCGAATCAATAAATTTGGGTTGAATACTCTACCCTGGAAAACTGTTGCGATCCCCTATACTTGTGGGTTATCAAGACTATTTTCTGGCGCCATTACCGGGGAGCATAGCTCTATTCTTTGAGTCACTTGGGATTTATATCTGCTTAGCATTATGAAGAACTTGAGAGATCCAAAAACCAAGATTTATCCCTCAACTACGAGGGGAGGTAAGGAACTGCCATCTAGCTCTGCACTTGATTCACCTTCTGTTTTGAGTAAGCTTGCGACACTTAAACCTGCTTCTGTTATTCGTTCTGATATGTCGCATGTTATTGATGATGCCACTTCTGCTATGCATGATACTTATGATGAAACTACTTCTATGCTTGATACTACTGTGCCACTTGGTGAATTTCTTGATGAACAACTTGCTAGGGTTAGAGAGGATGAAAATATTGAATCTGATAATACTGATGAAAGTGATGATGAAGACTTGCCTGTTACTCCTAAGGGTTATGTTTTTGATAAAGAAGCTTCTTTAGCTATTTTAGCTTGCAAAGATAGATACGACCTCAAGAGGTTATTAGCTAAATGGAAGCAGCAATATCTAAATGCTAGAATGAAACCTGACCCTGCTTTTGCTACTTCACCTATCTGTGTTACTGATAAGGATTATGAATTCTCTATTGATCCTAAAATAATTACTTTGGTTGAATCTGATCCTTTTCATGGCTATGAATCTGAAACTGTTGTGGCACATCTTACTAAATTAAATGATATAGCCACCCCGTTCACTAAAGATGAGAGAACTCGCTACTTTTATATCCTTAAAATATTTCCTTTCTCATTAAAGGGTGATGCTAAGAAATGGTTTAATTCTCTTGATCCTGGTTGTGTGCGTAGTCCCCAGGATATGATTTATTACTTCTCTGCTAAATATTTCCCTGCTCATAAGAAACAAGCTGCTTTAAGGGATATATATAATTTTGTGCAAGAGAGTCTCCCACAAGCTTGGGGAAGGCTTCTCAAATTACTTAATGCTTTGCCTGATCATCCTCTTGATAAAAATGAAATACTTGATATCTTTTATAATGGACTAACCGATGCTTCCAGAGATTACCTGGATAGTTATGCTGGTTCTGTTTTCAGGGAAAGAACGCCGGATGAAGCTGAAATTCTATTGAATAATATGTTGGGAAATGAAAATAATTGGACACTTCCTGAACCAACTCCTGAGCCTATTCCTAAACCAACTCTGAAGAAGAGGGGTATTCTATTTCTCAGTCCTGAAGATATGCAAGAGGCAAAGTAATCTATGAAAGAAAAATGTATTAAAGCTGAAGATGTTAAGAATTTACCTCCTATTGAAGAAATACATGGTCTTAATTTACCTCCTGTTGAAGAAACATATGATCTTAATCCCTTACCTATTGAAGAAACTCATGGTCTTGATAACCCGACACAGGTAGTAAAGGTAAATTCTCTCTATAGATATGATAAAGCTGAAATCCCGTTTACTAAATTTGCTAGCCCATGCTTAGATGAGTTTGATAAATTTATGGCTAAGCAAGAAGATTTTAATGCTTATTTTGGTAGACAATTGAAATACAATTCAAATATGCTTGAAAACTTGGGTGATTATATGGCTAATGTTAAAGGTGAACTTAAACTTATTAGTAAACATGCTTCTATGGTTATCACTCAAGTAGAACAAGTGCTTAAGGCTCAAAATGATTTGCTCAATGAATTGAATAGTAAGAATAATGATTATGCTGTTAGAGTCGCTACTAGAACTGGTAGAATGACTCAGGAACCTTTGTATCCTGAAGGCCACCCTAAGAGAATTGAGCAAGATTCTTAGAGAAATAATGTGGATGCACCTAGTCCTTCTAATAGGAAGAAAAAGAAAAATGATAGGACTTTGCATGCTTCTAGTAAACCTGTTACTGGAACACCTGGGAATCCAAATGATATTTCTATCTCTGATGCTGAAACACAATCTGGTAATGAACATGAAACTAGTGATAATGTTAATGATAAGGTTCATGATGATACTCAACCTAGTAACGATAATGATATAGAAATTGAACCTGCTGTTGATCTTGATAACCCACAATCAAAGAATCAACGTTATGATAAGAAAGACTTTGTTGCTAGGAAACATGGTAAGGAAAGAGAGGCCCGGGTTCAGAAACCCATGCCTTTTCCTCCCAAACCATCCAAGAAAAAGGATGACGAGGATTTTGAGCGCTTTGCTGAAATGATTAGACCTATCTTTTTGCGTATGTGATTAACTGATATGCTTAAAATGAATCCTTATGCTAAGTACATGAAAGATATTGTTACAAATAAAAGAAAGATACCGGAAGCTGAAATTTCCACCATGCTTGCTAATTATACTTTTAAGGGTGGAATACCAAAGAAACTTGGAGATCCAGGAGTACCCACTATACCATGCTCCATTAAAAGAAACTATGTTAAAACTGCTTTATGTGATCTTGGAGCCGGTGTTAGTGTTATGCCTCTCTCTTTATATCGTAGGCTTGATTTGAATAAGTTGACACCTATTGAAATATCTTTGCAAATGGCTGATAAATCAACTTCCATACCTGTCGGTATTTGTGAGGATGTGCCTGTTGTAGTTGCAAACGTTACTATTTTAACAGACTTTGTTATTCTTGATATTCCCGAGGACGATAGTATTTCTATTATTCTTGGAAGACCCTTTTTGAATACTGCAGGGGCTATTATTGATTGCACTAAAGGCAATGTCACTTTTAATGTTAATGGTAATGAGCATACGATACACTTTCCGAGGAAACAACCTCAAGTTCATTGTATCAACTCTATTGGAAAAATTCCATCGATTATATTTGGAGGTTTTGAATTTCCTCGTCCTACCGTCAAGAAGAAATATGATATTCTTATTATTGGGGATGTGCATATCCCCGTTGAGGTAACATAGTGTTATTCAAAATTTCTCCGGTTCCATGTTATTCGGAATGAGTTCGTTAACAAGACTTGATCAACCTTGTTAGTGGATTCCTTTTGATGATCATGAGATGGATGAAACTAGAAGGCACAACCTTATGTACCCTCCTTTTACTTCCTGTTAGGCCGTGTGAATGGCCCTCCGATGATTTCTTGAGAGCCACCGGGATTTATGAGAATTTTTATGAATTGGCTAATTAAGAATGCAGGCCTCACCGACTTCCTCCACGACCAATGCGAACAATATCTTTTACTCACCAATACTTTTGTGCAAAACTTCTACTATTATCCTAGGGAATCACCTCATTCAGTAGAGTTTCATTTATATGATGTGGTTAAGAAGATGTCACTTTATGATTTTTGTCGGGTTTGTTTGATCCCTTTCGAGGGCAAAATAGAGGAACCACATCGTGACGATGTGGATGGGTTTATTGATACCATCACTATGAGGGAAACAAGGAAGGTTTCCGATGCACGAATCACTAACATACATTTTCCTGTTTTACGCTACTTTGCAATATTTGCTAGTCGTTGCTTAATTGGTCACGGAAACTATGGAAATCCTAGTGTTCCTGATATTATTATTTTGTTCCATGGTTTATTCTGTGATAACTCTGTGAGTATGGGCGGTATTATTGCTAAACGGTTGAGTCTGAACCGTACAAAGGGCCCCATCTTTGGTGGTATCTATGCTTCATGCCTAGCTGCACATTTTAACATACCTATTAGGCATTATGAGAAGGAAGAAAAATTACTGCCTCGTGTTTATTTAGATTATAAGAGTATGGTAGCACATGATTTCATTATAAAGAATAGGGATGGGGAGCTTAAATACAAATTGTTCTTTGATAAACATTATCCGGAGACTATTACCTTGCCTGCTCCTTCCTTGTTTGATTTATCTGCAGGCCAGTACCTCGTCTCGCCGGAGGACATTCACGCTTACCAGAACCCTGCGCCAGCCATAGAGCCAAAGTCGGAACCACAAGTTGATCCTCCACGACAGTCTAATCACCAGTGGGATCCGGAGATGATTGCTAACCAGTGGCAGTCAGAGTCTTCTTCTTCGCAGTACGACCCCAACTACTATTATGGATATCCGCCAGGCCAACCGTGGCCATAGACCAACTTAGGCCAAAAGCCTAAGCTTGGGGGAGTACGTATTTCCCATCAACAGTACATTTATGTTCACACACTCATTGCTAGATGCCGGTGCTCATACTTTTTCATTGTATCATCCATGCTAGTTTATTTTTCTTTTCATGATTTCTTCTTGTGTGTTTAATAAACCTTAAGAAAAACCAAAAAAATTAGTTGTATCTTTTAATTAGTTCACTTTCCATGCTTGTAGTAGTAACTAAAAAGAAAACCCAAAAATATTTCATGTTCTTCTTTTACTTGTTGGGAGCTTTCCCGTGTAAATAGTTTTAGTTCTTTTCTTTTCTTTGGGTGTCGATAGGAGAAGACCATGATTAAATTGTTGAAGTGACTCTTATATGCATTATTGTTGATCTAACAAAAGAGCCCATATTGCCTTGTCTTCTCCTGTTTATTGAATGTTTGCAGATTCCAGCTTAGTCCAATGCACGTGCACTATTATTATTATTCACATCATTCGGTCGTGCAAGTGAAAGGCAATTATGACGATATATGATGGACTTATTGAGATGAGAAAAGTTGTATGAACTCGACCTCTTTTGTTTTTGTAAATATGATTAGTTCATCATTCCTGATTCAACCTACTATGAATAAACATGTTTGCAATGACAACTAGAGATCATAGTTTCTTGTGCCATGCTTGATTAGCTAGGAGCTTATAATGGTTTACCTTGCGTGCCAACATGCTATTAAAATGGTTGTGATGTGGTATGATAGGGTGGTATCCTCCTCTGAATGATTTAAGTGACTTGAGTTGGCGCATGTTCACGCATGTAGTTGAAACAAAATCAACATAGCCTTCATGATGTTTATGTTCATGGTGGATTATATCCTACTCATGCTTGCATTTGGTGTTGATTAATTTTAATGCATGTTCATGACTGTTGTCGCTCTTTAGCTGGTCGCTTCCCAGTCTTTTGCTAGCCTTCACCTGTACTAAGCGGGAATACTGCTTGTGCATCCAACTCCATAAACCCAAAAGTTATTCCATATGAGTCCGCCATACCTACCTACATACGGTATCTACCTGTCGTTCCAAGTAAATTTGTATATGCCAAACTCTAAACCTTCAAATAAATATCCTGTTTTGTATGCTCGAATAGCTCATGTATCAACTAGGGCTGTCTGTATCTTCCATGTTAGGTGGGTTATTCTCAAGAGGAGTGGACTCCGCTCCTCACTTACGAGAAAGTGGCTGGTCACCGGGATGCCCAGTCCCATGCTTTATGCAAACTAAATCAAAATAAATTGCAAACAAAACTCCCCCGAGACTATTGTTAGTTGGAGGCACTCATTGTTTCGAGCAAGCCATGGATTGATGCTTGTTGGTGGAGGGGGAGTATAAACTTTACCATTCTGTTTGGGAACCGCCTATAATGTGTGTAGCATGGAAGATATCGCCATCTCTTGGTTGTTATGTTGACAATGAAAGTATACCGCTTAAAATATTATTCATCTCTATTTCAAAACTGAGCTCTGGCACCTCTACAAATCCCTGCTTTCCTCTGCGAAGGGCCTATCTATTTACTTTCATGTTGAGTCATCATCCTCTTATTAAAAAGCACCAGTTGGAGAGCACCGCTGTCATTTGCATTCATTACTGTTAGTTTACATTGAGTATGACTTGACTGGATCTCTTTTACCATGAATTACAATGTCTAGTTAGTCCTTGATCTTTAAAGGTACTCTGCATTTATATTTTGCGGTCTCAAAAAGGTCTAGCGAGATACCATCTTGTTATATCATATTATGATTGTTTTGAGAAAGTATTGTCATCCGAGATTTATTATTATTGCTCGCTAGTTGATTATGCCATTGATATGAGTAAACTTGAGACCTAAGCTTTATTGTGAATGTGGTTAGTAATAATCTTTGTTGAAAACTTGAATGTTGGCTTTACATATTTACAACAACAAGAGCAAACAGAGTTTGTAAAAGTTTTTCTTTATCACTTTCAGTTTATCAACTGAATCGCTTGAGGACAAGCAAAGGTTTAAGCTTGGGGGAGTTGATACGTCTCCGTCGTATCTACTTTTCCAAACACTTTTGCCCTTGTTTTGGACTCTAACTTGCATGATTTGAATGGAACTACCCGGACGGACGCTGTTTTCAGCAGAATTGCCATGGTGTTATTTATGTGCAGAAACAAAAGTTCTCGGAATGACCTGAAACTTCACGGAACATCTATTTGGAAATAATAAAAAATCCTTGCAAAAGATGAAGACCAGGGGCCCACCACCTGTCCACAAGGGTGCGGGGCACGTTTGCCCCCCTAGGGCATGCCCCCCTACCTCGTGGGCCCCCTGGAGCTCCTCCGACCTCAACTCCAACTCTATATATTTGGTTTCGGGGAGAAAAAAATCAGAGAGAAGAAATCATCGCGTTTTACGATACGGAGACGCCGCCAAGCCCTAAAACCTCTCGGGAGGGCTGATCTGGAGTCCGTTCAGGGCTCCAGAGAGGGGAATCCGTCGCCATCGTCATCATCAACCATCCTCCATCACCAATTTCATGATGCTCACCGCCGTGTGTGAGTAATTCCATCGTAGGCTTGCTGGACCGTGATGGGTTGGATGAGATCTATCATGTAATCGAGTTAGTTTTGTTAGGGTTTGATCCCTAGTATCCACTATGTTCTGTGATTGATGTTGCTATGACTTTGCTATGCTTAATGCTTGTCACTAGGGCCCGAGTGCCATGATTTCAGATCTGGATCTATTATGTTTTCATCAATATATGAGAGTTCTTGATCCTATCTTGCAAGTCTATAGTCACCTATTATGTGTTATGATCCGTTAACCCCGAAGTGACAATAATCGGGATACTTACCGGTGATGACCGTAGTTTGAGGAGTTCATGTATTCACCATGTGTTAATGCTTTGGTCAGGTACTCTATTAAAAGGAGGCCTTAATATCCCTTAGTTTCCGCTAGGACCCCGCTGCCATGGGAGGGTAGGACAAAAGATGTCATGCAAGTTCTTTTCCATAAGCACGTATGACTATATTCGGAATACATGCCTACATTACATCGATGAATTGGAGCTAGTTCTGTGTCACCCTAGGTTATGACTGTTACATGATGAACCGGATCCGGCATAATTCTCCATCACCGATCCATTGCCTACGAGCTTTCCATATATGTTCTTCACTTATTTACTTTTTTGTTGCTATTGCTATCAGCACTACAAAATACCAAAAACATTACTTTTGCTATCATTACCTTTTGCTACCGTTACCACTACTATCATATTACCTTGCTACTAAACACTTTGCTGCAGATATTAAGTTTCCAGGTGTGGTTGAATTGACAACTCAGCTGCTAATACTTGAGAATATTCTTTGGCTCCCCTTGTGTCGAATCAATAAATTTGGGTTGAATACTCTACCCTCGAAAACTGTTGCGATTCCCTATACTTGTGGGTTATCATGGTGCTCCTCCCCAGTCTCTATTCTTATCTCTATCTCTACTACTCTTCTTTGTTTTTTATAATATACTAGTTGTAGCTGTCAAATCGAATAGTACTGCGTCGTCCGCTGCACACCCGGCTGAACATGCCTCCTTGCCTCCATCAAACCCTTTCATTAAACCCACATGCAAACCGACAAACCTACTCCGGCCCGCGGGAGGAAATTTGTCGGTTGCCGTTGGAGAATAATAGAGTCACGTCCAATCCATTTGAGTTAATTGCCTGTATGATTCTCCCTCTATAAAAAGTTAATTGCATCCTTAATCTTGTATTCTAAGTACTCTGTGGGTTCCACTGTCAGTATAGTGTACATGACTTGCAGGCTGGCTACATATTCATACAGAAAGTTAAAAAGAAACAAATCCATCCTTAATCTTGTATTCTAAGTACTCTGTGGGTTCCACTGCCAGTACAGTAGCGAAAGAAGTATATATTAAAAAATAAATGAAAAGCTAAAGGTTATGACAGAATTCGAACTCAAGTCATCGCGTTGCGAGCATCCGGCCCGGACCAGGACACTAGGTGTTGGTTGGGGAGAATGCAAGAGATAAACCTTTATAACAATGAGCCCATCCGTTGCAATAGATCCAAAGTAAAATAATACATATTCACAAATTTGAAAGAAAACAGTTTACTTTTGATATACATATCACTAAAAATATCTTATGTTTCACTCCAAATATATTCTTTGGGCTGTTTTGATGAAGTAAGGGAGGAATGTGGTTGGTTTCAACATACTAAGGGGTTTTGTGTAAACTGGAGCAAAGAAGTGGGAATTGTTGCAAAAGGCCACAACTTACATCACAGCCGTTAGATGCAGATCTAATGGTCAGAAATGGCGGATGGCAGACACACCATCATCACCAACTGAGTCTTTTATAGGAGTAGGAGTAAAGAAAAAACCGAGTTGGTGATGATGGTGTGCCTGCCATCTTATAATATAGACCGTCCGATCTATATCTGACGGATAGAAAGCAAACTATGACAATTTTACAAAAGATACCCACACCTCTCTCACAGATAAGGCCTTGCCTCGTTCATCCTTATCTCCCATAACCTCGTTGCTGAGCAATTAAAAAAGGAAGTCTCTAGAACAATCTGGCATGGTGGCCGCTGCCGGCGCCCTCCATCCCCATGACTCCACCCAGTCCGACCACCAGTCACCACCACGCCCCACTCCTCCTCACCTCTATCATCTTTCTCGAGATATCATTTTTTCGATGAAATGGTCGACATACCATTTTCTGATAAAATTCTCAAGATATCATTAGTTTTTACACATGGGATTACTCCTGCATGGGTCAATCACAACAGGTGTTTTTTTTAAAATGCATCTTGATGTTCCATGCAATGCACGGGCATCTTGCAAATTTTTTTGCATATAATTCCAAACACCACGTAGACACAGTCTTTGACCATTTTACAACTATGTTAGTATCATTGTTAGTGGTTAGCCGGTGCAAGTTATAGCCCTGGGTGTTTTAACCTTTTTTAGTAATGATATCTGGCGATTGTTCGCCACGAGCTCAATCCTGGCGAATCCCATGTAACCATCAGATTTCCATCCGATGGTGGCCAGTTTTTAAGCCATAGTATTTGATAAAACTGCCACCCTTACACACGTACTGTAACTACGTCACGGGCGTTTGCAATTGCCATGTCTCCCAGCGAACGTTTGCTGCAGATTGGAGTTAGCACCGATGGCGGTTCATAGTCGTTCCACGCTCGAGCATTGAACTTTGTAACTATTTATAGATTAGAATATACTACTCCTCCAGTCCTACTCCACTACTACTCTACTCAAGCAAGTTAGGGCATAGTAGTAGGTACTGTAGGGAGTACCGGTATTGTGATCACTCAAGCAAGTTGTCTGGCGTCGATATGACCCTACGCTGCTGGTATGTGTCTTGTAAGTCAAGCGGCGTGATGTAGTCATCATCCCATGTCCACTTCCCGCAGCACATATTCGCTTCTCCATCTTTGTCCGCACATAATCTCGTCCAATCTTCCATCCCCGCTAAGGCGCCTCCCCCCTCGTCCAAAACCCAAGCACTAACAATGGCAGAACCGAGCATCGTCCGCCGAAAGAGTGGCTGGAATTCGCTCCCCACAGAGGTAATCAAGCTCATTGTTTCGCGTGTGGACAATCTTAGTACCATGCTGCTCGCCGCGTGCTCGTCAGGGCTGTACCGTTTACTCAAAGCCCTCAGGCCGGAGCTTTTTAAGCCAGCTCCTTGCTTGCTGATGCCGCCTGATCTTCAGAAACCGTGTGTCACGCAGCATACCGATCGTAGGGTGGCGAGCATCAACCCCCTTGACTACGATCCGATCCCCATCACCCTCAACTACATTAACGGTATGTACTGGGTCGGCATGAACACGTCTTGGATGGTGCTCGTCGACGGTCGCGGCAGCTGGATGCTCATGGAGGTCTGCACCCGGCGATTGATCCCCCTTCCTTCGATTAACACTACACTGCTTTGGCACTGTGGCCCAGAATATTCGGAATCTTACAGTAGCCAACATGATACCAAGTTTGATTTGCTCAAGGTTGTAATCTGTCAAGTGCCCACAAGATCTGTGAATTATAAAGACTTCAGGCTAATTGCGTTCTTCAACCGCGGTCTCGCCTATCTGACAGGTCACTGCGGTAAGTGGATAAATCTGCACGTCCATCACAGGATCATACATCCTCCATGGTTCTCTGATGCCATTGAACACAAGGGCTTCATTTATGCTGTCAACTCCTTCTATGGCTGGACGTATTGCTGGCCTACTCCAGTCATCGCTACAAACAGCTGTTACAACAATATGTTACTTTCCTATGATATCATGATGGCTTGCTGCTACCTCTTGAGCACTGCGTTGGATTTCCTTGAAGAGGAAAGGATGATGCAGCAAAGTAGCGTAAGTATTTCCCTCAGTTTTTGAGAACCAAGGTATCAATCCAGTAGGAGGTTGCGCGCGCGTCCCTAGTACCTGCAGAAAACAAATAACTCCTCGCAACCAACGCGATAAGGGGTTGTCAATCCCTTCAAGGTCACTTACGAGAGCGAGATCTGATAGATATGATAAGATAATATTTTTGGTATTTTTATGATAAAGATTCAAAGTAAAATAAAAGCAAAGTAAAAAGCAAAGGAAATAACTAAGTATTGGAAGATTAATATGATGAAGATAGACCCGGGGGCCATAGGTTTCACTAGTGGCTTCTCTCAAGAGCATAAGTATTTTACGGTGGGTGAACGAATTACTGTTGAGCAATTGACAGAATTGAGCATAGTTATGAGAATATCTAGGTATGATCATGTATATAGGCATCGCGTCCAAGACAAGTAGACCGACTCCTGCCTGCATCTACTACTATTACTCCACTCATCGACCGCTATCCAACATGCATCTAGAGTATTAAGTTCATGAAAACAGAGTAACGCCTTAAGCAAGATGACATGATGTAGAGGGATAAATTCATGCAATATGATAAAAAAACCATCTTGTTATCCTCGATGGCAACAATACAATACGTGCCTTGCTGCCCCTACTGTCACTGGGAAAGGACACCGCAAGATTGAACCCAAAGCTAAGCACTTCTCCCATTGCAAGAAAGTTCAATCTAGTAGGCCAAACCAAACTGATAATTCGAAGAGACTTGCAAAGATAACCAATCATACATAAAAGAATTCAAAGAAGATTCAAATATTGTTCATAGATAATCTTGATCATAAACCCACAATTCATCGATCTCAACAAACACACCGCAAAAAGATTACATCGAATAGATCTCCACAAGAGAGGGGGAGAACATTGTATTGAGATCCAAAAAGAGAGAAGAAGCCATCTAGCTAATAACTATGGACCCGAAGGTCTAAGGTAAACTACTCACACTTCATCAGAGAGGCTATGGTGTTGATGTAGAAGCCCTCCGTGATGGATGCCCCCTCCGGCGGAGCTCCGGAACAAGCCCCAAGATGGGATCTCGTGGATACAGGAAGTTACGGCGGTGGAATTAGGGTTTTGGCTCCGTATCTGATCGTTTGGGGGTACGTAGGTATATATAGGAGGAAGGAGTACGTTGGTGAGCAACAGGGGGCCCACGAGGGTGGAGGGCGTGCCTGGGGGGGTAGGCGCGCCCCCCTCCCTCGTGGCCTCCTCCTTTGTTTCTTGACGTAGGGTCCAAGTCTCCTGGATCATGTTCGGTGGGAAAATCACGTTCCCGAAGGTTTCATTCCATTTGGACTCTATTTGATATTCCTTTTCTTCGAAACCCTAAAATAGGCAAAAAAAACAACAATTCTGGGCTGGGCCTCCGGTTAATAGGTTAGTCCCAAAAATAATATAAAAGTGGATAATAAAGCCCAATAATGTCCAAAACAGTAGATAATATAGCATGGAGCAATCAAAAATTATAGATACGTTGGAGACGTATGACTTGCTTATATTACTGTCAACATTTACTGAAAAAATATTCATGCTCATAACATGCTGTTCTTAAGATTGACTACATTAATAGTCCTTTTTTATTTGACTCCAACTAGATATAATGTTGTAGGCCACCTGGTGTCCCTACCCTTCCTAATCCCAGAACCTTTCAAAGAAAAGCGGCATGGCAGTTGCAGGTGGTTCCTGGCTCGATCAGACGACGGCGAATGATTGATGATCGTTCGCACGTACCGGACGTGTTGTTTCGTGAAATACAATCACAGTCACTGCAAGGTCTTTGAGCAGGATCCCAGCTTCTCTAGGCCTTCGGGAATTTTTGACTGGAGGCTGGTAAGTAGCCTTGGTACATGCTCTCTGTTTCTCGGACTGAATTATCCGATTAACCAGGAGATGACCGACAAGGATCATGATGGCAGCGCAGTTTCGTTCATCAGGCAAAATTGTGTGTACACAGCGTACCATGCATCTCTACATGCACCATACCCTGATATGTGCCGCCACGCTCTGCAGCCCAAAGTAGGAGAGAGGGTCGCAAGTATCAGACTTCGACCTGCTGGCTGGAGTTTCCCCCGTCAGGAACCCATCTGGTTCAAGCCGTCAGCCAATCTCCACAGCTTAATAAATAGTAACGTCTAACTGAGCCGGTTAGTTAGATGCGTACACTTGGTGTAGTAGGATATTTATTTAGTTTGATGCATACACTTGTTCTTTTTTGGTAGCCCTTTTGTAATGATGGCTGATGTTTGGTTTGGAAGAGAGAGTTGTGTCTTTACTCTTCTGGCCTACTTACTGCTTCTGTTGCACCCCCAGCGCTGGTTACTGCTGCTGCTGTTTTCAATGTACAATCAGTAGTATATTTCATCTGTTGGTTGAATAAATGTGTTGTTAGAACGATAAACACAATGTTTTGGAAGTCGTTGCATGGTCCGATCCTTTAGTGCCACGTACCGTACGTAGCGCATACTATTTTTGGTACGATACACATTTTCCACTTGTTGATAACATGCAGCCCACTGATGAAGGCCCAATAGAGGAGCCCATAATTATCTGGAAGGGAGGCTCTCACATGAATCCGGCCCAGGTACATGCTCATGGTCCCCTAAACATAAATAAGTAAATAAATAAATAAATAAAGCTAAATGCTCATGCACCAGTTCTTTAAATTCATGATTTAACAGAAGGATATTATTTCCTATGATAGTGTCATTACATTCAGTCAATATTATTCTTAGGCAAAGATAGCGACCAGTCTTGTTTCTCCCACCATTTTCTTCCTGCAACCAGCGGACCCATGCAAATCGTAGTCAACGTCGTAAATAGTTCCGGTCCATTTTTATTTTTCAATAAGAATGTCCAACCCAGCCCAGCACATTGGTGACAGCACTTTATCCTTCGCCTTGGTGCACTCGCCGCGGCGCCGCCGTCTGGCCCAGTTAACATAGTGAATCAGGAGAGGACTATAGTTGTGAGTATGACAGTGCGGACCCACCAGGTCCACTCCCGAACACAAGCAAGCGCCTCTTCTACTACTCAGATGCGCCCCTCCTTTTTTTACTCTAATCCACCCTGCTGATATCTGGGAACTACATCATTTTCAACGTATAGTCAATTAACGACAGAATTGCACAACTTTTTTTTGAGTAGTAATTCGGAAGAGCGGGCTATAAACTGGGTTGTGCGGTCTCTCCAGCCCGTCTAACAACATGTCCAGCCCCGCAGTTTTTTCTATGGGAAAATAGGTAGCCCGGTATTTCTTTTTGAAGAATACCCAAGCTAGGCCTATTTGTTTTCTCCAACTTACTGGGCTACAAATCTTTCAAGACAAGGAGGGATGCATTCCGGCCTGGCCAAAGAGTATGTTCAGTGTCTGTTAAAAGTAATATCAAAGGGGTTGAAAATTCCAAAAAATAGCAAATGGGAAATTAGTTTCTTTTTTTGTTTTTGTTCTTCACTGATATTTTATATTTCATTGGATTTAACATGACATAGTACTAATTTATTTTTTTAAAAAAAATTAGCATGGCTACTAAATTTTTGGATTAAGAATATTTTGTTCCCCAACAAAAAATTGCGAATTTTCAACATTTCGCACATATTTAGTTCAATTTTTAAACCCTGGTACTGAACAGAAAATGGGCAACAATTCTAAAAATGGAAAATGGGCTGCAATAAATTCTATATGAATTAGAAAATGAGTAAAAGTTATAAAAATAATAGCAAATGGGTTGTACACGCCATAGATTTCGAGGCTGACTTGTTTACGCAAGGCTTTGTCAGTCAACACATGATTCTAGCAGAAGTGACTGTTGGATGTCCATCCAACGGCCGACGTGCTTCTTCAATCTGTGATCTTCCTGCTCCAGCCGCCTAAACTAGCACCGGCGGGACAACTTGCTCCCACCTCTTGTGGCCCGCTGTGATGCCACACAGGCTTCACCGGCCCACCCTACTCCCTCCATTGGCCTGGCCGCACTTAATCAACTGCCTCCTTATTACGCGAAAAAAATGATTCCTCCCACTGACATCTGGGGCGCACCAGTTGGGAGGCTGGCCTGTGGGCCTACTAAGTTAACGCATACGCAGGGCTTGTCAACTTAGTTAGCAAACGATTCTAGCAGCAGTGACCATTGGATTTGAATCGAACGGTCCTACTGCTTCTTCAATCGCTGCTCTTCTTGCACCAGCCGCCCAAACCAGCACCGGTGAGACCGCCTACTCCTGCCTCCCGTGGCTGGCTATGCTTCCGCGGAAGCCTCACCGCCCCCTACTACTCCCACCGCTGGCACGCCCTGCGGTGACGGCAGCCTCACACCGCAGCCGAACCAGTGAACCCTCGTACTCCTCTCCACGTGGGCATCCATTGCCGTGTCTTCCCCGGCTCCGCGTCGTCCCCTTCCTAGGCCTCACCGTCGTCCACCGCCCTGGTGCTCTCAGCGCGGCGTGGTCAACATGGTCAAGGAACGACTTCCATTGGAAGAGTACTGTACGTGGAGAGGCTGACAGCTGTGTCCACGGTCGCAGCAAGGAAGTGCCTCCTTATTACGCGGAAAATAATAATTCCTCCACCTGACATCAGGGACCCACCGGACGGGCCACCGTATTTCGTAAAAAAACGTTTCCGCCCTGACTGCTGGGACCCACCAGCTACATCTTCGCACGCAAGGAAGTGCGTCCATATTACGGGCAAAAAATGATTCACCCCCTGACTGCTGGGACCCACCAGCTACATCTTCGCACGCAAGGAAGTGCCTGACAGTCGGGACCCACCTGGTCGAAGCGTACGTAGCGTTGTCATTCTGGTCGCGAACGTGTACGTACATACTGGTCGATCGGTCTCTCTGCAGGCTGCAGCGATAAACCGTGGCCGTGCAAGGAAGGGCACGTGTCGTAGTAGAGGTGTGCACATAGCATGTACATGTACGTACAGCGGCCAGGGTGCAAGAAAGTAAATACGTCCACGTACGTACATACGGGCAAGGTCTCGAACGCCTACTCGCGCATACGTACGGCCAGGGCTCGTGTACATGGCTGGGTCAGAACAGAGAAACTGCGTCGTCGTCGTGTTCATGGGGAGCCAACCAGCTGCCTCGGAACAGAATGCGTCTCGTGTTCATCGGGAGCCAACTGGCTTGGACGGAACAACCAATGGAGACGAGGCCTGGCGCACCGCAGAACGGAGGAAATGGCCTTGTGTTTGACCAGCCACGGTCGAAACGGGATCCTGTTCATCGGGAGGGGTCTGGTGTACCGCAAAACGGAGGAAACAGAGTTCTGTTGGACCTCCTATGGTCAAACGGGGTCCTGTTTTCCGGGAGGGGTGTGGCGTACCGCAAAACGGAGTAAACAGACTTGTGTTAGAGCGCTACGGTCGAAACGGGGGGTCCTGTTCATCGGGAGGGGTGTGGCTTACCGCAAAATAGGACTCCACGGGATACTGTTCATCTCCACCGTCGACCTCCTCCAGCCTCCACGGGCAACTGTTCATCCACCGCCGACCTCCTCCAGCCTCCACCTGCGACTGTTCATCCATGGGCTCCTGTTCATCCAGCCTCCACCGCGCGCTCCTCCACCGGCTAATGTTCAACCAGCCCTCTCCATGGGGGTCCTGTTCAACCACTCCACGAGCTACTGTTCATCCATCCCTCCACCGGCTACTGTTCAACCAGCCCTCCACCGGCTCCTGTTCAACCAGCCCTCCATGAGGTCCTATTCATCCAGCCCTTCACGGGGTCCTGTTCATCCACCGGCTCGATCGATCGAGTTACTGTTCATCCAGCGGCAACAACCTCTACTACCATGGGTTCCTGTTCATCGAACCCCCACCGAGAACTGTTCATCCAGACCCCCCAACAACGCTCATTGTTCATCTAGAGGTAGCATCGATTGACTTCAGTTAGCAGCAGTAGCGAAGGAATCGCTCGATCGGGTTTAGTAAAAAGCCATCGCTCGATCGCTCGGGTGAAGTAACATGTAGCCTGCAGTGCAATCGCTCAGGTTCAGTTAGAGCCCAACGCCTCGCTCGGGATCAGTTAGAGTGCAATGCCTCGCACACACGCGTGTACGTACGAGAGAAACGCATGTCGCTCGGCCCCCGACCACCCACCGTAACCGGGAACTCCCCGATATTTTCCTCGCCCTCGCTTCTACCACGGTTTTTTCCGTCATGGACGGCCCAAAGAATGTCATTCAGCCGCGTCTCCGGCCCGCCCAGGATGAAAAGCCCATTTTCTGTCATGATTTTTTGTCATAGAAGTAGGACCCCACCACATCTATGATGATATCGGGTTTTGTCACAATTATTGTCATAGAAGTGTCATAAGTATGACAGAAAAAAATCGTTCGGCCCAAAATGTCATGGATGTGTATTTTTTTGTAGTGTTTTGTCAACCCTAAAGGTGCTAACAAAATGTGCAAGCTCCAGCGATCCATCTATGGACTGGTGCAAGCATCTCGGAGTTGGAATATACACTTTGATAAGTTGATCAAAGCATATAGTTTTATATAGACTTGCGGTGAAGTCTGTATTTACAAGAAAGTGAGTGGGCGCACTACATTATTTCTGATAAGTATATGTGAATGACATATTGTTGATCTAAAATAATGTAAAATTTTCTGGAAAGCATAAGGGAGTGTTTGAAAGGAGTTTTTCAAAGAAATACCTTGGTGAAGGTACTTACATATTGAGCATCAAGATCTATAGAGATAGATCAAGATGCTTGATATATTTTCAGTGAGTACATACCTTGACAAGATTTTGAAGTAGTTCAAAATGGAACGGTGAAACAAGGAGTTCTTGCCTGTGTTGCAAGGTATGAAGTTGAGTAAAGACTCAAAACCCGACCACGGCAGAAAATAGAAAGAGAATGAAAAGTCATTCCCTATGCCTCAGTCATAGGTTATATAAAGTATTCTATGCTCTGTACCAGACCTATTGTGTACCTCACCGTAAGTTTGGAAAGAGGGTACAATAGTGATCCAGGAGTGGATCACTGGACAGCGGTCAAAAATATCCTTAGTGGAATAAGGAAATGTTTCTCTGTTATGGAGGTGACAAAGAGTTCGTCGTAAAGAGTTACGTCGATGCAAACTTTCACACAGATCTGGATGACTATAAGTCTCGATCTAGATACATATTGAAAGTGGGAGCAATTAGCTAGAGTAGCTCTGTGCAAAGCATTGTAGACATAGAAAATTTGCAAAATACATACGGCTCTGAATGTGGCAGACCCGTTGACTAAATTTCTCTCACAAGCAAAACATGATCACTCTTTGGGTGTTAATCACATTGCGATGTGAACTAGATTATTGACTCTAGTAAACCCTTTGGGTGTTAGTCACATGGAGATTTGAACTAATCACATAAAGATGTGAACTATTCGTGTTAAATCACATGACGATGTGAACTAGATTATTGACTCTAGTGCAAATGGGAGACTGAAGGAAATATGCCCTAGAGGCAATAACAAAGTTGTTATTTATATTTCCTTATATCATGATAAATGTTTATTATTCATGCTAGAATTGTATTAACCGGAAACTTAGTACATGTGTGAATACATAGACAAACAGAGTGTCCCTAGTATGCCTCTACTTGACTAGCTCGTTAATCAAAGATGGTTAAGTTTCCTAGCCATGGACATGTGTTGTCATTTGATGAATGGGATCACATCATTAGAGAATTAGGTGATGGACAAGAACCATCCGTTAGCTTAGCATAATGATCGTTCAGTTTTATTGCTACTGCTTTCTTCATGACTTATACATGTTCCTCTAACTATGAGATTATGCAACTCCCGAATACCGGAGGAACACCTTTGTGCTATCAAACATCACAACGTAACTAGGTGATTATAAAGATGCTCTATAGGTGTCTCCGATGGTGTTTGTTGAGTTGGCATAGATCGTGATTAGGATTTGTCACTCCGTCTATAGAAGAGGTATCTCTAGGCCCTCTCGGTAATGTACATCACTATGAACCTTGCAAGCAATGTGACTAATGAGTTAGTTGCAGGATGATGCATTATGGAACGAGTAAAGAGACTTGTCGGTAACGATATTAAACTAGGTATGATGATACCGATGATCAAATCTTGAGCAAGTAACATACCGATGACAAAGCGAACAACGTATGTTGTTATGCGGTTCGACCAATAAAGATCTTCGTAGAATATTTAGGAGCCAATATGAGCATCCAGGTTCTGCTATTGGTTATTGAGCGGAGATGTGTCTCGGTCATGTCTACATAGTTCTCGAACCCTAGGGTCCGCACGCTTAACGTTCAATGACGATTTGTATTATGAGTTATGTGATTTGATGTACCGAAGGTTGTTTGGAGTCCCGAATGAGATCACGGACATGACGAGGAGTCTCGAAATGGTCGATACGTAAAGATCGATATATTGGAAGGATATATTCGGATATTGAAATGGTTCCGAGTGATTCGGGTATTTTTCGGAGTACCGGAGAGTTATGGGAATTCGTTGGGGGAAGTAATGGGCCAAAATGAGCCATACGGGAAAGGAGAGAAGGGCCTCAAGGGGTGGCTGCGCGCCCCCCTCTTTCCTTCTCTCCCTCTTCCCCTTCCTTCTTCTCCTACTCCAACTAGGGAAAGGGGGAAACCTACTCCTACTAGGAGTAGGAATCCCCCTTGGGGCGCGCCATAAAGAGGGTCGGCCCTCCCCTCCTCCACTCCTTTATATACGGGGGAGGGGGGCACCCCATAGACACACAAGTTGATTGTTTAGCCGTGTGTGGTGCCCCCTCCACAGATTTCCACCTCGATCATATCGTTACAGTGCTTAGGAGAAGCCCTGCGCCGGTAGCTTCATCATCACCATCACCACGCCGCCGTGCTGACGAAACTCTCCCCCGACCTTAGCTGGATCTAGAGTTCGTGGGACGTCATCGAGCTGAACGTGTGCAGATTGCGGAGGTGCTGTATCTTTGGTTCTAGGATCGGTCGGATCATGAAGACGTACAACTACATCAACCGCGTTGTCATAACGCTTCTGCTTATGGTCTACGAGGGTACGTGGACGAAACTCTCCCCTCTCGTTGCTATGCATCGCCTAGATGGATCTTGCGTGTGCGTAGGGATTTTTTTGAAATTGCTGCGTTCTCCAACAGCAACATACTAATGGTATGGGGAGAATCAATGTTAATCCTATTTGGGGTAAGATCTATAAATTATCTTGTCCAACAAAGGTCAAAATTTTCATCCGGCGCACACTGCATGGCACTCTACCTTGTCAGGTTACGCTTGCGGACAGACACCTGAAAGTCATGCCGATCTGCCCTTCATGTTCTAATGCGATAGATAATACAAATCATATGTTGTTTCTTTGTTAGAAAGCTAAGGAGGTTTGGCGTAAGTTGGGATTGGATGAGGTGATCAATAAAGCTTGTGTTATGTGTCGTGCAGGAGAGGCAGTCCTTGAATTTTTACTTCTTATGCCAGATCATGATGTAGCTACATTGGGTTTCCAGAAGGCCCATGAACTAATCGCTATTACCGCTTGGTACTTATGGTGGGATAGACGTAGGCTGGTCCATGAAGGAAAGTTTCAAGATGCTCAAAAAACTTCTATAGGTATCCGTGCTATAGCGGCAAACATTGTTAATGCTTTCTCACCAAATGCAGTCAGTAAAGGAGGGGCATGGACTAGACCTCCAATGGGTTTTTGAAGCTTAATGTGGATGCATCTTTTGATCATGACTTTCTTAAGGGCACGACTGGTGGTGTTCTCAGAGATGATAAAGGAAAATTCATTGTTGGTGGAAACTGGAAGATTGATTGGTGTGTTGATGCCCTGACGACAGAAGCTTTGGCTCTAAGGTTCGAATTATCTCTCGCACATAAGGCGAGTTGCAATCGCCTTATCATTAATTCTAACAATATGGAAGTCATTGATACCATGAAGAATGAAGGACGTGCAGCAGGAGCGGCGGCGGCAGTGTTTGATGATTGTTATTTTTTAGCGTGTGATTTTCCTCTTACTAGTTTTGAGCATTGTGATAGGGAAGCGAATAAGGTAGTTCATGAATGGCCAGATTAGCTAAATTTTTTGAGACAAGGGATTGGTTTGAGGAGCCTTTGGTCGAATTGTACAACCTCTGGTAGACGATGTAACCGTTATTTCTAATTAATTAAGTTGATTGTTTTTCAAAAAAATCAATTTTAGCCTTTGGAAGGGTATTGATGCTTCATTACCTCATAGGAGCTAAGAGTTGTAACTACCATTAGATCATAAACAATTAATGATTAGTATTAATTCTGGACCATCTAAAATTTATCTTTGAAACAAATATGGGACACACGTTCGACATGAGGCTAATAGAACGATGTGTTTCTCGTGGTGAATTTGAATTACACCAACTCTACAAAATTTTCAATATTCTTTTAAGTTCAAAAACTTTGCTATCATTGAGAGTTAGAGCACTCTAGCATATTGTCCAAAAATTTCTAACACTTGATTTTCACCTCATGAGGAATTGTCTGAAGGAAATATGCCCTAGAGGCAATAATAAAGTCGTTATTTATATTTCCTTATATCCTGATAAATGCTTATTATTCATGCTAGAATTGTATTAACCGGAAACTTAGTACATGTGTGAATACATAGACAAAAGTGAGTGTCCCTAGTATGCCTCTACTTGACTAGCTCATTAATCAAAGATGGTTAAGTTTCCTAGCCATGGACATGTGTTGTCATCTGATGTAACAGGATCACATCATTAGAGAATGATGTGATGGACAAGAGCCATCCGTTAGCTTAGCATAATGACCGTTTAGTTTTTCTGCTATTGCTTTCATCATGACTTATACATGTTGCTCTGACTATGAGATTATGCAACTCCTGAATACCGGAGGAACACCTTGGTATGTATGTTGTTATGCGGTTTGACCGGTAAAGATCTTTGTAGAATATATAGGATCCAATATCAGCATCCAGGTTCTCTTGGTTGTTGATCGGAGATGTGTCTCGGTCATGTCTACATAGTTCTTGAACCCGTAGGGTCTGCACGCTTAACGTTCGATGACGATTTGCATTATGAGTTATGTGATTTGATGACCGAAGTTTGTTCGGAGTCCCGGATGAGATCACGGACATGACGAGGAGTCTCAAAATGGTTGAGAGGTAAAGATTGATATGTTGGACGAAGGTATTCGGACACCGGAAAGGTTTTGGGGTGTTTCGGATATTTATCGGGGAACCGAGGGGTTACCGGAACCCCCCCCCCCCCCCGGGGAAGTTATGGGCTCTAATGGGCCATAAGGGAGTAGAAGAGGGAAGGCCACTAGGTGGAGCCCCCCCAAGGGCAGTCCGAATTGGACTAGGGGGAGGGGCGCACCCCCCTTCCTTTCCCTCTCCCTCTCCTTCCCTCCTTCCCCTTGTTGGAATAGGAAGGGGGCGAATCCTACTTGGATCGGGAGTCCAAGTAGGACTCCCCCTTGGCGCGCCCCCCCTTTGGCCGGCCTCCTCCTCCCCCCTCCTTTATATACGTGGGAGGGGGACACCCCAAAGGCACACCAAGTCTTCTCTTAGCCATGTGCGGTGCCCCCCTCCATAGTTACACACCTCGATCATATCATCGTAGTGCTTAGGCGAAGCCCTGCGCTGGTAAATTCATCATCGCTGTCGCCACGCCGTCGTGCTGACGGAACTCTTTGCTACCTCTTGAGCACTACGTTGGTTTTCCCTTGAAGAGGAAAGGGTGATGCAGCAAAGTAGCGTAAGTATTTCCCTCAGTTTTTGAGAACCAAGGTATCAATCCAGTAGGAGACTACACGCAAGTCCCTCGTACCTGCACAAACAAATAAGAACCTCGCAACCAACACGATAAAGGGGTTGGTAATCCCTTCACGGTCACTTGCGAGAGTGAGATCTGATAGAGATAATAAGATAAATATTTTTGGTATTTTTATGATATAGATTGAAAGTAAAGATTGCAAAGTAAAATAGATGGGAAACTTATATGATAAAAGATAGACCCGGGGCCATAGGTTTCACTAGTGGCTTCTCTCAAGATAGCATATGTATTACGATGGGTGAACAAATTACTATCGAGCAATTGATAGAAAAGTGCATAATTATGAGAATATCTAGGCATGATCATGTATATAGGCATCACGTCCGCGACAAGTAGACCGAAACGATTCTGCATCTACTACTATTACTCCACACATCGACCGCTATCCAGCATGCATCTAGAGTATTAAGTTCATAAGAACAGAGTAAAGCATTAGGCAAGATGACATGATGTAGAGGGATAAACTCAAGCAATATGGTATAAACCCCATCTTTTTATCCTCGATGGCAACAATACAATACGTGCCTTGCTGCCCCTGCTCTCACTGGGAAAGGACACCGCAAGATTGAACCCAAAGCTAAACACTTCTCCCATTGCAAGAAAGATCAATCTAGTAGGCCAAACCAAACTAATAATTCAAAGAGACTTGCAAAGATAACAAATCATACATAAAATATTTCAGAGAAGAATCAAATATTGTTCATAGATAATCTTGATCATAAACCCACAATTCATCGGATCTCGACAAACACACCGCAAAAAGAATTACATCGAATAGATCTCGAAGAATATCGAGGAGAACTTTGTATTGGGATCCAAAGAGAGAGAAGAAGCCATCTAGCTAATAACTATGGACCCGAAGGTTTGTGGTAAACTACTCACACATCATCGGAGAGGCTATGGTGTTGATGTAGAAGCCCTCCATGATCGATTCCCCCTCCGGCGGAGCTCCGGAAAAGGCCCCAAGATGGGATCTCTTGGGTACATAAGGTTTTGGCGGTGGAAATAGGGTTTCGTGGTGCTCCTGGATGTTTTCGGGGTATATGGATATATATATAGGAGGAAGATTTAGGTCGGTGGAGCTACGAGGGGCCCACGAGGGTGGGGAGCGCGCCCAGGGGGCAGACGCGCCTCCCTGCCTCGGGGCTTCCTCGCTTCTTTCTTGACGTCTACTCCAAGTCCCCTAGATCATGTTTGTTCCAAAAATAACTCTTCCGAAGGTTTCATTCCGTTTGGATTCCGTTTGATATTCCTTTTTTGCGAAACACTGAAATAGGCAAAAAAACAGCAATTTGCACTGGGCCTTGGGTTAGTAGGTTAGTCCCAAAAATAATATAAAAGTGTGTAAATAAGCCCATTAAACATCCAAAATAGATAATATAATATCATGGAACAATAAAAAATTATGGATACGTTGGAGACGTATCAAGCATCCCCAAGCTTAATTCCTGCTCGTCCTCGAGTAGGTAAATGATAAAAATAGAATTTTTGATGTGGAATGCTACCTAGCATAATTCTCAATGTAATTTTCTTTATTGTTGCATTAATATTGAGATCCGAGAGATTTAAGACAAAAGTTTAATATTGACATAAAAATAATAATACTTCAATCATACTAACTAAGCAATCATCTCTTCTCAAAATAACATGGCCAAAGAAAGTTCATCCCTACAAAATCATATAGCTTGGTCATGCTCCATTTTTGTCACACAAGAATGCTCTCATCATGCACAACCCCGATGACAAGCCAAGCAATTGTTTCATACTTTAGTAATCTCAAACTTTTTCCAACCTTCACGCAATACATGAGAGAGAGCCATGGATATAACACTATGGGTGGAATATAATATAATGATGGGGGTTATGTGGAGAAGACAAAAAAGGAGAAAGTCTCACATCGACGCGGCTAATCAACGGGCTAGGGACATGCCCATCAATTGATGTCAATGCAAGGAGTAGGGATTACCATGCAACGGATGCACTAGAGCTATAAATATATGAAAGCTCAACAAAAGAAACTAAATGGGTGTGCATCCAACTTGCTTGCTCAAACTCATAAACCTCCACGCAATACATGAGCGTGAGCCATGGACATAGCACTATGGGTGGAATAGAATATAATGAGGGGGGTTATGTGGAGAAGACAAAAAGGAGAAAGTCTCACATCAACGAGGCTAATCAATGGGCTATGGAGATGCCCATCGATTGATGTTAATGCAAGGAGTAGGGATTGCCATGCAACAGATGTACTCGAGCTATAAATGTATGAAAGCTCAACAAAAGAAACTAAGTGGGTGTGCATCCAACTTGCTTGCTCACGAAGACCTAGGGCACTTGAGGAGGCCCATTGTTGGAATATACAAGCCAAGTTCTATAATGAAAATTTCCCACTACTATATGAAAGTGACAAAACAAGAGACTCTCTATCATAAAGATCATGGTGCTACTTTGAAGCACAAGTGTGGAAAAAGAGGATAGTAGCATTGTCCCTTTTTATTTCTTTTTTGGGCCTTTCTTTTTTTATTTGGCCTTTCCACTTTTTTATTTTTATTTGGGACAATGCTCTATTAATGATGATCATCACACTTCTATTTATTTACAATTCAATGATTACAACTCGATACTAGAACAAAATATGACTCTATATGAATGCCTCCGGCGGTGTACCGGGAAGGGCAATGAATCAAGAGTGACATGTATGATAAATTATGCATGGTGGCTTTGCCACAAGTTTGATGTAAACTACATGATCATGCAAGGCAATATGACAATGATGAAGCGTGTCATGAATGAAACGGTGGAAATTTGCATGGCAATATATCTCGGAATGGCTATGGAAATACCATAATAGGTAGGTATGGTGGCTGTTTTGAGGAAGATATAAGGAGGTTTATGTGTGATAGAGCATATCATATCACGGGGTTTGGATGCACTGGCGAAGTTTCCACCAACTCTCAAGGTGAGAAAGGGCAATGCACGGTACCGAAGAGGCTAGCAATGATGGAAGGGTGAGAGTGCGTATAATCCATGGACTCAACATTAGTCATAAAGAACTCACATACTTATTGCAAAAATCTACAAGTCATCAAAAACCAAGCATTACATGCATGCTCCTAGGGGGATAGATTGCTAGGAAAAGACCATCGCTCGTCCTCGACTGCCACTCATAAGGAAGACAATAAAAGAACACCTCATGTTTCAAATTTGTTACACAACGGTTACCATACGTGCATGCTACGGGACTTGCAATCTTCAACACAAGTATTTCTCAATTCACAACTACTCAACTAGCACGACCTTAATATCACCATCCTCATATCTCAAAACAATTATCAAGTATCAAACTTCTCATAGTAATCAATGCACTATTTATGATAGTTTTTATTATACCAAACTTGGATGCCTATCATATTAGGACCTTTTATAACCAAAACAAATTACCATGCTGTTCTAAAGGACTCTCAGAATAATATAATTGAAGCATGAGAGATCAATAATTTCTATAAAATAAATCCACCACCGTGCTCTTAAAAGATATAACTGAAGCAGTAGAGCAAAACTATCTAGCTCAAAAGATATAAGCGAAGCACATATAGTATTGTAATGAATTCCAATTCATGTGTGTCTCTCCCAGAAGGTGTGTACACAAAGGATAATTATGGCAAACTAAAAGGCAAAGACTCAAATCATACAAGACGCTCCAAGCAAAACACATATCATGTGGTGAATAAAAATATAGCATCAAGTAAAGTTACCGATGAACGAAGACGAAAGAGGGGATGCCTTCCGGGGCATACCCAAGCTTAGGCTTTTGGTTTTCCTTGAATTTTACCTTGGGGTGCCTTGGGCATCCCCAATCTTAGGCTCTTGCCACCCCTTATTCCATAATCCATCAAATCTTTACCCAAAACTTGAAAACTTCACAACACAAAACTCAACAGAAAATCTCATGAGCTCTGTTAGTATAAGAAAACAAACCACCACTTAAGGTACTGTAATGAACTCATTCTTTATTTATATTGGTGTTATACCCTCCGATACTAGCCATAGATTCATCAAAATAAGCAAACAACACATGAAAAACAGAATCTGTCACAAACAGAACAGTCTGAAGTAATCTGTAGGTTTCACATACTTCTGTAACCCCAAAAATTCTGAAATAAATTGGTGGACGTGAGGAATTTGTATATTAATCATATGCAGAAAGAATCAACCTAATCTCTCTCTCCAGTAAAAAATGGCAGCAAATCTCGTGAGAGCTAAAGTTTCTGTTTTTTACAGCAAGATCGCAGAAACTACCCCCAAGTCTTCCCAAAGGTTCTACTTGGCACAAACACTAATTAAAAGCATAAAACCACATCTAAACAGAGGCTAGATGAACTATTTTTTACTAAACAGAACAAAAAAGCAAGAAACAAAAATAAAATTGGGTTGCCTCCCAACAAGCGCCATCGTTTAACGCCCCTAGCTAGGCATAAAAGCAAGAATACATCTAGGTATTATCATCTTTGGTAGGCAACTCTTCAATAGAAAACTTATAACCCTTGGGAGTTTCCTTCTTTTTATTAATGATCAAACTCCTAGGCAAGAAATAAAGAAATTCATTTGTAGCAAAAGGTTCCTTAATGATATTGAAGAAGTTGGGGTGAACACTTATTGATTTGAGATCCGCATTTTCCTTACTAGAAGATTCACCCTTATTTTTAGGAACATACATTAATTTGGAAATCTTGGTAGTAGGAGGATTTGGGGTATTTTTAACAGATGAAAAGGCAGACCCTAGATTAGTAATAATATCCTCAATTTTACCAATTCTTGTGGAATCTTGATCTATTCTTTCGTTAACTATAGGTTCTTTTTCTTTAAAAAAATTCAGAGTAACCCCTACCTTAGATCCATATTGAGTGATTTGGTTGTGGATCTTTTTATCCAAATTTTCAATCAGCTCCACATAGGCAACTTTATTTTCAATAATTTCAAGCCTTTGCATCACATGTTCCAAAGTTAAAATAGTTCCATTAACCAAAAGAGGTGGTGGGCCAAACAAATCTACCATAGCATTATAAGAATAAAAAGTATGGCTACCCAAGAAATTCCCTCCGGTAATGGTATCAAGAATATATCTATTCCAAGGACTGATGCCTAGATAAAAATTGCGAAGAAGAATGGAAGTGGATTGCTTCCTAGTATATCTATTCCGAGCATTGCAAATTCTATGCCAAGCATCTTTTAGATTTTCTCCCTCCCTTGTTTAAAATTAAGAACTTCATGATCAGGAGTACTAACAATGATAGAAGGATTAGCCATGACGACACACGGCGACACAAGAAGCAAGCGAAAAATAGGTGAACAGAAAAACAGGGCGAATAAAACGGCAAGGGTGAAGTGGGGGAGAGGAAAACGAGAGGCAAATGGCAAATAATGTAATGCGAGGGATAAGAGTTTGTAATAGGTACTTAGTATGTCTTGACTTGTGCATAGATCTCCCCCACAACAGCGCCAGAAATCCTTCTTGCTACCTCTTGAGCACTGCGTGGGTTTTCCCTTGAAAGGAAAGGGTGATGCAGCAAAGTAGCATAAGTATTTCCCTCAGTTTTTGAGAACCAAGGTATCAATCCAGTAGAAGACTACATGCAAGTCCCTCGTACCTGCTCAAACAAGTAAGAACCTCGCAACCAACGCGATAAAGGGGTTGTCAATCCCTTCACGGTCACTTACGAGAGTGAGATCTGATAGAGATAATAAGATAAATATTTTTGGTATTTTTATGATATAGATTGAAAGTAAAGATTGCAAAGCAAAATAGATGGGAAACTTATATGATAAAAGATAGACTCGGGGGCCATAGGTTTCACTAGTGGCTTCTCTCAAGATAACATAAGTATTATGGTGGGTGAACAAATTAATGTCGAGCAATTGATAGAAAAGTGCATAATTATGAGAATATCTAGGCATGATCATGTATATAGGCATCACGTCCGCGACAAGTTGACCGAAACGATTCTGCATCTACTACTATTACTCCACACATCGACCGCTATCCAGCATGCATCTAGAGTATTAAGTTCATAAGAACAGAGTAACGCATTAGGCAAGATGACATGATGTAGAGGGATAAAATCAAGCAATATGATATAAACCCCATCTTTTTATCCTCAATGGCAACAATACAATACGTGCCTTGCTGCCCCTGCTCTCACTGGGAAAGGACACCGCAAGATTGAACCCAAAGCTAAACACTTCTCCCATTGCAAGAAAGATCAATCTAGTAGGCCAAACCAAACTGATAATTCGAAGAGACTTGCAAAGATAACAAATCATACATAAAATATTTCAAAGAAGAATCAAATATTGTTCATAGATAATCTTGATCATAAACCCACAATTCATCGGATCTCGACAAACACACCACAAAAAGAATTACATCGAATAGATCTCCAAGAAGATCGAGGAGAACTTTGTATTGAGATCCAAAGAGAGAGAAGAAGCCGTCTAGCTAAGAACTATGGACCCGAAGGTCTGTGGTAAACTACTCACACAACTTCGGAGAGGCTATGGTGTTGATGTAGAAGCCCTCCGTGATCGATTCCCCCTCCGGCAGAGCTCCGGAAAAGGCCCCAAGATGGGATCTCTTGGGCACATAAGGTTGCGACGATGGAAATAGGGTTTCATGGTGCTCCTGGATGTCTTCGGGGTATATGGATATATATATATATAGGAGGAAGAAGTAGGTCGGTGGAGCTGCGAGGGGCCCATGAGGGTGGGGGGTGCGCCCAGGGGGGAGGCGCACCTCCCTACCTCGTGGCTTCCTCGCTTCTTTCTTGACGTCTACTTCAAGTCCCCTGGATCACGTTCGTTCCAAAAAATGTCCCGGAGGTTTCATTCCGTTTGGATTCCGTTTGATATTCCTTTTTTTCGAAACACTGAAATAAGCACAAAAAACAGCAATTTGCACTGGGCCTTGGGTTAGTAGGTTAGTCCCAAAAATAATATAAAAGTGTGTAAATAAGCCCATTAAACATCCAAAACAGATAATATAATAGCATGGAACAATCAAAAATTATAGATACATTGGAGACGTATCACTCTCCCTCGTCGTCAACTGGATCAAGAGCTTGAGGGACGTCGTCGTGCTGAACGTGTGCTGAACACGGAGGTGCCGTACGTTCGGTACTCGAATCGATTGGATCATAAAGACGTTCGACTACATCAACCGCGTTACTAAATGCTTTTGCTTTCGGTCTACGAGGGTACGTGGACACACTCTCCCGCCTCGTTGCTGTGCATCTCCTAGATAGATCTTGCGTGATCGTAGGTAATTTTTTTGAAATATTGCATTCGCCAACAATGGCATCCGAGCCAGGTCTATGCGTAAATGTTATATGCATGAGTAGAACACAAAGAGTTGTGGGCGATGATATTCATACTGCTTACCACCAACATCTTACTTTGATTCGACGGTATTGTTGGATGAAGCGGCCTGGACCGACATTACATGACCGCGTTCATGAGATTAGTTCTACCGACGTGCTTCGCACATAGGAGGTTGGCGGGTGTCTGTTTCTCCAACTTTAGTTGAATCAAGTTTGACTACGGCCGGTCCTTGTTGAAGGTCAGCACACTTGATGAAAAATCATTGTGGTTTTGATGCGTAGGTAAGAACGGTTCTTACTAGAAGCCCGTAGCAGCCACGTAAAACTTGCAACAACAAAGTAGAAGACGTCTAACTTGTTTTTGCATGGCATGTTGTGATGTGATATGGTCAAGATGTGATGAGATATAAATTGTTGTATGAGTTGATCATGTTTTATAAAAGTTATCGGCAACTGGCAGGAGCCTTGTGGTTGTTGCTTTATTGTATGAAATGCAATCGCCATGAAATTGCTTTACTTTATCACTAAGCGGTAGTGATAGTCGTAGAAGCAATAGTTGGCGAGATGACAATGATGCTATGATGGAGATCAAGGTGTCAAGCCGGTGACGATGGAGATCATGACGGTGCTTTGGAGATGGAGATCAAAGGCACAAGATGATCATGGCCATATCATGTCACATATTATGATTGCAGGTGATGTTTATCCTTTATGCATCTTATTTTGCTTAGTTCGGCAGTAGCATTATAAGATGATCCCTCACTAAATTTCAAGGTATAAGTGTTCTCCCTGAGTATGCACCGTTGCAACAGTTTGTCATGCCAAGACACCACGTGATGATCGGGTGTGATAAGCTTTATGTTCACATACAACAGGTGCAAGCCAGTTTTGCACATGCAGAATACTCGGGTTAAACTTGATGAGCCTAGCATATGCAGATATGGCCTCGGAACACTAAGACCGAAAGGTCGAACGTGAATCATATAGTAGATATGATCAACATAGTGATGTTCACCATTGAAAACTACTCCATCTCACATGATGATCGGACATGGTTTAGTTGATATGGATCACGTGATCATTTAGATGACTAGAGGGATATCTATCTAAGTAGGAGTTCTTAAGTAATATGATTAATTGAACTTTAATTTATCATCAACTTAGTACCTGATAGTTTTTGCATGTCTATGTTGTCGAGGATCAATGATTCGTGCTATCATTCCCTTGAATTTTAATGCGATTGTCGGTGTCAAAACTGGCGGATCTCGGGTAGGGGGTCCCGAACTGTGCGTCTAAGGCGGATGGTAACAAGAGGCAGGAGACACGATGTTTACCCAGGTTCGGGCCCTCTTAATGGAGGTAATACCCTACGTCATGCTTGATTGTTCTTGATAATATGAGTAGTACAAGAGTTGATCTACCACGAGATCGAAGAGGCTAAACCCTAGAAGCTAGCCTATGGTATGATTGTATGTTGTCCTACAGACTAAAACCCTTCGGTTTATATAGACACCGGAGGAGGCTAGGGTTACACAAGGTCGGTTACAAAGGAGGAGATATACATATCCGTATTGCCTAGCTTTCCTTCCACACCAAGTAGAGTCCCATCCGGACACATGACGAAGTCTTCAAACTTGTATCTTCATAGTCCAACAGTCCGGCCAAAGGATATAATCCGGCTGTTCGGAGACCCCCTAATCCAGGACTCCCTCAGTAGCCCATGAACCAGGCTTCAATGACGATGAGCCCGGCGCGCAATGTTGTCTTTGGCATTGCAAGGCGGGTTCCTCCTCCGAATACACCATTGAAGATTTTGAATACAAGGATAGTGTCCGACCCTGCAAAATAAGTTCCACATACCACCGTAGAGAGAATAATATTTCCACGAATCTAATCTGTTGACACCTTTTGATAGCATGACATCATGCCATGGCCCGGTTTTTATTTGAACCGCTTTTCTTAACCAGCTCTGCACATATCGTGAGGCGGTTTTCTTGACACGTCTTGTCAAAGCAGAGATCGTGTTCCCCTTATTACGGGATTCTCATCAATACGGGCGTGGGTGACCCAACCGCGCCATCAATTACGGCACCTGGGGAATAAGCAGTTTTGCTAGGCAAGTGGGGAGGCACATCGCCTCTTCCGCCCTTATAAAAGGGACAAAGATTTACTTTTTTCACCCACGCCTTCTTCCTCCTCGCTTACCCATTCCCGCACACTCGAGCTCTAGCGCCCAAGCTCGCGTTCTTCTTCTCGAACCACTCCAAGCATGTCTGGAGCAGGAGGCAAGTGGATGGTCTCCTCCGTCACGGAGGAGAACATCAAAGAGTTATGAGAAGCCGGATACCTGGCTGCGGATATCGCGCACCGGCTGCCGAATGCGGGGCAGATCGTCCCAACGCCCGAACCCCATGAGAGGGTAGTTTTTCTTACCCATTTCATCCGCGGACTGGGATTCCCTCTCCACCCATTGGTCCGCGGGCTCATGTTCTACTACGGGCTGGATTTTCATGATCTGGCCCCCAATTTCATCCTCAACATCTCGGCGTTTATCGTCGTGTGCGAGGCCTTCCTCCGCATCAGGCCCCACTTCGGCCAATGGCTAAAAACCTTCAATATCAACCGAAGGTGGTGGGAGGCCAGCAAGCAGAGTGCGGAGGCGCCATGGTGGGCAAGATGCCTAATGTCACCTGGCTCGAGGGCACCTATGTGGATACCATAAAGGGGTGGCAATCGGGGTGGTTCTACATCACCGAGCCGCCCGACTCCAACTATGTGGCGGCCCCCAAATTTTGATTCGGAATCCCCATGCGGCTCACCTCCTGGAAAAAGAAGGGCATGTCCTGGGGTTCTTCGGTAGAGCTGACCGGCTCCAGACCTACATCCAGAACATGATGAGCAGAAAAATCAAGCTTGTCAATGTGGTCCAGGTTATGCTCTTCCGCCGGATCCTTCCGTGCCAAAGACGGGCATTCAATTTGTGGGAGTTCGACTCGGCCAAGCACCAGACGTTGCGAGAGCTCTATGACACGATGCACGAGGACGTCTGGAGGGTGCTATTCAAGAGAGCCGAGATGCCTCCCTCCCTCACCGAGGACCACGGACTCAGCGCAAAGCGCGGCGCCAATCCGGTAGGTTTTTATATCTCTCAGGGTATTTATTTGCCCCGGTTTAGTTGTGTGCAGGATATGAACTTCCATGTCATTAACAGGACTGGATAGAGACGGCGGAGCAGCTTGATAGCCCAGCCCCGCTACCCGAAGATCCTGCAGACGCTCTTCTCACAAAGATGCTGACTCCGGCACCCTACGAGGTGTCGGAAAAGAAGACCAAGAAGAAGGCCGCGGGGACCCGAAAGGGTCTCCGGCGCAAGGTTGTATCGGAGTCATCGGACGATGACTCCGACACACACTCCTCCTACGGAAACGAGGAGGAGGAGAAAAGTTCTCCCCCCAGCCGGGGGAGACAAGAAAAGGAAGGCCGACCCATCCGGGGAGGCCGAAGGGTCCAAGAAGGGAAGGACCCTCCCTCCGGACTGCGCCACGATGGCCACCAACTATGGCGACGAGTGGCTACCCAGGGGTCAAGCCCCTGGTGAAATCGTAAGTGTCCGGACATTGTAGTACTTCATGGTATGTTTTATTGTACTGCCTGCCCTCATGCTGAACATGATTATGCAGTCCGTCCCGAGCTCATCTCGACGTACCTTCGTCGAGCGGCTCTTTGGACTCGTCGGATATGAACAGTGGTTCTCTTTCGACTGCTTCCACCCCTCGCCCTACAGACAACGCCGAGGTGTTGTCTCAAAAGGCACCGAGCCAAGGGGAGGTGGTCCTGGGGGCGCCTGACGGCGACTTCCCAGACCCTGGGTACCAAGGGAGCGAGGCTCCTACGGGCTTCGAGTTCGAGCCCCAGCCGGACACTGCGCCGAAACCTTCGATGGTTCTGGACTCCGGCAGGCGGTCCCCCCATCAAGGGGGGCCAATCATCCGTGCCAGTGTCCTCTGTCCAACCAGAGGCACCGGACAACCTGCTGGAAGCGCTTCGCAGCGCTTCCATCGAAGAAGAGCACCGCACTATCATGAGTGCGGTGGTCGAGAAGGTTCAGTCCGCCAAAAACGGACTAACCGAAGCTTGCGCCAGCCTCCTAACAGGCTTTGAGGTAAGCAATCAAAATATAAGAAAATATTGCCGCATAGATAGAAGCCCCTGATGCTCTGTTCGGCGTTCGCGAAGAAAAACCGAATAGAGGATCAAACGATAACTCAGGAGTCTAATTAGAGTATGTCTATGTGTATGTGCAGGCTTCACTGCTGGCCGTTGCCGCACGTACTGCGGAGGTCTCTGCGCTGAAGGAGGCCCTAAAGCGGTCCGAGGATGAGCTCGGCCTTACCAAGAGGCAGCTCGAAGAGAGCAAAGGTAAAATATACACCTGTCTATATAGTTAAAAAGAAGTTCGGGTGTGAAGTAATAGGATCGTCATGAATTTGTCAGGGGCCACGACCGAGGTGGAGACCCTAAGGAAGGCGTTGTCCAAGGCCGAAGACAAAGCAGCCAAAGAACGCATTGAACGGGAGAAACAAGAAGCCCGAGTAGGCGAGGTGCAGCAAGAGCTCGAGGCTCTTGCCAAAAAGCACGAGTCCTTGGAGCTTGACTCCAAGACGCGAGAGTCCAAGCTCGCGTAGGCGCTTGAAAGCGTTCGGAGCGCCAAGGCCGAAGCCCACAAGGCCCTTCAGGAGATTGACGCGGTGAAGAAGATAGCAGCGGGTAAGGCATTCAATATGCAAAGCAAGCATGTGAATGAGACTTTCCTTTTTCTTACCTGAGTTCGGAGCTCTCCAGGAGCGTTTGCAGATCTTCCCCGCAGTGTACTGGATGCCGAGGATTTTTACTGGGCTGAGGAGGGGAGCTCAACGGAGAAGTTGTTCTGGTCTCAGTATACTGGGACCGAACACCCCGTGCCCTTGAGCGACCAGCTGAAGCAGTTGGTCGAGCTTCGCAAGGCGGCCGAATAGGCCATGAGGGGCCTTATAGTCCGGATGTGGCCTAGCGAGCCCATGTCCGGCAGCTACTTCGGCCTGGTGAGGCGGCTAGTGGAAGCCTGCCCACGGCTTGAAATCATCAAGCAGTCCGTCTGCATCGAGGGTGCATGCAGGGCTTTTGCCCGGGCAAAGGTGCACTGGGCGAAGCTGGACGTCGTGAAGCTGGTGAAGGAGGGGCTGCCGGAGGGCAAGGAGCATCGCTGCCCTGAGAATTATTATGAGAGTGTCTTGAAGGGTTCCCGCTTAGTGGCAGATGAGTGTGCCAAGGATGTAATTTTTGAATGAACATGCCCATGTGATCCTGTAATATGAAACGAGTTCGTTTGCGCCATGCGACGCTTCCTCAATTTAAAATATTACCTGCTGTGCGGCCGTTTATAAAATCTGAGAGTTGGCCAGTCGTCGGCTTCTACCCCCATGTAACTAGTACTAGGGTGTTCCGGATAAATCTGAACACTCTTTACCCCAATTTTGGGTCCTTCAAGGGAGGTGTTCAGCGCAACGAACCAGGCAATCGGACTATAATGCTTTATAGCTCTCACTTAGCCATGGAAGTCTATGATTTTATATTTTTGGCGAAGCCCCTGGTATTCGGAGGACCGAATTTGGGGCGCTATACACGCCTAAGCCGGACAAGGACGACTCCTCGTCCGAAGCAGAAAAAGTCTTTAATGACTTGAGACCTCTTGAACAGCGACCAGTCTCTTGCCTTATCATGACAGTCAGTTTTTGGCTTTCTCTACCGAGGTGCTCGTCCGGAAGAACCTGGACACAATCGCAGTAGTTCTCCCGCCGCTACCTTAGCTGATATAGTGGAACGTAAGGTACCAAAGCGTGGGAGCCGGGCAACCCAACATTTGACCAAAGACATGATTCGGAGCTGATGCATATAATGCTATAAGTTCGGGGTGCCACACTGTCGAAAGTGTTCGGACTTCTTGCGCCGTGTTATGGGGTAAATGAGGACCCCTGGCGAACTGACCGTACCCGCATGTGTGGGTGCGGATTGTCATAAATGGACATATAAGAGAAAGAGAAAAACTTAAATAATGCAATGACAGATTAATGATATGCATTGTCATTTAAATGATACGTCGAAGCGTACTTGGTACAAGTAGTGCAAGAAGCATAAAGTAGGACAATTCGAAATGTCCTATCCCAGGGCAAGCTTTGCATAAAATAGTGAAAAGCGGGTATATCAATTATTACTAGAGACCACCTGGTGGTTCCCGTGTTCATCTTAGCTTCTTGCCGCCTTGGTTGTTGCTTCTGGAAAGTGTCCGACAATCATACTGCCGGAAAGGGCTTCCAGAGAGTTAGGCCCTAAAAGAGAAAAGGAATGTCGAAGGTATACAGCCCCTAGTGTGGTTAACCACAATGCGGGGCGTGTCCTGATCGTGCCCCCGCCTATGTCCATGGTATTTTTAATGCGTAATTATGTACGCGCGGCAAGGATTTCGTTGCTACATTGGGACTGGGGCTGGGGCCGAATTGCTAGGCGACCTCTGATCGTGCCAAGCGATCCTGTTGCAGCTTGTTCCGGACTCGCTTGAAGGTGTCCGGGGGCCATGACACCGAATGAGTGGTTTGCCTGAACAGGTTGCTTTGTGCCTCTGCTGCAAAGGCCGCAGTGTGCTCTTCCGTATGGAGCGAGCATTCTGTGTTTCCATTTACTGTTATGACCCCGCGAGGTCCTGGCATCTTGAGTTTGAGGTATGCGTAATGTGGCACTGCATTGACTTTTGCAAATGTTGTCCGTTCGAGCAGTGCATGATAGCCACTTTGAAAAGGGACGATATCGAAGATTAACTCTTCGCTTCGGAAGTTATCCGGTGATCCGAAGACCACTTCCAGTGTGATTGAGCCTGTGTAATGGGCCTCTACACCTGGGATGACACCTTTGAAGGTGGTTTTGCTGGGTTTGATCCTCGAAGGATCGATACCCATTTTTCGCACTGTATCCTGATAAAGCAGGTTCAGCCTGCTGCCGCCGAACATAAGGACTCGAGTGAGGTGAAATCCGTCAATGTTGGGGTCTAGGACTAGTGCGGTGGATCCGCCATGACGGATGCTAGTGGGGTGATCCCTGCGATCGAAGGTGATCGGGCAAGCAGACCATGGGTTGAACTTTGGGGCGACGAGCTCCATCGCATAGACGCCCCTTAGTGCACGCTTCCGCTCCCTCTTGGGGATGTGGGTTGCGTATATCATGTTCACCGTCTTCACTTGTGGGGGAAACCCCTTCTGTCCTCCTGTGTTCGGCGGCCGGGGCTCCTCCTCGTCATCGCTATGCAGCCCCTTGTCCTTGTTTTCGGCATTTAACTTGCCGGCCTGCTTGAACACCCAGCATTCTCTGTTGGTGTGATTGGCTGGCTTGTCGGGGGTGCCGTGGATTTGACACGAGCGATCCAGTATGTGATCCAGACTGGACGGAGCCGGAGTATTTCTTTTGAATGGCTTTTTCCGCTGACCGGATCTAGAGCATCTGAATCCGGCATTGACTGCCATATCTTCGGTGTTATCGCCGTTATTGCGGCGCTTTGGTCTATTACGACGCTGCCTACCATTAACATCTTTGGTATCCGAGGTATCCGGATTCTTTGATGTGTTGTTGTTGTGAGCCAGGCAGCTGTCCTCGCCCGCGCAAAAGCGGGTCATGAGTGTTGTGAGGGCTGCCATAGATTTCGGCTTCTCCTGGCCGAGGTGGCGGGCGAGCCATTCGTCGCGGATGTTATGCTTGAATGCCGCTAGGGCCTCTGCATCCGGATAGTCTACAATTTGATTTTTCTTAGTCAGGAACCGTGTCCAGAATTGTCTGGCCGATTCCCATGGCTGCTGGGTTATGTGGCTCAAGTCATCAGCATCCGGTGGCCGGACATAAGTGCCCTGGAAGTTGTCAAGAAATGCGTCTTCCAGATCCTCCCAACTGCCGACGGAATCTGCTGGCAAGCTATTCAGCCAATGCCGAGCTGGTCCTTTGAGTTTTAGTGGGAGTTACTTGATGGCATGTAGATCATCACCACGAGCCATGTGGATATGAAGGAGGAAATCCTCAATCCATACAGCGGGATGTGTTGTGCCATCGTATGATTCGATATTTACGGGTTTGAAACCCTCCGGGAATTCATGATTCATAACTTCATCAGTGAAGCATAAGGGGTGTGCGGCACCTCTGTGTCGGGCTATATCTCGACGTAGTACATAGGAGTCTTGTCTGCTGTATTCAGCCCGGCCGGATTTACTCTTGGTGTATCCGACGCGACGATCGTCGTCTCGTGTGGGCGCACGTGCCCGTGTCCCGTATATTGACCTTGCGATTTTTGCCTTATTGTCCAAGATGTCACGTAGGTCCTCTGTGTTGCCCCGGGCCTTAATATTTTTGACTGAGTGGCGACGGGGTGCGGTCAAAACTTTAGGCTAAAACGCCTCTCTGGTTCTGCCGCGTAGTGGCCGGTCAGCCGCATCATACGCTGGTGAATGAGGTTTCAATGCTTCCTCCTCGAGGTGAGGTAGCAACCTGCGTTTTGGGTAACTCTTGGACGGGCGCTCGAGTTCATGTTCCTCGGCCGCAAGGACTTCGGTCCACCTGTCTGCTAGCAGGTATTGATCAGCTTGAAGTTGTTGCTGTTTTTTCTTAAGGCTACTTGCCATGGCCACAAGCCGGCACTTGAAGCGCTCTTGCTTGACGGGGTCCTCAGGCACGATAAACTCGCCGTCGCCGAGGCTCGCCTCGTCTTCGGAGGGAGGCATGTAATTGTCCTCCTCCGGTTCTCCATCTGTTGTCTGCTCTGGAGAGCTAGCTTGTTCGTCCTCTAGCTCTACACTATGCTGGAGGGGATTGTTGTTGTCTTCGGCGCTATCCGGAGTGTTATTATCTCCTGTGCCGGTATCACTACTCTTGCTGTGGCAGGACTTAGAGCAGCGCTGCTGACGTCGGCGCTTGGGTTGCTTCTTGGAGGGGTCATCCTCCGCTGTCTCGTCGCCATTGCCTTCTTTAGGGGTGTCCACCATGTATATATCATATGATGAGGTGGCGGTCCAGCGCCCTGAGGGCGGTGGTTCCTGTTCGTCTCTGGCTTCGTCATCCATACCGTCGAAGTCTTTGGAGTCGAAGTCGAGCATGTCGGTTAAGTCGTCGACAGTGGCTACTAAGTGGGTGGTGGGTGGGCAGCAAATTTCTTCGTCGTCTGCATCCCATTCTAGCCGGACATAGTTCGGCCAAGGTTCTCCTGACAGGGAGAGAGACCTTAATGAATTTAGCACATCTCCGAAAGGTGAGTGCTGAAAGATATCCGCGGAGGTGAACTCCATAATCGGCGCCCAATCGGATTCGACGGGCACGGATGTGAGTGGCTCGGACTCCATGGCCGGAGATGAATCCAGTGGTTCGGCGACACGGTTCTCGTAAGGGGTGAAGTCAGTATTTGGCTCTATCGCCACTGAGAGTGCGGCCTCCATGGTGGGGTCTATCCCTCCGCTCTCGGATGGTGCGATTTGCTCCGGGCTAACGGCCGGAGTAGTTGCGGATGCGATCTCCCGAACACTGTCCGACGGTAGAGTTATGTCATGCTCGTTGCGACTGTGTGACGCGTCCGGCATGGGCTCGAATCCGTCGAAGATCAAGTCTCCGCGGATGTCGGCCGTGTAGTTCAAGTTTCCAAATCTGACCTGATGGCCAGGGGCGTAGCTTTCGATCTGCTCCAGATGGCCAAACGAATTGGCCTGCAGTGCGAAGCCACCGAATACGAAGATCTGTCCGAGGAGGAAAGCCTCACCCTGGACCGCATCGCTAGCGATGATCGAAGGAGCCATCAAGCCTTACGGTGACGACACAGTGGAACTCTCAATGAAAGCACCAATGTCGGTGTCAAAACCGGCGGATCTCGGGTAGGGGGTCCCGAACTGTGCGTCTAAGGCGGATGGTAACAGGAGGCAGGGGACACGATGTTTACCCAGGTTCGGGCCCTCTTGATGGAGGTAATACCCTACGTCCTGCTTGATTGTTCTTGATAATATGAGTAGTACAAGAGTTGATCTACCACGAGATCAAAGAGGCTAAACCCTAGAAGCTAGCCTATGGTATGATTGTATGTTGTCCTACGGACTAAAACCCTCCGATTTATATAGACACCGGAGGAGGCTAGGATTACACAAGGTCGGTTACAAAGGAGGAGATATACATATCCGTATTGCCTAGCTTGCCTTCCACGCCAAGTAGAGTCCCATCCGGACACGGGACGAAGTCTTCAAACTTGTATCTTCATAGTCCAACAGTCTGGCCAAAGGATATAGTACAGCTGTCCAGAGACCCCCTAATCCAGGACTCCCTCAGTGTTCCTAGAGAAAGCTAAGTTGAAAGATGATGGTAGCAATTACACGGACTGGGTCCGTAACTTGAGGATTATCCTCATTGCTGCACAGAAGAATTACTTCCTGGAAGCACCGCTAGGTGCAAGACCCGCTTCAGGAGCAATGCCGGATGTTGTGAACATCTGGCAGAGCAAAGCTGATGACTACTCGATAGTTTAGTGTGCCATGCTTTACGGCTTAGAATCAGGACTTCAAAGATGTTTTGAACGTCATGGAGCATTTGAGATGTTCCAGGAGCTGAAGTTAATATTTCAAGCAAATGCCTGAATTGAGAGATATGAAGTCTCCAATAAGTTCTATAGCTGCAAAATGGAGGAGAATAGTTCTGTCAGTGAAGACATACTCAGAATGTCTGGGTACCACAACCACTTGACTCAACTGGGAGTTAATCTTCCTGGTGATAGTGTCATTGACAGAGTTCTTCAATCACTACCACCAAGCTACAAAAGCTTCGTGATGAACTATAATATGCAAGGGATGGAAAACACAATTCCCGAGCTCTTCGCGATGCTAAAGGCTGCGGAGGGTAGAAATCAAGAAGGAGCATCAAGTGTTGATGGTTAACAAGATCACTAGTTTAAAGAAAAAGGGCAAAGGGAAGAAGGAGAACTTCAAGAAGAACAGCAAGCAAGTTGCTGCTCAAGGGAAGAAGCCCAAGTCTGGACCTAAGCTTGAGACTGAGTGCCTCTACTACAAAGGGAGTAGTCACTGGAAGAGGAACTGCCCCAAGTATTTGGCGGATAAGAAGGATGGCAAAGTGAAAGGTATATTTGATATACATGTTATTGATGTGTACCTTACTAATGCTCATAGTAGTGCCTGGGTATTTGATACTGGTTCTGTTTCTCATATTTGCAACTCGAAACAGGGGCTACGAATTAAAGGAAGGTTGGCTAAGGACGAGGTGACGATGCGCGTGGGAAATGGTTCCAAAGTCGATGTGATTGCAGTCGGCACACTACCTCTACATCTACCGCTGGGATTAGTTTTAGACCTAAATAATTGTTATTTGGTGCCAGCGTTGAGCATGAACATTATATCTAGATCTTGTTTGATGCGAGACGGTTATTCATTTAAATCGGAGGATAATTGTTGTTCTATTTATATGAGTAATATCTTTTATGGTCATGCACCCTTGATGAGTGGTCTATTTTTGTTGAATCTCGATTGTAATGATACACATATTCATAATATTGAAGCCAAAACATGCAAAGTTAATAATGATAGTGCAACTTATTTGTGGCACTGCCATCTAGGTCATATTGGTCTAAAGCGCATGAAGAAACTCCATGTTGATGGGCTTTTGGAATCACTTGATTATGAATCACTTGATGCTTGCGAACCATGCCTCATGGGCAACATGACTAAGACTCTGTTCTCCGGAACAATGGAGCGAGCAACTGACTTACTGGAAATAACACATACTAATGTATGCGGTCCGATGAGTGTTGAGGCTCGCGACGGGTATCATTATTTTTTGACCTTCACAGATGATTTAAGCAGATATGGTTATATCTACTTAATGAAACATAAGTCTGAAACATTTGAAAAGTTCAAAGAATTTCAGAGTGAAGTGGAAAATCATTGTAACAAGAAAAATAAAGTTTCTACGATCTGATCGTGGAGGTGAATATTTGAGTTATGAGTTTGTTCTTCATTTGAAACAATGTGGAATAGTTTCGCAACTCACGCCACCTGGAACACCACAGCGTAATGGTGTGTCCGAACGTCGTAACCGTACTTTATTAGATATGGTGCGATCTATGATGTATCTTACTGATTTACCTCTATTGTTTTGGGGTTATGCTTTAGAGACGGATGCATTCACGTTAAATAGGGCACCATCTAAATCTATTGAGACGACACCATATGAACTGTGGTCTGGCAAGAAACCTAAGCTGTCGTTTCTTAAAGTTTGGGGCTGCGATGCTTATGTGAAAAAGCTTCAACCTGATAAGCTCGAACCCAAATCGGAGAAATGTGTCTTCATAGGATACCCAAAGGAGACTGTTGGGTACACCTTCTATCACAGATCCGAAGGCAAGATATTCGTTGCTAAGAATGGATCCTTTCTAGAGAAGGAGCTTCTCTCCAAAGAAGTGAGTGGGAGGAAAATAGAACTTGATGTGGTAATTGTACCTTCTCCCGAATTGGAAAGTAGTTCATCACAGAAATCAGTTCCAGTGATTCCCACACCAATTAGTGAGGAAGTTAATGATGATGATCATGAAACTTCAGATCAAGTTACTACCGAACCTCGTAGGTCAACCAGAGTACGATCCGCACCAGAGTGGTACGGTAATCCTGTTCTGGATGCCATGTTACTTGACCATGACGAACCTACGAACTATGAGGAAGCGATGATGAGCCCAGATTCCGGGAAATGGCTTGAGGCCATGAAATCTGAGATGGGATCCATGTATGAGAACAAAGTGTGGACTTTGGTTGACTTGCCCGATGATCGGCAAGTAATAGAGAATAAATGGATCCTCAAGAAGAAGACTGACGCTGACGATAATGTTACTGTCTACAAAGCTTGACTTGTTGCGAAAGGTTTTCGACAAGTTCAAGGAGTTGACTACGATGAGACCTTCTCACCCGTAGCGATGCTTAAGTCTGTCTGAATCATGTTAGCAATTGCCGCATTTTATTATTATGAAATTTGGCAAATGGATGTCAAAACTGCATTCCTTAATGGATATCTTAAATAAGAGTTGTATATGATGCAACCAGAAGGTTTTGTCGATCCTAAAGGTGCTAACAAAGTGTGCAAGCTCCAGCGATCCATTTATGGACTCGTGCAAGCCTCTTAGAGTTGGAATATACGCTTTGATAGTGTGATCAAAGCATATGGTTTTATACAAACTTTTGGACAAGTCTATATTAACAAGAAAGTGAGTGGGAGCTCTGTAGCATTTCTAATATTATATGTGGATGACATATTGTTGATTGGAAATAATACAGAATTTTTGGATAGCATAAAAGGATACTTGAATAAGATTTTTTCAATGAAAGACCTCGGTGAAGCTGCTTATATATTGGGCATCAAGATCTATAGAGATAGATCAAGATGCTTAATTGGACTTTCACAAAGCACATACCTTGATAAAGTTTTGAAGAAGTTCAAAATGGATCAGTCAAAGAAAGGGTTCTTGCCTGTGTTACAAGGTATGAAGTTGAGTCAGACTCAATGCCCGACCACTGCAGAAGATAGAGAGAAAATGAAAGTCATACCCTATGCCTCAGCCATAGGTTCTATCATGTATGCAATGTTGTGTACCAGACCTGATGTGTGCCTTGCTATAAGTTTAGAAGGGAGGTACCAAATTAATCCAGAAGTGGATCACTGGACAATGGTCAAGAACATCCTGAAATACCTGAGAAGGACTAAGAATATGTTTCTCGTTTTTGGAGGTGACAAAGAGCTCGTCGTAAATGGTTACGTCGATGCAAGATTTGACACTGATCTAGATGACTCAAAGTCACAAACCGGATACGTATTTATATTGAATGGTGGAGCTGTCAGTTGGTGCAGTTCCAAGCAGAGCGTCGTGGCGGGATCTACAAGTGAAGCGGAGTACATAGTTGCTTCGGAAGCAGCAAATGAAGGAGTCTGGACGAAGGAGTTCATATCCGATCTAGGTGTAATACCTAGTGCATCGGGTCCGATGAAAATCTTTTGCGACAATACTGGAGCAATTGCCTTGGCGAAGGAATCCATATTTCACAAGGGAACCAAACACATCAAGAGATGCTTCAATTCCATCCGCGATCAAGTCAAGGAGGGAGACATAGAGATTTGCAAAATACATACGGATCTGAATGTTGCAGACCCGTTGACTAAGCCTCTCTCACGAGCAAAACATGATCAGCACCAAGACTCCATTGGTGTTAGAATCATTACTATGTAATCTATATTATTGACTCTAGTGCAAGTAGGAGACTGAAGGAAATATGCCCTAGAGGCAATAATAAAGTTGTTATTTATATTTCCTTATATCATGATAAATGTTTATTATTCATGCTAGAATTGTATTAACCGAAAACTTAGTACATCTGTGAATACATAGACAAAACTGAGTGTCCCTAGTATGCCTCTATTTGACTAGCTCATTAATCAAAGATGGTTAAGTTTCCTAGCCATGGACATGTGTTGTCATTTGATGAACGGGATCACATCATTAGAGAATGATGTGATGGACAAGACCCATCCGTTAGCTTAGCATAATGATCGTTTATTTTTTCTGCTATTGCTTTCATCATGACTTATACATGTTCCTCTGACTATGAGATTATGCAACTCCCGAATACCGGAGGAACACCTTGTGTGCTATCAAACATCACAATGTAACTGGGTGATTATAAAGATGATCTACATGCGTCTCTGATGGTGTTTGTTGAGTTGGCATAGATCAAGATTAGGATTTGCCACTCCGTGTATCGGAGAGGTGTTTCTGGGCCCTCTCGCTAATGCACAGCACTATGAGACTTGCAAGCAATGTGACTAATGAGCTAGTTGTGGGATGATGCATTGCGGAACGAGTAAAGAGACTTGTCGGTAACGAGATTGAACTAGGTATGATGATACCAACGATCGAATCTCAGGCAAGTAACATACCGATGACAAAGGGAACAACGTATGTTGTTATGCGGTTTGGCCGATAAAGATCTTCGTAGAATATGTAGGAGCCGATATGAGCATCCAGGTTCCGTTATTGGTTACTGACTTGTAGCAACCCGACCTCAAACGGTCAAGTCTCTGTGTTTAGGTGTCATCGCTCGATCGGTATTGCTGACACACACATTACTTGAGGATTTATAACAGAGTTCAATGACACACTTATTACATCGAATGTCTCAAAAGAGAACTATTACAATAATATGGCTGAAGGCCATCTAAATACGATAATAGCGGGAGCTTCGAAGGTAGTAGAGTCCATCCAACTCCATGGCAAAACGGAGTGCATGACAACGACCTAGTGCACCTTACTCTTCATCTGAAAACTCTGCAACATAATACATTGCAGCATGTGTAGGTCAGCACATGGAATATGCTGGCAAGATAATACTATAGAGCAATGAACAAATAACAGCTATAACTACATGCATATATGGCTTGTGGGGGCTCTATGGTTATCATTTGCATAAAGCTAGTTTTTCCCTACAACAAAGGAATATATTTTATTTAACTACCAAATTTGTTGAAAACATTGAGAATGGTAACCCCATCTCAATCCCAATTAAAAGTTAACAACCCCACAAAATTAATTAAGTAGAGTGTTGAGATCAACATAATAATTCAAGAACCAGATACTCAAGATGTCCATAACCGGGGACAGAACTAATCATGATTAGTTTGTACACTCTGTAGAGGTTTGCGCACTTTTCCCCACAAGACTCGATCTCCTCCGTGGTATTTCTCGCACTGCATGATGTTTGGGAAACGGATGACCGAGACACGGTCTTTCCAAAGAGGTCCCCTTAACCGATAGATAGCCTGGTACACCTACAATCCCCTACATCTACTAGCCCATCATGGAAAGGATTCCCACAACTCACTCAACTATGCCAGAGCCCATAATGGCATGTGGCTGCACACAGAAGTTTCTAGCATGAATAATCTTATGATCCCTTTGAGCCTGGGTGGCAAACCATAGGATGATCACACGGATGCCCCGAGATCTCCGTGGACAACATTGGATTCCCCAGGTGCCCACAAACCAATCCACCCAGATGTGTATTCAAGTAGCCACCTTAAGTTAAACCTTAGTTAATAATAACTCTCACATCTTTCATGAATTCTCTCAAAATTAAACCACGTCTACGAGCATAGCATAGCAGCATAAGCATAACGTAGTAACACCCATGGTTTGAAATAAAAGGGCAATAGGTTCCTACCTTATCAACTACTTCCCAAAACCCACATGTTAAACAAGTCCTACTCATGTAATGTTTAAGGGTTGAAACTAATGCATAAAAACTTGGGTAATAAGGGATATGATCAAAGTGTTACTTGCCTTGCTGACGATCTGAAAACCCTAGTGATTCGTAGTAGCAAGCCTTGCACTCCGAAAACTCTATCGTGAACAAACAATAGCATACATAAGCACTCCGGCATAAGATGCAAGGGTAAAACTCAAGAGAAAAGAACTGAACAGAAAGTTCAAGAGAAGAGCTTCGATTTGCAAAAAGAATCAATCGAATTGGAGCTACTAAACTCAAACTATAATCAAAAGAAGTTCGAATTCAAAACTGCTTGAAACCAAATTTTAAATTGTCAAAATCATGTTCAAGTTGATTATCTAGAAAGAGGGGAACAATACGAAGATTTAGGCGTTGGTTTCACTGAATTTGGACAAACGAGTAAAAAGTAGCGAGGGTTTGAAGATCAAGGACTACTATGTAAGAAAAGTATTCACAAATAGGTCCCTGGCTGAAAATAAAATTAAGAAGAAAAATCTATCAAACGAACGTCCGCTAACAGAACTAAATGAACGAATTCGTTCGTTAACAGAAACTAACCGATGAACTTTCATTAGTTAACGAACTAAATTAAAAACCGATCTAAATGGAGTAAACCGAATAAACCGAGAAAACTAAAAAAATAGGTTGGGCTTCGGCGGTTATACCGGCTTCTGGAAAAAAACGGCGACGAGATCCGATCGACGGCGGCATCGAGCGAGGCGGCGGCGGCTTGCGCGGCGGTGGCGGCTCCGGCAGCGGCAGCACGCAGCGGCGACGGTGGCAGTAGGCGGCGACGCGGCTCGGGCTTGGGGCGGGTTGCGGCAGCGGTGGGTGCGATGAGGAGGAGGGGTGGTGGCGGGGTGGCTTATAAAGGCCTTGGGGTCGGGGTCCCGACTTGGAGCAGGGGCAACGGCGGCGGGGCGAACTCGGACTCCCTGCCGGAGTCTGGCGTGGGCACGAGGTCGGGGCGATGGCGGTTGGCGGCTGGGCTTGGCCTGGCTCGGCTGGGCCTTCGGCCCAGTCGAGCGAAGAAGATTCTTTTTTTTAATAAATTTCGCCTGAAAGAAAAAAATCCTAATAAAATATAAAAATATATAAAAATACCAGAAGCAATTTTCACCGTCCAAACCTAATATTTAGGACAAGATGAACATTTTTCTGGCCTAAAATGCAATTTTAAAAAAATGCATATTTTTCTCTAATTCAAATAAAATAGCAAATAAAATAATAATTTGATTTAAAAATTTCTTCTCCAAAATCTCTCTTTTGTTGAAGAAGTCATATTATCTTCTCTCATTTATTTTTGTTTTTTTAAATAATTGGAGAGAAAATATTAAAACCAAATTGATCCTTTCTTCAAATTTGAAATAAATTCAAATATGAAAAATTTGTGAAACCTCCAACTCTCTCCTTGGGTCCTTGAGTTGCTTAAGATTTGTAATATCACAACCAAATGCAAAAAAAATATGATATGCATATGATGACCAATGTATAACATCCAAATTGAAAATTGGGATGTTACAAACCTACCCCCCTTAAGATGAATCTCGCCCTCGAGATTCGGGTTGGCTAGAAAATAGGTGTGGGTGGTCTTTCCGTAGGTCTTCCTCTCGTTCCCAGGTGGCTTCTTCCTCGGTATTGTGGCTCCACTAAACTTTACAAAACTTGATAACTTTGTTGCGTGTAACTCGGCTGGCAAACTCGAGAATCTTGACGGGTTTCTCCTCGTAGGTTTGGTCACTCTCTAATTGAATTGCTTCCAATGGCACTATATCTCTCAGAGGTATATCGGCCATCTCTGCATGGCACTTCTTCAACTGGGAAACGTGAAACACATCATGAACTCCTGACAATCCTTCGGGTAACTCCAACTTGTAGGCTACTTCTCCCATACATTCCAAAACTCGATATGGTCCTACAAATCATGGTGCTAACTTTCCTTTGACTCGAAATCGTTTAACTCCTCGGAGCGGTGACACACGAAGATAGGCCTTGTCTCCGATTTCATAGACTACCTCCTTGCGTTTAGTATCGGCATAACTCTTCTGCCTGGACTGGGCTACCTTCAGTCTATCACGAATCAACTTAACCTTCTCTTCAGACTCCTTGATTAAATCTGGTCCAAACAACTGACGGTCTCCAACTTCATCCCACATTAATGGTGTCCTGCACCTTCTTCCATACAAAGCTTCGAAAGGGGTCATCTTCAAACTAGCCTGATAACTGTTGTTATATGAGAACTCTGCGTAAGGCAAATTATCATCCCAACTAGATCCATAATCTAGCGCGCAAGCTCTCAACATCTCCTCCAGAATCTGATTGACTCTCTCGGTCTGTCCATCTGTCTGCGGATGAAAGGTTGTACTGAACTCTAGCCTGGTACCCAAAGTCTGGTGCAGCTGATTCCAAAACTTCGAAGTAAACTGTGTCCCTCTATCTGATATGATAGTCCTCGGAACTCCATGCAGACATACGATCCTGGTCATATATATCTTAGCCAACTTCACACTCGTATAAGTGGTTTTCACAGGGATGAAGTGAACCACTGTGGTCAAGCGATCAACTACTACCTAGATGGAGTCATAACCTGATCTTGTCCTGGGTAATCCGCTGATAGAGTCCATACCAAGTTTATCCCACTTCCATTCAGGTATCGGCATAGGCTGTAATAATCCAGTGGGCTTCTGATGTTCTGCCTTAACTCTCTAACATACATCACATACGGCTACATACTCGGCAATATCCTTCTTCATACCTGTCCACCAGAAACGTTCCTTCAAATTCAAATACATCTTAGTGTTTCTGGGGTGAATCGAGTATGTCAAGTCATGAGCCTCCTGAAGTATTAACTTCTTGATCTCCGCATTATTGGGTACATATACATGATCCTCAAACCATAAAGTTTCGTGCTCATCCTCACGAAAACCTTTGGCCTTTCCTTTGCTCATTTTCTCCTTTATCTCCACAATTTCCTTGTCATCCTTTTGGGTTCTCGAATCTTTCCCAATAACGTGGATTGAACCTCCATTGCTGCAACAAATCCTCTTGGAACTATCTCCAAACAAAGTTCCTTGAGATCGTCGACTAACTCCTGTGGTAATCCTTCGCTTACGAGTGTATTGACATAACTCTTGCGGCTCAAAGTGTCTGCTACGACATTGGTCTTTCTTGGATGATAATGTAGCTTCATATCATAATCCTTTATTAGCTCCAACCATCTCCTCTGCCTGAGATTCAACTCCTTCTGTGTGAAAATATACTTCAAACTCTTGTGATCCGTGTATACGTCACAACGGTTTCCAATCAGAAAATGTCTCCAGGTCTTGAGTGCATGCACTACGACTGCTAACTCCAAATCATGCGTGGCATAGTTCAACTCATGCAGTCGAAGCTGACGTGAGGCATATGAAACAACTCTTCCGTCTTGCATAAGTACACCTCCAAGTCCCAAGTGAGAAGCGTCGCAATACACTTGAAAGTCCTTGCGTATATCCGGATGAATTAGCATTGGGGCTGTAACCAAATGTTTCTTCAACTCCTGAAAATTGTCCTCACATTCTTCTGTCCATTTGAACTTGGTATCCTTCTTCAACAACTCTGTCATGGGCTTCGCAATCTTGGAAAAATTCTCAATGAACCTCCTATAGTATCCTGCGAGTCCTAGAAAACTGTGGATCTCAACTACTGAGGTGGGTGCCAACCACTCAGTGACAAACTAAACCTTGGTAGGGTCTACTGCTATACCTTCTCCTGATATAACATGCCCAAGAAATCCAACTTCTTTCAACCAAAACTCACATTTGCTGAACTTAGCATATAGTGATGTTCTCTGAGCTTCTCGAGAACTAAACGCAAATGTTCCTTGTGTTCCTCTTCATTCTTCGAGTACACCAATATATCATCAATGAACACCACAACAAACTTATCCAAGAACTCCATAAACACCTTATTCATCATACTCATGAAATAGGCAGGGGCGTTAGTCAATCCAAAATACATGACCGTGTACTCATATAGCCCGTACCTTATGGCAAAAACTGTCTTGGGTATATCCTGTTCTCGGATCTTCAACTGGTGGTATCCTGATCGCAAATCGATCTTGGAGAATACTTTAGCTCCCTGCAGCTGGTCGAACAAATCGTCGATCATCGGTAGTGGGTACTTGTTCTTCATCGTCACTTCATTCAATGCACGATAATCAACAACCATTCTCAAAGATCCATCCTTCTTCTCAACCAAGAGCACTTGGGCTCCCCACGGTGATGAACTAGGTCGAATATAACCTTTCTCCAATAACTCCTTAATCTGCTTCTTAATTTCCTCCAGATCATTTGCGGGCATCCGGTACGGTCTCTTCGATATAGGTCCGGTGCCAGGCAACAGCTCTATTAATAATTCTATGTCTCGATCTGGTGGCATGCCTGGTAATTCCTCTGGGAACACATCTAGGTAATCCCTCACAACAGGCACTTCTTCCTGAACAACTCCCGAGAGTGAATTTACTTGAGTCCTCCTTGGCGCATGCCTAGACATATACTTGATCCATTTACCCTCTGGGGTGGTGAGGAGAATTGTCTTACTAGCACAGTCGATATTTCCTCCATACATCGATAGCCAATCCATGCCTAGTATCACATCCAATCCTTGCAACTCCAAAATGATTAGGTCTGAGGGGAAAACATGCCTACCTATGGTCAATGGCATCTGAAAACATCCTCCGCTTGCCATATACTCCGCTCCTGGAGAGCTTACTAACATAGGTGTCTTAAGGGTTTTGGTGGGCAACTTATACTTATCCACAAATCCCCTCTATATGTATGAATGCGATGCACCAGTGTCAAAAAGAACAGTAGCAGTAAATGACTTAATCAAAAACTTACCGATAACTGCATCCGGTTGCTCTTCAACTTCCTCCACGTTAACGTGATTCACCTGTCCTCTGGTGAAAGGGTTGGGCTTCTTCTCTGAACTTCCATTCCCGTTGCCATTCTTCAACTCATAACAATCATTGGCATAGTGTCCAGTCTTCCCGCACTTGTAACAGGTGACATGGCTCAGGTCCTTCTTAGCGGGTGTTGCTGGGTTGCAACGGTTCTGGCTGCTGCTTCCTCCATTCCCATTTCCATTTTTAGAGCCACTGTGGTTATGCGAACTTCCTCCATTGTGAGTATGGCCTCCATGGTTATGGGTGTATCCTCCCGAGTTTGGGGTAAAATGTGGCTTCTGCTGAGCTCCAGAATTGTACTTCCCCTGTCCATACTTCCTTTTCTGACTCTCTATCTGCTGCCGCTTGCCTTCTATCATAAGAGCCATGTCTACCAACTCCTGGTAGTTAGTGAATGTTGCCACCATCAACTGCATACTCAGCTCGTCATTCAGCCCTTCCATAAACTTCTCCTGCTTCGCGGCATCTGTGGCCACATCATCTGGGGCATAACGAGCTAACTTGCTGAACTCATCCACGTACTTCCCCACAATACGATTTTCCTGGTGTAAGTTGCGAAACTCACGCTTCTTCATGCTCATAGCTCGGGTTGAGACGTGTGCTGTGAGGAATGCCTGCTGGAACTGATCCCAAGTGACATTGGCTATGGGAAAGTGGTTGTGTAATTCTCCCACCATGAGGCTACGGGTCAATCCAGTTGATGTGCGGCAAAGGGCACCTTCTCAGCATCTGTGCAACCTGCGGTGATCAGCTCCCTTCCAATCCTGTGGAGCCAGTCATCAGCAGCAATCGGCTCGGTGCTACTGGAAAACACCAGCAGATTCAACCTCAGAAAATGGGCTAAGTTGTCAACTGGAGGAGGTGGTGGTGGGTTGTTGTTGTTGCCTTGGTTTTGGACTAGCAACTGCATCAAGGCATTCTGATGTTGGATCAACTCAGTGAGCTCCGGTGGGAAGACAAATCCGGGGTCACGTCTCGGAGGCATCTGATAGGTTTAGAGGGGTGAGACTAGAATAGAGTGAGGTCTAAAGAGAGATCACTACCCATATGCACATGAGAAAAACACATTCATTTCACACCACTCAATTCAAACAAGATCATACAATCGATCTAACCTACCGTTACAAAATACTCGGACTACTACTATATACATGGGGGAATACTACTGATAATATGATGGTCGACTAGAAATTTTGATCAGAGGAAGACTCCATGATATCTGCTCCAGCTTCGTCTTCATAATCATCATCACTGTCGGGGGTCGGAGTCGGTGTCGTCGATTATGATGTAGTCTTCAGGATGGTTGTCTTCCTCGGGTTTGGGATCTCCCATGAATATTCCAAGTTTCTTCTTCAAGTCTTCATTCTTCTCCAGTAGTACTGCAATTTCTTCTTCATATCCATCACATGTAGACCTGAGTTCCTCTTCTAGCTCCATGTTACTGGTCATCACCTTCTTCATGTCTATCATGCTAGCGCACATCTGATTCTCCTGACGACGAATGTGTTGGTTCAACTCCTGGATGTAGGTTGTAATGGACTTGTCCCTCCTGGTGCAAATCATCTCCCATTTTTCATGTCGGCGTCCACATATCTGGTAGATGGTATCCTTAAGATCCTTGTGGTATACCTCGCCGATGTGTCCCATGGCAATGTGGGCTGCCATGCTCTTTCCTAAACTCCAGGTTGGTGCATCAAAGGAAAACTCAATGGGCTCAGTTACTGGTGCGAATGTCCTTCCTGGAACATGTACTCGAATCGCCCAGCGCTCTTCTTCAGGCAGAGTGGCGATGTAGGTCCCGGTGAAGCTTGGTATTCTGATGCTTAGGTACCTAGTGGCTTCCTTCAGGTGTCGTATGAAAGTGGTGTCGTCATCTGGTTGAGTGAACTTGTTCCTCGGGTCCGCCATCTATAGAGTAGAAAATGGAGAGTCGAAAATGAGTCGAGAAGAATGTCCTATGGCTTATCCTAGTGGTCACGTCCTACAGTCAGTGTGTGCTTTGATACCATCTTGTAGCGACCTGACCTCAAACGGTCAAGTCTCTGTGTTCAAGTGTCATCCCTGGATCGGTATTGCTGACACACACAGTACTCGAGGATTTATAACAGAGTTCAATCACACACTTATTACATCGAATGTCTCAAAAGAGAACTATTACAATAATATGTTTGAAGGCCATCTAAATATGATAACAGCGGAAGCTTCGAAGGTAGTAGAGTCCATCCAACTCCACGGCAAAACTGAGTGCATGACAACGACCTAGCGCACCTTACTCTTCGTCTGAAAACTCTGCAACATAATACGTTGCAGCCTGTGTAGGTCAGCACATGGAATATGCTGGAAAGATAACACTATAGAGCAATGAACAAATAACATCTACAACTACATGCATATATGGCTGGAGGGGGCTCTATGGTTATCATTTGCATAAAGCTAGTTTTTCCCTACAACAAAGGAATATATTTTATTTAACTACCAAATTTGTTGAAAACATTGAGAATGGTAACCCCATCTCAATCCCAATTAAAAGTTAACAACCCAACAAAATTAATTAAGTGGAGTGTCGAGATCAACATAATAATTCAAGAACCAGATACTCAAGATGTCCATAACTGGGGACACGGCTAATCATGATTAGTTTGTACACTCTGCAGAGGTTTGCGCACTTTTCCCCACAAGACTCGATCTCCTCCGTGGTATTTCTCGCATTGCATGATGTTTGAGAAACGGATGACCGAGACACAGTCTTTTCGAAGAGGTCCCCTTAACCGATAGATAGGCTAGTACACCTACAATCCCCTACATATGCTAGCCCATCATGGAAAGGATTCCCACAACTTACTCAACTATACCAGAGCCCACAATGGCATGTGGCTACACACAGAGGTTTCTAGCATGAATAATCTTATGATCCCTTTGAGCCTGTGTGGCAAACGATAGGATGATCACACGGATGCCCCGGGATCTCCTTGGACAACACTGGATTCCCCAGGTGCCCACAAACCAATCCACTCAGATGTGTATTAAAGTAGCCACCTTAAGTTAAACCTTAGTTAATAATAACTCTCACATCTTTCATGAATTCTCTCAAAACCAAACCACGTCTACGAGCATAGCATAGCAGCATAAGCATAACGTAGTAACACCCATGGTTTGAAATAAAAGGGCAATAGGTTCCTACCTCATCAACTACTTACCAAAACCCGCATGTTAAACAAGTCCTACTCATGCAATGTTTGAGGGTTGAAACTAATGCATAAAAACTTGGGTAATAAGGGATATCATCAATGTGTTACTTGCCTTGCTGACGATCTGAAACCCCTAGTGATTCGTAGTAGCAAGCCTCGCACTCCGGAAACTCTATCGTGAACAAACAATAGCATACATAAGCACTCCGTCATAATATGCAAGGGTAAAACTCAAGAGAAAAGATCTAAACAGAAAGTTCAAGAGAAGAGCTTCGATTTGCAAAAAGAATCAATCGAATCGGAGCTACGAAACTCAAACTACAATCAAAAGAAGTTTGAATTCAAAACTGCTTGAAACCAAATTTTAAATTGTCAAAATCATGTTCAAGTTGATTATCTGGAAAGAGGGGAACAAGACGAAGATTTAGGCATTGGTTTCACTGGATTTGGACAAACGAGTAAAAAGTAGCGAGGGTTTGAAGATCAGGGACTAATCTGTAAGAAAAGTATTCGTGGATAGGTCCCTGGCCGAAATTAAAATTAAAAAGAAAAATTTATCGGACGAACGCACGCTAACAGAAATAAACGAACGAATTCGTTCATTAACACAAACTAACCGATGAATGTTCGTTAGTTAACGAACTAAATTAAAAACCGATCTAAACGGAGTAAACCAAGAAAACTAAAAAAACCAGGTTGGGTTTCGGCGATTATACCGGTTTCCAAAAAAAACGGTGACGAGATCCGATCGACGGCGGCGGCGGCTCCGGCAGCGGCAGCAGGCGGAGGCTTGCGCGGCGCCGGCGATAGTAGGCGGCGGTGCGGTCGGGCTTGGGGCTGGCTGCGGCGGCGGCGGGTGCGATGAGGAGGAGGGGCAGCGGCGGGGTGGCTTATAATGGCCTCGGGGTCGGGGTCCCGACTTGGAGCAGGGGGCGATGGCGGCTGGGCGAGATCGGACTCCCTGCTGGAGTCCGGCGTGGGCACGCGGTCGGGGCGATGGCGGTTGGCGGCTGGGCTTGGCCTGGCTCGGCTGGGCCTTCGGCCCAGTCGGGCGAAGAAGATTCTTTTTTTTAAATAATTTCGCCTGAAAGAAGAAAAAAATCCTAATAAAATATAAAAAAATTCTAAAAATACCAAAAACAATTTTCACCGTCCAAACCTAATATTTAGGACAAGATAAACATTTTTCTGGCCTAAAATTCAATTTTCAAAAATGCATATTTTTCTCTAATTCAAATAAAATAGCAAATACAATACAAATAAAATAATAATTTGATGTTAAAATTTCTTCTCCAATATTTCTCTTTCGTTGAAGAAGTCATATTATCTTCTCTCATTTATTTTTGTTATTGAAAATAATTGGAGAGAAAATATTAAAACCAAATTGATCCTTTCTTCAAATTTGAAATAAATTCAAATATGAAAATTTTGTGAAACCTCCAACTCTCTCCTTGGGTCCTTGAGTTGCTTAAGATTTCTAGGATCACAACCAAATGCAAAAAAATATGATATGCATATGATGACCTATGTATAACAACCAAATTGAAAATTGGGATGTTACATGACCAGAGATGTGTCTCGGTCATGTCTACATAGTTCTCGAACCCGTAGGGTCCGTACGCTTAACGTTCGATGGCGATTTGTATTATGAGTTATGTGATTTGATGATCGAAGTTTGTTCAGAGTCCCGGATGAGATCACGGACATGACGAGGAGTCTCGAAATGGCCGAGAGGTAAATATTGATATACTGGACGAAGGTATTCGGACACCGGAAAGGTTTCGGGACGTTTCGGATATTTATCGGGGGACCGAGGGGTTACCGGAACCCTCCCTCGGAAAGTTATGGGCCCTAATGGGCCATAAGGGGGTAGGGAGGGAAGGCCACAAGGTGCCCCCCCAAGGCAGTCCGAATTAGACTAGGGGGAGGGGGCGCGGCCCCCCTTCCTCTCCCTCTCCCTCTCCTTCCCTCCTTCCCCTTGTTGGACTAGGAAAGGGGGGCGAATCCTACTTGGACCGGGAGTCCAAGTAGGAGTCCCCACCTTGGCGTGCCCCCCCTTGGGCCGGCCTCCTCCCCCCTCCTTTATATACGTGGGAGGGGGTACCCCAAAGGCACACCAAATCTTCTCTTAGTCGTGTGCGGTGTCCTCCTCCACAGTTACACACCACCATCATTGTTGGGGATCATAGCAGAAATTTAAAATTTTCTACGCATCACCAAGATCAATCTATGGAGTAATATAGCAACGAGGGGAAGAAGAGTGCATCTACATACCCTTGTAGATCGCTAAGCGGAAGCGTTCAAGTGAATGGGGTTGATGGAGTCGTACTCGTCGTGATCCAAATCACCGATGATCCTAGTGCCGAACGGACGTCACCTCCGCGTTCAACACACGTACGGAACGGAGACGTCTCCCACGCCTTGATCCAGCAAGGAGGAGGGAGAGGTTGAGGAAGAGAGTCCAACAGTAGCACGACGGCGTGGTGGTGATGGAGTGGCAGTTCTCCGGCAGGGCTTCGCCAAGCTCACGCGGAGGAGGAGAGGTATTGGAGGGGGGCTGCGCCAGGTTCAAGGGTGTGGCCGCCCTCCCACCCCTCCACTATTTATAGGTGGGGAGAGAGGGGGCCGGCCCCCCTAGATCTCATCAAGGGTTGGGGCGGCGGCCAAGGGGGGAGGAGTGCCTCCCAAGTCAAGTGGAGGCCCTCCCCCTTAGGGTTTCCCCTCTCCCATGCGCATGGGCCTTGGGAGGGCTGGTGCCCTTGGCCCATTAAGGTTAGGGCGCCCCCCTACAGCCCATGCTGCTGTATTGAACGTGGTGGAACATTTTCCGGACCTCCGGACCCCTCCGGAATCCTCCGGAACCTTCCGGAAGCTTCCTGATACAATACCGGAAAAAACTTTTCCCGGAACCCGAACAACAACTTTCCATATATAAATCTTTACCTCCGGACCATTCCGGAACTCCTCGTGATGTCCGGGATCTCATCCGGGACTCCGAACAACATTCGGTAATCACATACAAGTCTTCCTAATAACCCTAGCGTCATCGAACCTTAAGTGTGTAGACCCTACGGGTTCGGGAACCATGCAGACATGACTGAGACAACTCTCCAGCCAATAACCAACAGCGGGATCTGGATACCCATGTTGGCTCCCACATGTTCCACGATGATCTCATCGGATGAACCACGATGTCGAGGATTCAATCAATCCCGTATTCAATTCCCTTTATCCAGCGGTATTGTACTTGCCCGAGATTCGATCGTCGGTATCCCGATACCTTGTTCAATCTCGTTACCGGCAAGTATATTTACTCGTTCCGTAACACATCATCCCGTGATCAACTCCTTGGTCACATTGTGCACATTATGATGATGTCCTAACGAGTGGGCCGAGAGATACCTCTCCATTACACGGAGTGACAAATCCCAGTCTCGATTCGTGCCAACCCAACAGACACTTTCGGAGATACCTGTATTGAACCTTTATAGCCACCCAGTTACGTTGTGATGTTTGGCACACGCAAAGCACTCCTATGGTATCCGGGAGTTGCACAATCTCGTGGTCTAAGGAAATGATACTTGACATTAGAAAAGCTTTAGCAAACGAACTACACGATCTTGTGCTAGGCTTAGGATTGGGTCTTATCCATCACATCATTCTCCTAATGATGTGATCCCATTATCAACGACATCCAATGTCCATGGTCAGGAAACTGGAACCATCTATTGATCAACGAGCTAGTCAACTAGAGGCTTACTAGGGACATGGTGTTGTCTATGTATCCACACATGTATCTGAGTTTCCTATCAATACAATTCTAGCATGGATAATAAACGATTATCATGAACAAGGAAATATAATAATAACCAATTTATTATTGCCTCTAGGGCATATTTCCAACAGTCTTCCACTTGCACTAGAGTCAATAATCTAGTTCACATCGCCATGTGATTAACACTCACAGGTCACATCGCCATGTGACCAACATCCAAAGAGTTTACTAGACTCAATAATATAGTTCACATCACTATGTGATTAACACTCAATGAGTTCTGGGTTTGATCATGTTATGCTTGTGAGAGAGGTTGTAGTCAACGGGTCTTGCCATATTCAGATCCCTATGTATTTCGCAAAACTTTATATCGTAGATGCTGCTACCACGTTCCACTTGGAGCTATTCCAAATTATTGCTCCATTATATGTATCCGGTATCTCTACTCGGAGCTATTCGGATAGGTGTTAAGCTTGCATCGACATAACTCTTTATGTTGAACTCTTTATCACCTCCATAACCGAGAAACATTTCCTTATTCCTCTAAGGATAATTTTGACTGCTATCTGGTGATCCACTCCTAGATCACCTTTGTACCCTCTTGCCAGACATGTGGAAAGGCACACATCAGGTGCGGTACTCAGCATGGCATACCGTATAGAGCCTATGACAAGAGCATAGGGGACGACCTTCTTCCTTCTGCCGTGGTCAAGCTTTGAGTCTTACTCAACTTCACACCTTACAACTTAGGTAAGAACCCCTTCTTTGACTGATCTATTTTGAACTCCTTCAAAAACATGTCAAGGTGTGCGTTCTTTGAAAGTATCATCAGGCATCTTGATCTATTTCTATAGATCCTGATGGCCAATATGTAAGCAGCTTTATCCAGGTCTTCCTTTGAAAATCACTCTTCAAATAATCGTTTATGCTTTCCAGAAATTCTACATCATTTCGAATCAACAATATGTCATCCACATATACTTATCAGAAATGTTGTAGTGCTCCCACTCACTTTCTTGTAAATACAAGTTTCTAGCAAACATTGTATAAACCTAAAAGCTTTGATCACTCCATCAAAGCATATATTCTGACTCCGAGATGCTTGCTCTAGTCCATAGAAGGATCGCTGGAGCCAGCATACCTTTTAGCATCCTTAGGATCGAGAAAACTTTGATTGTATCACATACAACTCTTTCTTACGAAAACTGGTAAGAAAACTTGTTTTTGACATCCATCTATAAGATTTCATAATCAAAAAATACAGCTAATGCTAACATGATTCTGACGGACTTAAGCATCGCTACAGGTGAGAAATTCTCATCGTAGTCAACTCCTTGAACTTGTGAAAAGACTCTTTCCCACAAGTCGAGCTTCATAGACGGTAACATTACCGCCCACGTCCGTCTTCTTCTTAAAGATCCATTTATCTCAATGGCTTGCCGATCATTGGGCAAGGCCACCAAAGTCCATACTTTGTTCCGATACATGGATCCTATCTCGGATTTCATGGCTTCTAACCATTTGTCGGAATACGGGCCCACCATCGCTTCTCCATAGCTCGTAGGTTCATTGTTGTCTAACAACATGATATCTAAGACAGGATTACCGTACCACTCAAGAGTAGTACATATCCTTGTCGACCTACGAGGTTCGATAGCAACTTGATCCGAAGCTTCATGATCACTATCATTAACTTCCTATTCAACAGACGTAGGCGCCACAGAAAACATCTTTTTGTGTTGCATTACTCTCTGGTTGAAGTAAAGGTTCGACAACCTCATCAAGTTCTATCTTCCTCCCACTCAATTCTTTCGAGAGAAACTCCTTCTCGAGAAAGGACCCGTTATTAGCGACAAACAATTTGCCCGCGGATCTGAGATAGAAGGTGTACCCAACTGTCACCTTTGGGTATCCTATGAAGATGTGTTTGTCCGCTTTGGGTTCGAGCTTCTCCGGCTGAAGCCTTAAGCATCGCAGCCCCAAACATTAAGAAACAACAGCTTTGGTTTCTTGCCAAACCAATGTTCATACGACGTCGTCTCAACAGACTTATATGGTGTCCTATCTAAAGTGAATGCAGCTGTCTCTAATGTGAAACCTCAAAATAATAGCGGTAGATCGGTAAGAGACATCATAGATTGCACCATATCTCATAAGGTTCGATTACGACGTCCGGACACACCATTACCCTGTGGTGTTCCAGGTGGCTTCAACTGTGAAACAATTCCAGAATGTCTTAAGTGTTTGCCAAACTCATAACTCAGAAATTCTCATTGGTCAGATCGTAGGAATTTGATCTTCTTGTTATGATGATTCTTAACTTCACTCTGAAATCGCTTGAACTTTTCAAACGTTTCAGACTTGTGCTTCATTAAGTAAATATACCTATATCTACTCAAATCGTCAGTGAAGATGAGAAAATAGCGATATCCACCGCGCGCTTCAATTTCTCATTGGATCACACGCATCAGCATGTATGATTTCCAACAAGTCACTTGCCCGTTTCATTGTACCTGAAAACGGGGTTTTAGTCATCCTGCCCATGAGGCATGGCTCGCATGTGTCAAGTGATTCAAAATCAAGTGACTCCAAACATCCATCGACATGGAGTTTCTTCATGCATCTTACGCCAATATGACCTAAGCGGCAGTGCCACAAGAAAGTGGTACTATCATTATTAACTCTACATCTTTTGGCGTGAACATGTGTATTACCACGACTAAGATTCAATGAACCATTCACATAGGGTGCATGACCATGAAAGTTATTATTCATGTAAACAGAATAACCATTATTCTCTAACTTAAATGAATAACCGTATTGCAATGAACATGATCTAATCATATTCATGCTCAACGTAGACACCTGATAACATTTATCTAGGTTCAATACTAATCCCGAAGGCAGATGGAGCGTGCGATGGTGATCTCATCAACTTTGGAAACACTTCCAACACACATCGTCACCTCGCCCTTAGCCAGTCTCTGTTTAGTCCGTAGCTTTTGCTTCAAGTCACCAATAATAGTAACTGAACCGGTATCCAATACCCAGGTGCTACCAGGAGTACTAGTGAGGTACACATTAATAACACGTATATACTTTGTTGAAGTTGCCAGCCTTCTTATCTACCATGCATTTGGGGTAATTCCGCTACCAGTGACCGTTCCCCTTACAATAGAAGCACTTAGTCCCGGGTTTGGGTTCAACCTTGGGTTCCTTCACTGGAGCGGTAACTGGTTTGCCATCCATGAAGTTTCCCTTCTAGCCCTTGCCCTTCTTGAAACCAGTGGTCTTGTTAAACCATCAACACTTGATGCTCCTTCTTGATTTCTACCTTTTGCGGTCTTAAGCACCGCGAACAGCTCCGGGATCAACTCCATCCCTTGCATGTCATAGTTCATCATGAAGATCTAGTAGCTTAGTGATAGTGGCTAGAGAACTCTATCAATCACTGTCTTATCTGGAAGTTTAAATCCCACTTGATTTAAGTGATTGTAGCACCCAAACATTCTGAGCACATGCTCACTAGCTGAGCTATTCTCCTCCATCTTGTTGGCAAAAGAACTTGTCAGAGGTCTCACACCTCTCAACACGGGCATGAGCCTGAAATCCCAATTTCAGCTCTTGGAACATGTCATATGTTCTATGGCGTTCAAAACGTCATTAGAATCCTGATTCTAAGCCGTAAAGCATGGTGCACTAAACTATCAAGTAGTCATCAGGATGTGTTTGTCAGGTGTTCACAACATCCACAGACGACGTTGTAGGGGTTTGCACATCGAGCGGTGCATCAAAGACGTAAGCCTTCTATGTAGCAGTGAGGACACTCCTCGGACTACAGACCTAGTCCGCATCATTGCTTACAATATCTTTCAACTTAATCTTTCTCTAGGAACGTATTGAAACAAGGAGCTACAACGTGAGCTATTTATCTACAACATATTTGCAAAGACAATTTAGACTATGTTCATGATAATTGAGTTCATCTAATCAAATTATTTAATGAACTCCCACTCAGATAGACATCCCCCTAGTCATCTAAGTGAAACATGACCCGAATCGACTAGGCCGTGTCCGATCATCACGTGAGATGGACTAGTCAACATCGGTGAACATCTTCATGTTGATCATATCTTATATACGACTCATGCTCGACCTTTCGGTCTTCCGTGTTCCGAGGCCATGTCTGTACATGCTAGGCTCGTCAACTCAACCTAAGTGTATTGCGTGTGTCCCGAGGCCATGTCTGTACATGCTAGGCTCGTCAACACCCGTTGTATTCAAACGATAGAATCTATCACACCCGATCATCACGTGATGCTTCGAAACAACGAACCTTCGCAACGGTGCACAGTTAGGGGGAACACTTTTCTTGAAATTTTAGAGAGGGATCATCTTATTTAAGCTACCGTCGTTCTAAGCAAATAAGATGTAAAACATGATAAACATCACATGCAATCAAATAGTGACATGATATGGCCAATATCATTTTGCTCCTTTTGATCTCCATCTTCGGGGCTCCATGATCATCGTTGTCACCGGCATGACACCATGATCTCCATCATCATGATCTCCATCATCGTGTCTTCTTGAAGTTGTCTCGTCATCTATTACTTCTACTACTATGGCTAACGCTTTAGCAATAAAGTAAAGTAATTGCATGACGTTTATGTTGACACGCAGGTCATAAATAAATTAAGACAACTCCTATGGCTCCTGTCGGTTGTCAAACTCATCGACATGCAAGTCGTGATTCCTATTACAAGAACATGATCAATCTCATACATCACATATGTCATTCATCACATCCTTTTGGCCATATCACATCACAAGGCATATGCTGCAAAAACAAGTTAGACGTCCTCTAATTGTTGTTGCAAGTTTTTACGTGGCTGCTATAGGTTTCTAGCAAGAACGTTTCTTACCTACGCCAAAACCACAACGTGATATGCCAATTTCTATTTACCCTTCATAAGGACCCTTTTCATCGAATCCGATCTGACTAAAGTGGGAGAGACAGACACCCGCTAGCCACCTTATGCAACTAGTGCATGTCAGTCGGTGGAACTAGTCTCACGTAAGAGTACGTGTAAGGTCGGTCCGGGCCGCTTCATCCCACGATGCTGCCGAATCAAGAAAAGACTAGTAACGGCAAGTAAATTGACAATATCGACGCCCACAACTGCTTTGTGTTCTACTCGTGCATAGAAACTACGCATAGACCTAGCTCATGATGCCACTGTTGGGGATCGTAGCAGAAATTTAAAATTTTCTACGCATCACCAAGATCAATCTATGGAGCAATCTAGCAACGAGGGGAAGGAGAGTGCATCTACATGCCCTTGTAGATCGCTAAGCGGAAGCGTTCAAGTGAATGGGGTTGATGGAGTCATACTCGTCGTGATCCAAATCACCGATGATCCTAGCGCCGAACGGACGGCACCTCCGCGTTCAACACATGTACGGAACGGAGACGTCTCCCACGCCTTGATCCGGCAAGGAGGAGGGAGAGGTTGAGGAAGAGAGTCCAACAGCAGCACGACGGCGTGGTGGTGATAGAGTGGCAGTTCTCCGGCAGGGCTTCGCCAAGCTCACGCGGAGGAGGAGAGGTATTGGAGGGGAGGGGCTGCGCCAGGTTCAAGGGTGTGGCCGCCCTCCCACCCCTCCACTATTTATAGGTGGGGAGAGAGGGGGCCGGCCCCCCTAGATCTCATCTAGGGTTGGGGCGGCGGCCAAGGGGGGAGGAGTGCCTCCCAAGTCAAGTGGAGGCCCTCCCCCTTAGGATTTCCCCTCTCCCATGCGCATGGGCCTTGGGAGGGCTGGTGCCCTTGGCCCATTAAGGTTAGGGCGCCCCCCTACAGCCCATGATGCTGTATTGGACGTGGTGGAACATTTTTCGGACCTCCGGACCCCTCCGGAATCCTCCGAAACCTTCCGGAAGCTTCCCGGTACAATACCGGAAAAAACCGAACTTTTCCCGGACCCGAACATCAACTTTCCATATATAAATCTTTACCTCCGGACCATTCCGGAACTCCTCGTGACGTCCGGGATCTCATCCGGGACTCCGAACAACATTCGGTAATCACATACAAGTCTTCCTAATAACCCTAGCGTCATCGAACCTTAAGTGTGTAGACCCTACGGGTTCGGGAACCATGCAGACATGACCGAGACAACTCTCCGGCCAATAACCAACAGCGGGATATGGATACCCATGTTGGCTCCCACATGTTCCATGATGATCTCATCGGATGAACCACGATGTCGAGGATTCAATCAATCCCGTATTCAACTCCCTTTGTCCAGCGGTATTGTACTTGCCCGAGATTCGATCGTCGGTATCCCGATACCTTGTTCAATCTCGTTACCGGCAAGTCTCTTTACTCATTCCGTAACACATCATCCCGTGATCAACTCCTTTGTCACATCGTGCACATTATGATGATGTCCTACCGAGTGGGCCGAGAGATACCTCTCCGTTACACGGAGTGACAAATCCCAGTCTCGATTCGTACCAACCCAACAGACACTATCGGAGATACCTGTAGTGAACCTTTGTAGCCACCCAGTTACGTTGTGACGTTTGGCACACCCAAAGCACTCCTACGGTATCCGGGAGTTGCACAATCTCGTGGTCTAAGGAAATGATACTTGACATTAGAAAAGCTTTAGCAAACGAACTACACGATCTTGTGCTAGGCTTAGGATTGGGTCTTGTCCATCACATCATTCTCCTAATGATGTGATCCCGTTATCAACGACATCCAATGTCCATGGTCAGGAAACTATAACCATCTATTGATCAACGAGCTAGTCAACTAGATGCTTACTAGGGACATGGTGTTGTCTATGTATCCACACATGTATCTGAGTTTCCTATCAATACAATTCTAGCATGGATAATAAACGATTATCATGAACAAGAAAATATAATAATAACCAATTTATTATTGCCTCTAGGGCATATTTCCAACAATCATATCATCATAGTGCTTAGCCGAAGCTCTGCGCCGGTAACTTCATCATCACCGTCGTCACGTCATCGTGCTGACGGAACTCTCCCTTGTCCTCAACTGGATCAAGAGCTCGAGGGACGTCATTGTGCTGAACGTGTGCTGAACACGAAGGTGCCGTACGTTCGGTACTTGGATCGGTTCGATCGTGAAGACGTTCGACTACATCAACCACGTTACTAAACGCTTCCGCTTTCGGTCTACGAGGGTACGTGGACACACTCTCCCGTCTCGTTGCTATGCATCTCCTAAATAGATCTTATGTGATTGTAGGTAAAAAAATTGAAATATTGCGTTCCCCAACACTGTCATAGCTAGACCCAACCAGTGACCCTAGATCATAGGCTTTCAACCGAAATAAAGTCATATCAACTTCATGCAATGTCTTTTCAACAAAGGAATACCGCGTGAGCTGTGAGGTTCAACCAATAAAGGTCTGGTTCTAGAGTTTTCACATCTATAACTCAACACTTTGCACTTAAAGAGCACCACATGGCGTATATCGTCATGTGTTACCACCACATGCCAATCCATCAGTGCACAACGACACATGTGCACAATCCAAGGCAGAATTTGACAGTGTGCAGATGCAACAACATTCTACCATATTCCCTGCCGCCGATGTAGAAATGCATTGATTAGGTAATTCCTAAGCACTTCTGCACCTAGTAATTATCCTCTTTGCCATGTCATTTTTTTCGTTAAGAAACACAGTACAAATGTTGACGCTCATAACACACAGGCACACTCACCACTTGAATGTGCACGCGCACATTATACCTTTATGAGCACCACGAGAGACTGACCTGGTAGATTTTGAGATTGATGAATTTATCACGGACCATCCTAGTCGATGGGCAGATCATACCACTTAAAGAATAACGTCAGAAAAGTCTGAAATAAATACGAAAAACATGCAAGCACTCGTGCCAAATCTAAGGGTTTTTTTTTTTGGAGAGAAAATCTAAGGCTTAAAGCCAAGGAGACCGATTCCACCTCAAGGGATCTATGTGTCCAAGCTATCCATTTAGTTCATGTTTGCAATGTCATTTTGTCACTTGGATATTGTAGCTAGTTTGATAGTTTCACCCTAGCAAAAAGATTGATTGGTTTCTTTAATTTATTTTGTGTAAGAACATAGTCACTTGGTTGCAGCAGCTCACAGGCTGGCACACTTGGCCATGGGCGGTCCTCATCTTGCTTCCACACTAAGTGACAGCATGATGCCCCTCCTCCTAGAGATTCGCAGCAACCCTCCCTCTTGCGGCTGATCAATCAGTTGAGAGAACAAATGGAAACAAATTGAACTGAACAACTAATCTCAGCCTGAGACTTTCAAGGTTTCAGTGCTCCCAGTTCGAGCGCCCAAGGGTGCAGTGAATCCAATGGTAGCCTGTGGCGGTGAACCGGTGATGAAACAAGGTAAGCATAGATGCAGGTGGCTTGCAAGAGCTGTTAAGTTCAACCTACGTTCGTAGTAGGACGCAGCGCAGTGTAGCGTACACATGCATGCATGGTACGTATCTTAAATTCCAACCCACGCACTGTACGATGCGTCACGAGTGCACCAGCCGCTAGCATGCTCCCGTACCTGGTGATGCAACAACCGAGCTACCGTTTGTACCACCGATAGTCCGATACCATCAACCAGTACGTAGTGAGTATTACTGATCCAAAGCAGACGAGAGAGCGTGAATCGACCGCCGGCGAGACACACAGGTTCAGGGAGCCAAGAGAGGGGGGCTCACGGGAGCACCGGTACCTACGTCGGCGATCACATGATGGCCGGGCCGGGCCGGGACGGGACCGCGCGGGGGCGGGCGACCGACAGGCGTGACGAGCGCTTTAAACCACCTCTCGTTTTCATGCGATCCATCCATGCGACCATGCCCGGCCTCGCCGACCGACCCAGCAAACTCCTTGAATCCATTTAGTAGGAGTACTGTAGTTGAATTCATCCATACGCTACCTCGACCACTTTAGAACGTTACGGATATCGCAAGAGTTTACTCTCGTACGTACGTGTTGCACCGGTGTCCACTGTACGCCTGTAGCACCGAATTGAAACATGAGCCCAATGTGTAGGTATACCGCCATCTTCAACAGTACAACTTCTTTATTGGATCCGACAGTACGCGGTACGCTGGACGAGAGCGTCTACAAGACGTTTTCGATCTCAGTCGTCTCTCCCTGCCGACCGACGGTGTGGAGTGTGGACCGGGGGCAGGTGTATTCCACTGGCGTCACTAATCAATCACCATGTACCGTTGGTCACTAATAAGTGCTAGTAGCTGCCAAGTTTTAGATGATGCCCATGTGACCATTTCCGTTGTATTCACACATCTCATCTCAGCAAACTGCTCGGCACACCTCTGCGGGCAGGTCACCGGTCAACACCTATTGAAAGCACATCCACACTAGACCGGAGCTGTTGACCATGGAACCATGCAAGGTGCAAGCCGCCCTCCTCGCCGTGAGACGCTACAAACGCAGACCACTAATCATAGTTGGTTCTAGTCTTCTTCCTTCAGTCACGGAGGCGCGAGTGTATCTCCGCGGAAGGGCTCCTTGTGTCCATATCCTTTCCCTGTCGTTCTCGCTCCGGTTCGGCTGTCGGAGACAGCGACTTGCTTAGGCGTGGTCCGTATGCGGACGACGACGACGACATTGTAGCTAACCAGTGATAACAGAAAATCAATGCGACAACACACAACACCACAGCTGCTGAGCCGTAGAGTGGTTTAGACGTTGTAATTTCAACAGTGATGGCATGAGAGCCATCTCCAATAATCGTAGTACTACTGCGTGACATGCAGGCTGTACCCTGGCCATGGAATTTCCCTCCCCTTCCTTCCAGCCGCTTCTGCTCTCCGCCGAGGCGTTAGGCGTGCAACAGTACCCCTGCAGCGTGCAGTTGAGGCATGTACGCTTGTCTGATGCCCCGCTGGCCCAGGTCCCATGTGGCGCCAACGCCACAGGAACATGCCATGGATGCGTGCCATAGAGAATCATCCCGTAATTTAACGAGCCCAGACCGTCACTAAAAGTTATCGAAAATGAATTCTTGCATTGTTTTGCTCGAAGAAGAGCGTAGGATAGAAGTGAAAATTCGCAGTGAAAAAGTAGAATGTGCAAACAGTAGAAAAATGCAAATTATTAGGCGACCGAGCCCTGCTCCATCAGATCATCAGACAATAAACAAACCAAGGGGGAGAGCCGACCAGATTCCTACTCAATTCACACACACACGCGCGCGCGCGTAGGCGCCTGGAGTGGCAACCCGTGCCTGCCTGCTTCATACAGTAACTTGGCCTCCGATCCGCTCACGTCTGAACACCAAGCACAGTAGGAGAATTTATAAGTACAAAAACAAACAGGGCAGGGCAGCCATGGATGCGTTTGCCGAGTAGAGTAGCCGTCGAACACTGGACTAGAGCCGATGGTGCTGGCATCACCTTTTTAGGCAGATCGCGCAGACTTTTTCCTCCCCAGTCCCCACGGCACCGTCGTTTGACGCGAGCACCCACCACGCACGCACCCGTGTCACCATCCCTCGCCGCACGCGCACCATTACACTAGAGCGAGTAGCAAATAGCACGCCGCACCGCCGCCCCACCGCGACCCGTCACTCCGCACTCGTGGTGGAGTGGAGAGCGTGGCTGGCGGCGGGCCTGCCTCTTCCTCTTCCTCTTCCTAGCGGCACTAGTAGGAGTAGCCGGTAAACCCGCACCTAAACCGCAGTCTCCCATCGCCACACCCCGCGGCTCGGCACGGGCACGGCACAGATCTCCCCACTCCACCCCGCCGGGTCGCGCGCGGCGGCCGAAGCACGCGAGCGAGCGAGCCCTTTCCGGCCGCCTACGCCTCGGGGGCGGACGCGCGCGGATCGCGTCATGGCGGAGGCGGGCAAGCGGGTCGACCTGGCCGCGCCGCTGCGCTCGGCGCGCCTGCCCTACCACAAGGCCGACCTCGACTCCGGCCCCGTCCGCCACCCCGGCGCCGTGCCCTTCGTCTGGGAGCACAGCCCCGGCCAGCCCAAGAGCGTCCGCACCCGCCGCCCGCCTCCGCCCTCGCCCTCGCAGCCGCGCCCGGAGGAGAGCGGCGCCACCCGCTACCACGACGCCCTGGGCGAGCGCGAGCGCGATCGCGCACTGCCAAACGGCGCCGCCCCCGCCCCCGCCCCCGCCCCTGCCGTGCCCCGAACTGGCGCCGCGGAGCGTGAGGCGGAGAGGGCGGAGGTCGAGCCGAGGAAGGAAGCCACGACGCCGGACGTGCTCTCCGTGGCCGATGTGCTGCGGAAGGAGGAGGAGGAGGACGCCGGCGATGACGAGGAGAGGTTCTCGGACGCGCTGGACACGCTCTCCCGCACAGAGTCCTTCACCGTGAACTGCAGTGTCAGCGGTCTCAGCGGTCTCAGCGGCGTGCCGGACCGCCCGGCCGGTGCGACCGCCAGCGCCGCCGAGCCCGGCGCCCGCGGCTTCATGATGGACCGCTTCCTGCCGGCCGCGCAGGCGGTGGCCGTGGGCTCCCCGCAGTACACCTTCCGCAAGGCCAGTGCAGCTGGCTCCACCGGCAACTCTGCCCGCGAGCATGCGCATGCCGCTGCGGCCAATTGGAGGATGGGCAGCGATGATGATCGCGTCAGGAGGACGCCGGTCCAGCTCCCTTACCAGAATCTTCCTCCCAATTATTTGTCTTGCAACTATCCCAGACGCGATGAGCATGGGGAGGAGGAGGTGGAAGAAGATGATGATGACTTCGACGTACATAGTACCCGAGGTTTTGCATCCAAGGGGTGTGGTTTGCTCCCTGGATTGTGTGTAAAAACCTCCTTGTTACTACTTAATCCAATGCCTATGATGAAGGGCGGCAAGGCAAGTCGAGCAGGGAGAGGTAGGGGATTGGCATCCAAAGGCAGGGGCCAGAAAGCACCGAGCCCTCTTGCCCGGAGCTCACAACGTAAGAATCTTGGCTGTGATTCTAATGGGGTAAGCAGATGCACACAACAATGCTTCACGAATTCAGAGTTTTATGAGTGATAGTTCTAAACATCTCAGTCTTATTTACACTGCAGCAATACTGGGAGGAAGTTTATAAGCACAAGCTGGAACAAAAGTACATTAACCAAGGAGAGGATAGGAGGAGCAAGCTGACAAGTGAGTCGAACCATCTGACATTCTGGAGTGACTCTCAAACTGGCGATGGGTCTTCACCATTCCGCCACTCCATAGGTGGTGGCATGTCTCCCTACCGCCGCGACGTTGCCTTATCACCATCACATAAAGCAAATGGGTCATTTGAAGTAAGAGATAAAGATGAGAAAATGAGTAGAAGCAATGGCTCTAGCTCACTTGGAATAGACCATGATCATGGCTCGTTGCTTGGATCAGATCACAGTAGTTTGAAGGGATCAAGCTCCATGAGCTCAGGGGTCGATAGAACATTGCATGAAGATTCAATGGATCATCGTTCAGGTATTGATTCAGAGACTAGCCAGTTGACTGTGGTACTGGATCCAAAGGCATCTTTGAATTCAGGGTGTGATGTTCAACATGGTGGACGGCAGATAGTCAGAAGTAACAGCATAGTGGAAGCTCAAGACAATGATACATTGACAGAAAAGATCGCCAAAGTACCGGAATCCGCTTCATTAATACCTTCCGGAAATGCAGGATCAGTAACACTGGATGATAGAAAAAGTCATGATAGTAGTCAGGATGTTCCAATACATTCAGAAGATAATATGGCTGTCAAGAAGGAAAGCATGCCTTTGCAATTTCTAATGCCGCTACCTGTCCCGAAGTCGCCTTCAGATTCCTGGCTTTCTCGTAGTTTGCCATCTGTGAAGAATAAACCACCTCCTCCATCTTTTCTTGGAATCCAAGTACAGTCGAGGAAACAAGCTCCGTGGGTCTCGGCACATCCAAAGGAGAATGATCTTAAACCTCCCAGGCCACGCCAAATAAGATTTGCAGATGTAATACATAACTTCACTCTGTTCTGCCTATGTTTCTGTTCATCTTACTTCTCAGAGCCATTACTGACTTTTTATTTGCCTGCTTATTTAGGTGGTGGAGAGGCCTTATTATTTGGATACTGAGATATGATATCTTCCCTTGAGACCAGTATATATTCATGATATGATTCCTGGGGGGGACATCAGTCCTATATCTGCGACTGCCAGCGCCCAATGGTTAGGCATAGAGGTGCCCTGTTTTGCTGTTGTAGTGATGGCTGGGTACCACTTACCAGCGGTCCAGCATGTTGGTAAATTCGATGCGCATGCCTGTTTGCATACTATTTGCTTTATGTTGCCCAAGGTATGTTGGTAGTGGTTTAGCTCTGTTGCAAATCGTATTTCTATACAGGATTGCTTCTGTTTGCTTCATCTTACTGTCCATAAAATATGTAATACTGTTTACTCTGTAAAAACGTTGAGTTGATCTTCAGTTGTATCATAGGATGCAATTCCAATATAAGTCAGCCTTTTGCTTCCAAGACATTCCCTGTGCAATGTAAATAGCATCTCTCTGGTGATGCATGCCTTGCTAGTTTCCAGTAATACTGGCATTACCTACTAGAACGGCATATAAGTGCCTTATCTGGTTTTGTGTAGATAAAAAGACTTCGTCATGTCATAGCCTTTTTCTTGTATTTTTCAAAACAAGTTTATTCAGTGTATGTCATGTCTAGCAATTACATCTGTCATGTTTTTGTTGGTGATTGGTTTTGAGATGGAAAATATATATCACATTTTTTGTCACCATAATGTATATAGCACAACTCGCATGCAGAAAGCCTGGAAACTGTGAGCTTCAGATGTGCTCTACAAAACAGCCTATAAGTTTGGTGTATGATCGAAGTTCTCAAGTACAGTAAGACATAGGATTCTCATAACGAAGTGGTAATCCACATATGCACTCTTGTTTTGCGTTGACTTGGTACATTCTGTTTATCGAAGTGGTTATCCACTCAATCTTTCTTGTTTGATTTTATTTGGTGCATTATGTCTCTCCGTTATTTTACGGGGAAGTATTGGCACTGAACTGATTATTATTGAACGAGTGATTCAACAAGGACACTGCCGATGCTATTTTCTTGTGGCTATTAAGCATCAAAAGCCTTTGCTGCTCTTGATTCAAATGCGCGTAGAGAGCAGATATATATTACAAAAATGGACCTGTATGTGTTAAAAAAGGAAAGACTGATTTATTCAGATACTATATATATTCCTTATTTGCACTGCAAAAATGGACCCGTATGTGTTCAAAAAGGGAGACTGATTTTGTTAATCATATTTTGTATGTTTATAAAGTTCATGTACTCTATGTGCAACAGCGGGCACGGCGGTTTCCTTTCAGGAAGGAGATGGACAAATCAAAACTTCTCTGAAATCGGGTTTTATGGTTTTAAGATCCAAACTAACCTCTCTGCTTCTATGATCTAGTCACTAGAATTTCTATGACTCTGATAGTTAAGACTAGATTTTTACGATTTGCGATCTTATCATCAGAGCTTTGATCCGATTTTGATTCTAATAGTTAAGATTCTACGATTTGCGACCTTATCATCAGAGCTTTGATCCAGAATCACAGTGATACAGCATGACGTGCTCCTCTGTTTTGGGTACACCACACACTCCACGGCCTTCATCCGGCAGAGCCACAACCACCCAACCCAGCTGACACCATCAAAATCGCGGTTACGGGTCTGTTCATTCATCCCGCACCCCACCTACACGCAGACGCAGCTCTCGGCCGCCGCCGCCACCAGGGCAATGGAGCCCGAGCCCGACCGCGGCGTCTCCCTCCTCTCCCCCGCCCCAAGCCCTAGCCACCAACCCAGCCTCCGGGCGGCCAAGTCCACGGCCTTCAAGCGCGAGGAGCGCCGCAAGCACAAGGAGCAGAAGCGGGAGCGCAAGCGGCAGGAGAACCTCGCCCTCGCGCTCGCGCAGTGGGAGCCCCTCGGCGCCCCACCCCGCCCGGCCGCCACCCCCACTCCCGGCGAGCCACTCGACGACAAGCCCTGGCCGTGTGACCCGCCATCTCCCGCGGACGCCGCGCCCTCCGCCGCCTGGGGCTGGGGCCCTCCGGCGGAGCCCTCCGCCGACAGGGGCTGGGGCCTTCCAGCGGAACCGCCGGCGCAGCCGCCGGTCGCGGCAAGGTGCCCCCAGGCCGACGCGGTGAGGGCGTGCCGCGCGTTGTTTGAAGAGCACGCCGATAACGACGACGACGGCGACGAGGAGGGGGAGGAAGAGGAAGGCGATGTGGCCCGGTTCTTCGACGAGCTGCTGGAGAAAGACGCGGACCTTAGGGGGTTCTACCAGGTGGAGCGGGAGACGGGGCGGTTCCTGTGCCTGGTGTGCGAGGGGGTCGGCGCCAGGGCGGGGAAGCGGTTCCCCGGCTGCGCCGCCCTGGTGCAGCACGCCGGCTCGGTCGCCCGGACCAAGAGGAGGCTCGCTCACCGCGCCTTCGCCGACGCCCTCGGCCGCCTGCTCGGCTGGGGCGCGGGCCGGACCACCCCTGTTCCGGTAAACATGTTACCTGGTTCCTGTCAAAATGTTGCTTAGTACTACCATGTCTAATTGTCTATCACATTGCTGAATTTTCTGTTGCAATCGTACGAAATGCAGGCTGATTGCGACAACGATGGCGCTATTGATCAAGCTGAGCACTTGGATTCTTCTGAATGTGCAGAAATGGAGGTTGCCTAATTTATCTCATCGTGCTAACTTAGAGATTCTTTCTTGGTCAGAAAGCTTGGAAATACATGTGATTTGGTTTGATGTATCGATAACCTGGATGCTCATTGTCAACATCTGTGCGTAATATGCTCTGGTAACCTTGATGCTTGTGTTTAACATCTCAAGCCGGATCTAAAAGTTTCTGATTTGCAATGCATTGTATTTCAGTTGTTGATTCCTGGTGTGTATTGATCTTGAGTTTGAAGGAAACGAGTCTAACTACTGAGAATTACTTATATGCAGTAGTATTTTTCTGAACCTATGGTTGGAGGCCATTGTCTCCTTATCCTGAAAACAAATTCAGAAATCACAACAGCTGTCCGAAGTATGAATATTCCAAACACATATCTACCTTATTTCATAGTACATACAGGGCAATCTACAATGATGTGGTGACACAGCTTAAGATAGTAAACATACCACCTCCTGATAAAGAAAACTTTAAGATTCATATCAGTGTCTTGTTAGAATTGATTTTTCTTTTGTTGATTTTATCTTTTTCAAATGGCCATATATACTCCCTCTGGAACCTTTTATAACAGGGCTTTTAGTCAAAAAACGTCTTATAAAGAAGTTATAGAGGGAACGAGCTCGGGATGCTGAGTTTCTCTGCCTCCTGTGATCTATTGAGCCAACATGAACATCATTGGTATTGTCATTATCATTATCACTAGGCATATGTTCATCATCAAATTGTGTCTCAGCATACAGAATAGAAATATCATTATGATTCTCAATAGTTTTTTCTGTAACAGGTTCATCAGAAGTATGCAAAGTTTTATTCTTACTCTTTTTTTTCTTCTTGTTAAGTGAACTAGGTGCACTATCATTAACTCTCGAGAGTCTTGTTCAATTAATTATCTCAATATATTTTTTTCGAGAGTACGCCAATAACGTGCCTTAGCTTTATAGAAGAGAGAAGTATGATTACAAGATTGCCGACCGATGTGCGAACACAGAGGACGGGGTACAACACACCCAACTCCGACACCAGGCTATCCTAGATTAACTCCTCACAAAACGTTGTAAGCCTCCTACTCCTACAACAGCCTGCCTCCACTCTGCAATCTCTTCCAGAATCCTAAATGGTAACACACTCATTGTCATCTGCTCGCTCATCCTGTTGAAAACCCTAGCGTTCCTTTGCTTTCAGAGAGCCCAGGCCACCGCTGTCACCAGCGTGTCAAAACCTCCACGGTCCTGCCCTCTGAATCTCCTCCGCTCTGCCAGCCACCACTCTTTGAACACGTCCGACTCCCCCGGATCCCGCACCTCAATCGCAATGAGACTAAACACCTTGTGCCACACGTCCCGCGCGTATGTGCAATTTACCAATATGTGATCCACGTTGTCTTCTGCCTGCAAGCACGTGTAACACGCCGACGGTTGATCCTGTAACCATGTCTTGCTCTCCTGTTCGACGTCCATATTCTGTGCTGCAGGGCAAGCTAGACGAACAATTTGCATTTGAGTGGTGCCCAGCTCCTCCAGTTGCACTTAGCCATTGGTGATCAAGCTAGCTCCGAACGGAGATAGTCATAGACCGATTTAGCCGTGTATGTGCCTCACGGTGATCTCGGCCAAGTGAAACTATCCGACAGTGACGGGTCTCGGTCCACCGTACCAATTGCATGGCAAAGGTGCATGTACTGCATTAGGGCGGTGAAGGATGTGTTATGCTCGAAATCATGCACCCAACTGCCCTCATCTAAGGCTTGACGCACCGTACATCTATTTGTCGTCCTAGTCGGGACGGTGGCTACTATCAGTGGTGCAATCTCCACAACCGCCACTCCATGGATCCACTTATCCTTCCAAAAGAGCACCTTGTCGCCCGAACCCACTTTTATACTGACCAGCGCATCAAACACCTCTCTCGCCTCCTCGTCTGGTGTCATGGGTAGCCCTTGCCACGGTCTTTGAGCATCTGTCCTCTTGAGCTATTCCCACCGGACTCGAAGCGCCATCGCTTGCCACTTCAGGTTTTTTATACCTAATCCACCGCAAGCTTTTGGCTGACAGATTTTATCCCAAGCCACTAGGCATTGCCCATCGTTGCACTTGTCTTTGCCCGCCCAGAAGAACGACCTCATCCATTTATTCATGTCCTCAAGCACCCACTCTGGCGCCTCCGTCACCATAAGATGATGAACGGGGCGTGCCGCCACTACCGACTGCACCAGAATAAGCCGACCAGGTCTCTGGATCAGCCCTCTTTGCCATGCTGGCATGAAGTGTCTTACTTTATCCAGCATTGGTTGCCACTTTGCTCTTGTCAGACTCTTGATCGCCGGTTGCAATCCGAGGTATCAGCAGGAGAACTCTGAGATGTCGCATTGCAGCATTCCAACAACTCTGGCCCTATCCTCCTCACTCCCTCGTATGAGCACAGCCGTGGATTTGCGGTAGTTCACTCTAAGACCCGATGCTTCGCCAAAAGCTTTGAGGATCTCGGTAATAGCAGCCAGGTCGAGCTCTGCGGGCCTGGTGAACATGGCAACGTCGTCGGCATAAATGGACAGCCTTTGTGTTGTCGTGATTCCGGCAAAAGAGGAAAGCACTCCCATCTCCATGGCCTTATGCACAAGGGCCGAAAGGGCCTCCATGGCTATCACAAAAAGCAAGGGCGAAATTGGACCCCCCTGTCTCAGGCCGCAAGCATGTATGATCTTCCTCCCTGGCGACCCGTTGACAACCACCTTGGTGCTGGTTGTATGTAATAGCACCGCCATCCAATCTAACCACTTTTGGCTGAATCCTTTTGCTCTCAACACCTCGAAATGGAATGGCCAGGAAAGAGAATCGAACGCACGTGATATGTCCAGCTTGATGAAGACACCTGGTGTTCTTCTCGCGTGAATTTTCCTTGCTACTTGGCGCACCAAAAGGAAGTTGTCGTGGAGCTGCCGTCCCTTGATGAAGGCTGATTGATTCATCTCGACAAGCTCGTGCATTTGCAAGCGAAGCCGATTGGCAAGAACCTTGGCAAAAAGCTTTGGAATGCTGTGAATTAGGCTGATCGGTCTGAAGTCTCCAATTTCTTCTACCTCCGCTCTCTTTGGGATGAGAATTATGTTGGCCTTGTTTAGTTTAGCAAAACCCGGGATGTCTCCCATGAACAGCTTCGTCATAACTGCCATGACGTCATGCTTTATAATCTGCCAAGATTTTTGGAAGAAAGCACCAATGTAGCCATCCGGCCCCGGCGCCCTGTCCGGCGACATTTCCTTGATAACCTGCCAAACTTCCTCTTCTATTATCATCTGCTCCAAGCATTGTAGATCCTTGGCCTCCAACCCCAAATATTGCAAGTCAAGAGTATGCTCTCTGACTCGCGCCATCCCTAGCAGCCTCTAGAAAGCATCCGAGAACACCTCCGCTTTTCTATCTTGATCGGTGACAATCTCCGTGCCCGTCTTGACATGTGCAATAAAATTCTTGGTTCTTCTACCATTAGCCACTGCTTGGAACAATCTAGTGTTGGCATCGCCCTCCCTGATCCAGCGGAGTCTTGAGCGTTGTCTGTCGATGGTTCTCTCTAGTGTCGCCATGCCCAGCAACGCTTGCTTGAGTGTTCGCCGGAGCCAGGGTCTCTAAGGTGTGCAGAGCACGATTTTCCTGCACAATGTCCAGTCTCTGAATAACCCAGGAAGCCTCCCTCATCATAAGCTTTACATTTCCCACTTTGTGTTGGCCCCAGGCTTGTAAGGTAGCTGCCGAATTGCGTAGTAGCGCATCCATCCTCTTATACGGATCAACGATCGCGTCATCGCACACCCACGCCTCCCTCACCGCTTCCTCAAAGCCCTCCAATCTCGTCCAAAAAAGCTCAAATCTGAACCTTTTTTAGGGCAAAAGCCCGCGCTCGTGGTGAGGTGCAACGGCGCGTCATCAGAGACTCCTGTGGACAGTGCTTGCAGAAGGTGATCCGCATTGTCCAGCTCCCAATCCACTGTCATGAGGACTCCATCAATCTTGGCGAGGGTGGGCGAGTCCCTCTCATTAGACCAAGTGTATTTTCTCCCATGCATGTACATCTCAAGCAATTGATGATCATCCACGAACTCTCTGAATGTGTTCATCATGCTCCTGTTAAGATTGGTGTTACTCTTTTCCGAGGCTCGGAGGATCACGTTGAAGTCGCCAAGGAGAAGCCATGCTCCCGGGCAGACCACACTCCTTAACCTAAGCTCCTCCAAGAAGTTGCACTTTTGCTCGTCGCTTTGCGGTCCGTAAACAACTGAGATCCACCAAGGATCACTTGTCTTAGTGCGCACCCGACCAGTCAGGAAGTTAGTATCGATTTGTATGGCCTCCACCTCCAAGTTCGAGCTCTTCCATGCAAGAAGCACACCCCCTCTAGTTTCTATAGCCGGCAAGTAAGCAAAACCATCAAACGATGGTCCCAAACATTGCATAACTAGATAGTTGTCTATTACATCCAATTTCGTTTCTTGCAAGCAAGCTAAGTTGACCTCAAGAGTACTCACGAATTCCCGCACCGCCTTGCGTTTGGCTGGATTGTTCAAGCCTCGAGCGTTCCAGCAAATCACCTGTGGGTGTAAATCCATGGAGGATTACAACCCCAACTCCGCTAGGTGGCCCCATCTAGGCGCACACCGTGACTGCGTTCTGTGCCTCCATATCCTCCACGGACGGGATCGCCTTGCCGAAGAGCGCCGCGATGATCCGGACATGCTACTCACACAGCGGCGAGTCGAACAGCTCCTTGAGCTCGTGCACCACTCCGTCGTCCACCTTCAGGTTGTGCGGAACCATGCCCAAGGCATGGAGCAACACGTTCTCCACCGGCGCATCCCTTGGCCGCTTGGTCGCCGTGGTCTTCTTGGACGTCCTGGTGGTCCTCTTGGGCATGAATGGTTCCGCTTCTGGCCTGAGCTGAGACGCTTGTACTTCCTTGAGCAGCGGAGGAGCTAGCCGCTTGATTATGTTCGAGCAGAAGTTTTTGAGCTTTCCGTAAGCCACCACTTCGTTCGCGGTCATCCTGATAACCCACAAGTATAGGGGATCGCAACCGTTTTCGAGGGTAGAGTATTCAACCCAAATTTATTGATTTGATACAAGGGGAGCCAAAGAATATTCTTAAGTATTAGCAGTTGAGTTGTCAATTCAACCACACCTGGAAACTTAGTATCTACAGCAAAGTGTTTAGTAGCAAAGTAATATGATAGTAGTGGTAACGGTAGCAAAAGGTAACAGTAGTAAAAGTAATGTTTTTGGTATTTTGTAGTGATGATAGCAATAGCAATGGAAAAGTAAATAAGCGAAGAACAGTATATGGAAAGCTCGTAGGCAATGGATCGGTGATGGAGAATTATGCCGGATGCGGTTCATCATGTAACAGTCATAACCTAGGGTGACACAGAACTAGCTCCAGTTCATCAATGTAATGTAGGCATGTATTCCGAATATAGTCATACGTGCTTATGGAAAAGAACTTGCATGACATCTTTTGTCCTACCCTCCCATGGCAGCGGGGTCCTTACGGAAACTAAGGGATATTAAGGACTCCTTTTAATAGAGTACCGGGACAAAGCATTAACACATAGTGAATACATGAACTCCTCAAACTACGATCATCACCGGTAAGTATCCCAATTATTGTCACTTCAGGGTTAACGGATCATAACACATAATAGGTGACTATAGACTTGCAAGATAGGATCTAGAACTCTCATATATTGATGAAAACACAATAGGTTCAGATCTGAAATCATGGCACTCGGGCCCTAGTGACAAGCATTAAGCATAGCAAAGTCATAGCAACATCAATCTCGGAACATAGTGGATACTAGGGATCAAACCCTAACAAAACTAACTCGATTACATGATAGATCCCATCCAACCCATCACCGTCCAGCAAGCCTACGATGGAATTACTCACGCACGACGGTGAGTATCATGAAATTGGTGATGGAGGATGGTTGATGATGACGATGGCGACGGATTCCCCTCTCCGGAGCCCCGAACGGACTCCAGATCAGCCCTCCCGAGAGGTTTTAGGGCTTGGCGGCGGCTCCGTATCGTAAAACGCGATGAATTCTTCTCTCTGATTTTTTTCTCCCCAAAACACAATATATAGAGTTGGAGTTGGAGTAGGAGGAGCTCCAGGGGGCCCACGAGGTAGGGGGCGCGCCCCCACCCTCGTGGACAGGTGGTGGGCCCCCTGGCCTTCATCTTTTGCAGGTATTTTTTATATTTTCCAAAAAGTTGCTCCGTGAAGTTTCAGGTCATTCCGAGAATTTTTGTTTCTGCACAAAAATAACACCATGGTAATTCTGCTGAAACAGCGTCAGTCCGGGTTAGTTGCATTCAAATCATGCAAGTTAGATTCCAAAATAAGGGCAAAAGTGTTTGGAAAAGTAGATACGACGGAGAGGTATCACATCCCCACTGTTTCGCAGCTCTGCGCTGCACAAATTAATGTTGTGAAGTTGTTGCCGATCAGCTCCAGACCCTCCTCTACTGGCTTCTATTGCGCCATATCCATGACGTGTGGGGCGTACGTGCTCAGTGCGTGTGCATGATTTCCATCACCCTGGGCCCCACCATCCACTCCATTTGTGCCTCCGCTCCCATGGAATTATTTATTCCAGCCACCGAACCCTGCACCACTGTGCCTGGCTGGGTGGGCACACTCGAAACCCGAGCTGCTGGGCCCCCGCTCGAATCCCGCGCACCTCGGCCCGGTATGGAGCCCCTGCTCGGATCACACGCACCTGGGCCCGCTATGGACCATGGACTCCTATTCAGCCGGTCCCGCCCGAACCACGTTGTCGCAATTCACCTAGCATGTAGCCTGTGTCTACGGGCCCTCCTGGGCCCCCTTGTCGCCATCCACCTGAATCTTAGTCTGCGTGGCCTGCTCGACCTGATCCGCTAGTCCACCTAGCCCTGCTCCCATTGGTGGCTCAGTCACTTCCGCGAGCTGCAGCGGATCCTGTGGGGTCACCCTTGCATCGGGATCCTGGGTCGCCCCCACCAGATACCCATCCCGCTGTTGATTGGGCCTCGGGGTAGGTGCAATGTGTACCTCTGTTGTCGTGCATCCTTCCATTGTCCTGGCCAAATTTCCGCCGGACTGATTTGAAACACCTCCTCGGATGCCATTCGAGCGTTCTGCGGGCCCCTGTACCATGGTCAGCCGGTCAAAACTGACTGGCGTCGTGTAATCCTATCCACCACCCTCATCCGTGGGGCCTCCTGTCTGTACTCGACGACCGCGTCCATTGGAGGAAGACGCCAGCCACGCGAGAGATTGGCCTGGCCCACCATCGCCCCATGGAAGCGACCGCCTCTGTCGCCGCCGGTGGCAAAGCCGCCGCCTCTCCTGTCCCTAACTCCAAACTGCCAAGGCGATCTGTGCATCTGGGCACCAGAACTGGTGAATCTTCCGTCCTGGTCCGGCAAGCCGCTTTGACCATTGTCCGACGAGCCTTCCATGAATCATGGCTCGCCGCCGTCCCTCAAATCCATCACCGCGTCCAGGTGAATGAGCACCTTATATTGAAGCAGCAACGGCGGCCGCTCCTCCCCTGGTTACAGCACCGCCAGCCATTGATACGTCTCCAACATATATATAATTTTTGATTGTTCCATGCTATTATATTATCAACCTTGGATGTTTTATATGAATTTATATGATATTTTATATGATTTGTGGGACTAACCTATTAACCTAGAGCCCAGTGCCAGTTTCTATTTTTTTTCCTTGTTTTAGAGTATCGTAGAAAAGGAAAATCAAACGGAGTCCAATTGACCTGAAACTTCACGGAACTTATTTTTGGAAGGAAAGCAACCCGGGAGACTTGGAGTCCACGTCAAGGAAGCTTGGAGGAGGCCACGAGGTAGGGGGGCGCGCCCACCCCCCCTGGGCGCGCCCTCCACCCTCGTGGGCCCCTCGTGGCTCCCCTGACGTACTTCTTCCGCCTATATATCTCCATATACCCTAAACGATCGGGGAGCCCAATAGATCAGGAGTTCCGCCGCCAGAAGCCTCTGTAGCCACCGAAAACTAATCTAGACCCGTTCCGGCACCCTGCCGGAGGGGGGAATTCCTCTCCGCCGGCCATCTTCACCATCCCGGTGCTCTCCATGACGAGGAGGGAGTAGTTCTCCCTCGGGGCTGAGGGTATGTACCAGTAGCTATGTGTTTGATCTCTCTCTCTCTCTTTCGTGTTCTTGATTTGGCACGATCTTGATGTATCGCGAGCTTTGCTATTATAGTTTGATCTTATGTTTCTTCTCCCCCTCTACTCTCTTGTAATGGATTGAGTTTCCCCTTCGAAGTTATCTTATCGGATTGAGTCTTTAAAGATTTGAGAACACTTGATGTATGTCTTGCTGTGCGTATCTATGGTGACAATGGGATATCACATGATTCACTTGATGTATGTTTTGGTGATCAACTTGCGGGTTCCGCCCATGAACCTATGCATAGGGGTTGGCACACGTTTTCGCCGTGATTCTCCGGTAGAAACTTTGGGGCACTCTTTGAGGTTCTATGTGTTGGTTGAATAGTTGAATCTGAGATTGTGTGATGCATATCGTATAATCATACCCACGGATACTTGAGGTGACATTGGAGTATCTAGGTGACATTAGGGTTTTGGTTGATTTGTGTCTTAAGGTGTGATTCTAGTACGAACTCCAGGGCTGTGTGTGACACTTATAGGAATAGCCAAACGGATTGATTGGAAATAATAACTTTGAGGTGGTTTCGTACCCTACCATAATCTCTTCGTTTGTTCTCCGCTATTAGTGACTTTGGAGTGACTCTTTTTTGCATGTTGAGGGATAGTTATATGATCCAATTATGTTATTATTGTTGAGAGGACTTGCACTAGTGAAAGTATGAACCCTAGGCCTTGTTTCAACGCATTGCAATACCGTTTGTGCTCACTTTTATCATTAGTTACCTTGCTGTTTTTATATTTCCAGATTACAAAAACCTTTATCTACCATCCATATACCACTTGTATCACCATCTCTTCGCCGAACTAGTGCACCTATACAATTTACCATTGTATTGGGTGTGTTGGGGACACAAGAGACTCTTTGTTATTTGGTTTCAGGGTTGCTTGAGAGAGACCATCATCATCCTACGCCTCCTACGGATTAATAAACCTTAGGTCACCCACTTGATGGAAATTTGCTATTGTCCTACAAACCTCTGCACTTGGAGGCCCAACAACGTCTACAAGAAGTAGGTTGTGTAGTAGACATCAAGCTCTTTTCTGGCGCCGTTGCCGGGAAGGTTAGCGCTTGAAGGTATATCTTTAGATCTTGCAATCGAATCTTTTTGTTTCTTGTTTTAGCACTAGTTTAGTTTATAAAAGAAAACTACAAAAAATGGAACTAAGGGTACCTCATGTGCTTCATCTTTTTAATATATATCATGAAAATAAGGATTCCAATAATTGTGCTCAAGTGCTAGAGGAAGAATGCATTAGAATGTTTGGCACTAAATCTTTGCATGATGAGCATGGTTGCAATGTTGTTAGTATGAATTCCTTGAATATCTATGATGCTAATGATATGCAAAGCCACAAGCTTGGGGATGCTATGTTTGATGAAGATGCTATTTTTTGTCCCCCAAGTTTTGATGAGCAAATTTATTATGATGAAAGCATGCCTCCTATTTATGATGATTATATTGATGAAAGTGGATCTGGAGAGGTCATGACTTTATTTTGCTATCTATGATGATTATTGTGATGACTTGTATGCTATAAAGAATAATGATATCCATGAAACTTGTCATCATGATTTTAGTTTTCAATTGGATTATGCCTCACATGATAGTTATTTTGTTGAGTTTGCTCCCACTACTATTCAAGAGAAGAAGTTTGCTTATGTGGAGAGTAATAAAAATTCTATGCTTGTAGATCATGAAAAGGATGCTTTATGTGATAGTTATATTGTTGAATTCATTCATGATGATACTGAAAATTATTATTAGGGAGGAACATATGCTTGTAGGAATTGCAATAATATCAAGTTTCCTCTCTATGTGCTTAATGTTTTGAAGTTATGCTTGTTTTACCTTCCTATGCAAGTTGATTCTTGTTCCCACAAGTTGTTTGCTCACAAAATCCCTATGCATAGGAAGTGGGTTATACTTAAATGTGCTAGTCATATTCTTCATGATGCTCTCTTTATATTTCAATTTTTATCTTTTATGTGAGCATCGTTGAAATCATCATGCCTAGCTAGGGGCGTCAAACGATAGCGCTTGTTGGGAGACAACCCATATTTATATTTGTTCCTTGCTTTTTGTTCCTGTTTAGTAATTGATAATTCATATAGCCTCTGTTTAGATGTATTTTTATATTTTAATTAGTGTTTTTGCCAAGTAGAACCGTTGGGAAGACTTGGGGAAAGTCTTGTTGATCTTGCTGTAAAAAACAGAAACTTTAGCGCTCACGAGAATTGCTGAAATTTTTATTGGAGAGTGCTATTTAGTTAATTCTTTTTGAAGATGATTAATAGAGGAATTCCTCACGTCCAGAAATTTATTTTAGAATTTTTGGGGTTCCATAAGTTTGCGTTAGTTACAGATTACTACAGACTGTTCTGTTTTTGACAGATTCTATTTTTCGTGTGTTGTTTGCTTATTTTGATGAATCTATGGCTAGTAAAATAGTTTATAAACCATAGAGAAGTTGGAATACAGTAGGTTTAACACCAATATAAATAAAGAATGAGTTCATTACAGTACCCTGAAGTGGTGTTTTGTTTTCTTTCGCTAACGGAGCTTGCGAGTTTTCTGTTAAGTTTTGTGTTGTGAACTTTTCAAGTTTTGGGTAAAGATTCGTTGGACTATGGAATAAGGAGTGGCAAGAGCCTAAGCTTGGGGATGCCCAAGGCACCCCAAGGTAATATTCAAGTACAACCAAAAGACTAAGCTTGGGGATGCCCCGGAAGGCATCCCCTCTTTCGTCTTCGTTCATCGATAACTTTACTTGGAGCTATATTTTTATTCACCACATGATATGTGTTTTGCTTGGAGCGTCATTTTATTTTCTTTTGTTTTGCTTGCTGTTTGAATAAAATACCAAGATCTTAAATTCGTAAATGTTAGAGAGTCTTCACATAGTTGCATAATTATTCAACTACTCACTGATCTTCATTTATATCTTTCGGAGTAGTTTGTTGTTTGCTCTAGTACTTCACTTATCTTTTAGAGCATGGTGGTAGTTTTATTTTGAATAAATAGATTAACTCTCGTGCTTCACTTATATTATTTTGAGAGTCTTTAGAACAACATGGTAGTTTGCTTTGGTTATGAAACTAGTCCTAATATGATGGGCATCCAAGAGGGATATAGTAAAAACTTTCATATAAGTGCATTGAATACTATGAGAAGTTTGATACTTGATAATTGTTTTGAGATATGGAGATAGTGATATCAAAGTTGTGTTAGTTGGGTAGTTGTGAATTTTAGAAATACTTGTGTTGAAGTTTGCAAGTCCCGTAGCATGCACGTATGGTGAACCGTTATGTGATGAAGTCGGAGCATGATTTATTTATTGATTGCCCTCCTTATGAGTGGCGGTCGGGGACGAGAGATGGTATTTTCCTACCAATCTATCCCCCTAGGAGCATGCGCGTAGTACTTTGTTTCGATAACTAATAGATTTTTGCAATAAGTATGTGAGTTCTTTATGACTAATGTTGAGTCCATGGATTATATGCACTCTCACCCTTCCACCATTACTAGCCTCTCTAATACCGTGCACCTTTCGCCGGTATCATACACCCACCATATATCTTCCTCAAAACAGCCACCATACCTACCTATTATGGCATTTCCATAGCCATTCTGAGATATATTGCCATGCAACTTTCCACCGTTCCGTTTATTATGACACGCTCCATCATTGTCATATTGCTGTGCATGATCATGAAGTTGACATTGTATTTGTGGCAAAGCCACCATTCATAATTCTTCCATACATTTCACTCATGAGTCATTGCACATCCCGGTACACCGCTGGGGGCATTCATATAGAGTCATATCTTGTTCTAAGTATCAAGTTGTAATTCTTGAGTTGTAAGTAAATAAAAGTGTGATGATCATCATTATTAGAGCATTGTCCCAGTGAGGAAAGGATGATGGAGACTATGATTCCCCCACAAGTCGGGATGAGACTCCGGACGAAAAAAAGAGGCCAAAGAAGCCCAAATAAAAAAGAGAAAAAAAGAGGCCATAAAAAAAGAGAAAAGGCCCAAATAAAAAAATGAGAGAAAAAGAGAGAAGGGGCAATGCTACTATCCTTTTACCACACTTGTGCTTCAAAGTAGCACCATGATCTTCATGATAAAGAGTCTCATATGTTGTCACTTTCATATACTAGTGGGAATCTTTCATTATAGAACTTGGCTTGTATATTCCAATGATGGGATTCCTCAAGATGCCCTAGGTCTTCGTGAGCAAGTGAGTTGGATGCACACCCACTAGTTTCTTTTGTTGAGCTTTCATACATTTATAGCTCTAGTGCATCCGTTGCATGGCAATCCCTACTCACTCACATTGATATCTATTGATGGGCATCTCTATAGCCCGTTGATACGCCTAGTTGATGTGAGACTATCTTCTCCTTTTTGTCTTCTCCACAACCACTATTCTATTCCACTTATGGTGCTATGTCCATGGCTCACGCTCATGTATTGCGTGAAGATTGAAAAAGTTTGAGAACATAAAAAGTATGAAACAATTGCTTGGGTTGTCATCGGGGTTGTGCATGATTTAAATACGTTGTGTGGTGAAGATGGAGCATAGCCAGACTATATGATTTTGTAGGGATAGCTTTCTTTGGCCATGTTATTTTGAGAAGACGTGATTGCTTAGTTAGTATGCTTGAAGTATTATTATCTTTATGTCAATATTAAACTTTTGTCTTGAATCCTATGGATCTGAACATTCATGCCAAAATAAAGAGAATTACTTAGAGAAATATGTTAGGTAGCATTCCACATCAAAAATTCTGTTTTTATCATTTACCTACTCGAGGACGAGCAGGAATTAAGCTTGGGGATGCTGATACGTCTCCAACGTATCTATAATTTTCGATTGTTCCATGCTATTATATTATCAACCTTGGATGTTTTATATGCATTTATATGGTATTTTATATGATTTTTGGGACTAACCTATTAACCTAGAGCCTAGTGCCAGTTTTTGTTTTTTCCCTTGTTCTAGAGTATCGCAGAAAAGGAAAATCAAATGGAATCCAATTGACCCGAAACTTTATGGAACTTATTTTTGGAAGGAAAGCAACCCGGGAGACTTGGAGTCCACATCAAGGAAGCTTCCAGGAGGCCACGAGGTAGGGGGGCGCGCCCACCCCCTGGGCGCGCCCTCCACCCTCGTGGGCCCCTCGTGGCTCCCATGACGTACTTCTTCCGCCTATATATATCTCCATATACCCTAAAACGATTGAGGAGCACAATAGATCGGGAGTTCCGCCGCCAGAAGTCTCCGTAGCCACCGAAAACCAATCTAGACCCGTTCCGGCACCCTGCTGGAGGGGGGAATCCCTCTCCGGTGGCCATCTTCATCATCCCGGTGCTCTCCATGATGAGGAGGGAGTAGTTCTTCCTCGGGGCTGAGGGTATGTACCATTAGGTATGTGTTTGATCTCTCTCTCTCTCGTGTTCTTGATTTGGCACGATCTTGATGTATCGCGAGCTTTGCTATTATAGTTGGATCTTATGTTTCTTCTCCCCCTCTACTCTCTTGTAATGGATTGAGTTTCCCCTTCGAAGTTATCTTATCGGATTGAGTCTTTAAAGATTTGAGAACACTTGATGTATGTCTTGCCGTGCGTATCTGTGGTGACAATGGGATATCACATGATTCACTTGATGTATGTTTTGGTGATCAACTTGCGGGTTCCGCCCATGAACCTATGCATAGGGGTTGCCACACGTTTTCGTCGTGATTCTCCGGTAGAAACTTTGGGGCACTCTTTGAGGTTCTATGTGTTGGTTGAATAGATGAATCTGAGATTGTGTGATGCATATCGTATAATCATACCCACGGATACTTGAGGTGACATTGGAGTATCTAGGTGACATTAGGGTTTTGGTTGATTTGTGTCTTAAGGTGTTATTCTAGTATGAACTCTAGGGCTGTTTGTGACACTTATAGGAATAGCCCAACGGATTGATTGGAAAGAATAACTTTGAGGTGGTTTCGTACCCTACCATAATCTCTTCGTTTGTTTTCCTCTGTTAGTGACTTTGGAGTGACTCTTTGTTGCATGTTGAGGGATAGTTATATGATCCAATTATGTTATTATTGTTGAGAGGACTTGCACTAGTGAAAGTATGAACCCTAGGCCTTGTTTCAATGCGTTGCAATACCGTTTGTGCTCACTTTTATCATTAGTTACCTTGCTGTTTTTATATTTTCGGATTACAAAAACCTTTATCTACCATCCATATACCACTTGTATCACTGTCGGTGTCAAAACTGGCGGATCTCGGGTAGGGGGTCCCGAACTATGCATCTAGGATCGATGGTAACAGGAGGCAGGGGACACGATGTTTTACCCAGGTTCGGGCCCTGTTGATGGAGGTAAAACCCTACGTCCTGCTTGATTGATATTGATGATATGAGTATTACAAGAGTTGATCTACCATGAGATCATGGAGGCTAAACCCTAGAAGCTAGCATATGGTATGATTGTATGTTCTCTATCGACTAGCCTGGCCTCGGTTTATATAATGCACCAGAGGCCTAGGATAACAAGAGTCCTAGCCGAATACGCCGGTGGGGAGGAGTCCTTGTCTTGATCACCAAGTCTTGCGGAATCTTCCTTGTATGCCGCAGCTGTCCGAACTGGCCCATGAGTATACGGCCATGGGGGTCCTCGGCCCAATCTAACAGATCGGGAGATGACGTGTTGAGTACCCCCTAGCCCAGGACACCGTCAGTAGCCCCCTGAACCGGTCTTGAAGTTAGGGACGCTCCTCGATTCTTCCGAACTGTTCTTCATCTTCGGTTGTCGGTCTTGAAAACTGGTTCAACAAATCTTCTCATCTTCGATCTTGAGGATCACCGAAATGCATTCAACGAGTTTATACGTCGGGTATCCGAGGAGCCCCTTTAAGTTTCCGGCCATTATCAATGCCTTGTTATTTTTATGCCACACCTCGGGTTTGAAGTTGTTCCCGGGAGGCAGTGTCCTCTTGCGTCCGAGATCCAACGCCGGACTGTATTCGAGGTATCTTTTGCAGACGAGCACCAACGCCGGACCGCTTCCGAGCTCCAACGCCGGAATGTATCCGAGCTCCAACGCCGGACTGTATCCAAGCTCCAACGCCGGACTATGTCCAAGCTCCAACGCCGGACTGTCATAAATCACCTTGGTTCAAAAAAAGTTGAAGGAGTTTAGCCGAGCTTAATGCCGGAAATGCCCTCTATGGAGCCAGCCACTAGCGCCCGAGCTTTTATGCCGGACTGCTTCCGAGGTGGTGCACCACCCTGACTGTGGGCCAATTTTTTGTCAATATTTTTGATTGGTGCAATTTATTCTCTACCGAGATATATAGCTAGTAGCCCTCAAGGTGTGTATCGGTCTAAAACCCGAGATGCACGTGAAGGATGACGTAAGACCGCTGATCCCAGTAGCCGCTGAGACTCAGGTTGATTTGCAAAATCGGCCTGGGGATCAAGTCCTAGCTCGACAGAATACTTCGGGACACAAAAAGCGGCGTGCTCAGTCCTCGAGACTCAGGTGGTGCGGCCGACCAACCTGGGGATCAAAATCTCCTCGGAAACTGTATTGCACTTAAAATTTTATGCATTGGACAGGCAATGCAGTAGCCCCCGAGACACTGGTCGGGTGGCAACACCAGATCAGGGGATCGATGTGCCCCTTTAATATTTGTAAATAATAAGCCCGAAGCCCAGTAGCCCCTGAGCCTTAATGCGGGCACGGGTGGCCGAATTAAGGATCGATATCCATAGTAAAATCACAAATTATGTGTAATGACTCTATGTATCCAAGTACGTTACGTCATTAATGCTCGGATCCGCATTGTACAAAACTTTGTTGACCGACCATCGGCTTCCACCTCCTCGGCCAGTAGCCGAGGAGTGTAAGCCTTTATGAGGGCAAAGATTTACGACAAACAAGGCAATCTGGCCATACGGTTTTATAAACAAAGGTACGCAGAGAGATATTTTATATTACTGTTTAACATAAGAAATGTCTTCCAAAGAAAATAGTCCCGCTATCGGTTCCTTTCTTTGGGTTGTCATGCTAAGCATGATCATGAAACCTCAGCTCTAATGTAAGAGCAAAATATCGAGGATTTAGTTTGGGAGGCCAGTTAATAGCCCCTGGTAGTGTTCGATGACAATCGAGGTCAAGCCGTAAACACTTCGGCCATTGTTATGAATGGCCCGTCATTTTAACATAGTCATCGGATCGCTGACCAGTTTACGCTGATTGTGACAGTCACTTTTCGGATTTCTCCACTGAGGTGCTTAACCATGTGAGCTGGAAGCACAATCGCAGTGGTTCTCCCTTTGCACGCCTAGCCGAACAAAGAGGAACGTAGGAAGCAAGTGCAGGAGCCGGGCAACCCAACTATTGACCGAAGACACAATTTGAAACCGATGCATATATAGCAATATCCGAGAATGTTTTTGCCGAATCTCTAATGGTGTCCGGCGTTGCACTGCGGGACTTGTGCTGAAAACACACAAATAGTTTAAAAGTGCCATAAGCTTGGAAAACCAAAAAACGTCAGTAAAAACTTGACGTCCGAACAAGATCAAGTGTTCGGTGCCAATCCGAAAATTGGTCTTAGAAAAAAAGAGTGCTTCTGTCGTGCTTTAACATGACACATCCTATCTCAAGACTTCAAGTGGGTCAGCCTACGACTTCAACCTCCTATCTCGAAGGCAGAGTACTTCTCATTAGGCTAGTTTAGCAAACTAAACTCTAGCGGCTTTGAGAGAGAAATTAGGCTCCCCGGCTAGTGACCACACACTCGTGTCGAAAAAAGGAGTGATGAATAATAATAGTAATAAAAACTTTGCAACACTAAGAAGAAGAACACTTATTATAAAACGGCTCATATAAATTTAAGAGCCCCCAAGTGACTTGGGTAAAAGAATTTTATGTATAATGATTGTATGTACCGAAGTACTAATATCATATCTTTGTTCACCCGAACTTTAAACGCGTCTTAACCGACCGTCGGCTTCTCCCTCTTCGGTCAAGGACCGAAAAGTGTTATGTACTCCACCTGTCGAGAATGTCGACAGTGTTTCCGATAACCAGGCAACCGAGCCATAAGGCTGTAACAGACAAAGCGCGCTCAGGGAACTTATGCTATATTACAGATGAAGTGTAAGAAGCATCTTCGAAGAAAATAGTACCCCCACCGATACCTTTCTTCGGTACTCATTATTACTATGAGACTTGTGCAATAGATTTTTTGTACTCATGAGTTCCGTTGTGTGTCGACCATGATTGAAAACAATAAGAGCGCTAGCTTTCGGCTTCACCCAGTCTGAGGTCAGAGCTCGGAGGACCCGGTCGTGACAATCGCAGAGGTGCTCCCTTTACTCCCTAGCCGAACAATCGGGAACATAGGGGTAAGCACAGGAGCCAGACAACCTAGCTTGCAAATCACTTAAGTCAATATGGTGCATATTGTGGCGTAATACACGAACAAGGAACGAAGCCGTACAAGTATAATCGTATGCAAGAGGAAAAGCTTCATAAAGGAAGCCCCCAAATAAATGGGGTATTTGAATTTGTGCGTCACAAACAAAGTTTGGACAAGGAAATTTTTTACAAGCAACTTTTTTCCAAAAAGGTATAAAGCTTGGCCGAACCGAACACAAGTTAAAAATTTAAAACTTTGAGCATGAAGGCAACTTAGCTGGTTAATGTGTTCGGTATTGATGACGCGGTCTGAGCTTGATGCGGGACAAGGTTCCATCCCCAAGCCGGTCCCGAGGTGGCGGAGCAAAGGGCTCGACACTCCGAAGTGGTGACATAGCACGGTCAATGCAGGCCGGCAGAGTGATGCCGAAGTCCCCGGAACGGGGTAATGAAGTGTTGATGAAGCCCCTCCCCCCCCCGTCCAGCCGAGGTGACTTGGTATGTCAGTACGCCGAGTTGACGATACTTCCCAATCCGGATCATTTTCCTGTGCACAAAAAATAGTGCAAACCAGAGTTAATAGTAACGATAATAAAAAAATGTCGCATAATAAATAATTTATGCAAAGTGAGTAATAAAAGAAATATGGCCTGGCGCCGAAGTCAGTGTCGATGCAGGGCGTCGGCGTGATGCGGTAAAGGTGTGGCAAAGCCTGAATTCATAGGTCGGTCCGAGTTCCGGATGCGGCGTTCGCCGGACTATGTACAGAAACTGACCGAACCACCACGCGATCGTCGTTAATGCGGACATCATTCGATAGACATGTGTACAGGAACAAACCAGAGTAATAATTTCTTGGGAAAAATAAACTCCAACAAGCAAAAATTATTAGGATTAATAGCACCTGGTTTATTTGTTGTAGCAATCCGAAGAAAGGTGACTCCCAAAATTGGGACACGATCTGCACACCCATTGCCTGATGGGCGATAAAGTGACGGCATGGTCATGCTGGCAAAGGTTGGTTTGCGGAGGCAAAGCCCTCGGTCCAGCTAACATGGCGAAGCTGGTCGGCTAGTGACGCTGAAGTCTCCAGAGTAGGTTGATGAAGAGATGACGAAGCCCCCGGTCCAGCCGAGATGTCGAAGCCTCGATGTCAGCCGATGAGTCGAAGTAGGTCGGCATGATGGACATCGTCTTGAATAAGCAATAGTGCGGCCCTGCCGATGCCGGTCGTGACGTGGTCAATGCCGGCTTGATGAAGTGACCGTGCAACGATGCCGGTGTGCCCGCTCCATGTAATCTGTGGGGCGGCGATGTTGGTGATGATTTATCCTTCGCGATGCCGGACTCTTGTTCGGCTTGCCGAGATGATGATCCGAAGAAGTTGAGCTTGGCTTAACAAAGTGACGATGTGTCTAGCGCAGGTCGGCAGCCTTGGAGCAATATTGCTGGATTGGTTTGACACCAGCATGATGATGAAAGATGACCTCAGAAAAGGTTTAAAAATTTACGGGCACATGTTTAAAAACAACACACAATACCCTAGAAAAGAATTCCTCTAAAAGGTTGTCCAATATCACGTTCATAAAGAAACATGAATTCGGGTCGGATCCGTATTCGCGCAGAAAACGGATCCGAAAATTGGTCCACTCATCGGAAGGTTCCTGGAGTTTGAACCGTCGGATCGAGCTGAAATTTGGAGGGGTGGTAGATATGGGAATTCCGCAGTAGATGAACGGTTGGATCTTCCAAAGGACCTCTGAGCTGGTCTCTGGAGACCACGCCCTAAACTCGTCCAGATTTCATTCCAGATTTGACAGGGCTCCGGTATGTCGTAGATTGTCGGAGATTCCTCCATCGGAACTCGACGAAATTTTGCATGGATGTTGTAGACGTAATTCCACACTATTCCACCAAAGCAATCGTCAAACCGACACTCGAGAAGGTGGTGACGGCGAATACAAGTTCGCTGTCCATAAAGACAGCACGGCCACCCGAGGGCAATGTTGACGTTGAGCCCTCGAGCTCCATGGATGACTCCTCTATGATCATGATAGCGATCGGAGTTAATGTTTAAGAAGGCCCCCGTCCGAACATGACATCGGAGATGGAGCACGGTCCTCAGTCGAGCCAAGGTGACCAGTCGAGCCGGCGATGAAGATGCCGGCGTCGCAGTTGACCTGCGAGCGAGCCATTGATCCTTTTGCCGATCACACAGCGGAACTCTCAATTAAAGCACCAATGTCGGTGTCAAAACCGGTGGATCTCGGGTAGGGGGTCCTGAACTATGCATCTAGGATCGATGGTAACAAGAGGCAGGGGACATGATGTTTTACCCAGGTTCAGGCCCTCTTGATGGAGGTAAAACCCTACGTCCTGCTTGATTGATATTGATGATATGAGTATTACAGGAGTTGATCTACCACGAGATCGTGGAGGCTAAACCCTAGAAGCTAGCATATGGTATGATTGTATATTCTCTATCGACTAGCCTGGCATCGGTTTATATAATGCATCACAGGCCTAGGATAACAAGAGTCCTAGCCGAATACGCCGGTGGGGAGGAGTCCTTGTCTTGATCATCAAGTCTTGCGGAATTGTAATGCCCTCGATGTGGCTATATCTCCCACGTGTCGAAGCACGACTTAGAGGCATAACCGCATTGAAAACAATGTCGCAAGTGAGGTAATCTTCACACAACCCATGTAATACATAATGGAAAGAGATACATAGTTGGCTTACAATCGCCACTTCACACAATTACATGAAAAGTATTACATCATCCAAATACACTCAAGGTCTGACTACGGAACCAAAATAAAAGAAGACTACCCCAAAAGCTACACAGATCCCCGATCGTCCCGACTGGGCTCCACTACTGATCAACTGGAAACGGAACAACATAAAGGATAAGATCTTCATCGAGCTCCTCCTTGAGCTTGGTTGCGTCACCTGCTTGGTAACATCGGCACCTGCAAACTGGTTTTGGAAGTATCTGTGAGTCACGGGGACTCAGCAATCTTACACCCTCGTGGTCAAGACTATTTAAGCTTATGGGTAAGGTAAAAGGTATGAGGTGGAGCTGCAGCAAGCGACTAGCATATATGGTGGCTGACATACGCAAAAGAGAGCGAGAAGAGAAGGCAAAAGCACGGTCGAACAACTATGATCAAGAAGTGATCCTAGAACAACCTACGTCAAGCATTACTCCAACACCGTGTTCACTTCCCGGACTCCGCCGAGAAGAGACCATCATGGTTACACACGCGGTTGGTGCATTTTAATTAAGGTAAACTTCAGGTTTTCTACAACCGGATATTAACAAATTCCCATCTGCCCATAACCGCGGGCACGACTTTCGAAAGTTCATAACCCTGCAGGGTGTCCCAACTTAGCCCATCACAAGCTCTCACGGTCAACGAAGGATATTCCTTCTAGCGGGAAGACCCGATCAGACTCGAAATCCTGGTTACAAGACATTTTAACAATGGTAAAACAAGACCAGCAAAGCCACCTGAATGTGCCGACAAATCCCGATAGGAGCTGCACATATCTCTTTCTCAGGGCACACCGGATTGTCCAAGGTTCCGGTAGGCCAGCCCAGAGTTGCCCCTGGTGGCCACCGACAGCTGACAGGTTGGACCAACACTCAGAGGAGCACTGGCCCGGGGGTTTAAATAAAGATGACCCTTGAGCCGGCCGACTCAAGGGAAAGAAAAGGCTAGGTGGCAAATGGTAAAACCAATGTTGGGCCTTGCAGGAGGAGTTTTATTCAAGGCGAACTGTCAAGGGGTTCCCATTATAACCCAACCGCATAAGGAACGCAAAATCCGGGAACATAACACCGATATGACGGAAACTAGGGCGGCAAGAGTGGAACAAAACACCAGGTATAAGGCCGAGCCTTCCACCCTTTACCAAGTATATAGATGCATTAATTAAATAAGAGATATTGTGATATCCCAACAAGTAAACATGTTCCAGCAAGGAACAACATCTCCATGTTCCAACAAGGAACAAACTTCAATCTTCACCTGCAACTAACAACACTATAAGAGGGGCTGAGCAAAGCGGTAACATAGCCAAACAACGGTTTGTTAGGACAGGGTGGGTTAGGGGCTTGGTTCAACAATATGGGAGGCATGATAAGCAAGTGGTAGGTATCGCAACATAGGCATAGCAAAAGAGCGAGCAACTAGCAAGCAAAGATAGAAGTGATTTCGAGGGTATGGTCATCTTGCCTGAAATCCCGCAAGGAAGAAGAACGAGTCCATGAAGAAGACAAATGGACGTAGTCGAACTGGTCCTCACAATCACGACGTTACCGGAACCAACCCGAAGAAGCAACACCGGAAAGAAAGCAAACAACATAGTAAACAACCACCACATAAGCATGGCACGATGTGCAAACAAGTATGATGCATGTCTGGTTTAACGAAGCATGGCATGGCAAAGTGCACAAGCAATTCTACAAATTAAGTGGAGATCAATATGCAACGAGTTGCATATTGACGAAACACCACAACAAGTTATTTAGTTCGATCTCGTTTATGTACCCAACAATATTAAATGTTGTTAAACATGGCAAGAGGGTGAAGAAAATGAAAACTACCTATCTAGGCAAGTTTAAATGAGGCCGGAACAACAAATAACAAGTCCGGAAACTCTTCATGTGCATATTTTAAGGTTTGGTACTGATCTGCCCTAAACACAATTTTAGGGTTGTTTAACATGCAAGATGATGCCACCATGTTAAACTAGGCAGAGTTCTACCCCAGTTACATATAAAGTTTATTAAATTTGGAGCTACGGTTATTTAGTTATGAAATAAAGCATTTTAACATGGCATAGGGGCAAAGTTTATGCAAACATCATTTTAAACATTTTAAACATAGATGAAAGTTTCATATTATTAAACTAGACAAAATTCTAAGCAACTTTCATATATAATTCATTTTAAACTGGTGCACTGATGATGAGTTATTAAATGCATGTACATGGAGGGTTTTCCTGCAAAACTGCAGTCTCTGGAAAAAAAGGAAAAACGTTCTATGAAAAAAAGGCATGTCGGGCCGGATCTGCTCTCACCACGGGCCTTGCCCAGAACTGTGGAGAGGTGCCAAGAGGGACGCGCTGGGCCTTGGGCCTTGGAGAGGCTGGGCCGGCTGGCCAGGCCGTAGCCCACGCATCGATGGTTCCTGTTGTCGTCCTCCTCCTCGATCCAGAGGGGATTGAGGGAAAGCAGGGGCGGCATGGTCTTCAAGCTCCATCGAAGCGAGGGGCGCGGCGGCATACGACGGACGGGATCCTTCGGATCCGGTGCGAAGGAAGCCGGAGTGGCCGGATCCGGGGTCGGCGCATCCATGGGTGGTTGACGACGGCTGCGGAAGTTGTATGAGACGGCAGTGGTTCCCTGCGGGGCAGGAGAGAGAGTGCAAGGTGAGGGAGAGGGATGAGGTCAAAGCAACGAGAAGGGAGAGCAGGCGGAGATGCACTAGCCTGGAGGAGGTCTGGCGACCGACCGACGGCGGCGACTGCACTTGTTACCGGAGTGAGGAGGAGGTTGGGATCCGGGCTCCTCCCGATCCAGATGAGCGAGGCAGTGGGGAGCTCGGGTGCGTGCGGGTGGACTCGGGCTCAGATCGGCAGCGGCGGGCCAGATGCGGGCCTGCAAGGCTACGGTGAAGTGGGGCGACGGGGAGCCAGGTGGCGGCCTGCGGTAGGCCGATCCGGCGGCTGGGTGGTGGCGCAGCCACTGGTACGCTGCCAAGTGGCGCTGGTGAGGTGGCTGGCGCCGGATTTGGAGGGGGAAGGCGGCTGGTCGCATGGAATTTGAGGAGGGAGGCGGCAGGGAGGTATGGGAAGGGCTAGGCTGCCAAATTTGGAAGGGGGTTGTCCATAATATAGGCAGGGATGGCTAGGGTTTGCATTTAGGGGGGGTTTTAGGAGCGTTTCGGAGCCTCCGATCGCGATCTGACGGTCCGAAACGGAGGGGGGTTTAGGTGGGCTGCAGGTGGGTTGTGAAAAGAGGTTGGGCTGAGATGAGAGGAGAGGAGTGCATCCCGGCAACTGTTTCCGGAGACCGAAAACGTCCGACGTTTTGACCAACTATAATGTCGCTATAGTTATCCGTTGGGGCATCAAACGAACTCCGAATGCGATGAAACTTGACAGGCAATCTACCTACACTATAACAAGACCACACGCCAACTTTCATACCATTCTGAGAACATTTTTCAGCCACTTATAAAATACTATTACGGACATGCCGCGGGCGCGTGCGAGTGTGTCTAGACTCGGAACGGACAACGGAAGGAATGGGGAGAACCCGGATGGATGCAAGTTTTGAAAACATGATGATGCAATGCACATGATGACATGATGAAATGCAACACGCAAGCAAAAGACATGGCAACGACAGCGAATAACTAGAAGACACCTAGCACATCGGTCTCGGGGCGTCACAACACTCCACCACTACGAGAGGATCTCGTCCCGAGATCTAGAATGGCACTGGAGGGAAAACAGAAGAGAAAGAGAAGAGGTAAAACTAAGTTGCTCCTTTGACAAACGAGTGAAACCAAAGAACCTTGAAAAGGTTAAGCTATTTCAAGAAAAAAAATACAACGGAGATAAATGAAGTTGAAAGCACTCCGTTAGCAAAGAGGAACAAGGAAAAACAACTTTGGGCAGCACTCCGGTTGAGAAGGGATGCAAGGCTTGATAAGGCTAAAAGAACTTGAGCAAAAATGACAGAACACTCCGGTTAAATGGATAAGCAAAAGAAAGAAGCAAGATCTTGACAAAACAAAATGATGGGTTGAAAAGAGCAACATCGCAATGCCTCCGGAAGAGAGAAATAGAAGATAGATCATTGAGATAAAAGAATGTAGAAGAAAATGCCAACTTCTGCTACAAAAGAGCTTGAAAAGGTATCCTTAGGAGAAGGGTCGAACGGAGTTATTGGAACACCAACAACGAAAAGAATAAACTTGATATGGTCTTATGGAATACATCTCAAATTATGAGGTGACAACCTGCCATTCATGGGAAAAAGAATTGGATTGGTATGACCAAGGCAACGAGAAACTATCTCACCGGTAGGATAAAAGAAGAACTTGGGTCATTTATAAACACCGTAAATAGCAACAATCCTTAGGGAAGCCTTTAGGTGAAACATAACCCAAGATAATTCCAACGAAGAGGTTGATGAATTTAAAATACCTCATTCTTGATAGCTTGAGAAACATGAAGCACGAAGGAAAATTATCAAGAATGACATAATACCACCTCCAATGGTACGGAAGAAAGAATTGCACTCCGGATTACAAGATGAAGAAAAACTTGAGCTCCTCTGAAAAGAATCTCGAGGAACACTTCGAGAAGGAATTAAATCCTTGATGAACCATCATGTAGAACCTCCATGAAGAACTCCGGTAAACAAAGGAATGATCAAAAGAAATGAAAGAGAAGTTGAAAACACAAGGTGAAGCCTTGCAATGATTTAGATGAAGCTTTGCGACGAGATAGAGTGGAAACTTGGAACTCTGGAAAAGAAAGATGAGCAAAAGAAAACAAGAATTTTGATGAACCTCCGGGATAAGGGATTAATCACTTGGATGAAACAAGAATAAGAATTACATTATGATTATCCTTCACCAATTAAATTGATGACGATCAACAGATTTGGCATACTACTCATTCTCGTAGAAAGGATTAAGATAGATATAGCATAACTTGAGAACGTCTTCAACGAACCACCGGTAGAATTGGAACAACGAATGAATTGATATGATAAAAAAGGAAGAGAAATCTTGAACGAACCACCGTAAGAATTGACAATGAACGAAGAAAAGATAAAGAAACACTGGGAAGAATTAGCAAATGGACGAAGAAGCTTGAGATACTTTAGATACATGAGAACGAAGAGATCCCGAGCTGATTAGAGAATATTTGCACGATACACCGGTATGATTTTGATAATGAGAGCTGAAAGCTGGAATGAATAATTCTGAGATGATGGCTTCTGATGAAACAAAACTGAAAAGACTCTTGAATTGCTCCGAGAAAGATGAAAAGAATTGTCACAATTGAAAACAATTATGAGAGGATGGCAACAATCTAGAATCACGAATCGTCGAGAGAATGGACAAGATTGAGAGAGAAAAATCACCTTCGGTCTTCAAAATTCGAGAATGATGACAAGAAACACCACCGTGAATTGTTGAGGCACTCCAGAATGAAAATTAGAAATGTTGAACCAACGATGAAAAGAATTTGAGAGACCTTGGAGGAAAACACATTTGACTGATGATAAATCATACTTACGTCAAACTTTAAGATGAATTTGAGGGTAGCTCCGGGAACTAAGAAGAGTCAGGTAAGATCCTGGAAAAAGACCTGTGGGTTAGGGCCCACTCAAAAGGTACACCGTTGAATGATTTAAAATAGAGAAAGCACCAGTTGAATTAAATGGCTTGAATGAGATAACATCCTCGAAAAAGCTTGAACGGATGTAGAGTGGAAAACATGAATCTTTGAGATATCTTGAGCACTCCGGAACAATAGAATAACGAGCGTGGAATGATTGAATATAAGGTGCACCGGCATGAGAAAGCATTTGAAATACGAAAAAGAATATGAACAACACCAAAAGCTTGAATTGGATCCACCGGAGAAGAAAAGCACGAAGAATGATGAACTTGAATCTCCGTTAGAATCTTCATGATCATCACCGGGTAAGAACATGAAGGAAAAGAATGGAGAGACTTCACATGAATCAAAGGATACTTGATTAAGAAATCTGAGTCCTTAAAGAAAAATGGTGGGTGGGCGGGAAAAAACAAAGGCAACTTGGAGACGGATGAAACAAACACCGTTGAGAAGAACTGATAGTTGATCTTGCGAATGTTGAAGTGATCGGATCCACTTGAAGAGAGACACACAGGTTGAAAAGGATTGACATGACAGTCTCGATTATCATGAAGGATTAGTATTCACATAGACATATGAGAACACCGGTTAGGAAAGGTATGGAATCAACATTTGACTTCGAAGCAACTCGAATACCACAACTCAAAAACAAAACAAAGGATTGGCTTGCAGAATAAGCCAGAACAAACATATGATAGAGATTTCGTCCGAAGTTTTCGTGGTGGGGCCTACACGGGCTCGATCGTACAACACCATCATGTACAAGGCAGTGCACATGACATACGAAGCGTCCCCGAATCGGCATAGCCAAGGACTCTTTAAGACACAACGAGACCACTGTAAAACCAACCGTGAATAGGCGGACCACTAGACGCCGAACCCCAATTTCATATCATACATCTGCCGGAAAGATATCCTAAGATCTACTTGAATTCCCACTTATAAACTCCCGAAATTTTCCGGTTATGCAATCAGGTGTTGGGGATACAGGGGAAGCATAATATCTCACCCAAAACTAACAAATCCTACATCCAGCTGTATCCATCCTTCAACACATAACCAAGAGACCTTCGGAAATCATTTACCTCAACCTTCGAAAAGCATCCGTTATATGAGTTATGGCAATACTCCCGAACTCCCGCCCCAGTACTGGGTGGCGTCGAGGTTATCTCACCAACAACTACATAAAAGAGATTTTCGATGTCGGCGAAACTAAACTCAGGTATTCCAGACCTGCAAAGATAAAATTGTGACGACAACACCTCGGAGCTCAACTCCCCGGGACACTGCCATAACCCCTAAATGACAGGAGGCACCAAGAACAATGTTGTCGTCACAAAATCATCGAAACGATTCCAAGATACCCGCGTGATCCTAAATTTTTTTAGTGAAATTTGAGAAGAGAAGAGTCAAACTCTACGTTAGGATGCCTCACCAGAGCGATGAAGGGACTGGGGAGTAAAAAGAAGTCCTAACTCTCCGATATATATATTCCTAAATGACTCAAAACATTTTTCTAGACTCAACAACGCCAACGATTCGATCAAGCAGGGGGTTCCCAAGGTCGGGGAAGGCTCTGATTACCAACTTGTAATGCCCTCGATGCGGCTATATCTCCCACGTGTCAAAGCACGACTTAGAGGCATAACCGCATTGAAAGCAATGTCGCAAGTGAGGTAATCTTCACACAACCCATGTAATACATAAGGGAAAGAGATACATAGTTGGCTTACAATCACCACTTCACACAATTACATGAATAAAGCATTACATCATCCAAATACACTCAAGGTCCGACTACGCAACCAAAATAAAAGAAGACTACCCCAAAAGCTACACAGGTCCCCGATCGTCCTGACTGGGCTCCACTACTGATCAACTGGAAACAGAACAACATAAAGGACAAGATCTTCATCGAGCTCCTCCTTGTGCTTGGTTGCGTCACCTACTTGGTAACATCGGCACCTGCAAACTGGTTTTGGAAGTATCTGTGAGTCACGGGGACTCAGCAATCTTACACCCTCGCGATCAAGACTATTTAAGCTTATGGGTAAGGTAAAAGGTATGAGGTGGAGCTGTAGCAAGCGACTAGCATATGTGGTGGTTGACATACGCAAAAGAGAGCAAGAAGAGAATGCAAAAGCACGGTCGAACAACTATGATCAAGAAGTGATCCTAGAACAACCTACGTCAAGCATTACTCCAACACCGTGTTCACTTCCCCATTTACATATAAAGTTTTTTAAGTTTGGAGCTACGGTTATTTAGTTATGAATTAAAGCATTTTAACATGGCATAGGGGCAAAATTTATGCAAACTAGGGGTGGAAAGTGGTAGCGGATAATCCGAAATATCCGATATTCGTATTCGAGAAAATGCCTATTCATATCCGAAACATCCGCATCCGAATCAAAATGGAAATGGAAATTATCCGTATCCGAATTTATTAAACGAATAAAAAAATAAAATATGGTAGGAGATTTTGACACAAATATGGATATGGAAGTGGATATATCCGTATCCGAATAAGATTATGGGAGGTAATTTTTAAAATCCTAGGCCCAATATTCCAATTATCCAACATAAAAGCCAAATAATTGGTCAAATTTTACTCTTTATATGATTAAACTTATAAATTATTATGCATTACAATAGTATTTATTCATAAACCTATTTATCATTGACTTAGTGTATGTCACAAGTTGATTATTTTAGGTCACATAGCTATCGACTAATTTACTTAAGCAATATGTTGATATTATTCGTATCCGTTCCGAATCAAGAAAATATCCGATACGTATCCGTATTCGAATAATATCCGAGCCGCATCCGTATCCGATAACATCCGTATTGGGATTCGTATTCGTTTTGAAAATATGAAAATGGAAGTGGTAAGAGCACTATCTGATCCGCATCTGATCCGTTTCCACCCCTAATGCAAACATCATTTTAAACATAGATGAAAGTTGCGTCTTATTAAACTAGACAAAATTCTAAGCAACTTTCATATATAATTCATTTTAAACTGGTGCACGGATGATGAGTTATTAAATGCATGTACATGGAGGGTTTTCCTGCAAAACTGTAGTCTCTGGAAAAAAAGGAAAAACGTTCTATGAAAAAAAAGGCATGTCGGGCCGGATCTGCTCTCACCATGGGCCTTGCCCAGAACTGTGGAGAGGTGCCAGGAGGGACGCGCTGGGCCTTGGGCCTTGGAGAGGCTGGGCCGGCTGGCCAGGTCGTAGCCCACGCATCGACGGTTCCTGTCGTCGTCCTCCTCCTCGATCCAGAGGGGATCGAGGGAAAGCAGGGGCAGCATGGTCTTCAAGCTCCATCGAAGCAAGGGGCGTGGCAGCATACGACGGACGGGATCCCTCGGATCCGGCGCGAAGGAAGCTGGAGTGGCCGGATCCGGGGTCGGCGCATCCATGGGTGGTTGACGACGGCTACGGAAGTTGTATGAGACAGCGGTGGTTCCCTGCGGGGCAGGAGAGAGATTGCAAGGTGAGGGAGAGGGATGAGGTCGAAGCAACGAGAAGGGAGAGCAGGCGGAGATGCACTAGCCTGGAGGAGGTCCAGCGACCGACCGGCGGCGGCGGCTGCACTTGTTGCCGGAGTGAGGAGGAGGTCGGGATCCGGGCTCCTCCCAATCCAGATGAGCGAGGCAGTGGGGAGCTCGGGTGCGCGCGGGTGGACTCGGGCTCAGATCGGCAGCGGCGGGCCAGATGCGGGCCTGCAGGGCCGCGGCGAAGTGGGGCGACGGGGAGCCAGGTGGCGGCCTGAGGTAGGCCGATCCGGCGGCTGGGTGGCGGCGCAGCCACTGGGACGCTGCCAGGTGGCGTTGGTGAGGTGGCTGGCGCCGGATTTGGAGGGGGAAGGCGGCTGGTGGCATGGAATTTGAGGAGGGAGGCGGCAGGGAGGTAGGGGAAGGGCTAGGCTGCCAAATTTGGAAGGGGGTTGTCCATATATAGGCAGGGATGGCTAGGGTTTGGGTTTAGGTGGGTTTTAGGAGCGTTTCGGAGCCTCTGATCACGATCTGACGGTCCAGAACAGAGGGGGGTTTAGGTGGGCTGCAGGTGGGTTGTGAAAAGAGGTTGGGCTGAGATGAGAGGAGAGGAGTGCAACCCGGCAACTGTTTCCGGGGACCGAAAACGTCTGATGTTTTGACCGCCTATAATGTCGCTATAGTTATCCGTTGGGGCATCAAACGAACTCCGAATGCGATGAAACTTGGCAGGCAATCTACCTACACTATAACAAGACCACACGCCAACTTTCATCCCATTCCGAGAACATTTTTCGGCCACTTATAAAATACTATTACGGACATGCCGCGGGCGCGTGCGAGTGTGTCTGGACTCAGAACGGACAACGGAAGGAACGGGGAGAACCCGGACGGATGAAAGTTTTGAAAACATGATGATGCAATGCACATGATGACATGATGAAATGCAACACGCAAGCAAAAGACATGGCAACGACAACGAATAACTGGAAAACACCTGGCACATCGGTCTCAGGGCGTCACAGGATTCTTCCTTGTATGCGGCAACTGTCCGAGTTGGCCCATGAGTATACTGCCATGGGGGTCCTCGGCCCAATCTAATAGATCAGGAGATGACGTGTTGAGTACCCCCTAGCCCAGGACACCGTCAATCACCATCTCTTCGCCGAACTAGTGCACCTATACAATTTACCATTGTATTGGGTGTGTTGGGGACACATGAGACTCTTTGTTATTTGGTTGCAGGGTTGCTTGAGAGAGACCATCTTCATCCTATGCGGATTGATAAACCTTAGGTCATCCACTTGAGGGAAATTTGCTACTGTCCTACAAACCTCTGCACTTGGAGGCCCAACAACGTCTACAAGGAGACGGTTGTGTAGTAGACATCAGCCATCGCAGTGTAGGAATGCACTGTGGATCTGCCGTCCATGTCATGGTCTTGAACGAGGACAGGTCGGTGCCGGACACGGTCTCAGGCGCAACGGTGTCGAGCTTACAAGACGAACTGAGCAGATCTTCGACCACAGAACGATCCCAAGTGTGGGGCAGGATCCCTTCAAGCTCCTACCACACCTTGAACCCCGACATCGAGTGCACGACCTGCGATTGCCTGTTCCAAGGCCTGAAAATCAGATGATCACCGCGGAACTCCACGGACGGGTAGGCAGAGACCCTGTTCCTGAGCTCCGCTGATAACTCACAAGTATAGGGGATCGCAACAGTTTTCGAGGGTAGACTATTCAACCCAAATTTATAGATTCGACACAAGGGGAGCCAAAGAATTTGAAGGTATTAGAAGCTGAGTTGTCAATTCAACCACACCTGAAGATTAATTATCTGCAGCAATATGATCATTAGCAAAGTAGTTTGGTAGTTTTGATAGTATTGACAGTAGCAACGGTAACAGTAACAGTGATAGCAGTAATTTGTAGCAAGTGTAACAATGATGATAGCAGTAATTTGTAGCAAGTGTAATAGTGATGATAGCAATAGTAACGCAGAAAGATCAATAAGGATAAATTCGTAGGCATTGGATCGGTGACTTGTTGGATGATATTCATCATGTGATAGTTATAACCTAGGGTGATACATCACTATCTCCAGTTCATCGATATAATGTAGGCATGTATTCCGTAAATAGTCATACGTGCTTTATTAAAAGAACTTGAATGACATCTTTTGTCCTACCCTCCCATGGTAGTGGGGTCCTTATTGGAAACTAAGGGATATTAAGGCCTCCTTTTAACAGAGAACCAGAACAAAGCATTAACACATAGTGAATACATGAACTCCTTAAACTATGGTCATCACCGAGAGTGGGCCTGGTTGTTGTCACTCTGGGGTTGTCGGATCATAACTGTAGTAGGTGACTATAACTTGCAAGATCGGATCTAAAACTTGGATATAATGATGAATTCATAAACGGTTCATATCTGAAATCATGGCACCCGAAACCAAAGTGACAAGCATTAAGCATAGCAAAGTCATAGCAACATCAATCTAAGAACATAGTGGATACTAGGGATCAGGCCCTAACAAAACTAACTTGATTACATGATGAATCTCATCCCGCTCCTCACCGACCAGGGAGCCTACAAAGGAATTACTCACTCCCGGTGGGGAGCATCACGGAATTGGCGATGGAGAAGCGTTGACGATGACGAAGAACGAAGAACCCCCTCTCCGGAGCCCCAAACGGACTCCAAATCTGCCCTCCCGAGGAGGAACAGGGCTTGGCGGCGGCTCTGTCTCGTGGATCATGATAATTCATTCTCCCTGATTTTTTTCTGGAATAATGTGATTTTATAGTATCAGGGGGTCATCAGCGGGGCCACCAGGTGGGTACAACCCACCTGGGTGCGCCAGGAGAGAGGGGCACGCCCTGGTGTGTTGTGCCCAACCAGGGCCCCCTCTCTGGTGGGTCTTGGCTCCAGAAATTCTTATTATTTTTATAAAAAATTCCTCGCAAAGTTCCGTTCCATTCCGAGAACTTTTATTTTTGCACAAAAACAACACCATGGTAGTTCTGCTGAAAAAAGCGTTAGTCCGAGGTTAGTTTCATTCAAATCATGCAAATTAGAGTCCAAAACAAGAGGAAAAGTGTGAGAAAAAGTATATACATTGGAGACGTATCAAGTCCCCCAAGCTTAAACCTTTGCTTGCCCTCAAGAAATTCAGTTGATAAACTGAAAGTGAGAAAGAAAAAACTTTTACGAACTCTTTTGCTCTTGTTTGCATAAATAAACTTAAACAACACCCAGGTTCTCAGCCAACATTATAACTAACGGATGTAGGGTAAAACCCTAGGTGGCTGATCTTTCACGAAAGGAGCGGATCCCGCGAAGAACACGAGGGGAAACACGAGAGAATCACTCAAACCAACAAGAACGATCACACATGTGCTAGATCCTCGAAATGCAAAGAGAGATACACGATCCAAAGTCAACAAAGGACGATACAAGAGGTAACTGGTTCTTCTCCATGATGAGGTCTTGAATCCACTAGGTGATCTTCCCGTGAGGGGTCTTGAATCCAAGAGGATCTTCTTCGTAGAGGGGCCGCGGTCTCTCTGATGGAGTAGATCCGATATGGATGAGCGAAGCTCTATCTCTCAAATGAGCTATCACAATGCTAACCCTAGAAAGGAGGTGGACGTGGTCTATTTATAGTCTAAGCCACGAAGGGGTAAGTGGGGGAGGGATACAAGGCCAAAGGCCTGGCTGCACACATGCAGTGTCGGACGTCCGGTCGCTCGCGGGGCTCCGGTCGTCCGGAGGGCGTCGGACTTCCGACGTTTCTTCTCTGGACTGGTGGAGTCGGACGTCCGGGCGGCGTTGGTCATCCGGGCGCTAGGACTTGTCGGACGTCTGGCCGCTGTAGATCTCCTAGCTGGTCCTGGCGTGGTCGCATCAGACGTCCGGTGGACGTCGGTCGTCCGGGCGCTGTAGACTCCGCAGCTCCGTCTTCTTCCGTCTTCGCTTCCACACTTCCCTCGCGGATGGTGTAGTTGTACACTTGCACTCGCACTCCTCCTCGTCGTCCGTACCATTCCGACAATACCTATGCATGCACACGAGTGGAGTGTCACGTAGTATACCATCCTCGAAGTGGTCAAGTGAGCACGTGTAAAGGAGATGATTCACCTTTATGTATGTGAAGTAGATGTCGCACGTGGCACTCGCCGAATGGACTCTTGACATGGTGATGTCCATAGGATGCTCCGCATCACTAACCATGTCAACAATAACTCTTAAAGATTATAATGATTCATATCAATGACATAAGCAGCTAGCGAGTAATAATAAGATATCTCAAACAGCAACACATTGTCAAAACAACCATGATATGATATGACAATAATGGTATCTCGCTAGCCCTCTCTGAGACCGCAAAACATAAATGTATAGCACCTCCGAAGTTCAAGCAGCGACTAAACATTGTAATTCATGGTAGAAAAGATCCAGTCATGATGCACCCAACATTAGCTATACACAATGCATAAATCATGAGCGTTGTGCTCTACTCAGTTTCTGGCGCTTGTTTATAGAAGGTGATGACACAACATAAAAGTAAATAGATAGTCTCTTCACAGAGGGAAGCAGTGATTTGCAGAGGTGCCAGAGCTCAATTTTTAAAACAGAGATAAATAATTATTTTGAGACACGCACCCTTCTTATTCACTTCACGACCATCAGTTATCAACATCTTCCATGCTAAGCACGCTAGTGGTGGTTCCCAAGCGGAAAGTAAAGGTTTTGACTCCATTGGGAGTTTTTGTTTGATTATTTGAGAGATGAACTCTTTTCCATGTTTGCAGTTTGGGACTGGGCATCCCTATTACCGCCCATTTCCTCATGCGATGGCGAGTAAATAAACACTCGACCTGAGGATAACATGCTTAGCACGGAAGATATCGACCACCTCCTGTCGTTCCATGAACGATCCATGCACACAAAAGGGTAATTTTTTAGAAGTTTTTAGAGGTGGCACATGCAAATTTACTTAGGACGGCAAGGTAATATCGTATATAGGTAGGTATGATGGACTCATCTGGAATAACTTTGGGTTCAAGGGTTTTGATTTACAAGCATAATTCCCACTTAGTACAGGCGAAGGCTAGCAATTTAAGATTGGGAAGCGGCCAGCTAGAGAGCAACAACGATCATAACCAGGCATTATGCATAAGTAACATTGGACACTAGCATGAGTAGGATATGATCACCATGAACATAAATATTATAGAGGCTATGTTGGTTTTGATTCAACTACATGCATGAACATGTACCAAGTCAAGCCACTCGAACATTCAGAGGAGGATACCATATCATCATACTACATCACAATCATTTTAATGCTATGTTGATATCCAAGATAAATCATTATCCACTCCCAGCTACTTATGCATGGCATGAGAAACTATAATCTCTAATTGTCATTGCAAACATGTTTAATCATAATGGGCTGAAGCCTGGATACTAGGTTAAACATATTTACACAGACAGAACAAGTCGAGTTCATACCAGTTTCTCCTTGCCACGACCAACTCATCGAATATCGTCATTATTGCCTTTCACTTGCATGACCAAATGATATGAAAATAATAATAGTGCAAGAGTGCCATGGACTAAGCTGGAATCTGCAAAACAGTTTATTCAACGGGAGAAGACAAGGTAAAATGGGCTCTTGTTAGTTCAACAGTTATTCATATGAGAGCCACTCAACATTTTCATCGTGGTCTTCTCCTCGGTACAACTCGAATAAAAAGGAAAGAAATTCAGAGGAACACACTAAAATATTTTTGGAGTTTTTGTTTTTCTTCAACAAGCAAATAAAAAGCAAAAACGAGAAAAACTATTTACACGGGAAAGCTCCCAACAAGCAAAAGAAGAACAAGGAAATCTTTTTGGATTTTCTTTTAGTACTACTACTAAGCATGCATAGAAAGTAAATTACTACAACTAATTTTTTTGGTTTTTCTAAAGTTTTTCAAACACACAAGAAGAAAGCAAGAAAATAAATCTAAGCATGGATAATACAATGAAAAAGTGTGAACACCGACAGATAAAATGATATGTGAGCATGAATATAATGTCGATGAGAAACACATACTCCCCCAAGCTTAGGCTTTTGGCCTAACTTGGTAATCGATCAGTAGCCTGGAGGGTAGTAGGGATCCTGAGGAGCAGGCATCCACACATGCCACTGCTGAGGTGTTTGTGCAGCCTCTGCAGCAACGTGAGCGTGCCAGTAGGCGAGGATGTCTGCAGGCATAATCCGGTATCCGACCTTGGCAATAGAATCAAACAAAGTAGGTGCAGGCAAGGGGATAACATCACGAGTGTCAACGCTATAGACTAGGTTATAAGGAATGGCAACATTAGGATGATCATGTGCAAGAAAGTGATGGCGATACATGGCCGCCTGGTCTAAGTAAACCTTGGTTAGAGGGTAATCATGAGGGTGTAACTCAACCTCAAAGTGAGCCGCCAACCGCGTAGCAAAAATCCCACCATGTATTTTACCCTGGGATTTATTAAGGTGGAGGCGATGAGCCACGATAGCTCCCAAGCTATACGTGTTGTCACCCTCAAGTGCATGACGTAAAACAACAAGGTCTGGTGAACTAAGTGCACCCACCTTCTCCCTAGCAAGCAAGCATTTGGTAATGAAATATGCAAAGTAACGAACAACAGGAAAATGTAAGCCACTCCAAGTGATGGCTGACACTCTCCTCTCATCACCCACTGTCAAAGTGCGGCAGAAGTCCTCAAACTCAGTCGGTCTAGGCTCAGCCAAGCTCCCATCAGAAGGGATCATGCATATGTTACAAAACTCAATAAGTGGTATCTGATGGTTTTCAGCATATAAGTCAAAGCTCACTTCAGGAGGATTATTTCTAGGCAGGAAAGTAAAACTTTGAACAAACATGTTTGTGAGGATTTGGTGTTGGTCACACTCATCTGCGATGAAGTCGGTGAGATCGGCATTGGCAATATATTGCATGAAATCCTCATGAATTCCATCCTCTTGCAGGAATGGGGTGTGCGGCCATTCGCACGGCCGTACCACTACCAACCTCCGAGGGCGGAGATCACTGTCAAAAGACTCCCCAATAACACCCTTGGAGTTCTTCTTAGAGCCATATTTCCTGAAGATATTCATGTCCGCGTACAATTTTTCCTATGAACAAAAATATGAAATTTTAGTTCACAAAGTTTTGCCAACAAAACTTCACAAAACTAATAGCAACTACTCATAGAGATACATAGAGGCCATAGCAAGCATTCAAACTACTTAGAACACTAAGGATTGAACATGCAAGAACATCTACAGCAGCACCAAGAGTAACTATTTATTCAAAGTATAAACCACTAAAACAAAAACTAATTGGACAAATGGTGGAGTCACATACCAAGCAACAATCCCCCAAAATAGTTTCAGAAACGGAGCTTCGAGAAAACAGATCGAAATCCGCGGGTTTGAGCTCAAGAACACGGGAGAGAGAGCAAGAGTGATTTTTTCTGGAGGTAGGTGACAATGTGGGCTAGAGAGATAAGTGAGGGGGGCCACGTGGGGCCCACAACCACCAGGGCGCGCCAGGGGGTGCTGGCGCACCCAGGTGTGTTGTGCCCACCTGGTGCACCCCCTATGGTTATTTTTGCACTAAAAGTTCTTAAATATTTAGGAAAAAATCATATAAAATTTTCAGAGCATTCTGAGAACTTCTATTTTTGGGTAATTTTTTTATTGCATAGGAAATTCAGAAAACAGATAAAATATGGCATTTATTTTATTTAACTAATAAAAACATAGAATAAAAAGTTGGGACAGAAAGTAGTGCTTACTAAATTCATGAACTTCATACCGCTCAAAAATGATTCATTAATAAGGTTGATCAGGTCTTATTAACAACCACATTCGATTAGCATGAAACCTAAGAACTTTCGTAAATCACTAAGTTACCCCAATTGGGATATGCATTTCCCCAACAATAAGCATTTCATATTTCTTTTTGACAGCAGCTAGAGGTATTTGAAAACTTCCAATAGTGATTGTCGGAGATTTTTCAATAACATTAATACCATTCACTTGGAATTGTTTCTTCGGAAAGTGCACCGTATGCTCATTGCCATTGATATGAAAAGTAACCTTAACCTTGCTTTTATTGCAATCAATAACAGCCCCTGTAGTATTCAAGAAGGGTCTGCCAAGGATAATTGACATGTTGTCGTCCTCGGGCATCTCAAGTATAACAAAGTCAGTCAAAATAGTAACATTAGCAACAACAACGGGCACATCCTCACAGATACCGATAGGTATGGCAGTTGATTTGTCAGCCATTTGCAAAGATATTTCAGTAGGTCTGAGTTTATTCAAGTCAAGTCTTTTATATAAAGAGAAAGGCATAACACTAACACCAGCTCCTAAATCACACAAAGCAGTTTTCACATAATTCTTTTTGATGGAGCAAGGTATAGTTGGTATTCCCGGATCTCCAAGTTTTTTAGGTACTCCATCTTTGAAAGTATAATTAGCAAGCATAATGGAGATTTCAGCTTGCGGTATTTTTCTCTTATTTGTGATGATGTCTTTCATATACTTTGCATAAGGAGGCATTTTCAAGATATCAGTCAAGCGAGTACGCAAAAATACTGACCTCAACATTTCAGCAAAGCGTTCAAATTCTTCATCATCTTTCTTTTTAGTTGACTTGGGTGGAAAAGGCATAGGTTTTTGAACCCACGGTTCTCTTTCTTTACCGTGTTTTCTAGCAACAAAGTCCCTTTTATCACACCTTTTATTTTTAGGTTGTGGGTTATCAAGATCAACAAGTGGTTCTATCTCAACATCATTATCTGGTTCTTTATCATTTGGTTGAGTGTATTCATGAACCTCATCATTATCTTTTTCATTTTCACTAGGTGAGTGTTCATTACCAGATTGAGTTTTAGCATCAGAGATAGAAGTTTCATTTTCATTATCAGGAGGTTTCTCTATTTTAGGTTCACTAGAAGTGTGCAAAGTCCTATCATTTTTCTTTTTCCTTTTCTTTCTAGAAGGACTAGGTGCACTAGTGTTGTTTCTTTGTGAATCTTGTTCTATTCTTTTTGGGTATCCCTCAGGATAAAGTGGTTCCTGAGTCATTTTACCTCCTCTAGTTGCAACTCTAACATCAAAGTCATGCCTATTATGATTCATTTCATCAAGTAATTCTCTTTGTGTTTTAGCAACTTGTTCTAGTTGGGTTTGAACCATACAAGCATGTTTTCCAACATCTCTAACATCATTTGATATTCAAAATAACAAGTCACTCAAGCGAGCAATCATATTGGAATTATATTTCAATTGTTTCATAACATTTGCATCGAAGTGATCTTGTTTTCTAATGTAGTTTTCAAACTCATAAAGGCATTGACTAGGATGCATATTGTGAGGATTATCATTTTCATTAAACTTCATAAGAGAATTTACCTCTACCACCTTAGGTAATGGTGGTGTATTAAGCCCATGTATTTCTTCAATGGGAGGTAAATTTTTAACATCCTCAGCTTTAATAACTTTTTCCTTCATGGATTTCTTTGCCTCTTGCATATCTTCAGGACTGAGATATAATATACCCCTCTTCTTCGGAGTGGGGTTGGCCGGTGGTTCAGGAATAGTCCAATCATCATAATTTTTCAATATGTTATTCAATAATTCTTGAGCTTGAGCAATAGTTCGTTGATGTCTACTACACAACATTCTTCTTGTAGATGTTGTTGGGCCTCCAAGTGCAGTGGTTTGTAGGACAGTAGCAAATTCCCCTCAAGTGGATGACCTAAGGTTTATCAATCCGTGGGAGGCGTAGGATGAAGATGGTCTCTCTCAAACAACCCTGGAACCAAATAAAAAAGAGTCTCTTGTGTCCCCAACACACCCAATACAATGGTAAATTGTATAGGTGCACTAGTTCGGCAAAGAGATGGTGATACAAGTGCAATATGGATGGTAGATATAGGTTTTTGTAATCTGAAAAATATAAAAACAGCAAGGTAACTAATGATAAAAGTGAGCGAAAACGGTATTGCAATGCTTCGAAACAAGGCCTTGGGTTCATACTTTCACTAGTGCAAGTTCTCTCAACAATAATAACATAATTGGATCATATAACTATCCCTCAACATGCAACAAAGAGTCACTCCAAAGTCACTAATAGCAGAGAACAAACGAAGAGATTATTGTAGGGTATGAAACCACCTCAAAGTTATTCTTTCCAATCAATCCATTGGGCTATTCCTATAAGTGTCACAAACAACCCTAGAGTTCATAGTAAAATAACACCTTAAGACACAAATCAACCAAAACCCTAATGTCACCTAGATACTCCAATGTCACCTCATGTATCCGCGGGTATGATTATACGATATGCATCACACAATCTCAGATTCGTCTATTCAACCAACACAAAGAACTTCAAAGAGTGCCCCAAAGTTTCTACCGGAGAGTCAAGACATGTGCCAACCCCTATGCATAAGTTCACAAGGTCACAGAACTCGCAAGTTGATCACCAAAACATACATCATATGGATCACGTGAATATCCCATTGTCACCACAAATAAGCACATGAAAGACATACATCAAGTGTTCTCAAATCCTTAAAGACTCAATCCGATAAGATAACTTCAAAGGGAAAACTCAATTCATTACAAGGAGATAGAGGGAGAGAAACATCATAAGATCCAACTATAATAGCAAAGCTCGTGGTACATCAAGATCGTGCCATATCAAGAACATGAGAGAGAGAGAGAGATCAAACACATAGCTACCAGTACATACCCTCAGCCCCGAGGGTGCACTACACCCTCCTCATCATGGAGAGCACCGGGATGTTGAAGATGGCCACCGGTGATGGATTCCCCCCTCCGGCAGGGTGCCGGAACAGGTTCCCAATTGGTTTTTGGTGGCTACAGAGGCTTGCGCGGCGGAACTCCCGATCTAGGTTATTTTCTGGAGGTTTCTGTATTTATAGGAATTTTTGGCGTCGGTCTCACATCAGGGGGGTCTCCAAGTCGTCCACGAGATAGGGGGGCGCGCCCAGGGGGTAGGGCGCGCCCTCCACCCTCATGGATGGCTCGGGACTCTTCCGGCCCAACTCTTTTACTCCGGGGGCTTCTTTTGGTCCATAAAAAATCATCAAAAATTGGCATGTCAATTGGACTCCGTTTGGTATTCCTTTTTCTGTAAAAACTCAAAAACAAGGAAAAAAACAGAAACTGGCACTGGGCTCTAGGTTAAGAGGTTAGTCCCAAAAATCATATAAAATAGCATATAAATGCATATAAAACATCCAAGATTGATAATATAATAGCATGGAACAATAAAAAATTATAGATACGTTGGAGACGTATCAAGCATCCCCAAGCATAATAACTGCTCGTCCTCGAGTAGGTAAATGATAAAAATAGAATTTTTGACGTGGAATGCTACCTACCATAATTATCAATGTAATTTTCTTTATTGTGGCATGAATGTTCAGATCCGAATAATTCAAGACAAAAGTTTAATATTTGACATGAAAATAATAATACTTCAAGCATACTAACAACGTAATCATGTCTTCTCAAAATAACATGGTCAAAGAAAGCTATCCCTACAAAATCATATAGTCTGGCTATGCTCTATCTTCATCACACAAAATATTTAAATCATGCACAACCCCGATGACAAGCCAAGCAATTGTTTCATACTTTTGATGTTCTCAAACTTTTTCAATCTTCACGCAATACATGAGCGCGAGCCATGGACATAGCACTATAGGTGGAATAGAATGGTGGTTGTGGAGAAGACAAAAAGGAGAAGATAGTCTCACATCAATGATACGTCTCCAATGTATCTATAATTTTTTATTGTTCCATGCTATTATATTATAAACATTGGATGTTTTATATGCATTTATATGCTATTTTATATGATTTTTGGGACTAACCTATTAACCTAGAGCCTAGTGCCAGTTTCTGTTTTTTCCCTTGTTTTAGAGTATCGTAGAAAAGGAAAATCAAACGGAGTCCAATTGACCTGAAACTTCACGGGACTTATTTTTGGACCAGAAGAAGCCCACGGAGTATCGGAGTTGGACCAGGAGAGTCCCGGGATGCCCAGGAGGGTGGGAGCGCGCCCCCTGCCTCGTGGACAGCCCGGAGGTCCACCGACGTACTTCTTCCTCCCATATATATCCATATACCCTAAAAACTTCGGGGAGCAGAATAGACCGGGAGTTCCGCCGCCCGAAACCTCTGTAGCCACCGAAAGCCAATCTAGACCCGTTCCGGCACCCTGTCGGAGGGGGAACCCTTCACCGATGGCCATCTTCATCATCCCGGCACTCTCCATGACGAGGAGGGAGTAGTTCTCCCTCGGGGCTGAGGGTATGTACCAGTAGCTATGTGTTTGATCTTTCTCTCTCGTGTTCTTGAGGTGATACGATCTTGATGTATCGCGAGCTTTGCTATTGTAGTTGGATCTTATGATGTTTCTCCCCCTCTACTCTCTCGTAATGGATTGAGTTTTTCCTTTGAAGTTATCTTATCGGATTGAGTCTTTAAGGATTTGAGAAGACTTGATGTATGTCTTGCGTGGGATACCCGTGGTGACAATGGGGGTATTCTATTGATCCACTTGATGTATGTTTTGGTGATCAACTTGCGGGTTCCGCCCATGAACCTATGCATAGGGGTTGGCACACGTTTTCGTCTTGACTCTCCGGTAGAAACTTTGCGGCACTCTTTGAAGTACTTTGTGTTGGTTTGTATAGATGAATCTGAGATTGTGTGATGCATGTCGTATAATCATACCCACGGATACTTGAGGTGACATTGGAGTATCTAGGTGACATTAGGGTTTTGGTTGATTTGTGTCTTAAGGTGTTATTCTAGTACGAACTCTGTGATAGATTGAACGGAAAGAATAGCTTCATGTTATTTTACTACGGACTCTTGAATAGATCGATTAGAAAGGATAACTTTGAGGTGGTTTCATACCCTACCATAATCTCTTCGTTTGTTCTCTGCTATTAGTGACTTTGGAGTGACTCTTTGTTGCATGTTGAGGGATAGTTATATGATCCAATTATGTTATTATTGTTGAGAGAACTTACACTAGTGAAAGTATGAACCCTAGGCCTTGTTTCAACGCATTGCAATACCGTTTACGCTCACTTTTATCATTAGTTACCTTGCTGTTTTTATATTTTCAGATTACAAAAACCATTATCTACTATCCATATACCACTTGTATCACCATCTCTTCACCGAACTAGTGCACCTATACAATTTACCATTGTATTGGGTGTGTTGGGGACACAAGAGACTCTTTGTTATTTGGTTGCAGGGTCGCTTGAGAGAGACCATCTTCATCCTACGCCTCCTACGGATTGATAAACCTTAGGTCATCCACTTTAGGGAAATTTCCCACTGTCCAACAAACCTCTGCATTTGGAGGCCCAACAACGTCTACAAGAAGAAGGTTGTGTAGTAGACATCAAGCTCTTTTCTGGCACCATTGCCAGGGAGGTTAGCGCTTGAAGGTATATCTTTAGATATTGCAATCGAATCATTTTGTTTCTTGTTTTAGCACTAGTTTAGTTTATAAAAGAAAACTACAAAAAATATGGAATTAAGTTTGCCTCATACACTTCATCTTTTTAATATCTTTCGTGAGTATGATGGAAAGGAAAATTGTGCCAAAGTGTTAGAAGAAGAATGCATTAGAATGTTTGGCACTAAATATTTGAATGATGAGCATGATTGCAATGTTGTTAGTATGAATTCCTTGAATATCCATGATGCTAATGATATGCAAAGCCACAAGTTTGGGGAAGCTATGTTTGATGAAGATGATGTTTTTTGTCCCCCAAGTTTTGATGAGAAAATTTATTATTATGAAAGCATGCCTCCTATTTATGATGATTACATTGATTAAAGTGGATTTGGAGAGGTCATGACTTTATTTAGTAATGATTCCACTATTTCGGAAGAGGTTCCAATTGATTATGAGAACAAAGTTCCTATCTATGATGATTATTGTGATGACATGTATGCTATAAAGAATAATGATAACCATGAAACTTGTCATCATGATTTTAATTTTCAATTGGATTATGCCTCACATGGTAATTATTTTTTTGAGTTTGCCCCCGCTATTATTCATGAGAAGAATTTTGCTTGTGTGGAGCGTGATAAAATTTCTATGCTTGTAGATCATGAAAAGAATGCTTTAGGTGCTGGTTATATTGTTGAATTCATTCATGATGCTACTGAAAATTATTATGAGGGAGGAATATATACTTGTAGCAATTGCAATAATATCAAGTTTCCTCCCTATGTTCTTAAAGTTTCAAAGTTATGCTTGTTTTACCTTCCTATGCAAGTTGATTCTTGTTCCCATAAGTTGTTTCCTCAAAAAAATCCCTATGCATAGGAAGAGGGTTAGACTTAAATGTGCTAGTCATATTCTTCATGATTCTCTCTTTATGTTTCAATTCTTATCTTTTACGTGAGCATCATTGAAATCATCATGCCTAGCTAGGGGCGTCAAACGATATCGCTTGTTGGGAGGCAACCCAACTTTATTTTTATTCCTTGCCTTTTGCTCCTGTTTAGAAATAAATAATTTATCTAGCCTCTTTTATGATTTATTTTTTATGTTTTAAACTTTTAATTAGTGTTTGTGCAAAGTAGAACCGTTGGGAAGACTTGGGGAAAGTCTTGTTGATCTTGCTGTAAAAAATAGAAACTTTAGCGCTCACGAGAATTGCTGCCATTTTTATTGGAGAGTTATATTTAGTTAATTCTTTGTGAACATGATTAATAGATAAATTGCTCACGTCCAGCAACTTATTTTAGAATTTTTGGGGTTACATAAGTTTGCGTTAGTTACAGATTACTACAGACTCTTCTGTTTTTGACAGATTCGGTTTTTCGTGTGTTGTTTGCTTATTTTAATGAATCTATGGCTAGTAAAAGAGTTTATAAACCACATAGAAGTTGGAATACAGTAGGTTTAACACCAATATAAATAAATAATGAGTTCATTACAGTACCTTGAAGTGGTGTTTTGTTTTCTTTCGCAAACGGAGCTTACGAGTTTTCTGTTAAGTTTTGTGTTGTGAAGTTTTCAAGTTTTGGGTAAAGATTCGATGGATTATGGAATAAGGAGTGGCAAGAGCCTAAGCTTGTGGATTCCCAAGGCACCCCAAGATAATATTCAAGGACAACCAAGAGCCTAAGCTTGGGAATGCCCCGGAAGGCATCCCCTCTTTTGTCTTCGTTCATCGGTAACTTTACTTGGAGCTATATTTTTATTCACCACATGATATGTGTTTTGCTTGGAGCGTCATTTTATTTTCTCTTGTTTTGCTTGCTGTTTGAATAAATTACCAAGATCTTAAATTCCTAAATTTTGGAGAGTCTTCACATAGTTGCATGATTATTCGACTACTCATTGATCTTCACTTATATCTTTCGGAGTAGTTTGTCGTTTGCTCTAGTGCTTCACTTATTTCTTTTGGAGCACGGTGGTGGTTTTATTTTGAAGAAATAGATGAAATCTCATGCTTCACTTATATTATTTTGATAGTCTTTTAGAACAGCATGGTAATTTGCTTTGGTTATGAATTCAGTCCTAATATGATGGGCATCCAAGAGGGATATAATAAAAACTTTCATATAAGTGCATTGAATACTAAGAGAAGTTTGATACTTGATGATTGTTTTGAGATTTGGAGATAGTGATATCAAAGTTGTGCTAGATGGGTAGTTGTGAATTTTAGGAATACTTGTGTTGAAGTTTGCAAGTCCCTTAGCATGCATGTATGGTAAACATTGTGTAACAAATTTGAAACATGAGGTGTTATTTGATTGTCTTCCTTATGAGTGGCGGTCGGGGACGAGCGATGGTCTTTTCCTACCAATCTATCCCCCTAGGAGCATGCTCTTAATGCTTGGGTTTTGATGACTTGTAGATTTTTGCAATAAGTATGTGAGTTCTTTATGACTAATGTTGAGTCCATGGATTATACGCACTGTTACCCTTCCATCATTGCTAGCCTCTTCGGTATCGTGCATTGCCCTTTCTCACATTGAGAGTTGGTGCAAACTTCACCGGTGCATCCAAACCCCGTGATATGATACGCTCTATCACACATAAACTTCCTTATATCTTCCTCAAAACAGCCACCATTCCTACCTATTATGGCATTCCCATAGCCCTTCCGAGATATATTGCCATGCAACTTTCCACCGTTCCATTTATCATGACACGTTCATCATTTTCATATTGCTTTGCATGATCATGTAGTTGACATAGTATTTGTGGCAAAGCCACCATTCATAATACTTTCATACATGTCACTCTTGGTTCATTGCATATCCCGGTACACCACTGGAGGCATTCATATAGAGTCATACTTTGTTCTAGTATCGAGTTGTAATCATTGAGTTGTAAATAAATAGAAGTGTGATGATAATCATTTTATATAGCATTGTCCCAAGTGAGAAAAAATAGAGAAAGGCCATAAAAAAAGAGAAGGCCCAAATAAAAAAATAAAAAAATGAGAAAAAAAGAGAGAAGTGACAATGCTACTATCCTTTTACCACACTTGTGCTTCAAAGTAGCACCATAATCTTCATGATAGAGAGTCTCCTGTGTTGTCACTTTCATATACTAGTGGGAATCTTTCATTATAGAACTTGGCTTGTATATTCGAATGATGGGATTCCTCAAAATGCCCTAGGTCTTCGTGAGCAAGCAAGTTGGATGCACACCCACTTAGTTTCTTTTTGAGCTTTCATATACTTATAGGTCTAGTGCATCCGTTGCATGGCAATCCCTACTCCTTGCATTAACATCAATTGATGGGCATCTCCATAGCTTATTGATTAGCCTCGTTGATGTGAGACTTTCTCCCTTTTTGCCTTCTCCACATAACCCCCATCATTATATTCTATTCCACCCATAGTGCTATATCCAAGGCTCACGCTCATGTATTGCGTGAAGATTGAAAAAAGTTTGAGATTACTAAAGTATGAAACAATTTCTTGGCTTGTCATCGGGGTTGTGCATGATGAGAGCATTCTTGTGTGACGAAAATGGAGCATGACCAAACTATATGATTTTGTAGGGATGAACTTTCTTTGGCCATGTTATTTTGAGAAGACATGATTGCTTAGTTAGTATGCTTGAAGTATTATTGTTTTATGTCAATATTAAACTTTTGTCTTGAATCTTATGGATCTGAATATTCTTGCTACAATAAAGAGAAATACATGATGAATAGGTAGCATTCCACAACAAAAATTCTGTTTTTATCATTTACCTACTCGAGGAGGAGCAGGAATTAAGCTTGGGGATGCTGATACGTCTCCAACGTATCTATAATTTTTGATTGTTCCATGCTATTATATTATCAACCTTGGATGTTTTATATGCATTTATATGCTATTTTATATGATTTTTGGGACTAACCTATTAACCTAGAGCCCAGTGCCAGTTTCTGTTTTTTCCTTGTTTTAGAGTATCACAGAAAAGGAAAATCAAACGGAGTCCAATTGACCTGAAACTTCACAAAACTTATTTTTGGACCAGAAGAAGCCACAGACTATCGGAGTTGGACCACGAGAGTCCCGGGCTGCCCACGAGGGTGGGGGCGCGCCCACCTCCCTGGGCGCTCCCCCTGCCTCGTGGACAGCCCGGAGGTCCACCGACGTACTTCTTCCTCCCATATATACCCATATACCCAAAAAACATCGGGGAGCACAATAGATCGGGAGTTCCGCCGCCAGAAGCCTCCATAGCCACTGAAAACCAATCTAGACCCATTCCGGCAACCTGCCGGAGGGGGAATCCTTCTCCGGTGGCCATCTTCATCATCCCGGTGCTCTCCATGAGGAGGAGGGAGTAGTTCTCCCTCAGGGCTGAGGGTATGTACCAGTAGCTATGTGTTTGATCTCTCTCTCTCTCTCTCTCTCTCTCTCGTGTTCTTGAGGTGGTACGATCGTTATGTATCGCGAGCTTTGCTATTATAGTTGGATCTTATGATGTTTCTCCCCCTCTACTCTCTTGTAATGAATTGAGTTTTCCCTTTGAAGTTATCTTATCGGATTGAGTCTTTAAGGATTTGAGAACACTTGATGTATGTCTTGCGTGGGATACCCGTGGTGACAATGGGGTATTCTATTGATCCACTTGATGTATGTTTTGGTGATCAACTTGCGAGTTCCTCCCATGAACCTATGCATAGGGGTTGGCACATGTTTTCATCTTGACTCTCCGGTAGAAACTTTGGGGCACTCTTTGAAGTACTTTGTGTTGGTTTGAATAGATGAATATGAGATTGTGTGATGCATATCGTATAATCATACCCACGGATACTTGAGGTGACATTGGAGTATCTAGGTGACATTAGGGTTTTGGTTGATTTGTGTCTTAAGGTGTTATTCCAGTACGAACTATATGATAGATTGAACGGAAAGAATAGCTTCATGTTATTTTACTACGGACTCTTGAATAGATCGATCAGAAAGGATAAATTTGAGGTGGTTTCGTACCCTACCATAATCTCTTCATTTTTTCTCTGCTATTAGTGACTTTGGAGTGACTCTTTGTTGCATGTTGAGGGAAAGTTATATGATCCAATTATGTTATTATTGTTGAGAGAACTTGCACTAGTGAAAGTATGAACCCTAGGCCTTGTTTCCTAGCATTGCAATACCGTTTGTGCTCACTTTTATCATTAGTTACCTTGCTGTTTTTATATTTTCATATTACAAAAACCATTATCTACTATCCATATACCACTTGTATCACCATCTCTTCGCCGAACTAGTGCACCTATACAATTTACCATTGTATTGGGTGTGTTGGGGACACAAGAGACTCTTTGTTATTTGGTTGCAGGGTTGTTTGAGAGAGACCATCTTCATCCTACGCCTCCCACGGATTGATAAACCTTAGGTCATCCACTTGAGGGAAATTTTCTACTGTCCTACAAACCTCTGCACTTGGAGGCCCAACAACGTCTACAAGAAGAAGGTTGTGCAGTAGACATCAAGCTCTTTTCTGGCGCCGTTGCCGGGGAGGTTAGCGCTTGAAGGTATATCTTTAGATCTTGAAATCGAATCTTTTTGTTTCTTGTTTTAGCACTAGTTTAGTTTATAAAAGAAAACTATAAAAAATGGAATTAAGTTTACCTCATACGCTTCATGTTTTTAATATCTTTCGTGAGTATGATGGAAAGGAAAATTGTGCCAAAGTGTTAGAAGAAGAATGCATTAGAATGTTTGGCACTAAATATTTGAATGATGAGCATGATTGCAATGTTTTTAGTATGAATTCCTTGAATATCCATGATGCTAATGATATGCAAAGCCACAAGCTTGGGGAAGCTATGTTTGATGAAGATGATATTTTTTGTCCCCCAAGTTTTGATGAGAAAATTTATTATGATGAAATCATGCCTCCTATTTATGATGATTATGTTGATAAAAGTGTATTTGGAGAGGTCATGACTTTATTTTGTGATGAATCCACTATTCTGGAAGAGGTTCCAATTGATTATGAGAACAAAGTTGTTATCTATGATGATTATTGTGATGACTTGTATGCTATAAAGAATAATGATATCCATGAAACTTGTCATCATGATTTTAGTTTTCAATTGGATTATGCCTCACATGATAATTATTTTATTGAGTTTTCTCCCACTATTATTCATGAGAAGAATTTTGCTTGTGTGGAGAGTAATAAAATTTCTATGCTTGTAGATCATGAAAAGAATGCTTTAGGTGCTGGTTATATTGTCGAATTCATTCATGATGCTACTGAAAATTATTATTAGGGAGGAATATACGCTTGTAGGAATTGCAATAATATCAAGTTTCCTCTCTATGTGCTTAAAGTTTTAAAGTTATGCTTGTTTTGCCTTCCTATGCTAGTTGTTTATTGTTCCCACAAGTTTTTTGCTCACAAAATCCCTATGCATAGGAAGTGGGTTAGACTTAAATGTTCTAGTCATATTCTTCAAGATGCTCTCTTTATGTCACAATTCTTATCTTTTATGTGAGCATCATTGAAATCATCATGCTTAGCTAGGGGCGTTAAACGATAGCGCTTGTTGGGAGGCAACCCAATTTTATTTTTGTTCCTTGCTTTTTGTTCATGTTTAGTAATAAATAATTCATCTAGCCTCTGTTTATATGTGGTTTTATTCTTTTAATTAGTGTTTGTGCCAAGTAGAACCGTTGGGAAGACTTGGGGAAAGTCTTGTTGATCTTGCTGTAAAAAACAAAAACTTTAGCACTCACGAGAATTGCTGCCATTTTCTATTGGAGAGTGTTATTTAGTTAATTATTTCTTCAGATAATTAATAGATAAATTCCTCACATCCAGGAATTTATTTTAGAATTTTTGGGGTTCTAGAAGTTGCGTTAGTTACAGATTACTACAGACTGTTCTGTTTTTGATAGATTCTGTTTTTCATGTGTTGTTTGCTTATTTTGATGAATCTATGGCTAGTTAAATAGTTTATAAACCATAGAGAAGTTGGAATACAGTAGTTTTAACACCAATATAAATAAAGAATGAGTTAATTACAGTACCTTGAAGTGGTGTTTTGTTTTCTTTCGCTAACGGAGCTCACGAGATTTTCTATTTTGAGTTTTGTGTTGTGAAGTTTTCAAGTTTTGGGTTAAGTTTTGATGGATTATGGAACAAGGAGTGGAAAGAGCCTAAGCTTGGGGGTGCCCATGGCACCCCAAGGTAAAAATTCAAGGACATCCAAAAGCCTAAGCTTGGGGATGCCCCGGAAGGCATCCCCTCTTTAGTCTTCGTTCATCAGTAACTTTACTTGGAGCTATATTTTATTTACCACATGATATGTGTTTTGCTTGGAGCGTCATTTTATTTTATTTAGTTTTGCTTGCTGTTTGAATAAAATACCAATATCTGAAATTCTTAAATGTTAGAGAGTCTTCAGATAGTTGCATAATTATTCAACTACTCATTTATCTTCACTTATATCTTTCGGAGTAGTTTGTCGTTCCTCTAGTGCTTCACTTATATCCTTTTAGAGCACGGTGGTGGTTTTGTTTTACAGAAATAATTGATCTCTCATGCTTCACTTATATTATTTTGAGAGTCCTTTAGAACAGCATGGTAGTTTGCTTTGGTTATGAAACTAGTCCTAATATGATGGGCATCCAAGATGGATATAATAAAAACTTTCATATAAGTGCATTGAATACTAAGATAAGTTTGATACTTGATGATTGTTTTGATATATGTAGATAGTGATATCAAAGTTGTGCTAGTTGGGTATTTATGAATTTGAGGAATACTTGTGTTGAAGTTTGCAAGTCCTGTAGCATGCACGTATGGTAAACATTGTGTAACAAATTTGAAACATGAGGTGTTATTTGATTGTCTTCCTTATGAGTTGCGGTCGGGGACGAGCGATGGTCTTTTCCTACCAATCTATCCCCCTAGGAGCATGCTCTTAATGCTTGGGTTTTGATGACTTGTAGATTTTTGCAATAAGTATGTGAGTTCTTTATGACTAATGTTGAGTCCATGGATTATACGCATTGTTACCCTTCCATCATTGCTAGCCTCTTCGGTACCATGCATTGCCCTTTCTCACATTGAGAGTTGGTGCAAACTTCGCCGGTGCATCCAAACCCCGTGATATGATACGCTCTTTCACACATAAACCTCCTTATATCTTCCTCAAAACAGCCACCATACCTACCTATTATGGCATTTCCATAGCCATTCCGAGATATATTGCCATGCAACTTTCCACCATTCCGTTTATTATGACACGCATCATCATTGTCATATTGCTTTGCATGATCATGTAGTTGACATCATATTTGTGGCAAAGTCACCATTCATAATTTTTCATACATGTCACACTTGATTCATCGCAATCCCGGTACACCACCGAAGGCATTCATATAGAGTCATATCTTGTTCTAAGTATCGAGTTGTAATTCTTGAGTTGTTAGTAAATAAAAGTGTGATGATCATCATTTTCTAGAGCATTGTCCCAAGTGAGGAAAAAAAGAGAGAAAGGCCAAAAAAGAAAAGAAGAAGGCCCAAATAAAAAATAAAAAATGAGAGAAAAAGAGAGATGGGACAATGCTACTATCCTTTTACCACACTTGTGCTTCAAAGTAGCACCATAATCTTCATGATAGAGAGTCTCCTATGTTGTCACTTTCATTTACTAGTGGGAATTCTTCATTATAGAACTTGGCTTGTATATTCCAACAATTGGCCTCCTCAAGTGCCCTAGGTCTTTGTGAGCAAGCAAGTTGGATGCACACCGAATTAGTTTCTTTTGTTGAGCTTTCATACATTTATGGCTCTAGTGCATCCATTGCATCGCAATCCCTACTCCTTGCATTGACATCAATCGATGGGCATCTCCCTAGCCCATTGATTAGCCGCGTCGATGTGAGACTTTCTCCTTTTTGTTTTCTCCACATAACCCCCTCATTATATTCTATTCCACCCATAGTGCTATATCCATGGCTCATGCTCATGTATTGCGTGAAAGTTGAAAAAAGTTTGAGATTACTAAAGTATGAAACAATTGCTTGGCTTGTCATCGGGATTGTGCATGATGAGAGCATTCTTGTGTGACGAAAATGGAGCACAACCAAACTATATGATTTTGTAGGGATGAACTTTCTTTGGCCATGTTATTTTGAGAAGACATGATTGCTTAGTTAGTATGCTTGAAGTATTATTGTTTTTATGTCAATATTAAACTTTTGTCTTGAATCTTATGGATCTGAATATTCTTGCTACAATAAAGAGAAATACATGATGAATAGGTAGCATTTCACATCAAAAATTCCGTTTTTATCATTTACCTACTCGAGGACGAGCAGGAATTAAGCTTGGGGATGTTGATACGTCTCCAATGTATGTATAATTTTTGATTGTTCCATGATATTATATTATCAACCTTGGATGTTTTATATGCATTTATATGCTATTTTATATGATTTTTTGGACTAACCTATTAACCTAGAGCCCAGTGCCAGTTTCTATTTTTCCCTTGTTTTAGAGTATCACAGAAAAGGAAAATCAAACGAAGTCCAATTGACCTGAAACTTCACGGAACTTATTTTTGGACCAGAAGAAGCCCACGGAGTATCGGAGTTGGACCAGGAGAGTCCCAGGATGCCCAGGAGGGTGGGGGGCACGCCCACCCCCCTGGGCGCGCCCCCTGCCTCGTGGACAGCCCAGAAGTCCACCGACATACTTCTTCCTCCCATATATACCCATATACCCTAAAAACTTCGGGGAGCAGAATAGATCGGGAGTTCCGCCGCAAGAAACCTCTGTAGTGACCGAAAGCCAATCTAGACCTATTCCGGCAACCTTCCGGAGGGGGAACCCTTCACCGGTGGCCATCGTCATCATCCCGGCGCTCTCCATGACGAGGAGGGAGTAGTTCTCCCTCGGGGCTGAGGGTATGTACCAGTAGCTATGTGTTTGACCTTTCTCTCTCGTGTTCCTGAGGTGGTACTATCTTGATGTATCGCGAGCTTTGCCATTGTAGTTGGATTTTATGATGATTCTCCCCCTCTACTCTCTTGTAATGGATTGAGTTTTCCCCTTAAAGTTATCTTATCGGATTGAGTGTTTAAGGATTTGAGAACACTTGATGTATGTCTTGCGTGGGATACCCGTGGTGACAATGGGTTATTCTATTGATCCACTTGATGTATGTTTTGGTGATCAACTTGTGGGTTCCGCCCATGAACCTATGCATAGGGGTTGGCCCACGTTTTCATCTTGACTCTCCGGTAGAAACTTTGGGGCATTATTTGAAGTACTTTGTGTTGGTTTGAATAGATGAATCTGAGATTGTGTGATGCATATCGTATAATCATACCCACGGATACTTGAGGTGACATTGGAGTATCTAGGTGACATTAGGGTTTTGGTTGATTTGTGTCTTAAGGTGTTATTCTAGTACGAACTCTATGACAGATTGAGCGGAAAGAATAGCTTCATGTTATTTTACTACGGACTCTTGAATAGATCGATCAGAAAGGATAAATTTGAGGTGGTTTCGTACCCTACCATAATCTCTTCGTTTTTTCTCTGCTATTAGTGACTTTGGAGTGACTCTTTGTTGCATGTTGAGGGAAAGTTATATGATCCAATTATGTTATTATTGTTGAGAGAACTTGCACTAGTGAAAGTATGAACCCTAGGCCTTGTTTCCTAGCATTGCAATACCGTTTGTGCTCACTTTTATCATTAGTTACCTTGCTGTTTTTATATTTTCATATTACAAAAACCATTATCTACTATACATATACCACTTGTATCACCATCTCTTCGCCGAACTAGTGCACCTATACAATTTACCATTGTATTGGGTGTGTTGGGGACACAAGAGACTCTTTGTTATTTGGTTGCAGGGTTGTTTGAGAGAGACCATCTTCATCCTACGCCTCCCACGGATTGATAAACCTTAGGTCATCCACTTGAGGGAAATTTTCTACTGTCCTACAAACCTCTGCACTTGGAGGCCCAACAACGTCTACAAGAAGAAGGTTGTGTAGTAGACATCAATCAACTAGGCGTATCAACGGGCTATGGAGATGCCCGTCAATAAATATCAAGGTGGGTGAGTAGGGATTGCCATGCAATAGATGCACTAGAGCTATAAGTGTATGAAAGCTTAAAAATAAACTAAGTGGGTGTGCATCCAACTTGATTGCTCATGAAAACCTAGGGAATTTTGAGGAAGCCCATCATTGGAATATACAAGCCAAGTTCTATAATGAAAAATTCCCACTAGTATATGAAAGTGACAACCTAGGAGACTCTCTATCATGAAGACCGTGGTGCTACTTTTAAGTACAAGTGTGGTAAAAGGATAGTAGCATTGTCCCTTCTCTCTTTTTCTCTCATTTTTTTGTTTTTTTGGGCCTTCTCTTTTTTATGGCCTCTTTTTTCTCTTTTATTTTATTTTTCGTCCGGAGTCTCATCCTGACTTGTGGGGGAATCATAGTCTCCCTCATCCTTTCCTCACATGGTACAATGCTCTAATAATGATGGCCATTGAGGGAGTCCTGGATTAGGGGGTCTCCGGACAGCTGGACTATATCCTTTGGCCGGACTGATGGGCTATGAAGATACAAGATTGAAGACTTCGTCTCGTGTCCGGATGGGACTCTACTTGGCGTGGAAGGCAAGCTAGGCAATATGGATATGTATATCTCCTCCTTTGTAACCGACCTTGTGTAACCCTAGCCCCCTTCGGTGTCTATATAAACCGGAGGGTTTTAGTCTGTAGGACAACAAATCATACCATAGGCTAACTTCTAGGGTTTAGCCACTCTGATCTCGTGGTAGATCTACTCTTGTACTACCCATATCATCAATATTAATTAAGCAGGACGTAGGGTTTTACCTCCATCAAGAGGGCCCGAACCTGGGTAAAACTTCGTGTCCCCTGCCTCTTGTTACCATCCGCCTAGACGCACAGTTCGGGACCCCCTACCCGAGATCCACCAGTTTTGACACCGACATTGGTGCTTTCATTGAGAGTTCCTCTGTGTCGTCGCCAGAAGGAAGGATGTCTCGTCTCGTCTTTAAAGACGGTACTACTATCGGGGGAGCTTTGGCTGGCGGCCAAACTCTCCGGCTAGGCGGTTTCATCATGACCGCCTGTTCGGCCGCCGCATCGATGATGACTTCTCGGGTCATCGAAAACAACCTCCACGTCAAATCGGCACTCGTCGAACAGATGGATCCAATGGAGCTCGCCTCCTTAAACGAGCTCTTAGATCGCATCGCCGCCTTGGGAGTCGCTACGGAGTATGATGAGATTGGGCTTAAACCCGATCAAAGGGAGATTAACTCTCCACCAGTCACCCATCATATTGCAGTGGTGGAGGAACAATGCGGCGACCTTTCCTCCATCTTGAGGACCAACTATGTCCGGATTCTCGAGCTCTCTGAGCCAGATGCCCGTCCGCGGGAGGACAACATCCAATCCCTGAACTTAGAGTCAGGCAGCGGGCCAGGATTATTGGGTCACACCCCGAAACCGGAACTTCCAAAATTGGAAATCCCTCGGCCCCTGGATCCCAGATCAGGTGAGGGTTCGGATTCAATTCCACCCACCCACCCAAACATAAGCGATCTTTCCCACATCAGGCAAGAGCCCCAGGAAACAGTACATCACTATTGGGCCAGATTCCTCCTTGCGATGAACAAGGTTAAGGACTGTCGCGAGGAAGACGCAATCCTATTTTTCTACAATAATTGCACGGAAAAGGGAATCCTTAACCCCATAAATCGCCGTGAGATAACACGCTTCGCTGACTTGGCGTCGATAGTACGAAAGTACTGTGCGATGGAAAGTGCCTGGAAAACCGAAATAAACTTTTGGGATAATTCGGCCCTGAATACAAACCCAGTCCGAAACAAAAGGGTGCATTATCACAACACACCCGGGTCAACTACCAAAAAGCAAAAACCCTCTACAGGGTATGGAACCGTACTAGAAGGATGGCTCAACGGACCCTGCAAAATTCATAGTACAGTGGATACAATACCAACGCACAGCCTTAGAGCATGTCGGATACTCCGGCAGGTGGCCAAAAGTGGTGAGGATCTACTTCTCCCAAATACCACAGAGCACCATCCCATGGATAACAATACGGTGTTAACGGTCTTTGAGACCTTCGCGTCAAATAATAGACGCAAGCGAACACTCCGCAGCATGGCCGAAATCTGCCACGTAGCAGCAATAAATCCATGGAGCGATACGGCTATTACCTTCAATGCCAGTGACGAACCTAAATTCCGAACAGCCCGAGCACCAGCCGCACTGGTCCTCAGTCCAATCATGGACGGCTTTCGACTCACCAAAGTACTCATGGATGGCGGCAATAGATTAAACCTCATCTATGAGGAAACTCTTCAAAAGATGGAAATAGACTGGAACCGCATTGAGCAAAGTAGCACAACCTTTAGAGGAATCATTCCCAGTCGGGAAGCACGTTGTGCTGGGAAAATCACACTAGATGTGGTATTCGGCACGCCGGATAATTACAGGTCCGAAGAAATTACATTCCAAGTGGCCCCGTTCAGCAGTGGTTATCACGCTCTTTTAGGACGGGAGGCATTCACAATCTTCAAAGCCGTACCCCATTACGGGTACATGAAGCTCAAAATGCCCAGGCCCAACGGAATCATCACTCTCGCCAGCGATCCAGACACAGCACTCCGTGCCGAAAACAAAACAGCCGCATTAGCCCTCGAGGCATTATCCGAAGCCCTCTCGGCCGATGAATAAACCACGCTATGCTCCACAGTGGACAGGGACGACGTGTTACTCAACAAGAGATCCAAGTCCACCTCTTTTAAACCAGCGGATGAAATAGTCAAATTCCAAGTCCACCCGACGGACCCTACAAAAACAGCCTCCATCGGGGCACAGCTAAGCCCCGTTGTGGACGCCACACTACGAGAGTTCCTGCGCGAGAACTGCGACATATTCGCCTGGCATCCCTCAGACATGGCAGGAATCCCATGCAGGCTGGCCGAGCATAGCCTCAATATCTTAAAGGGATTCAAGCCGGTCAAGCAAGCTCTTTGGCGTTTCTCCGAACCTAAGAGACAAGCCATGGGAGAGGAACTAGCCAAGCTATTGGAGGCCGGATTCATCAAAGAAATAAAACACCCAGACTGGCTAGCAAACCTGGTAATGGTACCAAAGAAGGACAAATCCTGGCACCTTTGTGTCGATTTTAAAGACCTCAATAAAGCTTGCCCAAAGGATCCCTTCCCCCTCCCACGCATCGATCAAATCATTGACGCTACCGCAGGACACGAGTCATTGTGTTTCCTCGATGCATACTCCGGTTACCACCAAATCAAGATGGCGGAGTCCGACCAAGCCGCAACGGCATTCATCACACCATACGGTCCCTTCTGTTTTAACACAATGCCTTTTGGGCTCAAGAACGCCGGCGCAACATATCAGCGCATGATTTAGACATGTATGGAGAAGCAAATTGGCAAAACAGTAGAGGCATACGTAGACGATGTGGTTGTTAAAACCAAACACGTCGACTCTTTGATAGACGACTTGAGGCTCACATTCGACAACCTCCGAACATACGACATCAAGCTCAATCCTGAAAAATGCGTTTTTGGCGTACCAGCCGGAAAGCTCTTGGGTTTCATTGTCTCCAGCAGAGGTATCGAAGCTAATCCGGCCAAAATCCAAGCTTTGTCACAGTTGGCTACACCAACAGACCTCAAACAAATCCAGAAGTTAACTGGATGCGTGGCGGCTCTAAGCCGCTTTATCTCCCGCTTAGGAGAAAAAGCTTTACCCCTTTATCGCCTTCTTCGGCACACCGAACACTTCGAGTGGACGGACGCTGCCTCAGCCGGATTGGAAGAAATAAAGGCCATTTTGGCAACCAACCCAATCCTGGCTGCGCCAAACATTGGCGAACCAATGCGATTGTACATTGCAGCAACTCATCAAGTTGTAAGCGCAGTGCTCGTCGTCGAACGAGAAGCCGCCGAACATAAATTCCCTCTTCAAAAGCCGGTATACTATGTATCCACTATCCTCACTCCATGCAAATCACGGTACCCACATTATCAAAAGATAGCCTATGCGGTATTCATGGCGTCCCGGAAGCTACGACACTACTTTCAAGAGTGTTCGATTATGGTAGCCTCGGAAGTGCCACTTAATGATATTATAAACAACCGCGACGCTACGGGCCGGATTGCCAAATGGGCCATTGAGCTCCTCCCATTCGACATAACATACAAACCCCGACGAGCCATTAAATCGCAAGTATTGGCCGACTTCGTCGCCGAATGGACGGAGGCCGAACTCCCTAAAGAGTACGACGCATACTCCAACTGGATCATGCACTTCGACGGTTCTAAAATGCTGGCCGGTCTAGGGGCTGGCGTTGTCCTGACATCCCCAACTGGGGATACCGTTCAGTACGTACTGCAAATATTGTATACAGACTCCAACAATGCAGCCGAATATGAAGCTCTGTTGCATGGTCTTCGGATGGCAGTCTCCATGGGCATTCAACGCCTGGAGGTGCGTGGGGATTCAAACCTCGCAATATCCCAAATAAATGGAGACTTTGACGCCAAGGATCCGAAAATGGCGGCCTATCGAAATGTCGTCCTAAAAATGTCAGCTCGGTTCGAGGGGCTCGAATTTCACCATGTGGCTCGAGAAAACAATTAGGCGGCGGATGTCCTCACCCGCATCAACGCAAAACGCGATACGGTCCCCCCAACATATTTCTGGAAAGGTTGTTCAAGCCATCCGTAGTATGGGAAGGAGACACCGGTAACAATAGTCCGGACCCGGCCAAAATACCTGATACCGAATACTCTGAAACAATCGGAGGCTCTGCCACCGAAATAACACCTTCAGCCCACGTAATAATGGCCATTATTGCCCCGTGGACAGAACCATTCCTGGCCTACCTAACTAGACTGGAACTTCCGTAGGACCAAAATGAGGCACGCTGCATAGTACGGCGATCCAAGGCCTACAGGGTCCATGAGGGAGAATTGTACAAGAAAAGCACTACCGGAGTCCTTCAAAGGTGCATCTCCGAAGAGGAAGGGCGGAATCTTTTGGCAGAAATTCACGCCGGACTTGGCGGTCATCACGCCGCAGCCCGGGTTCTTGTAAGGAAGGCCTTCCGCACAGGACTCTATTGGCCAACAGCCCGGGCAGACGCACAGGACTTGGTCCAACGTTGCGTCGGTTGCCAGCTCTTTGCAAATCAAAGCCACATGCCACCCACCGCCCTCCGAACAATCCCCATTACATGGCCCTTTGCGGTCTGGGGGCTTGACATGGTTGGACCCCTTAAAGGGGGAACCCACAAGAAAAAATATTTACTGGTCATGGTGGATAAATTCACCAAATGGATAGAGGCCAAACCTGTTAAAATAGCCGAATTCAGACCGGTGATAGAATTCATATCCGGGGTTGTACACCGTTATGGCGTCCCCCACAGCATCATCACTGACAATGGCACGAACTTCATGGCCGACGAGGTAAAACTCTGGTGCAGCAAAATGGGCATCAAGCTCGATTATGCTTCAGTCTATCACCCACAAACCAACGGTCAAGTCGAGCGAGCAAGCGGTCTTATAATGAGCGGCATTAAACCCAGATTAGTGCGTTCCTTAACGGAGTCTGACACGCACTGGGTAGAGGAGCTCGACTCCGTACCCTGGGGGCTGCGGACCATGCCGAATCGTAGTACCGGATATACATCGTTTTTTATGGTGTACGGCGCAGAGGCAGTCTTGCCCTGTGACATAATTCATGACTCACCTCAAGTGCGCATGTACGAAGAAAGAGAAGCCGAGCTCGATCGGCAGGACAGTCTGGACACCTTGGAGGAGGAGCGCAACGTAGCCAAAGCCCGTTCCGCTTTTTATCAGCAACAGGCTCGCAGATACCAAAGCAGAGAAGTACGGGCCAAAACTTATAACGTTGGCGAACTAGTACTACGCCTGCTGGATAAGAAAAAGAACAAGCTCAAGCCCAAATGGGAAGGTCCCTTCATTATTGACCAAGTTCTGACTGGTAGAGCGTACCGACTGCGGGATGCATCGACTAGTCGACTCAAGCCGAACCCATGGAACGCGGCCAGGCTCCGAAGATTCTACGCCTAGCACCGGACTCTATGTTAGTCCCCTCCCTTTGTCCATTTTTTGCATATACATCATCTGTCTTGTTTCCCTTTCTTTCTTTCTCTTATTATTTCTCTAGGCCTTCAAGGGTCACCTTGTGCCTCACTTGTACTTTACAGATGCGCTAGCCGCACTCTCCATACCTGGGGGCTTCTTTCACAGAAGCTTAAATTATTTATCTAGGCCTCACGCCAACACATGTGTTATACTTCCACATGTACCTTTTTTCACCATTATATGCATCGATATGACTTAAGTTTTGGCCAAGCTGGGTTGCCTGGCTCTTGTATTTATGCCCTACGTTCCCGTTAATTCGGCTAGGGCATAAGGGGAGCACCTCTGCGATTGTTGCTGCCGGGTCAGCCGGATGTGTACCTTAGACTGGGTGAAGCCGAAAGCTAGCGTTCTTAAGGGAATATTCGGTCGGTGAACAAAAGATGATTTTTATTTATTGTCCATATCTGCCCCCAGATGCTTTTTCTGCGTTTCTTATCGCAGTCCGGACATGCACTTTAGGGCATGCTTACCCAGGGAAAGGAACCCTTAATGGAACTATTCTCCCTCGAAGATGTTTCTTACTACCCATGTAATATAACATAACTAGTTGGGCACTTGTCTGATAAAGCACTAATGACCCCTATGCCTGGTCTCCACGCATACCCTGGTTCTTATATAACTGAGCGGGTATTCGGATTCACTCCGGACTATCGGGCCCGAAGGTTGAAGCGAAAAGGTCCGCAACGACAAATGATCTACAATCTGGCTAGAAGGCATTATACATGTCACTTTAATTACATAGTCATGCAGACTGACTAAACTCCTCCTCTATACCGTCCAATAGGTGGTCTAGCTTACAATCCTGTTGGGAATACTTTGCGGCTAATTCTACTTACCCATAAACTAAGCTAACGGGGATCTCTTTTCCGTCGGGCCCCACAGGTCCGACCTCGGCCATGTGATTTGGGTCTGCCTTGGTATACCGAGTCTTCACCATGGCCCAGGCCTCTCTGGCACCCTGTCGGCAGGCCGATATCTTCCATAATCGGAGGCGCCGCCGTGCTCCCTTGAGCTTCTCCGTAAGCTTTACAACGCCCTATGGCAGGGAGACAGATGGCCACAAAGCCTGGGCAACACCTTGCATCACCTGCCGAACTTGTTCGTGCAGATGTGACAGCTCGGATAGAAGATCACCCGCAGACCCGGGCATTTCCTCCGCGTGACGACCCATCAGCATACCTACAGACATAACGCTGTTAGTCGGCTTCTTCGCCGAATTCTTTTTAAAAGGATTCGTTCAAGCACTCACTGAAAATGCCGCGCCGAAGCCGCTTATTCTCCTTCTCGGAGTCGGCAAGCTGGCCCTGAACGTCTTTTAGTTCCACGCTCAGCTTAATATTGGCGTCTTGGAGATTGTTTTTCTCCCGCCTAACCTCAGTCAGCACGCGTTTGCCAGCCTCTAGCTGTCGCATAACATGCTGGTCCTCCGGATTTTCTCCGGATTCATCTGCAACATCTGTTGTTAGATCTGCAGCCATGCCGCACATTATATGGTAACCACCACTCTTTAAAATAAATGTTACCAGCAGGTGACTTTTTCGGTTCCTGCAATGTAGCCATAGCAGCCCGCAGTTGGGTCTTGCATTCCTCTAGCTCCTGTGTTAGCCTAGTATTCTTCTCTGAAAGAACCTGCACAATTAAGATGATCCTTAAATCAGTTCTGCTAACTGTTTCAAGTCTCAGGGGCTACTGATACATATGAATCGTCAGATTCACTTACCCGTACATCTTTTACATATTGATCCGTGGCTCTGGCTAGGCCATCTTGAGCAGCACGGAGATATGCCTCTCCGGAATTAAAGGCATCAAATGCCTCTGGTGAGAAACAAGCGTCCCGGAGTACGGCCCGGCGGTGCCTATGGTTCATGGCGCTTTCCACTTTTGAGTTAGTAGCGGATAACCTATCCGCATCCTTCGTAGAGGGATTATCCGGCGCCTGCCCCATATCGGCTTCCGCCTCTATGTCCTGTCCTGGCGCCCGGCTGGTGGAAGCATGATTAGTAACATCGCCGGACATATTCCGGCGAGCGTTTTTTCTGTTAAAGAAAGGCGGGCGTCATTATATTTCAAGAGAGACGACAACCACGGAGTGGGGTTTGTTATACCTTTGCGCTGACGTCTCCGTCCTGACCACCTTCCTTTTTGGCCTACCCGGCCTCGGTGCCTCCTGTTGGCGTGTTGCCATGGGCTTGGCAGGGCGTCCCGAATGCCTTCCCTGTAAAATGCCATGTGTATATGGTGGGTGAAGTGTCTAAAAGGGATCCTAGTTTTGGATTTGGGATTTTTTGGTTTTTCTTACGTGCGATGCAGGGAGCAGTCTGGGATAGTCGGCCGTAATGGCCACCATGGCATCATCGTAGCTTAACTGATAGAACTGCCAGTCTATCAGCTCCACGGATATAACCGAATCTTCTTCGAGTCCGGAGTCGAGGGCCCGGTCAGGGTCCTCTGCTTGTGGAGAAGGGTTGCTGACCTCCTTTATGGCTTTTCACAGTTCCTTCCGCAAAGTGGCAAGGTGAATACTTACGACAAAGAATGCGGCAAAAAATGGGAGCAGGGAGATATAACTTACCCAGCTTGGAGGATTGTACATGGAGAATCCATCCCGTCGTTTGATGCAGGTGAACTCCTCCTCCTCACCCTTGAACGTTCGGACAGAATCTTCGCTAGAGCGGCAGCATCATCCGGACCCTTACGCCCGCAGCAGGTGGCGTCATCCGCCCCGTTATAACACCACAAGGGGTGCCCACGATATTGAAGTGGCTGCACTCCCCGCATTATGCAAATCGACATAACTTTAATTATTGTCAATCCTGATTGAGCCAGTGCTTTGATCCGGTTCATCAGATAGAGGACTTCTCCGTTGTCTTCCGCCTGGGGGCTCCGTGGGCGCCAACTTCGGCGCTTCTTCAGAGGAGCATTGTTGAACTCAGGTAGACCCCGCCGAACAGGATCCGGAAGGGGACAGTCTTCGGACGGCTTCTTCAGGGTACCGGACAGGTATCCGGTATCGGCGATGCGCCATATTTCGGCTCTGCCTACTTGATAAAGTGATTCCCTTTGTGTGCGTGGGACAAGGCCGAATAGCCTTTTCCACAGCTCGAAGTGAGCCTCGCAGCCCAGGAACAACTCGCAGAGAGCAACGGAGCCGGCGATATGTAGAATGGAGGCAGGGGTGAGATTGTGTAATTGGAGGCCGTAGAACTCCAGGAGCCCGCGGAGGAACGGATGAATTGGAAACCTGAGTCCCCTTAGTAAATAAGGAACAAGGCAGACCCATTCTCCCATGGAGGGACAAGGAAGGCTCTCCGCTTGCGCCCCGCCATTATAGGTGGCGAGCCCGACTCGAACGGGCACCATATACGCCGGAGGGAGAAATCCCTTAGTCTGCAGCTCGACTAATCGGCTGTGCAGGACTGAACACCTCTCCCAATCACCGGGCTTAGGGCTACGGGGGCGGGAGGAGGAGCTGCGGAGGTCGACCATGCTGGAATCGATCTTTCAGAAGCACGCTCTGATGAATTCTCGCTGGGGGAGGATGATATGGATCGGATCTAAGAATCCCCATCCCTTTAATAGACAATTTATTTATCTGGCTAGGGGGGCGAATGTAAAAACACCCTGGCGCCCCGTATTCATTTGACGCATGGGAGATAGCCCTTATTGGGCACGGAAGCCAAGAGGTTCAACATTTATGGAGCCGGACACTGCTTACGAACACTTGAAAGTTGGAGAAGAACCCGCCTTGCAATGCCGAAGACAACACTGCGCGCCGGACTCATCGTCATTGAAGCCTGGTTCGAGGGCTACTGAGGGAGTCCTGGATTAGGGGATCTCCGGACAGCCGGACTATATCCTTTGGCCGGACTGATGGGCTATGAAGATACAAGATTGAAGACTTCGTCTCGTGTCCGGATGGGACTCTACTTGGCGTGGAAGGCAAGCTAGGCAATACGGATATGTATATCTCCTCCTTTGTAACCGACCTTGTGTAACCCTAGCCCCCTTCGGTGTCTATATAAACCAGAGGGTTTTAGTCCGTAGGACAACAAATCATACCATAGGCTAGCTTCTAGGGTTTAGCCTCTCTGATCTCGTGGTAGATCTACTCTTGTACTACCCATATCATCAATATTAATCAAGAAGGATGTAGGGTTTTACCTCCATCAAGAGGGCCCGAACCTAGGTAAAACTTCGTGTCCCCTGCCCCCTGTTACCATCCGCCTAGACGCACAGTGCGGGACCCCCTACCCGAGATCCATAAAACTTTTATTTACTTACAACTCAAGAATTACAACTCGATACTTAGAACAATATATGACTCTATGTGAATGCCTCCGGCGGTGTACCGGGATGTGAATGAATCAAGAGTGACATGTATGAAAGAATTATGAATGATGGCTTTGCCACAAATACGATGTCAACTACATGATCGCGCAAGGCAATATGACAATGATGAAGCGTGTCATAATAAACGGAACGGTGGAAAGTTGCATGGCAATATATCTTGGAATGGCTATGAAAATGCCATAATAGCTAGGTATGCTGGCTGTTTTGAAGAAGGGTAAATGGTGGGTTTATGGTACCGGTGAAAGTTGCGCGGTACTAGAGAGGCTAGCAATGGTGGAAGGGTGAGAGTGCGTATAATCCATGGACTCAACATTAGTCATAAATAACTCACATACTTATTGCAAACATCTATTAGTTATCGAAACAAAGTACTACACGCATGCTCCTAGGGGGATAGATTGGTAGGAAAAGACCATCGCTCGTCCCCGACCGCCACTCATAAGGAAGACAATCAATAAATAAATCATGCTCCGACTTCATCACATAATGGTTCACCATACGTGCATGCTACGGGAATCACAAACTTTAACACAAGTATCTCTAAAATTCACAAATACTCCACTAGCATGACTCTAATATCATCATCTTCATATCTCAAAACAGTCATCAAGTATCAAACTTCTCATAGTATTCAATGCACTTTATATGAACGTTTTTATTATACCCATCTTGGATGCCCATCATATTAGGACTAAATTCATAACCAAAGAAAATTACCATGCTATTTAGGACTCTCAAAGTAATATAAGTGAAGCATGAGAGTTCATATATTTCTTCAAAATAAAACCACCGTCGTGCTCTAAGAAGATATAAGTGAAGCACTAGAGCAAACGACAAACTATTTTGAAAGATATAAGTGAAGATCAATGAGCAGTTGAATAATTATGTAACTATGTGAAGACTCTCTAACATTTAATAATTTCAGATCTTGGAATATTATTCAAACATCAAGCAAAACAAAAAAAAATGATGCTCCAAGAAAAACACATATCATGTGGTGAATAAAAATATAGCTCCAAGTAAAGTTACCGATGAACGAAGACGAAAAAGGGGGTGCCATCCGGGGCATCCCCAAGCTTAGGCTCTTGGTTGTCCTTGAATGTTACCTTGGGGTGCCTTGGGCATCCCCAAGCTTAGGCTCTTGCCACTCCTTATTCCATAGTCCATCGAATCTTTACCCAAAACTTGAAAACTTCACAACACAAAACTCAACAGAAAATCTCATGAGCTCTGTTAGTATAAGAAAATAAATAACCACTGTTGGTATTGTTGTGAACTTATTATAAATTCATATTGGTGTAATATCTACTGTATTCCAACTTCTGTATGGTTCGTACCCTCCCATACTACTCATAGATTCATCAAAATAAGCAAACAACACAATAAAAAGCAGAATCTGTCAAAAACAGAACTGTCTGTAGTAATCTGGAGGTTTTGAATACTTCTGTAACTCCAAAAATCCTGAGAAATTAGGAAGTCCTAGGAAATTTGTTTATTAATATACTTCAAGTGGAATTGGTATTTTGTCGCTCTCTGGTAAAAAATGAAAATTATTCTCGTGAGCGCATACTTTCTGTTTTTTACAACAAGATCAAATAACAATCACCCAAGAAGATCCTAAAGGCTTTACTTGGCACAAACACTAATTAAAAATTACAAAACACAAACATAACAGAGGCTAGATAAATTAATTATTACTAAATAGGAACAAAAACAAAATTGGGTTGCCTCCCAACAAGCGCTATCGTTTAACGCCCCTAGCTAGGCATGATGATTTCAATGATGCTCACATAAAAGATAAGAATTGAAACATAAAGAGAGCATCATGAAGAATATGACTATCATATATAAGTCTAACCCACTTCCTATGCATAAGTATTTTGTGAGCAAACAATTTATGGGAACAAGAATCAACTTGCATAGGAAGGTAAAGCAAGCATAACTTCAAGATTTTCAACACATAGATAGGAAACTAGATATTATTGCAAGACGTAAGAGCATATGTTCCTCTCTCATAATAATTTTCAGTAGCATCATGAATGAATTCAACAATATAACCATCACGTAAAGCATTCTTTTCATGATCTACAAGCATAGAATTTTTATTACTCTCCACATAAGCAAATTTCTTCTCATGAATAGTACTGGGAGCAAACTCAACAAAATAACTATCATGTGAGGCATAATCCAATTAGAAGTAAAAATCATGATGACATGTTTCATGGATATCATTATTCTTTATAGCATACATGTCATCACAATAATCATCATAGATAGGAGGGATGCTTTCATCATAATAAATTTGCTCATCAAAACTTGGGGGACAAAAAATACCATCTTCATCAAACATAGCATCCCCAAGCTTGTGGCTTTGCATATCATTAGCATCATGGATATTCAAAGAATTCATACTAAAAACATTGCAATCATGCTCATCATCCAAAGATTTAGTGCCAAACATTTTAATACATTCTTCTTCTAACACTTTGGCACAATTATCGGAATCCTTATTTTCACGGAAGACATTAAAAAGATGAAGCATATGAGGCAACCTCAATTCCATTTTTTGTAGTTTTCTTTTATAGACCGAACTAGTGATAAAACAAGAAACTAAAAGATTCGGTTGCAAGATCTAAAGATATACCTTCAAGCACTAACCTCCCCGGCAACGGCGCCTGATACGTCCATTTTGCATCATGCTTTTATATCGATATTTATTGCATTATGGGCTGTTATTACACATTATATCACAATACTTATGCCTATTCCCTCTTATTTTACAAGGTTTACATAAAGAGGGAGAATGCCGGCAGCTGGGATTCTGGGCTGCAAAAGGAGCAAATATTAGAGACCTATTCTGCACAGCTCCAAAAGTCCTGAAACTCCACGGAAGACGTTTTCCAAATATATAAAAAATACTGAGAGCAAGAACTTCACCAGGGGGGCCACACCCTGCCCACGAGGGTGGGGGGCACGCCCCCTACCTCGTGGGCCCCCTGGTGGCCCTCCGGTGGCCATCTTCTGCTATATGAAGTCTTTCGATGGAAAAATAATAATAAGCCATCTTCTCGGATGAAACTCCGCCGCCACAAGGCGGAACCTTGGCGGAACCAATCTTGGGCTCTAGCGGAGCTGGTCTGCCGGGGAAACTTCCCTCCCGGAGGGGCAAATCATCGCCATCGTCATCACCAACGCTCCTCTCATCGGGAGAGGGCAATCTCCATCAACATCTTCATCAGCACCATCTCCTCTCAAAACCCTAGTTCATCTCTTGTATCCAATTCTTGTCTCCAAGTACGGGATTGGTGCTAGTAGGTTTGTAGCGACCAGACCTCAAACAGTCCGATCTCTGTGCTTTAGTGTCATCCCTGGATCAGTAATGCTGACACGCACAGTACTTGAAGGATTTATAATAGAGTAGCAATCACACACTTATTACATCGAATGTCTCAACAGAGAAATTATTGCAATAAATATGGCTTAAGGCCATCTAATAACGATAATAGCGGAAGGCTTGGAAGATAAGTGAGTCCATCAACTCCAACGGCATCACTGAGTATAGAACCACGACCTAAAGGCACCTTACTCGTCGTCTGAAAAGTCTGTAACATGAACGTTGCAGCCCAAAAACGGGTCAGCACATGGAAGATGCTGGCAATGTAACACATAGAGAGTAATGGAAGAATAAAGCTATACTACATGCATATATGGCTGGTGGAAAGCTCTATGGTTATAGTTTTGCGTAAAGCCAATTTTTCCCTACTGCAAAGGAATAAATTTTATTTAACTATCATGGTAGTTGTTAAACATTGAGAGTGTAGACACCCTCTCAATCCCAATTTAGTATCATCATTAAAACCCAACAGTATTAATTTAAAGTAACATGATGAGATTCACATGATAATCCAAGTACTAGATACTCAAGACGTCCATAACCGTGGACACGGCTAACCATGATTAGTTTATACACTCTGCAGAGGTTTGCACACTTTTCCCCACAAGACTCGATCTCCTCCGTTGGGATTCTCGCACTACATGGTGTTTGAGAAACGGACGACCGAGACATAATCTTTCAGAAGCGCTAGCACCTTACGATCGGGTAGACAGTACCAACCTGCATCCCCTACATCTGCTAGTCTACCACTGTAAGAGTTCGCACGGCTTAATCGACAATGCTAGAGCCCATAGTAGCTTGTGGCTGCACACGGAAGTTTCTAGTATGAATAAATCTCATGATCCCTTTGAGCCTGGGTGGCGGTCCATAAAGAAAAACAGGCAATCGCTGGAATACCCAGGTGCCTCAATCCACCCAGATGTGTGTTTAAGTTGCCACCTTAAATAAACCATTTATTTATCAATCTCACATCTGTCATGGATACACTCTCCCAATCCACGTCTACTAGCATAGCATGGCATAATAAGCAAACGTAGAAGTAACTCCCAAGGGTTGATAATAAAACAGGTAATAGGTTCTACCTCGTCTACTTCCCAAAACCCACATATTAATCAGATCCTAATCATGCAATTGTTTGAGGATTGATCTAATGCAATAAAACTGGTAGTAAAGAGGTATGATCAAAGTGTTACTTGCCTTGCTGGTGATCCGTGAAACCTAGAGATTCGAAATAGCAAGCGGCGCACTCCGGGTACTCTATCGCAAACAAACAAGCATACAATAAGTACTCATCTAATGCATGGGTAAAACTCAAATAAGAAAACTAACCATAAAGTTCAACTTAAGAACTCCGATTTGCAAAAAGAATCAAATCAAACGAAGCAACGAAAGTCAAACGGCGAAAGAAACAAACTTCATTTACTAATCTGGATCTAAGTCAAATTTTACAGATGCAAAAACTTGTTTGAGTTGGTTAAACGGAAGGAGGGTTTCGAGATGAAACTCCAGGCGCTAGAATCGCCTGATTCCGATAAACGAGCGAAAAGTTATACTAGAACAAAATCACGATCAGAAATAACCGCGGAAAAAAAATCCGAGAAAAAGAAAAACTGACGAACAGATTAACGAATGAACGTTCGTTAACTGAAACTAAACGACGAATTCGTCCGTTCAAACAAATGAATGGGCGAACGCTCGCTAAATGAATAAACCGAAAAATAAAACTGATCTATTTATAAAAAAACGAATCTAGGGTTTTCTAAGAAAACGAGATAGGTTTCTTTAGAAAAACCGGGGCGGCGGGCGGCTACCTCGGCTCGGGCTCCGGCGAGGTCCGACGGGGTTCGGGCGGGGCTCCAGTGGCGGTGGGCGGCGTGGGGTGGCGGGGCGGCTGCTCCTGGCGGCGGCGGTGCAAGGCGGCGGGGCGACGGCAAGTGGCGGCGCGGGCGGCGAGGGGCTGCGGCGGCGGTGACTTGGGGCTCCAGGGGGGGGCCCCGGGGTGGTATTTAAAGGGGGAGAGGCGGCGGTGGCTCCGACTTGGGGAGGGGGTCGGGCGGCGGCGGCGGCTCGGACTTTCCCGAGTCCAGCGGCGGCACGGGACGGGGAGGCGGTGGCGCGGGCGGGCCGGCTTGACTCGGGTGGGCTTCGGCCCAGTCGGGCGCGCGGGAGGTATTTTTTTAAAAAAATCCCGCCGAACTAAGAAAAAACGTAGAAAAATAAATAAAAATCTAAAAATGCCAAAACAAATTTTCTCCGTCTAAATAAAATATTTAGAATAGGATGAACATTTTCTTGGCCCTAAAATGCAGTTTTGAAAACGTGCATTTTTTCCTAAATTCAAATAAAATAGCGAGAAAACTCCGAAATAAAATCTTACTTGATTTTTTATTAAACCTTCAATATTTCTTTATTTTGGGAAAGTCATTTTATTCCCTCTCTCATATTTTTATTATAGAAATAATTAAAGATAGAATAAATATAATCAATGATCCTATTTTCAAAATTTGAGAAAAACCCAAATATGAATATAACGAAATCCCCAACTCTCTCCGTGGGTCCTTGAGTTGCGTAGAATTTCTGGATCAGGCCAAAAGCAAATAAAATATGATATGCAGTGATGACCTAATGTATAACATTCCAAATTGAAAATTTGGGATGTTACAAACCTACCCCCTTAAGATGAATCTCGCCCTTGAAATTCGGGTTGGCTAGAAAATAGGTGAGGGTGGTCCTTCAGCAGTTCTTCCTCTCGCTCCCAGGTGGCTTAATCCTCGGTGTGGTGGCTCCACTGAACTTTGCAAAACTTTATAACCTTGTTGCGGGTGACTCGGCTGGCATACTCAAGAATCTTGACTGGTTTCTCCTCATAGGTCAAATCACTATCCAACCGAATTGCTTCCAGCGGCATTGTATCTCTCAGTGGTATGTCCGCCATCTCTGCGTGGCACTTCTTCAACTGGGAGACGTGGAACACGTCGTGAACTCCCGACAATCCTTCGGGCAACTCCAACTTGTAGGCACCTTCTCCCAGACGCTCCAAAACTTTGTATGGTCCCACAAAATGTGGCGCTAACTTTCCTTTAACTCCAAAGCGCTTAACTCCCCTAAGTGGAGATACTCGAAGATAAACTCGGTCTTCGACTTCGTAAACTGTCTCCTTGCATTTAGAATCCACGTAGCTCTTCTGCCTGGACTAGGCTACCTTGAGCCTATCGCGAATCAATTTCACTTTTTGTTCAGACTCCTTAATCAAATCCGGTCCAAACAACTGGCAGTCTCCAACTTCATCCCACGACAATGGTGTTCTGCACCTTCTTCCGTACAAGGCTTCGAAAGGGGCCATCTTCAAACTGGATTGATAACTGTTGTTGTAGGAGAACTCTGCATACGGCAAATTGTCATCCCAACTAGATCCATAATCTAGTGCACAAGCTCTCAGCATATCCTCCAAAATCTGATTGACTCTCTCGGTCTGTCCATCTATCCGCGGATGAAAAGCTGTACTGAACTCTAGCCTGGTACCCAAAGTTTCATGCAATTGATTCCAGAACTTTGAGGTAAACTGGGTTCCTCTATCTGATACAATGCTCCTGGAACTTCATGCAGACATACGATCCTGGTCATGTATATCTTTGCCAACTTAGCACTGGTGTAGGTGGTCTTTACTAGGATGAAATGAGCTACCTTCGTCAAGCGATCGACTACAACCCATATTGAGTCATAGCCTGAACGGGTCCTGGGTAATCCTGTGATGAAATCCATGCCTAGCTTATCCCACTTTCATTCGGGTATCGGCAATGGTTGTAGCAATCCTGCTGGCTTCTGATGCTCTGGCTTTACTCTCTGACATACATCACAAACTGCTACATACTCCGCAATATCCGTCTTCATTCCGGTCCACCAGAAAGTATCCTTCAAATCCAAATACATCTTGGTATTTCCTGGGTGAATCGAGTATGGTGAATCATGGGCCTCCTACAGAATCAACTTCCTGATCTCCAGGTCATTAGGCACATAAACACGGTCTTCAAACCATAGGGTATCGTGCTCATCCTCACGAAATCCTTTAACTTTACCTTTGCTCATCTTCTCCTTTATAGAGGCAACCTCCTTGTCAGTTTTCTGAGCTTCTCTGATCTTATCCATCAAAGTAGACTGAATATCCAATGCTGCTACATAGCCTCTCGGAACTATCTCCAAACATAGCTCACGAAAGTCTTCGGCTAACACCTTCGGTAAATCTCCCGTCATTAATGTGTTGACATGGCTCTTACGGCTCAGCGCATCGGCTACTATGTTAGCCTTTCCGGGATGATAATGCAATCTCATATCATAATCCTTGATGATCTCCAACCATCTCCTTTCCCTGAGATTTAGCTCCTCCTGCGTGAAAATATACTTCAAACTCTTGTGATCCGTGTATACTTCACAATGGTTTCCAATGAGAAAATGTCTCCAAGTCTTCAATGCATGCACTACGGCTGCTAACTCCAAATCATGCGTGGCATAATTCAACTCATGAGGTTTCAGCTATTGTGAAGCATACGAAACAACTCTTCCCTCCTGCATAAGCACTTCTCCAAGTCCTCGACGTGAAGCGTCACAATACACCTCATAATCCTTGCTCTGATCTGGCAGAATCAATACCGGTGATGTAACCAAACGTTTCTTCAACTCCTGGAAACTGGCCTCACATTCCTCAGTCCATTTGAACTTGGTATCCTTCTTCAACAACTCCGTCATAGGCTTCGCAATTTTTGAGAAATTCTCAATGAATCTCCGGTAGTATCCTGCAAGTCCAAGAAAACTCCGGATCTCTCCAACTGTTGTTGGTGCTTCCCAATTTGTCACAGTGACAACCTTGGTGGGATCTACTGCTATACCTTCTCCGGATATAACGTGTCCGAGGAATCCAACTTACTTCAACCAAAACTCACATTACTGAACTTGGCATATAACTGATGTTCTCTGAGCTTCTCAAGTACCAAATGCAAATGCTCCTTATGCTCCTCATCGTTCTTTGAGTAGACTAAAATATCATCAATGAACACCACGACGAACTTATCCAAAAACTCCATAAACACCTTGTTCATCATGTTCATGAAATATGCAGGTGCGTTAGTCAGACCAAATGACATAACGATATACTCGTACAGCCCATACCTAGTGGTAAAAGCCGTCTTAGGTATATCCTGCTCTCGAATCTTCAACTGATGGTATCCTGATCGTAGATCGATCTTGGAAAATACCTTAGCTCCTTGCAATCGATCGAATAGATCATTGATCATCGGCAGTGGGTACTTGTTCTTGATTGTTACTTCGTTCAATCCTCGATAATCAACAACCATCCTTAAGGACCCATCCTTCTTCTCAACTAGAAGTACTAGCGATCCCCAAGGTGAAGAACTTGGGTGAATATAACCTTTATCCAGTAACTCCTTAATCTGCTTCTTAATCTCCTCCAAATCTTTTGCGGGCATCTTGTATGGTCTCTTAGATATGGGCCCTGTGCCTGGCAAAAGCTCAATCAAAAACTCAATATCTCTATCCGGTGGCATGCCTGGCAACTCCTCCGGAAATACGTCAGGGAAATCCTTCACCAATGGTACTTCCTCCTGCACAACTCCTGATAAGGAATTTACTTGAGTCCTCTTCGGCACATGCCGGGATACATACTTGATCCTTCTTCCTTCTGGCGTTGTAAGAAAAATTGACTTACTGGCGCATTCAATGTTCCCTCCATACTTCGATAACCAATCCATGCCTAATATCACATCTAATCCTTGAGATTCCAATACTATTAGGTCCGAGGGAAATACATAGTTACCAATCCTTAATGGTAACTGATCACACCATAGACTAGCCATATACTCTGCTCCAGGCGAGGTTACTAACATGGGTGTCCTAAGGGCTTGGGTTGGCAGTTTATACTTGTTGGGGAATATCGTAATTTCAAAAAATTTCCTACGCGCACGCAAGATCATGGTGATGCATAGCAACGAGGGGGAGAGTCTGATCTACATACCCTTGTAGATCGCAACGGAAGCGTTGACACAACGTAGAGGAAGTAGTTGTACGTCTTCTTCCCGATCCGACCGATCTAAGCACCGTTACTCCGGCACCTCCGAGTTCTTAGCACACGTACAGCTCGATGACGATCCCCGGGCTCCGATCCAGCAAAGCTTCGGGGAGGAGTTCCGTCAGCACGACGGCGTGGTGACGATCTTGATGTTCTACCGACGCAGGGCTTCGCCTAAGCACTACAACGATATGATCGAGGTGGAATATGGTGGCAAGGGGCACCGCACACGGCTAAGGAACGATCTCAATGATCAACTTGTGTGTCCAGAGGTGCCCCTGCCTCCGTATATAAAGGAGCCAAGGGGGAGAGGTGCGCCGGCCAGGAGGAGGGCGCAGGAGGAGTCCTACTCCTACCGGGAGTAGGACTCCCCCCCAATCCTATTCCAACTAGGATTCCCAAGGGGGAAAGAGGGAGAGGGGTGGCCGGCCACCTTTCCTAGTCCTAATAGGACTAGGGGAGGGGGGAGGCGCGCAGCCCTTACGGGCAGCCCTTTCACCTTTCCACTAAGGCCCACTAAGGCCCATATGATTCCCGGGGGTTTCCGGTAACCTCCCGGTACTCCGGTAAAATCCCGATTTCACCCGGAACACTTCCGATGTCCAAACATAGGCTTCCAATATATCAATCTTTATGTCTCGACCATTTCGAGACTCCTCGTCATGTCCGTGATCACATCCGGGACTTCGAACAACCTTCGGTACATCAAAATGCATAAACTCATAATAACTGTCATCGTAACGTTAAGCGTGCGGACCCTACGGTTCGAGAACGATGTAGACATGACCGAGACACGTCTCCGGTCAATAACCAATAGCGGGACCTGGATGCCCATATTGGCTCCTACATATTCTACGAAGATCTTTTATCGGTCAGACCACATAACAACATACGTTGTTCCCTTTGTCATCGGTATGTTACTTGCTCGAGATTCGATCGTCGGTATCCAATACCTAGTTCAATCTCGTTACCGACAAGTCTCTTTACTCGTTCCGTAATACATCATCCCACAACTAACATATTAGTTGTAATGCTTGCAAGGCTTATGTGATGTGTATTACCGAGAGGGCCCAGAGATACCTCTCCGACAGTCGGAGTGACAAATCCTAATCTCGAAATACGCCAACCCAACATCTACCTTTGGAGACACCTGTAATGCTCCTTTATAATCACCCAGTTACGTTGTGACGTTTGGTAGCACCCAAAGTGTTCCTCCGACAAACGGGAGTTGCATAATCTCATAGTCATAGGAACATGTATAAGTCATGAAGAAAGCAATAGCAACATACTAAACGATCGGGTGCTAAGCTAATGGAATGGGTCATGTCAATCAGATCATTCAACTAATGATGTGACCTCGTTAATCAAATAACAACTCATTGTTCATGGCCAGGAAACATAACCATCTTTGATTAACGAGCTAGTCAAGTAGAGGCATACTAGTGACACTTTGTTTGTCTATGTATTCACACATGTATTATGTTTCCGGTTAATACAATTCTAGCATGAATAATAAACATTTATCATGATTATAAGGAAATAAATAATAACTTTTATTATTGCCTCTAGGGCATATTTCCTTCAGTCTCCCACTTGCACTAGAGTCAATAATCTAGATTACACTGTAATGATTCTAACACCCATGGAGCCTTGGTGTTGATCATGTTTTGCTCGTGGAAGAGGCTTAGTCAACGGGTCTGCAACATTCAGATCCGTATGTATCTTGCAAATCTCTATGTCTCCCACCTGGACTAGATCCCGGATGGAGTTGAAGCGTCTCTTGATGTGTTTGGTCCTTTTGTGAAATCTGGATTCCTTTGCCAAGGCAATTGCACCAGTATTGTCACAAAAGATTTTCATTGGACCCGATGCATTAGGTATAACACCTAGATCGGATATGAACTCCTTCATCCAGACTCCTTCGTTCGCTGCTTCCGAAGCAGCTATGTACTCCGCTTCACACGTAGATCCCGCTACGACGCTTTGTTTAGAACTGCACCAACTGACAGCTCCACCATTTAATGTAAACACGTATCCGGTTTGCGATTTAGAATCGTCCGGATCAGTGTCAAAGCTTGCATCAACGTAACCTTTTACGGTGAGCTCTTTGTCACCTCCATATACGAGAAACATATCCTTAGTCCTTTTCAGGTATTTCAGGATGTTCTTGACCGCTGTCCAGTGATCCACTCCTGGATTACTTTGGTACCTCCCTGCTAAACTTATAGCAAGGCACACATCAGGTCTGGTACATAGCATTGCATACATGATAGATCCTATGGCTGATGCATAGGGAGCATCTTTCATATTCTCTCTATCTTCTGCAGTGGTCGGGCATTGAGTCTTACTCAACTTCACACCTTGTAACACAGGCAAGAACCCTTTCTTTGCTTGATCCATTTTGAACTTCTTCAAAATTTTGTCAAGGTATGTGCTTTGTGAAAGTCCAATTAAGCGTCTTGATCTATCTCTATAGATCTTAATACCTAATATGTAAGCAGCTTCACCGAGGTCTTTCATTGAAAAACTTTTATTCAAGTATCCATTTATGCTATCCAGAAATTCTATATCATTTCCAATCAGCAATATGTCATCCACATATAATATCAGAAATGCTACAGAGCTCCCACTCACTTTCTTGTAAATACAGGCTTCTCCGTAAGTCTGTATAAAACCAAATGCTTTGATTACACTATCAAAACGTTTATTCCAACTCCGAGAGGCTTGCACCAGTCCATAAATGGATCGCTGGAGCTTGCACACTTTGTTAGCTCCCTTTGGATCGACAAAACCTTCCGGTTGCATCATATACAACTCTTCTTCCAGAAATCCATTCAGGAATGCAGTTTTGACATCCATCTGCCAAATTTCATAATCATAAAATGCGGCAATTGCTAACATGATTCGGACGGACTTAAGCATTGCTACGGGTGAGAAGGTCTCATCGTAGTCAATCCCTTGAACTTGCCGAAAACCTTTTGTGACAAGTCGAGCTTTGTAGACAGTAACATTACCATCAGCGTCAGTCTTCTTCTTAAAGATCCATTTATTCTCAATTGCTTGCCGATCATCGGGCAAGTCAACCAAAGTCCATACTTTGTTCTCATACATGGATCCCATCTCAGATTTCATGGCTTCAAGCCACTTTGCGGAATCTGGGCTCACCATCGCTTCTTCATAGTTCGTAGGTTCATCATGATCTAGTAGCATGACTTCCAGAATAGGATTACCGTACCACTCTAGTGCGGATCTTACTCTGGTTGATCTACGAGGTTCAGTGGTATCTTGATCTGAAGTTTCATGATCATTATCATTGGCTTCCTCACTAACTGGTGTAGGTGTCACTGAAACAGTTTTCTGTGATGAACTACTTTCCAGTAAGGGAGCAGGTACAGTTACCTCATCAAGTTCTACTTTCCTCCCACTCACTTCTTTCGAGAGAAACTCCTTCTCTAGAAAGGATCCATTCTTAGCAACTAATGTCTTGCCTTCGGAGTGATAGAAGGTGTACCCAACGGTTTCCTTTGGGTATCCTATGAAGACACATTTCTTCGATTTGGGTTCGAGCTTATCAGGTTGAAGCTTTTTCACATAAGCATCACAGCCCCAAACTTTAAGAAACGACAACTTTGGTTTCTTGCCAAACCACAGTTCATAAGGCGTCGTCTCAACGGATTTTGATGGTGACTTTTTAACGTGAATGCAGCCGTCTCTAGAGCATAACCCCAAAACGATAGCGGTAAATCAGTAAGAGACATCATAGATCGCACCATATCTAGTAAAGTACGATTACGACGTTCGGACACACCATTACGCTGTGGTGTTCCGGGTGGCGTGAGTTGCGAAACTATTCCATAGTTTTTCAAATGTACACCAAACTCGTAACTCAAATATTCTCCTCCACGATCAGATAGTAGAAACTTTATTTTCTTGTTATGATGATTTTCAACTTCACTCTGAAATTCTTTGAACTTTTCAAATGTTTCAGACTTATGTTTCATTAAGTAGATATATCCATATCTGCTTAAATCATCTATGAAGGTGAGAAAATAATGATATCCGCCACGAGCCTCAATATTCATCGGACCACATACATCGGTATGTATGATTTCCAACAAATCTGTTGCTCTCTCCATAGTATCGGAGAACGGTGTTTTAGTCATCTTGCCCATGAGGCACGGTTCGCAAGTACCAAGTGATTCATAATCAAGTGGTTCCAAAAGTCCATCAGTATGAAATTTCTTCATGCGCTTTACACCGATATGACCTAAACGACAGTGCCACAAATAAGTTGCACTTTCATTATCAACTCTGCATCTTTTGGCTTCAACATTATGAATATGTGTATTACTACTATCGAGATTCAATAAAAATAGACCACTCTTCAAGGGTGCATGACCATAAAAGATATTACTCATATAAATAGAACAACCATTATTCTCTGATTTAAATGAATAACCGTCTCGCATTAAACAAGATCCAGATATAATGTTCATGCTCAACGCTGGCACCAAATAACAATTATTTAGGTCTAATATTAATCCCGAAGGTAGATGTAGAGGTAGCGTGCCGACCGCGATCACATCGACTTTGGAACCGTTTCCCACGCGCATCGTCACCTCGTCCTTTGCCAGTGCCCGCTTATTCCGTAGTCCCTGTTTCGAGTTGCAAATATTAGCAACAGAACCAGTATCAAATACCCAGGTGCTACTGCGAGCTCTAGTAAGGTACACATCAATAACATGTATATCACATATACCTTTGTTCACCTTGCCATCCTTCTTATCCGCCAAATACTTGGGGCAGTTCCGCTTCCAGTGACCAGTCTGCTTGCAGTAGAAGCACTCAGTTTCAGGCTTAGGTCCAGACTTGGGTTTCTTCTCCTGAGCAGCAACTTGCTTGCCGTTCTTCTTGAAGCTCCCCTTCTTCTTCCCTTTGCCCTTTTTATTGAAACTAGTGGTCTTGTTAACCATCAACACTTGATGCTCCTTCTTGATTTCTACCTCCGCGGCTTTCAGCATTGCGAAGAGCTCGGGAATAGTCTTGTTCATCCCTTGCATATTATAGTTCATCACGAAGCTCTTGTAGCTTGGTGGCAGTGATTGGAGAATTCTGTCAATGATGCAATCATCCGGAATATTAACTCCCAATTGAATCAAGTGATTATTATACCCAGACATTTTGAGTATATGCTCACTGACATAACTGTTCTCCTCCATCTTGCAGCTATAGAACTTATTGGAGACTTCATATCTCTCAATCTGGGCATTTGCTTGAAATATTAACTTCAACTCCTGGAACATCTCATATGCTCCATGACGTTCAAAACATCGTTGAAGTCCCGATTCTAAACCGTAAAGCATGGCACATTGAACTATCGAGTAGTCATCAGCTTTGCTCTGCCAGACGTTCATAACATCTGGTGTTGCTCCAGCAGCAGGCCTGGCACCCAGCGGTGCTTGCAGGACGTAATTCTCCTGTGCAGCAATGAGGATAATCCTCAAGTTACGGACCCAGTCCATGTAATTGCTACCATCATCTTTCAACTTTGCTTTCTCAAGGAACGCATTAAAATTCAATGGAACAACAGCACGAGCCATCTATCTACAATCAACATAAACAAGCAAGATACTATCAGGTACTAAGTTCATGATAAATTTAAGTTCAATTAATCATATTACTTAAGAACTCCCACTTAGATAGACATCCCTCTAATCTTCTAAGTGATTACGTGATCCAAATCAACTAAACCATAACCGATCATCACGTGAGATGGAGTAGTTTTCAATGGTGAACATCGTTTATGTTGATCATATCTACTATATGATTCACGCTCGACCTTTCGGTCTCCGTGTTCCGAGGCCATATCTGCATATGCTAGGCTCGTCAAGTTTAACCTGAGTATTCTGCTTGTGCAAAACTGGCTTGCACCCGTTGTAGATGGACGTAGAGCTTATCACACCCGATCATCACATGGTGTCTGGGCACGACGAACTTTGGCAACGGTGCATACTCAGGGAGAACACTTATTGATAATTTAGTGAGAGATCATCTTATAATGCTACCGTCAATCAAAGCAAGATAAGATGCATAAAAAGATAAACATCACATGCAATCAATTTAAGTGATATGATATGGCCATCATCATCTTGTGCTTGTGATCTCCATCTCCGAAGCACCGTCATGATCACCATCGTCACCGGCGCGACACCTTGATCTCCATCGTAGCATCGTTGTCGTCTCGCCAATCTTATGCTTCCACGACTATCACTACCGTTTAGTAATAAAGTAAAGCATTACATCGCGATTGCATTGCATACAATAAAGCGACAACCATATGGCTCCTGCCAGTTGCCGATAACTCGTTTACAAAACATGATCATCTCATACAATAAAATTCAGCATCATGCCTTGACCATATCACATCACAACATGCCCTGCAAAAACAAGTTAGACGTCCTCTACTTTGTTGTTGCAAGTTTTACGTGGCTGCTACGGGCTTAAGTAAGAACCAATCTCACCTACGCATCAAAACCACAACGATAGTTTGTCAAATAGACTCCGTTTTAACCTTCGCAAAGACCGGGCGTAGCCATACTTGGTTCAACTAAAGTTGGAGAGACAGTCGCCCGCAAGCCATCTATGTGCAAAGCACGTCGAGGGAACCAGTCTCGCGTAAGCGTACACGTAAGGTTGGTCCGGGTCGTCTCGTCCAACAATACCGCCGAACCAAAGTATGACATGCTGGTAGGCAGTATGACTTGTATCGTCCACAACTCACTTGTGTTCTACTCGTGCAAATAACATCAAACCATAAAACCTAGGCTCGGATACCACTGTTGGGGAACGTAGTAATTTCAAAAAATTCCCTATGCGCACGCAAGATCATGGTGATGCATAGCAACGAGGGGGAGAGTCTGATCTACATACCCTTGTAGACCGCAACGGAAGCGTTGACACAACGTAGAGGAAGTAGTCGTACGTCTTCTTCCCGATCCGACCGATCTAAGCACCGTTACTCCGGCACCTCCGAGTTCTTAGCACACGTACAGCTCGATGACGATCCCCGGGCTCCGATCCAGCAAAGCTTCGGGGAGGAGTTCCGTCAGCACGACGGCGTGGTGACGATCTTGATGTTCTACCAACGCAGGGCTTCGCCTAAGCACTACAACGATATGATCGAGGTGGAATATGGTGGCAAGGGGCATCGCACACGGCTAAGGAACGATCTCAATGATCAACTTGTGTGTCCAGAGGTGCCCCTGCCTCCGTATATAAAGGAGCCAAGGGGGAGAGGTGCGCCGGCCAGGAGGAGGGCGCAGGAGGAGTCCTACTCCTACCGGGAGTAGGACTCCCCCCCCAATCCTATTCCAACTAGGATTCCCAAGGGGGAAAGAGGGAGAGGGGTGGCCGGCCACCTTTCCTAGTCCTAATAGGACTAGGGGAGGGGGGAGGCGCGCAGCCCTTATGGGCAGCCCTTTCACCTTTCCACTAAGGCCCACTAAGGCCCATATGATTCCCGGGGGGTTTCGGTAACCTCCCGGTACTCCGGTAAAATCCCGATTTCACCCGGAACACTTCCGATGTCCAAACATAGGCTTCCAATATATCAATCTTTATGTCTCGACCATTTTGAGACTCCTCGTCATGTCCGTGATCACATCCGGGACTCCGAACAACCTTCGGTACATCAAAATGCATAAACTCATAATAACTGTCGTCGTAACGTTAAGCGTGCGGACCCTACGGTTCGAGAACAATGTAGACATGACCGAGACACGTCTCCGGTCAATAACCAATAGCGGGACTTGGATGCCCATATTGGCTCCTACATATTCTACGAAGATCTTTTATCGGTCAGACCGCATAACAACATACGTTGTTCCCTTTGTCATCGGTATGTTACTTGCCCGAGATTCGATCGTCGGTATCCAATACCTAGTTCAATCTCGTTACCGGCAAGTCTCTTTACTCGTTCCGTAATACATCATCTCACAACTAACATATTAGTTGTAATGCTTGCAAGGCTTATGTGATGTGTATTACCGAGAGGGCCCAGAGATACCTCTCCGACAGTCGGAGTGACAAATCCTAATCTTGAAATACGCCAACCCAACATCTACCTTTGGAGACACCTGTAATGCTCCTTTATAATCACCCAGTTACGTTGTGACGTTTGGTAGCACCCAAAGTGTTCCTCCGGCAAACGGGAGTTGCATAATCTCATAGTCATAGGAACATGTATAAGTCATGAAGAAAGCAATAGCAACATACTAAACGATCGGGTGCTAAGCTAATGGAATGGCTCATGTCAATCAGATCATTCAACTAATGATGTGACCTCGTTAATCAAATAACAACTCATTGTTCATGGTCAGGAAACATAACCATCTTTGATTAACGAGCTAGTCAAGTAGAGGCATACTAGTGACACTTTGTTTGTCTATGTATTCACACATGTATTATGTTTCTGGTTAATACAATTCTAGCATGAATAATAAACATTTATCATGATTATAAGGAAATAAATAATAACTTTTATTATTGCCTCTAGGGCATATTTCCTTCAATACTTATCCACAAATCCCCTTGAGATGTATGAATGCGATGCACCAGTTTCAAAAAGAACGAGTGCAGTAAATGACTTAACCAAAAACTTACCTATTACTGCATCTGGCTGAGTTTCAACCTCCTCCACGTTAACGTGGTTCACCTGTCCCCTATTGAAAGGGTTCGGCTTCTTCCCAGAGCTTACATTGCCATTTCCACTCTGGACTTCAGGACATTCATTGGCCTAATGTCCAGTCTTCTGGCACTTATTGCAAGTGACTTGGCTCAGGTCTCTCTTGGCTGGCGTCGATGGGTTGGTACGGTTCTGGCCGTTGCTTCCTCCATTCCCGTTACCATTCTTGGGGCCACTATGATTGTGCGAGCTGCCTCCTCCATGGGTATGCTGAAAATGTCCTCCCGGTTTAGGGGTAAAACGTGGCTTCTGCTGAGCTCTAGAATTGTACTTCCCTTGTCCATACTTCCTCTTGCGATTTTCAATCTGCTGCTGCTTCCCTTCAATCATAAGAGCGTGATCTACCAACTCCTGGCAGTTGTTGAAGCTTGCTACCATCAACTGCATGCTCAACTCATCATTCAGTCCTTCCAGAAACTTCTCCTGCTTAGCTGCATCTGTAGCAACGTCATCTGGGGCATAACGTGCTAGCTTACTAAAGTCATCCACATACTGGCCAACTATCCGTCCTCCTTGGCGCAAGTTGCGAAACTTATGCTTCTTCATGGCCATAGCTCCTTCTGACACATGGGCAGTACGGAAAGCATGTTGAAATTGGTCCCATGTCATCGTGGCTATAGGGTAGGTGACAGTGTAATTCTCCCACCATGATGCTGCTAGTCCATCCAACAGATGTGCGGCAAAGCGCACCTTCTCAGCATCAGTACATCCTGTAGTGGTTAACTCCCTTCCAATCTTGCGGAGCCAATCATCTACTACTATAGGCTCAATGCTACTAGAGAACACCGGCGGATTCAGCCTAAGAAAACGGGTAAAGTGATCCACAGGTGGTGGCGGTGGTGGGTTGTTGTTGTTGTTCCCCTGATTCTGATTCTGGACTAGCAACTGCATCAACGTATTCTGTTGCTGGATCAACTGAGTGAGCTCCGGTGGGAAAGAAAATCCATTGTCACGTCTGGGAGGCATCTGGGGGGGGGGGTTAGAAAAGAGGAGAATATAGAATAGAATGAGGTCTAGAGGGAAAACACTACCCATGTGCACATGAGGCAAATGCAAACAAAATCACTTCATTCAATCAAACAAGGGCATACAACGGTCTATCTATCGTTACAAAAGTGCTCGGGCTACACTAGATACATGGGGAAATACTACTACTGATATGGGGGTCGACTAGAAAAACTGCTCCGATGAAGACTCCATGATATCTGCTCCGGCTTCATCAACATAGTCATCATCGCTATCGTCTGGGTCCGAGTCGGTGTCGTCGATGATGATGTAGTTCTCTGGACAAGTGCAATCTTCATCTTCTCCTCCAGTTGCGAGAAATCCCGTGAATATTTTTAGCTTCTTCTTCAGATCACCGTTCTTCTCCACAAGTGTTGCTATTTCCTCCTCATATCCATCGCGTGTAGACTTGAGTTCTTCTTCCAGCTCCGTGATCTTGGTCATGGCCTTCTTCAGGTCTATCATGCCTATGCACATCTGGTTCTCCTGGCGTCGAATGTGATGGTTTAACTCCTGGATGAAAGCTGCAATTGATCTATCCTTCCTGGTGTTGATCATCTCCCATTGCTCATCTCGGCGCCCACAAATCTAGTAGATAGTATCCTTGAGATCCTTGTGGTAGACTTCTCCAATGCGTCCCATAGTGATGTGGGCTGCCATGCTCTTTCCTAGAATCCAGGTTGGTGCATCAAAGGAAAACTCTATGGGCTCAGTGACGGGCATGAACGTCCTTCCTGGAACTTGAACTTGAATCATCCAGCGCTCCTCTTCAGGCGAAGTGGCGTTGTAGGTTCTGGTGAAGCTTGGTACTCCGATGTACAGGTATCTAGTGACTTCTTTCAAGTGACGTCCAGAGGGTGTATTTTCATCCGGTTGCGTGAACTTGTTCCTTACATCCGCCATCCTAAAAGAGTAGAAAAGATGAGGAGTCAGAAATTAGAAGAGGGAGTATTGATCTAGGGCTTTAGCTTAGTGGTCGTGTCCTACAGTCAGCGTGTGCTCTGATACCATCTTGTAGCGACCAGACCTCAAACAGTCTGATCTCTGTGCTTTAGTGTCATCCCTGGATCAGTAATGCTGACACGCACAGTACTTGAAGGATTTATAACAGAGTAGCAATCACACACTTATTACATCGAATGTCTCAAAAGAGAACTTATTACAATAAATATGGCTTAAGGCCATCTAATAACGATAATAGCGGAAGGCTTGGAAGATAAGTGAGTCCATCAACTCCAATGGCATCACTGAGTATAGAACCACGACCTAAAGGCACCTTACTCGTCGTCTGAAAAGTCTGCAACATGAACGTTGCAGCCCAAAAACGGGTCAGCACATGGAAGATGCTGGCAATGTAACACATAGAGAGTAATGGAAGAATAAAGCTATACTACATGCATATATGGCTGGTGGAAAGCTCTATGGTTATAGTTTTGCGTAAAGCCAATTTTTCCCTACTACAAAGGTATAAATATTATTTAACTATCATGGTAGTTGTTAAACATTGAGAGTGTAGACACCCTCTCAATCCCAATTTAGTATCATCATTAAAACCCAACAGTATTAATTCAAAGTAACATGATGAGAATCACATGATAATCCAAGTACTAGATACTCAAGACGTCCATAACCGGGGACATGGCTAACCATGATTAGTTTATACACTCTGCAGAGGTTTGCGCACTTTTCCCCACAAGACTCGATCTCCTCCGTTGGGATTCTCGCACTACATGGTGTTTGAGAAACGGATGACCGAGACATAGTCTTTCAAAAGCACTAGCACCTTACGATCGGGTAGACAGTACCAACCTGCATCCCCTACATCTGCTACTCTACCACTGTAAGAGTTCGCACGGCTTAATCGACTATGCTAGAGCCCATAGTAGCTTGTGGCTGCACACGGAAGTTTCTAGTATGAATAAATCTCATGATCCCTTTGAGCCTGGGTGGCGGTCCATAAAGAAAAACAGGCAATCGCTGGAATACCCAGGTGCCTCAATCCACCCAGATGTGTGTTTAAGTTGCCACCTTAAATAAACCATTTATTTATCAATCTCACATCTGTCATGGATACACTCTCCCAATCCACGTCTACTAGCATAGCATGGCATAATAAGCAAACGTAGAAGTAACTCCCAAGGGTTGATAATAAAACAGGTAATAGGTTCTACCTCATCTACTTCCCAAAACCCACATATTAATCGGATCCTAATCGTGCAATTGTTTGAGGATTGATCTAATGCAATAAAACTGGGTAGTAAAGAGGTATGATCAAAGTGTTACTTGCCTTGCTGATGATCCGTGAAACCTAGAGATTCGAAATAGCAAGCGGCGCACTTCGGGTACTCTATCGCAAATAAACAAGCATACAATAATTACTCATCTAATGCATGGGTAAAACTCAAATAAGAAAACTAACCAGAAAGTTAACCTTAAGAACTCCGGTTTGTAAAAATATTCAAATCGAACGAAGCAACGAAAGTCAAACGGCGAAAGGAACAAACTTCGTTTACTAATCTGGATCTAAGTCAAATTTTACAGATGCAAAAACTTGTTTGAGTTGGTTAAACGGAAGGAGGGTTTCGAGACGAAACTCCAGGCGCTAGAATCGCCTGATTTCGATAAACGAGCGAAAAGTTATACTAGAACGAAAATCGGATCAGAAATCGCGATCAGAAATAACCGCGGAAAAAAATCCGAGAAAAAGAAAAACTGACGAACAGATTAACGAACGAACGTTCGTTAACTGAAACTAAACGACGAATTCGCCCGTTAAAACGAACGAACGGGCGAACGCTTGCTAAATAAATAAACCAGAAAATAAAACTGATCTATTCATAAAAAACGAATCTAGGGTTTTCTAAAAAAACGGATCGGTTTCTTTAGAAAAACTGGGGCGGCGGGCGGCTACCTCAGCTCGGGCTCCGGCGAGGTCCGGCGAGGTTCCTGCGGGGCTCCGGTGGCGGTGGGCGCGTGAGGTGGCGGGGCGGCGGCGCAAGGCGGCGGGGCGGCGGCAAGTGGCGGCGCGTGCGGCGAGGGGCTGCGGCGGTGGCGACTCAGGGCTCCAGGGGGGGCCCCCGGGGTGGTATTTAAAGGGGGGAGGCGGCGGCGGCTCCGACTAGGGGAGGGGTTCGGGTGGCGGCGGCGGCTCGGACTCTCCCGAGTCCGACGGCGGCACAGGACGGGGAGGCGGTGGCGCGGGCGGGCCGGCCTGGCTCGGCTGGGCTTCGGCCCAGTCGGGCGCGCGGGAGGCTTTTTAAAAAAAATCCCGCCGAACTAAGAAAAAACCTAGAGAAATAAATAAAAATCAAAAAATGCCAAACCAAATTTTCACCGTCTAAATAAAATATTTAGAACAGGATGAAGATTTTCTTGGCCCTAAAATGCAGTTTTGAAAACGTGCATTTTTTCCTGAATTCAAATAAAATAGCGAGAAAACTCCAAAATAAAATCTTACTTGATTTTTTATTAAACCTTCAATATTTCTTTATTTTGGGAAAGTCATTTTATTCCCTCTCTCATATTTTTATTATAGAAATAATTGAAGATAGAATAAATAAAATCAATGATCCTATTTTCAAAATTTGAGAAAAACCCAAATATGAAAATAACGAAATTCCCAACTCTCTCCGTGGGTGCTTGAGTTGCGTAGAATTTCTGGATCAGGCCAAAAGTAAATAAAATATGATATGCAGTGATGACCTAATGTATAACATTCCAAATTGAAAATTTGGGATGTTACAAGGTTGCTAGTAGTGTTAATTACTCCTTGTAGTTGATGCTAGTTGGTTTAATTGGTGGAAGATCATATGTTCAGATCCTATATGCATATTAATACCCCTCCGATTATGATCATGTTTATGCTTTATGATTAGTTACGTTTGTTCCTGAGGACATGGGAGAAGTCTTTCTATTTGTAGTCATGTGAATTTGGTATTCATTCGATATTTTGATGAGATGTATGTTGTCTCTCCTCTAGTGGTGTTATGTGAACGTCGACTACATGACACTTCACCATTATTTGGGCCTAGAGGAAGGCATTGTGGAGTAATAAGTAGATGATGGGTTGCTAGAGTGACAGAAGCTTAAACCCTAGTTTATGTGTTGCTTCGTAAGGGGCTGATTTGGATCCATATGTTTCATGCTATGGTTAGGTTTACCTTAATACTTTTGTTGTAGTTGCAGATGCTTGCAATAGAGGTTAATCATAAGTGGGATGCTTGTCCAAGTAAGGGCAGCACCCAAGCACCGGTCCACCCACATACCAAATTATCAAAGTACCGAACGCGAATCATATGAACGTGATGAAAACTAGCTTGACGATATTCCCATGTGTCCTCGGGAGCGCTTTTCTCTATATAAAAGTTTGTCTAGGCTTGTCCTTTGCTATAAAAAGGATTGGGCCACCTTGCTGCACTTTATTTACTTTTGTTACTTGTTGCTCGTTACAAACTATCCTATTACAAAACTATCTGTTACCACTTATTTCAGTACTTGCAGAGAATACCTTGCTGGAAACCGCTTATCATTTCCTTCTGCTCCTCGTTGGGTTCGACACTCTTACTTATCGAAAGAACTACGATAGATCCCCTATACTTGTGGGTCATCAGCGCCAGAAAAGAGCTTGATGTCTACTACACAACCTTCTTCTTGTAGACGTTGTTGGGCCTCCAAGTGCAGAGGTTTGTAGGACGGTAGCAAATTTCCCTCAAGTGGATGACCTAAGGTTTATCAATCCGTGGGATGCGTAGGATGAAGATGGTCTCTCTCAAGCAACCCTGAGACCAAATAAAAAAGAGTCTCTTGTGTCCCCAACACACCCAATAAAATGGTAAATTGTATAGGCGCACTAGTTCGGCGAAGAGATGGTGATACAAGTGCAATATGGATGGTAGATATAGGTTTTTGTAATCTGAAAATATAAAAACAGCAAGGTAACTAATGATAAAAGTGAGCGAAAACGGTATTGCACTGCTTCGAAACAAGGCCTAGGGTTCATACTTTCACTAGTGCAAGTTCTCTCAATAATAATAACATAATTGGATCATCTAACTATCCCTCAACATGCAACAAAGAGTCACTCCAAAGTCACTAATAGAAGAGAACAAACGAAGAGATTATTGTAGGGTACGAAACCACCTCAAAGTTATTCTTTCCGATCAATCCATTGGGCTATTCCTATAAGTGTCACAAACAACCCTAGAGTTCATAGTAAAATAACACCTTAAGACACAAATCAACCAAAACCCTAATGTCACCTAGATACTCCAGTGTCACCTCAATTATCCGCGGGTATAATTATACGATATGCATCACACAATCTCAGATTCGTCTATTCAACCAACACAAAGAACTTCAAAGAGTGCCCCAAAGTTTCTACCGGAGAGTCAAGACGAAAACATGTGCCAACCCCTATGCATAAGGTCACAAGGTCACATAACTCGCAAGTTGATCACCAAAACATACATCAAGTGGATCACGTGAATATCCCATTGTCACCACAGATAAGCACATGCAAGACATACATCAAGTGTTCTCAAATCCTTAAAGACTCAATCCGATAAGATAACTTCAAAAGGAAAACTCAATTCATCACAAGGAGATAGAGGGGGGAGAAACATCATAAGATCCAACTATAATAGCAAAGCTCGTGGTACATCAAGATCGTGCCATATCAAGAACACGAGAGAGAGAGGGACAGAGAGAGGGAGAGAGAGAGAGGGAGAGAGAGATCAAACACATAGCTACTGGTACATACCCTCAGCCCCGAGGGTGAACTACTCCCTCCTCGTCATGGAAAGCGTCGGGATGATGAAGATGGCCACTGGTGATGGATTCCCCCCTACGGCAGGGTGCCGGAACAGGGCCCCGATTGGTTTTTGGTGGCTACAGAGGCTTGCGGCGGCGGAACTCCCGATCTAGGTTATTTTCTGGAGGTTTATGTATTTATAGGAATTTTTGGCGTCGGTCTCATGTCAGGAGGGGTCTCCGAGTCGTCCATGAGATAGGGGAACGTGCCCAGGAGGTAGGGCACGCCCTCCACCCTCATGGATGGCTCGAGACTCTTCTGGCCCAACTCTTTTACTCCGGGGACTTCTTTTGGTCCATCAAAAATCATCAAAAATTGGCACGTCAATTCGACTCCATTTGGTATTCCTTTTCTGTAAAACTCAAAAACAAGGAAAAACAGAAACTGTCACTGGGCTCTAGGTTAATATGTTAGTCCCAAAAATCATATAAAATAGCATATAAAACATCCAAGATTGATAATATAATAGCATAGAACAATCAAAAATTATAGATACATTGGAGACGTATCATTCGTTCCCTGAAAACACAACCAGCACAACTATCTAGGAAGTCCCTGGAAGCATCTGTTAGTCCATTATAGAAGATATCAAGTATTTCATTTTTCTTAAGAGGGTGATCAGGCAAAGCATTAAGTAGCTGGCAAAGCCTCCCCCAAGCTTGTGGGAGGCTCTCTTCTTTAGTTTGCACAAATTTAAATATTTCCTGTAAGGCAGCTTGTTTCATATGAGCAGGAAAATATTTTTCAGAGAAGTAATAAATTATATCCTAGGGACTACGCACACAACCAGGAGTAAGAGTATTGTACCATGCTTTAGCATCACCCTTTAATGAGAAAGGAAATAATTTGAGAATAAAGTAATAACGAGTTTTCTCATCATGAGTAAAAAGGGTGGCTATATCATTCAACTTAGTAAGATGTGCCACAACAGTTTCAGTTTCATAACCATGGAAAGATCAGATTCAACCAAAGTAATTAACTTTGGGTCGACACAGAATTCATAATCCTTATCATCAATATAGATAGGTGAAGTAGCAAACTTAGGATCACATTTCATTATAGCATTCAGAGATTTTTATTTATACTTGCATAGTAATTTCTCTAGATCATCTCTATCAATACAAGCAAGAATATCTCTAGTTGCTTCTTCACTCATAACATAACCTTCTGGTACCTTAGGCAATTCATATCTAGCAAGGCTAGTTCTAGCAGGTGTTTCGGGAATTTCAGTTTCAAGCTCATCATCAAATTCAACAACATCATGTTGTATAACTCTAGCAATTTGTTCATCAAGGAAATCACCAAGTGGCACATCATCATTATCAAGCAAGGTACTAGCATCATCATAAGCATCATTCATAGTAGAAGTAGCATCATGAATAACTTGCGACATATCAGGATTAATAGCATGTGGTGGTGTTGCAAGTTTACTCGTAACAGAAGGTGAATCTAAAGCAGAACTGGATGGCAGTTCCTTACCTCCCCTCATCTTAGAGGGATAAATCTTAGTCTTTGGATCCTTCAAATTCTTCATAGTGATAATATGATAATAATCCCAAGTGACTCAACAAATATAGCTATGCTCCCCGACAACAGCGCCAGAAAAAGGTCTTGATAACCCACAAGTATAGGGGATCGCAACAGTTTTCGAGGTTAGAGTATTCAACCCAAATTTATATATTCGACACAAGGGGAGCCAAAGAATATTTGAAGGTATTAGAAGCTGAGTTGTCAATTCAACCACACCAGGAGATTAATTATCTGCAGCAATATGATCAGTAGCAAAGTAGTTTGATAGTTTCGATAGTAGTGACAATAGCAATGATAACAGTAACAGTGATAGCAATAATTTGTAGCTAGTGTAACAGTGATGACAGCAGTTATTTGTAGCAAGTGTAACAGTCATGATAGCAATAGTAATGCAGCAAGATCAATAAGGATAAATTCGTAGGCATTGGATCAGTGACTTGTTGGATGATATTCATCATGTGACAGTTATAACCTAGGGCGATACGGCACTAGCTCCAGTTCATCGATATAATGTAGGCATGTATTCCGTAAATAGTCATATGTGCTTTATTAAAAGAACTTGCATGACATCTTTTGTCCTACCCTTCCGTGGCAGCGGGGTCCATATTGGAAACTAAGGGATAATAAGGCCTCCTTTTAATACAGAACCGGAACAAAGCATTAACACATAGTGAATACATGAACTCCTCAAACTATGGTCATCACCGAGAGTGGGCCTGGTTGTTGTCACTCCGGGGTTGTCGGATCATAACCGTAGTAGGTGACTATAACTTGCAAGATCGGATCTAAAACATGGATATAATGATGAATTCATAAACGGTTCAGATCTGAAATCATGGCACCCGGGCCCAAAGTGACAAGCATTAAGCATAGAAAAGTCATAGCAACATCAATATAAGAACATTTTGGATACTAGGGATGAGGCCCTAACAAAACTAACTCGATTACATGATGAATCTCATCCAACTCCTCACTGACCAGGGAGCCTACGAAGGAAACTCACTCCCGTGGGGAGCATCATGGAATTGGCGATGGAGAAGGGTTGATGATGACGAAGAACGAAGACCCCCTCTCCGGAGCCCCAAATGGACTCCTTATCCGCCCTCGCAAGGAAGAACAGGGCTTGGCGGCGGCTCCGTCTCATGGCTCGCGATAATTCTTTCTTCCTGATTTTTTCTGGAATAATGCGATTTTATAGTATCAGGGGGGTCATCAGTGGGGCCACCAGGTGGGTACAACCCACCTGGGCGTGCCAGGAGAGGGGGGCGTGCCCTGGTGGGTTGTGCCCAACCAGGGGCCTGTTGGGGAACGCAGTAATTTCAAAAAAATTCCTACGCACACGCAAGATCATGGTGATGCATAGCAACGAGAGGGGAGAGTATTTTCTACGTACCCTCATAGGCCATAAGCGGAAGCGTTATGATAACGTGGTTGATGTAGTCGTATGTCTTCACGATCGACTGATCCTAGCACCGAAAGAACGACACCTCCACGATCTGCACACGTTCGGCTCAGTGACGTCCCACGAACTCATGATCCGGCAGAGTGTCGAGGGAGAGCTTTATCAGCACGACGGCGTGATGATGGTGACGATGATGCTACTGGAATAGGGCTTCGCCTAAGCACCGCTACGATATGACCGAGGTAGATTATGGTGGAGGGGGGCACTGCACACGGCTAAGAGATCAATGTTCAACTTGTGTGTATTGGGTGCCCCCTCCCCCGTATATAAAGGAGTGGAGGAGGGGAGGGCCGGCCCTCTACTATGGTGCGCCCTAGGGAGTCCTACTCTCACCGGGAGTAGGATTCCCCCCTTTCCAAGTAGGAGTAGGAGAGAAGGAAGGGAAGGAGAGAAGAGAAGGAAGGAGGGGGCGCCGCTCCTCCCCCTTAGTCCAATTCGGACTAGGCCTTGGGGGGCGCGCAGCCTGCCCGAGGCAGCCCCTCTCTCTTTCCCCTAAAGCCCGATAAGTCCCATATACTCTCTGGGGGGTTCCGGTAACCTCCTGGTACTCCGGAAAATGACCAAACTCATCCGGAACCATTCCGATGTCCGAACACAGGCTTCCAAAATATCGATCTTTATGTATCAACCATTTCGAGACTCCTCGTCATGTCCGTGATCAAATCCGGGACTCCGAACTACCTTCGGTTCATCAAAACACATAAACTCATAATACCGATCATCACCGAACGTTAAGCGTGCGGACCCTACGAGTTCAAGAACTATGTAGACATGACCGAGACATGTCTCCAGTCAATAACCAATAGCGGAACCTAGATGTTCATATTGGCTCCCACATATTCTACGAAGATCTTTATCGGTCAAACCGCATAACGATATACGTTGTTCCCTTTGTCATCGGTATGTTACTTGCCCGAGATTCGATCGTCGGTATCTCAATAACTAGTTCAATCTCATTACCGGCAAGTCTCTTTACTCATTCTGTAATGCTACATCCCGTAACTAACTCATTAGCTACACTGCTTGCAAGGCTTATATTGATGTGCATTACTGAGAGGGCCCAGAGATACCTCTCCGACAGTCGGAGTGACAAATCCTAATCTCGATCTATGCCAACTCAACAAACACCATCGGAGACACCTGTAGAGCACCTTTATAATCAACCAGTTACGTTGTGACGTTTGGTAGCACACAAAGTTTTCCTCCGACATTCGGGAGTTGCATGATCTAATGGTCATAGGAACATGTATAAGTTATGGAGAAAGCAATAGCAACAAACTAAACGATCATCATGCTAAGCTAATGGTTGGGTCAAGTTAATCACATCATTTTCTAAGGATGTGATCTCGTTAATCAAATGACAACTCATGTCCATGGTTAGGAAACATAACCATCATTGGTTCAACGAGCTAGTCAAGTAGAGGCATACTAGTGACATTCTGTTTGTCTATGTATTCACACATGTACTAAGTTTTCGGTTAATACAATTCTCGCATGAATAATAAAAATTTATCATGATATAAGGAAATATAAATAACAACTTTATTATTGCCTCTAGGGCATATTTCCTTCAGTCTCCCACTTGCACTAGAGTCAATAATCTAGTTCACATCTTCATGTGATTTAACACCAATAGTTCACATCTTTATGTGATTAGTTCACATCTCCATGTGACTAACACCCAAAGGGTTTACTAGAGTCAATAATCTAGTTCACATCGCTATGTGATTAACACCCAAAGAGTGATCATGTTTTGCTTGTGAGGGAAATTTAGTCAACAGGTCTGCCACATTCAGAGCCGTATGTATTTTGCAAATTTTCTATGTCTACAATGCTTTGCACGGAGCTACTCTAGATAATTGCTCCCACTTTCTATATGTATCTAGATCGAGACTTAGAGTCATCCAAACTGGTGTCAAAGCTTGCATCGACATAACTCTTTACGACAAACTCTTTGTCACCTCCATAACCGAGAAACATTTCCTTATGCCACTCAGGATATTTTTGACCGCTGTCTAGTGATCCACTCTTGGATCACTATTGTACCCTCTTCCCAAACTTATGGTGAGGTACACAATAGGTCTAGTACACAGCATAGCATACTTTATATAATCTATGACTGAGGCATAGGGCATGACTTTTCATTCTCTTTCTATTTTCTGCCGTGGCCGGGTTTTGAGTCATTACTCAACTTCACACCTTGCAACACAGGCAAGAACTCCTTTGACTTTTCCATTTTGAACTACTTCAAAATCTTGTCAAGGTATGTACTCATTTGAAATATATCAAGCGTCTTGATCTATCTCTATAGATCTTGATGCTCAATATGTAAGTAGTTTCATCGAGGTCTTTCTTTGAAAAACTCTTTTCAAACACTCCTTTATGCTTTCCAGAAAATTCTACATTATTTCCGATCAACAATATGTCATTCACATATACTTATCAGAAATGTTGTAGTGCTCCCACTCACTTTCTTGTAAATACAGGCTTCACCGCAAGTCTGTATAAAACCATATGCTTTGATCACTTTATCAAAGTATATATTCCAACTCCAAGATGATTGCACCAGTCCATAGATGGATCGCTGGAGCTAGCACACTTTGTTAGCACCTTTAGGATTGAAAAACCTTCTTGTTGCATCATATACAACTCTTCTTTAAGAAATCCATTAAGGAATGCATTTCTGACATCCATTTCCAGATTTCATAAAATGTGGCAATTGCTAACATGATTCGGACAGACTTAAACATCGCTACGAGTGAGAAAATCACATCGTAGTCAACATCTTGAACTTATCGAAAACCTTTTGCGACAATTGAGCTTTGTAGATAGTAACACTACTATCAGTGTCCGACTTCCTCTTGAAAATCCATTTATTCTCAATGGCTCACCGATCAACGGGCAAGTAAATCAAAGTCCATACTTTGTTCTAATACTTTGTTCTAATACATGGATCTCATCTCAAATTTCATGGCTTCAAGCCATTTCGCGGAATCTGGGCTCATCGTCGCTTCCTCATAGTTCGTAGGTTCGTCATGGTCAAGTAACATGACCTCCAGAATAGGATTACCATACCACTCTAGTGTGGAACGTATTCTGGTTGACCTACGAGGTTCAGTAGTAACTTGATCTGAAGTTTCATGATCAGCATCATTAACTTCCTCACTAATTGGTGTAGGAATCACTAGAACTGATTTCTGTGATGAACTACTTTCCAATTTGGGAGAAGGTAAAATTACCTCATCAAGTTTTACATTCCTCCCAATCACGTCTTTCGAGAGAAACTTCTTCTCTATAAAGGATCCATTCTTAGTAACGAATATCTTGCCTTCGGATCTGTGATAGAAGGTGTACCCAACAGTTTTCTTTGGGTATCCTATGAAGACGCATTTCTCCGATTTGGGTTTGAGCTTATCAGGTTGAAATTTTTTCACATAAGCATCGCAACCCCAAACTTTAAGAAATGACAACTTGGGTTTCTTGCCAAACCATAGTTCATAAGGTGTCGTCTCAACGGATTTAGATGGTGCCCTATTTAACGTGAATGCATCCGTCTCTAAAGCATGACCCTAAAACGATAGCGTTAAATCGGTAAGAGACATCATAGATCGCACCATATCTAATAAAGTACGGTTATGACGTTCGGACACACCATTACGTTGTGGTGTTCCGGGTAGCGTGAGTTGCGAAACTATTCTACATTGTTTCAAATGAAGACTAAACTCGTAACTCAAAAATTCTCCTCCACAATCAGATCGCAGAAACTTTATTTTCTTGTTACGATGATTTTCCACTTCACTCTGAAATTCTTTGAACTTTTCAAATTCAGACTTATGTTTCATCAAGTAGATATACCCATATCTGCTCAAATCATCTATGATGATCAGAAAATAACGATACCTGCCGCGAGCCTCAACACTCATCGGATTGCATACATCAGCATGTATTATTCCCAATAATTCAGTTGATTGCTCCATTGCTTTGGAGAACGGTGTTTTAGTCATCTTGCCCACGAGGCATGGTTCGCATGTTGGGGATCATTGCAGAAATTAAAAAAAATTCTATGCATCACCAAGATCAATCTATGTAGAGACTAGCAACGAGAGAGAGGGAGTGCATCTTCATACCCTTGAAGATCGCGATGCGGAAGCGTTACAAGAACGCGGATGAAGGAGTCGTACTCGCAGCTATTCAGATCGCGGTTGATTCCGATCTAAGTGCCGAAAAACGGCGCCTCCGCGTTCAACACACGTACAGCCCGGGGACGTCTCCTCCTCCTTGATCCAGCAAGGGGGAAGGACAATTTGGGGAAGAGCTCCAGCAGCACGACGGCGTGGTGGTGGAGCTTGCAGTTCTCCGACAGGGCTTCGCCAAGCTCAACGGAGGAGGAGGGGGTGTTGAAGAGGGGGAGGGCTGCGCCTTGGATGAGGTATTGCTGCCCTCCCTCCACCCCTCTATTTATAGGGTGAAGGGGGAAGGGGGTCGACCCCTCTAGATGAGATCTAGAGGAGGGCGGCGGCCAAGGGGAGGGGGCTTGGCCCCCAAGCCAAGGGGGCGCCCCCTTTAGGGTTCCCTCCAACCCTAGGCGCATGGCCCCTAGGGGGGATGGCGCCCAGCCCACTTAGGGGCTGGTTCCCTTCCACATACAGCCCATATGGCCCTCCGGGGCATGTGGACCCTCCCGGTGGACCCCCGGAACCCCTTCGGTGGTCCCGGTACAATACCGATAAACCCCCGAACACTTCCGGTGACCGTATGATTACTTCCCATATATAAATCTTCACCTACGGACCATTCCGGAACTCCTCATGACGTCCGGGATCTCATCTGGGACACCGAACAACATTCGGTAACTTCATACTATTTCCCATAACAACTCTAGCGTCACCGAACCTTAAGTGTGTAGACCCTATGGGTTCGGGAATCATGCAGACATGACCGAGACATCTCTCCGGCCAATAACCAACAGAGGGATCTGGATACCCATGTTGGCTCCCACATGTTCCGTGATGATCTCATCAGATGAACCACGATGTCGGGGATTCCATCAATCCCGTATACAATTCCCTTTGTCTACCGGTATGATACTTGCCCGGGATTCGATCGTCGGTATCCCTATACCTTGTTAAATCTCGTTACCGGAAACTCTCTTTACTCGTTCCGTAACACATCATCCCGTGATCAACTCCTTGATCACATTGAGCTCATTATGATGATGTCTTAGCGAGTGGGCCCAGAGATACCTCTCTGTCACACGAAGTGACAAATCCCAGTCTCGATTCGTGCCAACTCAACAGACACTTTCGGAGATACCCGTAGTGTGCCTTTATAGCCACCCAGTTATGTTGTGACGTTTGGCACACCCAAAGTATTCCTACGGCATCCGGGAGTTGCACAATCTCATGGTCTAAGGAAATGATACTTAACATTAGAAAAGCTTTAGCAGACAAACTACACGATCTTGTGCTATGCTTAGAATTGGGTCTTGTCCATCACATCATTCTCCCAATGATGTGATCCCGTTATCAACGACATCCAATGACCATGGTCAGGAAACCGTAACCATCTATTGATCAATGAGCTAGTCAACTAGAGGCTCACTATGGACATGTTGTGGTCTATGTATTCACACATGTATTACGATTTCCGGATAACACAATTATAGCATGAACAATAGACAATTATCATGAACAAGGAAATATAATAATAACCATATTATTATTGCCTCTAGGGCATATTTCCAACAGTCTCCCACTTGCACTAGAGTCAATAATCTAGTTACACTATGATGAATCGAACACCCGTAGAGTTCTGGTGTTGATCATGTTTTGCTCGTGGAAGAGGTTTACTCAACGGATCTGCGACATTCAGGTCCGTATGCACTTTACAAATATCTATGTCTCCATCTTGAACATTTTCACGAATGGAGTTGAAGCGACGCTTGATATGCCTGGTCTTCTTGTGAAACCTGGGATCCTTGGCCAGGGCAATAGTGCCAGTGTTGTCACAGAAGAGAGCCATCGGGCCTGACGTATTTGGAATAACTCCTAGGTCAGTAATGAACTCCTTCATCCAGATTGCTTCATGTGCTACCTCCGAGGCTGCCATGTACTCCGCTTCACATGTAGATCCCGCCACGATGCTTTGCTTGCAACTGCACCAGCTGACTGCCCCACCATTCAAAATATACACGTATCCGGTTTGTGACTTGGAGTCATCCAGATCTGTGTCGAAGCTAGCATCGATGTAACCCTTTACGACGAGCTCTTCGTCACCTCCATAAACGAGAAACATATCCTTAGTCCTTTTCAGGTACTTCAGAATATTCTTGACTGCTATCTAGTGTTCCATGCCGGGATTACTTTGGTACCTACCTACCAAACTTATGGCAAGGTTTACATCAGGTCTGGTACACATCATGGCATACATAATAGACCCTATGGCTGAGGCATAGGGGATGACACTCATCTTTTCTCTATCTTCTGCCGTGGTCGGGCATTGAGCCATGGTCAATCTCACACCTTGTAGTACAGGCAAGAACCCCTTCTTGGACTGATCCATATTGAACTTCTTCGATATCTTGTCAAGGTACGTGCTTTGTGAAAGACCAATGAGGCGTCTCGATCTATCTCTATAGATCTTGATGCCTAATATATAAGCAGCTTCTCCAAGGTCCTTCACTGAAAAACACTTATTCAAGTAGGCCTTTATGCTTTCCAAGAGTTCTATATCATTTCCCATCAATAGTATGTCATCCACATATAATATGAGAAATGCTATAGACCTCCCACTCACTTTCTTGTAAACACAAGCTTCTCCATAAATCTGCGTAAAACCAAACGCTTTGATCATCTCATCAAAGCGAATGTTCCAACTCTGAGATGCTTGCACCAGCCCATAGATTGAGCGTTGGAGCTTGCATACCTTGTCAGCATTCTTAGGATCGACAAAACCTTCTGGCTGCATCATATACAATTCTTCCTTAAGGTAACCATTAAGGAATGTTGTTTTGACGTCCATTTGCCATATCTCATAATCATAGAATACGGCAATTGCTAACATGATTCGAACGGACTTCAGCTTCGCTACGGGTGAGAAGGTCTCATCGTAGTCAACCCCTGGAACTTGTCGATAACCCTTAGTGACAGGTCGAGCTTTATAGATGGTCACATTGACATCCGCATCCGTCTTCTTCTTAAAGATCCATTTATTTTCTATGGCTTGCCGATCATCGGGCAAGTCTGTCAAAGTCCATACTTTGTTTTCATACATGGACCCTATCTCGGATTTCATGGCTTCAAGCCATTTGTTGGAATCTGGGCCCACCATCGCTTCTTCATAGTTCGAAGGTTCACCGTTGTCTAACAACATTATTTCTAGGATATGGTTGCCATACCATTCTGGTGTGGAACGTGTCCTTGTGGACCTACGAAGTTCAGTAGTAACTTGATCCGAAGTTCCTTGATCATCATCATTAACTTCCTCTCTAGTTGGTGCAGGCACCACAGAAACATTTTCTTGAGCTGCGCTACTTTTCGGTTCAAGAGGCAGTACTTCACCAAGTTCTACTTTCCTCCCACTTACTTCTTTCGAGAGAAACTCTTTCTCTAGAAAGGATCCATTCTTGGCAACAAAGATCTTGCCTTCGGATCTGAGGTAGAAGGTATACCCAATAGTTCCCTTAGGGTATCCTATGAAGACGCATTTTTCTGACTTGAGTTTGAGCTTTTCAGGTTGAAGTTTCTTCACATAAGCATCGCATCCCCAAACTTTCAGAAATGACAGCTTAGGTTTCTTTCCAAACCATAATTCATACGGTGTCGTCTCAACGGATTTCGACGGAGCCCTATTTAAAGTGAATGCGGCAGTCTCTAAATCATAACCCCAAAATGATAGCGGTAGATTGGTAAGAGACATCATAGATCGCACCACATCTAATAGAGTGCGATTACGACGTTCGGACACACCATTACGCTGAGGTGTTCCAGGCGGCGTGAGTCGTGAAACAATTCCACATTTCCTTAAGTGTGTGCCAAATTCGTGACTCAAATATTCCCCTCCACGGTCTGATCGTAAGAACTTTATTTTCTTGTCAGGTTGATTCTCAACTTCACTCTGAAATTCCTTGAACTTTTCAAAGGTCTCAGACTTGTGTTTCATTAAGTAGACATACCCATATCTACTCAAGTCATCAGTGAGGGTGAGAACATAACGATAACCACCGCGAGCTTCAACGCTCATTGGACCGCACACATCAGTATGTATGATTTCCAATAAGTTGGTTGCTCGCTCCATTGTTCCGGAGAACAGAGTCTTGGTCATTTTTCCCATGAGGCATGGTTCGCACGTGTCAAATGATTCATAATCAAGAGACTCCAAAAGTCCATCTGCATGGAGTTTCTTCATGCGTTTGACACCAATGTGACCAAGGCGGCAGTGCCACAAGTATGTGGGACTATCATTATCAACCTTACATCTGTTGGCATTCACACTATGCATATGTGTAACATCATGTTCGAGATTAAATAATAATAAACCATTGACCAGCGGGGCATGACCATAAAACATGTCTCTCATATAAATAGAACAACCATTATTCTCAGATTTAAATGAGTAGCCATCTCGCATTAAGCGAGATCCAGATACAATGTTCATGCTCAAAGCTGGCACTAGATAACAATTATTGAGGTTTAAAACTAACCCCGTAGGTAAATGTAGAGGTAGCGTGCCGACGGCGATCACATCAACCTTGGAACCATTCCTGACGCGCATCATCACCTCGTCCTTTGTCAGTCTCCGCTTATTCCGCAGCTCCTGTTTTTTGAGTTACAAATATGAGCAACCGCACCGATATCAAATACCCAGTAGCTACTATGAGTGCTGGTAAGGTACACATCAATAACATGTATATCATATATACCTTTGGTATTGCCGTCCTTCTTATCCGCTAAGTACTTGGGGCAGTTCCGCTTCCAGTGACCATTTCCCTTGCAATAAAAGCATTCAGTCTCAGGCTTGGGTCCATGCTTTGGCTTCTTCCCGGCAACTGGCTTACCAGGCGCGGCAACTCCCTTGTCGTCCTTCTTGAAGTTCTTCTTACCCTTGCCTTTCTTGAAACTAGTGGTTTTATTGACCATCAACACTTGATGTTCCTTTTTGATCTCCACCTCCGCTGATTTCAGCATTGAATATACCTCAGGAATGGTTTTCTCCATCCCCTGCATATTGAAATTCATCACAAAGCTCTTGTAGCTAGGTGGGAGCGACTGAAGGATTCTGTCAACGACCGCGTCATCCGAGAGATTAACTCCCAGCTGAGACAAGCGGTTGTGCAACCCAGACATTTTGAGTATGTGCTCGCTGACAAAACTATTCTCCTCCATCTTACAACTGTAGAACTTGTCAGAGACTTCATATCTCTCGACCCGGGCATGAGCTTGGAAAACCATTTTCAGCTCTTGGAACATCTCATATGCTCTGTGCTGCTCAAAACGCTTTTGGATCCCCGGTTCTAAGCTGTAAAGCATGCTGCATTGAACCAGGGAGTAATCATCACTACGCGACTGCCAGGCGTTCATAACGTCTTGAATTGCTGGGAAAACAGGTGCTTCACCTAGCGGTGCTTCAAGGACATATGCTTTCTTGGCAGCTATGAGGATAATCCTCAGGTTACGGACCCAGTCCGTGTAGTTGCTACCATCGTCTTTCAGCTTGGTTTTCTCTAGGAACGCGTTGAAGTTGAGGGCAACATTAGCGTGGGCCATTTGATCTACAAGACATATTGCAAAGATTTTTAGACTATGTTCATGATAATTAAGTTATCTAATCAAATTATTTAATGAACTCCCACTCAGATAGACATCCCTCTAGTCATCTAAGTGATACATGATCCGAGTCGACTAGGCTGTGTCCGATCATCACATGAGACGGACTAGTCATCATCGGTGAACATCTTCATGTTGATCATATCTTCTATACGACTCATGTTCGACCTTTCGGTCTTCTGTGTTCTGAGGCCATGTCTGTACATGTTAGGCTCGTCAAGTCAACCTAAGTGTATCGCGTGTGTAAATCTGGCTTACACCCATTGTATGCGAATGTTAGAACCTATCACACCCGACCATCACGTTGTGCTTCGGAACAACGGACCTTAGCAATGGTGCACAGTTAGGGGGAACACTTTCTTGAAATTATTGCGAGGGATCATCTTCTTTATGCTACCGTCGTTCTAAGCAAATAAGATGTAAAAACATGATAAACATCACATGCAATCAAATAGTGACATGATATGGCCAATATCATTTTTGCTCCTTTTGATCTCCATCTTCGGGGCGCCATGATCATCATCGTCACCGGCATGACACTATGATCTCCATCATCATGATCTCCATCATGGTGCCTTCATGAAGTCGTCTCGCCAACTGTTACTTCTACTACTATGGCTAACGTTTAGCGATAAAGTAAAGTAATTACATGGCGTTATCATTGACACGCAGGTCATACAATAAATTAAGACAACTCCTATGGCTCCTGCAGGTTGTCATACTCATCGACATGCAAGTCGAGATTCCTATTCCAAGAACATGATCAATCTCATACATCACATATATCATTCATCACATCCTTTTGGCCATATCACATCACACGGCATATGCTGCAAGAACAAGTTAGTCGTCCTATAATTGTTGTTGCAAGTTTTTTACGTGGCTGCTATAGGTTTCTAGCAAGAACGTTTCTTACCTACGCCAAAACCACAACGTGATATGCCAATTTCTATTTACCCTTCATACGGACCCTTTTCATCGAATCCGATCCGACTAAAGTGGGAGAGACAGACACCCGCTAGCCACCTTATGCAACTAGTGCATGTCAGTCGGTGGAACCTGTCTCACGTAAGCGTACGTGTAAGGTCGGTCCGGGCCGCTTCATCCCACGATGCCGCCGAATCAAGATAAGACTAGTAACGGCAAGTAAATTGACAAAATCGATGCCCACAACAACTTGTGTTGTACTCGTGCATAGAAACTATGCATAGACCTAGCTCATGATGCCACTGTTGGGGATCGTTGCAGAAATTAAAAAAATTCTACGCATCACCAAGATCAATCTATGGAGAGACTAGCAACCAGAGAGAGGGGAGGGTGATACGTCTCCAACGTATCTATAATTTTTTATTGTTCCATACTATATTATATCCTGTTTTGGACATTATTGGGCTTTATTATACACCTTTATTTTTTTGGGACTAACCTATTAACCGGAGGCCCAGCCCAGAATTGCTGTTTTTTGCCTATTTCAGAGTTCCGCAAAAGAAGAATATCAAACGGAGTCCAAACGGAATGAAACCTTCGGGAACATGATTTTCGGAACGAACATGATCCAGAGGACTTGGACCCTATGTCAAGATATCAACCAGGAAGGCACGAGGTAGGGGGCGCGCCTACCCCCCCCTCAGGCTCGCCCTCCACTCTCGTGGGGCCCATGTTGCTCCACCGACATACTTCTTCCTCCTATATATACCTACGTACCCCCAAACTACCAGATACAGAGCCAAAACCCTAATTCCACCGCCGTAACTCTCTGTATCCACGAGATCCCATCTTGGGGCCTTTTTCGGAGCTCCGCCGGAGGGGGCATCGATCACGGAGGGCTTCTACATCAACACCATAGCCTCTCCGATGAAGTGTGAGTAGTTTACTTCAGACCTTCGGGTCCATAGTTATTAGCTAGATGGCTTCTTCTCTCTTTTTGGATCTCAATACAAAGTTCTCCCCCTCTCTTGTGGAGATCTATTCGATGTAATCTTCTTTTGCGGTGTGTTTGTTGAGACCGATGAATTGTGGGTTTATGATCAAGTTTATCTATGAACAATATTTGAATCTTCTCTGGATTCTTTTATGTATGATTGGTTATCTTTGCAAGTCTCTTCGAATTATTAGTTTGATTTGGCCTACTAGATTGATCTTTATTGCAATGGGAGAAGTGCTTAGCTTTGGGTTCAATCTTATGGTATCCTTTCCCTGTGACAGTAGGGGCAGCAAGGCACGTATTGTATTGTTGCCATCGAGGATAACAAGATGGGGTTTATATCATATTGCATGAGTTTATCCCTCTACATCATGTCATCTTGCTTAAAGCGTTACTCCGTTCTCTTGAACTTATTTCTCTAGATGCATGCTGGATAGCGGTCGATGTGTGGAGTAATAGTAGTAGATGCAGGCGGGAGTCGGTCTACTTGTCTCAGACGTGATGCCTATATACATGATCATACCTAGATATTCTCATAACTATGCTCAATTCTATCAATTGCTCAACAGTAATTTGTTTACCCACCGTAATACTTATGCTCTCGAGAGAAGCCACTAGTGAAACCTATGGCCCCCGGGTCTATTTTCCATCATATTAATCTTCCATCTACAAGCTACTTCCTTTTCCGTTTATCTTGCTTTCTTTACTTTGCATCTTTATCATAAAAATAGCAAAAATATTATCTTATCATATCTATCAGATCTCACTTCCGTAAGTGACCGTGAAGGGATTGACAACCCCTTTATTGTGTTGGTTGCGAGGATATTATTTGCTTGTGTAGGTGCGAGGGACTCGCGCGTGGCCTCCTACTGGATTGATACCTTGGTTCTCAAAAATTGAGGGAAATACTTACGCTACTTTGCTGCATCACCCTTTCCTCTTCAAGGGAAAACCAACGCAGTGCTCAAGAGGTAGCAAGAAGGAGTTCTGGCGCCGTTGCCGGGGAGTATACACAAAAGTCAACATACCAAGTACCCATCACAAACTCTTATCTCCCACATTACATTATTTGCCATTTGCCTCTCGTTTACCTCTCCCCCCCCCACTTCACCCTTGCCGTTTTATTCGCCCTCTCTCTCTGTCCTCCTTCTCTTTCTCTATTTGCCTCTTTTTGCCTGTCTCTTGTTTGCTTGTGTGTTGGATTGCTTGCTTGTCGTTATGGCTAGTCCCCTATCTTCTCCGTTGTCTCCCGAAAATGAAGTTCTTAATTTTAAGCAAAGGGAAGGAGCAAATCTAAAAGACGCTTGGTATAGAATTTGCAATGCTTAAAATAGATCTACCAAAAAGCAATCTACTTCCGTTCTTCTTCGCAATTTTTATGTAGGCACTACTCCTTGGCATAGATACATTCTTGATACCATTACCAGAGGGAATTTCTTGGGTAGCCACACTTTTGATTCTTATAATGCTATGATAGATTTGTTTGGCTCACCCCCTCTTTTGGTTAATGGAACTATGTTAACTTTGGAGCATGTAATGTAAATACTTGAAATTATTGAAAATAAAGTTGCTACCGAAGAGTTAATTGAAAATTTGGATAAAAAGATCCACGACCAAATTACTCAATATGGATCTAAAGTAGGAGTCACTTTGAAAAATATTAAGGAGAAGGAACCCATAGTTAATGAAAGAATAAATCAGGATTTCACTAGAATCGATGAACTTGAGGGTATCATCACCAACTTGGGAACTGCCTTTTCTTCCATAAAGAATACTCCAAGTCCTCCAACTAAAATTTCCAAGATTATGCATGTTCCTAAAAATAAGGGTGAATCCTCTTGCAAGGAAACTTCGGATCTTAAATCTATAAGTATTCACCCCAATCTTTTTGCTATCATTAAGGAACCATTTGCTACAAATGGTTTTTTTCGATTTTGTGCCTAGAATTTTGATAATTAATAAAAAGGAAGAAACTCTTAAGGGTGATAGATGTCTCACTAAAGAATTACCAACTAAAGATACCTAGATATATCCGTGCTTTTATGCCTAGCTAGGGGCGTTAAACGAGAGCGCTTGTTGGGAGGCAACCCAAGTTTATTTTTATTCCTTGCTTTTTGATACTGTTTAGTAATAAATAATTTATCTAGCCTCTTTTTTGGTTGTGTTTTTGTGTTTAATTAGTGTTTGTGCCAAGTAGAACCGTTGGGAAGACTTGGGGTAAGTCTTTTTAATATTTCTGTAAAAAAACAGAAACTTTAGCGCTCACGAGAATTGCTGCCATTTTTACTTGGAAAGTTATATTTAGTTAATTATTTTTTTAGATGATTAATAGATAAATTCCTAACGTCCATAAATTTATTTTAGAATTTTTGGGGTTCCAGAACTTGCGTTAGCTACAGATTACTACAGACTGTTCTGTTTTTGACAGATTCTGTTTTTCGTGTGCTGTTTGCTTATTTTGATGAATCTATGGCTAGTAAAATAGTTTATACACCATAGAGAAGTTTGAATAAAGTAGGTTTAACACCAATATAAATAAAGAATGAGTTGATTACAGTACCTTGAAGTGGTGTTTTGTTTTCTTTCGCTAACGGAGCTCGCGAGATTTTCTACTTTAAGTTTTGTGTTGTGAAGTTTTCAAGTTTTGGGTGAAAGATTTGATGGATTATGGAACAAGGAGTGGCAAGAGACTAAGCTTGGGGATGCCCATGGCACCCCAAGATAATCTAAGGACACCTAAAAGCCCAAGCTTGGGGATGCCCCGGAAGGCATCCCCCTCTTTTGTCTACTTCCATCGGTAACTTTACTTGGAGCTATATTTTTATTTACCACATGATATGTGTTTTGCTTGGAGCGTCTTGTATTATTTGAGTCTTTATTTGTTAGTTTTCCAAAATCATCCTTGCTGTACACACCTTTTGAGATAAACACACATGATTCGGAAATTGTTAGAATACTCTATGTTCTTCACTTATATCTTTTGAGTTATATAGTTTTTGCTCTAGTGCTTCACTTATATCTTTTAAAGCACGGTGGTGGATTTGTTTTATAGAAACTATTGTTCTCTCATGCTTCACTTAGATTATTTTGAGAGTCCTACAAAACAGCATGGTAATTTGCTTTAATTATGTTAGGCATTCAAGATTAATAAAAAAGTTTTCTTATGAGTGTGTTGAATACTATGAGAAGTTTGATACTTGATAATTGTTTTGAGATATGGAGATGGTGATATTAGAGTCGTGCTAGTTGAGTAGTTGTGAATTTGAGAAATACTTGTGTTGAAGTTTGTGATTCCCGTAGCATGGACGTATGGTGAACCGTTATGTGATGAAATCGGAGCATGATTTATTTATTGATTGTCTTCCTTATGAGTGGCGGTCGGGGACGAGCGATGGTCTTTTCCTACCAATCTATCCCCCTAGGAGCATGCGCGTAATACGTTGTTTCGATAACTAATAGATTTTTGCAATAAGTATGTGAGTTCTTTATGACTAATGCTGATTCCATGGATTATACGCACTCTCACCCTTCCATCATTGCTAGCCACTCTAATACCGCGCACTTTTCGCCGGTATCATACACCCACCATATACCTTCCTCAAAACAGCCACCATACTGCTACCTCTTGAGCACTGCGTTGGTTTTACCTTGAAGAGGAAAGGGTGATGCAGCAAAGTAGCGTAAGTATTTCCCTCGGTTTTTGAGAACCAAGGTATCAATCCAGTAGGAGGCTACGGGCGAGTCCCTCGCACTTGCACAAAACAAATAAATCCTCGCAACCAACTCGATAAGGGGTTGTCAATCCCTTCACGGTCACTTACGAGAGTGAGATCTGATAGATATGATAAGATAAGATTTTTGGTATTTTTGGGCTAAAGATGCAAAGTAAAATAAAAGCAAAGGAAATAACTAAGTATTGGAAGATTAGTATGATGAAGATAGACCCGGGGGCCATAGGTTTCACTAGTGTCTTCTCTCAAGAGCATAAGTATTTTACGGTGGGTGAATGAATTACCGTTCAGCAATTGACAGAATTGAGCATAGTTATGAGAATATCTAGGTATGATCATGTATATAGGCATCACGTCCGAGACAAGTAGACCGACTCCTACCTGCATCTACTACTATTACTCCACTCATCGACCACTATCCAGCATGCATCTTGAGTATTAAGTTCATGAAAATAGAGTAACGCCTTAAGCAAGATGACATGATATAGAGGGATAAATTCATGCAATATGATAAAAAAACCATCTTGTTATCCTCGATGGCAACAATATAATACGTGCCTTGTTGCCCCTACTGTCACTCGGAAAGGACACCGCAAGATTGAACCCAAAGCTAAGCACTTCTCCCATTGCAAGAAAGATCAATCTAGTAGGCCAAACCAAACTGATAATTCGAAGAGACTTGCAAAGATAAGTAGTCATACATAAAAGAATTCAGAGAAGATTCAAATATTGTTCATAGATAAACTTGATCATAAACCCACAATTCATCGGTCTCAACAAACACACCGCAAAAAGAAGATTACATCGAATAGATCTCCACAAGAGAGGGGGAGAACATTGTATTGAGATCCAAAAAGAGAGAAGAAGCCATCTAGCTAATAACTATGGACCCGAAGGTCTGAGGTAAACTACTCACACTTCATCGGAGGGGCTATGGTGTTGATGTAGAAGCCCTCCGTGATGGATGCCCCCTCCGGCGGAGCTCCGGAACAGGCCCCAAGATGGGATCTCGTGGATACATAAAGTTACGGCGGTGGAATTAGGGTTTTGGCTCCGTATCTGATCGTTTGGGGGTACATAGGTATATATAGGAGGAAGGAGTACATTGGTGGAGGAACAGGGGGCCCACGAGGGTGGAGGGCGCGCCTGGGGGTAGGCGCGCCCCCTACCTCGTGGCCTCCTCCTTTGTTTCTTGACGTAGGGTCCAAGTCTCCTGGATCATGTTCGGTGAGAAAATCACGTTCCCGAAGGTTTCATTCCGTTTGGACTCCGTTTGATATTCCTTTTCTTCGAAACTCTAAAATAGGCAAAAAAACAGCAATTCTGGGCTGGGCCTCCGGTTAATAGGTTAGTCCCAAAAATAATATAAACGTGGATAATAAAGCCCAATAATGTCCAAAACAGTAGATAATATAGCATGGAGCAATCAAAAATTATAGATACATTGGAGACGTATCACATACCTACCTATTATGGCATTTCCATAGCCATTCCGAGATATATTGTCATGCAACTTCCATCGTTCGGTTTACTATGACACGCTCCATCATTGTCATATTGCTTTGCATGATCATGTAGTTGACATTGTATTTGTGGAAAAGCCACCGTTCATAATTTTTCATACATGTCACTCATGCATCATTGCACATCCCGGTACACCGCCGGAGGCATTCACATAGAGTCATATTTTGTTCTAAGTATTGAGTTGTAATTGTTGAGTTGTAAAGTAAATAAAAGTGTGATGATCATCATTATTAGAGCATTGTCCCAAGTGAGGAAAGGATGATGGAGACTATGATTCCCCCACAAGTCGGGATGAGACTCCGGACTTAAAAAAAAGAGGCCATAAAAATAAAAAAGGAAAAGGCCCAAATAAAAAAATGGGAGAAAAGAGAGAATGGACAATGCTACTATCCTTTTACCACATTTGTGCTTCAAAGTAGCACCATGATATTCATGATAGAGAGTCACCTATGTTATCACTTTCATATACTAGTGGGAATTTTTCATTATAGAACTTGGCTTGTATATTCCAATGATGGGCTTCCTCAAAATGCCCTAGGTCTTCGTGAGCAAGCGAGTTGGATGCACACCCACTTAGTTCTTTTTGTTGAGCTTTCATATACTTATAGCTCTAGTGCATCTGTTGCATGGCAATCCCTACTCACTGACATTGATATCTATTAATGGGCATCTCCATAGCCCGTTGATACGCCTAGTTGATGTGAGACTATCTTCTCCATTTTTGTCTTCTCCACAACCACCATTCTATTCCACATATAGTGCTATGTCCATGGCTCACGCTCATGTATTACGTGAAGATTGAAAAAGTTTGAGAACACCAAAAGTATGAAAAATTGCTTAGCTTGTCATCAAGGTTGTGCATGATTTAAATAATTTGTGTGGTGAAGATGGAGCATAGCCAGACTATATGATTTTGTAGGGATAACATTCTTTGGCCATGTTATTTTGAAGAGACATAATTGCTTAGTTAGTATGCTTGAAGTATTATTATTTCTATGTCAATATTAAACTTTTGTCTTGAATCTTTCAAATCTGAATATTCATACCACAATTAAGAGAATTACATTGAAATTATGCCAAGTAGCATTCCACATCAAAAATTCTGTTTTTATCATTTACCTACTCGAGGACGAGCAGGAATTAAGTTTGGGGATGCTTGATACCAGTACTAGGGAAAAGCCTAGCAGCAACGCGGGTTTTAGGCCTATCAGTAGCGCGGGGCGATGCGCTACTGATAAGGCGCTACAGCTAACGTATAGCAGTAGCGTGCCGCCGCCCACGCTACTGCTAAATCGACTTAGTAGTAGCGACTTCCCGGAGGAGCGCTACTGGTAATTAGTAGTAGCGCTTCTCCCTGCCCGCGCTGCTACTATTATTTCATATTTTATTTATTTATTATTTCATGTTGTTTTCGTACACCTTTACACAAGTTTTCATACAACAGGAATTTAGAAATTGTTTTTACATCATAATGAGTTATTACATCACGGGGTGAAAGAACCGTGGACTAGTTTCAAGTGGATGGACATCCACTTGAAACTAATCCGCGGTTCTTTCACCCAGTGATATAATATATATCATCATCATATCATTAACAACTTATCATCATAATACATCATTGTCATATAACACCTCCTCAAGATCATCGTTTTCATCAATGAGACATCACATAGCAATTGGTCACTAGTCGTAATCACAAGTACTCCTCATCATCAACTCTAACACATCGTATCACATAATAAACATATTGTACCTCATAGGACCTACTACATTCTCTTAGGACCTACTATATTCTCTAAGGTAAAATAGCAAAAAACAAGATAGCCCCTGACTCTCCATTATGGAGAATGGAGATTATCCTGTCTCCAATTCTTGCCTTTCGCTTAATGTTACTTCCAAGAACCTCCTTGCGAATGTCCAAACATTTTTTCCATTCTTTGTTTAGCATGCGTTCACCGGTTTTAGAAATCCGATATGCACAGGTGAGCTCCTTAGATTGACCTGGCTGTATGTTCAGAACTGCAAGGCAACCATTCTGATACATCAGATGAGGCACACAATCCATCGGGATTTTCTATTGAAAAACATAGTAATAACTTCGTAGTTAGCAATGATGTACTAGTTTTAGAAGTATGCAAAAGATGCACGGATATCGTAATAGTAAAAAATCTTACCAGGGTATCTCCATAGAATTACCGTGGTTCAACACGTGCACTAGTGGCACGTATTCAACATAATTTGGAGGAGTTCGATAATAGGTATTGTAATTCTCAAGATAAGTACAATAAGCAATCAGATGACTTTTCTCCTTATAAGTTAATTCGGAGCCATCAGTGTAGTGGGTTTTGTCTACCATCTTCTGCACAATCTTTGAAGATTCAAAATAAGCTATCAATGGAAATAAGGTGTCAACTATTTTCAAATAAACAATATAAATTAGTTAATAACTATGTTTGAGAAACTCACATTGCGGTAGAATCGGAAGCGTATCAACAAGGACCCAAATGTCCATATTGTCTTGCTCGATGTCAGGATCACCAAGATCCATGGTGACAATCATACCCTCATAAAAACCATACATTTTGCAAAGTGCTTCCCAATTTTGGCAACCAAAATGGGTTACGCTCTGAGAATTGTACAAATTTACTTCAAAATCGATATCACGATAGGTCCTTAGGTGTATTTTCTTTGTTTGAAAATTTTCATGGTCTTCAAAACCCATCCTCTCCAAGACATAGCGTCTTGCATGGCATGGGATAAGCTAGACGAATTGTAAAAGATGAAAATTAGACGTTGAAATAGTTGAAGTCATGCTTAATTACGAAAAAAACACTTGTCGTTGTTGCGTACCGTTTCAACATTGAAGGTCTCCTCGAGCTTAATGCTGAAGCGCCGATCTTCGTCCAACTCAACGAACCTGTCGCACATACCTCGATCGTCGTGGCACCAGCTGCACTCCCCCGGGAGACTGTCATCGTCCGAGTACGACATTTCCTACATTCATAATTCAAAGATTAAACTTGTACAATTAAATATATGTACTAAAAACCCTAAATTAGATCATTATTTTTCGAGAAAATCCAGGCCACTCGATATTTCCTACATATTCTAGCACAAGTCATGCCAGAATTCACGGAAAAATCTGGCATGACCTTTGCTAAAAAAGGACATATCGAGCGCCTGAAATTTGCCGGAATGGAAATTAATCAACACTCCGGCAAAACATAGGCCACTCGGAGGTGTAAACTGAACATGAACGGCCACTTGGGCAACCACATATCCTATTTGAGCAACACAAGATATACATGGATATTTGGCTGGTCTCACCTCGATGTCAGTGGGGGTCGGTGACGTGGACGACGGCGAGGATGATGGAGGGGCTCCTTGATTTCTGCAAAAGCAAAAACCATATAAGTTATCACTAATACATCTCGAATAATTGCTTAAACTAAAAAATAACAACAAATATGACATGTTCAACTAGTTTTATTAATTCAACTAGTTCTTACTAAATATAAACTTACTATAAATAGAAAAAAACTAGTTCTTTCTAAAAATAAAGTAGTTCAACTAGTTATATTAATTATCTTACTGAAAAAACATTAGTTCTATTAATTCAACTAGTTCAACTAGTTTATTAATTTACTTACTAAACTAGTTCAACTACAACTAAAGTGGTTCAACTAGTTTATTAATTTACTTACTAATTGTTTTAAACACTTACTAAAAATAGTAAAAATAAAAAACATTATACAATAGTTAACTAGTACCATCACTACTACTAATTAACATCTACTACTGCTAAAAATCATTATCTATGAACCCTAAATTAACATCTACTACTACTAAAAAGATCTAGTACTAACTAAGCAGAGAGAACGAGGGTGGGGGGAGGGGTGGGGGGCTTACAGAGAGGGGAGAGATGGTGGCGGGGAGGTGCTCGGCAACGGAGAGGTAGGGGCGGCGAGGGCGGGCTCGGGATCGGGAGGCGGCGGCAGGGTTGGGGGAGGCGGCGGCGACGGTGAGGTCGAGAGCGGCTGTAGGATCGAAAGTATGTCTACAGGGGTGATTAGACTACTTGACCAAATAAAAGCTTAACCTTTTCCCAATTTTAGTTCTTGGCAGATTTTAGCTATTTTAGGACAAGTCAAGCAATCATCACATAATTCAAGCAAGCATGCAAAGAGTATATTGGCAGCGGAAAGTAAAGCATGCAACTTGCAAGAATGTAAAGGGAAGGGTTTGGAGAATTCAAACGCAATATGAGACACGGATGTTTTTCCCGTGGTTCGGATAGGTGGTGCTATCCTACATCCACGTTGATGGAGACTTCAACCCACAAAGGGTAACGGTTGTGAGAGTCCACACAGGGCTCCACCCACAAAGGGTAATGGTTGCGCGAGTCCACACAGGGCTCCACCCACGAAGGGTCCACGAAGAAGCAACCACCCACAAAGGGTCCACGAAGAAGAAACCTTGTCTATCCCACCATGGACATCGCCCACACAGGACTTGCCTCACTAGCGGTAGATCTTCACGAAATAGGCGATCTCCTTGCCCTTACAAACTTCTTAGTTCAACTCCAGAATCTTGTCGGAGGCTCCCAAGTGACACCTAGCCAATCTAGGAGACACCACTCTCCAAGAAGTAACAAATGGTGTGTAGGTAATGAACTCCTTGCTCTTGTGCTTCAAATGATAGTCTTCCCAACATTCAACTCTCTCTCATAGGATTTGGATTTGGTGGAAAGAAGATTTCAGTGGAAAGCAACTTGGGAAGGCTAGAGATCAAGATTCATATGGTAGGAATGGAATATCTTGGTCTCAACACATGAGTAGGTGGTTCTCTCTCAGAACATACGAGTTGGAATGGTGTATGTGTTCTGATGGCTCTCTCCACGAATGAAGAGGAGGTGGAGGGGTATATATAGCCTCCACACAAAATCCAACCGTTACACACAGTTTTCCAATCTCGGTGGGACCGAATCACAAACTCGGTCGGACCGAAAATGTAAACCTAGTGACCGTTAGAGATTTTCGGTGGGACTGACATGCAACTTGGTAGGACCGATATGGTTAGGGTTTGGGCATAACGTAATCTCGGTGAGACCGATTACACAAACTCGGTGAGACCGAATTTGGTAATTAGCTAACCAGAGAGTTGGTCAGGCAAACTCGGTGGGATCGATTTGCTCTTTCGGTGAGACCGAAAAGTTACAAAGGGGAAACACTGAATTTACATTGCAATCTCGGTGAGACCGATTCGCTCTTTCGGTGAGACCGAAAAGTTACGAAAGGGAAACAGAGAGTTTGCAATCCCATCTCGGTGAGACCAAGATCCCTATCGGTAGAACCGAATTGCTAGGGTTTGGCAGTGGCTAATGACAAGTGAAACTCGGTGGCGCCGGATAGGAAGAATCGGTAGGACCGAGTTTGGCTTAGGGTTTAGGTCAAAAGTGGATATGGGAAAGTAGTTGAGGGTTTTTGGAGCATATCACTAGCACATGAAGAAAGAGGCTCATTAAGCAACACCTCATCCCTCCTTGATAGTATTGGCTTTTCCTAAAGACTCAATGTGATCTTGGATCACTAAAATATAAAATGAAGAGTCTTGAGCTTTTGAGCTTGAGCCAATCCTTTTTCCTTAGCATTTTGAGGGTTCCACTTTCACATCCATGCCATGCCAATCATTGAGCTTTCCTGAAATAATCATCTTGGATCTCAATGAGCTATATGTTGTTATGAATTAGCAAAACCACCTAGGGATAGTTGCACTTTCAATCTCCCCCTTTTTGGTAATTGATGACAACATATAGATCAAAGCTTCGACAAATGATAATAAGCATGAAATATATCGTCGCTTTGAGAAGTATGTGATAAGTAAGAGCTCCCCCTAAATTTGTGCATATTTAAAATTTGCTTTGGACTGCAAATGCACAAGGAGTTAGAGTCATGGGTTACTCTTCCATGTCACATACATCTTGGTGGAGCGCTTAAAATGATAAGAATGAAATACATGCACTCATCACCAAGAATAGTGAAAGATCACATAAGATAGATAAGGTAATAGCATTAAGCAAGCATTAAGTGTAGCTTATGATCAAGCACATGATCATCAATGTCTCACAAATAATGACGTAGTATCTCAAGCACTCAAAAGCAAACAAGTTTGAAAAACCACCAAATAAAGCAAGAGAGAAAAGCAACACTCTCTCTCTCGAAGCCTATGATCTATACATTTTTCTCCCCCTTTGGCAACAAGTTACCAAAAAGTTCCTAGAAAATGCATAGTACTAGATCGACGCTCAGGCTTGATCTTCTGGTGGTGGTGGAGTCCGGATCACTCCAAGGACGAAGGCTTCTGTAGACGCTGAAGTAGACGCTGGAGTTGGAGCTGAAGTAGATGCTGGAGCTGGTGGAACTGAGGCTGTAGCTGGTGCTGAGGTGGTGGCTCTTGTGTCAGCAACTGGCACGGCAGACGACCTCGGACCTCGTGGCACTCTGGCAAAGGCATGAGTGGTAGTCCTGCCTCTCCTCTCCTGCATATCATCTTGGAGCTGCTCCACTGCAGTCTGAATCTCCGTTACCTTGACATCCAAGTCATAGAACTTTTGTTCCATGATTCTCTCTAGGCTTGCCTGGTTTTGAGTTAGGGTGGCTAGTCCTTGCTCAATCCGCAGGGTGGATGCAATCAGGTAACCAAGCTGCTCTTGTTTGGTCTTCAAGAAATACTCAGATGCCTCCTCTTGAGTTGGCATCTTGGCAGCTTTCTCCTTCCTTGCCTTCTCCTTCTTTGCGTATGCTTGGGCAGATGATGGCTCGTTCTCAGTCATGACAACTTGATTGTCCTCAAAATCTGGACGGATGGGCAGGTGTTCCTTGTCCAATAAATATATGCCCGTGCCCATCTTGGAGTTAATGAGCTCCTGGATCTGAGGGGCATATCCGCAACTCCTCTTCTGATCTGCTGCAGTCCTTTTGATAGTTTCCACTATGAGGCTCATCACCTTGAACTTCTGAGGCACATCAAATACATGTAGCAAGTTGATAGCATGGCCTCTGATCATCTTGTGATCTCCAGACTTGGGCAATAAGGTGTGCCTCAAGATCCAATTGATAGTTGGCAGCCCTGACAGAAGGTAATGCACAGACCCAAATTTGAAGGTGTCAAGAGCTTCATTGGGAATTTCCTTGTACATATTGGACATAGAGTTATGGTCCATCTTCTTCTTGGCATATATGTCCAAGTCATCATCATGCTCCTCTGGGGCATTAATGATCTGTGCCCACTCAGCAACTGTGGATTGGTACCTTGTACCCTCAGACATCCATGTGATCCTCCCATCTGAATAAAAATGTGCTGTGGAGTAGAACTGCATTATAAGCTCCTCATTCCACTTTGTGAGCTTCTGCCCAACAAAGTCAGCTACTCCACAAGCTATGAAGCTGTCTTGCACTCCAGGATAGTGCTCCTCATTGTCCTTGATGTACTGCCAGTCAACCCATCTCATATCACAGACTATTGGCTTCTTATCAAGCAGCACTGTCTCATAGAAGTCCTGCTGTTCCTTAGTGTGGAATCTGTAGTCAACAGCAGTCCTCCTCCTTGAAGCATACGGGTCTGCTTCTCTCCACTTCCTCAGCCCTGAATCTCTCCTGACCTTCATGTCCTCAGCCACAGGATGCGCATCATTGTGGTCTGGGATCTTGGGCTTGAGCTTTCTCAGAACTTGCTCTTCATCCTCTTCTTCAGCAACAGTCTCAGGCACTGGGGCCTTGTTCTTCTCAGCTGCAGGAATGCTCCTTGTATTCCTCTTTGGTTTTGGCTTGGAGGCAGCTTTGGGCTTAGATGCAGTAGCCCCTGACCTTATGGCATCACCCATCAGCTTGGGTGCCTTGGGTGCTGGTGCAGCTACCTCTTCTTCCTCTTCCTCTTCCATGATGGAAGCCTTTCCTAGCACTCTGGCTACGGTCTTCTTGACCCTTTCCTTTCTTTTCTTTCCCTCAGCAGCAATTGGCTCTTTGGGTGCAGGCTTCTCAGTTGAAGCTCTTGCCTTTGACATGGGTTGCCTGCCTGCTGGCCTTTTGATTTTCAGCCCTGGCTTTGTGCCTTGAGCTGGCTCAACTCTCTTTGATGTGGCCTCTTCCTCTGCCACATAATCTTCATCTTCGGAATCAGAAGTTCTCTTCTTCCTCTGTCTGGTGGCAGCTTTTGGCAAGTTGCTAGGGGTGCTCCTGCTGCCCTCATCTGAAGAGCTGGAGGGACTAGTGCCCTCACTCATGTGCACCTGCTGCTCTGACATGTTCTGGCTGTCACTTTGATCAGACATGCTGCAAACTCTGACTACTGACCCTATGAACAGTTTATAGATGAGGTAGAAAAGATGAGCATCACAAAATGCAGAGATTTTTGCAAAAGAATGATCCAAAAACTTAGTTTTAGTTTCCCACTGAAATCATCTCGAATCTACCGATTTTCAAACTCGGTGATACCGAAGCAGTTTTGGAACCTAAACTAGTAAACTCGGTAGGACCGAGTCACAGTTCGGTGGCACCGAGACTGCTAGGGTTTCACAGAGTTCCAAAATCGGTCACACCGATAAGTAATTCTCGGTCAGACCGAGTCTCACTTGTGCAATGGCATAAGCCAAATCGGTGGGACCGAGTTTTTCAACTCGGTGGGTCCGAGATGGTTTCGGCGGAAACCTAACCCTAAAATTTTCGAATCAAAGCTAATCTACAGGCGTATTGACTGGATAGGAGTGTTTCAATCGTGGCAAGAATCATGAAGAACACAATGTGCTAGGAATCGGACGGGGAATAGCACTGTGATCGAGTCCATACCCTAGTTTGGCGGAGACTCGCTACGGCGGCAACGGCAGGGCAGAATTCCCATTGACGGCTACGGAGACCAGCGACTGGAGGCGGCTGGCAGCGAGAAGACGATCCGGAGACCACGTTGGCAGAGCAGGCTATCGCGCGGGCGAAGGGGTTCGGAGAAATTTCCAAATTTTGCCCGTGACTATATATAGCCCGACCCTGTCGGTGTGACCGAGTGGAACAACTCGGTGGCACCGAGATTCATAACTGCAGGCAGTTACTGAAACTCGGTGTGACCGAAATGTTCAAATCGGTTGCACCGAGATCGGAAACCTAGATTAACTTAATGATCTCGGTAGGACCGAAAGTGGGGTATCGGTCAGACCGAGAATCATAAAGAGGTTTTGGAAGTTTAAGTCTATGACGAATCGGGGACTCCGAGCGCTCCTCACATAGAGTGGTTTGAATCTGACTTGAACAAATTTTGTGATGCAGCATGAATAGAGTTTGAGACGAGAAAAGCATAGATAGCTAGAGGAGGTACTTAGGCATTCTTGTCCATCCACTTGGCAAAAGAAAATAAAACCAAACAATCAAAACAACAAGTGGATGTCCTCGAATGAGTAAAATATGCAACCAGCATGCTCACACAATAAGATGGCAAATGAAATATGTGGCAAGGCATGCACAACCAATTCTAGCATCTATCAAGCAATTTGTGATGACAAGGTCATCTATATATGAGTATATTGACTTAGGAGTCAAGTGAGAGCACTTGATCATAGGTCATACTCATCGTTTAAGCTCAAGTGGGGTTACCACTTTTACATAAAGCATTGTTGTGTTCACATCTTTAGAGTTGCTTTAGCTCAAGTCTTAGAGTAAAGCTCCCCCTAGATGTGATATCCCCCCTAAGAGGGATGAACTAACCTTGGGTTTTGTCGATGATGACTTCACGTAGATGTTGAAGATGTGGATGCTCAATGTTGATGTAGATCACTTGGAGCTATCCATTTGAGTGAATTGCACTTTCAATACCTACATGGGTTAGTCCCACAAGGAACAAACAAGGATATCCATAGACATAGAGTGATGCACACAAAAGATGATGTCCATGAAAACTTTTAGGTTACCTTGTCCCTTGTCTTACCAACAAGAGGGTTTGTGACTCCTTGAACTAGTGCAAGATGTGGAAGTTGATTGCACTTGTTCTTGCCAAAATGATAAGAGTGAAGTATGTTGGCGGAGTCACCCTCAAGAACTCTCTAGTTCTTCTTATTTTGGATCCACATCATCTTGATGGGAATCCTTGGAGTTGTAGTCATACTTGATGAAGTGGAACTTGAAGTAGTCTTGGGAATCCACTTGACTAAGGTCTTAGGAGCTTCTTCAAATGCGTCAATTTCCTCTTGAAGCTTGTCCTTGCCTTTTTGCTTGTAGTCTTGTGGTGGAAGATCATCTTGAGCTTGTGTCCCCTTGAAAGAAGTATACTTCTCTTATTGAGGAACAAACTTTGTCTTGGGGTATTGATCTTCTTCCCACTCAACTCCATTGGCATTGAACTTTCGTTCAAAACCAACACCTTGATTCTTCCGGTGCATTCCTTGCTTGCGCACAATTTCCTCGAATTGCTTACTCCCGACAAGACTTTTGTACACTCCTTTCTCTATAATTCCCTTCAATAAACTATTTTCTTGCTCAAGTGTAACTTGGCTAAGAGAATCATTAGTGGAATCAAGAGAACTACTAGAAGCAACAATATTGGATTTAGCATGATCATTGTTACTGCTAGAGGAAGAATCTTTCTTGTTCTTGTTACTAGACTTGACTTGAGGCATGTAAGTGGATAAGAGTAAACGCTTGGCAATGTAAGAAGAGCTTTTCTTGTGGAGATCATCATTGATTGCTTTTAAGAACTCATGCTCTTGCTCAAGATTGAGCTTTTCAAAGCGTAATTTCTCATGAGCTCTTAAAAGTTCTCGATGATCTTCGAAGATAGTTTCATGAGCTAACTTAAGAGTGTTTAGTTCTTTAGTTAGAGCCTCAATCTTCTCCTTATCTTTGTCATTAATTTTATCTTGATTAGCATGTTTAATTGATGTTTCATCATAGTATTCATCACTGGAGTTGTCAACAAGCAAATCATCACCTAACAAGTCATCTTCATCACTATTGAAATCAACATACTCGGGGTGTGTTACCTTAGGACCTTTGGCCATGAAGCATCTTCCAATTCCTTCATTTGGTGAGTCAAATATGTCGTAGGAGTTGGTTGACACAAGTGCTAGACCGGCAACACCTTCATCTTGAGTATCTTCGGAGTCGGAGTGATAACTTCTCTTGGAGTGGCTGTCGGAGTCGGAGTCGGAGCCGGATACCCATTCACCAACATGAGCTTGATGTCTTCGTCTTGTGTAGCTCCTTGATGATTTTTCCTTCCTTTACGAATCCTTGCTTCTCCGTGAGTATCTTCGTTCATAACGATCATCTCTACTCCTCCTCTTTCTTGGTGGTGATTCTTTGCTTCTTCTTTTTGGAGAATCTTCTCTTCTCTTGTAGGGAGCCATACACTCATTGGAATAGTGTCCGGGTCTTCCACAACTGTAGCAGTTTCGCTCTCGACTAGAAGATCTTTTGTCATTGTAGGACCTTGACTTGAAGCTTCTATCTTTGCTTCTACTCTTGTAGAACTTGTTGAAGTTCTTCACCATTAAGCTCAATTCTTCATTGAAGTCTTGTTTCTCACTTGATGATGTAGGGGCTTCACATGAGGCTTTATAGGCACCACTTGATTTGTTGTGAAGTTCCTCTTTATCCTTAAGTGACATCTCATGAGCAACAATTCTTCCAATCACCTCCGTTGTCTTGAGATCTTTGTAATTGGGCATCATTTGGATCAATGTGCACACGGTATCATATTTTCCATCCAAGGCTCTTAGAATCTTCTTGATGATGAATCTGTCGGTCATCTCTTCACTTCCTAAGCCGGCAATCTCATTTGTGATGAGAGCAAGCCTAGAGTACATTTCAGCGACACCTTCACCATCCTTCATCTTGAACTTGTCAAGTTGGCTTTGAAGCACATCCAACTTGGATTCCTTGACGGAGTCGGTACCTTCGTGCATATCAATCAAAGTGTCCCAAATTTCCTTCGCATTCTCAAGACGGCTAATTTTGTTGAATTCTTCGGGGCACAATCCGTTGAAGAGAATATCACAAGCTTGAGAATTGTATTGCAACATCTTCAACTCATCCGCGGTAGCTTCACGGTTTGGTTCTCTCCCATCAAAGAAGTCACCTTGCAAACCAACACATACAATAGCCCAAATGGCGGGGTTATGTCCAAGAATATGCATTTTCATTTTATGCTTCCAACTAGCAAAATTAGTACCATCAAAGTAGGGACCTCTACGGTGGTAATTTCCCTCGCTAGACGCCATACTCTCCTAGGTTGTGAAACCAAGGCTATGACCACCAAAGCTATGGATATCAAGCCAAATGGAGACCAAAGCTCTGATACCACTTGTAGGATCGAAAGTATGTCTAGAGGGGGGTGATTAGACTACTTGACCAAATAAAAGCTTAACCTTTTCCCAATTTTAGTTCTTGGCAGATTTTAGCTATTTTAGGACAAGTCAAGCAATCATCACATAATTCAAGCAAGCATGCAAAGAGTATATTGGCAGCGGAAAGTAAAGCATGCAACTTACAAGAATGTAAAGGGAAGGGTTTGGAGAATTCAAACGCAATATGAGACACGGATGTTTTTCCCGTGGTTCGGATAGGTGGTGCTATCCTACATCCACGTTGATGGAGACTTCAACCCACAAAGGGTAACGGTTGTGAGAGTCCACACAGGGCTCCACCCACAAAGGGTAATGGTTGCGCGAGTCCACACAGGGCTCCACCCACGAAGGGTCCACGAAGAAGCAACCGCCCACAAAGGGTCCACGAAGAAGCAACCTTGTCTATCCCACCATGGCCAGTGCCCACACAGGACTTGCCTCACTAGCGGTAGATCTTCACGAAGTAGGCGATCTCCTTGCCCTTACAAACTTCTTGGTTCAACTCCACAATCTTGTCGGAGGCTCCCAAGTGACACCTAGCCAATCTAGGAGACACCACTCTCCAAGAAGTAACAAATGGTGTGCAGGTAATGAACTCCTTGCTCCTGTGCTTCAAATGATAGTCTTCCCAACACTCAACTCTCTCTCATAGGATTTGGATTTGGTGGAAAGAAGATTTCAGTGGAAAGCAACTTGGGAAGGCTAGAGATCAAGATTCATATGGTAGGAATGGAATATCTTGGTCTCAACACATGAGTAGGTGGTTCTCTCTCAGAACAGACGAGTTGGAATGGTGTATGTGTTCTGATGGCTCTCTCCACGAATGAAGAGGAGGTGGAGGGGTATATATAGCCTCCACACAAAATCCAACCGTTACACACAGTTTTCCAATCTCGGTGGGACCGAATCACAAACTCGGTCGGACCGAAAATGTAAACCTAGTGACCGTTAGAGATTTTCGGTGGGACTGACATGCAACTCGGTAGGACCGATATGGTTAGGGTTTGGGCATAACGTAATCTCGGTGAGACCGATTACACAAACTCGGTGAGACCGAATTTGGTAATTAGCTAACTAGAGAGTTGGTCAGGTAAACTCGGTGGGACCTGATGAGGACGGACCGATTTGCTCTTTCGGTGAGACCGAAAAGTTACAAAGGGGAAACACTGAATTTACATTGCAATCTCGGTGGGACCGATTCGCTCTTTCGGTGAGACCGAAAAGTTACGAAAGGGAAACAGAGAGTTTGCAATCCCATCTCGGTGAGACCGAGATCCCTATCGGTAGAACCGAATTGCTAGGGTTTGGCAGTGGCTAATGACAAGTGAAACTCGGTGGCGCCGGATAGGAAGAATCGGTAGGACCGAGTTTGGCTTAGGGTTTAGGTCAAAAGTGGATATGGGAAAGTAGTTGAGGGTTTTTGGAGCATATCACTAGCACATGAAGCAAGAGGCTCATTAAGCAACACCTCATCCCTCCTTGATAGTATTGGCTTTTCCTAAAGACTCAATGTGATCTTGGATCACTAAAATATAAAATGAAGAGTCTTGAGCTTTTGAGCTTGAGCCAATCCTTTTTCCTTAGCATTTTGAGGGTTCCACTTTCACATCCATGCCATGCCAATCATTGAGCTTTCCTGAAATAATCATCTTGGAATAGCATTAGCTCAATGAGCTATATGTTGTTATGAATTACCAAAACCACCTAGGGATAGTTGCACTTTCAGCGGCGGTGAGGTCGAGAGCGGAGGGGGTGGGGGAGGCGGCGGCAACAGTGAGGTCGAGAGCGGTGGCGGGCGGCGGCGGTGAGGTTGACGGCGGCCTCGGGCGGCGGCGGTGAGGGCAGGCTCGGGCTCGGGCGGCGGCGACAAAGGAGTAGGGGAACAGTGGGGGGGAAGGAGGACTTAGCGAAATTTTGAGCGGGCGGGTGGTTAAGTCGAACTAGCAGTAGCGCACTTCAGGAAACGCGCTATAGCTAAAGTAGCTATAGCGCGTTTTCAGGAAAAACGCTACTGCTAAGTCTAAGCACGCATCAAAAATATACGTTGGTCATCATTGATCTTTTTGTGTAGAATCTAAATAGTCAACATATTTAAGGTGGTAAACACCTTGTTTGCTTAGAAGTATGGGACTAAACTTAATTAGGTGCAACACTTAGCAGCAGCGAGTTTTGCAGAAACATGCTGCTCCTAAGTACCTTAGCAGCAGCGCGTCCAGGGAAGGGCGCTACTACTATATCTAGCCTGGGGGCAAATCCGTGGCAATTATAGTAGTAGCGCTTGTTTCACCTAGAGCGCTACTGCTATCTAGTTATTAGTAGCGCGGTTCCTTTAAGCTCGCTACTGTTAGTTAGCAGTAGCGCCTGTTTTTAAACTACGCTGCTGCTAAGATTCTGTGTATAACGTTTTCCCTAGTAGTGTACGTCTCCAATGTATCTATAATTTTTTATTGTTCCATGCTATATTATATCCTATTTTGGACATTATTGGGCTTTATTATACACTTTTATATTATTTTTGGGACTAACCTATTAACCGGAGGCCCAGCCCAGAATTGTTGTTTTTTTGCCTATTTTAGAGTTTCGCAGAAAAAGAATATCAAACGGAGTCCAAACGAAATGAAACCTTCGGGAACGTGATTTTCAGAACGAACATGATCCAGAGGACTTGGACCCTACGTCAAGACATTAACCAGGAAGTCACGAGGTTGGGGGCGCGCCTACCCCCCCCCCCCCCAGGCGCGCCCTCCACCCTTGTGGGGCCCACATTGCTCCACCGGCGTACTTCTTCCTCCTATATATTCCTACGTACCCCCAAACTACCAGATACGGAGCCAAAACCCTAGTTCCACCACCGTAACTTTCTGTATCCACGAGATCCCATCTTGGGGCCTTTTCCGGAGCTCCGCCGGAGGGGGCATCGATCACGGAGGGATTATACATCAACACCATAGCCTCTCCGATGAAGTGTGAGTAGTTTACTTCAGACCTTCATGTCCATAGTTATTAGCTAGATGGCTTCTTCTCTCTTTTTGGATCTCAATACAAAGTTCTCCCCCTCTCTTGTGGAGATCTATTCGATGTAATCTTCTTTTGCGGTGTGTTTGTTGAGACCGATGAATTGTGGGTTTATGATCAAGTTTATCTATGAACAATATTTGAATCTTCTCTCAATTCTTTTATGTATGATTGGTTATCTTTGCAAGTCTCTTCGAATTATCAGTTTGGTTTGTCCTGGTAGATTGATCTTTCTTGCAATGGGAGAAGTGCTTAGCTTTGGGTTCAATCTTGTGGTGTCCTTTCCCAGTGACAGTAGGGTCAGCAAGGCACGTATTGTATTGTTGCCATCAAGGATAACAAGATGGGGTTTATATCATATTGCATGAGTTTATCCCTCTACATCATGTCATCTTGCTTAAAGCGTTACTCTGTTCTCTTGAACTTAATACTCTAGATGCATGCTGGATAGCGGTCGATGTGTGGAGTAATAGTAGTAGATGCAGGCAGGAGTCGGTCTACTTGTCTCGGACATGATGCCTATATACATGATCATACCTAGATATTCTCATAACTATGCTCAATTCTGTCAATTGCTCAACAGTAATTTGTTTACCCACCGTAATACTTATGCTCTCGAGAGAAGCCACTTGTGAAACCTATGGCCCCCGTGTCTATTTTCCATCATATTAATCTTCCATCTACAAGTTATTTCCTTTTCCACTTATCTTGCTTTCTTTACTTTGCATCTTTATCATAAAAACACCAAAAATATTATCTTATCATATCTATCAGATCTCACTTTCGTAAGTGACGAGAAGGGATTGACAACCCCTTTATTGTGTTGGTTGCGAGGATTTTATTTGCTTGTGTAGGTGCGAGGGACTCGCGCGTGGCCTCGTACTAGATTGATACCTTGGTTCTCAAAAACTAAGGGAACTACTTACACTACTTTGCTGCATCACCCTTTCCTCTTCAAGGGAAAACCAACGCAGTGCTCAAGAGGTAACAGAGTGCATCTTCATACCCTTGAAGATCGCGATGCAGAAGCGTTACAAGAACGCGGATGAAGGAGTCATACTCGCAGCTATTCAGATCGCGGTTGATTCCGATCTAAGCACCGAAAAACGGCACCTCCGCGTTCAACACACATACAGCCCAGGGACGTCTCCTCCTTCTTGATCCAGCAAGGGGGAAGGAGAAGTTGGGGAAGAGCTCCAGCAACACGACAGCGTGGTGGTGGAGCTTGCAGTTCTCCGGCAGGGCTTCGCCAAGCTCAACGGAGGAGGAGGGGTGTTGAAGAGGGGGAGGGCTTCACCTTGGATGAGGTATTGCTGCCCTCCCTCCACCCCTCTATTTATAGGGTGAAGGGGGAAGGGGGGCGACCCCTCTAGATGGGATCTAGAGGGGGGCGGCGGCCAAGGGGAGGGGGCGCCCCCTTTAGGGTTCCCTCCAACCCTAGGCGCACGGGCCCTAGGGGGGGTGGCGCCCAGCCCACTTAGGGGCTGGTTCCCTTCCACATACAGCCCATATGGCCCTCCGGGGCAGGTGGACCCTCCCGGTGGACCCCCGGAACCCCTTCGATGGTCCCGGTACAATACCGATAAACCCCCGAACACTTCCGGTGATCATATGATGACTTCCCATATATAAATCTTCACCTCCGGACCATTCCGGAACTCCTCGTGACGTCCGGGATCTCATCCGGGACTCCGAACAACATTTAGTAACTGCATACTATTTCCCATAACAACTCTAGTGTCACTGAACCTTAAGTGTGTAGACCCTACGGGTTCGGGAATCATGCAGACATGACCGAGACATCTCTCCGGCCAATAACCAACAGCGGGATCTGGATACCCATGTTGGCTCCCACATGTTCCACGATGATCTCATCGGATGAACCACGATGTCGGGGATTCAATCAATCCCGTATACAATTCCCTTTGTCTACCGGTATGATACTTGCCCGAGATTTGATCGTCGGTATCCCTATACCTTGTTCAATCTCGTTACCGGCAAGTCTCTTTACTCGTTCCGTAACACATCATCCCGTGATCAACTCCTTGATCACATTGAGCTCATTATGATGATGTCTTAGCGAGTGGGCCCAGAGATACCTCTCCGTCACACGGAGTGACAAATCCCAGTCTCGATTCGTGCCAACTCAACAGACACTTTCGGAGATACCCGTAGTGTGCCTTTATAGCCACCCAGTTACGTTGTGATGTTTGGCACACCCAAAGCATTCCTACGGCATCCGGGAGTTGCACAATCTCATGGTCTAAGGAAATGATACTTGACATTAGAAAAGCTTTAGCAGACGAACTACACGATCTTGTGCTATGCTTAGAATTGGGTCTTGTCCATCACATCATTCTCCCAATGATGTGATCCCGTTATCAACGACATCCAATGTCCATGGTCAGGGAACCATAACCATCTATTGATCAACGAGCTAGTCAACTAGAGGCTCACTAGGGACATGTTGTGGTCTATGTATTCACACATGTATTACGATTTCCGGATAACACAATTACAACATGAACAATAGACAATTATCATGAACAAGTAAATATAATAATAACCATTTTATTATTGCCTCTAGGGCATATTTCCAACATCGCAAGCATCATATGATTCATAATCAAGTGATTCCAAAAGCCCATCAGCATGGAGTTTCTTCATGCGCTTTACACCAATATGACCTAAATGGCAGTGCCATATATAAGTTGCACTATCATTATTAACTTTGCATCTTTTGGCTTCAATATTATGAATATGTGTATTACCGCGATCAAGATTCAATAAACCATTCACCTTGGGTGTATGACCTCAGAAGGTTTTATTCATGTAAACAGAATAACAATTATCCTTGACTTAAATGGATAATCGTATTGCAATAAACATGATCCAATAATATTATGCTCTACACAAACACCAAATAACATTTATTTTAGGTTCAACACTAATCCCGAAGGTAAAGGGAGTGTGCGATGGTGATCCACCTCGCCCTTAACTAGTCTCTCTTTATTTTGCAACTCCCGTTTCGAGTTACTACTCTTAGTAACTGAACAAGTATCAAATACTGAGGTGTTGTTATAAACACAAGTAAAGTGCACATCAATAACATGTATATCAAATATATACTTTTGTTCACTTTGCCATCCTTCTTATCCACCAAGTATCTAGGGCAGTTCCACTTCCAGTGACCATTTCCTTTGCAGTAGAAGCACTTAGTTCCAGGCTTGGGTCTAGCTTTGAGCCTCTTCGTGGGAGCAACAACTTGCTTGCTATTCTTCTTTGAAGTTCCTATTTCTTTCCCTTTGCCCTTTTCTTGAAACTAGTGGTCTTTTTAACCATCAACACTTGATGCTATTTCTTAATTTCTACCTTTGCCGATTTCAGCATCTCGAAGAGCTTGTGAATTACTTTTGTTATCCCTTGCATATTATAGTTCATCAATAAGTTCTAGTAACTTGGTGATAGTGACTAGAGAACTTTGTCAATTACTATCTTATCTGGAAGATTAACTCCCACTTGATTCAAGCAATTGTAGTACCCAGACAATCTAAGCACATGCTCACTAGTTGAGCTATTCTCCTCCATCTTGTAGGCAAAGTACTGTCAGAGGCCTTCTACCTCTCGACACGGGCATGAGTATGAAATACCAATTTCAACTCTTAGAACATCTTATATGCTCTGTGGCTTTCAAAATGTTTTGAAGTCCCGGTTCTAAGCCGTAAAGCATGGTGCACTAAACTATCAAGTAGTCATCATACCGAGCTTTACCAAACGTTCATAATGTCTGTATCTGCTCCTAAAATAGGTCTGTCACCTAGCGGTGCATCAAGGACATAATTCTTCTATGCAGCAATGAGGATAATCCTCAGATCACAGACCTGGTCTGCATCATTGCTACTATCATCTTTCAACATAGTTTTTCTCTAGGAACATATCAAAAATAAATGGGGAGCAACATTGCAAACTATTGATCTACAACATAGTTATGCAAATACGATCAGGACTAAGTTCATGATAAATTAAAGTTCAATTAATCATATTACTTTAAGAACTCCCACTTAGATAGACATCCCTCTAGTCATATAAATGATCACGTGATCAAAATCAACTAAACCATTTCCGATCATCACATGAGATGGAGTAGTTTTCAATGGTGAACATCACTATGTTGATCATATCTACTATATAATTCATGCTCGACCTTTCGGTCTCCAGTGTTCCGAGGCCATATCTGCATATGCTAGGCTCGTCAAGTTTAACCCGAGTATTCCGCGTGTGCAAAACTGGCTTGCACCCATTGTATGTGAACGTAGAGCTTATCACACCCGATCATCACGTGGTGTCTCGGCACGACGAACTGTAGCAATGGTGCATACTCAGGGAGAACACTTATACCTTCAAATTTAGTGAGAGATCATCTTATAATGCTACCGCCGAACTAAGAAAAATAAGATGCATAAAGGATAAACATCACATGCAATCAATATAAGTGATATGATATGGCCATCATCATCTTGTGCCTTTGATCTCCATCTCCAAAGCACCGTCATGATCACCATTGTCACCGGCTTGACACCTTGATTTTCATCGAAGCATAGTTGTCGTCTCGCCAACTATTGCTTCTATGGCTATCGCTGCCGCTTAGTGATAAAGTAAAGCAATTACATGACGATTGCATTTCATACAATAAAGTGACAACCATATGGCTCCTGCCAGTTGCCGATAACTTTGTTACAAAACATGATCATATCATACAATAAAATTTAGCATCATTTCTTGACCATATCACATCACAACATGCCCTGCAAAAACAAGTTAGACGTCCTCTACTTTGTTGTTGCAAGTTTTACGTGGCTGCTACGAGCTGAGCAAGAACCGTTCTTACCTACGCATCAAAAACCACAACGCGGTATAGTGATTGCTTTTTGATCTTCAGAAAGAACCATGTTCATTGAATCCGATTCAACTAAAGTTGGAGAAACTGACACCCACCAGCCACCTGTGTGCAAAGCACGTCGGTAGAACCAGTCTCGCGTAAGCGTACGCGTAATGTTGGTCTGGGCCGCTTCATCCAACAATACCGCCAAATCAAGAAACAACTAGTAACAACAAGCAATATGTATATACCCACGCCCACAGCTCCTTTGTGTTCTACTCGTGCATATAACATCTATGCATAAACCTGGCTCGGATGCCACTGTTGGGGAATGCAGTAATTTCAAAAAAATTCCTACGCACACGCCAGATCATGGTGATGCATAGCAACGAGAGGGGAGAGTATTGTCTACGTACCCTCATAGACCATAAGCGGAAGTGTTATGACAACGCGGTTGATGTAGTCGTATGTCTTCACGATCGACCGATCCTAGCACCGAAAGTACGGCACCTGCGCGATCTGCACACGTTCAGCTCGGTGACGTCCCATGAACTCACGATCCAGCAGAGTGTCGAGGGAGAGCTTCGTCAGCACGATGGCATGATGACCGTGATGATGATGCTACCGGAATAGGGCTTCGCCTAAGCACCGCTACGATATGACCGAGGTGGATTATGGTGGAGGGGGCACCACACACGTCTAAGAGATCAATGATCAACTTGTGTGATTCCCCCCTTTCCAAGTAGGAGTAGGAGAGAAGGAAGGGAAGGAGAGAAGAGAAGGAAGGAGGGGGCGCCGCCCCTCCCCATTAATCCAATTCAGACTAAGCCTTGGGGGGAGCGCGGCCTGCCCTAGGCAGCCCCTCTCTCTTTCCCCTAAAGCCCAATAAGGCCCACATACTCCCCCGGGGGTTCCAGTTACCTCTCGGTACCCCGAAAAATGCCCGAACTCATCCGGAACCATTCCGATGTCCAAACATAGGCTTCTAATATATCGATCTTTACGTCTCGACCATTTTGAGACTCCTCGTCATGTACGTGATCAAATCCGGGACTCCGAACTACCTTCGGTTCATCAAAACACATAAACTCATAATACTGATCGTCACTGAACGTTAAGCGTGCGGACCCTACGGGTTCAAGAACTATGTAGACATGACCGAGACACGTCTCCGGTCAATAACCAATAGAGGAACCTGGATGTTCATATTGGCTCCCACATATTCTATGAATATCTTTATCGGTCAAACCGCATAACAATATACATTGTTCCCTTTGTCATCGGTATGTTACTTGCCCGAGATTCGATCATCGGTATCTCAATACCTAGTTCAATCTCATTACCAACAAGTCTCTTTACTCATTCCGTAATGCTACATCCCATAACTAACTCATTAGCTACATTGCTTGCAAGGCTTATATTGATGTGCATTACCGAGAGGGCCCAGAGATACCTCTCCGATAATCAGAGTGACAAATCCTAATCTCGATCTATGCCAACTCAACAAACACCATCGGAGAGACCTGTAGAGCACCTTTATAATCACCCAGTTATGTTGTGACGTTTGGTAGCACACAAAGTGTTCCTCCGGCATTCGGGAGTTGCATGATCTCATAGTCATAGGAACATGTATAAGTTATGGAGAAAGCAATAGCAACAAACTAAACGATCATCGGGCTAAGCTAACGGTTGGGTCAAGTCAATCACATCATTCTCTAATGATGTGATCTCGTTAATCAAATGACAACTCATGTCTATGGTTAGGAAACATAACCATCATTGATTCAACGAGCTAGCCAAGTAGAGGCATACTAGTGACATTCTGTTTGTCTATGTATTCACACATGTACTAAGTTTTCGGTTAATACAATTCTAGCATGAATAATAAACATTTATCATGATATAAGGAAATATAAATAACAACTTCATTATTGCCTCTAGGGCATATTTCCTTCAGGGCCCCTCTCTGGTGGGTCTTGACTCCAGAAATTCTTATTATTGATATAAAAAATCCTCGCAAAGTTTCGTTCCATTCCGAGAACTTTTATTTCTGCACAAAAACAACACCATGGTAGTTCTGGTGAAAAAAGCGTCAGTCTGAGGTTAGTTTCATTCAAATCATGCAAATTAGAGTCCAAAACAAGAGGAAAAGTGTGATAAAAAGTAGATACGTTGGAGACGTATCATCCGTCGGGGCAAAAACCACCAGAGAATCCTCCGGTCGGTGGCGATGAACTGAGATCAGCTCCGGAGAATCCCCAGCTTGCCCTCCAGCATGTCCTTCACTCGATCTGTCGAAAGAACGCGCCTTGAGCCCGCAACGTATGCCACCATGGCAAATTGAAACCGGGGCTCCAGATCCGCGACGATCCTCGACCGCCTGGTGATGCAGAGCTCCGCAGGTCCATCCACCACATCGAGCGTGACCTGGAGCCGGAGGCGTCAGCGGTGGCCAGGCCATAGCCGCCGCAGACTTGATGAACGACCGCGGCGGGGGGTGGCGGCGCAACACAAGACCCCAGGCCCACAGGGGAAGCACCCGGCGAGGACCGGCAAGCCACCTTGGCCAGCGCATCCCGCCGTACCTCGTCGACGGGGGAGGGGCTCCGTGGTCGCTTGCAGTCCCGGGAGCCATGTCCGTGGAGACCGCATCGAAAGCAGACGATGTCGTTCATACAGTCGGTCTTGTAGTGGCCCTTCTCAAGAAAACGGAAGCACTTGTCCCGCATCTCCGGCGACACCTCGAGCCGCACCGCCTCGCGCTCGGGGACGTGGCCACGCACGGCCAGCTCGCCGACTCCATGGCGCTTTCTCCACATCTCCTTCTTGGTGGGTGGCGGGTGATGTAGACACAGACCTAGGGTAGGGTAATAGGCCTGACCTATACGCCCCACCTAAAGTCTTGTCCTAAGAACTAAGGAGTTCAAGAATCAGAAGCAGAGGACCAACAAAGGTGTCGAAGCGAAGTCCACTCGACCTATCAATCACTCGGAGACCTCTCTTACTCAGGTCACTCGACCACCAAACCACTCGACATATCAGAAGACCTAAAGCCACTCCGCGCAGCAACGGTCAAGCATTCATTCGCATACTTAATGCTCATTTGTAGCACATTAATACAAGCATTATCTATAACGCCTCCTCTTAATGTATATTGAACCCTGCGTAACGGAGGGGAGCTGGGGTCCTGGCGCACTCCATATAAGCCACCCCCCTCCTCTGGGACAAGGGTTCGCACCCCTGGTAACTCACACACGTATAATCCAGTCGACCGCCTCCGGGCTCCGAGACGTAGGGCTGTTACTTCCTCCGAGAAGGGCCTGAACTCGTAAACCTTGTGTGTACAACTCCTTCATAGCTAAGATCTTGCCTCTCCATTCCTACCCCCATATTCTACTGTCAGACTTAGAACCACGACAGTTGACGCCCACCGTGGGGCAGGTGTCCTAGCGTCTTGTTGGAGAAGTTGCGATTTTTCCGATCCCCTTCATCATGGTTTCAGGCGGAGTTTTGGTGGAGGGACGCGAGATCCGTCTCGACGCGCTCACGTTCATCGCCGACGACTCCGCTTGGCTTCAGGAGGCTCCGCTCGACGTCGACGTGCTCCCTGTCCGCGGGGCAACGCACTTTTGCGCGTGCGTCCGCGGCGTCCTCTTGCGGCAGCCGTCGACCCAGTATCGGTCGGCCCCTGTGTCGTCCTCCCTGTTTCCCGCCGGCGCAAGCGCTCCGGTCGGTCGAGACTTCAGCGGTGGGTGAGACACGCGGTGGCTCGCCAGTCAGCCACCCCCCAAGTCGCAGCGATCGAGCCCGACGAATCTCTCTACGGCCTGTTCGGCTGAATATTCATACCACAATTAAGAGAATTACATTGAAATTATGCCAAGTAGCATTCCACATCAAAAATTCTGTTTTTATCATTTACCTACTCGAGGACGAGCAGGAATTAAGTTTGGGGATGCTTGATACCACTACTAGGGAAAAGCCTAGCAGCAATGCAGGTTTTAGGCCTATCAGTAGCGCGGGGCGATGCGCTACTGATAAGGCGCTACAGCTAACGTATAGCAGTAGCGTGCCTCCGCCCACGCTACTGCTAAATCGACTTAGTAGTAGCGACTTCCCGGAGGAGCGCTACTGGTAATTAGTAGTAGTGCTTCTCCCTGCCCGCGCTGCTACTATTATTTCATATTTTATTTATTTATTATTTCATGTTGTTTTCGTACACCTTTACACAAGTTTTCATACAACGGGAATTTAGAAATTGTTTTTACATCATAATGAGTTATTACATCACGGGGTGAAAGAACCGTGGACTAGTTTCAAGTGGATGGACATCCACTTGAAACTAATCCGCGGTTCTTTCACCCAATGATATAATAAATATCATCATCATCATATCATTAACAACTTATCATCATAATACATCATTGTCATATAACACCTCCTCAAGATCATCGTTTTCATCAATGAGACATCACATAGCAAATTGGTCACTAGTCGTAATCATAAGTACTCCTCATCATCAACTCTAACACATCGTATCACATAATAAACATATTGTACCTCATAGGACCTACTACATTCTCTTAGGACCTACTATATTCTCTAAGGTAAAATAGCAAAAAACAAGATAGCCCCTGACTCTCCATTATGGAGAATGGAGATTATCCTGTCTCCAATTCTTGCCTTTCTCTTAATGTTACTTCCAAGAACCTCCTTCCAAATGTCCAAACATTTTTTCCATTCTTTGATTAGCATGCGTTCACCGGTTTTAGAAATCCGATATGCACAGGTGAGCTCCTTAGATTGACCTGGCTGTATGTTCAGAACTGCAAGGCGACCATTCTGATACATCAGATGAGGCACACAATCCATCGGGATTTTCTATTGAAAAACATAGTAATAACTTCGTAGTTAGCAATGATGTACTAGTTTTAGAAGTATGCAAAAGATGCACGGATGTCGTAATAGTAAAAAATCTTACCAGGGTATCTCCATAGAAGTTACCGTGATTCAACACGTGCACTAGTGCACGTATTCAACATAATTTGGAGGAGTTCGATAATAGGTATTGTAATTCTCAAGATAAGTACAATAAGCAATCAGATGACTTTTCTCCTTATAAGTTAATTCGGAGCCATCAGTGTAGTGGGTTTTGTCTACCATCTTCTGCACATTCTTTGAATATTCAAAATAAGCTGTCAATGGAAATAAGGTGTCAACTATTTTCAAATAAACAATATAAATTAGTTAATAACTATGTTTGAGAAACTCACATTGCGGTAGAATCGGAAGCGTATCAACAAGGACCCAAATGTCCATATTGTCTTGCTCGATGTCAGGATCACCAAGATCCATGGTGACAATCATACCCTCATAAAAACCATACATTTTGCAAAGTGCTTCCCAATTTTGGCAACCAAAATGGGTTACGCTCTGAGAATTGTACAAATTTACTTCAAAATCGATATCACGATAGGTCCTTAGGTGTATTTTCTTTGTTTGAAAATTTTCATGGTCTTCAAAACCCATCCTCTCCAAGACATAGCGTCTTGCATGGCATGGGATAAGCTAGACGAATTGTAAAAGATGAAAATTAGACGTTGAAATAGTTGAAGTCATGCTTAATTACGAAAAAAACACTTGTCGTTGTTGCGTACCGTTTCAACATTGAAGGTCTCCTCGAGCTTAATGCTGAAGCGCCGATCTTCGTCCAACTCAACGAACCTGTCGCACATACCTTGATCGTCGTGGCACCAGCTGCACTCCCCCGGGAGACTGTCATCGTCCGAGTACGACATTTCCTACATTCATAATTCAAAGATTAAACTTGTACAATTAAATATATGTACTAAAAACCCTAAATTAGATCATTATTTTTCGAGAAAATCCAGGCCACTCGATATTTCCTACATATTCTAGCACAAGTCATGCCAGAATTCACGGAAAAATCTGGCATGACCTTTGCTAAAAAAGGACATATCGAGCTCCTGAAATTTGCCGGAATGGAAATTAATCAACACTCCGGCAAAACATAGGCCACTCGGAGGTGTAAACTGAACATGAACGGCCACTTGGGCAACCACATATCCTATTTGAGCAACACAAGATATACATGGATATTTGGCTGGTCTCACCTCGATGTCAGTGGGGGTCGGTGACGTGGACGACGGCGAGGATGATGGAGGGGCTCCTTGATTTCTGCAAAAGCAAAAACCATATAAGTTATCACTAATACATCTCGAATAATTGCTTAAACTAAAAAATAACAACAAATATGACATGTTCAACTAGTTTTATTAATTCAACTAGTTCTTACTAAATATAAACTTACTATAAATAGAAAAAAACTAGTTCTTTCTAAAAATAAAGTAGTTCAACTAGTTATATTAATTATCTTACTGAAAAAACATTAGTTCTATTAATTCAACTAGTTCAACTAGTTTATTAATTTACTTACTAAACTAGTTCAACTACAACTAAAGTGGTTCAACTAGTTTATTAATTTACTTACTAATTGTTTTAAACACTTACTAAAAATAGTAAAAATAAAAAACATTATACAATAGTTAACTAGTACCATCACTACTACTAATTAACATCTACTACTGCTAAAAATCATTATCTATGAACCCTAAATTAACATCTACTACTACTAAAAAGATCTAGTACTAACTAAGCAGAGAGAACGAGGGTGGGGGGAGGGGTGGGGGGCTTACAGAGAGGGGAGAGATGGTGGCGGGGAGGTGCTCGGCAACGGAGAGGTAGGGGCGGCGAGGGCGGGCTCGGGATCGGGAGGCGGCGGCAGGGTTGGGGGAGGCGGCGGCGACGGTGAGGTCGAGAGCGGCTGTAGGATCGAAAGTATGTCTACAGGGGTGATTAGACTACTTGACCAAATAAAAGCTTAACCTTTTCCCAATTTTAGTTCTTGGCAGATTTTAGCTATTTTAGGACAAGTCAAGCAATCATCACATAATTCAAGCAAGCATGCAAAGAGTATATTGGCAGCGGAAAGTAAAGCATGCAACTTGCAAGAATGTAAAGGGAAGGGTTTGGAGAATTCAAACGCAATATGAGACACGGATGTTTTTCCCGTGGTTCGGATAGGTGGTGCTATCCTACATCCACGTTGATGGAGACTTCAACCCACAAAGGGTAACGGTTGTGAGAGTCCACACAGGGCTCCACCCACAAAGGGTAATGGTTGCACGAGTCCACACAGGGCTCCACCCACGAAGGGTCCACGAAGAAGCAACCACCCACAAAGGGTCCACGAAGAAGCAACCTTGTCTATCCCACCATGGCCATCGCCCACACAGGACTTGCCTCACTAGCGGTAGATCTTCACGAAGTAGGCGATCTCCTTGCCCTTACAAACTTCTTGGTTCAACTCCACAATCTTGTCGGAGGCTCCCAAGTGACACCTAGCCAATCTAGGAGACACCACTCTCCAAGAAGTAACAAATGGTGTGTAGGTAATGAACTCCTTGCTCTTGTGCTTCAAATGATAGTCTTCCCAACACTCAACTCTCTCTCTCATAGGATTTGGATTTGGTGGAAAGAAGATTTGAGTGGAAAGCAACTTGGGAAGGCTAGAGATCAAGATTCATATGGTAGGAATGGAATATCTTGGTCTCAACACATGAGTAGGTGGTTCTCTCTCAGAACATACAAGTTGGAATGGTGTATGTGTTCTGATGGCTCTCTCCACGAATGAAGAGGAGGTGGAGGGGTATATATAGCCTCCACACAAAATCCACCCGTTACACACAGTTTTCCAATCTTGGTGGGACCGAATCACAAACTCGGTCGGACCGAAAATGTAAACCTAGTGACCGTTAGAGATTTTCAGTGGGACTGACATGCAACTCGGTAGGACCGATATGGTTAGGGTTTGGGCATAACGTAATCTCGGTGAGACCGATTACACAAACTCGGTGAGACCGAATTTGGTAATTAGCTAACCAGAGAGTTGGTCAGGCAAACTCGGTGGGACCGATTTGCTCTTTCGGTGAGACCGAAAAGTTACAAAGGGGAAACACTGAATTTACATTGCAATCTCGGTGGGACCGATTCGCTCTTTCGGTGAGACCGAAAAGTTACGAAAGGGAAAAGAGAGTTTGCAATCCCATCTCGGTGAGACCGAGATCCCTATCGGTAGAACCGAATTGCTAGGGTTTGGCAGTGGCTAATGACAAGTGAAACTCGGTGGCGCCGGATAGGAAGAATCGGTAGGACCGAGTTTGGCTTAGGGTTTAGGTCAAAAGTGGATATGGGAAAGTAGTTGAGGGTTTTTGGAGCATATCACTAGCACATGAAGCAAGAGGCTCATTAAGCAACACCTCATCCCTCCTTGATAGTATTGGCTTTTCCTAAAGACTCAATGTGATCTTGGATCACTAAAATATAAAATGAAGAGTCTTGAGCTTTTGAGCTTGAGCCAATCCTTTTTCCTTAGCATTTTGAGGGTTCCACTTTCACATCCATGCCATGCCAATCATTGAGCTTTCCTGAAATAATCATCTTGGAATAGCATTAGCTCAACGAGCTATATGTTGTTATGAATTACCAAAACCACCTAGGGATAGTTGCACTTTCAGCGGCTGTGAGGTCGAGAGCGGAGGGGGTGGGGGAGGCGGCGGCAACAGTGAGGTCGAGAGTGGTTGCGGGCGGCGGCGGTGAGGTTGACGGCGGCCTCGGGCGGTGGCGGTGAGGGCAGGCTCGGGCTCGGGCGGCGGCGACAAAGGAGTAGGGGAACAGTGGGGGGGAAGGAGGACTTAGCGAAATTTTGAGCGGGCGGGTGGTTAAGTCGAACTAGCAGTAGCGCACTTCAGGAAACGCGCTATAGCTAAAGTAGCTATAGCGCGTTTTCAGGAAAAACGCTACTGCTAAGTCTAAGCACGCATCAAAAATATACGTTGGTCATCATTGATCTTTTTGTGTAGAATCTAAATAGTCAACATATTTAAGGTGGTAAACACCTTGTTCGCTTAGAAGTATGGGACTAAACTTAATTAGGTGCAACACTTAGCAGCAGCGAGTTTTGCAGAAACATGCTGCTCCTAAGTACCTTAGCAGCAGCGCGTCCAGGGAAGGGCGCTACTACTATATCTAGCCTGGGGGCAAATCCGTGGCAATTATAGTAGTAGCGCTTGTTTCACCTAGAGCGCTACTGCTATCTAGTTATTAGTAGCGCGGTTCCTTTAAGCTCGCTACTGTTAGTTAGCAGTAGCGCCTGTTTTTAAACTACGCTGCTGCTAAGATTCTGTGTATAACGTTTTCCCTAGTAGTGTACGTCTCCAACGTATCTATAATTTTTTATTGTTCCATGCTATATTATATCCTATTTTGGACATTATTGGGCTTTATTATACACTTTCATATTATTTTTGGGACTAACCTATTAACCGGAGGCCCAGCCCAGAATTTTTGTTTTTTTGCCTATTTTAGAGTTTCGCAGAAAAAGAATATCAAACGGAGTCCAAACGAAATGAAACCTTCGGGAACGTGATTTTCAGAACAAACATGATCCAGAGGACTTGGACCCTACGTCAAGACATTAACCAGGAAGTCACGAGGTTGGGGGCGCGCCTACCCCCCCCCCCCCAGGCGCGCCCTCCACCCTTGTGGGGCCCACATTGCTCCACCGGCGTACTTCTTCCTCCTATATATTCCTACGTACCCCCAAACTACCAGATACGGAGCCAAAACCCTAGTTCCACCGCCGTAACTTTCTGTATCCACGAGATCCCATCTTGGGGCCTTTTCCGGAGCTCCGCCGGAGGGGGCATCGATCACGGAGGGATTATACATCAACACCATAGCCTCTCCGATGAAGTGTGAGTAGTTTACTTCAGACCTTCGTGTCCATAGTTATTAGCTAGATGGCTTCTTCTCTCTTTTTGGATCTCAATACAAAGTTCTCCCCCTCTCTTGTGGAAATCTATTCGATGTAATCTTCTTTTGCGGTGTGTTTGTTGAGACCGATGAATTGTGGGTTTATGATCAAGTTTATCTATGAACAATATTTGAATCTTCTCTCAATTCTTTTATGTATGATTGGTTATCTTTGCAAGTCTTCGAATTATCAGTTTGGTTTGTCCTGGTAGATTGATCTTTCTTGCAATGGGAGAAGTGCTTAGCTTTGGGTTCAATCTTGCGGTGTCCTTTCCCAGTGACAGTAGGGTCAGCAAGGCACGTATTGTATTGTTGCCATCGAGGATAACAAGATGGGGTTTATATCATATTGCATGAGTTTATCCCTCTACATCATGTCATCTTGCTTAAAGCGTTACTCTGTTATCTTGAACTTAATACTCTAGATGCATGCTGGATAGCGGTCGATGTGTGGAGTAATAGTAGTAGATGCAGGCAGGAGTCGGTCTACTTGTCTCGGACATGATGCCTATATACATGATCATACCTAGATATTCTCATAACTATGCTCAATTCTGTCAATTGCTCAACAGTAATTTGTTTACCCACCGTAATACTTATGCTCTCGAGAGAAGCCACTTGTGAAACCTATGGCCCCCGTGTCTATTTTCCATCATATTAATCTTCCATCTACAAGCTATTTCCTTTTCCATTTATCTTGCTTTCTTTACTTTGCATCTTTATCATAAAAACACCAAAAATATTATCTTATCATATCTATCAGATCTCACTTTCGTAAGTGACGAGAAGGGATTGACAACCCCTTTATTGTGTTGGTTGCGAGGATTTTATTTGCTTGTGTAGGTGCGAGGGACTCGCGCGTGGCCTCGTACTAGATTGATACCTTGGTTCTCAAAAACTAAGGGAACTACTTAAACTACTTTGCTGCATCACCCTTTCCTCTTCAAGGGAAAACCAACGCAGTGCTCAAGAGGTAGCAGAGTGCATCTTCATACCCTTGAAGATCGCGATGCAGAAGCGTTACAAGAACGCGGATGAAGGAGTCATACTCGCAGCTATTCAGATCGCGGTTGATTCCGATCTAAGCACCGAAAAACGGCACCTCCGCGTTCAACACACATATAGCCCAGGGACGTCTCCTCCTTCTTGATCCAGCAAGGGGGAAGGAGAAGTTGGGGAAGAGCTCCAGCAACACGACAGCGTGGTGGTGGAGCTTGCAGTTCTCCGGCAGGGCTTCGCCAAGCTCAACGGAGGAGGAGGGGGTGTTGAAGAGGGGGAGGGCTGCACCTTGGATGAGGTATTGCTGCCCTCCCTCCACCCCTCTATTTATAGGGTGAAGGGGGAAGGGGGGCGACCCCTCTAAATGGGATCTAGAGGGGGGCGGCGGCCAAGGGGAGGGGGCGCCCCCTTTAGGGTTCCCTCCAACCCTAGGCGCACGGGCCCTAGGGGGGGTGGCGCCCAGCCCACTTAGGGGCTGGTTCCCTTCCACATACAGCCCATATGGCCCTCCGGGGCAGGTGGACCCTCCCGGTGGACCCCCGGAACCCCTTCGATGGTCCCAGTACAATACCGATAAACCCCCGAACACTTCCGGTGATCATATGATGACTTCCCATATATAAATCTTCACCTCCGGACCATTCCGGAACTCCTCGTGACGTCCGGGATCTCATCCGGGACTCCGAACAACATTCAGTAACTGCATACTATTTCCCATAACAACTCTAGTGTCACTGAACCTTAAGTGTGTAGACCCTACGGGTTCGGGAATCATGCAGACATGACCGAGACATCTCTCCGGCCAATAACCAACAGCGGGATCTGGATACCCATGTTGGCTCCCACATGTTCCACGATGATCTCATCGGATGAACCACGATGTCGGGGATTCAATCAATCCCGTATACAATTCCCTTTGTCTACCGGTATGATACTTGCCCGAGATTTGATCGTCGGTATCCCTATACCTTGTTCAATCTCGTTACCGGCAAGTCTCTTTACTCGTTCCGTAACACATCATCCCGTGATCAACTCCTTGATCACATTGAGCTCATTATGATGATGTCTTAGCGAGTGGGCCCAGAGATACCTCTCCGTCACACGGAGTGACAAATCCCAGTCTCGATTCGTGCCAACTCAACAGACACTTTCGGAGATACCCGTAGTGTGCCTTTATAGCCACCCAGTTACGTTGTGATGTTTGGCACACCCAAAGCATTCCTACGGCATCCGGGAGTTGCACAATCTCATGGTCTAAGGAAATGATACTTGACATTAGAAAAGCTTTAGCAGACGAACTACACGATCTTGTGCTATGCTTAGAATTGGGTCTTGTCCATCACATCATTCTCCCAATGATGTGATCCCGTTATCAACGACATCCAATGTCCATGGTCAGGGAACCATAACCATCTATTGATCAACGAGCTAGTCAACTAGAGGCTCACTAGGGACATGTTGTGGTCTATGTATTCACACATGTATTACGATTTCCGGATAACACAATTACAACATGAACAATAGACAATTATCATGAACAAGGAAATATAATAATAACCATTTTATTATTGCCTCTAGGGCATATTTCCAACATCGCAAGCATCATATGATTCATAATCAAGTGATTCCAAAAGCCCATCAGCATGGAGTTTCTTCATGCGCTTTACACCAATATGACCTAAATGGCAGTGCCACATATAAGTTGCACTATCATTATTAACTTTGCATCTTTTGGCTTCAATATTATGAATATGTGTATTACCGCGATCAAGATTCAATAAACCATTCACCTTGGGTGTATGACCTCAGAAGGTTTTATTCATGTAAACAGAATAACAATTATCCTTGACTTAAATGGATAATCGTATTGCAATAAACATGATCCAATAATATTATGCTCTACACAAACACCAAATAACATTTATTTTAGGTTCAACACTAATCCCGAAGGTAAAGGGAGTGTGCGATGGTGATCCACCTCGCCCTTAACTAGTCTCTCTTTATTTTGCAACTCCCGTTTCGAGTTACTACTCTTAGTAACTGAACAAGTATCAAATACTGAGGTGTTGTTATAAACACAAGTAAAGTGCACATCAATAACATGTATATCAAATATATACTTTTGTTCACTTTGCCATCCTTCCTATCCACCAAGTATCTTGGGCAGTTCCACTTCCAGTGACCATTTCCTTTGCAGTAGAAGCACTCAGTTCCAGGCTTGGGTCTAGCTTTGAGCTTCTTCGTGGGAGCAACAACTTGCTTGCTATTCTTCTTTGAAGTTCCTATTTCTTTCCCTTTGCCCTTTTCTTGAAACTAGTGGTCTTTTTAACCATCAACACTTGATGCTATTTCTTGATTTCTACCTTTGCCGATTTCAGCATCGCGAAGAGCTTGTGAATTACTTTTGTTATCCCTTGCATATTATAGTTCATCAATAAGTTATAGTAACTTGGTGATAGTGACTAGAGAACTTTGTCAATTACTATCTTATCTGGAAGATTAACTCCCACTTGATTCAAGCAATTGTAGTACCCAGACAATCTAAGCACATGCTCACTAGTTGAGCTATTCTCCTCCATCTTGTAGGCAAAGTACTGTCAGAGGCCTTCTACCTCTCGACACGGGCATGAGTATGAAATACCAATTTCAACTCTTAGAACATCTTATATGCTCTGTGGCTTTCAAAACGTTTTGAAGTCCCGGTTCTAAGCCGTAAAGCATGGTGCACTAAACTATCAAGTAGTCATCATACCGAGCTTTACCAAACGTTCATAATGTCTGTATCTGCTCCTAAAATAGGTCTGTCACCTAGCGGTGCATCAAGGACATAATTCTTCTATGCAGCAATGAGGATAATCCTCAGATCACAGACCTGGTCTGCATCATTGCTACTATCATCTTTCAACATAGTTTTTCTCTAGGAACATATCAAAAATAAATGGGGAGCAACATTGCAAACTATTGATCTACAACATAGTTATGCAAATACGATCAGGACTAAGTTCATGATAAATTAAAGTTCAATTAATCATATTACTTTAAGAACTTCCACTTAGATAGACATCCCTCTAGTCATATAAATGATCACGTGATCAAAATCAACTAAACCATTTCCGATCATCACATGAGATGGAGTAGTTTTCAATGGTGAACATCACTATGTTGATCATATCTACTATATAATTCATGCTCGACCTTTCGGTCTCCAGTGTTCCGAGGCCATATCTGCATATGCTAGGCTCGTCAAGTTTAACCCGAGTATTCCGCGTGTGCAAAACTGGCTTGCACCCATTGTATGTGAACGTAGAGCTTATCACACCCGATCATCACGTGGTGTCTCGGCACGACGAACTGTAGCAATGGTGCATACTCAGGGAGAACACTTATACCTTCAAATTTAGTGAGAGATCATCTTATAATGCTACCGCCGAACTAAGAAAAATAAGATGCATAAAGGATAAACATCACATGCAATCAATATAAGTGATATGATATGGCCATCATCATCTTGTGCCTTTGATCTCCATCTCCAAAGCACCGTCATGATTACCATTGTCACCGGCTTGACACCTTGATTTTCATCGAAGCATAGTTGTCGTCTCGCCAACTATTGCTTCTATGGCTATCGCTGCCGCTTAGTGATAAAGTAAAGCAATTACATGACGATTGCATTTCATACAATAAAGTGACAACCATATGGCTCCTGCCAGTTGCCGATAACTTTGTTACAAAACATGATCATATCATACAATAAAATTTAGCATCATTTCTTGACCATATCACATCACAACATGCCCTGCAAAAACAAGTTAGACGTCCTCTACTTTGTTGTTGCAAGTTTTACGTGGCTGCTACGAGCTGAGCAAGAACCGTTCTTACCTACGCATCAAAAACCACAACGCGGTATAGTGATTGCTTTTTGATCTTCAGAAAGAACCATGTTCATTGAATCCGATTCAACTAAAGTTGGAGAAACTGACACCCACCAGCCACCTGTGTGCAAAGCACGTCGGTAGAACCAGTCTCGCGTAAGCATACGCGTAATGTTGGTCTGGGCCGCTTCATCCAACAATACCGCCAAATCAAGAAACAACTAGTAACAACAAGCAATATGTATATACCCACGCCCACAGCTCCTTTGTGTTCTACTCGTGCATATAACATCTATGCATAAACCTGGCTCGGATGCCACTGTTGGGGAATGCAGTAATTTCAAAAAAATTCCTACGCACACGCCAGATCATGGTGATGCATAGCAACGAGAGGGGAGAGTATTGTCTACGTACCCTCATAGACCATAAGCGGAAGTGTTATGACAACGCGGTTGATGTAGTCGTATGTCTTCACGATCGACCGATCCTAGCACCGAAAGTACGGCACCTGCGCGATCTGCACACGTTCAGCTCGGTGACGTCCCATGAACTCACGATCCAGCAGAGTGTCGAGGGAGAGCTTCGTCAGCACGATGGCATGATGACCGTGATGATGATGCTACCGGAATAGGGCTTCGCCTAAGCACCGCTACGATATGACCGAGGTGGATTATGGTGGAGGGGGCACCACACACGTCTAAGAGATCAATGATCAACTTGTGTGATTCCCCCCTTTCCAAGTAGGAGTAGGAGAGAAGGAAGGGAAGGAGAGAAGAGAAGGAAGGAGGGGGCGCCGCCCCTCCCCATTAATCCAATTCAGACTAAGCCTTGGGGGGAGCGCGGCCTGCCCTAGGCAGCCCCTCTCTCTTTCCCCTAAAGCCCAATAAGGCCCATATACTCCCCGGGGGGTTCCAGTTACCTCCCGGTACTCCGAAAAATGCCCGAACTCATCCGGAACCATTCCGATGTCCAAACATAGGCTTCTAATATATCGATCTTTACGTCTCGACCATTTTGAGACTCCTCGTCATGTACGTGATCAAATCCGGGACTCCGAACTACCTTCGGTTCATCAAAACACATAAACTCATAATACTGATCGTCACTGAACGTTAAGCGTGCGGACCCTACGGGTTCAAGAACTATGTAGACATGACCGAGACACGTCTCCGGTCAATAACCAATAGAGGAACCTGGATGTTCATATTGGCTCCCACATATTCTATGAATATCTTTATCGGTCAAACCGCATAACAATATACATTGTTCCCTTTGTCATCGGTATGTTACTTGCCCGAGATTCGATCATCGGTATCTCAATACCTAGTTCAATCTCATTACCAACAAGTCTCTTTACTCATTCCGTAATGCTACATCCCATAACTAACTCATTAGCTACATTGCTTGCAAGGCTTATATTGATGTGCATTACCGAGAGGGCCCAGAGATACCTCTCCGATAATCAGAGTGACAAATCCTAATCTCGATCTATGCCAACTCAACAAACACCATCGGAGAGACCTGTAGAGCACCTTTATAATCACCCAGTTATGTTGTGACGTTTGGTAGCACACAAAGTGTTCCTCCGGCATTCGGGAGTTGCATGATCTCATAGTCATAGGAACATGTATAAGTTATGGAGAAAGCAATAGCAACAAACTAAACGATCATCGGGCTAAGCTAACGGTTGGGTCAAGTCAATCACATCATTCTCTAATGATGTGATCTCGTTAATCAAATGACAACTCATGTCTATGGTTAGGAAACATAACCATCATTGATTCAACGAGCTAGCCAAGTAGAGGCATACTAGTGACATTCTGTTTGTCTATGTATTCACACATGTACTAAGTTTTCGGTTAATACAATTCTAGCATGAATAATAAACATTTATCATGATATAAGGAAATATAAATAACAACTTCATTATTGCCTCTAGGGCATATTTCCTTCAGGGCCCCTCTCTGGTGGGTCTTGACTCCAGAAATTCTTATTATTGATATAAAAAATCCTCGCAAAGTTTCGTTCCACTCCGAGAACTTTTATTTCTGCACAAAAACAACACCATGGTAGTTCTGGTGAAAAAAGCGTCAGTCCGAGGTTAGTTTCATTCAAATCATGCAAATTAGAGTCCAAAACAAGAGGAAAAGTGTGATAAAAAGTAGATACGTTGGAGACGTATCATCCGTCGGGGCAAAAACCACCATAGAATCCTCCGGTCGGTGGCGATGAACTGAGATCAGCTCCGGGGAATCCCCAGCTTGCCCTCCAGCATGTCCTTCACTCGATCTGTCGAAAGAACGCGCCTTGAGCCCGCAACGTATGCCACCATGGCAAATTGAAACCGGGGCTCCAGATCCGCAACGATCCTCGACCGCCTGGTGATGCAGAGCTCCGCAGGTCCATCCTCCACATTGAGCGCGACCTGGAGCCGGAGGCGTCAGCGGTGGCCAGGCTATAGCTGCCACAGACTGGATGAACGACCGCGGCGGGGGGGGGGGTGGCGGCGCAACACAAGACCCCAGGCCCACAGGGGAAGCACCCGGCGAGGACTGGCAAGCCACCTTGGCCAGCGCATCCCGCCGTAGCTCATCGACGGGGGAGGGGCTCCGTGGTCGCTTGCAGTCCCGGGAGCCATGTCCGTGGAGACCGCATCGAAAGCAGACGATGTCGTTCGTACAGTCGGTCTTGTAGTGGCCCTTCTCAAGAAAACGGAAGCACTTGTCCCGCATCTCCGGCGACACCTCGAGCCGCACCGCCTCGCACTCGGGGACGTGGCCACGCACGGCCAGCTCGCCGACTCCATGGCGCTTTCTCCACATCTCCTTGTTGGTGGGTGGCGGGTGATGTAGACACAGACCTAGGGTAGGGTAATAGGCCTGACCTATACGCCCCACCTAAAGTCTTGTCCTAAGAACTAAGGAGTTCAAGAATCAGAAGCAGGGGACCAACAAAGGTGTCGAAGCGAAGTCCACTCGACCTATCAATCACTCGGAGACCTCTCTTACTCAGGTCACTCGACCACCAAACCACTCGACATATCAGAAGACCTAAAGCCACTCCGCGCAGCAACGGTCAAGCATTCATTCGCATACTTAATGCTCATTTGTAGCACTTTAATACAAGCATTATCTATAACGCCTCCTCTTAATGTATATTGAAGCCTGCGTAACGGAGGGGAGCTGGGGTCCTGGCGCACTCCATATAAGCCACCCCCCTCCTCTGGGACAAGGGTTCGCACCCCCGGTAACTCACACACGTATAATCCAGTCGACCGCCTCCGGGCTCCGAGACGTAGGGTTGTTACTTCCTCCGAGAAGGGCCTGAACTCGTAAACCTTGTGTGTACAACTCCTTCATAGCTAATATCTTGCCTCTCCATTCCTACCCCCATATTCTACTGTCAGACTTAGAACCACGACAGTTGACGCCCACCGTGGGGCAGGTGTCCTAGCGTCTTGTTGGAGAAGTTGCGATTTTTCCGATCCCCTTCATCATGGTTTCAGGCGGAGTTTTGGTGGAGGGACGCGAGATCCGTCTCGACGCGCTCACGTTCATCGCCGACGACTCCGCTTGGCTTCAGGAGGCTCCGCTCGACGTCGACGCGCTCCCTGTCCGCGGGGTAATGCACTTTCGCGCGTGCGTCCACGGCGTCCTCTTGCGGCAGCCGTCGACCCAGTATCGGTCGGCCCCTGTGTCGTCCTCCCTGTTTCCCGCCGGCGCAAGCGCTCCGGTCGGTCGAGACTTCAACGGTGGGTGAGACACGCGGTGGCTCGCCAGTCAACCACCCCCCAAGTCGCAGCGATCGAGCCCGACGAATCTCTCTACGGCCTGTTCGACTGGCTCCGCAGAGACTGCATCCGAGTGCGACAGCAGTGATCCAGCGGCAGAGGTTCTGATGGTCGATGAACCATGCAGTCCTCCCAGCTTTCCCTGCACCGACGGAGGCGACGGTGGAGGCGGTCCGTCGCATACTCACGAAGAGTATCTCCCCGAGCCCCTTACTTCGCTGCAGAGAGAAGAACTTCGCCGCCGGAACATGGATGCGCTGCACACTCCTATCGTTGGAGAAACCCCCGAGGACCGTGCCTTAGAGGACGCGCGCTTGGCCAACTTGGCTGAGCGCACTCGACTGGAGAACCTCCAGCGAGCACTCGACGAGCGTGCGCGACAGCGGATTCCAACATCCAGTCGACGACAGCTCTTTCCGCCACCGACTCAGGTATATCGAACTCCGATTCGGAATTTAGCAGCTGCAGCTCGTATAGCAGAGTCGATTCAGCCTTCTCAGTCGGAGGCTGGCAGAGGCTTGTTGCAGATCAGATCATTGCTCCGGGCGGCAGGAGATCAGAATTCAGCTGTGTCACAGTCGCGAAATAGGATCCATAGCAGATCCATCGCTGGAGATACAGTCCAGTCGGCCCACAGCCCAAGATCGCCCCCGAGGCGTGAGGGACGTGGAGACTGGCGCGATCAGAACAGGAACCGTGAGCAGTATGATCACCGACTCGATCGGGATGATCGACGTTGAGTACCCACCCCTCCCCCAAGGAGTGGATCGTACGTGCCTCGACAGCAGGATGACAGACGCCCTCACAGTGTTGGGCGAAGGATTCCAGTCGACCCCAGGGAGCCAGGCTTTGATGCGAGATCCATTCTCGTTCAGGGTTTGGTAGACAGGAACAGAGCCCACTGAGAAGGTCGAGACAGAGATGTACCCACCAGCAGCAGAGTACATGTCTCAGGACCAGAGTGCTTCAGTAGAGCCATCAGAGCCGTGGTGATTCCTCCCAACTTCAGGTTGGCGACTGGAGTCAGTAAGTTCACTGGTGAGTCCAAGCCTGATACTTGGCTTGAGGATTACCGAGTGGCTGTTCAGATTGGCGGCGGTAACAATGAAGTGGCAATGAAACACCTGCCTCTTATGTTGGAAGGCTCGGCCAGAGCATGGCTGAATCAGTTAGCGCCCAGCGGCATTTACACTTGGGAAGATCTTGCCTGAGTGTTTGTCAGAACATTTGAAGGAACTTGCAAGTGACCAGCAGGGTTGACAGAGCTGCAATCTTGCATGCAGAAGCCGAATGAAACTTTGAGGGCCTACATCCAGAGATGGATTACATTGCATCACACAGTAGAGAACATATCTGATCACCAAGCAGTCTGTGCCTTCAAGGAAGGCGTTAAGTACAGAGAACTGAACCTGAAATTCAGTCGAATCGGAGACATGTCTCTGAGTCGAATGATGGAGATTGCCACCAAGTATGCCAATGGTGAAGAAGAGGATCGGCTCTGGAGTGGCAAGCACAAGTCAGCCGCCCACGAAACCGGAGGAGGGAACTCCAGTCGGAAGCAGAAGCGGAAAGCCAAGCCAGCTGCTCCTGGAGAAGCCTTGGCCGTGACTCAAGGAAAGTTCAAGGGGAAGCCCAAAGGGCCTTGGAACCCCAAGAAGGTGAAAGACCAAGACGGAAATGATGTGTTGGATCTGCCATGTCACATTCACACAAAGAAAGATGAAGAGGGTAAACTCATTTATCCGAAGCATACCACTCGACAGTGCCGGCTCTTAATCCAGCAGTTCCAAGGGAAACAGCCCAAAGATAAGGAAAATGAGTCGGAAAAAGTTGAGGACAAGGAAGATAGTGATGATGGGTATCCCCAGGTCAATTCTACCCTGATGATTTTTGCTGATGTTGAAAGCAAAAGTCGATTGAAAGTTATCAACCGAGAAGTGAATATGGTCGCCCCGGCGACACCAAGTTATTTGAAATGGTCTCAGACTGCCATCACATTCGACCAGTCCGATCACCCGACGCACATAGCCACCCTTGGGAGGCAAGCTTTGGTGGTCGAACCAATTGTTGAAGGCACTCGACTGACCAAGGTTTTGATGGATGGAGGCAGTGGCCTGAATATACTGTATGCAGAGATGTTGAAAGGGATGGGCATTCCGATGTCCAGACTCAGTACCAGCAACATGAGCTTCCATGGAGTCATTCCTGGAAAAGAAGGCCGAGTCACTCGGCCAACTTGCTCTTGATGTGGTTTTCGGTGATTCCAAAAATTACCGCAAAGAAAAGTTGACGTTTGAAGTTGTGGACTTCCAGAGCGCTTATCATGCTATTCTAGGCAGGCCAGCTTATGCATGATTCATGGCTCGACCATGTTACGTGTACCTCAAACTAAAGATGCCTGGTCCCAGAGGTGTGATCACTATTACCGGCAATCGGAAGAAAGCGGAAGAGTGCTTTCAGAAAGGCTCAAAGATCGCCGATGCTCAGATGGCAGTGGTAGAGCTGCAGGAATACCAGAAAACTGCAGACCCGAGTGATTTGTTGCGAGCCAAGAAGCCCACTACGGAATCAGCGTTTCAGTCGTCCGGTGAGACAAAGCCGATTCACATTCACCCGACCGACCCCAGTGCTGCTCCGACTCATATCTCTACGACACTCGACTCCAAATAGGAAGAAGCGCTCATCCAGTTCCTCCGTGAGAACTGGGACATCTTCGCATGGAAGCCTTCTGACATGTCGGGTGTTCCCAGAGGGTTGGCTGAGCATCGTCTACGAGTCGACTCAAAAGTGAAACAGGTCAAAGAACATCTTCAATGGTCCGCCGTCCAGAAGAGAAAGGCCATCGGCGAGGAGGTGGCTCGGCTCTTAGCAGCAGAGTTTATCCGAGAGATTTACCACTCCGAGTGGCTCGCCAATGTTGTCATGGTCCCCAAGAAGGACAAGTCACTTCGCATGTGCATTGACTTCAAACATATCAATCGGGCCTGCCCGAAAGATCATTTTCCTCCCCCCCCCCCCGCATCGACCAGATAGTCGACTCGACTGCGGGATGCGAGCGCCTGTCTTTTTTAGACGCCTATTCCGGTTACCATCAGATCCGTCTATATGGTCCCGACGAGATCAAAACAGCTTTCATCACTCCATTCGGGTGCTTCCATTATGTTACCATGCCATTCGGCCTCAAAAATGGCAGAGCCACGTTCATGAGGATGATTCAGAAGTGTTTGCTCACTCAAATCAGTCGGAATGTGGAAGCATACATGGATGATATTGTGGTCAAGTCACGGAAAGGTTCCGACCTGCTGACTGACCTTGCTGAGACATTTGCCAACCTCAGGAGGTATGATATCAAGCTTAACCCATCAAAGTGCACACTCGGAGTTCCTGGCGGAAAGTTACTCGGTTTTCTCGTTTCCGAACAAGGAATCGACGCCAACCCAGAAAAAATTGGTATTATACTCCGAATGAAGCACCCTGTGCGCATGCACGATGTCCAGAAGCTTACTTGTTGCTTCACCGCTTTAAGTCGATTCATTTCTCGTCTCGGTGAAAAGGCATTGCCTCTTTACCGACAGATGAAGAAGTCAGACATGTTCGAGTGGACTCCTGAAGCTGATGCAGCGTTTGCAGAGCTAAAAGCCCTGCTCTCCACCCAGCCGGTGCTTGCTGCCCCAATCAGCGAAGAGCCTTTGCTGCTTTACATTGCAGCCACGGGACAAGTTGTTAGTTCAGTACTTACGGTCGAGCGGGAAGAAGAAGGAAAAACCTTTAAAGTTCAGCGCCCAGTATATTATGTTTCTGAAGTTTTGACCCCATCAAAGCAAAGATATCTTCATTATCAGAAGCTCGTATATGGGATTTATATGACCACGAAGAAGGTTGCACATTACTTCTCTGACCATTCCATTACAGTCGTCAGCGACGCTCCATTGTCAGAGATTCTGCACAACAGAGACGCAACTGGTCGAGTGGCAAAATGGGCGATTGAACTCCTTCCCCTAGATATCAAGTTTGAGGCAAAGAAAGCTATCAAGTCCCAAGCAATTGCAGATTTCGTCGCCGAGTGGAATGAACAGCAACTGCCGACTCAAGTTCACTCAGAGCACTGGACCATGTTCTTCAACGGTTCTAAGATGCTGAATGGTTTCGGTGATGGGGTAGTATTGGTTTCCCCTCGAGGAGATAAGCTCAGATATGTTCTCCAAATCCACTTTGATTCCTCCAATAACGAAGCAGAATATGAAGCACTTTTGTATGGGTTGCGCATGGCCATTTCACTTGGCGTCCGTCGCCTCATGGTCTATGGCAACTCAGATTTGGTGGTGAATCAAGTGATGAAGGAGTGGGACGTCAGAAGTCCATCCATGACCGGTTATTGCAATGCAGTGAGAAAGCTAGAGAAGAAATTCGAGGGGTTAGAGCTGCATCATATACCCCGACTGAAAAATCAAGCAGCTGATGATTTGGAAAAAATAGGTTCCAAGAGAGAAGCCATTCCCAGCAATGTGTTTCTGGAACACATTCACACACCATCAGTTCAAGAGGATCCTTTCACCGAAGAAGTCCCGCGACCAAAAAGTGCCACGGATCCAACTGAAGTTGAGGTTCCAGCAGTGGTCGACCTGATCATGGAAGTTTTGGTCATCACTCCCGACTGGACAGTGCCGTACATCACGTACATCTTAAGGAAAGAACTCCCAGAGAATGAAGAAGAGGCTCGACAGATGTCCGTCGATCTAAGGCCTTCACTGTGATAAAGGGACAGTTGTACAGGGAAAGCGCGACTGGAGTCGGTCAAAAATGTATAACGCCAGAAGAAGGTCAAATAATTCTTGATGATATCCACTCGGGGACCTGTGGCCATCATGCGTCCTCTCGGACCATCGTGGCTAAAGCACACCGAGCGGGATTTTACTGGCCAAAAGCAAATGAGATGGCAAAGGAGATAGTCGACAAATGTGAAGGATGTCAGTTCTATTCCAATATGTCGCACAAACCCGCCTCAGCCTTGAAGACCATTCCACTCGTCTGGCCCTTCACTGTTTGGGGATTGGATATGGTTGGACCGCTGAGAACTGGCAGGAGCGGCTTCACCCATGTGCTGGTGGCAGTCGACAAATTCACTAAATGGATTGAAGCTAAACCTATCAAGAATCTTGATGCCTGCACCACTATCAGCTTTATCAGAGAGTTGATATTCAGATATGGAGTTCCGCATAGCATCATCACTGACAACGGGTCAAACTTCAATTCCGACAAGTTCAGAGCTTTTTGCGCCTCTCAAGGCACACGAGTCGACTACACGTCAGTCGCTCACCCCCAGTCGAATGGACAAGCAGAAAGAGATAATGGTCTAATTCTCAAAGGACTAAAACCTCGACTGATGCGTGATCTCAAGCATGCAGCAGACGCATGGGTCGACGAACTTCCGTCAGTTCTTTGGGGGTTGAGGACCACCCCGAATCGATCGACTGGACGAACCCCATTCTTTCTGGTCTATGGAGCTGAAGCAGTTTTGCCGAGTGACTTGCTTCACAATGCACCCCGAGTCGAACTCTACTCTGAAGATGAAGCAGAACAAGCCCGGCAGGACTCAGTCGACCTCCTAGAAGAGGAAAGAGAGATGGCCATGATCCGATCGACCATCTATCAACAGGACTTGCATCGATTCCATGCCAGAAATGTGAAGAGTCGAGCCTTCCAAGAAGGAGACTTGGTCCTCCGAGTGGATCAACAGAAACCACACAAGCTCGCTCCTACTTGGGAAGGTCCTTTCATCGTCACCAGAGTTCTCCACAATGGAGCATACCATCTTTACAATGTCGATCGCCAGATTGATGAGCCACGAGCCTGGAATGCGGAGTTGCTCCGCCCCTTTTATACTTAAGTACTCACTCGGATGAGATGTAATAAGAGATACCTTTGTAGTTTGTTTATCAAAAGACAAAAGTGTTATAATTTTCCCAGTGATTGTTGTTGCTTTTGTTCATGTGAGAAATCCCCCAGTGGGTGGCTTAGCAGCGAATCCATTTCGCCTAAGTTTTAAAAAATCCTACCGAGTGGTGAGCCAGCCTCCCACTCCGGGGCTTAGCTGCGAATCCATTTCGCCTAAGTTTTAAAAAATCCTACCGAGTGGTGAGCCAGCCTCCCACTCGGGGGCTTAGCTGCGAATCCGTTTCGCCTAAGTTTTAAAAAAAAATCCTACCAAGTGGTGAGCCAGCCTCCCACTCGGGGGCTTAGCTGCAGTCCAAGTACTCGCCTAAGTTAAAAAAAATCTTACCGAGTGGTGAGCCAGCCTCCCACTCGGGGGCTTAGCTGCAGTCCAAGTACTCACCTAAGTTTGTAAAATCCTACCGAGTGGTGAGCAACCCTCTCACTCGGGGGCTTAGCTGCAGTCATGTACTCACCTAAGTTTTAAAAATCCTACCGAGTGGTGAGCCAGCCTCCCAATCGGGGGCTTAGCTGTAGTCCAAGTACTCGCCTAAGTTTGTAAAATCCTACCGAGTGGTGAGCAACCCTCTCACTCGGGGGCTTAGCTGCAGTCCTGTACTTGCCTAAGTTTTAAAAATCCTACCGAGTGGTGAGCGATCCTCCCACTCGGGGGCTTAGCTGCAGTCCTGTACTCGCCTAAGTTTTAAAAATCGTACCGAGTGGTGAGCGATCCTCCCACTCGGGGGCTTAGCTGCAGTCCAAGTACTCGCCTAAGTTTTAAAAATACTACCGAGTGGTGAGCTAGCCTCCCACTCGGGGGCTTAGCTCCAGTCCAAGTACTCGCCTAAGTTTTAAAAATCCTACCGAGTGGTGAGCGATCCTCCCACTCGGGGGCTTAGCTGCAGTCCAAGTACTCGCCTAAGTTTCAAAAATCCTACCGGGTGGTGAGCGATCCTCCCGCTCGGCGGCTTAGCTGCAGTCCAAGTACTCGCCTAAGTTTTAAAAATCCTACCGAGTGGTGAGCGATCCTCCCACTTGGGGGCTTAGCTGCAGTCCAAGTACTCGCCTAAGTTTCAAAAATCCTACCGGGTGGTGAGCGATCCTCCCGCTCGGCGGCTTAGCTGCAGTCCAAGTACTCGCCTAAGTTTTAAAAATCCTACCGAGTGGTGAGCGATCCTCCCACTCGGGGGCTTAGCTGCAGTCCAAGTACTCGCCTAAGTTTTAAAAATCCTACCGAGTGGTGGGCGATCCTCCCACTCAGAGGCTTAGCTGCAGTCCAAGTACTCGCCTAAGTTTTAAAAATCCTACTGAGTGGTGAGCGATCCTCCCACTCGGAGGCTTAGCTGCAGTCCAAGTACTCGCCTAAGTTTTAAAAATCCTACCGAGTGGCGGGAGATCCTCCCACTCTGAGGCTTAGCTGCAGTCAAGTACTCGCCTAAGTTTTAAAAATCCTACCAAGTGTCGGGTGATCCGCCCACTCGGAGGCTTAGCTGCAGTCCAAGTACTCGCCTAAGTTTTAAAAATCCTACCGAGTGGTGAGCGATCCTCCCACTCGGAGGCTTAGCTGCAGTCCAAGTACTCGCCTAAGTTTTAAAAATCCTACCGAGTGGCGGGCGATCCTCCCACTCGGAGGCTTAGCTGAAGTCAAGTACTTGCCTAAGTTTTAAAAATCCTACCAAGTGTCGGGCGATCCTCCCACTCGGAGGCTTAGCTACAGTCAGTACTCGCCTAAGTACTCCCCACCTCAGAGCTGCATTCCAAGCACAAAGAGTATTCCGAGCAAAAAACAAATTCCAGTCGAAAGCAAACACCAGCATATTCAGAAATAAACCAAGTTCGGATAAACCCCAAGGTCCCAGACGGCAGATCAAAAGTATTCGAGCATCAAGCCCGATGAAGTTTAACGGTTACACAATCACTCAGCATTCCGAGGCAAATAAAAGTGGAGCATAATGTTTTTCGGTCACGCATCAGGAGAAGGACTGGCTGGGTCGCAGAAACTGTCGAGGTCAATGCTGTCTGCAATGCGAGTGGCGGCGTCAAGGAAGGTGTCCATGAAAGACTGAAATGTATGCTTCCTCGTGTTAGCAACCTTGAGCTCCGCCAACTTGTCTTCTTTGACATCCTTGCAGTGCACTCGAACCAGAGACAGAGCGACGTCAGCACCACAGCGAGCAGATGACTTCTTCCATTCTCGCACGCGTTCAGGGATTTGATTCAGTCGAGCCATCAAAGACTCGAGATCTTATGACAGCTCCGCCTGAGGCCAAAGACCAACATCAACCCGAGTCATTGCAGCTTTCAAGCGTGCCAGATAAGCAACCGCGCTATCCATGCGAGACTCCAACCGCAGCACGTTCATCGCAACATCATCTTTGACTGGACAGTTGATGGGATCGAGACCCGTCTCGATCCGCCCGGTTTCCGCTTCAAAGTCTTGGCAAAGTTTTGCATGATCGAGAGAATTATGAGTCGACGGCACCACTAGACTTGTCAGTCGACAAAAATAAGACGGATTAGTCAATACCTTCAAGTTTCAAGACTAGCTTTGCAGCAAGTTGGCCCAGATAAGACTCTAGCTCGCCATTCTTGGCCTTGAGGCTTCCAAGTTCGTTGGTCAACTTCTCTTTGTTCTTCTTTAGTCGCTCAACCTCCTGATTGGCGTTAGATACAACAGTCTTCAGCTTGGAGTTTTCTTCTTCTAACTTGCCGACTGAAGCAAGCTTCTTGTCAGCAAGCGCTGTCTTCTCGCGCGCCTCCTTCTGTGCTGTGGCAAGATCCAGATCCTTCTTCTCCAGAGCTTCCTTCATTTTCTCTAAATAAATAACATTCTTCAGGCGAGCTTGGAGTTGGCGGTTTTCACTACATACATCTGCTCAAGTGAAGCCACTTGGTTCAAAGATGGAAAGGAAAAGTGCCAGTGTTGGGATATGGAGCGGTCGATTGGTTACCACCCATGGCAGCTACTTCATCACGAGCGGTCTTGAGGTTCTTCTTGGCCAGTTCCAGATCAAGGTTGAGGCTGATTTGTTGTTTGTTCATGTCAGAAAGTTGAGCCCCAAGATCACAAGATTTCTGCAGTCATAGCCATATCAGTCGACAGAGATAAAAAAGAGATAATTATTCTAAGACTACCGCCGAATCAAACATTCAACGACAGTCTCGGGGACTACACCTAGTGGGTGCACTTAGCGTGCCCCCACTGATTTCCAGATCATAGTCGATGGTTGACTGTCCTTCAAAAAAAAGGAAGACAGGTCCAAATTCTCAGACCACAGTCGACTGCCCGCAGTCAACTACGGTCTCGGGGACTACACCCAGTGGGTGCACTTAGTGTGCCCCCACTAGTACAAAGAATCAGTTCGAACCGACACAAAGAGATATACTATTTCCGAACAGCCACACTCCAGTGGGTGGTCAGACAAAAAAATGGTCGATCGAAAAATCAACTAACCTGGACATTGGTTTGCATGGCAGCTCCGGCGTTGAAGGCCACCTGAGTGGCCTCATGCACCACCTTTAGCTGCCCCATCACAAGGTTCAGTTGAAGAAGAGCTTCTGAAAGCACAAGTGCTCCCTAGGTGGTTTTGATAATTGATGACAACATATCTCTTGTTGGACTAACATTTCGATCTAGCATGTTTCAGATAAGTTCAACAATGGAGTGGCATGGACTAAAAGTTGTGGGAACTCCTTCAAGATGCTAAGGACAAAGGATTGGCTAAAGCTTCAAGCTCAAGACTTCTCATTTTACATTTTAGTGATCCAAGATCACATTGAGTCCATAGGAAAAGCCAATACTATCAAGGAGGGATGAGGTGTTGCTTAATGAGCCTCTTGCTTCATGTGCTTAGTGATATGCTCCAAAACCCTCAGCTACTTTTCCACTTCCACATTTGACCTAAACCCTAAGCCAAACTCGGTCCTACCGATTCTTCCTATCCGGCGCCACCGAGTTTCACTTGTCATAAGCCACTGCCAAACCCTAATCATTTCGGTCTCACCGATGGGATCTCGGTCTCACCGAGATGGGCTTGCAAACTCTCTGTTACCCATTGCAATATTCTCGGTCCTACCGAGATATGCAATCGGTTCCACCGAGTTTGCTTGGCCAAATCTCAGTTTCACTTATTACCCAAATCGGTCCCACCGAGTTTGAGTAATCGGTCAAACCGAGTTTTGGATTTACCCTAACCCTAGCACATCGGTACCATCGGGTTGATCCAGTCGGTCCCACCGAAATCTCTAACGGTCACTAGGTTTACATTTTCGGTCCGACCGAGTTTATTGATTCGGTCCCACCGAGATTGGAAAACTGTGTAACGGTTGGATTTTGTGTGGAGGCTATATATACCCCTCCACCTCCTTCTCTTTCGGTGAGAGAGCCATCAGAACGCATACACCATTCCAACTCATATGTTCTGAGAGAGAACCACCTACTCATGTGTTGAGACCAAGACATTCCATTCCTACCATATGAATCTTGATCTCTAGCCTTCCCAAGTTGCTTTCCACTCAAATCTTCTTTCCACCAAATCCAAATCCTATGAGAGAGAGTTGATTGTTGGGGAGACTATCATTTGAAGCACAAGAGCAAGGAGTTCATCATCAACACACCATTTGTTACTTCTTGGAGAGTGGTGTCTCCTAGATTGGCTAGGTGTCACTTGGGAGCCTCCGACAAGATTGTGGAGTTGAACCAAGGAGTTTGTAAGGGCAAGGAGATCGCCTACTTCGTGAAGATCTACCGCTAGTGAGGCAAGTCCTGTGTGGGCGATGGCCATGGTGGGATAGACAAGATTGCTTCTTCGTGGACCCTTTGTGGGTGGTTGCTTCTTCGTGGACCCTTCGTGGGTGGAGCCCTGTGTGGACTCGCGCAACCATTACCCTTGGGTGGAGCCCTGTGTGGACTCGCGCAACCGTTACCTTTTGTGGGTTGAAGTCTCCATCAACGTGGATGTAGGATAGCACCACCTATCCGAACCACGGGAAAAACATCCGTGTCTCCAATTGCGTTTGAATTCTCCAAACCCTTCTCTTTACATTCTTGCAAGTTGCATGCTTTACATTCCGCTGCTCATATACTCTTTGCATGCTTGCTTGATATGTATTGTGTGTGTTGAAATTGTGCCTAAACTCCACTTAAACCGAAAAAGCTTAAAAATTGCAACTTGAGCATTATGTGTCTAATCACCCCCCTCTAGACACATCTACTTCTAGATCCTACAGCTTCTTTGGCAGCATCCGGTGGATCGTCCGGAGTCTGATATGCAGCAAAAAGTGACGGAGGTAGAGCAGTCGAAGTAGCCGCCGGATCTGAAGCATGGAATGACGTCGGCGCAGCAGGAGCCTGAGCAGCTGATCCCGAGGAACAATCAGTCGACAGAGGAACAGCGAAGGTGACGTTGGTTCGAGCCGGGTCTGTCGACCGCTCGACCGTCGCCGCAGGCGTCCCAGTCGACCGAAGAACTTGGGCTTTGGTCGCCTTCCTGTCCGGCTCCTTGTCCTTCCACCTCCTTCCTCTCAGCGGTACTTCCTCTTCGTCGTCTGGGAGCACAACAATGTCTCGTGGAGCTGCAATAAACAGAGAGAGCCATAAAGACAACCGACCAATATTCCAGTCGACCAAACAAACTTTGAGTCAGGCAAACTTACTGGCTTTGGAGGTAACAGCATCATCAGCTTCCTCATCGGCAGGGGTCTTGTCAACATCCATATCAGTTACAGCCGAGGTCGGGCTATACAGGTCCATCATCCGCTCGGTCAGAACAAGAAAACCGATCGGAACGAGAAAATATGAGAAGAACATTTACCCAGAGGCAACATGGACGTCCATCTTGATCCTGGGCAAGGTCTTCCGAGCCTTCGAAGGATTAGCTTTGGGCTGCTTGGGGACCGTCTCAGTCAACTCTAGAGTCGGAGACCGAGTGCGCTTGTGAGATGGAGCACTCGACACCGCGGCTTTGCCGCGTCTGCTCACAGGGTCGTGCCACTGCTTGGATCGACGTTCAGAGCGAGGCAGCGAGTCGGCCACCTCCTCATCGTCAGACTCGTCACTCTCGTCATCTTCACCATCAGCTGGGGACTCCCACTCGCCGCTCTCCTCAGCGCTGTCCCCACCCTCTTGGTCTTTCTCCAGGGCTTGTTCACCATTGGGCATCGAATACATCTCCGTGTAGATCTGCAAAACAAGGAACCGATCATAAGTCAGTCGGAACCTCAGTCAGTCGGAAAATATGTTCAAAAATTCGGTTATGACGACCAGACCTTGTCTGGCAGGTTGCTGTCGCTGAAAGGGTCGACTCTCCTGGCACCCCTGGGGTTGTCTTTGTTCCCGGTAATGCCCATCAGCCAGTCGTCCACGGTTTTGGCCTCCACTTCCTCCGGATGAACCCGAGCAGTGTCACCAGCCCCGGAGTACATCCACATAGAATGATCGCGAGCTTGGAGGGGTTGGATCCGCCGACTGAGGAACACCTCGAGCAGGTCCATACCAGTGACGCCCTGATTGATCTGTTGGACTACTCTCTCAACTAGCATGCCTGTCTCTGCCTTCTCAGCAGCGGTCACTCGCAAGGAAGATGGAGTTTGGACACGATCAAAAGAAAAAGGGGGAAGTCCGGTCGACTGGCCTGGGGTCGCGATATCCTGGCAATAGAACCAGGTCGACTGCCAACCCCTGACCGATTCAGGAAGAGTCATCGGAGGAAAAGAGCTCCTCTTCCTCTTCTGAATGCCCAGGCCCCCGCACATCTGGATAACGTGGGTTTTCTCGTCTTTCGAGTTTGCTTTCTTCACGGTTTGGGATCGGATGGTAAAGATGTGTTTGAAGAGGCCCCAGTGCGGTCGGCACCCCAAAAAATTCTCACACATAGAGACGAACGCAGCAAGGTACGTGATGGTATTGGGAGTAAAGTGATGGAGTTGGGCACCGAAAAAGTTTAAGAAGCCTCGAAAGAAAGGATGTGGTGGAAGCGAGAAACCACGATCGACATGGGTGGCGAGCAAGACACACTCACCCGGTTGTGGCTGCGGCTCCGATTCCCCCTTCGGCAGGCGCGCAGACTCATGGACGATCAGCCCTAACTCGGCCAAATCATCCAAGTCCTCTTGCCGGAGCGAAGATCGAATCCATTCTCCCTGGATCCAACCTGACGGCAGCCCCGAGCGCGATGAAGACCCCCGATTCATCTTCTTGTTCTTCATCGCCCCCGTCGCCTTCTTCGCACGCTCTAACGCCACCGTTTTGTCCTTCCCCATGGCGGCAGGACAGCGGTGTCGAGAGTGGTCGTGCTAGGCGAGGTGGAGACGCGAGAGGAAGAAGAAGGGGAATGAGCACGCACGGTGCGAATGCCTCGGCTTCGCCGCTTTTAAAGGCCTACTTCCGAGTGGCTGACGCGTGGGCCCGATCAGTCCTGTCAAGTCCCCCCAACAGTTGCGCACGTGATACGTGGCGAAAAAGGTGGCGCGGAAATCGAAATGTCTGATTTATCTACTCCACTTACCGTGGGACGCTCCGCCTAGCGCGCTTCCACTCAAATTTCGAATCCCGTGAGATCCGGCGAGGACCGGCAAGCCACCTTGGCCAGCGCATCCCGCCGTAGCTCGTTGACGGGGGAGGGGCTCCGTGGTCGCTTGCAGTCCCGGGAGCCATGTCCGGGGAGACCGCATCGAAAGCAGACGATGTCTTTCGTACAGTTGGTCTTGTAGTGGCCCTTCTCAAGACAACGGAAGCACTTGTCCCGCATCTCCGGCGACACCTCGAGCCACACCGCCTAGCGCTCGGGGATGTGGCCACGCACGGCCAGCTCGCCGACTCCATGGCGCTTTCTCCACATCTCCTTCTTGGTGGGTGGCGGGTGATGTAGACACAGACCTAGGGTAGGGTAATAGGCCTGACCTATACGCCCCACCTAAAGTCTTGTCCTAAGAACTAAGGAGTTCAAGAATCAGAAGCAGAGGACCAACAAAGGTGTCGAAGCAAAGTCCACTCGACCTATCAATCACTCGGAGACCTCTCTTACTTAGGTCACTTGACCACCAAACCACTCGACATATCAGAAGACCTAAAGCCACTCCGCGCAGCAACGGTCAAGCATTCATTCGCATACTTAATGCTCATTTGTAGCACTTTAATACATGCGTTATCTGTAACGCCTCCTCTTAATGTATATTGAACCCTGCATAACGGAGGGGAGCTGGGGTCCTGGCGCACTCCATATAAGCCACCCCCTCCTCTGGGACAAGGGTTCGCACCCCCGGTAACTCACACACGTATAATCCAGTCGACCGCCTCCGGGCTCCGAGACGTAGGGCTGTTACTTCCTCCGAGAAGGGCCTGAACTCGTAAACCTTGTGTGTACAACTCCTCCATAGCTAAGATCTTGCCTCTCCATTCCTACCCCCATATTCTACTGTCAGACTTAGAACCACGACAGCGGGCGGGCCCAAGCCTCCTCGCCCTGCGCCGGCTCCGCCATCTCTGGCGCAGCCTCCAGCCTCACGGCAAGAACAACTAGCCCCCGAACCTCCGAGCCATCAGAACCTGAGGAGATCTCCAGACCCAAGACCACCGGGCACTCGCCCTGCAGCCGAAACGTGGAGGTGATCGATCTCGGGCTCGCAGCCATGACACACGGGGAGGAGGAGGTAGCGGGAGGGAGGGGGCGAGGGAGGGGGCGAGGGAGGGGAAGGGAGGTGGCCGCCGCGGTCGGAGTGAGCCACGGCGTGGGCGCATGGCGTGGTGGACGCCGGCGCCGGAGTGGCACATGGCGTGGGGCTCTCGCTCGCTCTCGGTAGCCCATTTTCCTCCCTCTTGATGTATGCCCGTTTATCTCAATATGACCTTCAGGATATAAGGATCTTGTTCAATTATCTCAATATGACCTTCAGGATACAAAGGATCCTGACTCATTTTACCACCTCTAATAATTACTCCAACAACACGCTTATTAGTTTTATTATGCATCTCGTTAAACAAACCATTTTGTGATCCAACAACTTGTTCCAGTTGAGTGTGAAACATAGCATAGTGCTTACTTAAGCCTTTACCATAATTGGAAATTCTAACAAGCACATCACTTAAGTGTTCAATCATAACAGAGTTGCGATTCAATTGATCACATATTTTCATATTGAAGTGTTATTGTTTAAGGACAAAACTATCAAATTTATCTAAGCACTGACTTGGAGATTTATTATAAGGAACATCACCCTCATCAAACCTATAAAGAGAGTTTACCTCTACTACCTGTGTCGGAATTTAAGTTCATTTGTTTCTTCAATAGGTGGTAGATTCTTAACATCTTCTGATTTAATACCTTTCTCTTTCATAAATTTCTTGGCTTCTTGCATATCTTCTGGACTGAGAAATAGAATACTTGTCTTCTTCGAAGTTGGCTTAGGCGGTGGTTCGAAGTGTTGAATCAACGACATTTCTCAATATATTATTCAATAAATTCTGAGCTTGTTCAAATGTTCTTTCCCCGAAAACACAACCAATACAATTATCTAGGTAGTCCCTAGATGCATCTGTTAGTCAATTATAAAAAATATCAAGTATTTTATTTTTGTTAAGAGGATGATTAGGCGAAGCATTTAATAATTGGAGAAGCCTCCCCCAAGCCCGAGGGAGACATTCTTCCTCAAGTTGTGCAAAATTGTATATTTCATGTAAGGCAACTTCTTTCTTATTAGCAGGAAAATATTTTTCAGTAAAGTAATAGGTCATATCCTTGGGACTACGCACACAACCAGGAGCAATATTATTGAACCATATCTTACCATCACCCTTTAATGAGAAAGAAAACAATTTAAGAATGTAATGGTAGCGAATATTTTCCTCTTGAGCATACGGGGTAGCAATATCATTCAATTTAGTAACATGTACAACAATTATTTCAGCTTCATAACCATGAGAATGATTGGATTCTATCAATGTAATAAGTTCAGGATCAATAGAGAATTTGTAACCCTTATCAGTAACAAAAATAGGAGAAATTGCAAACTTAGAATCATATTTTGTCATTGTGTTCATGACCTTTATTAACTATAGCCATAAAACCTTCTATGTCATTTCGAGTATCATAAGCCATAAGTTCTCTAGTAAACTCCTCAGGAAGAGTGTAACCATCAGGAATATCAAGCATCTTAGTTCTAGTTAGAGTACTAGGTGTAGCACGTGATTCAGGATTTTCTTCAATTTCAGATTCTTTAGCTTTAACAATATGAGCATCAAGTAATCCAGCAAGTGGCACAGATTTATCAAGCAAAGTAAAAGCACCATCATGAATATCATCAATAGCAGGAGTATTATCAATTACTTGCGACATATCAGATTTAATAGCAGGTGGTGGTGTCGCAAGCTGACTTAAAACAAAAGGTGAATCAAGCGTAGATCGAGCTGGCAGTTCCTTACCCCCCTCGTCTTAGAAGGCATGATCTTGGTCTTAGAGTCATTTTGATTATGCATAGTGAATATAAAATGCAGCAGATATTTAACTCCCAAGTGAAATTAGTAAATAGCGCTATACTCCCCGACAACGACGCCAGAAAATAGTCTTGATGACCCACAAGTATAGGGGATCGCAACAACCTCTGAGGATAGTATTTCATCCAAATTTATTGATTTGATACAAGGGAAGCCTAGCAATATTTATAAGCCTTAACAGTTGAGTTATCAATTCAACCATAGCTGAGAAGAAAATTCCTTAAAGCAATTTATTAGTAGCATAGTAATTTGATAGTAGTGATAAAAACAGTAGCAATAGTAATAGACTAATAGTAACAGTAGCAGTTTTGTAGCAAGTTTAACAACAACAACAACAACAGTAGTAGTAACTTAACAAAATACAATATTAGCAAAGCATAGGCATTGGATCAACGATGGATATTTGGATGAAATTCAATATGTAACAGTCACAACCTAGAGAGCTACACAATAGCTCCAATTCATCAATCATATGTAGGCATGCATTCCATATATAGTCATACGTGCTTGCAGTATAAACTTGCATGACATCTTTTGTCCTACCCTCCCGTGGCAGCGGGGTCCTAATGGAAACTAAGGGTAATTAAAACGTTCCTTTTAATAGAGAACTGAAACAAAGCATTAACACATAGTGAATACATGAACTCCTCAAATTACAGTCATTCCCGGAGAGTATCTCAATTATTGTCATCTTGGGGTCTACGGTTCGGAACAATAACATGTGCATATAACTTGCGGATAGGATCAAGAACTGAAATATATTCATGAAAACATAATAGGTTTAGATATGAAATCATGGCACTTGGACCCTAGTGACAAGCATTAAGCATAGCAAAGTCGTAGCAACATTAATCCCAGAACATAGTGGATACTAGGGATCATGCCCTAACAAATTGACTCGATTAGATAAGGGATTTTATCCATCTGCATTACCGTCCAGCAAGCCTACGAAGAAATTACTCACTCCCGGTGGTGAGCATCATGAAATTGTCGATGGAGAAGGGTTGATGATGATGATGGTGACGGACCCCCCCTCTTCGGAGCGCCGAACAGACTCTAGATCAGCCCTTCCGATGAAGAACATGAGGTGGTGGTGGCTCTGTATCGTAAAACATGATGAAACTTTCTCTTCGATCTCTCTCTCTCTCTCTCGAAAAGACGGTACATATGGAGTTGAAATTAGGTTAGACCGCCACCCTTGGGCCCCACAAGGCAGCTAGGCACGCCCCTACCTTGTGGGCAACTGGTGGGCCCCCTCGATAGATATTTGAACCAGTATATATATTCAATAAAAAATCTTCATGAAGTTTTGTCCAATTTCGAGAACTTTTATTTGTGCACAAAAGACAATACCAAGGTAGTTCTACTAAAAACAACATCAGTCTGAGTTAGTTCCATACAAATCATGCATTAGAGTCCAAAACAAGAGCAAAAGTGTTTGAAAAAGTAGACACGATGGAGACGTATCATCTCCTTTAACATGATTAACTGTTGCAGCACAATCCGCTGATATAACTAGGCGGTCACATGCAATACTCGTAGAAGACAAACCTTCATTTGCACTCCATTGGTTCAAGAATTTCAGGTTCAGTCATATCTGGAATATTTTGAGGCTTCAATATACTCACCAGTGTCGTCTCTACAGACAGTTGGAATAGCACCTCTATCTCCATGTCAACTCATAGCTGCATCAACATGTATTTTGACTCAGTGTCGGAGCACACCATCTTGTTCCAACCAATCAACGTTACGGTTAGACCATTAGCTTTATAGGAAGTTGTCCAAGATCATTCATAAAATGCCAAATGACAGAAAATGTCGATAGTGGTGACTCGGAATTTTCTTCATGAATCGCCTTACATCGTGCCCACCAGATCATCCACAAAGTCATGAGGGTTTTCAGAAAGGCTTCCTGTCCCATGGATTCTTGAAGTTCGACTAACCACAAACGTGCGTCTCCCAACCTGCACGCGATCAAGTGTTCGACTAACTCATCAACCAAAGACCAAACACTTTTCTCCATGTTGCACTCAATAGGGGCATGTTTCCAAGTATCTTCATGAGCATTACATATCTGAAACACCGATGTCTCTGCCGTACTTCGATGATGGCGAACAACTTCAGTTGGAATTGAATTCCAAGCAAGACATCACACATAGTTCTTCAGCTTGGTAGCAATTTTCACCTTCTATGGCTTGCTCCATTGTCGCTTGGTAGTTGGTACCCTAAGTTTCTATTCGGAAGCTCGCTGGCTTCTCGCGTAGCCAGCTTCTCGAGGGTGCCAGTGCTAGTCAGCTTCCCACGGGAGCCAGGAGCGTTCGGCAGCACTGGCTGCTCCAGCTCCAGCTGGGTTGGTTGCCCAGGAAGTGAGGCTGAAGCCCATCATAGATTTGAATAGAGAGAGGTAGGAGAGGGGCAACTCACCTTGAGCTAGGAGGTGGGAGGATGGAGGAAGGATGACGTCGATCGAGAGCGGAGACTAGTGACAGCGCGTCGGCCAGCTGATCGGCGGCAACATGGCGGCAGAATTGCCGTCTTCTAGGGTTGGCAGCACAGAGGAACGAGCGTGTGGGGCTTCTTTGGTCGCTCGATCTGGAAGGAGTAGTATCTACGATCGAAACAATATGTGCGCGGGCCACTTCAAAAAGATAATCACATGTAATTTGTCTCTACTTCGTCTTCTATCTTATTTGAAGTTGGGTTTCTGCTGCTCCTCGAAATTGCACTATGTCGGGACGGTCTTATCCAAATTGAATGCACGATGTTTCAAGCCGGGTGGGCTGTGCCTGGGCCGGCCCACCTACCAAATGTGCCGAGCCGGGCTGGCACACGCCTCGCGGCCCAGGCATGGCCTCAAACTTGCAGTGGGCTAGGCACAACCCGTTTAGCCCCATGGCGAGCTAGGCACGTCTGCTTCTCGACAATGCCTCATATTTTGTGTGCGGGGCGCCAGTGAGCGACCTGGCGCGTACCCCCTCACGAGCTGGGTATTGGTAGGGGCCAGCCCATTTTCGGATTTCATCCCTCGTTTCTGGATCGTCGCGTCTCTTCAGATTGTATAAAAGCCGCTGTAACCATCGACAAGAGTAATCGATCATTTGATTCCGAATACGCTCTATTCATTTGATTTCGGATACGCTCTATTCACCTCTTGTCAGAGGCCATCCCCCGTATCACTTCCACCACCATTTAGCCAGGAGAGAGATTATCTTTGACTCGAAGCCCCCCTTTTTTCTTGGATCGACACACCCGACCTCAGCGCCCCAGCGCGATGAATAGCTGATCCCCTTCTCGATCGGCCGGCGAAGCACGGGCGGTTTGGCCGACACAATCAAAATCGCGGGCGGTGGTTCGTTCATCCTGCACCCACCCACACGCTTACCCAGATCTCGCGCGCCGCCGCCAGGGCAATGGTGTCTGAGCCCGACCCCGACCCCGACCCCGACCCCGACGTCTCCCTCCTGCCCCCCCGCTCCGAACCCTAGCCACAAACCCTGCCTCCGGGCAGCCAAGACCACGGCCTTCAAGCGCGAGGAGCGCCACAAGCACAAGGAGCAGAAGCGGGAGCGCAAGGAGCAGCGCAAGGAGCAGAAGCGGGAGCGCCGCTAGCGCAAGGAGGAGAAGCGCGATCGCCGCAAGCGCAAGGAGGAGAAGCGCGAGCGCCGCAAGCACAAGGAGGAGAAGCGCGAGCGCAAGCGGCAGCGGAAGCGGGAGGACACCCTCGCCCTCGCGCTCGCCCAGTGGGAGCCCCTCGGTGCCCCGGCTGCCGCCTCCGCCCCCTGCGCGCCACCCGAAGACAGGCCCGGGCCGCGTGACCCGTCCTCGCCCGCGGGCGCCGCGCCCTCCGCCTCCTGGATCTGGGGCCCTCCAGCGGAACCCTCCGCCGACAGGGCCTAGGGACGCGGGCTCTGAGCCCGAGGGGATTCTACGAGGCGGAGCGAGGGAGACGGGGTGGTTCCTGTGCCTGGTGTGCGAGGGGATCGGCGCCAAGGCGGGCATGCGGTTCCCGGGCTGCTGGTGCAGCACGCCGGCTCGGTCGCCCGGGCCAAGAGGCGGCTCACGCCGCCGCCCTGGGCTGCCTGCTCGGACAACGCCCTTTCCGGTAAACTTGTTACCATGTTGCTTAGTATCATGTCTAATTGTCTATCACATTGCTGAATATTTTGTTGCAATCGTAAGAAATGCAGGTAGATTGTGACAACGATGGCTCTTGTGATCAAGCTGAGCACTTGGATGATTCTGAAAGTGCAGAAATGGAGGTGGCCTAATTTTTTTCTTCGTGCTAAGTTAGAGATTCTTTCTTGGTCAGAAAGCTTAGAAATACATGTGATCTGGTTTGATGTATGGATAACCTGGATGGTCATTGTCAACGCCTGCGTCTAATCTAGTTCGATGCTCTGGTATTGTTGATGCTTGTTTTTAACATCTAAAGCTGTATTAAAAGTTCAGTTTTACTATTTTTCAGCCGTCTGTTTTTAATTTCGCTTCAGGTCATTTTTTGGGCCGTTCGTTCCGTATGAATCTCAGTGCTGCTCTGTGTTCTGTGCGTGCGAGTCTGGGGCTTTGTTTGTTGTTGTTGGGCTTCTTTTCGTTTCCGGATTTGCGGGTCGCTCATTTTGGGCCCCGCCCGTCGTGCCGTGCTGCCTGCTCATTTTTTTGCCGGATTTTGCTTAGCTGAGGAGGGGATTGGAATGGGGCTGGGTTGCGGAAACAGGGAGGAAGCGGCATCTCGCTCGTGAATCAGTGGTAGGAGTTGGCTAGCGGCCATGGATTGCGGCGAGCTGCCGACGAGCAGCGCTGGTAGGAGGGAGGCGCGTGGTCCGGGAACGGCGGGAGGCAAGAGGGGTGTTGGTTTGGACAGGAGTTCTCCGGAGCTCTGCCGCCGTCAGTGAGTGGTGGGTGTGGGCGTGGGGTAGCAGTCATGGTCTCCGGTCGGACGGAAGGTATTGCCTGATTTGCCCCTTCGCCTTCCTCTGTCTAATTTGTGCCCAGTAGCTAATTTTTCCTCTTTTCTTTTTCTTCGTCTATGCGTGCATCGTGTTTACTCAGATCTCAGTTCCATTTTTGAAGGCTGTTGTCATCTGTGGTGGGCTAGCAATTTTCATGCGATAGCATAGCACAGGAATAGCGCTTGGCAAATCGTTTCTGAAATTCTGCGTGTTCAACGTGTCTGATTGGGGAGAAGGGGCCGATTTCTTATATTTTCCATATATGTGTTGCTCCTGTTGCTGCGAATTGCGTTTTTACTGATCTAATTAGCTATCAGTCATGCTTCCAAATCATTTTTATTGCTAGAACTACTGTTTGTTAAAGCACTAAAAGCTTTTGTACTGATGTAATCAGCTGTGTGTGGTACTGTTAACCAGATTTGTTTTCATTTTTTAGAGCCATCGTATGTTAGTAAAAACTGTAAGGTAGCTGAAACTGCATCGCTCCTTAAATGCGATAATGAGACGCTGTTAATCAGCGCTTCTTTGCATTAGAATATCCTATTTTTTTTGTAAAACTGCAGGCCCTGATGGATGTGTCAGTTTAGTTTTCTTCATTTTAGTTTTTCGTTTCTGCAGCGAGATCTTATGCAGGATAAGTCAGGGATAGTAGTATGGGATAATCACTTCTGTAGGTTCAGGGAATCAGGTTTTATACTCGTTGGGGATGTTGTTTGTATAATTTTATCTTATGCAAAATAAGTTTGGATTATATTATGGGGCAATTAGTTTTTGTAGGTTCAGCAATCAGTTTTTGGGATAATAGAGTGGGATAATCAGTTTTTTATGGCATAACTAATTGTGAACTGATTATCAGTGTAGTTTTAGTTTTTCCTGAGTTTTGTGTAGCCCATCATCTTTACTTTTCTGTATCTTCTCCATTTTATTTTCAGTTTAGCTGCGAAATAGGCAATTAGTCAGCATATCATGTTTTCACCTTGTTTTATTCAGTAATATTTTAGTCTTAGATATTCCCCAGTGATATTCATTCGTTCAGATCAATTTTTTTAGACTCTGAACGCAGATGTAGGGGGGGGGGGGGGGGGATTACAGACAAATCTCTAGACTGAAACTTTTTTTGCCTACTGTAATGACGCCCTTTTAGCGCTCTTTGGTCCGTAATGCTTCAACTATTTTCTGTCTACTTGCAGTTTTCTATCGCTGCCATCTTTTTACCTCCTACTTTTACTCAGCATGCGGATATACTCAGGGGGCAGGCAGGGATGCGTTCAGTGTGTACTCCCTCTAATTTTCTTTCTTTGCACCGGAGTATTTCATTTGTATCAGGTTATCTTATTTTCTTCTTTTTTATTGGATTATTCATTGTTCTTCTCAGGGCTGTCAAAGGCGTAAAATGGGTTCTGTAAATCACTTTATCTTGTACCTTCATTTGTTCCATCATTTGATTATTCATCGAGCATTTGCCACTGTAAAATATTATCATCGGGCTGTTGTTACCCTCAACACTAACTTTTTGCAACTATCCTAAGTGAGCTGGCTTGCTACATATTTTCCTCTGTTTCTTCGTTTTGATTTTGCTTTTCATTCCTCAGCACTATCAATTGCTCCTAGTATGTATTCATACTTCATTCTACTCTTCGACCCCTTTGAAGCCATGTGGAGCAGTCTCCTCATGAGCATGTTGTACCTCAGGCAGAGCGCTCTGGCCTTATGGGTTCAGGCTCATGTTTGTGCAACTTCTTATCATGCATTGTTTAATCAGGATTTTGTTTTTGTTTTGATCAGTCCATCATTATTTAGTTTCTTAGTTTTATTAGTCATTCACTTTCTTCATTTTCTTTAGATTTACTTCAGTTTCTTAGTTTTTGTTTCAGTCTTAGTGATGTTGTCTTGCTTATTTCAGTTTTACTTTTTCACTTAGCCTTTGCCATTTAGGTTTAGTTCTTTGTATCAATTTTCTTTTTTCAGTCTCTAATTTTTTCTTATTATAGTTTATTTCTGTTTAATTTATTTCATTCCATGTTCAGTCAGTCTATATGTGCATGTGGGTTTAGTTCTCAGTACCAGTCTCCATGTTTTCATTTCTGTATCAGTCATCAGTCAGGTTTCTTTAAACAGGGAGTGGCATGATTCGCATACTTCGTTGGTTCTGTTTCTCATAGGTCTTTGTCACTAGTATTTGATAAGTATTTTATCAGTTTTTAGTTCATCATTCTTTCAGTTTTTTAGTTTTTCCAATTCCCTAAGGATCTCACTCTTTTTTCTGTTTTCTCTGGTTCTCAGTTTCATCAGTTTGCTCTTCTTTATTTTCCCATCATTTTGTTCAGTCTCTCTTTCTTAGTCTCTTAGGTTCCTAGTTTCATTCTTCATTTTTCTTATCTAATCTCTCTTTAGTTTTCTCAGTCTTGTTTAGCATGTCACCCGCTTCTCTTCCTAGTCTCTTATTTTGATCTTGTTTCCAGTACCCAAAGGCATAAACTGTGTTCAGTAGGTCCTTCCCTGTTCGCTTAGTTTTTGTTATTTTCCACTCTCTACTTGCTTCTTCTTAGGCACCTCATATTTTATATCTCATGTGCAGCAGCAAATGAGTCTTCATCCGTTTTGTTTCTAAATGATGGCTCCGTAAATTTAATTTAGCACACCTTTATCTTCTAGTTGTTTTATTCAAGTGTTTTTTAGCATCATGTTATATTTTTTTTACGGTGAAGCAACCTACACATACAAGCAAGAAGATCATCATAAAAACTAAAGGGGTGTTCGGAATCTCTCCCGTCTGCTAACTCCACTCCGCGCGAGGAGCGCGGTCTGAGCCGCTCCCAGCAATTGTGCTGGCGCTCCATCCGCTCCGCGAGCTGCTGTGGCGGAGCGGAGAGTATCCGAACAGGGCTTAAACATCTTGTTATTGTTTTTTATGCTCAATATCAGAAGTGCTACTAGCAGCCAAGTTGTAACCCTTTTTCTTTTTTATTCTTGTTCCATAGTCAATCTAGATTATCAATTTGATCATGTTTTATAATTTTGGTCAGTCATCCTTTCTTGATCATAGTCAATTATTGTTAACCATCATGTTCTAGTGTTGTTTTCTTAGTGTGTGGAGACAGATTTTTTAGATATGCTTTGCTTCATATTTTTTATGGTATACCCAGCAATCATATTTCTTTTAGATAGAGTATGATCAACCTAGGTTATGTATATGCAGTCTAGTTTTTTTTGGGGAATGGCAAGCCACCTCTGTTTGTTCATTTTTTAGTTGTCGGTAGCAGCAAACTTCTTATGTTGTACCCCACAAAAAGGCCCGCGGGATTTTCTTTGTGCATTCTTGCTTTTTGTGTACGACTGGCAAATCTCTTTTTTTCATCATGCCCAACAGATGGAGTGCCAAGTCATGTCTTATTGCGCAAACTGCTAATCTACGGGCGCATCATTTGGGGGTTTTCTAGCAGGGGACTTTGAAATATCAGTGGTAACAATCTCGTGCAAATACTCATTTATTCTCTTTTTTCCCTCCTTTTCGTATCTCATCATTTTGTGTGTGTATTTTCTACCCTTTTCCTTTTTTTGCTGCACGGATCGTCCCATGCAATGCAAAGATGTCGTTCAACGATGTGACCAGAGGCAATCTGCTTTGTCAGGTCTCAGTCATGTAGTTATCTCATTATGTCTTGTAGCTATGGTCAATAGCAACAATCATCTCTCTGTTTCGTGTAGTCTTCTCATCATTTTTGGGATTCATTGCAGGCATAATGTAACAGTAACAGAATAATGTGCAAAATCTGCTTGTGTGACTGAATTCGAAAGAATCTGCTTGTGTGTCTGAATTAGAGAATCTGTTTGTGTGTCTGAGGGCTCCTTTGATTCAAAGGAATTGCATTGAATTTTTGGAGGATTTGAACCCTTAGGAATTTTTCCTGTGATGCTCGTTTGATTCGTAGGATTGGCATCCTTAGGAATTTGTTCATAGGATCCATTTGTACTACATTTTGGAGGATAATTTTCATCCATTCAAACCTCTTTGTAGAATTTCTTTGTTTTTCCCGCGCTATCAAATATTCTTTTAAATCTTGTAGGATACTACGGGACATGCCATCCTATTCCTGCATTTTTCCTATTTCTTCATTTTGACAATCCTAAATCTGACATGGGAGATGGTTTGGGCATATTCAGCGCAGGCCTCCAGAAGCTCCAGTGCATAGCGGACGGCTAAAGCGTGTGGAGAATGTTAAGAGAGGGCGGGGTAGACCGAATTTGACATGGGAGGAGTCCGTTAAGAAAGATCTGAAGGATTGGAGTATCACCAAAGAGCTAGCTATGGACAGGGGTGCGTGAAAGCTTGTTATCCATGTGCCAAAGCCATGAGTTGGTTGCAAGATTTTATGAGTTTCACCTCTAGCCTACCTTAACTTGTTTGGGACTAAAGGCTTTGTTGTTGTTGTTGCTGCTGTTGCTGCTGCTGCTGCTGCTGCTGCTTGTATGTCTGAATTAGAGAAGTTATTTATTTGTTGATGTACGTACTAGTTAGTTCTGTTGATGTATTAGTCTGGTTAAGTTCAATGGTAGTTTTCCTCGGCCTTTTCCAGGATTCAGTTTTTAGTCTGCAGGGGAAGGGGTAGGGCTGGATGCTGTACTTTTGTTTGTCTGTGTTGAGCGGTAACGGGTTTGCAAGCCAGCCCGTTAAGGACACGCTGGCGGAAATACTCGTTTGAAGATCCAAGAGGCGAGGTGGGAATCCAACCTAAAATTAAAATGAAAACAGTCCATTTTTCATGGCAAGTCCAGGCTGAAAATACTGAGACACGTGCCATGACGTGACTAGGCAAAAAAAAAATCCAACCTAAAGCGAATTGAAAAACACATGACTGGAAACTAGACACTCCTTAAAAGTTTCTGATTTGCAGTGCATCGTATTTGAGTTGTTGATTCCTGGTGTGTATTGATCTTGAGTTTGAAGGAAACGAAAGTAAATATCTATGAATAGAAATCCATCGAGTCTAACTGCTGAGAAGTAGTCTGATATTTTATTTTGAACTTAAGTAGCCTGAACCTATTTCTTTAACTTCAGTATTCTGAACTTATGGTTGGCGTCCATTGTCTCCTTATCCTGAAAACAACAATGATGCTGTAAGAGGTATGAAAATTCCAAACACATATCTACCTTATTTCCTACATACAGAGCAATCTACAATGATGTGATGACACTGCTTAAGGTAGTAAACATACCAACGCCTGATAAAGAAAACTTTAAGATTCATATCAGTCTCTTGTCAGAATATATTTTTCTTTTGTTGATTTTATCTTTTTCAAAAGATCAAAGATACCATGTACAGGCCAGCTTTGTGCCGTAACTAGCGAGGCAGATAGCAAACATTTGGAATGATGACAGAGGCTGGTGGTAGGTAGTCAAATGAAAAAAAACATCATCAAGTTTTTCCAAACCGAAGGAAGTACCGTGCCTTTCCCCTAGCCAATATTTTATTGCGAATAATTCCGACAACCTCAGGAGAAAAAAAGGCATTTACTTATTATAGAGATGGTGCGATTTGACTCTTTTTTTTGCTTTTTTTTGGTCTTTTTAGGGTTCCCCTATTCCCCAGCGGCGACCACTAGGGTTCTACTTTTCCCTCGTCCGATCTACTAGTCCTCAAAGCTGAGATTCCAGGGATCGTTCTGGCTGAGTGTGTATGGTGCTCGCAGGAGAGCTTGCATGGCAGGAGCAGCGGGAGGAGAGGTGCCTATGGGCGGCATAGGCGGAGACGCGGGTGGAAGTTAAGACTAGTCGCCCGAGTGCGACGACGTTGGAAGATAGGTTTGAGGGCCTAAACCTCCATGGGGAGGAAGAAGAACTTGATCTGTCAGGTGAAGTGGAAGAGCTGTTGGCGGAAACTCGATGGATCGCTGTTTTTAGGGTTCATACCCAGAAACCTTTTAGCCATGTCTCGTTGTTCAAATCGATGCGGAACGCATGGGCAGCGGCGCAAGGTGTGACTTTCAAACCAAAGGAGAGCAACATCTTCCTGGCTCAATTTTTTTTGCTTGTGCGACTGGAATTGTGTGATGGGCGCCGGCCCATGGATCTTTTGGAACGCAACAGTGGTGATGGAAGAATACGACGGCATCTCGGATATTCGACAGTATAAGCTAGACAGAATCCCTGTCTGGGCGAGAATTGTGGGAATCCCTGAAGGCCTGATGAAAAAGAAAACATTGGCCGAGAAGATTGCTGCAAAAGTTGGTGTTCCTCCTCTCAAAGTGGTGGTAAATGAGGGAAGGCTGAACCCCTCTAAGTACTTGCGTGCAAGAGTATTCCTGAAACTAGATACACCACTCGTAAGATTTGTTCAGTTGACACTTAAGGAGAGAAAAAAATACCCCGTGGAGTATGAGAAGCTCCCAGATTTCTATGACTTTTGCAGTCTGATTGGACATGTTGTGACTGAATGTGGTGATGAAATTCATGAACCAAAGAAGTGCGAATGGGGTGAATGGTTGCTAGTAAATTTTGAACCTCCAGGTAGGGGAGCTTGAAAGTGCGTTACATCGATTAGAGGGGGGGGGGGTGAATAGGCGATTTTTATGAATTCTTCACTGAGGAATTTGCAGGTGAGGAAATTCCTTAGCGAAGAACTACTAGCAGCGGAATAAGTACTCAAAAGTAAACATAACAGAACACAAGCATAGTCATCATGATAAAATGAAGACAAGCATAGAGTACAGAAAGCATAAGCACAGGATAACACAGGATGAAGACAAACAGACTGAAGAAATTGAACTGAGGAAATTGAGAAAATCTTCAGTCAAAGTCTTCAAACACAGATATGAACAAGCACACAACACAGTTATGAGGAAATGAAAGAGTTGAGGAAATATAACCAGTAAGCTTGGTGAAGACAATGATTTGGTAGACCAGTTCCAACTGCTGTCTCAGTTGTACGTCTGGTTAGGGTGGCTAGGTATTTAAACCTGAGGACACACAGTCCTGGACACCCAGTCCTGAACACGCAACTCAGGACACTCAGTCTTTACCGTATTCCCCTTGAGCTAAGGTCACACAGACCTCGCCCAATCACTCGTGGTAAGTCTTCAGGTGACTTCCGAACCTTCACAAACTTGGTCACTCAGCGATCCACAATTCCTCTTGGATGCTCTAGACCATGACGCCTAACCGTCTGGAAGAAGCACAGTCTTCAAAGGTAACAAGCGTCGGATCCACGCAGGATCAATCTCTTCAGTGATGCTCAATCACTTGGGGTTTGTAGGTGTTTGGGTTTGGGTTTTCCTCACTTGATGATTTTCGCTCAAAGTCCTCGGAGGATGGGTTGCTCTCAAATGACAAGTGTCAGTTTCTCTCGGAGCAGCCAACCAGCTAGTGGTTGTAGGGGGTGGCTATTTATAGCCTAGGGAGCAGCCCGACATGATAAGACCGTTAGGTGGATAGATATTTTGGGACAGCTGGCGCATAGCACAACAACGGTCGGAATTTTGAGTGGCGAAATCCTCAGGGCTATCATGTTCCTCACTGTGTAGGCAATCCGCACTGGCGAATTCCTAACTCCTCAGTCAAAAAAAATTCCTCAGAGACCAGAAGAACTTCGTCTCTGTCACTGAAGAATATGACTGAACTGTATGAGATTTCCAATGGCTTCACTCGAAGGGATTGGTAGGTGTAGGATTTGAGTTGAGCATCACATGGAAATTTTTCCTTAGTATTCCCTCGACCCCCTTTAATAGTACGGTGTTTCCTATGACTAAAGAAAGAGAAAATGAAACTATGAAAACAAAAGTCTTCACGCTTCATGTTCCTCGAATGAATACCAAGTCTTCAAGGTCACACCAATTTCTTCACTTTCAAAGTCTTCAGAAAGTCTTCATAAATCCAAAGTCTTCAGTCGAAGAACTTCATTTTTAGGGGTCGACTTTCTCTGTAAATATCAAACTCCTCATAGACTTATAGACCCATGTACACTCACAAACGCATTAGTCCCTTAACCTATAAGTCTTCAATACACCAAAATCACTAAGGGGCACTAGATGCACTTACAATCTCCCCCTTTTTGGTGATTGATGACAATATAGGTTAAGTTTTCAACGAGGATAAACATATGAAGTGTAAATATTGATATTGAGGAATTTGATTGCAAGATATAGAAGAACTCCCCCTGAATATGTGCATGGTGAGGTATTTGCTTTTGAAGCATTGCACACTTGAAGAGTAGAATCATGGAGATCTCCCCCTATATCTTGTAATTCATACACGCATTTGACATATCACAATGAAGAATTTGAAATGCATGATGAAATATGGTGACTGATGTAATTCAGCATGCGTGCATTAGCATATATGAGGAATAAGCATGCAAAAAAACATATCAAAAGTATCAGAGCACCATCGGGTTTAAGTTCACAACTCGATCCAATAAAGTCTCAGAAGAACGAGAGTTGTAACTTAACAAAAAAAGCCCATATAGAAAGACCCGCTTGAAGACTAACTCAAAATTCTCCCCCTTTGTCATCAAATGACCAAAAGGATCGAATATGAGGACCAACGCCCCTAAAGAATATCAAGTTGATGAAGGAGCGCCAGCGTTGTTGGGGTTGTTTGTCGTGGAAGGGCCTGCCGCAGTGTCGTCTAAGTCTTCGTACTCGTCGGTATCGCGTGATGAAAAATATGAGCTGGACACCAAAGAAGGAACCTTGACCTTCTTGAATTTCTTCGATGGAGGTGCAGACCAGTCAAAATCTTCCTTGAGACCCATTTTCTTGAGATCTTCTTCACCATACAGATATGATAGAATGGCCCAGGTGCGACTGAAAACTTCATGGAGGTAGTAATGGTTTTTCTTCACTGCATTGTGCGTAGCAGTCATGTTGTGAAGAAATGAACCAAACTGACGCTTAACCCATTTATGATTTCGATCCACCTCTGGTGAAGACTAAGCAAAAGCTCACGATCAGTCATCACGCGAGGAGCAGTGACTTGAGGAGTAGACTTGGGTGCATTGGCAGAGTCATGTGTGGCAGAGTCATCATTGGTGGAATAAGATGCAGCTTTGCGAAACTGTCCATCCAATGGACGAATGCCTTCATCTATAACAGCTGGTGCCTTGCCCTTTTCATCAACTGAGGAATAGGTCCGCTTGAGGACTTCAATCGGGGGCAAGTAGCTGAGGTGATTCTGAAAATCAGCTTTGTAGTTGAGTGAAGACCTTGTCCTGAGGAATCTCATAATCCAAGGTGCATAAGGCTTCAACTCAAACGGAGAAAGTGCAACATTTGCCAGAGTCCTCATGAAGAAATCATGATAATTGACAGGAATGCCATGAACGATATTGAATACCAGATTCTTTATGATGCTAACAATTTCCTCATCAAATGAGTCGTGGCCTTTGATGGGACTCATTGTCCTTGTTAGAATGCGATAGATAGTTCTGGGCACATATAGTAATTCCTTCACGAGGAATTTGGTTCGTGGGCCTGACCTGGCTTCAAAGGTTTCATCAGAACTTGCATGTAGTGATTTGTAAGCTCAGGTTCACTGTAAATGCAACGAGCTTCTTCAAGGGGAGGACTGAGTGGTAAGGCACGAAGCAATTCAGTAGCTGGTGCTGTGTAGTGAGTGTTCTCAGACATCCAGTCCAGCACCCATGAATTCACATCTTCAGAATCTCCTGTGATGTGCAGTGTCGAATAAAATTGAAGAATCAGGTCTTCATTCCAATCACAGATGTCAGAGCAGAAATTTAACAGTCCAGCGTCGTGAAGAACACTAAGGACTGGCACGGCAGAGATTTCATATCCACGTGAGGAATGTGCTCATGGTAGAAGATTTTGTTTTTGTTGAACAACACTGAGGAATAGAAATTAGCCTGGCTGGCAGTCCAGAAACGCCTCTTCCTAATGCGAGCAGAGTCATAAGGGTTGTAATCTGTGAAGAATACATGCTCGCCGAAGAAATCATCAGCCTTGAATTTTTGCTTCTTGGAGAATGGATCCTTTGGCTTGGGTAGAGGAGTGTCAGTGAGTTGCATCACGACCTCAGGAATCTCAATCACAGGTTCTTTAGGCTGAGGAATTTCTGGTTCCTCTTCAGTGGCAGTCTGCGTCTTCAGATGTTCAGCAGCAACAGTTTCTTCAGCACTAGTGGCTGGAATTTCTTCACGTACAGATGAAGTGGGGCGAGTTTCTTCAGAGCCCATTTGAACCGTTTATGCAGGGGACTGAGGTATTTGCTGCAATGGTGTGAACATTGGAGAGTTTGGATGCTGACTTTTCCAGAATTCATCACTCATCACTGGTGTGGAGCAGCCAACGTCCACATCTTCATCTTCCATTTCTTCAACGCCAGCCTCTTCAGCAGTGAACTGAGGCAGAGGCGAGGAAATGACAGGTGTTTAAGGGATCTCATCCACTTCAATTTCTTCATCCAACTGCTTTGACGAAATAGCAAAAGGAGTTTCTTCATCAGATCTGCTGGGGATCACATATTCTTCATCGAAAGGAACAAGGTCCTTTGATGGCATGGTAGAGAGAGAGGAACAACATCAATGGGATTTTCAAATGAGCTGGTCAAAGGCTTCATCTTCTTCGGAGCTGAAGAATCTGAAGTAGCTGATGCTTTCCTTTTCTTCACTGTTGCACGCTCTGCAGCCTTGATTTTCTTCACATCTGATGCAGATGGAAGGATCGGAGTTGGTGTTGTCGCAGGAGGAGCAGAGGAATCTGGTTGATTTTCTTCAGGCACAACTGATGTAGTTGCCCTGATTTCTTCATATTCTTCAGGCGCACCACTAGTGGATGCCCTGGCAATTTCTTCAGCGGCTGGTATGCAGTCATCAGCCCTGGAACTCACATTTTCTTCAGCAGCCTGATTTTCATCAGCGGTGCTGGCATGTTCTTCAGTCGGCTGAGCAGATGCTTCAGCATGAGGAACTTTCTGTTGCGTTGGGGCTGCAACATTTGAGGTGAAGTTATCCGCAAGTTTCACAAAGCGCACCTTGGCTCCAAGCCAGTCAGCGCGGTATGCGTCAAATTCATCACTGAGTTTCTTGATCTCAGTTTGAACAATGACAAGTTCTTCAGTTGTCATAGAGACAACATTTTTCTTCAGATAGCGCTCCTTCTTGTACTGCACTTTCTTGATCTGCCTGGCCTTCTCATATTTCCATTTTTCTTCTTGTATGAAGTGGTCAGCATGTGACTTTGGCCAGGAGTCAGCTTGAAGTCAGGCATGGGAGTGTTGGGGTCCTTGTGCCAAACATCAATGTATTCGAGGATCAACTTTGGATCCAAAAGTAGTGGCACATCTGTTCCCTTGGCTCTAGCGGCCCTGACTTGCCTATCTCTGATGATTTCAGCAAGTTCATCATCATCAGCTTTGTCTTCTTCAGACAACACTTGGAAGGCGACCTGCTTCTTCTGAGGACTAGGGCGAGGACCTCATCCAACAGTGGCCTTTGTCTTCAGTAGAGAGGGTCCCGTTGAAGAATTTGGTGCAGCTGAGGAACTAGCTGAAGCTCCTAAGACAATTGAGATGCCTGTGGTCCGTTGACACGTGGCGAGATGCACAGGTGCAGAGGACTTTGTCGGAGCAGCTGAGGACTTGTGAGGAGCTGAGGATTTGGGAGGAACAGGAGCAACATGAGAAGTTAGCCGTGAGGGCTTTGAAGATTCTGGCCGTGAGGGCATTGCTGAGGAACTTGGCCTTGAGACCACTAAAGGTGAAGCACTTGGCTTGTGCGCAGGATTCTTTGACATGGCCTTCTTAGGCTTGACAGAGGCCTCAGCGGCAGCAGCAGTAGCAGAGTCTTCATTAAATTTCCTCACAGCTTCTTTGGCTTGTTTAGCCAACTTGGCTTGGCGCTTGGCCCATTCATCAGGATAATCCTAACCACGCTTGAGGCTGGTGGGATCAGCTATTTTTCCAGGTGCCAATGGAGGTCTTGGGCATGGAGGATTGAGTGCGAATTTCTTCATGTATTTGGGAGTGACATATCTGTACTCTCTCCACTCTCTAGCCCATCTCCTCTCTATCTCCTGAATGCGCACCTTGCGCTGATTTTTGTCTTCCTCAGGAGGTGTGCAGTACCCAGCATATATATCATCAGGGATCTCAAACGCTGTGTTGACCTCAGCCCTCTTTCCTCCTTTCTGTGGCTTCTTACCGTCAGCCATTTTCTTCAGTTGAGGAATTTGAACAATTGAATTCTCCGAAGAAGTATGCAACTTTTCTTCGAGGAACGCTGCAAATGAGTTAAGTTGATGAGAACCTAGTGATTCAACAGCTGACATGAGTACTTGTGAACAGAGTATAGTTGCGAGGAATTTGGAGAGGTCATATGCGTTCTCAGAAGGTTTTATAAAGAACAAGTTTGAGGAATTTGACCAGATAAGTCTTGAAGAATTTCACTAAGCATTCTTAGTCCTAGGTTCCAGAGTTGTACAAATCAGAAATCCGCACAATTGAGGAATCTTGAAGAGAAATTCGCAGCTTAGAGAAATGAATCAAGAACAAATGATATGAGAGGTGTTTTAGTGTGTGAAGATATAAAGAAAAACATCTTTGAAGATTTTGTAGATAATCATTCGAATCAACAAGGGCAGTAAAAGTAACTTTTAATTACCCTGAACGAAGAACACGACGAACTGGAGTGAGGATATGTGAAGTTCATCAGTGCGGATCTTCCACGCCCTAACTTGGCGGAGGAAGACAGCTACGGCGGTGGCGGAGTGAAGATTTCTGCGACCGGCGTGAGTACGGCGGCGACGAGGTCGAGGCAGTGAAGCTCTTCCTCACCGGCGACGATGAAGTAGCGGCGACGCTAGGGTTTGAGAAGCTCGAGCTGGAGAGAGGTCGAGTGGAGTAAAAGAAGTGAGGAAGGGGAGAGGGGTATTTATAGCCATGGTGAAAACCGTTCGCCTGAAGAATTTGGACGAACGTGCCCCTGACCCTTCTCATTCGCATGACATGTGTCACCCACGTACTGAGAAGTGGAGATCGTGGGTGAGTGGATAAGTATGTCGTGGGATGCGGAACGGTTTGAGCGGCAACGCCCCAAAATTGGATAAGATAATTTAAAAGTTTCGTTCGCAATTTCTTCAGCTGACAAGGACACAGTGAAGATTTTGAACGAGTTTTAAATAGAACACACATGAAGAATTTGTGAATAGATTGGGTTGAGTATAGCATAGAGGGGAAGGGTCCGATCACATTCACTTAGCAGAAAAACCAACTTGAAGAAGTAGCCATAAGTGAATGATGTAGGGGACATAAACTCATATATAGCCAATGAAGAAAAACAATGGAAAGTGAAGACAATGCAAAGTTGAAGAATTTGAACAACTGAGGAATTTCAACTTTTGGTGGTGGTGTGACCCACCGTATAAGAATGATGATTTTAGACACCGCGTACAATCATCGTAGGGTTCTGAGAATCAAATTCTTCATTAATTTCTTCACACTTAGACTGTTATTCTTCATTGATTGAAGAAAAACGTTTCTTCACGTGTTGCACATCTAAGTCATCAATTTTTCATAAGTGTTAGGATGAGCGTCCTTTTCAAAGAACATTCGAAGATTCTAGGATATTTAGCTCACACCGCAACTTACTAAATCTCTTCTCATTCAAGGGTTTTGTGAAGATATTGGCTAGCTATTCTTCAGTCTTCACATGCTCAATAGAAATGTCACCCTTCAACACATGATCACGAAGAAAATGATGACGAATCTGAATGTGCTTAGTCTTCGAGTGCTGAACTGGGTTGTGAGCAATCTTGATGGCACTCTCATTGTCACAGAAGAGAGGCACATTCTTCATGTTGACACCGTAGTCCTTGAGAGTTTGCTTCATCCATAGCAATTGAGTACAGCAAGAACCAGCGGCAATATACTCAGCTTCAACAGTAGATAGTGATACACAGTTCTGTTTCTTCGAGGACCAACAGACCAAAGATCGTCTGAGGAAATGACATGTACCAGATGTTGACTTGCGGTCCACACGATCACCAGCATAGTCAGAGTCAGAATATCCAATGAGATCAAAAACCGAGCCCTTGGGGTACCACAATCTAAGTGTTGGTGTGTGAGCTAGATATCGAAGAATATGCTTCACAGCCTTATGGTGTGATTCCTTCGGTGTAGCTTGAAATCGGGCACACATGCAAACACTAAGCATTATATCTGGCCCAGATGCACATAAGTACAATAAAGAACCAATCATGGAGCGGTATACCTTATGATCGAAGTCAATACCATTTTCATCAGTGCATAGATGGCCATTTGTGGGCATAGGAATTTTGACGCCTTTGCAATCTTGCATGCCGAATTTCCTTAGTACATCCGTGAGGTATTTCTCCTGAGATATGAATATGCCATTGCGTTGTTGACGAATTTGAAGACCTAAGAAGAATTTGAGTTCTCCCATCATAGACATTTGATATTCTTCACTCATCATGTAGGCAAATTCATCACTATAACGTTGGTCAGTACAGCCAAAGATAATATCATCAACATATACTTGGCACACAAACAATTCACCATCATAAGATTTAGTGAAAAGAGTAGGGTCGAGTGAACCGGGTTTGAAGCCTTTCTTCATGAAGAATTCCTTCAAGGTATCATACCACGCCCGTGGGGTCTGCTTGAGGCCATAGAGGGCCTTGTTGAGTCTGAAGACTTTGTCAGGATTCTTTGGATCTTCAAAATCTGGGGGTTGAGCAACATATACTTCTTCCTCAAGCTTACCATTGAGGAATGCACTTTTCACATCCATTTGATATAAAGTGATATCATGATGGTTAGCATAAGCAAGTAATATGCGAATAGCCTCAAGTCTAGCAACAGGTGCAAAAGTTTCATCGAAATCAATTCCTTCAACCTGTGTGTAGCCTTGAGCTACGAGCCGTGCCTTATTCCTCACCACAAGGCCATTTTCATCTTGCTTGTTGCGGTAGATCCACTTTGTGCCAATGATATTGTGCTTGTGAGGATCTAGACGTTTGACCAGTTCCCAGACATTGTTGAGCTCGAACTGATGTAATTCTTCTTGCATGGCCTGAATCCACTCAGGCTCCAGAAATGCTTCATCTACCTTAGTGGGCTCTGTGATAGAGACAAAAGCATAGTGCCCACAAAAGTTAGATAAATGTGAAGCTTTTGAGCGTGTGAGAGGACCTGGCGCTTTGATGTCATTGATGATCTTTTCAACTTGCACTTCTTTTGCAATGCGAGGATGAGCTGGTTGTCGTTGAGGAATTTGATCAACATTCTCTTCAGCACCATTTTCTTCAGGTGCATTAGCTCGATGTTCTTCATGTTCTGGAATGAATTCTTCAGCAGATTCTTCAGTAGGAATGACATCCTCAGTAGCCTTGAACTTGATAGTTTCCTCAGGTGCTGGTTCATCTATCACAGTAGGTAGGTGCTCTCTTTGCGAGCCATTGGTTTCATTGAACCGCACATCTACAGTTTCAACAACCTTGTGAAGAACGTTGTTGAAGACTCTGTAGGTGTGCGAGTCCTTTCCGTAACCAAGCATAAAACCTTCATGTGCTTTCGGTGCAAATTTTGAGTTGTGATGAGGATCTCTAATCCAACATTTAGCACCGAAGATTTTGAAATAACTTACATTGGGTTTCTTGTCAGTGAGGAGTTCATAGGCAGTCTTCTTGAAGAATTTGTGAAGATATACTCTGTTGATGATGTGGCATGCAGTATCAATTGCCTCAATCCAGAAACGACGAGGCGTTTTGTATTCATCAAGCATAGTGCGAGCCATCTCAGCAAGAGTCTTGTTCTTGCGCTCTACGACGCCGTTCTACTGAGGAGTATAAGGAGCAGATAACTCATGAGTAATACCAAGTTCATCAAGATAGTCATCTAGACCAGAATTCTTGAACTCGGTTCCATTGTCACTTCTGATGTGCTTGATCTTCACACCAAAGTTGGTTGAAGCCCTCGAGGAAAATCGTTTGGAGACTTCCTACACTTCATGTTTGTAAGTAACAATGTGTACCCATGTGTATCGAGAGTAATCATAAACAATAACAAAGCCATATTGAGATGCATCATTTGAAACTGCAGCATAATGGTTAGGACCGAAGAGATCCATGTGAAGCAATTCAAATGGACGAGTGGTGGTCATGGTAGTCTTTGCTGGATGCTTAGCCTTTGTCATCTTCCCAGCTTCACAGGCTCCACATAGGTGATCCTTGAGGAATTTGACATTCTCGATGCCAATGACATGCTTCTTGTTCGCAAGCGTGTGCAAATTCCTCATGCCTGCATGACCAAGTCGTCGATGCCAGAGCCAGCCTTCTGAAGCTTTTGCAAGTAGGCACACGGCTGGTTGTGGTCCTGTAGAGAAATCAACAATATACAGGTCTCCTCTCCTAAAGCCTTCGAAGACTTTGGAATTGTCAGCTTCCATAACCACAACACAACGGTACTTGCCAAAGACAACAACCTTATCAAGATCGCAAAGCATTGAGACAGACATGAGGTTGTATCCTAAGGACTCGACAAGCATGACTTTGTCCATGCGTCGACCCTTTGTGATCGCAACCTTACCTAGACCCAATACCTGACTTTTGCGTTTGTCGGCAAAGATGATATGTTTCAGATGCGACAGAGATAATGGAGCATCCATCAATAGATTCTTGTCACCAGTCATGTGATTTGTACATCCACTATCGAGGACCCACTCAGTGGCTTTGGGTTGATCATCCTGCAGATGAATTAGTGCAACTTACAAACTCATATACTTCATCAGTGAAGAATATGACATCAATTCATCAGATCAATTTCGTCAAGCAAAAGAACAGATAAAGCAGTATGAGGACGTGAGAAATGAAAGTTCATTTCTTCATGATTAGCCTGCATCCTTTCAGGCATACTCAGGTCTCTAGCAGATTCTTCAGACGATTACGTGCGTCTGGAGACCTGACCCTGCAGAAGAGATTAGTTCTTTTTCTTCACCACCCACATCTGAAGGGGTGGCAAAGAGTTCATCACTCTGCGAGCTCCATACGAGAAAGGTGGCATAGAAGCCAGTACATTTCGTTTCACATAAGAGGAGTTAGGATAAGCATATGAATAAGCAGAGAAATTCTTCGAGGACTTATGAACATAATCATTAGAAGAATAATGCTCATATTCATAGCCCTTAGCTCTTCCCTGCAAAACAGAGTTGTTAGCACGATGATATTCATATGAGGACTTAGATCCATATGAAGAATTTGGTCCATATGAAGAATTTGCTCTGGGGTTCCTATTCTTCACAGGTGGTGTCATGAGGACATTCACCTGAAGACTTTCAAGGCACCTTTTGGGAACCCAATTTTTTTTCATAGGGGAACCATTCCTGCAGTTAGTGCCAACATATCTAGCAAATACTTGACCATTCTGATTTTTGAACAGTTTATAGTTGGAGTCAAATGACTCATCATCAGAACGAGGAGATTCACATGCAAATCCAGGTAAGTTAGATGGATCAACTAGAGGTCCCTTTGCAGCAACCCATGTAGTTTTGGGGTACTGCTCAGGCTTCCAATATGTACCATTAGCATTGAGTTTCCTCTCAAAGGCAATACCTCTTTCCTAGGGTTCCTGTTGAGGATTTGCTTTTTAAGCACTTCACAAAGAGTCTGATGCCCTTTGAGGCTTTTGTACATGCCTGTCATGTACAATTCCTTCAGCCCTGCATCGTCAGTGATACTAGCAGTGTCCTCAGATGAGGAATTAGTGATAGCAGAGGCAGGTGAAGAATTTGTAGCATTAGAAGCATTTGAACATTCAGGTGAAGAATTAGCAGATTCATGTTCAATGCATTTCAAACAAGGAGGAACAAATTCTTCCTGAGAAGCGCTGATTTGTTGAGCAAGTAATGAATCGCGCTCCTTCTGAAGATCTTCATAACTCACTCTTAGCTTCTCAAGGTCTTGCTTTCTTTGAAGAAATTCATAAGAAAGCTTCTCATGATCAGATAAGATAGTGTTATGATGACCTTGAAGGTTGTCAAACCTAGTCTGAAGTCTCTGAAGATTTTCAGTCAAGGCTTTAGTGCGATCCATTTCTTCACCCAACATATCATCACTTTTGTCTAGCATGTTTTGAACCTTTTCAAAAGCCCTTTGTTGTTTTACAGCAATCTTAGCAAGTTTAGAATAGCTGGGCTTAAGGTTTTCATCAGATTCATTCTCACTTGATTCAGAGGAGGTATATTTGAGTACCTTGGCACCCTTTGCCATGAAGCAATAGGTGGGAGCGTAGTCATCATCGCCTTCATCAGCCTTGTTGGTGAGGTCATTTTCTTCAGTTTTGAAGATATACTTGCTGACGAATGCAGTAGCGAGGGCTAGGCTCGCCACTCCAGATTCGGACTCCTCAGAAGTAAACATAACAGAACACAAGCATAGTCATCATGATGAAATGAAGACAGGCATAGAGTACGACAAGCATAGAGTACAGAAAGCATAAGCACAAGATAACACAGGATGAAGACAAACAGACTGAAGAAATTGAACTGAGGAAATTGAGAAAATATTCAGTCAAAGTCTTCAAACATAGATATGAACAAGCACACAACACAGTTATGAGGAAATGAAAGAGTTGAGGAAATAGAACCAATAAGCTTGGTGAAGACAATGATTTTATAGACCAGTTCCAACTGCTGTCTTAGTTGTACGTCTGGTTAGGGCGGCTAGGTATTTAAACCTGAGGACACACAGTCCCGGATACCCAGCCCTGAACACGCAGCTCAGGACACTCAGTCCTCACCGTATTCCCCTTGAGCTAAGGTCACACAGACCCGCCCAATCACTCGTGGTAAGTCTTCAGGTGACTTCCGAACCTTCACAAACTTGGTCACTCGGCGATCCACAATTCCTCTTGGATGCTCTAGACCATGACGCCTAACCGTCTGGAAGAAGCACAGTCTTGAAAGGTAACAAGCGTCAGATCCACGCAGGATCAATCTCTTAAGTGATGCTCAATCACTTGGGGTTTGTAGGTGTTTGGGTTTGGGTTTTCCTCACTTGATGATTTTCGCTCAAAGTCCTCGGAGGATGGGTTGCTCTCAAATGACAAGTGTCAGTTTCTCTCGGAGCAGCCAACCAGCTAGTGGTTGTAGGGGGCGGCTATTTATAGCCTAGGGAGCAGCCCGACATGATAAGACATAAATGCCCTTAAATGATAAGACCATTAGGTGGATAGATATTTTGTGACAGCTGGCGCATAGCACAACAACGGTCAGAATTTTGAGTGGTGAAATCCTCAGGGCTATCATGTTCCTCACTGTTGTAGCGACCAGACCTCAAACAGTCTAATCTCTGTACTTTAGTGTCATCCCTGGATTAGTAATGCTGACATGCACATTACTTGAAGGATTTATAACAGATTAGCAATCACACACTTATTACATCGAATGTCTCAAAAGAGAACTTATTACAATAAATATGGCTTAAGGCCATCTAATAACGATAACAGCGGATGGCTTGGAAGATAAGTGAGTCCATCAACTCCAATGGCATCACAGAGTATAGAACCACGACCTAAAAGCACCTTACTCGTCGTCTGAAAAGTCTGCAACATGAACGTTGCAGCCCGAAAACGGGTCAGCACATGAAATATGCTGGCAATGTAACACATAGAGAGTAATGAAAGAATAAAGCTATACTACATGCATATATGGCTGGTGGAAAGCTCTATGGTTACAGTGTTTGCATAAAGCCAATTTTTCCCTACTGCAAAGGAATACATTTTTATTTAACTATCATGGTGGTTGTTGAACATTGATAAGATAGACATCCTCTCAATCCCAATTAAGCATTATCATTAAAACCCAACAATATTAATTAAAGTAACATGATGAGATTCACATGATAATCCAAGTACCAGATACTCAAGACGTCCATAACCGGGGACACGGCTAACCATGATTAGTTTATACACTCTGCAGAGGTTTGCGCACTTTTCCCCACAAGACTCGATCACCTCCGTTGGGATTCTCGCACAACATGATGTTTGAGAAACGAATGACCGAGACATAGTCTTTCAGAAGCACTAGCACCTTACGATCGGGTAGACAATACCAACCTACATCCCCTACATCTGCTAGTCTACCACTGTAAGAGTTCGCACGACTTAGTCAACTATGATAGAGCCCATAGTAGCTTGTGGCTGCACACGGAAGTTTCTAGTATGAATAATCTGATGATCCCTTTGAGCCTGGGTGGCGGTCCATAAAGAAAAATGGGCAATCGCTGGAATACCCAGGTGCCTCAATCCACCCAAATGTGTGTTTAAGTTGCCACCTTAAATAAACCATTAATTTAACAATCTCACATCTGTCATGGATACACTCACCCAATCCATGTCTACTAGTATAGCATGGCATAATAAGCAAACGTAGAAGTAACTCCCAAGGGTTTGATAATAAAACAGGTAATAGGTACTACCTCATCTACTTCCCAAAACCCACATATTAATCAGATCCTAATCATGCAATTGTTTGAGGATTGATCTAATGCAATAAAAACTGGGTAGTAAAGAGGTATGATCAAAGTGTTACTTGCCTTGCTGATGATCCGCGAAACCTAGACATTCAAAGTAGCAAGCGACGCACTCCGGGTAATCTATCGCAAACAAACAAGCATACAATAAGTACTAATCTAATGCATGGGTAAAACTCAAATAAGAGATCTAACCAGAAAGTTCAACTGAAGAACTCCGGTTTGCAAAAAGAATCAAATCGAACGAAGAAACGAAAATCAAACGGCGAAACAAACAAACTTCGTTTACTAATCTGGATCTAAGTAAAATTTTAGAGAAGCAAAATCTTGTTTGAGTAGGTTAAACGGAAAGAGGGTTTCGAGACAAAACTCCAGGCGCTTGAATCGCCTGATTCCGATAAACAGGCGAAAAGTTATACTAGAATGAAAATCGGATCAGAAATAACCGCGGAAAAATCCAAGAAAAAGAAAAACTGACGAACAGATTAACGAACGAAAGTTCGTTAATTGAAACTAAACGGCGAATTCGTCCATTAAAATGAACGAACGGGCGAACCTTCGCTAAAAAAAATAAACCGGGAAAAAATAAAACCGATCTATTTCTAAAAAAACGAATCTAGGGTTTTCTAAAAAAATCGGATCAGTTTCTTTAGAAAACGAGGGCGGCGGGGCGGCTACCTCGGCTCGGCTCCGGCGGGGTTCTGGTGCGGCGGCGGGGCGGCATGGGGTGGCGGGGCTGCATCGGCGGCGGCGGGAGGCGGCGGCTCCTGGCAGCGGCGACGGCTGCTACTGCTGCTATCGGCGGCGGGGCGGGTCGGGTGGCGGGGTGGGGAGGGCGGCGGCGGTATTTAAGAGGGGAGGGGGTGGCGGCTTGGGGGAGGGGGCAAGGTGGCGGCGGCGTGGAGGAGTTCGGCTCGGACTTGGAGTCCGGGTCGGCGGCGGCGCGGCGCGGGGAAGGCAGCGGCGGCGAGGGCTGGCCTGGCTCGGCTGGGCCTTCGGCCAAGTCGGGCGCGGAGATTTTTTTAAATAATCCCGCCGAACTAAGAAAAATCCTAGAAAAATAAATAAAAATCTAAAAATTCCAAAAAAAAATTCACCATCTAAATAAAATATTTAGAACAGGATGAACATTTTCTTGGCCCTAAAATGTAGTTTTGAAAAACGTGCAATTTTTCCTAAATTCAAATAAAATAGCAAAAACTCCAAAATAAATCTTATTTGATTTTTTTATTAAATCCTCAATATTTCTTTATTTTGGGAAAGTCATTTTATTCCCTCTCACTTGTTTTTATTATAGAAATAATTGAGGATAAAATAAATAAAATCAATGATCCTATTTTCAAAATTTGAGAAAACTCAAATATGAGAATAACGAAATCCCCAACTCTCTCCATGGGTCCTTGAGTTACGTAAAATTTTCTAGGATCAAACCAAAAGCAAGAAAATATGATATGCATTGATGATCTAGTGTATAACATTCCAAATTGAAAATTTGGGATGTTACAAACCTACCCCCCTTAAGATGAATCTCGCCCTCGAGATTCGGGTTGGCTAGAAAATAGGTGAGGGTGGTCCTTCAGCAGATCTTCCTCTCGCTCCCAGGTGGCTTCATACTCGGTGTGGTGGCTCCATTGAACTTTGCAAAACTTGATAACCTTGCTGCGGGTGACTCGGCTGGCATACTCAAGAATCTTGACTGGTTTCTCCTCATAGGTCAAATCACTGTCCAACTGAATCGCTTCCAGCGGCACTGTATCCCTCAGCGGTTTATCAGCCATCTCAGCGTGGCACTTCTTCAACTGGGAAACATGGAATACATCGTGAACTCCTGACAATCCTTCGGGCGATTCCAACTTGTAGGCTACTTCTCTCATACGCTCCAAAACCTTGTATGGTCCTACAAAACGTGGCACTAACTTTCCCTTAACTCCAAAGCGCTTAACTCCTCGAAGTGGAGATACTCGAAGATAAACTCGGTCTCCGACTTCGTAAACTGTCTCCTTGCGTTTAGAATCTGCATAGCTCTTCTGCCTGGACTGGGCTACCTTGAGCCTATTGCGAATCAATTTCACCTTCTGTTCAGACTCCTTAATCAAATCCGATCCAAACAACTGGCGGTCTCCAACTTCATCCCACGACAATGGGGTCCTGCACCTCCTTCCGTACAAGTCTTCGAAAGGGGCCATCTTCAAACTGGATTGATAACTGTTGTTGTAAGAGAACTCTGGATATGGCAAATTGTTGTCCCAACTAGATCCATAATCTAGCGCACAAGCTCTCAGCATATCCTCCAAAATCTGATTGACTCTCTCGGTCTGTCCATCTGTCTGTGGATGAAAAGCTGTACTAAACTCTAGCCTGGTACCCAAAGTTTCGTGCAACTGATTCCAGAAGGTAAACTGGGTTCCTCTATCTGATACAATGCTCCTCGGAACTCCATGCAGACATACGATCCTGGCCATGTATATCTTTGCCAATTTAGCACTGGTGTAAGTAGTCTTTACTGGGATGAAATGAGCTACCTTCGTCAAACGATCGACTACAACCCAAATCGAGTCATAGCCTGAACAAGTTCTGGGCAATCCCGTAATAAAATCCATGCCTAGCTTATCCCACTTCCATTCGGGTATTGGCAATGGCTGTAACAATCCTGCTGGCTTCTGATGCTCTGCCTTTACTCTCTGACATACATCACAAACTGCTACATACTCCGCAATATCCTTCTTCATTCCGGTCCACCAGAAAGTATCCTTCAAATCCAAATACATCTTGGTATTTCCTGGGTCAATCGAATATGGTGAATCATGGGCCTCCTGCAAAATCAACTTCCTAATCTCCGGGTCGTTAGGCACATAAACACGGTCTTTAAACCATAGGGTATCGTGCTCATCCTCACTAAATCCTTTAACTTTTCCTTTGCTCATCTTCTCCTTTATAGAGGCAACCTCCTTGTCAGTCTTCTGAGCTTCTCTGATCTTATCCATCAAAGTAAACTTTATCTCCAATGCTGCTACATAGCCTCTCGGAACTATCTCCAAACATAGCTCACGAAGGTCCTCAGCTAACTCCTTCGGTAAATCTCCCCTATGTGGGCATGGCTCTTACGGCTCAGCGCATCGGCTACTACGTTAGCCTTTCCGAGATGATAATGCAATCTCATATCATAATCCTTGATGAGCTCCAACCATCTCCTTTGCCTGAGATTTAGCTCCTTTTGCGTGAAAATATACTTCAAACTCTTGTGATCCGTGTACACTTCACAATGGTTTCCAATGAGAAAATGTCTCCAAGTCTTCAATGCATGCACTACGGCTGCTAACTCCAAATCATGCATGGCATAATTCAACTCATGAGGTTTCAGCTGTCGTGAAGCATACGAAACAACTCTTCCCTCCTGCATAAGCACTGCTCCAAGTCCTCGACGTGAAGCGTCACAATACACCTCATAATCCTTGCTCTGATCTGGCAGAATCAACACTGGTGATGTAACCAAACGTTTCTTCAACTCCTAGAAACTGGCCTCACATTCCTCAGTCCATTTGAACTTGGTATCCTTCTTCAACAACTCCGTCATAGGCTTCGCAATTTTTGAGAAATTCTCAATGAATCTCCGGTAGTATCCTGCAAGTCCAAGAAAACTCTGGATCTCTCCAACTGTTGTTGGTGCTTCCCAATTTGTCACAGTGACAACCTTGGTGGGATCTACTGCTATACCTTCTCCGGATATAACGTGTCCGAGGAATCCAGCTTCCTTCAACCAAAACTCACATTTGCTGAACTTGGCATATAACTGATGTTCTCTGAGCTTCTCAAGTACCAAACGCAAATGCTCCTTATGCTCCTCTTCATTCTTTGAGTAGACCAAAATATCATCAATGAACACCACGACGAACTTATCCAAAAACTCCATAAACACCTTGTTCATCATGTTCATGAAATATGCAGGTGCGTTAGTCAGACCAAATGACATAACGGTACACTTGTACAGCCCATACCTGGTGGTAAAAGCCGTCTTAGGTATATCCTGATCTCGAATCTTCAACTGATGGTATCCTGATCGTAGATTGATCTTGGAAAATACCTTAGCTCCTTGCAATCGATCAAACAAATCATTGATCATCGACAGTGGGTACTTGTTCTTGATTGTTACTTCATTCAATCCTCGATAATCAACAACCATCCTTAACGATCCATCCTTCTTTTCCACTAGAAGTACTGGCGATCCCCAAGGAGAAGAACTTGGGCGAATATAACCTTTATCCAGTAACTCTTTAATCTGCTTCTTAATCTCCTCCAAATCTTTTGCGGGCATCCTGTATGGTCTCTTAGATATTGGCCCTGTGCCTGGCAAAAGCTCAATCAAAACTCAATATCTCTATCCGGTGGCATGCCTGGCAACTCCTTTGGAAATACGTCAGGGAAATCCTTCACCACTGGTACTTCCTCCTGCACAACTCCTGATAAGGAATTTACTTGAGTCCTCTTCGGCATATGCCGGGATACATACTTGATCCTTCTTCCTTCCAGCGTCGTAAGAAAAATTGACTTATTGGCACATTAAATGTTCCCTCCATACTTTGATAACCAATCCATGCCTAATATCACATCCAATCCTTGAGATTCCAATACTATTAGGTCCGAGGGAAATACATAGTTACCAATCCTTAATGGTAATCGATCACACCATAGACTAGCCATATACTCTGCTCCAGGCGAGGTTACTAACATGGGTGACCTAAGGGCTTGGATTGGCAGTTTATACTTATCCACAAATCCCCTTGAGATGTATGAATGCGATGCACCAGTATAAAAAAGAACGAGTGCAGTAAATGACTTAACCAAAAACTTACCTATTACTACATCTGGCTAAGCTTCAACCTCCTCCACGTTAACGTGGTTCACCTGTCACCTATTGAAAGGGTTCGGCTTCTTCCAAGAGCTTACATTGCCATTTCCATTCTGGGCTTCAGGACATTCATTGGCGTAATGTCCAGTCTTCTGGCACTTATAGCAAGTGACTTGGCCCAGGTCTCTCTTGGCTGGTGTTGATGGGTTGGTACGGTTCTGGCCGTTGCCTCCTCCATTCCCATTACCATTCTTGGGGCCATTATGATTGTGCGAGCTACCTCCTCCATGGGTATGCTGAAAATGTCCTCTCGGTTTAGGGGTAAAACGTGGCTTCTACTGAGCTCCAGAATTGTACTTCCCTTGTCCATACTTCCTCTTGCGGTTTTCAATCTGCTGCTGCTTCCCTTCAATCATAAGAGCACGATCTACCAACTCCTGGTAGTTGTTGAAGCTTGCTACCATCAACTGCATGCTCAGCTCATCATTCAGTCCTTCCAGAAACTTCTCCTGCTTAGCTGCATCCGTAGCAATGTCATCTGGGGCATAACGTGCTAGCTTACTAAAGTCATCCACATACTGGCCAACTGTCCGTCCTCCTTGGCGCAAGTTGCGAAACTCACGCTTCTTCATAGCCATAGCTCCCGCTGAAACATGGGCAGTACGGAAAGCCTGCTGAAACTGATCCCATGTGACAGTGTCGATAGGATAAGTGGCTATGAAATTCTCCCACCATGATGCTGCGGGTCCTTCAAGCTGATGTGTGGAAAAACACACCCTTTCCGCATCTGTGCATCTTGCCGTGGTCAACTCCCTTGCTGTCTTGCAGAGCCAATCATCTGCAACAATCGGCTCGGTGCTACTGGAGAACACCGGTGGATTCTGTCGGCGTTCTGGGAACGGGGGTCCCCAGACTTGCCTGCTTGTGGCCTGCGGCGTGGCTCAAAGGGGGGCCCAGCACGGCCCATCTTCACCAACACAAACTCAAGACCCTCACGAGGGGCCAAGCCTCGCGGGGCGGACGGCACAGAGCTTCCTCAGGCGCGGCCTCGTCAGGCTGGCTCATGAGGAGGCGGAGAGATCAAGGCGGGGTACCTCGCGAGGTGCCCGTGACGCAAGCCATGACGACTCAGGGTGCCAGGCGGGTGCCAGCCCGCGCAGCGTCCTCCTTTCCTCTTTGGTGCAAAGGGGGCAAGCGCAGCCGCGGAGTACCGAGGCATCAGGCAAAGGTTGCCATTTCGGTGCAACGAGACCAAGGCCAGGAGGACTACGAGACGGAGGTCACCGTGGAGCCCAAGACGGCGTCATCACCAGAGCTTTGCGCAGGCGAAGACTACTTTTGTCAGGATAGTTGATACTTGCTGTCCCCTTCAAATTAGCCCACCATTGTTGGCTCCCTTCCCGCTCAATATTTAGGGAGAGGACCAAGGCCACTATAAATAGGACCGGCCACCCACGTAGCAAGGGGTCGGTTCGGCTCAGTTCCCTCCAAGGGCTCGACAAGTAGAGAGGTGGTAGAGAGAGAGAGAGTGAGATAGAGAAAGGTGGCTGAACTCCTCCCAGCAGTTCATCGCCCCAGCCAAGAACAGACCCTCGCGAGGCTGTTCTTCCTTGTACTGTCCATCATCATCAGCCCAAGAGGCAATCCACCACACCACACACTGGAGTATGGTATTACACCACAACGGCGGCCCGAACCAGTATAAACCCTGTGTCCCTTGTGCTGTTCTTTTCATAGCCTTGATCCTAGCGTGGCGGAGGGGTGCAGGAAGGTAGGAGGCGAAATCTCCGCACGCACCCCAGTGTTCGAACCTCAAGGGTCTGCCGGAACCCGAAATCTGACATTCGGCGCGCCAGGTAGGGGTGCGCCGGAATTCGTCTCCCACCGCTCCGTGCCCAGTCGCGTCGTCATCACCATGCTCGGCGACCAGGAGGGCAACCTAGACCCATGGGCTGCGTGGCCCGCCCGCGCAGAACCGCTCTCCTCGGGCGACCCCGTGCCCCAGACAGCTCGCGGTCCACAGGGCGCTGCGGGCCACGGGCGACGCGGACAGGCTTCGACAACTCTTACACCGCGGCAGGCGCGGTCGGCAGCAAGGGCCTCCAATCACGCCGCGACCACGACACCGTACACCCGCCGGGAGCAGGCGAACTCGAGAGCCGCACTCACGGTGGCCCGAGAGCTGCTGCAGTGCAGACTGCTGGAGGGCGGCCGCGACGTGCTGCTGGAGCGAGTGGCAGAGCTCCTGGGCTGCGCTGCCTCGGGGGCTCACCCCTTCTCCACCCAGCCCCCATCTCAAGCCCAGGGCGACCCGCAAGGGGGCCCCGCGCGCGCCCGCGGGCTCCAAGGCTACCCCGACACCGGCGAAGCTGTCAGCACCGGGCCGGCGGCGGCGCTGCCCCCGCCCCTGGTCCGCGAAGAAGAAGGACTCAACGTGACCTGTGGCCCCAGTGGGCGGCCGCGCTGCCACCCCACGGTGGGCGCGTCAGGCAGGACCGCATGGCATGCGAGGCATTACGGCGTGGCATTCGGGATGACGGCGCCGGAGGAATACGTGCCCCTCATGATGGACCAAGGACACCCTCACGAGAACGGACAAGGCTCGCTCCTCAGCCCAAGCTGGGGGGACGAGGCACTAGAAACTGAGCCTTTCCAGGAGCCCCGGGACGGTCCCACTGGCCACGCTGGAGGCAGCGATTATCGGGTACCGCTAATTCTTCAGGAGCAGGTATACGCTAACCATGGATCGCAGGAGGTGCAGGTCACCGCAGCGAGCAGCTGCCCCACTCCCACAGTCTCCTACCCCTCGGGAGGAGGGCGCAGGGGGCTGCAGGAGAGAGGCAGGGATCCGACATCGCCACCGCGGCATTCGGAGCAAGGCGTTCTCAGGAGGTAGGCCCTCCGCTGGGGAGGTGCCCCAGGGCCTGCCCCCGGCGGAGGACCCGTGGTCGTCGGGGGAACCGCTGGCGACCGCTCTACCCCATCGGGCGGCGTCCTGGTTTCCGGTCGTTGCTGATGGCACTAGAGTGTGGCGCAAGGCGGGCCCCTCATCTGGCGATATGAAGCAAGGCCAGTACCTGTGAAGAAGGCCTAGTGCCTGTGAAGCTCGCCGCCCCGTGATACTCTCACGTAATAATGAGTGGGGCTGTACACGCCCCGGAGTCTTAGGGGTGCCGGCCTCAAGCCCTGGGGCTCCCTCCCACGCCTAGTGGCAGCACTTAGCTCCGCGCTGGTGAGAAGACGTCCAAGACTAGACTAGGTGCCGGACGCGGCCTTTTGTTTGCTTTTGTTGCTCTTCCCTTTGGTTGCCGCTTTCCCCGCCTGGATTCAAGTTGGTTTCGAATTTGAGATTTGCGTGTGTTCAGGGAAGGGGTGATTAGTCTTGTTCGAGCAATTTCTCGCGTTTCGGTTACCGCTTCGCCTCAGCTGCCTCCCCTCGTGAGCCCCTCGCGAGCCGGGTCAGGCCTAGCTTGCGCGCAGCCCAGACTGCCGCCGCCGCGTTCTCTCAGGAGGGCGTCTTACTGCAGGTCCAACGGATTCAATCAGGAAACACTCCGGGCTCCACAGCCTCCTGCGGGCTGCCCCAGGGCCAGCACGGGACAAAGGTAAATTAGCCGACCAGCACGTCGCTTAAGCCAACCACTTGGCGCGGGCGCGTGGGCAATGTAGCTCCTACTGATACGATAAACACAAGTTTTACATGAGGGGCTCCCCCTCCAAAATGCTCTCACAGCTATCAGGCCAAAACCTGAGTTCTATTCATACAGGGTAAGCAGGAACGATGCACAATCAGTCGGATGAATCTCCCAATGCGTCCTCAGGAGCGCCATCGGGGCCATTGCTGGCGTCGCTGAACTCGCCACCGCTGCCCGCGTTGCCACCGACGGCGTCAGGGCCGCCCGTCACGCTGCCCTCATCGGCCGCCACGATGTCGTCGTCGTTATCCGGGGCGAAGGCCCTGATAAGAGCCTCCACATGGTCTTCCACCCAGTGCGCCAGCTCACCTCGGACGGCTTGGGGGACTGGGGCGATGGCGGCGTCAAAATCGAAGTGGGGATCCATGCTCCAGAGATGGCTGAAGACACGAGAAAAGGCGCGCCTGAGTAGGGCGCGGCTCCTCTCCTCCACCAACCTGTCAGCCCTGATCGACCGCGCCTCCAGCTGCGTCACCACGTCAATAAAGAATTGAAGATTGCCCGCGTAGTTAACCGCGTGCGGCTCGTCGACGATCTCCTCGCAGATGTTTCCCAAGGCCGCGTTGGCCCTCTCCCGGAGCGTGGTCAGCATGGGGCCGTGCTCATGCTCCAGGAGACGCCGCTGACGTATCTCGTCCGCGTTCTGGCGCGCGACGGCCTCGGCCTCCTCCACCCGCTGGTGAAGAAGGAGCACCTCAGCCTGGGAGGTGGTTAGCCCACCTTGCGCCACCTCAAGGGCGGCCCGGGAAGCATCGGCCCGCCGCGTCACCTCTTCCAGCTTGGCCCTCAGGGCAGCAGTCCTGCCTTCGGCTTCGGCCCGGATCAACCCCAGCTTCTCCTTGAACTCGTGCTCGAGGTTCAAATGCGCCATCGCCACCCGACGTCCGACCTCCTCCAGGACACGGGCTTCCTGGCGGCGACGTCGTCCTCCGCCTGCGTCACCAAGCGCCCCCTCGTCTCCAGACGCTCGTACTCGTGGGTACGTTCGGCAGCTTCCAGCGTCAGCGCCTCCTCGCGCTTCTGGAGCTCCGCCGAGTCGCCGGAGGCCACCCTCATCGACACGAGAGCTGCCTCGCGCAGCTCCACCTGCTCCTCCAGCGAGTGGCACCAGGCCAGGAGCTCCCGAGCCCGCTCCTCTGCAGCCGTTCGCCGCCGGTCAGCCTCCCGAGCTTCCTCAGCAGCCCGAGACCGGGCCTCCCGAGAGGCCACCAACGACGCCTTGGCCTCTTCTTCATCAAGGTTGCGCCGACGGCGCGCAAGGGCGATGGCGCCCTCCAGCTCGTGCCTCTCTGCAGCCAGGCATAGGCCCTTGGCCTCAAGGCGCGCATCTTCATCAGCAAGCTCCTCACCAAGCAGGCTCACTGCGTCGCTCACCCTTCGAAGGAATCCTTGGCAGAGAGCGCGACGCTCCCGAGCGCGTTCAAGCACGTCTTCCACACCATCATCTGCCCCAAGCAGGCGCCGGGGGCTGCAGGTCAGCGCTCCCCCTCCGGGCTGGGGGCTGGCACCCCCATGACGGCCGGGCACGCCGCGTCAGAAGCCCGGCCTGGGGCTAGCCCGACCTCAGGAGAAGAGCGCAGGAAGCGCCTCAGCCAATCGCAGTCCACGACCAGGCGAGAAGCCCATGGCAGGTTGGCTATGCCACGAGAAGGCTCGCGAAGGAGGATTGCGAGGTGCGCGGGGCCACGGTACGCCTCGGGATGGTTCGCCTCTTCGATCGCCCTCGCCACAAGGGCTCCGCTGCTTGGGGCGCTCGAGGACGGTGGAGGGGGCAAAGCCAAAGGGGATGGCTCCTCAGCCATCTCAGCAAGCTCGGTTGGAAGGGGCCTGTGGAGCAAGGGTCAATAAGAGCAACGGGAGGATCAGGAGCAGGGAAAGGAGAAGGCTTACTCATCAGTGGCGAAGTACTTTCTGCGCTTCAGCAGGCGACAAGGATAACCGTCGCCCAGGGCCTCCCTTCTCTTCCGAAGAGCCCCAAAGTCCACGCGGAAGCGGCCTAAGAGTCGGGCGCAAGGATCGACCTGCGACGAAGATGGAGCGTCAAGACGATCAGCGTCAGGGGCGCCTGCCTGATGTGCGCCGCCAATCGCCTCCCCAAGAGAAGCAGATGGAGCCTCAGGGGCCCCAGTCGCAGGCGCATAGGGCAGCTATTTGTCACCCTTAGCCTCAGCGGTACGGGCCCCGATAACTGCTTCCTCATGAGCCTCGCCCGGTGCCGTCACCACACCGGGAGCCCCCTCGGCCTCTGGCGCCTCATACCTCCCTGCTCCGCCGCTCGAGGACGAGCCGCCTTGGCCGACTGGAAGGGCAGTCACCACCACCGGATTCTCGCGAGACCCCTGAAGGCCGGCGGGGCGCAGCCCCCACTCATCAAAGGCAGGCATCTGCTTCACAAAGTCGACCCTGCTCTGGCAGAGGTACAGCAAGGCCCTCCCTGCCGGACGCTGCCGGTATTGGGGTCCCCAGCTAGGGTCAAGAGCACCGTCTTCAGCACCTCAGGAGCCAGATCCTCTTCCTGGAGCCTCATACTATCCTCGCGCCCACGGAAGGCCCACATCCGGCGAGAGTGGCGTTGAAGAGGAGCAACACGGCATAGCAGGAACTCCTTCACCACCTTGGGCGCTGTCACGCCAAGCGACCTTAAGAGTGCGAAGCGGCGCCAGACGAAGACGAGCCAGGGGCTCTCAAGCGCCACCTGGCCCCAGCCCGAATTGGGGGCAGCAGGCGAGGTCGGCTCCGTTAGCAGGGGGCTGGGCACCCCTGCATCCACATACAGCCACCGCTCGTGGAACCCAACCACGGGCAGGGGGAGCTTGAAGTCAATCCCAGAGGCGGCAGTCTCTGGCGCGGCAATGAAGCTTACGCACGCCCAGCATTGGGTAGGGTCGACAAGATGCAACGAGAAGAAGTGGCGCAGCAAGGCAACCGAAGGAGGGATACCCACCATAGCTTCGCAGACAAAGGCGAAGACCGAAAGGAGGGTGATGGATTCAGGACTCAGATGCAGCATGTGGATCTGATAGTGGGAGATCACGGCATTGAAGAAATCAGAAAAGGGGGAACCAGACCTGCCCACAGGGCGTCGGCGAAATATGGGACCTCGGTAACTATCCTGCCGATGGAGAAGTGGGACGCGGGCCAGGCCATCGTTCTCCCGCATTCATTGAAGATGGTGGCCAGAGCCAAGATGACCTTACCCAAACCCTCGGCGGGGGCCGCCAACGGCGGCGGGCGAGGCTGAGACACGGGATTCTTCCCTCTTCCCTTCTTCATCGGGGCCATGGCGATAGGAAAGGGGGGGGAGAAGGACTCGAGATTGAATTGAAAATAGAAACCAGGGTTCGAGCGGAGGAAGGACAGGAAGCGCTCGAGCGATGAAAGTGGAATGGCTGCGTACGACTACGGGTCCGCCTAGCAAGGCGCAAGATAAGGAGGGAGTGGGGGAACAGTGCCGCCCACGTCCTATCAACCGCCACGCGGCGCCCAAGGCCGCAGGCTGTTAGGGCCCGCGGCGCTTCGCTCTTACCCTTCCGCCTCCCTGCACGGCCAAGTCCGGGCGCGCCTTGGGCCCGGGGGCTACTATCGGCGTTCTGGGAACGAGGGTCCCCAGACTTGCCTGCCTGCGGCCTGCAGCGTGGCTCAAAGGGGGGCCCAGCACGGCCCATCTTCACCAACACAAACTCAAGACCCTCGCGAGGGGCCAAGCCTCGCGGGGCGGACGGCACAGAGCTTCCTCAGACGCGGCCTCGTTAGGCTGGCTCACGAGGAGGCGGAGAGATCAAGGTGGGGTACCTCGTGAGGTGCCCGTGACGCAAGCCATGACGACTCAGGGTGCCAGGCGGGTGCCAGCCCGCGCAGCGTCCTCCTTTCCTCTTTGGTGCAAAGGGGGCAAGCGCAGCCGCGGAGTACCGAGGCATCAGGCAAAGGTTGCCATTTCGGTGCAACGAGACCAAGGCCAGGAGGACTACGAGACGGAGGTCACCGTGGAGCCCAAGACGACGTCATCACCAGAGCTTTGCGCAGGCGAAGACTACTTTTGTCAGGATAGTTGATACTTGCTGTCCCCCTTCAAATTAGCCCGCCATTGTTGGCTCCCTTCCCGCTCAATATTTAGGGAGAGGACCAAGGCCACTATAAATAGGACCGGCCACCCACGTAGCAAGGGGTCGGTTCGGCTCAGTTCCCTCCAAGGGCTCGACAAGTAGAGAGGTGGTAGAGAGAGAGAGAGAGTGAGATAGAGAAAGGTGGCTGAACTCCTCCCAGCAGTTCATCGCCCCAGCCAAGAACAGACCCTCGCGAGGCTGTTCTTCCTTGTACTGTCCATCATCATCAACCCAAGAGGCAATCCACCACACCACACACTGGAGTATGGTATTACACCACAACGGCGGCCCGAACCAGTATAAACCCTGTGTCCCTTGTGCTGTTCTTTTCATAGCCTTGATCCTAGCGTGGCGGAGGGGTGCAGGAAGGTAGGAGGCGAAATCTCCGCGCGCACCCTAGTGTTCGAACCTCAAGGGTCTGCCGGAACCTGAAATCCAACAGATTCAACCTAAGAAAACGGGTTAAGTGATCAACAGGTGGTGGCGGTGGTGGGTTGTTGTTGTTGTTGTTCCCCTGATTCTGATTCTGGACTAGCAACTGCATCAAGGCATTCTGCTGCTGGATTAACTGAGTGAGCTCCGGTGGGAAAGCAAATCCATTGTCACGTCTCGGAGGCATCTGAGGGTTTAGAAAAGATGAGAATGTAGAATAGAATGAGGTCTAGAGAGAAAACACTATCCAAATGCACATGAGACGAATGCAAACAAAATCACTTCATTCAAATCAAACAAGGCATACAATGGTCTATCTATCGTTACAAAAGTGCTGGGGCTATACTAGATACATGGGGAAATACTACTACTGTTATGGTGGTCGACTAGAAAAACCGCTCCGATGAAGACTCCATGATATCTGCTCCAGCTTCATCAACATAGTCATCATCGCTATCGTCTGGGTCCGAGTCGGTGTCGTCGATGATGATGTAGTTCTCTGGACAAGTGCAATCTTCGTCTTCTCCTCAAGTCACGGGAAATCCCATGAATACTTTTAGCTTCTTCAGATCATCATTCTTCTCCACGAGTGTTGCTATTTCCTCCTCATATCCATCGCGTGTAGACTTGAGTTCTTCTTCCAGCTCCGTGATCTTGGTCATGGCCTTCTTCAGGTCTATCATGCCTGCACACATCTGGTTCTCCTGGCGTCGAATGTGCTGGTTTAACTCCTGGATGAAAGCAACAATTGATCTATCCTTCCTGGTGCTGATCATCTCCCATTGCTCTTCTCGGCGCCCACAAATCTGGTAGATAGTATCCTTGAGATCCTTGTGGTAGATTTCTCCAATGCGTCCCATAGTGATGTGGGCTGCCATGCTCTTTCCTAGACTCCAGGTTGGTGCATCAAAGGAAAACTCTATGGGCGCAGTGACGGGCATGAACGTCCTTCCTAGAACTTGAACTTGAATCATCCAGCGCTCCTCTTCAGGTAAAGTGGCGTTGTAGGTTCCGGTGAAGCTTGGTACTCCGATGTTCAGGTATCTAGTGACTTCCTTCAAGTGACGTCCAAAGGGTGTATCTTCATACGGTTGCGTGAACTTGTTCCTTGCATCCGCCATCCTAAAAGAGTAGAAAAGATGAGGAGTCAGAAATGAGAAGAGTGTGTAGTGATCTAGGGCTTTAGCTTAGTGGTCGTGTCCTACAGTCAGCGTGTGCTCTGATACCATCTTGTAGCGACCATACCTCAAACAGTCTAATCTCTGTGCTTTAGTGTCATCCCTGGATCAGTAATGCTGACACGCACAGTACTTGAAGGATTTATAACAGAGTAGCAATCACACACTTATTACATCGAATGTCTCAAAAGAGAACTTATTACAATAAATATGGCTTAAGGCCATCTAATAACGATAACAACGGAAGGCTTGGAAGATAAGTGAGTCCATCAACTCCAACGGCATCACTGAGTATAGAACCATGACCTAAAAGCACCTTACTCGTCATCTGAAAAGTCTGCAACATGAACGTTGCAGCCCGAAAATGGGTCAACACATGGAATATGCTGGCAATGTAACACATAGAGAGTAATGAACGAATAAAGCTATACTACATGCATATATGGCTGGTGGAAAGCTCTATGGTTACAGTTTTTGCATAAAGCCAATTTTTCCCTACTGCAAAGCAATACATTTTTATTTAACTATCATGGTGGTTGTTGAACATTGATAAGATAGACATCCTCTCAATCCCAATTAAGCATTATCATTAAAACCCAACAATATTAATTAAAGTAACATGATGAGATTCACATGATAATCCAAGTACTAGATACTCAAGACGTCCATAACCGGGGACACGGCTAACCATGATTAGTTTATATACTCTGCAGAGGTTTGCACACTTTTCCCCACAAGACTCGATCTCCTCCGTTGGGATTCTCGCACTACATGATGTTTGAGAAACGGATGACCGAGACATAGTCTTTCAGAAGCGCTAGCACCTTACGATCGGGTAGACAGTACCAACCTACATCCCCTACATCTGCTAGTCTACCACTGTAAGAGTTCGCACGACTTAGTCAACTATGCTAGAGCCCATAGTATCTTGTGGCTGCACATAGAAGTTTCTAGTATGAATAATATCATGATCCCTTTGAGCCTGGGTGGCGGTCCATAAAGAAAAACAGGCAATCACTGGAATACCCAGCTATCTCAATCCACCCAGATGTGTGTTTAAGTTGCCACCTTAAATAAACCATTAATTTAACAATCTCACATCTGTCATGGATACACTCACCCAATCCACGTCTACTAGCATAGCATGGCATAACAAGCAAACGTAGAAGTAACTCCCAAGGGTTTGATAATAAAACAGGTAATAGGTACTACCTCATCTACTTCCCAAAACCCACATATTAATCAGATCCTAATCATGCAATTGTTTGAGGATTGATCTAATGCAATAAAAACTGGGTAGTAAAGAGGTATGATCAAAGTGTTATTTGCCTTGCTGATGATCCGTGAAACCTAGAGATTCAAAGTAGCAAGCGGCGCACTCTGCAGAGGTTTGCGCACTTCTCCCCACAAGACTCGATCACCTCCGTTGGGATTCTCGCACAACATGATGTTTGAGAAACGAATGACCGAGACATAGTCTTTCAGAAGCACTAGCACCTTACGATCGGGTAGACAATACCAACCTACATCCCCTACATCTGCTAGTCTACCACTGTAAGAGTTCGCACGACTTAGTCAACTATGATAGAGGCCATAGTAGCTTGTGGCTGCACACGGAAGTTTCTAGTATGAATAATCTGATGATCCCTTTGAGCCTGGGTGGCGGTCCATAAAGAAAAATGGGCAATCGCTGGAATACCCAGGTGCCTCAATCCACCCAAATGTGTGTTTAAGTTGCCACCTTAAATAAACCATTAATTTAACAATCTCACATCTGTCATGGATACACTCACCCAATCCATGTCTACTAGTATAGCATGGCATAATAAGCAAACGTAGCAGTAACTCCCAAGGGTTTGATAATAAAACAGGTAATAGGTACTACCTCATCTACTTCCCAAAACCCACATATTAATCAGATCCTAATCATGCAATTGTTTGAGGATTGATCTAATGCAATAAAAACTGGGTAGTAAAGAGGTATGATCAAAGTGTTACTTGCCTTGCTGATGATCCGCGAAACCTAGATATTCAAAGTAGCAAGCGACGCACTCCAGGTACTCTATCGCAAACAAACAAGCTGTAATGCCCCAGATATACTTTCCATATTTGTATCCAACTCTTGCCGTTTCCGGCATTAAGTTATACTTATTTCTCGGGTTCGGGTCTTTGTCTCTGTGTGTTGTTTTTATTTTTCGTGCATCTATTATCATGTCATCACGTGCATTGCATTTGCATACATGTTCATCTCATGCATTCGAGCATTTTCCCCGTTGTCCGTTTTGCATTCCGGCGCTTCGTTCTCCTCTGGTGGCCTTTTCTAGCGTTCTTTCGTGTGTGGGGATTAAACATTTCCGGATTTGACCGAGACTTGCCATGCGGCCTTGGTTTACTACCGGTAGACCGCCTGTCAAGTTTCATATCATTTGGACTTCGTTTGATACTCCAACGGTTAACCGAGGGACCGAAAAGGCCTCGTGTGTGTTGCAGCCCAACACCCCCCCAAATTTGTCCCAAAACCCACCAAACTCTGCTCCATGTCCTAGAGCGTTCGATCACGATCGCGTGGGCGAAAACCGCACCTCATTTGGACTCTCTTAGCTCCACTTATGCCTATATATACACCCCCCATTCCGGATCTCGTCTTCCTCCCCATCCTCCTCGGAAAAAAAAGCAAATCAACCCCGCCACCGACGGACGTGTCCGGATCCGACCGGACAACGTCCGCCCGCCGCCGCCAGCCACCCAGCTCCCGCCACCTGTCCCCAGGGCGGGACCGCATCGCCGCCGGCCCGCCTGGCCCGCGCCCGGCCCCCGCGCGCCGCCTCCCGGGCCCAGGCGCCCCGCGCCTCCCCGCCTCCAGCGCCGCCGCCCCTTCTGGCTCCGGCGGCCGGAGCAGCCGCCGCCGCCGCGCCGCAACTCCGCCGCCGGCGCACGCCTCCCCGTCCGAGCCGGCCGCCGCCGCCTCGCCGTCCCCGGCGCCGCGCCGCGCCGCCCGCCTCCACGCCGGCGCCGCCCCCGGCAACCTCCTCCCCGACCGGCGGCCCGCGTCTCCGGCGAGCTCCGACTCCGGCGAGCTACAGTACCCCGACCGCCTCGGTTCCCGTGCCTCGATCTGGATCTCAGATCTGGAATTTTGAAACCCTAGGGGTTGACTTTCCCCTCCCCCGTCTAATTATTTTATGCAACTTTGACTGCTTATATCTCCGCAACCGTAGCTCCGTTTTGGGCGTATGATATATCAAAATCTTCGTCTCGACATGTACATCATTTCATTCCATTGCATCATTTGCATTTGAGGTCATCTTGTTGCCCAAAAATGCTGTTAGAAGGAGGCTTCGTGAGTAAAATTGCAGATCCGTTAGTTCATCATGCACTTTTGTCATTTTTGCCATGTTTAATTCGTGCATGATATGCCTGTGCCCCTTTGGGATGAATTGTTAAGCATTTTGTCTTCTTTCCAGAGGTGCCACCCATGCATTTTTAGGATGTGTGTGTTGTCTTGTGCAAGCTTGCGAAGGGAGGTACCTGAGATTGCTGATTCCAGGGACAGTGATTTTCACTAAGTCTGGGATATTTTAGTTCATGATGCTATATGTCCAGCTTGTTTCCTAGTGATCCGTGCCTCTTTTGAGGAAGATCAGTAAGGGAGTTTTGATATTTATGTTATGATCTATCCATCCATGTCTTTGCGTGCATATATGGAGTGCTCTAGGTTGACTCAATCGAGCTCAACTTTTGCTTCGTTGTTAACCTGGGCAGATCGTCAACTTGTTTGCGATTTTGCCGATGCTACCGTTAGTGATCCATGCATGCTATGCCTTTGTTCTTGCCATGTGTAGCTAGCATATTGTGCCTTCTTGCTGGTTATATGCTTTCCTTGCCATGACTTGCACCGTAGTGAGTGCATCGAGCTCGTTTACATGCCTTCGTGGGTTATATTTCAGCATGTCTCAGTTTTCACTAAGTCTGAAAACTGACTGTGTTCGAGCTATGTTCGTGAGCTCGGTAGAGTATTTTTTGAACCCTTTTGGCCCCAGGTCACTTTGGGTGTTTTGTTAAGCTTGTTGAGTAGCTCCATGCCATGTTCTTACTTGTCATGTTCAGGTCATCTATCATGTTGTTTTGCTGCTCCGAAGAGGGCTTCGTGATCTGAAATTTCAGGCTAGCGTTAATTTCACTAAGTCTGGAATCTGTTTTGCACATTCATTTTTGCCATGCTTCTTTGAACCTCTTAATGGATGAATTTGCCTATGGCTCAGTGCTAGTGTTTTGTTAACCATCTTGTGTAAATCACTGCCATGTATTTTGTTTTCATGTTTGGTGGCTGTAGCATGTTCATTTCGTTGCATTTAGGAGCCTACTTGCTGTATATCGCAGATCGGTTCGTTTCGTAAAACGCTTGCCATTTCCAAACCGTGACTCCGATTCCAATGATCTTTATATCGTTTTCAAGCGATTTCAGCCCCTCTATCCAGTGGCATCCTTGGAATTCCAAGTCGAGGCCAGGTTCATGCATTTCCTGTCATATCTTGCATTTTGCATCCCGCATCGCATCCCGCATAGCATATCATCATTTCATCATATTGCTTGGTCTTGCACGTGGTTGATTGTATCCTTGTTGCTTGTTTGTCTTGTTGGGTAGAGCCGGGAGACGATTCGCTACCGAGGAGCCCGTTGAGTTTGCTTGTGAGGATCCAGTCAACTCTGACAACTGTGCAGGCAAGATGATCATACCCTCGAAATCACTACTATCTTTGCTATGCTAGTTTGCTCGCTCTTTTGCTTTGCCACTGCTACGATGCCTACCAATTGCTTGTCAGCCTCCCAATTGCATGATTGAACCTCTAACCTACCATTGTCCTAGCAAACCGTTGATTGGCTATGTTACCGCTTTGCTCAGCCCTTCTTATAGCGTTGTTAGTTGCAGGTGAAGATTGGAGCCGTTCCTTGTTGGAACATTTATTTACTTGTTGGGATATCACTATATTACTATGTTATCTTAATGCATCTATATACTTGGTAAAGGGTGGAAGGCTCGGCCTCTCGCCTAGTGTTTTGTTCCACTCTTGCCGCCCTAGTTTCCGTCATATCGGTGTTATGTTCCCGGATGTTGCGTTCCTTACGCGGTTGGGTTATAATGGGAACCCCTTGATATTTCGCCTCGATTAAAGCTTTTCCAGCAATGCCCAACCTTGGTTTTACCATTTTCCACCTACCCTTTTCTTTCCTTTGGGTTCTGCAGACCCAAGGGTCATCTTATTTTTAGCCCCCCACGGGCCAGTGCTCCCTCTGAGTGTTGGTCCGACCGAGTAGACTGCGGGGCCACCTCGGGGCAACTTGAGGGTTGGTTTTACTCGTAGGATGTCTCATCTGAGTGTGCCCTGAGAAAGAGATATGTGCAGCTCCTATCGGGATTTGTCGGCACATTCGGGCGGTGTTGCTGGTCTTGTTTTAACCTGTCGAATTGTCTTGTTGTACCGGGTTACCGAGTCTGATCGGTGTGACTCGGGTGGAGGTCTATTCCTTCGTTGACCGTGAGAGCTTGTCATGGGCTAAGTTGGGACCCCCTGCAGGGATTGAACTTACGAAAGCCGTGCCCGCGGTTATGGGCAGATGGGAATTTGTTAATGTCCGGTTGTAGATAACTGAACCTTACTTAATTTAAAATGAACCAACTGTGTGTGTTACCGTGATGGCCTCTTCTCGGCGGAGTCCGGGAAGTGGACACGGAGTTGGAGTTATGCTTGCGCAGGTTGTTCCTCTAGTTTCTCGCTCGCGCCTTGCCTCCTCTTCTCGCTCTCTTTTGCGGATAAGTTAGCCACCACATATGCTAGTCGCTTGCTGCAGCTCCACATACTTGCCTTATCCTTCCTATAAGCTTAAATAGTTTTGATCGCGAGGGTGCGAGATTGCTGAGTCCCTGTGGCTCACAGATACTATAATTCCAGATGAAGGTCCAGGTGATTCCGCTCCAGGTGACGAGTACGAGCTCAAGTGGGAGTTCGACGAGGACTCTCAGCGTTATTATGTTTCCTTTCCCGATGATCAGTAGTGGTGCCTAGTTGGGGTTCGATTCAGGGCCTTGTCGCATGTTGGGTTCTTTTCCATTTTGGCGCCGTAGTCGGGCCATGAGTGTTTGTTTGATGGATGTTATTTATGTACTCTGATGTGACGTGGCGAGTGTAAGCCAACTATGTTATCTCCCCCTTTTATTATGTATTACATGGGATGTTGTAATGATTGCCTGACTTGCGACATTGCTTTCAATGCGGTTATGTCTCTAAGTCGTGCCTCGACACGTGGGAGCTATAGCCGCATCGAGGGCGTTACAAGTTGGTATCAGAGCCTTCCCCGACCTTAGGAGCCCCCATTGCTTGATCGTTTTTAGAAGCCGAGTTGTGTCTAGAAAAATGTTTTGAGTCCTTAGGAATTATATATCGGAGAGCTTAGGAATTCTTTTTTACTTCCCAGTCTCCTCATCGCTCTGGTAAGGCATCCTGACGTAGAGTTTTAACTCTTCTCTTCTCAAATTTCACTAAATTTTTTTTTTAGGATCACGCGAGTATCTTGGTTTTGTTCCGATGGTTTTGTGACGAGAACATTGTTCTTGGTGCCTCCTGTCTTTAGGGGTTGTGGCAGTGTCCCGGGGAGTTGAGCTCCGAGGTGTTGTCGTCACAATTTTATCGTTGCAATTCTGGTATACTGGAGATTTGTGCGCGACATCGAAAATCTCCTTTATGCAGTTCGTTGGTGAGATAACCTCGACGCCACCCAGTACTGGGGCGGGAGTTCGGGAGTATCGCCATAACTTGTATAAGGGATGCTTTTCGAAGGTTGAGATAGATGGGTTTCCGAAGGTTTCTTGGTTATGTGTTGAAGGATGGATACAGCTGGATGTAGGATTGCTAGCTTGAGTGAGATATTATGCTCCCCTATATCCCCAACACCTGATTGCATAACCGGGAAAATTTCGGGAATTTCATAGGTGGGAATTCAAGTAGCCTTAGGATATCTTTCCGACAGATGTATGATATGAAATTGGGGTTCGACGTCTAGTGGTTCGCCTATTCACGGTCGGTTTTACAGTGGTCTCGTTGTGTCTTAAAGAGTCCTTGGCTATGCTGACTCGGGGACGCTTCGTATGTCATGTGCACTGCCTTGTACATGATGGTGCTGTATGATCGAGCCCGTGTAGGTCCCACCACGAAAACTTCGGACGAAATTTCTATCATGTATTTGTTCCGGCTTATTCCGCAAGCCAACCCTTGGTTTTATTTCGAGTTGTGGCATTCGTTTTGCTTCGACGTCATATGTTGATTCCATCCCTCGTTGTTGTACTCCTTCTACCTGATTCTTCATGGCTTCGCAATTTAGGAATATGTGACCACTTCAAGAGAAATGCATTCGTTCATTTTGTTCAGATGTGAAGACTGTATGTTGCAATTTTCATTCCGTTGGATTCAGCTTCAATATTTATCTGTCTATGTGCTAACGGTGGTCAACCTCTTCAGGATGGCTCCCGCTAAGAGCACCAGTCAGAACCAGAATCAAGATCCGCCACCGCCTCCACCTCCTCCAGAGGCATGGCAAGCTGTGATGGCCGCAACCAATGCAAATACTCAGCTGATCATGCAAATTATCCAAGAGCACAATCAAGGCAGTCAAGGGAATCAAGGCAGCAATCAGAGTCACTTTGCTACACTCAACCAGTTCCTTGCTAACGGGCCAAAGACTTTCAGCAATTGTGTTGAGGCAACCGATGCTGACGATTGGCTTGTGGATCTGTGTAAGCATTTCGAGTGCAGTAACGTCAGGCCTGAGGACTTTGTCAAGTTCGCTTCCTTCCAACTCAAAGATCAGGCTGCAGAGTGGTTCCAGCAGTACAAGGATTCCAGAGGTGGACGTGTTATCACTTGGGATGATTTCCGTCAAGATTTCCGCGCTCATCACATTCCTCAAAGTGTGGTTGAAAGTAAGCGTCAGGAATTCCGCAATCTGAAGAAAGGCTCTTTGTCTGTCTATGACTACAACAAGTTGTTCCAGAAGCTCGCCCGTTTTGCCAAGCAGGATGTTCCTGATGAGAAGAGCATGATCTATCAGTTCAGGGGTAGTCTTCGTGAGGAAATTCAGCTCGCTCTTGTTCTCTTTGAGCCTTTGAGATACGATGAGTTCTACAACATGGCACTGAAGCAAGAGGCTGCTCAGTTGAGGTGTGATGCTTCCAGGAAGCGCGTCAGAGATGTTACTCCTTCTTCCTCTACTCAAGTGGCCAAGCAGCAGAAGTTTTGACTTCCTCCTCCTTCGTTCCGTCAGCCGTATCAGCAGAAGAGCAAAGGTGGTAGTGGTTCTTCCCACCCACCCAACCCAGGCTTTCAGAACAAGACTTCGTCTCAAGCTCCAAGATCGAGTACTCCGTATCACCGTCCGCTTTCAGAGGTCACGTGCAACAAGTGCCAACAGAAGGGTCACTATGCCAACAAGTGTTTCAACCAGAGGCGTCTTCCTCCTCCTCCTCCTGTGAGATCGGAAAGTATAGCTGTGGTCAAGCATAACCCCAAGCATGCCAAGGTCAATTTGATGAATGCAGCTCAGGCAGAGGACTCGTCAGATGTGATCATGGGTAACCTTCCTGTTAATGATATTCCTGCAAAAGTTCTATTTGACACTGGTGCATCGCATTCCTTTTTGTCATGTCCTTTTGCATCGAAGCACAATGTTGATACCGAGATTATGCCCAAAGTCATGCAAGTTGTTTCTCCCGGCAAGCTTTTGACTTCTAGTTTGGTTGCTCCCGATGTCTCTATCACGTTGGGCGATTACAAGTTTCTCTCTTCTCCGGTGGTTCTTGGTAACTCGGATATTGATCTTATTCTCGGAATGGATTGGCTTTCTAAGCACAAGGCTCAGCTTGATTGTGCAGCTAGGCAGATTCAATTGACTCATTCATCTGAGGAAGTAATTGTCTTTGCCGCTCGGGATAATACCATCCGGTTGTTTTCTCTCAATGAGAAGGGTGAATTGGATGCTATTTCGCAGATTCCGGTTGTTTGTGAGTATCAAGAAGTTTTTCCAGAAGAACTCCCAGGGATGCCTCCAAACCGGCTGGTTGAATTTGTTATTGAACTTGAGCCCGGTACGGAACCTGTGTGCAAACGTCCCTACAAGCTCGGCCCCGAAGAGTTGAAGGAGTTGAAGAAACAACTCGATGAGCAAGAAAAATTGGGTCTCATCTGGCCTAGTACTTCTCCGTGGGGTTGTGGTGTTCTTTTTGTGAAGAAGAAGGATGGATCGAGTCGACTTTGTGTTGATTACCGTCCAGTGAACAAGAAGACCATCAAGAACAAATACCCACTTCCCAACATCAATGAGCTGTTCGAACAACTCAAGGGTGCCCAAGTATTCTCCAAGCTTGATCTCCGTATGGGTTATCACCAGATTCGCATTCGTGAAGAAGATATTCCCAAGACAGCATTCAGAACAAGCTTTGGTTCATATGAATACACCGTCATGTCTTTTGGCCTCGCCAACGCTCCTCCGACGTTCTCTCGCATGATGAATTTCATCTTCAACGCCTACACCAATGACTTCGTTTTGGTCTATCTCGATGACATTCTGGTTTTCTCGAAGAACAAGGAAGATCATGCCAAGCACTTGCGTTTGGTTCTTGACAAGCTCAGGGAACATCAGTTCTACGCCAAGTTCTCCAAGTGTGAATTTTGGCTCGATGAGGTTCTTTATCTTGGCCATATCATCTCTGCCAAGGGCATTTCCGTGAATCCCGAGAAGGTATCCGCAATTGTGAATTGGGAACCTCCTCAGAACGTGAAGCAACTCCGCAGTTTCCTCGGTCTCGCAAGCTATTGCAGAAGATTCGTTCAAAACTTTTCTAAGATCGCGAAGCCTCTCTCAAATCTTCTTCAGAAGCACGTCAAGTACGTTTGGTCTCCGGAGTGTGATATTGCTTTCAACACTTTGAAAGAGAGATTGATCACTGCTCCAGTTTTGACTCCGCCTGATGAAACCAAGCCGTACGAGGTCTTTTGTGATGCCTCTCTCCAAGGTCTCGGTGCAGTTTTGATGCAAGAGAAGAAAGTTGTTGCTTATACCTCTCGCCAGTTGAAGCCTAATGAGAAGAACTACCCCACTCATGATCTCGAGTTGGCGGCAGTTGTGCATGCTCTTTTGACTTGGAGACATCTTCTATTGGGAAGGAAAGTGGACATTTTCACTAATCACAATAGTCTCAAGTACATCTTCACCCAGCCTAATCTCAACCTAAGGCAGACTCGATGGGTCGAAATGATTCAAGAGTACAATCCGAGTATTGAGTATACTCCAGGCAAGGCTAATGTGATTGCTGACGCTTTGAGCAGAAAAGCATATTGCAACAGTCTGATTCTCAAGCCCTATCAACCCGAGCTTTGTGAAGCTTTCCGCAAGCTGAATCTTCAAGTTGTTCCTCAAGGTTTCCTCGCCAACCTTCAAGTCTCTCCTACCTTAGAAGACCAGATTCGCCAAGCCCAGCTTCTTGATGCTATGGTAAAAAAGGTGAAGATTGGTATTGTAAAGAGTCAGTCCAAGTACAAGTGCTACCGCCTTGATGACAAGGACACTCTCTTCTTCGAGGATCGTATTGTTGTGCCCAAAGGTGAACTTCGTAAAGTGATCATGAACGAGGCTCACAACTCTCTCCTCTCCATCCACCCTGGTAGTACGAAGATGTATCAGGATCTCAAGCAAGCTTATTGGTGGACTCGAATGAAGCGCGAGATCGCTCAATTCGTGAATGAATGTGATGTCTGCAGAAGAGTGAAGGCAGAACACCAAAGGCCAGCTGGTCTCCTCCAACCTCTTGCCATTCCAGAATGGAAGTTTGACCATATCGAAATGGACTTCGTGACTGGGTTTCCAAAGTCCAAGCGTGGCAATGATGCTATATTTGTTGTCATCGACAAGCTCACCAAAGTGGCTCATTTTCTGCCTATCAAAGAGTCGATCACTGCAGCTCAATTGGCGGAACTCTATACCTCTCGCATTGTCTCTCTGCACGGTATTCCTCAAGTGATATCTTCAGACCGTGGCAGCATCTTTACCTCCAAGTTTTGGGATTCTTTTCAGAAGGCCATGGGCACCAACATCCGCTTCAGCACTGCTTTCCATCCTCAAACGAGCGGTCAAGTCGAGCGTGTCAACCAGATTCTCGAAGACATGCTCAGGGCTTGTGTGATTTCTTTCGGCATGAAGTGGGAGGACTGTCTTCCTTATGCTGAATTCTCATACAACAACAGTTTTCAAGCAAGTTCAGGCAAGGCCCCCTTTGAAATTCTATATGGCAGGAAGTGCCGTACCCCTCTCAACTGGTCTGAAACCGGTGAGCGTCAGCTGCTGGGTAATGACCTGGTCACAGAGGCAGAAGAAATGTGCAAGGTCATTCGCGATAACCTCAAAGCAGCCCAATCCCGCCAGAAGAGCTACTATGATAGTAAGCACCGTGATTTGGCTTTCGAGATCGGAGATCATGTTTACCTCCGTGTCTCTCCTATGAAAGGTACTCGTCGCTTCGGTATCAAAGGGAAGCTTGCCCCTAGATACGTGGGACCTTTCAAGATTGCTAGCAAGAGAGGCGACCTTGCCTATCAGCTCGAGCTTCCTTCAAACTTTGCCAATGTTCATGATGTGTTCCATGTCTCCCAACTCCGAAAGTGCTTCAAGACGCCTGAACGCACCGTCAACTTCGAGGACATTGAGCTCCAAGAAGATCTCTCTTATCGTGAGCACCCAGTTGCTATTCTTGAAGAGACTGAACGCAAGACTCGCAACAAGTCAATCAAATTTCTCAAAGTCAAGTGGTCTCACCATTCCGACCGTGAAGCTACATGGGAACGCGAGGATCATCTCCGTTCTGAGTACCCGGAGTTCTTTCAGTCCTAGATCTCGGGACGAGATCTTTTCGTAGTGGTGGAGTGTTGTAACGCCCCAGATATACTTTCCATATTTGTATCCAACTCTTGCCGTTTCCGGCATTAAGTTATATTTATTTCTCGGGTTCGGGTCTTTGTCTCCGTGTGTTGTTTTTCTTTTTCGTGCATCTCTTATCATGTCATCACGTGCATTGCATTTGCATACATGTTCATCTCATGCATTCGAGCATTTTCCCCGTTGTCCGTTTTGCATTCCGGCGCTTCGTTCTCCTCCGGTGGCCTTTTCTAGCGTTCTTTCGTGTGTGGGGATTAAACATTTCCGGATTGGACCGAGACTTGCCATGCGGCCTTGGTTTACTACCGGTAGACCGCCTGTCAAGTTTCGTATCATTTGGACTTCGTTTGATACTCCAACGGTTAACCGAGGGACCGAAAAGGCCTCGTGTGTGTTGCAGCCCAACACCCCCCCAAATTTGTCCCAAAACCCACCAAACTCTACTCCATGTCCTAGAGCGTTCGATCACGATCGCGTGGGCGAAAACCGCACCTCATTTGGACTCTCCTAGCTCCACTTATGCCTATATATACACCCCCCATTCCGGATCTCGTCTTCCTCCCCGTCCTCCTCGAAAAAAAAAGCAAATCAACCCCGCCACCGACGGACGTGTCCGGATCCGACCGGACAACGTCCGCCCGCCGCCGCCAGCCACCCAGCGCCCGCCACCTGTCCCCAGGGCGGGATCGCATCGCCGCCGGCCCGCCTGGCCCGCGCCCGGCCCCCGCGCGCCGCCTCCCGGGCCCAGGCGCCCCGCGCCTCCCCGCCTCCAGCGCCGCCGCCCCTTCCGGCTCCGGCGGCCGGAGCAGCCGCCGCCGCCGCGCCGCAACTCCGCCGCCGGCGCACGCCTCCCCGTCCGAGCCGGCCGCCGCCGCCTCGCCGTCCCCGGCGCCGCGCCGCGCCGCCCGCCTCCACGCCGGCGCCGCCCCCGGCAACCTCCTCCCCGACCGGCGGCCCGCGTCTCCGGCGAGCTCCGACTCCGGCGAGCTACAGTACCCCGACCGCCTCGGTTCCCGTGCCTCGATCTGGATCTCAGATCTGGAATTTTGAAACCCTAGGGGTTGACTTTCCCCTCCCCCGTCTAATTATTTTATGCAACTTTGACTGCTTATATCTCCGCAACCGTAGCTCCGTTTTGGGCGTATGATATATCAAAATCTTCGTCTCGACATGTACATCATTTCATTCCATTGCATCATTTGCATTTGAGGTCATCTTGTTGCCCAAAAATGCTGTTAGAAGGAGGCTTCGTGAGTAAAATTGCAGATCCGTTAGTTCATCATGCACTTTTGTCATTTTTGCCATGTTTAATTCGTGCATGATATGCCTGTGCCCCTTTGGGATGAATTGTTAAGCATTTTGTCTTCTTTCCAGAGGTGCCACCCATGCATTTTTAGGATGTGTGTGTTGTCTTGTGCAAGCTTGCGAAGGGAGGTACCTGAGATTGCTGATTCCAGGGACAGTGATTTTCACTAAGTCTGGGATATTTTAGTTCATGATGCTATATGTCCAGCTTGTTTCCTAGTGATCCGTGCCTCTTTTGAGGAAGATCAGTAAGGGAGTTTTGATATTTATGTTATGATCTATCCATCCATGTCTTTGCGTGCATATATGGAGTGCTCTAGGTTGACTCAATCGAGCTCAACTTTTGCTTCGTTGTTAACCTGGGCAGATCGTCAACTTGTTTGCGATTTTGCCGATGCTACCGTTAGTGATCCATGCATGCTATGCCTTTGTTCTTGCCATGTGTAGCTAGCATATTGTGCCTTCTTGCTGGTTATATGCTTTCCTTGCCATGACTTGCACCGTAGTGAGTGCATCGAGCTCGTTTACATGCCTTCGTGGGTTATATTTCAGCATGTCTCAGTTTTCACCAAGTCTGAAAACTGACTGTGTTCGAGCTATGTTCGTGAGCTCGGTAGAGTATTTTTTGAACCCTTTTGGCCCCAGGTCACTTTGGGTGTTTTGTTAAGCTTGTTGAGTAGCTCCATGCCATGTTCTTACTTGTCATGTTCAGGTCATCTATCATGTTGTTTTGCTGCTCCGAAGAGGGCTTCGTGATCTGAAATTTCAGGCTAGCGTTAATTTCACTAAGTCTGGAATCTGTTTTGCACATTCATTTTTGCCATGCTTCTTTGAACCTCTTAATGGATGAATTTGCCTATGGCTCAGTGCTAGTGTTTTGTTAACCATCTTGTGTAAATCACTGCCATGTATTTTGTTTTCATGTTTGGTGGCTGTAGCATGTTCATTTCGTTGCATTTAGGAGCCTACTTGCTGTATATCGCAGATCGGTTCGTTTCGTAAAACGCTTGCCATTTCCAAACCGTGACTCCGATTCCAATGATCTTTATATCGTTTTCAAGCGATTTCAGCCCCTCTATCCAGTGGCATCCTTGGAATTCCAAGTCGAGGCCAGGTTCATGCATTTCCTGTCATATCTTGCATTTTGCATCCCGCATCGCATCCCGCATAGCATATCATCATTTCATCATATTGCTTGGTCTTGCACGTGGTTGATTGTATCCTTGTTGCTTGTTTGTCTTGTTGGGTAGAGCCGGGAGACGATTCGCTACCGAGGAGCCCGTTGAGTTTGCTTGTGAGGATCCAGTCAACTCTGACAACTGTGCAGGCAAGATGATCATACCCTCGAAATCACTACTATCTTTGCTATGCTAGTTTGCTCGCTCTTTTGCTTTGCCACTGCTACGATGCCTACCAATTGCTTGTCAGCCTCCCAATTGCATGATTGAACCTCTAACCTACCATTTTCCTAGCAAACCGTTGATTGGCTATGTTACCGCTTTGCTCAGCCCTTCTTATAGCGTTGTTAGTTGCAGGTGAAGATTGGAGCCGTTCCTTGTTGGAACATTTATTTACTTGTTGGGATATCACTATATTACTATGTTATCTTAATGCATCTATATACTTGGTAAAGGGTGGAAGGCTCGGCCTCTCGCCTAGTGTTTTGTTCCACTCTTGCCGCCCTAGTTTCCGTCATATCGGTGTTATGTTCCCGGATGTTGCGTTCCTTACGCGGTTGGGTTATAATGGGAACCCCTTGATATTTCGCCTCGATTAAAGCTTTTCCAGCAATGCCCAACCTTGGTTTTACCATTTTCCACCTACCCTTTTCTTTCCTTTGGGTTCTGCAGACCCAAGGGTCATCTTATTTTTAGCCCCCCACGGGCCAGTGCTCCCTCTGAGTGTTGGTCCGACCGAGTAGACTGCGGGGCCACCTCGGGGCAACTTGAGGGTTGGTTTTACTCGTAGGATGTCTCATCTGAGTGTGCCCTGAGAAAGAGATATGTGCAGCTCCTATCGGGATTTGTCGGCACATTCGGGCGGTGTTGCTGGTCTTGTTTTAACCTGTCGAATTGTCTTGTTGTACCGGGTTACCGAGTCTGATCGGTGTGACTCGGGTGGAGGTCTATTCCTTCGTTGACCGTGAGAGCTTGTCATGGGCTAAGTTGGGACCCCCTGCAGGGATTGAACTTACGAAAGCCGTGCCCGCGGTTATGGGCAGATGGGAATTTGTTAATGTCCGGTTGTAGATAACTGAACCTTACTTAATTTAAAATGAACCAACTGTGTGTGTTACCGTGATGGCCTCTTCTCGGCGGAGTCCGGGAAGTGGACACGGAGTTGGAGTTATGCTTGCGCAGGTTGTTCCTCTAGTTTCTCGCTCGCGCCTTGCCTCCTCTTCTCGCTCTCTTTTGCGGATAAGTTAGCCACCACATATGCTAGTCGCTTGCTGCAGCTCCACATACTTGCCTTATCCTTCCTATAAGCTTAAATAGTTTTGATCGCGAGGGTGCGAGATTGCTGAGTCCCTGTGGCTCACAGATACTATAATTCCAGATGAAGGTCCAGGTGATTCCGCTCCAGGTGACGAGTACGAGCTCAAGTGGGAGTTCGACGAGGACTCTCAGCGTTATTATGTTTCCTTTCCCGATGATCAGTAGTGGTGCCTAGTTGGGGTTCGATTCAGGGCCTTGTCGCATGTTGGGTTCTTTTCCATTTTGGCGCCGTAGTCGGGCCATGAGTGTTTGTTTGATGGATGTTATTTATGTACTCTGATGTGACGTGGCGAGTGTAAGCCAACTATGTTATCTCCCCCTTTTATTATGTATTACATGGGATGTTGTAATGATTGCCTGACTTGCGACATTGCTTTCAATGCGGTTATGTCTCTAAGTCGTGCCTCGACACGTGGGAGCTATAGCCGCATCGAGGGCGTTACACAAGCATACAATAAGTACTCATCTAATGCACGGGTAAAACTCAAATAAGAGATCTAACCAGAAAGTTCAACTTAAGAACTCCGGTTAGCAAAAAGAATCAAATCGAACGAAGCAACAAAAATCAAACGACGAAAGAAACAAACTTCATTTACTAATCTGGATCTAAGTCAAATTTTACAGAAACAAAATCATGTTTGAGTAGGTTAAACGGAAAGAGGGTTTCGAGATGAAACTCCAGGTGCTTGAATCGCCTGATTCCGATAAACGGGCAAAAAGTTATACTAGAAAGAAAATCGGATCCGAAATCGTGATCAGAAATAACCGCGGAAAAATCCGAAAAAAAGAAAAATTGACGAACAGATTAATGAACGAACGTTCGTTAACTGAAACTAAACAGCGAATTCGTCCATTAAAACGAATGAACGGGCGAACGCTCGCTAGAAAAAATAAACCGGGAAAAAAAATAAAACCGATCTATTTCTAAAAAAACGAATCTAGGGTTTTCTAAAAAAACTGGATCGGTTTCTTTAGAAAACCAGGACGGCGGGGCGGCTACCTCGACTCGGCTCCGGCGAGGCTCCGGCGGGGTTCTGGTGCGGCGGCGGGGCGACGTGGGGTGGCGGGGCTGCGGGGCGGGTCGGGTGGCGGGGTGGGGAGGGTGGCGGCGGTATTTAGGAGGGGGGGGGGCGGCTTGGGCGAGGGGGCAAGGCGGCGGCGGCGCGGAGGAGTCTGGGTCGGTGCGGCGCGGCGCGGGGAAGGTGGCGGCGGCGAGGGCCGGCCTGGCTCGGCTGGGCCTTCGGCCCAGTCGGGCGCGGAGATTTTTTAAAATAATCCCACCGAACAAAGAAAAATTCTAGAAAAATAAATAAAATCTAAAAATGCCAAAACAAATTTTCACCGTCTAAATAAAATATTTAGAACAAGATGAACATTTTCTTGGACCTAAAATGCAGTTTTGAAAAACGTGCAATTTTTCCTAAATTCAAATAAAATAGCAAAAACTCCAAAATAAATCTTATTTGATTTTGTATTAAATCCTCAATATTTGTTTATTTTGGGAAAGTCATTTTATTCCCTCTCACTTATTTTTATTATAGAAATAATTGAAGATAAAATAAATAAAATCAATGATCCTATTTTCAAAATTTGAGAAAACTCAAATATGAAAATAACGAAATCCCCAACTCTCTCCGAGGGTCCTTGAGTTGCGTAGAATTTTCTAGGATCAAACCAAAAGTAAGAAAATATGATATGCATTGATGATCTAGTGTATAACATTCCAAATTGAAAATTTGAGATGTTACAACTGTGTAGGCAATCCGCACTGGCGAATTCCTAACTCCTCAGTCAGAACAAATTCCTCAGAGACCAGAAGAACTTCGTCTCTGTCACTGAAGAATATGACTGAACTGCATGAGATTTCCAATGGCTTCACTCGAAGGGATTGGTAGGTGTAGGATTTGAGTTGAGCATCACATGGAAATTTTTCCTTAGTATTTCCTCGACCCCCTTTAACAGTACAGTGTTTCCTATGACTCAAGAAAGAGAAAATGAAACTACGAAAACAAAAGTCTTCACGCTTCATGTTCCTCGAATGAATACCAAGTCTTCAAGGTCACACCAATTTCTTCACTTTCAAAGTCTTCAGAATGTCTTCAGAAATCCAAAGTCTTTAGTCGAAGAACTTCATTTTTAGGGGTCGACTTTCTCTGTAAATATCAAACTCCTCATAGACTTATAGACCTGTGTACACTCACAAACGCATTAGTCCCTTAACCTATAAGTCTTCAATACACCAAAATCATTTAGGGGCACTAGATGCACTTACATAGCTCCCCGCGGTAGCGCTGGCTTTGCTAGAGGAGATGGCCATGGCAGAAACATGGGAAACTCGGGCAACCCTAACCCTCAAGAGAATGTGGATATGGACTTGGAACAAGCAAATGTTTTGACAGGGGGCGCCATCGTCCCGGTAGCAAGAAAGCGTCTCATTAATCAGGACATGGGGGGTTAACTCCTCTATTGCTCCATCTACAACTCCCCCTCTTGGTTTTGTCATAGACAAAGTAAATTTGCTTGAAAATAGTGGAGGCAAGCAGATAGACAAATCCCTTCTGAGTACTCCACAAAAGATTCATGACAACAAGAGGTTGAAATCTGATTCCTCTAATGCAACAAATGGCACATCGGTGTCCTCCTCTGGGGAGGGTCGCCGGGAGCAATGAAACTAATATATTGGAACTGTCGGGGCCTCTTGGGCGACCCGACAGTCCGTTCACTTCTGGACATCCAGAGGCGGCACAACCCCCATGTGTTCTTTTCTGTCCGAGACGCATTTGGATGAAGATAGGGCGGAAGCATTAATGAGGAAAATGGGTATGGATCACAAAATTGTTGCACAAAGTCTGGATGGCAGGAGAGGTGGTTTGCTCTTAGTCTGGAAGGAGGTTAGGATCAACTCCCGGACTACTACCTTTAGTGTCATCGATGTGATGGTTGAGGAACCGGATGGAAGAGAATGGAGACTCTCTGTGGTGTATGGTGAGTGTAGCGACCAGACCTCAAACAGTCTGATCTCTGTGCATAAGTGTCATCCCTGGATCGGTAATGCTGACACACACAGTACTTGAGGATTTATAATAGAGTAGCAATCACACACTTATTACATCGGAGGTCTCAAAAGAGAACTTATTACAAGAAATATGGCTTAAGGCCATCTAAATATGATAACAACGGAAGGCTTGGAAGATAAAGTGAGTCCATCAACTCCAACGACATCACTGAGTGAAAGACCACGACCTAAGGCTCCTTACTCGTCGTCTGAAAAGTCTGCAACATGATACGTTGCATCCCGAAAACGGGTCAGCACCTGGAATATGCTGGCAGTGTAACACAAGAGAGTAATGAACAGAATAATGCTATCACTACATGCATATATGGCTCGTGGAGGCTGTATGGTTAATAGATTTTGCGGAAAGCAAAATTTTCCCTACTGCAAAGGAATAAATTTTATTTAACTATCATGGTAGTTGTTAAACATTGAGAAGGTTCACCCAACTCAATCCCAATTAAGCATCATCATTAAACCCAATCAAATTATATTAAGAGTGATGAGATCCACATGATAATCCAAGAACTAGATACTCAAGATGTCCATAACCGGGGACACGGCTAATCATGATTAGTTTGTACACTCTGTAGAGGTTTGTGCACTTTTCCCCACAAGACTCGATCTCCTCCGTTGAATTTCTCGCACTGCATGATTGTTGAGAAACAGATGACCGAGACACAGTCTTTCCGAAGAGGTCCCCTTAACCGATAGATAGGCCGGTACACCTACAATCCCCTACATCTGCTAGCCCATCATGGAAAGGTTTCCCACAACTTACTCAACTATGCCAGAGCCCATAATGGCATGTGGCTGCACACGGAAGTTTCCAGCATGAATAATCTTATGATCCCTTTGAGCCTGTGTGGCGGTCCATAGGAAAATCACACGGTACCCCGGGATTTCCAAAAATACAGGCAATCACTGGATACCCCAGGTTCCTCAATCCACCCAGATGTGTATTAAAGTTGCCACCTTAAGTTGAACCATTAATTATCAATCTCACATCTGTCATGAATACACTCAAACCCAATCCACATCTAGGAGCATAGCATAGCAGTATAAGCAACGTAGAAGTAACTCCTAGGGTTTGAAAATAAACAGGTGAATAGGTACTACCTCATCTACTTCCCAACCCACAATTTATTTAGATCCTAACCACACAATTGTTTGAGGATTGATCTAACGCAATAAAACTGGGTAGTAAAGAGGTATGATCAAAGTGTTACTTGCCTTGCTGATGATCCGTGAAACCTAGAGAGTCGATGTAGCACGCTTCGCACTTCGGGTACTCTATCGCAATCAAACAAGCATACAATAAGCAATCAAGCAAGGGCACGGGTAAAACTCAAATAAGAGATCTAACTAGAAAGTTCAACTTAAGAACTTCAGTTTGCAAAAAGAATCAAATCAAACGAAGCAACCAAACTCAAACGGCGAAAGAAACAAGCTTCGTTTACTAATCTGGAATAAAGTCAAAGTTTATAGTAGCAAAAACTTGTTTAAGTTGGTTAAACAGAAAGAGGGTTTCCAGACGAAACTCTAGGCACTTGAATCGCCTGATTCCGATAAACGAGCAAAAAGTTATACTAAGACGAAAATCGGATCAGAAATCGTGATCAAAATAATCGCGGAAAATCCGAGAAAAAGAAAAACTGACAAACAGGCTAACGAACAAACGTTCGCTATCTGCGGCTAACGGAGGAAAACCGTTCGTTAAAACGAACATATGAACGGGCGTCCGCTATTTAACTAAACCGAAAAAAACCGAACCGGATAAAAAAAGGATCTAGGGTTCTAAAAAACCGATGGTTTTTTTAACGAAAACTGCGGCGGCGGCTCCGGCTACCTCGACGACTCCGGCGAGGGCGGCGGCGGGTCCAGCGGTGGTGGTCGGCGGCGACGGGCGGCATTGCGGTGGGAAGGCGCGACAGCGGCGTCGGCGGCGCGCGGTTAGGGTTAGGGTTTGGGCGGCGGTGGGCTTCGGTTGCGACTGGGCCTCAGTGGCTCGGGTGGCGCGGCTTATAAAGCCCCCCCGGGCGGAGTCTCGCTCGGGTACGGCCTGGAGTCGGTTGACTTTTTTTTAAATAATTCCAACATGCAGAAAAAGAAAGAAAATAAATACTAAACGGACTCCAAAAAATCCCGAAATAAATTTTCCCCGTCCTCTAAAAATAAGCCGGACAAGGTGAACATTTATTTGGGCCTAAAATGCAATTTTGAAAAACGCATATTTTTTCCTAATTCAAATAAAATAGCGATAAAACTCCGAATAAAATCTTATTTGATTTTAATATTACATCTTCGATATTTCTTTATTTTGAGGAAGTCATTTTATCCTCTCTCTTTTATTTTTATAAACGAATTATTTGAAGATAGAATAATTAAAATCAAATGATCCTGTTTTCAAAATTTGAGAAAAACTCAAATATGAAAATAATGAAATTCCCAACTCTCTCCGCGGGTCCTTGAGTTGCGTAGAATTTCTAGGATCTAGCCAAAATGCAATAAAATATGATATGCAATGATGACCTAATGTATAAAATTCCAAATTGAAAATTTGGGATGTTACAGTGAGCCTAGTTGGGATAACAAGGAGCGTGCGTACCAACTAATACATGACTTGCATGCTCAATCTAGTTTTCCATGGGTGGCAATAGGAGATTTTAACAAGATCCTACTCTCGTTGGAAAAGGAGGGCGGAGCCCCGCGTCATCAGTCGCGACTACAAGCCTTTCAAGACGCATTGGCAGATTGTTCCTTAGAGGATATTGGGTATAATAGTAACAAATTCACTTGGTTCCGCGGCGGCCTGAAAGAGCGACTTGATTGGGCTGTTTCAAATGGCGACTGGATGGAGATGCACCCGTTATTTGGACTTTGCAACCTGGAAATGGGGTAGTCGGACCACCGACCTATATGCCTAGATACTGAATATATGGTAAGGGTTGCATCGCCCATGATTAGAACTGCTCGTAAGTTTGAGATGTGTTGGCTGGCAGGAGAGTTGGTGGAGCAAGTAGTGAAAACAGCATGGCAAAAAGCTGCAGTACAAGGTCTCTGTCCGTCAGCACGAGCACAAGGAGTTGCATGCTTGGGATCGGAAGGTGTTAAAAGGGCCCCATACTCGCCTACGGACGACCCAAAAAGAATTGGATGAGTTATTGCGGTCCGCGTATACAACTGAATCAAGAATAAAACAAAAGACCTCACACTCTTGATTGAAAATCTGTTGGAACAAGAGGAGATCTATTGGGCGCAGTGAGGACATGTCAATTGGCTACGCCGGGGAGACCGAAAGACGAAATATTTTAGCCAGTTCGCTTCGGCTCGTCGACGCTGGAATTTAATTAAGAAATTGAAAGATAATAATAATGGCTGGGTGGAGGGTAATGATAACCTCAAACCCCTCATTTTTGATTATTTCCAGAGTCTCTTTAATTCCGATGCAGGTGCGATTGATCAAGATTTGATAGCTACTGTCAAGCCAATGGTTACAGGGGATATGAATATGCTCTTGATGGCACCATATACGCAAGAGCAAGTGAAAAAGCGCTATTTCAAATAGGAGACATGAAGGCCCCTGGCCAAGATGGACTCCATGCTATCCTTTTTAAGAGGTTTTTGCACATTGTAGGAGAGGAGTTAACAAAATAAGTTCTTGAAGCAATTAACCACAAGAAAATCCCGGAGGGGTGGAACTCCACCAATGTAGTACTCATCCCTAAGGTGGATAGCCCAGAGGTAATCACCCAATATAGACCCATCAGTTTGTGTAATGTGGTTTGTAAAATTATCTCCAAGATGCTAGCAAATAGACTCAAGAAGATCCTGCCTGAGGTGATTTCCCCAACGCAGAGTGCTTTTGTCCTAGGTAGACTAATTACAGATAATGTGTTGGTAGCTTACGAGTGTTTTCATGCAATAAAAATAAGACTCACGGATCCAATGGTGTATGTGCTGTTAAATTGGATATGCTTAAGGCATATGACAGAGTGGAGTAGGGATTCTTAAAACACATGATGCTAAAATTGGGATTTCATACACAGTGGGTTCAGTTGATTATGGAGTATGTCTCCTCGGTGAGTTACAGGATCAGATTTAATGATACAGAGACGGAGGAGTTTATTCCAACTAGAGGTCTGAGGCAGGGTGACCCATTGTCACCATACTTGTTCCTACTATGTTCTGAGGGGCTCTCTAGTATGCTAGCTCACGAGGAGGAAATCAGTGGAATTGATGGTATTAGTGTGTGCAGAGATGCCCCTTCTATTTCTCACCTGTTGTTTGCAGATGATTCTCTTATTTTGATGAGAGCGAATGATCAGAATGCAACTACCTTGAAGAGGATTCTAGACACTTATTGCACAAGCTAAGGGCAACGTGTAAGTACAGCAAAATCTAGTATTTATTTCAGCCCTAACACTGGTGTCATGGTTCGGGAAAGCGTTTGTGGTATATTGGACATCTTAACGGAAGCTCTGTCAGACAAATATCTTGGTCTCCCAACCATTATGGGAGTGGACCGAAGTGATTGCTTCCAGCACCTCATTGACATGGTATGTCAACGCTTAAAAGGATGGAAGGAGAAAATACTCTCAGTACAAGGTAAAGAAATTCTATTGAAATCTGTTCCACAAGCTATTCCGTCCTATGCCATGCCAGTATTTAAATTGCCTAAAGGAATTTGCAAATCAATTACCGATGAGATATCAGGTTTTTGGTGGGGAGATGAAGAAGAGAAAAGAAAGATGCACTTGTTTGCCTGGTGGAAAATGTGCGTTCCGAAGAAGAACAGTGGAATGGAGTTTAGGGACCTTCACAACTTTAACATTGCTATGTTAGCAAAGCAGTATTGGCGACTTCTCCAAAATCCTAAATCTTTATGCGCGCGAGTTCTAAGAGCCAAGTATTATCCCGAGGGTGACATACTTTCAGTAGGTCCAAAGAAAGGGTCCTCCTTTACTTGGCAAAGTATTGTCGCTGGTATTCAAACTTTCAAAAGTGGGTGTATATGGCGAGTTGGGTCAGGCTCACAAATCAAAATTTGGGAAGACCCTTGGATTCCATCTAGTGAAACAAGAAGAGTCATTACCAACGAAGGAGTGACAATGTTATCCAAGGTGGAAGAGTTTATTGACCCTCACACGGGAAAGTGGGACGATGAGCTTATTCATGATGTGTTTTCTCCTATTGATGTGAACAAAATTTTGCAAATCCCGCTTCATGTTGAGGCTGTAGAGGACTTCGTGGCTTGGCATTTTACATGTTCAGGTACCTTTTCAGTAAGGTCGGCTTATCATGTGGAGTTCAACCATCAGTTTGGTCACCGCTTTGCTAGAGCTAACTGTCTTGGGAGATCTCAGTTAGACCCGGTCTGGAAAGAACTATGGCATATGCGCATACCTGGAAAGATTAAGCATTTTGGATGGAAGGTGCTCAAGGGCGCCCTACCATGCCTAGGAGTCCTAGCGGACAGACACATTCCCCTAGTGCCTCAATGCCCACATTGTAAGGTTGGACTGGAGGACATACAACACTGTATATTTACCTGCTCACGTGCAGTTGATGTTTGGACTGAATTAAAACTGGCGGAAACCATCAAGTCTGCAGTGGCTCAGGACCGGTCAGGCTCAATAAATCTAGAGTTTCTTCTCCAAGATCGCTCCATGGTCCATGAACCACCAGCAGCCGAGTTGATCATTGCGGCCATGTGGTATATTTGGTGGCAGAGACGACAAGGCGTGAAAGGAGAGACTATCCAGTCCCCGGAACATACAACAATGTCTATCCATGTTCTTGCTACTAACTTTATCCACAGTTGTACGCCGAACCAGCCTACCCGGAAGATCGATCATGTGTGGAAGAAACCGAGTAGTGGGGTTGTCAAAATCAACGTCGATGCATCATTTCATGCTGAAAACTTGTCAGGTGCCTGCGGTGCTGTGGCGCGTGATGAACACGAGATCTTTATTGCAGCAGCAACCTGGACGTTACCCCACATATCTAATGCGGAATCAACGGAAATAAAGGCATAATGGAATGATCCTAGCAGCTAATATTGGATGCTCTCAGGTGGTCATAGAATCTGATAGCAAGCTTGCTTTAGAGGCAATCTCAAACCCGAAAAATTATATGGGTCCAGATGTTCCAGTGATCACAGAAGCCTCTCTCCAGGCGTTGGACTTTTCGAGTGTTTCTTTTATTCATTGCTCCAGGGAAGTTAATTTAGTAGCAGATAGTCTAGCAAGACACTATTTTAATTATAGCTTGTCTGAACATTGGGATGCCAATGCGCCTGACTTTATTCTTCCACAACTTGTAAACGATATGGCAATCGTATGAGGAATAAAGTTTGATACTTTTCAAAAAAAACTGAAGGAAGTACTGTCGCACCCTGAAGAGTGATTAGTAGGAATTTCTTCACTAAAGCAGCCATACTCTGCCACGGAAATTCAACAATCAACATTTCAAATGCTCGTGCCATTGTTCCTAACTTATTATCTAGAGTCAACGAGCTCGGGGTGCTGAGTTTCTCTGCCTCCTGTCGATCTATTTGTGAGAGGGCACTGAAAACTGCAGTGTATTCTTCTCGATCCCCTTATCTACATAATCCCGTTGTTAGAATCCAAGAAGAAATGGAGCCTTCTCAGGGCGTCTGAATCTGGACCGTCGGATGGAGCGTCCAAATGAATCCGGGCTGTCGGATCTTCATGTGAGACGATCCTGGCCGTCGGATCGTAGCAAACACTGCTACAATGAATAGTGTCGTTTCTTTCTTAGTTCGGTCTATTATTCCTATCTCGCTAACCGGTGGGCCGCGTGGTAAGTGGTCCACTGCTGTCCGTGACGGCGGAGCACTACGCGAAAGGATTTGTAGAGGTGCCAAAGCTCAAAGCTTAAATTGAGAGATAATTTTTTTAAGAAGCATACATTTACCATTAATGAAAATGACTGAGTAATTCCCAACACTTCCCATGCTAGATATATCATAGGCAGTTTCCAAACAGAAAATAAAGTTTATTCCTTTTCCACCATTCTTTCACAATCCATGGCTATTCGTATCCACCGGTGCCTTCTATACCAACACTTTCCAAGTAATTTATTATTTGACAACATAAAGTAAATTTCCTTTTCATTTCGGGATTGGGCATCCCTATTACCGTCGTACTCTTGTGCAATGAGAAGTGAATAAACACTCATCTTGAGAATAACACATCTAGCATGGAAAATATTGGCCACCCCCTGCCGCTTCATGAGCGGTATGGGCACACAAAAAGGAAATTTATTTTAAAAATTTAGAGATGACACATACTAATTTGCTTAGAACGACATGGAAATACCGCATATAGGTAGGTATGGTGGACTCATATGGAAAAACTAGGTTTAAATATTTTGGATGCACAAGTAGTATTTCTATTTAGTACAAGTGGAGGCTAGCAAAAAGATTGAGAAGCAACCAACCAAGGAACGAAAAATCACATAAGCGAGCATTAAGCATAACTAACACCGAATAATGCATCACAAGTAGGATGTAATTTCATTGCATAACTATTGACTTTTGTGCTTGCATAGGGAATCACAAACCTTAACACCAATATTCTTACTAAAGCATAATTACTCACCAACATGACTCACATATCACTATCATCATATCTCAAAACTATTACAAAGAATGAATTTTATTTTGTCCAATGATCTTCACGAAAGTTTTATTATATCCCTCTTGAATATATATCACTTTGGGACTAGTTTCATATTTTGCAATTGCTTTTGACAAGCTCAGATAAATTTAAGTGAAGAACATGAGCATAAAATTTTTCATCTCTCAAAATAATATAAGTGAAGCATGAGAGAATTTCTTCAAAAATTTACTAACTCTCAAATAAACCTAAGTGAAGCATGTGAGTATTTCTTCAAAAATAATAGAGCACACCATGCTAAAAAAGATATAAGTGAAGCACTAGAGTAATTCCATAGCTCAACAAATTTAAGTGAAGCATAAAGAGCAATTCTAACAAATCATAGAAAAATTTTGGCTCTCTCAAATAGGTGTGTCCAGCAAGGATACTTGTGACAAACTAAAAACCAAAACAAGCAAAGACTCATATAATACAAGACGCTCCAAGCAAAACTCATAATGTGTGACGAATAAAAATATAACTCCAAGTAAAATACTGATGGTCGTTAGAAGAAAGAGGGGATGCCTTCCGGGGCATCCCCAAGCTTAGTTGCTTGGTTCTCTTGAATAATAACTTGGCGTGACATGGGCATCCCCAAGCTTAGGCTATTTTCACTCCTTATTCCTTCATCCATTGTGATCTCACCCAAAACTTGAAAACTTCAATCACACAAAACTTAACAAAGCCATCGTGAGATCCGTTAGTATAATAAAGCAAATCACTACTATAAGTACTGTTGCAAACCCATTCATTTTTATTATTGCATTATATCTACTGTATTCCAACTTTACCATGGCTTATACCCCCAATACAATCCATAGATTCATCAAAATAAGCACACAATGCAACGAAAATAGAATGTGTCAAAAACAGAATAGTCTGTAGTAATCTGGACTATAACTATACTTTTGCAACTCCAAAAATTCTAAAAAATTAGGACGATGTAGAAAATTTGTATATCAATCTTGTCTAAAACATTCAGAAATTTTCGTCACTTATGTGATTTATGAAAATTATTTTACTGGACGCAAAATTTTCTGTTTTCCAACAAGATCAAATCAACTATCACCAAACATAATCCCAAAGGCTTACTTGGCAAAAACACTAATTAAAACATAAAAACACAATCATAATAGTATCATACTTGTGCAAACACTCAAGAATATAAATAAAAGGGAAAAATAAATTTTATTCATTGGGTTGCCTCCCAACAAGCGCTATCATTTTACGCCGTTTGCTAGGCATAAAAATTTCAACAATGCTCACACAAAAGATAATAATTGAAACACAAAGCGAACATCATAAAACTTGCGACAAACACATTTAACTCTAACACACTTCCTATGGATAGGCATTTTATAGGAAAACAAATTATCAAGACAAGAAATATATAGCATATGCAAAGGAGAGGAAATAAACAATAGCAATTTCAACATAACGAGAGGTAATTTAGTAACATGAAAATTTCTACAACCATATTTTCCTATCTCATAATAATTACATGTAGGATCATAATCAAATTCGACAATATAGCTATCATATAAAATTTTCTCTTCATGATCTACATGCATAAAAGTTTTATAATCTTCCAAGATAGTAGGATTAACATCAACTAAAGTCATGACCTCTCCAAACCCACTTTTATCAAAAAATTCATAAGATTGAACACTCTCCAAATATGTGGGATTATTATTACCTAAATTTTTCGCTCTTCCGAACCCACTTTCAATATTATTATTGCAATATTTATTATCAATATCATATTCATTATGAGGCTTAAATAAATTTCCAAGATCATAAGAAGCATTATCACCCCAATCATGATCAATGCAATAAGTAGCGGAGACAACAAAATCATCATCCCCAAGCTTGTAGCTTTGCATATTATTGGCACTATTGACATTAATAGAATTTATAGTAAAATCATTGCAATCAAGATTTTCATTCAAAAAGCTATCATGAATCAGTTCATTAATTTATTCATTGCAATTTCCAGATTCACGAATCTCAAGCAAAACTTCATAAAAATAATCTAGTGAACTCAATTCACTAGCACTTGGTTCATCATAATTGGATATTTTAAAAAAGATTATCAAGTGGATGAGGATCCATATCAACTTTAGCAAGCGAAGATGCAGGCAAATAGAAGGCACATGGCAACACAAGCAAACAAAAGATCGAACGAGAAAAAGGCAAACAAAAAGAAGGAAAATAAAAAGGCAAATATTTTTGTGAAGTGGGGGAGATGAAAACGAGAGGCAAATGGCAAATAATGTAAGTTACAAGGAGATGAGATTTGTGATTTGGAACATGATAGATGTTGATGATGTCTCCTCGGCAACAGCGCCAGAAATTCCTTTTCATGGCGCTTGAAACTGCGTCGGTAATTCCCCAAAGAGGAAGGGTGATGCAGTATAGCTACAGTAGGTATTTCCCTCATTTTTGAAACCAAGGTATCAATCCAGTAGGAGAACCAAGCAACACTATGTAAACGGTACCTGCACACAAAGAACAAATACTTGCAACCCGACGCTTATAAGGGGTTGTCAATCCCTTTTCGGGTAATGGCGTAGGAAGTTGTCAAGTTGACGGGATAAATTGTGGTAGATTGGATAAATAGATATGGAATAAACATGAAATAAAAGAGGCTTGCAGTGGCGAAAAAAGTGTTTCGGGTGGCTCTCTGATGTATTGGGAATATTTGAGAATTTATAGAAGTGGAATTAGGTCAAGAGGTGCCATGAGGGGCCCACAAGCCTGGAGCTTGCCTTCCCCCCTAGGCGAGCTCCCGAGCTTGTCGCTCCCTCATGACTCTTCAGGTCTTCTCGCGAACTTCTAGGGTCTCTCTGGGTCCAGAAAAATTCGTTAAAAAGTTACATAACATTTGGCTCCATTTGGTACTAATTTTCTGAAAAACTGAAAACAAGCAAAAACATGAACTAACACTGGGCACTAGATTAATAGGTTAGTCCCAAAATATGATATATAATTGCATATAAAACATCCAAGATTGATACTATAATAGCATGGAACAATAAAAAATTATAGATATGTTGGAGACGTATCAAGAACACACTTTGATCCGACTATATTACCTTTACCACACTGCATTTAACTTAGCCGGATCGTCCAGGTCCTAGGCCAGACATCCGGGCATGCCTTGATCATCTGGGTTGCTACCCGGATGTCCGGGCACTTATCTAAGATAGCTCAAACGACTCCATTTCATCGAAACTATAAATGCCCCTCTACCACTCCGACAGAGGGTTGAGCACTTCTCTCAAAAGCATTCCCAAGAACACAAGTGCTCCATCTCACTCTCTCGTACACCAAATCTTCTCAATCTCTCATACACCAAATCTTAGATCCGGAGGGATTGGTGAGATTTCTTGAGAGAAATTTCACCAAGTGATAGATCCATTCCCTCCCCCTCTTTTGCCCAAAGGAAATTATGATTTGAGCAAGTCTTGAGCATTTCCCCCTGATCTTGTTAATCTTGGAGGTTGGAGACTCCTAGGAGGTAGGTGCCCTTGGAAGAGGAATTGGTTGTTGTGATTCACCCCAGAAAGTTTGTGAAGGTTTGGAGACCACCTCAAGGTCTAGGTTGTTGAGAATCACATTCATTGTGATATCTCAAGGATAATAGTGTGAGTCTTCGTAGTGTTTGTGTTCCTTGGTAAACATCCATCCCTCCAACGATGACTAGCTTCCCTTCAATGGACTGCACATCGGGATACATCCTCATCTTAGAAGTTTCTGTTACCCCTAACCATAGCTCCTTACTTGTTATTTGTGTTGTTTGTCCTTACTTGTCATATCATATGGTGATTGCTTGCCTATCTAGTTGTTGTCGTTGATTATACTAGATCATGAAGGCACGCGTTGCCGCACTCAACCATCTTGATGAAATTGGGATAAAAATGACTTAAAAACCTAAAGAGTATAAGCATGTGAGATTCGGCTTACAATGCCTCTATTTAGATTTGTTCAAAGTTCTAAATTTGTACAAAAATAGCTTATATGATTCACATACATTAGCAGATAATACAAACATATTCAGAAAAATATAGAAGAGATAACTTGAGATTCAAACTCAAGGTTGACACAAAAAATAAGCGTGAAGAAGCACATATGGCCTATGACACAATCCTTGTGTAGAGTTAATCTTGTAACATCCTAAAATTCCAAATATTGGAATGTTATATAAATTAAATAGTAGTGATTGTTTTGTTTTGATCTTGTTTGAATTTCAGTGCAAATTGAAACTTTTGATAATTTAATTAAGCATTTAATAGAGAGGGAATAAAATGACTTTCCCAAATATTTATTTTGGATCTTATTATTTAAAACAAATCCAACTCAAAATAATTGAGAGAAGGTAAAATGACTCCTTCAAAATAAACAGAGTTGCTAATGTTCTAAATATTAAATGACGGTTATTCCATTTTTGTCAATTCAAGAAAAATATTAAGAGAAAAGATAACATGACTGTTTTAGAATAAAAGAGTAGGAAAAAGTATTTGAATATTATTTGGTAATTCTAAGTTATTTGAGATATTATTTTATAGTCAAATAAAATCTTTTGCAAAAACAATTATTTTGAGATTATGCATTTAGGCCAGAGAAAAAGTTCACAACGAACTATATATGCCCAAGTATTTATGTGAATTTTTTGGTATTTTTATATTTATTTTGCTTTGTATTTTCTGTGATTTTCTCCTCCTGGAATAAAAATAAATAGAAAAAACTCTGTTTTTTATATATAAAAAACCCAACTGTCAGGCCAGGTGCTAGCCGAAACTGCACATAGCCTCTCTCCTCATGAAAATGCTTCGTTCTAGCCACATGGTCCCTTTCTTCTCCCTCGCTTCTGCTGACTGATGACCCACAAGTATAGGGGATCAATCATAGTCCTTCCGATAAGTAATAGTGTCGAACCCAACGAGGAGGAGAAGGAAATGACAAGTGGTTTTCAGCAAGGTAATGTCTGCAAGCGCTGAAATTGTAAGTAACATATAATTTGATAGGAGGATAATTTGTAACGAGCACGTAGTGGTAACGGCAAATAATATGCATCAAGATAGCCCAATCCTTTTGTGGCAAAGGACACGCCAAAACGGTTTCTTATAATAAGCAAAGTGTTCTTAAGGGCACACGGGAATTTCATCTAGTCACTTTCACCATGTTGGCTTGATTTGTGTTCACTACTTTGATAATTTGATATGTGGGTGGATCGGTGCTTAGGTGTTGTTCTTAATTGAATGGACCTCCTACTTATGATTAACCCCCTTGCAAGCATCCGCAACTACAAGAAAAGTATTAAGATAGAATCTAACCATAGCATTAAACTTTCGGATCCAAAGCGGTCCCTTATGAAGTAGCGCATATACTAGGGTTTAAGCTTCTGTCAGTCTGCCAACCCATCATCTAATAACTACTCCACAATGCATTCCCTTAGGCCCAAATATGGTGAAGTGTCATGTAGTCGATGTTTACATGACACCACTAAGGGAATCACAACATACATATTATCAAAATATCAAACACATATCAAGTTCACATGATTACTTAAAACATGATTTCTCCTGTGACCTCAAGAACAAAAGTAACTACTCACAAGTGATACACATGTTCATGATTAGAGGGGTATTAAATATCATAATGGACCTGAACATATAATCTTCCACCAAATAAACCATATAGTGATCAACTACAAGATGTAATCAACACTACTAGTCATCCACAGGTACCAATCTGAGGTTCCGGTACAAAGATTGAACACAAGAGATGAACTAGGGTTTGAGAGGAGATGGTGCTAGTGAAGATGTTGATGAAGATTGGCCTCCGCAAGATGAGAGGGTTGTTGGTGATGATGGTGACGATGACGATGATTTCCCCCTCCGGGAGGGAAATTCCCCTGGCGGAATGGCTCCGCCGAAGGGCAAAAGTGCTCCTGCCCAAGTTCCACCTCGTGACAGCGTCGCTTCATCCCGAAAGTCCTCTCCTTATTTTTTTCTAGGTCAAAATGACTTATATACCAGAAGATGGGCACCGAAGGTGGGCCGAGGAGGTTACAACCAACTAGGGCGCGCCTGGGCTCCCTGGCGCACCCAGGTGGGTTGTGCCCATCTGGTGGGACCCTCTGGTAGCTATCCGCTTCAATAATTCTTATTTATACCAAAAAATTCCTCATGGAGTTTCAGCTCATTTGGAGTTGTGCAGAATAGGTAGCCTGACGTAGCTTTTTCAAGTCTAGATTTCCAGTTGTCGGAATTCTCCCTCTTTGTGTGAACCTTGCATATTATGAGAGAAAAGGCATTAGAATTACTCCAAAAAGCATTATTACGCATAATTTTTTTATAAATAACAGTAGGTAAACATGATGCAAAATGGACGTATCAACTCCCCCAAGCTTAGACCTCAATTGTCCTCAAGCGAAAACCAAAGTCGAAAAACATGTCCACATGCTTAGAGAGAGAGGTGTCAATAAAAAAATACAGACATAGAAGCATCATGTAAACTATTATAACAACATCAAACTTTAACATAAAACTTTTATCATAGAACTTTTATCACATACTTCTCATGAATAAGTAACAATTCATCACAACATCGAAGTATAAAGCATAAACTCTATTGGAAACCAACAAACTATGTTCTTAGTCAACTTTGCAACTACAATTCATCATCTTTCCAGGAAGGGTCACGTATCAGAGCTTTTAGGCAAGTCCACATACTCAACCATCATATAGTCTTCGATGATTACTAACACTCACCGCATACACACGAGCAAAACGTTCCAGCCGGACACATAGAAAGATAGGGGCTTATAATTTTGCCTCCCAACGTATTCACCTCAACAGTGATGTGAACATAATAACTCATGCTACCCATATCCAACTGAATATATGTGCCTAGATCTTTCCTCACCACATGATGCTTGCCAAAAGAGAAAAATAAAAAGGAATAGAGAGAAAAACTTTGACTCTTGCATGAAAGTAAATACATTAAAGTAAAAGATAGGCCCTTCGTAGAGGGAAGCAGAGGTTGCTATGCTCTTTTTGTTTGTATGCTCAATCCCTTAGTGCGAAATAACGCCACATTATATTGCCCCTTATGATAGCAACCTTTATTATGCAGTATGTCGCTTTTATTCTTTGCCATCACAAGTTCGTACAACGCTCAATTTTCTGTTACACTAAATGATCTAACACTTTTAGAAGCAACTTTTATTGCCTTATTGCCTAAATGATCTATCACTAGGATGCCTTCCAGGGCATCCCCAAGCTTAGGCTTTTGGTTGTCCTTGAATTTTACCTTGGGGTGCCTTGGGAATCCCCAAGCTTAGGCTCTTGCCACTCCTTGTTCCAAAATCCATCAAATCTTTCCCCAAAACTAGAAAACTTCACAACACAAAACTCAATAGAAAATCTCATGAGCTCCATTAGTTTAAGAAAACAAACCACCACTTTAAGGTGCTGTAATGAACTTATCCTTTATTTATATTGGTGTTAAACCTACTGTATTCCAACTTCTCTATGGTTCATACCCCCCCGATACTAGCCATAGATTCATCAAAATAAGCAAACAACACACGAAAAACTGAATCTGTCAAAAACAGAACAGTCTGTAGTAATCTGGAGGTTTCGAGTACTTATGTAACTCCAAAAATCCTAAGAAATTAGGACATCCTAAATAATTTGTATATTGATCTACTTCAGTTGGAATCGGTATTTTATCGCTCTCTGGTAAAAATGAAAATTATTCTCGTGAGCGCATACTTTCTGTTTTTTCCAGCAAGATCAAACAATAATCATCCAAGAAGATCCTAAAGGCTTTACTTGGCACAAACACTATTAAATCATAAAAAACACAATCATAATAGAGCATAGATGATTTATTTATTATGAAACAGGAAAAAAAAGCAAGGAACAAAAATAAAATTGGGTTGCCTCCCAACAAGCGCTATCGTTTAACGCCCCTAGCTAGGCATAAAAACAAGAATAGATCTAGGTATTGCAATCTTTGGTATGCAATTCATAGGTGGCTCTCATAATTGATTCATAAGGCAATTTAATTTTCTTTCTAGGAAAGTGTTCCATGCCTTTCCTTAACGTAAATTGGAATCTAATATTTCCTTCTTTCATATCAATAATTGCACCAATCGTTCTAAGGAAAAGTCTACCAAGAATAATAGGACATGTAGGATTGCAATCTATATCAAGAACAATGAAATCTACGGGCACATAGTTCCTATTTGCAACAATAAGAACATCATTAATCCTTCCCATAGGTTTCTTAATGGTGGAATCCGCAAGATGCAAATTTAAAGAACTATCATCAAATTCACGGAAACCTAACACATCACACAAAGTTTTTGGAATCATGGAAACACCAGCACCCAAATCACATAAAGCATAGCATTCATGATCTTTAATCTTAATTTTAATAGTAGGTTCCCATTCATCATAAAGTTTTCTAGGGATAGAAACTTCTAATTCAATCTTTCCTTCATGGGATTGCATTAATGCATCAACGATATGTTGGGTAAAAGCTTTGTTTTGATCATAAGCATGAGGAGAATTTAACACGGATTGCAACAAGGAAATACAATCTATTAAGAGCAATTATAATAATTAAATTCCTTGAAATCCAAAATAGTAGGTTCATTGCTGTGTAAAGTTTTGACCTCTTCAATCCCACTTTTACCAATTTTTGCATCAAGATCTAAAAACTCCAAATCATTGGGACACCTTTTGACTAAAGTTGACTCATATCCAGTCCCATCTTTATCAAGATTCATATTGGAAAATAAAGATTTAATAGGAGACACATCAACCACTTTTAGATCTTAATCATTATTATCATGAAAACTAGAAGAACACGCTTTCACAAAGCAACATTTTTTAGCACGCATCGTAGGGGTTCTTTATTTGCACTCATCAATGGAAATTCTCATGGCTTTGAGAGACTCATTGATATCATGCTTTGGTGGAATAGATCTAAGTTTCAAAGAATGAACATCAAGAGAAATTCTATCCACATTCCTAGACAACTAATCAATCTTAAGCAATTTTTCTTCAAGCAAAGCATTGAAATTCTTTTGCGAATTCATAAATTCTTTAACACTAGTCTCAAAATCAGAGGGCATCTTATTGAAATTTCCATAAGAATTGTTGTAGGAATTTCCATAATTATTAGAGGAATTACTAGGGAACGACCTAGAATTAAAATTCCTTTTATATGCGTTGTTACCAAAATTGTTCCTACCAACAAAATTCACATCCATAGATTCATTATTATTCTCAATCAAGGTGGACAAAGGCATATCATTAGGATCAGAAAAATCACTCTTATTAGCAAACAATTTCATACGTTCATCCATCTTTCCACTCAAAACATTAATCTCTTCAATAGCATGAACTTTTTTACTAGTGGATCTTTCGGTGTGCCATTGAGAATAATTAACTATAATATTGTCTAGGAGTTTAGTAGCTTCTCCTAAAGTTATATCCATAAAAGTGCCTCCTGAGGCCGAATCTAAAAGATTTCTAGAAGCAAAATTCAATCTAGCATAAATTTTTTGTATAATCATCCATAAATTCAAACCATGTGTAGGGAAATTACGTATCATTAATTTCATCCTCTCCCAAGCTTGTGCAACATGCTCATGCTCAAGTTGCTTAAAATTCATAATATCATTTCTAAGAGAGATGATCTTAGCGGGAGGAAAAAACTTAGAGATAAAAGCATCTTTGCACTTATTCCATAAATCAATACTATTTTTAGGAAAAGAAGAGAACCAAGTTTTAGCACGATCTCTAAGTGAAAACGGAAATAACTTCAATTTAACAATATTATTATCCACCTCTTTCTCCTGTTGCATATCACACAAATCAACGAAGCTGTTTAGATGGGTAGTGACATCTTCACTAGGAAGGCAGAAAATTGATCTTTCATAACAAGATTCAACAAAGCGGTATTGATTTCACAAGATTCAGCATCGGTAGTAGGAGCAATCGGAGTGCTAATAAAATTATTATTGTTGGTATTGGAAAAGTCACATAATTTGGTATTATCTTGAGCCATCGTGACAAACAATCAATCCAACGCGCAAGCAAACAAGAGGCATGTGAAAAGAGACGAACAGAAAAATGGCGAATAAAACGGCAAAGGTGAAGTGGGGGAGAGGAAAACAAGAGGCGAATGGAAAATAATGTAATGCGAGGGATAAGAGTTTGTGATGGCTACTTGGTATGTCTTGACTTGAGCGTAGATCTCCCCAGCAAGGGTGCCAGAAATCCTTCTTGCTACCTCTTGAGCATGCGTTGGTTTTCCCTTGAAGAGGAAAGGGTTATGCAGCAAAGTAGCGTAAGTATTTCCCTTAGTTTTTGAGAACCAAGGTATCAATCCAGTAGGAGACTGCAAATCGCCTAGTACCTGCACAAACAAATAAGAACCTTGCGACCAACGCGATAAAGGGGTTGTCAATCCCTTCACGGCCACTTGCAAAAGTGAGATCTGATAAAGATAATAAGATAAATATTTTTGGTTTTTTTGTTGTATAGATTGAAAAGTAAAGATTGCAAAGTACATGGCGACAAAAATGGCTAGTTGACGGGAAACTAATATGATGTAAAATAGACCCAGGGGCCATAGGTTTCACTAGTGGCTTCTCTCAAGATAGCATATATTACGGTGGGTGAACAAATTACTGCCAAGCAATTGATAGAAAAACACATAGTTATGAGAATATCTTGGCATGGTCATGAACATAGGCATCACCTCCGTGTCAAGTAGACCGAAATGATTCTGCATCTACTACTATTACTCCACACATCGAGCGCTATCCAGCATGCATCTAGAGTATTAAGTTCATAAGAATAGAGTAACGTATTAAGCAAAACGACATGATGTAGAGGGATAAACTCAAGCAATATGATATAAACCCCATCTCTTTATCCTCGATGGCAACAATACAATACATGCCTTGCTGCCCCTACTGTCACTGGGAAAGGACACCGCAAGATTGAACCCAAAGCTAAGCACTTCTCCCATTGCAAGAAAGATCAATCTAGTAGGCCAAACCAAACTGATAATTCAAAGAGACTTGCAAAGATATCAAATCATGCATAAAAGAATTCAGAGAAGAATCAAATATAGTTCATAGATAATCTTGATCATAAACCCACAATTCATCGGATCTCGGCAAACACACCGCAAAAAAGTATTACATCGGATAGATCTCCAAGAACATCGAGGAGAACTTTGTATTGAGACCCAAAGAGATAGAAGAAGCCATCTAGCTAATAACTATGGACCCGAAGGTCTGTGGTAAAATATTCACACATCATCGGAGAGGCTATGGTGTTGATGTAGAATCCCTCCGTGATCGAATCCCCCTCCGGCAGATCGCCGAAAAAGGTCCCCAGATGGGATCTCACGGGTACAGAAGGTTGCGATGATGGAAAAGTGGTTTCATGGCTCCCCTGGATGTTTTCAGGGTATAAGAGTATATATAGGCGAAAGAAGTAGGTTGGTGGAGCTACGAGGGGCCCATGAGGGTGGGGGCACGCCGCCCTACCTCGTGGCAGCCTCGTTGCTTCCTTGACCTCCACTCCAAGTCTCTTGGATTGCGTTTGTTCCAAAAAAGATCCTCGCAAGGGTTTCATTTCGTTTGGATTCCATTTGATATTCCTTTTCTGTGAAACACTGAAATAGGCAAAAAACGGCAATTTGCACCGGGCCTTCGGTTAATAGGTTAGTCCCAAAAATAATATAAAAATGAATAATAAAGCCCATTAACATCCAAAATAGATAATATAATAGCATGCAACAATAAAAAATTATAGATGCGTTGGAGACGTATTAGATATATAGCATATGGTTCACTAGGATGAACTGTGTGTGATTAGGCAACACAATGGAAACGGTTCAACTGAACAAGATGTGTGTGATACGTGGCAAAAAAGTTCGTAATCAGAAATGTGTGCGAAAACAAATAATAACACAGACGATTGCTGCTAATAAGGCGTGTGATTTGCTCTGTCTACAGTAGAATAACGTGTATATATATAACTGAAATAAACATCCAATTACATAAGTGACTATACAGATCATTCACACACACCTCAATAAACAATTGCGTGCATTCTAAAGTAGGAGAAATGATCGTCTACTCATCTACTTCTTGTGACACTCCCGCCACTACTATGTGGCTCGATCCCTCGTCTGGGTCAGGAAGAAGACATTTCCTCATGTCAACGATCCACCTGTACATCTCGTAGCTTGTGTACGCGTCCATGACCGCGTACTTGACATGTTGTTCATCCAGTCTCTTATGCCACACACTGTGCCACGCGTTCTTGTCCTTATTGCTCTCATTCTTCATCTTCATGAAGTAGGGATCGATGATGGCCGAGGCGAGGTCAACCAGGGAGTTCAGTTTGTTTTTGTCGCTGCCCCAGACCTTGTAGTGGCTTTGGATGTTGACAAGATTCGGGCATTTCAACCATGAAACCTTGAGCGCTTTTAGATCATTGGTGGTGTCGACCGCAGCGAAACTGTAGTCAGAGCTGTTGATAAACTTGGAGAAATGCTCGCAAGGCGTTGTGGCTAGGTGGTAGTGGTAGACAAGGACGTCATGTCGCATGCACAACTGGGCGACAGCAACCTTCTGATCGTGCCCGACACGACCCATGGTGTACTCGAGGTCGAAGCCGACCACTTGGTACTTGTCCTTGGCAAGGAACTGCTCCATAGTTTGGATGGAGCTCTCCACCGAGACCGGATCGTTCGTGTACACCACCGAGAGAGCCTTCCCCCTCACGTGGGTGTCCACGACGCATTGTGTGGTGAAATGCCCGCCGTTGTCATCGTCGGCCGCTGGGAGCGCCATTGGAGCCACGGGGAGTGCCATTGGAACCACTGGATGTCCTCTCTGTATGTGTCCTCATGGGTGTGCTTATTGTGTCGTGTGAAACAAGAGATGAAGGTAAATGGCTGCAGGAATAAAAGGGGGCCGGGTGGCGTGGATTCTCGGCGCGTCCGCATGGCAGTTTTGCAGCGGGTAACTGCATCGACGCGCCGCGCCCGACGCCACCGCATGCACACGAACGTGCGTGATCGTAGGCCGGCCCCAAACACTGGCAGCGCGCGTGGAGGGACGAGGGCAGAGCACCCGGAGGGACGCGAGAGCAGAGTGTGCATGGCGGGACGCGAGGAGAGCGCACCGCGGCTGCCTAAACCGCAAGCAATCACACACATAGGGTAGTTGAACACGCATGAAATAGTCGACTACAAGCCGGCCGACAGTTGCGTCGTTGCGTAGAGAGCGGTCGTGTGCTACCACCTCCATCTAGTCTATAGTCCCCTTTATATTCTGTGCCATACTCTGCCCTCAAATTTAATGAACAAAATGTTAATGCATGTTATAAAAATTATATAATTGGAAACTATGTTCAAATACGAATCAAACTATATAATCTTTGGCGACATGCATTCGTATTTTATTAGTTAAATCATACTTATAAACCAGGACGGGGGTATAGTAGGTAATTAAATCGCAAACATTTTTTTATTAACCATATGTGTACGTGGCCTTTCGTCCTCCTCTCGCACGTCTTGTCACCCTGCTGCCGCAGACGGCTTACATCGCAAGCTTGCGCATCGCGCGTGGGCATTCTTTTGGCCAAACGGTGGCGCCAATGAATCGTTGGTGAGCCCATTCTCGCGCAACCTCGCAGGTTCCCATGCAAGCTTCCCGCCCGACTCGGTGAAATCCCCCAAAATCCCAATGCTTACCGGCCTGCTATAAAAACCCTCACGGCTGGCGAGTCCCGCATCACATTTTCTGCTCCCTTCCTGTAGCTTATCTCTTATGCTTCTCCCACAATCACCAATGGCACCGATCTATCGTCGTCGCTCAGCCACTTCGCCGTCATCAGAGGACAGCTCCAGCTAGGAGGCTACACTGCGGCGGCGGGGTAGTCCCCGGCGTAGTGTAGTGCGCGTGGCGTCCCTGTTGGGTGTGCGTGGAACACCCACCACACGCTCCGCCGCCGGTGCCCGTCGGTAGCTGTTGACGGCCGCCGTTGCCGCCACACCACCGTCGAAAACCAGGGCCATCGCCCACTCCACCGTCGCGGCCCAAAGGCGGGAGGTGGCCGTCGTGGCCGCCACCCCACAGGCAGCCACCGTGGCCATCACCCGCTCCGCCACCGTGGCCCGGAGGCGGGAGGTGGTGGTCGTGGCTGCCACCCCGTTGTCGGCCGCCAGCCCACCGTCGACCGCCGGGGTCATCACCTGCTCTGCCACCACCGCCCGAAAGCGGGAGGCAGAGGTAGATGCCCGCACGTGCGTCAACGACCTTGCGCGCTACACCGAGTTCCCGTGGGAGGAGGAGGAGCGCCTCGTCGAGCACGCAAAGAGCCTTACCGCCGCCATGGTCGCGGCACACGCCGCCTCAAAGGCGAGGAATCAGGAGATCTACGAGGAGAACCACCGCTTCGAGAGGGGTCGTCTGGAGCGGCAAAGGGCGTTCTAGGTGAGCTTCGCTGAAGCTGCAACAGCGGCAGGCACTGTATTGCGGTTGCCCAGCTCATCGGTAGGCTCCTCCTCCTCCGCCTCTTACCAAGTGCGCTCGGCAGAGGAGAGGCAGCCGGAAGTAGTACAAAGCCCCTACGCAGTAGTAGTAGTATTTAGGGGCTATTTTGTTCAGTTCATCTGACTATAGATGTGGTGGAACTATACAACGTACTTAAAATTAGCTAGTATATATAGTTGAATTAGCTATTTCAGTACATGGTTGGCAATAATTGGGGAAAAGTTTGGTCGGTTCAGCTGTCGAGTTGAACTGTTTGTATAAATTAAGAATGAATGCTTAATCTATGAATGAAATCTATGCTTAATTACTGAATTTTAGTTGCAAAAATTAGATACTGCTAGTGATTTTTAGCTTAATATTTTGACAAATCACAGTGTTACAAGGTTGACAAATGGCGATGTTACTAGATCAACAAATGTCAATCTTTCCAGTTTGACAAATGGTAACATACCCAATATGACAGATGCAAATCGCACCAAATTGTTTGTAAGTGGTTGCATACGGGTTGTCCAAAAGAACCATTTGCATTGAAGAGATGCAAAGATCCTGCTCTCACTTTGCATCATGTCGTCCCGGGGTCGACGGGAGTGGGGTGGGAGGACGGCAGCTGGCGGCGCTGAGAGGTAGCGTTCGACAGCGGTGTCCCATGCCGCTGAGGGGGGCACGCGTACAGAGAGGAAGGCGGGCGGCCATGGAAGTCAAAGGGCTCGCTTCCCAGTGAGCCTGCGCATCGTACAACTCGCACCCGGTGAGCCTGCGCATTCGAGGACAGCTTGCACTCCTTTCGGTCAGCCTGTGCACCGGACTGTGCTCGCACGCCTCCCATTCAGTCAAGGTCAAGCAGCTGTCCGCACGGCACCTCCTACAGTCATTAAAACCAAGACACGTGGCGTCACGTGAATGGTTAACAGAACGCACACGGTTTGTATTATATAAACGTTTGAGATATTAAAGTGGTAACTATTTTTTCAAAATGCCTTTCTTGGCTGTCATTATTCGAGTGCGCCTTATCTTAAAATGGACACGAAAAATACCACATCACATCCGGTGAATTTCAGACGAGTTTTGCATTTACTAGAATTTAAAAACCAGGCATCTCAATGTTTGCCGGCAATCAACGGTGCCCTAGTGTTTGAAATTCATTCCCGTTTCTTGCATGGGACCTAAGCATGCACCCAAGGACACAGATTTGATTTTTCAACCAATTTATATGCACCATGTGCATGTAGTTCAAATTAGAATTATGCACATAATGTAACATCCCAAATTTTCAATTTGGAATGTTATACACTAGGTCATCATGCATATCATATTTTATTTTGCTTTTGGTTTTAATCCTAGAAAATCCTAAGCAACTCAAGGACCCACGGAGAGAGTTGGGGATTTCGTTATTTACGTATTTGAGTTTTCTCAAATTATGTAAATAGGATCATTTGATTTTATTTATTTTATCATCAATTATTTCTATTACAAAAATATGAGAGAGGGAATAAAATGACTTTCCCAAAATATAGAAATATTGAGGATTTAATAAAAAAAATCAAATAAGATTTAATTCGGAGTTTTTCGGTATTTTTATTTGAATTTAGGAAAAATGCGCGTTTTTCAAAGTTGTAGTTTCGGCCCAAATAAATGTTCACTTTATCGGGCTTGATTTTAGGAACCTGGAAAAATTTATTTCGTGATTTTTGGAGTCCGTTTAATATTTCTTTTTATTTTTCTTCCGACCGGATTTAAAAAAAACGCGAACCGACTACGGGCCGTATTCGGCCTGGACTCCGCCGGCTAAGGCTATAAAAGCCGCCGCCCCGGGGCCCGAAAGCCCAGACGCCGCCGCCACCTAAACCCTAACCCTAGCCCCTGTCCCGCCGCCGCCGCCGCCGCCGCCGCCCGCCGCCGCCGGAGCCGCGCGACTTTCGAGGTTCGCCGCCGCCACCTAAACCCTAACCCTAGCCCCTGTCCCGCCGCCGCCGCCGGAGCCACGCGACTTTCGAGGTTCGCCGCCGCCTCGTTTTCCATGCAATTTTTTTTTAAAAAAAATTTCTGTTCGTCGTTTGTCTTTTTCGTCGGATTTTCCGCGGTTATTTTTTGATCGCGATTTCTGATCCGATTTTCGTTTTAGTATAACTTTTCGCTCGTTTATCGGAATCAGGTGATTCAAGCGCCTGGAGTTTCGTCTCGAAACCCTATTTCCGAATAATCAACATAAACAAGTTTTTGCTACTGTAAAATTTGCCCTAGATTCAGATTACTAGAACGAAGTTGTTTTCTTTCGCCGTTTGATCTCTTTTGCTTCGTTCGATTTGATTCTTTTGCCAACCAGGGTTCTTAAGTTGAACTTTCTGGTTAGATATTCTATTTGAGTTTTACCTGTGCATTAGATGAGTACTTATTGTATGCTTGTTGTTTGTCTGCGATAGAATACCCGGAGTGCGCCGCCTGTTACGTTGAATCTCTAGGTTTCGTGGATCATCAGCAAGGCAAGTAACACTTTGATCATACCTTTTCTACAACCCAGTTTTATTGCATTAGATCAATCCTCACACATTGAATGATTAGGATCTAATTAAATTGTGGGATGGGAAGTAGATGAGGTAGTACCTATTACCTGTTTATTATCAAACCTTTGGGAGTTACTTCTACGTTTGCCATTATGCCATGCTATGCTAGTAGACGTGGATTGGGTGAGTGATATCCATGACAGATGTGAGATTGTTAATTAATGGTTTATCTAAGGTGGCAACCTAACACACATCTGGGTGGATTGAGGCACCTGGGGTTTCCAGGACTTGCCTGTTTTCTTGGACCGCCACCCAGGCTCAAAGGGATCATGAGATTATTCATACTAGAAACTTCCGTGTGCAGCCACAAGCCATTATGGGCTCTGGCATAGTTGACTAAGTTGTGCGAACTCTTACAGTGGTAGACTAGCAGATGTAGGGGTTGTAGGTGGTACGGTCTACCCGATCGTAAGGTGCTAGCGCTTCTGAAAGACTATGTCTCGGTCATCCGTCTTCTCAAACACCATGTAGTGCAAGAAACCAAACGGAGGCGATCGAGTCTTATGGGGAAAAGTGCGCAAACCTCTGCAGAGTGTAACAAACTAATCATGGTTAGCCGTGTCCCCGGTTATGGACAACTTGAGTATCTAGTACCTGGATTATCATGTGAATCTCAACATGTTACTCTAAATTAATTTTGATGGGTTTTAATGATGTTACTTAATTGGGATTGAGAATGCTGTCAACCATTCTCAATGTTTCACAACCACCATGATAGTAATCAATTCTATTCCTTTGAAGTAGGGAAAAATTGGCTTTACGCAAAAACTGTAACCATAGAGCTTTCCACCAGCCAAATATGCATATAGTATAGCTGTTGCATTCCATTACTCTCTATGTGTTACCTTGCCAGCATATTCCATGTGCTGACCCGTTTTCGGGCTGCAACGTTAATGTTGCATACTTTTCAGACGAAGATTAAGGAGTTTTAGGTCGTGGTTCTATACTCAGTGATGCCGTTGGAGTTGATGGACTCACTTATCTTCCAAGCCTTCCGCTGTTATCGTCACTAGATGGCCTTAAGCCATATTTATTGTAATAAGTTCTCTTTGGAGACACTCGATGTAATAAGTGTGTGATTGCTACTCTGCTATAAATCCTCCGAGTACTGTGTGGTGTCAGCATTACTGATCCAGGGATGACACCGGAGCACAGAGATCAGACTGTTTGAGGTCTGGTCGCTACAGAGATGGTATCAGAGCACATGGTGACTGTAGGACACGACCACTAAGCTAAAGACCTAGATCACTCTCTTCTCTTCTGACTTCTCATCTTTTCTACTCTTTAGGATGGCGGATGCAAGGAACAAGTTCACACAACCGGATGAAGATACACCCTTTGGACGCCACTTAAAGGAAGTCACTAGATACCTGAACATAAGAATACCAAGCTTCACGGGAACCTACAACGCCACTTTACCTGAAGAAGAGCGCTAGATGATTCAAGTTCAAGTTCCAGGAAGGACATTCATGCCAATCACTTAGCCCATAGAGTTTTCTTTTGATGCACCAACTTGGAGTCTAGGAAAGAGTATGGCAGCTCACATCGCCATGAGACGCATTGGAGAAGTCTACCGCAAGGATCTCAAGGATACTATCTACCAAGTTTGCGGATGCCGAGATAAACACTGGGAGATGATCAGTACCAGGAAAGATAGATCAATTGCAGCTTTTATCCAGGAGTTAAACCAGCACATTCGACGACAGGAGAACCAGATGTGCGCCGACATGATAGATCTGAAGAAGGCTAAGACTAGAATTAAGGAACTGGAGGAAGAACTCAAGTCTACACGTGAAGGTTACGAAGAAGAAATTGAAGTATTGGTGGAGAAGAATGACGATCTGATCAAGAAGATTGGAATATTTATGGGAGGCCCGACACCAGTAGATGAAGACGAAGAACCCAAGGAGATTAGCCCGGGAGATTACATCATCATCGATGGCACCGACTCGGAACAAGATAGTAGTGATGATGACTATGTTGATGAAGCAGGAGCGGATATCATGGAGTCTACAACCGTAGAATATTTCTAGTAGACCACCTCATCAGTAGTAGTAGTCCACCATGTAAATATAGTAGTCCGAGCACTTTTGCGATAGTTAGATCGATTGTATGCCTTGTTTGTTTGATTGAAGTGAATTGTGTGCTTTTGCCTCATGTGCATATGGGTAGTGTTTTCCCTTTAGACCCCCTCTATTCTTATATCTCATCTTTTCTAAACCCTCAGATGCCTCCGAGACGTGACCCCGGATTTGCCTTTCCGCCAGAGCTCACCCAGTTGATCCAGCAGCAGAACACCTTGATGCAGTTGCTAGTTCAGAATCAGAATCAGGGGAACAACAACAACCCACCACCACCTGTTCACCACTTAGCCCGTTTTCTTAGGCTAAATCCGCCGGTGTTTTCCAGTAGCACCGAGCCGATAGTAGCAGATGATTGGCTCCGCAAGATAGCTAGGGAGTTGACCACAGCAGGATGCACAGATGTGGAGAAGGTTAAGTTTGCCGCCCATCAGTTAGAAGGACCCGCAGCATCTTGGTGGGAGAATTTCACAGCCACCTTCCCAGTCGACACTGTCACATGGGACCAGTTTCAGCAGGCTTTTCGTACTGCCCATGTTTCAACAGGAGCAATGGCCATGAAGAAGCGTGAGTTTCGTAACTTGCGCCAAGGAGGACGGACAGTTGGCCAGTATGTGGAGGAGTTTAGTAAGTTAGCACGTTATGCCCCAGATGACGTTGCTACAGATGCAGTTAAGCAGGAGAAATTCCTGGAAGGACTGAATGATGAGTTGAGTATGCAGTTGATGGTAGCCACCTTCAACAACTACCAGGAGTTGGTAGATCGTGCTCTTATGATTGAAGGGAAGCAGCAGCAAATTGAGAACCGCAAGAGGAAGTATGGACAAGGAAAGTATAATTCAGGAGCTCAGCAGAAGCCTCGTTTTACCCCTAGACCAGGAGGACATTTTCAGCATACCCATGGAGTAGGTAGCTCGCATAACCACAATGGCACCAAGAATGGTAATGGGAATGGAGGAAGCAATGGACAGAACCGCAGCACCCCATCGACCCCAGCCAAGAAGGATTTGAGCCACGTCACTTGCTATAAGTGTTCGAAGCCAGGACATTTTGCAAATGAATGTCCTGAAGGCCAAAACGGCAATGGAAGTTCTGGGAAGAAGCCGAACCCTTTCAACAGGGGACAGGTGAACCACGTTAGCGTGGAGGAGGTTGAAGCTCAGCCCGATGCAGTAATGGGTAAGTTTTTGGTTAAGTCATTTACTGCACTCGTTCTTTTTGATACCGGTGCTTCGCATTCATACATCTCAAGGGGATTTGTGGATAAGTATAACCTACCAACCCAAGCCCTTAGGTCACCCATGTTAGTAACCTCGCTAGGAGCAGAGTATGTGGCAAGTCTATGGTGTGATCGGTTACCATTAAGGATTGATAACTATGTTTTTCCCTCAGACCTAATAGTATTGGAATCTCAAGGATTGGATGTGATATTAGGCATGGATTGGTTATCAAAGTATAAAGGGAATATCGAGTGTGCTAGTAAGTCAATTTTGCTTACCACACCAGAAGGAAGAAGGATCAAGTATGTATCCCGGCACGTGCCAAAGAGGACCCAAGTAAATTGCCTAACAGGAGTTGTGCAGGAGGAAGTACCAGTGGTAAAGGATTTTCCTGATGTATTTCCCGAAGAGTTGCCAGGCATGCCACCGGATAGAGACATTGAGTTTTTGATTGAGCTATTTCCAGGCACTGGGCCAATATCAAAGAGACCATATAGGATGCCAGCAAAAGATTTGGTGGAAATTAAGAAGCAGATTAAGGAGTTATTGGATAAGGGAAATATTCGCCCAAGTTCTTCGCCTTGGGGATCACCAGTACTTTTAGTGGAGAAGAAGGATGGATCGTTAAGGATGGTTGTTGATTATCGAGGATTGAACGAAGTAACGATCAAGAACAAGTACCCACTACCAATGATCAACAATCTGTTTGATCGGTTGCAAGTAGCTAAGGTATTTTCCAAGATCGATTTGCGATCAGGATACCACCAGTTGAAGATTCGAGAACAGGATATTCCTAAGACAGCTTTTACCACCAGGTATGGGCTGTATGAGTATACCGTTATGTCATTTGGACTGACTAACGCACCCGCCTATTTTATGAACATGATGAACAAAGTGTTTATGGAGTTTTTGGATAAGTTCGTCGTAGTGTTCATTGATGATATCCTGGTATATTCGAAGAATGAAGAGGAGCATAAGGAGCATTTGCGTTTGGTACTTGGAAAGCTCAGAGAACAATAGTTATATGCCAAATTCAGCAAATGTGAATTTTGGTTGAAGGAAGTAGGATTCCCTGGACACGTTATATCCGGAGAAGGTATAGCAGTAGATCCCGCTAAAGTTGAAACCGTGACCAAGTGGGAAGCGCCAACAACAGTTGGAGAGATCCGAAGTTTTCTTGGACTCGCAGGATACTACCGTAGGTTTATTGAGAATTTCTCAAGGATTGCGAAGCCTATGACGGAGTTGCTGAAGAAGGATACTAAGTTCAAATGGACTGAGGAGTGTGAGGCTAGTTTCCAGGAGTTGAAGAAACATTTGGTGACCTCACCAGTATTGATTTTGCCAGATCAAACCAAGGATTATGTGGTGTATTGCGACGCTTCACGTCGAGGACTTGGAGCAGTGCTTATGCAGGAAGGGAGAGTTGTTTCGTATGCTTCACGACAACTGAAGCCCCACGAATTGAATTATGCTACGCATGATTTGGAGTTAGCAGCCGTAGTGCATGCATTGAAGACATGGAGACATTTCCTCATCGGAAATCATTGTGAGGTGTACACGGATCATAAGAGTTTGAAGTACATTTTCACACAGAAGGAGTTGAACCTCAGACAAAGGAGATGGTTGGAGCTCATCAAGGATTGTGATATGAAATTGCATTATCATCCCGGGAAGCTAATGTAGTAGCTGATGCATTAAGCCGCAAGAGCTATGTCAATACACTAATGACGGGAGAAATACCCAAGGAGTTAGCAGAAAATCTTCGTGAACTATGTGTGGAAATAGTTCCGAGAGGCTATGTAGCAGCACTAGAGATTCAGTCAACTTTAATGGATAGAATCAGAGAAGCTCAGAAATCGAACAAGGAGATTGCCGCTATAAAGGAGAAACTGAGCAAAGGAAAAGCTAAAGGATTTCGTGAGGATGAGCACGACACCCTATGGTTTGAAGACCGTGTTTACGTGCCCAATGACCCGGAGATCAGAAAGTTGATTCTGCAAGAGGCCCATGATTCACCGTATTCGATTCACCCAGGAAATACCAAGATGTATTTGGATTTGAAGGATATTTTCTGGTGGACCGGAATGAAGAAGGATATTGCGGAGTATGTAGCAGTTTGTGACGTATGTCAGAGAGTAAAGGCAGAACATCAGAAGCCGGCAGGATTGTTGCAACCATTGCCAATACCCGAATGGAATTGGGATAAGTTAGGCATGGATTTTATCACGGGATTACCAAGGACTCGTTTAGACTATGACTCTATTTGGGTTGTAGTTGATCGATTGACGAAGGTAGCTCATTTCATCCCAGTAAAGACCACTTACACCAGCGCTAAGTTGGCAAAGTTATATATGACCAGGATCGTATGTTTGCATGGAGTTCCGAGGAGCATCGTATCAGATAGAGGAACCCAGTTTACCTCAAAATTCTGGAAGCAGTTGCATGAGACTTTAGGTACCAGGCTAGAGTTTAGTACAGCTTTTCACCCGCAGACAGATGGACAGACTGAGAGAGTCAATCAGATTTTGGAGGATATGCTGAGAGCTTGTGCACTAGATTATGGATCTAGTTGGGACGATAATTTGCCATATGTAGAGTTTTCTTACAATAATAGCTATCAGACCAGTTTGAAGATGGCACCTTTCGAAGCTTTGTACGGAAGGAGGTGCAGGACACCGTTGTCATGGGACAAAGTTGGAGACCGCCAGTTGTTTGGACCAGATTTGATTAAGGAGTCTGAACGGAAGGTGAAGTTGATTCGCGATAGGCTCAAGGTAGCCCAGTCCAGGCAGAAGAGCTACGCAGATTCTAAACGCAAGGAGACGGTTTACGAAGTTGGAGATAGAGCTTATCTTCGAGTATCCCCACTTCGAGGGATTAAGCGTTTTGGAGTTAAGGGGAAGTTAGCGCCACGATTTGTAGGACCATATCGAGTTTTGGAGCATATGGGAGAAGTGGCCTACAAGATGGAACTGCCAGAAGGATTAACAGGAGTGCATGATGTGTTTCACGTTTCTCAGCTGAAGAAGTGTCACGCGGAGATGACTGACATACCTTTGAGAGACACCGTACCATTAGAAGCAATTCAGTTAGATGACAATTTGACCTATGAGGAGAAACCAGTCAAGATCCTCGAGATTGCCAGCCGAGTTACTCGCAGCAAGGTTATCAAGTTTTGCAAAGTTCAGTGGAGCCACCACACGGAGGATGAAGCCACCTGGGAGCGAGAGGAAGATTTGCTCAAGGACCACCCTCACCTATTTTCTAGCCAACCCGAATCTCGAGGGCAAGATTCATCTAAAGGGGGGTAGGTTTGTAACATCCCAAATTTTCAATTTGGAATGTTATACACTAGGTCATCATGCATATCATATTTTATTTTTCTTTTGGTTTTGATCCTAGAAAATCCTAAGCAACTCAAGGACCCACGGAGAAAGTTGGGGATTTCGTTATTTACGTATTTGAGTTTTCTCAAATTATGTAAACAGGATCATTTGATTTTATTTATTTTATCATCAATTATTTCTATTACAAAAATATGAGAGAGGGAATAAAATGACTTTCCCAAAATATAGAAATATTGAGGATTTAATAAAAAAATCAAATAAGATTTAATTCGGAGTTTTTCGGTATTTTTATTTGAATTTAGGAAAAATGCGCGTTTTTCAAAGTTGTAGTTTCGGCCCAAATAAATGTTCACTTTATCGGGCTTGATTTTAGGAACCTGGCAAAATTTATTTCGTGATTTTTGGAGTCCATTTAGTATTTCTTTTTATTTTTCTTCCGAGCGGATTTAAAAAAAAAACGCGAACCGATTACGGGCCATATTCGGCCTGGACTCTGCCGGCTAAGGCTATAAAAGCTGCCGCCGCCGCCGCCACCTAAACCCTAACCCTAGCCCCTGTCCCGCCGCCGCCGCCGCCGCCCGCCGCCGCCGCCGCCGGAGCCGCGCGACTTTCGAGGTTCGCCGCCGCCTCGTTTTCCATGCAGTTTTTTTTTAAAAAAATTCTGTTCGTCGTTTGTCTTTTTCGTCGGATTTTCCGCGGTTATTTTTTGATCGTGATTTCTGATCCGATTTTCATTTTAGTATAACTTTTTGCTCGTTTATCGGAATCAGGCGATTCAAGCGCCTGGAGTTTCGTCTCGAAACCCTCTTTCCGAATAATCAACTTAAACAAGTTTTTGCTACTGTAAAATTTGCCCTAGATTCAGATTACTAGAACGAAGTTGTTTTCTTTCGCCGTTTGATCTCTTTTGCTTCGTTCGATTTGATTCTTTTGCCAACCAGGGTTCTTAAGTTGAACTTTCTGGTTAGATCTTCTATTTGAGTTTTACCTGTGCATTAGATGAGTACTTATTGTATGCTTGTTGTTTGTCTGCGATAGAATACCCGGAGTGCGCCGCCTGTTACGTTGAATCTCTAGGTTTCGTGGATCATCAGCAAGGCAAGTAACACTTTGATCATACCTTTTCTACAACCCAGTTTTATTGCATTAGATCAATCCTCACACATTGAATGATTAGGATCTAATTAAATTGTGGGATGGGAAGTAGATGAGGTAGTACCTATTACCTGTTTATTATCAAACCTTTGGGAGTTACTTCTACGTTTGCCATTATGCCATGCTATGCTAGTAGACGTGGATTGGGTGAGTGATATCCATGACAGATGTGAGATTATTAATTAATGGTTTATCTAAGGTGGCAACCTAACACACATCTGGGTGGATTGAGGTACATGGGGTTTCCAGGACTTGCCTGTTTTCTTGGACCGCCACCCAGGCTCAAAGGGATCATGAGATTATTCATACTAGAAACTTCCGTGTGCAGCCACAAGCCATTATGGGCTCTGGCATAGTTGACTAAGTTGTGCGAACTCTTACAGTGGTAGACTAGCAGATGTAGGGGTTGTAGGTGGTACGGTCTACCCGATCGTAAGGTGCTAGCGCTTCTGAAAGACTATGTCTCAGTCATCCGTCTTCTCAAACAGCATGTAGTGCGAGAAACCAAACGGAGGCGATCGAGTCTTGTGGGGAAAAGTGCGCAAACCTCTGCCGAGTGTAACAAACTAATCATGGTTAGCCGTGTCCCCGGTTATGGACAACTTGAGTATCTAGTACCTGGATTATCATGTGAATCTCAACATGTTACTCTAAATTAATTTTGATGGGTTTTAATGATGTTACTTAATTGGGATTGAGAATGCTGTCAACCATTCTCAATGTTTCACAACCACCATGATAGTAATCAATTCTATTCCTTTGAAGTAGGGAAAAATTGGCTTTACGCAAAAACTGTAACCATAGAGCTTTCCACCAGCCAAATATGCATATAGTATAGCTGTTGCATTCCATTACTCTCTATGTGTTACCTTGCCAGCATATTCCATGTGCTGACCCGTTTTCGGGCTGCAATGTTAATGTTGCAGACTTTTCAGACGACGATTAAGGAGTTTTAGGTCGTGGTTCTATACTCAGTGATGCCGTTGGAGTTGATGGACTCACTTATCTTCCAAGCCTTCTGCTGTTATGGTCACTAGATGGCCTTAAGCCATATTTATTGTAATAAGTTCTCTTTGGAGACACTCGATGTAATAAGTGTGTGATTGCTACTCTGCTATAAATCCTCCGAGTACTGTGTGGTGTCAGCATTACTGATCCAGGGATGACACCGGAGCACAGAGATCAGACTGTTTGAGGTTTGGTCGCTACACATAAATGCATTGAAAACTCAGTTAATGCATAAAAATGTCCAAATGAACCCCAAAAATCACAAAAATTGACACAACACTCGTGTTGTTCTATGTTGACACGAGAAATTTTTTGGAAGCACTAAGAGGCAATGGATATCATTTCGTCCCCAAAGGTGGGACGTTTCCTACCCAAACCATCATGCTTGTTGAGAGAAGCATATACCCAAACCCGCCCCAAATGGGACAAATTTTTTACCACGGCATGTTGATGCCGCTCCATGATAGCATGCCAAGTTTCATGAATTCCAGACGAGTTTTGGATTTACTAATATTTAAAAACCAGGTATCTCAATGTTTGCGGCCGAGTGACGGTGCCAGGGTGTTTGACATTCATTCCCATTTCTTGCATGGGACCTAAGCAGGCAACGAAGTACACAAATTTAAAATTTTCAAGTAATTTATATGCATTAGAGCACGCGGCTGTAGTTCAAATTTGAATTATCCACATGAATGCACAGAAAACTCAGTTAATGTATAAAAATATCCAAGCGAACCCCGAAAATCCTAAAAATTGACACAACACTCCTGTTGTTCTATGTTGACACTAGGAAAAAAAATTAAAATTGAGAAGAGGCAACGGATATCGTTTCGTCCAGAAAGGTGAAACATTCCCTACCGAAACCATCACACTTGTTGTGTGAGAAGCTTATTCCCAAACCTGCCCCAAATGGGACAAATTTTTTACCACGGCATAGTGATGCCGCTCCATGATAGCATGCCAAGTTTCATGAATTTCGGATGAATTTTGGATTTACTAGAATTACAAAAGCAAGTATGTCGACGCTTTCCGGAGAGCCACGGTGCCGTGGTGTTCGAATTTCATCCCCATTTCTTGCATGGGAGATAAGAATAAACCCATGGACACATATATGATTTTACAACCCATGTTGGTGCACCGGAGATTTTGAATTGTGCACCTGAAATGGCTAGAAAACCAATTTAATGTATAAAATGTTCAAACGAACCCTGAATAATTCCAATTCTTTTATGACACACATATAGTTGCATGTTCACTCCAGATAAAAGGTCTAGCAATTCAAACATCGTCCATTGCCGCTGTGACCCCATTATGTATTTCAAATCAAGATGAAAAATCAAGTAGATCGCACACAGTTTATTATCACCAATCGTGTGAGATGCAACACAAAATATCCTGGAGCACCGTCGGTGTATACTACGCCTATGGCTTACGCGAGAAGGTGCAACAGCTACAGTCACAGCCGGCGTCTCAAGCACACTAGCTCGCTCCCCAAATATCATTTCACTGTTCAATTGTCACCGGTAAAGATGGGCATGTGGACCCGCGTCGTGAGGGCAACTTCGGTGACCCACTCCGGCGAGAGCGCAGCCACAGCCGCCATGCGCGTGCTAACAAGGTGCATGAGCGCGGCCGCAATCTGCGACCGGGCGGCCATGGCAGCCCAAACGGTCGCTGTTGCTTCTCATGTGGCGGCAGCAACATCTGGCTCGGGGATAACAACTGGCGAGAGCGCCACAGCAGCTGTTCGTTCCGCAGCGGTGGCCTTAGCCCTGATGGAGGCCACCCACGACCATGTCGAGGCCGTCCATGCCCAGCTCCTAGCGGTCACCGCACAAATCGAACGAAGCTTCTCCGACCACGGTCGGCAACCCACGACCGAAGAGCTGGCAATCATCGAGAGCGTTTGAGCAGCCGTCTGTTCCTCCGCTGCATACCTTGCGATGACGGAGCCTGTCCAAGCCCAGATCGCGTCCGCCCACGCCCAGCTCGTGGCGGCCTTTTCCAAAGAGATGGTGAACGCGGATGGCGAGATGCTTGCCGAGTATGGTGCGATGGATGCCATGGAGCCCCTTCCCCAGGAGACCGTCGGGCGCGAGCTGGACATGGAGGCGGCGGCGGAGATCGACGAGCACCAGCCGTAGTAGTACTCTTTGTTTTCTTTAATTAAGAGCGCTGGTCTTTAATTTGTTAGAGTAATGTTTAGGTCAGCTAGCTCTGTTTAATTGCTGAACTTGCTCGATTAAGAAGTTAGTCTCCTTTGTGTACCCAAATTATGCAATGATGTGGATGACCACTTTAACCAGGGAAATTCAAACCAAAATTTTTGACGTTCAAACTCATCACACAAGGGTTAAGCTATCTGAATTGTTTGGGATGTGCACATATCGTGCACACTTCTCAACAAGGGACAGTGTCTGATGACACTTTGCGCGCCAGTTTTTTCGCTGAAGCGATTCCAAATTTCGGCTTCTGTGGAAATATCTACCTCCCCGCCCCTCCCCCTTACCAAAAGCCATATTTCCCCTGTTTCTGCCTTCCTTTCCAAGTTGGAACCTTCACTCCTTGCTTGCAGCGCCGCTGCCTCCTCGTCGGCGACCCTCCTTCACGTTGCCCGGCCTCGCCTATCCAGGCAGGTAATCCACACCTGACCCCCATCCTCCTCCTCCTTCCACATCCCACATGCCCCGGCTGCCGGCGCGGGCGCAACACCTTCCACCCAATTCACCAACCCCTCCACCAAATAAGCGCGGCCCTAAGCCATGGTGCACGCAGTATAGCTAGGATCTCAAGGAGCATTTGGCAGCGGAGAAGCAAATCGAGGCCGCACGCGTGGATGAGGTCGCGATGGCTGCCATTCGTGCCGACCCCCAGATCTTGGAGGAGCACCTTGCCATTTGCTAGCTACGCCGGTTAAGCTTGCTCGGTTTACCCGTTGCGTGTGCTTCTCCTGCATTTCCTTCACAAATTCTAGTGAATTGTGCTATATAATTTTACCATGCAATCTGTTGTTGTAGTGTATATGTTCTATATGTCGTGCAGTGTGGTGCTCACTTATTAACTGTTTTGTTAATTAGTGCTCGTCTTCAGTTAACTGTTTGGTTCAATTCTGCAAATGTGATGTTCAATTCTTCAGGCTGCAATTTTGTATTGTCTTCCATGTGAGAAATAAATCAAATTTATCTTTACAAAATACATGAGAAACAAATACAATTGCTATATTTCCAAGTTGTCAAGCATACTTGGTTTGGTTATACATTGTGCAATGTGGTGCTTAGTTAATGTTTGGTTCATTTGTGTTGTGGTGTTTAGTTAACTGTTTGGTTCAATTTTGCAATGCGATGTTCAATTGTTGTGGCTGCATTCTGTTACTGTATACCATGTGAGGAATAAATCGAATTTGGTTGTACTAAATACATGAGAAACAAATACATATATTTCCAAGTTATTAAGCATGCTTGGTTTGGTTAACTGTCTGATCTTCTATTAGGACTATGTTATATTGTGCAATGTGGTGCTTAGTTAATGTTTGGTTCATTTGTTGTGGTGTTTAGTTAACTGCTTGGTTCAATTCTGCAATGCAATATTCAATTGCTGTGGCTGCATTCTGTTATTGTATACCATGTCAGGAATAAATCGAATTTGGCTACACTTAATACATGAGAAACATATACAAGTGCTATATTTCCTAGTTCTTAATCATGCCTGGTTTGGATAAATGGGTTTTCCATGTGGCTTGAATTAGTCCGATGAATCTGCAATGTGCTTATTTTTCATCAACATATTTTACTGATAGCATGCGAACCCTTACTTAACCTGATGACTAACTACCTTATATGTGTTGCAAGGAAACAATGGGAAGCACTGAGGTTTACAATCGAGGTTAGCACGTGCATGGTCCGTTGTCTAATAGCACATTATTGTGCAATTGCAGAAACCATTCTAATATTTTGGTTTTTAACAATTTGGTCTTGCACATGTAGGTCCTACTGTCAGATGTTTTGACCCACTTTTCGACCGTTTTTGCATATGGGGAAATGAGTTGTCCATGAATATCAATCAAATCAAAAACTCAGAAAGATTGTTAGGATAAAGAAATTAGCGGAAAAAACAACAAGATCTTTGTCTGCATAATTAAGAAGACATCAGTTCACTACAAGATGGTACTAACTATTATACCTTGCCTTTTTTATTCCTTTGCCCCATTTCCAATATAGAGAAGATATTTATGCACATCATTATTTTCAGGCCTTTCCAAAGAAGTTCACTGATGATTACCTGTAACATCCCAAATTTTCAATTTGGAATGTTATACACTAGGTCATCATGCATATCATATTTTATTTTGCTTTTGGTTTTGATCCTAGAAAATCCTAAGCAACTCAAGGACCCACGGAGAGAGTTGGGGATTTCGTTATTTACATATTTGAGTTTTCTCAAATTATGTAAACAGGATCGCTAGATTTTATTTATGTTATCATCAATTATTTCTATTACAAAAATATGAGAGCGGGAATAAAATGACTTTCCCAAAATATAGAAATATTGAGGATTTAATGAAAAAATCAAAAAAGTTTTATTTCGAAGTTTTTCGGTATTTTTATTTGAATTTAGGAAAAATGTGCGTTTTTCAAAGTTGTAGTTTGGGCCCTGATAAATGTTCACTTTATCAGGCTTGATTTTAGGAACCCGGCAAAATTTATTTCGCGATTTTTGGAGTCCGTTTAGTATTTCTTTTTATTTTTCTTCCGAGCAGATTAAAAAAAAACGGAACCGACTCCGGGCCGTACCCGGCCAGGACTCCCTAGCCTGGGGCCTTTATAAGCCACCCGAGCCGGCCCGAGAGAGAGAGAGAGAGGCCCGCCGCCAGCCAAATCCTAACCCTAGCCGCCGCCCCGCCGCCGCCCGCCGCCCGCCGCCGCCGTCGCCGGAGCACGCCTTTCGAGGTTCGCCGCCGCCTCGTTTTTCTGTGCAGTTTAAAAAAAATTCTGTTCGTCGTTTTTCCCCCTCTTTTTCGTCGGATTTTCCGCGGTTATTTTCTGATTGCGATTTCTGATCCGATTTTCGTTTTAGTATAACTTTTCGCTCGTTTATCGGAATCAGGCGATTCAAGCGCCTGGAGTTTCGTCTCGAAACCCTCTTTCCGAATAATCAACTTAAACAAGTTTTTTCTACTGTAAAATTTGCCCTAGATCCAGATTACTAGAACGGAGTTGTTTTCTTTCGCCGTTTGATTCCTTTTGCTTCGTTCGATTTGATTCTTTTTGCCAACCGGAGTTCTTAAGTTGAACCTTTCTGGTTAGATCTCTTATTTGAGTTTTACCTATGCATTAGATGAGTACTTATTGCATGCTTGTTGTTTGTCTGTGATAGAATACCCGGAGTGCGCCGCCTGTTACTTCGAATCTCTAGGTTTCGCGGATCATCTGCAAGGCAAGTAACACTTTGATCATACCTTTTCTACAACCCAGTTTTATTGCATTAGGTCAATCCTCACACATTGCATGATTAGGATCTAATTAAATTGTGGGATGGGAAGTAGATGAGGTAGTACCTATTACCTGTTGATTATCAAACCTTTGGGAGTTACTTCTACGTTTGCTCATTATGCCATGCTATGCTAGTAGACGTGGATTGGGTGAGTGATATCCATGACAGATGTGAGATTGTTAATTAAGGGTTTATCTAAGGTGGCAACCTAACACACATCTGGGTGGATTGAGGCACTTGGGGTTCCCAGGACTTGCCTGTTTTCTTGGACCGCCACCCAGGCCCAAAGGGATCATGAGATTATTCATACTAGAAACTTCCGTGTGCAGCCACAAGCCATTATGGGCTCTGGCATAGTTGACTAAGTTGTGCGAACTCTTACGGGTAGACTAGCAGATGTAGGGGAAAGTAGGTGTACCGGTCTACCCACATGTAAGGTGCTAGCGCTTCTGAAAGACTGTGTCTCGGTCATCCGTTTCTCAAACACCCTGCAGTGCGAGAAACCAAACGGAGGAGATCGAGTCTTGTGGGGAAAAATGCGCAAACCTTTGCAGAGTGTAACAAACTAATCATGGTTAGCTGTGTCCCCGGTTATGGACATCTTGAGTATCTAGTACCTGGATTTTCATGTGAATCTCAACATGTTACCCTAAATTAATTTTGTGGGAGTTTAATGATGATACTTAATTGGGATTGAGGATGCTGTCAACCATTCTCAATGTTTCACAACCACCATGATAGTAATTAATTTTATTCCTTTGTAGTAGGGAAAAATTGGCTTTACGCAAAAATTGTAACCATAGAGCTTTCCACCATCCAAATATGCATATAGTATAGCCATTGCATTCCATTATTCTCTATGTGTTATCTTGCCAGCATATTCCATGTGCTGACCCGTTTCGGGCTGCAACGTTAATGTTGCAGACTTTTCAGACGACGATTAAGGAGTCTTTAGGTCGTGGTTCTATACTCAGTGATGCCGTTGGAGTTGATGGACTCACTTATCTTCCAAGCCTTCCGCTGTTATCGTTATTAGATGGCCTTAAGCCATATTTATTGTAATAAGTTCTCTTTTGAGACACTCGATGTAATAAGTGTGTGATTGCTACTCTGCTATAAATCCTCCGAGTACTGTGTGGTGTCAGCATTACTGATCCAGGGATGACACCGGAGCATAGAGATCAGACTGTTTGAGGTCTGGTCGCTACAGAGATGGTATCAGAGCACACGCTGACTGTAGGACACGACCACTAAGCTAAAGACCTAGAACACTCTCTTCTCTTCTGACTTCTCATCTTTTCTACTCTTTAGGATGGCGGATGCAACGAACAAGTTCACCCAACCAGATGAGGATACACCCTTTGGACGCCACTTGAAGGAAGTCACTAGATACCTGAACATAGGAATACCAAGCTTCACGGGAACCTACAACGCCACTTTACCTGAAGAAGAGCGCTGGATGATACAAGTTCAAGTTCCAGGAAGGACGTTCATGCCAGTCACTGAGCCCATAGAGTTTTCTTTTGATGCACCAACTTGGAGTCCAGGAAAGAGCATGGCAGCTCACATCGCCATGGGACGCATTGAAGAAGTCTACCGCAAGGATCTCAAGGATACTATCTACCAGATTTGCGGACGCCAAGATGAACACTGGGAGATGATCAACACCAGGAAAGATAGATCAATTGCAGCTTTTATTCAGGAGTTAAACCAGCACATTCGACGCCAGGAGAATCAGATGTGCGCCGACATGATAGATCTGAAGAAGGCTAAGACTAGAATCAAGGAACTGGAGGAAGAACTCAAGGCTACACGAGAAGGTTATGAAGAAGAAATTGAAGTATTGGTGGAGAAGAATGACGATCTGATCAAGAAGATTGGAATATTTATGGGAGGCCCGACACCAGTAGATGAAGACGAGGAACCCAAGGAGATTAGTCCGGAAGACTACATCATCATTGACGCCACCGACTCGGAACAAGATAGTAGCGATGATGACTATGTGGATGAAGCAGGAGCGGACATCATGGAGTCTACAACCGTAGAATATTTTTAGTAGACCACCTCATCAGTAGTAGCAGTCCACCATGTAAATATAGTAGTCCGAGCACTTTTGCGATAGTTAGATCGATTGTATGCCTTTGTTTGATTGATTGAAGTGAATTGTGTGTTTTTGCCTCATGTGCATATGGGTAGTGTTTTCCCTTTAGACCCCCTCTATTCTTATATCTCATCTTCTCTAAAACCCTCAGATGCCTCCGAGACGTGACCCCGGATTTGCCTTTCCGCCGGAGCTCACCCAGTTGCTCCAGCAACAGAACACCTTGATGTAGTTGCTAGTTCAGAATCAGAATCAAGGGAACAACAACAACAACAATCCACCACCACCACCACCTGTTGTCCACTTAGCCCGTTTTCTTAGGCTGAATCCGCCGGTGTTTTCCAGTAGCACCGAGCCGATAGTAGCAGATGATTGGCTCCGCAAGATATCTAGGGAGTTGACCACAGCAGAATGCACAGATGTGGAGAAGGTTAAGTTTGCCGCACATCAGTTAGAGGGACCCGCAGCATCTTGGTGGGAGAATTTCACAGCCACTTTCCCAATCGACACTGTCACATGGGACCAGTTTCAGCAAGCTTTTCGTACTGCCCATGTTTCAGCAGGAGCAATGGCCATGAAGAAGCGTGAGTTTCGTAACTTGCGCCAAGGAGGACGGACAGTTGGCCAGTATGTGGAGGAGTTTAGTAAGCTAGCACGTTATGCCCCAGATGACGTTGCTACAGATGCAGCTAAGCAGGAGAAATTCCTGGAAGGATTGAATGATGAGTTGAGTATGCAGTTGATGGTAGCCACCTGCAACAACTACCAGGAGTTGGTAGATCGTGCTCTTATGATTGAAGGGAAGCAGCAGCAAATTGAGAACCGCAAGAGGAAGTATGGACAAGGAAAGTATAATTCAGGAGCTCAGCAGAAGCCTCATTTTACCCCTAGACCAGGAGGACATTTTCAGCATACCCATGGAGTAGGTAGCTCGCACAATCACAATGGCACCAAGAATGGTAATGGGAATGGAGGAAGTAATGGACAGAACCGCAGCACCCCATCAACCCCAGCCAAGAAGGATTTGAGCCACGTCACTTGCTATAAGTGTTCGAAGTCAGGACATTATGCAAATGACTGTCCTGAAGGACAAAACGGAAATGGAAGCTCTGGAAAGAAGCCGAACCCTTTCAATAGGGGACAGGTGAACCACGTTAGCGTGGAGGAGGTTGAAGCTCAGCCCGATGCAATAATAGGTAAGTTTTTGGTTAGGTCATTTACTGCACTCGTTCTTTTTGATACTGGTGCATCGCATTCATACATATCAAGGGGATTTGTGGAAAAGTATAGCCTGCCCACTAGGATTCTTAAAACACCTATGCTAGTAAGCTCACCAGGAGCGGAGTACATGGCCAGACAAGGATGTTTTCAAGTGCCATTAAGTATAGGAAGGCATGTTTTCCCAACGGATTTAATTATTTTGGAATCCCAAGGTTTGGATGTGATTCTTGGTATGGATTGGCTGTCGATGTATGGAGGAAACATCGATTGCGCCAGTAAGACAATTTTGCTCAGAACGCCAGAAGGAAGAAGGATCAAGTATGTATCCCGGCATGCGCCGAACAGGACACAAGTAAATTCCCTATCAGGAGTTGTGCAGGAGGAAGTACCAGTGGTAAAGGATTTTCCAGATGTAATTCCCGAAGAGTTACCAGGCATGCCACCGGATAGAGACATTGAGTTTTTAATTGAGCTTTTGCCAGGCACTGGGCCAATATCGAAGAGACCATATAGGATGCCAGCAAAAGATTTGGTGGAAATTAAGAAGCAGATTAAGGAGTTACTAGATAAGGGATATATTCGCCCAAGTTCTTCCCCTTGGGGATCGCCAGTACTTCTAGTGGAGAAGAAGGATGGATCGTTAAGGATGGTTGTTGATTATCGAGGATTGAATGAAGTAACGATCAAGAACAAGTACCCACTACCAATGATCAATGATCTGTTTGATCGATTACAAGGAGCTAAAGTGTTTTCCAAGATCGATTTGCGATCAGGATACCACCATTTGAATATTCGAGAACAGGATATACCTAAGACAGCTTTTACCACCAGATATGGGCTGTATGAGTATACCGTTATGTCATTTGGACTGACTAACGCGCCTGCCTATTTTATGAACATGATGAACAAAGTGTTTATGGAGTTTTTGGATAAGTTCGTCGTAGTGTTCATTGATGATATCCTGGTTTATTCGAAGGATGAAGAGGAGCATAAGGAGCATTTGCGTTTGGTACTTGGAAAGCTCAGAGAACATCAATTATATGCCAAATTCAGCAAATGTGAGTTTTGGTTGAAGGAAGTAGGATTCCTCGGACACGTTATATCTGGAGAAGGTATACCAGTAGATCCCGCTAAAGTTGAAACCGTGACCAAGTGGGAAGCACCAACAACAGTTGGAGAGATCCGGAGTTTTCTTGGACTCGCAGGATACTACCGGATATTCATTGAGAATTTCTCAAAGATCGCAAAGCCAATGACGGAGTTGTTGAAAAAGGATACTAAGTTCAAATGGACTAAGGAGTGTGAGGCAAGTTTTCAGGAGTTGAAGAAACGTCTGGTTACCTCACCAGTGTTGATTTTGCCAGATCAAACCAAGGATTATGAGGTGTATTGCGACGCTTCACGTCGAGGACTTGGAGCAGTGCTTATGCAGGAAGGGAGAGTTGTTTCGTATGCTTCACGACAACTGAAGCCTCACGAATTGAATTATGCCACGCATGATTTGGAGTTAGCAGCCATAGTGCATGCATTGAAGACATGGAGACATTTCCTCATTGGAAATCATTGTGAGGTGTACATAGATCATAAGAGTTTGAAGTACATTTTCACGCAGAAGGAGTTGAATCTCAGACAAAGGAGATGGTTGGAGCTTATCAAGGATTATGATATGAAATTGCATTATCATCCCGGGAAGGCTAATGTAGTAGCGGATGCATTAAGCCGCAAGAGCCATGTCAATACACTAATGACGGGAGAAATACCTAAGGAGTTAGCAGAAAATTTCCGTGAACTATGCTTGGAAATAGTTCCGAGAGGCTATGTAGCAGCATTGGAAATTCAGTCAACTTTTATGGATAGAATCAGGGAAGCTCAGAAAACTGACAAAGAGATTGCCGCTATAAAGGAGAAACTGAGCAAAGGAAAAGCTAAAGGATTTCGTGAGGATGAGCATGACACCCTATGGTTTGAAGACCGCGTTTATGTGCCCAATGACCCGGAGATCCGAAAGTTGATTCTGCAAGAGGCACATGATTCACCGTATTCGATTCACCCAGGAAATACCAAGATGTATTTGGATTTGAAGGATATTTTCTGGTGGACCGGAATAAAGAAGTATATTGCGGAGTATGTAGCAGTTTGTGATGTATGTCAGAGAGTAAAGGCAGAGCATCAGAAGCCAGCAGGATTGTTGCAACAATTGCCGATACCCGAATGGAAGTGGGATAAGCTAGGCATGGATTTTATCACGGGATTACCAAGGACTCGTTCAGGCTATGACTCGATTTGGGTTGTAGTTGATCGATTGACAAAGGTAGCACATTTCATCCCAGTAAAGACCACTTACACAAGTGCTAAGTTGGCAAAGATATACATGACCAGGATCGTATGTTTGCATGGAGTTCCGAGGAGCATCGTATCAGATAGAGGAACCCAGTTTACCTCAAAGTTCTGGAAGCAGTTCATGAGACTTTGGGTACTAGGCTAGAATTTAGTACAGCTTTTCATCCGCAGACAGATGGACAGACTGAGAGAGTCAATCAGATTTTGGAAGATATGCTGAGAGCTTGTGCGCTAGATTATGGATCTAGTTGGGACGATAATTTGCCATATGCGGAGTTTTTTTACAATAATAGCTATCAGACCAGTTTGAAGATGGCCCCTTTCGAAGCTTTGTACGGAAGGAGGTGCAGGACACCGTTGTCATGGGACGAAGTTGGAGACCGCCAGTTGTTTGGACCGGATTTTATTAAGGAGTCTGAACGGAAGGTGAAGTTGATTCGCGATAGGTTCAAGGTAGCCCAGTCCAGGCAGAAGAGCTACGCAGATTCTAAACACAAGGAGACAGTTTACGAAGTTGGAGATAGAGCTTATCTTCGAGTATCCCCACTTCGAGGGATTAAACGCTTTGGAGTTAAGGGGAAGTTAGCGCCACGATTTGTAGGACCATATCGAGTTTTGGAGCATATGGGAGAAGTGGCCAACAAGTTGGAATTGCCAGAAGGATTGGCCGGAGTGCATGATGTGTTTCACGTTTCTCAGTTGAAGAAGTGTCACACGGAGATGGCTGACATACCATTGAGAGACACAGTGCCATTGGAAGCAATCCAGTTGGATAACAATCTGACCTATGAGGAGAAACCAGTCAAGATCCTCGAGTTTGCCAGTCGAGTTACTCGCAACAAGGTTATCAAGTTTTGCAAAGTCCAGTGGAGCCACCACACGGAGGATGAAGCCACCTGGGAGCGAGAGGAAGATTTGCACAAGGACCACCCTCACCTATTTTCTAGCCAACCCGAATCTCGAGGGCGAGATTCATCTTAAGGGGGGTAGGTTTGTAACATCCCAAATTTTCAATTTGGAATGTTATACACTAGGTCATCATGCATATCATATTTTATTTTGCTTTTGGTTTTGATCCTAGAAAATCCTAAGCAACTCAAGGACCCACGGAGAGAGTTGGGGATTTCATTATTTACATATTTGAGTTTTCTCAAATTATGTAAACAGGATCGCTAGATTTTATTTATTTTATCATCAGTTATTTCTATTACAAAAATATGAGAGCGGGAATAAAATGACTTTCCCAAAATATAGAAATATTGAGGATTTAATGAAAAAATCAAAAAAGTTTTATTTTGGAGTTTTTCGGTATTTTTATTTGAATTTAGGAAAATGCGCGTTTTTCAAAGTTGTAGTTTGGGCCCTGATAAATGTTCACTTTATCAGGCTTGATTTTAGGAACCCGGCAAAATTTATTTCGCGATTTTTGGAGTCCGTTTAGTATTTCTTTTTATTTTTCTACCGAGCGGATTAAAAAAAACCGGAACCGACTCCGGGCTGTACCCGGCCAGGACTCCCTGGCCTGGGGCCTTTATAAGCTGCCCGAGCCGGCCTGAGAGAGAGAGAGAGGCCCGCCGCCAGCCAAACCCTAACCCTAGCCGCCGCCCCGCTGCCGCCGTCGCCGGAGCGCGCCTTTCGAGGTTCGCCGCCGCCTCGTTTTTCTGTGCAGTTTAAAAAAAATTCTGTTCGTCGTTTTCTCCCCTCTTTTTCGTCGGATTTTCCGCGGTTATTTTCTGATTGCGATTTCTGATCCGATTTTCGTTTTAGTATAACTTTTCGCTCGTTTATCGGAATCAGGCGATTCAAGCGCCTGGAGTTTTGTCTCGAAACCCTCTTTCCGAATAATCAACTTAAACAAGTTTTTGCTACTGTAAAATTTCCCCAAGATCTAGATTACTAGAACGGAGTTGTTTTCTTTCGCCGTTTGATTTCTTTTGCTTCGTTCGATTTGATTCTTTTTGCCAACCGGAGTTCTTAAGTTGAACCTTTCTGGTTAGATCTCTTATTTGAGTTTTACCTGTGCATTAGATGAGTACTTGTTGCATGCTTGTTGTTTGTCTGCGATAGAATACCCGGAGTGCGCCGCCTGTTACTTCGTATCTCTAGGTTTCGCGGATCATCAGCAAGGCAAGTAACACTTTGATCATACCTTTTCTACAACCCAGTTTTATTGCATTAGATCAATCCTCACACATTGCATAATTAGGATCTAATTAAATTGTGGGATGGGAAGTAGATGAGGTAGTACCTATTACCTGTTTATTATCAAACCTTTGGGAGTTACTTCTACGTTTGCTCATTATGCCATGCTATGCTAGTAGACGTGGATTAGGTGAGTGATATCCATGAAAGATGTGAGATTGTTAATTAAGGGTTTATCTAAGGTGGCAACCTAACACACATCTGGGTGGATTGAGGCACCTGGGGTTCCCAGGACTTGCCTGTTTTCTTGGACCGCCACCCAGGCCCAGAGGGATCATGAGATTATTCATACTAGAAACTTCCGTGTGCAGCCACAAGCCATTATGGGCTCTGGCATAGTTGACTAAGTTGTGCGAACTCTTACGGGTAGACTAGCAGATGTAGGGGAAAGTAGGTGTACCGGTCTACCCACATGTAAGGTGCTAGCGCTTCTGAAAGACTGTGTCTCGGTCATCCGTTTCTCAAACACCCTGCAGTGCGAGAAACCAAACGGAGGCGATCGAGTCTTGTGGGGAAAAGTGCGCAAACCTCTGCAGAGTGTAACAAACTAATCATGGTTAGCCGTGTCCCCGGTTATGGACATCTTGAGTATCTAGTACCTGGATTTTCATGTGAATCTCAACATGTTACCCTAAATTAATTTTGTGGGATTTTAATGATGATACTTAATTGGGATTGAGGATGCTGTCAACCATTCTCAATGTTTCACAACCACCATGATAGTAATTAATTTTATTCCTTTGTAGTAGGGAAAAATTGGCTTTACGCAAAAATTGTAATCATAGAGCTTTCCACCAGCCAAATATGCATATAGTATAGCCATTGCATTCCATTATTCTCTATGTGTTATCTTGCCAGCATATTCCATGTGCTGACCCGTTTCGGGCTGCAACGTTAATGTTGCAGACTTTTCAGACGACGATTAAGGAGTCTTTAGGTCGTGGTTCTATACTCAGTGATGCCGTTGGAGTTGATGGACTCACTTATCTTCCAAGCCTTCCGCTGTTATCGTTATTAGATGGCCTTAAGCCATATTTATTGTAATAAGTTCTCTTTTGAGACACTCGATGTAATAAGTGTGTGATTGCTACTCTGCTATAAATCCTCCGAGTACTGTGTGGTGTCAGCATTACTGATCCAGGGATGACACCGGAGCACAGAGATCAGACTGTTTGAGGTCTGGTCGCTACATTACCTCTCAACCCACCTCTATGGTCAGGAGGCGAGGAAGGTTTTCATACAACACCCATGGTTCAATATTGAAGTGTTCCTGAAGAGGACGAAGGACGGACGGTCAATCATCCACATGCACTGGCCTAAAGTTGCAAAGACCTTCAACATGAATGAAGGCTCAATATTCGCCTCCCGCTTCAACAGTTTTCCAGATGAGATGCATCTGTCTATATACCATCTATGATGCTAATTTCGAAAGGTTCTACATGTTGCATATGAAACTTGGTGCTGGTGCAGTTGTGTAATGGGGTAGCTGTGTGTTGAAGCTATATCATGTTGTACTCTGGTGTATTTCAATTATGAAATTCCGCTTCCTTAATATGGAAATGAAACATATTATGTGCTTAATATGAATGTCAATTAGAGTAATAAATGGATTATTAATAATAGGGAAATTAGCCTGCTAATGACGAATTAGCCTGCTAATTGGGTTTTGCTATTGCAAACGGTTGTTGAAAAAATACCGTGGGTGATGACCTCAGGCAACACACACAGTTTCTAGGAATAAACCGTGTTGGATCAATGAACAATCACACATGACTTTCTCTTGAAAACTGTTTGCGTCAGGCCACCTTGTGCAAACGTTTACCACATAAAAACTATGTGTGATGGACAGCCTTTGCCACACAATTTCTTGTATGGACCGTGTGTGATACATTCAATAACGCAAACGATTTAACAGGAAAAATTGTGTGTGATGTACCTGTGAACGAAAACATTTTCCTTGGAGTGACTGTGTGGGATGTACATACGAACACAAATGTTTAGCGGGGACTGACTGTGTGGGATGTACTTGCGACCGGAAACAATTTTGCCGTATAATTGTATTTTTAGCTCTACTGTACGTATTTCTGTATTTGAGCTCACCGGTTGCACACAACCTCATTTTGCTGAGCATGTGTGCCAGGAGGGCATATCCCCGACGGTTTTTGGGTCGTGTGGGAAGGACCCCCCCTATCGCCCACACTCACTTGGTGACGGTTCCAAATGCCGTCGCGGAAAGGGGTTGATAAACGTTTGTTTAGGACCGACGCATACCAGTGATAGGATCTAAATTTATGACAAGCAAAAACCACTGCTAGAAATTATTTTTTAGTAGTAGCATAATTTCTTTATGCACTGTCTAGAGTTTTACTTGTGTAGTGAATAACATTCAAGCTATGTTTGATAGCAAAGTATTGTAAAACCAAAGTATTTAGAAACTGCAGTATTTTTTTCTATAGGCGTACGATACCACAGTAATAACATACTCGAGTATTTTGAAGTATTTGCAATACTGTAGACCTATTTGGCTAGAACTTATATGTAATTTAAATTTGCAGTTAGCCATTTGTTAACAAGTCGCAAACACGCGTGTACACAACTTGCTGACTGTTGCATACTGAACAACCAGCCGCATCCACAAACTTGAACGGACATGCACTAAACATCTATGCACTAAACTAGCTTACAATAAGATTAGGCAACTAAACTAGTCTGAGGTACCACAGCATGCTGCCTTCAACTGGGCGGTCTTCAAACTCTGGAATGAGCTGTCACCGTCGAGAGGCACCGGTAGATGCACATCGAGAGACAAGGCACGTGATTGTGTATGGAGTTGTTTTTTCAGCGTGCTCAGTTTTAAAAAAAGAGGTCTGGAGTTCTTTTTTTAATACAGAGAAAAAACTGCGGTTTTGCAAATACTACAGTATTGGAACCAAAATTTTTAGAGGTGACCAAACAGCTTACTGTAATTAAAGCTGTGGTAATCTAAAAAACTGTAGTATTCATAAAATACATAGAAAATACTTTGTTATCAAACAGGGCCTCAGTTTCTTATCAACTCTTTGTCCTAGAACAACACCAACAACATAATCACTAGCATCATACATAATTTAAAAAGGCAAGTTCCAGTCAGGTGGTTGAACAATAGGTGCAGAAATTAAGGCTTTCTTGAGTGTTTTGAAGGCTTCTAAACAATCATCATAGAAAAGGAATATCCTTTTGCAAAAGATTTGTAAGAGGCCTAGAAATTTTAGAAAAGTCTGATAAATCTCCTATAGAAACCAGCATGACAAAGGAAACTACGAATACCTTTGATATCTTTAGGACATGGCATTTTCTCAATTGCATCAACCTTAGCTTTGTCCACCTCAATACCTCTTTCAGAAATTTTATGTCCCAAAACAATACCTTCGTTAACTAAAAAGTGGCACTTCTCCCAATTCAAGACAAGATTTGTTTGCTCACATCTCTGCAAAACTCGATCAAGATTTCTTAAACAATCATCAAAAGACTTCCCATAAACAGAAAAGTCATCCATGAAAACCTCAACAATATTTTCCCAAAAGTCAGAGAATATAGCAGTCATACATCTTTGGAAGGTAGCGGGTGCATTGAATAAACCAAAAGGCATACGTCTATAAGCATAAGTTCCAAAAGGACAAGTAAAAGTGGTCTTTTCTTGATCAGGTTGAGAAACAGGTATTTGTGAAAAGCCAGAATATCCATCAAGGAAGCAAAAATGTGTGTGCTTAGATAATCTTTCTAGCATTTGATCAATAAAAGGTAGAGGGTAATGATCTTTACTAGTTGCTTTGTTTAATTTTCTAAAATCAATTACCATTCTATAGCCTGTAACAATTCTTTGTGGAATAAGTTCATTCTTATCATTAGGAACAACAGTAATACCTCCTTTCTTAGGGACACAATGGACATGACTTACCCATCTACTATCATCTATAGGATAGATTATACCTACTTCCAGAAGTTTTAACATTTCCATTCATACCTCTTATTTCAACTTCGGATTTAATCGACATTGGTGATCAACAACGGGTTTAGCATCAGGTTCCATATTAATCTTATGCTGACATAGAGTGGGACTGATGCCCTTAAGATCATCAAGAGTATATCCAATGGCAGCTCGGTGCTTCCTTAGAACTTTCAATAATCTTTCTTCTTCATGTTCTGAAAGGTTAACACTAATAATAACAGGATAAATCTTGTTCTCATTGTGAGATAAGCATATTTCAAAGTGTCAGGTAACTGTTTTAATTCAAACACAGGATCACCTTTAGGTGGAGGAGGACCTCCTAGAGTTTCAATAAGCAAATTGTGCCTAAGCAGAGGTTGTTGTTCGAACAAGATTCTATATATTTCATTTCTTTCGTGCATATGCAAATCATTTTCATGGTCTAGCAGATTGTTCTAAAGGATCAGTAGGAGGTACAACAATAGAAGCAAGACCAATAATTTCAACCTTACTAGGCAATTCTTTTTTATGAGGTTTTCTACTAAACTTGGAAAAATTGAACTCATGAGACTCATCACCAAAGCTAACACCGATAGTTCGTTTCTCAGAATCTATTTTAGCATTAACGGTGTGCAATAAAGGTCTACCAAAGATAATGGGACAAAAGTCATCCTGTGGGGAACCAAGAACAAGAAAATTAGTAGGGTATTTTATTTTCCCACACAAGACTTCAACATCTCTAACAATCCCAAGTGGTGTGATGGTGTCTCTATTAGAAAGTTTAATAGTAACATCTATGTCTTCTATTTCACCGAGTGCTTTGTCATTCATAATTTCTTGATATAAGGGAAAAGGAATAGCACTCACGCTAGCACCTATGTCACATAAACCATGATAACAGTGATCTCCTATTTTAACCGAGACAACGGGCATGCCAACAACGGGTCTATGTTTATCTTTCCCATCGGGTTTGGCAATTCTAGTAGCTTCACCAACGAAGTAAATAACACGCCCATCAATATTATTGACCAAGAGATCCTTAACCATTGCAACAGTAGGTTGTACTTTGATTTGCTCAGGGGGTTTAGGTGCTTTGATACTACTTCTACGGACCATAGTTGAAACCTTAGTGTCGGTGTCAAAACCAGCGGATCTCGGGTAGGGGGTCCCGAACTGTGCGTCTAAGGTTGATGGTAATAGGAGGCAGGGGACACGATGTTTTACCCAGGTTCGGGCCCTCTTGATGGAGGTAATACCCTACGTCCTCCTTGATTGATATTGATGAGTATGAGGATTACAAGAGTTGATCTACCACAAGATCGTTGTGGCTAAACCCTAGAAGTCTAGCATGTATGATTGTGATTGCCTCTACGGACTAAACCCTCCGGTTTATGTAGACACCGGAGGGGCCTAGGGTTATACAAAGTCGGTTACAGAGAAAGGAAATAATACATCCGGTCGCCAAGCTTGCCATCCACGCAAAGGAGAGTCCCATCCAGACACGGGGAGAAGTCTTCTATCTTGTATCTTCATAGCCCACTAGTCTGGCCCATGTTACATAGTTCGGACGCCCGAGGACCCCTTAATCCAGAACTTCCTCAGTAGCCCCTGAACCAGGCTTCAATGATGATGTGTCCAGTGCGCAGATTGTCTTCGACATTGCAAGGTGGGTTCCTCCTCTGAATACTCCAAAACGGCCTTCGAATACTGAAAACATGCATGGCTCTGCAAAACGAGTACCACACACACACACACACACACACGTAGAGAGTATAATATTTCACGAGTCCAATCCACTAACAACTTTTCTAGCGTGACATCACATCACTGCCCGGTCATTATTCGGAGCTGTGGTTTTATTGGCACGTCTTGTCGAAGCAGAGATCGTGTCCCCTTATTGCGGGATTCTCATCAATACAAGCGTGGGTAATCCAACCAAGCCGTCTGCACGACGCTTGGGGAATAGGCGAGTTTTAAGGCGAGTGGGAAGGCGCTTGATATTCGCAGCCTTTATAAAGGGATAAGGATTTCACCCTTTCACCCACGCCTTCATTCTCTCCACCCATCCATTCTCGAGCTCCAGCGCCCAAGCTTCCATCCTTTCCACCTCAAAAAAGCACTCCAGCCATGTCCGGATCTAGAGCGCAGGGCAAGTGGATGGTTTCCTATGTCAAGGAGAAGGACATCACCAAGCTCCGGGAGGCCGGGTACTTAGCCAAGGAAATCGCCCACCGGCTTCCAGCAAAGGGGCAAATCATCCCCACCCCGGAGCCCCATGAGAGGGTAGTATTCATCCCCCACTTCGTCCGCGGATTGGGATTCCCTCTCCACCCATTCATCCGCGGACTCATGTTCTACTACGGGCTGGATTTCCACGATCTAGCCCCCAACTCCTTCCTCAACATCTCGGCATTCATTGTCATGTGCGAGGCCTTCCTCCGCATCCCACCCCACTTTGGATTGTGATTAAAGATCTTCAATGTGAAGCCGAAGGTGGTGGGTGGTCAACACGTAGAGTGCGGATGCGGCATGGTGAGCAAGATGCCCAATGTCTCATGGCCCAAAGGTACCTTCGTGGAGACCGTCAAAGGGTGGCAACAGCAGTGGTTCTATGTCACAGAGCCTCGCGATGCCACCTGGGCCGCGGCTCCCGAATTCCAGTCCGGAGCCCCGATGCGGCTCACCTCCTGGCTAGAGAAGGGCCTGGACTGGTCTTCGTCGGACGAGCTGACAGCGCTCCAAACGCGCGTCATGAGCATGGGTAGACAAGAACATCAAGCCTGTCAATGTGATCCAGGTGATGCTTGTTCGCCGGATCCTTCTGTGCCAAAGCCGGACTTGCCATTTTTGGGAGTTTGATCCGGCCAAGCACCATACCTTGCAACAGTTCTTCGGCACTACGCACAAAGACATCTGGAAGGTGCTCTTCAAGGCCAACGAGACGTGGCCGACGGATACCGAGGACCGTGGGCACGACCTGGCCCATCCCGCCAGTTCAGTAAGTTTTCCGTATTTCAAGGTGTATCCTTTACTTGCATAGTCAAGGAAGAAGCCTAAGCTTCCCTGTTTGTTTTTTCAGGGCTGGACAAAGAAGGCCGAGCAGATCCAGTGTCCGGCTTCGCTGCCCAAAGACCCAGCAATCCCTGTTCTGATGAAGATGCTGGTTTCGGCGCCCTACCAAGCGCCGGAGAAGAAGGCCAAGAAAACGGCCAAGGAGACCAGGAGTGGTCTCCGCCGTAAGGGCACTTCGGACGTGACGTCCGAAGACGCCGAGACCCACTCCTCCCACACCGAAGACGAGGAGGAGGAGGAGGAAAACATCTCGCCCCCGGAGGGGGGAAGGAAGAAAAGGGCGGCCTCCATGCATCTGGAGGCAGAGGCGTCCAAAAAGGGGAAGGTTTCCCTCACGGACAACCCCGCATGGGACATCGACAATAGCTCCGAGTGGCGCCCCAGGGATAAGCCCCTCGCCGAATCGTAAGTACTCAAAGACGCACACACATATCCGGCTCCCTTACTTCATGGTTTTAAAATGTTGAATTATGCGTTGCAGTCCGACTCGTTCCGACCTCCAGCGATCCTCATCTTCGGGGAACTCGCTGGATCCGAAGGTGATGGATAGCGGGTCCCTTCCAGCGGCCTATTCTCCCAAGGCCATGGATAACACCGAGGTGCTGTCCCGAAGGACCTCCCCAGGCCAGGGAGAGCCGTGGAGGCCGTCAGGGTGGCGCCAGAGGGTGAACCCTCGGCCGCCGAACACATGGGGGAGCAAATCCCCATGGAGACCGGTGATGGGGGCCATATCCAATCCGACCCCCAGCCGAATACAGTTCTGGAGACCTATACGGATTCGGAATCCGGCAAGCAGCCTCCTTCGATAGAAGGAGGTGCACCGATTCCACCGGTGACCTCTGTCCATCCAGAGGCACCAGATACTCTACTGGAAGCACCGCGAAGAGCTTCCGTTGTTGAGGAACACTGTACCCTCATGGGTACGGTGGTTGAGAGGATTCAGTCCGTGAAGAGCGGACTGACCGAAGCCTGTACAAGCCTTCTAACAGGCTTTGAGGTATGAAAATGCAATTTATGCAAAAGGAATGTCATAGTATAGACAGTAGCCCTTGAGCCACTGTCCCGTGTTTGAAAAGAAAGGCCGGACAGAGGATCAACTTAATTTTCGCAGGAGACTAACCATACATGTCTATGTGAATAAGCATGCATCTTTCCTGGCTGCGACCCTCAGAAGGTCTCCTGACTGAAGCAAAGTCTGGAGCGGACCGAGGAAGAGCTCGGCCGCGTGGAAAAACATCTGGAAGACCATCAAGGTATGCAATGACCTTGTGTAGATTCAGAAAGGATGAATAATTTGTGTTGACCATAGTGCCATAATATTTTGTAGGAGCGGCGACCGAGGTGGAGACCCTCAAGAAGGTGCTGGATAAAGCCCAGGAGAGAGCAGCGAAGGAACAAGCCGCTCGCGAGAAGCATGAGGACAGGGTTGGTGAGGTCCAGCAGGAGCTCAAGGACACCATGAAGAAATGCGAGTCCTTGGAGCGCAATATTTAGGATCAAGAGTATGAACTTGCCAAGGCCCGCCAAAGCGCACACGATGCCCAGGTTGAAGCCCAGGGCGCCCTCCAGGAAATCCAGGAGGCCAGAAAAATCGCGGCGAGTAAGGCCTTTATTATGCAGAGCAAGGATGTGAAGAAAAGGTTCCTGTTACTGACCCAGATTTGGAGTTCTCCAGGGGCATTTGCGGATCTACCACGTAGTGTTGCCGATGCTGCAGAATTTTTCTGAGCCGAAGAGGGAAGCTCAACAGAGAAGCTGCTCTGGTCGCAATACCTTGCGCCAGAGCATCCGATGCCCTTTAGCAATCAGCTGAAACAGCTGACCGAACTGCATAGGGTGGCCAAAATGGCCATGAAGGATTTGATAATCCGTCTATGGCCTACCGACGCCATACCCAGCAGCAACTTCGGGGTCATGAAGCGGCTGGTCAATGCCTGCCCTCGGCTTGACGCCATCAAGAAGTCGGTCTGCATTGAAGGTGCACGGATGGCCTTCGCCTGTGTCAAGGTGCAGTGGGCGAAGATGGACGCCATCAAGCTCGCGACGGAGGGACGCCCGCGGGCAAGGAGCACCGCACGCCCGAGCGGTATTTTGATGATGTCCTAAAGGGATCCCGCATTGTAGAGGGCCAGTGTTCGAAAGACATTATCTTTGAAAGAAGTCATTCATGTTATCCCTTCCTGTATTATGAAAAAAAGCCGTTATGTAATATAATGTTTGTTGTTTTGAAATTTTATCTCCTATGCAGCCGTTTTGTTAAATCTGAGAGTTGGCCAGTCGTCGGCTTTAGCCCCCACGTAGGTAGTACGGGGGTGTTCAGAATGGAATCTAAACACTCTTGATACAAGAGTTTGGTCCTTGAAGGAGGTGTTTAGCGCAACGAACCAGGCAATCGGACTATGTGGCTTTATCACCCTCACTTAGCCATAGGAGTTTGACAATAGAAAAGTAGGCGCATCCCCTAGTTAGTATTTAATACGGACTAGGGTGCTGTAGACACTTGATCGGGTAAAGGACGATTCGTCGCATAATGCAGAAAAAATCATAAAAGATTTGTAACCTCCCAATAGCTGACTAGCTCTCGCCGTATCATGACAGTCAGTTTTTGGCTTTCTCTACTGAGGTGTTTGCTCGAATAAACCAGAAACACAATCATAGTAGTTCTCCATTTACTACCCTAGCCGATAGGACGAAACGTAAGGTAGCAAGCACTGGAGCCGGGCAACCCAACTATTGACCAAAGACATGATTTGGAGCCGATGCATATAATGCTAAAATTCGGGGTGCCGAACTGTACTGTAAAAAGTGTTCGGACTTTGTTGCTGTAGTATGGAGCACAATGAAGCCCCTGGCGAATTAAAGCGTACGAAAGTGTACGGGTGCAATCGATAAGAATAATAAAATGAAGTAGTAAGCTAGTGCCACGTAAGTTGGGCTGCAAACTGTTTCCATTATAATTTGATTGATACGTCAAAGCGTACTTATACAAATAGTGCGATAGGAAGCCTGGCTATTTAACATGCCAAGACCAAGGGGGAGCTGCGTGCGGGTCCTGAAAACAGGTGGGATGATCGTCAAGAAGAACATCTAGGGATTCCCCCACACATCTGTGCTCCTTGCCGCCTTGGTATATCCGTCCTTCGAAAGGACCGGTGATCAGGCCATCGAGGGGGGCCTGTAGAGATGAGACCAAAAAAATGGTAAAAAGGAAAAGGAAAAATTATGTGTGGGAGCCGTATGATGGACCACAATCAAGTTACGCCTCTGAGGGAGTCCTGGATTGGGGGGTATCCGGACAGCCGGATTATATCCTTTGGTCGGACTGTTGGACTATGAAGATACAAGATTGAAGACTTCATCTTGTGTCCGGATGGGACTCTACTTGGCGTGGAAGGCAAGCTAGGAAATATGGATATGTATATCTCCTCCTTTGTAACCGACCTTGTGCAACCCTAGCCCCCTCCGGTGTCTATATAAACTAGAGGGTTTTAGTCCGTAGGACAACATACAATCATACCATAGGCTAGCTTCTAGGGTTTAGCCTCTCCGATCTCATGGTAGATCAACTCTTGTAATACTCATATCATCAAGAATAAATCAAGCAGGACGTAGGGTTTTACCTCCATCAAGAGGGCCCGAACCTGGGTAAAACATCGTGTCCCCTGCCTCCTATTACCATCCACCTTAGACGCATAGTTCGAGACCCCCTACCTGAGATCCGCCGGTTTTGACACCGACATTGGTGCTTTCATTGAGAGTTCCTCCGTGACGTCGCCGTAAGGAAGGATGCCTCGTCTCGTTGTTAAAAGCAACATTACCACCGGGGGAGCTCTGGCTGTCGGCCAAACTCTCCGGCTAGGCAGCTTCGTCATGACTGCCTGTTCGGCCGCTGCACCGACGATGACTTCTCGGGTCATCAAAAACAACCTCCACATCGGCTTGGAAGTTGCCGAGAAGATGGATCCAATGGAGCTCTCTTCCCTAAACGAACTCTTGGATCACATCGCCACCTTGGGAGTCGCTACAAACTATGATCGGATTGGGCTTAAACCCGATCAAAGGGAGATTAACTCTCCACCTGTCACCCATCACGTTGCGGTGGTGGAGGAACAATGTGGCAACTCTTCCTCTATTTTGAGGACCAACTATGTCCGGATTCCTGAGCTCTCCGAGCCGGATACCCGCTTACGGGAGGACATTACCCAAGCCCTGAACCTAGAATCAGGCAGTGGGCCAAACTTATCGGGTAACACTCCGGAACCCGAACTTCCAAGATTGGAAACTCCTCGGCCCCTGGGTCTCAGATCGGGTAGGGGTTCGGACTCAAATCCACCCACCCACCCAGACATAAACGATCTTTCCCACATCAGGCAAGAGCCCCATGAAGCAGTACATCATTATTGGGCGAGATTCCTCCTTGTGATGAACAAGGTTAAGGACTGTCGCGAGGAAGATGCAGTCTCACTTTTCTGCAATAATTGCATGGACAAGGGAATCCTTAACGCCTTAAGTCGCCGTGACATATCACACTTCGCTGACTTGGCGTCCATAGTACGAAAGTACTGTGCGATGGAAAGCGCCTGGAAAACCGAAACGAAATTTTGGGATAATCCGGCTCCAAATATACACCCAGTCCGAATTAAAAGGGTGCACTATCATAAGACGCCCGAGCTAGTTGCAAAGAAACAAAAACCCTCTACAGGGCATGGAACCGTACTGGAGGGATGGCTTAACGGACCCTGCAAAATTCATAGTACAACGGATACAATACCAACACACAGCCTTAGAGCATGTTGGATACTCCGGCAGGTGGCCAAAAGTGGTGAGGATCTTCTTATCCCAAATGCCACAGAGCACCATCCCGTGGATAACAATACGGTGTTAACAGTCTTTGAGACCTTTGCGTCAAATAATAGGCGCAAGCGAGCACTCCGCAGCATGGCCGAAATCTGCCACGTAGCAGCAACAAATCCATGGAGTGACACGGCTATTACCTTCAATGCCAGTGACGAACACTACAAAAAAATACACTTCCGTGATGATACGTGTTTGTCACAGTAAGTCGCTTTTTTTGTCATGCATGTACATCCATGACAAATTTATGACAGAATCAAGATAGTCATACCTGTGCTGTCATAGAAGTGTTCCATGACATTACCAAAATTATCATCATGGAAGTGTCCACTTCCATGACAATAAAGCACGCGTCACAGAAGTGCTTTCGTCAAGGGTGACCGACACGTGGCATCCACCGTAACGGAACGCCGTTAAGCTATCTGTTCGGGTTTTGGATCCGATAACCCATTAACAGCCCCGACCAATGGGGATTTTCCACATGTAAAATCATCATTGGCTAGAGGAAACACGTGTTGGCTCATCGTTGGGACAGATGTCATATACTCACTGGACAAAAGGCGCCTATGATACGTCGACACGTGGCACGGCCTAACAGTGGCCCATTCCTGTGAAAAGGCCGGCCCATTTGACTTGGTCAAAAGCTGGCGGGCCGGCCCATGGAAAGCCTGTTAACGACCTGTTCGCATATAGCCCATTTACAGCCCGCTAATCCAAGGCCCGTTACGCCCTATCCGAATTAGGCACAGTAGCGTCATTTGGGCCGTCCAATATGATTCTAGCCCGTTTTCACTTCTGGCCCATGTATAGCCCATGACGTTTTTCGGCCCATATGAGGCCCTTTGTAACTCTTGGCCCATTAGCGGCCCGTGCTGAAACTGGCCCATAATGAACAATGTATTACTTTACACCCATTAACGACCTGTGATGAAACTGGCCCGTAATGAACAGTGTATCACTTTATACCCATTAACGGCCCGTTATTTCGTTGGGCCGTTTCCAGCCCAAGTTAACCTTCGGCCTTCTGAGGGCCCATTTATTCTTGGGCTCATTTGCAACATTCGGTTACTTACGGCCCGTTACTGTCATTTTCTGTTTGTGGGCCAAGTTCAGCCCGTCGTTACAGTCGGCCCATTTGCGGACCGTTAGCCTCTTGGGCCATTTTCATAGCATCACCAAATACGGCCTATTAACGGCCCATTATGGTCAGCCCATAAAACGTATGATTTCCATTAAAGGCCCATCTACGGCCCATTAAAGGCCCGTACAAGACCCATAAATGAGCCAGCGGCCCATGGATCCTACGAGATGTACAAGGCCCATGGATCCTACGAGATGTAGAAGGCCCATGGATCCTACGAGGCGTAGAAGGCCCATGGATCCTACGAGACGTAGAAGGCCCATGGATCCTACGAGACGTAGAAGGCCCATGGATCCGACGGCCCGTGAAGGGCCATGGTCGGGCGAATTGGCCCCCGTTTGAACGATATAGCATATTCAAAGAATTATCCTACTCAATACTATCACCTCTAAAAAGCCTACACTATTACAACAAAGAGATCAAGGCATAGAAAGGTAGAATAATCCTACACTATACAATAAAGAAATTACAGCCAATTATACCCACTGGGCATTATGGTTCAGCACAGGTGATAATAAAGCATACACAAACAACAAATTACATACACTGGGCAAATATAGCTCATACATCATGGACGCGCATCAACTTAACTCCATTTGAACTATAATCTCTTCAGAAAATAGGATTGGCTGGATTCAGATAGCACAAATTTCAGTCTGCAAAATCTCCAATTCCTTCATGGTTACCTCAGTGTCTTATTTCATTTTTTTGACTCCTGCATCTGATACCTGCATGTCCAGTCTCAACTTGTTGATTATACGTTGACAATGATGTACACATTGTCTTGCCACCTCTAGTTGATGCTTGAGAACATCAACACATTCCAATTCCAATCCATAATCATTCGTTAACGGCCATGCCGCACTGCTCGCAGATCTTTGTGTTGATGTCACTCCATCCTGAAATGTTTCTGTAAGTACACATGACTAGGGCAAAAATATAGTTACAACAGTGAAGTGAACAAGACACTATTTTGTACTACATGGCAAAACAGGACTAACAATAATGTTACATGTCACTTTCAAAAAAAATGTTACACGTCATGAAGCATAAGCAGGTGATATTTTAAAAATTATAAAAAAGATAGTCTGTGCAGCCTGCATACAGAAATCCCTCTTAGCTCACCAGAGGAGCATGATGTTGGGGCCCAATCGAAAACACAGACAAGTTACAAATTTAGACAACATGTTGCGTATAAGTAAGAAAGCAGTTGGCCATTCTGTGCCTCAATTAAAGTCTTAGGGGAGCATAATGAATAGCAGAGGGTTTCATACAAACATACTACAGTAGGCAAAACTATGCAATCATTAGCGTAGTATAAACTAGATTGTGAGCCTCATGCAATAATAGTTGGTTAATAGACTTCAAAGCTTCAGGCACACTTCGGCAGAGTAAATTAATGGTAAGGCCTTTAATTATGTCCACTAATATTGATACAAGTACCGAACATCAGGCATGATTATTTGGGTATCTCATTAACTGAGGACAAATAAAGCAATTGAAAAGAGAAAATTAACTATGCCTGAAACAAACTGTGACGCCCCGATTCAATCGTACACTAATCATGCACGCAAATGTGTACGATCAAGTTCAGGGACTCACGGGAAGATATCACAACACAACTCTAAAACATAAATAAGTCATACAAGCATCATAATACAAGCCAGGGGCCTCGAGGGCTCGAATACAAGTGCTCGATCATAGACGAGTCAGCGGAAGCAACAATATCTAAGTACAGACATAAGTTAAACAAGTTTGCCTTAAGAAGGCTAGCACAAACTAGGATACAGATCGAAAGAGGCACAGGCCTCCTGCCTGGGATCCTCCTAAACTGCTCCTGGTCGTCGTCAACGGCCTGCACGTAGTAGTAGGCACCTCCAGTGTAGAAGGAGTCGTCATCGAAAGTGGCGTTTGGCTCCTGGGCTCCAACGTCTGGTCGCAACAATCGGGTATAGAAAGGGGGAAAATAGAGGGCAAAGCAACCGTGAGTACTCATCCAAAGTACTCGCAAGCAAGGAGCTACACTACATATGTATGCATTGGTATCAAATGGAATAAGGCTATCATATGTGGACTAAACTGCAGAATGCCAGAATAAGAGGGGGATAGCTAGTCATATCGAAGACTACGCTTCTGGCCACCTCCATCTTGCAGAATGTAGAAGAGAGTAGATGGTAAGTTCACCAAGTAGCATCACATAGCATAATCCTAACCGATGATCCTCTCCTCGTCGCCCTGTGAGAGAGCGATCACCGGTTGTATCTGGCACTTGGAAGGGTGTGTTTTATTAAGTATCCGGTTCTAGTTGTCATAAGGTCAAGGTACAACTTCGGGTCGTCCTTTTACCGAGGGACACGGCTATTCGAATAGATCAACTTCCCTACAGGGGTGCACCACATAACCCAACACGCTCGATCCCATTTGTCCGGACACACTTTTCTGGGTCATGCCCGGCCTCGGAAGATCAACACGTCGCAGCCCTACCTAGGCACAACAGAGAGGTCAGCACGCCGGTCTAAATCCTATGGCGCAGGGGTCTGGGCCCATCGCCCATTGCACACCTGCACGTTGCGAGGGTGGCCGGAAGCAGACCTAGCCTAGCAGGCGTTCCAGTCCAATCCGACGCGCGCTGCTCAGTCGCTGACGTCACGAAGGCTTCGGCTGATACCACGACATCGAGTGCCCATAACTGTCCCCGCGTAGATGGTTAGTGCGTATACGCCAGTGGCCAGACTCAGATCAAATACCAAGATCTCGTTAAACGTGTTATCTTGAAATAACCGCAAACGCCGACCAGGGTCAGGCCCACCTCTCTCCTAGGTGGTCTCAACCTGCCCTGTCGCTTCGTCACAAAGATCCACATAGAGGGCCGTTGGGACAAAGGTCCTTTCAGCCCCCAATCCGTGAATCACTCGCGGGTGCTCCACAAGCCGACCCGACTTTAGTCACCACATGTATCATGTATAAAGTATATAGTATATACCCATGATCACCTCCTGAGTGATCACGGCCCAATAGTATAGCATGGCAGACGGACAAGAATGTAGGGCCACTGATGATAAATTAGCATCCTATACTAAGCATTAGGATTGCAGGTAAAGGTAACAACAGTAGTAGCAAGGACAGGCTATGCATCAGGATAGGATTAATGGAAAGCAGTAACATGCTACACTAATCTAATGCAGGCAGTATAGAGAAGAATAGGCGATATCTGGTGATCAAGGGGGGGGCTTGCCTGGTTGCTCTGGCAAAAGAGAGGGGTCGTCAACACCGTAGTCGTACTGGATAGCAGCGGCGTTGGTCTCGGTGTCTAGCGAGAGAAGAGGGGGAAGAAACAATAAATATAATGCAAACAAAGCATCACAAAACATAATGAGGCAATAGGCGGTGCTAGGTATGCCCTAACGCGATAGGAGGTGATACCGACGAAGGGGGGAAACATCCGGGAAAGTATCCCCGGTGTTTCACGTTTTCGGACAGATGAACCGGAGGCGGAAAGTTGCGTGTTCGCTATGCTAGGGATGTGTGGTGGACGAACGGGCTGTGTTTCTGGATTCGTCTCGTCGTTTTGAGCAACTTTCATGTACAAAGTTTTTCCATCCGAGCTACGGTTTAATTTCTATGATTTTCAAAGATTTAAACATATTCTAAAATTGCTTTTATTAACTAATTCGAAAAAGGGCTGGGTGCACCCGGTGCAGTGCACCCAGCGGTGCACCAGGGGCTGACAGGTGGGGTCGGATAGCCCAGTTGACCCGGTCAACGAAGACTGGTCAACACAGTGAATAGTGTGTGCGGGACCCGCATGTCAATGTCACATGTGTTTTATCAATTTGTTTAAATCAGTCTAATTAGTGGTGGGGTCCTACTGTCATTGACACATCAAGCCAATCACATGTTAATTAGCTAATTAAGCTACATTAATTAGGTTAATTAATTCCGTAATTAATTAATTAATCTATTTATTTAATTTTAGTTATTGTTTTTTTCTTTGTTTTTTTAACCAGGGGCTGGGCAACCCGGGGCGAGCGTGGGTGCCCGTCGGGGCCGAAGCCCGGTGCGGCGGGGCGAGGCTCGCCGGCCGGCCGCAGCTGGCGGAGGCGGGCGCAGGGCGATGGCGCGTGGGCACTGGGGGCGGCGGCAGGCGGGGCAACAGCGGGGCGGCAGGAGCAGGAGGCCGGGCCGAGCGGCGGACTGCACGCGCCGGCAAGGCAAGCTGGACACGCAGGCGGCGGGGCACCTGCAGCCAGCAGGGCGGCCAGGGGCGGCCGCTGGCGGCAGCGGCAGCGGCAGCGGTGCAGTGCGCCGGGGGGGGGAGTCGGGCGCGGGTGCCGACGGCCAGGGGGTCGCGCGGGCGCCGGCCGGAACAAGGCGGCGGGGCGGAGGAGAGGTGGCCGGCGGCTGTAGGCGCATGCAGGGCAGCAGGGGCGCGCCGACTCGCGGTGAGCAGGGGCGAGCGCGAGGAGTGCGGCGACGCTGCACGCGCAAGATGAGCGGGGGCGGCCGGTTCGACCCGAGGAGAAGAAAGGGAGGGGGTCCATGCGCGAGCACGCACGGTGGCTCGCGGCACCGGCGACCATGGCGGCCAAGCACGGGCGCATGGCCAGGGCTGCAGTCGGCGGGCACGGACGGGCGTCGCGGCTGGAGACGTTCATGGGCGAGGCATGCAGAGCAGGCGCGACGCGAGCACGCGCGAGGGCACGACCAGGGGTATGGATGGGCCAGGTCCGGCCATGGCGACTGGTCCTCGTGGGGCGATGCATACGGCGACAAATCGAAGGGGAAAACAGGGGGATTGGGAGAGGAGCTCACTGCGAGCTCAATGGCGAGGTCGGGAAGGCCGGGGACGCAGTGAAGGCGACGAATTCGTCGATGGTGTCGCAGTGGCCAGAGATTGAAGACCACGTCGATGACGATGGCAGAGACCTCCCAGGCTCGAGTGGAAGGGTGGGGCTGATGTGGACGACGACGGTGGTCCCCTTGGGCGTCTCACGATGGCGAGGGCTGGCCAATGGTCATGGCAACAACGACGCAACGGCGACGATGGGGTTCGGTTGAGCTCGGACGCAGGCGGGGAGGAGAGCAACGACACGAGGGGGAGAGAATGAGAGAGTTAGGGTTTCGGCTAGGGGCGCGGGGAAAGCCTTGTAGCCGTCCGGGACAGGGGAAGTCCGCGGGATGGCCGGCGCGTGGCCGGTGGCCATGGCGGATGGCCTCCACGCCTACTGCCTCCACTGTAGCAAAGGTGGGAGGTGACCCATAGTTGGGCTGGGCCTCCCTGTGCACTTGAGGTCCAGTCCAACAGTAGATAGGTTTTCCCTATTTTTCTATCTGGTTTCATTTTTCTTTTTATTTGACTATTTCCTATTTTCTTTGCTGTTTTGCAATAGTTTGAGCTACCCATTGAATTTTTCTAAACACGAAACTTAGCACATAATTTATTTACAATATGGTGGGGTGTCACAAAAAGTTTCAGAGCATTTTTAATTGTTGAAGTATTTCTAGAAATTGAAAAGGCCAATTAATTTGATGCGGGTCCACTGTCTTAATTCCTAGGGTATTTTGTGAATTCAAATGATGTTGATATCTACATGATAAATCCTTAGTGAATATTGGCAACACCACCAACATTTTTATTTTACTTTTGAAGTTTTAAATTATTTGACTTGCATTTTAAATTTGAATTTTACTTGGTTTTGAACTAACGGTAGATTAGTAACAGTAATCGTGGTGATGTGGCACCATTAGCGTGGTCTTACTGTAGCTTGATTACCCGGGCGTTACAAAACTCCTCCACTACAAGAAATCTCGTCCCGAAATTTTAAGAGGTGGAGTAAGGGGGAAAGATCTGGTTAGGAAATTCTAACGAATCTTCTTCGTCTTGGTTGCTCTTCTCGAAGAATTCGATCCATTTCATTGATGTCTACATTCCTATGCTTCAATCATCATGATGAAGCCGGCATCCCTTCTTCAGGATCGCCATCGTACTTATGAAAGAATAGAGGGTGGGTATTCCAGAAGAACGGACCTCTGCAAGGTTGACTATCTGGTCGATAACATCAGGGAAGGTGGCGGAAAGTAACTCTCGAATTGAAACTTAAGAAGATGTCGAGAGTAAAGTAAGGAGTTTTCAAGCAGGTAGGCAATTGTTCGTTGCCTGAAACAAAGTGTGAAAGGGGTCCAAAGAAACTATAATAAGTATTGCGTGTGTTACCGAATTAGATCACTAGGAAGGTGGTCCGTGAATTATATACGAGGCCATGCACGAGGAACAACCTTGCTAAAAGGGGGTGTACAGGAGAGTCAGGTTTCGATCCTGTGGAACTGTGGGTTATGGGACCACCATGTGGGTTAATAGTAGGAAGAGGGGTGACGTCTTGCACGATCATGCAAGCAAGGCATGTCAGAGAATAACTGGTCAGTTATGTTGGCAGCATCGTTGGTACCAAGGGCGAGGGACGAAGAGAACCATTTTCCTGCTCGTTGAATGAGGCAAACCTATAGGCAAAGTTCTCGTCCATCAGTTGCAACCGAAATGTCATCAACAATAGTAACAGGGTCTTGCTGACATAATTGTACAACGAGGTGTTTACATAAGCAGGAGAATATTACTGCTTAGATTATATAGATCACAAGAAATGTTAAACCAACCAATGGAAAGCAAAATGTGTTTAAACACATATTTCAAGGGTATATCCTTCCCAAGGACAAGCAGAGTATGATATCCATGACAGGATATAATGTAGAAAACTCTTTAGATAAGGGGAGAGAAATTGCAAGACATTACCCATACAGCGGTGTTTGGATAATTGAGTAGGAAACATTTAACATTAGGCTTTAAATGTTCTTGTTGAAAATTGGAGTACCATATATATGCTTTGAGATAGCATTGACATGGTCTTCAGGCAAAGGTCAGACTTTGGAAACACAAAGGATCCATTTGGAATAACTTGTAGAATAAGTCTTACAATTTCCTCATGGAAGAATGGATAACCTTGCTGAAAAGGAATCTATAACCATAGGGCCTCCGGCCGGGTGTGCTAAGCACGACATCCTTGATATAAAAGATGGTAATACTCCAAGGTAAAGAAGAACAAATGTTGGATAGCAAGGAACTCAAGGTATAACACAGAACACGAACAAGTTTGTGTTGGAGGGAAGGCAATAAAGTTGTCGATGATGATACAATTCATCGAGGGGCAAGGATGGTATTTCTTATCATGAATTCGATTGATATCCTAGAAGAGCTCATAAGATTGATGATGATCACGACACAATTGTTGAGAGATTTCATGAAGATGTAATCCATCGGCGATGACATCAAGTCAAATGAATGATGAAGCGAAAGGTTATTGGAACCATGGGTACGGCACAAACTCGAAACCAAGCTTGTGGTTTAAGGAGAAATGATATGATGAGGAAAATCGACGTAAGCTTAGCTCATCATCGAAAATTGTGCTCCGGGAAGAAGGACCAGGTAGCACAGTTAAGAGTAGCACGATAATGATATAGCCGATCAAGCTAGTAATGACTTGAAGGATTATTTAAACTCATAAGCAACGGAAATTATTTAGGGTTATTGAATCGGAGTGTGGACTCGATTCACTATTTGGTGTTCTCGATTGACGACAACCCAGAACATAGGAACAATTGGATCCGGTGAGTAATAATAGTTGATGAAGAACCCATAAGAAGTTACGATGTCCCATGATATCTCGAGATACCATGGGGTAATACTCGACGACAGACCAAAGTAGAGATTGGACTGGGGTATTGCTCTGCAGAAGACAAATGCTTAAACTTGCATGAGTAATGGTATTTAAAAGAGAACATGGTCGGAACCACGTTCACAGATACAAGATGAACTTATAACAAGGGAATAATTATTTTAAAAGAAGCTTCCATGATAAGGTATACATCGTGTCCATGGGCATGAACACAGGGTTCAAGGTCGACTCCCACTTCTCCAATGCATAACCTTTCATTCACTTCTTTTTTTCCGAAGAAGTTGTAGTGTTGAATTATCTGGCAAAATACCAGACGAGTATGACTCGTGAAAAACTTTCGAGTTCACACATAATATGGAAGGCATAGGTTCAACCCATCAGGGCATCTTAGGAACATACACCACAAATTTCGGAGTAAATAGTACAAGCTCGAAAGTAGAGTATGGTTCACAAAGCAGAGGATACAATTTACCAAAGGCATTATATACCCATAGAAAGGCTCACAAGGTTATTCAATATGAAGGACATTGTCAGATAAAATCTGACAAAGGGTCTGGTTGTCACACCCTAGCTAGTTCAAGCATTAGAGTGTGCATCATGTTTAAATTTCTCTTAAATTTGAAATGGGGAAAGCAGAAACCCCCAACACCCCCTGGAAACAACTAGGGTTTAGTAAAATTATTTTCAATGAACCTGAAATGCCCTTCTAAAAAGTTCATCCTCTTTGTCTTGGGTTAAAACCTCTGGCAAAATTGGTGCACAATTTTCTAGGTCAATAGAAGGTCATTGAATTAAATCATAAGTATTTGAATTTAAATGCTCAAATAATTATGGAAATAAATGTTTGCTGTTGGAAATATTCTAAACAGAGCCCAAAATTATTTTCAGGACTTTTGGAAACGTTTTAGTATTTTAATTAAAGCCCAACATTTGCAGTTAAATAGAAAAACAGAAACAAATAAAAATAAAAGAGAGAGAGGGAAGCTACCTGGGCCTTACCTGTGCTGGCCCAGCCCACCTGGCTCGGCCCAGCCGACTGGCTGCCAGTCGTCATCCTCCTCCCGCCAGAAGGACGCGGAGCGCGTGGCCGGCGTCCGCGGCCACACGCCGGCCACCTCCTGCTTCTACCGACGTCCTAGAGACGTCCAGGGATGCCACGCGACCCCCACATCCCCCTCTCATCTTCGCTCACTCTCCCCCTCATCTTCCTCACTCTCTCCCGTGATGCCCTAGCGCGTTCCTCGCCGCCGTTCGCCGTAGACGACGCCAGAGCCACCCCCTCGCCCCTCCTACAAGCCAAATCGCTCCGCCACGACGCCCTCGCCCTACCCACCGAGCCACGCTTCGTCGGAGGCCCTGCATCGCCGCTATCGCGCCTTCTTCAACCTCGGTACCCGCCGGACGCCGTTCATCGATTCGCCTCGCTCCGGTCGCCCCCGAGCCCACTGATCTGCTCATCGACCTCCCTGTGAGCTCCGCCGCTTTTCCCCTCTTCTTTCCCACGCGTTTGCACCCTCTAGGCCATAGTTCCACCATGGCCGAAGCTCGTCTCCGCTCGAGCTTGTCGCCGTCGTCGCTCCGGCGACCATTTGGTCATCCCGTGCTATGCAACATGCTTGCCGCATTGCGTAGTGCCTCGCTAGCGCCTCACTTTCCGTGTTTGCACGCCGCAGCCCAAACCCCGCACATGGCCGAACTCCGGCCGCCGCCTTGGAGCTCGCCGTCGTTGTCTCCGTCCACCATAGGCCCGGCCTCCACCACCACTAGATGCGCGCCTGCAAGAGCTCTCCAACGAGCCCAAGGACGGCCTCACCCGTGCCCTGTGGGCGTTTTCCGAGCCGCGCCACCGTCTCGGGCCTCGCCGGCGTCGAGTCGCCGGCGGGATTAGCCCCGCTGACCAGGGGTTTGACCCCAGTTTGACTCCCCTGAGTCAATGACAAGTGGGCCCCCCTCTGCTAACTAAATCAAATTAGTGTTAACTAAAAATAATTAGTTTAATTAACCACTGACACGCGGGACCCACCAGTCAGGTTTGACCTGGACGTGCCCGTTGACCACTGACGTCACCCTGACGTAATGCTGACGCAGTAATTAAATTACTGGATTTATTCTTTAATAGGAAATTCCAGAAAATAGTCAAAACTTCTAAAAATCATAGAAAATCAACCATAGCTCCAAATGCAAAGATTTATATATGAAAAATGATCAGAAAAATTCAATCTATCCATCTGTAATGGTTTCATGCATGACAAAACAAGTTTATCTTGCTGTTTAAGCATAATAAGGAAATGCACTATTAAGGCCATGTTTAATGAGCTAATATTTGAGTCTTTGATTCAAATGAGTTCATTCCTTTCTGTTATAACTTGCATTAGGCCAAGACACATTCATATTCCCATGTCATAGCATGCATCATATTGTTGCATATCGTCCTGTGTTGATTGTGTTCCGATGTGTTCTTCGTGGTAGGTTCTGCCTCCGAGGATATTCACGAGTATCCAACTGAAGGGCAGTATCCCACTACCACTCCATCAGGCAAGCAACCCATTGATCATTTCGATACAAACCCATGTTCTCGCTTCTGCTCTGGTTTACTGCATTAAGACAACGCGGTTCAAACTGCTGTGTGTTACGGTAGTTGAACCCTTATCCTCTGCATGACCTGTCATTGCCACAGTAACTAGATGAAACCCACTAGCATGTGTAGGAGTTGATTGAGCCATGTATGTGATTCCTACCTTGCTATGCCTGCTATGCTTAGAGTTGTGTCAGGTCTGGTTCATCTGGGTGATGGGCTAGAGTGAAATGCTTGTGTCGGTAATATGAGGGATGTGTTGAACATGTTTTGGTAAAGGTATCGATGAGAGGCCATATAGGAGTACATGGTGGGTAGTTTCATTGAGGCCGTCCATAAGAACTGAGATCTGTATGTGTGATTTAAGATGTAGTTACTACCGTACATTGGGCCCGAAACGAATGGACCCTCTCGGCTTCTTAATCACCCTAGTACTCTGTCCAGGAGTTGCAAATAGTTTCTGGTGTTTGTAGGTTATGTGTTGGCGGCCGTGCGTAGCGCTGACCCTAGGGGTGGGCTATGTTGCGGTAGATACACCGTGGCACGGTGTACCGAGTCACCCGTTTGGTGTCTCGGGAACCCTGTACACATCGTTCGGGGCCGTATGTGGAAACCTCGGCCGGACTCCCTGCGGATGGAACCTGGATAGGCGATAAACCTGGACTAGAGACTTAAGTGTTTAGGTAGGCCGTGGCCGACACCCTCGCTGGGCTTCCGCTTGAAGGTTGCCGAGTACATGTCGTGTAAACGGCGGTAAGTGGTGAAAGCGTGTATGAAGAAGTACACCCCTGCAGGGTATAAAACTATTCGAATAGCCGCGTCCGCGGTAAAGGACTACTTGGTTGCCTATACAGTTCATAGACAAGTTAATGGATACTACTAAAAGACTCAAGATAAGTGTGAGTACCGAGGATGGCCCTCTCGTAGGATGACGAGGGAGGATCCCCGTGGAGTATTGTGTTGGTGAGTAGTGGACTCGTGTGCGAAAACTATTTTACTGGTGGAGTTCCGTAGGATAGCTTAGCCAAGAGTCAAAGCTGGCTTGCTGCATTAACCCCACCACCTTCTTGAGAATAAGCATGTATAGTAGGTTCTGATGTAAGACTTGCTGAGTACCTTTGTACTCATGTTTGCTTAATTACTGTTTTCAGACGACAACACCGCCCCCTCCGATGGGTTCTACGTAGATCTCGACGTCGACGAGTGACTAGCCACCCAGGTGGTGATCCTGGCCATGGAGGGCCCTATGTAGATAGACAGGCTTCGAGAAGCCTTCTTTCTTCTAGAGTCTGTACTCAGACTAGTTGCTTCCGCATGTGCTTGTATGTTTGTATGACTTGAGTGTCGGGTCATGTGACCCCTATCTGTATGAACATGTTATGTATGGCTCCCTGGAGCCTTTAAATAAAGTACTTGAGTTGTAGAGTTTTGTTGTGATGCCATGTTGTATGTACTCATATCGGGCATATTGTGTGTATGATTGAAATGCTTGGTATGAGTGGGATCCGACAATCTAGTTGTTTATCCTTGGCAGCCCTTCTTATGGGGAAATGTAGTCTAGTGTTCCTCGAGCCATAGTAGTCCGCTACAGCCCGGTTCACCGGAGTCCTGCTAGCCCAGCACTACTGCTCAGGACACTTGACTGGCCGGCATGTGTTTCACTTTGTTCCTATGTCTGTCCCTTCGGGGAAATGTCACGCGGTGATATCCGGAGTCCTGCCTAGCCTGCTACAGCCCGGGTTCCCCGGAGTCCTGTTAGCCCAGTGTTACAGCCCGAAATCACTCGCTGATGACCGACATGTTTGATGTGATTCATGTATGCCTGTCTCCATAGGTCTATGCCGCTTTGGGTTCACGACTAGCCATGTCGGCCCGGGTTCTCTGTCATATGGATGCTAGCGACACTATCATATACGTGAGCCAAAAGGCGCAAACGGTCCCGGGCCATGGTAAGGCGACACCGTGGGATACCGTGCGTGAGGCCGCAAAGTGATATCAGGTGTTACCGGCTAGATCGATGTGACTTGGAATCGGGGTCCTGACAGCATTGGTATCAGAGCCGGACTGCCTGTAGGTTCGTTGAGCCAAACTGGTCGATGTCGAGTCTAGAAATGCTTTAGTTATATGTAGGGGAATTTATTGTGGGAGGGAACGTAAGGCTCTTTTACTCCTTTACCCTATGCCTCTGATCTGAGTCATTCTCTTCTCATTCAACGTGGGTTAAGGACTAGCCTCTCTCCTTCTATCAGGTTCACGTGTTACTAATCCGTAGTAGCTTATAGGATTGTTGATACAAGTCCCAGTTCAGTTTCTACTATTCTTAGTATGTTGCTAATTGGATCAGAACCTTGATATGATGTTGTTGAGTGGTATTGCGAACTGTTGTGGATGTCTCAAATCTTTTTCTGAGCATTTACAGCTGTTATGCTGTCCAATTTTCCCTAGAAATTCTGATGTCTTTGCATTGTGGTTGTGCTTTCAGATGGCCAACCATGTTCAAAACCAAGTGGTTCGCCTGACCCGGTGCCTCGACGTGCCCGGTCATACTGCTATGTTAGTCCGGGTAATGATCGAGACGGGTTACCGTTGGTATCCCGAATACACCGTCGAAGAGAAATTCCCAGACTTTAATCAAAGCCAATATTTCTGCACCGTTAGGATATTTCCTTCTTATCCTGGATCTACCGAGCCCCTTCACTGTTCATATGGACTGGGGGTTACTGTTGAGATGGTTGTGCAGGATGCTGCCTATTCCATGATGACCATCATGCGAGTCCGGACTGGCCTGCTTCGGAACACCGACTTCCGTTACATGCCAGCTTCACTTCCGGGAGCTCAAGGGTATCTTCAGGCTAACTATGCTGACTCCACTCAGGAGGACTCATTAACTCGTACCACTGCCGAGATGCTCGAAGATAAGGACCGAGAGAATCGGGCCTTGAGGCTGGAGCTTTTCAATACCCGTGCTGATCATTGGGCCACATTGACTCGGTTTGCACCTGCGGTGCAAGCTGGATGTATGGATACAAGGGATCTGTATCCTGTGAGATCAGCTCTGCCAGACATGGTGGATTGGCGTGATGTGGGAGGCATCACCCCACCCCGTGGTCCCCGCAGGCCACCGTTTGTTGGTCCAAGACCTCATCCTAGTCCCTATGGTCCACAGGCTCCTCAGGACCGTCTGTTCCCGGATGGTCACGTTGAACTTCCAGGCTATGGAGGTGACTTCTATGAGGACTACTACGGAGCTGTTTGAGTTAGTAGTAGTATCACTAGTATTGTAATAGTTGTATCTTCACTGTCCCGCGTGACTGGTGGACTACAACTTAGTGTGTAATCAATTCCGGAGGTGTAGACAAATAATGTATAGGAGCTTGGAATGCCTCCGATGAGATGTAACGTCTTTCATCATAGTTGTACTGTAGCCTGGGCTTGTACTAAACTATGTATGATGTGTATGACCGATGGTATATATATGGCAGTTTTATATTGCCATGACATACGGATGAACATCTCTGCATTCCGTGTTATCCATTACATACTGCACTTCCTTGCTAAGTTTGATCCATCCTTATCTAAACCATTGTCTTGTTTTCTCCTAGGATGGTCAACACCCGCAGCAACCCTGCTGCCTTGGAGCAGGGGGAAGCCAGTGCAGCTAGGGGTGAAAATCTGCCTCACCCGCCTTCTCTGGCCGAAGTGATGCTGGAGGTGGAAAGAAACAAGCGTGAGACTAACCGTCTGCTAGAGCGGATTGAACAGAACACTGCATGCCATCTGCGAAATGACTTGGTGTCAATCAATGACTTCATCAAGCTGTACCCACCAAAGTTTAACCATTCCGTCGAACCCCTCGACGCGGATGACTGGCTTCGCAGCATCACTCACAAGCTACGTTCTGGCAACGTAGCCGAAGCCGACAAGGTTACTTATGCTGCCTATCACCTCGAAGGCCCTGCTAGCCTTTGGTGGGAAAACTTCGAAGCTATGCGCCTGGTCGGCCAAATCACTACTTGGGCTGAATTCAGTGAGGCTTTCCGTGAGCATCACATCCCGGAAGGTCTCATGGATCGCAAGAGGGAGGAGTTCTGCAACTTCACCCAAGGAAGACTGACTGTGGATTCATATAGTCGTGAATTTGGGAATCTGGCACGCTATGCCCCTGAAGAGGTATCTACTGACGCTAAGAAGCAGACAAGGTTCCGCAAGGGACTTAGCCCTGAGCTTCGCCGCGATCTCCGTCTGCACGAGTGCACATCCTTTCAAAAGTTGGTCAATAAAGCCATCAGCGCTAAGATAGGCCAGACTGATTATGACGCTTCACGCAAGCACTCCCGTGATTTTGGCTCTTCATCCGGCTCTGGAACTCAGAAGCGCCGGGTGTGGATTCCAAGGACGGCACTGCCACCCAGGTTCATCCCGAGGCCATCCTTTGAGGCACCTCGTCCCAACCAGCAATTTGCACCGCCCAAGCCCTATGGTGGCCCCGCTGCTAATGCTGCTCCATGCCCCACTATGGTGACATGCTTTAAGTGTGGAGAGCCGGGTCACTATAGTCGAGAGTGTCCCCAGAACAACAATCCCATTCAAACTGGAAAGTCTGTTGGCCATGGTAAGCCCGCGGGAAAGACATTCTACGCCAAGCCGGTCACTACTGCCCGTGGCCATGTCAACTATGTTTCAGCCGAGGAGGCTCATGAGGATCCCAACGTCGTCCTTGGTACGCTCCTTGTTAACTGCCATCCGGCATCTGTTCTTTTCGATACTGGAGCATCTCATTCATTTATATCTGAGAACTATGCTCGATTGCACAACACGACATTCTGTGACATGCCCACTTCCATGGTAATTCAAACTCCGGGTTCCAAATGGCAAACTTCTAGAGTAAGCCATGGGAACGAAATTCTTGTCGATAGACTTGTCTTTCTTGCATCATTAATAGCTCTCAAGTCCACGGACATAAACATCATCTTGGGTATGGACCGGATGTCAGCTCATTATGCTAAGATCGATTGTGCCACTAGAACTGTTCAACTTACTCACCCATCGGGCGAGACAGTCAATGTCTTAACTCGAGTGGCCAAGCGCCAGCTTTACTCCCTAAATGCCAACCCTCTTCCAGACCTTGAGGATGTTCCGGTAGTCCGAGACTTTCCGGATGTCTTTCCAGAAGAACTGCCAGGTGTTCCACCTGACAGGGATGTTGAGTTTGTGATAGACCTTGTTCCAGGAACCGTTCCAATTTCTAGAAGACCCTACAAGATGGCACCCTTAGAACTAGCCGAGCTTAAAAACCAACTCGATGAGTCCTTGAAAAAGGGTTTCATCCGTCCTAGTTCCTCTCCTTGGGCTTGCCCCGTCCTCTTCGTTAAGAAGAAGGATGGAATGGATCGAATGGTTGTGGATTACCGACCTGTCAATTTGGTCACCATCAAGAACAAATATCCGCTTCCCAGGATCAACGATCTGTATGATCAGCTCGCTGGATCCTCAATCTTTTCCAAGATGGATCTGAGGTTGGGCTACCATCAAATCAAAATCAGAAACGGGGACATTCCCAAAACGGCCTTTGTTACTCGTTATGGTCAATACGAGTACACCGTTATGTCCTTCGGTTTAACCAATGCCCCAGCCACCTTCTCCCGGTTAATGAACTCGGTTTTCATGGAGTACTTGGATAAATTCGTCGTAGTATACCTCGATGACATACTCATCTACTCCAAGAATGAAGAGGAACATGCCGAACATCTAAGGCTGGTATTGATGAAACTTCGAGAGCATCGCCTTTATGCCAAATTCTCCAAGTGTGAATTTTGGTTGCCAGAAGTGACCTATCTAGGCCATGTAATTTCTGGTAAGGGTATTGCTGTCAATCCTGAGCGAGTTCAAGCCATCCTTGATTGGACTCCACCTGAGACGGTCAAGCAAGTTCGGAGCTTCCTTGGCTTAGCGAGCTATTGCCGCCGCTTCGTCGAGAATTTCTCCAAGGTTGCTAAACCTCTAACTGAACTCCTCAAGAAAGATAAAAAGTTTGAGTGGACTCCACAGTGCGAGTTCAGCTTTCAGGAACTGAAAAGACGCCTGGCATCTGCTCTCGTACTGGTACCACCAGATTTCTCCAAGGACTTTATTATCTATTGCGACGCCTCGCGACAAGGACTAGGTTGCATACTCATGCAAGATCGTCAGGTAATTGCCTATGCTTCACGGCAATTACACCCACATGAGGAAAACTATCCCACACATGATCTAGAGCTTGCAGCTGTAGTCCATGCACTTAAAACTTGGCGACATTACCTTCTCGGTAATCGTTGCGAGATCTTCACCGATCACCAAAGTTTGAAATATATCTTCACCCAACCAGATTTGAATCTCAGGCAAAGACGTTGGGTTGAGTTGATCTCGGATTATGACTTAGGAATAACTTACACCCCGGGCAAAGCCAACGTCATGGCTGATGCGCTAAGCCGTAAGTCCTATTGTAACAACCTGATGTTACAACAAAGTCAACCATTTCTCCATGAGGAATTTCGTAAGCTAAATCTTCACATTGTTCCTCGAGGATTCCTATCCACCCTGGTGGCGAAACCTACCCTTACGGATCAGATCATCAAGGCACAGAAGGTAGATCCGGGAATCTCCCGTATTAAGAGAAACATTAAGAAAGGAGTCGCGAATTGTTTCTCCATTGATGATCAAGGTGTTGTATACTTTGGGAATCGCCTAGTGGTTCCAAAGGCATGAAACCTGAGGCGGCTGATCCTTAAGGAAGCTCATGAATCCCCTCTCACCATTCATCCCGGTAGTACCAAAATGTATCAAGACCTACGCCAAAGGTTTTGGTGGACTAGGATGAAGAGGGAAATCGCTCAAAACATTGCTAATTGCGACGTTTGTCGTCGTGTTAAAGCAGAGCATCAACGACCTGCTGGCACCCTTCAACCTTTGGCTATCCCTGAATGGAAATGGGATAAAATTAGTATGGATTTCATCACTGGGTTTCCCACAACCAAGAGAGGGAATAATGCCATCTTCGTCGTGATCGACCGACTTTCCAAAGTAGCGCATTTCCTACCTATTCGTGAGAGTATCACCGCTAGCCAGCTAGCCGATTTATACATCTCCCGAATAGTGTCTCTTCATGGTGTTCCATTGGAAATTAACTCAGACCGTGGGAGTCTCTTCACCTCTCGATTTTGGGAAAGTTTCCAAAATGCTATGGGAACTCGTCTCTCTTTTAGCACCGCCTTCCATCCTCAATCAAGTGGTCAAGTAGAGCGAGTCAATCAAATTCTGGAAGATATGCTCCGAGCTTCTGTCATCTCGTTCGAAATGAGTTGGGAGAAATGCCTTCCCTTCACGGAGTTTGCTTATAACAATAGTTATCAAGCTAGCTTAGGCAAAGCTCCTTTCGAAGTTCTTTATGGACGAAAATTTTGAACGCCTCTTAACTGGTCAGAAACCGGGGAAAGACAACTCTTTGGCTCGGATATGATTCAGGAAGTAGAAGAGCAGGTTCGCGTTATTCGTGAGAAATTGAAAACAGCCCAATCTCGTCAAAAGAGTCAATATGATCGTAAACATAAGCCTATGATCTATGAAGTCGACGAGAAGGCTTACCTTCGGGTTACTCCGTTAAAGGGAACCCATCGTTTCGGTATCAAAGGCAAATTGGCTCCTCATTACATTGGACCCTTTCGCATTCTTGCCAAACGAGGAGAAGCTACCTACCAATTGGAACTACCTCCGCATCTTTCCAGAGTTCATGATGTCTTCCACGTTTCTCAACTCAGGCGTTGCTTCGCGGATCCCATCCATGGAGTGGACCACGAAATGCTTGATCTACAAGATAACCTCTCATATCAGGAATATCCCGTTCGTATCCTTGATCAAGCCGAGCGTACCACTCGACGTCATAATATCAAGTTTCTCAAGGCTCAATGGTCACACCATTCCGAGAAAGAAGCCACTTGGGAAAGGGAGGATCGTCTTCGACTCGAGTACCCCACCTTCTTCCCGGAGGATCCTAAATCTCGGGACGAGATTCTTTTGAGTGGGGTGAGTTGTCACACCCTAGCTAGTTCAAGCATTAGAGTGTGCATCATGTATAAATTTCTCTTAAATTTTAAATGGGGAAAGCAGAAACCCCCAACACCCCCTGGAAACAACTAGGGTTTACTAAAATTATTTTCAATGAACCTGAAATGCCCTTCTAAAAAGTTCATCCTCTTTGTCTTGGGTTAAACCTCTGGCAAAATTGGTGCACAATTTTCTAGGTCAATAGAAGGTCATTGAATTAAATCATAAGTATTTGGATTTGGGCATTTAAATGCTATAAAATAATTTAAATTCTCAAATAATTCTGGAAATAAATGTTTGTTGTTGGAAATATTCTAAACAAAGCCCAAAATTATTTTCAGGATTTTTGGAAGCGTTTTAGTATTTTAATTAAAGCCCAACATTTGCAGTTAAATAGAAAAACAGAAACAAATTAAAATAAAAGAGAGAGAGAGGGAAGCTACCTGGGCCTTACCTGTGCTGGCCCAGCCCACCTGGTTCGGCCCAGCCGACTGGCTGCCAGTCGTCGTCCTCCTCCCGCCAGAAGGACGCGGAGCGCGTGGCCGGCGTCCGCGGCCACACGCCGGCCACCTCCTGCTTCTGCCGACGTCCTGGAGACGTCTAGGGATGCCACGCGACCCCCACGTCCCCCTCTCATCCTCGCTCACTCTCCCCCTCGTCTCCCTCACTCTCTCCCGTGATGCCCGAGCGCGTTCCTCGCTGCCGTTCGCCGTAGACGACGCCAGAGCCACCCCCTCGCCCCTGGACCCCGCACATGGCCGAACTCCGGCCGCCGCCTTGGAGCTCGCCGTCGTTGTCTCCGGCCACCATAGGCCCGGCCTCCACCACCACTAGATGCGCGCCTGCAAGAGCTCTCCAACGAGCCCAAGAACGGCCTCGCCTGTTCCCTGTGGGCATTTTCCGAGCCGCGCCACCGTCTTGGGCCTCCCCAGCGTTGAGTCGCCGGCGGGATTAGCCCCACTGACCAGGGGTTTGACCCCAGTTTGACTCCCCTGAGTCAATGACAAGTGGGCCCCCCTCTGCTAACTAAATCAAATTAGTGTTAACTAAAAATAATTAGTTTAATTAACCACTGACACGCGGGACCCACCAATCAGGTTTGACCTGGACGTCCCCGTTGACCACTGACGTCACCCTGACGTAATGCTGACGCAGTAATTAAATTACTGGATTTATTCTTTAATAGGAAATTCCAGAAAATAGTCAAAACTTCTAAAAATCATAAAAAATCAACCATAGCTCCAAATGCAAAGATTTATATATGAAAAATGATCAGAAAAATTCAATCTATCCATCTGTAATGGTTTCATGCATGACAAAACAAGTTTATCTTGCTGTTTAAGCATAATAAGGAAATGCACTATTAAGGCCATGTTTAATGAGCTAATATTTGAGTCTTTGATTCAAATGAGTTCATTCCTTTCTGTTATAACTTGCATTAGGCCAAGACACATTCATATTGCCATGTCATAGCATGCATCATATTGTTGCATATCGTCCTGTGTTGATTGTGTTCCGATGTGTTCTTCGTGGTAGGTTCTGCCTCCGAGGATATTCACGAGTATCCAACTGAAGGGCAGTATCCCACTACCACTCCATCAGGCAAGCAACCCATTGATCATTTCGATACAAACCCATGTTCTCGCTTCTGCTCTGGTTTACTGCATTAAGACAACGCGGTTCAAACTGCTGTGTGTTACGGTAGTTGAACCCTTATCATCTGCATGACCTGTCATTGCCACAGTAACTAGATGAAACCCACTAGCATGTGTAGGAGTTGATTGAGCCATGTATGTGATTCCTACCTTGTTAGGCCTGCTATGCTTAGAGTTGTGTCAGGTCTAGTTCATCTGGGTGATGTGCTAGAGTGAAATGCTTGTGTCGGTAATATGAGGGATGTGTTGAACATGTTTTGGTAAAGGTATCGATGAGAGGCCATATAGGAGTACATGGTGGGTAGTTTCATTGAGGCCGTCCATAAGAACTGAGATCTGTATGTGTGATTTAAGATGTAGTTACTACCGTACATTGGGCCCGAAACGAATGGACCCTCTCGGCTTCTTAATCACCCTAGTACTCTGTCCAGGAGTTGCAAATAGTTTCTGGTGTTTGTAGGTTATGTGTTGGCGGCCGTGCGTAGCGCTGACCCTAGGGGTGGGCTATGTTGCGGTAGATACACCGTGGCACGGTGTACCGAGTCACCCGTTTGGTGTCTCGGGAACCCTGTACACATCGTTCGGGGCCGTATGTGGAAACCTCGGCCGGACTCCCTGCGGATGGAACCTGGATAGGCGATAAACCTGGACTAGAGACTTAAGTGTTTAGGTAGGCCGTGGCCGACACCCTCGCTGGGCTTCCGCTTGAAGGTTGCCGAGTACATGTCGTGTAAACGGCGGTAAGTGGTGAAAGCGTGTATGAAGAAGTACACCCCTGCAGGGTATAAAACTATTCGAATAGCCGCGTCCGCGGTAAAGGACTACTTGGTTGCCTATACAGTTCATAGACAAGTTAATGGATACTACTAAAAGACTCAAGATAAGTGTGAGTACCGAGGATGGCCCTCTCGTAGGATGACGAGGGAGGATCCCCGTGGAGTATTGTGTTGGTGAGTAGTGGACTCGTGTGCGAAAACTATTTTACTGGTGGAGTTCCGTAGGATAGCTTAGCCAAGAGTCAAAGCTGGCTTGCTGCATTAACCCCACCACCTTCTTGAGAATAAGCATGTATAGTAGGTTCTGATGTAAGACTTGCTGAGTACCTTTGTACTCATGTTTGCTTAATTACTGTTTTCAGACGACAACACCGCCCCCTCCGATGGGTTCTACGTAGATCTTGACGTCGACGAGTGACTAGCCACCCAGGTGGTGATCCTGGCCATGGAGGGCCCTATGTAGATAGACAGGCTTCAAGAAGCCTTCTTTCTTCTAGAGTCTGTACTCAGACTAGTTGCTTCCGCATGTGCTTGTATGTTTGTATGACTTGAGTGTCGGGTCATGTGACCCCTATCTGTATGAACATGTTATGTATGGCTCCCTGGAGCCTTTAAATAAAGTACTTGAGTTGTAGAGTTTTGTTGTGATGCCATGTTGTATGTACTCATATCGGGCATATTGTGTGTATGATTGAAATGCTTGGTATGAGTGGGATCCGACAATCTAGTTGTTTATCCTTGGCAGCCCTTCTTATGGGGAAATGTAGTCTAGTGTTCCTCGAGCCATAGTAGTCCGCTACAGCCCGGTTCACCGGAGTCCTGCTAGCCCAGCACTACTGCTCAGGACACTTGACTGGCCGGCATGTGTTTCACTTCGTTCCTATGTCTGTCCCTTCGGGGAAATGTCACGCGGTGATATCCGGAGTCCTGCCTAGCCTGCTACAGCCTGGGTTCCCCGGAGTCTTGATAGCCCAGTGCTACAGCCCGAAATCACTCACTGATGACCGACATGTTTGATGTGATTCATGTATGCCTGTATCCATAGGTCTGTGCCGCTTTGGGTTCACGACTAGCCATGTCAGCCCGGGTTCTCTGTCATATGGATGCTAGCGACACTATCATATACGTGAGCCAAAAGGCGCAAACGGTCCCGGGCCATGGTAAGGCGACACCGTGGGATACCGTGCGTGAGGCCGCAAAGTGATATGAGGTGTTACCGGCTAGATTGATGTGACTTGGAATCGGGGTCCTGATACTGGTGGTCCACAAGGGATCTGATGTGAGCATCGGTACTCAACCAGAGGAAGAAAGAATGCAAATGAGGTCAGATTATAGAAACAACTGACTAACTCAAAGCTCAAATGCAAAAGAATTAATATTTCCAAATCAATGAATCAGAAGCATAGGCTCTGATCAAAAGATAAATGAGTTGAATAGTCATAGATCGGCAATCAATCAAGGTTTGAATTGCCGAGAACCAACTCATGTTCAGGGTGACGTCTGAGGCTGGAAGAACAAATTCTAAGGATTGCGATTATTCGCAACATATTGAATCAACGGACTCAAATGATGATGATAAAGGATGCTAATAAGATCACCACACTTATGGGAATAATCATAATGAAAGCAAGCAAGAAATTCCAAAGCAATAGGTTGCTGAGGATCGGAAGATCGAATGGTATTTCGAAGACTTCTGTGAAACACATGAACAACTAGGACGAGTGGATACTCGGTAAGTGCGAGAAAGTATCCGTAGGGGTAATTCTGCGGCAAGGAACTACAAGACAGTGGTACAAGGGGTTCTTAAAAGTCAGAGAGCAATACGATGCATCTTGTAACAACAAGAGAAACCCAGAGTAATGGTATGAACAACAAGTGTATGTCGTTATCCATATGGATATATCGGTAGTAGGGAATTGAAAATGCAAAGGGCACAAGGGTCTCGGGAATGATCGAAGAGTATCTTCAAAATCTTCTGGTGCAGTAGACGATCATCTGTAATAAGGGGATCTCCGGAAGGAAGTAATTACGAGAACCTAGAGTTAGAGTTAGCAAAACCTTTTAACCTGACTAGAAGAGAAATCAGAGTAGAGTATAGGTCGAGGAATAAAAGATCCTAATACCACCCAATGGTGACGTGGGCCCATGGGCCGCACAGCCATGTTAGTAAAACAATTTTCATCGACTAGACTCAACTTCGGCCAAGGAGTGGGGAAGGGGGATTCCTACAGGCAATCGGCTCTAATACCAACTTGTGACGCCCCCGATTCAATCGTACACTAATCATGCACGCAAATGTGTACGATCAAGTTCAGGGACTCACGGGAAGATATCACAACACAACTCTAAAACATAAATAAGTCATACAAGCATCATAATACAAGCCAGGGGCCTCGAGGGCTCGAATACAAGTGCTCGATCATAGACGAGTCAGCGGAAGCAACAATATCTAAGTATAGACATAAGTTAAACAAGTTTGCCTTAAGAAGGCTAGCACAAACTAGGATACAGATTGAAAGAGGCGCAGGCCTCCTGCCTGGGATCCTCCTAAACTACTCCTGGTCGTCGTCAGCGGCCTGCACGTAGTAATAGGCACCTCCAGTGTAGAAGGAGTCGTCATCGACGGTGGCGTCTAGCTCCTGGGCTCCAACGTCTGGTCGCAGCAATCGGGTATAGAAAGGGGGAAAAGAGAGGGCAAAGCAACCGTGAGTACTCATCCAAACTACTTGCAAGCAAGGAGCTACACTACATATGTATGCATTGGTACCAAATGGAATAAGGCTATCATATGTGGACTGAACTGCAGAATGCCGGAATAAGAGGGGGATAGCTAGTCATATCGAAAACTACGCTTCTGGCCACCTCCATCTTGTAGAATGTAGAAGAGAGTAGATGGTAAGTTCACCAAGTAGCATCGCATAGCATAATCCTAACCGATGATCCTCTCCTCGTCGCCCTGTGAGAGAGCGATCACCGGTTGTATCTGGCACTTGGAAGGGTGTGTTTTATTAAGTATCCGGTTCTAGTTGTCATAAGGTCAAGGTACAACTCCGGGTCGTCCTTTTACCGAGGGACACGGCTATTCGAATAGATCAACTTCCCTAAGGGGTGCACCACATAACCCAACACGCTCGATCCCATTTGTCCGGACACACTTTTCTGGGTCATGCCCATCCTCGGAAGATCAACACATCGCAGCCCTACCTAGGCACAACAGAGAGGTCAACACGCCGGTCTAAATCCTATGGCGCAGGGGTCTGGGCCCATCGCCCATTGCACACCTGCACGTTGCGAGGGCGGCCGGAAGCAGACCTAGCCTAGCAGGCGTTCTAGTCCAATCTGGCGCGCGCCGCTCAGTCGCTGATGTCACGAAGGCTTCGGCTGATACCACGACATCGAGTGCCCATAACTGTCCCCGGGTAGATGGTTAGTGCGTATAGGCCAGTGGCCAGACTCAGATCAAATACCAAGATCTCGTTAAACGTGTTATCTTGAAATAACCGCAAACGCCGACCAGGGTCAGGCCCACCTCTCTCCTAGGTGGTCTCAACCTGCCCTATCGCTTCGTCACAAAGATCCACATAGAGGGCCATTGGGACAAAGGTCCTTTCAGCCCCCAATCCGTGAATCACTAGCAGGTGCTCCACAAGCCGACCCTACTTTAGTCACCACATGTATCATGTATAAAGTATATAGTATATACCCGTGATCACCTCTCGAGTGATCACGGCCCGATAGTATAGCATGGCAGACGGACAAGAATGTAGGGCCACTGATGATAAACTAGCATCCTATACTAAGCATTAGGATTGCAGGTAAAGGTAACAACAGTAGTAGCAAGGACAGGCTATGCATCAGGATAGGATTAATGGAAAGCAGTAACATGCTACACTTATCTAATGCAAGCAGTCTAGAGAAGAATAAGCGATATCTGGTGATCAAGGGGGGGGGCTTGCCTGGTTGCTCTGGCAAGAGAGAGGGGTCGTCAACACCGTAGTCGTACTGGATAGCAGCGGCGTTGGTCTCGGTGTCTAGCGAGAGAAGAGGGGGAAGAAACAATAAATATAATGCAAACAAAGCATCACAAAACATAATGAGGCAATAGGCGGTGCTAGGTATGCCCTAACGCGGTAGGAGGTGATACCGACGAAGGGGGGAAACATCCGGGAAAGTATCCCCGGTGTTTCACGTTTTTAGACAGATGAACCGGAGGAGGAAAGTTACGTGTTCGCTATGCTAGGGATGTGTGGTGGACGAACAAGCTGTGTTTCTGGATTCGTCTCGTCGTTCTGAGCAATTTTCATATACAAAGTTTTTCTATCCGAGCTACGGTTTAATTTCTATGATTTTTCAAAGTTTTAAACATATTCTAAATTGCTTTTATTAACTAATTCAAAAAAGGGCTGGGTGCAACCGGTGCAGTGCACCCAGCGGTGCACCAGGGGCTGACAGGTGGAGTCGGATGGCCCAGTTGACTCGGTCAACGAAGACTGGTCAACACAGTGAATAGTGCGTGCGGGACCCGCATGTCAATGTCACATGTGTTTTATCAATTTGTTTAAATCAGTCTAATTAGTGGTGGGGTCCTACTGTCATTGACACATCAAGCTAATCACATGTTAATTAGCTAATTAAGCTACATTAATTAGGTTAATTAATTCCCTAATTAATTAACTAATCTATTTATTTAATTTTAGTTATTGTTTTTTCTTTGTTTTTTTAACCAGGGGGCTGGGCAACCCGGGGCGAGCGTGGGTGCCCGTCGGGGCCGAAGCCCGGTGCGGCGGGGCGAGGCTCGCCGGCCGGCCGCAGCAGGCGGAGGCGGGCGCAGGGCGATGGCGCGCGGGCGCTGGGGGCGGCGGCAGGCGGGGCAACAGCGGGGCGGCAGGAGCAGGAGGCCGGGGCGAGCGGCGGACTGCGCGCGCCGGCAAGGCGAGCTGGACGCGCGGGCGGCGAGGCACCTGCAGCCAGCAGGGCGGCTGCCGGCGGTAGCGGCAGCGGTGTAGTGCGCCGGGGGGGGGGGGGGGGGGGGGGGGGAGAGTCGGGCGCGGGTGCCGACGGCCAAGGGGTCGCGCGGGTGCCGGCCGGAACAAGGCGGCGGGGCGGAGGAGAGGTGGCCGGCGGCTGTAGGCGCACGCAGGGCAGCGGGGGCACGCCGGCTCGTGGTGAGCAGGGGCGAGCGCGAGGAGTGCGGCGGCGCTGCACGCGCAAGATGAGCGGGGGCGGCCGGGTCGACCCAAGGAGAAGAAAGGGAGGGGGTCCGTGCGCGAGCACGCGTGGTGGCTCGCGGTGCCGGCGACCATGGCGGCCAAGCACGGGCGCACGGCCAGGGCTGCAGTCGGCGGGCGCGGACGGGCGTCGCGGCTGGAGACGTTCAGGGGCGAGGCATACAGAGCAGGCACGGTGCGAGCACGCGCGAGGGCGCGACCAGGGGTATGGACGGGCCAGGTCCGACCATGGCGACTGGTCCTCGTGGGGCGATGCATACGGCGACAAATTGAAGGAGAAAACAGGGGGATTGGGAGAGGAGCTCACTGCGAGCTCAATGGCGAGGTTGGGGAGGCCGGGGACGCAGTGAAGGCGACGAATTCATCGATGGCGTCGCAGTGGCCGGAGGTTGAAGACCACGTCGATGGCGATGGCAGAGACCTCCCAGGCTCGAGTGGAAGGGCGGGGCTGATGTGGACGACGACGGTAGTCCCCCTGGGCGTCTCACGATGGCGAGGGCAGGCCATGGTCATGGCAACGACGACGCGACGGCGACGATGGGGTTCGGTTGAGCTCGGACGCAGGCGGGGAGGAGAGCAACGACGCGAGGGGGCGAGAATGAGAGGGTTAGGGTTTCGGGTAGGGGCGCGGGGAAGGCCTTGTAGGCGTCTGGGACAGGGGAAGTCCGCGGGATGGCCGACGCGTGGCCGGTGGCCATGGCGGATGGCCTCCACGCCTACTGCCTCCACTATAGCGAAGGTCGGAGGTGACCCATAGTTGGGCTGGGCCTCCCTGTGCACTTGAGGTCGAGTCCAACAGTAGATAGGTTTTCCCTATTTTTCTATCTGGTTTCGTTTTTCTTTTTATTTGACTGTTTCCTATTTTCTTTACTGTTTTGCAATAGTTTGAGCTACCCATTGAATTTTTCTAAACACGAAACTTAGCACATAATTTATTTACAATATGGTGGGGTGTCACAAAAAGTTTCAGAGCATTTTTAATTGTTGAAGTATTTCTAGAAATTGAAAAGGCCAATTAATTTGATGCGGGTCCACTGTCTTAATTCCTAGGGTATTTTGTGAATTCAAATGATGTTGATATCTACATGATAAATCCTTAGTGAATATTGGCAACACCACCAACATTTTTATTTTACTTTTGAAGTTTTAAATTATTTGACTTGCATTTTAAATTTGAATTTTACTCGGTTTTGAACTAACGGTAGATTAGTAACAGTAACCGTGGTGATGTGGCACCATTGGCGTGGAATTACTGTAGCTTGATTACCCGGGTGTTACACAGACAAGGAATTGAACTGTTGAGTTGCATACAGTGACTTACCTTAGTAGGTTGAAGAGGCTCAGCGTAGCTCCTACTTCTCTTGCAAGGCTCCTTCCTAACATCTTGTACTTGTAAATCCTCAATCTTATCTTCATTGCACCCCTCTGCAAGGTGACACAAACTAGTTACTCGTCTCCTTGGAAGATGAATATGCATACTTTCCAGTCTGTGAACACAAAAGAATGAGATTATAACAAAACAACACCACATAATGAAACGTGCCGCATCTCTTGCACTTGCACACAATGAAATGAGCATTTACTATGTCTGCACTATGTAAAAACTAGGCATACCTTCGAACTGGATCTCCAGGTACTCTTGGAGAGCCTACTGTAGTGTACAACAAACCTTTATGTCACCTATGAGTTAGACAAGGCCCCACTACAACAACCCTTAGTGTTTAAATCATTGACAAGCTCTGTTAGAGTGTTATGTCAAGAACAGCAAGTAATCAAAGTAAACAGTCCTAGTATGTCTGGCTGATGCAAACAAGCAATTGAACAGATGTGTGAGCAAATCTTACATATCAAGAAAAGAAGCAAAGAAGGAGGCTTAAAGACCATCACTTGACTGACCAGATTTAAGGGGCATTTAAACATCATGTGCAACGTATGAACTAACATAAACATTGCATATTCCAGATTCTACAATGGGATGCACATGTATTAGCTTATGCCATGTATGATGATGCCTAAATGTACAGATAGCAGGCAGGAGTGATTGATCATTGCACGCATAATTGAATTGCAGGTTAAGGGCCAGTTCGATTCCGCCTTTTCAGGGCATATTGTCAAAATAAGCCATAAAAGATGTAAAGAAGTCATTTTTGAGTTATGGGCTTGGGCTTAACTAATTTCACTTTGGAGGGGGTGTTTCAGGTAGAACCTCACTAAAAATTAAAGGGAAGGGGAATAGTGAAATGACTCTGTTGTCTGCCTATATTACACTCAAAATGCAACTGCTAACGCCCGTGTCACACCTGACCCTCAAGTAAAAACAAACACGCAAGCATTGATTGCCCTGCCCGCTTGCATCTCCTCTCCCCTTTCCACTATACAATGAATTGCTATGAGCTGCTTCTGCTGCTGCTATATGATGCATTGCTATGAGCTGCTCCTGCTGCTGCTATATGATGAATTGCTATGAGCTGCTGCTGTTGTATGATGAGTTGCTATGAGCTACTGCTCTTGCTATATGATGAATTGCTATGAGTTGCTGCTGCTATATGATGAGTTGCTACAAGCTGCTCCTGCTGCTGCTATATGATGAGTTGCTACAAGCTGCTCCTGCTGCTGCTATATGATGAATTTCTATGAGCTGCTCCTATTGCTGCTATATGATGAATTGCTATGAGCTGCTCCTGCTGCTGCTATATGATGACTTGCTATGAGCTGTTGCTGGTATATGATGAATTGCAGACTGCTGCTGTTGCTATATGATGCTTTCAGGTGGTGCTGCTATACGATAATAACCAGCCACTTGGACCATCGAATTTCAATAAATAATTGTTCTTCATTTAAATGTGGGTCATGAGTTCTTCGTTTAAATTAGGCAATGGGATCTCTATGGAAAACATTGACCAAAGTAGATTTTGCCAAGTAGATGGTATCTTTGTATTTGCATTTTGAGCAAATAGTGATGGTCTGTTTTCCTATCATATTAATTACTGCATTGGGTTCAATTTGTGATGTTTGCAAGTCAAATTAATTTCCATATGGGCAGCAAAATGAATAAAATATAATGCAATCTAGACTTTCCACTGATCATACCAAAGATAAGTTGAAAACGCAATGAAAAGAACTGGTTGGCTTATTACATGGAGCTTATATTCACAGGTGCTTATTTTCTTAGGATAACTCGTAATAATTGTCCCTAAGAAACTTGGCTAATAGAACTGGCATACAAATAACATGTCACGATGATTGCAATGGAGGAGTGACGTACCATGGCACACTGTATAGGCTCACCGCTGCCTCTCCTTTTTTTTGCGATGTTCCATGAAATTGCCACATACATCTTGCACTTTTTCATTGTGTAACCCTATCTGCAAGTTGACACGGCTAATTTCAGACATCTCTACATGATACTACATTGCATATCCCTTGCGCATATTTAAACCACCAATTAACGATTGTGTGCGTACCATAAACTAGCCATGACTCTGTATGCTGAACTAGCAGGCACTCTAAGGGAGCCTAATGTAGTGCACTTGAATTCCTACATGCCACCTACGATTTTGTGTAATGTACTGCCCCTGTTCCTAAATATATGTCTTTGTGGAAATTCCAGTATGAACCACATACAGATGTATATAGATGCATTTTCGAGTGTAGATTCACTCATTTTGCTCCCTATGTAGCCTATAGTGGAATCTCTAGAAAGACTTATATTTAGGAACGGAGGTACGAGGTAGTATCATGTATGACATCTACATATCTAATTTAGCAGCCAGTAGTAGAAATCATTGTCTGCACAAAGGGATTACTGGTCGAAAATCCTAGCAAAGCATGCTGGCAGGCACAGAACAATACAAGAGAGAGAGATGCGCTTACAAGATCATAGCAATGCCTCGGTCCAGGATCTTGGTTGGCCAAGCTGTTAGATCCATAAGAAACATCGTCCTTGTAGTTTTTGCTAGATGCATAACAGGTAACAGCGACCGGTTAGTATATTTGAAGTACATCGGGCAGGTGATGCTGGACGGGTTTAAAGGTGACAAGTACCTAGGCCGTGGCGGGTGCTTGGCATCTCTCCAGACTGTGGGAATCTGGTTAGAAACGTAGAGGGTGATGACGTTGCGTTGGCTATCGGGGTCCGGTAAGGATATCTAGAACCGTCGAGTAGGGTGTTTGTGGAGCGGCTCCGATAGGGTGGACTACGGTGTGGGCGAAGCGGATCTATGGCCGTGGACGAGGGCATAGGTGAAGCTGCTCCGGTGGTTGGGTTAAGGATGGTGTCGACGATGCGAATCTGCGACCGTGGACGGGGCGTCAGAAGCTGCTCCGGTGGTTGGGTTAAGGGTGGTGTCGACGATGTGGATCTGCGGCCGTGGATGGGGCGTCAGAAGCTGCTCCGGTAGGTTGGATGAGGGTGCGAGGAAGCGGATCTGAGGCCGTGGACTTGTGAGTTGGCAAAGCGGCCCCGGTAGGGTTGAGAATGATATAGGCGAAGCTACTCCGGTAGGGTTGAGGAAGGTGTCGGCGAAGCGGCTCCGGTAGGGTTGAGGAAGGTGTCGGCGAAGAGGATCAGAGGCCGTCGACGGGGGCGTCGGTGGGGCGGCTCCGGGGGGTGTGGACGAAGCGTCTCCGGTGGGGAGTACGAATGAGCCGCTGCAGATGCGCGGCGGTTGACGAGAGTACCGGCGAAGCAGATCCGGCGCCGTGGACAAGGCTGGCACTGAATGGGCTGGGGTATAGTGGTGGATGAGCAGTCTACTTGTTTCTAGGGGAGGTGGGAGTGGTAGATGCGGCCGCAGAAGCAGATCCGGCGAGGTGGACGCCGCTGGCAGTGAATGGGCTATGGTACACTGGTGGATGAGCAGTCTAGGGTTCCGAGAGGGGAGGGGAGAAAGGGCGATGAAGTATGGACGGCGTGAAGTAAGATGCTCTGGTGCTGTGGAGTTAGTCGTTTTTGCGGGAGGGGGAGAGGAAATGGGGGTGCCGTGTAGTGGGGGAACCGGAAGTTACCAAAGCAGCCCCGACCTATCATGTAGATGAGGGCGGTATTGTAACTATTGGTCTCCGTCCACCAAGGACAAAAGGGGGATTTCGCATGCTAAAGACTAAGGTGGCGGAAATTTTAGAAGGAGGCGGGAGATTTTGCCGCCCGCAGGATCGTTCGTATCCAGTTTCAACTAATTTTGGACCGTGCTAGCGGGAAGGTCATGCTAGACTGTGTACACGGGGCACGTGTCAGCAGTTAATAACTGGTGTGAAGTCCACCCCAGAAAAAAGACAATAACTCGGGATGATGCGCCAATAACTTGGACGTTCACACGGGCACGGCCAATCGTACGGGTGTAGTGGCGCGTTCACAAAAAAGGGATCAAATGCTCAGCCTATGTATTTCTCGTGTAAATAGATATTTTAGTGCCATTGGTTATTTACTTTAAACATAATGCACTGACGTGTTAGTGTAGAGGCGCACAAAAAGAAATGGATATTGTAGTCAGCTACTTAAAACTGTTACCTCATATGATTACGTAGCCTCCATTTCATAAATTGCGTACCCGTTGAATTCATATATGAATATTACATATGTTACTTCAAAATAGAAACTTAAATCATCCAAGACTAATTAATTTGAATGCAAGAGTAACAATGGTGCATGTTCATGATAGCTACATTGGTTGTTTGAAGAAACATCACTGTAACTTTGGCATGCACAACTAAAAAGGCTTATTTAAATAGAAAAAAAATGTGATATGTGAGTGTCCAATCTTTATAGCGTTGAATCGATATTGTACATTTGGCCACGATACGAAGTAGATATTGACTTATGTTCAAGCGATGCACGTCCACGATCGCTAGATAGTGATACGTGAATGAATTGTGCAATCTCTCTCACACGCATACATATCTCATTTCCCTGTGGGCATCGGAATCACACACGCGCACTTCATGTATTTCTCTCCCTCCGTCAGGGTTAAATTCGTCTTTCTACCCCGTCCTACAAGTCTCTCACACAGAAACACACATGCTCTCTATGTCTAACACGCCCACCCCTTTAATTCCGCCCACCCACAGCCACTAATGTCTCTCACACATATGCTATCTACCTATCCCTTAATATAGCTAGACATGTGTCACACAAACTTCTTCTCCCTACTAGCAAGATGCTCATGCGTTGCACGGAACATCAAGATGCATTTGTATGAGAAGTTTATCTTGTGGGAGAAAAACATGAACGAGGGAATGCCTTATTTGCAAATGCGGAGAGGGGTGTGGGTATCTTTTTGCAAAATTGCCATAGTTTCCTTCCTGTCCGTCGGATATAAATTGGATGGCCTATATTGCAGGATGGCAGGAAAACACCATCATCACCAACACTGTTTTTTATAAGAGTAGAGATATGTGAGTGTCACTGCCCACACCCCCCACACACCCACACTTCCCAACACCGAAGGAGTAGGGTGACACCTCGATCTTGATACTAATCTATCGACTGGCTTCTCTCACAAACACACACACACTACCCGGCACCGAAGGAGCTAGTAGGGTGGCACATCGATCTTGATAATAATCTATCTACTCCACTTTCAAACACACACACACACACACACTCGCTAGTTGTGCCTCTGTGCCTACCGCGCACACTCTCGATACGTCTTTCTCTCCCTCCCCCCAACAATGACAGCGGAAGGGTGACAACTCGATCTGATCATAATCTGTCAATTGGTTTCTCTCTCAAACATTGTGTCTCGGTGCCTCGCTCGGTAGCCCCCTCGATATGTAGACTTCTCACGCGCGCACAACTGTAGTGACGATGACGCTGAACCCAGTGTGCCTTGTTTTTACCGGCCTCATGTGATAGTTTTCATCCTATTTTCTGTTAATTAACAAGGCAACCTTTTCTTTGTTACTACTAGTGAATCTGAAACCATTCGGGGCAGACATAAAATATATCACTTCAACCCAATTATCGCAGCAACTATTTTAAAAGAAATAAGCTAGCTGCCCGTGCGTTGCACAGAACATCAAGATGCATTTGTATGAGTAGTTTATCTTGTGAGAGAAAAGGTTGAACGAGGGAAGGCCTTATTTGCGAACGTGGAGAGACGTGTGGGTATATTTTTGCAAAATTGCCATAGTTTCTTTCCTATCCGTTAGATATAAATCCGACGGCCTATATTGCAGGATGGCACGCACACCATCATCACCAACTCTGTTTTCTACTCCCTCCGTCCAAAAATACTTGTCATCAAAATGGATAAAAAGAGATGTATCTAAAACTAAAACATGTCTAGATACATTTCCTTTTATCCATTTTGATGACAAGTATTTCCGGACGGAGGGAGTATTTGTCTTTTTAGAGATTTCAACAAGTGACTGTGACCAGACCTTACCAACATACTCAAAAAAGTAGTCCATAATTTTGATGTTACCCTCTTTTCTTAGCGGTGCAGTGCCATCTGGATACCTCATAAATAAATAAAGTACTACATGATACTAATATATGATACATGGAGCAGGAGTACTAAGTATTATTAATACAATTTTGCTAGAACTCATCTAGATGAGATATAATTTGGTCTCATTCATCTTTTATAGCCATTTGATGTGATGCTATATAAGATGCGTGTGTGCTGACGTGGGTTGTATTTGTTCTTGTGCAACGAACTGACCACTACATGTCATGTTTGATAGTCTCAAGTCATTAAAAGCATACAATCCCCACATCTCTTCTTGGTTGATTCCTCTATTTATGTCAAAAAATAAGAAACAACATGAGAGTTAATGCACCACGCCTATGTGTTTACTATTTGGTTTTCGTAAGATGACTTAATACTCACCTAGACGGAGGGAGTATTCGATTTGACAGCGGGCGGCGCAGTTCCCGATACGGCTTTAATGCAGACGAGGGAGGGAGTAGCGGTTCCCGATATGTTGAACGGCCAATGCATCCTTCTTCAATTAATGCATGAGGGAAGTAATGGGAGGAGGTCCGGGAAAAGAGGCTGCACGATGTGAATGCAACGCAGTTTGCCCTCATTGCCCTCATATAAAGGCGCCCCTCCATTCCAATGCATCTACCACATCGTACGCACCTAAGAATTTGCCTAAGCACCTACACTAAGCGCAAAAGAGCTCACTCCAGACCCATGGCGGCGATGCTCGTGAGCGGCCAGCGGCTGCGCCAGATGGTCCACGACGCCGGCCTGCGGCATGGCGCCGAGGATCGTCTCCAGACGGTGTTGGAGACCGGCTGGTGGATGGCCGCCTTCGACGCCAACTACAACTCTCAGTTGGACCAGATGATCATTGCCACTAGCAACAAGTTCACCGTCCTCAAGAAGCTCGCGGACGACATCGCCGTACTCCTCCATCCCGCGCGCCCGGGCTCCTCATTGCCTGCCACCCTAATCGGCCTCCATGGTCGGAACCTCTTTCAAGCACTGGTGGCCCTGCGACTGCCCGTCGGCGCCACGAAGAATGTCCACCTGGAGGTCGTGCTCGCCGCGAGGCGCCTCGCCCTGCAAGAATTCGTTGACCTACACATCCACATGTACGAGGAAATCGTGTACATAGGTATCTACAAGGCCAGTGAGGACACTACGACGTTGGCCTTCCTCAACCGGCTGGAAGCCTTGGATGCCTTTGCTGAGAAGCACCTCCACCTCGCCACAAAAGCCGCCGCTCCTTAGCCGTCGGTCGGTGGCCCGGCGCACTAAGTTGAGGAGGAGGAGGTCGTACGTTCGTGGATCCATCTTTCTTCTTGCCTTCTGTAACCACCACTGCGATTGCATCATCGTGGCCTTAATTCTTATTGTGTTGTTGCATTCTCGTTCCAGTCAATACCGACATGTGCGATCCCTTTGCTTAATTATATGCATCACTGTGACTAGTACTCCATCCGTCAATTTATAAGTTGTGGTTAACTTTTCCATCAACTTCGTGCAACGCGCGGGCATCTTGCTAGAAACACTAGAATATGTCTATATAATCCGTATGTGATAGTCCATTTGAAATCTCAAAAAAGACAAATATTTAGGTACGGAGGGAATAATATATTAGGAGTATATCAAAACAATAGTGATTTCTTTCAAGTTTGTGAACAAATACTACTATTCTACTACTTTGGATCCGTCGCAACGCACGAGCACATTGCTGGTAAAAGGAAAAGGCCTGCCGCATTCGTGTCGCACCCCCACACGCCCGGGAATCGGGAGTACAACACGACCCGTCCGGCACGAAACATGGCTTAGGGATGGCGTGTTGCCTAGCATTTTCACTTTCATGTGGGACCGCCGTTGAGCAAACCGACACCCCGCCCGCCGCCGGGTTGGAAAAAAGAAACGAGGGGAAGATCTAGCTGTAGCACGGAAGCCAAGAAATTTGGTGTCAGACGGGGCTCGTTGATAGAGTAGGAGCATTCCGTACTGTACTACTCCTACTAGTACCAAGTTTGTACTCCTAATACTATATTACTAGTACTACCACTATACAACTAGTAGGTACGTGCACAACACAACATCGTAGGAACAAAAAACGGGAAGATCTTGTTTTGGGTGATTTATCTTTTTTTCAATCAACGTAGTATGAATAATATGATGTGGGGGGGCACCCATGAAGCTTATGTGGCTTGGTTGCATGGCTACAGAAGGTTAGAGAAAAATAAATAGATAATGTGTTTAGAGTGCACTCCACTAAATAGATATATATATATACTTTGGATCCATTGCAACGGACTGGCACATCTATATCTATACCCCCTATATAGTGTGTGAAAAACTTTGAAAGTTGGTCGTTGGATGAAGCCAATCCGACGGTACAAAGATGGAAAATCCGAGCACTACTAGCCGTTGGATATCATCCACCAGATTCTGCCACATGTATAATCTAGAAGACTCCATGGTTGAACTTAATTCATGACTAAGGGCCTCTTTGATTCATAGGATTGCAGAAACACAGGAATATGAAAAAAGTAGGATTGGAATGGCATGTTCATTGGATCCCTATAGGATTTGAGTTTGTTTGATTGTGTCACGTGAAAAACAAAGGATTTCTTTCAAGAGGTTGGAGTGCATGTGAGAATTCCTGTGAAATGTAGTACAAATGAATCCTTAGGAAAATATTCTACATGATTCAATCCTACGAATCAAACGACCAACGTAGCAAAAATACCTAAGGATTCTAATCCTTCAAAGATCCTATGAAAATCCTTTGAATCAAACAGACGCTAACTTTGCCACAACTAAGCTTAGGCAAAGTTATTAGTTCTTCAAAACGAGAGAAACAAGTTGGCAAGCCTAAGGGAATCTTGCCACATTTTGTGTGTGTATGTCATGTGGGGCCTTAGTGTGGCTTGCCTAAGGTGTGGCTTGAATCAAACACTCGCCTAAGTTAATCAAACTTGCCTAACCTTACATTCCACCAGATTTTGCCACATGTTAGAATCCAGAAAGCTCCACATGTAGAAGCATAATGCACAAACCACCAGAATCTCATGCGTGCAATGCACGTGTACCTTAGTAGTACTAGTTGGTAGTAGTAAGAAACAAATTCCAGTTTTGGCACGAGCTCGTACTGCGGGAGCACCACAAGGCCTGCCGCAGGAGTTACATTTCCCTCTCGGGGCCCACGGGACCGAACTTTAGTGGCTTAGTGGTAGAAACAAGAAACGTGATGGTCGCCGTGGTTCAACTTCCATGGACAAGCTGTCATGTCTGCTGACACATGTATATCAAAACTAGAGTGTTTATATTTCAAGCACGTGAACAAGTATTATTTTACTACTTTGGATCCATTGCAACGCATGGGCCAGCACATTGGTAGTAGCAGTGTCCATCTCTATCTCTAGAGGCCTTCCCTCGTTCATCCTTTTCTCTCACAAGATAAACTACTCATACAAATGCATCTTGATGTTCTATGGAACGCACGAGGATGTTTCCTTGGGGGTCTCTCCAGTGCGGCGTGGCCGTAGTTGCAAGTTGACGCCCCTTGAGATGCCGACATTGAGGGGCACTCGGATTTCCTCCGATGAGTAGGTAAGATGAGTTTGATAACGTAGTAAATGCATTCTAAAGACTACTTCCGTGTCCATTTCCTAATTCTCCCCCTGCCCACTATTTCACAGGTTAGGCTCGGTGCGAGTGGAGATTGGCTTGCATATGTACGGGAGGGTACCAACATCAATTTGCACAACATTTACAACGGTGAAACTGTTCCTGTAGAACCTTTGTCCAACATTGGGATCATCCATGTAATGGGCCATCGCATGAATTGGTACGATGGAACCACGGTGAGATTGAATAAGATAGCACGAACCTTGCACATGGCGGTCAAAGGCGGACCATGCTGTCTGCGGCCGATTTGTTGCCGTACGAGTAGAAAGACATTGTGCTCCTTTCTAGCCGCATCTTCGCGGTGACAAACCAGGGGACTTATTTTGTATGGGACACATCCTACGATATACTCCCTCTCTCCCAGTTTGTTTGTTTTGAATCTTTTCATTTTATAAGTTCAAATTCAAATTTAGAGCTCCCCATCACATGTTGAGATTACAATGTCCATTAAATCGTTGTGTGCATGTATAGTAAAGAAACAAATCTTGAGTTTGGCACGAGTTCGTGCTGCGGGAGCACCACAAGCCCTGGCGCAGGAGTCACATTTCCCTCTCAGGGCCGTCGGGACTGAGCTTCAGCACCTTACTACACCTACCTTTGAGTCAATAACATGTGGACCCGATAGGTGACTGGTCCACATGTAATGCTCCCGTAGGCAGAGGGGCAGTGGGGCCAAGAGGGGTAAGCCGCAGGTCGGGGACGTGTGGTTTCATGGGTTCGAGCGGCGTCCTGGGAATCACGGGTGGATGTGGTAGAAACTTGATGCTCACCGCATTTTAGGTGGCCCACATGTCATGCATACAAAGGCAGAGGGGCGATGCGGCCGAGAGGGGTGAGGCGCACATCGGGGGGCGTGGTGTCGTGGGTTGGAGAGGCGTCGTGGGAATCGCGAGATGAAACGTGATGGTCGCCGTAGTTGAACTTCCATGGACAAGCTGTCATGTCCACGGACACATGCACTGCATACCGATCACTGGAAGGAGTAGCAGAGAAAGCTATATATGTGGATAAATAGTTCCTTATAGTCAAGCGGACCCATGCTACTACTCTGTTCCAAAGACATGCACACCATCGAAATAGTCCATCTATATCAATATACACCGAGAGGGAATATTTTTTTTACAAGAGAGGAAATAGTTCATCCATCCATAATTCCCTCCTACTGGTGCAGCCTTTTCTTCTTCTTCTTCTTCTTCTTCTTCTTCTTCTTCTTCTTCTTCTTCTTCTTCTTCTTCTTCTTCTTCTTCTTCTTCTTCTTCTTCTTCTTCTTCTTCTTCTTCTTCTTCTTCTTCTTCTTCTTCTTCTTCTTCTTCTTCTTCTTCTTCTTCTTCTTCTTCTCTGTGGGAGACGGCTTCGCAACAAGCTCTTTGGACCTTGCAGCTATCTCGAAACTCACATGGGCATCGAGGGCAGCATATTTTATCCGCTCGTATGTCAAGGGATAATTCTCCCATCCAGACGACCTTAATGCCACCGTCTCGTCACCCTTCTGAAGATTTGTACTGAGCACAAAATTTGCTATGTCGAATAGGGATGGTGTCTGTTTATCACAAACTTCTACAGGAATTTTGATTCTGGTTTGTAGGTCAGCGATGCTATTCAAAACAAGGTTGTACGGCTCCAGCTTCTGTTTGTCCCCTTCGATGGCTGCCCCACAGAAGTATACATCCTCCCGAGACAAGAAATCGTGAAGATCACCTGGTATGAAGGGCGAGTGTATGATGTGGTACACCAAAACATCATCTTCGAAGCACAGCTGGAGGACGGCGGCGCGCTGGATCTTCCCAGGGGCACGCTCCGTGTACTCTGCGTCGAGACCGATGACCCTCGTCTCTACCTTTTCGAGGGAGTTGGATACATTGTTGATCCACTGTCGAACAACCCTTGGGTGGACGGTGACGGTGGCAACTATGCGCATCGAGCCTTCGACGAGGACATGTTGGACGCTAAAAACCTGCATCTCGATCTCTATCGCCATTTGGAACCGTTGGAACGGAGGGCTATGGTTTGGAGAATTAGGATTAGATGTCTAGTCTAACTGAAGTAGTAGATGATTATTTAAAGAGGTTAAAACAATGTGAAGGCAGTGGGGTTTGGATGCAAATGAAGATGAAGAGGAGGTGAAGAAGCCGAGGAGAATCAGTTCCCGATGGAGAAGTAAATGGGAGAAGTGGCGTGTAGGCAGTTGATTAGACGACTAGGTAGACTAAACGAAAAGGCTATGTGGGTAGACTGATGAGTCGTACTTGTTCGTGTACGTGCCCATCCTTCCTGATAGGTGGGACCTATGCAAACAGATAAAAAATGTGTCGTAGTTTTTTTTGAGCGTGTGAGTGGGAGACACAACATTCTCTGGTTAAGGAATACTCCCTCCGTTTAGGTGAGTATAAGTCACCTTATGAAAATCAGGTTTTCCCCAAACCTTTAGGCGAGGAGCATTAACTTCCTGGTCGATCCCCTCCCAGCCTCGTTAGCCAGCGTTCTCTTCCTCTGCTGCCGCGTTCTACCTTTCCATTTTTCCTCTTCTCAAGTGTGGAACGATCTGCATGCCGTCCTTGATGCACCAGAACGACCACTGCATGCATCGCGGCAGAGTGTTGATTGGGCATGCACAAGAATTTGGTTCTACTCGCAATATGGATGATACCTGAACGATGAAGTGAATAGGCTTGCTAGCACGGGAGACCTATTTACGCTATACAATACTGGAGTACTCATGTACCTACTACTACTAGTAGTAGTACAACTGTGGTACACTTGATGGTCAAAATACTATTCATCCGGTCCTCACAGTGAAGTGACAACACCCTGCGCCTGACACTAGTCCAGGCGGCATGTTCGGGTTACCAAAGTGAGCCTCACCCTGTGCACAGTGCAGTCTGTCACCACCGATGTACAGCACATTGGCGCCTCGCCTCGTCTCCCTCTCCGCTCCCATAGCACCACTCCATCTCCATCTCCTTCTCCGTCTCCATCTCGCTGTGCCCCCGTGTACCGTCGCCTCACTCGCCTCCCCAGTACCACTATTCCCTCGCTAGCCGCTCCAGCACCGACATCCTTCTCCCCCGTAAATCAAGCCCCCTTCCAAACTCCACCATGGCCGAACGCGAACCGCGCAGCATCCATATGAGCCGCGATTGGAGCAATCTCCCCAGTGACATCCTCGACCTTTGTTGTTCGTGTATGGATATGTTGAGCGCCCTGCGGCTGGCTGCATGCTCGAGGGACATGCACACGGCCATCATCAAAGCGAGGCCTAAGCTTTTCAAGACACCCTGCTTGCTACTATCTGATCTTGCGAGATTGGCTCACCATGATACGGAGGCGTGCATGATGCCCCTCGACTTCAATCCGATCTCCATTAGCCGAAACTTCTTTGCAGGTATGTAGTGGGTCGCCGTACATCATTTCCCTCAAGATCGATCCGATCACCATCGCCCGAAACTTCTTGGCAGGTATGTACTGGGTCGGCATGAACTCCCACTGGATGGCTGCCTTCAGAGAAGATGGTAAAAAGTTGGTGCTCGTGAACTTCCAGACCTCCCATGAGATTATCCTTCCTCCGTTGGATTATATAGAGTATTACCATCGCGGTCCAAGTCATCTAGATTACAACGTCAGTTGGACGGACCTTGTTTTGCAGAAGATTGTAATCTGCCAAGTGCCCACACGACATGCGAATTACGCAGACTTCAAGCTAATTTCCTTGTTCGGCCGCAGACTCGCCTATCTTTACGCCGGTGCCTTCTTTAGCCGGAGACAACTCGGCTCGCAGTGGATCATCGTCAAAGCTAATACACACTTCTGTGATGCTATTGAACACAATGGCATCATCTACGCGATCGACAAAGCAGATGGCACCACGTATTGCTGGGATGACACGTGTAAGTTGTTTCCTCTCATGTTAATGATGACGCCATGACACTGTTTGAACTTTTTGTGATGACTGGCATATCTCTGTTTGAGCATAATTTGAGTAGAACTATGGCAATGTATTAGAGACGCCGTAAATCAACTATATTTGGAATGAGTTAATTCATGCGATTGTGACCATGTCATTACAGCCAATTTGTACCCTGAATAATCAAACGGTTAGGAATATATGGATATTATCCTTATTTTACAGTAATCTATATACTACTACTAAATATGAGTGTGTATCAATGGCCATGTTAGTTTCCTCATTTTCATGATGTAGAAACATGCACCACACTGTTGGTTTCATCTAACCATACATTAGGGAAGTAAATGTGCATATGGAGAACTCTATATTTGGAAGTAGTGAAATCCTGCAATGCTTACCATGTGTACATACCTATATTCGCCCTTCAGCAATCAATGGCTAGAATAATATCCTCACAAATTTTTTGCCCACAGAACACGAGTATATAACAATGCATGGTCTGTTAGTTACCTTGAAAAATTTGTTTATGAGGACAGAACATGATTACATAACATGCATGACATGGTAGTTTCCTGTGAAGAATCGATTGCGAGATAACATGAGTATAACCATGCATGGCACTTCTATATTTCCGAACCCACTATACATTTCCCTGTATTTTCCTCCCAGTTCCAACAGGGAAATATCAATGCTGTTTCTTGCATTATCCTACTCATACTCTGAACAATGCTGATCTTACAATAACAATGCCTGTCCTTTTTGATATGATGCAGTGTCCCTATAGTTACTGCCCTTTGTAATCACACCACCTTTGCCAAAAACAGGGAAGCACAACTGGTTCCTCGCTTGATCAGACGACGGTAAAAGACTGATGATCATTCAGACACATGAGCCGGAAAAGTTATATTGCAAAAACTCCACTGTATACAAGCACCGTGTAATACGTGAGTATCCGGACAGTGGCTGTTACGTCTATGAGCAGGATACCGGCTTGTTGGGGCCTTTAGGATTTTTTAGTTGGAGGCGGGTAAACAGCCTTGGTTCACACTCTCTGTTTCTCGGACTCAATTATCCGATTAACCAGGAGATCACCGTTGGCAAGGACCTTGATGGCAGAGAGGCTCTGTTTGGTATGGAAAACTGTGTCTACATGGCCAGCCCTAGGAGTTCGGGAGCAAACTCCCCTGATTGTCAACGATATAGCCTGCAGCCAAAAGAAGGTGAGAATGACAAAGGCATCCGGATTAACTTTGATCCTTGGATGTCTCAATTACGACATGCAGTGATGTGGTTCGAGCCTTCAGGTTGATAGGTAATTGGACTGTTGCATCGAAAGGGTGGAGTACTGGTGTCTCCAGATCACTGGTCGCTGAAGCGGGGCTGCAAATTATGATGGTGTTGGATCATCTCTTCGAATGACTTTGTTGTCTTTACTGCTGGTTCTGGATGGGTAGTTCTTTCTTTTGTTATGCATATTCCTTATCATTTGGTCATCCTCGTCTATGTCACTCTTACTATGTAATAGTTGCTTCGGTTTGGAATGTCATTCTCGTCTGGATCACGAGAGTCTGAGCGCTGCAGATGGGTGCGTTTTGGTGGTGTAGCAAGACTTCTTATGAACTATCATGCCTTGCTGTTTATGTCAGTAGTAGTCACTAGTCAGTGTTTGAATGTTGTATATATCATTGTTTCGAACTGTTTATTGTCTCAAACTACTGGTGGGCTAAATGAGGGCATCACCATTCTCCAGTGTTCAGAGTATATCTCCTTTTTTCAAGTTATATAATTTGAGCTCGGTGTCTTTTTGATGATGTACACTTGTTTGGCCCACTGAGGTGTCGTTGAATATGGGCCGAGTAGTAACACATGTGGGCGCCACCGGTGTTTTCGTGCACTTGCGCGCCGAGAGCATATTGGCGCGTGCTCGAAATTCATGCTACCTGAGGGAGTCCTGGATTAGGGGGTGTCCGGATAGCCGGACTATACCTTCGGCTGGACTCCTGGACTATGAAGATACAAGATTGAAGACTTCGTCCCGTGTCCGGAAGGGACTTTCCTTGGCGTGGAAGGCAAGCTTGGCTATACGGATATGTAGATCTCCTACCATTGTAACCGAGTTTGTGTAACCCTAGCCCTCTCCGGTGTCTATATAAACCGGAGGGTTTAAGTTTGTAGGACGAACAACAATCATACCATAGGGTAGCTTCTATGGTTTAGCCTCTCTGATCTCGTGGTAGATCTACTCTTGTACTACCCATATCATCAATATTAATCAAGCAGGACGTAGGGTTTTACCTCCATCAAGAGGGCCCGAACCTGGGTAAAACATCGTGTCCCCTGCCTCCTGTTACCATCCACCTAGACGCACAGTTCGGGACCCCCTACCCGAGATCCGCCGGTTTTGACACCGACATTGGTGCTCTCATTGAGAGTTCCTCTGTGTCGTCACTTTTAGGCCCGATGGCTTCTCCGATCATTAACAGCGATGCGATCCAGGGTGAGACCTTTCTCCCCGGACAGATCTTCGTATTCGTGGGCTTTGCACTGCGGGCCAATTTGCTTGGCCATCTGGAGCAGATCGAAAGCTATGCCGCTGGCCGTCAGGTCAGATTTGGAAGTTTAAACTACACAACGGACCTCCGCGGAGACTTGATCTTCGATAGATTCAAGCCGCAACCGAGCGCGCCGCACTATCACGATGGGCATGATCTAGCTCTGCCACCGAACAGTGTCCTGGAGGCCGCACCCGCATCAGCCCCGACCCTTAATTCGGAGCCAACTGCGCCAATTGAGGATGGGTGGTTGGACACTGCCTCGGGGGCTGCAATCTCTATGGCGATCGAGCCGAACACCAGCCCTATTCTCTGCGAAGCCCGTGACTCCAAGGAGCCGGACTCCTCTCCAGACTCCGAGCCCTCCGTGCCCCTACCGATCGAACCCGATTGGGCACTGATCATGGAGTTCACCACCCCAAAAGAAGGCAATGGCGATGGAACAACGGAGGATGACCCCTCCAAGAAGCAGCCTAAGCGCCGGCGTCAGCGGCGCCGCTCTAAATCCCGCCAAAGAAAAAACGGTGATTCTGGCACGGGAGATAATAACACCCCGGACAGTGCCGAAGACAACCACCTCCAGCAAGATTCAGCACGGGAGGATGGAGAAGCCAGCCCTCATGAGAGAGCGGCAGACAGAGAGGTCGAGGACGATAATTATATGCCTCCCTCCGAAGACGAGGCAAGCCTCGACGACGACGAATTTGTCGTGCCGGAGGATCCCGTCGAACAAGAGCGTTTCAAACGCAGGCTTATGGCCACGGTGAGCAGCCTCAAGAAAAAACAGCAACAACTTAGAGCTGATCAAGATTTGCTAGCCGACAGATGGACTGAAGTCCTTGCGGCCGAAGAGTATGAACTCGAACGCCCCTCGAAGAGCTACCCAAAGCGCAGGTTGCTACCCCGACTAGAGGAGAAAGCACCTAAACCTACATCACCAATGCATGATGCGGCCGATCGGCCACCCCGTGGCCACGACAGAGAAGCCTCTCGGCCCTCCACTCAAGCCGCACCCCGGCGCTGCTCAAAAAATACCAAGGCATGGGAAAATGCGCCAGACCTGCGACATATATTGGAGAACAAGGCAAGGCAAACAAGATCAATCTACGGATCGCGTGGGCGCCGCACGGCACGAGACGGTAATCGTCACTCCGGATACAACCAATCCGGCCGGGCCGAACACAGTAGACAAAGCTCATTTGATCTGCGTCGTGATATAGCCCAATACAGAGGCGCCGCACACCCACTATGCTTCACAGATGAAGTAATGGATCATCAAATCCCTGAGGGTTTCAAACCCGTGAACATCGAATCATATGATGGCACAACAAATCCCGCGGTGTGGATCGAGGACTATCTCCATATCCACATGGCCCACGGTGATGACCTAAACGCCATCAAATACCTCCCACTCAAGCTTAAAGGACCAGCTCGACATTGGCTTAACAGCTTGCCAGCAGAATCAATTGGTTGCTGGGAGGACCTGGAAGCCGCATTCCTCGACAATTTCCAGGGCACTTATGTGCGACCACCAGACGCCGATGACCTTAGCCACATAATTCAGCAGCCAGAGGAATCGGCCAGACAATTCTGGACACGGTTCCTAACCAAGAAAAATCAAATTGTCGACTATCCAAACACAGAGGCCCTAGCAACCTTCAAGCATAACATCCGCGACAAGTGGCTTGCACGGCACCTAGGACAGGAAAAGCCGAAATCTATGGCAGCGCTCACGACACTTATGACCCGCTTTTGCGTGGGAGAAGACAGCTGGCTAGCTCACAGCAATAACATGACCAAGAGCCCTGGTAATTCGGATACCAAGGACAAAAATGGCAGGTCGCATCGCAATAAGCAAAAGCGCCGCATTAACGGCGACAATGCTGAGGATACGGCAGTTAATGCCGGATTCAGAGGCTCTAAACCCGGTCAGCGGAAAAATCCATTCAAAAGAAATACTCCGGGCCCGTCCAGTTTGGACCGAATACTCGACCGCTCATGCCAGATACATGGCACCCCCGAAAAACCAGCCAATCACACCAACAGGGATTGTTGGGTGTTCAAGCAGGCGGGCAAGTTAAATGCCGAAAGCAGAGACAAGGGGCTGCATAGCGATGACGAGGAGGAGCCCCGGCCGCCGAACAACAGTGGACAGAAAGGTTTTCCCCCCACAAGTGTGGACGGTGAACATGACATACGCAACCCACGTCCCCAAGAGGGAGCGGAAGCATGCGCTAAGGGACGTATACGCGATGGAGCCAGTCGCCCCAAAGTTCAACCCATGGTCTTCCTGCCCGATCACTTTTGATCGAAGGGACCACCCCACTAGCACCCGTCATGGCGGATTCGCCGCATTGGTTCTAGACCCAATTATTGACGGATTTCACCTCACTAGAGTCCTTATGGACGGCGGCAGCAGCCTGAACCTGCTTTACCAGGATACAGTGCGGAAAATGGGCATCGATCCCTCGAGGATTAAACCCACTAAACGACCTTTAAAGGCGTCATACCAGGTGTAGAGGCCAACTGTACAGGCTCAGTTACACTTGAAGTGGTCTTCGGATCTTCGGATAATTTCCGAAGCGAGGAGTTATTCTTCCACATAGTCCCATTCTGCAGTGGCTATCACGCACTACTCGGGCGAACCGCATTTGCCAAGTTCAATGCGGTGCCGCACTACGCATACCTCAAGCTCAAGATGCCAGGCCCTCGAGGAGTCATCACGGTCAATGGAAACACCGAACGCTCTCTCCGAACGGAGGAGCATACGGCGGCTATCGCAGCGGAAGTACAAAGCAGCCTCTCAAGGCAATTCTCCAGTCCGGCCATTTAACGTCTGGACACTGTCAAGCGCGCCCAGAGTAACCTACAACAAGACCGCTGGGCACGTTCCGAGCAAGCTTAGCAATGCGGCCCCAACCCCAGCCCTCGCGAACTTGCGAAACCAGTGTTGCACATACATAACTATGCTCTGGAAATACCATGGGCAAAAGGGGAGGGGCACCATCACGGCACGCCCGAAACACGGCTTAAACCGCACTAGGGGCTGCCGATTTCTTAATGTTCTCTTATTTTCAGGACTCCAATCTTCGGAAGGCTTGTCCGACAGTACAATTGCCGCACAAACGATACAACTAGGGAAGCAGAAAACTACGCCGCACTATGGAACTCTAAGGTGGTCTCTATAACGAGCAGTATACCTGTTTCACATAACATTCCGCAGCTTGCCCCTGGAAAGGACATGTTAAATAGTCCCATCTTTTGCTTATTGCAGTATTTGTATCGTTCTGCTTTTTTAAATAAACAATGCATAGCTTCCGTCTACTATTGCATTACTTTTTTACGAATATATGTTCATTAATGACATGTTGCACCCGTACACTTTGGTACGGCCAATACGCCAGGGGCTTAAGTACCCCACAATACGGTGTGAGAAGTCCAAACACTTTCACAAGTGCGGCACCCCGAACTTATAGCATTATATGCATCGGCTCCGAATCATGTCTTGGGTCAATAGTTGGGTTTGCCCGGCTCCTATGTTTTGGTACCTTACATTCCGTTATATCGGCTAAGGTAGCACTAGGAGAACTGATGCGATTGTGCCCCAGTTGAGCTGGGCTAAGCACCTTAGTAGAGAAAGCTAAAACTAACCGTCATGATGAGGCGAGAGCCGGTCACTGTTCGAGAGGTTTTCGAGTCCCTAAAGACTTATGCCGCTTAGAGCGAGGAGTCGGCTTTGTCCGGCCTAGGCGTGGATAGCGCCCCGAACTCGATCTTTCGAACACTAGGGGCTTCGCCGAAATTTAAAATTATAGAATTCTATGGCTAAGTGAGAGTGTTCAAGCATTATAGTCTGATTGCCTTGTTCGTTGTGTTGAGCGCCTCCCTCGAAGGACCCAAGAATGGGAAAAAGAGCGCTCATGTTTATCGGCACGAGTGTAGAAGCCGACGACTCGCCATCTCTCAAATTTGATAAACGGCCGCACAGAAGGTAATATTTTAAATTCAAAAAGCATTGCTTAGCGCACATGAACAAGTTTTCAGCGCACAGGACAAAACGAGCGAGTTTACTGAAAAATTACATCCATCGAACATTCATCCGCCACAAGGCGGGCACCCTTCAAAATGCCCTCATAATACATCTCGGGCTTGCGATGCTCCTTGCCCGGCGGTGGCCCGTCCTTCACAAGCTTCTCAGCATCCAGCTTGCCCCAGTGCACCTTCGCACGGGCAAGTGCCCTGCGGGCACCCTCGATGCATACGGAGCGCTTGATGACTTCGAGCCTTGGACAAGCCTCCACCAGCCGCCTCACCAGCCCGAAGTAGCTCCCAGGCATGGCCTCTCCAGGCCACAGCCGGACTATGAGGCCCTTCATGGCATGTTCGGCCACCTTATGGGGCTCGATCACCTTATGAAGTGGCTCCCCTCCTCGGCTCAGTAGATGGCGGCGGCATCCGACACGCTACGGGGAAAGTCTGCGAATGCTCCTGGAGAGCTCCGGATTCGGGTAAGTAACAAGTAATTCACTTTTACGTGCTTGCTTTGCATAAATAATGCCTTACCCGCCGCTGTCTTTTTTATTGCCTCAACCTCCTGGAGGGCCTTCTGGGCTTTTGGCCTTGGCAGACTTGGCATCTTCAATGGCCGCCGCGAGCTCAGACTCTCGCGTCTTCGAGTCAAGCTCCAAACTCTCATGTTTTTTCATGAGAGCGTGGAGCTCTTGCCGCACCTGGACAGCCTGCGTCTCATGCTTCTCCCGCTCGGTGCGCTCCGTGGCCGCCCTCTTCTCGGCCTCGGACAACGCTTGCTTAAGGGTCGCCACCTCAGTTGTGGCCCCTACAATAGCCGCGTTAATCCTGTCACTTTTTGCAATTGCACCTTTCACATATTTCAATAAGGTATTTATTACCTTCCGTCTCCTCGAGTTGCCTCTTGGCATGGCCGAGCTCGTTCTCGGACCGCTCGAGGTTCTACTTCAGCGTGCCCACCTCCGCAGTCAGTGTGGCGGATGCTAGCAACAAAGCCTGCATACGCATATTGACTTACTTTTGTTAGACTCATGTGAACGTTATTAGATCCCCTATTCGGCTTTTCTTTTCGAACGCCGAACAGAGCATCAGGGGCTACTATCTATGCGGTAATATTTTTACATATTATTTACTTACCTCGAAGCCTGTTACAAGGCTGGCACAGGCTTCAGTCAGTCCGCTCTTGGCGGACTGAACCTTCTGGATCACCGCACTCATAATAGTGCGGTGCTCCTCATCGATGGAGGCGCCGTTAAGAACCTCCAGCAAATTGTCCGGTGCCTCCGGTTGGACGGAGGTCACCGGTTCGGTAGGCTTGCTCCTCTTGGAAAGAGGCTGCCTACCGGAGTCTGGAACCGTCGAAGGTTCCGGCGCGGTGTCCGGCTCAAAGCCGGACTTAGAACCCTTGGGAGTTCTATCCCCTTCATGCTTGGAGTCCGGGAGGTCGCCTTGCGGCGCCTCCAGGACCACCTCCTCCTGGCTCGGAACTTGTTGGGACTCCGCCTCGGCGTCGTCCGTAGGATGGGGGGAGGTAGCCGTCGGAAGTGAATTCACATCTGACGAATCCAGGGAACCGCTTGACGACATGTCAAGCCGGTCTTTGGGTGGACTGCATAAACATGTTCGATGTAAGGAAAAGCTGTGCAATGAGGGAATACTATGAATCACTCTGGTATCCGGATACTTACGATCTCGCCAGGGGATTGGCCCTGTGCGGCCACTCCTCTTCGCCGTCGTCGGCGTTGGTGGAGTAGTCCGGAGGAGGGGTCTTCCCCTTCTTGGACCCTTCGGCCTCCCAGTTGGGGCGGCCTTCCTTTTCTTCCCTCCCCCGCTGGAGGGGGAGAGGTCTCTTCTTCCTCCTCCTCGTCTTCATGGGAGGAGTGCGCCTTGGAGTCGTCGGATGATGAATCCGACACCTCCTGGCGCCGGGCACTCTTTCGAGTCCCCATGGCCTTCTTCTTGGCCTTCTTCTCCGGCACCACATAGGGTGCCGGGACCAGCAGCTTCGCCAAACGAGCGTCTGCTGGGCCTTCGGGCAAAGGAGCCAGACAGTTGATCTGTCCGGACGTCTCCTGCCAATCCTGTCAAAAGTAAGAGAGCTTAGATCCCGCATGGAGTCAAACTATGAAAAACTAAATACCCTGTAAAAGGTAAAAACAGCTTACCGCACGAGCGTGACGCTGCGTGCTGAATCCGTAATCCTCGGTAGCGGATGCGGGGGCCTCGGCGCCCTTGAAAAGCACCTCCAGGCATCTTCGTACGTCATGTCTAAGAGCCTGCTCAGAGTTCGGTGCCGCGCCGGGTCGAACTCCCACAGGCTGAAGGCCCGTTGTTGACACGGGAGGGTCCGGTGGATGAGCATAACCTGGACTACGTTGACAAGTTTGAGCTTCTTGTCCACCAGGGTTTGGACGCATGTTTGGAGTCCGGTCAGCTCTCCTTTTTTACCCCACGACAGGCCCGTCTCTTTCCAGGAGGCGAGCCGCGTAGGGGGCCCGGATCGAAACTCGGGGGCTACGACCCATTCAGGGTCGCGTGGCTCGGTGATGTCAAACCACCCCGATTGCCACCCCTTTAGGGACTCCACGAAGGAGCCCTCGAGCCATAGGACGTTGGGCATCTTGCCCACCATGGCGCCTTCGCACTCCGCCTAGGTGCCGCGCACCACCTTCGGCTTGACATTGAAAGTCTTGAGCCATAGGCCGAAATGGGGGCGGATGCGGAAGAAAGCCTCGCACACGACGATGAACGCTGAGATGTTGAGGACAAAGTTCGGGGCCAGATCGTGGAAATCCAGGCCATAGTAGAACTTGAGCCCCCGGACAAATGGGTGGAGAGGGAAGCCCAGTCCGCGGAGGAAATGAGGGAGGAACACCACCCTCTCATGGGGCCTAGGGGTGGGGATGAGCTGCCCATCTTCGGGAAGCCGGTGCGCAATGTCGTTAGACAAGTATCCGGCCTTCCTCGGTCTTTTGATGTGTCCCTCCGTGACGGAGGAGACCATCCACTTGCCTCCCGCTCTGGACATGGCTGGAGAAGGTTGAGGTGGGGTGTGCGGACTTGGGCGCTGGAGCTTGAGTGCGCGGAAATGGATAGGCAAAGGAGGAAGAAGGCGTGGATGAGAAGGTGGATCCTTATCCCCTTATATGGGTGGACGCGACTACGCGTCCCCACCAGCCTGGTAAAACTTGCTTATCTCCCAAGCGTCGTAATCAATGGCGTGGTTGGGTTACCCACCCCCGTATTGATGAGAATCCCTGAATAATGGGACACGATCTCTGCTTTGACAAGACGTGCCAAGGAAATCACCTCGCTAAACGCGCTGAGGTAGAACAGTAAAACGATTCGAATAAAGACTTGGCCGTGGTGTGATGTCACGCTATGGAATACGTCAGCAGATTAGATTTGTGTAAATATTATTCTCTCTATGGCAATATGTGGAAACTTATTTTGCAGAGCCGGACACTACCTTTGTGTTCAAAATCTTCTACGAAGTACTTGGAGGAGGAACCCGCCTTGCAATGCCGAAGACAATCTGCGCACCGGACTCGTCGTCATTGAAGCCTGGTTCAGGGGCTACTGAGGGAGTCCTGGATTAGGGGGTGTCCGGATAGCCGGACTATACCTTCGGCCGGACTCCTGGACTATGAAGATACAAGATTGAAGACTTCGTCCCGTGTCCGGAAGGGACTTTCCTTGGCGTGGAAGGCAAGCTTGGTGATACGGATATGTAGATCTCCTACCATTGTAACCAATTCTGTGTAACCCTAGCCCTCTCTGGTGTCTATATAAACCGGAGGGTTTTAGTCCGTAGGACGAACAACAATCATACCATAGGCTAGCTTCTAGGGTTTAGCCTCTCTGATCTCGTGGTAGATCTACTCTTGTACTACCCATATCATCAATATTAATCAAGCAGGACGTAGGGTTTTACCTCCATCAAGAGGGCCCGAACCTGGGTAAAACATCGTGTCCCCTGCCTCCTGTTACCATCCGCCTAGACGCACAGTTCGGGACCCCCTACCCGAGATCCGCCGGTTTTGACACTGACACTACCTTTTCATCCGCACTCTCCCGCCCCTCCCCCACCTCTGGAATCTCGATTCCTACTCCAGTTCCCCCAAATCCCCTCCTGTACTCCCTGTACTCAAGCGCACTATCATGTCACCGGTCAACGCGGATCTCCGAGCCAGAGATCCTGAGGTCCGTCCTGCCTTCGGTCGCTGTGTGCTATCGCTCAACAGTGGCATGGCGGCGCTTGACGACCAGTTTGCCGGCAAAGTGCTGATGGTAACCATCAACAGCGACCGGCCTCCCATCTCGCCGGATGACCTTGTCAAAGCTCTTGGCATTGCGCATGACATCCAAATAAGTGACTTGCTCGTCAAAGTCTGTCCGCCACTGGCTGATTTCTTCGTCAGGTTCCGGACAACTTTCGACTGCAGTCGTGTGTTCGAATCTTCCTGGCGTTTGCTCTGTGATGGCGCGCTGGTGAGCTTTGATCGGTGGCACCCAGGATGGGGCTCAGTGCCCTCTGAGCTTGAGTTTTTAACTAAGCTTACCTTCCACGGCATGCCTCGACATGCTTGGAACAGCGAGTCCATGAACGAGCTTATCAACGACCTTGGAGGTGAGCTCGTAAGTATGTTTGTTCCTCCAGACAGCTAGGCTCTGACAGTTATGGCATGGATGAAGAAGCCGTCCACCATACCGAAGGTGATTGGTGTTGAGATACCGGTGCAGGAACCGGGGTTGTACTATTCGTCGCCACCAAGGCCTCCGCGGACCGCGTTTGGGATGTGCCTGTATCGAGTGTTTGTGCATGTCGAAGAAGTGGTCAATCCATCAATCGAAGTCCTGCCACCGCCGCTGGTGCCAGGGTCTGTCAACGACGTCCATTACAGGAGTCAACGTCAGACTTTCCCCGTGTTGCTCGGAACGATGGATGGCACAGGGCCTACTCCATCGCGCGGCGGGGGCCACTGCTTCTTTGGGAGAAGAGGCAGGGCTGGCTGCCTGGATGTGCTCTAATTTGAGGTAACAACTGAATCTTGTCAGATACTAGTTAAATCCGAGCTATGGGTGTGAAGCACTGATATGCCAGTACATTTGATTGTGACCTGTTCTAATTTTGTACCTGAACTTTTTTTAGAAAGGGTCGTACGTCAACTTAATGTGCTAGGAGAACTTATTGTGTTGTGTGTCTGTTTTCTTTGCACAACATTCAAGATATTTACCCGTCATTGATAAAGACGATGAACCGTTATATACGACTTCGTTGGTTTGAACGTAGCCCTTCCCGTAGCGATCCACTGCTTCCATCCTGATTGTGCCGCCTGCATGAAATTTTTGTATGCAAGTTCAGTGTGCTATGATGTTCTATATGATTGTGTCAACTACATAAGTTTTTACTGAGCATCAGCAGTGCATATGGCTGAAAGATGTATTTACGAGCATCGGCCGATGGGTCTCTCTCTCTACCTCTCTCTCTCTCTCTCACACACACACATGCGCAAGTGGGACGCGTTGAATTATTTATTTGCTCGTGACAGCTTTTAATTAGGTTCCACTGTAATCTAACTTTTTTCTTAAGTTATTAATTGAGCTCAGTGACTTCAAAAAATTGTACAGAAGCCTTGTTTGGGCCTTTCCGGCGTCACTGAATCTGGGCTGAGTAACCATGTTAGGCTGTACTGTACCACACAGGCCTTTTTTCGTAATTTTTTCTTAAATATATTTTTTATTAATTTTCATAAATATTACGCTGGGTAAATTTTTTTCAAAAATAATACACCGTCCGCCCGCTGCAGGCCGGTTGGGCCTAGTCGGCCCGCAGCAGGCCGATTGGATTCCAGTCATCCTATAGCTGGCCGGTTGGGCCTAGTCGGCCCACAGCAGGCCGATTGGATTCCAGTCATCCTATAGCTGGCCGACTGGCCCCTGTCGGCCCACTGTGGGCCGACTGGAGCTAATTGGCTCGCTGTGGGCTAATTGTTTTTGCAAAAGTGTTAATCATGTATTTAAAAAATATGTGTATTGTGACCTCCTCCGCTCGCTGTGGGCCCACTGTTGACTAAAAAATATGTTTTAAAAAGTGTTAATCATGTATTTAAAAATTGTTAAATGTGTGTATAAAAAATGTTCCTTATCTATACAATTTTTTTAATGTGTGTATAAAAATAGCTTTTTTTCAACATCAGCAATGCAACTGGGCCGACAGTTGTACACAATATCCGGGTCAACTTGTTATTCTCCGCCCCGCTGGGCTGTAAACTTTCCTAGGAGGTATGCATTAGGCTTAACAAGAAAATGGACTTTAAGAAATAATAAATGGGATGTAATTATAATAACTGGACAGTTACTATGCACCAAACACGTAATTAGTTTGAAAAATATATTATTTTTGGAATTTGAAAATTTTAATTTCATTACTTGTTGCGCGCGCAATATTTCATTGGATTTTAACGTAATACAACTTTATTTTGAAATTATATTTAACCTCACTAGAAATTTCGGATACAAATATTTCGGATCCCATCAAAATGTGGGATTTTTTTTTGAATTCTGTTTTGAGCGGTTGTTTGAAATTATTAATCGTTGTCCTAGCTAGAAGTTGGGCTATACTTTTAACAAACTGTAAATGGGCTGTAGTAAATTCCATTAGAATTAAAAAAATGGGCTGTACATTCTTACAAATCGCAAATGGGCTATATGTTCTCTGCCAAATCTGAGCTGTGGGCCTACTAAGTTAACGCGTACCAAGGGCTTTGTCAACTTAGTCAGTATAAACGATGCTAGCTGCAGTGATCGTATGATGTCCATCCAACGGCTGGTCGTGTCGCCTGCTCCTGCCTCCCGTGGCCGGCTGTGCTGCCGCGGAGGCCTCACCGCCCCGTACTACTCCCACCGCTGGCCAGGCCATCCCTCTACTCACCCACACCCCTTGTTAATCTACGGCGACGACAGCCTCACACCGCAGCCAAACCAGTGAACCCTCGTACTCCTCTGCGCGCAGGCTTCCACGGCTGCGTCTTCCCCGGCTCCGTGTCGTCCCCTTCGTAGGCCTCGCCATCGTCCAGACCACCGCCCTCGTGCTCTCGGCGCTGCGTGGTCAACGTGGTCAACGACCGACTTCCATCGGAAGAGTACTGTACGTGGATAGGCTGACAGCTGGGTCCATGGCAGCCGCAAGGAAGTGCCTCCTTATTATGCGCAAAATAATTATTCCTCCACCTGACAGCGGGGACCCACCGGACGGGCCACCGTATTTCGTGAAAAATATGATTCGCCCCCTGACTGCTGGGACCCACCAGCTACATCTTCGCACGCAAGGAAGTGCGTCCGGGAAAAAAAAACGATTCGCCCCCTGACTGCTGGGACCGACCAGCTACATCTTCGCAGGCAAGGAAGTGCCTGACAGTCGGGACCCACCTGGTCGAAGCGTACGTAGCGTTGTCATTTTGGTCGCTAACGTGTATGCACATACTGGTCGATGTAGAGGCGCTCACATGTCGTAGTAGAGGCGTGCATGTGTCGTAGTAGAGGCGCGCATCTAGCATGTACACGTACGTACAGCGGCCAGGGTGCAAGAAAGAAAATACGGCCACATATGTGTACATACGGGCGGGGTCTCGAACGCCTACTCGCGCATACGTACGGCCAGGACTCGTGTACATGGCTGGGTCGGAACGGAGAAACAGCGTCGTCGTCGTGTTCATGGGGAGGCAACGGAATGCGTCGTGTTCATGGGGAGGCAACGGAATGCGTCGTGTTCATCGGGAGGGCTTGGATGGAACATGCGATGGAAACGAGGCCTGGCGTACCGCAGAACGGAGGAAACGGCCTTGTGTTCCACCAGTCACGTTCGAAACGGGATCCTGTTCATCAAGAGGGGTCTGGCGTACCGCAAAATGGAGGAAACGGACCTCCTACGGTCGAAACGGGGGTCCTGTTGATCGGGAGGGGTGTGGCATACCGCAAAACGGAGGAAACGGACTTGTGTTGGAGCGCTACGGTCGAAACGGGGGTCCTGTTCATCGGGAGGGGTGTGGCGTACCGCAAAACGGGACTCCACGGGATACTGTTCATCTCCACCGTCGACCTCCTCCAGCCTCCACGGGCTCCTGTTCATCCAGCCTCCACCGCGCGCTACTCCACCGGCTACTGTTCAACCACCCCTCCACCGTCTACTATTCATCCAGCCCTCCACACCACGGGGTCCTGTTCAACCACCCCTCCACGGGCACCCCTCCACCGTCTACTGTTCATCCAGCCCTCCACACCACGGGGTCCTGTTCAACCACCCCTCCACCGTCTACTGTTCATTCAGCCCTCCACACCACGGGGTCCTGTTCATCCACCCCTCCACGGGCACCCCTCCACCGTCTACTGTTCATCCAGCCCTCCACCACACCACGGGGTCCTGTTCATCCATAGGCAATGCCACCGCTCACTGTTCATCCAACCCCCCCCGGCAACGCTCACTGTTCATCCCATCGAATGGCTTCAGTTAGCAGCAGTAGCGAAGGAATCGCTCGATCGGGTTCAGTTAACAGCCATCGATCGATCGCACGGGTTCAGTAATGCGTAGCCTGCAGTGAAATTGCTCGGGTTCAGTTAGAGCCCAACGCCTCGCTCGAGTTTAGTTAGAGCCAACGCCTCGCACACACGCGCGTACGTGTACGAGAGAAACGCGCATCGCTCGGCACCCGACCTCCCACCGTAACCGGGAACTCCCCGAAATTTTCCTCCCCCTCGCTTCTACCACGGTTTTTTCCGTCATGGACGGCCCAAAGAATGTCATGCAGCTGCGTCTCCGGCCCGCCCAGGACAAAAAGCCCATTTTCTATCATGATTTTTTCTCATAGAAGTAGGAGCCAACTACATCTATGATGATACCGGGTTTTGTCACAATTATCATCATGGAAGTGTCATATGTATGACAGAAAAAATTTCGTTCGGCCCAATATGTCATGGATGTGTCTTTTTTTGTAGTGGAACCTAAATTCCGAACAGCCCGAGCACCAGCTGCACTGGTCCTCAGTCCAATTGTGGACGGCTTTCGACTCACCAAAGTACTCATGCACGGCGGCAGCGGATTAAACCTCATCTATGAGGAAACTCTTCAAAAAATGGAAATAGACTGGAACCGCATTGAGAAAAGTAGCACAACCTTCAGGGGAATCATACCTAGTCGGGAGGCACGATGCGCTGGGCAAATCACACTAGATGTGGTATTGGGTACGCCAGAGAATTACAGGTCCGAAGAAATTACATTTCAAGTGGCCCCATTCAGCAGTGGATACCACGCCCTTTTAGGACGTGAAGCGTTCACAATCTTCCAAGCCGTACCCCATTATGGGTACATGAAGCTCAAAATGCCCGGGCCCAACGGAATCATCACCCTCGCTAGTGATCCGGACACAACACTCCGAGCCGAAAACAAAACAACCGCACTGGCCCTCGAGGCATTATTCGAAGCCCTCTCGGCCGAGGAGCTAACCACGCTACGCTCCACAGTGGACAGGGACGACATGATACTCGATAAGAGATCCAAGTCCACCTCTTTTAAACCAGCGGATGAAATAGTCAAATTCCAAGTCCACCCAACGGACCCTACAAAAACAGCCTCCATCGGGGCACAGTTAAAACCCACCGTCGACGCCGCACTACGAGAGTTCCTGCGCGAGAATTGGGACATATTCACCTGGCACCCCTCAGACATGCCAGGAATCCCACGTAGGCTGGCTGAGCATAGCCTCAATATCCTAAAGGGATTCAAGCCGGTTAAGCAAGCTCTTCGGCGTTTCTCCGAACCTAAGAGACAGGCCATGGGAGAGGAACTAGCCAAGTTATTGGAGGCCGGATTCATCAGAGAGATAAAACACCCGGACTGGCTAGCAAACCTGGTGATGGTACCAAAGAAGGATAAATCCTGGCGCCTTTGTGTCGATTTCAAGGACCACAATAAAGCTTGCCCAAAGGATCCCTTCCCCCTCCCCCGCATCAACCAAATTATCGATGCTACCGCAGGACATGAGTCATTGTGTTTCCTCGACGCATACTCCGGTTACCACCAAATCAAGATGGCGGAGTCCGACCAAGCCGCAACGGCATTCATCACACCATACGGTCCCTTCTGTTTCAACACAATGCCTTTTGGGCTCAAAAACGTCGGCGCAACATATCAGCGCATGATTCAGACATGTCTAGAGAAACAAATCGGCAAAACAGTAGAGGCATACGTAGACGATGTGGTCGTCAAAACCAAACACGTCAACTCTTTGATAGACGACTTGAGGCTCACGTTCGACAACCTCCGAACATAAGACATCAAGCTCAATCCGTAAAAATGCGTTTTCGGCGTACCAGCCGGAAAGCTCCTGGATTTCATTGTCTCTAGTAGAGGTATTGAAGCTAACCCGGACAAAATCCGAGCTTTGTCATAGTTGTCTACCCCAACAGACCTCAAACAAATCCAGAAGTTAACAGGATGCGTGGCAGCTCTAAGCCGCTTTATCTCCCGCTTAGGAGAAAAGGCTTTACCCCTTTATCACCTCCTCCGGCGCACCGAACACTTTGAGTGGACGGATGCTGCCACAACCGGATTGGAAGAAATAAAGGCCATTTTGGCAACCAACCCAATCTTGGCCGCGCCAAACATCGGCGAACCAATGTTGTTGTACATTGCGGCAACCCATCAAGTTGTAAGCGCCGTGCTCGTCGTCGAACGAGAAGCTGACGGACATAAATTCCCTCTTCAAAAGCCGGTATACTATGTATCCACTGTCCTCACTCCATGCAAATCACGGTACCCACATTATCAAAAGATAGCCTACGCAGTATTCATGGCATCCCGGAAGCTGCGACACTACTTTCAAGAGTGTTCGATTACAGTAGCCTCGGAAGTGCCACTTAATGATATTATAAACAACCGCGACGCTACGGGCCGGATTGCCAAATGGGCTATTGAGCTCCTCCCGTTTGACATAACATACAAACCTCGACGAGCCATTAAGTCGCAAGTATTGATCGACTTTGTCGCCGAATGGACGGAGGCCGAACTCCCTAAAGAGTACGGCGCATACTCCAATTGGATCATGCACTTCGACGGTTCTAAAATGCTGGCTGGTCTAGGGGCTGGCGTCGTCCAGACGTCCCCAACCGGAGATACCGTTTAGTACGTACTGCAAATATTGTACACAGACTCCAACAACGCAGCCGAATACGACGCTTTGTTGCATGGTCTTCAGATGGCAGTCTCCATGGGCATTCAACACCTGGAGGTGCGCGGGGATTCAAACCTTGCAATATCCCAAATAAATGGAGACTTTGACGCCAAGGATCCGAAAATGGCGGCCTACCAAAACGCCGTCCTAAAAATGTCAGCTCGGTTCGAGGGGCTCGAATTTCACCATGTGGCTCGGGAAAACAATCAGGCGGCGGATATCCTCGCCCGCATTGGCGCAAAACGCGATGCGCCCCCCCAACATCTTTCTGGAAAGGCTGTTCAAGCCATCCGTAGTATGGGAAGGGGACACCGGTAACCATAGTCCGGACCCGACCAAAATGCCCGATACCGAACACTCTGACACAATCGGAGGCTCCGCCACCGAAATCACACCTTCAGCCCACGTAATAATGGCCATTATAGCCCCGTGGACAGAACCATTCCTGGCCTACCTAACTAGGCAGGAACTTTCAGAGGACCAAAATGAGGCACGCTGCATAGTGCGGCGATCTAAGGCCTACAGGGTCCACGAGGGATAATTGTATAAAAAAAGCACTACCGGAGTCCTTCAAAGGTGGATCACCGAAGAGTAAGGGCGGAACCTTTTGGCAGAAATCCACGCCAAACTCGGCGGTCACCACGCCGCAGCCTGGGCTCTTCTAAGCAAGGCCTTTCGTCCATGATTCTATTGGCCAACGGCCCGGGTAGATGCACATGACTTGGTCCAATGTTGCGCCCGTTGCCAGCTCTTTGCTAATCAAAGCCACATGCCACCCACCGCCCTCCAAACAATCCCCATTACGTGGCCCTTCACGGTCTGGGGGCTTGACATGGTTGGGCCCCTTAAAGGGGGAACCCACAAGAAAAAATACTTACTGGTCATGGTGGATAAATTCACCAAATGGATAGAGGCCAAACCTGTTAAAATAGCCAAATCCGAACCAGTGATAGACTTCATATCTGGGGCCGTACACCGTTATGGCGTCCCCCACAGCATCATCACTGACAATGGCACAAACTTCACAGCCGATGAGGTAAAACTCTGGTGTAGCAAAATGGGCATCAAGCTCAATTTTGCTTCAGTCTATCACCCACAAACCAACGGCCAAGTCGAGCGAGCAAACGGTCTTATAATGAGTGGCATTAAACCCAGATTATTGCGTTCCTTAACGGAGTCTAACACACACTGGGTAGAGGAGCTTGACTCTGTACTCTGGGGGCGGCGGACCATGCCGAATCGTAGTACCGGATACACACCCTTCTTTATGGTGTACGGCGCAGAGGCAGTCTTGCCCTGTGACATAATTCATGACTCACCTCGAGTGCGCATGTACGAAGAAAGAGAAGCCGAGCTCGATCGGCAGGACAGTCTGGACACCCTGGAGGAGGAGCGCGATGTAGCCAAAACCCGTTCCGCATTTTATCAGCAACAGGCTCGCAGATACCAAAGCAGAGAAGTACGTGCCAAAACTTATAACGTTGGCGAACTAGTTCTACGCCCACCGGATAAGAAAAAGAACAAGCTCGAGCCCAAATGGGAAGGTCCCTTCATTATTGACCAAGTTCTGACCGGTGGAGCGTACCGACTGCGGGATGCATCGAGTAGTCGACTCGAGCCGAACCCATGGAACGCGGCCAGGCTCCGAAGATTCTACGCCTAGCGCCGGGCCCTATGTTCGTCCCCTCCCTTTGTCCATTTTTGCATATACATTATCTGTCTTGTTTTTCTTTCTTCCTTTGTTTTATTATTTCTCTAAGCCTTTAAGGGCCAACTTGTGCCTCGCTTGCACATTATAGATGCGCTAGCCACGCTCATAATACCTGGGGGCTTCTTTCATAGAAGCTTAATTATTTATCTGGGCCTCAGGCCCCGAACATGTGTCATGCTTCCGCATGTACATTTTTTCTCCATTATATGCATCGATATGACTTAAGTTTTGGCCAAGCTGGGTTGCCTGGCTCTTGTATTTATGCCCTACGTTCCCGTTAATTCGGCTAGGGCATAAGGGGAGCACCTCTGCGGTTGTTACTGCCGGGTCAGCCAGATGTGTACCTCAGACTGAGTGAAGCCGAAAGCTAGTGTTCTTAAGGGAATATTCGGTCAGTGAGCAAAAGATGATTTGTATTTATTGTCCATATCTGCCCCCAGATGTTTTTCCTGCGTTTCCTATCGTAGTCCGGACATGCACTTTAGGGCAGGCTTACCCAGGGAAAGGAACCCTTAATGGAACTATTCTCCCTGGAAGATGTTTCTTACTACCCATGTAATATAACATAACTAGTTGGGCACTTGTCTGTTCAAGCACTAATGACCCCTACGCCTGGTCTCCATGCATACCCCAGTTCTTATATAACTGAGCGGGTATTCGGATACACTCCGGACTATCGGGTCCCGAGGTTGAAGCGAAAAGGTCCGCCAAGACAAATGATCTACAATCCGGCTAGAAGGCATTGTACATGTCACTTTCATTACATAGTCATGCAGACTGACTAAATTCCTCTTCTATACCATCCAACAGGCGGTCTAGCTTAGAATCCTGCTGGGAATACTTTGCGGCTAATTCTACTTGCTCATAAACTAAGCTAACGGGGATCTCTTTTCTGTCGGGCCCCACATGTCCGACCTCGGCCATGTGATTTGGGTCTGCCTTGGTATACCGCATCTTCACCATGGCCCAGGCTTCTCTGGCACCCTGTCGGCAGGCCGATATCTTCCATAATCGGAAGCGCCGCCGTGCTCCCTTGAGCTTCTCCGCAAGCTCTGCAACGCCCTCTGGCAGGGAGACGGATGACCACAAGGCCTGGGCAACACCCTGCATCACCTGCCGAACTTGTTTGTGCATATGTGACAGCTCAGATAGAAGATCACCCGCAGACCCGGGCATTTCCTCCGCGGGACGTCCCGTCAGCATACCTACAGACATAACGATGTTAGTCGGCTTCTTCGCCGAACTCCTTTAAAAGGATTCGTTCAAGCACTTACTGAAAATGTTGCGCCGAAGCCGCTTATTCTCCTTCTCGGAGTTTGCAAGCTGGCCTCAAACGTCTTTTAGTTCCACGCTCAGCTTAATATTGGTGTCTTGGAGATTGTTTTTCTCTCGCCTAACCTCAGTCAGCACGCGTTTGCCAGCCTCTAGCTGTCACATAACATGCTGGTCCTCTGGATTTTCTCCAGATTCATCTACAACATCTATTGTTAGATCTACAGCCATGCCGCACATTATATGGTAACCATCATTCTTTAAAGTAAATGTTACCAACAGGTGACTTTTTCGGTTCCTGCAATGCGGCCACAGCAGCCCGCAGTTGGGTCTTGCATTCCTCTAGCTCCTGTGACAGCCTAGTATTCTTCTCTGCAAGAACCTGCACAATAAAGATGATCCTTAAATCAGTTCTGTTAACTGTTCCAAGTCTCAGGGGCTACTGATACATATAAATCGTCAGATTTACTTACCCATACATCCTTTACATACTGATCCGTGGCTCTGGCTAGACCATCTTGAGCAGCTCGGAGATACGCCTCTCTAGAATTGAAGGCATCAAATGCCTCTGGTGAGAAACAAGCATCACGGAGTATGGCCCGGCGGCGCCTATGATTCATGGTTCTTTCCACCTTTGAGTTTGTAGTGGATAATCTATCCGCATCCTCTGTAGGGGGATTATCCGGCGCCCGCCACATATCGGCTTCCGCCTCTATGTCCGGTCCTGGCGCCCGGCTGGTGGAAGCGTGATTAGTAACATCACCGGACATATTCCGGCGAGCATTTTTTCTGTTAAAGAAACATGGGCGTCATTACATTTCGAGAAAGACGACAACCACGGAGCGGGGTTTGTCATACCTTTGTGCCGGCGTCTCCGTCCTGACCGCCTTCCTTTTTGGCCTACCCGGCCTCAGTGCCTCTTGTTGGCGCGTCCCGAATGCCTTCCCTGTAAAAAATGCCATGTGTATATGGTGGGTGAAGTGTCTAAAAGGGGATCCTAGTTTTGGAGTTGGGATTTTTGGTTTTTCTTATGTGCGATGCAGGGAGCAGTCCGGGATAGTCGGTCGTAATGGCCACCATGGCATCATCGCAGCTTAACCGATAGAACTGCCGGTCTATCAGCTCCACGAATATAACCGGATCTTCTTCAAGTCCAGAGTCGAGGGCCCGTTCAGGGTCCTCTGGTTGTGGAGAAGGGCTACTGACCTCCTTTATGGCTTTTCGCAGTTCCTGCCGCAAAGTGGCAAGGTGAATACTTACGACAAAGAATGCAGGAAAATGGGAATAGGGAGATATAACTTACCCAGCTTGGAGGATTGTACATGGAGAATCCATCCCGTGGCTTGATGCGGGTGAACTCCTCTTCCTCGCCCTTGAACAATTCAGACAGTTTGCTAAAGCGGCAGCATTGTCCGGACCCTTACGCCCGCAGCGGGTGGCGTCATCCGCCCCGTTATAACACCAGAAGGGGTGCCCATGATATTGAAGTGGTTGCACACCCCGCATTATGCAGATCGACATAACTTCGATTACTGTCAATCCTGATCGAGCCAGTGCATTAATTCGGTTCATCAGATAGAGGACTTCATCATTGTCTTCCACCTGGGGGCTCCGTGGGTGCCAACTTCGGCGTTTCTTCAGAGGAACATTGTTGAACTCAGGAAGACCGCGCCTAACAGGGTCCGGAAGGGGAACATCCTCCATATAAAACCATTCTGAAGGCCAGTCTTCGGATGACTTCTTCGAGTACCGGATAGGTATCCGGTATCGGCGATGTGCCATATTTCGGCTCCGCCCACTTGATAAAGTGACCCCCTCTGTGTGCGAGGGACGAGGCAAAATAGCCTTTTCCACAGCTCAAAGTTAGCCTCGTAGCCCAGGAACAACTCGCAGAGAGCAACATAGCCGGCGATATGTAGGATGGAGGCGGGGGTGAAATTGTGTAATTGGAGGCCATAGAACTCCAGGAGCCCGCGGAGGAACAGATGAATTGGAAATCCGAGTCCCCTTAATAGATAGGGAACAAGGCAGACCCGTTCCCCCATAGAGGGACAGGGAAAGCTCTCCACTTGCTCCCCGCCATTGTAGGTGGCAAGCCCGGCTCGAACGGGCACCATGTATGCCAGATGGAGAAATCCCTTAGTCTGCAGTTCTACTAAACGACTGTGTGGGACTGAACACCTCTCCCAATCACCGGGCTTAGGGCTTCGGGGGTAGGAGGAGGAGCTGCGGAGGTCGGCCATGCTGGAATGGATCTTTCCGGAACGCGCTCTGATGGACTCTCGCTGGGGGAGGATGGTATGGATCGGATCTAAGGATCCCCATCCCTTTAATAGACAATTTATTTATCTGGCTAGGGGGGCGAATGTAAAAACACCCTGGCACCTCGTATTCATTCGACAGACAGGAGAAAGCCATTATTGGGCAAAGAAGCCAAGAGGTCCAAACATTTATGGGACCGGACACTGCTTTACAAACGTTCGAAAGATGGAGAAGAACCCGCCTTGCAATGCCGAAGACAATACTGCGCGCCGGACTCATCGTCATTGAAGCCTGGTTCGGGGGCTACTGAGGGAGTCCTGGATTGGGGGGTATCCAGACAGCCGGATTATATCCTTTGGCCGGACTGTTGGACTATGAAGATAAAAGATTGGACTTCGTCTCGTGTCCGGATGGGACTCTACTTGGCGTGGAAGGCAAGCTAGGCAATACAGATATGTATATCTCCTCCTTTGTCACCGACCTTGTGCAACCCTAGCCCCCTCCGGTGTCTATATAAACCGGAGGGTTTTACTCCGTAGGACAACATACAATCATACCATAGGCTAGCTTCTAGGGTTTAGCCTCTCCGATCTCGTGGTAGATCAACTCTTGTAATACTCATATCATCAAGAATAAATCAAGCAGGACGCCCGAACCTGGGTAAAACATCGTCTCCCCTGCCTCATGTTACCATCCACCTTAGATGCAAAGTTCGGGACCCCCTACCCGAGATCCGCCGGTTTTGACACCGACAGCCTCCGTCTATGCCCATGGTATTTTGAGTGCGTAGTTATGTACGCGCGGTACGTACGCCGCCATTTGGTCGGGACTAAGACAGAGGCCGAATTGCTAGTCGAGCTCCTGACGGGCTGGACCGTCCTACTGTAGATTAGTACGGACTCCTTTGACAGTGTCCGGGAGCTTGGCCGCTGAATTAAGGTTCTGCTTGATAAGGCTGCTCTATACTTCTGCTGCTAGGGCCGCGGTGTGCTCCTCAGTACGGAGGGAGCACTCCGTGTTTCCATTGACTATTATGACACCGCGTGGTCCGGGTATCTTAACTTTGAGATAAGCATAGTGTAGCACTGTATTGAATCGAGCAAATGCAGTTCATCTGAGCAGTGTGTGATAGCCACTGCGGAAGGGGACGATGTCGAAGATCAATTCTTCGCTTCGGAAGTTGTCCGGAGATCAGAAGACAACTTCCAATGTGATTGAACCCGTGTAGCGGGCTTCTGCACCTGGTATTACTCCTTTAAAGGTAGTTTTTGTGGGCTTGATCCTTGATGGGTCGATGCCCATTTTGCAGACTGTATCCTGACAGAGCAGGTTGAGGCTGCTGCCACCATCCATGAGGACTCGCGTGAGGTGGAACCCATCAATGATTGGGTTGAGGACCAATGCGGCTGAACCTCCATGACGGATACTTGTTGGATGATCCCTGCGATCGAAGGTGATCGAACAGGATGACATGGGTTGAATTTTGGGGCAACTAGCTCTATCGCGTAGACGTCCCTGAGCGCTCGTTTGCGCTCCATTTTGGGTATATGGGTAGCGTATATCATGTTCACCATTTTAACCCCCGGGGGGGACTTCTTCTGTCCCCCTGTGTTCGGGGGACGGGGCTCCTCATCGTCATTCTCGCTTTGCGACCCCTTCTCCTTGTCTTCGTCCTTTAACTTGCCGGCCTGTTTAAAGATCCAACAACTCTGGTGGGTGTGATTGGCTGGTTTATCAGGGGTGTCGTGGATCTGACATGGACGATCGAGTATGTGGTCCAACCTGGAAGAGCCCGGATTGTTCCTTTTATATGGCTTCTTCCGCTGACCGGACTTGGAGCCACTGAATCCGGCGTTGACCGCTGTGTCATTAGTATTGTCACCATTGTTTCGACGCTTATGCCTGTTGCGTCGGGGATTGTCGTTGCTATTCTTGGCTTTGGAGGTGACAGGTTCACTTGCATTATGATTGCTATGGGCTAGCCAACTATCTTTGCCCGCACAAAAGTGGGTCATAAGTGTCGTAAGGGACGCCATGGATTTTGGCTTTTCTTGGCCGAGGCGTTGGGCGAGCCATTCGTCGCGGATGCTGTGCTTAGAGGCCGCTAGGGCTTCGGCATCCGGGCAGTCGATGATCACCTTGTCCAGAATTTCCTGGCTGACTCTCCCGGCTGTTGAACTATGTGACTTAAGTCGTCGGCATCCGGAGGTCGGACGTATGTGACTTGGAAGTTGTCGCAGAAGGCGTCTTCCAAGTCCTCCCAGCTGCCAATGGAGTTTTCGGGCAGGCTGTTCAACCAGTGCCTTGCTGGTCCCTTGAGTTTTAGTAGGAGGTATTTGATGGCATGAAGATCATCACCGCGGGCCATATGAATATGGAGAAGGAAGTCCTCAATCCATACTGCAGGGTCTGTTGTTCCATCATATGATTCGATATTTACGGGTTTAAACCCTTCTAGGAATTCATGCTCCATTACTTCATTAGTGAAGCAGAGAGGGTGTGTGGCGCCTCTATATCAGGTTAGGTCGCGACGTAGTTTGGATGGAGTCCGTCTGCGGCTTTTGACCCGGACGTGATTATGCTTGTCATGTTTGGCTTGATAGCCGTCGCCGCATGTCAAGGCACGCCCCCGCGATCTGTAGATCGACCTGGCCGAACCTGCTTTATTCTTCAGGCCTGCCGCAGGTCATATGTGTATCCCCGAACCGTTGTGTCTCTACCTTTACAACAAGGTAGTATGGGCCAGTGATCGTCTTGAGTTGTCGTTTTGTCCCGGCCACGTGGTGGTCGGTCAGCCGCATTACGTGTTGCTGGTACGGGCTCAAGTGCCTCGTCATCAAATTGAGGTAGCAGTTTACGCTTCGGGTAACTTTTGGTTGGGCACACGAGGCCGTATAACTCGGCTTCCAGGACATTAGTCCATCTGTCATTGAGTAGATCTTGATCAGCTTGAAGTTGCTGCTGTTTATTTTTCAGACCCCTTGTAGTGGCTATTAGCCGTTGCTTAAAGTGCTCCTGCTCGAGAGGTTCCTCAGGAACGATAAAGTCTTCGTCGCCGAGGCTCACCTCATCCTTGGAGAGTGGAAGGTAATTACTGTCCTCCGAGTCTTCATTTGCGGCCTGTTCATCAGGGCTAACTTGCCCATCCTCCCGACCCTCTTGTTCAGAGTTTTTCTCGATGGGGTTTTCTTGGTCTTCGGCATCGCCTAGAGTATTGTTGTCTCTCGTGCTGGTATTGCTGTCTTTGCTGTGGTGTGATTTAGAGCGTCGGCGGCGGCGTTTTTGTTGTATCTCGGGAGGTTTATCCTCTACTGGATTTTTCTCATTATCGTCGTGACCCTCCTTGGGTGTATCCACCATGTACATGTCATACGAAGATGTGGTCGTCCAGCGTCCGGTAAACGGAGGTTTTGGGCCTGCTCTTCTTCGGCATCGTCGTCCATACCGTCGATGTCTTCGAAGCCGTAATCGAGCATGTAAGTTAACTCCTCGACAGTGGTGATGAAGTGGGTGGTGGGTGGGACGTAAAATTCCCTGTTCTCAGCCCCTAGTCCGAGCTGGGTGTAGTTCGGACGTTGCTCCTTCGTAATGAGGAGGGATCACATCAAGTCCAGAGCCTCGCTTAAAGGCGAGGTTTGGCCAGGGAGAAGAGAATCCATGGAGTACGGCGGGAAGGGGATTCCTCAGCCGAGCCCACACAATGCTGACTCCGAGAGTTCGGAGCCAGTATCCGAGGAAGAGTCCGACTTTGTGATTGTTGCCAGTGACACTGCTTCCTCCGGCTCTCCCGTACTGGGCCTAGTGGCCACAGATAGTCCGGCGGGTTTAGAAACCCCGTCTTCGGACCTGGCGACACGCTCCGGCTCTAAGGCCAGAGTGGAGGTTGTGGTCGTGAATCCTTGGAAGATCAAGTCTCCTCGGATGTTAGCGACATAATCCAAGTTTCCAAAACTAATCTGGTGACCTGGGGCGTAGCTGTCGATCTGCTCTAGATGGCCAAGCGAATTCGCTTGCAGTGCGAAGCCGCCAAACACAAAGATCTGACCGGGGAGGAAAACCTCCCCCAGGGAAGCATTGCTGCAGATGATTGATGGAGCCATCGAACCTTCTGGTGACTACGCAGCCGAACTCTCAATGAAAGCACCAGTGTCGGTGTCAAACCGGCGGATCTCGGGTAGGGGGTCCCGAACTGTGCGTCTAAGGTCGATGGTAACAGGAGGCAGGGGACACGATGTTTTACCCAGGTTCGGGCCCTCTTGATGGAGGTAATACCCTACGTCCTGCTTGATTGATATTGATGAGTATGGGGATTACAAGAGTTGATCTACCATGAGATCGTTGTGGCTAAACCCTAGAAGTCTAGCCTGTATGATTGTGATTTCCTCTATGGACTAAACCCTCCGGTTTATATAGACACCGGAGGGGCCTAGGTTTATACAAAGTCGGTTACAGAGAAAGGAAATAATACATCCGGATACCAAGCTTGGCATCCACGCAAAGGAGAGTCCCATCCAGACACGGGGAGAAGTCTTCTGTCTTGTATCTTCATAGCCCACTAGTCCGGCCCATGTTACATAGTCTGGACGCCCGAGGACCCCTTAATCCATAACTCCCTCACTTAGCATGTTCTTTTATCTTAACAGGAAAAGGTGGTTTCTCGATGTAAGTAGTAGGAACAATTGGATCAACATTGTAGATGATAGTTTCTTCTTTAGCAACTACCGATTCTTTAATTTCTTCTTTCATAGGGAGATGATATTTAAACCACTTCTCTTTAGGGAGATCAACATGATTATCAAAAGAATCACAGAAAGAGGCTACTATCTCAGAATCAAGTCCATATTTAGTGCTAAACTTTTGAAAAGCATCGGTATTCATAAAAGATTTAACACAATCAAACTTAAGCTTAATACCTGACTCTTTATCTTCGTCGAGTTCCCAATCTTCAAAGTTGCATTTAATTCTTCCCAAGAGGTCCCACCTGAACACAATAGTCTTCTTCATAAAAGAACTAGCACAAGAAGTATCAAGCATGAATTGATCATTACGAGAAAACCGAGCATAGAAGTTCTGAATGATATTTTCTCTCGACAGATCATGATTGGGGCATGAATATAGCATTGAATTAAGTCTCCCCAAGCTAGAGCGATACTTTCTCCTTCACAAGGCCAAAAATTATATATATAATTCTGATCACGATGAACTAGATGCATAGGATAATTTTTAAGATGGAATTCCAATTTCAACCGATTCCAATTCCAAGATCCAATATCATCACATAGCCTATACCATGTTAGTGCCTTTCCCTTAAAAGATAAATGGAAAACCTTCTTCTTAGCTTCATCTCCTGGTAAACCTGCAAGCTTAAACAATCCACAAATTTCATCCACATATATCAAGTGCATATCAGGATGTTCGGTTCCATCTCCTGCATAAGGATTAGCTAGCAGTTCTTCTATCATACCCGAAGCTATTTCATATTTAGTATTTTCAGTAGGTGCAGTGGGTTGAGGGGCAACTAATTGAGGTTCCGATCGAGGTGAAGATACCCCGAACAAACCCCGCAAAGGATTGTTCTCCATAGTAACAAGTGACAATAAATTTCAGCATGTAGTAATAATCTTTCCTTACCAATTTCCACTTACCAAGAGTGCTTCACTCCCCGGCAACGGCTCCAGAAAAGAGCCTTGATGACCCACAAGTATAGGGGATCAATCGTAGTCCTTTTGATAAGTAAGAGTGTTGCATCCAATGAGGAGCAGAAGGAAGTGACAAGTGGTTTTCAGCAAGGTAATGTCTGCAAGCGCTAAAATTGTAAGTAATAGATAATTTGATAGCAGGATAATTTGTAACGAGCACATAACCGTAATGGCAAATAATATGCAGAAAGATAGCCCAATCCTTTTGTGGCAAAGGACACGCCAAAACGGTTTCTTATAATAAGCAAAGTGTTCTTGAGGGCACACGGGAATTTCATCTAGTCACTTTCATCATGTTGGCTTGATTTGTGTTCACTACTTTGATAATTTGATATGTGGGTGGATCGGTGCTTAGGTGTTGTTCTTACTTGAACAAACCTCCTACTTATGATTAACCCCCTTGCAAGCATCCGCAACTAAGAGAAAAGTATTAAGATAGAATCTAACCATAGCATTACACTTTTGGATCCAAATCGGTCCCTTACGAAGTAGCGCATAAACTAGGGTTTAAGCTTCTGTCACTCTAGCAACCCATCATCTAATAACTACTCCACAATGCATTCCCTTAGGCCCAAATATGGTGAAGTTTCATGTAGTCGACGTTCACATGACACCACTAAGGGAATCACAACATACATATTATCAAAATATTGAACACATATCAAGTTCACATGATTACTTGCAACGTGATTTCTCCCATGAACTCGAGAACAAAAGTAACTACTCACAAGTGATAAACATGTTCATGATCAGAGGGGTATTAAATAGCATAATGGATCTGAACATATAATCTTCCACCAAATAAAGCATATAGTGATCAACTACAAGATGTAATCAACACTACTAGTCACCCACAGGTACCAATCTGAGGTACCGGTACAAAGATTGAACAAAAGAGATGAACTAGGGTTTGAGAGGAGATGGTGCTGGTGCAGATGTTGATGAATATTGGCCTCCACAAGATGAGAGGGTTGTTGGTGATGATGATGATGGTGATTTCCCCCTCCGGGAGGGAAGTTCCCTCGGAGCAATCGCTTCACCGGAGGGCAAAAGTGCTCCTGCCCAAGTTCCGCCTCGAGACGGTGGCGCTTCGTCCCGAACGTCCTCTCATTATTTTTTTCTAGGTAAAAATGACTAATATACCAGAAGATGGGCATCGGAGGTGGGCCGAGGAGGTTACAACCCACCAGGGCGCGCTTGGGCTCCCTGGCGCGCCCAGGTAGGTTGTGCCCACCTAGTGGCACCCCTCTGGTAGTTATTTGCTTCAATAATTCTTATTTATTCCATAAAAATTCCTCATGGAGTTTCAGCTCATTTGGAGTTGTGCAGAATAGGTAGCCTGACGTAGCTTTTTCAGGTCTAGATTTCCAGCTGCCGGAATTCTCCCTCTTTGTGTGAACCTTGCATATTATGAGAGAAAATGCATTAGAATTACTCCAAAAAGCATTATTATGCATAAAAACTTTAGAAATAATACTAGGTAAACATGATGCAAAATGGACGTATCACTGACCACCAGGCCCGCGCCATTCTCCCTCCTCCCATGCGCAATGCCGAGTCCGGCTCACGCACGACACCATTTCCGTGTCCAAATCTTCAGGGATTCGCCCCAGGCCTTTCCCCCTCCTCCAAGAACATGTCCCATAAATATCCAAGCTGCCCCCTCGTCCGTTCCCCTCAAACATCAACGGCCGAGGCCACCTAAAACACCCACATGATCACGACAAATCTTTGTGACCGAAGCTATTTCCATCGATGATTCTGACACCGGTGAGCATCTCTGAGACCCCTATCTTCGCTGTTCGACCTCCCTCTTCGCCGTGCATCTATTTGACAGTCCGGATCATGCCGTAGCCTTCCTCTCGAGCTCAACCGAATCTGCCAGAGCACGGGTGTTCGCCAAAGCTTTCCCGACATTGCCCTGCTTGCCACCGACACCCTTGAAGGCGGAAGAACCCACCACCGCGACCCCCTCTCCGAGTCGCACCAGCGGGACTCCACCGCCGTCGCCGGAGCCAACCGGAGCCGCCGCCTCACCACCGTATTCTTCCCTTCCATCGTCTCCTAGCTGTAAGCCGCCATCGCTAATCCCCTCCATTAGATCTAAATCAACATCTTAGATTAGGTATAATCTGAATGGTTAGGTTTTATTTTAGCAGATCAATTGTATTAAACAAACCGTAGGTTTTTCTTTTAATTAGCTGCAATAGCCAAATCACTTAATTACCGACCGTCCGCGGCATAAATCTGCAACAAACTGCCAGCAGCCAACCACAGTGTGCCACGTGGCACCTCTGACATGGTCGGGCAATATTTAGTACTTTCAGATTTCAGATTCTACTCAAAATTTTCTTTTAGCTTAACTTTAGATCTATAACTCCAAATTCAGTGATTCTTTTTCCTACAGGTTCGTATTGATACCCTCTATCCAGTAGGCGCAACAAGTAATATTTTTGAAACTTTAAAAATTGAATTTGATTATATTCAAATTTAAACTTCGTTAGGCCATAATTTGCAATCTACAACTCTATTTGATTTGATTCTTTTTGCAAATCAAAGCTCTTGGCATCTACTTTCTCTTGAAGTCAGAACCACCTAATTTTAATACTGATAAAAATATGTTTTCTATCCAGAAACTGTATTTGATTCTTTTTTGAGTTCCATAAGTCTTTCATTTGGTTTCTTTTTGGATCTTTGAGTGATTACTTATGTGTTGTTATAATTGATTACAATAGATTACTCGGAGTGTGACGAGTAGAATTATCAAGATTATGAGTGTGACGAATCTTCAACAACAGTTCAAGGCAAGTTACACTTTGACCATGCTCCATTTATACCTATGTTTTCTATGCATCGTAGTCCAAATTGAATATCATGTATGAGTAGGATTATGACTATGGCTATGCAATATACACCCAGTAGTTCATTGAGGCAGGTGTGAGATTCATTCTGAGCATGAGAGGCGGTGTATCAAGTAGGGCCAAATAAATGATAACAAATTTATGTTAATGAATTATTTGGGTGGAATGGTTGCATGGTGAGGGGAACCCTGGAGTAATCAGGGATTTTCTCAAGTATCCTGGAGTACCTTTATCAAACAATATTTCATGACTAGAAGCTTGCATGTGTAGCCAAGCTATTATGGGCTCTGGCTTGGTTGATCATTGTAGTGACTATTACCAGGTGGTGCTACGAGAAGTAGTTATAAGTAGGTAGGATGGATACTACCTGGAGGTGTCTTGTGGTGAAAAGTGCGCAAAAGTCAGCAGGGTGTAAAACTAACCGATTAGTCGTGTGCTCGGTTATGGACAATTTGAGCATCTAGAAGTGGGAATTTGAGTGATATGATCACATTAAATTAACATTAACATTAATGGGTTTAATAACTTGGGTACAGATTGAGTGGAGGAACCATCTCAATCATATTATGACAAGCTTTGTAGAAATACATTGATATTCATGATAGTTGGACAAAATCAGCTTTATGCAAATTGAAACATAGAGACTTCCACTATCCAAATTGCATGTAGAAGTAGAACTTTCATACTCTCTTATGGTGTAACTTGCTAGTACATTCAATGTACTAACCTACGCAGCTGTAACTTATCATGTTGCGGGATTTATACGACGAGTAAGTGATGCGTTATAGGGTTATGATGTCTACACTCAACTTTGCCATTGGTGTTAACGAGATTCCACAACCTTTGTTGTTATTTCTGCTGTGTGGACTATAAGGTAATAATATTTACGTTATTTATAACATCTGATATTCTGTTATTTCATCGAGTATTGTGTGTGCTCCCTACTGATCCAGGGATAGCACAGAAGCACAATAGACTTGGATCCTTATTGGAACCGGGTTGCTACAAATCTAATCCGTGGAGCATAAAGAAATTATGATATTTGGGTCTCTGATTTAGTATGAGAATGAATTTTCAGAACTAAATACGCCCCACATGGAAGGGTGGGAAAATTAAAAAATTTATACCTGGCTAGGACATTCAGTTAGCTCATCCATCTCCCTAGAATTATCTGCAACTTTTTTGGCAAGGAAAAACATTAATGCTAGCATATGTAGTATATGAACCGCAAAAAGCATAGTATATCATAGCTACATGTGAATTACTCCCTCCATCCTAAATATAAGTCAAATATAGGTCTTTTTAGAGATTTCAGTAAGAACTACATACCGATGTATATAGACATATTTTGAAGTGCAGATTCACTCATTTTACTCTATATGTAGTTTGGATTGGAATATCTAAAAGGACTTATATTTAGGAATAGAGGTAGTACATGGTAGAGATTCTAGAAAAATTTCTTGTGCAATGTTGGACTTCAGCAGTGCATGCACCTGCACAACAATGCAAGGATAAATAACAGAGAATAGAGGTTGTGTCAACAAATGGGAAAAGCAGCAAGAGAGCGGCTGTATCTGATAAAGGAGCAGTACACAAGTGGAGAGGCGGCCGGAATGATACTAACATGCCGGAGGAGAGTAGTGGTTGAGGAGAAGAGAGAATGGGGCGCCAGGCACAACTACAACGCCCAGAAGCAAACCAGCACTATGATGTCACCATCGCTATGCAAGATGGGCATGTGAGGGGAGGAGGCACTACGAGAGAGAACCAAAGTGAATGCAGAAGGAGGAGCAACCTTAACACGTGAGTCATGCGTTCCCCTAGAACCACATAAATCACAACCATCTTATGAGGATTGAAGGTTAGCCTCCATTAGTGAATGAGGGGCCGCCTAGATAGGTCTTCAGAGCAGCGGCCCATTGACATTTGGGCCTATTGTGACACTCGGAGTTAGGAGCTTAGAAAAGGTCGTGAGGACACGGTTGGACGATGAGATGATCCAGAGAGTTGAGTGAGTTGATCACATGGTGTAGGGTGCCAAATCGTTGTAGAGGCTAGTAGGTCACCCCATTATACTATTTCTGAATTGCTAGCTCTAGAATCACCCCTGCAACTGTTAGGCTCACTTTTATATTTTGCATATTGCCTAGAATTGCTAAGTAGTAATTAAAATTAGTAATTGTACTTCACCCACCCTTTAGGTCTACCTCAATCCTTCAAACTTGTCCAACTTCAGAATTTCTTTTGGAAACCAGTGGGCTTATTTGTCTGCTTACGAAATGTAGGATCAAAAGTATGTCTAGAGGGGGGGGTGATTAGACTACTTGACCAAATAAAAACTTATCTTTAACAATTCTACCAAGTGAAATACACCCGACACGTGCAAGTCTAAGAGTCTTGGCAGCGACAAGTAAAGACTTTGCATATGAATGTAAAGGAGGGATTGGAGATTTCAAACGCAATGGGGACGCAGAGATTTTTGGCGTGGTTCTGATAGGTGGTGCTATCTGCTACTTCTTGAGCTTGCGTTGATTTTTCCCTTAAAGAGGAAAGGGTGATGCGGCAAACTAGAGTAAGTATTTCCCTCATTTTTGAGAACCAATGTATCAATCCAGTACGAGACAACGTGCAAGTCACAAAATACCTGCACAAACAAACACCAACTTGCACCCAACGCGATAAAGGGGTTGTCAATCCCTTCACGGCTATTTGCAAAGTGAGATCTGATAGAGATGGATAAACAGTAAAGTAATAATTTTTGGTATTTTTGGTTTATGGAACGGAAAGTAAAAGATTGCAAAGAAAGTAAATAGGAAACTAAAATAGTAGATCAGAAACTTATATGATGGAAAATAGAAGATTATATGATGGAAAATAGACCCGGGGGCCATAGGTTTCACCAGAGGCTTCTCTCAAGATAGAAAATATTATGGTGGGTCAACAAATTACAGTGGAGCAATTGATAGAAAAGCGCAAAGTTATGACGATATCTAAGGCAATGATCACGAATATAGGTATCACATCCGTATCAAGTAGACTGACTCCTGCCTGCATCTACTACTATTACTCCACACATCGACCGACTCATGCCTGCATATAGAGTATTAAGTTCATGAAGAACGGAGTAACACTATATCGTAAAAGTCATATAACACTATATCGTCAACGAACGTTAAGCGTGCGGACCCTACGGGTTTGAGAACTATGTAGACATGACCGAGACACTTCTTCGGTCAATAACCAATAGTGAAACCTGGATTCCCATATTGGTTCCTACATATTCTACAAAGATCTTTATCGGTTGAACCGTTGTGACAACATACACAATTCCCTTTGTCCATCGGTATCTTACTTGCCCGACATTCAATCATCGGTATCTTCATAACTTTTTCAGTGTCATTACCGGCAAGTCTCTTTACTTGTTCTGTAATATATCATCTCGTCACTAACTCCTTAGTCATTTACTTGCAAGCTTATGATGTGTATTACCGAGAGGGCCCAGGGATACCTCTCCGATACTCGGAGTGACAAATCCTAATCTTTATCTATGCCAACTCAACAAACACCTTTGAAGATACCTATAGAGCATCTTTATGATCACCCAGGTACGTTGTGATGTTTGATAGCACACAAGGTATTCCTCTGGTATCCGGGAGTTGCATAATCTCATAGTCGAAGGAATATGTATTTGACATGAAGAAAGCAATAGCAATAAACTGAATGATCAATATGCTAAGCTAACAGATGGGTCTTGTCCATCACATCATTCTCCTAATGATGTGATCCCATTATCAAATGATAACACATGTCCATGGTTAGGAAACCTTACTAGGGACACGGTATTTGTTTATGTATTCACACATTGATACGTCTCCAACGTATCTATAATATTTTATTGTTCCATGCTATTATATTATCTATTTTGGATGTTTTATATGCGTTATTATGCTATTTTATATTATTTTTGGGACTAACTTATTAACCTAGAGCCCAATGGCAATTTCTGTTTTTCCTTGTTTTTGAGTTTCGCATAAAAGGAATATCAAACGGAGTCCAAACGGAATAGAACTTTGCGATGATTTTTCTTAGACCAGAAGACACCCAAGGGACATGGAGTCCAAGTCAGAAGAGCCGCGAGGCGGTGGCAAGGGTGGAGGGTGCGCCCTAGGGGGCGCTACCTTGTGGGCCCCTCAGGACTCATCTGACCTAGCTCTTCGTCCTATATATTCACATATATTCCAAAACCCTTTAGGGGAGCCACAAAAACACTTTTCCATTGCCGCAACGTTTTGTGTCTGTGAGATCCCATCTTGGGGCCTTTTTCGGCAATCTGCCGGAGGGGGATTCGATCATGGATGGCTTCTACATCAACCCTATTGTCCTTCCGATGAAGAGCTTTTCTATGAATTGCTCGACAGTAATTTGTTCACCCACCCTATTATTTGCCTTCATGCGAGAAGCCTCTAGCGAAACCTATGGCCGCCGGGTCTATTTTTCATCATATTAGTTTCCGATCTACTATTTCGCAATCTTTTATTTTCAGATCTATAAACCAAAAAACCAAAAATATTTTATATTTTGTTTAGTTTTACCTATCTCTATCAGATCTCACCTTTGCAGTTGGCCGTGAAGGGATTGACAATCCCTTTATCGAGTTCGGTGCAAGTGTTTGATTGTTTGTGCGGGTGCATAGATTGGGGACTTGCTTGTACCTCCTACTGTATTGATACCTTGGTTCTCTAACTGAGGGAAATACTTATCTCTACTTTGCTGCATCACCCTTTCCTCTTCAAGGGAAAAACCAACACAAGCTCAAGAAGTAGCAGGAAGAATTTCTGGCACCATTGGGGGGGGGGGGAGGTCTACATCAAGCCTACCAAGTACCCTTCATAAAATCTCTTCCCTTGCATTACATTATTTGCCATTTGCCTCTCATTTCCCTCTCCCCCACTTCTAAAACCATTTTCAGAAAAAACACAGAAAGATTTGACTTTTTATTCGCCCTTCTTCCGTTTGCCTTTTCGTTTGCTTTTTGTTTGCTTGTGTGTTAGATCGCTTGTCTTGCTTTCATGGTTAGAACTTCCATCATTGTTAGCTCTCCCGAGAATGAGGTCCTTAATTTTAAGCAAATCAAGGGATAAAATTTAAAGGATGCTCGGTATAGAATTTGCAATGCTCAGAAGAGATCTACTCGAAAGCAATCTACTACCGTTCTCCTTCGCAATCTTTATGTGGGCGTTACTCCTTGGAATAGATATGTTTTGGATACCATTACCAGGGGAAATTTCTTGGGGAGTCATACTTTTGATGCTTATAATGCTATGATAGATTCGTTAGGCCCACCACCTCTTATGGTTAATGAATCTGTTTTAACCTTGGAACATGTGATGCAAAGGCTTGATATTATTGAGAATAAAATTCCTACCATAGAGTTGATTGAAAACTTGGATAATAAGATTCATAATCATATTACTCAATATGGATCTAAGGTAGGAGTCACTTTAAAGAACCTTAGGGAAAAGGAACCCATAGTTAATGAAAAGATAGATCAAGATTCTACTAGAATTGGCAAACTAGAAGATATTATTACCAACTTGGGTTCCGCTTTTTCCTCCGTTAAAACTACTCAAATTTTTCCTCCTACTAAGGCCGCAAAGTTTATTTATGTTCCTAAGAACAAGGGTGAATCTTCTAGTAAAGGAAACAAAGATCTCAAAATGATAATTGTTCACCCTAATCTTTTCGATATCATTAAGGAACCAATTGCCACGAGCGAATTTCTTGATTTCTTGACTAGGAGTATGATTACTGATAAGACCCAAGAATCTCCTAAGGTTTATAAGTGTGCAATTGAAGAGTTGCATACCAAAGATGAAAATACCTAGATCTATTGCATTATGCCTAGCTAGGGGTGTTAAACAATAGCGCTTGTTGGGAGGCAACCCAATTTTATTTTTGTTCTTACTTTTTGGTTCCGTTTTCAATAAATTTTTCATATTTCCTCTGGTTAGATGTTTTTTATGTTTTAATTAGTGTTTGTGCCAAGTAAGACCTTTGGGATGGCTTACAGTGATAGTTGATTTGATCTTGCAGAAAAACAAAAAAAATTGCGCCCAGAAAAATAATTTACATTTTTAATAGAAGCGTGATAAAATACTAATTCTTTTTTCAGAAGATTAAGATACAAATTTCTCTATTGTCCTAAATTTTCAGAATCTTTGGAGTTACAAAAGTATTCAAGATTTACAGATTGCTACAGACTGTTCTGTTTTTGACACATTCTGTTTTCTATGTGTTGTTTGCTTATTTTGATGAATCTATGGGTAGTATCGGGGGGTATGAACCATGGAAAAGTTGGAATATAGTAGATATTACACCAATATAATGAAGAATGAGTTCACAATAGTACCTTAAGTGGTGATTTATTTTCTTATACTAAGCGATCTCATGAGTTTTCTGTTGAGTTTTGTGTTGTGAAGTTTCAAGTTTTGGGTAAAGATTTGATGGACTATGGAATAAGGAATAAGGAGTGGCAAGAGCCTAAGCTTGGGGATTACCAAGGCACCCCAAGGTAATATTCAAGGACAACCAAGAGCCAAAAGCTTGGGGATGCCCCGGACGACATCCCCTCTTTCGTCTTCGTCTATCGGTAAGTTTACTTGAGGCTATATTTTCATTCACTACATGATATGTGTTCTGCTTGGAGCATCTTGTATGATATGAGTCTTTGCTTTTTAGTTTGCCACAATCATGCTTGATACGTCTCCAACGTATCTATAATTTTTTATTGTTCCATGCTATTACATTATCTGTTTTGGATGTTTATATGCATTATTATGCTATTTTATATTATTTTTGGGACTAACTTATTAACCTAGAGCCCAGTCCTAGTTTCTGTTTTTCCTTTTTTTTGAGTTTCGCAGAAAAGGAATATCAAACGGAGCCCAAACGGAATAAAACTTTGTGATGATTTTTTTGGGACCAAAAGACACCCAGGGGACTTGGAGTCCAAGTCAGAAGAGCTGCGAGGCGGCGACAAGGGTGGAGGGTGCGCCCTAGGGGGGCACCCCCTACCTTGTGGGCCCCTCAGGACTCATCTGACCTAGATCTTCGTCCTATATATTCACATATATTCGAAAACCCTTCAGGGGAGCCACGAAACCACTTCTCCACCACCACAACCTTCTGTACCTGTGAGATCCCATCTTGGGGTATTTTCAGGCAATATGCCGGAGGGGGATTCGATCACGGAGGGCTTCTACATCAACCCTATTGCCCTTCCGATGAAGCGTGAGTAGTTTACCTCAGACCTATGGGTCAATAGCTAGTAGCTAGATGGCTTCTTCTCTCTCTCTTTGATTCTCAATACCATGTTCTCCTCGACGTTCTTGGACATCTATCTGATGTAATCTTCTTTTGTGGTGTGTTTGTCGAGATCTGATGAATTGTGGATTTATGATCATATTATCTATGAATATTATTTGAATCTTGTCTGAATTCTTATGTGCATGATTTGATATCTTTGTATTTCCCTTCGAATTATTGGATTGGTTTGGTCAACTATATTGTTTTTTCTTGCAATGGGAGAGGTGCTTAGTTTTGGGTGCAATCTTGCGGTGTCCTCACCCAGTGACAAAGTAGGAGTAGCGAGGCACGTATTGTATTGTTGCCATCAAGGATAAAAAGATGGGGTTTTCATCATATTGCTTGCTTTTATCCCTCTACATCATGTCATCTTACTTAATGCGTTACTCTGTTCTCTTGAACTTAATAATCTAGATGCATGTAGGAGTCGGTCGATGTGTGGAGCAATAGTAGTAGATGCAGGCAGGAGTCGGTCTACTTGACATGGACGTGATGCCTATATGCATAATCATTGCCTTGGATATCGTCATAACTTTGCACTTCTCTATCAATTGCTCGACAGTAATTTGTTCACCCATCGTATTATTTGCCTTCATGAGAGAAGCCTCTAGTGAAACCTGTGGCCCCCGAGTCTATTTTTCATCATCTTAGTTTCCGATCTGCTATTTTGCAATCTTTTATTTTCCGATCTATAAACCAAAAAAACCCAAAAATATTTTATCTTTTGTTTAGTTTTATCTATCTCTATCAGATCTCACCTTTGCAATTGGCCGTGAAGGGATTGACAACCCCTTTATCGCATTGGGTGCAAGTGTTTGATTGTTTGTGCAAGTGCATAGATTGGGGACTTTCTTGTACCTCCTACTGGACTGATACCTTGGTTCTCTAACGGAGGGAAATGCTTATCTCTACTTTGCTGCATCACCCTTTCCTCTTCAAGGAAAAAAAACAACGCAAGCTCAAGAAGTAGCACATATGTATTTAAGTTTCCGAACAATACAATTCTAGCATGAATAATAAACCTTAATCATGAATAAGGAAATATAAAGTAACAACTTTATTATAGCCTCTAGGGCATATTTCCTTCAGTCTCCCACTTGCACTAGAGTCAATAATCTAGATTACATTGTAATGAATCTAACACCCATGGAGTCTGGTGTTGATCATTTGCTCGCGGAAGGGGCTTAGTTGACGGGTCTGCTACATTTAGATCCATATGTATTTTGCAAACTTCTATGTCTCCATCCTTGACCTTTTCACGAATGGAGTTGAAGCGACTCTTGATGTGTTTAATCCTCTTGTGAAACCTGGATTCCTTCGCCAAGGCAATTGCTCCAGTGTTGTCACAAAAGATTTTCATTGGATCCGATGCACTGGGTATGACACCCAGATCGGATATGAACTCCTTCATCCAGACTCCTTCATGAGCTGCTTCCAAAGCAGCTATGTACTCCGCTTCACACGTAGATCCCGCCATGACGCTCTGCTTGGAACTAGACCAACTGACAGATCCACCATTCAATATAAACACGTATCCGGTTTGTGATTTAGAGTCATCCAAATCAGTGTCGAAGTTAGCATCAACGTAACCATTTACGACGAGCTCTTTATCACCTCCATAAACGAGAAACATATCCTTGGTCCTTTTCAGTTACTTTAGGATGTTCTTGACTGTTGTCCAGTGATCCACTCCTAGATTACTTTGGTACCTCCCTCCAAACTTATGGCAAGTCACACATCAGGTCTGGTACACAGCATAGCATACATGATATAGTAGAACCTATGGCTGAGGCATAGGCAATGACTTTCATTTTCTCTCTATCTTCTGCAGTGGTCGGGCTTTGAGTCTGACTCAACTTCACACCTTGTAACACATGCAAGAACCATTTCTTTGACTGATCCATTTTGAACTTCATCAAAACTTTATCAAGCTATGTGCTTTGTGAAAGTCCTATTAAGCATCTTGGTCTATCCCTATAGATCTTGATGCCCAATATATAAGCAGCTTCACCGAGGTCTTTCATTGAAAAATTCTTATTCAAGTATCCTTTTATGCTATCCACAAAATATATATTATTTCCAATCAATAATATGTCATCCACATATAATACAATATGTCATCCAGATATAATTTGCTATCTAGAAATTCTTTAAATACATGCTTCACCATAAGTCTGTATAAAACCATATGCTTTGATCACCTCATCAAAGTATATATTCCAACTCCGAGATGCTTGCACCAGTCCATGGATGGATTGCTGGAGCTTGCACACTTTGTTAGCACCTTTAGAATCAACAAAACCTTTGGGTTGAATCATATACAACTCTTCTTTAAGAAATCCATTAAGGAATGCAGTTTTGATGTCAATTTGCCAAATTTCATAATTATAAAATGCGGCAATTTCTAACATGATTCGGACTGACTTAAGCATCCCTACAGGTAACAAGGTCTCATCGTAGTCAACCCCTTGAAGTTGTCAAAAACCTTTCGCGACAAGTCAAGATTTGTAGATGGTGACATTACCATCAGCGTTTGTATTCTTCTTGAAGATCCATTTATTCTCAATGGCTTGCCGATCATCGAGAAAATCCACCAAAGTCCACACTTTGTTCTCATACATGTATCCTATCTCAGATTTCATGGCCTCAAGACATTTATATGGTGTCATCTCAACGGATTTCGATGGTGCCCTATTTAACATGAATGCGACAGTCTCGAATGCATAACCCCAAAACGATAGTGGTAAATTGATAAGAGACATCATAGAACGCACCATATCCAATAAAGTACGATTAAGACATTCGAACACATCATTATGTTGTGGTGTTCCATGTGGCGCGAGTTGTGAAACAATTCCACATTGTTTTAAATGAAGGCCAAAGTCGTAACTCAAATATTCACCTTCGTGATCAGATCGTAGAAACTTTATTTTCTTGTTACGATGATTCTTCACTTCACTTTGAAATTCTTTGAACTTTTCAAATGTTTCAGACTTGTGTTTAATCAAGTAGATATACCCATACCTACTCAAATAATCTGTGAAGGTTAGAAAATAACGATACCCGCAGCATGCCTCAACACTCATCAGACCGCATATATCGGTATGTATTATTTCCAATAAGTCATTAGCTCGCTCCATTGTTCTAGAGAACTGAGTTTTATTCATCTTGCCCATGAGGCATGGTTCGCAAGTATCAAATGATTCATAATCAAGTGATTCCAAAATTCCATCTGTATGGAGTTTCATGCGCTTTACACCAATATGACCTAAACGGCAGTGCCACAAATATGTTGCACTATCATTATCAACTTTGCATCTTTTGGCATCAATATTATGAATCTGTGTATCACTACTATCGAGATTCGACAAGAATAGACCATTCATCAAGGGTGCATGACCATAAAAGATATTACTCATATAAATGGAACAACCATTATTCTCTGATATAAATGAATAACCATCCTGCACTAAACAAGATCCAGATATAATGTTCATGCTCAATGCTGGCACCAAATAACAATTATTCAGGTCTAAAACTAATACCGGAGGTAGATGTAGAGGTAGCGTGCCAACGGTGGTCACATCGACCTTGGAACCATTCCTGACGCACATCATCACCTCTCCCTTAGCCAGTATTCGTTTATTCCGCAGCTCATGTTTCGAGTTACAAATATGAGCAACTGAACTAGTATCAAATACCCAGGCGCTGCTACGAGCATTGGTAAGGTACACATCAATAACATGTATATCAAATATACCTTTGTTCACATTGCCATCCTTCTTATCCGCCAAGTATTTGGGGCAGTTCCGCTTCCAGTGACCAGTCCCTTCGCAGTAGAAGCACTCAGTTTCAAGCTTTGGTCTAGCTTTGGGCTTCTTCCCGGGAGTGGCAACTTTCTTGTCATTCTTCTTAAAGCTCCCTTTCTTTCCCTTGCCCTTTTTCTTGAAACTAGTGGTCTTGGTAACTATCAGTGTCAAAACCGGCGGATCTCGGGTAGGGGGTCCCGAACTGTGCATCTAAGGCAGATGGTAATAGGAGGTAGGGGACATGATGTTTTACCCAGGTTCGGGCCCTCTTGATGGAGGTAAAACCCTACGTCCTGCTCAATATATTCTTGATGATATGGGTATTACAAGAGTTGATCTACCACGAGATCAGAGAGGCTAAACCCTAGAAGCTAGCCTATGGTATGATTGTCTGTTGTCCTACGGACGAAAACCCTCCGGTTTATATAGACACCGGAAGGGGTTAGGGTTATACATGGTCGGTTACAAAGGAGGAGATATCCATATCCGTACTTCCTAGCTTGCCTTCCACGCCAAGTAGAGTCCCATCTGGACACGAGACGAAGTCTTCAATCTTGTATCTTCATAGTCCAACAGTCCGGTCAATGGATATAGTCCGGCTGTCCAGAGAACCCCTAATCCAGGACTCCCTCAGTAGCCCCTGAACTAGGATTCAATGACGATGAGTCCGGCGTGCAGTGTTGTCTTCGGCATTGCAAGGCGGGTTCCTCCTCCGGATACACCACAGAAGAGTTCGAATAAAAGGATAGTGTCCGACCCTGCAAAATAAGTGCCACATACCACCGTAGAGAGAATAATATTTCCATAAATCTAATCTGCTGGCACATTTTGGCAACATGACATCATGCCATGGCTCGGTGATTATTCAAACCATTTTTCTTTAGCTAGCCTCGCACATAACGCAAGGCAGTTTCTTGACACGTCTTGTCAAAGCAGATATCGTGTCCCCCTTATTACGGGATTCTCATCAATACGGGCGTGGGTAACCCAACCGCGCCATCAATTATGGCGCTTGGGGGATAAGCGAGTTTTACTAGGCTAGTGGGGGCGCATATTTTCGACCGCCCTTATAAAGGGATAAGGTTTATCCTTTTCTACCCACGCCTTCTTCATCCTTGCTCATCCATTCTCGCACACTCGATCTCCAACACCCAAGTCCACATCCTTCTCCTCAACCTTCTCCAAACATGTCCGGAGCAGGAGGCAAGTGGATGGCTTCCTCCATCACGGAGGGATACATCAAAAAGCTGCGTGGAGCCGGATACTTATCCGCGAATATCGCGCATTGACTGCCCGCTGCGGGGCAGATCGTCCCTACCCCGGAACTTCATGAGAGGGTAGTCATCCTCCACCACTTCCTCCGCAGACTGGGGTTTCCCCTCCATCCATTCGTCCGTGGTCTTATGTTCTACTACGGGCTGGACTTTCATGATCTAGCCCCGAACTTCATCCTCAACATTTCGGCATTCATCGTCGTGTGTGAGTCTTTCCTCCGCATCCGGCCCCACTTCGGCATGTGGCTGAAGACCTTCAATATCAAGCCGAAGGTGGTGGGAGGCCAACAAGCAGAATGCGGCGGAGCCATGGTGGGCAAGATGCCCAATGTTATATGGCTTGAAGGCTCCTTCGTGGAGACCATAAAGGGGTGGCAATCGGCATGGTTCTACATCATCGAGCCGCGCGACACCAACTAGGTGGCGGCCCCCGAGTTTCGATCCGGAATCCCCACGCGGCTCACCTCCTGGAAAGAGAAGGGCCTATCCTGGGGTTCATCGGTGGAGCTGGACGGACTCCAGAAATGTATTCGGAATATGGCAAGCAAGAAGCTCAAGCTTGTCAACATAGTCCAGGTCATGCTCTTCCGCCGGATCCTCCCGTGTCAACAACGGGATTTCAACTTGTGGGAGTTCGACCCGGCCCAGCACTAGACTCTGAGCGAGCTCTTCGACACGACGCACAAGGATGTCTGGAGGGTGCTGTTCAAGGGTGCCGAGGTCCCTCCCTCTCTCATCGAGGACCGCGGGCTAAGCGCGAAGCGCCCTGCGAATCCGGTAAGTTTTTGTACATCTGGTAGGATTTTTACTTCCCATAGCTTAACCACGCGCGGTGTCTGAGCTCCCGTGCCTTTGACAGGACTGGGTGGGGGCATCGGAGAAGATCGACTGTCCGGCCCCTCTGCCCGAAGACACTGCGGACGCTCTCCTGACGGAGATGCTGACTCCGGCTCCTTACAAGGTGCCGGAGAAGACCAAGAAGAAGTCCAAGGGAACCCGAAAGAGTTCCCGGCGCCAGGTGATATCGGACTCATCGTCGGATGAATCCGCGACGCACTCCTCCCCCGAAGACGAGGAGGAAGATGAAGATGCTCCCCCTTCAGTCGGGGGAGACAAGAAAAGGAAGGCCGCCCCGACCGGGGGGGCGAAGGGTTCAAGAAGGGGAGGACCCTCCTTCCCGACTACTCCACCACCGCCGCCGAAGGTGAAGACGAGTGGCTGCTCAGGGCCAAGCCCCTGCGAAGTCGTAAGTATTTGGATATCGGAGTAACTCATAGCATACCTTTGTCGCACTGCTTCTCCTAACGCCGAATATGATTATGTAGACCACCCCAAGCCCGTATCGACGTATCGTCGTCGGGCGGCTCCTTGGACTTGTCGGATATGGATAGTGATCCACTTCCAACCGCCACCTCCCCTTGCCCTACGGATAATGCCAAGGTATTGTCTCAATAGGCACCGGGTCGAGGGGAGACAATCCCGGAGGCGCCTCAAGGCGACCTTCCGGACTCCGGGAGCAGAGGGAGTAAGGCTCCCGAGGGCTCCGAGTTCGGCCCTCACCCGAACACCGCGCCGGAACCTCTAGTGGTTCCGGACTCAGGCAGGCAACCTCCTTCCAAAAGGGGCAAGACGCCTGTGTCGGTGGCCTCTGTCCATCCAGAGGCACCGGACAATCTACTGGGAGCGCTTCCATAGAAGAAGAGCACCACACTATTATGAGTGCGGTGATCTAGAAGTTTCAGTCCGCCAAGAGCGGACTGACTGAAGCCCGTGCCAGCCTTCTAACAGGCTTTGAGGTAAGTATTTGAAATATAGGAAAAATATTACCGCATAGACAGTAGCCCCTGATGCTCTGTCTGGTGTTCAAAAAGAAAAGCCGAATAGAGGATCAACTAATATCTGCAGGAGTCTAATATAAGTATGTCTATATGCGTATGCAGGCTTCGCTGCTGACCTCTGCCGCACTGACTGCGGAGGTCGCCGTACTGAAGCAGGACCTCGAAGTGTCCAAGAAAGAGCTCGGCCTTGCCAAGAGGCAGCTCAAGAAGAACAAAGGTAAGTAATATCTAGTCTATAGATATATATATATACAAAAAGGATGCGATTGCAAAATGACAGGATCATCTTTAATTTGCCAGGGGCCACGACCGAGGTGGCAACCCTGAAGCAAGCGCTATTCGAGGCCGAAAACAAAGCGGCCCAGGAGTGCACCAAGCGGGAAAAACAAGAGGCACGGGTGGGCGAGGTGCAGCAAGAGCTCCATGCTCTCGTGACGAAGCACGAGGCGTTGGAGCTTGACTTGAAGACGCGAGAGTCCGAGCTTGCCGCGGCCCTTGAGAGTGCAAAGAGTGCCAAGGCTGAAGCCCAAAAGGCCCTCTAGGATATTGATGCGATGAAGAAGATGTCGGCGGGTAAGGCATTCACTATGCAAAGCAAGCATGTGAAAGTAAATTACTTGTTACTTACCCGAGTCCAGAGCTCTCCAGGAGCATTTGCAGATTTGCCCCGCAGCGTGTCGGATCCCGCACAGTTTTACCAGGCCGAGGAGGGGAGTTCAACGGAGAAGTTGTTCTGGTCTCAGTATACTGGGACCGAACACCCGATGCCTCTGAGCGACCAGCTGAAGCAATTGGTCGAGCTGCACAAGGCGTCCGAACAGGCCAAGAAGGGCTTTATAGTCCGGATGTGGCCTGGCGACGCCCTTCCCAACAGCTACTTCGGCCTGGTGAGGCGGCTAGTGGATGCCTGCCCACGACCGGAACTCATTAAGCGGTCCATCTGCATCGAAGGTGCACGCCGGGCTTTTGCCTGTGGGAAGGTGCACTGGGCCAAGATGGACGCCGTGAAGCTGGTGAAGGAAGGGCCGCCGCAGGGCAAGGAGCATCGCCACCCCGAGATGTACTATGAGAATGTCCTAAAGGGTGCCCGTCTTGTAGCGGACGAGTGTGCGAAAGATGTAATTTTTGAATAAACTTGCTCGTGTAATCCTGTATTATGAAAACTTGTTCATATGCGCTATGCAACGCTTGTTTGAATTTAAAATATTGCCTTCTTTTCGGCTGTTTATCAAATCTGAGAGATGGCTAGTCGTCGGCTTCTGCCCCCGCGCCACGAGTGCTGGGGTGTTCAGGATAAACCTGAGCAGTCTTGTTCCCATTTTTGGGTCCATCGAGGGAGGTGCTCAGCACAACGAACAAGGCAATCGGACTATAATGCATTATCACTCTCACTTAGCCATAGAATTCTATAATTTTAAATTTCGGTGAAGCCCCTAGTATTCGGAAGGCCGATTTCAGGGTGCTATACACGCCTTAAGCCGGACAGGGCCGACTCCTCGCTCTAAGCGGCATAAGTCTTTAGGGACTAGAAACCTCTCGAACAGCGACCAGTCTCTCGCCTTATCATGACAGTCAGTTTTAGCTTTCTCTACTGAGGTGCTTAGCCCAGCAGAACCAGGGCACAATCGCAGTAGTTCTCCCAGTGCTACCTTAGCAGATATAGCGGGATGTAAGGTACCAAAACATGGGAGCCGGGCAAACCCAACTATTGACCCAAGACATGATTCGGAGCTGATGCATATAATACTATAAGTTCGGGGTGCCGCACTGTCGAAAGTGTTCGGATTTCTCACGCCGTATTATGGGGTATGCCTAAGCCCCTAGCGTATTGGCCGTACCAGAATGTACGGGTGCTAGATGTCATGAATGAACATATATATATATATATATATAAAGGAAGAATGCAATAATGGTCTTAATGCTATGCCTTGTTTATTCAAAAGGTGCGTTAAAGCAGAATGATACAAGTAGTGCGATAAGCAAAAAGTAGGACTGTTTGACATGTCCCTTCTAAGGGCAAGCTGAGGAATAGTATTAAAGCAAATATTTCACTCGTTATCGTTATCCACCTGGGAGTTCCGTGGTGTGACGTAGCTTTCTACCTCCTTGGTTGCTGCATCATGTGTTTGGCAATCATGCTGCCGGACAGGGTTTCCAGAGATTAAAGTCCTGAAAGAGAAAAATAACAAAGCGGGAAGCCCCTAGTGTGGTTTAAGCCGCGTCATGGGGCGTGCCGTAGTCGTGCCCCCTCCCCACCTATGCCCATGGTATTTTTAATGCGTAATTATGTACACGTGGCACGGATTTTGCCGTTTGGCTGGGACCAGGGTGGGGGCTGCATCCCTGAGCGGATACTAGTGGGGTGGTCCCTGCGATCGAAGGTGATCGGATAGGAGGACCATGGGTTGAACTTTGGGGCGACTGGCTCCAACGCATATACGTCCCTGAGCGCACGCTTCCGCTCCCTCTTGGGGATGTGGGTTGCGTATATCATGTTCACCATCCGCACTTGTGGGGGGAACCTCTTCTGTCCTCCGGTGTTCGGCTGCCGGAGCTCCTCCTCGTCATCGCTATGTGACCCCTTATCTTTGTTTTCGGCATTTAACTTGCCGGCCTGCTTGAACACCCAACAATCCCTGTTGGTGTGGTTGGCTGGCTTGTCGGGGGTGTCGTGTATTTGACATGAGCGAACGAGTATACGGTCCAAACTGGACGGGCTCGGAGTGCTTCTTTTGAATGGCTTTTTCCGCTGACTGGGTTTAGAGCCTATGAATCCGGCATTGACTGTCGTATCCTCGGTATTGTCGCTATTAATGCGGCACTTATGTTTATTGCGACGTGACCTGCCGTTGCCGTCTTTGGTATACGAAGTACCATGGTTCTTTGATATGTTATTGCTGTGAGCCAACCAGCTGTCCTCTCCCGCACAGAAGCGGGTCATGAGTGTCGTGAGGGCTGCCATAGATTTCGGCTTTTCCAAGCCAAGGTGTCGGGCGAGCCATTCATCGCGGATGTTGTGCTTGAAAGCTGCTAGGGCCTCTGCATCCGGACAACCGACGATTTGATTTTTCTTTGTTAGGAACCATGTGCAGAATTGCCTGGCCGATTCCTCTGGCTGCTGAATTATGTGGTTCAAGTCATCGGCATCTGCTGGTCGCACATAAGTGCCCTGAAAGTTGTCGAGGAATGCGGCTTCCAGATCTTCCCAACAGCCAATGGACTTTGCTGGCAAGCTGTTGAGCCAATGCCGAGCTGGTCCTTTGAGTTTGAGTGGGAGGTATTTGATGGCGTGTAGGTCACCACTGTGGGCCATGTGGATGTGCAAGAGGAAATCCTCAATCCATACCGCAGGATCTGTTGTGCCGTCGTATGATTCTATATTTACGGGTTTGAAACCGTCTGGGATTTGATGATCCATTACTTCGTCTGTGAAGCATAAGGGGTGTGCGGCGCCTCTGTACTGGGCTATATCGCGATGCAGGTCAAATGAGTCTTACCCGCTGTGTTCGGCCCGGCCAGACTTACTTTTACTGTATCCGGCGTGACGATTATCGTCTCGCATAGTGGCGCGCCCTCGTGATCCATAGATCGATCTTGCATGTTATGATTTGTCCTCCAATATGTCTCGCAGGTCTGGAGTATTTCCCCATGCCTTTTTATTTGAATGGCGTCGGGGTGCGGGCTGAGCTTTTGGCTGGAATGCCTCTCTGTCGTGGCCACGAGGTGGCCGGTCAGCCGCGTCATACGCCGGGGATGTAGGTTTCGGTGCTTCCTCCTCCAGTCGGGGTAGCAACCTGCACTTTGGGTAATTCTTGGAGGGGCGTTCGAGTTTATGTTCCTCGGCTGCCAGGACTTCAGTCCATCTGTCAGCTAGCAAATCTTGATCCGCTTGAATCTGCTGCTGTTTTTTCTTAAGGCTATTTTCCGTGGCTATAAGCCGGCGCTTGAAGCGCTCTTGTTCGACGGGATCCTCTGGCACGACGAATTCATCATTGTCGAGGCTTGCCTCATCTTCGGAGGGAGGCATGTAATTATCATCCTCCACCTCTCCATCTGCCGCTCTCTCAGGAGGGCTGGCTTCTCCATCCTCCTGCTCTAAATCTTGCTGGAGGGGATTGTTGTTGCCTTCGGCACTGTCCGGAGTGCTATTATCTCCGGTGCCGGTATCACCGCTTTTGCCTTGGCGGGACTTAGAGCGGCGCCGCTGACGCCAGTGCTTGGGTTGCTTCTTGGAGGGGTCATCCTCCGCTGTCCCGTTGCCATTGCCTTCTTTGGGTGTGTCCACCATGTATATGTCATATGATGAGGTGGCTGTCCAGTGCCCTGTGGGCAGTGGTTCCTCTTCACCTCCCGCATCGTCGTCCATACCGTTGATGTCTTCGGAGTCGAAGTCGAGCATGTCGGTTAGGTCATCGACAGTGGCTACTAAGTGGGTGGTGGGTGGGCGGTGAATTTCTTCGTCATTCGCATCCCAATCCTGCCGGACGTAGTTCGGCCAGGACTCTCCTGACAAGGAGAGAGACCTTAATGAGTTCAGTATGTCGCCAAAGGGCAAGTGCTGAAAAATATCTGCGGAGGTAAACTCCATGATCAGCGCCCAATCGGATTTGACAGGAACGGGCGCAGGCGGTTCAGAGTCCGTGGCCGGAGAAGGATCCGGCAGTTTGGCAACACGGCTCTCGTGAAGGGTAAGGTCGATATTCGGCTCAATCGTCACAAAGGATATGGCCTCCGTGGCGGGGTCTATCCACCCGTCCATGGATGGTGCAACTGGCTCCGAATTGAGGGTCGGAGCAGCTTCCGGTGCGATTTCTTGAACACTGTCCGATGGTAGAGCTAAATCGTACTCATCGTGACCGCGTGGCACATAAGGCAGGGGCTCGAATCCGTCGAAGATCAAGTCTTCGCGGATATCGGCCGTGTAGTTTAAGCTTCCAAACCTGACCTGGTGGCCAGGGGCATAACTTTCGATCTGCTCCAGATGGCCAAGCGAGTTGGCCCGCAGTGCGAAGCTGCCGAACACAAAGATCTGTCCGGGAAGAAAAGTCTCACCTTGGACTGCATCGCTATCGATGATCGTAGGAGCCATCAAGCCTAACGGCGAAGACACAGAGGAACTCTCAATGAAAGCACCAATGTCGGTGTCAAAACCGGCGGATCTCGGGTAGGGGTCCCGAACTGTGCGTCTAAGGCAGATGGTAACAGGAGGTAGGGGACACGATGTTTTACCCAGGTTCGGGCCCTCTTGATGGAGGTAAAACCCTACGTCCTGCTCGATCTATTCTTGATGATATGGGTATTACAAGAGTTGATCTACCACGAGATAGGAGAGGCTAAACCCTAGAAGCTAGCCTATGGTATGATTGTCTGTTGTCCTACGGACGAAAACCCTCCGGTTTATATAGACACCGGAAGGGGTTAGGGTTACACAAGGTCGGTTACAAAGGAGGAGATATCCATATCCGTACTGCCTAGCTTGCCTTCCACGCCAAGTAGAGTCCCATCCGGACACGAGACGAAGTCTTCAATCTTGTATCTTCATAGTCCAACAATCCGGTCAATGGATATAGTCCGGCTATCCGGAGACCCCCTAATCCAGGACTCCCTCAGTAACCATCAAGACTTGATGCTCCTTATTGATTTCTACCTCCGCGGCCTTAAGCATTGCGAAGAGCTCAGGAATCGTTTTATTCATCCCTTGCATATTATAGTTCATCATGAAGCCTCTGTAGCTTGGTGGCAGTGATTGAAGAACTCTGTCAATAACACTATCAACTAGAAGTTTAACTCCTAGCTGAGTCAAGTGGTTATGATACCCAGACATTTTGAGTATGTGTTCACTGACAGAACTGTTCTCCTCCATCTTACAGATATAAAACTTGTTGGAGACTTCATATCTCTCAACCCGGGCATTTGCTTGAAATATTAACTTCAACTCTTGGAACATCTCATATGATCCATGACGTTAAAAATGTCTTTGAAGTCCCGGTTCTAAGACGTAAAGCATGGCACACTGAACTATTAAGTAGTCATCAGATCGAGCTTGCCAGACGTTCATAACATCAGCTTCAGCTCCTACAGCAGGCCTTTCACCTAGCAGTGCATCAAGGACATAATTCTTTTGTGCAACAATGAGGATAATCCTCAAGTTACGGACCCAGTCCGTGTAGTTGCTACCATTATCTTTCAACTTAGCTTTCTCTACGAACGCATTAAAATTTAGGGGAACGGTAGCTCGGGCCATTGATCTACAACATAGATATGCAAAACTATAAGACTAAGTTCATGATAAATTAAGTTCAATTAATCAAATTACTAATGAACTCCCACTTAAATAAACATCCCTCAAGTTATCTAAGTGATACGTGATCCAAATCAACTAACCCATGTCTGATCATCATGTGAGATGGGGTAGTCACCAATGGTGAACATCTCTATGTTGATCATATCTACTATATGACTCACGTTGGACCTTTCGGTATCCATTGTTCCGAGACCATGTCTATACATGCTAGGCTCGTCAAGTTTAACCCAAGTATTCTGCATGTGCAAAACTGTCTTACACCCGTTGTATGTGAATGTAGAGTCTATCACACCCAATCATCACATGGTGCTTCGAAACGACGAACTTTGGCAACAGTGCATACTCGGGGAGAACACTTTTATCTTGAAATTTAGTGAAGAAATCATATTATAATGCTACCGCCGTTCTAAGCAAAATAAGATGCATAAAAGACAAACATCACATGCAATCAAAATATGTGCCATGATATGGCCATCATCATCTTGTGCTTTTGATCTCCATCGTCACCGGCTCGACACCTTGGTCTCCATCGTAGCGTTGGGGCCATCTCACCAACTATTGCTTCTACAACTATTGCTAACGCATAGCGATAAAGTAAAGCAATTAAATGGAGCTTGCTTTTCATACAATAAAGAGACAACCCTAAGGCTCCTGCCGGTTGTCGATATTAGAAAACATGATCATCTCATACATCAATATATATCACATCATATCTTGACCATATCACACCACAACATGCCCTGCAAAAACAAGTTAGACGTCCTCAACTTTGTTGTTGCAAGTTTTACGTGGCTGCAATGAGCTTCTAGCAAGAACCATTCTTAACTACACAAAAACCACAACAAGCTACTTTGTTGTTGCAAGTTTGTTGTTTTAACCTTCTTGAAGGACTGGTCGTAGTCAAATTTGATTCAACTAAAGTAGGAGAAACAGACACCCGCCAGCCACCTTTTATGCAAAACTAGTTGCATGTCAGTCGGTGGAACCGGTCTTACATGCGTGGACATGTAAGGTTGGTCCGAGCCACTTCATCCCACAATATCGCCGAATCAAAATAAGATGTTGCTGGTAATCAGTATGACTATCACCGCCCACAACTCTTTGTGTTCTACTCATGCATATCATCTACGCATAGACCTGGCTCGGATGACACTGTTGGGAAACGTTGCATGGAAAAAAAATCTACGCACACGCAAAATCTATACATGGAGATGCATAGCAACGAAAGGGGAGAGTGTGTCTACGTACCCTCATAGACCATAAGCGGAAGCGTTCAACAACGCGGTTGATGTAGTCAAACTTCTTCGCGCTCCAACCGATCAAGTACCGAACATACGAAATCTCCATGTTTAGGACACGTTCAGGTCGGTGACGTCCTCCGCCTTCTTGATCCAGCAAGACGGCGAGGTAGTAGATGAGTTCCGGCAGCACGACGGTGTGGTGACGGTGATGGTGAAGCTATCTCCGCGGGGCTTTGCCTAAGCACAACGAAAAAATGATCGAGGGTGTAAACTATGGAGGGGGGCGCCGCACACGGCTAAGACAATGTTCTGGTGTGCTAGGCGCCCCCCACATATATATAGGTGGGGGAGCAGGGAGCAGCCAGGAGGACACCCCAAGTAGGCTGAATCCTACTTGGGGTCTCCTCCCAAGTGGCGTGATGCGGCTTGAACTACGTCGATATTTCCCCAAAGAGGAAGGGATGGTGCAGCATAGCTATGGTAGGTATTACCCTCAGTGATGAGACCAAGTTTATCGAACCAGTAGGAGAACCACGCAACACTACGTGAACGTCACCTACACACAGAGAACAAATACTTGCAACCAGACGTAAAAGAGGGGTTGTCAATCCCTCCCGGGTAAAAGATAGGTAAAACTTGTAGTAGATTGGATAAATATATCTCACGGGAACGTGACATAAATAAATAACAATAAATTGCAGAAAGATATTTTTGGGATTTTGGATTAATAGATCTGAAAATAAAAGCAAATAAAAATACATCTCGAAGGCAAATATGATAAAGAAGAGACCCGAGGGCCGTAGATTTCACTAGTGGCTTCTCTCGAGAAAAATAGCATACGATGGTAAAAAAATTATTGTTGGGCAATTGATAGAACTTCAAATAATCATGACGATATCCAGGCAACGATCATTATATAGGTATCACGTCCAAGATTAGTAGACCGACTCCTGCCTGCATCTACTACTATTACTCCACACATCGACCGCTATCCAGCATGCATCTAGTGTATTAAGTTCATGGAGAAATGAAGTAATGCAATAAGACCGATGACATGATGTAGACAAGATCTACTCATATATGAATACCCCATCTTGTTATCCTTAGTAGCAATGATACATACGTGTTGTTTCCCCTTCTGTCACTGGGATCGAGCACCGTAAGATCGAACCCATCACAAAGCACCTCTTCCCATGGCAAGAAATATCGATATAGTCGGCCTAACTAAACCAAAGATTCGAAGAAGAAATACGAGGCTATAACTAATCATGCATATAAGAGATCAAAAGACTCAAATAACTTTCATGGATAAAAACATAGATCTGATCATAAACTCAAAGTTCATTCAATCCGAACAAATACACCGCAAAAGGATTTACATCAAATAGATCTCCAAGAGACCATTGTATTGAGAATGATGAGAGAGAGAGAGGAAGCCATCTAGATACTAACTACGGACCCTTAGGTCTACCATGAACTACTCACGCATCATCGGAGAGGCACCAACATGAGGATGATGAACCCCTCTGTGATGGTGTCTAGATTGACTCTGTGGTTTCTGGAACTTGCGGCAGCTAGAATTGATTTTTGTTGACTCCCTTAGGGCTTCTGGAATATTGAGGTATTTATAGAGCAAAGAGGCGGTGCGGAAGGCCACCGAGGTGGGCACAACCCACCAGGGTGCACCTGGGCACCCAGGCGTGCCCGGGGTGGGTTGTGCCCCCCTAGGGGCACCCCTCTGGTACTTCTTTGGCCAAACGTGTGTCTTCTAGCCCAGAAAAATTCTCCAAAAAGTTTCTCTGTGTTTGGACTCCGTTTGGTATTGATTTTCTGCGAAGGAAAAAACAAGCAAAAAACAGCAACTGGCACGGGGCACTATGTTAATAGGTTGGAGACGTATCAGCATCCCCAAGCTTAATTCCTGCTCGTCCTCGAGTAGGTAAATGATAAAAAAAGAATTTTTGATGTGGAATGCTGCCTAACATGTTCATCGCATATTACTTTCTTTGTAGCATGGACATTTGGACTTTTATATGATTCAAAGAAATAGTCTAGTTTTGACATGAATATTTCAATACTCAAGCATATCAAGAAGCAACCATGTCTTTCAAAATATCAACACTAAAGCAAGTTATCCCTAGCCCATTATGCTCAATCATTGATCCATTCGTGAAACACACTCGCATATTAGCTACACCCAATGCTCAAGTATGATCATAGTGCCCCTTAGTTGGTGCTTTATAAGAGAAAATGGATACTCAAATAAAAAATTGCATAAAGGAAAAGAAAGGCCCTTCGTAGAGGGAGGTAGGGATTTGCAGAGGTGCTAGAGCTCAAAGCGAAAAAGATAGAGATAAAAACATTTTGGGTGGCATGCTTTTCCTGTCAACGAAAACGATCGAGTAGTTCCCAATACTTTCCATGCTAGATATATCATAGGCGGTTCCCAGATAGAAAATGAAGTTTATTCCTTTTCCACCATACTTTCACATTCCACGGCTAACCGAATCCACGGGCGCCATCCATACCAACACTTTCCAAGGAATTTATTATTTGAAAACATAAAGTAAATTCATTTTTCATTTCTAATACCTTTGTAGTACTCTCATGCAATGACAAGTGAATAAACACTCATCCTGAGAATAACACATCTAGCATGGAAAAATATCAGCCACCCCCTACCGTTTCATGAGTGACACGAGCACATACAAATGAAATTTATTTTGAAAATTAGAGATGGCACATACAAATTTACTTAGAACGGCATAAGAATACCGCATATAGGTAGGTATAGTGGACTCATGTGGCAAAACTGGGTTTAAGGATTTTGGATGCACAAGTAGTAATCATATTTAGTGCAAATGAAGGCTAGCAAAAGGTTGAGAAGCATCCAACCAAGAAATAAAAATCTCATAAGCGAGCATTAAGCATAACTAACACTGAATAATGCACCACAAGTAGGATATAATTTCATTGCATAACTATTGAATTTCGTGCTTGCATAGGGAATCACAAACCTTAACACCAATATTCTTACTAAAGCATACTTACTCATCAACATGACTCACATATTGTATCATCATATCGCAAAACTAGTACAAGGAATCAAGTTTATTTTGTCCAATGATCTTAATGAATTTTTTTTATTATATCTCTCTTGAATATCTATCACTTTGAGACTAATTTCATATGTTGCTTTTGATATCTCAAACAAACCTAAGTGAAGAACATGAGCATTAAAAAAATTCTTCTCTCAAAATAATTTAAGTGAAGCATGAGAGAATTTTTAAAATATTTCACTAACTCTCAAATAAATCTAAGTGAAGCATGAGAGCATTTCTTCAAAAATAATAAAGCACACCGTGCTAAAAAAGATATAAGTGAAGCACTAGAGCAATTCCTTAGCTCAAAAAGATTTAAGTGAAGCATAGAGAGCAATTCTAACAAGTCATATTATGATTTTGGCTTTCTCACATAGGTGTTTCCTGCAAGGATAGATGACCAAAAATGAAAAGCAAAACAAGCAAAGACTCATATCACACAAGACGTTTCAAGCAAAACTCATGATATGTGATGAATAAAAAATATAGCTCCAAGTAAAATACTGATGGTCGTTAGAAGAAAGAGGGGATGCCACTCGGGCATCCCCAAGCTTAGTTGCTTGATTCTCTTTTAAATAATGGCTTGGGATGCCATGGGGCATACCCAAGCTTGGGATCTTGTTGCTCCTTATTCCTTCATCCATCGTGATCTCACCCAAAACTTGAAAACTTCAATCACACAAAACTCTACAAAACCTCGTGAGATCCGTTAGTATAACAAAGCAAATCTCTATTATAAGTATTGTTGCAAATCCATTCATATTTTATTTTTGCATTATATCTATTGTATTCCAACTTTGCTATAGCTTATACCCTCCAATACAAACCATATACTCATCGAAATAACCACACAATTCAAAGAAAACAGAATCTGTAAAAAACAGAACAATCTGTAGTAATCTGAAAACTTTTGATACTTATGTAACTACAATTTTTTTTCAAAAATTAGGACAACGTGGGAAATTTGTATACCAATCTTGTGTATAAAAATCAGGAGTTTTTCGCGCCCTATTAAAAATGAAAATTAGTTTTCTCAAAGCAAAAGTTTTTGTTTTTCTACAAGATCAAATCAACTATCAGCCAACATGAGCCCGAAGGCTTTGCTTGGAAAAATCACTAATTAAAACATAAAAAACACATTCATAACAGTAGTATAATTGTGCAAACAATCAAGAACAGAAATAAAAAGACAAAAATAAATTTTATTCATTGGGTTGCCTCCCAACAAGCGCTATCGTTTTATGCCCCTAACTAGGCATAATGCAAAGATCTAAGTATTGTCATCTTTATTTCTAGATCCATAAGATGCCCTCATGATTGATTCATATGGTGGCTTAATTCTTGTTCTAGGGACATGTTCCATACCATCCCTTAGTGGAAATTGAAATTTGATATTGCCTTCTTTCATATCAATCATGGCACCAATGGTACGTAAAAACGGTCTACCAAGTATAATTGGACAAGACGGATCGCAATCAATATCAAGAACAACAAAATCTATAGGCACATAATTCCTATATGGAATAATAAGAACATCATTAATTCTTCCCAAAGGCTTTTTAATAGTAGAATCCTCCAAGTGAAAATTTAAAGAACATTCTTCAATACCGCTAAGACCAAGCACATCACATAAAGATTTCGGAATTGTAGAAACACTAGCACCCAAGTCACATAAAGCAAAACAGTCATAATTTTTAATCTTGACTTTGATAGTAGGTTCCCATTCATCATGTAATTTTCTAGGAATTGAAATCTCTAATTCCAACTTTTCTTCCAAATCTTTGATCATAGCATCAACGTTATGTTTAGTAAAAGGTTTATTTTGTTCATAAGCATGGGGTGAATTAATCATGGATTGCAACAAAGAAATACAATCAATCAAAGAGCAATTATCATAATTAAAGTCTTTGTAATCCAAAGAGTGGGCACATCACTAGTTAAAGTTTTGACCTCTCCAAATCCACTTTTATCAATTTTCTCAACAAGATTTTCACCCTCCAAATTATCGGGACGCCTTCTAACTAAAGTTGACTCTTCTTTAGTCCCTTTTTCATCAATTTTAGTTTTACTAAACAAGGAATCAATAGAAGAAACATCAATCATTTTAAGATCTTCATCATTTTTATGAAAGCAATCACTAGAAAATGGGTTCCTAAAAATTCTCTTTTAGCTCTAAGCATAGAGGTTCTTTTCTTACTTTCATCCATACAAACATATAAAGCTTTAATTGATTCCTCAACCTTAGGCACAAAATTTTTAATCTTGAGATTTTCTACATCATGAGAAATTATGTCAATGCTTCTAGACATATCATCAATCTTACTCAACTTTTCTTCTATTGTAGTATTAAAATTCTTTTGAGCATTGATAAATTCTTTAATATTATTATCAAGATCAGAGGTGTTCCTATTATTATAAGAAGGATTACCATAGGAATTACCATAATTATTAGAGGTATTCCCGGAAAAGGTCTAGGATTAAAATTACCTCTATAAGCATTGTTATTAAAATTGTTTCGTGAAACAAAATTCACATCTACGACATCACTATTTTGCTCAATCAAAGTAGACAAAGGCACATAATTAAGATCAATATGAGCATGTTTATTAGAAACCGACTTCATAACAGCATCAACTTTTTCACTCAAAGAATTTATTTCTTCTACCAAATTAACATTTTTTACCAGTAGGAGCTCTTTCGGTATGCCATTGTGAATAATTTGCCATAATATTATAAAGTAATTTAGTAGCTTCACCCAAAGTAATTTCCATAAAAGTACCACCCGTGGCGGAATCTAAAAGATTTCTAGAAACAAAATTCAATCCCGCATAAAAATTTGGTATGATCATCCAAAGATTTAAACCATGAGTAGGACAATTTCTTAGCATCAATTTCATTCTTTCCCAAGATTGCGCAACATGTTCATGCTCAAGTTGCTTAAAATTCATGATTAGTGTCCTAAGGGAAATAATTTTCGCAGGTGGAAAATACTTAGTAATAAAAGCATCTTTGCACTTATCCCAAGAATCGATACTATTGCCAGGCAAAGAAGAAAACCAAAAATTTTGCATGATCTCGCAACGAAAATGGGAATAATTGCAACTTCACAATATCATTGTCCACATCTTATTTCTTTTGCATATCACACAATTCCATGAATTTGTCAAGATGGGATGCAGCATCCTCATTAGGAGTACCAAAAAATTGATCTTTAATGACAAGATTCAACAAAGCGGCATTAATATCACAAGACTCCACACTAGCGGTGGGTGGAGCAATCGGAGTGATAATAAAATCATTGTTGTTGGTATAGGAGAAATCACACAATTTGGTGTTCTCTTGAGTCATCGTGACTACGCAACAAGATTGCACTCAAAAACGGATCTGACGAGAAAATGGCGAAGGAAAAAGAAGGCGAATAAAATGGCAAATTTTGTGAAGTGAGGGAGATAAAAATGAGAGGAAAATGGCAAATAATGTAAATTGCAAGGATATGAGATTTGTTATTAGGAACCTGGTAGATGTTGATGATGTCTCCCCGGCGACGGTGCCAGAAATTCCTTTTGATGCGGCTTGAACTACGTCGGTATTTCCCCAAAGGGGAAGGGATGATGCAACAAATCTATGGTAGGTATTTCCCTCAGTGATGAGACCAAGGTTATCGAACCAGTAGGAGAACCACGCAACACTAAGTGAACGGCACCTGCACACAAAGAACAAATACTTGCAAGTCGACGTAAAAGAGGGGTTGTCAATCCCTCCCGGGTAAAAGATAGGTAAAAATTGTAGTAGATTGGATAAATAGATCTCGCGGGAACGCGAGATAAAATAAATAACACTAAATGGCAGCAAGATATTTTTGTGTTTTTCAATTAATAGATCAAAATTAAAATAGATCTCGAAGGCAAATATGATAAAGAAGAGACCCGGGGCCGTAAATTTCACTAATGGCTTCTCTCGAGAAAAATAGCATACAGTGGGTAATCAAATTACTATTGGGCAATTGATAGAACTTAAAATAATCATGACGATATACATGCAATGATCATTATATAGGCATCACGTCCAAGCTTAGTAGACCGACTCCTGCCTGCATCTACTACTATTACTCCACACATCGACTGCTATCCAGCATGCATCTAGCGTATTAAGTTCATGGAGAAATAGAGTAATGCAATAAGAATGATGACATGATGTAGACAAATTCTACTCATATAGGAATAGACCCCATCTTGTTATCCTTAATAGCAACGATACATACATGTCGTTTCCCCTTTTTTCACTGGGATCGAGCACCGTATGATCGAACCCATCACAAAGAACATCTTCCCATGGCAAGAAAAATCGACCTAGTCGGCCTAAATAAACCAAAGATTCAAAGAACAAATACAAGGCTATAAGTAATCATGCTTATAAGAGATCAAAAGACTCAAATAACTTTCATGGATAAAAACATAGATCTGATCATAAACTCAAAGTTCATCAGATCCCAACAAACACACCGCAAAAAGAGTTACATCAAATAGATCTCCAAGAGACCATTGTATTGAGAACCAAAAGAGAGAGAGGAAGCCATCTAGCTACTAACTACGGACCCATAGGTTGATAACCTACAAGTATAGGGGATCGCAACAGCTTTCGAGGGTAGAGTATTCAACCCAAATTTATTGATTCGACATAAGAGGGGCCAAAGAATATTCTCAAGTAATAGCAGTTGAGTTGTCAATTCAACCACACCTGGAAACTTAGTATCTGTAGCAGAGTGTTTAGTAGCAAAGTAATACGATAGTGGTGGTAACGGTAACAAACGAGTAATGAAAGCAAAGTAATATTTTTGGTATTATGTAGTGATTGTAACAATAGCAACGGGAAAGTAAATAAGCGTAAACTAGTATATGGAAAGCTCGTAGGCATCGGATCAGTGATGGATAATTATGCCGGATGTGGTTCATCATGTAACAGTCATAACATAGGGTGACATAGAACTAGCTCCAATTCATTAATGTAATGTAGGCATGTATTCCGAATATAGTCATACGTGCTTATGGAAAAGAACTTGCATGACATCTTTTGTCCTACCCTCCCGTGGCAGCGGGGTCCTAATGGAAACTAAGGGATATTAAGGCCTCCTTTTAATAGAGAACCGGAACAAAGCATTAGCACATAGTGAATACATGAACTCCTCAAACTACGGTCATCACCGGTAAGTATCCCGATTATTGTCACTTCGGGGTTAACGGATCATAACACATAATAGGTGACTATAGACTTGCAAGATAGGATCAAGAACTCTCATATATTGATGAAAACATAATAGGTTCAGATCTGAAATCATGGCACTCGGGCCCTAGTGACAAGCATTAAGCATAGCAAAGTCATAGCAACATCAATCTCAGAACATAGTGGATACTAGGGATCAAACCCTAACAAAACTAACTCGATTACATGATAAATCTCATCCAACCCATCACCGTCCAGCAAGCCTACGATGGAATTACTCACACACGGCGGTGCATATCATGAAATTGGTGATGGAGGATGGTTGATGATGACGACGGCGATGAATCCCCCTCTCCGGAGCCCCGAACGGACTCCAGATCAGCCCTCCCGAGAGGTTTTAGGGCTTGGCGGCGGCTCCGTATCGTAAAACGCGATGATTTCTTCTCTCCTATTTTTTCTCCCCGAAAGCAGATATATAGAGCTGGAGTTCGAGTCGGGAGGTCTCCAGGGGGCCCACGAGGTAGGGGGCGCGCCCTAGGGGGGTCGCCCCCCACCCTCATGGACAGGGTGTGGCCCCCCAGGTCTTCATCTTTGGCGAGGATTTTTTATTATTTATTGTAAGATATTCCGTGGAGTTTCAGGTCATTCCGAGAACTTTTGTTTTCTGCACATAAAACAACATCATGGCAATTCCGCTGAAAACAGCGTCAGTCCGGGTTAGTTCCATTCAAATCATACAAGTTAGAGTCCAAAACAAGGGCAAAAGTGTTTGGAAAAGTAGATACGACGGAGACGTATCAACTCCCCCAAGCTTAAACCCTTGCTTGTCCTCAAGCAATTCAGTTGACAAACTGAAAGAAATAAAGAAAAACTTTTACAAACTCTGTTTGCTCTTGTTGTTGTAAATATGTCAAGCTACCATTCTAATTTTCAGCAAAGATTATAACTAACCATATTTGCAATAATTCTCAGGTCTCGTGATTACCCATATCAATAGCATAATCAACTAGCAAGCCATAATAATAAATCTTGGATGACAACACTTTCTCAAAACAATCATAATATGATATAACAAGATGGTATCTCGCTAGCCCTTTCTGAGATCGCAAAACATAAATGCAGAGCACCTTTAAAGATCAAGGACTGACTAGACATTGTAATTCATGGTAAAAGAGATCCAATCATAGTCACACCCAATATAAATTAACAGTAATGAATGCAAATGACAGTGGTGCTCTCCAACTGGTGCTTTTTTATAAGAGGATGATGACTCAGCATAAAAGTAAATAGATAGGCCCTTCGCAGAGGGAAGCAGGGGTTTGTAGAGGTGCCAGAGCTCGGTTTTGAAATAGAGGTGCATAATATTTTGAGCGGTATACTTTCATTGTCAACATAACAACCAAGAGATGGCAATATCTTCCATGCTACACACATTATAGGCGGTTCCCAAACAGAATGGTAAAGTTTATACTCCCCCTCCACCAACAAACATCAATCCATGGCTTTCTCGAAACAACGAGTGCCTCCAACTAACAACAGTTCCAGGGGGAGTTTTGTTTTGCGATTATTTTGATTTAGTTTGCATAAAGCATGGGACTGGACATCCCGGTGACCAGCCATTTTCTGGTAAGTGAGGAGCGGAGTCCACTCCTCTTGAGAATAACCCGCCTAGCATGGAAGACACAGACATCCCTAGTTGATACATGAGCTATTCGAGCATACAAAACAGGATGCTTATTTGAAGGTTTAGAGTTTGGCACATACAAATTTACTTGGAACGGCGGGTAGATACCGCATATAGGAAGGTATAGTGGATTCATCTGGAATAACTTTGGGGTTTAAGGGATTGGATGCACAAGCAGTATTCCCGCTTAGTACAGGTGAAGGCTAGCAAAAGACCGGGAAGTGACCAACTAGAGAGCGACAACAGCCATGTACATGCATTAAAATTAATAAACATTGGATGCAAGCATGAGTAGGATATAATCCACCATGAACATAAATATCGTGAAGGCTATGTTGATTTGTTTCAACTACATGCGTGAACATGTGCCAAGTCAAGTCACTTAAATCATTCAGAGGAGGATACCACCCTATCATACCACATCATAACCATTTTAATAGCATGTTGGCACGCAAGGTAAACCATTATAACTCATAGCTAATCAAGCATGGCACAAGCAACTATGATCTCTAATTGTAATTGTGAACATGTTTATTCATAACAAGCTGAATCAAGAATGATGAACTCATCATCTTTACAAAAACAAAAGAGGTCGAGTTTGTACCAGCTTTTCTCATCTCAGTCAGTCCATCATATATCATCATAATTGCCTTTCACTTGCACGACCGAACGATGTGAATAATAATAAGAGTGCACGTGCATTGGACTAAGCTGGAATCTGCGAGAATTCAATAAACAGGAGAAGACAAGGCAATATGGGATCTTGGTTAAATCAATAATAAAGCATATAAGAGCCACTTCAACAATTTAATCATGGTCTTCTCCTACTGACCCCGAAAGAAAAGAAATAAAACTATTTACACGGGAAATCTCCCAACAAGCAAAAGAAGAACAGGAAATATTTTTGGGTTTTGTTTTTAATTACTACTGCAAGCATGGAAATTAAACTGATTAAAAGCTACAACTAATTTTTTTGGTTTTTCTTAAGGTTTATTAAACACACAAGAAGAAAGCGTAAAAGGAAATAAACTAGCATGGATGATACAATGAAAAAGTATGAACACCGACATTTAGCAATGAGTGTGTGAACATGAATATAGTGTCGGTGAGAAATACGTACTCCCCCAAGCTTAGGCTTTTGGCCTAAGTTGGTCTATGGCCACGGCTGGCCTGGCTGATATCCATAATAATAGTTGTTGGGGTCGTACTGTGATGAGGAACAAGAAGGCTCCGATTGCCACTGACTAGCAATCATCTCCGGATCCCACTAACAGTTAGACTGTCGTGAAGGATCAAATTGTGGTTCCGGTTTTGGCTCCTCGGCTGGTGTAGGGTTCCGGTAGGCGTGGATAGCCGTCAACGGAACAAGGTACGTGCCTATAGTCAAATCAAACAAAGAAGGAGCAGGCAAGGTAATAGTCTCGGGATGATGTTTATTAAAGAACAATTGATATTTAAGCTCTCCTGTCCTATTCTTAATAATAAAATCATGTGCCACCATACTTTTATAATCTAGATAAACAGGAGGCAGCACTTTTTCTTCCTTCTCAGCATGCCTAATAGGTATGTTAAAATGTGCAGCTAGGCGTGTAGCATAGATGCCTCCAAAGATGGGGCCCTTTGTACGGTTCAGACTTAACCGTTTAGCAATAATACCGCCCATACTAAAAGTGTTATCACTGTATAAACCTTGGAGCAAAATAATAATATCAGGGATACTAAGGTTTCAACAGTTTCCGTAACCAAATAAGCAACGACTAGCAAATAATGCAAAGTAATGTAAGACAGGAAAATGTATGCTAGTGATTCGTGCATCGGAAACCTTCCTAGTTTCCCCTACAGTGATAGTATCAATAAATCCCTCCACATCATCACGATGTGGTTCTTCTGTCTTGCCCTCAAAAGGGACTAAACAAATCCGACAAAAATCATAAAGTGACATCTCCTTATGCTCATCATATAGATGAAACTCCACCATAGGTGGTGAGTTCCTAGAATGAAAATGAAAGTTTTGCACAAAGGTATTTGTGAGTAAGAGATACTGATCGCATTGGTCGTGGAGGAAAGCGGTGAGGCCTGCATTATGAGCCAATTCATGAAAATCTTCATAAATCCCGGCTGCTCTCAAGAAATCCTCGGAAGGCCATTCACACGCCCGAACCTCCGTGGTGCGCGGCAAATTATACTTAGGCTTCGGTGCCTTTTCCTTCGAGCTTTGGCTCGATGAGCCCCTCAATAATCTCCTCATCATTTTCTGAAAAATTCTGAAATTTTTAGTAACTTCAAAATAAAAGTAAACCAAACTCAATAATATTGATAGCAACCACTCCTACAAGTGCCTAGAGCCTATATCATGCATCAAAACTACTTTTGACCATATAAATTTGACATGCAAGCTCAAGAACAGGGTCACCTAAGCAGCAAAAATTTGCAATGAATAAAGAACTAGAACAAAAACTAATTGGACCAATGGAGGAGTCACATACCAAGGAACAATCTCCCCAAGCAGTTTTGTGAGAGGTGCTTTGAGCAAGGAGATCGAAAATGGCAGCAAAGAGGGCCGGAACTCGTGCTTGAGTTGGTTTTTCGTGTTTGTGGGAGGAAGAAGAAGAGGATGGGTGCAAGAATAAGTGGAGGAGGGCCACCGTGGGCCCACGAGGCAGGGGGCGCGCCCTAGAGGGGTAGGCGCGCCCTCCACCCTCGTGGCAAGGTGGCTGACCCCCCTGGTGTGTTCCTTGTTCCATAAATCCTCAAATATTCTAGAAAAAATCATATTTAATTTTTAGGGCATTTGGAGAACTTTTATTTTTGAGGTATTTTTATATTGCACGGATAATTAGATAACGGACAGACAAATTATTTATTTTTACTTTATTTCAACTAAATAACAGAAAGTGTAGAGAGGGTACAGAAGGTTGTGCTTCTAGTTTCATCCATCCCATGCTCATCAAAAGGAATCCACTAATAAGGTTGATCAAGTCTTGTTAACAAACTCATTCCGATTAACATGAAACCGGAGAAATTTTGAATAACACTAGGTTACCTCAACGGGGATATGCACATCCCCAATAATAAGTATATCATATTTCTTCTTGACAGTAGGAAGAGGAAATTCAAAACCTCCAAATATAATCGATGGAATTTTTCCGATAGAATTGATACTATAAACTTGAGGTTGTTTCCTCGGAAAGTGTGTCGTATGCTCATTACCATTAACATGAAAAGTGACATTGCCTTTGTTGCAATCAATAACAGCCCCTGCAGTATTAAGAAAAGGTCTTCCAAGAATAATAGACATACTATCGTCCTCGGGAATATCAAGAATAACAAAGTCCGTTAAAATAGTAACGTTTGCAACCACAACAGGCACATCCTCACAAATGTCGACAGGTATGGTATAGTAGGTACTCCTAGATCTCCAAGTTTCTTTGGTATTCCACCCTTAAAAGTATAATTAGCAAGCATGGTGGAAATTTCAGCTTCTGGTATCTTTCTTTTATTTGTAATAATATCTTTCATGTACTTAGCATAAGGATTCATTTTGAGCATATCAGTCAATCGCATACGCAAAAAGATAGGTCTAATCATTTCAGCAAAGCGCTCAAAATCCTCATCATCCTTTTTCTTGGATGGTTTGGGAGGAAAAGGCATGGGTTTCTGAACCCAAGGCTCTCTTTCTTTACCATGTTTCCTAGCAACAAAGTCTTTCTTATCATAACATTGATTCTTTGATTGTGGGTTATCAAGATCAACAGCAGGTTCAATTTCTACATCATTATCATTGGTAGGTTGAGCATCATCATGAACATTATCATTAACATTGTCACTAGTTTCAGGTTCATGACCAGATTGAGTTTCAGCATCAGAAATAGAAATATCATTTGGATTATCAGGTGTTTCAGCAATAGGTTCACTAGAAGTTTGCATAGCTTTGTCATTTTTCTTTTTCTTCTTTTTAGAAGAACTAGGTGCATCAATTTTATTTCTCTGAGAATCTTGCTCAATTCTCTTAGGGTGGCCTTCAGGATACAAAGGTTCCTGAGTCATTCTACCAGTTCTAGTAGCCACTTTAACAACATAATTATTTTTCTTACTATTCATCTCATTGAGCAATTCCTTTTGAGCTTTAAGTACTTGTTCTACTTGAGTGGTAACCATAGAAGCATGTTTTCTAACAAGTTTAAGTTCACCTCTAATATTAGCCATATAATCACCCAAGTATTTAATCATATCAGCATCTTGTTTTAATTGTCTACCAAAATAAGCATTGAAGTCTTCTTGCTTAAACATAAAATTATCAAACTCATCCAATCACTGACTAGCAATTTTAGTAGGAGGGATTTCAGCTCTATCATATCTATAGAGAGAATTTGACTTTACTACCTGTGTCGGGTTATCGAGGTCTGGAGGTTCTTCAATAAATAAAGGATTAAGATCATATGTTTCTTCAATAGGCGGTAAATTAAGACCATGTATTTCTTCAATAGGAGGTAAATTCTTAGCATCTTCAGCTTTAATACCTTTTTATTTCATAGATTTCTTTGCCTCTTGCATATCTTCGGGACTGAGAAATAGAACACCTCTCTTCTTCAGAGTTGGTTTAGGAATAGGATCATTAATTGGAGAAGGAGCTAGCTCAGGAGGTGCCCAATTATTTTCATTTGTCAACATATTATTCAATAAGATTTCAGCTCCATCTGGTGTTCTTTCCTTGAAAAGAGAACCAGCACAACTATCCAGGTAATCTCTGGAAGCATCGGTTAGTCCATTATAAAAGATATCAAGTATTTCATTTTTCTTAAGAGGATGATCAGGCAAAGCATTACGTAACTTGAGAAGCCTCCCCCAAGCTTGTGGGAGACTCTCTTCTTTAATTTGCACAAAGTTGTATATTTCCTTTAAAGCAGCTTGTTTCTTATGAGCAGGGAAATATTTAGCAGAGAAGTAGTAGATCATATCCTGGGGACTACGCACACAACCAGGATCAAGAGAATTAAACCATATCTTAGCATCACCCTTTAATGAGAACGGAAATATTTTAAGGATATAAAAGTAGCGAGATCTCTCATCATTAGTGAACAGGGTGGCTATATCATTTAATTTGGTAAGATGTGCCACAACAGTTTCAGATTCATAGCCATGAAAAGGATCAGATTCAACCAAAGTAATTATATGAGGATCAACAGAGAATTCACAATCCTTATCAGTAACAAAGATAGGTGAAGTAGCAAAAGCAGGGTCAGGTTTCATCCTAGCATTTAGAGATCGCTTATTCCATTTAGCTAATAACCTTTTGAGTTCATATATATGTTTGCAAGCTAAAATAGCTAAAGAAGCTTCTTCATCAAATAAATAACCCTCAGGAATAACAAGTGATTCTTCATCATCATAATCAGATTCAATATTTTCAATATCTCTAGCCCTAGCAAGTCGTTCCTCGAGAAAATCACCAAGTGGCACAGTAGTATCAAACATAGAAGTAGTTTCATCATAAGTATCATGTATAGCACAAGTAGCATCATCAATAACATGCGACATATCAGAACAAATAGCAGAAGCAGGTTTAGGTGTCACAAGCTTACTCATAACAGAAGGTGAATCAAGTGCGGATCTAGATGGCAGTTCCTTACCTCCCCTCATAGTTGAGGGATAAATTGTTGTCTTAGCGTCTTTCAAATTCTTCATAGTGTCCAGCAGATATAAATCCCAAGTGACTCAAAGAATAGAGCTATGCTCCCCGGCAACGGCGCCAGAAATTGGTCTTGATAAACCACAAGTATAGGGGATCGCAACAGCTTTCGAGGGTAGAGTATTCAACCCAAATTTATTGATTCGACACAAGGGGAGCCAAAGAATATTCTCAAGTATTAGCAGCTGAGTTGTCAATTCAACCACACCTGGAAACTTAGTATCTGCAGCAGAGTGTTTAGTAGCAAAGTAATACGATAGTGGTGGTAACAGTAACAAAAGAGTAATGAAAGCAAAGTAATATTTTTGGTATTATGTAGTGATTGTAACAATAGCAACGGGAAAGTAAATAAGCATAAACCAGTATATGGAAAGCTCGTAGGCATCGGATCAATGATGGATAATTATGCCGGACGTGGTTCATCATGTAACAGTCATAACATAGGGTGACACAGAACTAGCTCCAATTCATTAATGTAATGTAGGCATGTATTCCGAATATAGTCATACGTTCTTATGGAAAAGAACTTACATGACATCTTTTGTCCTACCCTCCCGTGGCAGCGGGGTCCTAATGGAAACTAAGGGATATTAAGGCCTCCTTTTAATAGAGAACCGGAACAAAGCATTAGCACATAGTGAATACATGAACTCCTCAAACTACGGTCATCACCGGTAAGTATCCCGATTATTGTCACTTCGGGGTTAACGGATCATAACACATAATAGGTGACTATAGACTTGCAAGATAGGATCAAGAACTCTCATATATTGATGAAAACATAATAGGTTCAGATCTGAAATCATGGCACTTGGGCCCTAGTGACAAGCATTAAGCATAGCAAAGTCATAGCAACATCAATCTCAGAACATAGTGGATACTGGGGATCAAACCCTAACAAAACTAACTCGATTACATGATAAATCTCATCCAACCCATCACCGTCCAGCAAGCCTACGATGGAATTACTCATGCACGGCGGTAAGCATCATGAAATTGGTGATGGAGGATGGTTGATGATGACGACGGCGACGAATCCCCCTCTCCGGAGCCCCGAACGGACTCCAGATCAGCCCTCCCGAGAGGTTTTAGGGCTTGGCGGCGGCTCCGTATCGTAAAATGCGATGATTTCTTCTCTCCTATTTTTTTCTCCCCAAAAGCAGATATATAGAGTTGGAGTTGGAGTCGGGAGGTCTCCAGGGGGCCCACGAGGTAAGGGGGCGCGCCTCCACCCTTGTGGACAGGGTGTGGGCCCTCTGGTATTCATCTTTGGTGAGGATTTTTTATTATTTATTGTAAGATATTCCGTGGAGTTTCAGGTCATTCCGAGAACTTTTGTTTTCTGCACATAAAACAACATCATGGCAATTCTGCTGAAAACAGCGTCAGTCCGGGTTAGTTCCATTCAAATCATACAAGTTAGAGTCCAAAACAAGGGCAAAAGTGTTTGGAAAAGTAGATACGACGGAGACGTATCATAGGTTTACAATGAACTACTCACGCATCATCGAAGAGGCATCAATGAGGATGATGAACCCCTCCGTGATGGTGTCTAGATTGTTTATGTGGTTTCTGGAAATTGCAGTGGCTGGAATTGATTTTCGTCGACTCCCCTAGGGTTTCTAGAATATTGGGGTATTTATATAGCAAAGAGGCGGCGCGGGAGGCCACCGAGGTGGGCACAACCCACCAGGGCGTGCCTGGGCCCCCAAGCGCGCCCAGGTGGGTTGTACCCCCTTCGGGGCACCCCTCTGGTACTTCTTTGGCCCAACGTGTGTCTTCTGGCCCAGAGAAATTCTCCAAAAAGTTTCGCTGCATTTGGACTCCGTTTGGTATTGATTTCCTGTGAAGTAAAAAACAAGCAAAAAACATCAACTGGCACTGGGCACTATGTCAATAGGTTAGTCCCAAAAAATGACATAAAGTTGCTATAAAATGATTGTACAACATCCAAGAATGATAATATAACAGCATTGAACAATCAAAAATTGTAGATACATTGGAGACGTATCATGGCGCCTCCTTCTGCCATGTTTAGGTGCGGGGGAAAGGCAGGGGAGGGAGGCGCCCCCTTTTCCTTTCTCGCATGAGAAGGGAAAGGTGGGAGGGGTTAGCCCTCCCCCTTTCCTTGCCTAGGGTTGGACGGCCAGGGAGAGGGGCGCAGCAGCCCCATGTGGATTGGTATGTTCCCTCCTTGGCCCATTAAGCCCATACACGTACCCAGGGGGGTGTCCGGAACCCCTTCCAGTGACCCGATGACTACCCGGTGCATCCCGAAACTCTTCCGGTGTCCGAATACCATCGTCCTATATATCAATCTTCACCTCTCGACCATTTGAAGACTCCTCGTCATGTCCATGATCTCACCTCGGACTCCGAACAACATTCAGTCACCAAATCATAAAAGTCATATAACAATATATCATCAACAAACGTTAAGCGTGTGGACCCTACGGGTTCGAGAACTATGTAGACATAACCGAGACACTTCTTCGGTCAATAATGAATAGCAGAACCTGGTGTGACGCCCTCGATTCAATCATACACTAATCATACACGCAAATGTGTACGATCAAGATCAAGGACTCACGGGAAGATATCACAACACAACTCTAGACACAAATTAAAATAATACAAGCATTATATTACAAGCCAGGGGCCTCGAGGGCTCGAATACATAAGCTCGAATACACAAGAGTCAGCAGAAGCAACAATATCTGAGTATAGACATAAGTTAGACAAGTTTGCCTTAAGAAGACTAGCACAAAAGCAACAACGATCGAAAAGGCACGGCCTCCTGCCTGGGAGCCTCCTAACTACTCCTAGTCGTTTGCGGCCTTCATGTAGTAGCAGGCATCCTCCGGGTAGTAGTAGTCATCAGTGGCGTCGTCTGGCTCTTGGGACCCGTCATCTGGTCGCAACAATTGGGTATGGAGGAAAAGAAGTAGCAAAGCAACCGTGAGTACTCATCCAAAGTACTCGCAAGACTTACTTCAAATCTAAACTAAGTATGCATCTGTATCAAACGAATGGGTTGTATCTGTGGACTAAACTGCAGAATGCCAGAATAGAGAGAAGGCCTAGTCCTATCAAAGACTAGCATCTTCTGGAAACCACCATCTTGCAGCAACAGGAGGGAGTAGAGTAGCATAAAGTAAAGTAGTAGAAGTGTTATCAACCTCGGCCAGAGATCCTTTCTCGACTCCCTGCGAGAAAGCAATCTCAGAGCCATACTATCCATTTCTCATCACAATCCATTTTTCATATCCATTATCCAGTTCTAGTTGTATCGATCGGGATACAACTCCAAGTGTCCGTTACCGTAGGACAGGCTATCGATAGATGTTTTCTTCCCTGCAGGGGCGCACCAACTTACCCACCACACTCGATTAACTCCGGCCGGAAACACTTTCCTGGGTCATGCCTGGCCTCGGCCAAACAATACGCCGCAACCCGACCTAGGCTTAATAGAGAGGTCAGCACGCCGGACTAAACTTATGCCCCCAGGGGTCATGGGCCATCTCCCCGGGAACTCCTGCACGTTGCATACGCTGCCGGTGAGCAGACCTAGCTACCTCCTTCAACAAGGTAGGTGCTTACCAGTCCAACCCGGCACGCGCCGCTCAATCGCTGACGTCTATTAAGCTTCGGCTGATGCATATGACGCAGAACGCCCATACTATGCCCACGTGATGGTTAGTGCTATCAGGCCAGAGGCCCCTCGGATCAAATATCCAAATCGTAGTGGATTAGGAGCACGCGGTAACGAGCAGAGACTCACGATCGATGTGACCCCATCGCCCCGTCTTGAGTACTTGCGGCAAGGGCTAAGAATGCCCGGCCACGCCTCGTAAGTATCACGCGGGCACCTTCTAGGTCAACCCGACTCCACATCACTCGCTATTAAGCCCGCGCGGGTACCCCTCAGGGCCGACCCGTCTTAGTAACATGGCTCAGTGCAAAGTCATAGTAACCATAGTAAATGTGTGTATAACACCAAGGGGGAAACCCGAGGGATCACCCCCGGTGAATTCCACTCGATGTTGTCATCAAGGTGAACGTAAGAGGATCCACCCTCGAGGTTCACATTTGATGGGTTGCACGACAGAGCCGTAACGGAAGTGGTTAAGGAGGAAATTACCCTCGATGACCTCGACCGTATAGCTACACTACAGAGATCTCATCAGGAGTGATGTATGAGGTTCCACCATCGGCACTCGATGGTAACTCTGCAGAGTCGAGCAACAAAAGGGGGAAAGTGATGTGCGGTGTCGGGGCCTGGACGTCGATCATGTTGATCGACTCATCGATCATAAAGCGAGGCAACTGGGACAAGGTGGGGGTCACTGATGGATCACTAACCAACCTATACTAAGCAGTTTAGGATAAGCAGGTAAGGTATGAAAGCAGGTAACAACAACAGGCTATGTATCAGAGTAGGATCATACAGAAAGCATTAGTAGTTCGAATGCAAGCATGAGAGGGAAAGAAATGGGCGATATCGGAATGCTCAAGGGGGGTTTGCTTGCCTGGTTGCTCTGGCAAGGAGGGGGGTCGTCATCGACGTAGTCGATCACAAGGGCAGCATCGGTCTCGGGGTCTACCGGAGAGAAGAGGGGGAAGAAACAGTAAATATAAAGCAAAGATAGCACCACAAAGCATAACATGGCAATAAGATGTGCCGAGTGTGACCTAACGCGGTAGGAGGGGATACCGGCGAAGGGGGGAAACATCCGGGAAAGTATCCCCGGTGTTTCGAGTTTTCGGACTGATGAACCGGAGGGGGAAAGTTGCGTGTTCGCTATGCTAGGGATGCATGGTGGACGAACAGGCTGCGTATCCGGATGCATCTCGTCGTTCCGAGCAACTTTCATGTACAAAGTTTTTCCATCCGAGTTACGGTTTATTTATTATGATTTTTTAAAGTTTTTTAAAGAATTTCTGGAATTAATTAAATGTTTAGATTCAAATTATCCAGAATAGTGACTGGTGACATCATCATGACAGCACCATGACATCAGCAGGTTAACTGACCTGTTGACCGGTCAAACCTGACATATGGGGCCTATTGACTGGGTCAACTTCACAGTCAGCAAGTCCAGTCAACAGTCCTGTTGACTTAGTCAGACTTACATGTGGGTCCCGGTTGTCTTAGACTGCATTTAACTAAACAGGTTAATTAGTTTAATTAGTGATTAGGTTAATCTAATCAGGATTAATTAACTTAATTAATTAGTTAATTAATATTAATAAAAATATTATGATTAATTCCTTTTTTAATTCTTTTTTTACCATTCCAGGGGTTGGCCCCATGTGTTAGTGGCTCATCAGGGGGTTGGTAGCGCAAATAGCGCTAATGGCCTATTAGGCCGGCGAGTAAACGCCGGTGGCTTTCAGCCACGGCGGAGGCATGCCGGATGGCCGCTATGGGCGGCGAGTCGAGTCGCGGTGGCCACCGGGGGCGAGCTCGCGCTCGCGCGGTTCCAGAAGAAGCGAGGGAGGCTGCGGGGTGAAGGGACGAGGGCCATGGCGGAGCTGGGCGGCGTCGACGCGGCGGATGCGTGCGGGGAGGCAGTGGAGGGCGCGGGTGAGGAGAGGCGTGGCAGAGCGGCGGGGCGCTGGCGGCCAGGGCTACGCGCGGTGGACGAGGCCAGCGCGTGGGCGCATGGCCGGGAGGGCAGCAGCGGGGCGCGCCGCAGCGGCAGGCGACACGACGGCCGGTAAAGGCGGGCACGACAGGAGCGGGTCGAGGCGGAGGCGGGCGCATGACGAGGACGTTTCGGTCGCGGGGAGCACGACGCAGAGGGCGCGCTGGCCGTGGCAGAGGTAGTCAGAGCGCGGCGGGCGATCAGCGCGATGGAGGCGCGATGGCGCGGGGACGGACCGGCCGGACAGGGTGTGCGCGGGGGGACGGAAAGGAGGATAGGGGGGTTCCTCACAGGGGGCTGCAGGGGCTAGGCAGTGGGCTCGGGGAGGCGGCAGCAGTGTCGCCGGTGATGGGGGGCGGCCCCATTCGGGGGGAGTTGCGGGCGTTGGGGTCGACCCCGTCGATCCGATGAAGGAGCTCGACGGCGGGGATGAGGAAGCAGCGTCGCGGCTCCGGCGAGTGGACCTCCAGGCGGCGGCGTTGCGGTGAACGGCGGGGCGTGACGTCGGCGGCAAAGCCCACGGGCGGCGACGGGATCGATCCCCCCGATCCAGATCGGGGGCAGAGGAGGACGAGAGAGTGGGGGTCGTGGGGGCAGCGGGCTCTAGGTAGTGGGGGGTTGAACAGCTAGGGTTCGACCGGGTGGGGATTAGTAGGGGGAGGCTGGGCCGGCTGTGGCCTGGTGGCCAGCTGGGCCACAGCCCAGCAGGGGGGGGGGCTTTGTTTCTTTTTCTTTTCTTTTTTGTTTTTTATTTTAGTTTTTGTTAGTTTAGTTTCTTTAAAATACAAGTTAGCACCTAAATTAGTACCATCAAAATAGGCCACTGCCAAACCTAGTTGGGATCCAAAATAATTTAGTTTAACATTTTTATATACTCAAAAGCAATTAAATTATTATTTTAGCCACAATTTTTAATTAGTTTAGGGCATTTAAACACTTTGGAAAAGGTTGGTTCCACCACCAAAACTAGTTAGGGATTATTTGCCACATGATGAACATTTTACTTTTAATGTTTCAAAACTTTTACCATTTGACTTGAATTTGAATTTTAATTTGAATCGTCTTCGAACTAACGCGAGATTAGCAACAGTAATCAAGGTGACGTGGCATCATTAGCAGAGGTTACTGTAGCTTGATTATCCGGGCGTCACACCTGGATGCCCATATTTATTCCTACATATTCTACGAAGATCTTTATTGGTCGAACTGGTATGACAACATATGTAATGCCCTTTGCCCATCGGTATGTTACTTGCCCGAGATTCGATCGTCGGTATTTTCATACCTAGTTCAATCTCGTTACCAGAAAGTCTGTTTACTCGTTCCATAATACATCATCTCGTAACTAACTCCTTAGTCATTTGCTTGCAAGCTTATGATGTGTATTACCGAGAGGGCCCAGAGGTACCTCTCTGATACTCGGAGTGACAAATCCTAATCTCGCTCTATGCAAACTCAACAAACACCTTCTAAGATACCTGTTGAGCATCTTTATGATCACCCAGTTATGTTGTGATATTTCATAGCACACAAGGTATTCCTCCGGTATCCGGGAGTTGCATAATGTCATAGTCGAAGGAATATGTATTTGACATGAAGAAAGCAATAGCAATAAACTGGCCGATCAATATGCTAAGCTAACGGATGGGTCTTGTCCATCACATCATTCTCCTAATGATGTGATCCCGTTATCAAATGACAACACATGTCTATGGTTAGGAAACCTTAACCATCTTTGATCAACGAGCTAGTCTAGTAGAGGCTTACTAGGGACACAGTATTTGTTTTTTTATTCACAGATGTATTTAAGTTTCCGATCAATACAATTGTAGCATGAATAATAAACCTTTATCATGAATAAGGAAATATAAAATAACAACTTTATTGTTGCCTCTAGGGCATATTTCCTTCAGAAGCAACCTTGTCTATTCCACCATGGCCCCCATCCACGTAGGACTAGCCTCACTCTGGTAGATCTTCACAAAGTAGGCGATCTCCTTGCCCTTACAAACTCCTTGGTTCAACTCCGCATCTTGGAAGCTCCCAAGTTACACCTAACCGATCTAGGAGACACCACTCTCCAAAAGTTAATAGATGTTGTGTTGGTGCTGAACTCCTTGATGTTTTGCTTAAAATAATAGTCTCCTCAACACTCAATCTTTCTCACACAGATTTGGCTTGTGAAGGAGAAGGATTGGAGTGCAAAGCAACTTGAAGAGGCTAGAAATCAAGATTCAAATGGTAGGAATGGAATCTCTTGATCTCCACACATGAGTAGGTGGTTCTCTCTTAGAAAATGAATGGTGGAAGTTGCATTTTGTTCTGATGGCTCTCTTAGTTAGAGTGTAGGTGGGGGTGGAGCGGTATAAATAGCCTTGACCCAAATCCAACCATTACAGACGTTTGACCCAAATCGGTGAGACCGGATATAAACTCGATGAGATCGATTAGTGTAAAAGATATCAACATTGGGATTTTTGGTGGGACCAAAGTGGAACAACTCGGAGGGACCGGAGCACAATGGCTAGGGTAGAACTCAGTTTCTGGAATTTGAATTGTTTCAAGTCGGTGATTGCAATGTGAAACAATGTCATCATAGAAACTTGGTCAAGCAATCTTGATGGGACCGAGATCCTTTTCGGTCAAACGAATTGCTAGGGTTTGGTAGTGGCAATGGTAGTGGTTATCTCGGTGGGTCCAGAAGGGATATTTTTTATGGGACCGGGATAGGAAATTAGGGTTTGGGAAGATGTGTTTTGAGAAAGTGATTGAGGTTTTTGGAGCAATATCACAAAGCATTTGAGCAATAAACTCATCAACAATACCTCATCCCCTTTTAATGTATTAGCTTTCCTAAGGGACTCACTGTGATCTTGGATCACTGAACCAAAAATGTAGAGTCTTGGAGTATCCAATTCTTGTCCTTGACATTTGGACAGGTCCACATCGATTAGTCCTTGCCATGCCAATCATTGATCCTTTTCCGAAATCTATTTTCAATTAATATTAGATCAACGATGTATATGTTGTTGTTATCAATTACCAAAACCACCCAGGGATTAGTTGCACTTTCACGAAACTAGGCCTGCTTCTTTATATCTTAGCACCCTCGTGTGCTGGTTGCATGCCATAAAGCATGAAATTTGTTCGCGTGAAATCAAACCTAACAACAAATATCACATGTCGATGTATCACAGTGTGGTTAACCCTACTTGCAACGGAACAAACCAACCACAACAGATGAACAATACTCTAAGTAGAATCCAAATTTTATGTGATAAGCTAAGTTGGGAAGATGAACAAACTAGAGTTTGCGTTGCAAATTTTATGAGTTTAAGAGCTTCATTAGACGAAAAGGATAAATGATGTATATTAAAAGAATACACGGTGTGAGCGTTTGCAACATTGGTGAAGATTTGGGTAGACGTGTTGGAGGAATATACTAACAGATGACAAGCAATATCAATCAAGTATTTTATGAAATGTTGCATCGATGTCATGATGTCAAAGCCCAAATAGGACAACTAAAAGATGCAGATAGTGACATCATAGAATAAGACAGGCTATCGATAGATGTTTTCTTTCCTGCAGGGGTGCACCAACTTACCCACCACACTCGATTAACTCCGGCCGGACACACTTTCCAAGGTCATGCCCGGCCTCAGCCAAACAGTACGCCGCAACCTGACCTGGGCTTAATAGAGAGGTCAGCACGCCGGACTAAACCTATGCCCCAGGGGTCATGGGACATCTCCCCGGGAACTCCTTCATGTTGCGTACGCGGCCGGTGAGCAGACCTAGCTACCTCCTTAAACAAGGTAGGTGCTTACCAGTCCAACCCGGCGCGTGTCGCTCAGTCGCTGACGTCTATTAAGCTTCGGCTGATGCATACGACGCAGAACGCCCATACTATGCCCACGTAATGGTTAGTGCTATCAGGCTAGAGGCCCCTCGGATCAAATATCCAAATCGTAGTGGATTAGGAGCATGCGGTAACGAGCAGAGACTCACGATCGATGTGACCCCGTCGCCCCGTCTTGAGTACTTGCGGCAAGGGCTAAGAATGCTTGGCCACGCCTCGTAACTATCTCGCGGGCACCTTCCAGGTCAACCCGACTCCACATCACTCGCTATTAAGCTCGCGCGGGTACCCCTCAGGGCCGACCCGTCTTAGTAACATGGCTCAGTGCAAAGTCATAGTAACCATAGTAACTGTGTGTCTAACACCAAGGGGGAAACCCGAGGGATCACCCCCGGTGAATTCCACTCGATGTTGTCATCAAGGTGAACATAAGAGGATCCACCCTCGAGGTTCACATTTGATGGGTTGCACGACAGAGCCGTAACGGAAGTGGTTAAGGAGGAAATCACCCTCGATGACCTCGACCGTATAGCTACACTATAGAGATCTCATCAGGAGTGATGTATGAGGTTCCACCCTCGGCACTCAATGGTAACTCTGCAGAGTCGAGCAACAAAAGGGGGAAAGTGATGTACGGTGTCAGGGCCTGGACGTCGATCACGTTGATCGACTCATCGATCATAAAGCGGGGCAACTGGGACAAGGTGGGGGGTCACTGAAGGATCACTAACCAACCTATACTAAGCAGTTTAGGATAACCAGGTAAGGTATGAAAGCAGGTAACAACAATAGGCTATGCATCAGAGTAGGATCATACAGAAAGCAGTAGTAGTTCTAATGCAAGCATGAGAGGGAAAGAAATGGGCGATATCGGAATGCTCAAGGGGGGTTTGCTTGCCTGGTTGCTCTGGCAAGGAGGGGGGTCGTCATCGACGTAGTCGATCACAAGGGCAGCATCGGTCTCGGGGTCTACCGTAGAGAAGAGGGGGAAGAACCAGTAAATATAAAGCAAACATAGCACCACAAAGCATAACATGGCAATAAGATGTGCCGGGTGTGACCTAACGTAGTAGGAGGGGATACCGGCGAAGGGGGGAAACATCCGGGAAAGTATCCCCGGTGTTTCGCGTTTTCAGACTAATGAACCGGAAGGGGAAAGTTGCGAGTTCGCTATTCTAGGGATGTGTGGCGGACGAACGGGTTGTGTATCCGGATTCATCTCGTCGTTCTGAGCAACTTTCATGTACAAAGTTTTCCCATCCGAGTGACGGTTTATTTATTATGATTTTTCCAAGTTTTTTAAAGAATTTCTGGAATTGATTAAATGTTTAGATTCGAATTATCCAGAATAGTGACTGGTGACGTCATCATGACAGCACCATGACGTCAACAGGTCAACTGACCTGTTGACCGGTCAAACCTGACATATGGGGCCCGTTGACTGGGTCAACTGCACAGTTAGCAAGTCCAGTCAGCAATCAACCACCCTGTTGACTTAGTCAGACTTACGTGTGGGCCCGGGTTGTCTTAGACTCCGTTTAACTAAACAGGTTAATTAGTTTAATTAGTGATTAGGTTAATCTAATCAGGATTAATTAACTTAATTAATTAATTAGTTAATTAATATTAATATTATTATTAATTCTTTTTTTTACCGTTCCAGGGGGTTGGCCCCATGTGTTAGTGGCTCATCAGGGGGTTGGTAGCCCAAATAGCGCTAATGGCCTATTAGGCTGGCGAGTAAACGCCGGTGGCTTTCAGCCACGGCGGAGGCATGTCGGATGGCCGCTATGGGCGGCGAGTCGAGTAGTGGTGGCCACCGGGGGCGAGCTCGCACTCGCGCGGTTCCAGAAGATGCAGAGGGAGGCCGCGGGGTGAAGGGACGAGGGACATGGCGGAGCTGGGCGGCGTCGGCGTGGCGGATGCATGCGGGGAGGCAGTGGAGGGCGCGGGCGAGCAGAGCGTGGCAGAGCGGCGGGGCACTGGCGGCCAGGGCTACGCGTGGTGGGCGAGGCCGGCGAGGCCAGCGCGTGGGCGCATGGTCGGGAGGGCAGCAGCGGGGCACGCCGCAGTGGCAGGCGACGCGATGGCCGGCAAAGGCGGGCACGGCAGGAGCGGGTCGAGGCGGAGGCGGGCACACGACGAGGACGATTCGGTCGCGGGGAGCACGACGTAGAGGGCGCGCTGGCCGTGGCAGAGGTAGGCGGAGCGCGGCGGGCGAGCAGCGCGATGGAGGCGCGGTGGCGCGGGGACGGACCGGCCGGACGGGGTGTGCGCGGGGGGGAGGGAAAGGAGGATAGGGGGTTCCTCACAGGGGGGGCTGCAGGGGCTAGGCAGTGGGCTCGGGGAGGCGGCGGCAGTGCCGCCGGCGATGGGAGGGCGGCGCCATTTGGGGGAAGTTGCGGGCGTCGGGGTCGACCCCGTCGATCCGATGATGGAGCTCGACGGCGGGGATGAGGAAGCAATGTCGCGGCTCCTCTAGGCGGCGTTGCGGTGAATGGCGGGGCGTGGCGTCGGCGGCGAAGCCCACGGGCGGCGACGGGATCGATCCCCCTAATCCAGATCGGGGGCAGAGGAGGACGAGATAGTGGGGGTCGTGGGGGGAGTGATACGTCCATTTTGCATCATGCTTTTATATCGACATTTATCGCATTATGGACTGTTATTTCACTTTATATCACAATACTTATGGCTATTCTCTCTTATTTTACAAGGTTTACATAAGGAGGGAGAATGCCGGCAGCTGGAATTCTGGGCTGGAAAAGGAGCAAATATTAGAGACCTATTCTACGCAACTCCAAAAGTCCTCCACGGAACGTCTTAAAAGAAATAAAGAAAAATCCATGCCAAAGATGAAGGCCAGGGGGCCCACACCCTTCTCACTAGGGTGGGGGCGCCCCCCCCCTAGGGCGCGCCCCCCTACCTCGTGGGCCCCCTGGTGGGTCTCCGACGTCCATCCTCTCCTATATGAAGTCTTTCAATGAGAAAAAAATAAGAAGAAACCTTTCGGGACAAGACTCCACCGCCACGAGGCGGAACCGAGGCGGAACCAATCTAGAGCTCCGGCAGAGCTGTTCTGCCGGGGAAACTTCCCTCCGGAAGGGGGAAATCATCACCATCGTCATCACCAACGCTCCTCTCATCGGGAGAGGGCAATCTCCATCAACATCTTCACCAGCACCATCTCATCTCCAAACCCTAGTTCATCTCTTGTATCCAATTCTTGTCTCAAAGTCCGGGATTGGTGCTAGTAGGTTGCTAGTAGTGTTGATTACCCCTTGTAGTTGATGCTAGTTGGTTTATTTGGTGGAAGATCATATGTTCAGATCCTTTATGCATATTATTACCCCTCTGATTATGAACATGAATATGCTTTGTGAGTAATTACGTTTGTTCCTGAGGACAAGGGAGAAGTCTTGCTATTAGTAGTCATGTGAATTTGGTATTCGTTTGATATTTTGATAAGATGTATGTTGTCTAGCCTCTAGTGGTGTTATGTGAACGTCGACTACATAAAACTTCACCATTATTTGGGCCTAGAGGAAGGCATTGGGAAGTAATAAGTAGATGATGGGTTGCTAGAGTGACAGAAGCTTAAACCCTAGTTTATGCGTTGCTTCGCAAGGGGCTGATTTGGATCCATATGTTTCATGCTATGGTTAGGTTTACCTTGATACTTTTGTTGTAGTTGCGGATGCTTGCAATAGAGGTTAATCATAAGTGGAATGCTTGTTCAAGTAAGAACAGCACCCAAGCACCGGTCCACCCACATATCAAATTATCAAAGTGTCGAACGCGAATCATATGAACGTGATGAAAACTAGCTTGACGATATTCCCATGTGTCCTCGGGAGCGCTTTTCCTATTATAAGAGTTTGTTCCGGCTTGTCCTTTGCTACAAAAAGGATTGGGCCACCTTGCTGCACCTTATTTACTTTTGTTACTTGTTGCTCGTTACAATTTACCTTATTACAAAACTATCTGTTACCACTTATTTCAGTACTTGCAGAGAATACCTTGCTGAAAACCGCTTATCATTTCCTTCTGCTCCTCGTTGGGTTCAACACTCTTACTTATCTAAAGTACTATGATAGATCCCCTATCCTTGTGGGTCATCAAGACTCTTTTCTGGCGCCATTGCCGGGGAGTGTAGCGCCTTTGGTAAGTGGAATTTGGTAAGGAAAAATTTATATAGTGTGCTGAAATTTACTGTCACTTGTTACTATGGAAAGTAATTCTCTGAGGGGCTTGTTCGGGGTATCTTCACCCTGTCCAGTAGAGCAAAGAGTTGCTCCTCAACCTACTGAACATATTAATGAAACTCGTTTTGAATTTCCTGTGGCTATGATGGAAAAACTGCTAGCTAATCCTTTTACAGGAGATGGAACAAAACATCCTGATGAGAACTTAATATATGTGGATGAAGTTTGTGGATTATTTACGCTTGCAGGTATACACTACTAGGAAAAGGCCTACTAATGGCGCACTGGTTTTGCCTACTAATGGCGCACTACTGGTGCGCCATTAGTATCACGCCACTAGAATTTTTTACTAATGGCGCACCACTGGTGCGCCATTAGTATCTGGTATGCTAATGGCGCACCAGGAAGTGTGCCATTAGTATGTAACACCATGCGCCATTAGTATGCCTCCCAGGGGGCCATACGTAACCATCTGCTTTGTCATACTAATGGCGCACTCTGTCTTGATGCGCCATTAGTATCCTTTGGCATACTAATGGCGCACCTTGTGGTGATGGGACATTAGTATGAATATTTGTTTTTTTTACTTTTCTGATTTTTGCACAGGTTACAAAATATATTATTTGATAGAATATAGACAGTAGCACACAACAATAGCAGATTCATCGAATACAATAGAAGATTAGTCTCCAAACACAATTCATTATATTAGTCTCCGAATTCAAAAGACCGAACAAAGATAAAACATTACAAGTCTCGAGACCGTGAGTATCGAGTTTGTCTTCACATTACAAGTCGATATCAATCATCTAAACTACCATCACATAGAAGAGAGCTGCGGTCATCACGATGAGCATCATCGCGATCAAACTAGTCTTCATTCGGTTCCTCCAACGCTCCCTCCTCTCTCCTGCTAGATAGCGGGCGTATCTAGATTCGGCCTCCGCCCTAGTGGTGTACCCTTTGTAACTGTTACCGCTGAAACGGTGAACCTATCTCCGACACTCCTCCCAGTCGTCGTAGACTCCTAGTTATACTACTGCAGGAAAGGAGGATCATCATACACATATATAGGTATAGCAATTGACAGGAGCTTCATCATTTTTTGTAACAAAAATACATATATAGCAATTGGAAGCAAACAGATGTACGCATAAGATAGAAATGTAGTGCTGAAAGTTTAACGCTTACAAAAGACTTGCTGAAATAGTGAAAAATATGGAGTCACCAAGCTGGCTAAGAAACTCCCAAAGTCCACTAGAAAATCCAAGATCTAATCCTGTTACACACATCATAACAATTTAAGATAATTAGGATAAGGATAGTAGGAAATGAAAAAGAAAGAGCTCAAAAAACAATCACAACAGAAAAAATAATAAAAACCTAGTCCTAGAAGAAAATAAATCCTAAAAGAGAAGAAATCCTAAAATCTGGAGCAAGTCCTAGCAGTAGTAGTCCAACTAGATGGCCACCACTACTACTCCTATCTCTGTTTAGCATCATCCACACGATAGTCCTAACTCCGTGAATTTCAAAAATAAAATAGAAGTCATGTATATAGTTCAAAGTTTGAAACATAAGGCAAGATAGTCCCAAATTTTGAGACTTCTCTTATGGTATATATACTGATTAATTACTGAATTTGAGCATGTTGTATCACCCGCGGACTATTACGCGGTCGCGATGACGGAGCTGGGAGTGCATGGCATGCAAAGAGGAGAAGGTGATATGAGATAAATAATAATCATGAGCAAATTGCAGGGCATATGAGTTGGCCATTGGAATTTTGTTTGACACAGCTGAATAGCAAACAAGGTGCCGTAGAAGCAGCTGCTACTGCTAGCTCCACTACATACATACTAGCCACTCTAAATCTACATCAAAATCAATGGGAGATGTATTCATAAGCAAGTTAAGCCCTGGAAGGGCGCAAATGTACAGACAAGAACAAGGCATAACATATCAAAATCTTCATAAACAAGTCATATATCATAGGAGATCTATTAAACCCTGGAACGACAGAGACAGGGGCATGGAGAAATTCACCTTAGTGGAGAAGAACCGGGAGGGCCTAGGGGAGCGGGACGCAGAGATCTTAGGAGAAGATACCTCCACAGACGGTGAGGCCGCGGTGGCCGGAGGTGGAAGAAGGCGCAGACGCCGTAGACGGTGGAGGCGTTGGTGTCGTAGAGGCGCCAGAGACCTTGCCCTGCGAGACAGAGAAGGGACCGTCAGCTGCACAGGCGGGGGGGAAGGGCAGGAGGAGGAGGAGGAGGGTCGGGGGGCGTACGGTGCTGCGTCGCTGCTCGGCACCGACGGCGAGGAGGAGTCCGGCGAGGGTCGGGGCGGCGGGGGTGGGGGCGCGGGGGCGGCGGGGGTGGGGGCGCGGGGGCGGCGGGGGTGTGGAGTCCGGCGAGGGTTGGGGCGGCGGGGGTGGGGGCGCGGGGGCACGGGGGCGGCGGGGGTGGAGTCCGGTGAGGGTCGGGGCGGCGGCCTCGTTGGTCGGGGCAGCGCACGGGTGGATCTGGTGGCGAGGGAGAGAGGGTCGAAGGGGATCTGGCGAGGGAGAGGGAGGATAGCTAGGGGGAAGCTTACTAATGGCGCACCACACATCGGTGCACCATTAGAAATCTTTTTTTAGATAGCAATGGCGCACCCCGCAGCGGTGCGCCATTAGAATGTTTTTTATTACAGTTCGAGCACAGGTTATATTGCTCCTAACCCAATCCACATCAGAACCCGCCCACTAGCCCGACTGGTCAGCATGCAGCACACACACACCAGGAGGTCCTGGGTTTGATTCCTAGGCTTCGCAATATTTTTTGCATTTTAAATGTTGTTTGATATTTATTTGTGTTTAAATATGTTCAAACTTGTTTAAATCATAACAGTAATATTTTTTATAAAAACAGTAATAATTTTTTTAAAAATATGTTCAAATTTGTTACTTGAAAATATCATCGGCGGCGGCGGTGGAGCGGGGGAGGGTGCGGGGGGCCGGGTGCTCGTCAGCGGCGGTGGAGGGGGATCGAGATTGAGTGTCCTCATGAATTCAAAAAGTGCCCGTGAAATTTAAAAATATTCATGATATCAAAAAGTGCCCATGAAATACAATCAAGAAATGAAGACTACGATTTAAATACAATCGATCTTAGCTAGCTATCTGTTCACAATCTTCTTGCCCTTCTTTTTCGCAAATGGAGTTCTTCTGTGGAACGGACGTCCTTTAGGTAGGGTGGTCCTACTTCTTCTTGTGGTGTGTGCTGCTACTTCATCGTCGTTGTCATGTTCGATCTTCGAGTCGCTGTACTTGTTGAAGTCTTGCTCATTGGCTACTCCATCCATTCCGATGATCTTCCTTTTGCCTCTCCTCACGACAACACGACTGGGCTTTGACGGGTCGGTAATGAAGAAGCATTGGTCCACTTGGGAAGCCAGTACCCATGGCTCATTTTTCACGGTGACGTTTGCGCCCGCGGTCTTGGATTTGGCTTCGCATATAACCATGGTGGTAATTTCACCACTTAATTTTGATGAATCTATGGTGGAAATGAGGTGAGGAGGAGGAGGCAGCCGAAAGCTTGGAGAAGGAGGTGGAGGGAATGAAGTGGGGAAAGTGAGTGGGTAGGTGTGGCTGTCCAAAATATCTTGTTGGGGTCCCAGGTTACTAATGGCGCACCACCTACAAATGCGCCATTAGTAACCCTGGTTACTAATGGCGCACCTACAGGTGGTGCGCCATTAGTAATTTTGCATAAAAGTAAAAAAAATATACTAATGGCGCACTTTTACAGGGTGCGCCATTAGTAGTTTAAACTAGTAATGGCGCACTGTGAGGTGGTGCGCCATTAGTAGTTTTGCAAAAAAAAGAATAAAAAATTCAGTACTGGCGCACTCCCTGTCTGGTGCGCCATTACTAGTTAGAACTAGTAATGGCGCACTTCGGTAGGATGCGCCATTAGTATGTATGTAAAAATGAAAAAAGAAATTATCACTAGTGGCGCACCTATTTTCTGGTGCGCCATTAGTGTCTTCCACACTAATGGCGCATCACCAACTGGTGCGCCATTAGTATATAGTAGTGGCGCACTACTTCCCTGGTGCGCCATTAGTGTCAATCCTATCTATAGCCCTTTTCCTAGTAGTGATACCCGATGATGTTGCTAAGAAGAAGGTCTTCCCTTTATCTTTGAAGGGAGAAGCATTGATATGGTATAGGCTATGTGATGATATGAGATCGTGGGACTATAAAAGATTGAAGCTGGAATTTCATCAAAAGTATTACCCTATGCATCTTGTTCATCGTGATCGCAATTATATATATAATTTCTGGCCTCGCGAAGGAGAAAGCATCGCTCAAGCTTGGGGGAGGCTTAAATCAATGTTATATTCATGCCCCAATCATGAGCTCCGGAGAGAAATAATTATGCAAAGTTTTTATGCTCGGCTTTCTGAAAACAATCGCAACATGCTCGACACTTCTTGTGCTGGCTCTTTTATGATGAAGACTATTGAATTCAGATGGAATTTATTGGATAGAATTAAACACAACTCTGAAGATTGGGACCTCGACGAAGGTAAGGAGTCAGGTATGACACCTAAGTTTGATTGTGTTAAATACTTTATGGATACCGATATCTTCCGTAAGTTTAGCACTAAATATGGACTTGATTCTGAGATAGTAGCTTCTTTCTGTGAATCTTTTGCTACCTATGTTGATCTCCCTAAGGAGAAGTGGTTTAAATATCATCCTCCCATAGAAGTAAAAGTAGCTGCACCTATTAAAGTTGAAGAAAAGACTGTCACTTATAATGATCCTATTGTTCCTACTTCTTATATTGAGAAACCACCTTTCCCTGTTAGAATAAAGGATCATGCTAAAGATTCAACTGTTGTTCGTAAAAGCAATATTAGAACTTATACACCTCCTGAGCAAGTTAAAGTAGAACCTAATATTGCTATTGTTAAAGATCTCTTGTCTGATAATATTGATGGGCATGTTATTCAGTTCGAAGGTGAAACTGCTAGAATTGCTAAACCGTGTGATAAGGATAAACATAGACCTGTGGTAGGCGTGCCTGTTATTTCTGTTAAAATAGGAAATCATTGTTATCATGGCTTATGTGATATGGGTGCTAGTGCTAGTGTTATACCTCATGACTTATACAAAGAAATTAAGAATGAAATTGCACCTGTTGAGTTAGAAGATATTGATGTTACTATTAAACTTGCTAATAGAGATACTATTGCACCAATTGGAATTGTTAGAGATGTTGAAGTCTTGTATGGGAAAACTAAATATCCTGCTGATTTTCTTGTTCTTACTTCTCCACAAGATAGCTTTTGGCCCATTATATTTGGTAGACCATTCTTAAATACTGTCAATGCTACCATAGACTACACTAAGAATATTGTTACTGTTGGTTTGGATGATATGGTTCATGAGTTTAATTTCTCTAAATTTAGTAAACAACATCGTGAGGAAGAATTACCTAGTAAGGATGAAATTATTGGTCTTGCTTCTATTGCCGTACCTCCTAGTGATCCTTTAGAACACTATTTGCTAAACCATGAAAATGATATGTTCATGAATGAAAGAAGGGAAATAGATGAAGTATTCTTTAAACAGGAACCTATTCTGCAACACAATTTGCCTGTTGAAATTTTAGGAGATCCTCCTCCACCCAAGGGTGATCCCGTGTTTGAGCTTAAACCATTGCCTGATAATCTTAAATATGCTTATCTTGATGAAAAGAAGATATATCCTGTTATTATTAGTGCTAACCTTTCAGAGCATGAAGAAGAAAGATTATTGAAAACTCTGAAGAAGCATCGTGCTGCTATTGGATATACTCTTGATGATCTTAAGGGCATTAGTCCCACTCTATGTCAACATAAAATAAATTTGGAAGCAGATGCCAAATCAGTTCGTGATCCTCAACGACGTCTGAATCCTAAAATGAAAGAAGTGGTAAGAAAAGAAATACTTAAGCTTCTGGAGGCAGGTATAATTTATCCCGTTGCTCATAGTGAGTGGGAAAGTCATGTCCATTGTGTCCCTAAGAAGGGAGGTATTACTGTTGTTCCTAATGATAAATATGAATTGATTCCACAAAGAATTATCAGAGGTTATAGGATGGTAATTGATTTCTGCAAATTAAATAAAGCTACTAAGAAAGATCATTACCCCTTACCTTTTATTGATCAAATGCTAGAAAGATTATGCAAACATACACACCATTGCTTTCTAGATGGTTATTCTGGTTTATCTCAAATACCTGTGTCGGCTAGAGATCAATCAAAGACTACTTTTACATGCCCTTTTGGTACTTTTGCTTATAGACGTATGCCTTTCGGTTTATGTAATGCACCTGCTACCTTTCAAAGATGCATGATGGCTATATTCTCTGACTTTTGTGAAAAGATTTGTGAGGTTCATTAAGGACGTCGCAAAGATTTCTCGGCCTCTGACTAATTTATTGCAAAAAGATATACCATTTGTCTTTGATGATGATTGTGTAGAAGCATTTGAAATACTTAAGAAAGCATTAGTCTCTGCACCTGTTGTTCAGCCACCTGATTGGAATTTACCCTTTGAAATTATGTGCGATGCTAGTGATTATGTTGTAGGTGCTGTTCTAGGGCAAAGAGTTTATAAGAAATTAAATGTTATTCATTATGCTAGTAAGACTCTAGACAATGCTCAAAGAAATTATGCTACTACTGAAAAAGAGCTTTTAGCAGTTGTATTTGCTTGTGATAAGTTCAGACCTTATACTGTTGATTCTAAAGTAACTATTCACACTGATCATGCTGCTATTAAATACCTTATGGAAAAGAAAGATGCTAAACCTAGACTTATTAGATGGGTTCTCTTGCTACAAGAATTTGATTTGCATATTGTTGATAGAAAGGGAGCTGAGAACCCCGCTGCAGACAACTTATCTAGGTTAGAAAATATTCTTGATGACCCACTACCAATTAATGATGACTTTCCTGATGAACAATTAAATGTTATAAGTACTTCTCGTAGTACTCCATGGTATGCTAATTATGCTAATTATATTGTTGCTAAGTTTATACCACCTAGCTTCACATACCAGCAAAAGAAAAAAATTCTTCTATGACTTGAGACATTACTTTTGGGATGACTCACATCTTTATAAAGAAGGAGTAGATGGTGTTATTAGACGTTGTGTAACTGAGCATGAACAGGAACAGATCCTACGCAAGTGTCATTCCGAGTCTTATGGAGGACACCACACTGGAGATAGAACTGCACATAAGGTATTGCAATCTGGTTTTTATTGGCCTACTCTCTTCAAGGATGCCCGTAAGTTTGTCTTGTCATGTGATGAATGTCAAAGAATTGGTAATATTAGTAGACGTCAAGAAATGCCTATGAATTATTCTCTTGTTATTGAACCGTTTGATGTTTGGGGCTTTGATTATATGGGACCTTTTCCTGCCTCTAATGGATATACACATATTTTAGTTGCTGTTGATTATGTTACTAAGTGGGTAGAAGCTATTCCAACTAGTAGTGCTGATCATAACACTTCTATCAAAATGCTTAAGGAAGTTATTTTTCCGAGGTTTGGTGTCCCTAGATATTTAATGACTGATGGTGGTTCACACTTTATTCATGGTGCTTTCCGTAAAATGCTTGCTAAATATGATGTTAATCATAGAATTGCATCTCCTTATAACCCACAGTCTAGTGGTCAAGTAGAGTTGAGCAATAGAGAGCTCAAATTAATTTTGCAAAAGACTATTAATAGGTCTAGAAAGAATTGGTCTAAGAAACTTGAGGATGCATTATGGGCATATAGAACTACATACAAAAATCCTATGGGTATGTCTCCATATAAAATGGTATATGGAAAAGCATGTCACTTGCCTCTCGAACTAGAACATAAGGCATATTGGGCTATTAAGGAGCTCAACTATGATTTCAAACTTGCCGGTGAGAAGAGGTTATTTGATATTAGCTCACTTGATGAATGGAGAACCCAAGCATATGAAAATGCCAAGTTATTTAAAGAAAAAGTTAAAAGATGGCATGACAAAAGGATACAAAAGCGTGAGTTTAATGTAGGTGATTATGTATTGCTATACAACTCTCGTTTAAGATTTTTTGCAGGAAAACTTCTCTCTAAATGGGAAGGCCCCTATGTTATCGAGGAGGTCTATCGTTCCGGTGCAATAAAAATCAACAACTTCGAAGGCACAAATCCGAAGGTGGTAAACGGTCAAAGAATCAAACATTATATCTCAGGTAATCCCATAAATGTTGAAACCAATATTATTGAAACCATAACCCCGAAGGAATACATAAGGGACACTTTCCGGAACGTTTCAGACTCCAAAAAGGAATAGGTATGTGGTACGGTAAGTAAACCGACTCTAAAACAATTTTTAAGACAATATTTCTCCATTTTGGAATATTTAGAAACATAGAAAAATAAGTAGCAGTCCGGGAAGGACACGAGGGCCCCACGAGGGTGGTGGGCGCGCCCCCCTACCTCATGAGCACCTCGTGTGCCTTCCGGACTCCGTTTTCTTGCACGTTACGTATTTTGGTCGGTAAAAATTCATTATATATTCTCCTGAAGGTTTTGACTCCCGTATCACGCAAAAATCTCCTGTTTTTGTTTCGAGCTGTTTTTTTGATAGATCTAGGTTATCATGATGGCCCCAAGCGCCTCCAAGGAAAAGTTCTTCGAGAAGGTAATCAACCCTTACCTCGCGGGGGTGCTGCGACACCCTCAAACCATTGAGATGCGTGATGGGTTGCTGCACATCCGCGATGAAGAGGGACCAAAGGTGATCGGAAGCATGAAGACGAGGCTCGAAGTAGTGGAGCAACAAGTTTTCAAGTGCTAAAGGATGGTGGAGCGTGGAATCAACGCTAGCCACATGATGCTCGCGGAGTTCACCAACAACTACAAGCCGGATGCCCAGAACACCGAGGAGGCCATCTTCAAGCTACATGAGAAGATCGAGCACCTCCAAGCCCAAGTCTATGACCTTCAAAACTAAAACTGTGAGTATGAATATAGATTCAAAAAATGAGTTTGGCTGCAGATTTGAGGATTTCGGAGACTCGATCATCTTTCTATGATGGTGAACCTATGGCTTGGAAGATGGATGACAAGCCCGCATCATCAACAACACCTCCACCGTCTCCTCCAACAAAGAAGAATTGACTATCTGGGTATGGGCACTCCCCTTGGCAACTGCCAAGCTTGGGGGAGGTGCCCCGGTATCGTATCACAATCACAACTCCTATCTTTACCGTTTTTCTTAGTTCAGTCCTATTAGTAATATCTTGATCTAGTAGAATAAAGTTTATGGCATGATCTAGTTTTGAGTTTTGTTTTATGATCTCTCTATGTAATCAAGTCCGTGAGTTATATATAATAAAGATTAGTGTTGAGTCAAGGGCCTGATTATTTTGCCATGATCTTGGGTGAATAAAAGAAAAGAGAAAAAGAATAAAAAGAAACAACAAGTTCATATTGATCTTATTGAGAGTAATGACTTCACATAGAAAGAGTATGATGATTAAAAGTTGTTGGGAGTTGGCAGACATAGCTTTGGTCATTGTTGCAATTAATAGGAAGTAATAAGGAAAGAGAGCTTTCACATATAGATATATTATCATTGACAGCTTTTATGATTGGAAGCACTCATTAAAATATGACATGCTAAAGAGTTGATGTTGGACAAGGAAGACAACATAATGAGTTATGTCTTTCTTATGAGATAAAGTATGTTGTCATGGATCCTCTAACTTGTTGAGCTTGCCTTTCCCCCTCATGCTAGCCAAATTCTCAGCACTAAGTAGAGATACTACTTGTGCTTCCAAATACCCTTAAACTAGTTTTGCCATGAGAGTCCACCATATCTACCTATGGATTGAGTAAGATCCTTCAAGTAAGTTGTCATCGGTGCAAAGCAATAAAAATTGCTCTAAATATGTATGATTGATTGGTGTGGGAGAAATAAGCTTTATATGATCTTGTGATGTGGAAGTAATAAAAGCGACGGACTGCATAATAAAGGTTCACATCACAAGGGGCAATATAAAGTGACGTTCTTTCGCATTGAGATTTTGTGCATCCAACCATAAAAGTGCATGGAAACCTCTGCTTCCCTCTGCGAAGGGCCTATCCTTTATTATTACCTTCTACCTTATGCAAGATTCACGGTGATCTTCACCTTTCCTTTTTTCATTTTATCCTTTGGCAAGCTCAGCATGTTGGAAAGAACATGATATATATATATCTAATTGGATGTAGGGGAGCATGAACCATTATTGTTGACATTACCCTTGAGGTAAAAGGTTGTGGGGCAATACTATAAGCCCCTATCTTTCTCTGTGTCCGATTAAAACTCTGTAACCACAAGTATCGCGTGAGTGTTAGCAATTACGGAGGACTAAATGATAGTTGAGTATGTGGACTTGCTTTTTAGCTCTGACATAGACTCTTTCCGATGTTATGATAAATTGCAATTGCTTCAGTGACTGAGATTATAGTTTGTTGGAACCCAATAAGGTTTATGATTTATACTTTTGCATTGTGAATAGATCATCACTTGAACATAAGTAATCATATGACAAAACCTATATATGTTGCTGTTATAAGAATAATCATGATTCCTGCATGTCCGTATTTTATTTTTATCGACGCCTCTACCTCTAAACATGAGGAAATATTTATTGTTATCGGCTTTTCGCTTGAGGACAAGCGAGGTCTAAGCTTGGGGGAGTTGATACGTCCATTTTGCCTCATGCTTTTATATCGATATTTATCGCATTATGGACTGTTATTTCACTTTATATCACAATACTTATGGCTATTCTCTCTTATTTTACAAGGTTTACATAAGGAGGGAGAATGCCGGCAGTTGGAATTCTGGGCTGGAAAAGGAGCAAATATTAGAGACCTATTCTGCGCAACTCCAAAAGTCCTGAAACTCCACGGAACGTCTTAAAAGAAATAAAGAAAAATCCATGCCAAACATGAAGGCCAGGGGGCCCACACCCTTCTCACGAGGGTGGGGGGCGCCCCCCCCTAGGGCGCGCCCCCTACCTCGTGGGCCCCCTGGTGGGTCTCCGACGTCCATCTTCTCCTATAAGAAGTCTTTCGATGAGAAAAAAATAAGAAGCAACCTTTCGGGACGAGACTCCGCCGCCACGAGGCGGAACCGAGGCGGAACCAATCTAGAGCTCCGGCAAAGCTGTTCTGCCGGGGAAACTTCCCTCCGGGAGGGGGAAATCATCACCATCGTCATCACCAACGCTCCTCTCATCGGGAGAGGGCAATCTCCATCAACATCTTCACCGGCACCATCTCATCTCCAAACCCTAGTTCATCTCTTGTATCCAATTCTTGTCTCAAAGTCTGGGATTGGTGCTAGTAGGTTGCTAGTAGTGTTGTTTACCCCTTGTAGTTGATGCTAGTTGGTTTATTTGGTGGAAGATCATATGTTCAGATCCTTTATGCATATTATTACCCCTATGATTATGAACATGAATATGCTTTGTGAGTAATTACGTTTGTTCCTGAGGACAAGGGAGAAGTCTTGCTATTAGTAGGCATGTGAATTTGGTATTCGTTTGATATTTTGATAAGATGTATGTTGTCTAGCCTCTAGTGGTGTTATGTGAACGTCGACTACATATCACTTCACCATTATTTGGGCCTAGAGGAAGGCATTGGGAAGTAATAAGTAGATGATGGGTTGCTAGAGTGACAGAAGCTTAAACCCTAGTTTATGCATTGCTTCGTAAGGGGCTGATTTGGATCCATATGTTTCATGCTATGGTTAGGTTTACCTTGATACTTTTGTTGTAGTTGTGGATGCTTGCAATAGAGGTTAATCATAAGTGGGATGCTTGTTCAAGTAAGAACAGCACCCAAGCACCGGTCCACCCACATATCAAATTATCAAAGTATCGAACGCGAATCATATGAACGTGATGAAAACTAGCTTGACGATATTCCCATGTGTCCTCGGGAGCGCTTTTCCTATTATAAGAGTTTGTTCTGGCTTGTCCTTTGATAAAAAAAGGATTGGGCCACCTTGCTGCACCTTATTTACTTTTGTTACTTGTTGCTCGTTACAATTTACCTTATTACAAAACTATCTGTTACCACTTATTTCAGTACTTGCAGAGAATACCTTGCTGAAAACCGCTTATCATTTCCTTCTGCTCCTCGTTGGGTTCGACACTCTTACTTATCGAAAGGACTATGATAGATCCCCTATACTTGTGGGTCATCAGGGAGTGGGGGGTAGCGGGCTCTAGGTAGTGGGGGGTTGAACAGCTAGGGTTCGACTGGGGTGGGGATTAGTAGGGGGAGGCTGGGCCGGTTGTGGCCTGGTGGCCAGCTGGGCCACAGCCCAGCAGGGGGGGCTTTGTTTCTTTTTCTTTTCTTTTCTGTTTTTTATTTTAGTTTTTGTTAGTTTAGTTTCTTTAAAATACAAGTTAGCTCCTAAATTAGTACCACCAAAATAGGCCACTGCCAAACCTAGATGGGACCCAAAATAATTTAGTTTAATATTTTTATATACTCAAAAGCAATTAAATTATTATTTTAGCCACAATTTTTAATTAGTTTAGGGCATTTAAACACTTTGGAAAAGGTTGGTTCCACCACCAAAACTAGTTAGGGATTATTTGCCACATGATGAACATTTTAGTTTTAATGTTTCAAAACTTTTACCGTTTGACTTGATTTTGAATTTTAATTTGAATCGTCTTCGAACTAACGCGAGATTAGCAACAGTAATCGAGGTGACGTGGCATCATTAGCAGAGGTTACTGTAGCTTGATTATCCGGGCGTCACAATTCTCCTCCACTACAAGAAATCTCGTCCCGAGATTTAAGAGGCGGAGTAAAGGGGGAAGGTTCTGGTTACGAAATTCTAACAGATCTGCTCGGTCTTGGTTGCTCTTCTCGAAGAGGTCGATTCATTACATTGACGTCTTCAGTCCACTGCTTCGGGTCATCATTATGAAGTCGTCATCCTTTCTTCGGGGGTTCCATCGTACTTACGAAAGGACAAGGGGTAACTTCGGAAGAACGAACCTTACAAGGTTGACTATCCGGCAGATAACTCAGGGAATGTGGTAAAAAGTAACTCTCGAATAGATACTTAAGAACATATCGAGAGTAAAGTAAGAAGGTACCATGAGAAGTTTCCAATGGGCAGGCAATCGTTCGATGGCCTAATCAAAAGGTGAAAGGGGTTCAGAGCAACGAGAATAAGTATTGCATCTGATACCAGAATAGATCACTAGGCAGGTGGCCCATGAATTACATACGAAGTCAAGAGTGAGGAATAACCTTGACATCAGGGTATACAGGAGAGTCAGGTTTCGATCCTGGGACCTGTGGGTTATGGGCCCACCATGTGGGTTAAATAGGAGCGATGACATATTGCACGGTCATGATAGCACGGCATGTCAGAGGGTAGCCTGTCAGTTATGTCAGCAACAACGTCGGTACCAAGGGCGAGGGACGAAGAGAACCATTTTCCTACTCGTTGAATGAGGCGGCCATTAGGCAAAGTTCTCGTCCATCGGTGGCTACCGGAATGTCATCAACAATAGTAACAGGGTCTTACTGACAGAGTGATACAACGAGGTGTTTACATAAGCAGGGAAATGTTACTGCTTATATAAAATAGATCATAATAAGGTTTAAACAAACCAATGGAAAGGAAAATGTAATTGTCAGATTAAACAGAACAATGGAAAGGAAAATGTGTTTGAACACATATTTTAGGGGTATATCCTCCCAAGGGTAAGCAGACCATGATATCCATGACAGGATAGAAGTATAAAACCATTTAGGTAAGGGGAAAGAAATTTCATGACATTACCCATACAACGATGTTTGGATAATTGATAAAGAAAATTTTAGTATCGTGCTTCAAATGTTCTTATTGGATATCGGATTACCACAGACATGCTTCGAGATAGCATTGACATGGTTTCAAGCAAAGGTCAGACTTTGGATACACAAAGGATCCATCGGAAACAACTTAGAAAATAAGGCATACAATTTCAGGAAGGAAAAGATGAGGGTGTGGTCGACGGGCTCAGCCACAATCCATCGATATGCCAAATAGGATGTATTTCCAAAATTATATGAACAAGTTTGTGTTGGGAAAGGCAAGAATGTTGTTGATGCTGACACATATCATCGAGAGGCAAAGATGGTATTTCTAGCCATGAATTCAATTGACATCTCTGAAGAAGCCAAAGTATGACAGCGATCAAGACAAGGTTTGTCGAGAGACTCTATGAAGATGCCCTCGAGCAAAAAAAGGAGGATGAAGTGAAAGGCTATGAGAACCATGGATTCGACACAAGATCAAAGTCAAGCTTGTTGTTCGACGTGAAATGATAAGATGAGGAAGATCGACGTAAGCTTAGCTCATCGTCGGAAGTTGCTCCAGGCATAAGGACCAGGTAGCACAGTTAAAAGTTGACATGATAAAAATATAGCCGATCAGGCTAGGAATGATGTCATGGGGTATAAAGCTTCCCAGTATCAAGTACTAGGTGTAAGGCCAGAAGGTAAATCAGAGTAGAGGTTGGACGGGGGAATGATTTGCAGAGGATAAGTAATTGTAACTTACCCAGTAAATGGGGTCAAGGGGGAAATATGGTCGGGACCATAACTGCAAGGGATCCAATTTACGATACTAGAAGAATATTCAAAAGTTTAAATATCCTTGCAAGAAGGTTTCATGATAAGTCCCACACCGTGTTCGTGGGCATGAACACAAGGTTCAGGGTCGACTCCCACTTCTACAATGCATAACCTTTCATTTTACTTCTTGCTCTTGATGAAGCTGTAGTATTGAAATTTTATCTGACGAAGATCCAGTAGAGTATAACCCGCATAACTTTCGAGTTCACACGGATTAGGGAAGGCATAGTTCCAACCCATCGGGGCATCTTAGGAACATATGTCATAAATTTCAAAAATAAATAACACAAACTCGGTAGTAGAGCATGCTTGAGAAAGCAGAGGATACAATTTACCAAAAGCATTATGTATCCGAGGAAGGGCTCAAAAGCTTATTGAATATGAAGGGCGTTATCGGATAAAATCCGAAAGGGGGGGGTCTGGTGGTCCACAAGGGATCTGATGTGAGCATCAGTACTCAACCAGAGGAAGAAAGAATGCAAGGAGATCAGATTATAGAAACAACTGACTAACTCAAAGCCCAATTGCAAATGAATTATGACTTCCAAGACAAGGGATCAGAAGCAATGCTCTGATTAGGGATGGATAGGTAGAATAGCCTTAGGGGTACAATCGATGGTGATTTGATTGATCGAGATTCAGCACATGTTAAAATGACGTCTGAGCTGGAAGGATGAATTCTAGGATCTGATTGAGGATTGTGAGCATTCGCAACATATTGTATCAACAGACTCAAAATGATAATGACAATGGCTGACAATAAGATTACTAGATTTATGGTATTAACCACAATGCAACACGATAAGGAAGAACAGGAGCAATAGGTCACTGAGGATTCTCAGAAGATCAAATAGTATTCCAAAAAATTTGTGAAACACATGAACAACTGGGGATGAACGGATCCTCGGTAAGTGTGAGGAATTATTCATACCTGTATTCATGCGGAAAAGGAGCTGCAAGGCAGCAGGCACAAAGGATTCTCAGAATATCTGAAGTATTTCAGGGTATCTTGTAGTAACAAGAGCAATTGGAAATGAAGCTATGGATGGCAAGTGTATGTAGCTATCCATAGGGATTTGTCAGTGGTAGGGAATTGCAACAGCAAAGGACACAAGGGTCTCGGGAAAACAACGGAGAGTATCTTCAAATTCTTCGGGTGAAGCAGACGATCATCTGGAATGAAGGGCTCTTCGGGGGAAGTAGTTGCGAGAACCTAGAGTTAGAGTCAGTAAAATCCTTTAACCCGAATACAAGAGATATCAGAATCCCAGAGTAAGGACGAGGAATAAAATATCCTAATACCACAAAATGGTGACGTGGGCCCGTAAGCCACACAGCCAAGTTAGTAAAACGGTTTTCGGTTTCTAGACTCAACTTCAGCCAAGGAGTTAGAAAGGAGGGATCATACAGGCAGTTGGCTCTGATACCAACTTGTGACGCCCTCGATTCAATCGTGCACTAATCATACACGCAAATGTGTACGATCAAGATCAAGGACTCACGGGAAGATATCACAACACAACTCTAGACACAAATTAAAATAATACAAGCTTTATATTACAAGCCAGGGGACTCGAGGGCTCGAATACATAAGCTCGAATACATAAGAGTCAGCGGAAGCAACAATATCTGAGTACAGACATAAGTTAGACAAGTTTGCCTTAAGAAGGCTAGCATAAAAGCAACAATGATCGAAAAGGAAAGGCCTCCTGCCTGGGAGCCTCCTAACTACTCCTAGTCGTCTGCGGCCTTCACGTAGTAGTAGGCATCCACTGGGTAGTAGTAGTCATCAGTGGCGTCGTCTGGCTCCTGGGATCCGTCATCTGGTCGCGATAATCGGGTATGGGGGAAAAAGAAGTAGCAAAGCAACCGTGAGTACTCATCCAAAGTACTCGCAAGACTTACTTCAGATCTAAACTAAGTATGCATCTTTATCAAATGAATGGGTTGTATCTGTGGACTAAACTGCAGAATGCTAGAATAGAGAGAAGGCCTAGTCCTATCGAAGACTAGCATCTTCTGGAAACCACCATCTTGCAGCAACAGGAGGGAGTAGAGTAGCATAAAGTAAAGTAGTAGAAGTGTTATCAACCTCGGCCAGAGATCCTTTCTCGACTCCCTGCGAGAAAGCAATCCCAGAGCCATACTATCCATTTCTCATCACAATCCATTTCTCATATCCATTTCTCATATCCATTATCCAGTTCTAGTTGTATCGACCGGGATACAACTCCAAGTGTCCGTTACCGTAGGACAGGCTATCGATAGATGTTTTCTTCCCTGCAGGGGCGCACCAACTTACCCACCACACTCGATTAACTCCGGCCGGAAACACTTTCCTGGGTCATGCCCGGCCTCGGCCAAACAATACGCCGCAACCCGACCTAGGCTTAATAGAGAGGTCAGCACGCCGGACTAAACTTATGCCCCCAGGGGTCATGGGCCATCTCCCCGGGAACTCCTGCACGTTGCATACGCTGCCGGTGAGCAGACCTAGCTACCTCCTTCAACAAGGTAGGTGCTTACCAGTCCAACCCGCCGCGCGCCGCTCAGTCGCTGACGTCTATTAAGCTTCGGCTAATGCATATGACGCAGAACGCCCATACTATGCCCACGTGATGGTTAGTGCTATCAGGCCAGAGGCCCCTCGGATCAAATATCCAAATCGTAGTGGATTAGGAGCACGCGGTAACGAGTAGAGACTCACGATCGATGTGACCCCATCGCCCCGTCTTGAGTACTTGCGACAAGGGCTAAGAATGCCCGGCCACGCCTCGTAAGTATCACGCGGGCACCTTCTAGGTCAACCCAACTCCACATCACTCGCTATTAAGCCCGCGCGGGTACCCCTCAGGGCCGACCCGTCTTAGTAACATGGCTCAGTGCAAAGTCATAGTAACCATAGTAACTGTGTGTCTAACACCAAGGGGGAAACCCGAGGGATCACCCCCGGTGAATTCCACTCGATGTTGTCATCAAGGTGAACGTAAGAGGATCCACCCTCGAGGTTCACATTTGATGGGTTGCACGACAGAGCCGTAACGGAAGTGGTTAAGGAGGAAATTACCCTCGATGACCTCGACCGTATAGCTACACTACAGAGATCTCATCAGGAGTGATGTATGAGGTTCCACCCTCGGCACTCGATGGTAACTCTGCAGAGTCGAGCAACAAAAGGGGGAAAGTGATGTGCGGTGTCGGGGCCTGGACATCGATCATGTTGATCGACTCATCGATCATAAAGCGGGGCAACTGGGACAAGGTGGGGGTCACTGATGGATCACTAACCAACCTATACTAAGCAGTTTAGGATAAGCAGGTAAGGTATGAAAGCAGGTAACAACAACAGGCTATGCATCAGAGTAGGATCATACAGAAAGCATTAGTAGTTCGAATGCAAGCATGAGAGGGAAAGAAATGGGCGATATCGGAATGCTCAAGGGGGGTTTGCTTGCCTGGTTGCTCTGGCAAGGAGGGGGGTCGTCATCGACGTAGTCGATCACAAGGGCAGCATCGGTCTCGGGGTCTACCGGAGAGAAGAGGGGGAAGAAACAGTAAATATAAAGCAAACATAGCACCACAAAGCATAACATGGCAATAAGATGTGCCGAGTGTGACCTAACGCGGTAGGAGGAGATACCGGCGAAGGGGGGAAACATCTGGGAAAGTATCCCCGGTGTTTCGCGTTTTCGGACTGATGAACTGGAGGGGGAAAGTTGCGTGTTCGCTATGCTAGGGATGCATGGCGGATGAACAGGCTACGTATCCGGATGCATCTCGTTGTTCTGAGCAACTTTCATGTACAAAGTTTTTCCATCCGAGTTACGGTTTATTTATTATGATTTTTTAAAGTTTTTTAAAGAATTTCTGGAATTAATTAAATGTTTAGATTCGAATTATCCAGAATAGTGACTGGTGACATCATCATGACAGCACCATGACATCAGCAGGTCAACTGACCTGTTGACCGGTCAAACCTGACATATGGGGCCTATTGACTGGGTCAACTTCACAGTCAGCAAGTCCAGTCAACAGTCCTGTTGACTTAGTCAGACTTACATGTGGGTCCCGGTTGTCTTAGACTGCATTTAACTAAACAGGTTAATTAGTTTAATTAGTGATTAGGTTAATCTAATCAGGATTAATTAACTTAATTAATTAGTTAATTAATATTAATAAAAATATTATGATTAATTCCTTTTTTAATTCTTTTTTTACCATTCCAGGGGGTTGGCCCCATGTGTTAGTGGCTCATCAGGGGGTTGGTAGTGCAAATAGCGCTAATGGCCTATTAGGCCGGCGAGTAAACGCCGGTGGCTTTCAGCCACGGCGGAGGCATGCCGGATGGCCGCTATGGGCGGCGAGTCGAGTCGCGGTGGCCACCGGGGGCGAGCTCGCGCTCGCGCGGTTCCAGAAGAAGCGAGGGAGGCTGCGGGGTGAAGGGACGAGGGCCATGGCGGAGCTGGGCGGCGTCGACGCGGCGGATGCGTGCGGGGAGGCAGTGGAGGGCGCGGGTGAGGAGAGGCGTGGCAGAGCGGCGGGGCGCTGGCGGCCAGGGCTACGCGCGGTGGACGAGGCCAGCGCGTGGGTGCATGGCCGGGAGGGCAGCAGCGGGGCGCGCCGCAGCGGCAGGCGACACGACGGTCGGTAAAGGCGGGCACGGCAGGAGCGGGTCGAGGCGGAGGCGGGCGCATGACGAGGACGATTCGGTCGCGGGGAGCACGACGCAGAGGGCGCGCTGACCGTGGCAGAGGTAGTCAGAGCGCGGCGGGCGATCAGCGCGATGGAGGCGCGATGGCGCGGGGACGGACCGGCCAGACAGGGTGTGCGCGGGGGGAGGGAAAGGAGGATAGGGGGGTTCCTCACAGGGGGCTGCAGGGGCTAGGCAGTGGGCTCGGGGAGGCGGCAGTAGTGTCGCCGGTGATGGGGGGCGGCCCCATTCGGGGGGAGTTGCGGGCGTTGGGGTCGACCCCGTCGATCCGATGAAGGAGCTCGACGGCGGGGATGAGGAAGCAGCGTCGCGGCTCCGGCGAGTGGACCTCCAGGCGGCGGCGTTGCGGTGAACGGCGGGGCGTGACGTCGGCGGCAAAGCCCACGGGCGGCGATGGGATCGATCCCCCCGATCCAGATCGGGGGCAGAGGAGGACGAGAGAGTGGGGGTCGTGGGGGGAGTGCGGGCAGCGGGCTCTAGGTAGTGGGGGGTTGAACAGCTAGGGTTCGACCGGGTGGGGATTAGTAGGGGGAGGCTGGGCCGGCTGTGGCCTGGTGGCCAGCTGGGCCACAGCCCAGCAGGGGGGGGCTTTGTTTCTTTTTCTTTTCTTTTTTGTTTTTTATTTTAGTTTTTGTTAGTTTAGTTTCTTTAAAATACAAGTTAGCACCTAAATTAGTACCATCAAAATAGGCCACTGCCAAACCTAGTTGGGATCCAAAATAATTTAGTTTAACATTTTTATATACTCAAAAGCAATTAAATTATTATTTTAGCCACAATTTTTAATTAGTTTAGGGCATTTAAACACTTTGGAAAAGGTTGGTTCCACCACCAAAACTAGTTAGGGATTATTTGCCACATGATGAACATTTTAGTTTTAATGTTTCAAAACTTTTACCATTTGACTTGAATTTGAATTTTAATTTGAATCGTCTTCGAACTAACGCAAGATTAGCAACAGTAATCGAGGTGACGTGGCATCATTAGCAGAGGTTACTGTAGCTTGATTATCCGGGCGTCACACCTGGATGCCCATATTTATTCCTACATATTCTACGAAGATCTTTATTGGTCGAACTGGTATGACAACATATGTAATGCCCTTTGCCCATCGGTATGTTACTTGCCCGAGATTTTCGATCGTCGGTATTTTCATACCTAGTTCAATCTCGTTACCAGAAAGTCTCTTTACTCGTTCCATAATACATCATCTCGTAACTAACTCCTTAGTCATTTGCTTGCAAGCTTATGATGTGTATTACCGAGAGGGCCCAGAGGTACCTCTCTGATACTCGGAGTGACAAATCCTAATCTCGCTCTATGCAAACTCAACAAACACCTTCTAAGATACCTGTTGAGCATCTTTATGATCACCCAGTTATGTTGTGATATTTCATAGCACACAAGGTATTCCTCCGGTATCCGGGAGTTGCATAATGTCATAGTCGAAGGAATATGTATTTGACATGAAGAAAGCAATAGCAATAAACTGGCCGATCAATATGCTAAGCTAACGGATGGGTCTTGTCCATCACATCATTCTCCTAATGATGTGATCCCGTTATCAAATGACAACACATGTCTATGGTTAGGAAACCTTAACCATCTTTGATCAACGAGCTAGTCTAGTAGAGGCTTACTAGGGACACAGTATTTGTTTTTTTATTCACAGATGTATTTAAGTTTCCGATCAATACAATTGTAGCATGAATAATAAACCTTTATCATGAATAAGGAAATATAAAATAACAACTTTATTGTTGCCTCTAGGGCATATTTCCTTCAGAAGCAACCTTGTCTATTCCACCATGGCCCCCATCCACGTAGGACTAGCCTCACTCTGGTAGATCTTCACAAAGTAGGCGATCTCCTTGCCCTTACAAACTCCTTGGTTCAACTCCGCATCTTGGAAGCTCCCAAGTTACGCCTAACCGATCTAGGAGACACCACTCTCCAAAAGTTAATAGATGTTGTGTTGGTGCTGAACTCCTTGATGTTTTGCTTAAAATAATAGTCTCCTCAACACTCAATCTTTCTCACACAGATTTGGCTTGTGAAGGAGAAGGATTGGAGTGCAAAGCAACTTGAAGAGGCTAGAAATCAAGATTCAAATGGTAGGAATGGAATCTCTTGATCTCCACACATGAGTAGGTGGTTCTCTCTTAGAAAATGAATGGTGGAAGTTGCATTTTGTTCTGATGGCTCTCTTAGTTAGAGTGTAGGTGGGGGTGGAGCGGTATAAATAGCCTTGACCCAAATCCAACCATTACAGACGTTTGACCCAAATCGGTGAGACCGGATATAAACTCGATGAGATCGATTAGTGTAAAAGATATCAACATTGGGATTTTTGGTGGGACCAAAGTGGAACAACTCGGAGGGACCGGAGCACAATGGCTAGGGTAGAACTCAGTTTCTGGAATTTGAATTGTTTCAAGTCGGTGATTGCAATGTGAAACAATGTCATCATAGAAACTTGGTCAAGCAATCTTGATGGGACCGAGATCCTTTTCGGTCAAACGAATTGCTAGGGTTTGGTAGTGGCAATGGTAGTGGTTATCTCGGTGGGTCCAGAAGGGATATTTTTTATGGGACCGGGATAGGAAATTAGGGTTTGGGAAGATGTGTTTTGAGAAAGTGATTGAGGTTTTTGGAGCAATATCACAAAGCATTTGAGCAATAAACTCATCAACAATACCTCATCCCCTTTTAATGTATTAGCTTTCCTAAGGGACTCATTGTGATCTTGGATCACTGAACCAAAAATGTAGAGTCTTGGAGTATCCAATTCTTGTCCTTGACATTTGGACAGGTGCACATCGATTAGTCCTTGCCATGCCAATCATTGATCTTTTTCCGAAATCTATTTTCAATTAATATTAGATCAACGATGTATATGTTGTTGTTATCAATTACCAAAACCACCCAGGGATTAGTTGCACTTTCACGAAACTAGGCCTGCTTCTTTATATCTTAGCACCCTCGTGTGCTGGTTGCATGCCATAAAGCATGAAATTTGTTCGCGTGAAATCAAACCTAACAACAAATATCACATGTCGATGTATCACAGTGTGGTTAACCCTACTTGCAACGGAACAAACCAACCACAACAGATGAACAATACTCTAAGTAGAATCCAAATTTTATGTGATAAGCTAAGTTGGGAAGATGAACAAACTAGAGTTTGCGTTGCAAATTTTATGAGTTTAAGAGCTTCATTAGACGAAAAGGATAAATGATGTATATTAAAAGAATACACGGTGTGAGCGTTTGCAACATTGGTGAAGATTTGGGTAGACGTGTTGGAGGAATATACTAACAGATGACAAGCAATATCAATCAAGTATTTTATGAAATGTTGCATCGATGTCATGATGTCAAAGCCCAAATAGGACAACTAAAAGATGCAGATAGTGACATCATAGAATAAGACACATGTGCTTTTTGGCTTATGAAAATAGAAACATGCATTTAATTGGAACTGCAAAAACTGGCAAAGTAATCTTCCCCTAATAATAAAGCAAATAGTGCTTCTGGTCGTCCGTCAGGAAAATTACCCCTGAAGTTCGCATTAATTACCCACTATGCCACCGGTAAGTGAGAAAAAACGTTTCGCGGTTGCATCCACCTTGCGTTTGGTTCATATGGCGCAACACTCTCACATATCGCAAGCATATGTGCCTAGCCCGTTGGTTGGAACTTGTGTCTTGCGTCTTGTAGACCTGGGTTCGATCCCTGCTCCTGCTTATTTTTTCTTTCTTTTCTTTTGGCTGCACCACGGGTTCGATCCCTTCTCTCCCTTATTTTTTCTTTCTTTTCTTTTGGTGGCACCACGTAACCGCTGCTCGACCCGGCCTGCTTTTTTCTCTTTGTTTAATTTATTTTTTCAAATTCAAATATTTTAAAAATACTGATATCTGTCAAATCCTAACTTCAAATCTAACATGTTATATATGAAAATTTCTCGGAAAAATATGTAGATTTTAAATATGCTATTATCTTGCATGTTAATCATTTTTAAAATTATGTTTAGGATGCATCATAGTTTGATGCTCTCAAAAAAGCTATTACAAATGAAACATAATATTCCAAAAAAATGTTAGTCACCACAAAAATGATTCCATTTTAAAAATATTCTCAAAAATTAGATAAAACACCTTCTCAAATTAAATATATATATTCATGTTTTTCTGAGCAACAAAAATAAAAATGATTGAAAGACTCTTTCATCGGAGAGCTGAAATGGGTCATGACAAACATTGCTATGATACGTCCAAATTCCATAGTCCAAAAAGAAAGACTCAATGCAACTTTATTTCTGACGTTTGCAAAAATTGAATTAAAAAAGTGTTACATAATTACATTAGAGATTATGATATTTTTTCTCCTGTTGCAACGCACGGGCCCTTTTGCTAGTCAAAACTAAAATTTAGTGGACTATTAGAATTTAAAGCTCACTTTAGCATTCCTAGATAGGAACTATTTCTCCTGGATATATTATCAAAGCCAATGGTGATGAACTGACCATATATTCCATGTGAAATCCACGCCTGAATCTTTGAGCCCCCAATAGAGTAGTACTATTAGGCAACAAAGCAACCCATATACAAAATGACCACGAAAGTGTGCACATAATTACAAAGTTACATGGGTGCAATCATTTGGGCATTTCTACTAACTACTCTTTAGAAACCATATTTATATAGTCTCTATAGCTAATTTGCAGGTCATGATATCAATAGGAAGGAAGGTCTAAGAACCTAAAAAGTAGGATCTAATACCATCAGCACAACATTCTGTAACACCGAAAAGATATGTTGAGCAAAGTATCTGTTTCTCCCTTGCTAGAATTCAGTTTTGATCTACAAATATTAAACTAAACAATGAAGTGACTTGTTAGATGGAACTAAAAAAGGTCTTTATAGAATGGTTGAAAGTTTTTGAAACTCAAACATTGCAGCATCACACGTCACACATAGAACATGAAAACGGGGAAATTAAAGTTTGTAATTGTTGGGGAACGTAGGAGAAATTCAAAATTTTCCTACGTGTCACCAAGATCTATCTATGGAGAGACCAGCAACGAGGGGAAGGAGAGTGCATCTACATACCCTTGTAGATCGCTAAGCGGAAGCGTTCAAGTGAACGGGGTCGATGGAGTCGTACTCGTCGTGATCCAAATCACCGATGATCAAGTGCCGAACGCACGGCACCTCCGCGTTCAACACACGTACAGCCCGGTGACGTCTCCCACGCCTTGGTCCAACAAGGAGAGAGGGAGAGGTTGAGGAAGACTCCATCCAGCAGCAGCACAACGGCGTGGTGGTGGTGGAGGAGCGTGGCAATCCTGCAGGGCTTCGCCAAGCACCACGGGAGAGGAGAAGGACTTAGGAGAGAGGGAGGGTCTGCACCAAAGGCATAAGGTGTGTTTGAGAGGCCCTCCTACCCCACTATATATAGGGATCCCAAGGGGGGGTGCGCCAGCCCCTAGGAGATCCAATCTCCAAGGGGGCGGCGGCCAGGGGAGGAGTCCTCCCCCCCAAGGCACCTAGGAGGTGCCTTCCCCTGCTGGGACTCTTCCTTTAGGGTTTCCCCAGGCGCATGGGCCTCTTGGGGCTGGTGCCCTTGGCCCATGTAGACCAAGGCGCACCCCCTACAGCCCATGTGGCCCCCGGGGTAGGTGGCCCCACCCGGTGGGCCCCCGGGACCCTTCCGGTGGTCCCGGTACAATACCGATGACCCCGAAACTTGTCCCGATGGCCGAAACAGGACTTCCTATATATAAATCTTTACCTCCGGACCATTCCAGAACTCCTCGTGACGTCCGAGATCTCATCCGGGACTCCGAACAACATTCGGTAACCACATACAAGCTTCCTTTATAACCCTAGCGTCATCGAACCTTAAGTGTGTAGACCCTACGGGTTCGGGAGACATGCAGACATGACCAAGACGTTCTCCGGTCAATAACCAACAGCGACATCTGGATACCCATGTTGGCTCCCACATGTTCCACGATGATCTCATCGGATGAACCACGATGTCAAGGACTTAATCAATCCCGTATACAATTCCCTTTGTCTAGCGGTATGTTACTTGCCCGAGATTCGATCGTCGGAATACCGATACCTTGTTCAATCTCGTTACCGGCAAGTCTCTTTACTCGTTCTGTAACACATCATCCCGTGATCAACTCTTTGGTCACATTGCGCATATGATGATGTCCTACCGAGTGGGCCCAGAGATACCTCTCCGCTTACACGGAGTGACAAATCCCAGTCTCGATTCGTGCCAACCCAACAGACACTTTCGGAGATACCTGTAATGCACCTTTATAGTCACCCAGTTACGTTGTGACGTTTGATACACCCAAAGCACTCCTACGGTATCCGGGAGTTGCACAATCTCATGGTCTAAGGAAATGATACTTGACATTAGAAAAGCTTTAGCATACGAACTACACGATCTAGTGCTATGCTTAGGATTGGGTCTTGTCCATCACATCATTCTCCTAATGATGTGATCCCGTTATCAACGACATCCAATGTCCATGGTCAGGAAACCGTAACCATCTATTGATCAACGAGCTAGTTAACTAGAGGCTTACTAGGGACATGGTGTTGTCTATGTATCCACACATGTATCTGAGTTTCCTATCAATACAATTATAGCATGGATAATAAACGATTATCATGAACAAGGAAATATAATAATAACCAATTTATTATTGCCTCTAGGGCATATTTCCAACAGTCTCCCACTTGCACTAGAGTCAATAATCTAGTTCACATCGCCATGTGATTAACACTCACAGGTCACATCGCCATGTGACTAACACCCAAGAGTTTACTAGAGTCAGTAGTCTAGTTCACATCACTATGTGATTAACACTCAATGAGTTTTAGGTTTGATCATGTTGCTTGTGAGAGAGGTTTTAGTCAACGGGTCCGAACCTTTCAGATCCGTGTGTGCTTTACAAATTTCTATGTCATCTCCTAGATGTAGCTACCACGCTCTATTTGGAGCTATTCCAAATAACTGTTCTACTTGGAGCTATTCTAAATTGTTGCTCCATTATATGCATCCGGTATCTCTACTCAGAGCTATCCGGATAGGTGTTAAGCTTGCATCGACGTAACCCTTTACGACGAACTCTTTTACCACCTACATAACCGAGAAACTTCCTTAGTCCACTAGTTACCAAGGATAACTTTGACCGCTGTCCCGTGATCCGTTCTTGGATCACTCTTGTACCCCTTGACTGACTCATGGCAAGGCACACTTCAGGTGCGGTACACAGCATAGCATACTGTAGAGCCTATGTCTTAAGCATAGGGGACGACCTTCGTCCTTTCTCTCTATTCTGCCGTGGTCGAGCTTTAAGTCTTAACTTCATACCTCACAACTCAGGCAAGAACTCCTTCTTTGACTGATCCATCTTGAACACCTTCAAGATCATGTCATGGTATGTGCTCATTTTGAAAGTACTATTAAGCGTTTTGATCTATCCTTATAGATCTTGATGCTCAATGTTCAAGTAGCTTATTCCAGGTTTTCCATTGAAAAACACTTTCCAAATATCCCTATATGCTTTCCAGAAATTCTATGTCATTTCCGATCAACAACATATATTCATCAGAAATTCTATAGTGCTCCCACTCACTTCTTTGGAAATACAAGTTTCTCATAAACTTTGTATAAACCCAAAATCTTTGATCATCTCATCAAAGCGCACATTCCAACTCCGAGATGCTTACTCCAGTTCTCAGAAGGATAGCTGGAGCTTTGCATACTTATTAGCATCTTTCAGGATTGACAAAACCTTCCGGTTGTATCACATACAACCTTTCCTCAAGAAAAACATCGAGGAAACAATGTTTTGACATCCTTTCTGCAAGATTTCATAAATAATGCAGTAATCGCTAATATAATTCCAACAGACTCTTAGCATCCCTACGAGTGAGAAAAGTTTCATCATAGTCAACTCCTTGAACTTGTCGGAAAGAACTTAACGACAAGTCGAGCTTTCTTAATGGTGACATATACCATCATTGTCCGTCTTCCTTTTAAAATCCATCTGTACCCAACAGCCTTACGACCATCAAGTAGTTCTTCCAAAGTCTACACTTTGTTTTCATATATGGATCCTCTCTCGGATTTTATGGCCTCGAGCCATTTATCGGAATCCGGGCCCACCATCGCTTCTCCACAGCTCATAGGTTCATTGTTGTCTAGCAACATGACTTCCAAGACAGGATTACGTACCACTCTGAAGTAGTACGCATCCTTGTCATCCCACGAGGTTTGGGAGTGACTTGATCCGAAGTTTCATGATCACTATCATAAGCTTCCACTTCAATTGGTGTAGGTGCCACAGGAACAACTCCTTGTGCTCTGCCACACACTAGTTGAAGAGACGGTTCAGTAACCTCATCAAGTCTCCACCATCCTCCCACTCAATTCTTTCGAGAGAAACTTTTCCTCGAGAAAGGACCCGATTCTAGAAACAATCCCTTATTGCTTTTGGATCTGAGACAGGAGGTATACCCAACTGTTTTGGGTGTCCTATGAAGATGCATTTATCCGCTTTGGGTTCGAGCTTATCAGCCCGAAACTTTTCCACATAAGCGTCGCAGCCCCAAACTTTTAAGAAATGACACCTTAGGTTTCTCTAAACCATAGTTCATACGGTGTCATCTCATTGGAATTATGTGGTGCCCTATTTAAAGTGAATGTGGTTGTCTCTAATGCTTAACCCATAAACTATTGTGGTAATTCGATAAGAGACATCATGGTATGCATCATATCCAATAGGGTGCAGTTATGATGTTCGGACACACCATCACACTATGGTGTTCCAGGCTGTATTAGTTGTGAAACGATTTCCACAATGTCTTAATTTTGTGCCAAACTCGTAATTCAGACATTCATCTCTATGATCATATCATAGATCTTTTATCCTCTGGTCACGATGATCTTTCAACTTCACCCTGAAATTACTTGAACCTTTCAATAATTCAGACTCGTGATTTATCAAGTAAATATACTCAACATCTACTCAAATCATCTGTGAAGTAAGAACATAACGATATTCACTACATGCCTCAGCACTCATTGGACTGCACACATCAAAATGTATTACTTCCAACAAGTTGCTTTCTAGTTCCATTTTACTGAAACCGAGGCTTTCAGTCATCTTGCCCATGTGGTATGATTTGCATGTCTCAAGTGATTCAAAATCAAGTGAGTCCAAACGGTCCATTTGCATGGAGTTTCTTCATGCATATACACCAATAGACATGGTTCGCATGTCTCAAACCTTTCAAAAACGAGTGAGCCCAAAGATCCATCAACATGGAGCTTCTTCATGCGTTTTATACCGATATGACTTAAGTAGCAGTGCCACAAGTAGGTGGTACTATCATTACTATCTTTTGGCATGAACATGTGTATCACTACGATCGAGATTCAATAAACCATTCATTTCAGGTGTAAGACCATTTGAAGGTATTATTCAAATAAACAGAGTAACCATTATTCTTCTTAAATGAATAACCGTATCGCGATAGACATAATCCAATCATGTCTATGCTCAACGCAAACACCAAACTCGATGGTAGAGGGAGCTTGCGATGCTTGATCATATCAACATTGGAAACACTTCCAACACATATCGTCAGCTCACCTTTAGCTAGTCTCCGTTTTATCCTGTAGCATTTATTTCGAGTTACTAACACTTAGCAACCAAACCGGTATCCAATACCCTGGTGCTACTAGGAGTACTAGTAAAGTACACATCAACACAATGTATATCCAATATACTTCTATCGACCTTGCCAGCCTTCTAATCTACCAAGTATCTAGGGTAATTCTGCTCTAGTGGCTGTTCCCTTTATTACAGAAGCACTTAGTCTCGGGTTTGGGTTCAACCTTGGGTTTCTTCACTACAGCAGCAGCTGAATTGCCGTTTTATGAAGTATCCCTTCATGCCCTTGCCCTTCTTGAAACTAGTGGTTTCACCAACCATCAACAATTGATGCTCCTTCTTGATTTCTACTTTTGTGGTGTCAAACATCACGAACATCTCAAGGATCATCATACATGTCCCCGATATATTATAGTTCATCACGAAGCTCTAGCAGCTTGGTGGTAATGACTTCGGAGAAACATCACTATCTCATCTGGAAGATTAACTCCCACTTGATTCAAGTGATTGTTGTACTCAGACAATCTGAGCACAAGCTCAACAATTGAGCTTTTCTCCTTAGTTTGCAGGTTAAGAAAATCGTCGGAGGTCTTATACCTCTTGACATGGGCACGAGCCTGAAATTCCAATTTCAGCCCTCAAAACATCTCATATGTTTCGTGACGTTTCAAAAACGTCTTTGGTGCCTCAACTCTAAACCGTTTAACTGAACTATCACGTAGTTATCAAAACGTGTATGTCAGATGTTCGCAACATCCACAGACGACGTTCGAGGTTCAGCACACTGAGCGGTGCATTAAGGACATAAGCCTTCTATGAAGCAATGAGGACAATCCTCAGTTTACGGACCTAGTCCGCATAATTGCTACTATCAACTTTCAACTAAATTTTCTCTAGGAACATATCTAAACAGTAGAACTATAGCATGAGCTATGACATAATTTGCAAAATCCTTTTGACTATGTTCAGGATAATTAAGTTCATCTTATGAACTCCCACTCAGATAGACATCCCTCTAGTCATCTAAGTGATTACATGATCCGAGTCAACTAGGTCGTGTCCGATCATCACGTGAGACGGACTAGTCAACGTCGGTGAACATCTTCATGTTGATCGTATCTTCTATACGACTCATGCTCGACCTTTCGGTCTTCTGTGTTCCGAGGCCATGTCTGTACATGCTAGGCTCGTCAAGTTAACCCTAAGTGTTTTGCATGTGTAAAACTGTCTTACACCCGTTGTATGTGAACGTAAGGATCTATCACACCCGATCATCACGGCGTGCTTCGAAACGACGAACTGTAGCAACGGTGCACAGTTAGGGGAGAACACTTCTTGAAATTTTAATGAGGGATCATCTTATTTACTACCGTCGTTCTAAGCAAATAAGATGTATAAACATGATAAACATCACATGCAATCAAATAATAGTGACATGATATGGCCAATATCATATAGCTCCTTTGATCTCCATCTTGGAGCTCCATGATCATCTTGTCACCGGCATGACACCATGATCTCCATCATCATGATCTCCATCATCGTGTCTTCTTGAAGTTGTCACGTCATCTATTACTTCTACTACTACAGCTAACGGTTAGCAATAAAGTAAAGTAATTACATGACGTTTATGTTGACACGCAGGTCATAAATAAATAAAGACAACTCCTATGGCTCCTGCCGGTTGTCATACTCATCGACATGCAAGTCGTGATTCCTATTACAAGAACATGATCAATCTCATACATCACATATATCATTCATCACATCCTTTGGCCATATCACATCACATAGCATACCCTGCAAAAACAAGTTAGACGTCCTCTAATTGTTGTTTGCATGTTTTACGTGGCTGCTATGGGTTTCTAGCAAGAACGGTTCTTACCTACGCAAATACCACAACGTGATATGCCAATTGCTATTTACCCTTCATAAGGACCCTTTTCATCGAATCTGATCCGACTAAAGTGGGAGAGACAGACACCCGCCAGCCACCTTATGCAACTAGTGCATGTTTGTCGGTGGAACCGGTCTCACGTAAGAGTACGTGTAAGGTTGGTCCGGACCGCTTCATCCCACGATGCCGCCGAATCAAGATAGGACTAGTAACGGTAAGCATATTGAACAAAATCAACGCCCACAACTACTTTGTGTTCTACTCGTGCATAGTAACTACGCATAGACCTAGCTCATGATGCCACTATTGGGGAACGTAGGAGAAATTCAAAATTTTCCTACGTGTCACCAAGATCTATCTATGGAGAGACCAGCAACGAGGGGAAGGAGAGTGCATCTACATACCCTTGTAGATCACTAAGCGGAAGCGTTCAAGTGAACGGGGTCGATGGAGTCGTACTCGTCGTGATCCAAATCACCGATGATCAAGTGCCGAACGCACGGCACCTCCGCGTTCAACACACGTACAGCCCGGTGACGTCTCCCACGCCTTGATCCAGCAAGGAGAGAGGGAGAGGTTGAGGAAGACTCCATCCAGCAGCAGCACAACGGCGTGGTGGTGGTGGAGGAGCGTGGCAATCCTGCAGGGCTTCGCCAAGCACCACGGGAGAGGAGAAGGACTTAGGAGAGAGGGAGGGGCTGCACCAAAGGCATAAGGTGTGTTTGAGAGGCCCTCCTACCCCACTATATATAGGGATCCCAAGGGGGGGTGCGCCAGCCCCTAGGAGATCCAATCTCCAAGGGGGCGGCGGCCAGGGGAGGAGTCCTCCCCCCCCAAGGCACCTAGGAGGTGCCTTCCCCTGTTGGGACTCTTCCTTTAGGGTTTCCCCAGGCGCATGGGCCTCTTGGGGCTGGTTCCCTTGGCCCATGTAGGACAAGGCACACCCCCTACAGCCCATGTGGCCCCCGGGGTAGGTGGCCCCACCCGGTGGGCCCCCGGGACCCTTCCGATGGTCCCGGTACAATACCGATGACCCCGAAACTTGTCCCGATGGCCGAAACAGGACTTCCTATATATAAATCTTTACCTCCGGACCATTCCAGAACTCCTCGTGACGTCCGGGATCTCATCCGGGACTCCGAACAACATTCGGTAACCACATACAAGCTTCCTTTATAACCCTAGCGTCATCAAACCTTAAGTGTGTAGACCCTACGGGTTCGGGAGACATGCAGACATGACCGAGACGTTCTCCGGTCAATAACCAACAGCGGGATCTGGATACCCATGTTGGCTCCCACATGTTCCACGATGATCTCATCGGATGAACCACGATGTCAAGGACTTAATCAATCCCGTATACAATTCCCTTTGTCTAGCGGTATGTTACTTGCCCGAGATTCGATCGTCGGAATACCGATACCTTGTTCAATCTCGTTACCGGCAAGTCTCTTTACTCGTTCCGTAACACATCATCCCGTGATCAACTCTTTGGTCACATTGCGCATATGATGATGTCCTACCGAGTGGGCCCAGAGATACCTCTCCGCTTACACGGAGTGACAAATCCCAGTCTCGATTCGTGCCAACCCAACAGACACTTTCGGAGATACCTGTAATGCACCTTTATAGTCACCCAGTTACATTGTGACGTTTGATACACCCAAAGCACTCCTACGGTATCCGGGAGTTGCACAATCTCATGGTCTAAGGAAATGATACTTGACATTAGAAAAGCTTTAGCATACGAACTACACGATCTAGTGCTATGCTTAGGATTGGGTCTTGTCCATCACATCATTCTCCTAATGATGTGATCCCGTTATCAACGACATCCAATGTCCATGGTCAGGAAACCGTAACCATCTATTGATCAACGAGCTAGTTAACTAGAGGCTTACTAGGGACATGGTGTTGTCTATGTATCCACACATGTATCTGAGTTTCCTATCAATACAATTATAGCATGGATAATAAACGATTATCATGAACAAGGAAATATAATAATAACCAATTTATTATTGCCTCTAGGGCATATTTCCAACAGTAATGTTGTGTTCTGCTTCTATTTTTTGATGGAATACCATCATGGCGGTTTATATTCATGCGGGAAAATGGATACATCATTTGCTAGTACGTCAATTAGGAAATATGAAGGCTCAGATTGCCAAACAATAGTCCTCAAAGCTTCTGATCTACTAGATAATACACCAGCCGCCATATTGGCCTCCTATGGATAAAACTAACATAATTTAAATATGTGCATAAGACGGTACAATCTTCAAAGAAAGCCCCAGTCAACCTTCTATTGAGTACATAAGAAGATAATTGCATGCACACTGACCTTCTGTTGAACCCCCGAGATATAGGTAGTAGATTTCTTCTTCTTTCTCTCAATGAAACATTGTATAGGTGCATCCCTTGGTCTAGACTATATAAAATTGGAAACTTTCACCATATTATGCCAGTGTTTATCTTATTTCTCTTGATGAAACATTGTATAGGTGCATCCCTTGGTCTACACTATATAAAATTTGACACTTTCACCATATTATGCTAGGGTTCAAATAATGGACATATTGTCAACTTAGAAGCATCTTGCATTGTACATGACATATCCTTGTTTTGAATATGTTTTGACACAATCATCTCATATGCATTGATAAATGGTTATATTCATTCCAGCATCTTTGATTGTGGTGATATATGAGAAATATAAAAGAGGTAGAAAAAATGGTCAAAATGATTTTGAGGTAAACGGTAGAAACTTTTGGCAGAAGTAAAATAATTCCTCGCTTACACTGTCATCTAGAAGCATATTGTTCTTTACATGTTATATTAGAATTATAAAATGATCATGGAGAAGGAATCCCCCACCGAATAGGCCCACAACTACATACGGCCCAGGTAAAGCCCAGGCCTATTGATGCTAAGGTCAAGATAAAACAACAATATGGGGGTGACGACTCATTCGGAGTGGGGTACCAGTCGTGGAAGAATATCTAATTGGTATGGTCCAGCAAAAGGCAAATGGCTGGACACATTGATGGACGTGTTTCACACGAGCTCCATTACACATTGAAGGCATGCGTTACTTGGCGTCTTCAGTATAGATTTATTACAGCCGTTACCACCTTGTAATGTCTAGAAATAGCTGAGAATTAATGGCCTACTATACTTACAATCATATCGGCCTATTTGGCTACTGGTCATGTTGCGCTCTATATAAGCCATATCAAGGGCACCTGGCTGAGGGTTAGCTTCACTTGCAATCATAGTTTCAAATAGCGGAGATAACATCTACTATTGCGTCCGCAATAACTTAATCTATCATATACGCATGAGAGAGAAAAACCAACAGAAAGTGTGATACTACCTCCACCGGTAAGAGTCTAAACCTACATAATTCCTTGTGTGTACTCTCATTTGCATCATTTATAGCCATTACACTACTTCGTAAACACCCCTATATGCATTGTCAGGATTATATCCATGATAAGTCATCATCTCAAATGGAAGTGTTAATGAGTACACATTCATTAGCACATTTTATTGAGATGATATAAACATAACATAAAATGGCTAATGACAATGGGGCCATAGTGAGAAACATTGGTATTTGTGAAAACGATAGTTTTCTCTCTTTAGATGCTTAAGAAACATCTTGAATTGTACACATTGTATCCAACTTCTTGTCCCAGTCTGGTAAAATCATCGCATCCAAATGGGTTTAACGACTTCACTTATTGTAGTGTGCTTTGGTTGAAATGATATAAAAGGAAAATAAATGGGTAAATACAATGGCTCTAATGAAAACTATGTGAACATAAAGTTTTGGTGGCAACAAAAGTTTTTGCCTTTTAGATGTTCATGTAGAAGTATCTTGCATTGCGTGTCATATCCAGCTTCCCATATGTGGCACAACCATCTCATATGGAAGGGTAAGTGAGTGCATTGATTATTACATCTTTAGTTGATATGACATGAAAGAAACATGAAACGGCAAACAACAAGGATGCGGACTATCTGATCCCGAACTTAAATGCTCCCTGAAGAAGGGTAAAATAAAAAGGTAAACACATAAAAATATGATTTTTTTGTGGCAAACTTTGACAAATGTTTTGTGTTTTATAAAATTCTATCATGAAATGACATTCATGAAAAAATGACGCTCCAAAAATGCCATTTCAAAAGCATTTTGTAGCACTGATTTTTTTGCCATGACTTCCACGAATGTAATTTCATGATTAAAAAATTTAAGCACTCAAAACATTTGTCAAAGCTGCTGCAAAAAAATAATTTTTTAATTTCCTTTAATTTTTTTCTGAATTTTACTATTCAACCCAAGCACTTTTGAGCTTGGCAGCAGAAGTGGACTTTCGAAACAATAATAGTCATAATGATGGTTAGGTGTTTGTTACAGACTTCAGATGGAAACAAATGTTTTCTCTCTCTAAAAGCTCATCTATTGCATTGTGCACATGACATCCAAGTTCTTGGTCTCTTCTGACACAAATATCCCATATGGAAGGGTAAATGAGTACATCGACTGGAACACCTTTAGTTGAGATGATACACAACAAACACGAGACAATGATAATAATGATGTTTTGGCAAACTGTGCAAAATTTTGGTTCAACTATAAATGTTTTCTCCCTTTAAAGAGTCATCAAGAAGCATTTTGCATTGTACACATGTTATCCATTTTCTTGGTCCACAGAACCATCTCATACAGGGGCCAGTGAGTACTTTGACTGGAGTGTCATCAGTTGAAATGATATAAAAGGAAATGAACATGTTTAACGACAAATCTTTTAATGATGTTTAGGGAAATGCTACAAATTTTGGTTGAAATAAATATGTTTTCTCTTTAAATGCTCGTATTTTTATTTCAATGGAGACAATTTATTCTAAATTTAAACACTCATCTAGAAGCACCTTACACAACTACTCCCTCCATTCCCTTATACAAGGCCACTTCATTTTTCATGTCAAACTTTGACTTGTAATTTTGGTCAACAAAATATGGAATCTATATCATCAAGAGTATATCATTAGTAAGTTCTTTGAAATGTACATCTAATGACTTACTTTTTGTGACATATAACTCAAATTTTTGTTGGTAAAATTAATGGTCAAAGCTAGGCATAAAAATATGAAGTGGCCTTGTATAAGTGAATGGAGGGAGTATCTCATATGGAGAGGTAAATGAGTACAATAATCTTAACAACGTTCGAGCAAATGAGTACAATGAACTGAACGTCATGGGTTGTGATGATGTAAAATGAATGGAAAATGGCTGTAAGTTTGTTCCACAATCAAGTTTGGTTCAACGAAATGCTATTCTCAAACAACATTCAAAGGTATTTTTTTCAATGGGTGCATTCAAACACCAATTTAATGCTTACATGTCCATTCAATACTTCATAAACATGCAAGAAAATAAAATCCTATCTGAATGTCCCTTGTACATGCAAGATATGTGTGTAAATCTGCAAAATATCCACCGGATGGAGAAGAATTCAAATAGTCAAGTTGAAACCTAATATAGATTATGCTTTGAAAAAGTAATTTGATTTTTTGGTATAACTTATAAGCACGATCTATTTAAAGAGCGGTTAAGAGTGGTAACAAATTGCAGAAAACATCAATATGTGTTTATTTGCAAGTAATTGAACTGCTTCCAAACGTGTTTGTCTCCCTTCATCATATTGCGTCTGCAGTATCCCTGATTTTGTCGGGATTGTAACTGAGGTGTTCTCCATGGTAATCTATTGCTGATCTTGCAATTACTTTCATCCAGAATATCAAGCACATAGTATCAGACCACAAGTTTCCATATACTCCCTGAAAAAATGGGAAACAAAACATAAATTGACAGCAGAGTCAGATAAAATGCCAAACAGAAAGGCACACATAGATGACCACATACACATGAAAGTTCGCACCTCACTGAAACTCTCTCTATGGGAGACATACCTTCTTCATTTCTCATCTGTTTGCACAGGACTGAAATTACGCCGCCACCATCCAATAGGGTTCATGCACACGACATCAATAGTTGTAACTCCCATCATTAACGACAATGATGATAATGTTTTTTTAGTGAAACGTTACAACTTTTTAGTGGAAATAAATGTTCATCTCTTTAAACGCTCATCTAGAAGCTTCCTGCATTATACATGCATATCCAATTTCTTGGTCTGATGTGGCACAACCATCTCATACGGAGGGTTAAATGAGTACATTGCTTGGAGTGTCAATGGTTGAGATGATAAATGAAAATAAAAGGGATACCGACACTTTTTCATAATGATGTTTATGCAAATGTTACAAACTTTTGGTGGAAGTAACTGATTTCTTTCTTTAAAGGCTTATCTAGAAGCATCTTGTATTGTACACAACATGTCCATTTTTTGCTCCAGTTTGGTACAATCATCTCACAAGAGTGTAAAATGAGTGCATTGATTGAAATATTGTCAATTGAGATGATATAAAAGGAACAAGACATGGCAAACAATACTTTTCTTAATGATGTTTAGGCGACATTACAAACTTGTGATGGAGACACTGTATTCTGTATTTAAACACTCATCTGGAAGCACCTTTCATTGTAGCCACTATATCCTATTTCTTGGTACGATCTCGCACAACCATCTCATATGGCAAGGTAAATGAGTATAATGATCTTTTTTGTGGGGAATAAGTACGATGGTCTGAATTGGTTGAGATGATATGAAATGACTGGCAACAATTTGCACAGTTTTTTTGGGCGAACCAAACATTATTCTCAAGTAACATTCAAAAGTACATTTTTAAAGGGTGCATTCAAACATCAATTTTTCATTCAATATTTCATAAACATTCATGAAAAGAAAAACCAATTTGAATGTTCCTCGTACATGCTAGATATGTAGGTCAATATGAAAATATCCACTGGATGGAGAACAATCAAAACAATAAAGTTGAACCTAATTTAGATACTTTGAAGAAAGAATTTGATTATTTTTATGTAATTTATGAGCCAACACAATTCAAATAGTAGTTAAGAGTAGTCACACATTTTTGCACAGCTTCAAAAACTATGTGTCGGTCTCCCTGCATTATACGACATCAGCAATACTCCATATTTCTACGTAATTTTAATTGAGGCGATCTTGCGCTCTCGGTAATTCAGAATGTCAAGCACGTAGGACCAGACAACAAGTTTTCATGCACACCGAAGAAATTAAACCACATACTCGTTTTTTTTAAAACAAAACAAAAACTTGACATCAGATAAACAAGACACCAAAAATCCATGCGTGGATGACGATGCAAGCCAGCTGTGAGCCACAAACCTATGAAAGTCCGCATCGACTAAAAACACTTTCCCACTTTAGCTACTATATTCAAGTTGCCTAGAAATTAATTTTGGGCCAATCAATTTTTTGGGCCATTGAATTCTTCTTTAAGATTTGTGTACCTTTTTCTTTCATGGTTAATCTGTGTGTTGTCTTGGGCTTTTTCTCACTTACCCCATATTCGAGCTAATCAATTCTTTAATGCCCTGAAGCCCATTCTAGTTCGAAATAGCCTTATTCTTTCTCCTTTGTTTTATGTTTTTATGTTTTACTTTTACTTTCCTTTTCTTTATTAGTTATTTGTTTTGTTTTGTGGGTATTTTTAGGATGTTGGATGAGTGTAAATATACATACAAATACTATATAATATGTGCCAAAAATTTACAATTATATGATTATTCTTTATATATTACAAAAAAGGACTACTAGGCGTCAGCCCGCCGGCACAAATTTGGGCCAGCCGGCCCGCAGCCGCACGATTGCCTACATCATTTACCGTTGGATCTCACCCCTGTAGGTACGTCATCTTCCTCTCCTTTGACTTCACATCTCTCCTTCCTGTTTTCCCCCGCTCCTCCACCGCCCCTCCTCTCGGTGACTGGTCGTTTGCTCCTCACGGCCCAGTGTTCGGTGCTCTCCTCCCTCCCACTCCTTCCCACAGTGATGTTGTGATGATGCTACATGAAACTGATGACAAGAACCGGCCGCTGCTTGCAGCTTCGTCTCCCACAATCGAAGCACTGACTACAACGATTGCAATTATGTCATCCATGGTTGCAACTTCGCCCATCTCTGTGCATCGACTCTTGTCGCCGTCGGTTGCAGTTCGAAGTCGGTCGTCGCCGCTAGCATGCAGCTCCCATGATCGCCCGTTGCAACCTTGTTTTGCTCGGTTGTAGCAAAACCAGTAGCCGATGGTAGCATCCCCGACCACCGGCCCACCGGTCGTAGCCAAAAAACTTGTGGAGCCACCGTGCGCCATTGCATCTCTGCCATTGCCGCTGGTTGCACCACTGCACACGGTTACAGCACCACGTCCTACGATTGCAGATTTTATGATGACAGGTTCCAGCAAATCTACCGCCGTCATGCCATGCTGCTCCCCAGTTGCAGCTCGGCCGATGGTCGTTTCTAGCAATTTTGGCGGCCGGTTGTAGCTTCGACGACAGCAGGTTCCATCATGCCGGCGCTGGGTTTTGTAGCTCTTTTGGTGCTAGTTCCATCAATTCTAGTGGCTGCTTCCAGCATTTTTGACAGCCGTTTGCAGCTCTGTCGCGGTCGGTTGCAGCTCTGGCGATGGCCGGTTCCAACATTGCTGGTGCCCTTGGTTGTAGCTCTTCTGACGACTGGTTCTAGCATTTCGGGCGCATGGTTGCAGCTCCGCCGGTGGTCGTTCCAGCAATAAAATGGCGTCCCCATCGCAGTGGTCCAATGTGTTGTCTCCAGCGCCGGCGTCTGACCCCTGGTGATATCCCTCTTCGTCTTCGACGCCTGCAGTGACTTGGTGCACGCCAGCTAAGAGGAATCAGGCTCATGTGTGCTCTATGGAGAAGACGATGGCGTGGAGGGGAGAATACGAACGAGGGAACGAGTGGTGGAGGTTCATGTGCGAAGTGATAAGGTTTGACCCCTTTCGGGATAACGCACAACCACATGATCTGTTGGTATCCAACGCAGCGCGGCCGGTGCGCTGTTTTCAAACATTTTCCTTACAAAAAGTGCAATTTCAGTGCAAGTTGTGCTAGTTTTTTTTTCTTAAAGGAAATACAAACACCCGTAATTCATTATATTTTAGAAAACTTCATTATTTTGATATTATTTTAGTTTTATTCCATTTTCATTATACTTTAAGGGTAATACCAATGTCACCAATTCATTCGTTCTTAGTTTTTTGTTTTGCAAAAAAATCACTTTTATGTGTTTATTCTTGCATATTTTTCGAAAGCGCAATTTTTATTTATATTTTGTGCAAATTTTGTTACTCTTAGATTAGATTAGATTTTGTTTTCCATTTTCTTTTCTTTTAAAAATGGTAATACCAATGCCAATGCAATTTCAGTGCACCGTTGTGTGCAAGTTTTTAAAGCTTTTTCTTTCTTCTTAAAGGGTTTCATTGTTCTAATTATTTTAACTTTTTATTTTCTTTCTTTCGAAAGGGTAATTTTGTTTCATTCTTTTTGTCACAAATTCATTCTTCCACAGAAAATTTAATATTTTTTATTTTGTTTTAGATTTTATTTCAATTTTTATTTTTGTTTTTCTTTTTATTTTATTTTCCTAAAACAATCTTATTCGAACACACACGGGACCCACAACAATGAAATTCAGACAAGCGGCAATCATCCGAGCATAGAATGAAGAAGGGAAATATACTTGAAATTGTTTTTTTCGAATGAGAAAGCCTTTGGCAAACTCCTTGCAAATCTGTTTTTGCCGGGCACAATACATATCTGCCCAGTCACAGATAATTCTCATGCCACTAATCCATTACTTTTTAGAAAACATGTTTTTACAAAAATTTCACTAGCATATACTCCCTTCGTCTCATAATATAAGAACATTTTTTTTACACTAGTGTAGTGTTAAAAACGTTCTTATATTTTGAGACAGAGGGAGTATTTATTTAGCCAGGTAACGAATTAGCCCACCTCAATTTGCCTATGTGTGAGGCCTTTACGTGGTTGGCTTGCACTTCACAACCATGCAATATGGCCGGCCTTCCATGTACTCGATGGGAGCAACCAATGCGTCAATTTTGAAGAAAATACTAGTGCTGCTTCAACTCGTCATCTACGTTCACTTTGGTGTCTGAATTTGAAAAATACACCGAACTGGTTTTATAATTTGGCAGTATGGTTTAAATACAGTTCAAATTACATCTAGATATGTACGTATTGTTAACTAGACATGCAGAGAGAGCCATCACCACACCTGATTCACCTCCGTCCCGAAATGTAGAACGTTTTTTGATATTATTCTTTTTATTTGAATTAAAACCAAGACGAGTAATTTGGAAGGAGGGAGTACAAGACATAAACAAACCACAAGAACCATACTAGAAGAATCTAGAGATTCAGAGCATAGGAGAAGACAAAACTGCTCCGAGGAGCAGGGCGTGTACATAGGAGGAGTCACACTGGCGTAGGCCAGTCTTGCTTACTCACAAGTCAGTCCCGTCACTCCCTGTCGCGCGCGAGAGACCAGATCGCCATGGACATGGCACGCTACGTCGCGTTCCACCAGCAGTGGATCGCGGGCCAGCAGGCGGGCCTCCGCGAGCTCGCGGAGGCGGCAGCCAATGCCGCCGCCGGGCGCGCCACGGACGCAGAGCTGAGGGCCGTGGTTGAAAGGTGCATGCGCGGGTACCAGGAGTACGCCGCCAGCCGGCGTGCCTTGGCGCGCGAGAACGGCGCGGCCTTCGTCGCCCCGCCCTGGTGCACGGCGTTTGAGAACTCCGTGCTCTGGCTCGGGGGCTGCCGCCCGTCTCTGGCCATCCGGCTTCTCTACTCAATCTCCGGCGAGGGCTTGGAGGAGGACATCGAGGAGTTCGTCAGAGGCCGCGGGCGCGGCCTCGCGGAGGGTATGGGCCTCGTCGGGATCACGGCCACGCAGCTGCAGCAGATCAACGACCTCCACCGCTGCACGCTGCGCGACGAGGGTTACCTGACGGAGCGTCTGGCGAGTCTGCAGGAGAACATCGCCGACCGGCCGCTGCTTCCGATCGTTCGGGAGCGCGCCGCGGCGGCGGCAGCAGCATTAGCCGGCCAGGACCGGAGCGCTAAGCGCGACGACATTCCCGGACGGCCCGTGGCAGCAGAATCGTCAGGAGGACTCGCCGCCGAGGTGGACGCGGCGATGGAGAGCTACTCGGCCGGGCTGGCCAGGCTCCTGGAGGAGGCGGACGAGCTGCGCATGTCGACGGCCAGGGCGCTGGCCACGGAGATCCTGACGCCGCGGCAGGCGGTGGAGATGCTGATGGCAGCCAAGCAGCTGCACCTGGCGGTGCGCGACTGGAGCCGCCGGAAGGAGGAGGGCGCCCAGAACGCGCGTCTGCCGCTCGCAGCCGCAGCGACGACCGCCCCCTCGGGCTCAAAACCATGACAGGCTCGCCATTCCTCAACTAGCTTGCTTTGCCGCCAACTTAAGTGTACAGAGTCTGAATAATCTGTTTATTCTGGATTTCTAGATATTAATATCGTTGTTTCTCTGCCATTGTATAACCTGCCTGCACAAACTGCATGCTTGTGTTCTAAAGTCGAAGTTCCTCCTACTACTCCTGTTCAATACAGTAGTATATATGTATCCGTAACTAGTTTCTTGTGTGCTTGCATGTGTGCGCTCTCTAGTCTGATCCGTTCTTTTTTTTAGTACAGTACTACTTCCTCCGTTCCGAATTACTTGTCTTGGATTTGTCTAGATACGAATAGACTTATTTTAGTGTTAGATACCTTCGTATCTAGACAAATCTAAGACAAGTAATTCGGAATGGAGGAGTAGTAGTTTATTCATAATTCCTTGGATTGGAATCCTGAAGAGCGGAGGAAATGAGACGGACGGGAACTGCGAGACGAGAGGAGCGGTTAGTTTATCGCCTTCCGTTTCCCGTCGCTTTCGCCCCGGCGCCGCGCACGGCGCACTGGTGGCGCGACGCGATCTGGGGGTGGCGCCAGGTCCGCATGGCCCGGTGTCGCTCGCGTCGCGCGGCGCGCGGCGCGCGTCCTTTGGTTTGGTCGCGTACGGCGTGGCCGCCGCATGGGCAAAGGAGCCGCGCGTGCTTGCGCATGCTGGACGCGTGGGCCGTGGCCCGTGGAGCATGCAATGCGTTCTGTTCTAATCTGCTCGGCGGGGGCAGGCACTGGTCGCGGCGTGCTTCCTGCTGACGGACCGCCGAGGAGTGTCAGCCTGTCTCATAGTCTATCTAGTCTAGCTTTTGAGACGGGCTACACCGTTTGATGGCGTCGGAGGCCGATTTTGGTGTTAGAGCATCTACAACCGGCACCCTAAACCCTTCGCCTAAAACGTCCGGGCCGGCATCTTTGACTGGTCACGGGTCGCTCGGTCACTGACCGTCATCGAATTTCGACCTAGCCGGACGTCTGAAATGGGTCTCAAACGTCTGGATTGACCAGCATTCCTTATATCCAGCTTAAGTATGGAGCGGATATAGAGTGCCAGAGCGTGCCCACTACGTATGACTAACGAAGGGGTCCCACGCGGAATCGTTTGAAAACTCAGCAGTCCAAAACTCGTCTCATCCGTTAGATCGATGTCGCCGCTTGGCGGGCCGCGTAGTGCCTATTCTGCTTATTTAAGTCGACCGTCGGCACCGAAATTCAAAAAAAAAGTCGACTGTCGGCACCGAAATCCTATCCTTCACATTTTCCTTCACCTATCCGCCGATGCCGCCACTTTTCATTCCCCATCCATCTAGTAGCCATGCCCCCCCTCCCACCGCCGGGTGAGGAGCTACCCATTTCTAACACCGGAGTGCCGACTGGAGCTCCTTGAGCAGATCCGAATAAGGCGCGAAGCCCGGATCGCTGCGGGGCTACCTCCGTATGTAGTGGACCCGGAGGAGGATGAGCCGGAGGAGGAGGATGTGGGGACGCTGGCGACGCGGATCCATAGGCGGAGAAGTAGACCATCCTCGATTCCCTCCACTCAGAGTCGGCTGCAAAGGCCAAACGCAGTCGCCGACAGGAAATGGAGGCGCAGCAGGCTGTGGAGGAGGCAGAGATGCTTCCCTACATGGATGAGGTCGAGCAGAAGGAGGATGAGTCGGAGCCCTCCTAAGCGTCCGTCCACTCGGCGCCCAACACCGACTGAGGGAGTCCTGGACTAAGGGGTACTCGGGTGTCCGACCTGTTAGCCATGGGCCGGACTAATGGGTTGTGAAGATACGAAGACCGAAGACTACACCCGTGTCCGGATGGGACTCTCCTTGGCTGGAAGGCAAGCTTGGCGACTAAATATGTAGATCCTTTCTTTGTAACCGACCTTGTGTAACCCTAGATCCTCCCGGTGTCTATATAAACCGAAGGACTTAGTCCGGAGGACATACATTATCATAGCCATACAAGCTAGACCTCTAGGGTTTAGCCATTACGATCTCGTGGTAGATCAACTCTTGTAATACTCATATTCATCAAGATCAATCGAGCAGGACATAGGGTATTACCTCCATAGAGAGGGCCCGAATCTGGGTAAAGCATTGTGTCCCCTGTCTCCTGTTACCATTGACCTTAGACGCACAGTTCGGAACCCCCTACCCGAGATCCGCCGGTTTTGACACCGACATTGGTGCTTTCATTAAGAGTTCCACTATGCTGTCGCCAAAAAGGTTTGATGGCCCCTTCAATCGTCAATAATGACGCTATCCAAGGAGAAACTTTTCTCCCTGGACAAATCTTTGTGTTCGACGGCTTCGCACCGCGGGCCAATTCGTTTGGCCATCTGAAGTAGATCGAAAGCTATGCCCCTGGCCATCAGGTCAGATTCGGGAGCTTGAACTACGTTGCGGACATACGTGGAGACTTGATCTTCGCCGGACTCGAGACCGTGGCTACCACTCCTGGTCACCCCGAGGGACATGACCTAAATCTGTCATCGGATTGCATCCAGGAGACAGCTCCCATAACCGCTCTGGTCCTAGATCCAGAGCAGACTGCGCCATCCAAGGATGGGATGATCGACCCCACCACAGAGGCCATAGATTCCACAGTGTTGGAGCCGCACATAGACTTGATCTCACACGATACCTGTGCCACCGGAACTCCGGACTCGTTTCCGGCCATAAGTTTCGAACCATGTGAGCCCATGGACGCCAAACTTGATCGTTCATCGATCTTCGAATTGAGCGCCGCAGACATCTTCGAGCACTCACCTTTGGGCGACATGCTAAACTCATTAAAAAAACTGTCCTTGGTGGAGGACTCACAACCGAACTATATCCGGTTCGAACTAGGGGATGACGATGGAGAATTTTGCTCGCCACCCGCCACCCACTTCATAGACATGGTCGAGGATTTAACCGACACACTTGATTAAGACTCTGAGGACATCGACGGTATGGGCGACGATGCCGTAGAAGAAGAGGCCCAGAACCCGCCGTTCACCGGACGCCGGACGACCACTTCCTCGTATGATGTATACATGGTGGATGCACCAAAGGAGAAAAACGGCGATGACAAGGAAGATCCAGCTGAGGATAAACCTTCCGAAATACAATCCAAGCGCCGGCGTCAGCGGCGCCACTCTAAGTCACGCCGCAGTAAAGACAGCAACACCGACACAGAAGAAGATAACACTCTAGAATGTGCCGAAGACAACAAAGACCCCGTTGAAACAGCTAATGAACAAGATGAATGAGAATATGGGCAGGTTAGCCTTGGTAAATAGGCCACGAACGAAGACTCAGAGGACGGGAGTTATCTTCCGCTCTCCGAGGATGAGGTGAGCCTCGGCACCGATGATTTCATCGTTCCTGAGGAACCTCTTGAGCAGGAGCGCTTCAAGCGCCAGCTAATATCCACTACAAGGAGCCTGAAAAAGAAGAAGCAGCAGCTTCAAGCTGATCAAGATCTGCTCAATGATAAATGGACCGATGTCCTAGTAGCCGAAGAATACGGCCTCAAGCGCCCAACCAAAAGTTACCAAAGCGCAAATTGCTACCTCAGTTTGACGAGGAGGTGCCGGAATACATACCACCATCATACAATGCGGCTGACCGACCACCACGTGGTCGGGACAAAACGGCAACTCACGCCGAACACCAGCCCGCCCCGCCTCATCGCACAGGTAGGGGTAAATTAGCCCACGGCCATACATATGACCTCCGGCAAAACCTGAACAATAAAGCAGGACATACCAGATCAATCTACGGATCTCGAGGACGTGCCTTGACACGCGACGACGGCCACCTATTCGGACGTGACAAACTTAGTCATGTGCGGGCTAAAAACTGCAGACGGACTCCATTAGAGCTATGTCGTGATACGGCCTGATACAGAGGCGCCGCACAACCTCATTGCTTCACTGATGAGGTCATGGATCATGAATTCCCAGAAGGGTTCAAACCCGTGAATATATAATCATACGATGGAACCACGAACCCCGCGGTGTGGATTAAAGACTTCATTCTTAATAACCCACAAGTATAGGGGATCGCAACCGTTTTCGAGGGTAGAGTATTCAACCCAAATTTATTGATTCGACACAAGGGGAGCCAACGAATATTCTCAAGTATTAGCAGCTGAGTTGTCAATTCAACCACACCTGGAAACTTAGTATCTGCAGCAAAGTGTTTAGTAGCAAAGTAATATGATAGTAATGGTAACGGTAGCAAAATGTAACGATAGCAAAAGTAATATTTTTGGTGTTTTGTAGTGATAATAACAATAGCAACGGAAAAGTAAATAAGCGAAGAACAATATATGGAAAGCTCGTAGGCAATGGATCAGTGATGGAGAATTATGCCGGACGCGGTTCATCATGTAACAGTCATAACCTAGGCTGACACAAAACCAACTCCAATTCATCAATGTAATGTAGGCATGTATTCCGAATATAGTCATACATGCTTATGGAAAAGAACTTGCATGACATCTTTTGTCCTACCCTCCCGTGGCAGCGGGGTCCTAGCGGAAACTAAGGGATATTAAGGCCCCCTTTTAATAGAGTACCGGACCAAAGCATTAACACATGGTGAATACATGAACTCCTCAAGCTACGGTCAGCACCGGAAGTGGTCCCGATTATTGTTACTTCGGTGTTGCCGGATCATAACACATAGTAGGTGACTATATACTTGCAAGATAGGATCAAGAACTCACATATATTCATGAAAACATAATAGATTCAGATCTGAAATCATGGCACTCGGGCCCTAGTGACAAGCATTAAGCATAGCAAAGTCATAGCAACATCAATCTCAGAACATAATAGATACTAGGGATCAAACCCTAACAAAACTAACTCAATTACATGATAAATCTCATCCAACCCATCACCGTCCAGCAAGCCTACAATGGAATTACTCACGCACGGCGGTGAGCATCATGAAATTGGTGATGGAGGATGGTTGATGATGACGATGGCGACGGATTCCCCTCTCCGGAGCTCCGAACGGACTCCAGATCAGCCCTCCCGAGAGAGTTTAGGGCTTGGCGGCGGCTCCGTATCGTAAAACACGATGAATCCTTCTTCTTCATTTTTTTCTCCCCGAACACGAATATATGGAGTCAAGGTTGAGGTCGGTGGAGCTCCAGGGGGCCCACGAGGCAGGGGGGCGCGCCAAGGGGGGCAGGCGCGCCCCCACCCTCGTGGCTCGGGTGTGGGCCCCCTGGCCTTGATTCTTTGCTAGTATTTTTTATTATTTCCAAAAATACCCTCCGTGGAGTTTCAGGTCATTCCGAGAACTTTTGTTTCTGCACATAAATAACACCATGGCAATTCTGCTGAAAACAACGTTAGTCCGGGTTAGTTCCATTCAAATCATGCAAGTTAGAGTCCAAAACAAGGGCAAAAGTGTTTGGAAAAGTAGATACGACGGAGACGTATCAACTCCCCCAAGCTTAAACCTTTGCTTGTCCTCAAGCAATTCAGTTGACAAACTGAAAGTGATAAAGAAAAACTTTTACAAACTCTGTTTGCTCTTGTTGTTGTAAATATGTAAAGCCAACATTCAAGTTTTCAGCAAAGATTATGAACTAACCATATTCACAATAACTCTTAGGTTTCATGTTTACTCATATCAATGGCATAATCAACTAGCGAGCAATAATAATAAATCTCAGATGACAACACTTTCTCAAAACAATCATAATATGATATAACAAGATGGTATCTCGCTAGCCCTTTCTGATACCGCAAAACATAAATGCAGAGCACCTTTAAAGATCAAGGACTGACTAGACATTGTAATTCATGGTAAAAGAGATCCAGTCAAGTCATACTCAATGTAAACTAACAGTAATGAATGCAAATGATAGTGGTGCTCTCCAACTGGTGCTTTTTAATAAGAGGATGATGACTCAACATAAAAGTAAATAGATAGGCCCTTCGCAGAGGGAAGAAGGGATTTGTAGAGGTGCCAGAGCTCGATTTTGAAATAGAGATGAATAATATTTTGAGCGGTATACTTTCGTTGTCAACATAACAACCAAGAGATGGCGATATCTTCCATGCTACACACATTATAGGCGGTTCCCAAACAGAATGGCAAAGTTTATACTCCCCCTCCACCAACAAGCATCAATCCATGGCTTGCTCGAAACAACGAGTGCCTCCAACTAATAACAGTCCCGGGGGAGTTTTGTTCGTAGTTATTTTGATTTGATTTGCATAAAGCATGGGACTGGGCATCCCGGTGACCAGCCATTTTCTCATGAGTGAGGAGCGGAGTCCACTCCTCTTGAGAATAACCCGCCTAACATGGAAGATACGGACAACCCTAGTTGATACATGAGCTATTCAAGCATACAAAACAGAATGTTTATTTGAAGGTTTATAGTTTGGCACATACAAATTTACTTGGAACGGCAGGTAGATACCGCACATAGGAAGGTATAGTGGACTCATATGGAATAACTTTGGGGTTTATGGGATTGGATGCACAAGCAGTATTCCCGCTTAGTACAAGTGAAGGCTAGAAAAAGACTGGGAAGCGACCAGCTAGAGAGCGACAACAGTCATGAATATGCATTAAAATTAATCAACAACGAATGCAAGCATGAGTAGGATATAATGCACCATGAACATAAATATCATAGAGGCTATGTTGATTTTGTTTCAATTACATGCGTGAACATGTGCCAAGTCAAGCCACTCGAATCGTTCAAAAGAGGATACCACCCTATCATACCACATCACAACCATTTTAATAGCATGTTGGCACGCAAGGTAAACCATTATAAGCTCCTAGCTAATTAAGCATGGCATAAGCAACTATAATCTCTAATTGTCATTGCAAACATGTTCATCCATAATAGGCTGAATCAGGAACGATGAACTAATCATATTTACAAAAACAAGAGAGGTCGACTTCATACCAGCTTCTCTCATCTCAATCAATCCATCATATATCGTCATAATTGTCTTTCACTTGCATGACCGTGAATAATAATAACAGTGCACATGCATTGGACTAAGCTGGAATCTGCAAGCATTCAATTCAAGAGAGAAAACAAGGTAATATGGGCTCTTTTGTCAGATCAATAATAATGCATATGAGAGCCATTTTAATTATGGTCTTCTCCTATCGACCCCCAAAGAAAGGAAAAGAAATAAAACTATTTATACGGGAAAGCTCCCAACAAGCAAAAGAAGAACATGAAATCTTTTTGGGTTTTCTTTTTAATTACTACTACAAGCATGGAAATTAAAACTAGCTAAAAGATACAACTATTTTTTTTTGTTTTTCTTAAGGTTTATCAAACACACAAGAAGAAAGCATAAAAAGGAAATAAACTAGCATGGATGATACAATGAAAAAGTATGAGCACCGACAACTAGCAATGAGTGTGTGAACATGAATGTAATGTCGGTGAGAAATACGTACTCCCCCAAGCTTAGGCTTTTGGCTTAAATTGGTCTAATGCCACGGATGGCCTGGTGGATATCCAAATTTGTAGTTGGGGTCGTACTGAGATGCAGCAGTCATTGCATCGTGGGCTGCAGCTTGGAGGCAAGCTATCTCAGCCCTCCTCTTATACTCTTCCGCCTCCTCTCTGGTTATAAAAGATCTCCCTTTTGCCTGAAATTCAAATAAAGTAGAAGTAGGGAGAGAGACGTGATAGGTGCGTCATCTATCAAAGATTAGTCGGTACTGGAGGAACTGATCGTTCCTCTCAACAAAATGATGACGAACCATAGCCTCATAATCCGAATAAGCAGGAGGCAACTCAATATCATCCTCACGTATGGTTATACCAAGAAAATTAGCTATACGGGTTGCATAAATTCCACCAAAGAAATCTCCATTAAATCTATTATGATGCAACCTACGTGCAACAGTGGCTCCCAAATTATAATATTTATCTCCTAACACAACACTCCTAAGAATACCGAGGTCAGGGACACACATGTGACATGCTTCATCTTTACCATTTATGCACCTACCTATGAAGAGAGCAAAATAATGTATAGCAGGAAAATGAATGCTCCCTATGGTAGCTTGTGCTATATCTCTAGATTCCCCCACAATTATACTAGCAAGAAAATCTCTAAACTCAGACTTGCGAGGTTCACTAGTACTACCCCATTGTGGAAGTTTGCAAGCAGTGGTAAAATCCTCTAAGTCCATAGTATAAGAATTTTCATAAAGATCAAACAGGACAGTTTGAGAATTGCGTGAAGATGAAAATTCAAACCTCCTCACAAAGGAACTAGTGAGATAGTGGTACTGGCGGCACTTTTCCGCCTCGAAGCTCACAAGATCAGCGTTACGCAAATATGCGTTAAATTCTTCCTTAATTCCTGCTCGATCCATGAACTCCCCTGAAGGCCATTCACAAGGCCGCACTGGAGCATTCCTTGGTGGCTCATCATCAGCATCACGCATTGCAAGCCTGGGTCCTTGCTTCCTTGAAGGACCACCTTGGTACATTTTCCTAAACATATTTCTTCTTCTAAAAAATTTCTGAAATTTTTAGTAACTTAAAATAAAAGAGAACCAAGCTCAACAAAATTGGTAGCAACTACTCCTACAAGTGCCTAGGACCTATATTATGCATTAGAACTACTTGGAACCTTATAAATTTGACATGCAAGCTCAAGAACATGGTCACCTAGGCAGCACAAATTTGCAATGAATAAAGCACTAGAACAAAAACTAATTGGACCAATGGAGGAGTCACATACCAAGGAACAATCCCCCAAAAGCAGTTTTGTGAGAGGTGCGTTGAGCAAGGAGATCGAAAATCGCAACAAAATGAGCTAGAACTCGTGCTTGAGCTGGATGGTGATTTTTTGGGAGGAAGAAGAAGTGTGTGGGTGCAAGAATAAGTGGAGAGGATCCACCATGGGCCCACGAGGTAGGGGGCGCGCCCTGGACCCTCGTGGACAGGTGCCAGCTCCCCCTGTTGTGTTCTCAGTACCAGATATTATCAAATATTTCAGAAAAAATCATATTTAAATTTCAGGGCATTTGGAGAACTTTTATTTTCAGGGTATTTTTATATTGCATGGATGATTCAGAAAACAGACATAAATTACTATTTTTGATTTATTTAATATAAATAACAGAAAGTAAAAAGAGGGTATAGAGAGTTGTGCTTTCTGACTTCATCCATCTCATGTTCATCAAAAGGAATCCACTAACAAGGTTGATCGGGTCTTGTTAACAAACCCATTCCGAATAACATGGAACCAGAGAAATTTCAAATAATGCTAGCTTACCTCAACGGGGATATGGACATCCCCAACAATAAGAATATCCTATTTCTTCTTGACAGTGTTGGGTAACGTAGCAATAATTCAAAATTTTCCTACGTGTCACCAAGATCAATCTATGGAGTCATCTAGCAACGAGGGAGGAGTGGATCTACATACCCTTGTAGATCGCGCGCGGAAGCGTTCAAGAGAACGGGGTTGATGGAGTCGTACTCGTCGTGATCCAAATCACCGATGATCCTAGCGCCGAACGGACGGCACCTCCGCGTTCAACACACGTACGGAGCAGCAACGTCTCCTCCTTCTTGATCCAGCAAGGGGGAAGAAGAGGTTGATGGAGATCCAACAGCACGACGGCGTGGTGGTGGAAGTAGCGGGATTCCAACAGGGCTTCGCCAAGCTCTGCGGGAGGAGGGAGATGTGTCATGGGAGGGAGAGGGAGGCGCCAGGGCTTAGGTATGGTTGCCCTCCCTTCCCCCCACTATATATAGGGCCAAGGGAGAGGGGGAGGGCGCAGCCTTGCCCCTTCCTCCAAGGAATGGTGCGGCCAAGGGAGGAGTCCCTCCTCCCCAAGGCACCTAGGAGGTGCCTTTCCCCTTTAGGACTCTTCCTTTCCCTCTTCTCTTGGCGCATGGGCCTCTTGGGGCTGGTGCCCTTGGCCCATATAGGCCAAGGCGCACCCCCTACAGCCCATGTGGCCCCCGGGGCAGGTGGCCCCACCCAGTGGACCCCCGGGACCCTTCCGGTGGTCCCGGTACAATACCGATGACCCCGAAACTTGTCCCGATGGCCGAAATAGGACTTCCTATATATAAATATTTACCTCCGGACCATTCCGGAACTCCTCGCGACGTCCGGGATCTCATCCGGGACTCCGAACAACATTCGGGTTACCGCATACCAATATCTCTATAACCCTAGCGCCACCGAACCTTAAGTGTGTAGACCCTACGGGTTCGGGAGACATGCAGACATGACCGAGAAGACTCTCCGGTCAATAACCAACAGCGGGATCTGGATACCCATGTTGGCTCCCACATGTTCCACGATGATCTCATCGGATGAACCACGATGTCAAGGACTTAATCAATCCCGTATAAAATTCCCTTTGTCTATCGGTATGTTACTTGCCTGAGATTTGATCATCAGTATCCCGATACCTTGTTCAATCTCGTTACCGGCAAGTCTCTTTACTCGTTCCGTAACACATCATTCCATGATCAACTCCTTGATCACATTGTGCACATTATGATGATGTCCTACCGAGTGGGCCCAGAGATACCTCTCCGTCACACGGAGTGACAAATCCCAGTCTCGATTCGTGCCAACCCAACAGACACTTTCGGAGATACCTGTAGTGTACCTTCATAGTCACCCAGTTATGTTGTGACGTTTGGCACACCCAAAGTATTCCTACGGTATCCGGGAGTTGCACAATCTCATGGTCTAAGGAAATGATACTTGACATTAGAAAAGCTTTAGCATACGAACTACATGATCTTGTGCTAGGCTTAGGATTGGGTCTTGTCCATCACATCATTCTCCTAATGATGTGATCCTGTTATCAACGACATCCAATGTCCATGGTTAGGAAACCGTAACCATCTATTGATCAACGAGCTAGTCAACTAGAGGCTTACTAGGGACATGGTGTTGTCTATGTATCCACACATGTATCTGAGTTTCCTATCAATACAATTCTAGCATGGATAATAAACGATTATCATGAACAAGGAAATATAATAATAACTAATTTATTATTGCCTCTAGGGCATATTTCCAACAGTCTCCCACTTGCACTAGAGTCAATAATCTAGTTCACATCGCCATGTGATTAACACTCACAGGTCACATCGCCATGTGACCAACATCCAAAGAGTTTACTAGAGTCAATAATCTAGTTCACATTTACCATGTGATTAACACTCAATGAGTTCTGGGTTTGATCATGTTATGCTTGTGGGACAGGTTATAGTCAACGGGTCTGAACCTTTTAGATCCGTATGTACTTCACAAATCTCTACGCTATATTTGGAGCCATTTCAAATAACTGTTCTACTTGGAGCTATTCCAAATTGTTGCTCCATTATATGTATCCGGTATCTCTAATCAGAGCTATCCGGATAGGTGTTAAGCTTGCATCGGCGTAACCCTTTACGACGAACTCTTTTACCACCTCCATAATCGAGAAAATTCCTTAGTCCACTAGTTACTAAGGATAACTTTAACCGCTGTGTGGTGATCTACTCCTAGATCACCTTTGTACCCTCTTGCTAGACATGTGGCAAGGCACACATCAGGTGCGGTACTCAGCATGGCATACCGTATAGAGCCTATGACAAAAGCATAGGGGACGACCTTCGTCCTTCCTCTTTCTTCTGCCGAGGTCGAGCTTTAAGTCTTAACTTCATACCTTACAACTCAGGCAAGAACTCCTTCTTTGACTGATCCATCTTGAACACCTTCAAGATCATGTCAAGGTATGTGCTCATTTGAAAGTACCATTAAGCGTTTTGATCTATCCTTATAGATCTCGATGCTCAATGTTCAAGTAGCTTAATCCAGGCTTTCCATTGAAAAACACTTTTCAAATAACCCTATATGCTTTCCAGAAATTCTACGTCATTTCTGATCATCAATATGTCAACAACATATACTCATCAGAAATTCTATAGTGCTCCCACTCACTTCTTTGGAAATACAAGTTTCTCATAAACTTTGTATAAACCCAAAATCTTTGATCATCATCAAAGCATACATTCCAACTCCTAGATGCTTACTCCAGTCCCTAGAAGGATTGCTGGAGCTTTGCATACTTATCAGCATCTTTCAGGATTAACAAAACCTTCCGGTTTGTATCACATACAACCTTTCCTCAAAAAACGTCGAGGAAACAATGTTTTGATATCCTATCTGCAAGATTTCACAAATAATGCAGTAATCGCTAATATAATTCCAACAGACTCCTAGCATCGCTACGAGTGAGAAAGTCTCATCGTAGTCAACTCCTTGAACTTGTCGGGAAACACCTTAACGACAAGTCGTGCTTTCTCAATGGTGACACTTACCATCATTGTCTGTCTTCCTTTTAAAATCCATCTGTACTCAACAGCCTTACGACCATCAAGTAGTTCTTCCAAAGTCTACACTTTGTTTTCATATATGGATCCTCTCTCGGATTATATGGCCTCGAGCCATTTATCGGAATTCGGGCCCACCATCGCTTCTCCATAGCTCGTAGGTTCATTGTTGTCTAGCAACATGACTTCCAAGACAGGATCACGCACCACTCTGAAGTAGTGCGCATCCTTGTCATCCCACGAGGTACGGTAGTGACTTGATCCGAAGTTTCATGATCACTATCATAAGCTTCTACTTCAATTGGTGTAGGTGCCACAGGAACAACTTCCTGTGCCCTGCTACACACCAGTTGTAGTGACGGTTCAATAACCTCATCAAGTCTCCACCATCCCCACTCAATTCTTTCGAGAGAAACTTTTCCTCGAGAAAGGACCCGATTCTTGAAACAATCCCTTATTGCTTTCGGATCTGAGACAGGAGGTATACCCAACTGTTTTTGGGTGTCCTATGAAGATGCATTTATCCGCTTTGGGTTCGAGCTTATCAGCCTGAAACTTTTTCACATAAGCGTCGCAGCCCCAAACCTTTTAAGAAATGACAACTTAGGTTTCTCTAAACCATAGTTCATACGGTGTCATCCCATCGGAATTACGTGGTGCCCCTTTTAAAGTGAATGTGGTTGTCTCTAATGCCTAACCCATAAACTATCGTGGTAATTCGATAAGAGACATCATGGTATGCATCATATCCAATAGGGTGCAGTTATGATGTTCGTACACACCATCACACTATGGTGTTCCAGGCTGTATTAGTTGTGAAACAATTTCCACAATGTCTTAATTCTGTGCCAAACTCGTAATTCAGATATTCATCTCTATGATCATATCATAGATATTTTATCCTCTTGTCACGACGATCTTTCAACTTCACCCTGAAATTACTTGAACCTTTCAATAATTCAGACTCGTGATTTATCAAGTAAATGTACTCAACATCTACTCAAATCATCCATGAAGTAAGAACATAACGATATCCACTACACGCCTCAGCACTCATTGGACTGCACACATCAAAATGTGTTTCTTCCAACAAGTTGCTTTCTAGTTCCATTTTACTGAAACCGAGGCTTTCAGTCATGTTGCCCATGTGGTATGATTTGCATGTCTCAAGTGATTCAAGATCAAGTGAGTTCAAACGGTCCATCTGCATGGAGTTTCTTCATGCATATACACCAATAGACATGGTTCACATGTCTCAAACTTTTCAAAACGAATGAGCCCAAAGATCCATCAACATGGAGCTTCTTCATGCGTTTTATACCGATATGACTTAAGTGGCAGTGCCACAAGTAGGTGGTACTATCATTACTATCTTATATCTTTTGGCATGAACATGTGTATCACTACGATCGAGATTCAATTAACCATTCATTTTAGGCGTAAGACCATTGAAGGTATTATTCAAATAAACAGAGTAACAATTATTCTCTTAAATGAATAACCGTATTGCGATAGTCATAATCCAATCATGTCTATGCTCAACGCAAACACCAAATAACCATTATCTAGGTTTAACACCAATCTCGATGGTAGAGGGAGCGTGCGATGCTTGATCATATCAACATTGGAAACACTTCCAACACATATCGTCAGCTCACCTTTAGCTAGTCTCCGTTTATTTCGTAGCTTTTATTTCGAGTTACTAACACTTAGCAACCGAACCGGTATCTAATACCCTGGTGCTACTAGGAGTACTAGTAAAGTACACATTAGCATAATGTATATCCAATATACTTCTATTGACAGCCTTCTCATCTACCAAGTATCTAGGGTGGTTCTGCTTCAGTGGCTGTTCCCCTTATTACAGAAGCACTTAGTCTCGGGTTTGGGTTCAACCTTGGGTTTCTTCACTAGGGCAGCAGCTGATTTGCCGTTTCATGAAGCATCCTTTTTTTTTGCCCTTGCCCTCCTTGAAACTAGTGGTTTCACAAACCATCAACAATTGATGCTTCTTCTTGATTTCTACTTTTGTGGTGTCAAACATCGCGAATATCTCAAGGATCATCATATATGTCCCTGATATATTATAGTTCATCACGAAGCTCAAGCAGCTTGGTGGTAATGACTTCGGAGAAACATCACTATCTTATCTGGAAGATCAACTCCCACTCGATTCAAATGATTGTTGTACTCAGACAATCTGAGCACAAGCTCAACAATTGAGCTTTTCTCCCTTAGTTTGCAGGCTAAGAAAATCGTCGGAGGTCTTATACCTCTTGACGTGGGCACGAGCCTGAAATCCCAATTTCAGCCCTCCAAACATCTCATATGTCTCGCGACGTTTCAAAACGTCTTCGGTGCCTCAACTCTAAACCGGTTAACTGAACTATCACGTAGTTATCAAAATGTGTATGTCAGATGTTCGCAACATCCATAGACGACGTTCGAGGTTCAGCACACTGAGCGGTGCATTAAGGACATAAGCCTTCTATGAAGCAATGTGGACAATCCTCAGTTTACGGACCTAGTCCGCATAATTGCTACTATCAACTTTCAACTAAATTTTCTCTAGGAACATATCTAAACAGTAGAACTATAGCGCGAGCTACGACATAATTTGCGAAGACCTTTTGACTATGTTCAGGATAATTAAGTTCATCTTATGAACTCCCACTCAGATAGACATCCCTCTAGTCATCTAAGTGATTACATGATCCGAGTCAACTAGGCCGTGTCCGATCATCACGTGAGACAGACTAGTCATCATCGGTGAACATCTTCATGTTGATCGTATCTACCATACGACTCAGGCTCGACCTTTCGGTCTCTTGTGTTCCGAGGCCATGTCTGTACATGCTAGGCTTGTCAAGTTAACCCTAAGTGTTTTGCATGTGTAAAACTGTCTTACACCCGTTGTATGTGAACGTAAGGATCTATCACACCCGATCATCACGTGGTGCTTCGAAACGACGAACTTTAGCAACGGTGCACAGTTAGGGGAGAACACATTCTTGAAATTGTAATGAGGGATCATCTTATTTACTACCGTCGTTCTAAGCAAATAAGATGTATAAACATGATAAACATCACATGCAATCAAATAATAGTGACATGATATGGCCAATATCATATAGCTCCTTTGATCTCCATCTTGGGGCTCCATGATCATCTTGTCACCGGCATGACACCATGATCTCCATCATCATGATCTCCATCATCGTGTCTTCTTGAAATTGTCTCGTCATCTATTACTTCTACTACTATGGCTAACGCTTTAGCAATAAAGTAAAGTAATTACATGACGTTTATGTTGACACGCAGGTCATAAATAAATTAAGACAACTCCTATGGCTCCTGCCAGTTGTCATACTCATCGACATGCAAGTCGTGATTCCTATTACAAGAACATGATCAATCTCATACATCACATATATCATTCATCACATCCTTTGGCCATATCACATCACATAGCATACCCTGCAAAAACAAGTTAGACGTCCTCTAATTGTTGTTTGCATGTTTTACGTGGCTGCTATGGGTTTCTAGCAAGAACGTTTCTTACCTACGCAAAGACCACAACGTGATATGCCAATTGCTATTTACCCTTCATAAGGACCCTTTTCATCGAATCCGATCCGACTAAAGTGGGAGAGACAGACACCCGCTAGCCACCTTATGCAACTAGTGCATGTCAGTCCGTGGAACCAGTCTCACGTAAGAGTACGTGTAAGGTCGGTCCGGGCCGCTTCATCCCACGATGCCGCCGAATCAAGATAAGACTAATAATGGCAAGCATATTGAACAAAATCAATGCCCACAACTACTTTGTGTTCTACTCGTGCATAGAAACTACGCATAGACCTAGCTCTGATACCACTGTTGGGTAACGTAGCAATTATTCAAAATTTTCCTACGTGTCACCAAGATCAATCTATGGAGTCATCTAGCAACGAGGGAGGAGTGGATCTACATACCCTTGTAGATCGCGCGCGGAAGCGTTCAAGAGAACGGGGTTGATGGAGTCGTACTCGTCGTGATCCAAATCACCGATGATCCTAGCGCCGAACGGACGGCACCCCCGCGTTCAACACACGTACAGAGCAGCCACGTCTCCTCCTTCTTGATCCAGCAAGGGGGAAGAAGAGGTTGATGGAGATCCAACAGCACGACGGCGTGGTGGTGGAAGTAGCGGGATTCCAACAGGGCTTCGCCAAGCTCTGCGGGAGGAGGGAGATGTGTCATGGGAGGGAGAGGGAGGCGCCAGGGCTTAGGTATGGTTGCCCTCCCTTCCCCCCACTATATATAGGGCCAAGGGAGAGGGGGAGGGTTCAGCCTTGCCCCTTCCTCCAAGGAAGGGTGCGACCAAGGGAGGAGTCCCTCCTCCCCAAGGCACCTAGGAGGTGCCTTCCCCCTTTAGGACTCTTCCTTTCCCTCTTCTCTTGGCGCATGGGCCTCTTGGGGCTGGTGCCCTTGGCCCATATAGGCCAAGGCGCACCCCCTACAGCCCATGTGCCCCCGGGGGCAGGTGGCCCCACCCGGTGGACCCCCGGGACCCTTCCGGTGGTCCCGGTACAATACCGATGACCCCGAAACTTGTCCCGATGGCCGAAATAGGACTTCCTATATATAAATCTTTACCTCCGGACCATTCCGGAACTCCTCGCGACGTCCGGGATCTCATCCGGGACTCCGAACAACATTCGGGTTACCGCATACTAATATCTCTATAACCCTAGCGTCACCGAACCTTAAGTGTGTAGACCCTACGGGTTCGGGAGACATGCAGACATGACCGAGAAGACTCTCCAGTCAATAACCAACAACGGGATCTGGATACCCATGTTGGCTCCCACATGTTCCACGATGATCTCATCGGATGAACCACGATGTCAAGGACTTAATCAATCCCGTATACAATTCCCTTTGTCTATCGGTATGTTACTTGCCCGAGATTCGATCATCAGTATCCCGATACCTTGTTCAATCTCGTTACCAGCAAGTCTCTTTACTCGTTCCGTAACACATCATCCCGTGATCAACTCCTTGATCACATTGTGCACATTATGATGATGTCCTACCGAGTGGGCCCAGAGATACCTCTCCGTCACACGGAGTGACAAATCCCAGTCTCGATTCGTGCCAACCCAACAGACACTTTCGGAGATACCTGTAGTGTACCTTTATAGTCACCCAGTTACGTTGTGACGTTTGGCACACCCAAAGTATTCCTACGGTATCCGGGCGTTGCACAATCTCATGGTCTAAGGAAATGATACTTGACATTAGAAAAGCTTTAGCATACGAACTACATGATCTTGTGCTAGGCTTAGGATTGGGTCTTGTCCATCACATCATTCTCCTAATGATGTGATCCCGTTATCAACGACATCCAATGTCCATGGTTAGGAAACCGTAACCATCTATTGATCAACGAGCTAGTCAACTAGAGGCTTACTAGGGACATGGTGTTGTCTATGTATCCACACATGTATCTGAGTTTCCTATCAATACAATTCTATCATGGATAATAAACGATTATCATGAACAAGGAAATATAATAATAACTAATTTATTATTGCCTCTAGGGCATATTTCCAACAGACAGTAGGTAGGGGAAATTCAAAACCTCCAAAAAATAATCGATGGAATTTTTCCAGTAGAATTGATACTGTGGACTTGAGGTTGTTTCCTCGGAAAGTGTACCGTATGCTCATTACCATTAACAGGAAAAGTGACATTGCCTTTGGTGCAATCAATAACAGCCCCTGCAGTATTCTAAAAGGGTCTTCCAAGAATAATAGACATACTATCGTCCTCGGGAATATCAAGAATAACAAAGTCTGTTAAAATAGTAAGGTTTGCAACCACAACAGGCACATCCTCACAAATACCGACAGGTATAGCAGTTGATTTATCAGCCATTTGCAAAGATATTTCAGTAGGTTTCAACTTATTCAAATCAAGTCTACAATATAAAGAGAGGGGCATAACACTAACACCGGCTCCAAGATCACATAAAGCAGTTTTAACATAGTTTATTTTAATGGAGCATGGTATAGTTGGTACTCCTGGATCTCCTAGTTTCTTAGGTATTCCACCCTTAAAAGTATAATTAGCAAGCATGGTGGAAATCTCAGCTTCCGGTATCTTTCTTTTATTAGTGACAATATCTTTCATATACTTAGCATAAGGATTCATTTTAAGCATATCTGTCAAACGCATACGCAAAAAGATAGGTCTAATCATTTCAGCAAAGCGCTCAAAATCCTCATCATCCTTTTTCTTGGATGGCTTAGGAGGAAAAGGCATGGGTTTCTGAACCCAAGGATCTATTTCCTTACCGTGTTTACTAGCAACAAAGTCTCTTTTGTCATAACGTTGATTCTTTGATTGTGGGTTATCAAGATCAACAACAGGTTCAATTTCTATATCATTATCATTGCTAGGTTGAGCATCAACATGAGCATCATTATTAACATTATCACTAGTTTCATGTTCATTACCAGATTGTGTTTCAACATCAGAAATAGAAATATCATTGGGATTCTCAGGTGTGTCAGCAAAAGGTTCACTAGAAGCATGCAAAGTCCTATCCTTTTTCTTTTTCTTCCTCTTAGAAGGACTAGGTGCATCTATATTATTTCTCTGAGAATCTTGCTCAATTCTCTTAGGGTGGCCTTCAGGATACAAAGGTTTCTGAGTCATTTTACCAGTTCTAGTGGCCACTCTAACAGCATAGTCATTATTCTTACTATTCAATTCATTGAGCAAATCATTTTGAGCTTTAAGTACTTGTTCTACTTGAGTGGTAACCATAGAAGCATGTTTACTAATAAGTTTAAGTTCACCTTTAACATTAGCCATATAATCACCCAAGTGTTCAAGCATATCAGCATTGCGTTTTAGTTCTCTACAAAAATAAGCATTAAAGTTTTCTTGTTTAACCATAAAGTCATCAAACTCATCCAAGCATGGGCTAGCAAACTTAGTAAATGGGATTTCAGCTTTATCATATCTATAGAGAGAATTTACCTTTACTACCTATGTCGGGTTATCAAGACCATGTGTTTCTTCAATAGGAGGTAAATTCTTAACATCTTTAGCTTTAATACCCTTTTCTTTCATAGATTTCTTTGCCTCTTGCATATCTTCAGGACTGATAAATAGAACACCTCTTTTCTTTGGAGTTGGTTTAGGAATAGGATCAGGAATTGGCTCAGGAGCTGGCTCAGGAAGTGTCCAATTATTTTCATTTGTCAACATATTATCCAACAGAATTTCAGCTTCATCTGGTGTTCTTTCCCTGAAAACAGAACCAGCATAACTATCCAGGTAATCTCTGGAAGTATCGGTTAGTCCATTATAAAAGATATCAAGCATTTCATTTTTCTTAATAGGATGATCAGGCAAAGCATTAATTAATTGGAGAAGCCTCCCCCAAGCTTGTGGGAGACTCTCTTCTTCAATTTGCACAAAATTATATATATCCCTTAAGGCAGTTTGTTTCTTATGAGCAGGGAAATATTTAGCAGAGAAGTGATAAATCATATCCTGGGGACTGCGCGCACAACCAGGATCAAGAGAATTAAACCATATCTTAGCATCACCCTTTAATGAGAACGGAAATATTTTAAGGATATAAAAGTAGCGAGTTCTCTCATCATTAGTGAACAGGGTAGCTATATCATTTAATTTAGTAAGATGTGCCACAACAGTTTCAGATTCATAACCATAGAAAGGATCAGATTCAACCAAAGTAATTATATCAGGATCAATAGAGAATTCATAATCCCTATCAGTAACAAAGATAGGTGAAGTAGCATAAGCAGGATCATATATCATTCTAGCATTCCGAGTTTTTTGTTTAAGCTTAGCTAATAATTTCTTAAGATCACTTCTACCGTTGCATGCAAGAAAGTCTCTTTTAGTTTCTTCATCCATAACATAGCCCTTAGGCACAACAAGTAATTCATATTTATTAGGAGAGCCTTCATCATTACTTTCATCAGTTTCAATAATTTCATTATCTCTAGCCCTAGCAAGTTGTTCATCAAGAAATTCACCAAGTGGCACAGTAGTATCAAGCATAGAAGTAGTTTCATCATAAGTATCATGCATAACAGAAGTGGCATCATCAATAATATGTGACATATCAGAATTAATAGCAGAAGCAGGTTTAGGTGTCGCAAGATTACTCAAAACAGAAGGTGAATCAAGTGCAGAGCTAGATGGCAGTTCCTTACCTCCCCTCGTCGTTGAGGGATAAATTTTTGTTTTTGGATCTCTCAAGTTCTTCATAATGATAAGCAGATATAAATCCCAAGTGACTCAAAGAATAGAGCTATGCTCCCCGGCAACGGTGCCAGAAAATAGTCTTGATAACCCACAAGTATAGGGGATCGCAACAGTTTCCGAGGGTAGAGTATTCAACCCAAATTTATTGATTCGACACAAGGGGAGTCAAAGAATATTCTCAAGTATTAGCAGCTGAGTTGTCAATTCAACCACACCTGGAAACATAGTATCTGCAGCAAAGTGTTTAGTAGCAAAGTAATATGATAGTAATGGTAACGGTAGCAAAAGGTAACGATAGCAAAAGTAATATTTTTGGTGTTTTGTAGTGATAATAACAATAGCAATGGAAAAGTAAATAAGCGAAGAACAATATATGGAAAGCTCGTAGGCAATGGATCTATGATGGAGAATTATGCCGGATGCAGTTCATCATGTAACAGTCATAACCTAGGGTGACACAGAACTAGCTCCAATTCATCAATGTAATGTAGGCATGTATTCTGAATATAGTCATACGTGCTTATGGAAAAGAACTTGCATGACATCTTTTGTCCTACCCTCCCGTCGCAGCGGGGTCCTAGCGGAAACTAAGGGATATTAAGGCCTCCTTTTAATAGAGTACCGTACCAAAGCATTAACACATAGTGAATACATGAACTCCTCAAACTACGGTCATCACCGGAAGTGGTCCCGATTATTTTCACTTCGGTGTTGCCGGATCATAACACATAGTAGGTGACTATAGACTTGCAAGATAGGATCAAGAACTCACATATATTCATGAAAACATAATAGGTTCAGATCTGAAATCATGGCACTCGGGCCCTAGTGACAAGCATTAAGCATAGCAAAGTCATAGCAACATCAATCTCAGAACATAGTGGATACTAGGGACCAAACCCTAAGAAAACTAACTCGATTACATGATAAATCTCATCCAATCCATCACCGTCCAGCAAGCCTATGATGGAATTACTCACGCATGGTGGTGAGCATCATGAAATTGGTGATGGAGGATGGTTGATGATGACGATGGCGACGGATTCCCCTCTCCGGAGCCCCGAACGGACTCCAGATCAGCCCTCCCGAGAGAGTTTAGGGCTTGGCGGCGGCTCCATATCTTAAAACGCGATGAATCCTTCTTCTTCATTTTTTTCTCCCCGAACACGAATATATGGAGTCAAGGTTGAGGTCGGTGGAGCTCCAGGGGGCCCACGAGGCAGGGGGCGCCCAAGGGGGGGAGGCTGGCGCGCCCCCACCCTCGTGGCTAGGGTGTGGGCCCCCTGGCCTTGATTCTTTGCCAGTATTTTTAATTATTTCCAAAAATACTCTCCGTGGAGTTTCATGTCATTCCGAGAACTTTTGTTTCTGCACATAAATAACACCATGGCAATTCTGCTGAAAACAGCGTCAGTCGGGTTAGTTCCATTCAAATCATGCAAGTTAGAGTCCAAAACAAGGGCAAAAGTGTTTGGAAAAGTAGATACGACGGAGACGTATCAATTCTCCGCATTCATATGGCCCACGATGATGACCTCCACGCCATCAAATACCTTCCTTTAAAACTCAAGGGGCCAGCTCGGCACTGGTTAAACAGTCTGCCTGAAAATTCTATCAGCAGCTGGGAGGACTTGGAAGAAGCCTTCCTTGACAACTTCCAAGGTACATATGTTCGGCCACCAGATGCCAATGACTTAAGCCACATAGTTTAACAACCTGGAGAGTCCGGCAGGAAATTCTGGACTAGATTCTTAACTAAAAAGAACCAAATCGTCGATTGTCAGGATGCCGAAGCCCTAGAAGCCTTCAAACACAGCATTCGCGATGAATGGCTCGCTCGCCACGTCGGCCAAGAAAAGCCAAAATCCATGGAGGCCCTCATGGCACTCATGACCCGCTTTTGTGCAGGCGAGGACAGTTGGTTGGCCCGTAGCAAAAACAATGCAAGAGACGCCGGCACCCCTGAAGTTAAAAATAACAAAGACAAGTCTCGACGCAACAGATACAAGCCTCGAAACAACAGTGATAACACCGAGGATACGACGGTCAATGCCAGATTCAGTAGCTCTAAGTCCGGTCAGCAGAAGAAGCCGTTCCAAAAGAACAATTCAGGCCATCCAGCTTGGACCGCATACTTGATCGTCCATGCCAGATTCATGGCACCCCGGACAAACCACCCAATCATACAAATAGAGATTACTGGGTTTTTTAATAGGTCGGCAAATTAAATGCGGAGAACAGGGAAAAGGGATCGCAAAGCGAGGACGATGACAAAGAGCCCCGTCAACCGAACACAGGGGGACAAAAGAAGTTTCCCCCTCAGGTCAAAATGGTGAACATGATATACGCTACCCACATCCCCAAGAGGGAGCGCAAGCGCACGCTCAGGGATGTCTATGCGATAGAGCCAATCGCCCCAAAATTTAATCCATGTTCGTCATGCCTGATCACTTTTGATCGCCGGGATCATCCGACTAGTATCCGTCATGATGGTTCAGCTGCACTGGTCCTAGACCCAATAATTGATGGGTCCCACCTGACTCGCGTCCTTATGGACGGAGGTAGCAGCTGTCGTGGTTCTAAGTCTGACAGTAGTGTAGGGGGGTAAGTATGGAGAGGCGAGGTCTTAGCTATGGAGAAGTTGTAAGGATGCAAGGTTTACGAGTTCAGGCCCTTCTCGGAAGAAGTAAAAACCCTACGTCTCGGAGCCCGGAGGCGGTCGACTGGATTATATGAGTATGAGTTACAGAGGTGCGAACCCTTGTCTCGGAGGAGGGGGGTGGCTTATATAGAGTGCGCCAGGACCCCGGCTAGCCCATGTTACGAAGGGTTCAATGTACATTAAGGCAGGGCGTTACTGGTAACGCTTGTAATAAAGTGCTATGATGACCATAAAAGCTACTTAATGACCGACCGTTAGTGTGCGGGGCGCCTTTAGGTCTCCTGACCGTCGAGTGGTTGGGTCTTGGTCGAGAGATTGTTTCTTGGTCGAGTGTCTTCGAGTCTGTCGAGTGGGGCACCTTCAAGTCGATTGAAAGGCGATTTCTTATAGAGATATCCTTGGGTAGGGAAGCTAGGACAAGTCCATGACCCTACCCTAGGTCCATAGCTTCATCATTAGCCCCCGAATGGATCGAGGTTTGAGTGGGGAAGGAGTTGAGGACCTCTCCGACTCGTTTTTCATGCCGTGAGCATATCTTGCTCCGGATCAATGGACCCGAGTGATGACAACAACTTCCTTTTCAGTCGCCTTGATCCATTGTTAATTCTTCGTCGAGTGAGTTTCTTTATCTATAAGGCTTCGAGTGACGGTGCGGAGGAAATCTTTTAGTCTGACAAGTTTGTTTGCTGCCCGCGGATTTAGTGGGATCCGAATTTCGGGAAGCGCGTGGGACGGGGGAGGCCGCAGTAATCGGATGGGATAGAGCGGAGCCGCCTCGATCCCCACGCCACCTTTTTCGCCACGTATCGCTCGCGCGGTCGTTACGGGATTTGATGGAGCCATCTGGGCCTACCTGTCAGCCACTCGGAAGCAGCCTCATATAAGGCGTTGGACCGGAGTCCCACGAACACTGCGCCCCATTACTTCTTCTCCTCCTCACGCCTCTCTACTGCGCTCGCTCTCGCCCTAGCGCCACCGCACCACACGCGTCTCTCGGCGACAATGGTGAAGGAGAGGATAGCGGCTCTGGAGCGGGCGAAGAAGTCGACGGCGAAATCGAAGGGGAAGGCGACGAGCCGGGGCAGATCTTCTTCGCGGACTGGCCTGTCGAGGGGTTGGATCCAGGGCGACTGGATCCACTCGAGGATCTCCCAAGAGGACCTCGACGACCTGGCCGAGGGAGGGCTGATCCCCTACGACTCGGCGCGGCTTCCGGGGAAGGAATCCGAGCCGCAACCTAGGGAGGGTGAGCGCGTTCTTCTTGCCACCCACGTCGACCATGGGTTTCCCTTGCCCCTCATCCTTTCTTTCGAGGGTTTCTGAACTTCTTTGGGGCTCAACTCCACCATTTTACCCCCAACTCAATCGTTTATCTTGCCACGTTCATTTCCTTGTGTGAGAACTTCTTGGGTTGTCGACCTCACTGGGGTCTTTTCAAGCATATTTTCACTTGTCGCTCCCAGACAGTGAAAAAGGCTAATCCGAGTGACGAGAGGACCCAAGTGATCCAGATGTGTGGGGGTCTTGGCATCCAGACGAGGGGAAAAAGCTCCTTTCCGGCCATGATTCTTCCCGATTCAGTTCGTGGATGGCAGTCGACCTGGTTCTAGTGCAAAGACCAGTCGGCGCCAGGGCAATTGACTGGCTTCCCTCCCTTTACCATGGACCGAGTGGAAAAACCCTCCCCTTTGAAGGTGCTCCCGGAGGAGAAGGCGCACGTGAAGGTGTTGGTCAACCGAGTGGTCCAACTCATTCGTGACGGGGTCACTGGTATGGATCTCTTGGAGGTCTTCCTTCAGCGGCACATCCAGCCTCTCCAAGCCCGAGACCACCCGATGTGGATGTATTCGGGTCTAGAAGACTCCACTCGGATCTACCCGGAGGAGGTCGATGACGACACGCTGGAGAAGTGGCTGTCGAGCATTACCGGGAACAAGGACAACCCCAGGGGAGCCAGGAGAGTCCCTCCATTCGACCAGTCTCTTGCACCAGAGAAGGTCTGATTCTGAGTTTTTGCTTGTAATCTGAATTCACTCGCGCAGCTGTCTGTATTGCATCGACTGACTTTGTTCTCCCTGCCTTCTTTCAGGCCTTATTGAAATGTATTCGATGCCCAACGGGGAGCAAGAGCAAGCTCTGGAAGGCGAGGCGAGTGGTGGCGAAAGTGGCGAGTGGACTTACGATGGTGAAGGGGATGGAGGAAGCGACAACTCAAGTGATGAGGAAGAAGTCGAGCCGCCTCCTCGCATAGAGAGGCGATCCAAGCTTGACCAGGATCAGCCGAGTGCCCGCGACAAGGCGACTGCTCAGGCTGGTCAGTCTTCGAAGCGTCCTCGGATCTCTTCACCAACCACGATTGAGAAGGCGCCAAAGCACCCCAAAAGTTGCAGAACCGAAGACTCGGAAGGCGCTGCCGAAGATCAAGATCGATATCCCTGTCGCCTCTGCGTGAGTGTTTCGCCTTGTATTCACTCGACGCTCTGCGCTGTTTATTTTTCTTGTTTTAACTGGACGAGCTTTGGAATTGTTAGCGCTGCCACTTCCGGGACCTCAACTTACAGGGATGATGATGAGGTGATGGAGGATGCGGTCACTTCTAATCCGAGTATGATTTCTGCCATACTATCTTTCTTTGGTCGATTCAACTGCATTGTGCATCATTGGGTGATGTGATTTTGGCAATTTGAACTTTGTACATCTCCCAACATTATTGACCTCCCTGATGATGATGAAGAGCCCGAGAGGTCTTTGACGAGGAAGAGTAGGCGAGCTCATGTAAGTGAGGCGCTGCAGTCGACGCCGAAGGCGGAACCAGTTGTTCAGGACACTGGTGACGTCAATCGGGGTTCTGTTACCTTCGCGGAGCCTCTGTTGAGCGCCTTGCCTTCTTCTTCGACTGCTCAGGCCCCTGTCAACCCGCCTTCACTTTTTGCAACTCATCATGTCTCGGAGGACGAGGTGAATGCTGCTAGGGAAGCCATACGCCAGGCGGGCATTATGATGGAGAAGATGAAGACGGTGCAGGACGCCAGCCAAGCCGCCTATGATGCCAGCTCGGCTCTCTAGAGCAATGTTCAGGTTAGTTGGTCGCCGCTTGTTCTGTTAGGATATGCTATCTGAAGATTCTTTCCGAAAATCTTTTCATCTGTACACCCACCGGGTGTGTCGATTGAATTTTTTGGACTAGTGGGGGCACGCTGAGTGCACCCACTGGGTGTAGTCCCCGAGGCTACGGCGGACTGCTGGCAGTCGACCGTAGTCTTTGTATTTTGTCGAGTAAAACCGAACTGGTAGTTTGTTTCTTCCGCTCGATCCGGTCGAGTGGAATCAGAACCGGTGGGGGCACGCAAAGTGCACCCACTGGGTGTAGTCCCCGAGACCGCAGTCGACTGCTGGTAGTCGACTGTGGTCTGAGTTCTACTTTGTCTCTCTTTTTTTTGAACTCGACTCCGGCGGGCCGGTCGAGTGGGATCAGAACCGGTGGGGGCACGCAAAGTGCACCCATTGGGTGTAGTCCCCGAGACTATGGTGGACTGCGGGCAGTCGACTATAGTCTTAGTATTTGTCGTTTTTTGCTGTGGAATAATTTCTCCTCTTTGATTTCAGAAATCTTGTGATCTTGGAGCTCGCTTCGCTGATTTGGAAAGTCAGCAGATTCAACTTAAACTTGACTTGGAGCTGGCCAGGACGGAACTGCAGACGGTCACAGACGGCGCCGCCGGTAAGACAAGTCTGTCGACTGGTCAGTTTTAGGCCCGAGCCCCCTTCTGCTATTTCTGAATCAATCATCATTTCTTTGCAGAAAAATTGAGAGAGGCTTTGGCGAAAAAGGATCAGGATTTGTCTGCTGCCCAGAAGGAGGCTGACGACAGGACCGCTCTGGCCGAACAGAAGCTGGCTTCAGTCGGCCAGTTGGAAGAAGAGAATACCAGGCTGAAGACTGCTCTGAATGAAGCCAACAGGGAGTGCACACGTTGGAAGAAGGAGAACCTCAACCTGACTGAAAAGATGTAAGGCGTTGCTCGTAGGAGGGACGATCTGGAGAGCTACCTGAGGAGCCTTGCCAAGAAGTTGTATATCAAGCTTGAAGGTGCACATTTAGTTCCGACTGATTTTTTTTTGTGTCAACTCAGTGTATGAAAATTGACTTATCCTTGGATCGTGAATGCAGAGTTTTGCCAGAACTTTGAAGAGGAGACTGGGCGGATCGAACCAGGTTTGGATCCAATCAATTCTCCCGTGAAAGATGAAGCTGCCATGAATTTGCTCCGACTGGAATCTCGCATTGACGGTTCCGTGGATTACTTGGCTCGACTGAAGGTCGCCATGTCACGGATCGACCTGGCACTTTGGCCAGAGGCTACGCTCCAAAACGATCTCGAGTATCTGATGACTCGACTTGATGGAATCCCTGACCGAGTGCAGGAGTGGAAGAAGTCTTCTGCTCGGTGTGGCGCTGATGTGGCTCTGTCCTTGGTCCGTGTCCACTGCAAGGAGGTGCGACAAGACAAGATGGAAGCAATCAAGGTCTCCAACACCCAGATGCATGACTTCCGAACCTTTATGGAGACTTTCATCGTTGCAGCCACTCGGATAGCCGACGGCGTCGACCTGGATGAGTTCGTCGAGCCTGCCAGCCCTCCTCCCACGGAGTGAACAAACTCTTATGTCCCACCTTAAATTTGCCTCGGAATGCCGAGTGGTTTTTTTAACCGTTTAAACTTTTTCGGGCCACATGCCCGAGTACCTCGATCCGTGATCCAGAACCTTTAGGATTTTATCTGAACTTGGTTTACCGTTGAATATCTTTATGAATCTCCTGCTGAGTGAACCCAACCTTTATTCGAGAAAACTTTCTGTATTCGCAGCACAACTCCAAAGGAGGGGGAAGTAGTCGACCCATGCCTTGTATTTGTGGCGAAGCTCCCCAGGGGCGGGCGGCGGTCGACCCACACCCTGTTACTGCAGAGTGGGACGGAGCGCACATTGTATTTGTGGCGAAGCTCTCTAGGAGAAGGGTGGGGGGGCAGTCGACCCGTACTTCGTTACTGTAGAGTGGGATGAATCGCGCATTGTATTTGTGGCGAAGCTCTCCAGGAGAAGGTGGCAGTCGACTCGTACTTCGTTACTGTAGAGCGGGATGAATCACGCATTGTATTTGTGGCGAAGCTCTCCAGGAGAAGGTGGCAGCCGACCTGCCCCTCGTCGTCCTTGAGGATTGAGATGTGTTTGGGAGAACTTAGGCGAGTACTGGACTACAGCTAAGCCCCCGAGTGGGAGGGTTGCTCTCCACTCAGTAGGATTTTTCAAACTTAGGCGAGTGCCTGACTGCAGCTAAGTCTCTAGGTGGGAGAACTCAAGCGAGTACTGGACTGCAGCTAAGCCCCCGAGTGGGAGGGTTGCTCTCCACTCGGTAGGATTTTTCAAACTTAGGCGAGTGCCTGACTGCAGCTAAGTCTCTAGGTGGGAGAACTCAGGCGAGTACTGGACTGCAGCTAAGCCCCCGAGTGGGAGGGTTGCTCTCCACTCGGTAGGATTTTTTGAACTTAGGCGAGTGCCTGACTGCAGCTAAGTCTCTGAGTGGGAGAACTTAGGCGAGTACTGGACTGCAGCTAAGCCCCCGAGTGGGCAGGTTTCTCTCCACTCAGTAGGATTTTTTCAAACTTAGGCGAGTGCCTGACAGCAGCTAAGTCCTCAAGTGAGGGAACTTAGGCGAGTACTAGACTGCAGCTAAGCCCCCGAGTGGGAGGGTTACTCTCCACTCGGTAGGATTTTTCAAACTTAGGCGAGTGCCTGACTGCGGCTAAGTCTCTAGGTGGGAGAACTCAGGCGAGTACTGGACTGCAGCTAAGCCCCCGAGTGGGAGGGTTGCTCTCCACTCGGTAGGATTTTTTGAACTTAGGCGAGTGCCTGACTGCAGCTAAGTCTCTGAGTGGGAGAACTTAGGCGAGTACTGGACTGCAGCTAAGCCCCCGAGTGGGAGGGTTGCTCTCCACTCGGTAGGATTTTTTCAAACTTAGGCGAGTGCCTGACTGCAGCTAAGTCCTCAAGTGAGGGAATTTAGGCGAGTACTGGAATGCAGCTAAGCCCCCGAGTGGGAGGGTTGCTCTCCACTCGGTAGGATTTTTTCAAACATAGTGCAGCTAAGTCTCTCGGTGGGAGAACTTAGGCGAGTACTGGACTGCAGCTAAGCCCCCGAGTGGGAGGATTGCTCTCCACTCGGTAGGATTTTTCAAACTTAGGCGAAACGGATTCGCAGCTAAGCCACCCGCTGGGGGATTTCTTACGCAAACAAAAACAATAATAATCATTGGGAAAATTATAACGCTCTTGTCTTTGATAAATAAACTACAGGAGTTTTTCTTATTACATCTCGTCCGAGTGAGAATTCAAGTATAAAAGGGGCGGAGTAGCTCCGCATTCCAGGCTCGTGGCTCATCAATCTGGCGATCGACATTGTAGAGGCGGTGTGCTCCATTGTGGAGGACTCTGGTGACTATGAAGGGGCCTTCCCAAGTAGGAGCAAGCTTGTGTGGTTTCTGCTCATCCACTCGAAGGACTAAGTCTCCTTCTTGGAAGGCTCGGCTCTTCATGTTTCTGGCATGGAATCGACGCAAGTCTTGCTGATAGATGGTCGATTGGATCAGGGCCATTTCTCTTTCTTCTTCTAGGAGGTCGACTGCGTCCTGCCGGGCTTGTTCTGCTTCATCTTCTGAGTAGAGCTCGACTCTGGGAGCGTTGTGAAGCAGATCACTCGGTAAGACTGCCTCGGCTCCGTAGACCAGAAAGAATGGGGTTCTTCCAGTCGATCAATTCGGCGTTGTCCTCAATCCCCAGAGGACTGATGGGAGCTCGTCGACCCATGCACCTGCTGCGTGCTTGAGATCGCGCATCAATCGGGGCTTCAGTCCTTTGAGAATTAGGCCATTTGCCCTTTCTGCTTGTCCATTCGACTGGGGTGAGCAACCGAAGCATAGTCGACCCAAGTGCCCTGAGAGGCGCAAAAGGCCCTGAACTTGTCGGAATCGAAGTTTGACCCATTGTCCGTTATGATACTGTGCGGAACTCCATATCTGAATATCAACTCTCTGATGAAACTAATAGCGGTGCAAGCGTCGAGATTCTTGATAGGCTTGGCTTCAATCCATTTGGTGAACTTGTCGACTGCAACCAGCACATGAGTGAAGCCGCTCCTGCTTGTTCTTAGTGGCCCAACCATGTCCAGCCCCCAAACAGCGAAGGGCCAGACGAGTGGAATGGTTTTCAAGGCTGACGCGGGCTTGTGTGGCATATTGGAGTAATACTGACACCCTTCACATTTGTCGACTATCTCTTTAGCCATCTCATTGGCCCTTGGCCAGTAGAACCCTGCTCGGTATGCTTTAGCCACAATGGTCCGAGAGGACGCATGATGACCACAGGTTCCCGAGTGGATATCGTTAAGGATCACCTGACCTTCTTCTGGTGTGATACACTTCTGGACGACCCCAGTCGCGCTTTCCCTATATAACTGTCCCTTTATGACTGTAAAGGCCTTGGATCGACGGACGATCTGTCGAGCCTCTTCCTCGTCTTCTGGAAGTTCTTTCCTTAGGATGTATGCGATGTACGGTTCTGTCCAGACGGGAGTGATAACCAGCACTTCCATTATCAGATCGACCACAGCTGGAACTTCAACTTCAGTCGGATCCGTGGCGCTTTTTGGCTGCGGGGCCTCTTCTGTGAAGGGATCCTCCTGGACTGATGGTGTGTGGATGTGTTCCAAAAACACATTGCTGGGAATGGCTTCTCTTTTGGAACCTATTTTTGCCAAATCATCAGCTGCTTGATTTTTCAGTCGGGGTATGTGATGAAGCTCTAACCCCTCGAATTTCTTCTCCAGCTTTCTCACTGCATTGCAATAACCAGTCATGGCTGGACTTCTGACATCCCATTCCTTCATCACCTAATTAACCACCAAATCTGAGTCGCCATAGACCATGAGGCGACGGACGCCGAGTGAGATGGCCATGCGCAACCCGTATAGAAGTGCTTCATATTCTGCTTCGTTATTCGAGGAATCAAAATGGATTTGAAGAACATATCTGAGTTTATCTCCTCTGGGGGAGACCAACACCACTCCGGCACCAGAACCACTCAGCATCTTGGAGCCGTCGAAAAACATAGTCCAATGCTCCGAGTGAATCTGAGTCGGCAGCTGCTGTTCAATCCACTCGGCGATGAAATCTGCGATTGCTTGGGACTTGATAGCTTTCTTTGCCTCAAACTTGATATCAAGGGGAAGGAGTTCAATTTCCCATTTTGCCACTCGACCAGTTGCATCCCTGTTATGCAGGATCTCCGATAATGGAGCGTCGCTGACGACTGTAATGGAATGATCAGAGAAGTAGTGAGCAACTTTCTTGGTGGTCATATAAATCCCATATACGAGCTTCTGATAGTGAGGATATCTTTGCTTCGATGGGGTCAAGACTTCAGAAATATAATATACTGGGCGCTGAACTTTGAAGGTTTTCCCTTCTTCTTCCCGCTCGACCGTAAGTACCGTACTGACGACTTGTCCTGTGGCTGCAATGTAAAGCAGCAAAGGCTCTTTGCTGATTGGGGAAGCAAGCACCGGCTGGGTGGAGAGCAGAGCTTTGAGCTCTACAAACGCTGCATCAGCTTCAGGAGTCCACTCGAACTTGTCAGACTTCTTCATCAATCGGTAAAGAGGTAATGCCTTTTCATCGAGACGAGATATGAATCGACTTAGGGCGGCCAAACAACCAGTAAGCTTCTGGACGTCGTGCACTCGCACAGGGCTTTTCATTCGGAGTATAGTGCCAACTTTTTCTGGATTGGCGTCGATTCCTCGTTCGGAAACGAGAAAACCGAGTAACTTTCCGCCAGGGACTCCGAATGTACACTTTGATGGATTAAGCTTGATATCATACCTCCTGAGGTTGGCAAAGGTTTCAGCAAGGTCAGTCAGCAGGTCGGAACCCTTCCATGACTTGACCACAATATCATCCATGTATGCTTCCATGTTCCGACTGATTTGAGTGAGTAAACACTTCTGAATCATCCTCATGAATGTGGCTCCGGCATTCTTGAGGCCGAACGGCATGGTAACATAACAGAAGCACCCGAATGGAGTGATGAAAGCTGTCTTGATCTCGTCAGGTCCATACAGACGGATCTGATGGTACCCGGAATAGGCATCTAAGAAAGACAGTCGCTCACATCCCGCAGTCGAGTCGACTATCTGGTCGATGCGGGGGAGAGGAAAATGATCTTTCGGGCAGGCCTGATTGATATGTTTAAAGTCAATGCACATGCGAAGTGACTTGTCCTTCTTCGGGACCATGACAACGTTGGCGAGCCACTCGGAGTGGTAGATCTCTCGGATGAACTCCGCTGCTAAGAGCCGAGCCACCTCTTCGCCAATAGCTTTTCTCTTTTGGACGGTGGACCGTCGAAGATGTTCCTTGACAGGTTTTACTTTTGAGTCGATTCTCAGGTGATGCTCAGCCAGCTCCCTGGGAACACCATGCATGTGAGAAGGCTTCCATGCAAAGATGTCCCAGTTCTCACGGAGGAACTGGACGAGCGCTTCTTCCTATTTGGAGTCGAGTGTTGTCGAGATATGAGTCGGGGCGGCGCTGGGGTCGGTCGGGTGGATGTGAGCTGTCTTCGTGTCGCCAGTCGACTGGAAAGCTGACTCTGTAGCGGGTTTCTTGGCTCGCAACAGATCACTCGGGTCTGCAGTCTTTTGGTATTCCTGCAACTCCACCACTGCCATCTGTGCGTCGGCGATCTTCGAACCCTTCTGAAAACATTCTTCCGCTTTCTTCCGATTGCCCATAATGGTGATCACACCTTTGGGGCCAGGCATCTTCAATTTGAGATACACGTAACATGGTCGCGCCATGAAGCGTGCATAAGCCGGCCTACCATAAATAGCGTGATAGGCACTCTAGAAGTCTACAACCTCAAATGTCAACTTTTCTTTGCGGTAATTCTTGGAATCACCGAAAACCACATCAAGAGCAATCTGGCCGAGTGATTCAACCTTCTTCCCAGGAATGACTCCATGGAAACTCATGTTGCTGGCACTGAGTCTGGACATCGGAATGCCCATTCCCTTCAATGTCTCAGCGTATAATATGTTCAAACCACTGCCACCATCCATCAGGACTTTGGTCAGTCGAGTGCCTTCAACAACTGGGTCGACCACCAAAGCTTGCCTCCTAGGGGTGGCGATGTGCGTTGGGTAGTCGGACTGGTCGAATGTTATGGCAGTCTGAGACAATTTCAGGTAACTAGGTGTCGCCGGAGCGACCATATTCACCTCTCGGTTAATAACTTTCAGTCGACTTTTGCTCTCAACATCAGCAAAAATCATCAGGGTGGAATTGACTTGAGGGTATCCGTCATCGCTGTCCTCTTTGTCTTCAACCTTGTCTGACTCCTTTTCCTTACCCTTGGGCTGCTTGCCCTGGAACTGCTGGATCAAGAGTCGACACTGCCGAGTGGTATGTTTCGGGTAAATAAAATTACCCTCTTCATCTTTCTTCGTGTGGACGAGACACGGTAAGTCCAACACATCATTTCCCTCCTGGTCTTTAACCTTTTTGGGGTTCCAAGGCCCTTTAGGTTTCCCTTTAGACTTTCCTTGGGCCAAAGCTAAGGCTTCCCGGGAGCCGCTGGCTCGGCTTTCCGCTTCTGTTTCCGACTTGAATTGCCTCCGGTTTCTTGGGCGACTGACTTGAGCTTGCCACTCCTGAGTCGATCCTCATCTTCGCCGTTAGCGTACTTGGTGGCAATCTCCATCATCCGATTCAGGGACATATCTCCGGTTCGACCAAATTTCAAATTCAGTTCTCTGTACTTGACGCCTTCCTTGAAGGCACAAACTGCTTGGTGGTCAGGCACATTCTCCACCGAGTGATGTAACGTGATCCATCTCTGGATGTAATCCCTCAAAGTTTCATTCGGCTTTTGCACACAGGACCGCAGTTCCGTCAGTCCTGCCGGTCGCTTGCATGTGCCTTCAAATGTGGTGACAAACACTCGGGAGAGATCTTCCCAAGTGTAAATGCTGCTAGGTGCTAACTGGTTTAGCCACGCTCTGGCCGAGCCCTCCAACATGAGAGGCAGGTGCTTCATGGCCACTTCATCATTGCCGCCGCCAATCTGGACGGCCACTCGGTAGTCCTCAAGCCAAGTATCGGGCTTGGACTTGCCAGTGAACTTACTGACTCCAGTCGCCAACCTGAAATTGGGAGGAATCACAGCTGCCCTGATGGCTCTACTAAAGCACTCTGGCCCCGAAACATGTACTCTGCTGCTGGCTGGCGCATCTCTGTCATGGCGTTCTCGGTGAGCCCTGTTCCTATCGACCAGACCTTGGATGAGGATGGATCTCGCGTCAAAGCCTGGCCCTCTGGGGTCGACTGGAATCCTTCGCCCACCACTATGAGGGCGCCTGTCATCCTGCTGGCAAGGCACATACGACCCGCTCCTCGGGGGAGGCGTGGGTACTCGACGTTGACCGTCACGATCGACTCGGTGATCATACTGCTCATGGTTCCCATACTGGTCACGCCGGTTCCCACGTCCCTCATGCCTCGGGGGCGATCTCGGGCTGTGAGCCGACTGGACTGTGTCCGCAGCAACGGATCTGTTGTGAATTCTGTTCCGCGACTGAGAAACAGTGGAATTCTGATCACCTGCTGCTCGGAGTAACGCTCTGATCTGCAGCAGGCCTCTGCCAGCCTCCGATTGGGAAGGCTGAATTGACTCCGCTATACGGGCCGCAGCTGCTAAATTTTGAATCGGAGTTCGATATACCTGTGGGGGCGGGAAGAGCTGACGTCGACTGGATTCGGGAACCCGTTGTCGCGCACGCTCGTCGAGTGCTCGCTGGAGGTTCTCCAGCTGAGTGCGCTCGGCCAAGTTTTCCAGGCGCGCGTCTTCCAAGGCGCGAGCCTCGGGGGTTTCTCCAACGATAGGAGTGTGCAGTGCATCCATGTTCCGGCGGCGAAGTTCTTCTCTCTGCAGCGACGTGAGAGGCTCGGGAAGATACTCCTCATGGGGACACGACGGGTCGCCTCCCCCCGCGCCTCCGTCGGTGCGGGTAAAACCGGGGGGACTGGGCGGTCCGTCGACCATCAGAACCTCTGCCGCCGGATCGCTGCTGTCACACTCGGATGCAGTCTCTTCGGAGCCAGTCGACAGGTCGAACAGGCCGTAGAGGGATTCGTCGGGCTCGATCACCGGGACTTGAGGGATGGCCGACTGACGGGCCACCGCGTGTCTCACCCACCGCTGAAGTCTCGACTGACCAGAGCGCTTGTGCCGGCGGGAAACGGGAAGGGAGGACAACAGAGGAGCCGACCAGTAGGGGGTCGACGGTTGCCGCAGGAGAACGCCGCGGACGCACGCGCTAAAGTGCGTCGCCCCGCGGACAGGGAGTGCATCCATGTCGAGCGGAGCCTCCTGAAGCCAGGCGGAGTCGTCGGCGATGAACGTGAGCGCACCGAGATGGATCTCGCGGCCCTCCACCAAAACTCCGTCAGAAACCATGATGATTTGGGTCGGAAAAGATTGCAACTCCTCCAACAAAACGCTAAAACACCTGCCCCAAGGTGGGCGTCAACTGTCGTGGTTCTAAGTCTGACAGTAGTGTAGGGGGGTAAGTATGGAGAGGCGAGGTCTTAGCTATGGAGAAGTTGTAAGGACGCAAGGTTTACGAGTTCAGGCCCTTCTCGGAAGAAGTAAAAACCCTACGTCTCGGAGCCCGGAGGCGGTCGACTGGATTATATGAGTATGAGTTACAGAGGTGCGAACCCTTGTCTCGGAGGAGGGGGGTGGCTTATATAGAGTGCGCCAGGACCCCGGCCAGCCCATGTTACGAAGGGTTCAATGTACATTAAGGCAGGGCGTTACTGGTAACGCTAGTAATAAAGTGCTATGATGACCATAAAAGCTACTTAATGACCGACCGTTAGTGTGCGGGGCGCCTTTAGGTCTCCTGACCGTCGAGTGGTTGGGTCTTGGTCGAGTGATTGCTTCTTGGTCGAGTGTCTTCGAGTCTGTCGAGTGGGGCACCTTCAAGTCGATTGAAAGGCGATTTCTTCTAGAGATGTCCTTGGGTAGGGCAGCTAGGACAGGTCCATGACCCTACCCTAGGTCCATAGCTTCATCCGCAGCCTCAATCTACTCTATCAGGATATAGCGTGAAAAATGGGCATTAACCCATCACGGATCAAGCCCACCAGGACTACCTTCAAAGGAGTCATACCAGGTGTAGAAGCCCGCTGTACGGGCTCAATCACACTAGAGGTTGTCTTCGAATCTCCGGACAACTTCCGAAGCGAGGAGTTATTCTTCCATATCGTCCCCTTCCGCAACGGCTATCACGCACTACTCGGACGAACTGCATTTGCTCGATTCAACATAGTACCACACTATGCTTATCTCAAGCTCAAGATGCCCGGTCCACACGGTGTCACAACGGTTAATGGAAATACGGAACGCTCCCTCTGTACAGAAGAGCACACAGCTGCCTTAGCAGCAGAAGTATAGAGCGGCCTTCTCAAGCAGAACCTTAATTCGGCTGCCGAGCCCACGGACACCGTTAAGAGGGTCCGAACTACTCTACAGCAGGAGAGCTCGGCTCGTCAGGAGCTCGACTAGCAATCGGGCCTCCATCTCAGTCCTGATAAAGTGGTGGCATTTGTGCCGCGCGTACATAACTACGTACTCAAAATCCCATGGGCATCGATGGAGGCATAGCTAGCTTGTGGTCCATAGTACGGCTCAACCGATATCGGATACACACACACTTTCACTTTTACTTGTTTCCTTTCCAGGTATCAATCACACAGGCCCCATCCTGTGGTTTGGTCATCGGTCCTCTTGAAGGATAAACACACCAAGACGACAAGAAACGCAGACATATGGGGGATTTTTTAGGTGATCCCGTTAACGATAACTCTACCTATTTTTCCAGGACCCACATGCAGCCCTCCCTTGGTTTCGGCATGTCAAATAGCCTGTTGCTTATCACACTGCCTGTATCAATGTGCCTTGACATACTAATTAAATTACAATGAGAACAGTTTGCAGATGGAGCTTTAGGACCATAGCCTTTTACCTTTGTACCTTTGTTGTTTCCTTTTTTTCAGCTCCCCTGTGGATAACCCTATCAGGTCGCACCCGTAAACTTTGGTACGTTTGATGTTTGCCAGGGGCTTCATAACACCCCACATTACGGCAACAAAAGTCCGAACACTTTTTATAAGTATAGTTCGGCACCCCGAATTTAGCATTATATGCATTGGCTCCGAATCATGTCTTCGGTCAATAGTTGGGTTGCCCGACTCGTGTGCTTGCTACCTTACGTTCCGCTATATCGGCTAAGGTAGTAAAGGGAGAACTACTGCGATTGTGCCTTGGTTTATCCAAAGGAGAACCTCAGTAGAGAAAGCCGAAAACTGACTGTCATGATGCGGCGAGAGCCGGTCAGCTGTTCGAAGGTTACAAATCATTGGAGATTTCTTCCGCATTACGCGAAGGATCGGTACTTCTCGATCAGACGCTTATAGCACTCTAGTTCGGATACTAGGGGCTGTGCCCATGTTTTTATTATAAAACTCCTATGGTAAGTGAGGGTGTTCAAGCCGCATAGTCTGGTTGCCTGGTTCGTTGCGCTAAACAACTCCTTCAAGGACCATATAATTGGATCAAGATTGTTTAGATTCCATCCCGAACACCCCCATACTACCTACATGGGGGCAGAAGCCGACGACTGGCCAACCCTCAAATTTCATACAACACAGCCGCGCAGGAGGAAAAAAATAAAATATAACAAGCATTATATTACATAACATCATTGTTTCATGTTACAGGATAGGATAATACGAATATTTTCATGGGAATATAACATCCTTCACACATTGCTCCGCCACAAGGCGGGATCCCTCCAGGACCCATCAAAATATAATTCGGGTCGGCGGTGCTCCTTGCCCTCAGGCGGCCCCTCAGTCATCAGCTTCTTGGCATCCATCTTCGCCCAGTGCATCTTGACACGGGCGAAGGCCATCCGGGCACCTTCAATACAGACCAGACGCTTTATGACCTCAAGCCGTGGGCAGGCACTAACAAGCCGCTTCACAAGTTCGAAGTAGCTACTAGGTATTGGCGCGGCAGGCCATAATCGGACTATCAGGTCCTTCATGGCTAGCTCGGCCGCCTTGTGCAGCTCGACCAGCTGTTTCAGCTGGTCGTTGAAGGGCACCAGATGTTCTGGTCCAAGATATTGAGACCAGAATAGCTTCTCCGTAGAACTCCCTTCTTCGGCTCAATAGAACTCAGCAGCATCTGATACACTGCGCGGCAAATCCGTAAATGCCCCTGGAGAGCTCCAAATTCGGGTAAGTAAAGGGAACGTTTCCCTCACAGACTTGCTTTGCATAATGAAAGCCTTACCCGCTGCGATCTTCTTGGCCGTCTGGATTTCCTGAAGGACGCTCTGGGCATCGGCTCGAGCCTCTTGTGTGCTCTGGCGGGCCTTCGCAAGTTCGGACGCTTGCGTCTTAGAATCACGCTCCAAGGACTCGCACTTCTTGACGGCGTCCTGGAGCTCTTGCTGGACCTCGCCGACCCGGGCCTCATGCTTCTCGCGCGCGGCTCCTTGGCCGCTTTGTCCTCGGCCTCAGCTAACGCCTTCTTGAGGTCCGCCACCTCGGTCATGGCCCCTAATAAAATTGATGACACTTCAGTCAACACGAAACATTCATCCTTCCTAAATATACGCGTTGGTCACTGCATACCTTGGCTATCCTCCAGCTGCTTCTTCATGAGGTCGAGCTCTTCTTCGGCCCGCTCCAGGCTCTGCTTCAGGCCGGGAACCTTCACATATGAGCGTCAGCAGCCAGCAACGATGCCTGTTTATTGACACAGACATCTTATGTTAGACTCCTGCGAAAATTATTTTGATCCTCTATTCGGCTTTTTTTCCGAACATCGAACAGAGCATTAGGGGCTACCGTCTACACTATGATATCCTTTCTACAATTACATTACTTACCTCAAAGCCTGTTAAAAGGCTAGCGCAGGCTTCGGTCAGTCCACTTTTGGCGGACTGAACCTTCTCGATCACCGTACCCATAAGGACACGGTGTTCATCCACAATGGAAGCGCCTCGTAGCGCTTCCAGAAGATTATCCGGTGCCTCTGGTTGCACAGAGGTCACCGGCGGAACAGGCACACCTCCTCCTTTCGAGGAAGGCAGTTCGCTGGACTCCGGAGCCGCGTAGGTCTCCGGAATGGTATCCAGCTGGGGGCCAAATGGGATTTCGCCCCCATCACCAGTCCCCACAGGGGCTTTTTCCCCCATGTGTCCGATGACCGAGGAGTCATCCTTGGGCGCCACCCCGACGATCTCCGGAACCTCCCCCGGTCTAGGAAGGTCCTTTGGGACACCACCTCGCCATCACCCTTTGCTACCTCTCGAGCACTGCGTTGGTTTTCCCTTGAGGAGGAAAAGCTGATGTAGTAAAGCAGCGTAAGTATTTCCCTCAGTTTTTGAGAACCAAGGTATCAATCCAGTAGGAGATCATGCGTGAGTCACCTCGTACCTACAGAAACAAATAAGAACCTCGCAAGCAACGCAATAAAGGGGTTGTCAATCCCTTCATGACCACTTGCAAGAGTGAGATCTGATAGAGATAATAATAATAAGATAAACATTTTTGGTATTTTTATGATATAGATTGAAAGTAAAGATTGCAAAATAAAATAGAATGGAAACTTGTATGATGGAGAATAGACCCGGGGGCCATAGGTTTCACTAGTGGCTTCTCTCAAGATAGCATAAGTATTACGGTGGGTGAACAAATTACTGTCGAGCAATTGATAGACAAAGCGAATAATTATGAGAATATCTAGGTATGATCATGTATATAGGCATCACGTGCGTGACAAGTAGACCGACTCCTGCCTGCATCTACTACTATTACTCCACACATCGATCGCTATCCAGCATGCATCTAGAGTATTAAGTTCATAAGAACAGAGTAACGCCTTAAGCAAGATGACATGATGTAGAGGCATAAACTCATGCAATATGATATAAACCCCATCTTTTTATCCTCGATGGAAACAATACAATACCTGTCGTTTCCCTTTCTGTCACTGGGATCGAGCACCACAAGATTGAACCCAAAGCTAAGCACTTCTCTCATTGCAAGAAAGATCAATCTAGTAGGACAAACCAAACTGATAATTCGAAGAGACTTTCAAAGATAAACCAATCATACATAAAAGAATTCAGAGAAGATTCAAATATTGTTCATAGATAGACTTGATCATAAACCCAAAATTTATTAGATCTCGACAAACACACCGCAAAATAAGATTACATCGAATAGATCTCCAAGAGAATCGAGGAGAACTTTGTATTGAGATCCAAAGAGAGAGAAGAAGCCATCTAGCTACTAGCTATTGACCCGAAGGTCTGAAGTAAACTACTCACACATCATCGGAGGGGCCATGGAGTTGATCTACAGGCCCTCCCGTGATCAATGCCCCCTCCGGCGGAGCTTCGGAAAAGGCCCCAAGATGGGATCTCTTGGGTACAGAAGGTTGCGGCGGTGGAAATAGGGTTCTTTGGTGCCCCTCGATGTTTGTGGGGTATATGGATATATATAGGAGGAAGAAGTAGGTCGGTGGAGCAACGAGGGGCCCACGAGGGTGGAGGGCATGCCTAGGGGGGTGGGTGCGCCCCCTACCTCGTGACCTCCTCGATTGTTTCTTGACGTCCACTCCAAGTCTCCTTGTTCATGTTTGTTCCAAAAATAACGCCCCCGAAGGTTTCATTCTGTTTGGGCTCCGTTTGATATTCCTTTTCTACGAAACACTAAAATAGGCAAAAAAACAGCAATTTGGGCTGGGCCTCCATTTAATAGGTTAGTCCCAAAAATAATATAAAAGTGTAAAATAAAGCCCATTAACATCCAGAACAGATAATATAATAGCATGGAACAATCAAAAATTATAGACATGTTGGAGACGCATCAAGCATCCCCAAGCTTAATTCCTGCTCGTCCTCGAGTAGGTAAATGATAAAAACAGAATTTTTGATGTGGAATGCTTCCCAACATATTTCTAAATGTAATTTTATCTTTATTGTGGCATGAATGTTCAGATCCGAAATATTCAAGATAAAAGTTTAATATTGACATAGAAATAACAATACTTGAAGCATACTAACTAAGCAATTATGTCTTCTCAAAATAACATGGCTAAAGAAAGTTATCCCTACAAAATCATATAGTCTAGCTATGCTCTATATTCATCACACAAAATATTAAATCATGCACAACCCCGATGACAAGCCAAGCAATTGTTTCATACTTTTAATGTTCTCAAACTTTTTCAATTTTCACGCAATACATGAGCGTGAGCCATGGATATAGCACTATAGGTGGAATAGAATGGTGGTTGTGGAGAAGACAAAAAGGAGAAGATAATCTCACATCAATTAGGTGTATCAATGGGCTATGGAGATGCCCATTAATAGATATCAATGTGAGTGAGTAGGGATTGCCATGCAACGGATGCACTAGAGCTATAAGTGTATGAAAGGGTGTGCATCCAACTTGCTTGCTCACGAAGACCTAGGGAAATTTGAGGAAGCCCATCATTGGAATATACAAGCCAAGTTCTATAATGTAAAATTCCCACTAGTCCATGAAAGTGACAACATAGGAGACTCTCTATCATGAAGATCATGGTGCTACTTTGAAGCACAAGTGTGGAAAAATGATAGTAACATTGTCCCTTCTCTCTTTTTCTCTCATGTTTTTATTTGGGCCTTCTTTCTTTTTTGGCCTCTTTTCTCTCTCTTTTTTTCGTCCAGAGTCTCATCCCGACTTGTGGGGGGAATCATAGTCTCCATCATCCTTTCCTCACTGGGACAATGCTCTAATAATGATGATCATCCCACTTATTTTTACTTACAACTCAAGAATTACAACTCAATACTTAGAACAGAATATGACTCTATGTGAATGCCTCCGGTGGTGTACCAGGATGTGCAATGAATCAAGAGTGACACGTATGAAAAAATAATGAACGGTGGCTTTGCCACAAATACGATGTCAACTACTTGATCATGCAAAGCAATATGACAATGATGAAGCGTGTCATAGAAAACGAAACGGTGGAAAGTTGCATGGCAATATATCTCAGAATGGCTATGGAAATGCCATAATAGGTAGGTATGGTGGCTGTTTTGAGGAAGGTATATGGTGGGTTTATGGTACCGGCGAAAGTTGTGCGGTACTAGAGAGTCTAGCAATGGTGGAAGGGTGAGGGTGCGTATAATCCATGGAATCAACATTAGTCATAAAGAACTCACATACTTATTGCAAAAATCTATTAGTTATTGAAACAAAGTACTACGCGCATGCTCCTAGGGGGATAGATTGGTAGGAAAAGACCATCGATCGTCCCCGACCGCCACTCATAAGGAAGGCAATCAATAAATAAATCATGCTCCGACTTCATCACATAACGGTTCACCATACGTGCATGCTACGGGAATCACAAACTTCAACACAAGTATTTCTCAAATTCACAACTACTCAACTAGCATGACTCTAATATCACCATCCCCATATCTCAAAACAATTATCAAGTATCAAACTTCTCTTAGTATTCAATGCACTTATATGAAAGTTTTTATTATTCCTAAAAGCAAATTGCCATGTTGTTCTAAAGGACTCTCAAAATAATATAAGTGAAGCATGAGAGATCAATTATTTCTATAAAATAAAACTACCACCGTGCTGTAAAATATATAAGTGAAGCACTAGAGCAAAAACTATATAGCTCAAAAGATATAAGTGAAGCACATAGAGTATTCTAATAAATTCCAATTCATGTGTGTCTCTCTCAAAAGGTGTGTACAACAAGGATGATTGTGGTAAACTAAAAAGCAAAGACTCAAATCATACAAGACGCTCCAAGCAAAACACATACCACGTGGTGAATAAAAATATAGCTCCAAGTAAAGTTATCGATGAACGAAGATAAAAGAGGGGATGCCTTCCGGGGCATCCCCAAGCTTAGGCTTTTTGGTGTCCTTGGATTTACCTTGGGGTGCCTTGGGCATCCCCAAGCTTAGGAGCTTGCCACTCCTTGTTCCATAATCCATCAAATCTTTACCCAAAACTTGAAAACTTCACAACACAAAACTTAACAGAAAATCTCGTGAGCTCCGTTAGCGAAAGAAAACAAAACACCACTTCAAGGTACTGTAATGAACTCATTCCTTATTTATATTGGTGTTAAACCTAATTTATTCCAACTTCTCTATGGTTTATAAACTCTATTACTAGCCATAGATTCATCAAAATAAGCAAACAACACACGAAAAACAGAATCTGTCAAAAACAGAACAGTTTGTAGTAATCTGTAACTAACGCAAACTTCTAGAACCCCAAAAATTCTAAAATAAATTTATGGACGTGAGGAATTTATCTATTAATCATATGCAAAAATAATTAACTTAATAGCACTCTCCAATAAAAAATGGCAGCAATTCTCGTGAGCACTAAAGTTTTTGTTTTTTACAGCAAGATCAAAAAGACTTTCCCCAAGTCTTCCCAACGGTTCTACTGGGCACAAACACTAATTAAACACAAAAAAACAAAACCAAAACAGAGGATACATAAATTATTTATTAATAAACAGTAGCAAAAATCAAGGAATAAAAATAAATTGGGTTGCCTCCCAACAAGCGCTATCGTTTAACGCCCCTAGCTAGGCATAAAAGCGACGATAGATCTAGGTATTGCCATCTTTGGTAGGCAATCCATAAGTGGCTCTCATAATAGATTCATATGGTAATTTAGTTTTCTTTCTAGGGAAGTGTTCCATGCCTTTCCTTAACGGAAATTGGAATTTAATATTCCCTTCCTTCATATCAATAATTGCACCAATCGTTCTAAGGAAAGGTCTACCAAGAATAATAGGACATGAAGGATTGCAATCTATATCAAGAACAATGAAATCTACGGGCACATAATTCCTATTTGCAACAATAAGAACATCATTAATCTTTCCCATAGGTTTCTTAATAGTGGAATCCACAAGGTGCAAGTTTAGAGAACAATCATCAAATTCACGGAAACCTAGCAAATCACACAAAGTTTTTGGGATCCTGGAAACACTAGCACCCAAATCACACAAAGCATAGCATTCATGATCTTTAATTTTAATTTTAATTGTAGGTTCCCACTCATCATAAAGTTTTCTAGGGATAGAAACTTCCAACTCAAGTTTTTCTTCATAAAATTGCATCAAAGCATCAACGATATGTTTAGTAAAAGCTTTATTTTGACTATAAGCATGAGGAGTATTTAGCACGGATTGCAACAAGGAAATACAATATATCAAAGAGCAATTATCATAATTAAATTCCTTGAAATCCAAGATAGTGGGTTCGTTGCTATCTAAAGTTTTAACCTCTTTAATCCCACTTTTAACAATTTTTGCATCAAGATCTAAAAACTCTGAATTTTTGGGACGCCTTCTAACTAAAGTTGACTCATCTCCAGTCCCATAATTATCAAGGTTCATATTGCAAAATAAGGATTTAATAGGGGACACATCAATCAGTTTTAGATCTTCATCCTTATTATCATGAAAACTAGAAGAACACGCTTTTACAAAGCAATCTTTCTTAGCATGCATCCTAGCGGTTCTTTCTTTGCACTCATCAATGGAAATTCTCATGGCTTCGAGAGACTTATTGATATCATGCTTGGGTGGAATAGATCTATGTTTCAAAGAATCAACATCAAGAGAAATTCTATCCACATTCATAGCCAACTCATCAATCTTAAGCAATTTTTCTTCAATCAAAGCATTGAAAATCTTTTGCAAAGTAATAAATTCTTTAATACTAGATTCAAAATCAGAGGGCATCTTATTATAATTTCCATAATAATTGTTGTAGGAATTACCATAATTATTAGAGGAATTATGTGGCACCCCGATCCGCATGGAGCAGGGGGCCTTCGCACGTCAGCCCAGGATAACACCTGGCACACGACAGGTCCATAATACAACATTCCAAGTACAAGAATATTCATCAAATACATGTATATGAGATTACATCATTGATGAATACAATTATATGGCATAGCCCTAAGGCTATTAAACGACAACGGAAGTCTGATTGAATGGCAGCGGAAGTCTTGGTTAGGCAACATAACAACTCTGGCTGGGCTCCACAACTCACAGGACTGGCAAGGCTACGGCCTAGCACGACGGATCAAGCGAACAGTACGGGTATGACCTACAAAACTGGCATGACATGCCAGGTCAGTACATTGAATGTACTTGCAAGACAACCAAATACATAGCATCCAAACAAGCAGAAGACAAAGCGAGAACCGAGCACATGCAACAGCCTACCTCATATCAATTACTAAACATGGCAAGATAAAAAAATCAACTAAGCATGAACACATCATAGCATCTATTAACATGGCAATAACATGGCATAATGGCATCATGAAACTATGCTGAAAATAAACTACCAATAATATCCAATGCAGACATAGCATATTAACTTTATGCAATCATCTTCTGTTCTATCATGGTTCTTTAAATGCAAATAATGACATATTACTCATGCAATGTTACCAAACTTGTACACTGAGTCCCTCGGACTCTCTTATCAACGGGTTGCCTCGCAACAGAACAGTGATCTTCCCGGCGATCACAACCATGACCAACACTTGGTCTCCAACACTCTCCGAGACCTCGTCTCGTGATCATATCAAAATATCGTCGTGACTCCTCACGACTATCTCATAGTCCAAGTCACCATATTTTTGTTATCACATATTTATTTACCAACTTAATTATTTCGGTTTATCCTCCATTTCGACCAAGACCTGATAGTGGGACCTACTACGAACTGTTGCTATCGATAGACTTTATACACTCTACAGAGGTAGCACACTGTACCCACACCACGGAACCCATGGCCTCGTCATCCATTCAGGTGGACCAACAGCATTCCGACGAAACCGACCTACTGCCATGACGCCCTCCCGGCCACTCCGACCCAATCCCCAACGGGCTGGTCCTGGGTGGCCCCATGTCTACCAAAGACACCCCGACCATCGTCGTGGTCAAAACAATCCCACTCGGGGACTCGGTACCATAATCTCATCAACGAGCACACAAGATTATGTCTGCCTACCTGATCAGGGTAAGCACGCCCATAACCTTCCCTAGTGGGAGGCACCGACGAGAGGTCACGACAATAGCTCGCATTAAGGCCTTCCCACAAAGGCAAATGTGGCTGCACTGAAAAAGTTCGATTTGGCGGCACTATGACTCGATCCCATCGATGATAGAGGAGGTTTGTTATTATTAAGTCATTTTATTTCCTTCTCCATCATCATGAGCATATTTAACATGGATGCAACAATGAGCATGCAACATACAAATGCATGGCAAAATATCAAACTCCTCAAGTGCACAACTATAACATAAAGAACATGACAATATCATATCAACGGTGCATTACAATCCTCATATCATTTTACAATGATGACATGTAAATAAAGTAGAGTAGTGACATGGCATTATTAATAATAACATTCTAATTAGCATGGCAAAAGATATCATGAAAACACAAGCATGCAAGACAGCATAACGGAATAACTGCAGACGAAAACGATATGAAACAACTGCAACTACACACACACACAAGGTGCAAGCAAAGTCAACATGCAAGTTCGGGGCTCATGATAAGAGGTTGGCTTGCCAGGGGGTCGACAAATACTCCGGCTCATGATAAAGCTAAGGGACTAGTCTATAAAAATATTTCTACAAAGAGGTCCCTGGTAGCTTAAACAGAACGTGTCTTTTTTGAAAATACGGCTTCTAGAGAGGGAAACGTATTCCCGGCCGAAGTACAGGAGAAATACGCCTTCTGAGACTGAAAGCGTACTTCTCGTAAATGCACTTTTCCGCAGGGAAAACATATTTCAGCTCGAAGCCGCGAAAGAGTACGCCTTTGCTTGGGGAAGGTGCACTGCCGCGAATGCGTCTCCACTTAATCCAGTCAGCAGGCCCGCCATGTCAGCGCTGAGACAATGACAGGAGGGGCCCACGGCATCTTCTCTCTCCTGGCCTGGTTCTTCTCCTCCACCACGATGTCGAGGCAGAGGAGCGCCGGGGCTCTCGTCGGGGCCGACGACTGGAGGCATGGGAGGGCCAGGCGACACGCGCGGTGGCTCTGACACTCCATGCCGCGCCCATAGATAGCCTCGGAGGGGCTCGGGGCAGCCTGCAGTGCCGGGGCCGTGGTGGTCCGCGGCGGCCAGAGACAGAGGGCAGCGGGTCGGTGGTTGGGTGGCTCCGGTGGGGGAAAAGGAGGGGCGGCGAGCCAGGGAGGATCGTCGGGGAGTGGCGCATCCATCCATGGGCTCGGACTGGGCAGGGGACGGCCAGAGAGTGGTGTTGGGCGCGGAGGCCGTGGATGAACTCCAGCTAAACTGTCGGGCTCCGGCGAGGGATTTGGCCAGGCACGTGCACTTGGGTGGACCGGAGGGAGTGGAGAGGAGGTTGGGAGGGCTGGCTTGCTCGGGGAGGGTCGCGGACGGGCTATTTATAGCCGGACGAGGAGCACCCGAGCTGGGCACCGCCGAACGCGTCCGGCCGAGGCTCTGCCGGCCGCCACAGTCACGGGGGCGTGCAGGAAGGCGACGAGGAGGGTGCAGACGAGTGCTAGAGAGTCACGGAGATGAGCAAAGCGTGCAGACGAACGGAGGAAGAAGATATCAGGGAGGAAGAGGACGATGCACATGAGCGCACTATTCCGGTCGTTGGCACGGCTCGCCGGAGAAGAAAATGAAGGGGGCAACGGTCCAGAGGGAAGACGACGACGAGAGGGAGCTGCTGGGCATTAATGGCGAGGCCAGAGACGGTCGGGGCAGCGATGCCGACGACAATAGTGGCTAGAACACCGTTTTGGCTGGTTACACTCGTGGTAACCACTGGCATGACGCGCTCTGGGGTTTTTACTGAGGTAAGATCATGTCTACCGCGTAGTCCTGCCAGCGTGGAGTATTACTACGGTAAAGGATTGGGCAGAGATAAATGGAGCTGAGTAAAACAAGCTCCACAAGTTTACTGCAGCAAACTTGACCACATCCTAGAGAGTAAACCAGAGAGGGTAAAAGGTAAACTTGATGTCTGGGAGGCTTGGGGTAGAGAGGACTACGGTCTTGGGAGTTTTGAGGTAAAATGGACAACTATTTACCATAGTTGCTGTACAACCACCAAAACTGACCCAGAAACTGAATCATGATGAAGCACTCACTAGGTGTGATGGATTAGGCTAAATCTTGGCAAAGCCCGATGATTTGAACATACCATGATGCTGTAAAAAGTTCATCCAAATGGACTCACCAAAATGGTACTTCCTTCAAAGCTATCATTTCTGTCCAAAAACTTCAGAAAAATCCTCAGGGCAATTGGCCAGAAGATATGAGCCCAAATATTGTGGAGATAGGTTATATAGGTAGGATAAGGGCTGGGAAAATTATCAGCCATAACGGAGCAAGATAAAATACACTTGCTTCACAAACTTAAAAATTGGACAGAAAACAAGAATTGTTCCTGTGCTCACATAGTTCAATGGAATGAGATGAATCTTGGAGGAGTGTGATAATATGATCATTAGAGACTGATGGAAAACTTTCAGCTCATTTTGATCATCCTTGAGGGTACTTCCTTCATAGACAAGCAAATCTGAACAGAAACTTGAAAAATTGCCAAGATTGGATAGATGGATTGAGCTGATTTTTGGTATCCAGAGGTGATTTGTAATTGTTAATCACCCTGCCAAATTATAGCTCAATTGGAGTTAGGAATAAAGCACTTCCTTTGCAAAATTTCAGACAGGGTAGAAACTTGCATTGGATCATGTGCTCAAATTATGATCTTTGGTGCATGGGTTTGGATGGAAACGGTGAAGATATAGCAAGTACAAGCTCCACAAATTATGTGGGAATTTTCCGTGCTATAAAAATGGTAGTTCCTTTGGAAACTAACAGAAATGCAATATTGGATTAAAATAGGAAAATGCAATTTTCCTTATTTAATTATGTCCAATATCTTTGCCAGAGCTTGGATTAGGCATAAATATCAACTCCACCAATTCTCATGAATTTAGGAGATGACTAGCTAGGCCTTTGGATTTTATTCCTCAGAAAGGCAAGAAAAGGAATAAATCATAATTCAAAAATATTGCATTGGACTTAGCAATATTTTTTCATATCCAAGGTTCAGAAAGTTAGGAGGATCTCTGGGAACAATTGGGAGGATCAACAGATCAAAGGAAATGATAGCTCCTTTGTAATCACAAAGGGCACATTCAAATTCCAAAAGTTTGGAAATAGGGTTTGAGAGGGTTTGGGATGATCCAAATGAGGTCTTGCCCACTGAAAAAGACATGAGCAAGATTTTGAAAGGTTCAAAATGACAAAATTTCTCAGAGTCATCCAGCAAACTCAGGAGAAAATTTTGAAAATGAGTGCCAGGAGAGAATAATAGCACAAAAATTGATAACCCAATTTTGGGGCTGTTACAACTCTTCCCCCCTTAAAAAGAATATCGTCGTCGAGATTGCTAGGGTTACAGCACAAATGAAAGAATAACCTCTGTGTTAATTTTTAACCCTTAGTCAAATTCAAACGAGATAGGGGCGCCGATAATTGGTACACCCGGGGAGGGATATGGCAAACCTGGATGTATCCACTGCTAGGGGCATTCGAGATCAAACTCCCAAAAAATGCTAGATGCCCCAAATGAACAGTGGTTTCACCTGTTGACACGTGGGTCCAGGGCCCATCGGCAGCCTCCTTCTTCTACCTCCGGCTTGCTGCTTCTTCTTCGTCGCTGCTCCGCGCAGCGCGCATCTAGCTTCTAGGGCGATGAGGACCCTAGTGCCGTAGTGCGCGGCATGTACGGCGCCGGTGTAGCGAGCACTCACGTCGCAGGCCAGCACCTTGTCGACACTGCTCGCGGATTCGCCTCCTGGACACCGGTGATCGAGCGACGAGCGGTTCTCCTGGACCTCGCTCACCGTACACCGGGGTTGGGCTATAAAAACGGCAGCGCGGCTCTCCTCCAACGCACAAACACAATGCCGCTCTACTACCTCTTTGATTTGGGCGAGATCGAGCTGAGCTCCTTCGGTGAGGAGGTGTTCCTGGTGGCGCTGCGGTTGTTCCTCGCAGCGCTGCTGGGCACACTGATCGGCTCGTCACTCCTCCTGCTGATTCTCATCAGGAATGAGCGAGCTCGGAACAACGCGCGGCTGGGTGAGGTGGCTCGAGACGCGGGAGAAGGTGGTGCACTGGGTGGTCCTCCGCCATGATTGATTCTCCGTCGCTTTGCGCCAGCGGAGTAATCACGTGCTGTGGTGGAGCGGTGGTGGCGATCTACCTGCGCCACGCAAGGCAGTGACGGTGGTGGTGGTGGGGTCCAGATGCAGGTGAGGTGGCCACGCCAGCTCAAGAATCACACGGTGTACGGAAAAATTTCGTGGATAGCTCCACGAAATGTAGGTGTCGAGGTAGAATTGGAGTTGAAATCTATATCGGGGTAGTTGTACTAGTTCGAATGAAATAAGGTGGGTAGTGTTTCCCCCAGAAATGAAAATCGGAAGAAAGAATTAGAGACAAGGAATTTCCTGGCGGAAATGCCTCTGCAGGGTTCTGGATTTGAAAATCCGACACACGGGGTATGCACAGATAGATAGGGATATGTGACTTTGCATCCCCCCGAATACTGCCCGAAGGTACTCGTGGGTGAACCGGGTATGCGTGTGTTATGCAGTAATCCACACTAACAAACAGACAGAGATAAAAATCATGCAACGAAAAGCACAGCAGACAAATCATTCTAAAGCGTTTTAATGCTAGTGGGTATATATATACCTGAACCAGTGTGCATTTTATTAAAGACTCGGGACGAGTAAATGTTGTGTTTAGTGTATGTTCTCTACTGATTAAAATGTTGTTAACATACATTGCCAACCCTGTCAAACATCTCTGTTTAACACAGAGACAAACCAACACAACAATCCAAAAGCAAGAAAGCAAGCATAAACACATCATACGAGTTACAACAGTGCAAGCATACAACCAAGCACGAGCGCTCTACGTGCTAAACGAAACTACTCACTTCGGCATACAGGGTTCTATCCTCGTATCGGGAATGAACTGACAGACTGACCTACTAGAAGAAACAACTAGTTGCACGGCTGAGATCAAGCTGAGGGCTTGCTTTGCTGGGGCTCTCCGGGAGGACGAAGACTGAGCCAATCTCCATCTTCATCATCCGAGATCAGTATGGGTTGGGGTTCGGCTACCGGGGGTGTGGATGAAATTGATCCAAGCATATGCTGTTGGTGGATTCGGAAAAGAGTCTTGTCGAGAGTGATGATGTTTGGCCGAGGCCACAACACCGGCTGAGAGGGTAGCACTAGCTCAGATAGCGTTGGGTGAGCCACTTGAGATGAGAACTTACAAGCCTCACGGTAAGCTTCCTTGACAACTCGCACCGCATCGTTGTCCAAGGTTCTGAATTCGGCAAGCATCCTTGAAATCATCATTCCCTGGGCAGTGATATACTACACCAGGCGAGCGATTGCGGGGTCATTCCCTTGGATAGAGGGGGATGGTTGAATTCCTGACGCTGTAACGATGGGGAAGAAATAGAAATCCCTTCGATCTGCCACTTGGGGGAACTTGGTTCGGAGGTATAGGATTGCCTTCACTTCAGCGGCCTGGATGGCCAAATCAGTGGTAGGCATGGCTCTACCCTGAAAAACTAACGGTTGGCCATCTTCTGCGGGGCCGGGGCTGATGTGCACCCTTGCATCATAGCGATGAAGGTGAGGAACGGGTGTTGACTGGAACACCAGGTAGTCGGGGCTAGCATCATAGCCAAAGGCTTGGGTGAGCATCTCAGCAAGAAGGGGTGGAAAGCCAGGATGGTTGACGGCGCTTGTGCGGCTGTGGAACTTAGTAGTTTTGAGGGTGCTAGCCATGACTGGAGTGTTACTAGCTAGGCTTCTCTGCAGGGACATGGCTGAATGAGGAGTGAGCGATACGACTAGCGGAAAGGGGGCTTTTATAGGCAGCTATGCGGGACATGCCCGCATGGTGTGGACCCTTTCCCTTAATGGCGAAGGCAAGTGGTGCGTCCGACCAGAAAGGATGTGGCTGCTACTTGCTCCACGGATAACTAGGCAGGGAAAGTGGGGTGAGGACGTGTCGGTCCCGACTGCGCCACCTGTTGATTAAGAGTGGCCATGCCGGATGCAGGGATGGGTCAAATCCCTTAGGGCCATTACTGGTTAATGGTAGCGGTGATCTAATATTAGGATAACTAATGCCAGCCTGGCTGCTCTAATACCATGCCCTGTGGCACCCTGGTCCGCATGGAGCAGGGGGGCTTCGCACGTCAGCCCAGGATAACACCTCACGCACGACAGGTCCATAATACAGCATTCCAGGTACAAGAATATTCATCAAATACATGTATATGATATTACATCATTGATGAATACAATTATCTGGCATAGCCCTAAGGCTATTAAACGACAGCGGAAGTCTAATTGAATGGCGGCGGAAGTCTTGGTTTGGCAGCATAACAACTCTGGCTGGGCTCCACAACTCACAGGACTGGCAAGGTTACGGCCTAGCACGATGGATCAAGCGAACAATACAAGTATGACCTACAAAACTGGCATGACACACTAGGTCAGTACATTGAATGTACTTGCAAGACAACCAAATACATAGCATCCATACAAGCAGAAGAGAAAGCAAGAACCGAGCGCATGCAACAGCCTACCTCATATCAATTACTAAACATGGGAACATAAAAAAAATCAACTAAGCATGAACACATAATAACATCTATTAACATGGAAATAACATGGCATAATGGCCTCATGAAACTATGCTGAAAATAAACTACCAATAATATCCAATGCAGACATAGCATATTAACTTTATGCAATCATCTTCTGTTCTATCATTGTTCTTTAAATGCAAATAATGACATATTACTCATGCAATGTTACCAAACTTGTACACTGAGTCCCTCGGACTCTCTTATCAACGGGTTGCCTCGCAACGGAACAGTGATCTTCCCGGAGATCACAACCATGACCAACACTTGGTCTCCAACACTCTCCGAGACCTCGTCTCGTGATCATATCAAAATATCGTCGTGACTCCTCATGACTATCTCATAGTCCAAGTCACCATATTTTTGTTATCACATATTTATTTACCAACTTAATTATTTCGGTTTATCCTCCATTTCGACCAAGACCTGATGGTGGGACCTACTATGAACTGTTGCTATCGATAGACTTTATACACTCTGCAGAGGTAGCACACTGTACCCACACCACGGAATCCATGGCCTCGTCATCCATTCAGGTGGACCAACGGCATTTCGACGAAACCGACCTACTGCCATGACGCCCTCCCGGCCACTCCGACCCAATCCCCAACGGACTGGTCCTGGGTGGCCCCGTGTCTACCAAAGACACCCCGACCACCGTCGTGGTCAAAACAATCCCACTCGGGGACTCGGTACCATAATCTCATCAACGAGCACACAAGATTATGTCTGCCTACCTGATCAGGGTAAGCACGCCCATAACCTTCCCTAGTGGGAGGCACCGACGAGAGGTCACGACAATAGCTCGCATTAAGGCCTTCCCACAAAGGCAAATGTGGCTGCACTGAAAAAGTTCGATTTGGCGGCACTATGACTCGATCCCATCGATGATAGAGGAGGTTTGTTATTATTAAGTCATTTTATTTCCTTCTCCATCATCATGAGCATATTTAACATGGATGCAACAATGAGCATGCAGCATACAAATGCATGGCAAAATATCAAACTCCTCAAGTGCACAACTATAACATAAAGAACATGACAATATCATATCAACGGTGCATTACAATCCTCATATCATTTTACAATGATGACATGTAAATAAAGTAGAATAGTGACATGGCATTATTAATAATAACATTCTAATTAGCATGGCAAAAGATATCATGAAAACACAAGCATGCAAGACAGCATAACGGAATAACTTCAGACGAAAACGATATGAAACAACTGCAACTACACACACAAAAGGTGCAAGCAAAGTCAACACGCAAGTTCGGGGCTCATGATAAGAGGTTGGCTTGCCAGGGGGTCGACAAATACTCCGGTAAGAAGTGGGAAATGATCGCGGAAAGATTTGCCGGAAACAGTTCTCTCACGGAGGGGGCTGTTTACGGGCAAGGGCAAAATGGTCATTTTCACTGTGCGAAAATATTATGAAAATGAAATCAACGGAACGGGCTCGACGAAACGAAGACGTGGGCTTTGGATTCACCTGATTCGGAGTTACGAGTAAAAAGATACGGACGTTTAAAGCTAAGGGACTAGTCTATAAAAATATTTCTACAAAGAGGTCCCTGGTAGCTTAAACAGAACGTGTCTTTTTGAAAATACGGCTTCTAGAGAGGGAAACGTATTCCCGGCCGAAGTACAGGAGAAATACGCCTTCTGAGACTGAAAGCGTACTTCTCGTAAATGCACTTTTGCGCAGGGAAAACGTATTTCAGCTCGAAGCCGCGAAAGAGTACGCCTTCGCTTGGGGAAGGTGCACTGCCGCGAATGCGTCTCCACTTAATCCAGTCAGCAGGCCCGCCATGTCAGCGCTGAGACAATGACAGGAGGGGCCCACGGCATCTTCTCTCTCCTGGCCTGGTTCTTCTCCTCCACCACGATGTCGAGGCAGAGGAGCGCCGGGGCTCTCGTCGGGGCCGACGACTGGAGGCATGGGAGGGCCAGGCGACACGCGCGGTGGCTCTGACACTCCATGCCGCGCCCATAGATAGCCTCGGAGGGGCTCGGGGCAGCCTGCAGTGCCGGGGCCGTGGTGGTCCGCGGCGGCCAGAGACAGAGGGCAGCGGGTCGGTGGTTGGGTGGCTCCGGTGGGGGAAAAGGAGGGGCGGCGAGGCAGGGAGGATCGCCGGGGAGTGGCGCATCCATCCATGGGCTCGGACTGGGCAGGGGACGGCCAGAGAGTGGTGTTGGGCGCGGAGGCCGTGGATGAACTCCAGCTAAACTGTCGGGCTCCGGCGAGGGATTTGGCCGGGCACGTGCACTTGGGTGGACCAGAGGGAGTGGAGAGGAGGTTGGGAGGGCTGGCTTGCTCGGGGAGGGTCGCGGACGGGCTATTTATAGCCGGACGAGGAGCACCCGAGCTGGGTACCGCCGAACGCGTCCGGCCGAGGCTCTGCCGGCCGCCACAGTCACGGGGGCGTGCAGGAAGGCGACGAGGAGGGTGCAGACGAGTGCTAGAGAGTCACGGAGATGAGCAAAGCGTGCGGACGAACGGAGGAAGAAGATATCAGGGAGGAAGAGGACGATGCACATGAGCGCACTATTCCGGTCGTTGGCACGGCTCGCCGGAGAAGAAAATGAAGGGGGCAGCGGTCCAGAGGGAAGACGACGACGAGAGGGAGCTGCTGGGCATTAATGGCGAGGCCAGAGACGGTCGGGGCAGCAATGCCGACGACAACAGTGGCTAGAACACCGTTTTGGCTGGTTACACTCGTGGTAACCACTGGCATGACGCGCTCTGGGGTTTTTACTGAGGTAAGATCATGTCTACCGCGTAGTCCTTCCAGCGTGGAGTATTACTACGGTAAAGGATTGGGCAGAGATAAATGGAGCTGAGTAAAACAAGCTCCACAAGTTTACTGCAGCAAACTTGACCACATCCTAGAGAGTAAACCAGAGAGGGTAAAAGGTAAACTTGATGTCTGGGAGGCTTGGGGTAGAGAGGACTACGGTCTTGGGAGTTTTGAGGTAAAATGGACAACTATTTACCATAGTTGCTGTACAACCACCAAAACTGACCCAGAAACTGAATCATGATGAAGCACTCACTAGGTGTGATGGATTAGGCTAAATCTTGGCAAAGCCCGATGATTTGAACATACCATGATGCTGTAAAAAGTTCATCCAAATGGACTCACCAAAATGGTACTTCCTTCACAGCTATCATTTCTGTCCAAAAACTTCAGAAAAATCCTCAGGGCAATTGGCCAGAAGATATGAGCCCAAATATTGTGGAGATAGGTTATATAGGTAGGATAAGGGCTGGGAAAATTATCAGCCATAACGGAGCAAGATAAAATACACTTGCTTCACAAACTTAAAAATTGGACAGAAAACAAGAATTGTTCCTGTGCTCACATAGTTCAATGGAATGAGATGAATCTTGGAGGAGTGTGATAATATGATCATTAGAGACTGATGGAAAACTTTCAGCTCATTTTGATCATCCTTGAGGGTACTTCCTTCATAGACAAGCAAATCTGAACAGAAACTTGAAAAATTGCCAAGATTGGATAGATAGATTGAGCTGATTTTTGGTATCCAGAGGTGATTTGTAATTGTTAATCACCCTGCCAAATTATAGCTCAATTGGAGTTAGGAATAAAGCACTTCCTTTGCAAAATTTCAGACAGGGTAGAAACTTGCATTGGATCATGTGCTCAAATTATGATCTTTGGTGCATGGGTTTGGATGGAAACGGTGAAGATATAGCAAGTACAAGCTCCACAAATTATGTGGGAATTTTCCGTGCTATAAAAATGGTAGTTCCTTTGGAAACTAACAGAAATGCAATATTGGATTAAAATAGGAAAATGCAATTTTCCTTATTTAATTATGTCCAATATCTTTGCCAGAGCTTGGATTAGGCATAAATATCAACTCCACCAATTCTCATGAATTTAGGAGATGACTAGCTAGGCCTTTGGATTTTATTCCTCAGAAAGGCAAGAAAAGGAATAAATCATAATTCAAAAATATTGCATTGGACTTAGCAATATTTTTTCATATCCAAGGTTCAGAAAGTTAGGAGGATCTCTGGGAACAATTGGGAGGATCAACAGATCAAAGGAAATGATAGCTCCTTTGTAATCACAAAGGGCACATTCAAATTCCAAAAGTTTAGAATTAGGGTTTGAGAGGGTTTGGGATGATGCAAATGAGGTCTTGCCCACTGAAAAAGACATGAGCAAGATTTTGAAAGGTTGAAAATGACAAAATTTCTCAGAGTCATCCAGCAAACTCAGGAGAAAATTTTGAAAATGAGTGCCAGGAGAGAATAATAGCACAAAAATTGATAACCCAATTTTGGGGCTGTTACAACTCTTCCCCCCTTAAAAAGAATATCATCGTCGAGATTGCTAGGGTTACAGCACAAATGAAAGAATAACCTCTGTGTTAATTTTTAATCCTTGGTCAAATTCAAACGAGATAGGGGCGCCGATAATTGGTACACCCGGGGAGGGATATGGCAAACCTGGATGTATCCACTGCTAGGGGCATTCGAGATCAAACTCCCGAAAAATGCTAGATGCCCCAAATGAACAGTGGTTTCACCTGTTGACACGTGGGTCCAGGGCCCATCGGCAGCCTCCTTCTTCTACCTCCGGCTTGCTGCTTCTTCTTCGTCGCTGCTCCGCGTGCAGTGTAGCGTAGCGCGCATCTAGCTTCTAGGGTGATGAGGACCCTAGTGCCGTAGTGCGCGGCATGCACGGCGCCGGTGCAGCGAGCACTCACGTCGCAGGCCAGCACCTTGTCGGCACTGTTCGCGGATTCGCCTCCTGGACGCCGGTGATCGAGCGACGAGCGGTTCTCCTGGACCTCGCTCACCGTACACCGGGGTTGGGCTATAAAAACGGCAGCGCGGCTCTCCTCCAACGCACAAACACAATGCCGCTCTACTACCTCTTCGGTTTGGGTGAGATCGAGCCGAGCTCCTTCGGCGAGGAGGTGTTCCTGGTGGCGCTGCGGTTGTTCCTCGCAGCGCTGCTGGGCACGCTGATCGGCTCGTCACTCCTCCTGCTGATTCTCATCAGGAATGAGCGAGCTCGGAACAACGCGCGGCTGGGTGCGGTGGCTCGAGACGCGGGAGAAGGTGGCGCACTGGGTGGTCCTCCGCCATGATTGATTCTCCGTCGCTTTGCGCCGGCGGAGTAATCACGTGCTGTGGTGGAGCGGTGGTGGCGATCTACCTGCGCCACGCAAGGCAGTGACAGTGGTGGTGGTGGGGTCCAGATGCAGGTGAGGTGGCCACGCCAGCTCAAGAATCACACGGTGTACGGGAAAATTTCGCGGATAGCTCCACGAAATGTAGGTGTCGAGGTAGAATTGGAGTTGAAATCTATATCGGGGTAGTTGTACTAGTTCGAATGAAATAAGGTGGGTAGTGTTTCCCCCAGAAATGAAAATTGGAAGAAAGAATTAGAGACGAGGAATTTCCAGGCGGAAATGCCTCTGCAGGGTTCTGGATTTGAAAATCCGACACACGGGGTATGCACAGATAGATAGGGATATGTGACTTTGCATCCCCCCGAATACTGCCCGAAGGTACTCGTGGGTGAACCGGGTATGCGTGTGTTATGCAGTAATCCACACTAACAAATAGACAGAGATAAAAATCATGCAACGAAAAGCACAGCAGACAAATCATTCTAAAGCGTTTTAATGCTAGTGGGTATATATATAATCCTGGTATATATATACCTGAACCAGTGGGCATTTTATTAAAGACTCGGGACGAGTAAATGTTGTGTTTAGTGTATGTGCTCTACTGATTAAAATCTTGTTAACTCACATTGCCAACCCTGTCAAACATCTCTGTTTAACACAGAGACAAACCAACACAACAATCCAAAAGCAAGAAAGCAAGCATAAACACATCATACGAGTTACAACAGTGCAAGCATACAACCAAGCACGAGCACTCTACGTGCTAAACAAAACTACTCACTTCGGCATACAGGGTTCTATCCTCGTATCGGGAATGAACTGACAGACTGACCTACTAGAAGAAACAACTAGTTGCACGGCTGAGATCAAGCTGAGGGCTTGCTTTGCTGGTGCTCTCCGGGAGGTCGAAGACTGAGCCAATCTCCATCTTCATCATCCGAGAACACTATGGGTTGGGGTTCGGCTACCGGGGGTGTGGCTGAAATTGATCCAAGCATATGCTGTTGGTGGATTCGGAAAAGAGTCTTGTCGAGAGTGATGATGTTTGGCCGAGGCCACAACACCGGCTGAGAGGGTAGCACTAGCTCAGATAGCATTGGGTGAGCCACTTGAGATGAGAACTTACAAGCCTCACGGTAAGCTTCCTTGACAACTCGCACCGCATCGTTGTCCAAGGTTCTGAATTCGGCAAGCATCCTTGAAATCATCATTCCCTGGGCAGTGATATACTACACCAGGCGAGCGATTGCGGGGTCATTCCCTTGGATAGAGGGGGATGGTTGAATTCCTGACGCTGTAACGATGGGGAAGAAATAGAACTCCCTTCGATCTGCCACTTGCGGGAACTTGGTTCGGAGGTATAGGATTGCCTTCATAGCAGCGGCCTGGATGGCCAAATCAGTGGTAGGCATGGCTCTACCCTGAAAAACCAACGGTTGGCCATCTGCTGCGGGGCCGGGGCTGATGTGCACCCTTGCATCATAGCGATGAAGGTGAGGAACGGGTGTTGACTGGAACACCAGGTAGTCGGGGCTAGCATCATAGCCAAAGGCTTGGGTGAGCATCTCAGCAAGAAGGGGTGGAAAGCCAGGATGGTTGACGGCGCTTGTGCGGCTGTGGAACTTAGTAGTTTTGAGGGTGCTAGCCATGACTGGAGTGTTACTAGCTAGGCTTCTCTGCAGGGACATGGCTGAATGAGGAGTGAGCGATACGACTAGCGGAAAGGGGGCTTTTATAGGAAGCTATGCGGGACATGCCCGCATGGTGTGGACCCTTTCCCTTAATGGCGAAGGCAAGCGGTGCGGCCGACCAGAAAGGATGTGGCTGCTACTTGCTCCACGGATAACTAAGCAGGGACAGTGGGGTGAGGACGTGTCGGTCCCGACTGCGCCACCTGTTGATTAAGGGTGGCCATGCCGGATGTAGGGATGGTTCAAATCCCTTAGGGCCATTACTGGTTAATGGTAGCGGTGATCTAATATTAAGATAACTTATGCCAGCCTGGCTGCTCTGATACCATGCCCTGTGGCACCCTGGTCCGCATGGAGCAGGGGGGCTTCGCACGTCAGCCCAGGATAACACCTGACGCACGAAAGGTCCATAATACAGCATTCCAGGTACAAGAATATTCATCAAATACATGTATATGAGATTACATCATTGATGAATACAATTATCTGGCATAGCCCTAAGTCTATTAAACGACAGCGGAAGTCTGATTGAATGGCGGCGGAAGTCTTGGTTTGGCAGCATAACGACTCTGGCTGGGCTCCACAACTCACAGGACTGGCAAGGTTACGACCTAGCACGATGGATCAAGCGAACAATACAAGTATGACCTACAAAACTGGCATGACACGCTAGGTCAGTACATTGAATGTACTTGCAAGACAACCAAATACATAGCATCCATACAAGCAGAAGACAAAGCAAGAACCGAGCGCATGCAACAGCCTACCTCATATCAATTACTAAACATGGGAACATAAAAAAAATCAACTAAGCATGAACACATCATAACATCTATTAACATGGCAATAACATGGCATAATGGCATCATGAAACTATGCTGAAAATAAACTACCAATAATACCCAATGCAGACATAGCATATTAACTCTATGCAATCATCTTCTGTTCTATCATGGTTCTTTAAATGCAAATAATGACATATTACTCATGCAATGTTACCAAACTTGTACACTGAGTCCCTCAGACTCTCTTATCAACGGGTTGCCTCGCAACCGAACAGTGATCTTTCCGGCGATCACAACCATGACCAACACTTGGTCTCCAACACTCACCGAGACCTTGTCTCGTGATCATATCAAAATATCATCGTGACTCCTCACGACTATCTCATTGTCCAAGTCACCATATTTTTGTTATCACATATTTATTTACCAACTTAATTATTTCGGTTTATCCTCCATTTCAACCAAGACCTGATGGTGGGACCTACTACGAACTGTTGCTATCGATAGACTTTATACACTCTGCAGAGGTAGCACACTGTACCCACACCACGGAACCCATGGCCTCGTCATCCCATTCGGGTGGACCAACGACATTCCGACGAAACCGACCTACTGCCATGACGCCCTCCCGGCCACTCTGACCCAATCCCCAATGAGCTGGTCCTGGGTGGCCCCGTGTCTACCAAAGACACCCCGACCACCGCCGTGGTCAAAACAATCCCACTCGAGGACTTGGTACCATAATCTCATCAACGAGCACACAAGATTATGTCTGCCTACCTGATCAGGGTAAGCACGCCCATAACCTTCCCTAGTGGGAGGCACCAACGAGAGGTCACGACAATAGCTCGCATTAAGGCCTTCCCACAAAGGCAAATGTGGCTGCACTGAAAAAGTTCGATTTGGTGGCACTATGACTCGATCCCATCGATGATGGAGGAGGTTTGTTATTATTAAGTCATTTTATTTCCTTCTCCATCATCATGAGCATATTTAACATGGATGCAACAATGAGCATGCAGCATACAAATGCATGGCAAAATATCAAACTCCTCAAGTGCACAACTATAACATAAAGAACATGACAATAGCATATCAACGGTGCATTACAATCCTCATATAATTTTATAATGATGAGATGTAAATAAAGTAGAGAAGTGACATGGTATTTTTAATAATAACATTCTAATTAGCATGGCAAAAGATATCATGAAAACACAAGCTTGCAAGACAGCGTAACGGAATAACTGCAGACGAAAACGATATGAAACAACTACAACTACACAGACACAAGGTGCAAGCAAAGTCAACATGCAAGTTCGGGGCTCATTATAAGAGGTTGGATTGCCTAGGGGTCGACAAATACTCCGAGAAGAAGTGGGAAACGATCGCGGAAAGATTTGCCAGAAATAGTTCTCTCTCGGAGGGGGCTGTTTACGGGCAAGGGCAAAATGGTCATTTTCACCATGTGAAAATATTATGAAAATGACATCAACGGAACGGGCTCGACGAAACGAAGACGTGGGCTTTGGATTCACCTGATTCAGAGTTACGTGTAAAAAGATACGGACGTTTAAAGCTCAGGGACTAGTCTGTAAAAATATTTCTACAAACAGGTCCCTGGTAGCATAAACAGAACATGTCTATTCTGAAAATACGTCTTCCAGAGAGGGAAACGTATTCCAGGCCGAAGTAGAGGATAAATACGCCTTCTGAGACTGAAAGCGTACTTCCCGTAAATGCGCTTTTGCGCGGGGAAAACGTATTTCAGCTCGAAGCCGCGAAAGAGTACGCCTTCTCTTGGGGAAGTCGCACTGCCGCGAATGCATCTCCACTTAATCCAGTCAGCAGGCCTGCCACGTTAGCGCTGAGACAATGACAGGCGGGGCCCATGGCATCTTCTCTCTCCCTTGCCTGGTTCTTCTCATCCACTGCGATGCCGAGGTAGAGGAGCGCCGGGGCTCTCGTCAGGGCCGGTGACTGGAGGCATGGGAGGGCCAGGCGACGCGCACGGCAGCTCTGCCACTCCATGCCGTGCCCGTAGATAGCCTCGGAGGGGCTCGTGGCAGCCTACAGCACCGGGGCCGTGGACGTCCGTGGCGGCCAGAGACAGAGGGCGGCGGGGTCGGTGGTTGGGTGGCTCCGGTGGGGGAAAAAAGGAGGGGCCGCTAGCCAAGGAGGATCGTCGGGGAGTGGCGCATCCATCCATGGGTTCGGACTGGGCAGGGGACGGCCGCAGAGTGGGGATGGGCGCGGAGGCCGTGGAGGAACTCCGGCTAAATTGCCGGGCTTCGGCGAGGGATTTGGCCGGGCACAGGCACTAGGGTGGACCGGAGGGAGTGGAGAGGAGGTTGGGAGGGCTGGCTAGCTCGGGGAGGGTTGCGGACGGGCTATTTATTGCCGGACGAGGAGCACCCGAGCTGGGCAACACCGAACGCGTCCGGCCGAGGCTCTGCTGGCCACAGCAGTCACAGGGGCGTGCAGGAAGGCGACGAGGAGGGTGCGGATGAGTGCCAGAGAGTCACGGAGACGAGCAAAGCATGCGGACGAACGGAGGAAGAAGGCATCGGGGAGGAAGAGGACGATGCATAGGAGCGCACTATTCTGGTCGTTGGCACGGCTCGCCGGAGAAGAGAACGAAGGGGGGCGGCGGTCCAGAGGGAAGACGACGACGTGGGGGTGCTGCTGGGCATTAATGGCGAGGCCAGAGACGGTCGGGGCAGCGATGCCGACGACAACAGTGGCTAGACCACTGTTTTGGCTGGTTACACTCACGGTCACCAATGGCATGGCGCGCTCTGGGGTTTTTACTGAGGTAAGATCATGTCTACCGCGTAGTCCTTCCAGCGTGGAGTATTACTACGGTAAAGGACCGGGCAGAGATAAATGGAGCTGAGTAAAACAAGTTCCACAAGTTTACTGCTGCAAACTTGACCACATCCTAGAGAGTAAACCAGAGAGGGTAAAAGTAAACTTGATGTCTGGGATGCTTGGGGTAGAAAAGACTACGGTCCTGGGAGTTTTGAGGTAAAATGGACAACTATTTACCATAGTTGCTGTACAACCACCAAACTGACCCAAAAACTGAATCATGATGAAGCACTCACTAGGTGTGATGGATTAGGCTAAATCTTGGCAAAGCCTCATGATTTGAACATACCATGTTGCTATAAAAAGTTCATACCAAATGGACTCACCAAAATGGTACTTCCTTCACAGCTATCATTTCTGTCCAAAAACTTCAGAAAAATCCTCAGGGCAATTTGCTAGAAGATATGAGCCCAAATGTTGTGGAGATAGGTTATATAGGTAGGATATGGCCTGGGAAAATTATCAGCCATAACGGAGCAAGATAAAATACACTTGCTTCACAAACTGAAAATTGGACAGAAAACAAGAATTGTTCCTGTGCTCACATAGTTCAATGGAATGAGATGAATCTTGGAGGAGTGTGCACTACAAAAAATACACTTCCATGATGATACGTGTTTTCACAGTAGGTCGCTTTTTTGTCATGCATGTACATCCATGACAAATTTATGACAGAATCAAGATAGTCATACCTGTGCTGTCGTAGAAGTGTTCCATGACATTACCAAAATTATCATCACGGAAGTGTCCACTTCCATGACGATAAATCGCGCATCACAGAAGTGCTTTCGTCAAGGGTGACCGACACGTGGCATCCATCGTAACGGAACGCCGTTAAGCTATCGGGTCGGGTTTTGGATCCGATAACCCGTTAACAGCCCCCGACCAATGTGGATTTTCCACTTGTAAAATCATCATTGGCTAGAGGAAACATGTGTCGGCTCATCATCGGGACAGATGTCATCCACTCATTGGACAGAAGGCGCCTATGCTACGTCGACATGTGGCACGGCCCAACAAGTTTAAATGGGCCGGCCCAACTAAACGCCCACAAGATTTTGCGGACCATAATGGGCCGGCCCAGCTAAAGGCCCACGAGATTTTGCGGACCATAATGGGCTGGCCCAGCTAAAGGCCGACAAGATTTCACGGGCCATAATGGGCCGGCCCAGGTAAAGGTCCACAAGATTTTTGTGTGCCATAATAGGCCGGCCCAGGTAAAGGCCCACAGTGACTGTAGCCCATAATGAACAGTAATTTTCTTTATACCCGTTAACGGCCCGTGATTTACATGGGCCGTTTCCAGCCCATGTTAGCTTTCGGCCTATTGACGGCCCATACGTTCTTGGGCTCCTTTTCGGCCCTCGATTACTTCCGGCTCATTACTGGCCTGTTCCCCTAATGGGCCAAATTAGGCCCATGGCAAGAGTCGGCCCATTACTGGCCTGTTCCACTAATGGGCCAAATTCGGCCCATGGCAAGAGTCGGCCCGTTACTGGCCTGTTACCCTAATGGGCCAAATTCGGCCCATGGCAAGAGTCGGCCCGTTTCTGGCCTGCTAACCCGTTGCGCCGTTTCCAGCCCGTCCTATATTCTGGCCCATTAACGACCCGTTATGCCTGTGACAGAATTAAGCATTTGCTGTCCTACGGCCTGTTAACGGCCTGTTACTGTGCTGGGCCGATACCAATTACGCCCGATTATGGCCCATGTAGACCCATTTATCCGACGGCCCGAGGCCCACCGATTACAGGCCCATTTATCGATGGCCTGTAGGAGACCCATGGATCCTACGGCCCGTATATGGCCCATGGTAGTTGCGGCCACTAGCAAACCAGGGAAAAAGAAGACTAGGAAATAAATAAGGCTGAAACTAACGCTAGGCTATTAAGGCGATTGCAGAGATTACATCCACTCGGCATCAAAGATCGCCACCAGTGCAAATATAGGGAACACCCTACACTATACAAAAATGGCTTGCTATTTTCTTCAGGCGGTGGCTGCACGTTAAGAATAAATTTTGTATCACACCAAAACAAATTACAACTATATAACAAAAGGAAGGTTGGCATAAAACTTAACAGTCTAGCAGATAAATGCACCACCAGAAGTTCAGAAGCTTAGTTCATTTGACCTGACTGTTACGTTTTCATGCTGTATTGTCCGATGGAGCACCATAACCCTCGTCTTCATTTCCCCTAGGCTCCTGAACAACATAGCAAATGTCTGATAGTCTGGTTTCAAAACCATGCATATCTTGACAACATTGAGCAATGTTTCTCCTTGTTTCACAAAGGGTCTCTGTTAGGGAATGGACTTGTGTCTGGAGCGCAGATACAACATTGCTTTGAGCTTGCATATCTTGATCATGAGGCAGTTTGGACGATATTGCCTTAACAACCAACCCAGTATTACGCAGGAACGTGCTTTTGGCACTGTTAGTGGACAGGTACTGACCCACTGCAGCAAGAGCTGACATTGCGGTTATAGTTGCCTCGCCACCTTCAGAAGGTGGTGGTTCCACCATTTTTTCCATAGCTCGCTGAAAAGTTGAGGTTTTACATTAGTAGTACCAGAACAGAAGATATTAAGGAGGCAGCAAAACCAAACAAAATAGCTTTGGTCTCTATACAGAACTTATTCTGGTGAACCCATGTAAAATATTAGTTGTATTTTATTGCAAAGTACATAATAAAACCAGGTTCCAAACATATGACCATGTACCATCGCTAATGTATTGTCTATTTCTTCACATTGTATTGAGGGCTAAGGATAAAGAGACGAAGTTTATAATACGGTAAGCATAGTATGACGTCATTCATATCACAAAACAACTAAGAACAGACAAACATGCAATTGTAACGTTGTGTGGGCAAGTCCAGCACGGAACTAGATTACGGGTCAAGATCAAAGGAACATCACTCCTCTCTTTTAAACCTTGTAAGGTGCAATGATACGCTAAGACAATTGTGTATAAAATTGTAAAGAGTAATAGACATTGGCTGCAAACCATGCAGTTCAAGGCACAAGTCAGAGTAAGTAGTAGTTAAAAGGCATGAGGATTAAGGACTTACAACAGCGGCTTTGACTGGTGTAGTCATGCCCTTTTTCTTGCTGGTGTGACAGTCCTTGAAGATTTCCACAACATTTGGTTCAGGTACTTTTTGGTCCTTGCGGGCTTTCCTCTACATTTGGAACAAGTCAATATAGATCTGATAATATGGTACAACGAAAAGAGTGAAATAGCAGCTAATTACAAGAGCCTCACAGTGTGCAATATAGCTACGAGATCTTGTTGTCTGTTGGAATTTCACTTTCATACGGTTGGCCTTGTTCTTTGAACAGTTCACCTACAAGAAGATAGATTTGTGTGGCACATGCGTAAATAGGACTTCAACATGTGATCTGATGACATATATATAATGTACCTGATACTTCGGATCGGACCAGTGTTTAACGAGGCCTCTCCAGTCTTCATCAGATATATTTTCCACTGGAGATGTTTGGGCAAGTTCACTGTTAGCCTTGCCTTCAAAGTGAGTTTTCCTCAAGTTATACTGATATTGTCGCAGAGCAGACTTGAAAACATGGGTGCAAGCTTGTCTGGTTGCATCATCTTGGCTATCCAACTTGAACCTCATCTGTTGAAAATTATGCGAGTCTCATTATCAGCAACCTAGAAAGTATTAGACAGAGCAAGACGATATTACTAGTTTCCATACATAACCATACTTACAGATAAATGGTCGAGGAAGATGTTGAACTGGGTTTCGTCTTTGTCATTCCTGTACTGAATCCATGTTGGGAGGATACGTACATGGCACCTAACAGCAACCGCTGCCTCTGATACTAACTTGGCTAACTCTGTAGCATCACGTGGCCTTTTTAAACCTGCCTCAAAACGGATCTCCATTATTCCTCCTCTAGATTTAGTTAACCTATCAAGCATTATCCCTGATGTTTGTTTCCTCTTGCGCCTAGGTGCTAGTCCAACAACAACATAGGAAGTGTTAGTGTACATCAAACTGTGAGACTACATATAAAGAAGCATGCAACTGTAACTTGACTCCAGCAACTACCTTCTTGCTGTTGAAGCTCACAAGGTTCATTTGATATTGCCAACTCGTCATGTGTCAAGGGTGCTTGGGAAGTAGTGTCAGGTGGCAAGGGAGCTTGGGAACGTGCTGCTAGCTCAGTTGACGCACGAGTACGTCGTGCAGCTGGTAGTACTGTGGTAGGTGTTGCAAGAACTAGGGCTGTCTCTGCTTGTTTGGTGGTAGCTATTTGTTTCTATTTCTCTTTTTTTTTGCAACTCGTGTAGCATGGGATGCCGTGTTTGTAGAATTTTCTGTTGGACTTTGACCTTCTATTGCACCATCAGTACCAGCAGAATCTGCAGGATTCATCCACTTCTCATTCCCTGCCATTCTGTGTTTCTTCCTCTTTCTCTGTGCCATGTTAAGTCAAGCCGACAAGAAAAACGAATAACAATTTAGTTCTTCAGAACAAATTGATGCGTGATGCAGAAGAACTAAAATTTGATGTTAGACAACCACATGATAGGAGGATTTAATATGTATGAAAAACAGGACGGAAGAGATAACCAGAACTATGATCTGTAAACTAAGAAGAAGACATTTCACCAAATTAGAAGCAATGCAATGGAAGGTAGACACCATATGAAAGATGCTACAAATATCGCTCTGCCAAGTTAATAGTGTCTCATCATAAATGGCGTTTAAACAAATGTGAAGGAGTACAAGAAATAAATCATATGCAAGATGAAAACAACATCACACTACCATGTTAGAGGTCTCTCGTCATTAGTGCCATTGCATATTCACAGCATTGCATATTCACAGCTTATGATGTGTAAACTAAGGAGAAGGCATTTCAACAAATTAGAAGCAATGAAAGCTAGACACCATATGAAAGATGCACCGAATATCACTCTACCAAGTTAAAACTGTCTCGTCATAAGTGCCATTTCAACAAATTAGTAATACAAGCTAGAAAAGAATGTCTGATGTAACCTATATCACACTCCGAAGTCAAACGTGTCTTATGATAAGTGATTGTTGCAGGTTACACAATAGTAGTAATTTGATGTAAGAACATGGTGTGATAGACAGATATTGTATGTTCTAGAAACAGGAACACGTGTCTTATTCAAGTATAATGTGTAAAGTAAGCAGATGGAATTCAACAAAATTAGAAGCAATACAAGCTAGACATCACACATAACATGCAACCACATATAACAGTGCCAAGTTAGAGGGAGCACCGGTGATGCTGCACTAGGGGATACATGCTCATCATAAACACAACTTTGTTGAGTGTCTATGCATGTGTTGTCTTGGAAATCGTCTTGGGGGTGTGGAGGAGTAGAAACTGTAGAGGCCCTCCGTTCGGAAGGAGCACCTTTATCCGCTGCCTTGCTAACTTCCTTCCGCTTTATTGATTTTGAATTGTCAAGTAAAACCGACAAGAAAAAGCAATAAAATTCTCTCTTCAGAACTCATTCATGCATGATACTGACAATCACTACTTTGATGTAAGGCAAACACATGATATCAGGATGGAATATGTACGAAAAAAAGACGACATGGCATGTTCACAACTGTTTGTGTAAACTAAGCAGAAACCATTCCAGCAAATAAGAAGCAATGCAAGCTAGACACCACATGAAAGATGCAACCAATATGACTTTGCCAAGTTAAAAGCGTCCCATCATAAATGGAATTTCAACAAATTAGAAGCAGCACATGCTATAAATCATATGAAAGATGCAACTAATATTGCAATGCATATACTAAAGGTGTCTCGTCATGTTGATTGATGCGGGATACAAAAAACCAATAGTTTTATGTAAGGACATGCTTAATAGACAGATGTACTATGTACTAAATACAGGAAGGCATGTCACATTAATAGGTATAATGTATAAGCTAAGCAGACTAGCACATGCAGTATAACCAGATTGGAAGAATTACAATCTAGACACCATATGCAACATGCAACCACATATCACGCTGCCAAGTTAGAGTAAGCACCTGCGATGCTAGTGTAGGGGAAAGGCTGTAATCAACTACAGAGCTACATTCACTATCTTCATCTAGCATTTCTGTTTCTTGAGAATCATGTCGGGAGGCTGACGCTGCATTCTTTAAATGAGGAGTAGTCCCCTTGCCTTCCTGCCTCATCATAAGTGATTGATGAGGGATACACAAGAACATTAGTTTGATGTAAGAACATGGTTAATACACAGATGTACTAGTATGTACCAAAAACAGAAAGGCATATCATATTCAAAGGTATAATGTGTAAGCTAAGCAGATGCAATTTAACCAAATTGGAAGCAATACAAGCTAGAAATTGGGCTGGAGTGGTGAGCATGATCATCTAGGACCTGGGAGCCTGGTGGGAGGCGGGCTGCTTCGCCACCATCATAGCTTTTTAGTTGGCTTCCAGGTGATGCCTATCTTTGCTGGGCTAGTCACTGGCTCAGCCAGTGCCCTGACTAGCTATTTTTCTTCTGGTGCTCATGGGATGGTGGTTCATGTAAAAAAATATCTTTCCTTATCTTACCGACTTCGGCCTTTCGAATACAAGCTAGACACCATATGGAACATGCAACCACATATGACATCGCGAAGTTAAAGCAAGCACCTGGGATGGTGGTTCATTGCGAGCGAGGTCATCAACTCCAGAGCTACGTTCCCCATCTCCATCTGCTGACACTACACCCTTTAAAGCGTTGAAACGTGTCTTACCTAGCCGCACACCAAACTGGAGCAACTTCTCTCTTTTCTTTTTCGCTTCTCTCATGGCAGCAGAGTCTGAAATACCCTTGCATAAAAACACAACAGTGAGAGTAAGGGTGAAGTGTGTGCAGAACTAGTGCACTGTAAAAGTAGCAGATAGCAGGTGGCTGAAAAATAAATGACAGGAGACATATGATAGCTCTACAACATTGCATGGCAAACAAAATTAGATTCTACTCTGTATGATTTTGTAATATATGAGCACAGGAAATGCAGGTACTCCTCCAGCATACCACCACATGTGGTCATATCTAAGATAACAGTCGACTGAAAATAAATAGGTCAGTCGATTTTTTTAATGAACCGTCCGATCTATAAGGAACGGGCAGATGGCCTTCGTCTACCTCCTGCCAGTCACTGTTGACGATCTTTCTCGAACCGCCAGCGACCACCGGCCTAGACCCTTGCCTCCGCCGCCCCGCCCTCCCATCGACCTCACACCACCGCCGTGCTTGGCAGCGCCCCCAGGCCATCACTTTAATCCCGACCGACCTCCAGATCGGGCACCAGTAGCTCTGGGCCACACACGCCCCTAAGATAAACACCAAGACGCTGCTTCCCCGGCGTAATAGGCGTACTAGCGCCTGTTATGCCGGGGAATGCTTCCGTTAATTGGGAATCAAGTGGCCAGAAATTGAAATTCAGGGGGGCGACGGACCTCTAGCTAAGGTGAAATAGTATATGAGGAGAAACCTTGTGCATCGCGAGTTACTAGGAACATCTAGTATCAAGAAGAAGCGGTCAACTAGTGTCTTCTGTGGGATGAATACCGTGCAATCAGAGACGTAAGATTTGCACGAATAAGGGAAGAGGAGTACCTTTTTCGGTTGCCAGTGTGGTCACCTCCACAAGTCGCGCCGATTTTCTTCTTTTTACCAGGGAAACCGATGTTCTGGAGGGTGCAGGCTTGGACAAACCCATGGCCAAATTGTTGACTGTGTTGCCGTGGCTGTATGTCAGCGGAGGGGAAGAAGATCCGAGGCGGCGAAGGACGGCGTAGCAGGAACAACTCCAGTGCGGTGGAGGGAGGCGAAGTTGGAGCGGCAGCGGTGAGGCGCAAGATGGCGTGGTTGAACTGGCTCGGGTACGGACGGCTCAGCCTCGGCTTCAACTACTAGCCGTGGAGGGCGTTGCGGTTGAGGTTGCGGTGGACGACGACGTCGGGGTATCGGCTCCGGCGTGATGGAGGAGGGCGGCGGTTGATGGGTGGGATGGGGTGGCGGACGGAGGACGCTGGGGTTTCACGACTGGTGGAGAAGTAGTTTTGGCGCCCACGGAGTACGAATGGGGAATCAGACGGGTGGGGGGAACCATGTTTCGGTCTGGGACGCGCTTGTTTTTGGCTTTTTTGAACAGAAATGGGACACGCTTGTTTGAAATTTGGGGAAAGTACAAACTTTGCCCCCCTCTTAAATTTCGGACCTACTGTGGGTCGGGGGTAGGATGGTAATCCCAGGTGTCCCAAATAGTTGGCGGGAGCGATTTCGGCCGCGCCCATGTGTGCTTAGGCGGCCATTGTGTATGAATGTTTTTCGGATGCGGTTGCGTGGCATCTAGATGAAGCTACAAACCTACCCCGGTTTAGACCTTTGGACGTCGGGCCGGTAGGTTTCACGGGTCGGAGTTATTAGAAAAGTAATTTCCTTGTACTACCAAACATTGGTCTCACGCGGTATCGGGCGAGTAGAGGCTCTTTTGGCGCTTCGTTCAAAATTTTGAAACACAAGCATTCACGTTTAGAGTACTCTTGAACTATGAGGATTGACCTAAATATACAATGTTATATTTGACCTTGTATGTTTGAAAACCTCATTAAATTATCCGCTTCTTTTTGAAATTTTGACACTTGAAAATCCTATAACTACGATTATTTTGGAATGGAGGAGCTAAATTTGAATCTATTTTGTACACAACTACATATGCTATTATGTACAAAATCAGAGCAAAGATTGGTGCCCCCATAATTTAGGTATGGTTTACAAATGCCATGATATCAAATTCAAATAATTGAATGGACTTCATGTTGAGTTCGATATTTTTAAACCACCTTAAGTTGAATTCAAATGTATACTAGTTCATAGGTAGTAGCTATTTATAATGTCCATTGTGTAACTTTCGTATGTATAATGTGCTTTACACACACAACATGAACTATACTCACGTTTATATTCGATTGCTAAAGGGATGCATTGTCTGGAGTTCAAAATACTAACTATGTGGATCAATTGTGTCAAATAATAACATAGACATGCTCAAATTCGATAGAATCTAGGTGTCTGATGGATCAATGACCGCTCCTTATGCGAATTGCAAATATCATGATCCCATCCTAATATTTGGATACAGTTTATATCTTTAATCAATGTGTAGAGCAGTCTTTTACGTGTAGTTTCACTCTCCATCGGTGGTCTCTCACACATGCTCACACACTCTCTCCCGAGGTGTCTTTCTCGCACACATGCTCTAGATATAACCCTCCCTCCCTCTCGTAACCATTTACAACTGTTTTCACTAACCTTTATCACAAGCACTCTTCCTCTCGCAAACATACACACACACAATCCTCATCGACCCTTTCTATATACATGGACCTGCCTACGTGTCTCATGTACGCACATTATCTTTACGCCTATCTCTCACGCATTGTCTCACACCTCTCTTCCTAATCGACGAGTATGATTCTAGCAGAGCATTCTGTAGGATGCCACTTAAAGTTAGGTTGGATGAATAGTAATATCAGAGATAAAGGGGTTAACTTAATCCGAGAACCTGGGGTTACAAATCCTAGCCGGCTTTGTCAGTGGACACAGAGTCCTTCACAATTCTGCTATCTTTGTCTTGTACGACTAGTCATCCATGGGTCTTCCTAAATGCATCACGGGCCGACCAATGTGGCGCAGGACGGAACAGAACGAAGGGCCTCACCTCGAATCACCGGACCTCACGCAGTGACACACCCTCTGCCTCCACGTCTCATTATCTTCTCACACCCACACATACCAACACAAACACCACACAGACAGAAAATTTCTCATGGTGCCTCTATACCCTCCCCCCTTGCATATACACACTCAAGGGAATGGAATCTCATGTTGTGACATCATATTCGTCTCTCTCTCTAGACCACTCTCATTTCTCGTGCTCTCTCTCCCACGCCCCGCCCCCCATCGGCCCCTCTATCCATGCCTCTCTCGAATACGTAATACACACACATACCTCTCTAGGCCCCGCCAAATGCATCAACTACACATTCACACATGTTAAATCACGTACCCCATTCATCTAAAAAGCCCTCTCTTCACGTTTATTTCACATACAACATTCCTTTTGAATAAAGTGTGGCCAAAAAATTATTTTAGAGTTTCTACATATATACAACATTACAAAGTTATATGGAGGAGTACGAACGGTAATTTGCATTGCATGGTGCCCACAATGATATTTATTCCGCACTGTGAATTTGTATATTTTTATACTATATACAAAGTTAGTCATAATAAAGAGAAACGAAGAGCATCTCTCTCTCCATCGCATACCCCCCTGTACGCCCCTTTCACGTATGCACACAAAACTATCTCCAGGTCCTCTAAGAGTAAGCCCCCAGAAAATTCACGCATGTTTCATCTTTCTCTCGCGATATATGCAATGACGATCATTGTATTTGAAGCGAAAGCACGTACGTACATTGGACTTCAGAATCCACTCATTACGGTCACCATTTACGTTTAGTGGTTATTATGCAGTCACGAGCTCACCGTACAACTCTGTATTTGCTCATGACATGACTAGTTGACTAGTTAAACGCTCCACGTGGCACCTCTAGTGTTGCATCACATTATCTCACTACCATCATGCCCACCTGTCGACTTGTATCTACTCTACATCTACACTTTTATAAAATACATAAAATACACTCTTATAAAAATAGAGTTGGTGATGATGGTGTGCCTGCCATCCTGCAATATAGGCCGTCCGATTTATATCTGACGGATAGGAAAGAAACTATGGCAATTTTGCAAAAAGGTACCCACACACCTCTCCACATTTGCAAATAAGGCCTTCCCTCGTTCATCCATTTCTCTCACAAGATAAACAAGTCATACAAATGCATCTTGATGTTACATGCAACGCACGGGCATCTTGCTAGTAAGAATGAAAACAAACGACAAAAAAAATATTTGGACGGTGGTTCGAAGTCATGACCGCGGGCACAGTGGACAAGGTGGCCTTGTATTGGTATGCTGAGCCGTCTGTTTTAACACACAGGAGCTGGTGTGGTGATTATACACACACGCATGCATGCACACGAACTGCATCCACGCAACACTCACACAAACACATGCACCCACTCACGCACGCAACACTCACACGCACACACACACACGCATGCATGCACATACCAGTACACCACACGACCAACACACACTCTCACGCTCAAGTGCTCAACCTACACATGCATGCGCACACATCAGGCCCTGACAGACACATACACAACCAGGTGATTCCCGCGCATGGGTTGGAGCCTTGTCACGCCTGCGTAAATTTGTGTTTATCTGACCTTTTGCCTAAGCGAACTGACAGGTGGGACCCACAACGAACGTGGTCAATTTAACTAGTCAACATGGCGCCACGCAGACTATTTGGCCGGTTAACTGACTGCAATCCGATGCTGAGCTGTGAGCAAGTGACCGTATAATCACCGCAAAACGTATATAGTGACCGTAATCAGCTTATTCTGAAGTTTGGTGACCATATTACGCTTTTCTCTCTGTAGGCCCTCCAAAACTACATCTCTACACGTTCTCGCATGTTACATCTAACAACTATGCAATACAGCACTACTACTACACTCTAACACAATAAATCATATGTGTTTTTAGTTTTACTAGATATCATATTGTTACTTATAATTATTCAGTTTGCATACATTAAAATTGCCTTTGAAATGTATGGCCAGTATCATCTACCGCGTGGGAAAAATCCCGCCCTTTCCTGTTTAATTGGGTTTGTATCGATGGATCGTGCGAAACAGCAAAACTATAGTACTATACAGTACAAGTGACAGTTCACTGGGCCGTCGTGTCGTCTACTCCTCCGTCATAAGAGTGGAGCGCTTGCTTTCATAAATCTTCTAGTCCCTTTCACCGACATATGGGATATCAAGCTAGCAGGTCCAGGTGCCATACCGGAATACAGTGCAGAGCAGCCGGGGTGAAGCACCCTAGTCATGGCGCCAGCGTAGTAATGAGCAATGAGGCGTCAAATCACAAAGCTGCACCTTTCCCGCAGTTAAGTTGGACAGACGAAGCAACCATCATTTCACTCGTTGCTGAATCCGCTTCTCCCTCATCTTCTTCAACTTAACCACGTGTTGCTTCTGCCGTTGTTCTGCCTCATGTGGGACGCGGATCGGCTTGGTAAAGCACTGACACGTGGGACCGCATGTTAGCAAACCTCCAGGACAACGTCCTCCGAAAATAAAAAGCCTAATCCTAGACTTACAAAGGGCTACGTAGCTGCTATGTATACTTTCCATCTAATCTATATATGCCCCCCCTGATTTTCAGGTGGGGTGGGCCTAATCCTCTCCTTTAATCCAATCAAATAGTCCCACATCACATCAGTACGTAACTTTACGTAAACCATTACGTGGATGTAGCATTGCTCAAATAAGAAACCTCCCCCGCCATCCGCACGGCAAAATCACCTCCTTTTTACTAATCTCGATTCTATAATTTTTTAGATCAATATAATTGAGATTTGTATAGATAGCACACAGGAGCAAAACCAAGTGGTACAGTTAAGGGCATCCACAATGTGTAGCCAAATGTGAAAATAGCTTTTGGCATCGTGGGAACCATTGTGGACGGTGTTGCCAAAGCCAAAAAGATGGAACCGAAGCTCCCCGATTGATTGATTGAAGGAATAGAAAAATGCAATGTCTCTCCTCTTTCTCCCATGCTTGGACGCATGTAGTACAGTATAGAGCGCAGAGTCTACTCCCCTGTCCCTTCTATCACAAATCACAAAGCAGTGAGGCGTCAAATCACAAAAGCACGGACGAAGCAACCATCATTTCGCTCTTCGCTGACTCCGCTTCTCCATCGTCTTCTTCGAGAAGCCGTCTCACCGCATTAGTTATAGTAGTACTACTAAAGGACTTCCTGGATGCAAATAAGGCGGTTGTCTCGGCTTGCAGGCGGCACTTGCGAACGACTTACCATGGTCTCCCTCAATGGTGTTCTCCGTCGAACGCACTTCGTCAAACCACCAAAAAAAATATCGTCGACGTCACCGCAATGGGGAAGGAAGTCAAATATAGTTAATACTTCCATTTTTTGTACACAAGGCCAGTATATAAAAATTACAATTTGCAAAGGGCCACTAACACTAATTGAGGCAAAATTGATGGGGTTAGCAACCAAGGACATTAATATCCCCTGCATGCATGCGGAAGTGAGAAGGTTGGTTCGCATGGCGCTACATTAATCAAGCGATGAGGCGTGAGATGGTTATCTCTTTGGTCTTTGGAGAAAAAAATACGCATTAATTGACACGTGAAACGAGGATTTGTATCGATTAAATCCCATGAAGGAAAACCCAGCCTTTCTTTTTTAACACTAGTACTCCTAGTGCGTACGTACTTATCCTGTTTGGGTCTAGGCCTTGCATTGCCAAACTTCGCCACACATTTTTTCCAAGCTTGCCTAAAGTTTTCAAAATGAGAAGGAGGTACACTTGCGCACTGCTATCGCGGTCGCACCGCACCCTCACACGGTCGCTCCTACACGCCGCAAACCCAACCAAGGGAACGCACCCTCACTGACATGTGATGTCGCATGTGAACACACCAAACTCAGCCATCCTATCGCTGACACATAATTTTCATTCATAGAGTATGTTTATCCAACCGCATGTTGGGGAGTATCCGTACGGCCCGTGCGGTGGTCTGTTTGGGAAGAAGAAGAGGCGAGGAAGAAGGAAAGAAGGGTTAGGAGACGTAGGATATTCATCCAACCGCCTGAAATGGTAGACTGACCCAAGCCAGGCGACTTGCATAACAAATCAATGTTTTTACACAGCAAAATATCCATAAAAATAACAACATAAAGAAAAACTATCACTGCTCGTGGAAAGAGACGACCTCGTCGTCTTTAGCTGCCGGCGCGAACCAGCCGTCGCTGCCGACGTGTTTCTCCGCAACGTGGTTGTCCTCGGCCTCCAGCTACTCGTTCAAGCGGAGCGTGCGGGCGCTCTGCACGGACGAGAGCACAGCCCGGTTCAAGTCGAGGACGTCCGGTTCCGCCTGCAGGAGGGCCTCGATGGGAGCGGCATCCGCGCGCTCCACGTCGAGTCGAGCCTCCGCCGCTCGGTTCAAGTCCAGGACGTCCGGTTCCGCCTACAGGAGGGCGTTGATGAGAGTGGCATCCGCGCGCTCTGCGTCGAGTCGAGCCTCTGCCGCCCGGTTCAAGTCTAGGACGTGCGGTTCCGCCTGCAGGAGGGCCTCGATGGCAGCGGCATCCGCGCGCTCCGCCTCAAGTTGAGCCTCTCCGCCGCCCGGTTCACATCCACGACATCCGGTTCTGCCTGCAGGAGAGCCTCGATGGCAGTGGCATGCGCGCGCTCCGCGTTGAGTTGAGCCTCTGCCTCCCAGTCCTCCTTTAGTATCGCCATGTTGAACCGCTGGTCCGCCTACACCATGGCGGACTCGGACGCCGGCATGAAGTCGACGTCCATCGTCTCATACCCATCGGGGGCCTTCTGCGCCGCGACCTCCGCCATGAACATTGGATCGGCTTCCTCCTCCTCGTAGCTTGGCTCCAGAGAACTCAGGGATTGGCCCGCCGCAAAGAGAGCTTGGGAACGGAGGTCTGTGGCGCCGACCGCTGCCGCGATTTCTGCGCGGCGCTCCGGCGTCAGCATCTTGTAGTAAGTGATCTTGCGGCGCACCATGGCCTTTCCGGCGAACTAGGGGACGCTTGATGCGGGCTAGGGGATCGAAAGGTGGGGAATGGGCTGGAGATTTGGTGTGGTTTTAGGGCAGTGGCCGGCGTAGGCCGAGCAGCGAAGGTTCTGGTGTGAATAGTGATTCCGGTGGTGACCGGTCAATCGGTTTTGACTGTACATCGCTCTTGTCGCGTTCGCGTTGCAGCCCGGCACGCTGGATCCTCCACGTCGCTCACCGAATGGAACGTGCTTCGTCTTGCGTTTGCGCTCGCTTGTGGGACCGCAGTTGAGAGCAAACAGACGTCCCTCCCCTCCCCCGCCCGCGTCATTTATTATGCCACCACTCCCTCCATTTTATGCGGAGTAAATAAAAACAGAGGGAGTATACTACGGATGAGGATCCCCTGACGTGGCCGAACCCATTGAGTAACTGACATGCGGGGCCTAGCAAGCATGGGGTCCGCCAGTAAGTGACCGAAAGGGAGGGTAAGGCAGGGATACCTACGTCAGAGGATCCACTTCCACTATACTACTTTGACCAAATGTTAGAGTAATAATATATGACATGCAACTTACACAAATGTTAGAGTAATAATATATGACATGCAACTTACACAAAGCATATAGGGTCTAATGCGTTTTTCGAGGCTAACTTTGACCAAATGTTAGAGTAATAATATATGGCATGCAACTTACACAAAGCATACGGTCAAATTCGTATGTGAAAGGAGTTTCCAATGATATAATTTTCACATTATACATCTCATGTACTATTAATCTTGTCAATAGTCAAATTGGAAACCATCTCGAGTACAAATCTAGGAGTACGTACGAATCTAACAATATTGATTGGGCGTTGTTGAATGTTGATACCTTTTTGATCAAAGTAGATATACTTTGACTACACATAAAACTTATATGTAAACTAAAAAGGATAGGAGGGAGTATATTGTACGTTCAAAAACGAAACGAACATTGAATACCCCTTATATGTGATTTGCGGATGCTAAGATCACCGGTTCAAAATTTTGAATCCGCCTTTGGTATCACGTGCCCCCACTCGTTCCCTCTCGATTTCATCTCGGGGTCCGGAGATCTATTGAAAGAGGACTAGGGTGGGTACATGCGAATGATACTCGGCGAAATGTTCAAATGAGGCATGCGGGAGGATGGACTTGACTGGAGGGCGACATGATCGATGGAGAAGAGGGTTGGAGAGGAAGGAGAAATAAGCAAATGCCACATGATTATAATTGAACGGCTCAAATAAACAATAAGTTATCTCGCTTGGCCTACATAGTGAAAGGCCTAATGCGCAACGCAGAGCACTGACGCTCGAATATGGCCGGGAAAACAGGGAAACAAACATGTGGGGCACACCCGTCGGGATGATATAGCGCAGACTAGTCCAATGCAGGAGATGGCCCACGACCTCCTCGCCACCGACAACCGTTCATGTGGGTCGTTGGGGCCAACAACGGGGCGCAGCTCCAGCACCGCCTCTGGACACGGTGACCGCGGTGAGCGACACGCTCATATCTTCGCTAGACACGGTCAGTTTCAGTTTGCCGAGGGTGGCGTTAGTGCTGTGGCACGACCAACAATATGTTTGGTTTGTGCCCAAGGTTGCCCCATCAAAGCATTGGGTAGCCGAAATTTTGGTTGAGGTATTGGTTGCCCATGATTCGGCCGACATTGGCAAGAAAAATGAACTTGAGTTGGCTAGAGTTCATTGGCATGCCAAAGAAATGGCAACCATCCAAACAAAGACCAATCTTTGGGTCATGACCAAAATTTTGGTTGAGGTATTGGTTGCCCATGATTTGGCCGACATTGGCAAGAAAAATGAACTAGAGTTGGCTAGAGTTCATTGGCATGCCAAAAAATGGCAACCATCCAAACAAAGACCAATCTTTTGGTCATGAACAAAATTTTGGCAAGGTGCACTTTGGCCACAATCCAAACACACCCCAACACCCGGCTCGTCGAGGATGCACGGGGCGCCGCAACGCGTCCGCGGAGTGGTGTAGCGCGGCCAACGGCATCCTCTGGACCTGAGACCATGCCGGGTCGTCTTGATTTTCCAATGACATGCGGGGATCACATGTGAGCAAAGGGCATCTCCAACGTTGCCACGACCGCAGCTGACTACCCTGGCACACCAAAACCCTCGTCCCTCACGCCATCGCGCGGTGCGTTCCCAGCCGGCGCCAGCTCCCCGCATTCATGCCGTCCATTCGTATGTCGTCATTAAGAGGCTCGGTGCCCGCGGAACCAACTCCGGCGACTTAATGACGCACCCGGACGCTTGGCCTCACCGGAATGCGCTACTTAAAGCGGCAACGCCCAGCTAACCTCCACACCATAGCGCATCGTCCTCCTACCTGGAACCACATCCGCCATGGCCGCAAGTGCGAACGCTCTGCGGGAGAGCTTCTCTTCGGGGATGGAGCTCGAGGTCGCGTCCCTCGCTCAAGTCGCCGCACAAGCGGTGGCCACGCTAGCGGCCGATGACGGGAGCACTGTCAGCCAGGCGTCCTACTTGCCGCCGTCCAATGTCCGGCACCGCGGAGGTCGGGGACTCCTCCGAGGATGAGTAGGGCATGGGAGGCGGCAGGGCATGGTTTGCCAACTGGCCGGTCCGTCTCCCGTGTTCTACTTTTCCTCGCCGGAGACCGCACCTTCACTTCACGGGTCTAGAACCCCACCCCTGTACATGGAGATCACAGATGGAGGACGTCGGTCGCCGCCGTAGAATAGGTTTAGGGTCGGGTTTCTTTAATTTTTTTATCCTATAAAAGTTCGAAATGTAATGAAAATCTGCCGTGTTTGCATTAATCTCGACCGGTGTATATGAACTTTCACAATAATATACATATTGTAGGAGTACTAGCAATATGCCCGTGCGTTGCACGAAAGATCAAGATCTTGTGGGAGAAAAGGATGAATGAGGGAAAGCCTTATCTGAGAGGAGTGCGGGTAAATTGTCATAGTTTCCTTCCTATCCGTTAGATATAGATCGGACGGCCTATATTGCAGGATCGGACACATCTTTCTACATCTACGGGAACCTACGAAAGGGTTAACGTAAATTGCCTCTCTCTCCCCTCCCCTGATTTTCATGGTGGTGGGCCCCTCCCTCCCTCCAATCTACAATCAAAAGCTCACACATTTCACATTACGTTAATTACGTAACTGGGATTACGAACGTGTAGCATTACTCGTCCTAAAAAACCCAACTAAGCCAACCTCCCAGCATATCGCGCGGGGAAAGACCCGGCCATGCCGTTTTAGTCAGGATTACCGGATTACTAGTAGTAGTATCGATGGATCGCGCGAAGCAACATATTTTTTTCGAGGGGGCGAAGCACCTAGTTTAAAAGGAAAAATGCGATACACTCATAGCACTCCTGTCGCGGTCGCATTGCACCCCACACACGTTCGGTCCTGCACACGGCTCACGCAAACGGAACGCGCTTTGGCTTGCCTCTTCACTGACACGTGGGACTGCACTTGGAGAAACCGACCATGCGCCAAACTCCCCCTGCCCACTGCGCGAAAATCCTCCCCCCCCCACACCCAAAAATTTCCCCCAAATCCGATTCAACCGCCCTTCGGCCAACTAGCCAATAATATTCCCCAAACCCCCCTCCCCCTGTCCCCCTCCACTCCATTCGCTCCGCCAAAGTCACCCTCCCTGCTGCACCGATACGTCGGCACCGCAGTTCGGCGATCCTCTCGCTCCCACAGTACACTCTCGTAGACTGCCGTCCTCTAGCCGCGCCGCCACCTCTAGCTGCGTTCTTGTGGAGGCGCACGGCGGTCAGCGCTGCCACCGCTGGCGACGTTCGTGTGGAGATGCACGGCGGTTAGCTTCTCCCACGGTACGCGCATTCTAGACTGATGCCCCGTTCATCTCGGAGTAGCGCTGAATGTTAGCTGATAGACGCTGTTAATCTCACTGTTTGCCGAAGTAGTTTACTGTCAATATGCTCTGCTTAAGAAGCTTCCTTGTCCTGTTCTGCACTCAATCTGCTTAGCTGAGATGGCATGCCAAGTCCAATTAGTTGCTAAAATATCCTGCCATATATTTATTGTGACGTAGATTGCCATGGTCTAGTAGCCAATCTGTTAGCTGAAATAGCTCTACACCATTTTATACTCGATCTTTGTTGCTGCGATGGCCTTCGATAGTTCGATGGCTGTGTGCTCGGCCTCATTGACTGCTGAAACAGCCTGCCATAATTTGGCACTCAAATCTGTTTGCTGAATTAGCTTTACATATATTTTGTTACTTAGATCTGCTCATCCAAATATCTTGCCATAGCTTTAGACATCAACCAAGGTATTTTTTCTGGACTTCATAAAAAAGCATATATGTTTTTCCGGTAATATCTAGTAGAAAAACTAATTTGTATGTCTAATATATGGACATGACTTGGATAACTTCTGCTCGAAGATTCTCCGCTGCATATGTCGAGGGGGTTGAAAACTTCATGAACTTTATCAGAGCTGAGTACTGTGGTCCGAAATCAGATGTGCTCTGCCCGTGTAGTAGTTGTATGAATTCAGTTACAAGACCCTAGTCAACTGTGCAAAATCATCTACACTTGTATGGGATGTCGGTCACATATGGTGGGTTCATCATGGTGAAGCTGTGAATGCCAATGTTATTGACTACGTGGAAGCAGCAGATCACCATCTTGATCTGCCTGATGCTCAGGTGGAAGAGGAGGAGGAGGTTGTGGTGGCGGAGCCAGTGAGTTTGACCAACATTGAAACAATGCTATGAAATGCTCGTGCATTCCGTGAACTATCACCTACAGAAGAAAAATGGTGGGCCCACATGTTGGAACAATGCAACGTTGCTGTCACCCCAGGAAATAAGCTGTCAGTATTCTCAGCTATGGTCACCTTTCTTCCGGTGAAGACATCTGAGCGGATGACCAACAAATCATTCGATGCGATGTTGGCTGCTTTCCGCGAATCTTTCCCAGATGCGTCTGAGCTGCCACACATCTACAGTAAAATGAAGAATTTCCTTCATGAAGTTGGAATTGGATATGATATGATCCATGTTTGTAAGAATAATTGTGTTTTGTTCTGGAAGGATTATGCCAACTTAAGTGAATGCCAGAAATGCAAATCATCAAGATGGAAAGATGGCGATGCTGTGAAGAGGATTCCTCATAATGTTCTGAGACATTTTCCAATTACACCAAGATTGCAGAGGTTGTTTCATGATGCTGAAACAAGACAGGATGTACTGTGGCATTCTAGGAACCAGGAGTACAGAGATCAGAATGTAATGAGCCATCCATCTCATGGTAGTGAGTGGAAAAGCTTCAATGATAAACACAAAGAGTTTGCTGCTGACCCGAGAAACATTAGACTTGGCTTAGCTTCAGATGGATTTAACCCATTTAGCCACCAGAGCGCCACATATAGCATGTGGCCAGTGCTTGTTATCCCTTACAACATGCCTCCAAATGTCTGCACCAAAGAATCAAATTACATGATGGCCTTGCTCATCCCAGGTCCAAAAAGTCCTGGAAAGGATTTTGATTTGTTCATGGAGCCTCTTGTGGAAGAACTTCAACAACTATGGAAGGGTGTTCTCACTCGAGACCTATATAGCAGCCCACCAGCTGATTTCTTTCTGTGTGCTGTTATAATTTGGTGCATCCATGATTATCCGGCTTTGGGCACTATGTCAGGGCGAACGACACATGGTTACAATGCATGTGTTCGCTATGACAGGAATCCGCTGTCATACGCAATACTTAGCAAGATCTGTTACATTGTACACCGCCGTTTCCTTGCCAAGGACAAGCCGCATCCTAGAAAATACCGAAGACATGTGTTCAATGCAAAGCATGAAAACCGTGATGCGCCAAAGAGGCTCACCGTCGTTGAGTTGCAAGTGGAATTAGAGAAGATCAGGCATATTACACCAGGAAACCATCCTAGTAATGGTAGCGGGAAAAGGAAGCATGGCGGGGTAGAAGAGAGATTATTGTTTACCCGCAGGTCCACGTTGTGGGACTTGGAGTATTGGAAATATTTGGATCTAAGGCATAATCTTGATGTGATGCACATCGAGAAAAATATATGTGACAGCATTATCGGCACACTTCTTAATATTGAAGGCAAGATGAAAGATACCTTAAAATCTAGGATTGATTTTGACACACCTGGGTATCAGAAAGGATTTGCAGGTGCAAGATGAAGGTAAACCACTGGATATGGCACCAGCTATGTACGTCTTGGACAAGGTAAAAAGAAAAGAATTCTGCGAGGTCCTGTCACGTGTGAGATTCCCACATGGATTTGCTTCCAACCCTGAAAGGAGAGTCAGTGCAGATGGAAACAAGGTATAAGGGTTGAAAACTCATGACTGCCATGTCCTACTTCAAAGGGTTTTACCTGTTATCCTTAGAGGATTGGGCTGCCCTGACTTATACAGAGCAGTTGCAGAGTTGGGACAATTCTTCAAGGAACTCTGCAGTAGGAATATCAGGATAGATGCTTTGGAGCGTCTTAGAGACAAGATACCAACTATCCTATGCGACCTTGAGAAGATATATCCTCCAGCCTTCTTTGATGTGATGGTGCATTTGGCTGTTCATCAACTTGATGAGGCACTACTTAGAGGTCCAGTACAGTATGGCTGGATGTACCCTATTGAAAGGCGGCTAGGCACTTTCAAGGGCTATGTTAGGAACAGAGCTAGACCTGAGGGTTCCATTGCAGAGGCCTACATTGCTACAGAAGCGTTGACATTCTGCTCAAAATACATTGAAACAGCTGATCAACTTAGCAAAGAGGTGGGTGAAGACAATCCCAGGCTCAATGTTTTCGATTATTCTATTCGAGTTACAGGGAAGAGTTGACAAGAGGACAAACCTAAAGATTTGGACAAAATGGTTTGGTATGTGTTGAATAACTGTCCTGAGATACTACCTTATATCAAGTAAGTGCAGTATTGCAGCTTATACATCGTAATCTACTAAACTTGCAGCACATTCTTATATATTTAGATGTTTGACGCGATCACTATGTTGTGCAGCATCTATAAAGAGGAGTTACTGCCGCAAAATCCAAGAAACATTGACAAACTGGTTATGGCAGGATTTGCGAAATGGTTCAAGAACCATGTAAGCTTTTGAAGTGCACTGTTAGTTTTTTTTAATATATTGAGTACATAAGATGACAAGCTTGTCTATTTTCTAACCATAGGTTAAGAAGATGCAGGAGGATGGGCAGGCAATTGATGATGCCCTTTACTCACTAGCAATGGCTCCTGATACTCGGGTAAGACATTATGAATCTTGCGTTGTTGGAGATGTGCGCTACAACATCCTTGCACGAGACGAAGGCAGGAAGACACAAAACAGTGCCATCATGAGCACGGATACGTATGACAAAGACACAATTGAAATGTATGCTAACATAACAGACATTATTCAGTTGCAGTATATCTCCAGTTTCGAGGATCATCGGTGTGTGGTTCTGTTGTGCTGTCGTTGGTATAATCTGTTTTCCAGGATCGCAAAACCCAGAGCTGATGATTATTTCAAATCCATCAATGTCAAGGCGGCGTACCCGACTAACGAGCCTTTTATTTTGGCAAATCAAGCTACACAGATATTTTTCTTGGAAAACACATTTGCACATAGCGATGACTGGAGAGTATTGCAAAGGTTTGAGCAGAGGAATTCGTTTAATGAAGTTGCACAACAAGATGATGCTTACACTGCTCCTGATGTACAAGATAACACAGATGTTCCTAATATCTTTGAGAACCATCACGTCAATGACGTCGGCGAAAAGATTGCCTATCATGCTGTGGACATACAAGAGTTGATCAAGAAGAAGCCAACGTTCGAGGACGTTGAGGACGAAGAAGAAGATGACACCGTGAGGAATTACGATTCAGATTGATACACATGGCGAAGATGTGGACGCTGCTGTTGCGGATGATGATTACATTGCTTTTGTCGTATTTGCCTGTCAGAAGACGTTTTTTATCTACTATGTGAAATTGTGTTTGCTATGACAACTGAAACCTGATGAACATGTTGTTTAGTATTTTGCTGTGAGAACATCACTTGTTATGTATGCTGATTTGTGTTTGGTGATTGTATGACAACTAAAACATGATGACATTGTTGTTTAGTTGTACTCATATTTGGCTGTGAAACTTGAATTTGATGACATAGTTTGCTGTTGGACTGCAATTTGCTCGACGTCTTCGAATGAGAACAAAGCTGACCTGACAGGGCCTCTGCTATTTATTTATTTATATGAGCAAAAGGGGATACCCCCTGATTTTCGTTAATAGAAATCATTAGATGTTCACAACACTACGCCCAGCATGCTACACAGGTTTCATTCATTACTAGTTTCAGCAAAGTGCTCATGTCGTAGCCACTGAATACATCACGAGTGCTACATACACTGCAAATAAAGAGACAATCATCCTATAGAGCACATCGATTTTGCCCATTATCTTCACAAGCTCTTTCATCTCCTCATTGCTGTCAGGGCCGTTCAGCAGCTGTTGCTTGGCCATGGTCAGAGAAACTGCATCTTTTAGCTTCTGCTCTGCATCTTCCTCTTCTGTCGTTCCTTCAGTTACTTGTCCAACACCCTAACCTACTGGTATTGGGATTCCTCAGCTAACCAAATAATCAGCGTAGTTGCATTCCCCCACATCAGCAACTTCCCATAAATACAAATCACACGAATCTTCCCTTTTCTGCATGAATCAAATTGGTAGATCATCAACCAAACTATTAAAAAAATCAGCAACTGAAAGCAGCAGAACAACACTTAAACATATTATTACCCCATGATTCGGGCATTTGTAGAAGACTCGGCCAGGGTTGCGGATTGTGGTTGAGACACGATGGATGACTCTGCGTGATTTGCAGAAGTGGCACCACACCAACGGCAGCGGGTTGCGACGAGGAATCAGCTGCGGTGCGCGTGCCGGCGAGGGTCTGATGAGACCCACAAGCGATGGTACGGGTTGCGACTTGGTGCATATCTGGTTGTTTCCTGCTAAAGAGCAGGTGGACGAGAAGCCAGCGGACATGGTTGCTGCGGCCAGAGCTTCTGATGCTAGGCAGAGTAAGTAGAGAAGAGGAGAAGCAAATGTTGGATATGTCAGTTTCATTACTTGTAGAGTAGCATAGCACCATATATAGTCATAGTCTAGGTTTGCATTCGAACCAGCTACAGGAGCACGTCTTTCTTTTTTCTAAAACTCGGCAACGTCTCATTGCTGGTACACTAGCTTGTTCTATACGCCTTCCCAAGTCTTTGATTTTCTTTCCCTTTTTTTGCGAGGAAGGAAGGAGGACAAAATTGAGAGTTCCTGGGACTCGAACCCAAGACCTCTCGGTTGAAAAAAAAGGGTGCTAGTCACTTATGTGGCGAACGTTCCCTGTGAGGAGGACGGCAGACGAACGCATTTTCCTCGCAGTTTTCTTCCTATATATAAAAAAGTATGCTACTTGGTGTCCGCTTAGTCAACAAAACGATTGTGAGAACCTTGACCGCTGGATTGACATTCAACGTCTGTCGCGTTTCTTCAGTCTCTTCTTCCTCGAGCCGCCAAAGCCAAACCAGCGCCGGCGGGACCGCCTGCTCCCGCCTCCCACGGCTGGCTGTGATCTGCCCCGGCTCCTGTTCGTTCCCGTCCGAGGCCTCACCATCGTCCTCCACCTTGGTTCGCTCGCCGCGGTGCCGCCCTCCGGTGTTTTCAACATGGTCAACAACCGAGAGGAATAAGGAGATGACTTTACATGGTGAGGATGACAGTAGGGACCCAGCAACGCATGCAGTAATTTTGTTTTTTCAGGACAAAGAAGGGTATCAACTGGGTTGTGCAGGACCCGTGGCCCGTCTAGCCCAGGCTTTTATTTCATATGTTTAGCACATGGCCATCCCCGTTTGTTTTTTTCCTTTCTGAAAATTGCTAGCCAGCTATTTTGTTTTTTGCAGAATAACCAACATAGGCCTACTTGCTTTTCTACGCCCTGCTGGGCCGGAAATCTTTCAAGACGAGGACGGATGCATTTTGCCCAGAAAGTGGGCTATAAGTAATAAGAAATGGGCTATAAGTAATAATAAATGGGCTGTAAAATGAAAAAATATAGCAAACAAACAATTAGTTCCAAAATACTGTTTTCTTTTGGATTTTGATATTTTAAATTTCATTGTTTTTGTGCGGGTAAAATTTCATTGAATTTAAATTAAGGTATATTTAGATTTAAAATTAATTTGAATCTAGCTAGAAATTTCGGGCTGTATGCTGTTTGGGACAGATTTGGAGGCTGACTTGTGGGTCTACTAGGTTGACGTGTACTTTGGCTTTGTCAACTTACTCCACAAACAATTCTAGCAGCAGTGACCGTTGTATGTTAATCCAACGGCCGTGCTGCTTCCTCAATATCTGATCTTCTTGCTCCAGCCGCCCAAACCAGCTCCGGTGGGACTCCCTGCTCCCGCCTCCCGTGGCCGGCTGTGCTGCCGCACAGGCCGCACCGCCCCACCCTACTTCATTGCTGGCCAGGCCATTCCTCTACTCACCCACACCTCCTGTTATTTTCCGGCGACGGCAGCCGGACCAGTAAACCCTCGTACTCCCAACCGCGTGGGCAACCATTGCCGAGTCTTCCCCGGCTCTGTGTCGTTCCCTTCCTAGGCCTCACCGTCGTCCACCGCCATGGTGCTCTCGGCGCGGCCTGGTCAACTTGGTCAACGAACGACATCCATCGGCCGTGGACTATACGCGCAAAATAATGATTCCTCCACCTGACAGCTGGGACCCACCGGAAGGGCCTCTGTATTTTGCGAAAAAATCGTTCCCCCCGCTTGCATGTCAGACCCACCAGCTATATCTTCGCAGCAAGGAAGTGCCTCCTTCTTACGCACAAAAAATGAATACCCCCTGCTAGCTAGGACCCACCATAGTGGGAGGATAACTTGTGGGCCAACAAAGTTGACGAGGATGGAGGGCTTTGTCAACTTAGTCAATATGAACGATTGTAGCTCCAGTGACCGTACGATGTCCATCCAACGGCCGTAGTGCTTCTTCAACCTCTGGTCTTCTTGCTCCAGCCGCCCAAAGTAGCGCCGGTCGTGCCGCATGCTCCTGCCTCCCGTGGCCGGCTATGCTGCCGCGGAGGCCTCACCGCCCCCTACTATTCCCACCGCTGGCTAGGCCCTACGGCGATGACAGCCTGACACCACAGCCGAACCAGTGAACCCTCGTACTCCTCTCCACGCGGGCTTCCACTGCCGCGTCTTCCCCGGCTCCGCGCCGTCCCCTTCCTAGGCCTCGCCGTCGTCCACCGCCGTGGTGCTCTCCGCGCGACGTGGTCAACGTGGTCAAGGAACGACTTCCATTGGAAGAGTACTGTACGTGGAGAGGCTGACAGCTGGGTCCACGGCCAAAGCCTAGTTTTTTTGTGATTTGCCAAGTAAGTCGCTTTGTCAGGCCTATTGGGCTACAAATCTTTCAAGACGAGGAGAGCTTTCATTCGGGTGGCCGAGAAAATGGCCCATCAGTAATGAGAAATGGTCTTTACATTTTTAAAACACATCAAACCGGCAATTAGTTTCAAATATCTTTTTTTTCCATTTCAAGATTTTAAATTACATTAATTTTTATGCATGGAGAATTTGTTGGATTTTATATTGATATAGATTTATTTTTAAAATCAGTTTGAATGTGAGTCGAAATTTTGGGATTAAAAATAGTTCGGACCGCACCGAAATATGCAAAATTTCGTATAATTTTTTAACCGTGGCCACAATTTGGGCTGTAATGCTAACAAACAGAATATGGGCTCCAAAAAAACCTTAAGAATTAGCAAATGGGCTGAAAATTATTAGAAATAATGGCAGATGGGCTGTATGCTGTTTTCCATAGATTTGAGGCTTTCCTAAAAAAGGTTGACGCACAAGCATTGGCTGTTGGATGTCCATCCAACGGTCGTCGTGCTTCTTCAATCTCTGCTCTTCCTGCTCCAGCCGCTCAAACAAGCGCCGGCGGGACTGCCTGCTCCCTCCTCCCCGCGGCCGGCTGTGCTGCCGCGCAGGCCTCACCGCCCCACCGTACTCCCATCGCTGGCCTAGCCATCCCTCTACTCACCCACACCTGTTGTTATTCTCTGGCGACGGCAGACGAACCAGTAAACCCTCGTACAGTCATACTCCCCTCTGCGTGGGAAACAACTGTCGAGTCCTCCCTACCTCCGTGTCGTTCCCTTCCTAGGCCTCGCCGTCGTCCACCGCCCTGGTGCTCTCGGCGCGGCCTGGTCAACGTGGTCAACGATCGACATGCATCTAAAGTGGACTGTACGTGGAGAGGCCGATAGCTGGGTCCACGACCGCACGCAAGGAAATGCCTCCTTATTACGTGCAAAATAATGATTCCTCCACCTGACATTAGGGACCCACCGAAAGGGCCTCTGTATTTCGCAAAAAAAACGTTACCGCCGCTGATAGCTCGGACCCACCAGCTATATTTTCGCACGCAAGGAAGTGCCTCCTTATTACGCACAAAAAATGAATACTCCCCCTGTTAGCTGGGACCCAGTATAGTGGCAGGCTGACTTGTGGGCCTACTAAGTTGACGGGGATGGAGGGCTTTGTCAACTTAGTCAATATGCACGATTCTAGCTCCAGTGGCCGTATGATGTCCATCCAATGGCCGTAGTGCTTCTTCAACCTCTGGTCTTCTTGCTCTAGCCGCCCAAACCAGAGCCGGTCGTGCCTCGTGCTCCTGCCTCCCATGGCCGGCTGCGATGCAGCGGAGGCCTCATCGCACCCTACTACTCCCATCGCTGGCCAGGCCATCCCTCTACTCACCCACACCCCCTGTTACTCTGCGGCGACGGCAGCCTCACACCGCAGCGAACCAGTGCCCTCGTACTCCTCTACGCGTGGGCATCCACTGCCGTGTCTTCCCCGGCTCCGCGTCATCCCCTTCCTAGGCCTTGCCGTCGTCCACTGCCCTGGTGCTCTCAGTGCGGCGTGGTCAACGTGGTCAAGGAACGGCTTCCATCGGACATGGACTGTACGTGGAGAGGCTGACAGCTGGGTCCATGGCCGCAGCAAGGAAGTGCCTCCTTATTACGTGCAAAATAATTATTCCTCCACCTGACAGCGGGGACCCACCGGACGAGCCACCGTATTTCGACCCCTGACTGCTGGGACCCACCAGCTACATCTTCGCACGCAAGGAAGTGCCTGACAGTCGGGACCCACCTGGTCAAAGCGTACGTAGCGTTGTCATTCTGGTCGCGAACGTGTACGTACATATATACTGGTGGATGTAGAGGCGCGCACGTGTCGTAGTAGAGGCGGCCAGGGTGCAAGAAAGAAAATACGGCCACGTATGTGTACAGACGGGCGGGGTCTCGAACGCCTACTCGCGCATACGTACAGCGAGGGCTCGTTGACATGGCTGGGTCGGAACGGAGAAACAGCGTCGTCGTCGTGTTCATGGGGAGGCAACGGAATGCGTCGTGTTCATGGGGAGGCAATGGAATGCGTTGTGTTCATGGGGAGGCAACGGAATGCGTCGTGTTCATCGGGAGGCAACAGAACGCGTGGGACCCAACCGGCTGGGTCGGAACGGAATGCGTGGTCGTGTTCATCGGGAGGGCTTGGACGGAACAGGCGATGGAAATGAGGCCTGGCGTACCGCACAACGGATGAAACGGACCTCCTACGTTCGGAATGGGGTCCTGTTGATTAGGAGGGTTCTGGCGTACCGCAAAATGGAGGAAACGGACCTCCTACGGTCGAAACGGGGGTCCTGTTCATCGGGAGGGGTGTGGCGTACCGCAAAACGGAGGAAACAGACTTGTGTTGGAGCGTAGGGTCAAAACGGGGGTCCTGTTCATCGGGAGGGGTGTGGCGTACCGCAAAACGGGACTCCACGGGATACTGTTCATCTCCACCGTCGACCCCCTCCAGCCTCCACGAGCTACTGTTCATCCACCGTCGACCTCCTCCAGCCTCGACCAGCGATTGTTCATCCACGGGCTCTTGTTCATCCAGCCTCCACCGCACGCTACTCCACCGGCTACTGTTCAACCAGCCCTCTCCACGGGCTCCTGTTCAACCACCCCTCCACGGGCTACTGTTCATCCTGCCCTCCACCGTCTACTGTTCATCCTGCCCTCCACAGGGTGGTCCTGTTCATCCAGCCCTCCACGGGGTCCTATTCATCCAGCCCCAACCGGCTCGATCGATCGGGGTCCTGTTCATCCAGAGGCAACACCACGGGGTCCTGTTCATCCACCCCCACCGGGAACTGTTCATCCAATCCCCCCCCCCGCAATGCTCACTGTTCATCCAGAGGCAGCATCGATCGGCTTCAGTTAGCAGTAGTAGCGAAGGAATCGCTCGATCGGGTTCAGTTAAGAGCCATCGATCGATCGCTCGGGTTCAGTAATGTGTAGCCTGCAGTGCAATCGCTCGGGTTCAGTTAGAGCCCAACGCCTCGCTTGGGTTCAGTTAGAGCCAACGCCTGCACACACGCGCGTACGTGTATGAGAGAAACGCGCATCGCTCGGCCTCGACCTCCCACCGTAACTGGGAACTCCCCGAAATTTTCCTCCCCCTCGCTTCTACCATAGTTTTTTCCGTCATGGACGGCCCAAAGAATGTCATGCAGCTGCGTCTCTGGCCCGCCCAGGACGAAAAGCCCATTTTCTGTCATGATTTTTTGTCATAGAAGTAGGAGCCCACCACATCTATGATGATACCGGGTTTTGTCACAATTATCGTCATAGAAGTGTCATATGTATGACAGAAAAAAATTTCGTTCGGCCCAAAATGTCACGGATGTGTCTTTTTTTGTAGTGGTGATAATATGATCATTAGAGACTGATGGAAAAGTTTCAGCTCATTTTGATCATCCATGAGGGTACTTCCTTCACAGACAAGCAAATCTGAACAGAAACTTGAAAATTGCCAAGGAAGATTGGTTAGATGGATTGAGCTAATTTTTCGTATCCAAAGGTGATTTGTAATTGTTAATCACCCTGCCAAATAATAGCTCAATTGGAGTTAGGAATAAAGCATTTCCTTCGCAAAATTTCAGACAGGGCACAAACTTGCATTGGATCATGTGCTCAAATTATGATCTTTGGAGCATGGGTGTGGATGGAAAGGGTGAAGATATAGTAAGTACAAGCTCCACAAATTATGTGGGAATTTTCCCTGCTATAAAAATGGTAGTTCCTTTGGAAACTGACAGAAATGCAATATTGGATTAAAATAGGAAAAGGCAATTTTCCTTATTTAATTATGGCCAATATCTTTGCCAGAGCTTGGATTAGGCATAAATATCAACTCCACCAATTCTCAGGAATTTAGGAGATGACTAGCTAGGCCTTTGGATTTTATTCCTTAGAAAGGCAAGAAAAGGAATAAATCATAATTCAAAAATATTGCATTGGACTTAGCAATATTTTTGCATATCCAAGGTTCAGAAAGTTAGGAGGATCTCTGGGAAAAATTGGGAGGATCAACAGATCAAAGGAAATGATAGCTCCTTTGTAATCACAAAGGGCACATTCAAATTCCAAAAAATTGGAATTAGGGTTTGAGAGGGTTTGGGATGATGCAAATGAGGTCTTGCCCACTGAAAAAGACATGAGCAAGATTTTGAAAGGTTGAAAATGACAAAATTTCTCAGAGTCATCCAGCAAACTCAGGAGAAAATTTTGAAAATGAGTGCCAGGAGAGAATAACAGCACAAAAATTGATAACCCAATTTTGGGGCTCTTACAAATTACTAGAAAACGTCCTAGAATTAAAATTACCTCTATACGCATTATTACCAAAATTGTTCCTACCAACAAAATTCACATCCATAGATTCATTATTATTCTCAATCAAAGTGGACAAAGGCATATCATTAGGATCAGTAGGAGCACTCTTATTAGCAAACAATTTCATAAGTTCATCCATCTTTCCACTCAAAACATTAATCTCTTCAATCACATGAACTTTTTACTAGTAGTTCTTTCAGTGTGGCATTGAGAATAATTAACCATAATATTACCTAAGAGTTTGGTAGCTTATCCTAAAGTGATTTCCATAAAAGTGCCTCCCGCGTACGAATCTAAAAGATTTCTTGAAGCAAAATTCAATCCAGCATAAATTTTTTGTATAATCATCCATAAATCCAACCATGTGTAGGGCAATTACGTATCATTAATTTCATCCTCTCCCAAGATTGTGCAACATGTTCATGATCAAGTTGCTTAAAATTCATAATATCGTTTCTGAGAGAGATGATCTTAGCGGGAGGAAAATACTCAGAGATAAAAGCATCTTTGCACTTATTCCATGAATCAATACCATTTTTAGGCAAAGACGAAAACCAAGCTTTAGCACGATCTCTAAGCGAAAATGGAAATAGTTTAAGTTTAACAAAATCATTATCCACATCTTTCTTCTTTTGCATGTCAGACAAATCAACAAAGTTGTTTATATGGGTAGCGACATCTTCACTAGGAAGGCCAGAAAACGGATCTTTCATGACAAGATTCAGCAAAGCAGTATTAATCTCACAAGATTCAGCATCGGTAAGAGGAGCAATCGGAGTGCTAATAAAACATTATTGTTGGTATTGGCAAAGTCACACAATTTAGTATTATCTTGAGCCATCGTGACAAGCAAGCAATCCAACACACAAGAAAACAATTAACAGACAAAAGAGGCAAATTGAAAAAGAGAAGGGGAATGGAAAAAGAGGGCGAATAAAGCGGCAAGGGTGAAGTGGGGGAGAGGAAAACGAGAGGCAAATGGCAAATAATGTAATGCGAAGGATAAGAGTTGTGATGGGTACTTGGTATGTCTTGACTTGGCGTAGATCTCCCCGGCAATGGCGCCAGAAATCCTTCTTGCTACCTCTTGAGCACTACGTTGGTTTTCCCTTGAAGAGGAAAGGGTGATGCAGTAAAGCAGCATAAGTATTTCCCTCCGTTTTTGAGAACGAAGGTATCAATCCAGTAGGAGACCACGCGCGAGTCACCTCGTACCTACACAAACAAATAAGAACCACGCAACCAACGCGATAAAGGGGTTGTCAATCCCTTCACGGCCACTTGCAAGAGTGAGATCTGATAGAGATAATAATAATAAGATAAATATTTTTGGTATTTTTATGATATAGATTGAAAGTAAAGATTGCAAAATAAAATAGATTGGAAACTTGTATGATGGAGAATAGACCCGGGGGCCATAGGTTTTACTAGCAGCTTCTCTCAAGATAGCACAAGTATTAGGGTGGGTGAACAAATTACTGTCAAGCAATTGATAGAAAAGCGAATGATTATGAGAATATCTAGGTATGATCATGTATATAGGAATCACGTCCATGACAAGTAGACCAACTCCTGTCTGCATCTACTACTATTACTCCACACATCGACCGCTATCCAGCATGCATCTAGAGTATTAAGTTCATAAGAACGGAGTAACGCCTTAAGCAAGATGACATGATGTAGAGGGATAAACTCATGCAATATGATATAAACCCCATATTTTTAACCTCGATGACAACAATACAATACGTGTCATTTCCCTTTCTGTCTATAGGATCGAGCACCACAAGATTGAACCCAAAGCTAAGCAATTCTCCCATTGCAAGAAAGATCAATCTAGTAGGCCAAACCAAACTGATAATTGAAGAGACTGGCAAAGATAAACCAATCACACATAAAAGAATTAAGAGAAGATTCAAATGTTGTTCATAGATAGACTTGATCATAAACCCATAATTCATCGGATCTCGACGAACACACCGCAAAAGAAGATTACATCGAATAGATCTCCAAGAGAATCGAGGAGAACTTTGTATTGAGATCCAAGAGAGAGAAGAAGCCATCTAGCTACTAGCTATGGACCCGAAGGTCTGAAGTAAAATACTCACACATCATCGGAGGGGCCATGGAGTTGATGTAGAGGCCCTCCGTGATCAATGCCCCCTCCAGCGGAGCTGCGGAAAAGGCCCCAAGATGGGATCTCTTGGGTACAAAAGGTTGCGGCGGTGGAAATAGGGTTTCGTGGTGCTCTTGGATGTTTGTGGGTATATGGATATATATAGGAGGAAGAAGTAGGTCAGTGGAGCAACGAGGGGCCCACGAGGGTGGAGGGCGCACCCAAGGGGGGTGGGCGTGCCCCCTGCCTCGTGACCTCCTCGATTGTTTCTTGACATCCACTCCAAGTCTCCTGGATCACGTTTGTTCCAAAAACAATGCTTCCGAAGGTTTCACTCCGTTTGGACTCCGTTTGATATTCCTTTTCTGTGAAACACTAAATAGGCAAAAAAACAATTTGGGTTGGGCCTCCGGTTAATAGGTTAGTCCCAAAAATAATATAAAAGTGTAAAATAAAGGCCATTTACATCCAAAACAGATAATATAATAGCATGGAACAATAAAAAATTATAGATACGTTGGAGATGTATCACCCTTGGCCAAGACAGAGTGAGCGGGAGGCGGTGACATGCTAGCCATCTCCTTTGAATCTAGCGAACCCTCTGTCGAGGATCGCGGGGAGCTGTCATGGGCTGGACTACGATGGCATAATTTAAACATATTAATATTACAAAATGGAGAGGCCAGGCATTTGGACGTCCATAAGGTTTTTGGTACTTACGAGGCGGCCCGAGGCTTGGTCCGGGGCATTCGCTCCGGACTGCTATCGACATCCCACGCGGAGTTATCCGCAAGGGAGCCCTTCCCCCTCTTTGGCGCCTTCTCCTCCTGATACGTCTCCAACGTATCTATAATTTTTTATTGTTCCATGCTATTATATTATCAACCTTGGATGTTTTATATGCATTTATATGCTATTTTATATGATTTTTGGGACTAACCTATTAACCTAGAGCCCAGTGCCACTGCCAGTTTATGTTTTTTCCTTCTTTTAGAGTATCGCAGAAAAGGAAAATCAAACGGAGTCCAATTGACCTAAAACTTCACGAAACTTATTTTTGGACCAGAAGAAGCCCACGGAGTATCAGAGTTGGACCAGGAGAGTCCCGGGCTGCCCACGAGGGTGGGGGGCGCGCCCCCTGCCTCATGGACAGCTCGGAGGTCCACTGACGTACTTCTTCCTCCCATATATACACATATACCCTAAAAACTTCAGGGAGCACGATAGATCGGGAGTTCCGCTGCCAGAAGCCTCCGTAGCCACTGAAAACCAATCTGACCCTTTCCGGCACCCTGCCGGAGGGGGAAATCCCTCTCCGGTGGCCATCTTCATCATCCCGGTGCTCTCCATGACGAGGAGGGAGTAGTTATCCCTCGGGGCTGAGGGTATGTACCAGTAGCTATGTGTTTGATCTCTCTCTCTCTCTCGTGTTCTTGAGGTGATACGATCTTGATGTATCGCGAGCTTTGCTATTATAGTTGGATCTTATGATGTTTCTCCCCCTCTACTCTCTTGTAATGGATTGAGTTTTCCCTTTGAAGTTATCTTATCGGATTGAGTCTTTAAGGATTTGAGAACACTTGATGTATGTATTGTGTGGGATAACCGTGGTGACAATGGGTTATTCTATTGATTCACTTGATGCATGTTTTGGTGATCAACTTGCGGGTTCCACCCATGAACCTTTGCATAGGGTCTGGCACACATTTTCGTCATGACTCTCCGGTAGAAACTTTGGGGCACTCTTTGAAGTACTTTGTGTTGGTTTGAATAGATGAATCTGAGATTGTGTGATGCATATCGTATAATCATACCCGCGGATACTTGAGGTGACATTGGAGTATCTAGGTGACATTAGGGTTTTGATTGATTTGCGTCTTAAGGTGTTATTCTAGTACGAAGTCTAGGATAGATTGAACGGAAAGAATAGCTTCATGTTATGTTACTACGGACTCTTGAATAGATCGATCAGAAAGAATAACTTTGAGGTGGTTTCGTACCCTACCATAATCTCTTCGTTTGTTCTCCGCTATTAGTTACTTTGGAGTGACTCTTTGTTGCATGTTGAGGGATAGTTATGTGATCCAATTATGTTATTATTGTTGAGAGAATTTGCACTAGTGAAAGTATGAACCCTAGGCCTTGTTTCAACGCATTGCAATACCGTTCGTGCTCACTTTTTATCATTAGTTACCTTGCTGTTTTTATATTTTTAGATTACAAAAACCTATATCTAACATCCATATTGCACTTGTATCACCATCTCTTCGCCGAACTAGTGCACCTATACAATTTACCATTGCATTGGGTGTGTTGGGGACACAAGAGACTCTTTGTTATTTGGTTGCAGGGTTGCTTGAGAGAGACCATCTTCATCCTACGCCTCCTACGGATTGATAAACCTTAGGTCATACACTTGAGGGAAATTTGCTACTGTCCTACAAACCTCTGCACTTGGAGGCCCAACAACATCTACAAGAAGGTTGTGTAGTAGATATCACCTCCAAATTTGGGGAGGCCTCCCTTTTCTTCCTTCCCCCCAGGGGAGGAGTCGCTTTCTTCCTCCTCCTCGCCGTCGTCTTCGGCGGCCGAAGAGTGAGTCCCATCTTCGGACGTCACGTCCGAAGCGCCTTTTCGGCGAAGGCTACTCCGGCCCCCTTGGTTCTTGGCCTTCTTCTCCGGCACATCATAAGGCGCCGGAAACAACATCTTCGTTAGAAGCGGGGTTTCTTGGTCTTCGAGCAGCGGAGCCGGACAATTAATCTTCCCCGCTATGTCGATCCAGGCCTAAAATTTGATAGGAAGGCTTAGACTCCTTCTCAAGATATGCCAGTAAAGGCTATACCTTGAAAACATGATAGAACTTACCGAATTAGCCTGGCGTTTTAGGCTAAGCCCGCGATCCTCGGTCGTAGGCGGTGGTGTCCCGCCGGCCTTGAAGAGCACTTTCTAGGTGTCTTCGTGCATCGTGCCGAAGAGCTCTAGCAGCGTCTGGTGCTTGGCTGGATCGAACTCCCACAAATAGCAAGTCCGGCGTTGGCACGGAAGGATTCGGCAAATGAGCATAACCTGGATCATGTTGACAAGTTTGATTCTCTTGGTTATCATGTTCTGGACGCATGTCTGGAGCCCAGTTAACTCGTTCGAAGAACCCCAGGTTAGGCCCTTCTCTTGCCAGGAGGTGAGCCGCAGCGGAACTCCGGATCGAAATTCGGCGGCCGCCGCCCAGTTGGTGTCGTGCGGCTCGTTGATGTAGAACCACCCCGACTGCCACCTCATCACCGTCTCCACAAAGGAGCCTTCGGGCCATGTGACATTGGGCATCTTGCCCACCATGACGCCTCCGCACTCTGCTTGTTGACCTCTCACCACCTTCGGCTTTACATTGAAGGTCTTCAGCCATAGGCCGAAGTGAGGTGGGATATGGAGAAAGGCCTCGCAAACGACTATAAATGCTGAGATGTTGAGGATGAAGTTGGGGGCTAGATCATGGAAGTCCAGCCCATAGTAAAACATCAGTCCGCGGACAAACGGGTGGAGAGGGAATCCTAGCCCGCGGACGAAATCTGTGAGAAACACAACCCTCTCATGGGGCTCTCGGTTAGGGACAATCTGTCCCTCTGCCGGGAGACGGTGAACGATCTCCTTGGCCAGGTAGACGGCCAGATCTCCTTGATGACTTTCTTCTTAACAAAGGAGGCCATCCACTTGCCACCAGCTTCGGATCTGGACATGGTTGGAGTGCTTTCTCCGGCAGGGGAAGCTAGAGCTTGGGCGTTGGAGCCCAAGAATGGATGGGCAGAGGAAGAAGGCGGGGGTGAATGAGTACAAATCCTTATCCCCTTATAAAGGCCGCGAATGACAAACGCCTTCTTACTCGCCTTAAAACTCACCTACTCCCAAGGGCTGTGTAAACAACACGGTTGGGTTACCCACACCCGTATTGATGAGAATCCTGTAATAAGGGGACACGATCTCTGCTTTCACAAGACGTGCCAATGGCAACCATGTCTCGAAATGGGAGCAGCAGATGAAAAACGGTTCGAAGTTATGACCGGACAGATGTGATGTCATGTTATGAAAAGTTGTTAGCAGATTGGACTCGTGTAAAATTATATTCTCTCTGCGGTTGTGTGTGGTGTGTGTTACAGGTCCGGACACGTCGATACGTTCGAAGACTATTTTGGAGTTCGGAAGGAGGAACCCGCCTTGCAATGCCAAAGACAGGCCTACGCGTCGGATACCTTGTCATTGAAGCTAGGTTCAGGGGCTACTGAGGGAGTCCTAGACTAAGGGGTCCTCGGGCGTCCGGCCTATTAGACATGGGCCGAACTGATGGGCTATGAAGATACGAAGACCGAAGACAGCACCCGTGTCCGGATGGGACTCTCCTTGGCAAGGAAGGCAAGCTTGGCGACTAAATATGTAGATTCCTTTCTTTGTAACCGGCCTTGTGTAACCCTAGATCCTCCCGGTGTCTATATAAACCTGAGGAGTTAGTCTGGAGGACATACATTATCATAGCCATACAAGCTAGACCTCTAGGGTTTAGCCATTATGATCTCGTGGTAGATCAACCTTTGTAATACTCATATTCATCAAGATAAATCAAGCAAGATGTAGGGTATTACCTCCATAGAGAGGGCCCGAACCTGGGTAAAGCATTGTGTCCCCTGTCTCCTGTTATCATCGACCTTAGACGCACAGTTCGGGACCCCCTACCCGAGATCCGCCGGTTTTGACACCGACACCGACATCGTGGACATCTCCGATGATGGAGATTAGGTATGGTAGTATGTAGTATGTAGTAAGTTGGATTTCTATTGCATGCTTTGTATGGATTTAGGTTTTGAAATATGAGAGACTTCGATGCAGAGTGGCTAATTTGAGGCATGAACAGACAGTATCCGTGGATGCGCCCGGTCATGTCCGTGGTCGTTTGAGGGATTGGTTTTGTCAAGTCTGGACGGTTGTAGATGCTTTGGCCCTTTTGTGAAAGTTGAGCCAGATCTGACCCTTTTTCTATCATCGGGGGTCAACTGCGGTAGGGTATTCCAACCTACCGTCAAGTTCCCTGGTGGTAGGCAACTTATCCACGTCAGTGTAGTGCAGCATTACGGCCAAACAGGCTGGCGGTAGCTTGCGCAACCCTACCGCTGAGGTGCCCGGCGGTAGGCGTGTAAAAGCACTATATTTGATACTTATTTTTTTGTGATAGGGCGTGCACCCTTACCACCAAGGGCCTCGACGGTAGGCCATTATACCGTACCGCCATTGATCCCGGTGGTAGGAGAAGGATTAGATCTCGAAGTTTTTTCGAACCAGGGTTCGATCTGGTTCAACTTTTGTAAAAGGGTCAAAACACCAAATTTGGTCGCCAATGGAGCATCTACAACCGAATTGAATTTCTCAAAGGTCCATCTAGAACTTAGTTGAGACTTAACGGTCTCAGTCGAGTGACGCCGGCGTAGTTTTTTCACTACAAGCGGCACGACATGATGCTACAAATGGCGGGGGAAAATGTTGCAACAGTATGACAACAAATGCCACAAGCTGTTCTAATTAATATGCTATAGCCGTCAATGAAGGATGTTCCAACCAGTGAGATGGTGTGCTACAATCGATGAGGAATGACATGCCACAACTACCAAGACGGATGTTGTAATCGATAGGAAAAAATGTTTCAAATGAAGGGATAAAATGCCGCAACGTCGACTGAGATCCGAAAGAAATGCTGTAAATAATGGGACAAAATGCTGCAAGGTCAACTGAGACTTGGTTAAAACTCGGGGATAAATCTCAGTTGAGTCAGTTTTAGTAAGCCCATATCTCAAACCCTCTCTGAATATCCCATGGTCGTTGTGTGCACAAAAAATAAAAAAGAAGTCATCCAATTAGATTTCTTAGACGGCGACTGCTACAAAAGAACCAACTTATGTCCTAGAGAAATCAGTCGGCTCGTTAGCCGTCGGATCTTTCCCCCCTGCGTAGTCATTAGATCCAGTTAACGCAACACCCAGATCATCGTCCTCACGCCGGATCAATGCATACCCCTTTCGTTCTCCGGGCTGCAGCGACACAACAGCACGCACCCTCGCCCGCTGGAAAAGCATCGACCCTGACTCTTAGCCTCCATGCAGCATCGTCGGCAGGCCATGATACGTCCATTTTGCATCATGTTTTCCTACTATTATTTATAATGTTTTATGCATAATAATGCTTTATGGAGTAATTCTAATGCCTTTTCTCTTATAATATGCAAGGTTTACACGAAGAGGGAGAATACCGGTAGCTGGTATTCTGGACCTGAAAAAGCTACGTCGGGGCACCTATTTTGCACATCTCCAAATAAGCTGAAAATTAACAAAGAATTATTTTGGAATATATGAGAAATACTAGAGCAAATAACTACCAAAGGGGGCCACCTGGTGAGCACAAGACACCAGGGCATGCCAGGCCACCTAGGCCCACCCTGGTGGGTTGTGCTCAGCCCACCTCCGGTGCCATGTTCTGGTATATAGGTCATTTTGATCTAGAAAAAATAAGGAGATGACTTTTGGGACAGAGCTCCGCTGTCTCAAGGCAGAACTTGGGCATGAGCACTTTTGCCCTCCAGCAGAGCGATTCCGTCGGGGGAACTTTCCTCCTGCAGGGGGAAATCGAAGCCATCGTCATCACCAACAACCCTCTCATCTTTGCGAGGCCAATCTCCATCAACGTCTTCAACAACACCATCTCCTCTCAAACCATAGTTCATTTCTTGTGTTCAATATTTGTACCGGAACCTTAGATTGGTACCTATGGGTGACTAGTAGTGTTGATTACATCTTGTAGTTACTATATGGTTTATTTGGTGGAAGATTATATGTTCAGATCCATTTTGCTAATTAATACCCCTCTGATCTTGAGCATGATTATCATTTGTGAGTAGTTACTTTTTTTCTTGAGGTCACAGGAGAAATCATGTTGCAAGTAATCACGTGAACTTGATATGTGTTCGATATTTTGATGATATGTATGTTGTGATTCCCTTATGGTGTCATGTGAACGTCGACTACATGGAACTTCACCATCTTTGGAACTAAAGGAATGCATTGTGGAGTAGTTATTAGATGATGGGTTGCTAGAGTGACAGAAGCTTAAACCCTAGTTTATGCGCAACTTCATAAGGGACCAATTTGGATCCAAATGTTTAATGCTATGGTTAGATTTTATCTTAATAATTTTCTCATAGTTGCGGATGCTTGCGAGGGGGTTAATCTTCATAAGGGACCAATTTGGATCCAAATGTTTAATGCTATGGTTAGATTTTATCTTAATAATTTTCTCATAGTTGCGGATGCTTGCGAGGGGGTTAATCATAAGTAAGAACAACACCCATGCACCGGTCCACCCATATATCAAATTATCAAAGTAGCGAACACAAATCAAACCAACATGATGACAGTGACTAGATGAAATTCCCGTGTACCCTCCAGAACGCTTTGCTTATTATAAGAAATCGTTTTGGCATGTCCTTTGCCACAAAAGGATTGGGCTACCTTGCTGCACTTTATTTACCGTTACCGTTACTTGCTTGTTACAAATTATCTTGCTATCAAACTACCTGTTACCGACAATTTTAGTGCTTACTGAAAACCACTTGCCATTTACTTCTGCTCCTTGTTGGGTTCGACACTCTTACTTATCGAAAGGACTACGATTGATCCCCTATACTTGTGGCTCATCAAGACTTTTCTGGCATCGTTGCTGGGGAGTGAAGCGCTCTTGGTAAGTGGAAATTGCTAAGGAAAAATGTATACTATGTGCTGAAATTTATTGTCACTTGCTACTATGGAAAACCATCCTTTGAGGGGTTTGTTCGGGTATCTTCACCTCGACTAGAAGCACAATTAGTTGCCCCTCAACCTAGTGCACCTACTAAAAATATTGGTTATGAAATTCCTTCAGGTATGATAGAACAACTGCTAGCTAATCCTTATGTAGGAGATGGAACTGAACATTCTCATATGCACTTGATATATGTGGATGAAATTTGTGGATTATTTAAGCTTGCAGGTTTATTCGGAGATTAAGCTAAGAAGAAGGTTTTCCCTTTATCTTTGAAGGAAAAAGCATTGACATGGTATAGGCTATGCGATGATATTGGATCTTGGAACTGGAATAGATTGAAATTGTAATTTCACCAAAAAATTATCCCATGCATCTAGTTCATCGCGATCGGAATTATATATATAATTTTTGGCCTCATGAAGGAGAAAGTATCGCTCTAGCTTGGGAGAGGCTTGAGTCAATGTTATATTTGTTGGGAAATGTTGCATGGAAAACAAAAAATTTCTATGCACACGAAATATCTATCCATGGAGATGCATAGCAACGAGGGGGAGAGTGTGTCTACGTACCCTTGTAGACCGTAAGCGGAATCGTTTCTCAATGTTGTTGATGTAGTCAAACTTCTTCGCATTTCAACCGATCAAGCACCGAATGCACGGCACCTCCGCGTTCTGCACACGTTCAGCTTGGTGACGCCCCTCGCCTTCTTGATCCAGTAAGACGATGAGGTAGTTGATGAGAGTTCCGTCAGCACGACAGCGTGGTGACGGTGATGGCGAAGTGATCCTCGTAGGGCTTCGCCTAAGCACTACGAAAATATGACAGGGGGTCTAAACGGTGGAGGGAGGCGCCGCACATGGCTAAACAATTGTTTGGGGTATGCTAGGCTCCCCCACATATATATAGGTGGGAGGGGGAGGGGAGAGGCCAGGAGGTTCCCCAAGTAGGACCAAACCCTACTTGGGCTCCTCCCTAGCCGCACCCCCTGCCATATATGTCGGAGAGGGAAGGAAATAGAGGGGGAGAGGGAAGGAAGGGGGAATCCTGTTCCTCTCTTTCCTTTCCCTTGCCCTCTTTCCTTCTCCTCCTTGGCCGGCCCATAAGGGGGGCGCACCAGCCCCTTGTGGCTGGTGCGTTTCCCCTCTTGGCCCATAAGGCACATATCTTTTGACGGGGTGCACGGAACCCTTTCCGGTGACCCGATAAGTACCCGGTAACCCTAAAACACTTTCGGTGTCCGAATACCATCATCCTATATATCAATCTTTACCTCTCGGCCATGTAGAGACTCCTTGTCATGTCCGTGATCTCATCCGGGACTCCGAATAAAATTCGGTCACCAAATCACATAACTCATATATTACTATATAGTATCGAATGTTTAAGCGTGTGGACCCTATGGGTTTGAGAACTATGTAGACATGACCGAGACACCTCTCCGGTCAATAACGAATAGCAGAACCTAGAGGCCCATATTGGCTCCTACATATTCTACAAAGTTCTCTATCGGTCGAACCGTTATGACAATATACGTAATTTCCTTTGTCCATCGGTATGTTACTTGCCCGAGATTCGATCGTCGTTATCTTCATACCTAGTTCAATCTCGTTACCAGCAAGTCTCTTTACTCGTTTCGTAATACATCACCTCATGCCTAACTCATTAGTCTTTTTCTTGCAAGCTTATGATGTGTATTACTGAGAGGGCCCAGAGATACCTCTTTGATACTCGGAGTGACAAATCCTAATCTCGATCTATGCCAACTCAACAAACACCTTCGGACATACATGTAGAGCATATTTATAATCACCCAGTTATGTTGTGATGTTTGATAGCATACAAGCCATTCGTCCGTTATTCGGGAGTTGCATAATCTCATAGTCGAATGAATACGTATTTGAGATGAAGAAAGCAATGACAATAAAACTGAACGATCATTATGCTAAGCTAACGGATGGGTTTTGTCCATCACATCATTCTCCTAATGATGTGATCCCATTATCAAATGACAGCACATGTATATGGTTAGGAAACCATAACCATCTTTGATCAACGAGCTAGTCTAGAAGAAGCTTACTAGGGACACGATATTTGTTTATGTATTCACACATGTATTTAGGTTTGCGATCAATACAATTATAGCATGAATAATAAACCTTTATCATGAATAAGGAAATATAAAATAACAACTTTATTTTTGCCTCTAGGGCATATTTCCTTCAGTCTCCCACTTGCACTAGAGTTAAGAATCTAGTTCACATTGCCATGTGAATAACACCCATAGTTTACATCGCCATGTGATTAACACCTATAGTTCACATCGCAATGTGACCAACACCCAAAGGGTTTACCAGAGTCAATAATCTAGTTCACATCGCCATGTGATTAACACCCAAGAGTAATAAGGTGTGATCATGTTTTTCTTGTGAGAGAAGTTTAGTCAACGGGTCTGTCACATTCAGATCCGTATGTATTTTGCAAATTTATATGTCTACATTGCTCTGCATGGAGCTACTCTAGCTAATTGCTCCCACGTTCAATATGTATCCAGATTGAGACTTAGAGTCATCTATATTAGTGTCAAAGCTTGCATCGATGTAACTATTTATGACAAACTCTTTATCACCTCCATAACCGAGGAACATTTCTTTAGTCCTCTTTAAGGCACCTAAGGATAATTTTGACCCCTGTCCAGTGGTCCACTCCTGGATCACACTTGTACCCTCTTTGCCAGATAAGTGGCAATACACACATCAGGTGTGGTACACATCATGACATATCATGTAGAACCTATGGATGAGGCATAGGGAATGACTTTCATTCTCTCTCTATCTTATGCCGTGGTCGGGCTTTGAGTCTTACTCAACTTCACACCTTGTAATACAGGCAAGAACCCCTTCTTGGACTGAACCATTTTGAACTTCTTCAAATCTTATCAAGGTATGTGTTTTGTGAAAGTTCTGTTAAGCATCTTGATCTATCCCTATAGATCTTGATGCTTAATATGCAAGTAGCTTCACTGAGGTATTTCATTGTAAAATTCTTATTCAAGTATCCTTTTATGCTATCCAAAAATTCTATATCATTTCCAACCAATAATATGTCATCCACATATAATATCACAAATGCTACAGAGCTCCCACTCACTTTCTTGTAAATACAGGCTTCACCATAAGTCTGTATAAAACCATATGCTTTGATCACCTCATCAAAGCGTATATTCCAACTCCGAGATGCTTGCACCAGTCCATAGATGGACTGCTAGAGGTTGTACACTTTGTTAGCACCTTTAGGATCGACAAAACCTTCTGGTTGCATCATATACAACTCTTCTTTGAGATATCCATTTAAGGAATGCAATTTTGACATCCATTTGCCAGACTTCATAATCATAAAATCTGGAAATTGCTAACATGATTCGGACGGACTTAAGCATCACTTCGGGTGAGAAAGTCTCATTGTAGTCAACCCCTTGAACTCATCGAAAACCTTTCGCGACAAGTCAGGATTTGTAGACGGTGACATTACCATCAGCGTCACTCTTCTTCTTGAAGATCCATTTATTCTCAATGGCTTGCTGATCATCAGGCAAGTCGACCAAAGTCCACACTTTGTTCTCATACATGGATCTTATCTTAGATTTCATGGCCTCAAGCCATTTATCAAAATCTGGGCTCATCATAGCTTCTTCATAGTTCGTAGGTTCGCCATGGTCTAGTAACATGACTTCCAGGACATGATTACCGTACCACTCTGGTGCAGAACATGCTCTGTTCGACCCACGAGGTCCAGTAGTAACTTGATCTGAAGTTTCATGATCATCATCATTAGCTTCCTCTTAGTTGGTGTAGGCATCACGGGAATAGATTTCTCCGATGTGCTACTTTACAAATTTGAGAAGGTATAATTACTTCATCAAGTTCTACTTTCCTCCCACTTACTTCTTTCGAGAGAAACCCCTTCTCTAGAAAGGACCCATTCTTTGCAACAAAGATCTTGCCTTCAGATCTGTGGTAGAAGGTGTACCCAAAAGTTTCTTTAGGGTATCCTATGAAGACGCACTTCTCCGATTTGGTTTCGAACTTATCCGGCTGAAGCCTTTTGACATCAGCATCGCATCCCCAAAATTTAAGAAATGACAGCTTAGGTTTCTTGCCAAACCACAGTTCATACGGTGTCATCTCAACGGATTTAGACGGTGCCCTATTTAATGTGAATGCAGCTGTCTCTAATGCATAACCCCAAAACGATAGTGGTAAATCGGTAAGAGACATCATAGAACGCCCCATATCCAATAAAGTATGGTTACGATGTTCGGACACACCACTACATTGTGGTGTTCCAGGTGGCGTGAGTTGTGAAACAATTCCACATTGTTTTAAATGAAGGCTGATACGTCTTCATTGTATCTATAATTTTTGATTGGTTCATGAAAATATTATACAACTTTCACATATTTTTGGCAACTTTCTATATGATTTATTAGACTTACCTATTGATCCAGTGCCAGTTCCTTTTTTTGCATGTTTTTTTGTTTTGCAGAAAATCCATATCAAACAAAGTTCAAATGCGATAAAAATTCACGGAGCATCATTTTGGCATATATGTGATTTTTGGGAGGTGGAATCAACGCAAACGGGGGCCACAGTGCCTACAACCCACCAGGGCGCGCCCCAAGCCCAAGGCACGCCCAGGTGTCTTATGCTCTCCTTGAACGTCGGTTGGAGCTCTACTTCGGGCGCAAGGAAGCTTATATCCGTAAAAAAATCATGTTAAAATTTCAGTGCAATCGGACTTATGGATCTTCCGAAATATAAGAAACGGTTTTCGGCCAGATCTGGGGAACGCGAAACAGAAGAGAACGGAGAGGGAGATCCAATCTCGGAGGGGCTCCTGCCCCTCCTCCGTCATGGAGGCCATGGACCAGAGGGGGAACACTTCTCCCATCTAGGGGGGAGGCCAAGGAAGAAGAATAAGGAGGGGGCTCTCTCCCCCTCTCTCCCGGTGGCGCCGGAGTGCCGCCAGGGCAAGGATCGTGACGACAATCTACATCAACAATCTTGCTACCGTCCACACCAACTTTGTCCCCCTCTATGCAGCGGTGTAACACCTCTTCTCCCCACTGTAATCTCTACTTAAACATGGTGCTCAACTCCATATATTATTCCCCAATGATCTATGGTTATCATATGACATTTGAGTAGATCCGTTTTGTCCTGTGGGTTAATCGTGATTTTGGTTGGTATGATTGTATATTTTATTTATGGTACTGTCCTACGGTGCCCTCCGTTTCGCGCGAACGTGAGGGCCCCCCGCTATAGGGTGTTGCAATATGTTCATGGTTTCCTTATGCTGGGTTGCGAGAGTGACAAAAGCTTAAACCCGAGTAAGTGGGTTATGGCATATGGGAGTAAAGAGGACTTGATACTTAATGCTATGGTTGGGTTTCATGACCTTAATGATCTTTAGTAGTTACGGATGCTTGATAAGGGTTCAATCATAAGTGCATATGATCCATGTAGAGAAAGTATGTTAGCTCATGCCTCTCCCTCATATAAAATTACAAGAATGATTACCGGTACTCGTTATCGATTGCCTAGTGACAATTGACTTTCTTGTTAACAAAAGCTATCCACTTTTAATACCTTCAATTTATTCATAGTTTTATTCTACAAAGTACTCGTAGTTTTATTCTTGCAAAATAGTTTCATACTTGTTTTAGGTAAAGCAAACATCAAGTGTGCGTAGAGTAGTATCGGTGGTCGGTAGAAATTGAGGGAATATTTGTCCTACCTTTAGCTCCTCGTTGGGTTTGACCCTCTTATTTATTGAAGAAGGCTACAAACGACTTCACACATAAGCCTTATTATATTTTCCTCAAAATAGCCAACGTACCTACCTATTATGGCCCTTCCATAGCCATTCTGAGATATATTGCCATGCAACTTCCACTGCTTCCGTTTTGATGACTTGAGCATTCGTTGTCATATTCCTTTGCATGATCGTAAGATAGCTAGCATGATATTTCCATGGCTTGTCCATTTTTTGATATCGTTGTTATGCTAGATCATTTCTCATCCTGGTACACTGCTAGAGGCATTCATATAGAGTCATACTTTGTTATAGGTATCGAGTTGTAATTTTTATTTCTTTGGAGTTATAAGTAAATAGAAGTGTGATGATCATCATTATTCATTTTTAGAGCATTGCTCCAGTGAGGAGAGGATGATGGAGACTATGATTCCCCCACAAGTCGGGATGAGACTCCGGACAATGAGAGAGAAAAAGAAAAAAAAAGAAAAAAGAAAAAAAGAAAAAGAAAAAAAGAAAAAGAAAAAAAAGAAAAAGAAAAAAAGGAAAAAATATAAAGAAAATAAAGAAATAAAGAGAGAAGGGACATGCTAGTTCCACACTCGTGCTTCAAAGTAGCACCATGTTTTTCATATGGAGAGTCTCCTATGTTGTCACTTTAATATACTAGTGGGAATTTTTCATTATAGGATTAGATGCACACCCATTTAGTTTTCATGATGAGCTTTCATACACTTATAGCTCTTAGTGCATTCGTTGCATGGCAATCCCTACTCCTCGCATTAATATCAATTGATGGGCATCTCCATAGCCCGTTGGTTAGCCGCATCGATGTGAGACTTTCTTACTTTATTATCTTCTCTATATTTACCCCTATCATCATACTCTATTCCACATGTAGTGCTATGTCCATGGCTTGCTCTCATGTATTGCGCGAGGGTTGAAAAATCTGAAGCGCGTTAAAAAGTATGAACCAATTGGTCGACTTGTCATCGTGGTCGTGCATGATAAATACTTTGTGTTAAGAAGACAAAGCATGATAAGACTATATGATTTTGTAGGGATAGCTTTCTTTAGCATTGATATTTTGAAAGACACGATTGTTTTTTGGGATGCCTAAGAATTGATGTCTTTATGTCAAATTATACACGATCATGCACTCCCACCTACCTACAATACAACCTTGCAAATGGTTGTGGCAGAGTAGGTGCACTATGAAGATCAAGGTGTTTGGGTGGCTGTTATTCTTTAACAGACTAAACACCAAGGATATGCTAGTTCAAAGACATTGGCATTCAAGCCAAGATGACAATCTCTGTCTCATTTGTAGTGAGCTGGTGTATGAGGATAGAATCCATCTGTTTTTTAATTGCACGTTCAGTTGTAGAGTCTGGAGCTACTTGGGCATTGATTGGTCTGGAGGCTCCGATATACTGCAATATATCATGCATGCTAGATCCAGCTTTAGGCACCCTTTCTTCTTTGAAGTTATGCTAACACTAGTAGAAAAAGGACCTAATGTGAGACACATTAGTCCCGATTTGATTTTGATCCGGTACTAATGGTACCATTAATGCCGGTTCAAACGACTATGCATTAATGCCGGTTCTTGTTGAACCTTTAGTACCGGTTCATGCCATGAACCGGTACTAAAGGGGTTGTGGCAGGCTGGCATCAGGCCGGGGCCCCACGATCACCTTTAGTACCGGTTCATGGCACAAATCGGTACTAAAGGGCTATCCTTTAGTACCGGTTCGTGCCACGAAGTGGGACTAAAGGGGTCTGACCTATAGTCCCGGTTGGAGACACAAACTGGGACTATAGGGCAATTTTCAAACTCTACCCCCCCTGTGTATCGCCATTTCAGTTTTGAAAAAATCAAAAGAAAATGAAAAACTTCAAAAAATAAAATCCTTCGAGAGGTAGTTATATTACTACATCTACTAGTTAGGAAAATTTGAAAACTTAAATCTGGACATGTTTTGCAAAAAGTGTAGGGAAAATGTAAAACAGCTATAACTTTTGCATACGATGTCGGAAAAAAACGTATAATATATAAAAAAATTGAGCACGAAAATCCGCATCCGATGGAGACCGCCTATGGCCTGTTTGCAATTTTTTAGAATCCTCAAATTCCAAAAGGAAAAAAAAAGATATGGTCAAATTTCAGTTTTTTAAAAAAATTGGGTTAAATCTGGTCAAACTACTTATTCAAGAAGTATTAATGTTACTACATAATTATTCAAGAATATAGTGTTACTCAATAATTATTTCAATTTTTTGAATTTTGGTCAAATCTGGTCAAACTATGGTTAAACTGTGGTCAAACTATGGTCAAACTTATTCAAGAAATATTAGTGTTACTAAATAATTACTATTTTTAGAATAATAGTTTCAAACTCAAACAGTGAAACATGTGACCTAATGCTCAAGCTAAACTGCTGAGGGTTAATAGGATTGACAGCTTACATTTGTCAGGAAAACAATAAGTGCATACTTGGAATGTAGGGGGAATAGAACTCCGAAGTTAAGCGTGCTCAGGCTGGGGGAGTGAGAGGATGGGTGACCGGCCGGGAAGTTAGGTGATTTGAAATGAGTGATCCACACTTGAGCAGTTAAGAGAGGTGATTGGAGACTAAATCATCAAATAATTCAGAAAAATTAAAAACCGAAAAAAAATCAAAAAAAATTTCCAAAATTTTCAAAAAAAAAAGTTTAAAAAAAACCTTTATTACCGGTTGGTAACACCAACCGGTACTAAAGGTCCCCCATACCAGGGCGCGAGCTCACGCCATGTGGGGGCACTTTAGCGCCGGTTCGTGCCGAACCGGTACTAAAGGGGGGGCCTTTAGTGCCCACCCTTTAGTGCCGGTTATGGAACCGGCACTAAAGGCCCTTACGAACCAGTTTTAAAGCTCCGTTTTCTACTAGTGTAACAACAGCCTAGAATATTTGGATTTTAAGAAATGGCAGAACCTTCAGAGTTGAGAGAGCTACTTTCAGTGCTTGGAAGTGTAAATTCATCCATGATATTTCATTGCTTGCTCATAGGGTGAATGATTGTATTAAACCAAAACTCTTCGCTTGGGTTGATTCTTTGTTGTAAAGCAGGTAGGGATGTTTAGTCATAGGTAGGCTCTTGTCTTTTTTTCTTTGTATAGTCTGTATTTTGCTTGTACAGTTCTGTTTTCCTTAATAAAGGGCTGTGGGGCTTTGCCTCACAGTAAATATTCAAAAAAAATTGTACACTATTGCTTTGAATCACTTATGTCTTAATATTCATGCCATGACTAGACATATGATCAAGTTTATGCTAGGTAGCATTCCACGTCAAAAATTATCTTTTTTTATCATTTATCTACTCGAGGACGGGCAGGAATTAAGCTTGGGGATGCTGATACGTCTCCATTGTATCTATAATTTTTGATTGTTTCATGCCAATATTATACAACTTTCGCATATTTTTGGCAACTTTTATATGATTTATTGGACTAACCTATTGATCCAGTGCCCAGTGCCAGTTCCTCTTTTTTTTGTTTTTTGCTTCATAGAAAATCCATATCAAACGAAGTCCAAACATGATAATAATTTACAGAGAATTATTTTGGAATATATGTGATTTTGGGAGGTGGAATCAACGCAAACGGTGGCCCAGAGTGCCCACAACCCACCAGGGCGTGCCCCAGGCCCCAAGCGTGCCCAGGTGTTGTATGCTCCCCTAGAACGTCGGTTGGAGCTCTACTTCAGGTGCAAGGAAGCTTATATCCAGAGAAAAATCGTTTTAAAATTTCAGCGCAATCGAAGTTACGGATCTCCCGAAATATAAGAAACAGTTTTCGGCTAGATCTGGGGAACGCGAAGCAGAAGAGAACAGAGAGGGAGATCCAATCTTGGAGGGGCTCCCACCCCTCCGCCGCCATGGAGGCCTTGTACCAAAGGGGGAACTCTCCTCCCATCTAGGGGGAGGCCAAGGAAGATAAGAAGGAGGGGGCTCTCTCCCCCTCTCTCCCGGTGGCGCCAGAGTGCCGTCGGGGCAAGGATCATGATGGCGATCTACATCAACAATCTTGCTACCGTCCACACAAACTTTCTCCCCCTCTATGCAGCGGTGTAACACCTCTTCTCCATGTTGTAATCTCTACTTAAACATGGTGCTCAACTCCGTATATTATTTCCCAATGATCTATGGTTATCCTATGATGTTTGAGTAGATCCGTTTTTCCTATGGGTTAATCGTGATCTTGGTTGGGATTGTATATTTTATTTATGGTGTTGTCCTACGGTGCCCTTCATCTCACGCAAATGTGAGGCCCCCCCACTAGAGGGTGTTGCAATATGTTCATGGTTCGCTTATGGTGGGTTGCGAGAGTGACAGAAGCTTAAACCCGAGTAAGTGGGTTATGGTGTACGTGAGTAAAGAGGACTTGATGCTTAATGCGATGGTTGGGTTTCATGACCTTAATCATCTTTAGTAGTTGTGAATGCTTGCTAGGGGTCCAATCATAAGTGCATATGATCCAAGTAGAGAAAGTATGTTGGCTCATGCCTCTCCCTCATATAAAATTACAAGAATAATTACCGGTACTTGTTATTGATTGCCTAGTGACGAATGACTTTCTTGTTGACAAAAGATATCCACTTTTATTACCTAGCAATTTATTCATAGTTTTATTCTTGCAAAGTACTCGTAGTTTTATTCTTGCAAAATAGTTTCATACTTGTTTTAGGTAAAGCGAATGTCAAGTGTGCGTAGAGTTGTATCAGTGGTCGATAGAACTTGAGGGAATATTTGTCCTACCTTTAGCTCCTTGTTGGGTTCGACACTCTTATTTATCTAAGAAGGCTACAAACTATCCCCTATACTTGTGGGTTATCAAAGGCCAAACTCGTAACTGAAATATTTGCCTCCGCGACCAGATCGTAGAAACTTAATTTTCTTGTTACGATGATTCTTCACTTCACTCTAAAATTCTTTGAACTTTTCAAATGTTTCAGATTTGTGTTTCATTAAGTAGATATACCCATACCTACTCAAATTATCTGTGAAGGTCAGAAAATAATGATACCCGCCACGTGCTTCCACACTCATCGGACCACATACATCGGTATGTATTATTTCCAATAAGTCATTAGCTCACTCCATTGTTCCGGAGAACAGAGTTTTAGTCATCTTTCCCATGAGGGATGGCTCGCAAGTATCAAATGATTCATAATGAAGTGATTCCAAAAGTCCATATGGATGGAGTTTCTTCATGCGCTTTACACCAATATGACCTAAAGGGTAGTGCCACAAGTATGTTGCACTATCATTATTAACTTTGCATCTTTTGGCATCAATATTATGAATATGTGTATCACTATGATCGAGATTCAATAAACCATTCACATTGGGTGTATGACCATAGAAGGTTTTATTCATGTAAATAGAACAATAATTATACTTTGACTTAAATGAATAACCGTATTCCAATAAACATGATCAAATCACATTCATGCTCAACGCAAACACCAAAAAATATTTATTTAGGTTCAACACTAATCCCGAAGGTAGAGGGAGTGTGCGATGGTGATCATATCGACATTGGAATCACTTCCAACACACATCGTCACCTCGCCCTTAACTAGTCTCTATTTATTCTGCAACTCCTGTTTCAAGCTACTAATCTTAGCAACTGAATCGGTATCAAATACCCGGGGGCTACTATTAATACTAGTAAGGTACACATCAATAACATGTATATCAAATATACCTTTGTTCGGTTTGCCATCCTTATTATTAGCAAAGTATTTGGGGCAGTTCCGTTTCCAGTGACCATTTCATTTGTAGTAGAGGCACTCAATTTTAGGCTTGGGTCTAGCTTTGGGCTTCTTCATGGGAGAGGCAACTTGCTTGCCATTCTTCTTGAAGTTCCCTCTCTTTCCCTTTCCCTTTTTCTTGAAACTTGTGGTCTTGTTAACCATCAACACTTGATGTTATTTCTTGATTTCTATCATCGTCGATTTCAGCATCGCGAAGAGCTCGGGAATCATTTTTGCCATCCCTTGCATATTATAGTTCATCACGAACTTCTAGTAGCTTGGTGATAGTGACTAGAGAACATTGTCAATCATTATGTTATCTGCAAGACTAACTCCCACTTGATTCAAGCGATTGCAGTACCCAGACATTCTAAGCACATGCTAACTGGTTGAGTTATTCTCCTCCATCTTGTAGGCAAAGTACTTACTAGAGGTCTCATACCTCTCGACACGGGAATGAGTCTGAAATACCAATTTTAGTTCTTGGAACATCTCATATGCTCTATGGCGTTCAAAACATTTTTGAAGTCCCAGTTCCAAGTCGTAAAGCATGGCACACTAAACTATTAAGTAGTCATCATATCGAGCTTGCCAAATGTTCATAACATCTGCATCTACTCCTGCAATAGGTATGTCACCTAGCGGTGCATCGAGGACATAATTCTTCTATGCAACAATGAGGATAATACTCAGATCACGGACCTAGTCCGCGTCATTGGTACTATCATCTTTCAACTTATTTTTCTCTAGGAACATATCAAAAATATGGGAGCTATATTGCGAGCTATTGATCTACAACATAGATCTGCAAATACTATGAGGACTAAGTTCATGATAAGTTAAGTTCAATTGATCAAATTACTTAAGAACTCCCACTTATATAGACATCCCTCAAGTCATCTAAGTGATACGTGATCCAAATCAACTAACCCATGTCCGATCATCACGTGAGATGGGGTAGTCATCAATAGTGAATATATCTATGTTGATCATATCTACTATATGATTCACATTCAACCTTTTGGTCTCCAGTGTTCCGAGGCCATGACTGTACATGCTAGGCTCGTCAAGTTTAACCCAAGTATTCTGCATGTGTAAAACTGTCTTACACCCATTGAATGTGAACGTAGAGTCTATCACACCCGATCATTACGTGGTGTCTCAAAACGACAAACTTTCGCAACGGTGCATAATCAGGGAGAACACTTTTACCTTGAAATTTAATGAAGGGATCATCTTATAATGCTACTGCCGTTCCAAGCAAAATAAGATGCATATAAGATAAACATCACATGCAATCAAAATATGTGACATGATATGGCCATCATCATCTTGTGCTTTTGATATGCATCTCCAAAGCATCATCGTGATCTCCATCGTCACCTGCTCGACACCTTGATCTTCATCGTTGCGTCGTGGTCGTCTCGCCAACTATTGCTTCTACAACTATCGCTAACGCATACTGACAAAGTAAAGCAATTACATGGCGTTTGCACTCCATACAATAAAGAGACAACCATAAGGCTCCTGCCTGTTGCCGATAACTTACAAAACATGATCATCTCATACAATAATGTTTATCACATCATGTGTTGACCATACCACATCACAACTTGCCCTGCAAAAACTTGTTAGACATCCTCTACTTTGTTGTTGCAAGTTTTACGTGTTTTCTACGGGCTTATAGCAAGAACCGTTCTTACCTACGCAAAAACCACAACGGTGATTATCAAGTTTGATGTTTTAACCTTCTTCAAGGACCGGCCGTAGTCAAGTTTGATTCAACTAAACTAGGAGAAACAGACACCTGCCAGCCACCTTTATGCAAAACTAGTTGCATGCCTGTCGGTGGAACCGGTCTCATGTGCGTGGACATGTAAGGTTGGCCTGGGTCGCTTCATCCCACAATACCGCCGAATCAAAATAAGACGTTGGTGGCAAGCAATATGACTATCACCGCCCACAACTCTTTGTGTTCTACTCGTGCATATAATCTACGCATTGACCTGGCTCTGATACCATTGTTGGGAAACGTTGCATGGAAAAAAGAAAAAAATTCTATGCACACGCAAGATCTATCCATGGAGATGCATAGCAACGAGGGGGAGAGTATGTCTACATACCCTCGTAGACCGAAAGCGGAAGCGTTTCTCAACGCGGTTGATGTAGTCGAACTTCTTCGCATTTCGACCGGTCAAGTACCAAACGCATGACACCTCCTCGTTCTGCACACGTTCAGCATGATGACGTCCCTCGCCTTCTTGATCCAGCAAGACATCGAGGTAGTTGATAAGTTCCAGCAGCACGACGGCGTGGTGACGGTGATGGTGAAGTGATCCTCGCAGGGCTTCGCCTAAGCACTATAAAAATATGACCGGGGGTGTAAACGGTGGAGGGGGCGCCGCACACGGCTAAACAATTGTCTGGGGTGTGCTAGGCGCCCCCCACATATATATAGGCGGGAGGGGAAGGAGAGAGGCCAGGAGGCGCCCCAAGTAGGACCGAATCCTAGTTGGGCTCCTCCCTATCCGTGCACCCCCCTGCCATATATGTCAGAGGGCAAGGAAAGAGAGGGGGAGAGGGAAGGAAGGGAAAACTTATTTATTCTTAAATTTCCACCCTCAACGGATGGCTCGAGATCCTATTTCACTCTTTCCTTTCCCTTCCCCTTTTTCCTTCTCCTCCTTGGCCGGCCCATATGGGCGGTGCAGCAGCCCCTTGTGGCTGGTGTGTTTCCCCTTCTGGCCCATAAGGCCCATATCTTTTGCCGAAGGTGCCCGGAACCCCTTCCGGTGACTCGATAAGTACCCGGTAACCGCTGAAACACTTCCGGTGTCCGAATACCATCGTCCTATATATATATATATGTACACACACACATAAACACTATTCTGATCACGGGATCAGAATAATATTCTGATCACAACCTGACCTGCCCCGCTAGTAGTACGTTGAACTTCCCTGTGAACGAGGTTGAACTTCCGCCAACATTGCCCAAATGGGCTTGCGATATACCGTTGGAAAGCTATGGACCCCAATATCATGACCCAACTTAATTTTTTAGCAAAATATAAGCGGTTTAAGAGCAGTTTTGAAAACCTGTTTTTCTTCGCACAAAAAACGTGAATTGTATTTTCGTTCACATTTCTAAACCGTTTATCGGAATGAGGCATATAATATGGCGTTGGAAATCTGCTACAAAACCGCTCCTTCCACATGATGAAAGTTTTCTCTAATTCCCTATGGTTAAAGAGTAATTTAAAAAAACGTAAAATTTCATAAACCGAACAGCTGAGTTCCTTTTTTCGATGTCATTTCTAAACGGCTAATCCAATGGAGGCATATGATATGGCGTTGGAAATCTTATGAAAATGCGCTACTTTTTAATCTTGAAAGTTTTTTTCTAATTTTGAATGGTTTAAGAGTAATTTAGAAAATGGTCCAAGTCCTACCGAGTTCGTATTTTCAAGCTAATTTTTTAACCATGCGCCCGTATGCAGCAAATGATATGGCGTTGGAAAGCTTGAACAAATGCAAAACTTTTTGGTATGTATTGTTTCTCCCAATTCTTTACGGTTTTAAGTCAGTTTCGAAAATGGAAAAAACGTATTTTCGCCGTAATTTGTACAAACTTTACCGGAATTGGGCAAATAATATACTGTTGAAAAGCTATGGAAAATGCGAAACTTTTTCATGTTGATGGTTTTCTCTAATTCTTAGGCGTTTTCAAGTAATTTCGAAAATGGCGGGATCATTCGTTCTACCTCTATCGCGAAACAGATTCTTCGAAAATGCACCGCATGAAGAACCTGAACTTTCAGCATTTGTACCTGAACTTCACTCTGTTTTCGACGTGCTTTTTTTTGCTCGCAGATCTCCATCCACTCCCCGGAATTCAACGAGTGATATACCGATGGAAAGCTGCTATAAACATGCAACTTTCCCGTGTCGATTATTTTATCATACTCGCGATGGTTTTAAAAGTTTTTCATCTGAAATTCATTCAGTGTAGTAGTTGAACTTCCTGCTCTTTTCACATTGAACTTCTATGACATATTTTTCCTTTGTAATTTTCTCATCCATTTTCGTCAGTGTTACCCAAATGATATTCCTTTTGTACAAACCTTCTCACAATAATTTTTTTAACTTTCTTCGACCGAGGACTTGGACTTATAACAACAAAACTTTTAGCCTTTGTTTTTTTATTCCTTTTTAATACAAAATGCACACCGTGTAATACGTGAACTTCTAGAAGTTATCAATCTGAACTTCTCTAGGTTACGTGAATATATCTGAGTTTTTTTTATGATTTTTAATCTGATTTTCTTAATCCTTTTTTATGAAATTTTGAAGCGGTCTATTATTAAAAGTTGAACTTCTTGTTATTTAATTTCTGAACTTCTTGTTTCCATTCTTTAATAACGAGAAAATCTGAGTTTTCTATAATCATCAAACTTCTCCATCTTTTTAATATGGACTTCCTGGTTTTATTTCTTAATCTTCTTTCATGAAATTTTGAGGCCCTCTATTATTAAAAGTTGAACTTCATGTTATTTAATTTTTGAACTTCTTGTTTTCATTCTTTAATAACGAGGAAAATCTGAGTTTTCTATAATCATTGAACTTCTATATCGAACCGCTCTAACTTTTTTATTTGAATTTATTTTATGTATTTGTAGAAATGTGAAAATTGTAGTTTCGTTAGAAATATGAAACTTCTTTGTTATTTTGAATTGAACTTATTTGTTTTATTCTTTAGTAACCGAAAAAACTTGCGTTTTTAATTAAATATCAAACTTCTCCATGTTTTTAAATTGAACTTCTTGGTTTTATTCTTCAGTAACGAGAAAAACTGAGTATTTAATGTACATTTAATTACTCTGTTTTTAAAAATTGAACTTCTTGGTTTAATCTTTAGTATCGGGGAAAATATTTTAATTTTTTTTGTTGTTTTCTTATTTTAATTTGAACTTATTATCTATTCTTTAGAACGAGAATCTAAGGTTTTTATCAACTTTAAACTTCTCTATTATTTTAATTTGAACTTCTTAGTTTTATTCTTCTGTAACAAGGAAAATCGAGTTTTTTGAAACTCTTTTGTTTTAAAATTTTGAACTTCTAGGTTTTATTTTTAATAATGTGAAACTTTTTGAAATTCTATAAGTATGTAAAAAATCTGATATATATATTTTTATAAAAGTCGAACCCCTTCCTTTTTTCAACTTGAACTTCTTAGTTTTTAGTTTTGTAGTCGTAGCATGAACCCCTTCCTTCTCTTGGTTTTCTAGAAGTACGTAGATATATTTTTTGAACTTCTTTCTATAGATTGTCAGCATGCATCTTTTTCTTCAAAACCAAAATCTCAGCACAAAGTAATAAGAAGAGAAATGGAGTATGAACACAAAGGTTCGTCGTGTCGGTGCTACATATACGTTGTATTAAGAAGTCAACCACTTTATGAACAACATTTTGTCATTTCTTATGCAAAAATTGCATATTCTTTCTGAACATCAATTCCAGATACACAAGAAAAAGAAAGAACTTTGGTCGGATGAGGGATCTTGCCCAAGTTTTTGCTACTCATCCAGATACACAAGAGAGAGATCCGTGCTTTGTATCCCGCTCCCTATGTGATCTACGAGAGGAAGGTCAGTATGCACGAGGGGAGAAGGTCACCTTTTGGACCTAGGGGCAAAGTTGTGCCCTTCCTGGGAAAGAAGGGCTCTCTCTTAATGCACGCGCATCTCAGCCTCATCACGGCGTCGTGGTCGGTGACGTGCAGCAGGATCGACGTGACCAGATGAGCTTGCCGGAGCAAGGGCTGGCGAGTTTTTGTAAGCTCTTCCCGTGGTCCTGAGTTGTTTGTTAAGGCACCGTCGCTGAAGTCCAAACCCACTGGGCCCTGAAGGACGGGGGCGACCTCGCGCCGGACAGGGAGGGCCATGCGCTGGGAAGAAGGAGAGTTGCGGCCTCATGGCGGAGGAAGGTAGGGCCGACAGCCTCGACCCGGAAATAGTTTGGATCGCCGACGTGCCAGGAGGAGGAGTCGGCCTCGCGACGGAAGTATGCAGGGGCCCGGCGTGCCGGCCTCGCACAGGAAGAGGCAGGGTCACCGGCAGGCCAGGAGGAGGCGGGGTGGGAAGGGGCGGCGGCGGCGGCCTCGCACCGCCGGAAGCAGGCAGGGGCGCCAACGGACTCGCACCACTTGGGGGCGGCGGCGCGCCGGGCGGAGGCAGGTCGGCGGTGCTGGCGCCAGGAGGAGGCGGGGGAGGCGGCGCCAGGAGGTCGAGCGACGGCGGCGGCGGTTCCGGGGGCTGTTGCCGACGGGTCAGTTGGTGGGAGGTGGGGATCGAGGGAGTGCGGGAGGTGGCGGTCGAGGGAAGTTGGCAGCAATGGGGATCGTTGTTTTTTCTTTGTTCAAGCGGGTTCGGGAGTTCGGGAACAACGAATCGGGCCTATATAGGGGTGATCGTGATCCAAATAACTATTCTAATCCTGGGATTAGAATAGTGCTGTCCTATATATATGTGTATATATATATATATATCAATTTTTACCTCTCAACCATTTCGAGACTCCTCGTCATGTCCGTGATGTCATCCGGGACTCTGAACAAAATTTTGTCACCAAATCACATAACTCATATAATACTATATCGTCATCGAATGTTTAAGCGTGCGGACCCTATGGGTTCGAGAACTATGTAGACATGACCGAGGCACCTCTCTGGTCATTAACCAATAGCGGAACCTGGATGCCCATATTGGCTCCTTCATATTCTACGAAGATCTTTATCGGTCGAACCATTATGAAAACATACGTAATTCCCTTTGTCCATTGGTATGTTACTTTCCCAAGATTCGATCGTCAGTATCTTCATACCTAGTTCAATCTCGTTACCGGCAAGACTCTTTACTTGTTCCGTCATACATCACCTTGTGACTAACTCCTTAGTGTTTTTCTTGCAAGCTTATGATGTGTATTTCTGAGAGGGACCAGAGATACCACTCGATACTCAGAGTGACAAATCCTAATATCGATCTATGCCAACTCAACAAACACCTTCAGAGATACCTATAGAGCCTTTTTATAATCACCCAGTTACGTTGTGACGTTTGATAGCACACAAGGCATTCCTCTGGTATCCGGGATTTGCATAATCTGATAGTCGAAGGAATATGTATTTGACATGAAGAAAGCAATAGCAATAAAACTGAATGATCATTATGCTAAGCTAACGGATTGATCTTGTCCATCACATCATTCTCCTAATGACGTGATCCCGTCATCAAATGACAACACATGTCTATGGTTAGGAAACCTTAACCATCTTTGATCAATGAGCTAGTCTAGTAGAGGCTTACTAGGGACACGGTATTTGTTTATGTATTCACACATGTATTTAGGATTGCGATCAATACAATTATAGCATGAATAATAAACCTTTATCATGAATAAGGAAATATAAAATAACAACTTTATTATTGCCTCTAGGGCATATTTCCTTCAATATTCATGCCCCAATCATAGGCTCTCTAGAGAAATTATTATTCAGAACTTTTATGCTTGGTTTTCTCATGATGATTAATCCATGCTCGATACCTCTTATACTGGTTCTTTTATGAAGAAGACTATTGAATTTAGGTGGGATCTTTTAGAAAGAGTTAAACGCAACTCTGAAGATTGAGAACTCAACAATGGTAAAGAATCAGGTATTAAGCTTGAGTTTGATTGTATTAAATATTTTATGAATAACGATGCTTTTCACAAGTTTATCACTAAATATGAACTTGACTCTGAGATAGTAGCCTCCTTTTGTGAATCATTTGCTACTCATGTTGATCTCCCTAAAGAGAAGTGGTTTAAATACCATTCCCCTATTAAATAAGAAACTAAAGAATCGGCAATAGCTAAAGATGAAACTATTATTTACAATGTTGATCCAGTTGTGCCTACTGCTTATATTGAAAACCCACCTTTCCCTGTTAGGATAAATGAACATGCTAAGGTTTTCAACTATGGTTCGCAAAAGTAATATTAAATCACCTAGACCCTCAAAAAAAATCAAAATAGAACCTATTGTTGCTATGGTTAAAGATCTCTTAGTAGAAAATATTGATCGACATGTTATTTACTTCTGTGATGAAGCTACTATAATTGCTAAGCCCGATGAAAAAGATAAACATAGGCTTGTTGTTGGCATGCCTGTTGTCTCAGTCAAATAGGAGATCATTGTTATCATGGCCTATGTGATTTAGGTGCTAGTGTGTGTGCTATTCCTTTTACCTTATACCAAGAAATCATGAATGATATAGCACCCACTGAAATAGAAGACAAGATGTTACTATTAAACTTGCTAATAGAGGCACCATCACATCACTTGGGATCGTTTGAGATGTTGAAGTATTGCATGGGAAAATAAAATACCCTACTTATTTTCTAGTTCTTGGTTCCCCACAAGATGACTTTCGTCTACCTATCTTTGGTAGACATTTCTTGAACACTGTCAGTGCTACTATAGATTGTCATAAACAAACTCTCAGTGTTAGTTTTGGTGATGAGTCCCATGAGTTTAATTTCTCTAAGTTTAATAGACAACCTCATAATAAAGAATTTCCTAGTAAGGATGAAATAATTGGTCTTGCTTCTATTACTATGCCTCCTACTGATCCACTAGAACAGTATTTGCTAGACCATGAAAATGATATGCACTTGCCTGAGAGAAATGAAATAGATAAAATATTCTTTGAAGAACAACCTCTGCTTAAACATAATTTGCCTATTGAAAATCTAGGAGGTCCTCCTCCACCTAAAGGTGATCCTGTGTTTGAATTAAAACAATTGCTTGACACTTTGAAATATGCTTATCTTGATGAGAAAAAGATATATCCTGTTATTATTAGTGCTAACCTTTTAGAACATGAAGAAGAAAGATTATTCAAAATTCTAAAGAAGCACCGAGCTGCTATCGGATATAATCTTGATGATCTTAAGGGTATTAGTCCCACTATGTGTCAGCACAAGATTTATATGGAACCTGATGCTAAACCCTTTGTTGATCGCCAACGATGTTTGAATCCTAAGATTAAAGAAGTGGTAAGAACTAAAATATTAAAGCTTCTGGAAGCAGGTATAATCTATCCCATAGCTGATAGTAGGTGGGTAAGTCCCGTTCATTGTGTCCCTAAGAAGGGAGGTATTACTGTTGTTCCTAATTATAAAAATGAACTTATCCCACAAAGAATTGTCACTAGATATAGAATGGTAATTGATTTCAGAAAATTAAATAAAGCAAGTAGAAAAGATCATTACCCTCTTCCTTTTGTTGATCAAATGCTAGAAAGACTATGTAAGCAAACGCACTTATGTTTTCTTGATGGATATTCTGGTTTTTCTCAAATACCTGTTTCACAACCTGATTAAGAGAAAACCACCTTTACTTGTCCTTTTGGAACTTATGCTTATAGACCTATGAATTTTGGTTTATGAAATGCACCTGCTACCTTTTAAAGATGTATGACTGCTATATTCTCTAATTTTTGTGAAAAGATTGTTGAAGTTTTCATGAATGATTTCTCCATTTACATAACTTATTTTGATGATTGCTTAAGCAATCTTGGCTGAGTTTTGCAGAGACACGAGCAAACTAATCTTGTCTTGAATTGGGAGAAATGCCACTTTATGGTTAATGAAGGTATTGTCTTGGGGCATAAAATTTCTGAACAAGGTATTGAGGTGGATAAAGCGAAAGTTGATGCAATTGAGAAAATGCCATGTCCTAAAGATATTAAAGGTATTCGTAGTTTCGTTGGTCATGCTGGTTTCTATAGGAGGTTTATTAAAGACTTCTCTAAAATTTCTAGGCCTCTTACAAATCTTTTACAAAAGGATGTTCCATTTGTTTTTTATGATGATTGTGTAGAAGCCTTTGAAACACTTACAAAAGCCTTAACTTCTGCACCTATAGTTCAACCACCTGATTGGAACTTGCCTTTTGAAATTATGTGTGATGCTAGTGATTACGTTGTTGGTGATGTTCTAGGACAAAGAGTTGATAAAAAATGTTATCCATTATGCTAGTAAAACTCTAGACAGTGCTCAAAGAAATTATGCTACTACTGAAAAATTATTTTTAGCAGTCGTGTTTGCTTGTGAGAAATTCAATTCTTAAATTTTTGATTCCAAAGTAATTGTTTACACTGTTCATGCTGCTATTAAATATCTTATGGAAAAGAAATATGCTAAACCTAGACTCATTAGGTGGGTTCTTTTGCTATAAGAATTTGATTTGCATATTACTGATAGAAAAGGAGCTGAGAACCCCGTAGCTGATAACTTGTCTAGGTTAGAAAATATTCTAGATGACCCACTACCTATTGATGATAGTTTTCCTGATGAACAACTAGCTGTAATAAATGTTTCTCATAACATTCCTTGGTATGCTGACTATGTAAAAGTGCAACTATCCCTGGGTGGTTTTGGTAATTCCTAACAACATATGGCTCATTGAGCTAATACTATTTCAAGATAAATATTTGAGGAAAGCTCAATGATTGGCAATGTGGACCCCTCAAAATGCTACGGACAAAAGATTGGCTCAAGCTCTAAAGCTCAAGACTCTACATTTTACCTTTTAGTGATCCAAGATCACATTGAGTCCATAGGAAAAGCCAATACTATTAAAAGGGGATGATGTGTTGCTTAATGGGTTACTTGCTCAAAATGCTTAGTGATATGCTCCAAAACCCTCAACTACTTTCTCATATCCACATATGTCCCAAACGAAAAGTCAAACTTGGCCCCACCGAAACTTTCTATCCGGCGCCACCGAGTTCAGTTGACATAACCACTGCCACAAAACCCTAGTCTTTTCGGTCTCACTAATAAGGATCTCGGTCTCACCGAGATGGGATTGTAAACTCTCTATTTCCCTTCGTAACATTTTGGTCCAACCAAAATGAGCGATCGGTCCCACCAAGTTCACAATGCAAACTCTCTGTTTCCCCTTCGTAACGTTTCAGTCTCACCGAGATGAGCCAATCGGTCCCACCGAGTTTGCCTGACCAACTCTCTGGTTAGCTTATTACCAAAGTCGGTCTCACCGAGTTTATGTAATCGGTCTCATCGAGATTACGTTATGTCCTAACCCTAGTGAAATCAGAATCACCGAGTTGACATGTCGGTCCCTGTAGTCTATACCCTCGACTTAGGAGTAGCCTTGTGTTACCAATCTTGCCTTGTTGCGAGTGACAACACCATTCGCATCTTTCTTGTTCTTGAAGATCCATTTTGTTCCAATGGCATTATAGTTCTCCTTTGGTCTTGGCACCAATTTCCACACCTTGTTGCGCTCAAAGTTGTGGAGTTCATCATGCATGGCTTCAAGCCAATCCAAATCCTCAAGCGCCTCATTTACCTTTTGGGGTTCAATACAAGAAACAAACACATGATGTTCACAAAATTTTGTTAATTGTTTGCAAGTGGTTACCCCCTTTCTCAAGTTTCCAAGTACATTCTCCCTGGCATGTTTTTGATGCTTGAGATTGGAAGCAATCTTGGCATCTCGATGCTCCAATAGCTCCTCAATAGGGATTTAAGGACCATCATTTTGGTCATACTGAGCACTTTCTTCAGCTTGCTCTTGATTTTGAGCAACCCCATGATCTTGAGCTTGCTCGGAGTCATGAACTTTATCTTGGGCATCACTTGGTGTATCACCATCATCATGAGGTTGATCTGGCCCTTGATCTTGTTCACTAGGTTGAGGGCCTTCACTTTGTTCTTTGAAAGTGTGTGGGTCTAGTGTTGGTGATGGTTCCACTTACGTAGAACATTGTCCTTCACCTTCAATCACAAGGGGTTCCTCAATGAGGAGGATTTGACCAACTCCCATTCTTCTTATGGATTGGGGAGGAATTTCATCACCTACATCACAAAGAGCACTTTGCTCCACTTGGGAGCCATTATTTTCATCAAACGCCATGTTACACATCTCCCCAATGAGTCCATTGGACTTGTTGAGGACACAGTGAAAGCACAAGTGCTCCCTGGGTGATTTTGGTAATTAATGTCAACATATCTCTTGTTGGACTAATATTTTCATCTAGTATAATTCAGATGAGTTCAACAGTGGAGTGGCCTGGACAAGAGGATGTGGAACCCCTTCAAGATGCTAAGGACAAAGATTGGCAAAATCTCAAGACTCTTCATTTTCATTTTAGTGATCCAAGATCACATTGAGTCCATAGGAAAGCCAATACTATTAAAAGGGGGCGAGGTGTTTCTTAATGGCTTGCTTGCTCAAAGTGCTTAGTAAGCCCTCAACCACTATCATTTCCACATATGTCCCAAACCTAAAGTCAAACTCGGCCCCACCGATTTGATTTATCCGACGCCACCGATTTCACTTGACATAGCCACTGCCAGAAATCCTAATCAATTTGGTCGCACTGATGGGATCTCGGTCTCACCGAGATGGGCTTGCAAACTCTCTGTTGCCTGTTGCAACTATTTCGGTCTCACCAAGATATGCAGTTGGTCCCATCGAGTTTGCTTGACCAACTCTCTGTTTTGCTTATTACCAAAATCGGTCTCACCGAGTTTGTGTAATCGGCCAAATCGAGTTGTGGTTTTACCGTAACCCTAGTGCATCTGTCTCACCGAGTTGATCATATCAGTCCCACCGAAAACTCTAATGTTCACATTTTGAACCATATCGATCTGACCGAGTTTCTCGATTTGGTCCCATCGAGTTTGGTAAATTGTGTGTAATGGTTAGATTTTGTGTGGAGGCTATATATACCCCTCCACCCATCCTTCATTCATGGAGAGAGCCATCAGAATGTGCCTACACTTCCAACATTCATTTTATGAGAGAGAACCACCTACTCATGTGTTGAGACCAAGATATTGCAATCCAACCACAAGAATCTTGATCTCTAGCCTTCCTCAAGTTGCTTTCCACTCAAATCATCTTTCCACCAAATCCAAATCTGTGAGAGAGAGTTGAGTGTTGGGGATACTATCATTTGAAGCACAAGAGCAAGGAGTTCATCATCAACACACCGTCTATTACCTTTTGGAGAGTGGTGTCTCCTAGATTGGTTAGGTGTCACTTGGTTGCCTCCGTCAAGATTGTGGAGTTGAACCAAGAAGTTTGTATGCGCAAGGAGATCGCCTAATTCATGAAGATCTACCCTAGAGAGGCAAGTCCTTCGTGGGCGATGGCCATGGTGGGATAGACAAGGTTGCTTCTTCATGGACCCTTCATGGGTGGAGCCCTCCGTGGACTCGCGCAACCGTTACCCTTCGTGGGTTGAAGTCTCCATCAACGTGGATGTATGATAGCACCACCTATCGGACCCACGCCAAACATCTCCGTGTCTACATTGCGTTTGCTCCCTCCAAACTCCTCCCTTTACCTTCATGTGCAATGTTTTACATTCCGCTGCTATACTCTTAGACTTGCATGTGTAGGTTGATTGCTTGACTAGTGCTAAGTTGCTAAAATCTGCTAAGACATAAAATTGGGAAAAGGCTAGATTTTTATTTGGTCAAGTAGTCTAATCACCCCCCTCTAGACATACTTTCGATCCTACAAGTTGTATCAGAGCTTTGGTCTCCATTTGCCTTAATTTCCATAGCTTTTGGTGATCATATCCTTCGTTTCACAACCTAGGAGAGTATGGCGTCTAGCGAGGGAAATTACCACCGTAGAGGTCCTTACTTTGATGGTACTAATTTTGCTAGTTGGAAGCATAAGATGAAAATGCATATTCTTGGACATAACCCCGCCGTTTGGGCTATTGTGTGTATTGGCTTGCAAGGTGAATTCTTTGATGGGAGAGAACCGAACCGTGAAGCTACCACGGAAGAGTTGAAGATGCTGCAATACAATGCTCAAGCTTGTGATATTCTCTTCAACGGATTGTGCCCTAAAGAATTTAACAAAATCAGCCGTCTTGAGAATGCAAAGGAAATTTGGGATACTTTGACTGATATGCACGAAGGTACTGACTCCGTCAAGGAATCCAAATTGGATGTGCTTCAAAGTCAACGTGACAAGTTCAAAATGAAGGATGGTGAAGGTGTCGCTGAAATGTACTCTAGGCTTGCTCTCGTCACAAATGAGATTGCTGGCTTAGGAAGTGAAGAGATGACCGATATATTCATCATCAAGAAGATCCTAAGAGCCTTGGATGGAAAATATGATATAGTGTGCACATTGATCCAAATGATGCCCAATTACAAAAAGATCTCAAGCCAACGGAAGTCATTGGAAGAATTGTTGCTCATGAGATGTCACTTAAGGATAAGGAAGAGCTTCACAATAAGTCAAGTGGTGCTTACAAAGCCTCATGTGATGCTCCCACATCATCAAGTGAGAAACAAGCCTTCAATGAAGAATTGAGCCTAATGGTGAAGAACTTCAACAAGTTCTACAAGAGTAGAAGCAAGGAGAGAAGTTCCAAGTCAAGCTCCTACAATGAAAAAAGATCTTCAAGTCGTGAACGTAATTGCTACAATTGTGGAAGACCCGGACACTACTCCAATGAGTTTAGGACTCCCTACAAAAGAAGAGAAGATTCTCCCAAAAGAAGAAGTAGAAGAGAAGAAGCACCACCAAGAGAGAGAAGGAGTAGAGATGACCGTTATGAACGAAGAACATCACGGAGAAACAAGGATTCGGAAAGGAAGGACAAATCATCAAGGAGCTACACAAAATGAAGACATCAAGCTCATGTTGGTGAATGGGTATCCAACTCTGACTCCGACAATCAATCCGAGAGAAGTTATAACTCCAACTCGGAATATACTCAAGATGAAGGTGTTGCCGGTCTAGCACTTGTGTCAACCAACTCCTACGACATATTTGAGTCACAAAATGAAGGAATTGGAACATGCTTCATGGCTAAAGGCCCAAAGGTATCACACCCCGAGTATGTTGATTTCAATAGTGATGAAGATGATTTGCTAGGTGATGATGATTTACTTGTTGACAATTCTAGTGATGAAAACTATGATGAACTTGATATTAATCATGCTAATCAAGATAAAATGAATGGCAATGATAAGAAGGAGATTGAGCGTCTAACTAAATAACTAAACACTCTTTAGTTAGCTCATGAAACTACCTTGGAAAATCATCGAGAGCTTTTAAAGATTCATGAAAAGTTACGCTTTGAAAAGCTCAACCTTGAGCAAGTGCATGGCTTCTTAAAAGAAATAAATGATGATCTTCGCAAGAAAAGTTCCTCTTACATTGCCAAGTGTTTACTCTTGTCTACTTACATACCACAAGTTAAATCTAGCAACAAGAGTAAGAAAGATTCTTCTAGTAGTAACAATAATCATGCTAATCCAATGTTGTTGCTTCTAGTAGTTCTCTTGATTCCACTAATGATTCTCTTAGCCAAGTTACACTTGAGCAATAAAATAGCTTATTGAAGGGAATTATAGAGAAAGGTGTTTACAAGTGCCTTGCCGGAAGTAAGCAATTTGAGGAAATTGTACGCAAGCAAGGAAGGCACCAGAAGAATCAAGGAATTGGTTTTGAACGAAGGTTCAATGCCAATGGAGTTGAGTGGGAAGAAGATCAAAACCCCAAGACGAAGTTTGTTCCTCAACAAGAGAAGTATGGTCCTGCTTATTTCCAAGGAACACAATCTCAAGATGATCTTCCACCACAAGACCACAAGAAAAAAAAGGCAAGGACAAGCTTCAAGAGGAGATTGATGCATTTGAAGAAGCTCCCAAGGCCTTGGTCAAGTGGGTTCCCAAGGCTACATCAAGTTCCACTTCATCAAGTATGACTACAACTCCAAGGATTCCCATCAAGATGGTGTGGATCCCTAAGAAAAAGAACTAGAGAGTTCTTGAGGGTGACTCCACCAACATACTTCACTCATATCTTTTGGCAAGGACATGTGCAAACAACTTCCATATCTTGCACTAGTTCAAGGAGTCACAAACCCTCTTGTTAGTAAGACAAGGGACAAGGTAACCTAATGCTTTCATGGACATCATATTATGTGAACATCACTCTATGTCTATGGATATCCTTGTTTGTTCCTTGCGGGACTAACCCATGTAGGTATTGAAAGTGCAATTCACTCCAATGGATTGCTCCAAATGATCTACATCAACATTGAGCATCTACATGTTCAACACCTACATGAAGTAATCATCGACAAAACCCAAGGTTAGTTCATCCCTCTTAGGGGGGATATCACAACTAGGGGGGCTTTACTCTAATCAATTGAGCTAAAGCAACTCTAATGGTGCGAACACAACAATGCTTTATGTAAAAGTGGCAACCCCACTTGTGCTTAAACGATGAGTATGACCTATGATCAAATGTTCTCATTTGACTCCTCAATCAATGTACTCATATATAGATGACTGAGGGAGTCCTGGATTAGGGGGTGTTCGGGTAGCTGGACTATACCTTCAGCCGAACTCCTGGACTATGAAGATACAAGATTGAAGACTCTGTCCCGTGTCCGGATGGGACTTTCCTTGGCGTGGAAGGCAAGCTTAGCGATGTGGATATTCAAGATCTCCTACCATTGTAACCGACTTTGTGTAACCCTAACCCTCTCCGGTGTCTATATAAACCGGAGGGTTTTAGTCCGTAGGACAACTTCATCATACAACAATCATACCATAGGCTAGCTTCTAGGGTTTAGCCTCCTTGATCTCGTGGTAGATCTACTCTTGTACTATCCATATCATCAATATTAATCAAGCAGGACGTAGGGTTTTACCTCCATCAAGAGGGCCCGAACCTGGGTAAAACATTGTGTCCCTCGTCTCCTGTTACCATCCAGCCTAGACGCATAGTTCGGGACCCCCTACCTGAGATCTGCCGGTTTTGACACTGACATTGGTGCTTTCATTGAGAGTTCCTCTGTGTCGTCGCTTTTAGGCCCGATGGCTCCTTCGATCAACAACAACGATGCAGTCCAGGGTGAGACTTCCCTGGACAGATCTTCGTCTTCGGCGGCTTCGCACTGCGGGCCAACTCGCTTGGCCACCTTGAGCAGATCGAAAGCTACGCCCCTGGCCATCAGGTCAGGTTTAGAAGCCTAAACTACACGGCTGACATCCGCGGGGACTTGATCTTCGACGGATTCGAGCCACAGCCAAGCGTGCCGCACTGTCTCGATGGGCATGATATAGCTCTACCGCCGGGCAGCGCTTGGGAGGCCACACACGCACCGGTTCCGACCATTGATTCCGAGCCTACTGCGCCGATCGAGGATCAGCGGTTAGACGCTGCCTCAGGGGCTGCGATCTCAGAGGCGATCGAGCCGAACTCCAGCCCCGCACTCCGCATGGCCCGTGACTCCGAAGAGCCGGATTCCTCTCTAAACTCCGTGCCCCCCGCGCCCCCGCCGATCGAATCCGATTGGGCGCCGATAATGGAGTTCACCGCCATGGACATCTTTTAGCACTCGCCCTTCGGCGACATCCTGAATTCTCTAAATTCTCTCTCTTTATCAGGAGAGCCCTGGCCGGACTACGGTCAGCAAGGTTGGGATACGGACGATGAAGAAATTCAAAACCCACCCACCACCCACTTCGTAGCCACTGTCGATGACTTAACCGACATGCTCGACTTCGACTCCGAAGACATCGACGGTATGGACGACGATGCAGGAGACAACCAAGAACCAACGCCTATAGGGCATTGGACAGCCACCTCATCTCACGATGTGTACATGGTGGATACCCCTAAAGGAAGCAACAACGAGGAAAACGGGGAGGGGGATCGATCTCTCGAAAAACAATCAAAGCGTCGGCGTAAACGCCGACCTAAGCCCCGCCTCGATAAAGACCCAGCCATAGAGCAGGATGAGCCGGTAGACGACGAGCATGCCTTAGAGCAACCGTCCCAACAAGATAACCCGGATAGAGAAACCGAACATTCCTCCCACGGCGAAAATGGCATTCCGGACGACCCTACGCCGGACAAGCCCACGAAGCAGAAGAACCTCCACAAACGGCTCGTTGCAACCGCACGCTGTCGGATTTCAGGTTCCGGCAGACCCTTGAGGTTCGAACACTGGGGTGCGCGCGGAGATTTCGCCTCCTACCTACCTGCACCCCTCCGCCATGCTAGGATCTAAACTAAGGAAAGAACAACACAAGAGACACACGGTTTATACTGGTTCGGGCCACCGTTGTGGTGTAATACCCTACTCCAGTGTGTGGTGTGGTGGATTGCCTCTTGGGCTGATGATGATGAACAATACAAGGAAGAACAGCCTCGCGAGGGTCTGTTCTTGGCTGAGGTGATGAACTGCTGGGAGGAGTTCAGCCACCTCTCTCTCTCTCTCTCTCTCTTTTCGACCCTTCTAATGAGCCTCTTCCTTCCTCTTTCTCATCCTCTTTTTCTCCCTCTAGCTATGTGGGTGGCTGGTCCTATTTATAGAGGCCCTGGTACACTTCCCAAATATTGAGCGGGAAGGGAGCCAACAATGGCAGGCTAATTTGAAGGGGGACAACAAGTATCAGCTATCCTGACAAAAGTAGTCTTCGCTTGCGCAAAGCTCTGGTGATGACGCCGTCTTGGGCTCCACGGTGACCTCCGTGTCGTAGTCCTCCTGGTCTTGGTCTCGTTGCACCAAAATGGCAACCTTTGCCTGATGCCTCGGTACTCCGCGGCTGCGCTTGCCCCCTTTGCACCAAAGAGGAAAGGAGGACGCTGCGCGGGCTGGCACCCGCCTGGCGCCCTGAGTTCTCATGGCTTGTGTCCTGGGCACCTCGTGAGGTACCCCGCCTTGATCTCTCCGCCTCCTCGTGAGCCATCCTGACGAGGCCGTGCCTGAGGAAGCTTCACGTCGTCCGCCCCGCGAGGCTTGGCCCCTCGCGAGGGTCTCGGGTTGTTGGTGAAGATGGGCCGTGCTGGGCCCCCCTTTGAGCCACACCGCAGGCCGCAGGCAGGCAAGTCTGGGGACCCCCGTTCCCAGAACACCGACAGTAGCCCCCGGGCCCAAGGCGCCCCCAGACTTGGCCGTGCAGGGAGGCGGAAGGGCAAGGGCGAAGCGCCGCGGGCCCTAACAGCCTACGGCCTTGGGTGCTGCGTGGCGGTTGACTGGACGTGGGCGCCTCAGTAACTGCGCGAGTTGATAAAGGAGTGGCATCCGCCTAGGCCCTGCTTCTTGCTTTCTCCGGTTGCTGATCAGATCCCCTTTCTTGCACCTCTCCTTCCTTCCTCCGAGATTTCCAGATCTGCTCTGACCGCGCGGCCTAGGGAGCCATGGCGCCTCGTCAGCCCCCGGCCGTAGCTTGGTACTCGTCTGCCCTGGACTCGCCGAACGTGTCGGAGGCGGGCCTTGCCCGGTTGCGCCGGATGGCGACGGCGTGGGGCATTGACGGGGAGAAGGTGTTCAAGGCCGGCTCCGCCACCCCTGAGGGTCAAAGGAGCACCTTCTATCCGCTCTTCGTAAGTGCCATTGTTGCTGGCCTGGTGCCTCCCTTCTCCGAGTTCTTCTTCTATGTCCTCCGCCATTACAAGCTACAGGCTCTGCATCTCCATCCCAACTCCGTCCTTCTCCTGGCAATCTTTGCTTATTATTGCGAAGCACATGTTGGGGTGCAGCCCTCAGTGGCCTTGCTGCACCACTACTTCTACCTCCGGACCTCCCGTGGGACTGCTTCCGCGTGCGCGAGCTTCGTCGCGTCCGGCAGCGCCATTGCCATCACGAACTCTGGGAAGAGGATTGAGGGCTTCAGGAGCAAGTGGATCTTGGTGGATGCTGGGCGCATCCACCCTCGGCTGATCCTGCCCATGGAGCAGCCCACGAGCTCCAGCGACTGGGGTCGAGCGGGGCTCACGGATCCCCGCGCGAAAATGTTGTTGGAGAGGATGGATGCGGATCTGAGGCCGACCGACATGGCGGCGGCGAAGCTGACCGGCGCGTCGCTGCTGAGGGAGTTCCTGGAGCACCGGCTGGCTCCGCTTTGGCAGTACTCGCTTCCAATGTGGAGGCCTCGTCCGAACCCCGCGGCCTTGGCCGCCGGAGACCTGGCTGCGGTTCTCCAATCTCTGGTCGGGGGCAATGTGGCGAGGCTGGAGGGCGCTCCTACGCCCTTGTTCCTCCGCAACGACTGGGAGCGGGTGGTGAAGTCCATGCCCGTCTTCAACGGGGATGGGCCAGTGCCCCTGGAAGCTCCCGAGGAACCGGTGGACGTGCCCTCCGGCGACTCCAGCGAAGAGGAAGAGGGAGGGGAGCGCGGAAGAGGACCTGACTCCGAGGCGACTGACGGAGAATCAAGGGCTCCCCTCCCCCGGCGCAGGTCCCGCGTTCTCCGCCTCTCTCCAAATGATGACGACGAGGATGACGACGAAGACGACGACGAGCAGGACGGCGGGAGCTCGCCCCCGATCCCGAAGAAGGACAGGACCGGGCTGATCTCCCGCGGGTCTCCCCCGGCCCCGGGGCGAACCGCAGACGCACCTTCTGCCTCCAAGCTTCCCGAGGTTGACCCTTCCAGCCGGCTTTCAGGCTTCAAATTTGGCCGGAGGCCGCTTGAGCTCATTGGCGACGACCCGTAAGCATTCAATTCTTGTCTTTATCTCTTGCTCTGCTTCTGAGGCTTGATGTACGCATCTTTGGATAGGTTGGCGCCCGCAGCAAAGAAGCCGAAGGGGGCTCCCAAGGTTCCATCCTTGGCGGTACTTCTGCCCGCGAAGGAAGGTGACCGCGACGCACAGGCTTCTCCTGCCCAGTCGTCCTCGCGAGGTCTGGCTGAGCCGGCTAGGGCGAGCTCAGCCCCCGCATCCCAAGTGGCTCCCGAGGTGCTCTTGCCTGCCGCCGCCACTACAGCTTTTGGGGCGCGACAGACTCCGCCTCAGGATGCCGCGGTTGCGCTGCCGCCTTCTCCTCCTACTCCACTGGCCGCTATCTCTCCGACTCCTTCTGCCATTCTGGATCGTGCTGTTGCTGAGCTGGACCGACTGCGGCAGGATCTTCTTGGCGCCGACCCCCGCTTGGTGGCCGAGCGTTTGGAGCTGGCTTTTGGATGGGTTCGCTCCGACGCCTCGATTCGGGCGGCGCTGATCCAGGCCTCGACGGCATGCGATGAGGAGAAGCAGGCCGTCTTGGAGGCGAAGGCTGCCCGCGATGCAGCCTTGGGGGAGGTGGTCGACGTCCGCGGTCGCTGCAAGGCGCTAGAGGACGAGCTGCAGGCCTGCGGGATCGGCTCGCGGAAGAGGTCTGCCTTCGCCAAGAGCAAGAAGAAGGCGTGAAGGCTCGCAAGGCAGCCGTCGAGGGCCAGGAGGCCAAGCTCAGGAAGCGCCGCGACCGCCTAAGCGCGCTGGAGCAGGAGTTGGGGGCGAGGAAGGCCGAGCTGGACGGCAAGGCCCTGATTCTTGCTGAGGACCGCGCGGCCTTCACAGAGTTGGAGGCGAAGGCTCGCTCCTCGCTGAGGACGCTTTATGACAGCGGCCTGGAGAGCCCGCTGGCCGGCGCCGAGGACGGCCCCGCCAAGCTGCTTCCCTTCCTGGTTCACGCTCTTGAAGATGTCACCCTTGGCCTTGGCCCCACGGCCGAGGCCGAGGCGCGTGTCCTGTCTTCTGCAGCACTGACGCGGGTCCTCACCCACATCTACCTTCGCGATCCCGGTGTCGACCTCGACAACCTGCTGGAGCCAGTGAGCGATGAACATGCCGCTGCCGCTGCCGAGGCCGTGAAGGGTCGCGCAGAGGCTCTGCTGGGGAAGTTCCGGGCCTTCAGCACCAAGCCGGAGCAAGGCGCTGCCGACCCCGCTGCTCCGTGAGGCGAACCCGCTCCGCGCTGCTCCCCCGCCGCCAAGTGACTCCGTCGTGGCTCCTGTCCTGCTTTTAATTCCTGCACACGTATCATGCCTTGTGGAGGCATTTAAACTTGCGTTTGGCATTGAAATAACAGTGTGGACTGTAATATTTGCTTTTGAATTCCTTGAGATTAGCGCTTTTCCTTCCTACTTGCTTACGTTCTACACCAGTAGAGCCCGGCCCCGCGCGTACCTCACCCAGCAATAGTCCCAACCGGAAACCAGGACGGGACCAAGGAGTGAGGGGCTACGTGACAAGTTAGGCTCCTGAGTCGCGATGCTCAGGAGTCCCCCTTGGCGCATGAACAACAAGTAGGGAGGTGTGATGCGGGTGGATCCACCGTTCTACGTCTGCAGAGCCCGACCACGCGTGTGCCTCACCCAGCGATGGTCCCGACCGGAAACCAGGACGGGGCCACGGAGTGAGGGGCTACGTGACCAGTTAGGCTCCTGAGTCACGATGCTCAGGAGTCCCCCTTGACGCTCAAACGGCCTTCGTACCTTGGCTCCGCTCAGGGAGAGACGCGCGGCGAATCAGGCCCGGGGGGACCTGGCCGGGCGGCGTGCGTCTGGGTGCCCCCGTGCCCAGCCCCCTCACGCGGCACTCCCGAGGGGAGGCGTTACGATGAGGCTAGACACTGAGCTCTGGGCTCCCTGAGGTTGATGCGGCCCGGGGGCCACCCTCAGTTGTTTATCACCAGCGCGGAGCATAGTGCTACCGTATGTGTACGGGCATAGCCGCTCCTCGGCAGTGTCATCAGCCAGCGCGGAGCATGGTGCTTCCACTGGTACGTGGGAGGGGGCCCCCTCCGGGAGGAGCCCCCGGGGCATGTACAGCCCTGCCCTGACACGTGGCTGGCACGGTAGGGCCTGGCGAGGTGTATCGGGGCACCCGTGAGCTAGCGCGGGACTCACGGGGCCCTACCTCTAGGCCTGTTGCGCCTGGCACTGGGCCTTATCTTGTGATGTGTCCCTGCAAATTTGGTTAGATGTCGGCACTCTACGTCCTTGGGTCCCGGCCCTCGAGCTGGTCTCAACCGTCGCTGGTATGCCAGGTCACGATGCCATGGACAAGGCCAGATGGTGAGGGCTGGAGAGCCAGTAAGAGCCCTGAGTCGCGATGCTCAGGTGCCCCCCTTTAACGTGCAAGTGGTCTGCATGGAGGAGAAGAGGTGCCGTGGACCGGCATCAAATAATCAAGCATGGTGGGTCTAACGCATGATCGGAAATAAACGCAAATGGGATACATGCCACTGGACCTGGCCCGAGCGGCTTGGGGATCATGCAGCCTGAGGGGCACCCCCAACAAGGTAAGCTAACAACATGGAATAAAGGGATACACGCCGCAGGGATGGACCCACGCGGCCTGGTATTAATGCAGCCCTGGGGGCGCTCCCAGCTGGAAATGAAATTAAAAGATGTCACCTGATGATGTTGAGGACGGAGGGGTGTTGGTGTAGCAGGCTCGGGGGGCTGCGGGAGCCGATCCTCATGAGCCCCCAGGCCCAGGGGCCTCGGGAGGCTCCGGAGGCTCCTCGCGGGCCATCTCCATCTCTGCCAGGGCTGCGGAACACCTAGCCTCTTGTGCCTCCGTGATGCCCCTCATGAGGCGTTGGTACGCGTCAGCCGCGTTCGGCAAGCCGTAAGGCATGCGAACGTAGCTGTGGGGTGGACCTCCGCAGCGCCCCACTCGCAAGGGCCAGAGGTGCTCCAGAGAGACGACTCGGTTGAGCCCTGGTATGTTGATGTAGATGCGCAGCCCACCATCCTCGCCTAGATGGGGGGCCACTACTATTGGTAGGCGGCGGGCGCCTCTCATGACTCTTGACTCCTGTAGCTCCTGAATGGCCTTGCTGACGAACTCCTGTGGGTCTGGATCTCCTTGCCTTGCTCCTTCTTGAGGGAAATGTGCTTCAAAACATGCCTCCATGTAGTGCCCAAGCGCCTCCCTCGTGACCCTAGCTAGGTCGGTGGCCCTCCAGGGGAGAGCCCCCGAGCCCTGCCCGAGGAGGGCGCCGGGCGTGCTTTCCTATGCGATGGAGGGAGGCTCCCCCTGGGCAGGCGCGGGCCCAGAGGGGCCTGCCTCCTGAGTGGTCGAGCCGGACAATGTCTTCTTCTTCTTGGGCGTGGTCTCGGGAGGCCTCCTGCTTCCACGATCCGGGTCTTCCAGTGATGTGGCCTGAAAGGCTCGTTCCAGGGAACACACCGCGTCCTTCTCTTCACAGGGCACCGTGATGACTCCGCCACTTCCTGGCATCTTGAGGACGTTGTAGCCGTGGTGAGTTACGGCCATGAACTTGGCCAGCGCTGGGTACCCAAGGATGGCGTTGTACGGCAGGCGAATGTGAGCGACGTCGAAGTCGATGAGCTCGGTGCGGTAGTTGTCGCGTGCCCCGAAGGTGACAGGGAGGCGGACCTGCCCAATCGGGACCGTGGAGCCGTCAGTGATACCGGAGAAGGGCTTGGTTGGCTGAAGCTGGCTGTAGGGCACTTGGAGGTTGTTGAACGTCTCCACGGACAGGACGTTGAGCCCTGCCCCGCCATCAATGAGGGTCTTGGTGACCACCACGTTGTTGATGATTGGGGAACAATGCATCAGGAGGACTCCGGCTGTTGCCGCACACTTGAGCTGATCTGCTGAGCTGAACGTGATGGCGCACGCCGACCACCTGAGAGGGCGTGTGGCTTCGAGTCTGGGGAGTACTGCATTCACTTCGCGGGTGAACTGCTTGAAGATGCGCTGAGAGGCTGGGGCTTGAGCTCCGCCCAGGATGCAGGCGATCGCGCGCGGCTCCTGGAAGCCCCCAGGCTCCTCGTCCTGATGGCGGTCCTCGTTTCTCCTTGGCTGCGGCGGCAGCGGTGGGAGGCCTGCATTGCCTAGCGGGCGATCCTCGCGAGGCTGATCCCTCCAGTCTCTCTCGCGAGGCTGATCCCTCCATCCTCTCTCGCGAGGCGGGTCTTGCCAGCGATCCTCGCGAGGTTGGTCGCGCCACCCTTGGCGCAGCCCACGGTCTTCCCAGCGTCCTGCGTTTCTTCCTCCTCCTCGATCGTAGCCCTGGTCACCGCGGTCGGGGCGACGGACGATCCTTCCTTCACGCACAGCTCAGAGTTCTTGGCATTCGTTGGTGTTGTGGGTGTGGAGGTCGTGGTACACGCAGTACCGGCTGCCCTTGGGAGGTTCGGGCTGTTCTCTGCCCCGCTTGGTGTGTGGTTCTACCGCGAGCACTGCAGCCCCCTTGCGCTTCACATCCTTGGCCTTGAGCTTCTTCTCTTCTGTGTCTGCGGCAGGAAGCTCAAGGAGGGAGAGACGCGCCTCCTCAGCCCTGGCGCACTTGTTTGCCAAGTTGAACAGCTCCAAGGAAGTGCACAGGTCTTCATGCATCGCTAGCTCCTCCTTCATCTTGACGTCGCGCACGCTGTCGGAGAAAGCTGAGATGATGGCCTCCTCAGTCACCTTGGGGATCTTGAGGCGTGCATTATTGAAGCGCTGGATGTACTTCTGTAGGGTTTCCCCGGGTTGTTGCTTGATGCGGCGCATGTCGCTCACGGTGGGTGGCCGGTCGCGAGTACCTTGGAAGTTCGTGATGAAGCGGGTGCGCATCTCTTCCCAGGATGAGATTGTGCCTGGAGCCAGGTTCAGGAGCCATGTGCGGGCCCCGTCCTTCAGCGCCATGGGAAACCAGTTCGCCATGACCTTCTCATCTTCGTTGGCAGCTTCGATGCCCAGCTCGTAGAGCTGGAGGAACTCCGCAGGGTCGGCCGTGCCGTCGTAGCGAGGAGGCAGGTCTGGTTTGAACTTGCCGGGCCACGTGACGCTGCGTAGTTCGGTGTTGTAGGTAAGGCAGCCTGCTGTGGCCACGGGAGGCCTTGGGTGACGGAGAGCCTGGTCTTGCATGTCCCCACGCACTGGAGCAGGGGGATGGTCGTGGCGTGCTGGAGTAGGGAGCGCCCGGGAAGCTTCTGGCGGGCGAGGGACTTCTTGGCAGCTCTGTTCTTGCTGCGCTGGCACCTGACAGAGCGGGTTCCGCCTAGGGGCCATGCGCCTTGGAGACATGGCGTCATCTTGAGGAGGAGGCAGCCGGGGCGCCGCCGGAGCCTCTTCGCCCGCGCGGGGCGGGGTGCGGTGCAGCGGAATGGACGGCATGGAAGAGCCCCCTGCAGCGCGGACGAGCTCGGCGACGCGGTCGAGCCATTCCTCGTAGACATCGTCGACGGGACGGTAGCGTAGGAGCTCGTTTACCGCGATGAGTGCAGCCTAAGCCTCCATGGGCGCGCGGAGCACGCGGGACGAAGATCCAGCTGGGGCGAGCAAGGGAGTTGCGGTGCGGCCGTCTTGCCGCACGGACGGATGCTAGGACGATGCTTGCCGCTCGTCCCCCGCCGGGCCGGTGGCGGCGTTGACGGCAGGTGACGGGGAACGACGTGGATGCCCGCCGACAAGGGCCGTCTGGGCGACGCGGGAAGCGAGTGCGGCCAGGCGCTCGGCGCGGGCCTGACGAGCGTCAGACATGGGCGTGACAGTCGGAGGAGAACGGGGCGGTGGAAGACGAATTCCGGCGCACCCCTACCTGGCGCGCCAAATGTCGGATTTCGGGTTCCGGCAGACCCTTGAGGTTCGAACACTGGGGTGCGCGCGGAGATTTCGCCTCCTACCTACCTGCACCCCTCCGCCATGCTAGGATCTAAACTAAGGAAAGAACAACACAGGGGACACAAGGTTTATTCTGGTTCGGGCCACCGTCGTGGTGTAATACCCTACTCCAGTGTGTGGTGTGGTGGATTGCCTCTTGGGCTGATGATGATGAACAATACAAGGAAGAACAGCCTCGCGAGGGTCTGTTCTTGGCTGAGGCGATGAACTGCTGGGAGGAGATCAGCCACCTCTCTCTCTCTCTTTCGACCCTTCTAACGAGCCTCTTCCTTCCTCTTTCTCGTCCTCTTTTTCTCCCTCTAGATATGTGGGTGGCTGTTCCTATTTATAGAGGCCCTGGTCCTGTTCCCAAATATTGAGCGGGAAGGGAGCCAACAATGGCGGGCTAATTTGAAGGGGGATAGCAAGTATCAGCTATCCGGACAAAAGTAGTCTTCTCCTGCGCAAAGCTCTGGTGATGACGCCGTCTTGGGCTCCACGGTGACCTCCGTCTCGTAGTCCTCCTGGTCTTGGTCTCGTTGCACCGAAATGGCAACCTTTTCCTGATGCTTCGGTACTCCGCGGCTGCGCTTGCCCCCTTTGCACCAAAGAGGAAAGGAGAATGCTGCGCGGGCTGGCACCCGCCTGGCGCCCTGAGTTGTCATGGCTTGCGTCATGAGCACCTCGTGAGGTACCCCGCCTTGATCTCTCCGCCTCCTCGTGAGCCAGCCTGACGAGGCCGTTCCTGAGGAAGCTTCGCATCGTCCGCCCCGCGAGGCTTGGCCCCTCGCGAGGGTCTTGGGTTTGTGTTGGTGAAGATGGGCCGTGCTGGGCCCCCCTTTGCGCCACGCCGCAGGCCACAGGCAAGCAAGTCTAGGGACCCCCGTTCCCAGAACGCCGACACATGCAGCCTGAAAAAGCAGAAGCGGAAGCTAAAGACTGCGGAAGATGCACTCAGGATCAGATGGAGTAAAGTAATCAATACTGCAGACAAATACGGCGGCAGTCGCCGCACTAAAAGCTATCCGAGGAGAAAACTACTGCCTGAATTCGACGAGGAGGCCTTAGAGCCCTCGCATTCAAAAAGTAAGAAAGCCACACGGTCGGATAGACGACCCCAGGGCCAGCTTAAAGCGGCAATCAGCGCCGCACTTAAGCCGGTATGCGACCCACTTAAGGATTCACATCATGGCCCAGCCAGGTCCATTTACGGGCCAAGAAAGCAAGCTCTCGTAAGCTACGCAATAAAGCCATTATCAGAATACGGCACACCCAAATACAGGGGTGCCGCACACCCCCTATGTTTCACCGATGAGGTCCTGGATTATGAATTTCCAGTGGGATTCAAACCCGTAAACATAGAGGCATATGATGGAACAACAGACCCTGGAGTCTGGATCGAGGATTATATCCTCCACATACATATGGCTTGAGGAGATGACCTCCACGCCATAAAATAATTACCGCTCAAGCTTAAAGGGCCAGCCCGGCATTGACTTAAAAGCCTTCCTGAAAACACAATCGGAAGTTGGGAAGAGCTCGAGGACGCTTTCCGAGCAAATTTTCAAGGGACCTATGTCCGCCCTCCGGATGCAGACGATCTTAGTCACATAACTCAACAGCCCGGAGAGTCAGCTCGGCCATTCTGGAATAGATTTCTTACTAAAAAGAATCAGATAGTCGACTGTCCGGACGCTGAAGCCTTAGCAGATTTCAGGCATAATGTCCGAGATGAATGGCTCTCCAGACACCTCGGCCAAGAAAATCCAAGAACAATGGCCGCACTAACAAGCATCATGACCCGCTTTTGCGCAGGAGAGGATAGCTGGTTGGCAAGATGCAGCACCAGTGACCCAAGTACATCCGAAACTAGGGATGGAAACGGAAAACTGCGACGCAATAAGGACCGTCGCCGGACTCAGGAAAAAAGTCCGAAGAGCACGGCAGTTAACGCCGGATTCAAAAGCTCACGACAGAATCAGAAAAAGCCACCCCTCCAAGATAACAGGGACGACCTATCCAACCTAAACAAAATCCTGGATAGGATATGTCAAATACACAGTACTCCCGGAAATCCTGCTAACCATACCCACAGAGATTGTTGGGTTTTCAAACAATCCGGCAGAATCAACGCCGAACACAAGGGGCTCGATACACCAAGCGAAGACGAGGACGAACCCCAAAAGCAGAGTACCGGGAAACAAAAGAATTTCCCACAAGAAGTAAAAACAGTAAACTTACTCCACATAACAAAACGTGCGGCACCCATAAAGGTACGTACCCCACGGTCTATCCCAAAGGAATCCCGCCACTGGTTGTCAAAACCAATCATCTTCGATCATCTGGATTATTCTAGAAGTATCAGGAACCCAGGCTGGACTGCCCTGGTACTCGATCCAATAATTGGCGGACTCCAGTTTTCAAATGTCCTTATGGACGGTGGCGGCGGACTCAACCTGATATATCAGGACTCAATCCGCCACATGGGGATCGACCCAAAAAGAATTCGCCACAGCAAAACCTCCTTTCAAGGAGTAACGCCAGGTCCGGACACCCATTGCATGGGTTTTCTCCGGCTCGAGGTTATTTTCGGCTCTGCCGATAACTTCCATCGCGAAAAGCTGACTTTCCACATCGTCCCGTTCTCAAGTCGCTATCAAGCACTGCTGGGACGCGAAGCTTTCGCCCGCTTTAACGCAATACCGCATTATGCATCTCTTACGCTTAAGATGCCCGGTCCACGCGGCATCATCTCCTTAACGGGGAAGCAGTAAGGGCGCCTCCCCCAAGCGAAGGATTGTGCGGCTGCTTTAACAGCCCCACAATACAATGGCTTCACCAGCCAGAACATCGGAATAGGTCATTAAGACCACGGACACGGATAGACGAGTCCGGCACAAAAGTATCGTTGATAAAGGCTTAGTGGCCATATACCCCTACACTAGGGGCTTCACACGTATAAAATAAGAGACAATAAAGCTCAATTTTCCATAATTTACTTTACACTTTGTTTATTTCATATAACTTTTGTTCGGCACGCCCCTTTTTCAACTTAGTTGCTCTCTTTTATACAGATGAACGTCGTGCTGCGCCCATCCAGGATACGGCACAACGGAGACACAGGCGTAGACATGCAGTAGGGACCCGTTCCAAGGATTCTTTTCAGATTAAGACCCTGCGTAAACCTTTTTTACTGTCTCTTGTTGATACACATCCCCTGGTTCTATGAACAAGGATGAGGCTGGCGTCTTGGCATGTGGTCACGTCAGAATTCTTGCGCGTACCTGGACACTAGGGGCTTATTCCTTAGAGCGTCACTTAGCCCGCTCTCATAAATACCGAATACCTTAGGGAGTGTTCGGCGTCGCGAGTTTGGCCTTATATGCATCAGCTCCGAGTCATGATTTTGGTCAAATGTTGGGTTGCCCGGCTCCTGTGTTCGGCCGCCTTATGTTCCGCTCTATCAGCTAAGGCAGCACCAGGAGAACTACTGCGATTGTGCCCTGGTTCGGCCAGGCGAGCACCTCAGTAGAGAAAGCCGAAAACCGACTGTCATGATATGGCGTGAGACTGGTCAACCACTCGATGACTCTCCGAAATCTATAGGATTCCCCCGCATTAACGAAGGGCCGTTTCCCGGCCAGGCACATATGCGCCCCGAATTCAAGCGAGCATAGTCGCCACCAGGGGCTACCTAAATAGTCCCATTGTCAAGCTCCTATGGCTAAGTGAAAGTGTTAAAGCATTATAGTCCGTTTGCCTAGCTCGCTGCGCTATCACCTCCTTTCTAGGACCAAGACGTTGGATTAAGTGTGAAAATGCGCCTTCTGCGAGCACCCCCGCACTATGTGCGTGGGGGCTGAAGCCAACGACTGCCATCTTTCAGATTTTGTATGTATATCTTAAAACGGCCACATAGGAGGTGTTCCACATACTTGCAGGCACAAGTATAAAAGGCTACTACAATTCATCAAAATATTGCTTCATAATTACATATGCTATCAGAACATAGCATCCTTCGAGCACTGCGTCTCTATTACACGAGCGCCTTCAAGGACTTCCTGAAAATAGTGCTCGGAGGGTACTCGGCTTTGGTCCGAATCTCGGGATGCAACAACGGTGGTCTCCATCTCTGCCCAGTATGTCTTGACACGGGCAAGAGCCATTCGTGCGCCCTCTGTGCATGCTGACCTCTTCATCGCATCGATACGTGGCACCGCGCCAAGGAATTGCTGCACCAAGCCGAAATAACTCTTCGGCTCCGATCTCCCCGGCCACAGATGACCCATGACGTACTTCATGGCGAGTCCGGACAATCTATTCAGTTCGGCCCATTGAGCCAAACAATCGTCCACTGCCAGTGGACGCTCTGGATTGTGGAACTGCGACCAGAAAAGCCTTTCCACCTCGCGATCTTCTTGATCTCGAAAGTGTTTGGTCGCATCAGTAGCACTCGCTGCCAAATCCAGATAGATGTCCTTCGCACTCCACATCCGGTCCAATGGAGCAAACTTCGGATCGCCAAACTTCCTCCGCAGCATAAAGGGCTTTCCAGCCGCAATCTGTCCGGCCTGACGCAGCTCCTCCTTCGCAGCTCTCATTGCAGAGCGAGCGTCCTTGGCATCAACAACGGCCTTCTCTAAGTCTGTTTGTCTCACCCGGTCTTCTTTCTCAAGAGACTTGCAACGGTCAGCAGCGCTTTTTAACTTCACGGCCATCTCGGCCATCTCCTTCTTTCTTCGGCAGTGAGCAGCCTGTTCGGCTCTCAGCTCTTCAAGTGCCTTCTCGGCAGCCGCATCACTTGTCCTGGCTTGTTCCTTAGCTCGGGCAAGTTCCGCCCGGAGACTCTCCACGGCGGCCGCACCATCTGCGTCAAGCACACACATTGTAAGATACTGGCATAAAAGCTCCTCTTACCAGATGCCGCCCGAGGAATTGCATACCTTGAGCATCATCAAGTCACTCGTTGACGAGCGCGATGTCGGCATCTGCCACGTCAAGTTGCTACTTTAGTTCGGCAAAATCATTAGTTCGGCTCGATCCCGAACACTTCGCCACCTATATACAAAGGCGAAAATTAGACCTGGGATTATGATCCTCTCCGTGCCGTCAATTTTGACAATGCACAGAGTCTCATGGGCTACTATCTACATAGGGCGCATCTTGTTTATGCGCAACTGACAAAGAAGTACCTTATCAAACGTACCTCAAAACCCGTCAGCAAACTTATGACGGCCTCGTGCAATCCGCTTTCCGCGGACAAAATCCTTCCAATCACCGTACCCATCAATGCATGGTGCTCCTCTGAGATAGAAGCTTGCCCCAGCAGAATCAGCAGCTCCTCCGACCGAGCACCAGACGGTGTCGGACTCGTCCTATGACCTCCATCGAAGGCAGGACGCGGACAACCTTGGGGGGCCATATGGCTACCTTCCACCCCTGCCGGATTCGGAGAAACCCTCCACGACGACACCTCAGGGTCACCCACCTCGCTAGGCGGTACGACAGGGGGAGGCGTTCCACTCTCCATCATCTCCGGAAGAAGATCCCCCGAAGACGAGCTCTGCCAAGAAGGGCTGAGGTCCGAGCTACAAGGTAAAATTTCGGTTAATCTTCTCAGATAAAAAGTAAGGATTTCTCTCATCCCTCTAAAGGAAAATCTTTCTCTACTTATGGCTCGCTGGAGGGCTGATCCCTTTGGGGGCGTAGTTCGGCCGAGGATCTCCCCGGCGCCGGACCCTCTGACGAGGACTTCTTCCCCCGCTTTGAGGCCATGGTCTCCGGGTCGTCAGAGGCGGCCCTCTTCTTCCCCCTAGGAGAGGAATTGTCGGTTCCTCCCTTCGGAGCAGCCTCCTTCGAGGAGGCCATAGTTTCCTTGTCCTCCCCCTCACTTCCCTCCAAAGGCACGATCTTCAACATCCTGACTAGCACGGGATCCGGCCTGGTCTCAGGAAGGGGAGCCGGACACCTGATCAGCTTCGCCTTCTCTACCCACTCATGTTTAAAAGGACAACTCTTTTAGGGGCAAGTTTATGACAATTTTACGGATAGCGAGTCCGGGCACAAGGTTACTTACTTGAGTATCCGGGCGATTGCAGCTTAAACCTGCGTCCTCAGTCAAATCCGGACACATTGCTTGTGATCCGAAGAACATTTTATACATCTCCACGGGCGTTGCGCCCATAAAATGCTGGAGAGCTCGTGGTCCCTCTGGATTAAACTCCCATAGACGAAGGGAGAGACGATTGCCGGGTAATGTTCGGCGAATCAGCATGACCTGCGTCACCTTGACCAGGTTGAGGTCTCTTTCTAAGAGATCCCTAATGCGGCCCTGCAACAGGGGCACGTCTTTGGATAACCCCCAATCTAATCCTTTGTTGACCCATGACGCTAGCCGTGGTAGGGGACCCGAGCGAAAGGCAGGAGGCGCCACCCACTTGGCGCTCCTGGGAACGGTGATATAGAACCACTCTCGTTGCCACAAGCCGAGCTCCTCTTGAAAGGAGCCCTCGGGCCTTGGAGCATCGGCATTATTACTTATGACAGCACCTCCGCACTCTGCGTGCCGTCCCTCGATCATCTTCGGGTCCACTCCAAAAGTCTTGAGCCATAATCCGAAGTGAGGAGTAACACGGAGGAATGCTTCGCACACAACGATGAATGAGGAAATGTGGAGGATGGACTCCGGAGCTAGGGCATGAAATTCCAGCCCATAATAGAACATCAGCCCCCTCACGAAGGGATCCATCGGGAAGCCTAAACCCTGAAGGAAGTGAGACATGAACACTACACTCTCACTAGGCTGGGGACTGGGAATAGCCTACCTTTGAGCAGGCAACCTATGCGAAATTTCGGCGGTCAAAAACTTAGCCTCTCTCAACCTTAGCACGTCCTCCTCCGTGACGGAGGAGGGCATCCATCGGCCTTGAAGGTCGGACCCGGACATTGTCGAAGGTCCGAAGCGCCTGGAATCTGGAGCCTAGGGTGTTGGAACTCGAGGCGACAGGCGAACTTGCTTTGAGATTGGAGAAAAGGAGTAAGGCCTTGGTCTCTTTATAAGAGGTTGAATACCAGGAGCCCTCCCCGTAACCGTTTGGGACTCGCCTTTAATCGAGAAAACATGCTAACGGGCACGATTGGGTTACCCACCTCTGTATCGATGAGAATCCCCTAAATAAAGGGGACATGATCTCTGCTTTGACAAGACGTGCCAAGGAAACCGCCTCGCAAAACACGCTGAGGTGGAAAAGCAAAAACGATTCGAACAAAGGCTTGGCCGTAGTGTGATGTCACGCTACGGAGTACGTCAGCAGATTAGATTTGTGTTAATATTATTCTCTCTATGGCCATACGTGGAAGCTTATTTTGCAGAGCCGGACACTACTCTTGGTGTTTACAAACTTTTATGAAGAATTTGGAGGAGGAACCCGCCTTGGAATGCCGAAGACAATCTGCGCGCCAGACTCGTCGTCATTGAAGCCTGGTTCAGGGGCTACTGAGGGAGTCCTGGATTAGGGGGTGTTCGGGTAGCCGGACTATACCTTCAGCCGAACTCCAGGACTATGAAGATACAAGATTGAAGACTACGTCCCGTGTCCGGATGGGACTTTCCTTGGCGTGGAAGGCATGCTTGGCGATGTGGATATTCAAGATCTCCTACCATTATAACCGACTTTGTGTAACCCTAACCCTCTCCGGTGTCTATATAAACCGGAGGATTTTAGTCCGTAGGACAACTTCATCATACAACAATCATACCATAGGCTAGCTTCTAGGGTTTAGCCTCCTTGATCTCGTGGTAGATCTACTCTTGTACTACCCATATCATCAATATTAATCAAGCAGGACGTAGGGTTTTACCTCCATCAAGAGGGACCGAACCTGGGTAAAACATTGTGTCCCTCGTCTCCTGTTACCATCCGGCCTAGACGCACAGTTCGGGACCCCCTACCCGAGATCCGCCGGTTTTGACACCGACAATGACCTAGTCATCACCAATTGCTTGACAGATGATAGAGTGTTTGTGCATGCTTTGCCACATATTTCATTTGCCATTTTATTGTGTGAGCATGTTGGTTGCATATTTTACTCATTCGAGGACATCCATTTGTTGCTTTGTATGTTTGGCTTTTTCTCTTTTGCCAAATGGATGGACAAGAATGCCTAAGAACTCCCTCTAGCTATCTATGCTTTTCTCATCTCAAACTCTATTCATGCTACATCACAAAGTTTGATAAAGTCAGATTCGAACCACTCTGTGTGAGGAGCACTCGGAGTCCCCGATTCGTCATAGACTTAAACTTCCAAAACCTCTTTGTGCATTTCGGTATGACATAGTCATCCACTTTGGTCACACCGAGTTCACTAAGTTGATCTAGGTTTTTCATCTCGGTGCAACTGATTTGAACTTTTCGGTCACACCTAGTTGCAGTAACCGCTCGCAATTCTACATCTCGGTGCCACCGAGTTGTTCCACTCGGTCACACCGACAGGGTCGGGATATATATACCCACGGGTGAGATTTTGGAAATTTCTTCAAACTCCTTAGGCCACGTCGTGTGTCCTGCTCTGCCTCCTCAGGTCTCCGGATCATCTCCTTGCCGCCAGCGACTTCCCGCCGCTGGTTTCCATCGCCGTCGATGGAAATCTGCTCCGCCGTTGCTGCTGTAGCGAACCTTCGTCGAACTAGGGTATGGGTTCGACTCTATGTGCTAATTCCTTAACTCTGATTCATAGCACATTGCTTTGCCATGATCAGGACCACATATGCAAACAATCCATCCACTGAAAACTTCCTTTAGGTTAGATTGGATTTGAAAATTTAGGGTTAGGTCTCCGCAGAACTCATCTCGGACCGACCGAATTGTAGAAATTGGTCTTAACCATTTGGCTTAGGCCATAGCACATGCATTTTGGTCTGACCGAAAACTGCACATCAGTGCAACCAAGTTCGACTCTCTGTGAAACCCTAGCAGTCTCAGTGCCACTGAACTGTGACTCGATCTGACTGAGTTCACTAGTTTAGGTTCCAAAAGCTGTTTCAGTACCACCGAGTTTGTCAAATCGGTAGCTCCAAAATGCTTTTTGTGGAGAACTAAAACTAAGTTTTTGACTCATCTGTTTTGCAAAAACTTTGCACTTTGTGATGCTCATCCACTCTACCTCATCTACATCTATTCACAGGGTTTGTTGTCAGTGAATACCAAGATGTCTGACCAGAGTGATAGTCAAAACAGATCTGAATAACATGTGCAATTGAGTGAGGGTTCAGATCTCTCAAGCAGCTATGATGAGGGCAGTAGAAGCACACCTAGTAACTTGCCCAAGGCAGCCACTAGAGCAAGGAAGAAGAGAACCTCAGACTCTGAGGATGAAGACTATGTGGCTGTTGAGGATGAGGCCACCTCAAAGAAGAAAGTGTTGAAGAAGGAATATGACACATCTGCTACAACAAAGCTAGGGATGCACAAGAAGGCACTGCCAAGAGAGTGCCAACATCCAAGCCAAGGAAAGCAGCCCTGGAAGAAACTGTGGAGTTCACTCTTGAAAGAGGCTGGAGAAGGCAAGAAGAGAAAGGAGAGGGTCAAGAAGACCACTGTTAGAGTCCTAGGGAGATCATCCATGTTTAAGGATCCCGCAGAAGAAGAGGAAGAGGATGCTCCAGCACCCAAAGCTCAGAAGCTTATGGGAGATGCTATCAAGTCAGGGGCTGCAACATCAAAGCCCAAGTCTGCTCCCAAAGCTCAAGCTCAGAAGTCAAAGCCCAAGAGAAATAGTAGAAGTATTCTTGTAGAAGAGAAGAACAAGGCCCCAATGCCTCAGCTGAAGAAGAGGATGATGAGTCTCTTGTTTTGAGGAAATTGAAACCCAAGATCCCAAACCACAATGATGCTCATCCAGTGGCTGAAGACATGCACATCAGAAAAGATGCTAGACTGAGATTGTGGAGACAGTCTGATCCCTATGCTGTTAGGAGGAGGACTGCGGTTGATTACAGATTTCATGCAAAGAACAGCAAGACTTCTATGAGACTATTCTGCTTGACAAAAAGCCCATGGTTTGTCACATGAGATGGGTTGATTGGGAATACATCAAGGAGAATGAAGATCACTTCCCAGGAGTATATGGCAGCTTCAAAGCATGTGGAGTAGATGAGTTTGTCGGACAGAAGATCACAAAATGGAATGATGAGCTGATCATGCAGTATTACTCCACTACTCACTTTTACCCAGATGGGAAGATCATATGGATGTCTGAAGGTACTAGGTACCAATCCACTATTGAAGAATGGGCCAAGCTGATCAATGCCCCAGAGGAACATGAGGATGACTTGGATGTGTATGCCAAGAAGAAGAAAGACCACAACTCCATGTTAAACATGTACAAAGAGATCCCTGATAAAGCTTTGGAGACTCACAAGCTTGGATTAGTACATTACTTGTTGTCTAGTGTGCCTACCATCAACACCATCCTAAGGCACACATTGCTACCCAAATTAGGAGATCACAAGATGATCAGAGGACATTCCATCAAATTGCTACAAATCTTTGATGTCCCTCAAAAGTTCAAAGTCATGAGTTTGATTGTAGAGATAATCAAGAGGACAACTACTGACCAAAAGAGAAGCTGTGGGTATGCTCCAGATATTCAAGAGCTCATCAACTCCAAGATGGGCACAGGAACATACTTTTTGGACAAAGAGCACTTACCCTTGCTTCCAGAGTTTGAAGATAATGAAGTTGTCATGAATGAGAATGAACCGTCATCAGCTCAAGCACAAGAGAAGAGATCTAGAGCTAAGGCTGAGAAAGCTGCCAAGATGCCTAGTTTAGAGGAATCATCTCAAGTTTTCCTGAAGAGCAAGCAAGATCAACTTGCATACCTGATCCAATCTACTTTGAGGATTGAGAAGGGCTTGGCCACCCTGACTCAGAATTAAGAGACCTTGGAGAGGATTGTTGAGACAAAATTTTATGATCTTGACCTCAAGGTAACTGAGATACAGACTGCAGTTGAGCAGTTCTAGGAGGAAGCAGAAGAGAGGAGAGGGAAGGCAACTACTGATGCTTTTTAGTGAGTACCAAGGAGTCAGAGGTCTGCTGCAGTGCTTGTACCTAATTCTAGAGCTACATCATCTGCACCAGTAGCTACAGCTTCAGTGCCACCTCCAGCAGCCACTCCACCAGCTCCAACTACATCAACAGATGCCTTCGTCCTTGGAGTTCTCTCTACACCACCTCCCGAAGACCAAGCCTGAGAGACGCATAGTACTATGCATTTTCAAACTTTTTGGTAACTTGTTGCCAAAGGGGGAAAATATGTATAGATCATAGGCTTCGAGAGAGAGTGTTTTGCCTTTTATCTCTCTTGTTTTTGGTTGAACCTTTTTTATGCGCTTTGTTGTTACACTATGTCTTTGTCTGTGTGAGATACTTGTTTGATCTTGTGATTGATCATATGCTACCTTAATGCTTGCTTGGATGACATTATCTCTTATATTCCATATATGATCATTCACTTTGCTTGGTGATGAGTGCATACTTTTAATTTCCATCATTTTGAGCGCTCCACCAAGATGTATGTGACATGGAAGAGTGACCCATGATCCTAATTGATTGTGCATTTGCATTCAAAAGCAAATTAAATAATGAACAAATTTAGGGGGAGCTCTTGCTTATCACATACTTCTCAAAGTGACGATGTATTTCAATCTTATAATCATTTGTCGAAGATTTGATCTATATGTTGTCATCAATTACCAAAAGGGGGAGATTGAAAGTGCAACTATCGCTGGGTGGTTTTGGTAGTTCCTAACAACATATAGCTCATTGAGCTAATACTATTTCAAGATAAATATTTCAGGAAAGCTCAGTGATTGCCATGGCATGGATTAGAAATGTGGACCCCTCAAAATGCTCAGGACAAAAGATTGGCTCAAGCTCTAAAGCTCAAGACTCTACATTTTACCTTTTAGTCATCCAAGATCACATTGAGTCCATAGGAAAAGCCAATACTATTAAAAGGGGATGAGGTGTTGCTTAATGGGTTACTTGCTTAAAATGCTTAGTGATATGCTCCAAAACCCTCAACCACTTTCTCATATCCACATATGTCCCAAACCAAAAGTCAAACTCGGCCCCACCGAAACTTTCTATCCGGCGCCACCGTGTTCAGTTGACATAGCCACTGCCACAAAACCCTAGTCTTTTTGGTATCACCGATAGGGATCTCGGTCTCACCAAGATGGGATTGTAAACTCTCTGTTTCCCTTCATAAAATTTCGGTCCAACCAAAATGAGCAATCGGTCCCATCGAGTTCGTAATGCAAACTCTCTGTTTCCCCTTCCTAACGTTTCAGTCTCACCGAGATGAGCGAATCGGTCCCACCGAGTTTGCCTGACCAACTCTCTGGTTAGCTTATTACGAAAGTCAGTCTCACCGAGTTTGTGTAATCGGTCACACCGAGATTATGTTATGCCCTAACCCTAATGAAATCGGTCTCACCGAGTTGACATGTCGGTCCCACCAAAAATCCTAACGTTCACATTTTGAACTAAATCGGTCCAACCGAGTTTCATTATTCGGTCCCACCGAGTTTGATCATTTGTGTGTAACGATTAGATTTTGTGTGGAGGCTATAAAGACCCCTCCACCCACTCTTCATTCATGAGGAGAGCCATCAGAACATGCATACACTTCCATCATACATTTTCTGAGAGAGAACCACCTAATCATGTGTTGAGGTTAAGATATTCCATTCCAACCATATGAATCTTGATCTCTAGCCTTCTCCAAGTTGCTCTCCACTCAAATCATCTTTCCACCGAATCCAAATCTATGAGAGAGAGTTGAGTGTTGGGGAGACTATCATTTGAAGCACAAGAGCAAGGAGTTCATCATCAACACACCGTCTATTACCTTTTGGAGAGTGGTGTCTCATAGATTGGTTAGGTGTCACTTGGGAGCCTCCATCAAGATTGTGGAGTTGAACAAACAAGTTTGTACGTGCAAGGAGATCGCCTACTTCGTGAAGGTCTACCCTAGTGAGGCAAGTCTTTCATGGGCGATGGCCATGGTGGGATAGACAAGGTTGCTTCTTCGTGGACCCTTCGTGGGTGGAGCCCTCCGTGGACTCGCGCAACAGTTACCCTTCGTGGGTTGAAGTCTCCATCAACGTGGATGTACGTTAGCACCACCTGTCGGAACCACGCCAAAAATCTCCATGTCTACATTGTGTTTGCTCCCTCCAAACTCCTCCCTTTACCTTCATGTGCAATGTTTTACATTCCGTTGCTATACTCTTAGACTTGCATGTGTAGGTTGATTGCTTGACTAGTGCTAAGTTGCTAAAATCTGCCAAGACTTAAAATTGGGAAAAGGCTAGATTTTTATTTGGTCAAGTATTCTAATCACCCCCTCTAGACATACTTTCGATCCTACACTATGCTAATTACATTGTTGCTAAATATATAGCACCTAGTTTCACATACCAACTAAAGGGCATGTAGCCCTAAGTTTGGTTTTGGTAATTAATGGCAATCTCTACGGACTAATGTTTTCATTGAGATTTATATGAAGGTATTGTACATAGAAGGTGCATCAAGGATAATAGAGGGAATCAAGGATGTCGGAGTAATGGGCGACGGGTAGGCTAACCCAGGCCCAGAACCTTTCAAGACATCGGGGCAGGCTGCACCCCTCAAGACCTCAGGATGAAGAGCCGCCTTCTGAGAGTCGGTTGCGAGGCAGCCGACTGCCCACTCGCGGCCGAGTCCCGGGGACGACTTCAGGACAAGCCGACTCCTGACTAGCGACTTCCAGAGAAGCCGACCATGGGGAGTCGGCCCACAATGCCAACAACCACCATGCCCTCATAAAGAGGGACGGGACGGGGAGTGGCCACAGTAAGGTCCACTCCCACCCTTTTCCAAGGGTAGGCGTGGCCACAGTACGCCATAACCGCGGAGATCTCCGCCCGGCGCGTCACTGTTGCCATGCCGGCCCTGACGTCAGCCCCAGTGGGCGGAGTCCTATGCCCACGACGGCCTGCCGGTACGACCCAGGGACGACGGGTCCCACCAGTCGGCGGGCGTACGGAAGACGGCGAGAGCGCCACCAGTCGGCCCAGTTGGGAGTCGCCCCCCAGGAGTCGGTCGGCCCCTCCCACGGGCCCCATGCGCCATTAACCAAACGCGACAGGGAGTGGCCACAGTGATCGCCCGCCAGACGGCGGAGCTGCCGCCACGATCCCATGACTGAGCCTACGTCATTAGAGGCACGGCTACAGTAATCTACAGCCGGCAAGACCCGCCCGCGATGGACGCGGCCTGTCGGCTCCGTACCGAGCCAGTCAGCGGGGCCCACCAGTCGGCGGGCCCCAGGAGTCGGCGGATAAGACAGCGGCCAGAGAGACTGACGGCTGGGGCCGCGTCCAGCCGGATTACCATTGTACCCCTGGGGGGTAGGCCTATATAAACCACCCAGGGCACCCATGCAAAGGGTTGGAATCCATTAACACTAGACTAGATCATATAGGAAGGAGAGAGCCAGCCTTGCCTTCTCCTACCTCCAGGAAACAGCTCAAGGAGCAACCGTGTACACACTTTGCCATAGTGATCATGCGGAGACCCCGCAGAGCAGCAGTAGGGGTATTATCTCCATGGAGAGCCCCGAAGATGGGTAAGATTCGCCGGTGCGCATGCCTTCGCCTTATCCCGTTTCCAGGCACCAGCGACGTTCTACTCGCCCCCACCATGATAAGCCATCCTTTGGCATATGTTGCAGCCAACCCCCGACATTTGGCGCCCACCGTGGGGCCTGGTGCACCGTCGTTCAGAGACCTGCTCTGGACGGGAACCCTTTTCCTCCCTGGCGAGCGCAACCAGCCCGGCACACCAGACGGAGTTTGCGCCGACGCGCTGCACGGCGCTGAGATCGCCTGCGCTGCCAGCTGCCTCGCCGATCTTGTCAGCTAGGTTCGCCTCTCCGACGAGCCTGTGTTGCTCGACGCGTTCCCCACCAACATGGTGGTCTACGATGAGCCGCTCCCTCGCACGGAGAGCGACGGAAGCACCGTCACAGAGGTGCTCGTCATCAGTCATGACGAGCATCCCGACGGAGGAGCGCATGACCCACTTGGCATGGCATTGCAAGACCTGACCGCGCCCATTCCAGAAAACGCTGACGCGGAGACACTGGAGGCGCGCCGCCTCCAGCTCGTCGAAGGCACGAAGAAGCTGGCTAGCATGAGACGCTTGTCAGAAGCCTACCAGCGTGAGATGGATCGCGCTGTGGGTGGCTCGCCCGCCCCAGCTGGGCCCAGCCGCCTAGGCGCGGTCCAGCAGCGCGGCGTGGCCATCGCCAACCTATTCGGGGCAAATCGCCGTGTGTATGCCACGCCTGCGGAGAACATTCGAGCCGCCCAGGCGGCGGCGGGCGAGTTGGACAACTTCGAGGGTGAAGAGCGCCACCTGATGGCGGGGCGAGTCCAGCGGCTCCTCGACACGGCTGCTGCGCAGAACGAGGTTGGCTGCCGCACAGAGGCGCCGCAGCGACAAAACGATGACCCTCCTCCACGCCGAGACCAAGGCGCGACGTCTCGGACACCGACTGGTGGCGCCCGAGGAAGGAAAGACAAGGATCCGGCTGTCAGCCAGTGTCGGACTCGCATTACCATAGAGCGCGACCAAGACGGTCGCCCGAGAGCAGTGGAACGACGGGACGACTGTCCGCCTCCTCCTCCTCACAAGGAAAGGCGAGTCTCCCCGCTGCCTGTTGACCATCCGACTCTCGGCGACCCCCTTGGCCGCCGAGAGGGAGTCGGAGAAAACGACGCCCGCCACCGGATCAACCGACTTCACCGATCCCTGGCGCTGGAAGAAGAAGACGAGTTGGGTCCGCCTTGTTTCGGGCCCTGCATTCGAGATGAGCCCTTTCCCAAAGGGTTCACGCTCCCAAGAGGCACGCCCAAGTACACTGGCTCCGTGAAGCCAGAGGACTGGCTGGTTGACTACTCCACGGCCGTCAACATAGCGAACGGCAACAAGCATTTTGCTGTAAAATACGTTCCGCTCATGCTCCAGGGCACGGCCCAGACATGGCTGAACAACTTGAAGCCCCGCAGCATCAACAGTTGGGTCGGCTTCACCGATGCATTCGTCTGCAACTTCACAAGCACGTATAAGCATCCTCCCAAACCTCACCAGCTTTCCTTGTGCGTGCAAGGCCCCAACGAGTCGACTCGCGACTACCTCACGCGTTGGGCCGAGCTCCGGAACTCTTGTGAGGGTGTGCACGAGGTGCAGGCTATCGAGTACTTCACTTCTGGGTGCAGAGGAGGCACCCTCCTCAAGCACAAGCTCCTTTGCAACGAGCCAGAAACCCTCGACGAGCTGCTGATCATAGCAGACAAGTATGCCACGGCCGACTCCTCCATGAAGGCAGAGATTCAAGTTAGTGCGACTGGCAAAGTGGCCCCTCAGGCTCCTAGAACTCCGGCTGGGGATGCCAGTCGGCGACTGCAGCCAAGTGACCACAAGCGCAAGGCCCCGTAGCCGACTTCCAGCAGCCGGCAGGTGGCGCCAGTCGAAGACCAGCAGCCGGATGGGCAGCCTCCACCCAATCGACAGAAAGGCGGCAAGCCCAGCTGGTTGCCGGCTTTCTCATACGAGCCGACTCTGGATGGTCCTTGCAAGTTCCACAGCGGCGCGAAGCCGTCGAATCACACAACCCGGAAGTGCCACTGGCTCACCAGTATCGCCAAAGGAGACGGCCTCCTGCCTTCCCCCGCCCGCTGGGCAGCAGCCTCCGCCTCCGCCCTAGCAGCCGGCTGTCAGGCCAGTTGGCACAATACAAGATGCGTACCCCGAAGAGCACGGAGCCTACGTGGTATTTAACAGTGTGGCTGATGATCGACGCAGCAGGCGGCTGCAGCAGCAAGAGGTGAACGCAGTAGCATCAGAGACACCAGAATTCATGCACTGGTCCGAGAATCCTATCAGCTGGAGTAGAGCTGATCACCCAGAGGTGATGTCGAGTCCGGGCTCCTATGCCTTAGTCTTGGATGCCACCTTTGCCACAGATAGATGAGCTGCTCGTTTCTCGCGAGTTCTGATAGACGGAGGCAGCAGCATCAACATCCTGTACAAGGACACCATGGAGAAGTTGGGAATTAAGCAAAGACAACTTTAGAACAGCCGGACTGTGTTCCACGGCATTGTTCCTGGCCTTTCCTGCTCACCAATCGGCAAGATCCTAATTGACGTCCTCTTTGGAGACAAAGATCACTTCCGCCGAGAGTCAGTTTGGTTTGAGGTGGTGGATCTCGAGAGCCCATACCATGCATTACTTGGCCGACCCACCCTGGCCAAGTTCATGGCGGTCCCCCACTACGCCTACCTCAAGATGAAGATGCCTAGTTCCAAGGGGATTCTGACCGTAGCCGGCGACTATCGGAAGTCGTCTGCCTGTGTGGCTGAAAGTAGTCGGTTGGCCGAGTCCCTGGTGATCGCGGCCGAGAAGCGGCTCCTTGATCGGGTTGTGGCGATGGCCGGCAAGCAGCTAGAGGTGTCGCCTAACCCCAAGGAGTCGGAGGCTGAGGGTTCGTTCAAGCCGGCCAAAGAGACAAAGAAGATACCCTTGGATCCGGAGCACCCAGAGAGGTACGCTGTCGTGGGCGCAAACCTCGACATCAAATAGGAAGGCGAGCTCGTCGATTTCCTCCGTGAGAATCGGGACATCTTCGCATGGTCCCCCAAAGACATGCCAGGTGTACCGACGGAATTCGCTGAGCACAAGTTACATGTCCGATCTGATGCAAAGCCAGTCAGGCAGCCCTTGCGCCGCCTATCAGAAGAAAAGAGAAGAGTTGTCGGAGAAGAGATAACCCGACTCCTAGCAGCCGGCTTCATTATGGAAGTATTCTTTCCAGAGTGGCTAGCCAACCCGGTCCTGGTACGGAAGAAGAACAAGCAGTGGCGAATGTGTATTGACTACACAAGCCTCAACAAGGCTTGCCCCAAGGACCCGTTTGCTTTGCCAAGAATTGATCAGGTGATAGACTCCACAACCGGATGCGAGCTGTTGAGCTTCTTGGATGCATATTCAGGATATCACCAGATCAAGCTGAACCCAGCTGACAGACTGAAGACCGCCTTCATCACACCGTTTGGAGCCTTCTGCTAGCTAACCATGACGTTCGGCTTGAGGAATGCCGGCGCCACCTTTCAGTGTTGCATGCAGAAGTGCCTCCTCAAGCAACTCGGCAGAAACGCCCACGTTTACATGGACGATGTGGTGGTGAAGACGAAGAAGCGTGGAACACTGCTGGAAGACCTCAAGGTGACCTTTGAGAACCTGCGTCGATTCCAGATCAAGCTCAACCCTGAGAAGTGCATTTTCGGAGTACCAGTCGACCAACTCCTTGGCTTCCTGGTCTCTGAACGCGGCGTAGAGTGCAACCCTGTAAAGATCAAGGCCATTGAGAGGATGGAGGTACCCAGCCGACTCCTGGACGTGCAAAAATTCACTAGCTGCTTGGCATCGATCAGCCGATTCATCAGTCGGCTGGGCGAGAAAGCTCTCCCCTTATATCAGCTCATGAAGAAGACCACTTTTTCGAGTGGAACCACAAGGAGGACGAAGCTTTTCTCCAGTTGAAGAAGACGTTGACTACTCCACCCGTTCTGGCGGCTCCGACTCCTAAGGAGCCAATGCTCCTATACATCGCCGCCACCAGCCGGGTAGTCAGCAGAGTCATTATAGTGGAACGCAAGGAGGAAGGCAAGGCACTACCTGTCCAGAGACCGGTATATTACCTGAGCGAAGTGCTGTCGACCTCCAAGCAGAACTACCTCCACTACCAGAAGATGTGCTATGGCGTGCACTTTGCCGCCAAGAAGTTGAAGCCTTACTTTCAAGAGCATCCAATCACTGTGGTCTGCACGGCCCCACTTGCTGAGATCATCGGAAGCCGAGATGCTTCTGGCCGAGTGGCCAAATGGGCCATAGAGCTGGCTCCCTACACCATCTACTACCGGCCCCGCACCGCCATCAAGTCACAAGCACAGGCCGACTTCCTCGTCGACTGGGCCCAGACCCAATACCTACCACCAGCGCCCGACTCCACCCATTGGCGGATGCATTTCGACGGCTCCAAGATGCACACCGGCTTGGGAGCCGGCGTTGTCCTCACTTCTCCTAAAGGCGACAAGCTCAAATACGCACTGCAAATCCACTTTGCCTGTCAGGACCCCGATTCCAAGTCACATCGATCTAGCCGGAAACACCTCATATCACTTTGCGGCCTCACGCACGGTATTCCCATGGGTGTCGCCTTACCATGGCCCGGGACCGTATGCGCCTTTTTGGCTCACGTATATGATAGTGTCGCTAGCATCCATATGACAGAGAACCCGGGCCGACATGGCTAGTCATGAAGCCAAAGCGGCACTAACCTATGGGGACAGGCATACATGAATCACATCGAGCATGTCGGTCAGCAGCGTGTGAATCCGGGCTGTAGCACTGGGCTAACAGGACTCTGGGAACCCGGGCTGTAGCAGGCTAGGCAGGACTCCGGATGTCACCGCGTGACATTTGCCCGAAGGGACAGACACAGGAACGAAGTGAAACACATGCTGGCCAGTCAAGTGTCCTGAGCAGTAGTGCTGGGCTAGCAGGACTCCGATGAACCGGGCTGTAGCGGACTACTATGGCTCATGGAAGCACTAGACTACATTTCCCCATAAGAGAGGCTGCCAAGGATAAACCACTAGATTGTCGGATCCCACACATACCAAGCATTTCAATCATACACACAATATGCTCGATATGTGTAGATACAACATGGCATCACAACATAACTCTACAACTCAAGTATTATTCATTAGGCTCCGAGGAGCGAGATATTACAAACATGGGTCTCATGACCCAACAATCATAGAATACAAATCAAAGCACATGCAGAAGCTTAACATGTCTGAGTACAGACATCTACAAATGGAAAAGGCTGAGAAGCCTGACTATCTACCAGATCCTGCCGAGGGCACAAGATCGTAGCTGAGGTATCAAGCTAACGTCAAAGTCCACGCGGAACTACTAGCGAGACTGAAGTCTCTCTCTGTAAAACATAAATTAAGCAAACGTGAGTACAAAGGTACTCAGCAAGACTTACATCAGAACTAGCTACATATGCATCGGTATCAACAAGGGGGTGGTGGAGTTTAACTGCAGCAAGCCAGCTTTGACTCAGTGGCTAACCTGAACTATGACTGCAAGCAACTCTTTTGAGGTGGCGCACACGAGTCCACATATTCACCATTCAAAACACCACTATGGAACTGCTCCCGTCTCCCTACGAGAAGGCCATCCATAGCACTCACACTTATCTTGCGAGTTTTAGAGTATCCACTTTCACTTGTCTTTGAACTATGCAAGGGGTCCAAGTTTCCATATCCGAGGAATCCGGCTATTCGAATAGATAATGATAACCCTGCAGGGGTGTACTCCTTCACACACGCTCCCACCACTTACCACCATATACACGTCATGTATCTCTACAACCTTGAAGCGGAAGCCTGGCGAGGGTGTCGGCCACGACCTACCTAAACACTTAAGTCTCTAGTCCAGGTTTATCGCCTATCCAGGTTCCATCCGCAGGGAGTCCAGCCGAGGTTTCCACATACGGCCCCGAACGATGTGAACAGGGTTCCCGAGTCACCAAACGGGCGCCCGGTACACCATGCCACGGTGTATCTACCGCAACATAGCCCACCCCTAGGGTCAGGGCTACGCACGGCCGCCAACACATAACCTACAAACACTAGAAACTAGTTGCAACTCCTGGATAGAGTACTAGGGTGATTAAGAAGCCGAGAGGGTCAATTAAGGATCCCAATGAGTGGTAGTAGCTGTTCATGGATCACAGACACAGAACTCAGTTCCTGAGGACGGCTGCAATGAGACAACCCACCATGTACTCCTACATGGCCTCTCACCGCTACCTTTACCAAAATGTGTTCACACACTTAGCTCACACACAGTAGGACATGTTCATCACTGTTCCGATTCACCCCCGATGAATCAGACCTGACTCAACCCTAAGCAGTAGCAGGCATGACAAACAAGCATGAATGAGTAGGCACATCAGGGCTCAAACAACTCCTACTCATGCTAGTGGGTTTCATCTATTTACTGTGGCAATGACAGGTCATGCAGAGGATAAGGGGTTCGACTACCGCAGCAAGTAACAGATGAATCGTTGTTGTCCTAATGCAGTAAAAGAGAGCAGGAGCGAGAGAGTGGGCTTGTATCGGAATGAACAAGGGGGTTGTGCTTGCCTAGCACTTCTGAAGATAACATTGAGTCTTCATCAGTGTCAACGATCACAGCGTCGGAGCAGCGTCTACCGAGAGGGACAAACACCGGCAACTGAGAAAGAACTCAATCAACACATGACGATATGCAACAATATGATGCATGCTATGACATGGCAATATGAATGTGTTTGAGCTAATGCAACTAGCAACATGTTAAATGGAGTTGGTTTGAACCCTAGGTTCAAATTCAAACTCCATATGTGAGAGTTTAAATTCCATTTGTATGAATTGGCCTAAACAGCAGCCATAAGTTGTTCTAACATGCATTAAAATGCCATAAACAGATTCCTTGAATTTTTTTGATAATTTTTCATATATAAATTATTTCATTCTGAGCTACTGTTGATTTTCTATGAATTTTTAAAGTTTTAAACATTTCCTGGAATTTCCTGAATTAAATTAAATCCAGAAAAGTAATACTGCGTCAGCATTAGGTCATGCCGACGTCAGCAGGTCAACAGGCCCGGTCCAGGTCAAACCTGACCTGTGGGACCCACGTGTCAGTGTCACATCTAACTAACAGTGCCTGTTAGTGCTAAGTAGGTGATTAACTTAACTAATCTAGGGCTGGGCCCGCATGTTAGTGGCTCATCTAGTTAACTAAGTTAATTAACACTAATTACCTAGCACTAATTAAACAGGGGCCCGGGCCCACACGTCAGGACGCCGGGGAGGTCAAACAGGGGTCAACCTTGCCGGTCAAAGCGGTCAACCCGCCGGCGTTTAGCCGCCGGCGAGGGCCGAGACGGCGGTGCGGCTCGGGAATCCCCCACAGGCGACCATTTGCGCGGAGGAGAGGCTCTACGTGACGAGGAGACTCGTCCGCGTCCAGTGGTAGTGGTGTTTGGGCTCGGGGTGGTCCGAAACGACGGCGACATCGAGCTTTGCGGCGGCCGGAGTTCGGCCAACGGTGGGTTAGGCGATGCAGGGAACGGCAGGAGCCGCCGGTGGTCGCGGTCGACTCCTGGGAACGTGCTGAGCAAGGTGGCGTGCTCGGTTGCGAGCTTGCGCGAGTGTGGCCACGGCTACGCCATGGCCGGCGGCGAGATACTTCGGTCACGGTTGGGGATCGGGGCTAGAGGACGAACGCGTCGACGGGGAGAGGGGCAAGGGGTGTAGGAGCTCACAGCGGTTCCGCAGGGTTGGTCAGTGGCTTCGGGGAGAGGCCGGAGCAAGCGGGGCGGCGATGGAGATCTCCTGCGTCGGGAGGTTGAAGACGACGGCGTGGAGGCGCTCGGGGTGTCCGGCGTTGCACAGCTCGACGAGGAGGAAGAGGCAGATGAGGCGGAGCTCGTGGCCTAGCTGGCTTGGCATGGGGATGCTGGTGGCCGCGGCAAAAGTGAACGGCGGTGCCGGTGGTCCTCGGGCGTCGCGCGAGAGAGCGAGGGAGAGGAGGGGAATGGGCACGGGAGAGTGAGAGGGGTACGGGGCGGTCGAGGGGGAGTGCGTGGCGCTCGGGGCTGTCTCCAGCAGCGAGCAAGCAGGCAGGAGGTGGCTGGCGCGTGCCGGCACGCCGCGGGCACACGCCCTCTGCCTACTGGCGCGAGGAGGAAGGCGACAGGGAAGGAGGCGGTGGTGGGCTGGGCCGGCCACTTGGGCCGCCAGGTGGGCTGCAGAGGTAAGTCCAGGTAGCTCTCTCTCTCTCTCTCTCTCTGTTTCTGTTTTTAATTTCTTTCTGCAATTTGTTTTGGTTTTAGTTTTAACACCAAACCATTTTATAAAATCCTAAAAATAATTATGTGGCTAGAACTAATATATACAAAACCACATAAAATGTTCCAGAATTATTGGACATATATTAATTATATTAAGAATATATTTCCAATGCAAATAGTTATTGAATTAATTCAAAGGCCCAAAATAAATATTTCTAAGACTCCAAAAATATTGGTTTGAGTTTTACCTCTTGCCAATATTTTTATAGCTTGACAGGAACATTTTCTGGGGTTTATTTGCAACAATTTTTTTTATTGTTGATCATTTTTGTAAAAGACTTCCGAGGCTTCCCACTTTCCCCAATTCAACTTTCATAAATATATACATGATACATGAATGCTTGTGCAACTGGTTACAACCAAATCTAGGGCTGTGACATTGCCGCCTCCAACAACGTCGCCGAATACGAGGCGCTCATTCACGGGCTCCGGCTTGCCAAAGAACTTGGCATTCGCCGGATCCTGTGTTATGGCGACTCGGACTTAGTGGTCCAGCAGTCGTCTGGCGAATGGGACGCCAAAGATGCAAACATGGCGAGTTACCGTTTCCTCATGCAACAACTTAGCGGATATTTTGAGGGGTGCGAGTTCCTCCATGTGCCAAGCAGCGACAACGAACAAGCAGACGCCCTGGCACGAATCGGCTCTACCCGCCAAGCAATACCATCCGGCGTCGCCCTTCAACGCCTCCTCAAGCCGTCTGTCAAGCCTTCACCAGAATTAGACTCCATCTGTGTGTCGGCTCCTCCCGAAGATGTAGGATCCGACTCCATAGCTCCGGCAGACGGTACGAGGATTTTGGCAAATGGCTCCAAAGCCGCCACAGTCGAAGCCGGCCCAGGGACTGCAGAACCCGGCCCGGGGACTGCAGCGGCCAGCCCGAAGACTCCAGAACTCGGCCCGAGGGCTGCACCAGTCGGCCCGGGGACTTCATTAATCCAGCAAGAGGTTGCTGACTCCAGCCCGCCACCTCCCAGCCAAGCCGCCCTCATCCAAGTCGCAGTTCTGGCAGTCGAAGAAATAGCAGCACCCTCATGGGCCCAGCCCATCCTCAAATACCTGGTGAGCAAAGAGCTACCGACTGATGAGACCTTAGCTCGGCAAGTACAACGCCGAGCGGCTGCCTACACCATAGTCAACAGAGAGTTGGTCAGGCGCAGCGTCACTGGTGTCTACCAGCGCTGCGTAGAGCCAGAGCATGGCCAAGCAATTCTCAAAGACATCCATCAAGGCGAGTGCGGCCACCATGCGGCTTCAGGAGCACTCGTCGCCAAAGCCTTCCGACACGGTTTATTTTGGCCAATGGCCTTAGAAGAGGCCAAGGAATTGGTCCAAAAATACAAAGGGTGCCAGAAGTTCCGCTCCAAGCCGCATCAGCCGGCTTCTGCACTCAAGACCGTCCCCATTGTCTGGCCCTTCGCAGTTTGGGGCCTAGACATGGTGGGACCATTCAAGACGGCACGAGGTGGCTTAACTCACTTACTTGTCGCGGTGGACAAGTTCACCAAGTGGATAGAAGCAAAGCCAATCAAGAAACTGAATGGTCCGACTACCGTGACTTTCATCTCCAACATCACAATTCGGTACGGCGTACCACACAACATCATCACTGACAATGGCACAAATTTTGCCAAAGGCGCCTTGGCCCGTTTTTGCGCGACACAGGGCATCCGACTGGACCTAGCGTCCGTCGCCCAACCACAGTCAAACGGCCAGGTGGAGCGAGCAAACGGCCTCATCCTGTCCGGCATCAAGCGCTCGGCTGGCTGCTGGCTCGATGAGTTGCCAGCCATCCTCTGGAGTCTGCGCACGACTCCAAACAAGTCAACCGGCTTCACGCCTTTCTTCCTCGTCTACGGTGCTGAAGCCGTCATCCCAATGGACATAGAGTTCGATTCCCCGCGAGTCACCATGTACACCAGGGAAGAAGCAGAAGAAGCACGTCAAGACGGCGTCGATCTGCTGGAAGAGGGCCGGCTGTTGGCACTCAGCCGGTCCAGCATCTACCAGCAGAGCCTGCGTAGATACTACAACGGGAAGGTCAGGCTGAGATCTTTCCAAGAGGGCGACCTTGTGCTCCGACTGATCCAGCGAACAACCAGCCATCACAAGCTGTCGGCGCCTTGGGAAGGCCCCTTCATCATCAGCAAAGTGCTGGGCAACGACTCCTACTACCTGATCGATGCTCAAAAGCCCCGAGAACGCAAGAGGGACGACTCCGGCAAAGAGACAGAGCGGCCATGGAATGCAAATCTCGTCCGAAAATTTTACAGTTAAATGCAGTATGTATCACGCTACCTTTTGTATTAAAAGTACCAAGACTTCGCCCCCCACGAGAAGAGCTCGGGGACTGCCCTCTTTTATCTATATGATAAGAATTATGCCTTCGAGTATATTACTCTTTGTTATGCCGCTTGGCACCGGGTTCGACTAGTCGGCCCGGGGACTTGCCGCCCTGCGCTATGAAATGCTTCCTGCAGCCGAACAAGTAGTCTGTGGCGCCTAAGCCGTCTCCTGTCAGAAGCCGCAGCTCGCAGAGCAACTGTCTGGTGGGCAGGAGAAAGGAAGAATGGGCGTCCACATGAAAAATGGCTAAGGACTCAAAGCATAAATATAGCTTAAAGCCGGCTTCCAGCCTTTTTTCGCAAACCGACTCTTGAACAGTCGGCTTGCCGCCTTCTATTTGACTTGCTAAACAACTCTAAAATGGCTAAGTACCTGCGTTCCCAAAGTGACCAAGAATTTGATCCAGCGGCAGTCCACAGAGCGGCTGTCCGACTGACAAAGATGACAACTGAGGGAAGGCAGCAAAGGAAAAGGCCAAAAGAGCAATGAGAAAGAAAAGATAGAAGTCGGATGAATATTTACATAACAAAGGCCCTTGGCCAAATCTTCGAGCAGAATTTCAATATACACCCCGCTGGTGGAATTGTGCGAATTAACAAGTTCTTCAAAGACTATTAAAACAGATAAAACAAAGATAAGGCGGCAGCCTAGGAGGCGGCAGACGGGTTCGGAGGATCGGAGGAGACGGCGGTGTTGGATGTTGGGGCGGCCGGCTGGGCGGTCTCGGCTTGATCACCTCCGGCGGCAGTCGGCTCGAGCGGGCATGGCTCGTTGCTGGAGGCGCGGTCGAGCTGAGGCTGGCCATCTGCTCCATCTTCCGGTGCCTCCGTCTCGCTTCCGTCCTCCGCCTCGTCTTCCTCCTCGACGCTGGAGCCGATCACCTCCGCCGAGACCTCGCCGTAGTCTGGGTTCATCACAAACCACTCCGGCGGTACCTCCCCGCCGTCTTCAGCCTGCTCGGGGACAAAGATCCTGGTGTCGGTGTACTCGGCGATCGCCGCCGCACGCTTGACAAGGGCGTCTTCCGCGGCTGCCAGCTCCGGCTAGGCCTCCGACCAGAGTGTGGCCAGCCGTTCTAGATCCAGCCTCGGATACCACGCCTTGACGAATTCCAAGGCTCGGCGCGCTCCAGCCCGGGCCGAGGAACCCTTCCAGGCCTCAAGACGGCCAGCCGCGACCTCCAACCAGTCGACAGTCCGACTCGGGGTGCGCGGAGCCTGCATGTCTGGCCAAAGGGCAGCGATCGTTTGGGCGCCGACACGTTGAAGCCGGCGCAGCATCCGATGGGCCGGCCACAGACGAGCCCCAATGCTCAGAATATGCTCGTCAAGGGTCCGGGGGGCATTGGCAGCGATCTCCGCGCCATCCGCCCTCCGCTCCTCACGATCAGCCTCGATAGCTTGAATGGCGGCCTGCGAGTGGCCGGGGAAGAAGTCTGCCAAGATGAAAAGAATGAAGAACAAGTCAAAAAACCAGGAGTCGGCTCGACCTATAGTCGGCGGCTCGAAGAAGAAAAGCAAAGAAGCTCACCGTCGACGAGGTCCTCGATCTCGTGGAAGCCGGAGGCCAACATTGCCTCCTTGTCAGTCCAGGAGGAGCGCTCGCTCGCGAGCTCGGCCAGGAGGGCGGCCTCCGCCTCTTCTGCCTCCTTCTACGTCTTCTTAAGTAGCTCCTTCTGCTCTGCCAATTGTGCGGCCAGCAGATCACGCTCTGCAGCGAGCTTGCTGCACTCCTCCCCCTTGGTGCGCAACGTGGTGTTGGCTTCGCTCAGCTGCTGTTGAAGAGTGGCGTTGGCCTCTGAAGAGAAAGAAGAAAGAAGGCGTTAAGTCATCAACAAAGAAGGTCGCCGAGGAGATCCGGCCCAAATGCTCAGCAGTCGGCCCAAATCTCAGGGACTACAGCCCGCGGGTGCGCCAGCGCGCCCCCGCAAAGAAGAAAAAGGACTCACTTCGGCTCTCTAACAAGTCAGCGGTCCGCTTGCCCAACTCTTCAACGTTGTGGTTAAAGGCGGTGACACGGAGGTTGTGATAGTCCTGCGACAAGTATTTCAGACAAAAGTTAGTACCCGAAACTCACCAATTGGAGTTCCGGGCCGCCGGCTCAGCAGCCGGCCCGAAACTCGGGGACTACACCCAGTGGGTGCGCTGCGCGCCCCCACAGAGAGGAAAAAGAAAAATAGAGACAAAGGAGAAAGCATACCCGGATGGCTGCCCGCGACGCCAGGTGCGCCTTGGTGCAGTTTTGGATAGCGTCGCTCTCAGCTCGCAGCTTTGTCTGGACATCCAGAAGCGCTTGGTTTAGCGGGCCCGTGCCGCCTCCTCGCACCCACCCAATGGGCGCGGCGCTCGTTGCTTCGGCGCCTGGGAGCATCGAACTTGCGGTGCCGGTCTCCAAGGGGCGTGGCGCCGAAGTCGCCTTCTCAAGACGGCGGCGCATTGGCGAGCCGACTTGAAGGAGAAGCCTTGCCACGGCCTCGTCTTCAGTCGGCGGCAAGGGCGGGTCCGCCGGCTGTTTGCCTTGCGCGCTCCTAGACGGCGGCAGGGGCGGCGGTGGCGGCATGACCGCGTCCAGCATGGAGGCGTCGCCGCCGCCGCTCTCCACGATCGGGAACTCGCCGGCGGCTTCCCCTGACTGCCCCGTGAACTCCGGGGGTGGCAGCGCAGAGTTCAGAGGGGTGACGAACACCGCCGACCGCCAGTGCGCGACTTCCTTAGCCTGCCGCCTTGCCACGACGGTGGCCTCGGCCTCCTCCAGCTTTTTAAGGGCGGAGGCCTCCTCCTTCTCGGCCTCCGCTTTCTCCAGGCGGGCAGCCTCTTCCTCCTTGTGCTTCTCCTGCGTGTTCCGCTCAGTCGCCTCCCGAAGGTCAGCGGCGGAGTCAATCCGCCGAGTAGTGGCAGACGTCTCCGCCGACCCCATAATGGAGGCGGCGGCAACCCTCCCAAGAGTGAGGGGAGCTCTGAAGTGAGGGAAGCATATGAAAGACTCAGACAAGATCAACAAAGAGAAAATAAAGATGAGGGATGGAGGCGCTTACGCAGAGACCAGCGGCGGCTTCTTCACTTCCTTGCAGAAGCGGTTGGCCTTCGCGGCCGCTTCTTCCCGCTTGGTCGTGGCGGCCGCTCCCCTAAATTTCTTTGACCGGCCACCAAGCGTACTCGGCACGACCCAGCGCTTCTTCGTGCCGCCTTGAGCGTCCAAGGCGGCGGAGGAACTCGAGCTTGGCTGGCCAGCCTATGGCTGGTGACGCGGGGTGACTTCCCCCTCAACATCGTCATCAGGCCAGTCGGCGAAAGTGGTCGTAGGCCTGGAGCCGCCTGCTTCTCCTCCTCCTCCCTTGGCGTCGGCCTCCATGGCCTCCGCCCCTAAGTCAGGATCGTCGACGTCGCTCTCCGCCCGATCGGGGACAAACTGATGAGCCGGCCCCGTGGTGCCGGCCGAAGGAGGGACGAGAGGGTTCTGATTCAAAACAAAAACGGTCAGACTGGACAAGTCGGACTCTGCAACAAAAGAAACAGAAGAAGGAGGAAGACGACTTACAATAGGCGGGGGGTTGGCACGTGAGTAGGGCTCCTTGCCGAACCGCCAATCCACCGAGAGACCGCAATTCGCGATGTAGTTCACCATGTCCACCACCTCCGCGTGAGGCATGTCCTTGGAGCACATCCTACTCGGGTCCCGATGACTGCTCATCTAGCAAATCAGGTGAGGTCGGCCTTGGAGTGGGAGGACTCGGCGCGCCACGAAGGCGGCCAGCAAGTTGGCCCCGGTCAAGCCCTCTGACTGCGTCAGCACTAGGAGTCGCGCGATGGCGGCGGCACCAGCAGGAGACAATGTCTTGGCTCGGTGTGACCAGCTGGGGAGCCTTCCAGCCGGCGCGCCGGCTTCGTAAGCCGGCAGGTTGACCCGGTCGCCTTCTAGGGCGACGTTCTTCACATAAAAATAGGACCGCTACCACATCTTCACCGACTTAATCAGTGCGATGGTGGGAAACGGATTGTCGGCCATTGATCTCCGCATCGCGATAAACGCATCGCACTGGGCCGGCACGCTGGCGATGTGTTTGCCGAGCTTGGACTGGAAGAACCCACCCTAGAGCTCGATGGTGGGGAGAACGCCGAGGAAGCCTTCACACAGGGTGGCGAAGGCAGCCAGCAGCACCACCGTGTTCGGAGTAAGGTGGTGCGGCTGGAGCCCGTGGAACTCCAAGAAGGAGCGGAAGAAGCCGCTCACCGGCAGCCCTAGGCCGCGCATAAGGTGCGAGCGAAATATGACCCGCTCGCCCTCCTCCGGCGCCGGCCATATTTCCCCCTCCGGCGCGAGGCGGACCCGCACTAAGCCCCTGCCGGGCAGCCTCCGTGTCTTGCGGAGGATCTCGACGTCGTCATCATCAACCTCGGAGCCGTCCCACACTCCGGAGCGCACAGCAGGATGCGCGGCGGCGGAGGAAGAGCTCATCGCTGCGGGCGCGGCGTGGTTCGGAGCAGCAGCGGCGAGAGGAAGAAGCAAGAAGGAGCGAAAGGGAGTAGGGAGGATGGGCGCGCGTGCTTCGCCGCCCCCTCCCCCCGCCTACTTGTAGGCTCGTGGGCGGAGAAGCCAAGGGGGCAGTCGTGGGATTAACTGCACCCAGGACCCCACAACCCCCATGATTTACCACCCGAAGTTACTGCGTGCAATAACCGCGCGAGAACCCCAACCGTCCGCACGGCCACAATGGATCCGTTCACATGCCAAGGCGCGGTAGTGGCGGGCCCCGCCTGTAGGCCTGTCCCATCACGTGCGTGGGTGGGCAGACTAGCTCAGCCACGTGGCGCCTCGCGACGGGACCCCAATGGGCGGGAACCCGGAGGCTTATCAGGCATGCCGCCTGGACTCCGCCGCGACGTTCAAACTTTTTTAGGGACAAGTCGGCCTTAAGCAAGTCCGGCTCCAACTAGTCGGCTTGACAGAAGACGGATAGCGAGGCCCAGATCCAACAGCCGGAAAGAAGAAACTGTTGAGGCTCCTCGGCATATCTCCCTCGGTGCCTCACCAGCTTCGGGGACTACTGTCGGAGTAATGGGCCACGGGTAAGCTAACCCAGGCCCAGAACCTTTCAAGACATCGGGGCAGGCTGCATCCGTCAAGACCTCAGGATGAAGAGCCGCCTTCTGAGAGTCGGCTGCGAGGCAGCCAACTACCCACTCACGGCCGAGTCCCGAGGACGACTTCAGGATCGGCCGACTCCTGACTGGTGACTTCCAGAGAAGCCGGCCATGGGGAGTCGGCCCGCGACGCCAACAACCCCCATGCCCTCATAAAGAGGGCCCGTGGGCCACAGTAAGCTTCACTCCCACCCTTTTCCAAGGGCAGGCGTGGCCACAGTATGCCATACCCGCGGAGATCTCCGCCCGGCGCGTCACTGTTGCCATGTCGGCCCTGACGTCAGCCCCAGTGGGCGGAGTCTTGTGCCCACAACGGCCTACCGGTACGACCCAGGGACAGCAGGTCCCACCAGTCGGCAGGCGTACGGAAGATGGCGAGAGCACAACCAGTCGGCCCAGTTGGGAGTCGGCCCCCAGGAGTCGGCCGGCCCCTCCCACAGGCCCCATGCGCCATTAACCAAACGCGACAGGGAGTGGCCACAGTGATCGCCCGCCAGACGGCGGAGCTGCCGCCATGACCCCATTTCCGAGCATGCATCATTAGAGGCACGGTTACAGTAATCTACAGCCGGCAAGACCCGCCCGCGACGGACGCGGCCTGTCGGCTCCGTATCGAGCCAGTCAGCGGGGCCCACCAGTCAGCGGGCCCCAGGAGTCGGCGGATAAGACGGCGGCCAGAGAGACTGACGGCTGGGCCCGCGTCCAGCCGGATTACCATTGTACCCCTGGGGGTAGGCCTATATAAACCCCCCAGGGCACCCATGCAAAGGGTTAGAATCCATTAACGCTAGACCAGATCATATAGGAAGGAGAGAGCCAGCCTTGCCTTCTCCTACCTCCAGGAAACAGCTCAAGGAGCAACCGTGTACACACTTTGCCATAGTGATCATGCGGAGACACCGCAGAGCAGCAGTAGGGGTATTATCTCCACGGAGAGCCCCAAAGCTGGGTAAGATTCGCCGGCGTGTATGCCTTCACCTTATCCCGTTTCCAGGCACCAGCGACGTTCTACTCGCCCCCACCATGATAAGCCATCCTTTGGCATATGTCGCACCCAACCCCTGACAAAGGATGAAGTCCATATATATGAAGGTATATTTGCTCTAAGCTTTGGTATTCATGGACAATTCCTATGGAGCATCAAGTGCACTGAATCCTATATGTAGAAATGTTCCATAGTGATGCATGAAGCATGTTGGATTTATGTGGGAAGAATGCCATCAAAACCTTCAAAGAAATCCTTATGGTATCCCTCTCTGGATACCCCGTGCACATGGGCCTCCGGACCCCCGTGCACATGGGCTCGAGTGTCAACTCTCTAGATACCTCATGCGCACGGGGTCCTTGACCCCCCATGCACATGGGGCCTACGTTTTGGCAATCGAGGTCCCATATCCAGTAAGGTTTCATGTTGGTCTTTGGGGATTTATGTTGAAGCCATAACGATTGATTTTATTGTCTAACCAAATATATTCAAGGTGGAGTTCGTTAGAAGATCTCAAAGATTGACATATGTGGGCTCTTAAGGATCAAGAGCTTGAGAGTATAAACAAATAGAAGAATTCAAATTATGGTTTCACGATAAGATCATGGTAAGCTCATGTGTTGGGTTTTTGGTTTATCAAGTCTTGAGGCAAACAACTAGACTGAAGAATTCATTGTGCCTCTCAAGAGATTATGATGTAGTTTTTCAAGGAGCAAATGATGACCAATCTGATATTCATAAGCAAAACTTGATATAGTCATGAAAGAGTCTTTGGTGATCTCCTTCTTGAAGGAATGAAGGGAAATGAAGATTTCATTGTGGCTTTAAAGAAACCAAGATGGGGCATGAAGTAAAGATGTTGGTTGACCAAGATGAAGCTCGAAGATTATCTAGATGGTAAACTCACAAAGCGCAATCCTTGTACCACGTGGGATCAAGTGATCTAGTGGTATGGTAAGTAGTTGTGGATTGTGCTTTGCAACCTAACCCATCTCCGTGTTTGTTATGTCTATGTGGGTTAGGTGTTTCTCACGGGCTTGCATCAAAAGGAAAGATTTCAAGTAGCCTATGTGTGGATGGCATCAAGTGGTGATCGCCATCGGGTTCGAGGAGTCCAAGTACAAGATGAGAAGCCGGAGGTTATATGCTTTGAAGCTTGCGGTCCACGTCATGATAGTGTGCATGTGAAGATGGGCTTAAGTTAAGGCTTCCCTCATTGCAATATGAGGAAGCATTTTGAGTATCTTCTCCAAGTGATTATGGACAAGAAAAAGATTCCAACCTGAGGAAAGCATTAAAGTCATCATCAAGCTCAAGTGGAATGTGCAAGGCAAAGGTATACCTTAGCTAGGTTTTGATACTTCCATTTTGCATCATGTTTATCTACTGTTAATTATAATGTTTTTATGCATAATAATGCTTTTTGGAGTAATTCTAATGCCTTTTCTATCATAATATGCAAGGTTCACACAAAGAGGGAGAATACCAGCAGCTGGAATTCTGGACCTGAAAAAGCTATGTCAGACTATCTATTCTGCGCAACTCCAAATGAGCGGAAACTTCATGGAGTACTGATGACCCACAAGTATAGGGAATCTATCGTAGTCCTTTCGATAAGTAAGAGTTTCGAACCCAACGAGGAGCAGAAGGAAATTACAAGTGGTTTTCAGCAAGGTATTCTCTGCAAGCGCTGAAATTATCGGTAACAGATAGTTTTGAGATAAGATAAATCGTAACGGGTAAAAAGTAAATAAGGTGCAGCAAGGTGTTCCAATCCTATTTGTAGAAAAGGACAAGCCTGGACGAACTCTTACATAAAGCAAAGCGCTCCTGAGGACACATGGGAATTGTTGTCATGTTAGTTTTCATCATGCTCATATGATTCACGTTCGTTACTATGATAATTTGATATGTGGGTGGACCGGTGCTTGGGTGCTGCCCTTCCTTTGACAAGCTTCCCACTTATGATTAACCCCTCTCGCAAGCGTCCGCAACTATGAAAGAAGTATTAAGGTAAACCTACCCATAGCATGAAACATATGGATCCAAATTAGCCCCTTACGAAGCAACACATAAACTAGGGTTTAAGCTTCTGTCACTCTAGCAACCCATCATCTACTTATTACTTCCCAATGCTTTCCCCTAGGCCCAAATAATGGTGAAGTATCATGTAGGCGACGTTCACATAACACCACTAGAGGAGAGAGAACATACATCTTATCAAAATATCAAACGAATACCAAATTCACATGATTACTTATAACAAGACTTCTCCCAAGTCCTCAGGAACAAATGTAACTACTCACAAAACATATTTATGATCAAGATTAGAGGAGTATTTATTATCATTAAGGATCTGAAAATATAATCTTCCATCGGATAAACTAACTAGCATCAACTACAAGGAGTAATCAACAGTACTAGCAACCCACAGGTACCAATCTGTGGTTTTGGGACCAAGATCAAATACAAGTGATGAACTAGGGTTTGAGAGGAGATGGTGCTGATGAAGATGTTGACGGAGATTAACCCTCTCTCAATGAGAGGATCGTTGGTGATGACGATGGCTTTGATTTCCCCCTCCCAGAGGGAAGTCCCGGCGCCCAGCAGAATAGCTCCGCCGAAGCCCTAGATTGGTTCTGCCCAAGTTCCGCCTCGAGACGGCGGCACTTCGTCCCCAAAGCTTTCTTCTAATTTTTTTTAGGTCAAAACTCACCATATAGCAGAAGATGGGCGTCGGAGGCCTGCCAGGGGGGCCACAATGGGGTAGGGCGCGGCCTCAACCCTTGTGGCTGGCTGGTGGCCCCATTATTTTTTATATATTCCAAAAACATGCTCCGTGAAGTTTTAGGATTTTTGGAATTGTGCAGAATAGGTCTCTAATATTTGCTCCCTTTCCATTCCAGAATTCCAGCTGCTGACATTCTCCCTCTTCATGTAAACCTTATAAAATAAGAGAGAATAGGAATAAGTATTGTGATATAATGTGTAATAATAGCCCATAATGTAATAAATATCAATATAAAATCATGATGCAAAATGGACGTATCAACTCCCCCAAGCTTAGACCTCGCTTGTCCTCAAGCGAAAGCCGAAATCGAAAAATATGTCCACATGTTTAGAGATAGAGGTGTCGATAAAAATAAAATACGAACATGAGGGCATCATGATCATCTTTAGAACAACAACATATAATGCGAACATGCCTCTAGTAGGAAGATCGAGGAACCGGTGCTGGCGCTCCTGGTTCATGGGATAATGCCATATAATTTCTTATGCTAAAGTAACAATTCATTCACAAGATAAAGTATGAATCAGAAAATTTATTGAAAACTAACAAACTATGATCTCAATCATTGAAGCAATTGCAATTTACCATAACATCGGGAAGAGTCAATTAAAGAGCTTTTCAGCAAGTCCACATACTCAACTATCATTTAGTCTTTCACAATTGCTAACACTCACGCGATACTTATGGGTTCAAAGTTTTAATCAGACACAGAGAATGATAGGGGCTTATAGTTTCGCCTCCAACCTTTTACCTCAAGGGTAATGTCAACAATAATACTTCATGAAAACCTACATCCGAGTGGATATATATATATATATATATATCTGAATCTGTCCAACACATGGTGGTTGCCAAAGGAAAAAGTATAAAAAGGAAAGGTGATGATCACCATGACTCTTGTATAAGGGTAGGAGATAAAGGTAAAATATAGGCCCTTCGCAGAGGGAAGCAGAGGTTGTCATGCGCTTTTATGGTTGGATGCACAAAATCTTAATGCAAAAGAATGTCACTTTATATTGCCGCTTGTGATAAGGACCTTTATTATGGGGTCCGTCGATTTTATTTCTTCCATATCAGAAGTTCATATAAAGCGTATTTTCTTCACAATAATAAATCATACATATTTAGAGAGCAATTTTTATTGCTTGCATCGATGACAACTTACTTGAAAGATCTTACTCAATCCATAGTTAGGTATGGTGGACTCCCATTGCAAAAATGGGTTTAGGGATGTTTCGAAGCACAAGTTGTAGCGACCCGACCTCAGATGGTCAAGTCTCTGTGTTTCAGTGTCATCCCTGGATCGGTAATGCTGACACACATAGTACTCGAAGGATCTATAACAGAGTAGCAATCACACACTTATTATATCGAATGTCTCAAAAGAGAACTTATTACAATAAATATGGCTTAAGACCATCTAAATAAGATAATAGCGGAAGACTTGGAAGATAAAGTGAGTCCATCAACTCGAATGGCATAGCTGAGTGCATGACAAACGACCAATGGCGCCTTACTCATCGTCTAAAAAGTCTGCAACATGATATGTTGTAGCCCGAAAACGGGTCAGCACATGGAATATGCTGGCATAGTAACATAGTAGAGTAGAGAACAGATAAATGATATCACTACATGCATATATGGCTAGTGGAGGCTCTATGGTTACAATGTTTTTGCGAAAATCCAAATTTTCCCTACAACAAAGGAATATATTTTATTTAATGTAACATCCCAAATTTTCAATTTGGAATGTTATACATTAGGTCATCATGCATATCATATTTTATTTTGCTTTTGGTTTTGATCCTAGAAAATCCTAAGCAACTCAAGGACCCACGGAGAGAATTGGGGATTTCGTTATTTACATATTTGAGTTTCCTCAAATTTTGTAAACAGGATCATTTGATTTTATTTATTTTATCATCAATTATTTCTATTACAAAAATATGAGAGAGGGGATAAAATGACTTTCCCAAAATATAGAAATATTGAGGATTTAATAAAAAAATCAAATAAGATTTATTTCGGAGTTTTTGGTATTTTTAATTGAATTTAGGAAAAAATGCGTGTTTTTCAAAGTTGTAGTTTGGGCCCAGATAAATGTTTACTTTATCGGGCTTGATTTTAGAAACCCGGAAAAATTTATTTCGTGATTTTTGGAGTCCGTTTAGTATTTCTTTTTATTTTTCTTCCGAGCGTAATTATTAAAAAAAACGAAACCGACTATGGGCCGTACCCGAGCGGGACTCTGCCCGGGGGCGCCTTTATATAGCGCCGCAGCCGAGCCCCCAGCCCACACCAGCCCCGCGCTCGATCCGCCGCCGCCGGAGGTTCGCCGCCGCCTCGACTTCCGTGCCGAAATTTTTTTTTTAAAAAAAATTCTTTTTCGCCGGTTTTATTTTCGATTTTTTTTTATTTTTTTATTTTTTTATTTTTTTCGGATTAGGTTAATTACCGATTAATCTGTTCGTCGTTTTTCTTTTTCGTCGGATTTTCCGCGGTTATTTTCTGATCGCGATTTCTGATCCGATTTTCGTTTTAGTATAACTTTTCGCTCGTTTATCGGAATCAGGCGATTCAAGCGCCTGGAGTTTTGTCTCGAAACCCTCTTTCCGAATAAACAACTTAAACATGTTTTTGCTATGGTAAAATTTTACTTAGATCCAGATTACTAGAACGAAGTTGTTTTCTTTCGCCGTTTGACTTCTTTTGCTTCGTTCGATTTGATTCTTTTTGCAAACCAGGGTTCTTAAGTTGAACTTTCTGGTTAGATCTTCTATTTGAGTTTTACCTGTGCATTATATCAGTACTTATTGTATGCTTGTTTGTTTGTCTGCGATAGAATACCCGGAGTGCGTCGCCTGTTACTTTGAATCTCTAGGTTTCGCGGATCATCAGCAAGGCAAGTAACACTTTGATCATACCTTTTTCTACAACCCAGTTTTATTGCATTAGATCAATCCTCACACATTGCATGATTAGGATCTAATTAAATTGTGGGATGGGAAGTAGATGAGGTAGTACCTATTACCTGTTTATTATCAAACCTTTGGGAGTTACTTCTACGTTTGCTTATTATGCCATGCTATGCTGGTAGACGTGGATTGGGTGAGTGATATCCATGACAGATGTGAGATTGATAATTAATGGTTTATCTAAGGTGGCAACCTAACACACATCTGGGTGGATTGAGGCACCTGGGTATTCCAGGACTTGCCTGTTTTTATTTTGGACCGCCACCCAGGCTCAAAGGGATCATGAGATTATTCATACTAGAAACTTCCGTGTGCACCCACAAGCCATTATGGGCTCTGGCATAGTTGAGTAAGTCGTGCGAACTCTTACAGGGTAGACTAGCAGATGTAGGGGAAAGTAGGTGTACCGGTCTATCCATCGTAAGGTGCTAGCGCTTCTGAAAGGCTATGTCTCGATCATCCGTTTCTCAAACACCATGTAGTGCGAGAAAACCAACGGAGGAGATCGAGTCTTGTGGGGAAAAGTGCGCAAACCTCTGCAGAGTGTATAAACTAATCATGGTTAGCCGTGTCCCCGGTTATGGACATGTTGAGTATCTAGTACCTGGATTATCATGTGAATCTCAACATGTTACTCTAAAGTTAATTTTGTTGGGTTTTAATGATGCTTAATTGGGATTGAGAATGCTGTCAACCATTCTCAATGTTTAACAACCACCATGATAGTAATTAAATTTATTCCTTTGAAGTAGGGAAAAATTGGCTTTACGCAAAAACTGTAACCATAGAGCTTTCCACCAGCCAAATATGCATATAGTATAGTTGTTGCATTCCATTACTCTCTATGTGTTACCTTGCCAGCATATTCCATGTGCTGACCCGTTTTCGGGCTGCAATGTTAATGTTGCAGACTTTTCAGACGATGATTATGGAGTTTTTAGGTCGTGGTTCTATACTCAGTGATGCCGTTGGAGTTGATGGACTCACTTATCTTCCAAGCCTTTCATTGTTATCGTTATTAGATGGCCTTAAGCCATATTTATTGTAATAAGTTCTCTTTTGAGACACTCGATGTAATAAGTGTGTGATTGCTACTCTGCTATAAATCCTCCGAGTACTGTGTGGTGTCAGCATTACTGATCCAGGGATGACACCGGAGCACAGAGATCAGACTGTTTGAGGTCTGGTCGCTACAAAGATGGTATCAGAGCACACGCTGACTGTAGGACACGACCACTAAGCTAAAAGACCTAGATCACTACTCACTCTCTTCTCTTCTGACTTCTCATCTTATCTACTCTTTAGGATGGCGGATGCAAGGAACAAGTTCACACAACCAGATGAAGATACACCCTTTGGACGCCACTTGAAGGAAGTCACTAGATACTTGAACATAGGAGTACCAAGCTTCACGGCAACCTACAACGCCACTTTACCTGAAGAAGAGCGCTGGATGATACAAGTTCAAGTTCCAGGAAGGACTTTCATGCCAGTCACTGAGCCCATAGAGTTTTCTTTTGATGCACCAACTTGGAGTCTAGGAAAGAGTATGGCAGCTCACATCGCCATGGGACGCATTGGAGAAGTCTACCGCAAGGATCTCAAGGATACTATCTACCAGATTTGTGGGCGCCGAGATGAACACTGGGAGATGATCAGCACCAGGAAAGATAGATCAATCGCAGCTTTTATCCAGGAGTTAAACCAGCACATTCGACGACAGGAGAATCAGATGTGCGCCGACATGATAGATCTGAAGAAGGCTAAAACTAGAATCAAGGAACTGGAGGAAGAACTCAAGGTTACACGTGAAGATTATGAAGAAGAAATTGATGTATTGGTGGAGAAGAATGACGATTTGATCAAGAAGATTGGAATATTTATGGGAGGCCCGACACTAGTAGATGAAGACGAAGAACCCAAGGAGATTAGCCCGGAAGACTACATCATCATCGACGGCACTGACTCGGAAGCAGATAGTAGCGATGATGACTATGTTGATGAAGCAGGAGTAGATATCATGGAGTCTACAACCGTAGAATATTTCTAGTAGACCACCTCATCAGTAGTAGTAGTCCACCATGTAAATATAGTAGTCCGAGCACTCTTGCGATAGCTAGATCGATTGTATGCCTTTGTTTGTTTGAATGAAGTGAATTGTTTGCTTTTGCCTCATGTGCATATGGGTAGTGTTTTCTCCTTAGACCCCCTCTATTCTTATATCTCGTCTTTTCTAAACCCTCATATGCCTCTGAGATGTGACCCCGGATTTTCCTTTCCGCCGGAGCTCACCCAGTTGATCCAGCAGCAGAACACTTTGATGCAGTTGCTAGTTTAGAATCAGAATCAGGGGAACAACAACAACAACCCACCACCACCACCTGTTGACCACTTAGCCCGTTTTCTTAGGCTGAATCCGCCGGTGTTTTCCAGTAGCACCGAGCCGATAGTAGCAGATGATTGGCTCCGCAAGATAGCTAGGGAGTTGACCACAGCAGGATGCACAGATGTGGAGAAGGTGAAGTTTGCTGCACATCAGTTAGAAGGACCCGCAGCATCCTGGTGGGAGAATTTCACAGCCACCTTCCCAGTCGACACTGTCACATGGGACCAGTTTCAGCAGGCTTTTCGTACTGCCCATGTTTCAGCAGGAGCAATGGCCATGAAGAAGCGTGAGTTTCGTAACTTGCGCCAAGGAGGACGGACAGTTGGCCAGTATGTGGAGGAGTTTAGTAAGCTAGCACGTTATGCCCCAGATGACGTTGCTATGGATGCAGCTAAGCAGGAGAAATTCCTGGAAGGACTGAATGATGAGTTGAGTATGCAGTTGATGGTAGCCACCTTCAACAACTACCAGGAGTTGGTAGATCGTGCTCTTATGATTGAAGGGAAGCAGCAGCAAATTGAGAACCGCAAGAGGAAGTATGGACAAGGAAAGTATAATTCAGGAGCTCAGCAGAAGCCACGTTTTACCCCTAGACCGGGAGGACATTTTCAGCATACCCATGGAGTAGGTAGCTCGCACAATCACAATGGCACCAAGAATAGTAACGGAATGGAGGAAGCAATGGCCAGAATCGCAGCACCCCATCAACCCCAGCCAAGAAAGATCTGAGTCATGTCACCTGTTTCAAGTGTTCCAAGACCGGACATTTTGCCAATGAATGTCCTGAAGGCCAAAACGGCAATGGAAGCTCTGGAAAGAAGCTGAACCCTTTCAACAGGGGACAGGTGAACCACGTTAATGTGGAGGAGGTTGAAGCTCAGCCCGATGCAGTAATAGGTAAGTTTTTGGTTAAGACATTTACTGCACTCGTTCTTTTTGATAATGGTGCATCGCATTCATACATATCAAGGGGATTTGTGGAAAAGTATAGCCTGCCCACTAGGGTTCTCAAAACACCTATGCTAGTAAGCTCACCAGGAGCAGAGTACATGGCCAGTCAAGGATGTTTTCAAGTGCCATTAAGTATAGGAAGGCATGTTTTCCCAACAGATTTGATTTTTCTGGAATCCCAAGGTCTGGATGTGATTCTTGGTATGGATTGGTTGTCGATGTATGGAGGAAACATCAATTGCGCCTGTAAGACAATTTTGCTCACAACGCCAGAAGGAAGAAGGATCAAGTATGTATCCCGACATGCGCCAAACAGGACACAAGTAAATTCCTTATCAGGAGTTGTGCAGGAGGAAGTACCAGTGGTAAAGGATTTTCCTGATGTATTTCCCGAAGAGTTGCCAGGCATGCCACCGGATAGAGATATTGAGTTTTTGATTGAACTTTTGCCAGGCACTGGGCCAATATCGAAGCGACCATATAGGATGCCCGCAAAAGATTTGGTGGAAATTAAGAAGCAGATTAAGGAGTTACTGGATAAAGGTTACATTCGCCCAAGTTCTTCGCCTTGGGGATCACCAGTACTTCTAGTAGAGAAGAAGGATGGATCGTTAAGGATGGTTGTTGACTATCGAGGATTGAATGAAGTAACAATCAAGAACAAGTACCCGCTACCAATGATCAATGATCTGTTTGATCGATTGTAAGGAGCTAAAGTGTTTTCCAAGATCGATTTGCGATCAGGATACCACGAGTTGAAGATTCGAGAATAGGATATTCCTAAGACAGCTTTTACCACCAGGTATGGGCTGTATGAGTATACCGTTATGTCATTTGGTCTGACTAACGCGCCTGCCTATTTTATGAACATGATGAACAAAGTGTTTATGGAGTTTTTGGATAAGTTCGTCGTAGTGTTCATTGATGATATCCTGGTTTATTCGAAGAATGAAGAGGAGCATAAGGAGCATTTGCGTTTGGTACTTGGAAAGCTCAGAGAACATCAATTATATGCCAAGTTCAGCAAATGTGAGTTTTGGTTGAAGGAAGTAGGATTCCTCGGACACGTTATATCTGGAGAAGGTATAGCTGTTGATCCCGCTAAAGTTGAAACCGTGACCAAGTGGGAAGCACCAACAACAGTTGGAGAGATCCGGAGTTTTCTTGGACTCGCAGGATACTACCGGAGGTTTATTGAAATTTTTTCAAAGATTGCGAAGCCTATGACGGAGTTGCTGAAGAAGGATACCAAGTTCAAATGGACTGAGGAGTGTGAGGCTAGTTTCCAGGAGTTGAAGAAACGCTTGGTTACCTCACCAGTGTTGATTTTGCCAGATCAAACCAAGGATTATGAGGTGTATTGCGACGCTTCACGTCGAGGACTTGGAGCAGTGCTTATGCAGGAAGGGAGAGTTGTTTCATATGCTTCAAGACAACTGAAGCCTCATGAATTGAATTACGCTACGCATGATTTGGAGTTAGCAGCCGTAGTGCATGCATTGAAGACATGGAGACATTTCCTCATTGGAAATCATTGTAAGGTGTACACGGATCACAAGAGTTTGAAGTACATTTTCACGCAGAAGGAGTTGAACCTCAGACAAAGGAGATGGTTGGAGCTCATCAAGGATTATGATATGAGATTGCATTATCATCCCGGGAAGGCTAATGTAGTAGCTGATGCATTAAGCCGCAAGAGCCATGTCAATACGTTAATCACGGGAGAAATACCCAAGGAGTTAGCAGAAAATCTTCGTGAACTATGTGTGGAAATAGTTCCGAGAGGCTATGTAGCAACGTTGGAAATTCAGTCAACTTTGATGGATAGAATTAGAGAAGCTCAAAAAACTGACAAAGAGATTGCCGCTATAAAGGGGAAACTGAGCAAAGGAAAAGCTAAAGGATTTCGTGAGGATGAGCACGACACCCTATGGTTTGAAGACCGTGTTTATGTACCCAATGACCCGGAGATCAGAAAGTTGATTCTGCAAGAGGCACATGATTCATCGTATTCGATTCACCTAGGAAATACCAAGATGTGTTTGGATTTGAAGGATATTTTCTGGTGGACCGGAATGAAGAAGGATATTGCGGAGTATGTAGCAGTTTGTGACGTATGTCAGAGAGTAAAGGCAGAGCATCAGAAGCCAGCAGGATTGTTGCAACCATTGCCGATACCCGAATGGAAGTGGGATAAGCTAGGCATGGATTTTATCACGGGATTACCAAGGACTCGTTCAGGCTATGACTCGATTTGGGTTGTAGTTGATCGATTGACGAAGGTAGCACATTTCATCCTAGTAAAGACCACTTACACCAGTGCTAAGTTGGCAAAGATATACATGACCAGGATCGTATGTTTGCATGGAGTTCCGAGGAGCATCGTATCGGATAGAGGAACCCAGTTTACCTCAATGTTCTGGAAGCAGTTGCATGAGACTTTGAGTACTAGGCTAGAATTTAGTACAGCTTATCATCCGTAGACAGATGGACAGACCGAGAGAGTCAATCAGATTTTGGAGGATATGCTGAGAGCTTGTGCGCTAGATTATGGATCTAGTTGGGACGATAATTTGCCATATGCAGAGTTCTCTTACAATAATAGCTATCAGACCAGTTTGAAGATGGCCCCTTTCGAAGCTTTGTACGGAAGGAGGTGCAGGACACCGTTGTCATGGGACGAAGTTGGAGACCGCCAGTTGTTTGGACCAGATCTGATTAAAGAGTCTGAACAGAAGGTGAAGTTGATTCGTGATAGGCTCAAGGTAGCCCAGTCCAGGCAGAAGAGCTACGCAGATTCTAAACGCAAGGAGACAGTTTGCGAAGTCGGAGACAGAGCTTATCTTCGAGTATCCCCACTTCGAGGGATTAAGCGCTTTGGAGTTAAGGGGAAGTTAGCGCCACGATTTGTAGGACCATATCGAGTTTTGGAGCGTATGGGAGAAGTGCCTACAAGTTGGAATTGCCAGAAGGATTGACAAGAGTTCATGATGTGTTCCTCGTTTCTCAGTTGAAAAAGTGTCACGCGGAGATACCTTTGAGAGACACAGTGCCATTGGAAGCAATTCAGTTGGATAACAATTTGACCTATGAGGAGAAACCAGTCAAGATTCTTGAGTTTGCTAGCCGAGTCACTCGCAGCAAAGTTATCAAGTTTTGCAAAGTTCAGTGGAGCCACCACACGGAGGATGAAGCCACCTGGGAGCGAGAGGAAGATTTGCTCAAGGACCACCCTCACCTATTTTCTAGCCAACCCGAATCTCGAGGGCGAGATTCATCTTAAGGGGGGTAGGTTGTAACATCCCAAATTTTCAATTTGGAATGTTATACATTAGGTCATCATGCATATCATATTTTATTTTGCTTTTGGTTTTGATCCTAGAAAATCCTAAGCAACTCAAGGACCCACGGAGAGAATTGGGGATTTCGTTATTTACATATTTGAGTTTCCACAAATTTTGTAAACAGGATCATTTGATTTTATTTATTTTATCATCAATTATTTCTATTACAAAAATATGAGAGAGGGAATAAAATGACTTTCTGAAAATATAGAAATATTGAGGATTTAATAAAAAAATCAAATAAGATTTATTTCGGAGTTTTTCGGTATTTTTAATTGAATTTAGGAAAAAATGCGCGTTTTTCAAAGTTGTAGTTTGGGCCCAGATAAATGTTCACTTTATCTGGCTTGATTTTATAAACCCAGGAAAATTTATTTCGTGATTTTTGGAGTCCGTTTAGTATTTCTTTTTATTTTTCTTCCGAGCGTAATTATTAAAAAAAAATGAAACCGACTATGGGCCGTACCCGAGCGGGACTCCGCCCGGGGCGCCTTTATATAGCGCCGCACCTGAGCCCCCAGCCCACACTAGCCCCGCGCTCGATCCGCCGCCGCCGGAGCAGCGCGCCGCCCGAGGTTCGCCGCCGCCTCGACTTCCGTGTCGAAAAAAAATATAAAAAAATTCCTTTCTCGCCGGTTTTATTTTCCAATTTTTTTAATTTTTTTTAATTTTTTTTATTTTTTTCGGATTAGGTTAATTACCGATTAATCTGTTCGTCATTTTTCTTTTTCGTCGGATTTTCCGCGGTTATTTTCTGATCGCGATTTCTGATCCGATTTTCGTTTTAGTATAACTTTTTGCTCGTTTATCAGAATCAGGCGATTGAAGCTCCTGGAGTTTCGTATCGAAACCCTCTTTCCGAATAATCAACTTAAACATGTTTTTGCTACTGTAAAATTTGACTTAGATCGAGATTACTAGAACGAAGTTGTTTTCTTTCGCCGTTTGACTTCTTTTGCTTCGTTCGATTTGATTCTTTTTGCAAACCAGGGTTCTTAAGTTGAACTTTCTGGTTAGATCTTCTATTTGAGTTTTACCTGTGCATTAGATGAGTACTTATTGTATGCTTATTTGTTTGTCTGCGATAGAATACCCGGACTGCGCCGCCTGTTACTTTGAATCTCTAGGTTTCGCGGATCATCAGCAAGGCAAGTAACACTTTGATCATACCTTTTTCTACAACCCAGTTTTATTGCATTAGATCAATCCTCACACATTGCATGATTAGGATCTAATTAAATTGTGGGATGGGAAGTAGATGAGGTAGTACCTATTACCTGTTTATTATCAAACCTTTGGGAGTTACTTCTACGTTTGCTTATTATGCCATGCTATGCTAGTAGACGTGGATTGGGTGAGTGATATCCATGACAGATGTGAGATTGATAATTAATGGTTTATCTAAGGTGGCAACCTAACACACATCTGGGTGGATTGAGGCACCTGGGTATTCCAGGACTTGCCTGTTTTTATTTTGGACCGCCACCCAGGCTCAAAGGGATCATGAGATTATTCATACTAGAAACTTCCGTGTGCACCCACAAGCCATTATGGGCTCTGGCATAATGAGTAAGTCGTGCGAACTCTTACAGGGTAGACTAGCAAATGTAGGGGAAGGTAGGTGTACCGGTCTATCCATCGTAAGGTGCTAGCGCTTCTGAAAGGCTATGTCTCAGTCATCCGTTTCTCAAACACCATGTAGTGCGAGAAAACCAACGGAGGAGATCGAGTCTTGTGGGGAAAAGTGCGCAAACCTCTGCAGAGTGTATAAACTAATCATGGTTAGCCGTGTCCCCGGTTATGGACATGTTGAGTATCTAGTACCTGGATTATCATGTGAATCTCAACATGTTACTCTAAAGTTAATTTTGTTGGGTATTAATGATGCTTAATTGGGATTGAGAATGCTGTCAACCATTCTCAATGTTTAACAACCACCATGATAGTAATTAAATTTATTCCTTTGAAGTAGGGAAAAATTGGCTTTACGCAAAAACTGTAACCATAGAGCTTTCCACCAGCCAAATATGCATATAGTATAGTTGTTGCATTCCATTACTCTCTATGTGTTACCTTGACAGCATATTCCATGTGCTGACCCGTTTTCGGGCTGCAATGTTAATGTTGCAGACTTTTCAAACGTCGATTAAGGAGTTTTTAGGTCGTGGTTCTATACTCAGTGATGCCGTTGGAGTTGATGGACTCACTTATCTTCCAAGCCTTCCGCTGTTATCGTTATTAGATGGCCTTAAGCCATATTTATTGTAATAAGTTCTCTTTTGAGACACTCGATGTAATAAGTGTGTGATTGCTACTCTGTTATAAATCCTCCGAGTACTGTGTGGTGTCAGCATTGCTGATCCAGGGATGACACCGGAGCACAGAGATCAGACTGTTTGAGGTCTGGTCGCTACATTTAACTATCATGGTAGTTGAAACAACATTGAGAATGGTACCCCCATCTCAATCCCAATTAAAAGTAATTATCAACCCAACAAATTAATTTAGAGTAATGAGATCCATAGGATAATTCAAGAACCAGATACTCAAGATGTCAATAACCGGGGACACGGCTAACCATGATTAGTTTGTACACTCTACAGAGGTTTCCGCACTTTTCCCCACAAGACTCAATCTCCTCCGTTGGATTTCTCGGACTACAAGATGTTTGAGAAACGGATGACCGAGACACAGTCTTTCAGAAGCATTAGCTCTAACCCCTGGGTAGACCGTACCAACCTACATCGCCTACATCTGCTAGTCCACCACTGGAAGAGGATATGCAACTTGCTCCACTATGCTAGAGCCCAGAATAGCTTGTGGTTGCACAAGGAAGTTTCAAGCATGAATAATCTTATGATCCCTTTGAGCCTGGGTGGCGGACCATAGGAGGATCAAATGGTATAACCCCGGGATCTCTTACGACAACACTGGTATAACCCTAGGTGCCCACAAGCAATCCACCCAGATGTGTATTAAAGTTGCCACCTTAAGTTGAACTATTAATTAACAACTCACATCTGTCATGGATACTCTCAAACCCAATCCACGTCTACGAGCATAGCATGGCAATAAGCGTAACGTAGCAGTAACTCCCAAGGGTTTGATAATAAACAGGTAATAGGTTCTACCTCAACATCTACTTCCCAGACCCACATATTAAGAGATCCTACTCATGCAATGTGTGAGGGTTGAACTAATGCATAAAAACTGGGTCTAAAGGAGTATGAACAATGTGTTACTTGCCTTGCTGACGATCTGCAAATCCTAAAGACTCGTAGTAGCACGCTTCGCACTCCGGGTGTTCTATCGCAAACAAACAATAGCATACATAAGCAATCAAGCAAAGATGCACGGAAAAAACTTTGACTAAAAGATCTAACCAGAAAGTTCAACCGAAGAACTCAAGTTTTCAAAAAGAATCAACTCAAACGGAGCAACGAAACTAAAACTACGAAAGAAACAAGATCCGATTACTAATCTGGACTAAAATCAAATTTTACAGTATCAAAATCTTGTTCAAGTTGGTTAAATAGAAAGAGGGCTTCAAGACGAAGATCTAGGCACTTGTTTCACCTGATTTGGATAAACGAGCGAAAAGATATAGTAGATCGAAGATTAGGGCAGAAATCACAATCGAAAATAATCGCGGAAAAACCCTGGAAAATAAAACGAGACAAACAGGCTAACGAACGAACGTCCGCTGTCTACGGCTGAGGGAGTCCTGGATTAGGGGGTGTTCGGGTAGCCGGACTATACCTTCAGCCGGACTCCTGGACTATGAAGATACAAGATTGAAGACTTCTTCCCTTGTCCGGATGGGACTTTCCTTGGCGTGGAAGGCAAGCTTGGCGATGCGGATATTCAAGATCTCCTACCATTGTAACCGACTCTATGTAACCCTAACCCTATCCGGTGTCTATATAAACCGGAGGGTTGTAGTCCGTAGGCAATCAACTCCATATACAACAATCATAGCATAGGCTAGCTTCTAGGGTTTAGCCTCCTTGATCTCGTGGTAGATCTACTCTTGTACTACCCATATCATCAATATTAATCAAGTAGGAGTAGGGTATTACCTCCATTGAGAGGGCCTGAACATGGGTAAAAAACATCTTGTCCCTTGTCTCATATTACCATCCGGCCTTGACGCACAGTTCGAGACCCCTACCCGAGATCCGCCGGTTTTGACACCGACATTGGTGCTTTCATTGAGAGTCCTCTGTGCCGTCACAATCAGGAAGGATGCCTCCTCCCGCCTTTAAAGATGGTGCCGTTGCTAAGGGAGCCTTGGCTGTCGGCCAAACCCTCCGGCTAGGTGGTTTCCTCATGACCGCCTGTTCGGCTGTTGCGCCGACGGTGACCTCTCGGGTCATCAAAAGCAACTTAGACGTCAGCTCGGAGCTCGTCGAGTAGCTAGATCCAATGGAGCTCTCTTCCGTAAACGAGCTCTTGGATCGCGTCGCCGCCCTGGTGGTCGCTATGGTTTACGACCAGGTTGGGCTTAAACCCAATCTAAGAGAAATTAACTCTCCCCAAGTCACCCACCACGTTGCCGTGGTAGAGGCGCAATGCGGCGACCCTTCATCTATTTTAAGGACTAGCTACGTCCGAATTCCCGACTCCTCCAAGCCGGATACCCACGGAGAGGAGGATGTAACTCAAGACCTGAGCTTAGGATCAGGCAATGGGCTAGATTCGTTGGACAACATCCAAGAATCCAAACTTCAGAGTTCGGAAACTCTTCGGCCTCCGAATCTTGGATTGGGTGAGGTTTCAGATTCAACGACACCCGCCCACCCGAACATAAGCGATCTCTCCCAAATCAGGCAGAGGCCCGAGGAAACAGTACATCATTACTGGGCCAGATTCCTCCTGGTTATGAACAGGATAAAGGATTGCCGCGAGGGAGACGCAATCTCAATTTTCTGCAGTAATTGCACGGACGAGGGAATCCTTAACACCGTAAGTCGTCATGATATTACACGCTTCGCTGACTTGGCGTGCATAGTACAAAAATATTGTGCGATGGAAAGCGCCTGGAAAACCGAAATAAAGTTTTGGGATAATCCAGCCTTGAATAGTAATCCCATCCGAACTAAGTGGGTGCATCCTCATAGGACACCCGGGATAAACACCAAAAAACCAAAACCCTCTACAGGGCATGGAACCGTACTGGAAAGGTGGCTTGATGGACCCTGTAGAATTCACAGTACAGAGGACGCCACACCAACTCACAGCCTTAGAGCATGTTGGATACTCCGGCAGGTGGCCAAAATTGGCGAGGGCCTCTTAATTCTGGGGGCCGCAGAAAGCCAGCCCGAGGACACCAGTACCATTCTCACAATCTTCGAGACTTTCGCATCAAACAATATGCGAAAAAGAACACTCCGCAGCCTCGCCGAAGTCTATCAAGTTGCAACAATAAATCCATGGAGGGACACTGCTATTACCTTCAACGCAAGTGATGAACCTAGATTCCGAACAACCTGAGCACCAGACGCATTGGTCCTCAATCCCATAGTGGACGGCTTTCGCCACACCATGGTGCTCATGGATGGAGGCAGCGGACTGAACCTCATTTATCAGGAAACCCTTCAAAAAATGGAAATAGACTGGAACTGCATCGAGCGAAGCAGCACAACCTTTAGAGGAATAATCCCCAGTCGGGAAGCGCGCTGCACAGGAAAAATCACACTAGATGTGGTGTTCGGCACGCCGGATAATTACAGGTCCGAAGAAGTCACGATTCAGGTGGCCCCGTTTAAGAGCGGATATAAAGCTTTACTAGGGTGAGAAGCATTCACAATCTTCCAAGCAATACCCCATTACAGGTACATGAAGCTTAAGATGCCTGGGCCGAATGGAATTATCACTCTAGCTAGTGATCCGGACATAGCACTCCGCGCCGAAAACAAGACGGCCGCATTAGCCCTTGAGGCGCTATCCGAAGCCTTAGTGGCCGAGGAACTGACTGCGCTGCGCTCCATAGTTAACAGGGATGATGTGATACTCGATAAGAGATCCAAATCCACATCCTTCAAGCCAGCCGACGAAATAGTCAAATTCCAGGTCCATCCAACGGACCCCAATAAAACAGCTTCAATCAGGGCACGACTGAACCCTGATGCAGACGCCGCACTACGAGAGTTCCTACGAGAGAACTGGGACATCTTCGCCTGGCACCCTTCAGACATGCCAGGGATCCCACGCAGGCTGGCCGAACACAGCTTAAATATCCTAAAAGGATTTAAACCTGTCAAACAAGCCCTTCGGCATTTTTCCAAACCCAAGAGACAGGCTATGGGAGAGGAGCTAGCCAAGATATTGGAGGCCGGATTCATCAGAGACATAAAACATCCGGACTGGCTAGCAAACCTGGTGATGGTACCAAAGAAGGACAAATCCTGGCGCCTGTGTGTCGACTTTAAAGACCTTAACAAGGCTTGCCCAAAGGATCCCTTCCCCCTCCCCCGCATCGACCAAATTATCGATGCCACCACAAGACACGATTTGTTGTGTTTCCTTGACGCATACTCCGGTTACCATCAAATCAAGATGGTAGAATCAGACCAAGCTGCAACAGCATTCATCACACCATATGGCCCATTCTGCTTCAACACAATGCCCTTCGGGCTAAAAAAACGCCGGTGCAACATATCAGCGCATGATCCAGACATGTCTGGCAAATCAATCGGCAAAACAGTGGAGGCGTATGTGGATGATGTGGTCATCAAATCAAGACATGTCGAATCTCTAGTAGACGACTTGAGGCTTACATTCGATAACCTCCAAAAATATGACATCAAGCTCAACCCAGAAAAATGCGTCTTCGGTGTTCCAGCCGGAAAGCTCTTGGGCTTCATTGTATCCAGTAGAGGAATTGAAGAAAATCTAGCCAAGATCCGAGCTTTGTCACAATTGGATATCCCAAAGGACCTCAAACAAATACAAAAATTAACCGGATGCGTGGCGGCTTTAAGCCGCTTCATCTCCCGCTTGGGAGAAAAGGCACTACCCCTCTATCGCCTCCTTCGGCGCACCGAACACTTCGAGTGGATGGAGGCCGCCACGGCCGGACTTGATGAAATAAAAGCCATATTGGCAACAAACCTAGTCCTGGCCGCGCCGAACACCGGCGAACCAATGTTATTGTACATTGCAGCAACACATCAAGTTGTCAGCGCAGTACTCGTTGTCGAGCGGGAAACGGATGGACACAAATTCCCCCTTCAAAGGCCGGTCTACTACGTATCCACCGTCCTCACTCCATGCAAATCACGGTACCCGCATTATCAAAAGATTGCATACGCGGTATTCATGGCATCCCGGAAGCTACGACACTACTTTCAAGAGTGTTCCATAACAGTAGCCTCGGAAGTACCACTCAACGATATTATCAACAACCGCGACGCAACGGGCTGGATTGCAAAGTGGGCCATCGAGCTTCTCCCGTTCGATATAACCTATAAGCCACGGCGAGCTATTAAATCGCAAGTTTTGGCCGACTTCATCACAGAATGGACGGAGGCCGAGCTCCCTAAAGAGTACGGCACATATTCAAACTGGATTATGCATTTTGACGGCTCCAAAATGTTGGCCGGACTGGGGGCTGGCGTCGTCCTGACGTCCCCCATAGGATACACAGTCCAATATGTGCTCCAGATCATGTACATGGATTCCAACAATGCAGCCGAATATGAGGCCCTCCTACATGGCCTCCGGATAGCAGTATCCATGGGTATCCAGCGCCTAGAGGTACGCGGGGATTCAAACCTCGCGATATCCCAAATAAATGGAGACTTCGACGCCAAGGACCCAAAAATGGCAGCTTACCGCAACGCTGTCCTAGAAATGTCAGCTCGGTTCGAAGGGCTGGAGTTTCACCATATAGCCCGAGAAAACAATCAAGCAGCGGACGTCCTGGCACGCATCGGAGCAAGACGCGATGCAGTCCCCCCAACATCTTTTTGGAAAGATTGTTCAAGCCATCCGTAGCATGGGAGGGGGAACCCGCAAATAACAGCCCGGACCCAGCCGCACCACTCGACGCTGAACAATCTGACACAATTGGAGGCTCTGCCAATGAAATTACACCTTCAGCCCACGTAATAATGGCGGTCATCGCCCCGTGGACAGAACCATTCCTAGCCTACCTTACTAGGCAGGAACTCCCGGAGGACCAAAACGAGGCCCGCTGCGTAGTGCAGCGATCTAAAGCCTATAGAGTCCATGAGGGAGAGCTTTATAAGAAAAGCACTACCGGAGTCCTTCAAAGGTGCATCTTCGAAGAGGAAGGGCGGAACCTTCTGGCGGAACCTTCTGGATTAGGGGGTGTTCGGGTAGCCGGACTATACCTACAGCCGGACTCCTGGACTATGAAGATACAAGATTGAAGACTTCGTCCCGTGTCCGGATGGGACTTTCCTTGGCGTGGAAGGCAAGCTTGGTGATGTGGATATTCAAGATCTCCTACCATTGTAACCGAGTCTATGTAACCCTAACCCTATCCACTGTCTATATAAACCGGAGGGTTGTAGTCCGTAGGCAATCAACTCCATATACAACAATCATACCATAGGCTAGCTTCTAGGGTTTAGCCTCCTTGATCTCGTGGTAGATCTACTCTTGTACTACCCATATCATCAATATTAATCAAGCAGGAGTAGGGTATTACCTCCATCGAGAGGGCCCGAACCTGGGTAAAAAACATTTTGTCCCTTGTCTCCTGTTACCATCCGGCCTTGACGCACAGTTCGGGACCCCCTACCCGAGATCCGCCGGTTTTGACACCGACATCGGCTAATGGATGAACGGTATTCATTAAAACGAATGTACGGACGAACGTCTGCTATTTAACTAAACCAAAGAAAAACCAAACAAAACCGAAAATAAAAAAACCGATCTAGGGTTTCTAAAAAAACAAACGGTTTTCTCGTGAAAACCGGTGGCGGCGGCGGTTATACCTCCGGCGAGATCGGTCCGGCGGTGGGACGGCGGCTCTGGCGGCTAGCGGAGGCGACTACGTGCGGCGGCGGCGCGAGCGGCTAGGGTTTCAGGCGCGGGTCTGGGGTTTGGCAGGGTCGGGCCTCCCGGCTTATAAGGCCGGCCGGGCCAGGAGTCCTAGTCGGACACGGCCCATTTAGGTTGGTGACTTTTTTAGATACAAATCTTGACACGGAAAAACAAATAAAAGAAATACTAAACAGAGTGCAAAAATCCTGAAATAAATTTTCACGGTCCCCTAATAATATTGCGGACAAAGTGAACATTTATTTGGGCTTCTAATGCAATTTTCAAAAACACATATTTTTCCTAATTCAAATAAAAGTGCAATAAAATCCAAATCCAAATCACTTATTTGATTTTAATATTTTTCCTCTAATATTTCCTTTATTTTGGAGAAGTGATATTATCTCCTCTCATATATTTTAATTAGAAATATTTTCGAAGAGGAAAAATAATCAAAACCAAATGATCCTCTTTTCAAAATTTGAGAAAACTCAAATATGAAAATAACGAAATTCCCAACTATCTCCGTGGGTCCTTGAGTTGCTTAGAATTTCGAGGATTCATGAAACGAAAATGCAGTAAAATATGATATGCATGAATGACCTATGTATAACATTCCAAATTGAAAATTTGGGATGTTACAAACCTACCCCCTTAAGATGAATCTCGCCCTCGAGATTCGGGTTGGCTAGAAAATAGGTGTGGGTGGTCTTTGCGTAGATCATCCTCTCGCTCCCAGGTGGCTTCATCCTCGGTATGGTGACTCCACTGAACTTTGCAAAACTTTATAACATTGCTACGAGTAACTTGGCTGGCAAACTCGAGAATCTTGACTGGTTTCTCCACATAGGTTAGATCACTATCCATTTGAATTTGTTGGGGATATTACTATTGGATTTTAAGGGACCTCGTAAGGTGCCCAATTACACCGCCGATTTGCAACCAGGGTCATGGGCGGAGAGTTATGAGATGGCGATGGAGATGCTGGACGTGGATGAAGCAGTGTGTGCTAAATACTTCACCATGATGTTGGAGGGGACGGCTCGAACTTGGTTAAAGAGCTTACCAGCTAACTCTGTCGGGTCATGGGCTGAGCTGAAGCACCGGTTTATCCAGAATTTCAAAGATACATGTAAGTAGCCTATGTCAATTGTGGACCTAGCCGCTTGTGTTCAAGAGGAGGGGGAGTCTACGATGCATTGGGTGAAGCGAGTCTCAGCTATTTTGCATTAATCAGACCGCATTAATGCAGATACAGCAGTTTTGACATTGGAGGGAAACTGCCGGTTTATGCCATTAAAATTAAAGCTAGGGAGGCTCAAGCGTCACTGCAATGACATGTCAACTCTTATGGCTGCTTTGGTGAAATACGCCGATTCAGATAGTACCAAAGACCCTGAATCTGAGGATGACAAACCGGGGAAAGGGAAAAAGAATGGCAATACCAAGGGGCAGCAGCACAATCCAGCAGGTCATGGGAATAATGGCAAGCCCAAGGCAGACAATAGTTTGGACTTTGTGGCTAACACCAACGCTCAGGACAACGGTCAGCGTCGTAAGAGTAAACAGCCTCAGAGGGGCAGAGGGTCAGGCCCCAATCTGGAGCGCCTATTAAATCAGCCTTGTCCAAAGTATGGATCGAAGGAAAGGCCAGGTTCACATCTTTGGAAGGATTGTTTCATTATGCGGGAGTTTAAGAATTCCAATATGTTTCAATATGACAACGGCCCGCATGGCGGTTCAGGAGGCGGTTTTCATGGACCGGGTTATGGAGGTGGCAGCTCCGGTTCAGGATTCCAAGGCAATCAAACCGGGCATGGCCATCAAGGGAACCAAGGCAATCAAGGAGGTTATAATCATCAGGGGAATCAGCAACAGTAGTCGGGTTATCAAAGCAATCCGAAGCAGTTGAATAGTGGGCAGTATCATGTCTTTACCACTAGCTTGTGTAAACGCGATCAGAAGCTTCACAAGAGGGCAGTAAACTCTGTTGAACCGGCGGTGCCTCAGTATCTGCGCTAGTCTGAGCAGCCCATTTTATGGAGTAGAGAGGATCACCCACCCCGATTTGATAATCCGGTCATCTGGCCTTAGTGGTGGCACCTCAAGTTGGGGGGTATAAGTTCACCAAGGTGCTTATGGATGGGGGAAGCAGTATCAATATCCTTTATTATGATACCTTCCGCCGTATGGGGTTGACAGATAAGAATCTTAAACCATCGAATACGGTCTTTCATGGAGTGGTGCCTGGTAAATCGGCGTACCCAGTTGGCAAGATAGACCTAGAGGTGGCTTTTGGAGATGATCATGATTCAAGGTCAGAAACATTGACTTTTGAGGTGGTGAAAATCAAGAGTCCGTATCATGCCCTGTTTGGGTGTCCGGCTTATGCTAAGTTCATGAAGAGGCCGTGTTATGTTTATTTACAGCTTAAGATGCTGGGTCACAATGGGACCATCACAGTGCATGGGAGCAGGAAGATCGCTTTGGAGTGTGAAGAGGGTGATGCGGCTTATGCTGAGTCGGTTTGTGCCACAGAGGAGCTAAAGTTTTATAAAGACAAGGTTGATCCAGCAGACATGCCTTGTTTGAAAAAACCAACTACAGAGCATGATCCAGCGTTGAAGTTTAAATCGGCTACAAACACTAAGATGGTTGATTTTGTTCCTGGTGATTCATCCAAGCAGTTTAGCATCAGCGCTAATCTGGATCCCAAATAGGAAAGCGCGCTCATCGAGTTCATCCGTGAGAACCGGGACATCTTTGCATGGAAGCCTTCTGATATGCCAGGTGTACCGAGGGAACTCGTTGAATACACACTTAATATCGATCCTAAGTTCAAACCGGTCAGGCAGTTTCTCTGCCGCTTCAACGAAGAAAGGCGTAAGGCTATTCCTGAGGAGGTAGCTCGGCTGTTGGCTGCAGGGTTTATCGTGGAAGTCTTTCACCCGGAGTGGCTAGCTAATCCGATGCTAGTCCTTAAGAAAAACGACACTTTCCGTATGTGTGTGGACTACACAGACGTGAACAAGGCGTGTCCAGCTGATCCCTTTGCCCTCCCTCGTATTGACTAGATTATTGATGCTACGGTGGGTTGTGGCCGTTTGTGTTTTCTGGATTCTTATTCTGGTTATCATCAGATCAAAATGGCAGTTAAGGAGCAGGAGAAGACAACTTTCATAACTCCCTTTGGAGCCTTCTGCTATGTCTCTATGCCCTTTGGGCTCAAGAGTGCCCAGGCGACTTACCAACGCTGTGTTCAGAACTGTCTTCATAAACAGATTGGGCGCAATGTTCATGCATATATGGATGATATTGTGGTGAAGTCCAGGAAGGGGGAAACATTGATAGATGATTTGAGAGAAACCTTTCACAACCTCCAGGTTTATAAAATGATGCTTAATCCAGACAATGTGTCTTTGGTGTCCCATCAGGCAAGCTCCTAGGTTTTCTGGTGTTGAACAGGGGCATTGAGGCTAACCCGGAGAAGATTACAGCTATCACCTCTCTGGCTAAACCGGCGTGTATCAATGATGTTCAGCGTCTGGCGGGCCGGATTGCAGCTTTGAGCCGGTTTATCAGTTGTCTCGGGGAGAAGGCTATCCCTTTATATCAGATGCTAAAGAAAATGGATGATTTTGTCTGGAGTGATGTGGCTGATAAAGCGTTTGAGGATTTGAAGACACAATTAGCTGAACCACCTGTTCTTGCGGCTCCGATCGATAAAGAGCCTTTACTACTATATGTGGCTGCTAATGCCCAGGCTGTCAGTGTGGCTATAGTTGTGGAGCGCAAGGAGGCTGGAAAGGAGTATCCGATTCAACGACCGGTTTATTATATTAGTGAGGTGCTTATCGAATCAAAGCAGAGGTATCCGCATTGGCAGAAGCTGGTATATGGAGTTTTTATGGCAAGCCGGAAGCTCAAGCACTATTTTCAGGGTCATCCTATCACAGTGGTTAGTTCAGCCCCTTTGGGAGATATCATACAAAACAGAGAGGCGACTGGCCAGATTGCCAAGTGGGCTATTGAGCTTGGACCTCACGGGCTCATGTATACACCTCGCACAACGATTAAATCTCAAGCACTCGTGGACTTCATCAATGATTGGACAGAGTTGCAGGCACCAGAGGAAAAGCCAGACAACACTTATTGGACTATTCACTTTGATGGATCCAGGAAATTGGAGGGCTTGGGGGCTGGAGTCATATTAACTTCCCCACGAGGTGACAAGTTTTGTTATGTTCTTCGCCTAATGTTCCCTTGCACTAACAATGCAGCTGAGTACGAGGCCTTACTCCACGGTCTTCGGATGGCTAAGGAGATGAACTTAAGCCGGGTTAAGTGCTTCGGTGACTCAGACCTGGTGGCTCAACAGGTGTCTGGCACTTGGGATTCTAAGGACCCACTCATGGCCGCATACCGACGAGAGGTGGACATAGTGGCTGGTCATTTCAAGGGTTATCAAGTTGACCATATAGACCGGAGAAAGAATGAAGCGGCGGACGCTTTAAGTCGCCTAGGTTCTCAGCGTAAACTGGTCGCACCTAATGTCTTCCTCGACGTACTACATAATCCATCGGTCAAGATACCAACAAAGGAGGAGTTGGCTATTCCTGACCCGAAGGCCCAGTTAGTGGCGGCTTTGCATGTTACACCGGATTGGACAGTCCCATACTTGTCTTACATGAACCGGGGTGAATTACCGGAGGATAAAACCTTGGCCCGGCAGATAATCCAGCGATCCAAGTCAATGACGATTGTCAGTGGGGAGTTACATCGTTACATGAGCAATTCAGTGTTGTGCGTCTCCGCAAGAGGGTTGTGAGATTTTGCGAGAAATCCACGAAGGAGATTGTGGTCATCACGCCGGTTCAAAATCCTTGGTGGCTAAGGCTTTTCGTCACGGCTTCTATTGGTTGATGGCTCATGCTGATGCTGAGGATTTAGTCAAAAGGTGTGACGGCTGTCAAAAATTTGCACGCCGCGCTCATGTTCCAGCTCAAGAGTTGAGAATGATTCCAGTCACTTGGCCGTTTGCAACTTGGGGGCTCGATATGGTTGGACCCTTTAAGAGATCCAATGACAAAAAGACCCACCTGTTGGTGGCGGTTGACAAGTTTACCAAGTGGGTAGAGGCAGAGCCAGTCAGTAAGTGTGATGCAGCCACGACGGTTCAATTCATCAAGAAGGTGATCTTCCGGTTTGGCTTTCCACACATCATTATCACAGATAATGGTACTAATCTATCTAAGGGTGATATGGAGGAATTTTGTCAACGTGAGCACATCCGGCTTGATATAGCGTCAGTAGCTCACCCCCAGTCTAATGGTCAAGCTGAGAGGGCAAATCAAGAAATTTTGAGAGGTATCAAACCCCGGCTTATGGTTCCTTTAAAGCGGACACCGAGTTGTTGGGTGGAGGAGTTACCTTCTGTGTTATGGAGTATCAACACCACACCAAACAGATCAACGGGTTATACACCTTTCTTCATGGTTTATGGAGCAAAGGCGGTTCTTCCTAGTGACATCCGTCATGACTCGCCCCGTGTGGCGGCTTACGTTGAAGCTGACAATGAGAAGGCACGTCAGGACTCACTGGACCTGTTAGATGAGGAGCGTGATCTCGCAGCGGCACGTTCGGCGATTTATCAACAAGATCTCCGGCGTTATCACAGTCGTCGGGTTAAAACCAGAACTTTTCAAGAGGGTGATCTGGTACTTCGGCTCATCCAGGATCAAATTGATATGCACAAGTTATCCCCACCTTGGGAAGGACCTTTTGTGGTCAGCAAAAACCTACACAACGGGTCATACTACCTTATCGCTGTTCGAGAGCACAAAGACTCACATAAATCGGAGGAGGAGACCAAGCGGCCGTGGAATGTAGCCCTTCTTCGGCCTTACTATACTTGAGCCATAGGCTCTTCTTATGTACATACTTATGACAATGTATATATTATATAAAACCGGAGCCTCGGCTAAAGCGGGGTCTCTGCTCTTTTTTACATCATGTGTGGTTCCACAGGGGCTTCTATCGACAAAGCGGAGTTTTACTAACCCGGCCCATAAGGCCACACAGATATGAAGGAAGTCACTAGGGGGCTTGGTTGTCTTCACACCATAGCTACACTTCTTGATCGGTTTAAAACCAAAAAGGGATATCACTAGGGGGCTTGGTTGTCTTCACACCATAGCTACACCTCTTGATCGGTTTAAAACCAAAAAGGGATATCGCTAGGGGGCTTGGTTGTCTTCACACCATAGCTACACCTCTTGATAGGCTTAAAGCCAAAAGGAAATTATGTGGAACCAAAGAGAGTCTATTACATCAAGCATAACTCAAACATAGGTAACCACTGAGCACAGCTCAAATATTACCTGGGGGCTCCTTGCTTCTCAAAGAACAACGAGCTTGCGCCCTTGTAATAGGCTATCAAGTCAGGCTTGGAAGCCAGGTGTATTCACCTAAAACCCCGGGTTATCCTGCCTCTTTAAGTAAGCCACTCCATCCAAGTAAACCTGGTATGACCCATCGAACGTTTGACAAGTCAATCTCATGGACCCTGAACTTGTCAAAGTTAAAACAATGATTGGTTAAAGATTGAGGTCCATCTTAAAAGGCTTTGCAAAATGGTTTAACTCAACGGCCTGGCAGCCCATGAAAAGCCTTGTATATTTCCTTTTTGATTTGTTGTTTTTAATATCTTTTGATAAGGGATTTGTGAATATTTTTGATAAACAGGTGTTTATTACAACTCGGCATGGCTTTCAACGCTCAATTGTTAGTAAATAATCAGTTCTAAACCGGCAATAAATTGCTCCGATCTGGTTTTGGCTACAGGTCACCAGCATTATAGCCCGGCTTGGTTTTTATATGAACCGGCAAGAGGGCAAGGAGTCATCAACACTGCGGATTGGTGTTTTTCACCCTTACTATACCAACAGTTGGTCAGCCAACGAGGTATGTGACATGTATCATCTATTTTTACAAATCTTGGTTGTTCATCCAAGTTATGTATATATTTTTTGGGCATCATGACCCATCCAGTGGTAAACCACTAGGACACTTTCAAAGTTCTTATATGCAGGAACACAAATCATAATGGACTATGCATAAATAGATCCCAAAGGCAGAACAAGTTTTCAGGTATCAAGCAAAACAAACATGCTCGATGGCATGGCAGATAAAGGTGTTCATGCTATCCTATTACAAGGTGCTTTAAACATCCCAAATTGAATAACTGTTTTCAAAGAGTGGAAGACTACAACTGGTAAACCGACCACCGGTTTAGGATTCCTCATTGGGACGGCTTGATGATTGAGGGTCATCTTGCGCAGTCACATTCTCCTCATCCCTCCCCAGACGCTGGAAATCAACCGTTGACCAATCAATTCCAGTTAAGGCTTGAAAACGGCCTCTTCATGGATAAGATTGGAGGGGTCAATGTCAGGAGCGTAAGTATGCTTACGGTTTGGTGGCACAAGATCTTCAACATTATGGATCAACGCGGGCTGTCTTTTTCCCTCAGCATCATAAACCGGTTGTAAATGAGAGAGATCTGTGTCCTCCACCAGTTTTCTTGCTATCGGTCGCATCTCCTTTGTCAGCCTTCGGAGATCGTCGTTATTGAAGTCTGAGCTGTCTTCTTTCACACCAGGATACCCTTTGATGATATCTGCCGGTTCAAGATCCCGAATCCATGCCTTGGCCCGGATTAGCGCGGTCAGCGCTCCTGATCTTGCGGCTGATCTCTTCAATTTGTTGATCCGGGCAGGTAGCATGGCCAACTTTTCAATAGTTTCTTTTATCAGCGATGGCGGAGGCTTGTTATAAGCTGCAGTGCAAATGGCTCGCTAGGATCCAGATAACAGCTGTTCTATCAAGGTGTAGGACGCTTTAAGCTTCATCCGCTTGTCAGCGCCCAAGTGAGCAATGTGGGTCCCTGTCATGATTAAACATCAGTAGACCGATCATTGATAAGATATTATGAGTTAGACAAACTACATGAGAGGGTACTTACCAAACACAGCAGAAGTCATGGCGTCAATCTGCCACTTTAAGCCGGTCAGTTCTTCAACCACCGGCTTCAGGGCTGCCTCTGCGTCCTCGGCCTTTTTTGTCAAACCGGCCTTTTCTGTCTCCAAGTCTGCACGCTCTTTGTTGAAGGTCTCTTTCAGCCTTTCCATGGCTGCTAGGGAATTTGTTAATTCCTCCTTAGCCTTGGAAGCCTCTGCCTGCTGAGATTTGACGTTCTCCTAAAGGTCCGCGGTTTGAGCATCCTTTTTACTCAGCTCAGCCTACAGAGGTGAGGTATGTCATCAAAACAGGTTATGAAGTACCAAGCGTATAACGAGTTATGCACTTTGTACTTGGGGGCTAATGCCTATTTGCTCTATCATCAACATATTTTTCACAAATCTCAAGTACAATGCAAGAATTATCCTTAACACTTGGGGGCTAATGTACATCTGTTCAAAGTTGACGCATTGATTCAAGACCCGGTTTACCTTGCAAAGATAAACCGGCCCTTGGGGGCTACACCGATGAAAACTACAGGAATACAATGATAAATTAAAGTACCGGTTTGTTTCCAACGATGACTTGACATATGGAGGATCAGCATGCGAGGATTAAGATATTACAAAGTCTCGATTTATGATTAACATCATAAACCGACCCTTGGGGGCTACTTGGGATGATACTTGAACTTTGGGTTTAAGAAAGGAAAAGTGATGAAAATACCTCATAGCGTTCCTTCATCAGGTTCACTAAACCGGCTTCATAATCATGGTTTGAGTGCAGACGGTTTAGAAAACCGGAGTGGAGTTCTTGAGCGCTGAGATGGGTGTAGCTTGACAAGTCGGTGCTCCATTTGCCTTTTCCATGGCAGCACGCTCTTCCTTGCACTATGTTTCGCCAATATAACAGGATGGCCAGGAGAGCTGTGGCTCATACCGGTAATGATAACATCGCCTTGTTTGTCTTCAGCAGTCTTTGCTGGAGTTGATGGAGTATCAGTAGCTCTCACCGGACTAGAAGACCTATCATTAGCCCGGATTGGATCTGCCGGTTCATCATCAGGCACAACAGTGTTAGCTTCTGGTTGTTCATCAATATTGTGATCTTGAGGGGGTGGTTCATCAAAAGTAGCTTTAGGATTTGGGCCCTCCAGTTCAACCGTTTGCTCCGGTTCGAGAACCACCTGGTCTTCGGGCGGATTGTTAACCCGAGCCTTTTTGTTGGGTCTGGCTTTGGCTCTACAACAGAAAAAGATGCGAAAGTTAAGCATAATATATAAAGTATGGAAACATCGAAAGAAGGGGTTGAAGTACTTACCCAGCTACAGTTTTGAGAGGAGGAAGTTGGGTCGTTGTTGACTCGCCAGAGGATGAGGGAGGTGTCACCTGATAATTCAAATCGGACGGATTAAGAGGTTGTCGGAAATAACCAGCCTTGGGATAAGAATTGTCAGAAGTGGGTGAGACCTCATATCGGCGCTTTCAAACCGGGGTATCAGGTAAACCGGCCGAAGTGACCTTTTGGCTGCTGTGCCAGGTGGTGCGGCGAGCCTCGTGCTGCTGCATCTTCAAAATAAATGTTGGATCCAAGTGAGCAAGAGGATGAGAAAAGCTTACTTTCCGGACTGCTTGATGGATTTTTTGTGTTGGCATAGAGTCTAAACCGGAGGAAAGGATAATTACCTCTACATCGTCAGCTTGGCTGCCCTCCACGTCCTCCTGATAAGTATCATTGTCAATGAGATGCATGAAAAGGGAACCAAGTGAATCAAGTTCTACCTCAACTTCCATTTCATATGGGTCATCGTCCAGCTCCATACGGATGCGTTCAGGTGCTTTCCGCTTTGTGGTTTTCTTGACGGCTTTGGTTTTAGGGCGGGCAGTTTTTGACGCTTTCTCTTGTGATCTCTTCTTCCAAAACGGATCATCACCCTGTTTAAAAGTAGAAAGAAGGGTATTCAAGGATTGTACAGTCTAAAGATATCAAGGGTAAAGCGGAGGAACAATACTCACAGCAAGCGTTTGTTCTGCGTGTAAAAGGGGTCTAGTCCGGTTTGGTGACAGACAACTTCCGATTCGTTCAATATCTTCTTAACGGCCTTAGTGACCTCTTCATCGGTTAGCTGAATGTTGGTATGACGTTGGGAGTCCTCTACTTCACCCGTATACTCGCACATTAAGCCGGAGCGGCAACTTAACAACAAGATGCTCCAAGATATCCAACAAAGGACAAAGTCTACACCTGTTAAACCGTTGGCCAAGAAGGCTCTCAGCTTGGCGAGTTGAGGTGCGTACGGGGCCCGTTCCTGGGCACTTAGGCGTTGGGGAAGTGGATGAGTATTGGCAAGCCGGTGGGCATGGTAACCCGGTAGAGGATTTTCGTCTTCAGGGGAGTTGTCTTTACAGTAGAACCAAGTTTGATTCCACTCTTTGGGGTGACTATGCAGCTTGGCATGAGGAAATTCAACCTCTTTTCTTTTTTGAATGGAGACGCCATCGAGTTCAGTATTGGGTCTGTCTACAAATTTGGTGCACCGGTTCAGATGGAAGAAATCCTGGAACAGCTCCACAGTTGGCTCTTCTTGGAGGTACGCTTCACAGAAAACATGAAAGTTGCATATATTGGATACCGAGTTGGGTCCAATATCTTGAGGGTGGAGTTGAAAGCTGGCAAGCACATCCCGGAAAAACTTTGACCTGGGCGGTTTGAAACCACGGCCTATATGATCAACAAACACAACTACCTCACCCTGCTTAGGGGTGGGAGGATTTTCCGGCCCAGGAACGCGCCACCGGATCTCATTCTTCTTTGGTAAGGTTCCGATCTTGACCATTCCATTCAGTTGCTCCTCGGTAACCCGGGAGGGAGCCTAGTTGCAGGAATAAAACTGCTTGGCCATTGCAAATGAAAAGCTGGAAAGAAATGCCAGTTTACAATTCATTCATAGTGATGCTTAAGGTACAATAGGACAGAGGAATCCAAGTATATGAAATTGGTAAACCGGAGGATGATACAATTGTAAATGACAAAGCAATAAGCAGAAGCAGAGGAATATACATGCTATTAAACCGGAGTATGACGACGGAGATAAAGGGATTGCCGGTTTACAAGGGGACTAATGGTATATAATAGATTACTTTTTACAAGGGTAAACCGTCTATGTGATGCGGAAGGTACAGATCTAAGGCAAGAATGACTAAGTAAAGTAAAACAGGTTTCACAAGACTATATTGAAATTTTGGATCTACCATAAGCCAGGAAAACGAAAAATATTGAGACTCAAGAACTTGGTCCCAAAGCAGTTCGTGAAAGGTCCAGATCAAGTTATGATGTATTTAAAGATTGGATCAAATGATTGAGATAAGGAGTTTCATGATTACTATGAGGAATATATCAAGAACAAGTTCTACTAACTATGGGTTGACGAAGAATACGAAGAGAGCAACAGGAACCTGCGTGAACCCTAACGGATCTACAGGGAAAAGAGGGGAAGCTTACCGCAGCGGTTGAGGTAGCGGTGATGCGCCATGTTTTTCTGATGCAACCAGGTCGATGCAGCGGCCAACGGAGAGGTGGATGCGGAGTTCGACGACGGTGGCGGTGCTCGGGTGCAGGGGCATCACGAGGAGGAAGAAGAAGCGAAAGAGGATAAGGGGGAAAAGAGAATGACCCTTGGTCCTATTTATAGGGAAAATCGATAAGCGACAAGTGCGTGAATCGAGGAGCCTAAAATGGATAGTTAATAAGGATGTCACCTCGATGGTTGGATATTTATTAACGAAGGGTATCTTTGACTTCAACGAATAGATGACATCATGGCAGTTTACTACGGATCCAAAGGATGACATCACGGCGGTTTACCAGATCCATTGGAAGGTGCCAGGGCAAGAATTTTTCTAAGTGTTGAAGATTGATATGAACAAGTTCAAACCAATCTGGGGCCTAATGTTGGGGATATTACTACTAGACGTAAACCGGCCAGGAGTAGCCGGATTAACTCCAAGAAGATCAGAAGCCCATGAAGACATGAGGATGGTGGCGCTTTACGAAGGCCCAAGGCCCAAAGGCGAGTTAAGACCTGTAGATGTAAACCGACTTTATTATCTAACTTGCATTGTAAGATAGGAAGGATAGAGACCGAGCCGGACACATTTATGATTCGGCCTCGGGACTCTGTAAACCGGCGGGCGTCAACCTGTGTATATAAAGGGATGACCCGGCAGCGGTTTAGGGACAACAGAAAACAACTCGAGAGCCACGCAAAGCGAATTCGCTCCCTGGTCATCGAAACCCCAGCAATACCAAGCACAACTAGACGTAGGCTTTTACCTTCACCGAAGGGGACGAACTAGTATAAAACCCCTCGTGTCCCTTGTCCAATTTAACCCCTTTAAGCTAACCCGTAGCGATGGCTCCACGACTAAGTCCTTTCACGAGGACATCTGCCGTGACAAACCCACGACAGAATTGCTTCCAGGGGCACTGTATCTCTTAGAGGGATATCGTCCATCTCTGCATGACACTTCTTCAACTAGGAAATGTGAAACACATCATGAACTCCTGATAGTCCTTCGGGTAATTCCAACTTTTAGGCTACCTCTCCCATATGTTCCAAAACTCAGTATGGTCCTACAAATCTCTTAGCTAACTTTCACTTGACTCCAAATCGCTTAAATCCTCGGAGCGGTGACACACCGAGATATGCTCTGTCTCCGATTTTAGAGACTACCTCCTTACACTTTGAGTCTGCATAACTCTTCTGTCTGGACTGAGCTACCTTCAGTCTATCTCGAATCAGTTTAACCTTCTCTTCGGACTCCTTAATCAAATCTGGTCCAAACAACTGATGGTCTCCAACTTGATCCCACATTAACGGTGTCCTGCACCTTCATCCATACAGGGCTTCGAACGGTGCCATCTTCAAACTAGACCGGTAACTATTGTTGTATGAGAACTCCGCGTTGGGCAAGTTGTCGTCCCAACTAGATCCATAGTCTAACGCACAGGCTCTCAACATGTCCTCTAGAATCTGGTTGACTCTCTCGGTCTGTCCATTTGTCTGCGGATGGAAGGTTGTACTGAACTCTAGCCTGGTTCCCAAAGTCTGGTGCAGCTGGTGCCAAAACTTTGAAGTAAACTGCGTTCCTCTATCTGATACAATGGTCCTTGGAACTCCATGCAAACATGCGATCCTCGTCATATATATCTTGGCCAAATTCTGACTGGTATAAGTGGTCTTCACGGGGATAAAGTGAGCTACTTTGGTTAAGCGGTCCACTACTACCCAGATAGAATCATATCTCAATCGGGTCCTGGGTAATCTGGTGATAAAATCCATGCCAAGCTTATCCCACTTCCATTCGGGTATCGGCATAGGCTGCAATAATCCTGCTGGCTTCTGATGTTCTGCCTTCACTCTCTGACATACATCACATATGGCTACATACTCGGCAATATCCTTCTTCATACCAGTCCACCAGAAACGTTCCTCCAAATCCAAATACATCTTGGTGTTTCCGGGGTGTATCGAGTATGGCGAGTCATGAGCTTCCTGAAGTATCAACTTCCCGATCTCTACATTATTGGGCACATAAACTCGGTCCTCAAACCACAAGGTGTCGTGCTCTTCCTCACGAAAACCTTTGGCCTTACCTTCACTCATCTTCTCATTTATTTCAGCAATTTCCTTGTCATCCTTCTGAGCTTCTTGGATCTTTCCCAACAATGTAGATTGAAATTCCATCACTGCAAAAAAACCTCTAGGAACAATCTCCAAATGAAGCTCCCTGAGAACTTCTACTAACTCCTTTGGCAAACCTGCTGTTACTAAGGTATTGGCATACCTCTTCCGACTCAAAGCGTTTGCTACGACATTGGCCTTGCCTAGATGATAGTGCAACTTCATATCGTAATCCTTTATGAGCTCCAACCATCTCCTTTGCCTGAGATTTAACTCCTTCTATGTGGAAATGTACTTCAAACTCTTATGATCCGTGTACACAACATAATGGTTTCCAATAAGAAAATGTCTCCAAGTTTTGAGTGCATGCACTACAGCTGCGAACTCCAAATCATGTGTGGCATAATTCAACTCATGCGGATGAAGTTGTCCTGAGGCATACGAAACAACTCTTCCGTCTTGCATAAGTACACCTCCAAGTCCTAAGCGAGATGCGTCGCAATACACTTGGAAATCCCTGCGTGTATCTGGTAGAATTAGCACTAGGGCCGTAGTCAAATGTTTCGTCAACTCCTGAAAACTTGCCTCACATTCCTCCGTCTATTTGAACTTAGTGTCCTTCTTCAACAACTCCGTCATGGGCTTCGCAATCTTAGAGAAATTCTCAATGAATCTCCGATAATATCCTGCGAGTCCTAGAAAACTGTGGATCTCTCCCACTGAGGTGGGTTCCAACCACCCAGTGGCTGACTTAACCTTGGTAGGGTCTACTGCTATACCTTCTCCTTATATAACATGTCTAAGGAATCCTACTTCCTTCAGCCAAAACTCACACTTACTGAACTTGGCATACAACCGATGTTCCCTGAGCTTCTCGAGAACTAAACATAGATGATCCTTCTGCTCCTCTTCATTCTTGGAGTATAGCAGAATATCAACAATAAACACCACAACAAACTTATCCAAGAACTCCATGAATACCTTATTCATCATGCTCATGAAATAGGCAGGGGCATTAGTCAATCCAAATGACATAACCGTGTACTCATATAGCCCGTACCTTGTGGTGAAGGCTGTCTTAGGTATATCCTGTTCTCGGATTTTTAGCTGGTGGTATCCTGATCACAGGTCGATCTTCGAAAACACTTTAGCTCCTTGCAACTGATCAAACAAATCATTGATCATTGGCAGTGGGTACTTGTTCTTGATCGTCACTTCATTCAATGCCCGATAATCAACAACCATTCTCTGAGACTTATCTTTCTTTTCAACCAAGAGCACTGGGGCTCCCCATCGTGATGAACTTCGTCGAATGTAACCTTTCTCCAATAACTCCTTGATCTGCTTCTTAATCTCCTCCAGATCATTCGCGGGCATCCGGTACGGTCTCTTCGATATCGGTCCGGTGCCTGGCAATAACTCTATCAAAAACTCAATGTCTCGATCCGGGGGCATGCCTGGTAATTCCTCTGGAAATACATCCGTGCAATCCTTCACTACAGGCACTTCTTCCTGAACAACTCCCATGAGAGAATTTAGGTGAGTACTCTTAGGAGTATGCCTGGATACATACTTAATCCTTTTCCCTCCAGGGTGGTGAGTAGAATTGACCTACTGGCGCAATCAATGTTTCCTCCATACTTCGTTAACCAATCCATCCCCAGTATCACATCCAATCCTTAGGATTCCAAAATTATTAGGTCTAAGGGGAAAACATGGCTGCCAATGGTTAAAGGTATCCGGTCGCACCATCGGCTAGCCATATACTCTGCACCGGGTGAGCTCACTAGCAAGGGTGTCCTAAGGGCTAAGGTGGGTAACTTAAAATTGTCCACAAATCCCCTTGAAATGTAAGAATGTGATGCACCAGTATCAAAAAGAACGAGAGCGGTAAATGACTTAACCAAAAACTTACCGATCACCGCATCTGGCTGCTCTTCAACCTCCTCCACGTTCACGTGGTTCACTTGTCCCCTCTTGAAAGGGTTGGGCTTCTTCCCCGAGCTTCCATTACCATTGCCATTCTTCAACTCTGAACAATCATTGGCGTAGTGCCCAGCCTTCCCACACTTGAAACAGGTAACGTGACTCTGGTCCTTCTTGGCGGGAGTTGCTGGGTTAGAGCGGTTCTAATTGCTGCTCGCTCCATTCTCATTCCCATTCTTTGGGCCATTGTGGTTATGAGAACTTCCACCATTTTGGGTGTGGCCTCCATGGTTATGGGTGTATCCTCCCGAGTTCGGGGTAAAACGAGGCTTTTGCGATGCTCCTGTATTGTACTTCCCTTGTCCATACCTCCTCTTGCGGCTCTCAATCTGCTGCCGCTTCCCTTCAATCGTAAGAGCCTTATCTACCAACTCCTGGTAGTTGTTGAATGTTGCCACCATTAACTGCATGCTCATCTCATCATTCAGCCCTTCCATAAACTTCTCCTGCTTCGCGGCATCCTTAGGGCATAGCAAGATAACTTAATAAACTCATCCACATAATAAGCTACAGTACGATTCCCCTAGCGTAAGTTCCAAAACTCACACTTCTTCATGCTCATAGCTCCATCTGAGACATGGGTTGTGCGGAAAGCTTGCTGAAACTGCTCCCAAGTAACATTTGATATAGGAAAAGTGGCTGTGTAATTCTCCCACCATGCGGCTGCGGGTCCATCCAATTGGTTTGCGACAAAATGCACCTTCTCCGCATCTGTGCAACCAGCAGTGGTTAACTCCCTTCCAATCATGCGTAGCCAGTCATCCGCAACTATGGGCTCGGTGCTACTGGAAAACACCGGCGGCTATAACCTCAGAAAACGGGCTAAGTTGTCAACTGGAGGTGGTGGCGGAGGGTTGTTGTTATTGTTGTTGTTGCCTTGGTTCTGAACTAACAACTGCATCAAGGCATTCTGCTACTGGATCAACTGAGTGAGCTCCGGCAGGAAGATAAATCCGGGGTTACGTCTCGGAGGCATCTGATGGGTTTAGAGGGAAGAGATTAGAATAGAATGAGGTCTAAGGAGAAAGCACTACCCATATGCACATGAGGCAAACACAATCATATCATATCACTCAATCAAGCAAGCAAGGGCATACAATCGATCTAACTAACGTTACAGTGCTCGGACTATTCTATATACATGGGGGAACACTACTGAACATATGGTGGTCTACTAGAAATTTTGATCAGTGGAAGACTCCATGATATCCGCTCCAGCTTCGTCTTCATAGTCATCATCACTACCATCACGGTCGGAGTCTGTGTCGTCGATGATGATGTAGTCTTCAGAACGAATCTCCTTGGGTTCGTCGTCTTCTCCTCCTGGTGCGGGGTCTCCCATGAAAACTCCTAGCTTCCTCGTCAGGTCATCATTCATCTCCACAAGTATCGTCATTTCCTCCTCATAACCATCGCATGTAGACTTGAGTTTCTTTTCTAGCTCTGTGATCCTGGTCATCGCCTTCTTCAAATCTATCATGCTTGCGCACATCTAGTTCTCCTAGCGACGTATGTGATGGTTTAACTGCTGGATGAATGCTGCAATGGACCTGTCCTTCCTGGTGATGATCATCTCCCATTGCTCATCTCAGCAGCCACATATTTGGTAGATAGTGTCCTTAAGCTCCTTGTGGTAAACTTCGCCGATGCATCCCATGGCGATGTGGGCTGCCGCGCTCTTTCCTAGTCTCCAGGTTGGTGCATCAAAAGAAAACTCTATGGGCTCAGTGACTGGCATGAATGTCCTTCCTAGAACTTGAACTCGAATCATCCAACGTTCCTCTTCTGGTAGTGTGGCGGTGTAGGTCCTGGTGAAGCTTGGTATTCCAATGTTTAGGTACCTAGTGACTTCCTTCAAGTGTCGTCCAAACAGGGTGTCTTCATCCGACTGTGTAAACTTATTCCTTGAGTCTACCATCCTAAAGATTAGAAAATGGAGAGGAGTGAAAATGAGTAGAGAAGAGTGATCTATGGCTCATCTTAGTGGTCGTGTCCTACATTTAGTGTGTGCTCTAATACCATCTTGTAGCGACCCAACCTCAGACGGTCAAGTCTCTGTGCTTCAGTGTCATCCCTAGATCAGTAATGCTGACACAATCACACACTTATTACATCGAATGTCTCAAAAGAGAACTTATTACAATAAATATGGCTTAAGGCCATCTAAATAAGATAACACCGGAAGACTTGGAAGATAAAGTGAGTCCATCAGCTCCAACGGCATAGCTGAGTGCATGACAAACGACCTATGGCACCTTACTCGTTGTCTGAAAAGTCTGCAACATAATACGTTGCAGCCCGAAAACAGGTCAGCACATCGAATATGCTGGCATGGTAACATAGTAGAGCAGAGAATAGATAAATGCTATCACTACATGCATATATGGCTGGTGGAGGCTCTATGGCTACAATGTTTTTGCGAAAAGCCAATTTTTTCCTACAACAAAAGAATATATTTTATTTAACTATCATGGTAGTTGAAACAACATTAAGAATGGTACCCCCATCTCAATCCCAATTAAAAGTAATTATCAACCCAACAAATTAATTTAGAGTGATGAGATCCATAGGATAATTCAAGAACCGGATACTCAAGATGTCCATAACCGGGGACACGGCTAACCATGATTAGTTTGACACTATGCAGAGGTTTGCACACTTTTCCCCATAGGACTCGATCTCCTCCATTGGATTTCTCGCACTACAAGGTGTTTGAGAAACGGATGACCGAGACACAGTCTTTCAGAAGCATTAGCTCTAACCCCGGGTAGACCATACCAACCTACATCCCCTACATCTGCTAGTCCACCACTGGAAGAGGTCATGCAACTTACTCCACTATGCTAGAGCCCATAATAGCTTGTGGCTGCACATGGAAGTTTCAAGCATGAATAATCTTATGATCCCTTTGAGCCTCGGTGGCGGACCATAGCAGGATTACACAGTATAACCCCAGGATCTCCTAGGACAACACTGGTATAACCCCTGGTGCCCACAAGCAATCCACCTAGATGTGTATTAAAGTTGCCACCTTAATTTGAACCATTAATTAACAACTCACATCTGTCATGGATACTCTCAAACCCAACCCACGTCTACGAGCATATCATGGCAATAAGCGTAACGTAGCAGTAACTCCTAAGGGTTTGATAATAAACAGGTAATAGGTTCTACCTCAACATCTACTTCCCAGACCCACATATAAAGAGATCCTACTCATGGAATGAGTGAGGGTTGAACTAATGCATAAAAACGGGGTATGAAGTAGTATGATCAATGTGTTACTTGCCTTGCTGATGATATGCAAATCCTAAAGACTCGTAGTAGCACGCTTTGCACTCCGGGTGTTCTATCGCAAACAAACAATAGCATACAAAGGAAATCAAGCAAAGATGCACGATAAAAACTTTGAATAAAAGATATAACCAGAAAGTTCAACTCAAGAACTCTGGTTTGCAAAAAGAATCAACTCAAACGGAGCAACGAAACTCAAAGTACGAAAGAAACAAGATCCAATTACTAATCTGGACTAAAATCAAATTTTACAGTATCAAAATCTTGTTCAAGTTGGTTAAACAGAAAGAGGGCTTCGAGACGAAGATCTAGGCGCTTGTTTCATCCGATTTGGATAAACGAGCGAAAAGATATACTAAATCGAAGATTAGGGCAGAAATCGCGATCGAAAATAATCGCGATCAAAAATAATCGTGGAAAACCCTGGAAAATAAAACGTGATGGATAGGCTAACGAATGAACGTTCGTTGTCTGCGGCTAACGGATGAACGGCGTTTGTTAAAACGAACATACGGACGAACGCCTGCTATTTAACTAAACCAAAGAAAACCGAACAAAACCGAAAATAAAAAACGATCTAGGGTTTCTAAAAAACTGAAAGGTATTCTCGCAAAAACCTGCAGCGGCGGCGGCGGTTATACCTCCGGCGAGATCGGGTATGGGGGCGGGACGGCGGCTAGCAGCGGCGGCGGAAGGGACGGGGCGGCGGCTAGCGGCGGCGGCGGCGGCTGCGTGCGGCGGCAGAAGGCGGCGGCGGCGCGAGTGGCTAGGGTTTCAGGCGCGGGGCTGGGGTTTGGCGGGGTCGGGCCTCCCGGCTTATAGCGCCGACCGGGCCAGGATTCCTAGTCGGACATGGCTCGGTTAGGTCGGTGACTTTTTCTTTATATATAAAAATCCAAATGCGGAAAAACGAATAAAATAAATACTAAACGGAGTCCAAAAATCCTGAAATAAATTTTCACGGTCCCCTAATAATATTGCGGACAAAGTGAACATTTATTTGGGCCTCCAATGCAATTTTGAAAAACGCATATTTTTCCTAATTCAAATAAAAGTGCAATAAAATCCAAATACAAATCACTTATTTGATTTTTATATTTTCCTCTGATATTTCCTTTATTTTGGAGAAGTCATATTATGTCCTCCCATATATTTTAATTAGAAATATTTTCGAAGAGGAAAAATAATCAAAACCAAATGATCCCCTTTTCAAAATTTGAGAAAACTCAAATATGAAAATAACGAAATTCCCAACTCTCTCCGTGAGTCCTTGAGTTGCTTAGAATTTCGAGGATTCATGAAACGAAAATGCAGTAAAATATGATATGCATGAAATGACCGATGTATAACATTCCAAATTGAAAATTTGGGATATTACACAAGTAGTATCTCTACTTGGTGCATAGAATTTGGCTAGCATGAGAAGGAAAGGCAAGCTCAACATGTTGGATGATCCATGACAATATAAATTTTATTCAGATATAAGAAAACATAACCTATTATGTTGTCTTCCTTGTCAAACATCAACTTTTTAGCATGTTATATTTCAATGAGTGCTCACAATTACAAAAGATGTCCAAGATAGTATATTTATAAGTGAAGCCTCTCTTTCTTTATTACTTCCTATTAGTTGCAACAATGACCAATACTATGTTTGTCAACTCTCAACAAATTTTATTCATCATACTATTTATATGTGAAGTCATTACTCTTGATGATCTTAAGGGCATTACTCCCACTCTATGTCAGCACAAAATTAAATTGGAGAAAGATGCTAAACCATTTGTTGATTACCAATGACGGTTAAATCCTAAGATGAAAGATGTGGTAAGAAATAAAATACTAAAGCTTCTGGAGGTAGGTATAATTTATCCTATTGCTGATAGTCAATGGGTAAGTCATGTTCATTGTGTCCCTAAGAAGGGAGGTATTACTGTTGTTCCCAATGATAAGAATGAATTGATTCCTCAAAGAATAGTTACATATAATAGAATGATAATTATGAATAAAGCTACTAGAAAAGATAACTACCCTCTACCTTTTATTGATCAAATGCTAGAAAGATTATCCAAACATACACATTTTTGCTTTCTAGATGGCTATTCTGGTTTCTCTCAAATACCTATGTCAAAAGAGGATCAAGAGAAAACAACTTTTACTTTCCCTTTTGGTACCTTTGCTTATAGACGCATGCCTTTTGGTTTACGCAATGCACCTTCTACCTTTCAAAGAGGTATGACTGCTATATTCTCTTATTTTTGTGAAAAGATTGTTGAGGTTTTCATGGATGATTTCTCCGTTTACGGAACTTCTTTTGATGATTGCTTAAGCAACCTTGACCGAGTTTTGCAGATGTGAAGAAACTAATCTTGTTTTGTATTGGGAGAAATGCCACTTTATGGTTAATGATGGCATTGTCTTGGGGCATAAAATTTCTGAAAGAGGTATTGAAGTTGATAAGGCTAAAGTTGATTCTATTGAAAAGATGTCGTGTCCTAAAGATACCAAAGGTATAAGAAGTTTCCTTGGTCACGCTGGTTTCTATAGGAGGTTTATTAAAGACTCCTCTAAAATTTCTAGGCCTCTCACTTATCTCTTGCAAAAAGATGTTCCTTTTGTTTTTTGATGATGATTGTGTAGAAGCATTTGAAATACTTAATAAAGCCTTGATTTCTGCACCTATTGTTAAGCCACCTGATTGGAATTTACCCTTTGAAATTATGTGCGATGCTAGTGATTATGCTGTTGGTGATGTACTAGGACAAAGAGTTGATCAGAAATTAAATGTTATTTAGTATGCTAGTAAAACTCTAAACAGTGCCCAGAGAAATTATTCTACCACTGAAAAAGAATTTTTAGCAGTTGTATTTGCATGTGATAAGTTCAGACCTTATATTGTTGATTCCACAGTAAATTTTCACACTGATCATCCTGCTATTAAATATCTTATGGAAAAGAAAGATGCTAAACCTAGACTCATTAGATGGGTTCTCTTGCTACCAGAATTTTATTTGCATATTATTGATAGAAAGGGAGCTGAGAACCCCGTTTCAGACAACTTGTCTAGGTTAGAAAATGTTCTTGATGGCCCACTACCTATTGATGATAGCTTTCCTGACGAACAATTAAATGTCATAAATGCCTCTCATAATACTCCATGGTATGCTCATTATGCTAATTACATTGTTGCTAAATTTATACCACCTAGTTTCACATACCAGCAAAAGAAAACACTTTTCTATGATTTAAGACATTACTTTTGGGATGACCCACACCTTTATAAAGAAGGAGTAGATGGTTTTATTAGATGTTGTGTACCTGAGCATGAACATGGACAGATCCTACGCAAGTGCCACTCCGAGTCTTACGGAGGACACCACACTGGAGACAGAACTGCACATAAGGTATTGCAATCCGATTTCTATTGGCCCACTCTCTTTAAGGATGCTCGTAAGTTTGTCTTGTCTTATGATGAATGCCAGTGAATTGGTAATATTAGTAGATGTTGGGAAATGCCTATGAACTATTCACTTGTTATTGAACCATTTGATGTTTGGGGCTTTGATTATATGGGACCTTTTCCTTCCTTTAATGGGTATACACATATTCTAGTTGCTATTGATTATGTTACTAAGTAGGTAGAAGCTATTCCAACTAGTAGTGCTTATCATAACACTTCTATTAAGATGCTTAAAGACGTTATTTCTCCGAGGTTTGGAGTCCCTAGATATTTAATGACTGATGGTGGTTCACATTTTATTCATGGTGTTTTCCGTAAAATGCTTTCTAAGTATGATGTTAACCATAGAATTGCATCTCCTTATCATCCTCAGTCTAGTGGTCAAGTAGAATTGAGTAATAGAGAGCTTAAATTAATTTTGCAAAAGTTTGTTAATAGATCTAGAAAGAATTGGTCTAAGAAACTTGATGATGCATTATGGGCTTATAGAACAACAAATAAAAATCCTATGGGTATGTCTCCCTATAAAATGGTTTACGGAAAAGCTTGTCATTTGCCTCTTGAGTTAGAACATAAAGCATATGTATTGGGCAATTAAAGAACTCAACTATGATTTCATGCTTGCCGGTGAAAAGAGGTTGTTTGATATTAGCTCATTAGATGAATGGAGAACCCAAGCCTACAAGAATGCCAAGTTGTTTAAAGAAAAAGTTAAAAGATGGCATGATAAAAGGATACAAAAGTGTGAGTTTAATGTAGGTGATCTTGTTTTTCTATACAACTCTTGTTTAAGATTTTTTGCAGGAAAGCTTCTGTCTAAATGGGAAGGCCCTTACATCATCGAGGAGGTCTATCATTCCGGTCCCATAAAAATCAACAATGCCAAAGGCACAAATCCGAAGGTGGTAAACAGTCTAAGAATCAAATATTATATCTCAGGTACTCCCATAAATGCTGAGACAAATATTATTAATATCGTAACACCGGAGGAGTACATAAGGGACACTTTCCAAAACGTTTGAGACTCCAAACAGGAATAGGTATGTGGTACAGTAAGAAAACTTACTCCAAAATGTTTCCAATGATAATTTTTCTCCGTTTTGGAATATTTAAAAAATTAAGAAAATTAAAAGTAGTCCGAAAGAGACACCAGGCCACCAAAAGGGTGGAGGGCGCGCCCTACCCCCTGGGCGTGCCCCCCGTCCTTGTGGCCCCCTCGTGTGCCTTCCGGACTCTGTTTTCTTGCACAATACTTCTTATGGTCGGTAAAAATTCATTATATAATCTCTCGAAGGTTTTGACCACCGTACCACAACAATATATCTTGTTTTTGTTTCGAGCTGTTTTCTGTCAGATTTTGCAAGGCTAGGCATCTTGTCGTCCCCCTCCTCCAACAACGCGGACGACGATGCTTGGCTAATGAAGATAGAGATGAAGAGAGAAGAACTTGGGGAGATCAACGAGGGTGATAGGATCAAGAATAACATGGAAGATCAAGTTCCGGTGGCAGAAGAAGAAGACATCCTTCAACCTTACTACAATCATCTTACCCCTACTAAAATTGAAGCTTTCAATATCGTTGAAATTGTTCGTGTGCAAAACAAGTATCTCACTCGTGAAAATATTCTATTGCAACAACATATCACCATGCTCAAGGGCATTATTCATAAATTTGAGCATCTCCTACGCTTGACGTTGGGCACCACTTCATCAACAACTCCATCATCACCACCTCCATAGAAAGGGACATAAAAACATGGGTATGGGCACACTCCTTGGCAACTGCCAAGCTTGGGGGAGGTACCCCGGTATTGTATCACCATCACATATTTATCTTTATCATTTTTCTTAGTTCGATCCTTTTGGTTATATCTTGGTCTAGTAGAATAAAGTTTTAGTACGATCTAGCTTTGAGTTTTGCTTTATGTTCCCTCTATGTAATCGAATCCTTGATATATATAATAAAGAGTAGTTTTGAGTAAAGGGCTTTGCTTTCTTGCTATGATCTTGAGGGAACTAAATAAAAGAAAGAATAAAAATAAATAAACAGATCATATATTGATCTTATGGAGAGTAGTGACTTCACATATAAAGAGTATGATGAATAAAAGTTCTTGAAAGTTGACAAACAAAGTTTTGGTCATTGTTGCAATTAATAGGAAGTAATAAAGAAAGAGAGGCTTCACATATAAATATACTATCTTGGACATCTTTTGTAATTGTGAGAAGTCATTAAAATATGACATTCCAAAAAGTTGATGTTGGACAAGGAAGACAACATTTTAGGTTATGTTTTCTTATATCCAAATAGAAGTTATATTGTCCTGGATCATCCAACATGTTGAGCTTGCCTTTCCCTCTCATGCTAGCCAAATTCTTTGCACCAAGTAGAGATACTACTTGTGCTTCCAAACATCCCTAAACCCAGTTTTGCCATGAGAGTCCACCATACCTACCTATGGATTGAGTAAGATCCTTCAAGTAAGTTGTCATCGGTGCAATCAATAAAAATTGGTCTCTAAATATGTATGATATATTAGTGTGAACAAAATAAGCTTTTATACGAACTTGTGATATGGAGGAAATAAAAGCGATGGACTGCATAATAAAGGTCCTTATCACAAGCGGCAATATAAAGTGACGTTCTTTTGCATTAAGATTTTGTGCATCCAACCATAAAAGCGCATGACAACCTCTGCTTCCCTCTACAAAGGGCCTATCATTTACTTTTTTATCTCCTATCCTTATACAAGAGTCATGGTGATCATCACCTTCCCCTTTTACACTTTTTCCTTTGGCAGCTGGAATTCCCGAGCTGGAATTCTGGACTGGAAAAGGAGCAAATATAAGAGACCTATTCTGCGAAACTCCAAAAGTCCTGAAACTTCACGGAGCATGTTTTTGGAATATATAAAAAATATTGAGTGAAGAAAGTACCAGAGGGGGCCACCAGCCAGCCACAAGGGTGGAGGGCACGCCCTACCCCCTGGGCGCGCCCCCCGACCTTGTGGGGCCCATGGCAGGCCTCCGGTGCCCATATTTGTCTATATGGTGTGTTTTAACCTAGAAAGAATCATAAGGAAGCTTTCGGGACGAAGCACTACTGTCTCGAGCGGAACCTGGGCAGAACCAATCTAGGGCACCGACCGAGCTGTTCTGCCGGGGAAACATCCCTCTGGGAGGGGGAAATCGTCGCCATCGTCATCACCATCGATCCTCTCATCGAGAGGGGTCAATCTCCATCAACATCTCCACCAGCACCATCTCCTCTCAAACACTAGTTCATCTCTTGTATTCGATCTTGGTCCCAAAACCTTAGATTGATACCTGTGGGTTGCTAGTACTGTTGATTACTCCTTGTAGTTGATGCTAGTTGGTTTATCCGGTGGAAGATTATATTTTCAGATCCTTAATGATAATTAATACTCCTCTAATCTTGATTATGAATATGCTTTGTGAGTAGTTACGTTTGTTCCTGAGGACATGGGAGAAGTCTTATTATAAGTAATCATGTGAATTTGGTATTCGTTCGATATTTTCATGAGATGTATGTTGTCTTTCCTCTTGTGGTGTTATGTGAACGTCGACTACATGGAACTTCACCATTATTTGGACCTAGGGGAAGGCATTGGGAAGTAATAAGTAGATGATGGGTTACTAGAGTGACAGAAGCTTAAACCCTAGTTTATGAGTTGCTTCGTAAGGGGCTGATTTGGATCCATATGTTTCATGCTATGGTTAGGTTTTCCTTAATTCTTGTTTCGTAGTTGAGGATGCTTGCGAGATGGATTAATCATAAATGGGAGGCTTGTCCAAGGAAGGGCAGCACCCAAGCACCGGTCCACCCACATATCAAATTATCAAAGTAACGAACGCGAATCATATGAGCATGATGAAAACTAGCTTGACAACAATTCCCATGTGTCCTCGGGAGCGCTTTACTTTATATAAGAGTTCGTCCAGGCTTGTCCTTTGCTACAAAAAGGATTGGGCCACCTTGCTGCACCTTAGTTACTTTATTTACTTGTTACTCGGTATGATTTATCCTATCTCGAAACTATCTGTATCGATAATTTTAGTGCTTGCAGAGAATACCTTGCTGAAAACCACTTGTCATTTCCTTCTGCTCCTCGTTGGGTTCGACACTCTTACTTATCGAAAGGACTATTATAGATCCCCTATACTTGTGGTTCATCAACCAACAGTAACAATATCTTTCTCGTAGTCTATCTTAGCATTAACAGTATTCAAGAAAGGTCTACCAAATATAATGGGACAAAAATCATCTTGTGGGGAAGCAAGAACAAGAAAATCAGTATGATATTTTATCTTCCCACACAGGACTTCAACATCTCTAACAATCCCAGTTGGTGAAACAATATCTCTATTAGCAAGCTTAATAGTAACATCAATATCTTCTATGTCAGCAAGTGCAATATTATTCATAATTTCTTTATATAAGGTATAAGGAATTGCACTCACACTAGCACCCACATCACATAAGCCATGATAACAATGATCTCCTATTTTAACGAAACAACATGCATGCCAACCATAGGTCTATGTTTATCTTTCATATCGGGTTTAGCAATCCTAACAGCTTCATCATAGAAATAAATAACATGCCCGTCAATATTATCAACCAAGAGATCTTTAACCATAGCACTACTAGGTTCAACTTTAATTTTCTCAGGGGGTGCAGGTGTTCTATTATAACTTTTACGAACCACCATTGAAGCTTTACCATGATCCTTTATTCTAACAGGGAATGGTGGTTTCTCGATATATGTAGTAGGAACAATAGGATCAACATTATAAGTAATAGTTTCTTCTTCAACTTTAATAGGTTTTACTACTTTAAATTCAGTGGTAGGTTGATATTTAAACCACTTCTCCTTAGGGAGATCAACATGAGTAGCAAAAGATTCGTAGAAAGAAGCTACTATCTCAGAGTCAAGTCCATATTTAGTACTAAAATCATGAAAAGCATCGGTATCCATAAAAGATTTAACACAATCAAACTTAAGGTTTATACCTAACTCTTTACCTTCGCCGAGTTCCCAATCTTCAGAGTTGTGTTTAATTCTTTCCGATAAATCCCATTTGAATTCAATGTCCTTCTTCATATAGGAACCGGTACAAGAAGTATCGAGCATGGATCGATCATTATGAGAAAGTCGAGAATAAAAATTTTGAATAATAATTTCTCTTGAGAGCTCATGATTGGGGCATGAATATAACATAGACTTAAGCCCCCCCCCCAAGATTAAGCAATACTTTCTCCTTCACAAGCCCAAAAATTATATGTATGATTCCGATCACGATGAACCAGATGCATAGGATAAAACTTATGATGAAATTCCAATTTCAATTGGTTGTAGTTCCATGATCTAATATCATCCAATAGCCTATACCATGTCAATGCCTTTCCCTTAAAAGATAAAGGGAAGACCTTCTTGTTGACAACAACCTTGGGCATACATGCAAGCTTAAATAATCCAAAAACTTCATCCACATAGATTAGGTGCATATCAAGATGTAATGTTCCATCTCTTGCATAAGGATTAGCTAGCAGTTTCTCTATCATACCCGAAGGTATTTCATAATAATTTTTTTCAGTAGGTGCAGTAGGTTGAGGAACAACTAATTGTGGTTCTGGTCGAGGTGAAGATACCCTGAACAAACCCCTCAAAGGATTATTTTCCATAGTAACAAGTGACAGTAAATTTCAGCACACTATATAAATGTTTCCTTACCAAAAGCGCTTCACTCCCCGGCAACGGCGCTACAAAAGAGTCTTGATGACCCAAAAGTATAGCGGATCTATCATAGCCCTTTCGATAAATAAGGGTGTTGAACCCAATGAGGAGCAGAAGGAAATGACAAGTGGTTTTCAACAAGGTATTCTCTGCAAGCACTGAAATTATCGGTAACAGATAGTTTTGTGATAAGATAAATCGTAACGGGTAACAAGTAAATAAAGTAACTAAGGTGCAGCAAGGTGGCCCAATCCTTTTTGTAGCAAAGGACAAGCCTGGACGAACTCTTATATAAAAGCAAAGTGCTCCAGAGGACACATGGGAAATGTTGTCAAGTTAGTTTTCATCATGCTCATATGATTCGCATTCGTTACTTGAATAATTTGATATGTGGGTGGACCGGTGCTTGGGTGCTTCCCTTCCTTGGACAAGCCTCCCACTTATGATTAACCCCTCTCACAAGCATCTGCAACTACGAAAGAAGTATTAAGGTAAACTAACCATAGCATGAAACATATGGATCCAAATTAGCCCCTTACAAAGCAACGCATAAACTAGGGTTTAAGCTTCTGTCACTCTAGCAACCCATCATCTACTTATTACTTCCCAATGCCTTCCCCTAGGCCCAAATAACAATGAAGTGTCATGTATTCAACGTTCACATAACACCACTAGAGGAGAGAGAACATACATCTTATCAAAATATCGAATGAATACCAAATTCACATGATTACTTATAACAAGACTTCTCCCATGTCCTCGGGAACAAACATAACTACTCACAAAACATACTTATGATCAAGATCAGATGAGTATTTATTATCATTAAGGATCTGAAAATATAATCTTCCACCGGATAAACCAACTAGCATCAGCTACAAGGAGTAATCAACACTACTAGCAACCCACAGGTACCAATCTGAGGTTTTGGGACCAAGATCAAATACAAGCGATGAATTAGGGTTTGAGAGGAGATGGTGTTGGTCGAGATGTTGATGGAGATTGACCCCCTCTCGATGAGAGGATCATTGGTGATAACGATGTCTTTGATTTCCCCATCCCGGAGGGAAGTTTCCCCGGCAGAACAGCTCCGTCGGAGCCCTAGATTGGTTCTGCCCAAGTTCCGGCTTGAGACAGCGGCGCTTCTTCCCCAAAGGTTCCTTCTGATTTTTTCCAGGTCAAAACACACCATATAGCCACTACAAAAAAAGACACATCCATGACATTTTGGGTCGAACGAAAAAAAATTATGTCATACTTATGAAACTTCTATGACGATAATTGTGACAAAACCCGGTATCATCATAGATGTGGTGGGGTCCTACTTCTATGACAAAAAATTATGACAGAAAATGGGCTTTTCGTCCTGGGTGGGCCGCAGATGCAGCTGCATGACATTCTTTGGGCCGTCCATGATGAAAAAACCGTGGTAGAAGCGAGGGTGAGGAAAATATCAGGGTGTTCCCGGTTACGGTGGGTGGTCGGGGCCGAGCGATACGCGTTTCTCTCGTACACGCACACGCATGGGTGCGAGGCGTTGGGATCTAACTGAACCCGAGCGAGGCGTTGGGCTCTAACAGAACCCAAGCGATTGCACTGCAGGCTACGTGTTACTGAACCCGAGCGATCGATCGATGGCTATTAACTGAACCCGATCGAGCGATTCCTTCGCTACTGATGCTAACTGAAGCCGATCGATGCTGCCTCTTGATGAACAGTGAGCGTTGCTGGGGGGGGGGGGGGGTTGGATGAATAGTTCCCGGCGGGGGTGGATGAACAGGACCCCGTGGTGTTGCCTCTGATGAATAGGACCCCGATTGATCGAGCCGATTGGGGCTCGATGAACAGGACCCCGTGGAGGGCAGGATGAACATGACCACCCCGTGGAGGGCTGGATGAACAATAGACGGTGGAGGGCTAGATGAACAGTAGCCCGTGGAGGGGTGGTTGAACAGGAGCCAGTGGAGAGGGCTGGTTGAAAAGTAGCCGGTGGAGTAGCGCGCGGTGGAGGCTGGATGAACAGGAGCCCGTGGATGAACAGTCGCAGCTGGAGGCTGGAGGAGGTCGACGGTGGATGAACAGTAGCCCGTGGAGGCTGGAGGGGGTCGACGGTGGAGATGAATAGTATCCCGTGGAGTCCCATTTTACGGTACGCCACACCCCTCTCGATGAACAGGACCCCCGTTTCGACCGTAGCGCTCCAACCCAAGTCTGTTTCCTCCGTTTTGCGGTATGCCAGACCCCTACCGATCAACAGGACCCCCGCTTCGACCATAGGAGGTCTGTTTCCTATGTTTTACGGTACGCTAGACCCCTCCCAATGAACAGGTTCCCGTTTCGAACATGGCCGGTCGAACACAAGGCCGTTTCCTCCATTCTGCGGTACGCCAGGCCTGGTTTCCATCGCTGTTCCGTCCAAGCCCTCTCGATGAACACGACGACGCATTCCGTTCTGACCCATCTGGTTGGCTCCCCATGAACATGAAGACGATGTTGTTTCTTCGTTCTGACCCAGCCATGTACATGAGCCCTGGCCGTACGTATGCGTGAGTAGGCGTTCAAGACCCTGCCCGTATGTATGTATGTGGCCGTATTTTCTTTCTTGCACACTGGCCGATGTACGTACATGTACATGCTACATGCGTGCCTCTACATCGACCAGTATGTACATACACGTTCGCGACCAGAATGACAACGCTATGTACGCTTCGACCAGGTGGGTCCCGACTGTCAGGCACTTCCTTACGTGCGAAGATGTAGCTGGTGGGTCCCAGCAGTCAGGGGGAGAATTGTTTTTTTGCCCGGACGCACTTCCTTGCGTGCGAAGATGTAGCTGGTAGGTCCCAGCAGTCAGGGGGAAACGGTTTTTTTCGTGAAATACAGTTGCCCGTCCGGTGGGTCCCTGTTGTCAGGTGGAGGAATAATTATTTTGCACGTAATAAGGAGGCACTTCTTGCAGCTGCCGTGGACCCAGCTATCAGCCTCTCCACGTACAGTACTCTTCCGATGGAAGTCGTTCCTTGAACACGCCGCACCGAGAGCACCAGGGCGGTGGACGATTGTGAGGCCTAGGAAGGGGACGACGCGGAGGCGGGGAAGACGCGGCAGTGGAAGCCCGCGCGGAGAGGAGTACGAGGGTTCACTGGTTCGGCTGCAGTGTGAGGCTGCCGTCGCCGCAGGGCCTGGCCAGCAGTGGGAATAGTAGGGGCGGTGAGGCCTTTGCGGCAGCACAGCCGGCCACGGGAGACAGGAGCATGCGGCACGACCGGGGCTGCTTTGGGCGGCTGGAGCAAGAAGACCAGAGGTTGAAGAAGCACTACGGCCATTGGTTGGACATCGTACGGTCACTGGAGGTAGAATCGTTCATATTGACTAAGTTGACAAAGCACTCCGTCCCCGTCAACTTAGTAGACCCACAAGTCAGCCTCCCACCAAGGTGGGTCCCAACTAGCAGGGGGTATCCATTTTTTTGTGCGTAATAAGGAGGCACCTCCGATGGGTCTGAGCTGACAGCGGGGCGAACATTTTTTTTGCGAAATACGTTGGCCCGTCCGGTGGGTCCCAGTAGTCAGGGGGAAACGTTTTTTCGCCAAATACGGTGGCCCGTCCGGTGGGTCCCTACTGTCAGGTGGAGGAATAATTATTTTCCGCGTAATAAGGAGGCACTTCCTTGCGGCTGCCGTGGACCCAGCTGTCAGCCTCTCCACGTACAGTACTCGTCCGATGGAATTCGTTCCTTGACCACATTGAACACGCCGTGCCGAGAACACCAGGGCGTGAAGGAAATATGCCCTAGAGGCAATAATAATGTTATTATTTTATTTCCTTATATCATGATAAATGTTTATTATTCATGCTAGAATTGTATTATCCGGAAACATAATACTTGTGTGAATACATAGACAAACCAAACGTCACTAGTATGCCTCTACTTGACTAGCTCATTAATCAAAGATGGTTATGTTTCCTAACCATAGACATGTGTTGTCATTTGATTAACGGGATCACATTATTAGCAGAATGATGTGATTGACATGACCCATTCCATTAGCTTAGCACCCGATCGTTTAGTATGTTGCTATTGATTTCTTCATGACTTATACATGTTCCTATGACTATGAGATTATGCAACTCCCGTTTGCCGGAGGAACACTTTGTGTGCTACCAAACATCACAACGTAACTGGGTGATTATAAAGGAGCTCTACAGGTGTCTCCAAAGGTACATGTTGGGTTGGTGTATTTCGAGATTAGGATTTGTCACTCCGATTGTCGGAGAGGTATCTCTGGGCCCTCTCGGTAATGCACATCACATAAGCCTTGCAAGCATTTCAACTAATGAGTTAGTTGCGAGATGATGTATTACGAAACGAGTAAAGAGACTTGCCGATAACGAGATTGAACTAGGTATTGAGATACCGACGATCGAATCTCGGGCAAGTAAAATACCGATGACAAAGGGAACAACGTATGTTGTTATGCGGTCTGACCGATAAAGATCTTCGTAGAATATGTAGGAGCCAATATGAGCATCCAGGTTCTGCTATTGGTTATTGACCGGAGACGTGTCTCGGTCATGTCTACATTGTTCTCGAACCCGTAGGGTCCGCACGCTTAAGGTTTCGATGACAGTTATATTATGAGTTTTGATGTACCGAAGTTAGTTCGGAGTCCCGGATGTGATCACGGACATAACGAGGAGTCTCGAAATGGTCGAGACATAAAGATTGATATATAAGACGGCTATATTCGGACACCGGAGTGTTCCGGGTGATTTCGGAGAAAACCGGAGAGCCGGAGGGTTACCGGAACCCTACCGGGAGAATTAATGGGCCATATGGTCCTTAGTGGAGAGAGAGAGGGGCAGCCAGGGTGGGCCGCGCACCTCCTCCCCCCTGGTCCGAATTGGACTAGGAGAGGGGGGGCGGCGCCCCCCTTTCCTTCTCCCTCCCCACTTCCTTCCCCCTCCTAGTAGGAGTCCTACTCCTACTAGGAGGAGGACTCCTCCTGGCGCGCCAATAGGGGCCGGCGGGCCTCCTCCCCTTGCTCCTTTATATACGGGGGCAGGGGGCACCCCTAGACACACAAGTTGATCCACGTGATCATATTCTTAGCCGTGTGCAGTGCCCCCTTCCACCATAATCCCCGATAATATTGTAGCGATTCTTAGGCGAAGCCCTGCGACGGTAGTACATCAAGATCGTCACCACGCCGTCGTGCTGACGGAACTCTACCCTGACACTTTGCTGGATCGGAGTGCAGGGATCGTCATCGAGCTGAACGTGTGCTAAAACTCGGAGGTGCCGTAGTTTCAGTGCTTGATCGGTCGGGCCGTGAAGACGTACGACTACATCAACCGCGTTGTGCTAACGCTTCCGCTGTCGGTCTACAAGGGTATGTAGATCACACTCTCCCCTCTTGTTGCTATGCATCACCATGATCTTGCGTGTTAGTAGGAAAATTTTGAAATTACTACGTTCCCCAACAGGGCGATGGACAACAACGAGGCCTAGGAAGGGGACGACACGGAGCCGGGGAAGACGCAGCAGTGGATGTCCACGCGGAGAGGAGTACGAGGGTTCACTGGTTCGGTTGTGGTGTGAGGCTGCCGTCGCCGCAGAATAACTGGGGGTGTGGGTGAGTGGAGGGATGCCCTGGCCAGCGATGGGAGTAGTAGGGGCGGTGAGGCCTGCGCGGCAGCATAGCCGGCCACGGGAGGCAGGAGCAGGCGGCACGACCGGCGCTGCTTTGGGCGGCTGGAGCGAGAAGACCATAGGTTGAAAAAGCACGACGGCCATTGGATGGACATCGTACAGTCACTACAGCTAGAATTTTTTATATTGACTAAGTTGACAAAGCCCTTGGTACGCGTCAACTTAGTAGGCCCATAGGTCAGCTTCCGAAACGGTGCGCCCCAGATGTCAGGGGGAGGAATCATTTTTTGGGCGGGTGAAGCTAGAATATCCGAGATTGAAGAAGAAGCACGACATTCATTGGATAGACATCCAACGGCCACTGCTGCTAGAACCGTGTGTTGACTATAAGTTGACAAAGCCTTGCATAGGCGTCAACTCTTTTTTTAGGGGACGCGTCAATTTAGTAAGGCCACAAGTGTGTGGCAGAGAACTTATATTTGATGACCCACAAGTATAGGGGTTCTATCATAGTCCTTTCGATAAGTAAGAGTGTCGAACCCAACAAGGAGCAGAAGGAAATGATAAGTGGTTTTCAGCAAGGTATTCTCTGCAAGCACTGAAATTATAGGTAACAAATAGTTTTGTGATAGGATAATTTGTAACAAGCAACAAGTAACAAAAGTAAATAAAGTGCAGCAAGGTGGCCCAATCCTTTTTGTAGCAAAGGACAAGCCTGGACAAACTCTTATATAGAGAAAAGCGCTCCCGAGGACACATGGGAATTATCGTCAAGCTAGTTTTCATCACGTTCATATGATTTGCGTTCGGTACTTTGATAATTTGGTATGTGGGTTGACCGGTGCTTGGGTGCTTCCCTTACTTGGACAAGCATCCCACTTATGACTAACCTATATTGCAAGCATCCGCAACTACAACAAAAGTATTAAGGTAAACCAAACGATAGCATGAAACATATGGATCCAAATCAGCCCCTTACGAAGCAACACATAAACTAGGGTTTATGCTTCTGTCACTCTAGCAACCCATCATCTACTTATTACTTCCCAATGCCTTCCTCTAGGCAGAAATAATGGTAAAGTGTCATGTAGTCGACGTTCACATGACACCACTAGAGGAGAGACAACATACATCTCATCAAAATATTGAACGAATGCCAAATTCACATGACTACTAATAGCAATACTTCTCCCATGTCCTCAGGAACAAACGTAACTACTCACAAAGCATATTCATGTTCATAATCAGAGGGGTATTAATATGCATAAAGGATCTGAACATATGATCTTCCACCAAATAAACCAACTAGCATCAACGACAAGGAGTAATTAACACTACTGGCAACCCACAGGTACCAATCCCGGACTTGGAGACAAGAATCGGATACAAGAGATGAACTAGGGTTTTGAGAGGAGATGGTGCTGGTGAAGATGTTGATGGAGATTGCCCTCTCCCGATGAGAGGAGCGTTGGTTATGACGATGGCGATGATTTCCCCCTCCCGAAAGGAAGTGTCCCCGGCAGAACAGCTCCGCCGGAGCCCTAGATTGGTTCCGCCAAGGTTCCGCCTCGTGGTGGCAGAGTCTCGTCCGGAAAGATGGCTTATGATTTTTTCCTCATCGAAAGACTCCATATAGCAGAAGATGGGCATCAAAGGGCCACCAGGGGGCCCACGAGGTAGGGGGGATGGCAATTTTATCCATGGATACCCGACCCAGTTGGGCAAGGGTATGGAGCACATTTTTGCCCATGGGTCCGCGGATATGGATACCCAGGAACAGCTGGGTTGGGCACGGTTATAGTTTGTGCTCCATGGATATCCAATGGATACCCGTATGACATGTGGGGCCATATGCCGGTGACAGTAGAAAGAACGAATCAATGGGAAATGGCAGGCAATATGCAACTGGTGCCATAAGCTATATGCTGCAAAATGAACTTCTAGTATGTCACACTTAAGGACTCATCGTATTACTTGTTGCCTACTTATGCATGTAGCTTATGTTGACATCTGTGAGTGAATAGTGCTGAGTTAATTTGATCTTTAGGAAGGCTTCATCCTGAAATTTCTATGCACATGGAGCTCCATGGGTATGTGGGTATCCAGCGGGTTAGGGCATGGGCACAAGTTGTGCCCATGGATAATTTGGTGGATGGGCAGAGGGAGGAAGATGGGTCGTGGATTGGATTTGGGCCAGCTCCACCCGCCCCAAACCCAACCCATTGCCATCCCTAGGCACGCCCAGGGGGGTAGGGCACGCCCCCCACCCTCGTGGGCAGGGTGTGGCCCCCCTCTGGAACATCTTACGCTCATTATTTTTTATATATTCTGAAAATGACTTCCGTGAAGTTTCGGGACTTTTGGAGTTGTGCAGAATAGGTCTCTAATATTTGCTCCTTTTCCAGCCTAGTATCCCAGCTGCCAGCATTCTCCCTCTTTATGTAAACCTTGTAAAATAAGAGAGAATAGGCATAAGTATTGTGACATAATGTGCAATAACAGCCCATAATGCAATAAATATCAATATAAAAGCATGATGCAAAATGGACGTATCAATAGCCCATTTGAGATTTGTAAGAATGTGCAGCCAATTTCTGAATTCTAATGAAATTTACTACAGCCCATTTACAGTTTGTTAAAACAGAATTCAATAAAATTTCCCACATTTTGATGGGATCCAAAATATTTTTATCCCAAAATTTCTAGTCAGGTTAAATACGATTTCCTTTTAAATTTATATTACGTAAAAATCCAACGAAACATTGCGCTCGCAACAATTAATGAAATTAAAATTTTCAATATCCAAAAATAATATTTTATAAAGTAATTACGTGTTTGGTGCATTTTTTTATAGTTACTGCCCAGTTTTCATAATTACATTCCATTTATTATTTCTTAAAGCCCATTTTCTTGTTAAGACTAATGCATCCCTCTTAGGAAAGATTTGCAGCCCAACGGGGCGGAGAATAACAACTTGACCTTGCCTGGGTATTCCTAAAAAAAGTATAGCTGGGCTAGCCATTTTCAACTTGAAAAAAATTAAGATCTGGGCTGGATATCTGGCCTGGGCTAGACAGGCCACAGCCCGACCAGTTAATAGTGCATCGAGACGCTAAACATCGTTGTTGTTCAGAGGAGAAAAATTAATATCTGGGCCAAACATCACTCAAGAAAAACTCTGCAGTGCTCACACCTCAAAAACACAAATACTGCTCGAGCTGCTTGGTCCCAGCTGTCGGCCGCTTCTTGTGCAATTCTCTCGTTTATTGACTACATAGGTTGACAATGGTGTGGGATCGTGATGTCAGGAAACCAGGAGGAATGAAAATTTTTTTATAGTTCTATATACTAAAAAGGAGGCACTTGCGTACGTGCGGCTATGGCCTTGGTGGGTCCCCACTGTCATCCTCTCCAAGTAAAGTCATCTCCTCATCCTCATATCCGTTGACCATGTTGACAATGCGAGACGGCGGCGCCACGGTGAGCGCAACAACTCGAAGGACGACGGAGAGGGCCTCGCGGGCCCTACGGATGGTCTGATACACGCGCGCTGCTCATTCGGGAAGCCAGGATCATTGGGCCACATGTCCACGACGGCATTGTCGTTCGCTTGTTCACTGGTGCTCGTTGAGGAGACGGAGGTTGTAGCACAGGTCCTCCTGCGCTGGTAGCTGTTCCGCCATTAGGGCGTCAAAGTGCGGCTGCACCTGCTCTATGGTGAACACGGCATGAACCGGCTTGGACAGTGGCGCCGGCTCCTGGTCGGAAGCTACGTCCATCGTCTGATTGTCGTCGCTCAGCTCGGCGAGGTAGCTGGCGAGCCAGCATGTCCGGCTGCTGGACCGACCCGCTGCCAAGCACGAGTCTGACTGCCCTGGCCCACATAGACCGCCTCCCATGCCCGCGCACGCGTTCCGCCCGAAACGGTTAGCGCCACCCGCCCCGCTTCCTGATGCATGCGATTGCTCCGCCTTCAAACGACACAAGTCTCGTCCGTCCATCCTTCTACCGCCCACATTTATGATACTCGGTTGCCGAGGCGGCTACTTCGGCACCACACGTTCATCCCTCCGCCACCCATGATTGCTATATAAACTGCTGCGCCGGCCATAGCCGGAGTCATCCGCGTCCGTTCCTATTCTCCTGTCCACACCACTACTGCCCACCATGGCTTCCTCACGCTCCAGCACTCTTCGGGACGGGCGGACGACGGACCACAAGGAGATGGCAGCCGTTGCTGCCGACTGGCTGGCCGGCAGGCAACCGGAGGACGACGACATCCCAATGGAGAACATGGTAGTCGATGATCCGGCGCCAACCCCCTCCCCCGTGCCATCCTCGCTGGTGCATTGCACCGTGACCATCGGTGAGGCTCGTGCCCAATATATAGACACGGTGAGGCAGAAGCGTGAGGAGAAGTTCCGGGAGGCGCAGGCCGACGCCACCTACAACCACCATCTCCTCCAGGAGCACCTGCAGGCGGAGGAGCAGATCGCCGCGGAGCGGGCGGAGCAGGAGGCACTGCTCGACTTGTACCGCTCCGCCCGCGAGGGCCACCTCGAGCGCTGGAGGTACCGCATGTGGGTGGAGGAGGCTGCGACCACCTACAAAGAGGGCGATGAAGCGGGCAAGGCATTGTTTGGCGAGACCGAGGGCGAGGCAGAGGACAATGCCGGCGCCGACGAGTCCCCACTCTGCTGACATCGACGAGGCCCTGCTCCGACGAGGCCCCGCGGCGCCAACAACGAGGTAGAGGACACCGCCGGCTCCGTCGAGGCCCCACCCTGCCGACAACGAGGGGGAAGCTTCCCCCCGCTCCGCCGAGGCACCGCCCGCTGGCAACGAGACAGAGGACATCGCTGGCTCCGCCGAGGCCCCGCCCCGCTGCCAACGAGGCCGCACCACACGAAAAATGAGGAAGAGTAGAACACGGTAGGTCGCCGCCGCTCGCGTCCAAGTAAGGCCACCGCTGCTACCCTCCGGTTCCTGACACTGAGCTGTACATCATGAAGCAATTCTATGATTACATGATGATTGAAGAGAGCTCCGTGGTTGAGCAAGCTCATGTGATATAGTCATTTGCTAGAGAACTTCAGCACTTCAGTTGTATGCTACCGGACAAGTTTGTTGCCGGAGGTATCATAACAAACTTCCTCCTTCGTGGATCTCATTGGCACTCTTGATGTGGAAGAAAAGGCGAGAGCAAAGGACAGACGTGCTCGAGGAATTGAGGGAGGATCTAGTGCCAATCTGGTATGGAAGAAGAACTTCCAGCCCCACAAGTTCAAGAACAAGGGCAAGTTTGATGGTAAAGCAAAGTTTGATGGTAAAGCAAAGTTTGATGGGAAGAACAAGGCTGTGCAATGCATGAACTTCAAGAAGAAGAATGACAAGAAGAAAGGTGTTTGTCATGTGGGGATCCTGATCATTGGGCTCCTAGTTTCCCTAATCGCTATGACAAGCTAGGCGGGTTGACCACTGACGGCCGGTTAGCTTCTTGGCGGTGACGTGGAGTCGGAGAGCTATGTTGGAGAAGGACACTGCTTCTACTTAACTGCTGGTGCAGTTGGCTGACAGACACATGGGCCCAACATGCATCTGGGCCACATGTCAGTTACACAACTGCACCTGCAGTTAAGTCACTGAAGCTTCTGTTCGGCTCAGCCGGACACAGGTGGGTAGCTTCGGTTAATTAATTATACCTCCAGCGCACCCCTTTTTAGTTGAAGAATGTATGAAATGTAATGAAATCCGGCATGTTTATATGAAATCCGACCGTGTATGAATGAATTTATTTCGATTAGTTCGAATTCTTGTATCACTGGCATTGGACGAACATGCAAAACAATACGTACTAGTGTAGCAACCCGATCAGAATGGATCAAGTCTCTGTGCTTAAGTGTCATCCCTGGATCGGTATGCTGACACACACAGTACTCGAGGATTTATAACAGAGGTAAATCACATGTATAAAGTAACGTAAATACTATTACCTCAATCCAAATAGCGGAAGTAACAAGGTTGTGGATTCCCATCAACACCAACGGCAAAGTTGAGTGTAGAAATTATAACCCTAACGTATCATTTACTCGTCGTAAGAAATCCTGCAACATGAGACATTGCAGCCACAAAGGGTCAGTACATTGAATGTACTGGCAAATTCACACCATAGAGAATGATGAACAATGGCTATCACTACATGCATATTTGGCTGGTGGAAAAGCTCTACGGTTATAAGGTTTTTGCGAAAAGCCAATTTTTCCCTACTGCAAAGAAATAGATTTTATTTAACTATCATGGTGGTTGTTGAACATTGAGAATGGTTGATAGCATTCTCAATCCCAATTAAGTAACATCATTAAACCCAACAAACTTAATTTAAAGTAACATGATGAGATTCACATGATAATCGAAGTACTAGATACTCAAGATGTCCATAACCGGGGACACGGCTAACCATGATTAGTTTATACACTCTGCAGAGGTTTGCGCACTTTTCCCCACAAGACTCGATCTCCTCCGTTGGATATCTCTCACTGCATCGTATTTGAGAAAGGGATGACCGAGACATAGTCATTCAGAAGTGCTAGCACCTTACGATCGGGTAGACCGTACCACCTACATCCCCTACATCTGCTAGTCTACCACTGTAAGAGTTCGCACGACTTAGTCAACTATGCTAGAGCCCATAATAGCTTGTGGCTGCACATGGAAGTTTCTAGCATGAAAAATCTCATCATCCCTTTGAGCCTGGGTGGCGTCCATAAAAATAACAGGCAATCTTGGTCTACCCAGGTGCCTAGACAGGCAATCCTAGAATAACCAGGTGCCTCAATCCACCCAGATGTGTGTTTAAGTTGCCACCTTAAGTAAACCATTAATTAACAATCTCACATCTGTCATGAATACAATCAAAACCCAATCCACGTCTACGAGCATAGCATGGCACTATAAGCATAACGTAATAGTAACTCCCAAGGGTTTGATATTAAACAGGTAATAGGTACTACCTCATCAACTACTTCCCAATACCCACATGTTATTAATCCTACTCATGCAATGTTTGAGGGTTGTAACTAATGCATAAAAACCGGGTATGAAAAGGGATATGATCAAAGTATGAACTTGCCTACAATGTTGATGAAGATGATTCGCACTCAAAAATCTTGATAGCTCTACTCGTCACACTCTGGTCTATCTATCGTAATCAAGCAATAGTAACCACACATAAGCAATCACTCAAAGATCAGAGAGAACAAAGAAAACAATTCGGAAAATGTTAAAACCAAGCAAATAACTCTTGCATCATAAAACAATTTCTAACATTACCAAAATTATGTCAATTTGGCCTTGTTAGAATGTTTATGTCAAGAGCTTCGATTTGCAAAAAGAATCAACTGAAACGGAGCTACGGAACTCAAGTTATGATCAAACGAAGTTTGAATCCAAATATGATGTAATTCAATTTTTAAACTTTTCAAAAACATGTTTGAGTTGGATTAATGGATAGAGGGGATCATAACGAAGACATGAGCGTTGGTTTCATTGCATTTGGATAAACGGACAAAAAGCTGTGATCGTTTGAAGAACAGGGACTAAACTGTAAAAGAACTAACTACTAATAGGTCCCTGTCTGAAAAGTTTCAGAAAAAGAAAAAAAACTAAAAAGCAAATGTTCGTTACAGAACACTAAAGAACGAAAATCGTTCGCTGAGTATACCTAACCAGTGAATGTTCGCAAAAATAACCTAACCCAAAAAAAATAACCGATCTAAACTAGAAAAAAACCGGGCGGATTACGGTTTATACCGGTTCACCCAAAAGAACTGGCGATGGCGGTGGTTAACTCCGGCGAGTGTCGTGGCGGCTCCGGCGAGGTGATGCGGCAGTGGCAGCGGCACTGCGAGGCGGCGGCGTCAGCGGCGCGGCAGTGAGCGGAGGTGCGGTGGCGGCGCGAGGCAAGAGGCGGCGGGGATGGGGTGCGGAAATGGCGGCGTGCCGGCGCAGTGCGGCGATGCGGGGAGGAGCGGGGTCGAGGGCACGGCAGCGGCGACGTCAGGGCTCCGCTATTTAAGGGAGGGGAGGCGAGGCGCGGAGCTTGCGGGAGGGGGCAACGGCGGCGGTGTCCTGGCGGCGTACGGCGCCGGCGATGGCGTGCGGGCGGCGGACACCCGCATGCGAGGGAGATGGGAGCGGTCGGGCGAGCTGGGCTGGGCCTCGGCTGGGAGCTGGGCCGGCCCAGTTACGGCGAGAAGATATTTAAAAAAAACATTTCCAGACAAAAATAATAAAACGAGAAAATTAAAAAAAATTATATAGGCATATTATATATCAAAATTTTCAGAAAAAGATTTTCTACGACATGAACATTTATATAAATTCAAATAAAATCCACACAAATTCAGATAAATCAAAGAGTGCTACTGGTCTATTAAAATCCAGCAAAAATCATTTTAAAAATACCAAAATGATTTCAATTTAATTTTTCTCCAATTTTCTAATGTAGGGAATCATGTTACCCTAATTTCCATATATTTTATTTTTGGAGAAAAATAATTTGAATAAAACTCAAATAAATCCAAATTGAAAATTAATTCCAAAATGACCATGAAATTGATCCTTTGAAACTCCCAACTCGTATTTCATATAATTTGAAGAAGTCATTTTATCTTCGCTCGTGAAAATCATTGAGTTGCATAAAGTTTCAGAATTGGAAATATTCTCAAATGAAATTCAAATATTTTCAACACCCCTTGTCATTTAAATAAATGGAAGAAGTCATGTCATCTTCTCTCCAGGGTTTCATGGTGAAAAGAATTTGAATTCACGGATATCATAAAATGCAAAGGTGAAAGTTTGGGAAAGTCATTTTATTCCCTCTCATTTAACTTTCAGAAAGCTTCGAATTTCACTCACTTTCAGTCAATCAATCAAACATTCAATCAAATCTATCTATTTATTATAACATTCCAGAATTTAGAATTTTGGGATGTTACAACTAACATTATTCCCAGGGTGATCACCTCGTTTGCAGCAGTTTAACATTTACTCCCTCCGGTCCTTTCTAGTCTGCATACAAGTTTTGTTTGCAGTCAAAGTATCTCTACTTTGACCAATCTTATAGAAAAAAGTATGCACTTTCACATTGTGCGAAGTAAAAAGGAACAGAAGGAGTACAAAGAGTTTGAGCAGCTTTTTAGCGTTCCTGTAGCGACCCGACCTCAGATGGTCAAGTCTCTATGCTTCAGTGTCGTCCCTGGATCGGTAATGCTGACACACACAGTACTCGAAGGATTTATAACAGAGTAGCAATCACACACTTATTACATCGAATGTCTCCAAAGAGAACTTATTACAAGAATATGGCTTAAGGCCATCTAATGCGATAACAGCGGAAGGCTTGGAAGATAAGGTGAGTCCATCAACTCCAATGGCATAGCTGAGCTGCATGACAACGACCTAACGAACCTTACTCCTCGTCTGAACAGTCTGCAACATAATACGTTGCAGCCCGAAAACGGGTCAGCACATGGAATATGCTGGCAATATAACACAGTAGAGCAGGAACCAAATAATGCTATCTCTATATGCATATATGGCTGGTGGAAAGCTCCATGGTTATAGTTTTGCGAAAAGCCAATTTTCCCTACTACAAAGGAATACATTTTAATTTTACTATCATGGTGGTTGAAACATCATTGAGAAGTTATCCCCAACTCAATCCCAATTGAAGTAATTAACAACCCAACAGTATTAGTTAAACATGGTGAGATACATGTGATAACCCAAGTACTAGATACTCAAGAATTGTCCATAACCGGGGACACGGCTAACCATGATTAGATTGTACACTCTGCAGAGGTTTGCGCACTTTTCCCCACAAGACTCGATCGCCTCCCTGGGATTTCTCGCACTACATGGTGTTTGAGAAACGGATGACCGAGACACAGTCTTTCAGAAACGTTAACTCTCTACTCCGGGTAGACCATACCAAACCTACAAAACCCACTACCTGCTGATCTACCTCTTCAAGAGCTTCCTGTAACTTACTCAACTATGCTAGAGCCCATAATAGCTTGTGGCTACACATGGAAGTTTCTAGCATGAATCATCTCAGTTCCCTTTGAGCCTGGGTGGCGGTCCATAGGAAGATCACACGGGTACCCCGGGATTTCCAAAAAAACACACAACACTGGGTTCCCCAAGTGCCTCAATCCACCCAGTTGTTTGATTAAGTTGCCACCTTAGGTTGAACCATTAATTAACAATCTCACATCTGACATGAATTTCACTCAAACCCAAACCACGTCTAGGAGCATAGCATAGCAATATAAGCAATACGTAGAAGTAACTCCCAAGGGTTTGAATATAACAGGGCAATAAGTTCTACCTCAGCAAGTACTTCCCAACCCATAAGTTAATGACATCCTAATCATGCAATGTTTTGAGGATTGGAACTAATGCATAAAAACTGGGTAATAATGGGATATGATCAAAGTGTTACTTGCGTTGCTGACGATCCGCGAATCCTAGAGACTCGTAGTAACACGCTTCACACTCCGGGAATTCTATCGCAAGCAAACAATAGCATACATAAGTAACAAGCAACGATGCACAAGCAAAACTCAACTAAGAGAGGTTGACCAGAAAGTTCCACTTAAGAACTCCGGTACGCAAAAAGAATCAAATCAAACGAAGCAATGAAAGTCAAGTGGCGAAAGAAAGAAGCTTTATTTACTAATCTGAAACTAGGTCAAATTTTATAGTAGAGAAAACTTGTTTGAGTTGATTAACCGGAAAGAGGGTTTCGAGATGAAACTCCAGGCGCTTGAATCGCCTGATTCCGTTAAACGAGCGAAAAGCTAAACAGAATCTAAGATCGGATCAGAAATCGCGATCAGAGAAAATCACGGAATAAATCCGATAAAAGAAAACTCACGAACAAACTAATGAACGAGCGTTCGTTAGTTGTTTCTAACCAACGAGGAACCATTCGTTAAAACGAACGTTCGGACGAACGTCCTCTAACTAGAAGAACCGAAAAAAAACCGGCGAATCCAAAAAAACGGATATAGGGTTTCTGAAAAAAACCGAACGGTCTTTATAAAAAAACCAGCGGCGGGGCGGCGGCTTAAGGGGCGGCGGGTGCAGCAGCGGTGGCGCGGCAGGCGGCGGCTGCTGCGCAGGCGGCGGCGTGAGCTGTGGTGGTGGCGGCGGTAGGCGGCGGCGGCGACGGCAAGCGGCGGCGGCGGTGGTATGGTGGGGTGTTGGGGGCGGGGTGGCGGTGTATATAAAGCACGGGGTGGGGCGGCTTGGAGTAGGGGGCAAGGCGCAGCAGAGGCGGAGTCCAACTCGGACTCCGGTCCGAGTGGCGGCGGCGGCGGCGCGCGCGCAGGAGGCAGCGGCGGCGGCCTGGCGCGGCTGGGCCTTAGGCCTAGCCGGCGCGGGATCTCTTTTTTTTTTAAACTTCGGCGACTGAAATAAAATCCTAGAAAAAAAATAAATAAAAACCTAAAAATGCCAAAACAAATTTTCACCGTCTAAATAAAATATTTAGGACGAGTTGAACATTTTCTTGGCCCTAAAATAAAATTTTGAAAACGTGCAATTTTTCTAATGCAAATAAAATCCGAATAAAACCAAATAAAATCCAATAAATGATTTTAATATTTTTCCTCCAATATTTCAATTATTTTGGAGAAGTCATATTATCTCCACTCATTTGTTTTAATATGAAATATTTTTCGGAGAGAAAAATTATTAAAATCAAAAATCCTCGTTTCATTATTTGATAAAAATCAAATATGAAAACTGAAAAATTCCCAACTCTCTTCGTGGGTCCTTGAGTTGCTTAGGAGTTCAAGGATTGCGGAACGGGAATGCAATAAATCATGATATGCATGGATGATCTATGTATAACATTCCAAATTGAAAATTTGGGATGTTACAGTTCCTGTACATTGCAATCAAACACACAGGCCTGGCAATTCATAGAGAACATTCAAAACATCGATGATTATGCATATCAGCGATGCACATGTCAGAGCCAATATTTACTTCACAACTAAAGAATAAATAAAAAAATGGATCGATGCTGCTGATAGCAAAGGGCATCCCATTCGAAAATATCAAACGCATGTCTTCTTGCTAAAATCAATGAGCAAAATTTGACAAGGTTTTCCCATTCCAAAATATCAAATGCCTACGATTTTGGAATGGGCAGGGTTTGCCATCAGTTCGGACATTGACATGGCACCTCGTGCTAAATAAACCAGCTGTTCGTTTTGTGCAGTTCCACCAAAATCAACCAAATTCGTGGTGTAGCTTGTATGATTTCACCCTCATAGTTGCAACGCCTTGAACTGATCGGCACCTCCTCTCTTGTGGTGGAAATGAATGATTCGATGTATTCATGAACATTTTGTGCAGTTCCTATTGAAATCAAGCTGAGCACCCCTGTTTGCACAAATACAAAAAAAGTGATTAGTATAAACCAAATTGTACTATGAATTGACAGTTTAAACAGGCACCTACATGGTCCATGTAGAGCACACTTTTAGAAAAATGGAACTCACCGGAAAGAATCCTAGAACAACATTGTACTCGCGCATCACAGCAAGAAAATGGAGATTTTTCAGTCCTTCTGAGCTGAAGTTAGTTTGGTCTTGTGGGGGGGTAATGTAACCATCCCTTCAACTACTCCTAATGAGAAGATAGACAGGGCTTCTTTATCCTGGCATAATTGCAACTAGTCACTTCACGTACTCCATATTCTTCTTCAGAGGAGGATGATCCTGTTGTGCAAAGACAAGAGTATAACTAAATGCTAGCATCCCTGTTTGCTCGAAAAAAAGGAAAGGAAATATTTAAAACAACACAGATGAAGCACTTCTCAAGGACAATACCACTTTTTGATGACAGTATCTAAACAGTAGCACAACACCAATAGAGATGACAAAGCTCAATCATATGGATGAAATCAGTGGGTGAGTACAAACCTTTGTCAGGAGGCTTATTGTGTAGAGCATACAGATGAAGCACTTCTCCGGAACCATCTGTTGCTATCTACTGTGGTGGCCATGCTTACTATATACTCCTCGATTAGACTAATGTTTCCAACATCTTCTTTTGCAGTTCCACTAAAATATATGGTATCTTCAAAGAAGATCCATGTTTGCACAAGTAGAGATAATTACGTATTACATTAAGAGTGGCATCAAATCAGTGACAAAACAATTGCTCGTTCCAGCCATAGCAATAAATTAAGATGCAAAACTATATCATTACTTGTGTCATCATAGTTCCAATGCTTCATTACAGCACCAGGAGTTGATTTTTGTTTTTCTTCCGCTTGTTCTTCCCCTTCATCACTTGGTTCAATAACACACAAGCTTCGCCTTCAATGTAAGATTTGGCATGTCAATTAGGTTGCACAAGTATAGCACTAAACAATGACATCAATTTTCTGATGAAAGTGGCAAAATACAGGCCAACAGTTGTGAAATATACTTATCTTACCTCAATGGGATAATGTTGTGCACATACAGATTGGAAGTCTTGTCTCCATTTGTGTAGTTCACTAAAACCAAGCAATATTACCGTACAAGTAGCACAACATATGAAAGCACACTGCAGAATCATGTGAAAGAAGGCTAGTACTAACCTCTCATGACGTGGAATTCAAACAACTCACAAGAAGAAGATCTGAACCAAATTTGCCAACACGGATAGGAAGTAAGATCTCCTCTTGTGCAGTTCCACTAAGATCAAGAAATCAAGCAACATTGTCAGTGTGACACTTTGGTTGAACTGCACAAAATACTCTTAAAACAAAAGTGTTTTGTGCAGTGCAACAAAAGGTCACAATGGCAACGAGGTGAAGTAGATAACCATGTTTACACAGAAGTGCAAAGGAAACAACTAGTGGTCAATAAAGGTGGATGACACAGAAGCCAGCAAAAATAAGCATCTACCTTATCTAAATGGGAAAGAAAGCAAGACAGTAGCATTTCTCAAACGGTGGCATTGATTAATATTAACAGAGAGATTATATTAACAATAAAATTCATTAAACATGTAATTTGCTTTTAACTATGGCATTGCATCAATTTTCCAGCGGCATTATTAGAGGGTGCTTGTTTACAAGGACATTTTGGTGGAGGGACTAAAAAACTCCGTGTCAGTCCCATCTAAACCAAACAGGAGGGACTTTTAGGGACTAAAAGTGGGCATTTGGGACTAAAGAAAGAAGACCCTGAGGGAGAGTCTTTTTGGGACTTTTCCCAACAGTTGCCCCTGCCACGCATCACACCTGGTCTCTATTAGTTCATTACTAGGGTAACATGGTCTTTTAGCATGCCATTTAATAACCTGTAGTCCATGTTTAGTCCCTGGAACCAAGCAGGTAGGGACTAGGGAGTTTTTAACCAAATAGGGCCTTAGATTAACAACAACTAAAGAGTTATATCATCTCATCCTATTCACATAGTCATCATATTTTGAATTATGTCATTCTATCCGTGAATTATATCATGCCATCATGTTTCCATCGATGACATGTTAGTGATTTATGGCATGCCAACCACTTTAATAGACACATCGTATAGTTATATCATGTCATCTTGTTCACATAGTCATCATATTTTGAAGTATGTCGTTATATCCTGTTTAGTTAGCCATCATACATGCGAAATTGCGTCATGCTATCTTGTTTAATTAGCCATCATATATTTGAAATTATGTCCTGCTATTCTGTTTGGTTAGACAACATAAATGTGTATTATTTCATGCCCTATTTTCTTCTCTACTATCCATTGCACCTGTCTATCTTACAATGTATGTACATTCAATTACTTTTCTTGTTTATCAGCCATTTCAATTGGAGGGGGTGATGGCAGTATATGTGGGAGTAAAAACACAGTCTTTAGAAAAGATCATGCTACCTATCGCCCAAGAACCAGCCCCACCACACATAACCCAGACTCACACAGATTGTACCCCTACCCAGTTGGACAGAGAACCAGCTACACCCCTTCTAACCCCAACCCCAGGAGATAGTAACCTAGTTCCCGTTGACACAGCATCGTCTCTACCACAGAGCACCCAAACACGAGCAGTTACTAAGGCAACTACAGTGCCCAAAGCACGAGGACCACCACTCCGAACCCCAAGTCAACACTTAAAGTGGAAGAAGAATTGTTCTCAGGTCAGGTTCCATAGCTATGGTTCATACTACTTTGCTCTTGCATCACTGTATTTACTTATACCAACTAATTTCAAATTTGAAGGATGCAATTGAAACTCCAATGGCGCAACAGGTATGTTTTAAACCTGTTTCTTTAACGTGTTTGCTGTTGTAACTTGCTCTATGTTGATTTTAGTTTCAATTGAATAAACAGTTATGTTCTCATGCCATGCACATTACAAGTGTTGTTATTGCTGTGTAGTTTCCCACACTTATATTCTGTCTATGCTGCTTTGTCTTAAATAGATATGATTCGAACTATATCTATCTTTATTTGGCAACATAAACTAGAATGATATAGACCATACAGTGACCATACTACATAGATATATGTTTGTTTCATGCTGTTATCCTGTCCACCTTACTACTGAACTAGTTTACCAAAATGAGTTTCATATACTACATTGTAAACCTGTGATGTGTTCGTTTGTTTCTCCTTTAGAAGGTGGATAAAATATTGGAGAAGAGTACCCTGTTATGCAATGGTAAGGAAGTAATGTAGATCAGGTTCAAGATAGTGAGACATCCCTGTTGTTCTCCAAGAAAGGTGATAAAAACTATATTGAAGACATTGAGACAACCCCAAAGTCCAGCTCTTCGAACTCGCTGCCTGAATCAGTTCTGCTTCTTGAGTCTCAACTTCAAGTTGAAAGACATCGATCAGATGTTATGCGACAGGAAGCCGAAGGACTGAGGAAGTCCCTGCATAATTCAGATGCATACTTTCTGGTGCAACAGGAGGATTTAAGCGTCAAACAAGAGAAAGTTAATAAGCTTGCTAAGCATCTTGCCAGCATTATGGGTACCCAGGATATTGTTTCTTGAGCTCTTCTGAAGTGGTTTCAGTTCTGGACTTGTTTTGCTGCGGCATTTATATGCTGCTTTGTTCCCTATATTTGCACTTGTGGTGAACTTTGATGCCCAGGGGATGTAATATGTGTAATAGCCATGATAGCCTAGCGTAAGTTGCTTGCTTATTTATTTCCATTGTCTTGTTTATTTGTTTTCTTGTAGTCAGTGCAGTTCTTTTTCCGCGGTTTGCTAGTGGACACAATAACCTATTTTTTAAAACTAGGCCACATTAACAATGGGCTACATATTTATTGTAGTTAACATGGGCCTCCTACGGGCCGTAGAAACAATGGGCCTTCTAAGGGGCATAGACACAATGGGCCTTGTATGGGCCGTATCATCAATGGGCCTCCGATGGGCCGTATGATCGGTTGGCCAAACATGGGCCAATAATAGACCACATTATGGCTGTAAAATGGGCTAGAGTTGAAATCGTCCGTTCATGGGACGACCATAACGGGCCATCATCAATAGGACGTATTTTATGACGCTATCAAAATGGCCCAACGTATTAACGGGCCACAAACGGGCCGACTGTAACCACGGGCTGTATTTGGCCCACAAGCAGAAAATGACAGTAATGGGCTGAAAGCAAATGAATGCTGGTGTCGGTGTCAAAACCGACGGATCTCGGGTAGGGGGTCCCGAACTGTGCGTCTAAGGAGGATGGTAACAGGAGGCAAGGGACACGATGTTTACCCAGGTTCAGGCCCTCTTGATGGAGGTAATACCCTACGTCCTGCTCGATTGTTCTTGATGATATGAGTATTACAAGAGTTGATCTACCACGAGATCGTAGAGGCTAAACCCTAGAAGCTAGCCTATGGTATGATTGTATGTTGTCCTATGGACTAAACCCTCCGGTTTATATAGACACCGGAGGGGGCTAGGCTTACACAGAGTCGGTTCGAGGGAGGAGATCTATATATCCGTATTGCCTAGCTTGCCTTCCACGCCAAGGAGAGTCCCATCCGGACACGGGACGAAGTCTTCAATCTTGTATCTTCATAGTCCAACAGTCCAGCCAAAGGATATAGTCCGGTGATACGTCCATTTTGCATCATGCTTTTATATCGATATTTATTGCATTATGGGTTGTTATTTCACTTTATGCCTCAATACTTATGGCTATTCTCTCTTATTTTACAAGGTTTACATAAGGAGGGAGAATGCCGGCAGCTGGAATTCTGGGCTGGAAAAGGAGCAAATATTAGAGACCTATTCTGCGCAACTCCAAAAGTCCGGAAACTCCACGGAACATCTTAAAATAAATAAAGAAAAATCCTCACCAAAGATGAAGGCCAGGGGCCCACACCCTGCTCATGAGGGTGGGGGCGCCCCCCCTAGGGCGCGCCCCTACCTCATGGGCCCCCTGGTGGCTCTTCGACGTCCATCTTCTCCTATATGAAGTCTTTCGATGAGAAAAAAATAAGAAGGAACTTTTTGGGACGAGACTCCGCCACCACGAGGCGGAACCTTGGCGGAACCAATCTAGAGCTCCGGCAGAGCTGTCCTGCCGGGGATACTTCTCTCCGGGAGGGGGAAATCATCACCATCGTCATCACCAACGCTCCTCTCACCGGGAGAGGGCAATCTCCATCAACATCTTCACCAGCACCATCTCATCTCCAAACCCTAGTTCATCTCTTATATCCAATTCTAGTCTCAAAGTCCGGGATTGGTGCTAGTAGGTTGCTAGTAGTGTTGATTACTCCTTGTAGTTGATGCTAGTTGGTTTATTTGGTGGAAGATCATATGTTCAGATCCTATATTCATATTATTACCCCTCTGATTATGAATGTGAATATGCTTTGTGAGTAATTATGTTTGTTCCTGAGGACAAGGGAGAAGTCTTGCTATTAGTAGTCATGTGAATTTGGTATTCGTTTGATATTTTGATAAGATGTATGTTGTCTAGCCTCTAGTGGTGTTATGTGAACGTCGACTACATAACACTTCACCATTATTTGGGCCTAGAGGAAGGAATTGGGAAGTAATAAGTAGATGATGGGTTGCTAGAGTGACAGAAGCTTAAACCCTAGTTTATGCGTTGCTTCGTAAGGGGCTGATTTGGATCCACATGTTTCATGCTATGGTTAGGTTTACCTTAATACTTTTGTTGTAGTTGTGGATGCTTGCAATAGAGGTTAATCATAAGTGGGATGCTTGTTCAAGTAAGAACAGCACCCAAGCACCGGTCCACCCACATATCAAATTATCAAAGTATCGAACGCGAATCATATGAACGTGATGAAAACTAGCTTGACGATATTCCCATGTGTCCTCGGGAGCGCTTTTCCAATTATAAGAGTTTGTTCCGGCTTGTCCTTTGCTAAAAAAAGGATTGGGCAACCTTGCTGCACTTTATTTACTTTTGTTACTTGTTGCTCGTTACAATTTATCTTATCACAAAACTATCTGTTACCACTTATTTCAGTACTTGCAGAGAATACCTTGCTGAAAACCGCTTATCATTTCCTTCTGCTCCTCGTTGGGTTCGACACTCTTACTTATCGAAAGGACTACGATAGATCCCCTATACTTGTGGGTCATCAAGACTCTTTTCTGGCGCCGTTGCCGGGGAGTGTAGCGCCTTTGGTAGGTGGAATTTGGTTAGAAAAAATTTATATAGTGTGCTGAAATTTACTGTCACTTGCTACTATGGAAAGTAATTCTCTGAGGGGCTTGTTCGGGGTATCTTCACCCTGTCCAGTAGAGCAAAGAGTTGCTCCTCAACCTACTGAACATATTAATGAAACTCGTTTTGAATTTCCTGTGGCTATGATGGAAAAACTGCTAGCTAATCCTTTTACAGGAGATGGAACAAAACATCCTGATGAGAACTTAATATATGTGGATGAAGTTTGTGGATTATTTACGCTTGCAGGTATACACTACTAGGAAAAGGCCTACTAATGGCGCACTGGTTTTGCCTACTAATGGCGCACTACTGGTGCGCCATTAGTATCACGCCACTAGAATTTTTTACTAATGGCGCACCACTGGTGCGCCATTAGTATCTGGTATGCTAATGGCGCACCAGGAAGTGTGCCATTAGTATGTAACACCATGCGCCATTAGTATGCCTCCCAGGGGGCCATACGTAACCATCTGCTTTGTCATACTAATGGCGCACTCTGTCTTGATGCGCCATTAGTATCCTTTGGCATACTAATGGCGCACCTTGTGGTGATGGGACATTAGTATGAATATTTGTTTTTTTTACTTTTCTGATTTTTGCACAGGTTACAAAATATATTATTTGATAGAATATAGACAGTAGCACACAACAATAGCAGATTCATCGAATACAATAGAAGATTAGTCTCCAAACACAATTCATTATATTAGTCTCCGAATTCAAAAGACCGAACAAAGATAAAACATTACAAGTCTCGAGACCGTGAGTATCGAGTTTGTCTTCACATTACAAGTCGATATCAATCATCTAAACTACCATCACATAGAAGAGAGCTGCGGTCATCACGATGAGCATCATCGCGATCAAACTAGTCTTCATCCGGTTCCTCCAACGCTCCCTCCTCTCTCCTGCTAGATAGCGGGCGTATCTAGATTCGGCCTCCGCCCTAGTGGTGTACCCTTTGTAACTGTTACCGCTGAAACGGTGAACCTATCTCCGACACTCCTCCCAGTCGTCGTAGACTCCTAGTTATACTACTGCAGGAAAGGAGGATCATCATACACATATATAGGTATAGCAATTGACAGGAGCTTCATCATTTTTTGTAACAAAAATACATATATAGCAATTGGAAGCAAACAGATGTACGCATAAGATAGAAATGTAGTGCTGAAAGTTTAACGCTTACAAAAGACTTGCTGAAATAGTGAAAAATATGGAGTCACCAAGCTGGCTAAGAAACTCCCAAAGTCCACTAGAAAATCCAAGATCTAATCCTGTTACACACATCATAACAATTTAAGATAATTAGGATAAGGATAGTAGGAAATGAAAAAGAAAGAGCTCAAAAAACAATCACAACAGAAAAAATAATAAAAACCTAGTCCTAGAAGAAAATAAATCCTAAAAGAGAAGAAATCCTAAAATCTGGAGCAAGTCCTAGCAGTAGTAGTCCAACTAGATGGCCACCACTACTACTCCTATCTCTGTTTAGCATCATCCACACGATAGTCCTAACTCCGTGAATTTCAAAAATAAAATAGAAGTCATGTATATAGTTCAAAGTTTGAAACATAAGGCAAGATAGTCCCAAATTTTGAGACTTCTCTTATGGTATATATACTGATTAATTACTGAATTTGAGCATGTTGTATCACCCGCGGACTATTACGCGGTCGCGATGACGGAGCTGGGAGTGCATGGCATGCAAAGAGGAGAAGGTGATATGAGATAAATAATAATCATGAGCAAATTGCAGGGCATATGAGTTGGCCATTGGAATTTTGTTTGACACAGCTGAATAGCAAACAAGGTGCCGTAGAAGCAGCTGCTACTGCTAGCTCCACTACATACATACTAGCCACTCTAAATCTACATCAAAATCAATGGGAGATGTATTCATAAGCAAGTTAAGCCCTGGAAGGGCGCAAATGTACAGACAAGAACAAGGCATAACATATCAAAATCTTCATAAACAAGTCATATATCATAGGAGATCTATTAAACCCTGGAACGACAGAGACAGGGGCATGGAGAAATTCACCTTAGTGGAGAAGAACCGGGAGGGCCTAGGGGAGCGGGACGCAGAGATCTTAGGAGAAGATACCTCCACAGACGGTGAGGCCGCGGTGGCCGGAGGTGGAAGAAGGCGCAGACGCCGTAGACGGTGGAGGCGTTGGTGTCGTAGTAGGTTGAATTTCCTTCGAGTATGATGGAAAAACTGCTAGCTAACCCTTTTACAGGAGATGGAACAAAGCATCCTGATGAGCACTTAATATATGTGGATGAAGTTTGTGGATTATTTAAGCTTGCAGGTATACCCAATGATGTTGCTAAGAAGAAGGTCTTCCCTATATCTTTTAAGGGAGATGCATTGATATGGTATAGGCTATGTGATGATATGAGATCATGGGACTATAAAAGATTGAAGTTGGAATTTCATCAAAAGTATTACCCTATGCATCTTGTTCATCGTGATCACAATTATATATATAATTTCTGGCCTCGCGAAGGATAAAGCATCGCTGAAGGTTGGGGGAGGCTTAAATCAATGTTATATTCATGCCCCAATCATGAGCTCTCAAGAGAAATGATCATTCAAAAATTTTATGCTCGGCTTTCTGAAAAGAATCGCACCATGCTCGATACTTCTTGTGCTGGCTCTTTTATGATGAAGACTATTGAATTTAAATGGAATTTATTGGATAGAATTAAATGCAACTCTGAAGATTGGGACCTCGACGAAGGTAAGGAGTCGGGTATGACACCTAAGTTTGATTGTGTTAAATCTTTTATGGACACCGATATTTTCCGTAAGTTTAGCACTAAATATGGACTTGACTCTGAGATAGTAGCTTCTTTCTGTGAATCTTTTGCTACTTATGTTGATCTCCCTAAGGAGAAGTGGTTTAAATATCATCCTCCCATATAAGTAAAAGTAGCTTCACCTATTAAAGTTGAAGAAAAGACTGTCACTTATAATGATCCTATTGTTCCTACTTCTTATGTTGAGAAACCACCTTTCCCTGTTAGAATAAAGGATCATGCTAAAGCTTCAACTGTTGTTCGTAAAAGCAATATTAGAACTTATACACCTCCTGAGCAAGTTAAAGTAGAACCTAATATTGCTATTGTTAAAGATCTCTTGTCTGATAATATTGATGGGCATGTTATTTTGTTCGAAGGTGAAACTGCTAGAATTGCTAAGCCTTGTGATAAAGATAAACATAGACCTGGGGTAGGCATGCCTGTTATTTCTGTTAAAATAGGAGATCATTGTTTATCATGGCTTATGTGATATGGGTGCTAGTGCTGGTGTTATACCTTATGACTTGTATAAAGAAATCAAGCATGAAATTGCACCTACTGAGTTAGAAGATATTGATGTCACAATTAAACTTGCCAATAGAGATACTATTTCAGCGATGGGAATTGTTAGAGATGTTGAAGTCTTGTGTGGGAAAACTAAATATCCTGCTGATTTTCTTGTTCTTACTTCTCCGCAAGATAGCTTTTCTCCCATTATATTTGGTAGACCCTTCTTGAACACTATTAATGCTAGGATAGATTGCAAAAAGAATGTTGTTACTATTGTCTTGGATGATATGGTTCATGAGTTTAATTTCTCTAAATTTAGTAAACAACATCATGAGGAAGAATTACCTAGTAAGGATGAAATTATTGGTCTTGCTTCTATTGCCGTACCTCCTAGTGATCCTTTAGAACACTATTTGCTAGACCATGAAAATGATATGTTCATAAATGAAACAAGGGAAATAGATGAAGTATTCTTTAAACAGGAACCTATTCTGCAACATAATTTGCCTGTTGAAATTTTAGGGGATCCTCCTCCACCCAAGGGTGATCCCGTGTTTGAGCTTAAACCTTTGCCTGATAATCTTAAATATGCTTATATTGATGAAAAGAAGATATATCCTGTTATTATTAGTGCTTACCTTTCAGAGCATGAAGAAGAAAGATTATTGAAAACTCTGAAGAAGCACCGTGCTGCTATTGGATATACTCTTGATGATCTTAAGGGCATTAGTCCCACTCTATGTCAACATAAAATAAATTTGGAAGCAGATGCCAAACCAGTTCGTGATCCTCAACGACGTCTGAATCCTAAAATGAAAGAAGTGGTAAGAAAAGAAATACTAAAGCTTCTGGAGGCAGGTATAATCTATCCCGTTGCTGATAGTGAGTGGGTAAGTCTTGTCCATTGTGTCCCTAAGAAGGGAGGTATTACTGTTGTTCCTAATGATAAAGATGAATTGATTCCACAAAAAATTATCACAGGTTATAGGATGGTAATTGATTCCCGCAAATTAAATAAAGCTACTAAGAAAGATCATTACCCCTTACCTTTTATTGATCAAATGCTAGAAAAATTATGCAAACATACACATTATTGCTTTCTAGATGGTTATTCTGGTTTCTCTCAAATACCTGTGTCGGCTAGATATCAATCAAAGACTACTTTTACATGCCCTTTTGGTACTTTTGCTTATAGACGTATGCCTTTTGGTTTATGTAATGCACCTGCTACCTTTCAAAGATGCATGATGGCTATATTCTCTGACTTTTGTGAAAAGATTTGTGAGGTTTTCATGGACGATTTTTTCGTCTATGGTTCCTCTTTTGATGATTGCTTGAGCAATCTTGATCGAGTTTTGTAGAGATGCGAAGAAACTAATCTTATCTTGAATTGGGAAAAGTGCCACTTTATGGTTAATGAAGGTATGGTCTTGGGGCACAAGGTTTCTGAAAGAGGTATTGAAGTTGATAAAGCCAAGGTTGATGCTATTGAAAAGATGCCATGTCCCAAGGACATCAAAGGTATAAGAAGTTTCCTTGGTCATGCCGGATTTTACAGGAGGTTCATTCAGGACTTCTCAAAAATTTCTCGGCCTCTGACTAATTTATTGCAAAAAGATATACCATTTGTCTTTGATGATGATTGTGTAGAAGCATTTGAAACACTTAAAAAAGCATTAGTCTCTGCACCTGTTGTTCATCCACCTAATTGGAATTTACCCTTGCAATTATGTGTGATGCGAGTGATTATGCTGTAGGTGCTGTTCTAGGGCCAAGAGTTGATAAGAAATTAAATGTTATTCATTATGCTAGTAGGACTCTAGACAATGCTCAAAGAAATTATGCTACTACTAAAAAAGAGCTTTTAGCAGTTGTATTTGCTTGTGATAAGTTCAGACCTTATATTGTTGATTCTAAAGTAAGTATTCAAACTGATCATGCTACTATTAAATACCTTATGGAAAAGAAGGATGCTAAACCTAGACTTATTAGATGGGTTCTCTTGCTACAAGAATTTGATTTGCATATTGTTGATAGAAAGGGAGCTGAGAACCCCGTTGCAGACAACTTGTCTAGGTTAGAGAATGTTCTTGATGACCCACTACCTATTAATGATAGCTTTCCTGATGAACAATTAAATGTTATAAGTACTTCTCGTAGTACTCCATGGTATGCTGATTATGCTAACTATATTGTTGCTAAGTTTATACCACCTAGCTTCACATACCAGCAAAAGAAAAAGGTTTTCTATGACTTGAGACATTACTTTTGGGATGACCCACATATTTATAAAGAAGAAGTAGATGGTGTTATTAGACGTTGTGTACCTCAGCATGAACAGGAACAGATCCTACGCAAGAGTCACTCCCAGTCTTATGGAGGACACCACGCTGGAGATAGAACTGCACATAAGGTATTGCAATCTGGTTTTTATTGGCCTACTCTCTTCAAGGATGCCCGTAAGTTTGTCTTATCTTGTGATGAATGTCAAAGAATTGGTAATATTAGTATACGTCAAGAAATGCCTATGAATTATTCACTCGTTATTGAACCATTTGATGTTTGGGGCTTTGATTATATGGGACCTTTTCCTGCCTCTAATGGATATACACATATTTTAGTTGCTGTTGATTACGTTACTAACTGGGTAGAAGCTATTCCAACTAGTAGTGCTGATCATAACACTTCTATTAAAATTCTTAAAGAAGGTTATTTTTCTGAGGTTTGGAGTCCCTAGATATTTAATGACTGATGGTGGTTCACACTTTATTCATGGTGCTTTCCGTAAAATGCTTGCTAAATATGATGTTAATCATAGAATTGCATCTCCTTATCACCCTTAGTCTAGTGGTCAAGTAGAGTTGAGCAATAGAGAGCTTAAATTAATTTTGCAAAAGACTGTTAATAGGTCTAGAAAGAATTGGTCCAAGAAACGTGATGATGCATTATGGGCTTATAGAACTGCATACAAAAATCCTATGGGTATGTCTCCGTATATAATGGTTTATGTAAAAGCATGTCACTTACCTCTCGAACTAGAACACAAGGCGTATTGGGCTATTAAAGAGCTCAACTATGATTTTAAACTTGCCGGTGAGAAGAGGTTATTTGATATTAGCTCACTTGATGAATGGAGAACCCAAGATTATGAAAATGCCAAGTTGTTTAAAGAAAGAGTTAAAAGATGGCATGGCAAAAGGATACAAAAGCGTGAGTTCAATGTAGGTGATTATGTATTGCTATACAACTCTTGTTTGAGATTTTTTGCAGGAAAACTTCTCTCTAAATGGGAAGACCCCTATGTTATCGAAGAGGTCTATCGTTCCGGTGCCATAAAGATCAACAACTTTGAAGGCACAAATCTGAAGGTTGTAAACGGTCAAAGAATTAAACATTATATCTCAGGTAATCCCATAAATGTTGAAACCAATATTATTGAAACCGTAACCCCAGAGGAATACATAAGGGACACTTTCCGGAACGTTTCAGACTCCGAAAAGGAATAGGTATGTGGTACGGTAAGTAAACCGACTCCAAAACAATTTTTAAGGCAATATTTGTCAGTTCTGGAATATTTAGAAAAATAGAAAAATAAGTAGCAGTCCGGGAAGGACACGAGGGTCCCACGAGGGTGGTGGGCGCGCCCTACCCCCCTGGGCGCGCCCCCCTACCTCGTGAGCACCTCATGTGCCTTGCGGACTTTGTTTTCTTGCACGGTACGTATTTTGGTCGGTAAAAATTCATTATATATTCTCCCGAAGGTTTTGACTCCCGTATCACGCATTTTTTCTTTGTTCTTGTTTCAAGCTGTTTTTCTGACAGATCTAGATTATCATGATGTCCCCAAGTGCTTCCAAGGACAAGTTCTTCGAGAAGGTCATCAACCCTTACCTCGCGGAGGTGCTGCGACACCCTCAAACCATTGAGATGCATGATGGGTTGTTGAACATCTGTGATGTTGAGGGACCAAAGGGAACCGGAAGCATGGAGACGAGGCTCGAAGCAATGGAGCAACAAGTTTTCAAGTGCCAGGGGATGGTGGAGTGTGGAATCAACGCTAGCCACACGATGCTTGCGGAGTTCACTAACAACTACAAGCAGGATGCCAAGAACATTGAGGAGGCCATCTTCAAGCTATATGAGAAGATCGAGCACCTCCAAGCCCAAATCTATGACTTGCAAAACCAAAACTGTGAGTATGAATATAGATTAAAAAGAATGAGTTTGGCTGCAGATTCGAGGATTCCGGAGACTCGATCATCCTTCTATGATGGTGAACCTATGCCTTGGAAGATGGATGACAAGCCTGCATCATCAACAACACCTCCACCTTCTTCACCAACAAAGGAGATATAATCACATGGGTATGGGCACTCCCCTTGGCAACTGCCAAGCTTGGGGGAGGTGCCCCGGTATCGTATCACCATCACAAGTCCTATCTTTATCGTTTTTCTTAGTTCGATCCTATTAGTAGTATCTTGATTTAGTAGAATAAAGTTTATGGCATGATCTAGTTTTGAGTTTGCTTTATGATCCCTCTATGTAATCGAGTCCGTGAGTTATATATAATAAAGATTAGTGTTGAGTCAAGGGCTTGATTATTTTGCCATGATCTTGGGTGAATAAAAGAAAGAAGAAAAGAATAAAAAGAAATAAAAAGTTGATATTGATCTTATTGAGAGTAATGACTTCACATAGAAAGAGTATGATGATTAAAAGTTGTTGGGAGTTGGCGGACATAGCTTTGGTCATTGTTGCAATTAATAGGAAGTAATAAGGAAAGAGAGGTTTTCATATATAGATATATTATCATTGACATCTTTTATGATTGGGAGCACTCATTAAAATATGACATGCTAAAGAGTTGATGTTGGACAAGGAAGACAACGTAATGAGTTATGTCTTTCTTATATCTGAGATAAACTATGTTGTCATGGATCCTCTATCTTGTTGAGCTTGCCTTTCCCCCTCATGCTAGCCAAATTCTCAGCACTAAGTAGAAATACTACTTGTGCTTCCAAATACCCTTAAACCAGTTTTGCCATGAGAGTCCACCATATGTACCTATGGATTGAGTAAGATCCTTCAAGTAAGTTTTCATCGGTGCAAAGCAATAAAAATTGCTCTAAACATGTATGATTGATTGGTGTGGGAGAAATAAGCTTTATACGATCTTGTGATGTGGAAGTAATAAAAGCGACGGACCGCATAATAAAGGTTCATATCACAAGGGGTAATATAAAGTGACGTTCTTTCGCATTGAGATTTTATGCATCCAACCATAAAAGCGCATGGCAACCTCTGCTTCCCTCTGCAAAGGGCCTATCCTTTATTATTATCTTCTACCTTCTGCAAGAGTCATGGTGATCTTCACCTTTTCTTTTTCATTTTATCCTTTGGCAAGCTCGGTATGTTGGAAAGAACATGAACCATTATTGTTGACATTACCCTTGAGGTAAAAGGTTGTGGGGCAAAACTATAAGCCCCTATCTTTCTCTGTGTCCGATTAAGACTCCGTAACCACAAGTATGGCGTGAGTGTTAGCAATTATGGAGGACTAAATGATAGTTGAGTATGTGGACTTGCTTTTTAGCTCTGACATAGACTCTTCCGATGTTATGATAAATTGCAATTGCTTCAATGACTGAGATTATAGTTTATCGGAGCCCAATAAGGTTTATGATTTATACTTTTGCATTGTGAATAGATCATCACTTGAACATAAGTAATCATATGACAAAAGCTATATATGTTGTTGTTATGAGAATAATCATGATGCCTTCATGTCCGTATTTTATTTTTATCGACGCTTCTACCTCTAAACATGAGGACATATTTATTGTTATCGGCTTTTCGCTTGAGGACAAGAGAGGTCTAAGCTTGGGGGAGTTGATACGTCCATTTTGCATCATGCTTTTATATCGATATTTATTGCATTATGGGCTGTTATTTAACTTTATGCCACAATACGTATGGCTATTCTCTCTTATTTTACAAGGTTTACATAAGGAGGGAGAATGCCGACAGCTGGAATTCTGGGCTGGAAAAGGAGCAAATATTAGAGACCTATTCCGCGCAACTCCAAAAGTCCTGAAACTCCACGGAACATCTTAAAATAAATAAAGAAAAATCCTCGCCAAAGATGAAGGCCAGGGGGGCCACACCCTGCTCACGAGGGTGGGGGGCGCCCCCCCTAGGGCGCGCCCCCTACCTCATGGGCCCCCTGGTGGCTCTCCGACGTCCATCTTCTCCTATATGAAGTATTTCGATGACAAAAAAATAAGAAGGAACTTTTCGGGACGAGACTCCGCCGCCACGAGGCGGAACCAATATAGAGCTCCGGAAGAGCTGTCCTGCCGGGGATACTTCCCTCCGGGAGGGGGAAATCATCACCATCGTCATCACCAACACTCCCCTCACCGGGAGAGGGCAATCTCCATCAACATCTTCACCAGCACCATCTCATCTCCAAACCCTAGTTCATCTCTTGTATCCAATTCTTGTCTCTAAGTCCGGGATTGGTGCTAGTAGGTTGCTAGTAGTGTTGATTACTCCTTATAATTGATGCTAGTTGGTTTATTTGGTGGAAGATCATATGTTCAGATCCTATATTCATATTATTACCCCTTTGATTATGAATATGAATATGCTTTGTGAGTAATTTCGTTTGTTCCTGAGGACAAGGGAGAAGTCTTGCTATTAGTAGTCATGTGAATTTGGTATTCATTTGATATTTTGATAAGATGTGTGTTGTCTAGCCTCTAGTGGTGTTATATGAACGTCAACTACATAACACTTCACCATTATTTGGTCCTAGAGGAAGGCATTGGGAAGTAATAAGTAGATGATGGGTTGCTAGAGTGACAGAAGCTTAAACCCTTGTTTATGCGTTGCTTCGTAAGGGGCTGATTTGGATCCACATGTTTCATGCTATGGTTAGGTTTACCTTAATACTTTTGTTGTAGTTGCGGATGCTTGCAATAGAGGTTAATCATAAGTGGGATGCTTGTTCAAGTAAGAATAGCACCCAAGCACCGGTCCACCCACATATCAAATTATCAAAGTATCGAATGCGAATCATATGAACGTGATGAAAACTAGCTTGACGATATTCCCATGTGTCCTCGGTAGCGCTTTTCCAATTATAAGAGTTTGTTCCGGCTTGTCCTTTGCTACAAAAAGGATTGGGCCACCTTGCTGCACTTTATTTACTTTTGTTACTTGTTGCTCGTTACAATTTATCTTATCACAAAACTATCTGTTACCACTTATTTCAGTACTTGCAGAGAATACCTTGCTGAAAACCGCTTATCATTTCCTTCTGCTCGTCATTGGGTTCGACACTCTTACTTATCGAAAGGACTACGATAGATCCCCTATACTTGTGGGTCATCATCCGGCTGTCCGGAGACCCCCTAATGCAGGACTCCCTCAGTAGCCCCTGAACCAGGCTTCAATGACGATGAGTCCGGCACGCAGTATTGTCTTCGGCATTGCAAGGCGGGTTCCTCCTCCGAATACTCCATAGAAGATTTTGAACACAAGGATAGCATCCGGCTCTGCAAAACAATTTCCACATACCACCGTAGAGAGAATAATATTTCCACAAATCTAATCTGCTGACGCGTTTTGATAGCACGACGTAAAGTCATGGCCCGGTCATCATCCAAACCGTTTTTCCCCAACCAACACTTCACATATTGCGAGGCGGTTTTCTTGACATGTCTTGTCGAAGCAGAGATCGTGTCCCCCTTATTACGGGATTCTCATCAATACGGATGTGTGTAACCCACTCGTGCCCGTTGGTATGACTCCTCGATTTTAGGCGAGTCCAAAACGGCCGCAAGGAGGACGCTTGACATTCACCCTCTTTATAAATAGGCCAAGACCTGTCCCTTCTTCCTCTTGCGCTCAATCGAATCCTTCCCCCGCCTCGAGTTCCAACACCCTAGGCTCCGGTCAGGCGCTTCGGGCCTTCAACCATGTACGGATCCAACCTCCAAGGTCGGTGGATGCCTTCCTCTGTCACAGAGGAGGACATCAAGAAGCTGAGAGAGGCCAGATATCTGACCGCTGAAATTTAGCACAGGCTGCCCGCCCGAGGGCAGGCCATCCCCACTCCCGAACCCAATGAGAGTGTTGTGTCCATCTCTCACTTCCTCTGAGGACTAGGCCTCGCTCTGGATCCCTTTGTTAGGGGGCTCATGTTCTATTATGGGCTGGATTTCCACGATCTGGCCCCGGATTCCCTCCTTCACATCTCGTCGTTCATCGTCGTATGTGAGGCCTTCCTCCGCATTACCCCTCACTTTGGCCTATGGCTCAAGATCTTCAATGTGAAGCCGAAGATGATCGAGGGGTGGCACGTAGAGTGCGGAGGTGTCGTAATAAGAAAAAGCGCTGATGCTCCATGGCCAGAGGGTTCGTTCCCAGAGGTGTCCGATTTGTGGTGGTGGGAGTGGTTTTATATCACAGCTCCCCGAAGTGCCAAGTGGGTAGCTGCCCCTGCCTTTCGCTCGGGCCACCCACCACAACTGACATCATGGATCAGCAGGGGGCTGAGATGGGGTCTAGCAAAGGATGTGGCGATATTGCAGAGCCGCATCCGAGATCTCTTAGAGAGAGATTTCAGCCTGGTTATGGTAATGCAAGTTATGGTAGTTCGTCGAGTCCAGCCTTGCAAACGTTTACCCCTCCGTATGTGGGAATTCAACCCGGAAGGACCGCGAACTATTAAGCACTTCCTCGGCATGACGCTCGAAGAGATGTATAAATTGTTTTTCGGACCCCAAATAGAGTGTCCGGACACCACCGAGGATGCGGGTCTAAGCTGCAACGGCCCTAATAACCAAGTAAGTAATCCCATGGACGAACACGTTGTCCTTTTATTTATCATGACATCATTCTGGAAAGTCGCTCTTTGACCAGGACTGGATAACAAAGGCAAAGATGATCAGGTGTTCGGCCCCCCTTCCCAAAGGCTTGGACAATCCGGTACTGGACAGAATGCTCGAGCTGACGCCTTATCAGGTGCCCTCGAAGGAAGATAAAGGGGGGAATAAAGAGGCCAAAAGCGAGCCTCACTCGCTACTTGTCCCAACCGGGGGAATGAGCGCCTCCGCGAGGGAGGATAACCAGGGAGAAGAATCTGACATTCCCTCTCCCCGAGGAAGGAAGAGGATAACCTCTGAAGGTCCGGAAACAAAGGTTTCCAAACGGGGGAAGAAATCTTCACCAGAGGGTCCTGCCACGGGGGGTACTCTTGTCGCATAGTGTCCGCAAGGGAATCAACCCTCTACTGAGCTGTAAGTAATCGAAAAGTACTTAGTAGTGAAAATATCCTACCTTACTTCTGAAGACAATAACCGAAGCTTATATCTTGTAGTTCGGATCGTAGCCCTTCTCGATTGAGTTCGTCTTTGGGGGATCTTCTTCCGGAGATGATGGAGAGCGAAACACCTCCCCCTGCTACCCCACCTCATGAGATGGGCAACCCTGAAGTGTCGTCGCGGAGGGTTTCTCCTGATACGCCAAGGCCAGAGGGTAATCCCTTGGACACCCGGAGTCCTCAGTATTCGGCTCCTAAAGAGAGCAACAGAAAGAGTCCGGAACCGTACAGTGTGCGGTCGGACGCACTGAAGGATCTTCTGGGGCAAGCGGTCATCTCAAAAGCGCATCGTACGCTAATGGGTACGGTAATTGAAAGGATTTCATCCGCTGAAAGCGGATTGCATGAAGCTTTTTATGAGTCTGCTGGGAGGCTTTGAGGTATGTGACACAGTGTATGTTTTTGACCGTACCGCACACGTTAGGTGTGCCCTATGCAGATAGTAGCCCTTGAGACTCTGGTTGCCGTCGAAAACGGCGGCAAACAGAGGATCATAGTCCCAGGTAATAACCAGACCACCTTTATGTGCAGGTGGCTGAAGGTCCGGTGGCTAGCTGGACTGATGGGTTTGCTGAGCTAAAGCGCCAACTTGATGCCACAGATGCCGACATCGTGCTTGTCACCAAGCGGCTTGACGAGGCACAGGGTAAGTGATTTCTCCGGTGATCAACACATAGTAAGAGGAGCATGATGCCAGTATCTTTGATATGTTGTGATTGCAGATGGAGCTGCCACCATGGAGATCCTTCAGGCGGAGCTTGCCCGAGCCAAGTAACAAGCAAGGAATAGTGATGCGGCCACTCTAAAGGCGGTCGAAGAGCTGAGGGCCGAACAGTCCGCGCATCGCCAGAGCAAGGAAAGGATAGCCAAGATGGCCATTGAGTTGAAAGATGCCGCTGACAGTTACCAGCTTCTTGAAAAAGAAAGCCGAGCGAGGGCGACGGACCTGGAGACGGCCATGGTAGCAGCCAAGGAAGCCCGCTCCAAAATCAGAGCGACGAAGGAGGAGCTGCGTCAAGCTGCGGATATAGTGGCTGGGAAGCCCTTCTTGTTGCGGACTAAGTTCGGAGATCCGAAGTATGCTCCTCTTGATCAACTATGGAGTTCTACAGACGCCTACGTGGATTTGACAGCAAGTGCTGCTGATACGGCCGAGTACTTCAAGGATCAAAAATATCGCGAAGTGGAAAAGCTGTTCTGGTCACAGTTCCATGCTCCAGTGCGTCCGCTGCTGTTGAATGAGCGAATGGCCGAGTGGGCCGAGCTCCATAGATTGTCCAGACTTGCCATGAGGTCCGTTGTGGATCATCTGTGGCCGGGAGGGCCAAAGCCGAATAGTTACTTTAGTTTAGTGCAACAATTCCTTGGTGTTGTGCCGCACATCGATGCTATGAAGAGGTCGGCGTGCATAGAGGGTGCGTGGATGGCCTTTGCCCGTGTCAAGACATACTGGGCAGAGATGGAGGCCACCACTATTGCAACACTGGGTTCGGACGTGGGCCGAGTGGCGGTCGAGCACTACTTTGAAGAAGTTCTTGAAGGCGCTCGTTTGATAGAGGCTTAGTGCTCGAAGAATATTATGTTCTAGTGGCATGTACTCCCATGGTAAAAACAATGTTTTATTGAGTTATCAAGGCTGTGTTTATACTTTTGCCTGAAAGTATTATGATGCCTCCTGTGCGGCCGTTTATGTATATATGTATATAACCTAAAAGTTTGCAGTCGTCGGCTTCCGCCCCCATGCATATATGCGGGGGTGTTCGCAAAAAACGTGTATTCACACTTGATCCAACGTCTTGATCCATTAAGGAGGTGGTAGCGCGGCGAACGAGGCAATCAGACTATATTGCTTTAACACTTTCACTTAGCCATAGGAGTTTGACGGTGGGGCTACTATATAGCCCCTGGTACTTCTGCGCTTGTCTGAATACGGGGCGCGTACGTAGATGACCGGGAAACGGCCCTTCGTTAATGCGGAGGAATCCCGAAGATTCCACTGAGTCATCGAGTGGCTGACCAGTCTCGCGTTGTATCATGACAGTCAGTTTTCGGCTTTCTCTACTGAGGTGCTCATCCGGATGAACCAGGGCACAATCGCAGTAGTTCTCCTAGTGCTACCTTAGCCGATATAGAGGAACGTAAGGTACCAAAACATGGGAGCCGGGCAAACCCAACATTTGACCAAAGACAAGATTCGGAGCTGATCCATATAAGGCCGAACTTGCGACGCCGAACACTCCCTAAGTTATTCGGTCTTTATAACATATGTCGGGCTGAACAATGCCCTTAATAATAAACCCCGGGTGTCCAGGTACGTGCAATATCCTGACGTGGCCACATGCCAATACGTCGACATCCTTCTCGGTTGTATTGAGTATCCGGAGGTTGTGAACAACAAGAGACAGTAAAAAAGGTTTATGCAGGGTCTTAATCTAAAAAGAAACCTTTGAGCGGGTCCCTGCTGCACATCTGCGCCTGTATCTCCATTGTGCCATGTCCTGGACGGGTGTAGCACGATTTTCATCTGTAAAAGAGAAGAACTTAGGTGAAAGTTGTCGTGCCAGAAAATTGGTTATTATCAATAAACCATTAAAATTCAAGATAAGTCAAGTCAAGCCGGACTAGCCCTGATTACATGCGGGAAGCCCCTGGTACCGTCTACGAGGGCTTGATCATCAAACCAATCTCATGTATATGTAGTGGTGCACCGGACTCGTCTAACCGTGTCCGTGGTCTTGACGACCTGTCATTTTTTCTGGTTGGTGAGGCCATCTAGTGCTCGGCGGCTAAAGCCGTCGCACATTCTTCCACGCGTAGAGAACACTCAGTATTTCCGCTAACTGTGATGGTGCCACTGGACTGGGCATCTTAAGCTTGAGAGAAGCGTAATGCGGTATTGCATTAAAACGAGTGAAAGCCGCTCTTCCGAGTAGTGCCTGATAGCCACTTCGGAATGGAGCGATGTAGAAAGTTAACCTTTCGCTTCGGAAGTTGTCGGAAGAACCAAATACAACCTCTAGTAATAGAGATCCCGTGCAGTGGGCCTCTAGGCCTGTTATTACTCCCTTGAAGGTAGTAGTACGTTGGCTTATTTTTGTCGGGTCTATCCCCATTTTGCGGACTGTGTCCTGATATATCAGATTTAGACCACTGCCACCGTCCATGAGGACTCGTGTGAGATGGTATCCGTTTATTATTGGGTCTAACACCAAGGCAGCCAATCCTTTGTGCCGGATGCTTGTCGCGTGATCCCCGTGATCAAAGGTGATCGGGCAGGCCAACCAGGGGTTGAACCTAGGGGTGACGGGCTCTATGGCGCGTGTGTCTCGGAGTGCATGTTTGCTTCTCCTCTTCGTCTCATGGATCATGTTTACTGTTTTAACCTCTGGCGGGAATTTTTTCTGTCCTCCAGTGCTTTGCTGGCGAGGCTCATCCTCGTCTTCGCTTGGTGTCCCCCCCCCTTGTGTTCGCTGTTTAGCTTACCGGCCTGCTTGAAGACCCAACATTCTCGGTGGGTGTGATTTGCAGGTTTATCGGGGGTGCCATGAATCTGACATAGTATGTCAAGAATCTTGTTTAGGCCAGACGGTCTGTCTCCGCTGCCTTTGAAAGGCTTTTTCCGCTGACCTGGTCGAGAGCCCCTAAATCCGGCGTTTATCACCGTATTATCTGGGCTATCTTCTTTATTTCTATGCTTTCTTTTATTGCGTCATGGTTTTCTATTGCCATCCCTGACTTCGGATGTGCTTGGGTCGCTAGTGCTACTGCGGGCTAACCAGATGTCTTCGCCCACGCAAAAGCGGGTCATGAGGCTTGTTAGGGCTGCCATTGTTCTCGGTTTTTCTTGGCCGAGGTGTCTGGCGAGCCATTCGTCTCGGACGCTGTGTTTGAAAGCTGCTAAGGCTTCATCGTCCGGACAGTCGATGATTTGGTTCTTCTTGGTGAGAAACATGTTCCAAAGCTTTCGGGCGGACTCTCTGGACTATTGAATTATATGACTTAAATCGTCTGCATCTGGAGGTTGGATGCAGGTCCCTTGAAAATTAGCCCGAAAAGCGTCCTCGAGCTCCTCCCAACTTCCAATTGAGTTTTTGGGGAGGCTTTTCAGCCAGTGCCGAGCTGGTCCTTTAAGCTTGAGGGGAAGGTATTTGATTGCGTGGAGATCGTCTCCGCGAGCCATATGGATATGGAGGATAAAATCCTCAATCCAGAGCCCAGGGTCTGTGGTCCCGTCGTACGCCTCTATGTTCACTGGTTTGAATCCTTCTGGGAATTCATGGTCCAGCACCTCATCGGTGAAACATAGGAGGTGTGCGGCACCCCTGTACTTGGATGTGCCATGGCGTTCGGACGGTTGAAGTATTTGGTTTTGATTTTGTGTCGGAGCACGCTTCCTAGATCCATAGATGGACCTAGTCGTACCAGATTTTTGGCGCAAGTCCTCACGTAGATCGTGTGTTGACTTATGTGTGACTTTGTTAGCCGCTCTATCATGGTCACAAGGTGGTGGATCCGGCCGGTTGGCCGTTTCATTTTTTGGCGGTGTGGGCTCTAAGGCCTCATTGTCGAATTTAGGTAATAGCTTGCGCTTTGGATAGCTCTTTGTGTGGAAACTTCCACCATACTTTGCTTCGTTGTCGAGCACTTTGTTCCACCTGCTATTGAGCGTATTTTGCTATGGCGGGACTTAGAGCGGCGCCACTGACGTCGGCACTTGGGTTGCTTCTTGGAGGGGCCATCCTCCGTTGTCTCTTCGCCATTGCCTTCTTTGGGTGTATCCACCATGTATATGTCATGTGATGAAGTGGCTATCCGGCGCCCTATGGGCGCTGGTTCCTGTTCGTCTCTTGCATCTTTGTCCATGCCGTCGATGTCTTCGGAGTCGAAGTTGAGCATGTCGGTTAAGTCGTCGATAGTGGCTACTAAGTGGGTGGCGGGTGGGCAGCGAATTTCTTCGTCGTCCGCATCCCATTCTAGCCGGACATAGTTCGGCCAAGGTTACCCTGATAAGGAGAGAGACCTTAATGAATTTAGCACATCGCCTAAAGGCAAGTGCTGAAAGATATCCGCGGAGGTGAACTCCATGATCGGCGCCCAGTCGAATTCGATGGGCACGGATGCAGGCGGCTCAGAGTCCGTGGCCGGAGATGAATCCAGTGGTTCGACGACACGGCTCTCGTAAGGGGTGAAGTCAGTATACGGCTCCATCGCCACTGAGAGTGCGGCCTCCATGGCGGGGTCTATCCCTCCGTCCTTGGATCGCGCAATTTGCTCTAGATTGAAGGCCGGAGTAGTTGCAGATGCGATCTCCCGAACACTGTCCGACGACAGAGTTACGTCGTGCTCGTCGTGACTGTGCGGTGCACCTGACACGGGCTCGAATCCATCGAAGATCAAGTCTCCGCGGATGTCAGCAGTGCAGTTTAAGTTTCTGAATCTGACCTGATGACCAGGGGTGTAGCTCTCGATCTGCTCCAGATGGCCAAGCGAATTGGCCCGCAGTGCGAAGCCGCCGAATACAATGATCTGTCCGGGGAGGAAAACCTCACCCTGGACTGCATCGCTACCGATGATCGAAGGAGCCATCGAGCCTTACGGTGACGACACAGTGGAACTCTCAATGAAAGCACCAATGTCGGTGTCAAAACTGGTGGATCTTGGGTAGGGGGTCCTGAACTGTGCGTCTAAGGCAGATGGTAACCAGAGGCAAGGGACACGATGTTTACCCAGGTTTGGGCCCTCTTGATGGAGGTAATACCCTACGTCCTTCTCGATTTGTTCTTGATGATATGAGTATTACAAGAGTTGATCTTCCACGAGATCATAGAGGCTAAACCCTAGAAGCTAGCCTATGGTATGATTGTATGTTGTCCTATGGACTAAACCCTCCTATTTATATAGACACCGGAGGGGGCTAGGGTTACCCAGAGTCGGTTACAAGGGAGGAGATCTATATATCCGTATTGCCTAGCTTGCCTTCCATGCCAAGGAGAGTCTCATCCGGACACGGGACGAAGTCTTCAATCTTGTATCTTCATAGTCCAATAGTCCGGCCAAAGGATATAGTCTGGCTGTCCGGATACCCCCTAATCCAGGACTCCCTCATCTGGAAATGAGCCCAATAATAAATGGGCTCTGAGAAGGCCGAAAGATAACATGGGTTGGAAACGGCCCAACGGAGTAATGGGCCATTAATGGGTATAAAGTGATACACTTCTCATTACGGGCCAGTTTTACCACGGGCCGTTAATGGGCCAAGTGTTACTAAGGGCCTCATATGGGCCAAAATACGTCATGGGCCATACATGGGCTGGAAGTTAAAATGGGCTGGAATTATATTGGACGGCCCAGATGACGCTACTGGGCCTAATTCGGATAGGCCGTCAACGGGCTCTAGGTTAGCGGGCTGTAAATGGGCTATATGCGAACATGCCGTTAACAGGCTTGCCGTGGGCCGGCTCGCCACCTTTTGACCAAGTCAAACGGGATGGCCTTTTCACAGGAATGGGCCTCTATTGCGTCGTGCCATGTGTCGTCGTATCATAGGCGCCTTTGGTTCCAATGAGTGCATGACATCTGTCCCAACGGTGAGCCAACACATGTTTCCTCCAGCCAATGATGATTTTACACGTGGAAAATTCCCATTGGTCAGGGCTGTTAATGGGTTATCGGATCCAAAACCGGACCCGATAGCTTAATGGCGTTCCGTTACGGTAGATGCCACGTGTGGGTCACCCTTGATGAAAGCACTTCTGTGACGCACAATTTATCATCATGGAAGTGGACACTTCCATAAAGATAATTTTGGTAATGTCATGGAACACTTCTACGACAGCACAGGTATCACTATCTTGATTCTGTCATAAATTTGTCATGGATGTACATGCATGACAAAAGACGTGACCTACTGTGAGAAACACGTATCATCACGGAAGTGTATTTTTTTGCAGTGAGCAGAAGATTTGTGTCAGGGGCTTGCCAGGGGGCCCACAAGGACGGGGGGCGCACCCTCCACCCTTGTGGCTGGCTGGTGGCCCCCCTCTGGTACTTTCTTTGCCCATTATTTTTATATATTCCAAAAACATGCTCCGTGTAGTTTCAGGACTTTTGGGGTTGTGCAGAATAGGTCTCTAATATTTTCTCCTTTTCCAGTCCAGAATTCCAGCTACCGACATTCTCTCTCTTCATGTAAACCTTATAAAATAAGAGAGAATAGGCATAAGTATTGTGACATAATGTGTAATAACAGCCCATAATGCAATAAATATCAATATAAAAGCATGATGCAAATGGACGTATCAAGAATTTTTATGGAATATATAAGAATTATTGGAGCAAATAAGTACCATAGGGGGCCCATCAGGTGGGCACAACCCGCCTAGGTGGGGTGCCCTGGTGGGTTGTGCCCTCCTCGGCCTAACTCCGGTGCCCCTCTGCTGGTATATAAGTCGTTTTCACCTAGAAAGAAAATAAGGGGAGGACTTTCGGGACTAAGCGCCGCCGTCTTGAGGCATAACTTGGGCAGGATCACTTTTTCCCTCTGGCGGAGCGATTCCGCCGGGGGAACTACCCTCTCGAAGGGGGAAATCATCGTCATCATCATCACCAACAATTCTCCCATCTTGGGGAGGGCAATCTCCATCAACATATTCAACAACACCCAAGGTTGTCAGAATCGTGATTCTGTTATACAATTCTACGACTTTACGATTCAAACTAGCCCCTATGATTCTAAGATTTTAGTTCTTAGAATATACGTTTCTACGATCCTGATTGTGAAGATTCTACGATTTGCGATCCTACCATCGAAGCTCCGATCCAATTCAAAATCGCGATTCTGACAACCTTGACAGCACCATCTCCTCTCAAACCCTAGTCCATCTCTTGTGTTCAATCTTTGTACCGGAACCTTAGGTTGGTGCTTGTGGGTGACTGACACATCTCCAACGTATATATAATTTTTGATTGTTCCATGCTGTTATATTATCAATCTTGGATGTTTCATAATCATTTTATAGTCATTTTATATCATTTTTGGTACTAACCTATTACCATAGTGCCAAGTGCCAGTTCCTATTTTTTCCCGTGTTTTTTACATCGTAGAAAATCAATATTAGATGGAGTCCAGATGCCACGAAACTTTACGGAGAATTTTTATGGGCCAAAAGGAACACAACGGGCCCTAGCTGTGCCTGGGGGGTGCCCCAAGGGGGGCACAACCCACCAGGGCGGGCTAGGAGGCCTAGGCGTGCCCTGGTGGGTTGTACCCACCTTGGGTGCCCCCGGACCACCTCTTTGCTCTATAAATACCCCAATATTTACAGAACCCTAGGGGAGTCAACGAAATATTCATCCAGCTGACGCAGAGTCTAGAACCACCAGATCCAATCTAGACACCATCTCGGATGGGGTTCACCACCTCCATTGGTGCCTCTCCGATGATGCGTGAGTAGTTCTTTGTAGACCTTCGGGTCCGTAGTTGGTAGCTAGATGGCTTCATTTATATCTCTTGATTCTCAATACAATGGTCTCTTAGAGATCCATATGATGTAACTCTTTTGCGGTGTGTTTGTTGGGATCCGATGAACTTCGAGTTTATGATCAGATCTATCTTTTGATATCCATGAAAGTATTTGAGTTTCTTTGATCCCCTTTATGCATGATTTCTTATAGCCTCGTATTTCTTCACTGATATTTGGGTTTTGTTTGGCCAACTTGATCTATTTATCTTGTAATGGGAAGAGGTGCTTTGTAGTGGGTTCGATCTTACTGTGCTTGATCCCAGTGAAAGAAAGGGAAACAACATGTATGTATCCTTGCTACTAAGGATAAAACGACGGGGTCTATCTCTACATAGATAGATCTTGTCTACATCATGTCATCATTCTTATAGCGCTCGATGTGTGGGGTAATAGTAGTAGATGCAGGCAGGAGTCGGTCTACTAATCTTGGACGTGATGCCTATATAATGATCATTGCCTAGATATCGTCATAATTATTTGAAGTTCTATAAATTTCCCAACAGTAATTTGTTCACCCACCGCTTTGCTATTTTTCTCGAGAGAAGCCACTAGTGAAACCTACGGCCCCCGGGTCTTCTTACTCATATTATTTGCCTTTGCGATCTATTCTTATTTGCTTTTATTTTCAGATCTATTAATCCAAAAACCTAAAAATATCTTTCTGCACTCTATTTTATTTGTGATCTATTTTTCCAATCTATTATAACCTTTTCCCCATCACGCACCAATTTCTGGCACCGTTACCCGAAAGGGATTGACAACCCCTTTAACACGTCGGGTTGCAAGGATTTGTTATCTGTGTGCAGGGGTTGTTTATGTTGTGTTGCTTGGTTCTCCTACTGGTTCGATAACCTTGGTTTCATATTTGAGGGAAATACCTACCACCGCTATGCTGCATCATCCCTTCCTCTTTGGGGAAATACCGACGTAGCTTCAAGCGACATCAAAAGGAATTTCTGGTGCCGTTGTCGGGGAGGATCTTCAACATATACTAGGTTCCTAATCACAAATCTCATCTCCTTGCAAATTACATTATTTTCCATTTGCCTCTCGTTTTCCTCTCCCCCACTTCACAAAAATTTGTCGTTTTATTCGCCTCTCTTTTTTGTTCACCGTTTTCTTGCCGGATCTGTTTTTTAGTGCAATCTTGTTGTGTAGTCATCATGACTCAAGAGAACACCAAGTTATGTGATTTCTCAAATACCAACAACAATGATTTTATCGGCACTCCGCTTGCTCCTCCCGCCACTAGTGAGGAGACTTGTGATATTAATACTGCTTTACTGAATCTTGTTATGAAAGACCAATTTTCCGGTACTCCTAATAAGGATGTCACATCCCATCTTAATACCTTCGTGGAATTATGCGATATGCATAAGAAAAAACATGTAGACAATGATGTGGTCAATATGAAATTATTTCCGTTTTCCTTGCATAATTCTACAAAAACTAGGTTCTCTTCTTTGCCTCGCAATAGTATCGATTCTTGGAATAAGTGCAAAGATGCTTGTATCACTAAGTATTTTCCTCCCGCAAAAATCATTTCCCTTAGAACCCAGATCATCAATTTCAAGCAACTTGAACATGAGCATGTTGCACAATCTTGGGAAAGGATGAAAATGATGCTAAGGAATTGCCCAACTCATGGGTTAAATCTTTGGATGACCATACAAAATTTTTATGCGAGGTTGAATTTTGTTTCTCGTAATCTTTTAGATTCCGCCGCGGGTGGTACTTTTATGGAAATTACTTGATAATATTATGGCCAATTATTCGCAATGGCATACCGAAAGAGCTCCTACTAGTAAAAAGTTATTTCGGTTGAAGAAATTTCTTCTTTGAGTGAAAAAGTTGATGCTCTTGTGAAATTGGTTGCTAGTAGAAGTGCTCCTATTGATCTTAATGATATGCCTTTGTCTACTTTGATTGAGCAAAATAGTGATGGCATAGATGTGAATTTTATCTCTTGAAATAATTTCAACAATAATGCTTATAGAGGTAATTTTAATCCTAGGCATTTTCCTAGTAATTCCTCTAATAATTATGGTAATTCCTATGGAAATCAATCTTATAATAATACTAGGAACACCTCTGATCTTGAGAATAATATTAAAGAATTTATCAACGCTCAAAAAGCTTTCAACACTTCCATAGAAGAGAATTTGACTAAGATTGATGATTTGTCTAGAAGTGTTGATAGAATTGCTCATGATGTGGAAAATCTCAAGATGAAATGTTTTGTGCCTAAAGTATATCAATCAATTAAAGCTCTTTATATTTCAATGGATGAAAGTAATAAAAGAACCGCTATGCTTAGAGCTAAAAGAGAATTTTTAGAAAAAAAATTCTAGTGATTTCTTTTGCAAAAGTGATGAAGATCTTAAAATGATTGGTGTTTGTTCTATTGATTCCTTGTTTACTAAAGTAAATATTGATGAAAAAGGGACTGGAGAAGATTCAACTTTAGGTAGAAGGTGTCCCAATATTTCGGAGGGTGAAAATCTTGTTGAAAAAATTGATGAAACTGGGTTTTGAGAGGTCAAAACTTTAGCTAGTGATGTGCCCACTCTTTTGGATTACAAAGAATTCAATTATGCTAGTTGCTCTTTGATTGATTGTATTTCTTTGTTGCAATCCATGATAAATTCACCCCATGCTCATGAACAAAATAAAGCTTTTACTAAACATATTGTTGATGCTATGATGAAAGCTCTTGAAGAAAAACTGGAATTAGAAGTTTCAATTCCTAAAAAATTGCATGATGAATGGGAACCAACTATCAAAGTCGAGATTAAAAATTATGAGTATTTTGCTTTGTGTGACTTGGGTGCTAGTGTTTCTACAATTCTGGAATCTTTATGTGATGTGCTTGGTTTTACTAATCTTGAAGAATGTTCTTTGAATTTGCACTTGGCGGATTCTACTATTAAAAATCCTATGGGAAGAATTAATGATGTTATTATTCTTGCAATTAGGAATTATGTGCCCATAGATTTTATTGTTGTTGATATTGATTGCAATCTGTCTTGTCCAATTATTCTTGGTAGACCATTTTTGCGCACTATCGATGCCGCGATTTATATGAAAGAAGGCAACATTAAGTTCCAATTTCCTTTGAGGAAGGGTATGGAACACTTTCCTCGAACTAGAATTAAGCCACCTTATGAATCAATCATGAGGGCATCTTATGGATCTCGAACCAAAGATGACAAAACTTAGATCCTTGCTTTATGCCTAGCTAAGGGCGTAAAACTATAACGTTTGTTGGGAGGCAACCCAATGAATAAATTTTATTTTTGCTTTTTGTTTCCTGTTTTTGTGTGTTAGCACAATTATGCTGCTATTATGATTGTATTTCTTATGTTTTAATTAGTGTTTGTGCCAAGTAAAGCCTTTAGGATCTTCTTGGGTGATAGTTGTTTGATCTTGCTGAAAAAAGTATAAACTTTTATGCTCACGAGATTAATTTTCATATTTTACCAGAGAGCGATAAAATACCTATTCCACTTGTAGTATATCAATATACAAATTGCTCGGGTCTTCCTAATTTTTTAGAATTTTTGGAGTTACAGAAGTATTCAGAATAGTCAGATTGCTACAGACTGTTCTGTTTTGACAGATTTTGTTTTCTTTGTGTTGTGTGCTTATTTTAATGGATCTATGGTTTTCTTTGATGAGTTTTTTCCATAGAAAAGCTGGAATACAGTAGATATAATACAAGAACAAAATATGAATTGGTTTGATACAACACTTATAGTAGTGATTTATTATTCTTATACTAACGGATCTCACGAAGGTTTTGTTGATTTTTGTGTGATTGAAGTTTTCAAGTTTTGGTTTATCTTACGATGGATGAAGGAAAGATGGAAGAGACTAAGCTTGGGGATGCCCCGGTATCCCAAGCTATTATCCAAAAATGAGCAAGCAACTAAGCTTGGGGCTGCCCCCAGTGGCATCCCCGCTTTCTTCCAACGATCATTGGTATTTTACTTGAAACTATATTTTTATTCGTCACATGATATGTGTTTTTATTGGAGCGTCTTGTATGATATGAGTCTTTTCTTGTTTTATTTTGTGTTTTAAGTCATCAATCCTTGTTGGACACCCTTATTTGAGAGAGCCAAAATTATGTCATGACTTGTTAGAGTTGCTCTCTATGCTTCACTTAAATTTTTGTGAGCAATGGACTTGCTCTAGTGCTTCACTTATATCTTTTTTGAGCATGGTGTGCTTTAGTATTTTTGAATAAATGCTCTCTTGCTTCACTTAGATCTATTTGAGAGTTAGTAAAATTTTCAAGAAATTCTCTCTTGCTTCACTTAAATTAATTTGAGAGAAACAAAATATATTATGACCATGATCATCACTTATATTTGTTGGAGCTTGTCAAAAGCAACACATGAAAAATATTCCCAAAGTGATAGATATCCAAGAAGGATATAATAAAAACTTTCATGAGGATCATTGGACAAAATAAACTTTATTCTTAGTAATAGTTTTGAGATATGATGATGTGATATGCGAGTCAGCTTGATGAGTAATTATGCTTTAGTAAGAATATTGGTGTTAAGGTTTGTGATTCCCTATGAAAGTACGAAAGTCAATAGTCATGCAATGAAATTATGTCCTACTTGTGGTGCATTATTCGGTGTTATTTATGCTTAATGCTTGCTTATGAGATTATTCTTTTCTTAGTTGGTCGCTTCCCAATCTTTTGCTAGCCTTCATTTTGCACTAAGTATGATCACTACTTGTGCATCCAAAAACCTTTAACTCAGTTTTCCCACCCGAGTCCACTATATCTACCTATATGTGGTATTCTTTTTGCCGTTCTAAGAAAATTTGCATGTGCCATCTCCAATTTTCAAAATAAACTTCTCTTTTGTGTGTTTGTTTCGCTCAAGGAGCGGTGAGGGGTGGCTAATATTCTCCATGCTAGATGTGTTATTCTCAAGAAGAGTGTTTATTCACTTGTCATTGCACGAGAGCAAGGCAAAGGTATTAGGGATGCCCAGTCCCGAAATGCAAAAAATGAATTTATTTTATGTTGTTAAATAATAAATTCCTTGGAAAGTGTTGGTATGGAGGGCACCCATGGATACGGTTAGCCATGGAAAGTGAAAGTATGGTGGAAAAAGGAATAAACTTTATTTTCTGTTTGGGAACCGCCTATGATATATCTATGCACGGAAAGTATTGGGAACTCTAAGTCATTTTCGTTGGTGGGATGGATACACCTCTCAAAATGTTTTTATCTCTAAGTTTTTTGCTTTGAGCTTTGGCACCTCTACAAATCCCTACTTCCCTCTGCGAAGGGTCTTTCTTTTACTTTATGCAATTTTTATTTTTGAATTTGAGTCTCCATCTTCTTTTATAAAAGCACCAACTAGGAGGCAATATGATCGTACTTAAGTATTGGGTGTAGCTAATACGTGAGTGTGTTTCATGAATGGATCAATGTTTGAGCATGATGGGCTAGGGATAACTCATCTTAGCATTAATATTTTGAAAGACATGGTTGCTTGTTGATATGCTTGAGTATCTAAATTATCATGTCAAAACTAGACTATTGCTTTGAACAACTGAAAGTCCAATTGTCCATGCTATAAAGAAAATAATATGATATGACATGATAGGCAGCATTCCACATCAAAAATTCTGTTTTTATCACTTACCTACTCGAGGACGAGTAGGAGTTAAGCTTGGGGATGGTGATACGTATCCAACGTATCTATAATTTTTTATTGTTCCATGTTGTTATATTATCAATCTTGGATGTTTTATAATCATTTTATATGATTTTTTTGTACTAACCTATTGACATAGTTCCAAGGGCCAGTTCCTATTTTTTCTGTGTTTTTTACATCGCAGAAAATCAATATCAGACGGAGTCCAAATGCCACTAAACTTTACGGAGAATTTTTATGGGCTAAAAGGAACACAACGGGCCCTGGTTGCGCCTGGGGGGTGCCCCGAGGGGGGCACAACCCACCAGGGAGCACCAGGAGGCCCAGGCGTGCCCTGGTGGGTTGTGCCCACCTCGGGTGTCCCCGGACTGCATCTTTGCTCTATAAATACCCCAATATTTCCAGAACCCTAGGGGAGCTGACGAAATATTCATCCAGCCGCCGCAGAGTCCAGAACCACCAGATCCAATCTAGACACCATCTCGGATGGGGTTCACCACCTCCATTGGTGCCTCTCCGGTGATGCGTGAGTAGTTCTTTGTAGACCTTTGGGTCCGTAGTTAGTAGCTAGATGGCTTCATCTCTCTCTCTCTCTCTTGATTTTCAATACAATGGTCTCTTGGATATCCATATGATGTAACTCTTTTGCAGTGTGTTTGTTGGGATCCGATGAACTTTGAGTTTATGATCAGATCTATCTTTTTATATCCATGAAAGTATTTGAGTTTCTTTGATCTCTTTTATGCATGATTGCTTATAGCCTCGTATTTCTTCTCCAATATTTGGGTTTTTTGGCTAACTTGATCTATTTATCTTGCAATGGGAAGAGGTGCTCTGTAGTGGGTTCGATCTTACGGTACTTGATCCAAGTGAGAGAAAGGGAAAGGACACGTATGTATCGTTGCTACTAAGGATAAAATGGTGGGGTCTATCTCTACATAGATAGATCTTGTCTACATCGTGTCATCGTTCTTATTGCATTACTCCGTTTCTCCATGAAATTAATACACTAGATGCATACTGGATAGCGGTCGATCTGTGGAGTAATAGTAGTAGATGCAGGCAGGAGTCGGTCTACTAATCTTGGACGTGATGCCTATATAATGTTCATTGCCTGGATATCGTCATAATTATTTGAAGTTCTATCAATTGCCCAACAGTAATTTGTTGACCCACCGCTTTGCTATTTTTCTCGGGAGAAGCCACTAGTGAAACCTATGCCCCCTGGTCTTCTTTCCCATATTATTTGCCTTTGCGATCTATTTTTATTTTCTTTTATTTTTAGATCTATTAATCCAAAAACCCAAAAATATATGTCTGCACTTTATTTTATTCATGATCTATTTATCCAATCTATTATAACCCTTTTCTCATCACGCACCAATTTTTGGCACCGTTCCTCGAAAGGATTGACAACCCCTTTAACACATCGGGTTGCGAGGATTTGTTATTTGTGTGCAAGGGCTGTCTACGTTGTGTTGCTTGGTTCTCCTACTGGTTCGATAACCTTGGTTTTATATCGGGGGGAAATACCTACCACCGCTGTGATGCATCATCCCTTCCTCTTTGGGGAAATACCGACGTAGCTTCAAGCGACATCAGTGACTAGTAGCGTTGATTACATCTTGTAGTTGATTACTATATGGTTTATTTGGTGGAAGATTATATGTTCTCTTCCATTATACTATTTAATACCCCTATGATATTGAGCATGATTATCATTTGTGAGTAGTTACTTTTGTTCTTGAGGTCACGGGAGAAATCTTGTTGCAAGTAATCATGTGAACTTGATATGTGTTCAATATTTTGATGGTATGTATGTTGTGATTCCCTTACTGGTGTCATGTGAACGTCGACTACATGGCACTTCACCATATTTGGGCCTAAGGGAATGCATTGTGGAGTAGTTATTGGATGATGGGTTGCGAGAGTTACAGAAGCTTAAACCCTATTTTTTGCGCTATTTCGTAAGGGACCAATTTGGATCCAAAAGTTTAATGCTATGGTTAGATTTTATCTTAATACTTTTCTCGTAGTTGTGGATGCTTGCGAGGGGGTTAATCATTAGTAGGAGGTTTGTTCAATTAAGAACAGCACCTAAGCACCGGTCCACCCACATATCAAATTATCAAAGTAGCGAACAAAAATCAAACCAACATGATGAAACTGACTAGATGAAATTCCCGTGTACCCTCAAGAACGCTTTGCTTATCATAAGAGACCGTTTTGGCCTGTCCTTTGCCTCAAAAGGATTGGGCTACCTTGATGCACTTTTGTTACCGTTACCATTACTTGCTCGTTACAAATTATCTTGCTATCAAACTACTCATTACTTATAATTTCAGTGCTTGCAGAGAATACCTTGCTGAAAACTACTTGTCATTTCCGTCTGCTCCCCGCTAGGTTTGACACGCTTACTTATCAAAAGGACTATGATTGATCCCTATACTTGTGGGTCATCAGGTTTTCCTAGTTTTTCCGGTCTCATGGTGCTTGGAGGGAGACCGGATTATAGGTTTGATAGCCATACTATCAAGAGGGACTTTCAGGCGAGTAGCTTGATCACGTCGCATAAAGAGAGCTCAAAACTTTGCATAATTTGCATCATTATTTCTCGTTGATCTTTGGTGGTTCTCCATGGGAGGACCTTGGGCTTTTCCATAGCTTTAAAACGAGCCCAAGATTATCGAATTCGGAGTTCGTATGCCAAAGTTATGCATGTTTTAGTGGGCTGCTCCAGGCTGTCCTGGGTACCCTGTGGGCACGGGGTCTCAACCCACATGGGCACAGGGTGCCTAGGAAGTGTCCGTTGGAGCCCCAACGGCTAGTTTTGGAAGTTGGCTATAAAAGTGCCCTTCCTCCCCACCGCTTTGGGGGTTGTTCATACACTTTCTAAACATAATTTTTGAGCATCATACCACCTCTCCAAAACCCCTATCTCCCCTCTATGTGAAGGGGGATTTTTGGATGGATCTTGGAGTCATTTGTTGATTTCCTTTATTGCATCCCCTCTCTTCAATCTCCTACTATCAAGAGTGCATCTTGTGAGATTGAGAGACTGAGTTGACCATTTGTTGCTTGACCTTATATTGCATTTGTTACATTGGTTTGAGCTCCCTGCATCGATTTGTTTGAGTGAGAGCCCATGAGTTTATTACTCTTGGAGGCTTTTGCCTCCTGGACGGTTTGGTAATATATTGAAGAGTTTTTGAAGAGTCCTAGGTGGCCAAGGTTCCTTCGGAAGCTTCCTTTTGTGGTGTGCTCCGGGGAAGGGTGTGAAGTGGCCTAGGTGGTAAAGTTCCTCTGGAAGCTTCCGTGTTTGTGGTGTGCTCCGGAGAAGATTGTAAAGGTGTGGTGGTCGCCTTCAAGACCAACCCCGAGTGAATCGAGGCTCATCCGTTGGGGGTGACTCGAAAGGGAGAATACGGTGAGTCACTTGGTGACGCCCCAGAGCTTTGGCTTCGGCACCTCTCTAATGGAGATTAGCACTCTCTCGAGTGTGAACTTCGAGATAAATCCGCGTCCTCGACCCACTTGTGGTTATCTCATACCCACACCCTTTACTTTCCGCAATTCATACTTGCTCATATTGATATATCTTGTGCTAGTTGAATTGCTTAGTTGTTCCTACATTTCCATATCTAGTGATATAGTTTGTGCTTGCTAGTTTGCTTAAGTGCCTATCTTGTTTAGCATAGGTTGTTGGTGCACTTAGTTGATCCTAGCATATTTAGGATTTGTGCTTGAAAAGTATCTGTTAGTTTAAGTCCACATTAGGATCAAGCCAAATCCATAAAAGTTTTAAAACCATATTCACCCCCCCTCTAGTCATCATCTAGATCCTTTCACCAACAAAAGAAAAAATGTTCGATGATTTAAGACATTACTTTTTGGATGACCCACATCTTTATAAAGTAGGAGTAGATGGTATTATTAGACGTTGTGTACCTAAGCATGAACATGAACAAATCCTACGGAAATGTCATTTTGAACCTTACGGAGGACATCATGCGGGAGATAGAATTGCTCACAAGGTATTGCAATCTGGCTTTTATTAGCCTACTCTCTTCAAGAATGCCCGTAAGTTTGTTTTACATTGTGATGAATGGCAAAGAATTGGTAATATTGGTAAGCGTCCGGAAATGGCTATGAATTATTCTCTTGTTGTTGAACCATTTGATGTCTAGGGTTTCGATTACATGGGACCTTTTCCTTCCTCTAATGGGTATACACATATTTTTGTTGTTGTTGATTACGTTACTAAGTGGGTAGAAGCTATTCCAACTAGTAGTGCTGATCACAACACCTCTAATAAAATGCTTAAGTAAGTTATTTTCCTAAGGTTTGGAGTCCCCAGATATTTAATGACCGATGGTGCTTCACACTTTATTCATGGTACTTTCCGCAGAATACTTGCTAAGTATGATGTTAACCATGTAATTGCATTCCCCTATCATCCTCAATCTAGTGGTCAAGTTGAACTTATAAATATATAAATAAAACTAATATTACAAAAGACTGTCAATAGGTCCCGAAAAAGAATTGGTCTAAGAAATTAGATGATGCAGTTTGGACCTACAGAACAACTTATAAAAATGCTATGGGTATGTCTCCTTAAAATGGTTTATGGAAAAGCTTGTCATTTACCTCTTGAGTTAGAACATAAAGCATATTGGGCAATTAAAGAACTTAATTATGATTTCAAACTTGCCGGTGAAAAGAGGTTATTTGATATTAGCTCACTAGATGCATGGAGAACCCAAGCTAATGAAAATGCCAAATTATTTAAAGAAAAAGTTAAAAGATGGCATGATAAAATAATCCAAAAACGGGAATTCAAAGTTGGGGAATATGTTCTTTTGTACAACTCTCGTTTTAGATTCTTTCTAGGAAAACTTCTTTCCAAATGTGAAGGACCGTATATTATCGAAGAGCTCTATTGCTCTAGAGCTATCAAAATTAATAATACCAAAGGTACTAACCGGAAGGTGGCCAATGGGCAAATAATTAAACACTATATCTCAGGTACACCTATTAATGTTGAAAGCAATATTATTCAAACCATGACACCAGAGGAGCACATAAAATAAACATTCTGGAACACTCCAGAATCCTGAAAAAGAGGAGGTACGTGATACGGTAAGTAAACGGACTCCGAAAAATCCAAAAAATATTTTCTGCCAGTTTTGGAATATTACAAAAATTTTGAAAATAAGAAATAACCAGGAAGGCAACCGAAGAGGGCATAAGACACCAGGGCGCGCCTGCCTTGCCTGGTGCACCCAGGTGGGTTGCGCCCACCTCGGGAACTTTCCCGACTCTGTTTTCCTTCCGTTTTGCTTGTTTCCCAAGATAAAAAACTTTATATACCCCCCGAACGTATTGACCACTGTATCGCAAATAAATCCTCTATTCTTGTTTCTTGTTGTTTTCTGTCAGATCTAGATCGCTATGGCCGCATCAAGTTCCTCTAAGGACAAGTTCTTCGAGAGGGTAATCAACCCCTACTTGTCGGAGGTTATGAAGCACCCTCAAACCATTGAGATGCGTCAGGGGATGCTCCACATTCCGGATGTTCAAGGGCCCAAGAAGATGGGAACCGTGGAGGCCAGTCTTGAAGCTATGGAGCAAGACGTCTTCAAGTGAAAGTGGATGGTGGAGTGCGGACTCAGTACCAATCACCTAATGATTACGGATTTCACCCATCATCACAAGTAGGAAAGGGGGGGCGAATCCTACTTGGAGTAGGACATCATCTTCACCCTCAACAAGCAAGTCAACTTTCTACAAAGCCAAATCTATGATCTCCAAAATCAAGTCTTTGAATATGAGGCAAGATTTAAAGGTATGAGTTTGGCTGCCAGTTGCAGGACTCGCGAGGCTCGTGCTTCCTCTTATGATGGCGAACCGCTTCCATGGAAGCCGGACGATAAGCTTGCCACTACCTCATCACCACCACCATCATCATCTTCAACACCCGAGGAGACTTGAGCAACGGGTATGGGAACTCCCCTTGGCTTGTGCCAATCTTGGGGGAGGTGACCCGGTATTGTATCACCACCACTTTCTTTGCCTTTACCTATCTTAGTTCGATCTTTAGTTATCTTAAGAATTCCTTGAATAAAAGATTAGTTCGATTTATTTTCGAGTGCTTTCTTACTGGCCTATCTATCTATGTAATCGTGTGTGAGATATAATAAAGAGCTGTTTGAGTTTGGTTTCTTTACCTTTTTGTTTCATAAAAAGAAAAGGAAATAATGAAAAAGATCATATGCTAATCTTATGTTAAGTAATGACATCACATAAGGAAAAGTATAAGTGGTAAAAAAAATTTAAAGTTGGCAAACATAGCATTGGTCAATGATGCAATTCATGACAGAATTAATAAGGGAAGAGAACATTCACATGCAAATACACTATCTTGGACATCTTTTACGATTGTGAGCCCCCATCAAAATATTATATGCCAAAATTGTTGATGTTGGACAAGGAAGACAACGTAATGATTTATATTTGTTCATATTCACATAGAATTTATACTGTCATAGATCCTTTAACATGCGGTCTTGCTTAATATCTTTGCTAGCCAAAAATTCCGCACTAAGTAGAGATACTACTTGTGCGTCCAAAAACCTTTAAACCCAAAATCTTATTTTGAGAGTCCACCATACCTACCTATGTATTGAGTAAGATCCTTCAAGTAAGTTCTCATCGGTGTAAAAAGGCAATAAAAATTGCTTCTAAATGTGTTGGATCATTTAGTGTAAGAGAAAATTGAGCGTTGTACGAACTTGTGATGGAAAAGTAATAAAAGCGACGGACTGCATAATAAAGGTTGCTATCATAAGGGGAAATATAACATGACGTTATTTTGCACTAAGAGATTGAGCATACAAACCGAAAAGTGCATGACAACCCCTTCTTCCCTCTGCGAAGGGTCTATATTTAACTTTTATGTATTTACTTTTATGCAAGAGTCAAAGTATTCTTCCCTATTCATTTTTATTTTCTCCTTTTGCAAGCATCATGTGGTGAGGAAAGATCTAGGCACATATATGCAGTTGGATATGAGTGAGAATGAGTTATTATTGTTGACATCACCCTTGAGGTAAAAAAGTTGGGAGGAAAAACTATAAGCCCCTATCTTTCTGTGTGTCCGATTGAAATTTTTTTCTCATGTGTATGCGGTGAGTGTTAGCAATCATAGAAGACTAAATGATGGTTGAGTATGTGAGCTTGCCAAAAGGCTCCGATACGAGACCCTTCCTGAAAAGATAATAAATTGTAGTTGCAAAGTTGACTGAGAACATAGGTTGTTGGTTTTCAATAGAGTTTATGCTTGTGATGAATTGTTACTTGTTCATGAGAAGTTATATGATAAAGTTATGTGATAAAGTTCTATGAGAAAGTTTGTTGTTGGTACAATAATAAGCATGATGCTTCTATGTCCATATTTTGTGTTTATCGAAACCTCTCTCTCTCTAAGCATGTGGGCATGTTTTTCGATATCGATTTTTCGCTTGAGGACAAGTGAGGTCTAAGCTTGGGGGAGTTGATACGTTCATTTTGCATCATGTTTTCCTACCATTATTTATAATATTTTTATGCATAATAATGCTTTATGGGGTAATTATAATGCCTTTTCTCTCATAATATGCAAGGTTTATACAAATAGGGAGAATACCGGCAGTCGGAATTCTGGACCTGAAAAAGCTACGTCAGGGCACCTATTTACGGACAATTATTTTGGAATATATGAAAATACTGGAGCAAATAACTACTATAGGGGGCCACCTGGTGAGCACAAGACACCAGGGCGTGCCAGGCCCCCCAGACGCGCCTGGTGGGTTGTGCACAGTCCAGCCCACCTTCGGTGCCCATCTTCTGGTATATTGGTCATTTTGACCTAGAAAAATAAGGAGAGTACTTTCAGGATGGAGCACCGCCGTCTCGAGGCGGAACTTGGGCATGAGCACTTTTGCCCTCTAGAGAAGTGATTCCGCCGAGGGAATTTCCCTCCCAAAGGGGAAATCGAAGCCATCGTCATCACCAACAACCCTCACATCTTTGAGAGGCCAATCTCCATCAACATCTTCAATAGCACCATCTCCTCTCAAACCATAGTTCATCTCTTGTGTTCAATCTTTGTACAGGAACCTCGGATTGGTACATGTGGGTGACTAGTACTGCCGATTACTGTTGGGGAACGCAGTATTTCAAAAAAGTTACCTACGATCATGCAAGATCTATCTAGGAGATGCATAGCAACGAGAGAGGAGAGTGTGTCTGCATACCCTCGTAGACCGAAAGTGGAAGCGTTTAGTAACGCAGTTGATGTAGTCGAACGTCTCCGCGATCCAACCGATCAAGTACCGAACGCACGTCACCTCCGCGATCTGCACACATTCAGCTCAGTGACGTCCCTCGAACTCTTGATCTAGTTGAGGCTGAGGGAGAGTTTCATTAGCACGACGGCATGGTAACGGTGATGATGAATTTACCAGCATAGGGCTTCACCTAAGCACTACGACGATATGACCAAGGTGTGAAACTTTGGAGGGGGGCACCGCACACGGGTAAATACAAACTTATGTGTCTATGGGGTTCCCCCTCCCACGTATATAAAGGGGGAGGGAGGAGGAGGCCAGCCAAGGGTGGCGCACCCAAGGGGGGAGTCCTACTCCAAGTAGGATTCGCCCCCCCCCCTTTCCTACTTCCACAAGGAGAAGGGGGAAGGAGTAGGAGAAGACAAGGAAAGGGGGCCGGCCCCCTAGCCCTAGTCGAATTCGATTTGTGCTAGGGGGGCGCGCGCCACTCCTTGGTATGCCTCCTCTCTTCCACCACTAAGCCCATGAGGCCCAATAACTTCCCGAGGGGGGGGGGGGTTCCGGTAACCCCCGGTACTCCGAAACGACCCGAACCATTCCGGTGTCCGAATGTAACCTTACAATATATGAATCTTTATGTCTCGACCATTTCGAGACTCCTCGTCACATCCGTGATCTCATCCGGGACTCCAAACAAACCTTCGGTCATCAAATCACATAAACTCATAATACAAATCATCATCGACCGTTAAGCGTGCGGACCCTATGGGTTCAAGAACTATGTAGACATGACCGAGACACATCTCCGGTCAATAACCAATAGTGGAACTTGGATGCTCATATTGGTTCCTACATATTCTACGAAGATCTTTATCGGTCAAACCGCATAACAACATACGTTGTTCCCTTTGTCATCGGTATGTTACTCGCCCGAGATTCGATCGTCCGTATCATCATACCTAGTTCAATCTCATTACCGGAAAGTCTTTTTACTCATTCCGTAATGCATCATCCCGCAACTAACTCATTAGTCACATTGATTGCAAGGCTCATAGTGATGTGCATTAGTGAGAGGACCCAGAGATACCTCTCCGACAATCGGAGTGACAAATCCTATTCTCGATCAATGCCAAGTCAACAAACACCATCGGAGACACCTGTAGAGCATCTTTATAATCACCCAGTTACGTTGTGACGTTTGATAGCACACTAAGTGTTCCTCCGGTATTCGGGAGTTGCATAATCTCATAGTTATAGGAACATGTATAAGTCCTGAAGAAAGCAATAGCAATAAACTAAACGATCATAGTGCTAAGCTAACGAATGGGTCTTGTCCATCACATCATTCTCTAATGATGTGATCCCATTCATCAAATGACAACACATGTCTATGGCTAGGAAACTTAACCATCTTTGATTAATGAGCTAGTCAAGTAGAGGCATACTAGGGACACTCTGTTTGTCTATGTATTCACACATGTACTAAGTTTCCGGTTAATACAATTCTAGCATGAATTATAAACATTTATCATGGTATAAGGAAATATAAATAACAACTTTATTCTTGCCTCTAGGGCATATTTCCTTCAGTCTCCCACTTGCATTAGAATCAATAATCTAGATTACATAGTAATGATTCTAACACCCATGGAGTGTTGGTGTTGATCATGTTTTTCTCATGAGAGAGGTTTAGTCAACGGGTCTGCAACATTCAGATCCATATGTATCTTGCAAATCTCTATGTGTCCCGCCTTGACTTGATCGCGGATGGAATTGAAGTGTCTCTTGATGTGCTTGGTTCTCTTGTGAAATCTGGATTCCTTTGCCAAGGTAATTGCACCAGTATTGTCACAAAAGATTTTCATTGGACCCAATGCACTTGGTATTACACCCAGATCGGATATGAACTCCTTCATCCAGACTTCTTCATTTGCTGCTTCCGAAGCAGCTATGTATTCTGCTTCACACGTAGATCCCGCCACGACGCTCTGCTTAAAACTGCACGAACTGATAGCTCCACCATTCAAAAAAACACGTATCCGGTTTGTGACTTAGTGTCATCCGGACCAGTGTCAAAGCTTGCATCGACGTAACCGTTTACGACGAGCTCTTTGTCACCTCTATGAACGAGAAACATATCCTTAGTCCTTTTCAAGTATTTCAGGATGTTCTTGACCACTGTCTAGTGATCCACTCCTGGATTACTTTGGTACCTCCCTGCTAAACTAATAGCAAGGCACATATCAGGTCTGGTACATAGCATTGCATACATGATAGAACCTATGGTTGAGGCATAGGGAATGACTTTCATTTTCTCTCTATCTTCTGCAGTGGTCGAGCACTGAGTCTGACTCAACTTTACACCTAGTAACACAGGCAAGAACCCGTTCTTTGACTGATCCATTTTGAACTTCTTCAAAACTTTGTCAACGTATGTGCTTTGGGAAAGTCCAATTAAGCGTCTTGATGTATCTCTATAGATCTTGATGCCCAATATATAAGCAGCTTCACCGAGGTCTTTCATTGAAAAATTCTTATTCAAGTATCCTTTTGTGCCATTCAGAAATTCAGTATCATTTGCGATCAGCAATATGTCATCCACATATAATATCAGGAATGCTACAGAGCTCCCACTCACTTTCTTGTAAATACAGGTTTGTCCAAAAGTCTGTATAAAACTGAAGGAAATATGCCCTGGAGGCAATAATAAATTTGTTATTTATACTTCCTTATATCATGATAAATGTTTATTATTCATGCTAGAATTGTATTAACCAGAAACTTAGTGCTTGAATACATAGACCAACAGAGTGTCACTAGTATGCCTCTACTTGACTAGCTCCTTGAATCAATGATGGTTATATTTCCTGACCATAGACAAGAGTTGTCACCTGATTAACGGGATCACGTCATTAGAGAATGATGTGATTGACTTGACCCATCCGTTAGATTAGCACGATGATCATTTAATTTGTTGCTATTGCTTTCTCCATAACTTATATATGTTCCTATGACTATGAGATCATGCAACTCCCGAATACTGGAGGAACACTTAGTGTGCTATCAAACATCATGATGTAACTGGGTGACTATAAAGATGCTCTATAGGTGTCTCCGATGGTGTTTGTTGAGTTGGCATAGATCGAGATTAGGATCTGTCACTCCGAATATCGGAGAGGTATCACAGGGCCCTCTCGGTAATGCACATCACTATAAGCCTTGCAAGCAATGTGACTAATGAGTTAGTTGCGGGATGATGCATTACGGAACGAGTAAAGAGACTTGCCGCTAATGAGATTGAACTAGGTATTGAGATACTGACGATCGAATCTTGTATTGAGACATACCGATGACAAAGGGAACAACGTATGTCGTTATGCGGTTTGACCGATAAAGATCTTCGTAGCATTTTTGGGAGCCAATATGAACATCCAGGTTCCTCTATTGGTTATTGACCAGAGACATGTCTCGGTCATGTCTACATAGTTCTCGAACCCGTAGGGTTCGCACGCTTAACATTCAATGATGATCGGTATTATGAGTTTATGTGTTTTGTTGTACTGAAGGTAGTTCAGAGTCCCGGATATGATCACAGACATGACGAGGAGTCTCGAAATGGTCGAGACATAAGGATTAATATATTGGACGGCTATATTCGGACACCAGAAGTGTTTCGGGTGATTTCGGAAAAAACCGGAGTGCCGGGGGGTTACCGGAACCCCCTGGGGAAAGATTGGGCCTACATGGGCCATAGGGAAGAGGGGAGGCAGCCCACAAGGGGCAGCCGTGCCCCCTCCCTATAGGGAGTCCGAATTGGACTAGGGAGGGGGGCGCCCCCCCCTTTCCTTCTCCTCTTCCTCTCCTTTCCTTCTTTCCCCTTCTCCTCCTAGTAGGACTAGGAAAGGAGGAATCCTACTCCTACTAGGAGGAGGATTCCTCCTCCCTTGGCGCGCCCCTAGGGTCAGCCGGCCTCCCCCTCGCTCCTTTATATACGGGGGCAGGGGGCACCCTAGAACACACAAGTTGATTGCTTTTAGCTGTGTGCGGTGGCCCCCTCCACCATAATACACCTTGGTCATATCGTCGAAGTGCTTACGCGAAGCCCTGCGCAGGTAGCTTCATCATCACCATCATCATGAAGTCGTGCTAACGAAGCTCTCCCTCGACAGCCAGCTCGATCGAGAGTTCGTGGGACGTCACTGAGCTGAACGTGCGTAGATCGCGGAGGTGTCGTACTTTTGGTACTAGTATCGGTCGGACCGTGAAGACGTACGACTTCATCAACCGCATTGTCATAATGCTTCCGCTTACGGTATACGAGGGTGCGTGGACAACACTCCTCCCTCTCGTTGCTATGCATTGATACGTCTCCAACATATCTATGATATTTGATTGTTCCATGCTATTATATTATCTGTTTTGGATGTTAATGGGCTTTATTTTACACTTTTATATTATTTTTGGGACTAACCTATTAACCGGAGGCCCAACCCAAATTGCTGTTTTTTGTCTATTTCAGTGTTTCGCAGAAAAAGAATATCAAACGGAGTCCAAATGGAATGAAACCTTCGGGAGCGTGATTTTTGGAACAAACGTGACCCAAAGGACTTGGAGTGGACGTCAAGCAATCAACAAGGAGGCCACGTGGCAGGGGGCGCGCCTACCCCCTGGGCGTGCCCTCCCCCCTCGTGGGCCCCTCATGGCTCAACCGACCTACTTCTTCCTCCTATATATGTTCACATACCCCGAAAACATCCAGGAGAACCACCAAACCCTATTTCCACCGCCGCAACCTTCTGTACCCAAGAGATCCCATCTTGGCGCCTTTTCCGGAGCTCCATCGGAGGGGGTGTTGATCACGGATGGCCTCTACATCAACTCCATGGCCCCTCCGATGATGTGTGAGTAGTTTACCTCAGACCTTCGGGTCCATAGTTACTAGCTAGATGGCTTCTTCTCTCTCTTTGGATCTCAATACAAAGTTCTCCTCGATTCTCTTGGAGATCTATTCGATGTAACTCTTTTTGTGGTGTGTTTGTCGAGATCCGATGAATTGTGGGTTTATGATCAAGATTATCTATGAACAATATTTGAATCTTCTCTGAATTCTTTTATGTATGATTGGTTATCTTTGCAAGTCTCTTCGAATTATAAGTTTGGTTTGGCCTACTAGATTGATCTTTCTTGCAATGGGAGAAGTGCATAGCTTTGGGTTCAATATTGCGGTCCTCGATCCTAGTGATAGAAAGGGAAATGACACGTATTGTATTGTTGACATCGAGGATAAAAAGATGGGGTTTACATCATATTGCATGAGTTTATCCCTCTACATCATGTCATCTTGCTTAAAGCGTTACTCCATTCTTATGAACTTAATACTCTAGATGCATGCGGGATAGCGGTCGATGTGTGGAGTAATAGTAGTAGATGCAGGAAGGAGTCGGTCTACTTGTCACGGACGGGATGCCTATATACATGATCATACCTAGATATTCTCATAATTATTCGCTTTTCTATCAATGGCTCGACAGTAATTTGTTCACCCACCGTAATACTTATGCTATCTTGAGAGAAGCCACTAGTGAAACCTATGGCCCCCGGGTCTATTCTCCATCATATAAGTTCCCAATCTATTTTATTTTGCAATCTTTAATTTCAATCTATATCATAAAAATACCAAAAATATTTATCTTATTATCATTATCTCTATCAGATCTCACTCTTGCAAGTGGCCATGAAGGGATTGACAACCCCTTTACCGCGTTGGTTGCGAGGTTCTTATTTGTTTGTGTAGGTACGAGGTGACTCGCGCGTGGTCTCCTACTGGATTGATACCTTGGTTCTCAAAAACTGAGAGAAATACTAACGCTGCTTTGCTGCATCACCCTTTCCTCTTTAAGGGAAAACCAAAGCATGCTCAAGAGGTAGCAAGAAGGATTTCTAGCGCCGTTGCCGGGGAGATCTACGCCAAGTAAATACATACCAAGTACCCATCACAAATCTTATCCTTCGCATTACATTATTTGCCATTTTCCTCTCATTTTCCTCTCCCCCACTTCACCCTTGGCGTTTTATTCGCCCTCTTTTCCTTTCGCCCTCTCTTTCTGTTCGCTTTTTCTTCGCTTGTTTGCTTGTGTGTTGGATTTCTTGCTTGTCACGATGGCTCAAGATAATACTAAATTGTGTGACTTTTCCAATACCAACAATAATGATTTTATTAGCACTCCGGTTGCTCCTCTTACCGATGCTAAATCTTGTGAAATTAATACTGCTTTGATGAATCTTGTCATGAAAGATCCGTTTTCTGGCCTTCCTAGTGAAGATGCCGCTACCCATCTAAACAACTTTGTTGATTTATGTGATATGAAAAAGAAGAAAGATGTGGATAATGATATTGTTAAACTTAAGCTATTTCCATTTTCGCTTAGAGATCGTGCTAAAGCTTGGTTTTCGTCTTTGCCTAAAAATAGTATTGATTCATGGAATAAGTGCAAAGATGCTTTTATCTCTAAGTATTTTCCTCCCGCTAAGATCATCTCTCTTAGAAACGATATTATGAATTTTAAGCAAATTGACCATGAGCATGTTGCACAATCTTGGGAGAGGATGAAATTAATGATATGTAATTGCCCTACACATGGTTTGAATTTACGGATGATTATACAAAAAAATATGCCAGATTGAATTTTGCTTCTAGAAATCTTTTAGATTCGGCCGCGGTAGGCACTTTTATAGAAATCACTTTAGAAGAAGCTACCAAACTCCTAGATAATATTATGGTTAATTATTCTCAATGGCACACGGAAAGATCTACTAGTAAAAAGGTGCATGCAATTGAAGAAATTAATGTTTTGAGTGGAAAGATGGATGAACTTATGAAATAGTTTGCTAATAAGAGTGCTCCTACTGATCCTAATGATATGCCTTTGTCCACTTTGATTGAGAATAATAATGAATCTAGGGTTTTTATTTTGTTGATAGGAAATTTTTTGGTAACAATGCGTATAGAGGTAATTTTAATTCTAGGCCGTTTCCTAGTAATTCCTCTAATAATTATGGTAATTCCTACAACAATTCTTATGGAAATTATAATAAGATGCCCTCTGATTTTGAATCTAATATTAAAGAATTTATTAGTTCGCAAAAGATTTTCAATGCTTTGATTGAAGAAAATTGTCTAAGATTGATGAGTTGGCTAGGAACGTGGATAGAATTCTCTTGATGTTGATTCTTTGAAACTTAGATCTAGTCCACCTAAGCATGATATCAATGAGTCTCTCAAAGCTATGAGAATTTCCATTCATGAGTGAAAAGAAAGAACCGCTAGGATGCGTGCTAAAAAAGATTGCTTTGTGAAAGCGTGTTCTTCTAGTTTCCATGATAATAATGATGAAGATCTAAAAGTTATTGATGTGTCCCCTGTTAAATCTTTGTTTTGCAATATGAATCTTGACAATGATGGGACTGGAGACGAGTCAACTTTAGTTATAAGGCGTCCCAATGGTTTGGAGTTTTTAGATCTTGATGCAAAAATTGGTAAAAGTGGGATTGAAGAGGTTAAAACTTTAGATAGCAATGAACCCACTATCTTGGATTTCAAGGAATTTAATTATGATAATTGCTCTTTGATAGATTGTATTTCCTTGTTGCAATCCGTGCTAAATTCTCCTCATGCTTATAGTCAAAATAAAGCTTTTACTAAACATATCGTTGATGCTTTGATGCAATCTTATGAAGAAAAACTTGAGTTGGAAGTTTCTATCCCTAGAAAACTTTATGATGAGTGGGAACCTACAATTAAAATTAAAATTAAAGATCATGGATTCTATGCTTTGTGTGATTTGGGCACTAGTGTTTCCTCAATCCCAAAAACTTTGTGTGATTTTTGCTAGGTTTCCGTGAATTCGATGATTGTTCTTTAAACTTGCACCTTGCGGATTCCACTATCAAGAAACCTATGGGAAAGATTAATGATGTTCTTATTGTTGCAAATAGGAATTATGTGCCCATAGATTTGATTGTTCTTGATATAGATTGCCATCTTTCATGTCCTATTATTCTTGGTAGACCTTTCCTTAGAACGATTGGTGCAATTATTGATATGAAGGAAGGGAATATTAGATTCCAATTTCCGTTAAGGAAAGGCATGGAACACTTCCCTAGAAAGAAAATTAAATTATCATATGAATCTATTATGAGAGCCACATATGGATAGCCTACCAAAGATGGCAATACTTAGATCAATCCTCGCTTTTATGCCTAGCTAGGGGCGTTAAACAATAGCGCTTGTTGGGAGGCAACCCAATTTTATTTTTATTCCTTGCTTTTTGTTCCAGTTTAGTAATAAATAATTTATATAGCCTCTGTTTTGGTTGTGTTTTTTGTGTCTAATTAGTGTTTGTGCCAAGTAGAACCATTGGGAAGACTTGGGGAAAGTCCTTTTGATCTTGCTGTAAAAAACAGAAACTTTAGCGCTCATGAGAATTGCTACCATTTTTTACTGGAGAGTGCTATTTAGTCAATTCTTTCTGCAGATGATTAATAGATAAATTCGTCACTTCTAGCAACTTATTTTAGAATTTTGGGGGTTCCAGAAGTATTCAGAACCTACAGATTACTACAGACTGTTCTGTTTTTGACAGATTCTGTTTTCCGTGTGTTGTTTGCTTATTTTGATGAATCTATGGCTAGTAATAGAGTTTATGAACCATAGAAAAGTTGGAATACAGTAGATTTAACACCAATATAAAGAATGAGTTCATTACAGTACCTTGAAGTGGTGGTTTGTTTTCTTTTACTAACGGAGCTCACGGAGATTTTCTTTTAAGTTTTGTGTTGTGAAGTTTTCAAGTTTTGGGTAAAGATTTGATGGATTATGGAACAAGGAGTGGCAAGAGCCTAAGCTTTGGGATGCCCAAGGCACCCCAAGGTAAAATCCAAGGACAACCAAAAGGCTAAGCTTGGGGATGCCCCGGAAGGTATCCCCTCTTTCGTCTTCGTCCATCGGTAACTTTACTTGGAGCTATATTTTTATTCGCCACATGATATGTGTTTTGCTTGGAGCGTCTTGTATGATTTGAGTCTTTGATTTTTAGTTTACCAAACTCATCCTTTCTGTACTCACCTTTTGGGAGAGACAAGCATGAATTGGCATTTATTAGAATACTCTATGTGCTTCACTTATATCTTTTGAGTTGGATAATTTTTGCTCTAGTGCTTCGCTTATATCTTTTAGAGCACGGCGGTGGTTCTATTTTATAGAAATAATTGATCTCTCATGCTTCACTTATATCATTTTGAGAGTCCTTTATAATAGCATGGTAATTCACTTTGGTTATAAATTTAAATGCTAAGAGAAGTTGGATGCTTGATAGATGGTTTTGAGATATAAAGGTGGTAATATTAGAGGTCTACTAGTTGAGTAATTGTGAAATTGATGAATACTTGTGTTGAAGTTGCAAAGTCCCGTAGCATGCACGTATGGTAAACATTATGTGACAAATTTGAAGCATGGGGTGTTCTTTGATTGCTTTCCTTGTGAGCGGCAGTCGGGGACGAGCGATGGTCTTTTCCTACCAATCTACCCACCTAGGAGCATGCGAGTAATGCTTGGTTTTGATGACTTGTAGATTTTTGCAATAAGTATGTGAGTTCTTTATGACTAATGTTGAGTCCATGGATTATACGCACTCTGACACTTCCATCATTGCTAGCCTCTTCGGTACCGTGCATTGCCCTTTCTCACCTTGAGAGTTGGTGCAAACTTCGCCGGTGCATCCAAACCCCATGATATGATACGCTCTATCACACATAATCCTCCTTATATCTTCCTCAAAACAGCCATCATACCTACCTATCATGGCATTTCCATAGCCATTCTGAGATATATTGCCATGCAACTTTCCACCGTTCCATTTATTATGACACGCTTCATCATTGTCATATTGCCATGCATGATCATGTAGTTGACATCGTATTTGTGGCAAAGCCACCGTTCATAATTTTCATACATGTCACTCTTGATTCATTGCATATCCCGGTACACCGCTGGAGGAATTCACATAGAGTCATATTTTGTTCTAAGTATCGAGTTGTAATTCTTGAGTTGTAAGAAAATAAAAGTGTGATGATCATCATTAGAGCATTGTCCCATGTGAGGAAAGGATGATGGAGACTATGATTCCCCCACAAGTCGGGATGAGACTCTGGACGAAAAAAAAGAAAAAAGAAAAGAGGCCAAAAGAAAAAAAGAAGGCTCAAATAAAAAAAATCAGAGAAAAAGAGGGAATGGACAATGTTACTATCCTTTTTCCACACTTGTGCTTCAAAGTAGCACCATGATCTTTATGATAGAGAGTCTCTTATTTTGTCACTTTCATATACTAGTGGGAATTTTTCATTATAGAACTTGGCTTGCATATTCCAATGACGGGCTTCCTCAAATGCCCTAGGTCTTCGTGAGCAAGCGAGTTGGATGCACACCCACTTAGTTTCTTTGATGAGCTTTCATATATTTATAGCTCTAGTGCATCTGTTGCATGGCAATCCCTACTCCTTGCATTGACATCAATTGGTGGGCATCTCCATAGCCCATTGATTAGCCGCGTCAATGTGAGACTTTCTCCTTTTTTGTCTTCTCACATAACCTCAATCATCATATTCTATTCCACCCATAGTGCTATGTCCATAGCTCGCGCTCATCTATTGCGTAAAAGTTGAAAGAGTTTGAAAAGGCTAAGTATGAAACAATTGCTTGGCTTGTCATCGAGGTTGTGCATGATGAGAGCATTTTGTGTGACGAAAATGAAGCATGGCCAAACTATATGACTTTGTAGGGATAAGTTTTCTTTGGCTATAGTATTTTGATAAGACATAATTGCTTGATTAGCATACTTGGGTATTACTATTTTTATGTCAACAATAAACTTTTATCTTGAATCTTTCGGATCTGAACATTCATGCCACAATAGAGAAAAATAAATTGAAGAATATTCTAGAAAGCATTCCACATCAAAAATTCTGTTTTTATCATTTACCTACTCGAGGATGAGCATGAATTAAGCTTGGGGATGCTTGACACGTCTCCAACGTATCTATAATTTTTGATTGTTCCATGCTATTATATTATCTGTTTTGGATGTTAATGGGCTTTAATTTACAATTTTATATTTTTTGGGACTAACCTATTACCCGGAGGCCCAGCCCAAATTGCTGTTTTTTTTCCTATTTCAATGTTTCGCAGAAAAATAATATCAAATGGAGTCCAAATGGAATGAAACCTCCGGGAGCGTGATTTTTGGAACAAACGTGATCCAGAGGACTTGGAGTGGACGTCAAGCAATCAACGAGGAGGCCACGAGGCAGGGGTGCGAGGCTACCCCCCTGGGCGCGCCCTCCCCCTCGTGGGCCCCTCGTGGCTCAACCGACCTACTTCTTCCTCCTATATATGTTCACATACCCCGAAAACATCCAGGAGCACCACCAAACCCTATTTCCACCACCACAACCTTCTGTACCCAAGAGATCCCATCTTGGGGCCTTTTCTGGAGCTCCGCCGGAGGGGGCATTGATCACGGAGGGCCCCTACATCAACTCCATGGCCCCTCCGATGATGTGTGAGTAGTTTACCTCAGACCTTCGGGTCCATAGTTATTAGCTAGATGGCTTCTTCTCTCTCTTTGGATCTCAATACAAAGTTCTCCTCAATTCTCTTGGAGATCTATTCGATGTAACTCTTTTTGCGGTGTGTTTGTCGAGATCCAATGAATTGTGTGTTCAAGATTATCTATGAACAATATTTGAATCTTCTCTGACTTTTTTTATGTATGATTGGTTATCTTTGCAAGTCTATTCGAATTATCAGTTTGGTTTGGCCTACTAGATTGATCTTTCTTGCAATGGGAGAAGTGCTTAGCTTTGGGTTTAATCTTGCGGTGCTCGATCCCATTGACAAAAAGGGAAACGACACGTACTGTATTGTTGCCATCGAGGATAAAAAGATGGGGTTTACATCATATTGCATGAGTTTATCCCTCTACATCACGTCATCTTGCTTAAAGCGTTACTCTGTTCTTATGAACTTAATACTCTAGATGCATGCTGGATAGCGGTCGATGTGTGGAGTAATAGTAGTAGATGCAGGCAGGAGTCGGTATACTTGTCACGGACATGATGCATATATACATGATCATACCTAGATATTCTCATAATTATTCGCTTTTCTATCAATTGCTCGACAGTAATTTGTTCACCCACTGTAATACTTATGCTATCTTGAGAGAGCCACTAGTGAAACCTATGGCCCCCGGGTCTATTCTCCATCATATAGGTTTCCAATCTATTTTATTTTGCAATCTTTACTTTCAATCTATATCATAAAAATACCAAAAATATTTATCTTATTATCATTATCTCTATTAGATCTAACTCTTGCAAGTGGCCGTGAAGGGATTGACAACCCCTTTATCGCGTTGGTTGCGAGGTTCTTATTTGTTTTTGTAGGTACGAGGTGACTCGCGCGTGGTCTCCTACTAGATTGATACCTTGGTTCTCAAAAACTGAGGGAAATACTTACGCTGCTTGACCGCATCACCCTTTCCTCTTCAAGGGAAAACCAATGCATGATCAAGAGGTAGCATGCATCACCATGATAGATCTTGCGTGTGCGTAGGATTTTTTTGAATTTAATGCGTTCCCCAACAGAAACCATATGCTTTGATCACACTATCAAAGCGTATATTCCAACTCCGAGAGGCTTGCACCAGTCCATAAATGGATCGCTGGAGCTTGCACACTTTGTTAGCCACTTTGGATCAACAAAACCTTCTGGTTGCATCATATACAACTCTTCTTTAAGATATCCATTAAGGAATGCAGTTTTGATAGCCATTTGCCAAATTTCATAATCATGAAATGCGGCAATTGCTAACATGATTCAGACAGACTTAAGCATGGCTATAGGTGAGAAGGTCTCATCGTAGTCAACTCCTTGAACTTGTTGAAAACCTTTTGCAACAAGTCGAGCTTTGTAGACAGTAACATTACCGTCAGTGTCAGTATTCTTCTTGAAGATCCATTTATTCTCTATTGCTTGCCGATCATCGGGCAAGTTGACCAAAGTCCGTACTTTTCTCATACATGGATCCCATCTCAAATTTCATGGCCTCAAGCCATTTTGCAGAATCTGGGCTTATCATCGCTTCCTCATAGTTTGTAGGTTCGTTATGGTCAAGTAACATGACCTCCAGAACAGGATTATCGTACCACTCTGGTGCGGATCTCACTCTGGTAGACCTACGAGGTTCGGTAGTAACTTGATCAGAAGTTCCATGATCATCATCATTAGCTTCCTCACTAATTGATGTAGGAATCACTGGAACTAATTTCTGTGATGAACTACTTTCCAATAAGGGAGAAGGTATAGTTACCTCATCAAGTTCTACTTTCCTCCCACTCACTTCTTTTGAGAGAAACTCCTTCTCTAGAAAGGATCCATTCTAAGCAACGAAAATCTTGCCTTCGAATCTGTGATGAAAGGTGTACCCAACTGTCTCCTTTGGGTATCCTATGAAGACACATTTCTCCGATTTGGGTTCGAGCTTATCAGGTTGAAGCTTTTTCACATAAGCATCGCAGCCCCAAACTTTGAGAAACGACAACTTGGGTTTCTTGCCAAACCACAGTTCATATGGTGTCATCTCAACGGATTTCGATGGTTCCCTATTTAACGTGAATGCAACCATCTCTAAAGCATAACCCCAAAATGATAGCGCTAAATTAGTAAGAGACATCATAGATCGCACCATATCTAATAAAGTGCGGTTATGACGTTCAGACACACCATTACGCTGTGGTGTTCCAGGTGGCGTGAGTTGTGAAACTATTCCACATTCTTTCAAATGAAGACCAAACTCATAACTCAAATATTTACCTCCACGATCAGATCATAGAAACTTAATTTTCTTGTTACGATGATTTTCCACTTCACTCTGAAATTCTTTGAACTTTTCAAATGTTTCAGACTTATGTTTCATTAAGTAGATATACCCATATCTTCTTAAATCATCTGTGAAGGTTAGAAAATAACGATACCCGTCGCGGGCATCAACACTCATCGGACCACATATATCAATATATATTATTTCCAATAAGTCTGTTGTTCGCTCCATTGTTCCGGAGAATGGAGTCTTAGTCATCTTGGCCATGAGTCATGGTTCGCAAGCATCAAGTGATTCCAAAAGCCCATCAGCGTGGAGTTTCTTCACGCGCTTTACACCAATATGACCTAAACGGCAGTGCCACAAATAAGTTGCACTATCATTATTAAACTTATGTCTTTTGGCTTCAATACTATGAATATGTGTATCACTACTATCGAGATTCAATAAAAATAGACCACTCATCAAGGGTCCATGACCATAAAAGATATTACTCATATAAATAGAACAACCATTATTCTCTGATTTAAATGAATAACCGTCTCGCATCAAACAAGATCTAGATATAATATTCATGCTTAACGCTGGCACCAAATAACAATTATTCAGGTCTAAAACTAATCCCGAAGGTAGATGTGGAGGTAGCGTGCCGACCGCGATCACATCGACTTTGGAACCATTTCCCACGTGCATCGTCACCTTGTCCTTAGCCAATCTTCGCTTAATCCGTAGCCCCTGTTCCGAGTTGCAAATTTGAGCAACAGAACCAGTATCAAATACCCAGGCGCTACTGTGAGCATTAGTAAGGTACACATCAATAACATGTATATCAAATATACCTTTCACTTTGCCATCCTTCTTATCCACCAAATACTTGGGGCAGTTCCGCTTCAAGTGACTAGTCCCTTTCCAGTAGAAGCACTTAGTCTCAGGCTTAGGTCCAGACTTGGGCTTCTTCACTTGAGCAACAACTTGCTTGCTGTTCTTCTTGAGGTTCCCCTTCTTCCCTTTGCCCTTCTTATTGAAACTAGTGGTCTTGTTGACCATCAACACCTGATGCTCCTTTTTTATTTCTACCTCCGCAGCCTTTAGCATTGCGAAGAGCTCGGGAATTGTCTTATCCATCCCTTGCATATTATAGTTCATCACGAAGCTTTTGTAGCTTGGTGGCAGTGATTGAAGAACTCTGTCAATGACACTATCATCAGGAAGATTAACTCCCAGTTGAGTCAAGTGGTTGTGGTACCAGACATTCTGAGTATATGTTCACTGACAGAACTATTCTCCTCCATTTTGTAGCTATAGAACTTATTGGAGACTTCATATCTCTCAATCCGGGCATTTTCTTGAAATATTAACTTCAACTCCCGGAACATCTCAAATGCTCCATGATGTTCAAAACATCGTTCAAGTCCTGATTCTAAGCCGTAAAGCATGGCACACTGAACTATTGAGTAGTCATCAGCTTTGCTCTGCCAGATGTTCATAACATCGGGAGTTGCTCCTGCAGTGGGCTTTGCACCTAGCGGTGCTTCCAGGATGTAATTCTTCTGTGCAGCAATGAGGATAATCCTCAAGTTACGGACCCAGTCCATGTAGTTGCTACCATAATCTTTCAACTTAGCTTTCTCTAGGAACGCATTAAAATTCAAAGGAACAATAGCACGGGCCATTTATCTACAACAACATAGACATGCAAAATACTATCAGGCACTAAGTTCATGATAAATTAAAGTTCAATTAATTATATTACTTAAGAACTCCCACTTAGATAGACATCCCTCTAGTCATATAAATGATCACGTGATCCATATCAACTAAACCATGTCCAATCATCACGTGAGATGGAGAAGTTTTCAATGGTAAACATCACTATGTTGATCATATCTACTATATGATTCACGCTCGAATTTTCGGTCTTAGTGTTCCCAGGCCATATCTGTATATGCTAGGCTCGTCTAGTTTAACCTGAGTATTCTTCTTGTGCAAAACTGGCTTGCACCCATTGTTTGTGAACGCAGAGCTTATCACACCCAATCATCACGTGGTGTCTTGGCACGACGAACTGTAGCAACGGTGCATACTCAGGGAGAACATGTATACCTTGAAACTTAGTGAGAGATCATCTTATAATGCCACCACCGTACTAAGAAAAATAAGATGCATAAAGGATAAACATCACATGCAATCAATATAAGTGATATGATATGGCCATCATTATCTTGTGCCTTTGATCTCCATCTCCAAAGCACCGTCATGATCACCATCGTCACCGGCTTGACACCTTGATCTCCATCATAGCATAATTGTCATCTCGCCAACTATTGCTTCTACAACTATCACTACTGCTTAGTGATAAAGTAAAGCAATTAAATGGCGATTGCATTTCATACGATAAAGTGACAACCATATGGCTCCTGCCAGTTGCCGATAACTTTTACAAAACATGATCATCTCATACAACAATTTATATATCGTTATATCTTGACCATATCACATCACAACATGCCCTGCAAAAACAAGTTAGACGTCCTCTACTTTGTTGTTGCAAGTTTTACGTGGCTGCTACGGGCTTCTAGCAAGAACCATTCTTACCTATGCTTCAAAACCACAATGACTTTTCATCAAGTGTGTTGTTTTAACCTTCAACAAGGAACAGGAGTAGTCAAACTCAATTCAACTAAAGCTGGTGAAACGGACACCCACTAGCCACCTGTGTGTGAAGCACGGCGGTAGAACCAGTCTCACAAACGCGGTCATGTAATGTCGGTCTGGGCCGCTTCATCCAACAATACCGCTGAATCAAAGTATGACATTCTGGTAAGCAATCTGACTATTATCGCCACAACTCTTTGTGTTCTACTCGTGCATATAACATCTACGCATAAACCTGGCTCTGATACCACTGTTGGGGAACATAGTATTTCAAAAAATTTACCTACGATCACAAAATATCTATCTAGGAGATGCATAGCAATGAGAGAGGAGAGTGTGTCTACGTACCCTCGTAGATCAAAAGCGGAAGCGTGTGACGCCCTTGATTCAATCGTACACTAATCATACACGCAAATGTGTATGATCAAGATCAAGGACTCATGGGAAGATATCACAACACAACTCTAGACACCAAATAGAATAATACAAGCTTTATATTACAAGCTAGGGGGCCTCGAGGGCTCGAATACTTAAACTCGAATTCAAACGAGTCAGCGGAAGCAATAATATCTGAGTACAGTCATAAGTTAGACAAGTCTGCCTTAAGAAGGCTAGCACAAAAGCAACAATGATCGAAAAGGCAAGCCTCCTGCCTGGGAGCCTCCTAACTACTCCAGGTCGTCAGCAGCCGTCACGTAGTAGTAGGCACCCTCGGGTAGTAGTAGTCATTAGTGGTGTCGTCTGGCTCCTGGGATCCATCATCTGGTTGCAACAATTGGGTATGGGGGAAAAGAGGTAGCAAAGCAACCGTGAGTACTCATCCAAAGTACTCGCAAGACTTACATCAGATCTAAACTAAATATGCATCTGTATCAAAGGAATGGGTTGTATCTATGGACTAAACTACAGAATGCCAGAAGAGAAGGGGAAAGCCTAGCCTATCGAAGACTAGCATCTTCAAGCAGCTCCAAGCATCTTGCAGCATCAGAAGAGATAAGAGTGGCATATTATAATATTAGTAAGTATGTTGTAACATTGCCCAGAGATCACTTCCTTGACTCCCTGCGAGGATACAATCCTGGAGCCATCATATCCATTACATGCCTCAGCATCCAGTATCCAGTTCCAGTTGTATCGATCGGGATACAACTCTGAGCGTCCGTTAACGTGGACCCGGCTATTCGAATAGATATAATTCTTCCCTGCAGGGGTGCACCAACTTACCCAACACGCTCGATCAACTCTGGCCGGACACACCATCAGGTCATGACTGGCCTCAGCCGATCAACACACCGCAGCCCTACCTAGGCTCGACAGAGAGGTCAGCACGCTGGTCTAAATCCTAAGCGCGCAGGGATCTTGGGCCCATCGCCCTTTGCACTCTTACACGTTGCGTACGCGGCCGATGAGCAGACCTAGCTACCTCCTTTAACAAGGCAGCTGCTTACGCAGTCCAACCCGGCGCGCGCCGCTCAGTCGCTGACGTCTAGAAAGCTTCGGCTGATGCATACGACGCAGAGTGCCCATACTTATTCCAGCATGGTGGTTAGTGCAAAAAGGCCGGAGGACTACTCGAATCAAATATGCAAACAGTTGGTGTCTTGGGAGCACGCGGTAACGAGCAGAGACTCACGATCATGTGACACCATCGCCCCATCTCGTGGACTTACAGCAAGGGCTAAGAATGCCCGGCTGTGCCACCTAATTATCTCACGGGTACCCTCCAGGTCAACCCGACTTCACATCACTCGCGGGTAGCCCTCGGGGCCGACCCGATGTCATCATGATTCTGTGGTAAGTCAAAGTAACCATGTGTCTGAAACAGCAAGGGGGAAACCTGAGGAATCACCCTCAATGGATTCCCACTCGATGTAACCATCAAGGTGGACTTGGAGGAATCACCCTCGTTGGTCCACACTTGAGGGGTTGCACGACAGAATTGTTATCAGGAGTGGTGAAGGAGGAATCACCCTCGATTATCACGATCGAATAGCTACACTACAGGGTTAACATCATAAGTGCTTGGCAAGGTATCATCCTCGGCACTTGATAATAACTCTGTAGAGTCATACAACTAGGGGGGGTGATGTGCGGTGTTAGGGCCTAGAAGTCGATCACGTTGATTGATGGCAGCTGGAACTACATCGGTATTTCCCCGGAGAGGGAGGGATGATGTAGCACCGCGACGGTAGAATATTTCCCTCAGTTATGAAACCAAGGTATCGAACCAGTAGGACAATCAAGCAACACAACGTAAACAACACCTGCACACAAATAACAACACCTCGCAACCCGACGTGTTAAAGGGGTTGTGAATCCCTTTCGGGTAACAGCACCAGAAATTGGCGAGTTGACGGAGAAAGGTTGTAATAGATTGATAGATCGAATGCCAAATAAAATAAATTGCAGCAAGGTATTTTTGGAGCTTTGGTTTGATAAATCTGAAAATAAAAGCAAGGAAAAAGTGGATCGCAAAGGCAAATATATGAGAAATAAGACCCGAGGGTCGTTGGTTTCACTAGTGGCTTCTCTCGAGAAAAATAGCAAACGGTGGGTGAACAAATTACTGTTGGGCAATTGATATAACTTCAAATAATTATGATTATATCCAAGTAATAATCATTACATAGGCATCACGTCCAAGATTAGTAGACCGACTCCTGCCTGCATCTACTACTATTACTCCACACATCGACCGCTATCCAGCATGCATCAAGTCTATTAAGTTCATGGAAATGGAGTAATGCAATAAGAACAATGACATGATGTAGACAAGATCCGTTTATATATATGGCGGTAGATATAGATATCGTCTTTTTATCCTTAGTAGCAATGATACATACGTGTCGGTTCCCTTTCTGTCACCGGGATCAAGCACCGTAAGATCGAACCCACTACCGGGCACCTCTTCCCATTGCAAGATAAATAGATCGAGTTGGCCAGACAAAACCAAATATCGGAGAAGAAATACGAGGCTATAAGAGATCATGCATAAAAGAGATCAAAGAAACTCAAATACTTTCATGGATATAAAAAATAGATCTGATCATAAACTGGAAGTTCATCGATCCCAACAAACACACCGCAAAAGAGTTACATCATATGGATCTCCAAGAGACCATTGTATTGAGAATCAAGAGAGAGAGAGAGAGAGATGAAGTCATCTAGCTACTAACTACGGACCCAAAGGTCTACAAAGAACTACTCACGCATCATCGGAGAGGCACCAGTGGAAGTGGTCAACCCCTCCGTGATGGTGTTTAGATTGGATCTGGTGATTCTGGACTCTATGGCGGCTGGATGAATATTTCGTCGACTCCCCTAGGGTTTTGGGAATATTAGGGTATTTATAGAACAAAGAGGCGGTCTGGAGGGCACCCAAGGTGGGCACAACCCACGGGGGCGTGTTAGGGCCTCCTGGCATGCCCTGGTGGGTTGTGCCCTCCTCGGGGCACCCCCCAGGTGCAACCGGGGCCCATCTGCTTCCTTTTGGCCCATAAAAATCATCGTAAAGTTTCATGCCATTTGGACTCCGTTTTATATTGATTTCCTGCGATGTAAAAAGCATGGAAAAAAACAGGAACTGGCACTGGGCACTATGTCAATAGGTTAGTACCAAAAAATGATATAAAATGACCATAAAATGATTATAAAACATCCAAGATTAATAATAAAAACAGCATGGAACAATCAAAAATTATAAATACATTGGAAACGTATCAACATCCCCAAGCTTTACTCCTACTCGTCCTCAAGTAGTAATTGATAAAAACGGAATTTTTGATGTGGAGTGTTGTTCATCAAGTCATATCATATTCTTTTCTTTATAGCATGGACATTTGGACTTTTATATGATTCAAAGTAATAGTCTAGTTTTGACATAATAATTTAGATACTCAGGCATATCAACAGGCAACCATGTCTTTCAAAATATCAATGATAAAATAAGTTATCCCTAGCCCATCATGCTCAAACATTGATCCATTCATGAAACACACTCGAATATTAACTACACCCAAAACTTGAGCACGATCATATTGCCTCCTAGTTGATGCTTTTTATGAGAGAAGATGGAGACTCAAATTTCAAAATAAAAATTGCACAAAGTAAAAGAAAGTCCCTTCGCAGAGGGAAGTAGGGATTTGCAGAGGTGTCAGAGCTCAAAGCGAAAAAATTGAGATAAAAAACATTTTGGGAGGTGTATCCATCCCACCAATGAAAACGACTTAGAGTTCCGAACACTTTCCATGCTAGACATGCCATAGGCGGTTCCCAAACAGAAAATAAAGTTTATTCCTTTTTCCACCATAACTTTCAATTTCCATGGCTAGCCGTATCCACGGGTGCCCTCCATACAATCACTTTCCAAGGAATTTATTATTTGACAACTTAAAGTAAATTCATTTTTATTTTTGCATTTTGGGACTGGGCATCCCTAATACCTTTGCCTTACTCTCGTGCAATGACAAGTGAATGAACACTCATCTTGAGAATAACACATCTAGCATGGGAAATATTAGCCACCCCTCACCGCTCCGCGAGCGAAACAAACACACAAAACAGAAGTTTATTTTGAAAATGAGAGATGGCACATGCAAATTTGCTTAGAACGGCAAAATAATATCGCATATAGGTAGATATAGTGGACTCACGTGGCAAAACTAGTTTAAAGGATTTTGGATGCACAAGTAGTGGCCATACTAAAATGCCCTCGATGCGGCTATATCTCCCACGTGTCGAAGCACGACTTAGAGGCATAACCGCATTGAAAGCAATGTCGCAAGTGAGGTAATCTTCGCAAACAACCCATGTAATACAATAAGGGAAAAGATACAAAGTTGGCTTACAATCGCCACTTCACACAATTACTTGAATAAAGCATTACAACATCCAAAGACAATCAAGGTCCGACTACGGAACCAAAATAAAAGAAGAACCCCAAATGCGACAAGGTCCCCGATCGACCCCAACTGGGCTCCACTACTGATCAACTAGAACGAAACAACACAAAGAACAAGATCTTCATCGAGCTCCTCCTTGAGCTCGGTTGCGTCATCTGCACGGTATCCTCGGCACCTGCAAGCTGGTTTTGGAAGTATCTGTGAGTCATGGGGACTCAGCAATCTCGCACCCTCACGATCAAGACTATTTAAGCTTATGGGTAAGGTAAAGGTATGATGTGGAGCTGCAGCAAGCGACTAGCATATATGGTGGCTAACATACGCAAATGAGAGCGAGAAGAGAAGGCAAATCGCGATCGAGAAACTATGATCAAGAAGTGATCCTAGAACAACCTACGTCAAACATAACTCCAACACCGTGTTCACTTCCCGGACTCCGCCGGAAAGAGACCATCACGGTAACACACGCGGTTGATGTATTTTAATTAAGATCAACTTCAGGTTTTCTACAACCAGACATTAACAAATTCCCATCTGCCCATAACCGCGATCACGGATTTCGAAAGTTCAAAGCCTGCAGGGGTGTCCCAACTTAGCCCATCACAAGCTCTCACGGTCAACGAAGGATATTCCTTCTAGCGGGAAGACCCGATCAGGCTCGGAATCCCGGTTACAAGACATCCTCGACAATGGTAAAACAAGTCCAGCAAGACCACCCGATGCGCCGACATCCCGATAGGAGCTGCACATATCTCGTTCTCAGGGCAACACCGGATAAGCAATCCGTACAACTAAAACCAGCCCTCGAGTTTCCCCGAGGTGGCGCTGCAAGGGGCTCTAGTTTGGACCAACACTTAGACAAGCACTGGCCCGGGGGGGTTAAAATAAAGATGACCCTCGGGATGTGCGACTCCCAAGGGGAAAAGGCTAGGTGGCAAATGGTAAAACCAAGGTTGGGCCTTGCTGGAGGAGTTTTATTCAAAGTGAATTGTCAAGGGGTTCCCATTATAACCGAACCGCGTAAGGAACGCAAAATCCGGGAACATAACACCGATATGACGGAAACTAGGGAGGCAAGAGTGGAACAAAACACCAGGCATAAGGCCGAGCCTTCCACCCTTTACCAAGTATATAGATGCATTAATTAAATAAGAGATATTGTGATATCCCAACAAAATATCCATGTTCCAACATGGAACAAGCTCCAATCTTCACCTGCAACTAACAACGCTATAAGAGGGGCTGAGCAAAGCGGTAACATAGCCAAACAACGGTTTGCTAGGACAAGGTGGTTAGAGGCTTGGCTTCACAATATGGGAGGCATGATAAGCAAGTGGTAGGTATCGCATCATAGGCATAGCAAAAGAGCGAGCAACTAGCAAGCAAAGATAGAAGTGATTTCGAGGGTATGGTCATCTTGCCTGAGATCCCGCAAGGAAGAAGAACGAGTCCATGAAGAAGACAAACGGACGTAGTCGAACGGGTCCTCACATACGCGACGTTACCGGATCCAACCCGAAGAAGAAACACCGGAAAGAAGCACAGCACATAGTAAACAAACTTCGCATAAGCATGGCACGATGCGCAAACAAGTATGATGCATGTCCGGTTTAATGAGACATGGCACGGCAAAGTGCACAAGCAACCCTAAAAATTAAGTGGAGCTCAATATGCAATGAGTTGCATATTGACGAAACACCACGACAAGTTATTTAGTTCGATCTCGTTTATGTACCCAACAATATTAAATGTTGTTAGCATGGCAAGAGGGTGAAGAAAATGAAAACTACCTATCTAGTCAAGTTTAAATGAGGCCGGAACAACAAACAACAATTCCGGTAAAACCCCATATGCATATTTTAAGGTTTGGTACTGTTCTGCCCTAAACCATATTTTATATTTATTAAACATGCAAGATGATGTCACCATGTTAAAGTAGGCAAAATTCTACCCCATTCACATATAAAGTTTATTAAATTTGGAGCTACGGTTAAGTAGTTATGAATTAAACCGTTTTAGCATGGCATATGAACAAAGTTACACAAACAGCATTTTAAACATTTCAAACATGCATGAAAGTTGCATATTATTAAACTAGACAAAAATCTAAGCAACTTTCATATATAATTTATTTCGATCCGATGCACGGTTATGAAGTTAATAAATGCATGATCAACAAGGGCTTTTCTGTAAAATAACAATCCTGCGAAAAATAGCTAAATTCGCAGCAACGGGAAAAAAACTACGGGACAAAACTTCCTGGCCCAACAGGAACAGGAGAGGGGGTTGGGCGCTGCTCACTTTGGGCCCTGGCCCAGCTCGGTGGATGAGGCGGGGCAGGCCGCGAAGGGGCGCGCTGGGCCTCGCTAGAGTAGGCTGCGGTCAACACGACTGCACGCAGCACTCTGCTCCTCTCTATGCAGGGGAAAGAAGAGGACGCAGCATGGGGAAGAAGAGGATGCAGTGCGGACTCGAGCGGCAGCGGGCTCCCAGGAAGGCCAGCGAGGTGCAGACGGTGCGGATCCAGCTGGCCGGCGCCGGATCCAGGCAACGACGGCGCGGGTGAAGCTCAGGGTGGCGTCAATTCCCTGTTGCGGCAAGTTCAGGAGAGAGAGAGACGTGAGAGAGAGCGAACTCATGGAAGAGGGAAGGAAAGCAGGGACACAGCCTTGGTTCGAGGAGCTTGTCTCCATGGATGGAGGAAACGAGGAGGCGCACGGGTGAGTCCCTGGCATCCACGGTGGCGTCGAGGAAGGCCGGCACTGCAAGAGCGCCAGGCTCCTCTTTTTGTTCGGGAACGGAGGCGGCTGCGGGCACTGCAGCGTTGTCGGAGGAGATGCAGGCGTCGAGGAAGGTACGGGACGGGGATGCCCGCGTGGAGAGGAGCGCTCGGGCGCGGCTGCTGCTTGGGGCGACGAAGAGGAACTCCTCTCCTCGTGGAACTCCTGGACGAGGGGGCGACAGGAGCACGGGCGCAGGCCATCTGCTCGTCGGAAGCAGAGCAGCAGCGGCGCTGAACGGGAAGGCGGCAGCGGGGTCCGGTGGAGGCGCGCACAGGAGGAGCTCAGGAAGGGCGCCATGACGCTGATGTGCTCCGGTGTGAGGAGGCAGAGGGCGGGGTGATGCTGCTGTTGTCACCGACGGCGATAGCTCCGGCTCGAGGAGAAGGCCGAAGCACTTGGGGACAGAAGGGAGGGCGCGCGAGGGTGGCTGCGATTGTTGGTTGGGTACAAAGAACAAGGTGAAGGTGGTGGCGGGATTTGGTGGGGATCTAGATTGGGAGGAGTTGGTGAATCGAGAGGGGAGCGAGCTGTGCAGTGGTTGGTTTGGAGCGGATCCCGATGGGAGATGTGGGTGGCGGCGCAGCGATGGGACAGGAGGAGGATTTCTAGGGTTTTCCAGATTAGGTATGGGATGGACTATATATATAGTGGAAGGAGGATGATTTGGATCATCTGAGAATAAATAGCTAGGGAGTCCAAATAATAAAACGATGATATTTTGTAGACGTTTGGGGATGATCTGGATCCAACGGTGACGACTGCCCGGGTCGGGTCTGGGACAATTTTGGACGCGCACGTGAAGGGTTCGATGCACTGTGCCGAGAGGGTTTCGGACCGTGCGGTCGCATCGGACAACTCTGGAAGCGAAGAGGGGAAGTTGGATGGACTAGGTGGGCTGTGGCGAGACTGCGAGGGGGAGAAGAGAGAGAGAGGGCCCGGCATTTGTTTCTGGAGACCGAAAACGTCCGATGTTAGACCGGCTATAATGCCGCTATAGTTAATCGTTGGGGCGTCAAACGAACTCCGAATGCGATGAAACTTGACAGGCGGTCTATCTACACTATAATAAGACCACACGCCAACTTTCATCCCATTCCGAGAACATTTTCCGGCCACTTATAAAATACTATTTCGGACATGCCGCAGGCGCGTGCAAGTGTGTCTGGGCTCAGAACGGACAACGGACGGAACTGGGAGACCCGGACTAATGCAAGTTTCGAAAACATGATGATGCAATGCAGATGATGACATGGCAAGATGCAACACGAAAGCAAATGACATGGCAACGACAGCGAATAACTGGAGGACACCTGGCACATTGGTCTCGGGGCGTCACAACACTCCACCACTACGAGAGGATCTCGTCCCGAGATCTAGAATGGCACCGGAGGGAAAACGGAAGAGAAAGAGAAGAGGTAAAACTAAGTTGCTTCTTTGACAAACGAAAGAAACCAGAGAACCTTGAGAGGTTAAGCAAATACGAGAAAAGAATACAACGGAGATGAACAAAATTTAAAACACACCGATAGAAAGGAGGAACAAAGAAGAACAAATTCGTATAGCGCTCCGGTTGAAAAGAGATGCAAGACTTGATAAGATGAAAAGAACTTGATCTTGGCAAGAACAAGAAGAAAGGTAGAAGAGAGCAACATCAAAATGCCTCTGGAAGAAAAGAGAGAATGGAAAGGAGTGAACGAAGTAGAAAACAAGATCTTGGCAGAGCACGCTTACAACAAAGGCTAGAACGGAGTTGTTGGAAAACCACCAACGAAAAGAATAAGGTTGTAATGGTCCTATGGAATACATCTCCAATTATGAGGTGACAACCTGCCACTCACGGGAAAAAGAATTGGATTGATAAGAACAAGGAGACGAGAAATTTATTTCATCGGGAGGATAAATGAAGAACTTGGATCATTTATAAGCACCATAAATAGCAACAATCCTTAGGGAAAGCTTTAGGTGAAAATATAACCCAAGGTAACTCCAATGATGAGATTGATGGATTAAAATATCTCATTCTTAACAACATGTGATTCATGAAACATGAACTCAAATTATCTAGAATGACATAATACCACTTCGAATGATACGGTTGAACGAATTGCACTTTAAAATGCAAGATAAAGAATACTTGAGCTCCTCTGAAAATAATCTCGATGAACACTTCGAGAAAGAATTAAATCCTTGATGAACCATCTTGTAGAGCCTTCATGAGAACTCCGGTAATAAAAAAATGGTCAATCGAAATGGAGGATGAAAAGAATAAGGTTGAAGCCTTGCAATGATTTAAATGAATCTCCGTGGCGATGTAATTGCGAGAGCTAGGAACTCCGGGAAAAGAAAAGATAAAGCATCTCGAACCAAGAATGTGATATGATGCACCTCCGGAATAAGGAATTGAATAAACTCGATGAAACAAGAATAATAATTGCATTATGCTTATCCTTCACAATTTAAATTGACGACAACCAATGGATTTGGCACACTACTTATTCTCGTAGAAAGGATTAAAGAGAGATATAGCATCAACTTGGAAAGGTCTTCAACGAACCACTGGTAGGATTGGAAAGAACGAGTCAAATTATATGATAACGAAGGAAGAGAAATCTTGAACGAACCATCGTAAGAATTAAAAAAGAACGAACAAAAGATAAATAAACACCGGGAAGAATTATAAAATGAACGAAGATGCTTGAGAGGATTTAGATACATGAGAACGAAGAGATCAAGAACTGATTAGAGGATAGTTGATCGATGCACCGGTAAGATTAGGAGAACGATAACTGAAAGCTGGGAATGAATAATTATGAGATGATGGGCTCCGGAGAATCAAACTGAAAATACTCTGAATTACTCCGGATGGGTGAAAAGAATTCTGACAATTGAAAACAATTATGAGAGGATGGCCTTGAACTAGAACCACGAATCTTGAGAGAACGGATATGATTTGGAGGGAAAATCTTCTTCTGACTTCAAAATCTGAGAATGACGATGAGAAACACCACCAATAATTGAAAAGGCACTCCAGAAGAATCAAAATCGAAGAGATTTAGCCAACGATGAGAAGGATTTAACCGATCTTGTAGAAAGGCATTTGACTGATGATAAATCATTCTTACGTCAAACTTCGAAAAGAATTTCAGAATAACTCCGGAAAGAACTAGAAGAGTCAGGTAAGATCCTGGGAAAAGACCTATGGGTTAGGGCCCACTCAAGAGAAAACACCATTAGAATGATTAAAAAGAGAGATTTCACCGGTTGAATTAAAAGGCTTGAATGAGATAACATCCTCAAAATAGCTTGAACGGATTAAGAGTGGAAACACGAATCTTCGAGATATCTTGAGCACTCCGGAACAATTGAATAGCGAGAAGTGAATGATTAAGAATTGCACCGGCATGAGAAGGTATTTGCAACGAGGAAAGGATATAATTGGCAAAGCTTGAATTGAATTCATCAAATAAAAGAGAACGAAGAATGATGAACTAGAAGCTCCATTAGCATCTTCCTGAGAATCACCGGATAAGAACATTGACGGAAAAGAATGGAGAGACTTCATATGAATAAAAGGATACTTGATTAAGAATTCCGAGTCCTTGAAGAAACAAGGGAGGGAGGGTGGGAAAACAAAGACAACTTGGGATGGATGAACGAACACCGTTGAGAGAGCTGAGATTGGATCTTGCGGATGTTGAAATGTTCGGATCCACTTGAAGAGAAGCACACTGGTTGAAAAGGATTGACAAGACAATCTTGATGATCAAGAAGGATTGGTATCCACATCGGAGTATGAGAACACCGCTTAGGGAAAGGTATGGAATCAACATTTGACTTCGAAGCAACTCGAATACCACAACTCAAAACAAACAAAGGATTGGCTTGCAAAATAAGCTAGAACAAACATATGATAGAGGTTTCGTCCGAAGTTTTCGTGGTGGGGCCTACATGGGCTCGATCGTACAGCACCATCATGTACAAGGCAGTGCACATGACATACGAAGCATCCCCGAGTCGGCATAGCCAAGGACTCTTTAAGACACAACGAGACCACTGTAAAACCAACCGTGAATAGGCAGACCACTAGACGTCGAACCCCAATTTCATATCATACATCTGTCGGAAAGATATCCTAAGAGCTACTTGAATTCCCACTTATAAACTCCCGAAACTTTCTGGTTATGCAATCAGGTGTTGGGGATACAGGGGAAGCATAATATCTCACCCAAAACTAACAAATCCTACATCCAGCTGTATCCATCCTTCAACACATAACCAAGAAACTTTCGGAAATCGTCTACCTCAACCTTCGAAAAGCATCCGTTATACGAGTTATGGCAATACTCCCGAACTCCTGCCCTAGTACTGGGTGGCGTCGAGGTTATCTCACCAACAATTGCATAAAAGAGATTTTCGATGTCTGTGAAACTAAACTCAGGTATTCCAGAACTGCAACGATAAAATTGTGACGACAACACCTCGGAGCTCAACTCCCCGGGACACTGCCACAACCCCTAAATGACAGGAGGCACCAAGAACAATGTTCTCGTCACAAAACCATCGGAACGATTCCAAGATATCCGTGTGATCCTAAAATATTTTTAGTGAAATTTGAGAAGAGAAGAGTCAAAACTCTACGTCAGGATGCCTTACCAGAGCGACGAAGGGACTGAGGAGTAAAAAGAAGTCTTAACTCTCCGATATATATAATTCCTAAATGACTCAAAACATTTTTCTAGACTCAACTCGTCCGCTAATTCGATCAAGCAATGGGGCTCCTAAGGTTGGGGAAGGCTCTGATTACCAACTTGAAACGCCCTCGATGCGGCTATATCTCCCACGTGTTGAAGCATGACTTAGAGGCATAACCGCATTGAAAGCAATGTCGCAAGTGAGGTAATCTTCGCAAACAACCCATGTAATACAATAAGGGAAAAGATACAAAGTTGGCTTACAATCGCCACTTCACACAATTACAGGAATAAAGCATTACAACATCCAAAGACAATCAAGGTCCGACTACGGAATCAAAATAAAAGAAGAACCCCAAATGCGACAAGGTCCCCGTCGACCCCAAATGGGCTCCACTATTGATCAACTAGAACGAAACAACACAAAGAACAAGATCTTCATCGAGCTCCTCCTTGAGCTCGGTTGCGTCATCTGCACGGTATCCTCGGCACCTGCAAGCTGGTTTTGGAAGTATCTGTGAGTCACGGGGACTCAGCAATCTCGCACCCTCGTGATCAAGACTATTTAAGCTTATGGGTAAGGTAAAGGTATGATGTGGAGCTGCAGCAAGCGACTAGCATATATGGTGGCTAACATACGCAAATGAGAGCGAGAAGAGAAGGCAAAGCGCGATCGAGAAACTATGATCAAGAAGTGATCCTAGAACAACCTACGTCAAACATAACTCCAACACCGTGTTCACTTCCCGGACTCCGCCGGAAAGAGACCATCACGGTAACACACGCGGTTGATGTATTTTAATTAAGATCAACTTCAGGTTTTGTACTACCGGACATTAACAAATTACCATCTGCCCATAACCGCGGGCACGGCTTTCGAAAGTTCAAACCCTGCAGGGGTGTCCCAACTTAGCCCATCACAAGCTCTCACGGTCAACGAAGGATATTCCTTCTAGCGGGAAGACCCGATCAGGCTCGGAATCCCGGTTACAAGACATCCTCGACAATGGTAAAACAAGTCCAGCAAGACCACCCGATGCGCCGACATCCCGATAGGAGCTGCACATATCTCGTTCTCAAGGCAACACCGGATAAGCAATCCGTACAACTAAAACCAGCCCTCGAGTTTCCCCGAGGTGGCGCTGCAAGGGGCTCTAGTTTGGACCAACACTTAGACAAGCACTGGCCCGGGGGGGTTAAAATAAAGATGACCCTCGGGATGTGCGACTCCCAAGGGAAAAAGGCTAGGTGGCGAATGGTAAAACCAAGGTTGGGCCTTGCTGGAGGAGTTTTATTCAAAGCGAACTGTCAAGGGGTTCCCATTATAACCCAACCGCGTAAGGAACGCAAAATCCGGGAACATAACACCGATATGACGGAAACTAGGGAGGCAAGAGTGGAACAAAACACCAGGCATAAGGCCGAGCCTTCCACCCTTTACCAAGTATATAGATGCATTAATTAAATAAGAGATATTGTGATATCCCAACAAAATATCCATGTTCCAACATGGAACAAGCTCCAATCTTCACCTGCAACTAACAACGCTATAAGAGGGGCTGAGCAAAGCGGTAACATAGCCAAACAACGGTTTGCTAGGACAAGGTGGTTAGAGGCTTGGCTTCACAATATGGGAGGCATGATAAGCAAGTGGTAGGTATCGCATCATAGGCATAGCAAAAGAGCGAGCAACTAGCAAGCAAAGATAGAAGTGATTTCGAGGGTATGGTCATCTTGCCTGAGATCCCGCAAGGAAGAAGAACGAGTCCATGAAGAAGACAAACGGACGTAGTCGAACGGGTCCTCACATACGCGACGTTACCGGATCCAACCCGAAGAAGAAACACCGGAAAGAAGCACACCACATAGTAAACAAACTTCGCATAAGCATGGCACGATGCGCAAACAAGTATGATGCATGTCCGGTTTAATGAGACATGGCACGGCAAAGTGCACAAGCAACCCTAAAAATTAAGTGGAGCTCAATATGCAATGAGTTGCATATTGACGAAACACCACGACAAGTTATTTAGTTCGATCTCGTTTATGTACCCAACAATATTAAATGTTGTTAGCATGGCAAGAGGGTGAAGAAAATGAAAACTACCTATCTAGTCAAGTTTAAATGAGGCCGGAACAACAAACAACAATTCCGGTAAAACCCCATATGCATATTTTAAGGTTTGGTACTGTTCTGCCCTAAACCATATTTTATATTTATTAAACATGCAAGATGATGTCACCATGTTAAAGTAGGCAAAATTCTACCCCATTCACATATAAAGTTTATTAAATTTGGAGCTACGGTTAAGTAGTTATGAATTAAACCGTTTTAGCATGGCATATGAACAAAGTTACACAAACAGCATTTTAAACATTTCAAACATGCATGAAAGTTGCATATTATTAAACTAGACAAAAATCTCTAATACCTTTGCCTTACTCTCGTGCAATGACAAGTGAATGAACACTCATCTTGAGAATAACACATCTAGCATGGGAAATATTAGCCACCCCTCACCGCTCCGCGAGCGAAACAAACACACAAAACAGAAGTTTATTTTGAAAATGAGAGATGGCACATGCAAATTTGCTTAGAACGGCAAAATAATATCGCATATAGGTAGATATAGTGGACTCACGTGGCAAAACTAGTTTAAAGGATTTTGGATGCACAAGTAGAGGCCATACTAAAATGCCCTCGATGCGGCTATATCTCCCACGTGTCGAAGCACGACTTAGAGGCATAACCGCATTGAAAGCAATGTCGCAAGTGAGGTAATCTTCGCAAACAACCCATGTAATACAATAAGGGAAAAGATACAAAGTTGGCTTACAATCGCCACTTCACACAATTACTTGAATAAAGCATTACAACATCCAAAGACAATCAAGGTCCGACTACGGAACCAAAATAAAAGAAGAACCCCAAATGCGACAAGGTCCCCGATCGACCCCAACTGGGCTCCACTACTGATCAACTAGAACGAAACAACACAAAGAACAAGATCTTCATCGAGCTCCTCCTTGAGCTCGGTTGCGTCATCTGCACGGTATCCTCGGCACCTGCAAGCTGGTTTTGGAAGTATCTGTGAGTCATGGGGACTCAGCAATCTCGCACCCTCACGATCAAGACTATTTAAGCTTATGGGTAAGGTAAAGGTATGATGTGGAGCTGCAGCAAGCGACTAGCATATATGGTGGCTAACATACGCAAATGAGAGCGAGAAGAGAAGGCAAATCGCGATCGAGAAACTATGATCAAGAAGTGATCCTAGAACAACCTACGTCAAACATAACTCCAACACCGTGTTCACTTCCCGGACTCCGCCGGAAAGAGACCATCACGGTAACACACGCGGTTGATGTATTTTAATTAAGATCAACTTCAGGTTTTCTACAACCAGACATTAACAAATTCCCATCTGCCCATAACCGCGATCACGGATTTCGAAAGTTCAAAGCCTGCAGGGGTGTCCCAACTTAGCCCATCACAAGCTCTCACGGTCAACGAAGGATATTCCTTCTAGCGGGAAGACCCGATCAGGCTCGGAATCCCGGTTACAAGACATCCTCGACAATGGTAAAACAAGTCCAGCAAGACCACCCGATGCGCCGACATCCCGATAGGAGCTGCACATATCTCGTTCTCAGGGCAACACCGGATAAGCAATCCGTACAACTAAAACCAGCCCTCGAGTTTCCCCGAGGTGGCGCTGCAAGGGGCTCTAGTTTGGACCAACACTTAGACAAGCACTGGCCCGGGGGGGTTAAAATAAAGATGACCCTCGGGATGTGCGACTCCCAAGGGGAAAAGGCTAGGTGGCAAATGGTAAAACCAAGGTTGGGCCTTGCTGGAGGAGTTTTATTCAAAGTGAATTGTCAAGGGGTTCCCATTATAACCGAACCGCGTAAGGAACGCAAAATCCGGGAACATAACACCGATATGACGGAAACTAGGGAGGCAAGAGTGGAACAAAACACCAGGCATAAGGCCGAGCCTTCCACCCTTTACCAAGTATATAGATGCATTAATTAAATAAGAGATATTGTGATATCCCAACAAAATATCCATGTTCCAACATGGAACAAGCTCCAATCTTCACCTGCAACTAACAACGCTATAAGAGGGGCTGAGCAAAGCGGTAACATAGCCAAACAATGGTTTGCTAAGACAAGGTGGTTAGAGGCTTGGCTTCACAATATGGGAGGCATGATAAGCAAGTGGTAGGTACCGCATCATAGGCATAGCAAAAGAGCGAGCAACTAGCAAGCAAAGATAGAAGTGATTTCGAGGGTATGGTCATCTTGCCTGAGATCCCGCAAGGAAGAAGAACGAGTCCATGAAGAAGACAAACGGACGTAGTCGAACGGGTCCTCACATACGCGACGTTACCGGATCCAACCCGAAGAAGAAACACCGGAAAGAAGCACACCACATAGTAAACAAACTTCGCATAAGCATGGCACGATGCGCAAACAAGTATGATGCATGTCCGGTTTAATGAGACATGGCATGGCAAAGTGCACAAGCAACCCTACAAATTAAGTGGAGCTCAATATGCAATGAGTTGCATATTGACGAAACACTACGACAAGTTATTTAGTTCGATCTCGTTTATGTACCCAACAATATTAAATGTTGTTAGCATGGCAAGAGGGTGAAGCAAATGAAAACTACCTATCTAGTCTAGTTTAAATGAGGCCGGAACAACAAACAACAATTCCGGTAAAACCCCATATGCATATTTTAAGGTTTGGTACTGTTCTTCCCTAAACCATATTTTATAGTTATTAAACATGCAAGATGATGTCACCATGTTAAACTAGGAAAAATTCTACCCCATTCACATATAAATTTTATTAAATTTGGAGCTACGGTTAATTAGTTATGAATTAAACCGTTTTAGAATGGCATAAGAACAAAGTTACACAAACAGCATTTTAAACATTTCAAACATGCATGAAAGTTGCATATTATTAAACTAGACAAAAATCTAAGCAACTTTCATATATAATTTATTTCGATCCGATGCACGGTTGTGAAGTTATTAAATGCATGATCAATAAGGGCTTTTCTGTAAAATAACAATCCTGTGAAAAAATAGCTAAATTCGCAGCAACGGGAAAAAGAACTATGGGCCGAAACTTCCTGGCCCAACAGGAACAGGAGAGGGGGTTGGGCGCTGCTCACTTTGGGCCCTGGCCCAGTTCGCTGGATGAGGCGGGGCAGGCCGCGAAGGGGCGCGCTGGGCCTCGCTAGAGTAGGCTGCGGTCAACACGACAGCACGCAGCACTCTGCTCCTCTCGATGCAGGGGAAAGAAGAGGACGCAGCGCGGGGAAGAAGAGGATGCAGTGCGGACTCGAGCGACAGCTGGCTCCCAGGAAAGCCGGCGAGGTGCAGACGGTGTGGATCCGGCTGGCTGGCGCCGGATCCAGGCAACGACGGCGCGGGTGAAGCTCAGGGTGGCGTCAATTCCCTGCTGCGGCAAGTTCAGGAGAGAGAGACGTGAGAGAGAGCAAACTCATGGAAGAGGGAAGGAAAGCAGGGACACAGCCTTGGTTCGAGGAGCTCGTCTCCATGGATGGAGGAAACGAGGAGGCGCACGGGTGAGTCCCTGGCATCCACGGCGGCGTCGAGGAAGGCCGGCACTGCAAGAGCGCCAGGCTCCTCTTTCTGTTCGGGAACGGAGGCGGCTGCGGGCACTGCAGCGTTGTCGGAGGAGATGCAGGCGTCGAGGAAGGTACGGGACGGGGATGCCCGCGTGGAGAGGAGCGCTCGGGCGCGGCTGCTGCTTGGGGCAACGAAGAGGAACTCCTCTCCTCGTGGAACTCCTGGATGAGGGGGCGACAGGAGCACGGGCGCGGGCCGTCTGCTCGTCGGAAGCAGAGCAGCAGCGGCGCTGAACGGGAAGGCGGCAGCGGGGTCCGGTGGAGGCGTGCACAGGAGGAGCTCAGGAAGGGCGCCATGACGCTGATGTGCTCCAGTGTGAGGAGGCAGAGGGCGGGGTGATGCTGCTGTTGTCACCGACGGCGATGAGCTCCGGCTCGAGGAGAAGGCCGAAGCACTTGGGGACAGAAGGGAGGGCGCGCGAGGGTGGCTGCGATGGTTGGTTGGGTACGAAAAACAAGGTGAAGGTGGCGGCGGGATTTGGTGGGGATCTGGATTGGGAGGAGTTGGTGAATCGAGAGGGGAGCGAGCTGTGCAATGGTTGGTTTGGAGCGGATCCCGATGGGAGAAGTGGGTGGCGGCGCAGCGACGGGACAGGAGGAGGATTTCTAGGGTTTTCCAGATTAGGTATGGGATGGACTATATATATAGTGGAAGGAGGATGATTTGGATCATCTGAGAATAAATAGCTAGGGAGTCCAAATAATAAAACGGTGATATTTTGTAGACGTTTGGTGATGATCCGGATCCAACGGTGACGACTGCCCGGGTCGGGTCCGAGACAATTTCGGACGCACACGTGAGGGGTTCGATGCACTGTGCCGAGAGTGTTTCGGACCGTGTGATCGCATCGGACAACTCCGGAAGCGAAGAGGGGAAGGTGGATGGACTAGGTGGGCTGTGGCGAGACTGCGAGGGGGAGAAGAGAGAGAGAGGGCCCGGCATCTGTTTCCGGAGACCGAAAACGTCCAACGTTAGACCGGCTATAATGCCGCTATAGTTAATCGTTGGGGCGTCAAACGAACTCCGAATGCGATGAAACTTGACAGGCGGTCTATCTACACTATAATAAGACCACACGCCAACTTTCATCCCATTCCGAGAACATTTTCCAGCCACTTATAAAATACTATTTCGGACATGCCGCGGGCGCGTGCAAATGTGTCTGGGCTCAGAACGGACAACGGACGGAACTGGGAGACCCGGACTAATGCAAGTTTCGAAAACATGATGATTCAATGCAGATGATGACATGGAAAGATGCAACACGAAAGCAAATGACATGGCAACGACAGCGAATAACTGGAGAACACCTGGCACATCGGTCTCGGGGCGTCACGCATACTTAGTGCAAAATGAAGGCTAGCAAAAGATTGGGAAGTGACCAACCAAGAACCAAATAATCTCATAAGCAAGCATTAAGCATAATTAACACCAAATAATGCACCACAAGTAGGATATAATTTCATTGCATGATTATTGACTTTCATGCATGCATAGGGAATCACAAACCTTAACACCAATATTGCTACTAGAGCACAATTACTGATCAACATAACTCACATATCACATCATCATATCTCAAAACCATTACTAAGAATCAAGTTTATTTTGTCCAATGATCTTCATGACATTTTCTTTACTTTATCCTTCTTGGATATCTATCACTTTGGCACTAATTTTCACGAGTTTCTTTTCATAATCTCAACCAAATATAAGTGAAGAACATGAGCATAACAAATTTTCTTTCTCTCAAAATAATTTAAGTGAAGCAAGAGAGAATTTCTTCAAAATTTTACTAACTCTCAAATAAATCTAAGTGAAGCAAGAGAGCATTTATTCAAAAATAACAAAGCACACCGTGCTCAAAAAAATAAGTGAAGCACTAGAGCAAGTCCTAGCTCATAAAAGATTTAAGTGAAGCATAGAGAGCAATTTTAACAAGCCATGACATAATTTTGGCTCTCTCAAATAGGTGTGTCCAGCAAGGATTATTAACTTAAAACACACAAAAAACAAGCAAATACACATATAATACAAGACTCTCCAAGCAAAACACATATCATGTGACGAATAAAAATATAGTCTCGAGTAAAATAACGACAGTTGTTGGAAGAAAGCGGGGATGCCACTCAGGGGCATCCCCAAGCTTAGTTGGTTGCTCATTCTTGAATAATAGCTTGGGATGCTGGGGCATCCCCAAGCTTAGGCTCTTACATCTTTCCTTCATCCATCGTAAGATAACCCAAAACTTGGAAACTTCAATCACACAAAACTCAACAAAGCCTTCGTGAGATCCGTTAGTATAAGAATAATAAACCACTACTATAAGTGCTGTATAAAACCAATTCTTATTTTGTTTTTGTATTATATCTACTGTATTACAACTTTTATATGGCAAAAACTCATCAAAGAACACCATAGGGCCATCAAAATAAGCAAACAACACACAAAAAACAGAATCTGTCAAAACAGAACAGTCTGTAACAATCCGACTATTTCGAATACTTCTGTAACTCAAAAAACTCTGAAAAATTAGGACGGGCTGAGAAATTTGTATATTGATCTACCGCAAGTCGAATGGGTATTTTATCGCTCTCTGGTAAAAAAAATTAAAATTAATTTCGTGAGCGCAAACTTTCTGTTTTTTCAGCAAGATTAAACAACTGTTGCCCAAGAAGATCCTAAAGGCTTTACTTGGCACAAACACTAACTAAAACACAAAAAACACAATTATAACAGTAGCATAATTGTGCTAACACTCAAGAACATAAAGCAAAAAGCAAAAATAAATTTTATTCATTGGGTTGCCTCCCAACAAGCGCTATAGTTTTACGCCCTTAGCTAGGCATAAAGCAAAGATCTAAGTTTTGTCATCTTTGGTTCGAGATCCATAAGATGCCCTCATGATTGATTCATAGGGTGGCTTAATTCTAATTCTAGGAAAGTGTTCCATACCCTTCCTCAAAGGAAATTGGAACTTAATATTGCCTTCTTTCATATCAATCACGGCATCGATAGTGCGTAAAAACGGTCTACCAAGAATAATTGGACAAGAAGGATTGCAATCAATATCAAGAACAATGAATCTATGGGCACATAATTCCTATTTTCAAGAATAAGAACAACATTAATCCTTCCCATAGGCTTTTTAATAGTATAATCCTCCAAGTGCAAATTCAAGGAACATTCTTCAAGGTTGGTAAGACCAAGCACATCACATAAATATTTCGGAATTGTGGAAACACTAGCACCCAAGTCACACAAAGAAAAACACTCATAATTTTTAATCTTGACTTTGATAGTAGGTTCCCACTCATCATACAATTTTCTAGGAATTGAAACTTCTAATTGCAATTTTTCTTCAAAATCTTTCATCATAGCATCAACAATATGTTTAGGAAAAGCTTTATTTTATTCATAAGCATGGGATGAATTTATCATGGATTGCAACAAAGAAATACAATCAATCAAAGAGCAACTATCATAATTAAATTCTTTGTAATACAAAATAGTGGGTGCATCACTAAATAAAGTTTTGACCTCTCCAAACCCACTTTCATCAATTTTCTCAACAAGATTTTCACCCTCTGAAATATTGGGACGCCTTCTACCTAAAGTTGACTCTTCTCCAGTCCCTTTTTCATCATTATTAACTTTAGTAAACAAGGTATCAATAGAAGAAACACCAATCATTTTAAGATCTTCATCACTTTTATCCTCTAATGAGATTGGTTTAGCGGCCATTTGATTCACTAAGGTAGCTTGTGCATCGGATATTTTTCCTAACAAACTTTCAGCAAAAGCATACTTAGATTGGAGGTTGCAAACTTCTCTACTAATATCATCAAGTTGTTTCGTAATAGCATCTAGCACAACGGAGTGCTCCTTTAGTTCTTTAGGAAAATACTTATTATGCTCAAATTGTGTAGTCATATACTCCATAGTACTTTTATTAATTTCATGCAAAATATTGGGTAAGTAACATCATAATATTTTCTTTGAGGCATTATGACTACGCGAACAAGAACGCACACAAAAATAGATCCGGCAGGAAGACGACGAACGGAAAAAGAGAGGCGAATAAAACGACAAATTTGTGTGTAGTGGGGGAGAGGGAAACAAGAGGCAAATGGCAAATAATGTAAATTGCAAGGAGATGAGATTTATGATTAGGAACCTAGTTTATGTTGAAGATCCCCCCGGCAACGGCGCCAGAAATTCTCCTTGATGGCAGCTGGAACTACGTCGGTATTTCCCCGGAGAGGGAGGGATGATGTAGCACAACGACGGTAGAGTATTTCACTCAGTTATGAAACCAAGGTATTGAACTAGTAGGAGAACCAAGAAACAGAATGTAAACAGCACCTGCACACAAATAACAAGACCTCGCAACCCGACGTGTTAAAGGGGTTGTCAATCCCTTTCGGGTAGCGGCGCCAGAAATTGGCGAGTTGACGGGAGAAAGGTTGTAATAGATTGATAGATCAAACGCCAAATAAAATAAATTGCAGAAAGTTATTTTTGGATTTTTGGTTTAATAGATCTGAAAATAAAAGCAAGGAAAAAGTGGACCGCAAAGGCAAATAAATGAGAAATAAGACCCGGGGGCCGTAGGTTTCACTAGTGGCTTCTCTCGAGAAAAATAGCAAACGGTGGGTGAACAAATTATTGTTGGGCAATTGATAGAACTTCAAATAATTATGACAATATCCAATGATCATTACATAGGCATCACGTCCAAGATTAGTAGACCGACTCCTGCCTGCATCTACTACTATTACTCCACACATCGATTGTCGGTGTCAAAACCGGCAGATCTTGGGTAGGAGGTCCCGAACTGTGCCTCTAAGGTTTGATGGTAACATGAGACAAGGGACACGATGTTTTACCCAGGTTTGGGCCCTCTCAATGGAGGTAATACCCTACGTCCTGCTTGATTGACTTTGATGAGTATAGGGGTTACAAGAGATGATCTACCACGAGATCGTAATGGCTAAACCCTAACTGTCTAGCTTGTATGATTATGATTGCCTCTACGGACTAAACCCTCCGGTTTATATAGACACCGGAGGGGGCTAGGGCTGTACAAAGTCGGTTTACAGAGAAAGGAATATTCATATCCGCACGCTAAGCTTGCCTTACACGCCAAGGAGAGTCCCATCCGGACATGTGAGAAAATCTTCTGTCTTGTATCTTTACGTCCCATTAGTCCGGCCCATGTCATATAGCCCGGACGCCCGAGGACCCCTTAATCCAGGACTCCCTCAGTAGCCCCCGAACTAGGCTTCAATGACGGTGTGTTTGGCGCATAGGTTGTCTTCGACATTGCAAGGCGGGTTCCTCCTCCGAATACTTCAAAGCATCTGACCCGAAGAGTTATATTCGGCTATTCATTTAATGTAATACCCTTTGGCTCCCGCGCCTCCGTCTCTTCTGCTTCCACGTGTCGAACGAATACAGAAGGTTAGAGTATTTTTTGCACATAACACCCTGGCCATAAAAAACTTCTATATAAAGGGATTGGATCTTAGATGCCATTCCACACCAGGCAGAAAATCCTTAGAGCTCGCTAGGAGAAACCACTCAAACATGGATAGCGCTCTGAAAAAGGCGATTGGGAGAGATGCTCAGTATCCCATGCCCAGCTGTCCAAGCTCCAGGCTACCTTCCCCCTGCAGATCTAATCCCAGTGCAGGCGGGATTAACTTCTTTTACGGGCGAAGCCTTGGCGGAAAAATTCCTGAATCCTTCAAAAGGGGAGTGATGTCTACCACAAAACCTTCTTCTTGTAGACTTTATTGGGCCTCCAAGTGCAGAGGTTTGTAGGACAGTAGCAAATTTCCCTCAAGTGGATGACCTAAGGTTTATCAATCCATAGGAGGCGTAGGATGAAGATGGTCTCTCTCAAGCAACCCTGCAACCAAATAACAAAGAGCCTCTTTTCTCCCCAACACACCCAATACAATGGTAAATTGTATAGGTGCACTAGTTCGGCGAAGAGATGGTGATACAAGTGCAATATGGATGGTAGATAAAGGTTTTTGTAATCTGAAAATATAAAAACAGCAAGGTGCCTAATGGTAAAAGTGAGCGTAAACGGTATTGCAATGCTAGGAAACAAGGCCTAGGGTTCATACTTTCACTAGTGCAAGTTCTCTCACAATAATAAGATAATTGGATCACATAACTATCCCTCAACATGCAACAAAGAGTCACTCCAAAGTCACTAATAGCAGAGAACAAACGAAGAGATTATGGTAGGGTACGAAACCACCTCAAAGTTATTCTTTCTTATCGATCTATGCAAGAGTCCGTAGTAAAATAACATGAAGCTATTCTTTCCGTTCAATCTATCCTAGAGTTCGTACTAGAATAACACCTTAAGACACAAATCAATCACAACCCTAATGTCACCTAGATACTCCAATGTCACTTCATGTATCCGCGGGTATGATTATATGATATGCATCACACAATCTCAGATTCATCTATTAAAACCAACACAAAGTACTTCAAAGAGTGCCCCAAAGATTCTGCCGCAGATTCAAGACGAAAACGTGTGCCAACCCCTATGCATAGGTTCATGGGCGGAACCAGCAAGTTGATCACCAAAACATACATCAAGTGGATCAATAGAATACCCCATTGCCACCATGGGTATCCCATGCAAGACATACATCAAGTGTTCTCAAATCCTTAAAGACACAATCTGATAAGATAACTTCAAAGGGAAAACTCAATACATTACAAGAGAGTAGAGGGGGAGAAACATCATAAGATCCAACTATAATAGCAAAGCTCGCGATACATCAAGATCGTATCACCTCAAGAACACGAGAGAGAGAGAGAGAGAGATCAAACACATAGCTACTGGTACATACCCTCAGCCCCGAGGGAGAACTACTCCCTCCTCATCATGGAGAGCACCGGGATGATGAAGATGGCCACCAGAGAGGGATTCCCCCTCCGGTAGGGTGCCGGAACGGGTCTAGATTGGTTTTCGGTGGCTATGGAGGCTTCTGGCAGCGGAACTCCTGATCTATTGTGTTCCCCGAAGTTTTTAGGGTATATGGGTATATATGGGAGTAAGAAGTATGTCGGTGGACCTCCGGGCTGTCCACGAGGCAGGGGGCGCGCCCAGGGGGTGTGCGCCCCCCCCTCGTAGGCAGCCCGGGAGTCTCCTGGTCCAACTCTGATACTCCGTGGGCTTCTTCTGCTCCAATAATAAGTTCCATGAAGTTTCAGGTCAATTGGACTCCGTTTGATTTTCCTTTTCTGCGATACTCTAAAACAAGGAAAAAACTGAAACTGGCACTGGGCGCTAGGTTAATAGGTTAGTCCCAAAAATCATATAAAATAGCATATAAATGCATATAAAACATCCAAGGTTGATAATAAAATAGCATGGAACAATAAAAAATTATAGATACGTTGGAGACGTATCAGCATCCCCATGCTTAACTCCTGCTCGTCCTCGAGTAGTTAAATGATAAAAATAGAATTTTTGATGTGGAATGCTACCTAACATATTTCTCTAAGTAATTCTCTTTATTGTGGCATGAATGTTCGGATCCATAAGATTCAATACAAAAGTTTAATATTGACATAAAAATAATAATACTTCAAGCATACTAACAAAGCAATTATGTCTTCTCAAAATGACATGGCCAAAGAAAGCTATTCCTTCAAAATCATATAGTCTAGCTAAGCTCCATCTTCACCACACAAAATATTTAAATCATGCACAACCCCGATGACAAGCCAAGCAATTGTTTCATACTTTTGATGTTCTCAAACTTTTTCAATCTTCACGCAATACATGAGCGTGAGCCATGGACATAGCACTATAGGTGGAATAGAATGGTGGTTGTGGAGAAGACAAAAAGGAGAAGATAGTCTCATATCAACTAGGTGTATCAATGGGCTATGGAGATGCCCATCAATAGATATCAATGTGAGTGAGTAGGGATTGCCATGCAACGGATGCACTAGAGCTATAAATGTATGAAAGCTCAACAAAAGAAACTAGTGGGTGTGCATCCAACTCGCTTTCTCACGAAGACCTAGGGCATTTTGAGGAAGCCCATCATTGGAATATACAAGACAAGTTCTATAATGAAAGATTCCCACTAGTATATGAAAGTGACAACATAGGAGACTCTTTATCATGAAGATCATTGTGCTACTTTGAAGCACAAGTGTGGTAAAATGATAGTAGCATTGCCCCTTCTCTCTTTTTCTCTCTTTTTTATTTTTTTTATTTGGGCCTTCTCCTTTTTTATGGCCTCTTTTTTTTAGTCCGGAGTCTCATCCCGACTTGTGGGGGAATCACACTCTCCATCATCCTTTCCTCACTGGGACAATGCTCTAATAATGATGATCATCACACTTTTATTTACTTACAACTCAAGAATTACAACTCGATACTTAGAACACGATATGACTCTATATGAATGCCTCCGGCAGTGTACCGGGATGTGCAATGACTCATGAGTGACATGTTTGAAAGAATTATTAACGGTGGCTTTGCCACAAATACAATGTCAACTACATGATCATGCAAATCAATATGACAATGATGGAGTGTGTCATAGTAAACGAAACGGTGGAAAGTTGCATCGCAATATATCTTGGAATGGCTATGGAAATGCAATAATAGGTAGGTATGGTGGCTGTTTTGAGGAAGGTGTATGGTGGGTTTATGGTACCGGCGAAAGTTGTGCGGAACTAGAGAGGCTAGCAATGGTGGAAGGGTGAGAGTGTGTATAATCCATGGACTCAACATTAGTCATAAAGAACTCACATACTTATTGCAAAAATCTATTAGTTATCGAAACAAAGTACTACGCGCATGCTCCTAGGGGGATAGATTGGTAGGAAAAGACCATCGCTCGTCCCCGACCGCCACTCATAAGGAAGACAATCAATAAATAAATCATGCTCCGACTTCATCACATAACGGTTCACCATACGTGCATGCTACGGGAATCACAAACTTTAACACAAGTATTTCTAAACTTCACAACTACTCACTAGCGTGACTCTAATATTACCATCCTCATATCTCAAAAGAATCATCAAGTATCAAACTTCTCATGGTATTCAATGCACTTTATATGAAAGTTTTTATTATATCCCTCTTGGTTGCCCATCATATTAGGACTAAATTCTTAACCAAAGAAAATTACCATGCTGTTTTGGACTCTTAAAATAATATAAGTGACGCATGAGAGTTCATTTATTTCTATAAAATAAAACCACCACCGTGCTCTAAAAATATATAAGTGAAGCACTAGAGCAAATGACAAACTACTCCGAAAGATATAAGTGAAGATCAATGAGTAGTCGAATAATTATGCAACTATGTGAAGACTCTCTAACATTTAAGAATTTTAGATCTTGATACTTTATTCAAACAGAAATAAAAACAAAATAAAATTAATTGATTCTTTGTAAAACACATATCATGTGGTGAATAAAAATATAGCTCCAAGTAAAGTTACCGATGAACGAAGACGAAAGAGGGGATGTCTTCTAGGGCATCCCCAAGCTTAGGCTCTTGGTTGTCCTTTAATATTTCCTTGGGGTGCCTTGGGCATCCCCAAGCTTAGGCTCTTGCCACTCCTTATTCCATAATCCATCAAATCTTTACCCAAAACTTGAAAACTTCAAAACACAAAACTTAACAGAAAACTCATAAGCTCTGTTAGTATAAGAAAATAAATCACCACTTAGGTACTGTTGTGAACTCATTCTAAATTCATATTGGTGCAATATCTACTTTATTCCAACTTCTCTATGGTTCATACCCTCCGATACTACTCATAGATTCATCAAAATAAGCAAACAACACATAGAAAACAGAATCTGTCAAATACAGAACAGATTGTAGTAATCTGGATAAAACGTATACTTCTCGAACCCCAAAAGTTCTAAAATAAATTTCTGGACGTGAGGAATTTATATATTAATCATCTGCAAAAATAATTAACTAAATATCACTCTCTAATAAAAATGGCAGCAATTCTCGTGAGCGCTAAAGTTTCTGTTTTTTACAGCAAGATCAACAAGACTTTCCCCAAGTCTTCCCAACGGTTCTACTTGGCACAAAAACTAACTAAGACATAAAAACTCAATCATAACAGAGGATAGATAAATTATTTATTACTAAACAGGAGCAAAAATCAAGGAACAAAAATAAAGTTGGGTTGCCTCTCAACATGCGCTATCGTTTAACACCCCTAGCTAGGCATGATGATTTCAATGATGCTCACATAAAAGATAAGAATTGTAACATAAAGAGGGCATCATGATGAATATGACTAGCACATTTAAGCCTAACCCACTTCCTATGCATAGGGATTTTGTGAGCAAACAACTTATGAGAACAAGAATCAACTTGCATAGGAAGTTAAAACAAGCATAACTTCATAACTTTAAGCACATAGAGAGGAAACTTGATATTATTGCAATTCCTACAAGCATATATTCCTCCATCATAATAATTTTCAGTAGCATCATGAATTAATTCAACAATATAACCAGCACCTAAAGAATTCTTTTCATGATCTACAAGCATAGAAATTTTATTACTCTCCACAGAAGCAAAATTCTTCTCATTCGGAATAGTGGGAGTATCATAAGAGACTCGAATACTAGAAATTGTTTCCACATTAAAAGAGTAATGTTCAGAAAAAGGGTAATCATAATCATGACAAGTTTTATAAATATTATCATCACTACTTTTTATAGCATAAGTGTCATCACAATAATCATCATAAGTAGCAAGTTTGTTCTCATCATAATCAATTGAAACCTCTTCCAAGATAGTGGAACATTACTAAATAAAGTCATGACCTCTCCAAATCCACTTTCAACAATATAATCATGATAAGTTGGAGGCATGCTATCATCATTATAAATTTGCATATCAAAACCTGGGAGACTAAAAATATCATATTCATTAAACGTAGCATCTCCAAGCTTGGGACAAACATTAATTGCAGCAAATATATTCTCAAAAACATCATCTTCATCAAACATAGCGTTCCCAAGCTTGGGCCTTTTCATATCATAAGCATAATCACTCTCATCATCAATAGTATGGATAGCACCGATAGTATAGCAATTATCATCATCACAATGAGTAATAGGAGCAACATTATTTGGGAGAGATACCTTTCTAACTTTGCTTCTCCGTCTTTTCTTTTTCTTCTGCACATCATGTGTGGGTTTAATATTCTTTTTGGAGCTCCTTATTAATGAGATTGGTTGAATAGAAGGCTCCTCCTCGTTACCTGATTCATCATAAGAAATAATAGGAGGATATTGGGAAGCCTCTTCCCTTTCATTAGTATTCTCTTCATCCTCTATTTGTTTTATTTTCTTTATGTAATTGGCAATATAAGGGTTTTCAATGCAATTCACCGCACAATACATATAAATTTCCTCTAGATCAAAATCAAGAAATTTATCGAGATTAAATTTTGGAATACCCTCAGTTATACGTTTCATTTCTTCATAACCCAAAAGAAGACTAAGCTCTTTATGATGCTCAAGGGATAATCAAGTTATCACAATTTTTGGACACGACTTGATCATGAAACAAATAGCATTGGAGCTTTAGATCACCATGTTCATTGCAAAGTTCACAAGGATAGCGATAAATATTGAATCTTTCAGCACAAACATCTAGCCTTTCTTGCAACAATTTAGTTTCTAAATGCTTATGCCTCTTGCAATATCTATCTTCCCTATTTGGTGTGTACTTGCAAACCCAATGCACTCCACAAAAATTGACGTGTTTATAGGAGATATTTTCATCATAACTAGTGCAATCATCATTAGTACTATGGATATTCAAGGAGTTCATACTAACAACACTGCAATCATGCTCATCATTCAAAGATTTAGTGCCAAACATTTTAATGTATTCTTCTTCTAACACTTTGGCACAATTTTCCTTTCCATCATACTGACGAAAGATATTAGAAAGATCAAGCGTATGAGGCAAACTTAATTCCATTTTTTCGTAATTTTCTTTTATAAACTAAACTAGTGCTAAAACAAGAAACAAAAAGATTCGATTGCAAGATCTAAAGATATACCTTCAAGTGCTAACCTCCCTGGCAACAGCGCTAGAAAAGAGCTTGATGTCTACTACACAACCTTCTTCTTGTAGACATTGTTGGGCCTCCAAGTGCAAAGGTTTGTAGGACAGTAGCAAATTTCCCTCAAGTGGATGACCTAAGGTTTATCAATCCGTAGGAGGCATAGGATGACGATGGTCTCTCTCAAGCAACCCTGCAACCAAATAACAAAGAGTCTCTTGTGTCCCTGAGGGAGTCCTGGATTAGGGGGTGTCCGGATGGCCGGACTATACCTTCAGCCGGACTCCTGGACTATGAAGATACAAGATTGAAGACTTCGTCCCGCGTCCGGAAGGGACTTTCCTTGACGTGGAAGGCAAGCTTGGCAATACGAATATGTAGATCTCCTACCATTGTAACCGACTTTCTGTAACCCTAACCCTCTCCGGTGTCTATATAAACCGGAGGGTTTTAGTCCGTAGGACAACATACAAAACAATCATACCATAGGCTAGCTTCTAGGGTTTAGCCTCTCCGATCTCGTGGTAGATCTACTCTTGTGCTACCCATATCATCAATATTAATCAAGCAGGACGTAGGGTTTTACCTCCATCAAGAGGGCCTGAACCTGGGTAAAACTTCGTGTCCCTTGCCTCCTGTTACCATCCGGCCTAGACGCACAGTTCGGGACCCCCTACCCGAGATCCGCCGATTTTGACACCGACATTGGTGCTTTCATTGAGAGTTCCTCTGTGTCGTCGCCATCAGGAAGGATGCCTCGCCCCATCTTTAAAGACGGCACCGTTGCTAAGGGAGCTTTGGCTGTCGGCCAAACCCTCCGGCTAGGTGGTTTTCTTATGACCGCCTGTTCGGCTTCTGCGCCGACGATGACCTCTCGAGCCATCGAAAACAATCTTCATGTCAGCTCGGAACTAACCGAGCAGTTAGATCCAATGGAGCTCTCCTCCATAAACGAGCTCTTGGATCGCATCGCCGCCCCGGGAGGCGCTACGGATTATGACCAAATTGGGCCTAACCCCGATCTGAGAGAGATTAACTCTCCCCAAGTCACCCATCACGTTGCCGTGGTAGAGGGACAGTGCGGCGACCCTTCATCTATCTTAAGGACTAGCTACGTCCGGATTCCCGATCCCTCCAAGACGGATACCCGCAGAGGGGAGGATATCACTCAAGACCTGAACTTAGAGTCAGGCGACGGGCTGGATTCATTGGACAACATCCAGGAATCCAAATTTTCGAGTTCGGAAATCCCTCGGCCTCTGAGCCTTAGATTGGGTGAGGCTTCGGATTTAATTCCACCCACCCACCCGAACATAAGTGATCTATCCCAAATCAGGCAAGAGCCCGAAGAAACAGTACATCATTACTGGGCCAGATTCCTCCTGGTTAGGAACAGGACAAGGGACTACCGCGAGGAAGACACAATCTCAATCTTCTGCAATAATTGCACGGACAAGGTAATCCTCAATGCCATAAGTCGTCGTGATATCACACGCTTCGCTGACTTGGCGTCCATTGTACAGAAGTACTGTGCGATGGAAAGCGCCCGGAAAACCGAAATAAAATTTTGGGACGATCTGGCCTTGAATACAAACCCAGTCCGAAATAAAAGGGTGCATCATCGCCAGACACCCGGGTCAAACACCAAAAAGCAAAAACCCTCTACAGGGCATGGAACCGTACTGGAAGGATGGCTTAATGGACCCTGTAAAATTCATAGTACAGAGGACGCCACACCAACTCACAGCCTTAGAGCATGTTGGATACTCCGGCAGGTGGCCAAAATTGGCGAAGATCTCCTAATTCCGGAGGCCACAGAAAGCCACCCCAGAGACACCAATACGGTATTAACAGTCTTTGAGACTTTCGCATCAAATAATATGCGAAAAAGGACACTCCACAGCCTTGCTGAAGTCTACCAAGTAGCAACAATAAACCCATGGAGTGACACAGCTATTACCTTTAACGCCAGTGATGAACCTAAATTCTGAACAGCCCGAGCACCAGCCGCATTGGTCCTCAGTCCAATAGTGGACGAATTTCGTCTTACCAAGGTACTCATGGACGGCGGCAGCGGATTGAACCTCATTTATGAGGAAACCCTTCAAAAAATGGAAATAGACTGGAACCGCATTGAGCGAAGCAGCACAACCATTAGAGGAATAATCCCCAGTTGGGAAGCGCGCTGTACAGGAAAAATCACACTAGATGTGGTGTTCGGCACACCAGATAATTACAGGTCTGAAGAGGTCACGTTCCATGTGGCTCCATTCAGCAGCGGTTATCACGCTCTGCTAGGGCGGGAAGCGTTTACAATCTTCCAAGCAATACCCCATTACGGGTACATGAAGCTCAAGATGCCCGGGCCTAACGGGATCATCACTCTCGCTAGTGATACGGACATAGCACTCCGCACCGAAAACAAGATAGCCGCACTGGCCCTCGAGGCACTATCCGAAGCCCTAGCGGCTGAGGAACTGACTGCGCTGCGCTCCATGGTGAATAGGGACGATGTGGTACTCGACAAAAGATCCAAGTCCACCTCCTTTAAACCGGCGGACGAAATAGTCAAATTCTAGGTCCATCCAACGGACCCCAATAAAACAGCTTCCATCAGGGCACAGTTAAACCCTGATGTAGACGCCACACTGCAAGAGTTCCTACGAGGGAACTGGGACATTTTCTCCTGGCACCCTTCAGACATGCCAGGAATCCCACGCAGGCTGGCCGAGCACAGCTTAAATATCCTAAAAGGATTCAAACCTGTCAAACAAGCTCTTCGGCATTTTTCCGAACCCAAGAGACAGGCCATGGGAGAGGAGCTAGCAAAGCTATTGGAGGCCGGATTCATCAGAGATATAAAATATCCGGACTGGCTAGCAAACCTGGTGATGGTACCAAAGAAGGACAAATCCTGGCGCCTGTGCGTTGATTTTAAAGACCTTAACAAGGCTTGCCCAAAGGATCCCTTCCCCCTCCCCCGCATCGATCAATTTATCGACGCTACCGCAGGACACGATTCATTGTGTTTCCTCGACGCATATTCCGGCTACCATGAAATCAAGATGGCAGAATCAGACCAAGCCGCAACGGCATTTATCACACCATACTGCCCATTCTGCTTCAACACAATGCCCTTCAGGCTCAAAAACACCGGCGCAACATATCAGCGCATGATTCAGACATGTCTGGAAAACCAGATCGGCAAAACAGTGGAGGCATATGTAGATGATGTGGTTGTCAAAACAAGACATGTCGAGTCTCTAGTAGACGACTTGAGGCTCACATTTGATAACCTCCGAACATACGACATCAAGCTCAACCCGGAAAAATGCGTTTTCGGCGTCCCAGCCGGAAAGCTCTTGGGCTTCATTGTCTCCGGTAGAGGAATTGAAGCAAACCCAGCCAAGATCCGAGCTCTGTCAAAATTGGATATCCCAAAGGACCTCAAACAAATACAAAAGTTAACCGGATGCGTGGCGGCTCTAAGCCGCTTTATCTCCCGCTTGGGAGAAAAGGCCCTACCCCTTTACCGCCTCCTCCGGCGCACCGAACACTTTGAATGGACAGATGCAGCCACGGCCAGACTCGACGAAATAAAAGCCATATTGGCAACAAACCTAGTCCTGGCCGCGCCAAACATTGGCGAACCAATGCTATTGTACATTGCAGCAACACATCAGGTTGTAAGCGCAGTGCTCGTCGTCGAACGAGAAACGGACGGACACAAATTCCCCCTTCAAAAGCCATTCTATTATGTGTCCACTGTCCTCACTCCGTGCAAATCACGGTACCTGCATTATCAAAAGATTGCTTAAGCGGTATTCATGGCATCCTGGAAGCTACAACACTACTTTCAAGAATGTTCAATAACAGTAGCCTCGGAAGTACCACTTAACGATATTATAAACAACCGTGATGCAACAGGCCGGATTGCAAAATGGGCCATTGAGCTCCTCCCGTTCGACATAACTTATAAGCCATGATGAGCCATCAAGTCACATGTTTCGTCCGACTTTGTCGCAGAATGGACGGAGGCCGAACTCCCTAAAGAGTATGGCACATATTCAAATTGGATCATGCATTTCGACATATCCAAGATGTTGGCCGAACTAGGGGCTGGCATCGTTTTGACGTCCCCCACAGGAGACACAGTTCAATACGTACTCCAGATTATGTACACAGACTCCAATGCAGCCGAATATGAGGCCCTTTTACATGGTCTCCGGATGGCAGTATCCATGGGCATTCAACGCGTAGAGGTGCGCGGGGACTCGAACCTTGCAATATCCCAAATAAATGGAGACTTCGATGCCAAGGATCCAAAAATGGCAGCTTACCGCAACACCGTCCTAAAAATATCAGCTCGGTTCGAAGGGCTTGAATTTCACCATATAGCCCGGGAAAATAATCAGGCGACAGATGTCCTGGCACGCATCAGCGCAAAACGCGATGTAGTCCCCTCAACATCTTCTTGGAAAGGCTGTTCAAGCCATCCGTAGTATGGGAAGGGGAGCCGAACAATAACAGCCCGGACCCAACCGCACTGCCCGACACCGAACATTCTGACACAATCGGAGGCTCTGCCAATGAAATAACACCTTCAGCCCACGTAATAATGGCCGTCATCGCCCCGTGGACAGAACCATTCCTCGCCTACCTTACTAGGCAGGACCTCCCCGAGGACCAAAATGAGGCACGCTGCATAGTCCGGTGATCCAAAGCCTACAAAGTCCACGAGGGAGAGCTTTATAAGAAAAGCACTACCAGAGTCCTTCAAAGGTGCATCTCTGAAGAGGAAGGGCGGAACCTCCTGGTTGAAATTCATGCCGGACTCGGCGGTCATCACACTGCAGCTCGGTCCCTTGTAAGCAAGGCCTTCCGTATAGGCTTTTATTGGCCGACGGCCCGGGCAGATGCCCAGAACTTAGTCCAACGATGCCTCGGTTGCCAGCTCTTTGCAAACCAAAGCCATATGCCACCCACCGCCCTCCAAACTATCCCCATCACTTGGCCCTTCGCGGTCTGGGGGCTTGACATGGTTGGACCCCTTAAAGGTGGAACCCACAAGCAAAAATACTTACTGGTCATGGTGGATAAGTTCACCAAATGGATAGAAGCCAAGCCAGTTAAGACGGCCGAGTCCGGACCGGTGATAGACTTTATATCCGGGGTTGTACACTATTACGGCTCCCCCCACAGCATCATCACTGATAACGGCATGAACTTCATGGCCGACGAGGTAAGACTCTGGTGCAAAAACATGGGCATCAAGCTCGATTATGCTTCCGTCTATCACCCACAAACTAACGGCCAGGTCGAACGTGCAAATGGTCTTATCATGAGTGGCATCAAACCCAGATTAGTGCGGTCCCTCAAGGAATCTAACACGCACTAGGTAGAGGAGCTCGACTCCGTACTCTGGGGGCTGCGGACCACGCCGAATCGCACCACCGGATACACACCATTCTTTATGGTGTACGATGCAGAGGCAGTTTTGCCTTGCGACATAATTCATGACTCGCCTCGAGTGCGCATGTACGAAGAAAGAGAAGCCGAGCTCGATCGGCAGGACAGTTTGGACGCATTGGAGGAGGAGCGTGACGTGGCAAAAGCCTGTTCCGCATTCTATCAACAGCAGGCTCGAAGATACCAAAGCAGATAAGTACGGGCCAAAAATTACAACGTTGGCGAATTAGTTCTACGTCTGCCGGACAAGAAAAAGGACAAACTCAAGCCCAAGTGGGAAGGTCCCTTCATAATTGACCAAGTCCTGACTGGTGGAGCGTACCGCCTGCGAGATGCATCGGATAACCAACTCGAGCCGAACCCATAGAACGCAGCCCGTCTCCGAAGATTCTATGCCTAGCACCGGACTCTGTGTTCGTCTCCTTCCTCTGTCCATTTTTTATATACTGTCTATCTTACATTTCTCTCCTTCTCTCCTTCCTTTCTCTTATAGCCTTTAAAGGCTCATCAAATGACATTCTATTCGCACTCATTAAACCTGGGGGCTTCTTTTAATAGAAGCTTATTTATACGGGCTTCATGCCCAACACATGTGTTACACTTCCGCATGTACCTTTTATTTCACAATTATATGCATTGATATGACTTAAGTTTTGGCCAACCTGGGTTGCCTGGCTCCTGTGCTTACCCTTACGTTCCCGATTATTCGTCTAGGCGGTAAAGGGAGCACCTCTGCGATTGTTACTGCCGGATCAGCTGGATGTGTACCTCAGACTGGGTGAAGCCGAAAGCTAGCGTTCTTAAGGGAATATTCGGTAGGTGACCTAAAAGATGATCTTTTCACTTATTTATTTATACGCCCCCAGATGCTTTTTCCCGCGTCTTTTTCGCAGAATGGGCATGCACTTTAGGGCATGCCTCCCAGGGAAAGGAACCCCTAACGGAACTATTCTCCCTGGAAGATGTTTCTTACTAACCATGTAATATAACATAACTAGTCGGGCACTTGTCTGTTCACGCACTAATGACCCCTACGCCTGGTCTCCATGCATTCCCCAGTTCTTATATAACCGCATGGGAATTCGGACACACTCCGGACCGTCAGGTCCCGAGGCTGAAGCGAAAAGGTCAGCCATGACAAACGATCTACAATCTGGCTAGAAGGCATTATAAATGTCAATTAAATTACATAGTCATTCTGACTGATTGTATTCCTCTTCAATACTATCTAACAGGCTGTCTAATTTACAGTCCTGCTGGGAATACTTTGCGGCCAATTCTACTTGGCCGTATACTAAGCTTACAGGGATCTCCTTCCCATCTGGCCCCACAGGACCAACCTCGGCCATATGGTTGGAGTCAGCCTTTGTGTACCGCGTCTTCACCATGGCCCAGGCCTCCCTAGCGCCTTGACGGTAGGCCGATATCTTCCATAATCGGAAGCGCCGCCGTGCTCCCTTTAGCTTCTCCACAAGCTCTCCAAGACCTTCGGGCATGGAGATGGATGGCCACAAGGCCTGGGCAACGCCTTGCATCGCCTGCCAAACTCGCTCGAGCAGTTGCGAGAGCTTGGGAAGAAGGTCACCCGTAGAACCGGGCATCTCCTCTGCAGGACGACCTGTTAGCACACCTACAGACATTACTCTGTTAGTCGACTTCCCCGCCGAAATTTTTTTCAAAGGTTCGTTCAAGCACTTACTAAATATGCTGCGCCGAAGCCGCTGATTCTCCTTAACGGAGTCTGACAGCTGGGCACGAACATCTTTCAGGTTGACGCCCAGCTTGGTGTTGGCATCTTGGAGATCGTTCTTCTCCCGCCTCACCTTTGTCAGGACCTTCTCACCAGCCTTCAGCTGGAGTAGGAGGTGTTGCCTTTCTGGATTCAATCCGGCACCATCTGCAATTTCATTTGTCAGATTCGCATCCATGCCGTGCTTCACAAAATATTTATCTTTCAAAGTGTATATTACCAGAGGGGGTCTCCTTGGGCTCCCCTGCCGCGGCTAGTGCGGCCTCAAGTTGGGCTTTGCACTCTTCCAGCTCCTTGGACAGTAGGGAATTCTTTTCTGTAAGAACCTGCATAACAAATGATCCTTAAATCAGTTATTCTAACTGTTTCAAGTCTCGGGGGCTACTGGTATATATATATATAATTACCAAAATTTTCTTACCCGTATGTCTTTTACATATTGCTCCGTGGTTCTGGCTAGACCATTTTGAACGGCACGGAGGTACGCATCTCCCGAATTGAAGGCATCTAATGCCTCTTGGGAGAAACAAGTGTCGCGAAGAATTGTCCGGTGATGCCTGTGGTTCATGGCACTCTCCACCTCAGAATGGGTGGCAGACAACCTGTCCACATCCTCCGTCGGAGGGGCGTCCGGTGCGCGCCTTGTGTTCGCCTCCGCCTCCGGACCAGGCTTTGGAGCCTGGCTGGTGGAGGCGCGATTGGCAGCCTCTCTGGATATAGTCCGGCGAGGTCTCTTTGTCCTGAAGAGAGCACGAGTGTTAATATGCCTTGCAGGTATAACACCTGGGAAAAGGGGGCGCGCCATACCTTCACGCTGATGCCTCGGTCCGGACTGCACCTCTTTTTTGCCCACGGGGCCCTGCGGCCCCTCGTTGGCTTGTCGCCACAGGTTCGGCCTCCCGTCTCAAAAACCTCCCCTGCAAAGCTCGGTTGTAATCAGGAAACTGAAAACACGAGAGGGCGGACCCCTATTCGGGGTACTGGGACTTTGATCTCAGTTACCTGGGAGGCCGGGATTAGCCCTAGGTAATCGGCCGTAATGGCCACCAAGGCATTGTCCTTGCTCAATTGATGGAACACTCCATCAATCAGCTCCACAGATAAGTCCGAATCCTCTTGAGAGGCCGGATTGAGGGATCGTCCTGGGTCCTCGGGTTGTGGAGGAGGGCTGTTTATTTCTTTAACAGCATGGCGCAGTTCCTGCGTTGAAGTCGTTAGACTGAATATTTAACAATGGGAATATAAAACAGATGGGCGAGTAAATGTGACCACTTACCCAGCTTGGGGGATTGTACATAGAAAATCCACCCTGTGGGTCGACGCGGAGAAATTCCTCCTCTTCTCCCTTGTACAAAGCGGACAAGGTCTTTGTTAGAGCCGCAGCCGAATCCGGCCCCTTACGGCCGTAGCGGGTGGCGTCGTCCTCCCTGTTGAAGTCCCACATGGGGTGGCCTCTATACTGTAGCGGCTGCACCCCTCACATGATGCATGCGGCCATGACCCCGATCATGGTCAGTCCGGAATGAGCTAACAATCTTATCTGGCCCATCAGGTAACGAATGTCCTTGTCACTTTCCCTCTGAGGGCTTCGTGGATGCCAACTTAGGCGCTTCTTTAGTGGAGCACTTTCGAACTCAGGGAGGCCGATCTGGACAGGATTCGGCAGCGGGACGTCCTCTATGTAAAACCATTCCGAAGGCCAGTCCTCGGACGCCTTCTTCGGGGTTCCGGATAGATATCCGGTCCAGGCGATGCGCCACACTTCGGCTCCGCCCACTTGATATATTGACCCCTTCTGAGAACGGGGCACAAGGCAGAATAGCTCTTTCCACAGCCCGAAATGAGCCTCAACACCCAAGAACAGCTCGCAGAGGGCCACGAAGCCCACGCTATGTAATACGGAGGCAGGCGTAAGATTGTGTACCTGGAGGCCATAGAACTCCAGGAGCCCCTGGAGAAATGGATGGATTGGAAATCCGAGCCCTCTTATTAAATAAGGGACAAGGCATACCCGCTCTCCTTTGGAGGGATTAGGGGCACTCTCCGCTTGCTCTCCGCAATTATAGATGGCAAGACTGGCTCGAAACGGGACCATATAGGCCGGGGGGAGAAATCCCTTGGTCTGGAGCATCACTAGCTCACTATGCGGGATAGAGCATCTCTCCCAATATCCAGGCTGAGGGCTGGAAGGGCGAAAGGAGGAGTTGCGACGGCTGGCCATGGTGGAATGGACCTTTGTCGGATGTGCTCTGATGAACACTCGCGAAGGGGAGAAGGGGTGGTTTGGATCTAAATCCTCGTCCCCTTAAATGGGCGACTCATTTACATAGCTAGGGGTGTGGATGTAAAAACACTCAGACTTTTCATATTCGTTTGACACGTGGGAGACGGCCATTATTGGGCGTAGAAGCCAAGGAGTGCAACATTCACAAGAAACCAGACTTTATTCAACAGGTACACGGAATTTGGAGGAGAACCCGCCTTGCAATGCCGAAGACAATCTGCGCGCCGGACTCATCGTCATTGAAGCCTGGTTCGGGGGCTACTGAGGTAGTCCTGGATTAGGGGGTGTCCGGATGGCCGGACTATACCTTCAGCCGGACTCCTGGACTATGAAGATACAAGATTGAAGACTCCGTCCCGTGTCCGGAAGGGACTTTCCTTGGCGTGGAAGGCAAGCTTGGCGATACGGATATGTAGATCTCCTACCATTGTAACCGACTTTCTATAACCCTAACCCTCTCCGGTGTCTATATAAACCAGAGGGTTTTAGTCCGTAGGACAACATACAGAACAATCATACCATAGGCTAGATTCTAGGGTTTAGCCTCTCCGATCTCGTGGTAGATCTACTCTTGTACTACCCATATCATCAATATTAATCAAGCAGGACGTAGGCTTTTACCTCCATCAAGAGGGCCCGAACCTGGGTAAAACTTCGTGTCCCTTGCCTCCTGTTACCATCCGGCCTAGACGCACAGTTCGGGACCCCCTACCCGAGATCCGCCGGTTTTGACACCGACAGTCCCCAACACACCCAATACAATGGTAAATTGTATAGGTGCACTAGTTCGGCGAAGAGATGGTGATACAAGTGCAATATGGATGGTAGATAAAGGTTTTTGTAATCTGAAAATATAAAAGTGAGTGTAAACGGTATTGCAATGCTAGGACACAAGGCCTAGGGTTCATACTTTCACTAGTGCAAGTTTTCTCAACAATCATAACACAATTGGATCACATAACTATCCATCAACATGCAACAAAGAGTCACTCCAAAGTCACTAATAGCGGAGAACAAACGAAGAGATTATGGTAGGGTACGAAACCACCTCAGAGTTATTCTTTCTGATCGATCTATTCAAGAGTCCGTAGTAAAATAACATGAAGCTAATCTTTCCGTTCAATCTATCCTAGTGTTCGTACTAGAATAACACCTTAAGACACAAATCAATCAAAACCCTAATGTCACCTAGATACTCCAATGTCACCTCAAGTATCCGCGGGTATGATTATACGATATGCATCACACAATCTCAGATTCATCTATTCAAACCAACACAAAGTACTTCAAAGAGTGCCCCAAAGATTCTACCGGAGAGTCAAGACGAAAACGTGTGCCAACCCCCATGTTCATGGGCGGAACCCGCAAATTGATCACCAAAACATACATCAAGTGGATCAGTAGAATACCCCATTGTCACCAGGGGTATCCCATGCAAGACATACATCAAGTGTTCTCAAATCCTTAAAGACTCAATCTGATAAGATAACTTCAAAGGGAAAACTCAATCCATTACAAGAGAGTAGAGGGGGAGAAACATCATAAGATCCAACTATAATAGCAAAGCTTGCGATACATCAAGATCGTATCACCTCAAGAACACGAGAGAGAGAGAGAGAGATCAAACACATAGCTACTGGTACATACCCTCAGCCCCGAGGGAGAACTATGTCCTCCTTGTCATGGAGAGCACCGGGATGATGAAGATGGCCACCGGAGAGGGATTCCCCCTCTGGCAGGGTGCCAGAACGGGTCTAGATTGGTTTTCGGTGGCTACGGAGGCTTCTGGCAGCGGAACTCCCGATCTATTGTGTTCCCTGAAGTTTTTAGGGTATATGGGTATATATGGGAGGAAGAAGTACGTCAGTGGACCTCTGGGCTGTCCACGAGGCAGGGGGCGCGCCCCCCACCCTCGTGGGCAGCCCGGGACTCTCCTGGTCCAACTCCGATACTCCTTGGGCTTCTTCTGGTCCAAAAATAAGTTCTGTGAAGTTTTAGGTCAATTGGACTCCGTTTGATTTTCCTTTTATGCGATACTCTAAAACAAGGAAAAAATAGAAACTGGCACTGGGCTCTAGGTTAATAGGTTAGTCCAAAAAATCATGTAAAATAGCATATAAATGCATATAAAACATCCAAGGTTGATAATATAATAGCATGGAATAATCAAAAATTATAGATACGTTGGAGACGTATTAGGGAGCAAGTGTGCTTCGTTTCCTTTCTCTTGAGAGGTGTTGGATTTCCAATCCATCCTTTCCTCCGAGGTCTCCTGGAGTACTATGGCCTCTGATACGTCCATTTTGCATCATTCTTTTATATCAAGATTTATTGCATTATGGGCTGTTATTACACATTATGTAACAATACTTATGCCTATTCTCTCTTATTTTACAAGGTTTACATAAAGAGGGAGAATGCCGGCAGCTGGGATTCTGGCTGGAAAAGGAGCAAATATTAGAGACCTATTCTGCACAGCTCCAAAAGTCCTGAAACTTCACGGATGATGTTTTCCAAATATATAAAAAATCATTGAGCGCAAGAACTTCACCAGGGGGCCACACCCTGCCCACTAGGGTGGGGGGCGCGCCCTACCCCCTGGGCACGCCCCCCTACCTCATGGGCCCCCTGGTGGCCCTCCATTGACCATCTTCTGCTATATGGACTCTTTCGATGGGAAAAAAATCATAAGCCATCTTCTCGGATGAAACTTCGCCGCCACGAGGGTGGGGGGCGCGGATCCAATCTAGGGTTCTGGCGGGGCTGTTCTGCCGGGAAACTTCCCTCCCGGAGGGGGAAATCATCGCCATCGTCATCACCAACGCTCTTCTCATCGGGAGAGGGCAATCTCCATCAACATCTTCATCAGCACCATCTCATCTCAAAACCCTAGTTCATCTGTTGTATCCAATTCTTGTCTCCAAGTCTGGGATTGGTGCTAGTAGGTTGCTAGTAGTGTTAATTACTCCTTGTAGTTGATGCTAGTTGGTTTAATTGGTGGAAGATCATATGTTCAGATTCTATATGCACATTAATACCCCTCTGATTATGAACATGTTTATGCTTTGTGAGTAGTTACTTTTGTTCATGAGGACATGGGAGAAGTCTTGCTATTAGTAGTAATGTGAATTTGGTATTCGTTTGATATTTTGATGAGATGTATGTTGTCTCTCCTCTAGTGGTGTTATGTGAACGTCGACTACATGACACTTCACCATTGTTTGGGCCTAGAGGAAGGCATTGGGAAGTAATAAGTAGATGATGGGTTGCTAGAGTGACAGAAGCTTAAACTCTAGTTTATGCGTTGCTTCGTAAGGGGCTGATTTGGATCCATATGTTTCATGCTATGGTTAGGTTTACCTTAATACTTTTGTTGTATTTGCGGATACTTGCAATAGAGGTTAATCATAAGTGGGATGTTTGTCCAAGTAAGGGCAGCACCCAAGCACTGGTGCACCCACATACCAAATTATCAAAGTACCGAACGCGAATCATATGAGCGTGATGAAAACTAGCTTAATGATATTCCCATGTGTCCTCGGGAGCGCTTTACATCATATAAGAGTTTGTCCAGGCTTGTCCTTTGCTACAAAAAGGATTGGGCCACCTTGCTGCACTTTATTTACTTTTGTTACTTGTTGCTCGTTACAAATTATCCTATCACAAAACTATCTGTTACCACTTATTTCAGTACTTTCAGAGAATACCTTGCTGGAAACCGCTTATCATTTCCTTCTGCTCCTCATTGGGTTCGACACTCTTACTTATCGAAAGGACTACGATAGATCCCCTATACTTGTGGGTCATCAGCCTCCAACTGCACAATCTTACGCCGGGCTCCATTCTGCACATCGCGGGCTTTGTCGCTCTTTGCGAGCTGTTCCTAGGCTGCGAGGCCCATTTTGACTTATGGAGAAAACTGTTCTGCCTCGTCCCCCGCTCCCAAAAGGGATCCATATTCGAGGTGGGCGGCGCCGAGATATGGTGCACAGTAGGAACCGAATACCTGTTCGGCACGCCGAAGAAGGCATCCGAGGAGTGGCCCTCGGAGTGGTTTTATATTGAAGACGTCGCCCTCCCTGACAGAGTCCGAATGGGCCTTCCCGAATTTTCCAGTGCTCCATTAAAGAAACACCCTAGATGGCGCCCTTCGAGCCTCGAGGAGGAAGATAGCACGAAAGTCAAGATGTTAATGGACAAGATAAAAATACTCGCCCAATCCGGACAATCCATGATCGAGGTCATGGCAATTTCCATAACGCGAGGTGTTCAACCACTCCAATCCAGAGGACTTCCCATGTGGAACTACAATGGAGAGGATGATACATCCCGCTACGAGCGCAAGGGTCCGGACAACTTCGTTGCCCTAGCGGCCATGTTGGGTGATATTTACAAAGGGGAGAAAGAAGAATTCACTTGTCTCAAGTGCCGAGATGGCTTTTCCATGTACAACCTCGTAGCTGGGTAAGCTTCCAATCCAGAGCCTCACTTAACCTCCTTTCTGAGTCGTAATTAGTCAATCTTAACCCGACCATTCTTACCAGGAATGGAGGAAGGCCACCTCGGGGATCTATAGCCCCACTCCGCAGCCAGAGGACCATATTCGGGATCTGGATCCCAGATTCGAGGGGGATCCAGATATATTCGTGGAGCTCAAGGAGGGGATCTTCTATCAAGCGAGTTACGACGACACAGAAGTGGCTATCGAAGCTGATTACCCCGGCTTTCTTCCATCTTCCCATGTAAGTGCCCAGGGAGCATCTCCTCCAAAATAGCTTTCCCATTGCGCCTCGCCCACTGCACAGTCTTGTGCTTCAAAGGGGCAGCGCTTGTCTCGCCACGCCGCATCGGGATCGTCCCTTAAGAAGGGGACGCCGACACAAGGCGGATCTTCGAAAAGAAAGGTGGACGGCGATTCTTCCAAGCTCCGAACTTCATAAAAAAGGTACGACTTTTTATATGCCCTGCGGCAAACGTACCGAACTGTGACCTTTTTCTTCTCCCCCATATTTCAGGAAGAGCACTCACCGGACTATATTCGGAGAACTCGCCGGACACACGTACATCAATCCGACCCCGGACCCTACCTCTAGGGCTAGAGTCGATACGGGTGCCATGCCGGATTGTCCTCTCTTTGATGATTCGGATAATGTATCTGTCACCAACTCCGAGGTGGAGAGTGCCATGAACCACCGGCGCTGGAGGGCAGCTATGCGCGATCCTACCTTTACTGAAGAGGCATTCAATGCCTTCAATTCGGCAGATGCATACATCCAAGCTGCTCGGGATGGGCTTGCTAGGGCCACTTGCCAGCTTTCAAAGGATATGCGCGTAAGATTATTTCGTGTAGATTTAATAGCCATATACCAGTAGCCCCCTAGACTTGAAAATAGTTGAATCAACTGATTTTAAGGATCTATGTGTAATCAGATACTCACATAGAAGAACATCATGCTATCTCGGGAGCTGGAGCAGTGTTGGACCCAGCTGACTGCTGTTACTGCCAAACTAGAGAAGTCCAAGGAGGCACCGACTGGAAATGTTCCCTTCTGTCTGGAAAAATAATCATGTGCCAGTCATGTGTATGCAAATGAGCACAGTTTCGTTTTACAATGGCAACATCGGCGGCGCAGCTGGAAGAGAAACTGAAGGCCGCGCAAGCGGACAAAGAACATGCCGAAAGGCAAGAGGCTGCTGGTCAACGTGTACTAACACGGACCATAGACGAGAAGAACAAGCTGCAGGAGGCCAACACCCAGCTCGGTGAAGAGCTGAAAGATGTGAGAGCCCAACTAGCAGATGCCTTGAAGGAGAACAAAAAGCTGAGAGGCGGCATATTCAGTATGCCTTTTAACTTATTGTCGAGTTCACTGATGCGAATCCTAACAAGTTTATGTCTGTAGGTGTGTTGACCGGGTGGCCCGAAGAAGAGGTGTCCAGATTTCAATGCGACCTGCTACAAGAGCTGTCTAAGGTGCATGTGCGAGCGTGGAAGGCAATGAGGAACATCGCTAAGGCTTTATGGCCGGTAGATTCTCCTCCAGGAGGTATGGAGGACCTCGTGAATTTATTCAAGGGAGCTCGGCGCCATTTTGGGAGATATCGACATGCCGAGAAGGTGCTGGGGAAGCCTGGCCCATGGTAAAAATACGGTACACCAGACTTGATCCCAATCATATGGCCCGGGTCAGACCTCGAGGATCCGACGGACAGGAAATTCCGGTCAGCCTGGTGTACCACCAAGTGAAGGTGGCCGCCAAGTTCTCCCAACAAGATTGTAAACTAGGCAGCCTGTTAGAGGGTCTAGAGGAAGAAGAAGTTTTTGAGTCTAAGTAGCAATGTACTTTTGTCAACAAACTTGTCTCCAGCAGAATTTGTAAAACGATTTTCATGGCAGACTTTCTGCTTCAACCTCCGAAAACCCCAGGTTAGGAGTGTTTCTGAATACTATACCATAGGTAAACACCAAAGTATGTTTGGAAACCAGTCAGTCCGGTCATCGTTGCTTGAACAGACAAGTTGTATTCGGGGAGTTATGTTATATTACATTTGATTGTAAAAAAACATCTTCCAGAGAGAATAGTTCTGTTAAGGGTTCCTTTTCCTGGGCTGGTATGTGGTTCTTTGTGCATACCGAAGCAGTGATGCTAAAAGATCACAGTACGCGTTTATACTCTGGGGTTTTGTAGTGCCACAAGGGCATTTCGTCTTTTGCTCACCGGCCAATCATTCCCATAAGAACGCTAGCTTTCGGCTTCACCTGTCTGAGGTACATGTTCGGATGACCCGGCTGTAACAATCACAGAGGTGCTCCCTTTATGCCTTAGCCGAACAAGCGGGAACGTAGGGCATAAGCGCAGGAGCCAGGCAACCCAGCTTGGCTAAAACTTAAGTCATAAAGGTGCATATAATGGTGAAGAAAAGACATATATGGATAGATGACACATATATACGGTGAGCTTGATGCTCGAAAAATAATAATAACAAGAATAAGCTTCTTGTGAAAAGAAGCCCCCAGGTATTGTGGGGTATGTAAATTTGAGGATGTCTACCCCTCAGGTGTGCGGTTTATCCAAACACGAGCTAGAATTCCTATAGAAATGAGGCAAAAAGGAAAACTGTAAAAGGGAGAAAAGAAAGAACGAGAAAAAGGTATATGTGCGGACTTAGGCGTAGAATCTTCGAAGCATTGTGAAGACGATAGGCTCCTCCAGTGAGAACTTCATCTATAATGAAGGGACCCTCCCATTTGGGCTTGAGCTTGTCCTTTTTCTTTTCTGGTAGGCATAAAACTAGTTCACCAACATTGTAGGTCTTTGCATGTACTTCTCTGCTTTGGTATCACGGAGCCTGCTGTTGATAGAATGCGGAACGGGCCTTCGTGACATCGCGCTCCTCCTCCAGGCCGTCCAGGTCGTCCTGCCGATCGAGCTTGGCTTCTCTCTCTTCATACATGCGCACTCGAGCTGAGTCATGAATAATGTCGCAAGGCAAGACTGCCTCCGCACCGTACACCATGAAAAAGGGTGTATATCCGGTCGTGTGATTGGGCGTGGTCCACAGCCCCCAGAGTATGGAATCTAGTTCCTCGACCCAGTGTTTGTCTGATTCTTACAGAGATCGCACTAGTCTGGTTTTGATGCCGCTCATTATCATGCCTTTAGACCGTTCGACCTGACCATTTGTCTGAGGGTGGTATATGGAGGCGTAATCAAGCTTGATGCCCAAGTTGGTGCACCAATTTTTCACCTTGTTGGCTGTAAAGTTAGAGCTGTTGTCAGTAATAATACTGTGCGGGACACCGTAACGGTGTACGACGCCGGATATGAATCTATCACCTGTCCGACTTTAGCCGTTTGGCTTCTATCCAATTAGTGAACTTGTCGACCATTACCAACAAGTATTTCTTCCTATGGCTTCCCCCTTTAAGAGGTCTGACCATATCGAGCCCCCAGACCGCGAAGGGCTAAGTAATGAGAATTGTTCGGATGGCAGTGGGCGGAATATGGCTTTGATTAGCAAAAAGCTGGCATCCAACACAGCACTGTATGAGGTCTTGTGCATCTGCCCGGGCTGTGGGCCAAAAGAAACCAGTGCGGAAGGCTTTACTTACAAGGAACGAGCTGCGGAATGATGACCGCCAAGACTAGCATGTATTTCAGCCAAGAGCTGCCATCCCTCTTCTTCAGAGATACATCGTTGAAGGACTCTAGTAGTACTTTTCTTGTACAGTTCTCCTTCGTGAACTTTGTAAGCTTTTGAACATCGAACGATGCAACGGGCTTCAGTTTGATCCTTAGGGAGCTCATTCCTAGTGAGGTAGTCAAGGAAAGGCTCGGTCCATGGTTCAATTACAGCCATAATTTCATGGGCCGATGGTGTCATTTCGGTGCCTGAGCCTCCGATGATATCGGGACTATGTTCGGAATCGGGGGGTATGATCGGCTCCGGGTCGGTGCTCCCGTTCTCGTCCTACCACACCACGGATGGCTTGAAGAGCCTTTCCACAAAGGTGTTAGGTGGGACGGAGTCGCGTTTAGCGCCCATGCGAGCAAGGATGTCCGCGGCTTGATTACTCTCTCGAGCCACGTGATGAAACTCGAGACCCTCGAACCCAGCTGATATTTGGAGTACGGCGTTGCAGTCATCCGCCATCTTCGGATCTTTTGCATCGAAGTCTTTGTTTATTTGGGATATTGCGAGGTTGGAATCCCCGTGCACCTCAAGGCGTTGTATGCCCATGGATACAGCCATCCGGAAACCATGCAATATGGCCTCGTATTCAGCCGCATTGTTAGAGTCTGTGTACAGTATTTGGAGCACATAACGAACTGTGTCTCCTGTGGGGGGGTGTCAAGACGATACCAGCCCCAAGTCCGGCTAACATTTTGGAGCCGTCAAAGTGCATCACCCAGTTGGAATACGTGCCGTACTCTTTAGGGAGTTGGGCCTCTGTCCATTGGGCGACGAAGTCAGCCTACACCTGAGATTTAATGGATCGGCGTGGTTTGTACATTATTTCAAATGGTAGGAGCTAAATGGCCCATTCCGCAATCCTGCCGGTGGCGTCCCGGTTGTTTATAACATCAATGAGTGGTACTTCGAAAGCCACCGTGATTGAGCACTCTTGGAAGTGGTGTCGTACCTTGCGGGATGCCATAAAGACTGCATATGCTATCTTCTGATAATGCGGGTATCGGGATTTGCATGGTGTAAGGACCGTTGATACGTAATATACTGGTTTTTGGAGTGGGAATTCATGTCCCTCCTCTTCTCGTTCGACGATGATCACCGCACTCACCACCTGGTGAGTTGCCGATATGTAAAGCAGCATTGGTTCGCCGACGTTTGGTGCGGCCAGGATGGGGTTGCTGGCTAGCAAAGTTTTTATTTCCTCCAGTCCGGCTGTTGCAGCATCCGTCCATGCAAAGTGGTCAGTGCGTCGGAGCAGGCGATACGGTGGCAGTGCCTTTTCTCCTAGTCTAGAGATAAAGCGGCTCAAGGCTGCCACACACCCGGCTAGTTTTTGGACCTGTTTGAGGTTAGTTGGCGTTGCCAATTGTGATAGGGTCGGATTTTGGCTGGGTTTGCTTCAATTCCTCTACTGGAGACAATAAACCCGAGCAGTTTGCCGGAGGGAACGCCGAAAAAGCACTTTTCCGGATTGAGCCTTGTCATATGTTCGGAGTTTGTCAAATGTGAGGCCTAAGTCATCCACCAATGATTCAACGTGCTTGGTTTTGATGACTACGTCGTCTACTTATGCCTCCATAGTCTTGCCTATTTGCTTTACCAGGAACGTTTGAATCATGCGTTGGTAAGTGGCGCCGACATTCTTGAGCCCGAAAGGCATATTGTTCAAGCAAAAAGGCCCATACGGGGTGATGAATGCTGTTGCGGCTTGGTCGGATTCCTCCATCTTGATTTGATGGTATCCGGAGTATGCGTCGAAGAAACACAGCGAATCGTGTCCCACGGTCTCGTCAATAATCTGGTCGATGCAAGGTAGTGGGAAGGGATCTTTAGGGCAGGCCTTATTAAGGTCTTTGAAATCGACACACAGGCGCCAGGATTTATCCTTCTTTGGTACCATGACCAGGTTTGCTAGATAGTCCGGATGTTTGATCTCTCTGATAAACCTGGCTTCGAGTAGCTTGGCTAGCTCCTCCCCCATAGCTTGCCGTTTGGGTTCGGAAAATCGCCGGAGCGTCTAGCAAAGATGTCTCAGTTTTCGCGCGGCTTGTATCCCTTTAGTATGTTGATACTATGTTTGGCCAGCGCGCGTGGGATTCCTAGCATATCCGAGGGGTGCCAAACAAAGATGTCTCAGTTTTCGCGCAAGAATGCTCGTAATGCGGCGTCGACCGTCGGGTCTAACTGTGCCCCGATGGAAGTTGTTTTCTTGGGATCCATCGGGTGGACTTGGAATTTGACTATTTCGTCCGCTTGCTTGAAAGAGGTGGATTTGGACCTTTTATCAAGGATTACATCGTCCCTATCCACTTTGGAACGCAGTGCGGTGAGTTCCTCGGCCGCTAGGGCTTCGGATAGTGCCTTGAGGGCCAGGGATGCGGTTTTATTTTCAGCACGGAGTGCTATGTCCGGATCACTGGAGATAGTGATAACACCATTGGGCCCGGGCATTTTGAGCTTCATATACCCGTAATGAGGGATAGCTTGAAAGCGTGTGAATGCGTCTCGCCCTAACAGGGCATGATATCCGTTGTTGAAAGGAGCCACCTGGAAGATTATCTCTTCGGACCTATAGTTTTCTTGTGTGCCGAATACCACATCCAGCTTAATTTTCACCGAGCATCTTGCTTCTCTGCTGGGAATGATTCCCCTAAAGGATGTATTGCTCTCATCAATGCGACTCCTGTCCATTTGCATTTTATTGAGCATGTCCTCGTAGATGAGGTTCAGTCCGCTGCCACCGTCCATTAGCATTTTAGTGAGCCGAAAACCTTCCACAATTGGGTTGAGGACCAGAGCGGCTGGTGTTCGGACTGAGCGGGATCTTGGTTCATCATCGGCATTGAAAGTAATTGTCGTATCATTCCAAGGGTTTATTGCTGCCACATGGCAGACTTCGGCAAGGTCGCTGTCGGTGTCAAAACCAGCGGATCTCGGGTAGGGGGTCCCAAACTGTGCGTCTAGGCCGGATGGTAACAAGAGGCAAGGGACACGATGTTTTACCCAGGTTCGGGCCCTCTTGATGGAGGTAAAACCCTACGTCCTTCTTGATTAATATTGATGATATGGGTGTTACAAGAGTAGATCTACCACGAGATCAGAGAGGCTAAACCCTAGAAGCTAGCCTATGGTATGATTGTATGTTGTGGTTGTTGTCCTACGGACTAATACCCTTCGGTTTATATAGACACCAGAGAGGGTTAGGGTTACACAAGGTCGGTTACAAAAGAGGAGATATTCATATACGTATTGCCTATCTTGCCTTCCACGCCAAGTAGAGTCCCATCCGGACACGAGACGAAGTCTTCAATCCTGTATCTTCATAGTCTAACAGTCTGGCCAGGCTGTCCGGAGACCCCCTAATCCAGGACTCCCTTAGTAGCCCCCGAACCAGGCTTCAATGACGACGAGTCCGGCGTGCAGTATTGTCTTCGGCATTGCAAGGCGGGTTCCTCTCCAAATTTTGTGTACCTATTGAAATAATGTCCGGTTTCTTGTGAATGTTTGTACTCCTCGGCTTCCTCACCCAATAATGGCCACCTTCCACGTGTTGAGCGAATGCGAAGAGCCAGGGTGTTTTCATATTTACCCACCTAGCTGTGTGAATGAGCCACCTATTTAAAAAGACGAGGATTCAGATCCAGATCACACCATCCCCCCTTGGCGAGCTTTCATCGGAGCGCACCCGACAGAGATCCATTCCATCATGGCCGGTCGACGCAGCTCCTCCTCTCGCACCCCTAGTTCCAAGCCAAGAGATTGGGAGAGATGTTCCATCCCGCACAGCAAATTGGTGATGCTCCAATCCAAGGGATTTCTTCCCCCAGCGTACCTGGTCCCGGTTTGAGCCAGGCTTGCCGCCTACAATGGCGGAGAGCAAGCGGAGAGCCGTCCCAACCCCTCCAAGGGGGAGCGGGTGTAGCGACCAGACCTCAAACGGTCCAATCTCTGTGCTCCGGTGTCATCCCTGGATTAGTAATGCTGACACCACACAGTACTTGAAGGATTTATAACAGAGTAGCAATCACACACTTATTACATTGAGTGTCTCAAAAGAGAACTTATTACAATAAATATGGCTTAAGGCCATCTAATAATGATAACAGCGGAAGGTTTGGAAGATAAGTGAGTCCATCAACTCCAACGGCATCACTGAGTATAGAACCACGACCTAAAACTCCTTAATCGTCGTCTAAAAAGTCTGCAACATTAACATTGCAGCCCGAAACGGGTCAACACATGGAATATGCTGGCAATGTAACACATAGAGAATAATGGAATGAAACAGCTATTCTATATGCATATTTGGCTGGTGGAAGGCTCTATGGTTACAATTTTGCGTAAAGCCAAATTTTCCCTACTTCAAAGGAATAAATTTATTTAACTATCATGGTGGTTGTTAAACATTGAGAATGGTTGACAGCATTCTCAATCCCAATTAAGCATCATCATTAAACAAACCCATCAAAATTAATTTTATAGTAACATGTTGAGATTCACATGATAATCCAGGTACTAGATACTCAAGATGTCCATAACCGGGGACACGACTAACCATGATTAGTTTATACACTCTGCAGAGGTTTGCGCACTTTTCCCCACAAGTCTCGATCTCCTCCGTTGGATTTCTCGCACTACACGATGTTTGAGAAACGAATGACCGAGATATAGTCTTTCAGAAGTGCTAGCACCTTACGATGGGTAGACCGTACCACCTACATCCCCTACATCTGCTAGTCTACCACTGTAAGAGTTCGCACGACTTAGTCAACTATGCTAGAGCCCATAATAGCTTGTGGCTGCACACGGAAGTTTCTAGCATGAACAATCTCATGATCCCTTTGAGCCTGGGTGGTGGTCCGAAAAAAAACAGGCAATCCTGGAATACCCAGGTACCTCAATCCACCCAGATGTGTGTTTAAGTTGCCACCTTAAATATACCATTAATTAACAATCTCACATCTGTCATCGATACACTCACCCAATACACGTCTACTAGCATAGCATGGCATAATAAGCAAACGTAGAAGTAACTCCCCAAAGGTTTGATAATAAACAGGTAATAGGTACTACCTCAACTACTTCCCAAACCCATAATTTTAATTAGATCCTAATCATGCAATGTGTGAGGATTGATCTAATGCAATAAAACTGAGTAGTGGGAGGTATGATCAAAGTGTTACTTGCCTTGCTAATGATCCGCGAAACCTAGCAATTCGAAGTAGCAAGCGGCGCACTCCGGGTACTCTACCGCAAACAAACAAGCATACAATAAGTACTCTACTAATGCACGGGTAAAGCTCAAATAAGAGATCTAACCAGAAAGTTCAACTTAAGAACTCCGGTTGGCAAAAAGAATCAAATCGAACGAAGCAACGAAAGACAAACGGCAAAAGAAACAGGCTTCGTTTACTATTCTGGATCTAAGGAAATTTTTACAGTGGCAAAAACTTGTTTAAGTTGGTTAAACAGAAAGAGATTTTCGAGACGAAACTCCAGGCACTTGAATCCCCTGATTCCGATAAACGAGCGAAAAGTTAGACTAAAACAAAAATCGGATCAGAGATCGCGATCAGAAAAATCATGGATTTAATCCAAGAAAAAGAAAAACGACGAACGTTCGTTAAAACGAACGAACGGGTGAACGCTCACTAATTAAATATACCGGAAAACTGACCTATTTAAAAAAACCGAAACTAAAAAAACGAAAAAAACCATCAGAAAAACCGAACGGTTTTTCAAAAAAAACCGGGGCGAAAAGATAAAAACTACCTCCGGTGGTCCGGCGAACGGCGGCGGTGGCGGTCCGGCGAACGGTGGCGCGGCGGGGCGGTGCGGCGGGTCAGCGTGGGGCAGCGGCAGCGGCAAAGGCGGCGATGGCGCGGCAAAGGCGGCGGCGGCGCGGGGCTAGGGCGGCTAGGGTTTGGGGGGTCCGGCTGGGCCTCCCCGGCTTATAAAGCCGGACGGGCCTAGTGTCCGGGTTGGACATGGCCCGTAGGTCGGTTGCGTTTTTTTACAATAAAGTTACGCTCAGAAAAAAAACAAAAGGAATACTAAACAGACTCCAAAAATCCCGAAATAAATTTTTCCCGGCTTCTAAAATCAAGCCGCACAGGATGAACATTTATTTGGGGCCTAAATGCAATTTTGAAAAACGCGCATTTTTTCCTAAATTCAAATAAAATAGCAAATAAAACCAAATAAAATCTTAATTGTTTTTTATTAAATCCTCAATATTTCTTTATTTTGGGAAAGTCATTTTATTCCCTCTCTCATATTTTTTTATAATAGAAATGATTGAAGATAAAATAAATAAAATCAAAAGATACCATTTTCAAAATTTGAGACAACTCAAATGTGAAAATAAAGAAATCCCCAACTCTCTCCGAGGATCCTTGAGTTGCGTGAAATTTCTAGGATCAACCAAAATGCAATAAATATGATATGCCATGACGATCTAGTGTATAACATTCCAAATTGAAAATTTGGGATGTTACAGCGGGTATGCCTTGTCCCTTATTTGGTAAGAGGGCTCGGATTCCCAATTCATCTGTTTCTCCGGGGGCTTCTGGAGTTCTACGGCCTCCAGTTGCACAACCTTACACCTGCCTCCCTGCTGGATATCGCGGGATTTGTAGCCCTTTGCGAGTTGTTTTTGGGATGTGAGGCTCATTTCGCTCTGTGGAAGAAGTTGTTTTGCCTTGTGCCCCGTTCTAAGAAGGGATCAGTATATCAAGTGGGCGGAGCCGAAGTGTGGCGTATTGCCGGGACCGGATACCTGTCCGGAACCCCAAAGAAGACGTTCGAAGACTGGCCTTCAGAATGGTTTTATATAGAAGATGTCCCCCTCCTGGACCCTATTCGGATCGGCCTTCCGGAGTTCGACAACGCCCCTTTGAAGAAGCACTGGAGCTGGCATCCATGGAGCTCCCTGGAGGAATATGATAGGGACATTCTTTACTTGATGAGTCGGATAAGTTTTTTAGCTCGATCCGGATTGACCATGATCGAGGTCATGGCCACATGCATCATGCGGGGGGTGCAGCTACTTCAGTATAGAGGCCACCCCTTGTGGGATTTCAACGGGGAGGATGACGCCACCCGCCACGGCCACAAAGGGCCGGGATCAGCTGCCGATCTAATAAAGATCTTATCCACTTTGTATAAGGGAGAAGAGGAGGAATTCGTTCGTGTCAACCCGCAGGGCGGATTTTCTATGTACAATCCTCCGGGCTGGGTAAGCGGAGACTTTTTATTGCCCATCCATTTCATATTCCCGTAGTTAATTATTTATTCTAGCGATTTTATCGCAGGAGCTGCGCCAGGCAGTAAAGGAGATAAACAGCCCTCCTCCACAACCCGAGGACCCCGGACGGTCCCTTGACCCGGCCTACCAGGAGGATCCGGACATATCTGTGGAGCTGATCGACGGGGTATTTTACCAATGGAGTAATGACAACGCCTTCGTGGCCATTACGGCCGATTACCCTAGGCTAGTTCTAGCCTCACAGGTGACTGAGACCGAAGTCCCAGCACGTAAAAAGGGATCCGTCCTTGTGCTTTTTGATTGCCGTATAACAGCCGTGTTTTGCAGGGGAGGTCCTCGCGGCAGAAGGTCGAGCCTGTGGCAACTAGCCAACAAGGGGCCGCAAGGCCAGGCAGGCTGAAAAGATCTGTAGTCCAAATTGAGGCACCAGCGCAGCGGTACGGCGCGCTGTCTTTACTGCAAGACATTATTTGCGGAGGCATATTAACGCCCATGCCTTCTTTTCAGGGAAAAGAGAGCTCGCCGGACTATACCGGGAGAGGCTACCAATCGTGCCTCCACCAGCCAGGCTCCAAGGCCGGATTCAAAGGCTACAAGGCGTGCGCCGGGTGCTCCTCCGACAGAGGATGCGGATAAACTGTCCGCCACCCATTCCGAGGTGGAAAGTGCCATGAACCACAGGCATCGCCGGACTGTTCTTCGTGACGCTTGTTTCTCCCAAGAGGCATTGGATGCCTTCAACTCGGGAGACGCGCACCTTCGTGCCGCTCAAAATGGTCTAGCCAAAGCCATGGAGTAGTATGTAAAAGACATACGGGTGAGAAAATTTGATGATTATATATATCAGTAGCCCGTGAGACTTGAAACAGTTAGGATAACTGATTTAAGGATCATTTGTTATGCAGGTTCTTACAGAAAAGAATACTCAACTGTCCCAGGAGGTGGAAGAGTGCAAAGCCCAACTGCAGGCCGCACTAGCCGCAGCGGGGGAACCCAAAAAGACCACCTCTGGTAACATATCCTTCGAATGATAAGTATCATATTAGAGTGCGGCGTATATGCAGATCTGACGATAAAATTGCAGATGACACTGGAGTAAATCCGGATAAGCAAACAGCTTACGCCAGCTGAAGGCCGGTGAGAGCGTGCTGACGAGGGTGAGGCAGGAGAAGAATGATCTCCAAGATGCCAACACCAAACTGGGCGTGGAACTAAAAGATGTTCGTGCCCAACTGTCGGACTCTGTTAAGGAGAATCGGCCGCTTCGACGCGGCATATTTAGTAAGTGCTTGAACGAACTTTGAAAAAAGAGTTCGGCGAGGAAGCTGGCTGACAGAGTTATGTTTGTAGGTATGCTAACAGGTCGTCCTGCCGAAGAGATGTCTGGTTCGACGGATGATCTTCTTCCCGAGCTCTCGCAGTTGCACGAACGAGTTCGGCAGGTGATGCAAGGCATCGCCCAGGCCTTGTGGTCATCCGTCTCCATACTCGAAGGCCTTGGAGAGCTTGCGGAAAGGCTGAGGGGAGCACGGAGGCACTTCCGATTATGGAAGATATCAGCCTGCCGTCAAGGTGCCAGTGAAGCCTGGGCAATGGTGAAGACACGGTACACGAAGGCTGACCCGAACAACATGGCCGGAGTCGGACCTGTGGGGCCTGATGGCAAGGAGATCTTGTCAGTTTAGTGTACGCCCAAGTAGAATTGGCCGCAAAGTATTCCCAACAGGACTGTAGACTAGACAGCCTATTGGATGGCATTGAAGAGGAATTCAACCAGTCAAATTGACTATGTAATTTTAAAGTGACATGTATGATGCCTTCTAGCTGGATTGTAGATCGTTTGTCGTGGCGGACCTTTTCGCTTCAACCTCGGGACCCGACAGTCCGGAGTGTATCCAAATACCCTCTCGGTTATGTAAGAACCGGGGCATGCGTGGAGACCAGGCGTAGGGGTCATTAGTGCTTTATCAGACAAGTGCCCAACTAGTTATGTTATATTACATGGGTAGTAAGAAACATCTTCCACAGAGAATAGTTCCGTTAAGGGTTCCTTTCCTTGGGTAGGCATGCCCTAAAGTGCATGTCCGGACTGCGACAAGAAGCGCAGAAAAAACATCTGGGGGCAAGTATGGATAATAAATAAAGGTCATCTTTTGTTCACCGACCGAATATTCTCTTAAGAACGCTAGCTTTCGGCTTCACCCAGTCTGAGGTACACGTCCGGCTGACCCGGCGGTAACAATCGCAGAGATGCTCCCCTTATGCCCTAGCCAAATTAACGGGAACGTAGGGCATAAATACAAGAGCCAGGAAACCCAGCTTGGCCAAAACTTAAGTCATATCGATGCATATAATGGTGAAAAAAGGTACATGCGGAAGTATAACGCATGTGTTGGGCATGATGCCCAGGTAAATAATTTAAGCTTCTGTGAAAGAAGGCCCCAGGTGTAGAGAGTGCGGCTAGCACATCTGTAATGTACAAGTGAGGCACAAGGTGACCCTTGAAGGCCTAGAAAAATGAAAGAGAGAAAGGGAAACAAGACAGATGATGCATATGCGGAAAATGGACAAAGGGAGGGGACTAACATAAAGTCCGATGCTAGGCGTAGAATCTTCGGAGCCTGGCTGCGTTCCATGGGTTCAGCTCGAGTCGACTAGTCGATGCATCCCGCAGTCGGTATGCTCCGCCGGTCAGAACCTGGTCGATGATGAAGGGACCTTCCCATTTGGGCTCTAGCTTGTTCTTTTTCTTATCTGGTAGCCGTAGAACTAGTTCGCCAATGTTATAAGTTTTGGCCCGTACTTCTCTGCTTTGGTATCCGTGAGCCTGTTGCTGGTAAAATGTGGAACGGGCTTTGGCTACGTCGCGCTCTTCCACCAAGGTGTCCAAACTGTCCTGCCAATCGAGTTTGTCTTCTCTTTCTTCGTACATGCGCACTCGAGGTGAGTCATGAATTATGTCTACACCATAAAAAATGGTGTGTATCCGGTACTACGATTCGGCGTGGTCCGCAGCCCCTAGAGTACGGAGTCGAGCTCCTCTACCCAGTGCGTGTTAGACTCCATTAAGGAGCGCACTAATCTGGGTTTAATGCCGCTCATTATAAGACCATTTGCTCATTCGATTTGACCGTTGGTTTGTGGGTGATAGACTGAAGCATAATCAAGCTTGATGCCCATTTTGCTGCACCAGTGTTTTACCTCGTCGGCCATGAAGTTCGTGCCGTTATCAGTGATGATGCTGTGGGGGACGCCGTAACGGTGTACAACCCTGGATATGAAATCTATCACCGGTCCGGATTTGGCTGTTTTAACCAGTTTGGCCTCTATCCATTTGGTGAATTTATCCACCATGACCAGTAAGTATTTTTTCTTGTGGGTTCCCCCTTTAAGGGGTCCAACCATGTCAAGCCCCGAGATCGTGAAGGGCCATGTAATGGGGATTGTTCAGAGGGCGGTGGGTGGCATGTGGCTTTGATTTGTAAAGAGCTGGCAACCGACGCAACGTTGGACCAGGTCTTGTGCATCTGCCCGGGCCGTTGGCCAATAGAATCCTGTACGGAAGGCCTTGCTTACAAGAGCCCGGGCTGCGGCGTGATGACCGCCGAGTCCGGCATGAATTTCTTCCAAAAGGTTTCGCCCTTCCTCTTCGGAGATGCACCGCTGAAGGACTTCGGTAGCGCTTTTTTGTACAATTCTCCCTCGTGGACCCTGTAGGCCTTGGATCGCCGCACTATGCAGCGTGCCTCATTTTGGTCCTCCGGAAGTTCCTGTCTAGTTAATTAGGCCAAGAATGGTTCTGTCCACGGGGCAACAATGTCCATTATTTCGTGGGCTGATTGTGTTATTTCGGTGGCGGAGCCTCCGATTGTGTCAGAGAGTTCGGTTTCGGGTATTTTGGCCGGGTCCAGACTATTGTTACCGGTTTCCCCTTCCCATGCTACGGATGGCTTGAAGAGCCGTTCCAGAAATATGTTGGGAGGTACCGCGTCGTGTTTTGTGCCGATGTGGGCGAGGAAATCCGCCGCCTGATTGTTTTCCCGAGCCACATGCTGAAATTCGAGCCCCTCGAACTGAGCTCACATTTTTAGGACGACATTGCGATAAGCTGCCATTTTCGGATCCTTGGCGTCGAAGTCTCCATTTATTTGGGATATCGCGAGGTTTGAGTCCCCGCGCACATCTAGGCGTTGAATGCCCATGGATACTGCCATCCGGAGACCATGTAGAAGGGCCTCATATTCGGCTGCGTTGTTGGAGTCCGTATACATTATTTGTAATACATATTGAACGGTATCTCCTGTTGGGGACGTCAAAACAACGCCAGCCCCCAGACCAGCCAACATTTTGGAGCCGTCGAAGTGCATGATCTAGTTTGAATATGTGTTGTACTCTTTAGGGAGTTCGGCTTCCGTCCATTCAGCGACGAAGTCAGCCAGAACTTGCGACTTAATAGCTCGCCGTGGCTTGTAAGTTATGTTGAACAAGAGGAGCTCAATGGCCCATTTGGCAATCCGGTCCGTCACATCGCGGTTGTTTATAATATCGTTAAGTGGTACTTCCGAGGCTACCATTATCGAACACTCTTGAAAGTAGTGTCGCAGCTTCCGGGATGCCATAAATACCGCGTACGCTATCTTTTGATAATGTGGGTACCGTGATTTGCACGGAGTAAGTACAGTGGACACATAGTAAACCAGCTTTTGAAGGGGGAATTTGTGTCCGTCCACTTCTCGCTCGACGACGAGCACTGCGCTTACTACTTGATGAGTTGCCGCAATGTATAATAGCATTGGTTCGCCAATGTTTGGCGCGGCCAGGACTAGGTTTGTTGCCAATATAGCTTTTATTTCGTTGAGTCCGGCCGTGGCGGCGTCCGTCCACTCGAAGTGTTCGGTGCGCCGGAGGAGGCGATAAAGGGGTAATGCCTTTTCTTCCATCTAGTCAATTTTTGTATTTGTTTGAGGTCTGTTCGGGTAGCCAACTGTGACAATGCTCGGATTTTGGCCGGATTAGCTTCGATGCCTCTACTGGAGACGATGAATCCCAGGAGCTTTCCGGCTGGTACGCCGAAAACGCATTTTTCTGGATTGAGCTTGATGTCATATGTTCCGAGGTTGTCGAATGTGACCCTCAAGTCATCTACTAGAGTTTTGACATGCTTGGTTTTAACGACCACGTCATCCACGTATGCCTCCACTATTTTGCCGATCTGGTTTGCCAGACATGTCTGAATCATGCGCTGATATGTTGCACCGATGTTTTTTTAGCCCGAAGGGCATTGTGTTGAAGCAGAATGGGCCATATGGTGTGATGAATGCCGTTGCGGCTTGGTTTGGCTCTGATGAATCGTGCCCTGCGGTAGCATCGATGATTTTATCGATGCGGGGGAGGGGGAAGGGATCCTTTGGGCAGGCCTTGTTAAGGTCCTTAAAATCGACGCACAAGCGCCAGGATTTGTCCTTCTTTGCTACCATCACCAGGTTTGCTAGCCAGTCCGGATGTTTTATGTCTTTGATGAATCCGGCCTCCAATAGCTTGGCTAGTTCCTCTCCCATGGCTTGTCTCTTAGGCTTGGAGAAACGTCGAAGAGCCTGCTTGACTGGCTTGAATCCTTTTAGGATATTTAGGCTGTGCTCTGCCAGCCTGCGTGGGATTCCTGGCATGTCTGAAGGGTGCCAGGAAAAAATTTCCAAGTTCTCGCGTAGGAACTCTCGCAGTGTGGCATCGACATCAGGGTTTAATTGTGCCCCGATGGAAGCTGTTTTTGTAAGGTCCGTTGGATGGACTTGGATTTTGACTATTTCCTCCGCCGGTTTAAAGGAGGTGGACTTGGATCTTTTATCGAGTATCACATCGTTCCTGTTCACCGTGGAGCGCAGCGCGGTTAGTTCCTCGGCCGCTAGGGCTTCGGATAGTGCCTCGAGGGCCAGTGCAGCTGTCTTATTTTTGGTGCGGAGTGCTATGTCCGAATCACTAGCAAGAGTGATGATTCCGTTGGGCCCGGGCATTTTGAGCTTCATGTACCCGTAATGGGGTATGGCTTGGAAGATTGTAAACGCCTCCCGCCCTAATAGAGCGTGGTATCCGCTCCTGAACGGGGCCACTTGGAATGTAATTTCTTCGGACCTGTAATTATCTGGTGTGCCGAATACCACATCTAGTGTGATTTTTCCAGCACAGCATGCTTCCCGACTGGGGATGATTCCTCTAAAGGTTGTGCTGCTTTGCTCAATGCGGCTCCAGTCTATTTCCATCATTTGAAGAGTTTCCTCATAGATGAGGTTTAATCCGCTGCCGCCGTCCATGAGTACCTTGGTGAGTCGAAAGCCGTCCACGATTGGACTGAGGACCAGTGCGGCTGGTGCTCGGGCTGTTCGGAATTTGGGTACATCACTGGCATTGAAGGTAATTGCCGTGTCACTCCAAGGATTTATTTCTACTATGTGGCAGATTTCCGCCATGCTGCGGAGTGCTCGCTTGCGTCTATTATTTGATGCGAAGGTCTCGAAGACCGTTAACACCGTATTGTTGTCCGCAGGATGGTGCTCTATGGTTTTTGGGAGGAGTAGATCCTCACCACTTTTGGCCACCTGCCAGAGTATCCAACATGCTCTAAGGTTTTGCGTTGGTATTGCGTCCACTGTACTATGAATTTTGCATGGTCTGTTGAGCCATCCCTCCAGTATGGTTCCTTGCCCTGTTGAGGGCTTTTGCTTTTTGGTAGTTAACCCAGGTGTATTGTGATAATGCACCCTTTTATTTCGGACTGGGTTTGTATTCAGGGCCAGATTATCCCAAAATTTTATTTTGGTTTTCCAGGCGCTTTCCATCGCACAATACTTTCGTACTATGGACACCAAGTCGGCAAAGCGTGTAATTTCGCGGCGACTTGTGGCATTCAGGATTCCCTTGTCCGTGCAATTATTGCAAAAGAATGAAATTGCATCTTCCTCGCGGCAGTCCTTTATACTGTTCATGACTAGGAGGAATCTGGCCCAGTAATGGTGTACTGTTTCTTCGGGCTCTTGCCTAATTTGGGATAGATCGCGTATGTTTGGGTGGGTGGGTGGAATTGAATCCGAATCCTCACCCGATCTGAGACTCGGGGGACAAGGAGTTTCCGAACTCGAAAGTTTGGATTCTTGGATGTTTTCTGATAAATCTAGCCCGCTGCCTGATTCTAAGTTCAGGCCTTGAGTGACGTCCTCCCCTCCGCGGGTATCCGGCTTGGAGGGGTCGGGAATCCGGACATATCTAGTGCTTAGGATAGATGAAGGGTTGCCGCATTGTTCCTCCACCACTGCAACGTGATGGGTGACCTGGGGAGAGTTAATCTCTCTTAGATCGGGTTTAGGCCCAATCTGATCATAGTCTGTAGCGACTCCCAGGGCGGCGATGCGATCCAAGAGCTCGTTCAGGGAAGTGAGCTCTATTGGATCTAACTGCTCGGCGAGTTCCGAGTTCACGTGAAGATTGCTTTCGATGACCCAAGAAGTCATCGTCGGCGCAGCGGCCAAACAGGCGGTCATAAGAAAACCACCTAGCCGGAGAGTTTGGCCGATAGCCAAAGCTCCCTCGGTGATAGTGTCGTCTTTAAAGACGAGATGAGATATCCTTCCTGGTGGCGACGGCACAGCGGAACTCTCAATGAAAGCATCAATGTCGGTGTCAAAACCGGCGGATCTCGGGTAGGGGGTCCCGAACTGTGCGTCTAGGCCGGATGGTAATAGGACGCAAGGGACACGATGTTTTTCCCAGGTTCGGGCCTTCTTGATGGAGGTAAAACCCTACGCCCTGCTTGATTAATATTGATGATATGGGTGTTACAAGAGTAGATCTACCACGAGATCAGAGAGGCTAAACCCTAGAAGCTAGCATATGGTATGATTGTATGTTGTGGTTGTTGTCCTACGGACTAAAACCCTTCGGTTTATATAGACATCGGAGAGGGTTAGGGTTACACAAGGTCGGTTACAAAAGAGGAGATATCCATATACATATTGCCTAGCTTGCCTTCCACGCCAAGTAGAGTCCCATCCGGACACGAGACGAAGTCTTCAATCCTGTATCTTCATAGTCTAACAGTCCGGCCAATGGAGATAGTCCGGCTATCCGGAGACCCCCTAATCCAGGACTCCCTCAGTCGTGAAGCGCCCATTTGCGCCGATTATTGGATGAGAAGGTCTCGAAGACTGTGAGTACTTAGGGATCATGTTCCGAAGAGTACCTTTCTGGTGTAGTGTTTGTGAGGATACCCTCGCCGCTCTTAGCTACCTGCCGGAGTATCCAACATGCCCGTCGGCTGTGCGTTGGTTCAGTATTCAGAGTCATGTGTATTTGACAGGCCCTTCGAGCCATTCTTCAAAGACAGTTCTGTGTCCCGTAAAGGGCTTGAATTTCTTGTCCACGGGATGATGATTAGGTGCCCCGCGAGGGTGCACCATTTTTACCCGTCCGGGAGATGGCTTAAAGGCATGCGGTTCCCAGCGGGCTGTATGAGTTTTCCAAGCGCTTTCCATTGTGCGGTACTTTTGTACTATGCGTGCCAAATCTGCGAAGTGCAAGACACGACGATGATTGAGGTCATTAAGGATTCCCTCATCTGTACAGTTGTTGCGGAATACTGAAATTGCGTAGTCGTCGTAACAATCTTTTATCTTGTTTTTAACAAGGAGGAATCTAGCCCAAAAGTGATGGACTATCTCCCGAGGCTGCTGCCGCACATACATTAGGTCGCATATGTCTGGAGGGCCAGAGTTGCTTGGAGAATATTGCTTGTGGTGGGTGGGCAGGCTCAAATTCACACCCTGATCCAGAGTTTGAAGAATTTCCGAGGTTGCCAGCCCAGGCTCCGGATTGTCCGGAGAATTTTTGGGCTTAACGTCTGATCTTGTGTTCGGAGGACAGGGAGTGTCCTCTCGAGGGTGGGTATCCAGATCTCTTGGTTCGGAAATCCGAACATGGTTGGTTCTCAACATAGGAGAGGAGTTATTATCAGCCTGTTCCTCCACAACCGCTACCTGATGGGCGATCGGCGGAGATTTAATTTCTCTCTGATCGGGTTTAAGCCCGATATGATCATATTCACTTGAGACTCTCAGGGCGGCGATGCGATCTAGCAGCTCGTTTAAGGACGATAGATCTGCTGGGTCCATCTTGTCAGAATATTCGGGGCTGATACGGAGGGGATTTTCGGCGACTTGGGGGTTGCCTTTGGCTTAATGGCCAGACGGGCACCCACAGTGAAGTCGCCGAGCCGAAGCGTTTGCCCTGGAACTAGGGCTCCTTCAGAAGTGATATCGTCATTGATGACAAGGCGAGCCATCGGTCCTTCAGTCGACGCCACAGAGGAACTCTCAATGAAAGCACCAATGTCGGTGTCAAAACCAGCAGATCTCGGGTAGGGGGTCCCAAACTGTGCATCTAAGGATGAAAGGTAATAGGAGGCAGGGGACACGGTGTTTACCAAGGTTCGGGCCCTCTTGATGGAGGTAATACCCTACCTCCTGCTTGATTGTCTTTGATGAGTATAGGGGTTACAAGAGTTGATCTACCACGAGATCGTAATGGCTAAACTCTAGATGTCTAGCCTATATGATTATGATTGCCTCTACAGACTAAACCCTCCGGTTTATATAGACATCAAAAGGGGCTAGGGTTGTACAGAGTCATTTACAGAGAAAGGAATCTTCATATCTGCACGCTAAGCTTGCCTTCCACGCCAAGGAGAGTTCCATCCGGACACGGGGGAAGGCCTTCTATCTTGTATCTTCACGGCCGATCTGTCCGGCCCACATCACACAGCCGGACGCCCGAGGACCCCATAATCCTGGACTCCCTCACTAGGGGGGCGCCACTCCTTGGCCTACCTCCTCTCTTCCACCATTCGGCCCAATAACTTCCCGGCGGGGGGGGGGGGTGGTTCCGGTAACCCCCGGTACTCCAAAACTCATCCGAAACGACCCGAAATATTCCGGTGTCCGAATGTAACCTTCCAATACATGAATCTTTATATCTCGACCATTTCGAGACTCCTCGTCATGTCTGTGATCTCATCCGGGACTCCGAACAACCTTCTGACATCAAATCACATAAACTCATAATACAAGTCGTCATGGAACGTTAAGCGTGCGGACCCTACGAGTTCGAGAACTATGTAGACATGACCGAGAAACATCTTCAGCAATAAAAAATAGCGGAACCTGGATACTCATATTGGTTCCTACATATTCTACGAAGATCTTTATCAGTCAAACTGCATAACAACATACGTTGTTCCCTTTGTCATCGGTATGTTACTTGCCCGAGATTCGATCATCGGTATCATCATACCTAGTTCAATCTCATTACCAGGAAGTCTCTTTAGTCGTTCCGTAATGCATCATCCTGAAAATAACTCATTAGTCACATTGCTTACAAGGCTCATAGTGATGTGCATTACCGAGAGGGCCCAAAGATACCTCTCCGACAATTGGAGTGACAAATCCTATTCACGATCTATGCCAACTCAAAAAACACAATCAGAGACACCTGTAGAGCATCTTTATAATCACCCAGTTACGTTGTGACGTTTGATAGCACACTAAGTGTTCCTCTGGTATTCGGGAGTTGCTTAATCTCATAGTCATAGGAACATGTATAAGTCATGAAGAAAGCAGTAGCAATAAACTAAACGATCATAGTGCTAAGCTAACGAATGGGTCTTGTCCATAACATAATTCTCTAATGATGTGATCCCGTTCATCAAATGACAACACATGTCTATGGCTAGGAAACTTAACCATCTTTGATTAACAAGCTAGTCAAGTAGAGGCATACTAGGGACACTCTGTTTTTCTATGTATTACACATGTAGTAAGTTTCCGGTTAATACAATTCTAGCATGAATAATAAACATTTATCATGATATAAGGAAATATAAATAACAACTTTATTATTGCCTCTAGGGCATATTTCCTTCAATTACATCTTGTTGTTGATCACTATATGGTTTATTTGGTGGAAGATTATATGTTCGAATCCAATATGCTATTTAATACCCCTCTGATCTTGAGCATGATTATCATTTATGAGTAGTTACTTTTGTTCTTGAGGTCACAGGAGAAATCATGTTGCAAGTAATCATGCGAACTTTATATGTGTTCGATATTTTGATGATATGTATGTTGTGATTCCCTTAGCGGTGTCATGTGAACGTCGACTACATAGAACTTCACCATCTTTGGGCCTAAGGGAGTGCATTGTGGAGTAGTTATTAGATGATGGGTTGCAAGAGTGACAGAAGCTTAAACCCTAGTTTATGCGCTACTTTGTAAGGGGCCGATTTGGATCCAAATGTTTAATGCTATGGTTAGATTTTATCTTAATACTTTTCTTGTAGTTGCGGATGCTTGTGAGGGGGTTAATCATAAGTGGGAGGTTTGTTCAAGTAAGAATAACACCCAAGCACCGGTCCACCCACATATAAAATTATCAAAATAGCGAACCCAAATCAAACCAACATCATGAAAGTGACTAGATGAAATTCTTGTGTAGCCTCAAGAACGCTTTGCTTATTATAAGAAACCGTTTTGGCCCGTCCTTTGCACAAAAGGATTGGGCTACCTTGCTGCACTTTATTTACCGTTATAGTTACTTGGTCGTTACAAATTATCTTGATATCAAACTACCTATTACCGACAATTTTAGTGCTTGCGGAAAATACCTTGCTGAAAACCACTTGTCATTTCCTTCTGCTCCTTGTTGGGTTCGACACTCTTACTTATCGGAAGGACCACGACTGATCCCCTATTCTTGTGGGTCATCAAGCTGTCGCAGGGATGTCGGCTCGTAGCATCCAGCGTGCTACATCACAACACCAGCAGCACCAAGTCGTCGAAGTTGCATCGTAGCACCATGTGGCTCTGTAACATCCCAAATTTTCAATTTGGAATGTTATACACTAGATCATCATTGCGTATCATATTTTATTGCATTTTGGTTGATCCTAGAAATTCTACGCAACTCAAGGACCCTCGAAGAGAGTTGGGGATTTCGTTCTTTTCATATTTGTGTTTTCTCAAATTTTGGAAATAGGATCATTTGATTTTATTTATTTTATCTTCAATTATTTCCATTACAAAAATATGAGAGAGGGAATAAAATGACTTTCCTAAAATAAAGAAATATTGAGGATTTAATAAAAAAAATCAAATAAGATTTTATTTTGGTTTTATTTGCTATTTTATTTGAATTTAGGAAAAATGCACGTTTTTTCAAAATTGCATTTAGGCCCTAAATAAATGTTCATCCTGTGCGGCTTGATTTTAGAAGTCGGGGAAAATTTATTTCGGGATTTTTGGAGTCCGTTTAGTTTTCCTTTTGGTTTTTTTCGAGCGTAATTATTTAAAAAAACGCGAACCGACCTTTCGGGCCGTGTCCGACCAGGACACCCAGCCCGGCCGGCCTTATAAGCCGGGGGAGCCCAGCCCGAGCCGCCCCAAACCCTAGCGCTGCCCCGCCACCGCCGCACCACCGCCCCGCCGCCGCCTCGCCCCGCGCCGCCCCCGCCCGGGGCCGCTGCCCGCCGAACTCGCCACCCGCCAGAGCCACCGCCTCGCCAGAGGTTGACCACTGCCCCGCCGCCGGTGGTTTTCCTCGAGAAAACCGTTCGGTTTTCCGTCGTTCATTCGGTTTTTTTTCCTTTTTTTTCTAGATCGGTTTTTTTCGTTTAGTTAATTAGCGAGCGTTCGCTCATTCGTTCATTTTAACGAAGGCGTTCATCATTTAGATCCGAATAACGAACGTTCGTTCGTTAATCTGTTCGTCATTTTCTTTTTCTTGGATTAAATCCGCGATTTTTCTGATCCTGATTCCTGATCCGATTTTTGTTCTAGTATAACTTTTCGCTCGCTTATCGGAATCAGGCGATTCAAGCAACTGGAGTTTCGTCTCGAAACCCTCTTTCCGTTTAACCAACTCAAACAAGTTTTTGCCTCTGTAAAAATTGCCCTAGATCCAGAATAGTAAATGAAGCTTGTTTCTTTTGCCGTTTGTCTTTCGTTGCTTTGTTCGATTTGGTTCTTTTTGCCAACCGGAGTTCTTAAGTTGAACTTTCTGGTTAGATCTCTTATTTGAGTTTTACCTGTGCATTAGTAGAGTACTTACTGTATGCTTGTTTGTTTGCGGTAGAGTAGCCAGAGTGCGCCGCTTGCTACTTCGAATCGCTAGGTTTCGCGGATCATCAGCAAGGCAAGTAACACTTTGATCATACCTCCTACTACCCAGTTTTATTGCATTAGATCAATCCTCACACATTGCATGATTAGGATCTAATTAAAATTATGGGTTTGGGAAGTAGTTGAGGTAGTACCTATTACCTGTTTATTATCAAACCTTTGGGGAGTTACTTCTACGTTTGCTTATTATGCCATGCTATGCTAGTAGACGTGTATTGGTTGAGTGTAGCCATGACAGATGTGAGATTGTTAATTAATGGTATATTTAAGGTGGCAACTTAAACACACATCTGGGTGGATTGAGGTACCTGGGTATTCCAGGATTGCCTATTTTTTTCGGACCACCACCCAGGCTCAAAGGGATCATGAGATTGTTCATGCTAGAAACTTCTGTGTGCAGCCACAAGCCATTATGGGCTCTGGCATAGTTGAGTAAGTCGTGCGAACTCTTACAGGGTAGACTAGCAGATGTAGGGGAAAGTAGGTGTACCGGTCTGTCCATCGTAAGGTGCTAGCGCTTCTGAAAGACTGTGTCTCGGTCATCCGTTTCTCAAACACCATGTAGTGCGAGAAATCCAACGGAGGCAATCGAGTCTTGTGGGGAAAAGTGCGCAAACCTCTGCAGAGTGTATAAACTAATCATGATTAGTCGTGTCCCCGGTTATGGACATCTTGAGTATCTAGTACCTAGATTATCATGTGAATCTCATCATGTTACTCTAATTAATTTGTTGGGTTTTAATGTTGATGCTTAATTGGGATTGAGAGCGTGTCTACACTCTCAATGTTTAACAACTACCATGATAGTTAAATAAAATTTATTCCTTTGCAGTAGGGAAAAATTGGCTTTACGCAAAAACTGTAACCATATAGCTTTCCACCAGCCATATATGCATGTAGAATAGCTTTAATCTTCCATTACTCTCTATGTGTTACATTGCCAGCATATTCCATGTGCTGGCCCGTTTCGGGCTCCAATGTTCATGTTGCAGACTTTTCAGACGACGAGTAAGGTGCTTTTAGGTCGTGGTTCTATACTCAGTGATGCCGTTGGAGTTGATGGACTCACTTATCTTCCAAGCCTTCCGCTGTTACCGTTATTAGATGGCCTTAAGCCATATTTATTGTAATAAGTTCTCGTTTGAGACTCGATGTAATAAGTGTGTGATTGCTACTCTGTTATAAATCCTTCAAGTACTGTGTGGTGTCAGCATTACTGATCCAGGGATGACACCTGAGCACAGAGATTGGACCGTTTGAGGTCTGGTCGCTACAGGCTCCGTGCATCGTCGTGATACGTCTCCAACGTATCTACAATTTTTGATTGGTCCATGTTATTATATTATCTGTTTTGGATGTTTTATATGCATTAATATGCTATTTTATATTATTTTGGGGACTAACTTATTAACCCAGAGCCCATTGCCAGTTTCTTTTTTTCTTTGTTTTTGAGTTTTACAGAAAATCAATATCAAACGGAGTCCAAACGTAATAAAACTTTCACGATGATTTTTCTTGGACCAGAAGACACGTAGGACTTGGAGATGAAGTCATAGGAGTCCCGAGGAGGCCACAAGCCTCCAGGGCCCGCCCTAGGGGGCCTCCCACTGGTTTGTGGGCCCCTCGGAGGTCCTCTAACCCTAATTCTTGGCCTATAAATTCCCAAATATTCCCAAACGACCAGAAGCATCCACCAAAATACTTTTCCGCCACCGTAACCTTCTATACCCGTGAGATCCGATCCTTGGACCTTTTCTGACACCCTACCGGAGGGGGATTCGATCACGGAGGGCTTCTACATCAACTCTATTGCCCTTCCGATGAAGCATGAGTAGTTTACCATAGACCTATGGGTCCATAACATGTAGCTAGATGGCTTCTTCTCTCTCTTAGATCCTCAATACCATGTTCTCCTTGATGTTCTTGGAGATCTATCCGGTGTAATCTTCTTTTGCAGTGTGTTTATCGAGATCCAATGAATTATGGATTTATGATCAGATTATCGATGAATATATTTGAATCTTCTCTGAATTCTTAAATGCATGATTTGATATCTTTGCATTTCTCTTTGAAATATCGATTTGGTTTGGATAACTAGATTGGTTTTTCTTGCAATGGGAGAGGTGCTTGATACGTCCATTTTGCATCATGTTTACCTACTGTTATTTATAATGTTTTTATGCATAATAATGCTTTTTGGATTAATTGTAATGCCTTTTCTCTCATAATATGCAAGGTTCACACAAACAGAGAGAATTCTGACAGGTGGGAATCTGGACCTGAAAAAGCTACGTCAGGCTACCTATTCCGCACAACTCCAAATGAGTTGAAACTTCACGGGGAATTTTTATGGAATATATAAGAAATACTGGAGCAAATAACCACCGGAGGGGGCCCACCTGGTGAGCACAAGACACTAGGGCGTGCCTTGGGGTGGGTTGTGCTCAGCCCAGCCCACCTCTGGTGCCCATTGAGGGAGTCCTGGATTAGGGGCTCTCCGGACAGCCAGACTATATCCTTTGGACGGACTGTTGGACTATGAAGATACGAGATTGAAGACTTCGTCCCGTGTCCGGATGGGACTCTACTTGGCGTGGAAGGCAAGCTAGGCAATACGGATATGTATATCTCCTCCTTTGTAACCGGCCTTGTGTAACCCTAGCCCCTTCCGGTGTCTATATAAACCAGAGGGTTTTAGTTCATAGGACAACAGACAATCATACCATAGGCTAGCTTCTAGGGTTTAGCCTCTCCGATCACGTGGTAGATCAACTCTTGTAATACCCATATTATCAAGTATAATCAAGCAGGACGTAGGGTTTTACCTCCATCAAGAGGGCCCGAACCTGGGTAAAACATCGTGTCCCCTGCCTCCTATTACCATCCGCCTTAGACGCACAGTTCGGGACCCCCTACCCGAGATCCGTCGGTTTTGACACCAACATTGGTGCTTTCATTGAGAGTTCCTCTATGTCGTCGCCCTTAGGCTTGATGGCTCCTTTGATCATCGATAGCGATGCAGTCCAGGGTGAGACTTTTCTCCCCGGACAGATCTTTGTATTCGGCGGCTTCGCACTACGGGCCAACTCGCTTGGCCATCTGGAGAACATCGAGAGTTACGCCCCTGGCCACCAGGTTAGGTTTGGAAGCTTAAACTACACGGCCGATATCCGCAAAGACTTGATCTTCGACGGATTCGAGCCCCTTCCCAATGCGCCACATGGTCACGATGAGCATGATTTAGCTCTGCCATTAGACAGTGTTCAGGAGATCGTGCCCGCAACCACTCCGACCCTCAATTCGGAGCCAGTTGTGCCACCCATGGACGGGTGGATAGACCCCGCCACGGAGGCTGCACTCTCATCGGCGATCGAGCCGAGTATCGACCTTACCCTTCATGGCACCCGTGACGCCGGACTATCGGATTCTTCCCCGGCCACAGACTCCGAACCGCCTGCGCCCGTACCTATCGAATCCGACTGGGCGCCGATCTTGGAGTTTACCTCTGCGGATATTTTTCAGCAGTCTCTCTTCGGCGACATACTAAACTCATTAAGGTCTCTCTCCCTGTCAGGAGAGTCCAGGCCGAACTATGTTCGGCAGGATTGGGGTTCGAATGACGAAGAAATTCGCCGCCCATCCACCACCCACTTAGTAGCCACTGTCGATGATTTTACCGACATGCTTGACTTCGACTCCGAAGACATCGACGGTATGGACAACGATGCAGGAGACGAACAGGAACCACTGTCCACAGGGCACTGGACGCCCACTTCATCATATGACGTATACATGGTGGCCACACCCAAAGAAAACGACGACGAGGAACGGAAGGTAGCAGCGAAGGGTTGTTCCCTCGAGAAGCAGTCAAAGCGGCGGCGTAAGCGCCGCTCCAAATCCCGCCTCGGCAGAAACAGTGGTCATATAGACCCAGCGATAGAGCAGGGCGAACCATCGCCCGACCAGGGCAACACGGAGAACCAAATCGAACAACCCAACCCCGTTGAAGATAATAGTACGGACGACATCACACCGGACAAGCACCCGGAGCAATAGAATGCCCATCAAAGGCTGGTTGCCACTGCAAGGAGTTTGAAAAAGCAGAAGCAAAGGCTCAGGGCTGCACAAGACACACTCAGAATCAGATGGAGTGAAGTACTCAACACTGCAGCGAAGTACGGCGGTAATCGCCACATCAAGAGCTTCCCGAAGCGAAAGCTGCTACCTGAATTCGATAAGGAGGCCTTAGATCCCCCGCAATCAAAAAACAAAATGGCCATCCAGTCGGATAGACGACCTCGTGGCCAACATAGAACGGCAAACGTTGCCACACATAAGCCGGTACGCGATCCACATGAGGACTCGCATCAAAAGTACGGCGCAACTAGATCCATCTACGGGCCACGCAAGCGCGCTCCAGCACGCAAGGCAACACAACAAACATCCCAATACCACGGTACACCCAAATACAGGGGTGCCGCAGACCCCCTATGTTTCACCGATGAGGTGCTGGACCATCAATTTCCCGAGGGATTCAAACCCGTAAACATAGAGGCATACGATGGAACGATAGACCCTGGGGTATGGATTGAGGACTACATCCTCCATATCCATATGGCTCGAGGAGACGATCTCCACGCCATCAAGTACTTACCCCTCAAGCTCAAAGGGCCAGCTCGGCACTGGCTTAAAAGCCTCCCCGGAAACTCCATTGGAAGCTGGGAAGAGCTCGAAGACGCCTTTCGGGCAAATTTTCAAGGGACCTATGTCCGACCACCGGATTCAGACGATTTAAGTCATATAACTCAACAGCCCGGAGAGTCAACCCGAAAGCTTTGGAACAGGTTCCTCACTAAAAAGAACCAAATAGTCGACTGTCCAGACGCCGAAGCCTTAGCAGCTTTCAAGCACAGCGTTCGAGACGAATGGCTTGCCAGACACCTCGGCCAAGAAAAGCCGAGAACAATGGCAGCATTAAGAAGCCTCATGACCCGCTTTTGCGCGGGCGATGACAGCTGGTTAGCCCGATGCAGCACCAGCGACCCAAGTACATCCGAAGTCCGGGACGGAAACGGGAAATCATGACACAGCAAAAACAAGTGTCGGAATAAAGAAGACACCCCGAAGAGCACAGCGGTAAACGCCGGATTCAAAAGCTCTTGGCCAGGTCAGCAAAAGCTGCCCCCCAAGGGCAACAGAGACGAACTGTCCAGCCTAAACAAGATTCTAGACCAAATATGTCAGATCCATAGCACCCCTGATAAACCTGCAAATCATACCCATAGAGAATGTTGGGTCTTCAAGCAGTCCGGCAAGCTCAACGCTAACACTAGGGGCAGGATACACCAAGCGAAGACGAGGACGAGCCTCGCAAGCAAAGCACCGGGGAACAGAAGAAGTTCCCACCAGAAGTCAAAACAGTAAACGTATTACACGTGCCAAAGGGGAGAAATAAAGCGGCACTCCTAGAGACACATGCCCCAGGGCCTATCACCGCGGAGTCCTGCCACTAGTCGTTCCAACCAGTCACCTTCGACCATCGAGATTACTCGGCAAATATCCGGCGTGCAGGATGGGCTGCCTTGGTATTAGACCCAATAATTGACGGATACCACTTCACACGAGTCCTGATGGACGGTGGCAGCAGTCTAAACCTGATATATCAGGACACAGTCCGCAAAATGGGGATAGACCCAACAAAAATTAGCCGCAGCAATACTACCTTTAAAGGAGTAACGCCAGGCCTAGAGGCCCATTGCACGGGCTCCCTGCTACTAGAGGTTATATTTGACTTTCTCGATAACTTCCGTAGCAAAAATTTAATGTTCCACATCGCTCCGTTCCAAAGTGGCTATCAAGCACTACTCGGACGCGAAGCTTTCACTCACTTTAACGCAATATCGCATTATGCTTCCCTCATGCTTAAGATGCATGGTCCATGTGGCATCATTACAGTAAATGGAAATATTGAGCGCTCCTTGCGCATGGAAGACCCTGCGGCTGCCTTGGCAGCCGCACACTAAACGGCCTCACCAACTAAAGCATCTGACAGGTCGTTAAGACCACGGACACGGTTGGACGAGTCCAATACTGCTGTATGTAATTGATACAGGTTTGATGGCTATACCCCTATTACAATACAAGGGGCTCAACGCGCGCGCACAAGTGACAATCAGGCTCAACTTTACTCATATTGTTTATTTAGTATAACTTACCTTTTGCACGGCAACTTTTCAATTAAGTTCCTCTCTTTTTCAGATGACCATCGTGCTACACCCGTCCAGAATACGGCACAACGGAGACACACACGTAGACGTGCAGCAGGGACCCGTTCCAAGGATTCTTTTTAGATTAAGACCCTACGTAAACCTTTTTTACTGTCTCTTGTTGATACACATCCCTCGGATTCTCAATACAATTGAGAAGGATGCTGACGTCTTGGCATGTGTCCACGTCAGAATATTGCACGTACCTAGACACCAGGGGATTATTACAAAGGGCACTGTTTAGGCCCGGTTTACACCATAAAGACCGAATACCTTAGGGAGTGTTTGGCGTCGCGAGTTTGGCCTTATATGCATCAGCTCCGAATCATGTCTTTGGTCAAATGTTGGGTTTGCCCGGCTCCTGTGTTTTGCTGCCTTACGTTCCGCTCTATCGGCTAAGGCGGCACCAGGAGAACTACTGCGATTGTGCCCTGATTCATCCGGCCGAGCACCTCAGTAGAGAAAGCCGAAAACTGACTGTCATGATATAGCGTGAGACTGGTCAACCACTCGATGACCTATCGGAATCTTCAGCATTCCTCTGCCGTAACGAAGGGCCGTTTCCCGGCCAGGCATGTACGCACCCCTAATTAGGATAAGTGCGGAGCCACCAGGGGCTATATAGTAGCTCCACTATCAAACTCCTCTGGCTAAGTGAAAGTGTTAAAGCATCATTGTCTGGTTGCCTAGTTCGCTGCGCTATCACCTCCTTAATGGACCAAGACGTTGGGTCAAGTGTGAACATGCGTCTTTTGCGAGCACCCCCGCATTATATGTGTGGGGGCTTAAACCGACGACTGCAATCTTTCATGTTATATACATATATACATAAGCGGCCGCACAGGAGGCATCATAATACTTCCGGGCAAAAGTATAAATACAGCCTTGATAAACTTAATAAAACATTGTTTTTACAATGGGAATACATGTCACTCAAACATAATATTCTTCGAGCACTGGGCCTCTATTGAACGAGCGCCTTCAAGAACTTCTTCAAAATAGTGCTTAGCAGCCACTCGGCCTATGGCCGAACCCTGCGCCGCAACAATGGTGGCATCCATCTCCGCCCAGTATGTTTTAACACGGGCAAGGGCCATCCGCGAGCCTTCAATGCATGCCGACCTCTTCATCGCATTAATGGCGGCACCACACCAAGGAACTGCTGCACCAAACTAAAGTAGTTGTTCGGCTTTGGCCTTTCCGGCCACAGATGATCCACAACAGACCTCATCGCGAGTCTGGACAATCTATTCAGCTCGGCTCATTCGGCAAGCCGATCAGTCAATGGAAGCGGACGCTCTGGAACATTAAATTGTGACCAGAATAGCTTGTCCACTTCACGATCTGTTTGATCTCGGAAGTATTCGGCCGCATCGACAGCACTCGCCGCCAAGTCCAGATATGCGTCCGCTGAACTCCACAGCCGGTCCAGAGGGGCATACTGAGGATCTCCAAACTTCCTCCGCAACATAAAGGGTTTCCCAGCCGATATCCCCGGCTTGACGCAGCTCCTCCTTTTTCGCCCTCATCGCAGAGCGGGTATCTTTGGTCGCCATCGTGGCCTTTTCCAGGTCCATCGCCTTCGCCTGGTTTTCTTCTTCAAGAAGCTGGCAACGGTCGGCAGTATCTTTTAACTTTACAGCCATCTTGGCCATTTTCTCTTTGCTCTCGCAATGTGCGGCCTGTTCGGCCCTGAACTCTTCGGCCGCTTGCAAAGCAGCCGCATTGCTACTCCTTGCTTGCTCCTTGGCTCGGGTAGGCTCCACCCGAAGGGTCTCCATGGTGGCCGCTCCATCTGCAGTCACAACATATTAAAGATAATGGCATCATGCTGCTCTTATTATGTGACGATCACCAGAAAGGCCACTCACCCTGTGCCTTGTCAAGCCTCTCATTGACAAGCACGATGTCGGCATTTGCCGCATCCAGCTGCCGCTTTAGTTCGGCATACCCATCAGTCTGGCTAGCCACCGGAGCCAACATCACCTGCACATAAAGGCAGTCTGGTTATTACCTGGGACTATGATCCTCTGTTTGCCGCCGTTTTCGATGACAACCAGAGTCTCAGGGGCTACTATCAACACGGGGCACATCTAAAAATGTGCGGTACTGTCAAAAATGTGCATCATTTCACGTACCTCAAAACCCATCAGTAGACTCATGAAGGCTTCATGCAGCCCGCTTTCGGCGGACGAAATCGTTTCAATCACCGTACCCATCAATGTGCGGTGCTCTTCTGAGATAGACGCCTTCTCCAGTAGATCCCTCCGTACATCTGACCTTGCACCAGACGATGTCGGACTCTTTTGATTGCTCTCTTCGAGAGTCGGATACTGAGGACTTCGGGTGGCCATAGGATTACCTTCTAGACTTGCTGGATCAGGAGAAGCCCTCCGCGACAACACCTCAGGGTCGCCCACTTCGTAAGGCGGTGTGGCAGGGGGAGGCGTTTCGCTCTCCATCATCTCCGGAGGAAGATCCCCGAAGACGATCTCAGCTGAGAAGGGCTAAGATCTGAACTGGAAGATAAATACTTTGGTTATTTTCCGTAGAAGTAAGGTAGGATATCTTCACTATTAAACACCTTTTGATTACTTACAGCTCGTTAGAGGGCTGATTCCCTCGCGGACATTGTGCGGCAAGAACACCCTCCGAGGCAGGACCCTCTGGCGGAGATTTCTTCTCCCGTTTGGAAACCTTGATTTCCGGATCTTCGGAGGTAGTCCTCTTCCTTCCCCGGGGAGAGACAATGTCAGACTCTTCCCCTCGGTTATCCTCCCTCGCGGAGGCGCTCATTCCCTCGGTTGGAATAGGTAGCGATGGAGGCCCGCTTTCGCCCTCTTTATTCCCCCCTTCATCTTCCTTTGAGGGCACTGGAGAAGGTGCTGGCTCGAGCATCTTCTCCAGCACCAGATTGTTCAAGCCTTCAGGAAGGGGGCCGAACACCGGATCATCTTCGCCTTTGTTATCCAGCCCTGGTCAAAGAGCGATTCTTCATAATGATGTCATGATAAATAAATGGACGGTGTGTTCGGCCATGGGATTACTTACTTGGGCAGCGGTGCGGTGGCTACTCAGGCACACGTCCTCGGTAGTGTCCAGACAGTCTATTTGGGGTCCGAAGAACGATTTGTACATCTTCTCGTGCATCATTCCGAGGAAATTCTGAATAGTGTGCGGTCCTTCTGGGTTGAATTCCCACATACAGAGGGGCCGGCGTTTGCAAGGCTAGACTCGACAAACCAGCATGACTTGCATTACCATAACTAGACTAAAATCTCCCTCGAAGAGATCTCGGATGCGGCTCTGCAGTATTGGCACGTCCTTGGCTGGACCCCAGCTCGGTCCCCTGTTGATCCATGACATCAGTTGTGGTGGAGGGCCCGAGAGAAAGGTGGGGGCAGCTACCCACTTGGCACTTTGGGGAGCTGTGATGTAGAACCACTCCCGTTGCCACAATCCGGACACCTCTGGAAAGGAACCCTTTGGCCATGGAGCATCAGCAATTTTGCTTATTAAAGCACCTCCGCACGCTGCATACTATCCCTCGACCATCTTCGGCTTCACATCGAAGGTCTTGAGCCACAAGCCGAAGTGAGGGGTAATGCGGAGGAAGGCCTCACAGATGACAATAAATGACGAGATGTGAAGAAGGGAGTCCGGGGCTAGATCATGAAAATCCAGCCCGTAATAGAACATAAGACCCCTGCCAAAGGGATCCAGAGCGAGGCCTAGCCCTCGGAGGAAGTGGGAGACGAGCACAACACTCTCGTTGGGTTCGGGAGTAGGGACGACCAGCCCTCGGGCGGGCAGCCTATGCGAAATTTCAGCGGTCAGATATCTGGCCTCCCTCAACTTCTTGATGTCCTCCTCCGTAACGGAGGAAGACATCCACCGGCCTTGAAGGCTGGATCCGAACATGATTGAAGGTCTGAAGCACCTGACCTTGGCTTTGGGTGTTAGAACTCGAGGCGGGGGAGGGATTCGATTGAGCACGGGAGGGAAAAAAGTAATAGCCTTATCCCTTTATAAAGAGGGTGAATATCAAGCGTCCTCCTCGTGGCCATTTCGGACTTCCCTAAAATCTAGGCGTCCTACGCACGGTTGGGTTACCCACGTATGTATTGATGAGAATCCCGTAATAAGGGGAACACGATCTCTCCTTTGACAAGACGTGTCAAGAAACCGCCTCGCGTTATGTACGGGGGCTGGTTAAAGAAAAAGGATTCAAATAATTACCGGGCCGTGGCGTGATGTCATGCTGCCAAAACGTGTCAGCAGATTAGATTTGTGGGAATATTATTCTCTCTACGGTGGTATGTGGAACTTATTTTGCAGGGTCAGACACTATCCTTGTATTCAAATTCTTCCGTGGTGTGTTCGGAGGAGGAACCCGCCTTGCAATGCCGAAGACAACACTGCACGCCGGACTCATCGTCATTGAAGCCTGGTTCAGGGGCTACTGAGGGAGTCCTGGATTAGGGGGTCTCCGGACAGCCGGACTATATCCTTTGGCCGGACTGTTGGACTATGAAGATACGAGATTGAAGACTACGTCCCGTGTCCGGATGGGACTCTACTTGGCGTGGAAGGCAAGCTAGGCAATACGGATATGTATATCTCCTCCTTTGTAACCGACCTTGTGTAACCCTAACCCCTTCCGGTGTCTATATAAACCAGAGGGTTTTAATCCGTAGGACAACAGACAATCATACCATAGGCTAGCTTCTAGGGTTTAGCCTCTCCGATCTCGTGGTAGATCAACTCTTGTAATACCCATATTATCAAGTATAATCAAGTAGGACGTAGGGTTTTACCTCCATCAAGAGGGCCCGAACCTGGGAAAAACATCATGTCCCCTGCCTCCTGTTACCATCCGCCTTAGACGCACAGTTCGGGACCCCCTACCCGAGATCCAAAGGTTTTGACACCGACACCCATCTTCTGGTATATAAGTCATTTTGACCTAGAAAAAATAGGAGGAGGAATTTCGGCACGAAGTGCCGCCGTCTCAAGGCGGAACGTGAGCAGGAGCACTTTTGCCCTTCGGCGGAGCGATTCTGAGAACTTCCCTCCTGAAGGGGGAAATCATCGTCATCATCATCACCAACAACTCTCCCATCTTGGGTAGGGCAATCTCCATCGACATCTTCAACAGCACCGTCTCCTCTCAAACCCTAGTTCAACTCTTGTGTTCAATCTTTGTACCGGAACTATAGATTGGTACTTGTGGGTGACTAGTAGTGTTGATTACATCTTGTAGTTGATTACTATATGGTTTATTTGAGGGTAGATTATATGTTCAGATCCAATATGCTATTTAATACCCCTCTGATCTTGAGCATGATTATCATTTGTGAGTAGTTGATATGTCTCCAACATATCTATAATTTTTTATTGTTCCATGCTATTATATTATCTGTTTTGGATGTTTAATGGGCTTTAATATAGCTTTTTATATTATTTTTAGGACTAACCTACTAACCAAAGGCCCGGTGAAAATTGTTGTTTTTTTCCTATTTCAGTGTTTCATAGAAAAGGAATATCAAACGGAATCCAATCAGAATGAAACCTTCGGGAGAGTTATTTTTGGAACAAACGTGATCCAGGAGACTTGGAGTGGACGTCAAGAAATAAGCGAGGAGGCCACGAGGAAGGAGGGCGCGCCCCCACCCTCATGGGCCCCTCGCAGCTCCACCGACGTACTTCTTCCTCCTATATATACCCATATACCCCGAAAACATCCAGGAGCACCACGAAACCCTATTTCCACTGCCGCAACCTTCTATACCCGTGAGATCCCATCTTCGGGCCTTTTCCGGCGCTCCCCTGGAGGGGGAATCGATCACGGAGGGCTTCTACATCAACACCATAGCCTCTCCGATGATGTGTGAGTAGTTTACCACAGACCTTCGGGTCCATTGTTATTAGCTAGATGGCTTCCTCTCTCTCTTTGGATCTCAATACAAAGTTCTCCTCTATTCTCTTGGAGATCTTTTCGCTATAATTCTTTTTGCGGTGTGTTTGTCGAGATCCGATGAATTGTGGGTTTATGATCAAGATTATCTATGAACAATATTTGATTCTTCTCTGAATTCTTTTATGCATGATTTAAATATCTTTGCAAGTCTCTTCGAATTATCAGTTTGGTTTGGCCTACTAGATTGATCTTTCTTGCAATGGGAGAAGTGTTTAGCTTTGGGTTCAATCTTGCGGTGTCCTTTCCCAGTGACAGCAGGGGCAGCAAGGCACGTATTGTATTTTTGCCATCGAGGATAAAAAGATCGGGTTTATATCATATTGCTTGTGTTTATCCCTCTACATCATGTCATCTTGCCTAATGCGTTACTCTATTCTTATGAACTTAATACTCTAGATGCATGCTGGATAGCGGTCGATGTGTGGAGTAATCGTAGTAGATGTAGAATCATTTCAGTCTACTTGTCGCGGACGTGATGCCTATATACATTATCATGCCTAGATATTCTCATAATTATTCGCTTTTCTATCAATTGCTCGACAGTAATTTGTTCACCCACCATAGAATTTGCTATCTTGAGAGAAGCCACTAGTGAAACTTATGGTCCCCGGGTCTACCTTCCATCATACTATTTCCATATCTACTTGTTATTTCCATCATAGTTTATTTTGCAATCTTTACTTTCCAATCTATACCATAAAAATACCAAAAATATTTATCTTAGTATCTCTATCAGATCTCACTTTCGTAAGTGACCGTGAAGGGATTGACAACCCCTTTATCGCGTTGGTTGCGAGGTTCTTGTTTGTTTGTGCAGGTACTAGGCGACTTGTGTGTTACCTCCTACTGGATTGATACCTTGGTTCTCAAATCTGAGGGAAATACTTACGCTGCTGTGCTGCATCACCCTTACCTCTTCAAGCGAAAACCAACGCATGCTCAAGAGGTAGCAAGAAGGATTTCTAGCGCCGTTGCCAGGGAAGTTGCATCAAGTCAAGTCAAGACATACCAAGTACCCATCACAAACTCTTATCCCTCGCATTACATTATTTGCCATTTGCCTCTCGTTTTCCTCTCCCCCACTTCACCCTTTCTGTTTTATTCGCCCTCTTTTCCGTTTGCCTCTTTTCCGTCCACCCTTTCGCTTGCTTCTTGTGTGCTTGAGTTCTGGATCGTTTGTCATGATGTCTCAGGATAATACTATATTGTGTGAATTTTCCAATACCAACAATAATGATTTTATTAGCACTCCGATTGCTCCTCTTACCGATGCTGAATCTTGTGAAATTAATACTGCTTTGTTGAATCTTGTCATGAAAGATCCGTTTTCTGGCCTTCCTAGTGAAGATGCCGCTACCCGTCTAAACAACTTTGTTGATTTATGTGATATGCAAAATAAGAAAGATGTGGATAATGATATCGTTAAATTGAAGCTATTTCCTTTTTCGCTTAGAGATCATGCTAAAACTTGGTTTTCCTCTTTGCCTAAAAATAGTATTGATTCATAGAATAAGCGCAAAGATGATTTTATCTCTAAGTATTTTCCTCCCGCTAAGATCATATCTCTTAGAAACGATATTATGAATTTTAAACAAATTGATCATGAGCATGTTGCACAAGCTTGGGAGAGGATGAAATTAATGATACGTAATTGCCCTACTCATGGATTAAACTTATGGATGATTATACAAATAAATTATGCTGGATTGAATTTTGCTTCTAGAAATCTTTTAGATTCGGCCACGAGAGATACTTTTATGGAAATCACTTTAGGAGGAGCTACTAAACTCCTACATAATATTATGGTTAATTATTCTTAATGGCACACTAAAAGATCTACTAGTAAAAAGGTTCATGCTATAGAAGAAATTAATGTTTTGAGTGGAAAGATGGATGAACTTATGAAATTGTTTGCTAATAAGAGTGTGTCTTCTGATCCTAATGATATTCCTTTGTGTACTTTGATTGAGAATAATAATGAATTTATGGATGTGAATTTTGTTGGTAGGAACAATTTCGGTAACAACGCGTATAGAGGAAACTTTAATCCTAGGTCGTTCCCTAGTAATGTAATGCCCCATATGTAACTTGCCATATTTGTATTCCAACTCTTGCCATTTTCGGCTCTAACTTATGATATTCCCTCGTGGTTGGGTTTTGTCTTCGTTTTGCATTTTGTCCATGTCATGCGTCTCATATCATGTCATCATGTGCATCGCATTTGCATACATGTTCGTCTCATGCATCCGAGCATTTTCCCCATTGTCCATTTTGCATTCCGGCACTCCTACGTCCTCCGGTGTCCCCTTTTGCCTCTTTTCGTGTGTGGGTGTTAAACATTCTCAGATTGGACCGAGATTTGCCAAGCGGCCTCGGTATACTATCGGTAGACCGCCTGTCAAGTTTCGTGCCATTTGGACTTCGTTTGATACTCCAATGGTTAACCGAGGAATCATAAAGGCCTTGTGTATGTTGCAGCCCAACACCCCTCCAAAGTGACCCAAAACCCCCTCCATCCTCTCGGTCATTCGATCACGATCGTGTGACCGAAAACCGCACCTCATTTGGACTCTCCTAGCTCCCAGAATCTATAAATAGGCTTCCCCTCCAAAAATCCCGAGTCCAAACCCTAAAATTCCTCCCCGCCGCCGCCGGACACGTCCGAGACGGCCTGACGCGTCCGCGCGCCACCGCCCGGCCAATCGGGAAGCGCCACGTTTCCCCGCCGCCACCTCGCCGCCGCTGGCCCGCTCCACCCGGATCTGGCCCCCGCAGCCCGTACGCCGCGCCGCGCGCCTCCGCCGCCTACGCCGCGCCCCGCCGCCCGAGCCCTCGCCGCTGCGCCGCCCAGTCGTCGCCTCGCCATCGCCGCTCGCCGCCACCTCGCGCCCGGCGCTGCCCCTCATCGTCCGTGCCTCGCCCTGCGCCGGATCCGACGAGATCCGGCCGGTGGAGAGCTCCCCGGCGCCGGATCCGCCTCCCCCTCCAACTCCGACGGCTATCTCGCGAACTTCGGTCAGCCCGCACCTCACCTCGATTTCCATGCCAAACCCTAGGTCTAAGTTTTTCTCCCCTGTTCATATTTTCTAGGCATGTTCATGGCATCAAATCTCATCATCCGTAGCTCCATTTTGGGCGTGTAATATATCAAATATTTCGTCCGGATGTGCTCTTCATTTTGTTCCATTGCACGATGCTTGTTTGAGTCCATATTGATGCCCTAAATGTTGTTGCAAGAGTTCTATGTAATGTTAGTTTCTGTTCCTTATCAGATTATGGACATTTTTCATTTTTTCCATGATTAATGTGTACCTCCTATGAACTTGAGCCCTACATGTGTTTTGGGCTATGCCATGCCATCTTTACAGGGATGTATGCCATGTATTTTTGTGATCAATTTGGTGACTAGCACAAGCATGCAAAGTAGCTCTCGTGATGTTGCTGATTTCAGGGACTTAGAATTCTTCTAAGTCAGTTCCCTGATGTTATTTTTATGCTATGTATTCATGTTGCTACAGAGTGATCCATGCCTCTTTTGAGCATGTTCAGTAAGGATGATTTTGAGATATTGTTATATTCTATCCATCCATGTCTTTGTTTGCAATTATGGAGACCCCTAGCATGACTCAATCAGCTCTACTTTTGCTATAAAATTTTCCTGGCAGATTGTTTACGTGTTAATCAATTTTGCCGAGGTTGTTGTAGTTGATCCTTGCATGCTATGAGATTGTTCTTGCCATGGTTAGCTTCTTGAACATGTCTTCTTGCTGGGTGTATGATTAGTTTGTCATTCAATGCCTTGTGGTGAGTGCATCGAGCTCACAAACATGCCTACGTAACTCTGTTTTTGCCATGTCCAGTTTTCTGCTAAGTCTGAATATGTTAGCGAAACTTGCTATGTTTATGTGGGTGCCATCATGTTTTCTGTGCCCTTTTGGCTTATGGTCAGTAAGGGACTTTTGTTATATGCTTTGAGTAGTTTCATGCCATGCCTTGGTTTGCCATGATATGTTCTTGTAGCATGTTTTTATCTTGCTCTAAACATTGCTTCCTGATGTTAAATCCTGACATGTTATTTTCACTAAGTCTGAGATGTTGATATCTTTTGCACTTTTGTCATGCTTGTTTGAACCTGCTCTTGTGTGATTTAGCCGTAGCTCAGTGTTCATATTTTGTCAAGAATCTTGAGTGGATCACTTCCATGTGCTTTGTTGCTATGTTAGAGTGCAGTACCTTAATTTCTTGTTGCATTCTAGATGGCATCGTGTTGTTAATCGCAGAATAGTGCCATTATTGTTTTGCTTGCCATTTGCAAACCGTGCATCCGATTCTGGTGACCTTTATATCGATTTCGACCGAAATCAACTCATATTTATAGCGGATCACTTGGTTTGCCAAGTTGAGGCCTGGTTCAATCTTTTCCTTCCGGAGCACGCATATGCATTGCATATTACATCCCGCATATCATGCCATGTTTTGCATCATGTGGCTTGTGCAGTGCACCGTGGTTGATTGTGTTTCCCTTGCTTGTGTTCTTGCCTTGGGTAGAGCCGGGAGACGAGTACATGATCAAGGAACCCATTGAGTACGCTTACGAGGATCAAGCTTACGTCAACTCGGAGAACTTTGCAGGCAAGATGACCATACCCTCGAAATCACTTCTATCTTTGCTTGCTAGTTGCTCGCTCTATTTCTATGCCTATGCCTCGATACCTACCACATGCTTTATCATGCCTCCCATATTGCCATGTCAAACCTCTAACCCACCTTGTCCTAGCAAACTGTTGTTTGGCTATGTTACCGCTTTGCTCAGCCCCTCTTAGAGTGTTGCTAGTTGCAGGTGAAGATTGGAGTTTGTTCCTTGTTGGAACATGATTATTGTTAGGATATCATTATTATATCTTGTTTACTTTAATGCACCTATATACTTGGTAAAGGGTGGAAGGCTCGGCCTTATGCATGGTGTTTTGTTCCACTCTTGCCGCCCTAGTTTCCGTCATACCGGTGTTATGTTCCTTGATTTTGCGTTCCTTACACGGTTGGGTTATAATAGGAACCCCTTGACAGTTCGCCTTGAATAAAACTCCTCCAGCAAGGCCCAACCTTGGTTTTACATTTGCCTAACAACCTATAACCTTCCCTTGGGTTTTCGCGAGCCCGAGGGTCGTCTTTATTTTAAACCCCCCCGGGCCAGTGCTCCTCTGAGTGTTGGTCCGAAACGAGTAGCATGCGGGGCCACCTCGTGGCAACTTGAGGGTTGGTTTTACTCGTAGCTTGACCTATCTGGTGTGCCCTGAGAACGAGATACGTGCGACTCCTATCGGGATTTGTCGGCACATCGGGCGGCTTTGCTGGTCTTGTTTTACCATTGTCGAGATGTCTTGTAACCGAGATTCTGAGTCTGATCGGGTCATCCTGGGAGAAGGAATATCCTTCATTGACCATGAGAGCTTGTGATGGGCTAAGTTGGGACACCCTTGCAGGGTTTTGAACTTTCGAAAGTCGTGCCCGTTGTTATGGGCAGATGGGAATTTGTTAATGTCCGGTTGTAGAAAACTTAAAACTTAACTTAATTTAAAATGAATCAACAGCGTGTGTAGCCGTGATGGTCTCTTTTCAACGGAGTCCAGGAAGAGAACATGGCCTCGTGTTATGCTTGAACGTAAGTAGTTCTAGGATCACTTCTTGATCATAGATTCTCGACCATGCTTTGCCTTCTCTTCTCGCTCTCATTTGCATATGTTAGCCACCATATATGCTAGTGCTTGCTGTAGCTCCACCTCATACCTTTTCCCTACCCATAAGCTTAAATAGTCTTGATCGCGAGGGTGTGAGATTGCTGAGTCCCCGTGACTCACAGATTACTTCAAAAACCAGATGCAGGTGCCAATGATACCATTCCAGGAGATGCGTCTCAACTCAAGTGGGAGTTCGATGAGGACTCGGGATGTTACTACGTTTCCTTTCCGGACGATCAGGAGTGGAGCCCAGCTGGGGCGATCGGGATCTTATGCATTTGGGGTTGCCTTTATTTTGGTTCCGTAGTCGGACCTTGATTGTATCTGGATGATGTAATGCTATATTTATGTATTGCGTGAAGTGGCGATTGTAAGCCAACTCTGTACCTCTTTGTTATTCAGTACATGGGATGTGTAAAGATTACCCCTCTTGCGACATGCCTACAATGTGGTTATGCCTCTAAGTCGTGCTCCGACACATGGGAGATATAGCTGCATCATGGGTGTTACAAGTTGGTATCAGAGCCTTCCCCGACTTAGGAGCCCCTACTTGATCGAATCGCTGGCGTTGTCGAGTCTAGAAAAAAAATAGTTTCAGTCTTTTAGGATTATATATATCGGAGAGTAGGATTCTTTTTACTCCTCAGTCCCTTCGTCGCTCTGGTGAGGCATCCTGACGTAGAGTATTGACTCTTCTCTTCTCAAATTTCACTAAAAAAAATTAGGATCACGCGGGTATCTTGGAATCATGCCGATAGTTTTGTGACGAGAACATTGTTCTTGGTGCCTCCTGACATCTAGGGGTTCTGGCAGTGTCCCGGGGAGTTGAGCTCCGAGGTGTTGTCGTCACAATTTTATCGTTGTAGTTCTGGAATACTTGAGTTTCGCCGACATCGAAAATCTCTTTTATGCAGTTGTTGGTGAGATAACCTCGACGCCACCTAGTACTGGGGCGGGAGTTCAGGAGTATTGCCATAACTCGTATAACGAATGCTTTTCGAAGGTTGAGGTAAATGATTTCTGAAGGTTTCTTGGTTATGTGTTGAAGGATGGATACATCTGGATGTAGGATTTGCTAGTTTTGGGTGAGATATTATGCTTCCCCTGTATCCCCAACACCTGATTGCATAACCGGAAAGTTTCGGGAGTTTCATAGGTGGGAATTCATGTAGCTCTAGTATTTCTTCCGCAGATATTTGGTTTATGATTGGGTAATCCTTACCAATTATTTTTTCATGTCTGTACCTTGTTGTTTTATTCATCTACCTCTATCTAAGTGGCTTCTCAATTTATGGAAGTGTGATCATTTAATTTGGAATTCATTCGTTCATTCTTGTTCGAATGTTAAGGCTATATGTTGCAATTTCGATCCATCGATTCAGCTTGAATATATGTCCTTCAAGATGCTAACGGATGTCACCCTCTTCAGGATGGCCCCTCCAACGCGTCAGAATTCGGAACCACCACCACCACCTCCACCTCCACCTCTGGAGGCATGGCAAGCTGTGATGGCCGCTACCAACGCCAACACGCAGTTGATTATGCAACTCCTGCAAGAGCGCAACCAAGGAAATCAAGGCAATGGAAACAATCAAACTCAGTTTGCTACCCTCAACCAGTTCCTCGCAAACCAGCCAAAGACCTTCAGTAACTGTGTCAAGGCCATAGACGTTGATGATTGGCTCGTGGATATCTGCAAACATTTTGAGTGCAGCAACATCAGGCCTGAGGACTTTGTCAAGTTTGCTTCATTCCAACTCAAATACCAAGCTACTGAGTGGTATCAACAATACAAAGATTCCAGAGGAGGTCATGTGATTACCTGGGATGATTTCCGCCAAGACTTCAAAGCTCACCACATTCCTCAGAGTGTTGTTGAGAGTAAGTGTGAGGAGTTCCGCAATCTAAAGCAAGGCAGCTTGTCTGTTTACCAATACAACATCATGTTCCAGAAGATCGATCGCTTTGCCAAGCAAGACGTCCCTAACGAGAAGAGCATGATTTATCAGTTCAGAGGTGGCCTCAGAGAAGATCTGCAACTAGCTCTCGTGATTTTTGAGCCAAAAAAGTATGATGAGTTCTACAATATGGCATTAAAGCAAGAGGCTGCTCAGCTCAAGTGCAATGCTTCCAAGAAGAGGGTCAGGGATGCAACTCCTTCTTCTTCAACTCAAGTGGCAGCTAAGCAGCAAAAGTATTGGTTGCCTCCTCCTACTACGTTCCGGCAGCCTTACCAGCAGAAGAGCAAAGGTGGCAATGGATCTTCCCACCCACCCAACCCAGGCTTTCAAAAGAAGGCTTCGTCTCATGCTCCAAGGTCAAGTGCTCCGTATCACCGGCCGCTCTCAGAGGTCACGTGCAACAAGTGTCAGCAGAAGGGTCACTATGAAAACAAATGCTTCAATCAGAGGCGTCTTCCTCCTCCTCCTGTGAGATCTGCCAGCAATGCATTGGTCAAGCATAATCCCAAGCATGCCAAGGTCAACATGATGAGCGCAGCTCAGGCAGAGGACTCGTCAGAAGTGATCATGGGTAACCTTCCTGTTAATGATATTCCTGCAAAAGTTCTTTTTGATACTAGTGCATCGCATTGTTTCATGTCAAGACCATTTTTTGCCAAGAACGAATTCACTTCTTCTCATTTGGGCAAATCCATGGATATCGTTTCTCCGAGTAAACGGTTGAGTGCCAGTTTGGTGGTTCCAGATGTTTCTATTAAGATGGGTGACTATAAGTTTCTGTCTTCTCCAATGGTCCTTGGTAACTCGGATATTGATCTAATTCTCGGCATGGACTGGCTTTCTAAGAACAAGGATCAACTTGATTGTGCTGCCAGGCAGATTCAATTGACACACTCGTCTGAGGATGTGATCGTCTTTGCCGCTCATGATGATACCATCCGACTGTTTTCTCTCAATGAGAAGGGCGAGTTGGATGCCATCTCTCAGATTCCAGTCGTTTGTGAATATCAAGACGTCTTTCCAGAAGAGCTTCCAGGAATGCCTCCTCACCGGCCAGTTGAATTCGTCATCGATCTTGAGCCTGGCACGGAACCTGTTTGCAAATGTCCTTACAAGCTTGGACCAAAAGAGTTGAAGGAGCTGAAGAAACAACTCGATGAACAAGAGTGTATGGGTCTCATCCGACCGAGTTCTTCTCCTTGGGGTTGTGGTGTTCTTTTTGTCAAGAAGAAGGATGGCACGGACTGACTTTGTGTCGACTACCGTCCATTGAACAAGAAGACCATAAAGAACAAGTACCCACTTCCCAACATCAACGAGCTTTTCAAACAACTCAAGGGTGCTCAAGTATTCTCCAAGCTTGACCTCCGTATGGGATATCATCAGATTCGCATTCATGAACAAGACATCCCCAAGACAGCTTTCAGAACAAGCTATTGTTCATATGAATACACTATCATGTCTTTCGGCCTTGTCAACGCTCCTCCAACATTCTCTCGCATGATGAACTTCATCTTCAACCCCTACACAAATGACTTCGTCTTGGTCTATCTCGATGACATTTTGGTCTTTTCCAAGAACAAGGAGGATCATGCCAAGCACTTGAGATTGGTGCTAGACAAACTCAGAGAACATCAGTTCTATGCGAAGTTTTCAAAGTGCGAGTTTTGGCTCGATGAGGTTCTCTACCTTGGGCATATCATCTCCGCCAAGGGCATAGCTGTTAATCCTGAGAAGGTGTCTGCAATTGTGAATTGGGAACCGCCTCAGAATGTGAAGCAACTCCGCAGCTTCCTTAGGCTTGCAAGCTATTGTCGAAGGTTCGTTGAGAATTTCTCTAAGATCGCGAAGCCTCTTTCCAACCTCCTCCAGAAGCATGTGAAGTTTGTCTGGATGCCTGAATGTGACATCGCTTTCAACACCCTCAAAGAGAAGTTAGTCACAGCTCCAGTTCTGACTCCTCCTGATGAATCAAAACCATTCGAGGTTTTCTGTGATGCTTCCCTTCAAGGTCTCGGTGCTGTGTTAATGCAAGAGAATAAAGTTGTGGACTATACCTCTCGCCAGTTGAATCCCAACGAAAAGAACTACCCCACTCATGACCTCGAGTTGGCGGCAGTTGTCCATGCTCTTTTAACATGGAGACATCTCTTGTTGGGAAGAAAAGTGGACATCTTCACTAATCATAAGAGTCTCAAGTACATCTTCACTCAGCCCAACCTCAACCTCAGGCAGACTCGTTGGGTCGAGACGATTCAAGAGTATAATCCGAGTATTGAATATACTCCAGGCAAGGCCAATGTCATTGCTGGCGCTTGGAGCAGGAAGGCTTACTGCAACAGTTTGATTCTCAAGCCCTACCAACCGGAGCTTTGTGAAGCTTTCCGCAAACTTAATCTCCAAGTTGTTCCTCAAGGATTCCTTGCCAACCTCCATGTCTCTCCTACTTTGGAAGATCAGATTCGTGAGGCTCAACTTCTTGATGCTATGGTGAAGAAGGTGAAGATTGGGATTGCCAAGAGCCAACCCAAGTACAAGTGATATCGCCTTGATGACAAGGATACTCTATTCTTCGAGGATCGCATTGTTGTTCCTAAGGGTGACCTTCGTAAAGTCATTATGAACGAGGCTCACAATTCACTCCTCTCTATTCATCCTGGAAGTACAAAGATGTACCATGACCTCAAGCAGTCGTATTGGTGGACTCGAATGAAGCGCGAGATTGCTCAGTTCGTGAATGAATGTGATGTCTACAGAAGAGTGAAAGCAGAACATCAACGACCAGCTGCTCTCCTCCAACCTCTTGCCATTCCAGAATGGAAGTTTGATCATATTGAGATGGACTTCATGACTGGATTTCCCAAGTCCAAGCGTGGCAATGATGCTATCTTCGTTGCCATTGACAAGCTCACTAAAGTGGCTCATTTTCTTCCTATCAAAGTATCTATCACAGCAGCTCAGTTGGCAGAGCTATATACCTCCAGGATTGTCTCCTTGCACGGCATTCCGCAGTTGATATCTTCAGATCGTGGAAGCATCTTTACTTCTAAGTTCTGGGATTCCTTTCAGAAGGCTATGGGAACCAACATTCGGTTCAGCACAGCCTTTCATCCTCAAACTAGTGGCCAAGTCGAGCGAGTAAATCAAATTCTTGAAGATATGCTCAGGGCATGTGTCATTTCTTACGGTATGAAGTGGGAAGATTGTCTTCCATATGATGAGTTCTCCTACAACAACAGCTTCCAAGCGAGTTCGGGCAAGGCCCCATTCGAGATTCTCTATGGCAGAAAGTCTTGTACTCCTCTTAATTGGTCAGAGACTGGTGAACGCCAACTTCTTGGCAATGACTTGATCACAGAGGCTGAAGAAATGTGCAAAGTCATTCATGAAAATCTCAAAGCCGCGCAATTGCGCCAGAAGAGTTACTATGATAGCAAACATCATGACTTGGCTTTCGAGATTGGAGACCATGTCTACCTCCGCGTCTCTCCAAAGAAAGGTACTCGTCGCTTTGGTATCAAAGGGAAGCTTGCCCCTAGATACATGGGTCCTTTCAAGATCATTGGCAAAAGAGGCAATCTCGCCTATCAACTTGAGCTTCCATCCAACTTTGCAAATGTGCACGACGTGTTTCACGTGTCTGAGCTTTGCAAGTGTTTCAAGACTCCTGACTGCACCATCAACTTCGAAGAGATTGATCTCCAAGAAGACATGTCTTATCATGAGCATCCTGTTGCTATTCTTGAAGAAACTGAGCGCAAGACTCGCAACAAGTCTATCAAATTCCTGAAAATGAAGTGGTCACATCATTCCGACCATGAAGCCACCTGGGAACGCGAGGACCACCTCCGTTCCAAATATCCAGAGTTTTTCCAGTCCTAGATCTCGGGACGAGATCCTTTCATAGTGGTGGAGTGTTGTAACGCCCCGTATGTAACTTGCCATATTTGTATTCCAACTCTTGCCATTTTCGGCTCTAAGTTATGATATTCCCTCCTGGTTGGGTTTTGTCTTCGTTTTGCATTTTTTCCATGTCATGCGTCTCATATCATGTCATCATGTGCATCGCATTTGCATACGTGTTCGTCTCATGCATCCGAGCATTTTCCCCGTTGTCCGTTTTGCTTTCCGGCACTCCTACATCCTCCAGTGTCCCCTTTTGCCTCTTTTCGTGTGCGGGTGTTAAATGTTCTCGGATTGGACCGAGATTTGCCAAGCGGCCTTGATATACTACCGGTAGACCGCCTGTGAAGTTTCGTGCCATTTGGACTTCGTTTGATACTCCAATGATTAACCGAGGAACCGTAAAGGTCTCGTGTGTGTTGCAGCCCAACACCCCTCCAAAGTGGCCCAAAACCCACCTAAACCCCCTCCATCCTCTCGGTTGTTTGATCACGATCGCGTGGCCGAAAACCGCACCTCATTTGGACTCTCCTAGCTCCCAGAATATATAAATAGGCCTTCCCCTCCGAAAATCCCGGGTCCAAACCCTAAAATTCCTCCCCGCCGCCGCCGGACACGTCCGAGACGGCCGGACGCGTCCGCTCGCCACCGCCCGGCCAATCGGGAAGCGCCACGTGTCCCCGCAGCGACCTCGCCGCCGCCGGCCCGCTCGGCCCGGATCTGGCCCCCGCGGCCCGTACGCCGCGCCGCGCACCTCTGCCGCCCGAGCCCTCGCCGCCGTGCCGCCTGGTCGCCGCCCCGCCATCGCCGCTCGCCGCCACCTCGTGCCCGGCGCCGCCCCTCGTCGTCCGCGCCTCGCCCCGCACTGGATCCGGCGAGATCCGGCCATAGGAGAGCTCCCCAGCGCCGGATCCGCCTCCCCCCTCCAACTCCGGCGGCTACCTCACGAATTCCGGCGAGCCAGCGCCTCGCCTCGGTTTCCATGCCAAACCCTAGGTCTAAGTTTTTCTCCCTGTTCATATTCTCTAGGCATGTTTAGGGCATCATATCTCATCATCCGTAGCTCCGTTTTGGGCGTGTAATATATCAAATTGTTCATCTAGATGTGCTCTTCATTTTGTTCCATTGCACCATGCTTGTTTGAGTCCATATTGATGCCCTAAATGTTGTTGCAAGAGTGCTATGTAATGTTAGTTTCTGTTTCTTATCAGATTATGGATATTTTTTATTTTTGCCATGATTAATGTGTACCTCCTATGAACTTGAGCCCTACATGTGTTTTGGGCTATGCCATGCCATCTTTACAGGGATGTATGCCATGTATTTTTGTGATCAATGTGGTGACTAGCACAAGCATGCAAAGTAGCTCTCGTGATGTTGCTAATTTCAGGGACTTAGGATTCTTCTAAGTCATTTCCCTGATGTTATTTTTATGCCATGTATTCATGTTGCTACAGAGTGATCCATGCCTCTTTTGAGCATGTTCAGTAAGGATGATTTTGAGATATTGTTATGTTCTATCCATCCATGTCTTTATTTGCAATTATGGAAACCCCTAGCATGACTCAATCTTGCTCTACTTTTGCTATAAAATGTTCCTGGCAGATTGTTTACGTGTTAATCAATTTTACCGAGGTTGTTGTAGTTGATCCTTGCATGCTATGAGATTGTTCTTGCCACGATTAGCTTCTTGAACATGTCTTCTTGCTGGGTGTATGATTAGTTTGTCATGCAATGCCTTGTCGTGAGTGCATCGAGCTCACAAACATGCCTACGTAACTTTGTTTTTGCCATGTCCAGTTTTCTGCTAAGTCTGAATATGTTAACGAAACTTGCTATGTTTACGTGGGTGCCATCATGTTTTATGTGCCCTTTTGGCTTATGGTCAGTAAGGGACTTTTGTTATATGCTTTGAGTAGTTTCATGCCATGCCTTTCTTTGCCATGATATGTTCCTGTAGCATGTTGTTATCTTGCTCTAAACATTGTTTCCTAATGTTAAATCCTGACATGTTATTTTCACTAAGTCTGAGATGTTGATATCTTTTGCACTTTTGTCATGCTTGTTTGAACCTACTCTTGTGTGATTTAGCCATAGCTAAGTGTTCATCTTTTGTCAAGCATATTGAGTGGATCACTTCCATGTGCTTTGTTGCTATGTTAGAGTACAGTAGCTTAATTTGATGTTGCATTCTAGATGCCATCGTGTTGTTAATCACAAAATAGTGCCATTATTGTTTTGCTTGCCATTTGCAAACCGCGCATCCGATTCCGGTGACCTTTATATCGATTTCGACCGAAATCAACTCATCTTTCCAGCGGCGCACTTGGTTTGCCAAGTTGAGGCCTGGTTCAATCTTTTCCTTCCGGAGCACGCATATGCATTGCATATTACATCCCGCATATCATGCCATGTTTTGCATCATGTTTCTTGTGCATTGCACCGTGGTTGATTGTGTTTCCCTTGCATGTGTTATTTCCTTGGGTAGAGCCGGGAGACGAGTACGTGATCGAGGAACCCATTGAGTACGCTTACGAGGATCAAGCTTACGTCAACTCGGAGAACTTTGCAGGCAAGATGACCATACCCTCGAAATCACTTCTATCTTTGCTTGCTAGTTGCTCGCTCTATTGCTATGCCTATGCCTCAGTACCTACCACATGCTTTATCATGCCTCCACTAGTAGAAAAAGGGTCAAATGTGAAGCACATTAGTACCGGTTTGAATTTGAGCCGGCACTAATGTGACCATTAGTGCCAGTTCCAACGTCTAGGCAGGCGGACATCATTAGTGCCGGTTCATGGGCAACCTTTAGTACCGGTTCATGCCACGAACCGGTACTAATGAGGCCAGTGCGGCTGTGGTCAGGCTGGGGCCCCCACGAAGACCTTTAGTACCGGTTCGTGGCATGAACCGGTACTAGAGTTTCTTAGTAAGCTGATTTTTAGTCCCACCTCGCCAAGAAAGAGGCAGTATGAGCGGTTTATAAGCCATGAGTGTAGAGACAATGACGAAGAGGCGCAATGCTCACCTGCACGTTGATTAGCTTCAAGCCTTTCGAGATAGAATAGATTGCATTGAGCTATGTGTAGTGCAGTCTACACTATTCCGAAAGGCTTGAAGCAAATTAACCAGCATTGCACCTCTTTTTTATTTTTAATAACTTATTTGAACTCCGGACTTCTTGTGTTCAGTATGCAGCATTCAAAGCGACGTCATCAATTTCCAACATGTTCTGACATCATTTGTTGTTTTTCAGTCATTTACCGAATTGTTTAAAGAGCTAACTGACCGTGAAATTGAAAATCACTACAAAATAAACTGTGAAAATGTTGAAATTTAGCATGGTATCATCATTTCACCCGCATAGCATGTGCGAAAGAGTAGTGAGGGTCACGGCAAAAACTGGATGCACTTCGTGTACAAACTGGACAATCTCTTTCGGAGTATCAGGATTTCGGACGAGAACTCATCTGTTACACGGGCACTTCAATGTTTTTTAAACTTATTTGAACTCCGAACTTCTTTTGTGTTCAGTATGCAGCATTCAAAGCGACGTCATCAATTTCCAACATGTTCTGACATCATTTGTTGTTTTTCAGTCATTTACCTAATTGTTTGGAGAGCTAAATGACCATGAAATTGAAAATCACTCCAAAATGAACTGTGAAAATGTTGAAACTTGGAATGGTATCATCATTTCACCCGCATAGCATGTGTGAAAGAGTAGAGAGGGTCACGGCAAAAACTGGACGCACTTCGTGTACAAACTGGACAATCTCTTCCGGAGTATCAGGGTTTCGGACAAGAACTCATCTGTTACACGGGCACTTCAATGTTTTTTAAACTTATTTGAACTCCAGACTTCTTTTGTGTTTAGTATGCAGCATTCAAAGCGACATCATCAATTTCCAACATGTTCTGACATCATTTGTTGTTTTTCAGTCATTTCCCTAATTGTTTAGAGAGCTAAATGACCGTGAAATTGAAAATCACTCCAAAATGAACTGTGAAAATGTTAAAACTTGGCATGGTATCATCATTTCACCCGCATAGCATGTGTGAAAGAGTAGAGAGGGTCACGGCAAAAACTGGACGCACTTCGTGTACAAATTGGACAATCTCTTTCGGAGTATCAGGGTTTCGGACAAGAACTCATCTGTTACACGGGCACTTCAATGTTTTTTAAACTTATTTGAACTCCGGACTTCTTTTGTGTTCAGTATGCAGCATTCAAAGTGACTTCATCTATTTCCAACATGTTCTGACATCATTTGTTGTTTTTCAGTCATTTACCTAATTGTTTAGAGAGCTAAATGACCGTGAAATTGAAAATCACTACAAAATGAACTGTGAAAATGTTGAAACTTGGCATGGTATCATCATTTCACCCGCATAGCATGTGCGAAAGAGTATAGAGGGTCACGGCAAAACTGGACGCACTTCGTGTACAAACTGGACAATCTCTTTCGGAGTATCAGGGTTTCGGACGAGAACTCATCTGTTACACAGGCACTTCAATGTTTTTTAAACTTATTTGAACTCTGGACTTCTTTTGCGTTCAGTATGCACCATTCAAAGCCACGCCATCAATTTCCAACATGTTCTGACATCATTTGCTATTTTTCAGTCATTTACCTAATTGTTTAGAGAGCTAAATGACTGTGAAATTGAAAATCACTACAAAATGAACTGTGAAAATGTTGAAAATGGCATGGTATCATCATTTCACCCGCATAGCATGTGCGAAAGAGTAGAGAGGGTCACGGCAAAAACTGGACGCACTTCGTGTACAAACTGGACAATCTCTTTTGGAGTATCAGAGTTTCGGACGAGAACTCATTTGTTACACCAGCACTTCATTTTTTAAACTTATTATAACTCCAGACTTTTTGTGCATTCAGTATGCACCATTCAAAGCCACGCCATCAACTTTCAACCATCAACTTGGCATGGTATATAAAAATAAATGAATAGAAGAAAATAAATAAAGCAGAAAAGAAAAAAACTATAGCAGAAAAGAAAAAACTATATAAAAAACTACTCAGAAATAAATAGAAGAAAATAAATATAGCAGAAAAGAAAAAAACTACTCAGCAATAAATAGAAGAAAAAATAAAGCAGAAAAGAAAAAAACTATATAAAAAATTTGGGGCGCTGCCCTGTGGGCCTGCTAGACCACGGGCGTGCAATTTCAGGCCCACAAGGCCCAGCAGACTCATAGGGCAGCGCGCCGTAGTTAGGCCCAGAAGCCTGCTTTATAGAGGAGTTTGAAAGGGCAGCCGCGGCTGGGTTTATAAACCAGTGCGGCTGCCCTTCGCCCGGCGACGTGGGACTAAACTTTTTGCACCACGGGTGGCAGCGCACCACCTTTAGTACCGGTTGGTGGCTCCAACCGGTACTAAAGGCTGGTCTTTAGTACCGGTTTGTGGCTCCAACTGGTACTAAAGGGTGCTCTTCCCGCCTCTTGGCCTGGCCAAAGTTGGCCTTTAGTACCGGTTGGTGGCTCCAACCGGTACTAAAGGCCTCTCCTATAGATACAACACTTACGAAAATTTTCTATTAGATCATGTTCGTCTTTGTCGCCGCCCCCGGCCCCGCCCCGTATCGCGCCCCGTCCCCGTCACCGTCGTCGCGCCCCGGCCGTCCCCGGCGTCGCGCGCCCCGGCCGTCCCCGTCCCAGTCGTCGCGCGCGCCCCGGCCGTCCCCGTCGCCATCGTTGTGCGCGCCCCGGCCGTCCCCACCCCCGTCGCGTCGTCCCCGTTGTTGTCGTCTCGCGCCGCCGACCGTACGCCGCCGCCCCCGCTCGTACGTACACACACATACGCCACATTTTTTACTTATTTTCTGTTTTCTGTGTTTTAGATTAATGCATGTCAAATTGTTAATTACATGAATTACCTAGATAAGAATGTTAGAATGTTAATGTTAGATGAATTAGATAGAGAAGTTAAATATTAATGTCAATTGTTAGATGAATTAGATAGAGAAGTTAAATATTAATGTCAATTGTTAGATGAATTAGCTAGATATTAATTAATTAGGTATATGAGATTATTTGAACTAGTTGAATTAATATAACTAGTTTATTTTTAGTAAATGCTTAGTTGAACTAGCTAGTTGAATTAGTACTAGTTTGTTTTTAGTAAGAAAATTTAGGAATATGAGATTTGATGATCTAATGAAAATATTACTATATATAGCTATTTTATATATTTTAGTAAGAAAATTAATAAAACTAGTTTATTTTTAGTAAATTCTTAGTTGAATTAATAGAACTAGTTATTTTTAGTAAGAAAATTTAGGTATATGAGATTTGATGATCTAATCAAAATATTACTATATAAAACTACCTACTTTATTTTAGTAAGAAATTAATAGAACTAGTTTATTTTAGTAAATTCTTAGTTGAATTAATAGAACTAGTTTATTTAGTTGAATTAATAGAACTAGTAAGTGTTTAATGTTTCACATATATATGAACATATGTTAATTATTAATGTCAAATGTTAGATGAATTAGATATAAATTATATGTTAGATATATATTTAATTTAGTTACATGAGAATTGATTATCTAATTAACATTTTATTATATAGAACTAGCTACCTTATTTTTAGTAAGAAAATTAATAGAACTAGTTTAGTTGAATTAGTTGAATTAATTAGTTGAACTAGTTAGTTGAATTAGTTGAGCTACTTTATTTAGGTATATTTTTCGTAAGTGCTTAGTTGAATTAATTAGTTGAACTAGTTGAATTAACAGAATTAGTTGAATTAATAAAACTAATAAGTGTTTAATGTTTCACCTATGAACATAGGAATGTCGTCTGACGACGAACACGATTTCATTATGTGCGAATACTGCGAAGACCAGCGCGGCCTGTGCGGCAGAAATTTTCTAGTTGATGATAGACGCTTCAGCATCAAGCTGGATGAGAACTTCGAAGTGGATACAGTAAGTCACAACGACAAGTCTTTCTTCGTAATTAAGCATGACTTATGCTTCATTTGCTTCAACTTTTAATTTAAATTTTTCACTATTCTACTAGCGTATCCCCTGCCATGCAAGAATTTTTGTCTTGGATAAGATAGGTTTCAGTCCTAACCAAACAATGGAGGTAAAAAGAGTTTACTTGAAGACCGAGCATGGTTATACCTTCAACGTCAAATTATACAATGCAGACACATACACCTATTTTGAATGCAAAACTTGGCAAGCACTATGCAAGGCTTATGCATTTGAGACTGATATGGTTATCACCTTTGATATTCGTCCGGAAGATGATATTGAAGGTAATAGAGACATCTGGGTCGATGTGCAGACGCCTCCAGTTCTACCATTATGTGAGTTTCTCAACCATATTTATGTCTTCGATATTGTTTATTCAAAAAGAGTTGACAAGTAATTTATATTGACAGCTTATTTCCAATCAAGCAAACATGTCCGGTGCTTGATAGACAGGACCGTCCACTGTCCCGGGGCTGAACTAAACTGCGAGGAGACAAGTCATTATGTTTCATGGCTTGAGGATCTTGATGCTGTCAAGACAACTTTTTTTCCTGCACTTAGAAATGTTAGTACTCAAAACGTGCGACTAATAGTGTTCGTACTGAACTACGGTCACATATATTTAGGAAAGATGGTAAGATTTCTACTATTTCTCCTCAGTGCATCTTTTGCATACATTATTTTTTAAGCTAAACTTCATTGCTAAGTATGTTACTATACGATGTTCTTCAACAAGGACTCCCGATGAATGTTGTGCCTGATTGGATCGAGACTAAAGGTACCATGAATATTGTTAGCTTACGGCCAAGATATCCTACAATGCACTTTGGTGCATTCAGGATTTCTAATAGCGAGGAATGCTTAATAGTAAAAGACTGGAGCAAAATTGTGAATGATCGCAGAGAAGTACTAGGGGGTAGCAATCAGAAGCGCAACCCACGATTAGGAGACAGGTTCATCTGCATGCTCCAATATGATGAATCAGGAAATCTATACATGTTCTATGCTATTTTACCGGAGAGAGAGTAGCAGGAGTGATTAGCTAGTTCATGCTCTTAGTACTTTTCCTCTCATGTCCGTGTTCTTCGTCCTAAACTTAATCTCAAAGAGTGATTTTCTTTTGTGGTATTATGAACGCTTATAATATCATTACCATGTTGAACTCAATGATATATTGGCTTCTGGTACAAGTGAATGTTTCTTCTTTAAGCTAGTGTTGGTGGTGATTAGATAGCGGTAATGACTATATGATGATTAAGTAGTGGTAATGAGACGACTATTATATGATGATTTTTAGCTAGCTATGAAAATTGTTGTTGGTGATGATATATATGATGCAAGAGTTTTTATATTAATATGATGATGATGACGATGATGATGATGAGTTATTATATCATTTATGAAAGAAACCGCAGATTACTTTCAACTGGATGGATTCTAGCTAAGTGATCAAGTATATGCCATATCCATATTACCTCGATCACTTAATTAGGTGATCAAGTATATATAATATGGATATGGCATATACCTGATGACTTTGCTAGGATCCACATGCATCCCAGTCAAACTATTCTGCGATACTTTCACCTAATGATTTAACAACTCATTGTAATGTAAAACAATCACTAAATTAAATTGAAAACACAAAATTAAAGTAAAAATAAAAAATAAAACCAAAACACACCCAAACATTTAGTACCGGTTGGTGTTACCAACCGGTACTAATGTCCTACGCGCCCCCGGAGCTGGCTCGTGCCACGTGGTTGCCCTTTAGCACCAGTTTGTGCTGAACCGGTACTAAAGGGGGGGCTTTAGTGCCCACACTTTAGTGCCGGTTACCGAACCGGCACTAAAGGGCCTTATGAACCGGTGCTATTGCCCTATTCTGCACTAGTGCTCCCATATTGCCATGTCAAACCTCTAACCCACCTTGTCCTAGAAAACCATTGTTTGGCGATGTTACCACTTTGCTCAGCCCCTCTTATAGCGTTGCTAGTTGCAGGTGAAGATTGGAGTTTGTTCCTTGTTGGAACATGATTATTGTTGGGATATCATTATTATATCTTGTTTACTTTAATGCACCTATATACTTGGTAAATGGTGGAAGGCTCGGCCTTATGCCTGGTGTTTTGTTCCACACTTGCCGCCCTAGTTTCCGTCATACCGGTGTTATGTTCCTTGATTTTGCGTTCCCTATGCGGTTGGGTTATAATGGGAACCCCTTGACAGTTTGCCTTGAATAAAACTCCTCCAGCAAGGCCCAACCTTAGTTTTACATTTTCCTAACAACCAATAACCTTCCGTTGGGTTTTCATGAGCCCAAGGGTCATCTTTATTTTAACCCCCCCCCCCCCCGGGCCAGTGCTCCTCTGAGTGTTGGTCCGAAATGGGCAGCCTGCAGGGCCACCTCGGGGCAACTCGAGGGTTTGTTTTACTTGTAGCTTGACCTATCCGGTGTGCCCTGAGAACGAGATACATGCGACTCCTATCGGGATTTGTCGGCACATCGGGCAGCTTTGCTGGTCTTGTTTTACCATTGTTGAGATGTCTTGTAACCGGGATTCCGAGTCTGATTAGGTCGTCCTGGGAGAAGGAATATCCTCCGTTGACTGTGAGAGCTTGTGATGGGCTAAGTTGGGACACCCCTGCAGGGTTTTGAACTTTCGAAAGCCATGCCTGTGATTATGGGCAGATGGGAATTTGTTAATGTCCGGTTGTAGAAAACTTGAAACTTAACTTAATTTAAAATGAATCAACAGCGTGTGTAGCCATGATGGTCTCTTTTCAGTGGAGTCCGGTAAGAGAACACGGCCTCGTGTTATGCTTGAACGTAAGTAGTTCTATGATCACTTCTTGATCATAGATTCTCGACCGAGCTTTGCCTTCTCTTCTCACTCTCATTTGTGTATGTTAGCCACCATACATGCTAGTTCTTGTTGTAGCTCCACCTCATACCTTTTCCCTACCCATAAGCTTAAATAGTCTTAATCGCGAGGGTGTGAGATTGCTGAGTCCCCGTGACTCACAGATTACTTCAAAAACCAGATGCAGGTGCCGATGATACCATTCCAGGAGATGCGTATGAACTCAAGTGGGAGTTCGATGAGGACTCAGGACGTTACTACATTTCCTTTCCAAATGATCAGTAGTGGAGCTCAGTTGGGGCAATCGGGGATCTTATGCATTTGGGGTTGTCTTTATTTTGGTTCCGTAGTCGGACCTTGATTGTATCTGGATGATGTAATGCTATATTTATGTATTGTGTGAAGTGGCGATTGTAAGCCAACTCTGTACCTCTTTCTTATTCAGTACATGGGATGTGTAAAGATTACCCCTCTTGCGACATTCCTACAATGCGGTTATGCCTCTAAGTCGTGCTCCGACACGTGGGAGATATAGCCGCATCGTGGGTGTTACAAGTAATTCCTCTAATAATTATGGTAATTCCTACAACAACTCTTATGGAAATTTTAATAATATGCCCTATGATTTTGAGACTAGTGTTAAAGAATTTATGATTTCGCAAAAGAATTTCAATGCTTTGCTTGAAGAAAAATTGCCTAAGATTGATGAGTTGGCTCGGAACGTGGATAGAATTTCTCTTGATGTTGATTCTTTGAAACTTAGATTTATTCCACCTAAGCATGATATCAATGAGTCTCTCATAGCCATGAGAATTTCCATTGATGAGTGCAAATAAAGAAACGCTAGGATGCATGCTAAAAAGGATTGCTTTATAAAAGCGTGTTCTTCTAGTTTTAACGATAATGAGGATGAAGAACTAAAAGTGATTGATGTGTCTCCTATTAAGTCTTTGTTTTCAAATATGAATCTTGATAATGATGTGACTGGAGATGAGTCAACTTTACATAGTGGGATTGAAGAGGTCAAAACTTTACATAGCAATGAACCCACTATTTTGGATTTCAAGGGATTTAATTATGATAATTGTTCTTTAATAGGTTGTATTTCCTTGTTCCAATCCGTGTTAAATTCTCCTCAGGCTTATAGTCAAAATAAAGATTTTACCAAACATATCATTGATGCTTTATTGCAATCTTATGAAGAAAATATTGAATTAGAAGTTTCTATCCCTAGAAAACTTTATGATGAGTGGGAACCTACTATTAAAATTAAGATTAATGATCATGAATGATATGCTTTATGTGATTTGGGTGCTAGTGTTTCCACGATTCCAAAAACTTTGTGTGATGTGTTAGGTTTCCATGAATTTGATGATTGTTCTCTAAATTTGCATCTTGCGGATTCCACCATTAAGAAACCTATGGGAAGGATTAATGATGTTCTTATTGTTGCAAATAGGAATTATGTGCCTGTAGATTTCATTGTTCTTAATATAGATTGCAATCCTACATGTCCTATTATTCTTGGTAGACCTTTCCTTAGAACGATTGGTGCAATTATTGATATGAAAGAAGGAAATATTAGATTACAATTTCCATTAAGGGAGGGCATGGAACAATTTCCTAGAAAGAAAATTAAATTACTTTATGAATCTATTATGAGAGCCAGAGATGACAATAGCTAGATCTATTCTTGTTTTTATGCCTAGCTAGGGGCGTTAAACGATAGCGCTTGTTGGGAGGCAACCCAATTTTATTTTCGTTTCTTGTTTTTTGTTCATGTTTAGTAATAAATAATTCATCTAGCCTCTGTTTATATGTGTTTTTATGTTTTTAATTAGTGTTTGTGCCAAGTAGAGCCTTTGGGAAGACTTGGGGGAAGTCTTTGCGATCTTGCTGTAAAAAACAGAAACTTTAGCGCTCACGAGATTTGCTTCCATTGTTTACTGGAGAGTGAGATTAGGTTGATTCTTTTTGAATATGATTAATAAAAAAATTCCTCACTTCCACCAATTTATTTCAGAATTTTTGGAGTTACAGAAGTATTCGAAACCTACATATTAAGACAGACTGTTCTGTTTTTGACAGATTCTGCTTTTCGTGTGCTGTTTGCTTATTTTTGATGAATCTATGGCTAGTATCGGGGGTATGAACCATAGAGAAGTTGGAATACAGTAGGTTTAACACCAATTTAAATAAAGAATGAGTTCATTACAGTACCTTGAAGTGGTGGTTTGTTTTCTTATACTAACGGAGCTCATGAGATCTTCTGTTGAGTTTTGTGTTGTGATGTTTTCAAGTTTTGGGTAAAGATTTGATGGGTTTTGGAATAAGGATTGGCAAGATCCTAAGATCGGGAATGCCCAAGGCACCCCCAAGGTAAAATTCAAGGACAACCAAAAGCCTAAGCTTTGGGATGCCCCGGAAGGCATCCCCTCTTTCGCCTTCGTCCATCGGTAACTTTACTTGAGGGTATATTTTTATTCACCAAATGATATGTGTTTTGCTTGGAGCGTCTTGTATTATTTGAGTCTTTGATTTTTAGTTTACCACAATCATACTTTCTGTACACACCTTTTGGAGAGACACTCATAAATCGGAATTTATTAGAATAATCTATGTGCTTCACTTATATCTTTCGACCTAGATAATTTTGCTCTAGTGCTTCACTTATATCCTTTTAGAGCATGGTGGTGGTTTTATTTTATAGAAATTATTGATCTCTCATGCTTCACTTATATTATTTTGAGAGTCTTATAGAACAGCATGGTAATTTTCTTTGGCTATAAAATTAGTCCTAATATGATAGGCATACAAGATGGGTATAATAAAAACTATCATAAAAAGTGCATTGAATACTATGAGAAGTTTGATACTTGATGATTGTTTTGAGATATGAAGATGGTGATATTAGAGTCAAGCTAGTTGAGTTGTTGCGAATTTGAGAAGATCTAAAAGGCGCCCCAATGATTCAGAGTTTTTAGATCTTGATGCAAAAATTGGTAAAAGTGGGATTGAAGAGGTCAAAACTTTACATAGCAATGAACCCACTATTTTGGATTACAAGGGATTTAATTATGATAATTGTTCTTTAATAGATTTTATTTCTTTGTTCCAATCCGTGTTAAATTCTCCTCAGGCTTATAGTCAAATAAAGCTTCTACCAAACATATTGTTGATGCTTTAATGCAATCTTATGAAGAAAAGATTGAATTAGAAGTTTCTATCCCTACAAAACTTTATGATGAGTGGGAACCTACTATTAAAATTAATATTAATGATCATGAATGCTATGTTTTATGTGATTTGGGTGCTAGTGTTTCCACGATTCCAAAAACTTTGGGTGGTGTGTTAGGTTCCCATGAATTTGATGATTGTTCTTTAAATTTGCATCTTGCGGATTCCACCATTAAGAAACCTATGGGAAGGATTAATGATGTTCTTATTGTTGCAAATAGGAATTATGTGCCTGTAGATTTCATTGTTCTTAATATAGATTGCAATCCTACATGTCCTATTATTCTTGGTAGACCTTTCCTTAGAACGATTGGTGCAATTATTGATATGAAAGAAGGAAATATTAGATTCCAATTTCCATTAAGGGAGGGCATGGAACAATTTACTAGAAAGAAAATTAAATTACTTTATGAATCTATTATGAGAGCCACAGATGACATTACCTAGATCTATTCTTGTTTTTATGCCTAGCTAGGGGCGTTAAACGATAGCGCTTGTTGGGAGGCAACCCAATTTTATTTTTGTTTCTTGTTTTTTGTTCTTGTTTATTAATAAATAATTCATCTAGCCTCTGTTTATATGTGGTTTTATGTTTTTAATTAGTGTCTGTGCCAAGTAGAACCTTTGGGAAGACTTGGGGGAAGTCTTTGCGATCTTGATGTAAAAAACAGAAACTTTAGCGCCCACGAGATTTGCTGCCATTGTTTACTGGAGAGTGCGATTAGGTTGATTCTTGTTGCATATGATTAATAAAAAAATTCCTCACTTCCACCAATTTATTTCGGAATTTTTGGAGTTACAGAAGTATTCTTGTTTGTTTGTGAGGTTCTTGTTTGTTTGTGAAGGTACTAGGCGACTTGCGTGTTGCCTCCTACTAGATTGATACCTTGGTTCTCAAAACTGAGGTAAATACTTACGCTACTGTGTTGCATCACCCTTTCCTCTTCAAGGGAAAACCAACGCATGCTCAAGAGGTAGCAGTAGTTACTTTTGTTCTTGAGGTCACGGGAGAAATCTTGTTGCAAGTAATCATGTGAATTTTATATGTGTTTGATATTTTGATGGTATGTATGTTGTCATTCCCTTAGTGGTGTCATGTGAATGTCGGCTACATGACACCTCACCATATTTGGGCCTAAGGGAATGCATTGTGGAGTAGTTATTAGATGATGGGTTGCGAGAGTGACAGAAGCTTAAACCCTAGTTTATGCGCTATTCCATAAGGGACCGATTGGATCCAAAAGTTTATGCTATGGTTAGAATTTATTCTTAATACTTTTCTCGTAGTTGTGGATGCTTGCGAGGGGGTTAATCATAAGTAGGAGGCTTGTTCAAGTAAGAACATCACCTAAGGACTGGTCCACCCACATATCAAATTATTAAAGTAGCGAACACAAATCGAACCAACATGATGAAAGTGACTAGATAAAATTCCCGTGTACCCTGAAGAACACTTTGCTTATCATAAGAGACCTTTTTGGCCTGTCCTTTGCCTCAAAGGGATTGGGCTACCTTGCTGCACTTTTGTTACTATTATCGTTACTTGCTCGTTACAAATTATCTTGCTATCAAACTACCCGTTACTTACAATTTCAGTGCTTGTAGACATTACCTTGCTGAGAACCACTTGTCATTTCCCTCTGCTCCTCGTTGGGTTCGACACTCTTACTTATCGAAAGGACTACAATTGATCCCTATACTTGTGGGTCATCAAGGCTCTTTTCTGGCAGCGTTGCCTGGGAGTGAAGCGCTCTTGGTAAGTGGAAATTGATAAGGAAAAATTATTACTACATGCTTAAATTTATTGTCAGTTGTTACTATGGAAAACAATCCTTTGAGGGGTTTGTTTGGGGTATCTTCACCTCGAACGGAACCAAAATTAGTCACCCCTAAATCCACTGCACCTACTAAAAATATTGAATATGGAATTCCTTCGGGTATGATAGAATAACTGCTAGCTAATCCTTATGTAGGAGATGGAACCGAACATCATGATATGCACTTGACATGCGTGGAAGAAATTTGTGGATTGTTTAAACTTGCAGGTTTACCCGGAGATGAAGTTAAGAAGAAGGTTTTTGAAGGAAATATGCCCTATAGCCAATAATAAAGTTGTTATTTATATTTCCTTATATCATGTTAAATGTTTATTATTGATGCTAGAATTGTATTAACCGGAAACTTAGTACATGTGTGAATACATAGACAAACAGAGTGTCACTAGTAAGCCTCTACTTGACTAGCTTGTTGAATCAATGATGGTTATGTTTCCTAACCATAGACAAGAGTTGTCACTTGATTAACGGGATCGCATCATTAGAGAATGATGCAATTGACTTGACCCATCCGTTAGCTTAGCACGATGATCGTTCAGTTTGTTGCTATTGCTTTCTCCATAACTTATACATGTTCCTATGACTATGAGATCATGCGACTCCCGAATACCGGAGGAACACTTAGTGTGCTATCAAACGTCACAATGTAACTGGGTGACTATAAAGGTGCTCTACAGGTGTCTCCGATGGTGTTTGTTGAGTTGGCATAGATCGAGATTTGGATTTGTCACTCCGAGTATCGGAGAGGTATCTCTGGGCCCTCTCGGTAATGTACATCACTTTAAGCCTTGCAAGCAATGTAACTAATGAGTTAGTTACGGGATGTAGCATTACAGAACGAGTAAAGAGACTTGCCGGTAACGAGATTGAACTAGGTATTGAGATACCGACGATCGAATCCCGGGCAAGTAACATATCGATGACAAAGGGAACAACGTATATCGTTATGCGGTTTGACCGATAAAGATCTTTGTAGAATATGTGGGAGCCAATATTAACATCCAGGTTCCGCTATTGGTTATTGAACACAGACGTGTCTCGGTCATGTCTACATAGTTCTCAAACTCGTAGGGTCCGCACGCTTAATGTTCGGTGACGATCGGTATTATGAGTTTATGTGTTTTGATGTACCGAAGATAGTTCAGAGTCCCGGATGTGATCACGGACATGACGAGGAGTCTCTAAGTGGTCGAGACATAAAGATTGATATATTGGATGACTATATTCGGACACCGGATGACTTCCGGAGGTCACCGGATAATTATCGGAGTGCCGGGGGGTATCAGAACCCCCGGGGGAACTAATGGGCCAACATGGGCCTTGTGAGAGAGAGAGAGAGGAGGGAGCCTTAGGGCTGGCCAGGCACCCCCCCCCTTGAGGTGTCCGAATTGGACAAGGAGGGGGCGGCGCCCCCTCTTTCCCTCCCTCTCTCCCTCAACTCCCTTTCCCCTTCCTCCTCCTAGTTGGACTAGGAAAGGGGGAGTCCTACTCCTACTAGGAGGAGGACTCCTCCCCTCCTTGGCGCGCCCCAGGGGTCGGCCGGCCTCCCCCCTTGCTCCTTTATATACGGGGCAGGGGGCACCCTAGAACACACAAGTTGATCATTGATCCCTTAGCCGTGTGCGGTGCCCCCCTCCACCATAGTCCACCTCGGTCATATCGTCGTAGTGCTTAGGCGAAGCCCCGCGCCGGTAGCTTCATCATCACCGTCATCACGCCGTCATGCTGACGAAGCTCTCCCTCGACACTCAGCTAGATCGAGAGTTCGTGGGACGTCACCGAGCCGAACGTGTGCAGATCGCGGAGGTGCCGTACTTTCGGTGCTAGGATCAATCAGATTGAGAAGACATACGACTACATCAACCGCGTTGTCATAACGCTTCCGCTTACGGTCTATGAGGGTACGTGTACAACACTCTTCCCTCTCGTTGCTATACATCACCATGATAGATCTAGCGTGTGTGTAGGAATTTTTTTGAAATTACTGCGTTCCCCAACAGTGGTATCAAAGCCAGGTCTATGCGTAGATGTTATATGCATGAGTAGAACACAAAGGAGTTGTGCACGTGGGTATATACATATTGCTTGCCGTCACTAGTTGATTCTTGATTCAGTGGTATTGTTGGATGAAGCGGCTCAGGCCGGCATTACGCGTATGCTTACGCGAGACTGGTTCTACCGACATGCTTCGCACATAGGTGGCTGGTGGGTGTCAGTTTTCCAACTTTATTTGAATCAGATTCAATGAACATGATTTTTTATAAAGATCAAAAAGCAATCACTATACCGCGTTGTGGTTTTTGATGCGTAGGTAAGAACGGTTCTTCCTCAGCCCGTTGCAACCACGTAAAACTTGCAACAACAAAGTAGAGGATGTCTAACTTGTTTTTGCAGGGCAGGTTGTGATGTGATATGGTCAAGACATGATGCTAAATTTTATTGTATGAGATGATCATGTTTTGTAACACAGTTATCGGCAACTGGCAGGAGCCATATGGTTGTCGCTTTATTGTATGAAATGCAATCGACATGTAATTGATTTACTTTATCACTAAGCGGTAGCGATAGTCGTAGAAGCAATAGGTTGCAAGATGAGAACGATGCTTCGATGGAGATCAAGGTGTCAAGCTGGTGATGATGGTGATCATGACGGTGCTTTGGAGATGGAGATCAAAGGCACAAGATGATGATGGCCATATCATATCACTTATATTGATTGCATGTGATGTTTATCCTTTATGCATCTTATTTTGCTTAGTTTTGCGGTAGCATTATAAGATGATCTCTCACTAAATTTCAAGGTATAAGTGTTCTCCCTCAGTATGCACCATTGCTACAGTTTGTCATGCTGAGACACCACATGATGATCGGGTGTGATAAGCTCTACGATCACATAAAACGGGTGCAAGCCAGTTTTGCACACGCAGAATACTCGGGTTAAACTTGACGAGCCTAGCATATGCAGATATGGCCTCGGAACACTAAGAACGAAATTTCGAGCATGAATTAGATAGTAGATATGATCAACATAGTGATGTTCAGCATTGAAAACTACTCCATCTCACGTGATGATCGGACATGGTTTAGTTGATATGGATCACGTGATCACTTAGATGATTAGAGACATGTCCATCTAAGTGGGAGTTCTTAAGTAATTTGATTAATTGAACTTTAATTTATCATGAACTTAGTACCTGATACTATTTTGCATGTATGTTGTTGTAGATAGATGGCCCGCGCTGTTGTTTCGTTGAATTTTAATGCGTTCCTAGAGAAAGCTAAGTTGAAAGATGATGGTAGCAACTACACGGACTGGGTCTGTAGCTTGAGGATTATCCTCATTGCAGCACAGAAGAATTACGTCCTCGAAGCACCGCTAGGTGACAAACCCGCATCAAGAGCAACGACAGATGTTGTGAACACCTGGTAGAGGAAAGCTGATGACTACTCGATAGTTCAGTGTGACATGCTTTACGGCTTAGAACCGGGACTTCAACGACGTTTTGAATGTCATGGAGCATATGAGATGTTCCAGGAGTTGAAGTTAATATTTCAAGCAAATTCTCGGATTGAGAGATATGAAGTCTCCAATAAGTTCTACAGCTGCAAAATGGAGGAGAATAGTTATGTCAGTGAACATATACTCAGAATGTCTGGGTACCACAACCACTTGAGTCAGCTGGAAGTTAATCTTCCTGACGATAGTGTCATTGATAGAGTTCTTCAATCACTGCCACCAAGCTACAAGAGCTTTGTGATGAACTATAATATGCAATGGATGGATAAGACAATTCTCGAGCTCTTCGCAATGCTAAAGGCTGCGGAGGTAGAAATCAAGAAGGAGCATCAAGTGTTGATGGTCAATACGACCTCTAGTTTCAAGAAAAAGGGTAAAGGGAAGAAGGGAACTTCAAGAAGAACAGCAAGCCAGTTGCTGCTCAAGTGAAGAAACCCAAGTCTGGAACTAAACTTGAAACTGAGTGCTTCTACTGCAAAGGGACTGGTCACTGGAAGCGGAACTGCCCCAAGTATTTGGCGAAGAAGAAGGATGGCAAAGTGAAAGGTATATTTGATATACATGTTATTGATGTGTAACTTACTAATGCTCGCGCTAGTGCCTGGGTATTTGATACTGGTTCGGTTGCTAACATTTGCAACTCAAAACAGGGGCTACGGATTAAGCGAAGATTGGCTAAGGACGAGGTGACGATGCGCATGGGAAATGGGTCCAAAGTCGATGTGATCGCCATCAGCACGCTACCTCTATGTCTACCTTCGGGATTAGTTTTAGACCTAAATAATTGTTATTTGGTGCCAGTGTTGAGCATGAACATTATATCTGGATCTTGTTTGATGCAAGACGGTTATTCATCTAAATCAGAGAATAATGGTTGTTCTATTTATATGAGTAATATCTTTTATGGTCATGCACCCTTGATGAGTGGTCTATTTTTACTAAATCTTGATAGTAGTGATACACATGTTCATAGTATTGAAGCCAAAAGATGCAGAGTTGATAATGACAGTGCAACTTATTTGTGGCACTGCCGTTTGGGTCATATTGGTGTAAAGCACGTGAAGAAACTCCATTCCGATGGACTTTTGGAATCACTTGGTACTTGCGAACCATGCCTCATGGGCAAGATGACTAAAACTCCGTACTCCGGAACAATGGAGCGAGCAACAAAGTTATTGGAAATCATACATACTGATGTATGTGGTCCAGTGAATATCGAGGCTCGCGACGGATATCGTTATTTTCTCACCTTCACAGATGATTTGAGCAGATATGGGTATATCTACTTAATGAAACATAAGTCTGAATCATTTGAAAAGTTCAAAGAATTTCAGAGTGAAGTGGAAAATCATTGTAACAAGAAAATGAAGTTTCTGCGATCTGATCGTGGAGGAGAATATTTGAGTTACGAGTTTGGTCTTCATTTGAAACAATGCAGAATAGTTTCGCAACTCATGCCACGCAGAACACCAAAGCGTAATGGTGTGTCTGAACATCGTAATCGTACTTTACTAGATATGGTGCGATCTGTGATGTCTCTCACCGATTTACTACTATCATTTGGGGTTATGCTCTAGAGACAGTTGCATTCACATTAAATAGTGCACCATCTAAATCCATTGAGACGACACCTTATGAACTGTTGTCGGTGTCAAAACCGGTGGATCTCGGGTAGGGGGTCCCGAACTATGCGTCTGAGGTTGATGGTAACAGGAGACAAGGGACATGAAGTTTTACCCAGGTTTGGGCCCTCTCGATGGAGGTAATACCCTACGTCCTGCTTGATTAATATTGATGAGTATGGGGGTTACAAGAGTTGATCTACCACGAGATCGTAATGGCTAAAACCCTGGAAGTCTAGCCTATATGATTATGATTGCCTCTATGGACTATACCCTCTGGTTTATATAGACACCGGAGGGGACTAGGGTCGTACAAAGTCAGTTACAGAGAAAGGAAATAGTACATCCGGCTGCCTAGCTTGCCTTCCATGCAAAGGAGAGTCCTATCCGGACACGGGAGGAAGTCTTCTATCTTGTATCTTCATGGCCCAATAGTCCGGCCCACGTCACACGGGCTGGACGCCCGAGGACCCCTTAGTCCAGGACTCCCTCAGTAGCCCGTGAACCAGGCTTTCAATGACGAGGTTTCCAGCGTGCAGATTGTCTTTGACATTACAAGGCGGGTTCCTCCTCCGAATACTTCATAATAGCCTTCGAATACAAAGACGTGTCCGGCTCTGCAAAACAAGTACCACACACAACCGCAGAGAGGATAATATTTCACAAGTCCAATCCACTGACAACTTTTCATAGCGTGATGCCACTTCACCACCTGGTCATTATTTCGAACCGTTTTTCGGCCTGCCGCTCCATGCTTTCGGATGCGGTTTCATTGGCACGTCTTGTCAAAGCAGAGATTGTGTCCCCTTATTACGGGATTCTCATCAATGCGGGCATGGGTAATCCAATTGTGCCGTCTACGTGGCCCTTGGGAAACATGCGAGTTTTAAGGCTAGTGGGGGGCGATTGATATTCGCCGCCTTTATAAGGGGATAAGGATAAACCCTCTTTCACCCACGCCTTCTCTCTCTCTCTCTCTTTGCCTACCCACTCTCGACCTCCAGCGCCCAAGTTCTCATCTTTTTCGCCTCAAAAAAGAACTCCAACCATGTCCAGATCCGGAGCGCAGGGCAAGTGGATGATCTCCTTCGTCAAAGAGAAGGACATCACCCAGCTCCGGGAGGCTGGATATTTAGCCAAGGAAGTCGTCCATCGGCTTCCGACCAAGGGACAGATCGTCCCTACCCCAAAGCCCCACGAGAGGGTAGTTTTTATCCCCCACTTCGTCCACGGGCTGGGATTTCCACTCCACCCATTCATCTATGGACTTATGTTCTATTATGGGCTAGATTTCCATGATCTAGCCCCAAATTCCATACTCAACATCTTGGCATTTATTGTCGTGTGCGATGCTTTCCTCCACATCCCACCCCATTTCGTATTGTGGCTAAAGATCTTCAACGTGAAGCCGAAGGTGGTGGCTGGCCAACACGCAGAGTGCGGAGGAGCCATGGTGAGCAAGATGCCCAACGTCACATGGCCCAAAGGCTCCTTCATGGAGACCGGCAAAGGGTGGCAGCAATTGTGGTTTTATATCACAAAGCCCCGCGACGCCACCTGGGCCGCGGCTCCAGAATTCAAGTCCGGCACCCCAATGCGGCTCACCTCCTGGCTAGAGAAGGGCATAAATTGGGTTTCATCAGACGAGCTGACAACGCTGCAAACGCGCATCCAGCGCATGGTGGAAAAGAACGTCAAACTTGTCAACGTGATTCAGGTGATGCTAATTCATCGGATCCTTCCATGCTTGAGTCAGGCTTGCCATCTATGGGAGTTCGATCCGGCCAAGCACCAGACCTTGCAGCGGTTCTTCGGAACTATGCAAAAGATATCTGGAAGGTGCTCTTCAAGGCCAATGAGACGTGGCCGAAGATGACCGAGGACCGTGGGCACAACCTGGCCCATCCCGCCAGTCCGGTAAGACATTCACATTTCAAGGTGTGTCCTTTACTTGCTTTTTCAGAGAAGGGTCCTAAGCCGCCCTATATATATTTTTCAGGGCTGGACAAAGAAGGCGAAGCGGATTCAGTGTCCGGCTCCGTGATGTCTACTACACAACCTTCTTCTTGTAGACATTGTTGGGCCTCCAAGTGCAGAGGTTTGTAGAACAGTAGCAAATTTCCCTCAAGTGGATGACCTAAGGTTTATCAATCCGTGGGAGGCGTACGATGAAGATGGTCTCTCTCAAACAACCCTGCAACCAAATAACAAAGAATCTCTTTTGTCCCCAACACACCCAATACAATGGTAAATTGTATAGGTGCACTAGTTCGGCGAAGAGATGGTGATACAAGTGCAATATGGATGGTAGATATAGGTTTTTGTAATCTGAAAATATAAAAACAGCAAGGTAACTAATGGTAAAAGTGAGTGTAAACGGTATTGCAATGCGTTGAAACAAGGCTCAGGGTTCATACTTTCACTAGTGCAAGTTCTCTCAACAATAAAAACATAATTGGATCATATAACTATCCCTCAACATGCAACAAAGAGTCACTCCAAAGTCACTAATAGCGGAGAACAAACGAAGAGATTATGGTAGGTTACGAAACCACCTCAAAGTTATCCTTTCTGATCGATCCATTCAAGAGTTAGTAGTAAAATAACATGAAGCTATTCTTTCCGTTCAATCTATCATAGAGTTCGTACTAGAATAACACCTTAAGACACAAATCAACCAAAATCCTAATGTCACCTAGATACTCCAATGTCACCTCAAGTATCCGTGGGTATGATTATACGATATGCATCACACAATCTCAGATTCATCTATTCAAACCAACACAAAATACTTCAAAGAGTGCCCCAAAGTTTCTACCGAAGAGTCAAGACGAAAACGTGTGCCAACCCCTATGCATAAGTTCAGAGGTCACGGAACTCGCAAGTTGATCACGAAAACATACATCAAGTGGACCACGTGATATCCCATTGTCACCACAGATAAGCACATGCAAGACATACATCAAGTGTTCTCAAATCCTTAAAGACTCAATCCGATAAGATCACTTCAAAGGGAAAACTCAATCCATTACAAGAGACCAAGGGGAGAAACATCATAAGATCCAACTATAATAGCAAAGCTCGCGATACATCAAGATCGTATCACCTCAAGAACACGAGAGAGAGAGAGAGAGAGAGATCAAACACATAGCTACTGGTACATACCCTCAGCCCTGAGGGTGAACTACTCCCTCCTCGTCATGGAGAGCATCGGGATGATGAAGATGGCCACCGGAGAGGGGTTCCCCCCTCCAGCAGGGCGCCGAAATGGGTCTAGATTGGTTTTCGGTGGCTACGGAGGCTTCTGGCAGCGGAACTCCCGATTTATTCTGCCCCCCTGATGTTTTAGGGTATATGGACATATATAGGCGAAAGAAGTCAGTCAGGGGAGCCACGAGGGGCCCACGAGGGTGGGGGCACGCCCAGGGGGCAGGCGCGCGTCCCTGCCTCGTGGCCACCTCGAAGCTTCCCTGACATCTACTCCAAGTATCCTGGATTTCTTCCATTCCAAAAATAACTCTCCCGAAGGTTTCATTCCGTTTGGACTCCGTTTGATATTCCTTTTCTTCGAAACACTGAAATAGGCAAGAAAACAACAATTTGGGTTGGCCCTCCGGTTAATAGGTTAGTCCCAAAAATAATATAAAAGTGTATAATAAAGCCCATAAACATCCAAAACAGATAATATAATAGCATGGAACAATAAAAAATTATAGATACGTTGGAGACGTATCACTCTGCTGCCCGAGGAACCAGCCATCCCGCTTCTTACGAAGATGCTGGTTCCGGCACCCTACCAGGCGCCTGAGAAGAAGGCCAAGAAGAAGGCCAAGGGGACCAGAGGTGGCCTCCGTTACAATGGCACTTCGGACATGACGTCCAAAGACGCCGAAACTCACTCCTCCGTCGCCGAAGATGACGAGGAGGAGGAGGAAAGCGACTCTCCTCCTGAGTGGGGGAGGAAGAAGAGGGCGGCTTCCACAACTCTAGAAGCAGAGGCGTCCAAGAAGGGGAAAGTCTCCCTCGTGGATGACTCCGCGTGGGATATCGATAGCAGCCCAGAGCGGCGCCCCCGAGATAAGCCCCTGGCCGAATCGTGAGTATCCAGAGACCCTGACGCATTCATATATCAGCCTCCTTACTTCATAATTTTGACATGTTGAATCGTGCACTTGCAGTCCGGCTCGTTCCGACCTCGAGCGATCCTCATCTTTGGGGAATTTGATGGACCTGAAGGTGACGGACAGCGGGTCCCTTCTGGCGGCCTCTTCTCCCAGGGCCATGGATAACACCGAGGTACTGTCCCGAAGGGCCCCAGGACAGGGAGAGACACAGGAGGCCGTCAGGGTGGCGCCAGAGGGTGAAATCTCGGCCGCCGGACACATGGGAGAGCGAATCCCCATAGAGACTGGCGATGGGGGCCATATCCAATTCGGCCCCCAGCCGAATACGGCCCCGGAGACCTATATGGCTCCGGAATCCGGCAAGCAGCCTCCTTTGAAACAACATGGTATGCCTATTCCACCGGTGATCTCTGTCCAACCAGAGGCACTGGATACTCTACTGGAAGCGCTACGAAGTGCTTCCATTGTCGAGGAACACCATACCCTCATGGGTGCGGTGATTGAGAAGATTCAGTCCACGAAGAGCAGACTGATCAAAGCCTGCACAAGCCTTCTAACAGGCTTTGAGGTAAGCACTGCATTTATGTGAAAAGAAAGTTACAGTATAGTCGGTAGCCCTTGAGACTCTGTCCGGTGCTCGGAAGGAAGAGCCGAATAGAGGATCAAATAGTTTTTCACCGGAGACTAACCATATATGTCATTGTGAATAAGCAGGCGTCGCTGCTAGCCGCGACTTCTCATGCTGCCGAAGTCTCTGGACTGAAGCATAGGCTGGAGCAGACCAAGAAAGAGCTCGGTCGTGCGAAAAAGCAGCTGGAGGACACCCAAGGTATGCAATGACCCTGTGCATGTCCGAAAGGGGTGAATGTTTTTGTGCTTACCATAGTGCTATGATATTTATTAGGGGCGGCGACTGAGGTGGAGGTCCTCAAGAAGGCGCTGGCCGAGGGAGAGGAGAGAGCGGCAAAGGAACAAGCCGCCCATGAAAGGCATGAGGCTAGGGTTGGTGAGGTCCAGCAGGAGCTCCAGGACGCCGTGAAGAAATGCGAGTCCTTGGAGCGCCAGAATGCTGACCAAGAGTCCGAACTTGAGAAGGCCCGTCAAAGCACGCAAGAGGCCCGGACCGAAGCCCAAGGCGCCCTCCAGGAAATCCAAGAGGACAAGAAAATCGCGGTGGGTAAGGCTTTCATTATGCAACGCAAGTATATGAAGAAGAGGTATCTCTTACTGACCTGGATTTGGAGTTCTCCAGGGGCGTTTGCGGATCTGCCGCGCAGTGTTTCTAACGCTGCGGAATTCTTCGAGCCGAAGAGGGGAGCTCAACGGAGAAGCTATTCTGGTCGTAGTACCTTGCGCCAGAACATCTGGTGCCCTTTAGCGATCAGCTTAAACAGTTGGTCGAGCTGCATAGGGTGGCCGAACTAGACATGAAGGATTTGATAATCCGGTTATGGCCTGTCAAAGCCGTACCCAGCAGCTACTTCAAGCTCGTGAAGCGGCTGGTCGATGCATGCCCTCGGCTTGATGCCATCAAGCGATCGGTCTGCATAGAAGGTGCGCGGATGGCCTTCGCTCGTGTCAAGATACAATGGGCGAAGATGGACGCCGTCAAGCTCGCGGCCGAAGGACCGCCCGCGGGCAAGGAGCACCGCCCGCCCAAGCGATATTTTGAAGATGTCCTGAAGGGATCCCGTATTGTAGAAGGGCGGTGTTCAAAAGACATTATCTTTGAATGAAATCATTCATATTGTCCCTTCCTGTATGATGAAAACAAGGTTGATGTGTAATATAATGCTTTGTTGTTTATTATTTAAAATTTTACCTCTTGTGTGGCTGTTTTATTAAGTCTGAGATTTTGCCAATCATCGGCTTCAGCCCCCACGTAGGTAGTATGGGGGTGTTCGGGATGAATCTAAAACACTCTTTATCCAAAAGTTTGGTCCTTGAAGGAGGTGTTTAGCTCAACGAACCAGGCAATTGGACTATGTGGCTTTATCACCCTCACTTAGCCAGAGGAGTTTGACAATAGAATTTTATGTGCAGCCCGTAGTATTTGTGAGTCCGAACTAGGGTGATGTAAACACCTGATCGGATAAAGACCGATTCTTCGCATAATGCGGAAAAAACGCAAAAGATTTCTAACCTCCGAATAGCTGACCGGCTCACGCGGCATCATGACAGTCAGTTTTCGGCTTTCTCTACTAAGGTGCTCATCCGGATAAACCAGGACACAATCGCAGTAGTTCTCCCTTTACTACCCTAGCCGATAGAGCGGAACATAAGGTAGTAAGCACAGGAGCCGGGCAACCCAACTATTGACCAAAGACATGATTCGGAGCCAATGCATATAATGCTAAAATTCGGGGTGCCGAACTGTACTGTAAAAGTGTCCGGACTTGTTGCCATAGTATGGGGCGCAATAAAGCCCCTGGCGAATTACGGCATACCAAAGTGTACGGGTGCAAATCAGGATAATGAAAAAATGAAGTAGTAAGCTAATGCCACATCAATTGGGCCGCAAACTATTTCCATTATGATTTTGATTAATACATCAAAGCATATTTGTACAGGTAGTGCGATAAGCAACAGGGCTATTTAACATGCCGCGATAAAGGGCGAGCTGCGTACGGGTCCTCAAAGTAGGTGGAATGATCGTTAAGAAGAACATCTAGAGATTCCCCCACACGTCTGTGCTACTTGCCATCTTGGTATATCCGTCCTTCGAAAGGACCGATTATAAGGCCATTGCGAGGGGCCTGTGGAAAAGAAACCTGAAAAGGATAAAAAGAAAAGTATGCTCATAGTCTGGTTATGCCTCCGTCTCTGCCCATGGTATTTTTAGTGCGTAGTTATGTACGCGCAGTACGTATGCCTCCACTTGGTCGGGACTGAGACGGAGGTCGAATTGCTAATCGAGCTCCTGACGAGCTGGACTGTCCTGCCGCAGAGTAGTCCGGACTCGTTTGACAATGTCCGGGAGCATGGCCGTCGAATTAAGATTCTCCTTGTGAAGGCCGCTCTATACCTCTGCTGTCAGGGCAGCAGTGTGCCCCTCGGTCCAGAGGAAGCGCTCCATGTTTCCATTGACTGATATGACGCTGCGTGGTCCGGGCATCTTGAGCTTGAGATAAGCATAGTGCGGCACCGCATTGAATCGGGGAAACGCGGTTCGTCCGAGCAGTGCGTGATAGTGATGTCTACTACACAACCTTCTTCTTCTAGACATTGTTGGGCCTCCAAGTGAAGAGGTTTGTAGGACAGTAGCAAATTTCCCTCAAGTGGATGACCTAAGGTTTATCAATCCATGGGAGGCGTAGGATGAAGATGGTCTCTCTCAAGCAACCCTGCAACCAAATAACAAAGAGTCTCTTGTGTCCCCAACACACTCAATACAATCATAAATTGTATAGGCGCACTAGTTCCGCGAAGAGATGGTGATACAAGTGGTATATGGATCGTAGATATAGGTTTTTGTAATCTGAAAATATAAAAACAGCAAGGTAACTAATGGTAAAAGTGAGTGTAAACGGTATTGCAATGCATTGAAACAAGGCTCAGGGTTCATACTTTCACTAGTGCAAGTTCTCTCAACAATAAAAACATAATTGGATCATATAACTATCCCTCAACATGCAACAAAGAGTCACTCCAAAGTCACTAATAGCGGAGAACAAACGAAGAGATTATGGTAGGTTACGAAACCACCTCAAAGTTATCCTTTCTGATCGATCCATTCAAGAGTCAGTAGTAAAATAACATGAAGCTATTCTTTCCGTTCAATCTATCATAGAGTTCGTACTAGAATAACACCTTAAGACACAAATCAACCAAAACCCTAATGTCACCTAGATACTCCCATGTCACCTCAAGTACCCGTGGGTATGATTATATGATATGCATCACACAATCTCAGATTCGTCTATTCAAACCAACACAAAGTACTTCAAAGAGTGCCCCAAAGTTTCTACCGGCGAGTCAAGACGAAAACGTGTGCCAACCCCTATGCATAGGTTCATGGGCGGAACCCACAAGTTGATCACCAAAACATATATCAAGTGGATCAATAGAATACCCCATTGTCACCACGGGTATCCCATGCAAGACATACATCAAGTGTTACCAAATCCTTAAAGACTCAATCCGATAAGATAACTTCAAAGGGAAAACTCAATCCATTACAAGAGAGTAGAGAGGGAGAAACATCATAAGATCCAACTAAAATAGAAAGCTCGCGATACATCAAGATCGTATCACCTCAAGAATACGAGAGAGAGATCAAACACATAGCTACTGGTACATACCCTCAGCGCCGAGGGAGAACTACTCTCTCCTTGTCATGGAGAGCACCGGGATGATGAAGATGGCCACCGGAAAGGGATTCCCCCTCCGGCAGGGTGCCGGAACGGGTCTAGATTGGTTTTCGGTGGCTACGGAGCCTTCTGGCGGCGGAACTCCCAATCTATTGTATAAGTGAAGCATGAGCATTCATTAATTTATATAAAATAAAACCACCACCGTGCTCTAAAAATATATAAGTGAAGCACTAGAGCAAATGACAAACTACTCCGAAAGGTGTAAGTGAAGATCAATGAGTAGTCGAATAATTATGCACCTATGTGAAGACTCTCCAAGATTTAAGAATTTCAGATCTTGATACTTTATTCAAACAGCAATAAAAACAAAATAAAATAAATTGACTCTCCAAGCAAAACACATATCATGTGGTGAATAAAAATATAGCTCCAAGTAAAGTTACCGATGAACGAAGACGAAAGAGGGGATGCCTTCCGAGGCATCCCCAAGCTTAGGCTTTTGGTTGTCCCTGAATATTACCTTGGGGTGCCTTGGGCATCCCCAATCTTAGGCTCTTGCCACTCCTTATTCCATAGTCCATCAAATCTTTACCCAAAACTTGAAAACTTCACAACACAAAACTTAATAGAAAACTCGTAAGCTCCGTTAGTATAAGAAAATAAATCACCACTTAGGTACTGTTGTGAACTCATTCCAAATTCATATTGGTGTAATATCTAATGTATTCCAACTTCTCTATGGTTCATACCCTCCGATACTACTCATAGATTCATCGAAATAAGCAAACAACACACGAAAAACAGAATCTGTCAAAAACAGAACAGTCTGTAGTAATCTGTAACTAACGCAAACTTCTGGAACCCCAAAAATTCTAAAATAAATTGCTGGACCTGAGGAATTTATCTATTAAGAATCTGCAAAAATAATTAACTAAATATCACTTTCCAAATAAAAATGGCAGCAATTCTCGTGAGCGCTAAAGTTTCTGTTTTTTTACAGCAAGATCAACAAGACTTTCCCCAAGTCTTCCCAACGGTTCTACTTGGAACAAACACTAATTAAGACATAAAAACTCAATCATAACAGAGTATATATGAATTATTTATTACTAAACAGGAGCAAAAAGCAACGGACAAAAATAAAATTGGGTTGCCTCCCAACAACCGCTATCGTTTAACGCCCCTAGCTAGGCATGATGATTTCAATGATGCTCACATAAAAGATAAGAATTATAACATAAAGAGAGCATCTTGCAGAATATTACTAGCACATTTAAGTCTAACCCACTTCCTATGCATAGGGATTTTGTGAGAAAACAACTTATGGGAGCAATAATCGACTAGCATAGGAAGGCAAAACAAGGATAACTTCAAAACTTTAAGCACATAGAGAGGAAACTTGATATTATTGCAACTCCTACAAGCATATATTCCTCCCTCATAATAATTTTTAGTAGCATCATGAATGAATTTAACAATATAACTATCACATAAAGCACTATTTTCATGATGCACAAGCATAGAAATTTTATTACTCTCCACATAAGCAAATTTCTTCTCATCAATAGTAGTGGGAGCAAACTTAACGAAATAACTATCATGTGAGGCATAATCCAATTGAAAATTAAAATCATGATGACAAGTTTCATGGATATCATTATTCTTTATAGCATACAAGTCATCACAATAATCATCATAGATAGCAACTTTGTCCTCATAATCAATTGGAACCTCTTCCGAAATAGTGGAATCATTACTAAATAAAGTCATGACCTCTCCAAATACACTTTCATCAATATAATCATCATAAATAGGAGGCATGCTTTCATCATAATAAATTTGCTCATCAAAACTTGGGGGACAAAAAATATCATCTTCATCAAACATAGCTTCCCCAAGCTTGTGGCTTTGCATATCATTGGCATCATAGATATTCAAGGAATTCATACTAACAACATTGCAATCATGCTCATCATTCAAATATTTAGTGCCAAACATTTTGATGCATTATTCTTCTAACACTTTGGCACAATTTTCCTTTCCATCATACTCACGAAAGATATTAAAAATATGAAGCGTATGAGGCAAACTCAATTCCATTTTTTTGTAATTTTCTTTTATAAACTAAACTAGTGATAAAACAAGAAACTAAAAGACTCAATTGCAAGATCTAAAGATATACCTTCAACCACTCACCTCTCCGGCAATGGCGCCAGAAAAGAGCTTGATGTCTACTACACAACCTTCTTCTTGTAGACGTTGTTGGGCCTCCAAGTGCAGAGGTTTGTAGGACAGTAGCAAATTTCCCTCAAGTGGATGACCTAAGGTTTATCAATCCGTAGGAGGCGTAGGATGAAGATGGTCTCTCTCAAGCAACCCTGCAACCAAATAACAAAGAGTCTCTTGTGTCCCCAACACACCCAATACAATGGTAAATTGTATAGGTGCACTAGTTTGGCGAAGAGATGGTGATACAAGTGGTATATGGATGGTAGATATAGGTTTTTGTAATCTGAAATTATAAAAACAGCAAGGTAACTAATGGTAAAAGTGAGCGTAAACAGTATTGCAATTCGTTGAAACAAGGCCTAGGGTTCAAACTTTCACTAGTGCAAGTTCTCTCAACAATAATAACATAATTGGATCATATAACTATCCCTCAACATGCAACAAAGAGTCACTCCAAAGTCACTAATAGCAGAGAACAAACGAAGTGATTATGGTAGGGTACGAAACCAACTCAAAGTTATCCTTTCTGATCGATCTATTCAAGAGTCCGTAGTAAAATAACATGAAGCTATTCTTTCCGTTCAATCTATCATGGAGTTCGTACTAGAATAACACCTTAAGACACAAATCAACCAAAACCCTAATGTCACCTAGATACTCCAATGTCACCTCAAGTATCCATGGGTATGATTATATGATATGCATCACACAATCTCAGATTCATCTATTCAAACCAACACAAAGTACTTCAAAGAGTGCCCCAAAGTTTCTACCGGAGAGTCAAGACGAAAACGTGTGCCAACCCCTATGCATAGGTTCATGGGCGGAACCCGCAAGTTGATCACCAAAACATACATCAAGTGGATCAATAGAATACCCCATTGTCACCACGGGTATCCCACGCAAGACATACATCAAGTGATCTCAAATCCTTAAAGACTCAATCCGATAAGATAACTTCAAAGGGAAAACTCAATCCATTACAAGAGAGTAGAGGGAGAGAAACATCATAAGATCCAACTATAATAGAAAAGCTCGCGATACATCAAGATCGTATCACCTCAAGAATACGAGAGAGAGAGAGAGAGAGAGAGATTAAACACATAGCTACTGGTACATACCCTCAGCCCCGAGGGAGAACTACTCCCTCCTTGTCATGGAGAGCACCGGGATGATGAAGATGGCCACCGTTGAGGGAATCCCCCTCCGGCAGGGTGCCGGAACGGGTCTAGATTGGTTTTGGGTGGCTACGGAGGCTTCTGGCGGCGGAACTCCCGATCTATTGTGCTCCCCGAAGTTTTTAGGGTATATGGGTATATATGGGAGGAAGAAGTATGTCGGTGGACCTCCGGGCTGTCCACGAGGCAGGGGGCGCGCCCAGGGGGGTGGGCACGCCCCCCACCATCGTGGGCAGCCCGGGACTCTCCTGGTCCAACTCCGATACTCCGTGGGCTTCTTCTGGTCCAAAATAAGTTCCGTGAAGTTTCAGGTCAATTGGACTCCCTTTGATTTTTCCTTTTCTGCGATACTCTAAAACAAGGAAAAAACAGAAACTGGCACTGGGCTCTAGGTTAATAGGTTAGTCCCAAAAATCATATAAAATAGCATATAAATGCATATAAAACATCCAAGGTTGATAATATAATAGCATGGAACAATCAAAAATTATAGATACGTTGGAGACGTATCAGCATCCCCAAGCTTAATTCCTGCTCGTCCTCGAGTAGGTAAATGATAAAAACAAAAATTTTGATGTGGAATGCTACCTAACATATTTATCCATGTAGTTCTCTTTATTGTGGCAAGAATATTCATATCCATAAGATTCAAGACAAAAGTTTAATATTGACATAAAAATAATAATACTTCAAGCATATTAATAAAGCAATCATGTCTTCTCAAAATAGCATGGCCAAAGAAAGCTATCCCTACAAAATCATATAGTTTGGCTATGCTCCATCTTCACCACACAACGTATTTAAATCATTCACAACCCTGATGACAAGCCAAGCCATTGTTTCATACTTTTGATGTTCTCAAACTTTTTCAATCTTCACGCAATATATGAGCGTGAGCCATGGATATAGCACTATAGGTGGAATAGGATGGTGGTTGTGGAGAAGACAAAAAGGAGAAGATAGTCTCACATCAACTAGGCGTATCAACGGGTTATGGAGATGCCCATCAATAGATATCAATGTGAGTGAGTAGGGATTGCCATGCAACGGATGCACTAGAGCTATAAGTGTGTGAAAGCTCAAAAAGAAACTAGTGGGTGTGCATCCAACTCGCTTGCTCATGAATACCTAGGGTGTTTTGAGGAAGCCCATCATTAGAATATACAAGCCAAGTTCTATAATGAAAGATTCCCACTAGTATATGAAAGTGACAACATAGGAGACTCTCTATCATGAAGATCATGGTGCTACTTTGAAGCACAAGTGTGGTAAAAGGATAGTAGCATTGCCCCTTCTCTCTTTTTCTCTCATTTTTTATTTTCTTTATTTTATTTTTATTTGGGACTTTTCTCTTTTTTTTAAGGCCTCTTTTTTTATTTTTCGTCCGGAGTCTCATCCCGACTTATGGGGGAATCATAGTCTCCATCATCCTTTCCTCACTGGGACAATGCTCTAATAATGATGATCATCACACTTTCATTTACTTACAACTCATGAATTACAACTCGATACTTAGAACAAGATATGACTCTATATGAATGCCTCTGGTGGTGTACCAGGATGTGCAATGATCCATGAGTGACATGTATGAAAGAATTATGAACGGTGGCTTTGCCACAAATACAATGTCAACTACATGATCATGCAAAGCAATATGACAATGATGAAGCGTGTCATAATAAACAGAACGGTGGAAAGTTGCATGGCAATATATATCGGAATGGCTATGGGAATGCCATAATAGGTAGGTATGGTGGCTGTTTTGAGGAAGGTATATGGTGGGTTTATGGTACCGGCGAAAGTTGTGCGGTACTAGAGAGGCTGGCAATGGTGGAAGGGTGAGAGTGCGTATAATCCATGGACTCAACATTAGTCATAAAGAACTCACAAACTTATTGCAAAAATCTATTAGTTATCGAAACAAAGTACTACGCGCATGCTCCTAGGGGGATAGATTTGTAGGAAAATACCATCGCTCGTCCCCGACCGCCACTCATAAGGAAGGCAATCAATAAATAAATCATGCTCCAACTTCATCACATAACGGTTCACCATACGTGCATGCTACAGAAATCACAAACTTCAACAGAAGTATCTCTCAAATTCTCAACTACTCAACTAGCATGACTCTAATATCACCATCTTCGTATCTCAAAACAATTATCAAGCATCAAACTTCTCACTTTATATGAAAGTTTTTATTATATCCCTCTTGGATGCCCATCATATTAGGACTAGTTTCATAACCAAAGAAAACTACCATGTTGTTCTAAAGACTCTCAAAATTATATAAGTGAAGCATGAGAGTTCATTAATTTCTATAAAATAAAACCACCACCGTGCTCTAAAAAGATATAAGTGAAGCACTAGAGCAAATGACAAACTACTCCGAAAGATGTAAGTGAAGATCAATGAGTAGTCGAATAATTATGCAACTATGTGAAGACTCTCTAACATTTAAGAATTTCAGATCTTGATACTTTATTCAAACATCAAGCAAAACAAAATAAAATAAATTGACGCTCCAAGCAAAACACATATCATGTGGTGAATAAAAATATAGCTCCAAGTAAAGTTACCGATGAACGAAGACGAAAGAGGGGATGCCTTCCGGGGCATCCCCAAGCTTAGGCTTTTGGTTGTCCTTTAATATTACCTTGGGGTGCCTTGGGCATCCCCAAGCTTAGGCTCTTGCCACTCCTTATTCCATAGTCCATCGAATCTTTACCCAAAACTTGAAAACTTCACAACACAAAACTTAACAGAAAACTCGTAAGCTCCGTTAGTATAAGAAAATAAATCACCACTTAGGTACTGTTGTGAACTCATTCTAAATTCATGTTCGTTTAATATCTACTGTATTCCAACTTCTCTATGGTTCATACCCTCCGATACTACTCATAGATTCATCCAAATAAGCAAACAACACACGAAAAACAGAATCTGTCAAAAACAGAACAGTCTGTAGTAATCTGTAACTAACGTAAAGTTCTGGAACCCCAAAAATTCTAAAATAAATTTTTGGGCTTGAGGAATTTATCTATTAAGAATTTGCAAAAAATAATTAACTCAATATCACTTTCCAAATAAAAATGGCATCAATTCTCGTGAGCGCTAAAGTTTCTGTTTTTTTACAGCAAGATCAACAAGACTTTCCCCAAGTCTTCCCAACGGTTCTACTTGGGACAAACACTAATTAAAACATAAAAACTCAATCATAAGAGAGGATAGATGAATTATTTATTACTAAACAAGAGCAAAAAGCAAGGGACAAAAATAAAATTGGGTTGCCTCCCAACAAGCGCTATCGTTTAACGCCCCTAGCTAGGCATGATGATTTCAATGATGCTCACATAAAAGATAAGAATTATAACATAAAGAGAGCATCTTGAAGAATATGACTAGCACATTTAAGTCTAACCCACTTCCTATGCATAGGGATTTTGTGAGCAAACAACTTATGGGAGTAATAATCAACTAGCAAAGGAAGACAAAACAAGGATAACTTCAAAACTTTAAGCACATAGAGAGGAAACTTGATATTATTGCAACTCCTACAAGCATATATTCCTCCCTCATAATAATTTTTAGTAGCATCATGAATGAATTTAACAATATAACTATCACATAATGTAGCGACCCGACCCGAATGGATCAAGTCTCTGTGCTTAAGTGTCATCTCTGGATCTGTATGCTGACACACACAGTACTCGAGGATTTATAACAGAGGTAAATCACATGTATAAGTAACGTAAGATACTATTACCTCAATCCAAAATAGCGGAAGTAACAAGGTTGTGGATTCCCATCAACACCGACGGCAAAGTTGAGTGTAGAAATCGTAACCCTAACGTATCACTTACTCGTCGTAAGATCAACCTGCAACATGAGACGTTGCAGCCACAAAGGGTTAGTACATTGAATGTACTGGCAAATTCACACCATAGAGAATGATGAACAAAGGCTATCACTACATGCATATTTGGCTGGTGGGAAAGCTCTATGGTTATAGTTTTTGTGAAAAGCCAATTTTTCCCTACTTCAAAGAAATAAATTTTATTTAACTATCATGGTGGTTGTTGAACGTTGAGAATGGTTGACAGCATTCTTAATCCCAATTAAGTAACATCATTAAACCCAACAAAATTAATTTAAAGTAATGTGATGAGATTCACATGATAATCCAGGTACTAGATACTCAAGATGTCCATAACCAGGGACACAGCTAATCATGATTAGTTTATACACGCTGCAGAGGTTTGCGCACTTTTCCCCACAAGACTCGATCTCCTCCGTTAGATTTTCGCACTACATGGTATTTGAGAAACGGATGACCGAGACATAGTCTTTCAGAAGCGCTAGCACCTTACGATCGGGTAGACCGTACCACCTACATCCCCTACATCTGCTAGTCTACCACTGTAAGAGTTCGCACAACTTAGTCAACTATGCTAGAGCCCATAATAGCTTGTGGCTGCACACGGAAGTTTCTAGTATGAATAGTCTCATGATCCCTTTGAGCCTGGGTGGCGGTCCAAAAGAAAACGGGCAAGTCCTGGAATACCCAGGTGCCTCAATCCACCCAGATGTGTGTTTAAGTTGCCACCTTAGATAAACCATTAATTAACAATCTCACATCTGTCATGGATATCACTCACCCAATCCACGTCTACTAGCATAGCATGGCATAATAAGGAAACGTAGAAGTAACTCCCAAAGGTTTGATAATAAACAGGTAATAGGTACTACCTCATCTACTTCCCATCCCACAATTTAATTAGATCCTAATCATGCAATGTGTGAGGATTGATCTAATGCAATAAAATTGGGTAGGAGGAAAGGTATGATCAAAGTGTTACTTGCCTGCAATGTTGATGAAGATGATTCGCACTCAAAACTCTTGATAGATCTACTCGTCACACTCCGGTCAATCTAGCGTAAGCAAGCAATGGTAACCACACATAAGCAATCACTCAAAGTATCAGAAAGAACGAAGAAGACGATTCAGAAACATCAAAACCAAGCAAATAACTCTTGCAACATAAAACAATTTCTAACAGTACCAAAATTATGTGAATTTGGCCTTATTAGAATGTTTAGGTCAAGAGCTTCGATAAGCAAAAAGAATCAACTCAAACGGAGCTACGAAACTCAAGTTATGATCAAACGAAGTTTGAATTCAAATATGATCTAATACAAATTTTAAACTTTTCAAAAACATGTTTAAGTTGTTTATCCGGATAGAGGGGATCATAATGAAGATGTGGGCGTTGGTTTCATTGGATTTGGACTAACGAGTAAAAAGTTGTGCTTGTTTGAAGAACAGGGACTATTCTGTAAATAAAGTATTCATATCTAGGTCCCTGGCCGAAATTACATGAAAAGAAAAAAACTAAAAGGCGAACGTTCGTTTTCTATACCTAACCAGCGAACGTTTACTAAGTAACCAGTTTTAAAAGAAAAACCGGTTTTTAAACGGAAAACCAAAAAAAAAACCTAAATAAAACCGGCGAACCGGGGCGGTTATTACCGGTTCGGGGGAAGAGAACCCGACGGCGGCGACGGCGTTCGTCGGCGTCTGAGAAGACGGCGGCGGCGTCTCGGGCTTGACCGGAGCGGTGGCTCTGGTGGCCTACGGCGAGGGCGGAGTGGACGGGGAGGGGCGGCGCTGGGCGGCGGGTGTGGTGGTGGCGACGGCGGTGGTCGTCGGCGGCGAGAGAGGCGGCTTCGGGCGGAGCTCGGCGGATCTCGCCGGCGGCGCGAGATGCGGCGCGAGGTGCGGGTGCGAGCAGCGGGGAGGAGAGGAACGGGGCTCGGGGCCTCGTTATTTAAGGGGGGAAAGGAGGTGGCGTGGAGGAGGGGTCAGGCGAGGAGGACGCGGAGTCCGGCCAGACTCCGGCGACGGCGCTCCCGTGCGAGAGTCGGTCTCCCGCGGGAGATCGGGGACGGGGCGATGGCGAGCTGGGCTGGGCCGCGGCCGGGCAGGAGCTGGGCCGGCCCAGTCGGGGGAAGATTTTTTTGTTTTTTTTAATAAAACATTTTCTAGACAAATAAAAACAAACAGAAATAAAAATATTATATAGGCATATAATATATCAAAATTTTCAGAAAAAGATTTTCTACACGGTGAACATTTTTCTTGCATTAAATAAAATACACATAAATTCTAATAATTCAAACAACGCTACTGGTCTATTAAAATCCAACAAAAATCATTTTAACAATACAAAAATGATTTCAAATTAATTTTTTCTCCAATTTTCTATTGTAGGGAATCATGTTACCCTATTTTCCATGTATTTTATTTTTGGAGAAAAATAATTTGAACAAAACTCAAATAACTCCAAATTGAAAATAAATTCAAAAGACTTTGAATTTGATCCTTTGAAACTCCCAACTCATATTTCATATAATTTGAAGAAGTCATTTTATCTTCTCTCGTGAAAATCATTGAGTTGCATAAAGTTTCAGAATTGGAAATATTCTCAAATGAAATTCAAATATTTTCAACACCCCTTGTCATTTAAATAAATGGAAGAAGTCATGTTATCTTCTCTCCAGGGTTTCGTGGTGAAAAGAATTTGAATTCACGGAGATCATAAAATGCAAAGGTGAAAGTTTGGGAAAGTCCTGTTATTCCCTCTCATTTAACTTTCAAGAAGTTTCGAATTTCACTCACTTTCAGTCAATCAATCAAACAGTCAATCAAATCTATCTATTTAGTATAACATTCCAAAAATTTAGAATTTTGGGATGTTACAAACCTACCACCCTTAAAATGAATCTCGTCCTCGAGTTTCGGAGATGCTAGCAAGTAAGGTTAGGGTTTGGGGTCTCCTCAAAATTTCATCAATCGTCTCCGAGGTCTGGGGTGCTACCACCCTTAGAAACATTGTTACGGTCCCATCAATACTCATATACTCCATCCTTATTCTTGACAGGGCCGGTCTTCTTAGATCTTCGAGAAAATTCCTTCTCTGAGCTCTTCCCGTAGTGGCATAACCTTTTCCTCAATTCTTCTATCTTTCATCTAGGTAAGGTTATTCCGAGATTGGGTCTTATTAGCTGACGGGTCCGGTGCCAAAACTAAACAACTATCGATATCTCATGGTGGTCAACAATTTATGGTTTCTCCTGCAGGAAATGGGTCTGGGTGATCCTCACCGTATAACCTACGGTTGGCAAAGCTGCCTTGTACAGGGGAAAATACCTATACTATTCTAAGGCTTAAAGAAGGTTTAATATCGCCGTCTCTCTACTATAGGTAAGTCACTCAGATTTACCATCCCACATAGCAACGCGAATAATAAGAGTAAGTCGGTATGGTGATCAAACCATCCCGCACCCAAATCATTACCTTGTATACAGTTTAGCGAATCTCGCATTCTAACACTCGGTCATCCTCACAAGCATTGCAGAATTTCTCTTGTCGACAAACCAAGTTCGGATAAATCCATAGATTCTGCAAGCCAAACAACCATCTATCGTTCCTTCACAACTCTCAGGTTTTGCGTTACTCCTATAAGGTCGTCTATCGATAAGGGCATATCCTCTTCCAGGGTTTTTCCTTCAGCAAGAATGTGCTTGCTTCTTGGCAGGTCATGGGCCTGTGGGTTATGGCCCATCTCATCACTTGCAAACCTTGAACTCATCATCGGGGCAACGGATCTATAATCCAACATCCAACTTCCAGCTTCCTAGTATACTAAAATCCATCCAGTTGTACTGTCTTCCTTCCTTCTATTGGCACCAAACTAGGACATGATTACTCAGACTCATCCTGGAATTTCCCTTGATCCATATCTCCAACATCATACCTCCTTTATATCCAATAGTAATTTATCTCTTCATCCTCGTGGAATATCCCACATACCAAGATAAAAACTTATACTTATGAAGTCCATATTCTACTTCGTGGAACATCATTATCCTTTCCAGGGTCAAGTGTCCTTACACGGGAATATTGGCCATCTCTGCATGGCACTTCTTCAACTGGGAACCGTGAAACACATCCTGAACTCCTGACAGTCCTTTGGGTAACTCCAACTTGTAGGCCACTTCTCTCATACGCTCCAAAACTCGGTATGGTCCTACAAATCTCGGGGCTAACTTTACCTTAACTCCAATTCGTTTAACTCCTCGCAGAGGGAACACATGAAGACATGCTCTATCTCCAATTTCATAGACTACCTCCTTGCATTTTTAAGTCTGCATAACTCTTCTGCCTGGACTGAGCTACCTTCAGTCTATCTCGAATAAACTTACATTCTCTTCTGACTCCTTGATCACATTTGGTCCAAACAACTGACGGTCTCCAACTTCATCCCACATACTCTTGGGGCATCACACATACCGAGACAAAACTCGTATTCATTTTGTCCGAAATCCATTACAGGGTACTACCACCCTTAAAATGCACAAATCTTCCATAGACCATATTTCTATTATCCTCAAAAATGGTCAAAATCCTTCTTCATAGAGTAACAACTCATAAAATCCATATCAGTACCAACGATGCTAACTTTATTCATTCTCAAATGATTACAATCTCTCGCTTTTCCATTACATGTCTCAACTCAACACCTCAATATAAAAGAAAATGTTCTCACTTCTACTACTCCATTTCTTTTGTTGCAAACTCAACTATCTAGCACAAGTTTCCTTCTCATTAGGGCATTCTCTGGCAAAGTGCCCTGCTCCATTACAACTAAAACTTATTACTTCTGACAAGTCTCGAGGTTTCCTTTTTGGGCAACTGTTGAGGTAGTGCCCTGACTCCTTGCACCTCTAACAGGTGATATGACTCAGATCCTTCCTGGAATCCAACCTGCTTCTCTTCCTGGACTTTTCCATTCCAATCAGGGCTTCTATCTCCTGTGGGTCATATTCTACTTCCTCTGTCGGGAATTCTACTAGATCCCCATTCAAACAATTTTGGGAGATGTGTCCTTCTTCTCCACATGAATAGCAAGACTTAGTGCAGGATTTACTCGGGTCTCCTTTAGATGTGTCCTCCATATCTTTCTTCATCACAGTTTCTTCTAAAATTTCCATGAGGGCTCCTTTCGTTACTTCTTTCTTCTGATGGATGGTTCGTTGTACCATGGGGTAAATGTGACACTGAGCAGGATAGTGGGTAGTCCCTTCACACAAGAAACAAGTAATCTGCCTAGTTGGGCATTCTTCAATTGGGTGACTATCTTCGCAATTAGGGCATTCATCCTTGTGTTCTTTATGGGTGTGTCCTATTTCTCCACAAATCTTGCATGCACAAGGTTTCTTCATACCCTTTCCATAAGGCTTCAACTTCTGGGACACAAGTTGAGATCTCTGCAGAGTCAACTTTAATTCTTTCCAAGTGATTACTCCTTGCCATCCGTTGATGGTTTGGTACATTCTCCACCAAGTAGCAGCACCTCTTTCAAAGCACTGAAGAGCATGCTGGGTCATATCATGTCCAACTATAGGGTTATTCTCCATGTGATCCTCCATGTTCTGAATCCATCGGTCTGCCTCCAACTGACTCATCGGTCTAGAAAATACAAGCTCATCTCCATTCATCCTCTATTGGGTCCATGTGGGTTTGGGGTAAGATAAGAGAGATAGAGAGGGATGCACACAATACAAACAAAAGTTTTGAAAAGACAGATTTTTGTTGTGGCTGTCAAAAAACATCAAACAAATGACAGCTCACAAACGTCGCATCTAACGTAGGTATATAACAGGGGTTTGGTCTTCTAAGGTCAATAAATCTTCAACGTCTCCAAACTCTTCAAGCCTTGTTCATGCCTCCAATGGCTTCTTCCGATCATGCTTGTCTCTCTCAAGTTCTTTTGCCAGATCATCTCTATTGACGTGAAATCTCTCGTGACATCCTTTAACATTCTGGAGTTGTATTCCAAACTTCTGGGTTTGGACATCCTTGGCGTGAACCATGGTCCTACTATCCTTCAGTTCCTGACGAATCTTTGGTATCTCAAGGTTTTGCTCCTCTAGCTTGTCTACTTTCAACTTTTGGGTCCTGAGTTCTTCACGAAATGCTCCTTGTCAAAATACGGCTTCTTGCAGCTCCATCTTAACTTCTTAATATAAGACTCCAGATCTTGATGATACACTGGCTAAGGTTAAAACTTCATCTTACTAATAGGTGCTCCATCAGCCTTCTTCCATCAAATCCATTCTGATGAAATGCATCCTTAACTCAGCACGGTGACAATAGCATCAGCGGCGATGACATCATGGATAACCGTGTTTCTGCCCTTGTCATTGCGATGAGCTATCTTCCATAATTGATATCTCCTGCCTAAGGGTTTTCTTGACAAAACTTTGAGGTTTTTAACTCTCCATGCTTGGTCTTTCTCTGATACACCTTGATCTCGGGTATTGACAACTTCCATAGTCTGCCAAGTTCCATAAGGGTAGCCTTCCTAGGTCATACAAATCTGGGAATTCTTCAGAGCCTTCAAATTCTACTTGTCTTCGGTCTTCAACTGTTGTAGTTTCCATTATTCAGATGCACGGAAAATACTCTTCATTCTGAAGTGGTCTTAGTTGTCCGATATCTTGTACTTCTTGGAGTGGTCTCATCAGTCGAATTTTCATGTGGTCAAAAGGGGAAAGGGGTATAGTCTCACTAAAAGGGAATATTTGAATAAGCTCAGAAGAGAAGAGAGGTAAAAGATCTTTTTGAAAGGGAAAGTTGTAGAGAAAAATATTTGCTATGGGCTTGCCAGTTTCTAGGGTCACGTCCTACAGTCAACATGTGCTCTGATACCATCTTGTAGCGACCCGACCCAAATGGATCAAGTCTCTGTGCTTAAGTGTCATCCCTGGATCGGTATGCTAACACACACAGTACTTGAGGATTTATAACAGAGGTAAATCACATGTATAAGTAACGTAAGATACTATTACCTCAATCCAAAATAGCGGAAGTAACAAGGTTGTGGATTCCCATCAACACCAACGGCAAAGTTGAGTGTAGAAATCATAACCTAACGTATCACTTACTCGTCGTAAGATAAACCTGCAACATGAGACGTTGCAGCCACAAAGGGTTAGTACATTGAATGTACTGGCAAATTCACACCATAGAGAATGATGAACAAAGGCTATCACTACATGCATATTTGGCTGGTGGGAAAGCTCTATGGTTATAGTTTTTGCGAAAAGCCAATTTTTCCCTACTGCAAAGAAATAAATTTTATTTAACTATCATGGTGGTTGTTGAACATTGAGAATGGTTGACAGCATTCTCAATCCCAGTTAAGTAACATCATTAAACCCAACAAAATTAATTTAAAGTAACGTGATGAGATTCACATGATAATCCAGGTACTAGATACTCAAGATGTCCATAACCGGGGACACGGCTAATCATGATTAGTTTATACACTCTGCAGAGGTTTGCGCACTTTTCCCCACAAGACTCGATCTCCTCCGTTGGATTTCTCGCACTACATGGTGTTTGAGAAACGGATGACCGAGACATAGTCTTTCAGAAGCGCTAGCACCTTACGATCGGGTAGACCGTACCACCTACATCCCCTACATCTGCTAGTCTACCACTGTAAGAGTTCGCACAACTTAGTCAACTATGCTAGAGCCCATAATAGCTTGTGGCTGCACATGGAAGTTTCTAGTATGAATAGTCTCATGATCCCTTTGAGCCTGGGTGGCGGTCCAAAAGAAAACAGGCAAGTCCTAGAATACCCAGGTGCCTCAATCCACCCAGATGTGTGTTTAAGTTCCACCTTAGATAAACCATTAATTAACAATGTCACATCTGTCATGGATATCACTCACCCAATCCACGTCTACTAGCATAGCATGGCATAATAAGCAAACGTAGAAGTAACTCCCAAAGGTTTGATAATAAACAGGTAATAGGTACTACCTCATCTACTTCCCATCCCACAATTTAATTAGATCCTAATCATGCAATGTGTGAGGATTGATCTAATGCAATAAAACTGGGTAGTAGGAAAGGTATGATCAAAGTGTTACTTGCCTGCAATGTTGATGAAGATGATTCGCACTCAAAACTCTTGATAGATCTACTCGTCACACTCTGGTCAATCTATCATAAGCAAGCAATGGTAACCACACATAAGCAATCACTCAAAGTATCAGAAAGAACGAAGAAGACGATTCGGAAACATCAAAACCAAGCAAATAACTCTTGCAACATAAAACAATTTCTAACAGTACCAAAATTATGTGAATTTGGCCTTATTAGAATGTTTAGGTCAAGAGCTTCGATAAGCAAAAAGAATCAACTCAAACGGAGCTACGAAACTCAAGTTATGATCAAACGAAGTTTGAATTCAAATCTGATCTAATACAAATTTTAAACTTTTCAAAAACATGTTTAAGTTGTTTATCCGGATAGACGGGATCATAACGAAGATGTGGGCATTGGTTTCGTTGGATTTGGACTAACGAGTAAAAAGTTGTGCTTGTTTGAAGAACAGGGACTATTCTGTAAATAAAGTATTCATATCTAGGTCCCTGGCCGAAATTACAGAAAAAGAAAAAAAAACTAAAAGGCGAACGTTCGTTTTCTATACCTAACCAGCGAACGTTTACTAAGTAACCAGTTTTAAAAGAAAAAAAGGTTTTTAAACGGAAAACCGAAAAAAAAAACCCTAAATAAAATCGGCGAACCGGGGCGGTTATTACCGGTTCGGAGGAAGAGAACCCGACGGCGGCGGCGTTCGTCGGCGTCTGAGAAGACGGCAGCGGCGGCTCGGGCTTGGCCGGAGCGGTGGCTCTGGTGGCCTACGGCGAGGGCGGAGTGGACGGGGAGGGGCGGCGCTGGGCGGCGGGTGCGGTGGTGGCGACGGCGGTGGTCGTCGGCGGCGAGAGAGGCGGCTTCGGGCGGAGCTCGGCGGATCTTGTCGGCGGCGCGAGATGCGGCTGCGAGCAGCGGGGAGGAGAGGAACGGGGCACGGGGCCTCGTTATTTAAGGGGGGGAGGAGGTGGCGTGGAGGAGGGGCCAGGCGAGGAGGACGCGGAGTACGGCCGGACTCCGGCAGCGGCGCTCCCGTGCGGGAGTCGGTCTCCTGCAGGAGATCGGGGACGGGGCGATGGCGAGCTGGGCTAGGTCGCGGCCTGGCAGGAGCTGGGCCGGCCCAGTCGGGGGAAGATTTTTTTGTTTTTTTTAATAAAACATTCTCCAGACAAATAAAAACAAACAGAAATAAAAATATTATATAGGCATATAATATATCAAAATTTTCAGAAAAAGATTATCTACACGGTGAACATTTTTCTTGCATTAAATAAAATAGACATAAATTCTAATAATTCAAACAGTGCTACCGCTCTATTAAAATCCAACAAAAATCATTTTAAAAATACCAAAATGATTTCAAATTAATTTTTTCTCCAATTTTATATTGTAGGGAATCATGTTACCCTATTTTCCATGTATTTTATTTTTGGAGAAAAATAATTTGAATAAAACTCAAATAACTCCAAATTGAAACTCCCAACTCATATTTCATATAATTTGAAGAAGTCATTTTATCTTCTCTCGTGAAAATCATTGAGTTGCATAAAGTTTCAGAATTGGAAATATTCTCAAATGAAATTCAAATATTTTCAACACCCCTTGTCATTTAAATAAATGGAAGAAGTCATGTTATCTTCTCTCCAGGGTTTAGTGGTGAAAAGAATTTGAATTCACGGAGATCATAAAATGCAAAGGTGAAAGTTTGGGAAAGTCCTGTTATTCCCTCTCATTTAACTTTCAAGAAGTTTCGAATTTCACTCACCTTCAGTCAATCAATCAAACAGTCAATCAAATCTATCTATTTAGTATAACATTCCAAAATTTAGAATTTTGAGATGTTACACATAAAGCATTATTTTCATGATGCACACGCATAGAAATTTTATTACTCTCCACATAAGCAAATTTCTTCTCATCAATAGTAGTGGGAGCAAACTTAACGAAATAACTATCATGTGAGGCATAATCCAATTCAAAATTAAAATCATGATGACAAGTTTCATGGACATCATTATTCTTTATAGCATACAAGTCATCACAATAATCATCATAGATAGCAACTTTGTTCTCATAATCAATTGGAACCTCTTCTGAAATAGTGGAATCATTACTAAATAAAGTCATGACCTCTCCAAATCCACTTTCATCAATATAATCATCATAAATAGGAGGCATGCTTTCATCATAATAAATTTGCTCATCAAAACTTGGGGGACAAAAAATATAATCTTCATCAAACATAGGTTCCCCAAGCTTGTGGCTTTGCATATCATTAGCATCATAAATATTCAAGGAATTCATACTAACAACATTGCAATCATGCCTCCTATTTATGATGATTATATTACCTTGGGGTTTTGGTTGTCCTTGAATATTACCTTGGGGTGCCTTGGGCATCCCCAATCTTAGGCTCTTGCCACTCCTTATTCCATAGTCCATCAAATCTTTACCCAAAACTTGAAAACTTCACAACACAAAACTTAATAGAAAACTCATAAGCTCCGTTAGTATAAGAAAATAAATCACCACTTAGGTACTGTTGTGAACTCATTCTAAATTCATATTTGTGTAACATCTAATGTATTCCAACTTCTCTATGGTTCATACCCTCCGATACTACTCATAGATTCATCAAAATAAGCAAACAACACACGAAAAACAGAATCTGTCAAAAACAGAACAGTCTGTAGTAATCTGTAACTAACGCAAACTTCTAGAACCCCAAAAATTCTAAAATAAATTGCTGGACCTGAGGAATTTATCTATTAAGCATCTGCAAAAATAATTAACTAAATAGAACTTTCCAAATGAAAATGGCAGCAATTCTCGTGAGCGCTAAAGTTTCTGTTTTTTTACAGCAAGATCAACAAGACTTTCCCCAAGTCTTCCCAACGGTTCTACTTGGAAACAAACACTAATTAAAACATAAAAACTCAATCATAACAGAGGATATATGAATTATTTATTACTAAACAGGAGCAAAAAGCAAGGGACAAAAATAAAATTGGGTTGCCTCCCAACAAGCGCTATCGTTTAACGCCCCTAGCTAGGCATGATGATTTCAATGGCATCATAGATATTCAAACATAGCTTCCCCAAGCTTGTGGCTTTGCATATCATTGGCATCATAGATATTCAAGGAATTCATACTAACAACATTGCAATCATGCTCATCATTCAAATATTTAGTGCCAAACATTTTGATGCATTATTCTTCTAACACTTTGGCACAATTTTCCTTTCCATCATACTCACGAAAGATATTAAAAATATGAAGCGTATGAGGCAAACTCAATTCCATTTTTTTGTAATTTTCTTTTATAAACTAAACTAGTGATAAAACAAGAAACTAAAAGACTCGATTGCAAGATCTAAAGATATACCTTCAACCACTCACCTCCCCGGCAACGGCGCCAGAAAAGAGCTTGATGTCTACTACACAACCTTCTTCTTGTAGACGTTGTTGGGCCTACAAGTGCAGAGGTTTTTAGGACAGTAGCAAATTTCCCACAACTGGATGACCTGAGGTTTATCAATCCGTAGGAGGCGTAGGATGAAGATGGTCTATCTCAAGCAACCCTGCAACCAAATAACAAAGAGTATCTTGTGTCCCCAACACACCCAATACAATGGTAAATTGTATAGGTGCACTAGTTCGGCCAAGAGATGGTGATACAAGTGGTATATGGATGGTAGATATAGGTTTTTGTAATCAGAAAATATAAAAACAGCAAGGTAACTAATGGTAATAGTGAGCGTAAATGGTATTGCAATGCGTTGAAACAAGGCCTAGGGTTCATACTTTCACTAGTGCAAAGTCTCTCAACAATAATAACATAATTTGATCATATAACTATCCCTCAACATGCAACAAAGAGTCACTCCAAAGTCACTAATAGCGGAGAACAACCGAAGAGATTATGGTAGGTACGAAACCACCTCAAAGTTATCCTTTCTGATCGATCTATTCATGAGTTCGTAGTAAAATAACATGAAGCTATTCTTTCCGTTCAATCTATCATAGAGTTCGTACTAGAATAACACCTTAAGACACAAATCAACCAAAACCCTAATGTCACCTAGATACTCCAATGTCACCTCAAGTATCCGTGGGTATGATTATACGATATGCATCACACAATCTCAGATTCATCTATTCAAACCAACACAAAGTACTTCAAAGAGTGCCCCAAAGTTTCTACCGGAGAGTCAAGACGAAAACGTGTGCCAACCCCTATGCATAGGTTCATGGGCGGAACCCGCAAGTTGATCACCAAAACATACATCAAGTGGATCAATAGAATACCCCATTTTCACCACGGGTATCCCACACAAGACATACATCAAGTGTTCTCAAATCCTTAAAGACTCAATTCGATAAGATAACTTCAAAGGGAAAACTAAATCCATTACAAGAGACTAGAGGGGGAGAAACATCATAAGATCAAACTATAATAGCAAAGCTCGCGATACATCAAGGTCGTATCACCTCAAGAACATGAGAGAGAGAGAGGTCAAACACATAGCTACTGGTACATACCCTCAGCCCCGAGGGAGAACTACTCCCTCCTCATCATGGAGAGCCCCGGGATGATGAAGATGGCAACCGAAGAGGGATTCCCCCTCCGGTAGGGTGCCGGAACGGGTCTAGATTGGTTTTTGGTGGCTACGGAGGCTTCTGGCGGCAGAACTCCCGATCTATTGTGCTCCCCGAAGTTTTTAGGGTATATGGGTATATATGGGAGGAAGAAGTACGTCGGTGGACCTCCGGGCTGTCCACGAGGCAGGGGGCGCGCCCAGGGGGTGGGTGCGCCCCCCACCCTTGTGGGCAGCCCGGGACTCTCCTGGTCCAACTCCGATACTCCATGGGCTTCTTCTGGTCCAAAAATAAGTTCTGTGAAGTTTCAGGTCAATTGGACTCCGTTTGATTTTCCTTTTCTGCGATACTCTAAAACAAGGAAAAAATAGAAACTGGCACTGGCACTGGGCTCTAGGTTAATAGGTTAGTCCCAAAAATCATATAAAATAGCATATAAATGCATATAAAACATCCGAGGTTGATAATATAATAGCATGGAACAATCAAAAATTGTAGATACGTTGGAGACGTATCAGATAGCTGCTGCGGAAGGGGACGATATCGAAGATGAACTCTTCTCTTCGGAAGTTGTCCAGAGATCCGAAGATGACCTCCAATGTGATTGAGCCCGAGCAGTGGGCCTCTACACCTGGTATAACTCCTTTAAAGGTAGTTTTGGTGGGCTTGATCCTTGATGGATCGATGCCCATTTTGTGCACTGTATCCTGATAGAGTAGGTTGAGGCTACTGCCACCGTCCATGAGGACTCGTGTGAGGTGGAATCCATCAATTATTGGGTCGAGGACCAGTTCGTCTGAACCGCCATGATGGATACTAGTCGGATGGTCCATGCGATCGATGGTGATCGGGCATGACGACCATGGGTTAAATTTTGGGGCGACTGGTTCTATCGCATAGATGTCCCTGAGCGCGCGCTTGCGCTCCCTCTTAGGGATATGGGTAGCGTATATCATGTTCACCGTTTTGACTTGAGGGGGAAACTTCTTTTGTCCCCCTGTGTTTGGTGGACGGGGCTCCTCGTTGTCATTCTAGCTTTGCGACTCCTTCTCCTTGTCTTCGGCATTTAACTTGCCGGCCTGTTTGAAGACCCAACAACTCCGGTGAGTATGATTGGTTGGTTTATCAGGGGTGCCATGGATCTAACATGGACGATCGAGTATGCGGTCCAGGCTGGAAGGGCCCTGATTATTTCTTTTATATGGCTTCTTCCGCTGACCTGACTTGGAGCCACTGAAACCGGCGTTGACCGCCGTGTCATCAGTATTGTCACCATTGTTTCGACACTTGTGCCTATTGCATTGGGGCTTGTCGTTGCTATTTCTGGCTTCCGAAGTGCCAGGTTCACTTGCATTGTTATTGCTACGGGCTAGCCAGCTATCTTCTCCTGCTCAAAAACGGGTCATAAGCGCCATGAGGGCTGCCATGGACTTCGGCTTTTCTTGGCTGAGGTGTCGGTCGAGCCATTCGTCCCGGATGCTATGTTTAAAGGCCGCAGGGGCTTCGGCATCCGGAGTGTCGATGATCTGGTTCTTTTTGGTTAAGAACCTAGTCCAGAATTTCCTGGCTGACTCTCCGGGCTGTTGAATTATGTGACTTAAGTCGTCGGCATCCGGAGGTCAAACATCTGTACCTTGGAAGTTGTCAAGGAAGGCTTCTTCCAAGTCCTCCCAGCTGCCAATGGAGTTTTCAGGCAGGCTGTTCAGCCAGTGCCGGGCTGGCCCCTTGACTTTTAGGGGGAGGTATTTGATGGCATGAAGATCATCGCCGCGGGCCATATGAATATGGAGAAGAAAATCCTCGAACCATACCACGGGGTCAGTTATCCCATTGTATGATTCGATGTTCACAAGTTTAAATCCTTTAGGGAATTCATGCCCTATTACTTCATCAATGAAGCAGAGGGGGTGTGCGGCGCCTCTATATCGGGCCACATCATGACGTAGTTCGGATGGAGTCCACCTGCGGCATTCGGCCCGGGCGTGATTAGATTTGTCACGTCGAATAGATAGCTGACGTCGCGTGTCGAGGCACGCCCCGCGATCCGTAGATCGATCTGGTATGTCCTGCTCTACTGTCCAGGTCTTGCTGCGGGTCATATGTATATCCCCGGGCTGTTTCATCTCTACCTTCATGGCGAGGTATTATGGGCTGGTGTTCGGCTCGAGTTGCCGCTTTGTCCCGGCCACGTGGTGGTCGGTCAGCCGCATTGTGCGCTGACGGTACTGGCTCCAGCGCCTCGTCATCGAATTGAGGTAGCAATTTGCGCTTCGGGTAGCTTTTGGTTGGGCGCTTGAGGTCGTATTCTTCTGCTGCCAGGACATCAGTCCATCTATCATTGAGCAGATCTTGATCAGCTTGAAGCTACTATTGCTTCTTTTTCAGGCTCCTTGCAGTGGCTATTAGCCGTTGCTTAAAGCGCTCCTGTTCGAGAGGTTTCTCGGGCACGATAAAGGCTTCGTCGCTGAGGCTCACCTCATCCTCGGAGGGTGCAAGATAATTACTGTCCTCTGAGTCTTCGTTTGCAGCCTGTTCATCAGGGCTAACTCGCCCATACTCCCGATTGTCTTGTTCGGAGTTTTGCTCGACGGGGTTTTCTTGGTCTTCGGCATCATCCGGGGTGTTGTTGTCTCTCGTGTCAGTATTGTTGTCTTTGCCGTGGCGTGATTGAGAGCGGCGCCGTCGGCGCTTTTGTTGTATCTCGGGAGGTTTATCCTCTACTGGATTTTTCTCTTTATTGCTATCACCCTCCTTGGGTGCATCCACCATGTACACGTCATACGAAGAGGTGGTCGTCCAGCATCTGGTAAATGACGGGTTTTCAGCCTGCTCCTCTCTGGTGTCGTCGTCCATACCGCCGATGTCTTCGAAGCCGTAATCGAGCATGTCAGTTAAGTCCTCTACTGTGGCGTTGAAGTGGGTGGTGGGTGGGACGTAAAATTCCCCACTCTCAGCCCCTAGTCCGGGTTAGGCGTAGTTCGGACGTTATTCCTCCGTAATCACGAGGGATCGCATCAAGTCCAGAGCTTTGCTTAAAGGCGAGGTTTGTTGAGGGAGAAAAGAATTCATGGAGTATGGCGGGAAGGGAATTCCCTGGCCGAGCTCACACGATGCTGACTGCAAGAGTTCGGAGCCGGCGTCCGGGGAAGAGTCCGGCTTGGTGATGGATGCCGGTGACGCTGCTTCCTCTGGCTCTCCCGTACTGGGCCTAGTGGCCAATGATAGTCCGGCGGGCTTAGGAATCCCGTCTTCGGTACGAGCGAGGCACTCCGGCTCTAAGGCCAGAGCGGAGGTTGGGGTCGTGAATCCTTGGAAGATCAAGTCTCCTCGGATATCAGCGACATAATCCAGGTTTCCAAAACTAATATGGTGACCTGGGGCGTAGCTGTCGATCTACTCCAGATGGCCAAGCGAGTTGGCCCGCAGAGCGAAGCCACCGAATACAAAGATCTAGCCAGGGAGAAAAACCTCCCCTAGGGCAGCATCGTTGCAGATGATGGATGAAGCCATCGAACCTTCTGATGGCGACACAGTGGAACTTTCAATGAAAGCACCAATGTCGGTGTCAAAACCGGCGGATCTCGGGTAGGGGGTCCCGAACTGTGTGTCTGAGGTTGATGGTAACAGGAGACAAGGGACATGAAGTTTTACCCAGGTTCGGGCCCTCTCGATGGAGGTAATACCCTATGTTCTTCTTGATTAATATTGATGAGTATGGGGGTTACAAGAGTTGATCTACCACGAGATCATGATGGCTAAAACCCTAGAAGTCTAGCCTATATGATTATGATTGCCTCTACGGACTAAACCCTCTGTTTTATATAGACATCGGAGGGGACTAGGGTTGTACAAAGTTGGTTACAGAGAAAGGAAATAGTACATCCGGCCGCCTAGCTTGCCTTCCACGCAAAGGAGAGTCCTATCCGGACACGGGAGGAAGTCTTCTATCTTGTTTCTTCATGGCCCAATAGTCCGGCCCACGTCACACGGGCCGGACACCCGAGGACCCCTTAGTCCAGGACTCCCTCAACTGTGGTTTGGCAAGGAACCCAAGTTGTCATTTCTTAAAGTTTGGGGCTGCGATGCTTATGTGAAAAAGCTTCAACCTGATAAGCTCGAACCCAAATCGGAGAAATGTGTCTTCATAGGATCCCAAAGGAGACTGTTGGGTAGACCTTCTATCACAGATCCGAAGGCAAGATATTCATTGCTAAGAATGGATCCTTTCTAGATAAGGAGTTTCTCTCGAAAGAAGAGAGTGGGAGGAAAGTAGAACTTGATGAGGTAATTATACCTGCTCCCTTATTGGAAAGTAGTTCATCACTGAAATCAGTTCCAGTGATTCCTACACCAATGAGTGAGGAAGCTAATGATGATGATCATGAAACTTCTGATCAAGTTACTACCGAACCTCATAGGTCAACCAGAGTAAGATCCGCACTAAAGTGGTACGGTAATCCTGTTCTGGCGGTCATGTTACTTCACCATAACGAACCTACGAACTATGAGGAAGCGATGATGAGCCCAGATTCCGCAAAATGGCTTGAGGCCATGAAATCTGAGATGGGATCCATGTATGAGAACAAAGTGTGGACTTTGGTTGACTTGCCCGTTGATCGGCAGGCCATAGAGAATAAATGGATCTTCAAGAAGAAGACTGACATTGACGGTAATGTTACTGTCTACAAAGCTCGACTTGTTGCAAAAGGTTTTCGACAAGTTCAAGGAGTTGACTATGATGAGACCTTCTCACCCGTAGCGATGCTTAAGTCCATCCAAATCATGTTAGCAATTGCCGCATTTTATGATTATGAAATTTGGCAAATGGATGTCAAAACTGCATTCCTTAATGGATATCTTAAAGAAGAGTTGTATATGGTACAACTAGAAGGTTTTGTCGATCCAAAAGGTGCTAACAAAGTGTGCAAGCTCCAGCGATCCATTTATGGATTGGTGCAAGCCTCTCGGAGTTGGAATATACGCTTTGATAGTGTGATCAAAGCATATGGTTTTATACAGACTTTTGGAGAAGCCTGTATTTACAAGAAAGTGAGTGGGAGCTCTGTCGCATTTCTTATATTATATGTGGATGACATATTGTTGATCGGAAATGATACTGAATTTCTGAATAGCATAAAATGATACTTGAATAAGAATTTTTCGATGAAAGACCTCGGTGAAGCTACTTATATATTGGGCATCAAGATCTATAGAGATAGATCAAGACGTTTAATTGGACTTTCACAAAGCACATACCTTGATAAAGTTTTGAAGAAGTTCAAAATGGAACAAGCAAAGAAAGGGTTCTTGCCTATGTTACAAGGTGTGAAGTTGAGTCAGACTCAATGCCCGACCACTGCAGAAGATAGAGAGAAAATGAAAGTCATTCCCTATGCTTCATCCATAGGTTCTATCATGTATGCAATGTTGTATACCAGACCTGATGTGTGCCTTGCTATTAGTTTAGCAGGGAGGTACCAAAGTAATCCAGGAGTGGATCACTGGACAGCAGTCAAGAACATCCTGAAATACCTAAAAAAGCACTAAGGATATGTTTCTTGTTTATGGAGGTGACAAAGAGCTCGTCGTAAACGGTTACGTCGATGCAAGCTTTGACACTGATCCGGATGACTCTAAGTCACAAACCGGATACATATTTTTAAATGGTGGAGCTGTCAATTGGTGCAATTCCAAGCAGAGCATCGTGGTGGGATCTACATGTGAAGCAGAGTACATAGCTGCTTCGGAAGCAGCAAATGAAGCAGTGTAGATGAAGGAGTTCATATCCGATCTAGGTGTCATAACTAGTGCATTGGGTCCAATGAAAATCTTTTGTGACAATACTGGTTCAATGACTTGGCAAAGGAATCCAGATTTCACAAGAGAACCAAGCACATCAAGAGATGCTTCAATTTCATCTGCGATCAAGTCAAGGAGGGAGACATAGAGATTTGCAAGATACATACGGATCTGAATGTTGCAGACCCGTTAACTAAGCCTCTCTCACGAGAAAAACATGATCAGCACCAAGACTCCATGGGTGTTAGAATCATTACAATGTAACCAAGATTATTGACTCTAGTGCAAGTGGGAGATTGAAGGAAATATGCCCTAGAGGCAATAATAAAGTTGTTATTTATATTTCCTTATATCATGATAAATGTTTATTATTCATGCTAGAATTGTATTAACCGAAAAATTAGTACATGTGTGAATACACAGACAAACAGAGTGTCACTAGTATGCCTCTACTTGACTAGCTCGTTGAATCAATGATGGTTATGTTTCCTAACCATAGACAAGAGTTGTCACTTGATTAACGGGATCACACCATTAAAGAATGATGTGATTGACTTGAGCCATCCTTTAGCTTAGCACGATGATCGTTCAGTTTGGTGCTATTGCTTTCTCCATAACTTATACATGTTCCTATGACTATGAGATCATGCAACTCCCGAATATCGGAGGAACACTTAGTGTGCTATCAAACGTCACAAGGTAACTGGGTGACTATAAAGATGCTCTACAGGTGTCTCCGATGGTGTTTGTTGAGTTGGCATAGATCGATATTAGGATTTGTCACTCCGAGTATCGGAGAGGTATCTCTCGGCCCTCTCGGTAATGTACATCACTATAAGCCTTGCAAGCAATGTAACTAATGAGTTAGTTACGAGATGTAGCATTACGGAATGAGTAAAGAGACTTGCTGGTAATGAGATTGAACTAGGTATTGAGATACCAACGATCGAATCGTGGGCAAGTAACATACTGATGACAAAGGGAACAACGCATATCGTTATGCGGTTTGACCAATAAAGATCTTCATAGAATATGTGGGATCCAATAAGAACATCCAGGTTCCGCTATTGGTTATTGACCGGAGACGTGTCTCGGTCATGTCTATATAGTTCTCGAACCCGTAGGGTCCGCGTGCCTAACGTTCGGTAACGATTGGTATTATGAGTTTATGTGTTTTGATGTACCGAAGATAGTTCGGAGTCCCGGATGTGATCACGGACATGACGAGGAGTCTTGAAGTGGTCGAGACATAAAGATTGATATATTGGATGACTATATTCGGACACAGGATGAGTTCCGGGGGTCACCGGATAATTATCGGAGTGTCGGGGGGTTATCGGAACCCCCGGGGGAACTAATGGGCCAACATGGGCCTTGTGAGAGAGAGAGGAGGGGGCCTTAGGGCTGGCCGCCCCCCCCCCTGAGGAGTCCGAATTGGACAAGGAGAGGGCGGCGCCCCCTCTTTCCCTCCCGCTCTCCCTCTCCTTCCTTTCCCCTTCCTCCTCCTAGTTGGACTAGGAAAGGGGGAGCCCTACTCCTACTAGGAGGAGGACTCCTCCCCTCCTTGGCGCGCCCCAGGGGCCGGCCGGCCTCCCCCTTGCTCCTTTATATACGGGGGCAGGGGCACCCTAGAACACACAAGTTGATCATTGATCTCTTAGTCGTGTGCGGTGCCCCCCTCCACCATAGTCCACCTCGGTCATACCGTTGTAGTGCTTAGGCGAAGCCCCGTGCCGGTAGCTTCATCATCACCGTCATCACGCCGTCGTGCTGACGAAGCTCTCCCTCGACACTCAGCTGGATCGAGAGTTCGTGGGACATCACCGAGCCGAACGTGTGCAGATCACGGAGGTGTCGTACTTTCGGTGCTAGGATCGGTTGGATCGTGAAGACGTATGACTACATCAACCGCGTTGTCATAATGCTTCCGCTTACGGTCTATGAGGGTACGTGGACAACACTCTTCCCTCTCATTGCTATGCATTACCATGATAGATCTTGTGTGTGCGTAGGAATTTTTTTGAAATTATTGTGTTCCCCAACAGTTTTCCCTTTATCTTTGAAGGGAAAAGCATTGGCATGGAATAGGCTATGCGATGATATTGAATCTTGGAATTGGAATTGATTGAAATTGAAATTTCACCAAAAAAAATTATCCTATGCATCTAGTTCATCATGATTGGAATTATATATAAAATTTTTGGCCTCGTGAAGGAGAAAGTATTGCTCTAGCTTGGGGGAGGCTTAAGTCAATGTTATATTCATGCCCCAATCATGAGCTCTCGAAGGAAAGTATCATTCAGAATTTTTATGCGCGGCTTTCTCATGATGATCGATCCATGATTGATACTTCTCATCTTGGTTCCTTTATGAAGAAGACTATTGAATTCTAGTGGGATCTTTTGGAAAGAATTAAACGCAACTCTGAAGATTGGGAACTCGACGAAGGTAAAGACTCAGGTATTTGTAAGTGCATCTAGTGCCACCCCTAGTTGGTTTTGGAGTATTGACGACAAACCTAGTTGAGGGACTAATGTGTTTGTGAGAATTGCAGGATAACACAGGTAGAAGTCCCTCATTGATTCGGTTTTCCTACCAGAGATGACCCCTAAAAATGTATGAAGACATTGATGTCAAAGGTGGTATGTGAAGATACTCACATTGAAGACTATGACAAGAGAAGACATTGCATGAAGCCTATGGAGCTCGAAGACTTAGATATTTTGTAGTTCTGTTTCTTCTTTGTTGAGTCATAGGAACCACCATATTGTTAAGTGGGGTCCAAGTGAACCAGTCAGAATGACTGAAGTGATGCTTAACCAAAACCTATGTCTTCGAGTGAAGACTATGAGAGCGAAACTTGTCCAGAGTCGGACAAGTCAGCTTTGCTTGTAGCCCAAGTAAAGCTTCCATGTGTGTATGAAATCTGACCGTTGGAACACGTGTCAGTTCCTTAGTGACCCAGGGTCATTTCGGACAAATCAGGTCGGGTTGCCTAGTGGCTATAAATAGCCCACCCCCTACAACCATAAACGGTTGGCTGCTCAGAGTTAGAGTACGGCTTTTATTGTTTGAGAGCAACCCACCTCGAAGCCTTTGAGAGAGAATTCCTTGCGAGGATAAAGCCCTAACCACCCAGAGCCAAAGAGTGTTAGGCATCACTTAAGTCTTCTTGTCGGTGTGATCTGAAGACTTATTACACTTGAGGACTGTGAATCCTCCAGCCGGTTAGGCGTCGCGTTCTGAGCATCCAAGAGACATTGTGGATTGCCGGTGAACGAAGTCTGTGAAGGTTTGGGAGTCTACCTTGAAGACTTACCTGAGTGATTGGGCGAGGTCTGTGTGACCTTAGCTCAAGGGGAATACGGTGAGGACTGGGTGTCCTGAGCTGCGTGTTCAGGACTGGGTGCCCGGGACTGTGTGTCCTCAGGTTTAAATACCTAACCGCCCTAAACAGATGTATAGTTGTCACAGCAACTGGAACTGGTGCAACAAATCATTGTCTTCAACGAGTCACTGGTTTCATCCTTCCCTTCCCTTTACTTACTGTTGGTCCTTGTGAAGTCATTGTATGATTGCACTATCTTTTGTCTTCACTGAGTGACTGCGTGTTCTGTTTGGCTTCATAATATCTTCCTACCTGATCCTTACTACATTGCTGCCATTAGTCCTTGTGCTTTCACTCCATTGAATACTTGACTATGGTTTTCTTAGTGTAGTCTACCTTCCGCTGCATGGTAATAGGTTTATTTCTATTGTTTGTCTTCATAACTTCCACGTTTTGAAGACTTCCATAAAAATTGCCTATTCACCCCCCCCCCCTCTAGTCGATATAACGCACTTTCAGTATTAAGCTTAAGTTTGATTGTGTTAAATCTTTTATGAATATCGATGCTTTTCAAAAGTTTAACACTAAATATGGACCTGACTCTGAGATAGTAGCCTCCTTTTGCGAATCTTTTGCTACTCACGTTGATCTCCCTAAAGAGAAGTGGTTCAAATACAACCCACCTATTAAAGAAGAAATTAAAGAACTAGTAGTTGCTAAAGATGAAACTATTATCTATAATGTTGATCCAGTTGTTCCTACTGCTTATATTAAAAACCCACCTTTCCCTGTTAGGATAAAGTAACATGCTAAAGTTTCAACTATGGTCAATAAAAGTTATATTATAACACCTAAACCAGCTGAACAAATCAAGGTAGAACCTAGTGTTTCTATGGTTAAGGATCTCCTGGTTGAAAATATAGATTGGTGTGTTATTTACTTCTTTGATGAAGCTGCTAGAATTGCCAAACCCGATGAAAAAGATAAACATAGACCTGTTGTTGGCATTCCTGTTGTCTCGGTTAAGATAGGAGATCACTATTATCATGGTTTATGTGACATAGGTGCTAGTGTGAGTTCTATTCCTTTTACCTTATGTCAAAAAATTATGAACGATATAGCACCCGCTGAAATAGAAGACATAGATGTTACTATTAAACTTGCTAATAGAGACACCATCACACCACTTAGGATTGTTAGAGATGTTGAAGTCTTGTGTGGAAAATAAAATACCCTAATGATTTTCTTGTTCTTGGTTCCCTACAAGATGAATTTTGTCCCATTATCTTTGGTAGACCTTTCTTGAACACCATTAATGCTAAAATAGATTGTGAGAAACAAATTGTCGGTGTTAGCTTTGGTGATGAGTCTCATGAATATAATTTTTCCAAGTTTAGTAGAAAACCTCATAAAAAGAATTGCCTAGTAAGGATGAAATTATTGGTCTTGCTTCTATTGTTGTACCTCCTACTAATCCTTTAGAACAATATTTGCTAGACCATGAAAATGATATGCATATGCATGAAAGAAATGAAATAGATAAGATTTTCTTTGAACAACATCCTCTACTTAAACACAATTTGCCTATTGAAACTCTAGGAAGTCCTCCTCCACCTAAAGGTGATACTGTGTTTGAATTAAAACAATTGCCAGACACTTTGAAATATGCTTATCTTGATGAGAAGAAGATATATCCTGTTATTATTAGTGCTAACCTTTCAGAACATGAAGAAGAAAGATTATTGAAAGTCCTGAGGAAGCACCGAGCTACTATTGGATATACTCTTGCTGATCTTAAGGTCATCAGTCCCACTCTATGTCAGCACAAGATTAATATGGAACCTGATGCTAAACCCGTTGTTGATCACCATCGTCGGTTAAATCCGAAAATGAAAGAAGTGGTAAGAACGGAAATATTAAAACTTCTGGAAGCATGTATAATCTATCCTATAGCTGATAGTAGATGGGTAAGTCTTGTTCATTGTGTCCCTAAGAAAGGAGGTATTACTGTTGTTCCCAATGATAAAAATGAACTTATTCCATGGAGAATTGTTACAGGCTATAGAATGGTAATTGATTTTAGAAAACTAAATGAAGCAACTAGAAAAGATCATTACCCTTTGCCTTTTATTGATCGAATGCTAGAAAGATTATCTAAGCACACACATTTTTGCTTCCTTGATGGATATTCTGGTTTTTCACAAATACCTGTTTCTCAACCTGGTCAAGAAAAGACCACTTTTACTTGCCCTTTTGGAACTTATGCTTATAGACGTATGCCTTTTGGTTTATGCAATGCACCTACTACTTTTCAAAGATGTATGACTGCTATATTCTCTGACTTTTGTGAAAAGATTGTTGAGGTTTTCATGGATGACTTTACTGTTTATGGGATGTCTTTTGATGATTGTTTGAGCAGTCTTGATCAAGTTTTGCAAAGATGTGAACAAACAAATCTTGTCTTGAATTGGGAGAAGTGGCACTTTATGGTTAACGAAGGTATTGTTTTGGGCCATAAAATTTCTGAAAGAGGTATTGAGGTGGACAAAGCTAAGGTTGATGCAATTGAGAAAATGCCATGTCCTAAAGATATCAAAGGGATTCGTAGTTTCCTCAGCCATGCTGGTTTCTATCGGAGGTTTATTGAAGACTTTTCTAAAATTTCTAGGACTCTTACAAATCTTTTGTAAAAGGATATTCCATTTATTTTTTATGATGATTGTTTAGAAGCCTTTGAAACACTCAAGAAAGCATTAATTTCTACACCTATTGTTCAACCACCTGATTGGAACTTGCCTTTTGAAATTATGTGTGATGCTAGTGATTATGTTGTTGGTGTTGTTCTAGGACAAAGAGTTGATAAGAAACTAAATGTTATTCATTATGCTAGTAAAACTCTAGACGGTGCTCAAAGAAATTATGCTACTACTGAAAAAGAATTCGTAGCAGTGGTGTTTGCTTCTGATAAATTTAGGTCTTACATTGTTGATTCTAACGTTATTGTTCACACTGATCATGCTGCTATAAAATATCTTATGGAAAATAAAGATGTTAAACCTAGAATCATTAAGTGGGTTCTCCTGTTACAAGAATTTGATTTGCATATAACTAATAGAAAAGGAGCGGAGAACCCCGTAGCTGATAACTTATCTAGGCTTGAAAATAATCTTGATGACCCAAAACCTATTAATGATAGTTTTCTGTTGAGCAATTAGCTGCAATAAATTTCTCTCATAACACACCTTGGTATGTTGACTATGCTAATTATATTGTTGCTAAATACATACCACCTAGATTTACATACCAACAAAAGAAAAAAGGGCTTATTCCATCTGTGCCCCCAATTCCTTAGTTGTGCTCAGTTTTCCCCACGCTTCAAACTTTTGCTCACTTTTCCCCATTCCCTTAACTGAAACTCTCACAAATGTTCATAACAGACGTTTGCCGTCTTGGCCATTAACTGACTTGTGGGGCCACATTGGACTCTGCTGACTGTGGCTGTGGCTTCGCTGGTTGGGCCGTGTTTGTGTTCATAGGACAGGCCCGTTAGTTTGTTGGTAATAAATTAAAAAAGCCTGCTATCGATGGATGCAGCCTGCTATGCATGCCCGGCTTTGGCATCAATGTAGCCTGCTATGCATGCGAACACCGCCACGCACGCATCTAGTGACCTAGACCTAATCGCATGCACGCACGCCGCCACGCACCCATTGATCCGTGCCGCACGGTTGCCGGCGGATTCAGTCGCTCCGCAGCGTCGTTTCACGTGTCACAGGCATACGTGCCGGTGGCAGAAGGGGCAGGCTGCACGCACGGTCACGTCCATATGTCGAGGCATTGGTTCACGCCGCAGGCTGCATGCACGCTCGTGAATGGGAGGCAGGCAGCCGCCAACGCAGAGCACGTAGAAGGGGAGGCAGGAAGCCGCCAACGCAGAGCACGCAGAGCACGCAAAGCACGCTCGCATCGATTCACGTTCACACATTGATGATCGCATCGGTTCATGCACGCACTGAGTCACGATCTACGCCGGCCGTTTGCGTGTGTACCCACTTCGTCTCCCCCGGCTATTTAAACTACCCTCCATCGCCTCTTCTTCTACAGATCCATCTACACCTCCAACTTCTTCTCTTCTTCCCCCAAAAGCCAAAGCCGTTCCACTCAGCGAAGCGAGCAAGATGCAGTACAACGGGCCGACGTTCCAAGCGCCGCCCACCGTGCCGAAACGGCGGTACCCCGCCAACATCGTCGTCGAGGAATCCCTCCGCGTGTGGGCGTTCTCCCGCTAGAGGGGAAGCACTGAGCTTGCACGGGGGTTCCTCCATGCGGGCTTCCACCACCTCCCGGCGGGCTCGCCGCCCATGTTCAACCTCGTGGAGCAGCGTCCCCACGCCAACGCTCCAGTGGTAGGGCTCGTCGTCCACTTCACCAACAAGTTCGATGCCTACTACCTGCTCGGCAAGGTGTATTGGTGTGGGTTCGAGTTCATCGCATTCATGACCTATAACATCTTCACCGACTTCGAGAGCATCTTCCCCGCTCGCAACCGCATGCACAGCCTCCCGTACTACCTCGGTGACAACGGCCTTGAGGAGGAGGAGTACTGAAGCCGGCGGCGAAGAAGACGGTGAAGCCGGCGGCGAAGAAGACGGTGTTGCCCTAGCTACCCTATCTATCTACTCTATAGTGTGAGTTTGGTGTGTGTGTTGCCCGAGCTATCTATGTAAGGTTAAACTATTATCTATCAGTGTCTATGTAAGAACTTATGTTGCCCTAGCAACCCTATCTAAGTTAAGTTATGTGTGTTATATTAATGTTTTGTCATGTTTATATTTTGTTTGTCCCAAGTTTAGACACGGCTAATTGGCGTGGGAAAAATTAACCAAACAAACTAAATGATGTGTTTATAGATGCCTTCTAAAAATAAGAACATATTGTACATTTGTACACGGCTTTGGTTTGAGAGCTCTGTATTTTTTAGGTATTCAAAGAATACTTTGGTTTTCAGAAATATTGAAGTATCAAATACTTTGAGATATTTTGCTTTAGTCAAAAGTGTAGTTTTAACTACACTATGTTTGAAGTATATAAAAAAGAGGGTTAGACCTCTTTTTCTAATCATGAAGTATTGGTTCGCTAGGCATAATAATACTGCGGTTTGCAAATACTTTGATTCTAAAAAATGAAGGGACCCATAAAGGAAAGCCAAAAAAATTCCTCAATGAGATAGAAGAGATTGGGCAATCAAATTAATGAAAAAAGCAATCAGAAACAAAAAAGAACAAAGCAATCCTTCCTAAACAAAAAAAGAAACATCGCTTGTTTCTGGGCTTCTTTTTGGGCCAGCGAACTAGTTTTTTTTAGCAGAACTGACGAACTCGAGGACAAAATTTTGGCAAGAGCGAGAGAGAAGAGATGAACTTGATGTATATTCCTTGTGCTGCTCAAGTAATACTTACTTTCATCTGACGACCTATGGTATGATTCAATACTCGAGGTTATTAGCTAACAAAATAATCCTATCACTGAACTGGTAGTTGTTTTCTGCCGAAACTAAAAGTGTCGAAACTTAACAGTAAACTGCATACATTCAGTGATCGACAGTTGCACTAAACAGAGTTGCATTTGAGATAAATAGACTTGGATTCCTAAACAGTGGCAACAACAGTAGACAAACATCTCTAACGAGAGATGGCCATCAAGTAAAAAATTCCTAGAGCAAGTATTCCTAAAGCTATCAGATTGGATTGCTTCTTCAACTCAATCAGCTGCTTGAAGTTCTTGTTCATCTTCTTCAATTCCGTCTTCAGTTCGACATCTACCACCGTCAGGTATTCCGGACGCGCTGCTGCTGCCGGAGCGGCACTGTCATGGGACAGATTGGACTCGCGGATTGCATTCCCCCTCGAATCCATCAAGCCCGACCCTTGAAGCCTCTGGATGTAATCATCCATCCACTCGAAATGGTGGCATTTCTTCACGATCTGAAAATGAAATCATGTAACCTAAATCCAAATCTGACAGATTTTTTGAGAAATTAGAGATAAAGGATGCGAGGAAAACTTAGATCTAACCTGCCCCTCCAGCTTGCTCTCGCATTTGACGAACTCGCGCCCAAAGTTCCCATTCTTCTCCTCCTTCGAAGTCAACTGCTTCAGTGGCGCAGTCCGTGGGCAGTCAGGGCATCGAGTCATCGGCACTGGACCATACACCGGCCACGTGGAACGGGGGGCTGACGAGGAGGTTGACATATCGCCCGAGAGGAAGAAACAGAGGAATTGCTCAAGAGGAAGAAGAACGAGAAGATGGGGAAAGAAACAGAGGAATTGCTCGATCTGCTCGATGCCTTTGTCTGTCAGATGGAGAAGAGGAGAAGGGGAAGCTATATTGATAATTTGCCACATTGTATTTTGCAGTTTCAATTTTTGAACCAACTCTTAACACTGACATGTGGTCGTCATGTGCGAAAAATACAATTTCATATGTAAAGTGGGGCAGATCGTAAAAAACCCGAGAAGGACAGTGCAGTAGCCAATCAGGATGCATCACGCGGATCGCGCATGCCTGCCCCACATCTGACGGGTGGTGTTTGGCGCTTGGTAGGATCCGACGGCGCACGTTCGAAGCTAGGGTTTGGAGCATTTCTGCGGGGTTATGAGCGAGTCAACGGGGTAATTAGGGTTTAGGGTTTGAAAAAAAATCAAAATAATTAAAAAAATCAAAAAAATCTCCATAGCTTCATTTTGGAGTGAGTAAGAAGGATCTGAACTTACTTTTTCATTTTCATATCTAAAACGTGTTATTTGACGGTTTTGAATTAAAAGCATATTATTTTTCAAAAAAATGTAGTAATATGAATATTAATCAATAAATAGTGAGACTTCGTTTTTACCCTATATATATGGAACAAGTGTTAATAAAAATTTATATGCCTCATTTAGGCAAGGTCAAAAAAAACTTGATTTCAAATAGGGCTATTTACCCTAGTTTTCGAGCTTGTTTCTGCACATTTCTCATTTGGACTGTTCACCTACGAATATTGGACTTCAAATACTCGATCAAATACACTGCACAGAGCAATGAACCTCCAATGTTCAACTTAAACTTTGACTCGAATCCAAATTTTGGCCCAAATTGAAATATTGATTTAAATTCAAATTTTGATGGAAATTTGAATTATGACTCAAATAAGAAACAAAAGTAGAAGAAACATTATTACAACTGATAAGTTATCACAGTAGCTCAAATCTACCAAGTTTTAAGATGCCAACATCTTAATACAAATCTACCAAGTTTTAAGCGATCCACTTGCCCTCAAATTGACAACACAAACATTTCCCAACAACTTAATTCAAATTTTCGACTTGCTCCTTGTGTTTGCAGCTGGCTTCACCATCTTGCAACTGGTTTCCCTAGTTGAGATGCTCTTTTCTTTCAGAATCTTGTTCTTTTTTATCTTGGGCTTTACTTGGGGTTTTCCTCGTGGAGGTGCTGATGGAGTAGTTGCACTCGCCGAGCACTTGACGACCATTTGACGGTCATCTATGGGTTCAGTAATCTTTAAAGGCACAATTGGAAAAATTATGCCCTCCTCTTCCTCTCTTATAGATTCAAAACCATCAAAGGCCATGGTTTCAAAATCTTCTGCTTCCTCATCTCTTGGCCTTTTCTCCCTAGAGCTGGTAAATAAAATTATAAGCCATAGGCAAAAAAGAGAACAAATGCAAACAAAAGGGTAGCTGCATTCTACAAAGGGTGCAAGCACATACCAAGATGCTTCATTTGCTGCTACATTCTCCACTGCTTCATTTGCTGCTGCATTCTCCACTGCATCTTCAGTCTCCATTGCTGCTGCATTCTCCTCGGCATTGGCTGCTGTCCATCTTTCCTCCTCTCCAAATGATGCATCCACTGCATTGGTACAAAGCCTAGCAATATGCCCCAGAACTCCACATTTTTTGCAAGCACGCTTCTTTGGTAGACGACCCTCCTCACCTGCTCTAATCCTCTAGTTCCTTGGTCTTCCTGGTGGTCTAGTAATGACAGGAGCGTGGAGTTTGAACCCTGGATCTACTATGTTCCATTGATCTTTCCCCAATAGTGCAGGCACATTGTCAGCATAAGCAGCCATAAATTTGGCAACAGAGAAATACTCAGAGCAATATTGATCAACTTCACCATCTACACCCCCGATAACGGTCATCATATTTAGGGCATGTATGCATGGCTTCCCACGGATCTGCCATTGCCTACAAGTACATTCTCTAGTACTTAGGTTCACAGGATACCTCAATACCCTATTTTTAGTGTCAGTATAGGTAACCTCTCCCTCATATGTACCAGATCGAATACATTTCATCTTCAGTCCTCTTGCCTTCAAGTGCAATGCCTTAATTAGTGGTGGGAGCATTTGATGACCAACATATTGTGTTTCTGCAATTCTTTTGCGAAGAGCCATCTTTATCATGATCATTTGCCTCATCTTGTCAAATGCTTGCCACAACAAGAGCCCTTTCACTGACTTGAACTTTGAATTGAAGCATTCTGCAAGGTTACTGGTCACATAATCTACTTTGCAGATTTCGTTGAATTTGCTTCTTGACCACACCTTGCCATGATGTGCATCCATGTACTCCTTCACAAGAGGATTTTGAGCATACAAGACTCTCAAATGGTGTTCATGCTTCCTTTTGCTGCATGTGTATGATGCTGGCCATAAGTTCTCATCATAAACTTTACCTTTGAACTTCTTTTTGAAATTATGCGCTAGGTGTCGCATACATTCCCTATGCTCCACTCCAGGGAATACAATTTCCACTGCACTCTCTAAACCCTTGCAAGCATCTGTGTGTATAGCTAAACCTGGGGGTGTGCCTATAATGTTGCGCAACTGCTGCAGAAACCAGACCCAACTTTCCTCAGACTCTACCTCCACCACACCAAATGCAACTGGGAATAGCCAGTTGTGTCCATCAACTGCAGAAGCTGCTACTAGCTGTCCTCTCCATCTTCCAGTCAAATGTGTAGCATCTACAGCCAAATAGGGCCTGCAACCATCTAGAAACCCCTGCCAGCAAGCCTTGAAACAAACAAAAGCCCTTCTGAAGCACTCCTTCTGAAATGACTTCCCTTTTATTTTGAATGGAACTGTATGCTTGTCAATCTCTACAACACTCCCTGGACTTGCCATCTCCACTTCAGCTTTGAAAGTGTAAAGCAGCTGAAAACTGTCATTCCATTGACCATTAATTCTGTCAAGAGCCTTTTCCCTAGCATTGAAAATTCTCATGTAAGGAATTTATATCTTGTACTTCTCAAAAATCTTCCCATGGAGTGCTGTTGGACCAAGTCCAGGTTCTTCTCTCAGCCAATCCAATATAGCATCTGCCACCCACCTAGTTTTTGCTAGCTTGGTTTTGGCCTTCCCCCCTCCCCCTCCAGGTGGACAGGTGTGCTTGTGTGGGTTTTTCTTTATCTGAAACAAAATAAAAGGGTAAAGAACAGTTAAGAAACCTTACTCAACAATCTGAAACTAAATTACTAACTGAACTTGGATTACCTGAATATATTTGCTCTTTCTCATACGAGATGCATGCAACTTCCACCTACACGTAGGATATGGACAAAAAACTATGAACCTTGCTGGCTCACTCCTTTTAATCTTATAGGTGTTTTCAGATATAATGCACCATGTTGTCACTGCATTCCGACAGTCCACCATTGATTGGAAAATGGTACCTACACTAAGCTCAGGTTTTTCCCTGTTCCACTCAATTGTTGGCATGTCATCACCATCGTATTCATCCTCGATTAAGCTGTCCATGTTCTCCACCTTCTCTTCATCGTCAGTGTCATCAAACCTGGCTTGGCTGATGGGCTCCTCCATATATTCGTCATCCACTGCTTGCTGACTGGCTACATCGACCAGTTCAGGAAACATCATCTCGTCTTCATCATCATTTGTAGGCACTGCCTCGTCAGGTTCTGCATCTTCTTCTACACCAACTGCAAAAGGTACACGAGAAGCAGCAGCTGAATCGGAACCAGAATTGGCAGCAGGCATGTTGTGGCTCCATGAACCACTTGCTTTACTTGGTGTCGACCTACAAGGAGTGCCGGGGTGCTGGCTATTAGCACAGACAGATGATGTCTGAACTCCATTCCCCTTCGCCCGTTCTGCGCGTGACTGAAGCACATCGATTTGGAGTTTACCGAATCGGCAGCCAGCAATCCCAGCAAAAAGCAACGGCATATGATCGTCGCAAGTTAGTGGGAGAAATCTTTGCTCGTCACTGCTGAAGTAATTCAGTTCAACAGCATCGGCATCACTCCAGGGATAGGTGTTTCAGAGCTCAGCTCGCAAATCTTTGAAATACATACTGGTTTCTACCACTTTGGGATAGAAAAATGATGAAATCAAATGCGGTTTAGTACCACGCAGCATACTAGTTTCCATTCTAATCGCCAGCCGGAAAGCCAGCGCGGGATCAATCCTATTTCGTTGGGGAAGGAAACAAAGGCTTCAGTTAGCTGGGTAAAATCGAGCACAAATTCGAATGATTCAAGCAAACAGAAGTCAAATACGGCCTACAATACGACAGAGAATGTCAATTTCAGAGGAAACAATGCTTACCCAGGTTTAATCCATGAATTATCTCCCGCGGATTCGACCCAATCCTCTCCATGATCGACTGCATTCCGGACGTCCTCACTCAACATCCCTATGTAATCCCATATGGGGGTGGGCTATATCTGGCGGGGACGCGGCGTCGCCGACGAACGGACGAGGGCATAGGGTGGAAGAAACAACTGCGGTGGATGCGGCAAGACGCCGGCGGAGGGGGCGGGGCGGCGCTGTGCAGTGCGGCCTGTCTAGATCTGTTTCAGATTCAGACAAGCTGCCCAATACGTGTCTCCTTGTGGTCCCACCCATCAGCAAGCAACAGTCAGACGAAGACTCGGCCCCACTCTTCAGCAACTAACGGTCAATGGACAGTCAAGATGGCAAACGCCCGCTATGAGCATTTGTGAGAGTTTCAGCTAAGGAAGAGGGGAAAAGTGAGCAAATGTTTGGAGCGTGGGGAAAAGTGAGCACAACTAAGGAACCAGGGGCACTAATTTAAATATCCCAAGAAAAAAATTCTTTCATGATTTAAGACATTACTTTTGGGATGACCCACATCTTTATAAAGAAGGAGTAGATGGTATTATTAGACGTTGTGTACCTGAGCATGAACAGGGACAAAATCCTATGGAAATGTCACTCCAAAGCTTATGGAGGACATCATGCGGGAGACAGAACTGCTCACAAGGTATTGCAATCTGGGTTTTATTGGCATACTCTCTTCAAGGATCCTCGTAAGTTTGTCTCATCTTGTGATGAATGTCAAAGAATAGGTAATATCAGTAAGCGTCAAGAAATGCCTATGAATTATTCACTTGCTGTTGAACCATTTGATGTTTGGGGATTTGATTACATTGGACCCTTTCCTTCCTTTAATGAGTATACTAATATTTTGGTTGCTGTTGACTATGTTACTAACTAGGGAGACGCTATTCCAACTAGTAGTGCTGATCACAACACCTCTATTAAAATGCTTAAGGAAGTTATTTTCCCAAGGTTTGGAGTCCCTAGATATTTAATCACTGATGGTGGTTCACACTTCATTCATAGTCCTTTCCATAAAATGATTGCCAAGTATGATGTTAACCATGGAATTGCATCACCTTATCATCCTCAGTCTAGTGATCAAGTTGAACTTAGCAATAGAGAAAGAAAATTAATTTTAGAAAATACTGTCAATAGGTCCCGGAAGAATTGGTCTAAGAAATTAGATGATGCACTTTGGGCTTATAGAATAGCATATAAAAATCCTATGGGTATGTCTCCTTATAAAATGGTTATGGAAAAGCTTGTCATTTGCCTCTTGAGTTAGAACATAAAGCTTATTGGGCAATTAAAGAACTCAACTATGATTTCAAACTTGCCGGTGAAAAGAGGTTATTTGATATTAGCTCACTAGATGAATGGGGAACCCAAGCTTATGAAAATGCCAAGTTATTTAAAGAAAATGTTAAAAGATGGCATGATAAAAGAATCCAAAAGCGTGAGTTCAAGGTTGGAGAATATGTTCTTTTGTACAACTCTCGTTTCAGATTCTTTGCAGGAAAACTCCTCTCCAAATGGGAAGGACCCTATGTTATCGAGGAGGTTTATCGATCTAGAGCTTTCAAAATAAATAATGCTGAAGGTACTAACCCGAAGGTTGTTAATGGGCAACGAATAAAACATTATATCTCAGGTACGCCCATTAATGTTGAAAGTAATATTATCCAAACAATAACACCAGAAGAACACATAAAAGAAACCTTCCGTAACACTCTAGAATTGTGAAAAAGAGGAGGTACGTGATACGGTAACTAATTGGACTCCGAAAAATCTGCAAAAATATTTTTGTCAGTTTTGGAATATTAAATAAATTAGGAAAATAAGAAACTACCGGGAAGGTGACCCTGGTGGGCACAAGACACCAGGGCGCGTCAGGCTTGCCAGGTGCACCCAAGTGGGTTGTGCCCACCTCGAGTACCTTCCAGACTCTGTTTTTCTTCTGTTTGCTTGTTTCCCAAGATAAAAAAATGTTTATATACCCCCCCCAACCTATTGACCACCGTATCGCGGAGAAATCTCCTGTTTTCTTTTCCTTGTTGTTCTCTACCAGATTTGAAAATATGTCATCTCAAAGTTCTGAGGAGGATTGTCCAGTTACTTATCGGCCCCTAGATAAGAATATCTTCAAGGATACCTATCCCTATATGTGGTACACTGATGAGGAAGATGAAGATGAACCAGTCCTTCCTTGTTTCAAGAATGAGAGCATGGAGGCGTTATGCAGGAGGATAATAAAGCTCGTGACGGAGAATTATGAGTTGAGGATAGATAACTCTATCCTCCGGCGTAAGTTGGAGGAAAAGAAGGACAAACCCTCCACTTCATCGCCACCACCTCCTTCTTCATCACCAAAATAAAATTGAGTATCAGGTATGGGCACTCCCCTTGGCTTCTGCCAAGCTTGGGGGAGGTGCCCCGGTATCGTATCACCTCCACTATCTTTTACCTTTACTTATCTTAGTTCGATCCATAGTTATCTTTTGCTTTAGATGAATAAAAGTTTAGTTCGATCCTTTCTCTTCAAGACTTTTCTTAGTGATCTATATTTGTAATCGTGTACGAGATACATAATAAAGTTTAGTTTGAGCTTTGTTTTCTTTACTTTCATGTTTCATTAAAAAGAAAGGAAATAAATGAAAAGGATCATATGCTAATCTTATGGTAAGTAATGACACCACATAAGGAAAAGTACAAGTAGAAAATTTTATTGGAGATTGACAAACATAGCATTAGTCAATGATGAAATTCATGAAAGAATTAATGAGGGAAGAGAAGATTCACATGCAAATACACTATCTTGGAAATCTTTCGTGATTTTGAGGCCCCATCAAAATATTATATGCCAAAATTGTTGACGTTGGACAAGGAAGATAACGTAATGATTTATGTTTGTTCATATTCACAAAGAAGTTATATCGTCATAGATCCTTTAACATGTGGTGCTTGCCCCCCCCCCCCATCTTTGCTAGCCAAAAATTCTGCACTAAGTAGAGATACTACTTGTGCATCCAAAACCCTTAAATCCAAATCTTATTTTCAAGAGTCCACCATACCTACCTAACGATTGAGTAAGATCCTTCAAGTAAGTTGTCATCAGTGCAATAAGGCAATAAAAATTGCTTCTAAAAGTGTTAGATCATTTAGTGTAATACAAAATTGAGCGTTGTACGAACTTGTGATGGCAAAGAATAAAAGAGATAGACTGCATAAAGGTTGCTATCCCAAGGGGAAATATAACGTGACGTTCTTTTGCACTAAGGGATTGAGCATACAAACAAAAAGAGCATGGCAACCTCTGCTTCCCTCTATGAAGGGCCTATCTTTTACTTTTATGTATTTACTTTTATGCAAGAGTCAAAGTTCTGTATATTCCTTTTTATTTTCTATTTTGGCAAGCATCATGTGTTGAGGAAAGATCTAGGCACATATATCCAGTTGGATATCGGTAGCATGCGTTATTTTTGTTGACATCACCCTTGAGGTGAATACGTTGGGAGGCGAAATTATAAGCCCCTATCTTTCTATGTGTCCAGTTGAAACGTTTTTCTCATGTGTATGCGGTGAGTGTTAGCAATCATAGAAGACTATATGATGGTTGAGTATATGGACTTGCCTAAAGGCTCTGATACGTGACCCTTCCTGAAAATATGATGAATTGTAGTTGCAAAGTTGACTGAGAACATGGTTTATTGGTTTCCAATAGAGTTTATGCTTTATACTTCGATGTTGTGATGAATTGTTACTTATTCATGAGAAGTCTATGATAAAAGTTTTATGTTAGAGTTTGTTGCTGTTATAATAATATGCATGATGCTTTTATGTCCGTATTTTGTTTTTATTGACACCTCTCTCTCTAAGCATGTGAACATGTTTTTCGATTTGGGTTTTCGCTTGAGGACAAGCAAGGTCTAAGCTTGGGGGAGTTGATGCGTACATTTTGCATCATGTTTACCTACTATTATTTATAATGTTTTTATGCATAATACTGCTTTTTGGAGTAATTCTAATGCCTTTTGTCTCATAATATGCAAGGTTCACACAAAGAGGGAGAATTCCGGCAGCTGGAAATCTGGACCTGAAAAAGCTACGCCAGGCTACCTATTCTGCACAACTCCAAATGAGTTGAAACTTCACGGGGAGTTTTTATGGAATACATAAGAAATATTGGAGCAGATAACCGTCGGAGGGGGGCCACCCGGTGAGCACAAGACACCAGGGCACACCTGGCCCCCCGGGCGCGCCCTGGTGGGTTGTGCTCAGCCCAGCCCACCTTCGATGCCCATCTTATAGTATATAAGTCATTTTGACCTAGGAAAAATAAGAGGAGGACTTTCGGGACGAAGCGCCACCGTCTCGAGGCAGAACTTGAGTAGGAGCACTTTTGCCCTCCAGTGAAGCAATTCCGCCGGGGGAACTTCCCTCCCGGAGGGGGAAATCATCGTCATCATCACTAACAACTCTCACATCTTGGGGAGGGCAATCTCCATCAACATCTTCAATAGCACCATCTCCTCTCAAACCCTAGTTCAACTCTTGTGTTCAATCTTTGTACCGGAACTATAGATTGGTACTTGTGGGTGACTAGTAGTGTTGATTACATCTTGTAGTTGATTACTATGTGGTTTATTTGGTGGAAGATTATATGTTCAGATCCAATATGATATTTAATACGGGACCCCTCTAATCTTGAGCATGATTATCATTTGTGAGTAGTTACTTTTGTTCTTGAGGTCACGGGAGAAATCTTGTTGCAAGTAATCATGTGAATTTTATATGTGTTCAATATTTTGATGGTATGTATGTTGTGATTCCCTTAGTGGTTTCATGTGAACGTCGACTACATGACACTTCACCATATTTGGGCCTAAGGGAATGCATTGTGGAGTAGTTATTAGATGATGGGTTGCGAGAGTGACAGAAGCTTAAACCCTAGTTTATGTGTTATTCCATAAGGGGCCGATTGGATCCAAAAGTTTAATGCTATGGTTAGAATTTATTCTTAATACTTTTCTTGTAGTTGGGGATGCTTGCGAGGGGGTTAATCATAAGTAGGAGGCTTGTTCAAGTAAGAACAGCACCTAAGCTCCGGTCCACCCACATATCAAATTATCAAAGTAGCGAACACAAATCGAACCAACATGATGAAAGTGACTAGATGAAATTCCCGTGTACCCACAAGAACACTTTGCTTATCATAAGAGACCGTTTTGCCATGTCCATTGCCTCAAAAGGATTGGGCTACCTTGCTGCACTTTTGTTACTATTATTGTTACTTGCTCGTTACAAATTATCTTGCTATCAAACTACTCGTTACTTACAATTTCAGTGCTTGTAGACATTACCTTGCTGAGAACCACTTCTCATTTCCTTCTGCTCCTCATTGGGTTTAACACTCTTACTTATCAAAAGGACTAAGATTGGTCCCCTATACTTGTGGAATATCAGTGCTTAGTTTTGTGTTCAATCTTGCAGTGTCCTCACCCATTGACAAAGTAGGGGTAGCGAGGCACGTATTTGTATTGTTGCCATCAAGGGTAAAAAGATGGGGTTTTCATCATATTGCTTGAGTTTATCCCTCTACATCATGTCATCTTACTTAAGGTGTTACTCCGTTCTTACGAACTTAATACCCTAGATGCATGCTGGATAGCGGTCGATGTGTGGAGTAATAGTAGTAGATGCAGAATCGTTCCAGTCTACTTGACACGGACGTGATGCCTATATGCATAATCATTGCCTTGGATATTGTCATAACTTTGCGCTTTTCTATCAATTGCTCGATAGTAATTTGTTCACCCACCGTATTATTTTCCTTCAAGAGAGAAACCTCTAGTGAAACTTATGGCTCCGGGTCTATTTTCCACCTTATATTTTTAGATCTATAAATCAAAAATACCTTAAAATATCTTGCCGCAATTTATTTGCTTTTATTTTGTTTTACATTTTAGTAATCTTTTATATCTATCTCTATCAAATCTCACCTTTGCAAGTGATCGTGAAGGGATTACAACCCCTTTATCGCGTTGGGTGCAAGTGTTTGATTGTTTGTGTAGGTGCATATATTGGGGAATTTCTTGTATCTCCTACTGGATTGATACATTGGTTCTTAACTGAGGGAAATACTTATCTCTACTTTGTTGCATCACCCTTTCCTCTTCAAGGAAAAACCAACGCATGCCAAAGAAGTAGCAGGAGGAATTTCTGGCGCTGTTGCCGGGGAGATCTACATCAAGCCTACCAAGTACCCATCATAAACTCCCATCTCTTGGATTACATTATTTTCCATTTGTCTCTCGTTTTCCTGTAGCGACCTGAACCGAATGGATCGAAGTCTCCATGCTTAAGTGACATCCCTGGATTGGTATGCTGACACACACAGTACTCGAGGATTTATAACAGAGGTAAATCACATGTATAAAGTAACATAAATGCTATTACCTCAATCCATATAGCGGAAGAAACAACAAAGCTGTGGAGTCCCAACCACACCAACGACAAAGTTGAGTGTAGACATCGTAACCCTAACGTATCACTTACTCGTCGTAAGAATCCTGCAACATGAGATGTTGCAGCCATATAGGTCAGTACATTGAATGTACTGGCAATTTCACACCATAGAATAGTAAGGAGAATATCTATCTCTACATGCATATTTGGCTGATGGAGCCTCTAATTTTAATTTTGCATAAAGCTAATTTTTTTCCTACAATAAAGGAATAAATTTTATTTACTACCAAGTTAAATTACCCATATTGAGAAGGTAACCCCAAATCAATCCCAAAAATCACCAAATCATTAATAACCCAACAATTTCATTAAATAGAGTGATGAGATCAACCCATAATTCAAATACCAGATACTCAAAATGTCCATAACCGGAGACACGGCTAATCATGATTAGTTTGTACACTCTACAGAGGTTTGCGCACTTTTCCCCACAAGACTCGATCTCCTCCGTTGTATTTCTTGCATTGCATGATGTTTGAGAAACGGATGACCGAGACACAGTCTTTCCGAAGAGGTCACCTTAACCAATAGATAGGCCGGTACACCTACAATTCCCCTACATCTGCTAGCCCATCATGGAAAGGATTCCCACAACTTACTCAACTATGCCAGAGCCCATAATGGCTTGTGGCTGCACACGGAAGTTTGTAGCATGAATAATCTTATGATCCCTTTGAGCCTGGGTGGCATTCCATAGGGTAATCACACTGGTTCTCCGGGATCCCCTTGGGCAAGCACTGGGTTCTCCAGGTGCCCGGGCAAGCCACTGGGTTCTCCAGGGTGCCCCAACCATTCCACCCAGATGTGTGTTAATGTTGCCACCTTAAAGTTTCCCTTAGTTATTATCTCTCACAACTTGCATGATTCTCACATACCAATCCACGTCTATGAGCATGGCTAAGCAATAAGAGCATAGCGTATAATCCCGGGGTGATCAAAGGTAATAGGTTCCTACCTCATCAACGACATAGCATAACCACATGTTCCCAAATCCTACTCATGCAAATATTTGAGGGGTGTATCTAATGCAAGTAAAAATGGGTATAGGAAGAGTATGATCAATGTGTGAACTTGCCTTGTACTGTTGATGAAGATTCTCGCACTCATAATTCCAGATATTTCTACTTGTCACACTCCGATCATTCTATCGTAAGCAAGCGATTTTATCCACACATAAGCAATCACTCAAAGACCCAAAAGAACATGCAAAGGAAGATTGCAAGAACTCCAAAAGAACTAAATCAAATTATTTTGCAAGGTCAGATCCTAATTTCGGTGAAAAAGTGTGGTGATGGCTCAAGATGATAGATTACGTCTAGGGATTCAATTGCAATAAGGAATCAGTTGAAAATGCGCTACCGTTTACAAGATATGATCAAATGAAGGTTCAAATAGTTTGAAAGGTTCCAAAGTTGAAACTAATGATGCTACTGGATGTAGGAAGTCAATAGGAACATGTAGGAAGAAGAATTACTAGATTGGAAATAACGGATCAAAAGATACAAGTAATTCAACATAGCATTGAATCTGCTTAGAATGTTGTGTGATAACTCTTTGTGGACTAGCGGAGTAATTTGACTATGATCAAAATTATATGTTGGAAAGATGACACTAACTATGCGAACGGAAAGTTTACTTCAATACGAATCCGAAGCAGTTGGGTTCATCGGAAACGGAGTTACGAATAAAAAGATATGATCAAAAGAAGTTTGAATATGAATCTGAACAAATTTCGAAATTTGGAAGTTGCAAAAAGTTTATTTGATAAGTTCACTAGATAGGCGGAATCAAGACAAAAATGTAGGCGTTGGTTTTATCTAATTTGAATGAACGAGTAAAAAGTTATGGCTATTTGAAAAATCAAGACCAAGCTGTTTTACGGAAGAAAAAGAGCTATTGCTAAAAGATTTCTACGCCTAAAGTGTAAATACAGAGACTAAATGATAATCTAATTATTCTATCGTACTAGTCTAGAAATAATTATTGGGGAATGCAGTATTTAATTTTTTTTCCCTACGATCACGCAAGATCTATCTAGGAGATGCATAGCAACGAGAGGGGAGAGTGTGTCTACGTACCCTCGTAGACCGAAAGCAGAAGCATTTAGTAACACGGTTGATGTAGTCGGACGTCTTCGCGATCCGACCGATCATGTGCCGAACGCACGGCACCTCCGCGATCTGCACACGTTCAGCTCGGTGACGTCCCTCGTACTCTTGATCCAGCTGAGGCCGAGGGTGAGTTGCGTCAGCATGATGGCGTGTTGACGGTGATGATGAAGTTACCGACGCAGGGCTTCGCCTAAGCGTTACGACAATATGACCGAGGTGGAAAACTGTGGAGGGGGCACCGCACACGACTAAAGATCAACTTCTATGTCTTTGGGGTGCCCCCTGCCTCCGTATATAAAGGAGGGAGAGGGAGAGGCAGCCGGCCCTAGGGGGCGCCAAGTTGTGGAGTCCTATTAGGACTCCCTAGTCCTAGTAGGATTCCACCTCCCACACGGAGTACGAAAGGGGAAAGGGAGAAGGAGAAGGAAAGGGGGGCTGGCCCCCTTCTCCTAGTCCTAATCAGCCTCCTAACCAAGGGGGGCGCACTAGCCCCTTGTGGGCTGGTGTGCTTCCCTCTTATAGCCCATAAGGCCCATAACTTCTCACGGGGGTTCCGGTAACCTCCCGGTACTCTGGAAAAATGCCCGAACCACTCGGAACCATTCCGATGTCCAAATGCAACCTTCCAATATATGAATCTTTACCTCTCGACCATTTAGAGACACCTCGTCATGTTCGTGATCTCATCTGGGACTCCGAACAAGCTTCGGTTCATCAAATCACATAACTCATAATGCAAATCATCATCGAACGTTAAGCGTGCGGACCCTACGGGTTCGAGAACTATGTAGACATGACCGAGACACATCTCTGGTCAATAACCAATAGCGGAACCTGGATGCTCATATTGGCTCCTACATATTCTATGAAGATCTTTATCGGTCAAACCGCATAACAACATACGTCATTCCCTTTGTCATCGGTATGTTACTTGCCCGAGATTTGATCGTCGGTATCATCATACCTAGTTCAATCTCGTTACCGGCAAGTCTCTTTACTCGTTCCGTAATGCATCATCCCGCAACTCATTGGTCACATTGCTTGCAAGGCTCATACTGATGTGCATTACCGAGAGGGCCCAAAGATACCTCTCTGATACACAGAGTGACAAATCCTAATCTTGATCTATGCCAACTCAACAAACACCATCGGAGACACCTGTAGAGCATCTTTATAATCACCCAGTTACGTTGTGACATTTGATAGCACACAAGGTGTTCCTCCGGTATTCGGGAGTTGCATAATCTCATAGTCTGAGGAACATGTATAAGTCATGAAGAAAGCAATAGCAATAAACTAAACAATCATAGTGCTAAGCTAACGGATGGGTCTTATCCATCACATCATTCTCTAATGATGTGATCCCGTTCATCAAATGACAACACATGTCTATGGCTAGGAAACTTAACCATCTTTGATTAACGAGCTAGTCAAGTAGAGGCATACCAGGGACACTCTGTTTGTCTATGTATTCACATATGTACTAAGTTTCCGGTTAATACAATTCTAGCATGAATAATAAACATTTATCATGATATAAGGAAATATAAATAACAACTTTATTATTGCCTCTAGGGCATATTTCCTTCAATAATAAGCTACGGGAGTATATAAAAAATACGAAGAAAGATATCTTTATAAGGTACAGAAAAGACGACTTCAGAGAGAGGAGACAACTTCCAGAAGTCTCGCCGGAGAGAAAAAAATATATTTTTCTTTAGTGAATTTAGTCAAACCAAAATATTGATTTAATCCAAATCGGATGATTTTTGGAGGCTCTATGGGTCTATATTTATAGGTGAAGAGAGGCTTAGGGGTCAAAGGCTAGGCAATGTGGGACTAAACGTAGACGAAAAATAGAAAAGAGAGAAGAGGTGCATCATGGGCCAAAAGGTTCGGCCGACCACGCGCACACACCACCGCTGCGGTTTTTTTTATTTGACCAAAGCGGAAAAAAGAAAAAAATGGGAAGAAAAAATGGCTGCCTGGGCCTGGCCCATGTAGGAAAAAAAGATGGGGCGCCCGCTGCCACTACGCTACACATGTGGGCGACAAATAAGTATGGCCTGCATGTATATTTTTTTAATAGAAATAGAAAGGAAAACTGATTAATGAAAATAAAAAAAATTGGCATATTATATATCAAACTTTTTAGAAAAAGATTTCCTAAAACATGAACATATTTTCAGCAGCAAATAAATTCCACAAAAAATTTAATAAAGCAAATAGTGCTACTGGTTCATTTAAAAACAAAATAAAAATATTTTAAAATACCAAAATTATTTCAAGCTCATTTTTCTCCACTTTTCTAATGTAGGGAATCATTTTACCCTATTTTCCAATTATTTTATTTTTGGAGAAAAATAACTTGAATAAAAACCAAACAACTCCAAATTGAAAGTGGGTTTTAAAATAACTTCAAAGGGACTTTCAAATTTGATTCTTTGAAACTTCCAACTCTCTTTTCTTAGTATTTGAAGAAGTAATTTTATCTTCTCTCCTGAAACTCATTGAGTTGGATAAAGTTTCCGAATTTGAAATATTTCCAAATGAAATTCAAATATTTTCAAAAACCCTTTTCATTTTAATTAAATGGAAGATGACATATCATCTTCACTCTAGGGTTTTGTGATGGAATGAATATGAATCCATGGAGATCATAAATGCAAAATGAAAGTTTGGGAAAGTCCTTTTATTTCCTCTCATTCAACTTTCGAAAAGTTTCAAATTTCACTCAGTTTCACACAAGCAACCACACCACAATCAAACAATCAATAAAAACTATTTATTTAATATAACATTCCAAAATTTAGAATTTTGGGATGTTACATTTCCTCTCCCCACTTCTAAAATATTTTCTGAAAAATACAAAAATATTTTCCTTTTTATTCGCCTTCTTTCCGTTTGCCTTTATGTCTTACTTGGTTTGTTTGCTCATTTACTTGGCATAATTGTGTTTATTCAAATTTAGGAGCAAAGAGATTTATGGATCCACATCCACTTTCTAATATTTTTAAAAGATCCAATTATGATGAACCAATTGCTAGTGAATTGAGTGCACTAGATTATCTTTATGAGGTTTTGCTTGAAATTTGTGAATCTGAAAATTGCGATGAAGTGTTGAAAGAAGAAAATTATAAAGTGATTCACGACAGTGCCTTGAACGAAAAGCATGATTGCACTGATGTTATTATAAATTCCATTAATTTCAATTGTTGTAATGATATACAAAACCCTAAGCTTGGGGATGCTAATTTTGCTCTGTCTACTACTTGTTGCAATGATCATGATTGGGGCGATTCTTCTTGTGATCTTCAAAAAAAATTAAGCCCCATTATGAATATGAGATTGATAATAATGTTTGCAATAATGTTGAAAGTGGGTTTGGAAGAGTGTCAACTTTAGATCCCACATATTTGGATAATGTTCAATCTTATGATTTTTTTGATAAAGGTGGGTTTGGAAAGGTCATGACTTTATTTGATGATAACCCCACTATTTTGGAGAAGTGTCAACTTTGCACGAATATGGATTATGTAGAGAATATGTTATGTGATAGCTATATTGTTGAGTTTGAATATGATCCTACATGCAATTATTACGAGAGAGGAAAATATGGTTGTAGAAATCTTTATGTTACTGAATTATCTCTCTTAATGCTTAGATTGTTAAAGTTTCACTCTTCTTCCATGCATATGCTAGTTTTTGCTCGCCTTGATAATTTTTTTGCTTATAGAATGCCTATGCATAGGAAGTATGTTAGACTTAGATGAGTTTCTCATGAGTTTTATAATGCTCTCTTTGTGCTTCAATTCTTGTCTTTCATGTGAGCATCATCGAAATCTCAATGCCTAGCTAAAAGGCTTTAAAGAAAAGCCCTTCTTGGGAGACAACCCGATATTTTTATTTCCTATTTTTAGATAAATTTATTATCTTGCCTCTGGTTAGATGTGTTTTAGTGTTTTAATTAGTGTTTGTGCCAAGTAAGACCTTTAGGATGGCTTATGGTGATAGTTGATTTGATCTTGCTGAAAAATAGAAACTTTTGTGCCTAGTAAAATAATTTCCATTTTTGACAGAAGCATGATAAAATACTGATTCTTTTTGAACAAGATTGATATACAATCTGCCTATGTTGTTCTAATTTTTCAGAATTGTTGGAGTTACAGAAGTATTGGAAGTTTCCAGATTGCTACAGACTGTTCTGTTTTTGACAGATTCTGTTTTCTATGTGTTGTTTGCTTATTTAATGAATCTATGGGTAGTATTGGGGCATATGAACCATGGAGAAGTTGGAATACAGTATATATTACACCAATATAAATAATGAATGAGTTCACAACAGTACCAAAAGTGGTGATTTATTTTCTTATACTAATGGATCTCATGAGTTTTCTGTTGAGTTTTGTGTTGTGAAGTTTTCAAGTTTTGGGTAAAGATTTGATGGACTATGGAATAAGGAGTAGCAATAGCCTAAGCTTGGGGATCCCCTCTTTCGTCTTCGTCTATTGGTAAATTTACTTGAGGCTATATTTTTCTTCACCACATGATATGTGTTTTGCTTGGAGCGTTTTGTATGATATGAGTCTTTCCTTTTTAGTTTTGCCACAATCATCCTTGTTGTACACACCTTTTTGATAGGGACACGCATGAATCGTGATATATTACAATACTCTATGTGCTTCACTTATACCTTTTGAGATAGGTAATTTTTATTTAGTGCTTCACTTATATCTTTTTAGAGCATGGCGGTAGTTTTATTTTACAGAAATTGTTAAACTCCCATGCTTCACTTATGAGGGATATAATAAAAACTTTCATATAAAGTGCATTGAATACTATGAGAAGTTTGATTCCGTATGATTGTTTTGAGATATAAAGATGGTGATATTAGAGTCATGCTAGTGAGTAATTGTGGATTGGTAGAAACACTTGTGTTAAAGTTTGTGATTCCCGTAGCATGCACGTATGGTGAACAGTTATGTGATGAAGTCGGAGCATGATTTATTTATCGATTGTCTTCCTTATGAGTGGCGGTCGGGGACGAGCGATGGTCTTTTCCTACCAATCTATCCCCCTAGGAGCATGTGTCTATTACTTTCTTTTGATAACTAATGAATTTTTGCAATAAGTATGTGAGTTCTTTATGACTAATGTTGAGTCCATGGATTATACACACTCTCACCCTTCCACCATTGCTAGCCTCTCTAGTACCGCCCAACTTTCGCCGGCACATTAAACCCACCATTTACCCTTCCTCAAAACATCCACCATACATACCTATTATGGCATTTCCATAACCATTCCAAGTTATATTGCCATACAACTTTCACCGTTCTGTTTATTATGACACGCACCATCATTGTCAAATTGCTTTGCACGATCATAAGATAGCTAGCATGATGTTTTCATGGCTTGTACTTTTTTGGTGTCATTTGCTACGCTAGATCATTGCACATCCCAGTACACCGCCGGAGGCATTCATATAGAGTCATATTTTGTTCTAGGTATCGAATTGTAATTTTTGAGTTGTAAGTGAATAAAAGTGTGATGATCATCATTATTAGAGCATTGTCCCATGCAAGAAAAAGATGAAGGAAGCTATGATTCCCTCACAAGTTGGGATGAGTCTCCGGACTTTACAAAAAATAAAAGAGGCCAAAGAATCCCACAAAAAAATTAAAGAGGCCAAAGAAGCCCACCAAAAAATTGAGAGAAAAGAGAGAAGGGGCAATGCTACTATCCTTTTTTCACACTTCTGCTTCAAAGTAGCACCATGATCTTCATGATAGAGAGTCCCCTATGTTGTCACTTTCATATACTAGTGGGAATTTTTCATTATAGAATTTGGCTTGTATATTCCAATGATGTGCTTCCTCAAATTTCCCTAGGTCTTCGTGAGCAAGCGAGTTGGATGCACACCCACTTAGTTTCCTTTTGAGCTTTCATAAACTTATAGCTCTAGTGCATCTATTGTATGGCAATCCCTACTCACTCACATTGATATCTATTGTTGGGCATCTGCATAGCTCATTGATACGCCTAGTTGATGTGAGACTATCTCCTTCTTTTTGTCTTCTCCACAACCACCATATTCTATTCCACCCATAGTGTTATATCCATGGCTCACGCTCATGTATTGCGTGAAAGTTGAAAAAGTTTGAGAACATCAAAAGTATGAAACAATTGATTGGCTTGTCATCGGGGTTGTGCATGATTTAATACTTTGTGTGATGAAGATGGAGCATAGCCAGACTATATGATTTTGTAGGGATAACTTTCTTTGGTCATGTTATTTTGAGAAGACACGATTATTTTATTAGTATGGTTGAAGTATTATTGTTTTTATGTCAATATTAAACTTTTATTTTGAACCTTATGGATCTGAATATTCATGCCACAATGAAGAAAATTACATGGATAAATATGTTAGGTAGCATTCCACATCAAAAATTCTGTTTTTATCATTACCTACTCGAGGACGAGCAGGAATTAAGCTTGGGGATGCTTGATACGTCTTCAACATATCTATAGTTTTTAATTGTTCCATGCTATTATATTATATTTTTTGAATGTTTTATATGCATTAATATGCTATTTTATATTATTTTTGGCACTGACTTATTAACCCAGAGCCTAGTGCCAGTTTCTGTTTTTTCCTTGTTTTTGACTTCTATAGAAAAGGAATATCAAACTGAGTTCAAACGGAATAAAAATTTACGATGATTTTTCTTGGACCAAAAGACACACGTAGGACTTGGAGATGAAATCAGTGGAGTCCCGGGGAGGCCACAAGCCTCCAGGGCACGCCCTAGGAGGGGAGGCCCCTGGCTTGTGGGCCCCTCGGAAGTCCTCTAACCCTAATTCTTGGCCTATAAATTCCCAAATATTCCCAAACGACCAGAAGCGTCCATCAAAATACTTTTCCGCCGCCGTAACCTTCTGTACCCGTGAGATCCCATCTTAGGACCTTTTCCGGCACCCTGCCGGAGGGGGCTTCGATCACGGAGGGCTTCCACATCAACTCTATTGCCATTCCGATGAAGCGTGAGTAGTTTACCACAGACCTACGAGTCCATAGCATGTAGCTAGATGGCTTCTTCTCTCTCTTTGATCCTCGATACCATGTTCTCCTCGATGTTCTTGGAGATCTATCTGATGTAATCTTCTTTTGCGGTGTGTTTGTCGAGATCCGATGAATTGTGGATTTATGATCAGATTATCTATGAATATTATTTGAATTTTCTCTGAATTCTTATATGCATGATTTGATATCTTTGTATTTCTCTTCGAATTATCGGTTTTGTTTGGCTTAGTTTTGGGTTCAATCTTGCGGTGTCCTCACCCAGTGACAAAGTAGGGGTAGCGAGGCACGTATTTGTATTGTTGTCATCAAGGGTAAAAAGATGGGGTTTTCATCATATTGCTTGAGTTTATCCCTCTACATCATGTCATCTTACTTAAGGTGTTACTACGTTCTTATGAACTTAATACTCTAGATGCATGATGGATAGCGGTCGATGTGTGGAGTAATAGTAGTAGATGCAGAATCGTTTCGGTCTACTTGACACGGGCGTGATGCCTATATGCATAATCATTGCCTTAGATATCGTCATAACTTTGCGTTTTTTTATCAATTGCTCAACAGTAATTTGTTCACCCATCGTAGTATTTGCCTTCAAGAGAGAAGCCTCTAGTGAAACCTATGACCCCCGGGTCTACTTTCCATCTTGTATTTTCATATCTATAAATCAAAAATACCAAAAATATCTTGCTGCAATTTGTTTACTTTTATTTAATTTTACATTTTAGTAATCTTTTATATCTATCTCTATCAGATCTCACCTTTGCAAGTGACCGTGAAGGGATTACAACCCCTTTATCGTGTTGGGTGCAAGTGTTTGATTGTTTGTGTAGGTGCATATATTGGGGACTTTCTTGTATCTCCTACTGGATTGATATCTTGGTTCTTAACTGAGGGAAATACTTATATCTACTTTGTTGCATCACCCTTTCCTCTTCAAGGGAAAAACCAACGCAAGCTCAAGAAGCAGCACGTCGTGCCCCCGCCTTCCTTGTCTGTTGTGTTGCATCATCGCCGGCAAGCCGTCGTAGCGACACATGCTCGCAACGTCTGGCGTGCTGCATCACAACACCAACAATACCAAGTCGTCGAAGTTACATCCTAGCACCAGGTGGCTCCCTCTTGTGTCGCGGCCCTGTCTTCCTTGTCCGTTGTGTTGCAGCACCGACGGCGAGCAGCGGCACCCTCAAATAACTGTGCCTTCCCTCTGTGCTGCGTTGCATCATTGACGGGGTGTCGCTCCACCTCTGGGCCCCCTCTTCATGTTGTGTTGCAGCGCTGATGTCGAGCAACGGCCTTCTTCTTCCTAATGCGTTGCAGCACAGGCGACAAGCGACGCCCGCCTCTAGCAATTCCATCTTTATGTTGCGTTGCAGCACCAACGAGGAGTGGCACCCGCCTCCGGCCTACCTCTTGGTGTTGCATTGCAGAGGCAGTGGGGAGCGATAGCCATCTCGGGCACCTGCTTCGCAGAAGTGCGGCAAGTAGCCCCGGTTCTGCCTATGCTTGTTGCATAGCAGTTGTTGCGGCATGTGCAGCAGGCCGTGGCCGCCATTGTTCTCTCCAGAATCTTAGCAGCGGTACGCGATGGTCGTCGTTGTGGTTGTTGCGACATGCCTTGCTGCCCCGCTATATCGAGTTGCCCCCTTAGTCGTCTTGCCGCCGCTCTGATAATCCCTCTAAATCTCTTCGGGCGGCAATTTTTCACGGGTGAGCCCGCACGCCAATTCGAACTAGTCACCTCCGATCCCCTCCATCTTTCAGGTTGTTGTCGCATCGGTGATGGCTTCAGGTACCTCCTGGCCAAGGCCTCGTCGACATCTATGGGCCTTGCTGGCGCTCGCTCAGCACCACGTCGTCGTCCATTTCGAGTGCTCGTCGAGATTAGTAAGTGTTGTTTCTTTCAATGACTGAATCGGTTTTGAGTGGCACATTTCTTTTTTCCGCGTCACTTTCTAGAGCCAAAGATCATAGTTCTTGAACGAGCACTCAAAAATATTCTTGTGTGTAGCCCAGAGACCGAGACATGAATGCTACGATGAGTGAGAGCAAGGTGCGGGGTTGAGCCGGCAACTAGATGGAGCCAGCTATGACACGGCACAGGCATCGCATGTGGAGCCGAATCAGAGGTTCGATTGTTTGTGTGCGGGGGGTGCGGGGAGGTTGACGGCGACACATATCGTGGCAGGTATAGAGGGATGGCTGGTAATGGCCATGGGGGGAGTAGGGCGGACCGTGATGCACGTGTGCCCCGGACGCGGGTGATGGCAACAGAAGATTGGGCCGAAGGTGGGTGGAGAAGAGTAAAAATTGTTTAGGTCGCGTTCGGGGAAGAATAACAATATGGGCAATGTGAAGACATGCATAGGGCAACTATGGCTATAGCCCTAGCCCTAATAACAACACCCCTTTTGAAGTTGTGATTCCTTCTTACAAAGTATAAAAAATCATGAAAATTCATTGCTCAAGCTAGCTCAGTCCCAGACATAATCCGTTGCTCTCTGGGAGGAAGATGAGCGATCCGACAGCTCACAAGGAATATCTAAAAAAAATTAGGCAGCCGTAGCTTAGCTGATTCTCTTTTCTTTTCAGTTTTGCTAAGTCCGAGACTTATTATATTTCAGGCGATGCTATATTTGTTTGATCTTGTGTCAAGATCCATGCAATTATTTTTTTAGCTTTTTTCTTGTTTTTATATACTACATCGTTTGATTGAGATTTGGTTAAATCTGAGCCGACCGAGACCTAACCACGCTTTTTTTCAAATAGTTTCTCCGTAGTTCCTATAGTAGTGCAGAACAGCAAGCACGCTCCGGTTCTGTACCGATTCACGTTTTCGAAAACCCCGACAGAGGCGTGGCGATCGTCCGATCAAGGCAGAGGCCAGATCAGTTACACAAGAGGGTCACGGCGGAAGCAAAGGATCCTCGTCCCACGCATGAAATGCCAAGCGGTTGGTGAATGAACTCAGGAATTCGTGTTTGACCTAGGCACCGCCGTCGTGAGCGTTGGTGGCGGCGAGTCACCTCCCTGCCACGCCCACACGATATCGCCCAGCGACGGCTTGAGCTCCTGCTTGTAGAAGTCCTGGAACTCCAGCGAGTCGCCGCCCGTCTTCCTCATCTCCACCACGTGCACCGACGGCGCCACCTCGAAGATCTCCGCCTCCAGGGCCAGCGCCCTTTTCCGGCCGTCCTGGCTCCCCTCCAGCTCCACTCTCCCCTTCTCCTTGTTCAGCTTAAAGCTGAACCTCCCCGCCTCCGCGATCTTCCCCAGCTTGGACACGATCACCGTCGTGGTCTCCTTGCTGGAGAACCGGGCCTCCGACGTCTTGTGCTCCGCGTCGAACATCTTGGCCAGGTCCAGCACGCTCGACCGCGAGATGATGTCGAAGGCGTTCATGCTCGATGGCCTCACGTTGATGGTTGGCGACGACGCGGTCACCTTGGATCTCTTCCTCTTCCGGGTGGCACCCTCCGGTTGGTCGTCGTCGTGATGTCCCCCGGCTTCCTGGCCGAGGAACACCGCCGTTTCGCTTGTGTCGAGGGGCTTGTCGCTGAGGGGGCAGGAGTCTTTCTGGAACCAGGTCCGGGCCATGAGCTTGGTGATGGTGATCCGGGTATTGGGGTTCGGGTCGAGCAGCCGGGCAAGGAGCTTGCGCGCGTCGATGGAGAACCATGCGGGGCACTGGTAGTCGCTCCGTGCGATCCGCTTGTACAGGAGCACGAGGTTGGTGTCGTGGAAAGGGAGGCGGCCTGCCAGGAGCACAAAGAGGATCACGCCGCACGACCAGATGTCCGCCTTTGCGCCGTCATAGCCACGCTTCAGGATCACCTACGTACATGCACACATTGGGCTGGGCATCGTCAATGACGCAAAGAGAAAACGGACAAGCTAGTTAACACGTGCGTGCGTGTGGAACATATTCTCAACCTCGGGAGCGACGTACGCCGGCGTGCCGCACGTCGTGTGCAAGAGGGCGTCACCGCGATGGCGGGAGGCGCCGTCCGCGAGCGCGCTGAGCCCGAAGTCGGAGACCTTAAGGTTGCCGTGCGCGTCAAGGAGGAGGTTCTCGGGCTTGAGGTCACGGTGGTACACGCCACGGCTATGGCAGAACTCGACGGCCGTGATCAGCTGCTGAAAGTAGCGGCGAGCGACCGGCTCCGGGAAGCGCGTGCTCTCGGCGAGGCGAGCGAAGAGCTCGCCGCCGCTCGCGTACTCCATGACGAAGTAGATCCTGGAGCGCGTGGCCATCACCTCGTGGAGGCGGACGACGTTTGGGTGGTGCAGCCGCCTCATCACGTCCACCTCGCGCCTCACCTGGTCCACCGTGCCGGACCGGCGCACGGCTTCCTTGTCGAACACCTTGATGGCCACGACCTCGCCGGTGGAGATGTTATGGGCCTTGTAAACCTTGGCGAAGGTGCCGCGGCCTAGAAGACGGCCCAGCTTGTACCGGCCCATGATCACTTTGGAATCTTGGTTCTTCTCCATGGCCATGGCGATGGGGAGAAAGAGTGTTGTTTCAAGTGATCATCAGCGAGGGTCCGGCTGGGCAAACGGCCGGACGGAGACTCCACACCTGCGTAGCGCTCAAGACGATGGAGGATCATCGGAAAGAGTAGCTGGGGTTTGATATGCATCTTCTGACGGGATCTGTGGCTGCAAACAGATAGGTGATTATTGGCCAGTGATGGTGGAGGCGAACCAAATGAGGAACACCTTTAGCTAATTTTAGAAGTTCTTAGTTTATCAACTAAATCTAAATAATGTAAACACGCCTACTTTAAGGCACATATATAATTGTGATACTTGCGGTTTGGCTCGGAGCGCGCAGTTGCGCGGTTGACCTAGTTTAGAGGTGTAGCTAATGTGGAGGAGCAAGAGAGTGAGAAGAAAAAATGATGCTTGCAAAGCTAAACGCCTCCTTCATGTTTTGGGTCAGCCTTTAACGGTAGATTTTGTTACCAAAATATAATTTATATGTCAAAAACGTTATACTATTGAATTTGTATTCGAAAGAAGTTTCTAAGGGTGCAATTTTTTGCTAAATACTCCATCCGTTCCTAAATAAATGTTATCGTTTTAGTTTAGACTAGCACATATGCTCGTGCGTTGCAACGGGAAGATAATTTTTTTTACAACAAGCAGCGGGAGAGATAATTAATGTGTTTATTCAAAACGGTCTCCACGGCGGTGGGCGACAAAGCCAGGAGCTGCGGTCTTCTCACGGGTCATGTTTGGCCCGCGAGATCTTGATAGTGGTGGGGTTGGTCGGTGTGGCGGCAACCACCCAACTGGTACCCTTTTTTTCCTCTGGGCCCACCTCTGTTTCGGAGTTGTGGTTGTGTTCTTATTTGGTTGTTGCGCGGTGACCTTCGTGGCATGGTTGCTTCGACCAATTTTTCCGACAATGATGTAACCGGATGGATTACTAATTGCAGCACATAAATTATGTTTCAATGTTTCATTAGCATAATTAGCGCATAACCAGGCATGAATGTCCCTTCATTATCAGGTTTATTCTCTTCAACTATTTTTGCACTCATGTGCCCATAAATTTTATTAATTAGAGCAAAACCAGTATATTCTCTCTTATTAGCATGTGTCTACAATTTTTTCCATATAGCCAACCAACATATTGTCTTTTATTTGCACGTGCAAGTTACCTCCAGCAATAATTTATGGAGTCCCTCGTTCTGCTCATAATTCTCGAGACAGCTTCTTTATTCTCACACAATCTCCTTGTTTCTAGACAACTTAGGGATATATAAAAACTGGTGTGATTTAGTATAAGTTCCAAGATGGGACTGTTCTTATCATAATTGCAAGCTAACTGAGTTGGTTTTCTCCACTGGCACAATAGGCAAGGCCCATAGTTCAATCCCCTCGCGCCCTTTATTTTTTGTTGCTTGTTCATCCGACAGAAAAAGAAATGCGTGGTAGGTCCACTTTGACTCACCCGAGGGGTAACCAAAAAAATTGGGAAGCGTGTGGAATGGACCAAACAAATCTATACATATGTTTTTTCCTTTCGTAGGGCAACTGCGCGGAGCTACAATATGACGCTAGTTGTGTCAAATAGCGCGTGAGACGTACAACGGTTCGCGTCTGGGCCAGCCCATTGGCAGGCACCGAAATAACCTGTGTTTCCAAGGCGCCAGTAATAATCCAAAAAAACGACGTGCTAAACGATCGAACACATGACCTTACAGACTCGACCACGTGCCGCTAGCCACGGCAACAAACGCCTACTGCTAACCATGGCCAGCGTAAATATTTAAGAACATAGTGAAACGTCGGATTCAGAACTTTTTTTAAAACATTTTTAAAAATATGAATGGTCATTTTTTTGAAACAATGTGTTTAATATTTCGTCCATTTTGGAAAAAAAACATGAACAAGAGTTGAAATAATATCATTGTTTGAAGACATGAATCTTGTATCAAAATCCAAACAATTTTTTAATTTGTGACCGACTTTTGAAAACGGAACATGTTTTGAACATTCAGAACAATTTTATAAAATGTGTTTTTAAACGCAGACATTATTTTGAATCTCTAAACATTTTACTAAAACAAGAATATTTTTCAAATTTCAAATATTTTCTAAAATACATGTTTTTTAAATCAAAAAAACATTTGGAATATTTCTGAATTTAAAAAATTGAAATGAGAAAATAAATTAATGTTCCAAACATTTTTGAAAAGGGGGAAATGGGAGGACAATATTGTAATTCGAATATTTTTCGAAAAATAGATAATAATTCAAATTATGAACTTTTTGAAAATATTTAGTTACTAAATAAGTTAAAAATAAAAATAAATTTGATGAAAAAAACGGACCGGCCCAGACTTGGGCGCCCTGTAGAACTCTGACTATCTACCGCACATGGCGAGAAGTAGGATTTTCGCAGCTACACGGGCAGGCAAATAAATGGGCTGGCTTCGCTGGGCCATAGCGTGTGCGGGGCAAATACGAAATTCTGGATTGCTAAAAAAACCGACGGATGCACAAAAATTTAGTACCACCTCGGATAGAAAAATAAATTTCGACGGTGAACGGATGAAAAAATCTGAGAAAGGCATCTTGCTTTATTAGTAGGTATAGATATAGAAGGTATATAAGGTATAGATATAGATATGAATTGAGACCATGACACTATGAACTAAAACCATGACATTTATTACAGAGGGAGTATATCTCATATTTCACTAGTCAAATTTATGTTCATGACTAAAATACAAAGGGGCTAATAAGTTATAACAATGTTATTCAACTCACTTCAATTCAAGTAGCCCCCGTGCTGCCCGTCAGATGAGGCGCACGAATCCTATAGCATGACCCATTGCCATATCAGCGAATGCAAATCGCTCTATGGTGCGAACATGCTGGTTATAGTTCACCCTCCCATCACCTCATTCGCGGCCTTATTCTCATTTTTCATTGTTGTCATGGAGCAGGGAGAGAGGGGATGCGGGATGTGGTTGTGGCCCTCCATAGACCTTGTCCCCCGAGACCACGCCCGGCTGCCGCACTTTTGGAGAACGCAACGGCTATCGTGCCCCCGGCTATAGTAGACCTTCACCCTCCTAAGATGGATGTTGTGCTGGCAGCGCGATGGAGGCCGCATCGGTCGGATCCCAATCCACTCCTCTCGTCACCGTGTGACGCTAGGGAGAACACAACCATTGACGCAGCGAGCTGGGAGCCGTTGCTTGTTGATGCAGGTAGATTGTTGGTCACATTGGTATCCGGCGGCATCTCCGAGCCCCCCCCCCCCCCCCCCGACAAGACAACCTGCAGGTCCGGGGTATGCAATCTCTCAGCCTTGCCCTCTTTCTCTCAATCCCATAGACTTGCTTGTGATGTTGTGTTGATTAGATTAATTCCAGCAACTTGTGATGCTAGTCACCTCTAATATTGCCATGTTTCTACAAATCATTTTGCTACTCATAAAGTGGTTACTTTTTCGACCTAGGTCACAAATTTTAGGGGGGGGGGGTCAGTGTAGTGGGTGTTGACCACGGCAAATGTTCTACCCTGAATGCCTGAAAACTTCTAAGAAAAATTGTTTTGTACACATGGCAACTTTTGAAGAATGGTTGCAATCTCCACATGGAAAATTCAAAACATTTTTTTCCATAACATGACAAATTAAGAAATTATTTTAATGTTCAAATGACAACTTTAGGGACTTTGTATAGTTGTCGATTTTCCTAGGAGACATGAATTTATATAGTTGTTAAATTTTCACATGATAGGATAGGATGACAACATAGATTGATGGCAAATATGTACATAATAAGTAAGACTATATATATAGGCTAGGATGTCAAAATACATTTGATGGCAAATCTCTGCATAACAGGTAATGCTATGTATGTGTGTTTTTGATTCATGGCAATTACATTGTTGTTTATTGATGGTATCATAAATCGCAACAAAGAAGTTATTGCCATGAATTTCATAGCACAAAAATTTGTCATGTTTTTTTTGTGTTGTTGTCCCGATTAATGAGTACAAAAATTTCCATGCTTCATAGGTTATTCTTCATTATCAGTACAATCATTTTCCAAGTTTTTCCATGCTTCATAGTAAAAAAAATTATACATTTGCCATGTTACCATCTCTATTCTCTATTTTTTGCCATGATTTAGGACACAATAATTTCTAAGTTGCTCATGTAACCATTTTTACATATTTTCCAAAACTATAGTGCAAAAAAATCCAGAACGTGCCATCTAACAATTACATATTTTTGTCCTAAGTTTACCATGATTTAGTAATTTCAGTTTTCTAAAAAAATCCATGTGGCCATTTACAAAATTTCCCAACATTGCCTTTCATTCATGGAAATTAATTTTCTAAATTTTCCATGTGGACCACTACAAATATTTTTTACTGAATTTTTTGTGCTTCGGAGTAAAAAATTCCTACATATGCCATATGACCATCACAATATTCTCTAATTTTGCCATGATTTTTAGAATATAAAAGATTCTAGATTTTTCATGTAACCCATTTACATTTATCAAAAAATTGCCATGTTTTTCTTCCTACTTAAAAGTTTGAGTTGGTGATGAGTTCACCAACCACCACCACCACCCTAGGCGCGAGACCGCTACAACATCAACCCAAATAAAAAAATGTGCATGATGGGAGCCCAAATAAAAAATGATTGCTACTAGTGTTCTACTTTAGACTGCACAGACGTAGGAACTGTTCAAACACCTGATAGATAAAATAATGCTACTGCTCACACAGGAGAGTATCAGGTGATACCACACCTAAAATGCTCCCATGATAGCAATTTCAAAAAATCAATTTGATATTTTTGTGAATTTTCACGACATATGTGACTACAACCCCTTAAAAAATCAGATCCAAATTGAAATACACATCGAGAAACAAAAAATGATAAATCTAGCATGAATAGTGTCACAAAAGGGCAAAAGCAAAATTGATACTATTCACATTTGAATTTGTCTTTTTTTTTGTTTGTCAATGTACATTTCGAATTTGAAGCTAAAATTTTTAGGGGATGTAGACACATTCCTTGTGAACATTCATGATTTTTTTTAGAATTTTTTGAAAAATTTATAATTGAATTTTTTGAAATGGTATCCTGGGAACATTTAGGGCGTGGTATCACTGGATATTCTCCCTGCTAACACACATACTTACTATTTGCTACAGTGTAACTGATAAATAAACTGATGCCACTGTCGACACACGTGGTACATGCGGTGGAATGCGGAATTTGGACAGACCCAGGTTCCTGCATGCATGCAGGCCCTACATGGTCCTTATCTCCTTTTCATGTTCTTGAATCTTAACATTTCTTCCGGAGCGAACGACATAGCATGGTTAAACATGATCTATTTATTTTTCTTTTTGGAATAGTAAGGTGTGGGGATGAATACATGACCGGGCGTTGTACAAATATCATACAACGTTGCGCAAAAAAAAAATCGTACATCAAATATCGTACGGGTAGGTGAACTTATCTGTAATTGGATTGTTAGATGGACAGTAATATCCTAGCTCATCTGAGTTGGATTTCCGGCGATGCATCTACGATGACTTTATTCAATCTTAAGATATATGTCGGCTCGGTCTAATTGGAGGTGCTCATATATAAAGATAGGACGTAAGGGTGTGCGTTCATATAAATGAGTGTATATATATATATATATATATATATATATTATTTATATATATATAAGTGTTTGCGTCTGTACCGTGTTAAAAAAAAGCATTGTACGCATAGCATCAGTATTTTTCAGTTCTTCTATTATCTTTCTCTCTTTATACAACCCTGCGAGCATGTCGACGCCCTTCGTTGGAGCGCTGCTTCAGCCTGAAGCCAGCAGCTCGGCCTCCAGCCCATGTTCGTGCACCATCTCTAGCCGTCGGTCCTTATCTCTTCTGCCTCATGGACGTAGCCGCCCTCTTGAGCGGGCACCACTGGCTGTTCGAACCTAATGGGCCACCAGCACCCTAGAGCTCACGCCACTGACTTCCCCTATCTAGGCGGCTACCGTAAAAAAAAAAGCTAGGCGGCTAACTTGGCATTTCATATTCAAGTTAGTCAAATAACACCTGGCCGGAGATTGTACTCCTTTCGTTTTTATTTACTCTACATATTAGGTTTGACCTAAATAAAATTTTATAAAGTTTGACTAAGTTTATCGAAACAATCTAAACTTTCGTAATAAAAAATTATATAATATGAAACTGTATTGAATAATGATTTTAATGGTATTAACTTGGTGTTGTGGATGTTACTTTTTTTATATATAAACTTGGTCAAAGTTTAGAGAGTTTCACTCAAGACAAAGCTAATATGTGAAGTACATTAAAATGGAGAGAGTGCGTAATAATTATATACACGCGTCTAACTGAAAAAGGCAGCATGGGAAATTATATTACATGGAGAAAGTTCTTGTATTGTAAATTTGTAGAATATGATGACTTATTATCATTATAATTTTTATAAAAGGAGGATGGCCCCCGGCTTCTGCATCTGGACGATGCATGCAGCCATTTTATTAATTATTCACAAATACCTTACAAAGAAATACATCTGTAAGTCTGAAGCCATCATCTTCGCAACATCTGTCGCTACTCCTAACTAACTGATGAAGGGGTGCCAATAGTCCGAGCCGAATACCAAACCGACCTCGCACCAAAGCCTAACATCTAAAACTTGAGGGCCCAACCAAGCCAGACTATAAGGTCTCGGGCACACACCAGTCTGGAGCCCTCTGAGAGGTTGCCGCCGCCATCTTTCACTGGTCCATCTTCTGAGCAGGTACCGACGCATCAATTGTCAGGCCTGCAGCCAACGCCACCATGGTGCCAGACAAAGCCACCTTCCTACGCGCGTCGATCATTACACATCCGCCGCCAAGACCTTGCTGCACCACGCCGCCGAGACTCCACATCGTCGATGTGTGACATGAAATGCCGCTCCACCACTAAAACCGTCTACTGGTCCCTCGATCCAATGCACACCTCCAAGAATGATGCCCCCAAGGAGGAAACGACTGAAGAGTGCCGCCATCATCCGATCAACTGATCAAGGGTTTCCTCTGGAGGTAGCGGGAGGAGCTAGGAGCTTCCCCTCAATGATGCCTTCCAAAAGGAAATGGCACAAGGGCGTTGCCATCACAGGCTCCAGCCACCGGTCGAAGACCAGGTTTTCACCCGGATCTGTTCCAAAAAATTCAGCCGACAACCTGTGCACTGTATCGGTCACCTTCAAAGCCCCAGATCTAGCTGCCTATATCAGCAACCATCCACAACAACATTGTCACCGCGGGAGCCCTGACACACTGGCCACACCGGCCACTACCTGGGAGGAGCGCTGCCACCCCACCTCGCCAAACCGTGATAGCCGCCGAGAGGGATCCCGGGCGCTTGTCACCATCTCTGGTCCGAACCAATCCAGAGCCAAGGCCACCAGATCGTCGGTGAAGATCCACTTTAGGCAGGGATAACGCCACGCCATGCGGTTGTGGGCAGCCCAAGCTTCACCTGCCGCCACCTTCCAGGGATGTCGCCCCGGGATCCAGGCCGAACATCGCCGCCGCCACCGGCCACGTTCCGCTATCGCCGAATCACCGAGCCGTTGGCCACCGCAACCATGGCCGTCGTGACCACGCAGACGCGCCCAACGGCCCGCATCACCCGATCTTCCTCGTCACCCTGCAGCTCCGCCGCCTCTGCCCACTACCATGTCGCCGCCTTGCACCATCGCCAGAGGCGAGCCTCCGTGCCGCCATGAACCAGATCAGGATGAGACGCCCCGGCACCGATGGGAGACCTGCCTCACCCGATCCAGACGTGGTAGGGAAGTGGTCCTCCGCCGCCGCCGTCGGTCGGCCGAGGCTTCCCTTGAGGGCTTCCTCCAGCGGTGACAGAGGGGAGGGTGCGATGGAGGCGGCCCGGAGGCAGGGTTGAGATCTCCGCCCGAGTCTCCCAAGTAGGGGCGACGCGGGTGACGTAGACGGTTCATGTAGAATATGATAATTAACATTGGACTATTGTAAATTTGTAACGGTGGTGAATGAACATGATAAACCAAAGATGTTTCACCGCTATGTTATGCCGAAAGCTCTAACATATTCCATCCAGAAAGTCAAGTTATGTGTCATCAGATGACGCAGATTTATCGGGCAAATTAGCTAGGTACGCCATTTCCTACTTGTATTACTCGTAGTATCGAGCATGCATTGCAATGTTAGAATGATGAGAAAACTTTGGTCATTTCAGCGGCTAGCATGGTGAAACATTTGAACATCGTTTTAGACTAAGTACAAGAAATTTGGAATTGAGCTCAACAAGCCATAACTGATGTTATCGTTTTGTCAATGATCTTGCATTGAATAGCTATGTCATAGTCTTGGTTGCCATTATGACACTGCACATAACTAATGATCGATACAAAATAAGTTCCCACCTTTTTCATGCGAACAACTACAAAATTTTCTAAATTTGCCATCATTGTTAGCAGCCACTTAAGCGCAACTCCTAATTTTTGTCATGTGACCATTACAATTTTACAAAAGTTGCCATGTTGAGATAACAAAATTCTCTTAAATTTGCCATGTTGAGATTACAATCATGAAAATTCTCTTAAATGTGTCATGATTGTTAGCGGCCACCTAGGCACAAATCCAACATTTTATATAATGAAATTCTATATTCATTTTGTAGAACATAGCAATTTTATTACATAGGTCCTGGAAAGTTTATTAATTATAGCATGGTAATTTATAATTATAGGATGGCAATTTTATTAATTAACGCATGTCATTTTTAGTAATTAAAACATGGCAATTAAAGCATGGATGGCTACTTTAGTACGAACATCATTGCTACCTTTTCATCTACATTTTAAGTTATGGCAATTTTAGTTTCTCATGCATTGCAAATCTGGATTTTCATTGATGGCTATTTGGGTTCACACATCATGGCTAGTTTTGTGTGTGTGTGTGTGTGTGTGTATTACATACGGCAAACTTAGGTACAAAACATATCCTCCACCAGCTGGTTGTTTTATTCACAAGATATGAGTATGGTAACATGTGTCTCCTACTTCATTGATTTTTTTTCGCGAATACGCAAAGCTTGCGTATCATTGCATTGATAGAAGGAAAGCAGAAAAGTACATAGGAGGGTACAACACATAATACGGACGCATACATGAGAAGGCATGGACATGGAACCCAGAGCAGAGAGACACATGATGCTCACCCCGAACAAAAGAAAATATCACACCTAAACCACCAAGCCAGACCCAAGTAGAGGGGCAAGCCAAACCAGCCAAACACCAAACATCTCTAAATCCAACATCGGGGACGCCGCGAGCATGCAAGGTGGTGCCTTCAAGAAGGGGAGCGATATCGTGACGCCTCCGCCATCTGATCCAAAGAGTCGGACCAAGGTTTTTCCCCGTTGCTCGAAGAAGGGCACGGATAGAGGCCATGGCAGCGCCTCCAAGAAGGGAAATGACATCCGCGGGTGCTGTCGCTGCCAGCTTCGGCGAGCCGAGTAGGGATTTCACCCTGGCCTAATTCCGAGCGACCCCATTGCCACAGATCAGGGTCCAGAGATGAGGAAGTCGCTTTGCTGGTCAAGATCACCACCCCAAGATATGGTGGGTGGGGTTGCGTGCTACCCCTTGAGCACTGCGTTGGTTTTCCCTTGAAGAGAAAAAGGTGATGCAGCAAAGTAGCGTAATTATTTCCCTCAGTTTTTGAGAACCAAGGTATCAATCCAGTAGAAGGCTACGCGCGAGTCCCTCGCACCTACACAAAACAAATAAATCCTCGCAACCAACGCGATAAGGGGTTGTCAATCGCTACACGGTCACTTACGAGAGTGAGATCTGATAGATATGATAAGATAATACTTTTGGTATTTTTATGATAAAGATGCAAAGTAAAATAAAAGCAAAGGAAATAACTAAGTGTTGGAAGATTAATATGATGAAGATAGACCCGGGGGCCATAAGTTTCACTAGTGGCTTCTCTCAAGAGCATAAGTATTTTACAGTGGGTGAACAAATTAGTGTTGAGCAATTGACAGAATTGAGCATAATTATGAGAATATCTAGGTATGATCATGTATATAGGCATCACGTCCGAGACAAGTAGACCGACTCCTGCCTGCATCTACTACTATTACTCCACACATCGACCGCTATCCAGCATGCATCTAGAGTATTAAGTTCATAAGAACAGAGTAACGCCTTAAGCAAGATGACATAATGTAGAGTGATAAATTCATGCAATATGATAAAAAAATCCATCTTGTTATCCTCGATGGCAACAATACAATGCGTGCCTTACTGCCCCTACTGTCACTGGGAAAGGACACCGCAAGATTGAACCCAAAGCTAAGAACTTCTCCCATTGCAAGAAAGATCAATCTAGTAGGCCAAACCAAACTGATAATTCAAAGAAACTTGCAAAGATAACCAATCATACATAAAAGAATTCAGAGAAGATTCAAATATTGTTCATAGATAAACTTGATCATAAACCCACAATTCATCGGTCTCAACAAACACACCGCAAAAAAAGATTACATCGAATAGATCTCCACAAGAGAGGGGGAGAACTTTATATTGAGATCCAAAAAGAGAGAAGCCATCTAGCTGATAACTATGGACCCGAAGGTCTGAGATAAACTACTCACACTTCATCGGAGAGGCTATGGTGTTGATGTAGAAGCCCTCCGTGATCGATGCCCCCTCCGACGGAGCTCCGGAACAGGCCCCAAGATGGGATCTCGTGGATATAGAAAGTTACGGTGGTGGAATTAGGGTTTTGGCTCTGTATCTGATCGTTTGGGAGTACGTAGGTATATATAGGAGGAAGGAGTACGTCGGTGGAGCAAGAGGGGGCCCACGAGGGTGGAGGGCGCGCCCCCCTACCTCGTGGCTTCCCTCTTGGTTGCTTGACGTAGGGTCCAAATCTCCTGGATCTTGTTCGTTCCAAAAATCACGTTTCTGAAGATTTCATTCCGTTTGATATTCCTTTTCTTCGAAACCCTAAAATAGGCAAAAAAACAGCAATTTTGGGATGGGCCTCCGGTTAATAGGTTAGTTTCAAAAATAATATAAAAGTGAATAATAAAGCACAATAATGTTCAAAACAGAAAATAATATAGCATGGAGCAATCAAAAATTATAGATGCGTTGGAGACGTATCATTGCGCTTGCCGCCGGAGGATGGCACCGGGCGACGCGAAAGACGTTAGCTCTGGGATTGGCACGCCGTGACGGTGGATGGGGTCAGAATGCGGCAGGGGCGAAGAGAGCCGACGCGGAAGAGAGGATGACGACCGACGCCACCGACAAGCTAGGAGCCGAAAAGGAGTGCAGATCCAAACTGCTGGGGATAGAACTGTCGGGACACCGGTGAGACAAGTGTTGTAGAGGACGCAACAATTGGACCGTCGGGGCCGGAACCACGCCGACAGAGGACACTAGCAAGCTGTGGACACTGGAGAACGCAAGTCCATGCTCGCTAGGACCAGAGCGGTGCCGACAAAGGGTCCACCACGAGGCCGCAACCAGACCCGCCAAGGGAGACCACCGTGACCACACAAATCGGACGGAGACAACACCATAGCTCGGAGAAGGCATCACGCGAAGATGAGGAGTAGCATGCAACAGGGCAGGGCCAGAGCCTCGGATCGCCTGCCTCCTCCACCACCTAGAGCCGCGCTCACACCATCAACAGTAGCACGGGAGGAAGCGGCTTGGGGAGGAGCAGACCGAGCTCATGCAGCCGCACCGGGCCGGAGGACGCAGCAGCCGGAGGGAGGGGTGGGGATCAGCTTCTCCAGAACGAATATGGGCAGGGTCGGGCCATGCACACGGGGGAGACACCGGGGTGCCACCACCGCAGATCCGGCCAGGGAGGGGATGAGTGTCGTCATCGGAGACGAGGGAGGCGGCGCTGGGGGCGCAGTGGTGAAGGGGCTCCGGCCAGATGGAGGGGGGGGGGGGGGGGGGGGGGGGGAGGGGGGACGAGACCGCCCCGCCGCCACCTTCAGTAGGCGCGGCGTGGCTTCGCCGGCCGGCCCTCCGGCAGTGGCGCAGCGGGGAGCGGTGGTGGGGGAGAGAGCTAGGCGGCGTCACTAGTTCTCCCCCGTGTCGCCAGATGCGGGCGATGCGGGGGACGAAAGGGTGTGTTCTCTAGATCTGGATAATAATTATTCACTTCATTGATTCTTGTTTTCTGGGTGGAAAGATGTAGGGACGGGGAGAATCACCTTTCTTCTTCTTTCTATTCATCTCATCTTTGAATTCTGCTCTCATCTCCACGAAGGCGGGGAAGGAGAGCATGGGTTGTAGGGTTAGGGGGTAGGAGGAAGTGTGTGATTTTCCAACAGAATTAGCTTAACAAAATTCAAACTATGAAATATGTAAGGGGGAGATATATGTTTTTCCATTTTTTTTATAATCTATTTGAATGCTTCTTGTCATGGCAAATCTTTACACTGCTAATCTTCCTTTTTTGCCTCAAAAAAAAATCTTCCCTTTTTTTCAATGGCAATCAATTTTTTGTATAGGTAAATTGCATGTGTCCAGCCCTGACAGACCAGACATGATTTTTGCCAACTAATCCATTTGCCAGAGCAGGGGAAGAAGCAGAGGGAGAGGTCGAGTGGCCTGGGGCACGCGCTTTTTGGGTCGCGTTGGGGGGGTATTTGCGAGTGAACGAATATGTTCGCTCATGTCTACCTTGTTGTGAGAATGATCGTTCGCTCAGGTACCTCCATGGAACGTCAACGCACTATTGGTGTTCATAAATTAAGACGGAAAAGGTAGCTACTTTGTTGAGGAAGTGAGAGGGGAAAAGGAAGAAAGGGCCACCATGGATAGAGAAAAAGTGAAAAGGATGGAGAGAGAACTTCTTTAAGGACTAGATGAAAATAATATTTCATCACTCTTCTAATGTGGATTAACGAGGCTAAGGCATGGTACTGCCCTTATTGAAGATGCCCTTACAAATTCACTTGACCAGTACATCCTGATATTTTCTCTGAAGTGAAGTTCATGTGTTGCCACTGAAAGAAAAGTTCTCTTGTTTTATAACTACTGGATACTGGAAGAAAAAGTTCAACTGCACATATGCTACTACACTGCTAAAGTAAGCAGATCAAGTGGTCACAAGTGTTTTTTCTTTTTCTTTTTGAAATGTCACAAATGTGACTTGCTTTCAAAGAAAAGCTAAACTTACACACGGGAAACCCACGGCAATAATACCCAGACGCCGGGATATGTGCTTTCACTCTCAGTGCCGAGACACATCAAACACGACGGTCATGAATATATCAAACGTCTTTTCAAATATTCCACAAATAAACAAGCTGTAGTATTTTGCCGATCGTATTAATGGTCGACACCCATCGTCCAACGATGTTGTCGTCTCCGTCAGTCGCTGTCGGCGCTCATCGTCGGATCCAGGGAAAAGAACACGGGCGGAGATACGATGGGGACACGACGACGATGCATAATGCGAAATCTTTATCTCCGCACGCAGATGATGCGCGACCATGGCCCAGGCCGCCAACTCCAGGCCGCACACGGCGCTTTCGTGGCCGAACGCCGGCCCCGCCTGTCCCCCGCGCCCTGCCCCAGCCCGAGCAGCCGACGGTCGACCACGCGTGCCGACCTGCCGAGGTAGGCCATGGCCATCCATCATCACCTACGCCGTGCTGCTCAGTGCTCATTCACGTGCGCGGCAGCGACGACGATGCCTCGTGCGTGCCATTTCCATGGACGGACAGCGCAGGTCCGAGGCAATGGCAGGGATCTGGACTTCTGCACACAATTATGCGGATCAGAGAATGCAAGATTCGGAATCCAAGCACGTCTGCATGTGTCTGGTGGCCAAAGGTTTGTGCATGCATGCGATGCATGTTGCACCCAATTTATTCCTCAATCAGTTCGGTCCTTGAATTAACGATTACCCAAAATTATTCGGTTCTGCTGATTAAACCAGCAGCGGGAGTACATACACAATCATCAGCTAATTAAGTAGAGAAAATACAACATTTAAACAGCAGCTAGGGCGACACCATATACAGCCACAATCTAGCTCCGTCTCGGATAACATTATGTATGCTCTCCAGGGTTAACCAAGTAACCGCGCTCATCATCGTCAGTGCCCGAGACTACAAGAACTCTTGCTCCTGTCAGTTGCACCCGACTCCAGTTTCTTTCTAGCTTGGAGAGTCGCTCCCCCTATCCCCGTTAGCTCTAGGGGCGGTGGCGCCTGTTACCTTCAAGGCCTGCATCAAGCAAAGAAATGAATGTTACCTCCCAGTACATCAGTTAGAGCATGTACAATGCAATATGCTTATACATGGGGCAATTCACATACTTCAACACATCACATTCACCTCAAAATTGGAAAAAAAATTAGCGTGGCTCGTTATCCACAACAGAGTTTGGACGGCTGATAGGCTTCAGAGGAGAGGATGGCCAAATTGTGACAAATGCCCACTCTGCAGTCAGGTGCAAGAATCTGCAGCACACCTGATCTTCAAGTGACGTTTCTCTGTTCGGATTTGGAATGCGGTCTTCTCATGGCTCGGGCTTGCTATCCCCACGGCTCCGTGGCTCCTGTTCGATTCGGTGAAATCTTGGTGGGATGCGGTTCTCTCTGATAATACACTCCCGATGAAGGCCCTATCTTCCCTGTTACTTCTTGTGGGATGGGAGATATGGAATGAAAGGAATGCTCGTGTCTTCAGGAGCAAAGCGGCGCCGGTGGCGATTGTCATGCGACGTATCAAAGATGAAGTTTCGATTTGGGCCACTGCAGGCGCTAAGCATTTGCGTAATGTAATACCGCGAGAGTAATTGTTTTGCTTTTCCGCCGCTTGGCGATGTCTGTTCTGAAACCTCTTATTAAATGAAAATGGCAAGTCTTTTGCCTTGTTTCAAAAAAAAAAATTGGAAAATTCAAGCCCCTACAATGTATATATGTACCATAAGAAAACCCTCAGCCTTCAGGTGAGCAATCAACCACAGTTCAACGTTTGGATGCTAAGGGTAGTGTTTGGTCGGTGGTCTAAAACCAACCCTACCGATTTTTTGGTAATTGTTCGGATGGGTGCCAAATTTTTCGCATGCCCAAAACCCCGGTTCATTTTTCTTGCCAGCATTTGCCAAATTCTAGCTACCCAAATATTTGGTAGGCTAGGCTTGGCTCAAACCAAAGATGTCCCAACAAATTCCGGAAGTGCTTCTCAAATGAAGGTCGACCAGAATAATAACAAATCTTGCAGGAACACCCTGGTGTTAGCTTCAGCTTTTTTTATGAAAGCTCTATATATTCTATCTGAGTAAAGTCATGGATCTATACCATCAATTTTGCCAGGCTGGATACAATGGAGGAGTAACTTTTAGAGTGTCGGGCAGTGGGTAGATATGTAAGGTTTGTCGAACTAACAACAAAAATTCAGCAGAACCGAATCATAATTGTGCACCCAACGTCCGGATCATATCAAGTGGTTAATAAGGATCTAACACAGTATGTTATCATCAATTACAGAGAAGGGAACAATAACTAAAACGTTTGATCGAGTGAGTACCATATAATTGATTATATTTGCTAGATATTTCCATAACTAGGATGCAATTATATCTATTTTTCTTTGCACCAAATTAAGTGGACAGAGTGCAGCAGACCTTTTAGCGGCCAGTTATTGTGATCGCAGACAGACACACACGTACCACACCACAAAAATCTATTGCTATTTAAATGTGGCTCCAGCCCCTCTCCTCTTCAGAGGTAAATATGAAAGCACAAAATCATGTGAAGCGCAGGTCTTTAGGTGAAAATAAAGGTGTTTCTACCCTTAATGAGTACTAACCAAGCAACCCCTCTGATTCTCCACTCTACTTAGGTGATGAAAAATATACATCCACGAAAATTTGTGGTAATGCATTGGAAAAAGGATCACTGTTGTATAATTGACAAGCTTTGTTGGAGAAATGCAGAACCACTCTGTCTCTCTCGAGCAAATATTGTGTGCTTATGCTTAAGGAACAAATGAAACAATTTGTAATCGTTTCAACAGCCACAAACTAGGTTGATTAGAACTACGAACAATCAATTTCACTTTGTTTTCATCAAGTACCCGTACATCTGATTAGAACTACGAACAATCAAATCAAAAACTATTTCAGATCTTTCTTGTGTGTAGTAGAGATTTCAATCGTTGACAGTTTTCAAAGGATGAGGTGAGTAGATCAAACTGCATCGGATTACAGATCAAAATCTTCCAATTACTTGTGTTAAAATTACAATTATTTGGTAGGAGAACATAATTAGCAAAAGAAAACATATATGGACAAAATTTGCAATTTTATGATACAGAAAGTTTAATCAGGTAAGAACAGTATTACCTAGCATGTGGTGCACAAGATAGAATCGATTGAGCATGCGATTTTAAGATGCAAAAACTACATACCCAAGTACTCCCTCCGTTCCAAAATAGATGACCCAACTTTGTATCACATAATACCATTTTCGACACAACATATCATGTTTGAGAAACACCTTTTATTATTTAATATTTACCTCCAACAAAAAAGAAAAAGCAAGGAAAAAATAGTACCTTTCGGCCTACTCAGAAATGGTAGGTGTATTTGGAACTGGGACCATCTGGTGCACAAGATGCTGCATTCCTGGCTTCAGTTCCTTGTTGCAGAAATCATCATACTCTTCCTTATCCCCGGCCTTCTTTTTTACCTCCACTACTACAAGGGAGGGTGTGAGTTCAAAAATCTCCGCGCAGATTGTTAGTGGACCCTTGACCCCTTCCCTTGTGCCCTCCAGGCTCACCCGCCAATCCTTCTTCCGCACCGCGAAGCTCTTCACATTTGCGATCTCCTCCAATTTGGTTATAATGTCCGACATAGGTTCACTCGAGATGAATCTCACCTCGTCCCCTTTTTCCTCAAACAGCCCCGACAAGTTGAATCCCCTTGAGAATGATATGATGTCGAACGCATTAAGGCTAGCGGGGCGCGGGAGCGGCCCGCGGAGCCTGTGGCGCTCTTCAAATGACGATGTGGCAGGGCAGGACACGACTGATGCGTCGGACTCTGACCCTGAGTCGTCTCCATCAACTTCTTGTGGGGATGGAGATGGAGGTGGAGGCGGCAATGGTTGAGGAAGAGGGTCGGTGAGACCCAAGTCGAGCATATCATTCTCGGCATCTATGACGTTGTACAGCTGGTCGTCTTCAATATAGAACTTGACTGGCCGGAATCCTTTCTTGAACCACCGGCTCTCCATGACCTCCGGCAAGGTGATCCTGGTGCTTGGGTTTGTGTCAAGGAAACGCATGATCAGGCTAGTAAGGTCCTTGGAGAACCACCGTGGACACCGGAACTCTCCCTTGTAAACCTTACGGTACATGGCCATGAGGTTCTGGTCATGGAAAGGGAGGTATCCGGCCATGAGAACAAAGAGGATGACGCCGCAGGACCATATGTCGGCCTTGGCGCCTTCGTATCCACGGCGGGCGAGGACCTCGGGCGCGACGTAGGCCGGCGTGCCGCAGAAGGTGTGGAGGAGACCCTCTGGCTGGAACGGCTCGGCGACGGCGGAGAGGCCGAAGTCGGAGACCTTGAGGTTGCCCGCCTCGTCGACGAGGAGGTTCTCCGGCTTGAGGTCCCGGTGGAAGACCCCGCGGGTGTGGCAGAATCCGACGGCGGAGATGAGGTGCTGGAAGTAGCGGCGCGCAATGTCCTCCTTGAGGCGGCCCTTGGAGACGCGGGAGAAGAGCTCGCCGCCGCGGACGAGCTCCATGACGAAGTAGATCTTGGTCTTGGTGGCCATGACCTCGAAGAGGTGCACGATGTTGGGGTGGCGCACGCGGCGGAGCACGGCGATCTCGCGCTTGATGTGCGAGACGAGGCCGCTCCGCACGGCCTTCTCCCGGTCGAGCACCTTGATGGCCACGCTCTCGCCGGTCTGCAGGTGCCGCGCGTGGTACACCTTGGCGAAGGTGCCCTTGCCCAGGACGCGGCCCAGCTCGTACCGCCCCATGAGCAGCCCGCGGGAGCCTGTGCCGCCTCGCTTGGCCGCCGCCGAGGAGGAGGAGGAGGAGGAAGGGGACGGCAGCCGCGCGGCCTGCGGCGACGGGTCACGCGGCGGCGGCTTGGTGGCCGCCATCGACGGGTGGTGGCGGTGGGCGGGGAGGCGAGGCGAAGGGGATTGGGTGGAGGTGGAGGTGGAGCAGCCGGCCTCGAAGGAGGTGAGCTTAACGGCTCTGCGGAAACTATTTCTCGTTTGCTTTGCTCTCCGCCTTCTCTATGGCTCTGCTCCGTGGAGCATGGTTGGGCTGGGGCTCTTCGCTTGGCTTGGGAGGGCAGATATTTTTTCCCCGGCTCCTCGCATTTTGTATTTTTATTATGGGCTTGTTTCACCCAATTGCTGGAGTCTCTTCGTGCACAGCTTTTGTGCCATATTTCGAGGGTTCTTTTTTGCGTAAAGCTCTGGCTGTTGCCAAGCAAAGCAAACGGTGGATTGGGAGCCGGTGTACCAGCTGTAAATAAGTTTGCCACACACAAAAGGAAGAAAGCTCCAGGGGTACTTTTGTTTTATAAGCAGCACTTTTATTATTTCACTGGAGTCATTCACAATTTACATGTGGAGATGAATTTTTTTTTGCGGGGTCACGTGGAGATGAAATTGACAACATACTCTCAGGGCTCAATTTGCTCACTAACTTCTCTCTCCAAATAAGAGCTGTATTTCTTTACTTTTAGATTTGTTTGTGCTTTTGCCCCGCAAAACCTTATATTAACATTATTATTGCATTTGCATTGCTTATATAGACGTGGTAGTTGCTTTATTTATAAAGCCGGACAAAAATCTATTTCAAGATAAGTTGTATTTCTGAACATTCAAGCGTTTGCGGTGTTAACAACGAGTCTTCGAGTTGTTGCAATTCTGATTGAGTTCTATCTAGAAGGTGTTCAAAATGTTTGATCTGGCAACTCTCAAAAAGTTATAGATGTTATCAAGTTGCCGACGTGTACTTCTTGTTCTCTATATGGTTTCGTCCTGCATACAATTTGTATCATTAGCTACTCTCTTTCCAAAAAAATATGTCGTATTAGTTTGTTTTGTCAGAAGAATTCATAAAAGCAAGAGTGCATCCACTTCATAGAGAAAGCAAGCACCCACAAGATCTAAACGTACAACACATATAGTAGGTTCAACACAAACAAAGTCCGTTGGAGTCATAGCATAAAATGACCCCAAGGACGCAAAATAAACAAACAAAAGCAGTTAAATCACCGACGATAGACGACAAGCCACTCTCTGAAGCCTGCCGACAAATGAGTTGATGGATGTCCGGTCCTTGGGACAAGTTTGTCATGAGTCCATGATGTCCAGGTGAATGAAACAAAACTACACCAGTGGAGGCGTCTTCTCCTTCTAGTGAGTGTAGCAACCCTCTAAAAATCGTTCAAACCAAATGACCTAAAGGTTGTCTATGACTTATATTCTACTAAGTACTTATATAATTTTAAAATTGCATGCTTATACATTTTTCATCCCGTGATGTATGTTATACTTATTTGTCATAAGTAATCAGATGTTTCAAAACTTTACTAAATCCATGGAAGTCATACTGTAATAACAGCGCCTACAATCCTGCCACTCGATCTTTTTTTGGGTTCAATATGACCACTTAATCCTGCCATCCTTATCATTTTCCTTCAAGGGTTCCTCCCCTTTTGGTTGGATGCCATAAAGCTATAATGTTGTGCAGAAGAAAATACTCAATCCATGCTTTAAATTGTTTGCAAGCAAGTCGACATAAAACTTTTGACTATACTTCGTATGAGCGAGCACTGCAATTACTATCTTAACAATATTTGTTTCACAAGAAGTTTACTAGTCATGACGATTCCTTATGCTTTAGAAACACCTTCAAGTGAATATGGCATCTCCCATCAAACATGGAATTTCTGCTCCCACGTGCACATGCACCCAGATGAACAATAATACTTTAAAAATCAGTAAAAAAAAATCTGTTTTTTTTCTAATAGACATGTTTGAATGTTGTACTCTGAGGCAAAAAGAAGAAGTAACATTTGATGTGCTCATGAAAAAAATGATACTCTGAAAAGGCTCATTTTCAAAGCATTTTGGGTTGCATGTTGTATATTTCATCTCAAATAGGAGTTGTAATTCTTTTATTTTTGTGTTTGTTTGTGCATTTACCACAACACCTCATATTTACTTTCCTGCACTTGCACTGCTTGTATAGACATGGCGGTCGTTTTATTTATAAAGTGAGACGAAGGCGTATTTCAAGAGGAGTTGTATTTCTTAACATTAAAGTGTTCACTTGTTGGCAAGTATGACTGTGTTTTATCTAGAAAGGGTTTAAAATATTTAACCTAGCCCTGCCAACTCTCAAGCAGCTATACATGCTAATCAAGTAGCCGACTTGTATTTCTCATTCTCCATATTGTTTCGTTGTGGATATAATTTGTACCACTACCTATTCTCCTTCCAAAAAAATATGTCATATTAGTTGGTCCAAACAAATTCATAGTAGCATGTGTGACTCCGCTTTATAGATAAGGCAAGCATCCACAAGATCTAAACATAGGACATAGATAGTAGGTTCAACACAAACAAAATCCGTTGAAGTCATAGCATAAACAGACCCGAGGAGGCAAATTAAACAGACAAAAGTCGCTAAATAGCATACGCAAGATGATGAGCCACTCCCTGAAGCCTGCTGACAAATGAGTTGGTGGAGTTCCGACCCTTGGGTCCAGCGAGCAACAACCATTGTTGCATGAAAGCAATGAGTTTAAAAATCACGCTGGTAGCATTGTCGATTTGTCGTAGATGTTCACAGGCAATCACAAGTCGATTTGTCGTAGATGTTCACAGGCAATCACAAGTTTGTTATGATTCCATGATGTCCAAGTGAACGAAACTAAACTAAACCAGAGGAGACATCTTCTCTTTTAGTGGAACCCTCTAAAAATCCTCCAAGCCGAATGATTTATTGCACGATTATACATTTTTCATCCTGTGTATGTTAGATTTGTTTTGTCATAAGTAACTGATATTTCAAAACTTTACTAAAACCATAGAAGTCATATTGTAATAACAACGCATATAACCTTGCCACTATGTCCTTTTTTATTGAATATGATCACTTAATCATGTCACCCTTATCATTTTTCTTCAAGGGTTCCTACCCTTTTGGCTGGATGCCACGAAACTATAATGTTATTCGGAAGAAAAATACTCCATCCATGCTTTAGATTGTTCACAAGCAAGTCCACATGAAACTTTCGACTATACTTTGTATGAGCGTGCACTGCAATTACTATCTTAACAATATTTGTTTCAAAAGAAGTTTATTGGTCATGATGGTTCCTTATTCTTTAAAAACACCTTCATGTGAATATGCTATCTCTCATCAAACATGGAGTTTCTGCTCGTGCACATGCACCTAGATGAACAATAAAATTTAAAAAGTTAGTAAAAAATAAAAATTCTATTTGTTTGTAACATACATGTTTGATTGTTGTACTCTCAAGCAAAAATTAGTGAAGCAGTAACATTTGATGTGCTCATGAAAAAATAACACTCTGGAATGGCTTATTTTCAAAGCATTTGAAAAAAGCAATGAAGCGCGGTTTTGAAGCAGCTCAGAAAATGCACCTAAAAGTTTGTTAAAAATGTTGATTTTTTTACACAAATACATATGCATGTGTTCCAAATATATTTTAGTTTCCGTTCAATAATACGTCGTATTATACGCAGCACAAAAAAAATGCCTAAAATCAACAAAACAAAAGCCCATTTTTTGCACACATTATCTTTTTTTGTATACACATACAAGCACATATATTGATGAAATTTTGTGTAGTATAAGCTATACTGCACCTCCATATATGCATGTACACATTTTTTTGAAGTTTCAGCCATAAAAAAATTGAACTTAAAAAAGGGGGCTCACAGTGCCCTTGCTCCAAATGAACTTTTCTATCTCCCAAGGGCATACATGCTATACAAGAAAATGGTCCATATGCCTGCATCGATGGCGGGGAGGGAAATCATGTCTTTTTTTCCCTCTCTGCAAGGCGGTTAGGAGAAAGCATTCCTCCCCTCAATCTTCTCCAGCGAGTCCGTTGTTTCTTCTCCTCTCCGCCTGCCACTCATGCGTCCGGTGGCATGGAGGGGAATTCTGGTGCCTTGGCTCCAACTAGTAGATAGGTAGGGTTTTAGTGCTCGCAAGAGCAACGCTCGAACGGATGGCGACGCTTCTTTTTCGAGTCAGTTTTTGGTGATTTGATCCTCGTCAAGTTCTTCTCTCGGGACTGATGAGACAGAGCTCCGGCGTAGATTCCCGTCAACTCCTCGGGCGGCGAAGCTATGGTTTCTCGTTGTGTATACGTGACGGCGAGATTTAGGGCCCGTTCGAAAGTGCTCCACGAGTCAGCTTCGTAAAATCACGGCATGAAGCCAGTCCAACACTCCTGCTCCAAGAAGCCCACTCCACGGAGAAAAATATCGTGCAGTGCAATTTTGAGGAGCGACAGAAGACTAGCTTCGAAAAAGGCAGAAGTAGAAGTTCCTCAAAATTACACCCCAATGCCCCCCCCCCTCCCCCCCCCCCCCGAAGTACTGGTCGAAACGTTTTTCTCTTCGCTCAACGCAACTCCTCTCCTCTGCCGCCGAACGCACCTGGCTCCCGTGGGAAGCTGGCTACGCTGGCTCCCTTCAGAAGCTGGCTAGCTTTGGAAGCCGGCGAGCTTCCGAACGGGCCCTTAGTGTCAGGTTCTTTAGATCGATTCAAAATTTAGTGTCAGGTTCTTCAGATCAACGACGAAGATTGATGTTTCGGGGGCTCCTTCTTGGGGCACATGCACAAAAACTTTCCGCTATCATTGATAATGGCAGGCCGACTCCAGTATGAAAACGGTGCGTCGACAACTCGTTCTGATGGCGGAAGTGATCGTTCGGAGGTGTATGAACCTCGATGCAATTTTTATTATGTTTGAGGCGCTATGTATTTTCGGTGAATCTCTGTGATAGATCTCGTCCTTTCAAAAAAATGTGCATGTACGAAGTTAGTGCAGCACAGAATAAACCATTCTGCTGGCAGCGCCCAAATTGTCAGCTCCTCTCACGCGAGATCCTCGCTTCCGCTCATAGTTCCCTCCCAAAAACGAATTCCAATAGCAGTATATTTTCAGCAAAAGAATCCAAGATTTTATAAAGATCTTACTAGCCGAGATCGCTTTCTTAATCGAAAGAAAGTGCAGGTCGTCCTCCGCTCGTCAAAAGTGATGGCGCGGTTTGAAGGAGAGATGGCGCGGAGGCGACGTGGAGCACGGTCAGCCGTCGCGCTGGCGCCGAGCGGACAGGTGGAGCTTTCCCCGGGGTGGGTGCGCGCGCGCGAGTGCGCCAAGTCGGCGGGTGCGGCGTGACGGTCGCGGGTAGTAGTAGCTGGGAATTTTCAACCGCTCGCTCCTTGCACGGCAGCAACAGCGCATAGGGAGGCATAAACAAAGCTAGCCCGTCGCGTCGCCCCGGCGAACCCGGAGGCGGTGCGCGTGCCCGGCCGGGAGGCGCGGGTTCGGCCGCGTGAGCCGGCCCGGCGCCGCGCGTTCGCGTGGACCACCGGCGCCCGGACGAAGCTGGCTACCGCTACCCAGTAGCGCACGAGCGAGGCAAGCAACGGAGCGAACGTGCGGCCGGCACACCACCCCTAGACGTGCCGGTAACTCCAGCATCCATGGCCGCGTTCCACTTTTACCAAGTGGAAAGAGATGAATAAATACTGCAAAAATCGCCCCTCTCCGTACACCTGGGCTAGCTATAGCCAGCTGAAGCGCATGGGGTTTGTTCGTTCGTTCGCTTCATACGAGACTAGATAGGGGGCGCGGCTTGCCGCGCGTTGCCCGCCGAACGACGGGGCAAACGACAGCACACAGAGATGTAAGGGCATCTCCAGCCGTTGGCCTTTCAGGAGAGGCAAAAAATCGCCTCCTGGAAACGCACCGGCGCTAAATCGCGCACTGGGGACGTGATGCCTCCTAGTCGCGGTCCCCATGGATTTTTAAAAAAGTCAAATACGGCGCAAACACGACTCAAATTTAACGGAAAAAACTACTGCGGGCTACCCCGCCGTTTCCCTCGCCGCCCGCGTCGCCGCCCGCCCACGCGATTCTACACGCCGAGGAGGCGGTAGAACCGCGTGTAGTCACCGCCGCCGTCGTCGTCACCCCCGCCGACGCCTCCGCCGTTCCTGCTGCATCCCTCCCCCGGTTGGCGCGGCGGGTTGGACGGTCCGGGCGTCGTCGTCGTCGTCGCTGAGAACCACGACGCCGTGCTCGTCCTCGCGCCCACGCTTGCGGGCGGCGATCTCCTCCAGGGCCCGGCGCTGCCGGACCATCTTGTCGCGGAGGTAGTCGTCCCGCGCCCACCGCAGGGCGTCCTCATCGGAGAAGCCACGCCGGGCAATCTCCTCGTACTCCACGGGGAGGCCGGGCTCCGGCTTGGGCTCCGGCTTGGGCTCGACGAGGACGAAGCGGCCGGTGGGGGAGGCGTTGTCGCCGATGCGGACGCCGGAGCTGCGGGTGCGCGCGCTGACAGGCGCGCCCTGGGGCTCCGGCTTGACGGGGCGGAGGTGGAGGCAGGGGGAGCCGCCGGACGAGGAGGAGGACCCCCCTGTCTCCATGCGCCTCGGGGTCCAGGAGCTTCCCCGACGGCGTGTGAAGGACGGGGGAGCGGGGTACTCGAGGCGCGGCGTGTTGCCGCCCTCGATGTACTCGAGGACGGCCTCCAACATGCGCCCGGGCACGCCCCACCACCGACGCCGGCCGACGGCGTTGAGCCTGCCGGAGGGCTTGACGCCGTTGGTGGCCTCGAGCTACTCGGCGTGACGGCGGCGGAAGTAAGGCTCCCAGAGCGGGTTGTCGGGGACGTACCGTGGCCCCTCCCTCGCCGCACGCGGCAGGGACGAGCGGATGCGTGCGATCTCCGCACGCCGCGCCGCGCCGGTGAGTATCGGGGGCACCGGCACGCCGCCGGCGCTGATCCTCCACGCCCCGGGTACCCGCATGTCCGGCAGGACCGGGTACTCGGCCTCGAAAAGGAGGCGAGCCTCGCTCTCGTGAAGATGGCGGCGGCCGAAGCCGTTCGCCGCCGTGCCGTCGCCTGGGAAGCGCTCGGCCATGGGTGCTGGAGACGGCGAGAGAGAGGAGAGGAAGGAACGACGACGGCGAGAGAGTACGAGTCGCCGAGTGCGTTGGGGCGCGTTTTATATAGGCCGAGGCGCCACCCGTGCGTGAGCCGCCGTGAGTACGCGTGGCGGGCGAGGGAGGGCGAGGGACGCGCGTCATCCGGTCTTCACTGCGCCGCCCGTGAGGCATCGATGGCGCAGGCTGACCGGCGCGGCAGCGCGGCAGCTTTGGCATTGATTCGCCGCGGGAAACGAGGCGATGAGGACGACGAAGGGGCGAGAAGAGGGTAGAGTCGCTGACGCGGCGGACCCGCGGCTGTTTCGCGCCAAAACAGTTCGCCCCGGCGCCCCCGGGCGCCCCCCAGCGCGCCGGGTTCGGTCTGGGTCCGCCGGCGCTGTTTTCGGCCCATGCCGGCGAAAATCGGGCTCCTGGGAGCGCAACTGGGCCGATTTTTCGGCGGCGGCGCAAAAAAACGCCTGAGGAGGCCTTCCTGGGGGCGTGGCTGGAGATGCCCTAAATGGAGATGATCCTAACATGCTGAAAAGATAGATTATAATGTTAATTGTTCAGGGGCAATAAAGTTTGAATGTAAACTGCCTTCGTTCGACGTAAATAGATATATGATATGATCATAATATGTCCATTACATGACAGGAAGACGTGGGGAGGTACAAAAGCATGTGATTTGCATCTAATCTGGAGTAGCATAACAGAGGAATTCATGCATTTATACATAGTGCTATATAGTTGCAAGATCAAGCTGCGTGTATGACAAAAGCGACGGGTCTTGAATCTAGCAAGGTTCAATGCAACGTAGACTCGGAGAATGGCTTATTCCATCATGTTGTTGTAATGATGGAAGCCTGAAAAACATATGAAATTGTGAACAATAATATGTGATGTTGTTTGAGACGGTTCTAGGAGATGATGTATGTCTACCTGCAATAGGGTGTGTGGCGCTCTATTTTCCAGGGAATAGTGCGCGACGTGCGGTCCTCATCTTCTTGTTACTTTTAGAAGGTAGACGATAGATGCTGACAATGAGTAATTGTGTAGTTAGGACACAAAAGCCACAGCTGGGTTGTATGTGAAGACAGCGATAAGAAGATGGAATGGAGAGCACCTATTATTTTTTGCTGTGACTGGGATTGACGCACTTTCTTCTTCACTGGTATCCTGGGGGCAAGCAACTTATAAGAGAAACGAGCGTGAAGTACGTGCTACCACACGATAATGAAGATACTTTGGCGTGCGGTTTTACCTCGGACAACATGATTTGGTAATTGGCCCGTGAAGTATTCTTGTACGTAGAAGGTAGCACATCAGCTTCTTGTTTAGGCTTAGGTTGGGGACCCTGGTTGATTGCGGTCAGCGAAGAGAGTTGGTTATGCAGGGCGCTGGCCTGATTGTAGAGCGTCGACGACCAGAACTCCCCAGCCTGAAGTTTTCTTTTGCATTTTTTCAGCTCCGCGAAATTTGCATCATCTACCGTGATTATGCCTGTTTTCTGCAGGTATCCAAGGGCGGCAACACATGTAGATTCAATGCTTGGTCCATGAAATTCCTTTGTTGTGCTTGACAGGCTTTTGCTGTGCGGGGGCAGGTCAATAGAGACAGAGATGCCCACATCGTCACTGCCTATGTCCGCGAAAGTGAATGGATGGATTGTGCCACCAATTCTTTCAATTGCTTGTTCAAGAATGAATTGCTTGCTGATGGTGACACAGATAGGAGATTGCTTTGATTTAACAAAAGGTAGAACTTAATTGTCAGCCCGCAAAGGCTTATGAAATCGATGAATGAAGTGGAGAATGAGATGACAACAGCCTGGAACCAACCGGAGGAAAGCCCTTGACCAGCAGCTCATCATCTGTGGGCAGCTTGATGGACGAGGTTGTCGATGCAGAGGAGGGTTCATCCATGGCGGCGTCTGGACTGGAAGAACAGGGTCGTGGAAATGAGAGGGAAACAGATCTGAAAACACGGTATGCAAAGAGAGCTGGTATATAGTTAACCTAGCTGGTTGGGCCTCTTTTGATGGGCCGCCCCATCGTCCTTGTGGCTTGTGGGCTACCTGTGCATTGGGCTAGGTGCCTTGAGTGGCCTGTAAAATAGTTGATGCTATATGCTGTTAGTCAAAAAATGGCAATGGTGATAAGGTAAATTAGATGGGAATATAAGCGCCAATCAGTGTCAATGCGCATGATTAAACAGAAGCAGTGCCTCACATCACAGATGGCATAGCATTGATGCAAACCATACAACAGAGCATGTTCAAATTAAGGATTGCATGCATAGCTCAGAATAGCACGACGACAAATATAATTTACATAGTTAAGTTCGATAGGCTGGGAGTTAATCGAGCACATCCCTGGTACACACCATATAATTTACATAGATAAGTTGAGTGGGTTGGGGTAGTGCATAATAGAGTAGAGTAGTGTAGCACATGCCACATAGCTTACATAGATAATAAGTTCGGTAGGGAATTACATAGGAGAGCAACGATCGTAGCGCAGATGTAAGATGCACAAACCACGTAGTAGAAGATAGCAAGTTGATACCACCAAGCGATCCTCAAGAGGATTGCGTCGGCAAGTTGGCGATGCTGCATCAGAAGTGCTCCTCGGGCAAAGTGTCGAAGTCTGCAGAGCAATTACCTTCACTGTCAAAGATCTCCTCATCATCCAGCCAGCTTCTCATGTAGGGTGGATTCTCTAGTGGCACGGGCTCGGGGTCTACTGAACAGTTGTCTTCCTCATCAGTAAAGCCTGACTTTGGGTCATATGGATATGTCCCAATGGACTGCAGGTACTCAACAGCAAGGATGGTGTTCTGCTCAAGGTACTCACATATGTGCTGAGCATTCTGGAGAGTCGTATTGAGCTCAATGTCTGCCTGCGTTGATCCAGGGGACATGCCCTCGTCAATCAGACGCTGAAGTTGGATGGTTGCTGAAAATCCAGTATCCAGTGAGTTATCCCAGCCTTTGCTGAGCTTCTTTATTATATCTTGTTTCTCACCAAGCTGCTTCAGTAGTGTTTGATTGACATTTTTGATGGATTCAATGACATCATCTCTTTCAGCCACCTTCTCCATCATGTCTTTGTTTGTCTTCATAATGGAGTCAAGAGTGTTGTTCTTCTCTTCCAGTTGCTGCGCCAGAGATGTATTGACCTTTTTCAGTGTTTCGATACTGCGATCCTTTTCTTTCAGACGCTCACGCAGTGACTCGTTATTAAGCCTAGCAGATTGAAGTTTGCTATAGTTATAATCACCTGGGACCACACTGTGTTCCTGCTCCATGAATTCCATGGCTTTATGCGCAACATGATTCTGCGCTTCTTCCAGATCAGTGAAAGCAGAGGTTGAAATATATGTCTGACTAACAGGACGCTCCAGTTCACTGGCAATTGGATGGAAGGCGATAGTGACTTCAAGGCACCCGCGATGAACTGCACGTGCAGAGTAGGCGGCCGCTGGAAGGCCGACTTTGTCAAACATAGCATCCAGGATGACTTTGGAAGGAAGGTCCACAGGGTTCATGTTGAAACCTGGTCCAAAAATAATAGTGTAGTAAGAGTGTATGACATGGGAAACAACACTTATTTTTAAAATGGAAGAGTAAGCAAGCAAGCCAATGCTTTGGATGCAATCGAACATATGATTCTTATTCATTGTCTGTTGTAGTTTGTGAGAAAGAGAAATCAACGCATGCAGTAAATTCAGCGAGGCAACAGGTATGTACTTTATAAAATGTAGTTAGGTTCGAGGCTGTGCTTGGAAGAGGAGTACTAACAAAACAAGATGGAGAATGAGATACCTTCTTTGGAAGGGCAATGGATTATAAATGCTTTATTTGTAATTTTGTATGCATAAATGAAGTGAGAGCTAGGATCTCATTCAGCAGAGGGCTTGGATTGGAATAAAATGCAAGTACGGTTAATTTAGTCCTCACAGTATTCTTAACCATGCAAAAGGGCCGGTGATTATACTATTTCTACAAGACGATGTGGTTCAGTAATGATGAAAGGACAGGGGATAAACAAATAATATTTAAATGTGGGTATGCATATGGCATTGCAAATTTGTGTCTTTATTTATAGGATCTGTTTTTTTATCTAGGTGCATGTCTGTTCGCATCAAGTTCAGGGCCATTAACTCACACCTATCTATTGTAAGCAGGGTTAGATTTTAGAAATTACCTTCTGATAAGAACCGAGCGTTGGCGAATGATTTAGCTGGCCTAGAGTTCTCAGAGGCGGCGAATCGAAGGGAAGAGCTCAGGCTGCAAGACGGGGAGGAACAACACTTAGGAAACCTAGCAAACCCATGTCCATAGACGAACCAGATCGAAATACAACGGCGGGAGGAGAAATACCTGCCGTAAAGATCAATCGTAGCTAGATGTGCTCTTCTTCATCTCGCACCGCTCGTTGATTTGAGCAGTAGCGTGGATCTAGGTATGCGTCTGAGGGGAACTGCGAGGAGAGAAGCAGGGGAGTGAAGTGGAGGAAGGGGATCAGAGCGAGTGGTTGGATGCGTATGTGAGACGGTGAGTGAATAGAATCACCTCCCGCACCGATGACGAACAGTAGAAGCCGCCGCTCCAGCCAAGGAGGGAGGCCGCACGTGTCCTTTTCTGGTGATGGTGATCTAACCGGTGGTCTAGTGATCGTCCGGTTCTTTTGTACCAGGACTCCTACCCATCCACTGGGATACGGTGGGCCCAGTCGAGAGAAGCCCACCGGGCAGCGAGAGTGATTTAACACAATAGCACATAACACGTAGGAAAAAGGAAAATGCCATCATCGCTAATATGCTGTATCTATCCTTCTGATCTAAGATGCTTTTGGGATGGGCCGACGATAACCAACTGCGATGGAGAAGGAGATATTTTTAAAGGAATGTAATTTAATAGAGAGAGTTAGCCCAGCACACCCAGGATAGAATAAGGCAGTTATATAGGCGCATGTACTAATTAAGTTCAACACCAAATCACCGGGATTACAGCACGTGAACCAAAAGGACAATAGGTAAATTGTCTTCATAGTTGGTCGTTTAAATTCTAAAGGTCGAGGATGTGGGCATCCGAGTCACCATCGTTTTGTTCCTCTGGATAACCAAATGCAACCCTGAGGAGCTGAAGAGCGTCATGTGAAAGCTTGCTCAGCCGAGCAACAGCACGCTCAACTTCTGAAATCTTCCTAGCCAACTCAACGGCTAGCGCGGGCCCAGCTGGAAGTGACTCAGATACAACCAAGGAAGATATCCGATCACAGATTGAAAAGACAGCACCTATGTAGTTACCAGTGGTCATTGCTAGCCCTTTGATCGTTTCATCTTTCTCAACTAGTAGGTCAGTAAGCTGTAAGTTGGCCTCCTCTGATCTTTTCAATTCAATATAGTTGTAGTCTTGCAAAACCTTGCTTTGGTTATCTTCCATATAGTGTATTGCCTTTTGAGAAACTACATCTATTGTGTTCTGCAAGTTATGCAGGGGAGAGCTCGAGAGCTGGACCGGTGTAGGCGGGTGTCGCAGATGCTCTTTCGAGGGATAAAATGTAACATCAGTCACAAACTGGCCCCTTCGATGTGTCTGAGAGTGATAGCGCGGTGCTGGAAGGTCGAGCTTATCTAATATACCTCCGAGTAGATATGTACCCGAAATCTCAACGATCTCCATATCATCATCTATGAAAAAGAGAAATTAAGTGGGTGAGGATGAAGCTATGATAATTCTGTCAGGCAAAGGACATGCATAATTAAATAGGCTGAGCATAGGAAGCATGGTAGAGATCAAGCACAAATGACAGTGTAAAAAATGGTACATAACAGTAAATACGAAACGAGGGAATCACTGCCTTCATCTCATTAAACGATAAAGGGCATGTTCGATAGAGCCTAGTTTAACCTAGATGGTGACAGCACATAAACAAAAGCGGGCACATCCTATGCACAGAATTAGAAGATATTTCCACGGATAATGCAGCTGGTGATATCCTGGGGTAAAGGATATTCATCATCACATTCTTCTTTGCAGCGCCTTTGCGAGACGGCCGCTCCTGTATTCAACTACATCTGGGAGATCTCCAAAAGGGAGGTTCATCGCAGCCGCATTTCGCATTTGTTCAGAAAAGTAGTACATATATCTGGTAGATAGATGCCAACCTCTGCTAAGCTTCTTGCCTTTGATATCTGATTCTTTGATCCGATTTTCAAGAAAGGCGATACGATTTTCCTGGCACTTTGTTTTTGCATAGTTTATGTCTCTGACAACCGTGTTGGTCATAGTCTCTATGTATCTGACTGCTTTGATAGCAGCGCTATCTTCGGCAGTGACCTCGTCTATGCAATACTCTCCTGGCACAGACACGTCGACAATTGAGCCTCCAGGATCCAGACCAGAAGTGCTGAAGTTAACTGTAACGCGAACCTTACTATCCTCATGGATAGCATTCTCGTACTGGGGTGGGCCTAGGCCAAGGTTTGCAAGGAGCATCTCAAGTATCACCTTGTGTGGGATTTTGAACACCCTTGTAGCATCCTGCAGTACGACAGGATGTGAATTACCAACGGATGAATAGCAGGACACTATTATATGTATAGGAATGATTTTAAGAATATCAAGGCGGTCAATATATGGTTCGATTTACTAAATCAAGAAAACTATATAACACTTAATCAGCCAAGAAGGAAAGGACAGAGCAGGTGCATCGAACTGTGTGTAACCTTTCATAGGTAGCATACCTAACTATAGTCTAAAAGGTCTGATCCATCAAAATTCATGGATTTTTGTTTAATCAAACTGCCTATCTACACAAATCCAATTTCTTACTTCAGTTTCTTTTTCGTTTAGCCCAACCTGTGTCCAGGGTACATATCGTCGTTTACATATCTATCAAAGAGAAAATGTTTTGCCCCTACCATGGAAACTAAACAAAGGAAAGAGCATGGCCGGACCAACCTGGGCAAGCGCCCGCAGATTATTGTTGGTGGAGGCAGCCGATCTCGAAGAGCCATGATCTTGGGGCTCCTGGCCAGACATAGAAACTTGAAAGTGCAATCGGTGGATCTTGGAGATCAAGAAGACGAAAGCATGAACCGAACGGTAAAAGGAAGCAAGGTCATCTGCCAATCGAAGCGTGGTTGTACCTTCACAGAGAAGTCGAGGCAGGAAGGGGGAAGTGCAGGCGCAGACCAGAGGCTCGATGGCAGGCGGCGGCGGCGTGGCAAGAGGCCAGGGCAAAACGCAGTCGAGAAGGCGAACGAAATGACCGAGGTGTGACCTAGTTTGGATAAAGCAAAGAAGGAAATACAGCAAGCCTCTACTTACGGGTCTGGCGAATGGAAGCCCAAAAGAATTTAAATGGGCTGCATGCCTATTCACTGCGTCAGGCGTCTCTGCATGTTAAATCAGCCTATCCCGTGCGGCCGAATACCTATTGGGCCAGGCCATGAACGAGGCTGAGTGTTTCAATTTCTTTAATTAATTTTCTATTACTTTTGCTCTTCGCTTTTTGTTGATTTTATGTATCTTCTTTCTCAGGAGTAACTCGTCATTTAAGAAGGTTAAAAATATTAACAAAACTGGACGATGTAAAAGAAGCGGTCATTATGGCAAGAGAGGGCACATGTTTTAAATGAGAATAAACATTTTATTTAATTTGACGAACAAATTTATACGAGCATTTTTTAACAACGAGTAACAACTTTTAATATTTGATGAATAAAATTTGAGAGTGATGAACATTTTTTCAACTCGCTAACCAAGATTTGCATTCTAGATTTGGCTTGATACTAAATTCATGTGTAACCGAAGTAAAAATGTTATTTTGTGAGCATCGCCCCTCCATGGGAAAATCAATAGCACCTGCCAGTACAACAGAAACCAAGGCTGGAGGCGTGGTCTAAACTGTTATAACCTCATGAAAATCCACTTGCAACGAAGAATGCAATGGCAAAACAAATGGAAAGGCATGGTATAAATTGCTTATAACCGATCACATCAGTAGTAGACAATATAACGGTCGCATCACAAACCTACAATTTAGATGAGCATCAACATAGCATGAGGACAAGCAGACGTACATTTAGGAAAATAGACTGATCAGCTAGCCAACTGGAATGTGCAAAAACGTCTTATCTTATCGTCTTTTTGAGAGTAGCCTGAGCCTAAGGCAAAAGATAACAAAGGCGTAGCTAATATAACATGGTCCATACATATTGGTGTATCTACATTCATCGTACTAAAAAGGTTTAGGCCAAAAGACCAAGAGGGTAGTTAGCAGGGCAGAGATCAACTGCAGGGAATATCTACATCAATTTCATGAGCAGTTGCACGATGGTGTGGCTTCACGACGGGGTAAGCAGATCCATGACAGAGAGGTTGGTCTTCAGAGCCTCGAATGACTCAATAGCATCGACATGAAACGCCGGCCACCTTCCAAAGAAACCGTCAGACGACACGAACATGAAACGTGCATTTCATGCCAAGCAAGCCTAAAAGTCCAGGAGGGGTTTTCCTGAGCATCGAGGCCGCCACATGAACATTGCGAATAGCAGGGTCATGACACATGTTATTGCGAATGACCTGACCAGCAGATCGACCGACAATCTGTTGCCCTTTCGATCCAAACAATTCAAACTCGGCTTCTCCGCTTCGGTCTTTTGCAAGGACAAATAATGTGTACCTGGTCATTAGCAAACAAACTATAAGAGAAGCAAAAGAAATACTATGAACCAATGTAAATACGAGTTCTTTTTACCCTATTGTTGCACTGGTAGATGAACAACCATGGCGCCCACATGTATATACATCAGGCTGAGTGAGCGACGTCGCAGCTGGCATGGACATATAGTGGCAGGACGTACAGAAGGTGGCCCACCATTTTTTCAAATGCGAAACCCTTGTAATTATCACATTGCATCGAAACGTGCCTGCCTATGATGCAAAGGAAGGCGGTGTATTAGTAGCATTCTTGCAAATGCATAAATCATAAACACTATATAGAAAGACAGTTAATACTATCAGGGACTACATTGTTACCTCCTTGTGATATAGATTAATGTTCATGAGGTGGGTTAATAATGCTGTAGGAAGGACATCAGCATGTTGGGCCTGGAGGATAATGCTAGACGGCGCAGGAAGGCGCTCAATTGCTGGGAATGAGGGTGGGAGCCTGACAAACAAAGACGACATAGTACATAAGTATAAGCCAGAAAGAAGAAATGTCATATGAATAGCCCAACACTCCTTACCTGCTCCTAAATAAATTTATATCTGGTATGTCATGGTTGACATACCATTTGCAGGCACATCCTCCAGACAACTCTTTAGATCCTAGCTTATGGCAAACGTCACAATTGTCAAACACACAAAGACAATAAGAAAGAAGTGCACCAATCCATCAGTCTGTTTCTTAGCGAACCTTCATTAACAAAAACGGTGGCGCCAACAAAGATAACTACAGCTGGTTCTGTTTGGCCCATGAAATGAACACTTTCTCCGTTAAACCGAATAGCTCTTTCACCCCAGAGGGTTATCCCAAGCTCGTTGCCACTAAAATAATATGAGAACAGAAGGGTACCGATAGGATGAGCTGCTATGAAAAATGGCCAGTAGAAAAATAAAACAATACATGAAGATAAGAAACCAGAACACATACTTATGATCAGATAGGAGTACACGTCGCTTAAATACTTGTCTAAGTGTGTGAGGCACCCGAATAGCTCTGGCAGGAGAGATTGCCATGATGACTCCGATAACATCTACATGAGCAAATGCGAACCTACTATTTAACAGACAACATTTTTTGCAGAATAATGGATTGTAGAACATAAGAAGAACCACTGGTGTAATTTCCATCGCCTATGTAGTTCTGAGGAGTATCATTTGTAGGGGGCAGCTCGTTAATTGGAGTCAAGTGGAACGTCCACTCTGGGAACTCGTTGTTTAGGTGGAAACAATTCTTTATGACTGTAAATTGTGTAAACCTGATCATCAACGGTGCGTCGACGGGGTTCAAAATGATTGGCCGAGGAAGCACGGCAAATCGACTAAATTCATACACCACGCCCTCATGTAGCATGTTAATATGAGCGGCAAGAATATCCATTGGGACAGTTGCGTAACCATGGTTACCCTACAAAAGTAACGCATTATCCTAAACAGACAGCAGCGCCGAGCATCAGGAATATACTTCTAAATAGCTTTAATTTGTACCTGAGCATCCAGAAGAACCATGTGCACAACTTTGACAGGTCCATTCTCCAAACCACCACGGTAATGCCATAGGCGTGACAGACGGACACAGACAGATTGTTCGCCCCAGCCGGCGTGCAGGTCAGACAGAGCAACACAAGCCATCTGACAAGAACGGCACCAAGATAACCGTTGTTAGATTCCAGATGCGATAAGAATAAGGCAAGGAACATGTGGGTACTCTAGATCGATACAATCAAAATCAAAAAGACGTGCAAGGAGATTTTTGAAGGCACGCAGAAGCTTAGGAACACGTAATGGCACGTCGAGGAAAGCAATGACAAGGCCTGGACATTGGGAGTATGGGGTGGCACGCCATTACATCAGGAGAGGAGAATGGAAGCAAGAAGAATCTTACCAGAAGGATGAGAAGGCGAAACCCTAGATGTGCCACCGACCGGAGGGGGAAAAACCAAGCTGGAAACCTAACGGAGCAGACGGGCAGTATATGCAGACCGATATACAGGTGGGCCAAATCAGAAGCCCATGAGAGGGTTAAAGCTTCGTATGGTTCTCATGGAAAAAACAACAACGTAATAGCAAGCAGGTCGTTGATGCATCGGCCACGGTTTTATAATATCATGATGGAAATTCAAAAGAGAAAACAGATACTATCATATGGATGAATGCAGCTAGTTCACTTACTCAAACTAAATAGGTAGGTCGAAAATTCAGACTCGGCAGTACATGAGAAGTTTATATAGCTCTGAACCTGGCCATGGTTCAGACCGATTACAGCCCTGCCTATATAGTGGTGCAATTGCTTGGAAGCAAAAGCTAATACAAGGTACCTTGCATAAGCAGAGGTCCTCCAGGAGGGGTATGAACCAGAGGGGCTATGAGGATGTACCAAACATGATACACATGATAACACAGAGTGCTTACTTTGCCAAATAATTTATCAGGATAACCTGTTAACACCAGAATCGAGCAAGACATAAGAAACAACCCACACGGGAGCCAAGAGATAAAGCTTACACAAATTAAAATAAGAAAGACAACACGGGCATAGATTAGGTTCAACGATTCATAAACATCTGGAGTACAAAGCAGAGCCACGACGATGTGATCAGAGTGTATCAATCGCCTTTTGATTTACAAAGGTAATAATCCTGACACAAGTACTTCTGCCCTCCACACACAGATATTGCCATGACCGAAACTGGAACAACAGGGCCAAAAGTACTTCACAGGGCATGTCCAGCCACTCGCCTTCCCATTTCACCTCAGGCGCCGAGTCCAGGGCATGCACAGATGCATTGATCATGTATCCTGGACAGATGCAACGGACAAGTAATAAGCACAAGACATCATACATATGTAAACCTGGAAATGAAATTGTAGAGAGTTAGCCAAGTCATCCAAACCTGTCAAAAAGACGGTTTCTAGCCAGGTAGCATGACAGTCCGGATGGACAGCAACATGACTGATCGCAGTCATTGTCACCCATAAGCAACCAAGTGATGTGGTGTTAAGTGCCTGCGAGCGGTAGCTCAAGCAGGGGAATCGCTCGTACAAGCATACCGGTAAGGAACCACCAATTTACAATGACACTACCCAAAAGCGTTGGATCTCCAAAAGTTGCGTTGCCTCCTGGAACAACAGCCAGAAAAATAGGAAACCATCGATGAGAACAGTCAGTGTAAACGCGGGTCACAAGACACCTAAAATGAAATCGTGAAAAAGAATGCTATGTGCTTACCCAGGCGGTATTCCTACTTCTTTTTCCCCCGCTTGCTCGGGTTGCCTCGAGCATCAGCAGGCACAGACAGGCGAGGCCTGAAAACAGCAAGGCAAATTAAATCGTTTTGCAATGGAAGCAAAATGCCCGGACACAAGTAAAGAAAGAGAGCTTACTTCTTTGCCCAGAAGCCTGATCAGGTACTGGCAGGGCATCTGTCTCGGTGGAACCAGCAAGCAGGGGTGATCTCTCCTGCTCAGTGACAGACCTGCTGCCCTGTGAGAGGAAAGATGTACACATAAATAAGTATAGATCGGCAAGAGATATTTGCAAAGATAGATGATGGGGAAATTACCAAGCCGTCGCAGTCCTCATCATCAAGAGGATTGTCAACTGGATCAGATATCACAGGGGCAGCCGAGACAGGCGTATTGTCCTTGAAAAGTCCCTGTTGAGCCTTTGATTTAACCTGAGATGCCACACCGCTGTAAAAGATAGAGAAAATGTATGAAACACAAAGGTGCATCACCAGCACAAAAGGAAAATGTTAAATTGAGTGTAACTGCACTGACCTAGCCACACATGGCTTCGTCACAGAAGGCAGGGATGACAAAGCAGAAAGCAGAGCCTGGCTCTTATCGAAAAGGGAAAAACTGATCAAATGACTGGGCAAAGCAAAGAAACAGAGCAAATAACCAATCTATAAGAGCAAACGCGATAAGAATGGAGTTGAACCTCAGGGGTGTTGACAACCGAAAGTGGGGGCGTGGAACTGCCAGGGGGTAGACTGTTGGATGATGCACATGGCGCTGTTAAAGGAGGAGGACTCTCATTTGGCAAAGATCCCGAGCTAGTTGCTCCAGTTGTTACACTTGAAGCTCGATACGCTACTGAAGACTGTGGCTGCTTTCCTAGAGGCGTGTCAATCCTAAGCACCTGGAATGACAGCTCATCATCATCACTGGTGAAACACTTGCTTGATATGGAGACAACGAAATGGAATTTCCTTGAGATAACAGCAGAGAGCTCTCGTGGTGTGACAGGGTCTCCGCGGGCAGACTGGACAATCTCTAGAAGCGGGGCAATAGGTGATCGCCCATGGCGTAAAAGACTTACAAGTGGTGCTCCAACCAGCTCCCTTCCCACTCTGTCAAAGAAGATAAACTCAGCCTCGCCAGGCTCATTGACCTCTGCATCATCATCTCTTGCAACATAACAAATCCGGTACCTTCAAGACAAGGCAAAGATGTATCTCAATAAAAGCAACAAACCAAAACAAATAGCTCACATGGTAGTAGGCACGGTTCTCCAAACAGATAGTTACCTTGGTATTGCATCTATTCCAGCACAAGCTGGATCTGAGCATCTGTAGGCAGTACCATCTGGAAGGGAAGACTTGTGACAGGTAGTGCATGAAGAGAACCACCAACGTTGAGAAGGATTAAGTCTGCTGAGAACAGTCGTGCAAAAGAACCGGGCATCCTATAACCAAAGCAGGGAAATGTGTTAGATAAAAACAGTCGAAGAACAATCGGTTCTCAACGGAAAGACCAGTATGGTAAATTAATTACCCAGTTATCAAACATATCCAGATTAGCCAGTTCTCGAACCGTTTTTGTCTCTAAGTTAACCTGCACATCCACTTCAGCAGCTGTCTGTCCAGGTAAATTGATATGCTGAATAGCAGTGAAATTGTCACGGAGCCTACAGGTCAACGACAAACAAGAATCATGTTCTAAAACATAGATGACCCACATCACTGGTCATTCGAAGTTGGTCAAGAAGATTGGGCGAGCAGCGATCAGTAGGCATGCATACAGACAAATATTGGATGCAGAGGAAGGAACAAACTAAATCACCTGTTGCGGAAGTCAAGGATATCAGGAAGGTCTTCATTGATGTACCATCGGCAGGCAGCACTGCCGCTCACACCCCTGTGACCTATATTAAAGGAGGAGCCCACAATTGTTTGTATGATACTGAGAAACCAAAGTAGGTACCAAATATGAGATGTGACAACCTAGCTAAGCAAAATCAAGTATCCTCACCATCATAAGTCTTGACCAATGTACCAACAAGGATGACTATGACAGGGTCGGTGCTGTCGAGCTCCATCACCTCATCAGCTTCAAAATTCAGGGCTGCTTCTCCCCACAGTATGACCATGATCTGATGGCCCCTGCGTAAATTAAACCAATACGTGCTTAGGTACAGGGAACCATTTGCAAAATGTACATGCTTCTGAAGACACAGGAAACATCGGGATCATACGTGAGATCTTTCAAATGAATAACTCGTTTAGTGGAAGGCTCAGTCCGGCTTGCACTAACATACTAAACAGCCTCAGAAATTCCAGTAATCAAACCAATGACATCTAAGGAAGGAAAAGAGGTTATCGAAGATCCCCAACTAAACACAGAAGACAGAAGCTGATCATTTGTAGAATCACCTGTAAAGCGCTCAGGCATGTCTGCTGGCCTGGGGAGATGAGCTATTGGAGTAAGCGCATACGTACAGAAGGGGAACTCCACCTCCATTCCAGTCCTCTCCACAAGCTCAGTGCGCTTTGTAAACTTTATCATTGAATGACCTTCCACCGGTCTAAAAACGTATTTCCTTGGGAAAACCAGGAACTTTCGGATGTCATAGATCTTCCCCTCTTCAATACGATCGATAAAGCTATCAACGTTCTTCTCTGGGACCTCAGCGTACATGTGATTGCCCTATCAATCGAAGGAGCAGAGTATAAGTAACCATATAAACAAGGATATGTAAATGCCTGCGGACAACGACAACCATTAAAAAGGGGCGTGGACACTATACCTGTGCATCCGAAAGGACCATATCTGTATGCTTGATAGGGCCGTGGTCAGTTCCACCACGATGCTGCCACAACCTAGAGACGTAAACACGAATGTGCCAGTTGGTGGTACCCTGGCGAAGCTGAGACAAAGGGCTAAACTCCATCTGTAAAAAGGAAACAGTAGTTTGAAAGGAGTGAGCATCAAGGAAAGCATATATAAAGCCGAAAAAACAGCAACGGAGGGTATCAAATGGCACACATTCACAAACTGACAATGATATAGAAAAGAACCTTGCATGAAGAAAAAAAAATCATCTGCAAGATACAGCGATAGGGACGGACGGGATCACACGAGACATGTCCCAAGTCCTGGGTTACAGGACAGGCACACTCAAAACACAACATCGAGCAGGACAAGAGAACCTAAGGAAATGACCAAAAGCATATTCACACTGCAGGGCCAGCAAGTTTATCTGAAGCGTGGCAAAAGAGTATCACGACGAGTAAGGCAACGATATTAAATATGCACATGCAGTAGTGATTGCAGACATGCTAATCAGGCATAGTAGGAAAACATAAAGTGTTACAAACAGTCCGAACAAAAGCAAAGGCATATGTAACCACTACAGGATCAACGCGAGAAAGATCAAAAGGAACCAGCCGAGGCATAAACCTCGGGATAGACGATATTTCGAGTCTCAGACGCGTACTTCTCGTCTTTATCTTCTATAAGAAACTTAAGGGATTTCCTAGACGTGACGCGTGACACATCAACATAAAGCTGCCCATGAGTAAACACAGGCTGCTTCAGATATATTCCAACAGAAGATAAGGTCTAACCCTGACTTTTATTTATCGTCATCGCATAGCACAATCTAATAGGAAACTGTCGTCGCTTCAAGATGAAAGGCCATTTGGTTTTCTTCCCTGTCAATTCTATTCTGGGTATGTAGACAACGTTTCCTATATGAGAACTCGTCATAATAACAGCCTGAATCACACGATCAGCCAACTCTCTAACAATCAGGCGAGTCCCATTGCATAGGCCGTTGGCTTGACTCAAATTTCTAAGAAGCATGATAGGAACACCGGGTTTTAAGAATATTCTATGCTCAGGAAAATTTATCATAGAAACCGCGTTCAAAACCTCTGGAGGATAAAAAACATTGCTTTCTTTCACAGTATCAGCGGCTTCAAATATTGAGTCGCAACTTAAGTACTCTCGACCACTCTGCGGCACAAGAGACATCACATAAATATTAACCTTCTCAGCCACCTCATTGGTTGGGGTTAGAATAGCTCGCTCACGAAGGTACCCAGGTTTATCATAGTTTGCAAGAAAATTTGTATAAGTCGACGAAACTATGGCAGAAATGTTATCTCCGTCAGTATGAATCAAGAGGTCATCAGGTATTTTTATCCATGTGGTTTCAGATTCTCCTTCCCTTTTGGTTGTTGGGAGTTTTCCATTTCCAAGATCTAACACCCACTTACTAAACAATGCCACATCTTGCTGTAACACAGGATCCGCACCAGGCATTGAGAGACGCATATTGATGGACAAACGCAGGACCAAAACAGATTTCCAAATAGGAGAATTTGTTATGGTTGCATCGACAATCTCTGGTCTAGACCCACCTTCAATAACAGGCAATATTTGTCTAAAGTCACCTCCTAAGACGACAATTTCCCCCCAAATGGAACATCAGCAAGAAAAGGATCATCACAGGACAGAAGGTCACGCAAAGTTCGATCTAAGCACTCAAAGCATCTTCTGCTTGTCATAAGTGCTTCATCCCAGATGATCAAAGAGGTATCTCTTATAAGATTGGCCAAGTGCGTGCCTCTTTTGATATCACACAGGGTGGTCTGGTCTATTAAAATTGGTATTTTAAATCGAGAATGAGCAGTCCTACCACCCGCAAGTAACAAAGCCGCAGCACTCGAAGACGCAACAGTCAAAACAATTTTTTGTGTCCCCTGAGGAGAGAGATTATAGCATTCCACAGAAAAGTTTTCCCAGTGCCACCATACCCAGAAACGAAGAAAACACCAGAATTTTCTTGTAAAACACAGTCAACAATAGTCTGGTAAGCAGCTCGCTGATCAACATTAAGCATCCCATGCAAAACTATAGCTTCCTTTGCAAGTTTTTCAGAGTCATACGACAGTTCCTCATGGATCAACCTATTTTCGTAGAAAGTCATTTCAAAGGATGTTTTAGGAGGGAGATTAAAGTTGCTTATCTGAGCCCCATTTTTAACAAACACATCAGTCAGCTCCTCAAGCAGCAGGTCTCTAAGTTGGTCAATTGGCATTTCATATTCAAGATTACCCATGGCAAGCCTAACACGATGTTTAATATCATCAGCAAGCGTAACCCAGTACCGCTCAAAGAACAATTTCTCATCCCTAACCCCACAATGAATAAGCATAGTAACAAACAACTGTCGAAGGCTTGGCCCAAAACCCCAGATGGACGCTTCATGCACGATACAATTCTAGATCATCGCCCAGTAAACCTCTAGCTGCGCATGCCTCTTTGAAAGTACCGTAAACAACACCCTCAAAGGTTCTAAGGTCTTCGTAACTCGTTGCTCCTTTTACAATCATAAGAAGCATCCGCAAGTAATATAACTCGCCACCTGTTGGGTAAACATAGTAAATGCAGCCTATCTTTTGGCAGCCCTCTCTAACATGCCATGACCTATCAGCACTATCCCACGTAAATTTAGTAGGGAAATCATAGTACGTCAATCCTAAACCTTCCTCAAACTCTAAATTAGCTTTGAACCACTCAGTGAGTATTGTTTTTCTTAGGAAGTGAGAATTAGCTATTGGTTCTAGTTTTGCTTGGGCACTGTAACTAACAAAGTTCATATTTGGCAAATGAACAACCAAACGCTCAATAGAGGGAATCTTTCCGTGTATAATAAAACCATATATATGCCACAAACCACTATACTCGCATATATACCTACAGCTTCGATATTCTTTAATCTCATCCACTCCATCAGAGGCAGAAGCATGATCATCGTTGCTCTCAGCATTGGCTCTTTCCAAAACCACTTTTGAAAAATCTGGGCCTTTCGTGACATACTTAAATAGATATTTCATAACTTGTGTTTTGTTACACCACTCAACATTAATGTGCCCTTGAAACTTTTTAAGTAAGGTCATATTATAAGGAACAACATGTCTATTGTCAAGATAGTGACCATTTTTAAACACACGGTGCCTATACAAAGCGAATCCATTTTCATCTATGGTTGTCATATCTTGAAAACTCTTAGGGAAATGCTTAGAGCAGACACCTTTTTTCATACAAACACACTTATCATTCATGTCGCCACACGGGCCATGCATCATAAACTCAGAAACTAATGAATAGCCCAGTGGATCAACAAGAGGATCTGGGATCTCAGCACACACAAAGGAGTCAATGACATCTGCACTAACCTTTGAATGATCTCCCTTCAACCAAACAAGGATATGAGCATGTGGCAGTCCCCGTTTCTGGAACTCAACGCTGTATAGAACTGAAAAGCAAAAACAACATCAGGTCAAAAAACAGAGAAACACATATGAACTAAGCAGAAAATCTCAGAGAGCAGACCGACTGAAAGGGAAAAAGATAGTACCAGCCTTTATAGGACCGTAGGCACGCCCCGACTTAATCTCATCTAGATATTCATCAAGTTTCATGCTAAAAACCGTAACAACAATGTCAGCCCTGTCACGTGGCTTTTGTCCAGGTTCTAACAGTAAGGCCTCAGCGATCTCAAGCCACTTTGGATTACATGTAAAAGTAGTAAAAATATCAGGGGCACCATGCACTCGACAGATTGCAAGACCATCTTGGAAGTTCTCCTGAAAGTAACGTTTCCCACCAGTATGACTCGACGGGCAAATAGTTTTTTTCCCAACAAACCAGCCATTGACATAACCCTGGCCAACTGCATCTGTAACACCCTGCATATGCTCAGATCGAAAATCATCCTGGTGCCTAAGTATGTACCAAAGTCGCTGCTCATTAATGCAAGCACGACAGTCAACAACAATTTGTGAAGACAAAGACCCATAACATAAGTAAGGATTTGGCTGTTCCGGGCGATAATGACACGCATAACAGTAATAGTCCTGCATAGTAACTTTACCCCTGGTCTTTTCCCCGGCCCGCAATCCTTTATATGGAACATCAATTTGGAAACCTCTCTCACCATACGGGAACAATAGTGGATACTGCAATGGCATATAGGCTGGATGCAAAGAATTAATTTGCTGCAGCCCTTCAACCCTATCATGTATCATGGTATCTCGAGAAGATGCGTCTAAAGTAAAATCACCAACAACCAAGGTCGCCAGCTCATTAGCCGTGGGCAGGTTATACTGTGGACCATCACCTTCACCAGGCGCAATGATCCTAATAGCTATACGCTCAGCTGGATGCTCCTCTAACCTCTCTTTAGCCATCCTAAACTTCTTAACCAAAGAATTGTTCTGGTCAAGCATATCCTTTAAACCCTCCACAATAGAACGATCTAACTGTCCTGAGGAAGTACCATCTACATTGACTGCATTCATCCTATGATCCACTTCGTTAGCAGTGTCATAAATATACATCTCAGCGAATTTAGGCGACTCATCTTTTGATGGCAAAAGAGAACCAATACGGTGATGGACCTGACCACAAATCTTGTAAAGGTTAGGACCCCGCATACCCTCTAACGAACGATCAATGGTCGCCCCCATAGATGTAAATGCAAACATGCAGTTGTATTGTCGTATCTTAGTCAGGAATTGCTTGGAAACATGATCACCATCATAAGATAACAAGCGATTCAACAAAGCGGGTGGTTCCTTGAAGGGTTTAACAACGACTTTTCCACCTTTGCAACAAAGATTATAAACGATTTTACGTTGCACCCATGAAGAAGACGACTTGACCCTCTCCTCAAACCAAAAAGAGGCCTTACGATGCGGGTATTGATACTCGGGAGGACCATGGTAGGACCTGTCCTTATAGGACGCTACAGAAAATGCAATACTCAGAGGCCAGCCATCATAAGAAAAGGAGAAAGCACAATTATCAGGAACCTAACACCCAGTACCTTTGAGATTGTCAACAACCTCGGTAGGAAACCCGGTCCAATCAGCTGGCAACTCATCTGGTAACCCATCTATAAACCCAAGATCTACAGACGCATTTGTTGTGAGAAACAACACCCGAAACATACCAACCAAACAAAATAAATGTGCACCCAGGAACATGCAAACCAGCACCTGTAACACCATGGCGATGAAGGGTCCTAAGTAACTTACGCCTTTTTCGGTTTCTAGCCGACATGGCAGGAGTGAGAACGTGGAACCAGCCATCCCCTGGGAAACCGACAGAGCCAACACAAGTGAACACGTGCATACCAAACAAAACATAAACAAACAACCACACAAGACAACATACTCTTTCTCTTACGAACACCCAGAGCACCAACAGCAGGAGCATGTAACACACGGCGACGACGAGCCATCACCAACAATGAGAAAACATGAATGCAAGTACTGCATGTTGAGATAAAACAACAGCAAAGGCAGAAGATGTAAACACAGACAAATGCCAAAGAGGAGCAACCTAGACAGGATGATTAATCAAAGAACCCTCAATTAATGACAAAGCCGAATTGTTTATTACAGAGATCCCTAATAGAACACTACAATAATTCTGACATAGACTACCCACACTCTCCTAACCAGCCCCTATAACTCACGAACCGAACCAACCAACTGCGAATACAACAGCTGGAGCTGAACACTCGCATTTACACCAGCGGTGTTCCTCTGTCCACCTGAATGCACCAAAGGCCAGGTAGACCGAGCAAGCGCGCCTGCAAGCACCACAGCTGACTGCGCAACACCTTTATACGCTAGCATGCTCTCATAATTGTAATCCGCAATAACAAAGCCATAAACACCCTGTAAAAACCGGACCGCCTGATAAGCAGCCTGATCGTATAAAGAGGAGCAGCCGTCAAACGAACTGCCCCAGAAAAAATGTGTTTGGCACCGTACTACATCTTTCCTAACAAGAACATCGATCTCAACCCCTCCAAGTAGAGAACCATCAGATGCCACCTCTCGAACATATGAATGGAACGGCAGTCGACAGTAGCTCGCAACAGCCTCAAACAGAGGCACACAGGAAGAACGCAGGATAAACATGCCTGTAGTAATGACACATTAAGGAAAACCGAGAAAATACCGACGCACACCATACAAAGGGACAAACGCATGAGCATATATACTGAAGGAAATGAAAATTAATCTCATAACCAACAATAGGAAATCAATCCGGTTATAGCTTACCGTGCGAAGCAACCAACACCACCACCATGTTACAGGGCCTATCAACACGGCCGGCTCGAAGAAATAACCTCTAGACCGAAACAACCTGCAAAATAGAGAGTAGAAGATAGGCAAACCATCAACAAAGGCAACACCCAAATCAAAGAGGCAACATAACAAACATATATGAAAGTGAACCTAAAAAACACCTGGAAACACAATGCACTGAACCCATACCAAACACTCTTCCCAATCAGTGAGACGAGCCATACAACCTTCAACAGGCTGAACACAAACGACAATGACATAAAAGCAAGGCAGGACCAAGCCATACCAACCCCAAATCAATGATATGAGCTATACAATCCTGAACAGGGCTAAACAGAAACAACAGTGAACTAAACAATCCTCAGCAAGGCTCAACATAAACAACAATGAATTCAAACAAGGCAGGACCAAGTCATATTAACCCAGCCAGACCACACTACCCAACACAAGATCATGAAGATGCCATGCTTCTCCATTTTTTCAGAAGGCCATTGGACGAATCCACACAACAGGTTGATCCACATGGGACACATTCCAGCAGACAAACCCAAAAGGCACATGCCAGCATGAACCTATGCCTAAACAAACCCAAAAGGCACATGCCAACATACATCCATGGCTTCCTGAACACAACCCCACATACAAAACAACAAACTCTTTAGTGATCTAGCTAGACCTCGCCAAATCCATGGACATGAAACAAACAAAAATCCCCTACAGAGGAACTAACCAAGGGACCCAGCAAAGCTAAAGATAAGTAAGTCTAAAGCAGATCTTCCCCCAACCCCCTGATAAGTAAAAGGGCAGGTACCTGACAAAATTCGAAAGGAAACAAAAGTTGGTAGAAAACCACCAACAAACAAATCCTATGAACCCAGACAAAGCCAAGCACCTAATGGAGTGGTAAAAACAAAATTCCATTCACCAGGAACCTATCCAGAGTGGCAAGATCCAAAAAAGCAGTAAAAGACACACACCTGTCACCTATCACCAGGCAAACAAGACAAAAGCAAGAACAACTAAAATCCACTCAGAGACAAAGACCACACTGCACACGAACAGCACACGAACACACCCGACCGACAGGCGTGCCACAACGAGCCAACCAGCACACGCACACATATGCACAAGAGTCAAACAAGACGCAAAAAAGGCCTATCAACAAAGAGAAAGGGAAAGTGCAATGGACCTGCAGATCCTTGGAGCAAGACACGAAGACCAGCACGCAAACAAGGACGAGCAGGTTCGCTGACCAAGCAGGAGCAACTGCAAAGAACATTGCAGCCGTCAGAAACGTCAAAAGCCCATCTCGGCTGAAGAAGACCACATGGCTCGGGACAAAAGCAAAATTTACCCGAAGGTCGAAGAACGGTGCAGCGGATCCAGGCCCAGCGAAGAGAACAGTGGATCTGCAACCAACACACACCCCAGATCCAAAACTGGTCATACACGATAGATCGAGCGGAGAAAAGAGGAGAGAACCGAGAGGAGAACCACCTTAGCCGGCGTCACCGCAGCGCGCCGCCATCGGAGCCCGTCGGCGACCAACCCCGCAGATCGAAGAACGGTGCAGCAGACCCAGGCCCAACGAAGAGGAGAACAGCGGATCTGCAACCAACACACACCCCAGATCCAAAACCGGTCATACATGATAGATCGAGCGGAGAAAAGAGGAGAGAACCGAGAGGAGAACCACCTTAGCCGGCGTCACCGCAGCGCGCCGCCATCGGAGCCCGTCGGCGACCAACCAGCGACGAGTCGCAGACCAGAGCGCAGGAGCACGGAGAGGAGTGAGCACCGAGTCGAAACAAAATGAAAGGAGGACAGGAGGAGAAGAGGCAGGCGACGACGCAAGATAAAGGAGACGGCCCACCCACCACGTCCACGCCGCCGAATAGTGCCGAACCGCTTGAACGAATCACAAACGGCCAACTCGACCGGCGGGGCACACCCCGTACCTGCCGACGAACGATGGCCGAGCACTTCGACGAGCCCCCCCACCCCCGCGGCTCCCTCCCCCCGACGCGTGAAGCGCCCGCACCCACCCACACCCAAACATGCACCCAAAGAGAGGAAAGCCACCCACGTTGGCGCTTCTGGTCCCACCTGTAAACGAGAGGGGCGAACGGGAGGAGCACCACACCGCGGCTCCCTTCCCCCGACGCGTGAAGCACCCGCACCCACCCACACCGAAACATGCACCCAACGAGAGGACAGGCACACTTCTGGCCCCACCTGTAAACGAGAGGGGCGAACGGGAGGAGCACCACACCGAATCTCAATTCTGGAGCCAACAAACGGACAGGATCATGACGCGTCATCTTGGACCCACATATCGGACGGTCAGCATTCAGATCGATCTGGGAAGCCCCCTATTCCGGGACGCGGAGTAACTGCACACGAGCTCAGATGAGCTGGATATCAGCGTCGTTGGTTAATCCCTCTGGATCTGGGCCATTATTTTATACACGCGCCTGTGGTTTTCCAGGAAATGCACACTGTGGCAAAATACGTACGCTTCGGCGGTGGGTAGTGGGCCATGTTGACGGAGTAGAATAGGCAGATTTAACGCGAAAGTGAGGTGAGAGGCGGATCGGAATCGCGCACCCCGTCTGAGCCGCGGCTCGGATAGTTCACTTTCCGTTCGCTGGCTGCTGGGACGAATTCATTGCAGGGGCAAGCGCCTCCTCCACCCCCAAGTGCGATTTGGTTGGTGAACACTTCGAGAGACAGCCATGGAGCGCCGACGGCGAGGGACAATGGAGTTTTTGATGCAACCAATCGACAGGTACGTGGATCTGTGCTTTTCCGACAATCTCATCTCGGTTTGTAGGCGAATGGCTCAGCTGATTGACGGACAGAGTTTCCAATTTTTTTTGATCCACTCTTATTGAGGAAGTAGGGGAGAGCTTGGTGCCGCCCCCTCTAGCTGTGAATGGCGGCATGCGGGCGGAGCTGGAGGTGATGCAGTAGCATCCGGCGGTGGCCAGCAGCGAAGCACAGATCGTCGTGGCGGCGTCCAGAAGACCAGAAGGGAGAGCTCACCTCCGACCAGGAGCTGTCAATGGGCAAGATGAATCCGCAAGCGCCCGGGTGGAATAAGCGGTAGGTGTAAAACTACTTGATTCCATCATCAGTGTTCGAATTTGTGGGAAAACTATAGACATGACTGACAAATCGTGAAAAGGGAGCGAGTTGCTTTGGGTGTTGCGTGCTTACTGCATTAAAATATTTGATGCGAACAGTCAATTGGTCAGATGGACCCAAAAGCTCTAGGATGAATGCGAAGGTATGCTCTTAATCAGCTATGGAGTTTGTAGAACTCAAAATGCAATTGTCATTACAGGGGGGCTAGCATAATACTTGTAGCTGTTCATCTTAGAATTTGGTTTACCCGGGGACGAGCAGCTAGCCTAGAAACTTTCTGAAATAGTTAAAATGCGGATAGGTACAATTTATAAACTGTGATGAACATATGAACCTTCATGAACTAAGGCTGTAAATGTCGTTAGAAAGGGGATGGCATAGATAATGCAGCTGGAAAATAAATTGTACTACCGCACTTCAAAAATTATGAGGTTGCGCAGGTCTGCAATTTAGGTTACACATCCAGTATCCATGTCCCTGAATTAAAATACATAATTATATTAACATTGGTTTGTTGCTATGAGTAATGGAGTTAGTGTGGGCTGGAGTACCAATTTGACAGAATGTGGCAAGCTGTCCATAATTTGGTATTTGTTTTCTGTTTCTTGATGCATTGGGACTACTCATCAAGTCATCATATATAATACAACCGAATGATGTTTTGTAGTTATTGTTACACTACAACAGGATTGGTACACTGATAAAGAACTTAGAAAAACGTTGGCTGCAATGCAGCAGTAGAGTTTTTAATTCTATGAAAGCTTACTTTGCCGGCAGTTTTAAAGGTCAGTTTCTCTATTTGAACATGTACCTTCCATTGAGTACAGACTAGAAACCCTATTCTATATAAGGTTGAGACAGACAGTTTTTAATGCAATTGATTGGTCTAATTGACCACTTTAAAATAGTGTGCTTGAGTGGTCTAGCTCAAATTGCATTTTCAGAATGGATTGCTGTAGGCAACTGTGGTTAATAGACATGTGAAGCATAGGTAGATGTAACGTGTTAATTAACACTTGGAATGGTTTTCATAATTGAATGTATAATTCAATTGGGTGAAACCATTGTAAACTGGACATCTGACAACTAGAGGCAGCTTCTGTATTATGACGGCATATTAAGTATGTTGTGTCCGTCTTGAATTTCTTACTGTTAGCCTCCAGCCTGGTGTTTCAAGCAAATATGTTGAAATTGTACTTCTGAAGTGGAGACACTGTGACTTGAAATAACAAATGCGATTGGATTATCCATCTTGTAAAAGCAATTAAGTTTGGTTTTAGTTTACTGAATATAAAACATTGAAACCCCTTTGAAGTAAAAAAATGGAAAATAGCAGGAATCATAGAATTAATTACAAAAAAGATGTTCTGTGTCATGTGGTTGTGTGGAAAACGGTTTACATACTGTTTACATGGAAAATGATAGATCTGATGAACAAAGCGGGGCAATCTGAAGCACTGCATAAAAGCTAGGTGGAGTTGATTACATATTTTTCGCAATCAGTGGTCACATGTCTACCCCGAGGTGCCTGATTTCATGATCTCGGAGGTGCAGTTCTGACAAGTTAGAGGTGATCGCGAAGGTAGTTGGATCCTGAAGATGCAACTCTTGAGGACGACCCCTAGGTTATATTTTGATACTTCGAGCCGGTGATAGCTGTCATGCCAGATGCTGCTATGGCAGTCCCCAAATTCCTGATGTGTGTTCAGCGATAGTTACATGCATGTAAAGCAAAACTTATACTTTGGTCTGGACGTGACCTGTTTAACTTGCACCCCACATAGCTGGTGTGGAAGTTCTTTTGCTCACGGCGAGCTTACATAGTGATTGCTAAATGTATGAAGACATGTCTTTATAACATGTCTAACATTTTCAATTGAAGGTGTGGATGGTGAGAGGAGAGTTCATATTCTGCGAAGAGAGTTTGTATGATGGTGGTTAGATTTTATTTTTACTGCTATGATGTTAGAATTTGAATGATGTCCTTTCATTGCCGTATATTAACACCATAGCATGGTAAGAGGGATAGTTTTCTTCAAGATTGTGGTAAGTTACGTGGTAAGAATTTTGAGTCTGAAGAAGAGATGCGATACAAGCATGAGGACAACGCTAACATCATCCTGGAAGGATTGCGTCGATGCATATACATGCTAACATCACTGGATGGCATGTTCCAGCGCAAGGATGGAGGGTGATCTATAATGTGAACATGCATCCAAGTTGCGAAATGTGAGTGTTGTGGTCGGTTGCACTGTCAAATTACTCATCATGCGCATTTGAAGACCATAACTGACTTGAACTCGGTGTGTGCAGTGAGAACAACTGGCTTTACATATTGAATTACATTCATAAATTAACTGGGCTATACATCTACACTGCCCTGACCCCGGTAAGCAGCATGATTACTCTCTGTACATCAAATGACTGGTTATATATATTATGAATGAGAATTACTAATGTTCAGCAAATACGAAACTGCAGAAAGGAGAACCTGTAAAGAAAGCCATAGCAGAAATTGCTTTACGAGGTGACATCTATGAGGGGGGAACCGTGCTGAGCTGCCAGATTTCATGATTGAGGTAGTTCCATTCTGATATGAGACGGGCTATTGGAGGAAGTTTGGTTATCATATATACAGTCTGGTTCTAGTAGTTGTGAGTTTGCTGCGAGAAGCATAACACACTAGAAGGAAATGTTAGCTACCATCCCATTCCCGGCTGTTCTGGTGTGGTAGTGGTTTCCAGGGAGGTCAAGTGTTACCATATAAACCCGTATCACAATTGGAGGCAAGTGTTAGCTACCATCCCCTGAATTGTGGTGTGGTGGTGATCTCTCAATGAATCCGAATCCGTTAGCATCCAGGATTGTGTTTTGAGCAAGGGATGTGACTTAAACTATAATCCACACCACCTGTCTTAGATGTAAGTGTGACTGAACCACGCGTGGATGTATTAAATATATTGTGCATGACTAGAAATTATGGTTGGGAGCATCAGAAATTATATGCTTACAACGTGTGGTTTGTAAGCTGTGGTAGCCGATGATTTTATAATGCATGATGCCTGGTATGGTTGGGAGTTGAGTGAGGTCGAACACATGCTGTCCCTTGTGCACACAGAATGGGTGAATTTAGAAGCAGGAACTCTGAATCTGAATGAGAGACATGCATGCATGTGTGATTATTTTTTGTAGTTCGATTGCTTGGATTTAGATAAGAATTCGATGCATGAGATGGAATGGAGTTGAGCACTTGGGGCAGCAACAGGGAGGGTGCTTTTGGGCGATAACTTTATACTTGATAGTTCTCGAACTGATTATATAAACTCTCTCTTCACTCGTAGAAACGCTTCCTGGCGTTGTCGCCGGCTTGAGCCATCCAGGTGATAATCTGTCCGCCGCAATCCAGGCATGGAATGGGCGGCAGCATCTCGTCGTGGCCGCCGGAGGTTTGTGGGATTCTCTAGCGGTGAGGCTCTAATTTTGGGCGCAGGTGGACAAGACTGGTAGCTGCGTCTATTTATTTATTTATTTTTATTTTTTTGAGATAGGGTAGCTGCGTCCAAATGGGCTCGCCAGTTGCCGTTAGTCTAGAATCCCGTGCCTCACGGCCCACATCGTCTATCTAATTCTGAACCGCTCTGATGGAGGCCAACAGCGTCAAGATGCCTGGCAGTCAGACGTGGGCCATAAGCCCTGTTTATTAATATAGATACCTGATATATACCTGGGCCTGTATGGTGTACGCTGGCCATCTCAAGACAAACGGAGGGAGTCGATATCGAGTGCATCTATGCTCGAGCGTAGAACGGCACTTTCGCCTATTCCGGCACAAATCAAGAATTGAGATTCCAGCGCCGGACCGAACTTCTCGACGAATGCCATGCATGGGCGCGGCTGGACCAGCCTTTCGAGGCTCCCATAGATACGCAAAGGGGGAAAAAGGATGGACGCCGGAACAGCCCACGAAAACGAACCGAATGGAATATAATTGGCCTCCTACATTTGTGGCGCGGGTGTCAGCGTCGCTCCCTTGCCTTGCGCGACCGGACAAGCACGCATCGGGAATTTTCTTCAAGTTTTTTCCTGCTACGAATTGACCCGCCCGTAAAGCAACGACAGGGACCTGCCTGTAGAGACCCCGTTTTAGGCCGCGTTTGAGGTCGCCATGTGTGCGCGGAAGCTCCGGGAAGAGTACTCCACTCTGTCTAGGCGTAATTTTGCTGGTTTAGCAACCGCTTAGATGGCTTGCGCGCCTCTCCAAGGAGGTTTTTGCGGCATGTTTTCGCCGCCTAACATGATTGGTTGGTTGCTAAGCCGGCGCTGTGCCGACTGCATATATACAGAAGCTAACGGGACGTCCTTTCGTGGCCTGGATCGGATTCCGTTGCGCAACCGTTTCCGCGGTGATGGCAGGGAGACGTATGCGTGTTAGCACTAACGTGCTTGCCGTTATGTGCTTTAGGTAACCATCATGACCAGAAAAATTCTCAGAAGCTTCTCGATTCGTAAAAGAGATTGTGTACATGAGTGGAACAAACATAATGCAGAGACGCTGAGAGAGACACATTTTTTTTTGGCCGGAAAAAAGTGACAGAAAGATGAAAGAGCACATTTGTTCAATTGATTTATTTTTCTTTAGATAGACAAAGTGTTCACTGCTCTCCCCCTCTACCTGTACGCACGCTCAAAAAAGTTGCACAACTAACCAAATACCGAGACACTCGGCTAGAGGTCAGTCGACTAAAAAAGAATTTGGGTCAGTCGACTGACCAAAAATTGTTTGAGTTGATATATGCTAATGGAATCATTGGTAGGCGGACCATGGAATACTGGAGGTTGGCCGGTGCAAGATGCATTGTGAGGCCTTTCGGGAACGCACTACTTTCATAAGCTTGTTGTATAAATCTTGGTTTTCATTTTCTTTATCATAACTGTGGCCCATGTACATCACTCTAGTCTGCTTATCAGCTTATAATATGAATGCCGGTATTTGCTAGTTTGCCCAATTTTTTTTGAACAGTATTTTTCCTAATTTACAACCAGATGTTTTCTAATTCATCAACCCTTCACTTGAGGTAGCCACGCGTATTCTCGATGAGTAGCAGGTTAGGTAGCTAGCTACCTGAATGCGAGATCCTCCCATCATATATAACCAAGGCCTGGTTTGGTAGCAACATACTTTCTAAGTATTTTTAGAATATCATAGTATTTTTAGTTTCCTGGTTTCTAATTACTGTGAACTCTTAACACAATAACCAAAAGAATAAAAATGGTTGGTCGCCTGAAATTCCAATACTTGTGGTGGTGTCACCTTAAAGAATAAATTAACAAAAATAAATAGTAAATAATAAATGAATGAAGTTTCTAAGGAAGGATGAATTAGTGGCATTGGTTATACCATTTAAGAAGAAAGAAAGTATTAAAAATTCAAATAATGGCAAAATTTACACACAATTTACACATGAATTGGGCTTTTTATATTTTGCAAAAATAAGCACATAATAGTGAAAGTTTCACAAAAAATAAGTTTTCAAATAAGGTATGAATTAGTGACATCGGCATTAACATTAAAAAAGAAAGAAAATAAAACAAAAATAAAACAAAATCAACATCAAAACAATAAAGTTTATAAGGAAAAATGAATTAGTGCCATTGGTATTACCCTTTTATAAAATAAATAAAATGAAAAAAAAACCAAAAAAATCAAAATACAATGTTTTCTAAGGAAGAATGAATTACTGCCATTTGTATTACCCTTTACGAAGAAAGAAAATGGAAAATAATCTAAAACAAACAATGTCAAAAATTGCACACAGTTTACACAAAAAATGCGCTTTTTTATAATATGCAAAAATAAGCATATAATAATAGAATTTTCGCAAAAAGATGTTTCTTAAGAAGGGATGAATTAGTGGCATTCGTATTACCCTTAAAGAATAAAGAAAATGAAATATAAACTACAAGAATCAAAATAAAGAAGTTTTCTAAGAAAGAATGAATTAGTGACATTACATTTTAAGCAGAAAGAAATGAAAGAAAAAACAAAATAAACTAAACAAATCAAAATATGAAGTTTTCTAAAGAATGAATTAGTGGCATTTGTATTACGTACCTTCTACCGAGAAAGAAAATGTGAAATGATCAATGATGACTTTATATTTTACGCATTTTTTGAACTCATTTGTTGCATGTTTTCTTTATATTTCGTGTCTCATTGACTCAAATATGTTTCCATTATACACGATTATTGGTTTTTACACTTTTCATTGTGAGCATTGCATATTAGTGTTTTTTTTGTTTTTTGTGTCTACACGTGTTTTGGAGCAACATAGGACCAAACACGATGAAAGGGCGTAACACCACTGTACTAACGAGCTATAGTAACCCCTGAGGGTAAGCTAATCATTTTGCTAAAATAGTGCTTAGTCACCTTAATCAATATCTCTTTTCAAATTCCACTTGAATTCAAATTCAAATAATAAGTGAAATTCAAAATTTCACCAAACATGAAAACTAAAATGTTCATCTCGTGGCAAATTTTGCATAACTAATTATGGTGGTGAACCAACATTTTTCTAGAGGGTTTTAATGCCCTTAAACATTTAAATAAGTGGATAAAATAATTATTTAAATGCTTTTAATTTATAAAAATACTAAACTAATTTATTTAAGTACTAAACTAGGCAGTGGCCTAATTTATTGTGCTATTTTAGGTGCAAGTTTTATATTTGATAAAGCTAAAATGTTTAATAAGAAAATAGAAAAGTTATATATATATATATATATATATATATATATATATATATATATATATATATATGAAACCAAAAAGAAAAAGAAAAGGCCAAAGCCCCCTGCCCCCCGGGCCTAGCCCACCTGGGCTGGCCCAGCTAGCCAACTCCCCCACCCGGTCGCGTTCGCCCCCTGTTCCTCCGACCGGGCGTTAGCGTGATAACCCACAAGTATAGGGGATCGCAACAGTTTTCGAGGGTGATGCATTACGGAACGAGTAAAGAGACTTGTCGATAACGAGATTGAACTAGGTATGAAGATATCGACGATCGAATCTCGGGCAAGTAACATACCGATGACAAAGGGAATAACATATGTTGTCATGACGATATGACGATAAAGATCTTCGTAGAATATGTGAGAACCAATATGAGCATCCATGTTCCACTATTGGTTATTGAGCGGAGTGGTGTCTCGGTCATGTCTAAATAGTTCTCGAACCCATAGGGTCCGCACGCTTAACGTTCGATGACGATTTTGTATTATATTAGTTATGTGATTTGATGACCGAATGTTGTTCGGAGTCCTGGATGAGATCACAGACATGACGAGGAGTCTCGAAATGGTCAAGAGGTAAAGATTCATATATAGGACGATGAAATTCGGACACCGGAAGTGTTTCGGGGGTACCGGGTACATATCGGGTCACCGGAAGGGGTTCCGGGCACCCCCCGGCAACTATGTGGGCCTAATGGGCCAAGAAGGGGACATACTTGAAGAAAATATGCCCTAGAGGCAATAATAAAGTTTTTATTTATATTTCCTTATATCATGATAAATATTTATTATTCATGCTAGAATTGTATTAACCCGAAACTTAGTACATGTGTGAATACATAGACAAACAGAGTGTCACTAGTATGCCTCTACTTGACTAGCTCGTTAATCAAAGATGGTTAAGTTTCCTAACCATAGACATGAGTTGTCATTTGATGAACGGGATCACATCATTAGAGAATGATGTGATTGACTTGACCCGTCTGTTAGCTTAGCACTATGATCGTTTAGTTTATTGTTATTGCTTTCTTCATGACTTATACGTGTACCTATAACTATGAGATTATGCAACTCCCGAATACCCGAGGAATACTTAGTGTGCTATCAAATGTCACAACGTAACTGGGTGACTATAAATATGCTCTACAGGTGTCTCTAATAGTGTTTGTTGAGTTGGCATAGATCGAGATTAGGATTTGTCACTCCGTGTATTGGAGAGGCATCTCTGGGCCCTCTCGGTAATGCACAACACTATAAGACTTGCAAGCAATGTGACTAATGAGTTAGTTGCGGGATATTGCATTACGGAACGAGTAAAGAGACTTGCCGGTAACAAGATGGAACTAGGTATTGAGATACCGACGATCGAATCTCGGGCAAGTAACATACCGATGACAAAGGGAACAACGTATGTTGTTATGCGGTTTGACCGATAAAGATCTTCGTAGAAATATGTAGGAACCAATATGAGCATCCATGTTCCGCTATTGGTTATTGACCGGAGATGAGTCTCGGTCATGTCTACATAGTTCTCGAACTCGTAGGGTCCGCACGCTTAACGTTCAATGACGATCGATATTATGAGTTTATGTCTTTTGATGTACCGAAGGTAGTTCAGAGTCCCGTATGTGATCACGGACATGACGATGAGTCTCGAAATGGTCGAGACATAAAGATTGATATATTGGACGATGTTATTTGGACACCGGATGAGTTCCGGGGTCACCGGATAAATATCAGAGTGCCGGGGGTTATCGGAAACCCCAGGGGAACTAATGGGGCCAACATGGGCCTTATGAGAGAGAGGAGAGTGCCCTAGGGCTGGCCGCCTGTAACACCCCGGATGCAATTTACCTTATATGTATCCCAACTCTTGCCGTTTCCGGCCCTAAGTTATTTTTTTCCTCGTTGTCGGGTTTTTGCCTCCGTGTGTTTTTGTCTTTGTCATGCATCTCATATCATGTCATCATGTGCATTGCATTTGCATACGTGTTCGTCTCATGCATTCGAGCCTTTTCCCCGTTGCCCGTTTTGCATTCCGGCGCTCCTATGTCACCCGGTGGTCCTTTCTACCTCTTTTCGTGTGCGGGTGTTAAACGTTTTTGGATTGGACCGATACTTGTCATGCGGCCTTGTTTCACTACCGATAGACCGCCTGTTAAGTTTCGTGCCATTTGGACTTCGTTTGATACTCCAACGGTTAACCGAGGGACAGAAAAGGCCTCATGTGTGTTGCAGCCCAACACCCCTCCAAACTGACCCAAAACCCATCTAAACCCTTTCTATAATCTAGAGCGTTCGATCATGATCGCGTGGCCGCAAACCGCACCTCATTTGGAGCTTCCTAGCTCCCTCTACCTCTATAAGTAGGCCTCCTCTCGAAAATTCCGGGTCTCCTCCACCCCTAACCCTAGCCCCAGCTCATCCGCGCGGCCAGACACGTTCGGTCCGGCCGGACACAACCGCCGCCGCCAACCGGAAGCCGCCACCTGTCGCCGCCTCCTCTCTCCCGCCGCCGGCCCGGGCAAGCCCGCTCCGGGCCCCCGAGGCCCGTTAGCCGCGCCGCCCGCGCCTGGGGATCCCGCCGCCCGGCTCCTCGCCCGCGGCCGCCGCCTTCGTCGCCGGCGCCCGCTCCGGCAACCGCCGCCTTCGTCGCCGGCGCCCGCTCCGACAGCCATCGCAACCATCGCCGCGCCGCCCCGACTTCCTCGTCGCCGGCGCTGCCTCCTCCTCGGCCCTCCGACCACGCCCCGGCCAGATCCCGACTCTCCGGCAAACCTCGAACTCCGTGCCTACTACAGTGCTCGTGATCCAGATCCAGATCCATTTCACCTCGGGTTGACTTTTTCCTCCCAAAACCCTAGATTTTTGCATAGTTTGACATGCCATAACTATGCATCCGTAGTTCCGATTCATGCGTGTAGCATATCAAAATGTTTGTCTCGACGAGTACATCATTTCATCTCAGTGTATCATTCTCATTTGAGGTCATCTTGATGCCCGAAATGCTGTTGGAAGAAGGCTATGTGAGGAATATGTCAGATCTATTTCAGCAAATGACCTTTTTCATTTTTGCCATGATTAATGTGTGCATGCTATGATCCTGAGCTCTACATGTGTTTTGTAGAATGCCATGCCATCTTTATAGGGGAGTATGCCATGTATTTTTGTGATCTTTGTGGTGACTAGCACAAGCATGCAAAGTAGCCTACTCGATAATGCTTTTTTCAGGGACTTGAATTTCACCAAGTCCTTGTCCTGATATTGTTTTTATGCCATATGTTCATGTTGTTTTCTAGTGATCCGTGCCTCTTTTGAGGATGATCAGTAAGGATGTTTTGTTAATATTGTTGTGCTCTATCCATCCATGTCTTTGTTTGCTCTATCAATCGAGCTCTACTTTTGCTATAAAATGTTCTTGGCAGATTGTTAACATGTTTAGCAATTTTGCCGAGGATGTTGCTATTACTCCGTGCATGCTATGATGTTGTTATTGCCATGTCTAGCTTCTATGTCATCTCTTCTTGATGGGTGTATGCTTAATTTTTCATGCAATGCCTCGTAGTGAGTGCATCAAGCTCGTAAACATGCCTACTCGTTAACTGTTTTGCATGCTCCAGTTTTTCACTAAGTCTGAATCTGTTTGTGTTTTTGCTATGTTCACATGCTTGCAAATGTATTTTCTGATCCCTTTTGGCTCAAGGTCACTAAGGGACTTTTGTTATATGATTAGAGTAGCTTCATGCCATACCTTTATTTGCCGTGATATGTTCCTGTAACTTGTAGTTTTCGTGCTCTAAAGATTGCTTCCTGTTGATAAATTCATGATATGCTGTTATTTTCACCAAGTCTGAAACCTGTTATCATTTGCACTTTTGCCATGCTTGTTTGAACCTGTTAATGAGTGAATTAGCCGTAGCTTAGTGTTCATCTTTTGTCAAGCATCATGAGTGGATCCCTGCCATGTATTTTGTTGCTACGTTTGAGTGCCGTAGCATATTTATCTTGATGCATTTAGTTGGTCACTTGCTGATTATCGTAGATCGGTGCCATATTTGTTTTGCTTGCCATTTCCAAACCATGCATCCGATTCCGGTGATCTTTATATCGATTTCAACCGAAATCACCTCACCTTTCTAGTGGCACTTTTGGATTTCCAAGTTGAGGCCAGGTTCAATCATTCCTTTCCTAATCATGCATATGCATCACATATCGCATCCCGCATATCATACCATGTTTGCATCATGTTGCTTGAGCATTGCACGTGGTTGATTGTGTTCATTTTGCTTATTGTTCTTGTTTGGGTAGAGACGGGAGAAGAGTTCGTGAACGAGGAGCCCGTTGAGTTCGCTTACGAGGATCAAGGCAACTCTGAGTAATTTGCAGGCAAGATGACCATACCCTCGAAATCACTTCTATCTTTGCTTGCTAGATGCTCACTCTTTTGCTATGCCTATGCTACGATACCTAACACTTGCTTATCATGCCTCCCATATTGCCATGTCAAACCTCTAACCCACCTTGTCCTAGCAAACCGTTGTTTGGCTATGTTACCGCTTTGCTTAGCCCCTCTTATAGCGTTGTTAGTTGCAGGTGAAGATTGGAGTTTGTTCCTTGTTGGAACATGGATATTTTGTTGGGATATCACAATATCTCTTATTTAATTAATGCATCTATATACTTGGTAAAGGGTGGAAGGCTCGGCCTTATGCCTGGTGTTTTGTTCCACTCTTGCCGCCCTAGTTTCCGTCATATCGGTGTTATGTTCCCGGATTTTGCGTTCCTTACACGGTTGGGTTATAATGGGAACCCCTTGACAGTTCGCCTTGAATAAAACTCCTCCAGCAATGCCCAACATTGGTTTTACCATTCGCCACCTAGCCTTTTCTTTCCCTTGGGTTCTGCAGACTCAAGGGTCATCTTTATTTAAACCCCCCTGGGCCAGTGCTCCTCTGAGTGTTGCTCCAACCGAGTAGACTGCGGGGCCACCTCGGGGCAACTTGAGGGTTGGTTTTACTCGTAGGATGTCTCATCTGAGTGTGCCCTGAGAACGAGATATGTGCAGCTCCTATCGGGATTTGTCGGCACATTCAGGCGGTGTTGCTGGACTTGTTTTACCATTATCGAGGATGTCTTGTAACGGGGATGCCGAGCCTGATCGGATTGTCTTGGGAGAAGGAATATCCTTCGTTGACCGTGAGAGTCCGGGAAGTGAACACGGTGTTGGAGTTATGTTTGACGTAGGTTGTTCTAGGATCACTTCTTGATCATAGTTTCTCGAACGTGCTTTGCCTTCTCTTCTCGCTCTCTTTTGCGTATGTTAGCCACCAAATATGCTAGTCGCTTGCTGCAGCTCTACCTCATACCTTGTACCCTTCCTATAAGCTTAAATATTCTTGATCGCGAGGGTGTGAGATTGTTGAGTCCCGGTGACTCACAGATACTTCCAAAACTAGTTTGCAGGTGCTGATGAAACCGTGCAGGTGACGCAGCCAAGCTCAAGGAGGAGCTCGATGAAGATCTCGTTCATTGTGTTGTTTCGTTTCAGTTGATCAGTAGTGGAGCCCAGTTGGGACGATCGGGGATCTGTGTAGCATTTGGGGTAGTCTTGTTTTATTTTGGTTCTGTAGTCGGACCCTGATTGTATCTGGATGATGTAATGCTTTATTCATGTATTGTGTGAAGTGGCGATTGTAAGCCAACTATGTATCTCTTTCCTTTATATATTACATGGGTTGTTGTGAAGATTACCTCACTTGCGACATTGCTTTCAATGCGGTTATGCCTCTAAGTCGTGCTCCGACACGTGGGAGATATAGCCGCATCGAGGGTGTTACAAGTTGGTAATCAGAGCCTTCCCCGACTTTAGGAGCCCCCTGCTTGGTCAAATCGCTTGCGTTGTTGAGTCTAGAGAAATGTTTTGAGTCATTTATGATTATATATATCGGAGAGTAGGACTTCTTTTTTACTTCTCAGTCCCTTCGTCGCTCTGCTGAGGCATCCTGACGTAGAGTTTTGACTCTTCTCTTCTCAAATTTCACTAAAATTTTTTAGGATCACGCGGGTATCTTGGAATCGTTCTGATGGTTTTGTGACGAGAACATTGTTCTTGTTCTTGGTGCCTCCTGACATTTAGGGGTTGTGGCAGTGTCCCAGGGAGTTGAGCTCCGAGGTGTTGTCGTCACAATTTTATCGTTGAGATTCTGGAATACCTGAGTTTCGCCGACATCGAAAATCTCTTTTATGCAGTTGTTGCTGAGATAACCTCGACGCCACCCAGTACTGGGGCGGGAGTTTGGGAGTATTGCCATAACTTGTATAACGGATGCTTTTCGAAGGTTGAGGTAAATGATTTCCGAAGGTTTCTTGGTTATGTGTTGAAGGATGGATACAGCTGGATGTAGGATTTGCTAGTTTTGGGTGAGATATTATGCTTCCCCTGTATCCCCAACACCCGATTGCATAATCGGGAAGTTTTCGGGAGTTTATAAGTGGGAATTCAAGTAGCTCCTAGGATATCTTTCCGGCAGATGTATGATATGAAATTGGGGTTCGATGTCTAGTGGTCCGCCTATCCACGGTTGGTTTTACAGTGGTCTCGTTGTGTCTTAAAGAGTCCTTGGCTATGCTGACTCGGGGACGCTTCGTATGTCATGTGCACTGCCTTGTACATGATGGTGCTGTACGATCGAGCCCGTGTAGGCCCCACCACGAAAACTTCGGACGAAATCTCTATCATATGTTTATTTTGGCTTATTCTGCAAGCCAATCCTTTGTTTTGCTTTCAGTTGTGGTATTCGAGTTGCTTCAATGTCAAGTGTTGATTCCATACCTTCCCCAAGTGGTGTTCTCATACTCCGATGTGAATACTAATTCTTCATGATAATCGAGATTGTCATGTCAATTCTTTTCAACTGGTGCGATTCTCTTCAAGATGATCCTATCATTTTTCATTTTTGCAAGATCCAATCTCAGTTCTTCCCAACGGTGTTTGTTTTCATCCGTTCCAAGTTGCCTTTGTTTTACCCACCCTCCCACCCTTTTTCTTCGAGGACTCAGATTTATTAATCAAGTATCTATTTTATTTATGTGAAGACTCTTCATTCTTGTCTTTGAATGTTCTTATCCGGTGATTCTCATGATGATCCTAACGGAGCCTCAAGTTCATCATTATTTGCTCTTTTTCTTCTCCGGTGGATCCAATTCAAGCTTTGTTGATCATATCCTACCCTCGTTAAAAATACCATCTCATACCGGTGCACCTCTTAATCATTCACCTCTCTCTATTCACTTGTTCCGGAGTGCTCAAGATATCCCGAAGATTCGTGTTTCCACTATGCTTTCTTTCAAGCTCTTTCGAGGATGTTATCTCTTTCAAGTCATTTATTTCAACTGGTGCAACCTCTCTTTTAAATCATTTCAACTGTGTTTTTTTTGAGTGGGCCTTAACCCATAGGTCTTTTCCCAGGATCTTACCTGACTCTTCTTATTTTTCTCGGAGCTATCCTCAAATTTTTCTCAAAGTTTGACATAAGAATGAATTATCATCAGTCAAATATCTTTATCCAAGATCTTTATTTTCTTTTCATCGTCGGTTCAACCTTTCTAATTTTCATCCCGGAGTATCTCAATAATTCATGGTGGTGTTTCTCATCGTCATTCTCAACATTTGAAGACCGAAGAAGATTCTCTCTCAATCTTGCTCCATTCTCTTCAAGATTCATGGTTCTAGCTTGTTGCCATCCTCTCATAATTGCTTTCGATTTTGAGAATTCTTTTCACCCATCCGGAGCAATTCAGGAGTCTTTTCAGTTTGATTCTCCGAAGCCCATCATTTCAGAAGACTTATTCATTCTCATCTTTCAGCTATCATTCTCCAAATCTTACCGGTGCATCATTCAAGTATTCTCTTATCAGCTCTTGATCTCTTCGTTCTCTTGTCTCTAAATTCCCTGAAGCATATTCATTCGTTTTCTAATTCTTCCCGGTGTTTCTCTATATTTTCTTCGTTCATTTTGAATTCTACCGGTGGCTCTTCTAAGATTCTTCTTCCTTCGTTATAATATCAATTGACTCTTTCTTTCCAATCCTACCGGTGGTTCGTTGAAGACCTTCTCAAGTTTGCGCTATATCTATCTTAATCCTTTTCTTCGAGAATAAGTAGTATGCCAAATCCATTGCTTGTCATCAATTTAAATTGGTGAAGGATAAGCTTAACATAATTCTTATTCTTGATTGATCCAAGTGATTAATTTCTTATTCCGGAGATTCATAAAAATTCTTGATTTCTTTTGGTCATCTTTCATTTCCGAAGTTCCAAGCTTTCCCGCATTATCTCGTCGCGAAGCTCCATCTAATCATTGCAAGGATTCACCTTGTGTTTTCAACTTCTCTTTCTTCTCGTTATCCTTTTGTTACCGGAGTTCTTCATGAAGGTTCTACTTGATGGTTTCATCAAGGATTTAATTTCTTTCTCGAAGTGTTCATCAACATTCTTTTCTAAGGAGCTCAAATATTTTTCTTCGTGCAGTCCGGATTGCAATTCTTTCTACCATATTATTGGAGGTGGTATTATGTCATTCTTGATAATTTGAGTTCATGTTTCATGATTCACATGTTGTTAGGAATGAGTTATTTTAAATCCATCAATCTCGTCATTGGAGTTATCTTGGGTTATATTTCACCTAAAACCTTCCCTAAGGGTCGTTGCTATTTATGGTGCTCATATATGATCCAAGTTCTTCATCTACCCTCCCGATGAAATAAGTTTCTCGTCACCTCATTCATATCAATCCAATTCTTTTTCCCGTGAGTGGCAGGTGGTCACCTCATAATTTGAGATGCATTCCATAAGGCCATATCAAGCTTATTCTTTTCGTTGTTGGTTTTCCAACAATTCCGTTCGACCCTTCCCCTAAGGATGCCTTTTCAAGCTCTTTTGTGGCAGAAGTTGGCATTTTCTTCTCCATTCTCCTATTTCAATTATTTATCGTCTATTCTTTTGTTCCGGAGGCAGTATGTTGTGATTTCATCAAGTATCTCCTCATCTTACCAAGTTCTTATTCAATTCCTTTTCTTTTCAATCGGAGTGCTGCCCGAGGTTGTTCTCCCTTGTTCCTCTTTTCTAACGGAGTGTTTTCAGCTTCGTCATCTACGTTGTATTCTTTTCTCGAAATGGCTTAACCTTTTCAAGGTTCTTTGGTTTCACTCATTGGTCAAAGAAGCAACTTAGTTTTACCTCTTCTTTTTCTCTTCCATTTTTCCCTCCGGTGCCATTCTAGATCTTGGGACGAGATCCTCTCGTAGTGGTGGAGTGTTGTAACGCCCCGAGACCGATGTGCCAGGTGTCCTTCAGTTATTCGCTGTTGTTGTCTTGTCATTGCTTGTGTGTCATGCATCTCATATCATGTCATCATGTGCATCACATTTGCATACATGTACGTCTCATGCATCCGAGCATTTTCCCCGTTGTCCGTTTTGCAATCCGGCGCTCCTATGTCACCGGGTGTCCCTTTCTACCTCTTTTCGTGTGCGGGTGTTAAACGTTTTAGGATTGGACCGATACTTTTCATGCGGCCTTGGTTTACTACCGGTAGACCGTCTGTCAAGTTTCGTACCATTTGGACTTCGTTTAATACTCCAACGGTTAACCGAGGGACCGAAAAGGCCTCGTGTGTGTTGCAGCCCAACACCTCTCCAAACTGGCCCAAAACCCACCTAAACCCTCTCCATCATCTCGGTCGTTGATCACGATCGCGTGGCCGAAAACCGCACCTCATTTGGACTCTCCTAGCTCCCTCTACCTATAAATATGTGGCTCCCCCCCCCCCGAAAATTCGCGCAGTCTAACCCTAGTCCTCTTCCACCTCGCGCCCGGACAAATTTCCCCGCCGCCAGATGTGTCCGCCGCCTCTGCCCCGGCGAATCCCCGCCTGCCACATCGCCCGACCCCGCCGCCGGTCAACGCGCCTCCCGCCGCGGGCCGCGGAACCCAGAACGGGCCCGCCCATGCCCGGATCCCGCCGCGCCGCCGATCCCGCAGCGCCGCCCGACCCGTGCGCTCCTCCTCCGCCGCCGTCTCGTCTCCGGCGTTGACCTCGCCACTGGCCGCCGCATCCGCCGCCGTCACCGGATCTCCACCGGTCGCCGTCGCCGCACCGATCTCCGCCCGCAACCGTCGTCTTCCGCCGCCCCGCCGCGCAGCCATCTCCCCCGCGCTGTCGCCGGCAAGCAGCTCGCCGGAGCTCGCCGGACCCCGTCGCCGCGGTGCCAGGCTTGCCGCGCTGCCACCTGCGCCTCTTGCCGGAGTCACGCGCCGCCGCCTCGGCCTCGCCGCGCCGCCACCTGCGCAGCTCGCCGTTGGCCCCATGCGCCGCCCCGCGCTCTTCTCCGGCCGCCGCCTTCGGCGGAGTCGCCGCCCGCCTCGCCGGAGGACCCCTCCTCGCCAGATCCGGAGAGGATGGACAAGGTCCATCCATCCCTGATCCAAACGCTCCGTCCCGATCCGGATCCACCCCGTCCCGGATCTCCCCGTCCCGTTGACTTCTCGGAGGTCTAATTTTCGCCTAAGTCTCAGTAATTTTATGCACTTTTCATCGCATGATAACTTTATCACCATTGCTCCGATTCGTGCATGTAGCATATCAAAATGTTCGACTCGATGAGTACATCATTTCATCCCATTGCATCATTTTCATTTGAGCTCATCTTGTTGCCCGAAATGCTGTTGGAAGAGGGCTATGTGAGGAAAGTTATAGATCTGTTTCAGCAATTGGCCTTTTGTCATTTTTGCCATGATTAATGTGTGCATGCTATGATCCTGATCTCTACATGTGTTTTGTAATATGCCATGCCATCTTTACAGGGGTGTATGCCATGTATTTTTTTGATCTCTGTGGTGACTAGCACAAGCATGCAAAGTAGCTTACTTAATGATGCTGATTTCAGGGACTTAAGAATTTCATCAAGTCCTTGTCCTGTCTTTATTTTTATGCCATATGTTATGTTGTTTCCTAGTGATCCGTGCCTCTTTTGAGCATGATCAGTAAGGATGTTTTGTAGATATTGTGGTGCTCTATCCATCCATGTCTTTGTTTGCAATTATGGAGCACCCTAGCTTGAGTCAATCGAGCTCTACTTTTGCTATAAAATGTTCCTCACAGATTGTTAACATGTTTAGCGATTTGGCCGAGGTTGTTGCTATTGATCCGTGAATGCTATGATGTTGTTCTTGCCATGTCTAGCTTCTATGCCATGTCTATTTGCTGGGTGTATGCTTAGTTTATCATGACATGCTTTGTAGTGAGTACATTGAGCTCGTAAACATGCCTACTCGTTAACTGTTTTGCATGCTCCAGTTTTTCACTAAGTCTGAATCTGTTTATGTTTTTGCTATGTTCACATGCTTGCAATTGTATTTTCTGACCCCTTTTGGCTCATGGTCACTAAGGTACTTTTGTTATATGCTTAGAGTAGCTTCATGCCATGCCTTGCTTTGCCATGATATGTTCCTGTAACATGTAGTTTTCATGCTCTAAAGATTGCTTCCTAATGATAAATTCCTGGATTGTTGTTATTTCACTAAGTCTGAAACCTGTTATCATTTGCACTTTTGCCATGCTTGTTTGAGCTTGCTATTGAGTGAATTAGCCGTAGCTCAGTGTTCATCTTTTGTGAAGCATCATGAGTGGATCACTGCCATGTATTTTGTTGCCATGTTTGAGTGCAGTAGCTTATTTATCTTGATGCATTTAGGTGGCTACTTGCTGTTTATCGCAGACCGGTGCCATATTCGTTTTGCTTGCCATTTCCAAACCGTGCATCCGATTCCGGTGATCTTTATATCGATTTCAACCGAAATCAACTCACCTTTCTAGTGGCACTCTTGTATTTCCAAGTTGAGGCCAGGTCCAATTATTCCTTTCTAAATCATGCATATGCACCGCATACCGCATTCCGCATATCATGCCATGTTCATGTGTTGGTTGTTTACTATGTTGTGTGCTTCTTTCCGGTGTTGCTTCTTCGGGTTGGTTCCGATTTCGTCGCGTTTGTGAGGACCCGTTTGACTACGTCCGTTTGTCTTCTTCATGGACTCGTTCGTCTTCCTTGCGGGATTTCAGGCAAGATGACCATACCCTCGAAATCACTTCTATCTTTGCTTGCCAGTTGCTCGCTCTTTTGCTATGCCTATGCAACGATACCTACCACTTGCTTATCATGCCTCCCATATTGCCATGTCAAACCTCTAACCCACCTTGTCCTAGCAAACCGTTGTTTGGCTATGTTACCGCTTTGCTCAGCCCCTCTTATAGCGTTGTTAGTTGCAGGTGAAGATTGGAGTTTGTTCCTTGTTGGAACATGGATATTTTGTTAGGATATCACAATATCTCTTATTTAATTAATGCATCTATATACTTGGTAAAGGGTGGAAGGCTCGGCCTTATGCCTGGTGTTTTGTTCCACTCTTGCCGCCCTAGTTTCCGTCATATCGGTGTTATGTTCCCGGATTTTGCATTCCTTACACGGTTGGGTTATAATGGGAACCCCTTGACAGTTTGCCTTGAATAAAACTCCTCCAGCAATGCACAACATTGGTTTTACCATTCTCCACCTAGCCTTTTCTTTCCCTTGGGTTCTGCAGACTCAAGGGTCATCTTTATTTAAACCCCCCTGGGCCAGTGCTCCTCTGAGTGTTGGTCCGACCGAGTAGACTGCGGGGCCACCTCGGGGCAACTTGAGGGTTGGTTTTACTCGTAGGATGTCTCATCTGAGTGTGCCCTGAGAACGAGATATGTGCAACTCCTATCGGGATTTGTCGGCACATTCGAGCGGTGTTGCTAGACTTGTTTTACCATTGTCGAGTATGTCTTGTAACGGGGATGCCGAGCCTGATCGTATTGTCTTGGGAGAAGGAATATCCTTCGTTGACCGTGAGAGCTTGTGATGGGCTAAGTTGGGACAACCCTGCAGGGATTTGAACTTTCGAAAGCCGTGCCCGCGGTTATGGGCAGATGGGAATTTGTTAATGTCTGATTGTAGAAAACCTAAAGTTGATCTTAATTAAAATACATCAACCGTGTGTGTAGCCGTGATGTTCTCTTCTCGGCGGGGTCCGGGAAGTGAACACGGTGTTGGAGTTATGTTTGACGGTTGTTCTAGGATCACTTCTTGATCATAGTTTCTCGAACGTGCTTTGCCTTCTCTTCTCGCTCTCTTTTGCATATGTTAGCCACCAAATATGCTAGTCGCTTGCTGCAGCTCCACCTCATACCTTGTACCCTTCCTATAAGCTTAAATAGTCTTGATCGCGAGGGTGTGAGATTGCTGAGTCCCCGTGACTCACAGATACTTCCAAAACCAGTTTGCAGGTGCCGTTGAAACCGTGAAGGTGACGCAACCGAGCTCAAGGAGGAGCTCGATGAAGATCTCGTTCATTGTGTTGTTTCGTTTCAGTTGATCAGTAGTGGAGCCCAGTTGGGACGATCGGGGATCTGTGTAGCATTTGGGGTAGTCTTCTTTTATTTTGGTTCCGTAGCCGGACCTTGATTGTATCTGGATGATGTAATGCTTTATTCATGTATTGTGTGAAGTGGCAATTGTAAGCCAACTATGTATCTCTTTCCTTTATATATTACATGGGTTGTTGTGAAGATTACCTCACTTGCGACATTGCTTTCAATGCGGTTATGCCTCTAAGTCATGCTCCGACACGTGGGAGATATAGCCGCATCGAGGGCGTTACAAGTAACTCCCGAACCTTTCTGGTTATGCAATCAGGTGTTGGGGATACAGGGGAAGCATAATATCTCACCCAAAGCTAGCAAATCCTACATCCAGCTGTATCCATCCTTCAACACATAACCAAGAAACCTTCGGAAATCATTTACCTCAACCTTCGAAAAGCATCTGTTATACAAGTTATGGAAATACTCCCGAACTCCCGCCCTAGTACTGGGTGGCATTGAGGTTATCTCACCAACAACTGCATAAAAGATATTTTCGATGTCGGCGAAACTCAGGTATTCCAGAATCTCAACGATAAAATTGTGACGACAACACCTCGGAGCTCAACTCCCCGGGACACTGCCACAACCCCTAAATGTCAGGAGGCACCAAGAACAATGTTCTCGTCACAAAACCATCGGAACGATTCCAAGATACCCGCATGATCCTAAATTTTTTTAGTGAAATTTGAGAAGAGAAGAGTCAAAACTCTACGTCAGGATGCCTCACCAGAGCGACGAAGGGACTGAGGAGTAAAAATAATTCCTAACTCTCCGATATATATAATCCTAAATGACTCAAAACATTTTTCTAGACTCAACAACGCCAACGATTCGATCAAGCAGGGGGCTCCTAAGGTCGGGGAAGGCTCTGATTACCAACTTGTAACGCCCTCGATGCACTCACTACAGAACATGGCATGACAAACTAAGCATACACCCATCAAGAAGACATGGCATAGAAGTTAGAAATGGCAAGAACAACAACATGGCATGCACAGATCAATAGCAACATCCTCGGCAAAATCGCTAAACATGTCCACAATCTGCCAGGAACATTTTGTAGCAAAAGTAGAGATCGATTGACTCAAGCTAGGGTGCTCCATAATTGCAAACAAAGACATGGATGGATAGAGCACCACAATATTAACAAAACATCCTTACTGATCATCCTCAAAAGAGGCACGAATCACTAGGAAACAACATGAACATATGGCATAAAAACAAAAACAGGACAATGACTTAGTGAAATTCTAAGTCCCTGAAATCAGCATCAACGAGTAGGCCACTTTGCATGCTTGTGCTAGTCACCACGAAGATCACAAAAATACATGGCATACACCCCTGTAAAGATGGCATGGCATGTTACAAAACACATGTAGAGCTCAGGATCATAGCATGCACACATTAATCATGGCAAAAATGACAAAAGACCATTTGCTGAAACAGATCTGAAACATTCCTCACATAGCCCTCTTCCAACAGCATTTCGGGCATCATGATGGGCTCAAATGAAAATGATGCAATGAGATGAAATGATGTACTCGTCGAGACGAACATTTTGATATGCTACACGCATGAATCAGAGCTACGATGATAGAGTTATGGCATGCGGAAAAATACAAAAAAATACCGAGAGGGGAAAAAAGTCAACCGATCCGGACCTAGGGTTTGCACGTGGATCGAGGTTCCAGGATCTAGGGTTATGTCATCATGTGCATTGCATTTGCATACGTGTTCATCTCATGCATTCGAGCCTTTTCCCCGTTGTCCGTTTTGCATTCCGGCGCTCCTATGTCACCTGGTGGTCCTTTCTACCTCTTTTCGTGTGCGGGTGTTAAACGTTTTCGGATTGGACTGATACTTGTCATGCGGCCTTGTTTCACTACCGGTAGACCGCCTGTCAAGTTTCGTGCCATTTGGACTTCGTTTGATACTCCAACGGTTAACCGAGGGACCGAAAAGGCCTCGTGTGTGTTGCAGGCCAACACCCCTCCAAACTGACCCAAAACCCATCTAAACCCTTTCTATCATCTAGAGCGTTCGATCATGATCGCGTGGCCGCAAACCGCACCTCATTTCGAGCTTCCTAGATCCCTCTACCTCTATAAGTAGGCCTCCTCTCGAAAATTCCGGGTCTCCTCCACCCCTAACCCTAGCCCCAGCTCATCTGCGCGGCCGGACACGTCCGGTCCGGCCGGACACAACCGCCGTCGCCAACCGGAAGCCTCCACCTGTTGCCGCCTCCTCTCTCCCCCCGCCGGCCCGGGCAAGCCCGCTCCGAGCCCCCGAGGCCTGTTAGCCGCGCAACCCGTGCCTGGGGATCCCGCCGCTCGGCTCCTCGCGCGCGGCCGCCGCCTTCATCACCGGCGCCCGCTCCGGCAGCCACCGCAGCCATCGCCGTTCCGCCCCGGCTTCCTCGTCGCCGGCGCCGCCTCCTCCTCGGCCCTCCGACCACGCCCCGGCCAGATCCCGACTCTTGGCGAACTTCGAACTTCGTGCCTGCTACAGGGCTCGTGATCCAGATCCAGATCCATTTCACCTCGGGTTGACTTTTTCCTCCCGAAACCCTAGATTTTTGCATAGTTTGACATGCCATAACTATGCAACCGTAGCTCCGATTCGTGCGTGTAGCTATCAAAATGTTCGTCTCGACGAATACATCATTTCATCTCATTGCATCATTTTCATTTGAGCTCATCTTGATGCCCAAAATGCTGTTGGAAGAGGGCTATGTGAGGAATATGTTAGATCTGTTTCAGCAAATGGCCTTTTGTCATTTTTGCCATGATTAATGTGTGCATGCTATGATCCTGAGCTCTACATGTGTTTTGTAGAATGCCATGCTATCTTTACAGGGGTGTATGCCATGTATTTTTGTGATCTTTGTGGTGACTAGCACAAGCATGCAAAGTAGCCTACTCGATGATGCTGTTTTCACGGACTTAGAATTTCACTAAGTCCTTGTCCTGATATTGTTTTTATGCCATATGTTCATGTTGTTTCCTAGTGATCCGTGCCTCTTTTGAGGATGATCAGTAAGGATGTTTTGTTAATATTGTTGTGCTCTATCCATCCATGTATTTGTTTGCATTTATGGAGCACCCTAGCTTGAGTTAATCGAGCTCTACTTTTGCTATAAAATGTTCCTGGCAGATTGTTAACATGTTTAGCAATTTTGCCGAGGATGTTGCTATTGCTCCGTGCATGCTATGATGTTGTTATTGCCATATCTAGCTTCTATGCCATGTCTTCTTGATGGGTGTATGCTTAGTTTGTCATGCAATGCCTCGTAGTGAGTGCATCGAGCTCGTAAACATGCTTACTCGTTAACTGTTTTGCATGCTCCAGTTTTTCACTTAAGTCTGAATCTGTTTGTGTTTTTGCTATGTTCACATGCTTGCAAATGTATTTTGTGATCCCTTTTGGCTCAAGGTCACTAAGGGACTTTTGTTATATGCTTAGAGTAGCTTCATAACATGCCTTTCTTTGCCATGATATGTTCCTGTAACTTGTAGTTTTCGTGCTCTAAAGATTGCTTCCTATTGATAAATTCCTGATATGCTGTTATTTTCACTATGTCTGAAACCTGTTATCATTTGCATTTTTGCCATGCTTGTTTCAACCTGTTAATGAGTGAATTAGCCGTAGCTCAGTGTTCATATTTTGTCAAGCATCATGAGTGGATCCCTGCCATGTATTTTGTTGCTATGTTTGAGTGCTGTAGCATATTTATCTTGATGTATTTAGTTGGTCACTTGCTGATTATCGCAGATCGGTGCCATATTTGTTTTGCTTGCCATTTCCAAACCGTGCATCCGATTCCGGTGATCTTTATATCAATTTCAACCAAAATCACCTCACCTTTCCAGTGGCACTCTTGGATTTCCAAGTTGAGGCCAGGTTCAATCATTCCTTTCCTAATCATGCATATGCATCACATATCGCATCCCGCATATCATACCATGTTTGCATCATGTTGCTTGAGCATTGCACGTGGTTGATTGTGTTCATTTTGCTTATTGTTCTTGTTTGGGTAGAGACGGGAGACGAGTTCGTGAACGAGGAGCCCGTTGAGTTCTCTTACGAGGATCAAGGCAACTCTGAGTACTTTGCAGGCAAGATGACCATACCCTCGAAATCACTTCTATCTTTGCTTGCTAGATGCTCACTCTTTTGCTATGCCTATGCTACGATACCTACCACTTGCTTATCATGCCTCCCATATTGCCATGTCAAACCTCTAACCCACCTTGTCCTAGCAAACCGTTGTTTGGCTATGTTACCGCTTTGCTCAGCCCCTCTTATAGCGTTGTTAGTTGCAGGTGAAGATTGGAGTTTGTTCCTTATTGGAACATGGATATTTTGTTGGGATATCACAATATCTCTTATTTAATTAATGCATCTATATACTTGGTAAAGGGTGGAAGGCTCGGCCTTACGCCTGGTGTTTTGTTCCACTCTTGCCGCCCTAGTTTCCGTCATATCGGTGTTATGTTCCCGGATTTTGCATTCCTTACACGGTTGGGTTATAATGGGAACCCCTTGACAGTTTGCCTTGAATAAAACTCCTCCAGCAATGCCCAACATTGGTTTTACCATTCGCCACCTAGCCTTTTCTTTCCCTTGGGTTTTGCAGACTCAAGGGTCATCTTTATTTAAACCGCCCTGGGCCAATGCTCCTCTGAGTGTTGCTCCGACCAAGTAGACTGCGGGGCCACCTCGGGGCAACTTGAGGGTTGGTTTTACTCGTAGGATGTCTCATCCGAGTGTGCCCTGAGAACGAGATATGTGCAGCTCCTATCGGGATTTGTCGGCACATTCAGGCGGTGTTGCTGGACTTGTTTTACCATTGTCGAGGATGTCTTGTAACGGGGATGCCGAGTCTGATAGGATTGTCTTGGGAGAAGGAATATCCTTCGTTGACCGTGAGAGCTTGTGATGGGCTAAGTTGGGACAACCCTGCAGGGATTTGAACTTTTGAAAGCCGTGCCCGCGGTTATGGGCAGATGGGAATTTGTTAATGTCCGGTTGTAGAAAACCTAAAGTTGATCTTAATTAAAATACATCAACCGTGTGTGTAGCCGTGATGGTCTCTTCTCGGTGGGGTCCGGGAAGTGAACACGGTGTTGGAGTTATGTTTGACGTAGGTTGTTCTAGGATCACTTCTTGATCATAGTTTCTCGAACGTGCTTTGCCTTCTCTTCTCGCTCTCTTTTGCGTATGTTAGCCACCAAATATGCTAGTCGCTTGCTGCAGCTCCACCTCATACCTTGTACCCTTCCTATAAGCTTAAATAGTCTTGATCGCGAGGGTGTGAGATTGCTGAGTACCCGTGACTCATAGATACTTCCAAAACCAGTTTGCAGGTGCTGATGAAACCGTGCAGGTGACGCAACCGAGCTCAAGGAGGAGCTTGATGAAGATCTTGTTCATTGTGTTGTTTCGTTTCAGTTGATCAGTAGTGGAGCCCAGTTGGGACGATCGGGGATCTGTGTAGCATTTGGGGTAGTCTTCTTTTATTTTGGTTCCGTAGTCGGACCTTGATTGTATCTGGATGATGTAATGCTTTATTCATGTATTGTGTGAAGTGGCGATTGTAAGCCAACTATGTATCTCTTTCCTTTATATATTACACGGGTTGTTGTGAAGATTACCTCACTTGCGACATTGCTTTCAATGCGGTTATGCCTCTAAGTCATGTTCCGACACGTGGGAGATATAGCCGCATCGAGGGTGTTACGCCGCCCCCCTTGTGGAGTCCGAATTGGACTAGGAGGGGGCGGCGGCCCCCTCCCTTTCCTTCTCCCTCTCTCCCTCTCCTTTCTTCCCCCTCTCTTCCCTTGTTGGAAACCTACTAGGAATAGGATTCCTATTCCTAGTAGGAATGCTACTTGGGGGCGCGCCCCATGAGGGCCGACCAGCCTCCTCCCTTGCTCCTTTATATACGGCCGGTATCTCTGGGCCCTCTCGGTAATGCACATCACTATAGGCCTTGCAAGCAATGTGACTAATGAGTTAGTTGCGGGATGTTGCATTATGGATCGAGTAAAGAGACTTGCCGGTAACGAGATGGAACTAGGTATTGAGATACCGACGATCAAATCTCGGGCAAGTAACATACCGATGACAAAGGGAACAACATATGTTGTTATGTGGTTTGAACGATAAAGATCTTTGTAGAATATGTAGGAACCAATATGAGCATCCAGGTTCCGCTATTGGTTATTGACCGAAGATGAGTCCCGGTCATGTCTACATAGTTCTCGAACCCGTAGGGTCCATGTTGGGGATGTAACTATTGGGTTAACCCGCCCGGGAGGGGCCGGGTTAAGCCACGTCGGTCTATCAAGACAAAGCCCATAAAGGCGCTGAAGATGGCGGTTCACTATGAAGACTCGTTAAAAGGCCCAAGGACCATAGGCATCTTAAAGCCCATAAGCGTAAACCGCCATATATGTATGACTTGTATTGTAAGGCATGTGTATTTGGTCTCTGAGCCGGACACATTATATGACTCGGCTGGGACTCTGTAAAGCCGGTGGGCGCCAACCTATGTATATAAAGGGAGGACCCAGCGGCGGTTTAGGGCAAGAGACAACAGATCGAAAGCTAGGTCAAGCGTATTCGCTCCCTGGTAATCGAGTCATAAGCAATACCACCTCAACTGGAGTAGGCCTTTACCTTCACCGCAAGGGGCCGAACCAGTATAAACTCCCGTGTCCTTTGTCCCGTTTAACCCCTTTATGTTAACCTAGTGCGATGGCTCCGCGACTAAGTCCTCACACTAGGACATCTGTTGTGACAATTCCACGACAGTTGGCGCCCACCATGGGGCCAGCGCACGGTGGTTTTGTGTTCTTGAAGGGAAACTTCGAAGGGATCAAAGGATACACTGTGCGCCGGATGACCAAGAGTCGTCGCGGCAAGCTCTACATCGACGATGTAGGCTGGGGCCCCGAGGCCGGCTCAATTGAGTATGGGTACTGGGTCCCCTTCGGCGGAATCCACATTTTCATCGGCAAGATCGGCGAACCGGGCCGTGAAATGGACATCTGCACCGACATCATCGAGATGGCTCAGCGTGCGAGACCCGCCCGAGTTTAGCCCGCTATGAAACGTGCCTTCGTGGGATTCATCCATGGAGCAGAATTTGAGAAAGGATCCATGTCTGGCGGTGAGATGGAGATCTACTCTGATGGTGAGTCATCCGCGGGCGAGAGTACTTCGTTGTATCAACTGCAGGACGACGGGCTTGGGGGCTGTTCCGATGGCGACAGTATTACGGACCCCTATGAGCCGCCGAACCGGGTCGCGATTTTTATGGACGGTACGCAGCCAGTACAAAATTCTTCAACTGTGGCAGCAATGGTTTCCAGGTCAGCAGCGGCGACGGCGGCCAGGGCAGGAGGCCCTGTGTGCCCGTCGGCTCGGGTCCTATTCAATTTACTGGACACTTTAACAACATTGTTGACAACAAATATTAACCCGGCAAATCAAGCTCAGCATAACACGGAAGTTGCGAAGCTGCGAGATGAGATAACTCAAGCCAAGGAGGATCTGGCAGCGGAGGACATGAGGATGACCGCGGAAAGAACTGCCTTGGAGGCTTAGGCGCAAAGAATCCATGCCAATTCCTTCTGGCTCTTGTTGGATCAGAACGCGTCAAATGAAGTCTTGAGGAGAAGGCACCGAAGTCGTCTGCCTCCATTTACGAGGTAAGAAATCTCTTCAACACATCTGGTGCAGGGACCAGTGACTCGCCAGGGGTAAACCGGGCAGTAATTGTGACTGGGACTGGAGCGCCGGCTCAACCGCACGCGACAGGTCTACCTCGTCAGAATAATATGCTACAACATGTGCCGACACCACCGGGTCATTACTCCAACCCTTTGGATAACATGATTGCCGATGCAGCGGGATTGGCGGCTCTCCCAGTCGAAGGCGAGTCTCCAGCTGCGGTTGAAACACGGAGGGGTAGAGAGCTTCTTCAGACACCATTGGTGCAGCAGGAAGCTTATTCTTACAGTCGTGAGAGTGTCCATTCAACCCCTCGCCCAAGCCGGAGTTACAGCAGACACATGGACTCTCCGGCGGTGTCAAGCAGCGAGCAGCGTCGTAACCCGCCCCGTGGACATGACCCGCCCCATAATACTCAGGCCCTGGTGGATCAGGATAGAGTACGTCATGATGCTGAGCTGGCGGCTCAGAACGCGACTCGTCAGCTGTCTCCGGTTCATCCGATAACTTCAGTGGAGTTAGGCCTGACTTCCAGATCCTTGCGAGTACCATGTTTGGTACCGGCTCTACGTAACGTATGTCTGCCCAAGGATTTCAAGGGTCCTCATAAAGTGCCCAACTACACAGCTGACTTACCCCCTGAAACGTGGGTGCAAAGTTATGAGATGGCGATGGAGTTGTTGGACGTCGATGATGCTGCATGTGCTAAGTATTTCACCATGATGTTGGAAGGAACGGCTCGTACCTAGTTGAAGGGGCTACCAGCCAACTCCATTAGATCATGGGCCGAGTTAAGGGCCCAGTTTATCCAGCAGTTCAAAGACACATGCAAGCAGCCTATGTTGATTGTAGACTTGGCTGCCTGTGTTCAAGAAGAGGGTGAGTCGACAACCCATTGGGTGCGTCGGGTCTTAGCAATTCTGCACTCGTCGGATCATATCAAGGCTGATTCGGCAGTCCTAATGTTGGAAAACAATTTTCGTTTCACACCCCTAAAGCAGAAATTAGGGCAACTCAAGCGCCACTGCAATGACATGCGGACGCTCATGGCGGCTCTGGTTAAATATGTCGACTCTGACAGTACCAAGGACGCCGATTCTGATGAGGAAAAGTCGGGTAAGGGAAAGAAGAGTAGAAGCACCAAGGGGCAGCCCAATAATCCTGTGAGTCAAGGGAACAATGGTAAGCGCAAGGCTGATAATAATTCTGACTTTGTGGCTAACACCAATACGCAGAATAATGGCCAGCGCCGTAAGGGAAAACCACCTCCTCGAACGGGAGGATCAGGTGTCAATCTTGAGCGGTTGCTGAATCAGCCCTGCCCAAAGCATGGCACGCAGGAAAGACCATCCAGTCACCTTTGGAAGGACTGCCATATTATGAAAGAGTTCAAAATTCCAATTTGTTCCAAGACAATCATGGGCCAGGCGACAGCTTAGGTTCCGGTTCTCATGGCCCGGGTTACGGTGGTGGCGGTTCTAATACCGGTTTTTAGGGTAACCAACGCAATCACGACGGTTATCATCAACAGTCCAGTCAGGGGAATCAACAACAACAACTGGATATCAGAGTAACCCGAAGCAATTGAATAGTGGGCAGTACCACGTCTTCACCACGAGTTTATGCAAGCGGGATCAAAAGCTCCATAAAAGGGTTGTGAATGCCGTTGAGCCGACAGTTCCCCGTTACTTGCATTGGTCTGAGCAGCCCATTGTGTGGAGTCGTGAGGATCACCCGCCCTGGGTTGATAATCTAGGTCACTTGGCTTTGGTGGTAGGGCCTCAAGTTGGAGGATATAAATTCACTCAGGTACTCATGGATGGAGGGAGCAACATCAACATCCTTTATTATGAAACCTTCTGTCGCATGGGTTTAACTCATAAAAATCTTAAGCTGTCGAACACTGTCTTTCACGGTATGGTGCCTAGTAAGTTGGCATACCCGGTTGGAAAATAGCTCTGGAGGTTGCATTTGGGGATGATTATGATTCCAGGTCTGAGACGTTGACCTTTGAAGTGGTGAAGATCAAGAGCCCTTACCATGCTCTGTTTGGACGGTTGGCTTATGCTAAGTTTATGGCAAGGCCTTGTTATGTTTATTTATAGCTCAAAATGTCGGGTCACAAGGGGACTATCACGACGCATGGAAGCCGAAAGATAGCTTTGGAGTGCAAGGAAGGTGATGCAGCCTATGCTGAGTCTGTTTGCGCAACAGAGGAGTTGAAGTTTTACAAAGATAATGTTGACCCGGCTGATATGACATCTTTGAAGAAGCCAACTACGGATCATGATCCGGTCTTGAAGTTTAAGTCGGCGGATGACACTAAGCTAGTTGATTTCGTTCCTGGCGATTCATCCAAGCAGTTCAACATCAGTGCTAATCTAGATCCGAAATAGGAAAGCACGCTCATTGAGTTCATCCGTGAGAACCGGGACATCTTTACATGGAAACCTTCTGACATGCCAGGTGTACCGAGGGAACTCGCTGAGCACACTCTTAATATTGACCCGAAGTTTAAACCGGTTAAGCAGTTTCTTCATCGTTTTAATGAAGAGAGGTGTAAAGCCATTGGTGAAGAAGTGGCCCGGCTCTTGGCGGCTAGGTTCATTGTTGAAGTTTTTCATCCCGAGTGGTTGGCTAACCCGGTACTAGTGCTTAAGAAGAACGACACTTGGCGTGTGTGTGTGGATTACACGGATTTGAACAAGGTTTGTCCGGTTGATCCTTTCGCTCTTCCCCATATTGATCAAATTATTGATGCTATGGCGGGTTGTGAGCGTTTGAGCTTTCTGGATGCGTACTCTGGTTATCATCATATCAAGATGGCAGTTAAGGACCAGGAGAAAACAACTTTCATTACTCCATTTGGAGCCTTATTCTATGTGTCCATGCCTTTTGGGCTTAAGACTTCCCAGGCGACTTACCAACGGTGTGTGCAAAATTTCCTTCATAATCAGATCGGGCATAATGTTCATGCTTATGTGGATGACATTGTGGTGAAATCCAGAGAGAAGGAAACCCTAATTGATGATTTAAAGGAGACCTTTGATAATCTCCGGGTTCATAAGATGATACTTAACCCGGCCAAGTGTGTGTTTGGTGTGCCAGCTGGTAAGCTTTTGGGCTTTCTGGTTTCTAACAAAGGCATTTAAGCTAACCCGGAGAAGATCAAGGCCATTACTTTTTTGGTTAAGCCAGCATGTATCAATGATGTTCAACGTCTGGCAGGTCATATTGCGGCCTTAAGCCGGTTCATAAGCCGATTAGGTGAAAAAGCTATATCGTTGTACCAGATGATGAAGAAAACAAATCACTCTGTCTGGAGTGATGCGTCTAATCAAGCATTTGAGGATTTGAAGAAATAGTTGGCTGAGCCGCCCGTTCTGGCTGCTCCCATTGATAAGGAGCCATTGGTGTTATATGTGGCTGCCAACAGCCGAGCTGTTAGCGTAGTTATTATGGTGGAAAGGAAGGAGACATGCAAGGAATATCCTGTTCAACGACCGGTTTACTATATCAGTGAGTCAAAACAGTGGTATCCACATTGGTAGAAGCTTGTGTATGGGGTTTTCATGGCCAGCCGGAAGCTAAAGCAGTATTTTTTGGGTCATCCTATCATTGTGGTTAGTTCTGCCCCCTTAGGAGATATCATTAAAAACAGACAAGCCACAGGTCGGGTAGCCAAGTGGGCCATTGAGCTCGAGCCTCATGGTTTAAAGTATGTGCCCTGTACAGCCATCAAGTCTCAAGCACTTGTGGATTTTATCAATGATTCGACATTGTTACAGACGCCTGAGGAGAAGCCGGACAACACATATTGGACTATTTATTTCGATGGATCCAGGCAGTTGGAAGGCTCGGGGGCTGGAGTTGTATTAACCTCCCCATGAGGTGACAAATTTTCTTATGTTCTCCGGCGGATGTTCCCTTGTACTAACAATGCAGCTGAGTATGAGGCCTTGCTCCATGGTCTTCGGATGGCTAAGGAGATGAGTTTAAGCCAGGTGCGGTGTTTCGGCGACTCTGATCTCCTGGCTCAGCAAGTTTCTGGCACTTGGGATTCCAAAGATCCACTCATGGCGGCTTACCATCGAGATGTTGATGCTATTGCGGGTCACTTTAAAGGTTATCAAGTTGAACATGTTGATCACAGGAAAAACAAGGTGGCTGATGCTTTAAGCCGGTTAGGGTCTCAGCGTAAGCCGGTACCACCTAACACTTTCCTGGATATTCTGCATAACCCTTCTGTTAAATTACCTACAGAGGAGGATTTGGCTATTCCTGGGCCGGAAGCACAAGTGGTGGCGGCTCTTCATGTGATTCCTGATTGGACAATTCCATATTTGGCTTATATGACCTGGGGAGAGTTACATGAGGACGAAACTTTGGCCAGACAGATAACCCGACGGTCTAAGTCAATGACTATTGTCAATGGAGAATTGCATCATCATAGTGTCACAGGGGCGTTTCAACGTTGTGTTTCTCCTGAAGAAGGCTGTGATATTCTATGAGAGATTCATGTAGGGGATTGTGGTCATCATGCCGGGTCTAAATCCCTCGTAGCCAAAGCTTTTCGTCATGGGTTCTATTGGCTGACGGCGCACGTTGATGCAGAGGATCTAGTCAGTAGATGTGATGGTTATCAGAAGTTCGCACGACGCGCCCATGTGCCGGCTCAAGAGATGAGGATGATTCCAATTACTTGGCCGTTTGCAGTATGTGGGCTTGATATGGTTGGACCTTTCAAAAGGTCCAAAGACAAAAAGACGCATCTCCTGGTGGCGGTCGATAAGTTTACAAAGTGGATTGAAGCAGAGCCGGTCAGTAAATGCGATGCAGCAATGGCGGTTCAATTCATGAAGAAGGTGATTTTCTGCTTTGGTTTTCCCCACAATAGTATAATTGATAATGGCACTAATCTATCCAAGGGGGGCATGGAGGAATTTTGTCAACGTGAACACATCCGGCTTGATGTATCATCAGTGGCTCACCCCAGTCTAATGGTCAAGCAGAGAGAGCTAATCAAGAGATCTTGAAAGGCATCAAGCCCCAGCTTATGGTTCCTTTACAGAGGACGCCGGGTTGTTGGGTGGAGGAGTTACCTTCTGTGTTATGGAGCATCAATACCACCCCCAACAGATCTACGGGTTATACACCTTTCTTCATGGTGTACGGAGTAGAGGCAGTTCTCCCCAGTGACATTCGTCATGATTCACCTCGAGTGGCGGCTTATGTAGAAGCTGATAATGAGAAAGTGCGTCAGGATGCACTTGACTTGTTAGATGAGGAGCGTGACCTCGCGGCGGCTCGTTCAGCTATTTACCAGCAAGATTTGCGCCCTTATCACAACCGTTGGGTCAAAACCAGAACCTTTCAAGAAGGGGACCTCGTGCTCCGGCTTATCCAGGATCATACGGATATGCACAAGTTATCCCTACCTTGGGAAGGACCCTTTGTGGTCAGAAAGAATCTGAACAATGGCTCATACTACCTTATTGATGTTCGAGACCACAAGGACTCACGCACGTTGGAGGAGGAGACCCGCCGACCGTGGAATATTGCTCATCTTCGGCCTTACTACACCTGAAGCCATCGGCTCTTGTGATGTACATATTTTGACGATGTATATATTATAAAGAATATAATAAAGCTGGCATCCCTGATAAATCAAGGCATCTGTCGTTTCATTTCAAGAATAACGAGTCTTTGTCATTATAGAAAGATCACTTGGGAGCTTCCTGCTCAAACATAGGTGTACTCACCAAAGAGAACATAGCGTTACTACCCACTTGATCGGTGCAATGCTACACACTTATGGTCACTTGGGGGCTTCCTGATCGTATTCGAATCATAGCTATGAATATCCCCCATGATCGGCGCAATGCCACACAATTATGGTCACTTGGGGGCTTCCTGATCGTACTCGAATCATAGTTGTGAATACCCCTCTTTATCGGTGCAATGCCACAATTATGGTCACTTGGGGGCTTCCTGATCGTATTCGAATCATAGCTGTGAATATCCCTCTTGATCGCCGCAATGCCACACTTATGGTCACTTGGGGGCTTCCTGATCGTATTCGAATCATAGTTGTGAATATCCCTCTTGATCGGCGCAATGCCACAATTACGGTTAATTGGGGGCTTCCTGCTCGTATTCAAATCATAGCTGTAAAACATCCCTTTTAACCAGCTCAATACTAACACTTATGGACGCAAGCCACTTGGGGGCTTCCTGATCATATTCGAATCATAGCTATAAAATCCCTCTTAGTCCGGCTCATACACCATGAAAACTTTTGAATTTTTGAGCTTGGCGGTTTATGAAAACCCCATTTTCTCGATTTTTATCTGTTCTATGTGCTTTGAGAGTTTTTTGGAATATATATATTTAGGCCATATTAACATATGGCCGGAGAAAATTCAGGACGTATAATCTTCATCCCTGTGGCTCATATTTGAAGCGTATCCGGAGTTTTTTAACCCGCCAGGATGACAGATTATAAATCGCCAATATGTATTAAGGTGCTTGGAAGTATTATATTCCAAATCTTGGGATATTACCTCTTACTGCGTTGGTATGATGAACCGACAGCTTAGTTGAATATCACATGTATCATTTCATATATATATATATAGTGGTTAAACTGGCCCTGATTATGACTTATTTTAGTTGCCAGTGGTTTATATATGGTATCATGACCCGCCCCGCGGTAAACCGCCGGGGCACTTGTGATTTACTTGTGTGCAGGATAATGATAAAGATCCTTCTGCATAAATTGATGTTATCATAAGCATAAAGTGATACGCTCTTTAGATGGTGGATCAAACCATGTAGCACAAAGCAAAGAACGTGCACGATGGCACGACACATCAAAGTTTACTGTCCTATTACATGACTCTGTAAGCCAAACAAGATCAAGTGTTTTCAAAGGATCAAATATACAAACCGCCCAGCGGATCATTCATCCTGGCCTTGCTGACTTGAGCCTTCCGGATCATCCTTCTCCGGTTCTTTGTCCTCCTCTGCCGTCTGGAAGTTTGGTGTTGACCTATCAATGCCACGTAGGGCATGGAATTCAGCTTCATCATCAATAAGATTTGACGGGTCAACTTCAGGGGCGAAAGTATGCTTACGAATTGGAGGAATCATATCCATCACTTTATAAGCAGGCGTGAACATCTTCTGGTTCTCTGCTTCATAAGCCGACTGATATTTTGAGAGATTGGTTTCATCAGCAATTACTGTCGCATGAGGACGAATTTCTTTAACGCAGGCGGCGAAGTCTTGCTGATCAAAAGGAGTGCCATCTTCTTTTAGGCTGGGATACCTGGTAGCTACTTTGGCTGGGTCTAGCTCGGGTACCCATGCCTTGGCGCGGCTCAAGGCCATCACGGTGCCGGCTCTCGCACATGACTGTTTTATCTCTTGAATCCTCACAGGTAGAATTGACAATTTTTTCAACATGTTGCTTAGCAGGTTTGGTCCTTGATTTGTTGGAGAAATTGTGGCTAATGTGCATTGAGTTCCGGTATATAGATGTTCAACCAGTGTATATACGGCTTTAAGCTTCACCGGCACGTCTTGATTCAGATTGCTGCTCCTTGGACCTGAGTGACAATCATGGAAGTAATCAGTGGCGGTTTATACCATGACGGAAGAGATTCATTTACAATATTCACACAACGACTTACCAAAGATAGCAGAAACCATCTGAGACACCCGGCATTTTAAACCGGTAAGCTCAGAGGTCACCTTTTCCAGATCAGCTTCAGCTTTTTCGGCGCGCTGTGTTAGAGCATTTTTCTCTTCGGCCCAGGAGTTTCTTTCAGCATGAAAACCGGCCTTCAGCTTTTCCGTTTCCTCCAGACTAAACTTGAATTTTAAATCGGCTTTCCGGGTCTCAGACTCTTGAATCTTCAGCCGGGTCTTTACATCAGCCAGTTGTGATTGAAGTTCAGCGGTGGGTTCCTGTATAAACACAGAGTTACAAACACATCTATATCCGGGTCATAGGAATATAAGTCCCAAGCCTTTTGCAAGCAACAACACTTGGCACTTGGGGGCTAATGCCTACCGATGAATTGTTTCTACATTGATTTATATGACTAAGTCCCAAGCACTTTGCAAGCAACATTACTTAGCACTTGGGGGCTAATGCATATTTGTTCATATTTCATTACTACTTTATGATGACCCGCCAGTGCCATGGACAACCACAGCCGGCTCATGGGGCTACAGGAGTAAGTTCTGATCTGTAAACACTGATAAGTACCGGTTTATTCATGCTGATTAAACCGGCCCTTGGGGGCTACAGATGCAATGTTGATCATTAAAATCCGGTTTAAGTAAAAGATACTTCCTGCTCATTTCTATTCTAAAGTCTACAATATATTCAATTCTATTCTACACAGTAGACTTTGGGGCTGACAGGATATGCATAATGTATTTAAGCCAGGATTCATACCTCATATTTTTGATGCATTTGCTTCACCATATCAATTTCAAGATCTCGGCTGGTATGTACTTGGTTGAGGTAGCCAGAGAGTACTTCACTGCTGCTCAATTGAGAATAATGGGTAACATCAAACCTCACTTTCTGCTTTTCAATAAATTCCTGTTTAGCGGAGTGTTGAGCCAACACAGTTGGATTTCCCAGCTCTGTAAAGCCGGTGCCATTAATCATAACATCATCAGTATGAGTCTCTGACGCTTTAAGTGGGGTTGACGATTCAGTGTTCAAAGGGTTGAGTCTTGTCTGGTCGCTGGAGAGGTCAGGAATTTCTGGTGCATCGTTAAAGATAGGCTCGTCGGGTGGTACCATGGAGGTATCAGATGCTGGAATTTGTTTTTCCGGCTCAGGAACTTTGGGGTCTTCAACCGGCTTGATCACCTTTGCCCTCTTGTTAGGCTTGGCTTTTCCACTGCACGGTTCATGAGAGATCATTATAAGGATAAGAGCATAAGGAGATAGGAAATAAAAGAGATGTTACCCAGGGGCAGTCTTGAAATCCAGCAGCTGAGTTTGGGATGAGTCACCGGAAGAAGTAAGTGGCTGATGAATGAGACCCGCCAGGGGGTAAAAAGAGTTAAGTTTGGAAAAGACCTTGTTTTGCCGTTTTCGTGGAGCTGGAGTATTTGATAAGTCAGACGATAACTCTCCACCTCCGCTGGTCTAAGTTTGTCGTCGGTTCTCGTGCTGCTATTGCTTCAAAAGAAAGTGAGGATCCAAATGAGCTAAGGGGTGCGAAAAGCTTACTTTCCGGGTCACTCGTCGAATTTTCTGTCTTGGCAAAGGCTCTGAGTCGGACGAAATAATAGTTACCTCTTCTTCAGCTGCTTGGCTGGCCCCCGTGTCATCCTGAGCATAATTAGTGTCAATAAGGTGATTGAAAAAGGAGCCAAGGGAGTCAAGGGATACCTCAAAATCAGAGTTGTCATCCAGTTCAAACATGCTAGAGGCACTTGGTTTCTTCTTATTTTTCTTAGTGCTTTTCTTGGCAGCCCTGGCTTTCTTGGCAGCTTCATGATCGTACTTCTTCTTCCAAAAATCAGAATCTGCCTGTGAAAGTCATCAAAGTTAAGTTAATAAAATGATTAAATGATGAGGTAAAGGTAAGAAAATTGGAGACTCACATCTGGTGGCGGGTTAAGTTTGCAGAAAGGGTTCAGACCCACTTTGCTACAATCTGCCGGATCTTCATTCAGAAGGGACTTGGTCATTTCACTGATTGCCTCGTCAGTTAAACATACATAACTGTGGCGCAACGGATCCTTTATACCACCAGTGTAAGTGCACATTAAGCCAGGCCGGCGGCTCAAGGGTATAATTCGCCAAGAGACCCAACACCGAACCAAGTCAATGCCAGTTAAACCGTTTCCCAGCAGAGCTTTGACCTTTGCAGTGATAGGGGCAAGCTTTGCACATTCAGCAGCGGTAAGCTTCTCAAGAAGAAAATGTTTTGGGTCCCGGCGCTCGACACAATAACCCGGCAATGGATTATCGTTAGCCGAAGAGGTATCTTTGCAATAAAACCATGTCTGGTTCCAGTCCTTGGGATGACTCGGCAAGCAAGCATAGGGGAAGATAGCATCTCTTCTTCATTGAATTGAGATTGCGCCGAGCTCCAAGCTGGGTCCGTTTGTGAATTCATTTTGGCGGTTCAAATAAAAATATTCTCTGAAAAGTTCCACACTAGGCTCCTCTTGAAGGTATACTTCACGGAAGACTTGAAAGTTGCAAATGTTTGACACGTAATTGGGTCCAATGTCTTGCGGATGGAGCTGAAAGAAGTGCAGAACATCTCAGAAAAATTTAGAGCCGGGCGGTGAGAAGCCCCGGTTCATGTGGTCAGTGAAAACAATGACCTCACCATCCTTTGGTTGAGGTCTTTCTTCGCCTGGATTGGGGGCACGATAATGCATAACATTCTTTGCTGGCAAGTACCCGATTTTGACAAAATCTTTGAGAGTATCTTCGATAAGAATGGACTTAACCCAGTTGCATGAAGTGACTGTCTTTGGCGGCATTATGAAGAGAAAAGCCTAAAGGAAAGAAAAGTTTTTCCATGTTAAGTTGGTTCATCAAAGTCGGAAATAAAAAACTACAACATGTACTCCAAATGGCGGCTTAAATGGGGCCTAATATATATGGGTAATTATAAGCCGGTGATGTAAGCCGCCATGACAAGCACTGATATTCAAGCTATGACAAGAGAGAATTTTTACTAAGTGTTGGTACAAACAGGTTTTGCAGACTGGAGCAGGGTATTTGGATCTAGAGCTATGCGGAAAAAGAAATAAATTAAAACCTAAATATTCCAACAGTGGAGGAACTAACACATTGGTGAGATTTCTGCGGCTAAAGGGCATGTTCAGTGATTAAAGCAAAGGATAGAAACAGGTTCTGCATATTTCAAAGGCCAGTTTTGGATCCAAGTAAGGGTTAAACAGAAGCGTGATGAAGAACGATGATGAAATCATAAGAACTAAAGAAACCCTAATGAAGATCTGTGGTGGAGAAGATAAGGTACTCACCGGAACCGCTGAGCAATGGAGAGGCGTTGTAGTTTTTCTCCAGTCCCAATCAGGTTGATGCAGCGGCCGAGGTCAAGGACGACAATGAGCTTCACGGCGGCGACAATGCTCAGATGTGCAGAGGCGTCGCAGAGAGAGGAGGAAGACGAGAAGGAAAGAACGGGAGAATGGATGGGCTGTTGGGGCCTATTTATAAGGAAAGAGTCAGTAGGCAGGCGCGAGAAATGAGGAGGCCAAAAGATGATTATCCAGCCGTTTCGACGACTCGATTTTCGGGGTGGTTAATTAAAGATAAAGATCCGTTAAGATATACTGCGTGTCGTGTGAAATTAATGGCAGATGCCATCATGGCGGGTTTCCGTAATTCCAAGGGATGACATCATGGCAGGTTACAATATCTTGTGAAGAAGAAATGAAGAAGGATTTATTCTTAAGTGTTGAAGATTGACATGAACAAGTTCAAATCAACCTAGGGCCTAATGTTGGGGATGTAACTATTGGGTTAACCCGCCCAGGAGGTGCCGGGTTAAGCCACGATGGTCTATCAAGACAAAGCCCATAAAGGCACTAAAGATGGCAGTTCACTATGAAGACTCGTTAACAGGCCCAAGGACCATAGGCGGCTTAAAGCCCATAAGCGTAAACTGCCATATATGTATGACTTGTATTGTAAGGCATGTGTATTTGGTCACTGAGCTGGATACGTTATATGAGCCGGCCGGGACTCTGTAAAGCCGGTGGGCATCAACCTGTGTATATAAAGGGACGACCCAGCGGCGGTTTAGGGAAAGAGACCACATATCGAAAGCTAGGTCAAGCATATTCGCTGCCTGGTAATCGAGACATAAGCAATACCACCTCAACTGGAGTAGGCCTTTACCATCACCGCAAGGGGCCGAACCAGTATAAACTCACATGTCCTTTGTCCCGTTTAACCCCTTTAAGTTAACCTAGTGCGATGGCTCCACGACTAAGTCCTCACACTAGGACATCTGCCGTGACAATTCCACGACAGTCCGCACGTTTAACGTTCGATGACGATCGGTATTATGAGTTTATGTGTTTTGATGTACCAAAGGTAGTTCGGAGTCCCGGAGGTGATCACTGACATGACAAGGAGTCTCGAAATGGTCGAGACATAAAGATTGATATATTGGACGATGTTATTCGGACACTGGATGAGTTCCGGTGTCACCGGATAAATATCAGAGTGTCGGGCATTATCAGAAACCCCAGGGGAACTAATGGGCCAACATGGGCCTTGTGAGAGAGAGAGAGGAGAGGTCCCTAGGGCTGGCCTCCCCCCTTGAGGAGTCCTAATTGGACTAGGTGGGGGCGGCGCCGCCCTCTCTTTCCTTCTCCCTCTCTCCCTCTCCTTCCTCCCCCTCTCTTCCCTTGTTGGAAACCTACTAGGAATAGGATTCCTATTCCTAGTAGGAATCCTACTTGGGGGCGCGCCCCATGAGGGCCGACTGGCCTCCCCCCTTGCTCTTTTATATAGGGGGGCAGGGGGCACCCTAGAACACACAAGTTGACAGTTGTCTTAGCCGTGTGCGGTGCCCCCTCCACAGATTTCCACCTCGGTCATATAGTTGTAGTGCTTAGGCGAAGCCCTGCGTCGGCAACTTCATCATCACCATCATCACACCGTTGTGCTGACGAAACTCTCCCTCGGCCTCAACTGGATCAAGAGTACGAGGGGCGTCACCGAGCTGAACGTGTGCAAATCACGGAGGTGCCATGTGTTCGGTACTTGATCGGTTGGATCGCGAAGACGTTTGACTACATCAACTGCGCTACTTAACGCTCCCGCTTTCGGTCTACGGGAGTAAGTGAACATACTCTCCCCTCTCGTTGCTATGCATCTCTAGATAGATCTTGCGTGATCGTTGGGAAAATTTTGAAATACTGCGTTCCCCAACAAGACTAGGCCCTGAGGGGCTGGTGCGCCCCCTTATAGGCCGAATAGGAGGAGAAGGAAAGAGGGGGAAGATAAAAGGAAGGGGAGGGATGCAGCCTCCCCCTTCCTTCCTTCCTCCCTCCTCCTTCCTTCCCCCCCTTCGGATGAATATGGAAGGGGGAGGCCGACTTGGGAGGAGCCCAAGTAGGATTCCTCCTACTTGGGGCGCCCCCTTGGCAACCTCTTCTCCCCTCCAACCAATATATATATATATATATGTGGGGGGGGCACCGCTAGAACACACATCAACAGTTGTTAGCTGTGTGTGGCGCCCCCTTCATAGTTTACTCCTCCGGTCATATTCACATAGTGCTTAGGCGAAACCCTGCGCGGATAACTTCACCATCACCGTCACCATGTCGTCGTGCTGACGAAACTCTCCCTTGACACTTTGCTGGATCAAGAGTTTGAGGGACGTCATCAAGCTGAATGTGTACAAAACTCAGAGGTGTCGTACGTTCGGTGCTTGATCGGTCGGAACGAGAAGAAGTTCGACTACATCAACCGCATTGTCAAATGCTTCTGCTTTTGGTCTACAAGGGTACATGGACACACTCTTCCCCTCTCGTTGCTATGCATCTCCTAGATATATCTTGCGTGAGCGTAGGAATTTTTTTGAAATTGCATGCTACGTTTCCGAACAGTGGCATCCGAGCCAGGTCTTGCGTAGATGATATGCACGAGTAGAACACAAAGTGTTGTGTGCGGTGATCATCATACTACTTACCACCAATGTCTTATTTTGATTCGGCGGTATTATTGGATGAAGCGGCCCGGACCAACCTTATATGACCACGTTCATGAGACCGGTTCCACCGACAGACATGCAACTTGTTTTGCATAAAGGTGGCTAGCGGATGTTTGCTTCTCCAAATTTAGTTGAATCGAATTTGACTGCGGCGGGTCCTTGTTGAAGGTTAAAACAGCAAACTTGATAAATCACCGTTGTGGTTTTGATGCGGAGGTAAGAACTGTTCTTGCTAGAAGCCCATAGCAGCCACGTAAAACTTGCAACAACAAAGTAGAGGACGTCTAACTTGTTTTTGCAGGGCATGTTGTGATGTGATATGGTCAATACCAATTGGCAGGAGCCTTATGGTTGTCGCTTTATTGTATGAAATGCAAACGCCATGTAATTGATTTACTTTATCACTATGCGTTAGCGATAGTTTTAGAAGGAATAGTTGGCAAGATGACCACAACGCTATGATGGAGATCAAGGTGTCAAGCCAGTGACGATGGAGATCATGATGGTGCTTTGGAGGTGGAGATCAAAGGCACAAGATGATGATGGCCATATCATGTCACATATTTCGATTGCATGTGATGTTTATCTTTTATGCATCTCATTTTGCTGAGTACGACAGTAGCATTATAAGATGACCCCTCACTAAAATTTCAATGTATAAGTGTTCTCCCTGAGTATGCACCGTTGCGACAGTTCATCGTGCTGAGACACCACGTGATGATCGGGTGTGATAAGCTATACGTTCACATACAATGGGTGTAAGACAGTTTTGCACATGCAGAATACTCGGGTTAAACTTGACGAGCCTAGCATGTACAGACATGGCCTCGGAACACTGGAGACCGAAAGGTCAAACGTGGATCATATAGTAGATATGATCAACATAGATTTGTTCACCATTGAAGACTACTCCATCTCACGTGATGATCAGACATGGTTTAGTTGATTTGGATCACGTGATCATTTAGATGACTCGAGGGATGTCTATCTAAGTGGGAGTTCTTAAGTAATATTATTAATTGAACTTAATTTATCATGAAATTAGTCCTGATAGTTTTTGCATATCTATGTTGTAGATCAATGGCCCGTGGTACCGTTCCCTTGAATTTTAATGCGTTCCTTGAGAAAGCTAAGTTGAAATATGATGGTAGCAACTACATGGACTGGGTCTATAACTTGAGGATTATCCTCATTGTTGCACAGAAGAATTATGTCCTTGATGCACCGCTAGGTGAAAGGCATGCTGCAGGAGCAGATGCTGATGTTATGAACGTTTGGCAAGCTCGATCTGATGACTACTCGATAGTTCAGTGTGCCATGCTTTACGGCTTAGAATCGGGACTTCAAAGACGTTTTGAACGTCATGGACCATATGAGATGTTCCAGGAATTGGAGTTAATATTTTAAGAAAATGCCCAAGTTGAGAGATATGAAGTCTCCAACAAGTTCTATAGCTGCAAGATGGAGGAGAACAGTTCTGTCAGTGAACACATACTCAGAATGCCTGGATATTTTAACCACTTGACTCAGCTGGGAGTTAATCTTCCAGATGATGGTGTTATTGACAGTGTTCTTCAATCACTGCCACCAAGCTACAAAGGCTGCGTGATGAACTATAATATGCAAGGGATGGATAAGACAATTCCCGAGCTCTTCGCTATGCTCAAAGCTGCGGAGGTAGAAATCAAGAAGGAGCATCAAGTGTTGATGGTTAACAAGACCACTAGTTTCAATAAAAGGGGCAAGGGAAAGAAGGGGAACTTCAAGAAGAATGGCAAGCAAGTTGCCACTGCTGGGAAGAAGCCCAAGTTTGGTCCCAAGCCTGAAACTGAGTGCTTCTACTGCAAAGGGACTGGTCACTGGAAGCGAAACTGCCCCAAGTATTTGGCGGATAAGAAGGATGGCAAAGTGAACAAAGGTATATTTAATATACATGTTATTGATGTGTACCTTACTAATGCTCATAGTAGCGCCTGCGTATTTGATACTGGTTCTGTTGCTCATATTTGCAACTCGAAATAGGGGCTACGGATTAAACGAAGATTGGCTAAGGACGAGGTGACAATGCACATCAGGAATGGTTCCAAGGTTGATGTGATCGCCGTCGGCACGCTACCTCTACATCTACCTTTGGGATTAGTTTTAGACCTGAATAATTGTTATTTGGTGCCAGCGTTGAGCATGAACATTATATCTGGATCTTGTTTGATGTGAGACGATTATTCATTTAAATCAGAGAATAATGGTTGTTCTATTTATACGAGTAATATCTTTTATGGTCATGCACCCTTGAAGAGTGGTCTATTTTTGTTGAATCTCGATCGTGGTGATACACATATTCATAATATTGATGCCAAAAGATGCAAAGTTGATAATGATAGTGCAACATATTTGTGGCACTGCCATTTAGGTCATATTGGTGTAAAGCGCATGAAGAAACTCTATGCGGATGGACTTCTGGAATCACTTGATTATGAATCATTTGATGCTTGCGAACCATGCCTCATGGGCAAGATGACTAAGACTCCGTTCTCCGGAACAATGGAGCAAGCCACCGACTTATTGGAAATAATACATATTAATGTATGCAGTCCGATGAGTGTTGAGGCTCGCGGTGGGTATCGTTATTTTTCGACCTTCACAGATGATTTGAGCAGATATCGGTATATCTACTTAATGAAACACAAGCCTGAAACATTTGAAAAGTTCAAAGAATTTCAGAGTGAAGTGGAGAATCATCGTAATAAGAAAATAAAGTTTCTATGATCTGATCGCAGAGGCGAATATTTGAGCTACGAGTTTGGCCTTCATTTAAAACAATATGGAATAGTATCACAACTCACGCAACCTGGAACACCACAACGTAATGGTGTGTCCGAACATCGTAACCGTACTTTATTAGATATGGTGTGATCTATGATGTCTCTTACCAATTTACCACTATCATTTAGGGGTTATGCATTAGAGATAGCTGCATTCACTTTAAATAGGGCACCATCTAAATCCGTTGAGACGACACCGTATGAACTGTGGTTTGGCAAGAAACCTAAGCTGTCATTTCTTAAAGTTTGGGGTTGCGATGCTTTTGTGAAAAAGCTTCAGCCTGATAAGCTTGAACCCAAATTGGAGAAGTGCGTCTTCATAGGATACCCAAAAGAAACCGTTGGGTACACCTTCTATCACAAATCTGAAGGCAATATCTTTGTTGCTAAGAATGGATCCTTTCTAGAAAAGGAGTTTCTCTCAAAAGAAGTGAGTGGGAGGAAAGTAGAACTTGATGAGGTAACTGTACCTTCTCTCGAATTGGAAAGTAGCTCATCACAGAAATCAGTTCTAGTGATGGCTACACCAACTAGAGAGGAAGCTAATGATAATGATCATGAAACTTCAGATCAAGTTACTACCGAACCTCGTAGGTTAACCAGAGCACGTTCCGCACCAGAGTGGTACGATAATCCTGTTCTGGAAGTCATGTTACTAGACCATGACGAACCTACGAACTATGAGGAAGCGATGATGAGCCCAAATTCCGATAAATGTCTTGAGGCCATGAAATCTGAGATAGGATCCATGTATGAGAACAAAGTATGGACTTTGGTTGACTTTACCGATGATCGGCGAGCCATAGAGAATTAATGGATCTTCAAGAAGAAGACTGACGCTGATGGTAATGTTACTATCAATGAAGCTCGACTTGTCGCGAAAGGTTTTCGAAAAGTTCAAGGAGTTGACTACGATGAGATTTTCTCACCTGTAGCGATGCTTAAGTATGCCCGAATCATGTTAGCAATTACCGCATTTTATGATTATGAAATCTAGCAAATGGACGTCAAAACTGCATTCCTTAATGGATTTCTTAAAGAAGAGTTGTATATGATGCAACCAGAAGGTTTTGTCGATCCTAAAGGTGCTAACAAAGTGTGCAAGCTCCAGCGATCCATTTATGGACTGGTGCAAGCATCTCGGAGTTGGAATATACGCTTTGATAATGTGATCAAAGCATATGGTTTTGTACACACTTTCAGAGAAGTCTATATTTACAAGAAAGTGAGTGGGAGGTCTGTAGCATTTCTAATATTATATGTGGATGGCATATTGTTGATTGGAAATGATATAGAATTTCTGGATAGCATAAAAGGATACTTGAATAAGAGTTTTTCAATGGAAGACCTCGGTGAAGCTGCTTATATATTGGGCATCAGGATCTATAGAGATAGATCAAGATGCTTAATTGGACTTTCACAAAGCACATACCTTGATAAAGTTTTGAAGAAGTTCAAAATGGATCAGTCAAAGAAAGGGTTCTTACCTGTGTTACAAGGTGTGATGTTGAGTCAGACTCAATGCCCGACCATTGCAGAAGATAGAGAGAAAATGAAAGTCATTCCCTATGCCTCAGCCATAGGTTCTATCATGTATGCAATGTTGTGTACCAGACCTAATATGTGTCTTACTATAAGTCTAGCAGGGAGGTACCAAAGTAATCTAGGAATGGATCACTGGACAACGATCAAGAACATCCTGAAGTACCTGAAAAGGACTAAGGATATGTTTCTTATTTATGGAGGTGACAAAGAGCTCATCGTAAATGGTTATGTCGATGCTAGCTTTGACACTGATCCGGATGACTCTAAGTCACAAACCAGTGATGTCGGCTAGGACTACGTCGATATTTTCCCTAAGAGGAAGGGATGATGCAGCACATCGACGGTAGATATTTCCCTCAGTGATGAAACCAAGGTTATCGAACCAGTAGGAGAACCAAGCAACACAACGTAAGTAGCCCCTGCACACAAATAACAACCACTCGCAACCCGATGTGTTAAAGGGGTTGTCAATTGAGGGAGTCCTGGACTAAGGGGTCCTCGGGCGTCCGACCTATTGATATGGGCCGGACTATTGGGCCGTGAAGATACAAAGACCGAAGACTCTACCCGTGTCCGGATAGGGCTCTCCTTGGCGTGGAAGGCAAGCTTGGCGATCAAACTATGAAGATTTCTTTCTTTGTAACCGACCTTGTGTAACCCTAGATCCCTCCCGTTTCTATATAAACCAGAGGGCTAGGTCCGTAGATAGATCCTCATAATCATAGCCAAACTAGACTTTAGGGTTTTAGTCATTACGATCTCGTGGTAGATCAACTCTTGTAATACTCATATTCATCAAGATCAATCAAGTAGGAAGTAGGGTATTACCTCCATAGAGAGGGCCCGAACCTGGGTAAACATTGTGTCCCCCGTCTCCTTTTACCATCGATCCTAGACGCACAGTTCGGGACCCCCTACCCGAGATCCGCCGGTTTTGACACCGACATTGGTGCTTTCATTGAGAGTTCCACTGTGCCGTCAAATGTTAGGATCGATGGCTCGCCTTGTTCTCAAGGACAGCGTCACCTCCGGAGGAGCACTGGCCCCAGGCCAAACCCTTCGGCTGGGCGGCTTCATTATGACCGCCCGTTCGTCCATTAAGCCGACGATGACTTCTCGGGTCATCAAAAATCCTCTTCAAGTTGACTCTAAGTACCCCAAGCAGATGGATCCAGCGAAGCTGTCGTCTTTAAATGAGCTCCTAGATCGCATTGCTGCCCTGGGGGTCGCCCCGGACTATGATCGGATTGGGCTTAAACCCAACCAGAGAGAAATTAAAACTCCGTTGATCACCCATCAAGTAGCGGTAGTAGAGGAGCAAGACGACAACTCTTCCTCTATATTAAGGACGAACTACGTTCGTATCTCCGAACTTGAAGATTCGGACACCTATTTGCAGAAAGACAGGTCCTGTCATCCGAACATAGAATCAGACGACAAGCCCAAAGAATCAGCTGACAACCCGGAGCCCGAACTACTAAATCCGGAGATTCTTCAAACTCTAGATCCTAATTTGTTCAGGGTTCAGACTTCAATCCACCCACCCACCCAGACATAAGCGCTCTCAGGGGCATACGACAGTAGTATAAGGAAACAACCCACCACTTCTGGGCCAGATTCCTCCTTGTCAACGATAAGATTGAAGATTGCCATGACGAAGACGCGATCACAGCGTTCTGCAGCAATTGCATGGATGAAGGAGTCCTCAACGCCATCAACCGTAGTCACATAACACTCTTCACAGACTTGGCAACCATAGTATACAAGTACAGCACAATGGAAAGCGCCTGGAAAACTCAGGCAGCCGGCTGGGAACCGCCGGTTTCCACCCAACCCCTCGTTCAGGTGAAAAGGACGCACCCTAGTGGCACGCCCGGCCCAATAAAAAAGAAATATAAGCCCATTAGGAAACATGGAACCGTTCTGGAGGGATGGCTCGATGGACCATGCAAGCTACACACAACACCGGATACTATATGAACTCATAGCCTTAGAGCATGTTGGATTCTCCGGCAGGTGGCCAAGAGCGGTGAGGATATCCTCACCAAAAATAACCCAGAGCAATATAGACCAAAAGACGACGACCCTAGAGTACTGACGGTCTTCGGGACCTTCGCTTCAAACAATAAGCGTAAAAGGGCACTCCGCGACCTTGCGGAAGTCTGCCAAATCGCAGCAACAAACCCTTGGAACGACACAGCCATAACTTTCAATGCCGAGGACGAACCAAAATTCAGGATAATTCGGGCACCGACCGCCTTGGTCCTCAGTCCGATCATGGACGGCTTCCGACTCACCAAGGTTCTCATGGATGTTGGCAGCGGACTAAATCTCATCTATGAGGATACACTCAGTAAAATGGAAATAGACAGGAGCCGCATCAAGCAAAGTAGCACGACCTTCCGGGGAATTATTCCCAGTCGGGAGGCGCGATGCGCGGGAAAAATCACACTCGACGAGGTGTTCGGCACACCATAGAACTGTCATACCGAAGAACTAACCTTCCAAGTGGCCCCTTTCAACAGCGGATATCATGCCGTATTGGGGCAGGACGCATTTACACGCTTCCAGGCTGTACCTCACTATGGGTATATGAAGCTCAAGATGCCAGGGCCCAATGGCATAATCACTCTCGCTAGTGGTCCGGACATAGCACTCCGCGCTAAAAACAAAACCGCATCGTTGGCCCTTGAGGCATTATCTGAAGCCCTCGCGGCCGAAGAATTAACCGCATTACGCTCCATGGTGGATAAGGACGACCTAATCTTGGACAAACGACCCCAATCCACCTCCTTCAAACCAGCAGAAGAAATAGTCAAATTCCAAGTCCATCCAACGGACCCCAAGAAGACAACATCTATTGGGGCACAACTGGACCCAACGGTCGACACCGCGCTATGAGAATTTCTGCGCGAAAACTGGGATATATTTGCCTGGCACCCTTCTGATATGCCAGGAATCCCACGCAGATTGGCCGAACACAGCCTCGACATATTGAAGGGATTTAAACCAGGCAAACAAACACTGCAGCGGTTTTTCGAACCCAAACATCAAGCGCTGGGGGAGGAGCTAGCCAAGCTAATCGAGGCCGGATTCATTAGAGAAATAAAACACCCGGACTGGCTAGCAAACTTGGTGATGGCGCCAAAGAAGGATAAATCCTGGCGCCTATGCGTCGATTTCAAAGACCTCAATAAGGCATGCCCTAAGGATCCCTTCCTCCTCCCCCGCATCGACCAGATTATCGATGCCACCGCAGGACACGATTCGTTATGCTTCCTCGATGCATATTCCGGATACCATCAAATAAAAATGAAGGAGTCTGATCAAGCCGCAATGGCATTCATTACCCCATACGGGCTATTCTGCTTCAACACCATGCCCTTCGGGCTCCAAAATGCAGGGGTGTAACACCCCGGATGTAACTTTCCCAATTTGTACTCCAACTCTTGCCGTTTCCGGTGTTAAGTTATTTTATTTTCTCGGGTTCAGGTTTTGTCTCTGTGTGTTGTTATCGTTGTCTTGCATCTCATATCATGTCATCATGTTCATTGCATTTACATACGTGTTCATCTCATGCATTCAAGCATTTTCCCCGTTGTCCGTTTTGCATTCCGGCGCTTCGTTCTCCTCCGGTGGTCAATTCTATATTTCTTTCATTTGTGGGGATTAAACATTTCCGGATTGGACCGAGACTTGCCAAGCGGCCTTGGTTTACTACCGGTAGACTGCCAGTCAAGTTTTGTATCATTTGGACTCCGTTTGATACTCCAACGGTTAACCGAGGGACCGAAAAGGCCTCGTGTGTGTTGCAGCCCAACACCCCTCTAATTTGGCCCAAAACCCACCTAACTCTGCTCCATCATCTAGAATGTTCGATCACGATCACGTGGCCGAAAACCGCACCTCATTTGGACTCTCCTAGCTCCTACTATGCCTATTTAAAGACCCCTCTGTTTTCTTCTTCTTCTTCCCCCCGAAACCCTAGATCCAACCCACCGCGCCGCGCCGGACAAAAAAACCTGCCGACGGACACGTCCGCCTCGCCCGTCCGCCGCCACGTGTTGCCTCGGGGTTCGTCCGCCCGGGCGCCCACATCGCCGCGCCTCCCCGCCGCCCGGCCCGCCGAGGCCCGTAGCGGGCCCCCACGGGCCCAGTCGCCGCCGCCCGCACCCGCGTCGCCCCGCCGCCGTCTCCTTCCTCCCGTGCCACCGCGCCGCGCCGCCACCACCGCGCCGCTCCGCTGCCACCGCGCCGCGCCGCCGCCGCCGCGCCGCTCCGCCGCCGCCGCGCGCCATCGCCGCCCGGGTCCGCTGCCCCGCCGCCCGGCCTCCTCTCCTCCCCGGCGCCGCACCGCGCCCTCCTCCGGCGAAACTCCGGCCGGCCATCCTCGGTCGGCGTGCGCGAGATCTAGATCCGTGAACAGTAAACCCTAATCCGGAGGTTGTTTTTCCTCTAAGTCCCGAAATTCTCAGTCCAAGTGCACATGTTCACGGCTCCGTAACTTTGCATCCGTAGCTCCGATTCATGCATATAGCATATCAAAATGTTCATCTCAGAGAGTACATCATTTCATTCCATTTCATCATTTTCTTTTGAGCTCATCTTGATGCCCAAAATGCTGTTAGAAGAGGGCTACTTGGGATAATTGTCAGATCTGCTACTCCGTTTAGGTTTTTGTCATTTTTGCCATGATTAATGTGTGCATTATATGCCCTGATGCTGTACACATGTTTTGTTAAGGGTTTTGTCATCTTTCCAGAGGTGCAACCCATGTATTTTTGTGATGTGTGTGGTGACTAGTGCAAGCTTGCAAAGTGGTGCACTTGTTAATTCTGTTTTCAGGGACTTAGCAATTCCACTAAGTCCTTGAGCTGTTTATCTCATGATGCCATATGTTCATGTTGTTTCCTAGTGATCCGTGCCTCTTTTGAGGATGGTCAGTAAGGATGTTTTATTAATATTGTAGTTCTCTATCCATCCATGCCTTTGTTTGCAATTATGGAGCACCCTAGCTTGAGTCAATCAAGCTCTACTTTTGCTACTTTGCGAATCTGGGAAGATTGTCAACTTGTTTGCAATTTTGCCGGTGATGTTGTAGTTGATCCGTGCTTGCTATGCTATTGTTCTTGCCATGTCTAGCTTGCATTTTGTGCCTTCTTGATGGGTGTATGCTTTTCTTGCCATGACTTGCACCGTAGTGAGTGCATCGAGCTCGTAAACATGCCTACTTGAGTTATATTTCAGCATGTGTCAGTTTTCACTAAGTCTGTGATCTGATTATGTTTTTGCTATGTTCACATGCTTGCAATTGTATTTTCTGATCCCTTTTGGCTCAAGGTCACTAAGGGACTTTTGTTAAGATCTTTGAGTAGCTCCATGCCATGCTTTACTTTGCCATGTTCAGGTCCTGTAGCATGTAGTTTTGTTGCTCCGAAGAGGGCTACCTGATCTAAAATTCCAAACAAGTGTTAATTTCACTAAGTCTGAGATCTGTTTGTCATATGCATTTTTGCCATGCTTGTTTGAACCTGTTAATGGATGATTTGGCCGTAGCTCAGTGCTAGACTTTTGTTAATCATCTTGAATGCATCCCTGCCATGTATTTGGTTGTCATGTTTGGGTGCTGTAGCATGTTCATTTCGTTGCATTTAGATGCCTACTTGCTGTAAATCGCAGACCGGTGTCATATTTGAATCGCTTGCCATTTCCAAACGTAACTCCGATTTCGGCGTTCTTTATATCGTTTTCTAGCGATTTCATCTTATATTTCCAGTGGTTGATTGTATCCTTGTTGCTTGTTTGTCTTGTTTGGGTAGAGCCGGGAGACGAGTTCGCTAATGAGGAGCCCGTTGAGTTTGCTTTCGAGGATCCAGTCAACTCTGACAACTGTGCAGGCAAGATGATCATACCCTCGAAATCACTACTATCTTTGCTATGCTAGTTTGCTCGCTCTTTTGCTATGCCAATGCTACGATGCCTACCACTTGCTTTCAAGCCTCCCAAATTGCCATGTCAAACCTCTAACCCACCATGTCCTAGCAAACCGTTGATTGGCTATGTTACCGCTTTGCTCAGCCCCTCTTATAGCATTTCTAGTTGCAGGTGAAGATCGGAGGCCGTTCCTGTTGGAACATTTATTTACTTGTTGGGATATCATTATATTGCTATGTTATCTTAATGCATCTATATACTTGGTAAAGGGTGGAAGGCTCGGCCTCTCGCCTAGTGTTTTGTTCCACTCTTGCCGCCCTAGTTTCCGTCATATCGGTGTTATGTTCCCGGATTTTTGCGTTCCTTACGCGGTTGGGTTATAACGGGAACCCCTTGATAGTTAGCCTTGATTAAAGCTTTTCCAGCAATGCCCAACCTTGGTTTTACCATTTGCCACCTAGCCTTTTCTTTCCCTTGGGTTCTGCAGACTCAAGGGTCATCATTGTTTTAACCCCCCCGGGCCAGTGCTCCTCTGAGTGTTGGTCCAAACCGTCAGCCGCCGGTGGCTACCAGGGGCAACTCTAGGCTGGCCTACCGGAAGTTTAGACAATCTGAGTGTGCCCTGAGAAAGAGATATGTGCAGCTCCTATCGGGATTTGTCGGCACATTCGGGCGGTGTTGCTGGTCTTGTTTTAACCTGTCGAAGTGTCTTGAATTATCGAGATACCGAGTCTGATCGGAACGTCTTGGGAGGAGGTCTATTCCTTCGTTGACCGTGAGAGCTTGTCATGGGCTAAGTTGGGACTCCCCTGCAGGGATTGAACTTTCGAAAGCCGTGCCCGCGGTTATGGGCAGATGGGAATTTGTTGATGTCCGGTTGTAGATAACTTGAACCTTAATTAATTAAAAGGAATAAACTGAGTGTGTTACCGTGATGGCCTCTTCTCGGCGGAGTCCGGGAAGTGGACACGGTGTTGGAGTAATGTTTGCGCAGGTGGTTCTCTAGTTTCTCGCTCGCGCTTTGCCTCCTCTTCTCGCTCTCTTTTGCGAATAAGTTAGCCACCATACTTGCTAGTCGCTTGCTGCAGCTCCACATATATTTACCTTGCCATACCTATAAGCTTAAATAGTCTTGATCGCGAGGGTGCGAGATTGCTGAGTCCCTGTGGCTCACAGATTACTATTACACCAGATGCAGGGCCTGATGTTTCCGCTCCAGGAGACGTGTATGAGCTCAAGTGGGAGTTCGACGAGGACTCTCAACGTTACTATGTTTCCTTTCCCGATGATCAGTAGTGGTGCCCAGTTGGGGGTGAACGGGACCGTTGTCGCATGTTGGGTTCTCTTTTATTTTGGCGCCGTAGTCGGGCCATGAGTGTTTGGATGATGTAATGTTATTTATGTACTTGATTGACGTGGCGAGTGTAAGCCAACTATGTTATTTCCCCTTCCATTATTATATCACATGGGATGTTGTGAAGATTGCCTAACTTGCGACATATGCCTTCAATGCGATTATGCCTCTAAGTCGTGCCTCGACACGTGGGAGATATAGTCGCATCGAGGGTGTTACAAGGGGCCACTTACCAACACATGATTCAAACATGCCTGGAGAAATAGATCGGCAAGACAGTTGAAGCATATGTGGACGACGTCGTCATTAAAACTAGGCACGTCGACTCACTAATAGACGATTTACGTCTTACATTCGACAACCTCCGTGCATATGAGATAAAGCTCAATCCGGAAAAGTGTGTTTTCGGCGTTCCTGCTGGAAAGCTGCTGGGCTTCATTGTTTCCAATAGAGGAATTGAAGCAAGTCCAGCCAAAATCCGAGCCTTGTCGCAATTAGCCACACCAACAGACCTTAAACAGGTCCAAAAACTCGCTGGGTGTGTGGCAACGTTAAGCCGCTTTATCTCCAGATTGGGGGAAAAAGCATTGCCATTGTATCGCCTCCTCCGGCGCACCGACCACTTCGAGTGGACAGATGCGGCAACAACCGGACTGGAAGAAATAAAAACCCTTCTCGCGAGCAACCCAATCCTGGCCGCACCAAACGTCGGCGAACCCATGTTATTATACATATCGGCAACACACCAGGTGGTGAGCGCCGTGCTCGTCGTGGAACGAGAGCAGGACGGACACAAATTCCCACTTCAGAAGCCGGTATATTACGTATCCACCGTCCTCACACCATGCAAATCCTGGTACCCTGATTATCAAAAGATAGCATATGCGGTCTTCATGGCATCTCGGAAGCTACGACGCTACTTCCAAGAATGTTCTATCACGGTGGCTTCTGAAGTACCACTCAATGATATAATAAACAAGCGCGATGCTACAGGCCGGATAGACAAATGGTCCATTGAGCTCCTTCCATTCGACATAACATACAAACCGCGCCGAGCCATCAAATCCGAAGTACTGGCGGACTTCGTCACCGAATGGACAGAGGCCGAACTCCCTAAAGAGTACGACACATATTCCAACTGGGTTATATATTTCGATGGCTCCAAAATGCTGGCAGGATTAGGAGCGGGCGTCATTTTAACGTCCCCCACTGGAGACGTAGTCCAGTATGTACTCCAAATATTATACACAGACTCCAACAACACAGCCGAATACGAGGCCTTATTACATGGTCTCCGGATGGCTGTCTCTATGGGCATACAACGCCTGGAAATGTGCGGGGACTCAAACCTCGCAATATCTCAAGTAAATGGAGATTTTGATTCCAAAGATCTGAAGATGGCGGCTTACCGCAACGCCGTCCTAAAAATGTCGGCTCGATTCGAGGGGCTTGAGTTTCATCATGTGGCTCACGAAAGAAATCAAGCGGCGGACGTCCTCACTCGCACTGGCGCCAAGCGCGACCCCGTCCCACCTAATATCTTTCTGGAAAGGCTCCTTAAGCCGTCCGTGGTGTGGAAAGGGGAGAGCAGTAACACCAGTCTGGATTCGAACACAACCCCAGCCTCCGAACACAACGATATCATCGGGGGCTCAGCCACCGAAATAACACCGTCGGCCCATCTAATCGTTGTAGTCATTGCCCCATGGACCGAACCCTTCTTGGCCTACCTTAATAGGAAGGAACTCTCGGAGGACCAGAATGAGGCTCGCCGCATTGTTCGGCGCTCGAAGGCCTACAAGGTTCATGAAGGAGAACTCTACAAGAAAAGAGCTATCAGAGTTCTTCAAAGATGTATCTCCGAGGAAGAGGGGCGGCAACTCTTGGCTAAAATTCACGCCGGACTCGACGGTCACCACGCTGCAGCTCGGGACCTTGTTAGCAAGGCCTTCCGTACATGTTTTTACTGGCCGACGGCCCGAGCAGATGCATAGGACCTTGTCCAACGTTGCATTGGATGCCAGCTATTCGCCAACCAGAGCCACATGCCCCCCACCGCTCTAAAAATGATCCCCATCACTTGGCCTTTTGCGGTCTGGGGGCTCGATATGGTCGGACCCCTTAAAGGAGGAAGCCATAAGAAAAAGTATCTGCTGGTAATGGTGGATAAATTCACTAAGTGGATAGAGGCCAAACCGGTCAAAACGGCCGAGGCGGGGCCAGTAATAGACTTCATATCTGGCGTGGTGCACCGTTATGGTGTTCCACACAACAACATCACCGATAACGGCTCCAATTTCACAGCCGATGAGGTGAAAACTTGGTGTGCTAATCTGGGCATTAAGCTCAATTACGCCTCTGTCTATCACCCGCAAACAAACGGTCAAGTTGAACGGGCTAATGGTCTTATTATGAGCGGCATCAAACCTAGGCTAGTGCGGTCTTTGAAAGAATCAGACAAGCATTGGGTCGAGGAGCTTGACTCCATACTTTGGGGGCTGCGGACCACGCCCAACCACACTACTGAATATGCACCTTTTTCATGGTGTACGGTGCGGAAGCTGTGTTGCCCTGTGATATTATCCATGACTCACCTCCAGTGCGCATGTACGAAGAGAGAGAGAGAGGCCGAGCTTGATCGGCAGGATAGCCTAGATACCCTGGAGGAGGAGCGCGATGTTGCAAAAGCCCATTCCGCATTTTATCAACAACAGGCCTGCACATACCAAAGTAGAGAAGTACGGGCCAAGACTTATAATGTCGGCGAACTTGTCCTACGCTTGCCGAAGAAGAAAAAGGGCAAACTCAAGCCCAGGTGGGAGGGTCCCTTCATAATTGACAAGGTTCTCATGGGAGGAGCGTACCGCCTGCGTGCTGCATCAGACAATCGCCTAGAGCCGAATCCCTGGAACGCGGCCAGACTTCGAAGATTCTATGCCTAGCGCCAAACTATGTGTGTGTTTCCTCCTCCCTGTTGCCTCCTTTATTTTTTCTTCTCCTTTCGTTTTTTATTTTTCCTAGAACTTAAACTCTTTCTCACGGCTAAACCGTGCACCTGTGATGTACACATCCTTGAAAATGTACGTCCACTATACCTGGGGGCTTCCCAGACAGAAGCTTATTTTCCGAGCATCAAGCTCATCACATATGTGTTTTTTCTCATATGTACCTTTTCTTCGCCATTATATGCATCGATATGACTTAAGTTTTGGCCAAGCTGGGTTGCCTGGCTCCTGTGCTTATGCCCTATGTTGGGTATATTACTACTGGGCGTAAACCGGCCTATGTGGGCCGGGTTAACTTCATCAGTAACTCAAGAGTGTTAAAGCCCAAGAAGATAGATGAGGGCCTGAGGCCCGTAGTCAGTTTAAGACTTGTAGCCGTAAACCAGCATCTGTATGTAAACTTGTATTGTAAGATAGGAATAAGGAGAGACCAACCCGGATACGAATATGAACCGGTGTTAGGACTCTGTGAACCGACGGGCGTCACCCGTGTATATAAGGGGACGACCCGGCGGCAGTTTAGGAGAACAGACAAGAACTCGAGACTTAGGCGAAGCTTGTTTTGATCCCTAGTCATCGAAACCCCATCAATTCCATCATAACTAGACGTAGGCTTTACCTCCATCGAAGGGGCCGAACTAGTATAAACCCTCTTGTGTCCCTGTGTCCGCTTTAACCCCTTCGAGCTAACCCGTTGTGATGGCCTCATGACTAAGTCCTTTCTCTAGGACATCTGCCGTGACAAAACCACGACATTTGGCGCCCACCGTGGGGCTATCGCACGATAGTTTCAAGTTCTTGGAGGGCCGCTTTGAAGGACTCGAGGGCTACGCTGTGGGCCGGATGACTAAGAGTCGTCGCGGCAAGCTCTACATCGACGATGCAGGCTGGGGCCCCGAGGCCAGCTCAGTTGAGTATGGGTACCGGGTCCCCTTTGGTGGCATACACGTTTTCATCGGCAAGATCGTTTGAACCGGGCCCTGAGCCGGACATCTGCACCGACCTCATCGAAACGGCTCAGCGTGCGCGATCTGCCCGGGTTAAACCGGCCGTGAAGCATGTCTTCACGGGATTCATCCATGGAGAAGGTTATGAGGATGGATCAGAATCTGGCGGCGAGACCGTCGTGTATTCCGGCGACGAGTCATCAGCCGGAGAAACCAAATCTCTATATCAGCTACAAGATGGCCGGATTGGGGGCTGTTCCGATGGCGACAGTATTCCGGACCCCTCTGATCTACCCAACCGAGTTGGAATATTCATGGCCGGCACACAAGCAGTGCTTCATTCTTTGACCGCTGCGACAACAACCTCCGGTTCAATAGCGGCGACAACCTCCGGTTCAGCAGCGGCAACGGCTGCCGGGGCATGAGGCTCTGTACGCCCCCCGGCTCAAGTTCTATCAGATCTATTTGATGCATTGGTTATGCTTATGGCAGAAGCTAACCCGGCGGATCAGGACGTCCACAATGCGGAGATTGCAAAAGTGAGGGAATAGATCACCCAGGCCAAGGCGGACCTGGCAGCTGAGAATGCCAGGATGACCGCAGAGCGGGCCGCTTTAGACGCACAAGCCTACAGGCTCATGTTGGACCAGAACGCATCGCATGAGGTCATGAAGAGGAAGTACCGATCCCGTTTGCCTTCGGTTTTCGAGGCCAGAGACCTTTTCAACACCCCAGGAGCAGGAACCAGTAATTCGCTGGGGATAAACCGGGCGGAAGCTCCTGGGACCGGCGCGCCGTTTCAGCCCCATTTGATGGATCTGCCTCGTCATGACATTGTTGTACCTCAGGCTGTTTCAACACCTCCGGGTCACTACTCCAACCCGATGGACAATCTCGTTGCCGCTGCTGCATGGCTAGAGGCCATTCCAATTGAAGGTGACTTGCCACAGGCGGTAGAGACGCGCCGGGTCAAGGAGCTTCTTAGGACAGCTTTGGTCCAACAGGAAGCATACTCGTACAGCCGCGACCGGATCCACTCGACCCCTCATCCAAGTCGGAGCTATAGCAGGCATATGGATGAACCGACCGTGTCAAGTAATGAACGACGTGGAGCACCCCGTGGCAACAACCCGGCGGGTGGTGCTGATAACGCTCAGGAAGTGGTGGACCGGGCCCGAGCGCGCAGGGAGGCCGAGTTAGCCGCACAGTATCAGGCTCGGCAGCTTACGCCGGTTCGTCCAACTATCTCGGTCAAACCTGGTGTTACTTCTAGTTCTTTGGGGGTGCCTTGCCTTGTCCCCGCCTTATGCAATGTACGCCTGCCCAAGGATTTCAAAGGCCCGCGCAAGGTACCAAATTACATGGCGGATCAACCTCCAGATACATGGGTGGAGAGCTATGAGATGACCATGGAGATGCTTGATGTGGATGATGTGGCATGTGCGAAATAATTCACCATGATGCTCGAAGGAACGACCCGTACTTGGTTAAAAAGCTTACCGGCCAATTCTACCAGTTCATGGGCCCAATTACGGGCCCGGTTTATTAGTAATTTCAAGGATATGTAAGCAACCTATGTCGATAGTGGACTTGGTTGCCTGCGTCCAGGAGGAAGGAGAATCGACGACTCATTGGGTGCGCCGGGTCTCACAAGTGTTGCATTCATCAGACCGCGTCAACGCTGATACTGCAGTCATAACCCTAGAAAGCAACTGCCGGTTTGGGCCCCTAAAGCTGAAGCTGGGAAGGATGAAGCGCCATTGCACTGACATGGGGACCCTCATGGCTGCTTTGGTAAAGTATGCTGATTCTGATAGTACCAAGGATCCCGAGTCTGATGATGACAAGGCAGGGAAGGGAAAGAGGAACAACAACTCCAAGGGTCAGCAGCATCACTTAGCAGGCAATGGTAGCGGAGGCAAGCGTAAAGCGGATGGCAACATGGACTTCGTGGCTAATACCAACACGCAGGACAAGGGCCAGCGACGCAAGGGTAAACCGCCGAATCGCAGTGGGGCGCCCAACCCTAACCCGGACTACCTAAATTATCTACTGAACCAGCCCTGTCCTAAGCATGGGACGAAGGAGGTGCCAGCAAACCACCTTTGGAAGGATTGCTACATTATGCAGGAGTTCAAGAATTCTAATGCTTTCCGGTATGATCACGGCTCCGGCGGTGGCTCAGGATCCGGGCCGGGATACGGTGGAGGAAATTCCGGTTCAGGATTTAATGGTAATCCGGGTGGACATAACAATCAAAATAATCAGAACAGCCAGGGTGGTTACAACCAGCAGCAGCAACAGTCGGGTTACCAGAGCAACCCAAAGCAGTTGAATAGTGGGCAGTACCATGTCTTCACCAATAGCTTGGACAAGCGAGACCGGAAGGTTCAGAGGCGGGCAGTCAACTCTATTGAACCGGTCGTGCCCCGTTATCTACGCTGGTCTGAACAGCCAATTATATGGAGCAGAGAGGATCACCCTCCCCGGGTTGATAATCTGGGTCAGTTGGCTCTGGTGGTGGCGCCTCAGGTGGGAGGACATAAGTTCACCAAGGTGCTCATGGATGGAGGGAGCAGCATTAATATCTTGTACTATGAGACCTTCCGTCATATGGGACTAACAGATAAAAATCTTAAACCGTCCAATACGGTGTTCCATGGTGTGGTACCTGGCAAGTCAGCATATCCTGTTGGTAAGATAGCTCTGGAAGTGGTTTTTGGAGATGATCATGATTCCAGGTCGGAGACATTGACGTTTGAAGTGGTAAAAATCCAAAGTCCATATCATGCCTTGTTTGGGCGACCGGCCTACGCCAAGTTTATGGCACGACCCTGTTATGTGTATTTGCAGCTCAAAATGCCGGGTCACAAGGGGACAATAAAGGTTCACAAAAGCCGTAAAGTCACTTTGGAATGCGAGGAAGGAGATGTGGCCTACGCAGAGTCGGTTTGTGCCACCGAGGAACTGAAATTTTATAAGGACAATGTTGATCCGGCAGACATGACTCCGTTGAAAAAGCCAACTACGGAGCATGATCCGGCCCTGAAATTCAAATCGGCAGCTGAGACTAAACTTGTTGACTTCGTGCCTGGCGATTCGTCCAAGTAGTTCAGCATCAGTGCCAATTTGGATCCAAAATAGGAAGGCGCGCTCATTGAGTTCATCCGTGAGAATCGGGACATTTTTGCATGGAAGCGCTCTGACATGCCAGGTGTACCGAGGCGACTCGCTGAGGACACCCTTAATGTGGATCCTAAATACAAACCGGTGAAACAGTTCCGCCGCCGGTTTAACGAAGAAAGACGCAAGGCTATTGGAGAAGAGGTAGCCAGGCTCTTAGCAACTGGCTTTATTATTGAAGTTTTCCACCCTGAGTGGCTTGCTAACCCGGTGCTGGTCCTTAAGAAAAAGGGATTTTTGCATTCGTGCCCCTAGTTGGGTCACACTCGACTGATTTGCCCCTAGTTTTTCAACAATTGCGGTTTTGCCCAGCTCACTTCACTCGCCTTGTGTTTTTGCCCTTCCAGGGCGGTTTTGACCTATCACGGTTCACCATGTGGCGACTGCTCATTGGTCGGAACCGCCCCGGAAGGGCAAAAACACAAGGCGAGTGAAGTGAGCTGGGCAAAACCACAATTATTGAAAAACTAGGGGCAAATCAGTCGAGTGTGACCCAACTAGGGGCACCAATACAATTGTTCCTAAGAAAAATGGCACCTGGCGCATGTGTGTGGATTACACAGATCTTAATAAGGCTTGTCCGGCAGACCCTTTTGCCCTCCCCCGTATTGATCGAATTATTGATGCTACGGTGGGTTGTGAGCGTTTGAGTTTTTTGGATGCGTATTCCGGCTATCATCAGATCAAAATGGCAGTTAAGGACCAGGAGAAGACGACGTTCATAACTCCCTTTGGAGCCTTCTGCTATGTGTCCATGCCCTTTGGGCTCAAGAGTGCCCAGGCAACTTATCAACACTGTGTACAAAATTGTCTTCATAAGCAGATTGGCCACAAGTACATGCTTACGTGGATGATATTGTGGTTAAGTCAAGAGAGAAGGAGACTCTGGTTGACGACTTGAAGGAAACTTTTGATAACCTGAGGACGTACAAGATGATGCTTAATCCGGCCAAGTGTGTCTTTGGTGTACCGGCAGGCAAGTTATTGGGTTTTCTGGTGTCCAATAGGGGAATCGAGGCGAATCCAGAGAAGATCACAGCCATCACCTCCCTGGCTAAACCAAGGTGTATCAATGATGTTCAACCCCTGGCAGGCCGGATTGCCGCGTTAAGCCTGTTTATCAGCCGCCTTGGTGAGAAGGCAATCCCTTTGTATTAGATGTTGAAGAAGACAGATCAATTCGTCTGGAGTTCTGCTGCTGATAAGGCATTTGAGGACTTAAAGCGGTAATTGGCCAATCTGCCTGTGCTCGCCGCTCCCATTGACAAGGAGCCGTTCCTGCTATATGTTGCTGCTAATGCTCGTGCGGTCAGTGTGGCTATTGTGGTGGAGCGAAAAGAGGCAGGCAAGGAGCATCCGGTTCAACGTCCGGTCTATTATATTAGCGAGGTTCTTATTGAGTCCAAGCAAAGGTATCCGCATTGGGAGAAGCTGGTATATGGTGTTTTTCTGGCAAGCCGGAAGCTTAAACAATACTTCCAAGGGCACCCCATTACGGTAGTCAGTTCTGCTCCCTTGGGCGATATCATCCAGAACCGGAAGCGACTGGCCGGATTGCCAAGTGGGCTATAGAGCTTGGGCCGCACGGGTTAAAGTATGTGCCGCGGACGGCGGTTAAGTCTCAAGCACTTGTTGATTTCATCAATGATTGGACGGAACTGCAAGCACCTGAAGACAAACCGGATCACACATATTGGACCATCCATTTTGACGGATCTAGGCAATTGGAGGGCTCGGGGGCTGGAGTCGTATTAACTTCCCCACGAGGTGATAAGTTCTGTTATGTTCTCCGCCTAATGTTCCCTTGTACTAACAATGCAGCTGAGTATGAAGCTTGCTCCACAGTCTCCGGATGGCTAAAGAGATGAATCTAAGTCGAGTTAAGTGCTTCGGTGACTCAGACCTTGTGGCTCAGCAGGTGTCCGACACTTGGGATTCCAAGGACCCACTCATGGCAGCATATCGTCGTGAGGTGGATACTGTTGCAGGTCACTTTAAAGGCTATCAGGTGGACCATGTGGACCGACGGAAGAACGAAGCGGCGGACGCTTTAAGCCGGCTGGATTCTCAGCGCAAACCGGTCCCGCCCAATGTTTTCCTCGATGTGCTGCACAACCCGTCGGTCAAGCTCCCTGGTGAAGCGGATTTGGCTACTCCTGATCCGGAGGCTCAATTGGTGGCAGCTCTTCATGTTATTCCAGATTGGACGCTTCCTTACCTTGCATACATGAACCGAGGCGAGTTACCAGAGGAGGAGACTCTGGCCCAACAGATAATCCGGCGATCCAAGTCCATGACTATTGTCAATGGCGAGTTGCATCATTGCAGTGTGTCAGGGGCGTTTCAACGTTGTGTGTCTCCTGAAGAAGGCTGTGAAATTTTGCGTGAGATCCACGAAGGAGATTGTGGTCACCACGCCGGTTCAAAATCTTTGGTGGCTAAAGCGTTCCGCCATGGCTTCTATTGGTTAACTGCTCATGCTGATGCGGAGGATTTGGTCAGATGATGTGACGATTGCCAAAAGTTTTCAAGACGTGATCATGTGCCGGCTCAAGAATTGAGAATGATTCCAATCACTTGGCCGTTTGCAACTTGGGGGCTGGATATGGTTAGACCTTTCAAACGGTCCAAGGATAAGAAGACCCACCTCCTGGTGGCGGTTGATAAGTTTACAAAGTGGGTGGAAGCAGAACCTGTTAGCAAGTGTGATGCGGCCATGACGGTTCAGTTCATCAAAAAAGTGATTTTCCGATTTGGCTTTCCACATAGTATCATCACAGACAATGGTACCAATTTTTCCAAAGGTGCCATGAAGGAGTTCTACGAACGTGAGCACATCCGGCTTGACGTTTCATTCGTAGCGCACCCACAGTCCAATTGTCAAGCAGAAAGGGCTAATCAAGAGATCTTGAGAGGCATCAAGCCCCGGCTTATGGTTCCTTTGCAGAGAACACCGGGTTGTTGGGTAGAAGAGTTACCATCTGTGTTATGGAGCATCAATACCACACCCAACAGATCAACAGGATACACACCATTCTTCATGGTCTATGGAGCAGAGGCGGTTCTCCCTAGTGATATCCGTCATGATTCACCTCGTGTGGCGGCTTATGTTAAAGCGGACAACGAGACAGCACGACAAGACACTTTGGACCGGTTGGATGAAGAGCGTGACATAGCAGCTGCCTGCTCGGCAATTTACCAAGAGGATCTTCGTCGTTATCACAGTCACCGAGTTAGAACCAGAACCTTTCAAGAGGGAGATTTGGTTCTTCGGCTCATCCAAGATCAGACTGATATGCATAAGTTATCCCCACCTTGGGAGGGACCTTTCGTGGTCAGCAAGAATCTGCACAACGGGTCATACTATCTGATCGATATTCGAGAGCATAAAGACTCACGTACATCAGAGGAGGATACCAACAGGCCGTGGAACATAGCTCATCTTCGGCCTTACTATACCTGAGCCATTGGCTCTACTTATGTACATATTATGACGATGTATATATTATGATTAATATAATAAACCGGAACCTTAGCTAAAGCGTCTGTTCTTTTACATCATGTGTGGTTACATGGAGTTGTTCTGTCTTAAAGCGACCTCTGGTTTACCCCTTGAAGTTTTTATAATATCATTCGGGGGCTTGGTCGTATCCGAACCAATGCGACACCTTTTGATAGGCGAAAGCCACCAGATCACTTGGGGACATGGTCAAATCTGAACTAGTCACGCCTCTTGATCGGACTAAGGCCACAAAATCACTTGGGGGCTTGGTCGAACCCGAACCATTGCCACGCCTTTTGATCGGCATAATGCCACGGTTTCATTTGGGGACCTGGCTGACTTGAACCATAGCCACACCTATCGGGGGCTTGGTCGTGTCCGACCATGGTAACTCCATCTGATCGGCTCAAATAAGCCTCTTTTTGCAAATGGTTTTTAATCCAGAGACTATTTGCTCGGTTTGATTTTCTATTCACATCTTGGAATAACACGGTGTTTATCATAACCCGGCACGGTTTATATGGTAAACCGGCATTACATACACATGAGCTACTTTCTCCTTCGACGGTATAGGTTTATATACCTCCGTTTCAAGATTGGCAACGCCAACTTCATGCCCAACGATGGCAGGTATTTTGTATCACAAGATTCGATCAGGTACCTCAATTTCATTGCATATATATAAAGATCATAATCCGGCTGGCGGTACAACCGCCTTGGCAGTTTAAGATTTTATGATTGCAGGAAAAATAGATCGAAGGTTTTGATCATTCAACAGAAGTGTAAGTACCAGTAACTATGCACGAAGGCATCTTAAAAGCAAGAGTATTGGCTATCCTATTACAAGGCAACATGGTGCCCAAATAAGATCATTGTTTTCTCGGCGGAATATAAAAGAGAGGCAGTTTAAACCGGCCTCTGGTTCAAGCTTGGTCGCCGCCCTGGTCTGATGGTTGCGGGTCATCCTGGGCCGCTTCAGCTTCTGCTTCCCTACCCAGTGCCTGGAAATCAACAGTTGTCCAGTCGATTCCCATTAAGGCTTGAAAGACAGCTTCATCATGGATCAAAAACGACGGTTCAATATCAGGAGCATAAGTATGCTTACGGATTGGAGGGATTAGATTCTCCGCTTCAGGAATTGGTGCAGCCACTCGTTTGTTCTGGTTGTCATATTGGGCCTGATAATGAGACAAGTCTGCCTCTTCCACCAATTGACAAGCTAGAGGGCGCACCTCCCGATTTATCGCTCTCAGGTCCTCCTCGTTGAACTCTGAACCATCTTCTTTCAAGTGGGGGTAGCCTTGAGCTGCTTCAAAAGGATCAAAATCCGGCACCCACGCTTTTGCCCGGATTAAGGCATTGATAGCGCCGGTTCGAGCAACAGATTTTTTCAGCTCTTCAAACCGGGCAGGAAGCATAGACATTCTTTTCGGGGTGTCTTGGATTAAGGTGGGCGCCGGGTTGTTATGGGACGCAGTTGAGATGATCCACTGCGCGCCAGTATATAATTGCTCTGTCAGTGTATAGACAGCTTTCAACTTCTTCCGCACATCTGACCCCAAGTGACCAATGCGTGTCCCTGCAACCATTACAAAGGATTCACAAACCGGACACATCATAAGAAGGCCGAGTTATTACGGCAATCAAGAAAGCTTACCAAAGATAGCGGCAGTCATAGCATGCATGTGACACTTTACGCTGGTCAGTTCATCTACCACCGGTTTAAGCGCGGCTTCGGCATTTTCAACTTGCTTTGTTAAAGCGGCCTTCTCAGTGACCCAGTCCGCCCGTTCTTTCTTGAAATCCTCCTTAAGATGTTCCATGACGCTTAAAGCGCTGGTCAACTCTTCTTTTGCTTTGGAGGTTTCAGCATGTTGGGATTTCAGATTTTCTTGGAGATCGGCGACTTGGTTTTCCTTTGTCTTCAGCTCAGTCTGCATACAGACAGTTATATGATTCCGAAAGCAGTACAACAATTGAAGTGCCAACCACATAACAAGTTATGCGCTTGGCCCTTGGGGGCTAATGTATATTTGATCTTAATCTTTCAATAGATTCTAAAGTCCCAAGATCAATACAGGTATTCAACTTGGCACTTGGGGGCTAATGGCTATTTGCTCCAATAAAGATGACAATTACTTAAAGTCCCGGTTTAACTACGCTAAGTTGAACCGGCCCTTGGGGGCTACATCAGCGAATTCCGAAGCATTGAGATTTATATTAGCAAGTCCCGGATTGAATGAAGATTCTAAACCGGCCCTTGGGGGCTAGGAGAACTAACAAGATTGAAATATCCAAGCAGGAAAAAGCACATGGAAGTTACCTCAAATTTCTGTTTCATCATATTCACCAGACCAGCTTCATAATCACGGCTGGTATACAGCCGGTTCAGGTAGCCAGAATGAAGATCTTGGGCATTCAGAGCAGCATAGGTCGCCAAGTCAACATTCCACTTGCCTTTGCCCATGGCAGCAAGTTCTTCTATGGCGGTATGCTTGGATAAAACAACAGGATTGCTGGGCTCTGTACGGCCAATGCCAGTAATTACAACTTCATCATCCTTAGCATCACCGGTTTGCACTGGCGCAGTCGGTTTGTCAGCAGGCTGGGATGGACTGGTGGACCTCCCAAACCGGATGGGGCTTGTGGGCTGGTTGACAGGGCCTGAGATGTCATTGGGCCTTTCTTCAGCAATAAAATCGTCATCTTGCTGTGGTGGATCATTGGGTATATCTTCACGAATAGCCGCTTCAAGATCTGGAGTTTTACCCGGTTCAGGGACGGCGTCCTCCTCGGCCGCTTTATCCAGGCGAGCCTTCTTGCTCGGCCTAGGCTTGGCCCTGAAAGGAATAACAAAGTCAAATACAGCATATGTTCCAAAGTGATGTACCAGAAATATTATGATAAGTATAGCTTACCCAAGCACCGTTTTGAGCGGTGGCAGCTGAGTAGCCGATGACTCGCCAGAGGATGAGTGGGAAGTAACCTGATAATCGGAGTCAGATGGATTAAGAGGTTGATGAAAACAGCCTGCTTTAGGACAAGCACTGACAAGCAAATTAGAGACCTCTGAACGACGTTTCCGAACCGGACTGTTCGGTAAACCGGCGGAGGTAACTACCCTGGCCGCTGTGCCGGGTTGCGCGGCGAGCTTCGTGCTGTTGGGTCTTCATAAGAAATTTGGGTTCCAAGTAAGCAAGAGGATGAGAAAATTTAACCTTCCGGTTTGCCTGACGGGTTTTTTGCGAAGGCAAACGGTTTGAATCGGAAGAGAGAGTAATTACCTCTGCAGCACCAGCATGGCTGGCTTCGGCATCATCCTGACAAATATCATCATCAATAAGGCGTGTGAAAAATAAGCCAAGTGAGTCAAGCTCTACCTCAAGGTCCGAATTATCCACATCATCATCAATGGCCGGATCAGAAGATGCAGTGTTTTTCTTCTTATGAGCAGGCCGCTTCACGACTTTAGTCTTTGGCCGGGTTGGTCTTTCCGGTTTGTCTATTTTTTCTAGCTTCTCCTGTGGAAGTTTCTTACTACAAAATGGATCATTGCCCTATTTAAACAGATATTGATATTAAATAATGTCCAGATATATCAATGACAGGTTCAGTAAAAAGAAAAATCAAACTCTTACAGCTGGCGGTTTATTGGTGGCACAGAAGGGAAGCAGGCCGGTTCGAGCATAGATGTGTTCCGGTTCATTCAGCATTTTCTTCACAGCCTCAGTGATTTCTTCGTCAGTGAGCTGGATGTTAACATGTCGCAGTGGGTCATCAACACTGCCAGTATACTCGCACATCAAACCAGAGCGCTGACTTAGGGGCAGTATGCTCCACGATATCCAACAGCGAGCAAGATCAACCCCTGTTAAACCATTGGCCATGAAGGCTTTGAGCTTGGACAGTTGAGGAGTGTATTTGCTTCTCTCCTTGGCAGTCAACCTTTGCGGAAAGGGGTGTGTATTGCTAAGCCGCTCCGGACGAAAGCCAGGCAAAGGATTTTCATCAGTAGGGGAGGTGTCTTTGCAAAAGAACCATGTTTGATTCCACTCTTTGGGGTGGCTGTGCAGTTTGGCATGAGGGTATGTGACCTCTTTCCTTTTCTGAATCGCCACACCACCCAATTCCGTATTGGAACCATCAGTAAACTCAGTGCGGCGGTTTAGATGGAAGCAGTCTCTGAACAACTCAACTGTGGGCTCCTCTTGAAAGAACACCTCACAGAGTACTTGGAAGTGACATATGTTTGTAACAGAGTTGGGGCCAGTGTCTTGTGGGCGGAGTTGAAAATTGGCTAAAACGTCCCGGTAAAATTTAGAACCGGGCAGCTTAAAGCCCCGGGCTAAGTGATCTTCAAAAACGACGACCTCTCCTTCTTGAGGTGTGGGAGGTCATTCTTTGCTAGGGACCCTCCAATGGATGGTGTTTTTGCTGCTTAAAGAGCCGATCAGGACTAAATTGTTCAGTTGAGTCTCTGTGACGCGAGAAGGAACCCAGTTGCATTCATATACTTGCTTGGCCATGATGAACTCTACAAGATAGGGGATTCCGGTTCAAGAATGCATTGAATAAAGGACACTGATATGTACAATGTTAAACCGGAGACAGCTCTATCTAAACCGGGGTTTTACGAAGCGACAACATCTGGCGGTTCAACAAGGGGACTAATTGTATATACCAGTTTGTTAATTTTTTCTACACCAAGTTAAACCGACGAATCTAAGCATTGAAACAGTTGAGATTGCGGATGGGTAAGTGTACAGAAACATATTTCACAAGATTTCCCTACAACAATGGATCTGAAGCAAGTTCAGAAAAGAAGGAAAATATTCAAAAGCTCAAAGCACAACAGTATTGAATCAATAGGCAAAAATATATGTGAGATCTATGGTTTTAGGCATGAAACTAAAGGCGGATACTAAAAGTTATCACTACACAGAGAAGGGGTTCACAGATGCAACCAGGAGCTAGCATATGAACATGAACAGGTGATGAACGCAGCAAGAACACGAAACCCTAGAACAGATCTATGGTGAGAAGAGCAGAAGACCTACCAGAGCTGAGGAAGATACGGGAGGTCGCCGCAGTTTTCTGGTACGCTCAGGTTGATGCAGCGGCCAAGGTCGATGCAAAAGACGACGGTGGCGGCGGAGCTCTGAGACTGGCGACGCGAGGAAGACGAAGAGGAAGGGCATGAAGGGGAGAAAAGAAATGACCCTTCGGCCCTATTTATAAGACAAAAAGACATGTGTCAGGCGCGTGAATCCAGGAACCGAAAATTTCGGAAGCGGAGCTGTCGCCTCGGTTGTTGTGAGTTTATTAAACAAGGAGATATCAGGGATGTTTTCTTTATGACAGATGACATCACCTCAGCTTACAGCAACTGGAGAGGATGACATCATGGCGGTTCAGCAACTACGAGAAGATGTTGAAGATGAAGATTTTGCTCAGGATTGACATGAACCCGTTCAAATCAATCTGGGGCCTAGTGTTGGGGATATTACTACTGGGCATAAACCGGCCTATGTGGGCCGGGTTAACTTCATCAGTAACTCAAGAGTGTTAAAGCCCAAGAAGATAGATGAGGGCCTGAGGCCCGTAGTCGGTTTAAGACTTGTAGCCGTAAACCGGCATCTGTATGTAAACTTGTATTGTAAGATAGGAATAAGGAGAGACCAACCCGGATACGAATATGAACCGGTGTTAGGACTCTGTGAACCGACGGGCGTCACCCGTGTATATAAGGGGACAACCCGGCGGCAGTTTAGGAGAACAGACAAGAACTCGAGACTTAGGCGAAGCTTGTTTTGCTCCCTAGTCATCGAAACCCCATCAATTCCATCACAACTAGACGTAGGCTTTACCTTCATCGAAGGGGCCGAACTAGTATAAACCCTCTTGCGTCCCTGTGTCCGCTTTAACCCCTTCGAGCTAACCCGTTGTGATGGCCTCACGACCAAGTCCTTTCTCTAGGACATCTGCCGTGACAAAACCACGACACCCTATGTTCCCGTTAGCTCGGCTAGGGCATAAAGGGAGCACCTCTGCGATTGTTACTGCCGGGTCATCTGGATGTGTACCTCAGACTGGGTGAAGCTGAAAGCTAGTGTTCTTAAGAGAATATTCGGTCGGCGGACTAAAGATGTTGTATATCCCTTCCATTATGAACCCCCAGATGACTACCTATACTGTACTATTATCAATCACAGTTCATACATGCGTTTTAATGCATGCACACCCTGGGAAAGGAACTCCTAACGGAACTATTCTCTCTGGAAGATGTTTCTTACAATCATAATGTAGTATAACATAACTAACCGGATACACATTGTCTGTTCAAGCAACTATGCCCCCTATGCCTGGTTCCCGCGCATACCACGGTCTATTTTACTGCTAAGGTATTCGGAAACACTCCGCACCTTCGGGTCCAGAGGTCAAAGTGAAAAGGTCTGCCATGACAATTGTTTTTATAATTCAGCTAGGGTCACATATATCAAGGAAAGTACATAGTCACTAGGACTCAAAAACTTCCTCCTCTATGCCGTCCAGCAGGCGGTCTAATTTACAATCTTGCTGGGAATACTTGGCGGCTACTTCTACTTGGTCATATACCAAATTAACGGGAACTTCTTTTCCATCTAACCCTAGAGGTCTGACCGAGCCATATGATTCGGATCAAGCTTGGTATACCGTGTTTTCACCATGGCCCAGGCTTCCCGTGCACCTTCCCGATAGGCCGATATCTTCCACAGTCGAAAGCGCCACCGCGCTCCCTTGAATAGCTGTATCAGCTCCTCCATCTTTCCCGGAGGGGAGGCTGATGGCCATAGGGCCTTGGCAACACTTCACATCGCCTGTCGAGCTTGCTCGTGCACCTACGACAGCTCTTGTAGCAGATCGCTCGAAGATCCGGACATCTCCTCTTCGGGACGGCCAGTCAGCATACCTACAGACATAACTGTATAAGTCCTTTCTACCTCCGAATTATTCGAAGGAAAGTTCGACGACATACTGAATATGCCACCTTGCAACCTTTTATTCTTCTTTACGGAGTCCGCTAGCTGGGCCCGTACATCTTTCAGTTCCTCGCCCAGTTGGGTATTTGAATCCTGGAGCTTGTTTTTCTCCACAATGACCTTTGCTAGTGCACGCTCGCCCGCGGCTAATAGTTTTTTGGCTCCTCATTCTCCGCTTTGAGCGGCTTCCAGATTTTCTTGCACTTGACCTAATGATCCTATTAAGAGGTAAGCATCCGTGATAGCATTATTGGTATACCATTATGTTTTCTCGATGGAGGGAAACATTACCAGGAGATGCCTTCTTGGATTCTCCAGTTCGGCATTGGCAGCAGCTAGCTGGGTCCGACACTTTTCTAGCTCCTGAGATAACAAACTATTCTTCTCCGTAAGCACCTGGTTATACATTGATCCTTAAATCAGTTGTACCAACTACTTTAAGTCTCGGGGGCTACTGGTCTATGATTATTATACCCGCATATCTTTCAGATGCTGGTCTGTGGCTCGGACAAGACCATCCCGAGCAGCTCGGATGTATGCATCGGAATTGAAGGCATCAAATGCCTCTTTTGAAAAAACGGGATTACGAAGAACGGCCCTCCGATGACGATGATTCATAGCGCTCTCCACTTCAGAGTTCGTGACGGACATGCCGTCTGAATCCTCTATGGAAGGACAGTTCGGTGCCACTCCTGTGTCTGCCCCCATCCTCTAGGCATGGTCCGGAACCTGACTGGTGGATGCACGTCCGGCCGGATCCCCGGACACAGTCCGACAGATACTTTTCCTGATAGAATGCGGCGAATGGAATTACAATTTGATGTGACGATCAGAAAGGGTATTCTTGAAAAGAAAAGCCTTACCTCTTTAACGAGGGTTCTGCCGTGTTATCCTTTGCCTTCCTCTTCGAAGATGCACCAGGCGTGTGCGCTGCTCTCCTCAGAGATGCTTCTGGTGCATTTTGCGGCACTGAGCGCCTCCCCTTTGGAACACGGAATAGCATGGTGGGTGAGGCATAGTAAGGGAGCTCTTTCAAACAAAGTGCCTTTTAAATTACTTACATGCGAAGCGGGAAGGAGGCTGGGGTAATCGACGATGATGGGTACATCCATACCGTCATAGCTTGTCTGATATAATATTCCATCCTCGAGCTCCACAAATATGTCTGGATCTTCTTCATATCCGGGGTGAAGATCCCGGTTGCGATTCTCCGGCTAAGGGGCAGGGTCATGGATCCCCTCGACAGCCTTTCGCCATTCCTATTATAAGCGGATAGGATACTACCTGTCAAGAATAATTCAGGGAGAGGAGTAAATTAGTGGAGTTAGAGCTTACCCAGCTGGGAGGATTATACATGGAAAATCCATCTCGATATTGGAGACGGGTGAACTCCTCCTTCTCCCCTTTATATAGTTCGGCCAATATTTTGGCCAGAGCGGCGGGGGTCTTTGGGCCGTTCCGACCGTAGCGTGAGGCGTCGTCTACAATGTTGTAGTGCCACATGGGCAGCCCTCTGTATTGGAGTGGTTGGACCCCCCGCGCTATGGAGATCGCCATAACCTCGACTATTGACAATCCGGACTGGGCAAGCATCTTAATCTTGCCCAGCAGCAGACTGATCTCTGCGCTATCCTCTTCCTCGTGGCTCCGAGGACGCCAGCTATGGCGTTTCTTCAATGGAGCACTTGAAAATTTGGGAAGGCCCATACAGATAGGGTCGGGAAGAGCAACACCATTGATATAGAACCATTCAGAAGGCCACTCTTAGGAAGCCTTCTTCGGCGTGCCGGACAGGTATCCGGTGCCGGCAATGCGCCACACTTAGGCTCCCCCACTTCAAATATTGACCCTCCCTGATTACGAGGGACAAGGCAGAACAGTCTTCTCCATAAATCAAAATGGGCCTTGCAGCCCAGGAATAACTCACATAGAGTGACATAACCCGCAATATGCAGGATAGAAGCGGGAGTGAGACTGTGCAGTTGGAGGCCGTAATACTCCAGCAGCCCTCGGAGGAAGGGATGGATCGGAAATCCGACACCTCTTAACAAGAAGGGGACGAAGCATACTCGTTCCCCCCTGGACAGATTGGGGAAGTACTCCGCTCGAGCCCCGCCATTGAAGGATGTCATCCCTGCTTGTACGGGGACCAAATCCGCGGGGGGAAGAAAGCCCTGTGTTTGCAGCTTCACCAGCTGACTGTGAGAAACTGAACATCTCTCCCAATCCCCCTTTTCGGAGTTTTGGGGACGAGAGGAAGAGCTGGGAGCGCTAGCCATGTTGGGGTGGTTCTGCTCCGCAAGCTCTGAGGATTTCTTCTGTGGGATTTGGAGGGGATCTGAGATCTATTCTCTTTAAATAGGCACCTTTCTGGTACGGTCAGGGTGGTATATGTAAAAATACCCCGACCTCTTGTATTCACTCAACACGTGGAAGCCGAAGTCAGGAAGGCGCGGAAGCCGAGGGGTGCGACATTAAATGGACAGCCGAATACATCACTTTAAAGTCATAGGAGGAAGAACCCGCCTTGCAATGCCGAAAACTATCTGTATGCCGAACACCTCGTCATTGAAGCCTGATTCGGGGGCTACTAAGGAGTCCTGGAGTAAGGGGTCCTCGGGTATCTGACCTATTGATATGGGCCGGACTATTGGGCCGTGAAGATACGAAGACCGAAGACTCTACCCGTGTCCGGATAGGGCTCTCCTTGGCGTGGAAGGCAAGCTTGGCAATCAAACCATGAAGATTCCTTTCTTTGCAACTGACCTTGTGTAACCCTAGATCCCTCCCGTGTCTATATAAACCGGAGGGCTAGGTCCATAGATAGATCCTCATAATCATAGCTAGACTAGACTTTTAGGGTTTTAGTCATTACGATCTCGTGGTAGATCAACTCTTGTAATACTCATATTCATCAAGATCAATCAAGCAGGAAGTAGGATACTACCTCCATAGAGAGGGCCCAAACCTGGGTAAACATTGTGCCCCCCGTCTCCTGTTACCATCGATCCTAGACGGCCAGTTTGGGACCCCCTACCCGAGATCCGTCGGTTTTGACATCGACATCAATCCCTTTCGGGTAACGGCGCCAGAAATTGGTGCGTGGATGGGAGAAAATTGTAATAGATTGAATAAATAGATCATAAATGAAATAAAGTGCAGCAAAGCATTTTTGTATTTTGGTTTAATAGATCTGAAAATAAATGCAAACGAAAAGTCGATAATAAAGGCAAATATATGAGAACCAGACCCGAGGGCCATAGGTTTCACCAGTGGCTTCTCTCGAGAAAAATAGCAAACAATGGGTGAACAAATTACTGTTGGGCAATTGATAGAACTTCAAATAATCATGACGATATCTAGGCAATGATCATTATATAGGCATCACGTCCAAGATTAGTAGACCGGCTCCTGCCTGCATCTACTACTATTACTCCACACATCGACCGCTATCCAACATGCATCGAGTGTATTAAGTTCATGGAGAAACGGAGTAATGCAATAAGAATGATGACATGATGTAGACAAGATCTATCTATGTAGAGATAGACCCCATCATTTTATCCTTAGTAGCAACAATACATACGTGTCGGTTCCCCTTCTGTCACAGGGATCAAGCACCATAAGATCGAACCCACTACAAAGTACCTCTTCCATTTGCAAGATAAATAGATCAAGTTGGCCAAACAAAACCCAAATATCAGAGAAGAAATACGAGGCTATAAGATATCATGCATAAAAGAGATCAAAGAAACTCAAATACTTTCATGGATATAAAAAGATAGATCTGATCATAAAATCAAAGTTCATCTGATCCCAACAAACACACCGCAAAAAGAGTTGCATCATATGGATCTCCAAGAGACCGTTGTATTGAGAATCAAGCGAGAGAGAGGAAGCCATCTAGATACTAACTACGGACCTGAAGGTCTACGAAGAACTACTCATGCATCATCAGAGAGGCACCAATGGAGGTGGTGAACCCCATCCGAGATGGTGTCTAGATTGGATCTGGTGGTTCTGGACTCTACGGCGGCTGGATCAATATTTCGTCGACTCCCCTAGGGTTTTTGTAATATTGGGGTATTTATAGGGCAAAGAGGCGGTCCGGGGGGCACCCGAGGTGAGCACAACCCACCAGGGCGCGCCTGGGCCTCCTGGCGCGCCCTAGTGGGTTGTGCTCTCCTCGGAGCACCCCCAGGCACAGCCAGGGCCCATTATGTGTCTTCTGGTCCATAAAAAATCTTTGTAAAGTTTCGTGGCATTTGGACTCCGTTTGGTGTTGATTTTCCGCGATGTAAAAAACATGCAAAAAACAGCAGCTGGCACTTGGCACTATGTCAATAGGTTGGTACCAAAAAATGATATAAATTGACTATAAAATGATTATTAAACATTCAAGATTGATAATATAACAGCATGGAACAATAAAAAATTATAGATATGTTGGAGACGTATCAGCATCCCCAAGCTTAACTCCTACTCGTCCTCGAGTAGGTAAGTGATAAAAACAGAATTTTTGATGTGGAATGTTGCCTATCATGTCATATCATATTCTTTTCTTTATATCATGGACATTTGGAATTTTATATTGTTCAAAGCAATAGTCTAGCTTTGACATGATAACTTAAATACTCAAGCATATCAACAAGCAACCATGTCTTTCAAAATATCAATGCCAAAATAAGCTATCCCTAGCCCATCATTCTCAATCATTGATCCATTCATGAAACACACTAGCATATTAACTACACCCAATGCTCAAGTACGATCATAGTGCCTCCAAGTTGGTGCTTTTATAAGAGAAGATGGAGACTCAAATTCAAAAAAATAAAAATTGCATAACATAAAAGAAAGGCCCTTCGCATAGGGAAGTAGGGATTTGTAGAGGTGCCAGAGCTCAAAGCGTAAAACTTAGAGATGAAAAAATTTTGGGAGGTGTATCCTTCCCACCAACAAAAACGACTTAGAGTTTCCAACACTTTCCATGCTAGATATATCATAGGCGATTCCCAAATAGAAAACAAAGTTTATTCCTTTTTCCACCATATTTTCACTTTCCATGGCTAACTGTATCCACGGGTGACTTCCATACCAACACTTTCCAAGGAATTTATTATTTGACAAACTAATGAAAATTAATTTTTGATTTTGGGACTGGGAATCCCTAATACCTTTGCCTTACTCTCATGCAATGACAAGTGAATAAACAATCATCCTGAGAATAACACATCTAGCATGGAAAATATTAGCCACTCCTCACCGCTCCGCGAGCGAAACGAACACACAAAAGAGAAGTTTATTTTGAAAATTAGAGATGGCACATACAAATTTGCTTAGAATGGCAAAATAATACCACATATAGGTAGATATAGGGGACTCATGTGGAAAAACTGGTTTAAAGGTTTTTGGATGCACAAGTAGATGTCATACTTAGTGCAAAATGAAGGCTAGCAAAAGATTGAGAAGCGACCAACCAAGAAACGAATAATCTCATAAGCGAGCATTAAGCATAATTAACACCGAATAATGCACCACAAGTAGGATATAATTTCATTGCATAATTATTGACTTTCATGCTTGCATAGGGAATCACAAACCTTAACACCAATATTCTTACTAAAGCATAATTACTCATCAACATAACTCACCTATCACATCATCATATCTCAAAACTTTACTAAGAATCAAGTTTATTTTGTCCAATGATCTTCATGAAAGTTTTTATTATATCCTTCTTGGATATCTATCACTTTGGAGCTAATTTTCATATGTTGCTTTTGACAAGCTCAAACAAATATAAGTGAAGATCATGAGCATAATTTTTTTCTTTCTCTCAAATTAATTTAAGTGAAGCAAGAGAGAATTTCTTGAAAATTTTATTAAACCTCAAATAAATATAAGTGAAGCAAGAGAGTATTTCTTCATAAATACTAAAGCACACCGTGCTCAAAAAGATATAAGTGAAGCACTAGAGCAAGTCCATAGCTCATAAAAGATTTAAGTGAAGCATGGAGAGCAATTCTAACAAGTCATGACATAATTTTGACTCTCTAAAATAGGTGTGTCCAGCAAGGAATCAAGACTTAAAACACAAAATAAAACAAGTAAAGACTCATATAATACAAGACGCTCCTAGCAAAACACATAGTTTGTGACGAATAAAAATATAGCTTCGAGTAAAATACCGATGGTCATTAGAAGAAAGAGGGGATGCCACTCGGGGGCATCCCCAAGCTTAGTTACTTGCTTTCTTTTGGATAATAGCGGGGGATGCCGGGCATCCCCAAGCTTAGTCTCTTCTTACTGCTTATTCCTTCATCCATTGTAAGATAACCCAAAACTTGAAAACTTCAATCACACAAAACTCAACAAAACCTTCGTGAGATCCGTTAGTATAAGAAAACAAATCACTACTATCAGTGTTGTATCAAACCAATTCATATTTTTTTATTTCATTATATCTACTATATTCCAACTTTTCTATGGCAAAAACTCATCAAAGAAAACCATATAGCCATCAAAATAAGCACACAACACAAAGAAAACAGAATCTGTCAAAACAGAATAGTCTGTAGAAATCTGGGTGTTTCGAATACTTCTTGAACTCCAAAAATTCTGAAATATTAGGACGACCTGAGCAATTTGTATATGGATCTACCGCAAAAAGAATTGGCATTTTATCGCTCTCTCGTAAAAAAATGAGAATTATTTTTGTGAGAGCAAAAGTTTCTGTTTTTCAGCAAGATCAAACAACTATCACCCAAGAAGATCCTAATGGCTTTACTTGGCACAAACACTAATTAAAACACAAAAAACACAATCATAACAGTAGCATAATTGTGTAACACTCAAAAACAGAAAGAAAAAAGCAAAAATAAATTTTATTCATTCGGTTGCCTCCCAACAAGCGCTATAGATTTACACCCTTAGCTATACATAAAGCAAGGATCTAAGTTTTGTGATCCTTCTTCTTAACTTTCTTAGAGGTGTTTTCATCATGGGGTTTTGTAAACACAACATAAAACATATTATCCATAGAAACCTTAGCGTTCCTAAGTTGGTGTTCATCATAACCTTTTTGATTCCCCGCAACAATTCATGAGTAATGTTGATTAACATTATTGAAAACCTGTTGGGTTATATCTAAAACGGGGACTTCCCTTTTAAGATTCTCATCAAAGATTTTATTATCCCTGAGCAAATGTCTTAAAGCATAGTCACTATTGTTAAGAATTTCATCTATCACAGGTTTTTCATGATTCATACCATAAAAATCAAAGATTTCCCTAGCTTCCCGTATTATGTAATCAAATTCATTCATAAGGACAAGGGTGGCCAACTTTTTAGCCCTAGGATTCTTTATAACAGGAAGCTCAAAAAACAATCTTTGCAAAGTAGGATAGGTACGAATAAATTTACTTTGAAGTTCCAGAACTAGTGCTGAAATAGCATTCGCATAAGATCTAGTAGTTTTAAGTATAGGAGCATCATCAAGACTTAGATTCCCAACACAATTGAAAAATTCTTGGATACGTTATTTTCCCATAACGTTCCCTTGCCCCAAGATAAACGTTTTAGCATCCAGATTGCCTGTACGTCCAATCTTAGGAGTTAGGCCATCATCTGTTGGTGCCATGCCGAAATCACTCATGATTGCATGCAAAAGATAGATGTGACAAGAAAACGGCAAACAGAAATAAGAGGGGCGAATAAAACGGCAAATTTTTGTGAACTGGGGGAGAGGAAAATGAGAGGCAAATGGCAAATAATGCAAATTGCGAGGGGATGAGATTTCTGATCAGGAACCTGGTATATGTTGAAGATCCTCCCCGGCAACGGTGCCAGAAATTCCTTTTGATGTCGACTAGGACTACGTCGGTATTTCTCCAAAGAGGAAGGGATGATGCAGCACAGTGACGGTAGGTATTTCCCTAAGTGATGAAACCAAGGTTATCGAGCCAGTAGGAGAACCAAGCAAGACAACGTAAATAGCTCCTGCACACAAATAACAACCACTCGCAACTCGACTTGTTAAAGGGGTTGTCAATCCCTTTCGGGTAACGGCGCCAGAAATTGGTGCGTGGACGGGAGAAAATTATAATAGATTGAATAAATAGATCGCAAATAAAATAAAGTGCAGCATAGTATTTTTGTATTTTGGGTTTAACAGATCTGAAAATAAATGCAAAGGAAAAGTAGATCGCAAAGGCAAATATATGAGAAAGAGACCAGGGGGCCGTAGGTTCCACTAGTGGCTGCTCTCGAGAAAAATAGCAAACAATAGGTGAACAAATTACTGTTGGGCAATTGATAGAACTTAAAATAATCATGACGATATCCAGGTAATGATCATTATATAGGCATCATGTCCAAGATTAGTAGACCGACTCCTGCCTGCATCTACTACTATTACTCCACACATCGACCGCTATCCAGCATGCATCTAGTGTATTAATTTCATGGAGAAATGGAGTAATGCAAGAAGAACGATGACATGATGTAGACAAGATCTATCTATGTAGAGATAGACCCCATCATTTTATCCTTAGTAGCAACGATACATATGTGTCATTTCCCCTTCTGCCACTGGGTTCAAGCACCTTAAGATCGAACCCACTACAAAGCACCTCTTCACATTGCAAGATAAATAGATCAAGTTGGCTAAACAAGATCCAAATATCATAGAAGAAATACGAGGCTATAAGATATCATGCATAAGAGAGATCAAAGAAACTCAAATACTTTCATGGATATAAAAAGATAGATCTGATCATAAACTCAAAGTTCATCCGATCCCAACAAACACATTGCAAAAAGAGTTACATCATATGGATCTCCAAGAGACCATTGTATTGAGAATCAAACGAGAGAGAGGAAGCCATCTAGCTACTAACTACGGACCCAAAGGTCTACAAAGAAGTACTCACGCATCATCGCGAGGCACCAATGGAGGTGGTGAACCCCATCCGAGATGGTGTCTAGATTGGATCTGGTGGTTCTGGACTCTGCGGTGGATGGAACAATATTTCATCGACTCCCCTAGGGTTTTTGGAATATTGGGGTATTTATAGAGCAAAGAGGCGGTCCGGGGGCACCCGAGGTGGGCACAACCCACCAGGGCACGCCTAGGCCTCCTAGCGCGCCCTAGTGGGTTGTTCTCTCCTCGGAGCACCCCCGAGGCGCAACCAGGGCCCATTAGGTGTCTTCTGGTCCATAAAAAATCTCCGTAAAGTTTCGTGTCATTTGGACTTCGTTTGGAATTGATTTTATGTGATGTAAAAACATGCAAAAAATAGCAACTGGCACTTGGCACTATGTCAATAGGTTAGTACCAAAAAACGATATAAAATGACTATAAAATTATTATAAAACATCCAAGAATGATAATATAACAACATGGAACAATCAAAAATTGTAGATACGTTGGAGACGTATCAATCGAATACGTATTTATATTGAATGGTGGAGCTATCAGTTGGTGCAATTCCAAGCAAAGCGTCATGGCGGGATCTATGTGTGAAGCAGAGTACATAGCTGCTTCGGAAGCAGCGAATGAAGGAGTATGGATGAAGGAGTTCATATCTGATCTAGGTGTAATACCTAGTGCATCGGGTCCAATGAAAATCTTTTGTGACAATACCGGAGCAATTTCCTTGGCGAAGGAATCAGATTTCATAAAAGAACCAAACACCTCAAGAGACCCTTCAACTCCATCCGTGATCAAGTCAAGGAGGGAGACATAGAGATTTGCAAAATACATACGGATCTGAATGTTGCAGACCCGTTGACTAAACCTCTTCCAGGAGCAAAACATGATCAGCACCAAGACTCCATGTGTGTTAGACTCATTACAATGTAATGTAGATTATTGACTCTAGTGCAAGTGGGAGACTAAAGGAAATATGCCCTAGAGGCAGTAATAAAGTTGTTATTTAATATTTACTTATATCATGATAAATGTTTATTATTCATGCTAGAATTGTATTAACCGGAAACTTGATACATGTGTGGATACATAGACAAAACACAGTGTCCGTAGTAAGCCTCTACTAGACTAGCTCGTTAATCAAAGATGGTTAAGTTTCCTAACCATAGACATGTGTTGTCATTTGATATATGGGATCACATCATTAGGAGAATGATGTGATGGACAAGACCCATCCATTAGCTTAGCATGCTGATCATTCATTTTTATACATGTTCCTTTGACTATGAGATTATGCAACTCCCGGATACTGGAGGAATACCTTGTGTGCTATCAACCGTCACAACGTAACTGGGTGATTATAAAGATTCTCTAAAGGTATCTCCGAAGGTGTTAGTTGGGTTGGCATAGATCGAGATTAGGATTTGTCACTCCGAGTATCGGAGAGGTAGCCCTCTCGGTAATGCACATCATAATAAGCCTTCCAAGCAATGTGACTAATGAGCTAGTTGCGGGATGATCCATTATGGAATGAGTAAAGAGACTTGCCGGTAACTAGGTTGAACTAGGTATGAAGATACTGATGACCCACAAGTATAGAGGATCAATTGTAGCTCTTTTCGATAAGTAAGAGTGTCGAACCCAACAAGGAGCAGAAGGAAATGACAAGTAGTTTTCAGTAAGGTAATGTGTGCAAGTGCTGAAATTGTAAGTAGTAGAGTAGTTTGATAGCAAGATAATTTGTAACGAGCAAGTAACGATAGTAGTATCTAAAGTGCAGCAAGGTATCCCAATCCTTTTGAGGCAAAGGACAGGCCAAAATGGTCTCTTATGATAAGCAAAGTGTTCTTGAGGGTACACGGGAATTTCATCTAGTCACTTTCACCATGTTGGTTCAATTTGTGTTTGCTACTTTGATAATTTGATATGTGGGTGGACCGGTGCTTAGGTGATGTTCTTACTTGAACAAACCTCCTACTTATGATTAACCCTCCCGCAAGCATCCGCAACTACGAGAAAAGTATTAAGAATAAATTCTAACCATAGCATTAAACTTTTGGATCCAATCGGTCCCTTACGGAATAGCGCATAAACTGGGTTTAAGCTTCTGTCACTCCCGCAACCCATCATCTAATTGCTACTCCACAATGCATTCCCTTAGGCCCAAATATGGTGAAGTGTCATGTAGTCGACGTTCACATGACACCACTAAGGGAATCACAACATACATACTATCAAAATATTGAACACATATCAAATTCACATGATTACTTGCAACATGATTTCTCCCATGACCTCAAGAACAAAGGTAACTACTCACAAATGATAAACATGCTCATGATTAGAGGGGTACTAAATAGCATATTGGATCTGAACATATAATCTTCCACCAAATAAACCATATAGTGATCAACTACAAGATGTAATCAACACTACTAGTCACCCACAAGTACCAATCTATAGTTCCGGTAACAAGATTGAACACAAGAGATGAACTAGGGTTTGAGAGGAGATGGTGCTGTTGAAGATGTTGATGGAGATTGCCCTCCCCAAGATGGGAGAGTTGTTGGTGGTGATGATGATGATGATTTCCCCCTCCGGGAGGGAAGTTCCCCCGGCGAAATCGCTCCGCCGGAGGGCAAAAGTGCTCCTGCCCAAGTTCCACCTCGAGGCGGTGGCGCTTCATCCCGAAAGTCCTCTCCTTATGTTTTTTCTAGGTCAAAATGACTTATATACCAAAAGATGGGCACCGGAGGTGGGCCGAGGAGGGCACAACCCACCAGGGCATGCCAGGGCTCCCTGGCGCGCTCAGGTGGGTTGTGCCCACCTGGTGGGCCCCCTCTGGTAGTCATTTGCTCCAATAATTCTTAAATAATCCATAAAAAATCTCCGTGAAGTTTCAGCTTGTTTGGAGTTGTGTAGAATAGGTGGCCTGACGTAGCTTTTCCAGGTCCAGATTTCCAGTTGCCAGAATTCTCCCTCTTGGTGTGTACCTTGCAATTTATGAGAGAAAAGGAATTAGAATTACTCCAAAAAGAATTATTGTGGATAAAAAAATTATAAATAAGAGTAAGAAAACATGATGCAAAATGGATGTATCAACTCCCCCAAGCTTAGACCTCGCTTGTCCTCAAGAAAAAACTGAAATCGAAAAACATGTCCACATGCTTTGAGAGAGAGGTGTCGATAAAAACAAAATACGGACATAGAAGCATCATGTTGATTATTATAACAGCAACAAAATTAAACATAGGAATTTTATCAAAGAAATTTCATCATATACTTCTCATGAATAAGTAATAGTTCATCACACAATCGAAGTATAAAGCAAAAAGTCTATTAGAAACTAACAAACTATGTTCTCAGTCAACTTTGCAACTACAATTCATCATGTTTTCAGGAAGGGTCACGTGTTGGAGCCTTTAGGCAAGTCCACATAGTCAACCATCATATAGTCTTCTATGATTTCTAACACTCACCTCATACCCATGAGCAAAATGTTTCAACCAGACACATAGAAAGATATGGGCTTATGGTTTCGCCTCCCAACATACTCACCTCAAGGGTGATGTCAACAATAATAACTCATGCCACCCATATTGAACTGGACATATGTGCCTAAATCTTTCCTCACCACATGATGCTTGCCAAAAGAGAAAAATAAAAGGAATAGAGAGAAAACCTTTGACTCTTTGCATAAAAGTAAAAGATAGGCCCTTCGCAGAGGGAAGCAGACGTTGCCATGCGCTTATTTGTTTGTATGCTCAATCCCTTAGTGCAAAAGAACGTCACGTTACATTGCCCCTTGTGATAGCGACCTTTATTATGCAGTCTATTGCTTTTATTCTTCACCATCACAAGTTCGTGCAACGCTCAATTTTCTCTTACACTAAATGATCTCACACTTTTAGAAGCAATTTTTATTGCCTTTTCGCACCAATGACAACTTACTTGAGGGATCTTGCTCAATCCCTAGGTAGGTATGGTGGATACTTGAAAATAAGATTTGGGTTTAAGGGTTTTTGGATGCACAAGTAGTATCTCTACTTAGTGTGGAATTTTTGGCTAGCAAAGATAGGGGGAAAGAACCACATGTTAAAGGATCTATAAAAATATGACTTCTATGTGGATATGAACAAACATAAATCATTAAGTTGTCTTCCTTGTCCAACGTCAACAATTTTGGCATATAATATTTTGATGAGGGCTCACAATCACAAAAGATTTCTAGGATAGTATATTTATATGTGAATCTTCTCTTCCCTTATTAATTCTTTCATGAGTTACATGATTGACTAATGCTATGTTTGTCAATATCTAATAAAATTTTCTACTTATACTTTTCCTTATGTGGTGCCATCACCTAACATAGGATTAGTATATAATATTTTCTTTATTTATTTATTTCCTTTCTTTTATTTGTTTCCTTTCTTATTTCTTTTCTTTTATTTGCAACATGAAAGTAAAGAAAGCAGAAACTCATACTAAACTTTATTATATAACTTGCACACCGATTACAAGGATAGATCACTAAGCAAACTCTCAAAGAAGAAATGATCAAACTAACTTTTATTTATCTAAAGCAAAAGGATCGAACCAAAATAAGTAAAAGCAAAAATATAGTGGGATGATACGATACCATGCCGTTTTCCCTGCTGCCAGGCTCCCACCAGAGAGAGATCCAATTTCCGTTTTTCTAGAGCAAGCTTGAAGTGTAGACCCATCCTTGTACTCTAATTCTTTCGGTTTAGCTAGCCATAATGGTATGTGCTTTGAAAGCTGATTTCGTTTTGCTGAATCTCAACCGATGTATCTCGTCCGCAGGGATGGATCAAGGACTACCTTCGGGCACCTCCCCCAAGCTTGACGGAAGCTAAGGGGAGTGCCCATACCCGATATTCAATTCTCCTTTGGTGGTGAAGAAGATGATGGTGATGAAGATGAAGGTAATGGTGGTGGTGAGAAGGTAGAAGGTTTGTCCTTCGCTTCCTCCAGCTTCTGACAGAGAATAAAGTTTTCCATCATCAACTCGCAATTATCTATCTCGAGTTTTATTGTCCTCTTGCATAACGCCTCCATGCTCTTGTTTTTGAACCGGGGAGGAACCAATTCATCTTCTTCTTCGGAGGTCTAGCTATAATGCCCCTCATCCCCATAGGACTTGGGGTTTGCGATGAGATCATCAACATAGCTCTCACCCTCAGAGTCTTGGGACGACATATTTTCAAAACTGCGCAGGAAACAACAAGAAAAGAGAACAGAGGATTTCTCCGCGATACGGTGATCAACAGGTTCGGGGAGTATATATAGATTTTTTTTATCTTGGAGGACAAGTATATGGTAGAAAAAAGGAGTACGGGAGGTGTCCCAGGTGGGCACAACCCACATAGGCGCGCCAGGCAGCCAGGTGCACCCTGGTGTCTTGTGCCCACCAGGGGACACTTCCTGGAAGTTTCTTTATTTCCAAAATTATAAAATATTCCAAAACTAATAAAAAATTGCGGATTTTTTGGAGTCTGTTTACTTACCGTATCACGTACCTCCTTATTTTCACAATTCTGGAGTGTTCCAGAAGGACTCTTTTATGTGTTCTTCTGGTGTCATAGTTTGGATAATATTACTTTCAACATTAATAGGTGTACCTAAGATATAATGCTTTATTCGTTGCCCATTGACAACCTTCGGGTTAGTACCTTCGAAATTATTTATTTTGATGGCTCCAGACCGGTAAACCTCCTCGATGACGTATGGACCTTCCCATTTTGAGAGGAGTTTTCCTGCAAAGATTCTGAAACGAGAGTTATACAAAAGAACATATTATCTGACTTTAAACTCATGCTTTTGAATTCTTTTGTCATGCCATCTTTTAACTTTTCTTTAAATAATTTTGCATTTTCATAAGCTTGGGTTCTCCATTCATCTAGTGAGCTAATATCAAATAACCTCTTTTCACCAGCAAGTTTGAAATCATAATTGAGTTCTTTGATTGCCCAATATGCTTTATGTTCTAACTCAAGAGGCAAATGACATGCTTTTCCATAAACCATTTTATAAGGAGACATACCTATCGGTATCAAAACCGGCGGATCTCGGGTAAGGGGTCCCGAACTGTGCGTCTAGGCGGATGGTAACAGGAGGCAGGGGACACAAAGTTTTACCCAGGTTCAGGCCCTCTTGATGGAGGTAAAACCCTACGTCATGCTTGATTAATATTGATGATATGGGTAGTACAAGAGTAGATCTACCATGAGATCGAGGAGGCTAAACCCTAGAAGCTAGCCTATGGTATGATTGTTGTTCGTCCTATGGACTAAAACCCTCTGGTTTATATAGACACCGGAGAGGGCTAGGGTTACACAGAGTCCGTTACAATGGTAGGAGATCTACATATCCGTATTTCCAAGCTTGCCTTCCACGCCAAGGAAAGTCCCTTCCGGACATGGGACGAAGTCTTCAATCTTGTATCTTCATAGTCCAGGAGTTCGGCCGAAGGTATAGTCCGGCTATCCGGACACCCCCTAATCCAGGACTCCCTCAGTAGCCCCTGAACCAGGCTTCAATGACGACGAGTCCGGCGCGCAGATTGTCTATGGCATTGCAAGGAGGGTTCCTCCTCCAAGTACTTCATAGAAGATTTTGAACACAAAGGTAGTGTCCGGCTCTGCAAAATAAGTTTCCACATATTGCCATAGAGAGAATAATATTTACACAAACCTAATCTGTTGACGTATTCCGTAGCGTGACATCACACCACGGCCAAGTCTTTATTCGAATCGTTTTACTGTCCCACCTCACTGCGTTTAGCGAGGCGGTTTCTTTGGCACGTCTTGTCAAAGCAGAGATCGAGTCCCCTTATTCCGGGATTCTCATCAATACGGGCGTGGGTAATCCTACCGTACCCGTTGGTATGTTTTCTCGATCAAAGGCGAGTCCCAAACGGCCACGGGGAGGGCCCTTGGTGATGAAGCTACGTACCTAGGGTAGGGGCACGGACCCGTCCTAAGAGCCCTACCCATGGACGTCCCTAGAGGAAGTCACCTTTCAATCGACTTGAAGGTGTCCCACTCGACGGATTCAATACACTCGACAAAGAAGCTATCACTTGACCATGAAGCCAACCACTCGACTGCCAGAAGACCTAAAGTCACTCCGCAGGCAAACGGTTGGCTATTAGGTAGTCTTTATGGTCATTATAGCACTTTATTAGGGGCGTTACCAGTAACGCCCAACCTTAAATGTACCTTAAACCCTGCATCACTGAGGGCAGGAGAGGGCCGGCGAACTCTATATAAGCCACCCCCCTCCTCAGTATGAAGGGTTCGCACCCCTGTTATTCACACGCCAGTAATCCAATCGACCGCCTCCGGGCACCGAGACGTAGGGCTGTTGCTTCCTCCGCGAAGGGCCTGAACTCGTACATCTTGGTGTGTTTACAACTTCCCAATAGCTGAGATCTAGCCTCTCCATACATACCCCCCTACATCGCTGTCAGAGTTAGAACCACGACAGTTGGCGCCCACCGTGGGGCAGGAATCTTAGCGCCTGATTGGAGAAGTTGCGATTTTTCCGATCCCTTTGATCATGGTTTCGCGCAGAGTTTTGGTGGAGGGCCGCGAGATCCGTCTTGGCGCGCTCACGTTCATCGCCGACGACTCCGCCTGGCTTCAGGAGGCGCCACTCGACATCGACGCGCTCCCCGTCCGCGGTGCGACGCATTTCCGCGCATGCGTTCGGGGCGTCCTCCTGCGGCAGCCGTCGACCCAGTATCGGTCAGCCCCCGTATCGTCTCCCCGCTCTGTCTCCCACCGGCGCAAGCGCTCCGGTCGGTCGAGACTGCAGAGGTGGGTGTGGCATGCCGTGGCTCGCCAATCGGCCGCCCCGCAAGTCGCGGCAATCGAGCCCGACGAATCCCTCTGCGGCCTGTTCGTCCTGTCGACTGGCTCCGTGGAGACCGCATCCGAGTGCGACAGCAGCGACCCAGCGGCTGAGATTCTGGCGGTCGATGGAACGCACAGTCCTCCTGGTTTCCCTCGCACTGATGGAGGCGCGGGTGGGGGCGGCCCGTCGCATCCCCACGATGAGTATCTCCCCGAACCTCTCATGTCATCACAGCGAGAGGAGCTTCGCCGCCGGAACACGGACGCCCTCCGCACCCCTATCGTCGGAGAGTCCCCCGAGGCCCGGGCCTTGGAGGACGCGCGCTTGGCTAATTTGGCCGAGCGCACTCGACTGGAGAATCTCCAGCGAGCACTCGACGAGCGAGCGCGTCAGCGGGCTCCTGAGTCTAGTCGACGCCAGCTCTTCCCGCCGACGCAGGTATATCGAACCCCAGTTCAGAATTTGGCTGCTACGGCCCGTATAGCAGAATCAATTCAGCCCTCCCAGTCGGAGGCTGGCAGGGGCTTGTTGCAGATCAGAGCGTTGCTCCGGGCGGCGGGAAACCAGAATTCCGCCGTTTCTCAGTCGCAGAATAGGATCCACAGTCGATCCTTTGCAACAGATACAGTCCAGTCGGCTCACAGCCCGCGGTCGCCCCCGAGGCGTGAGGGACGTGGTGACCGGCATGATCAGTACAGGAGGAATGAGCAGTATGATCACCGATCCGATCGTGATGATCGACGTCGAGTGCCAACCCTTCCCCCGAGGAGTGGGTCATATGCGCCTCGACATCGAGATGACAGGCGCCCCCATAGCATTGGGCAGAGGATTCCAGTCGACCCCAGGGACCCAGGCTTTGACGCGAGATCTGTCCTCGTGCAAGGCTTGGTTGACAGGAACAGGGCTCATCGGGAAGGCCAGAACAAAGATGCGCCCGCCAGCAGCAGAATACGTGTTTCAGGGCCAGAGTGTTTCAGTCGAGCCATCGGAGCCACAGTGATTCCTCCCAATTTCAGGCTGGCGACTGGAATCAGCAAGTTCACCGGTGAATCTAAGCCTGACACTTGGCTCAAAGATTACCGAGTGGCTGTACAGATTGGCGGTGGCCATGATGAGGTGGCCATGAAGCATTTGCCTCTCATGTTAGAGGGCTCAGCCAGAGCGTGGCTAAATCAGTTGGCACCCAGCAGCATTTACACTTGGGAGGACCTCTCTTGAGTGTTTGTCACAACCTTTGAAGGAACATGCAAGCGACCCGCAGGCCTTACAGAGTTGCGGTCTTGCGTGCAGAAGCCGAATAAAACTCTGAGGGAATACATCCAGAGGTGGATCACACTGCATCACTCGGTTGAGAATGTGCCAGACCATCAAGCAGTTTGTGCCTTCAAGGAAGGCGTTAAATACAGAGAGTTGAATCTGAAGTTCGGTCGAACTGGAGAGATGTCTCTGAATCGGATGATGGAGATTGCCACCAAGTATGCTAATGGTGAATACGAGGACCGACTCCGGAGTGGCAAGCACAAGGCAGTCGCCCAAGAAACCGGAGGAAACTCCAGTCGGAAACAGAAGCGGAAGGCCGAGCCAGCCGCTCCTGGGGAGGCCCTGGCCGTAGCCCAGGGAAACTTCAAGGGAAAACCCAAGGGCACCTGGAAGCCCAAGAAAGTCAAGGATCGGGATGGAAATGATGTTTTGGATCTGCCATGTCACATCCACACCAAGAAAGATGAAGAGGGTAATTTTATTTACCCAAAGCATACCACTCGACAGTGTCGGCTCCTGATCCAGCAGTTTCAGGGCAAACAACCCAAGGATAAGGAAAAAGAGTCGGACAGAGTCGAGGACAAGGAAGACAGTGACGATGGATACCCCCAAATCAATTCCACCCTGATGATTTTTGCTGATGTTGAAAGCAAAAGTCCACTGAAAGTCATTAACCGTGAGGTGAATATGGTTGCTCCGGCGACACCCAGTTATCTGAAGTGGTCTCAGACTGTCATCACATTCGACCAGTCCGTTCACCCCACGCACATTGCCACCCCTGGGAGGCAAGCTTTGGTGGTCGACCCAGTTGTCGAAGGCACTCGACTGACCAAAGTCCTGATGGATGGTGGCAGTGGCCTGAACATATTGTATGCTGAAACATTGAAAGGGATGGGCATTCCGATGTCCAAGCTCAGCGCCAGCAACATGAGCTTCCATGGAGTCATTCCTGGAAAGAAAGCCGAGTCACTCGGCCAGATTGCTCTCGACGTGGTTTTCGGTGATTCAAAGAATTACCGCAAGGAGAAATTGACATTTGAGGTTGTGGACTTCCAAAGTGCTTATCATGCTATTCTGGGCCGGCCAGCTTATGCATGCTTCATGGCTCGACCATGCTACGTGTATCTCAAGTTGAAGATGCCCGGCCCCAGAGGTGTGATCACCGTTACCGGCAATAGGAAGAAAGCCGAGGAGTGTTTTCAGAAAGGATCGAAGATTGCTGACGCTCAGATGGCAGTTGTTGAGCTGCAAGAGTACCAGAAGACTGCTGATCCGAGTGAATTGCTACGAGCCAAGAAGCCTGCTTCAGAATCTGCTTTTCAGTCGTCCGGTGAAACCAAGACAGCTCACATTCACCCGACCGACCCTGACGCTGCTCCGACTCACATCTCGACGACGCTCGACCCCAAATAGGAAGAAGCGCTCATCCAGTTCCTTCGTGAGAACTGGGACGTCTTCGCATGGAAGCCTTCTGACATGCCTGGAGTTCCCAGGGGGCTGGCTGAGCACCGTCTACGAGTCGACCCAAAATTCAAGCCTGTGAAGGAACATCGTCGACGGTCCGCCGTCCAGAAGAAGCAAGCCATTGGCGAGGAGGTAGCTCGGCTCCTAGCAGCGGAGTTCATCCGAGAGATTTACCACTCCGAGTGGCTCGCCAATGTCGTCATGGTCCCCAAGAAGGACAAGTCACTTCGCATGTGCATTGATTTCAAACATATCAATCGGGCCTGCCCGAAAGATCATTTTCCTCTCCCTCGCATCGACCAAATAGTCGACTCGACTGCGGGGTGCGAGAGATTGTCTTTTCTAGATGCTTATTCCAGGTACCATCAGATCCGTCTGTATGGACCCGACGAGATCAAAACAGCTTTCATCACTCCATTCGGATGCTTCTGTTACGTCACCATGCCGTTCGGCCTCAAGAACGCCGGAGCCACTTTCATGAGAATGATTCAGAAGTGTCTACTCACTCAAATCAGTCGGAATGTGGAGGCATACATGGATGATATTGTGGTCAAGTCACGGAAAGGTTCTGACCTGCGGGCTGACCTTGCTGAAACCTTTGCCAACCTCAGGAGGTATGATATCAAGCTCAATCCATCAAAGTGCACGTTCGGAGTTCCAGGTGGAAAGTTACTCGGTTTTCTCGTTTCCGAACGGGGGATCGATGCCAATCCTGAAAAGGTTGGCACCATACTCCGGATGAAGCGTCCTGTACGCGTGCACGATGTCCAAAAGCTTACAGGCTGCTTGGCCGCTCTAAGTCGATTCATTTCTCGTCTCGGTGAAAAGGCGTTGCCTCTTTACCGACTAATGAAGAAGTCTGACAAGTTCGAGTGGACTCCAGAAGCTGACGCAGCATTTGCAGAGCTCAAAGCTCTGCTCTCCACCCAGCCGGTGCTTGCTGCCCCAATCAGCAAAGAGCCTCTGCTACTTTACATTGCAGCCACAGGACAAGTTGTCAGTACAGTACTTATGGTCGAGCGGGAAGAAGAAGGAAAGGCCTTCAGAGTTCAGCGCCTAGTCTATTATCTGTCTGAAGTTTTGACCCCTTCAAAACAAAGATACCCTCACTACTAGAAGCTTGTATATGGGATTTACATGACCACGAAGAAGGTTGCACATTACTTCTCTAACCACTCCATTACAGTCGTCAGCGACGCCCCACTGTCAGAGATTCTGCATAACAGATATGCAACTGGTCGAGTGGCCAAGTGGGCGATTGAACTCCCCTTAGATATCAAGTTTGAAGCAAAGAAGGCTATCAAGTCCCAAGCAATCGCAGATTTCATCGCCGAGTGGATTGAACAGCAACTTCCGACTCAAGTTCACTCGGAGCACTGGACCATGTTCTTCGATGGATCTAAGATGCTGAATGGTTTCGGTGCTGGGGTAGTTCTAGTCTCCCCCCGAGGAGATAAGCTCAGATATGTTCTCCAGATTCACTTTGATTCCTCCAATAATGAAGCAGAATATGAAGCACTTTTGTACGGGTTGCGCATGGCCATTTCACTCAGCGTCCGTCGCCTCATGGTCTATGGCGACTCAGATTTGGTGGTTAATCAGGTGATGAAGGAGTGGGACGTCAGAAGTCCGGCTATGACTGGTTATTGCAATGCAGTGAGAAAGCTAGAAAAGAAATTCGAGGGGTTGGAGCTCCATCACATCCCCCGACTGAAAAATCAGGCAGCTGACGATTTGGCAAAGATAGGCTCCAAGAGAGAAGCCATTCCCAGCAACGTGTTCCTGGAGCACATTCACTCGCCGTCGGTACAAGAAGATCCTTTTACAGAAGAAGCCCCGCAGCCGAAAAGTGCCACAGATCCGACTGAAGTCGAAGTTCCTGCCGTGGTCGACCTAGTCATGGAGGTCTTGGCTATCACTCCTGACTGGACGGTACCATACATTGCGTATATCTTGAGGAAAGAACTCCCGGAGGACGAGGAAGAGGCTCGACAGATTGTCCGCCGATCCAAGGCCTTCACAGTCATAAAGGGACAGTTGTATAGGGAAAGCACGACTGGAATTGGTCAGAAATGCATAACACCAGAAGAGGGTCAGATGATCCTTAATGATATCCACTCGGGGACCTATGGTCACCATGCGTCCTCTCGGACCATTGTGGCTAAAGCATACCGAGCAGGATTTTACTGGCCAAGAGCAAATGAGATGGCAAAAGAGTTAGTCGACAAGTGTGGAGGTTGCCAGTTCTACTCCAACATGTCACACAAGCCCGCATCAGCCCTGAAGACCATTCCACTCGTCTGGCCCTTTGCAGTCTGGGGACTGGACATGGTCGGTCCACTAAGAACAGGCAGGAGCGGATTCACGCATGTGCTTGTGGCAGTCGACAAGTTCACCAAATGGATTGAAGCCAAGCCTATCAAGAATCTTGATGCTTGCACTGCTATCAGTTTCGTCAGAGGGCTAACATTCAGATATGGAGTCCCGCATAGCATCATCACTGACAATGGGTCAAACTTCGATTCGGACAAGTTCAGAGCTTTTTGCGCCTCTCAAGGCACTCGAGTCGACTACGCATCGGTCGCCCATCCCCAGTCGAATGGACAAGCTGAAAGAGAAAATGGTCTGATTCTCAAAGGACTAAAGCCTCGACTGATGCGTGATCTCAAGCACGCGGTAGGTGCTTGGGTCGACGAGCTTCCGTCAGTTCTATGGGGATTGAGGACCACCCCTAACCGGTCGACTGGAAGAACTCCATTCTTTCTGGTTTACGGAGCCGAAGCAGTTCTGCCAAGTGATCTTCTTCACAACACGCCCCGAGTCGAGCTTTACACCGAAGATGAAGCAGAACAGGCCCGGCAAGAGGCAGTCGACCTCCTAGAAGAAGAGAGGGAGATGGCCATGATCAGATCGACCATTTATCAGGAAGACTTGCGTCGATTCCACGCCCGGAATGTGAAGAGTCGAGCCTTCCAAGAAGGAGATTTGGTCCTCCGAGTGGATCAACAGAAACCACACAAGCTTGCTCCTACTTGGGAAGGCCCCTTCATCATCACCAGAGTCCTCCACAATGGAGCATATCACCTCTACAATGTTGATCGCCAGATCGACGAGCCACGAGCTTGGAATGCGGAACTACTCCGCCCCTTTTACACTTGAGCTCTCCCTTGGACGAGATGTAATAATTTTTTTTCCCGCAGTTCATTTTTATCAAAGACAAGAGTGTTCCAATAATTGCTGTCACTTTTGTTTTTGTATGAAATCCCCCAGTGGGTGACTTAGCTGCGAATCCGTTTCGCCTAAGTTTGAAAAATCCTACCAAGTGAAGAGCCAGACTCCCACTCGGGGGCTTAGCTGCAGCCCAGTGCTTGCCTAAGTGTTTAAAAACCTACCGAGTGGAGAGCGATCCTCCCACTCGGGGGCTTAGCTGCAGTCCAGCACTCGCCTAAGTTCTCTCACTTAGAGACTTAGCTGCAGTCCGGCACTCGCCTAACTTTTGAAAAAATCCTACTGAGTGGAGAGCAATCCTCCCACTCAAAGGCTTAGCTGCAGTCCAGTACTTGCCTAAGTTCTCTCACTTAGAGGCTTAGCTGCAGTCAGGCACTCACCTAAGTTTGAAAAAATCCTACCGAGTGGAGAGCAATCCTCCCACTCGGAGGCTTAGCTGCAGTCCAGTACTTGCCTAAGTTCTCTCACTTAGAGGCTTAGCTGCAGTCCAGTACTTGCCTAAGTTCTCTCACTTAGAGGCTTAGCTGCAGTCAGGCACTCGCCTAAGTTTGAAAAAATCCTACCGAGTGGAGAGCAATCCTCCCACTCGGAGGCTTAGCTGCAGTCCAGTACTCGCCTAAGTTCTCTCACTTAGAGGCTTAGCTACAGTCAGGCACTCGCCTAAGTTTGAAAAAAATCCTACCGAGTGGAGAGCAATCCTCCCACTCGGAGGCTCAGCTGCAGCCCAGTGCTCGCCTAAGTGTTGGAAATTCCTACCGAGTGGAGAGCAAACCTCCCACTCGGGGGCTTAGCTGCAGCCCAACGCTCGCCTAAGTGTTTAAAAATCCTACCGAGTGGAGAGCAAACCTCCCACTCGGGGGCTTAGCTGCAGCCCAGCGCTCACCTAAGTGTTTAAAAATCCTACCGAATGGAGAGCAAACCTCTCACTCGGAGGCTTAGCTGCAGCCCAGTGCTCGCCTAAGTACAAGACACAACCCAAACCGCGAGTCAACTGCTACCTTCCCCTTCGGAGCTGCGCCGCAAGTACAAGGTTATTCCGAGTGAAGACCAAGATCCACTCGACGAATCAAACCATGAAGATATTCAACAAGAAATCAAAATCAGATAAAGCCTAAAAGGTCCCAGACCTCAAAGTACTCGAGCCCTCGGCTCGGCAGAGTTTAACTGTTACAAGTCCACTCGGCATCCCGAGGCAAATTTAAGGCAGAGTTTAACGGTTACAAATCCACTCGGCATTCCAAGGTAAAATTAAAGTTTTTCACTCCTCAGGAGGAGGACTGGAAGGGGCGACGAACTCATCCAAGATGATCCCGTCGGCAATGCGGGTGGCAGCGGCGATAAAAGTCTCCATGAAGTCTTGAAAGCTGTGCTTCTTGGTATTGGCAACTTGGATGGCCGCCAGCTTTTCTTCTCGCGCCTCCTTGCAATGGACGCGGACCAGAGACATAGCGACATCGGCACCGCACCTAGCAGAAGATTTCTTCCATTCCGCCACTCGACATGGAACTTCGTTAAGTCGAGCCATCAGAGACTCGAGGTCGTTCTGAAGCGTCGTCCCAGGCCAGAGTGATGTGTCGATCCGCGACATCGCAACTTTCAGCCGAGCCAGATAGTCAACGACGCTGGCAGTACGAGACTCCAGACGGAGCATGTTCATTGCAGCCTCGTCCTTCACAAGAGAGTTAACAGGGTCCAAGCATGGCTCCACTCGACTGGTCTCCTCTTCAAAGTTCTGGCAGAATTCTGCAAACACGATTCAAGAATAAGACACTGGCCGTACGCGGGCTCGGCAACTACAAGACAGTCGGGTTGGAATAATTACCTTCGAGCATGACGAACAGCTTCTTGGCGAGCCCTCTGAGATAAGCCTCCAGATCTTTTGCCTTCCCCGCCAGCTCGCCCGCCTTGTCGTGCAGAGCCATCTTCTCCTTCTTCAGTCGACTAGCATCTCGATTAGCTGCCTCGAGAGCAGTCTTCAGTCTGGAGTTCTCCTGTTCAAGAGCTCCGACCGAAGCCAGTTTCTCTTCCGCGAGCTTCGTTTTGCTCGAGGCCTCCTTCTGTGCCTCTGCAAGGTCTTGGTCCTTCTTCTTCAGAGCTTCCTCCAGTTTATCTGCGGCGCGTCGAGTGGAACCAACATCAAGAAGGGACAAGAAAGAAAAGCCACCCGCTAAGAATAGAGAACCTCACCAGCCATACCTCTTGCTTCTTCTTGCGCCTTCTTCAAATTCTCCTGGGCAAGCTTCAAGTTAAGGTTGAGCTAGATCTGCTGATTCTCCAACTCAGTATAGCGAGCTACAAGTTCACAGGATTTCTGCAAAGAAAAAAAACCAGTCGACAGACGTCCAAGATAAGTTACTTCCGAGTAACTAAGAGACAATGACGACGTTTCTAAGACCACAGCCGAATCAAAAACATTCGACAGTAGTCTCGGGGACTACACCCAGTGGGTGCACTCAGCGTGCCCCCACTGGTTCGACCAAAAAAAGAGATAAAGAGAGAAAAAGTTCCACTCGACCTGGCCCGACCAAACCGAGTGAAGAAATACAGCTACGGCAACGCAATGTAAAGACTACAGTCGACTGCCAGCAGTCCACCGTAGTCTCGGGGACTACACCCAGTGGGTGCACTTAGCGTGCCCCCACTCGTCCAAGGATTGGCAGACACACCCAGTGGGTGTACAGATACAGATACAAAAGATCTTCGGGAAAGAGACTCATCAAACAGCATATCATAACAGACTAAGTGTTGAGTCGACTGACCTGGACGTTGCTCTGAAGAGCCGAACTCGCGTCATAGGCTGCTTGGCTGGCCTCACGAGCCATCTTCACTTGCTCCATCATGATCCCCGCCTGGCGTATAGCCTCCTTCGCAGCAGCCGCTTGGTCCTCAGGGGCGGGGTATGCAGCAAAAAGCGAAGGTGGATCCGCAGTCAACGCCGAGGGCTGCGCACTCGCCAGAGGAACGGCGAAGGTCACAGAAGCCCGAGTGATGTCACCACCATCCCGAGCCACGGCCTCGGACGCCGGAGCAGATTGGGGGGTCTTGTCAGCCGACGCCCCCTTGTGCCTCCTCACTCTCAACGGACCGTCGTCGTCGTCATCCGGGAGGTCGATAACATGAGGTGGGGCTACAAAGGAAAAGTTCAGTCGACCAGGGTTGCAATAAATGATCAGTCGACTCAAAGCAGAACGTCAGTAATTGTACCAGGGTTGGAGGTAACAGCATCCTCCATCTCTTGGTCATCACCCTTGGCGGAGACCTCAGAAGTAGCAGCACTGCAAAACTCGAAAGTCAGTCGGCTGGCTCAATGAATCGACCAAGGATCTGTCCATGGTCGACGAAGGAAAGAAAGTTTTATTATTACCCAGAAATGGTAGGGACAGCTATCTTCAGCTTGGGTAGAGCCTTGGGCGGCTTGGACAGCGTCGTGCATGGGAGCTTGGGGACCTTCCCAGTCGGCGTAGGATAAGAGGTCCGAGGGCGTTTCGACGACTGCCCAATAGAAGCAGTCGCCTTGCCACGTTCCCACGCTGGGTCGTGTGTGTGCTTGGACCGCCCCTTTGGGCGAGGGGGTCCGACCTCCTCCTCCTCCTCTTCGATGGAGTCGACATTGTCGTCTCCCTCTCCTTCACCGTCGGACTCCCACTCGCCTTGGTCGTCCCCGCTCTCACCTCCGCTCGCCTCCCCTTCCTCAGTTGGCCCCTGAGCCCCGTTGGGCGTCGAGTACATCTCGGTGGTCGCCTGGAAAACAATAGAAAAGACGAAAGTCAATCGACCAACTCAAAGAAGACCAATGCAGAAAACAAGATTTCAGTTGGGAGCATTTTCAGTCAGAATGCAGAGAACAAGACATACCTGGTCCACTTCATACGAGTTGTCGAGTGGAGTTACCCTCCTGGCTCCTCGGGGGTTGTCTTTGTTCCCCGTGATGCTCGACAGCCACCCCTCTAGCATCTCGTCGGTGACCTCCTCCGGGTGGATCCGAGTGGTGTCATCAAGACCAGAATACAACCACATCGGGTGGTCACGGGCCTGGAGCGGTTGGATGCGCCTCTGGAGGAAGACCTCCAGCAGGTCCACCCCAGTCACACCCTCACGGACAAGCTCGACCACTCGACCGGCCAACACTTTGACTTGGGCCCTTTCCTCCGGCGTCACCTTCAGAGAAGCGGGTTTTTCAGCCCGGTCGAGGGAGAAGGGAGGAAGACCAGTCGACTGCCCTGGGGTCGCCTGGTCCTGACAGTAGAACCAGGTCGACTGCCAACCACGGACAGACTGCGGGAAAGTAATGGATGGAAAATAGCTCTTCCCCCTCGTCTGGATCGCCAAGCCCCCGCACAACTGGATCACCTGCGTCCTCTCGTCACTCGACTTGGCCTTCTTGACCGACTGAGAACGGGAGGTGAATATGTGCTTGAAATGTCCCCAATGGGGGTGGCAACCCAAGAAATCCTCACACATGGAAATGAAAGCGGCAAGGTATACAATGGAGTTGGGAGTAAAGTGGTGGAGTTGCGCCCCGAAGAAGTTCAAGAAGCTCCGGAAGAAAGGATGGGGCGGCAGAGAAAACCTTCGGTCGATGTGGGTGGCTAGGAGCACGCACTCACCGTCGCGGGGTTGAGGTTCGATCTCTCCCCCCGGAAGACGCGTGGCTTCGTGGGGAATGACTCCCCCATCGACCATGTCGTCGAGATCCTCTTGCCGGAGCACTGATGGCATCCAGTCGCCCTGGATCCAACCTTTGGGCAGAGCGGTCCTGGAGGAAGATCCGCCCCGAGTAGACGTCTTCCCTTTCCCCGCCGCCGCCGCCTTCTTCGCGCGCTCCAGAGCGGAGGTCTTGCCCTTCGTCATCGTCGCCGACGAAGTCTCGCACGGGCCTGCTGCGCTGGGGCGAGAACGGAGGTGGAGGAAGGACTTGCGAAAGGAGAGAGGAAGAGGAAAGGAGGAGAAGAGAGCGCACTGCTTGGAAACCCCGAGCCGGCGATTTATAAGGGACCGCTTCCGAGTGACTGACTGGTAGGCCCAGGCTATCCAGTCAAATCCCGCAGCAGACGCGCGCGCAGTACGTGGCGAAAAAGGTGACGCGGGGATCGTGGAGCTTCCGCTTTATCGCTTCCGATTACTGCGGCCGTTCCCGTCCCACGCGCTTCCCAAAATCCGAATCCTGCGACATCCGCGGGCCACAGAACAACTTGCCAAAACAGAAGACCCCGATCGCGCCGGCGCTCAGTATGTCACAAGCAAAGAAATTCACTCGACGAAAGGCCTGGAATGGATCAAGGCGACTGAAAAAGGTTGGCAACGTCATCCGTGATGATTGACCCAGAATGAGGCGCTCACGTAGCCCAAAGAACCAGTCGGAAAGATCTCCAACTCTTTCCCCACTCTAACCTCGATCCATTCGGGGGCTAATGATGAAGCTACGTACCTAGGGTAGGGGCACAGACCCGTCCTAAGAGCCCTACCCAAGGACGTCCCTAGAGGAAGTCACCTTTCAATCGACTTGAAGGTGTCCCACTCGACGGATTCAATACACTCGACAAAGAAGCTATCACTCGACCATGAAGCCAACCACTCGACTGCTAGAAGACCTAAAGTCACTCCGCAGGTAAACGGTCGGCTATTAGGTAGTCTTTATGGTCATTATAGCACTTTATTAGGGGCATTACCAGTAACGCCCAACCTTAAATGTACCTTAAACCCTGCATCACTGAGGGCAGGAGAGGGCCGATGAACTCTATATAAGCCACCCCCCTCCTCAGTATGAAGGGTTCGCACCCCTGTTATTCACACGCCAGTAATCCAATCGACCGCCTCCGGGCACCGAGACGTAGGGCTGTTGCTTCCTCCGCGAAGGGCCTGAACTCATACATCTTGGTGTGTTTACAACTTCCCAATAGCTGAGATCTAGCCTCTCCATACATACCCCCCTACATCGCTGTCAGAGTTAGAACCACGACACTTGGTATTCAACCTCCTATAAAGAGACCAAGGCCTTACTCCTTTCTTTCAATCTCAAACGAGTTCGCCCTTCGCCTCGAGTTCCAACACCCAAGGCTCCAGATTTCAGGTGCTTCGGACCTTAGACAATGTCCGGTTCCGACCTTTGAGGCCGATGGATGCCCTCCTCCGTCACGGAGGAGGACATGCTGAAGTTGAGAGAGGCCAGGTTCTTGACCGGTGAAATCTCGCATTGGCTGCCTGCTCAAGGGCAGGTCATTCCCACTCCCAAGCATGGTGAGAGTGTGGTGTTCATGTCTCACTTCCTTCGGGGGCTAGGCTTCCCAACGGATCCCTTCGTGAGGGGGCTCATGTTTTATTATGGGCTGGAATTTCACGACTTAGCTCCGGAGTCCATCCTCCATATTTCCTCATTCATCGTTGTGTGTGAAGCCTTCCTCCGTATTACTCCTCACTTCGGACTATGGCTCAAGACCTTCAAAGTAGAGCCGAAGATGATCGAGGGACGGCACGCGGAGTGCGGAGGTGCTTTTATAAGCAAGAATGCTGGTGCTCCATGGCCCGAGGGCTCTTTTCAAGGGGAGTCCAGCTTATGGCAACGAGAGTGGTTTTATATCACAGCTCCCAGGAGCACCAAGTGGGTAGCGCTGCCTGCTTTCCGCTCAGGTCGCCCGCCACGATTGGCGTCATGGGTCAATAAGGGGCTGGACTGGGGGTCGGCAAAGGACGTGCCCCTGTTGCAGGGCCGCATCCGAGATCTCCTAGAAAGAGACATCAGTCTGGTCGTGGTGACGCAGGTTATGTTAATTCGCCGAGTTCTGCCCTGCAAACGTCGCCCCTTCCGCCTGTGGGAGTTCAACCCGGAGGGACCACGAGTTCTCCAACATTTTCTTGGCATGAAGTCCGTGGAGATGTACAAATTGTTCTTCGGACCACAAGTAGTGTGTCCGGATTCTATGAAGGACGCAGGTCTGAGCTGGAATCGTCCGGATACTCAAGTAAGTAGCCTTGTGCCCGAACTCGTTATCCGTATATTTATCATAAAATTCCCCCTAAAAGAGCTGTCCTTTAAATAGGAGTGGATAGCGGAAGCAAAGCTAATCAGGTGTCCGGCCCCCCTCCCCGAGGCCACACCGGGTCCCGTGCTAGTCAGGATGTTGGAGGTTGTGCCTTCAAAGGAAAGCGAGGGAGGGGACAAGGAAGCTACAGCCTCCTCGAAGGAGGTTGTCCGGAAGGGAGGAATCGAAAATTCCTCTCCTCAGGGGAAGAAGAGGACCGCCTCTGAAGACCCGGAGACCATGGCCTCAAAGCGGGGGTAGAAATCTTCGCCAGAGGGTCCTGTGCTGGGGGATACTTCGGCCGAATTATGCCCTCAAGGGGATCAGCCCTCCACCGAGCCGTAAGTAGAGAGGACTTTTCTTTTTAAGAAACGAGAGAAATCCTTGCTTTATATCTGAGAAAAGTAATCGAAAATTTACCTTGTATCTCAGACCTTAGCCCTTCTCAGCAGAGCTCGTCTTCGGGGGATCTTCTTCCGAAGATGATGGAGAGCGGAACGCCTCCCCCTGCCATACCGCCTTGCGAGGCGAGCGACCCTGAGGTATCGTCGCGGAGGGTTTCTCCGAATCCGGTAGGGCCAGAAGGTAGTCATATGGCCCCCCAAAGCCCTAAGCGGTCGGCCTTCGAAAAGGGCCATCGGACAAGTCCGGCGCCGTCTAGTGCGCGGTTGGAGGAGCTGAAGGATCTGTTAGGGCGAGCATCTATCTCAGAGGAGCACCGTGCATTGATGGGTACGGTGATTGAGAGGATTTCATCCATGGAGAGCGGATTTCACGAGGCCGTCAGGAGTTTACTGACAAGTTTTGAGGTACGCGAAATAATATACCCTTTTTGGACAGTTGCGCATAAATAAGATGCGGCCTGTGTAGATAGTAGCCCCTGAGACTCTGTGCATTGTCAAAAGTGACGGCGCGTAGAGGATCATAATCCCAAGTCTAATATGCCGCCTTCATACGTAGGTGGCGAAGTGTCCGGTGGCAAGCCGGACTGATGAATTTGCCGAGCTAAAGCGGCAACTTGACGTGGCAGATGCCGATATTGCGCTTGTCAACAAGCGGCTTGACGAGGCATAAGGTATGTAATTCCTCCGGCGGCACCTGGTAAGAGGAGCTTTATGCCAGTATCTTACAATGTGTGCGCTTGATGCAGATGGTGCTGCTGCCATGGAGAATCTTCAGGCGGAACTTGCCCGAGCCAAGGAGCAAGCCAGGAAAAGTGATGCGGCTGCCGGAAAGGCACTTGAAGAGCTGAAAGCCGAACAGGCTGCTCACTGCCGAAGCAAGAAGGAAATGGCCGAGATGGCCGTGAAGCTGAGGAACGCTGCTGATCGTTGCAAGCTTCTTGAAAAAGAAGATCGGGCGAAACAGACGGACCTGGAGAAGGCCGTTTCCGATGCCAAGGATGCTCGCTCTGTAATGAGAGCTATGAAGGAGGAGCTGCATCAGGCCGGAGAGATAGCGGCTGGAAAGCCCTTTATGCTGCGGAGGAAGTTCTGTGATCCTAAACATGCTCCGTTAGACCGGATGTGGAGTACGGCGGACACCTATCTGGATTTGGCAGCGAGTGCCGCAGATGCGGCCGAACACTTCCGGGATCAAGAAGATTGCGAAGTGGAAAAGCTCTTTTGGTCGCAGTTCCACAATCCGAAGCATCCACTGTCATTAGCCGATCATTTGGCCGAATGGGCCGAGCTAAATAGGTTGTCCGGACTCGCCATGAAGTATGTCATGAGTCATCTGTGGCCAGAGAGGCCAGAGCCGAAAAGTTATTTCAACTTGGTGCAACAGTTCCTTGGTGCGGCGCCGCATATCAATGCGATGAAGAGGTCAGCGTGCATAGAGGGTGCGCGGATGGCTCTTCCCCGTGTGAAGACATACTGGGAGGAAATGGAAGCCACCGCTGTTGCATCCCCAGACTCGGATGGAAGCCGAGTACCTGTCAAGAACTATTTTTAGGAAGTTCTGCAAGGCGCTCGTTTAATAGAGACGCAGTGCTCGAAGGATACTATATTCGAATAGCATATATTATTGTAAAATAGTATTATGATAAATTGTAGAAGCTTTTTATACTTGTGCCTGCAAGTATTATAATACCTCCTGTGCGGCCGTTTAACATATGTGTATATATAATTTGAAAGATGGTAATCGTCGGCTTCAACCCCCATGCACATAATGCGGGGGTGTTCGCAGAAGGCGCATTTTCACAGTTGATCCAACGTCTTGGTCCTACAAAGGAGGTGATAGCACATCGGACTAGGCAATCGGACTATGATGCTTTATCACTTTCACTTAGCCATAGGAGTTTGACAGTGAGGCTACTTATATAGCCCCTGGTGGCGCCTGCGCTCGCCCGAACTCGGGGCGCGTATGTGCCTGGCCGGGAAGTGGCCCTTCGTTAATGCGGAGGAATCCTAAAGATTCTGGTAAGTCATCGAGTGGTTGACCAGTCTCACGCTATATCATGACAGTCAGTTTTCGGCTTTCTCTACTGAGGTGCTCGCCTGGCCGAACCGGGGCACAATCGCAGTAGTTCTCCTGGTGCCGCCTTAGCCGATAGAGCGTAACGTAAGGTAGCAAAACACAGGAGCTGGGCAAACCCAACATTTGACCGAAGACATGACTCGGAGCTGATGCATATAAGGCCAAACTCGCGACGCCGAACACTCCCTAAGGTATTCGGTCTTTATGAGGGCGGGCGGGATAACGCCCTTAGTAATAAGCCCCTAGTGTCCAGGTATGTGCAAAACTCTGACGTGGCCACATGCCAAAATGCCAGCCTCCTCCTTGGTTATACCAAGAAACCAAGGGGATGTGTATCCACAAGAGACAGTAAAAAAGGTTTACGCAGGGTCTTAATCTGAAAGGAATCCTTGGAACGGGTCCCTGCTGCACGTCTGCGCCTGTGTCTCTGTTGTGCCGTATCCTGGATGGGCGTAGCACGGTGTTCATCTGTAAAAGAGAGGGACTTAGTTTAGGAAAGATCGTGCCAAACATGAGTTATACTAAATAAACGAAGTATAAATCGAAATGGGTAAAATTGAGCTTTATTGTCTCTTGTTTTTATATGCACGGAGCCCCTAGTACAGGGGCATACGACTATTAAGCCTTTATCAATTGTATGTTTATGCCGGACTCGTCTAGCTGTGTCTGTGGTCTTGACGACCTGTTTAGGTGCTTTGGCTGGTGAAGCCACTTTATTGTGGGGCTATCAAGGCAGCCGCACTATCTTCCGCGCGGGAGGAACACTCAATGTTTTTCCTTTAATGAGATGATGCCTCGTGGACCGGGCATCTTAAGCGTAAGAGATGCATAATGCGGTATTGCGTTAAAGCGGGCGAAAGCTTCGTGTCCCAGCAGTGCTTGATAGCTACTTGAGAATGGGGCGATGTGGAAAGTTAGCTGTTCGCGACGGAAGTTATCGGGGGAGCCGAACATAACTTCTAGCTGGAGAGAACCCATGCAACAGGCATCCGAGCCTGGCGTTACCCCTTGAAAGGAGGTTTTGCTATGGCGAATTTTTGTTGGGTCTACACCATGTTGCGGATTGTGTCCTGGTATAACAGGTTTAGACCACTGCCGCCGTCCATCGGGACATTTGTAAAGTGGAGTCCGCCGATTATTGTATCTAATACCAAGGTAGTCCAGCCTGTGTTCCGGATACTTCTAGAGTAATCCTGATGGTCGAAGGTGATCGGTTTTAACAACCATTGGCGAGACTCCTTTGGGATAGGCCGTATGGCGCGTATCTCTGTTGGCGCCATTCTGTTCGTCACGTGAAGTAAGTTTACTATTTTGACTTCTTGTGGGAAATCCTTTTGTTTCCCAGTGCTCTGCTTGTGTGGTTCGTCGTCGTCCTCACTTGGTGTGTCGAGCCCCTTGTGTTCAGCGTTGAGTTTGCCGAATTGCTTGAAAACCCAACAATCTCTATGGGTATGGTTCGCAGCCTTCCCGGGAGTACTGTGTATTTGACATATCTTGTCCAAGATTTTGTTTAAGTTGGATAGCTCGTCCCTGTTATCCTTGAGGGGCGGCTTTCTCTGATTCTGCCGCGAGCTTTTGAATCCGGCGTTGACCGCCGTGCTCTTTGGGCTGTTTCCCTTATTCGGGCGCTGGTCCTTGCTGCGTCGGGGTTTTCCGTTTCCATCCCTAACTTCGAATGTACTTGGGTCACTGGTGCTACATCTTGCCAACCAGCTGTCCTCTCCTGTGCAAAAGCGGGTCATGAGGCTTGTTAATGCGACCATTGTTCTTGGATTTTCTTGGCCGAGGTGTCTGGCGAGCCATTCGTCTCGAATGTTATGCTTAAAAGCTGCTAGGTCTTCGGTGTCCGGACATTCGACTATCTGATTCTTTTAGTAAGAAATCTGTTCCAGAATTTCCGGGCTGACTCTCCGGGATGTTGAGTTATGTGACTGAGATCGTCTGCATCCGGAGGGCGGACATAGGTCCCTTGGAAATTTGCCCTGAAAGCATCCTCAAGCTCTTCCCAACTTCCAATGGTGTTTTCGGGAAGGCTTTTGAGCCAATGCCGGGCTGGCCCTTTAAGCTCGAGGGGTATGTATTTTATGGCGTGGAGGTCATCTCCTCTGGCCATGTGTATGTGGAGGATATAATCCTCGATCTAGACCCCAGGGTCTGTTGTTCCGTCGTACGCCTCTATGTTTACGGGCTTGAATCCCGCTGGAAATTCATGGTCCAGCACCTCATCGGTGAAACATAGGGGGTGTGCGGCACCCCTGTATTTGGGTGTGCCGTGATGTTCGGATATTTGTTGTGTTGTATTGCTTACTAGAGCTTGCTTTCTTGGCCCTAGATAGATCTGGCTGGGCCATCTTTGCGGTTCCTTTGGTGGATCGCGTGCCGGCTTGTGTGCGGCACCGCTTGCCGCTCCATGCTGTCCATGCGGTCGTCTATCCGACCGGGTGGTTTTCCTATTTTTTGACTGCGGGGGCTCTAAGGCCTCCTTGTCAAATTCAGGTAGTAGCTTTCGCTTTGGATAGCTTTTTGTGCGGCGACTGCCGCCATATTTGTCTGCGGTGTTGCGTACTTTTCTACATCTGATTCTGAGTGCATCTTCCACAGTTTTGAGGTTCCGCTTATGCTTTTTCAGGCTACGCGCAATGGCGACGAGCCTTTTGTGGAGGTTCTTCTGCTCCATGAGCCTATCCAGCGTAAGGTCGTCCGGACTGTTGTTTTCGCCGGGGACGGGGTGTTCGGTTTGTTTATCCAAGTTTCCCTGTTCGGACGGTTGCTCGAAGGCATGTTCGTCGTCCGCCGGCTCGTCCTGCTCTATGGCTGGGTCTGTATGGCTGCTGTCTATGTCGAGGCAGGGCTTGGAGCGGCGCTTATGTCTCCGCTTTGGTTGCTTTTCGAGTGAACGATCCCTCGTTGCATCCCTGTGTTCCTCGTCGTCGCTTCCTTTGGGTGTGTCCACCATGTATACATCATGAGATGAGGTGGCTGTCCAGTGCCTTGTAGGCGTTCGTTCATGTTCATCTCCTACATCGTCGTCCATACCGTCGATGTCTTCGGAGTCGAAGTTGAGCACGTCATTTAAATTATCGACAGTGGCTACGAAGTGGGTGGTGGGTGGGCATCGAATTTCTTCGTCGTCCACATCCCAGTCCTGCCGGTCATAGTCCGGCTAGGACTCTCCTGACAAAGAGAGAGACCTGAGTGAATTCAGAATGTCGCCGAAGGGCGAGTGCTGAAAGATGTCTATGGCGGTGAACTCCATGATCGGCGCCCAATCGGATTCGATCGGTAGGGGCGCGGAGGGCTCGGAGTTCGGAGGGGAGTCCGGCATCTTGGAGTCACGGGCTTCGCAGAGGACAAGGCTGGTGTTCGGCTTGATCGCCGTAGAGATTGCAGCCCCCGAGGCGGTGTCTAACCACCCACCCTCGATTGGTGTGGTCGGCTCCGAGCCAAGGGTCGGAGCGGACACAGGTGCGGCCTCCAGGGCACTGTTCGGCGGCAGAGCTAGATCATGCCCACCGGGACAGTGCGGCGCGCTCGGCTGCGGCTAAGATCCATCGAAGATCAAGTCTCCGCGGTCGTCCGCTGTGTAGTTTAAATTTCCAAATCTGACCTGACGGCCAGGGGCGTAGCTTTCGATCTGCTCCAGATGGCCAAGCGAATTGGCCCGCAGTGCAAAGCCACCAAATACGAAGATCTGTCCGGGGAGAAAAGTCTCACCCTGGATTGCATCTTCGTTGATGATCGGAGGAGCCATCGGGCCTAAAAGTGACGACACAGAGGAACTCTCAATGAAAGCACCAATGTCGGTATCAAAACCGGCGGATCTTGGGTAGGGGGTCCCGAACTATGCGTCTAGGAGGATGGTAACAGGAGGCAGGGGACACAATGTTTTACCCAGGTTCGGGCCCTCTTGATGGAGGTAAAACCCTATGTCCTGCTTGATTAATATTGATGATATGGGTAGTACAAGAGTAGATCTACCACGAGATCGAGGAGGCTAAACCCTAGAAGCTAGCCTATGGTATGATTGTTGTTCGTCCTACGGACTAAAACCCTCCGGTTTATATAGACACTAGAGAGGGCTAGGGTTACACAGAGTCGGTTAGAATGGTAGGAGATCTACATATCCATATCGCCAAGCTTGCCTTCCACGCCAAGGAAAGTCCCTTCCGGACACGGGACGAAGTCTTCAATCTTGTATCTTCATAGTCCAGGAGTCCGGCCGAAGGTATAGTCCGGCTATCCGGACACCCCCTAATCCAGGACTCCCTCAATACCCATAGGATTTTTATATGCTGTTCTATAATCCCAAAGTGCATCATCTAATTTCTTAGATCAATTCTTCCTGGACCTATTGACAGTCTTTTGCAAAATTAATTTTATTTCTCTATTGCTAAGTTCAACTTGACCACTAGACTGAAGATGATAAGGTGATGCAATTCTATGGTTAACATCATACTTGGCAAGCATTTTACAGAAAGCACCATGAATAAAGCGTGAACCACCATCAGTCATTAAATATCTAGGGACTCCAAACCTTGGGAAAATAACTTCCTTACACATTTTAATAGAGGTGTTGTGATCAGCACTAATAGTTGGAATAGCTTCTACCCATTTAGTAACATAATCAACATCAACCAAAATATGTGTATACCCATTAGAGGAAGGAAAAGGTCTCATGTAACCAAATCCCCAAACATCAAATGGTTCAACAGAAAGTGAATAATTCATAGGCATTTCTTGACGCTTACCGATATTACCTATCCTTTGACATTCATCACAAGATAAGACGAACTTACGAGCATCCTTGAAGAGAGTAGGTGAGGGAGTCCTGGTTTAGGGGGTCTTCGGACAGCCGGACTATATCCTTTGGCCGGACTATTGGACTATGAAGATACAAGATTGAAGACTTCGTCTCGTTTCAGGATGGGACTCTACTTGGCGTGGAAGGCAAGCTAGGCAGTACGGATATGGATATCTCCTCCTTTGTAACCGACCTTGTGTAACCCTAGACCCCTCCGGTGTCTATATAAACCGGAGGGTTTTAGTCCGTAGGACAACAGATAATCATACCATAGGCTAGCTTCTAGGGTTTAGCCTCTCCGATCTCGTGGTAGATCAACTCTTGTACTACCCATATCATCAATATTAATCAAGCAGGACGTAGGGTTTTACCTCCATCAAGAGGGCCCGAACCTGGGTAAAAGATCGTGTCCCCTGCCTCCTGTTACCATCCGCCTTAGACGCATAGTTCGGGACCCCCTACCCGAGATCCGCCGGTTTTGACACCGTCATTGGTGCTTTCATTGAGAGTTCCTCTATGTCATCGCCGTTAGGCTTGATGGCTCCTTCGATCATCGTTAGTGATGCAGTCCAGGGTGAGACTTTTCTCCCCGGACAGATTTTTTGTATTCGGCGGCTTCGCACTGCGGGCCAACTCGCTTGGCCATCTGGAGCAGATCGAAAGTTACGCCCCTGGCCACCAGGTCAGGTTTGGAAGCTTAAACTACACGACCGATATCCGCGGAGACTTGATCTTCGACGGATTCGAGCCTCTGCCCTGTGCGTCACGCGGTTACGATGAGTATAATTTAGCTCTACCATCAGACAGTGTTCAAGAGATCGCACCGGCAGCCGCTCCGAGCTTCAATTCGGAGCCAGTTGCACCGTCCATGGACGGGTGGATAGACCCCGCCATGGAGGCCTTACCCTCAGCGGCGATCAAGCCGGATATCGACCTTACCATTCATGACAACCGTATTGTCAAACTGTCGGATCCTTCTCCGGCCACGGACTCCGAACCTCCCTCCTGCGCCCGTTCCTACCGAATCCGATTGGGCGCCGATCATGGAGTTCACCTCCGCGGATATTTTTCAGCCCTCGCCCTTTGGCGACATACTAAACTCATTAAGGTATCTCTCCTTGTCAAGAGGATCCTGGCCGAACTTTGTCCGGCAGGATTGGGATGCAGATGACGAAGAAATTCGCTGCCCACCCACCACCCACTTAGTAGCCACTATCGACGACTTAACCGGCATGCTCGACTTCGACTCTGAAGACATCGACGGTATGGACGACGACGCGGGAGACGAAGAGGAACCACTACCCACAGGGCACTGGACAGCCACCTCATCATACGATATATACATGGTGGACACACCCAAAGAAGGCAATGGCGACGAGACAGCGGAGGATGACCCCTCCAGGAAGCAACCTAAGCGCCGACGTCAGTGGCGCCGCTCTAAATCCTGCCAAAGCAAAAACGGTGATTCCGGCACATGAGATAATAACACCCCGGACAGTGCCGAAGACAACCCCCTCCAGCAAGATTTAGCACAGGAGGATGGAGAAGCCAGCCCTCATGAGAGAGCGGCAGATAGAGAGGAAGAGGATGATAATTACATACCTCCCTCCGAATACGAGGCAAGCCTCGGCGACGACGAATTTGTCGTCCCTGAGGATCCCATTGAGCAAGATCGCTTCAAGCGCCGGCTTATAGCCACGGCAAATAGCCTTAAGAAGAAGCAGCACCAGCTTCAAGCTGATCAAGATCTGCTAGCTGACAGATGGACTAAAGTCCTGGCGGCCGAGGAATATAAACTCGAACCCCCCTCCAAGAGATACCCAAAATGCAGGTTGCCACCCCGACTGGAGGATGAAGCGTATCATGCGGATGATCGGCCACCCCGCGGCCGCTATATAGAGGCATTCCAGCCAAAAGCTCAGCCTGCACCCTGAGGCCATTCAAATAAAAAGGCATGGGGAAATACGCCAGACCTGTGAGACGTACTGGAGGACAAAGCAAAACATGCAAGATCGATCTATGGATCACGAGGGCGCGCCACTACGCGAGATGATAATCGTCATGCCGGATACGACAAAAGTAAATCCGGCCGGGCCGAACACAGCGGGCAAGACTCATTGGAGCTGCGTCGCGATATAGCCCAGTACAGAGGCGCCTCACACCCCTTATGCTTCATAGACGAAGTAATGGATCATCAAATCCCAGAGGGTTTCAAGACCGTAAATATAGAATCATATGACGGCACGACAGATCCTGCGGTATGGATCGAGGATTTCCTCCTGCACATCCACATGGCCCGCGGTGATGACCTACACGCAATCAAATACCTCCCACTCAAACTTAAAGGACCATCTCATCACTGGCTCAACAGCTTGCCAGCAGAGTCCATTGGCTATTGGGAAGATTTGGAAGCCGCATTCCTCGACAACTTTCAGGGCACTTATGTGTGACCACCAAATGCCAATGACTTGAGCCACATAATTTAGCAGCCAAAGGAATCGGCCAGTTAATTCTGGACACGGTTCCTAACAAAGAAAAATCAAATCGTCGACTGTCCGGATGCGGAGGCCCTAGCAGCTTTTAAACACAACATCCGCGACGAGTGGCTAGCCCAACACCTTGGTCAGGAAAAGCCGAAATCTATGGCAGCCCTCACGACACTCATGACCCGCTTTTGTGCGGGAGAAGACATCTGGCTGGCTTGCAGTAATAACATATCAAAGAACCATGGTACTTCAGATACCAAGGACAGCAATAGCAGGTCACGTCGCAACAAACATAAGCGCCGCATTAACAATGACAATACTGAGGATACGTCAGTCAATGCCGGATTCAAAGGCTCTAAACCCGGTCAGCGGAAAAAGCCATTCAAAAGAAGCACTCCGGGCCTGTCCAGTTTGGACCGTATACTCGACCGCTCGTGTCAAATACACGGTACCCTTGACAAGGCAGCCAACCACACCAACAGGGATTGTTGGGTGTTCAAGCAGGCCGGCAAGTTAATTGCCGAAGACAAAGATAAGGGGTCACACAACGATGACGAAGAGGAGCCCCGGCAGCCGAACACCGGAGTACAGAAGAGGTTCCCCCCACAAGTGCGGACGGTGAACATGATATACGCAACCCACATCCCCAAGAGGGAGCGGAAGCGTGCGCTCAAGGACGTATATGCGTTGGAGCCAGTCGCCCCAAAGTTCAACCCTTGGTCCTCCTGTCCGATCACCTTCGATCGCAGGGACCACCCCACTAGTATCCGTCATGGCGGATTCGCTGCACTGGTCCTAGACCCAATTATTGACGGATTTCACCTCACCCGAGTCCGTATGGATGGCGGCAGCAGCCTGAACCTGCTCTATCAGGACACAGTGCGCAAAATGGGTATAGACCCCTCAAGGATCAAACCCACAAAAACGACCTTTAAAGGCGTCATACCAGGTGTAGAAGCCCATTGCACAGGCTCAGTCACACTGGAAGTGGTCTTCGGATCCCCGGATAACTTCCGAAGCGAAGAGTTAATCTTCGATATAGTCCCGTTCCGCAGTGGTTATCATGCACTGCTCGGGCGAACCGCATTTGCGAGATTCAATGCGGTACCGCATTATGCATACCTCAAGCTCAAGATGCCAGGACCTCAGGGGGTCATTACAGTTAATGGAAACATAGAGCGCTCTCTCCGAACGGAGGAGCACACTGCGACCCTCGCAGCGGAAGCGCAAAGCAGCCTCTTAAGGCAATCCACTAGTTCGGCGTTCAAGGACCCGAACACCTTCAAGCGTGCCCGGAGTAATCGGCAACTGGACCGCCTAGCACGTCCCGAGCTCGCATAACAATGCGGCTCCCACCCCGGCCCCAACCAAATGTTGAAATTTGTGCCACGCGTACATAATTACGCATTAAAAATACCATGGGCACAGGTGGGAGGGGGGCACAACTACGGCACGCCCCAAGACGCGGCTTAAACCGCACTAGGGGCTTCTCGCTTTGTTATTTTTCTCTCTTTCAGGACATTAATCTCTAGAAACCCTGTCCGGCAGCGTTATTGCCGAACACATGATGCAGCATCCAAGGAGGCAGAAAGCTACATCACAAAACGGAACTCCTAGGTGGATTACGATAACGAGTGAAATACATACTTTAATACTATTCCTCAGCTTGCCCTTGGAGGGGACATAGTCCTACTTTTTGCTTATCGCACTGCCTGTATCATTTTGCTTTAACGCATGTTTTTGAATAAACAATGCATAGCATTAAGACTATTATTGCATTCTTCTTTTTATATATATGTGTTCATTAATGATGCCTTGCAACCGTACACTTTGGTACGGCCAACACACCAGGGGCTTAAGTACCCCACAATATGGTGCGAGAAGTCCGAACACTTTCACAAGTGCAGCACCCCGAACTTATAGCATTATATGCATCATCTCCGAATCATGTCTTTGGTCAAATGTTGGGTTTGCCCGGCTCCTATGTTTTGGTACCTTACGTTCCGCTCTATCGGCTAAGGTAGCACTAGGAGAACTACTGCGATTGTGCCCCGGTTCTGCTGGGCTAAGCACCTCAGTAGAGAAAGCTAAAACTGACTGTCATGATAAGGCGAGGGACTGGTCGCTGTTCGGCGAGGTTTCGAGTACCTAAAGACTTATGCCGCTTAGAGCGAGGAGCCGGTCCTGTCCGGCTTAAAGGCGTGTATCGCGCCCCGAATTCGGCCTTCCAAATACCAGGGGCTTCGCTGAAATTTAAAATTATAGAATTCTATGGCTAAGTGGGAGTGATAAAGCATTATTAGTCCGGTTGCCTTGTTCGTTGTGCTACGCACCTCCCTCTAAGGACCCAAAAATGGGAACTAGAGTGCTCCGGTTTATCCCGAACACCCCAACACTCGTGGCATGGGGGCAGAAGCCGAGGACTAGCCATCTCTCAGATTGGATAAATAGCCAAACAGAAGGTAATATTTTAAATTCAACAAGCGTTGCATAGCGCATATGAAACAAGTTTTCATCATACAGGATCACATGAGCAAGCTTACTCAAATATTACATCCTTTGGACATTCGTCCGCTACAAGACGGGCACCCTTCAGGACACCCTCATAATATATTTCGGGGGTGCAATGCTCCTTGCCCTGCGGCGGTCCTTCCTTGATCAGCTTCGTGGCGTCTAGCTTGACCCATTGCACCTTCACACAGGCGAAAGCCCCGTGTGCACCTTCGATGCAGACGGACCGCTTGACGACCTCCAGCCGTGGGCAGGCATCCACAAGCCGCCTCACCAGGCTGAATTAGCTGTTCGGAAGGGCGTCGCCAGGCCAGAGCCAGACTATAAGGCCCTTCATGGCCTGTTCGGCCGCCTTGTGTAGCTCGACCGGCTGCTTTAGCTGGTCGCTCAGAGGCATCGGGTGTTCGGTCCTAGTATACTGAGACCAGAACAGCTTCTCCGTTGAGCTTCCCTCCTCGGCATGGTAAAACTGTGTGGCATCCGACATGCTACGGCGCAGATCTGCGAATGCTCCTGGAGAGCTCCGGATTCGGGTAAGTAATAGGTAATTTACTTTCACATGCTTGCTTTGCATATAGAATGCCTTACCCGCCGCTATTTTCTTCATCGCGTCAATCTCCTGGAGCGCCTTTTGGGCTTCGGCCTTGGCACTCTTTGCGCTCTCGAGGGCCGCGGCAAGCTCAGACTCTCGCGTCTTCGAGTCAAGCTCCAACGCCTCGTGCTTCGTCACAAGAGCCTGGAGCTCTTGCTGCACCTCGCCCACCCGAGCCTCTTGCCTTTTCCGCTGGGTGCGCTCCTTGGCCGCTTTATCTTCGGCCTCGGACAAAGCTTGCTTTAGGGTCGCCACTTCGGTCATGGCCCCTGGCAAATTCATGATGATCCTGTCATTTTGCAATCGCATTCTTTTTATACATATCCATAGACTAGGTACTACTTACCTTTGTTCTCCTCGAGCTGCCTCTTGGCAAGGCCGAGCTCGTCCTTGGACCCTTTAAGGTCCTGCTTCAGTGCGGCAACCTCCGCAGTCAGTGCGGCAGATGCCAGCAGCGAAGCCTACATACGCATATTGACATACTTATATTAGACTCCTGCGATATTGTTTGATCCTCTGTTCGGCTTTTCTTTGTGAACACCGAATAGAGCATCAGGGGCTATGCTACGTCTTGAGCTTGCGTTGGTTTTCCCCGAAGAGGAAGGGGTGATGCAGCAGAGTAGCGTAAGTATTTCCCTCAGTTTTTGAGAACCAAGGTATCAATCCAGTAGGAGGCCATGCTCAAGTCCCTCGTACCTGCACAAAACGATAGCTACTCGCAACCAACGCGATTAGGGGCTGTCAATCCCTTCACCGTCACTTACGAGAGTGAGATCTGATAGATATAAATTTTTGGTATTTTTGGTATAAAGATGCAAAGTGAAAAGTAAAGGCAAAGTAAAAAACAAAGCAAGATTAAAGTGATGGAGATTGATATGATGAGAGTAGACCTGGGGGCCATAGGTTTCACTAGTGGCTTCTCTCAAGAGCATAAGTATTCTATGGTGGGTGAACAAATTACTGTTGAGCAATTGACAGAATTGAGCATAGTTATGAGAATATCTAGGCATGATCATGTATATAGGCATCACGTCCGTAACAAGTAGATCAAAACAATTATGCATCTACTACTATTACTCCACTCATCGACCGCTATCCAGCATGCATCTAGAGTATTAAGTTAAAAACAGAGTAACGCCTTAAGCAAGATGACATGATGTAGAGATATAAATTCATGCAATATGAAATAAACCCCATATTGTTATCCTTGATGGCAACGATGCAATACGTGCCTTGCTGCCCATTCTGTCACTGGGAAAGGACACCGCAAGATCGAACCCAAAGCTAAGCACTTCTCCCATGGCAAGAACTACCAATCTAGTTGGCCAAACCAAACGGATAATTCGAAGAGACTTGCAAAGATAACCAATCATACATAAAAGAATTCAGAGAAGATTCAAATATTATTCATAGATAGACTTGATCATAAACCCACAATTCATCGGTCTCAACAAACACACCACAAAAAGAAGATTACATCGAATAGATCTCCACAAGGGAGGGGGAGAACTTTGTATTGACATTCAAAGAGAGAGAAGAAGCCATCTAGCTACTAACTATGGACCCGAGGGTCTGAGGTAAACTACTCACACTTCATCGGAGGGGCTAGGATGATGTTGAAGCCCTCCATGATGACGGCCCTCTTCCGGCGGAGCTCCGGAACAGGCCCCCAGATGGGATCTCGTGGATACAGAAAGTTGCGGTGGTGGAATTAGGATTTTGGCTCCTGTTCTGATCGTTTGGGGGTACGTAGGTATATATAGGAGGAAGGAGTACGTCGGTGGAGCAGCGAGGGGCCCACGAGGCAGGGGGCGCACCCTAGGGGGGGGGGCGCCCCCACCCTCGTGACCTCCTCTTTGACTCCTTGGAGTAGGGTCCAAGTCTCCTGGATCACGTTCGGTGAGAAAATCACGTTCCCGAAGATTTTATTCCGTTTGGACTCGTTTGATATTCTGTTTCTCCGAAACACTGAAATAGGCAAAAAAACAGCAATTCTGGGCTGGGCCTCCGGTTAATAAGTTAGTCCCAAAAATAATATAAAAGTGGAAAATAAAGCCCAATATAGTCCAAAACAGTAGATAATATAGCATGGAGCAATCAAAAATTATAGATACGTTGGAGACGTATCAGGCATCCCCAAGCTTAATTCCTGCTCGTCCTCGAGTAGGTAAATGATAAAAAGAGAATTTTTGATGCAGAGTGCTACTTGGCATAATTTCAATGCAATCTTCTTAATTGTGGTATGAATATTCAGATTAGAAAGATTCAAGACAAAAGTTTATATTGACATAAAAATAATAATACTTCAAGCATACTAACAAAGCAATTATGTCTTCTCAAAATAACATGGCCAAAGAAAGTTATCCCTACAAAATCATATAGTCTGGCTATGCTCCATCTTCACCACACAAAGTATTTAAATCATACACAACCCCGATGACAAGCCAAGCAATTGTTTCATACTGTAACTTTCTCAAAACTTTTTCAATCTTCACGCAATACATGAGCGTGAGCCATGGATATAGCACTATAGGTGGAATAGAATGGTGGTTGTGGAGAAGACAAAAAGGAGGGGAAGATAGTCTCACATCAACTAGGCGTATCAACGGGCTATGGAGATGCCCATCAATAGATATCAATGTGAGTGAGTAGGGATTTCCATACAACAGATGCACTAGAGCTATAAATGTATGAAAGCTCAAAAAGAAACTAAGTGGGTGTGCGTCCAACTTGCTTGCTCACGAAGACCTAGGGCACTTGTGGAGGCCCATCATTGGAATATACAAGCCAAGTTCTATAATGTAAAATTCCCACTAGTATATGAAAGTGACAACATATGAGACTCTCTATATGAAGAACATGGTGCTACTTTGAAGCACAATATATGAGACTCACTATATCATGGTGCTAATTTGAAGCACAAGTGTGGAAAAAGGATAGTTGCATTGCCCCCTTTTTTTGGGCCTTCCTTTTTTCTTTGGCCTTGTCGGCGTTCTGGGAACGGGGGTCCCCAGACTTGCCTGCCTGTGGCCTGCGGCGTGGCTCAAGGAGGGGCCCAGCACGGCCCATCTTCATCAACACAGACCCAAGACCCTCGCGAGGGGCCAAGCCTCGCGGGGGGGACGACACGGAGCTTCCTCAGGCACGGCCTCATCAGGCTGGCTCGCGAGGAGGCAGAGAGATCAAGGCAGGGTACCTCACGAGGTGCCCGTGACGCAAGCCATGACGACCAAGGGCGCCAGGCGGGCGCCAGCCCGCGCAGTGTCCTCCTTTCCTCTTTGGTGCAAAGGGAGCAAGTGCAGGCGAGAGAATGAAGTAAAGGCACTCGTTTCGGTGCAACAAGACCAAGACCAGTCCAACGGCAGGGAGGAAGTCATTGTGGAGCCCAAGCCAGCGTCACCACCAGAGCCTTTGGCAGGCGAGGACCAACTTTAGTCAGGATAAGTGTAGCAGATGTTCCCCTTCAAAATGGCCAATTGTTGGCGCCCTTCCCGCTCAATATTTGGGAAGAGGCCCAGGGCCTTTGCCTATAAATAGGACTAGCCACCCCCAGGGTAGGGGGCAATGAAGAAGGGAGAATCCAGAAGCCAAGAGAGAAACTAGCTAGGATCGGATCGAGTAGCATCACACACACACAGAGAGAGAGAAGGGCGACTGAACTCCTCCTAGCAGTTCATCCCCCCAGCCAAGAACAAACCCTCGCGAGGCTGTTCTTCCTTGTATTGCTCATCATCATCAGCCCAAGAGGCAATCCACCACACCACACACTGGAGTAGGGTATTACACCACAACGGTGGCCCGAACCAGTATAAACCCTGTGTCTCTTGTGCTGTTCTTTCCATAGCTTAGATCTTAGCGAGGTGGAGGGGTGCATGTTGGTAGAAGGCGAAATCTCCGCACGCACCCCAGTGTTCGAACCTCAAGGGTCTGCCGGAACCCGAAATCCGACATTTGGCGCCCCAGGTAGGGGTGCGCCGGAATTCGTCTTCCACCACCCCGTTCTCCTCCGACCATCGCGTCCATGTCTGACGCTCGTCGGGCCTGCGCCGAGCGCCGGGCCGCTCTAGCTTCCCGCGTCACCCAGATGGCTCCTGTCGGCGGGCGTCCTCGCTGTTCCCCATCACCTGCCATCAACGCCGCCGCCGGACCGGCGGGGAACGAGCAGCAAGCGTCGTCACAGCATCCGTCCGTGCGGCAAGACGGCCGCACCGCTACTCCCTCGCTCACCCTAGCTGGTTCTTCGTCCCGCGCGCTCCGCGCACCCATGGAGGCTCGAGCTGCGCTCATCGCGGCAAACGAGCTCCTGCGCTACCATCCCGTCGACGACGTCTATGAAGAATGGCTCGACCGCGTCACCGAGCTCGTCCGCGCCGCTGGGGGCTCTCCTACGTCGTCCGTTCCGCTGCACTGCACCCCGCCCCGCGCGGGCGACAAAGCTCCGGGGGCGCCCCAGCCGCCTCCTCCTCAAGAAGGCTCCATGGCTCCAAGGCGCGTGGCCCCTAGGTGGAACCCGCTTCGTCAGGTGCCAGCGCGGCAAGAGCAGAGCTGCCAAGAAGTCCCTCGCCCGCAAGAAGCTGCCCGGGCGCTCCCTGCTCCAGCACGTTGCGACCATGCTCCTGCTCCCGCACGTCAAGACCCCGCGCTTCTCCCAGCTGCAGCGCGTGGGGACATGCAAGACCAAGCTCTCCGTCACCCAAGGCCTCCCGTGGCCACAGCAGGCTGCCGTGCCTTCACCACCGAGCTACGCAGCGTCGCATGGCCCGGCAAGTTCAAGCCAGACCTGCCTCCTCGTTACGACGGCACGGCCGACCCTGCGGAGTTCCTCCAGCTCTATGAGCTGGGCATCGAAGCTGCCAACGGAGACGAGAAGGTCATGGCGAACTGGTTTCCCATGGCGCTCAAGGACGGGGCCCGCACCTGGATCCTGAACCTGGCTCCAGGCACGATCTCCTCCTGGGACGAGATGCGCACCCGCTTCATCGCCAACTTCCAAGGTACTCGCGACCGGCCACCTGCCGTGAGCGACATGCGCCGCATCAAGCAACAACCCGGAGAGACCCTGCAGAAGTACATCCAGTGCTTCAACAACGCACGCCTCAAGATTCCTAAGGTGACCGAGGAGGCCATCATCTCATCCTTCTCCGACGGCGTGCGCGATGTCAAGATGAAGGAGGAGCTGGCGATGCATGAAGACCTATGCACTTCCTTGGAGTTGTTCAACTTGGCAACCAAGTGCGCCAGGGCTGAGGAAGGGCGTCTCTCCCTCCTCGAGCTGCCTGCCGCGGACCCAGAAGAGAAGAAGCCCAAGGCCAAGGATGTGAAGCGCAAGGGGGCTGCCGTGCTCGCGGCAGAACCAGACACCAAGCGGGGCAGAGATCAGCCCGAATCTTCCAAGGGCAGTCAGTACTGTGTGTACCACGACCTCCACACCCACAACACCAACGAATGTCAAGAGCCCCAAGCCGTGCGAGAAGGAAGGATCGACCGTCGCCCCGACCACGGTGACCGAGGCTATGGTCGAGGAGGAGGAAGGAATGCAGGACGCTGGGAAGACCGCTGCCCGCGCCAAGGGTGGCGCGATCGACCTCACGAGGATCGCTGGCAAGACCCACCTCGCGAGGGAGACTGGAGGGATCAGCCTCGTGAGGATCACCCGCAAGGCAATGCAGGCCTCCCTCCGCTGCCGCCACAGCCAAGGAGAAACGAGGACCACCATCAGGACGAGGGGGCTGGGGGCTTCCAGGAGCCGCGCGCGATCGCCTGCATCCTGGGCGGGGCTCAAGCCCCAACCTCTCAACGCATCTTCAACCAGTTCACCCGCGAAGTGAATACAGTCCTCCCCAAGCTCGAAGCCACGCGCCCTCTCAGGTGGTCGGCGTGTGCCATCACGTTCAGCTCAGCAGATCAGCTCAAGTGTGCGGCCACAGCCGGAGTCCTCCCGATGCTTTGTTCCCCAATCATCAGCAATGTGGTGGTCACCAGGACCCTGATCGATGGCGGGGCAGGGCTCAACATCCTATCCGTGGAAACATTCAACAATCTGCAAGTGCCCTACAACCAGCTTCAGCCAACCAAGCCTTTCTCCGGAGTCACCGACGGCTCCACGGTCCCGATTGGGTAGGTTCGCCTCCCTATCACCTTCGGGGCACGCGACAACTACCGCACCGAGCTCATCGACTTCGACGTCGCTCACATTCGCCTGTCGTACAACGCCATCCTTGGGTACCCAACGCTGGCTAAGTTCATGGCCGTAACTCACCACGGCTACAACGTCCTCAAGATTCCAGGAAGTGGTGGAGTCATCATGGTGCCCTATGAAGAGAAGGACGCGGTGTGTTCCCTGGAACGAGCCTTTCAAGCCGCATCACTGGAAGACCCGGATCGCGGAAGCAGGAGGCTTCCCAAGACCGCCCCCAAGAAGAAGAAGAAATCGTCCGGCCCGGCCCCTCAGGAGGCAGGCCCCTCAGGGCACGTGCCTGCCCAGGGGGAACCTCCTTCCATCGCATAGGAAAGAGCGCCCGGCGCCCTCCTCAGGCAGGGCTCGGGGGCTCTCCCCTGGAGGGCCACCGACCTGGCTAAGGTCATGAGGGAGGCGCTTGGACACCACATGGAGGCGTGTTTTGAAGCACGTTTCCCTCAAGGAGTAAGGCAAGGAGAGCCAGACCCTTAGGAGTTCGTCAGCAAGGCCATTCAGGAGCTACAGGAGTCAAGAGTCATGAAAGGCGGCCGCCGCCTACCAGCTGTGGCTCCCCATCCAGGCGAGGATGGTGGGCTGCGCGTCTGCATCGACATACCAGGGCTCAATCGAGTCGCCTCTCTGGAGCGCCTCTGGCCCTCGCGAGTGGGGCGCTGTGAAGGTCCACCCCACAGCTACGTTCACATGCCTTACGGCTTGCCAAACGCGGCTGCCATGTACCAGCGCCTCATGAGGGGCATCATGGAGGCTCAAGAGGCCAGGTGTTCCGTAGCCCTGGCGGAGATGGAGATGGTCCGCGAGGAGCCACCAGCGCCTCCGGAGCCTCCCGAGGCCCCTGGGCCTGGGGGCTCGTGAGGATCGGCTTCCGCAGCCCACCGAGTCTGCTACGCCAACACTCCTTCGTCCTCAACATCATCAGGTGACATCTTTCAAGTTTCATTTCCAGCTGGGAGCGCCCCCAGGGCTGCATTATTCCCAGGCCGCGTGGGTCCGTCCCTGCGGCATGTATCCCTTTTATTTCATGTTGTTAGCTTACCTTGTTGGGGGCACCCCATGGGCTGCATCATCCCCAAGTCGCTCGGGCCTGACCCAGTGATGTCCGCCTTCCCAGCATCTATTTGAATGAATCCACTCCTTCGCGGCTAATGTGTTTGACCTAGTTGCCCGCTCAACTGACGCCAACTGACGGAGCTGCTCCCAAACGGCATGACGCTTGTGCATGGGTCTGTCCCTGCAACGCTGACAAACCTGAATGGCTGAGCTCTGGCCGCGGCAGCCCCGCATGGCGCCACCTCGTCAAGCCTTCAGTGCCTCATCGCCCCCCAAAGCAACGGCCAGGCCGAGCGAGCCAACGCAGAGGTCCTGAGGGGCCTCAAGACCGAGACGTTCAAGAAGAAGCTAGAGGCCTGCGGCAGAGGTTGGTACGACGAGCTTCAGTCTGTGTTGTGGTCCATCCGCACAACCACGACCAAGCCGACTGGAGAGACCCCGTTCTTCCTGGTCTACGGAGCCGAAGCTGTCCTCCCTCACGAGGTCAGACGTCGCTCCGCACGGGTCCTGGCGTTCGACGAGGCGCAGCAGGACGCCATGCGGGGGATGGACCTCGTGCTGGGGGAGGAACGTCGCCAAGAGGCCGCGCTGCGAGCGGCGAGGTACCAACAAGCACTGCGACGATATCATTGCCGCAACATCCGCCCCAGAACTCTCGAGCTAGGCGACCTCGTGCTCAGGCGGGTTCTCTCCTGGGAGGGACTGCACAAGCTCTATCCCATGTGGGAGGGCCCGTTCAAGGTTGTTCATGTCTCCAGGCTTGGCTCCGCGCGCTTGGAGACTCGGGAGGGGGTGCCGGTCCAGAACACATGGAACATCCAGCACCTCCGGAGGTTCTACCCCTAAAAAGGCCCAGAGCCTGTGAAGAAGGCGAATGCCTGTGAAGATTATCCTTTTTGGAAAAGGCCCAGAGCCTGTGAAGAAGGCGAATGCCTGTGAAGATTATCCTTTTTGGAAAAGGCCCAGAGCCTGTGAAGAAGGAGAATGCCTGTGAAGATTATCCTTTTTGGAAAAGGCCCAGAGCCTGTGAAGAAGGCGAACGCCTGTGAAGATTATCCTTTTTGGAAAAGGCCCAGAGCCTGTGAAGAAGGCGAATGCCTGTGAAGCTGTCGCGTTTGGGAAAAGGCCTGGAGCCTGTGAAGAGGGCAAATGCCTGTGAAGCCTGCTCCCCCAAGAAAGGCCTGGAGCCTGTGAAGAAGGCCAACGCCTGTGAAGCTCGCCGCCCGTGACACTCTCACGTAATAATGAGTTGGGGCTGTAGACGCCCCGGAGTCTTAGGAGCGCTGGCCTCAGGCCCTGGGGCTCCCTCCCACGCCCAGTGGCAGCACTTAGCTCCACGCTGGTGAGAAGACGTCGAAGACTAGATTAGGTGCCAGACGCGGCTTTTTCATTTGCTTTCCGCAGTTGGCTTGTTCATTCTCATTCGAAGTTTTATTGAAGCCGTTGCTGTCTTTGACTTGTGGTTCTTCGACTTTTCACTCTCCTGCCTCGATTTCTCTTATGCAAGGCCTCGCGAGGGGGGAAGCCGAGCGCCCTTGTGAGTGTTTCCGTCCTAGTCCTTCAAAGGTTTCGCGACCTGGGTCCATTACAGGAGCACCCCTCCAGTCCGTGCCCCACGGGCACTGCGACACGAACACATGGCCTGGGTCGGTCGCCCCCCCACAATCGCAGGTAATCATGACCTGCTTTGCATGCAGGGACTTGTCCAATCCGTGCAGTTGCCAAGGCGCCATGGGGAAGTGGAGACGCCCACGTCCAATCAACCGCCACGCGGTGCCCAAGGCCGCAGGCTGTTAGGGCCCGCGGCACTCCGCTCTTGCCCTTTCGCCTCCCTGCACGGCCAAGTCCGGGAGCGCCTTGGGCCCGGGGGCTACTATCGGTGTTCTGGGAATGGGGGTCCCCAGACTTGCCTGCCTGCGGCCTGCGGCATGGCTCGAGGAGGGGCCCAACATGGCCCATCTTCATTAACACAGACCCAAGACCCTCGCGAGGGGCCAAGCCTCACGGGGCGGACGACATGGAGCTTCCTCAGGCACGGCCTCATCAGGCTAGCTCGCGAGGAGGCGGAGAGATCAAGGCAGGGTACCTCATGAGGTGCCTGTGACGCAAGCCATGATGACCAAGGGCGCCAGGCGGGCGCCAGCCCGCGCAGTGTCCTCGTTTCCTCTTTGGTGCAAATGGAGCAAGCACAGGCGAGAGCATCAAGTAAAGGCACCCGTTTTGGTGCAACGAGACCAAGACCAGTCCAACGGCAGGGAGGAAGTCATTATGGAGCCCAAGCCTGCGTCACCACCAGAGCCTTTGGCAGGCGAGGACCAACTTTAGTCAGGATAAGTGTACCAGATGTTCCCCTTCAAAATGTCCAATTGTTGGCGCCCTTCCCGCTCAATATTTGGGAAGAGGCCCAAGGCCTTTGCCTATAAATAGGACTAGTCACCCCCAGGGTAGGGGGCAATGAAGAAGGGAGAATCTAGAAGCCAAGAGAGAAACTAGCTAGGATCGGATCGAGTAGCATCACACACACAGAGAGAGAGAGAAGGGCGACTGAACTCCTCCTAGCAGTTCATCCCCCCAGCCAAGAACAGACCCTCGCGAGGCTGTTCTTCCTTGTATTGCTCATCATCATCAGCCCAAGAGGCAATCCACCACACCACACACTGGAGTAGGGTATTACACCACAACGGTGGCCCGAACCAGTATAAACCCTGTGTCTCTTGTGCTGTTCTTTCCATAGCTTAGATCTTAGCGAGGCGGAGGGGTGCAGGTAGCTAGAAGGCGAAATCGCCGCGCGCACCCCAGTGTTCGAACCTCAAGGGTCTGCCGGAACCCTAAATCCGACAGGCCTTTCTCTTTTTTTGGACAATGCTCTATTGAATGATGATCATCACACTTATATTTATTTACAACTCAATGATTACAACTTGATTCTAAAACAAAGTATGACTCTATATGGATGCCTCCGGCGGTGTACTGGGATATGCAATGAACCAAGAGTGACAAGTATGAAAGAATTATGAACGGTGGCTTTGCCACAAATACTATGCCAACTACATGATCATGCTAAGCAATATGACAATGATGAATGTGTCATGATGAACTAGATGGTGGAAAGTTGCATAGCAATATATCTCGGAATGGCTATGGAAATGCCATAATAGGTAGGTATGGTGGCTGTTTTGAGGAAGGTATATGGTAGGTGTATGATACCGGCGAAAGGTGCACGGTATTTGAGAGGCTACCAAAGGTGGAAGGGTGAGAGTGCGTATAATCCATGGACTCAACATTATTCATAAAGAACTCATATACTTATTGCAAAAATCTAGAAGTTGTCAAAGCAAAGTATTACGCGCATGCTCCTAGGGGGATAGATTGGTAGGAAAAGACCATCGCTCGTCCCCGACCGCCACTCATAAGGAAGACAATCAATAAATAAATCATGCTCCGACTTCATCACATAACGGTTCACCATACGTGCATGCTACGGGAATCACAAACTTCAACACAAGTATTCTTTAAATTCACAACTACTCAACTAGCATAACTTTAATATTATCACCTCCATATCTCAAAAAAATTATCATGCTTCAATCTTTTCTTAGTATTCAACACACTCAAAAGAAAGTTTCACAAATCTTGAATACCAAGCATATTATTATTAAGCAAATTACCATGCTATTAAGACTCTCAAAATAATATAAGTGAAGCATGAGAGATCAATAGTTTCTTTTAAACAAATCCATCACCGTGCTCTAAAAGATCTAAGTGAAGCACATAGAGCAAAATTATAACGCTCAAAAGATATAAGTGAAGCACATAGAGCAAAACTACTTAGCTAAAAAGATATAAGTGAAGCACATAGAGCAAAACTAAATAGCTCAAAAAGATATAGGTGAAGCACATAGAGAAAAAACTACTTAGCTCAAAAGATGTAAGTGAAGCACATAGAGTATTATATCAAATTTTAATTCATGTATGGCTCTCTCAAAAGGTGTGTACAGCAAGTATGATTGTGGCATACTAAGACACAAAGACACAAATAATACAAGATGCTCCAAGCAAAACACATATCATGTTGGTGAATAAAAATATAGCTCCAAGTAAATTACCGATGGAAGTGGACGAAAAGAGGGGATGCCTTCCGGGGCATCCCCAAGCTTTGACTTTTTGGTGTCCTTGGATTATCTTGGGGGTGCCATGGGCATCCACAAGCTTAGTCTCTTGCCACTCCTTGTTCCATGATCCATCAAAAGAATTCACCCAAAACTTGAAAACTTCACAACACAAAACTCAAGATAGAAAACTCGTGAGCTCCGTTAGCGAAAGAAAACAAAAGACCACTTCAAGGTACTGTAATGAACTCATTATTTATTTGGTGTTAAACCTAATGTATTCCAACTTCTCTATGGATTATAAACTATTTTACTAACCATAGATTCATCAAAATAAGCAAACAACACACGAAAAACAGAATCTGTCAAAAACAGAATAGTCTGTAGTAATCTGTAGCTAGCGCAACATATGGAACCCCTAAAATTCTAAAATAAATTGCTGGACGTGAGGAATTTATCTATTAATCATCTGAAAAAATAATTAACTAAATAGCACTTTTAAAATAAAAATTACAGCAGTTCTCGTGAGCGCTTGGACGGAAGACGACCCGTGATGACGAATTTGAGCAGTCGCGCACAGCGCTTCCCAAAAACCTAATTCGTCCTCTCCCGGTGCAGGATCGCAAAGACGAACGGTTCCGGAGACCTGCTCTCCCACGCGCCGATGCACGCCGGCGTTTGGGATGGAGTAGACTACGATGGCGGCGCAAGTTGTGAGATGAGGCAAAACCCTAGGTGTTTTTCAGTGTATCTCTGGCCGCGGCCGGTAGCTGTATATATATTAGGACCAGGAGCGGTATTGTGTCGCGACCACAATCCCAAACCGACTCGGTTTCTAATTCGTATACTTACCAAGTCTTCCCAACGGTTGTACTTGGCACAAACACAAATTAAACACAAAAAACACAACCAAAACAGAGGCTAAATAATTTATTTATTACTAAGAAGGAGAAAAAAAGCAAGGAATAAAAATAAAATTGGGTTGCCTCCCAACAAGCGCTATCGTTTAACGCCCCTAGCTAGGCATAAAAGCGAGGATAGATCTAGGTATTGCCATCTTTGGTAGGCAATCCATAAGTGGCTCTCATGATAGTTTCATATGGTAATTTTATTTTCTTTCTTGTAAAGTGTTCCATGCCCTTTTTTAATGGAAATTGAAATATAATATTCCCTTCCTTCATGTCAATAATCGCACCAACCGTTCTAAGGAAAGGTCTACCAAGAATAATAGGGCAAGAAGGATTGCAATCTATATCAAGAACAATGAAATCTACGGGCACATAATTCTTATTTGCAACAATAAGAACATCATTAATCCTTCCCATAGGTTTCTTAATAGTGGAATCCACAAGATGCAAGTTTAGAGAGCAATCATCAAAATCGCGAAAATCTAGTAAATCACACAAAGTCTTGGGAATAGTTGAGACACTAGCACCCAAATCACACAAAGCATAAAACTCATGATCTTTAATTTTAATTTTAATATTTGGTTCCCACTCATCATAGAGTTTTCTAGGGATAGAAACTTTCAACTCAAGTTTTTCTTCATAAGATTGCATCAAGGCATCAACGATATGTTTAGTAAACGCTTTATTTTGACTATAAGCATGAGGAGATTTTAGCACGGATTGCAACAAGGAAATACAATCAATTAAAGAGAAACTTTCATAATTAAATTCATTGAAATCCAATATAGTGGGTTTAGCAACATCTAGGGTTTTAATTTCTTTAATCCCACTTTTATCAAATTTAGCATCAAGATCAAAAGATTCAGAATTATTGGAACACCTTCTAGGTAAAGGTGGATCATATTCAGTCCCATCATTATCAAGATTCATATTGCAAAACAAAGATTTAATAGGGGACACATCAATAACTTTTAGATCTTCATCATTATTTTCATAGGAACAACACGCTTTAATAAAGGCATCTTTGGAAGCACGCATCCTAGCTGTTCTTTCCTTGCACTCATCAATGGAAATTCTCATGGCTTTGAGAGACTCATTGATATCATGCTTAGGAGGAATAGATCTAAGCTTTAAAGAATCAACCTCAAGAGAAATTCTATCAACGTTCCAAGCCAAATCATCAACTTTAAGCAATTTCTCTTCAAGCAAAGCATTAAAATTCTTTTGTGAATTCATAAACTCTTTAACACTATTCTCAAATTCAGAGGGCATCTTATTATAATTTACATAAGAGTTGTTGTAGGAATTCCCATAATTATTAGAAGGATTACTAGGATATGGCCTAGGATTAAAATTCCCTCTATAAGCGTTGTTACCAAAATTATTCCTACCAACAAAATTCACATCCATAGATTCATTGTTATTCTCAATCAAAGTGGACAAAGGCATATCATTAGGATCAGAAGAAACACTCCTAGTAGCAAATAATTTCATAAGTTCATCCATCTTTCCACTCAAAACATTGATTTCTTCTATCGCATGCACTTTTTTATTGGAAGATCTTTCAGTATGCCATTGAGAATAATTAACCATAATATTATCTAGGATTTTAGTAGCATCTCCTAAAGTGATTTCCATAAAAGTGCCTCCCGCGGCCGAATCTAAAAGATTTCTAGAAGCAAAATTCAATCCGGCATAAATTTTTTGTATAGTGATCCACAAATTCAAACCATGAGTAGGGCAATTACGTATCATTAATTTCATTCTCTCCCAAGCTTGTGCAACATGTTCATGATCAAGTTGCTTAAAATTCATAATATTGTTTCTAAGAGAGATGATCTTAGCGGGAGGAAAATACTTAGAGATAAAAGCATCTTTGCACTTGTTCCATGAATCAATACTATTCTTAGGCAAAGACGAAAACCAAGCTTTAGCACGATATCTAAGCGAAAAAGGAAATAGCTTCAATTTAACGACATCATTATTGACATCTTTTTTCTTTTGCATATCACATAAATCAACGAAGCTATTCAGATGAGTAGCGACATCTTCACTAGGAAGGCCGGCGAATTGATCTTTCATAACAAGATTCAACAAAGCAGTATTAATTTCACAAGATTCAGCATCGGTAAGAGGAGCAATCAGAGTGCTAAGGAAATCATTATTATTGGTATTGGTGAAGTCACACAATTTGGTAGTATCTTGAGCCATCGCGACAAACAAGCAATCTAACACACGAGCAAACAAAAAGCAAGCAGGCAAAAGAGGCAAATAGAGAGGGAGGATAGAGAGAGAGAGGGCGAATAAAACGGCAAGGGTGAATTGGGGGGAGAGGAAAATGACAGGCAAATGGAAAATAATGTAAAGCGAGAGATAGGGATTGTGATGGGTACTTGGTATGTTGACTTTTTGCGTAGACTCCCCGGCAACGGCGCCAAAAATCCTTCTTGCTACGTCTTGTGCTTGCATTGGTTTTCCCCGAAGAGGAGAGGATGATGCAGTAGAGTAGCGTAAGTATTTCCCTCAGTTTTTGAGAACCAAGGTATCAATCCAGTAGGAGGCCACGCTCAAGTCCCTCGTACCTGCACACATCGATAGCTACTCGCAACCAACGCGATTAGGGGTTGTCAATCCCTTCACGGTCACTTACGAGAGTGAGATCTGATAGATATAATATTTTTGGTATTTTTGGTATAAAGATGCAAAGTGAAAAATAAAGGCAAAGTAAAAACAAAGCAAGATTAAAGTGATGGAGATTGATATGATGAGAGTAGACCCGGGGGCCATAGGTTTCACTAGTGGCTTCTCTCAAGAGCATAAGTATTCTACGGTGGGTGAACAAATTACTATTGAGCAATTGACAGAATTGAGCATAGTTATGAGAATATCTAGGCATGATCATGTATATAGGCATCACGTCCATGACAAGTAGATCGAAACGATTCTGCATCTACTACTATTACTCCACTCATCGACCGCTATCCAGCATGCATCTAGAGTATTAAGTTAAAAATAGAGTAACGCCTTAAGCAAGATGACATGATGTAGAGAGATAAATTCATGCAATATGAAATAAACCCCATCTTGTTATCCTTGATGGCAACGATACAATATGTGCCTTTCTGCCCCTTTTGTCACTAGGAAAGGACACCGCAAGATCGAACCCAAAGCTAAGCACTTCTCCCATGGCAAGAACTACCAATCTTGTTGGCCAAACCAAACGGAAATTCGAAGAGACTTGCAAAGATAACCAATCATACATAAAATAATTCAGAGAAGATTCAAATATTATTCATAGATAGACTTGATCATAAACCCACAATTCATCGGTCTCAACAAAGACACCGCAAAAAGAAGATTACATCGAATAGATCTCCACAAGAGAGGGGGAGAACTTTGTATTGAGATTAAAAGAGAGAGAAGAAGCCATCTAGCTACTAACTATGGACCCGAAGGTCTGAGGTAAACTACTCACACTTCATCGGAGGGGCTAGGATGATGTAGAAGCCCTCCGTGATGACGGCCCTCTTCCGGCGGAGCTCCGGAACAGGCCCCAAGATGGTATCTCATGGATACAGAAAGTTGCGGCGGTGGAATTAGGTTTTTGGCTCCTGTTCTGATCATTTGGGGGTACGTAGGTATATATAGGAGGAAGGAGTACGTCGGTGGAGCACCGAGGGGCCCACGAGGCAGGGGGCGCACCCTAGGGGGGGCGCCCCCCACCCTTGTGACCTCCTCTTTGACTCCCTGGAGTAGGGTCCAAGTCTCCTGGATCACGTTCGGTGAGAAAATCATGTTCCCGAAGATTTTATTCCGTTTGGACTCCGTTTGATATTCTGTTTCTCCGAAACACTGAAATAGGCAAAAAACAGCAATTCTGGGTTGTGCCTCCGGTTAATAGGTTAGTCCCAAAAATAATATAGAAGTGGAAAATAAAGCCCAATATAGTCCAAAACAGTAGATAATATAGCATGGAGCAATAAAAAATTATAGATACATTGGAGACGTATCAAGCTACTGTCTATGCGGTAATATTTTTCCTATATGTTAAACACTTACCTCAAAGCCTGTTAAAAGGCTGGCACAGGCTTCAGTCAGCCCGCTCTTGGCGGACTGAACCTTCTGGACCACCGCACTAATAATAGTACGGTGCTCCTCGTTGATGGAAGCGCTGCGAAGCGCTCCCAGCAGATTGTCCGGCGCCTCTGGATGGACAGAGGTCACCGGCACAGGCGTCTTGCCCCTCTTGGAAGGAGGCCGCCAGCCCGAGTCCGGAACCACTGGAGGCTCCGGCGCGGTGTTCGGCTGAGGGCCGAACTCGGAGCCCTCAGGGGCCTTGTTCCCTCTCCTCCCGGAGCCCGGAAGGTCGCCTTGAGGCGCCTCCGGGACTGTGTCTCCTCGACCCGGTGCCTCTTGAGACAATATCTCAGCATCATCCGAAGGGCAAGGGGAGGTGGCGGTCAGAAGTGGATCGCTATACATATCCGATGAGCCCGGGGAGCCGTCCGACGATACATCGATACGGGCTCATGGCGGCCTGCATAATCATATTCGGCGTTAGGGGAAGCAGTGCGACAAAGGAATGCTATGAGTTACTCTTGTATCCGAATACTTACGACTTCGCCTAGGGCTTGGCCCTGAGCAGCCACTCGTCTTCGCCTTTGGCGGCGGTGGTGGAACTGTCCGGAAGGAGAGTCCTTCCCTTGTTGGACCCTTCGCCCCCCGGTTGGGGCGGCTTTCCTTTTCTTGTCTCCCCCAACTGAAGGGGGAGCTTCTTCTTCTTCCTCTTCGTCTTCGGGGGAGTAGTGTGTCGCAGAGTTATCGGACGATGAGTCCGATGACGCCTGGCGTCGGGAACTCTTTCGGGTTCCCTTGGCCTTCTTGGTCTTCTCCGACACCTTATCAGGGGCCGAAGTCAGCATCTTCGTCAGGAGAGCGTCTGCTAGGCCTTCGGGCAAAGGAGCCGGACAGTCGATCTGTCCGGCCGTCTCCTGTCAGTCCTGTCAAAGGTACGGGAGCTTAGATCCCGCATAGAGTCAAACTATGAAAAACAAGTATCCTGTAAGAGGTAAAACAGCTTGCCACGCTGGCTTGGCGCTTCGCGCAGAATCCGCGATCCTCGGTAGTGGGAGGGGGAACCTCGGCACCCTTTAATAGCGCCTTCCAGGCATCCTCATGAGGTGTGTCGAAGAGCCTGTTCATAGTTCGGTGCTGGGCCGGGTCGAACTCCCACAAGTTGAAAGCCTGTTGTTGGCACGGGAGGATCCGGCGGATGAGCATGACCTGGACTACGTTGACGAGTTTGAGCTTCTTGTTCACCATGTTTTGAATACATGTTTGGAGTCCGGTCAGCTCTCCTGAACTACCCCGGGACAGGCCCTTCTCTTGCTAGGAGGTGAGCCGCGTGGGGATGCCAGATCGAAACTCGGGGCCGCTGCCCATGCAGGGTCACGCGGCTCGGTGATGTAGAACCATCCCGATTGCCACCCCTTTATGGTCTACACGAAGGAGCCCTCGAGCCATGTGACGTTGGGCATCTTGCCCACCATGGCGCCTCCGCACTCCGCCTGGCGGCCGCTCACAACCTTCAGCTTGACATTGAAGGTCTTCAGCCATAAGCCAAAGTGGGGCTTCATGTGGAGGAAGGCCTCGCACACGACGATAAACATTGAGATGTTGAGGATGAAGTTCGGGGCCAGATCGTGGAAATCCAGGCCATAATAGAACATGAGCCCCCGGACGAATGGTTGGAGAGGGAATCCCAGTCCGCGTAGGAAATGGGTAAGGAACACTACCCTCTCGTGGGGCCTGGGGTTGGGGATGAGCTTCCCCTCATCCGGAGCCGGTGCGCGATGTCGTCGGGCAGGTATCCGGCTCTCCTCAGCTTCTTGATGTGTCCCTCCGTGACGGAGGAAACTGTCGGTGTCAAAACCGGCGGATCTCGGGTAGGGGGTCCCGAACTGTGCGTCTAAGGCGGATGGTAACAGGAGGCAGGGGACACAATGTTTTATCCAGGTTCGGGCCCTCTTGATGGAGGTAAAACCCTACATCCTGCTTGATTAATATTGATGATATGGGTAGTACAAGAGTAGATCTACCACGAGATCAGAGAGGCTAAACCCTAGAAGCTAGCCTATGGTATGATTGTATGTTGTCCTACGGACTAAAACCCTCCGGTTTATATAGACACCAGAGGGGCTAGGGTTACACAAGGTCAGTTACAAAGGAGGAGATATACATATCCGTATTGCCTAGCTTGCCTTCCACGCCAAGTAGAGTCCCATCCGGACACGAGACGAAGTCTTCAATCCCATATCTTCATAGTCTAACAGTCCGGCCGAAAGATATAGTCCAGCTGTCCGGAGACCCCCTAATCCAAGACTCCCTCAGTAGCCCCCGAACCAGGCTTCAATGACGACGAGTCCGGCGCGCAGTATTGTCTTCGGCATTGCAAGGCGGGTTCTTCTCCAATTTCCAAGTGTTTGTAAATAGTATCTGGCCCCATAAATGTCCTCTTGGCTTCTGCGTCCAATAAGGGCAATTTCTCGAACGAATACGAGGCGCCAGGGCATTTTTACATTCACCCCTAGCCAGATAAATAAATTGTCTATTAAAGGGATTGGGATTCTTAGATCCGATCCACACCATCCTCCCCTCAGCGAGAATCCATCAGAGTGCGTTTCAGAAAGATCCATTCCAGCATGGCCAACCTCCGCAGCTCCTCCTCCCGCCCCCGTAGCCCTAAGCTTGGTGACTGGGAGAGGTGTTCAGTTCCACATAGTCGATTTGTCAAACTGCAGACCAAAGGATTTCTTCCTCCGGCATACATGGTGCCCGTTCGAGCCAGGCTCGCCACCTACAATGGTGGGGAGCAAGCGGAGAACTTTCCCTGTCCCTCCATGGGGGAACGGGTGTGCCTTGTTCCTTACTTACTAAGGGGACTCGGATTTCCAATTCATCCGTTCCTCCGCGGGCTCCTGGAGTTCTACGGTATCCAACTACACAATCTCACCCCTACCTCCATCCTACACATCGCTGGCTATGTTGCTCTCTGCGAGTTGTTCCTGGGCTGCGAGGCTCACGTCAAGCTGTGGAAAAGGCTATTTTGCCTTGTCCATCGCACACAGAGGGAATCACTTTATCAAGTGGGCGGAGCCGAAGAATGGCGCATCGCCGATACCGGATATATGTCCGGTACCCCGAAGAAGTCGTCCGAAGACTGGCCTTCAGAATGGTTTTATATGGAGGACGTTCCCCTTCCGAACCCTGTTCGGCGGGGTCTTCCTGAGTTCAATAATGCTCCTCTGAAGAAGCGCCGAAGTTGGCGCCCGCGGAGCCCCCAGGTGGAAGACGACAGAGAAGTCCTCTATCTGATGAACCGGATTAAGGCACTGGCTCAGTCAGGTTTGACAATAACCGAAGTTATGTCAATTTGCATAATGCGGGGAGTGCAACCACTTCAAAATCGTGGGCATCCCTTATGGTGTTTCAACGGGAAGGATGACGCCACCCGCTACGGGCGTAAGGGTCCAGGCGATGCTGCCGCATTAGCCAAAATGTTGTCCGAACTATTCAAGGGAGAGGAGGAGGAGTTCACCCGCATCAAGCCACGGGATGGATTCTCCATGTACAATCCTCCAAGCTGGGTAAGCTATATCCCCTTACTTCCATCTTCCTGTGTTTTTTGTTGTAAGTATTCACCTTGCCAATTTCCGGACTCGAAGAAGATCCGGTTATCTCCGTGGAGCTGATAAACCGGCAGTTCTATCAGTTAAGCTGCAACGATGCCATGGTGGCCATTACGACCGACTATCCCGGACTTCTCCCTGCATCGCACGTAAGAAAACCCGAAAAGTCCCAACTCAAAAAAGTAGGGTCCCCTTTAAGACACTTCACCCACCATATTCACATGGCCTTTTACAGTGAAGGCATTTGGGACGCCCTGCAGCAACGCGCCAACAGGAGGCGCCGAGGCCAGGTAGGCCAAAAAGGAAGGCGGTTAGGACAGAGACGCCGGCACAAAGGTACAACAAACCCCGCTCCGTAGTTGTTGTCTTTCTCAAAATATAATGACGCCTGTGTTTCTTTAATAGAAAAAACGCCCGCCGGAATATGTCCGGCGATGTCGCCGATCACGCTTCCACCAGTCGGGCACCAGGACCGGACACGAAGGCAGAAGCCGATATGGGGCAGGCGCCGGATAATCCCCCTACGGAGGATGCGGATAGGTTATCTGTTACAAACTCAGAAGTCGAAAGCGCCATGAATCATAGGCGCCGCCGGGCCGTACTCCGTGATGCTTGTTTCTCACCAGAGGCGTTTGATGCCTTTAATTCTGGAGAGGCGTACCTCCGTGCCGCTCAGGATGGTCTAGCCAGAGCCATAGATCAGTATGTAAAGGATGTACGGGGGAGTGAATCTGACGATTTGTATGTATCAGTAGCCCCTAAGACTTGAAACAGTTAGCAGAACTGATTTAAGGATCATCTTTATTGTGCAAGTTCTTATAGAGAAGAATACTAGGCTGTCCCAGGAGCTGGAGGAATGCAAAACCCAACTGCGGGCCGCTATTGCCGCATTGCAGGAACAGAAAAAACCTCCCGCTGGTAACATTTTAAGGAATGATTGTTACCATATAGTGCGCGGCGTGGCTGTAGATCTAACAATAGATTTTGCAGATGAATCCGGAGAAAATTCGGTGGACCAGCATGTTATGCGGCAGCTAGAAGCTGGCAAACGCGTGCTGACTGAGGTTAGGCGGGAGAAAAACAATCTCCAAGATGCCAATATAAGGCTGAACGTGGAACTAAAAGACGTTCAGGGCCAGCTTGCAGACTCTAAGAAGGAGAATAAGAGGCTTCGACGCGGCATTTTTAGTAAGTGCTTGAACGAATCCTTTAAAGGTATTCGGCGAAGAAGCCGACTAACAGCGCTATGTCTGTAGGTATGCTGACGGGTCGTCCCACGGAGGAAATGCCCGGGTCAGTGGGTGATCTTCTGTCCGAGCTGTCACATCTGCACGAACAAGTTCGGCAGGTGATGCAGGGTGTTGCCTAGGCCTTGTGGCCTTCCGTCTCCCTGCCAGAGGGTGTTGCAGAGCTTACGGAGAAGCTCAAAGGAGCGCGGCGGCGCTTCTGATTATGGGAGATATCAGCCTGCCGATAGGGTGCCAGAGAAGCCTGGGCCATGGTGAAGACGTGGTATACCAAAACAGACCCAAATCACATGGCCGAGGTCAGACTTGTGGGGCCCGACGGAAAAGAGATTCCCGTTAGCTTAGTTTATGGGCAAGTAGAATTAGTCGCAAAGTATTCCCAACAGGATTGTAAGCTAGACCGCCTGTTGGATGGTATAGAAGAAGAATTTAGTCAGTCTGCATGACTATGTAATTGAAGTGACATGTATAATGCCTTCTAGCCGGATTGTAGATCATTTGTCGTTGCGGACCTTTTCGCTTCAGCCTCCGGGCCCAATAGTCCGGAGTGTATCCGAATACTCGCTTAGTTATATAAGAACCGGGGTATGCGTGGAGACTAGGCGTAGGGGTCATTAGTGCTTTATCAGACAAGTGCCCAACTAGTTATGTTATATTACATGGGTAGTAAGAAACATCTTCCAGGGAGAATAGTTCCGTTAAGGGTTCCTTTCCCTGGGCAAGCATGCCCTAAAGTGCATGTCCGGACTGCGATAGGAAACGCAGGAAAAACATCTGGGGGCAGATATGAAAAATAAGAGTCATCTTTTGTTCACTGACCGAATATTCCCTTAAGAACGCTAGCTTTCGGCTTCACCTAGTCTGAGGTACACATCCGGCTGATCCGGTGGTAACAATCGCAGAGGCGCTCCCCTTATGCCCTAGTCGAATTAACGGGAATGTAGGGCATAAATACAAGAGCCAGGCAACCCAGCTTGGCCAAAACTTAAGTCATATCGATGCATATAATGGTGAAAAAAGGTACATGCGGAAGTATAACACATGCGTTGGGCATGAAGCCCGGATAAATAAATTAAGCTTCTGTGAAAGATGCCCCCAGGTATGAAGAGTGCGGCTGGCGCATCTGTAATGTGCAAGCAAGGCACAAGGTGACCCTTGAAGGCCTAGAGAAATAAGAAAAGAAAGAAAGAAAGGAAAACAAGACAGATAATATATTTGTGAAAAAATGGACAAAGGGAGGGGACTAACATAGAGTCCGGTGCTAGGCGTAGAATCTTCGGAGCCTGGCCGCGTTCCATGGGTTCGGCTCGAGTCGACTAGTCGATGCATCCCGCAGTCGATACGCTCCACCGATCAGAACTTGGTCAATAATGAAGGGACCTTCCCATTTGGGCTTGAGCTTGTTCTTTTTCTTGTCCGGCAGGCGTAGAACTAGTTCACCAATGTTATAACTTTTGGCCCGTACTTCTCTACTTTTGTATCTGCGAGCCTGTTGCTGATAAAATGCGGAACAGGCTTTGGCTACATCGCGCTCCTCCTCCAAGGTGTCCAGACTGTCCTGCCGATCGAGCTTGGCTTCTCTTTCTTCGTACATGCGCACTCTAGGTGAGTCATGAATTATGTCACAGGGCAAAACTGCCTCTGCGCCGTACACCATAAAGAAGGGTGTATATCCGGTACTATGATTCGGCGTGGTCCACAGCCCCCAGAGTACGGAGTCGAGCTCCTCTACCCAGTGCGTGTTAGACTCCGTTAAGGAACGCACTAATCTAGGTTTAATGCCGCTCATTATAAGACCGTTTGCTTGCTCGACTTGACCGTTGGTTTGTGGGTGATAGACTGAGGCATAATCGAGCTTGATGCCCATTTTGCTGCACCAGAGTTTTACCTCGTCGGCCGTGAAGTTTGTGTTGTTATCAGTGATGATGCTGTGGGGGACGCCGTAACGGTGTACAACCCCTAATATGAAATCTATCACCGGTCTGGATTCGGCTGTTTTAACTGGTTTGGCCTCTAACCATTTGGTGAATTTATCCACCATGACCAATAAGTATTTTTTCTTGTGGGTTCCCCCTTTAAGGGTTCCAACCATGTCAAGCCCCCAAACCGCAAAGGGCCATGTAATGGGGATTGTTTGGAGGGCGGTGGGTGGCATGTGGCTTTGATTTGCAAAGAGCTGGCAACCGGCGCAGCGTTGGACCAAGTCATGTGCATCTGCCCGGGCCGTTGGCCAATAGAATCCTGTACGGAAGGCCTTGCTTACAAGATCCCGGGCTGCGGCGTGATGACCGTCGAGTCCGGCGTGAATTTCTGCCAAAAGATTCCGCCCTTCCTCTTTGGAGATGCACCTTTGAAGGACTCTGGTAGTGCTTTTTTGTGCAATTCTCCCTCATGGACCCTGTAGGCCTTGGATCGCGCACTATGCAGCGTGCCTCATTTTGGTCCTCCGGAAGTTCCTGTCTAGTTAGGTAGGCCAGGAACGGTTCTGTCCATGGGGCAATAATGGCCATTATTTCGTGGGCTGAAGGTGTTATTTCGGTGGCGGAGCCTCCGCTTGTGTCAGAGAGTGCGGTATCGGGTATTTTGGCCGGGTCCGGACTATTGTTACCGGTGTCCCCTTCCCATGCTACGGATGGCTTGAAGAGCCTTTTCGGAAATATGTTGGGGGGGGGGGACCGCGTCGCGTTTTGCGCCGATGCGGGCGAGGATATCCGCCGCCTGATTGTTTTCCCGAGCCACATGGTGAAATTCGAGTCCCTCAAACCGAGCTGACATTTTTAGGACGGCATTTCGATAGGCCGCCATTTTCGGATCCTTGGCGTCGAAATCTCCGTTTATTTGGGATATTGCGAGGTTTGAATCCCCACGCAACTCCAGGCGTTGAATGCCCATGGAGACTGCCATCCGAAGACCATGCAACAGAGCTTCGTATTCGGCTGCATTGTTGGAATCTCTATACAATATTTGTAGTATGTACCGAACGGTATCTCCGGTTGGGGACGTCAGGACGACGCCAGCCCCTAGACCGGCCAGCATTTTAGAACCGTCGAAGTGCATGATCCAATTGGAGTATGCGCCGTACTCTTTAGGGAGTTCGGCCTCCGTCCATTCGGCGACGAAGTCGTCCAGTACTTGCGATTTAATGGCTCGGCGAGGTTTGTATGTTATGTCGAATGGGAGGAGCTCAATGGCCCATTTAGCAATCCGTCCCGTAGAGTCGCGGTTGTTGATAATATCATTAAGTGGCACTTCCGAGGCTACTATAATCGAACACTCTTGAATTAGTGTCGCAGTTTCCGCGATGCCATGATTTGCATGATACCGCATATGCTATTTTTTGGTAATGCGGGTACCGTGATTTGCATGGAGTGAGGACAGTGGATACATAGTATACCGGCTTTTGAAGAGGGAATTTGTGTCCGTCCGCTTCCCCTTCGACAACGAGCACCGCGCTTACAACTTGATGAGTTGCCGCAATGTACAACATCATTGGTTCGCCGATGTTTGGTGCGGCCATGATCGGGTTGGTTGCCAAAATGGCCTTTATTTATTCCAATCCGGCTGTGGCCGCGTCCGTCCACTCGAAGTGTTCGGTGCGCCGAAGGAGGCGATAAAGGGGTAAAGCCTTTTCTCCCAAGCGGGAGATAAAGCGGCTTAGAGCTGCCACGCATCCAGTTAGCTTCTGGATTTGTTTGAGGTCTGTTGGGGTAGCCAACTGTGACAACGCTTGGATTTTGGCTGGATTAGCTTCAATACCTCTACTGGAGATAATGAATCCCAGGAGCTTTCCGGCTGGTACGTCGAAAACGCATTTTTCCGGATTGAGCTTGATGTCATATGTTCAGAGGTTGTCGAATGTGAGCCTCAAGTCATCTATCAAAGAGTCGACGTGTTTGGTTTTGACGACCACATCGTCTACGTATGCCTCTACTGTTTTGCCAATTTGTTTCTCCAGGCATGTTTGAATCATGCGCTGATATGTTGCGCCGGCGTTTTTGAGCCCAAAAGGCATTGTGTTGAAACAGAAGGGACCGTATGGTGTGATGAATGCCGTTGCGGCTTGGTCAGACTCCTCCATCTTGATTTGGTGGTAACCGGAGTATGCGTCGAGGAAACACAATGACTCGTGTCCTGTCGTAGCGTCAATGATTTGATCAATGTGTGGGAGGGGGAAGGGATCCTTTGGGCAAGCTTTATTGAGGTCTTTGAAATCGACGTAAAGGCGCCAGGATTTGTCCTTCTTTGGTACCATCACCAGGTTTGCTAGCCAGTCCGGATGTTTTATTTCTCTGATGAATCCGGCCTCCAATAACTTGGCTAGTTCTTCTCCCATGGCCTGTTTCTTAGGTTCGGAGAAACGCCGAAGAGCTTGCTTGACCGGCTTGAATCCCTTTAGGATATTGAGGCTATGCTCGGCCAGCCTGCGTGGGATTCCTGGCATGTCTGAAGGATGCCAGGCGAATATGTCCCAATTCTCGCGCAGGAACTCTCGTAGTGCGGCGTCCACAGCGGGGTTTAACTGTGCCCCGATGGAGGCTGTTTTGGTAGGGTCCGTTGGGTGGACTTGGAATTTGACTATTTCATCCACTGGTTTAAAAGAGGTGGACTTGGATCTCTTGTCGAGTATCACATTGTCCCTATCCACTGTGGAGCGTAGCGTGGTTAACTCCTCGGCCGAGAGGGCTTCGGATAATGCCTCGAGGGCCAATGCCGCTGTTTTGTTTTCGGCGCGGAGTGTTGTGTCCGGATCACTGGCGAGAGTGATGATTCCGTTGGGTCCGGGCATTTTAAGCTTCATGTACCCATAATGGGGTACGACTTGGAAGATTGTCAATGCCTCCCGTCCTAAAAGAGCGTGATAGCCACTGCTGAACGGGGCCACTTGGAATGTAATTTCTTCGGACCTATAATTATCCGGCATGCCGAATACCACATCTAGTGTGATTTCCCAGCACAGCGTGCTTCCCGACTAGGGATAATCCCTCTAAAGGTTGTGCTACTTTGCTCGATGCGGTTCCAGTCTATTTCCATCTTTTGAAGGGTTTCCTCATAGATGAGGTTTAGTCCGCTACCGCCGTCCATGAGTACTTTGGTGAGTCGAAAGCCATCCACGATTGGACTGAGGACCAGTGCGGCTGGTGCTCGGGCTGTTCGGAATTTGGGTTCATCACTGACATTGAAGGTAATAGCCGTGTCACTCCATGGACTTGTTGCTACTACGTGGCAGATTTCGGCCATGTTGCGGAGTGTTCGCTTGCGCCTGTTATTTGACGCAAAGGCCTCCAACACTGTTAACACCGTATTCTTATCACTGGATGGTGCTCTGTGGTATGTGGGATAAGAAGATCCTCACCACTTTTGTCCACCTGCCGGAGTATCCAACATGCTCTAAGGCTGTGCATTGGTATCATATCCGCCGTGCTATGAATTTTGCTGGGTCCGTTGTGTCGGCGTTCTGGGAACGGGGGTCCCCAGACTTGCCTGCCTGCGGCCTGTGGCGTAACTCAAGTGGGGGCCCAGCGCGGCCCATCTTCATCAGCTCAAGCTCAAGACCCTTGCGAGGGGCCAAGCCTCGCGGGGCGGATGACATGAAAGTTCCTCAATAGCGGCCTCATCGGACAGGCTCGCGAGGAGGCGGAGAGATCAATGCAAGGGTACCTCGCAAGGATCCCATGACGCAAGCCATGACGATCAAGGCCAGGCGGGCGCCAGGCGGGCGCCGGCCTGCGCAGGGTCCTTGTTTCCCCTTTGGTGCAAAGGGGGCAAGCACAGGCCAAGACATCAGGCAAAGGTTGCCATTCCGGTGCAACGAGACCAATACCAGCAGAGCGGCGGGATGGAGGTCACTGTGGATCCCAAGACGGTGTCATCACCAGCGCTTTTGGCAGCCGAAGACCACCTTTGTTGAGGATAACTTGTACTACATGTTCCCCTTCAAAATGGCCAATTGTTGGTGCCCTTCCCGCTCAATTATTCGGGGAGAGGCCCAGGGCCTCTATAAATAGAGCTAGCCTCCACAAAGGAAGGGGGGACATCGAGGAAAAAGAGAGACACAGAGAGAGAAATCTGGTAGAACCCTAGCAGAGAGAGAGAGAGAGGTGACGGAACTCACCCTAGCAGTTCATCGCACCAGCGCAAGAACACCTCTCGCGAGGCTGTTCTTCCCTTGTACTGTCCATCATTAGCCCCAGAGGCAATCCACCACACCACACACTGGACTAGGGTATTACACCACAACGGTGGCCCGAACCAGTATAAACCTCGTGTCTCTTATGTTGCTCATCATTTTCATCTTAGTTCGCACGAGAGGATCGGACGTAGATCAGTAGGGGAGAGATCTCTGCACGCACCCCAGTGTTCGAACCTCAAGGGTCTGCCGGAACCCGAAATCTGACATCTGGCGTGCCTGGTAGGGGGTGCACCGGAATCTTTCTTCCGCTGTTCGCGTGTGATCTTCCGTCGTGTCCATGGCTGACGCTCGCCGGGCTCGCGCCAAGCGCCGGGCTGCTCGCGCCACTCGCGTCGCCCAGACGATGCCCGTCGGCGGCCCCCCATGTCGTTCCCCGTTGCCCGCCGCCAATGCCGCCACCGGCCCGACGGGGAACGAGCAGCAGGCCTCGTCCCAGCATCCTTCGGTGCGGCGGGATGGCCGCACCGCCACCCCGTCGCAGACTCCAGCTGGCTCGTCGTCCCACGACCAACGCGCACCCATGGATGCGCACGCCTCACTGCTCTTGGAGCGGGAGCTCCTCCACTATCACCCCATCGACGACCTCTACAAGGACTGGCTCGCCCGCATCATCGTGCTCGTCAGTGCCGCAGGGGGCTCCCCCTTGCGGTCCCTCTCACTGCTTCGCCCTCCATCCCGTGCAGGGGGCGAGGATCAGGAGGCGCCTCCGCCGCCTCCTCCCCAAGAAGGTGCCTTGGCTCCAAGGCGCGCAGCCCTAGGGCGGGACACTCCACGTCCGGCGCCTGCGCAGCAAGAAGGGAGCTGCCAAGAGATCCCACGCCCCCGGGAAGGTGCTCGCGCGCTCCCAGCGCCGGCACGCCAAGATCGCACCCCAGCGCCCCCATGACGAGACCCCGCGCTGCTCCCAGTGGCGGTGCGTGGTGACCCACAAGAACAAGTCCAGCACCAGCAAAGGGCACCGGTGGCCACGGTGGGCTGCCTCGCCTTCACCGCCGAGCTGCACGGCGTCACATGGCCAGGCAAGTTCAAGCCTGACCTCCCTCCCTGCTACGATGGCACAGCGGACCCCGCAGAGTTCCTACAGTTCTACGAGCTGGGCATCGTAGCCGCCAACAGAGACGAAAAGGTCATGGCAAATTGGTTCCCCATGGCGCTCAAGGACGGCGCCCGCACCTGGCTCCTGAACCTGGCTCCCGACATGATCTCCTCCTGGAGCGAGATGCGCACCCGCTTCATCGCCAACTTCCAGGGCACTCGCGACCGGCCCCCGGCCGTGAGCGACCTGCGCCGCATCAAGCAACAGCTGGGAGAAACCCTACAGAAGTACATCCAGCGCTTCAACTATGATCGCCTCAAGATCCCCAAGGTAACAGAAGAAGCTATCATCTCAGCCTTCTCCGACGGCGTGCGCGACATCAAGATGAAGGAAGAGCTAGCAATCCATGAAGACTTGTGCACATCCCTGGAGCTGTTCAACTTGGCGACCAAGTGCGCCAGGGCTGAGGAAGGGCGCCTCTCCCTCCTCGAGCTCCCGGCAGCTGAACGGGAAGAAAAGAAGCTCAAGGCAAAAGACGTGAAGCGCAAGGGGGCTGCCATGCTAGCAGCGGAACCAGACACCAAGCGAGGCAGTGATCGGCCCGAGTCATCCAAGGGCGGACGGTACTATGTGTACCACGACCTCCACACCCACAACACCAATGAGTGTGAACAGCTCAGAGCCGTGCGAGATGGGCGAATCGGCTGACGCCCGGAGCGCAACGACAGGGGCTATGGCCGAGGAGGAGGAAGAGGTGGCGGACGATGGGAAGACCGTGGCCTTCGCCAGGGATGGCGTGACCGCCCTCGCGAGGACCGCTGGCAGGACCAGCCTCATGAGGGAGGCTGGAGGGACCAGCCTCGTGAGGGCCACCCGCACGGCAACGCATGCCTCCCTCCTCTGCCGCCTCCACCAAGGAGGAACGAAGACCAACACCAAGACGATGGGGCTGGGGGCTTCCAAGAGCTGCGTGCAATTGCTTGCGTCTTGGGTGGCGCCCATGCCCTAGCCTCACAGCGCATCTTCAAGCAGTTTGCTCGCGAGGTGAATGCAGTCCTTCCCAAGCTTGAGGCCACGCGCCCTCTCAGGTGGTCTTCGTGCGCGATCACATTCAGTTCTGCAGACCAGCTCAAGTGTGCGTCAACGGCCGGAGTCCTCCCGATGCTTTGCTCCCCAGTCATCAGCAACGTGCAGGTCACCAGGACCCTCATCGATGGCGGGGCAGGACTCAACATCCTGTCCATCGAGACGTTCGACAATCTCCAAGTGCCGTACAACCAGCTTCAGCCGACCAAGCCTTTCTCAGGAGTCACCGATGGTTCCACTGTTCCAATTGGGCAGGTTCGCCTTCCGGTCACCTTTGGGCAACGCAACAACTACCGCACCAAGCTCATCGACTTCGACATCGCTCACATCCGCCTGCCGTACAACACCATCCTTGGGTACCCAGCCCTAGCCAAGTTTATGGCGGTGACTCACCATGGTTACAATGTCCTCAAGATGCCAGGAAGCGGTGGAGTCATCATCGTACCTTGTGAAGAAAGGGACGCAGTGTGCTCGCTTGAGCGTGCATTCCAAGCCACAGCAATCGAAGACCCAGATCACGGGAGCGGGAGGCCTCCCGAGGTGACCCTCAAGAGGAAGAAGACCTCACCTGGCCCGAGCCACAAGGAGGCAGGCACCTCCGGAGGTATCGCGTCAGGATTCGCGCCCGATCAGGGAGCGCCGCCCTCTCACGCATAGGAAGGCGCACCCGGCGCCCTCCTCAGGAAGGGCTCGGGGGCTCTCTCTTGGAGAGCCGCCGACCTTGCGAAGGTCGCGGGGGAGGCGCTCGGGCACCACTTGGAGGGGTGCTTTCAAGCACGCTTCCCTCAGGAAGGTACAAGTCAAAGGAGACCAAACCCTCAGGAGTTCATCGCAAAGAACACCCATGAGCTACAAGAGTCCAGAGTCATGCGCGGCAGCCGCCGCTACCTGCCGTGGCCCCACATCCAGGCGAGGATGGAGGACTACGCGCCTGCGTCGATGTACCAGGGCTCAACCGAGCTGCGTCCCAGGAGCGCCTATGGCCCTCGGTCGTAGGGCGCTAGAGGGACCACCTCACAGCTATGTTTGCATGCCCTTCGGCCTGCTGAGCGCGGTCGCCTCACATCAGCGCCTGTTGTGGAGCATTGTGGAGGCTCAGGAGGGCAGGCATCACACGGTCCTGGCGGAGGTGGCGATGGTCCCCGAAGACCTGCACGTGCTACCGGAGCCTCCTGAGGCCCCTGTGCCTAGGGGCTCATGAGGGCCGACGTCTTCACCGCGCATCGCTCACTTCCTCAGCATCACTTCATCTTCAACAGCACCAGCTGACATCTTTCAGAGTTCTACTTTCAGCTGGGAGCGCCCACAAGGCTGCACCATGCCCAGGCCGCGTGGGTCCATCCCTGCGACATGTATCCATTTTGGTTATGCTCTTTACTTACCTTGTTGGGGGCGCCCCTCGGGCTGCATCATCCCCACGCCGCTCGGGCCCGACCCAGCGGTGGTTGCTTTTACCTACGCTTGCTTGAAATTGGATTTCCTATGTGCTTAACATACCTGACCTAATCACCTGCTCGATCGACGCCTATCTAAAGAGCCGCTCGCTCTGGCATGACGCGTGTGCACGAGTCCGTCCCTGCAGCGTTGATAAACCTAAGTGGTCGAGATCTGGCCGCGGCAGCCCCGCACGACGCCACCTCACCAGGCCCTCAGTGCCCTGACCGCTCCCTCGGAGTGACCATAGGTTGGCCGGCGACCATAACGACATGCCTTGTTTCTCCTCATGATTGGTGTGCAGGACCTACTCCAGGAGCAACGTTGGGGGGCATCATGAGCTCTCTCTCCCACTCTTCGGCATGGACCGCTTGCATGTTAAAAGGGGGGCGCCTGAGCATCGCGACTCATGGGCTCTTACTGGTTCTCCAGCCCTCACCCCCTAGCCTTGACCCACGGCATCGCGACCTGTCATACCAGCGGTGGCTGAGCTCGCTCGAGGGCTGGGACCTGAGGACGTAGAGCGTTAAGGAAAGAGCGGGGGAGTGGGAAGAAGCTCACGAGGGCCTCACCCAGCAGTACCTCGGCCACCGCCTCTCGGGCCGGGCGCCTCTCTGAGGAACTACATCAGACGCACAAGATAAGTCGCGCCCTCGCAAGAGCTAGACCAATGCAGTGCTAAATCCCCGGCCAGTGCAACTCTGTCACGGCGACGCTACCTTCCTTTCTCGCCCAGCAAGGATTGCTTGAGCGCTAAAGGGGACCTCTCGAGCATCACGACTCGGGGGCTCTTACCGGACCTCCGGCCGCTCACCTCCTGTCCTTGACCACTGCATCGCGACCTGGCATACCAGCGACGGCTGAAGGTTGCCTGGGGACTGGGACCTGTCAGCGTAGAGCGCCAAGTCCTCGTGAGGATAGAAAGGGGGAGCTAGCTGGGACAGAACGGACACCTCACGCCAATTCATATTAAGGATATAGTATTTAAAGAAGGCATGACAGACGCCTTACATACCCCCGCGGGGTGTTGCTTTAATTCCTCGCAGGGAACAAAAGGTGCTAACCCTAAGGACGCTACTTGCTAGCACCTCCCCAAGCGACGCCATCATCAACAGTGGGCTGCCCAGTGACGGCGCCAATCCCATCCGGATCAGTGGCGTCGGAGGCCCGATGCAGCTGCCCCACTCCGAGCGCGACGCGAGCTCGGAGGCTCATAGCTGTCGTCGCTCGTCGCCGGGGTCGTGAGGAGCTCGGGGGAGCTGCTGAAGCTCTCAGCCCCTCCGCTGCTGCCTGAGGAGCTGCAGGAGGACCAAAGGGCGGGGCTGGCCCTCGCCAGTTCGTCACCACTTCCGCTTCCCTTAGGGCAGCATTCCAGCCGGCGTCCTTCTGCATCAAAGACCTTGAAGAACATCAAGGAGGTGCCGTCATATTCAAGATGGATCACCAAGGCGCCGTCCGCGCAATAGACCCGGGCAATCTCACCCCAGCCCCGGGTCATGAAGACCTTGCCCGGAGCGACGACCGCGACCTCCGCTCCGGTTGCAGGGGTGCCACAGTCGGCGTGCTGCAACCAGAGCTCCAGGCCCCCGCTCGGAGGCATCTCGAAGGCGAAGGAGGGAGGAAGGCGGATCCACGAAGTTGGAGGCGTGGCGGCATGGAGCACAAGCTCGCGAGAGGAGCGCTCCGCGTGGACTCCAGGGGGGACGACACGCACCACTGTGACTCGCCGGCGTCGGTGGCGACGCTGTCGGTGTTTCTCGGCGCCCTCCACCCTGGGGCCTATGACGCGGGCGTGCAAGGGCAGCGGAAACCCAGGTGACGGCCGCTCGTACCACGGCCTCGACACCACCTGCCAGGCGCCTTCGTCCCGGTGACAATGGATTGGCCGCTTCTTCGGCGGGAGGGGGTCAGGACCCTCTCTGGGGGCCTTTCCCTTCTCCTCAGCTGAAAATCAGCAGATCAGTGCCATTGGTGCAAGAGGAAGCAAGGATGAGGAAGAAGAAGAGGAGGAGTAATGGAAAGGGGTGAACTGGCGGAGCTCGCCCAGCCCCGTACTTATAGCCGGGGAAGGCCAACCACCGAGCGCCATGACCACAGGTAATCATGACCCACATCTCTGCATGCAGGGACTTGTCAAGTCGTGCAATTGCCGAGGTGTCGTGGGAAGTGCAGACGCCCATGCCCAATCAACCGCCATGCGGCGCCCAAGGCCGCAGGCTGTTGGGGCCCGCGGCGGTTCGTGCTTACCCCTTCGCTTCCCTGCCAGGCCAAGCTCGGGCGCGCCTTGGGCCCGGGGGCTACTGTCGGCGTTCTTGGAACGGGGGTCCCCAGACTTTCCTGCCTGCGGCGTAGCTCAAGTGGGGGCCCAGCGCGGCCCATCTTCATCAGCTCAAGCTCAAGACCCTCGCGAGGGGCCAAGCCTCGCGGGGCGGACGATAGGAAGCTTCCTCAAGAGCGGCCTCATTGGGCAGGCTCGCGGGGAGGCGGAGAGATCAATGCAAGGGTACCTCGCGAGGATCCCATGACGCAAGCCATGACGATCAAGGCCAGGCGGGCGCCAGGCGGGCGCCGGCCTGCGCAGGGTCCTTGTTTCCCCTTTGGTGCAAAGGGGGCAAGCACAGGCCAAGGCATCAGGCAAAGGTTTCCATTCCGGTGCAACGAGACCAAGACTAGCAGAGTGGCAGGATGGAGGTCACCATGGAGCCCAAGACGGTGTCATCACCAGTGCTTTTGGCAGCCGAAGACCACCTTTGGTCAGGATAACTTGTACTACATGTTCCCCTTCAAAATGGCCAATTGTTGGTGCCCTTCCCGCTCAATTATTCAGGGAGAGGCCCAAGGCCTCTATAAATAGAGCTAGCCTCCACAAAGGAAGGGGGGACACCGAGGAAAAAGAGAGACACAGAGAGAGAAATCTGGTAGAACCCTAGCAGAGAGAGAGAGAGGCGACGGAACTCACCCTAGCAGTTCATCGCACCAACGCAAGAACACCTCTCGCGAGGCTGTTCTTCCCATGTACTATCCATCATCAGCCCCAGAGGCAATCCACCACACCACACACTGGAGTAGGGTATTACACCACAGCGGTGGCCCGAACTAGTATAAACCTCGTGCCTCTTGTGTTTCTCATCATTTTCATCTTAGTTCGCACGAGAGGATCGGACGTAGATCGGTAGGGGAGAGATCTCCGCGCGCACCCCAGTGTTTGAACCTCAAGGGTCTGCCGGAACCCGAAATCTAACACGTTGAGCCATCCCTCTAGTATGGTTCCTTGCACCGTAGAGGGTTTTTGCTTTTTGGTAGTTAACCCGGGTGTATTGTGATTATGCACCCTTTTATTTTGGCCTGGGTTTTTGTTCAGGGCCGGATTATCCCAAAAGTTTGTTTCGGTTTTCCGGGCACTTTCCATCGCACAGTACTTTCGTACTATGGACGCCAAGTCAGCAAAACGTGTTATCTCACGGCGATTTATGGCATTAAGGATTCCATTGTTTGTGCAATTATTGCGGAAAAATAAGATTGCGTCTTCCTCGCGACAGTCCTTAACCTTGTTCATCGCAAGGAGGAATCTGGCCCAGTAATGATGTACTATTTCCTGGGGCTCTTTCCTGATATGGGAAAGGTCACTTGTGTTTGGGTGGGTGGGTGTAATTGAATCCAAACCCCTACTCGATCTGGGATCCAGGGGCCGAGGAGTTTCCAATTTTGGAATTTCCGGTTCCGGGATGTTACCCGCTAATCCTGGTCCGTTGCCTGACTCTAAGTTCAGGGATTGGATGTTGTCCTCCCGCGAACGGGCGTCTGGCTCGGAGAGCTCGAGAATCTGGACATATTTGGTCCTCGGGATAGAGGAAAGGTCGCCCCATTGTTCCTCCACCACTGCAATATGATGGGTGACCGGTGGAGAACTAACCCCCCTTTGATCGGGTTTAAGCCCATTCCGATCATAGTCCGTAGCGACTCCCAAGGCGGCGATGCGATCCAAGAGCTTGTTTAAGGAGGAGAGCTCCATTGGATCCATCTGTTCGGCGAGTGCCGATTTGACGTGTAGGCTGTTTTCGATGACCCGAGAATTCATCGTTGGCGTGGTGGCCGAACAGGCGGTCATAATGAACCTGCCTAGCCGGAGAGTTTGGCCGACAGCCAAAGCTCCCCCAACAATAGTACCGTCTTTAAGGACGAGACGAGACATCCATCCTTCTGGCGACGGCACAGAGGAACTCTCAATGAAAGCACCAATGTCGGTGTCAAAACCGGCGGATCTCGGGTAGGGGGTCCCGAACTGTGCGTCTAAGGCGGATGGTAACAGGAGGCAGGGGACACAATGTTGTACCCAGGTTCGGGCCCTCTTGATGGAGGTAAAACCCTACGTCCTGCTTGATTAATATTGATGATATGGGTAGTACAAGAGTAGATCTACCATGAGATCAGAGAGGCTAAACCCTAGAAGCTAGCCTATGGTATGATTGTATGCTGTCCTATGGACTAAAACCCTCCGGTTTATATAGACACCAAAGGGGCTAGGGTTACACAAGGTCGGTTACAAAGGAGGAGATATACATATCCGTATTGCCTAGCTTGCCTTCCACGGCAAGTAGAGTTCCATCCGGACACGAGACGAAGTCTTCAATCATGTATCTTCATAGTCTAATAGTCTGGCCGAAAGATATAGTCCGGCTGTCCGGAGACCCCCTAATCCAGGACTCACTCAGAGACCATCCACCTGCCTCCCGCTCCGGACATGGTTGGAGAAGGTCGAGGTGGGAAATGCGGACTTGGCCGCTGGAGCTCGAGTGTGCGAAAATGGATGAGCAAAGGAGGAAGAAGGCGTGGATGAAAAGGTGAATCCTTATCCCTTTATATGGGCGGCCGAAACTATGCGCCCCCACTATCCTGGTAAAACTCGCTTATCCCCCAAGCACCGTAATCGATGGTGCGGTTGGGTAACCCACGCCCGTATTGATGAGAATACCGTAATAAGGGGAACACGATCTCTGCTTTGACAAGACGTGTCAAGAAACTGCCTCGCGTTGTGTGCGGGGCTAGTTAAAGGAAACAGTTCGAATAATTCCCGGGCCATGACATAATGTCATGTTGCCAAAACATGTCAGCAGATTAGATTTGTGGAAATATTATTCTCTCTACGGTGGTATGTGGAACTTATTTTTCAGGGTCGGACACTATCCTTGTATTCAAATTCTTCCGTGATGTATTCGGAGGAAGAACCCGCCTTGCAATGCCGAAGACAACACTACGCGCCGGACTCATCGTCATTGAAGCCTGGTTCAGGGGCTACTGGGGGAGTCCTGGATTAGGGGGTCTCCGGACAGCCGGACTATATCCTTTGGCCGGATTGTTGGAGTATGAAGATACAAGATTGAAGACTTCGTCTCATGTCCGGATGGGACTCTACTTGGCGTGGAAGGCAAGCTAGGCAGTACGGATATGGATATCTCCTCCTTTGTAACCGACCTTGTGTAACTCTAGCCCCCTCCGGTGTCTATATAAACCGAAGGGTTTTAGTCCGTAGGACAACAGACAGTCATACCATAGGCTAGCTTCTAGGGTTTAGCCTCTCCGATCCCGTGGTAGATCAACTCTTGTACTAACCATATCGTCAATATTAATCAAGCAGGACGTAGGGTTTTACCTCCATCAAGAGGGCCCGAACCTGGGTAAAACATCGTGTCCCCTGCTTCCTGTTACCATCTGCCTTAGACACACAGTTCGCGACCCCCTACCCGAGATCCGCCGGTTTTGACACTGACAGTAGGCCAATAAAATCCAGATTGCAATACCTTGTGAGCAGTTCTATCTCCAGCATGATGCCCTCCATAAGCCTCAGAGTGACATTTCCGTAGGATTTGTCCTTGTTCATGCTCAGGTACATAACATCTAATAATACCATCTACTCCTTCTTTATAAAGATGTGGGCCATCCCAAAAGTAATGTCTTAAATCATAGAAGAATTTTTCTTTTGTTGGTATGTAAAGCTAGGTGGTAGATATTTAGCAACAATGTAATTAGCATAGTTAGCATACCAAGGAGTACTATGAGAAACATTTGTTGCAGCTAATTGCTCATTAGGAAAAGTATCATCAATAGGTAGTGGGTCATCAAGCACATTTTCAAGCCTAGAGAAATTATGAGCAACTGGGTTCTCAGCTCCTTTTCTATCAATGATATGTAAATCAAATTCTTGTAACAAGAGAACCCAACAAATAAGTCTAGGTTTAGCATCTTTCTTTTCCATAAGATATTTAATAGCAGCATGGTCTGTGTGAACAGTTACTTTAGAATCAACAATATAAGGTCTAAATTTATCACAAGCAAACACAACTGCTAAGGATTCTTTTTCGGTAGTAGCATAATTTCTTTGAGTACTCTCTAGAGTTTTACTAGCATAATGAATAACATTCAGTTTCTTATCAACTCTTTGTCCTAGAACAGCATTGTCGGTGTCAAAACCAGCAGATCTTGGGTAGGGGGTCCCGAACTGTGCGTCTAAGGCGGATGGTAACATGAGGCAGGGGACACAATGTTTTACCCAGGTTCGGGCCCTCTTGATGGAGGTAAAACCCTACGTCCTGCTTGATTAATATTGATGATATGGGTAGTACAAGAGTAGATCTACCACGAGATCAGAGAGGCTAAACCCTAGAAGCTAGCCTATGGTATGATTGTATGTTGTCCTACGGACTAAAACCCTCCGGTTTATATAGACACCGGAGAGGTTAGGGTTACACAAGGTCGGTTACAAAGGAGGAGATACACATATTCGTATTGCCTAGCTTGCCTTCCACGCCAAGTAGAGTCCCATCCGGACACGAGACGAAGTCTTCAATCCTGTATCTTCATAGTCTAACAGTCCGGCCAATGGAGATAGTCTAGCTGTCCGGAGACCCCCTAATCCAGGACTCCCACAGTAGCCCCTGAACCAGGCTTTCAATGATGATGAGTCCGGCGCGCAGTATTGTCTTCGGCATTGCAAGGCGGGTTCCTTCTCCGAATATACCACGAAAGAATTTGAATATAAGGATAGTGTCCGACCCGACAAAATAAGTTCCACATACCACCGTAGAGAGAATAATATTTCCACAAATCCAATTTGCTGACTTGTTTTGGCAACACGACATTATGTCATGGCCCGGTGATTATTCGAACCGTTTCCTTTAACTAGCCTCGCACATAATGCGAGGCTGTTTTTTGACACGTCTTGTCAAAGCAGAGATCGTGTCCCCTTATCGCGGGATTCTCATCAATACGGGTGTGGGTAACCCAACCGCACCATCGATTACGGCGCTTGGGGGATAAGCGAGTTTTACCAGGCTAGTGGGGACGCTTAGTTTCGTTCGCCCATATAAAGGGATAAGGATTCACCTTTTCATCCACGCCTTCTTCCTCCTTTGCTCATCCATTTTCGCGCACTCGAGCTCCAACACCCAAGTCCACATCCCTTCCCTCAACCTTCTCCAAACATGTCCGGAGCGGGAGGCAAATGGATGGCTTCCTCCGTTACGGAGGGACATATCAAGAAGCTGCGCGGAGCCGGATACTTAGCCACGAATATCGTGCATCGGCTGCCCGCTGCGGGGCAGATCGTCCCTACCCTGGAACCTCACGAGAGGGTAGTTTTCCTCCACCACTTCCTCCGTGGACTGGGGTTTCCCCTCCATCCATTCGTCTATGGTCTCATGTTCTACTACGGGCTGGACTTTCATGATCTGGCCCCGAACTTCGTCCTCAACATTTCGGCGTTCATCATCATGTGTGAGGCTTTCCTCCGCATCCGGCCCCACTTCGGCCTGTGGTTAAAGACCTTCAATATCAAGCCGAAGGTGGTGGGAGGCCAACAAGCAGAATGCGGCGGAGCCATGGTGGGAAACACGCCCAACGTTATATGGCTTGAAGGCTCCTTTGTGGGGACCATAAAGGGATGGCAATCGGCGTGGTTCTACATCACTGAGCCGCGCAACGCCAAATGGGCGGCGGCCCCCGAGTTTCGATCCGGATTCCCTACACGGCTCACTTCCTGGAAAGAGAAGGGCTTGTCATGGGGTTCATCGGTGGAGTTAGATGGACTCCAGAAATGTATCCGGAGTATGGCAAGCAAGAAGCTCAAGCTTGTCAACATAGTCGAGGTTATGCTCATCCACCGGATCCTCCCGTGTCAACAACGGGATTTTAACTTGTGGGGGTTCGACCCGGCCCAGCACCAGAGTCTGAGCGAGCTCTTCGATACGACACACAAGGACATCTGGATGGTGTTGTTCAAGGGCGCCGAGGTCCCTCCTTCTCTCGCCGAGGACCGCGGAGTAAGTGCAAAGCGCCTAGCGTGTTCGGTGAGTTCAATACGTCCTGTAGAACATTTATTTTCCCTAGCTTAATCATGTGCGGGGTCTAATCTCCATGCCTTTGACAGGACTGGGTGGAGATGTCGGGGCAGATTAACTGTCCGGCCCCTTTGCCCGAAGACACTGCGGGGGCTCTCCTGACGGAGAAGCTGACTCCGGCTCCTTACAAGGTGCCGGAGAAGACCAAGAAGGCCAAGGGAACCGGAAAGAGTTCCCGACGCCAGGCATCGTCGGACTCACCATCCGATGACTCTGTGACGCACTCCTCTCCCGAAGATGAGGAAGAAGAAGAAGATGCTCCCCCTCCAGTTGGGGGAGATAAGAAAAGGAAGGCCGCCCCAACTGGGGGGCCGAAGGGTCCAAGAAGGGAAGGACTCTCCTTCTGGACAGTTCCACCACCACCGACAAAGGCGAAGACGAGTGGTTGCCCAAGGCCAAGCCCCTGGGGAGATCGTAAGTATTCGGATACCAGAGTAACTCATAGCATTCCTTTGTCGCACTGCTTTCCCTAACACCGAACATGATTATGCAGGCCGCCGCGTGCTAGTGTCGATGTATCATCGGACGGCTCCCTAGGCTCGTCGGATATGGATAGCGATCCACTTCCGACCGCCACCTCCCCTTGCCCTGCGGACGACGCAGAGGTATTCTCTTGAGAGGCACTGGGTCGAGGGGAGAAAGTCCCGGAGGCGCCTCAAGGCGAAATTCCGGACTCCGGGAGCGGAGGGGACAAGGCCCTTGAAGGCCCCGAGTTCGGCCCTCAGCCGAACACCGCGCCGGATCCTCCAGTGGTTCCGGACTCGGGCAGGCGGCCTCCTTCCAAGAGGGGCAAGACGCCTGTGCCGGTGAACTCTGTCCATCTAGAGGCGCTGGATAATCTGCTGGAAACGGTTCGCAGCGCTTCCATCGACGAGGAGCACCGTGCTATTATGAGTGCGGTGGTCCAGAAGGTTCAGTCCTCCAAGAGCGGACTGACTGAAGCCTGTGCCAGCCTTCTAACAGGCTTTGAGGTAAGTGTTTAAAATATAGGAAAAATATTACCAGATAGACAGTAGCCCCTGATGCTCTGTTCGGTGTTCACAAAGAAAAGCCGAATAGAGGATCAAATAATATCGCAGGATTTTAATATAAGTATGTCAATATGTGTATGCAGGCTTCGCTGCTGGCCTCAGCCATACTGACTGCGGAGGTCGCCACACTGAAGCAGGACCTCGAGGGGTCCCAGAAAGAGCTCGGCCTTGCCAAGAGGCAGCTCGAGGAGAACAAGGGTAAGTAATACCCTGTCTATATATATGTATATATAAAAGAAGATGCGATTGCAAAATGACAGGATCATTGTATATTTGCCAGGGCCACGACCGAAGTGGCGACCCTAAAGCAAAGCGTTGTCCAAGGCCGAAGATAAAGTGGCCAAGGAGCGCATCGAGCGGGAAAAGCAAGAGGCATGGGTGGGCGAGGTGCAACAAGAGCTCCAGGCTCTCGTGTCAAAGCATGATGCGTTGGAGCGTGACTCGAAGACGCGAGAGTCCGAGCTTGCTGCTGCCCGTGAAAGTGCCAAGAGTGCCAAGGCCGAAGCAAAGAAGGCCCTCCAGGAGATTGATGCGATGAGGAAGATAGCGGTGGCTAAGGCATTCTATATGTAAAGCAAGCATGTGAAAGTAAATTACCGATTACTTACCCGAATTCGGAGCTCTTCAAGAGCATTCGCAGATTTGCCCCGCAGCATGTCGGATGCCGCATAGTTTTACCAGGCCGAGGAGGGAAGCTCAACGGAGAAGGTATTCTGGTCTCAGTATACTGGGACCGAACACCCGATGCCTCTGAGCGACCGGCTAAAGCAGCTGGTCGAGCTGCACAAGGCGGCCGAACAGGCCATGAAGGGCCTTATAGTCTGGTTGTGGCCTGGCGACGCCCTTCCGAACAGCTACTTCGGCCTGGTGAGGCGGCTTGTGGATGCCTGCCCATGGCTGGAGGTCGTCAAGTGGTCCATCTGCATCGAAGGTGCACGCTGGGCTTTCTCCTGTGTGAAGGTGCAGTTGGCCAAGCTAGACGCCGTGAAGCTGATCAAGGAAGGGCCGCCGCAGGGCAAGGAGCATCACACCCCCGAAATTTATTATGAGGGTGTCCTGAAGGGTGCCCGTCTTGTAGCGGACGAATGTTCAAAGGATGTAACATTTGAGTAAATTTGCTCGTGTGATCTTGTATGATGAAAACTTGTTTCATATGCGCTATGCAATGCTTGTGTGAATTTAAAATATTACCTTCTGTTTGGCTGTTTATCCAATCTGAGAGATGGCTAGTCCTCGGCTTCTGCCCCCATGCCATGAGTGCTGGGGTGTTCGGGATAAACCTGAGCACTCTTGTTCCCATGTTTGGGACCTTCGAGGGAGGTGCTCAGCACAGCGAACAAGGCAACCGGACTAATAATGCTTTATCACTCTCACTTAGCCATAGAATTCTATAATTTTAAATTTCGGCGAAGCCCCTGGTATTCGGAAGGCCGAATTTGGGGTGCGATACACGCCTTTAAGCCGGACAGGGCCGGCCCCTCGCCCTAAGCGGCATAAGTCTTTAGGGACTCGAAAACCTCGCCGAACAGCAACCAGTCTCTCGGCTTATCATGACAGTCAGTTTTAGCTTTCTTTACTGAGGTGCTCAGCCCGGCAGAACCGGGGCACAATCGCAGTAGTTCTCCTAGTGCTACCTTAGCCGATAGAGCGGAACGTAAGGTACCAAAACATAGGAGCCGGGCAAACCCAACATTTGACCAAAGACATGATTCGGAGCTGATGCATATAATGCTATAAGTTCGGAGTGCCACACTTGTGAAAGTGTTCGGACTTTTCACACCATATTGTGGGGTACGTAAGCCCCTGGTGTATTGGCCGTAGCAAAGTGTACGGTTGCAAGGCGTCGTTAATGAACACACACACACACACATATATATATATATATAAAACAAGAATGCAATAATAGTCGTAATGTCATGCATTGTTTATTCGAAAAAATGTGTTAAAGCAGAGTGATACAAATAGTGCGATAAGAAAAGAGTAGGACTATGTCCCTTCCAAGGGCAAGCTGAGGAATGATATTAAATCGAATATTTCGCTCATTACTGTAATCCACCTGGGAATTCCGTGGTATGACGTAGATGTTTGCCTCCTTTGTTGCTGCATCATGTGTTCGGCAATAGTGCTGCCGGACAGTGTTTCCAGAGATTAAGGTCCTGAAAAAAAAGGAAAATAACCAAACGAGAAGCCCCTAGTGCGGTTTAAGCCGCGTCCTGGGGCGTGCCGCAGTTGTGCCCCCCTCCCCATCTGTGCCCATGGTATTTTTAATGCGTAATTATGTATGCGCAGCGCGAGTTTCACCGTTGGGCTGGGATTGGGGTGGCCACCGTATTGCTACGCGAGCTCAGATCGCCCCAGGCGGTCTATTTCCTGATTGCCCCAAGCGCGCTTGAAGGTGTTCGGGTTTTGAAGCACCAAACTGGTTGATTGCCTTGAGAGGCTGCTTTGCGCTTCTGCTACGAGGGCCACGGTGTGCTCCTAAGTTCGGAGAGAGCGCTCTGTGTTTCCATTGACTGTAATAACTCCACGAGGTCCTGACATCTTGAGCTTGAGGTATGCATAATGCGGTACCGCATTGAATCTGGCAAATGTGGTTCGCCCGAGCAGCGCGTGATAACCATTGTGGAACGGGACTATATCGAAGATTAACTCTTCGCTTCGGAAGTTATCCGGGGATCCGAAGACCACTTCCAATGTAATTGAGCCTGTGCAAAAATGGGCCTCTACACCTGGAATGACGCCCTTAAAGGTCATTTTTGTGGGTTTGATCCTTGAGGGGTCTCTACCCATTTTGCGCACTGTGTCCTGATAAAGCAGGTTCAGGCTGCTGCCGCCATCCATAAGGACTCGAGTGAGGTGAAATCCATCAATGGTTGGGTCTAGGACTAGTGCGGCAAATCCGCCATGATGGATACTAGTGGGGTGGTCCGTACGATCGAAGGCGATCGGACAGGAGGACCAAGGGTTGAACTTTCGGGCGACTGGCTCCAACGAATATACGTCCCTGAGCGCATGCTTCCGCTCCCTCTTGGGGATGTGGGTTGCGTATATCATGTTCACTGTCCGCACTTACGGGGGAAACCTCTTCTGTCCTCCAGTGTGCGGCTGCCGGGGCTCCTCCTCGTCATCGCTATGCGGCCCCTTGTCCTTGTTTTCGGCCATTAACTTGCCGTCCTGTTTGAACACCCAACAATCCCTGTTGGTGTGATTGGCTGGCTTGTCTGGGGTGCCGTGTATTTGACACGAGCGATCGAGTATACGGTCCAAGATGGACGGACCCGGCGTAATTTGTTTGAATGGCTTTTTTCGCTGACCGGGTTTAGAGCCTTTGAATCCGGCATTGACTGCCGTATCCTCAGTATTTTCGCTGTTAATGTGGCGCTTATGTTTGTTGTGACGTGACCTGCTATTGCCATCCTTGGTATCTGAGGTACCATGGTTCTTTGATATGTTATTACTGCGAGCCAGCCAGCTATCTTCTCCTGCACAAAAGCGGGTCATGAGTGTCGTGAGAGCTTCCATAGATTTCGGCTTTTCCTGACCAAGGTGCCGGGCTAGCCACTCGTCGCGAATGTTGTGTTTGATAGCCGCTAAGGCCTCTGCATCCAGACAGTCGACGATTTGATTTTTCTTTGTTAGGAACCGAGTCCAGAATTGCCTGGTTGATTCGTCTGGCTGCTGAATTATGTGGCTCAAGTCATCGGCATATGGTGGTCGCACATAAGTTCCCTGAAAGTTGTCGAGGAATGCGGCTTCTAGATCTTCCCAACAGCTAATGGACTCTGCTGGCAGGCTGTTAAGCCAATGCTGCGCTGGTCCTTTGAGCTTTAGTGGGAGGTATTTGATGGCGTGTAAGTCATCACCACGGGCAATGTGGATGTGGAGGAGGTAATCCTCGATACATACCGCAGGATCTGTTGTGTCGTCGTATGATTCAATATTTACAGGTTTGAAACCTTCTGGGATTTTATGATCCATTACTTCATCTCTAAAGCATAAGGGGTGTGCGGCGCCTCTATATTGGGCTATATCGCGACGCAGCTCGAATGGGTCTTGCCCGCTGTGTTCGGCCCGGCCGGATTTACTTTTACTGTATTCGGAGTGACGTTTATCGTCTCGCATAGTGGCGCGCCCTCGTGATCCGTAGATCGATCTTGCATGTTTTGCTTTGTCCTCCAATACGTCTCGCAGGTCTGGTGTGTTTCCCCATGCTTTTTTATTTGAATGGCGTCAGGATGCCAGCTGAGCTTTCGGCTGGAATGCCTCTCTATCATGGCCACGAGGTGGCCGATCAGCCGCGTCATATGCTTCTTCCTCTAGTCGAGGTAGCAACCTGCATTTTGGGTAACTCTTGCAGGGGCGCTCGAGTTTATATTCCTCGGCCGCGAGGACTTCAGTCCACCTGTTAGCTAGCAGATCTTGATCAGCTTGAAGCTGCTGCTACTTTTTCTTAAGGCTATTTGCCATGGCCATAAGCCGGCGCTTGAAGCGCTCTTGTTCGACGGGATCCTCTGGCACGACGAATTCGTCATCACCGAGGCTTGCCTCGTCTTCGGAGGGGGGCATGTAATTATCATCCTCCGCTTCTCCATCTGCCGCTCTCTCAGGAGGGCTAGCTCTTCCATCCTCCTGCTCTAACTCTTGCTGGAGGGGGTTATTGTTGTCTTCGGCAGTATCCGGAGTGTTATTACCTCTTGTGCCGGTATCACCACTTTTGCTTTGGCGGGACTTAGAGCGGCGCCACTGACGTCGGCGTTTGGGTTGCTTCTTAGAGGGGTCATCCTCTGTTGTCTCGTCGCCATTGCCTTCTTTGGGTGTATCCACCATGTATATATCGTATGATGAGGTGGCTGTCCAGTGCCCTGTGGGCACTGGTTCCTCTTCGTCTCCCGCATCGTCGTCCATACCGTCGATGTCTTCGGAGTCGAAGTCGAGCATGTCGGTTAAGTCATCGACAGTGGCTACTAAGTGGGTGGTGGGTGGGCCGCGAATTTCTTCGTCGTCCGCATCCCAGTCCTGCCGCCACAGGGGTGCCTTCCCGAGCACTGGCCCTATGCTGATGACGGTACTTGGGGTCGTGGGCTCAAGGGTGGCTCGCTCTGTTGGCGTGGGGCGAGCTGTCCCGGCAAGAGTATTGCTGGGGCCGCTGAGGCCACCCGGCAAGGGTCTTGCCAGGTGAACCTGGTTCGTCCCTCTGCTCTCTCTGGTCTTGACCTTGGCGTTGCTTTGATTGTCTTGGGCTTTGATCTTACCATGGCTCACCTCCCTCGTTCTGCTTGGTGTGGCCGTGGGCGCGGCTCTGACTGCCCGTGCAGAGGAAAAGGGGTACAAAGATGTGCCCCTATTTTTGTACACCGACAGGAGCCCCGGGGCCTGGGCCACACATAAGCGCAACAGGTTGTTGGGCCAGGCCCAAAACGAAGCGCGGGCAGGTGGGGCGGTTTTTACCGTGGTAAGTTTCTTCGCGCGCTCCGCCTCCCATGACCCGCGCGTGGCGCGGCGTGGGGGTGTGCGTGATGTGGGCGGCATGCGTGGGGCGGTTCCCGCGCGCATACGTCACGTCGCAGTAAATGGGCTGCGCGCCCCGCGGTTTCCCCATAAAAAGGGGTAACCGCGGGTGCACTATTCCTTTTACCCTCCGCGCAACCCCAATCTCGGAAAACTCCGTCTGCCTTCCTCTTCTTCCTTAAGCTTCGTCCTTGCTTGTCGATGTTGCGCTTCCACCGCCCTCTGTCCTGCCCTCCTCCCCCAGTCGCCAGGGCGCCAAAATCCACCAAGGGCAAGGGAGTGGCCAAGGACGCCGGAGCCGCGGAACTGCCGGAGAGTGCGCTGGCAGTGCAGTGGACGCAGTCCACCTTCTTCCCCTCGACGGTCGACGTGTTCGAGCTTCAGGAGTCCTTCAGGCCCCTATGGGGAGTGAAGACGGGGGGAGGGAATTCGTGGCATCAGGCTACGCGCGTCATCCCCGCCAACTGCGCCGAGGCTGCCCCAAATCGGCACCCCTTCTTTGTTGATTATTTTTCTTGCGGGCTCTGTCCTCCCTTCTCTGATTTCTTCAGCGACATCATGCACACCTTCGGCTTCCACCTCCTGGTTTTTACTCTGAATGCGGTGGCGTGCATGGCCCTTTTCGCACACCTCTGCGAAGGCTTTGCCGGGGTGCACCCCAACATGGCGCTATTCCGCCATTACTTCTTCCCTCGGATCTAGACGGGAGGTGTCATCTCAGGGTGCGTCGCCTGGATCCCAAAATCCAAGGGAGCGTACCCGGACGGCGCCATGAAGGAGAGGTGGGAGGAATGGCGGGGCCGGTGGTGCTGGATCGAAGAGAAGGGCCCATTGGCGTTCTGCAGAATTCGCCGGGCGCCGCCGGTTCGCGTAAGCGGTTGGAGCAACATCGACACCGACGATGAAAAGCTCACAGTCGCCATCACCAAGATTCTCCGGCTTACCCAGGCTAGGCTCACCCTCGAGATGATCGGGGCGGACTTCACCCGTCGCCGGATCGCTCCTCTGCACAACAAGGGGAGGCCAGCCTGGCTCTTCACCAACCCCGCTGACATCATGCGGCTCCGCCCTGGCCTCGACCACAACTATATAGTGATGGCGCACGCCCATTTCTGCCAGCGGATCTTCCAGCTTGACGTGGGCCACGACGGCGAGGTCGAGCGGACCGGCAAGGTTGCGAGGGCCGCCGCGAAGGCCGGCAAGGTCCACAAGGGGCCTCTGTTCAAGCTGCCGACTGGGGTGGTCCCATTGTGCAACAACTCGCGTCGGTCCGAGATCATCGCCATGATGCCGGACTGCAACGTGCACGGCCCCGTCCCGAGCTGGAAGGAGCTGGAGGACGTTGAAGTGCATTAGTTCTTTGACACCCTGCACGAGGTGTATGTCAACACCGATGCCGAGCGGTTGCTTGTCCAGGACACCTCCCAGGAGGAGTTGAACTACATCGCCACCAGGGCGAGGGAGGCGCAGCTTGCCAGGGATGCCAGCAAAGCCGGCGAAGTGGAGGACAAGGCCGCGACGGCCACGGAGGAGGAGGAGCTCGCCCAGTGGGCGATGGCCGCCGGGGGAGTCAGCAGTGCCGGCGCCGAGGCTCCTTTGGTTGAAGACGTGACTGGCGGGTCGTTGTCGGAGGAGGCCGAGGCCGCAGAGCCGACGCCACCTATGGGGAGGGGGTTAAGTCCTGCTGCAGGCATGTTCTGGCGAGCCAGTCCGGCCCGGTAGGGCTGCGCGGTCACAGCTGACCTTGGAGGAGCCCGGGCGCCAGACGAGGGCCACGGCGGCAAAGAAGCTGGCGAAGGCCGCGGTGAAGAAGACAACTACCCCTTCTGCGTCCGCGCGTGCTCAGACACCACCCCCTTCCCCTCCTCTGGCGAATGTTGATGTGGAGGTTACTTTTGACTATGGATCCCTCAGCCTGAGGAGGAAGAGGAAGACAGCAGAGGAGGAGGCGGACGACGAGTAAGTATCTGGATCCTTTTCATTATCTCTGGCTCCTCAACCTGCGTTGCTTGTCTTGACTTGTTTTCATCTTTGCAGGGACGGGGAGACGCTGGTCTCGAGAGCGAAGAGGGCCAAGGTCTCAGCGGGTGGCCAGCCCTCAACTGGTACTTCGGGGGCGCCATTGGTGGTGTTGAGCAGCCCGGACAGCAGCATCCGGCAGAGCCCCCACCGTAAGTTCATCACTCTTCTCCCGTCGACATGTGTCAGGGGCATGACACCTAGGCTCTGACCTTGTCAGGTACGCAGGAGGGGAGCAGCAGTAGCAGGAGCCACAGAGGGCTACTACCAACACGCCGCCCCCATCGACCATGCGGCCCCGGGGACTTCCCCGGCAGGGGCGACGGGCATCGGGCCCATGCACATGGAGGAGGAGGAGGAGAACTTGGGCGCCGGAGGCTTTGCCTAGACACCAAATGTTGGCGGGAAGGGGGCTTCCGTTTCCTAGCCGGGTACTGGCACAGGTAAGCCGTTTGGCGTTCGTCCCTACTTCCCTCCTTTCTTTCTTTTTTTTGCTCCTGGTCTTGTCCTTGCCTCACCCCCTTCTTCGGCGCCCAGATCCCTTCTCGGTGAGCCCAGAGGACATGGACGTCATCATTGAGGGCGTCGCCAAGGCCGCCGAGGCGAACGCCGAGAGGATCGCCGCCGAGGAGGCCGCCAAGGACGCTGCCGAGGACGCCGCCGAGGGGCCCATTGGGGAGGCCGACAAGGCTGCCGCTGAGGAGGCCGGCAAGGGGCCTGCCGGGAAGAGGAGGAGGAGGCTGGTGACCGACCTTCCTCCTCTGCTGCTTCCGGCTCTGGAAAGTACCTGAGGGTGAGTGACAATTTGTCCGTCCACCTTCCAGGCGCGTCGAGCACGAGGACACCCGTTGAGGGAGAGCTGTTCGACGACGAGGTGCTTGCCGCTGCCGGGCTTGAAGTCGTCGAGGAACCGATCATTGGCGGTGACGGCTCGCAGAAAGAGCGGCTCCTCCATGCCATTGGCGCCAGCTTTCGGAAGCTCCAGGCGCTCCATCGCGCCTGCCTGGACAAGGCTAAGTCCAGGACGGCAGTGGTGGAGAAGGCGGAGGCGGACCTCCAGGAGCGCGTCGCCGAGGCGCAGGACTGGTTCCGCGAGGTCCACAAGGAGCTCAAGGCGGCCCAGGGTGAGCAGGCCAGGCGCGACGTGGAGCTCACCATGAAGCTCGCCGACGTCGAGAAAGCTCAGGATGCGGCGAAGAACTTGGCCGAGGCCGCCGAAGCCGCTCGGACCCAGCGCGAGGCCACACTGAACTCCCAGGAGGAGGACCTTGCTGCGAGCGAGGAGAAGCTTGCCGCCATGCTCCGCGGCAAGGATGCAGAGGTGGAGAAGCTTGTCTTGCAGCGGACCAGCGAGCTGGAGCAGAGGCACAAGGAGGCACTCAATGCCCAGGCCCAGGTTCACGCTGGCAAGGTGGAGGAGCTAGAGGCAGAGCGCGACAGGCTAAAGGAGCAGGCCCTGAAGTTGTCCCAGGAGCAGGACATGCTTAACAGTGCCCTGACAGAGGCATAGGGCGCGATCGTCCACAAGGTTGGGGAGCTCTCCGAGGCCACCAACTCCATCAAAGACCTCAAGCTGAAGCTGGAGGGTCTCGAGAAGGTGTTGTCGGAGGCCACAACCCGAGAGGGGACCCTGACCAAGGTGTTGGAGGCCTAGAAGCTGTTGCGGAAGAACGGGGGCCTCATCTTCGCGGACCACGGGGAGGGCGAGAACCGTTGGCTCGATCGCCTTGCCACCGTCGCCAACCAGGCCGCCGCGCAGCTAGCCACCATGGGGATGCCGGACATGAGGTATGTCCCGGAGCGGGGTGTGAGCGCCAATTGCAGCCTGACCATGTTCTTCAAGAAGGTCGTCGACGCTCTGGAGCAGCCCCACGCCAACCGGGCGGCCTCACTGGCCGACGAGTCCCGGAGGTTTTGCCAGGGTGCCATGACCAAGGTTCTCACCAAGATGGCGCACTGGTACCCCGACCTCGACTTTGACGCCGCGTTGGAGAGCTTGCCGGAGGGAACCGACCTTGCGCCGCTCAGGGAGCGCATCGAGCCCATCATCAGCCGAGTCGGCGCAATTCAGAGGGTGGAGGGCCAGCTCCGGGATTAGGCATCCTGTTCTTTTTTATCGCCGCTGCAGGTTCACAACCAAGACAATTGCTATCTCTAGTTAGAACTGCAGCGACAATTTGATGTAACATAACTCTGCAGCACTTTTTAGTATCATGCATGTTATTTCCCTGTTAGATTTTTCCTTGTATGTCCATCCTAGGCAACTAGGTAGGCTTGCCGGCGCGTAAACCCAGGGCGGCGTCGTGTGGACGGATCCCCATTGGCCTGCCGGGTGTGCTTGCTGCCGGGTAAACCACCTTACCGCCCTTAGCGCGGCCGCCCGAACTGTCGAGTTTGACTCGAGTCAGAGTCAGGAGCGTTGCAAGGTGCGGAAGGCTACCCCACCGCTCTCGACGCGGCAGCTTTGAGCTGTTGAGCAGACTCGAAATAGAACAAAGGCGTTGCCAATCGCGGGGGGGGGGGGGGGGGGGGGCTTGCGTGCAGGTTTCCCATACATAGGCCAGATCTCCGAGGACGATAACCTTAAGTGTAAGAGGAAATAATCCAAGGCTCTAGATGACTTAGCTTTTCTGTCACCGAGACGGCGTCGTTCCTCCAGCCGACTTCTTCTCAGAAACCAAAAGTGATGAAGAACCGCTAGGCTAACTACCAGACCAGATTCTCACAATTGCGCCCCCTACCTGGCGCGCCAAGGATGTCCGTGTGGAACGACACCTATGGGATCACGAGGGTCCCTACTACGGTTGTCGGGGCGCGTGGTTGCGAGGAGAGCAGGGTTAGTAGACAGCACGAGGATCGTTTACCCAGGTTCAGGCCGCGAGGATGCGTAAAACCCTAGTCCTGCTTTGGTGGGTGTATTTCTGGGAGTTCTTGAGCTCTCGAACTAGCTATGGTCAGCGTGTGGTTCCCAAGAGCCGAATCCCTCTCCTTGTCGCCTCAGGCCTCCTTTTATAGGAAAAAAGGGTTGCCATAGTGGCACACAGGAGGTGGAAAGGTCTACAGTGGCACGAGGTTATCCCTCGTATTACAAGACAAGGTGCATTTAATGCACCGCTTAGGTGTCCTCTTGCTTTATCAGGGACGGGGGTGAGGCCCGTCCCGTCCGTCGCCACTTCTCCTAGCGTGTTGTCGTCCCCGGCAAGGATCTTGCCGGGGGTCTGGTGGCCTTCCTTGATAGGGATCTTGCCGAGGATCGTCGTCTTCTAATCTGATCTTGAATATGTCTTCACAAAGATCTGTATGCCACCACAGGGGTGCCTTCCCGAGCCCTGGCCCTATGCTGATGACGGTACTGGGGGCCGTGGGATCAAGGGTGGCTCGCTATGTTGGCGTGGGGCGAGCTGTCCTGGCAAGAGTCTTGCCGGGGCCGCTGAGGCCACCCAACAAGGGTCTTGCCAGGGGAACTTGCTTCGTCCATCTGCTCTTTGTGGTCTTGGCCTTCGCGTTACTTTGATTGTCTTGGGCTTCGATCTTACCTTGGCTCACCTCCCTCATTCTGCTTGGTGTGGCCGTGGGCGCGGCTCTGACTGCCTGTGCACAGGAAAAGGGGTACAAAGATGCGCCCCTATTTTGGTACACCGACAATCATATGTTCCGATCCATTATGCATATTAATACCCCTCTGATTATGAACATGAATATGCTTTGTGAGTAGTAACGTTTGTTCCTGAGGACATGGGAGAAGTCTTGCTATTAGTAGTCATGTGAATTTGGCATTCGTTCGATATTTTGATGAGATGTATGTTGTCATCCCTCTAGTGGTGTCATGTGAACATCGACTACATGACACTTCACCATTGTTTGGGCCTAGAGGGAGGCATTGGGAAGTAATAAGTAGAAGATGGTTTGCTAGAGTGAAAAAAGCTTAAACCCTAGTTTATGCGTTGCTTCGTAAGGGGCTGATTTGGATCCATATGTTTCATGCTATGGTTAGGTTTATCTTAATACTTCTGTTGTAGTTGCAGATGCTTGCAATGGGGGTTAATCATAAGTGGGATGCTTGTCCAAGTAAGTACAGTACCCAAGCACCGGTCCACCCACATATAAAATTATCAAAGTACCAAACGCGAATCATATAATCGTGATGAAAACTAGCTTGACGATAATTCCCATGTGTCCTCGAGAGCGCTTTCCTTCATATAAGTGTTTGTCCAGGCTTGTCCTTTGCTACAAAAAGGATTGTGCCATCTTGCTGCACCTTATTTACTTTTATTACTTATTGCTCGTTACAATTTATCTTATCACAAAACTATCTGTTACCAATAATTTCAGTGCTTGCAGAAAATATCTTGCTGAAACCGCTTATCATTTCCTTCTGCTCCTCGTTGGGTTTGACACTCTTACTTATCGAAAAGGCTACGATAGATCCCCTACACTTGTGGGTCATCAAGACTCTTTTCTGGCGCCGTTGCCGGGGAGTGAAGCGCCTTTGGTAGGTGGAATTTGTTAAGGAAAAAATTTATGTAATGTGTTGGAATTTACTGTCACTTGTTACTATGGAACATAATCCTTTGAGGGGTTTGTTCGAGGTATCTTCACCTCGTCCGGAAGCACAATTAGCTACCCCTCGACCTACTGAACCTACTGAAAGTGTTTACTTTGAAATTCCTTCGGGTATGATAGAGAAACTGCTAGCTAATCCTTTTGCAGGAGATGGAACATTGCATCCCGATTTACACTTAATCTATGTGGATGAAGGTTGTGGATAATTTAAGCTTGCAGGTATGCCCGAGGATGTTATCAAGAATAATGTTTCCCCTTTATCTTTGAAGGGAGATGCATTGACATGGTATAAGCGATTGAAATTGGAATTTCACCAAAAGTTTTATCCTATGCATCTTGTTCATCATGATCGTAATTATATATATAATTTTTGGCCTCGCGAAGGAGAAAGCATCGCTCAAGCTTGGGGGAGGCTTAATTCAATGTTATATTCATGCCCCAATCATGAGCTCTCAAGAGAAATGATTATTCAAAAATTTTATGCTCGGCTTTCTCTCAGTAATCGATCCATGCTCGATACTTCTTGTACTGGATCTTTTATGATGAACACTATTGAATTCAAATGAGATTTATTGGAGAGAATTAAACGCATCTCTGAAGATTGGGACCCGACTAAGGTAAGGAGTCAGGTATAACACCTAAGTTTGATTGTGTTAAATCTTTTATGGATATCGATGCATTTAGTGAATTTAGCACTAAATATAGACTTGACTCTGAGATAGTAGCTTCCTTTTGTGAATCATTTGCTACTCATGTTGATCTTCCAAAGGAGAAGTGGTTTAAATATAATCCTCCCATTGAAGTAAAAGTAGTTGCACCTATTAAAGTTGAAGAAAAGACTATCACTTATAATGATCCTGTTGTTCCTACTGCTTATGTTGAGAAACCACCTTTCCCTGTCAGAATAAAGGATCATGCTAAAGTTTCAACTGTAGTCAACAAAAGTAATATTAGGACACACAAACCCCTTGAGCAAGTTAAAGATGAACCTAATATTGCTATGGTTAAAGATCTCTTGTCTAATAATATTGATGGGCATGTTCTTTACTTCTGTGATGAGACTGCTAGAATTGCTAGACCCGATACTAGAAATAAACATAGACCTGTTGTAGGCATGCCTATTATTTCTGTTAAAATAGGAGATCATTGCTATCATGGCTTATGTGATATGGGTGCTAGTGCAAGTGCAATACCTCATTCCTTATACAAAGAAATTGTGCATGATATTGCACTTGCTGAGATAGAAGATATCGATGTTACCATTAAGCTTGCCAATAGAGACCCTATTTCACCAATTGGGATTGTTAGAGATGTTGAAGTATTGTGTAGGAAGGTTAAATATCCTTCTGATTTTCTTGTTCTTGGTTCCCCACAAGATAGCTTTTGTCCCATTATATTTGGTATACCCTTCTTGAATATTGTTAATGCTAAGATAGACTGCAATAAGGATATTGTTTCTGTTGGTTTAGGGGATATGTCCCATGAGTTTAATTTTGCTAACTTTCGTAGACAACCCCTCGATGAGGAATTGCCTAGTAAAGATGAAATCATTAGTCTTGCTTCTATTGTCGTGCCTCCTACTGATCCTTTAGAACAATATTTACTAGGCCATGAAAATGATCTGTTCATGAATGAAAGAAGGGAAATAGATGAAGTATTCTTTAAACAGGGACCTATTCTGAAACACAACTTGCCTGCTGAAATCCTACGGGATCCTCCTCCACCTAAGGGTGATCACGTGTTTGAGCTTAAACCATTACCTAATACTCTTAAATATGCTTATCTTGATGAAAATAAGATATATCTTGTTATTATTAGTGCTAACCTTTCGGAGAAGGAGGAAGAAAAATTATTGAAAACTCTGAAGAAGCACCGCGCTGCTATTGGATATACTCTTGATGATCTTAAGGGCATTAGTCCCACTCTATGTCAACATAAAATAAATTTGGAGAAATATGCCAAACCAGTTTGTGATCACCAACGACGGCTGAATCCTAAGACGAAAGAAGTGGTAAGAAAGGAAATACTAAAGAGAAGGGTTTGGAGTATTCAAACACAATTGGAGACACGGATGTTTTTGTCGTGGTTCCGATAGGTGGTGCTATCGTACATCCACGTTGATGGAGACTTCAACCCACGGAGGGTAACGGTTGCCAAACCAGTTATTGATCACCAACGACGGTTGAATCCTAAGATGAAAGAAGTGGTAAGAAAGGAAATATTAAAACTCCTTGAGGCAGGTATAATTTATCCCATTGCTGATAGTCAGTGGGTAAGTCATGTCCATTGTGTCCCTAAGAAGGGAGGTATTGTTGTCATTCCTAATGATAAAGATGAATTGATTCCACAAAGAATTATTACAGTTTATAGGATGGTAATTGATTTTTGCAAATTAAATAAAGCTACTAAAAATATCATTACCCTTGCCTTTCACTGATCAAATGCTATAAAGATTATCCAAACATACACATTTTTGCTTTCTAGATGGTTACTCTGGCTTCTCTCAAATACCTGTGTCAGCTGATGATCAAGCAAAGACCACTTTTACTTGCCCTTTTAGTACTTTTGCTTATAGACATATGCCTTTTGGTTTATGTAATGCACCTGCTACCTTTATAAGATGCATGGTGGCTATATTCTCTAAATTTTGTGAAAATATTTGTGAGGTTTTCTTGGACGATTTCTCCGTTTATGGATCCTCTTTTGATGATTGCTTGAGCAACCTTGATCGAGTTTTTGCAGAGATGTGAAGAAACTAATCTTGTTTTGAATTGGGAGAAGTGCCACTTTATGGTTAATGAAGGCATTGTCTTGGGGCATAAAATTTCTGAAAGGGGCATTGAAGTTGACAAAGCTAAAGTTGATGCTATTGAAAATATGTCGTGTACTAAGGAGATCAAAGGTATAAGAAGTTTTCTGGGTCATGCCGGTTTCTATAGGAGGTTCATTAAGGACTTTTCAAAAAATTCCCGGCCTCTCACTAATCTATTACAAAACGATATTCCTTTTGTCTTTGATGATGATTGTGTATAAGCATTCGAAGTACTTAAGAAAGCTTTGATTTATGCACCTATTGTTGAGCCACCTGATTGGAACTTACCTTTTGAAATTATGTGTGATGCTAGTGATTATGCTGTAGGTGCTGTTCTATGGCAAAGAGTTGATAAGAAATTAAATGTTATTCAACATGCTAGTAAAACTCTAGACAATGCCCAGAGAAATTATGCTACTACTGAAAAAGACTTTTTAGCGGTTGTATTTGCATGTGAGAAGTTCAGACCTTATATTGTTGATTCTAAAGTAACTATTCACACCGATCATGCTACTATTAAATATCTTATGGAAAATAAATATGCTAAACCTAGACTTATTAGATGGGTTCTCTTGCTACAAGAATTTGATTTGCATATTATTGATAGAAAGGGAGCTGAGAACCCCGTTGCAGACAACTTGTCTAAGTTAGAGAATGTTCTTGATGACCCACTACCTATTGATGATAGCTTTCCTGATGAACAATTAAATGTCATAAATGCTTCTCGTACTGCTCCATGGTATGCTGATTATGCTAATTACATTGTTGCTAAATTTATACCACCTAGTTTCACATACCAGCAAAAGAAAAAGTTTTTCTATGATTTAAGACATTACTTCTGGGATGACCCACACCTTTATAAAGGAGTAGATGGTGTTATTAGACATTGTGTACCTGAGCATGAACAGGAACAGATCCTACGCAAGTGACACTCCGAGGCTTATGGAGGGCACCATGCTGGAGATAGAACTTCACATAAGGTATTGCAATTCGGTTTTTATTGGCCTACTCTCTTCAAGGATGCCCGTAAGTTTGTCTTATCTTGTGATGAATGTCAAAGAATCGATAATATTAGTAGACGTCAAGAAATGCCTAAGAATTATTCACTTGTTATTGAACCATTTGATGTTTGGGGCTTTGATTATATGGGGCATTTTCCTTCCACTAATGGGTATACACATATTTTAGTTACTATTGATTACGTTACTAAGTGGTTAGAAGCTATTCCACTAGTAGTGTTGATCATAACACCTCTATTAAGATGCTTAAAGAAGTTATTTTTCCGAGGGTTGGAGTCCCTAGATATTTAATGGCTGATGGTGGTTCACATTTTATTCATGGTGCCTTTCATAAAATGCTTGCTAAGTATGATGTTAATTATAGAATTGCATCTCTTTATCACCCGCAGTCTAGTGGTCAAGTAGAATTGAGTAACAGAGAGCTCAAATTAATTTTGCAAAAGATTGTTAATAGATCTAGAAAGAATTGGTCCAAGAAACTTGATGATGCATTATGGGCATATGGAACTGCATATAAAAACCCTATGGGTATGTCTTCATATAAAATGGTTTATGGAAAAGCATGTCACTTACCTCTCGAACTAGAACATAAGGCATATTGGGCCATTAAAGAGCTCAATTATGATTTCAAACTTGCTGGTGAGAAGAGGTTATTTGACATTAGCTCACTTGATGAATGGAGAACCCAAGCCTATGAAAATGCCAAATTGTTTAAAGAAAAAGTTAAAAGATGGCATGACAAAAGGATACAAAAGCGTGAGTTTAATATAGGTGATTATGTATTGCTATAAAACTCTCGTTTAAGATTTTTTTGCAGGCAAAGTTCTCTCTAAATGGGAAGGTCCTTAAGTTATCGAGGAGGTCTATCGTTCCGGTGCCATAAAAGTCAACAACTTCGATGGCACAAATCCGAAGGTGGTGAACGGTCAAAGAATCAAACATTATATCTCAGGTAATCCCATGAATGTTGAAACTAATATTATTGAAACCGTAACCCCGGAGGAATACATAAGAGACACTTCCCGGAACGTTTCAGACTCCGAAAAGGAATAGGTACGTGGTACGGTAAGTAAACCGACTCCAAAACCGTTCTAATGGCAATTTTTCTCCGTATTAGAATATTTAAGAAAATAGGAAAATAAGAAGCAGACCAGATAGGACACGAGGCTTCCACGAGGGTGGTGGGCGCACCCCCTGCCTCGTGGGCACCTCGTGCGCTTTCCGGACTCCGTTTTCTTGCACGATACTTCTTTTGGTCGGTAAAAATTCATTATATAATCTCCCAAAGGTTTTGACCGCCGTACCACGCAAAAATCCTTTGTTTTGTTTCGAGCTGTTTCTACTGCAGATTTAGAGCAAGATGTCTTCTCAAGAGTCAGTCGGGGAGAGTCGGGTGTCTCATCCGACACCGGGGCCAAGAGCAAACAGCAATGCTGACCACTTTGGGCCATCAACGGAAGAAGAGATGGAGGGCGACTTGAAAAGGATAGATGCCATGTAAGAGGATCAAGAAGTTACTTCTCGTTTCCGACCTAGATTCACGATGGGGGAACTACAGAGCTCAGCCATCCCAAACTCGGTTATCCCTTCCAATGTTAGATCTCTTCTTATGAAAAGGAGCTTTAGCCGTCACATGCAAGCTCTGAAAAGAAATAATGGGCCTCAAGCAGCAAGTCAATAAGCTTGAAGAAGAGAATCGTATCTTGAGGGGCACCATCACCAAGAATATCACATCACCACCTACGAAGAGGGAGACATAAACACATGGGTATGGGCACTCCCCTTGGCAACTGCCAAGCTTGGGGGAGTGCCCTGGTATCGTATCACCATCACAACTTTTAACTTTACCGTTTTTCTTAGTTCGATCCTTTTGGTTATATCTTGATCTAGTAGAATAAAGTTTTAGTATGATCTAGTTGTGAGTTTTGCTTTATGATCCTTCTATGTAATCAAGTCTGTGAGCTATATATAATAAAGATTAGTGTTGGGTCAAGGGCTTGATTACCTTGCTATGATCTTGAGGGAATAAAATAAAAGAGAAATAATAAAAAAATAAAGAGATCATATGGATCGTATGGACAGTAATGAGCTCACATATAAAGAGTATGATAAATAAAAGTTGTTGAGAGTTGACGAACATAGTTTTGGTCATCGTTGCAATTAATAGGAAGTAATAAAGAAAGAGAGGTCTTCACATATAAATATACTATCTTGGACATCTTTTATGATTGTGAGCACTCATTAAAGTATGATATGCTAAAGAGTTGACATTGGACAAGGAAGACAATGTAATGGGTTATGTTTTCTTACATCTGAGATAAATTATATTGTCATGGATCATCCAACATGTTGAGCTTGCCTCTCCCTCTCATACTAGCCAAGTTCTTTGCACCAAGTATAAATACTACTTGTGCTTCCAAATATCCTTAAACACAGTTTTGCCATGAGAGTCCACCATACCTACCTATGGATTGAGTAAGATCCTTCAAGTAAGTTGTCATCGGTGCATGCAATAAAAAATTGCCTTCTAAATATGTATGACTTATTAATGTGGAGAAAATAAGCTTTATATGATCTTGTGATATGGAAGAAATAAAAGCGATGGACTGCATAATAAAGGTCCATATCACAAGTGGCAATATAAAGTGACGTTCTTTTGCATTAAGATTTTGTGCATCCAACCATAAAAGCGCATGACAACCTCTGCTTCCCTCTGCGAAGGGCCTATCTTTTACTTTTATCTTCTACCTTACATAAGATTCATGGTGATCTTCATCTTTCCTTTTTACATTTTATCCTTTGGCAAGCATAATGTGTTGGAAAGATCCAGATACATATAGCTAATTGGATGTGAGTCTGCATGAGCTATTATTGTTGACATCACCCTTGAGGTAAAACGTTGGGAGGCAAAACTATAAGCCCCTATCTTTCTCTGTGTCCGGTTAAAACTCCATACCCATAAATATTGCGTGAGTGTTAGCAATTGTGAAAGACTAAATGATAGTTGAGTATGTGGACTTGCTGAAAACCTCTTATATTGACTCTTTCCTATGTTATGATAAATTGCAATTGCCTCAATGACTAAGATTAGAGTTTGTTAGTTTTCAATGAAGTTTATGATTCATACTTTAAATTGTGATTGAATTGTTACTTTAGCATAAGAGATTATATGACAATATATATATACTAGCAAAAATGCCCGTGCGTTGCAACAGGATGAACAAAAGAACTCATGCATTGCAATGGAGCATACATAATCTAGTTTTTATGGATACAACACATGTGCCAGCACTGTATGCCTAGTGCAGGAGGTTGGCATGATGCAGCCAAGCAAGAGACTTTGATTCATTATGTTTCTTCTCCTCATTTGCGCGTGGTCGGAGGGCATGTAAGGAGAACATTAGTGAGGATGAACAATTACATGTGAGCAATCGGATGACTTGGAGGGTGACTCGTTGGTGGCATGTATCAACAAAACCACCTTCATCTGTCAGACTCCTGAAATCTCAGAAAATAGTTGGAGAGATGGACAAAGAAATGGAAGAAGATAGATACTGTAAAGATAGGATTTTCATCGTATGAATTAAGCAATCAAAATCAAAAAAGTTGCTCCAAATTCTAGTCTTCCAAACGTCATGCGAAAATTGTTGGTAAACGTGATAATATTTAAATTGAGCCATCCTATCTCAAGTAGCCACTAACAGGGTACATATAAAAAATTGAGCTATTGGAAGTCAAGTGAAGATCTCACTGTGCGAGCGTTTGGGGTGGCCGCAGGGGTGGCCCACGAATTAGCCTCTCTATTTCCTTCCTTATTTCTGCCATGTCCTTTCGATTTCCTTCCTTATTAGTATAGCCCACGAATTAACCTCTCTATTTTCTTCCTTCTTTCTGCCACGTCCCGTTTGATTCCTTAGACGGCTTCGTGATACCCAAGAAACTCGAGGCATATATAAATTGGGTGGATTGGATGTAAGATTTCGAGGTGGGACTAATTTAACATGTAAATCAACATTAACTCGAACACATAACAGGAGCTAGATTGGTTGGCTGAGTTAATAAGTACTCAACAATGGGAGGTCTAGAGTTCAATTCCGTTTACCAGCAATTATCTTGGTATAGATGTGTCGTATTTATCCTTAGGTCTCAAGTTCGATCCCTAGTGTGTTCTAATGTATTTTTGCGGTTTTTTGTTTATTTGATTGATTAATGGTGTGCGGGTGGAGTGGAGCAGGCCCAACCGAAGCCCAATTAGATATTGTGGTCCAGGCCAGAAGCCTAAAGTTAGTAGCATGCAAAGAAAAATAGTACCTCGTAAGGAAAAAAAGAGGATGACGGTGAACCCGGAGACTCAATCCGTGCTTTATTATTAGGGAGAGATATATTGTTCTAAGAATGATCATGATGCCCTCATGTTCGTATTTTATTTTTATTGACACCTCTATCTCTAAACATGTGGACATATTTTTCGATTTCAGCTTTCGCTTGAGGACAAGCAAGGTCTAAGATTGGGGGAGTTGATACGTCCATTTTGCTGCATGCTTTTATATCGATATTTATTGCATTATGAGTTGTTATTACACATTATGTCACAACACATATGCCTATTCTCTCTTATTTTACAAGGTTTACATGAAGAGGGGGAATGCCGGCAGCTGGAATTCTGGGCTGGAAAAGGAGCAAATATTAGAGACCTATTCTGGACATCTCCATAAGTCCTGAAACTCCACGGGAGCACTTTTCAGAATATATAAAAAATATTGGGCGCAAGAAGTACCGGAGGGGGGGACACCCAGCAGCCACAAGGGTGGGGGGCGCCCTACCCCCCTGGGCGTGCCCCCTGCCTTGTGGGCCCCCTGGTGGCCCTCCGATGCCCATCTTTGGCTATATGGAGTCTTTCATCTGAGAAAAATCATAAGCAAGCTCACAGGATGAAACTCTGCCGCCACGAGGCGGAACCTTGGTGGAACCAATCTAGGGCTCCGGCGGAGCTGTTCTGCCAGGGAAACTTCCCTCCGGGAGGGGGAAATCATCGCCATCATCATCACCAACGATCCTCTCATCGGGAGGGGGACAATCTCCATCAACATCTTCACCAGCACCATCTCATCTCAAACCCTAGTTCATATCTTGTATCCAATCTTTGTATCCAAACGTCAGATTGGTACTTGTGGGTTGCTAGTAGTGTTGATTACTCCTTGTAGTTCATGCTAGTTGGTTTACATGGTGAAATATCATATGTTCAGATCCATTATGCATATTAATACCCCTCTGATTAGGAACATGAATATGCTTTGTGAGTAGTTACGTTTGTTCCTGAGGACATGGGAGAAGTCTTGCTATTAGTAGTCATGTGAATTTGGTATTCGTTCGATATTTTGATGAGAAGTATGTTGTCATCCCTCTAGTGGTGTCATGTGAACATCGAGTACATGACACTTCACCATTCTTTGGGCCTAGAGGGAGGCATTGGGAGGTAATAAGTAGATGATGGGTTGCTAGAGTGACAGAAGCTTAAACCCTACTTTATGCGTTCCTTCGTAAGGGGCTGATTTGGATCCATATATTTCATGCTATGGTTAGGTTTACCTTAATACTTCTGTTGTAGTTGCAGATGCTTGCAATGGGGGTTAATCATAAGTGGGATGCTTGTCCAAGTAAGGACAGTACCCAAGCACCGGTCCACCCACATATCAAATTATCAAAGTACCGAATGCGAATCATATGATTGTGATGAAAACTAACTTGTCGATAATTCCCATGTGTCCTCGGGAGTTCCTTCACATAAGAGTTTGTCCAGGCTTGTCCTTTGCTACAAAAAGGATTGGGACATCTTGCTGCACCTTATTTACTTTTATTACTTGTTGCTCGTTACAATTTATCTTATCACAAAACTATCTGATACCGATAATTTCAGTGCTTGCAGAGAATACCTTGCTGAAAACCGCTTATCATTTCCTTCTGCTCCTCGTTGGGTTCGACACTCTTACTTATCGAAAAGGCTACGATAGATCCCCTACACTTGTGGGTCATCAGCTACTCATGTTGATCTCCCTAAGGAGAAGTGGTTTAAATGTAATCCTCCCATTGAATTAAAAGTAGTTGCACCTATTAAAGTTGAAGAGAAGACTATCACTTATAATGATCCTGTTGTTCCTACCGCTCATATTGAGAAACCACCTTTCCCTGTTAGAAAGGATCATGCTAAAGCTTCAACTGTGGTTCGTAAGAGTAATACTAGAACACCTACACCCTCTGAGCAAATTAAAGTTGAACCTAGTGTTGTTAGTTAAAGATCTCTTGGCCGATAATATTGATGAGCATGTTATTTACTTCTGTGATGGATCTGCTAGAATTGCTAGACCCGATACTAAAAAATAAACATAGACCTATTGTAGGCATGCTTGTTATTTCTGTTAAAATAGGAGATCATTGCTATCATGGCTTATGTGTAGCGACCCGACCTCAAACGGTCAAGTCTCTGTGCTTCATTTTCATCCCTGGATCGGTAATGCTGACACACACAGTACTCGAGGAATTATAACAGAGTAGCAATCACACACTTATTACATCGAATGTCTCAAAAGAGAACTCATTACAATAAATATGGCTTAAGGCCATCTAATACGATAACATCGGAAGGCTTGGAAGATAAAGTGACTCCATCAACTCCAACGGCATAGCTGAGCTGCACGACAACGACCTAACGAACCTTACTCCTCGTCGAAAAAGTCTACAACATAATACGTTTCAGCCTGAAATGGGTCAGCACATGGAATATGCTGGCAAAGTAACACAATAGAGCAAGAACAGAATAATGCTATCACTACATGCATATTTCGCTGGTGGAAAGCTCTATGGTTACAGTTTTTGCGAAAAGCCAATTTTTCCCTACAACAAACGAATAGATTTTATTTAACTATCATGGTAGTTGAAACATCATTGAGAAGGTTCCTCCAACTCAATCCCAATTAAAGTAATTAACAACCCAACAATATTATTTTATAGTGACGAGATACTTATGATACTCCAAGTACTAGATACTCAAGATGTCCATAACCGGGGACACGGCTAACCATGATTAGTTTATACACTCTGCAGAGGTTTACGCACTTTTCCCCACAAGACCCGATCTCCTCCGTTGGATTTCTCGCACTACATGGTGTTTGAGAAACAGATGACCGAGACACAGTCTTTCAGAAGCATTAACCCCTTACTCCGGGCAGACCATACCAACCTACATCCCTCTACCTGTTGATCCACCTCTTCGGGAGCTTCACACAACTTACTCAACTATGCTAGAGCCCATAACAGCTTGTGGCTGCACACGGAAGTTTCTAGCATAAAAATATCTCAGTTCCCTTTGAGCCTGGGTGGCGGACCATAGGATTATCACAAGGGTACTCCGGGATATCCTAGGACAACACTGGATTCCCCAGGTGCCCAACAAACAATCCACCCAGATGTGTATTCAAGTTTGCCACCTTAAGTTGAACCATTAATTAACAATCTCACATCTGTCATGGGTTTCACTCAGCCAAACCACGTCTACGAGCATAGTATAGCAATAAAGGCAATACGTAGAAGTAACTCCCAAGGGTTTGAATATAACAGGGCAATAGGTTCTACCTCATCAACTACTTCCCAACCCACATGTTAATCACATCCTAACCATGCAGTATTTGAGGATTGGAACTAATGCATAAAAACTGGGTGATAAAGGGGTATGATCAAAGTGTTACTTGCCATGCTGATGATCCGCAAAACCTAGGGACTCGTAGTAGCACGCTTCGCACTATGGGTGTTCTATCGCAAACAAACAATAGCATACATAAGCAATAAAGCAAAGAAACACGGGTAAATCTCAAATAAGAAGATCTAACCAGAAATTTCAACTTAAGAACTCCGGTTTGCGAAAAGAATCAAATCAAACGGAGCAACGAAACTCAAACTGCGACAAAAACAAGATCCGTTTACTAGTATGGACTAAGATCAAATTTTACAGTAGCAAAAGCTTGTTCAAGTTGGTTAAAAGGAAAGAGGGTTTCGAGATGAAGATCTAGGTGCTTGAATCGCCTGATTCTGACAAACGAGCGAAAAGATAAACTAAAACGAAAATCGGATCAGAAATCACGATTGAAAATAATCATGGAAAAATCCGAGAAAAAGGAAAAGTGACGAACAGGCTAACGAACGAGCGTTCGTTGTCTGCAGCTAACGAGTGTACACGTTTGTTAGAACGAACTTACGGACGAACGTCTGCAAAGTAACTGAACCGAGAAAAACCGGTGAACCGATCTGTAAAAAAAAGAACTAGGGTTTCTAAAAAACAAATCGGTTTTCTAGAGAAAACCGGCGACAGCGGCTACCTCGTCGGATCCGGCGGGGCGCGCGGCTCCTGCGGGGTTGGGTGGCGTCGGCGGCGGCGCGGCAGGTGTCAGCGGCAATGGCAGGGGGCGAGCGGCGACGGCAGGGGGCGGGCGGCGGCGCGGCAAGTGGCGGCGGCGGCTGCTGCTGCGGCTACGGGCGGCGGGCGGGACGGGGTGGTGGCGGCGGGGTGGGGTGGCATATAAAGGGGGGGCGGGGCCGGCTTGGGGAAGGGGTAACCGGGGCGGCGGCGGACTCCCGGACTCCGGCGGAGTCCGGTGCGGGTACGGGCGCGTGAGGGAAGGCGGTGCGGCGCGGCGGGCCGGCCTGGCTCGGCTGGGCTTCGGCCCAGTCGGGCGCGGGAGTTTTTTTAAAAAAATTCGCCGGAACCAAATAAATTCTAGAAAATAAAATAAAAATCTAAAAATGCCAAAACAAATTTTCACCGTCTAAATAAAATATTTAGAACAAGATGAACATTTTCTTGGCCCTAAAATGCAATTTTGAAAAAAACGTGCAATTTTTCTAATTCAAATAAAATAGTAATAAACTCCGGATAAAATCAAATATTTGATTTTAATCTTTTCCCACCAATATTTCATTTATTTTGGAGAAGCCATATTATCTCCTCTCGTATATTTTAATATGAAATATTTTTGTCGGGTGGTAGGTGCGACAGATGCCAACGGGTGGCTTATCATTGTGGGAGCCAGTAAGACGTCGCCGGTGCCTGGAAGCGGGATGAGGCAAAGACATGCACGCCGACGAATCTTACCCAGCTTCAGGGCTCTCCGAGGAGATAACACCCCTACTGCTGCTCTGCGGGGTCTCCGCATGATCACTAGATGAACGAGTGGCTACAAGATGCTCCTTGAGCTGTTTGGCGAGAAGAAGAAGAAGGGCACGGCTAGCTCTCCTCTCCTCTCTATGTGGTGTCTAAAACTAGCTCAGATCAACCCTTTGCATGGGTGCCCCGGGGGGTTTATATAGGCCCACCCCCCGGGGGTACAATGGTAATCCGGCTGGGCGTGGGCCCCAGCCGTCTGTGTCTATGCCCGCCGGCTTCTGCGTCGGCTGCTGGGGCCCGCCGGCTCCTTGGTCGACAGGCAGGCCCCACTGTCAAGGGCATTGTCGGTGGCTGGTCACTGTTGCCTCAAACCTGGTGACGAGGGCTTCGCCGAGGTAAGCGTGGCTACATTGCCGCCGCCCGGCGGGCGATCGCTGTAGCCACGCCTCGTCTTGTCCCATTAATGGGGCGTCTCCTTCAAGGGAGGAAGCAAGCCGGCTGTGGGGAGCCGGCCCCGTCTTGGGCCGACTGGGGGAGGCCTGGCCGCCTTCTGGTGTTTCTCTGCCTGAAGGGGCCCACCGCCCGTGGGCCATGCTGACAGCCCGTCGTGGGTGGCATCAGGGTCAACATGGCAACAGTGTCGCGCCGGACGGGTCATGGCCACCCCGTACGGCGCACTGTGCCAGGCATGCTCCGGGATTCGGGGGTGGCAGGCTTTACTGTAGCCACGCCCCGTCACATCGCCGTTATGTGGATGCAGACTTCGAGGGTACGATCTTGACCGCTTTGTGGGAGTCGGCTTCTTGCGGCCGGCTTCTTGGAGCCGGCCTTCCCGCGGCTTTCTTCATGAGGGCTAAAGCCGGGCCGCCTTCCGATAGTCGGCCTGGGAGACAGCCGGCAAGGGGAAGGCGGCCCCACATCTTGGATTCTTGAGGGCCGGATCGGCTCGTAATTTTTTCAGAAGGGCCAGGGGGAGCCGGCTAGGCTACCCGTGGTCATTTACTCCGACAGTAGTCCCCGAAGCTGATCGAGCTTCGAGGCTGACAAAGGGACGAGAAGCTTGGTCAGCTTCCTATCCTGAGGAGCTGGCTTTGCTTATGCGCGCCGTCTTCGGAAAGCTCCGTTTCTTGTAGGCGGGAACGTGGGTCGGCCTACGAGCTGACCGCGCGCCATCCCGCGGGCTACGTGGCAAGGAAACCCTGCCAACGCACGCACGCGATGGGACGCCGCCGCAGGCCCGGGCCCGCCACTCCTAGGCCTCGGCCCGAGCGCGGGTCTTCTGCGGCCCACAACGGACCGTTGTCCTTCCCGCGGCGGTTTTATTATGCCATCAGGGCGCAATAATCGTGGGACGTGGGGGAGTGGGCGTAGTTGATCCAACGTTCCCCCACACCACGCCTCCTCGGCTCCGCCGCGCGGGTCTATAAGTAGGGGGAAGAGAGGGAGCGGCAGAGGCTCGCACGCTCTCCCTCGCTCCGCCCCTTCTCACCTTCCTTCTTCTTCCCTTCGCCGCCGCAGCGACCCATTGCCGCGCCGCTCCACCGTCGGACCCCTCGGTTCCTTTGGTCCTGCCGTAGCGGGGTCGTGCGTGTCTCCGCCGTCGCATCGCCTTGTTCCTCGCCGCGTTGCTCCCATGGCGTTGTCGAGCTCGTGCGATGGCTCCAACGTCCACGAGGACCACGTTGAGTTCCTCCGCCGGACGCGGCGTCTGCCGGGTGAGAACTACGTGCGGGTTCATCGTGCGCCGGCGAGGGAGATTTCGCCGGCACCGGAGGAGGGCGAGCGGGTAATCTTCCGCTCGCACTGCCTGCGCAGCTTCGGCCTCCCGGTGAGTGGATTCCTTCGCGCTTTTCTTAAATTTTACCACCTCCAGCCGCATCACCTCAAGCCCAATGCGGTGATGCTGCTGTCGGCTTTCGTCACCCTGTGCGAGGGCTTTCTTGGGGTTCTCCCCACTCTCGAGCTCTGGGGAGAATTCTTCCAGAGCAAGCTTAGCACCGTTGTCGCGGGCGTGCCCGCCCCCTGCGGAGCCTTCATTGCCATGAGGCGGACGGGCGAGAACAATCCGTTCCCTCCCATCCCGCTGACCCAGTCGGTGAAGCTCTGGCAGAAGTCCTATTTTTACATGAAAACGTCACCTAGCAAGGCGACTTCGTCAACCTGCTGGCTTACGTAGCCGGCCCGCCGGCTGGGAGGCAACCCTTGTGGAGCTACCGGGCCAGGTCGTTGTCTCAGGCTGGGAACGCAGCCGTCTCCCGGCTCCGGGTGATGATCGAGTCGGAGGGCCTGACCGGAGACGACCTGGTGGCCGCCTTCGTGGAGCGCCGAGTACTTCCACTCCAAGGCCGGCCTCACATGATTTGCCAGATGAGCGGCCGCTTCGACCCGTGCCGGCTGAGCACCAGGGAGATGCCTCATGCCGAGGTGTCTTACATGGTGAACTACATCTCCAACTGCAAGCTCGCCAAGGATTGGCGATACGGCAAGGGGCCGTATTCTCGCGCCAACCCTCCGCCTGCCGTAAGTTTTTCTTCTTTTCTTCCTTTTGTAGCTGGCCTCATGATGGCCAACTTCTGATCAATTGGTTTGCCCTCAGCAGAACCCTCTTCTTCCGCCGACGGCCGGGGCCGCAGGGGTAGAGCGCCAGCTCCTCCCCGACCGCACGGTGGACGACGTCGATGATCCGGACCTGGGAGCGGCCGCCATGGAAGATGCCATCATGGGGGAAGGCGGCGAGGCAGGAGGCGCGGTGCTCGGGGCCGGCCTCAAGGACTGGGCGGACGATGACGAGGTCGAAGCCACCCCGCACCGCCAGCGGGCGCTTGATCATCAAGGCGCGGGCCCGTCTGCCACGCCGGCTGCCCGTGGCGGCGTGCAGAAACGCCGGGCCGCGTCGACCTACTTCGGCAGCCGGCCGAAGAAATCCAAGGGTTCCACGGCGGCGACCAAGCGGGATGAGGCGGCCGTGAAGGCGGCCCACTTCCTCAAGGCGGTGAAACAGCCGCAGGCGATCTCGGCGTAAGTCATCAAACGTCTTGTATTTTTTTGTTGTCCTCTTCGATTGAGGCTCTTCTAAACCTCTCTTTGCTCGCCGGGCAGGGCACCGCTTTCCCTCGAGCGAGGTCCTGGCGGCTCCGTAGTCGGGCCGACTGGAGGGTCCTCAGGCTCCCGCCGCGTGGATCCCCGCGCCGACCTCATGGAGGCCACGGAGCGGAACGCACGGGAGGCGCGGGAGCAGCGGGAGGCAGCGGAGCGAAGGACCGCCCAGGCGGCGAAGGAGCAGGCCGACGCGGCAGCCAAGGCCCGGGCGGAGGCGGCAGCCGTGGAGACGGAGGCAGAGGCCTCGCACAACCAGCCTCCGCTGCTCGTCGTTCCCCTCCGCACCGTGGCCCCCGACATCCCCGTGCCCCCGTCGAAGGAGGTCGACCAAGGCCCGCCGGTGATGGAGAGGAGGAAGGACCACGTGGTCTTCGTGGAGGAGGCGCCGTAGATGCCGCCGACTGGAGCGGGCCAAAGCGGCCAACCAGCCACGGCGCCAGAGCAGCCGGCCGGGGGCGAGCCGGAGGCAGGGGCCGGCCTCGAGGTGCAGCCGGCATTTCGCCGGCGCGCAAGGGGAGCTACCTCCGCGCCGGAGCCGCACCGAGCTGCGGGCGCCAGCCAGACGGCGGAGGCCCTGGAGGCGGCCAGCACGTCCGAGTGGACGCCCAGCGGGGGGACGGCCGAGCAGAACACAGCGGCCCAGGAGGTCCAGAACCGTCTTGAAGCCCAGGCCGCTTCGCTGCAGCGATATACCGAAGAGTTCCTCACGACGCGGGCCGTCATCCGGGTGAGCCTTCTGGCCTTGGTTGTTTTGCTTTTTTGATTTCTTCCGTGGGGGCGTGTCAGCGCACCCACTAGGTGTAGTCCCCGAGTTCCGAGTCGGCTGCTGAGCAGGCGGCTTGGAACTTACTAGGTCCTGACAGCTATCTTATCCTCGCATCCTGTCTGATCTTCCAGGAATACCATAACCTCCGCGCTGCTGCCTTCAACTCCCAGGCTCAGGAGCTGGGCCGGAAAACCGAGGACCTGACCAACAACCGAAGTGCGTGCTTTGTCTCATTCATCTCCTGTGGGGGCGCGTCAGCGCACCCACTAGGTGTAGTCCCCGAGATTCGGGCCGACTGCTGAGCAGTCGGGTCGGATCTTCCCTGACGACTTCTTCCTTATTGATTTTTCCTTTGTCTTCATTCTTGCAGGAGCCAATGCCGACTTGAGGGGGCAGCTCAGCGGGGCCTAGGACGCCCTTCGCGCCAAGGAAGCCGAGTACAACGCCTTGGTCCTGGAGCGTGACCGCCTGGCCAAGAAGTTGGCCGACCAGGAGGAGAGCCACAAGGCGGCCCTGAAGAAGGCGCAGGACAGCGAGGACGCCCTCAGAGCTGAGTTCGAGACCGAAGCGGCGGGCTGGGCTAAGGCAAAACAAGCGTTGAGCGAGGGCTTCGGCCGGGTTGAGGATCTGATCGATGGTAAGCCGCCTTCCTCACTCCTTGCTTGCCCCTTGCCCCCTGATTTGTGTTCTGACTTGTGCTGCTTTTTGTTCTTTGTGCAGACTACTTCCCCGGCTACTCCGTCTTTGCCACCCAGACCATCGAGGGCCACCGCGAGACGCGCTGGCAGGCGGGGGCTGAAATCGCGCCGGACGCGAGCCGGACACTTGAGGAGCAACTCTTGGCGGTCCAAGCCCGGCTGCAGCCGGCTCACCGCATGCTCCGCCGCCTCCAGCGCGCCGGGGCGCAGGTTTTGTCCACCCTCTGGCCAGGCGAAGCGATTCCCTGCACCCCGAGTCGGACAGCCGACTGGCTGGAGGTTGCAGTTGGCCGCTTCGAGGCATGGAAGGCATCAGCGGCCCGGCTTAAAGCTGGGCGGGCGCTGGAGTTCGTCCGAGCTTGGTATCCCGGGCTGAACCTGGACCAGCTGCGCACCTGCCGGCTGGAGGCTGACGAGGAGATGGAGGAGGTGCGGTCGGCTATCGCACAGCGTGCCTCGACGATCGCCGAGTGCACTGACATCAGCGTCTTTGCTCCTGAGATAAATGACGACGGCGTTGCCCAGCCGGAGGAATGGTTCGGGCTGGACCCGGCAGCGGGTGAGGACTCGGCGGAGGAGATCGCTTCCAGCGATGAAGGTGAAGACGACGAAGGAGAGGAAGGTGAAGACGTCGAGCCGGCCGGTGAAGCGGCCAACCAGCCCCAGCCTGACCGTGCCTCCAGCAACCAGGCGCGTGCTAGCGCGCCCTCTGCGAGAGGTGGTGATCATGCCGAGGTTCGCCAGCCGGCCACTCCTCCAGCCAGCACTGCCGTCTCTACCGACCTGCCCGACTCGCCAGTCGCTCGCTTGGCTTAATCTGCCGTCCTTGCTTTTCCTGCTTGTTACTCTTTGAACACTTTTTATTAAACTTGCGCAGTTCCACCCACTGGGGGTGTATTCAAACTATGTTGAATGCTGGCCTTTCGAAGGCCTTTTGTGTAAATATGATCATGTGTGTGTTTGGCTTCCATTCGCGTATGCTTTTTATCTTTAGGTTGTTTCCTTTGCCGCCTTCCCCTGGCTGCTGCCTTCCCAATCGGCAGCTGCTCTGCAGCTTGTGGCTAGGGAAGAACTTGGCTGTATTTATATATTTTTTTTGGGGGGAAGGCAAGTACTCGAGCTTTCTTAGATTGAAGCGAGGTGAATGGAAGCCGGCTGGCCGGCTACTCTGGTAGTCAGTCGGTGGTGGGAGAAAAACCGGCTTTTGTTATATTGGTCCGTTAGTCCCTAGCCGTTTTTCATGTGGGCGTCCTTTCCTGCCTTTAACTCTTGCCAGCCGGACAGCCGGTTCTTCGAACCGCGACTTTTGGCAAGAGAAGGCTTGGGTGCCGGCACACTACTTGTCTGACCGCGGGTAGGACTTCTAATATAACTCAAGGCGGCCAGTCCCCGGGCCGACTAGTCGAACCCGGTGTCGGACGAAAAAAGTGAATGTAATGACATGATCATAAGCATGATACTCTTCATTTATAGATAAAAGATTGCAGTCCCCGAGCTCTCCTCGGGGGGCCTATTGTCTCGTACTTAGTACAAAAGTTAGTGTGATACATACTGCATTTCAAGTGTAAAATCTTCGGAGGAGGTTGGCGTTCCATGGTCGTTCCGACTCCTTGCCGGAGTCATCTCTCTTTCGTACCTTCGGCTTCTGTGCGTCGATCAGGTAGTAGGAGTCATTTCCTAGCGCTCTGCTGATGACAAAGGGGCCTTCCCAAGGGGCCGAGAGCTTGTGCTGGCCGGCTGTTCGCTGGATCAGCCAGAGCATGAGGTCGCCTTCTTGGAAAGATCTTGGTCTGACCTTCCGGCTGTGGTAGCAGCGCAAGCCCTGCTGGTAGATGGCGGGCCGGCTGAGGGCTAACAGTCAGCCTTCTTCCAGCAGGTCGACGCCGTCTTCTCGTGCTTCCTTGGCCTCCGCCTCTGTGTACATGGTTACCCGAGGCGAGTCGAACTCGATGTCAGTTGGGATGACCGCATCGGCACCATACACGAGGAAGAAAGGAGTGAAGCCGGTTGACTTGTTTGGGGTAGTGCGCAGACTCCAGAGGACGGCCGGCAGCTCATCGAGCCAACACCCGGCCGAACGTTCCAGTGGTACGACCAGTCGGGGCTTGATGCCGGAAAGGATGAGGCCGTTGGCTTGCTCGACTTGGCCGTTTGACTGCGGGTGGGCAACGGACGCTAAGTCCAATCGGATGCCCTGTGTTGCGCAGAAACATGCCAATGCTCCCTTGACGAAATTCGTGCCATTGTCGGTGATGATGCTGTGTGGCACGCCGTAGCGAGTTGTTATATCTGTGATGAATGTCACGGCAGTCGGCCCATTCAGCTTCTTGATTGGCTTTGCCTCAATCCATTTGGTGAATTTGTCCACGGCGACAAGCAGATGTGTCATGCCGCCACGCGTCGTCTTGAATGGGCCGACCATGTCCAGTCCCCAAACGGTGAAGGGCCAAGTGAGGGGAATGGTCTTGAGTGCCGAAGCCGTCATGTGTTGCTTGGAGCTGAAGACTTGGCACCCTTTGCAATGTTTAACTAACTCCTTGGCGTCATCCAAAGCAGTCGGCCAAAAGAACCCATGGCGGGAAGCTTTGGCGATGAGTGATCTTGAGGCCGCATGGTGGCCGCATTCTCCTTGGTGGATGTCTCTGAGGATTGCAATGCCCTTCTCTTGCTCGACGCATCGCTGGAAGACTCCAGTGACACTGCGCCTGACGAGCTCTCTGTTGACGATTGTGTATGCTCCGGCTCGGTGTTGCACTTATCTTGCCTCTGTTTTGTCAGCCGGCAGATCTTGGTTTATTAGGAAGTTGAGGATGGACTGAGCCCATGATGGAGCTGCGACTTCTTCTATTGCCAACACGGCTACTGTGACCAGGGCGGGCGGGCTGGGTGGTGAAATGCTGGAGTCGGCCGCCGCCTGTTGTGTTGGTGCAGTCCCCGGGCCGACTACCGCAGTCCCCGAGCTGCCTACTGACGTCCCCGGGCCGACTATCGATGTCCCCGGGTCACATGCTTGGTTCTTCGAGCCGGACCCGGCCGCGTCGGGGTCAGGCGGCATGAAGATGGAATCGGACTCTGGAGACGGCTTGATAGACGGCTTGAGGAGGCGTTGCAGAGAGACACCGGTTGGTATTGCCTGCCGAGTGGAGCCTATTCGAGCCAGGGTATCAGCTGGCTCATTGTCGGCCCGCGGTACGTGGAGGAACTCGTATCCTTCAAAGTACCCGCTGATCTACTGAACGAGGAAGCGGTAGTCGGCGGATGATTGCGTCCTTGGCGTCCCAGTCGCTGGATGATTGCTGGACTACCAAGTCCGAGTCGCCGTAAAATAGGATTCGGCGTATGCCGAGCTCTTTGGCAAGCTGGAGCCCGTGTATGAGCGCCTGGTACTCGGTCACGTTGTTGGAGGCGGCAAAGTGAATTTGCAACATGTATCTGAGCTTGTCGCCTTTGGGAGAGGTGAGGATGATGCCGGCTCCCAAGCCGGTGCGCATCTTGGACCCGTCGAAGTGCATGCGCCAATGATTGGAGTCGGGAGCTGGCGGTAGGTACTGGGTCTCGGCCCATTCGACGAGGAAGTCGGCCAATGCTTGGGACTTGATGGCGGTGCGAGGCTGGTAGAAGATCGTGCAGGGGGCCAGCTCGATGGCCCATTTTGCCACCCGGTCGGATGCATCCCGGCTGCCTATGATCTTGGCAACCGGGGCGGTGCATACGACCGTGATGGGGTGCTCTTGGAAGTAGGGCTTCAGCTTCTTGGCGGCGAAGTACACGCCATAGCACATCTTTTGGTAGTGCGGGTAGTTCTGCTTCGAGGTAGACAGCACCTCGCTCAAATAGTACACCGGCCTCTAGACCGGCTGGGCTCGGCCCTGTTCTGGGCGCTGGACTATGATGACGGTGCTGACCACCCGTCTGGTTGCAGCAATGTAGAGGAGCATGGGCTCTTTCTCAGTCGGGGCCGCCAGGACAGGCGGCGTGGCCAGCATCTTCTTTAGCTCGTGAAAAGCTTGGTCGGCTTGGTCGTTCCACTCGAAGTGAGTGGTCTTCTTCATGAGGCGGTAGAGGGGGAGAGCTTTCTCTCCGAGCCGGCTGATGAAGCGGTTCAGGGAGGCCAAGCACCCGGTGAACTTCTGGACGTCTCAAAGTTTGGTGGGAATCGCCATTCTCTCAACGGCCTTGATCTTTACTGGGTTGCATTCGATGCCGCGTTCGAAGACCAGGAAGCCTAGGAGCTGGTCGGCTGGCACTCCGAACACGCATTTCTCGGGGTTGAGCTTGATATGGAACCAGCGCAGGTTCTCAAATGTTTCCTTGAGGTCCTCCAGCAAGGTGTCGCGCTTCTCCGTCTTCACCACAATGTCGTCTACGTAGACGTGGGCATTTCTGCCGAGCTGCTTGAGGAGGCACTTCTGCATGCAACGCTGGAAAGTGGCACCGGCATTTCTTAAGCCGAATGTCATAGTCAGGTAGCAGAAAGCTTCGAATGGCGTGATGAAGGCAGTCTTCAGGCGGTCATCCGGATCTAGCTTTATCTGGTGGTATCCTGAGTAAGCGTCCAAGAAACTCAACAGCTCGCATCTGGCCGTGGAGTCTATCACTTGATCAATCCTTGGCAGGGCAAAGGGATCTTTGAGGCAGGCCTTGTTGAGGCTCGTGTAGTCTATGCACATGCGCCACTTGTTGTTCTTCTTTAGCACGAGGACCGGGTTGGCGAGCCACTCTGGAAAGAAAACCTCCATAATGAAGCCGGCTGCCAGAAGCCGGGCTATCTCCTCTCCCACAATCCTTCTTTTCTCCTCCGACAGTCGGCAGAGGGGTTGTTTGACTGGTTTTGCGCCTTCTCGGACGTGTAGCTTGTGCTCGGCGAATTCCTTCGGAACACCCGACATGTCCTTAGGGGACCATGCAAATATATCCTGATTCTCACGGAGGAAATCGGCGAGCTCGCCTTCCTATTTGCTGTTTAGGTTTGCCCGATGACGGCAAACCTTTCTGGGTGCTCGGGGTCAAGAGGTATCTTCTTCGTCTCCTTGGCCGGCTGGAAAGATCCTTGGGCATCACACTCCTTGGGATCGGGGGGCAGGGCCGGGTGTTTGCCGGCCATGGCCACGACTCGGTCCAACATCTTCTTTTCTTCGGCGATCACAAGGGACTCGGCCAGCCGGCTGCTGGCTGTAGCGCACTCGGAAGATTTCTTGTAATCGCCGGCTATGGTGATGATGCCCTTGGTGCTCGGCATCTTCATCTTGAGGTAAGCATAGTGGGGAACAGCCATGAACCTGGCCAAGGCAGGACGGCCAAGCAATGCATGGTAGGGGCTCTCTAGGTCCACCACTTCAAACCAGATCGCTTCTCGGCGGAAATGATCCTTGTCCCCAAAAAGAACATCAATCTTGATCTTGCCAATGGGGGCGCAGGACAGGCCAGGTACAATGCCATGGAACACAGTCCGAGTAGGCATGAGTTGCTTCGTCTTGACGTTCAGCTTCTCCAGGGTGTCACGGTACAGGATGTTGATGCTGCTCCCGCCGTCTATCAGCACGCGGGAGAAACGGGTGGCGCGTCTGTCTGTTGCAAGGGTGGCATCCAAAACCAACGCATATGAGCCGGGAGATGGCATCACCTCTGGGTGGTCGGCCCGGCTCCAGCTGATAGGCTTTTCTAACCAGTGCATGTGCTCGGCGGGGTTGGTAGCAACCACGTTGACTTCCTGGTGCTCTCGGCGTCTGCTATGCCGGCCTTCGGGCTGTTTTGTAAAGACGACATAGGCGGCATGCTCGTCGGGGAACTCATCTTGCACAGCTCCGACTGCTGGCCGAGCGGTCGGTAGCTGCGGAGCCAGAGGCGGCGGACCAGCCGGCGGAGGCGGCGCGAGCCCTTCGCCTTTGGAGATTCGGGTGAGCCAGTGGCACTTCCAGGTTGTGTGGTTGGACGGCTTCGCGCCGCTGTGGAACTTGCACGGGGCGTCGAGAGTTTGCTCGTAGGAGAAGGCTGGCTGCCAAGCCGGCCTGCCGCCCTTCTGCTTCTTGGGTGCGGGCCGCCCTTCGGGCTGCTTGTCCTCGACTGTGGCCACCTGCCGACTAGTGGAGAGCGGCACGGGGCCCTTGTGTTTGTGGTCGTTCTGGTACGGGCGTCGGCCGGAGTCCCCAGCCCGCGTCTTGGGCGCCGGGTTGATTACCTTCCCGGACGCGTCTACCCGGAGTTCGGTCTTCATTGAGGAGTCGGCGGTGGCGTACTTGTCCGCTATGACCAGAAGCTCGTCGAGGGTACTCGGCTCGTCGCAGAGGAGCTTGTGCTTGAGGAGGGTGCCTTCTCGGCATCCGACAGTGAAGTATTCTATGGCTTGCACCTCGTGCACCCCTTCGCAAGAGTTGCGGAGCTCGGCCCAATGCATGAGGTAGTCGCGAGTGGATTCGGCGGGGCCTTGTACGCACAAGGAGAGCTGTCTGGGCTTGGGAGCCTGCTTGTAGGTGCTGGTGAAGTTGCGGACGAAGGCCTCTGTGAAGTCTAGCCAGCTGTTGATGCAGTGGGGCCTGAGGCTATTGAGCCAGGTCCGCGCCGTGCCTTGCAGCATGAGGGGCACGTACTTCACGGCAACGCGCCTGTTGCCGTTTGCTATGCGAACCGCTGTGGAGTAGTCGATCAACCAATCTTCCGGCTTCACGCAGCCATTGTACTTGGGCGTGTCTCTTGGGAGCGAGAACCCTTTGGGGAAAGGCTCGTCGCGGATGCGGGGGCCGAAGCAAGGCGGGCCAACATCATCTTCTTCTTCTAGCGCCAGGGATCGCGCTAGGCGGTCGATCTGATGGCGGGCGTCGTTCTCGCCGACTCCTTCACAGACTCCTAGTCGGCCGCTGAGAGTCGGATGCGCGACAGGCGGTGGGGTGGGATATCTCTCCCCACGAGGCGGAGGCGGAGGCGGGTTGCCCCGCCGCTCCACGGCCCGGGGACGGCCTTCTGCGTCTCGCTCAATGGAGGTCCGGGTTCGGCTTCGGCTGGCAGCCGGCTCCTTCTCATGTCCCGCGTGGGTTTTACCCGCAGTAGGCGTCCGGGACGTCGCCCCGTGCTCTCGGCGCGGGGGAGGGCTTTCCGCGCGAGCGTCGGCTTCGTGCCGCTGTGCGGCTGCATCGATTAGTTGCTGGATGCGTCTGGTCATGTGGGGGAGTTCTTCGGCCCCCAGTCCGTCTAGCTCGTCTACAGCCGCCTGGGCGGCGCGCAGGTTCTTGAGTGGAGTGGCATAGACTGGGTGGTCGACTCCTAGCATGTCGGCGAGGACAGCGTCGCGCTGTCTGACAACGCCGGCTCGGCTTGGCCCGCCTGGGGGCGGCGTGCCAAAGGCGGCGTGGTCGGCTTCGCGCTGATGGGCCTCGGTGAGGCGTCTCATGGAAGCCAACTTCCGGACCTCCGCGAGGAGGGTGAGGCGGCGAGCCTCCAGTGCTTCGGCGTCGACATCAGCCGGGAGGGGGATGGACAAGTCGTGGACCGCTGCATGCGGGGCGTCGAGGGTGTTCTCGCCAGAAGTGCCGCCGTGGCCGATGACCATCACCTCGGTGGTGGCACCGTCGCAGCCATCGGCCCGGGGAAGCGGGTCGTTGTAGATCGCGACGTCGGTGGGGAAAGCGTCGAGCGAGGCCGTGTCGGAGTCGACAGGCATCGGATCGGTGGAGCCAACAGACTCCAAGTCCACAGCAAGCTCGCCGGAGACGTGGAGCTGGCCGAGGAGGTTGACGAGGCAGTCGGTGCCCGCGTCAGAGGCGGGCTCGTCGGAGATGAGGGTCTCGTCAAGGAGATCGGCGAGGCCGCTCGCCGTGCAGACGTTGGTGACGCCTAGCAGCGCGTCGTGGCAAGCGCCATCGGGCGTGCCGGGCTGGCTGCGCTCACTGGGGAGGAAGAGGGTTCCCGTCCAGAACAGGTCTCCGGACGACGGTGCACCTGGCCCCACGGTGGGCGCCAAATGACGGGTGGTAGGTGCGACATATGCCAACGGGTGGCTTATCATTGTGGGAGCCAGTAAGACGTCGCCGGTGCCTGGAAGCGGGATGAGGCAAAGACATGCACGCCGGCGAATCTTACCCAGCTTCAGGGCTCTCCGAGGAGATAACACCCCTACTGCTGCTCTGCGGGGTCTCCGCATGATGACTAGATGAACGAGTGGCTACAAGATGCTCCTTGAGCTGTTTGGCGAGAAGAAGAAGAAGGGCACGGCTAGCTCTCCTCTCCTCTCTATGTGGTGTCTAAAACTAGCTCAGATCAACCCTTTGCATGGGTGCCCCGGGGGGTTTATATAGGCCCACCCCCCGGGGGTACAATGGTAATCCGGATGGGTGTGGGCCCCAGTCGTCTGTGTCTACGCCCGCCGGCTTCTGCGTCAGCTGCCGAGGCCTGCCGGCTAGTGGGTCCCGCCGGCTGCCGGCTCCTTGGTCGACAGGCAGGCCCCACTATCAAGGGCCTTGTCGGTGGCTGGTCACTATTGCCTCAAACCTAGTGACGAGGGCTTCGCCGAGGTAAGCATGGCTACAGTGCCGCCGCCCGGCGGGCGATCGCTGTAGCCACGCCTCGTCTTGTCCCCTTAATGGGGTGTCTCCTTCGAGGGAGGAAGCAAGCCGGCTGTGGGGAGCCGGCCCCGTCTTGGGCCGACTAGGGGAGGCCTGGCCGCCTTCGGGTGTCTCTCTGCCTGAAGGGGCCCACCGCCCGTGGGCCGCGCTGACAGCCCGTCGTGGGTGGCATCAGGGTCAACATGGCAACAGTGCCGCGCCAGACGGGTCATGGCCACCCCGTACGGCGCACTGTGCCAGGCGTGCTCCGGGATTCGGGGGTGGCAGGCTTTACTGTAGCCACGCCCCATCACATCGCCGTTATGTGGATGCAGACTTCAAGGGTACGATCTTGACCGCTTTGTGGGAGTCGGCTTCTTGCGGCCGGCTTCTTAGAGCCGGCCCTCCCACAACTTTCTTCATGAGGGCTAAAGCCGGGCCGCCTTCCGATAGTCGGCCTGGGAGACAGCCGGCAAGGGGAAGGCGGCCCCACATCTTGGATTCTTGAGGGCCGGATCGGCTCGTAATTTTTTCAAAAGGGCCAGGGGGAGCCGGCTAGGCTACCCGTGGTCATTTACTCCGACAATTTTTGAAGAGAAAAATAATTAAAACCAAAATCCATGTTTTAATATTTGATAAATTTCAAATATGAAAATAGGGAAATCCCCAACTCTCTCCGAGGGTCCTTGAGTTGCTTAGGATTTCGAGGATCGCGGAACGAGATGCAACAAAATATGATATGCAATGAATGATCTATGTATAACATTCCAAATTGAAAATTTTGGATGTTACAAACCTATCCCCCTTAAGATGAATCTCGCCCTCGAGATTCGGGTTGGCTAGAGAATAGGTGTGGGTGTTCTTTGCGAAGATCATCCTCTCATTCCCAGGTGGCTTCGTCCTCGGTATGGTGGCTCCACTGAACTTTATAAAACTTGATAACCTTGTTGCGGGTGACTCGGCTGGCAAATTCAAGAATCCTGACGGGCTTCTCCTCATAGGTCAAATCACTATCCAACTGAATCGCCTCCAAGGGTACTGTATCTCTTAACGGTATACCGGCCATCTCAGCATGACACTTCTTCAGCTGTGAAACATGAAATACATCATGAACTCCTGAGAGTCCTTCAGGTAACTCCAACTTGTAGGCAACTTCTCCCATACGTTCCAAAATTCAATACGGTCCTACAAATCTTGGGGCTAACTTTCCCTTAACTCCAAAACGTTTCACTCCTCGCAGGGGTGACACTCGCAGATATGTTCTGTCTCCAATTTCATAGGTTATTTCCTTGCGTTTTGAATTTGCATAAATCTTCTGCCTGGACTGAGCTATCTTCAGTCTATCTCTGATCAACTTAACTTCCTCTTTAGACTCTTTGATCAAATCTGGTCCAAACAATTGTCGGTCTCCGACTTCATCCCACATCAATGGCGTTCTGCACCTTCGTCCGTACAGGGCTTTGAAGTGCCATCTTTAAACTGGCTTGGTAGCTATTGTTGTATGAGAACTCCACGTAGGGCAAATTGTCATCCCAACTAGATCCATAATCTAGCGCACAGGCCCTCAACATATCCTCCAGAATCTGGTTGACTCTCTCGGTCTGTCCATCTGTCTGTGGGTGGAATGCTGTACTGAACTCCAACCTTGTCCCCAAAGTTTGGTGCAGCTGATGCCAAAACTTTGAAGTAAACTGTGTCCATCTATCTGATACGATGGTCCTTGAAACTCCATGCAGACATACGATCCTAGTCATATATATCTTGGCCAACTTTGCACTTGTATAGGTGGTTTTCACTGGGATAAAGTGAGCTACTTTAGTCAAGCGATCAACTACTACCCATACAGAATCATATCCTGATTTGGTTCCAGATAATCCGGTGATAAAATACATGCCAAGTTTATCCCACTTCCATTCGGGTATCGGCATAGGCTATAACAATCCTGCTGGCTTTTGATGCTCAGCCTTCACTCTCTGACATACATCACATACGGCTACATACTCGGCAATATCCTTCTTCATACCAGTCCACCAGAAACATTCCTTCAAATCTAAATACATCTTGGTGTTTCCGGGGTGTATCAAGTATGGTGAGTCGTGAGCCTCATGAAGTATTAACTTCCTGATCTCTGTGTTATTGGGCACATAAACACGGTACTCAAACCATAAGGTGTCGTGCTCATCCTCACAAAAACCTTTGGCCTTTCCTTCGCTCATTCTCTCTTTTATCTCGACAACCTCTTTGCCATCCTTCTGAGCTTCTCGAATCTTTCCTAACAATGTAGACTGAACCTCCATTGTTGCAACAAAACCTCTAGGAACAATCTCCAATCGAAGTTCCCTGAGATCCTCTGCTAACTCCTTTGGCAATCCCGTGCTCACTAGGGTATTAGCATAACTCTTCCGGCTCAAGGCATCTGCTACGACATTGGCTTTGCCTGGATGATTGTGAAGCTTCATGTCATAATCCTTTATAAGCTCCAACCATCTCCTCTGCCTAAGGTTCAGCTCCTTCTGTGTGAAAATTTACTTCAAACTCTTATGATCCGTGTACACATCACAATGATTTCCAATAAGGTAATGTCTCCAGGTCTTCAACGCATGCACTACGGCAGCCAACTCCAAATCATGCATGGCATAATTTAACTCGTGCGGTTTCAGTTGTCTCGAGGCATACGAAACAACTCTTCCGTCCTACATAAGCACACTTCCAAGTCCTAGGCGAGAGGCGTCGCATTACACTTGAAACTCCTTGCGTATATCTGGCAGAATCAGCACTGGGGATGTAGTCAAACGTTTCTTTAACTCCTGAAAACTTGCTTCACATTCTTCTGTCCATTGAAATTGGGTGTCCTTCAATAACTCCGTCATTGGCTTCACAATTTTGGAAAAATTCTCAATGAATCTCCGATAGTATCCTGCGAGTCCAAGAAAAATGCGGATCTCACTAACTAAAGTGGGTGCCAACCATTCAGTGACTGACTGAACCTTGGTAGGATCTACTGCTACACCTTCTCCTGATATAACATGTCCAAGGAATCCAACTTCCTTCAGCCAAAACTCGCATTTGCTGAACTTGGCATACAACTAATGTTCCCTGAGTTTCTCGAGAACTAAACGCAAATGCTCTTCGTGCTCCTCCTCGTTCTTCGAATATACCATTATATCATCAATGAACACCACAATGAACTTATCCAAATATTCCACGAACACTTTGTTCATCATGCTCATGAAGTAGGCAGGGGCGTTAGTCAGTCCAAACGACATGACCGTATATTCATACAACCCGTACCGTGTGGTGAATGCTGTCTTTGGTATGTCCTTCTCTCGTATCTTCAGCTAGTGATATCCAGATTGCAGATCGATCTTTCAAAACACCTTAGCTCCTTACAGCTGGTCGACCAAATCATTGATCATTGGCAGTGGGTATTTGTTCTTGATCGTCACCTTATTTAACGCTCGATAATCAACAACCATTCTTAGAGACTTATCCTTCTTCTCGACCAAAAGAACTGGGGCTCCCCATGGTGATGAGCTCCGTCGAATGTAACCTTTCTCCAATAACTCCTTGATCTATTTCTTAATCTCCTCTAGATCGTTTGCGGGCATCCAGTATGGTCTCTTTGATATAGGCCCGGTGCCTGGCAATAACTCTATCAATAACTTGATGTCTTGATCCGATGGCATGCCTAGTAACTCCACTGGAAAAACATCCGAGTAATCCTTCACTACAGGCACTTCCTCCTGAACAACTCCCATGAGGGTATTTAATTGGCTACTTCTTGGCGCATGCCTAGATACATACTTGATCCTTTTTCCCTCAGGGGTGGTGAGACAAATTGACTTATTAACACAGTCAATGCTTCCTCCATACTTTGACATCCAGTCCATTCGTAATATCACATCCAATCCTTGTGACTCTAAGATTATTAGGTCAGACGGAAAAACATGGCTACCAATGGTTAAGGGTATCTGGTCGCACCATCGACTAGCCATATACTTTGCTCCAGGTGAACTCACTAACAGATGGGTCCTAAGGGTTTGGGTTGGTAGTTTAAACTTATCCATGATTTCCCTTGATATGTATGAATGCGATGCACCAGTATCAAAAAGAACAAGGGCGGTAAAAGACTTAACCAAAAACTTACCAATAACCGCGTCTGGCTGCTCTTCAACCTCCTCCACATTGACGTGGTTCACTTGTCCTTTGTTGAATGGATTGGGCTTCTTTCCAACGCTCCCATTGCCCTTTCCATTCTTTGCTTCAGGGCACTCCGTGGCATAGTGTCCAATCTTCCCGCACTTGAAACAAGTAGCGTGGCTTAGGTCTCTCTTCGCGGGTGTGGCTGGATTGGAGCGGTTCTGATTATTGCTTGCTCCATTCCCATTCCCATTCCCATTCCTTGGGCTAGTATGATTATGGCTACTTCCTCCATTATGGGTGTGGCCTCCATGGTTCTGAACAAGTCCTCTCGAGTTCGGGGTTAGGCGAGGCTTCTGCTGAGCTCCTAAATTATACCTTCCTTGTCCATACTTCCTCTTACGGCTCTCAATTTGCTGTTGGTTCCCTTCAATCATAAAAGCCTTATCTACCAACTCCTGATAGTTGTTGAATGTTGCCGCCATCAACTGCATGCTCATCTCATCATTCAGCCCTTCCATAAACTTCTCTTGCTTTGTGGCATCTGTGGCCACATCATCAGGGGCATAACGAGATAACTTGCTAAACTCATCCGCGTATTGAGCCACAGTACGGCTCCCCTGGCGTAAGTTGTGAAACTCATGCTTCTTCATACTCATAGCTCCAATTGAGACATGGGCTGTACGGAAAGCTTGCTGAAACTGATCCCATGTAACAGTGGCTATAGGGTAGGTGATAGTGTAATTCTCCCACCATGAGGCTGCTGGTCCATCCAACTGATGTGCGGCAAAACGCACCTTCTCAGCATCGGTACATCCTGCAGTGGTTAACTCCCTTCCAATCCTGCGGAGCCAATCATCTGCTACTATGGGCTTGGTGCTACTAGAAAACACTAGCGGCTGCAACCTCAGAAAACGGGCTAAGTTATCAACTGGTGGTGGCGGCGGTGGATTGTTGTTGTTGTTATTGTTGTTGCCTTGGTTCTGAACTAACAACTGCATCAGGGTATTCTGCTGCTGGATCAACTGAGTGAGCTCCGGTGGGAAGGTAAATCCGGGTTCATGTCTCGGAGGCATCTGATGGGTTTAGAGGGGAGAGATTAGAATAGAATGAGGTCTAATGAGAAAACACTACCCATATGCACATGAGACAAACACAAACATTTCACTCAATCAATCAAGCAAGGGCATACAATCGATCTAACTATCATTATAAAAGTGCTTAGACTATACTATTTACATGGTGGAATACTACTACTGATGTGGGGGTCTACTAAAAATATTCTTCGATGGAAGACTCCATGATGTCTGCTCCAGCTTCGTCTTCATAGTCATCATCGCTATTGCCGGGGTCCGAGTCGATGTCGTCGATGATAATGTAGTCGTCCGGGCGAATCTCCTTGGGTTCTTCGTCTTCTCCTCCTCGTGCGGGGTCTCCCATGAATACTCCTAGCTTCATTGTCAGGTCGGCATTCTTATCCACTAGTACGACGATTTCCTCCTCATAATCCTCGCGTGTAGCCTTGAGTTCTTCCTCCAGTTCCGTGATCCTTGTCATCGCCTTCTTCAGATCTATCATTCCTGCGCACATCTGGTTCTCCTAGTGTTAGGGATATTACTACTGGGCGTAAACCGGCCAGGAATAGCCGGATTAGCTTTATGAAGATTAGAAGCCCATGAAGATGTAAGAATGATGACGCTTTACGAAGGCCCAAGGCCCAGAGGCGAGTTAAGGCCTCTAGATGTAAACCAACTTAATTGTGTAACTTGCTTTGTAAGATAGAAGTGTAGAGACCGAACCGGACACGTTTATGATCCGGCTTCGGGACTCTGTAAACCGGCGGGCGTCAACCTGTGTATATAAAGGGATGACCCAGCAGCGGTTGAGAGACAGACAACAACTCGAGAGCCAGACAAAGCGGATTCGCTCCCTGGCCTTTGAAACCCTAGCAATACCAATCACAACTAGACGTAGGCTTTTACCTTCATTGAAGGGGCCGAACTAGTATAAACTCCCCGTGTCCCCTTGTCTGGTTTAAACCCTTTAAGCTAACCCGTTGCGATGGCTCCACGACTAAGTCCTTTCACAAGGACATCTGCCATGACAAACCCATGACAGTTGGCGCCCACCATGGGGCTATCGCACGATGGTTTCGAGTTCTTGAAGGGCAGCTTTGATGGACTCAAGGGATACGCTGTGGGCCGGATGGCGAAGAGTCGTCGCGGCAAGCTCTACATCGACAACACAGGATGGGGTCCCGCGGCCGATTCAATCGAATATGGGTACTGGGTCCCCTTTGGTATTCACGTCTTCATCGGCAAGATTGGTGAACCGGCCCCTAAGCCAGACATCTGCACCGACATCATCGAGACGACTCATCGTGCAAGCCCTTCGCCGGTTCAGCCCATGGCGAAGCATGTTTTCGTAGGCGTCATCCATGGAGCAGAATACGAGGACGGACCGGCGGTCGATGGAGAAACTGTTGTCTGTTCTGACGATAAATCTTCTGGAGAGACTGAATCGCTCTATCAGTTGCAGGATGGCCGGATTAGTGGAGGATCCGAGGGCAACAGTATTCCGGACTCCCCTGATCTGCCAAACCGGGCCACTATCTTCATGGTCGGTACACAGTCGGCGCCTCATTCGTCAGCTACCGCAGCAATACTCTCCGGTTCAACAACGGCCACGCCGGCAGGGGCAGGAAGCTCTGCGCCGCCTCCGGCTCAAGTCCTGCCTGACTTGTTTGACGCTTTGGCAACATTGATGGCCGCAGAGGTGGATGCAACAGCCCGGGATCAGCACAACACGGAGATTGCAAAGGTGAAGGATCAGATAGCTCAGGCTAAAGCGGACCTCGCGGCAGAGAACGCTAGGATGGCTACAGAACGGGCCGAGTTGGAAGCTCAGGCCTACCGGATTAGGCTGGATCAGAACGCTTCTAAAGAAGTCATGAGAAGAAGGTGCCGCTTGCATCTCCTGTCGGGTTATGAGCCATGAAATCTCTTCAATACGCTAGGAGAAGGAACTAGTAACCAGCCAATATTAAACCGGACGGAGGCACCAGGAACAGGAGCGCTGGTTCAGCCGTGCACGATGGACCCGCCTCGTCAGAATAACATTGTGCCACAATATGTTCCAACACCTCCCGGGCATTACTCCAACCCGTTGGACAACATTGTGGCCGCCGCTTCACGGTTAGCAGCCCTCCCAATCGACAGTGAGTCACCAGTTGCGGTTGAAGCACGACGGGCCAGAGATCTCCTTCAAACAACTCTAAATCAGCAGCAGGCATATTCGCACAGTCGTGGGAGGATTCGTTCCACCCCACGTCCAAGCCGGAGCTACAGCAGGCATGTTGAGGATGAACCGGCTGTGTCAAGCAGTGCACGTCGCCGTAACTCGCCGCGAGGACACAACCCGGCAGGGGGCGGTGCCAATGCGCGGGATGTGGTGGATCATAGTCGCGCACGTCGGGAGGCCGAGTTAGCGGCTCTGCACGGGGCCTGTCAACCTACTCTGGTTCGCCCCACCACTTCAGTCAAACCAGGGGTAGTATTCAGTTCCTTAGGGGTGACGTGCCTTACCCCCGCTTTGCGTAATGTGAGACTGCCCAAGGATTTCAAAGGACCTCGTAAGGTAACCAATTATACCGTTGATCTGCAACCAGAGGCGTGGGCTGAAAGCTACGAGTTGGCAATGGAGATGTTGGATGTGGATGAAGCAGTATGTGCTAAATACTTCACCATGATGTTGGAAGGAACAACTCGTACTTGGTTGAAAAGCTTACCAACTAACTCTGTCAGATCATGGGCCGAATTGAAGCACCGGTTTATCCAGAACTTCAAAGATACTTGTAAGCAGCCCATGTCAATTGTGGATCTGGCCGCTTGTGTCCAAGAGGAGGGGGAATCCACGACCCATTGGGTAAAGCGGGTCTCAGCAATTTTGCATTCATCGGATTGTATCAATGCAGATTTCGTAGTACTAACATTGGAGGGCAATTGCCGTTTTTTGCCGCTCAAACAGAAGTTAGGAAGGCTCAAACGTCACTGCAATGATATGTCGACGCTTATGGCCGCTTTGGTGAAATACGCCGATTCGGATACTACCAAAGACCCTGACTCAAAGGGGAAAGGGAAAAAGAACGACAACACCAAGGGGCAGCAGCATAATCCGGCCAGCCATGGCAACAATGATAACCGCAAGGCCGACAACAGTTTGGACTTTGTGGCTAACTCCAACACTCAGGAGAATGGTCAGCACCGTAAGGGTAAGCAGCCTCAGAGAGGCGGCAGTTGAGGCCCCAATTTGGAGCGCCCATTAAATCAACCCTGTCCAAAGCATGGATCCAAGGAGAAGCCAACATCGCATCTTTGGAAGGATTGCTACATCATGCGAGATTTTAAGAACTCCAATATGTTTCAGTATGACAATGGCCCGCCCGACGGTTCAGGAGGTGGTTTCCATGGGCCGGGTTATGGAGGTGGTAGTTCCGGTTTAGGATTTCAGGGTAATCAAACCGGATACAACAACAAGGGAATCAGGGCAACCAGGGAGGTTACAACCATCAGGGGAGCCAGCAGCAGCAACAACAGTCAGGTTATCAGAGCAATCCTAAGCAGTTAAATAGTGGGCAGTATCACGTATTCACCACTTGCTTGTGTAAGCGTGATTAGAAGCTTCACAAGAGGGCAGTAAACTCTGTTGAACCGGCGGTGCCTCAGTATTTGCGCTGGTCCGAGCAACCCATTTTGTGGAGTAGAGAGGATCACCCCCTCTGGGTTGATAATCCGGGTCATCTGGCTTTAGTGGTGGCCCCTCAAGTTGGGGGATACAAGTTCACTAAGGTACTCATGGACAGGGGAAGTAGTATCCATATTCTATATTATGATACCTTCCGCCGTATGGGATTGACAGATAAGAATCTTAAACCGTCAAATACCGTTTTTCACGGTGTGGTGCCTGGTAAGTCTGCATATCCAGTGGGCAAGATAGCCTTAGAGGTGGCTTTTGGAGATGATCATGATTCAAGATCGGAAACATTGGCCTTTGAGGTGGTGAAAATAAAAAGTCCGTATCATGCTTTGTTTGGGCGGCCGACTTACGCTAAGTTCATGGCAAGGCCGTGTTATGTTTATCTGCAGCTTAAAATGCCAGGTCATAAGGGGACCATGACAGTACATGGGAGCAAGAAGATCGCTTTGGAATGTGAGGAAGGTGATGCGGCTTATGCTGAGTCGGTTTGTGCCACAGAGGAGCTGAAGTTTTATAAAAACCAAGTTGATCCGGCAGACATGACTTCTTTGAAAAAGCCAACTACGGAACACGATCCAGCATTGAAGTTTAAATCGGCCACAAATACTATGATGGTTGACTTTGTTCCTGGCGATTCATCCAAACAGTTCAGTATCAGCGCTAACTTGGATCCCAAATAGGAAAGCGCGCTCATCGAGTTCATCCGTGAGAACCGGGACATCTTTGCATGGAAACCTTCTGACATGCCAGGTGTACCGAGGGAACTCGTTGAGCACACACTTAAGATTGATTGTAAGTTTAAACCGGTCCGGCAGTTTCTCCGCCGCTTCAATAAAGAAAGGCGTAAGGCTATCGGTGAAGAGGTAGCTTGGTTGTTGGCTGCAGGGTTTATCATGGAGGTCTTTCACCCAGAGTGGTTGGCTAATCCGGTGTTGGTTCTTAAGAAAAACGGCACTTGGTGTATGTGTGTAGATTACATAGACTTGAACAAAGCTTGTCCTGCAGACCCCTTTGCCCTCCCTCATATTGATCAGATCATTGATGCTATGGCGGGTTGTGACCGTTTGTGCTTTCTAGATGCTTACTCTGGTTATCATCAGATCAAAATGGCAGTTAAGGACCAGGAGAAGACAACTTTCATCACTCCCTTTGGAGCCTTCTGTTATGTCTCACAGCACTTCGGGCTTAAGAGTGCCCAGGCGACTTATCAACGCTGTGTTCAGAATTGTCTTCATAAGCAAATTGGGCGTAATGTTCATGCATATGTGGATGATATTGTGATAAAATCCAGAAAGGAGGAAACATTGATAGGTGATTTGAGAGAAACCTTTGACAATCTCCGGGTTTACAAGATGATGCTCAATCCGGAAAAGTGCATCTTTGGTGTCCCGGCAAGCAAACTCTTGGGATTTCTGGTATCGAACAGAGGTATTGAGGCTAATCCGGAAAAAATCTCAGCAATCACATCTTTGGCTAAACCAACGTGTATCAATGACGTTCAACGTTTGGCCGGCCGGATTGCGGCTTTGAGCCGGTTTATCAGTCGTCTTGGGGAGAAGGCTATTCCTTTATATCAGATGCTGAAGAAAACAGATGATTTTGTCTGGAGCGAGGCGGCTGATAAAACATTTGAGGATCTGAAGAGGCAGCTAGTTGAACCGCTTGTGCTTGCAGCCCCGATCGATAAAGAGCCGTTATTACTATATGTGGCTGCGAATGCTTGAGCTGTTAGCGTGGCTATTGTGGTGGAGCACAAGGAAGTTGGAAAGGAGTATCCGGTTCAACGGCCGGTTTATTATATCAGTGAAGTGCTCATTGAATCAAAGCAGAGGTATCCACATTGGCAGAAGCTGGTATATGGAGTGTTTATGGCAAGCCGGAAGCTTAAACATTATTTCCAGGGCCATCCTATCATAGTGGTCAGTTCAGCACCTTTGGGAGATATCATTCAAAACAGAGAAGCAACTAGCCGAATTGCCAAGTGGGCTATTGATCTTGGACCTCACGGGCTCAAATATATACCTTGCACAGCGATCAAATCGCAAGCACTCGTGGACTTCATCAATGATTGGATGGAATTGCAGGCACCAGAGGAGAAGACAGATAATACGTATTGGACTATTCACTTTGATGGATCCAGACAGTTGGAGGGCTCGGGGGCTGGAGTCATACTAACTTCCCCAAGAGGTGACAAGTTTTGTTATGTCCTCCATTTAATGTTCCCTTGTACTAACAATGCAGCTGAGTATGAGGCTTTGCTCCACGGTCTTCAGATGGCTAAGGAAATGAACTTAAGACAGGTCAAGTGCATTGGGGATTCAGATCTGGTGGCTCAATAGGTGTTTGGTACTTGGGATTCTAAAGACCCACTCATGGCTACATATCGGCGAGAGGTGGAGATAGTGGCTGGTCACTTCAAGGGTTATCAGGTGGACCATATAGACCGACGAAAGAACGAAGCGGCGGATGCTTTAAGTCGCCTTGGTTCTCAGCGTAAACCGGTTCCACCAAATATCTTTCTTGACGTGTTGCATAATCCGTCAGTCAAGGTACCAACAGAGGAAGAGTTGGCTATTCCTGATCCAGAGGCTCAATTGGTGGCGGCTTTGCATGTCATACCGGATTGGACAATCCCATATCTGGCTTACATGAACCAGGGCGAGTTACCGGACGATGAAACCTTGGCCCGACAGGTAATCCGGTGTTCCAAGTCCATGACCATAATCAACGGGGAGTTACATCGTTATAGCGTCTCAGGAGCAATTCAGCGTTGTGTCTCTCCTCAAGAGGGTTGTGAGATTTTGTGAGAAATCCATGAAGGGGATTGTGGTCACCATGCCGGTTCAAAGTCTTTGGTTGCTAAAGCTTTTTGCCACGGTTTTTACTGGTTAACAGCTCATGCTGATGCGGAGGATTTATTCAAGTGATGTGACGGTTGTCAAAAATTCGCACGCCATGCTCACATTTCGGCTCAGGAGTTGAGGATGATTCCAATAACTAGGCCGTTTGCAACTTGGGGGCTTGATATGGTTGGACCCTTCAAGCGATCCAAGGACAAAAAGACCCACTTGTTAGTGGCAGTTGATAAATTCACCAAATGGGTGGAAGCAGAGCCAGTCAGTAAGTGTGATGCGGCCACGACGGTTCAATTCATCAAAAAGGTGATATTCCGGTTTGGTTTCCACACAACATTATAACTGATAATGGTACTAATCTGTCCAAGGGAGAGATGGAGGAATTTTGCCAACGTGAGCACATCCGGCTTGATATAGCATCGGTGGCTCACCCCCAGTCTAATTGTCAAGCGGAGAGGGCAAATCAGGAAATTTTACGAGGTATCAAACCTCGGCTTATGGTTCCTTTGAAACGGACACCGGGTTGTTGGGTTGAGGAGTTACCTTTTGTATTATGGAGCATCAACACCACACCCAACAGGTCTACGGGTTACACACCTTTTTTCATGGTTTATGGAGCAGAGGCAGTTCTTCCTAGTGACATCCGTCACGACTCGCCCCGTGTGACAGCTTACGTTGAAACTGACAATGAGAAGGCACGTCAGGATTCCCTGGACCTGTTAGATGAAGAGCGTGATCTTGCAGCAGCACGTTCGGCGATTTATCAACAAGATCTCTGACGTTATCACATCCGCCAGGTTAAGACCAGAACCTTTCAAGAGGCGATTTGGTGCTACGGCTCATCCAGGATCAGACTGATATGCACAAGTTATCCCCACCTTGGGAAGGACCATTTGTGGTCAGCAAGAATCTGCACAATAGGTCATACTACCTCATTGATGTTCGAGAGCACAAAGACTCACGTAAATCGGAGGAGGAGACCAAGCGGCCGTGGAATATAGCTCTTCTTTGGCCTTACTATACTTGAGCCACAGGCTCTTCATATGTACATATTTATGACAATGTATATATTATATAATAAACCAGAGCCTCGAATAAAGTGGGGTCTCTGTTCTTTTTACATCATGTGTGTGCCTATAAGGGTTTCTGCTAACAAAGCAAAATTTTGTTAAACCGGTCTCTGCAGCCGCACGGATACAAAGGGATTTCACTAGGGGTCTTGGTTGTTATCACACCATAGCTACACCTCTTGGTAGGCGTTAAGCCACAAAGGAAATTATGTGAGGCCAAAGAGAGTGTTGCACAAAGCACAAACTCAAACATGGGCACTCACTGAGCACATCTCACAAAGTTACTTGGGGGCTCTTTGCGCAAAGTAACAAAGAGTTTGAAAGGACCCTTGTAATTGGCTATCAAGCCACGACTTGGAAGCCTGCTGTATTCACCTAAAACCCCGGGTTAACCTGCCTTCATCAAGTAGGCCACTCCTGTCCAGGTAATCCTGGTATGACCCGCCGAACGTTTGACAAGTCAATCTTCTACAGCCCCTGAACTTGTCAAAGTTAAAACGACAATTGGTTAATTGGAGGCCCATCTTAAAAGGCTTTGTTAAACGGTTTAACTCAGAGGCCTGGCAGCCCATGAAAAGCCTCGATTTGGAGCCTGGCAGCTCATAAAAAGCCTCGCATATTTCTTTTTTTAGTCCTATTTGCTAAGTTTTCTCCCTTTATTGAGGTTCATAATATGTTCTGATAAGCCGGTGTCCTTGGCCCGGGTTGACTTTCAACTACACGTTGTCAGTACATGATGAGTTACAAGCCGGCATTCCTTACCCCGGTCTGGTTTGACTAAATCGCCGGTGCTATAAAGAAAACCCGGTGGTTATTATGTCCCGGTACGGTTTATTATCATAATCCGGCAAAATAAGGACAGAGTTATCAACACTCCGGATTAGTGTTGACACCTTTACCATACAAGCAGTTGGTCAACCAACGAGGTATGTTGCACATATTACTTTTTATACAAAAACTTTGATTATTCATCTAAGTATTGTATATTTGTTGGGCATCATAACCCGTCCAGTGGTAAACCACTAGGATACTTTCAAGTTCTTGTATCTAGGAACACAACTCATCATGGGCTATGCATAAATAGATCCCAAAAACTGTAACAAATTTTCACGAAGTGTCACAAAACATGCTTGATGGCATGACAGATAAAGGAGTTTTTGCTATCCTATTACAAGAAGCTTCAAAGCGGCTACAAGTGCATAATTGTTTTTTGGCATTGGCATACAATATCTGGTAAACCGGCTGCCGGTTTAAGACTCTTCGTCTGGACGGTTTGACGGTTGAGGGTTAGTTGGTGCGATCACTTCTTCTTCATCCCTCCCCAGACGCTGGAAATCAACCGTCGACCAATCGACTCCAGTTAAAGCTTGAAACACGGCCTCTTCATGGATAAGGCTGGAGGGGTTAATATCAGGAGCAAAGGTATGCTTACGGATTGGAGGCACAAGTTCTTCGACTTCATGGATTTCGGCAGGCTGTCTCTTCCCTTCAGCGTCATAAGCCGGTTGGAAATGAGACAAGTCTATGTCCTCTGCCAGTTTGTTGGCTATTGGCCGCATTTCTTTGGTTAGCCTTCGGAGGTCATCATTGTCGAAGTTTGAACCGTCCTCCTTTACACCTGGATATCCTTTAATGATGTCCTCCGCTTCAAGATCTGGAATCCATGCCTTGGCTCGGATTAGTGCGGTTAATGCGCCTGCTCTTGCAGCTGCCTTCTTCAGTTCGGTAATCCGGGCTGGTAACATGGCCAGCTTCTCAAGAGTTTCCTTTATCCGCGATGGTGCCGGTTTATTGTAAGCCGCAGAGCAAATAGCCCGCTGGGACCCAGAGTACAACTGTTCAATCCAGGTATACGCCGCTTTAAGCTTCATCCGCATATCTGTGCCCAGATGAGCAATACGAGTGCCTATTATGGTTTAAAATCAGCGTTCTGGTCAATGATAAGGTTCCATGAATTGGACAAACTGCATAAGGAGATACTTACCAAAGACAGCGGAAGTCATGGCGTTGATTTGCCGTTTCAAACCAGCTAGTTCATCTACAACTGGTTTCAAGGCTGCTTCGGCATCCTCGGCTCTTTTGGTTAAACCGGTTTTCTCGGTTTCCCAGTCAGCACGATCTTTGTTAAAAGACTCTTTCAGCTTTTCCATCGCTGCCAGGGCTTTGGTCAGTTCCTCTTTGGCTTTCGCAGCTTCTGCTTGTTGGGACTTCACGTTCTCTTGCAAATCAGTGGTCCGGGCATCTCTATTGCTTAGTTCGGCCTACAACAGCGAAAAAATGTCAAACAACAGGATATATATTTTCTAAGTACAAAGCGTATAACAAGTTATGCACTTCGTACTTGGGGGCTAATGCCTATTTGCTCTGATTCACTACATCTTTTATAAAGTCTCCAGAACAATGCAAGCATTATCCTTGACACTTGGGGGCTAATGTACATCATGTTCAAAACGGACGCATGGATTAAAACCTGGATTACCTTGCAAAGCTAAACCGGCCTTTGGGGGCTACGCTGAGGAAAGCTATATCATTACATTGGTAAAGTATCGGCCTTGGTTTTCACTAAGGAACTAACATTTCGAGAGTCAGTGGGAGAGACTTAAAGTGTTACAAAGACCCGGTTTACGATGAACATCACAAAACGGCCCTTGGGGGCTACTTGGGCTAGCATTTCAACTTTGGAATCAAGAAGTAAAGGGAGATGAAAATACCTCATAGTTTTCCTTCATTAAATTCACCAAACCGGTTTCATAATCACGATTTGAGTGCAGACGGTTTAAGAAACCGGAGTGAAGCTCTTCAGCGTTGAGATGGGCAAACTTGATAAGTCAGTACTCCATTTGCTCTTTTCCCTATCAGCACGCTCTTCTTTGGCACTATGTTGGGCCAAGATTACGAGATGGCCAGGAGAGCTGTGGCCCATGCCAGTAACGATAACATCATCTCCTTGGCCTTCAGTGGTTTTTGCGGGTGATGATGCAGTTTCAGTATCTCTCATCGGACTAGCCCGGTTTGGAGCTGCCGGTTCAGTGTCAGGCACAACAGGATCAGCTTCTGGTGGTTCATCAGTATTCCGATCTTGAAGGGGCCGTTCATCAGAGGCGGCTTTAGGATGAGGACCCTTCGGTTCACGAGTTTGGTCCGGTTTACCTCTTTGCTCTTCTTCAAAAACTGCCTGGTCTTCTGACGGATTGTTGACCCGAGCTTTCTTGCTGGGTCTGGCTTTGGCTCTGCAAATAAATTAAAAGAGGGTTAGCATCATATTCAAGATTTGTAACGCATTGGAAGAAAAGGTTTGAAAACTTACCCACCACAGTTTCTAGAGGAGGGAGTTGGGTTGCTGTCGACTCGCCAGAGGATGAGGGAGGTGTCAGCTGATAATTTGAATCGGACGGATTAAGAGGTTGTCTGAAATAACCTGCCTTGGGATAAGAATTGTCAGAAGTGGAAGAGACCCTAGACCGGCGCTTCCGAACCGGGGTATCAGGTAAACCGGCCGAAGTGACATGTTGGCCACTGTGCCGGATTGTCCAGCGAGCTTCATGCTACTGTGTCTTCAAAATAAATGTTGGGTCCAAGTAAGCAAGAGGATGAGAAAATCTTACTTTCCGGACTGCTTGACGGGTTCTTTGTGTTGGCATAGAGTCTGAACCGGAGGAAAGGGTAATTACCTTTACATCATCAGCTTGGCTGCCTTCTACGTCCTCCTGATAAACATCATTGTTAATGAGGTGCATGAAAAGGGAGCCAAGTGAGTCAAGTTCTACCTCAACTTCCGGATCATCAGCATCTTCATCAAGTTCCATGTTGATCCGGTCAGCCGTTTTCTGCTTTGAGGTCCGCTTGACGACTTTGGTTTTGGGACGGGATGGTTTGACCGCTTTATCCCCGGTTGGCTTTCCCTCTTTATCTACAGATTTCCGTTTCCAGAAGGGATCATCACCCGATTCATACATAAACAGAAGAAGGATTACAAGTTTAACAAGTTAAAGATATCAAAGATGAAAAGGAAGTATAGTGCTTACAGCAGTCGGTTTGTTCTTAGTATAGAAGGGGTTCAAGCCAGTTTGACGACAGACTAATTCCGATTCATTTAAAATTTTCCTTACGCCTTCAGTGACCTCTTCATCGGTCACCTGAATGTTGATATGGCGTTGAGGGTCTTCAACATCACCGGTGTACTCACACATTAAACCGGGGCGGCAGCTTAGCGGCAAGACGCTCCAAGATATCCAACAGCGCGAAATCAACGCCTGTTAAACCGTTGGCCATAAAGGCCTGGAGCTTGGAGAGTTGAGGGGCATATTTGGCCCATTCTGCAGAACTTAAGCGTTGCGGCATTGGATGGGTGTTGGAAAGCCGGTGATCACGATAGCCTGGAAGGGGATTTTCATCTTCAGGAGAAGTATCTCTGCAGTAAAACCAAGTCTGGTTCCATTCCTTAGGGTGGTTGTGCAGTTTGGTATGAGGGAATTCAACTTCCTTCCGCTTTTGAATTGAGACACCACCAAGTTCAGTATTGGGGCCATTTACAAACTCTGTACGCCGGTTCAGATGAAAAAAGTCCCGGAATAGCTCAGCAGTGGGCTCTTCTTGCAAGTACGCTTCACAGAAAACTTGGAAGTTGCATATATTGGACACCGAGTTGGGTCCAATATCTTGAGGATGGAGATGGAAACTGGCAAGAACATCTCGGAAAAACTTTGACCCTGGCGGTTTGAAGCCACGACCTATGTGGTCGACAAAGATCACTACCTCACCCTGCCTCGGGGTAGGAAGATTCTCTGTTCCTGGAACTCGCCACCAGATCTCCGTCTTCTTTGGCAAGGTGCCGATACTAACCATTTCGTTCAATTGAACTTCGGTGATCCGGGAGAGGGCCCAGTTGCAAGCGGCAAACTGTTTGGCCATTGTGAAATGAAAAACCAAAAAGGAAATGCCGGTTTATGAGTCATTCATGGAGGAGCGCAAGATGCAATGGAATAAACATATACCGGTATGTGAAATTGCGTAAACCGGAGACTAATATAATAGTGAATGACAAGGTCATATGAAGGGCATACATGTGTTGTTAAACCGGACTATTACCATCAACGTGTAGAAGGTTTGCCGGTTTACTAGGGGACTAATGGTATGAGATAGATTGTTTTTACAAAGGTAAACCTCCTAGATGGTAAAGAGGATACAGATCTAAGGCGAAGAGGGTTAAGTAAGGTAAAAACAGGTTTCATAGGATCACAGGGGCATTTTGGATCTACCACAAGTTAGGAAAAGAAAAAGACTTAGACCTAAAAGGAAAAAAGGTTGGTCCCGAAACAGTTCATAAAGGACTAGATCAGTTTTTTTGCACATAAGGGTTTGTGGTGGTAACAGAAGATTAGCCATGGCATGGGATACGTCAAGTGTGAAGTGTCCATCTATAGACTAAGGAGGAACGGGGAAGAACAGCACCGAAGCCCCGATGAACTTCAAAGAACTGCGAAGAACAAGGAAACCCTAATGGATCTAGAAAGGAAGGAGGAAAGGACTTACTGTGGCCGCGGAAGCAGCGGAGGTGTGCTGCGGAACTCTGGTACGAACAGGTTGATGCAGCGGCCAACGGTGAGGCAGAGGCGAGGCTTGACGATGGCGGTGGCGCTCAGGTGCGGAGACGTCGCGAGGAAGAAGAAGGGATGAAGGGGTAACGGAAAGAAAAGAAAGGGGTCCTCTGCCCCTATTTATAAGGCGAAGAGATAAAATGGCAAGTGCAGGAATCGAGGAGCTCAAAAATGGATAATTAACAATGGTGTCTCCTCGATGACTGGATACACATTAATGAAGGTAATCCTCAGCTTCAACGAATAGATGACGTCAGGGCGGTTTGTTATGGTCCTGGAACATGACGTCACGGCGGTTCACAAGATCAAAGTGAAAATGCAAAGGAGGAATTTTTCTAAGTGATGAAGATTGACATGAACCAGTTCAAACCAATCTGGGGCCTAATGTTAGGGATATTACTACTGGACATAAACCGGCCAGGAATAGCTGGATTAGCTTTATGAAGATTAGAAGCCCATGAAGATGTAAGAATGATGATGCTTTACGAAGGCCCAAGGCCCATAGGCGAGTTAAGGCCTGTAGATGTAAACCAACTTAATTGTGTAACTTGCTTTGTAAGATAGGAAGTGTAGAGACCGAACCGGACATGTTTATGATCCGGCTTCGGGACTCTGTAAACCGGCGGGTGTCAACCTGTGTATATAAAGGGACGACCCGGCAGCGGTTGAGAGACAGACAACAACTCGAGAGCCAGACAAAGCGGATTCACTCCCTGGCCTTCGAAACCCTAGCAATACCAATCACAACTAGACATAGGATTTTACCTTCATCGAAGGGGCCGAACTAGTATAAACTCCCCATGTCCCCTTGTCCGGTTTAACCCCTTTAAGCTAACACGTTGCGATGGCTCCACGACTAAGTCCTTTCACAAGGACATCTGCCGTGACAAACCCACGACATCTGGCGACGAATGTGTTGGTTTAACTCCTGTATGAAAGCTGCAATAGATCTATCCTTCCTGGTACTGATCATTTTCCATTGCTTGTCTCGGCGCCCACAAATCTGATAGATAGTATCCTTAAGCTCCTTGTGATAAACTTCTCCAATGCGTCCCATGGTGATGTGAGATGCCATACTCTTTCCTAGACTCCAGGTTGGTGCATCGAAGGAAAACTCTGTGGGCTTAGTGACTGGCGTGAATGTCCTTCCTGGAACTTGAACTTGAATCATCCATCGCTCCTCTTTTGGTAAAGTGGCGTTGTAAGTCCCGGTTGAAGCTTGGTATTCCAATGTTCAAGTACCTAGTGACTTCCTTCAAGTGTCGTCCAAAAGGTGCTTCTTCATCCAGTTGTGCAAACTTGTTCCTTGCATCTGCCATCCTAAAGAGTAGAAAATGGAGAGGAGTCAGAAATGAGAAGAGAATAGTGATCTAGGGCTTTAGCTTAGTGGTCGTGTCCTACACTTAGTGTGTGCTCTGATACCATCTTGTAGTGACCTGACCTCAAACGGTCAAGTCTTTGTGCTTCAGTGTCATCACTGGATCGGTAATGCTGACACACACAGTACTCGAGAATTTATAACAGAGTAGCAATCACACACTTATTACATCGAATGTCTCAAAAGAGAACTCATTACAATAAATATGGCTTAAGGCCATCTAATACGATAACAATGGAAGGCTTGGAAGATAAAGTGAGTCCATCAACTCCAACGGCATAGCTGAGCTGCACGGCAATGACCTAACGAACCTTACTCCTCGTCGAAAAAGTCTGCAACATAATACGTTGTAGCCCGAAAACGGGTCAGCACATGGAATATGCTGGCAAAGTTACAAAGTAGAGCAAGAATAGAATAATGCTATCACTACATGCATATTTGGCTGGTGGAAAGCTCTATGGTTACGGTTTTTGCGAAAAGCCAATTTTTTCCTACAACAAAGGAATAGATTTTATTTGACTATCATGGTAGTTGAAACATCATTGAGAAGGTTCCTCCAACTCAATCCCAATTAAAGTAATTAACAACCCAACAATATTATTTTAGAGTGATGAGATACTTATGATACTCCAGGTACTAGATACTCAAGATGTCCATAACCGGGGACATGGCTAACAATGATTAGTTTATACACTCTGCAGAGGTTTACGCACTTTCCCCCACAAGACCCGATCTCCTCCATTGGATTTCTTGCACTACATGGTGTTTGAGAAATGGATGACCGAGACACAGTCTTTCAGAAGCATTAACCCCTTACTCCGGGCAGACCATACCAACCTACATCCCTCTACCTGTTGATCCACCTCTTCGGGAGCTTCACGCAACTTATTCAACTATGCTAGAGCCCATAATAGCTTGTGGCTGCACACTGAAGTTTCTAGCATAAAAATATCTCAGCTCCCTTTGAGCCTGGGTGGCGGACCATAGGATTATGACACGGGTACTCCGGGATATCCTAGGACAGCACTGGATTCCCCAGGTGCCCAACAAACAATCCACCCAGATGTGTATTCAAGTTGCCACCTTAAGTTGAACAATTAATTAACAATATCACATATGTCATGGATTTCACTCACCCAAACCACGTCTACGAGCATAGCATACCAATAAAGGCAATACATAGAAGTAACTCCCAAGGGTTTGAATATAACAGGGTAATAGGTTCTACCTCATCAACTACTTCCCAACCCACAAGTTAATCACATCCTAACCATGCAATGTTTGAGGATTGGAACTAATGCATAAAAACTGGGTGATAAAGGGGTATGATCAAAGTGTTACTTGCCTTGCTGATGATCCGCAAAACCTAGGGACTCGTAGTAGCACGCTTCGCACTCCGGGTGTTCTATCACAAACAAATAATAGCATACATAAGCAATCAAGAAAAGAAACACAAGTAAATCTCAAATAAGAAGTCTAACCAGAAAGTTCAACTTAAGAACTCCGGTTTGCGAAAAGAATCAAATCAAACGGAGCAACGAAACTCAAACTACGAAAGAAACAAGATTAGTTTACTAGTCTGGACTAAGATCAAATTTTACGGTAGCAAAAGCGTGTTCAAGTTGGTTAAACGGAAAGAGGGTTTCGAGACGAAGATCTAGGCGCTTGAATCGCCTAATTCCGACAAACGAGCAAAAAGATAAACTAAAATGAAAATCGGTTCAGAAATCGCGATTGAAAATAATCGCAGAAAAATTCGAGAAAAAGGAAAACTGACGAACAGGCTGACGAACAAGCGTTCGTTGTCTGCGGTTAACGAGTGAACACGTTCGTTAGAAAGAACGTACGGACGAACGTCCGCAAAGTAACTGAACCAAGAAAAACTGGCGAACCAATCTGTAAAAAATAAACGAACTAGGGTTTCTTAAAAACCGGATCAGTTTTCTAAAGAAAACCGGCGGCGGCGGCTACCTCGTCGGATCTGACGGGGCGCGGGGCTCCGGCGGGGCTGGGTGGCGTCGGCGGCGATGGTGGAGGGCAGCGGCGACGACGGCCGGCGGCGGGCGGCGGCGCGGCAAGCGGCGGCGGCGGTTGTTGCTGCTGCAGCTGCGGGCGGCGGGCGGGACGGGGTGGTGGCGGCGGGGTGGGCGGCATATAAAGGGGGGCGGGGCCGGCTTGGGGAAGGGGTAACCGGGGCGGCGGCGGACTCCCGGACTCCGGCGGAGTCCGGTGTGGGTACGGGGGCGCGAGGGAAGGCGGCGTGGCGCGGCGGGCCGACCTGGCTCGGCTGGGCTTCGGCCTAGTCGGGCGCATGAGTTTTTTTTAAATAATTTCGCCGGAACCAAATAAATCCTAGAAAATAAAATAAAAAACTAAAAATGGCAAAACAAATTTTCACCGTCTAAATAAAATATTTAGAACAAGATGAACATTTTCTTGGCCCTAAATGCAACTTTGAAAAAAACTTGCAATTTTTCTAATTCAAATAAAATAGCAATAAACTCCACATAAAATCAAATATTTGATTTTAATCTTTTCCCACCAATATTTCATTTCTTTTGGAGAAGTCATATTATCTCCTCTCGTATATTTTAATATGAAATATTTTCGAAGAGAAAAATAATTAAAACCAAAATCCTCGTTTCTATATTTGATAAAACTCAAATATGAAAACAGGGAAATCCCAACTCTCTCCGAGGGTCCTTGAGTTGCTTAGGATTTGGAGGATCGCGGAACGAGATGCAACAAAATATGATATGCAATGAATGATCTATGTATAACATTCCAAATTGAAAATTTGGGATGTTACATTATGTGATATGGGTGCTAGTGCAAGTACAATACCTCATTCCTTATATAAATAAATTGTGCATGATATTGCACCTGCTGGGATAGAGGAAATTGATGTTACAATTAAGCTTGCCAATAGAGACACTATTTCACCAGTTGGGATTGTTAGGGATGTTGAAGTCTTGTGTGGGAAAGTTAAATATCCTGCTGATTTTCTTGTTCTTGGCTCCCCACAAGATGACTTTTGTCCCATTATATTTGGTAGACCCTTCTTGAATACTGTTAATGCTAAGATATATTGCAATAAGGATGTTGTTACTATTGGTTTAGGGGATATGTCTCATGAGTTTAATTTTGCTAAATTTCGTAGACAACCCCATGATAAAGAATTGCCTAGTAAGGATGAAATTATTGGTCTTACTTCTATTTCTGTGCCTCCTAATGATCCTTTAGAACAGTATTTGCTAGACCATGAGAATGATATGTTTATGAATGAAAGAAGGGAAATAGATGAAGTATTCTTTAAACAGGGACCTATTTTGAAACACAACTTGCCTATTGAAATTCTAGGGGATCCTCCTCCACCCAAGGGTGATCTCGTGTTTGAGCTTAAACATTTACCTGATACTCTTAAATATGCTTATCTTGATGAGAAATAGATATATCCTGTTATTATTAGTGCTACCTTTAAGAGCATGAAGAAAAGAAATTATTGAAAACTCTGAAGAAGCACTGTGCTGCTATTGGATATACTCTTGATAATCTTAAGGGCATTAGTCCCACTCTATGCCAGCACAAAATAAAATTGGAGAAATACGCGAAACCGGTTGTTGATCACCAACGACGGTTAAAGCCTAAGATGAAAGAAGTGGTAAGAAAAGAAATACTAAAACTTCTGGAGGCAGGTACACTTTATCCCGTTGCTGATAGTCAGTGGGTAAGTCCTGTCCATTGTGTCCCTAAGAAGGGAGTATTACTGTTGTTCCTAATGATAAAGATGAATTGATCCCACAAAGAATTGTTACAGGTTATAGAATGGTAATTGATTTACGCAAATTAAATAAAGCTACTAAAAAGGATCATTACCCATTACCTTTTATTGATCAAATGCTAGAAAGATTATCCAAATATACACATTTTTTCTTTCTAGATGGTTATTCTGATTTCTCTCAAATACATGTGTCAAAAGAGGATCAAGAAAAGACAACTTTTACTTGCCCTTTTGGTACCTTTGCTTATAGACGTATGCCTTTTGGTTTATGCAATGCACCTGCTACCTTTCAAAGATGTATGACTGCTATATTCTCTGACTTTTGTGAAAAGATTGTTGAGGTTTTCATGGATGATTTCTCCATATATGGAACTTCTTTTGATGATTGCTTAAGCAACCTTGATCGAGTTTTGCAGAGATGTGTAGAAACTAATCTTGTCTTGAATTGGGAGAAGTGCCACTTTATGGTTAATGAAGGTATTGCCTTGGGGCATAAAATTTCTGAAAGAGGTATTGAAGTTGATAAAGCTAAGGTTGATGCTATTGAAAAGATGCCATGTCCTAAGGACATTAAAGGTATAAGAAGTTTCCTTGGTCATGCCAGTTTTTATAGGAGGTTCATTAAGGACTTCTCTAAAATTTCTAGGCTCTGACTAATCTCTTACAAAAAGATGTTCCATTTGTCTTTGATGATGATTGTGTAGAAGCATTTGAAATACTTAAGAAAGCTTTGATTTTTGCACCTATTGTTCAACCTCCTGATTGGAATTTACCACTTGAAATTATGTGTGATGCTAGTGATTATGTTGTAGGGGTTGTTCTAGTACAAAGAGTTGATAAGAAATTAAATGTTATCCAATATGCTAGTAAAACTCTAGACAGTGCTCAGAGAAATTATGCTACTACTGAAAAAGAATTTTTAGCAGTTGTATTTGCATGTGATAAATTCAGACCTTATATAGTTGATTCTAAAGTAACTGTTCACACTGATCATGCTGCTATTAAATATCTTATGGAAAAGAAAGATGCTAAACGTAGACTTATTAGATGGGTTCTCTTTCTACAAGAATTTTATTTGCATATTATTGATAGAAGGGGAGCTGAGAACCCCGTTGCAGACAACTTGTCTAGGTTAGAGAATGTTCTTGATGACCCACTACCTATTGATGATAGCTTTCCTGATGAACAATTAGTTGTCATAAATGCCTCTCGTACTGCTCCATGGTATGCTGATTATGCTAATTATATTGTTGCTAAGTTTATACCACCTAGTTTCACATACCAGCAAAAGAAAAAGTTCTTCTATGATTTAAGACATTACTTTTCGGATGACCCACACCTTTATAAAGAAGGAGTAGATGGTGTCTGTCGGTGTCAAAACCGGCAGATCTCGGGTAGGGGGTCCCGAACTGTGCGTCTAGGCCGGATGGTAACAGGAGGCAAGGGACACGAAGTTTTACCCAGGTTCGGGCCCTCTTGATGGAGGTAAAACCCTACGTCCTGCTTGATTAATATTGATGATATGGGTGTTACAAGAGTAGATCTACCACGAGATCAGAGAGGCTAGAAGCCTAGAAGCTAGCCTATGGTATAATTGTATGTTGTGATTGTTGTCCTACGGACTAAAACCCTTCGGTTTATATAGACACCGGAGAGGGTTAGGGTTACACAAGGTCGGTTACAAAGGAGGAGATATCCATATACGTATTTCCTAGCTTGCCTTCCACGCCAAGTAGAGTCCCATCCGGACACGAGACGAAGTCTTCAATCTTGTATCTTCATAGTCTAACAGTCCGGCCAACGGAGATAGTCCGGCTGTCCGGAGACCCCCTAATCCAGGACTCCCACAGTAGCCCCTGAACCAGGCTTCAATGACGACGAGTCCGGCACGCAGTATTGTCTTCGGCATTGCAAGGCGGGTTCCTTCTCTGAATACATGACAAAAGAAGTTGAATACGAGGATAGTGTCCGACCCTGCAAAATAAGTTCCACATCCCACCATAGAGAGAATAGCGTTTTCGCAGATCTAATTTGCTGGCTTGTTTTGGCAGCATGACGTTACGTCACGGCCCGGTGATTATTCGAACCGTTTCTTTTAATCAGCTCCACACATAACGCGAGGCGGTTTCGTGACACGTCTTGCCGAAGCGGAGATCGTGTTCCCCCAATTATGGGATTCTCATTAATGCGGTCGTGGGTAACCCAACCGTGTCTAGGACTCCTAGATTATAGGTAAGTCCTAAACGGCTACAGAGAGGACGCTTGATATTCACCCTCTTTATAAAGGGACGAGGTTTTTGCTTTTTCTCTCTCGTGCTCAATCGAACCCTTCCTCCGCCTCGAGTTCTAACACCCAAAGCCCAGGTTAGGTGCTCCGGATCTTCAACCATGTCCGGATCCAGCCTTCAAGGCCGATGTAACATCCCAAAATTATAAATTTTGGAATGTTATAATAATTAAAATATATGATTGTTGATTGATTGTTGAGTGATTGATTGAGTGAAATTTATTAGAATTTCAAACTTTTGAAGTTTTGTTGAGAGGGAATAAAAAGGACTTTCCAAAAAAATTGTTTGAAAATATTTGAATTTGGGAATATTTCAAACTTCATGCCACTCAATGATCCTCATGATTTCTTCAATGAAAGAGAGTGGGAAGTAAAGAAAAAATTCATTTTGAAGTTGTCATTTAATTTATTTATTTTAACTCAAAGTGGCATTTGAGTTTTATTCAAAAACTTTTCTGACAAAGAACACTTGAACAAAAGTGTTGAGAGGGAGTAACATGACACCCCAAAAATTTTGGAATAAATTTTCCATAGAGTTTTGAAAGTCATTTTGATTTTTGTTTGAATTTAAAAAAAATGACTTTTCAAAAAGTATTTTATTTTCCCCTGGAAAATATCCCATTAAATTGATTTTTCTGATCATTTTGATATATAATACTCCTATATTTTGTTTTCATTTTATTTTCTAAAATGATTTTTCTTCGCGGGTTATTCAAAAAAAAGGGAAGGTATTGTTTTGGGCCAAATCCGGCCCGATCCGAACCGAATCATCTCCTTCCTCCAGACAAGATACTCACGATCTACAACCACCGCCGGAGCATCGTCGGAATCGCGGGATTCGCGAAATCCCTCGCCCCCTCCTCCAAGACGACCTCCTCCCCCTATAAATAGCCACATCGCGCATCCATTACCACACCTAGTCCCTTCTCTCCTCGCCCCACGTTGCCGAGCCGCCCCGCCGGAGTTCGCCGGAGCCGCCGCCGCCATTTGCTCCGCCCCACTCACCGCCTGCCCTCCCCGCCACCCACCACCGCCACCAGCTGCTCCGCCCCACTCTTCCACCCCCGACCGTCCCTTCCCCGATGCCAGAGGGCCACCGGAGGACGTCGCCGGAGCTCCACTAGGACCCCATCACCGGAACTGCTACAGTAAATCCCGACCTACTATTTTTTTTCGTTCTGTTTTTAAAACAGAATAGTTTCAATCTTGTAAAATCCATAGTTAATTATCTACGAGGTATTTTTGAGTGATTCCAACTGCCTTGGATCACAATTTTTATGAAATTTCTGTTAGTTCAATTTTATTTCACATTTGAGCAGTTTAAATTTGTGTTTGTATGAATTTTCTCAAATCACTAGATTTGAGCTATTTTGAGTTAGGAATATTATTTTTGACCGATTCTTTTTGCTACTGGTTACTTATTAGACTAGCTACGCAGTAGTGTTTAGTTTGCATGTTAGTGAGTTAGTTAGATTAGCTTTTTATTGTAAACAGTACTGTTTACTCTGTTTTTAGTACTGTTTTTAGTTTAATTATTATTAATTAGTTTTAATTAGTTTCTTTTGCTAGTTTTCGCTAGTGTGTCATATATTCTATTGGTTAACAGTAGATAATTTCTAGGATTTATTAGACTTAGTATTTTTGAGGTTCTAGGTGTTTTTTGTTGTATGACTAGTTGCTAGCAATAGGAATAGTGTTAGAGGTTCTAGGTACTGTTAGAATTTTATTATAGGAAAAATACTTTATGTTACATAGCGAATAATTATTTTTACCTTGTGTTAAGTATTTTTTGTTTTAGGATTTTTACTTGTTGTTAGGTAGAGTTGTTGTGGTGTAGATTAGCCCTATAAGTTTATTTGAGTGATTTGGAGTTTTCTTTGGTTTTTACCTTCGATCCTATTTCGATTTCGTTGTTATTTTGGTTGTTATGATTGAGTGCTAGAATGATTGCTTATGTGAATACTATGCTTGCTTTTATAGATTTCATCGGAGAGTGACGACTAGTTTATCAAGTTTTTAAGAGCGATAATATCTTCACCAACTGGCCAGGCAAGTTCACTTTGACCATGTTTTCCATACCTATGTTTATTTGCATGTAGTATCACCCTTTTAACAGTCTCTCCAGTAGTGTTATTGAATCTTGTAATTGAGTAGAATGCATGAGGTAGGAACCATCTCCCTGTTACCAAACCCGGGACGTTATATATTTTTAATGCTACGCTATAGTAGACGGGTTTTGGTATGAATGCATGAGAGTGGTGTGAAGAAGGAGGACTCTACGTCAATGGTGACAACTTCATGATGGCACCGGCAAGGAATGCATCTTCAGGACTCCTCAAGATTTTTGAGACTCGAGACAAGAATTCAATACACACTACTGGGTGAAGGACGGTTGACGGGCACCCTGGAGAAACCAGTGGTTGGCCGGGGTGCATGGAGAAGCGCCATGACATCTTGCGAAAAGCTTCACCCAGGCTCAAAGAGACGGAAGAATACTTCATGCCCGGAAGCTTACCTGTGCAACCGCAAGTCACTATGGGCTCTGGCTTGGTTGACCTTAGTGGTGCCTTTGGCTGGGACGGTGCTAGTAGATGTAGAACTATGGTAGGATTGGATGAGCACCGGACAGTGGTCAGAGGAACTCTTCGGAAGACCATGTTTCGGTCATCTTGTTCTCAAACACCCTGAAGTGCGAGAACACAAAAGAGGGATCGAATCTTGCGGGTAAAGTGTACAAACCTCTGCAGAGGGTTAAAACCTAATCGATTAGCCATGTCCCCGGTTACGGACAATTTGAGCCTCTGGACTTGGATCTATCTCGGAACTCTCAACACCGGACTGATAACTTAATTGTGGGCAACTTATGATGATTTGGGCTATGAGACATCGGTTGGCGGAACCATGTCCTGACAGAAAACTCCATAGTACAGACTCCTGATATTCCTTTGTTGTAGGGAAAATAAAACCAGGTTTTACGCAAAAACATCAGACACAGAGCCACAAAGCCATATTGCATATAGAATAGTTTTATCATCTGCTTTCCTCATATTGTGATCTTGCCGGTACATTCAATGTACTGACCTACACGGCTGCAATGTCTCATGTTGCAGATATGTTCCTTATGACGAGTAAGAGTACGGTACAGGGTTACGGTCTACACTCAACCTGCCGATGGCGTTGATGGGACTCCACACCTGATTGTTTGTTTCCGCTGAGACTTATGAGGTATATATCCGTTTTACGTTATTTATACATGTGATTGCACTTTGATATATACATTGATGTACTGTGTGTGCCAGCATACCGATCCAGGGATGGCACAGATACACAGAGGCTTGACCGTCTGAGGTCGGGTCGCTACAGCCGATGGATGCCCTCCTCCGTTACGGAAGAGGACATTAAGAAGTTGAGGAAGGCCAAATACCTGACTGCCAAGGTTTCGCATCGGCTACCTGCTCGAGGGAAGGTCGCCCCTACTCCCGAACCCAACGAGAATGTTGTGTTCATCTCCCACTTCCTACGAGGTATAGGCCTCACTCTGGATCCTTTCGTCAGGGGTTTGATGTTCTATTACGGGCTAGATTTTCATGATCTAGCTCCGGACTCCTTTCTCCACATCTCGATGTTTATTGTCGTGTGTGAGGCCTTCCTCCGTGTTACCCCTCACTTCGGCATGTGGCTCAAGACCTTTGAAGTAAAGCCGAAGATGATCGAGGGGCAACAGGCAGCGTGCGGAGGTGCATCAATATGCAAGATGGCAGGAGCTCCATGGCTGGAAGGTTCCTTTTCAGAGGTGTACGAATTATGGCAACGGGAGTGGTTCTACGTCACGGCTCCCCGAAGTGCCAAGTGGGCAGATGCCCCCGCTTTCCGCTCGGGCCCCCCACCACAACTGATGTCATGGGTTAGCAGAGGCCTGAGCTGGGGTCCGGCCAAGGACGTGCCTATATTGCAAAGCCGCATTCGAGATCTCTTCGAGGGAGATTTTAATTTGGCTGTGGTAATACAAGTTATGTTGGTTCGTCAAGTCCCGCCTTGCAGACGCCGGCCCCTTCGCTTGTGGGAGTTCAACCCAGAGGGACCGCGTGCCATTCAAAGTTTCCTCGGCCTGACGCACGAGGAGATGTACAAGTCATTCTTCAGATCTCAAGTGGAGTGTCCGGATATTACCGAGGACGTGGGCCTGAGCAGTAACCGCGCCGCCGAACAAGTAAGAAATCCTCTGGCCGAACACACTGTCTTTTATTCGAAGTTGTTTCTAAGAGTTTCGCTTTTTGACCAGGACTGGCTAACGAAGGCGAAGATGATTCAGTGTTTGGCCCCCCTCCTTGAGGGTTTGGAAAATCCGTATTGGAAAAGATGCTCGAGGTCGCACCTTGCCCGGAGCCCTCTAAGGAAGATACCGGGGGGGATAATACGGGCGGACGCAGGCCTCCGTCGCTGCTCGTTCCAACCGAGGGAATGAGCATCTCCATGAAGGAGGACAACCGGGGGAGGAAAAGGACTGCTTCCAAGGATCCGGAAGCCGAAGCCTCCAAACGGGAGAAGAGATCTCCCACAGAAGGTCCCGCCTTGGGGGGTGCTCCTGCCGCACACAGTCCTCGGGGGGATCTGCCCTCCAACGAGTCGTAAGTGATCCCAAAATACTTTAAGGTATGATATCTTTCTTCTGAGAAAATAACCACCGCATATATCTTGTAGTTCGGGCCTTAGCCCCTCTCAGATGAGCTCGTCTTCGGGGGATCTTCTTCCAGAGATGATGGAGAGCGAAACGCCTCCCCCGGACTCCTCCGCTCCAGAAGCGGGCGACCCCGAAGTGTCGTCACGGAGGGCCTCTCCGAATCCGATGAGGCCAGAAGATAATCCCATAGACCCCCGAAGTCCCCAGCGTCCGGCTCCCGAGGAGAGCAGACAAAAGAGTCCGGCACCGTCCGGTGTGCGGTCGGACGTTCTAAGGGAGTTGGTGGGGCGAGCGGCCATCTCAGAAGAACACCGTGTGCTGATGGGTACGGTGATGGAGAGAATCTCGTCCGCCGAAAGCGAATTACATGAAGCCTTTATGAGTCTACTGACAGGCTTTGAGGTACGTAAGATAATATGTGATAGTATTGCACGTGTTAGGTGTGCCCTGTATAGATAGTATCCCCTGAGACTGTGGTTGCCATCCAGAACTGCGGTGAACAGAGGATCAAATTCTCAGGCAATAACCAGACTGCCCTTATGTGCAGGTGGTGGAGGCTCCAGTGGCTAGCCGGACTAGTGAGTTTGCCAAATTAAAACGGCAACTGAATGCGGCAGACGCCGACCTCGAGCTTGTTAACAAGAGGCTTGACGAGGCACGGGGTAAGTGTTATTATCTGGTGAACACCATATAGTAAGAGCAGCATAATGCCAGTATCTTTAATATGTTGTGACTGCAGATGGAGCTGCCTCCGTGGAAGCCTTGCGGGCAGAACTTGCCCGAGCCAAGGAACAAGCGAGGATTAGTAATGCCACTGCTTTGAAGGCGGCCGAAGAGTTGAAGGCCGAGAAGGCCGCACATTGCGAGAGCCAAGAGAAGATGGCCAAGATGGCCGTGGAATTAAAAGACACTGCCGACCGTTGCCGGGTCCTTGAAAAGGAAAATCGAGCAAAGGCAGCGGACCTTGAGAAGGCCACGACGGCGGAGAAGGACACCCGTTCTGCTATGAGAGCGAAGAAGGAGGAGCTGCGGGAAGCCGGGGATATTGCGGCTGGGAAACCCTTGATGTTACGGAGGAAGTTTGGAGATCCACGGTATGCCCCTCTGGATCGGCTGTGGAGTTCGGCAGATGCGTATATGAATTTGGCGGTGAGTGCTGCCGATGCTACCAAGTACTTCCAAGGTCAGACAGATCGTGAAGTGGACAAGCTGTTCTGGTCGCAATTCAACGTTCCAGAGCGTCCGCTTTCATTGACTGACCAGCTAGCCGAATGGGCCGAACTGAATCGGTTTTCCGGACTCGCCATGAGGGCTGTTGTGGATCAGCTGTGGCCGGAGAAGCAAAAGCCGGATAGCTATTTCAGCTTAGTTCAGTAGTTCCTTGGTGCGGTGCCGCGCATTAATGCGATGAAGAGGTCGGCGTGCATAGAAGGCTCGCGGATGGCCCTTGCCCGTGTTAAAACATACTGGGCGGAGATGGACGCTTCCGTAGTCGCGGCGCAGGGTTCGGCCATAGGCAGAGTGGCAGCCGAGCATTATTTCGAGGAGGTTCTCGAGGGTGCTCATTTGATAGAGGCCTAGTGCTCGAAGAATGTTATGTTTGAGTGATATGTATTCAAATTGTAAACACAATGCTTTTATGAAGTTTTTATAAGGCTATGCTTATACTTTTGCCTGAAAGTAGTATGATACCTCTTGTGCGGCCGTTTATGTATACATGTGTATAACCTGAAAGATTGCAGCCGTCGGCTTCAACCCCCACGCATATAATGCGGAGGTGCTCGCAAAAAACGCATGTTCACACTTAACCCAATGTCTTGGTCCTAATAAGGAGGTGATAGCGCAGCGAGCGAGGCAACCGGACTATAATGTTTTAACACTTTCACTTAGCCATAGGAGTTTGACAGTGGGGCTACTAGATAGCCCCTGGTGGCTCCACACTCTCCCGATCGCGGGGTGCGTGCATGCCTGGCCGGAAAACGGCCCTTTGTTAAGGCGGAGGAATTCTAACATTCCGATAGGTCATCAAGTGGTTGACCAGTCTCACGCTATATCATGACAGTCAGTTTTCGGCTTTCTCTACTGAGGTGATCGTCCGGATGAACCAGGGCACAATCACAGTAGTTCTCCTGGTGCTACCTTAGCCGGTAAAGCGGAACGTAAGGCACCAAAACACAGGAGCCGGGCAAACCCAACATTTGACCAAAGACAATGATTCGGAGCTGATGCATATAAGGCCAAACTCGCAACGCCGAACACTCCCTAAGGTATTCGGTCTTTATGGTATAAACCGGGCCGAAATAGTGCCGCTTGTAAGAAGCCCCTTGTGTCCAGGTACGTGCATTATTCTGATGTGGCCACATGCCAAGACATCAGCATCCTTCTCAACTGTGTTGAGAATTCGGTGGATGTGTATCAACGGGAGACAGTAAAAAAGGTTTACGTAGGGTCTTAATCTAAAAAGAATCTTTGGAGCGGGTCCCTGCTGCACGTCTACGCCTGTGTCTCCGTTGTGCCGTATCCTGGACGGGTGTAGCACGATGATTATCTGTAAAAGAGAGGAGCTTAGGTGAAAAAGCTGTCGTGCAAAAAGATAGTTTTTTAAAAGAAACCATGTATAATTCAAGGTGAGTAAGAATTGCCACTTGTCTGCGCACGTTGAGCCCCTTGTATTTGTAAGAGGGGTGTGATCATTGATCCGATATAAATTGCATATAGCTGCACCGGACTCGTCCAACCGTGTCCGAGGTCGTGAAGACATGCTAAGTGCTTTAGTTGGTGAGGCCGTTTTTAGTGTGCGGCTGCCACGCTCTTCGGCACGGAAAGATCAATTAATACTTCCGTTCACTGTAATGATGCCACGTGGACCGGGCATCTTGAGTGTGAGGGAAGCGTAGTGTGGTATTGCATTAAAGTGAGTGAAAGCTTCGCGTCCGAGTAGTGCTTGATAGCTACTTTGGAATGGACCGATGTGGAAGGTTAAGTGTTCGCTGAGGAAGTTATCAGGGAAGCCGAATATAACTTTTAGTAGCAGGGAGCCCGTGCAATGAGCCCCTGGGCCTGGCGTTACTCCTTTAAAGGTAATATTGCTGTGGCAAATTTTTGTTGGGTCTATCCCCATTTTGCGGATTGTATCCTGGTATATCAGGTTTAGACTGCTGCCACCGTCCATCAAGACTCGTGTGAAGTGCTATCCGTCAATTATTGGGTCTAATACCAGGGCAGCCCATCCTGCACGCCGGATACTTGCTGAGTAGTCACGATGGTCGAAAGTGATTGATTGAGACGACCAGTGGCAGGACTCTGCGGTGATAGGCCTTCGGGCGTATTTTCCTGGGAGTGCTGTTTTGTTTCTTCCATTGATCACGTGTAACACGTTTACTATTTTGACTTCTAGTGGAAATTTCTTTTGTTCCCCAGTGTCTTCCTGGAGAGGCTCATCCTCATCTTCGCTTGGTGTATCCTCCCCCTTGTGTACGGTGTTGAGCTTGCCGGATTGCTTGAAGACCCAACATTCTCTGTGGGTATGATTGGCTGGTTTGCCAGGGGTGCTATGGACCTGACATATTTGGTCCAGAATTTTATTTAGGCTGGACAGTTCATCTCTGGCGCCTTTATAGGGCGGCTTTTGCTGACCTGGCCGAGAGCTTTTGAATCCGGCGTTTACTGCCGTGCTCTTCGTGCTGTCTCCTTTATTCCGGCGTTTGTTATTGTTGCACCGTGATTTCCCGTTTTCATCTCTAACTTCAGATGTACTGGGGTCGCTGGTGCTGCATCGGGCTAGCTAGCTGTCCTCACCCGCGCAAAAGCGGGTCATGAGTCTTGTTAATGCTGCCATTGTTCTCGGTTTTTCTTGGCCGAGGTGTCGGGCAAGCCATTCGTCACGGACGTTGTGCTTAAAATCTGCCAAGGCTTCGGAGTCCGGACAGTCGACAATTTGGTTCTTTTTAGTAAGAAACCTGTTCCAAAGCTTTTGGGCTGACTCTCCGGGCTGTTGAGCTATAAGACTCAAATCATCCGCGTCCGGAGGTCGGACATAAGTCCCTTGAAAGTTTGCCCGAAAAGCGTCTTCGAGCTCTGCCCAGCTTCCAATGGAGTTTTCGGGGAGGCCTTTAAGCCAGTGACGGGCTGGCCCTTTGAGTTTGAGTGGTAAGTACTTGATGGCGTGGAGATCATCTCCTCGAGCCATATGGATATGGAGGATATAGTCCTCGATCCAGACCCCAGGGTCTGTTGTTCCGTCGTATGCCTCTATGTTTACAGGTTTGAATCCCTCTGGAAATTCATGATCCAGCACTTCGTCGGTGAAACATAGGGGGTGTGCGGCACCCCTGTATCTGGGTGTACCGCGCTGTTCGGATGTCTGTTGTGTTATATCGTATGCTGGGGCGCGCTTGCGTGGTCCATAGATGGATCTGGTTGCGCTATCCTTTTGGTGCAAGCCCTCGTGTGGATCGCGTATTGTCTTGTGAGTGGCATTGTTTGCCGCTCTATGTTGGCCGTGAGGTCGTCTATTCGGCCAGGTGGCTGTTTTGATTTTTGGTTGTGAGGGGTCCGAGGCCTCCTCATCGAATTCAGGTAGCAACTTCCGCTTTGGGTAGCTCTTGGTGGGGCAATTGTCGTCGTACTTCGCTGCTGTGTTGAGTACTTTACTCCATCTGATTTGGAGTGTGTCCTGCGCAGCCTTGAGCCTTTGCTTCTGCTTTTTCAGACTCCTCGCAGTGGCAACAAGCCTTTGATGGGCATTCTGCTGCTTCGGGTGCCTGTCCGGCGTTGTGTCGTCCAGACTATTATCTTTGACAGAATTGGTTTGTTCGGTTTGATTTTCCGTATTGTCGTGGTCCGGCAGTGGTTCGCCCTGCTCCAACGTTGGGTCTGTGTGATCGTTATTTCTAGCGAGGCAGGATTTGGGGCGGCGCTTGCGCCGCCACTTTGACTGCTTCTCGAGGGAACAAGCCTTCGGTGCGTCCTTCCATTCCTCGTCGTCGTCTTCTTTTGGTGTGTCCACCATGTATACGTCATATGATGAAGTGGACGTCCCGCGCCCTGTGGGCGGTGGTTCCTCTTTGCCTCCCGCATCGTTTTCCATACCGTCGATGTCTGCGGAGTCGAAGTCGAGCATGTCGGTTGAGTCATCAACAGTGGCTATTAAGTGGGTGGTGGGTGGGCGTCGAATTTCTTCGTCGTCCGCATCTCGATCCTGTTGGCCATAATCCGGCCAGGGCTCTCCTGACAAAGAGAGAGACCTTAGTGAATTCAGAATGTCGCCGAAGGGCGAGTGCTGAAAGATATCCACGGCGGTGAATTCCATGATCGGCGCCCAATCGGATTCGATTGGCAGGGGCACGGGTGGTTCGGGGTCCGGAAGAGAGTCCGGCATCTTGGAGTCAAGGGCTGTGCAGAGGATTATGCTGGTGTTTGGCTCGATCGCCGTCGAGACTGCAGCCCCTGAGGCGGTGTCTAGCCACCCGTCCTCGATTGGCGCAGTTGGCTCCGAGCTAAGGGTTGGAGCTGATGCGGGCACGGCCTCTGGGGTACCGTCCGGTGGCAGAGCTAGGTCATACCCATCGCGACAGTGCGGCGCGCCCGGCTGTGGCTCGAATCCATCAAAGATCAAGTCCCCACGGATGTTGGCAGTGTAATTCAAACTTCCAAATCTGACCTGATGGCCAGTGGCGTAGCTTTCAATCTGCTCCAGATGGCCAAGCGAATTAGCCCGAAGTGCAAAGCCGCCGAATGCGAAGATCTGTCCAGGGAGAAAATTCTCACCCTGGACCGCATCGCTATCGATGATAGAAGGAGCCATCAAGCCTAACGGTGACGACATAGAGGAACTCTTAATGAAAGCACCAATGTCGGTGTCAAAACCGGCGGATCTCGGGTAGGGTTTCCCGAACTGTGCGTCTAGGCCGGATGGTAACAGGAGGCAAGGGACACGAAGTTTTACCCAGGTTCGGGCCCTCTTGATGGAGGTAAAACCCTACGTCCCGCTTGATTAATATTGATGATATGGGTGTTACAAGAGTAGATCTACCACGAGATCAGAGAAGCTAAACCCTAGAAGCTAGCCTATGGTATGATTGTATGTTGTGATTGTTGTACTACGGACTAAAACCATTCGGTTTATATAGACACCGGAGAGGGTTAGGGTTACACAAGGTCGGTTACAAAGGAGGAGATATCCATATACGTATTGCCTAGCTTGCCTTCCACGCCAAGTAGAGTCCCATCCGGACACGAGACGAAGTCTTCAATCTTGTATCTTCATAGTCTAACAGTCCGGCCAATGGAGATAGTCCGGCTGTCCGGAGACCCCCTAATCCAGGACTCCCACAGTGTCATTAGACGTTGTGTACCTGAGCATGAACAGGAACAGATCCTATGCAAGTGTCACTCTGAGGCTTATGGAGGACACCATGCTGGAGATAGAACTGCACATAAGGTATTGCAATCCGGTTTTTACTAGCCTACTCTCTTCAAGGATGCTCGTAAGTTTGTTTTGTCTTGTGATGAATGTCAAAGAACTGTTAATATTAGTAGACGTTAAGAAATGCCTATGAATTATTCACTTGTTATTGAACCATTTGATGTTTGGGGTTTTGATTATATGGGACCTTTTCCTTCCTCTAATGGGTATACACATATTTTAGTTGTTGTTGATTACGTTACTAAGTGGGTGGATGCTATTCCAACTAGTAGTGTTGATCATAACACCTATATTAAGATGCTTAAAGAAGTTATTTTTTCGAGGTTTGGAGTCCCTAGATATTTAATGACTGATGGTGGTTCACATTTTATTCATGGTGTCTTTCATAAAATGCTTGCTAAGTATGATGTTAATCATAGAATTGCATCTCCTTATCATCCACAGTCTAGAGGTGAAGTAGAACTGAGTAATAGAGAGCTTAAGTTAATTTTGCAAAAGACTGTTAATAGATCTAGAAAGTATTGGTCCAAGAAACTTGATGATGCATTATGGGCTTATAGAACTGCATATAAAAATCCTATGGGTATGTCTCCGTATAAAATGGTTTATGGAAAAGCATTTCACTTACCTCTCGAACTAGAACATAAGGCATATTGGGCCATTAAAGAGCTCAATTATGATTTCAAACTTGCCGGTGAGAAGAGGTTATTTGACATTAGCTCACTTGATGAATGGAGAACACATGCCTATGAAAATGACAAATTGTTTAAAGAAAAAGTAAAAGATGGCATGTCAAAAGGATACAAAAACGTGAGTTTAATGTAGGTGATTATGTATTGTTATACAACTCTCGTTTAAGTTTTTTTGCAGGAAAACTCCTCTCTAAATGGGAAGGTCCTTACATTATCGAGGAGGTCTATCGTTCCGGTGCCATAAAAATCAACAACTTCGAAGGCATAAATCCGAGGGTGGTGAACGGTCAAAGAATCAAACATTATATCTCAGGTAATCCTATAAATGTTGAAACTAGTGTTATTGAAATCGTAACCCCAGAGGAATACATAAGGGACACTTTCCAAAATGTTTCAGACTCCCAAAAGGAATAAGTATGAGGTACGGTAAGTAAACCGACTCCAAAACAGTTCTAAAAGCAATTTTTCTCCGTTTTGGAATATTTAAGAAAATAGGAAAATAAGAAGCAGCCCGGGAAGGATATGAGGCGTCCACGAGGGTGGAGGGCACGCCCTACCACTTGGGCACGCCCCCTACCTCGTGGGCACCTCGTGTGCTCTCCGGACTCCGTTTGTTTGCATGATACTTCTTTCGGTCGGCAAAAAATCATTATATAATCTCCAGAAGGTTTTGACCACAATACCACGCAAATATCTCCTGCTTTTGTTTCGAGCTGTTTTCTGCTAGGGTTGTTGTCGGTGTCAAAACCGGCGGATCTCGGGTAGGGTGTCCCGAACTGTGCGTCTAAGGCGGATGGTAATAGGAGGCAGGGGACACGATGTTTTACCCAGGTTCGGGCCCTCTTGATGGAGGTAAAACCCTACGTCCTGCTTGATTTATTGTTGATGATATGGGTATTACAAGAGTTGATCTACCACGAGATCGAAGAGGCTAAACCCTAGAAGCTAGCCTATGGTATGATTGTATGTTGTCCTACGGACTAAAACCCTCCGGTTTATATAGACACCGGAGGGGGCTAGGGTTACACAAGGTCGGTTACAAAGGAGGAGATATGCATATCCATATTGCCTAGCTTGCCTTCCACGCCAAGTAGAGTCCCATCCGGACACGATTCGAAGTCTTCAATCTTGTATCTCCATAGTCCAATAGTCCGGCAAAGGATATAATCCAGCTGTCCGGATACCCCCCCAATCCAGGACTCCCTCAGTAGCCCCCGAACCAGGCTTCAATGACGATGAGTCCAGCGCGCAGTATTGTCTTCAGCATTGTAAGGCGGGTTCTTCTCCATCTTTCGAACGTCTGTAAAGTAGTGTCCGGTCCCATAAATGTTTGGACCTCTTGGCTTCTGTGCCCAATAAGGGCTTTCTCCCACGCGTCGAATGAATGTGAGGCGCCAGGGCGTTTTTACATTCGCCCCCTAGCCAGATAAATAAATTCCCTATTAAAGGGATGGGGATCCTTAGATCCGATCCATACCATCCTCGCCCAGCGAGTGTCCATCAGAGCGCGTTCCGGAAAGATCCATTCCAGCATGGCCGATCTCCGCAACTCCTCCTCCCGCCCCGGAAGCCCTAAGCCCGGTGATTGGGAGAGGTGTTCAGTCCCGCACAGTCGTTTAGTCGAACTGCAGACTAAGGGATTTCTCCCTTCGGCGTACATGGTGCCCGTTCGAGCCGGGCTCGCCACCTATAATGGCGGGGAGCAAGCAGAGAGATTTTCCTGTAGCTCTATGGGGGAACGGGTCTGCCTTGTTCCCTATCTATTAAGGTGACTCGGATTTCCAATTCATCCGTTCCTCCGCGAGCTCCTGGAGTTCTACGGCCTCCAATTACACAATTTTACCCCCACCTCCATCCTACATATTGCCGGCTATGTGGCTCTCTGCGAGTTGTTCCTGGGCTGCAAGGCTCACTTCGAGCTATGGAAAAGGTTATTTTGCCTCGTCCCTCGCACACAGAGGGGGTCACTTTATCAAGTGGGCGGAGCCGAAATATGGCGCATCGCCGATACCGGATACCTGTCCGGTACTTCGAAGAAGTCACCTGAAGACTGGCCTTCAGAATGGTTTTATATGGAGGACATTCCCCTTCCGGACCCTGTTCAGCGGGGTCTTCCTGAGTTCAACAATGCCCCTCTGAAGAAACGCCGAAGTTGGCGCCCACGGAGCCCCCAGGTGGAAGACAACAGAGAAGTCCTCTATCTGATGCACCGGATAAAAGCTCTGGCTCAATCAGGATTGACAATAATCGAAGTTATGTCAATTTGCATAATGCGGGGAGTGCATCCACTTCAATATCGTGGGCACCCCTTTTGGTGTTATAACGGGGCGGATGACACCACCCGCTGCGGGCGTAAGGGTCCGGACAATGCCGGCGCTTTAGCGAAAATTCTATCTGAATTGTTCATGGGTGACGAAGAGGAGTTCACCCGCATCAAGCCACGGGATGGGTTCTCCATGTGCAATCCTCCAAGCTGGGTAAGTTATACCTCCCTGCTCCCATTTTTCCCGCATTCTTTGTCGTAAGTATTCACCTTGCCACTTTGCGGCAGGAACTGCGAAAAGCCATAAAGGAGGTTAGCAGCCCCTCTCCACAACCAGAGGACCCTGACCGGGCCCTCGACTCCGGACTCGAAGAAGATTAGGTTATATCCGTGGAGCTGATAGACCGGCAGTTCTATCAGTTAAGTTGCGACGATGCCAAGGTGGCCATTATGGCCGACTATCCCCGACTGCTCCCTGGATCGCACGTAAGAAAAACCAAAAATCCCAACTCCAAAACTAGGATCCCCTTTTAGACACTTCACCCACCATATACACATGGCATTTTACAGGGAAGGCATTCGGGACGCCCTGCCGAACCCACAACAACGCGCCAACAGGAGGCACCGAGGCCGGGTAGGCCAAAAAGGAAGGCGGTCAGGACGGAGACGCCGGCGCAAAGGTATAACAAACCCCGCTTCGTGGTTGTCGTCTTTATCGAAATATAATGACGCCCGTGTTTCTTTAACAGAAAAAACGCTCGCCGGAATATGTCCGGCGATGTTACTAATCATGCTTCCACCAGCCGGGCGCCAGGACCGGACATAGAGGCGGAAGCCGATATGGGGCGGGCGCCGGATAATCCCCCTATAGAGGATGGAGATAGAGTATCCACTACAAACTCAGAGGTGGAAAGCGCCATGAATCATAGGCGCCGCCGGGCCGTACTCTGTGACGCCTGTTTCTCACCAGAGGCATTTGATGCCTTCAATTCTGGAGAGGCGTACCTCTGAGCTGCTCAAGATGGTCTAGCCAGAGCCACGGATCAGTATGTAAAGGATGTACGGGTAAGTAAATCTGACGATTTATATGTATCAGTAGCCCCTGAGACTTGAAACAGTTAGCAGAACTGATTTAAGGATCATCTTTATTGTGCAGGTTCTTACGGAGAAGAATACTAGGCTGTCACAGGAGATAGAGGAATGCAAGACCCAACTACGGGCTGCTGTGGCCGCATTGCAGGAACCGAAAAAGTCACCTGCTGGTAACATTTACTTTAAAGAATGATGGTTACCGTATAATGTGCGGCATGGCTGCAGATCTAACAACAGATATTGCAGATGAATCCGGATAAAATCCGGAGGACCAGCATGTTATGCGGCAGCTAGAGGCTGGCAAACGCGTGCTGACTGAGGTTAGGCGGGAGAAAAACAATCTCCAAGACACCAATATTAAGCTGAGCGTGGAACTAAAAGACGTTCGGGGCCAGCTTGCAGACTCCGAGAAGGAGAATAAGCGGCTTCGGCGCGGCATTTTCAGTAAGTGCTTGAACGAATCCTTTTAAAGGAGTTCGGCGAAGAAGCCGACTAATGGTGTTATGTCTGTACGTATGCTGACGGGTCGTCCCGCGGAGGAAATGCCCGGGTCTGCAGGTGATCTTCAGTCCGAGCTGTCACATATGCACGAACAAGTTCGGCAGGTGATGCAGGGTGTTGCCCAGGCCTTGTGACCGTCCGTCTCCCTGCTAGAGGGCGTTGCCGAGCTTGCGGAGAATCTCAAGGGAGCAGGGCGGCGCTTCCGATTATGGAATATATCAGCCTGCCGATAGGGTGCCAGAGAAGCCTGGGCCATGGTGAAGACACGGTATACCAAGGCAGACCCAAATCACATGGCCGAGGTCGGACCTGTGGGGCCTGACGGAAAAGAGATCCCCGTTAGCTTAGTTTATGGGCAAGTAGAATTAGCCGCAAAGTATTCTCAACAAGATTGTAAGGTAGACCGCCTGTTGGATTGTATAGAAGAGGAATTTAGTCAGTCTGCATGACTATGTAATTAAAGCGACGCGTATAATGCCTTCTAGCCGGATTGTAGATCATTTGTCGTTGCGGACCTTTTCGCTTCAACCTCCGGGCCCAATAGTCCGGAGTGTATCCGAATACCCGCTCAGTTATATAAGAACCGGGGTATGCGTGGAGACTAGGCGTAGGGGTCATTAGTGCTTTATCAGACAAGTGCCCAACTAGTTATGTTATATTACATGGGTAGTAAGAAACATCTTCCAGGGAGAATAGTTCCGTTAAGGGTTCCTTTCCCTGGGTAAGCATGCCCTAAAGTGCATGTTCGGACTGCGATAGGAAACGCAGGAAAAACATATGGGGGCAGATATGGACAATAAATAAAAATCATCTTTCGTACACCGACCGAATATTCCCTTAAGAACGCTAGCTTTTGGCTTCACCCAGTCTAAGGTACACATCCGGCTGACCCGGCAGTAACAATCGCAGAGGTGCTCCCCTTATGCCCTAGCCGAATTAACGGGGACGTAGGGCATAAATACAAGATCCAGGCAACCCAGCTTGGCCAAAACTTAAGTCATATCGATGCATATAATGGTGAAAAAAGGTACATGCGGAAGTATAATACATGTGTGGGGCATGAGGCCCAGATAAATAATTTAAGCTTCTGTGAAAGAAGCCCCCAGGTATGAAGAGTGCGGCTAGCGCATCTGTAATGTGCAAGCGAGGCACAAGGTGACCCTTGAAGGCCTAGAGAAATAATAAAACAAAGAAAGAAAGAGAAACAAGACAGATAATGTATATGCAGAAAATGGACAAAGGGAGGGGACTAACATAGAGTCCGGTGCTAGGCGTAGAATCTTCGGAGCCTGGCCGCGTTCCATGGGTTCGGCTCGAGTCGACTAGTCGATGCACCCCGCAGTCGGTACGCTCCACCGGTCAGAACTTGGTCAATAATGAAGGGACCTTCCCATTTGGGCTCGAGCTTGTTCTTTTTCTTATCCGGCAGGCGTAGAACTAGTTCGCCAACGTTATAAGTTTTGGCCCGTACTTCTCTGCTTTGGTATCTGCGAGCCTATTGCTGATAAAATGCGGAACGGGCTTTGGCTACGTCGCGCTCCTCCTCCAGGGTGTCCAAACTGTCCTGCCGATCGAGCTCGGCTTCTCTTTCTTCGTACATGCGCACTCGAGGTGAGTCATGAATTATGTCACAGGGCGAGACTGCCTCTGCGTCGTACACCATAAAGAAGGGTGTATATCCGGTACTACGATTCGGCGTGGTCCGAGCCCCCAGAGTACGGAGTCGAGCTCCTCTACCCAGTGCGTGTTAGACTCCGTTAAGGAGCGCACTAATCTGGGTTTAATGCCGCTCATTATAAGACCGTTTGCTCGCTCGACTTGACCGTTGGTTTGTGGGTGATAGACTGAAGCATAATCGAGCTTGATGCCCATTTTGCTGCACCAGAGTTTTACCTCGTCGGCCGTGAAGTTCGTGCCATTATCAGTGATGATGCTGTGGGGGACGCCATAACGGTGTACAACCCCAGATATGAAGTCTATCATCGGTCCGGATTTGGCTGTTTTAACAGGTTTGGCCTCTATCCATTTGGTGAATTTATCCACCATGACCAATAAGTATTTTTTCTTGTGGGTTCCCCCTTTAAGGGGTCCAACCATGTCAAGCCCCCAGACCGCAAAGGGCCATGTAATGGGGATTGTTTGGAGGGCGGTGGGTGGCATGTGACTTTGATTTGCAAAGAGCTGGCAACCGGCGCAGCGTTGGACCAAGTCATGTGCATCTGCCCGGGCCGTTGGCCAATAGAATCCTGTACGGAAGGCCTTGCTTACAAGATCCCGGGCTGCGGCGTGATGACCGTCGAGTCCGGCGTGAATTTCTGCCAAAAGATTCCGCCCTTCCTCTTCGGAGATGCACCTTTGAAGGACTCTGGTAGTGCTTTTTTTGTGCAATTCTCCCTCATGGACCCTGTAGGCCTTGGATCGCGCACTATGCAGCGTGCCTCATTTTGGTCCTCCGGAAGTTCATGTCTAGTTAGGTAGGCCAGGAATGGTTCTGTCCACGGGGCAATAATGGCCATTATTTCGTGGGCTGAAGGTTTTACTTCGGTGGCGGAGCCTCCGATTGTGTCAGAGAGCTCGGTATCGGGTATTTTGGCCGGGTCCGGACTGTTGTTACCGGTGTCCCCTTCCCATACTACGGATGGCTTGAACAGCCTTTCCAAAAATATGTTGGGGGACCGCATCACGTTTTGCGCCGATGCGGGCGAGGATATCCGCCGCCTGATTGTTTTCCCGAGCCACATGGTGAAATTCGAGCCCCTCGAACCGAGCTGACATTTTTAGGACGGTGTTTCGATAGGCCGCCATTTTTGGATCCTTGGCGTCAAAGTCTCCATTTATTTGGGATATTGCGAGGTTTGAATCCCCACGCACCTCCAGGCGTTGAATGCCCATGGAGACTGCCATCCGAAGACCATGCAACAGAGCTTCCTATTCGGCTGCATTGTTGGAGTTTGTATACAATATTTGCAATACGTACTGAACAGTATCTCCGGTTGGAGACGTCAGGACGACGCCAGCCCCTAGACCAGCCAGCATTTTAGAACCGTCGAAGTGCATGATCCAATTGGAGTATGCGCCGTACTCTTTAGGGAGTTCGGCCTCCGTCCATTCGGCGACGAAGTCGGCCAATACCTGCGACTTAATGGCTTGTCGAGGTTTGTATGTTATGTCGAACGGGAGGAGCTCAATGGCCCATTTGGCAATCCGGCCCGTAGCGTCGCGGTTGTTTATAATATCATTAAGTGGCACTTCCGAGGCTATTGTAATCGAACACTCTTGAAACTAGTGTCGCAGCTTCTGTGATGCCATGAATACCGCATATGCTATCTTTTGGTAGTGCGGGTACCGTGATTTGCATGGAGTGAGGATAGTGGATACATAGTATACCGGCTTTTGAAGAGGGAATTTATGTCCGTCCGCTTCCCGTTCGACAACGAGCACCGCGCTTACAACTTGATGAGTTGCCGCAATGTAGAACAGCATTGGTTCGCCAATGTAGGGCGCGGCCAGGATTGGGTTGGTTGCCAAGATGGCCATTATTTCTTCCAATCCGGCTGTGGCCACATCCGTCCACTCAAAGTGTTCGGTGCACCGAAGGAGGCGATAAAGGGGTAAAGCCTTTTCTCCTAAGCGGGAGATAAAGCGGCTTAGAGCCGCCACGCATCCAGTTAACTTCTGGATTTGTTTGAGATCTGTTGGGGTAGCCAACTGTGACAAAGCTCGGATTTTAGCCGGATTAGCTTCAATACCTCTACTGGAGATAATGAAACCCAGGAGCTTTTCGGCTGGTACGCCAAAAACGCATTTTTTCGGATTGAGCTTGATGTCGTATGTTCGGAGGTTGTCGAATGTGAGCCTCAAGTCATCTATCAAAGAGTCGACGTGTTTGGTTTTGACGACCACATCATCTACGTATGCCTCTACTGTTTTGCCGATTTGTTTCTCCATACATGTCTGAATCATGCGCTGATATGTTGCGCCGGCATTTTTGAGCCCAAAAGGCATTGTGTTAAAACAGAAGGGACCGTATGGTGTGATGAATGCCGTTGTGGCTTGGTCGGACTCCGCCATCTTGATTTGGTGGTAACCGAAGTATGCGTCGAGGAAACACAATGACTCGTGTCCTGCGGTAGTGTCGATGATTTGATCGATGCGTGGGAGGGGGAAGGGATCCTTTGGGCAAGCTTTATTGAGGTCTTTGAAATCAACACAAAGGCGCCAGGATTTGTCCTTCTTTGGTACCATCACCAGGTTTGCTAGCCAGTCCGGGTGTTTCATTTCTCTGATGAATCCGATCTCCAATAGCTTGGCTAGTTCCTCTCCCATGGCATGTCTCTTAGGTTCGGAGAAACGCCGAAGAGCTTGCTTGACCGGCTTGAATCCCTTTAGGATATTGTGGCTATGCTCGGCCAGCCTGCGTGGGATTCCTGGCATGTCTGAGGGATGCCAGGCGAATATGTTCCAGTTCTCGTGCAGGAATTCTCGTAGTGCGGCGTCCACAGCGGGGTTTAACTGTGCCCCAATGGAGGCTGTTTTTGTAGGGTCCGTTGGGTGGACTTGGAATTTGACTATTTCATCCGCTGGTTTAAAAGAGGTGGACTTGGATCTCTTGTCGAGTATCACGTCGTGCATGTCCATTGTGGAGCATAGCGTGGTTAATTCCTCGGCCGAGAGGGCTTCGGATAATGCCTCGAGGGCCAGTGCGGCTGTTTTGTTTTCATTGCGGAGTGCCGTGTCTGGATCGCTGGCGAGAGTGATGATTCCGTTGGGCCCGGGCATTTTGAGCTTCATGTACCCGTAATGGGGTACGGCTTGGAAGATTGTGAACGCCTCCCGTCCTAAAAGAGCGTGATAACCACTGTTGAACGGGGCCACATGGAATGTAATTTCTTTGGACCTATAATTATCCGGCGTGCCGAATACCACATCTAGTGTGATTTTCCCAGCACAACGTGCTTCCCGACTGGGGATGATTCCTCTAAAGGTTGTGCTACTTTGCTCGATGCGGTTCCAGTCTATTTCCATCTTTTGAAGAGTTTCCTCATAGATGAGGTTTAATCCGCTGCCGCCGTCCATGAGTACTTTGGTGAGTCGAAAGCTGTCCACGATTGGACTGAGGACCAGTGCGGTTGGTGCTCGGGCTGTTCGGAATTTAGGTTTTTCACTGGCATTGAAGGTAATAGCCGTGTCACTCATGGATTTATTGCTGCTATATGGCAGATTTCGGCCATGCTGCGGAGTGTTTGCTTGCGCCTATTATTTGACGTAAAGGTCTCAAAGACTGTTAACGCTGTATTGTTATCCATGGGATGGTGCTCTGTGGTATTTGGGATAAGAAGATCCTCACCACTTTTGGCCACCTGCCGGAGTATCCAACATGCTCTAAGGCTGTGCGTTGGTATTGTATCTGTTGTACTATGAATTTTGCAGGGTCCGTTGAGCCATCCCTCTAGTACGGTTCCGTGCCCTGTAGAGGGTTTTTGCTTTTTGGTAGTTGACCCGGGTGTGTTGTGATAATGCACCCTTTTATTTCGGACTAGGTTTGTATTCAGGGCCGGATTATCCCAAAAGTTTGTTTCGGTTTTCCAGGCACTTTCCATCGCACAGTTCTTTCGTACTATGGACGCCAAGTTAGCGAAGCGTGTTATCTCACGGAGATTTATGGCGTTAAGCATTCCCTTGTCCGTGCAATTATTGCAGAAAATAGGATTGTGTCTTCCTCGCGACAGTCCTTAACCTTGTTCATCGCAAGGAGGAATCTGGCCCAATAGTGATGTACTGTTTCCTGGGGCTCTTGCCTGTTGTGGGAAAGATCGCTTATGTTTGGATGGGTGGGAGGAATTGAATCCGAACCCTTACCTGATCTGGGATTCAGGGGCTGAGGAGTTTCCAATTTTGGAAGTTCCGGTTCTGGGGTGTTACCCGATAATCCTGGCCCGCTGCCTGACTCTAAGTTCAGGGATTGGATGTTGTCCTCCCGCAAACGGGCATCCGGCTCGGAGAGCTCGGGAATCCGGACATAGTTGGTCCTCAAGATAGAGGAAAGGTTGCCGCATTGTTCCTCCACCACTGCAATATGATGGGTGACCGGTGGAGAGTTAATCTCCCTTTGATCGGGTTTAAGCCCAGTCCGATCATAGTCCGTAGCGACTCCCAAGGCGGCGATGCGATCCAAGAGCTCGTTTAAGGAGGCGAGCTCCATTGGATCCATTTGTTCGGCGAGTGCCGATTTGACGTGGAGGCTATTTTCGATGACCCGAGAAGTCATCGTCGGCGCGGCGGCCGAACAGGCGGTCATGATGAAACTGCCTAGCCGGAGAGTTTGGCCGACAGCCAAAGCTCCCCCAACAGTAGTACCATCTTTAAAGACGAGACGAGACATCCTTCCTTCTAGCGGCGGCACAGAGGAACTCTCAATGAAAGCACCAATGTCGGTGTCAAAACCGACGGATCTCGGGTAGCGGGTCCCGAACTGTGCATCTAAGGCGGATGGTAACAGGAGGCAGGGGACACGATGTTTTACCCAGGCTCAGGCCCTCTTGATGGAGGTAAAACCCTACGTCCTTCTTGATTTATTCTTGATGATATGGGTATTACAAGAGTTGATCTACCACGAGATCGAAGAGGCTAAACCCTAGAAGCTAGCCTATGGTATGATTGTATGTTGTCCTACGGACTAAAACCCTCCGGTTTATATAGACACCAGAGGGGGCTAGGGTTACACAAGGTCGGTTACAAAGGAGGAGATATACATATCCGTATTGCCTAGCTTGCCTTCCACGCCAAGTAGAGTCCCATCCGGACACGAGACGAAGTCTTCAATCTTGTATCTTCATAGTCCAACAGTCCGGCCAAAGGATATAATCCGGCAGTCCGGATACCCCCTAATCCAGGACTCCCTCAGTTGTCAAGGCCAGGCATCATGTCGTCTCCCTCCTTCTTCAACAATGAGGGTAACGATGCTTGGCTAATGAAGATAGAGCTGAAAAGAGAAGAGCCTGGAGAGATCAACAAGGATGATGGGATCAGGAAGGCCATGGGGGATCAAGTTCTGGCAGTAGTAGAAGAAGACATCCTTCAACCTCATCACAATCTCTTCACCCCAATGGAGATTAAAGCTTTCAAGATGATTGAGTTAGCTCGCATTCAAAACAAGTATCTCACAAGTGAAAATATTTTGTTGAAGGAGCATATCATCGCACTCAAGGGCATTATCCACAAATTGGAGGATCTCCGACGCTCGATGTGCGACTATCCATCATCACCAACACCTTCTTCACCAACAAAGAAGAACTGAGCATATGGGTATGGGAACTCCCCTTGGCAACTGCCAAGCTTGGGGGAGTGCCCCGGTATCGTATCATCGTCACACTTTTATCTTTACCGTTTTTCTTAGTTCGATCCTTTTGTTTATATCTTGATCTAGTAGAATAAAGTTTTAGTATGATCTAGTTTTGAGTTTTCCTTTATGATCCTTCTATGTAATCGAGTCCGTGAGCTATATATAATAAAGATTAGTGTTGAGTCAAGGGCTTGATTATCTTGCTATGATCTTGAGGGAATGAAATAAAAGAGAAAGAATAAAAAGAAATAAAGAGATCATATGGATCTTATGGAGAGTAATGACTTCACATATAAAGAGTATGATGAATAAAAGTTGTTGAGAGTTGACAAGCATAGTTTTGGTCATCGTTGCAATTAATAGGAAGTAATAAAGAAAGAGAGGTTTTCACATATAAATATACTATCTTGGACATCTTTTATGATTGTGAGCACTCAATAAAATATGACATGCTAAATAGTTGATGTTGGACAAGGAAGACAACGTGATGGGTTATGTTTTCTTACATCTGAAATAAATTATATTGGCATGGATCATCCAACATGTTGAGCTTGCCTTTCCCTCTCATGCTAGCCAAATTCTTTGCACCAAGTAGAGATACTACTTGTGCTTCCAAATACCTTTAAAACCAGTTTTGCCGTGAGAGTCCACCATATCTACCTATGGATTGAGTAAGATCCCTCAAGTAAGTTGTCATCGTTGCAAGGTATAAAAAATGCTCTCTAAATATGTATGATTTATTAGTGTGGAGAAAATAAGCTTTATACGATCTTGTGATGTGGAAAAAATAAAAGCGAGGACTGCATAATAAAGGTCCATATCACAAGTGGCAATATAAAGTGATGTTCTTTTGCATTAAGACTTCGATCCAACCATAAAAGCACATGACAACCTCTGCTTCCCTCTGCGAAGGGCCTATCTTTTATTCTTGTCTTATACTTCATGCAAAGAGTCACGGTGATCTTCACCTTTCCTTCTTACATTTTATCCATTGCCAAGCACAATATGTTGGAAAGATCCAGATATATATAGCTAATTGGATGTGAGTTTTCATGAACTATTATTGTTGACATTACCCTTGAGGTAAAATGTTGGGAGGCAATACTATAAGCCCCTATCTTTCTCCGTGTCTGATTAAAACTTCATACCCATAAATATTGTGTGAGCGTTAGCAATTGTGAAAGACTAAATGATGGTTGAGTATGTGGACTTGCTGAAAAGCTCTTATTGACTCTTTCCTATGTTATGATAAATTGCATTTGCCTCAATGACTGAGATTATAGTTTGTTGGTTCTCAATGAAGTTTCTGATTCATACTTGAAATTGTGATTGAATTATTACTTTGGCATAAGAGATCATATGACAATATATATGTATATATATATATTGTTGTTCTAAGAATGAGCATGATGCTCTCATGTCTGTATTTCATTTTTATCGACACCTCTATCTCTAAACATATGGACATATTTTTTCGATTTCGGCTTCCGCTTGAGGACAAGCGAGGTCTAAGATTGGGGAAGTTGATACGTCCATTTTGCATCATGCTTTTATATCGATATTTATTGCATTATGGGCTGTTATTAAACATTATTTCACAATCCTTATGCCTATTTTCTCTTATTTTACAAGGTTTACATGAAGAGGGAGAATGCCGGTAGCTGGAATTCTGGGCTGGAAAAGGAGCAAATATTAGACTTATTCTGCACAACTCCAAAAGTCCTGAAACTTCACGGGAGCAAGTTTCAGAATATATAAAAAATATTGGGCGAAAGAAGTACCAGAGAGGGGCCACCACCACCCACGAGGGTGGGGGCGCACCCTAACCCCTTGGGCGCGCAACCCTACCTTGTGGCCCCCCTGGTAGCCCTCTGATGCCCATCTTCTGCTATATGAGGTCTTTCGTGGAGGAAAAAATCATAAGCTAGCTCACGGGACGAAACTCCGCCACCACGAGGCGGAACCTTGGCGGAACCAATCTAGGGCTCCGGCAGAGCTGTTCTACCAGGGAAACTTCCCTCCGGGAGGGGGAAATCATCACCATCGTCCTCACCAACGATCCTCTCATCGGGAGGGGGTGAATCTCCATCAACATCTTCACCAGCACCATCTCATCTCAAACCCTAGTTCATCTCTTGTATCCAATCTTTGTCCCAAAGCCTCAGATTGGTACCTGTGGGTTGCTAGTAGTGTTGATTACTCCTTGTACTTGATGCTAGTTGGTTTATTCGGTGGAAGATCCTATGTTCAGATCATTTATGCATATTAATACCCCTCTGATTATGAACATGAATATGATTTGTGAGTAGTTACGTTTGTTCCTGAGGACATGGGAGCAGCCTTGTTATAAGTAATCATGTGAATTTGGTATTCGTTCGATATTTTGATGAGATGTATGTTGTCTCTCCTCTAGTGGTGTCATGTGAACTGATAACCCACAAGTATAGGGGATCACAACAGTTTTTGAGGGTAGAGTATTCAACCCAAATTTATTGATTCGACACAAGGGGAGCCAAAGAATATTCTCAAGTATTAGCAGCTGAGTTGTCAAGTCAACCACACCTGGAAACTTAATATCTGCAGCAAAGTGTTTAGTAGCAAAGTAATATGATAGTAGTGGTAACGGTAGCAAAAGATAACGGTAGCAAAAGTAATATTTTTGGGTTTTTGTAGTGATTATAACAGTAGCAGCGGAAAAGTAAATAACCGAAGAACAATATCGGAAAAGCTCGTAGGCAATGGATCGGTGATAGAGAATTATGCCGGATGCGATCGATCATGTAACAGTCATAACCTAGGGTGACACAGAACTAGCTCCAGTTCATCAATGTAAAGTAGGCATGTATTCCGAATATAGTCATACGTGCTTATGGAAAAGAACTTGCATGACATCTTTTGTCCTACCCTCCCGTGGCAGCGGGGTCCTATTGGAAACTAAGGGATATTAAGGCCTCCTTTTTATAGAGTACCAGACCAAAGCATTAATACATAGTGAATACATGAACTCCTCAAACTACGGTCATCACCGGTAAGTATCTCGATTATTGTCACTTCGGGGTTAACGGATCATAACACATAATAGGTGACTATAGACTTGCAAGATGGGATCAAGAACTCTCATATATTGATGAAAATATAATAGGTTCAGATCTGAAATCATGGCACTCGGGCCCTAGTGACAAGCATTAGGCATAGCAAAGTCATAGAAACATCAATCTCAGAAGATAGTGGATACTAGGGATCAAACCCTAACAAAACTAACTCAATTACATGATAAATCTCATCCAACCCATCACCGTCCAGCAAGCCTATGATGGAATTACTCACGCACGGCGGTGAGCATCATGAAATTGGTGATGGAGGAAGGTTGATGATGATGATGCATGGCGACGGATTCCCCTCTCCAGAGCCCCGAACGGACTCCAGATCAGCCCTCCTGAGAGAGTTTAGGGCTTGGCGGCGGCTCCGTATCGTAAAACATGATGAATCATTCTCTCTGGTTTTTCCCTGAAAGTGAATATATGGAGTCAAGGTTGAGGTCTGTGGAGCGTCAGGGGGCCCACGAGGCAGGGGCGCGCCCCCCACCCTCATGGACAGGTGGAGGCCCCCTGACGTGGATCTTTCTTCCAGTATTATTTATATATTCCAAAATAATTCTCCGTTGATTTTCAGGTCATTCCGAGAACTTTTATTTCTGCACAAAAATAACACCATGGCAATTCTGCTGAATACAGTGTCAGTCCGGGTTAGTTCCATTCAAATCACGCAAGTTAGAGTCCAAAACAAGGGCAAAAGTGTTTGGAAAAGTAGATACTATGGAGATGTATCAACTCCCCCAAGCTTAAACCTTTGCTTGTCCTCAAGCAATTCAGTTGATAAACTGAAAGTGATAAAGAAACACTTTTACAAACTCTGTTTTCTCTTGTTGTAAATATGTAAAGCCAGCATTCAAGTTTTCAGCATAGATTATGAACTAACCATATTCACAATAACATTTAGGTCTCATGTTTACTCATATCAATGACATAATCAACTAGCGAGCAATAATAATAAATCTTGAATGACAGCACTTTCTCAAAATAATCATGATATGATATGACAAGATGGTATCTCGCTAGCCCTTTCTGAGACCGCAAAACATAAATGTAGAGCACCTTTAAAGATCAAGGACTGACTAGACATTGTAATTCATGGTAAAAGAGATCCAGTCAAGTCATACTCAATGTAAACTAACAGTAAGGGATGCAAATGACAGCGGTGCTCTCCAACTGGTGCTTTTTAATAAGAGGATGATGATTCAACATAAAAGTAAATAGATAGGCCCTTCGCAGAGGGAAGCAGGGATTTGTAGAGGTGCCAGAGCTCGGTTTTGAAATAGATATGAATAATATTTTGAGCGGTATACTTTCATTGTCAACATAACAACCGAGAGATCTCGATATCTTCCATGCTACACACATTATAGGCGGTTCCCAAATAGAATGGTAAAGTTTATACCCCCCTCCACCAACAAGCATCAATCCATGGCTTGCTCGAAACAACAAGTGCCTCCAACTAACAAGAGTCCCGGGGGAGTTTTGTTTGCAGTTATTTTGATTTGATTTGCATAAAGCATGGGACTGGGCATCCCGGTGACCAGGCATTTTCTCGTGAGTGAGGAGCGGAGTCCACTCCTCTTGAGAATAACCAGCCTAACATGGAAGATACAGATAGCCCTAGTTGATACATGAGCTATTCGAGCATACAAAACAGAATGTTTATTTGAAGGTTTAGAGTTTGGCACATACAAATTTACTTGGAACGGCGGGTAGATATCGTGTATAGGTAGGTATGGTGGACTCATATGGAACAACTTTGGGGTTTATGGAATTGGATGCACAAGCAGTATTCCCGCTTAGTACAAGTGAAGGCTAGAAAAAGACTGGAAAGCGACCAGCTAGAGAGCGACAACAGTCATGAACATGCATTAAAATTAATCAACACCGAATGCAAGCATGAGTAGGATATAATGCACCATGAACATAAATATCGTAGAGGCTATGTTGATTTTGTTTCAACTACATGCGTGAACATGTGCCAAGTCAAGCCATTCGAATCGTTCAAAAGAGGATACCACCCTATCATTCCACATCACAACCATTTTAATAGCATGTTGGCACGCAAGGTAAACCATTATAAGCTCCTAGCTAATTAAGCATGGCATAAGCAACTACAATCTCTAATTGTCATTGCAAATATGTTTCTTTCATAATAGGATGAATCGGGAACGATGAACTAATCATATTTACAAAAACAAGAGAGGTCGAGTTCATACTAGCTTTTCTCATCTTAATAAGTTCATAATATAATCATCATTATTTCCTTTCACTTGCATGACCGAATAGTGTGGAAAATAATATTAGTGCATGTGAATTGGACTAAGCTGGAATCTGCAAGCATTCAATTCAAGAGAGAAGACAAGGTAATATGGGCTCTTTGTTAGATCAACAATAATGCATATAAGAGCCACTGAACATTTTCATTATGGTCTTCTCCTCTCGACCCCCAAAGAACAAGAAAATAAATAAAACTATTTACACGGGAAAGCTCCCAACAAGCAAAAGAAGAACGAGAAATATTTTGGGGTTTTATTTTTAATTACTACTACTACAGCATGAAAAGTAAACTAGCTGAAAGCTACAACTATTTTTTTTGTTTTTCTTAGGTTTATCAAACACCCAAGGAGAAAGCATAAAAAGGAAAATAAACTAGCATGGATATTGCAATGAAAAGGTATGAGCACCGACAACTAGCATGAGTGTGTGAACAGGAATGTAATGTCGGTGAGAGATACGTACTCCCCCAAGCTTAGGCTTCTGGCCTAAGTTGGTCTATGGCCACGGCTGGCCTGGCGGATATCCAAAGTTATAGTTGGAGTCGTACTGAGAAGAATCCCCCTGGTGCCACTGGTTGGCGATCTTTTCTGGATTCCACTGATAAATAGACTGTCGGTGAGGATCAAATTGTGGTTTCGGCTCTGGCTCTGTAGCTAGTGTGGGGTTTTGGTAGGCGTGAATGGCCTCCGGCGAAACAAGGTACTTGCCTATAGATAAGTCAAACAAGGAAGGAGCGGGCAAAGTAATAGTCTCAGGGTGATTTTTATCAAATATTATCTTGTACTTAAGCATATTTTCCTTATTCTTAACGATAAAATCATGTGCTACCATACTCTTATAGTCTAGAAAAACAGGAGGCGGCAACTTCTCTTCCTTCTCATAATGCCTAATAGGTATGTTAAAGTGTGCAGCGAGGCGCGAGGCGAAGATGCCTCCAAGGACGGGGACCTTAGTACGGTTAAGATTTAACCGCTTTGCAACGATAGCGCCCATACTAATTGTGTCATCACAGAACAAGGCATGGCACAAAATAACAATATCAGGGGCACTAAGGTTGCCACAGTTTCCGCGACCAATTAAGCATCTACTAGCAAGTATTGCGAGGTAACGTAAAACAGGAAAATGTATGCTAGTAATTCTTGCATCGGAAACTTTCCACGTTTCCCCTATAGCAATTTTATCAATAAACCCTTCCACATCGTCACGATGTGGTTCCTCTATGTTGCCATCAAAAGGTATCAAACAAACCCGACAAAAATCACGAAGTGACATCTCCTTATGCTCATCATATATATAAAATTCCATCGTAGGTGGTGAGCTCCTAGCATGGAAATGAAAGTTTTGCACAAAGATATTGGTGAGTAAGAGATACTATTCATGTTGGTCGTGGAGGAAGGCGGTGATCCCTGCATTCTCAGCCAATTCATAGAAATCATCATAAATCCCGGCTGCTCTCAAGAAATCATCATAAGGCCATTCACACGGCCGAACCTCCTTGGTGCGAGGGAGATTATACTTGGGCTTTCTTGTTCTCTTTGCTTTGTTTATCCTTCGAGCTTCGGCTCGATGAGCCCCTCAAAAATCTCTTCATCTTTTCTGAAAATTTCTGAAATTTTTAGTAACTTCAAAATAAAAGTGAACCAAACTCAACAAAATCGATAGCAACTACTCCTACAAGTGCCTAGAGGCTATATCATGCATTAAAACTACTTTTGACCACATAAATTTGACATGCAAGCTCAAGAACAGGGTCACCTAAGAAGCAAAAATATGCAATGAATAAAGCATTAGAACAAAAACTAATTGGACCATTGGAGGAGTCACATACCAAAGAACAATCCCCCAAAGCAGTTTTGTGAATGGAGCTTTGAGCTGGGAGATCGGAAATGGCAGCAAGATGAGCTTGAACTCGGGTTTGAGCTGGTTGGTGATTTTTGTGGGAGGAATAAGGAGTGTGTGGTAGGTAGAATAAGTGGAGGGGAGCCACCGTGCGCCCACGAGGCAGGGGGCGCGCCCAGGGGGTGGGCGCGCCCTGGACCCTCATGGCCAGGTGCTTACTCCCCCTGTTGTGTTCTCAGTGCCAAATATTCTCAAATATTCTAGAAAAAAATCATATTTAATTTTCAGGGCATTTGGAGAACTTTTATTTTTGGGGTATTTTTTATTGCATTCATAATTCAGAAAACAGACAGAAAAATACTATTTTTGCTTTATTTAATATAAATAGCAGAAAGTAAAAAAAGCATACAGAGAGTTGTGTTTTCTAACTCCATTCATCTCATGCTCATCAAAAGGAATCCACTAACAAGGTTGATCAAGTCTTGTTAACAAACTCATTCCGAATTGCATGAAACCGAAGAAATTTCGAATAACACTAGGTTACCTCAACGAGGATATGCATGTCCCCAACAATAAGAATATCATATTTATTCTTGATAGTAGGAAGAGGAAATTCAAAACCTCCAATAGTGATTGTTGAAATTTTTCCAATAGAATTAATACTGTGGACTTGAGGTTGTTTCCTTGGAAAGTGTACCGTATGCTCATTACCATTAACATGAAAAATGACATGGCCTTTGTTGCAATCAATAACAGCCCCTGTAGTATTCAAAAAGGGTCTTCCAAGAATAATAGACATACTTTCGTCCTCAGGAATATCAAGAATAACAAAGTTCGTTAAAATAGTAACATTTGCAACCACAACAGGCACATCCTCACAAATACCGACAGGTATAGCAGTTGATTTATCAGCCATTTGCAAAGATATTTCAGTAGGTGTCAACTTATTCAAATCAAGTCTACGATATAAAGAGAGAGGCATAACACTAACACCGGCTCCAAGATCACATAAAGCAGTTTTAACATAGTTTCTTTTAATGGAGCATGGTATAGTTGGTACTCCTGGATCTCCAAGTTTCTTTGGTATTCCACCCTTAAAAGTATAATTAGCAAGCATGGTGGATATTTCAGCTTCCGGTATCTTTCTCTTATTTGTAACAATATGTTTCATATACTTAGCATAAGGATTCATTTTAAGCATATCAGTCAAACACATACGCAAAAAGATAGGTCTAATCATTTCAGCAAAGCGCTCAAAATCCTCATCATCCTTTTTCTTGGATGATTTACGAGGAAAGGGCATGGGTTTCTGAACCCATGGTTCTCTTTCTTTACCGTGCTTCCTAGCAACAAAGTCTCTCTTATCATAACGTTGATTCTTTGATTGTGGGTTATCAAGATCAACAGCAGGTTCAATCTCTACGTCGTTATTATTGCTAGGTTGAGCATCAACATGAACATCATCATTATCATTATCACTAGGTTCATGTTCATTACCAGATTGTGTTTCAGCATCAGAGATAGAAATATCATTGGGATTCTCAGGTGTGTCAACAACAGATTCACTAGAAGCATGCAAAGTCCTATCATTTTTCTTTTTCTTCCTTTTAGAAGGACTAGGTGCATCTACATTAGCTCTCTGAGAATCTTGCTCAATTCTCTTAGGGTGGCCCTCAGGATACAAAGGTTCCTGAGTCACTTTACCTCCTCTAGTTGCAACTCTAACAGCATAGTCATTATTTTTACTATTCAATTAATTGAGCAAATCATTCTGAGCTTTAAGTACTTGTTCTACTTGAGTGGTAACCGTAGAAGCATGTTTACTAATAAGTTTAAGTTCACCTTTAACATTAGCCATATAATCACTCAAGTGTTCAATCATGTAAGCATTATGTTTCAATTGTCTACCAACATAAGCATTAAAATCTTCTTGCTTAACCATAAAGTTATCAAATTCATCCAAACATTGGCTAGCAAACTTAGCAAGAGGGATTTCAGCTTTATCATATCTATAGAGAGAATTTACCTTTACTACCTGTGTCGGGTTATCAAGACCATGTATTTCTTCAACATGCGGCAAATTAAGACCATGTATTTCTTCAATAGGAGGTAAATTCTTAACATCTTCAGCTTTAATACCTTTTTCTTTCATAGATTTCTTTGCCTCTTGCATATCTTCAGGACTGAGAAATAGAATACCCCTTTTCTTCGGAGTTGGCTTAGGAGTTGGTTCAGGAAGTGTCCATTTATTTTCATTAGTCAACATATTATTTAATAGAATCTCAGCTTGATCAACAGTTCTTTCCCTGAAATCACAACCAGCACAACTATCCAGGTAATCTCTGGAAGCATCGGTTAGTCCATTATAAAAGATATCAAGTATTTCATTTTTCTTTAGAGGATGATCAGGCAAAGCATTAAGTAATTGGAGAAGCCTCCCCCAAGCTTGTGGGAGACTCTCTTCTTCAATTTGCACAAAATTATATATTTCCCTTAAGCCAGGGTTTTTCTTATGAGCGGGGAAATACTTAGCAGAAAAGTAGTAAATCATATCCTGGGGACTACGCACACAATCAGGATGAAGAGAATTAAACCATATCTTAGCATCAACCTTTAATGAGAACGGAAATAATTTAAGGATATAATAATATCGAGTTTTCTCATCATTGGTGAACAGGGTAGCTATGTCATTTAATTTAGTAAGATGTGCCACGACAGTTTCAGATTCATAGCCATAGAAAGGATCAGATTCAACCAAAGTAATTAACTCAGGATCAATAGAGAATTCATAATCCTTATCAGTAACAGAAATAGGTGAAGTAGCATAAGCAGGATCATATTTCATTCTAGCATTCAAGGTTTTTTCTTTAAGCTTGCCTAATAATTTCTTAAGATCACTCCTATCATTGCAAGCAAGAAAGTCTCTAGCAGTTTCTTCATCCATAACATAACCCTCACGAAAAACATGCAATTCATATCTAGGGGGAGAATCTTCATCATCACTTTCATCAATATTATCAGTTTCAATAATTTCATTCTCTCTAGCCCTAGCAAGTTGTTCATCAAGAAATTCACCAAGTGGCACAGTAGTATCAAGCATAGAAGTTGTTTCGTCACAAGTATCATGCATAGCAGAAGTGGCATCATCAATAACATGCGACATATCAGAATTAATAGAAGAAGCAGGTTTAGGTGTCGCAAGCTTACTCAAAACAGAAGGTGAATCAAGTGCAGAGCTAGATGGCAGTTCCTTACCTCCCCTCGTAGTTGAGGGAAAAATCTTGGTCCTTTGATCTTTCAAGTTCTTCATAATGATAAGCAGATATAAATCCCAAGTGACTAAAAGAATAGAGCTATTATCCCCGGCAACGGTGCCAGAAAATAGTCTTGATAACCCACAAGTATAGGGGATCGCAGCAGTTTTCAAGGGTAGAGTATTCAACCCAAATTTATTGATTCGACACAAGCGGAGCCAAAGAATATTCTCAAATATTAGCAGCTGAGTTGTCAATTCAACCACACCTAGAAACTTAATATCTACAGCAAAGTGTTTAGTAGCAAAGTAATATGATAGTAGTGGTAACGGTAGCAAAAGATAATGGTAGCAAAAGTAATATTTTTGAGTTTTTCTAGTGATTGTAACAGTAGCAGTGGAAAAGTAAATAAGCGAAGAACAATATAGGAAAAGCTCGTAGGTAATGGATCAGTGATAGAGAATTATACCGGATGCGATCGATCATGTAACAGTCATAACCTAGGGTGACACTTGCTCCTATTCATCAATGTAATGTAGGCATGTATTACGAATATAGTCATATGTGCTTATGGAAAAGAATTTGCATGACATTTTTTGCCCTACCCTCCCGTGGCAGCGGGATCCTATTGGAAACTAAGGGATATTAAGGCCTCCTTATAGAGTACCGGACCAAAGAATTAACACATAGTGAATACATGAACTCCTCAAACTACGGTCATCACCAGTAAGTATCCCGATTATTGTCACTTCGGGGTTAACGGATCATAACACATAATAGGTGACTATAGACTTGCAAGATAGGATCAAGAACTCTCATATATTGATGAAAACACAATGTTCAGATCTGAAATCATGGCACTCGGGCCCTAGTGACAAGCATTAAGCATAGCAAAGTCATAGCAACATCAATCTCAGAACATAGTGGATACTAGTGATCAAACCGTAACAAAACTAACTCGATTACATGATAAATCTCATCCAACCCATCACCGTCCAGCAATCCTACGATGGAATTACTCACGCACGGCGGTGAGCATCATGAAATTGGTGATGGAGGAAGGTTGATGATGACGATGCATGGCGACGGATTCCCCTCTCTAGATCCTCGAACGGACTCCAGATCAGCCCTCCCGAGAGAGTTTAGGGCTTGGCGGCGGCTCCGTATCGTAAAACGCGATGAATCCTTCTCTCTAGTTTTTTCTCCCCGAAAGTGAATATATGGAGTCAAGGTTGAGGTCGGTGGAGCATCAGGGGGGGCACGAGGCAGGGGGCGCGCCCAGGGGTAGGGCGCGCCCCCCACCCTCGTGGACAGTAGGAGGCCTCCTTGACGTGGATCTTTCTTCCAGTATTTTTTATATATTCCAAAATAATTCTCCATTGATTTTCAGGTCATTCCGAGAACTTTTATTTCTGCACAAAAATAACACCATGGCAATTCTGCTGAAAACAGCGTCAGTCCGGGTTAGTTCCATTCAAATCATGCAAGTTAGAGTCCAAAACAAGGGCAAAAGTGTTTGGAAAAGTAGATACGACGGAGACGTATCATGAACGTCGACTACTTGACACTTCACCATTGTTTGGGCCTAGGGGGAAGGCATTGGGAAGTAATAAGTAGATGATGGGTTGCTAGAGTGATAGAAGCTTAAACCCTAGTTTATGCGTTGCTTCATAAGGGGCTGATTTGGATCCATATGTTTCATGCTATGGTTAGGTTTACCTTAATACTTCTGTTGTAGTTGTGGATGCTTGCAATAGGGGTTTATCATACGTGGGATGCTTGTCCAAGGAAGGGTAGTACCCAAGCACTGGTCCACCCACAAATCAAATTATCAAAGTACTGAACGCGAATCACATGAGCGTGATGAAAACTAGCTTGACGATAATTCCCATGTGTCCTCGGGAGCGCTTTCCTTTATATAAGAGTTTGTCCAAGCTTGTCCTTTGCTACAAAAAGGATTGGGCCATCTTGCTGCACCTTATTTACTTTTATTACTTGCTACCCGTTACAAATTACCTTATCGCAAAACTATCTGTTACCGATAATTTCAGTGCTTGCAGAGAATACCTTACTGAAAACTGCTTGTCATTTCCTTCTGCTCCTCGTTGGGTTCGACACTCTTACTTATCGAAAGGACTACGATAGATCCCCTACACTTGTGGGTCATCAATGGCCGAGCGAGGAGTTCGGCATTCCGAAGTGGTGACGTAGCACAGCTAATGTGGCAGGGTGGAACCTCCAGTCCGACTGAGGCGACGGAGCAGGCCGGCAGTGTGACGCCAAAGTCCGTGGTGTGGGTTAATAATGTGATGATGAAGCCCCAGCCCAGTCGAGATGACATGGTATGTCGGTATGCCGAGGTGATAGCGCTGCCCAACCCGGATCATTTTCCTGTGCATAGAAAATAGTGCAAGCCGGAGATAATAGTAATAATAATAAAATAAAATAAAAATTCGTTTGCATAATTAATAATTTATGCAAAGTGAGTAATAAAAGAAATATGGCCCGTGTGCCGAACACTTGATGAGGTAGAGCTCTCTTAGCGATGTCGAAGTCCCTGAGGCAACCGAACATGTCGGTATGGCAATTCGACCAACAAGGTGATCACGCGAGCCGATTTACGCCGATTGGGACGATGACGTCGGTTTGCCGAAGTGACCACGTGACGCAGTCGAAGTCGATTACCTGGTTTATCTGTTGTAGCAACATGAAGAAAGATTACTCCAAAAACTAGGACTAGATCCGCATACCCATTGCCTAACGGGCGATGAAGCGACGGCATGACGATGCTGACAAAGATAGGCTCGCCAGGGCAAAGCCCCCGATCCAGCTAACGTGACGGAGCTGGTCGGCTGGTGACGCCGAAGTCTCCAGAGTAGGCTGATGAAGAGATGGCGAAGCCCCCGGTCTAAGCCGAGGTAACGGAGCGGGTTGATAAGGAGACATTGTTGTTGTCATGTCAGCCGAGGTATTGAAGCAGTTCAGCGTGATGGACATCAGCTTGAAGAAGCAACAGTGCGGACGTGTCGACGCTGGTCATAACTTGTGACGCGGTGAAAGCCGGATTGATGAAGTGACCGAGCAGCGATGTCGGCGCGCCTGACCCATGCAATCCGTAGGGCGATGATGTTGGTGATAATTTAGCCTTCGTGATGCCGAACTCTTGTTCGGTTGCCGAGCTGATGATCCAATAAGGTTGGGCTCGGCTTGATGAAGCGACGATCTGTCTAGCACAGGTCGGCAGACATGGAGCAAAGGCCGGTTTGACACCGGCGTGAATGCGAAGATTATCTTCAAAAAGAAGCAAAATTTGTGAGCATGTGTTCGTAAAAAAACACAATACCCTACAAAGAGATTCTTCCAAAAAGGTTATCCAATATCCCGTTCATGAAGAAAGATGAACTCGGGTCTGATTTGTATTCGCGCAGCAAACAGATCTGAAAACTGATGCACTAATCGGAAGGTTCCCGGAGTTTGGACGGTCGGGTCGAGCTGAAATTTTGAGAGGTGGTACATATAGGAATTCCGCATCCGATCAATGGTTGGATCTTCCAAAGGACGTCCGAGCTAGATGCTGGACACCACGCTCCAAACTCGTCCAGATTCGACAAGGCTCCGATATATCGGAGATCGGCGGAGATTGCTCCATCGGAACATGACGAAATTTTACAGTGTTGTTGTAGACTCAATTCCTCACAGTTCCCCCGAAGGAATCGTCAAAGCGATGCTCGAGGAGGTGGTGGTAGTGGATGCAAGTTCGCTGTTCAGAAAAACAGCACGGTCGCCCGAGGGCAATGTTGACGTTGAGCCCCCGAGCTACATGGATGATCCCTCCATGATCATGATAGAGATCGGAGTTGATGTTGATGAAGGCCCTCTTCCGAACATGACGATTGGAGGCAAGGCACAGTCCTTGGTCAAGCCAAGGTGACCAGTCGAGCCGGTGACGAAGACGCCGACGTCGTAGTTGATCTGCAGGCGAGATATTGATCTTTTGCCGATCACACGGTGGAACTCTCAATGAAAGCATCATTGTCGGTGTCAAAACCGGCAGATCTCGGGGTAGGACGTTCCGAGCTATGGATTCTCGGATCAATGGTAAGAGGAACAAGAGCAGGACATAGGGTTTTACCTCCATCAAGAGGGCCCGAATCTGGGTAAAACATCGTCTGCTTCGTTCATGTTACCATTGATCCGAGAATCCACAGCTCGGGACCCCTACCCCGAGATCTGCCAGTTTTGACACCGATACCCTCCACCTTGGCTGCCTCCGTCTCTCTCCCACTAAGGCCCAATAAGGCCCATTGACTCCCCGGGGGGTTCCAGTAACCCCTGGTACTCCGGTAAATGCCCGAACTCATCTGGAACCATTCCGATGTCCAAACATAGCCTTCCAATATATCGATCTTTATGTCTCGACCATTTTGAGACTCCTCGTCATGTCCGTGATCACATCCGGGACTCTGAACTACCTTTGGTACATCAAAACACATAAACTCATAATACCGATCATCATCGAATGTTAAGCGTGCGGACCCTACGGGTTCGAGAACTATGTAGACATGACCGAGACTCATCTCTGGTCAATAACCAATGGAAGAACATGGATGCTCATATTGGTTCCCACATATTCTATGAAAATCTTTATCGGTCGTACCGTAATGACAACATACGTTGTTCCCTTTGTCATCGGTATGTTACTTTCCCAAGATTCGATTGTCGGTATCTGATACGTTCATTTGCATCATGGTTTCTTAATGTTAATTATAATGTTTTTATCCACGGTAATGCTTTTTTGAGTAATTCTAATGCCTTTTCTCTCATAATTTGCAAGGTACACACCAATAGGGAGAATTCTGGCAGTTGGAAATCTGGACCTGGAAAAGCTACGTCAAGCCACCTATTCTGCACAACTCCAAACAAGTTGAAACTTCACGGATATTTTTTATGGATTATTTAAGAATTGTTGGTGCAAATAACTACCAGAGGGGCCCCACCAGGTGGGCACAAACCCACCTGGGCGCACTAGGGAGCCCAAGCGCGCCCTGGTGGGTTATGTCCTCCTCGGCCCACCTCTGGTGCCCATCTTTTGGTATATAAGTCATTTTGACCTAGAAAAAATAAGGAGAGGACTTTCGGGATGAAGCGTTGCCGCCTCAAGGCGGAACTTGGGCAGGAGCACTTTTGACCTCTGGCGGAGCGATTCCGCTGGGGGAACTTCCCTCCCGGAGGGGGAAATCGTCATCATCATCACCAACAACTCTCCCATCTTGGGGAGGGCAATCTCCATCAACATCTTCAACAACACCATCTCCTCTCAAACCCTAGTTCATCTCTTGTGTTTAATCTTGTTAAGGGAACTATAGATTGGTACTTGTGGGTGACTAGTAGTGTTGATTACATCTTGTAGTTGATTACTATATGCATGGTTTATTTGGTGGAAGATTATATGTTCAAATCCAATATGCTATTTAATACCCCTCTGATCATGAGCATGTTTATCATTTGTGAGTAGTTACCTTTGTTCTTGAGGTCACAGGAGAAATCATGTTGCAAGTAATCATGTGAATTTGATATGTGTTCGATATTTTGATAGTATATATGTTGTGATTCCCTTAGTGGTGTCATGTGAACATCGACTACATGACACTTCACCATATGTGGGCCTAAGGGAATGCATGCTTACATTACATTGATGAACTGGAGCTAGTTTTGTGTCACCCTATGTTATAACGGTTGCATGAGGAATAGCATCCGACATAATTATCCATCATTGATTCATTGCCTACGAGCTTTTCACATACTGATCTTTGCTTAGTTACTTTTCCGTTTCTACTGTTACGATTGTTACAAAAACTACTATTGTTACTTTTGCCACCATTCCCGTTACTTCCATATTACTTTGCTACGGAATACTTTGTTGCAGATATTAAGTCTTTCAGGTGTGGTTGAATTGACAACTCAACTGCTAATACTTGATAATATTCTTTGGCTCCCCTTGTGTGGAATCAATAAATTTGGGTTGAATACTCTACCCTCAAAAACTGTCACGATCCCCTATACTTGTGGGTTATCAAGACTATTTTCTAGTGCCGTTGCCGGGGAGCATAGCTCTATTCCTTGAGTCACTTGCGATTTATATCTGTTGATCACTATGAGGAACTTGAAAGATGAAAGAACCAAGATTTTTCCCTCAACTACGAGGGGAGGTAAGGAACTGCCATCTAGCTCTGCACTTGATTCACCTTATGTTTTGAGTAAACTTGCGACACCTACTCCTGCTATTGATTCTGATATGTCGCATGTTATTGATGATGCCACTTCTGCTATGCATGATGCTTATGATGAAACTACTTCTATTCTTGATAATATTGTGCCATTAGGTGAATTTCTTGATGAACAACTTGCTAGGGCTAGAGAGAATGAAATTATTGAAACTGATAATATTGATGAAAGTGATGATGAAGATTCTCCCCCTAGATAAGAATTGCCTGATGTGCCTGAGGGTTATGTTATGGATGAAGAAACTGCTAGAGATCTTTTAGCTTGCAAAGGTAGATATGATCTTAAGAAACTATTAGCTAAGCTGAAAGAAAAGTCTTTGAATGCTAGAATGAAATATGACCCTGCTTTTGCTACTTCACCTATCTGTATTTCTGATAAGGATTATGATTTCTTTGTCGATCCTGAGTTAATTACTTTGGTTGAATCTGATCCTTTTATGGCTATGAATCTGAAACCGTTGTGGCACATCTTACTAAATTGAATGATATAGCTACCCTATTCACTCATGAGGAAAATATTCATTACTACTACATCCTTAAGTTATTTCCGTTCTCATTAAAGGGTGATGCTAAAACATGGTTTAATTCTCTTGCTCCTGATTGTGTGCGTAGTCCCCAAGATATGATTTATTACTTCTCTGCTAAATATTTCCCCGCTCATAAGAAACAACCTTCCTTAAGGGAAATATATAATTTTGTGCAAATTGAAGAAGAGAGTCTCCCACAAGCTTGGGGAGGCTTCTCTGATTACTTAATGCTATGCATGATCATCCTCTCAAGAAAAATGAAATACTTGATATCTTTTATAATGGACTAACTGATGCTTCCACAGACCACCTAGATAGTTGTGCTGGTTGTGTTTTCAAGGAAAAAACTGTTGAGCAAGCTGAATTGCTATTGAATAATATATTGAGTAATGAAAATGATTGCACACTTCCTGAACCAACTCCAAAGCCAACTCCGAAGAAAAAGGGTATTCTATTTCTTAGTCCTGAAGATATGCAAGAGGCAAAGAAATCTATGAAAGAAAAGGGTATTAAAGCTGAAGATGTTAAGAATTTACCACCTATTGAAGAAATACATGGTCTTAATGATCTGACATGGGTAGTAAAGGTAAATTCTCTCTATAGATTTGATGAAGGTGATATTCCTCGTAATAAGTCTTCTATAGCCAATGCTTGGATGAGTATGATAATTTTATTGTTAAACAAGAAAACTTCAATGTTTTATGTTGGTAGACAATTGAAACGTAATGCTTATATGATTAAACACTTGAGTGATTATATGTCTAGAGTTAAAGGTGACCTTAAACTTATTAGTAAACATGCTTGTATGGTTACCACTCAAGTAGAACAAGTGCTTAAAGCACAAGATGATTTTCCCAATGAATTAAATAATGAGAAAAATGATAATGTTGTTAGAGTTGTGACTATAGGTGGTAAAATGACTCGGGAACCTTTGTATCTTGAGGGCCACCCTAAGAGAGTTGAGCAAGATTCTCGGAGAACTAGTGTTGATGCACCTAGTCCTTCTAAGAAGAAGAAGAAGAAGAAAAGTGATAGGACTTTACATGCTTCTAGTGAACCTGTTGTTGACACACCTGAGAATCCCAATGATATTTCTATTTTAGATGCTGAAACACAATCTGGTAATGAACATGAACCTAGTGATAATGTTAATGATGATGTTCATGTTGATGCTCAACCTAGCAATAACAATGATGTAGAGATTGAACCTATTGTTGATCTTGATAACCCACAATCAAAGAATCAACGTTATGATAAGAGAGACTTCGTTGCTAGGAAGCACGGTAAAGAAAGATAACCATGGGTTCAGAAACCCATGCCTTTTCCTCCTAAGCCATCCAAGAAAAAGGATGATGAGGATTTTGAGCGCTTTGCTGAAATGATTAGACCTATCTTTTTGCGTATGCGTTTGACTGATATGGCTAAGATGAATCCTTATGCTAAGTATATGAAAGATATTGTTACAAATAAAAGAAAGATACCGGAAGCTGAAATTTCCACCATGCTTGCCAATTATACTCTTAAAGGTGGAATACCTAAGAAACTAGGAGATCTCGGAGTACCAAGTATACTATGCTCCATTAAAAGAAACTATGTTAAAACTGCTTTATGTGATCTTGGAGCCGGTGTTAGTGTTATGCCTCTCTCTTTATATTGTAGACTTGATTTGAATAAGTTGACACCTACTGAAATATCTTTGAAAATGGCCGATAAATCGACTACTATACCTATCGGTATCTGTGAGGATGTGCCTGTTGTGGTTGCAAACGTTATTATTTTAACGGACTTTGTTATTCTTGATATTCCCGAGGATCATAGTATGTCGATTATTCTTGGCAGACCCTTTTTGAATACTGCAGGGGTTGTTATTGATTGCAACAAGGGCAATGACACTTTTCATGTTAATGGTAATGAGCATACGGTACACTTTCCGAGGAAACTACCTCAAGTCCATAGTATCAATTCTATTGAAAAAATTCAACGATAACTATTGGAGGTTTTGAATTCCCTCTTCCTACTGTCAAGAAGAAATATGATATTCTTATTGTTGGGGACATACACATCCCCGTTGAGGTAACCTAGTGTTATTCAAAAATTCTCCGGTTTCATGTTATTCGGAAAGAGTTTGTTAACAAGACTTGATCAACCTTATTAGTGGATTCCTTTTGATGAGCATGACATGGATGAAATTAAAAAGCACAACTCTCTATAACCTCCTTTTACTTTCTGTTATTTAGATTAAATAAAGCAAAAATAGTATTTTTGATATCTGTTTACCGCATTATCCTTGCAATAAAAATACCCAGAAAATAAAAGTTCTCCAAATGTTCTGAAAATGGTATATGATTTTTTGTAGAATATTTTAGAATTACTGGCACTGAGAACACACCAGGGGGCCCACCACTTGGCCACGAGGGTGCAGGGCGCACCCCCTGCCTCGTGGGTGTGACGCCCGGATAATTAAACTACAGTGATCCCTCGCTAATGATGACACATCACCTCGGTTACCGTGGATAAACTCGCGTTAGTTCGAAACCTAGTTCAAACTTCAAATTTAAAACAAAAGCAAACAATAAAAGTTTTCAAATAGTAAAACTAAAATGTTCGGAGTGAACCAAATATTGCATAGGTAAATTTGGTGAAGAAACCACACTTTTATAGAAGTGTAAAATACTCTAGAATGTTTTAAACAGTAGCAAAAATATTTAGTTGAATGCCTTTTTCATTAAATAAAATATTGAACTATTTTGTTTAGTTGCCCAAACTCAGGTGGCAGTAGCCTATTTATAAACACTAAAGTAGGGACTACTTTTATAGTTTATAAAACTAAAATAAAGGAGGAACTTAAATTTAAATAGAAAAGAAAATAAAGAAAAGGAAAAGAACAAAAACAGAAAACAAAAATAACAAAAGGTAAAAAAAAACCTTCCCCGGGGCTAACCGGCCCAGCTGGCATCTGGGCTAACCAGACCGGCCCAGCTAGCCCCCTCACCTCCCCAGCTTAACCCCACTCTCCCTCATGACCTAACCTCCCACGCCCCACGCCTCCCCGTCTCCCACGCGCGCCGCCACACACAGGAGGGAGACCTCCCTCGCGCCCCCGCCGTGCCTCGCGCCCGAGCTCTTCCTTGCCTTTCGCATCCACCTCGAGCCACTCCAGTCGCGCCGCTGGCAAGCCCTAACCGCCGCCTCCGCCCCACTGTCCTCGCGACACCGCCGCGCTGGAGCTCCTGCCATGGCCGCCGTCGCCTGATTCTCCGCATCCATATCACGCCAAGACGCTCGTCGCCAGAGAGGGGCGGATCCCGGAGGCCCCGTCGTGGATCCGGCCTCCCTCCTTCCCCTCATGTCCGCGCCTGCCCATCTACTCCCCCCGTCGTCGCCCCTGCCCGACTGCCTCGTCACCAGTGGCCCGCGCCTCGTCGGCCACCTCTCCGACCCACCACGGCCTCCACCAAGCTCACGAGCCTCCCCTGCCGCTCGATGTGAGACTCCCCCTCGACCCCCTGCTCCCGCTTTCCGTTTCTCCATCGCGTTTTCCGTCGCCAAAGTTCGCCGCACCACCGCGTCGGGAGCTCGTGCTCACCACCACCGGCCGCGCACACACATGCCCGCGCCGCACCCGTGCACCACCCCGGAGCAAGCCGTGGCTCCACCACCGCGGGACTCGTCGTTCCCGACGATTCCGGCAACTCCAACGCGTGCTGCGAAGCCCCCTAGATGCGCGCGACTGTGGGGTGCCTTCTGTTGCCCTTGTTCGCCGCTCCCGTGGACCTTCGACGTGTCTTTGCCGCTCAGAAGGTCGCCGGCGGTTAACCCCGGCCAGTTATCGTGTCCCTGATTATTGGGGACTAAATGGCTCTGTTGATTAGCCCTTGAGACGCTGACTGGAAGGACCCCAATGCTAATTAATCCATTTAATTAAATTAACGCAATTTGAATGTATGAAACGTGGGTCCATCTGTTCAAATTAACTAAATAACTAGAATCAATTGGAAAATGACAGATGGGGTCCACTGCTAACTATAAATGTTAAATCAGTGTTGAAATTACTAGAGAGAATGACATGGGGGTCCCGCATGTACTATTCACACCGTTGACCAGTCAACAGTTGACTGGGTCAACCGGGTCCCCTGGCCCCACATGTCATAGGCTGTGGCTAGCCTCTGCTGTGTACGCATAGAATTTTACTATTTAAATCAAATTAAAGTATTTCCTAAAATTGTTTTAAATCTTTTAAAATTAATATAAAATAAACCATAGATCGGATGGGAAAAATTTATACATAAAATTTGCTCAGAACGACGAGACGAATCCGGTTACGCAACCCATTCATCCGCCACGCATCCCTGACATAGCAGACACGCAACTTTCCCCCTCCGGTTCATCTGTCCAAAAACGCGAAACACCGGGCATACTTTCCCGGATGTTTTCCCCCTTTGCCGGTATCACTTAGTACCGCGTCAGGTCACCCCTAGCACAACGTAATGCCGCATCTTGCTTTTTGTTACATTGATTGCTCTATTATTTATTGTGTTCCCCCTCCGTTACTCTTTTCGGAAGACCCCGAGACTGTCGGAGAACCCCAATTCAACTAAGGTGTTGACGACCCTCCTTCTTGCCAGAGCAACCAGGCAAGCCCCCCCCCCCTTGATCACCAGATATCGCCTACTCTACTCTCTATACTGCTTGCATTAGAGTAGTGTAGCATGTTACTGCTTTCCGTTAATCCTATCCTGATGCATAGCCTGTCCTTGCTACTATTGTTGATACCTTACCTGCAATCCTAATGCTTAGTATAGGATGCTAGTTTATCATCTGTGGCTCTACATTCTTGTCCGTCTGACATGCTATACTATCGGGCCGTGATCACTCGGGAGGTGATCATGGGCATATACTATATACTTTACACTGTTACATTACCTGTGGTATTGTTCGGAGTTGGGGGCTGAAGGGGCAGGTGGCTCCATCCCGGTAGAGGTGGGCCTGGGTTCCCGATGGCCCCCGACTGTTACTTTGTGGCGGAGCGACAGGGCAGGTTGAGACCACCTAGGAGAGAGGTGGGCCTGGCCCTGGTCGGCGTTCGCGGATACTTAACACGTTTAACGAGATCTTGTTATTTGATCTGAGTCTGGCCACTGGCCTATACGCACTAACCATCTACGCGGGGACAGTTATGGGCACTCGACGTCGTGGTATCAGCCAAAGCCTTCGTGACGTCAGCGACTGAGCGGCGTGCGCCGGATTGGACTGGAACGCTTGCTAGGCTAGGTCTGCTTTCGGCCGCGTTCGCAACGTGCAGGTGTGCAAAGGGCGATGGGCCCAGACCCCTGCGCCATAGGATTTAGACCGGCGTGCTGACCTCTCTGTTTTGCCTAGGTAGGGCTTCGACGTGTTGATCTTCCGAGGCCGGCCATGACCCAGAAAAGTGTGTCCGGCCAAATGGGATCGAGCGTGTTGGGAAATGTGGTGCACCCCTGCAGGGAAGTTAATCTATTCGAATAGCCGTGATCTTCGGTAACAGGACGACTTGGAGTTGTACCTTGACCTTATGACAACTAGAACCGGATACTTAATAAAACACACCCTTCCAAGTGCCAGATACAACCGGTGATCGCTCTCTCACAGGGCGACGAGGGAAGGATCATCGGTTAGGTTTATGTTATGCGATGTTACTTGGTTAACTTACCTTCTGCTCTCTTCTGCATGCTGCAAGATGGAGTTGGCCAGAAGCATAGTCTTCGATGGGACTAGTTATCCCCCTCTTATTCCGGCATTCTGCAGTTCAGTCCACATACGATACCCTTATTCCTTTTGATACCGATGCATACATATGTAGTGTAGCTCCTTGCTTGCGAGTACTTTGGATGAGTACTCACGGTTGCTTTTCTCCCCCTTTTTTCCCTTTCCTATACCCGTTTACTGCGACCAGACGTTGGAGTCCAAGAGCCAGACGCCACTGTCGATGACGACTACTACTACTCGGGAGGTGCCTACTACTACGTGCAGCCCGCTGACGACGACCAGGAGTAGTTTAGGAGGATCCCGGGAAGGAGGCCTGCGCCTCTTTTGATCTGTATCCCCGTTTGTGCTAGCCTTCTTAAGGCAAACTTGTTTAACTTATGTCTGTACTCAGATATTGTTGCTTCCGCTGACTCGTCTATGATCGAGCTCTTGTATTCGAGCCTTCGAGGCCCCTAGCTTGTAATATGATGCTTGTATGACTTATTTTATTTGTAGAGTTCTGTTGGGATATCTTCCTGTGAGTCCCTGATCTTGATCGTACATGTTTGCTTGTATGATTAGTGTACGGTCAAATCGGGGGCGTCACAAGTTGGTATCAGAGCCGACTGCCTGTAGGAATCCCCCTTCCACACTCCTTAGCCGAAGTCGAGTCTAGACATTACAAAACTTTTTACTAACATGGATGTGTGTCTTACGGGCCCACGTCGCCATTTGGGTGGTATTAGGATCTTTTACTCCTCATCTCCACCCGGAGAGCACCTATTTACCGATGATCGTCTGCTGCACCAGGAGACCTTGAAGATACTCTCCGCTGTTAACCCGAGAACTTGTGTTCATCACGTTTGCAATTCCCCTTCCACCGTCAACCCTTATGGATAACTACATTCAGTTGTCATTCTTACATTCATCCTCAGTTGGTCTTGTTATTACAAGATACCCCGAAATACTCGTCGTTGTTTCGATAATCCTTTAAGCTTACTGCCTTGCTGTTCTTTGTCACCTGAATACCCAATGGATAATTCTCGCACTTATCGAGTATCCGCTCATCCCCCAGTTGTTCATGTGTTTCACAATGGTCTTCGAAATACTATTCGATCCTCCAAAAATCCTTAGTAGCTTATTACTCTGCAATACTTGTCTGCTTGCATTATGGATGCTTTCCATATGTCTGGCAATATTTGTCAGTATCCTTAGACACCGTCATTTTGATCCTATTGATTCAACATGAGTGTGAATGCACGCAATCATCAGTTGATCCTTTAAAATTATCTTTCTGGCTCAGACGTCATTTTTGAACATGAGCTTGTTCTCGACCAATCTGTTTGCCGTCAATTGTACCCTTAGGTCTATTGAACTTATCCACCCTTGATTAGAGCGTCTGCTTCTGATCCTTCTATTTGGAAATCATAATTCCTTTGATATCTAAGCATCGAATAATTCAGGTGTTCTATAATCTGATGCCCTTGCATCCTTTCTTCAACTGATTGTGTGCTGATGCTCACATCAGCTCTGATATGGACCGTCAGATCCTTTATTGGATTAATATTCGACAATGTCCTCCTTATTCAATAACCTCGTGAACCTTTCCTCTAGTACATAATGCTTTTGGTAAATTGTATCCTTTGTTTTTGTTAACCATGCTCTACTATCGAGCTTGTGTTATTTACTATTGAAGCTTGTGGTATATGTTTCCACGATACCCTGACGGGTTGAACCTATGCCTTCCTTAATATGTGTGAACTCGAAATTTTCACGAGTCATAGTCTTCTGGTGTTTTGCTAGATAAAAATTTCAACACTACAACTTCTTCGAAAGTGAGAAGTGAATGAAAGGTTATGCATTGGGGAAGTGGGAGTCGACCTTGAACTTTGTGTTCATGCCCATGGACATGATGTAGATCTTATCATTAAAACTTCTCTTAAATTAATTATTCATTTGCTATAAGTTCATCTTATATCTGGGATTCGGCCTTTTGCAATCGTGGTTCCGACCATGTTCTCCTTTAAATACCATTTCTCGTGCAAGTTTAAGCACTCGTCTTCTGGAGAGCAATACTCTACCCCAACCTCTACTTTGATCTGTCGTCGAGTATTACCCCCTAGTATCTCGAGATTATCTTGGAACTGTATAATTTCTTATGAGTTCTTCATCAAGTACTACATTCTCACTGATTACAATTTTTCATGGGCTCTGAGTTATTAAACACTCAAAGACACCGATAACTGAACCGAGTCTGCACTACGGTTCAACGACACTTGATAACCTTCTTTAAGTATGAGTTTGTACCCAGCCACGCCATTCCTAGCCTGTATGTCTATATCATTGTCGTGGTGATTTTAACTGTGCTACCTGGTCCTTATTCTTGGAGCACCACTTCGATGATGTGCTAAGCTTATGTCGATCTTCCTCATCATACCATTTCGCCTTGAACCGCAAGCTTGGTTTCGAGTTTGTGTCGTATCCGTGGTTCCAATAACCTTTCGCTTCATCATTCCTTTGACTTGATGTCATCGCCAATCGATTACATCTTCAGGTGATCTCTCGACAAATATGTCGTGATCATCATCAACATCCTAAGCTCTTCCAAGATATATATTGAATTCTTGATGGGTAATACCATCCTTGCCCCTCGATGATTCGTGTTATCATCGACCACTTTATTGCCTTCCGTTCAACACAAACTTGTTCGTGTTTTGTGTTATACCTTGAGATCCTTGCTACCCAGCAGATGTTCTTCTTACCTTGGAAGTATTACCATCTTTTATGTCAAGAAAGTCGTGAGAATTTCACCACCTCTTAAGAGATCTTCATACAGGTGATACTTCTTGCCATATCTGTTCATTCCTTGGTCCCCGTGTTGTTTCTAACCAGAAAACCGACAATTGAACTATGATGTGCGACTTCAAAACTTCTAGCAACCCTATTGCTTTGAAGTTAATGGTCGATATATCATTCTTAGACCATTGGTTATCGAATCACCATTCTAATATTAATCATGCTCCCTAATCCCATATTTCGGGTGTACCTTTCAATCAATGATTAACTGTGTATGTTTTCCTCGAGCATACCTTATTATATCATTTGATCTTACAAATGTTATCTCCTTGTTCGAATACTGGTGGGAATCCATCTTTTGGAAATCTCGATTCATTGTCGCTGAGTTCATCAGCCACCTCCTCATCCTCTCCTTGGTTTAATGATGAACTCATGATTCGGAACTTGTTTCAATAGTTCAATTCCTGAGAATCTTGCAACTCCATCTCGTCTAATTTTGTTGCACCCCTTCCTTCTCGGGCATCATGAGTCTGAGATATCCTGACACCAATCTCATCTGAGTCTCGGCCAGATATGATGGTTGGAACATATTTTCAAGAGTTATAACATCTTTACATGACCGGGTAAGGTGATGTCATTCCTAGCACACCTGGCCGGAGCACCTAGTGTTATAGTTTCCTTTTCTCAAGGTTATCCATTCATCCATGAGGAAATTATAAAACTTATCCTATAAGTTGTTCCTGATGGATCCTTGGTATATCCAAAGTCTGGTCTTTACCCAATGACCATGTCAATGCTATCTCGAAGCATATCTTTAGTACTCTGATTTCCAATAAGAACATTTGAAGCACAATGCTAAATTTTCTTTATCATTTATCCTAACACCGTTGTATGGGTAATGTCATGAAATTTCTCTCCCCTACCTAAAGAGTTTTCTACCCTATATCCTGTCATGGATATCATGCTTTGCTTGTCCTTGGAAAGGATATACCCTTGAATATGTGTTTAAACACATTTTCCTTTCCATTGTTATGTTTAATCTGATAATCACATTTTCCTTTCCATTGTTTTGTTTAACCTTCTTGAGGTTTATATGATCTAGCAGTAATAAGTCACTGCTTTTGTAAGCACCTCGGTGTACAACTCTGTCAGTAAGAACCTGTTACTATCGTTGATGGCATTCTGGTATCCATCGATGGACGAGAACTTTGCCTAATGGTCTGCCTCGTTCAACGAGCAGGAAAATGGTTCTCTTCGTCCCTCGCCCTTAGTACCGAGGTTGTTGCCGACATAACTAACAAGCTATCCTCTGACATGCCTTGCTTACATGATCGTGCAAGATGTCACCGCCCTTCCTACTTTTAACCCACATGGTGGGCCCATAACCCACAGTTCCACAGGATCGAAACCTGACTCTCCTGTACATCCCTGCTTCAAAGATATCCCTTATGCTTGGCTTCGTAGGTAATTCACGTGCCACCTTCTTAGTGCTCTATTCTGGTATCAAACGCAATACTTACTCTCGCTGCTCTGAACCCCTTTCTCACTCTGGTTCAGACTTTGAGCAACTATCTATCTGATTGGAACCTCTTATTGTACCTTCGTACCTTACTATCGATGTATTTTATATGTTCAACTCGAGATATAATCTTATGCTCATTCATGGGCTAACCCCAGATTGTTTCCCTCCTAAGCATTCCATCGTAGCCGAGTTGCCCCTTACCTATTCGTAAGTACGTTGGAGTTTCCGAAGAAAGGATGCTGACTTCATCTTAATGACCTGAAGCAAAAAAATGAAGACATCAATGTAATGGATCGACCACTTCGAGAAGAGCAATCAAGGCCGAGAAGACTCGTTAGAATTTCGTAGCCAAATCTTTTCCCCATTAGTCCCCCTCTTAAATCTCGGGACGAGATTTCTTGTAGTGGAGGAGAATTGTGACGCCCGGATAATTAAACTACAGTGATCCCTCGCTAATGATGACACATCACCTCAGTTACCGTGGATAAACTCACGTTAGTTCGAAACCTAGTTCAAACTTCAAATTTAAAACAAAAGCAAACAATAAAAGTTTTCAAATAGTAAAACTAAAATGTTCAGAGTGAACCAAATATTGCATAGGTAAATTTGGTGAAGAAAAAACACTTTAAAAGTGTAAAATACTCTAGAATGTTTTAAACAGTAGCAAAAATATTTAGTTGAATGCCTTTTTCATTAAATAAAATATTAAACTATTTTGTTTAGTTGCCAAACTCAGGTGGCAGTAGCCTATTTATAAACACTAAAGTAGGGACTACTTTTATAGTTTATAAAACTAAAATAAAGGAGGAACTTAAATTTAAATAGAAAAGAAAATAAAGAAAAGGAAAAGAACAAAAACAGAAAACAAAAATAACAAAAGGTAAAAAAAACCTTCCCCAGGGCTAACCGGCCCAGCTGGCATCTAGGCTAACCAGACCGGCCCAGCTAGCCCCCTCACCTCCCCAGCTTAACCCCAATCTCCCTCGTGACCTAACCTCCCACGCCCCACTCGCCCCACGCCTCCCTGTCTCCCACGCGCGCCGCCACACAAAGGAGGGAGACCTCCCTCACGCCCCTGCTGTGCCTCGCGCCCGAGCTCTTCCTTGCCTTTCGCATCCACCTCGAGCCACTCCGGTTGCGCCGCTGGCAAGCCCTAACCGCCGCCTCCGCCGCACTGTCCTCGCGACACCGCCGCGCTGGAGCTCCTGCCATGGCCGCCATCGCCTGATTCTCCGCGTCCATACCACGCCAAGCCGCTCGTCGCCAGAGAGGGGCGGATCCCGGAGGCCCCGTCGTGGATCCGGCCTCCCTCCTTCCCCTCATGTCCGCGCCTGCCCCTCTACTCCACCCGTCGTCGCCCTGCCCGACTGCCTCGTCACCAGTGGCCCGCGCCTCGTCGGCCACCTCTCCGACCCACCACGGCCTCCACCAAGCTCACGAGCCTCCCCTGCCGCTCGATGTGAGACTCCCCCTCGACCCCCTGCTCCCGCTTTCCGTTTCTCCATCGCGTTTTCCGTCGCCAAAGTTCGCCGCACCACCGCGTCGGGAGCTCGTGCTCACCACCACCGGCCGCGCACACACATGCCCGCGCCGCACCCGTGCACCACCCCGGAGCAAGCCGTGGCTCCACCACCGCGGGACTCGTCGTTCCCGACGATTCCGGCAACTCCAATGCGTGCTGCGAAGCCCCCTAGATGCGCGCGACTGTGGGGTGCCTTCTGTTGCCCTTGTTCGCCGCTCCCGTGGACATTCGACGTGTCTTTGCCGCTCAGAAGGTCGCCGGAGGTTAACCCCGGCCAGTTATCGTGTCCCTGATTATTGGGGACTAAATGGCTCTGTTGATTAGCCCTTGAGACGCTGACTGGAAGGACCCCAATGCTAATTAATCCATTTAATTAAATTAACGCAATTTGAATGTATGAAACGTGGGTCCATCTGTTCAAATTAACTAAATAACTAGAATCAATTGGAAAATGACAGATGGGGTCCACTGCTAACTATAAATGTTAAATCAGTGTTGAAATTACTAGAGAGAATGACATGGGGGTCCCGCATGTACTATTCACACCGTTGACCAGTCAACAGTTGACTGGGTCAACCGGGTCCCCTGGCCCCACATGTCATAGGCTGTGGCTAGCCTCTGCTGTGTACGCATAGAATTTTACTATTTAAATCAAATTAAAGTATTTCCTAAAATTGTTTTAAATCTTTTAAAATTAATATAAAATAAACCATAGATCGAATGGGAAAAATTTATACATAAAATTTGCTCAGAACGACGAGACGAATCCGGTTACGCAACCCATTCGTCCGCCACGCATCCCTGACATAGCAGACACGCAACTTTCCCCCTCCGGTTCATCTGTCCAAAAACGCGAAACACCGGGCATACTTTCCCGGATGTTTTCCCCCTTTGCCGGTATCACTTAGTACCGCGTCAGGTCACCCCTAGCACAACGTAATGCCGCATCTTGCTTTTTGTTACATTGATTGCTCTATTATTTATTGTGTTCCCCCTCCGTTACTCTTTTCGGAAGACCCCGAGACTGTCGGAGAACCCCAATTCAACTACGGTGTTGACGACCCTTCTTCTTGCCAGAGCAACCAGGCAAGCCCCCCCCCTTGATCACCAGATATCGCCTACTCTACTCTCTATACTGCTTGCATTAGAGTAGTGTAGCATGTTACTGCTTTCCGTTAATCCTATCCTGATGCATAGCCTGTCCTTGCTACTATTGTTGATACCTTACCTGCAATCCTAATGCTTAGTATAGGATGCTAGTTTATCATCTGTGGCTCTACATTCTTGTCCGTCTGACATGCTATACTATCGGGCCGTGATCACTCGGGAGGTGATCACGGGCATATACTATATACTTTACACTGTTACATTACCTGTGGTATTGTTCGGAGTTGGGGGCTGAAGGGGCAGGTGGCTCCATCCCGGTAGAGGTGGGCCTGGGTTCCCGATGGCCCCCGACTGTTACTTTGTGGCGGAGCGACAGGGCAGGTTGAGACCACCTAGGAGAGAGGTGGGCCTGGCCCTGGTCGGCGTTCGCGGATACTTAACACGTTTAACGAGATCTTGGTATTTGATCTGAGTCTGGCCACTGGCCTATACGCACTAACCATCTACGCGGGGACAGTTATGGGCACTCGACGTCGTGGTATCAGCCAAAGCCTTCGTGACGTCAGCGACTGAGCGGCGTGCGCCGGATTGGACTGGAACGCTTGCTAGGCTAGGTCTGCTTTCGGCCGCGTTCGCAACGTGCAGGTGTGCAAAGGGCGATGGGCCCAGACCCCTGCGCCATAGGATTTAGACCGGCGTGCTGACCTCTCTGTTGTGCCTAGGTAGGGCTGCGACGTGTTGATCTTCCGAGGCCGGCCATGACCCAGAAAAGTGTGTCCGGCCAAATGGGATCGAGCGTGTTGGGAAATGTGGTGCACCCCTGCAGGGAAGTTAATCTATTCGAATAGCCGTGATCTTCGGTAACAGGACGACTTGGAGTTGTACCTTGACCTTATGACAACTAGAACCGGATACTTAATAAAACACACCCTTCCAAGTGCTAGATACAACCGGTGATCGCTCTCTCACAGGGCGACGAGGGGAGGATCATCGGTTAGGTTTATGTTATGCGATGTTACTTGGTGAACTTACCTTCTGCTCTCTTCTGCATGCTGCAAGATGGAGGTGGCCAGAAGCGTAGTCTTTGATAGGACTAGCTATCCCCCTCTTATTCCGGCATTCTGCAGTTCAGTCCACATATGATACCCTTATTCCTTTTGATACCGATGCATACATATGTAGTGTAGCTCCTTGCTTGCGAGTACTTTGGATGAGTACTCACGGTTGCTTTTCTCCCCTTTTTTCCCCTTTCCTATACCCGTTTGCTGCGACCAGACGTTGGAGTCCAAGAGCCAGATGCCACTGTCGATGACGGCTACTACTACTCGGGAGGTGCCTACTACTATGTGCAGCCCGCTGACGACGACCATGAGTAGTTTAGGAGGATCCCAGGCAGGAGGCATGCGCCTCTTTCGATCTGTATCCCCGTTTGTGCTAGCCTTCTTAAGGCAAACTTGTTTAACTTATGTTTGTACTCAGATATTGTTGCTTCCGCTAACTCGCCTATGATCGAGCTCTTGTATTCGAGCCTTCGAGGCCCCTGGCTTGTAATATGATGCTTGTATGACTTATTTTATTTGTAGAGTTGTGTTGTGATATCTTCCCGTGAGTCCCTGATCTTGAGCGTACATGTTTGCATGTATGATTAGTGTACGATCAAATCGGGGGCGTCACAGTGGGCCCCATGTGGACTCCCTCCACTTATTCCAGCACCCACTCTCTTTGTCTTCCTCCAGAAAAAATCCTCCCATAGCTCAAACCCGAGTTCTAGCTCATCTTGCTGCCATTTTCGATATCCTTGCTCCAAGCTCCATTCACAAAACTGCTTTGGAGGATTGTTCCTCAGTATGTGATTCCTCCAATGGTCCAATTAGTTTTTGTTCTGTTGCTTTATTTATTGCAAATTTTTGCTGCTAAGGTGACCATTTTCTTTGAGCTTGCATGTCAAAATTATATGGTCCAAAGTAGTTTTAATGCATGATGTAGCCTCTAGGCACTTGTAGGAGTAGTTGCTATCAATCTTGTTGAATTTGATTCACTTTTATTTTGAGTCACTAAAAAAATTCAGAAATTTTTCAGAGAAAGAAAATGTTGAAGAAATTATTGAGGGGCTCTTTGAGCCGAAGCTCGAAGGTTAAGCAGAATGAGGAGAAATAAAAGCCCAAATACAATCTCCCTCGCACTGCGGAGGTTCGGCCGTGCGAATGGCCTTGTGATGAGTTCTTGAGAGCAGCCAGAATTCATGATGACTTTTATTATTTGGCTGAGAATGCAGGCCTCACCGACTTCCTCCACGACCAGCGCGAACAGTATCTCCTACTCACTAATATTTTCATGCAAAGATTTTATTTCCATGCTAAGAAATCACCACCTTCAGTGGAGTTTCACTTATATGATGAGGTTAAGGAGATGTCACTCCATGATTTTTGTCAGTTCTGCAAGATACCCTTTGAGGGCAGCATCGAGGAACCACATCGTCGTGATGTGGATGGGTTTATTGATAGAATTGCTGTAGGAGAAACTAGGAAAGTTTCCGATGCAAGAATTACCAGTTGTCGGATTTCGAGTTCCGGCAGACCCTTGACGTTCGAACACTGGGGTGCGCGCGGAGATTTCGCCTCCTACCTACCTGCACCCCTCCGCCTTGCTAGGATCTGAACTAAGGAAAGAACAACGCAAGAGACACAGGGTTTATACTGGTTCGGGCCACCGTTGTGGTGTAATACCCTACTCCAGTGTGTGTGTGGTGGATTGCCTCTTGGGCTGATGATGATGAACAATACAAGGAAGAACAGCCTCGCGAGGGTCTATTCTTGGCTGGGGTGATGAACTACTGGGAGGAGCTCAGTCACCTTTCTCTCTCTCTCTTTCTGATCTTCTCTCTCTCTTTCCCTGCCTCTGCCTACTCTCCATCTTGTCCCCTTGCTCTGTGGGTGGCGGGTCCTATTTATAGAGGCCCTGGTCCTCTTCCCAAATATCGAGCGGGAAGGGAGCCAACAATGGCGGGCTAGTTTGAAGGGGGGCAGCTAGTATCAACTATCCTGACAAAAGTAGTCTTCACCTGCGCAAAGCTCTGGTGATGACGCCGTCTTGGGCTCCACAGTGACCTCCGTCTCGTAGTCCTCCTGGTCTTGGTCTCGTTGCACCGAAATGGCAACCGTTGCCTGATGCCTCGGTACTCCGCGGCTACGCTTGCCCCCTTTGCACCAAAGAGGAAGGGAGGATGCTGCGCGGGCTGGCACCCGCCTGGCGCCCCCGGTCGTCATGGCTTGCTTCACGGGCACCTCGTGAGGTACCTCGCCTTGATCTCTCCGCCTCCTCGTGAGCCAGCCTGACAAGGCCGCGCCTGAGGAAGCTCCGCGTCGTCCGCCCCGCGAGGCTTGGCCCCTCGCGAGGGTCTTGGGTTTGTGTTGGTGAAGATGGGCCACGCTGGGCCCCCCTTTGAGCCACGCCGCAGGCAGGCAAGTCTGGGGACCCCCGTTCCCAGAACGCCGACAGTAGCCCCCGGGCCCAAGGCGCGCCCGGACTTGGCCGTGCAGGGAGGCGGAAGGGCAAGTGCGAAGCGACGCGGGCCCTAACAGCCTGCGGCCTTGTGCGCCGTGTGGCTGTTGATTGGGCGTGGGCGTCTCCACTTCCCCATGGCGCCTCGGCAACTGCATGGATTGGCCAAGTCCCTGCATGCAAAGCGGGTCATAATTACCTGCGATCGTGGGGGCCGTTGGTTGGCCATCGCCAGTTATAAGTACGGACCGGCGCGCGCCCCTCCAGTTCATCCCTCCTTGCTTCTTCCTTTCTTCATGGCCCCGTCAAGGAGGTTCTCGGCCGCAGAGAAGGGGAAGGCTCACCAGGTTGAGCCCGCCTCTACCCCACCCAAGCGCGGCCGAGGGCGCCCTCGTAAACATCCTGTGGCCACCATGGTGGCTCCCCGCGGCCGTGGAGGCGATCTTCAGCACAGCGACGGGCGGATTGCTGCGGCCGGGGGGCGCGCTCCGGCTGCGCGTCCCCCTAGGCTGCGCTTTCGCGCTGCTGAAGTGCTGCCGGAGTTCGTCGTGTGGTCGGCGGGGCCGACCAGCACTCGGCTTTCGCTTCCTCGCTTCCTCCTTGGAGAGCTCCCGGCCGGCGCCCCGGGCGGCCTTTGGCTTCAGGCCGACGGCTGCTGCAGCCGGGCCTCATGGGTCTCACTGGAGGTCTCCACGGCCGGGAGCCTGTTCCTGGCCCACGGTTGGCAGACGTTTGCCCGCGCGCGTGACCTGAGCCGTCGGTGCACCCTATACTTCAAGTTCGACGGCGATGCCACCCTCTACGTGAGGGTGTTTGGGGAAGATGGTCGGCGCGCAGGGTGTTGCCCCGAGGGTGACGACCGCGGCTGGGAACCCAGCTCCAGCGATGATGGAGAGGGCAGCGCTCGCGCGGCCGGCAGCGCTCAGGGTTCCTCAAGCTTCTCCGGTTCTTCTTCAGGCAGCGACTCTTCTAGCGGTGTCCGCGGTCAGCCTCCGCGCCGCCGTATCTGCTTGGGAGGTGGAAACGTGTCCGCCCGCCATCGCGCCCTGGTGAAGCGCGAGAGGGAGTCCGCCTGAGCTCCAGAGGCAGCTCGGGCCTTCCCTGCGGGCCGGTGTGAGGCGAGCTGCACCAGATTTGTTCTTTCTTTTTCCTTTTCCCTGCGTAACAAAGACAATAGTGTGGAGCCCCGCGGGGGCGTGTTTGGGTTATTGCTGTTAATCATCGTTTTGCTTTCGTTACCGTACCTTCCGGCTACGTGCCCGAGCGTGGATAGTTCCCGGCCCCGGCCGTGGGGGGGCGATCGACCCAGGCCCTTTGTTTGTGTCGCGGTGCCCGTGGGGCACGGACTGGAGGGGTGCTCCTGTAAGGGGCCCAGGTCGCGAGCTCCTTGAATGACTAGGATAGGAACACTTACGAGGGCGCTCAGCTGCCCCCTCGCGAGGCCTTGCACAAGAGAAATCGAGGCAAGAGAGTGAAAATTCGAAGAACCACAAGCCAAAGACGGCAACAACTTCAATAAAACTTCGAATGAGAAGGAACAAGCCAACTGCGGAAAGCAAATGAAAAGCCGCGTCCGGCACCTAATCTAGTCTTCGACGTCTTCTCACCAGCGCAGAGCTAAGTGCTGCCACTGGGCATGGGAGGGAGCCCCAGGGCCTGAGGCCGGCGCTCCTAAGACTCCGGGGCGTGTACAGCCCCAACTCATTATTACGTGAGAGTGTCACAGGCGGCGAGCTTCACAGGTGTTGGCCTTCTTCACAGGCTCCGGGCCTTTTCCAAAACGCGATAGCTTCACAGGCATTCGCCTTCTTCACAGCCTCTGGGCCTTTTCCAAAACGCGATAGCTTCACAGGCATTCGCCTTCTTCACAGGCTTCGGGCCTTTTCCAAAACGCGATAGCTTCACAGGCATTCGCCTTCTTCACAGGCTCCGGGCCTTTTCCAAAACGCGATAGCTTCACAGGCATTCGCCTTCTTCACAGGCTCCGGGCCTTTTCCAAAATGCGATAGCTTCACAGGCATTCGCCTTCTTCACAGGCTCCGGGCCTTTTCCAAAACGCGATAGCTTCACAGGCATTCGCCTTCTTCACAGGCTCCGGGCCTTTTCCAAAACGCGATAGCTTCACAGGCATTCACCTTCTTCACAGGCTCTGGGCCTTTTTAGGGGTAGAACCTCCGGAGATGCTGGATGTTCCATGCATTCTAGACTGGCACCCCCTCCTGAGTCTCCAAGCGCGCGGAGCCGGGCCTGGAAACATGAACAACTTTGAACGGGCCCTCCCACATGGGAGAGAGCTTGTGCAGCCCCTCCCTGGAGAGAACCCGCCTGAGGACGAGGTCTCCTACCTCGAGAGTTCTGGGGCAGATGTTGCGGCAGTGATATCGCCGCAGTGCTTGTTGGTACCTCGCCGCTCGTAGCGCGGCTTCTCGGCGATGTTCCTCCCCCAGCACGAGGTCCATCCCCCGCGTGGCGTCCTGCTGCGCCTCGTCAAACGCCAAGACCCGCGCGGAGCGATGTCTGACCTCGTGAGGGAGGACCGCTTCGGCTCCGTAGACCAGGAAGAACGGGGTCTCTCCAGTCGGCTTGGTCGCGGTTGTGCGGATGGACCACAACATGGACTGAAGCTCGTCGTACCAACCTCTGCCGCAGGCCTCCAGCTTCTTCTTGAACGTCCTGGTCTTGAGGCCCCTCAGGACCTCCGTGTTGGCTCGCTCGGCCTGGCCGTTGCTTCGGGGGTGCGCCACCGAAGCGTGGCATATCGTTGTCCGTGATGATGCGATTCGGCACCCCGAACCGGCTCACGATGCCCTTGATGAACTTGACCGCGGAACCCGCAGGAATGGTGTGGACAGCCTCTACTTCAGCCCACTTGGTGAACTTGTCCACGGCAACGTAGAGGTAGCGGTAGCCCCCAGGCGCCCGAGGAAACAGGCCCAAGATATCCAGCCCCCAGACCGCGAATGGCCACGAAAGGGGTATAGTCTGCAAGCCTCCTGCTGGCTGATGGATCTACTTGGCGTGGAACTGGCAGGCCTCACAAGCTTTCACTAGTTCGACGGCGTCATTGAGCGCGGTGGGCCAATAAAACCCACTGCGGAACGCCTTGCCGACGAGGGTCTGTGATGATGAATGATGTCCACAATCTCCGTCGTGTATATCTTCCAGCAGTTCCTTCCCTTGCTCCCTGGAGATGCAACGCAGGGATACATCGTTTGGCCGCTTCCGGTAGAGCTCTCCATCCTTGATGCAGTATGCCGTGGCCTGGCGTGCCACCCGCTCCGCTTCCTCCTCCTTCTCCGGCAGGGTCCCTTGCGTTAGGTAACTCCGGAGCTCCGCGATCCAACATCCCTCCTGAGGTTCCATCGTCAGGAGCAGACGTGCTCCTGAAGCCGGGCCACAGGCCGGAGCCCCTGAGGCAGGTGGCTGGGGGAGCTCCTCTTGGGGCTGAGCCGTGTTCGATTATGACGGCAGGGCTGATGGCTTGAAGAGCCGCTCTTCGAAAACGCCAGGCTCCTGAGGTAACCGCCTGGACGCCCGTTTGGCGATGTTGTCGGCCTCCTGATTGGTGCCACGGGGTACATGCTGCAACTCTAACCCCCAGAACTGCTTCTCCATCTTGCGGACCTCCGCTAGGTAGGCTTCCATGTGCTCATCCTTCGGCTTGTACACTTTGTTGGAGAAATTGACAAGGAGCTGCGAATCGCCCTTGATGGTGAGGCGTTTCATCCCCAGGGCAGCCGCGGCCTTCAAGCCCGCTATTAAACCTTCATACTCTGCTATGTTGTTGGAGACCTTTTCACCTTGCTGGAAACAGAGCTGCACGGCGTAATAGAGCTTGTCCTGAGCGGGCGATATAAGCACCGCCCCAGCCCCAGCGCTATGCCTAGAGAACGCCCCATCGAAGTACATGACCCAGCCTTCTGGCGCCTCGCTTCCCGGGGACAGGGACCGATCCTCGTCAGCCTTGAGGCCTGGCGCCTCCGTCCATTCTGCCACAAAATCCGCCAACGCTGCTCCCTTGATGACTCTGGCCGTGCTGAATTCGAGCTGAAACGCTTGCAGTTCTATGTTCCACTCAGCGACCCTTCCAGCTGAATTAGGGCTCCTGAGTACTCTCTCCAGGGGGTATGACAAGACGACCTTGATGGGGTGACCCTGAAAATAGTGTCGCAGCTTGCGCGAGGCCATCAGTAGCGCGAGGAGGAGTTTCTGAGGCATGGGGTACCGTGCCCTTGCATCCCGCAGCACCGTGCTGACGAAGTACACTGGGTGCTCAACGAGGTGGAGTGCGTCAGTGCTGGTGGCTCCCTTCGGAGACCGTGGCGCCTCTTGAGGCAATGAGGCCTCCTGAGGCTGGCCATCTAGAAGAGGGGCCTCTTCCGCCTCTGGTGCGCCCCTCTGCGGCGGCTAATCCTCCTCAGCCGCGCTGGCGGTTTTTGTAGGCCTTCCTTGTCCCTGTTCTGCCTTGTCCCGGGCTGCTACCGTGGTTTTGATTCGGCGCTCCTCTCTGACTGCCACTAAGGCTGCGCTGGCGGAGTAGGGAGTGGCGGCGAGGTAAAGCACCAGGGGCTCTTGAGGGCGCGGAGCCACCATGACCGGTGGGCTGGTCAGGTATCTCTTGAGATCCTGGAACGCCTTGTTGGCCTCTTCAGTCCACTCGAAGGGCCCCTTTTTCTTCATTAGCTGGAAGAAGGGCAGTGCTCATTCCCCCAACTTGGAGATGAAGCGCCCTAGCGCGGTCACGCGCCCCATGAGCTTCTGCATTTCTCTGAGGGTCTTTGGCGGGCTCATGTCTTCCACCGCCTTGACCTTCTCTAGGTTAGCCTCGATGCCTCGGTGGGACACGAGGAAACCCAAGAGCTTGCCCGAGGGGACTCCGAACACACACTTCTCTAGGTTGAGCCGTAGGTTCACTGCGTTGAGGCTCGCGAAGGTTTCCTCCAAGTCTTGAATCATGGTCCTGGCCTCCCGAGACTTTACCACATTGTCATTGACGTAAGCTTCAACATTCTTCCCGAGCTGCGGGCCTAAGGTGATGTGCATCAGCCGCTGGAAGGTCGCCCCTGCGTTACGCAGCCCGAATGGCATGCATGTGTAGCAGTACACCCCACACGGGGTTAGGAAGGCTGTCTTCTCGACGTCTTCTACCGCCATCTTGATCTGGTGATACCCAGAGAAGGCATCCAAGAAGCATAGCAGGTCGCATTCCGCAGTGGAATGGATGATCTGGTCGATGCAGGGGAGCGGGAATGGATCTTGCGGGCATGCTTTGTTGAGGTTGGTGAAGTCGACACACATGCGCTCCTTCCCTCCCTTCTTTGGCACAACGACAGGGTTGGCCAACCAATCCGGGTATCGGACCTCGCGAATGACCCCAGTGGCTTCTAATTTGCGGGTCTCTTGGACGATGAAGGCCTGCTTTTCTGTGGACTGCCGCCTGGCCTTCTGCTTCACAGGGCGCACGTTGGGGCACACGTTGAGGTGATGCTCGATTACACTCCTAGGAATCCCTGCCAACTGGTCAGGCTCCCAAGCGAATACCTTCTTGTTTGCGCGCAGGAACCCGACCAAGGCCTTCTCCTGCTCGGGTTTGAGGTGGGCGCCTATGGTGAAAGTGGCGTTGGTGGATCCGTCCTCATCGACGGGTATCTGCTTGGTTTCTGCCTTGTCTTGGGTGAACAACTGTTTCTTCTTGGCGGGTGCAGCCCCCTTGGGCCCGGGGGTCTCCAAGTTGGCGGGCTGTGCCGACGCCGCCGTCTTGAAGGCGAGCTTGAGCACCCGCAGCGCGTCCCCGGTGTCCCCGTGCATAGTGAGGACGCCGCTACTCCCGGGCATCTTCATGAGGTTGTACGTCGGGTGCGTTGCGGCCATGAACTAGGCCAGCACTGGGTAGCCGAGGATGGCATTGTAGGGGAGGCCGATGGGGGCGATGTTGAAGTCGACCAGCTCAGTGCGGAAGTTGTCGTAGGTGCCGAAGGTTACGGGGAGCCGGATCTGTCCCAAGGAGCTGGACAACTTGCCCCCAACGCCTGAGAAGGGCCGGCTGGGTTGCAGCCGTTCCAGGGGTATGCAGAGGAGGTTGAAGGCCTCGACCGAGAGCATGCTGAGGCCTGCGCCACCATCAATGAGGGTTCTGGTGACGGCCACCTGGCAGATGGTGGGGGTGCACAGCATGGGGAACGCACCCGAGCAGGCCGATTTGGAGGGGTGGTCCTCCGAGCTGAAGGTCAGGCCGGTCTCGGGCGCCGCCCGGTCCAGGGGAGCCCCCTGCCGCGTGGAAGCGGCGCTGACCCGGCAGATAAACGGCTTGACGTGGTGACTTGTAGGCGGTGCCTGCGAGCCGCCCAAGAGGGCCGCGACGACCGGGGGTGTTGGTGTAGCGCGAAGGGCGGGGGAGAGGTTGCGGGGCTCCGTGGGCGCCCGGAGCGCGCGGGACGAAAAACCGGCTGGAGTGAGCGAGGGAGTTGCGGTGCGGCCGTCTTGCCGCACGGAAGGATGCTGGGACGATGCTTGCTGCTCGCCCCCCGCCGGGCCGGTGGCGGCATTGACGGCAGGTGACGGGGAACGGCGAGGATGCCCGCCGACAGGGGTCGTCTGGGCGACGCGGGAAGCGAGTGCGGCCCGACGCTCGGCGCGGGCCCGACGAGCGTCAGACATGGGCGTGATGGTCGGAGGAGAACTGGGTGGTGGAAGACGAATCCCGGCGCACCCCTAACTGGCGCGCCAAATGTGGGATTTCGGGTTCCGGCAGACCCTTGAGGTTCGAACACTGGGGTGCGTGCGGAGATTTTGCCTCCTACCTACTTGCACCCCTCCGCATTGCTAGGATCTGAACTAAGGAAAGAACAACGCAAGAGACACGGGGTTTATACTGGTTCGGGCCACCGTTGTGGTGTAATACCCTACTCCAGTGTGTGTGTGGTGGATTGCCTCTTGGGCTGATGATGATGAACAATACAAGGAAGAACAGCCTCGCGAGGGTCTGTTCTTGGCTGGGGTGATGAACTACTAGGAGGAGCTCAGTCACCTTTCTCTCTCTCTCTTTCTGATCTTCTCTCTCTCTCTTCCCCTGCCTCTGCCTACTCTCCGTCTTGTCCCCTTGCTCTATGGATGGCTAGTCCTATTTATAGAGGCCCTGGTCCTCTTCCCAAATATTGAGCGGGAAGGGAGCCAACAATGGCGGGCTAATTTGAAGGGGGACAGCTAGTATCAACTATCCTGACAAAAGTAGTCTTCGCCTGCGCAAAGCTCTGGTGATGACGCCGTCTTGGGCTCCACGGTGACCTCCGTCTCGTAGTCCTCCTGGTCTTGGTCTCGTTGCACCGAAATGGCAACCTTTGCCTGATGCCTCGGTACTCCGCGGCTACGCTTGCCCCCTTTGCACCAAAGAGGAAGGGAGGACGCTGCGCGGGCTGGCACCCGCCTGGCGCCCCCGGTCGTCATGGCTTGCGTCACGGGCACCTCGTGAGGTACCCCGCCTTGATCTCTCCGCCTCCTCGTGAGCCAGCCTGACGAGGCCGCGCCTGAGGAAGCTCCGCGTCTTCCGCCCCGCGAGGCTTGGCCCCTCGCAAGGGTCTTGGGTTTGTGTTGGTGAAGATGGGCCACGCTGGGCCCCCCTTTGAGCCACGCCGCAGGCCGCAGGCAGGCAAGTCTGGGGACCCCCGTTCCCAGAACGCTGACACCAGTATACATTTTCTTAATTGGTCGCGGGAATAGTGGAAATCTTAGTGCTCCTCATATTGTCATTTTGCGCCATGCATTGTTTCGTGATACCACTTTCAGTTTAGGCGCTATTGTTGCTACACGATTAAATCTGAACCATACAAAGGGCCCCATTTTTGGAGGCATCTTTGCTTCATGCCTTGCTGAACATTTTTTCATACCTATTAGGCATTATGAGAAAGAGGAAAAGTTGTTGCCCCCTATTTTTCTAGATTATAAGAGTATGTTAGCACATGATTTTATTGTTAAAGATAAGAAGAAGATGCTTAAGTATAATTTGATATTTGATAAAACTCACTATGAGATTATTACCTTGCCTGCACCCTCTTTGTTTAACATACTTTCAGGCACGTACCTCATCTTACCCGAGGCCATTTATGCGTACTAGAGGCTGACACAAGTTCCAGAGCCTGATCCTGAGCCACCACTTGACCCTTATCGTCAGTCTGTTTATCAGTGGGATCCGGAGGAGATCACGAACTAGTGGCACCCTGAGGACCCTCCTCAGTACACCGGAGGGAGTAGCTTCAATCCGTGGGCATAGACCAACTTAGGGCAAAAGCCTAAGCTTGGGGGAGTACGTATTTCTCACCGACATTACATTCATGTTCACACACTCATTCTAGTTGTCGGTGCCTATACTTTTGCATTGTACTATCCATGCTAGTTTATTTTCTTTTCTAAGCATTCTTCTTGTGTGTTTGAAAAACCTTAAGATAAACCAAAAAAATTAGTTGTAACTAGTTTACTTTCCATGCATGTACTAATAGTAATTAAAAGAAAACCCAAAAAGATTTATCGTTCTTCTTTTGCTTGTTGGGAGCTTTCCCGTGTAAATAGTTTTATTTCTTTTCTTTTCCTTTGGGGGTCGAGAGGAGAAGACCTTGATGAAAATGTTGAGTGGCTCTCATATGCATTATTGTTGATTTAACCAAGAGCCCATATTACCTTGTCTTCTCCCTTGTATTAAATACTTGCAGATTCCAGCTTAGTCCAATGCACGTGCACTATTATTGTTATCCACACCATTCGGTCGTGCAAGTGAAAGGTAATAATGACGATATATGATGGACTGATTGAGATGAGAGAAGCTGGTATGAACTTGGCCTATTTTGTTTTTGAAATATGATTAGTTCATCGTTCCTGATTCAGCCTATTATGAATGAAACGTGTTTGCAATGACAATTAGAGATTATAGTTGCTCATGCCATGCTTAATTAGCTAAGAGTTTATAATGGTTTACCTTGTGTGCCAACATGCAATTATGATGGTTGTGATGTGGTATGATAGGGTGGTATCCTCCTTTGAACGATTCGAGTGGCTTGACTTGGCACATGTTCACGCATGTAGATGAAACAAAATCAACATAGCCTCCACGATATTTATGTTCATGGTGATTTATATCCTACTCATGCTTGCACTCATTGTTGATTAATCTTAATGCATGTTCATGAATGTTGTCGCTCTCTAGTTGGTCGCTTCCCAGTCTCTTTCTAGCCTTCACTTGTACTAAGCGGGAATGCTGCTTGTGCATCCACTTCCATAAACCCCAAAGTTATTCCATATGAGTCCACCATACCCTCCTATATGCGGTATCTACCTGTCGTTCCAAGTAAATTTGTATGTGCCAAACTCTAAACCTTCAAATGAAATTCTGTTTTATATGCTCGAACAGCTCATGTATCAACTAGGGTTGTCTATATCTACCATGCTAGGTGGGTTATTCTCAAGATGAGTGGACTCTGCTCATCATTCACGAGAAAATGGCTGGTAACCAGGATGCCCAGTCCCATGCTCAAATCAAAATAATTGCAAACAAAACTCCCCCAGGATTGTTGTTAGTTGGAGGCACTCGTTGTTTCGGACAAGCCATGGATAGATGTTTGTTGGTGGTGCGGGAGTAAAAAATTTACCATTCTGTTTGGGAACCGCCTATAATGTGTGTAGCATGGAAGATATCGAGATCTCTTGGTTGTTATGTTGACAATGAAAGTATACCACTCAAAATATTATTTATCTCTGTTTAAAAACTTGAGCTCTGGCACCTCTGCAAATCTCTGCTTCCTCTGTGAAGGGCCTATCTATTTACTTTTATGTTGGGTCATCATCCTCTTATTAAAAAGCACCAGTTAGAGAGCATCGCCGTCATTCACATGCATTGCTATTAATTTACATTGAGTATGACTGTGATTGGATCTCCTTTACCATGAATTACAATTTCCAGTCAGTCCTTGATCTTCAGGGGTGCTTTGCATTTATGTTTTGCGGTCTCAAAAAGGGCTAGCAAGATACCGTCTTGTTATATCATATTATGATTGTTTTGAGAAATTGTTGCCATCCGAGATTTATTATTATTGCTCGCTAGTTGATTATGCCATTGATATGAGTAAACATGAGACCTAAATTATATTGTGAATATGGTTAGTTCATAATCTTTGCCGAAAAAACTTGAATGCTGGCTTTACATATTTGCAACAACAAGATCAAATAGAGTGTGTAAAAGTTTTTCTTTATCACTTTCAGTTTGTCAATTGAATTGCTTGAGGACAAGCAAGGGTTTAAGCTCGGGGGAGTTGATACGTCTTCAACGTATCTACTTTTCCAAACACTTTTGACCTTGTTTTGGACTCTAACTTGCATGATTTGAATGTAACTAACCCGGACTGACGTTGTTTTCAGCAGAATTGCCATGGTGTTATTTTTGTGCAGAAATAAAAGTTCTCGGAATGACCTAAAAATTCACGGAGACACGTTTTGGAATTTATAAAAAATACTAGCGAAAGAATCAGCGTAAGGAGGCCCACACCCTGTCCATGAGGGTGCACCCCCCCCCCCGGGGGGGGTGCACCCCTGATGACCCACAAGTATAGGGGATCGCAACAGCTTTCGAGGGTAGAGTATTCAACCCAAATTTATTGATTCGACACAAGGGGAGCCAAAGAATATTCTCAAGTATTAGCAGCTGAGTTGTCAATTCAACCACACCTGGAAACTTAGTATCTGCAGCAAAGTGTTTAGTAGCAAAGTAATATGATAGTGATGGTAACGGTATCAAAAGAGTAATGAAAGCAAGGTAATGTTTTTGGTATTTTGTAGTGATTGTAACAATAGCAAAGGGAAAGTAAATGAGCATAAACCAGTATATGGAAAGCTCGTAGGAATCGGATCAATGATGGATAATTATATCGGATGCGGTTCATCATGTAACAATCATAACATAGGTGACACAGAACTAGCTCCAGTTCGTCAATATAATGTAGGCATGTATTCTGAATATAGTCATACGTGCTTATGGAAAAGAACTTGCATGGCATCTTTTGTCCTACCCTCCCGTGGCAGCGGAGTCCTAATGGAAACTAAGGGATATTAAGGCCTCCTTTTAATAGAGAACTGGAACAAAGCATTAGCACATAGTGAATACATGAACTCCTCAAACTACGGTCATCACCGGTAAGTATCCCGATTATTGTCACTTCGGGGTTAACGGATCATAGCACATAATAGGTGACTATAGACTTGCAAGATGGGATCTAGAACTCTCATATATTGATGAAAACATAATAGGTTCATATCTGAAATCATGGTACTCGGGCCCTAATGATAAGCATTAAGCATAGCAAAGTCATAGCAACATCAATCTCAGAACATACTGGATACTAGGGATCAAACCCAAACAAAACTAACTCGATTACATGGTGAATCTCATCCAACCCATCACCGTCCAGCAAGCCTACGATGGAATTACTCACGCACGGTGGTGAGCATCATGAAATTGGTGATGGAGGATGGTTGACGATGATGACGATGACGAATCCCCCTCTGTGGAGCCCCAAACGGACTCCAGATCAGCCCTCCCGAGAGGTTTTAGGGCTTGGCGGCGGCTCCGCATCGTAAAATGCGATGATTTCTTCTCCTTTATTTTTTCTCCCCAAAAGGAGTTATATAGAGTTGGAGTTGGAGTCGGAGGGTCTCCAGGGGGCCCATGAGGTAGGGGGCACGCCCTAGGGGGGCGCCCCCCACCCTCGTGAGAAGGGTGTGGGCCCCCTGGTCTTCATCTTTGGCGAGGATTTTTTATTATTTATTGTAAGATATTCCATGGAGTTTCAGGTCATTCCGAGAACTTTTGTTTCCTACACATAAAACAACATCATGGCAATTCTGCTGAAAACAACGTCAGTCCAGGTTAGTTCCATTCAAATCATACAAGTTAGAGTCCAAAACAAGGGCAAAAGTGTTTGGAAAAATAGATACATTGGACACGTATCAACTCCCCCAAGCTTAAACCCTTGCTTATCCTCAAGCAATTCAGTTGACAAACTGAAAGAAATAAAGAAAAACTTTTACAAACTCTGTTTGCTCTTGTTGTTGTAAATATGTCAAGCTAGCATTCAAGTTTTCAGCAAAGATTATAATTAACCACATTTGCAATAATTCTCAGGCCTCATGTTTACTCATATCAATAGCATAATCAACTAGCGAGCCATAATAATAAAACTCGGATGACAACACTTTCTCAAAACAATCATAATATGATATAACAAGATGGTATCTCGCTAGCCCTTTCTGAGACCGCAAAACATAAATGCAGAGCACCTTTAAAGATCAAGGACTGACTAGACATTGTAATTCATGGTAAAAGAGATCCAATCATAGTCACACCCAATATAAATTAACAGTAATGAATGCAAATGACAGCGGTGCTCTCCAACTAGTGCTTTTTAATAAGAGGGTGATGACTCAACATAAAAGTAAATAGATATGCCCTTCGCAGAGGGAAGCAGGGATTTGTAGAGGTGCCAGAGCTCGGTTTTGAAATAGAGATGAATAATATTTTGAGCGGTATACTTTGATTGTCAACATAACAACCAAGAGATGGTGATATCTTCCATGCTACACACATTATAGGCGGTTCCCAAACAGAATGGTAAAGTTTATACTCCCCCTCCACCAACAAACATCAATCCATGGCTTGCTCGAAACAACGAGTGCCTCCAACATACATCAGGTCCCAGGGGGAGTTTTGTTTGCAGTTATTTTGATTTAGTTTGCATAAAGCATGGGACTGGGCATCCCAGTGACCAGCCATTTATCTCGTGAGTGAGGAGCGGAGTCCTCTTCTCTTGAGAATAACCCGCCTAACATGGAAGATACAGACAGACCTAGTTGATACATGAGCTATTTGAGCATACAAAACAGGATATTAATTTGAAGGTTTAGAGTTTGGCACATACAAATTTACTTGGAACGGCAGGTAGATACCGCATATAGGAAGGTACAGTGGACTCATCTGGAATAACTTTGGGGTTTTAAGGGATTGGATGCACAAGTAGTATTCCCGCTTAGTACAGGTGAAGGCTAGCAAAAGACTGGGAAGCGACCAGCTAGAGAGCGACAACAGTCATGTACATGCATTAAAATTAATAAACATTGGATGCAAGCATGAGTAGGATATAATCCACCATGAACATAAATATCGTGAAGGCTATGTTGATTTGTTTCAACTACATGCGTGAACATGTGCCAAGTCAAGTCACTTAAATCATTCAGAGGAGGATACCACCCTATCATACCACATCATAACCATTTTAATAGCATGTTGGCACGCAAGGTAAACCATTATAACTCATAGCTAATCAAACATGGCACAAGCAACTATGATCTCTAATTGTCATTGCAAACATGTTTATTCATAACAAGCTGAACCAAGAACGATGAACTCATCATATTTACAAAAACAAAAGAGGTCGAGTTCATACCAGCTTTTCTCATCTCAGTCAGTCCATCATATATCATCATAATTGCCTTTCACTTGCACGACCGAATGATGTGAATAATAATAAGAGCGCACGTGCATTGGACTAAGCTGGAATCTACGAGCATTCAATAAACAGGAGAAGACAAAGCAATATGAGCTCTTTTGTCAGGTAAACAATAATGCATATAAGAGCCACTTCAACAATTTAATTATGGTCCTCTCCTACTGACCCCAAAGAAAAAATAGAAAAAAACTATTTACACGGGAAAGCTCCCAACAAGCAAAAGAAGAACAGGAAATATTTTTGGGTTTTCTTTTTAATTACTACTACAAGCATGGAAAGTAAATTAATTAAAAGCTACAACTATTTTTTTTGATTTTTCTTAAGGTTTATTAAACACACAAGAAGAAAGCATAAAAAGGAAAATAAACTAGCGTGGATGATATAATGAAAAAGTATGAACACCGACATCTAGCAATGAGTGTGTGTGAACATAAATGTAATGTCGGTGAGAAATACGTACTCCCCCAAGCTTAGGCTTTTGGCCTAAGTTGGTCTATGGCCACGGCTGGCCTGGCGGATATCCATAATAATAGTTGTTGGGGTCGTACTGCGATGCAGCGGCTATCGCCTCCTGAGCTGCAGTGTGGCGACGAGCGGCCTCCGCTCTCCTCTCGTACTCATCTGCCTCCTCTCTGGTAATAGTATATCCTCCTCTTGCCTGATAATCAAAGAAAGCAGGAGCAGGGAGAGTAATATGGATGGCACGACGTCTGTCAAAGATTAGTCGGTACTGGAGAGGCGATTCATTCCTCTCGACAAAATGGTGGGAAACCATAGAATCAAAATCTAAATAAGCAGGAGGCAACTCCATGTCTCCTTCACGAATTTCTATCTCAAGAAATTTTGCTAAGTGGGTTGCATAAATTCCTCCAAAGAAATATTCATTATGTCTATTATGATGCAACCTACGAGCTACAATGGCTCCCATATGACAAGATTGGTCTCCTGACACAGCACTCCTGAGAATGCTAAGGTCAGGGACACACATGTAACATGCTTCATCCTTAGCATTTATGCACCTACCTATGAAGAGAGCAAAATAATGTATAATAGGAAAGTGAATGCTCCCTATGGTAGCTTGCGTTATATCTCTAGATTCCCCTACAGTTATACTAGCAAGAAAGTTTCTAAATTCAGATTTAGGGGGATCCCTAACACTACCCCATTGTGGAAGTTTGCAAGCAAAAGTGAAATCCTCTAAGTCCATGGTATAAGATTTGTCATAAAGATCAAACATGACTGTAGGAGAATTACGCGAAGATGAATACTCAAACCTCCTCACAAAAGAGCTTGTGAGCTCATGATATTGGGGGAATTTGTCTGCCTCAAAGTCCTCAAGACCGGCATTACACAAATATGCGTTAAATTCTTCTTTAATTCCTGCACGATCCATAAAATTTTCAGAAGGCCACTCACAAGGACGCACTGGAGCGTCTCTTGGTGGCTCTTCGTCAGCGTCGCGCATTGCAAGCTTGGGTCCTTGCTTCCTTCAAGAACCACCTTGGAACATTTTCCTAAACATATTTCTTCCTCTGAAAAATTCTGAAAAAAATTAGTAACTTCAAAATAAAAGTAAACCAAACTCAATAATATTGATAGCAACTACTCCTACAAGTGCCTAGGCCCATATCATGCATCAAAACTACTTTTGATCATATAAATTTGACATGCAAGCTCAAGAACAGGGTCACCTAAGCAGCAAAAATTTGCAATGAATAAAGAACTAGAATAAAAACTAATTGGACCAATGGAGGAGTCACATACCAAGGAACAATCTCCCCAAGTAGTTTTGTGAGATGTGCTTTGAGCAAGGAGATCAAAAATGGCAGCAAAACAAGCTTGGACTCGGGTTTGAGCTAGTTTTTCGTGTTTGGGGGAGGAAGATGAAGTGTGTGGCTGAAAGAATAAGTGGAGGAGGGCCACCGTGGGCCCACGAGGCAGGGGGCGCGCCCTCCACCCTCGTGGCAAGGTGGTTGGCCCCCCTGGTGTGTAATTTGTTCCATAAATCCTCAAATATTCTATAAAAAATCATATTTAATTTTCAGGGCATTTGGAGAACTTTTATTTTCGAGGTATTTTTATATTGCACGGATAATCAGATAACAGACAGAAAATTATTCATTTTCACTTTATTTCAACTAAATAACAGAAAGTATAGAGAGGGTACAGAAGGTTGTGCTTCTAGTTTCATCCATCTCATGCTCGTCAAAAGGAATCCACTAACATTGTTGATCAAGTCTTGTTAACAAACTCATTCCGATTAACATGAAACCGGAGAAATTTTGAATAACACTAGGTTACCTCAACGGGGATATGCACATCCCCAATAATAAGTATATCATATTTCTTCTTGACAGTAGGAAGAGGAAATTCAAAACCTCCAAATATAATCGATGGAATTTTTCCGATAGAATTGATGCTATGAACTTGAGGTTGTTTCCTCGGAAAGTGTACCGTATGCTCATTACCATTAACATGAAAAGTGACATTGCCTTTGTTGCAATCAATAAAAGCCCCTGCAGTATTAAGAAAAGGGCTTCCAAGAATAATAGACATACTATCGTCCTCGGGAATATCAAGAATAACAAAGTCCGTTAAAATAGTAACGTTTGCAACCACAACAGGCACATCCTCACAAATACCGACAGGTATAGCAGTTGATTTATTAGCCATTTGTAAAGATATTTCAGTAGGTGTCAACTTACTCAAATCAAGTCTACGATATAAAGAGAGAGGCATAACACTAACACCGGCTCCAAGATCACATAAAGCCATTTTAACATAGTTTCTTTTAATGGAGCATGGTATAGTAGGTACTCCTGGATCTCCAAGTTTCTTTGGTATTCCACCCTTAAAAGTATAATTAGCAAGCATGGTGGAAATTTCAGCTTCCGGTATCTTTCTTTTATTTGTAATAATATCTTTCATGTACTTAGCATAAGGATTGGTTTTGAGTATATCAGTTAATCGCATACGCAAAAAGATAGGTCTAATCATTTCAACAAAGCACTCAAAATCCTGATCACCCTTTTTCTTGGATGGTTTGGGAGGAAAAGGCGTGGGTTTCTGAACCCAAGGCTCTCTTTCTTTACCATGTTTCCTAGCAACAAAGTATTTCTTATCATAACGTTGATTCTTTGATTGTGGGTTATCAAGATCAACAGCAGGTTCAATTTCTACATCATTATCATTACTAGGTTGAGCATCATTATGAACATCATCATTAGCATTTTCATTAGGTTCATGTTCATTACCAGATTGTGTTTCAGCATCAGAAATAGAAATATCACTGGATTATCAGGTGGTTCAGCAATAGGTTCGCTAGAAGTTTGCACAGTTCAATCATTTTTCTTTTTCTTCTTTTTAGAAGAACTAGGTGCATCAATTTTATTTCTCTGGGAATCTTGCTCAATTCTCTTAGGGTGGCCTTCAGGATACAAAGGTTCCTGAGTCATTCTACCAGTTATAGTAGCCACTTTAACAACATAATTATTTTTCTTACTATTCATCTCATTGAGCAATTCTTTTTGAGCTTTAAGTACTTGTTCTACTTGAGTGGTAACCATAGAAGCATGTTTGCTAACAAGTTTAAGTTCACCTCTAATATTAGCCATATAATCACCCAAGTATTTAATCATATCAGCATATTGTTTTAATTGTCTACCAAAATAAGCATTGAAGTCTTCTTGCTTAAACATAAAATTATCAAACTCATCCAAGCATTGACTAGCAAATTTTAGTAGGAGGGATTTCAGCTTTATCATATCTATAGAGAGAATTTACCTTTACTACCTGTGTCGGGTTATCGAGGTCTGGAGGTTCTTTAATAAATAAAGGATTAAGATCATATGTTTCTTCAACAGGCGGTAAATTAAGACCATGTATTTCTTCAATAGGAGGTAAATTCTTAACATCTTCAGCTTTAATACCTTTTTATTTCATAGATTTCTTTGCCTCTTGCATATCTTCAGGACTGAGAAATAGAATACCTCTCTTCTTCGGAGTTGGTTTAGGAATAGGATCATTAATTGGAGCAGGAGCTGGCTCAGGAGGTGCCCAATTATTTTCATTTGTCAACATATTATTCAATAAGATTTCAGCTTCATCCGGTGTTCTATCCCTGAAAAGAGAACCAGCACAACTATCCATGTAATCTCTGGAAGCATTGCTTAGTCCATTGTAAAAGATATCAAGTATTTCATTTTTATTAAGAGGATGATCAGGCAAAGCATTAAGTAACTTGAGAAGCCTCCCCCAAGCTTGTGGGAGACTCTCTTCTTTAATTTGCACAAAGTTGTATATTTCCTTTAAAGCAGCTTGTTTCTTATGAGCAGGGAAATATTTAGTAGAGAAGTAATAGATCATATCCTGGGGACTACGCACACAACCAGGATCAAGAGAACTAAACCATATCTTAGCATCACCCTTTAATGAGAAAGGAAATATTTTAAGGATATAAAAGTAGCGAGATCTCTCATCATTAGTGAACAGGGTAGCTATATCATTAAATTTAGTAAGATGTGCCACAACAGTTTCAGATTCATAGCCATGAAAAGGATCAGATTCAATCAAAGTAATTATATTAGGATCAACAGAGAATTCATAATCCTTATCAGCAACACAAATAGGTGAAGTAGCAAAACCAGGGTCAGGTCTCATCCTAGCATTTAGAGATTGCTTATTCCATTTAGCTAATAACCTTTTGAGTTAATATCTATCTTTGCAATCTAAAATAGCCAAAGAAGCATCTTGATCAAATAAATAACCCTCAGGAATAACAAGTGATTCTTCATCATCACTTTCATCCTCATAATCAGATTCAATATTTTCAATCTCTCTAGCCCTAGCAATTCGTTCCTCCAGAAAATCACTAAGTGGCATAGTAGTATCAGGCATAGAGGTAGTTTCATCATAAATATCATGTATAGCAGAAGTAGCATCATCAATAACATGCGACATATCAGAACGAATAGCAGAAGCAGGTTTAGGTGTCGCAAGCTTACTCACAACAGAAGGTGAATCAAGTGCAGAGCTAGATGGCAGTTCCTTACCTCCCCTCGTAGTTGAGGGATAGATCTTGGTTTTTGGATCTCTCAAGTTCTTCATAGTGTCCAACAGATATAAATCCCAAGTGACTCAAAGAATAGAGCTATGCTCCCCGGCAACGGCGCCAGAAATTAGTCTTGATGACCCACAAGTATAGGGGATCGCAACAGCTTTCAAGGGTAGAGTATTCAACCCAAATTTATTGATTCGACACAAGGGGAGCCAAAGAATATTCTCAAGTATTAGCAGCTGAGTTGTCAATTCAACCACACCTGGAAACTTAGTATCTGCAGCAAAGTGTTTAGTAGCAAAGTAATATGATAGTGATGGCAAAGGTATCAAAAGAGTAATGAAAGCAAGGTAATGTTTTTGGTATTTTGTAGTGATTGTAACAATAGCAACGGGAAAGTAAATAAGCGTAAACCAGTATATGGAAAGCTCGTAGGCATCGAATCAATGATGGATAATTATGCCGGATGCGGTTCATCATGTAACAATCGTAACATAGGGTGACACAGAACTAGCTCCAGTTCGTCAATATAATGTAGGCATGTATTCCGAATATAGTCATACGTGCTTATGGAAAAGAACTTGCATGACATCTTTTGTCCTACCCTCCCGTGGCAGCGGGGTCCTAATGGAAACTAAGGGATATTAAGGCCTCCTTTTAATAGAGAACCGGAACAAAGCATTAGCACATAGTGAATACATGAACTCCTCAAACTACGGTCATCACCGGTAAGTATCCCGATTATTGTCACTTCGGGGTTAATGGATCATAACACATAATAGGTGACTATAGACTTGCAAGATAGGATCTAGAACTCTCATGTATTGATGAAAACATAATAGGTTCAGATCTGAAATCATGGCACTCGGGCCCTAGTGACAAGCATTAAGCATAGCAAAGTCATAGCAACATCAATCTCAGAACATAGTGGATACTAGGGATCAAACCCTAAAAAAACTAACTTGATTACATGGTGAATCTCATCCAACCCATCACCGTCCAGCAAGCCTACGATGGAATTACTCATGCACGGCGGTGAGCATCATGAAATTGGTGATGGAGGATGGTTGATGATGACGACGGCGACGAATCCCCCTCTCCGGAGCCCCGAACGGACTCCAGATCAGCTCTCCCGAGAGGTTTTAGGGCTTGGCGGCGGCTCCGTATCGTAAAACGCGATGATTTCTTCTCCTTTATTTTTTTTCTCCCCGAAAGCAGTTATATAGAGTTGGAGTTGGAGTCGGGGGGTCTCTAGGGGGCCCACGAGGTAGGGGCGCGCCCTAGGGGGGGCGTCCCCACCCTTGTGAGAAGGGTGTGGGCCCCCTGGTCTTCATCTTTGGCGAGGATTTTTTATTATTTATTGTAAGATATTCTGCGGAGTTTCAGGTCATTCCAAGAACTTTTGTTTTCTGCACATAAAACAACATCATGGCAATTCTGCTGAAAACAACGTCAGTCCAGGTTAGTTCCATTCAAATCATACAAGTTAGAGTCCAAAACAAGGACAAAAGTGTTTGGAAAAGTAGATACGTTGGAGACGTATCGATCCCCTACCTCATGGGCCCCGTGAGGCTCCACCGACGTCAACTCCAACTCTATATATTCTCGTTTGGGGAGAAAAAATCAGAGAGAAGGATTCTTCGCGTTTTATGATACGGAGCCACCGCCAAGCCCTAATCTTCATCGGGAGGGCTGATCTAGAGTCCGTTCGAGGCTCCGAAGAGGGGAATTCCTCGCCATCGTCATCATCAACCTTCCTCCATCACCAATTTCATGATGCTCACCGCCGTGCATGAGTAATTCCATCGTAGGCTTGCTGGACGGTGACGGGTTGGATGAGATTTATCATGTAATCGAGTTAGTTTTGTTAGGGTTTGATCCCTAGTATCCATTATGTTCTAAGGTTGATGTTGCTATGACTTTGCTATGCTTAATGCTTGTCACTAGGGCCCGAGTGCCATGATTTCAGATCTAAACCTATTATGTTTTCATGAATATATGTGAGTTCTTGATCCTATTTCGCAAGTCAATAGTCACCTACTATGTGTTATGATCCGGTAACTCCCAAGTGACAATAATGGGGACCACTCCAGGTGATGACCGTAGTTTGAGGAGTTCATGTATTCACTAAGTGTTAATGCTTTGGTCCGGTACTCTATTAAAAGGAGGCCTTAATATCCCTTAGTTTCCAATTGGACCCCTCTACCACGGGAGGGTAGGACAAAAGATGGCATGCAAGTTATTTTCCATAAGCATGTATGACTATATTCGAAATACATGCCTACATTACATTGATGAACTGGAGCTAGTTCTGTGTCACCCTATGTTTGCATGAGGAATCGCATCTGACATAATTATCCATCATTGATCCGTTTCCCATGAGCTTTTCACATATTGATCTTTTCTTAGTTACTTTTCCGTTGCCACTGTTACGATTGTTACAAAAACTACTACTGTTACTTTTGCCACTGTTACCGTTACTTCCATATTACTTTGCTACTGAATACTTTGCTGCAGATATTAAGTCTTTCAGGTGTGGTTGAATTGACAACTCAACTGCTAATACTTGAGAATATTCTTTGGCTCCCCTTGTGTCGAATCAATAAATTTGGGTTGAATACTATACCCTCAAAAATTGTTGTGATCCCCTATACTTGTGGGTTATCAGGAGGCGCCCAAGTAGGATTCCTCCTACTTGGGGCGCCCCCTAGGCTGCCTCTCCTCACCTCCAACCTATATATATGTGGGGGGCACCGCTAGAACACACATCAACAGTTGTTAGCCGTGTGCGACGCCCCCCTCCCCCTCCACAGTTTACGCCTCCGGTCATATTCATGTAGTGCTTAGGCGAAGCCCTGCGCGGATCACTTCACCATCACCATCACCACGCCGTTGTGCTGACAAAACTCTCCCTCGACACTTTGCTGAATCAAGAGTTCGAGGGACGTCATCGAGCTGAACATGTACAGAACTCGGAGTTGTCGTACATTCGGTGCTTGATCGGTTGGAACAAGAAGAAGTTTGACTACATCAACCGCATTGTCAAACGCTTCCGCTTTCGGTCTACGAGGGTACGTGGACACACTCTTCCCCTCTCGTTGCTATGCATCTCCTAGATAGATCTTGCATGAGTGTAGGATTTTTTTTGAAATTGCATGCTACGTTTCTCAACAAGTAATATGATAGTTTTGATAGTAGTAGCAACATCAATAGTAACAATAATAGTGATATCAATAATTTTGTAGCAAGTGTAACAGTAACGATAGCAGTAGTAACTTAGCAAGAACAATATAAGACAAATTCGTAGGCATTGGATCAGTGAATTCGTTGGATGATATTCATCATATAACAATCATAACCTTGGGCGATACGGCACTAGCTCCAGTTCATAAATATAATGTGGGCATGTATTCCGTAAATAGTCATATGTGCTTATGGAAAGAACTTGCATGACATATTTTGTCCTACCCTCCCGTGGCAGTGGGGACCTATTGGAAACTAAGGGATATTAAGGCCTCCTTTTAATAGAGAACCGGAACAAAGCATTAACACATAGGTAATACATGAACTCCTCAAATTACGGTCATCACCGGAAACTATCCTGACTTCTGTCACTCTAGGGTTTACGGATCATAACACGTAATAGGTGACTATAACTTGCAAGATCGGATCTAGAACATAGATATAATGGTGATAAAATAAACGGTTCAGATATGAAATCATGGCACTCGGGCCCAAAGTGACAAGCATTAAGCATGGCAAAGTCATAGCAACATCAATCTCAGAACATAATGGATACTAGGGATCAAGCCCTAACAAAACTAACTCGATTACATGATGAATCTCATCCAACTCCTCACCGACCAGCAAGCCTACGAAAGAATTACTCACTCCCGGTGGGGAGCATCATGGAATTGGCGATAGACAAGGGTTGGTGATGACGAAGATCGAAGATCCCCCTCTACGGAGCCCCAAATGGACTCCAGATCTGGCCTCCCGATGAAGAACGGGAGGTGGCAGCGGCTCCGTCTCGTGAAACGGGATAATTCTTTCTCCCTGATTTTTTCTCTAAAAATGTGATTTTATAGTATCAGGGTTGAGGTCTGCGAGGCCACCAGGTGGGGACAACCCACCTGGACGCGCCAGGAGGGGGCGCCCTGGTGGGTTTTGCCCACCCAAGTGCCCCCCTCCAGTGGTTCTTGGCTCCAGAAATTATCTTTTATTGTATAAAAATCCAGGTTTTTAGCAAAGATTATAACTAACCATGTCGACAATAACTCTTAAAAATTATATTAACTCATATCAATGTCATAATAACTAGTGAGCAATAATAAGATATATCAAATAACAATACTTTGTCAAAACAACCATGATATAATATGACAATAGTGGTATCTTGTTAGCCCTTTCTAAACCCGCAAAACATAAATGCAGAGCACCTCCAAAGTTCAAGCAGCGACTAAACATTGTAATTCATGGTAGAAAAGATCCAGTCATGATGCACGCAACATTAGCTACACACAATGCATGAGGATGACAATAGTGCTCTCAGGATCTGGCTCTTATTTGAGAAGGTGATGTCGGTGTACTAGAGTAGGGGTACCCTTGTACCCTGAACTTGTGCACGGGCAGTCGCAGCGTCCCGCGGCAAGGCCTGCCAGGTCACCGCCAAGATTCCCCGTGGTCCCTCTGAAGACCATTCAAGAACAAAGTACTCAAGACAAGACCCCGGCAAGAGGAGCTTGCCGGGAAGAAGGCAAGACCCCGGCAAGAGGAGCTTGCCGGGAAGGCCATCAGAAGCGTTCCAAGACCCCGGCAAGAGGCGCTTGCCGGGAAGGCCGTCCGAGGCATTCCAAGGAACTTGCCGCGGCGCGCTACGCGCCCCGACAACGCCCGGTGAGCGACAAGCTCCCGGAAGCGACAAGTCGACGGCCGCGGCAAGGCGCTTGCCGCGGCAAGCCCCCACTCCACGCCCGCGCTCCAGCACATCCACCCACGTGTCACTCCGGGGCCCCTCCCGAGCGCACGTGGCAGGAGGCTGTGCAGCTAGGGGCGTGCGGTGGCACGCAGGCGCTGACAAGACAACCATCGTGGCAAGACGGTGGCGTCCCTAGCGGTCCCTTTTGGTGTTGTCTAGGCGACACAGACGGGCATTTAATGCCCTTATCCCCTGCCGTCAGGGTTAGGTATGATAACACTGTAGTAGCTAGCTGTGCCTACTACAGCACCTAGCTGTGCCTACCCACGGCACCCCTTCCATTTTTGCCCTTGGCCCCCGTTGCTCTATGTCGGTAACCCCTTGAGTATAAAAGGAGGCCCGTGTGCAACGTAGAGGGGGTCGGCCATCTGGAGAGCTCTCACGAGGTTCAGCAATTCCACACACTCACGCTCGATCTCGCTCCCGAGCTAGAAATCAATACCAATCCACAAAGCAGGAGTAGGGTTTTACGCATCCGTGCGGCCCGAACCTGGGTAAATCGCTCGCGTGCTTCGCCTCGATTTACTCCTCGCACGACCAGACCGCCCGCGAGCTTCGCCTCGATCTGCTCTTTGCGCGACCTCCGCCCCCCGCCGAACCAAAAGGGACCCGGTCCGCCGGTCCCATAGGTGCCTGTGGATCAGAAACCCCGGCATCTCTGGCGTGCCAGGTAGGGGGCGTCGACGTTGTGTGAATCAGATCCGGCATCCTTGCGAGCCAGATCTTCTTCATCTTCATCAACATCAGATCCGGCGTTCTTACGAGCTAGATCTTCACCTTCTTCATCAACATGCCACCGAAGAAGAAGGTTTCGGAGGCAGCTGCTCCGTCCGCGCCGAGCCACCCGCCGCCAGAGCAAACGGATGGTGGGGCAGGCGCCGGCGGAAGGGCACGCATCGACGAGGGAACTCTTGGTGCTGCCAGGTCCCAGGGCAAGGCTGCGCTGCCCATCGGCGGCGTGGCCGGCTCCCACAACGACCGGGCGCACTCCAAGACCTCGGCGTCCGTGCATGCACCGCGCCCATCTCAGGAGGCGCGGGACCGGCAGCGTCATGGTACTCACGGTACCATGCGCTCGCTGGATCAAGATCGAGCTGGTGGATCCCGGAGCGCCCAGGACCACCATGCGCGTCAACAAGCCGGCGCGAGCGAGACGCGGTCGCCTGGACAGGATACTGCTCCTTCTAACGTGGTTAGGAGTCCGAGCGTATCCCGCTCCTCGCACCGTTCGCTACCGCCGCCCGCCACCGCAGCGGAAGCTCTGGCACGAGCTCAGCTGCTCCTAGACTACCCTCCAGCGGCGGACAAGATCGACGACTGGAGGGCCACGATCCAGAGTCTCATCGGCTTCGCCAACGGCGACACTCCTCGGTAGCCGAGCACGTTGCAGCCGCAGCGAGTCAGCCAGGCGCAAACCGGTGGAGACAAGACTGGTGGGGGTGCAACTACTGTGCACTCCCCACCCCGAAGGCCAAGATCGCCGACCCGCCGGATCCGCCACGACAGCGACTCCACCGCGTCGTCGGATCCGCGAGCTCGTCGCGACCAACGACAAGTTCTTCAAGAACGGCAGCGGGAAGACGCTCGTACTCGCATCGAGCGCCGGAGAGAAGCGCGACGTCAGTCAGACCAGCGCGCTGGGCCCTCTGTTGACATGCATGCGCCAGGGGAACCAGGCGACTTGCCGTACCCGGTAGGTTGCCCTGCGTTCACTCGTGAGCTGCGGCAAGTCCAGTGGCCCAGTACGAAGAACTTCAAGCCAGATGTACCAGAGAAGTACGACGGCAAGTTGCATCCGTCGGAGTTCCTCAGCATCTACACCATCGCGGTGCAGGCTGCTGGGGGACGAGACGACAAGATCCTTGCCAACTACTTCCCGCTGGTACTCAAGCCCAACGTCAGATCCTGGCTCATGCACTTGCCGGACAACTCCATATCCTCTTGGGCTGAGCTGTGCCATCAGTTTGTTGGCGCCTTCACAGGCGGCCACAAACCTCATGGCCAAGAGAGCGATCTTCATCTGCTCGTCCAGAAGGAAGGAGAGCCCCTGTGCCAGTACATCCAGAGGTTCAGCCGTGTACACCACAACATCCCAAATATCCACCCCACCGAGGTAATCAGCGCGTTCCATCAGAACGTGCGCAACCGCAGGATGCGGGAGGAGTTGGCGATGTGCAAGATTCGGGACGTCAGCGAGCTTTATGCCCTGGCCGACAGATGTGCACGCGCTGAGGAGGGGAGGAAATTCCCCGGAGAAAGCACTGGAGCAGGAGGATCTGACAGTGAGGATGCCGCCCCGGCAAAGAGAAGCCGGCGGCGCAACAACAGGAAGAAGCAGAACAACGAGGTGCTGGTCGTTGAGCAGTCCGGCAATGAAGGTGACACCACGAAGGCTACAGTTGGTAGCTCCGGCAAGGAAGTTGCCGCATGCACCAACTGTCAGGCTGTGGCGGTCGCCGACAAGCGGGACGGCTCCCGCAAGCAATACTGTAAGATTGACCGCACCAAGGGCCATGACCTCCAGAGCTGCAAGAAGGTCGAGCAGCTCGTCCAGCAACAGAGGGCTGAGTACGAGCGGCGCGACAGGGAGAGAGCCCAAGGGGGTGCCGAGAAGCCTGGCCAGAAGCGCACCGGCCAGGAAGGACGCCGCGGCAAGGCCAAGTAGCGGCAAGGAGACAGACCTCCCCGCGGCCGCGACAACGACGAAGGCGACGGGGAGGATGAAGACATGGATGACGTTGAGACCAGTGAGCAGGAGTTTCAGAAAGCCACAGAGGTCTTGTGCGTTGACGGGGGTGCTTCCCTGCATACCTCGCACCGCCAACTCAAACAGTGGGTGCGGGAAGTCAATGCAGCGGAACCACCCATCGAATCGCGCAAGCTTCTGAAGTGGTCCAGCACGCCTATCATCTTTGACATTGAGGACCACCCTGATCGCACAACCGCGGTCGGGTGTCTGCCGATGTTGGTTTCACCAACTATCCGCAACCTCAAGGTCACCAAGATGCTAGTTGACGGCGGGGCCGGCTTAAACCTGATCTCCTCCGCTGTGCTCCAAAAACTCCAGATCCCTGACGGCGAGCTCGAAGAAACCGGCACATTCCAAGGAATCAATCCGGGAAGGAGCAAGCCGAAGGGGAAGGTCACGCTGCCGGTAACATTCGGCAGCGAGTTAAACTTCAGGACTGAGAGGGTCACGTTCGACGTTGCCGATATCCCGTTGCCTTACAATGGGATACTTGGCCGTCCAGCACTCGCCAAGTTCATGGCGGCCTCTCACTACGCGTATAACGTGCTGAAGATGCCAGGCCCGATAAGCGTCATTTCTGTCCCTGGCGACAAGAAGGACGCTCTTATCTGTGCCGACAAGATCTACCGGGAAGCAGTAGCCACGGCAGACCGCGATCCACTTGCCGCTGAAGCTCCCGGGACCAAGAAGACCAAGTCCGGCAAGAGTTATGGTGCCTACTCCGGCAAGCGCGCCTCTTCGGAGTGCTGCGCTGCCGTCGAGGACGCGCCATCGAGCTCCACCGGCAAGAAGACCAAGTCCAGCAAGAGCTCTGGTGCCCACTCCGGCAAGCGCACCTCTTCGGAGTGCTGCGCTGCCGTCAAGGACGCACCATCGAGCTCCACCGGCAAGAAGACTCAGTCCGGCAGAAGCTCTGATGCCCACTCCGGCAAGCGCGCCTCTTCGGAGTGCTGCGCTACCGTCGAGGACGCACCATCGAGCTTCACCGGCAAACACAAGAAGACGATGGCAGCTCCGCCAGAGACGAAGAAGGTGTCCGCCAAGGAGGATGGCACTGGTGGTACCTTCACCATCAGTGCCGCGCTTGATCCTAAATAGGAAGGCGTGCTCGTTGCTTTCCTGCGGGCGAATGTCGACGTGTTTGCATGGCAACCGTCTGACATCTCCGGCGTTCCCAGGAAAGTGATTGAGCACCACCTTGCCGTTTGTCCTCATGCGCGGCCCGTCAAGCAGAAAGTCCGGAAGCAGGCGGTGGAGCGCCAAGAATTCATTGCGGAGGAAATCAAGAAACTGGAAGCAGCAGGCCTCGTCAGAGGAGTGCTCCATCCCACGTGGTTGGCCAATCCTGTAGTCGTGCGCAAGGCAAACGGGAAATGGAGGCTTTGCATCGATTTCACCGATGTTAACAAAGCTTGTCCCAAAGACCCATTTCCTTTGCCGCGCATTGACCAGATTGTTGACTCCACAGCTAGGTGTGATTTGCTTTCATTTCTTGATGCATACTCCGGGTATCATCAGATCTTCATGGCAGAGGAGGATGAAGAGAAGACCGCATTTATTACTCCATGTGGCACGTACTGTTTCGTACGGATGCCTTTCGGATTAAAGAATGCTGGTTCAACATTTGCAAGAGTAGTCCATATTGCTCTTGAGCCACAAATACACAGAAATGTGGAAGCCTACATGGATGATATAGTGGTCAAGAGCAAGGACGGAGCAACCCTGATCCAAGACTTGGACGAGACTTTTGCAAATCTGCGCAAGATCAGCCTCAAGCTCAACCCAGAGAAGTGTGTGTTTGGAGTTCCCTCCGGCAAGCTTCTCGGGTTCTTCGTGTCTCAGCGAGGGATTGAAGCCAATCCCGACAAGATCAAGGCCATTGAGCAGATTGAAGCATCGAAGCGCGTCAAGGATGTACAGAAACTTGCCGGTTGCGTGGCTACTCTCAGCAGGTTCATCTCTCGGTCTGCTGAGCGCGCCCTGCCATTTTTCAAACTATTGAAAAAAGCAGGTCCAATGAAATGGACTCCGGAAGCGGAGGCTGCGCTGCAAGACCTGAAGAGATACCTGTCCTCCCCTCCAATACTTGTCGCGCCTAAACCACAAGAGAAGTTGCTGCTGTACATAGCGGCAACCAATCAAGTGGTTAGTGCTGCGTTAGTGGCAGAGAGGGAGGCGGATGACGAGCCAGCAACCGCGGCAAGCGCATCCAGCGACAAGCAGGGGGCTTCCCCGACAAGCTCTGGTACCGACAAAGATGAACCCGCGCTGATACACGAGAAGGTACGGAAGAAAATGGTGCAGCACCCTGTTTACTTTGTCAGTTCCCTCTTGCAGGGGGCTAGGTCAAGGTACTCTGGTGTGCAGAAACTGCTTTTCGGCCTTCTCATGGCCTCGAGAAAGCTGCGCCATTACTTCCAAGCACATGAGATCACAGTGGTCACTCGCTTTCCGCTGAAGAGGATACTGCAGAATCCAGAAGCAACCGGCAGGATTGTTGAGTGGGCACTGGAACTGTCAAGCTTTGGTCTCAAGTTTGAAAGCACTTCAACTATCCAGAGCAGAGCATTGGCAGAATTCATAGCGGAATGGACGCCAACTCCGGACGAAGAAATCCCGGAGACGAGCATCCCCAACAAAGAAGCGAGCAAAGAGTGGCTGATGTACTTTGATGGTGCTTTCTCGCTGCAAGGCGCCGGCGCTGGTGTGCTGCTTATCGCGCCCACCGGAGAGCACCTCAAGTACATAGTCCAGATGCACTTTCCCAAGGAGCAAGCAACAAACAATACTGCAGAGTATGAGGGATTGTTTGCCGGTCTCAGGATCGCGGCAGACCTTGGGATTAAGAAGCTCATTGTCAGGGGTGACTCACAGCTTGTCGTCCGCCAAGTAAACAAGAATTATCAGAGTCCGTTGATGGAAGCTTAGGTCGACGAAGTGAGAAAGCTAGAAGAGCGCTTTGACGGCCTGCAAATGGAGCACGTTCCGAGAACTCAGAACGCCATTGCTGATGGCCTGTCAAAGTGCGCCGCACTTAAGTTACCTGTGGAACCAGGGACCTTTGTGCTCAAGCTGACTCAACCGTCCGTAACACCATCAACTGGACAAAGCAAGAAGAGGAAGTTGATTCCTGGTGACTACCTGCCGGCAGAGCTTCCCGAAGCCGCCGCCAAGAAGGTCCCCAAGATCAACACCGAAGGCGCTGAGGAGCGAGATGCTCCGGCAAACCCCAGGGTTTGTTCCGTTGAAGCAGAAGCTCCCGGCAAGTTTGTCGCGGGATGTCACGCTCCGGCAGAGACACAGCTTCTCGCCGTAGAAGTAGATATTCCCGCAGCAACCTCCAAGATCAGCGCCAAGAGCGCCGGTGAGCCAGATGCTCCGGCAAGCCCTAGGGTTTGTTCCGTTGAAGCTGAAGCTCCCGGCAAGCTTGTCGCGGAACGTCAAGCTCCGGCAGAGACACAGCTTCTCGCCGTAGAAGCGGACGTTCCCGCAGCAGCAGAGTTGCCTTTAGTCCTTGTTGTCGAGCCACAGGCTCCAACATGGGCGCAGCAGATTGTCCGTTTCCTTCAGACAGGAGAACTTCCCGAAGAGCAAGAAGAAGCCGAAAGAGTAGCCCGGCAGTCAAGTATGTACCAGTTCGTCGACAAGACGCTGTACAGAAGAAGACTCAATGGTGTGAAATTGAGGTGCATTCCCCGGGAAGACGGACAGAAGCTGTTGGCAGAGATACACGGAGGCATATGTGGTCACCACATTGGCGCAAGAGCACTCGTCGGCAAAGCATTCCGGCAAGGTTTCTTCTGGCCAACAGCCCTCCAGGATGCAACTGCACAAGTAACCAAGTGTGAAGCGTGCCAGTTCCATTCCAAGCAGATACACCAGCCAGCTCAAGCTCTCCAGACGATCCCTTTATCCTGGCCCTTTTCGGTCTGGGGGCTCGACATCCTCGGCCCCTTCCCCCGAGCTGTCGGGGGCTTTGAGTACTTGTACGTCGCAATCGACAAGTTCACAAAGTGGCCGGAAGTGGAACTAGTGAGGAAGGTGACCGCACAGTCAGCCGTCAAGTTCTTCAGGTCGATTGCTTGCCGCTTCGGGATCCCTAACCGGATAATCACCGACAACGGCACACAGTTCACGAGCCACGCCTTCATGCAGTACATCCAAGATCTCGGCGCCAAAGTCTGCTTCGCTTCTGTTGCTCACCCAAGGAGCAACGGTCAAGCGGAGAGGGAAAATGCTGAGGTGCTGCGCGGGCTCAAGACCAGAACTTTCGACAGGCTGCGCAAGTGCGGAAGAAACTGGATCGAGGAGCTACCGGTGGTTCTTTGGTCGATCAGAACGACGCCAAATCGAGCCACTGGACAGACACCCTTTGCTCTAGTCTATGGAGCAGAGGCAGTTACCCCCACAGAACTCGTATACGGGTCACCTCGAGTGCTCGCTTACGATGAGCTTGAGCAAGAGCGGCTGCGGCAAGATGACGTGCTGCTCCTTGAGGAAGATCGTCTCCAGGCTGTTGTGCGATCTGCTCGCTACCAGCAAGCTCTGCGCCGCTACCATAGCCGCAGAGTCAGTGCCAGGAGTCTCGAGGAAGGCGACCTTGTTCTTCGGTGCGTTCAGTCGGCCAAGAATTCCAACAAGTTGACGCCGAAGTGGGAAGGCCCTTACCGGGTGAAACGAGTCACAAGGCCTGGCGCTGTCCGCCTTGAGACCGAAGATGGCTTCCCAGTGAGCAACTCCTGGAACATCGAGCATCTTCGTAAGTTTTACCCGTAAGGCGCGGTTGTCGGACCCCGTCCGGCAACCACCTTTCTGTACGAGTCTTGCCGTTGTTGCATGTAATCCTCTGTACAGAGCCAGGCGCAGACCCTGAGCACCAGAAAATGAAGCGCTGCATACCCCGGGGGCTATAGCATGCATGCTAGGTTGAGTCTGAGTCTCGTCCTTGGTTAGGGTCGATAGTCCCTAACAGCGGCTAACCCCTAGCTTAGAGGTCGAGTGTCCGTCCCTTTGCTTTTCCTTCGTTCGCAGGGCTCGCACGTCCTGGCCAGACCACCTGGAGACGAAAAGGAGAAGAAGGGCGCGCCGGCACCTGGGCCCCGGCAAGAACGCCGGGGGCTGCGGATGCCAAAATGTCACCCCCAGCAAGCCAGAGTTGCCGGGGGCTGCAATATCAGATAAGTCTTTCATCCCTCTTCATGCATCCTCTTATGGACTGGGGAATGTGAAACCGCGTTTCTTCCCAAAAACTGCCGTGCTCCCCCGACTCTAGGCCCTGGAGCGCGTTCCCGGGGCCAAGTTTGGTCGTAGCCGCGGCAGCGAAGGGATGAAACGAGGAGGCCGCACCCACCTCGTTCCCGCCTCCGTCAAAGGCGCGAGAAAGGTCGAGCGACGTGGGAAGGCGGCAGGGCCTGTTGCCGGGAACGTCTGTCCGAGAGACATCAAGGATTGTTCCTTGGCGTGGGTTCAACCCGCGAGGCAAATAACCCGGCAAACTTCCCCTTTTCATTAAAAAACATCCCATACAGGTACAGTCCATAGAGGATGAAAAACATGAAAGAGAGGATTACAAGTTTTAGATACAGCTAAGGCCTGAAGGCTTACAAATTAAAAAGATAAGGTGCCCGTAATCCCTTTCCTGTCCCTCTCTTCAGGAGGTAGAACAAGCAGGCGAAAAGAGGAAAGGGGCGCCAAGGCGAGCTACAGGTGCCAGAAGACACCAAGAGAACATCCCGGGGGCCGGACGGTGATGGCGACGCCGGGAGAAGGGTGCGAAGGAGGGGCGGCAGGACGTCAGCACGCTGTCGAGGGCACCACGCCCTCATACTCCGACCTGACGGCCTTGTCGCCAGCCCTCTTCCCCTTCCGCGACCTCCCTACGCCAGCCGCCCAAGGAGACGCCCCCGGGGAGTTCAAGAAGCCGGCGCCGCGGATGATAGGGTCGCCGGTGCCGCACGAGACGGCGCCCGACACCTAGTCGGAGCCGCCGTCCTGCCGCCCGCCACCCTCACCATCACTGCCGCTCTCCTCCTCGTCACTCTCGCTCGAGGAGGAGCCTTCGCTATCGGAGGAGCTGTCCACGCAGCACTTCGCCCGGGTGCCGAAGCACCCGAAGACCTTGACGGAGAGGAGATCGCCCTCCACCAGCTTAAAATGGAGGGTGAGTCCCCCCGTCAAGCTATGGATACGGGCGAACGTCTTCCACCCTCAATCGAGATACATCACACCGGGGGTTGGGAACACCACGCGGACTCGTGTGCCGCTGATCCCACAGCCCCTCATGTGTAATCTCAGAGTTTCGGGCGGGTCCGACTCCATCGCGCTCGCGAACGGAGCCGGAAGCCGGAGGCGACGACAAGGCGCCCGGCGCAGCTTGACGAAGAACTCGCAAGGGTTGTCCCCTATATGGACCGCCGCGGGGGGAGGAGCCGCCGGCGGGGGCGAAGCTGGCGCGTCGCCTCGTCCGCCTCTTCCCCGAGCGCCTCGACCTCGTCCTCGGCCTCGTCCACGACCTCGTCCCCTCCCTCTTCCCCTTATGGTTGGCTCTGCCACCACGAGCGAGGAAGAGGGGAGGGTGCGCTGCCTGGCGGCGACCCTCGCCGCCACCGATGAAGGCCCAGGATTCCCTTTCTCCATGGCAAATGAGAGAAAGGGGAGAAGAAGCTGAAGAAAGGAGGAGACGAGAGAGTGCAGGCTTTGGTGCTCCCTTCCCGCTCCTTATAAAGGAGCGAAGTGGGAGCCCAGCCGCCCCGCTCGGCGAATCAAGGCACGGGAAGAGCAGGGAGGCGAGCCGACCCGCCTCCTCTGCTCGCAACGGCCCAGGTTCCCGCTCCCGCCGTCCGCGACCCCAAGTGCATGGGAGCCGCGTGGCGGAGATGCAGAACTGAGGCGACGGATGGGGCGGCCTCGCCCTACCCCGTGATCTCGGGGAGTGGGCGCTTCGGAAACCGCGCACCGGCCCCGTCCAGTAAATGCGCCACGCCCCCACGCCTACCTCCGTTTGGAGAAGAGGGCGTGGGCCGTTCCCCTTCATCATGGCTTGACGCATGCTCGCGAGGCTCAGCCCCACGCGCGCGCGCGCGCGCCGCTCGCGTCACCCACGACGCCGCGTTTGGCGCGCGCCGTTCCGAGCGTGCGCGATGGAGGCGGAGGAAGATTCGGCGTAACCTAGGCCGCGCATGCCCGTGCACTGTTTTGGGCCTGGCCCAACAGCGCTTGGCACCGTGTCTGGCCCAGGCCCGGGGGCTCCTGTTGGTGTACTAGAGTAGGGGTACCCTTGTACCCCGAACTTGTGCACGGGCAGTCGCAGCGTCCCGCGGCAAGGCCTGCCAGGTCACCGCCAAGATTCCCCGTGGTCCCTCTGAAGACCATTCAAGAACAAAGTACTCAAGACAAGACCCCGGCAAGAGGAGCTTGCTGGGAAGAAGGCAAGACCCCGGCAAGAGGAGCTTGCCAGGAAGGCCATCAGAAGCGTTCCAAGACCCCGGCAAGAGGCGCTTGCCGGGAAGGCCGTCCGAGGCATTCCAAGGAACTTGCCGCGGTGCGCTATGCGCCCCGACAAGGCCCGGTGAGCGACAAGCTCCCGGAAGCGACAAGTCGACGGCCGCGGCAAGGCGCTTGCCGCGGCAAGCCCCCACTCCACGCCCGCGCTCCAGCACATCCACCCACGTGTCGCTTCGGGGCCCCTCCCGAGCGCACGTGGCAGGAGGCTGTGTAGCTAGGGGCGTGCGGTGGCACGCAGGCGCTGACAAGACAACCATCGTGGCAAGACGGTGGCCTCCCTAGCGGTCCCTTTCGGTGCTGTCTAGGCGACACAGACGGGCATTTAATGCCCTTGTCCCCTGCCGTCAGGGTTAGGTATGATAACACTGTAGTAGCTAGCTGTGCCTACTACAGCACCTAGCTGTGCCTACCCACGGCACCCCTTCCATTTTTGCCCTTGGCCCCCGTTGCTCTATGTCGGTAACCCCTTGAGTATAAAAGGAGGACCGTGTGCAACGTAGAGGGGGTCGGCCATCTGGAGAGCTCTCGCGAGGTTCAGCAATTCCACACACTCACGCTCGATCTCGCTCCCGAGCTAGAAATCAATACCAATCCACAAAGCAGGAGTAGGGTTTTACGCATCCGTGCGGCCCGAACCTGGGTAAATCGCTCGCGTGCTTCGCCTCGATTTACTCCTCGCACGACCAGACCGCCCGCGAGCTTCGCCTCGATCTGCTCTTTGCGCGACCTCCGCCCCCCGCCGAACCAAAAGGGACCCGGTCCGCCGGTCCCATAGGTGCCCGTGGATCAGAAACCCCGGCAGGTGATGACACAACATAAAAGTAAATAGATAGTCCTTTCGCAGAGGGAATCAGTGATTTCTAGCGGTGCCAGAGCTCAAGTTTTTTTAAAACAGAGATAAATGAAATTTTGAGAAATGCACCCTTCTTGTTTACTTCGCGACCATTAGTTATCGGTATCTTCCATGCTAAACACATTAGTGACGGTTCCCAAGCGATAAAACTAAAGGTTTACTCCCCCTCCACCAACAAACACGCTTCACGGCCGATCTGAATCCACGAGTACCATCCATACCAACAACAATCATTTGGGAGTTTTGTTTAATTATTTGCAGTTTTGAATTTGGGACTAGGAATCCCTATTACCGCCCCTCTCATGCAAGGACAAGTGAATAAACATTCATCATGACAATAATGCACCTAACTCGAAAGATACTAAGTACCTCCTGTCACTCTATGAACAATCCAGGCACACAAAAAGGATATTTATTTGAAATTTTTAGAGGTGCCACATGCAAAATTACTTCGAACGGCAGGGTAATACCGCATATAGGTAGATATGGTGGAACATCTGGAATAAGTTGGGTTTCAGGATTTTTTTTATGCACAAGCAGTATTCCCGCTTACTACAAACGAAGGCTAACAAATAGGTTGAGAAGCGGACGGCTAGAGAGCGAAAGCGGTCATGAACATGCATTATGCATAAGTAACATTGGATATTAACATGAGTAGGATATAAACACCATGAACATAAATATCATAGAGGTGTGACGCCCGGATATTTAAGTTACAGTAACCGTCTACTAATGATGCCACGTCACCACGCTTACTGTTGTTAAACTCGCGTTGGTTCGAATCCGGTCCAAATTCAAATTTAAAATAAAGTCAAAAATAAATTTTTCAAATGTCAAAAATAAAATGTGCAAACTGTGGAAAATAATTCATAAATATTATTGGTGAAGAAACCAAATTCTTATAAAATGTTTAAGTGCTCAAAAATAATTAAAATAGTGTCTTAAACAATTATATAAATGCCTTTTATAAATTCTTAGATGTTAAACTAATTTGTTTGAGTGCCAAACTTTTTATGGTAAAGGTAGAAATAGCAATACTAATTTGGAAACTACTTTTGTATTTTAACTAAACTAAAATATTGTGGGCATTAATTAAAACAGTAAAGAAATAAAAATAAAAAGAAAAGTAAAAAGAAAAGAACCCCCGGGGGCCAAATGGCCCAACTGGCCTCACTGGCCGAGCCAGGCCGACCCACCTCACCCTGGCTCCCTCGCTCCCCTGTTCACGGGCGGGCGTGGCCGCGTTGATGCCCGCCATGGCATCGGCCATCGCCGTGGCGGCCATCTACCGTCTCCCCGGGGCTATAAGGCGGCCCCGGCGCCCCTCTCCCCGCCGAACCCTAGCCACTTCTCCCTCCCCCCTCGCGCCGTTTTTCTTTCTCCACGCGACAAGTCGAAGCTCCGTCGCCAACCTCGCGCCCATCGTCATCCCCGCCACCTAGGACTGCACCAGGGGGTCCGACGACCTCGTCCACGTCAACTGCAAGCTCCATTTTGAGATCATCGCCCCTCTGTGGATTAGATCGACCTCATCTTCTTCCACGGGCGCCGCCGACGATCTTCTTCGGTCCCCTCTACTCTGCTGGTACTAAACCATCGCTGGGCCCCCGTGTGCCTCCCCGGTGAGCACACGCATCTCGTCCTGCTCTCCCCCTGGCCTCTTCGACGCCGTAGACCTTCCCCCGCGCCTTTGTAGCCCCTCCGTCGAGCCCGAGTAGCGCCACCATTCCCCCATGCTCCCCCACCTCTGCTCACATATGCGCCCGCTCATTCCTTGTTGCTCCTACCAATACTCGCACCTCCACCCGCACATGCCCGAGCAGACCCACGCGCGCCTGCTCCCTTCCCGCGGTCGTCATGCCCGGACCACACCCTGCTCGCCTCGGCCACAGCCGCCGGCGTCCACCACCGCATGCCCGCCCGCGCACTGTCACGCCCTCGCGGCCCCTGTAGTCGTCGTCGCGCCCACCTCACGCCGTGTTCGCGCTCCCGTGCGCCTCTAGGCCCCTCCCCGTGCGCGCCTCCACGCCCGCACGCCCGCGTGCTCATCGCCATGGCCAACCGCGGCCGCCCTGCTAGCGCCGCTCGCATGCTGCTTTGCCGTTGCCTCCAGCCGGCTACTGCTTCCCGCCTCTGCCGGACGCTCGCCTCACCTGCACCTGCCGCCGAGCCCGCAACCATCGCTGCTGCCCCTCGCCGCCCGCTCCAGCCACCGTGGCCCCTCCCGCCTCCGGCCGCCGCTAACCGCACGCCGCGCTGGCCCCCCTGCTCGCTTGCAGCCCGCTGCGCCCGCTCGCTATCGTGGCCTGCCTCGCCCCAGCCTTCCTCTCCTCGCGGCGCCGCGCCGTCCTCCCGCGCCACCGCGATGGCTCCTCCCCGTGCGCGCTCCACTGCGTCTCGTCCTGTCGCTCGCCGCCGCCGGACAGGGCTACCGGCTCCGCCCGCCGTGGCCCTCGCGCCCCGCTCCCTTGTCGACCGGCGGCCTCGCCCCCGCAAGCCTCCTCGAGGCCACGGTCTCGCTCGGGCGTTGCGCCCCTCGGGCACGGGCGCCCGCCCGTTAATCCGCCCCGGCCCGCTAGCCTTGTGCCACTGGCATACGGGCCCCATCGGCCCCCTTTTCTTAAAAAAATGTAAATAAATAAATAAAATAATTAATTAGTTGATTAATTAACTTGATTAAAATGGTTTAATTAAACTAACTAATTAGTTAGCCTAATTAATTAAGCAATTAGTTAGGTGACTCAATGACAGGGGGCCCACCCCTATTGACCAGTCAAACGTTGACTGCTCAACTAGGACCTCTTGGCCCACGTGTCAGCCACTGGGTGCACTTTTGTGTACCCTGTGTTGGGTACCCCTAATATTTTAAAAATTATTTTTGAATTAAAAATAATTATAGAAATGTTTAAAATCTTTGAAAAATAATAGAAATTAATCTGTATCTCGGATGAAAAGGTTTTATACATGAAAGTTGCTCAGAACGGCGAGACGAATCCAAATACGCAGTCCATTTGTCTGCGACACATCCCTAGCATAGCAAACATCAAACCTTTCCCCTCGGGTTCGTTTGTCCGAAAATGCCTAACTTCGAGAAAACGTTCCCGGATATTATCCCCCTTCGCCGGTATCGTGTAGCACCGCGTTAAAACACCCCTAGCCCCGTGTGTTACCCATCATGCATCTGTGTTGCATCTGTTTGCATTATATTTACTGTTTCTTCCCCCTCTTCTCTCCGGTAGACCCCGAGACCGCTGTTAATGCCACTATGATCGACTACGTCGACGACGACCCTTCTTCCCTTTTAGCAGAGCTTCCAGGCAAGCCCCCCTTTGATCATCCCGATATCGCCCATTCCATTCTCTCATGCTTGAATTAGATTTTGCCACTGTAATAGCTTGCTCCTATTCTGATGCATAGCCTGCTTTTGTACCTGCTGTTGTACCTTACCTGCTTGTCCTAAATTGCTTAGTATAGGTTGGTTAGTGATCCATCAGTGACCCCCACCTTGTCCTTGTTGCCTCTGCTTCATCATCGACTACTTAATCAACGACCAGAGCCCGACACCTCACATCACATCACACCCCCTTTGTTGCTCGACTCTGCAAAGCTACTATCGAGTGCCGAGGGTGATACCTCGTAACGCACTCCTGGTGATGACTCTGTAGTGTAGCTATTCAGTCATGGTCATCGAGGGTGATTCCTCCTTTACCACTCCCGATACGACTCTGTCATGCAACCCCTCGAGTGTGAACCTCGAGGGTGGTTCCTCTTACGTTCACCTTGACGATTACATCGAGTGGAATCCACCGAGGGTGATTCCTCGGGTTTTCCCCTTGATGTTTGGACACACAGTTACCTTGACTTTACTTGAGACCTTTGTGAAAGTCGGGCGGGCCCGGAGAGCACCCGCAAGATAATTACATGGCACGGCCGGTGCTACCTCTTGAGCACTGCGTTGGATTTCCCCGAAGAGGAGAGGATGATGCAGCAAAGTAGCGTAAGTATTTCCCTCAGTTTTTGAGAACCAAGGTATCAATCCAGTAGGAGGCTACGTGCGAGTCCCTCGTACCTACACAAAAACAATAGCTCAACGCAACCAACACGCTTAGGGGTTGTCAATCCCTTCACGGTCACTTACGAAAGTGAGATCTGATAGAGATGATAAATAATATTTTTGGTATTTTTGGTATAGAGATGCAAAGTGAAAAGTAAAAGGCAAAGTAAAAAAGCAAAGCAATAATAAAGTGATGGAGCTTGATATGATGAGAAAGAGACCCGGGGTCCATGGGTTTCACTAGTGGCTTCTCTCAAGAGCAGAAGTATTCTACGGTGGGTGAACAAATTACTGTTGAACAATTGACAGAATTGAGCATAGTTATGAGAATATCTAGGTATGATCATGTATATAGGCATCATGTCCGAGACAAGTAGACCGACTCATGCCTGCATCTACTACTATTACTCCACTCATCGACCGCTATCCAACATGCATCTAGAGTATTAAGTTAAAAACAGAGTAACGCCTTAAGCAAGATGACAAGAGGGATAGTTTCATGCAATATGATAAAAAAACCATCTTGTTATCCTCGATGGAAACAATACAATATGTGCCTTGCTGCCCTTTCTGTCACTGGGAAAGGACACCGCAAGATCGAACCCAAAGCTAAGCACTTCTCCCATGGCAAGTGTCGGTGTCAAAACCGTTGGTTCTCGGGTAGGGGGTCCTGAACTGTGCGTCTAGGCCGGATGGTAACAGGAGGCAGGGGACACGAAGTTTTACCCAGGTTCGGGCCCTCTTGATGGAGGTAAAACCCTACGTCCTGCTTGATTAATATTGATGATACGGGTAGTACAAGAGTAGATCTACCACGAGATCAGAGAGGCTAAACCCTAGAAGCTAGCCTATGGTATGATTGTATGTTGTGATCGTATGTCCTACGGACTAAAACCCTTTGGTTTATATAGACACCGGAGAGGGTTAGGGTTACACAAGGTCGGTTACAAAGGAGGAGATATCCATATACGTATTGCCTAGCTTGCCTTCCACGCCAAGTAGAGTCCCATCCGGACACGAGACGAAGTCTTCAATCTTGTATCTTCATAGTCTATCAGTCCGGCCAATGGAGATAGTCCGGCTGTCCGGAGACCCCCTAATCCAGGACTCCCTCAGTAGCCCCCGAACCAGGCTTCAATGACGATGAGTCCGGCGCGCAGTTGTCTTCGGCATTGCAAGGCGGGTTCCTTCTCCAAACTCTATGTACCTGTCGAAATAATGTCCGGTTCCTTGTGACGGTTTGTACTCCTTGGCTTCTACGCCCAATAATGGCAACTTTCCACATGTCGAGCGAATGTGAAGAGCCAGGGTGTTTTCACATTTACCCCCCTAGCAATGTACATGAGCCGCCTATTTAAAAAGACGAGGATTCATATCCAAATCACATCATCCTCCCTTGCCGAGTCTTCATCGGAGCGTGCTCGACAGAGATCCATTCCACCATGGCCGGTCGACGCAGCTCCTCCTCTCGCACCCCTAGTTCCAAGCCTGGAGATTGGGAGTGATGTTCCATCCCGCACAGCAAATTGGTGATGCTTCAGTCCAAGGGATTTCTTCCCCCAGCGTACCTGGTCCCGGTTCAAGCCAGGCTTGCCACCTATAATGGCGGAGAGCCGTCCCAATCCCTCCAAGGGAGAGCGGGTATGCCTTGTCCCTTATCTGGTAAGAGGGCTCGGATTCCCAATTCATCCATTTCTCCGGGGCTTCTGGAGTTCTATGGCCTCCAGCTGCACAACCTTACGCCTGCCTCCCTGCTGCATATCGCGGGATTCGTAGCCCTTTGCGAGTTATTTTTGGGCTGTGAGGCTCATTTCGCTTTGTGGAAGAAGTTGTTCTGCCTCAGGCCCCGCTCTAAGAAGGGATCAATATATCAAGTGGGCGGAGCCGAAGTGTGGCGTATTGCTGGTACCGGATACCTCCCCGGGACCCCGAAGAAGACGTCCGAAGACTGGCCTTCAGAATGGTTTTATATAGAAGATGGCCCCCTTCCGGACCCTATTCGGATCAGCCTTCCTGAGTTTGACAACGCCCCTTTAAAGAAGCGCCAGAGCTGGCGTCCACACAGCCCCCTGGAGGAAGATGACCGTGACATTCTTTATCTAATGAGCCGGATAAGCTTTCTAGCTCGATCCGGATTGACCATGATCGAGGTCATGGCTATATGCATTATGCGGGGGGTGCAGCCGCTCCAGTATAGAGGCCACCCCATGTGGGACTTCAACGGGGAGGAAGACGCCACCCGCCACGGCCGCAAAGGGTCGGGATCGGCTGCTGACCTAACAAAGATCTTGTCCACTTTGTACAAGGGAGAAGAGGAGGAATTCCTCCGTGTCAACCCGCAGGGCAGATTCTCTATGTACAAACCTCCGAGCTGGGTAAGCGGAGACTTTTTCTCGCCCATCCATTTCGTATTCCCGTAGCTTAAGTATTCATTCTGGCGATTTCATCGCAGGAGCTGTGCCAGGCCGTAAAGGAGATAAACAGCCCTCCTCCACAGCCCGAGGACCCTGGACGGTCCCTTGACCCGGCCTCCCAGGAGGATCCGGACATATCCGTGGAGCTGATCGACGGGGGTTTTTACCAAGGGAGTAATGACAATACCTTGGTGGCTATTACGGCCGATTACCCTGGGCTAGTTCCAGCCTCACAGGTGACTGAGACCGAATCCCAGCACTTAAAAAGGGATTCGTCCTGGTGTTCTCTCTCTCTTTTTTTATTACCGTATAACAGCCGTGTCTTTCAAGGGAGGTCCTCGGGGCAGAAGGCCGAGCCTATGGCAACTAACCAACAAGGGGCCGCGAGGCCAGGCAGGCTGAAAAGATCCGCAGTCCGGATTGAGGCACCGGCGCAGCGGTATGGTGCGCCATCTTTATTGCAAGACATTAGTTACAGAGGCATATTAACGCCCATGCCTTCTTTTCAGGAAAAAGAGCGCTCGCCGAACTATGCCCAGAGAGGCTACCAATCGCACCTCCACAAGCCAGGCTCCAAGGCCGGACTCAAAGGTGGGAACGAGTACAAGGCGTGCGTCGGGTGCTCCTCCAACAGAGGATACGGATAGACTGTCCGCCACCCATTCCGAGGTGGAAAGTGCCATGAACCACAGGCGTCGCCGGACTGTTCTTCGTGACGCTTGTTTCTCCCAAGAGGCATTGGATGCCTTCAACTCGGGAGACGCGCACCTCCGTGCCGCTCAAAATGGTCTAGCCAGAGCCACGGAGCAGTATGTAAAAGACATATGGGTGAGAAAATTTGATGATTATATATATCAGTAGCCCCTGAGACTTGAAACAGTTAGGATACCTGATTTAAGGATCATTTGTTATGTAGGTTCTTACAGAAAATAATACTCAACTGTCCCAGGAGCTGGAAGAGTGCAAAGCCCAACTCCAGGCCGCAATGGCCGCAGCAGGAGAGCCCAAAGGCCTTGTGGTCGTCCGTCTCCATACCCGAAGGCCTTGGAGAGCTTGCAGAAAAGCTGAAGGGAGCACGGTGGCGTTTCCTATTATGGAAGATATCGGCCTACCGTCAGGGCGCCAGGGAAGCTTGGGCAATGGTGAAGACACGGTACACGAAGGCCGACCCGAACCACATGGCCGAAGTTGGACCTGTGGGGCCTGATGGCAAGGAGATCCCTGTGAATTTAGTATACGGCCAAGTAGAATTGGCCGCAAAGTATTCCCAACAGGACTGTAGACTAGACAGCCTATTGGAGGGCATTGAAGAGGAATTCAACCAGTCAAATTGACTATGTAATTTTAAAGTGACATATATGATGTCTTCTAGCCGGATTGTAGATCATTTGTCATGGCGGACCTTTTCGCTTCAACCTCGGGACCCGATAGTCCGGAGTGTATCCGAATACCCTCTCGGTTATTTAAGAATCGGGGCATGCGTGGAGACCAGGCGTAGGGGTCATTAGTGCTTTATCAGACAAGTGCCCAACTAGTTATGTTATATTACATGGGTAGTAAGAAACATCTTCCAGAGAGAATAGTTCCATTAAGGGTTCCTTTCCCTGGGTAGGCATGACCTAAAGTGCATGTCCGGACTGCGACGAGAAGCGGAGTGAAAATGTCTGGGGGCAGATATGGATAATAAATAAAAGTCATCTTTTGTTCACCGACCAAATATTCGCTTAAGAACGCTAGCTTTCGGCTTCACCCAGTCTGAGGTACACGTCCGGCTGACCCGGTGGTAACAATCGCAGAGGTGCTCCCCTTATGCCCTAGCCGAATTAACGGGAACGTAGGGCATAAATACAAGAGCCAGGCAACCCAGCTTGGCCAAAACTTAAGTCATATCGATGCATATAATGGTGAAAAAGGTACATGCGGAAGTACATGTGTTGGGCGTTGGGCCCAGGTAAATAATTTAAGCTTCTGTGAGAGAAGCCCCCAGGTATGAAGAGTGCGGCTAGCACATCTATGATGTATGAGTGAGGCACAAGGTGATCCTTGAAGGCCTAGGGAAAAAAGGAAAGAAAGGGAAACAAGACAGATGATGCATATGCAGAAAATAGACGAAGGGAGGGGACTAACGTAAAGTCCGGAGCTAGGCGTAGAATCTTCAAAGCCTGGCTGCGTTCCATGGGTTCGGCTCGAGTCGACTGGTCGATGCATCCCGCAGTCCGTATGCTCCACCGGTCAGAACTTGGTCGATAATGAAGGGACCTTCCCATTTGGGCTCGAGCTTGTTCTTTTTCTTGTCCGGCAGCCGTAGAACTAGTTCGCCAACGTTATAAGTTTTGGCCCGTACTTCTCTGCTTTGGTATCTGCGAGCCTGCTGCTGGTAAAATGCGGAACGGGCTTTGGCTACGTTGCGCTCTTCCTCCAATGTGTCCAGACCGTCCTGTCGATCGAGCTCGGCTTCTCTTTCTCCGTACATGCGCACTCGAGGTGAGTCATGAATTATGTCACAGGGCAGGACTACCTCTGCGCCGTACACCATAAAAATGGTGTATATCCGGTACTACGATTCGGCGTGGTCCGCAGTCCCCAAAGTACGGAGTCGAGCTCCTCTACCCAGTGCGTATCAGACTCCGTTAGGGAGCGCACTAATCAGGGTTTAATGCCGCTCATTATAAGACCATTTGCTCGTTCGACTTGACTGTTGGTTTGTGGGTGATAGACTGAAGCGTAATCGAGCTTGATACCCATTTTGCTGCACCAGAGTTTTACCTTGTCGGCTGTGAAGTTCGTGCCGTTATCAGTGATGATGCTGTGGGGGACGCCGTAACGGTGTACAACCCCGGATATGAAATCTATCACCGGTCCGGATTCGGCTGTTTTTACCGGTTTAGCCTCTATCCATTTGGTGAATTTATCCACCATGACCAATAAGTATTTTTTCCTTATGGGTTCCCCCTTTAAGGGGTCCAACCATGTCAAGCCCCCAGACCGCGAAGGGCCATGTAATGGGGATCGTTTGGAGGGCGGTGGGTGGCATGTGGCTTTGATTTGCAAAGAGCTGGCAACCGGTGCAGCGTTGGACCGCGTCCTGTGCATCTGCCCGGGCTGTTGGCCAATAAAATCCTGTGTGGAAGGCCTTTCTTACGAGAGCCCGGGCTGCGGCGTGATGACCGCCGAGTCCGGCGTGAATTTCTGCCAAAAGATTCCGCCCTTCCTCTTCGGAGATGCACCTTTGAAGGACTCCGGTAGCGCTTTTTTTATACAATTCTCCCTCATGGACCCTGTAGGCTTTGGATCGCCGCACTATGCAGCGTGCCTCATTGTGGTCCTCCGGAAGTTCCTGTCTAATTAGGTAGGCTAGGAATGGTTCTGTCCACGGGGAAATAATGGCCATTATTTCGTGGGTTGATTGTGTAATTTCGGTGGCGGAGCCTCAGATTGTGTCATAGAGTTCGGTATCGGGTATTTTGGCCGGGTCCGGACTGTTGTTACCGGTGTCCCCTTCCCATGCTACGGATGGCTTGAAAACCCTTTCTAGAAAAATGTTGGGAGGGACCGCATCGCGTTTTGCGCCAATGTGGGCGAGGATATCTGCTGCCTGATTGTTTTCCCGAGCCACATGGTGAAATTCGAGCCCCTCGAACCGAGCTGACATTTTTAGGACTGCATTGCGATAAGCGGCCATTTTTGGATCCTTGGCATCAAAGTCTCCATTTATTTGGGATATCGCGAGGTTTGAATCCCCGCGCACCTCTAGGCGTTGAATTCCCATGGATACTGCCATCCGGAAACCATGTAGAAGGGCCTCATATTCGGCTGCGTTGTTGGAGTCCGTATACATTATCTGTAGTACGTATTGAACGGTGTCTCCTGTTGGGGATGTCAAAACGACGCCAGCCCCCAGACCAGCCAACATTTTGGAGTCGTCGAAGTGCATGATCCAGTTTGAATATGTGCCGTACTCTTTAGGGAGTTCGGCTTCCGTCCATTCGGCGGCGAAGTCAGCCAAAACTTGCGATTTAATAGCTCATCGTGGCTTGTAAGTTATGTCGAACGGGAGGAGCTCAATGGCCCATTTGGCAATCCGGCCCGTCGCATCGCGGTTGTTTATAATACCGTTAAGTGGTACTTCCGAGGCTACCGTTATCGAACACTCTTGAAAGTAGTGTCGCAGCATCCGGGATGCCATGAATACCGCGTACGCTATCTTTTGATAGTGCGGGTACCGTGATTTGCATGGAGTAAGGACAGTGGACACGTAGTAAACCGGCTTTTGAAGGGGAAATTTGTGTCCGTCCACTTCTCGCTCAACGACAAGCACTGGGTTTGTTGCCAATATGGCTTTTATTTCGTTGAGTCCGGCCGTGGCGGCGTCCGTCCACTCGAAGTGTTCGGTGCGCCGGAGGAGGCGATAAAGGGGTAATGCCTTTTCTCCCAAGCGGGAGATAAAGCGGCTTAGGGCCGCCACGCATCCAGTTAATTTTTGTATTTTTTTGAGGTCTGTTGGGGTAGCCAACTGTGACAACGCTCAAATTTTGGCCGGATTAGCTTCAATACCTCTACTGGAGACAATGAATCCCAGGAGCTTTCCTGCTGGTACGCCAAAAACGCATTTTTCCGGATTGAGCTTGATGTCATATGTTCGGAGGTTGTCGAATGTGAGCCTCAAGTCGTCTACTAGAGTTTCAACATGCTTGGTTTTAACGACCACGTCATCCACGTATGCCACCACTGTTTTGCCGATCTGGTTTGCCAAACATGTCTGAATCATGCGCTGATATGTTGCACCGGCGTTTCTAGCCCGAAGGGCATTGTGTTGAAGTAGAATGGGCCGTATGGTGTGATGAATGCCGTTGCGGCTTGGTCTGGCTCCGCCATTTTGATTTGATGGTAGCCGGAGTATGCGTCGAGGAAACACAATGAGTCGTGTCCTGCGGTAGCGTCAATGATTTGATCGATGCGAGGGAGGGGGAAGGGATCCTTTGGGCAGGCCTTGTTAAGGTCCTTAAAATCGACGCACAAGCGCCAGGATTTGTCCTTCTTAGGTACCATCACCTGGTTTTCTAGCCAGTCCAGATGTCTTATGTCTCTGATGAATCCGGCCTCCAATAGCTTGGCTAGTTCCTCTCCCATGGCTTGTATTTTAGGTTCAGAGAAACGTCGAAGAGCCTGCTTGACTGGCTTGAATCCTTTTAGGATATTTAGGCTGTGTTCAGCCAGCCTGTGTGGGATTCCTGGCATGTCTGAAGGGTGCCAGGAAAAAATGTCCCAGTTCTCGCGTAGGAACTCTCGTAGTGCGGCGTCAACATCAGGGTTTAATTGTGCCCCGATGGAAGCTGTTTTTGCAAGGTCCGTTGGATGGACTTGGAATTTGACTATTTCGTCCACCGGCTTAAAGGAAGTGGACTTGGATCTTTTATCGAGTATCACGTCGTCCCTGTTCACCGTGGAGCGCAGCGTAGTTAGTTCTTCGGCCGCTAGGGCTTCGAATAGTGCCTCAAGGGCCAGTGAAGCTGTCTTATTTTCGGCGCGGAGTGCTGTGTCCGGATCACTAACAAGAGTGATGATTCCGTTGGGCCAGGGCATTTTGAACTTCATGTACCCGTAATGGGGTATGGCTTGGAAGATTGTAAACGCCTCCCGCCCGAGTAGAGCGTGGTATCAGCTGCTGAACAGGGCCACTTGGAATGTAATTTCTTTGGACCTATAGTTATCCGGCGTGTCGAATACCACGTCTAGTGTGATTTTTCCAGCGCAACGTGCTTCCGACTGGGGATGATTCCTCTAAAGGTTGTGCTGCTTTGCTTAATGCGGCTCCAGTCTATTTCCATCTTTTGAAGAGTTTCCTCATAGATGAGGTTTAATCCGCTGCCGCCGTCCATTAGTACCTTGGTGAGTCGAAAGCCGTCCACAATTGGACTGAGGACCAGTGCGGCTGGCACTCGGGCTGTTCGGAATTTAGGTTCGTCACTGGCATTGAAGGTAATAGCCGTGTCGCTCCAAGGATTTGTTTCTGCTATGTGGCAGATTTCAGACGTGCTGCGGAGTGTTTGCTTTCGTCTATTATTTGACGCGAAGGTCTCAAAGACCGTTAAGACCGTATTGTTGTCCTCCGGGTGGTGCTCTGTGGTTTTTGGGAGGAGTAGATCCTCGCCACTTTTGGCCACCTGCCGGAGTATCCAGCATGCTCTAAGGCTGTGCGTTGGTATTGCATCCGCTGTACTATGAATTTTGCAGGGTCCGTTGAGCCATCCCTCCAGTACGGTTCCTTGCCCCGTAGAGGGCTTTTGCTTTTTGGTAGTTAACCCAGGTGTATTGTGATAATGCACCCTTTTATTTCGGACTGGGTTTGTATTCAGGGCCGGATTATCCCAAAATTTTATTTCGGTTTTCCAGGCGCTTTCCATCGCACAGTACTTTCGTACTATGGACATCAAGTCGGCAAAGCGTGTAATTTCTCGACGACTTATGGCGTTGAGGATTCCCTTGTCCATGCAATTATTGCAGAAGAATGAAATTGCGTCTTCCTCGCGGCAGTCCTTTATCCTGTTCTTGACCAGGAGGAATCTGGCCCAGTAATGGTGTACTGTTTCTTCGGGCTCTTGCCTAATTTGGGATAGATCGCGTATGTTTGGGTGGGTGGGTGGAATTGAATCCGAGTCCTCACCCGATCTGAGGCTCAGTGGCGAGGAGTTTCCGAACTCGAAAGTTTGGATTCTTGGATGTTTTCCGGTAAATCTAGCCCGCTGCCTAATTCTGGGTTCGGGCTTTGAGTGACATCCCCCCCTCCGCGGGTATCCGGATTGGAGGGATCGGGAATCCGGACTTAGCTAGTCCTTAAGATGGATGAAGGGTTGCCGCATTGTTCTTCCACCACTGCGACATGATGGGTGACCTGGGGAGAGTTAATTTCTCTCAGATCGGGGTTAGGCCCAACCTGATCGTAGTCTGTAGCGACTCCCAGGCGGCAATGCGATCCAAGAGCTCGTTCAGGGAAGAGAGATCCATTGGATCTAACTGCTCGGCAAGTTCCGAGTTGACATGAAGATTGCTTTTGATGACCCGAGAAGTCATCATCGGCGCAGCGGCCGAACAGGCGGTCATAAGAAAACCACCTAGCCGGAGAGTTTGGCCGATAGCCAGAGCTCCCTCAGCGATGGTGCTGTCTTTAAAGATGGGACGAGACATCCTTCCTGGTGGCGACGGCACAGCGGAACTCTCAATGAAAGCACCAATGTCGGTGTCAAAACCGGCGGATCTTGGGTAGGGGGTCCCGAACTGTGCGTCTAGGCTGGATGGTAACAGGAGGCAGGGGACACGAAGTTTTACCCAGGTTCGGGCCCTCTTGATGGAGGTAAAACCCTACGTCCTGCTTGATTAATATTGATGATATGGGTAGTACAAGAGTAGATCTACCATGAGATCAGAGAGGCTAAACCCTAGAAGCTAGCCTATGGTATGATTGTATGTTGTGATTGTATGTCCTACGGACTAAAACCCTTCGGTTTATATAGACACCAGAGAGGATTAGGGTTACACAAGGTCAGTTACAAAGGAGGAGATATCCATATACGTATTGCCTAGCTTGCCTTCCACGCCAAGTAGAGTCCCATCCGGACACGAGACGAAGTCTTCAATCTTGTATCTTCATAGTCTATCAGTCCGGCCAATGGAGATAGTCCGGTTGTCCGGAGACCCCCTAATCCAGGACTCCCTCAGCATGAAAAACCAATCTAGTAGGCCAAACCAAACTGATAATTCGAAGAGACTTGCAAAGATAACCAATCATACATAAAAGAATTCAGAGAAGATTCAAATATTATTCATAGATAGACTAGATCATAAACCCATAATTCATCGGTCTCAACAAACACACCGCAAAAAGAAGATTACATCAAATAGATCTCCACGAGAGAGGGGGAGAACATTGTATTGAGATCCAAAAAGAGAGAAGAAGCCATCTAGCTACTAACTATGGACCCGTAGGTCTGAAGTAAACTACTCACACTTCATCGGAGGGGCTTGGATGATGATGTAGAAGCCCTCCGTGATCGATGCCCCCTCCGGCGGAGCTCCGGAACAGGCCCCAAGATGGGATCTCGTGGATACATAAAGTTGCGGCGATGGAATTAGGTTTTTGGCTCCGTATCTGATCGTTTGGGGGTACGTAGGTATATATAGGAGGAAGGAGTACGTCAGTGGAGCTTCGAGGGGCCCATGAGGCAGGGGGCGCGCCCTCCACCCTCGTGACTGCCTCATGGCTTTCTTGACGGAGGGTCCAAGTCTCCTAGGTCTTATCTGATGAGAAAATCGTGTTCCCAAAGGTTTCATTCCGTTTGGACTCCGTTTGATATTTTGTTTCTCCGAAACACTAAAATAGGCAAAAAAACAGCAATTCTGGGTTGGGCCTCCAGTTAATAGGTTAGTCCCAAAAATAATATAAAAGTGGAAAATAAAGCCCAATATAGTCCAAAACAATAGGTAATATAGCATGGAGCAATCAAAAATTATAGATACGTTGGAGACGTATCAAGCATCCCCAAGCTTAATTCCTGCTCGTCCTCAAGTAGGTAAATGATAAAACCAGAATTTTTGATGCGAAGTGCTACTTGGCATAATTTCAATGTAAATATTCTTAATTGTGGTATGAATATTAAGATTCAAAAGATTCAAGACAAAAGTTCATGTTGACATAAAAATAATAATACTTCAAGCATACTAACAAAGCAATTATGTCTTCTCAAAATAAAATGGCCAAAGAAAGCTATCCCTACAAAATCATATAGTCTGGCTATGCTCTATCTTCACCACACAAAGTATTTAAATCATGCACAACCCCGATGACAAGCCAAGCAATTGTTTCATACTTTTGACATTTTCAAAACTTTTTCGATCTTCACGCAATACATGAGTGTGAGCCATGGATATAGCACTATATGTGGAATAGAATGGTGGTTGTGGAGAATACAAAAAGAGGGGAAGATAGTCTCACATCAACGAGGCGTATCAATGAGCTATGGAGATGCCCATCAATAGATATCAATGTGAGTGAGTAGGGATTGCCATGCAACAGATGCACTAGAGCTATAAGTATATGAAAGCTCATCAAAAGAAACTAAGTGGGTGTGCATCCAACTCGCTTGCTCATGAAGACCTAGGGCATTTTGAGGAAGCCCATCATTGGAATATGCAAGCCAAGTTCTATAATGAAAAATTCCCACTAGTATATGAAAGTGACAGAATGAGAGACACTCTATCATGAAGATCATGGTGCTACTTTGAAGCACAAGTGTGGTAAAAGGATAGTAACATTGTCCCTTCTCTCTTTTTCTCTCATTTTTTTTGTTTGGGCCTTCTCTTTTTTTTATGGCCTCTTTTTTTTATTTTTCGTCCGGAGTCTCATCCCGACTTGTGGGGGAATCATAGTCTCCATCATCCTTTCCTCACTTGGGACAATGCTCTAAAAATGATGATCATCACACTTTTTATTTTTCTTACAACTCAACAATTACAAGTCAATACTTAGAACAAAATATGACTCTATATGAATGCCTCCGGCGGTGTACCGGGATATGCAATGAATCAAGAGTGACATGTATGAAAGAATTATGAACGGTGGCTTTGCCACAAATACGATGTCAACTACCTGATCATGCTAGCAATATGACAATGATGGAGCATGTCATAATGAACGGAACAGTGGAAAGTTGCATGGCAATATATCTCGGAATGGCTATGGAAATGCCATGATAGGTAGGTATGGTGGATGTTTTGAGGAAGGTATTTGGTGGGTGTATGATACAGGCGAAAAGTGCGCGGCATTAGAGAGGCTAGCAATGGTGGAAGGAAGGAAAGTGTGTATAATCCATGGACTCAACATTAGTCAAAAAGAACTCATATACTTATTGCAAAAATCTAGAAGTTATCAAAGCAAAGTATTACGCGCATGCTCCTAGGGGGATAGATTGGTAGGAAAAGACCATCTCTCATCCCCGACCGCCACTCATAAGAAAGACAATCAATATATAAGTCATGCTCCGACTTCATCACATAACGGTTCACCATACGTGCATGCTACGGGAATCACAAACTTTAACACAAGCATTTCTCAAATTTACAACTACTCAACTAGCATGACTCTAATATCACCATCCTCATATCTCAAAACAATTATCAAGCATCAATTTTTTCTTAGTATTCAACGCACTCAAAAGAAAGTTTTACAAATCTTGAATACCAAGCATATTATTATTAAGCAAATTACCATGCTATTAAGACTCTCAAAATAATCTAAGTGAAGCATGAGAGATCAATAGTTTATATAAAACAAATCCACCACCATGCTCTAAAAGATATAAGTGAAGCACTAGAGCAAAACTATAAAACTCAAAAGATAAAAGTGAAGCACTAGAGTAAAACTATAGAGCTCAAAAGATATAAGTGAAGCACATAGAGTATTCTATCAAATTCCAAATTATGTATGGCTCTCTCAAAAGGTGTGTACAGCAAGGATGATTGTGGTATACTAACAAGCAAAGACTCAAATCATAAAAGACGCTCCAAGCAAAACACATATCATGTGGTGAATAAAAATATAGCTCCAAGTAAAGTTACTGATAGAAGTAGACGAAAGAGGGGATGCCTTCTGGGGCATCCCCAAGCTTTGACTTTTTGGTGTCCTTGTATTATCTTGGGGGTGCCATGGGCATCTCCAATCTTAGGCTCTTGCCACTCCTTGTTCCATAATCCATCAAATCTTTACCCAAAACTTGAAAACTTCACAACACAAAACTTAAAGTAGAAAATCTCGTGAGCTCCGTTAGCGAAAGAAAACAAAAGACCACTTCAAAGTACTGTAATGAACTCATTCTTTATTTATATTGGTGTTAAACCTACTGTATTCCAACTTATCTATGGTTTATAAACTATTTTACTAGTCATAGATTCATCAAAATAAGCAAACAACACACAAAAAACAGAATCTGTCAAAAACAGAACAGTCTGTAGTAATCTGTAGCTAGCGCAAGATCTGGAACCCCAAAAATTCTAAAATAAATTGCTGGACGTGAGGAATTTATCTATTAATCATCTTCAAAAAGAATTAACTAAATATCACTCTCCAAATAAAAATTACAGCAGTTCTAGTGAGCGCTAAATTTTCTGTTTTTTACAGCAAGTTCAACAAGACTTTCCCCAAGTCTTCCCAACGGTTCTACTTGGCACAAACACTAATTAAACATAAAAAACACAACCAAAACAGAGGCTAAATAATTTATTTATTACTAAACAGGAGCAAAAAGCAAGGAATAAAAATAAAATTGGGTTGCCTCCCAACAAGCGCTATCGTTTAACGCCCCTAGCTAGGCATAACAAGCAAGAATAGATCTAGGTATTGCCATCTTTGGTAGGCAATCCATAAGTGGCTCTCATGATAGATTCATATGGTAATTTTATTTTCTTTCTAGGGAAGTGTTCCATGCCCTTTTTAATGGAAATTGAAATCTAATATTCCCTTCCTACATATCAATAATTGCACCAACCGTTCTAAGGAAAGGTCTACCGAGAATAATAGGGCAAGAAGGATTGCAATCTATATCAAGAACGATAAAATCTACGGGCACATAATTCCTATTTGCAACAATAAGAACATAATTAATTCTTCCCATAGGTTTCTTAATAGTGGAATCCGCAAGATGCAAGTTTAGAGAGCAATCATCAAAATCACGGAAATCTAGCAAATCACACAAAGTTTTGGGAATAGTAGAGACACTAGCACCCAAATAACACAAAGTATAAAACTCATAATCTTTAATTTTAATTTTAACAGTAGGTTCCCACTCATCATAAAGTTTTCTAGGGATAGAAACTTTCAGCTCAAGTTTTTCTTCATAAGATTGCATCAAGGCATCAACGATATGTTTGGTAAAGGCTTTATTTTGACTATAAGCATGAGGAGAATTTAGCATGGATTGCAACAAGGAAATACAATCAATTAAAGAGAAATTTTCATAATTAAATTCCTTGAAATCCAATATAGTGGGTTTAGTATCATCTAGGGTTTTATTTCTTTTAATCCCACTTTTATCAATTTCACCATCAAGATCTAAATACTCCGAATTTTTAGAACGCCTTCTAGGTAAAGGTGGATCATATTCAGTCCCATCATTATCAAGATTAATATTTCAAAACAAAGATTTAATAGGGGACACATCAATAACTTTTAGATCTTCATCTTTATTTTCATAGGAATTGGAAGAACACGCTTTAATAAAGGCATCTTTCATAGCACGCGTCCTAGCGGTTCTTTCCTTGCACTCATCAGTGGAAATTCTCATGGCTTTGAGAGAATCATTGATATCATGCTTAGGAGGAATAGATCTAAGCTTTAAAGAATCAACATCAAGAGAAATTCTATCAACGTTCCTAGGCAAATCATCAATCTTAAGCAATTTTCTTCAATCATAGCATTAAAATTATTTTGCGAAGAAATAAATTCTTTAATATTAGATTCAAAATAAGAGGGCATATTATTATAATTTCCATAAGAATTGTTGTAGGAATTGCCATAATTATTAGAGGGATTACTAGGATAAGGCCTAGAGTTGAAATTTCCTCTATATGCGTTGTTACCAAAATTATTCCTACCAACAAAATTCACATCCATAGATTCATTATTATTCTCAATCAAAGTAGACAAAGGCATATCATTAGGATCAGATGAAATACTCTTAGTAGCAAATAATTTCATAAGTTCATCCATCTTTCCACTCAAAACATTAATTTCTTCTATCGCATGCACTTTTTTATTAGTGGATCTTTCAGTGTGCCATTGAGAATAATTAACCATAATATTATCTAGGAGTTTAGTAGCATATCCTAAAGTGATTTCCATAAAAGTGCCTCCCGCGGCCGAATCTAAAAGATTTCTAGAAGCAAAATTCAATCCGGCATAAAAATTTTGTATAATCATCCACAAATTCAAACCATGAATAGGGCAATTACGTATCATTAATTTCATTCTCTCCCAAGCTTGTGCAACATGTTCATGATCAAGTTGGTTAAAATTCATAATATCGTTTCTAAGAGAGATGATCTTAGCGGGAGGAAAAAACTTTCAGATAAAAGCATCTTTGCACTTGTTCCATGAATCAATACTATTTTTAGGCAAAGATGAAAACCAAGCTTTAGCACGATCTCTAAGCGAAAAAGGAAATAGCTTCAATTTAACAATATCATTATCGACATCTTTCTTCTTTTGCATGTCACACAAATCAACGAAGCTATTAAGATGGGTAGCGGCATCTTCACTAGGAAGGCCGGAGAACGGATCTTTCATGACAAGATTCAGCAAAGCAGCATTAATTTCACAAGATTCAGCATCGGTAAGAGGAGCAATCGAAGTGCGAAGGAAATTATTATTGTTGGTATTGGTGAAGTCACACAATTTGGTATTATCTTGAGCCATCGCGGCAAACAAGCAATCCAACACACGAGCAAACAAAAAGAAAACGGGCAAAAGAGGCAAATAGAGAGGGAGGATAGAGAGAGAGAGGGCGGATAAAACGGCAAGGGTGAAGTGGGGGAGAGGAAAACAAGAGGCACATGGCAAATAATCTAATGCGGGAGATAGGGATTGTGATTGGTACTTGGTATGTTGACTTTTGTGCAGACTCCCCGGCAACGGTGCCAGAAATTCTTCTTGCTACCTCTTGAGCACTGCGTTGCATTTCCCCGAAGAGGAGAGGATGATGCAGCAAAGTAGCGTAAGTATTTCCCTCAGTTTTTGAGAACCAAGGTATGAATCCAGTAGGAGGCTACGCGTGAGTCCCTCGTACCTACACAAAAACAATAGCTCAACACAACCAACGCGCTTAGGGGTTGTCAATCCCTTCACGGTCACTTATGAAAGTGAGATCTGATAGAGATGATAAATAATATTTTTGGTATAGAGATGCAAAGTGAAAAGTAAAAGGCAAAGTAATAATAAAGTGATGGAGATTGATATGATGAGAAAGAGACCCGGGGGCCATAGGTTATTCACTAGTGGCTTCTCTCAAGAGCATAAGTATTCTACGGTGGGTGAACAAATTACTGTTGAGCAATTGACAGAACTGAGCATAGTTATGAGAATATCTAGGTATGATCATGTATATAGGCATCACGTCCGAAACAAGTAGACCGACTCCTGCCTGCATCTACTACTATTACTCCACTCATCGACTGCTATCCAGCATGCATCTAGAGTATTAAGTTAAAAACAGAGTAACGCCTTAAGCAAGATGACATGATGTAGAGGGATAGTTTCATGCAATATGATAAAAAACCCATCTTGTTATCCTCAATGGCAACAATACAATATGTGCCTTGCTGCCCCTTCTGTCACTGGGAAAGGACACCGCAAGATCGAACCCAAAGCTAAGCACTTCTCCCATGGCAAGAAAAACCAATCTAGTAGGCCAAACCAAACTGATAATTCGAAGAGACTTGCAAAGATAACCAATCATACATAAAAGAATTCAGAGAAGATTCAAATATTATTCATAGATAGACTGGATCATAAACCCACAATTCATCGGTCTCAACAAACACACCGCAAAAAGAAGATTACATCGAATAGATCTCCACGAGAGAGGGGGACATTGTATTGAGATCCAAAAAGAGAGAAGAAGCCATCTAGCTACTAAATATGGACCCGTAGGTCTGAAGTAAACTACTCACACTTCATCGAAGGGGCTTGGATGATGATGTAGAAGCCCTCCGTGATCGATGCCCCCTCCGGCGGAGCTCCGGAACAGGCCCCAAGATGGGATCTCGTGGATACAAAAAGTTGCGGCGGTGGAATTAGGTTTTTGGCTCCGTATCTGATTGTTTGGGGGTACGTAGGTATATATAGGAGGAAGGAGTACGTCGGTGGAGCTTCGAGGGGCCCACGAGGCAGGGAGCACGCCCTCCACCCTCGTGACCGCCTCGTGGCTTTCTTGACAGAGGGTCCAAGTCTCCTGGGTCTTATCTGATGAGAAAATCGTGTTCCCAAAGGTTTCATTCCGGGCCCTTGCCGTAAGTCCACGAGACGGGGTGACGGGGTCACATCGATCGTGAGTCTCTGCTCGTCTCCGCAAGCTAATAATACACTATGGTTTGGGTATTTGTTCTGAATTGGCCTTTAGCCTTTGTGCACTAACCACCATGCGAGAATAGTTATGGGCCTCAACGACGTAGTATCAGCCGAAGCTTTGTCAGACGTCCGGTTCAGCATTGCGGCACGGCTGGGCCGGCACCCCGAAGGTGGTGCCTTGGTCCACCCTGCACGAAATGACCCAGAGTGCAACAGGCGATGGGCCCAAACCCCGGAGTGCTTAGGATGTAGATCGGCGGGGACCTCTCTGCTGAGCCTAGGTAGGGCTATGACGTGTTGATCTTCCGAGGCCGAGCATTGACTCAAAAAAGTGTGTCCGGCCAGAGTAATCAAGAATGTTGGAAAACGTGGTGCACCCATGCAGGGAAGATTATCTATTAATAGTCGTGTCCATGGCAACGGACATTCAGAATTATATCCTGATCTTTTACAACTAGAAATGGATACTTGAGATATGTTGGCTCCGAGATTGCTTTCTCGCAGGGAGTCAAGGAAGGATCTTTGGGCGTTAATGCTACAACATGTTTGTTAAATATAAACTGCTTTTCTTTACTCTTCTACATGCTGCAAGATGCTTCGAGTTGCTTGAAGATGCTAGTATTCGATAGGCTAGGCCTTCCCCTCTATTCTGGCATTCTGCAGTTCAGTCCATAGATACAACCCTTCCATTTGATACCAATGCATACTTAGTATAGATCTGATGCTTGCGAGTACTTTGGATGAGTACTCATGGATGCTTTGCTCCCCCTTTTCCCCCTTCTTCATTCTTTCCGGTTGTTGCAACCGGATGGTGGATCCCACGAGCCAGATGCCACCCCAATCGACTACTACTACCCGGAGGGTGCCTACTACGTGGAGACCGCCGTCGACTAGGAGTAGTTAGGAGGTCCCAGGCAGGAGACCTTGCCTCTTCGATCGTTATTGTTTTGTGCTTGCCTTCTTAAAGCAGTCTTGTTTAACTTATGTTTGTACTCAGATATTATTGCTTCTGCTGACTCATGTATATCGAGCTATGTATTCGAGCCCTCGAGGCCCCTCGCTTGTAATATAAAGCTTGTATTATTTCAATTTGTGTCTAGAGTTGTGTTGTGATATCTTCCCGTGAGTCCCTGATACGTCTCCAACGTATCTATAATTTTAGATTGTTCTGTGGTGTTATATTATCGATCTTGGATGTTTTATAATCATTTTATATCATTTTTTGTACTAACCTATTGACATAGTGTCAAGTGCCAGTTGCTATTTTTTCCATGTTTTTTACATCGCGGAAAATCAATATCAAACGGAGTCCAAATGCCACAAAACTTTACGGAGAATTTTTTATGGGCCCAAAGGAACACAACGAGCCCTAGCTGCGCCTGGGGGATGCCCCGAGGGGAGCACAACCCACCAGGGCACGCTAGGAGGCCCAGGCGTGCCCTGGTGGGTTGTGCCCACCTCGGGTGCCCCCTGGACTGCCTCTTTGCTCTATAAATACCCCAATATTCCCAAAACCCTAGGGGAGTTGACGAAATATTGATCCAGCCACCGCAGAGTCCAGAACCACCAGATCCAATCTAGACACCATCTCGGATGGGGTTCACCACCTCCATTGGTGCCTCTCCGGTGATGCGTGAGTAGTTCTTTGTAGACCTTCGGGTCCGTAGTTAGTAGCTATACGGCTTCATCTCTCTCTTGATTCTCAATACAATGGTCTCTTGGAGATCCATATGATGTAACTCTTTTGCGATGTGTTTGTTGGGATCGATGAACTTTGAGTTTATGATCAGATCTATCTTTTTATATCCATGAAAGCATTTGAGTTTCTTTGATCTTGTTTATTAATGATTTCTTATAGCCTCATATTTCTTCTCCGATATCTGGGTTTTGTTTGGCCAACTTGATCTATTTATCTTGCAATGGGAAGAGGTGCTTTGTAGTGGGTTCGATCTTACGGTGCTTGATCCCAGTGTCAGAAGGGGAACCGACACGTATGTATCATTGCTACTAAGGATAAAACGATGGGGTCTATCTCTACATAGATAGATCTTGTCTACATCATGTCATCGTTCTTATTGCATTACTTCGTTTCTCCATGAACTTAATACACTAGATGCATGCTGGATAGCGGTCGATGTGTGGAGTAATAGTAGTAGATGCAGGCAGGAGTCGGTCCACTAATCTTAGACGTGATGCCTATGTAATGATCATTGCCTGGATATCGTCATGAGTATTTGAAGTTCTATCAATTGCCCAACAGTAATTTGTTCACCCACCATTTGCTATTTTTCTCGAGAGAAGCCTCTAGTGAAACATACGGCCCCCGGGTCTCTTTCTCATATTATTTACCTTTGCGATCTACTTTTTTTTGCTTTATTTTCATATCTATTGTTCCCAAAACCAAAAATACTTTGTTGCACTTTATTTTATTTGTGATCTATGTATTCAATCTATTTCAACTTTCTCCCGTCACGCACCAATTTCTGGCACTGTTACCCGAAAGGGATTGACAACCCCTTTAACATGTCGGGTTGCAAGGATTTGTTATCTGTGTGCAGGGGCTGTTTACGTTGTGTTGCTTGGTTCTCCTGCTGGTTCGATAACCTTGGTTTCATATGTTGGGGAACGTTGCAGAAAACAAAAATTTTCCTACGGTTTCACCAAGATCCATCTATGAGTTCATCTAGCAACGAGTGATCGGATTGCATCTACATACCTTTGTAGATCACGCGCGGAAGCGTTCAAAGAACGGGGATGAGGAAGTCGTACCAGACGTGATCCAAATCACCGGAGATCCTAGCGCCGAACGGACGGCACCTCCGTGTTCAACACACGTACGGTCAGCGTGACATCTCCTCCTTCTTGATCCAGCAAGGGGGGAGGAGAGGTTGATGAAGATCCAGCAGCACGACGGCATGGTGGTGGATGCAGCAGTCACCGTAGCAGGGCTTCGTCGTTCTACTGCGAGAGGGAGAGCTGTAGCAGGGGAGAGGGAGGCGCCAAGACTCAAGGGTGCGGCTGCCCCTCCCTTCCCCCCCTTTATATAGGCTCCCAAAGGGGGGGCGCCGGCCCTAGGAGATGGGATCTCCTAGGGGGCGGCCGCCAAGGGTTGAGTGGCCCCCAAGGCAAGTGGGGCGCCCCCCCCCCACCCTAGGGTTTCCAACCCTAGGCGCAGGGGGTGGGCCAAGGGGGGCGCACCAACCCACTATGGGCTGGTTCCCCTCCCCACTTCAGCCCATGGGGCCCTCCGGGATGGGTGGTCCCACCCGGTGGACCCCCAGGACCCATCCGGTGGTCCCGGTACAATACCAGTGACCCCCGAAACTCTCCCGATGGCCGAAACTGCACTTCCTATATATAATTTTTCACCTCCGGACCCGGAACTCCTCGTGACGTCCGGGATCTCATCCGGGACTCCGAACAACTTTCGGGTTACTGCATATTCATATCTCTACAACCCTAGCATCACTGAACCTTAAGTGTGTAGACCCTACGGGTTCGGGAGACATGTAGACATGACCGAGATGGCTCTCCGGTCAATAACCAACAGCGGGATCTGGATACCCATGTTGGCTCCCACATGCTCCTCGATGATCTCATCGGATGAACCACGATGTCGAGGATTCAAGCAACCCCGTATACAATTCCCTTTGTCAATCGGTACGTTACTTACCCGAGATTTGATCGTCGGTATCCCAATACCTCGTTCAATCTCGTTACCGGCAAGTCACTTTACTCGTACCGTAATGCATGATCCCGTGACCAGACACTTGGTCACTTTGAGCTCATTATGATGATGCATTACCGAGTGGGCCCAAAGATACCTCTCCGTCATACAGAGTGACAAATCCCAGTCTTGATCCATGTCAACCCAACAGACACTTTCGGAGATACCCGTAGTATACCTTTATAGTCACCCAGTTACGTTGTGACGTTTGGTACACCCAAAGCACTCCTACGGTATCCAGGAGTTACACGATCTCATGGTCTAAGGAAAAGATACTTGACATTGGAAAAACTCTAGCAAACGAACTATACGATCTTGTGCTATGTTTAGGATTGGGTCTTGTCCATCACATCATTCTCCTAATGATGTGATCTCGTTATCAATGACATCCAATGTCCATAGTCAGGAAACCATGACTATCTATTGATCAACGAGCTAGTCAACTAGAGGCTTACTAGGGACATGTTGGTGTCTATGTATTCACACATGTATTACGATTTCCGGATAACACAATTATAGCATGAATAAAAGAAAATTATCATGAACAAGGAAATATAATAATAACCCTTTTATTATTGCCTCTAGGGCATATTTCCAACAGTCTCCCACTTGCACTAGAGTCAATAATCTAGTTACATTGTGATGAATCGAACACCCATAGAGTTCTGGTGTTGATCATGTTTTGCCCTAGGGAGAGGTTTAGTCAACGGATCTGCGACATTCAGATCCGTATGTACTTTACAAATTTCTATGTCTCCATCTTGAACATTTTCACGGATGGAGTTGAAGCGACGCTTGATGTGCCTAGTCTTCTTGTGAAACCTAGGCTCCTTGGCAAGTGCACTTGCTCTAGTGTTGTCACAGAAGAGCTTGATCGGCCCCGACGCATTGGGTATGACTCCTAGGTCGGTGATGAACTCCTTCACCCAGATTGCTTCATGTGCTGCCTCCGAGGCCGCCATGTACTCCGCTTCACATGTAGATCCCGCCACGACGCTCTGCTTGCAACTGCACCAGCTTACTGCCCCACCATTTAAAATATACACGTATCCGGTTTGTGACTTAGAGTCATCCAGATCTGTGTCGAAGCTAGCATCGACGTAACCCATTACGACGAGCTCTTCGTCACCTCCATAAACGAGAAACATTTCCTTAGTCCTTTTCAGGTACTTCAGGATATTCTTGACCGCTGTCCAGTGTTCCTTGCCGGGATTACTTTGGTACCTACCTACCAAACTTATGGCAAGGTTTACATCAGGTCTGGTACACAGCATGGCATACATAATAGACCCTATGGCTGAGGCATAGGGGATGACACTCATATCTTCTATATCTTCTGCCGTGGTCGGACATTGAGCTGAGCTCAATTTCACACCTTGCAACACAGGCAAGAACCCCTTCTTAGACTGATCCATATTGAACTTCTTCAATATCTTATCAAGGTATGTGCTTTGTGATAGACCTATGAGGCGTCTTGATCTATCTCTATAGATCTTGATGCCTAATATATAAGCAGCTTCTCCAAGGTCCATCATTGAAAAACTCTTATTCAAGTAGGCCTTAATGCTCTCCAAAAGTTCTATATCATTTCCCATCAAAAGTATGTCATCTACATATAATATGACAAATGCTACAGAGCTCCCACTCACTTTCTTGTAAACGCAAGCTTCTCCATAAGTCTGCATAAATCCAAACGCTTTGATCATCTCATCAAAGCGAATGTTCCAACTCCGAGATGCTTGCACCAGCCCATAAATCGAGCGTTGGAGCTTGCACACCTTGTCAGCATTCTTAGGATCGACAAAACCTTCCGGCTGCATCATATACAATTCTTCCTTAAGGAAACCATTAAGGAATGCCGTTTTGACGTCCATTTGCCATATCTCATAATCATAGTATGCGGCAATTGCTAACATAATTCGGACGGACTTCAGCTTCGCTACGGGAGAGAAAGTCTCATCATAGTCAACCCCTTGAACTTGTCGATAACCCTTAGCGACAAGTCAAGCTTTATAGATGGTAACATTACCATTCGCATCTGTCTTCTTCTTAAAGATCCATTTGTTTTCTATCGCTCGCCGATCATCGGGCAAGTCTGTCAAAGTCCATACTTTGTTTTCATACATGGATCCTATCTCAGATTGCATGGCTTCAAGCCATTTGTTGGAATCTAGGCCCGCCATCGCTTCTTCATAGTTCGAAGGTTCACCGTTGTCTAACAACATGATTTCCAAGACAGGGTTGCCGTACCACTCTGGTGCGGAATGTGTCCTTGTGGACCTACGAAGTTCAGTAGCAACTTGATTTGAAGTTTCATGATTAACTTCCTCTCTAGTCGGTGCAGGCACCTCAGGAACATTTTCTTGAGTTGCACCACTTTCCGGTTCAAGAGGTAATACTTCATCAAGTTCTACTTTCCTCCCACTTACTTCTTTCGAGAGAAACTCTTTCTCTAGAAAGGATCCATTCTTGGCAACAAATATATTGCCTTCGGATCTGAGGTAGAAGGTATACCCAATAGTTTCTTTAGGGTATCCTATGAAGACGCATTTTTCTGACTTGGGTTCGAGCTTTTCAGGTTGAAGTTTCTTGACATAAGCATCGCATCCCCAAACTTTTAGAAACGACAGCTTAGGTTTCTTCCCAAACCATAATTCATACGGTGTCGTCTCAACGGATTTCGACGGAGCCCTATTTAAAGTGAATGCGGCAGTCTCTAAAGCATAGCCCCAAAATGATAGCGGTAAATCGGTAAGAGACATCATAGATCGGACCATATCTAATAGAGTGCGATTACGACGTTCGGACACACCATTACGCTGAGGTGTTCCAGGCGGCGTGAGTTGTGAAACTATTCCACATTTTCTTAAGTGTGTGCCAAATTCATGACTCAAGTATTCTCCTCCACGATCTGATCGCAGGAACTTGATTTTCCTATCACGTTGATTCTCAACCTCACTCTGAAATTCCTTGAACCTTTCAAAGGTCTCAGACTTGTGTTTCATTAAGTAGACATACCCATATCTACTCAAGTCATCGGTGAGGGTGAGAACATAACGATAACCACCGTGAGCCTCAACACTCATTGGACCGCACACATCAGTATGTATGATTTCCAATAAGTTGGTTGCTCGCTCCATTGTTCCTGAGAACGGAGTCTTGGTCATTTTACCCATGAGGCATGGTTCGCATGTGTCAAATGATTCGTAATCAGGAGACTCTAAAAGTCCATCTGCATGGAGCTTCTTCATGCGTTTGACACCTATGTGACCAGGGCGGCAGTGCCACAAGTATGTGGGACTATCATTATCAACCTTACATCTTTTGGTACTCACACTATGAATATGTGTAGCATTACGCTCGAGATTCATTAAGAATAAACCATTCACCATCGTAGCATGACCATAAAACATATCTCTCATATAAATAGAACAACCATTATTCTCGGATTTAAATGAGTAGCCATCTCGTATTAAACGAGATCCTGATACAATGTTCATGCTCAAACTTGGCACTAAATAACAATTATTGAGGTTCGAAACTAATCCCGTAGGTAAATGTAGAGGTAGCGTGCCGACGGCGATCACATCGACCTTGGAACCATTCCCGACGCGCATCGTCACCTCATCCTTCGCCAGTCTCCGCTTATTCCGCAGCTCCTGCTTTGAGTTACAAATGTGAGCAACTACACCGGTATCAAATACCCAGGAGCTACTACGAGTACTGCTAAGGTACACATCAATTACATGTATATCACATATACCTTTCATTTTGCTGGCCTTCTTGTCCGCTAAGTATTTGGGGCAGTTCCGCTTCCAGTGACCACTTTCCTTGCAATAAAAGCACTCAGTCTCGGGCTTGGGTCCATTCTTTGGCTTCTTCCCGGTAGCTTGCTTGCCGGGCGCGGCAACTCCCTTGCCGTCCTTCTTGAAGTTCTTCTTACCCTTGCCTTTCTTGAACTTAGTGGTTTTATTCACCATCAACACTTGATGTTCCTTTTTGACTTCTACCTCTGCTGATTTCAGCATTGCAAATACTTCAAGAATGGTCTTTTCCATCCCTTGCATATTGAAGTTCATCACAAAGCTCTTGTAGCTCGGTGGAAGCGACTGAAGGATTCTGTCAATGACCGCGTCATCCGGGAGATTAACTCCCAGCTGAGTCAAGCGGTTATGTAACCCAGACATAGTGAGTATGTGCTCACTGACAGAACTGTTTTCCTCCATCTTACAGCTGAAGAACTTGTTGGAGACTTGATATCTCTCGACCCGGGCATGAGCTTGGAAAACCATTTTCAGCTCTTCGAACATCTCATATGCTCCGTGTCTCTCAAAACGCTTTTGGAGCCCCGGCTCTAAGCTGTAAAGCATGCCGCACTGAACGAGGGAGTAGTCATCGGTACGTGCCTGCCAAGCGTTCATAACATCTTGTTCTGCAGCGAGAACAGGTGCGTCACCTAGCGGTGCTTGTAGGACATAGTCTTTCTTGGCAGCTATGAGGATGATCCTCAGGTTCCGGACCCAGTCCGTGTAGTTGCTGCCATCGTCTTTCAGCTTGGTTTTCTCTAGGAACGCTTTGAAGTTGAGGACTACGTTGGCCATTTGATCTACAAGACATATTGTAAAAAATTTAGACTAAGTTCATGATAATTAAGTTCATCTAATCAAATTATTCAATGAACTCCCACTTAGATAGACATCCCTCCAGTCATCTAAGTATAACATGATCCGAGTTAACTAGGCCGTGTCCGATCATCACGTGAGACGGACTAGTCAACATCGGTGAACATCTTCATGTTGATCATATCTTCTATACGACTCATGCTCGACCTTTCAGTCTTCTGTGTTCCGAGGCCATGTCTGTACATGCTAGGCTCGTCAAGTCAACCTAAGTGTTTGCATGTGTAAATCTGTCTTACACCCGTTGTATGTGAACGTTGGAATCTATCACACCCGATCATCACGTGGTGCTTCGAAACAACAAACTATTGCAACGGTGCACAGTTAGGGGGAACACTTTCTTGAAATTATTTTGAGGGATCATCTTATTTACTACCGTCATTCTAAGTAAACAAGATGCAAAAACATGATAAACATCACATGCAATCAAATAATAATAGTGACATGATATGGCCAATATCACATAGCTCCTTTGATCTCCATCTTGGGGCTCCATGATCATCTTGTCACCGGCTTGACACCATGATCTCCATCATCATGATCTCCATTATCGTGTCTCCATGAAGTTGCTTGCCAACTATTACTTCTACTACTATGGCTAACACGTTTAGCAATAAAGTAAAGTAATTTACATGGCGTTTCTCAATGACACGCGGGTCATACAAAAAATAAAGACAACTCCTATGGCTCCTGCTGGTTGTCATACTCATCGACATGCAAGTCGTGATTCCTATTACAATAGCATGAACATCTCATACATCACATATATATCATTCATCATTCATCACAACTTTGGCCATATCACATCACAAAACACTTGCTGCAAAAACAAGTTAGACGTCCTCTAATTGTTGTTGCAAGTTTTACGTGGCTGCAAGAGGGTTCTAGCAAGAACGTTTTCTTACCTACGTTAAAGCCACAACGTGATTTGTCAACTTCTATTTACCCTTCATAAGGACCCTTTTCATCAAATCCGCTCCAACTAAAGTGGGAGAGACAGACACCCGCCAGCCACCTTATGCAACTAGTGCATGTCAGTCGGTGGAACCGGTCTCACGTAAGCATACGTGTAAGGTTGGTCCGGGCCGCTTCATCCCACAATACCGTTGAAGCAAAATAAGACTAGTAGCGGCAAGAAAGTTGACAACATCTACGCCCACAACAAATTGTGTTCTACTCATGCAAAAAGAACTACGCATAGACCTAGCTCATGATGCCACTGTTGGGGAACGTTGCAGAAAACAAAAAAATTCCTACGGTTTCACCAAGATCCATCTATGAGTTCATCTAGCAACGAGTGATCGTATTGCATCTACATACCTTTGTAGATCACGCGCGGAAGCGTTCAAAGAACGGGGATGAGGAAGTCGTACTCGACGTGATCCAAATCACCGGAGATCCTAGCGCCGAACGGACGGCACCTCCGTGTTCAACACACGTACGGTCAGCGTGACGTCTCCTCCTTCTTGATCCAGCAAGGGGGGAGGAGAGGTTGATGAAGATCCAGCAGCACAACAGCGTGGTGGTGGATGCAGCAGTCACCGTAGCAGGGCTTCGCCGTTCTACTGCGAGAGGGAGAGCTGTAGCAGGGGAGAGGGAGGCGCCAAGACTCAAGGGTGGGCTGCCCCTCCCTCCCCCCTTTATATAGGCTCCCAAAGGGGGGGCGCCGTCCCTAGGAGATGGGATCTCCTAGGGGGCGGCCGCCAAGGGTGGAGTGGCCCCCAAGGCAAGTGGGGCGCCCCCCCCACCCTAGGGTTTCCAACCCTAGGCGCGGGGGTGGGCCAAGGGGGGCACACCAGCCCACTATGGGCTGGTTCCCCTCCCCACTTCAGCCCATGGGGCCCTCCGGGATGGGTGGTCCCGCCCGGTGGACCCCCGGGACCCATCCGGTGGTCCTGATACAATACCGGTGACCCCCGAAACTCTCCCGATGGCCGAAACTACACTTCCTATATATAATTCTTCACCTCCGGACCATTCCGGAACTCCTCGTGACGTCTGGGATCTCATCCGGGACTCCGAACAACTTTCAGGTTACTGCATATTCAAATCTCTACAACCCTAGCGTCACTGAACCTTAAGTGTGTAGACCCTACGGGTTCGGGAGACATGTAGACATGACCGAGATGGCTCTCCGGTCAATAACCAACAGCGGGATCTGGATACCCATGTTGGCTCCCACATGCTCCTCGATGATCTCATCGGATGAACCATGATGTCGAGGATTCAAGCAACCCCGTATAAAATTCCCTTTGTCAATCGGTACGTTACTTGCCCGAGATTCGATCGTCGGTATCCCAATACCTCGTTCAATCTCGTTACCGGCAAGTCACTTTACTCGTACCGTAATGCATGATCCCGTGACCAGACACTTGGTCACTTTGAGCTCATTATGATGATGCATTACCGAGTGGGCCCAGAGATACCTCTCTGTCATACGGAGTGACAAATCCCAGTCTTGATCCGTGTCAACCCAACAGACACTTTCGGAGATACCCGTAGTATACCTTTATAGTCACCCAGTTATGTTGTGACGTTTGGTACACCCAAAGCACTCCTACGGTATCCGGGAGTTACACGATCTCATGGTCTAAGGAAAAGATACTTGACATTGGAAAAACTCTAGCAAACGAACTATACGATCTTGTGCTATGTTTAGGATTGGGTCTTGTCCATCACATCATTCTCCTAATGATGTGATCTCGTTATCAATGACATCCAATGTCCATAGTCAGGAAACCATGACTATCTATTGATCAACGAGCTAGTCAACTAGAGGCTTACTAGGGACATGTTGGTGTCTATGTATTCACACATGTATTACGATTTCCGGATAACACAATTATAGCATGAATAAAATAAAATTATCATGAACAAGGAAATATAATAATAATCCTTTTATTATTGCCTCTAGGGCATATTTCCAACATCATATCTGAGGGAAATACCTACCGCCGCTGTGCTGCATCATCCCTTCCTCTTTGGGGAAATACCGACATAGCTTCAAGCGACATCAAAAGGAATTTCTGGCGCCGTTGCCGAGGAGGATCTTCAACATATACTAGGTTCCCAATCACAAATCTTATCTCCTTGCAGTTTATATTATTTGCCATTTTTCTCTCGTTTTCCTCTCCCCACTTCACAAAAATTTGCCATTTTATTTGCCCCTCTTTTCCGTTCGCCATTTTCTTGTCAGATCTATTTTTGAGCGTAATCTTGTTGTGTGGTCATCATGACTCAAGAGAACACCAAGTTATGTGATTTCTCAAATATCAACAACAATGATTTTATTGGCACTCCTCTTGCTCCTCCCGCCACTAGTGCGGGGACTTGTGATATTAATACTGCTTTGCTGAATCTTGTTATGAAAGACCAATTTTCCGGTACTCCTAATGAGGATGTCGCGTCCCATCTTAATACCTTCATGGAATTACGCGATATGCAAAAGAAAAAATATGTGGTCAAGATGAAATTATTTCCGTTTTCTTTGCGTGATTCTCCCAAAATTTGGTTCTCTTCTTTGCCTCGCAATAGTATCGATTCTTGGAATAAGTGCAAAGATGCTTTTATCACTAAGTATTTTCCGCCCGCAGAAATTATTTCCTTTAGAACCCAGATCATGAATTTCAAGCAACTTGAACATGAGCATGTTGCACAATCTTGGGAAAGGATGAAAATGATGCTAAGGAATTGCCCAGCTCATGGGTTAAATCTTTGGATGATCATACATTTTTTTACGCGGGATTGAATTTTGTTTCTCGTAATCTTTTAGATTCCACCGTGGGGGGTACTTTTATGGAAATTACTTTGGGTGAATCCACCAAATTGCTTGATAATATTATGGCAAAATATTTGCAATGGCATACCGAAAGAGCTCCTACTAGTAAAAAAAGTTAATTTTGTTGAAGAAATTTCTTCTTTGAGTGAAAAAGTTAATGCTCTTGTGAAATTGGTTGCTAGTAGAAGTGTTCCTACTGATTTCAATGATATGCCTTTGTCTACTTTGATTGAGCAAAATAGTGATGACATAGAAGTGAATTCTATCTCTCGAAATAATTTCAACAACAATGCTTATAGAGGTAACTTTAATCCTAGGCCTTTTCCTAGTAATTCCTCTAATAATTATGGTAATTCTTATGGAAATCAATATTATAATAATAGGAACACCTCTGATCTTGATAATAATATTAAATAATTTATCAATACGAAAAAAGTTTTCAACACTTCCATAGAAGAAAAGTTGAGTAAGTGATAACCCACAAGTATAGGGGATCGCAACAGTTTTCGAGGGTAGAGTATTCAACCCAAATTTATTGATTCGACATAAGCGGAGCCAAAGAATATTCTCAAGTATTAGCAGCTGAGTTGTCGATTCAACCACACCTGGAAACATAACATCTGCAGCAAAGTGTTTAGTAGCAAAGTAATATGATAGTAGTGATAACGGTAGCAAAAGGTAACAATAGTAAAAGTAATGTTTTTGGTATTTTGTAGTGATGATAGCAATAGTAACGGAAAAGTAAATAAGTGAAGAACAATATATGAAAAGCTCGTAGGCAATGGATCGGTGATGGAGAATTATGCCAGATGCGGTTCATCATGTAACAGTCATAACCTAGGGTGACACAGAACTAGCTCCAGTTCATTGATATAATGTAGGCATGTATTCCGAATATAGTCATACGTGCTTATGGAAAAGAACTTGCATGACATCTTTTGTCCTACCCTCCCTTGGCAGCGGGGTCCTTATGGAAACTAAGGGATATTAAGGCCTCCTTTTAATAGAGAACCAGAACAAAGCATTAACACATGGTGAATACATGAACTCCTCAAACTACGGTCATCACCGGTAAGTATCCCGATTATTGTCACTTCGGGGTTAACGGATCATAACACATACTAGGTGAGTATAGACTTGCAAGATAGGATCAAGAACACTCATATATTGATGAAAACATAATAGGTTCAGATCTGAAATCATGGCACTCGGGCCCTAGTGACAAGCATTAAGCATAGCAAAGTCATAGCAACATCAATCTCAGAACATAGTGGACACTAGGGATCAAACCCTAACAAAACTAACTCGATTACATGATAGATCTCATCCAACCCATCACCGTCCAGCAAGCCTATGATGGAATTACTCACGCACGGTGGTGAGCATCATGAAATTGGTGACGGAGGATGGTTAATGATGACGATGGCGACGGATTCCCCTCTCCGGAGCCCCGGACGTACTCCAGATCAGCCCTCCCAAGAGGTTTTAGGGCTTGGCGGCGGCTCCGTATCGTAAAACGTGATGATTTCTTCTCTCTGATCTTTTTTTCTCCCCGAAACTCAATATATGGAGTTGGAGTCGGAAAGGCAACAGGGGGACCACGAGGTAGGGGGCGCGCCCCCCACCCTCATGGAGAGGTGGTGGGCCCCCTGGCCTTCATCTTTTGCAGGTATTTTTCTTATTTTATGAAAAGTGGCTCCGTGAAGTTTCAGGTCATTCCGAGAACGTTTGTTTCTGCACATAAATAACACCATGGTAATTCTGCTGAAAACAGCGTCAGTCCGGGTTAGTTCCATTCAAATCATGCAAGTTAGAGTTCAAAATAAGGGCAAAAGTGTTTGGAAAAGTACATACGACGGAGACGTATCAACTCCCCCAAGCTTAAACCTTTGCTTGTCCTCAAGCAATTCAGTTGATAAACTGAAAGTGATAAAGAAAAACTTTTACAAACTCTGTTTGCTCTTGTTGTTGTAAATATGTAAAGCCAGCATTCAAGTTTTCAGCAAAGATTATAACTAACCACATTCGCAATAACGCATAGGTCTCAAGTTTACTCATATCAATAGCATAATCAACTAGCGAGCCATAATAAAAAATCTCGGATGACAACACTTTCTCAAAACAATCATAATATGATATAACAAGATGGTATCTCGCTAGCCCTTTCTGAGACCGCAAAACATAAATGCAGAGCACCTTTAAAGACCAAGGACTGGCTAGACATTGTAATTCATGGTAAAAGAGATCCAGTCAAGTCATACTCAATGTAAACTAACAGTAATGAATGCAAATGACAGCGGTGCTCTCCAAATGGTGCTTTTTAATAAGAGGTGACGACTCAGCATAAAAGTAAATAGATAGGCCCTTCGCAGAGGGAAGCAGGGATTTGTAGAGGTGCCAGAGCTTGGTTTTGAAACAGAGGTGAATAATATTTTGAGCGGTATACTTTCATTGCCAACATAACAACCAAGAGATGGCGATATCTTCCATGCTACACACATTATAGGCGGTTCCCAAACATAATGGTAAAGTTTATACTCCCCCTTCCACCAACAAGCATCAATCCATGGCTTGCTCGAAACAACGAGTGCCTCCAACTAACAAGAGTCCCAGGGGGAGTTTTGTTTGCAGTTATTTTGATTTAGTTTGCATAAAGCATGGGACTTGGCATCCCGGTGACCAGCCATTTATCTCGTGAGTGAGGAGCGGAGTCCACTCCTCTTGAGAATAACCTGCCTAACATGGAAGATACAGACAGCCCTAGTTGATACATGAGCTATTCGGGCATACAAAACAGGATATTTATTTGAAGGTTTAGAGTTTGGCACATACAAATTTACTTGGAACGACAGGTAGATACCGTATATAGGTAGGTATAGTGGACTCATGTGGAATAACTTTGGGGTTTAAGGAGTTTGGATGCACAAGTAGTATTCCCGCTTAGTACAGGTGAAGGCTAGCAAAAGACTGGGAAGCGACCAGCTAGAGAGCGACAACAGTCATGAACATGCATTAAAATTAATCAACACCGAACGCAAGCATGAGTAGGATATAATCCACCATGAACATAAATATCGTGAAGGCTATGTTGATTTTGTTTCAACTACACGTGTGAACATGTGCCAAGTCAAGTCACTTAAATCATTCAGAGGAGGATACCACCCTATCATACCACATCATAACCATTTTAATAGCATGTTGGCACGCAAGGTAAACCATTATAACTCATAGCTAATCAAGCATGGCATAAGAAACTATGATCTCTAGTTGTCATTGCAAACATGTTTATTCATAATAGGCTAAATCAGGAACGATGAACTAATCATATTTACAAAAACAAAAGAGGTCGAGTTCATACCAGCTTTTCTCATCTCAGTCGGTCCATCATATATCGCCATAATTTCCTTTCACTTGCACGACCGAACGATGTGAATAATAATAATAGTGTGTGCGCATTGGACTAAGCTGGAATCTGCAAGCATTCAATAAACAGGAGAAGACAAGGCAATATGGGTTCTTTTGTCAGATCAACAAGTATGCATACAAGAGCCACTTCAACAATTTAATTATGGTCTTCTCCTATCGACCCCCAAAGAAAAGAAAAGAAATAAAACTATTTACACGGGAGAGCTCCCAACAAGAGAAGAACATGAAATCTTTTTGGGTTTTCTTTTTAATTACTACTACAAGCATGGAAAGTAAACTAATTAAAAGCTACAACTAATTTTTTTTGGTTTTTCTTAAGGTTTATTAAACACACAAGAAGAAAGCATAAAAAGGAAAATAAACTAGCATGGATGATACAATGAAAAAGTATGAGCACCGACATCTAGCAATGAGTGTGTGAACATAAATGTAATGTCGGTGGAAAATACGTACTCCCCCAAGCTTAGGCTTTTGGCCTAAGTTGGTCTATGGCCACGGCTGGCCTGGCGGATATCCATAATAATAGTTGGGGTCGTACTGAGAAGACGCAGAGGAAGACTCCGATTGCCACTGGCTGACAATCATCTCCGGATCCCACTGGTAATTGGACTGTCGTGAAGGATCAATTTGTGGTTCCGGCTCTGGCTCCTCAGCTGGTGCAGGGTTCCGGTAGGCGTGAAAGCCTTCAACGGAACAAGGTACATGCCTACAGATAAATCAAACAAAGAAGGAGTAGGCAGGGTAATAGTCTCAGGATGGTGTTTATTAAAGAACAATTGATATTTAAGCTCTCCTTCCCTATTCTTAACAATAAAATCATGTGCCACCATAATTTTATAATCTAGATAAACACAAGGCCACACTTTTTCTTCCTTCTCGTAATGCCTAATAGGTATGTTAAAATGTGCAGCTAGGCGTGAAGCATAGATGCCTCCAAAGATGGGGCCCTTTGTACGGTTCAGACTTAACTGTTTGGCAATAATACCACCCATACTAACAGAGTTATCACCATATAAACCGTGGAGCAAAATAATAATATCAGGGATACTAAGGTTTCCACAGTTTCCGCGACCAATTAAGCAACGACTAGCAAATAATGCAAAATAATGTAAAACAAAAAAATGTATGCTAGTGATTCGTGCATCGGAAACCTTCCTTGTTTCCCCTATAGTGATAGTATCAATAAACCCCTCCACATCATCGCGATGTGGTTCTTCTGTCTTGCCCTCAAAAGGGACTAAACAAACCCGACAAAAATCATAAAGTGACATCTCCTTATGATCATCATATAAATAAAACTCCACCATAGGTGGTGAGCTCCTAGAATGGAAATGAAAGTTTTGCACAAAGATATTTGTGAGTAAGAGATACTAATCGCATTGGTCGTGGAGGAAAGCGGTAAGGCCTGCATTCTTAGCTAATTCATGAAAATCTTCATAAATCCCGGCTGCTCTCAAGAAATCCTCGGAAGGCCATTCACACGCTCGAACCTCCATGGTGCGAGGCAGATTATACTTAGGCTTCGGTGCCTTTTCCTTCGAGCTTTGGCTCGATGAGCCCCTCAAAAGTATCCTCGTCATTTTCTGAAAAATTCTGAAATTTTTAGTAACTTCAAAATAAAAGTAAACCAAACTCAATAATATTGACAACAACTACTCCTACAAGTGCCTAGGGCCTATATCATGCATCAAAACTACTCTTGACCATATAAATTTGACATGCAAGCTCAAGAACAGGGTCACCTAAGCAGCAAAAATTTGCAATGAATAAAACACTAGAACAAAAACTAATTGGACCAATGGAGGAGTCACATACCAAGGAACAATCTCCACAAGCAGTTTTGTGAGAGGTGCTTTGAGCAAGGAGATCGAAAATGGCAGCAAAGTGAGCTAGAACTCGTGCTTGAGCTGGATATTCGTGTTTGTGGGAGGAATATGAAGTGTGTGGGTGCAGGAATAAGTGGAGGAGGGCCACTGTGGGCCCACGAGGCAGGGGGCGCGCCCTCCACCCTCGTGGGCAGGTGGTTGACCCCCCTGTTGTGTTCTCAGTGCCGAATATTCTCAAATATTCTAGAAAAATCATATTTAAATTTCAGGGCATTTGGAGAACTTTTATTTTCGAGGTATTTTTATATTGCACGGATAATCAGATAACAGACAGAAAAATATTTATTTTTATTTTATTTAATGTAAATAACAGAAAGTAAAAGTGGGGTACAGAAGGTTGTGCCTTCTAGTTTCATCCATCTCATGATCATCAAAAGGAATCCACTAACAAGGTTGATCAAGTCGTGTTAACGAACTCATTCCGAATAACATGGAACCGGAGAAATTTCGAATAACACTATGTTACCTCAACGGGGATATGCACATCCCCAATAATAAGAATATCATATTTCTTCTTGACAGTAGGAAGAGGAAATTCAAAACCTCCAAATATAATCGATGGAATTTTTCCAATAGAGTTGATACTATGAACTTGAGGTTGTTTCCTCGGAAAGTGTACTGTATGCTCATTACCATTAACATGAAAAGTGACATTGCCTTTAGTGCAATCAATAACAGCCCCTGCAGTATTCAAAAAGGGTCTTCCAAGAATAATAGACATACTATCGTCCTCGTGGATATCAAGAATAACAAAGTCTGTTAAAATAGTAACGTTTGCAACTACAACAGGCACATCCTCACAAATACCAACAGGTATAGCAGTTGATTTATCAGCCATTTGCAAAGATATTTCAGTAGGTGTCAACTTATTCAAATCAAGTCTATGATATAAAGAGAGAGGCATAACACTAACACCGGCTCCAAGATCACATAAAGCAATTTTAACATAGTTTCTTTTAATGGAGCATGGTATAGTGGGTACTCCTGGATCTCCAAGTTTCTTTGGTATTCCACCCTTAAAAGTATAATTAGCAAGCATGGTGGAAATTTCAGCTTCTGGTATCTTTCTTTTATTTGTAACACTATCTTTCATGTACTTAGCATAAGGATTGGTTTTGAGCATATCAGTTAATCGCATACGCAAAAAGATAGGTCTAATCATTTCAGCAAAGCGCTCAAAATCCTCATCATCCTTTTTCTTGGATGGTTTGGGAGGAAAAGGCATGGGTTTCTGAACCCAAGGCTCTCTTTCTTTACCATGTTTCCTAGCAACAAAGTCTTTCTTATCATAACGTTGATTCCTTGATTGTGGGTTATCAAGATCAACAGCAGGTTCAATTTCTATATCATTATCATTACTAGGTTGAGCATCATCATGAACATTATTATTAGCATTATCACTAGTTTCAGGTTCATTACCAGATTGAATTTCAGCATCAGAAATAGAAATATCATTTGGATTCTCAGGTGTTTCAACAATAGGATCACTAGAAGCATGCAAAGTCCTATCATTTTTTCTTCTTCTTTTTAGAAGAACTAGGTACATCTATGTTATTTCTTTGAGAATCTTGCTCAATTCTCTTAGGGTGGCCTTCAGGATACAAAGGTTCCTGAGTCATTCTACCAGTTCTAGTAGCCACTCTCACAGCATTATCATTATCTTTACTATTCAATTCATTGAGCAAATCATTTTGAGCTTTAAGTACTTGTTCTACTTGAGTGGTAACCATAGAAGCATGTTTACTAATAAGTTTAAGTTCACCTTTAACATTAGCCATATAATCACCCAAGTGTTCAAGCATATTTGAATTGTATTTCAATTGTCTGCCAAAATAAGCATTAAAGTCTTCTTGCTTAGCCATAAATTTACCAAACTCATCTAAGCATGGGCTAGCAAATTTAGTAAATGGGATTTCAGCTTTATCATATCCATAGAGAGAATTTATCTTTACTACCTGTGTCGGGTTATTAAGACCATGAGTTTCTTCAATAGGTAAAGGATTAAGATTATATGTTTCTTCAACAGGCGGTAAATTAAGACCATGTATTTCTTCAATATGAGGTAAATTCTTAACATCTTCAGCTTTAATACCTTTTTCTTTCATAGATTTCTTTGCCTCTTGCATATCTTCAGGACTGAGAAATAGAATACCCCTCTTCTTCGGAGTTGGTTTAGGAATAGGCTCAGGAATTGGCTCCGGAGGTGTCCAATTATTTTCATTTGTCAACATATTATTCAATAGAATTTCAGCTTCATCCGGTGTTCTTTCCCTGAAAACAGAACCAGCACAACTATCTAGGTAATCTTCGGAGGCATCGATTAGTCCATTGTAAAAGATATCAAGTATTTCATTTTTATTAAGAGGATGATCAGGCAAAGCATTAAGTAATTGGAGAAGCCTCCCCCAAGCTTGTGGGAGACTCTCTTCTTCAATTTGCACAAAATTATATATATCCCTTAAAGCAGCTTGTTTCTTATGAGCAGGGAAATATTTAGCAGAGAAGTAATAAATCATATCCTGGGGACTACGCACACAACCAGGATCAAGAGAATTAAACCATATCTTAGCATCACCTTTTAATGAGAACGGAAATATTTTAAGGATATAAAAGTAACGAGTTCTCTCATCTTTAGTGAACAGGGTGGCTATATCATTCAATTTAGTAAGATGTGCCACAACAGTTTCAGATTCATAACCATGAAAATGATCAGATTCAACCAGAGTAATTATATCAGGATCAACAGAGAATTCATAATCCTTATCAGTAACAAAGATAGGTGAAGTAGCAAAAGCAGGGTCAGGTTTCATTCTAGCATTTAGAGATTGCTTACTCCATTTAGCTAATAACCTTTTGAGTTCATTTCTATTTTTGCAAGCTAAAATAGCTAAAGAAGCTTCTTGATAAGAAAAACATAACCCTTAGGAATAACAAGTGATTCTTCATCATCACTTTCATCAGTATCATCAGATTCAGTATTTTCAATCTCTCTAGCCCTAGCAAGTTGTTCATCAAGAAAATCACTAAGTGGCACAGTAGTATCGAGCATAGAGGTAGTTTCATCATAAGTATCATGTATAGTAGAAGTGGCATCATCAATAACATGCGACATATCAGAACGAATAGCAGAAGGAGGTGTAGGTGTCGCAAGCTTACTCATAACAGAAGGTGAATCAAGTGCAGAGCTAGATGGCAGTTCCTGACCTCCCCTCGTAGTTGAGGGATAGATCATGGTTTTTGGATCTCTCAAGTTCTTCATAATGATAAGCAGATATATATCCCAAGTGACTCAAAGAATAGAGCTATGCTCCCCGGCAACGGTGCCAGAAAATAGTCTTGATAACCCACAAGTATAGGGGATCACAACCGTTTTCGAGGGTAGAGTATTCAACCCAAATTTATTGATTCGACACAAGGGGAGCCAAAGAATATTCTCAAGTATTAGCAGCTGAGTTGTCAATTCAACCACACCTGGAAACTTAATATCTGCAGCAAAGTGTTCAGTAGCAAAGTAATATGATAGTGGTGATAACGGTAGCAAAAGGTAACAATAGTAAAAGTAATGTTTTTGGCATTTTGTAGTGATGATAGCAATAGCAACGGAAAAGTAAATAAGCGAAGCACAATATATGAAAAGCTCGTAGGCAATGGATCAGTGATGGAGAATTATGCCGGATGCGGTTCATCATGTAATAGTCATAACCTAGGGTGACACAGAACTAGCTCCAGTTCATTGATATAATGTAGGCATGTATTCCGAATATAGTCATACGTGCTTATGGAAAAGAACTTGCATGACATCTTTTGTCCTACCCTCCCGTGGCTGCGGGGTCCTTACGGAAACTAAGGGATATTAAGGCCTCCTTTTAATAGAGAACCAGAACAAAGCATTAACACATAGTGAATACATGAACTCCTCAAAGTACGGTCATCACCGGTAAGTATCCTGATTATTGTCACTTCGGGGTTAACGGATCATAACACATAATAGGTGACTATAGACTTGCAAGCACTACAAAAAAAGACACATCCGTGACATTTTGGGTCGACCGAAAAAAAAATTCTGTCATACATATGACATTTCTATGACGATAATTGTGACAAAACCCAGTATCATCATAGATGTGGTGGGCTCCTACTTCTATGACAAAAAATCATGACAGAAAATGGGCTTTTCGTCCTGGGCGGGCCGGAGACACAACTGCATGACATTCTTTGGGCTGTCCATGACGGAAAAAACCGTGGTAGAAGCGAGGGGGAGGAAAATTTCGGGGAGTTCCCGGTTACGGTGGGAGGTCGGGGGCCGAGCGATGCGCATTTCTCTCGTACACGTACGCGCGTGTGTGCGAGGCGTTGGCTCTAACTGAACCCGAGCGAGGCGTTGGGCTCTAACTGAACCCGAGCGGTTGCACTGCAGGCTACGCATTACTGAACCCGAGCGATCGATCGATGGCTGTTAACTGAACCCGATCGAGCGATTCCTTCGCTACTGCTGCTAACTGAAGCCGATCGATTGGATGAACAGTGAGCGTTGCAGGGGGGTGGATGAATAGTGAGCGGTGGCGTTGCCTCTGGTTGAACAGGACCCCGTGGTGTGGTGGAGGGCTGGATGAACAGTAGACGGTGGATGGGTGCCCATGGAGGGGTGGTTGAACAGGACCCCGTGGTGTGGAGGGCTGGATGAACAGTAGACGGTGGAGGGGTGGTTGAACAGTAGCCGGTGGAGTAGCGCGCGGTGGAGGCTGGATGAACAGGAGCCCGTGGAGGCTGGAGGAGGTCGACGGTAGCCCGTGGAGGTTGGAGGAGGTCGACGATGGAGATGAACAATATCCCATGGAGTCTCGTTTTGCAGTACGCCACACCCCTCCCGATGAACAGGACCCCCGTTTCGACCGTAGGAGGTCCGTTTCGTCCGTTTTGCGGTACGCCACACCCCTCCCGATCAACAGGACCCCCGTTTCGACCGTAGGAGGTCCGTTTCCTCTGTTTTGTGGTACGCCACACCCTCCCGATCAACAGGACCCCCGTTTCGACCGTAGGAGGTCCGTTTCCTCCGTTCTGCGGTACGCCAGGCCTCGTTTCCATCGCCTGTTCCATCCAAGCCCTCCCGATGAACACGACCACGCATCCCGTTCCGACCCAGCCGGTTGGCTCCCACGCGTTCCGTTGCCTCCCGATGAACACGACGCATTCCGTTGCCTCCCGATGAACACGACGCATTCCGTTGCCTCCCCATGAACACGAGGCATTCCGTTGCCTCCCCATGAACACGACGATGACGCTGTTTCTTCGTTCCGACCCAGCCATGTACACGAGCCCTGGCCGTACGTATGCGCGAGTAGGTGTTCAAAACCCCGCCCGTATGTACACATACGTGGCCGTATTTTCTTTCTTGCACCCTGGCCGCTGTACGTACGTGTACATGCTACATGCGCGCCTCTACTACGACACGTGCGCGCCTCTACATCGACTAATATGTACGTACACGTTCGCGACCAGAATGACAACGCTACGTACGCTTCGACCAGGTGGGTCCCGACTGTCAGGCACTTCCTTGCGTGCGAAGATGTAGCTGGTGGGTCCCAGCAGTCAGGGGGGCGAATCGTTTTTTTTTGCCCGGACGCACTTCCTTGCGTGCGAAGGTGTAGCTGGTGGGTCCCAGCAGTTAGGGGGAAACGTTTTTTCGCGAAATACGGTGGCCCGTCCGGTGGGTCCCCGCTGTCAGGTGGAGGAATAATTATTTTGCATGTAATAAGGAGGCACTTCCTTGCTGCGGTCGTGGACCCAGCTGTCAGCCTCTCCACGTATAGTCCACGTCCGATGGAAGCCGTTCCTTCACCATGTTGACCATGCTGCACCGAGAGCACCAGGGCGGCGGACGACGGCGAGGCCTAGGAAGGGGACGACGCGGAACCGGGGAAGACGCGGCAGTGGATGCCCACGCGTAGAGGAGTACGAGGGTTCACTGGTTCGCTACAGTGTGAGGCTATCGTCGCCGCAGAATAACAGGGGGTGTGGGTGAGTAGAGGGATGGCCTGGCCAGCGGTGGGAGTAGTAGGGGGTGGTGAGGCCTCCGCCGCATCACAGCCGGCCACGGGAGGTAGGAGCACGAGGCACGACCGGTGCTGGTTTGGGTGGCTGGAGCAAGAAGACCAGAGGTTGAAGAAGCACTACGGCCGTTGGATGGACATCGTACGGTCACTGGAACTAGAATCGTGCATATTGACTAAGTTGACAAAGCCCTTCATCCCCGTCAACTTAGTAGGACCACAAGTCAGCCTGCCACTATATTGGGTCCCAGCTAACAGGGGGAGTATTCATTTTTTTTGTGCGTAATAAGGAGGCACTTCCTTGCGTGCGAAGATATAGCTGGTGGGTCCGAGCTGTCAGCAGCAGTAACGTTTCTTTCGCGAAATACAGAGGCCCTTTCGGTGGGTCCCTGATGTCAAGTGGAGGAAAATTTATTTTGCGCGTAATAAGGAGGCATTTCCTTGCGTGCGGCCGTGGACCCAGCTGTCGGCCTCTCCATGTATAGTCCACTTCAGATGCATGTCGGTCGTTGACCACGTTGACCAGGCCGCGCCGAGAGCACCAGGGCGGTGGACGACGGCGAGGCCTAGGAAGGGAACGACACGGAGGCAGGGAAGACTCGGCAATTGTTTCCCACGCGAAGGGGAGTACGACTGTACGAGGGTTTACTGGTTCATCTGCCGTCGCCGGAGAATAACAGCAGGTGTGGGTGAGTAGAGGGATGGCTAGGCCAACGATGGGAGTACGGTGGGACGGTGAGGCCTGCGCGGCAGCACAGCCAGCCGCGGGGAGGAGGGAGCAGGCAGTCCCGCTGGTGCTTGTTTGAGCGGCTGGAGCAGGAAGAGCAGAGATTGAAGAAGCACGACGGTCGTTCGATGGACATCGTACGGTCACTGTAGTTAGAATCGTTCATATTGACTAAGTTGACAAAACCCTCCATCCCCGTCAACTTAGTAGGCCCACAAGTCAGCCTCCCACCATGGTGGGTCCCAGCTAGCAGGGGATATTCATTTTTCTGTGCGTAATAAGGAGGCACTTCCGGTGGGTCCGAGCTGGCGGCGGGGGGGGCGTTTTTTTCATGAAATACGGTGGTCCGTCCGGTGGGTCCCAGCAATCAGGGGCAAACGCTTTTTCGGGAAATACGGTGGCCCGTCCGGTGGGTCCCAGCAGTCAGGGGGGAAACGTTTTTTCCACGAAATACTGGTGGCCCGTTCGGTGGGTCCCTGCTGTCAGGTGGAGGAATAATTATTTTGCGCGTAATAAGGAGGCACTTCCTTGCGGCTGCCGTGGACCCAGCTGTCAGCCTCTCCACGTACAGTACTCTTCCGATGGAAGTCGGTCGTTGACCACATTGACCACGCCGTGCCGAGAGCACCACGGCGGTGGACGAAGGCGAGGCCTAGGAAGGGGACGACGCGGAGCCGGGGAAGACGTGGCAGTGGATGCCCACGCGGAGAGGAGTACGAGGGTTCACTGGTTCGGCTGCGGTGTGAGGCTGTCGTCGCCGCAGAATAACAGGGGGAGTGGGTGAGTGGAGGGATGGCCTGGCCAGCGGTGGGAGTAGTATGGGGACGATGAGGCCTCCGCGGTAGCACAGCCGACCACGGGAGGCAGGAGCATGCGGCACGACCGGCGCTGCTTTGGGCGGCTGGGGCAAGAAGACCAGGGGTTGAAGAAGCACTACGGCCGTTGGATGGACATCGTTGACCACGGCGCGCCGAGATCACCAGGGCGGTGGACGAAGGCGAGGCCTATGAAGGGAACGACACGGAGCCGGGGAAGACACGGCAGTGGCTGCCCACGTGGTGGAGAGTACGAGGGTTGACTGGTTCGGCTACCGTCGCCAAAAAATAACAGGAGGTGTGGGTGAGTAGAGGGATAGACAGGCCAGGGATGCGAGTATGATGGGGCCGTGAGGCCTGCCCGGCAGCACTACCAGCCATGGGAGGCGGGAGCAGGCGGTTCCGACGGTGCTGGTTTGGGCGACTGGGGCAGGAAGATCAGAGACTGAAGAAGCACGATTGCCGTTAGATTGACATCTAACAGTCGGACGCTGGTAGAGTCGATTGTTGACTAAGTTTCTTTTTTGAGAAACCTTATGTACGCATGAACTTAGTAGGCCCACATGTCAGCCTCCAAATCTGTGGCAGACAACATAAAGCCCATTTGCTATTTTTTATAATTTGCAGCCCATTTGCTAACTCTTAAGTAATTTATTATAACCCGTTTTCTGCCCAGGACCACGGTCAAAAAGTTCAACCTTATTTTGCATATTTCGGTGGAGTCCGAACTGTTGTAATCCCGAAATGATAAACATTTTTTTAAGAACTTATTGATTTGCCAAAAAAATCATTTTGTTTTTGTAAGCAAATAAGACGTGGGACAATTGAGTTGGTTTAAGGGAAAACCAGTGGTAAAAAGATCAGCGCTGGGTGGGAAAAAACAACAAAAATAAGGATGTAAATATGAAAAGGGAATTTTATGTGTTTTCAATATAATGATACGTGTATATGAACTAGTAAAACTATAGGTAGAGATTAGAAAACGGATGTAGGACATGCGTTTCAAGAGGATAATAGAACTAGGTTGTGTGTTTGATTCAGTAAAAAACTGCCTGCGGATGTTGTAAGACAAAATATAACTAACGCTAGCGGGCCAGAGGCCAGTAGATACCTGCTGGATCTTTGTGCCCCGTTGTCGTCATGGGCTGGGTCTGTTAAAAACAAAACCAACCCTGGGCAGTCTACAGCCCAGTTGAAACTTGCTCGACCTGAAAAAACAATATACGTGCTCAATAAACGAGAGAATTCTGCAAGTACAGACTGATAACTGGGTTGCAGCATGGATATTATTTTTTTATCGTGATAATAAGTGCATGCACTTGTTTCGAAAAAATTGGAGAACTGGGAATTCGAATGGCGGGTGCTTATGCTACCCATCAAATAAAAATCAGGTGCCTGAAAATTCATTTCGAAACAAATGATTTAGCTTTATATCCACGTCGACCCTCGGCATGATGGTTGGAAGCAAATGCAAGTTCATATCAAAAGATCGTTAACAATGATACCAACTTGCGGACGACAAGGTAGTACAACTACCAATACGAAACTAACTTATAGGGGCTGTTTGGTTTGGAGCCTGCGGACGCCACGCCAAAACATCGGCGTTGACCAAGGGCAGGGCTCCCGTTTGGTTCGGAACCAATTATTTGGTCCGCCGGGGCTACATGGGCAAGTGCAGTTCATTTTTTCGCCAACGCAGGGCCAAATCGCGGGCGGCCGGATGGTGCGCCAATTTTTTGGCGAGCCCGCAGTTTGGTAGGGCCAGCATGGGTAGCATCCAAACGCACCCATAATCTTTTTACTCCTGGCCCTAGTGTTCGTTTGGTAGAAAATCTTGCAGAGGACCAGCTCCCGCTCCTTCTCTTGCTCCAGGTCCCCGAGGTGGTACTGGTGCATCACCCAGTTGGTCCTCTGCTGGTCGAAGTTCTTGTTGGTGTGCAGCACCAGAACCTTTTTTGCTGCCCGTCTGCTGACCATTGACCATCACCGGCAAGGTATTGCCGGTCTTGTGCCATATCGCGTGCATGCCGCACTCCGACTGTATCTTGCGACGCATCCACGTGCCCCTTTTGAACACCCTGAAATTGCGCTGGAAGAAATGCTTCCTTAGGCCACTCAGTGTGATACCTGCAGTATTGTGGAATACAGGTTTTAGTGTACCTAGTTGGCATTTTCATAACATCTTTGGCATGTTGCAGTCACTTGTTTCACTTTTTATTAACTCTCAAATTATAATTGCTTCACCAGGTTTGCGTCTAAAAAAATAGAGCTATAAACAAAGGAATATGTTTGTGCAAGTAGACGGCCGATCGGTGTCTTACCTGGAAGTTTCTCAGGTTGGGTGTAGCATATGCCGTGCTCGCTGTCGATGGTTGGTATGAACAAATCGATGAGAGACTGAAATCTCGCACTGTCAGCACTCACTTTAGCCTCAAGGTGCTCGATCAGCTCCTGATCCGTGGGATCGAACTTGACGCCAGCCGGCAGCACCGGCTAATCCTTCTTCGACTTGCATCGGTAATTCCAGTTATATGGTACTCAATGTATGATCAATCGACTGTTTTAAGTGAATGATGAAAGATTTTGACAAATAAGTGGTACTCCAAATCTGAAGTCCAGAATACCCGAACACGCCGCCGGGATTCTTGTGTCACCTCATGCGCAGCGTGTTGTCACGTCAATTCAATGTGTGGACATGATGAATAATTTGACCGACGTATAATAGTACTGCTACTGTACTGGAGTACTTACTAGTCATATTTAGTGTCATTATTTATACATAGGTTTAACTAACAAGTACGCACTTGAAGCCTAACTGATATATATATATATATGTAGACACACACACACACATCTGGGCTATTCTGTTTCGCGTAACAGAATATTATTCTGTTACCATTATTGAACTGATGAATTCGGACGATTGTACTGATGTTGTCATTTGGTTGAACTGATAGTTTTTATTAGAATAGTAAATAAGAGCCCCTCCTGCTCGCTCCCCGTTCCGCCGGCCACTCCAGCCGTCGACTGACTGCTCGCGGCCGATCCCTCCACCCGCCCACCTCCCTCCCAGCAACCCAGGCTCCACCCTAGGCACGGCGATGGGCGCCGGGGCGGCCGCCGGCGGTGACATCATCCACCAGAACAACAACGCGCCCAAGATCCCCGGCTGCTCCAACGATTTCATTCTCGTACGCCCTCCTCTTCCTCCTCCCGGCCTCTCCCGAGTGAGTGCAGGCCCGAGCCCATGGGTATACAACCTCTGCGCCCCACACAGGGCCCCTGGTTTTGAGGGGCTGATCCAATCGAGAATCGCTCGCTCCAGCGACCAGCGCACTGTTGGGCGCCGGCGCATAGGCAACTGCCGCCGCCGCGCCACATCGCCGGCACGCAAGCATACTCCACGGCCGCACACGCCGCTCCATCCTGCTATACAAGGAGTCCTATGAGGCCCTGCTACGCGACCCCGCAGAGAACGCCAGGGAGCTAGTGCAGTTCGTCCTTCTTTGGGCTGTTCATCTTGGCGCACCTTATGCCCTGGAAGCCAACACAACAGGCTATTTGTATCCCCCTCCTCCTGATCTGCTCATCCTTGACACTGTTTCAGCTTTGTTGATAACATATGAGTACCACTGATTCAGTCTTGTTGATGTCCATAATTCATTGTATTTTCTGTTAGAATTTCATTATTCTTGTTATGCAAATTTCAGTGTATGTCAATATGTCCTGTCACAATTTTAGTTTCTTGTTGTACTGAACATCAGTGTCGATGTTGTCCACTTTTTAGTGCATAGTCTCTCTAAGTTTCAGTGTGCTTGCCCTGCTATTTTACTGCATTTATCAATTGGGTATCTGCCTTTTATCAACTGTACTAGAGTTGGCTTTAACCGTCTGATCTTTCTGTTTTTTAGGCGCATAGCGAGTTGGCCTTGTTGCTTCAAGGATGAATCTGTCAATATGATATTCAATGGGAACAAAAAGTATGAAGCTGTTAGGCGATGCAGCTTTTTGTTGCCGGGAATTCAATTAGCCGATCGCAGTGCTCTGGCTTGGACTCTGGAGGAACACCGGCAACTCTGTTTTGGAGTTAGGTATTTTTTGTACTGTGAGCTGAGGAGATTCCATCGCTAATTAATTATCCTGCAGTATGTTGTTGCTGGTGGAGCTGATATAGTAGTATTTTATCAAGGGCTAATGGCAGTTACTCGCTACTGCATTTGACATGAGACTGAGCACCATACGCGCTATAAAATGACAGCTCGTATTTTGCGAAACTTTCGCGCTAGGTGGGCAACGAAATTTCACAAATAATTGTCAAATGCAAAACTTTCAAAAAGGCTAAAGATTTTAACCCAACATCTACGCAAAGCTATCGAAAATGTGAAACTTTTTTATGTTGAACGTTTTCTCAAATTCGCAACTGGTGAAGAGTAATTTGAAATACGGTGCGACCCTTCGTCAGAAAAAATAAATTACTCGTACTAATCTCTGTGTGGTGTTTGTACTGAGGAGGTATTTTTCACAGATTAATTTTGAATATTTCCGGGAAAAAAATACTTGAACTGATGGTCGTATGAATTTGTACTGAGCGTGTTTTCGCAGACTAGACTTTACTCTCTTTTCTTGGTATGGCTTTTCTTCGTAATTTTTCAATGGTTTAGGGTATCGTAGTCCTCGAACTTGCATGTTTTATACATTAAACTGAATAATGTTTTTTCAAAAATAAAATGTTTTATGTGTTTCTTTTTTTGAACTCATTTTTTTCAACGATGTTTTGGACTTCTCGTGTTTTGTGACTTGAACTTTTCCCATTTGAATTTCCGTCGGTTTTTCTTTTGTTTGAGCTTTTTTCCAAACTTATCTGAGACGTCATGTTTGAACATACAACTTTTGTAGTTGTGAACTTGTCGTTGTTTCCATTTGTTAAGTTGCTTTTTCCTTCGAACCTTTACTGTTACATTTTTTTTGCAAATTTATTGTCCCTTTGAGTCAGAACTGATGCAATTCTTAATTTTTAATTTATGGTACTTATGGTACTAGAGAGTTTGTACTTCTCAAAAAATAATCACTCAATGTTCTTTTAGTTTTAGTTTTTAATTTTCTTTTCTCATCCATATCCTTACTATCAATGTCATCACCATCGTACCTTTATGGTTTATATAGTTGAACTGACATACATTTTCACCATTCCTTCTTTTTAAAACTTATGTTTTCTTCTCCAAAACTTCCTACCTGGCAAGAATCAGGACTTCTTTATTTTTTACATTTGTACTTCCAAGTGTCTTTACTGACATTTTCACTTTTTTACTTTATTTTACCTCATCAAACAGGCGCACAACACATTTAAAGAAACAAAATATGATTCTTTGAAGCACAAGGGGGATACCCATTGCACAAGACTTCATGTGTGTCTTCATCATAGAAAAATAGACTGAATATTGCCATGTTTAAGGTTGAACAAATGAATCATACAGAATATTGTCAAAACCCCGCATTTTTTCTCACTAAAACAAATGAATCATACAGAATATTGTCAAAACCCTCTTTGAACTTGGACGGCACCTACTGCTCAACTTGGACGATGACCAGTGCTCAACTCGAACGGAGGAGGTTGTCATTGCTTTTTTAACCAGGAATGCTTCTAAAGACACTGGGAATTGCTTCAAAACTGCTTTATAGTTTTTAACATGAGTGTTCTCTCAGCTGGGCCAAGAAGCAATGCATACATCATATTTTTATTCTGCAAGAACGAAATACTCCAATAATTAACAACTAATCTATCAGTACATGCAAAACAATTTCAGTTTTGAGAAGAAGCTTCCATTGACGTGTTAAACTCTGAATCTGTATAGAGGACAGGATGGGTCTCAGGCTACTTAGAAAATCTACGAAAAACTGGCAACAGGACCAGCCTCAACATTTTCCACTTGTAAGATAAATATAAAATAGAAGTGCTAGCACTGAACTAGCATGACTACCTAAAACATGGTATTTCCAACTTGAGCAGAAGAATCTATGAAACAAGATTGCATGTCTACACACAAACCAAGACTAACATGTACTGTTTTGCCTAGTCTGGGATGGACTGTCAGAAATTATAAAGCCACTTAATTACCTTGAGTGCACACATGATTTTTGGGGATTTCCTCAAGATTATGCACAATAAAGCATACGGACTGAAAAGAACAGACAAGCTGAACTATAAACCAAAATAAATGGCCTCTGGGTTCCCCATATAGCAACTAAAACTCGGTACAACTACACCTATTATTGCTGCACTACTACTTAAACAAGGTAAATCAATTAAAAAACTGAACTAACAAACTTCTACTTAATATCATTTGTGCATGTCCATGGCGGCAGTGTTCAACTGTTTGAGCATGTAGCTCATGTGCGGGATACAAATGCCCTTAGTTGTGGGCGCAAATTCTCACGTGCTGGACGCAAGTTCACCATATATATGTCCCTGTATGAACTTGCAGATTTACATTTCTTTTTTACACATATAAAAGTCAGTGCTTTTTTGTAGAATGAACACCTACTGTTTTTACCAATTGAACTATTAAAGCATTGAAAAGTGAACTTTTATTGAATTGTTTTACATAGCTAACAGTGGACAAAGATAAAAATTATGAGTTTCCTTAAACATAACCAAAACAAGCATTTGAATTGGTTATGTACCTCCACTCAAAGAGAGCTTGGACTTGCTACTATTCTTTCTCTAACTGCCAACAGTAGATTGATGTCAAGCATTACAACAAGTCCCCGTCCCCCTTTGTGCTAAACAATCAGAATCGTCACGCATAGGGAAGCACTAGCAGCATTTCAAGCATTTTCAAGCAGAGTAAAAATACATTAATATTTCAGCAATTCAAGCTACAGCTAACATTTAATGAGATTGAATGGAGCAGCAGCAAGGCACGAGCATAAAGAAGTAGCAACATCTCAATATCCTACTCTTTTTTCCTACGCTATTGTTGTTTTTGCATGGTCGTCCTACGTTCCTTATGTACTTGAACTGATTAAAGTTCGAAGATTTGAACTTATGTTTTCTTAAGTGTCAACTATGCAAAATATATAAATCCATTTTTCTTAAGTATAGACAACGCCAGAGGAAGAGAGGAAGGGCAGGAGTCAGGGGAGCCAGAGGAAGATCTATAGGAAAATCAAAAGAGAAATTTGATAAGAACATTACAAGTTTGAAACCATTCAAGAATTAAGTTCCTATGGCTAGTAGCCATGCAGGATTTTAGTGAACTCTCAGTAAAAGTAATTTTCGTACTCCACATGTAGTAATACCTGTATGAACTTGTAGATTTCCATTTCTTTTTTACACATATAAAAGTCAGTGCTTTTTTGTAGAATGAACACATACTGTTTTCACCAATTGAACTATTAAAGCATTGAAAAGTGAACTTTTATTGAATTGTTTTACATAGCTAACAGTGGACAAAGATAAAAATTATGAGTTTCCTTAAACATAACCAAAACAAGCATTTGAATTGGTTATGTACCTCCACTCAAAGAGAGCCTGGACTTGCTACTATTCTTTCTCTAACTGCCAACAGTAGATTGATGTCAAGCATTACAACAAGTCCCCGTCCCCCTTTGTGCTAAACAATCAGAATCGTCACGCATAGGGAAGCACTAGCAGCATTTCAAGCATTTTCAAGTAGAGTAAAAATACATTAATATTTCAGCAATTCAAGCTACAGCTAACATTTAATGAGATTGAATGGAGCAGCAGCAAGGCACGAGCATAAAGAAGTAGCAACATCTCAATATCCTACTCTTTTTTCCTACGCTATTGTTGTTTTTGCATGGTCGTCCTACGTTCCTTATGTACTTGAACTGATTAAAGTTTGAAGATTTGAACTTATGTTTTCTTAAGTGTCAACTATGCAAAATATATAAATCCATTTTTCTTAAGTATAGACAACGCCAGAGGAAGAGAGGAAGGGCAGGAGTCAGGGGAGCCAGAGGAAGATCTATAGGAAAATCAAAAGAGAAATTTGATAAGAACATTACAAGTTTGAAACCATTCAAGAATTAAGTTCCTATGGCTAGTAGCCATGCAGGATTTTAGTGAACTCTCAGTAAAAGTAATTTTCGTACTCCACATGTAGTAATACCTGTATGAACTTGTAGATTTCCATTTCTTTTTTACACATATAAAAGTCAGTGCTTTTTTGTAGAATGAACACATACTGTTTTTACCAATTGAACTATTAAAGCATTGAAAAGTGAACTTTTATTGAATTGTTTTACATAGCTAACAGTGGACAAAGATAAAAATTATGAGTTTCCTTAAACATAACCAAAACAAGCATTTGAATTGGTTATGTACCTCCACTCAAAGAGAGCCTGGACTTGCTACTATTCTTTCTCTAACTGCCAACAGTAGATTGATGTCAAGCATTACAACAAGTCCCCGTCCCCCTTTGTGCTAAACAATCAGAATCGTCACGCATAGGGAAGCACTAGCAGCATTTCAAGCATTTTCAAGCAGAGTAAAAATACATTAATATTTCAGCAATTCAAGCTATTGCTAACATTTAATGAGATTGAATGGAGCACCAACAAGGCACGAGCATAAAGAAGTAGCAACATCTCAATATCCTACTCTTTTTTCCTACGCTATTGCTGTTTTTGCATGGTCGTCCTACGTTCCTTATGTACTTGAACTGATTAAAGTTTGAAGATTTGAACTTATGTTTTCTTAAGTGTCAACTATGCAAAATATATAAATCCATTTTTCTTAAGTATAGACAGCGCCAGAGGAAGAGAGGAAGGGCGGGAGTCAGGGGAGCCAGAGGAAGATCTATAGGAAAATCAAAAGAGAAATTTGATAAGAACATTACAAGTTTGAAACCATTCAAGAATTAAGTTCCTATGGCTAGTAGCCATGCAGGATTTTAGTGAACTCTCAGTAAAAGTAATTTTCGTACTCCACATGTAGTAATACCTGGACTTACTGTCACATGTGTTCTTTATAGTAAATCGAGGCAAATGAGACGGTAATCATTCTCTTCATTTTGGTTTTCTCTATCTTGCATCAGTTCAAAAATCCAATATAGGTTTCAGTTCAAAAGATAATTTCATCCATGCCTTGATTGACTAGCAGTAATTAAATAATCAAAAATATGTTTTTGCTAACCAGTTTATGTACTATCAATCTGTCCAAATAATCTAGCATTTAGTAATGACTATTAATCAGTTCAACAAATGAGGTTGTTAACGATCCCATTAACGATAAAAATGAAGTCAGCTAATAACTTATTGGCCGAATCAAATTTCTGTGTTTTGAAGCAGCAGCAATAGTCGGACTGAGGGAGACATCCATGGGGGATATATAGTTGAACTTGCATGATGTGCAAATAATAGCATGACTTCTGTACTTACTAGACGAGCACGACTTTTGTACTTACTAGACGAGCATGAATTATGTACTTACTAGACAATACTACACGAACAAGTATAATGCTACGTGAACTTTTGTGATGGATGACCTTTTAGTTTTTATTACCAGTACTTGTTGAAAATAAATATCTAAACCACCAGACTTGGGTGTGGGAACCAAAATTCAGAAGAGTAGCATCTCAACAGGGATTACACTAGCTTTGACATTCTGACAATATTGACGGCTCAAATGCCAAGTAATGTACAGTAACTGAAAAGGCATCATTTTCTGACATTCGGTTCTGAAACTATGTGGACCTAAGTAATTATTGGCAGTCAAGAAATGTACAAGTTGCATATATTTCTGCCTAGTAAATTATGCTACCAAGCTTACCAAGTCAAAACAATTTTCTTGAGAATAATCTGGTCAGGATCCAAACTTTTTCAGTGAACATGCAGCACAAATTGCAGGCAGAGGGACGGATGAAAAAGGAAAACTGCAACAAATAATTTTTTTACGTATGGAAAAACAATCAGGCAAAGACACCGATTTTCAACAAGAAATGTGTAATATGTGTTTTTTTTCAAACACATGCACACCAAAATTACTGCAGTTTCAACATGTACACTAAAACATGCAGGTTTTAGACTTAGAAGTGCCATTGGAGGTTTCAGAAGCTTCATCTAGAGTAGCACATGTAGTTGTACAACTAGAAAAATTATTTATATAGGAAAAGAAACTTATTCTGACAAACTGGATGAGCTAGGAACACAATATTTATCTTTTAGGCATAAGTACAAACACCCAGGCAGAAATGCTATTAACTTTTTCGCTCCCCTGCATTAATATTTGTACACAAAGACTTGTAGTCCTGTCAGGAGCATTCGTACTCTTTGAATCTTTTTTTTTCTCTGTATTTTCATGTGGTTTCTTATATGAACCTTTTTAAAAATCTGAATTCCTCGTGATGATATCTGCGAACCTTTCTTAGACGATGATGTTGAACTTGCGCTCGATTGCATATGTAATTGAAGGAATTGTTACTAAACACCACAATCATCTACTTGTATTCATCATTTACTGCTATGACTAGTTGGAAGGACAACAGACCAATCGAGTGGCATGAGCTACTGTGGCCGATTACACATAAAATTTGAAGTTCTTTTTCTACCAAGAGGGTTGGGGCGTGTTTTTTATTTTGAACTAGTAGTGGTCTTGGTTTTGAATTTATCTGGTAGCAGTACATTATTTCAGTCAGCTCGATCTTCATCAGTACTAGAATGACTAGACAAGAAGTTTAGATTTGTAGCAGCACACGCACCAAACTTACAGATTTTTTCTTCAACATTTTTAGGTGATTCGCATCAGTACTAGTATGATTGGAAAAATATTTCAGATTTTAGCAGCACACACATGAAACTTACAGAATTTTATGGAAATGGACGAGTTTGATTTTTTGAACTCCTCCAATGGTTGCACATGAACTGAGCAATATAGCGACTAACGGTACATCATTTTTGATCTGAAAAGGAACTTGACTAAAAATTGACATACACATCTGAAAGTTCAAAACTACAAGACCTGCCCTATGTTTTTCTGCTACCACACTATCAAAACTTTTATTCAAAACGTCTCTAAACTTTAACCCTCAATCTTCCTTCAACTGTAATTTTCATTTTGCCCAACAAACTAGATGCACAGGAGCTAACTAGATGCACAGTAACTACAAAAGCATAGCAATCTTCCTCATGTGCGCTGCTTGGTGCCCAGCATGGCAAAATACGAGTAGTATACCTGGAGTTCCCACCGCGGCCAGAAGCAGAGATCCATTTGGTGTGCTCGCGACAAGAAGCAACCAACTTGTATCCTCAAGCTTGGAGGCGACCAGCCAATGTGGCTGCTAGCCAAGAGCTGCGTGTGTGGTCGCACGAAATGGGCCACTCCCATGTCACTCCCAGGAGCAAACAACAGAGATGGAAGGTTCAGCAGGGGCGCTCGGGGCGGTTCAGAGAGTTGGAGAAAGGTGGTTCAGCTGGCTGGGGAAGGGAACATGGGTAGGAAGCAAGCAAGGGGAGCCTAGAAACGGAGGGCCACAGCGGCAGGGGAAGAAGCGGAACCTTGTGGCGGCGCGTTGGGTGCGGGAATTCCAGAACCTCCACCAATGGAAGCATCAGTCCAAATATTCGAGAGGGAGCAGGCCGGAGGAGAAGGTGTAGCGGCAGAAAGGTGTGCAAGACGAGCTTACCACTGTCGCCCACCAGCTCCATCGGAGAACCAGAGGTGGGAAAGGTGGGTGAGAACCTCGTGGGCGACGGAAGTAGTCGGGAGGATCCAGGGGTCGGGCGGCGGCACGTGGTTGGGGCTGGCCGTGGTTGGGGCCGGCCGTGGGCGGCGGCGCGCGGGCAGGGGAGGAAGGAGGCGGCGCACCGGCGGGAGAGGAAGGACGCGGCGTGCCGCGAGGGAGGGAGGAGGCGACGCGCCGGCGGGGAAGGGAGGAGGCGACGCACCGGCGGGGAAGGGAGGAGGCGGCGCGCCGGCGGGGAGGGACGGGTTATCGCGCCCTTATAGAGGCGGGAGTAAAATATTATTCTATTACTAGCAATAGAATAGTCCAGTCCTACGCAGGTGAGTTAGGATGCACTTGATCCCAGGAAGGTATTTATCCTTCAAACCAGAGGAATGCTTCAAACTAACAACAGTACATAATATCCAACAAAAGAGGGTCGTGCTACAGCAGCAGAATACATGGCTCAGTCTAGATATCGGCACGAATCAAGATGTGCATATTTGTTGTTGGCATGAACCACATCGCCGCATGTCGGGTTTGCAAAAGTCATCCATCGCATGGAAGCTTGACTCCTTTCACACACTAAAGATTATCTGGCAAAAAGTTGTGTCGACGAATCTCTGGATATGGTGATTCATGGAACCCATGGTATGATGTGTAAACACAGCCCCCCTCGCGAATGGAAGTTGCATATCACAGTAATCATCGCAGGTGATATGATCGATGATTGGTTGGATGATCGGATAATTGAGCCCGGGGAACAAGGAGTGGTTGCCGAGGCTGTAAACCCGCTGTTGGGGAACGTAGCAATAATTCAAAATTTTCCTACGTGTCACCAAGATCAATCTATGGAATCATCTAGCAATGAGGGAGGAGTGGATCTACATACCCTTGTAGATCGCGCGCGGAAGCGTTCAAGAGAACGGGGTTGATGGAGTCGTACTCGTCGTGATCCAAATCACCGATGATCCTAGCGCCGAACGGACGGCACCTCCGCGTTCAACACACATACGGAGCAGCGACGTCTCCTCCTTCTTGATCCAGCAAGGGGGGAGGAGAGGTTGATGGAGATCCAACAGCATGACGGCGTGGTGGTGGAAGTAGCGGGATTCCAACAGGGCTTCGCCAAGCGCTGCGGGAGGAGGGAGATGTGTCATGGGAGGGAGAGGGAGGCGCCAGGCCTTAGGTATGGTTGCCCTCCCTTCCCCCCCCCCCCCCACTATATATAGGGCCAAGGGAGAGGGGGAGGGCGCAGCCTTGCCCCTTCCTCCAAGGAAGGGTGCGGCCAAGGGGGGAGGAGTCCATCCTCCCCAAGGCACCTCGGAGGTGCCTTCCCCCTTTAGGACTCTCCCCTTTTCCTCTTCTCTTGGCGCATGGGCCTCTTGGGGCTGGTGCCCTTGGCCCATATAGGCCAAGGCGCACCCCCTACAGCCCATGTGGACCCCCGGGGCAGGTGGCCCCACCCGGTGGACCCCCGGGACCCTTCCGATGGTCCCGGTACAATACCGATGACCCCGAAACTTGTCCCGATGGCCGAAATAGCACTTCCTATATATAATTCTTTACCTCCGGACCATTCCGAAACTCCTCGTGACGTCCGGGATCTCATCCGAGACTCCGAACAACTTTCGGGTTACCGCATACTAATATCTCTATAACCCTAGCGTCACCGAACCTTAAGTGTGTAGACCCTACGGGTTCGGGAGACATGTAGACATGACCAAGATGACTCTCCGGTCAATAACCAACAGCGGGATCTGGATACCCATGTTGGCTCCCACATGTTCCACGATGATCTCATCGGATGAACCACGATGTCAAGGACTTAATCAATCCCGTATACAATTCCCTTTGTCTATCGGTACGACACTTGCCCGAGATTCGATCATCGGTATCCCGATACCTTGTTCAATCTCGTTACCGGCAAGTCTCTTTACTCGTTCCGTAACACATCATCCCGTGATAAAATCCTTGATCACATTGTGCACATTATGATGATGTCCTACCGAGTGGGCCCAGAGATACCTCTCCGTTTACACGGAGTGACAAATCCCAGTCTCGATTCGTGCCAATCCAACAGACACTTTCGGAAATACCCGTAGTGTACCTTTATAGCCACCCAGTTACGTTGTGACGTTTGGCACACCCAAAGCACTCCTACGGTATCCGGGAGTTGCACAATCTCATGGTCTAAGGAAATGATACTTGACATTAGAAAAGCTTTAGCATACGAACTACACGATCTTTGTGCTAGGCTTAGGTTTGGGTCTTGTCCATCACATCATTCTCCTAATGATGTGATCCCGTTATCAACGACATCCAATGTCCATGGTCAGGAAACCGTAACCATCTATTCAACGAGCTAGTTAACTAGAGGCTTACTAGGGACATGGTGTTGTCTATGTATCCACACATGTATCTGAGTTTTCTATCAATACAATTATAGCATGGATAATAAACGATTATCATGAACAAGGAAATATAATAATAACTTATTTATTATTGCCTCTAGGGCATATTTCCAACAGTCTCCCACTTGCACTAGAGTCAATAATCTAGTTCACATCGCCATGTGATTAACACTCACAGGTCACATCGCCATGTGACCACCATCCAAAGAGTTTACTAGAGTCAATAATCTAGTTTACATCACTATGTGATTAACACTCAATGAGTTCTGGGTTTGATCATGTTGCTTGTGAGAGAGGTTTTAGTCAATGGGTCTGAACCTTTCAGATCCGTGTGTGCTTTACAAATCTCTATGTCATCTCCTATATGTAGCTACCACGTTCTATTTGGAGCTATTCCAAATAACTGTTCTACTTGGAGCTATTCTAAATTGTTGCTCCATTATACGTATCCGGTATCTCTACTCAGAGCTATCCGGATAGGTGTTAAGCTTGCATCGACGTAACCCTTTACGACGAACTCTTTTACCACCTCCATAATCGAGAAAATTCCTTAGTCCACTAGTTACTAAGGATAACTTTGACCGCTGTCCTGTGATCCATTCTTAGATCACTCTTGTACCCCTTGACTGACTCATGGCAAGGCACATTTCAGGTGCGGTACACAGCATAGCATACTGTAGAGCCTATGTCTTAAGCATAGGGGACGACCTTCGTCCTTTCTCTCTATTCTGCCGTGGTCGAGCTTTAAGTCTTAACTTCATACCTTACAACTCAGGCAAGAACTCCTTCTTTGACTGATCCATCTTGAACACCTTCAAGATCATGTCAAGGTATGTGCTCATTTGAAAGTACCATTAAGCGTTTTGATCTATCTTTATAGATCTTGATGCTCAATGTTCAAGTAACTTAATCCAGGCTTTCCATTGAAAAACACTTTCCAAATAACCCTATATGCTTTCCAGAAATTCTACATCATTTCTGATCAACAATATGTCAACAACATATACTCATCAGAAATTCTATAGTGCTCCCACTCACTTCTTTGGAAATACAAGTTTCTCATAAACTTTGTATACACCAAAATCTTTGATCATATCATCAAAGCATACATTCCAACTCCGAGATGCTTACTCCAGTCCCTAGAAGGATTGCTGGAGCTTTGCATACTTATTAGCATCTTTCAGGATTGACAAAACCTTCTGGTTTGTATCACATACAACCTTTCCTCAAAAACGTCGAGGAAACAATGTTTTGACATCCTATCTGCAAGATTTCGTAAATAATGCAGTAATCGCTAATATAATTCCAACAGACTCTTAGCATCGCTACGAGTGAGAAAGTCTCATCGTAGTCAACTCCTTGAACTTGTCGGAAAACATCTTAACGACAAGTCGAGCTTTCTTAATGGTGATACTTACCATCATTGTCCGTCTTCCTTTTAAAATCCATCTGTACTCAATAGCCTTACGACCATCGAGCCGTTCTGCCAAAGTCTACACTTTGTTTTCATACATGGATCCTCTCTCGGATTTTATGGCCTCGAGCCATTTATCGGAATCCAGGCCCACCATCGCTTCTCCATAGCTCGTAGGTTCATTGTTGTCTAGCAACATGACTTCCAAGACAGGATTACGTACCACTCTGAAGTAGTACGCATCCTTGTCATCCCACGAGGTTTGGTAGTGACTTGATCTGAAGTTTCATGATCACTATCATAAGCTTCCACTTCAATTGGTGTAGGTGCCACAGGAACAACTTCATGTGCCCTGCCACACACTAGTTGAAGAGACGGTTCAATAACCTCATCAAGTCTCCACCATCCTCCCACTCAATTCTTTTGAGAGAAACTTTTCCTCGAGAAAGGACCCGATTCTAGAAACAATCCCTTATTGCTTTCGAATCTTAGACATGAGGTATACCCAACTGTTTTGGGTGTCCTATGAAGATGCATTTATCCGCTTTGGGTTCGAGCATATCAGCCTGAAACCTTTTCACATAAGCATTGCAGCCCCAAACTTCTAAGAAATGACATCTTAGGTTTCTCTAAACCATAGTTCATACGGTGTCATCTCATCGGAATTACGTGGTGCCCTATTTAAAGTGAATGTGGTTGTCTCTAATGCCTAACCCATAAACTATCGTGGTAATTCGATAAGAGACATCACGGTATGCATCATATCCAATAGGGTGCAGTTATGATGTTCGGACACACCATCACACTATGGCGTTCCAGGCTGTATCAGTTGTGAAATAATTTCCACAATGTCTTAATTCTGTGCCAAACTCGTAATTCAGATATTCATCTCTATGATCATATCATAGATATTTTATCCTCTTGTCACGACGATCTTTCAACTTCACCCTGAAATTACTTGAACCTTTCAATAATTCAGACTCGTGATTCATCAAGTAAATGTACTCAACATCTACTCAAATCATCTGTGAAGTAAGAGCATAACGATATCCACTACATGCCTCAGCACTCATTGGACTGCACACATCAAAATGTATTACTTCCAACAAGTTGCTTTCTAGTTCCATTTTACTGAAACCGAGGCTTTCAGTCATCTTGCCCATGTGGTATGATTTGCATGTCTCAAGTGATTCAAAATCAAGTGAGTCCAAACGGTCCATTTGCATGGAGTTTCTTCATGCATATACACCAATGGACATGGTTCACATGTCTCAAACTTTTCAAAAATGAGTGAGCCCAAAGATCCATCAACATGGAGCTTCTTCATGCGTTTTATACCGATATGACTTACGTGGCAGTGCCACAAGTAGGTGGTACTATCATTACTATCTTATATCTTTTGGCATGAACATGTGTATCACTATGATCGAGATTCAATGAACCATTCATTTTAGGTGCAAGACCATTGAAGGTACTATTCAAATAAACAGAGCAACCATTATTCTCCTTAAATGAATAACCGTATTGCGATAGGCATAATCCAATCATGTCTATGCTCAACGCAAACACCAAATAACCATTATTTAGGTTTAACACCAATCTCGATGGTAGAGGGAGCGTGCGATGCTTGATCATATCAACATTGGAAACACTTCCAACACATATCGTCAGCTCACCTTTAGCTAGTCTCCGTTTATTCCGTAGCTTTTATTTCGAGTTACTAACACTTAGCAACCGAACCGGTATCTAATACCCTGGTGCTACTAGGAGTACTAGTAAAGTACACATCAACACAATGTATATCCAATATACTTCTATCGACCTTGCCAGCCTTCTCATCTACCAAGTATCTAGGGTAATTCTGCTCCAGTGGCTGTTCCCCTTATTACAGAAGCACTTAGTCTCGGGTTTGGGTTCAACCTTGGGTTTCTTCACTAGAGCAGCAGCTGAATTGCCGTTTCATGAAGTATCCCTTTGTTCCCTTGCCCTTCTTGAAACTAGTGGTTTCACCAACCATCAACAATTGATGCTCCTTCTTGATTCATACTTTCGCGGTGTCAAACATCGTGAATATCTCAAGGATCATCATATATGTCCCTGATATATCATAGTTCATCACGAAGCTCTAGCAGCTTGGTGGTAATGACTTCGGAGAACCATCACTATTTCATCTGGAAGATCAACTCCCACTCGATTCAAGCGATTGTTGTACTCAGACAATCTGAGCACAAGTTCAACAATTGAGCTTTTCTCCCTCAGTTTGCAGGCTAAAAATCGTCGGAGGTCTTATACCTCTTGACGTGGGCACGAGCCTGAAATCCCAATTTCAGCCCTCAAAACATCTCATATGTTTCGCGACGTTTCAAAACGTCTTTGGTGCCTCAACTCTAAACCGTTTAACTGAACTATCACGTAGTTATCAAAATGTGTATGTCAGATGTTCGCAACATCCATAGACAACGTTCGAGGTTCAGCACACTGAGCGGTGCATTAAGGACATAAGCCTTCTATGAAGCAATGAGGACAATCCTCAGTTTACGGACCTAGTCCGCATAATTGCTACTATCAACTTTCAACTAAATTTTCTCTAGGAACATATCTAAACAGTAGAACTGAAGCGCGAGCTACGACATAATTTGCAAAGATCTTTTGACTATGTTCAGGATAATTAAGTTCATCTTATGAACTTCCACTCAGATAGACATCCCTCTAGTCATCTAAGTGATTACATGATCCGAGTCAACTAGGCCGTGTCCGATCATCACGTGAGACGGACTAGTCAACATCGGTGAACATCTTCATGTTGATCGTATCTACCATACGACTCATGCTCGACCTTTCAGTCTCTTGTGTTCCGAGGCCATGTCTATACACATGCTAGGCTCGTCAAGTCAACCTAAGTGTTTTGCGTGTGTAAATCTGTCTTACACCCGTTGTATGTGAACGTAAGAATCTAACACCCGATCATCACGTGGTGCTTCGAAACAACGAACTGTCGCAACGGTGCACAGTTAGGGGGAACACTTTCTTGAAATTATTATGAGGGATCATCTTATTTACTACCATCATTCTAAGTAAACAAGATGCATAAACATGATAAACATCACATGCAATCAAATAATAGTGACATGATATGGCCAATATCATATAGCTCCTTTGATCTCCATCTTGGGGCTCCATGATCATCTTGTCACCGGCATGACACCATGATCTCCATCATCATGATCTCCATCATCGTGTCTCCATGAAGTTGTCACGTCATCTATTACTTCTACTACTACAGCTAACGGTTAGCAATAAAGTAAAGTAATTACATGACGTTTATGTTGACACGCAGGTCATAAATAAATTAAGACAACTCCTATGGCTCCTGCCGGTTGTCATACTCATCGACATGCAAATCGTGATTCCTATTACAAGAACATGATCAATCTCATACATCACATATATCATTCATCACATCCTTTTGGCCATATCACATCACATAGCATACCCTGCAAAAACAAGTTAGACGTCCTCTAATTGTTGTTTGCATGTTTTACGTGGCTGCTATGGGTTTCTAGCAAGAACGTTTCTTACCTACGCAAAAACCACAACGTGATATGCCAATTGCTATTTACACTTCATAAGGACCATTTTCATCGAATCCGATCCGACTAAAGTGGGAGAGACAGACACCCGCCAGCCACCTAATGCAACTAGTGCATGTCAGTCGGTGGAACCGGTCTCACGTAAGCGTACGTGTAAGGTTGGTCCGGGCCGCTTCATCCCACGATGCCGCCGAATCAAGATAAGACTAGTAACGGCAAGCATATTGAACAAAATCAACGCCCACAACTACTTTGTGTTCTACTCGTGCATAGAAACTACGCATAGACCTAGCTCATGATGCCACTGTTGGGGAACGTAGCAATAATTCAAAATTTTCCTACGTGTCACCAAGATCAATCTATGGAGTCATCTAGCAACGAGGGAGGAGTGGATCTACATACCCTTGTAGATCGCGCGCGGAAGCGTTCAAGAGAACGGGGTTGATGGAGTCGTACTCGTCGTGATCCAAATCACCGATGATCCTAGCGCCGAACGGACGGCACCTCCGCGTTCAACACACATACGGAGCAGCGACGTCTCCTCCTTCTTGATCCAGCAAGGGGGGAGGAGAGGTTGATGGAGATCCAACAGCACGACGGCGTGGTGGTGGAAGTAGCGGGATTCCAACAGGGCTTCGCCAAGCGCTGCGGGAGGAGGGAGATGTGTCATGCGAGGGAGAGGGAGGCGCCAGGCCTTAGGTATGGTTGCCCTCCCTCCCCCCCCACTATATATAGGGCCAAGGGAGAGGGGGAGGGCACAGCCTTGCCCCTTCCTCCAAGGAAGGGTGCGGCCAAGGGGGGGAGGAGTCCATCCTCCCCAAGGCACCTCGGAGGTGCCTTCCCCCTTTAGGACTCTCCCCTTTTCCTCTTCTCTTGGCGCATGGGCCTCTTGGGGCTGGTGCCCTTGGCCCATATAGGCCAAGGCGCACCCCCTACAGCCCATGTGGCCCCCCGGGGCAGGTGGCCCCACCCGGTGGACCCCCGGGACCCTTCCGGTGGTCCCGGTACAATACCGGTGACCCCGAAACTTGTCCTGATGGCCGAAATAGCACTTCCTATATATAATTATTTACCTTCGGACCATTCCGGAACTCCTCGTGACGTCCGGGATCTCATCCGGGACTCCGAACAACTTCCGGGTTACCGCATACTAATATCTCTATAACCCTAGCGTCACCGAACCTTAAGTGTGTAGACCCTACGGGTTCGGGAGACATGCAGACATGACCGAGATGACTCTCCGGTCAATAACCAACAGCGGGATCTGGATACCCATGTTGGCTCCCACATGTTCCACGATGATCTCATCGGATGAACCACGATGTCAAGGACTTAATCAATCCCGTATACAATTCCCTTTGTCTATCGGTACGACACTTGCCCGAGATTCGATCGTCGGTATCCCGATACCTTGTTCAATCTCGTTACCGGCAAGTCTCTTTACTCGTTCCGTAACACATCATCCCGTGATAAACTCCTTGATCACATTGTGCACATTATGATGATGTCCTACCGAGTGGGCCCAGAGATACCTCTCCGTTTACACGGAGTGACAAATCCCAGTCTCGATTCGTGCCAACCCAACAGACACTTTCGGAGATACCCGTAGTGTACCTTTATAGCCACCCAGTTACGTTGTGACGTTTGGCATACCCAAAGCACTCCTACGGTATCCGGGAGTTGCACAATCTCATGGTCTAAGGAAATGATACTTGACATTAGAAAAGCTTTAGCATACGAACTACACGATCTTTGTGCTAGGCTTAGGTTTGGGTCTTGTCCATCACATCATTCTCCTAATGATGTGAACCCGTTATCAACGACATCCAATGTCCATGGTCAAGAAACCGTAACCATCTATTGATCAACGAGCTAGTTAACTAGAGGCTTACTAGGGACATGGTGTTGTCTATGTATCCACACATGTATCTGAGTTTCCTATCAATACAATTATAGCATGGATAATAAACGATTATCATGAACAAGGAAATATAATAATAACTTATTTATTATTGCCTCTAGGGCATATTTCCAACACCCGCCTCCAGTTGAATATGACTGGCCCAACGGAGCTGGGATCTTTCTCGAACACGAAGTTGTCATAGCCATCAATGTCACGAACGCCCCACGCATTATACTGCACGTGGTTTGATGTAATGGTTTGGTCAATTTGGTACGTGCGAATGAGCATCAAATGACCGCCGTCAGCTGAACGAGCAATAAACCACCACCCATCGGCTGGTATGGTTCCAGGTCCTGGAATCATGAAGGCCAGCGCATTTGCGTCTGCTGCAACAATTCAAATTGGAGAACAAAAGGACAAGAATAAACAATCATGTTCAGAGTATGTGTGGAATTAAGATTATTATAACAGTGACACATATCATAGACAGAGAATTGCAATGTCATGGTCATAATCATACCCCAAGTTAAAAAAATAAGTCAATGGCTTTCATATTCTAGCAATATGTCATGGTTTAAATATCATGTAACAATGAGAGGAAAACAGCTATGACATCGCCTACTCATATTCTACCATAGCACTTACTACTACTGTTCTCATATCAACTCTAAGAAATAACATGCGTTGTTATAAAAATCTTGTAAAGGAGAGTAACATATAGCAATCATGATGTTATGCTCATAATATGTATTCTAACAATCATTAGATGCCAATTGTTCTCATATCAACTCTAACAATAACATGTGTGGTTGTAAAAATCTAGGAAATGAGAGAAACATATAGCAATGATTTGGTTATAGACATGCTATGCATTCTAAATTTGTAACAAATGAACAGGCAGTCGTATTCATAAGGTAAAGATGAGATGAGATAGAACAATTACATGACGATAGATTCCACCAGTATAGGCAGCCAATCTGTGCGTCGACCGCGTAAACGGTGCCATCGTGCACTATAGCATTAGACAGAAATGTTGCCTCAACAGGATTGATGATGAGCCATAACCATGTATGGCGACCGGATTCCTGATAGACTAATCCCATGTTGAACAAGGCAATGAGCTTGTAATCCATGTAGTCTTCTGATGGTGTGGGCACTTCGCAGATTACAACTTTCTGCAAACAAAGGTCGAGCCAAAAGCTTGACGCGTCTCGTGCGTAGTAGGCAGGAGTGTCCGGCGGGCCGCGAGGCTCGATGGCGGCGGTATCCAATGATGGAAGGGTGATCTCTTGCTGGGTGTAGATATCCACGAGACGCCACAGACTACCGGTGTGGTGGATGAGGACGATCCAGTTGGCCTTCATGCCCGTCCAGTAGTGGCCGCGCATGAAGGACAGGTGGACGGGTAGAGGTAGCATGTCGAGGGGCACCACGGCAACCTCCGTAGGATCATCAAGTCGGTGTCTGGGCCACCTGCGAGGATCGGGCATTAGCAAGCAGGGTGTCTTGAAAAGAGTCGGCCAGTTGCAGACGAGTAGACGGTACAAAGACACCGAGCATGCGTCCAGACGGACGGTGCTGAGTAGGTCCATACGACTACAGATCTGCTCCAAGAGAACATCGGTGAGGGAATTCCAATCGCGGCTCTGCGTGTCAATCGGTTCTTCCATTGGGGTTTTCGGTTCCTGCGAGCCAGCGGGGAAGTGGATTCGGGCGAGCGAGCGAAGAAGCTTCTCCTCGTGTGGCCGAGCAGTGAGCGGGGGGGATATGGTACGCGCGAGCTACCAAGGAAGATGGCGCGGGCGGGCGAGCAGTAAGCGGGGGTAAATGGTGTGCGGCCGACGATGGGGAAGAGAGGAGAAAGAAGAAGAGAGGAGGAAGAAGAAGAGATGGCAGTACTGGGTAAGGCTGATTTAGTAACACCAACACGCTGGTTCAGCTTATTAATTACGTGTCCCATCTGCTGCGGCGTGTATTGTCACTTCACTGCAAAGACTAGTTGAATAGTTCTCTCTGACCGAGATGGGGAATAATGGATCGTGAGGACTTTCTTTCTACAGTATCCCTATGCCTCTACGCTCACTTCACTCATTTTGCTTCGTACCTAGTCACTTGTTGAAATCTGTAGAAAGACAAATAGTCTGTATTTGGGAATAGGGGGAGGCTTTTACTCCGTACTATTTGGGAACAGTGGGAGTATCACCATATGGAGGGAACAGAGGAAGCTTGAAATATGAACATGTCAGTGGGAGGGAGTAAGCCCCATGCATGCAACATGCAACACTCACACGTACACATGGACGCACGCAACACTCACACACCCATGCGGCACACAGCACATGACGCAACACACACGCTCACGCTCAAGTGCTCAACCTACTCCCTACGTTCGTGAAAGACTGTACATTTAGAGATTTACACATTGACCAGGGCATAATTAACGCCCAAAAGTAGCAAACTTATGTGTGCATGCGACCATTGAGATAAGAAGATTAAATGAAGGTCGTTGCATGGTGTAATTAAGGATAGACATGTAGCCTATACCTATAGCACAAGTTGGTGCATTAGTCAATCAATATCGATTTAGATTAAAGGCTAAATGCATTGAAAGTGTAGATGTACATCATGTACTACACTCTTTGTTTTATAGCCGATGTACACTCTTTGTTGGAAGACCGAGGGAGGACACGTGCATGCACTCACATACACAGCCAGGGCGGTTCGCGCGCAAGGGTTGGACTCGTGTCGCGCCTGCGTAAAGTTTTGTTTAACTGATTTCTTTGCTCTGCCAACTGACAGGTGGGACCCAGAAACCAGGTGACAATTTAATCAGTCAACAAAGTGCCACATCGACTATGTGGCCGATCGATAGGGTGCAATACGGTGCTCTACGATGAGCTAGTGATCGTATAATCGCCGCAAAATTATATATAGTGATCGTAAAGAGCGTATTGTTACATACGTTGACCGCTAGTGTATTTTTCTCGTTTCAAATTAAGCTATATTAATCGGAAAGGACGTGGTATGGACTACTACTACCGGTACTAGTATTGCTTTGATGTGTCCTGTCAACTCGCCGAACGAGGAGAAGTTTGCTTACTACGCCTCTCCCTCGCCCACGCGCGTGGTGGTTCGCATGACGAGGAGAGGGTTTTGACTATAGCGCCCTCTCCCTCTCCCTCGCCCTCGCCCTCGCCCTCGCTGTGGACGTGAAGCAGTTCAATCAGTGTCAGATTGCCAGAAGCATATTGTACTGTAGTATCATCATTGTTGGACCTTCCGAAGAGGCGAAGAGCCAAGTGCAAGGTTCACATGACTACAAACTGTTGAACCTCCCGAAGAGGCAAAGAGCCAAGCGCAAGGTTTTATAGGAGTTGTCGTCCTAGTAGGAGTGTACTACAACTATAGCGAACGATGCTACTGTATGATGCCGCCACGTCACGTATATCCAAAGTTGTGCCACCTTTTTTCTCAAAGAGCATGTTGGAGCCCGTGCAACAACTACACAAGTTGCACATACACATAACACATTTACTAGTAATAAATTCTAAAGGACAAATGCCAGTATGCCACACAAGTTCATCTCCAATTCATGTGATAAATTTGTGCACGACTAGTCTACATATATTCACAGTGCTATCGTTCACAATTACCGTACTCCACTTAACCGTTATAGATGGGCTACATGTCCTCCTCCAGGTTCCAGTCCCAGGTGTTCTTCATGGATGGCACGATCCATAGCGGTGGGCAACGGGAATCATTGTCGCAGCTTTCTAGTCCGGTTCCACACGATGGAGACTCATCCAAGCTGAAGCGGCATAAATCAGGGATAGCGTGTCCCAGCATGTCGTTCATTCATCCGACGGTGCGCACTGAAGACACAACAATGCTTCATGAACGGCAGGCCTTCCGTGTCGTGCACGGAAGGTGTCATCCGCTTCACAATGGGGTAGTTGTCCCCGATGAAAAGCGAGTACTCTCCAAGAGTGTTCCTCGGCACCCATGTAGCATCACGAGGGTCGAACTCGGCGCCGTTCATCTGGTACACACGGCATCCCAGATCTGGACACATGGTGACGTACATAGTCAATGTCCATGCATAATAATGTTGTGCTCAAATATGGCGGTCAGTAATACTGTGCAACAAATAGTACTACTCCGGTATAGAGGAAGTAAAATGACCGGCTTATTATATATAGCCACTCTTGGCTACATGGATGAGATAGTAAGACATGGAAAAACAAAAATGGTGGCAGCTAGTGGGTTCAAGTCTTCAAGGGCCTAGCTAGCTATACGCGTCCTCCAAGGTAAAAAGTACTCCTACTAGTACTACAAAGTATACTACTAGTACAACAATGAAAGAGAAGGCGAGAGGGTTAAAAAATGGAATACCTGGGTAGATGGTGACGGTCCGATCGTGGTAGATTGTGTGACCATGTTGCACATCAGTGGTACCATGGGTAACGACTGCTAATATAGTTGATCCCAATATGCCAAAGTCAGCTACAAGGTTCCAGGTTAGACCGAATCGCAGATGCAAATGCACATCCAGGATCAGCGATCTTATTTTGATCGGGGGATGACTGGTCCCTGCAAAATAATGGAGTACCGTTAGGGATGCAAATGATGGTTTGTGCATTCCGTTTGTAATCTCCCGTACCGTAGGATGGCAACCAGATGAAACAAGTCCCCTGGCTTGTCACCGTGAAGATGCGGCCTAGATGGCGCACGGCGTCTTCGAACGTGTAGGGGTACAAATCTGCCGCCGCCAACATGCGCCAGCCTCTGCCATTACTGCCTCTTGCATTGATGGCAATCCTTATGTTGAAACTGCGATGAGATAGTAATCGTCGTAGCCGCGTCGCTTTGTCGGCGGGTCCGCAATTGCTATCTTCTTCAATCTCATGTAGGCATCATCATACGTATTCAAGCCCAGCCAGTCCGGAAGGCCGATCCCAATGGTGGAGAAGGGGTCTACCGGAACGGCCGCACTGTTGTGGATGTTGTGCAAAATGATGGTGGTATCCGGCCGGAGGTATGCAAGCCAATCTTCGTTGGCACCGACCCAGACCTATATATAAGACGGTGGGCAGCGGAGAAATTACGGGATGGAAATGGAATAACTAAGTACTACATGATCAAACTCCATTACTGACCTGCTCATCGGACAAAATCTGACTACCTCTCAACGTCGGCAACTCTAGCGGAGTCAACGTGCAACATGGCCAGGAAGCGATGGACTGTTCGAAGGATTGTCCCATAGAAGAACATTCTCCTCGAGGACGCATGGAAGACCAACAAGCATGGCCTGTTTAAGCAGCGTCTTGAAAAAGTTGGTGCAGGAAGCACCGAGTCTTGCGGCGGTGAGGACGTCGGAGCGGCGTGCGATTTCTCCCACAGGATCGTCGTCCAAGGTCTCCCAGCCCAGAGGAGGAGGAGAACCGCCTGGCAAATCCATGGGAGCAGCGACAAACTGCCTTCTCTTCGGGGGAGGGGAACTGGCGAGGAGGAGATAAGAGCGTAGTAACCGCAGGGCCTCGTCCCTTCCAACTGTAGATCGTTCCTCAGCGAAGGGGTGAGGCTATTATTTACTACTAGTACTCCCTCCGATTCTTTTTACTCTGCGCATAAGAGCAGACCCGGATACCAAGGTAGGGGCTCGCTACATGCTTTCTGGACGAAAATACCCCTGGCGCATGGATGGGAGGAGCTAGCAGCTATAAATGCCCCATGCGACCCATTGGTTGTCCGCCCGCGTTCTCCTCTCTCTGCATCCTGCATGGATGTCTCCCTCTCTCCCACATGACTGCATGCGGTGGCGCTGGCCTATGAGAAGCTCGCGTGGAGATAGCAATCTTCTCTCCAGAAGAGATTTTTTTGAAAGAAAGGGATTATGGAACGTTATGGGTTGCATTATACTGTAAATAATAGCACTAGTAAGAAATTTTTGGCACTAGATAGTAGTTTTTGGCGTGGATTAAGAAATTTTGGGTATGTGTTTTCCATTTTTTGTACACGCCAACTAGTGTCAAAAAACGTCTTACATTATGTGACGGAGGAGTACGTACTCCTACTGTAGCAGTACTAGTACTACTTTTCTCAACTAGTAGTGCGATGTATTGTACTTCTAGTCTAGTCTAGTATAGTGCACCAATTTTGAACTCTTGAATCTCAGGGCCAAGGAGCTACAGTTGGAAGTGGAGGGTACTACTGTTCTCTAGAACCATCGTTGTAGTATCAATGCAGGGGAAGTACACATGCGTAGTGGCCTAGTGGGTACTCTCGGTGCTCTATTCAGCCGCTCCTCTGACGTAGATGGCCTACTCAACCACTCCTCTCACGCACACACTAGCAGCATGTTTATCAGCGAGGGTTACTGCGGGGGCAGAACATTTGAGTTATTTGATACAGTGAGACTAGGCTTTTCGCTTCCATTTGTGGAGGTGTAATGGATCTCGTCGAACTTTGTTAGTAGTTCCTTCTTTATGAATGAGATGAAGCAAAGCTTTTGCCTCCATTTCAAAAAAAACACGTCAAGAGGGATTTCTTTTATAGTAGAGCCGATAATGGAGTGAAGTCCATGCGTGCAACGCCACAAGCTACAGAGTAGTAGTACTTCCTCCGTCTAGGTGTGTAAGTCATCTTACATTGTGCATCGCAACCAAGGCAGAGAGGAAAACGAAAAACTTAATATCTTTTTGCTAATTAATAGCATTGCATGCAATGAACTAACCACTTCATGTTATGTTTGGTAGTCTCAAGTCATTGAAAGCATGCACCGCCCACATATCTTATTGGTTGATATGCCACAAAACAAAAAACGAGAAGGGAGTTAATGTACGGTGCCTAAGTGTTTTGGGATTATTTGGTTTTCGTAAGGTGACTTACATACCTAGACGGGGGGAGTAGAGCACTTTACGTACAGAGCCATATTGCACAGTTCCCAATGCCCCGCCAGGCTTTTTCGGCTCCTCGGGCTTAATTGGGAGGTGCTAGTTTAAATATGCTACTAGCTGATGAGGAAGCTGCAAACGAGGTGCGGCTAGGGCGAGCACGCGAGCCACGGGATGCTGGGAAGGAAAACCCGTTCACGTGGCTAGGTTGTCCAGTGCACCCAGATTGTGGGGCCGCACGTCCGTTTGACTTCAAAACTCAAACTACCCGTGTAAAATATTGGCTCTCGCAGTGAAGTGTAGTAGTACTATTTTAAAAAAAGGCCGCCATGCGTTCGGCCGGGATCGAACCCACAAAACAAGGTATACACTCCCGCGACCACTAGTAGTACTTGTTGGAGTACAACGCAACCTAGAATCTCCTTTTGTCGCTAGTAGTACGTACATTGTTCCTTACAAGAAACCCCTATCATCTGCTGCTGGCTATAAGCCTGTGCCATGTCATCTACAGCCCATCTTATAGCCAACATGTACAATAATAGATCAAAAGAGTGTACTACTCTTTTATTATGTGGCCCACTTCTCATTCTCACAAAGTGCCTAGGAGCACGTGCTAGAGTTGGCTCTTCACGAAGAGCCCGCTTACCTTCTCTCTCCTCTTCTCTTTCCTCCAACTAAGCAGAAATATACTAGTTTATTTCTTATAGCCCGCTGACTCAGCTCTATTGTACTTGCTCTAATAATGTAAGAAACCACTAAAACGCCAAGAAACTACTACCACTTGCATACGTGGCAGACTTAAGATAAGAATACCTTATCAACCATTGTACATGCTCTTAACAACAAAAATCCTCGAGTGACCTCCTACCTCCGGCCCGTCCACCTAGTCATCCTCGGCCATGGGACGCAGCTACCGCTGTCGGCAGAAGGCGAGGTCAAAACCGTCGGCGGTGCGGAGCCCATGTTGTAGTAGCCCGGATGCCAGCTCCGTCCGGCGCTCGTGGCCGCTAGCTAGCCAAGATAGCTCCGTCTAGCTGCTTGTCTGCAAGGTTTGCTAGCTAGATTGGCACGGCAGCGCGGCGGCTTGCTCGCGCACGCCGCGCTAAGGCCAGCCATCTGGCTCGAGCGAAGGCCAGCGCGGCGGCTTGCTCGCTCGTGAGTCACGCTCGGGCCAGCCTGCCAACCCTTGCGGAGGCCAGTGCGGCGTCCAGCCCGTCCGGCGGAGCGGCGGCCAACTCGCTCATCACCGGCGCCACCGACGAACATGCATCAGTACTGTTTGAAGTAATGTTCAGGAAAAATAATGATTTGAAGGGGAATAACAGGATAGAAGGTCAGATGTGGGTCCCTCGTGTCAACGATGAAACAAAATGTGTTGGTTTAAGCTGCCATGTCAGCACGGACGTGTGGGCCAACCCTGTCATAAATGGGTTTAAACGAACCTAATTGGTAGGAGTACTAGGTAGTTTTTGGCATGGATTAAGAAATTTTGGGTATGTTTTTGCTATTTTTTGTACAATAGATTCTTCCTAGGGCTGGTTGAAAGTGGTAGTTTTTTGTTAAATACTCTACATATTGTAAGTAGGAGTGAAAGTTAAGCTTTGGAAGCCAATAAGCAAGGCTAGTTACATAATGCATATGTGTACATGATTGAAAGTAAATATCAACCATGAGTGACTAATATCTTGATGGAAAACTCAAAACTATGGAATACTGGGAAAAAATGCATGGTTGGAAATACTAGCAATGTTCATGTCCATTGCAACGAATCATAATTAGAATAATACTTATTCACAAACTTGGTACAAAACACTCTAATTTTGATATATATATGTCACTAGAGATATATTATGTTTCAATTAGAATATATTCCTTGGGCTGTTTTGGTGAGGTCAGGGAGAGATGTGGTTGGTTTTAAGATACTAATTATGGGTTTTTCTGCAAATTGGTAGACAAGTGGGATGTTGGTGAGAAAAGGCAACAACTTACCTCACAATCGTTAGATGTAGATCTAATGGTCAGAAACGACGGATGGCAGACACACCAGCATCACCAACTTAGTCTTGTGTAGGAGTACTAGCAAGATCTGTGCATTGCACGGAACATCAAGATGCATTTTTTTATAAAACACTTGTTGTGATTGACCCTTTCGGGAGTAATCCCATGTGTAAAAACTAATGATATCTCGAGAAATATGAGATAAGGTGAAGAGGAGTGGGGTGTGGTGGTGGTTGGTGGTCGGATTGACGACGCCGGCAGCGGCCACCAGGCCAGTTTGTTCCAGAGGCTTCCTTTCTTAATTCCTCAACAATGAGGTTTGTTGGAGATAAGGATGAACGAGGGAAGGCCTTGTCTGCAAATGTGGAGAGGGGTGCGGGTATCTTTTAGTTTAATTTCCATCCGTCAGATATAGATCGGACGGTCTATATTGCAAGATGGCACACGTACCATCATCACCAACTTGGTTTTTTATAAGATAAGAAATATAAGTATGGAGATACAAACGTATTATCAATACTTGCTTCCGTAAACTAGCATCTACATTCTATTCAACGCCTCGGCATGTGGGGCCTTAGCACAATGACTTCTCGACTGTGTAAAACAAAGATTTTCCCGTCGCTGACAAGGAGGGGGTGACGGCGGCGCACTTTTTGGCTTGCTCTAGTCCTAGTAGTCATACTAGGTGGTCTAAGCACGTGTAGATTTATTCTTTTTCACGTCTCGTGTTCGCCGTACTGCCACGACTGTTGATGAATAGACGGTAAGTTATTCACGGGGAAACCCTTGTTGAGCATGTTTGCGAGAGAGAGAGAGAGAGTGATATGTTAGAGACTGAGGCAATGATAACAGATTCTTTGTGTCTATGTGTGTGGAGGATAGAGAGAGACATGTACATGGGGCTTTGTGTTATGCAACGTGGAGACACATATACATAATTAGAGAGTGAGTGTGTGAGATACACATGCGGACATGAGGAGAGATGAGGATCCAGATAAATGGGTGTTTGTGCGTGTCTATGTGTGTTTGTGCACGCGTTTGTGTGTGAGAGGGAGAGAGTGTATGTGGAGTAGAGAGACCACTGATGATGTAAACCTAGTATAAGGGAAGGGGGAATGGTGTGACATGTGTAGTAGCGAGATAGCACGGGTGCGGGCGGGGGGAGCAGACTATTTGGAAGAGATATCGAGTGTGTGTGTGGGAGAGGGGTGTGAGAGCGAGAGAAAGAGAGAGCTAGCGACGGAGAGAGAGGGAGAGAGAGAGAGAGGAAGAGAGGGGGCGAGAGGGGTCGTTTGTGTCCATAAATGGCGTATAGATAGGGAGACAATGTTGATGTTGTCCGAAATTGGCCTATGAACGGAGACGCAATGGAAGCGAGTCATCGTGTGTGTGTGATAGGGACTTCATGAGAGATCTAGAATAGATGGTGTAGAGAACAATGTGCGAAATCGAGAACGATTATACATTAGGGAGCTATGCAAAGAGTCACGACATATATGTATACAGGGAAGGAGCTGGGGCGGGTCCGCATGTGGGAGAGATAGAAAGAGGAGAGTGGTGCACAAGGAGGCAAAGTGTGCTTGTTTGGAGCGGGGGTGGTGTGTGAGGTGAGTGCGCGAGAACCACATAACTAGGGAGATAGACGTTTGGGGGCGACGTTTTGTGTGTATGGGAAATATACACTCTACATAGTGCGTGTGCTTGGGTAAGAGAGATAGCGGGAGACCTAGAGAGTGCGGGAAGAGATGTGTGCATGTCCGGGAGACAAAGTGATAGAGACCTATGTTGGGGTCTGGACTTTACAAGAGAGAGGGGTGTTAATGTGCTCGTGTGTTGGTGTTTGGGGGAGAGAACGGCTTCTCTATGTGTGTGTGTGTGTGGTGGGGGTGACTTAAGATAAAGAGTGAGGTGTCTATATTTGAGGGACTTTAGCGTAATTGAGATATTGTGCACTCATGGTTGATCAATTTGTTTCACAGTTTGTACTATGAGATAACGATACTTTTGAACATGCGTGATATACCTTGATGTACCAGAATTACAAACCTAAGATTGGAATTTTGGAATTCGACTCCATCATTAGCTTTTGTAATTCATTTAAACGGAGGTACATTTTTTAAGCCGGGATTTCATGATTTCAAATTCATATATCAAACCTAGAGATATACACATACGGGCATGTTCAAACTTTATAATCATCCACTTTATTCATACACATACACATTTTTGCTTTTGTCATCATATTTAGGATAGACACATTTGGAATTTCATTTGAATTGGACCGTATGATGGTATTTGCTTGTAGTAGCTCAATGATCCATATTTGAATTGAATGGACAATCTAAGTTTCGAGTTGGAGACATTGGTTTTCAAAACTTGCACATTTTTTTGCGTGCAAAACAAACAAATTGTCGGCCATGACATCATAGTCGGCCGTACGAGAGCAGAATACTTATAATTTTAGGCGCCAAAAGCTTCCAAACTTCCCGCTCACATCGAAATATCACGCGCCCGAAAGTTTAGCCCTGCGATATTCCTATTTTACCCCTGCCACATGAACGGAAAAGGGCTGCTTTGGTAACTCCATTGTTTTCCCCTCTTTGCCCCCAACATTCTTCCCCAGAGCCCCTCCCCTTCCCCTCCCCGACCCCCCCCCCAACCACGGCAAGCCGCCGAATCTAGTCCTCCGCCGCAGCGGTGGACCTGACACCCCGCCGGATCTACCTTCCGCACCTTGGAACCCCCAACTGCCAACTCACCACTTCACTGGAGCCGCTTCAGCGACTGGCTTGTCCACCGCTCCAGACCTCCTTGACCGCCATCATGGTCCACCGCACCGGATCTGCTTAACTGGCGCCCTCGTCCACCACAGCGTAGGCCCTTCACTGACTCCCTCGTCCGCCCCTTCGCTGGCCCTTCAAACAAGCCCTCATCCGCCGCAACAGATCCGCCTCACCGAAAGCATTGTACAACGCGCCCGCCGAAGCCTTCGTCCACTACACCGGACCCGCTCCACGGACGCCATATTCAACTCCACTGGCCCTGCTTTACCGACGCCGCAGCCTCATCAGGTTATTTTGATTTGTACTCCTTCGGTTTTTCTCTTTATCGTGCAATTGTTCACTTACTACAGATGAGATTTCTTGTATGTCCACAGGCGCCGCAACCGTAGCACCGAAGCCGCTTCAGCGACGGCGACAGCTGGCCCAAACTCAACCGCAACACAAGCACCATCGACGATCCTTAGCTATCAAGTATGACAACGATACCCATACGCCGCCGAGAATCAGGTACTATTATCCAACGGCCGGCGCCTACGTTCACTTTCCTAGCATAAGCACCGCACCTTTGAATTTCTTCAGGGCATCATTCAGTTTTTCATGAGACACGTTATTCTGCTTGCACCTGTAGGGCCATACTTCTGGCAGTGAACATGTTACATGTGCTAAATTACATACCAGTGCACATATAGTTAATATGCTTTAGTTTTGTTCTGATGCCACCTGTTGGTTCCATCAGACTGCTTAATGTTCTCTATGCTTAATTACACATCAGCAAACTAGCATGTGGTTCCACTGCTTTTTGTTCTTTCTACCCTACATTTTCTGATGCTAGCTATTACATCACTGCTCAGAGCCTCTGTTCATTACTTGTTTGTGTGTTCTTGATCTTCCCAAGTTGCATGACTAATTTGATGCTTCTATTAATTATGGACCTGCCAACCCCATCAAGCAAAATATTTGTTCTTTTGGGGTTGGCACCTCGAACAAGCATAAAAATTAAGGGAATATATTGTCGTGTATGCACACACCCTTCTTTCATTAGTTTATATGAACCATTGATGATCAATTCGGACCAATGCATGCGATTAAAATTAATTTTACCTAAATAGATGGTGCATAATAAACTACAACAACTAGATTTGCAACCACGGGATGCTGACGATATCTTCAAAGAACATTGCAACAGCAGCTAGGCTTCACAGCAACATATGGTAAGCCAGTGTGTTTTAGTACATGTGAAATGTAATGCGAGTGGGCTGCTTTCTTGGCTTGTGCCCTCAACATGTAATCCTACCGAATTACAAATAGTTCAGTTGTCTACTTTGTTGTATTGCTTGATTCGAATGCTTATTTGTTGTTACGCTATACCTGAGTTGGCCAATATGTCAGCAGTGCCTGTTGTACTATCATAAATAAATGCATGCCTATTTCATTTGAGTCCTTAACTTTTCCTCTCAACTTCATCACAAGACTGTCTTCGTAGTTTATATGAGGCCACACTGTTAAGTGCTTTCTCAGATTATTTCAACTGCTTAGATGCCTTGGCAACTTAAATATAGCGGTTGTACACTCCCTTTCAACTAGGGATGTCAACTGGGTCCCGTTTAATCCTGATTAAAGTCCACTAGTGGTATGATAGTTCAAAAGAGTTTTTGTTTTTTGAGGAAAATGAACTAGGGGGTAGCAAAAACTAACTAGATGGGACTGGCGGATGTCGTTTATTTGCCACTTACATCCCTAGTTTCATCTTACCATTTTAATTTCTTTTCGCCTGATGCTGCTTCGAACCATTTAAATATAGTTTGCCATGGTCGGCAATAATTCGTCCATCATTTACCATGTAAGCTTACTGCCTGGATCATGCGATAACTATCTCTTACTGATGTCCAGCGGAAACCTTTCAGGATGCCGTTCACACTAGGACACAATGTACAACCCTAGAATCTATTTGTGGAAGCAGTGCGCCATCCATGTTACCAGATGGTAGCAGTTTAGAGGCAACACCGCCGGAGAGCAGTTTGAGCACAGATATTATAGTGCTTGAGGCTCTACTAGAGGCAGAAAGAAATGGTGTGGCTGCCATGAATGATGTAATCTTTATCTTGAGGCTGGAAATTACGGAATTAGCGGCACGCATTATGCAAGCAACCCAAGAATTAGAGGAAGTAAGAATGTTGCATTTGAAGACGGAGGAGGTCCTGCTGTTTCTGCTATATGAAGCCCAAGGTAATCCCGGTTCTTATTTAGATACCAGTTGAAATTGTCATTAGATTATTGTACTTGCATGTTGTGTCATGTCTCTGAATGGATTATGTTGCAAGACCCCCTATGTTGTCCATGTGTTGTAATGATCCGAATTTTTTAGGCGAGGTAATCCTCAGTACTTGTATGATTGACATAAGGTGAACTGTTTTTCGTGTGAGCATATTGTATTGGATGAAATAACTATTTAACTCAGAGTGTATCCAACCTACTGAATTCGAAGATCACGACATTTCTAAATCATGATCATTTATAAAGGTGGAATAAATCTTTGTTGTGGTTTTGAAGAAATAAATAACAAAACGTATAATTATTTGTGGATAATCGTAATCGAATACAAATTGGATTTGAATTTAGTTTGCCAGGTCCCAGGGCAAACGTGAATGCTAATTCTCCCAAGTTTTGAACGAAGCGGCTAAACACCCACTATAATTTGTGGGCTGCCCGAAGCAAGTGTTTGCGAGATGGAAATTACTGTCTACCCCTGACACTTGACATCCTTATCGACCAGATTTACATTGTTGTCGATATGGGTAGACTAGTAACTTCAATCAGACGTGACACAACGGCCTCTGAGCCCATTCAGACCCGATGGGCGCCAAATGTGGGTGGCAAAACACATTTGATTCAAGCTCGTCCGAAAGACATGTGTCTCTTCCTCCATTTCCCCATTCATACACGGTGGGCGGCAAAACAAACTCTCCTCGTCCGAAATCGATGTAGGCTAATATTTTAAATAGGGGCGGATGTGTAACTTCCATCAGACGTGACACAACCGCCCTACCTGTCAGCCCCGTTCATACACCGTGGGCGCCAACCGTGGGCGACAAAAAACCCTCTCCTCACCCGAAATAGTTACCGGCAAATACTTGGGAGATGCGAGATTACCGTTCTATCCCCAACCGACGCGATGTCTGAAATTTTAAACGGGGGATAAGTTCGTAACTTTCCCCCATTTCAGAGAAGCGCATCCCAAAGTTTGAGATCCCCCTCCCCTCCATTTCCCCATTCATACACCGTCGGCGACACGACAACCTCCGCACTGCGGCCAGCCTCCTCCGTCCGCCACCCCATCCTCCACCTTGCCGGAGCCGCTACCCCTACCCCATCGTCCACTGCAAGAGATGGACGTCTCTCATCCACGGCGCTGGACCAGGATCCTTTCATCGCCTCCTCTCGCTTCATCGGCGCCGTTGTCCACCTTGCCGTTGCCGCTCCTACGACCGCCTCATCCATGGCAACAGGATATATCCCCCGACCCGGCCATCTGCCATCTAAAGTCTTCTTCCCCGCAGCCGACAGCCATCGCACCCGCAGCACCCTCAATGTATCAGCATAGGCCTACACGGCGTCGCAAGAGAGGTGGTACTCTTCCATATGTGCTTAAGTTATTGATCTCACCCGGAAAATAGATCGTAATTTGTTTACTTTACTTTTCTTGTCCGTACCAAATCGTAGTGGCTAGTTGAAAGCAAACATTGGTTGTGAAGTAGCTTTGTCCGGTTTGCACCTTCAGATCCGCCATGGCACGGGCACTATACTCGTAAATCTTATGGTTTCCCCCCTTTATATTCACTACCATCATTGTAGGTGCTTCGTGTCGTGCTAGCACTGCTCCTCAAGACCTCAACCCAAAGCTTACGTGTTGAAATACGAATCTGATATGATGCTCATATCACTAAAGCAGAGAATGTTTAATTGGCCACCTAATGTTCCTATATTCGTTTCGAAAAGCATGTGCGCCACCCACTGGTCCAGTAGTTCCACTTTCCCGATTTTTCTCTTGATGCTTAGGGTTTTCCCCTTTTATCTACTCTACTATGATCTGCGTAGGTGCTTTCTGTCGTACTAGCATTACTCCACCCTTCAAGCTAAACAACACAACACTCAGAATTCGAAAGCTTAGTTGTTCAAATATGATTGTGATATGATACTGATATTAGTTAACCGACACATTTAATTGGTTAGCTAAAGGTCCCACTTGAGTTTCCAAATGCATGTCGCGACATATAGAGAGACAGCATAATTGCATTTCTTTGTCACTTGTTGACCGTACTTTCTTGTCCATACCAAATCTTAGTTGTTATTTCAAAGCAAACATCGGTTGCTAACTACCCTTTGCGCGGTTTGCAGCTTCAGATCTGCCATCCCACTGCCACGGTCAACATTGTACTCATCATGCTTATGTTTTCCCCCATTTTATGATGACCACAATCAGCCTATGTGGTTCGTGTCGTAATAGCACTGCTCCACCCATCGAGCTAAACAAGCTTAGTTGTACAAATTCATATCTGATATTATTGCTGATATTAGTAAAACTGAGAGATGTTTAATTGGTTAGCTAAATGTTCCTACTTTAGTTTCGAAATACATGTGAGCCACATATGGAGAGACCGAAAATAATAGTATTTCTCTGCGCGCTCTGGTTCATCATGGGTGGCCAACCGACATTGTATTGAAAGACTTGTAATATCTTCAATCTGCTTGCTCTTCTGCTCTTCTTTAAGATGATACTCTTCTCTTGCGGTCGACTGGTCAGGTCGAGTTGTTCTCCCTTAGTATATTTTGAATCTGTCAGGTTAGGTCGACTTGTTCTTCTTTACTATATGTTGAAGCTATCATCTGCGAAGTGTCATCACTTCTGGAGCTCTCATATTTTGAGTAGTAGGCCACATTATATTAATGCACACAACAAATTATAGCGTGCATGGCATCTTTTAAAAGAATTGTAGAGATAGCACAAAGGGGTTTACAGGGAGGCAGTACTGGATTAGAATCACTTCTGCATTACAAAGAAAATCTCACTTGTTTTTATGTTTTCATGCATGTCAGATATTGAACATTATCAAAATGAATATGAGAATGGGCGCACAAGAGCAATATTGCGGAATGATCCACTGGCTAACAAACTTGGCATGGTGGAGGATGGCCTATCTTATTCACCCATCAAGGTGATTGCTCTAACTTTGCAAAGTTGTATTGGTCGCACATATTTTGCATCTGACCTCTTGCATTACTTCTACTTTGTTACACCATCTGCTTAGTTTAAGCATCATATATGAGTATATGCCATACCTATCCATTTTTTGTACCTATTCCATGTGTCTTCACACTATGTTTTTCCAGTCAAATGTTGTTCTTTCATAATAGATGTCCAAAACGAAGAGGGTGAGTGCAGATCCTCAAGGAGTACACACTAGGTATTTGGAAAAGGTAGTGATACCTGTTAAATCCGATAGATCAGCAGCCACAGAAAACACAGGCCCAACTGTACCACACTTTACCCCTACTCCAGTGGCCAAACCCCTATTAGAACTGTTGGGAGCCCAGCATCAGGTACTGTCTATGATATCAATTCAAAATTTGAACTCCTAAATTTCTGCTTGTGCCTTACCTTCTCTTTTGTATGAAAACTAATTTCAAATGAATCTCCTTGCTCAAAGGATCATACGATCTCAAAACAATAATGGGCTCTGCATTGCTCTTGTCAGTACCTCTCTCCCTTTTGCCTTGTAACGCTGTACTTAATTAATTGCTATTTGATTATGTATCATCAGTCTGCACCTGAGCTTCATTATCCTCTGTTTCTTCCAATATTATTTGATCTATATTTAATCTTTGCAAAATGTAGAACAATGGCAACGCTTATAAAGAATTTTCTTTGGGGAATTTATTGAATTATCCTTCCATCAACATGGAGAAGGGCTTTGTCCAGCCCGTGTTAACATGTAATGTAATTTCATCCTTCTCAAGCCTTCAAACTTTGTTCTAGTATAGATTTGGATAGGCATCATTTCCTCCACTGCTGTTTGCTTTGCTGTTTACATCTGATTGGATGTTTGCAACAACTACCAGTTTCAAATTGTAGTTGTAATAACATGTTCCTTATGCAGAACAGATCCATTTATTTGCTTATATAATTGTGAAACCTGTTATGTGTCTCCTTGTTTCTCTTTCATACTCGTATCTCTTACGCCAGGCAGAACTTTAGGGAAGATAGTGAGCCAAACCATCTTGAGGACAGCAAGATGACCCCAAGGTCCTGTCTTGATGAAGACAGTGAGTTGAAGCTACTCACCAGCAGGTGTGAGACAACCTCTATGCAGTCGCTGCCTCAATCAGTTTGACTTCTTCAGTCTCAACTTAAAGCGGAAAGGCTTGCTTCAGCTCAGCTCCAACTTGAAGTCAAAGATGCAATGAAGATGTCAGAGGACTGCCGTGCGCACCATCATGCCTTAAATCTAGTGTTGATGCATCTATCGTTGACACAATTGAGGTCTACTCAGCTTCTTCAGCTGATGGGGGGCGACCTGGCCAGGCCTAATGCCTTTTGAAGTGCTCTCAGTTTTGTATATTCTTTTGTCAGCGCGTTTATTTGCACTGGTGGCAAACTTTGATGCCCAGTGGATGTAATATGTGTGATAGCCGTGATAGCCTAGCCTAAGTTGCTTTCTTATTTATTTCATTGTTGTCTTGTTTATTTGTTTTCTTGTAGTCATTGCAGTTCTTTTTCCGCGGTTTGCTAGTGGCTGCAATAACCTATTTTTTAAAACTAGGCCACAATAACCATGGGCTAATATTTACTGTAGTGACACTGGGCCTCCTATGGGCCGTAAAAACAGTGGGCCTTCTACGGGCCGTAGAAACAGTGGGCCTTCTACGGGCCGTAGAAACAGTGGGCCTTCTACGGGCCGTAGAAACAATAGGCCTTCTACGAGCCGTGGAAACAATGGGCCTTCTACGGGCCGTATCATCAATGGGCCTTATACGGGCAGTATGATCGATTGGCCAAACATGGGCCAATAACAGGCCGCATTATGGCCATAAACGGGCTAGAGTTGGAATCGTCCATTCATGGGCCGACCATAGCGGGCCATCGTTAATAGGTCGTATTTGATGACGATATGAAAACAGCCCAACGTATTAACGGACCACAAAACAGGCCAACTGTAACCACGGGCTGAATTTGGCCCACAAGCAGAAAATGACAGTAACGGGCCGTAAGTAAACGAATGCTGGAAATGAGCCCAAGAATAAATGGGCTCTGAGAAGGCCGAAAGATAACATGGGCTGGAAACGGCCCAACGGAATAACGGGTCGTTAATGGGTATAAAGTGATACACTGTTCATTATGGGCCAGTTTCACCACGGGCCGTTAATGGGTGTAAAGTGATATAATGTTCATTACGGGCCAGTTTCACCACGGGCCGTTAATAGGCCAAGAGTTACATAGGGCCTCATATGGGTCGAAAGACGTCATGGGCCATACATGGGCCAGAAGTGAAAACGGGCTGGAGTCATATTGGGTGGCCCAGATGACGCTACTGGGCCTAATTCTGATAGGGCGTAACGGGCCTTGGGTTAGCGCGCTGTAAATGGGCTATATGCGAACATGCCGTTAACAGACTTTACATGGGCCAGCCCGCCACCTTTTGACCAAGTCAAACGGGCCGGCCTTTTCACAGGAATGGGCCTTTGTTGGGCCGTGCCACGTGTCGACGTATCATAGGCGCCTTCTGTCCAATGAGTGGATGACATCTGTCCCAACGATGAGCCGACACGTGTTTCCTCCAGCCAATGATGATTTTACATGTGGAAAATCCCCATTGGTCGGGGCTGTTAACGGGTTATCGAATCCAAAACCTGACCTGATAGCTTAACGGCGTTCCGTTACAGTGGATGCCACGTGTCGGTCACCCTTGATGAAAGCACTTCTGTGACGCGGGATTTATCGTCATGGAAGTGGACACTTCCGTGATGATAATTTTGGTAATGTCATGGAACACTTCTACGACAGCACAGGTATGACTATCTTGATTCTGTCATAAAATCGTCATGGATGTGCATGCATGAAAGAAAATGCGACCTACTGTGACAAACACGTATCATCGCGGAAGTGTATTTTTTGTAGTGAAGATAGGATCAAGAACACTCATATATTGATGAAAACATAATAGGTTCAGATCTAAAATCATGGCACTCGGGCCCTAGTGACAAGCATTAAGCATAGCAAAGTCATAGCAACATCAATCTCAGAACATAGTGGACACTAGGGATCAAATCCTAACAAAACTAACTCGATTACATGATAGATCTCATCCAACCCATCACCGTCCAACAAGCCTATGATGGAATTACTCACGCACGGTGGTGAGCATCATGAAATTAGTGATGGAGGATGGTTGATGATGACGATGGCGACGGATTCCCCTCTCCAGAGCCCCGAACGGACTCCAGATCAGCCCTCCCGGGAGGTTTTAGGGCTTGGCGGCGGCTCCGTATCATAAAACGTGATGATTTATTCTCTTTGATTTTTTTTCTCCCCGAAACTCAATATATGGAGTTGGAGTCAGAAAGGCAACAGGGGGCCCACGAGGTAGGGGCGCGCCCCCCACCCTCGTGGAGAGGTGGTGGGCCCCCTGCCCTTCATCTTTTGCAGGTATTTTTCTTATTTTCTGAAAAGTGGTTCCGTGAAGTTTCAGGTCATTCTGAGAACGTTTGTTTCTGCACATAAATAACACCATGGTAATTCTGCTAAAAACAGCGTTAGTCCGGGTTAGTTCCATTCAAATCATGCAAGTTAGAGTCCAAAACAAGGGCAAAAGTGTTTGGAAAAGTAGATACGACGGAGACGTATCAGTACGATTGATGATTTATCTAGAAGTGTTGATAGAATTGCTCATGATGTGGAAAATCTCAAGATAAAATTTTTTGTGCCTAAGGTTGATGAATCAATTAAAGCTCTTTATGTTTCTATGGATGAAAGTAAGAAAAGAACCGCTATGATTAGAGCTAAAAGAGAATTCTTAGAAAAAGCGTTTTCTGGTGATTTCTTCCGCAAAAGTGATGAAGATCTTAAAATGATCGGTGTTTCTTCTATTGATTCCTTGTTTAGTAAAGTTAATATTGATGAAAAAGGGACTGGAGAAGAGTCAACTTTAGGTAGAAGGCGTCCCAATAATTCAGAGGGTGAAAATCTTGTTGAGAAAATTGATAAAAGTGGGTTTGAAGAGGTTAAACCTTTAGCTGGTGATGTGTCCACTCTTTTGGATTACAAAGACTTTAATTATGATAGTTGCTCTTTGATTGATTGTATTCATTTGTTGCAATCCATGATAAATTCACCCCATGCTTATGAACAAAATAAAGCTTTTACTAAACATTTTGTTGATGCTATGATGAAAGCTTTTGAAGAAAAGTTGGAGTTAGAAGTTTCAATTCCAAGAAAATTGCATGATGAATGGGAACCTACTATCAAAGTCAAGATTAAAAATTGTGAGTGTTTTTATTTGTGTGACTTGGGTGCTAGTGTTTCTACTATTCCGAAATATTTATGTGATGTGCTTGGTCTTACCAATCTTGAAGAATGCTCTTTAAATTTGCACTTGGCGGATTCTATTATTAAAAAGCCTATGGGAAGAATTAATGATGTTCTTATTCTTGCAAATAGGAATTATGTGCCCATAGATTTTATTGTTCTTGATATTGATTGCAATCCATCTTGTCCAATTATTCTTGGTAGACCATTTTTACGCACTATTGGTGACGTGATTGATAAGAAAGAAGGCAATATTAAGTTCCAATTTACTTTGAGGAAGGGTATGAAACACTTTCCTAGAACAAGAATTAGGCCACCATATTAATCAATCATGAGGGCATCTTATGGATCTCGGACCAAAGATGACAAAACTTAGATTCTTGCTTTATGCCTAGCTAAGGGGGAAAAAATATAGCGCTTGTTGGGAGGCAACCCAATGAATAAAAGTTTTTTTTGCTTTTTGTTTTTTGTTCTTGAGTGTTAGCACAATTATGCTACTGTTATGATTGTGTTTTTTATGTTTTAATTAGTGTTTGTGCCAAGTAAAGCCTTTAGTATCTTCTTGGGTGATAGTTGTTTGAACTTGCTGAAAAAACAGAAACTTTTGCGCTCACGAAAAGAATTTTCATTTCCTACCAGAGAACGATAAAATACCCATTCCACTTGAAGTAGATCCATATACAAATTTTTCAGGTCGTCCTAATTGTTCAGAATTTTTGGAGTTATAGAAGTATTCGAAATAGTCAGATTGCTACAGACTGTTCTGTTTTGACAGATTCTGTTTTCTTTGTGTTGTGTGCTTATTTTGATGGCTCTATGGTTTTCTTTGATGATTTTTTGCCATAGAAAAGTTGGAATACAGTAGATATAATGCAAGAACAAACTATGAATTGGTTTGATACAACACTTATAGTAGTGATTTGTTATTCTTATACTAACGGATCTCACGAAGGTTTTGTTGAGTTTTGTGTGATTGAAGTTTTCAAGTTTTGAGTTATCTTACGATGGATGAAGTAATAAGGAGTAGAAGAGCCTAAGCTTGGGGATGCCCTGGCATCCCAAGCTATTATCCAAAAATGAGCAACCAACTAAGCTTGGGGATGCCCCCGAGTGGCATCCCCTCTTTATTCTAATGACCATCGGTATTTTACTCGAAGCTATATTTTTATTCGTCAAATACTATGTGTTTTGCTTGGAGCGTCTTGTATGATATGAGTCTTTGCTTGTTTTATTTTGTGTTTTAAGTCTTGATCCCTTGCTGTACACACCTATTTGAGAGAGCCAAAATTATGTCATGACTTGTTAGAATTTCTCTTTATGCTTCACTTAAATTTTTCATGACTTATATCTTTTTTAGCACGGTGTGCTTTAGTATTTTTGAAGAAATGCTATCTTGCTTCACTTAGATTTATTTGAGATTTAGTAAAATTTTCAAGAAATTCTCTCTCGCTTCACTTCAATTAATTTGAGAGAAAGAAATATTATGCTCATGATCTTCACTTATATTTGTTTGAGCTTATGAAAAGCAACATATGAAAATTAGTCCCAAAGTGATAGATATCCAAGAAGGATATAATAAAACTTTCATGAAGATCATTGGACAAAATAAACTTGATTCTTAGTAATAGTTTTGAGATATGATGATGTGATATGTGAGTCATCTTGATGAGTAATTATGCTTTATTAGGAATATTGGTGTTAAGGTTTGTGATTCCCTATGCAAGCACGAAAGTCAATAGTTATGCAATGAAAGTATATCCTACTTATGGTGCATTATTTGGTGTTAGTTATGCTTAATGCTCACTTATGAGATTATCTGTTTCTTGGTTGGTCGTTTCTCAATCTTTTGCTAGCCTTCATTTTGCACTATGTATGATCACTACTTGTGCATCCATAACCTTTAAACCACTTTTGCCACATGAGTCCATTATATCTACCTATATGCGGTATTCTTTTGCCGTTCTAAGCAAATTTGCATGTGCCATCTCTAATTTTCAAAAATAAACTTCTCTTTTGTGTGTTCGTTTCACTCGCGGAGCGGTGAGGGGTGGCTAATATTTTCCATGCTAGATGTGTTATTCTCAAGATGAGTGTTATTCACTTGTCATTACACGAGAGTAAGGCAAAGGTATTAGGGATGCCCAGTCCCGAAATGAAAAAATGAATTTACTTTATGTTGTCAAATGATAAATTCCTTGGAAAGTGTTGGTATGGAGGGCACCCGTGGATACAGTTAGTCATGGAAAGTGAAAGTATGGTGGAAAAAGGAATAAACTTTATTTTCTGTCTGGGAACCGCCTATGATATATATACCATGGAAAGTGTTGGGAACTCTAAGTCGTTTTCGTTGGTGGGATGGATACACCTCCCAAAATGTTTTTATCTCTAAGTTTTTCACTTTGAGCTCTGGCACCTCTACAAATCCCTACTTCCCTCTTCGAAGGGCTTTACTTTATGCAATTTTTATTTTGAATTTGAGTCTCCATCTTCTCTTATAAAATCACCAACTAGGAGGCAATATGATCGTACTTGAGTATTGGGTGTAGCTAATATGTGAGTGTGTTTCATGAATGGATCAATGGATGAGCATGATGGGCTAGGGATAGCTTATTTTAGCGTTGATATTTTGAAAGACATGGTTGCTTGTTGATATGCTTGAGTATTTAAATTATTATGTCAAAACTAGACTGTTGCTTTGAACAATATAAAAGTCCAAATGTCCATGCTACAAAGAAATAAATATGATAGGTCATGTTAGGCAGCATTCCACATCAAAAATTCTGTTTTTATCACTTCCCTACTCGAGGACGAGTAGGAGTTAAGCTTGGGGATGTTGATACGTCTCCAACGTACCTATAATTTTTGATTGTTCCGTGCTGTTATATTAACAATCTTGGATGTTTTATAATCATTTTATAGTCATTTTATATCATTTTTTGGTACTAACCTATTGACATAGTGTCAAGTGCCAGTTGCTGTTTTTTCCATGTTTTTACATCGCAGAAAATCAATATCAAACGGAGTCCAAATGCCATGAAACTTTTCAGAGAATTTTTATGGGCCAGAAGGAACACAACGGGCCCTGGCTGCACTTGGGGGGTGCCCCGAGGGGAGAAGAACCCACTAGGGCACGCCAGGAGGCCCGGGCGCGCCCTGGTGGGTTGTGCCCACCTCGGGTGCCCCCCGGACCGCCTCTTTGCTCTATAAATACCCCAATATTCCCAAAACCCTAGGGGAGTCAACGAAATATTGATCCATCCGCCACAGAGTCCAGAACCACCAGATCCAATCTAGACACCATCTCAGATGGGGTTCACCACCTCATTGGTGCCTCTCCGATGATGTGTGAGTAGTTCTTTGTAGACATTCGGGTCCGTAGTTAGTAGCTAGATGGATTCATCTCTCTCTCTCTCTTTATTCTCAATATAATGGTCTCTTGGAGATCCATATGATGTAACTCTTTTGCGGTGTGTTTGTTGGGATCGATGAACTTTGAGTTTATGATCAGATCTATCTTTTTATATCCATGAAAGTATTTGAGTTTATTTGATCTCTTTTGTGCATGATTTCTTATAGCCTCGTATTTCTTCTCCGATATTTGGGTTTTTTTGGCCAACTTGATCTATTTTTCTTGCAATGGGAAGAGGTGCTTTGTAGTGGGTTCGATCTTACGGTGCTTGGTCCCAGTGACAAAAGGGGAACCGACACGTATGTATTGTTGCTTCTAAGGATAAAATGATGGGGTCTATCTCTACATAGATAGATCTTGTCTACATCATGTCATCGTTCTTATTGCATTACTCTATTTCTCCATGAACTTAATACACTAGATGCATGCTGGATAGCGGTCGATGTGTGGAGTAATAGTAGTAGATGCAGGCAGGAGTCGGTCTACTAATCTTGGACGTGATGCATATGTAATTATCATTGCTTGGATATCGTCATGAGTATTTGAAGTTCTATCAATTGCCCAACAATAATTTGTTCACCCACCATTTGCTATTTTTCTCGAGAGAAGCCACTAGTGAAACCTACGGCCCCCGGGTCTCTTTCTCATATTATTTGCCTTTGCGATCTACTTTTATTTGCTTTTATTTTCAGATCTATTAATCCAAAAAACCCAAAATACCTTGATGCACTTTATTTTATTTGCGATCTATTTATTCAACCTATTACAACTTTCTCCCGTCACGCACCAATTTCTGGCACCATTACCCCGAAAGGGATTGACAACCCCTTTAACACGTCGGGTTGCGAGGATTTGTTATCTGTGTGCAGGGGATGTTTACGTTGTGTTGCTTGGTTCTCCTACTGGTTCAATAACCTTGGTTTCATATCTGAGGGAAATACCTACCGTCGATGTGCTGCATCATCCCTTCCTCTTTGGGGAAATACCGACGTAGCTTCAAGCGACATTAGTCCCTGATCTTGATCGTACATATTTGCGTGTATGATTAGTGTACGATTGAATCGGGGGCGTCTCAAGTTGGTATCAGAGCCGACTGCCTATAGGAACCCCCCCTTTCCAACTCCTTGGCCGAAGTTGAATCTAGTCTTTGAAAAACTGTTTTACTAACATGGCTGTGTGGCTTACGGGCCCACGTCGCCATTGGTTGGTATTAGGATCTTTTACTCCTCGTCTATACTCTGGGACTCTGATCTCTTTTCTATTCGGGTTAAATGATGTTGTTAACTAACTCTAGGTTCTCGTAAATACTTTCTCCCGGAGAGCCCCTCACTCCATATGATTGCTTGGTGCACCAGAAGATTCTGAAGATATTCTTCGATGTTTTTCCGAGACCCTTTGTACCCTTCGCCATTGCGATCCCTATCACCGATAAATCCTTATGGGTAACTACCTACATTGTCATTCATATCTTCATCCCCGGTTGCTCTTGTTATTACAAGATGTCCTAAAATACTCACCGATGTTCCGAGAATCCTTTATGCTTACTGCCCTACAGTTCCTTGCCGCATAAATACCCCTGTGAATAATTCCTCACACTTATCGAGGATTTGTTCATTCCTAGTTGATCAAATGATTCACAAGATACTTTGAAGTACTATCCTATCTTCCGATAATCCTCTCCAGCTATTGCTCTGCAAATACTTATATGCTTGCATTATGGTTACTTCCATATGTCTAGCAATACTCATTAACATCCTTTGTCATCATAATTTCGAGCATTTCATTCGATTTGTTTGTGAATGTTGGCGATCATCAATCCTATTTAAAATTCTTCCCTTGGTTCAGACGTCACTTCGGACATGAGCTGGTTCTTGGCAATTCAAACCTTGATTGATTATCGATCTATGTCTATTCAACTTACTTGTCTTTGATCAGAGCCTCTGCTTCTGATCCCCCGATTTGGAAATCATAATTCCTTCGCATTTGAGCTTTGAATTAGTCAGTTGTTTCTATAATCTAAACTCCTTGCATTCTTTCTTCTTCTGGTTGAGTACCGTTGCTCGCATCAGATCCCTCGTGGACCACCAGATCCTTTGTTGGGTTCTATCCGACATCATCCTTCATATACAGTAACCTTGTGAGCTTTTCCTTGGATACATAATGCCTTTAGTAAATTGTATCTTCTGCTTCCTCAATCATGCTCTACTCCGAGCTTGAGTTATTTACTCATGAAGTTTGACCCTACAACTTCGTCGAAGACGAGAAGTAAATGGAAAGTTATGCATTGATGAAGTGAGAGTCGACCTTGAACCTTTGTGTTCATGCCCATGGACCCAATGTGGAACTTATCATGGAAGCTTCTTGTTATAATAATAATCCCCTTGTGATAAGTTCATCTTGTATCTATGTTTGGTCCTTTGCAACCGTGGTTCCGACCATATTGTTCTTCTTCGATCCCATTTATCAAACAAGTTAGAGTACTTGTCCGCTTCAGCTCATTTCACCTGTCCAACCTCTATCATGTTCTACCTTTGAGTATTACCCTCTGATATCTCGAGAATATCACGAAACTACATAACTTCTTATGAGTTCTCCATGAACTATTAATTCTCGCCGATTCCAAGTTCCCACGGGTTCTGAGTTGTTAGACACTCGAGAACGCCGATAACTGATTTAATGTCTACACTTTCCTTTACATTGTTTTGTTTAACCTTTCTTGCAACGTAACATATCTGAGCAGTGGTAATTCCCTGCTTATGTAAACCCCTCGGTGCACAAACTCCATCAGTAAGACCTTGATACTATTGTTGATGACTTTTCGGTAGCCACCGATGGACGAGAACTTTGCCTATTGGTCTGCCTCGTCTTAACGAGTAGGGAAATGGTTCTCTTCGTCCCTCGCCCTTGGTACCAATGTTGTTGCCAACATAATTGACAGACTATCCTCTGACCGCCTTTGCTATCATGACCGTGCAAAATGTTAGCACCCTTCCTGCTTTTAACCCACATGGTGGGCCCATAACCCACAGTTCCACAGGATCGAAACCTAACTCTCCTATACATCCCTGTTTTCCAAAATTGTTCCTCGCGCTTGGCTTCGTATGTAAATCACGAGCCACCGACCTAGTGATCTATTTTGGTATCAGACGCAATACGGATTCCCATTGCTCCGTACCCCTTTTCACCCTTTGTTTCAGGCAACGAACGGGTGCCTACCTACTTGAAACTTCTTATTGTCCCTTCTTACCTTGCTCTTGATGACTTTCTTGAATTTCCACTCAAGAGATGCCTCTATGCCATGTTCACTGAGATAGCCCCGAAGTACCTATCTTGTGTTGAGCTTCGTCCTTCCCGAGTCTTCCCCCCTTACTCCACCCCTTGAATCTCGGGACGAGATTTTTTGTAGTGGAGGAGAATTGTGACGCTCGGATATTTAAGCTACAATAACCTTCTGCTAATGATGCCACGTCACCAAGATTACTGTTGTTAAACTCGCGTTGGTTCGAATCCGGTCCAAATTCAAATTTAAAATAAAGTCAAAAATAAAAGTTTTCAAATGTCAAAACTAGAATGTGCAAATTGTGGAAAATAATTCATAAATATCATTGGTGAAGAAACCAAATTCTTATAAAATGTTTAAGTGCTCAAAAATAAATAAAACAATGGCTTAAACAATTATATAAATGCCTTTTATAAATTCTTAGATGTTAAACTACTTTATTTGAGTACCAAACTTTTTATGGTAAAGGTAGAAATAGCAATACTAATTTAGAAACTACTTTTGTATTTTAACTAAACTAAAATATTGTGGGAATTAATTAAAACAGTAAAGGAATACAAATACAAATAAAAGTAAAAGTAAAAACAAAAGAAACACCCCCGGGCCAAATGGCCCGGCTGGCCTCACTCGCCGAGCCAGGCCGGCCCACCTCGCCCTGGCTCCCTCGCTCCCCTGTTCACGAGAGGGCGTGCCCGCACCGATGCCCGCCACGGCACCGGCCATCGCCGTGGCGGCCATCTACCGTCTCCCCGGGGCTATAAGGCGGCCCCGACGCCCCTCTCCCTGCTGAACCCTAGCCACTTCCCCCTTCCCCCTCGTGCCGTTTTTCTTCCTCCACGCGACAAGCCGAAGCTCCGGCGCCATGGCCGTCGCCAACCTCGCGCCCATCGTCATCCCCGCCACCTAGGACTGCACCAGGGGCTGCGATGACCTCGTCCACGTCAACTGCAAGCTCAGTTCGAGATCATCGCCCCTCTGTGGATTGGATCGACCTCGTCTTCTTCCACGGGCGCCGCCGACGATCTTCTTCGGTCCCATCTGATCTGCTGCTACTAAGCCACTGCCGGGTCCCCGTGTGCCTCCCTGGTGAGCACACGCATCTCCTTCCTCTCCCCCTGGCCTCTTCGACGCCGTAGGCCTTCCCCCGCGCCTTTGTAGCCACTCCGTCGAGCCCGAGCAGTGCCACCATTCCCTGCACGCTCCCCCGCCTCTGCTCACGCATGCGCCCGCTCATTCCTCGCTGCTCCTACTGATACTCGCACCTCCGCCCGCGCGTGCCCGAGCAGACCCACGTGCGCCTTCTTTCTTCCCATGGTCGTCACGCCCGGACCATACCCTGCTCTCCTCGGCCACAGCCGCCGGCGTCCACCACCGCACGCCCACCCGCGCACTGCCGCGCCCACCTCACGCCGCGTTTGCGCTCCTGCGCGCCTCTGGGCCCCTCCCCACGCCTCCACGCACGCCCGTGTGCTCACCGCCATGGCCAACCGCGGCCGCCCCCTACTAGCGCTGCTCGCGCGTTGCTTCACCGTTGCCTCTTGCTGGCTACTGTTGCCCGCCTTCGCCGACCGCTCGCCTCACCTGCACCTGCCGCCGAGCCCGCCACCACCGCTGCTGCCCCTCGCCGCCCACTCCAGCCACTGTGGCCCCTCCCACCTCTGGCAGCCGCTAACCGGGCGACGCGATGGCCCCCCTGCTCGCTTGCAGCCCGCTGTGCCCGCTCGCTGCCGTGGCCTGCCTCGCCCCAGCCTTCCTCTCCTCGCTGCGCCGCGTCGCCCTCCCGCGCCACCGCGCTGCCTCCTCCCCGTGCGCGCTCCGCTGTGTCCCGTCCCGCCGCTGCCCCCCCCCCCCCCCCCCCCCTCCCTGGCGAGCCACCCTGGCGCTCGCCGCCGCCGGACGGGGCTACCGGCTTCGCCCGCCGTGGCCCGCGCGCCCCGCTCCCTTGTCGGTCGGTGGCCTCTCCCCCGCTGGCCTCGTCGAGGCCACGGCCTCGCCCGGGCGCCCGCCCGCCCGTTAACTCGCCCGACCCACTGGCCTTCTGCCACTCGCATACGGGCCCCACCAACCCCCTTTTCTTACAAAAAATTGTAATAAATAAATACAACTAATTAGTTAATTAATTAACTTTATTAAAATGGTTTATTAAACTAACTAATTGGTTGGCCTAATTAATCTAGTAATTAGTTAGGTGAGTCAATGACATGGGGCCCTACCCTTGTTGACTAGTCAAACGTTGACTAGTCAACTGAGACCCCCTGGCCCACCTGTCAGCCACTGGGTGCACTTTTGTGTACCCTGTGCTAGGTGCCCCTAGTATTTTAACAATTATTTTCGAATTAAAATTTATTCTAAAAATTGTTTAAAATCTTTGAAAAATCATAGAAATTAATCCGTATCTCGGATGAAAAAGTTTTATACATGAAACTTGCTCAGAACGACGAGACAAATCCGAATACGCAGTCCATTCGTTTGCCACACGTCCCTAGCATAGCAAACATCGAACCTTTCCCCTTCGGTTCGTCTGTCCGAAAATGCCTTGATACGTCTCCAACGTATCTATAATTTTTTATTGTTCCTTTCTATTATATTATCTGTTTTGGATGTTAATGGACTTATTTATACACTTTTATATTATTTTTTGGACTAACCTACTAATCCAAGGCCCAGTGCAAATTGTTGTTGTTTTGCCTATTTCAGTGTTTCGCAGAAAAGGAATATCAAACGGAATCCAAACGGAATGAAACCTTCGGGAGAGTTATTTTTGGAACAAACATGATCTAGAGGACTTGGAGCAGACGTCAAAAAAGAAACGAGGTGGCCACGAGGCAGGAGGGCACGCCCCATCCTCGTGGGCCCCTCACAGCTCCACCGACCTACTTCTTCCTCCTATATATATCCATATACACCGAAAACATCCAGGAGCACCATGAAACCCTATTTCCACTGCCGCAACCTTCTGTACCAATGAGATCCCATCTTGGGGCCTTTTTCAGAGCTCCGCCGGAGGGGGAATCGATCACGGAGGGCTTCTACATCAACACCATAGCCTCTCCGATGATGTGTGAGTAGTTTACCACAGACCTTCGGGTCCATAGTTATTAGCTACATGGCTTCTTCTCTCTCTTTGGATCTCAATACAATGTTCTCCTCGATCTTCTTGGAGATCTATTCGATGTAACTCTTTTTGCGGTGTGTTTGTCGAGATCCGATGAATTGTGGGTTTACGATCAAGTTTATCTATGAACAATATTTGAGTCTTCTCTGAGAGCCTTTATGTATGATTGGTTATCTTTGCAAGTCTCTTTGAATTATCAGTTTGGTTTGGCCTACTAGATTGATCTTTCTTGCAATGGGAGAAGTGCTTAGCTTTGGGTTCAATCTTACGGTATCCTTTCCCAGTGACAGCAGGGGAAGCGAGGCACGTATTGTATTGTTGCCATCGAGGATAAAAAGATGGGGTTTATATCATATTGCTTGAGTTTATCCCTCTACATCATGTCATCTTGCCTAATGTGTTACTCTATTCTTATGAACTTAATACTCTAGATGCATGCTGGATAGCGGTCGATGTGTGGAGTAATAGTAGTAGATGCAGAATCGTTTCGGTCTACTTGTCGCGGACGTGATGCCTATATACATGATCATGCCTTGATATTCTCATAATTATGCACTTTTCTATCAATTGCTCGACAATAATTTGTTCACCCACCTTAATACTTATGCTATCTTGAGAGAAGCCACTAGTGAAACCTATGGCCCCCGGGTCTATCAATTGCTCGACAATAATTTGTTCACCCACCTTAATGAGTCGACCGGTTCATGATGACTTGCAAATAGCAAATCAGTCGGATAAAGAAAAATACCTTCAAGCATAAGGAACAACTTCTTGGCGAGCGCCCCCAGATAAGCCTGATACATCTCCAACGTATCTATAATTTTTGATTGCTCCACGCAATATTATCTACTGTTTTGGACATTATAGGGCTTTATTATCCACTTTTATATTATTTTTGGGACTAACCTATTAACCGGAGGCCCAGCCCAGAATTGTTGTTTTTTGTCTATTTTAGGGTTTCGAAGAAAAGGAATATCAAACGGAGTCCAAACGGAATGAAACCTTCGGGAACATGATTTTCTCACCGAACATGATCCAGGAGACTTGGACCCAACGTCAAGAAACAAAGGAGGAGGCCACGAGGTAGGGGGGCACGCCTACCGCCCCCAGGTGCGCCCTCCACCCTTGTGGGCCCCCTGTTGCTCCACCGACATACTCCTTCCTCCTATATATACCTACGTACCCCCAAACGATCAGATACGAAGCGAAAACCCTAATTCCACCGTCGTAACTTCCTGTATCCATGAGATCCCATCTTGGGGCCTGTTCCGGAGCTCCGCCGAAGGGGGTATCCATCACAGAGGGCTTCTACATCAACACCATAGCCTCTCCGATGAAGTGTGAGTAGTTTACCTCAGACCTTCGGGTCCATAGTTATTAGCTAAATGACTTCTTCTCTCTTTTTGGATCTCAATACAATGTTCTCCCCCTCTCTTGTGGAGATCTATTCGATGTAATCTTCTTTTTGCGGTCTGTTTGTTGAGACCGATGAATTGTGGGTTTATGATCAAGTCTATCTATGAACAATATTTGAATCTTCTCTGAATTCTTTTATGTATGATTGGTTATCTTTGCAAGTCTCTTCGAATTATCAGTTTGGTTTGGCCTACTAGATTGATCTTTCTTGCAATGGGAGAAGTGCTTAGCTTTGGGTTCAATCTTGTTGTGTCCTTTCCAAGTGACAGTACGGGCAGCAAAGCACGTATTGTATTGTTGCCATCGAGGATAAAAAGATGGGGTTTATATCATATTGCTTGAGTTTATCCCTCTACATCATGTCATCTTGCCTAATGTGTTACTCTATTCTTATGAACTTAATACTCTAGATGCATGCTGGATAGCGGTCGATGTGTGGAGTAATAGTAGTAGATGCAGAATCGTTTCGGTCTACTTGTCGCGGACGTGATGCCTATGTACATGATCATGCCTTGATATTCTCATAATTATGCACTTTTCTATCAATTGCTCGACAATAATTTGTTCACCCACCTTAATACTTATGCTATCTTGAGAGAAGCCACTAGTGAAACCTATGGCCCCCGGGTCTATCTTTTATCATATAATTTTCCCATATACTTTATTTTGCAATCTTTACTTTCAATCTATATCATAAAAATACCAAAAAAATATCTTATTATTATTATCATCTCTATCAGATCTTACTCTCGTAAGTGACCGTGAAGGGATTGACAACCCCTTTATCGCGTTGATTGCGAGGTTCTTATTTGTTTGTGTAGGTACGAGGGACTTGCGTGTAATCTCCTACTGGATTGATACCTTGGTTCTAAAAAAACCGAGGGAAATACTTATGCTACTTTGCTGCGTCACCCTTTCCACTTCAAGGGAAAACCGACGCAGTGCTCAAGAGGTAGCAAGAAGGATTTCTGGCGCCGTTGCCGGGGAGATCTACTCACAAGTCAAGACATACCAAGTACCCATCACAAATTTTTATCCCTCGCATTACATTATTTGCCATTTGCCTCTCATTTTCCTCTCCCCCACTTCACCCTTGCCGTTTTATTCGCCCTTTTTTTCCGCTCGCCTCTTTTTCATTCGCCTCTTTTTGTTTGCCTCTTGCTTGCTTGTGTGTTGGATTGTTTGTCACGATGGTTCAAGATAATACTAAATTGTGTGATTTTGCCAATACCAACAATAATGATTTTATTAGCACCCCGATTGCTCCTCTTACCGATGCTGAATCTTGTGAAATTGACACTGCTTTGTTGAATCTTGTCATGAAAGATCAGTTTTGTTAGATCTTCCTAGTGCAGATGCCGCTACCCATCTAGACAACTTTGTTGATTTGTGTGATATGAAAAAGAAGAAAGATGTGGATAATGATATAGTTAAATTGAAGCTATTTCTGTTTTCGCTTAGAAATCATTCTAAAACTTGGTTTTTGTCTTTGCCTAAAAATACTATTGATTCTTGGAACAAGTGCAAAGATGCTTTTATCTCTAAGTATTTTCCTCCCGCGAAGATCATCTCTCTTAGAAACGATATTATGAACTTTAAGCAACTAGATCATGAGCATGTTGCACAATCTTGGGAGAGGATGAAATTAATGATTTGTAATTGCCCTACACATGGTTTGAATTTATGGATGATCATACAAATTTTTATGCTGGATTGAATTTTGCTTCTAGAAATCTTTTAGATTCGGCCGTGGGAGGCACTTTTATGGAAATCACTTTAGGATAAGCTACCAAACTCCTAAATAATATTATGGTTAATTATTCTCAATGGCACACCAAAAGATCTATTAGTAAAAAAGTTCATGCTATGGAAGAAATTAATGTTTGTAGTGGAAAGATGGATGAACTTATGAAATTGTTTGCTAATAAGAGTGTTTCTTCTGATCCTAATGATATGCCTTTGTCTACCTTGATTGAGAATAATAATGAATCTATGGATGTGAATTTTGTTGGTAGGAACAATTTTGGTAACAACGCGTATAGAGGAAACTTTAATCCTAGGCTGTATCCTAGTAATTCCTCTAATAATTATGGTATTTCCTACAAGAATTCTTATGGAAATTATAATAAGATGCCCTCTGATTTTGAATGTAGTATTAAAGAATTTATTAGTTCGCAAAAGAGTTTCAATGCTTTGATTGAAGAAAAATTGTCTAAGATTGATGAGTTGGCTATGAACGTGGATAGAATTTCTCTTGATGTTGATTCTTTGAAACTTAGATCTATTCCACCTAAGCATGATATCAATGAGTCTCTAAAAGCCATGATAGTTTCCATTGATGAGTGCAAAGAAAGAACCGCTAGGATGCGTGCTAAAAAAGATTGCTTCATAAAAGTGTGTTATTCTAGTTTTGATGATAATAAGGATGAAGATCTAAAAGTGATTGATGTGTCTCCTATTAAATCTTTGTTTTGAAATATGAATCTTGATAATGATGGGACTGGAGATGAGTCAACTTTAGTTAAAAGGCGTCCCAATGATTCAGAGTTTTTAGATCTTGATGCAAAAATTGGTAAAAGTGGGATTGGAGAGGTCAAAACTTTACATAGCAATGAACCCACTATTTTGGATTTCAAGGAATTTAATTATGATAATTGCTCTTTGATAGATTGTATTTCCTTGTTTCAATCCGTGCTAAATTCTTCGCATGCTTATAGTCAAAATAAAGCTTTTACCAAACATACCGTTGATGCTTTAATGCAATCTTATGAAGAAAAGCTTGAATTAGAAGTTTCTATCCCTAGAAAACTTCATGATGAGTGGGAACCTACTACTAAAATTAAAATTAAAGATCATGAATGCTATGCTTTATGTGATTTGGGTGCTAGCGTTTCCACGATTCCAAAAACTTTGTGTGATGTGTTAGGTTTTCGTGAATTTGATGATTGTTCTTTAAATCTGCATCTTGCGGATTCCACTATTAATAAACCTATGGGAAGTATTAATGATGTTCTTATTGTTGCAAATAGGAATTATGTGCCCGTAGATTTCATTTTTCTTCATATTGATTGCAATCCTTCATGTCCCATTATTCTTGGTAGACCTTTCCTATGAAAGAAGGGAATATTGGATTACAATTTCCGTTAAGGAAAGGCATGGAAAACTTTCCTAAAAATAAAATTAAATTACCTTATGAGTCTATTATGAGAGCCACTTATGGATTGCATACCAAAGATGGCAATACCTAGATCTATTCTTGTTTTTATGCCTAGCTAGGGGCGTTAAACAATAGCACTTGTTGGGAGGCAACCCAATTTTATTTTTGTTTCTTGCTTTTTGGTTCTATTTAGTAATAAATAATTCATCTAGCCTCTATTTATATGTGTTTTTATGATTTTAATTAATGTTTTTTCCAAGTAGAACCTTTGGGAAGACTTGGGGGAAGTTTTAGCAATCTTGCTGTAAAAAAACAGAAACTTTAGCGCTCACGAGATTTGCTGCCATTTTTTACTGAAGAGTGCGATTAGGTTGATTCTTATTGCAGATGATTAATAGAAAAATTCCTCATGTCCAAAAATTTAGTTAAGAATTTTTGGGGTTACAGAAGTATTCGAAACCTACAGATTACTAAAGGATGTTCTGTTTTTGATAGATTCTGTTTTTGTGTGTTGTTTGCTTATTTTGATGAATCTATGGCTAGTATCGGAGTGTATGAACCATGGAGAAGTTGGAATACAGTAGGTTTAACACCAATATAAATAAATAATGAGTTCATTACAGTACCTTAAGTGGTGATTTGTTTTCTTATACTAACGGAGCTCATGAGATTTTCTATTGAGATTTGTGTTGTGAAGTTTTCAAGTTTTGGGTAAAGATTTGATGGATTTTGGAATAAGGAGTGGCAAGAGACTAAGCTTAGGGATGCACAAGGCACCCAAGGTAAAATTCAAGGACAACCAAAAGCCTAAGCTTGGGGATGCCCCGAAAGGCATCCCCTCTTTCGTCTTCTTCCATCGGTAACTTTACTTGCCGCTATATTTTTATTCACCACGTGATATGTGTTTTGCTTGGAGCGTCTTGTATGATTTGAGTCTTTGATTTTTAGTTTACCCCAATCATCCTTGCTGTACACACCTTTTGGGAGATACACACATGAATTGGAATTTATTAGAATATTCTATGTGCTTCACTTATATCTTTTGAGCTGGATAATTTTGCTCTAGTGCTTCACTTATATTTTTTGAGCATGGTGGTGGTTTTATTTTATAGAAATTATTGATCTCTCATGCTTCACTTATATTATTTTGAGAGTCCTTTAGAACAACATGGTAATTTGCTTTGGTTATAAAATTAGTCCTAATATGATAGGCATCCAGGATGGGTATAATAAAAACTATCATAAAAGTGCATTGAATACTATGAGAAGTTTGATACTTGATGACTGTTTTGAGATATAGAGATGGTGATATTAGAGTCATGCTAGTTTATTAGTTGTGAATTTGATAAATACTTGTGTTAAAGTTTGTGATTCCCGTAGCATGCACGTGTGGTGAACCGTTATGTGATGAAGTCGGAGCATGATTTATTTATTGATTGTCTTCCTTATGAGTGGCGGTCAGGGACGAGCGATGGTCTTTTCCTACCAATATATCCCCCTAGGAGCATGCGTGTAGTGCTTTGTTTCGATAACCAATAGATTTTTGCAATAAGTATATGAGTTCTTTATGACTAATGTTGAGTCCATGGATTATACGCACTCTCACCCTTCCACCATTGCTAGCCTCTCTAGTATCGTGCAACTTTCGCCGATATCATAAACCCACCATATACTTCCCTCAAAATATCCACCATACCTACCTATTATGGCATTTCCATAGCCGTTCTGAGATATATTGCCATGCAACTTACCACCATTCCATTTATTATGACACGCTTCATCATTGTCATATTGCTTTGCATGGTCATGTAGTTGACATCGTATTTGTGGCAAAGCCACGTTCATAATTATTTCATACATGTCACTCTTGATTCATTGCACATCCCGGTACTCCCGCCGGAGGCATTCACATAGAGTCATATTTTGTTTTAGTATCGAGTTGTAATTTTTGAGTTATAAGTAAATAAAAGTGTGATGATCATCATTATTAGAGCATTGTCCCAGGTGAGGAAAGGATGATGGAGACTATGATTCCCCCACAAGTCGCGATGAGACTCCAGACGAAAAAAGAAAAGGAAAAAAGAGGCCATTAAAAAAAGGAGAAAAGGCCTAAATAAAAAAATGAGAGAAAAAGAGAGAAGGTACAATGTTACTATCCTTTTACCATACTTGTGCTTCCAAGTAGCACCATGATCTTCATGATAAGAGAGTCTCCTATGTTGTCACTTTCATATACTAGTGGGAATTTTACATTATAGAACTTGGCTTGTATATTCCAATGATGAGCTTCCTCAAAATGCCCGAGGTCTTCGTGAGCAAGCAAGTTGGATGCACACCCACTTAGTTTCTTTTGTTGAGCTTTCATACACTTATAGCTCCAGTGCATCCGTTGCATGGCAATCCCTACTCACTCACATTGATATCTATTGTCGGGCATCTCCATAGCCTTTTGATACGCCTAGTTGATGTGAGACTATCTTTTTTGTCTTCTCCACAACCACCACTCTATTCCACATATAGTGTTATGTTCATGGCTCACGCTCATATATCGCGTGAAGATTGAAAAAGTTTGAGAACGTCAAAAGCATGAAACAATTGCTTGGCTTGTCATCGGGGTTGTGCATGATTTAAATACTTTGTGTGATGAAGATAGAGCATAGCCAGACTATATGATTTTGTAGGGATAACTTTCTTTGGCCATGTTATTTTGAGAAGACATGATTGCTTTGTTAGTATGCTTGAAGTATTATTATTTTTATGTCAATATTAAAACTTTTTCTTGAATCTTTCGGAGCTAAACATTCATGCCACAATAAAGAAAAATTACATTGAGAATTATGCTAGGTAGCATTCCATATCAAAAATTCTGTTTTTATCATTTACCTACTCGAGGACGAGCATGAATTAAGCTTGGGGATGTTTGATACGTCTCCAACGTATCTATAATTTTTGATTATTCCATGCTATTATATTATCTGTTTTGGATGTTAATGGGCTTATTTATACACTTTTATATTATTTTTGGGACTAACCTACTAACCCAAGGCCCAGTGCAAATTGATGTTTTTTTCCCATTTCAGTGTTTCGTAGAAAAGGAATATCAAACAGAATCCAAATGGAATGAAACCTTTGGGAGAGTTATTTTTGGAACAAACATGATCCAGGTGACTTGGAGCAGACGTCAAGAAAGAAACGAGGTGGCCACGAGGCAGGAGGGCGCGCCCCCCACCCTCATGGGCCCCTCGCAGCTCCACCGACCTACTTCTTCCTCCTATATATACCCATATACCCCGAAAACATCCAGGAGCACCACGAAACCCTATTTCCACTGCCGCAACCTTCTGTACCCGTGAGATCCCATCTTGGGGCCTTTTCTGGAGCTCCGCCGGAGGGGGAATCAATCACGGAGGGCTTCTACATCAACACCATAGCCTCTCCAATGATGTGTGAGTAGTTTACCACAGACCTTTGGGTCCATAGTTATTAGCTATATGGCTTCTTCTCTCTCTTTGGATCTCAATACAATGTTCTCCTCGATCTTCTTGGAGATCTATTTGATGTAACTCTTTTTGCGGTGTGTTTGTCGAGATCCGATGAATTGTGGATTTATGATCAAGTTTATCTATGAACAATATTTGATTCTTCTCTGATATCTTTTATGTATGATTGGTTATCTTTGCAAGTCTCTTCGAATTATCAGTTTGGTTTGGCCTACTAGATTGATCTTTCTTGCAATGGGAGAAGTGCTTAGCTTTGGGTTCAATCTTGCGGTGTCCTTTCCCAGTGACAGCAGGGGCAGCAAGGCACATATTGTATTATTGCCATCGAGGATAAAAAGATGGAGTTTATATCACATTGCTTGAGTTTGTCCCTCTACATCATGTCATCTTGTCTAATGCGTTACTCTATTCTTATGAACTTAATACTCTAGATGCATGCTGGATAGCGGTCGATGTGTGGAGTAATAGTAGTAGATGCAGAATCGTTTCGGTCTAATTGTCGCGGGCGTGATGCCTATATACATGATCATGCCTAGATATTCTCATAATCATGCACTTTTCTATCAATTGCTCGACAGTAATTTGTTCACCCACCGTAATACTTATGCTATCTTGACAGAAGCCACTAGTGAAACCTATGGCCCCCGGGTCTATCTTTTATCATGTAAGTTTCCCATCTACTTTATTTTGCAATCTTTACTTTCAATCTATATCATAAAAATACCAAAAAATATCTTATTATTATTATCTACTCCAAGCTGAGCATGCTTAACTTTGGAGTTCTGTTTGAATGGGCTCCCGGAAAAGAGGAATTCCTTATTGATATGAGTAGTCTATCATCTCTAATAAACCTATGGCCCCCGGGTCTATCTTTTATCATATAAGTTTCCCATCTACTTTATTTTGCAATCTTTACTTTCAATCTATATCATAAAAATACCAAAAAAATATCTTATTATTATTATCTACTCCAAGCTGAGCACGCTTAACTTTGGAGTTCTGTTTGAATGGGCTCCCGGAAAAGAGGAATTCCTTATTGATATGAGTAGTCTATCATCTCTAATAAGCCAGGCTATCACATACACCCCACTCAGAGGAACCGACGTCCTCATTGGTCCACAGGAACGTTCCCTCTTGGCACATACGTTTGTGCATCCAGTCCGGTACATGTGCCATGCCGTGTGCCATGACGGGTCACAAACGTCATGAACAACATGACCGCGCACCTGTCCGCAACCATCCGTGTAACCGCGAGGGTCGGCTCTGATACCAACTTGTAACGCTCCGGACACACCCGTCGGTGGTCGTTACTCCTGGCGGGATCTAGACTGGCCCCACAGATCAATACTAGTCTTTTCTGCGCACTTTGTCCTCACTCGTGCGCACCCGGGAGCAACTTCCCGGTCGGTCACCCATCCTGACACTACTCCAAGCTGAGCACGCTTAACTTTGGAGTTCTGTTCGAATGGGCTCCCGGAAAAGAGGAATTCCTTATTGGTATGAGTAGTCTATCATCCCTAATAAGCCAGGCTATCACATATTATCTCTATCATATCTCACTCTCGTAAGTGACCGTGAAGGGATTGACAACCCCTTTATCGTGTTGGTTGTGAGATTCTTATTTGTTTGTGTAGGTACGAGGGACTTGCGTGTAGTCTCCTACTGGATTGATACCTTGGTTCTCAAAAACTGAGGGAAATACTTATGCTACTTTGCTGCATCACCCTTTCCTCTTCAAGGGAAAACCAACGCAGTGCTCAAGAGGTAGCATGCCTAACCACAGGAAAACTTTCCCGGGTGTTATCCCCTTCGCTGGTATCGTGTATGACCGCGTTAAAACACCCCTAGCCCCGCGTGTTACCCCATCATGCATCTGTGTTGCACTTGTTTGCATTATATTTACTGTTTCTTCCCCCTCTTCTCTCCGGTAGACCCCGAGATCGCTGTTGATGCCACTTTGATCGACTACGTCGATGACGACCCTTCTTCCCTTTCAGCGGAGCTTCCAGGCAAGCCCCCCTTTGATCATCCCGATATCGCGCATTCCATTCTCTCATGCTTGCATCAGATTTTGCTACTGTAATTGATTTCTTCTATTCTGCTGCATAGCCTGCTTTTGTACATGTTGTTGTACCTTACCTGCTTGTCCTAAATTGCTCAGTATAGGTTGGTTAGTGATCCATCAGTGACCCCCACCTTGTCCTTGTTGCCTCTGCTTCATCGTCGATGACTTAATCAACTACCAGAGCCCGACACCTCACATCACATCACACCCCCTTTGTTGCTCGACTCTGCAGAGCTACTATCGAGTGCCGAGGGTGATCCCTCGTAACGCACTCCTGGTGATGACTCTATAGTGTAGCTATTTGATCATGGTCATCGAGGGTGATTCCTCCTTTACCACTCCTGATACGACTCTGTCGTGCAACCCCTCAAGTGTGAAGCTCGAGGGTGGTTCCTCTTACGTTCACCTTGACGATTACATTGAGTGGAATCCACTGAGGGTGATTCCTCAAGTTTTCCCCTTGATGTTTGGACACACGGTTACCTTGACTTTACTTGAGACCTTTGTGAAAGTCGGGCGGGCCCGGAGAGCACCCGCAAGATAATTAGGTGGCACGGCCGGGCATTCTGGGCCCTTGCCGTAAGTCCACGAGACGGGGCGACGGGGTCACATTGATCGTGAGTCTCTGCTCGTCTCCACAAGCTAATAATACACTATGGTTTGGGTATTTGTTCTGAGTTGGCCTTTGGCCTTTACGCACTAACCACCACGCGAGAATAGTTATGGGCCTCGACAACGTAGTATCAGCCGAAGCTTTGTCAGACATCTAGTTCAGCCTTGCAGCACGACTGGGCCGGCACCCCGGAGGTGGTGCCTTGGTCCTCCCTGCAGGCAACGACCCAGAGTGCAATGGGCGATGGGACCAGACCCCGAAGTGCTTAGGATGTAGACCGACGGGGACCTCTCTGCTGAGCCTAGGTAGGGCTACGACGTGTTGATCTTCCGAGGTCATGCATTGACCCGGAAAAGTGTGTCTGGCTAGAGTAATCAAGCGTGTTGGAAAACGTGGTGCACCCCTGCAGGGAAGATTATCTATTAATATCCGTGTCCATAGTAACGAACATTCAGACTTATATCCTGATCTAATACAACTAGAAATGGATACTTGAGATATGTTGGCTCTGAGATTGCTTTCTCGCAAGGAGTCGAGGAAGGATCTCTGGGCGTTAATGCTACAACATGTTTGTTAAATATAAACTGCTTTTCTTTACTTTTCTACATGCTGCAAGATGCTTGGAGTTGCTTGAAGATGCTAGTCTTGGATAGGCTAGGCCTTCCCCTCTATTCTGGCATTCTGCAGTTCAGTCCACAGATACAACCCTTCCATTTGATACCAATGCATACTTAGTATAGATCTGATACTTGCGAGTACTTTGGATGAGTACTCACGGTTGCCTTGCTCCCCCTTTCCCCCCTTCTTTCTTCTTTCCGGTTGTTGCAACTAGTTGGTGGATGCCAGGAGCAAGATGCCACCCCAGCCGACTACTACTAGTACTACTACTACTACTACCCGGAGGGTCCCTACTACGTGGAGACCGCCGCCGACCAGGAGTAGTTAGGAGGTCCTAGGCAGGAGGCCTTTCCTCTTTGATCGTTGTTGTTTTGTGCTTGCCTTCTTAAGGCGGTCTTGTTTAACTTATGTCTATACTTAGATATTGTTGCTTCTGCTAACTCTTGTGTATCGAGCTATGTATTCGAGCCCTCGAGGCCCCTGGCTTGTAATATAAAGCTTGTATTATTTCAATTTGTGTCTAGAGTTGTGTTGTGATATCTTCCCGTGAGTCCCTGATCTTGATCGTACACATTTGTGTGTGTGATTAGTGTACGATTGAATCGGGGGCGTCTCAAGAGGCTATGTTAGTTTTGATTCAACTACATGCATGAACATGTGACAAGTCAAGCCACTCGAACATTCAGAGGAGGATACCATATCATCATACTACATCAAAATCATTTTAACGTAATGTAGACATCCAAGATAAATCATTATCCACTCCTAGCTACTTAAGCATGGAATGAGAAACTATAATCTCTAATGGTCATTGCAAACATGTTTGATCATAATAGGCTGAATCATGGATACTAGGTTAAACATATTTACAAAAACAGAACAAGTTCAGTTCATACTCGTTTCTCTCTGCCATAGCCGGTTCATCAAATATCGTCATTATTGCCTTTCACTTGCACGACCGAATGATATGAAAATGATAATAGTGCAAGAGTGCCGTGGACTAAGCTGGAATCTACAAACATTTTATTCAAAAGGATAAGACAAGGTAATATAGGCTCTTTGTTAGATCAACAATAATGCATATGAGAGCTACTCAACATTTTCATTGTGGTCTTCTTCTCAGTATGACTCAATAAAAAGAAAAGGAATTCAGGCAAACACACTGAAATATTTTTGGAGTTTTTAGTTTTTTTCTTCTGAACGAAAGCAATTAAAAAAGGAAAAAACGAAAACGATAAAAACTATTTACACGGGAGAGCTCCCAACAAGAAAAAGAAGAATAAGGAAATCTTTTTGGGTTTTCTTTTCAATTCTACAACTAACTAAGCTAGAAAGAAGAGCTGAAAAGAAGCATGAAATATTTTTGTATTTTCCCAAAGTTTTTCAAACACACGAGAAGAAAATGGTAAAATAAATCTAGCATGGATAATACAATGAAAAAGTGTGGACACCGACAACTGGAATGAGATGCGTGAACAATGAATGTAATGTCGGTGGAAATACGTACTCCCCCAAGCTTAGTCTTTTGGCCTAGCTTGTTAATCACCATCAGTAGCCTGCGTAGTAGTCAGAGTGATAGCTCACGGAGGCTCTAGGTGCAGCCACCTCAGCCCGGCGAGCAGCGACAACCTCTGCGTTATGCGCTCGGGCCTCGCTCTCAAGAACATAAATATCTTCCCTTGCCGTGAACATCAAAAAGAGCAGGTGCAGGCAAAAAGGTGTCCACAACGGACTTTTTATTAAACAACAGGTTATATGTATAATTATGGGCTTCACCACTAAGGAACTTATTGCGTTTTATGGCGTCAAAGTCTAAGTTCTGCGTGGGTAGGATAGGGTCATAAGGCCAAGGGGAAACACCCAGCTCCCTGTTGGGGAACGTAGCATGCAATTTCAAAAAAATTCCTACGCTCGCGCAAGATCTATCTAGGAGATGCATAGCAATGAGGGGGAGAGTGTGTCCATGTACTCTCGTAGACCGAAAGCGGAAGCGTTTGACAACGCAGTTGATGTAGTCGAACTTCTTCTCGTTCCAACCGATCAAGTACCGAATGCACGGCACCTCCGAGTTCTGCACACGTTCAGCTCGATGACGTCCCTTGAACTCTTGATCCAGTAAAGTGTCAAGGTAGGGTTCCGTCAGCATGATGGCGTGGTGACGGTGATGATGAAGTGATCCACGCAGGGCTTCGCCTAAGCACTATATACGTGAATATGACAGGAGGCGTAAACTGTGGAGGGGGGCGCCGCACACGGCTAACAATGTTTGTTGTGTGTTCTAGGCACCCCTCCCCATATATATATAGGTGGGAGGGGGAGACTGACAGCCATGGGGCACCCCAAATAGGAGGAATCCTATTTGGGGGCCTTCTCCAATTCGGCCCCCCTTTCCTTTTCTCCGGAGGAGGGAAGGAAAGAGGGGAGAGGGAAAGGAAGGGGGAATCCTATTCCTTCTATTTCCTTTCCTCCTCCACTTTTATTTCTCCACTTAGGCCGGCTCATATGGGGGCGCATCATCCCACTAGGGGCTGTTCTGTCCCGCCCTAGGCCCAATAAGGCCCATATCTTTGCCGGGGGGTGCCCGGAACCCTTTCCGGTGACCCAATATGTACCCGGTACCCCTGTAATACTTCCTGTGTCCAAGTACTATCGTCCTATGTATGAATCTTTACCTCTCGACCATTTCGGGACTCCTCGTCATGTCTGTGATCTCATCCGGGACTCCAAACAATATTCGGTCACCAAATCAATATTCGGTCACCAAATCACATAACTCATATAATACAAATCGTCATCGAACATTAAACGTGCGGACCCTATGGGTTCGAGAACTATGTAGACATGACCGAGACACCTCTCCAGTCAATAACCAATAGCGGAACCAGGATGATCATATTGGTTCCCACATATTCTATGAAGATCTTTATCGGTCGAACCGTTATGACAACATACATTATTCCCTTTGTCATCGGTATGTTACTTGCCCGAGATTCGATCGTCGGTATCTCCATACCTAGTTCAATCTCATTACCGGCAAGTCTCTTACTCGTTCCGTAATGCATCCTGTAACTAACTCATTAGTCACATTGCTTGCAAGGCTTATTATGATGTGCATTACCGAGAGAGCCCAGAGATACCTCTCCGATACTCAGAGTGACAAATCCTAATCTCGATCTATGCCAACCGAACAAACACCTTCGGAGATACCTGTAGAGCATCTTTATAATCATCCAGTTACGTTGTGACGTTTGATAGCACACAAGGTATTCCTCTGGTATCTGGGAGTTGCATAATCTTATAGTCAAAGGAATATGTATACATCATGAAGAAAGCAATAGCAATAAAACTTAACGATCATTACGCTAAGCTAACGGATGGGTCTTGTCCATCACATTATTCTCCTAATGATGTGATCCCGTTAATCAAATGACAACACATGTCTATGATTAGGAAACTTAACCATCTCTAATCAACGAGCTAGTCTAGTAGAGGCTTACTAGAGACACGGTGTTTTGTCTATGTATCCACACATGTACCAAGTTTCCAGTTAATACAATTCTAGTATGAATAATAAACATTTATCATGATATAAGGAAATATAAATAACAACTTTATTATTGCCTCTAGGACATATTTCCTTCACTCCCTAGCCAAAACGAGTGGCTCAAATTCCACCATAAAATATCCACTACCAGCGTTGTGTTGCAACCTACATGCAACAATCGCTCCAAGGTTATAACATTTGTCACCCGTGAGAGCGGTGCGTATGAGGTTCAAGTTAGGAGAACAAAGTATACTACAATCTTGTTTGCTTACGGTGCATTTTTTTCATTAAATAGTGCAAAGTATTGAATTGAGGGAAAATGAATACTCTTTATTCTACCTTGCGCCACTCCTCTAGTCGCACCATAGCAAAGGCTAGTCAAGAATATCTTATTATCAGATCTTGGTGGTTCGTCCAATGAACACCAAAATGGAATTTTATAGTAGTTAGAAAATGTCTATAAGGGTAAAGTAAATGGATTGTCATACAGTTTAAATGACACTCTAGACTCACGAGGATGGAATTTAAATTATTTAGTAAACGACTATGTGAAATATTCCCCATGAGGATGGAGCATTGTGCCCACCTGGTGCACCCCCTCTGATGTTATTTGCATCAAAAATTCAGAAATATTCAAAAAAAAATCATATTAAATTTTGAGAGCATTTTGAGAACTTTTATTTTTGGCTACATATCAAGAGAGTTAGATAGAGGGGATGAACTATTTCAATTTTTTTCGAAGGTACACAATTTAGCTTTATAGAAGAAGACAAATAAGACATACAACAATGTCAACAGCTCGCTACGAACAACGAAGACGACCAACTCCACACCCGGTTCATACAAGGACAACCAAACACAACCACAACAACTACGACACAAAAAGCCTACCCAACACTGAGCCCTTCGTTGCGTCTCGGCCGACACTGAAGACCTCCGAAGAACAACAACTCCAGCTTCCTTGGATTAGCCAGCGACGACCGTACATGGCGCCGGAGGAGAAAGATCTGGGCAGCGGTAAACATCGGAGGAGCGCATCACGGGACCTCGAGTCTCCCAGCACAATGCTTCCAACAGAGTAACAACCTTAAGGACGTTGCCATCATGCTGATCCTACGAATCAAGGCTTTCGCCCCGAAGACAGCTGCCAATACGAGGTCGCGAGGAAGATGGTGTTGCACTCAGCGAAGCCTCCAGGAAGGTGAATGACACCCGCAGGTGCCATCAACACCGGTCCGGCCACAACCGAACATGATTTTCATCCGTAGCACTGCACATCTCCACGTCTCCAAGATCCAAGCCAGTCCCGAACAGATGTTGCACACCGCCGTCACCGCAACAACTTGCTATCGAAGCCCCCCTCACTGCCGAGGGAACACACCCAAAGCCATCACCTTCAACATCGACTAGGAGCCGCATCAACCACCGAGCGGTGCAAAGCCAGCTCCGCCACGGTGGCCTTCACCTGCGCTAGGGGACTGCCACCAGAATGGAACCAACCCGCACCTCCGACTGCACTCCGGCACCCACACCGCCGAGGCATCGCCGCACGCCTCGCACGGCAGCAGCCGAACGCTCGCTGCCCGTCAAGACCCTACCTAGCAAGGCCTCGCAGCGCCGCCGCCGCCATGCCTGCGCTTGCACCGCCGCCACCGCCAGTGGCAGTGCACCACCTACCCCCTCCATCCTGCTATGCTCCACGCAACGATCTAGAGACAACCGCCGCACTCCCTGCCGTGAGCACCCCAAGGGCGCACCGAAGAAGCGCCAGATCCGGGCCGAGATCCCCAGATCCGCGCTCCGGGCGCCGCCAGCCAGCACCACCGACCCGCCGCTAGCCTTCCACTGCCGGGAGCGAGTCGCCGCGGCACCACCAGCCCCTGCTCCGCCAGCTCCCAGAGGAAAGCGCCTCACCACCGTCCCGCCGGCCCGCGCCAGGCCACTCCTCCCCCGAGCAGCGCCCGACACCAACACCTCCGAGCACCGCCGACCGTGGGCGCCAGATCCGGCCGGACCACGCCAGGCCGCGCCATCCCAAGGCAGCGCCCCGCACCATCCAACACCGCCGGCCCACACCGACACATGCCTGACGCGCGGCGCCGCCGAGTCGCCTGACACCAAGAGGAAGGGCGTCCCGCGTCGCCTGCGTGCCTCGAGGGAAAGGGGTAACCCCGCTGCCGCCGACGCGCGCACGGGCTTTGCTCGGCGGCGGCGAGGGAGGGAAGGGAGGGGGTGGGGGTGGCGGCGTCAGTGTTTAGGGTTTCCGCCCGGCCGCTCGCGGGAGCGGCACGGGGAACGTTACCGGTATATTTTTACCACGAAAGCATTCTCGTCCTTGTTGCTAACTATATTTCAGTTTTGCTAAAGCACATCTAGATGTGTTATAAATATTGCACGTCTAATTTCTATATCATTAATTTTATGCGGAGATTCACGTGGGAATTTGCAACGTTGGAAGGTGGGCCCTGGCGCCGTCACCGCCTGACCATCGTCTTCTAGTTGAACTCCCAAATTCCTAGATTTGCAATATTTCGCCTTCGTCCTCCCCGCGCCCTAGCCTTCGATCCACCCCCAAATTCGACCCTTCCTTCCGCTCCCTCCTCATCGCCATGGCGTCAGATACCGAGGGCATAGCCGCGCTGTTCTCCATGTACAACGATGACGACGAAGAGGACGCCGACGAGCCCGGACCTCCTTCCCCGCCGCCGCCCGCTGCGGCAACCTCCCCCTCCACGTCACCTCGAACCGGAGGTGAGAGCTCCAACCCTAACTCGAACCCCAACCCTTCGCCGGAGCACTCGCCGCCTCCCCTCCCCGAGGAGCAGGCCAGCCGCAAACCCCTAGCGAGCCCCCAGGTCTCTCCGGCGCTTCCGCCGCTGCCCTCGCGCCGTTCGCCCCTACCTTTCGCGGTTTCGTCCCCCTCCCCATCTCGTCCCCCGCTGTCCGCCCCGCCGCCCGATCTACCGCGCCCGCCACGGCGCGGGTCGCTTGCTATAGTGGACTACGCGCATGACGAGATGGCAATGTCGCCTGACCAGGAGGTAGAGCTTGGGGAGTATGTCATTAGTAATCCTTTGCTGTATTCTATTGCTTTTCTAAATTAACGATGACGTTGTTACTTGCGGTTTGGTTGCAGGACGGGGAGATCATGAGTGGCATAGGCGGCTTGGGCTTGGATGCTCAGGATGCTGAGGGTAAGCATGCTGTATAATTGTTACTCTGTGCTATGTTCGGTATGCAATCCTACACTCCAGTGCAAATTAATGTGTCTGGTTAGTTTGATGAATTGGTGACACATAGAGTTCTACTTGTTCAATGTTGCCGATTGCTATGTGTGTTGGTGCTTGTGGTTACCTCAAGTGTACATCTTATGCTATCAGAAGAACACGAATTAGAGATATGGTGAAATGTACCAGTAATGTCAGATGGATAAGGCACACTAGAAAACATGAAGCACTACTAGCTGTGGTTAGAAATCTGAATGGAGTATTATCATTTATTCATAAGACAGTAAGATGGAAATCTCTTCCTTTAGTGATGAGTAAATTAAAATAAAAAACTGTAACATTTGATTATGTTATATTTGCTTAATTTGTTCGCTGAAGAGTCATGTTAGTACACAGCCTTTTGTGTTTTGAATGTGTAATTTCTTTCTGGGTTAGACTCTTAGATGACACACATGTGATCCAGATATCAAATACACTTTATAATATTTGTGGCAAAAGTCCATAAAAGCTACTGATATCTGATGAGCTATCTGCTTCAGATTTGTACCTGATATCTCATTTCATTGCTAATATTTATAATACATGGTTTCTTTTGTAATGCTCTAGTACAACTGCATATTGCATGCATGGAAATAACTCAAACATAGAAACAAGTATTTAAATCATCTAACAGTAGTCTAATCACTGAAACTGCAAGATAACGTTAACTTGTGTCAAAATGAGATGAAATAGGTGACGTGCGACATAGATTATTCTCTAAACCGTGTAGATTTTTTTCTTGTGCCAAAATGTTTGACTTGGGAAGTTCTGAAAGTGGTTAATATTTCTATTATTCTATATACAGAATATTTGTTGACAAGTATGACCTGAAGAAGAGCAAAGACATAGCTGGAACCATGAAAATAGAGAATGCTACAAATATTCTTATTTCCATGTGTTAGCATTTGATTTTTTGGCTACTAATAACCTCGGCAACAGATTTGTAGGTTCTTTAATCTTGTCCAGAGTACATTTGCTTGCTAACTCAAAGTTGGAACACTTTGGGTTTGTTTGGATTGGGACCAAATAGTACCTTATTACCATTTTTTTTGGCCATGACCAAAATATTGGTCTTTATCTGGATGAGTGCCGACTTTTTGGCATGCCAATGCTCCTTTCCCATCTCTAGTTCATTTTTTTAGCCAATGTTGGCCAATTTATGGGCAATCAAAACATGAACTAAAATTGTGGCTAGTCAATCTTCTGGTAGGGCAACCTTGGGCAACAACCAAATACACCCTTTGAGCCCTTGACCGCAGACTGCATCAGAGGTGTCACAATTTTTTTGTAAGGGACTTCATTTTTAATAGATATACTCCTTTGATAATTTGTTATTTGTGATCACCAGTTAATACCAACAGATATGCAGTAAACAAATGGGAATTCTTGATATTATGTTGGATTTCAATTCTGGTGTTGCTTGACGAACATATTTCTGTCATGTGTAGAAGTGTTTTAAGTTGAAGGTATTGTTCGCCTTTTGTGCAAAATCAAATCATAACAGCCGCTACACTTCTTTTCATGTGCTCTAAATTGTACTCCGTTTCTTTTTAGTCCGCATATAAGGTTTGGTCAAAGTCAAGCTTTGTAGGGTTTGACTAACTTTATATTAAAAAATATAAACATTCACCATATGAAATCAATATTATCAGATGCACCATGAAACGTATGTTCATACTATATAGTTTTAGTATTGTAGATGTTCATATTTTTTTAATATAAATTTGGTCAAACTTTGTGTAGTTTGACTTTGACCAAATCTTATATGCGGAGTAAAAAGAAACGGAGGGAGTATGCATTCTATTTTATTTTTATTGTTGGAACACTTGGCGTACATATTTCTGCCATCTATAGAAGTGTTTTCAGTTTAGTTACTGGCTGTCTTCACCTTTTTGTGGAGTCATTACAACATCTACACTTCCGATTTTATATCCAGTCTGCTTTATATTTCTATCCTATCTTGTAGGGATTCTTGAAGAAAGAGTTCTCTCAGGCACTGTTCATATTCTCACCCCAAAAGTCCTATCAGAAACTTCTCAGCATTTGGATGCACCTGAGCAGAACCAAATGAGGGCAGATGTTCCAGTGGATGTAACGGGAACAGAAGCTGAAGATGCTAGGGTGGAGGAAGCTTCTGATATTTCTACCAATGTTCAGAATGATGATCCATTGAGCCGTTTCCTTCCTCCGCCTGTGACTACAAAATGTTCTACAGCATTACAGGTTATCTTTCGAGCAAATTATTATTCCCACACTATTTTCAGCATAAAAAAATTCATCATATTTCTCATGTAGAACATACAGCTCCCTTCTGGCAATGTCATTATTTGTGTAATCTGAAATGGTGAAAATATTCTGTTGGCAACTGTTTCATATATTTCCACACCACTTCCTGCAATACGATATTTCTGAGATACCTTTTTTTTGTACTTTCCATTTCTTTTCTCTAATGCATAAATAGATCTCCAAATTGTTCAGGCAGCCTATTTGTGATTATGGTTTCTTAAACTTTTGATTATTTCTTGTACACTCATGTGGGTCTTTTTTCATGTTAACTTAAACTTATCGTTGTATGACGGCTTTCCATGTGATACCCATACCACTTGGAATGCAGGTCTACATCCTTCACACTTGTTCTTGTTTTTACATGAAAATATGGCTGTAGTTACTCATGTTCCACTGTTTTCCTGCAGCAAAGGATAAACAAGTTCCTTGGATACAAAAGGTCTGGAAAGAGCTTTAATGCTGAAGTGCGTAACAGAAAGGACTACAGAAATCCTGACTTTTTGCAGCATGCTGTGCGGTACCAAGAAATTGATCAGATAGGGACCTGCTTCAGTAAAGATGTTTTCAATCCATATGGGTACGATAAAAGTGACTACTACGATGAGATAGGTATGCTATAGTCATGTTTGATCCAATATGCTATCCTTTTGGGCCACACCTTCCTTTTTGAAAGATAATTGAACATCTGAGTGTAGCTTCCATGTTCATGTATAATACCAGTACCTATTTAGTCATGCAATTGTAGTTGAAATCAATAGAAGTTCCACTATGGCGGCCATCTGGGATGTGATTGCAAAGGAACATGCACACTGCTTTTAAGTTTTGAGTGTGTGCACTTGCTTGTAAGGCATATCGAATCCCATGACCCTCCAGGTTGCCTCAAACTTTTAAGTATGCCGGGCTTGATTAGCTATTGAAGATCAAAGAAGTTGTGGACAATCATGAAACTGTCTGGAGAGTGTTGTTTTATGTTATAATAAAATATAGAAAACCCCATGTACTTGTCGCATAAGCAATACAAAGCCACTGCTTCTTTTTTTGGGCTTGTACCTGGACCCTGGTAACAAACTACTACATGTTCTAACAATATTCACCTAGAACAGGGCCCTTGTTCTCCTGTTAATCATCATAAGTTCACACTAGAAACTAGATCAAACCCTGTATTACTAAATAACAATCAGCTATTAATTAAAACAAGGAAGATGAATCATGGCATTTGATCAATCACCACCCAAACTCCTGCTTATAAGTCCAAAACACACCACATGCAGTCTATACTGAGCTCAAGAACTCTGCAGCTTGACCACACCAACTCGTTGCCCTTCAGTGGTGATTGCAGTGGTGCCCATCTGGTCTGTGCACCACTTTATGATCAATACCGCCTTCCCATGTCATACTTCCCTTCCCTAACCTACCCTGCACCTCGTCCAACCACCCTCTTTGAGCCATTTCCACCATGACCTTCCTCTCCAACCATACCTACGTCTACCTCATTCATCTAAGCATCTTCTTGGAACCACCTCCTTTTGTCCAGCCACCCTCATGATTGCTGCCTTTGTCAAGCGCTGACAGTTAGGTCCACCGCCAGTGCCACCTTAAGCGCCATGCGTTTACACTCCATCTGTTCTTGCTGAGCGCAGACACCCATCCATGTGACGCCAGCAATGAGTAAGGGTAACCTCAGTCAGCTATTTGATTGGGAGCGATTCAGCAGAGAAGGGTGTGTCTGGATGTACTCTGAGAGCATGCCCCTGCACCATGCACGTGATAGGTGCTGTTAACCTTCATCGCATGTTCGGTATGCCATTGCGGACGGTACAATCCGCTCCAGTGCTGCACAAGAAATGCTATGGAAGGCTGGTGAGCCACCGGACATGGTGTTGACAAGCCGGTTGCCCAAGGCTGAGGGGGTCAGGTTCTATGGAACCGTATTTTGAAAATTTCAGACCGAACCCCAAAACCATGGCCGTATCTCTTCTTTGCTATGCCCATCCATCAATGTCTCAAATTCAAATCCTGCAACACTCCCATGGTTGTTTTAGTTGCTTCGCCGCATCCCTGCCTGCAAGGCTGCAAGTCCCCCCCTTCCATTTCACTCTCTTTTTTCTCGCTAGACCCATGCAACGGTCAAATTGCACATAAGCTTGTCCATAGATCTCCCATGCTGTTTGGCTAACTCCTCAGCTTTTTGGTGGTTCCGTACCAACGCACGGGCGCTGAGCTAGCCAGGGAAAAAGAACCAGCTGGTTATACAGGTCCCGGTTTGTTTAGATGTTCCTGGTGTTTATTTAGACATTCCTGGTGAAAGTGCTGCAGCGCAGCATACAAACTCAGAAGAGGCTGTCATGGCAGGTTACGAGTAGGCCAGGATCAAGCCGATTCAAGTTATGGTAGGCTTGAGAGGAGATTAGAAGTAACTCGTTGGAAAGAGTCCAAGCTGTCCTTTCCTTGAGTTTGAAGACAATGCCAGTCGGCCTCGTATCTTTTGTTTCTCAAGCAATAAGAAATCCCTCTTCCCGGATGCTGCCCTCGACCTTCTGAACTCTTGTACCTTTTCCCGCTGTACCCGTCCTTCTGAACTCTCATACCTTTCCCTCCTCTTCCAGATGGGTTATACACCTAGTGCTAAGTCCTTAAGTGCGTATTCTAGTCGTAACACTAGGTGTTCTACTACGGCTAATCCATGCTTGTTCTTCATTTGTTTTCTGTCTGTATTCTTTTCTAACATTTTATTTAGTTTCAGATTTGTCTCAATTTTTTTTACCAAACATCTCCCACTCACCACCTTCTATCCTGGTTGTTGGTGAACTATCCTTACAACCCGTGTGTGCGCATTTGTTGACAGTGAATCTTTCAGTTCTTTATGCTTTGGTCTTATCTAAGGAAGTATAGTCCAATCACGATCTTGTATCTGCCGCCAATTTGTCTACAGAAGCTGATATGAAGCGTGAACTTGAGAGGAAGGAACAGGAGAAGAAAAGAAATCCAAGAATTGATTTTACTAGTTCTGGAGTACAACCTCCAATCAATCCATCAATAGCGAAGATTTCAGGTACGTTTGCATTTTTTCTTGCAAGAAAAAAGAAGTGTGCGTGCTTTATTTTGACAAACTATTACCTTCAGGCAATCTTGTATTTCTGATTCACATCTGTATGTTTTGCAGCCGCCATATCAGCAGCAGCTGTAGCTGGTGTATCGGTTCCGGCATCGGCAGATACTGTACAGAAAGAGGCTAGGCCAAACAAAAAGTCAAAATGGGATAAGGTTTCTAATTCCCTCGCTCAATGCATTTACCTTCTTTTGGAATCAACATTTTTATGACCGGCTTCTGTTTTCTGTTATTGGCTAGGTTGATGGTGATACTAAGAACCCTGCAGCTGCTAGTGGACTTGACAGTCGGTCAGCAGCCAGTGGATCTGCCACACTTTTGACTTCTGAAAATGCTGTTGCTGGTGGATATGCTGCTTTTGCGTGAGTTCTCTTCTTTCCACACAATTATTTCCTTCATAATCCGTTATAGCACATGTTGTTCCTTAATGTAGTCATATTTTTGTTTGTCTGTTGCTGCTGATCAAAATATGCTTACCAATCAGATTAACCAATGGAAATGTTCATAGCTGTAGCCCTGTGTGCTTTTACATGCTCGTTTTTTTTCCTGATGAAATCTGCCTACTCCACGCTGTTGTAGCATAATTGTAATGGTACCAAGTTGAACTTGATGTTGAAATTGATAACTTAGATTATTTAATGGACGTTATTAATGCGACAATGAAGTGTTCAGCTTATTTTTTAGAGTTAATTACACAACCACAACTTTAGGTATTCCTTTTACAGTTCACCAGAATTTTTGGACCTTTTTTCACAGAACCACAACTTGTAGTCTGAACTTTCACGGATGACCCAAATCAGCTGTTTTTCGGATGTTTGAGAGCAAACCTGATAAGACGAGTCCACCCGTCTGTGCTAACATGGATGGCCACATGTATAATATAGGTGACATGGGGCCTACCTGCAAGCCTTCTCTCTTGTCTCTCCCTCCCAAGGCTGAACCCCTGTCTGCTCGATGACCTCTCTCCTTTCCTCCAACCTCAAGCTCCTTGGAGCTCCACCTCTCTTTCTCTGATCTGTTGTCTTGTTGCCACAGACTTGTTCTCCGACGTCTGCCGTGTTTGAGTCCGCCGCCCATCCACAACCACCCCCACCTCCCGGCCTCCTTTCGACAATCATCCGAGCTTCCAGAGTGGGACTTGGAGACGGAGGACAACCTTGACCCAGCGCCACCGCTTGATCTTGAGTGCGATTCCCGTCACCAGTCCCTTTGCTGCCTCCTCCGCAGGTTCAGTTTGCTGCTGCAGCCGGCCACTGGCCCGATCTGATGATGGTGGCGGCACAATTGCAACAGAGAGCAGAACGGCACGGTGGTGACGTGGCGTGTGTCGGTAGTGGTGGCTGGTGGCCTGATTGTGAGGTGGGCTGCTCTGTGTCGTGCACATACGCACGGGAGGCACAAACCTACTCGGCGGCTCCTACTTCATTGTCTTCTGTTGCTATATGCCCTGCTGCTCATGTACACTGGGGACCTAGTCTGCAGACACCACACCAACTGCTGGCACACCATCTCGCCATGTTTTTCGTCACGACTTGGCTTTGCTAGAGCCTGGATAAAAAGATGATAGGAGGAAGCACGCAAGGGGAAGAGGGAGATGAGAGGCTGGCCTGTGGTTCCCACATCCACTTCAGCATATCCCATGCGAGCGTCCACACAAAGCGCTGGCGAGTGGACCCATCATGTCACGTTTTCTTTTTCAACATGGAATTGGCCGGTTTGGCTTACTTATAAAGATTAGTTCAGAAGTTGTGTTTTGTGAAAAGAAGTCCTATAGCTGTGGTAAATTGCTAAGGGGGACCCTGAAGTTGTGGTTTCATGCAATTATTCAAGTCTGAACCATGATAACTACATGTGGATTTGTTTACTTGAACTGCATAGTTTATAAGAACGACTTGTATCAAGTTAGATTGCAGCAACCTTTAATAATATCCATTTTCGTTATCTTTCTGGGCATCGTGTCAATTGTAACATGGTTCTCTTATTTATTTTCAGGCAACAGAAGAGAAAAGAAGCTGAAGAAAGGAGGACAAGTGATTACAAGTCAGACAGGAGATCATAGCTGTTCTATTTTGTTATTTGATTGGGAGATTTCGGATTGCATACTTGTGTAATAATCATGTAATGTACAAACAAATTTTGTAGTTGCTCTAAGGGATTTCTGGAAAAAGAAATGATATGAGCTAACACGAATGCATTAAAAGAACTGGGAGCACTTTTCCCCTATAGATCAATGCTAAGCTTGTCGTAGCTGTGGTTCTTATTCTACCCCAATTGACTGTTCTGGCGTTTCTAGAGGGTGAAAAGTTTATCACCATTACCGATTTACTGTCAAACTAACTGTCAAGTTGCTCGTGTTCTATGAGTCTAGTCAATCTCGATTCTGCTCCACCGATCATTTTCATGTGACATTTCAGGGGTCCGGTCTGGCGGCATGGATGATGCTGATGGCCATTCGGTGTGAACAATCAGTTAAGACTCATCATGTATATCTGGGACCACGGATGCGTACAACGTAGCCGTCCCTCCCTACAAGCGGCTACACCGTCAATCAACTGGACGGCGTATTCAAGGCCGAGCCATTTGAACGCCATTTGCTACTGGAACGGTCAGTGGCCAGCACAAGATTTGCCTAAAAGGGAAAACAAAAACAAGCAGCAGCCAGCACCATTTGCGCTCGAACGGTCAGTAGCCCTGAAACTGCAGCTGGATGGCTCGTCGGTGAATGGAACCACCAACCGGCAGGGCAGCCGCCGTCCCTGCCATTAGTTATTATTACTGCGAACAAACTTGACGCTTGCCCTTAAATTCACCACAGTGCAGCGTGTACAACCACACCAGCCCTAGATAGATCTGGCAGCGCAGTGCAGTGCAGTGCGGCAGCACAGTGAAGTGAATGGGACTTCCCGTTGGCCTGGTCGCAGCAGTAAGTAAAAGTTTACTTCCTGTGGATTAGACGGACCCTTTCGCACCGCAGCGGCAATAACTCGGCTCCCTGCTTTGTTGACAGTAAAAAAAAATGGAGTACGTATTGAAGGCAGGGCCACCCACCATGGCAGCATCACACACAAATGTAGACCGGCGCAGCGGCGGGGGCATTGCACGGGAGTCCGTGCAGCAGCAGGCTATCTCATGAGATCGCTTTCGGCCGTACGCGGGGCCCCGGCTGCTGGCCGGGAGGAGGGGGCGTCGTCTTGCACGGTGACGCGCCCGCACCCCCAGAGGCAACTGGGCCGCCGGTGCTGCCTGCCCGTGCTATGTGCTCCTCCTCTCCTCTCTCGCCACGAGCCCAAACACAACACACGTCTCATCATCATCAACCCCACACCGCCACACCGCAGCGCACCCAACGGTAACTTTCCTTTCCCGTGGCCTGGCTGGTGTCTCATCTCGGGCGCAGTATTCTACTGCGAGCGAGGCAGAAAACAAGGACATGAGCCGACGTGCCCGCCCGCTTTAACAATCGGGAAGACTACAAGCATCCCCTGCGGCCGTCAGGTGGCGCTGTGGATATCTAATTGGACCGAGCGAGTGCATGTCCCATCGGCTTCATCAGGAGGTGTTCCCCCTCCAACGGGCGGAGGAGTGGAGGGCTACATGATACGTATACATGATACTATGTCCCACGTACAACGTGCGTGCAATGCAGTGCCCTTGGCGTGCCAAGAAAGGTCTTCCGGTCGTGCCTGGACCTCGACCGGGCGGGAGGAGTCGTCAATGCCTCAATGATAGGAGGAGAAAGCACGTAGACGTATTCTCCGGCACGAAAGTATTTAAAAAATGATAGGAGGAGAAAGCACGTAGACGTATTCTCCGGCACGAAAGTATTTTACCGCTACAACCTTTTGCGCTCCGCACGTTACGGCGGGGGCTCATGGGTAAAGTCCGGTCGTCAAGCAGTAGAAAAATGATGAAAGGCAAGGAAGACACGACATGGTTCAAAGGAAAGGGAAAGGAAAAAGAAAAGAAAGACCTACAGTGCAGCGCGTAGATTATGATGCGGCTGTCCTAGGTAGGCTCGTAGGAGCGGCCGGTAGGGTAATGAAACGCAACGCAACGCCGGGGGCAGTTTGGTCAGAGCCAAAAATCCAACGGCCGGTTCTCCGGGAGGGAGGATGCAATGCATCATGCATGCAGGGTGGGGAAGAAGAACACAACAGTGTCACTCCACAGACCGGAAAGCATTTAGCCCAGGAGGGAGGAGCCTCCCGAGGATAAAAGGAAAAGGGGGAAGGGCAAAGGAAAGGAGAGGCACCACCACCACCACCACCACCACCACGACGGCACGAGAAAGGCTGGCGACTCACTCCAGTGGCGTAGCGGTACGCTAGCGGCCAGCCGCAGTATCTCTAGCGTCGTAGTGCCGCGGATTGCTCTTGCCGTTCGCACTTCGCCGCTCGCTTGCTCACCATCATCATCCCCGCAGCCTTTTTCCCCAACAGATTTCGTCGGGGCTCCTGCAAAGGTGCGCCGAGGCTCTTGAGTGCTGCGGGTGGAGGAAGCAAGCCCCCCGTCCGGTTGTCTTCTTCCCCCGCCAGAGGACAAGGAGCGGTCACAAGGGATCACCGCCAGGGCCGCCGTGCGGTGCGGTGGTTGCCTTCATAAGCCAGGGAGGGAAGCAACCCTGTGGAGTGCGGTACAGAGGAGCGGCGTTTCTTCTTTCTTTCTTCTTCCTCTCGGCGGCGGTGCGAGTCCAGCAAGGGGAGATGTCGGAGGTGAAGCCGGAGGAGATCAGCCACCCGGCCATGGAGCAGCTCCAGGGGTTCGAGTACTGCATCGACTCCAACCCTCCATGGGGTGAGTGCCCGCCCGTCCGTCCAACCTTGTTTCTGATCCACCAGCTTTGCTGCATTTTCGAGCCTTCCAGCTACTACTCTGTCTGTGTTCCACTCTGAGGCGTGGTCTCTTGTCTTGTGTTCTTCAGGGGAGGCCATCATACTGGGCTTCCAGCACTACATCCTGGCGCTGGGCACGGCCGTCATGATCCCGGCGGTGCTGGTGCCCATGATGGGCGGGAGCGACGTGAGTGCGCCCTGCCTCTGCGTTTCTTGATTCACACCACCCCATGGGTTTGGCGCCTGGCATCACAAGTTTCAGTGCCAACAATGTCTGATGCTGTTCTCGGATGGGTTGCAGGGAGACAGGGTGAGGGTGGTGCAGACGCTGCTCTTCGTCACCGGCATCAACACGCTGCTGCAGTCGCTCTTCGGGACGCGGCTGCCGACGGTCATAGGCGGCTCCTACGCCTTCGTCATCCCGGTGATGGCCATCGTGCAGGACTCGTCGCTCGCGGCCATACCCGACGACCACGAGGTGACCAATCAATCATTCATTCACTTTTACTTTCTAGTATCCGCACATTCAGAAATTCTTTAACGGCATGGTCTAATCAAAATCATCTTTGAGCAGAGGTTCCTCCAGAGCATGAGGGCCATACAGGGGGCGCTCATAGTGTCCTCCAGCATTCAGATCATCCTTGGTTACAGCCAGCTCTGGGGTATTTTCTCCAGGTACCACCACACACTGTCAAGTACTAGTTGTATTAGTAGTGACATGTTGCGTGCTACATTTACACATTAGTTCAGTTTTGTTTACTGATGGATGTGTGGCCTGGGTGTAACTTTCAGATTCTTCAGTCCACTGGGAATGGCGCCGGTGGTTGCGCTGCTCGGTTTTGGTCTCTTCGAAAGAGGATTCCCTGTGGTATGGCTTGCTCTGCACCTGATTCTTCATTTTCTTAGAAAGTTGACACTTCGTTCAGCATTGGTACTTATTTGATATTGTGTATATCAGGTTGGGAGATGCGTTGAGGTTGGCCTGCCAATGTTAATCCTCTTTGTTGTGCTTTCCCAGGTTTGATAAGCAACCCTAATCATCCAAGTCTTTGCCAGTTAAACTAAAATTAGTCCTTATTAGAAGTTCAGCATTGCTAACTGCCTTCTTGTTTCTTACCAGTATCTGAAGAATGTACAGATAAGAGAGATCCCCATACTGGAACGATTCTCCCTGTTCATCTGTATCGCATTGGTCTGGGCGTATGCTCAAATTCTCACTTCTGGTGGCGCGTATAATCATAGCACCGAGGTCACTCAGATCAACTGCCGCACTGACCGTGCCAATCTGATCTCTTCCGCCCCATGGTTAGCCCCTTTGCCAGTTTTCCCAATATAAATTTAGAATCTTCTTGACCTCTTGCGTGTACATGAAAATGGTTCATCTGCATTGCGCATCCTGTTTTTTGATTTATATAACTCTCAAATCAGCTCTTCAGTTGGAAAAATAATAATCCATTTTAAAGAGTATTACTTATTATTTGGTCGAGTTTCGTACTGATATGATTGCGCTGTCCTTATTCCAGGATTAAGATCCCATACCCCCTGCAGTGGGGGGCACCAACCTTCAGTGCCGGCCAATCGTTCGGTATGGTGTCTGCGGTTTTGGTCTCGCTAATAGAGGTGACACCCCTAATTGCTCGTTGACAGCAGCCATTTCTTCTATGCAATTTAGTCATGATGTTAACAATGTCTCCGTTCAACAGTCCACAGCTTCTTACAGCGCTGCAGCTCGGCTTGCAAGTGCAACTCCACCTCCAGCTCACATCCTGAGCAGAGGCATCGGGTGGCAGGTAAATATCATCTTCGAGCCCTGATTGTTTTATTCTTCTCAGTTCTGAATGCTATTCAAAACTGAAAACTAATTTTACTTCCACAAGAGATTTGCTGAGTAACAACGCTCTATGCAACAGGGAATCGGCATCCTCCTTTGTGGGCTCTTTGGAACAGGGACCGGCTCCACTGTCTCAGTGTACGTTGCACAAAAGAGATCACATAATATATGAAGAAGCATTACAAAACTGTTTCTTCCAGCCTTGATTGATACTGTCGGGAACAAATGCAGGGAGAACGTGGGGTTACTAGGATCAACGAGGATCGGGAGCCGCCGCGTCATACAAATCTGTGCTGGCTTCATGATCTTCTTCTCCATGCTGGGTGAGCTATCTGAACTGAACTGTCTTCAGAATGATGATTTCTTATACTGAAAAACAGCACAGTATCCCTGAAGAGAACTCTCACTCTCTCTTGCATCATCATGTGCAGGGAAATTTGGAGCGCTGTTCGCTTCCATCCCGTTCACCATCTTTGCCGCGGTGTACTGCGTCCTGTTCGGACTAGTTGGTTGGTTACCACGCCCCATCTGCTGCTACGAGTACTACGTGCATTTGATTGACGACGGTCTGGTTAATCGCTGTTGGCTTTTTCTGTGTGTCTGCAGCTGCGGTGGGGCTCTCCTTCTTGCAGTTCACCAACATGAACTCGATGCGCAACCTGTTCATCGTCGGCGTGTCCATCTTCCTTGGCCTGTCCGTGCCGGAGTACTTCTTCCGCTACAGCATGGCTGCCCAGCGTGGTCCTGCGCACACTAAAGCTGGATGGGTCCGTCTCTCTCTCTCTCTCTCTCATGGCGCGTAGTGGTCAAAACATCTTCTTGGCGTGCCTGAACTCCACTTTAACATTGTGTGTGGCCGGCCCTGACATGTACGCATTGCATGCAGTTCAACGACTACATCAACACCATCTTCTCGTCGCCGCCGACGGTGGGGCTGATGGTGGCCGTGTTCCTGGACAACACGCTGGAGGTGAAGGACGCTGGCAGGGACCGGGGGATGCCGTGGTGGGTGCCCTTCCGCTCCTTCAAGGGGGACAGCAGGAACGAGGAGTTCTACAGCCTGCCATTCAACCTCAACCGCTTCTTCCCTCCCTCGTAAACGCTCCAGGGATAAAAGTAAGAAAGGACATGGTTTCTTTCTTGGCTGATGCGATCATGTGCGCGGCTGTTCGGATCGGAGTGTTGTTGAACAGTGGAAATAGTAGATGTGTATTGCCTCTAGCTGGTCATCATTGTTTCATTCGTTCATTTTCTTTGTTATCTATATGCTTGTAGATCGGGGTGGGGAGGTGCCGGCTCGGTGAACCAACCCTGTCGTATGTAGTTCCTGTTTTTGACCATTCCGCAAACAAGATCATGTATGTGGCCTACCGTGGTGTGATATATAGTACTCCCTCCCGAAATGCTCAATGGAGCTCACAAGTGTGCAAATTATCATGACAAAATACGTTAAAACGAGTGCTACACAAAAAAACAGAAACAAATCTGAGGCTTTTTAGTAATTCATCCTAAAAGCTAAAAGTCCATGAATTTGTTTTTTTTCACATATCATATTTCAAGGTATTTCATCCTAAAAATTTCGGCCTCTTCTGACGCAATTTTTTTCCAGCCTTCATGGAGGTTGAGCTCCAAAACGCTCCACTCTACCCCTCCCATTATCTAAGGCGCCTAAGCTTTTGGCGATGATTCTCCCACTATCTCTAAATCTCCAAGGGTATATTTGGTTTGTGCCCTAGCTAGTGCTATCAAATTTTTGGCATAACCAAAGCACAATGGCATTGGTTCTTTGCTTTACAGCCTTAGTAACTACAATACATTTTTTTGGGCAAAGTGTTTGAGCCTCCATTTGGTCTCCTGCCATTTAGGTACGTTCGGTACCTTTTTTAAGGAGAGGGTATGTTCGGTTCCTCTCTAGCTCTCGGCTCCTCTGGGCCAGGAGTTTTTTTTTAGAATCTCACAAAAGCTTTATTACTGCGTCATAATGTTTACAAGGTCGCCGGGCTGGTCTAACCAAACATGGCGGCCATGCCCTAAAGTTAAAGCATGGTTTGCAAGATTCTGGGCCTCTACATTTGAGGTCCTAAACTCACGACTAAAAGTGCAAGAAGAACAACTACTAGCCCTAGCTACTATTTCTTGAACTATGCCACCAAAATTTGCAGAACTCCCTTCTTTGATAACATCGATGGCCACTTTGCAGTCCGAGGCAACAAGCATCTTATTCATGTAAAGATCATCTGCCAGTGCTAGAGCCTCTTTGATAGCTAGTATTTGAAGAACCCGAGGGTCAATTATGTTTCTGATCACTACTATCGATTGATACATCCCAAATGTATCTACTTCTCCAAACATTTTTGCTCTTGTTTTAGACTCTAATTTGCATGATTTGAATGAAACTAACCCGGACCGACGCTGTTTTCAACAGAACTATCATGGTGTTATTTTTGTGCAGAAATAAAAGTTCTTGAATTAGGCTAAAAATTTAGGGAGATTTTTTTTAATATATAAAGAATACCGACAAAAAGATCTGTTGGAGGGGCCCCGCCACAAAGCCACAAGCTCAGGTGGCGCGCCACCTGAGCTTGTGGGCCCCTTGAGACTCTGTTTGCCCTACCTCCAACTCCATAAATACCGTCTCGCAGAGAATAAAATCAGAGAGAAAGTTTGCCACATGTTACGATACGGAGCCACGGCCAACTCTTCTCGATCCGGAGTCCGTTCGGGGCTCTAGAGAGGGGGGTTCGTCGCCATCGTCATCATCAATCCTTCTCGATCAACAATTCCATGATGCTCACCACCAGGAGTGAGCAATTCCTTCGTAGGCTTGCTGGACGGTGATGGAGTTGGATGAGATTTGTCATGTAATCGAGTCAACTTGTTAGGGCTTGATTCCTGGTATCCACTTTGTTCAGAGATTGATATTGCTATGACTTTGCTATGCTTAATGCTTGTCACTAAGGCCCGAGTGTCATGATTTCAGATCTGAACCCTATATGTTTTCATGAATATATTTGAGTTCTTGATCCTATCTGCTAGTTGTATGCACTTGTTATTGTTCTGATCCATAGACCCCAAGGTGAAAATAATTGGGATACTCTTCGGGGATGACTGTAATTCGAGGAGTTCATATATTCACTATGTGTTAATGCTTTGTTCCGGTTCTCTATTAAAATGAGGCCTTAATATCCCTTGGATTTCCTTATAGACCCCGCTGCCACGAGAGGGTAGGACAAAAGTGTTGGGGAACGCATCAATTTCAAAAAAATTCCTACGCACACGCAAGATCTATCATGGTGATGCATAGCAACGAGAGGGGAAGAGTGTTGTCCACGTACCCTCGTAGACCGTAAGCGGAAGCGTTATGACAACGCGGTTGATGTAGTCGAACGTCTTCACGATCTGACCGATCCTAGCACCGAAGAAACGACACCTCCCCGATCTGCACACGTTCAGCTCGGTGACGTCCCGTGAACTCTAGATCCAACTGAGTGTTGAGGGAGAGTTTCGTCAGCACGCCGGTGTGATGACGGTGATGATGAAGCTACCCGAACAGGGCTTCGCCTAAGCAGTACAATGATATGACCGAGGTGGATTATGGTGGAGGGGGGCACCGCACACGGCTAAGACAATTCTTGTGTGTTCTAGGGTGCCCCCTGCCCCCGTATATAAAGGAGCAAGGGGAGGGGGCCGACGGCCTCATAGGGTGCACCCCAAGGGGGGAATCCTACTCCTACTAGGAGTAGGCTCCCCCTTTTCTAGTCCAACTAGGAGGTGAAGGAAAGAGGAGGAGGGGAGAAGGAAAGAGGGGGCCGACCCCGCAAGCCCTAAACCAATTCAGTTTGGACCTAGGGGAGGGGGGCGCCCCACAGCTCCCTTGCCGCCCTCTATTTCCACTAAGGCCCATGAAGGCCCATTGACCCTCCGGGGGGTTCCGGTAACTTCCCGGTACTTCGGTATTATCCGATGACCCCCGAAACCTTTCCGGTGTCCGAATATAACCTTCCAATATATCAATCTTTATGTCTTGACCATTTCGAGACTCCTCGTCATGTCCGTGATCTCATCCAGGACTCCGAACAACTTCCAGTACATCAAAACACATAAACTCATAATATCGATCGTCATCGAACATTAAGCATGCGAACCCTACGGGTTTGAGAACTATGTAGACATGACCAAGACTCATCTCCGGTCAATAACCAATAGGGAACCTGGATGCTCATATTGGCTCCTACATATTCTACGAAGATCTTTACCGGTCAAACCGCATAACAACATATGTTGTTCCCTTTGTCATCGGTATGTTACTTGCCCGAGATTCGATCATCGGTATCTCAATACCTAGTTCAATCTCGTTACCCGCAAGTCTCTTTACTCGTTCTGTAATGCTACATCCCGTAACTAACTCATTAGTCACATTGCTTGCAAGGCTTATAGTGATGTGCATTACCGAGAGGGCCCAGAGATACCTCTCCGATACACGGAGTGACAAATCCTAATCTCGATCTATGCCAACTCAACAAACACCATCGGAGACACCTGTAGAGCATCTTTATAGTCACCCAGTTACGTTGTGACGTTTGATAGCACACTAAGTGTTCCTCCGGTATTCGGGAGTTGCATAATCTCATAGTCATAGGAACATGTATAAGTTATGAAGAAAGCAATAGCAACAAACTAAACGATCATCGTGCTAAGCTAACAGATGGGTCAAGTCAATCACATCATTCTCTAATGATGTGATCCCGTTAATCAAATGAAAACTCTTTGTCCATGGCTAGGAAACTTAACTATCTTTGATTAACGAGCTAGTCAAGTAAAGGCATACTAATGACACTCAGTTTGTCTATGTATTCACACATGTACTAAGTTTCCGGTTAATACAATTCTAGCATGAATAATAAACATTTATCATGATATAAGGAAATATAAATAACAACTTTATTATTGCCGCTAGGGCATATTTCCTTCAGTCTCCCACTTGCACTAGAGTCAATAATCTAGTTCACATCGTCATGAGATTTCACACCAATAGTTCACATCTTTATGTGATTAGTTCACATCTTCATGTGACTAATACCCAAAGGATTTACTAGGGTCAATAATCTAGTTCACATCGCTATGTGATGAATACCCAAAGAGTGATCATGTTTTGCTTGTGAGAGAAGTTTAGTCTACGAGTCTGTAACATTCAGATCCGTATGTATTTCGCAAATTTCTATGTCTACAATACTCTGCACGAAGCTACTCTAGCTAATTGCTCCCACTTTCAATATGTATCCAGATCAGGACTTAGAGTCATCTAGATCGATGTAAAAAGCTTGCATCGACGTAACTCTTTACGACGAACTCTTTTATCACCTCCATAACCGAGAAATATTTCCTTAGTCCTCTAAGGATAATTTTGACCGCTATCCAGTGATCTACTCCTAGATCACTACTGTACTCTCTTGCCAGAATCATGCTAAGGTATACAATAGGACTGATACACAACATAGCATACTTTATAGAACCTATGACTGAGGCATAGGGAATGATTTTTCATTCTCTTTCTATTTTCTGCCGTGGTCGGGTTTTGAGTCTTTACTCAACTTCACACCCTGCAACACAGGCAAGAACTCCTTCTTTGACTGTTCCATTTTGAACTACTTCAAAATCTTGTCAAGGTATGTACTCATTGAAAAATCTTATCAAGCGTCTTGATCTATCTCTATAGATCTTGATGCTTAATGTGTAAGCAGCTTCACCGGGGTCTTTCTTTGAAAAAAATTCTTATTCAAGTATCCTTTTATGCTATCCAGAAATTCAGTATCATTTCCGATCAACAATATGTCATCCACATATAATATCAGAAATGCTACAGAGCTCCCACTCACTTTCTTGTAAATACAGACTTCTCCAAAAGTCTGTATAAAACTATATGCTTTGATCAACTCATCAAAGCGTATATTCCAACTCCGAGATGCTTGCACTAGTCCATAAATGGATCGCTGGAGCTTGCACACTTTGTTAGCACCTTTAGGATTGACAAAACTTTCTTGTAGTATCATATACAACTCTTCTTTAAGAAATCCATTAAGAAATGCAGTTTTTGATATCCATTTGCCAGATTTCATAAAATGTGGCAATTGCTAACATGATTCAGACAAAGTTAAGCATCGCTACGAGTGAGAAAATCTCATCGTAGTCAACAACTTGAACTTGTCAAAAACCTTTTTGCGACAATCTGAGCTTTGTAGATAGTAACACTACTATTAGCGTTCGTCTTCCTCTTGAAGATCCATTTATTCTCAATGGCTCGCCGATCATTGGGCAAGTCAATTAAAGTCCATACTTTGTTCTTTATACATGGATCCCATCTCAGATTTAATGGCCTCTAGCCATTTTGCGGAATCTGGGATCATCATCGCTTCCTCATAGTTCGTAGATTCGTCATGGTCAAGTAACATGACCTCCAGAACAGGATTACCGTACCACTCTGATGTAGATCTCACTCTGGTTGACCTACGAGATTCGGTAGTAACTTGATCAGAAGTTTCATGATCATCATCATTAGCTTCCTCACTTACTGGTGTAGGAATCACTGGAACTGATTTCAGTGATGAACTACTTTCAATAAGGGAGCAGGTACAATTACCTCTAAGTTCTACTTTTCTCCCACTCACTTCTTTCGAGAGAAACTCCTTCTCTAGAAAGGATCCATTCTTAGCAACGAATATCTTGCCTTCGGATCTGTGATAGAAGGTGTACCCAACAGTTACTTTTGGGTATCTTATGAAGACACACTTTTCCGATTTGGGTTTGAGCTTATCAGGCTGAAACTTTTTCACATAAGAATCACAACCCCAAACTTTAAGAAATGATAGCTTAGGTTTCTAGCCAAACCATAATTCATACGGTGTCATCTCAACGGATTAGATGGTGCCCTATTTAATGTGAATGTAGTTGTCTCTAATGCATAACCCCAAAACGATAGTGGTAAATCGGTAAGAGACATCATAGATTGCACTATATCCAATAAAGTACGTTTACGACATTCGGACACACCATTACGCTGTGGTGTTCCAGGTGGCATGAATTTGTGAAACTATTCCACATTGTTTTAGTTGAAGACCAAACTCCTAACTCAAATATTCGTCTCCGCGATCAGATCGTAGAAACTTTATTTTCTTGTTACGATGATTTTCCACTTTACTCTGAAATTCTTTGAACTTTTCAAATGTTCCAGACTTATGTTTCATCAAGTAGATATATCCATATCTGCTCAAATCATCTGTGAAGGTCAGAAAATAAAGATACCCGCCGCGAGCCTCAACACTCATCGGACCGCGTACATCAGTATGTATTATTTCCAATAAGTCAGTTGCTCGCTCCATTGTTCTGGAGAACGAAGTCTTAGTCATCTTGCCCATGAGGCATGGTTCGCAAGCATCAAGTGATTCATAATCAAGTGATTCCAAAAGCCCATCAGCATGGAGTTTCTTCATGCGCTTTACACCAATATGACCTAAACGGCAGTGCCACGAATAAGTTGCATTATCATTATTAACTTTGCATCTTTTGGCTTCAATATTATGAATATGTGTATCACTACGATCGAGATTCAATAAACCATTTATATTGAGTGTATGACCATAGAAGGTTTTATTCATGTAAATAGAACAGCAATTATTCTTTGACTTAAATGAATAACCGTATTGCAATAAACATGATCCAATCATATTCATGCTCTACGCAAACACCAAATAACATTTATTTTAGGTTCAACAATAATCCCGAAGGTAATGGGAGTGTGCAATGGTGATCTTATCAACCTTGGAATCACTTCCAACACACATCATCACCTCGCCCTTAACTAGTCTCTGTTAATTTTGCAGCTCCCGTTTCGAGTTACTACTCTTAGCAACTGAACCGATATCAAATACCGAGGGGTTGCTATAAACACTAGTAAATTACACATCAATAACTTGTATATCCAATATAACTTTATTCAGTATGCCATCCTTATTATCCGCCAAGTATCTAGGGCAATTCCACTTCCAGTGACCATTTCCTTTGTAGTAGAAGCACTCAGTTTCATGCTTGGGTCTAGCTTTGGGCTTCTTCATGGGAGTGGCAACTTGCTTGCCATTCTTCTTGAAGTTCCCTTTCTTTCCCTTGCCCTTTTACTTGAAACTGGTGGTCTTGTCAACCATCAACACTTGATGCTTTTCTTGACTTCTACCTTCGCTAATTTCAACATCGCAAAGAGCTTGTGAATTACTTTCGTCATCCCTTGCATATTATAGTTCATCACGAAGTTCCAGTAACTTGGTGATAGTGACTAGAGAACTCTGTCAATCACTATTTTATTTGGAAGATTAACTCCCGTTTTTATTCAAGCAATTGTAGTACCCAGACAATCTGAGCACATGCTCACTGGTTGTGCTATTCTCCTCCATCTTGTAGGCAAAGTACTGTCAGAAGTCTCATACCTCTCGACACGAGCATGAGCATGAAATACCAATTTCAACTCTTGGAACATATCATATGCTCCATGTCGTTCAAAACATTTTTGAAATCCCGGTTCTAAGCCATAAAGCATGGTGCACTAAACTATCAAGTAGTCATCATACTGAGCTTGTCAAAAATTCATAATTTCTGCATCTACTCCCGCAACAGTTCTGTCACCTAGTGGTGCATCAAGGACATAATACTTTTGTGCAGCATTGAGGATAATCCTCAGATCACAGAGCTAGTTCGCATCATTGCTACTAACATTTTTCAACTTATTTTTCTCTAGGAACATATAAAAAATAAACGGGGAGCTACATCGCGAGCTATTGATCTACAACATAGTAATGCAAATACTATCAGGACTAAGTTCATGATAAATTAAAGTTCAATTAAGCATATTACTTAAGAACTCCCACTTAGATAGATATCCCTCTAATCATCTAAGTGATCACGTGATCCATATCAACTAAACCATGCCCGATCATCACGTGAGATGGAATAGTTTTCAATGGTGAACATCACTATGTCGATCATATCTACTATATGATTCACGCTCGACCTTTCGGTATCAGTGTTCCGAGGACATATCTGCATATGCTAGGCTCGTCAAGTTTAACCCGAGTATTCTGCGTGTGCAAAGCTGGCTTGCACCCGTTGTATGTGAACGTAGAGCTTATCACACCCGATCATCACGTGGTGTCTCGACATGATGAACTATAGCAACGGTGCATATTCAGGGAGAACACTTATACCTTGAAATTTAGTGAGAGATCATCTTATAATGCTACCACCGAACTAAGCAAAATAAGATGCATAAAGGATAAACATCACATGCAATCAATATAAGTGATATGATATGGCCATCATCATCTTGTGCCTTTGATCTCCATCTCCAGAGCACCGTCATGATCACCATCGTCGCCGGCTTGACACCTTGATCTCCATCGAAGCATCGTTGTCGTCTCGCCAACTATTGCTTCTACGACTATCGCTACCTCTTAGTGATAAAGTAAAGCAATTACATGGCGATTGCATTTCATACAATAAAGCGACAACCATATGGCTCCTGCCAGTTGCCGATAACTGTGTTACAAAACACGATCATCTCATACAATAAAATTTAGCATCATGTCTTGACCATATCACATCACAACATGCCCTGTAAAAACAAGTTAGACATCCTCTACTTTGTTGTTGCAAATTTTACGTGGCTGCTACGGGCTGAGCAAGAACCATTCTTACCTACGCATCAAAAACCACAACGCGGTATAGTGATTGCTTTTTGATCTTCAGAAAGAACCCTGTTCATTGAATCCGATTCAACTAAAGTTGGAGAAACTGACACCCACCAGCCACCTGTGTGTGAAGCACGTCGATAGAACTAGTCTCGCGTAAGCATACGCGTAATGTCGGTCTGGGCCGCTTCATCCAACAATACTGCCAAATCAAGAATCAACTAGTGGCAGCAAGCAATATGTATATGCCCACGCCCACAACTCCTTTGTGTTCTACTCGTGCATATAACATCTATGCATAGACCTGGCTCGGATGCCACTGTTGGGGAACCCAGTAATTTCAAAAAAATTCCTACTCACACGCAAGATCTATCATGGTGATGCATAGCAACGAGAGGGGAAGAGTGTTGTATGCTACCTCTTGAGCACTGCGTTGGTTTTCCCTTGAAGAGGAAAGGGTGGTGCAGTAAAGCATCGTAAGTATTTCCCTCAGTTTTTGAGAACCAAGGTATCAATCCAGTAGGAGACCACACGCGAGTCACCTCATACCTACACACACAAATAAGAACCTCGCAACCAACGCGATAAAGGGGTTGTCAATCCCTTCACGGCCACTTGCAAGAGTGAGATATGATAGAGATGATAATAATAAGATAAATATTTTTGGTATTTTTATGATATAGATTGAAAGTAAAAGATAGCAAAATAAAGTAGATTGGAAACTTGTATGATGGAAAATAGACCCGGGGGCCATAGGTTTCACTAGTGGCTTCTCTCAAGATAGCATAAGTATTACGGTGGGTGAACAAATTATTGTCGAGCAATTGATAGAAAAGCGAATAATTATGAGAATATCTAGGTATGATCATGTATATAGGCATCACGTCCGAGACAAATAGACCGAAATGATTCTGCATCTACTACTATTACTCCACACATCAACCACTATCCAACATGCATCTAGAGTATTAAGTTCATAAGAACAGAATAACACCTTAAGCAAGATGACATGATGTAGAGGGATACACTCATGCAATATGATGTAAACCCCATCTTTTTATCCTCGATGGCAACAATACAATACGCGTCATTTCCCTTTATGTCACTGGGATCGAGCACCGCAAGATTGAACCCAAATCTAAGCACTTCTTCCATTGCAAGAAAGATCAATCTAGTAGGACAAACCGAACTGATATTTCGAAGAGAATTGCAAAGATAAACCAATCATACATAAAATAATTTAGAGAAGATTCAAATATTGTTCATAGATAATCTGGATCATAAACCCACAATTCATCGGATCTCGACAAACACACCGCAAAAGAAGATTACATCGAATAGATCTCCAAGAGAATCGAGGAGAACTTTGTATTGAGATCCAAAGAGAGAGAAGAAGCCATCTAGCTACTAGCTATGGACCTGAAGGTCTGAAGTAAACTACTCACACATCATCGAAGGGGCCATGGAGTTGATGTAGAGGCCCTCCGTGATCAATGCCCCCTCCGGCGGAGCTCTGGAAAAGGCCCCAAGATGGGATCTCTTGGGTACAGAAGGTTGCGGCGGTGGAATTAGGTTTTCGTGGTGCTCCTGGATGTTTGCGGGGTATATGGATATATATAGGAGGAAGAAGTAGGTCTGTGGAGCAACGAGGGGCCCATGATGGTGGAGGGCACGCCCAGGGGGGGTGGGCGCGCCCCCCCTGCCTCGTGGCCGCCTCGTTGATTGCTTGACGTCCACTCCAAGTCTTGTGGATCACGTTTGTTCCAAAAATTACGCTCCCGAAGGTTTCATTCCGTTTGGACTCCGTTTGATATTCCTTTTTGGTGAAACTCTAAAATAGGCAAAAAAACAGCAATTTGGGATGGGCCTCCGGTTAATAGGTTAGTCCCAAAAATAATATAAAAGTGTAAAAATAAGCCCATTAACATCCAAAATAGATAATATAATAACATGGAACAATAAAAAATTATAGATACGTTGGAGACGTATCAAGCATCCCCAAGCTTAATTCCTGCTCGTCCTCGAGTAGGTAAATGATAAAAATAGAATTTTTGATGTGGAATGCTTCCTAAAATATTTCTCAATGTAATCTTTCTTTATTGTGGCATGAATATTCAGATCCGAAAGATTCAAGATAAAAGTTTAATATTGACATAGAAATAATAACACTTCAAGCATACTAACTAAGCAATCATGTCTTCTCAAACTAACATGGCCAAAGAAAGTTATCCCTACAAAATCATATAGTGTAGCTATGCTCTATCTTCATCACACAAAATATTAAATCATGCACAACCCCGATGACAAGCCAAGCAATCGTTTCATACTTTTGATGTTCTCAAACTTTTTCAATCTTCATGCAATATATGAGCGTGAGCCATGGATATAGCACTACGGTGGAATAGAATGGTGGTTGTGGAGAAGACAAAAAATAAGAAGATAGTCTCACATCAACTGGGCGTATCAACGGGCTATGGAGATGCCCATTAATAGATATCAATGTGAGTGAGTAGGGATTGCCATGCAACAGATGCACTAGAGCTATAAGTGTATGAAAGCTCAACAAAAGAAACTAAGTGGGTGTGCATCCAACTTGGTTGCTCACAAAGACCTAGGGCAATTTGAGGAAGCCCATCATTGGAACATACAAGCCAAGTTCTATAATGAAAAATTCCCACTAGTTTATGAAAGTGACAACATAAGAGACTCTCTATCATGAAGATCATGGTGCTACTTTGAAGCACAAGTGTAAAAAAAGGATAGTAACATTGTCCCTTCTCTCTTTTTCTCTCATTTCATCATTTTTTATTTGGGCCTTCTTCTTTTTTTCTTTTCTTTTTGGCCTTTTTTTTCTTTTTTTTCATCCGGAGTCTCATCCCGACTTGTGGGGGAATCATAGTCTCCATCATCCTTTCCTCATTGGGACAATGCTCTAATAATGATGATCATCACACTTTTTTTACTTACAACTCAAGAATTACAACTCAATACTTAGAACAAAATATGACTCTATGTGAATGCCTCCGGCGGTGTACCGGGATATGCAATGAATCAAGAGTGACATGTATGAAAGAATTATGAACAGTGGCTTTGCCACAAATACGATGTCAACTACATGATCATGCAAAGCAATATGACAATGATGAAGCGTGTCATAACAGACGGAACGGTGGAAAGTTGCATGGCAATATATCTCGGAATGGCTATGGAAATGCCATAGTAGGTAGGTATGGTGGCTGTTTTGAGGAAGGTATATGGTGGGCTTATGGTACTGGCGAAAGTTGCGCGGTACTAAAGAGGCTAGCAATTGTGGAAGGGTGAGGGTGCGTATAATCCATGGACTCAACATTAGTCATAAAGAACTCACATACTTATTGCAAAAATCCATTGATTATCGAAACAAAGTACTATGCGCATGCTCCTAGGGGGATAGATTGGTAGGAAAAGACCATCGTTCGTCCCCGACCGCCACTCATAATGAAGGCAATCAATAAATAAATCATGCTCCGACTTCATCACATAACGGTTCACCATACGTGCATGCTACGGGAATCACAAACTTCAACACAAGTATTTCTAAAATTCACAACTACTCAACTAGCATGACTCTAATATCACCATCTCCATATCTCAAAACAATCATCAAGTATCAAACTTCTCTTAGTATTCAATGCACTTATATGAAAGTTCTTATTATGCCTAAAAGAAAATTGCCATGTTGTTCTAAAGGACTCTCAAAATAATATAAGTGAAGGATGAGAGATCAATTATTTCTATAAAATAGAACCACCGCCGTGCTCTGAAAGATATAAGTGAAGCACTAGAGCAAAAACTATATAGCTCAAAAGATATAAGTGAAGCACATAGAGTATTCTAATAAATTCTAATTCATGTGTGTTTCTCTCAAAAGGTGTGTACAGCAAGGATGATTGTGGTAAACTAAAAATCAAAGACTCAAATCATACAAGACGCTCCAAGCAAAACACATATCATGCGGCGAATAAAAATATAGCTCCAAGTAAAGTTACCGATGAACGAAGACAAAAGAGGGGATGCCTTCCGGGGCATCCCCAAGCTTAGGCTTTTTGGTGTCCTTGTATTTTACCTTGTGGTGCCATGGGCATCCCCAAGCTTAGGCTCTTGCCGCTCCTTGTTCCATAATCCATCAAATCTTTACCCAAAACTTGAAAACTTCACAACACAAAACTTAACAAGAGAATCTCGTGAGCTCCATTAGCGAAACAAAACAAAACACCACTTCAAGGTACTGTAATGAACTCATTATTTATTTATATTGCTGTTAAACCTACTGTATTCCAACTTCTCTATGGTTTATAAACTCTTTTAATAGCCATAGATTCATTAAAATAAGCAAACAACACACGAAAAACAGAATCTGCCAAAAACAGAACAGTCTGTAGTAATCTGTAACTAACGCAAACTTCTGGAACCCCAAAAATTCTAAAATAAATTGATGGACGTGAGGAATTTATCTATTAATCATCTTCAAAAATAATTAACTAAATATCACTCTCCAATAAAAAATGGCAGCAATTCTCGTGAGCGCTAAAGTTTCTGTTTTTTACAGCAAGATCAAAAAGACTTTCCCCAAGTCTTCCCAATGGTTCTACTTGGCACAAACACTAATTAAACACAAAACACACAACCAAAACAGAGGCTAGATAAATTATTTATTACTAAATAGTAGCAAAAAGCAAGGAATAAAAATAAAATTGGGTCGCCTCCCAACAAGCGCTATCATTTAACGCCCCTAGCTAGGCATAAAAGCAAGGATAGATCTAGGTATTGCCATCTTTGGTAGGCAATTCTTCAATAAGACACCTATAACCCCTAGGAGTCTCTTTCTTTTTATTAATAATCAAACTCCTAGGCACAAAATCAAGAAAATCATTTGTAGCAAAAGGTTCCTTAAGGATAGCAAGAAAGTTGGGGTGAACACTTATGGATTTGAGGTCCGCATTTCCCTTACTAGAAGTTTCACCCTTAATTTTAGGAACATACATCAATTTGGAAATCTTAGCATCAGAAGGAGTGTTTTTCACGGAAGAAATGGCAGATCCTAGGTTGGTAATAATATCCTCAATTTTATCAATTCTAGTGGAATCTTGATCTATCTTTTCATTAACCATAGGTTCCTTTTCTTTAAAAATTTTAAGAGCCACTCCTACCTTAGATCCGTTTTGGGTAACTTGGTTGTGGATCTTTCTATCCAAATTTTCAATCAACTATACGGTAGCAACTTTATTTTCAATAATTTCAAGCCTTTGCATCACATGTTCCAAAGTTAAAGTAGTTCCATTAACCAAAAGAGGTGGTGGGCCAAACAAATCTATCATAGCATTATAAGAATCAAAAGTATGGCTACCCAAGAAATTTCCTCCGGTAATGGTATCAAGAATATATCTATTTCAAGGAGTGATGCCTACATAAAAATTGCTAAGAAGAATGGAAGTAGATTGCTTCCTAATAGATCTATTTTGTGCATTGCAAATTCTGAACCAAGCATCTTTTAGATTTTCTCCCTCCCTTTGTTTAAATTTAAGAACTTCATTCTCGGGAGACAAAGGAGTAGATAAAGGACTAGTCATAACGATGAAGCAAGCGGAAAAGAGGCGAACGGAAAGAGAGGGCGAATAAAACGGCAAGGGTGAAGTGGGGGAGAGGAAAACGAGAGGCAAATGGCAAATAATGTAATGCGAAGGATAAGAGTTGTGATGGGTACTTGGTATGTCTTGACTTGGCGTAGATCTCCCCGGCAACGGCGCCAGAAATCCTTCTTGCTACCTCTTGAGCACTGCGTTGGTTTTCCCTTGAAGAGGAAAGGGTGGTGCAGTAAAGCATCGTAAGTATTTCCCTCTGTTTTTGAGAACCAAGGTATCAATCCAGTAGGAGACCACGCACGAGTCACCTCGTACCTACACACACAAATAAGAACCTCGCAACCAACGCGATAAAGGGGTTGTCAATCCCTTCACGGCCACTTGCAAGACTGAGATATGATAGAGATGATAATAATAAGATAAATATTTTTGGTATTTTTATGATATAGATTGAAAGTAAAAGATAGCAAAATAAAGTAGATTGGAAACTTGTATGATGGAAAATAGACCCGGGGCCATAGGTTTCACTAGTGGCTTCTCTCAAGATAGCATACATACTACAGTGGGTGATGTCAAGCAATTGATAGAAAAGTGAATAATTATGAGAATATCTAGGTATGATCATGTATATAGGCATCACGTCCGAGACAAGTAGACCAAAATGATTCTGCATCTACTACTATTACTCCACACATTGACCGCTATCCAGCATGCATCTAGAGTATTAAGTTCATAAGAACAGAGTAACGCCTTAAGCAAGATGACATGATGTAGAGGGATAAACTCATGCAATATGATGTAAACCCCATCTTTTTATCCTCGATGGAAACAATACAATACGTGTCGTTTCCCTTTCTGTCACTGGGATCGAGCACCGCAAGATTGAACCCAAAGCTAAGCACTTCTCCCATTACAAGAAAGATCAATCTAGTAGGCCAAACCAAACTGATAATTCAAAGAGAGTTGCAAAGATAAACCAATCATACATAAAAGAATTCAGAGAAGATTCAAATATTGTTCATAGATAATCTGGATCATAAACCCACAATTCATCGGATCTCGACAAACACACCGCAAAAGAAGATTACATCGAATAGACCTCCAAGAGATTCGAGGAGAATTTTGTATTGAGATCCAAAGAGAGAGGAGATGCCATCTAGCTACTAGCTATGGACCCGAAGGTCTGAAGTAAACTACTCACACATCATCGGAGGGACCATGGAGTTGATGTAGAGGCCCTCCATGATCAATGGCCCCTCCGGCGGAGCTCCGGAAAAGGCCCCAAGATGGGATCTCTTGGGTACAGAAGGTTGCGGCGGTGGAATTAGGTTTTCTTGGTGCTCCTGGATGTTCGCGGGGTATATGGATATATATAGGAGGAAGAAGTAGGTCTGTGGAGCAACGAGGGGCCCACGAGGGTGGAGGGCGCGCCTAGGGGGGTGGGCGCGCCCCCCTGTCTCGTGGCCGCCTCGTTGATTGCTTGACGTCCACTCTAAGTCCTCTGGACCATGTTTGTTCCAAAAATAACGCTCCCGAAGGTTTCATTCCGTTTGGACTCCATTTGATATTCCTTCTCGGCGGAACTCTAAAATAGGCAAAAAAACAACAATTTGGGTTGGGCCTCCGGTTAATAGGTTAGTCCCAAAAATAATATAAAAGTGTAAAAATAAGCCCATTAACATCCAAAATAGGTAATATAATAGCATGGAACAATAAAAAATTATAGATACATTGGAGACGTATCATTGTCCACGTACCCTCGTAGACCGTAAGCAGAAGCGTTATGACAACACGGTTGATGTAGTCGAACGTCTTCAGGATCCGACCAATCCTAGCACCGAAGGTACGACACCTCCGCGATCTGCACACGTTTAGCTCGATGGCATCCCGCGTACTCTAGATCCAGCTGAGTGTCGAGGGAGAGTTTCGTCAGCACGACGGCGTGATGACGGTGATGATGAAGCTACCGGAACAGGGCTTCGCCTAAGCACTGGAACGATATGGTCGAGGTGGATTATGGTGGAGGGGGGCACGACACACGGCTAAGACAATTGTCAACTTGTCTGTTCTAGGGTGCCCCTGCCCCCGTATATAAAGGAGCAATGGGAGGGGGCCGGCGGCCTCATAGGGTGCGCCCAAGGGGGGAATCCTACTCCTACTAGGAGTAGGTTCCCCCTTTCCTAATCCAACTACGAGGGGAAGGAAAGAGGAGGAGGGGAGAAGGAAAGAGGGGACCGCCCCCAAGCCCTAAACCAATTCGGTTTGGGCCTAGGGGGGCACGCCCCACAGCTCCCTTACTGCCCTCTATTTCCACTAAGGCCCATTGACCCCCCGGGGGGTTTCGGTAACTCCCCGGTACTCCGGTATTTATCCGATGACCCCCGGAACTTTTCCGGTGTCCGAATATAACCTTCCAATATATCAATATTTATGTCTCGAACATTTCAAGACTCCTCGTCATGTCCGTGATCTCGTCCGGGACTCCGAACAACTTTCGGTACATCAAAACACATAGACTCATAATACCGATCATCATCGAACGTTAAGCGTGCGGACCCTACGTGTTCGAGAACTATGTAGACATGACCGAGACTCATCTCCGGTCAATAACCAATAGCGGAACCTGGATGCTCATATTGGCTCCTACATATTCTACGAAGATCTTTATCGGTCAAACCGCATAACAACATATGTTGTTCCCTTTGTCATCGGTATGTTACTTGACCGAGATTCGATCGTCGAAGATGAGTGAGGGAGTCCTGGATTAGGGGGTCTCCGGACAGCCGGACTATATCCTTTGGCCAGACTGTTGGACTATGAAGATACAAGATTGAAGACTTCGTCCCGTGTCTGGATGGGACTCTCCTTGGCATGGAAGGCAAGCTTGGCAATACGGATATGTAGATCTCCTCCCTTGTAACCGACTCTGTGTAACCCTAGCCCCCTCCGTTGTCTATATAAACCGGAGGGTTTAGTCTGTAGGACAACAACAATCATACCATAGGCTAGCTTCTAGGGTGTAGCCTCTATGATCTCGTGCTAGATCAACTCTTGTAATACTCATACCATCAAGATCAATCAAGCAGGACGTAGGGTATTACCTGCATCAAGAGGGCCCGAACCTGGGTAAACATCGTGTCCCCCGCCTCCTGTTACCATCCGCCTTAGACGCATAGTTTGGGACCCCCTACCCGAGATCTACCGGTTTTTACACCGACATTGGTGCTTTCATTGAGAGTTCCACTGTGCCGTCACCATAAGGCTTGATGGCTCCTTCGATCATCGGTAACGATGCGGTCCAGGGTGAGGTTTTCCTTCCCGGACAGATCTTCGTATTCGGCGGCTTCGCACTGCGGGCCAACTCGCCTGGCCATCTGGAGCAGATCGAGAGCTACACCCTTGGCCATCAGGTCAGGTTCGGAAACTTAAGCTACACTGCCGACATCCGCGGAGACTTGATCTTCGATGGATTCGAGCCCATGTCAGGTGTGGTGCACAATCACGACGAGCATGACGTAACTCTGCCATCGGACAGTGTTCGGGAGATCACACCTGCAACTACTCCGGCCCTCAATCCGGAGCAAATTGTGCCATCCGAGGACGGGGGGATAGACCCCGCCATGGAGGCCACACTCTCAGTGGCGATGGAGCCGGATACTGACTTCACCCCTTACGAGAGCCGTGTTGCCGAACCACTGGATTCGTCTCCGGCCACGGACTCCGAGCCGCCTGCGTCCGTAACTATCGAATCCGATTGGGCGCCGATCATGGAGTTTACCTCTGCGGATATCTTTCAGCACTCACCTTTCGGCGACATGCTAAATTCATTAAGGTCTCTCTCCTTGTCAGGAGAACCTTTGCCGAACTATGTCCGGCTAGAATGGGATGCAGACGAGGAAGAAATTCGCTCCCCACCCACCACCCACTTAGTAGCCACTGTCGACGATTTAACCAACATGCTCGACTTCGACTCCGAAGACATCGGCGGTATGGATGACAATGCAGGAGACGAACAGGAACCACCGCCCACAGGGCGCTGGACCGCCACCTCATCATATGATATATACATGGTGGACACCCCCAAAGAAGGCAATGGCGACGAGACAGCGGAGGATGACCCCTCCAAGAAGCAACCCGAGCGCCGACGTCAGCGGTGCCGCTCTAAGTCCCGCCACAACAAAGGTAGTGATACCGGCACAAGAGACAATAACACTCCGGATAGTGCCGAAGACGATAACAATCCCCTCCAGCAAGATTTAGAGCGGGAGGGTGAACAAGCTAGCCCTCCAGAGCGGGCAGCAGATGGAGAGTCGGAGAAGGACAATTACATGCCTCTCTCTGAAGATGAGGTGAGCCTCGGCGACGAACAATTTATCGTGCCTGAGGATCCCGTCGAGCAGGAGCGCTTCAAGCGCCGGCTTATGGCCATAGCAAATAGCTTGAAGAAAAAGCAACAACAACTCCGAGCTGATCAAGATTTGCTAGCAGACAGATGGACCGAAGTCCTTGCGGCCGAGGAATACGAACTCGAGCGCCCCTCCAAGAGTTACCCAAAGCGCAGGTTGCTACCTCACCTCGAGGAGGAAGCATTGAAACCTACATCACTAGTGTACGATGCGGCTGACCGGCCACCTCGTGGCAGAGCCAGAGAGGCGTTTCAGCCTGAAGTTCAGCCTGCACCCCGCCGCCACTCAAACAAAAATACCAAGGCCCGGGGCAACACGCGGGACCTGCGAGACGTATTGGAAAGCAGGGCAAAACATGCAAGGTCGATATACGGGTCACAGGGGCGCGCGCCAACGCGGGACGATGACCGTCACGCCGGATACACTAAAAGTAAATCCGCCCGGGCCGAATACAACAGACAAGACTCATACGAACTGCGTCGTGATATAACCCGGCACAGAGGCATCGCACACACCCTATGCTTCACTGATGAAGCTATGGATCACGAATTCCCGGAGGGTTTTAAACACGTAAATATCGAATCGTATGATGGTACAACAGATCCCGCTGTATGGATTGAGGATTTCCTCCTCCACATCCACATGGCTCGCGGTGATGATCTACATGCCATCAAGTATCTCCCACTAAAACTCAAAGGACCAACTCGGCATTGGCTGAGTAGCTTGCCAGCAAACTGCGTCGGCAGTTGGGAGGATTTGGAAGATGCATTCCTTGACAACTTCCAGGGCACTTATGTGCGACCACCGGATGCTGATGACTTGAGCCATATAACTCAGCAGCCAGGGGAATCGGCCAGGCAATTCTGGACATGGTTCCTAACTAAGAAAAACCAAATTGTCGACTGTCCGGATGCAGAGGCCTTAGCGGCATTCAAGCATAACATCCGTGATGAGTGGCTCGCCCGACACCTCGGCCAGGAGAAGCCAAAGTCTATGGAAGCCCTCACGACACTCATGACCCGCTTTTGCAAGGGCGAGGATAGCTGGCTGGCTCACAGCAACAACACATCAAGGAATCCGGGCACTTCGGATACTAAAGATGCCAACGGCAGACCACGTCGCAACAGAAACAAGCGCCGCAACAACGGCGATAACGCCGATGATACGGCAGTCAATGCCGGATTCAGAGGCTCTAGATCCGGTCAGCGGAAAAAGCCATTCAAAAGAAGTACTCCGGCCCCGTCCAGTTTGGATCGCATACTCGATCGCTCGTGTCAAATCCACGGCACCCCCGATAAGCCAGCCAATCACACCAACAGAGAATGCTGGGTGTTTAAGCAGGCCGGCCAGTTGCTTGCCGAAAACAAGGACAAGGGGCTGCATAGTGATGACGAGGAGGAGCCCTGGCCGCTGAACACGGGAGGACAGAAGAGGTTCCCCCCAGAAGTGAAGACGGTGAACATGATATACGCAACCCACATTCCCAAGAGGGAATGGTAGCATGCACTAAGGGACGTCTATGCGATGGAGCCCGTCGCCCCAAAGTTCAACCCATGGTCCTTTTGTCCGATCACCTTCGATCGCAGGGACCACCCCACTAGTATCCATCATGGCGGATCCGCTGCATTGGTCCTAGACCCCATCATCGACGGATTTCACCTCACTCGAGTCCTTATGGACGGCGGCAGCAGCCTGAACCTGCTCTATCAGGATACAGTGCGCAAAATGGGTATAGATCCCTCGAGGATCAAACCCACCAAAACCACCTTTAAGGGCATCATCCCAGGTGTAGAGGCCCATTGCACGGGCTCAATCACACTAGAAGTGGTCTTCGGATCTCCGGACAACTTCTGAAGCGAGGAGTTAATCTTCGATATCGTCCTGTTCCGCAGTGGCTATCACGCACTGCTCGGGCGAACCACATTTGCAAAATTCAATGCGGTACCGCATTACGCATACCTCAAGCTCATGATGCCAGGACCTAGGGGGGTCATAACAGTCAATGGAAACACAGAACGCTTGCTCCGTATGGAAGAGCACACTGCGGCCCTCACAGCAGAAGCACAAAGCAGCCTTTTAAGGCAAACCGCCAATTCGGCGATACAGCCCCCGGACACCGTCAAGCGAGTCTGGAGTAACCTGCAACAGGATTGCCTGGCACGTTCAGAGCTCGCCTACAATTTGTCCCCCGTCCTAGTCCCAGTCAAGCGACGAAATCCGTGCCGCGCGTACATAATTACGCACTGAAAATACCATGGGCATAGGCGGGGGCACGATCAGGGCAAGTCCCGCAATGCGGCTTAACCGCCCTAGGGGCTGCATACCTTTATCATTTTTTCTCTTTCAGGACCTTACTCTCTGGAAGCCCTTTCCGGCAGTATGATTGCCGGACACATTACGGGAAGGAACAACCAAGGAGGCAAGAAGCTAAGACGTACAAGGGAACCCCCAGGTGGTCTCTAATAACAATGGACATACCTGCTTTCTACTACCCATACACAGCTTGCCCTTGGATAGGACATGTCAAATAGTCCTATTTTTTGCTTATTGCACTACTTGTATCAATACGCTTCGACGTATTATTTAAATAACAATGCATAACATTAGTCTATTATTGCATTGTCCATCCCTTTTTTCTTATATGTTCATTTACGACAACTTGCACCCGTACATTCTGGTACGGTTAGTATGCCAGGGGCTTTCGTTTACCCCATAATACGGCGTGAGAAGTCCGAACACTTTCGACAGTGCGGCACTCCGAACTTATAGCATTATATGCATCAGCTCCAAATGATGTCATGGGTCAATAGTTGGGTTTGCCTGGCTCCCATGTTTTGGTACCTTACGTTCCGCTATATCGGCTAAGGTAGCACTGGGAGAACTACTGCGATTGTGTCCCGGTTCTTCCGGACGAGCACCTCAGTAGAGAAAGCCGAAAACTGACTATCATGATAAGGCGAGAGCTGGTCGCTGTTCGAGAGGTCTCAAGTCCTTAAAGACTTTTTCCGCTTCGGGCGAGGAGTCGGCCTTGCCCGACTTAGGCATATATAGCGCCCCAAATTCGGCCTTCCGAATACTAGTGGCTTCGCCAAAATTTAAAATTGTAGACTTCTATGGCTAAGTGAGAGTGATAAAGCATTATAGTCTGATTGCCTGGTTTGTTGTGCTGAACACCTCCCTCAAAGGACCCAAAATTGGGATAAAGAGTGCTCAGGTTTATCCCGAACACCCAAGTACTAGTTACATGGGGGCAGAAGCTGCCGACTGGCCAACTCTCAGATTTTATAAACGGCCGCACAGAAGGTAATATTTTAAATTCAAAAAGCATTGCATAGCGCAAATGAATGTAACACCCTCGATGCGACTATATCTCCCACATGTCGAGGCACGACTTACAGGCATAATCGCATTGAAGGCATATGCCGCAAGTTAGGCAATCTTCACAACATCCCATGTAATATAGATAATAAAAGGGGAGATAGCATAGTTGGCTTACACTCGCCACGTCAATAAAGTACATAAATAACATTACATCATCCAAACACTCATGGCCCGACTACGGCGCCAAAATAAGAGATAACCCAACATGCGACACGGTCCCGATCACCCCCAACTGGGCACCACTACTGATCATCAGGAAAGGAAACATAGTATCGTTGAGAGTCCTCGTCGAACTCCCACTTGAGCTCGAGCGCGTCACCTGGAGCGGAATCATCAGGCCCTGCATCTGGTGTAATAGTAATCTGTGAGCCACAGGGACTCAGCAATCTCGCACCTTCGCGATCAAGACTATTTAAGCTTATAGATAAGGCAAGGTAAATATGTGGAGCTGCAGCAAGCGACTAGCAAATATGGTGGCTATCCTGTTCGCAAAAGAGAGCGAGAAGAGCAGGCAAAGCGCGAGCGAGAAACTAGAGAGAAACCTGTGCAAGCATTACTCCAACACCGTGTCCACTTCCCGGACTCCGCCGAGAAGAGGCCATCACGGTAACTCACACGGTTGATTCATTTTAATTAAGTTAAGGTTCAAGTTATCTACAACCGGACATTAACAAATTCCCATCTGCCCATAACCGCGAGCATGGCTTTCGAAAGTTCAAATCCCTGCAGGGGAGTCCCAACTTAGCCCATGACAAGCTCTCATGGTCAACGAAGGAATAGACCTCCTCCCAAGACATTCCGATCAGACTCGGTACCTCGGTTCTTCAAGACACTTTGACAGGTTAAAACAAGACCAGCAACACCGCCAGAATGTGCCGACAAATCCTGATAGGAGCTGCACATATCTCGTTCTCAGGGCACACTCAGATGAGCTCTCCATACAACTAAAACCAAACCTCGAGTTTCCCCGAGGGGGCGCTGCATAGGACTCTAGTTTGGACCAACACTCAGAGGAGCACTGGCCCAGGGGGGGGCTAAAATAAGATGACCCTCGGGCTCCGGAAACCCAAGGGAAAAAGAGGCTAGGTGGCAAAAGGTAAAACCAAGGATGGGCATTGCTGGAAAAGCTTTAATCAAGGCGAACTATCAAGGGGTTCCCATTATAACCCAACCGCGTAAGGAACGCAAAATCCGGGAACATAACACCGATATGACGGAAACTAGGGCGGCAAGAGTGGAACAAAATACTAGGCGAGAGGCCGAGCCTCCACCCTTAACAAAGTATATAGATGCATTAAGATAACATGGCAATATAATGATATCCCAACAAGTAAATAAATGTTCCAACAAGGAACGGCCTCCAATCTTCATCTGCAACTAGCAACGCTATAAGAGGGGCTAAGCAAAGCGGTAACATAGCCAATCAACGGTTTGCTAGGACATGGTGGGTTAGAGGTTTGACATGGCAATTTGGGAGGCTTGAAAGCAAGTGGTAGGCATCGTTGCATTGGCATAGCAAAAGAGCAAGCATCTAGCAAAGCAAAGATAGTAGTGATTTCGAGGGTATGATCATCTTGCCTGCAAAGTGGTCAGTGTTGACTGGATCCTCAAAAGCAAACTCAATGGGCTCCTCGTTAGCGAACTCGTCTCCCGGCTCTACCCAAAAAAGACAAACAAGCAACAAGGACACAATCAACCACGTGCAAAGCTCAATCAACATGATGCAAAGATGGTATGCTATGCGGGATACGATGCGGGATGCATATGCAAGATGTGACAAGGAATGCATGAACCTGGCCTCAACTTGGGAATAAAAGTGTGCCACTGGAAATATGAGATGAAATCGCTTGAAAACGATATAAAGAACGCCCGAATCAGAGTTACGGTTTGGAAATGGCAAGCGATCCAAATATGACACCGGTCTGCGATTTACAGCAAGTAGCCATCTAAATGCAAAGAGATGAACATGCTACAGCACCCAAACATGGCATAAAAATACATGGCAGGGATTCATACAAGATTCTTAACAGAAGTCTAGCACTGAGCTACGGCCAATTCATCCATTAACAGGTTCAAACAAGCATGGCAAAAATGCATATGGCAAACAGATTTCAGACTTAGTGAAATTAACACTTGTCTGGAATTTCAGATCAGGTAGCACTCTTCGAAGCAACAAAACTACATGCTAAAGGACCTGGACATGGCAAAGTAAAGCATGGCATGGAGCTACTCCAAGAGCTTAACAAAAGTCCTTAGTGACCTTGAGCCAAAAGGGATCAGAAAATACAATTGCAAGCATGTGAACATGGCAAAAACATAAACAGTTCTCAGACTTAGTGAAAACTGGAGCATGCTGAAAACAGATATCATGTAGGCATGTTTACGAGCTCGATGCACTCACTACGGAGCAAGTCATGACAAGCTAAGCATACACCCATGAAGAATACACAAAATGCAAGCTAGACATGGCAAGAACAATAGCATAGCATGCACGGATCAACTACAACATCCTCGGCAAAATCGCTAACAAGTAGACAATCTGCCCAGATTCACGAAGTAGCAAAAGTAGAGCTCGATTGACTCAAGCTAGGGTGCTCCATAATTGCAAACAAAGACATGGATGGATAGAGCACTACAAGATTAACAAAACACCCTTACTGATCATCCTCAAAAGAGGCACGGATCACTAGGAAACAACATGAACATATGGCCATATGAGATAAACAGACCAAGGACTTAGTGGAAATGCTAAGTCCCTGAAATCAGCATTACCAAGTGCCTCACTTGGCAAGCTTGTGCTAGTCACCACACACATCATAAAAATACATGGGTTGCATCTCTGGAAAGATGGCAAAACCCTTAACAAAACATATGTAGAGCTCATGGGCATATCATGCACACAATAATCATGGCAAAAATGACAAATATCTAAATAGAGTAGCAGATCTGACAAATATCTCAAGTAGCCCTCTTCTAACAGCATTTCAGGCATCAAGATGAACTCAAATGAAAATGATGCAATGGAATGAAATGATGTACTCTTTGAGATGAACATTTTGATATGCTATATGCCCAAAACGGAGCTACGGATGCAAAGTTACGATGCGATGAACATAGCAAGATAATTAGGGTTTCAGGGCAAAAAGTCAACCGAGGCAAAAATCCCAGATCTAGATCCAGATTGGCGCGGATTACAAGGATCGCCGGAAATACTGTTCACCGGGGGCGGAGACGACGCCGGAGCTCGGAGTAGGGGAGGCCGGAGCTCACCGGACGGCGAGGTGGCCGCGGTGGAGCTCGGCTCCGGGCGAGGGGAGGCGAGGCCGAAGCGGCGTTGGGTCGGCGAGGCGCGGCCGGGCGGCGGAGGTCGGCGGCCGGAGAGGGCGGAGGGCGGCGCGGCGGGCGTGCGGCGGCGCGCCGGCGTCCTGGCGGGGTCGGCGAGGCGCGCCCGTGCGGCGGGCGAGGCGCGGAAGGCGCGGCCCGGTGGCGCGCGGCGGAGGGCCGCGGATGGGCCTTCGGGCCCGCGACGGTGGGAGGCGGCCGGCGGCCACGTGGCGGAAGGAGAGAGGCTGGGGGAGCGGGGCGGACGTGTCCGGCGCCGGGCGGACGTGTCCGGCGCGCGGAGGAAGGGGAAGACTAGGTTTTCGCCCGAATTTTTGGAGGAGTGCACATATTTATAGGTAGAGGGAGCTAGGAGAGTCCAAATGAGGTGCGGTTTTCAGCCACGCGATCGTGATCGAATGCTCTAGATGACGGGGAGGGTTTAGGTGGGTCTTGGGCCAAATAGAAGGGGTGTTGGGCTGCAACACACACGAGGCCTTCACGGTCCCTCGGTTAACCGTTGGAGCATCAAACGAAGTCCAAATGATACGAAACTTGACAGGAGGTCTATCGGTAGTAAACCAAGGCCGCTTGGCAAGTCTCGGTACAATCCGGAAATGTTTAATCCCCACACACGAAAGAAAGGTAGAAATGACCACCGGAGGAGAACGGAGCGCCGGAATGCAAAACGGACAACGGGGAAAATGCTCGAATGCATGAGATGAACACGTATGCAAATGCAATGCACATGATGACATGATATGAGATGCATGACAATGATAACAACACACGGAGACAAAGACCCGAACCCGAGAAAATAAAATAACTTAACACCGGAAACGGCAAGAGTTGGAATACATATTGGGAAAGTTACATCCGGGGTGTTACAACACTCCACCACTACGAAAGGATCTCGTCCCAAGATCTAGGACTGAAAGAACGCCGGGTATTTATAACGGAGGTGATCCTCGCGTTCCCAAGTAGCTTCACGGTCGGAATGGTGTGACCACTTGACTTTGAGGTATTTGATTGACTTATTGCGAGTCTTGCGTTCAGTCTCTTCAAGAATAGCAACGGGGTGCTCACAATAGGATATATCTTCTTGGAGCTCAATGTCCTCGAAGTTGACGGTGCGGTCAGGAGTCTTGAAGCACTTTCGAAGCTGAGAGACATGGAACACGTCATGAACATTTGCAAAGTTTGAAGGAAGCTCGAGTTGATAGGCGAGATCGCCTCTCTTGCTGACAATCTTGAAAGGTCCCACGTATCTGGGGGCAAGCTTCCCTTTGATACCGAAGCGACGAGTACCTTTCATAGGAGAGACGCGGAGGTAAACATGATCTCCGATCTCGAAAGCCAAATCACGGTGCTTACTATCATAGTAGCTCTTCTGGCGGGATTGGGCTGCTTTGAGGTTATCTCGAATGACTTTGCACATTTCCTCTGCCTCTGTGATTAAGTCATTACCCAAAAGCTGACATTCACCGGTTTCAGACCAGTTGAGAGGGGTACGACACTTCCTGCCATACAGAATTTCAAATGGGGCCTTGCCCGAACTTGCTTGAAAACTGTTGTTGTAGGAGAATTCAGCATAAGGAAGACAATCCTCCCACTTCATGCCGAAGGAGATCACACAAGCCCTGAGCATATCTTCAAGAATCTGATTGACATGCTCGACTTGACCGCTAGTTTGAGGATGGAAAGCTGTGCTGAAGCGGATGTTCGTGCCCATGGCCTTCTGAAAAGAATCCCAAAACTTGGAGGTAAAAATGCTGCCACGGCTGAAGATATCACTTGAGGAATACCGTGCAGAGAGACAATTCGAGAGGTATAGAGTTCCGCCAATTGAGCTGCAGTGATTGACTCTTTGATAGGCAGAAAATGAGCCACTTTGGTGAGTTTGTCGATGACAATGAATATAGCATCATTGCCATGCTTGGACTTTGGAAATCCAGTCACGAAGTCCATCTCAATGTGGTCAAACTTCCATTCTGGAATGGCAAGAGGTTGGAGGAGACCAGCTGGCCTTTGGTGTTCTGCCTTCACTCTTCTACAGACATCACATTCATTCACGAATTGAGCAATCTCGCGCTTCATTCGAGTCCACCAATAAGCTTGCTTGAGGTCCTGATACATCTTCGTGCTCCCAGGGTGGATGGAGAGGAGAGAATTGTGAGCCTCGTTCATGATCACTTTACGGAGGTCACCTTTGGGCACGACAATACGATCCTCGAAGAACAGAGTGTCCTTGTCATCAAGGCGGTAGCACTTGTACTTGGGTTGACTCTTGGCAATCCCAATCTTCACCTTTTTCACCATAGCATCAAGAAGCTGGGCTTGGCGAATCTGGTCTTCCAAGGTAGGAGAGACTTGAAGGTTGGCGAGGGACCTTGAGGAACAACTTGCAGATTAAGTTTGCGGAAAGCTTCACAAGGCTCGGTTTTATAAGGCTTGAGAATCAGACTGTTACAATAAGCCTTCCTGCTCAATGCGTTAGCAATCACATTGGCCTTGCCTGGAGTATACTTGATACTCGGATTATACTCTTGAATCATTTCGACCCATCGAGTTTGCCTGAGGTTGAGATTAGGCTGAGTGAAGATGTACTTGAGACTCTTGTGGTCAGTGAAAATGTCCACTTTTCTTCCCAATAAGAGATGTCTCCAAGTCAAAAGAGCATGCACAACTGCCGCCAACTCGAGATCATGAGTGGGGTAGTTCTTCTCATTAGGCTTCAACTGGCGGGAGGTATAAGCAACAACTTTCTTCTCTTGCATCAACACTGCGCCAAGACCTTGGAGAGAGGCATCACAAAAGACCTCGTACGACTTGGATTCATCAGGCGGAGTCAGAACTGGAGCAGTGATCAATTTCTCTTTCAAAGTGTTGAAAGCAATGTCACACTCCGGAGACCAAACGTACTTGACGTGCTTCTGGAGAAGATTTGAGAGAGGCTTCGCGATCTTAGAAAAGTTTTCAACGAATCTTCGACAGTAGCTTGCGAGACCGAGGAAGCTACGGAGTTGCTTCACGTTCTGAGGAGGTTCCCAATTCACAATTGCAGACACCTTCTCAGGATTCACCGCAATGCCCTTGGTAGAGATGATATGACCAAGATAAAGAACCTCATCGAGCCAAAATTCGCACTTGGAGAACTTGGCATAGAACTGGTGTTCCCTCAACTTATCGAGTACCAAACGCAAGTGTTTGGCATGATCTACCTTGTTCTTCGAGAAAACCAGAATGTCGTCGAGATAGACCAAAACGAAGTCATTGGTGTAGGCGTTGAAGATGAAGTTCATCATGCGAGAGAACGTCGGAGGAGCGTTGACGAGGCCAAAAGACATGACAGTGTATTCATATGAACCATAGCTTGTCCTGAAAGCCGTCTTGGGAATATCTTGCTCACAGATACGAATCTGATGATAACCCATACGGAGATCAAGCTTGGAGAATACTTGGGCACCTTTGAGTTGTTCGAACATCTCGTTGATGTTGGGAAGTGGGTATTTGTTCTTGATGGTCTTCTTGTTCAATGGACGGTAATCAACACAAAGTCGGTCCGTTCCATCCTTCTTCTTCACAAAAAGAACACCACAACCCCACGGAGAAGAACTAGGCCGGATGAGACCCATTCTTTCTTGAATATCGAGTTGCTTCTTCAGCTCCTTCAACTCTTCAGGTCCGAGCTTGTAAGGACGCTTGCACACAGGTTCCGTGCCAGGCTCAAGATCAATAACGAATTCAACTGGCCGGTGCGGAGGCATTCCTGGAAGCTCTTCTGGAAAGACGTCTTGATATTCGCAAACGACTGGAATCTGTGAGATAGCATCCAATTCACCCTTCTCATTGAGAGAAAACAGACGGATGGCATCATCACGAGCGGCAAAGACAATTACATCCTCAGACGAATGAGTCAATTGAATCTGCCTGGCTGCACAGTCAAGATGTGCCTTGTGCTTAGAAAACCAATCCATTCCGAGAATAAGATCAATATCCAAATCACCCAGAACAATAGGAGAAGCTAGAAATTTGAAATCACCCATCATGATAGAAATATCCGGAATCTCGTGGTTAGCGAGCAAACATTTACCCGGAGAGACAACTGCTAGCGGACTATGCATAACTTGGGAAGTCAACTCATGCTTAGATGCAAAAGGCTTCGAGATGAAACAATGCGATGCACCAGTGTCAAAAAGAACTTTTGCAGGAATATCATTAATAGGAAGGTTACCCATAATGACATCTGATGAATCCTCTGCCTGAGCTGCGTTCATCAAGTTGACCTTGGCGTGCTTGGGGTTATGCTTGACCACAGCTGTACTTGCCGATCTGACAGGAGGAGGAGGAGGAAGATGTCTCTGGTTGAAACACTTGTTGGCATAGTGACCCTTCTGTTGGCACTTGTTGCACGCGACCTCTGAAAGCGGACGGTGGTACGGAGCACTCGATCTTGGAGGTTGGGACGAAGTCTTGTTCTGAAAGCCAGGGTTGGATGGGTGGGAAGATCCACTGCCACCTTTGCTCTTCTGCTGATACGACTGACCGAACGGAGGAGGAGGAAGCCAATACTTCTGCTGCTTGGCCACTTGAGTAGAGGAAGAAGGAGTAGCATCTCTGACTCGCTTCTTGGAAGCATCACACCTCAGTTGAGCGGCCTCTTGCTTCAATGCCATGTTGTAGAACTCATCGTACCTCATGGGCTCAAAGAGAACAAGAGCTAGCTGGATTTCTTCTCTGAGACCACCCCTGAACTGGTATATCATGCTCTTCTCATCAGGTACGTCCTACTTAGCAAAGCGGGTGAGCTTCTGAAACAACTTGTTGTAGTCATAGACAGACAAAGAGCCTTGCTTCAGGTTGCGGAATTCCTCACGCTTGCTTTCAATCACGCTCTGAGGAATATGGTGAGCTCTGAAATCTTGATGGAATTCATCCCAGGTGATAACACGTCCACCTCTGGAATCCTTGTACTGCTGGAACCATTCTGCAGCTTGATCTTTGAGTTGGAAGGAAGCGAACTTGACGAAGTCCTCAGGCCCGACGTTACTGCACTCGAAATGCTTGCATAGATCCACAAGCCAATCGTCAGCATCGGTTGCCTCAACACAATTGCTGAAAGTCTTTGGCCCGTTAGCAAGGAACTGGTTGAGTGTAGCAAAGTGATTCTGATTGTTGCCTTGGTTCCTTTGGTTGCCTTGATTGCGCTCTTGAAGAATTTGCATGATCAACTGTGTGTTTGCATTGGTTGCGGCCATCACAGCTTGCCATGCCTCCGGAGGAGGTGGAGGTGGTGGCGGATCAGGATTCGGAGTCGTGCGCGTTGGAGGAGCCATCCTGAAGAGGTTGGCATCCATTAGCACATTAATAGAAAAATATTGAAGCTGAATCCAACGGAATGAAAATTGCAACATATAGTCTTCACATCCGAACAAAATGAACGAATGCATTCCTCTTGAAATGGTCACATATCCATAAATTGAGAAGCCACTTAGAATTAAGGTAGAGAAATAAATCAATAAGGTACGAATCAAGAACGAATATTCGGTAAGAAATCCCAATCTCAAACCAAATATCCGTGGAAGAAGAAACTAGAGCTACAAGAATTCCCACCTATGAAACTCCCGAACCTTTCCGGTTATGCAATCAGGTGTTGGGGATACAGGGGAAGCATAATATCTCACCCAAATCTAGCAAATCCTACATCCAGCTGTATCCATCCTTCAACACATAACCGAGTAAAACTTCGGAAACCATCTACCTCAACCTTCGAAAAGCATCCGTTATACAAGTTATGGCGATACTCCCGAACTCCCGCCCCAGTACTGGGTGGCGTCGAGGTTATCTCACCAACGAACTGCATAAAAGAGATTTTTGATGTCGGCATACTAAAATCAGGTATTCTAGAACTGCAACGATAAAATTATGACGACAACACCTCAGAGCTCAACTCCCCAGGACACTTCCACAAAACCCCTGACAGGAGGCACCAAGACAATGTTCTCATCATAAAACCATCGGAACGATTCCAAGATACCCGCGTGATCCTAAATTTTTTTAGTGAAATTTGAGAAGAGAAGAGTCAAAACTCTACGTTAGGATGCCTTACCAGAGCGATGAGGAGACTGGGAAGTAAAAAGAATTCCTAAACTCTCCGATATATAATTCCTAAATGACTCAAAACATTTTTCTAGACACAACTCGGCCGCTAAAAACGATCAAGCAATGGGGATCCTAAGGTCGGGGAAGGCTCTGATTACCAACTTGTAACACCCTCGATGCGACTATATCTCCCATGTGTCGAGGCACGACTTAGAGGCATAATCGCATAGAAGGCATATGTCGCAAGTTAGGCAATCTTCACAACATCCCATGTAATATAGATAATAAAAGGGGAGATAGCATAGTTGGCTTACACTCGCCACGTCAATCAAGTACATAAATAACATTACATCATCCAAACACTCATGGCCCGACTACGGCGCCAAAATAAGAGATAACCCAACATGCGACACGGTCCCGATCACCCCCAACTGGGCACCACTACTGATCATCAGGAAAGGAAACATAGTATCGTTGAGAGTCCTCGTCGAACTCCCACTTGAGCTCGAGCGCGTCACCTGGAGCGGAAACATCAGGCCCTGCATCTGGTGTAATAGTAATCTGTGAGCCACAGGGACTCAGCAATCTCGCACCTTCGCGATCAAGACTATTTAAGCTTATAGGTAAGGCAAGGTAAATATGTGGAGCTGTAGCAAGTGACTAGCAAATATGGTGGCTATCCTGTTCGCAAAAGAGAGCGAGAAGAGGAGGCAAAGCGCGAGCGAGAAACTAGAGAGCAACCTGCGCAAGCATTACTCCAACACCGTGTCCACTTCCCGGACTCCGCCGAGAAGAGGCCATCACGGTAACTCACACGGTTGATTCATTTTAATTAAGTTAAGGTTCAAGTTATCTACAACCGGACATTAACAAATTCCCATCTGCCCATAACCGCGGGCACGGCTTTCGAAAGTTCATATCCCTACAGGGGAGTCCCAACTTAGCCCATGACAAGCTCTCATGGTCAACGAAGGAATAGACCTCCTCCCGAGACGTTCCGATCAGACTCGGTACCTCGGTTCTTCAAGACACTTCGGCAGGTTAAAACAAGACCAGCAACACCGCCCGAATGTGCCGACAAATCCCGATAGGAGCTGCACATATCTCATTCTCAAGGCACACTCAGATGAGCTCTCCATACAACTAAAACCAAACCTCGAGTTTCCCCGAGGGGGCGCTGCACAGGACTCTAGTTTGGACCAACACTCAGAGGAGCACTGACCCAGGGGGGGCTAAAATAAGATGACCCTCGGGCTCTGGATACCCAAGGGAAAAAGAGGCTAGGTGGAAAAAGGTAAAACCAAGGTTGGGCATTGCTGGAAAAGCTTTAATCAAGGTGAACTATCAAGGGGTTCCCATTATAACCCAACCGCGTAAGGAACGCAAAATCCGGGAACATAGCATCGATATGACGGAAACTAGGGCGGCAAGAGTGGAACAAAACACTAGGCGAGAGGCCGAGCCTTCCACCCTTAACCAAGTATATAGATGCATTAAGATAACATGGCAATATAATGATATCCCAACAAGTAAATAAATGTTCCAACAAGGAACGACCTCCAATCTTCACCTGCAACTAGCAACGCTATAAGAGGGGCTAAGCAAAGCGGTAACATAGCCAATCAACGGTTTGCTAGGACATGGTGGGTTAGAGGTTTGACATGGAAATTTGGGAGGCTTGAAAGCAAGTGGTAGGCATCGTTGCATTGGCATAGCAAAAGAGCGAGCATCTAGCAAAGCAAAGATAGTAGTGATTTCGAGGGTATGATCATCTTGCCTGCAAAGTGGTCAGAGTTGACTGGATCCTCGAAAGCAAACTCAACGGGCTCCTCGTTAGCGAACTCGTCTCCCGGCTCTACCCAAACAAGACAAACAAGCAACAAGGACACAATCAACCACGTGCAAAGCTCAATCAATATGATGCAAAGATGGTATGCTATGCGGGATACGATGCGGGATGCATATGCAAGATGTGACAAGGAATGCATGAACCTGGCCTCAACTTGGGAATACAAGTGTGCCACTGGAAAGATGAGATGAAATCGCTTGAAAACGATATAAAGAACGCCGGAATCGGAGTTACGGTTTGGAAATGGCAAGCGATCCAAATATGACACCGGTCTACGATTTACAACAAGTAGCCATCTAAATGCAAAGAGATGAACATGCTACAACACCCAAACATGGCATAAAAATACATTGCAGGGATGCATACAAGATGCTTAACAAAAGTCTAGCACTGAGCTACGGCCAATTCATCCATTAACAGGTTCAAACAAGCATGGCAAAAATGCATATGGCAACAGATTTCAGACTTAGTGAAATTAACACTTGTCTGGAATTTCAGATCAGGTAGCACTCTTCGGAGCAACAAAACTACATGCTAAAGGACCTGAACATGGCAAAGTAAAGCATGGCATGGAGCTACTCAAAGAGCTTAACAAAATTCCCTTAGTGACCTTGAGCCAAAAGGGATCAGAAAATACAATTGCAAGCATGTGAACATGGCAAAAACATAAACAGTTCTCAGACTTAGTGAAAATTGGAGCATGCTGAAAACAGATATCATGTAGGCATGTTTACGAGCTCGATGCACTCACTACGGAGCAAGTCATGACAAGCTAAGCATACACCCATCAAGAATACACAAAATGCAAGCTAGACATGGCAAGAACAATAGCATAGCATGCACGGATCAACTACAACATCCTCGACAAAATCACTAACAAGTAGACAATCTGCCCAGATTCACGAAGTAGCAAAAGTAGAGCTCGATTGACTCAAGCTAGGGTGCTCCATAATTGCAAACAAAGACATGGATGGATAGAGCACTACAAGATTAACAAAACACCCCTACTGATCATCCTCAAAAGAGGCACGAATCACTAGGAAACAACATGAACATATGGCCATATGAGATAAACAGACCAAAGACTTAGTGGAAATGCTAAGTCCCTGAAATCAGCATTACCAAGTGCCTCACTTGGCAAGCTTGTGCTAGTCACCACACACATCACAAAAATACATGGGTTGCACCTCTGGAAAGATGGAAAAACCCTTAACAAAACATATGTAGAGCTCATGGGCATATCATGCACACAATAATCATGGCAAAAATGACAAATATCTAAATGGAGTAGCAGATCTGACAAATATCTCAAGTAGCCCTCTTCTAACAGCATTTCGGGCATCAAGATGAACTCAAATGAAAATGATGCAATGGAATGAAATGATGCACTCTCTGAGTTGAACATTTTGATATGCTATATGCCCAAAAAGGAGCTGCGGATGCAAAGTTACGATGCAATGAACATAGCAAGATAATTAGGATTTCAGGGCAAAAAGTCAACCGAGGCAAAAATCCCAGATCTAGATCCAGATCGGCGCGGATTACGAGGATCGCCGGAATACTGTTCACCGGGGGCGGAGACGATGCCGGAGCTCGGAGTAGGGGAGGCCGGAGCTCGCCGGACGGCGAGGTGGCCGCGGTGGAGCTCGGCTCCGGGCGAGGGGAGGCGAGGCCGAAGCGGCGTCGGGTCGGCGAGGCGCGGCCGGGCGGCGGAGGTCGGCGGCCGGAGAGGGCGGAGGGCGGCGCGGCGGGCGTGCGGCGGTGCGTCGGCGTCCTGGCGGGGTCGGCGAGGCGCGCCCGGGCGGCGGGCGAGGCGCGGAAGGCGCGGCCCGGTGGCGCGCGGCGGAGGGCCGCGGATGGGCCTTCGGGCCCGCGGCGGTGGGAGGCGGCCGGCGGCCACGTGGCGGAAGGAGAGAGGCTGGGGGAGCGGGGCGGACGTGTCCGGCGCCGGGCGGACGTGTTCGGCGCGCGGAGGAAGGGGAAGACTAGGGTTTCGCCCGAATTTTTGGAGGAGTGCACATATTTATAGGTAGAGGGAGCTAGGAGAGTCCAAATGAGGTGCGGTTTTCGGCCACGCGATCATGATCGAACGCTCTAGATGACGGAGAGGGTTTAGGTGGGTTTTGGGCCAAATAGAAGGGGTGTTGGGCTGCAACACACATGAGGCCTTCTCGGTCCCTCGGTTAACCGTTGGAGCATCAAACGAAGTCCAAATGATACGAAACTTGACAGGCGGTCTACTGGTAGTAAACCAAGGCCGCTTGGCAAGTCTCGGTCCAATCCGGAAATTTTTAATCCCCACACACGAAAGAAAGGTAGAAATGACCACCGGAGGAGAACGGAGCGCCGGAATGCAAAACGGACAACGGGGAAAATGCTCGAATGCATGAGATGAACACGTATGCAAATGCAATGCACATGATGACATGATATGAGATGCATGACAACGATAACAACACACGGAGACAAAGACCCGAACCCGAGAAAATAAAATAACTTAACGCCGGAAACGGCAAGAGTTGGAATACATATTGGGAAAGTTACATCCGGGGTGTTACAATGAACTCGTTTCACATTACAGGATCACACGAGCACGTTCATTCAAAAATTACATCTCTAGCACATTCCTCCGCCACAAGGCGGGAACCCTTCAGGACACTGTCATAATACATTTCGGGGCAACGATGCTCCTTGCCCTCCGGTGGCCCCTCCTTCACCAGCTTCACGGCGTCCAGCTTCGCCCAGTGCACCTTCGCCTGGGTAAAAGCTCTGCGCGCACCCTCGATGCAGACGGACCGCTTTATGACTTCAAGCCATGGGTAGGCATCCACAAGCCGCCTCACCAGACCGAAGTAGCTGATAGGCAGGGGATCGCCAGGCCACATCCGGACTATAAGACCCTTCATGGCCTGTTCGGCCGCCTTGTGCAGCTCGACCAGTTGCTTCAGCTGGTCGCTCAAGGGCATTGGGTGTTCGGTTCGAGTATACTGAGACCAGAACAACTTTTCCGTCGAGCTCCCCTCCTCAGCTCGGTAAAACTCTGCGGCATCCAGCTCACTGCGGGGAAGATCTGCAAACACTCCTGGAGAGCTCTGAACTCGGGTAAGTAAAAGGAAAGTTTCCTTCACATGCTTGCTTTGCATAATTAATGCCTTACCCGCTGCTATCTTCTTCATCGCATCAATCTCCTAGAGGGCCTTGTGGGCTTCAGCCTTGGCGCTCTGTGCGCTTTCGAGCGCCTTTGCAAGCTCGGACTCTCGTGTCTTAGAGTCAAGATCCAAGGACTCGTGTTTTTTGGCGAGAGCCTCGAGCTCTTGCTGCACCTCGCCTACCCGGGCTTCTTGCTTTTCCCGCTCAATGCGCTCCTTGGCCGCTTTGTCTTTGGCCTCGGACATCGCCTTCTTCAGGGTCGCCACCTCGGTCGTGGCCCTTAGCAAATTCATGATGATCCTATTATTTTCTAACCAAATTTCTTTTTAATATATAGACAAGGTATTGCTTACCTTTGCTCTCCTTGAGCTGCCTCTTGGTAAGGTCGAGCTCGTCCTCGGACCGCTCAAGGTCCTGTTTCAGCGCAGTGACCTCCGCAGTACGTGTGGCAGCGGCCAACAGTGATGCCTGCATATGCACATAGACATATTCTGATTAGACTCCTGAGTCATTATTTGATCCTTGATGACCCACAAGTATATGGGATCTATCGTAGTCCTTTCGATAAGTAAGAGTGTCGAACCCAACGAGGAGCAGAAGGAAATGATAAACTGTTTTCAGCAAGGTATTCTCTGCAAGTACTGAGATAAGTGGTAACAGATAGTTTTGTGGTGAGATAATTTGTAACGAGCAACAAGTAACAAAAGTAAATAAAGTGCAGCAAGGTGGCCCAATCCTTTTCGTAGCAAAGGACAAGCCTGGACAAACTCTTATATAAGGAAAAGCGCTCCCGAGGACACATGGGAATATCATCAAGCTAGTTTTCATCACGTTCATATGATTCGCGTTCGGTACTTTGATAATTTGATATGTGGGTGGACCGGTGCTTGGGTGCTATTCTTACTTGAACAAGCATCCCACTTATGATTAACCTCTATTGCAAGCATCCGCAACTACAACAAAAGTATTAAGGTAAACCTAACCATAGCATGAAACATATGGATCCAAATCAGCCCCTTACAAAGCAACACATAAACTAGGGTTTAAGCTTCTGTCACTCTAGCAACCCATCATCTACTTATTACTTCCCAATGCCTTCCTATAGGCCCAAATAATGGTGAAGTGTTATGTAGTCTACGTTCACATAACACCACTAGAGGCTGACAACATACATCTCATCAAAATATCGAATGAATACCAAATTCACATGACTACTAATAGCAAGACTTCTCCCTTGTCCTCAGGAACAAACGTAACTACTCACAAAGCATATTCATGTTCATAATCAGAGGGGTAATAATATGCATAAAGGATCTGAACATATGATCTTCCACCAATTAAACCAACTAGCATCAACTACAAGGAGTAATTAACACTACTAGCAACCTACTAGCACCAATCCCGGACTTGGAGACAAGAATTGGATACAAGAGATGAACTAGGGTTTTGAGATGAGATGGTGCTGATGAAGATGTTGATGGAGATTGCACTCTCTCGATGAGAGGAGCGTTGGTGATGACGATGGCGATGATTTCCCCCTCCGGGAGGGAAGTTTCCCCGGCAGAGCAGCTCTGCCAGAGCTCTAGATGGGATCCGCCAAGGTTCCGCCTCGTGGCGGCGGAGTTTCGTCCCGAAAGGTTGCTTCTTATTTTTTCTCGACGAAAGACTTCATATAGGAGAAGATGGTCATCGAAGAGCCACCAGGGGGCCCATGAGGTAGGGGGCGCGCCCTAGGGGGGGGGGCGCCCCCACCCTCGTGAGCAGGGTGTGGGCCCCCTGGTCTTCATCTTTGGCGAGGATTTTTCATTATTTATTATAAGGTGTTCCGTGGAGTTTCAGAACTTTTGGAGTTGTGCAGAATAGGTCTCTAATATTTGCTCCTTTTCTAGCCCAGAATTCCAGCTGCCGGCATTCTCCCCCCTTATGTAAACCTTGTAAAATAAGAGAGAATAGCCATAAGTATTGTGACATAATGTGAAATAACATCCCATAATGCAATAAATATTGATATAAAAGCATGATGCAAAATGGACGTATCAACTCCCCCAAGCTTAGACCTCGCTTGTCCTCAAGCGAAAGCCGATAACAATAAATATGTCCCCATGTTTAGAGGTAGAGGCGTCGATAAAAAATAAAATACGGACATGAGGGCACCATGATTATTCTCATAACAACAACATATATAGATATTGTCATATGATTACTTATGTTCAAGTGATGATCTATTCACAATGCAAAAGTATGAATTAGAAACCTTATTGAGAACTAACAAACTATAACCTCAGTCATTGAAACAATTGCAATTTATCATAACATCAGAAAGAGTCTATGTCAGAGCTAAAAAGCAAGTCCACATACTCAACTATCATCTAGTCCTTCATAATTGCTAACACTCGCGCAATACTTGTGGTTACGGAGTTTTAATCGGACACAGAGAAAGATAGGGGTTTATAGTTTTGCCCCACAACCTTTTACCTCAAGGGTAATGTCAACAATAATAACTCATGCTCCCCTACATCCAATTAGATATATCTATCAGGATCTTTCCAGCACACTGGGCTTGCCAAAGGATAAAATGTAAAAAGGAAAGGTGAAGATCACCATGACTCTTGCATAAGGTAGAAGATAATAATAATAAAAGATATGCCCTTCGCAGAGGGAAGCAGAGGTTGCCATGCGCTTTTATGGTTGGATGTACAAAATCTTAATGCGAAAGAACATCACTTCATATTGCCCCTTGTGATATGAACCTTTATTATGCAGTCCGTCGCATTTATTACTTCCACATCACAAGATCGTATAAAGCTTATTTCTCCCACACCAATCAATCATACATATTTAGAGAGCAATTTTTATTGCTTTGCACCGATGACAACTTACTTGAAGGATCTTATTCAATCCATAGGTAGATATGGTGGACTCTCATGGCAAAACTGGTTTAAGGGTATTTGGAAGCACACGTAGTATCTCTACTTGGTGCTGAGAATTTGGCTAGCATGAGGGGGAAAGGCAAGCTCAACATGTTGGATGATCCATGACAACATACTTTATCTCAGATATAAGAAAACATAACCCATTATGTTGTCTTCCTTGTCCAACATCAACACTTTAGCATGTCATATTTTGATGAGTGCTCCCAATCATAGAAGATGTCAATAATAGTATATTTATATGTGAAACCTCTCTTTCCTTATTACTTCTTATTAATTGCAATGATGACCAAAGCTATGTCTGCCAACTTCCAACAACCTTTAATCATCACACTCTTTCTATGTGAAGTCATTACTATCAATAAGATCAATATGAACTTTTGTTTCTTTTTATTCTTTTTCTCTTTTCTTTTATTCACCCAAGATTATAGCAAGAAAATCAAGCCCTTGACTCAACACTAATCTTTATTATATAGCTCACGGACTCGATTACATAGAAGGATAATAAAGCAAAACTCACAACTAGATCATGCCATAAACTTTATTCTACTAGATCAAAATACTACCAAAAGGATCGAACTAAGAAAAATGGTAAAGATAAAAGTGATGGTGATACGATATCGGGGCACCTCCCCCAAGCTTGGCTGTTGCCAAGGGGAGTGCCCATACCCATGTGATTATGTCTCTCTTTTCGGGGATGGTGATGTGATGTTTTTGGCGATGATGCCCTTCAAAATACGATTCTCCTCCTCAAGCTTGTTGACTTGCTGCTTGAGATCCATTATTTCCTTTCGGAGTTTTCCTGTAACAGCCAAAGCTCCCTGCACACAAGGGTGCTGCATAGCCGCAGGAGAACTAGTGACACTCTTTTTCATATTCTCATAAGAAAGAAATCTAACATTGGAAGGGATAACTGAGTTTGGAATAGCTGAGCTCTGCAGTTCTCCCATTGTGAATCCAGCTCGGAAGCGAGAGGTGACTTCTTAATCCTCCATGGCATCTACCCTCATTAGGTCAGTCTCCATCTCTTCCTCCGTTGTTGGCTCAAAGTGATCAGGGTCGCTGTTTGCCCTTGGTTCCAGTGCCGGATTAGATACTCGGCTCTCCCCGACTGACTCTTGGGAAGACATCTTGCTCTAATCTGCAGCAGCAACAACTCAAAACAAAAACAAAGGATATTTGTGTGATACGGGAGTCAAAACCTTTGGGAGAATATATAATGAATTTTTACCGACCAAAATACGTATCATGCAAGAAAACAGAGTCCGGAAGGCACACGAGGAGCTCACGAGGTAGGGGGGCGCGCCCAGGGGGGTAGGGTGCGCCCTCCACCCTCGTGGGGCCCTCGTGTCCTTCCCTGACTGCTACTTAATTTTCTATTTTTCTAAATATTCCAAAACGGAGAAATATTGCCTTAAAAATTGTTTTGGAGTCGGTTTACTTACCGTACCACATACCTATTCCTTTTCGGAGTCTGAAACGTTCTGGAAAGTGTCCCTTATGTATTCCTCCGGGCTTACGGTTTCAATAATATTGGTTTCAACATTTATGGGATTACTTGAGATATAATGTTTGATTCTTTGACCGTTTACCATCTTCGGATTTGTGCCCTCGAAGTTGTTGATTTTTATGGCACCAGAACGATAGACCTCCTCGATAACATAGGGGCCTTCCCATTTAGAGAGAAGTTTCCCTGCAAAAAATCTTAAACGAGAGTTGTATAGCAATACATAATCACCTACATTAAACTCACGCTTTTGTATCCTTTTGTCATGCCATCTTTTAACCTTTTCTTTAAACAACTTGGCATTTTCATAAGCTTGGGTTCTCCATTCATCAAGTGAGATAATATCAAATAACCTCTTTTCACAGGCAAGTTTAAAATCATAGTTGAGCTCTTTAATAGCGCAATATGCCTTATGTTCTAGTTCGAGAGGTAAGTGACATGCTTTTTCATATACCATTTTATATGGAGACATACCCATAGGATTTTTATATGCAGTTCTATAAGCCCATAATGCATCATCAAGTTTCTTGGACCAATTCTTTCTAGACCTATTGACAGTCTTTTGCAAAATTAATTTGAGTTCTCTATTACTCAATTCTACTTGACCACTAGACTGTGGGTGATACGGAGATGCAATTCTATGATTGACATCATATTTAGCAAGCATTTTACGGAAAGCACCATGAATAAAATGTGAACCACCATCAGTCATTAAATACCTAGGGACTCCAAACCTCGGAAAAATAACTTCTTTAAGCATTTTAATAGAAGTGTTATGATCAGCACTACTAGTTGGAATAGCTTCTACCCACTTAGTAGCGTAATCAACAGCAACTAAAATATGTGTATATCCATTAGAGGCAGGAAAAGGTCCCATATAATCAAAGCCCCAAACATCAAACGGTTCAATAACAAGTGAATAATACATAGGCATTTCTTGACGTCTACTAATATTACCAATTCTTTGACATTCATCACAGGATAGGACAAACTTACACGCATCCTTGAAGAGAGTAGGCCAATAAAAACCGGATTGCAATACCTTATGTGCAGTTCTATCTCCCGTGTGGTGTTCTCCATAAGTTTCGGAGTGGCACTTGCGTAGGATCTGTTCCTGTTCATGCTCAGGTACACAACGTATAATAACACCATCTACTCCTTCTTTATAAAGATGTGGGACATCCCAAAAGTAATGTCTCAAATCGTAGAAGAACTTTTTCTTTTGTTGGTATGTGAAGCTAGGTGGTATAAATTTAGCAACTATGTAATTAGCATAATCAGCATACTAAGGGGTACTACGAGAAGTACTTATGACATTTAATTGTTCATCAGGAAAGCTATCATCAATAGGTAGTGGGTCATCAAGAACATTCTCTAACCTAGATAAGTTGTCTGCAACGGGGTTCTCAGCTCCTTTTCTATCAATAATATGCAAATCAAATTCTTGTAGCAAGAGAACCCATCTAATAAGTCTAGGTTTAGCATCTTTCTTCTCCATAAGATATTTAGTAGCAGCATGATCAGTGTGGATAGTTACTTTAGAATCAACAATATAAGGTCTGAACTTATCACAAGCAAATACAACTGCTAAAAGTTCTTTTTCAGTAGTAGCATAATTTCTTTGAGCATTGTCTAGAGTCTTACTAGCATAATGGATAACATTTAATTTCTTATCGACTCTTTGCCCTAGAACAGCACCTACAGCATAGTCACTAGCATCACACATAATTTCAAAGGGTAAATTCCAATCAGGTGGCTGAACAATAGGTGCAGAGACTAATGCGTTCTTAAGTATTTCGAATGCTTCTACACAATCATCATCAAAGACAAATGGTATATCTTTATGTAATAAATTAGTCAGAGGCCGAGAAATTTTCGAGAAGTCCTTAATGAACCTCCTATAAAATCCGGCGTGACCAAGGAAACTTCTTATACCTTTGATGTCCTTGGGACATGGCATCTTTTCAATAGCATCAACCTTGGGTTTATCAACTTCAATATCTCTTTCAGAAACTTTATGCCCCAAGACAATACCCTCATTAACCATAAAGTGGCACTTTTCCCAATTCAAGACAAGATTAGTTTCTTCACATCTCTGCAAAACTCGATCAAGATTGCTCAAGCAATCATCAAAAGAAGATCCATAGACGAAAAAGTCGTCCATGAAAAGCTCACAAATATTTTCACAAAAGTCAGAGAATATAGCCATCATGCATGTTTGAAAGGTAGCAGGTGCATTACATAAACCAAAAGGCATACGTCTATAAGCAAAAGTACCAAAAGGGCATGTAAAAGTAGTCTTTGATTGATCTTTAGCCGACACAGGTATTTGAGAGAAACCAGAATAAACATCTAGAAAGCAGTAATGTGTATGTTTGCATAATCTTTCTAGCATTTGATCGATAAAAGGTAAGGGGTAATGATCTTTCTTAGTAGCCTTATTTAATTTGTGGAAATCAATTACCATCCTATAACCTGTAATAATTCTTTGTGGAATCAATTCATCTTTATCATTAGGAACAACAGTAATACCTCCCTTCTTAGGGACACAATGAACATGACTTACCCACTGACTATCAGCAATGGGATAAATTATACCTGCCTCCAGAAGCTTTAGTATTTCTTTTCTTACCACTTATTTCATTTTAGGATTCAGACATCGTTGAGGATCACGAACCGGTTTGGCATCTGCTTCCAAATTTATTTTATGTTGACATAGAGTGGGACTAATGCCCTTAAGATCATCAAGAGTATATCCAATAGGAGCAAGGTGCTTCTTCAGAGTTTTCAATAATCTTTCTTCTTCATGCTCTGAAAGGTTAGCACTAATAATAACAGGATATATCTTCTTTTCATCAAGATAAGCATATTTAAGATTATCAGGCAATGGTTTAAGCTCAAACACGGGATCACCCTTAGGTGGAGGGGGATCCCCTAGGATTTCAACAGGCAAATTGTGTTTCAGAATAGGTTCCTGTTTAAAGAATATTTCATCTATTTCCCTTCTTTCATTCATAAACATATCTTTCTCATGGTCTAGCAAATATTGTTCTAAACGATCATTAGGAGGTACGGCAATAGAATAAAGACCAATAATTTCATCCTTACTAGGAAATTCTTCTTCACGGTGTTGTTTACTAAATTTAGAGAAATTAAACTCATGAGTCATATCATCTAAGCCGACAGTAACAACATCCCTTGTGCAATCTATGGTAGCATTAACAGTATTTAAGAAGGGTCTACCAAATATAATGGGACAAAAGCTATCTTGTGGGGAACCAAGAACAAGAAAATCAGCAGGATTTTTAGTTTTCCCACACAAGACTTCAACATCTCTAACAATTCCCATTGGTGAAATAGTATCTCTATTAGCAAGTTTAATAGTAACATCAATTTCTTCTAACTCAACAGGTGCAATGTCATGCATAATTTCTTTGTATAAGTCAATAGGTATTGCACTAGCACCCATATCACATAAGCCATGATAACAATGATCTCCTATTTTAACAGAAATAGCAGGCATGCCTATCATAGGTCTAGGTTTATCTGTATCACAGGGTTTAGCAATTCTAGCAGTTTCATCACAGAAATAAATAACATGCCCATCTATATTATCAGACAAGAGATCTTTAACAATAGCAATATTAGGTTCAACTTTAACTTTCTTAGGAGGTGTGTATGTTTTAATATTGCTTTTACGAACCACAATTGAAGCTTTAGCATGATCCTTTATCCTAACAGGGAAAGGTGGTTTCTCAACATAACAAGTAGGAACAATAGGATCATTATAAGTGACAGTCTTTTCTTCAACTTTAATAGGTGCAGCTACTTTTACTTCTATGGGAGGATGATATTTAAACCACTTCCCCTTAGGGAGATTAACATAAGTAGCAAAAGATTCACAGAAAGAAGCTACTATCTCAGAATCAAGTCCATATTTAGTGCTAAACTTACAAAAAATATCGGTATCCATAAAAGATTTAACACAATCAAACTTAGGTGTCATACCTGACTCCTTACCATTGTCGAGGTCCCAATCTTCAGAGTTGCATTTAATTCTATCCAATAAATCCCATCTAAATCCAATAGTCTTCATTGTCGGCGTTCTGGGAACGGGGGTCCCCAGACTTGCCTGCCTGCGGCCTGCGGCGTGGCTCAAAGGGGGGCCCAGCACGGCCCATCTTCACCAACACAAACTCAAGACCCTCGCGAGGGGCCAAGCCTCGCGGGGCGGACGACACGGAGCTTCCTTAGGCACGGCCTCGTCAGGCTGGCTCACGAGGAGGCAGAGAGATCAAGGCGGGGTACCTCGCGAGGTGCCCGTGACGCAAGCCATGACGACTCAGGGCGCCAGGCGGGTGCCAGCCCGCGCAGCGTCCTCCTTTCCTCTTTGGTGCAAAGGGGGTAAGCGCAGCCGCGGAGTACCGAGGCATCAGGCAAAGGTTGCCATTTCGGTGCAACGAGACCAAGACCAGGAGGACTACGAGACAGAGGTCACCATGGGGCCCAAGACGGCGTCATCACTAGAGCTTTGCGCAGGCGAAGACTACTTTTGTCAGGATAGCTGATACTTGCTGTCCCCTTTCAAATTAGCCCGCCATTATTGGCTCCCTTCCCGCTCAATATTTGGGAAGAGGACCAGGGCCTCTATAAATAGGACCAGACACCCACATGGCAAAGGGTCGACCAGTTGGAAAGAGGGAGAGAGAGAGAAAGGTGGCTGAACTCCTCCCAGCAGTTCATCGCCCCAGCCAAGAACAGACCCTCGCGAGGCTGTTCTCCCTTGCATTGTTCATCATCTTCAGCCCAAGAGGCAATCCACACACCACACACTGGAGTAGGGTATTATACCACAACGGTGGCCCGAACCAGTATAAACCCTGTGTCCCTTGTGTTGTTCTTTTCATAGCTTTGATCCTAGCGCGGCGGAGGGGTGCAGGTAGGTAGGAGGAGAAATCTCCGCGCGCACCCAATGTTCGAACCTCAAGGGTCAGCCAGAACCCGAAATCCGACATTTGGCGCGCCAGGTAGGGGTGCGCCGGAATTCGTCTTCCACCGCCCCGCTCTCCTCCGAAATCACACTCATGTCTAACGCACGTCGGGCCCACGCGGAGTGCCGGGCCGCCCTCACTTCCCGCGTCGCCCAGACAGCCCCTGTCGGCGAGCGTCCTCGCCATTCCCCGTCACCTGCCGTCAACGCCACCACCGGCCCGGCGGGGGACGAGCAGCAAGCATCGTCTCAGCATCCATCCGTGCGCCAAGACGGCCGCACCACGACTCCCTCGCTCGCCCCAGCTGGATCTTCGTCCCGCGCGCTCCGCGCGCCCATGGAGGCTCGGGCTGCACTCGTCGCGGCGAACGAGCTCCTGCGCTACCGTCCCGTCGACGACGTCTACGAAGATTGGCTCGGCCGCGTTGCCGAGCTCGTCCGCGCTGCAGGGGGTTCTTCCGTGCCGTCCGTTCCGCTGCACCGCACCCCGCCCCGCGCGGGCGACGAGGCTCCGGCGGCGCCCTGGCCGCCTCCTCCCCAAGAAGACGCCATGGCTCCAAGGCGCGTGGCCCCTGGGCGGAACCCGCTCCGTCAGGTGCCAGCGCGGCAAGATCAGAGCTGCCAAGAAGTCCCTCGCCCGCTAGAAGGTGCCCGGGCGCTCCCTGCTCCAGCACGTCGCGACCATCCCCCTGCTCCGGCGCGTGGGGACATGCAAGACCAGGCTCTCCGTCACCCAAGGCCTCCCGTGGCAACGACAGGCTGCCGCGCCTACACCACCGAGCTGCGCAGCGTCGCGTGGCCAGGCAAGTTCAAGCCGGACCTGCCTCCTCGCTACGACGGCATGGCCGACCCTGCGGAGTTCCTCCAGCTCTACGAGCTGGGCATTGAAGCTGCCAACGGAGACGAGAAGGTCATGGCGAACTGGTTTCCCATGGCGCTCAAGGACGGGGCCCGCACCTGGCTCCTGAACCTGGCTCCAGGCACAATCTCCTCCTGGGAAGAGATGCGCTCTTGCTTCATCGCCAACTTCCAAAGTACTCGCGACCGGCCACCCTCCGTGAGCGACATGCGCCGCGTCAAGCAACAACCCGGGGAGACCCTGCAGAAGTACATCCAGCGCTTCAACAACGCACGCCTCAAGATTCCCAAGGTGACTGAAGAGGCCATCATCTCAGCCTTCTCCGACGGCGTGCGCGACGTCAAGATGAAGGAGGAGCTGGCGATGCATGAAGACCTGTGCACTTCTTTGGAGCTATTCAACTTGGCGAACAAGTGCGCCAGGGCTGAGGAAGGGTGTCTCTCCCTCCTTGAGCTGCCTGCCGCAGACCCAGAAGAGAAGAAGCTCAAGGCCAAGGAAGTGAAGCGCAAGGGGGCTGCCGTGCTCGCGGCAGAACCAGACACCAAGCGGGGCAGAGATCAGCCCGAGCCTCCCAAGGGCAGCCGGTACTGCGTGTACCACGACCTCCACACCCACAACACCAGCGAATGCCAAGAACTCCGAGCCGTGCGTGAAGGAAGGATCGGCCGTCGCCCTGACCGTGGTGACCGGGGATACGGCCAAGGAGGAGGAAGGAACGCAGGGCGCTGGGAAGACCGTGGCCCGCGCCAGGGGTGGCGCGACCAACCTCGTGAGGATCGCTGGCAAGACCCACCTCGCGAGGGAGGCTGGAGGGATCAGCCTCGCGAGGATCGCCCACAAGGCAACACAGGCCTCCCACCGCTACCGCCGCAGCCAAGGAGGAACGAGGACCGCCACCAGGACGAGGAGGCTGGGGGATTCCAGGAGCCTCGCGCGATCGCCTGCATCCTGGGCGGAGCTCAGGCCCCAGCCTCTCAGCGCATCTTCAAGCAGTTCGCCCGCGAAGTGAATGCAGCCCTCCCCAGGCTCGAAGCCACACGCCCTCTCAGGTGGTCGGCGTGTGCCATCACCTTTAGCTCAGCAGATCATCTCAAGTGTGCGGCTACAGCCGGAGTCCTCCCGATGATTTGTTCCCCAATCATCAGCAACGTGGTGCTCACCAAGACCCTCATCGATGGCGGGGCAGGGCTCAACGTCCTGTCCGTAGAGACGTTCAACAACCTCCAAGTGCCCTACAGCCAGTTTCAGCCAACCAAGCCCTTCTCCGGTATCACCGACGACTCCATGGTCCCGATCGGGCAGGTCCGCCTCCCCGTCACCTTCGGGGCACGCGACAACTACCGCACCGAGCTCATCGACTTCGACGTCGCTCACATCTGCCTGCCGTACAACACCATCCTCGGGTACCCGGCGCTGGCCAAGTTCATGGCCGTGACTCACCACGGCTACAACGTCCTCAAGATGCCAGGAAGCGGCGGAGTCATCACGGTGCCCTGTGAAGAGAAGGAAGCAGTGTGTTCCCTGGAGCGAGCCTTTCAGGCCGCATCACTGGAGGACCCAGATCGCGGAAGCAGGAGGCTTCCCGAGGCCGCCCCCAAGAAGAAGAAGACATCGTCCGGCCTGGCCCATCAGGAGGTAGGCCCCTCTGGGCCTGTGCCTGCCCCGGGGAAACCTCCTTCCATCGCATAGGAAAGCGCGCCCGGCGCCCTCCTCAGGCAGGGCTCGGGGGCTCTCCCTTGGAGGGCCACCGACCTAGCAAGGGTCACGAGGGAGGCGCTGGGGCACCACATGGAGGCGTGTTTCGGAGCACGTTTCCCTCAAGAAGGAGCAAGGCAAGGAGATCCAGACCCACAGGAGTTCGTCAGCAAGGCCATTCAGGAGCTACAGGAGTCCAGAGTCATGAGAGGCGCCCGCCGCCTACCAGCAGTGGCTCCCCATCTAGGCGAGGATGGCGGGCTGCGCGTCTACGTCGACGTACCAGGGCTCAACCAAGTCGCCTCCCTGGAGCGCCTCTGGCCCTCGCGAGTGGGGCGCTGCGGAGGTCCACCCCACAGCTACGTTCGCATGCCTTACGGCTTGCCGAGCGCGGCTGACGCGTACCAGCGCCTCATGAGGGGCATCCCGGAGGCGCAAGAGGCCAGGTGCTCCGCAGCCCTGGCGGAGATGAAGATGGCCCGCGAGGAACCACCAGCGCCTCCGGAGCCTCCCGAGGCCCCTGGGCCTGGGGGCTCATGAGGATCGGCTTCCGCAGCCCACCGAGCCAGCTACACCAACACCCCTTCGTCTTCAGCATCATCAGGTGACATCTTTCAAGTTTCACTTCCAGCTGGGAGCGCCCCCAGGGCTGCATTATTCCCAGGCCGCGTGGGTCCATCCCTGCGGCGTGTATCCCTTTTATTTCGCGTCGCTAGCTTACCTTGTTGGGGGCGCCCCTCGGGCTGCATGATCCCCAAGTCGCTCGGGCCTGACCCAGTGATCTCCGCATCTACTTGAACGAATCCACTCCTTCCCGGCTAATGTGCTTTACCTAGTTGCCTGCTCAGCTGACGCCAACTAACGGAGCTGCTCCCAAACGGCACGACGCTTGTGCATGGGTCCGTCCCTGCAACACCGACGAACCTGGATGGCTGAGCTCTGGCCGCGGCAGCCCCGCATAGCGTCACCTCGTCAAGCCTTCAGTGCCTCACTACCCTTCGGAAGCAACCAATGGCTGACCGTCAATTGTTATGGCAACCCCTTGCTTTTTCTATGGTGGACCTGCAGGACCTCCTGAAGGAGCCGCGTCAGGCGAGGCTCTTGCTGTGTCTCCTTCGCTCTCGTCCGCGCGAACCGCTTGCACGTTAAAGGGGGGGGGGGTACCTGAGCATCGCGACTCAGGGCTCTTACTGGCTCTCCAGCCCTCACCCTCTGGCCTTGACCACGGCATCACGACCTGGCATACTAGCGACGGCTGAGACTTGCTCGAGGGTCGGGACCCGAGGACGTAGAGCAGAAAGGGGAGCAAAGGCGAGAGGGTAGAGACATGCGAGGACTTCGCCGAGCAACCTCGCGCCTGCCGATGCACGGACCCGGCCACACACCAGAGAGCGGCCCCTGATCCTTGAGATAAGTTATCGCCCGGAAGCGCCAGCTACCGTAGCACCATCCCTGCACCTAACGCTATCCCGTGTTAGTGACGTCGCTCCCCTTTCTCACCAGAGAGCGGCCCCTGATCCTTGAGATAAGTTATCGCCCGGAAGCGCCAGCTACCGTAGCACCATCCCTGCACCTAACGCTATCCCGTGTTAGTGACGTCGCTCCCCTTTCTCACCGAACGACGGCTGCTTGGGCGCAAAAGGGGACCTCCTGAGCATCGCGACTTAGGGGCTCTTACCGGACTCCGGGTTGCTCACCTCCTGGCCTTGACCATGGCATCGCGACCTGGCATACCAGCGACGGCTGAAGCCGCCTTGGGACTGGGACCTGTCGGCGCAGAGCACCAAGCCCTCGTGAGGTTCGAAAGGGAGGACCGAGCTAAGACGGGATGAGCAACTCGCGTAAATCTACGGCAAGGGTTATATTAACAAACAGGATCACAGGCACCTTACAAGCCCCCACGGGGCGCGCTTTTGGTTCCTCACAGGGAACAGATCCTAAAGAGATGCAAACTACGCGCATCGCTACAAAAGATGCCATCATCAACAGTGGGCCGCCAAGTACCGACGCCAACCCCATCCAGATCAGAGTCGGCGGCGGCCTGACGAGCCTGCCCTGCTCCGGGAGCGACGCCGGCTCGGGGGCTCGTAGCTGTCGTCGCTCGTCTCCGGAGTCGCGAAGGGCTCGCCGGAGTCGCTGGAGCCTCCGACGTCTCCACCGCCTGAGGAGCCGCCAAGGGAGCGATTGGCGAGCCCGGTCCTCGTCACAGCAGGGCCCTGGCCGTCTTCACCGGGGCAGCACTCCAACCGGCACCCGTCCGCGTCGAAGACCTTGAGGAGCATCACCGAAGCACCGTCGTAGTCCAAGTGGATCGCGAAGACGCCCCTTGTCCTGCAAACCCGGGCAATCTCTCTCCAGCCCCGGGTCATGTAGACCTCGCCCGGGGCGACGACCGCGACCTCTGCCTCGGTCGCGAGGGTGCTGCAGCCGGCGTGCTGCAGCCAGAGCTCCAGGCGCTCCCCCTGTGGGATGACGGAGGCAAAGAAGGGAGGAAGACGGATCCAAGACTGAAGAGGAATGGCGACGTGGAGCACGAACTCTTGGGAGGAGCCCTCGGTGTGGACCCCAGGGGGGACGACCCACACCTTCGTGACCCGTTGGCGCCGGCGGCGGCGCCGCCCGTGGTAGTCAGCATCGGCTCCTTCGGGGCCCTCGACGTGGGCGTACAATGGAAGCGGGAACCCCGGCGGCGCCCGCTCGCCCCAAGGCCTCGACACCACCTGAAGGGCCCCCTCGTCCGGGCCATGGTGGACATGCCGTTTCTTCGGCAGAAGTGGGTCTGGTCCCTCTCGGGGAGCCTTTCCCTTCTCTGCCGACGAGAACCGGCAGATCGGAGCCATCACAGCAAGACGGAGCAAGAATCGGGAAGAAGGAGAAGCAAGGAGGGATGGACTGGAAGGACGCACGACATTCCGTACTTATAGCCGGCGGAGGCCAACCGCCGACCTCCACGATCGCAGGTAATCATGAGCCGTTTTGCATGCAGGGACTTGTCCAATCCGAGCAGTTGCCGAGGCGCCGTGGGGAAGTGGAGATGCCCACGTCCAGTCAACCGCCACGCGGCGCCCAAGGCCGCAGGCTGTTAGGGCCCGCGGCGCTTCGCTCTTGCCCTTCCGCCTCCCTGCACGGCCAAGTCCGGGCGCGCCTTGGGCCCGGTGGCTACTGTCGGCGTTCTGGGAACGGGGGTCCCCAGATTTGCCTGCCCGCGGCCTGCGGCGTGGCTCAAAGGGGGGCCTAGCACGACCCATCTTCACCAACACAAACTCAAGACCCTCGCGAGGGGCCAAGCCTCGCGGGGCAGACGACACGGAGCTTCCTTAGGCACGGCCTCGTCAGGCTGGCTCACGAGGAGGCGGAGAGATCAAGGCGGGGTACCTCGCGAGGTGCCCGTGACGCAAGCCATGACGACTCAGGGCGCCAGGTGGGTGCCAGCCCATGCAGCGTCCTCCTTTCCTCTTTGGTGCAAAGGGGGCAAGCACAGCCGCGGAGTACCGAGGCATCAGGCAAAGGTTGCCATTTCGGTGCAACGAGACCAAGACCAGGAGGACTACGAGACGGAGGTCACCATGGGGCCCAAGACGGCGTCATCACCAGAGCTTTGCGCAAGCGAAGACTACTTTTGTCAGGATAGCTGATACTTGCTGTCCCCTTTCAAATTAGCCCGCCATTGTTGGCTCCCTTCCCGCTCAATATTTGGGAAGAGGACCAGGGCCTCTATAAATAGGACCAGACACCCACATGGCAAAGGGTCGACCAGTTGGAAAGAGGGAGAGAGAGAGAAAGGTGGCTGAACTCCTCCCAGCAGTTCATCGCCCCAGCCGAGAACAGACCCTCGCGAGGCTGTTCTCCCTTGTATTGTTCATCATCATCAGCCCAAGAGGCAATCCACACACCACACACTGGAGTAGGGTATTACACCACAACGGTGGCCCGAACCAGTATAAACCCTGTGTCCCTTGTGTTGTTCTTTTCATAGCTTTGATCCTAGCGCGGCGGAGGGGTGCAGGTAGGTAGGAGGCGAAATCTCCACGCGCACCCCAGTGTTCGAACCTCAAGGGTCTGCCGGAACCCGAAATCCGACATTCATCATAAAAGAGCCAACACAAGAAGTATCGAGCATGGTGCGGTTATTTTCAGAAAGCCGAGCATAAAATTTTTGAATAATCATTTCTCTTGAGAGCTCATGATTGGGGCATGAATATAACATTTATTTAAGCCTCCCCCAAGCTTGAGCGATGCTTTCTCCTTCGCGAGGCCAAAAACTATATATATAATTGCGATCATGATGAACAAGATGCATAGGGTAATACTTTTGATGAAATTCCAATTTCAATCTTCTATAGTTCCATGATCCCATATCATCACATAGCCTATACCATGTCAATGCGTCTCCCTTCAAAGATAAAGAGAAGACCTTCTTCTTAGCAACAACATCGGGTATACCTGCAAGCTTAAATAATCCACAAACTTCATCCACATATATTAGGTGTTCATCAGGATGCTTTGTTCCATCTCCTGTAAAAGGATTAGCTAGCAGTTTTTCTATCATACTCGAAGGATACTCATAAGGAATTTCATTTTCATATTCATTTTCAATAGGTTCAGAAGGTTGAGGAGAAACTCTTTGCTCTACTGGTCGGGGTGAAGATACCCCGAACAAGCCCCTCAGAGGATTACTTTCCATAGTAACAAGTGACATTAAATTTCAGCACACTATATAAATTTTTCCTTACCAAATTCAAGCTACCAAAGGCGCTTCACTCCCCGGCAACGACGCCAGAAAAGAGTCTTGATGACCCATAAGTATAGGGGATCTATCATAGTCCTTTCGATAAGTAAGAGTGTCGAACCCAACGAGGAGCAGAAGGAAATGATAAACGGTTTTCAGCAAGGTATTCTCTGCAAGTACTGAAATAAGTGGTAATAGATAGTTTTGTGGTGAGATAATTTGTAACGAGCAACAAGTAAAAAAAGTAAATAAAGTGCAGCAAGGTGGCCCAATCCTTCTTGTAGCAAAGGAAAAGCCTGGAAAAACTCTTATATAAGGAAGAGCGCTCCTGAGGACACATGGGAATATCGTCAAGCTAGTTTTCATCACGTTCATATGATTCGCGTTCGGTACATTGATAATTTGATATGTGGGTGGACCGGTGCTTGGGTGTTGTTCTTACTTGAACAAGCATCCCACTTATGATTAACCTCTATTGCAAGCATCCACAACTACAACAAAAGTATTAAGGTAAACCTAACCATAGCATGAAACATATGGATCCAAATCAGCCCCTTACGAAGCAACGCATAAACTAGGGTTTAAGCTTCTGTCACTCTAGCAACCCATCATCTACTTATTACTTCCCAATGCCTTCCTCTAGGCCCAAATAATGGTGAAGTGTTATGTAGTCGACGTTCACATAGCACCACTAGAGGCTGACAACATACATCTCATCAAAATATCGAACGAATACCAAATTCACATGACTACTAATAGCAAGACTTCTCCCTTGTCCTCAGGAACAAACGTGACTACTCACAAAGCATATTCATGTTCATAATCAAAGGGGTAATAATATGCATAAAGGATCTGAACATATGATCTTCCACTAATTAAACCAACTAGCATCAACTACAAGGAGTAATTAACACTACTAGCAACCTACTAGCACCAATCCTGGACTTGGAGACAAGAATTGGATACAAGAGATGAACTAGGGTTTTGAGATGAGATGGTGCTGATGAAGATGTTGATGGAGATTGCCCTCTCCCGATGAGAGGAGCGTTGGTGATGATGATGGCGATGATTACCCCTCCGGGAGGGAAGTTTCTCCGGCAGAACAGCTCCACCGGAGCTCTAGATTGGATCCGCCAAGGTTCCGCCTCATGGCGGCGGAGTTTCGTCCCGAAAGGTTGCTTCTTATTTTTTTCTCGACGAAAGACTTCATATAGGAGAAGATGGTCATCGGAGAGCCACCAGGGGGCCCACGAGGTAGGGGGCGCGCCCTAGGGGGGGGGGGGCGCCCCCACTCTCATGAGCAGGGTGTGGGCCCCCTGGTCTTCATCTTTGGTGATGATTTTTCATTATTTATTATAAGGTGTTCCGTGGAGTTTCATGACTTTTGGAGTTGTGCAGAATAGGTCTCTAATATTTGCTCCTTTTCCAGCCCAGAATTCCAGCTGCCGGCATTCTCCCTCCTTATGTAAACCATGTAAAATAAGAGAGAATAGCCATAAGTATTGTGACATAATGTGAAATAACAACCCATAATGCAATAAATATCGATATAAAAGCATGATGCAAAATGGACGTATCAATCCTCTATTCGGCCTTTCTTCGCGAACGCCAAACAGAGCATCAGGGGCTACTGTCTATGCGGTAATATTTTGCTATATTTTGATTGCTTACCTGAAAGCCTGTTAGGAGGCTGGCACAAGCTTCGGTTAGTCCGTTTTTGGCGGACTGAACTTTCTCGATCACCGCACTCATGATAGTGCGATGCTCTTCGTCGACGGAAGCGCCGCGAAGCGCTTCCAGCAAGTTGTCTGGTGCCTCTGGATGGACAGAGGCCACCGGCACGGGCGGCTTGCCCCTCTTAACGGGGGATCGCCTGCCAGAGTCCAGAACCACCGAAGGTTCCGGCGTAGTGTTCGGTTGGGGGCCGAACTTGGAGCCCGTGGGAGCCTTGCTCCCTTTGCACCCAGGGTCCGGAAGGTCGCCTCGAGGCGCCCCCAGGACTACCTCCCCTCGGCTTGGTGCCTTTTGAGACAACACCTCGACGTTGTTCGTAGGGCAAGGGGTGGAGGCGGTCGGAAGTGAATCGTTATTCATATCCGACGAGTCCAAAGAAATGTCCGACGAAGATACGTCGATACAGGCTCGGGACGGACTGCATAATCATATTCGGCGTAGGGAGAAGTAGTGCAATGAAACCTACCATGAATTACTATGGTATCCGGATACTTACGACTTCGCCAGGGGCTTGTCCCAGGGTAACCACTCGTCGCCACTGTAGGCGGCCGTTGTGGAGCAGTCCGGAAGGAGGTTCCTTCCCTTCTTGGACCCTTTGGCCTCCCTGTTTGGGGCGGCCTTCCTTTTCTTGTCTCCCCTGACTGGGGGGGGGGGAGAACTTTCCTCTTCCTCCTCCTCATTTTCGTGGGAGGAGTGTGCTTTGGAGTTATCGGACGATGAGTCCGACATAACCTTGCGCCGAAGACCCTTTCGGGTCCCCGTGGCCTTCTTCTTGGCCTTCTTCACCAGCACCTCGTAAGGCGCCGGAACCAGCATCTCCATCAAGAGAGCATCTGCAGGATCTTCAGGCAGGGGGGCGGGGCAATTGATATGCTCCGCTGTCTCTACCTAGTCCTTTTAGTGGCATGGAAGCTTAGATCCCGCACATGATTAAACTGGGGCAAATAAATATCTTGTGAGATATAAAAACTTACCGGATTGGCATGGCGCTTTGCGCTGAGTCCGCGGTCCTCGGTAAGGGGAGGAGGTACCTCGGCGCCCTTGAACAGCACCTTCCAGACGTCCTTGTGCGTCGTGTCGAAGAGCTCGCAGCGTCTGGTGCTTGGCCAGGTCAAACTCCCACAAATTGAATACCTGTCATTGACACAGGAGGATCCGGCGGAAGAGCATGACCTGGACCACGTTGATGAGCTTGATTTTCTTGCTCATCATGTTCTTGATGCAGGTCTGGAGTCTGGTCAGCTCTACCGGGGAACCCCAGGACAGGCCCTTCTCTTTCCAGGAGGTGAGCCGCGTGGGGATTCCGGATCGAAATACGGGGGCCGACACACAGTTGGTGTCGCGCGGCTCGGTGATGTAGAACCACCCCGATTGCCATCCCTTTATGGTCTCCACATAGGAGCCTTTGAGCCAGGTAACATTAGGCATTTTGCCCACCATGGCGCCTCCGCACTCCGCTTGCTGGCCGATCACCACCTTCGGTTTAACATTGAAGGTCTTCAGCCATAGGCTGAAGTGGGGCCCGATGCGGAGGAAGGCCTCACACACGACGATAAACGCCGAGATGTTGAGGATGAAATTGGGGGCCAGATCATGAAAATCCAGCCCGTAGTATAACATGAGCCCGCAGACAAACGGGTGAAGGGGAAATCCCAGTCCGCAGACAAAGTGGGTAAGGAAAACTACCCTCTCATGGGGTTTAGGCATAGGGATGATCTGCCCCGCATCTGGCAGCCGGTGCGCGATGTCCGTGACCAGGTATCTGGCTTCCCGTAGTTTGTGATGTTCTCGAGTGGTTTAAGGAGAAAGACGCGAACTTGGGCGCTGTAGCTCGAGTGCGCAAGAATGGATAAGCAAGGAGGAAGAAGGCGTGGGTAAAAAGGGTGAATCTTTGTCCCTTTATAAGGGCGGAAGAGGCGATGCGCCTCCCCACTTAACTGGTAAAATCGCTTATTCCCCGAGCGCCGTAATTGATGGCGCGGTTGGGTTACCCACGTCCGTATTGATGAGAATCCCATGATAAGGGGACACGATCTCTGCTTCGACAAGACGTGTCAAGAAAACCGCCTCGCGATATGTGCAGTGCTGGTTGAGAAAAACGGTTCGAATAATGACCGGGCCATGACATGATGTCATGTTGCTAAACGTGTCAGGAGAGTAGATTTGTGGAAATATTATTCTCTCTACGGTGGTATGTGGAACTTATTTTGTAGAGCCGGACACTATCCTCGTGATCAAGATCTTCTATGGAGTATTCGGAGGAGGAACCCGCCTTGCAATGCCGAAGACAAATCTACGCGCCAGACTCATCGTCATTGAAGCCTAGTTCAGGGGCTACTGAGGGATTCCTGTATTAGGGGATCTCCGGACAGCCAGACTATATCCTTTGGCCGGACTGTTGGACTATGAAGATACAAGATTGAAGACTTCGTCCCGTGTCCGGATGGGACTCTCCTTGGCGTGGAAGGCAAGCTTGGCAATACGGATATGTAAATCTCCTCCCTTGTAACCGACTCTGTGTAACCCTAGCCCCCTCCGGTGTCTATATAAACCAGAGGGTTTAGTCCGTAGGACAACAACAATCATACCATAGGCTAGCTTCTAGGGTTTAGCCTCTACGATCTCGTTCTAGATCAACTCTTGTAATACTCATATCATCAAGATCAATCAAGCAAGACGTAGGGTATTACCTCCATCAAGAGGGACCGAACCTGGGTAAACATCGTGTCCCCCGCCTCATGTTACCATCCGCCTTAGACGCACAGTTCGGGACCCCCTACCTGAGATCCGCCGGTTTTTACACTGACAATGAGTCTTGGCTTATAGTGATGTGCATTACCGAGAGGGCCCAAAGATACCTCTCTGATACATGGAGTGACAAATCCTAATCTCTATCTATTCCAACTCAACAAACACCATCGGAGACACCTGTAGAGCATATTTATAGTCACCCAATTACGTTGTGATGTTTGATAGCACACTAAGTGTTCCTCCGGTATTCGGGAGTTGCATAATCTCATAGTCATAGGAACATGTATAAGTTACGAAGAAAGCAATATCAACAAACTAAACGATCATCGTGCTAAGATAACAGATGGGTCAAGTCAATCACATCATTCTCTAATGATGTGACCCCGTTAATCAAATGACAACTCTTTGTCCATGGCTAGGAAACTTAACCACCTTTGATTAACGAGCTAGTCAAGTAAAGGCATACTAGTGACACTCAGTTTGTCTATGTATTCACACATGTACTAAGTTTCCGGTTAATACAATTCTAGCATGAATAATAAACATTTATCATGATATAAGGAAATATAAATGACAACTTCATTATTGCCTCTAGGGCATATTTCCTTCAAAAAGACATCCTGCAAGTTCTTAGGATAAGCACGTATGACTATATACGGAATACATGCCTACATTGAATTGATGAGCTGGAGCTATTGTGTAACGCTCTAGGTAGCGACTGTTATATGATGAAAGTTATCCAACACAAATATCCATCACTGATCCAATGTCTACACTTTTCTCATATTGATCTTTGCTAAGTTACCACCGTTCTTGTTACTGTTACTACTGTTACTGATACTATTCAAACTATCAAACTACCGTGCTACTAAACACTTTGTTTCAAAGATTTATTTTCTAGGTGTGGTTGAATTGACAACTCAACTGCTAAGGCTCATAAATATTGTTTGGCTCCCCTTGTGTCGAATCAATAAATTTGGGTGAAATACTACCCACGAAGACTGTCACGATACCCTATACTTGTGGTCATCAAGACCTTCCTCTGCCGCCGTTGCCGAGGAGCATGGCTTCATTTATTGAGTTCACTTGGGATTTATACATCTGTTGATTAGTATGAAGAATGTGAAATACTCTAACACTAAGATCGTACCCTCTAAGATGAGGGGAGGTAAGGAACTGCCATCACACTCTGCACTTGATTCACCTTCTGTTTTGAGTAGACTTCTGACACCACCACCTGCTATACAATCTGATATGTTGTAAGTAATTGATGATGCTACTTCTTGTATGAATGATACTTATGATGATGCTACTACTTTGCTTGATGAAGCTGTGCCACTAGGTGAATTTCTTGATGAACAAATTGCTAAAGCTAAAGAATTTGAGAATTTTGAAACTACTAAAAATTATGATTCACCTATTATGCTTAGCTCTCCTACTAGATTTGAAATGCATAAAGTACTTGAGGGTTATGTTATGGATGGGAGATTGCTAGAGAATTTCTTGCTTGTAAGAAAAGGCTATGATAGAGAGAATGAAATATGATCCTAAGTTTGCTACTTCTGCTATCTTTGTTATTGATAAGGATTATGAATTCTCTATTGATCCTAAACTTATTACCTTGGTAGAATCCGATCCTTTTCATGGTTATGAATTTGAAACTGTTGTGGCACATCTTACCAAATTAAATGACATTGCCTCCCTATTTGCTAGAGATAAAAAAAATCGCTATTACTATATTCTTAAGTTGTTTGCTTTCTCATTAAAGGGTGATGCTAAAGAATGGTTTAATAATCTTGCTCCTAGTTGTGCGCATAGTCCCCAGGATATGATATATTAGTTTACTGAAAAATATTTTCCTGCTCATAAGAAACAAGCTGCCTTACAGGAGATATATTTTGATCTCCATGAATACAAATTCATTTCAACACAAAACCCTAGAGTGAAGATAATATGACTTCTTCCATCAAAGAATGAAAAGGGATTTGAAAATGATTTGAATTCCATTTGAAATATTTTCAAACCAGGAACTTCATGTTACTCACGGATTTTCTTGAGGGGAGATAACACTTCTTCTTCAAATGTTAGAAAAAGAGTGGGAAGTAGGAGGCCACTTTCACGATAGTATTTGAGCCACTTTTGAAAAACTTCCATATGGGTTTCAAAATCCTTTTTCATATATTCCAAAAAATAAACAAAGAGAGAAGGTAATGGGACTCCTTCAAATACTGGAAATAAATTATGGAACCAATGCAAAGTGTTTTGAAAAAATATTTGAATCCAATAGCCATTTTGGATTTAATTGAATTTTGCTTTATTTGGCTTTTATTCAAATTATTTTTCTCCAAAAATTAAATATATGGAAAATAGGGAAAAATGATTCCATACAATAGAAAAGTTGATAAAAATGAATTTCAAATCTATTGGTATTGTAAAATAATTTTATTTGAATTTTAAATGCAACAGTAGCACTGTTTCATTATTGGAATTTTTGTACTTTATTTGAACTCGTAAAATAGTTCATGTTTTAGGAAATCTTGTTCTGAACATTTCAATATATAATATGTCTATATATAAGTTTTATTGATTTATCTATATTTAGTTTTCTTTGCTATCTTTTGTAAAAGAAAAGCCGAAGCCACGGTCCTAGGCCCAGCCCATGAACTGGCTATCTTCAACCTCAAGTGCACACGAGAGCAGTAGTACATTTGGCACTTACAGGTACCTTCGAAACTTCGCATGTTTGTGTGGAGGCTTGCGAGAAATTCCATGCCCATTGTCAAATTACTAAAGCATCAGAACATGGCTACCGAGGACAAGTGTCCCTTGTGTGGGGCGGTTGACACGTGGAGACATGCTCTTTTTATGTGCCTAATGTCAAGTAGCATGTGGGCGCTAGCGCTGGAGGATTTGGTTCATCATTTAGTGGACAGAATGGAAGAACACCCCAAAGATTGGCTCTTCGCAATGAGTGAAACATTGAACAGAGATATGTTTGCGCATATGATTGTTATCATGTGGGCTATTTGGCGAGCTCGGAGGAAAGTGATCTATGAGGATATCTTCCAATCTCCACATTGCATTAATAGTTTCATCACAAGCTTTCTTGAGGATCTAAAGCATATTAACGCAAGGGAACCACAACAGATTGGTGTTAAAGCCCCTAGGCCGACCCAGTGGCAGGCCCCTGCCACAGGATGTGTTAAGATCAATGTAGATGTTGCAGCACCAAGACATGCTAGATTTGGGGCCATTGCACTACAAAAAAAGTCACATCCATGACATTTTGGGCCGAACGAAAAAACTTTCTGTCATACATATGACACTTCTATGACGATAATTGTGACAAAACCCGGTATCATCATTGATGTGGTGGGCTCCTACTTCTATGACAAAAAATCATGACAGAAAATAGGCTTTTCATCCTGGGCGGGCGGGAGACGCAGCTGCATGACATTCTTTGGGCCGTCCATGACGGAAAAAACCGTGGTAGATGCGAGGGCGAGGAAAATTTCGTGGAGTTCCCGGTTACGGTGTGAGGTCGGGGGCCGAGCGATGCGCGTTTCTCTCGTACACATACGCGCGTGTGTGCGAGGCGTTGGCTCTAACTGAACCCGAGCGAGGCGTTGGGCTCTAACTGAACCCGAGCGATTGCACTGCAGGCTACGCGTTACTGAACCCGAGCGATTGATCGATGACTGTTAACTGAACCCGATCGAGCGATTCCGTCGCTACTGCTACTAACTGAAGCCGATTGATGCTACCTCTGGGATGAACAGTGAGCGTTGCAGGGGGGTTTGGATGAACAGTGAGCGGTGGCGTTGCCTCTGGATGAACAGGACCCCGTGGTGAGGTGGAGGGCTGGATGAACAGTAGACGGTGGAGGGGTGCCCATGGAGGGGTGGTTGAACAGGACCCCGTGGTGTGGAGGGCTGGATGAACAGTAGACGGTGGAGGGGTGCCCGTGGAGGGGTGGTTGAACAGTAGCCGGTGGAGTAGCGCGCGGTGGAGGCTCGATGAACATGAGCCCGTGGAGGCTGGAGGAGGTCGACGGTGGAGATGAATAGTATCCCGTGGAGTCCCATTTTGTGGTACGCCACACCCCTCCCGATGAACAGGACCCCCGTTTCGACCGTAGGAGGTCCGTTTCGTCCGTTTTGCGGTATGCCACACCCCTCCCAATCAACAGGACCCCCGTTTCGACCGTAGGAGGTCCGTTTCGTCTGTTTTGCGGTACGCCACACCCCTCCCAATCAACATGACCCCCGTTTCGACCGTAGGAGGTCTGTTTCCTCCGTTTTGCGGTACGCCAGACCCCTCCCGATCAACAGGACCCTGTTCCGAACATAGGAGGTCCGTTTCCTCCGTTGTGCGGTATGCCAGGCCTCGTTTCCATCGCCTGTTCCGTCCAAGCCCTCCCGATGAACACGACCACGCATTCCATTCCGACCCAGCCGGTTGGCTCCCACGTGTTTCGTTGCCTCCCGATGAACACGACACATTCCGTTGCCTCCCCATGAGGCCTCCCCATGAACACGACGATGACGCTGTTTCTCTGTTCCGACCCAACCATGTACACGAGCCCTGGCCGTACGTATGCGCGAGTAGGCGTTCGAGACCCCGCCCGTATGTACACATACGTGGCCGTATTTTCTTTCTTGCACCCTGGCCGCTGTACGTGCGTGTACATGCTACGTGCGCGTCTCAACTACGACACGTACGCGCCTCTACATCCACCAGTATATATGTACGTACACGTTCACGACCAGAATGACTACGCTACGTATGCTTCGACCAGGTGGGTCACGACTGTCAGACACTTCCTTGCGTGCGAAGATGTAGCTGGTGGGTCCCAGCAGTTAGGAGGGCGAATCGCTTTTTTTTTGCCCGGACGCACTTCCTTGCGTGCGAAGATGTAGCTGGTGGGTCCCAGCAGTCAGGGGCAAACATTTTTTTCGCGAAATACGTGGCCTGTCCGGTGGGTCCCCGCTGTCAGGTGGAGGAATAATTATTTTGCACGTAATAAGGAGGCACTTCCTTGCTGCAGCCGTGGACCCAGCTGTCAGCCTCTCCACGTAAAGTCCACGTCTGATGGAAGCCGTTCCTTGACCACGTTGACCACGCCGCGCCAAGAGCACCAGGGCGGTGGACGACAGCTGAGGGAGTCCTGGATTAGGGGGTGTTTGGATAGCCGGACTCATGGACTATGAAGATATAAGATTGAAGACTTCGTCCCGTGTCCGGATGGGACTTTCCTTGGCGTGGAAGGCAAGCTTGGCGATGCGATATTCAAGATCTCCTACCATTTTAACCGACTCTGTGTAACCCTAACCCTATCCGGTGTCTATATAAACCGGAGGGTTGTAGCCCGTAGAGGATCAACTCCATACACAATCATACCATAGGCTAGCTTCTAGGGTTTAGCCTCCTTGATCTCGTGGTAGATCTACTCTTGTACTACCCATATCTTCAATATTAATCAAGCAGGAGTAGGGTTCTACCTCCATCGAGAGGGCCCGAACCTGGGTAAAACAAAGTGTCCCTAGTCTCCTGTTACCATCCGGCCTAGACACACAGTTCGAGACCCCCTACCTGAGATCCGCCGGTTTTGACACCGACATTGGTGCTTTCATTGAGAGTTTCGCTGTGTGATCGACAAAAGGATCGATGGCTTGCCTGCAGATCAACTGCGACTTCGGCATCTTCGTCACCAGCTCGACTGGTCACCTTGGTTCGACCAAGAATTGCGCCCCGTGTTCGGATCACCATGTCCGGACGAGGGCCTTCATCAAACATCAACTCCGATCTCTATCAAGATCACGGAGGAATCATCTATGGAGCTCGGGGGCTCAACATCAACATTGCCCTCAAGCGACCGTGCTGTTTTTCTGGACAGCGAGCTCGTATCTGCTGCCACCACCTCCTCGAGTATCGCTTTGACGATCTCTTTGGTGGAATTGTGCGGAATTGGGTCTATAACAACCCTGGAAAATTTCGTTGAGTTTCGATGGAGGAATCTCTGGCAATCCACGATATACCGGAGCCCCGTCAAATCTGGACGGGAATTCGGATGTGTTTAGGGCGTGGTGTCCAGCTTCTAGCTCGGACGTCCTTTCGAAGTTCCAACCGTTGATCGGCTGCGGAATTCCTGTATCTACCACCTCTCAAAATTTCAGCTCGATCCGACCGTCCAAACTCCGGGAACCTTCCGATTAGTGCATCACTTTTCGGATCTGTTCTCTGCGCAAAAACGAATCCCGACCCGATTTCATCTTTTCTATGAACGGGATTTCGGACATCCCTTTTGAAGGAAGTTTTGTATGGGGTATTGTGTTTTGTTTCCGAACACATCCCACTAACTTTAAGATCTTTTGAACATGATCTTCAACATCATGCTGGTGTCAAACCAGTCCGGCAATATTACTCCACGGCAGCCGACCTGCGCTAGACACGTCGTCACTTTAGCCGAGCTCAACTTCTTCGGATCATCATCTCGGCAAGCTGAACAAGAGTCCGGCATCGCAAAGGAAAAATCATCATCAACATCGCCGCCCCATGGATTACATGGAGCAGGCATACCGGCATCGCCGCACGGTCGCTTCATCAAGCCGGCATCGACCACGTCACGACCTGCATCGGCAGGGCCGCACTATTGCTTCTTCAAGCTGGTGTCCATCACGCCGACCTACTTCGACTCATCGGCTGGCATCGAGGCTTCGCCATCTCTTCATCAACCTACTCCGGTAATGGGTGTGCGGATCGAGTCCCAATTTTGGGAATCACCTTCCTTCGGATTGCTACAACAAATAAACCAGGTGCTATTAATCATAGTATTTTTTTGCTTGTTTGGGTTCAATTTTTCCCAAGGAATTATTACTCTGGTTTGTCCATCATATGTACACAGGTCTATCAAATGGTGGCCGCATTAACGACGGTCGCATGGTGGTCCGGTCAGTCTCTGTACGTAGTCCGGCGAATGCCGCATCCGAAGCTCGGACCTACCTGTGAATTCAGGCTTTGCCACGCCTTTACCGCATCACGCCGACGCCCTGCAGCGACATTGACTTCGGCGCCAGGCCATATTTATTTTATTACTCACTTTGCATAAATTATTTATTATGCAATGATTTTTTTTAATTATCATTATTACTATTATTTCCGGTTTGCACTATTTTTTGTGCACATGACAATGATCCGGGGACTTCGGCGTCACTCTGCCAGTCTGCATTGACCGTGCTATGTCACCACTTCGGCGTGTCGAGCTCTCCGCTCCGCCACCTCAGGACTAGCTTGGGGGATGGAACCTTGCCCCGCATCAAGCTCGGACCGCGTCATCAATACCGAACACATTAACCAGCTAAGTCGCTTTCATGCTCAAAGCTTTAATTTCTAACTTGTGTTCGGTTCGACCAAGCATTATACTTTTTTGGAAAAAAGTTGCTTGTAAAAAATTTTCTTGTCCAAACTTTGTTTGTGACACACAAACTCAAGGACCCAATTCACTTGGGGGCTTCATTTATGAAGCTTTTCCTCTTGCATATGATTATACTTGTACGGCTTCGTTCCTTGTTCGTGTATTATGCCACAATATGCACCACATTGACTTAAGCGATTTGCAAGCTGGGTTGCCTCGCTCTTGTGTTTACCCCTACGTTCCCGATTGTTCGGCTAGGGAGTAAAGGGAGCACCTCTGCGATTGTCACGATTGGGTCACCCGAGCCGGACCTCAGACTGGGTGAAGCCGAAAGCTAGCGCTCTTATAGTTATTCAATGATGGTCGGCACACAACGGAACTCATGAGTACAAAAAATCTATTGCACAAGTCTCATAATAACAATGAGCACCGAAGAAAGGTATTGGTGGGGGTACTATTTTCTTCGAAGATGCTTCTTACACTTCACGGTAATATAGCATAAGTTCCCTGAGCGCGCTTTGTCTGTTACAGCCTTATGGCCTGATTGCCTGGTTATTGGAAACACCGTCGATATTCTCGACTGATGGAGTACATAACACTTTTCGGTCCTTTACCGAAGAGGGAGAAGCTGACGGTCGGTTAAGACGCGTTTAAAGTTCGGTTGAACATAGATATGATATAAGTACTTCGGTACATGCAATCATTCTTCTACCCAAGTCACTTGGGGCTCTTAAGTTTATTTGAGCCATTTTATAATAAGTGTTCTTCTTCTTAGTCGTTGCAAAGTTTTATTATTATTATTTATCACTCCTTTTTTCGACATGAGTGTGCGGTCACTAGCCAGGGAGCCTAATTTCTCTCTCAAAGCCGCTAGAGTTTAGTTTGCTAAACTGGCCTGATGAGAAGTACTCCGCCCTCGGGATAGGAGGTTGAAGTCGTAGGCTGACCCGCTCGAAGTCTTGAGATAGGATGTATCATGTTAAAGCACGACAGAAGCACTTCCTTTTTCTAAGACCAACTTTCGGATTGGCACCGAACACTTGCCATTGTTCGGACGTCATGTTTTTACTGACGTTTCTTGGTTTTCCAAGCTTTTTTGGCACTTTTAAACTATTTGTGCTTTTCCAGCATTAGTCTCGCAGTGCAACGCCGGACACCTTTAGGGATTCGGCAAAAACATTCTCGGATATTGCTATATATGCATCGGTTTCGAATTGTGTCTTCGGTCAATAGTTGGGTTGCCCGGCTCCTGCGCTTGTCTCATACGTTCTGCTTTGTTCGGCTAGGTGTGCAAAGGGAGAACCACTGCAATTGTGCTTCCATCTCGCATGGTCAAGCACCTCAGTGGAGAAAGCTGAAAACTGACTATCACAATAAGCGTAAACTGGTCAGCGATCCGATGACTATGACGGGCCATTCATAACATTGGCCAAAGTGTTTACGGCTTGACCTCGACTGTCGCCGAACACTACCGGGGGCTATTAACTGGCCTCCCAAACTAAATCCTCGATATTTTGCTCTTACATTCGAGCTGAGGTTTCATGATCATGCTTAGCATGACAACCCAAAGAAAGGAACCAATAGTGGGACTATTTTCTTTGGAATACATTTCTTCTGTTAAACAGTAATATAACATATCTCCCTGCGTACCTTTGTTTATAAAACTGTGTGCCCAGATTGCCTTGTTTGTCGTAAATCTTTGCCCTCATAAAGGCTTTATAAAGTAGGACAAACACTCCTCGGCTACTGGCCAAGGAGGTGGAAGCCGATGGTCGGTCAACAAAGTTTTGTACAATGCAGATGCGAGCATTAATGACGTAAAGTACTTGGATACATAGAGTCATTACACATAATTTGTGATTTTACTATGGATATTGATCCTTAATTCGGCCACCCGTGCCCGCATTAAGGCTCGGGGCTACTGGGCTTCGGGCTTATTATTTACAAATATTAAAGGGGCACATCGATCCCCTGATCTGGTGTTGCCACCCGACCAGTGTCTCGGGGGCTACTGCATTGCTTGTCCAATGCAGAAAATTTTATGTGCAATATAGTTTCCGAGGAGATTTTGATCCTCAGGTTGGTCGGCCGCACCCAACCTGAGTCTTGGGGACTGAGCACGCCGCTTTTGTGTCCCGAAGTATTCTTCCGAGCTAGGACTTGATCCTCAGGCCGATTTTGTAAATCAACCTGAGTCTCAGCGGCTACTGGGATCAGCGGTCTTATGTCATCCTTCATGTGCATCTCGGGTTTTAGACCGATACACACCTTGAGGGCTACTGGCTATATATCTTGGCAGAGAATAAATTGCACCAATAAAAAATATTGACAAAAAATCGGCCCATAGTCGGGGTGGTGCACCACCTCGGAAGCAGTCCGGCATAAAGCTCGGGCGCTAGTGGCTGGCTCCATAGAGGGCATTTCCGGCATTAAGCTCAGCTAAACTCCTTCAAAACTTCTTTGAACCAAGGTGATTTACGACACCTCGGATACAGTCCGGCGTTGGAGCTCGGATACATAGTCCGGCGTTGGAGCTCGGATACATTCCGGCGTTAGAGCTGGGAAGTGCGGACTTGGGCGCTGGAGCTCGAGTGCGCGGAAAATGGATAGGCAAAGGAGGAAGAAGGCGTAGGTAAAAAGGTGGATCCTCATCCCCTTATATAGGCGGATGCGGTTATGCGTCCCCACTTGCCTAATAAAACTCGCTTGCCTCCCGAGCGCCGTGATAAATGGCGCGGTTGGGTTACCCACATCCGTATTAATGAGAATCCCGTAAAAAGGGTACACGATCTCTGCTTTGACAAGACGTGCCAAGGAAACCACCTCGCAAAACATGCTGAGGTGGAAAAGTAAAAACGATTCGAGTAAAGGACTTGGCTGTAGTGTGATGGCGCACTACAGAATACGTCAGCAGATTTGTTTTGTGTTATTCTCTCTATAGCAATATGTGGAAACTTATTTTACAGAGCCGGACACTACTCTTGGTGATTACAATCTTCTATGAAGGACTTGGAGGAGGAACCCGCCTTGCAATGCCGAAGACAATTTGCGCGCCGGACTCGTCGTCATTGAAGCCTGGTTCAGGGGCTACTGAGGGAGTCCTGGATTAGGGGGTGTTCGGATAGCCGGACTATACCTTCAGCCGAACTCCTGGACTATGAAGATATAAGATTGAAGACTTCGTCCCGTGTCCGGATGGGACTTTCCTTGGCGTGGAAGGCAAGCTTGGCAATGCGATATTCAAGATCTCCTACCATTGTAACCGACTCTGTGTAACCCTAACCCTATCCGGTGTCTATATAAACCGGAGGGTTGTAGCCCGTAGAGGATCAACTCCATACACAATCATACCATAGGCTAGCTTCTAGGGTTTAGCCTCCTTGATCTCGTGGTAGATCTACTCTTGTACTACCCATATCTTCAATATTAATCAAGCAGGAGTAGGGTTCTACCTCCATCGAGAGGGCCCGAACCTGGGTAAAACAAAGTGTCCCCAGTCTCCTGTTACCATCCGGCCTAGACGCACAGTTCGGGACCCCCTACCCGAGATCCGCCGGTTTTGACACCGACAACGGCGAGGCCTAGGAAGGGGATGACACGGAGCCGGGGAAGACGCGGCAGTGGATGCCCACGTGTAGAGGAGTACGAGGGTTCACTGGTTCGCTGCGGTGTGAGGCTGCCGTAGCCGCAGAATAACAGGGGGTCTGGATGAGTAGAGGGAGGCCTGGCCAGCGGTGGGAGTAGTAGGGGGCGGTGAGGCCTCCGACGCATCGCAGCCGGCCACGAGAGGCAGGAGCACGAGGCACGACCGGCGCTGGTTTGGGCGGCTAGAGCAAGAAGACCAGAGGTTGAAGAAGCACTACGGCCGTTGGATGGACATCGTACGGTCACTGGAGCTAGAATCGTGCATATTGACTAAGTTGACAAAGCCCTCCGTCCCCGTCAACTTAGTAGGCCCACAACTCAGCCTGCCACTATACTGGGTCCCAGCTAACAGGGGGAGTATTCATTTTTTTGTGCGTAATAAGGAGGCACTTCCTTAGGTGCGAAGATATAGCTGGTGGGTCCGAGTTGTCAGCGGCGGTAATGTTTTTTTCACGAAATACAGAGGCCCTTTCGGTGGGTCCCTGATGTCAGGTGGATGAATCATTATTTTGCGCGTGATAAGGAGGCATTTCCTTGCGTGCGGCCGTGGACCCAGCTGCCGGCCTCTCCACGTACAGTCCACTTCGGATGCATGTCGGTCGTTGACCATGTTGACCAGGCCGCGCCGAGAGCATCAGGGAAGTGGACGACGGCAAGGCCTAGGAAGAGAACGACACGGAGGCAGGGAAGACTCGGCAGTTGTTTCCCACGCGGAGGGGAGTACGACTGTACGAGGGTTTACTGGTTCGTCTGCCGTCGCCGAAGAATAACAGCAGGTGTGGGTGAGTAGAGGGATGGCTAGGGCAGCGATGGGAGTACGGTGGGGCGTTGAGGCCCGCGCGGCAGCACAGCCAGCCGCGGGGAGGAGGGAGCAGGCAGTCCCGCCGGCGCTTGTTTGAGCGGCTGGAACAGGAAGAGCAGAGATTGAAGAAGCACGATGGCCGTTCGATGGACATCCAACAGTCACTGCTTGTGCGTCAACCTTTTTTTAGGAAAGCCTCAAATCTGTGGAAAACAGCATACAACCCATCTGCCATTATTTCTAATAATTTACAGCCCATTTGCTAATTCTTAAGGTTTTTTTGGAGCCCATATTATTTTTGTTAGCATTACAGCCCATATTGTGGCCACGGTTAAAAAATTATACGAAATTTTGCATATTTCGGTGCGGTCCAAACTGTTTTTAATCCCGAAATTTCGACTCACATTCAAACTGATTTTTAAAATAAATGTATATCAATATAAAATCCAACAAATTCTCCACACATAAAAATTAATGTAATTTAAAATCTCGAAATGAAAAAAAAGATATTTGAAACTAATTGCCGGTTTGATGTGTTTTAAAAATGTAGAGCCCATTTCTCATTACTGATGGGCCATTTTCTCGGCCAGCCGAATGAAAGCTCTCCTCGTCTTGAAATATTTGCAGCCCAACAGGCCTGACAAAGCGACTTACTTGGCAAATCACAAAAAAACTGGGCTGTGGCCATGGACCCAGCTGTCAGCCTATCCACGTATAGTACTCTTCCGATGGAAGTCGTTCCTTGACCACGTTGACCATGCCGCATGGAGAGCACCACGGCGGTGGACGATGGCGAGGCCTAGGAAGGGGGCGACGCGGAGCCAGGGAAGATGCGGCAGTGGAAGCCCGCATGGAGAGGAGTACGAGGGTTCATTGGTTCGGCTGCGGTGTGAGGCTGCCGTCGCCGCAGGGCCTGGCCATCTGTGCGAATAGTAGGGGGCGGTGAGGCCTCCGCGGCAGCACAGCCGGCCATGGGAGGCAGGAGCATGCGGCACGACCGGCGCTGCTTTGGGCGGCTGGAGCAAGAAGACCAGAGGTTGAAGAAGCACTACGGCCGTTGGATGGACATCGTACGGTCACTGGAGCTAGAATCGTTCATATTGACTAAGTTGACAAAGCCCTCCATCCCCGTCAACTTAGTAGGCCCACAAGTCAGCCTCCCACAATGGTGGGTCCCAGCTAGCAGGGGGTATTAATTTTTTTGTGCGTAATAAGGAGGCACTTCCTTGCGTGCGAAGATATAGTTGGTGGGTCTAACATGTCAGCAGGGGCAACGTTTTTTTCGCGAAATACAGAGGCCCTTCCGGTGGGTCCCAGCTGTCAGGTGGAGTAACCATTGTTTTGCGCGTACAGTCCACGGCCGATGGATGTCGTTCGTTGACCATGTTAACCAGGCCGCGCCGAGAGCACCATGGCGGTGGATGACGGCAAGGCCTAGGAAGGGAACGACATGGAGCCGGGGAAGACTCGGCAATGGTTGCCCATGCGGTGGGGAGTACGAGGGTTTACTGGTCCGGCTGCCGTCGCCGGAAAATAATAGGGGGTGTGGGTGAGTAGATGAATGGCCTGGCCAGCAATGAAGTAGGGTGGGGCGGTGCGGCCTATGCGGCAGCACAGCCGGCCACAGGAGGCGGGAGCAGGTAGTCCCGCCGGAGCTGGTTTGGGCGGCTGGAGCAAGAAGATCAGATATTGAAGAAGCAGCACGGCCATTGGATTAACATCCAATGGTCACTGCTGCTAGAATCGTTTCTGGACTAAGTTGACAAAGCCAAAGTACACGTCAACCTAGTAGACCCACAAGTCAGCCTCCAAATCTGTCCCAAACAGTATACAACCCGAAATTTCTAGCCAGATTCAAATTAATTTTAAATCTAAATATACCTTAATTTAAATTCAATGAAATTTTACCCGCACAAAAACAATGAAATTTAAAAATATCAAAATCCGAAAGAAAATAGTATTTTGGAACTAATTGCATGTTTGCTATATTTTTTCATTTTACAACCCATTTATTATTACTTATAGCCCATTTCTTATTACTTATAGCCCATTTTCTGGGCAAAATGCATCCCTCCTCGTCTTGAAAGATTTCCGGCCCAGCAGGGCATAGAAAAGTAAGTAGGCCTACGTTGGTTATTCTGCAAAAAACAAAATAGCTGGCTAGCCATTTTCAGAAAGGAAAAAAAACAAACTGGGCTGGTCATGTGCTAAACATATGAAATAAAAGCCTGGGCTAGACGGGCCACGGGTCCCGCACAACCCAGTTGATACCCTTCTCCGTCCCGAAAAAACAAAATTACTGCGCACGCTGCTGGGTCCCTACTGTCATCCTCAACATGTACAGTCATCTCCTTATTCCTCTCGGTTGTTGACCATGTTGACAACACCAGAGGGCGGCGCTGCGGCGAGCGAACCAAGGCGGAGGACGATGGTGATGCCCCGGACGGGAACGAACAGGAGCCGGGGAAGATCACAGCCAGCCGTGGGAGGCGGTAGCAGGCGGTCCCGCCGGCGCTGGTTTGGCTTTGGCGGCTCGAGGAAGAAGAGACTGAAGAAATGCGACATATGTTGAATGTCAATCCAACGGTCAAGGTTGGCACAATCGTTTGTTGACTAAGCGGACACCAAGTAGCATACTTTTTTATATATAGAAAGAAAATCAAAGACTTGGGAAGGCGTACAGAACAAGCTAGTGTACCAATAAAGAGACGTTGCCGAGTTTTAGAAAAAAGAAAGACGTGCTCCTGTAGCTGGTTCGAATCCAAACCTAGACTATGACTATATATGGTGCTATGCTACTCTGCAAGTAATGAAACTGACATATCCAACATTCGCTTCTGCTCTTCTCTACTTACTCTGCCTAGCATCACAAGCTCTGGCCATAGCAACCATGTCCGCTGGCTGCTTGTCCACCTGCTCTTCAGCAGGCAACAACCAGATATGCGCCAAGTCGCCACCCGTACCATCGCCTGTGGGTCTCATCACACCCCCGCCGGCAAGCGCACTGCAGGCGATTGCTCATCGCAACCCGCTGCCGTTGGTGTGGTGCCACTGCTGCAAATCACGCAGAGTCATCCGTCGCGTCTCAACCACAATCCGCAACCCTGGCCGAGTCTTCTACAAATGCCCGAATCATGGGGTAATGATATGTTTAAGTGTTGTTCTGCTGCTTTCAGTTGCTGATTTTTTTAATATTTTGGTTGATGATCTTCCAATTTGATTCGTGCAGAAAAGGGAAGATTCGTGTGATTTGTATTTCTGGGAAGTTGCTGATGTGGGGAAATGCAACTACGTTGATTATTTGGTTAGCCGAGGAATCCCAATACCAGTAGGTTGGGGTGTTGGACAAGTAACTAAAGGAACGATAGAAGAGGAAGATGCAGAGCAGAAGGTTAAAGATGCAGTTCCTCTGATCATGGCCAAGCAATAGCTGCTGAACAGCCTTGACATCAATGAGGAGATGAAAGAGCTTGTGAAGATAATGGGCAAAATCGATGTGCTCTGTAGGATGATTGTCTCTTTATTTGCAGTGTATGTAGCACTCGTGATGTATTCAGTGGCTACGACATGAGCACTTTGCTGAAACTAGTAATGAATGAAACCTGTGTAGCAGGCTGGGCGTAGTGTTGTGAACATCTAATAATTTCTATTAACGGAAATCAGGGGGTATCCCCTTTTGCTCATATAAATAAATAAATAGCAGACGCCCTATCAGGTCAGCTTTGTTCTCATTCGAAGACGTCAAGCAAATTGCAGTCCAACAGCAAACTATGTCATCAAATTCAAGTTTCACAGCCAAATATGAGTACAACTAAACAACAATGTCATCATGTTTTAGTTGTCATACAATCACCAAACACAAATCAGCATACATAACAAGTGATGTTCTCACAGCAAAATACTAAACAACATGTTCATCAGGTTTCAGTTGTCATAGCAAACACAATTTCACATAGTAGATAAAAAAACGTCTTCTGACAGGCAAATACGACAAAAGCAATGTAATCATCATCCGCAGCAGCAGCATCAACATCTTCGCCATGTGTATCAGTCTGAATCGTAATTCCCCACGGTATCATCTTCTTCTTCGTCCTCAACGTCCTCGAACGTTGGCTTCTTCTTGATCAACTCTTGTATGTCCACAGCACGACAGGCAATATTTTTGCCGGCGTCATTGACGTGATGGTTCTCAAAGATATTAGGAACATCTGTGTTATCTTGTACATCAGGAGTAGTGTAAGCATCATCTTGTTGTGCAACTTCATTAAACGAATTCCTCTGCTCAAACCTTTACAATACTCTCCAGTCATCGCTCCGTGCAAATGTGTCTTCCAAGAAAAATATCTGTGTTGCTTGATTTGCCAAAATAAAAGGCTCGTTGTTCTGGTACGCCACCTTGACATTGATGGATTTGAAATAATCATCAGCTCTGGGTGTTGCGATCCTGGAAAATAGGTTATACCAACGACAGCACAATAGAACCACACACCGATGATCCTCAAAACTGGAGATATACCGCAACTGAACAATAACTGTTATGTTAGCATACATTTCAATTGTCTCTTTGTCATACGTATCCGTGCTCATGATGGCACTGTTTTGTGTCTTCCCGCCTTCGTCTCGTGCAAGGGTGTTGTAGCGCACATCTCCAACAACGCAAGATTCATAATGTCTTACCCGAGTATCAGGACCCATTGCTAGTGAGTAAAGGGCATCATCAATTGCCTGCCCATCCTCCCGCATCTTCTTAACCTACGGTTAGAAAATAGACAAGCTGATCATCTTATGTACTCAATATATTAAAAAAACTGACAGTGCACTTCAAAAGCTTACATGGTTCTTGAACCATTTCGCAAATCCTTCCATAACCAGTTTGTCAATGTTTCTTGGATTTTGCAGCAGTAACTCCTCTTTGTAGATGCTACACAACATAGTGATCACGTCAAACATCTAAATATATAAGAATGTGCTGCAAGTTTAGTAGATTACGATGTATAAGCTGCAGTACTGCACTTACTTGATATAAGGTAGTATCTCAGGACAGTTATTCAACACATACCAAACCATTTTATCCAAATCTTTTGGTTTGTCCTCTTGTCGACTCTTCCCTGTAACTCGAACAGAATAACCGAAAACATTGAGCCCAGGATTGTCTTCACCCACCTCTTTGCTAAGCTGATCAGCTGTTTCAATCTATTTTGAGCAGAATGTCAACGCTTCTGTAGCAATGTAGGCCTCTACAATGGAACCCTCGGGTCTAGCTCTCTTCCTAACATAGCCCTTGAAACTGCCTAGCCGCCTTTCAATAGGGTACATCCAGCCATACTGTACTGGACCTCTAAGTAGTGCCTCATCAGGTAGATGAACATCCAAATGCACCATCACATCAAAGAAGGCTGAAGGATATATCTTCTCAAGGTCGCATAGGATAGTTGGTATCTTGTCTCTAAGACGCTCCAAAGTATCTATCCTGATATTCCTACTGCAGAGTTCCCTAAAGAATTGTCCCAACTCTACAATTGCTCTGTATAAGTCAGGGCGGCCCAATCCTCTAAGGATAACAGGTAAAACCCTTTGAAGTAGGACGTGACAGTCATGAGTTTTCAACCCCTGTACCTTGTTTCCATATGCACTGACTATCCTTTCAGGTTTGGAAGCAAATCCATGTGGGAATCTCACACGTGACAGGACCTCACAGAATTCTTTTCTTTTTACCTTGTCCAAGACGTACACAGCTGGTGCCATATCCCGTGGTTTACCTTCATCTTGCACCTGCAAATCCTTTCTGATACCCAGGTGTGTCAAATCATTCCTAGATTTTAAGGTATCTTTTGTCTTGCCTTCAATATTAAGAAGTGTGCCAATAATGCTGTCACATATATTTTTCTCAATGTGCATCACATCAAGTTTATGCCGCAGATCCAAATCTTCCCAATACTCCAAGTCCCACAAAGTGGACCTGCGGGTAAACAATAATCTCTCTTCTACCCTGCAACACTTCCTTTTCCCGCTACCATTACCGGGATGGTTTCCTGGTGTAATATGCCTGACCTTCTCTAATTCCACTTGCAACTCATCGGCGGTGAGCCTCTTTGGCACATCATGGTTTTCATGCTTTGCATTGAATACATGTCTTCGGTGTTTTCTAGGATGCGGCTTGTCCTTGGCAAGGAAACGACGGTGTCCAATGTAACAGATCTTGCTAAGTATTGCGTATGACAGCGGATTCCTGTCACATCAAACACATGCATTGTAACCATGTGTCGTTCTCCCTGACATAGTGCCCAAAGCCGGATAATCATGGATGCACCAAATTATAATAGCACGCAGAAAGAAATCAGCTGGTGAGCTGCTATATAGGTCTCGAGTGAGAACACCCTTTCATAGCTATTGAAGTTCCTCCACAAGAGGCTCCATGAACAAATCAAAATCCTTTCCAGGACTTTTTGGACCTGGGATGAGCAAGGCCATCATGTAGTTTGATTCTTTGGTGCAGACATTTGGAGGCATGTTGTAAGGGATAACAAGCACTGGCCACATGCTATATGTGGCGCTCTGGTGGCCAAATGGGTTAAATCCATCTGAAGCTAAGCCAAGTCTAATGTTTCTCGGGTCAGCAGCAAACTCTTTGTGTTTATCATTAAAGCTTTTCCACTCACTACCATGAGATGGATGGCTCATTACATTCTGATCTCTGTACTCCTGGTTCCTAGAATGCCACAGTACATCCTCTCTTGTTTCAGCATCATGAAACAACCTCTGCAATCTTGGTGTAATTGGAAAATGTCTCAGAACATTATGAGGAATCCTCTTCACAACATCGCCATCTTTCCATCTTGATGATTTGCATTTCGGGCATTCACTTAAGTTGGCATAATCCTTCCGGAACAGAACACAATTATTCTTACGAACATGGATCATATCATATCCAATTCCAACTGCATGAAGGAAATTCTTCATTTTACTGTAGGTGTGTGGCAGCTCAGACACATCTGGGAAATATTTGCGGAAAGCAGCCAACATCTCATTGAATGATTTGTTGGTCATCCGCTCAGATGTCTTCACCTGAAGAAAGGTGACCATAGCTGAGAATACTGACAGCTTATTTCCTGGGGTGACAACAACGCTGCATTGTTCTAACATGCGGGCCCATCATTTTTCTTCTGCAGGTGAAAGTTCACGGAATGCACGAGCATTTTGTAGCATTGTTTCAATGTTGGTCAAACTCACTGGCTCCGGCACCACCACCTCCTCCTCCTCTTCCACCTGAGCATCAGGCAGATCAAGATGGTGATCTGCTGCTTCCATGTAGTCAATAACATTGACGTTCACAGCTTCACCATGATGAACCCACCTAGTATATGTGATCGACATCTCATACAAGTGTAGATGATTTTGCACAGCTGACTGGGGTCTTCTAACTGAATTCATACAACTGCTACACGGGCAGAGCACATCTGATTTCGGACCACCGTACTCAGCTCTAATAAAGTTCATGAAGTTTTCAACCCCCTCGACATATGCAGCGGAGAATCTTCGAGCATAAGTTATCCAAGTCCTATCCATCTGTTAGACATACAAATTAGTTCTTCTACTAGATATTACAGGAAAAACATATATGCTTTTTTATGAAGTCCAGAAAAAAATACCTAGGTCGATGTCTAAAGCTATGGCAAGATATTTGGACGAGCAGATCTAAGTAACGAAATATATGTAAAGCTAATTCAGCAAACAGATTTGAGTGCCAAATTATGGCAGGCTATTTCAGTAGTCAATGAGGCCGAGCACACAGCCATCGAACTATCGAAGGCCATCGCAACAACAAAGATCGAGTATAAAATTGTGTAGAGCTATTTCACCTAACAGATTGGCTACTAGACCATGGCAATCTACGTCACAATAAATATATGGCAGGATATTTTAGCAACTAATCGGCCTTGGCATGCCATCTCAGCTAAGCAGATTGAGTGCAGAACAGGGCAAGGAAGCTTCTTAAGCAGAGCATATTAACAGTAAACTACTTCGGCAAATAGTGAGATTAACAACGTCTATTAGCTAACAATCAGCGCTACACCGACATGAACGGGGCCTCAGTCTAGAATGCGTGTACCGTGGGAGAAGCTGACCACCATGCGTCTCCACACGAACTACGCCAACGGTGGCAGGGCTGACCGCCGTGCGCCTCCACAAGAACATAGCCAGAGGTGGCGGCGCGGCTAGAGGACGGTAGTCTACGAGAGTGTACTATGGGAGCGAGAGGATCGCCAAACCGCGGCGCCGATGTATCGGCGCGGCGGGGAGGGAGGCTTTGGCGGAGGGAATGGAGTGGAGGGGGACAAGGGGGAGGAGGGTTTGGGGAATATTATTGGCTAGTTGGCCGAAGGGCGGTTGAATCGGATTTGGGGGGAATTTTTGGGTGTGGGGGGGGGGGAGGATTTTCGCACAGTGGGCGGGGGGAGTTTGGCGCATGGTCAGTTTCTCCAAGTGCAGTCCCACGTGTCAGTGAAGAGGCAAGCCGAAGCTCGTTCCGTTTGCGTGAGCCGTGTGCAGGACCGAACGTGTGTGGGGTGCAATGCGACCGCGACAGGAGTGCTGTGAGCGTACCGCCTTTTTTCCTTTTAAACTAGGTGCTTCGCCCCCTCAAAAAAAAATTGTTGCTTCGCGCGATCCATCAATACTACTACTAGTAATCCGGTAATCCCGACTAAAACGGCGTGGCCGGGTCTTTTCCCGCGCAATATGCTGGGAGGTTGGCTTAGTTGGGTTTTTTAGGACGAGTAATGCTGCACCTACGTAATCGCAGTTACGTAATTAACATAATGTGGAACATGTGAGCTGTTGATTGTAGATTGGGGGGAGGGAGGTGTTGGGGAATGTTGCAGAAAACAAAAATTTTCCTACCGTTTCACCAAGATCCATCTATGAGTTCTTCTAGCAACGACTGATCGGATTGCATCTACATACCTTTGTAGATCACGCGCGGAAGCGTTCAAAGAACGGGGATGAGGAAGTCGTACTCGACGTGATCCAAATCACCGGAGATCCTAGCGCCGAACGGACGTCACCTCCGTGTTCAACACACGTACGGTCAGCGTGACGTCTCCTCCTTCTTGATCCAGCAAGGGGGGAGGAGAGGTTGATGAAGATCCAGCAGCACGACGGCGTGGTGGTGGATGCAGTAGTCACCGCATCCGGGCTTCGCCGTTCTTCTGCGAGAGGGAGAGGTGTAGCAGGGGAGAGGGAGGCGCCAAGAGTCAAGGGTGCGGCTGCCCCTCCCTCCCCCCTTTATATAGGCTCCCCAAGGGGGGGCGCCGGCCCTAGGAGATGGGATCTCCTAGGGGGGGCGGCAGCCAAGGGTGGAGTGGCCCCCAAGGCAAGTGGGGCGCCCCCCACCCTAGGGTTTCCAACCCTAGGCGCAGGGGTTGGGCCAAGGTGGCGCACCAGCCCACTATGGGCTGGTTCCCCTCCCCACTTCAGCCCATGGGGCCCTCCGGGATGGGTGGTCCCACCCGGTGGACCCCCGGGACCCATCCGGTGGTCCCGGTACAATATCGGTGACCCCCGAAACTCTCCCGATGGCCGAAACTGCACTTCCTATATATAATTCTTCACCTCCGGACCATTCCGGAACTCCTCGTGACGTCCGGGATCTCATCCGAGACTCTAAACAACTTTCGGGTTACTGCATATTCATATCTCTACAACCCTAGCATCACCGAACCTTAAGTGTGTAGACCCTACGGGTTCGGGAGACATGTAGACATGATCGAGATGGCTCTCCGGTCAATAACCAACAGCGGGATCTGGATACCATGTTGGCTCCCACATGCTCCTCGATGATCTCATCGGATGAACCACGATGTCGAGGATTCAAGCAACCCCGTATACAATTCCCTTTGTCAATCGGTACGTTACTTGCCCGAGATTCGATCGTCGGTATCCCAATACCTCGTTCAATCTCGTTACCGGCAAGTCACTTTACTCGTACCGTAATGCATGATCCCGTGACCAGACACTTGGTCACTTTGAGCTCATTATGATGATGCATTACCGAGTGGGCCCAGAGATACCTCTCCGTCATACGGAGTGACAAATCCCAGTCTTGATCCGTGTCAACCGAACAGACACTTTCGGAGATACCCATAGTATACCTTTATAGTCACCCAGTTACGTTGTGACGTTTGGTACACCCAAAGCACTCCTACGGTATCCGGGAGTTACACGATCTCATGGTCTAAGGAAAAGATACTTGACATTGGAAAAACTCTAGCAAATGAACTATACGATCTTGTGCTATGTTTAGGATTGGGTCTTGTCCATCACATCATTCTCCTAATGATGTGATCTCGTTATCAATGACATCCAATGTCCATATTCAGGAAACCATGACTATCTGTTGATCAACGAGCCAGTCAACTAGAGGCTTACTAGGGACATGTTGGTGTCTATGTATTCACACATGTATTACGATTTCCGGATAACACAACTATAGCATGAATAAAAGACAATTATCATGAACAAGGAAATATAATACTAATCCTTTTATTATTGCCTCTAGGGCATATTTCCAACAGTCTCCCACTTGCACTAGAGTCAATAATCTAGTTACATTGTGATGAATCGAACACCCATGGAATTCTGGTGTTGATCATGTTTTGCTCTAGGGAGAGGTTTAGTCAACGGATCTGCTACATTCAGGTCCGTATGTACTTTACAAATATCTATGTCTCCATCTTGAACATTTTCACGAATGGAGTTGAAGCGACGCTTGATGTGCCTGGTCTTCTTGTGAAACCTGGGCTCCTTGGCAAGTGCAATAGCCCCAGTGTTGTCACAGAAGAGTTTGATCGGCCCCGACGCATTGGGTATGACTCCTAGGTCGGTGATGAACTCCTTCACCCAAATTGCTTCATGCGCTGCCTCCGAGGCTGCCATGTACTCCGCTTCACATGTAGATCCCGCCACGACGCTCTGCTTGCAACTGCACCAACTTACTGCCCCACCATTCAAAATATACACGTATCCGGTTTGTGACTTAGAGTCATCCAGATCTGTGTCGAAGCTAGCGTCGACGTAACCCTTTACGACGAGCTCTTCGTCACCTCCATAAACGAGAAACATTTCCTTAGTCCTTTTCAGGTACTTCAGGATATTCTTGACCGCTGTCCAGTGTTCCTTGCCGGGATTACTTTGGTACCTACCTACCAAACTTACGGCAAGGTTTACATCAGGTCTGGTACACAGCATGGCATACATAATAGAACCTATGGCTGAGGCATAGGGGATGACACTCATCTCTTCTATATCTTCTGCCGTGGTCGGACATTGAGCTGAGCTCAATTTCACACCTTGCAACACAGGCAAGAACCCCTTCTTAGACTGATCCATATTGAACTTCTTCAATATCTTATCAAGGTATGTGCTTTGTGAAAGACCTATGAGGCGTCTTGATCTATCTCTATAGATCTTGATGCCTAATATATAAGCAGCTTCTCCAAGGTCCTTCATTGAAAAACTCTTATTCAAGTAGGCCTTAATGCTGTCCAAAAGCTCTATATCATTTCCCATCAAAAGTATGTCATCTACATATAATATGAGAAATGCTACAGAGCTCTCACTCACTTTCTTGTAAACACAGGCTTCTCCATAAGTCTGCATAAACCCAAACGCTTTGATCATCTCATCAAAGCGAATGTTCGAACTCCGAGATGCTTGCACCAGCCCATAAATCGAGCGTTGGAGCTTGCACACCTTGTTAGCATTCTTAGGATCGACAAAACCTTCCGGCTGCATCATATACAATTCTTCCTTAAGGAAACCATTAAGGAATGCCGTTTTGACGTCCATTTGCCATATCTCATAATCATAGTATGCGGCAATTGCTAACATAATTCGGACGGACTTCAGCTTCGCTACGGGAGACAAAGTCTCATCGTAGTCAACCCCTTGAACTTGCCGATAACCCATAGCGACAAGTTGAGCTTTATAGATGGTAACATTACCATCCGCGTCCGTCTTCTTCTTAAAGATCCATTTGTTTTCTATCGCTCTCCGATCATCGGGCAAGTCTGTCAAAGTCCATACTTTGTTTTCATACATGGATCCTATCTCGGATTGCATGGCTTCAAGCCATTTGTTGGAATTTGGGCCCGTCATCTCTTCTTCATAGTTCGAAGGTTCACCGTTGTCTAACAACATGATTTCCAAGACAGGGTTGCCGTACCACTCTGGTGCAGAACGTGTCCTTGTGGACCTACGAAGTTCAGTAGAAACTTGATCTGAAGTTTCATGATCATCATCATTAACTTCCTCTCTAGTCGGTACAGGCACCTCAGGAACATTTTCTTGAGTTGCGCCATTTTCCGGTTCAAGAGGTAATACTTCATCAAGTTCTACTTTCCTCCCACTTACTTCTTTCGAGAGAAACTCCTCTAGAAAGGATCCATTCTTGGCAAGAAAGATCTTGCCTTCAGATCTGAGGTAGAAGGTATACCCAATAGTTTCTTTAGGGTATCCTATGAAGACGCATTTTTCCGACTTGGGTTCGAGCTTTTTAGGTTGAAGTTTCTTGACATAAGCATCGCATCCCCAAACTTTTAGAAACGATAGCTTAGGCTTCTTCCCAAACCATAATTCATATGGTGTCGTCTCAACGGATTTCGAAGGAGCCCTATTTAAAGTGAATGCGGCAGTCTCTAAAGCATAGCCCCAAAATGATAGCGGTAAATCAGTAAGAGACATCATAGATCGCACCATATCTAATAGAGTGCGATTACGATGTTCGGACACACCATTGCGCTCAGGTGTTCCAGGCAGCGTGAGTTGTGAAACTATTCCACATTTTCTTAAGTGTGTGCCAAATTCGTGACTCAAGTATTCTCCCCCACGATCTGATCGCAAGAACTTGATTTTCCTATCACGTTGATTCTGAACCTCACTCTGAAATTCCTTGAACCTTTCAAAGGTCTCAGACTTGTGTTCCATTAAGTAGACATACCCATATCTACTCAAGTCATCAGTGAGGGTGAGAACATAACGATAACCACCGCGAGCCTCAACACTCATTGGACCGCACACATCAGTATGTATGATTTCCAATAAGTTGGTTGCTCGCTCCATTGTTCCTGAGAACGGAGTCTTGGTCATTTTACCCATGAGGCATGGTTCGCACGTGTCAAATGATTCGTAATCAAGAGACTCTAAAAGTCCATCTGCATGGAGCTTCTTCATGCGTTCGACACCTATGTGACCAAGGCGGCAGTGCCACAAGTATGTGGGACTATCATTATCAACCTTACATCTTTTGGTACTCACACTATGAATATGTGTAGCATTACGCTCGAGATTCATTAAGAATAAACCATTCACCATCGGAGCATGACCATAAAACATATCTCTCATATAAATAGAACAACCATTATTCTCGGATTTAAATGAGTAGCCATCTCGTATTAAATGAGATCCTGATACAATGTTCATGCTCAAACTTGGCACTAAATAACAATTATTGAGGTTCAAAACTAATCCCGTAGGTAAATGTAGAGGTAGCGTGCCGACGGCGATCACATCGACCTTGGAACCATTCCCGACGTGCATTGTCACCTCATCCTTTGCCAGTCTTCGCTTATTCCGCAGCTCCTGCTTTGAGTTACAAATGTGAGCAACTGCACCGGTATCAAATACCCAGGAGCTACTACGAGTACTGGTAAGGTACACATCAATTACATGTATATCACATATACCTGTCGTTTTGCCGGCCTTCTTGTCCGCTAAGTATTTGGGGCAGTTCCGCTTCCAGTGACCACTCTCCTTGCAATAAAAGCACTCAGTCTCGGGCTTGGGTCCATTCTTTGGCTTCTTCCCGGCAGCTTGCTTGCCGGGCGCGGCAACTCCCTTGCCGTCCTTCTTGAAGTTCTTCTTACCCTTGCCTTTCTTGAACTTAGTGGTTTTATTCACCATCAACACTTGATGTTCCTTTTTGACTTCTACCTCTGCTGATTTCAGCATTGCAAATACTTCAGGAATGGTCTTTTCCATCCCCTGCATATTGAAGTTCATCACAAAGCTCTTGTAGCTCGGTGGAAGCGACTGAAGGATTCTGTCAATGACCGCGTCATCCGGGAGATTAACTCCCAGCTGAGTCAAGCGGTTATGCAACCCAGACATTTTGAGTATGTGCTCGCTGACATAACTATTTTCCTCCATCTTACAGCTGAAGAACTTGTCGGAGACTTCATATCTCTCGACCCGGGCACGAGCTTGAAAAACCATTTTCAGCTCTTCGAACATCTCATATGCTCCGTGTCTCTCAAAACGCTTTTGGAGCCCCGGTTCTAAGCTGTAAAGCATGCCGCACTGAACGAGGGAGTAATCATCAACACGTGTCTGCCAAGCGTTCATAACGTCTTGGTTCTGTGGGACGGGTGCGTCACCTAGCGGTGCTTGCAGGACATAATCTTTCTTGGCAGCTATGAGGATGATCCTCAGGTTCCGGACCCAGTCCGTATAGTTGCTGCCATCGTCTTTCATCTTGGTTTTCTCTAGGAACGCGTTGAAGTTGAGGACAACGTGGGCCATTTGATCTACAAGACATATTGTAAAGATTTTAGACTAAGTTCATAATAATTAAGTTCATCTATTTAATGAACTCCCACTCAGATAGACATCCCTCCAGTCATCTAAGTATAACATGATCCGAGTTAACTAGGCCATGTCCGATCATCACGTGAGACGGACTAGTCAACATCGGTGAACATCTTCATGTTGATCGTATCTTCTATACGACTCATGCTCGACCTTTCGGTCTTCTGTGTTCCGAGGCCATGTCTGTACATGCTAGGCTCGTCAAGTCAACCTAAGTGTTTGCATGTGTAAATCCATCTTACACCCGTTGTATGTGAACGTTGGAATATATCACACCCGATCATCACGTGGTGCTTCGAAACAACGAACTGTCGCAACGGCGCACAGTTAGGGGGAACACTTTATTGAAATTATTATGAGGGATCATCTTATTTACTACCGTCGTTCTAAGTAAACAAGACTCAAAAACATGATAAACATCACATGCAATCAAATAATAATAGTGACATGATATGGCCAATATCACATAGCTCCTTTGATCTCCATCTTGGGGCTCCATGATCATCTTGTCATCGGCATGACACCATGATCTCCATCATCGTGTCTCCATGAAGTTGCTCGCCAACTATTACTTCTACTACTATGGCTAACACGTTTAGCAATAAAGTAAAGTAATTTACATGGCGTTTCTCAATGACACGCAGGTCATACAAAAAAAATAAAGACAACTCCTATGGCTCCTGCCGGTTGTCATACTCATCAACATGCAAGTCGTGATTCCTATTACAATAGCATGAACATCTCATACATCACATATATATCATTCATCATCCATCACAACTTTGGCCATATCACATCACAAAACACTTGCTGCAAAAACAAGTTAGACGTCCTCTAATTGTTGTTGCAAGTTTTACGTGGCTGCAATACGGTTCTAGCAAGAACGTTTTCTTACCTACATGAAAGCCACAACGTGATTTGTCAACTTCTATTTACCCTTCATAAGGACCCTTTTCATCGAATCCACTCCAACTAAAGTGGGAGAGACAGACACCCGCCAGCCACCTTATGCAACTAGTGCATGTCAGTCGGTGGAACCGGTCTCACGTAAGCGTACGTGTAAGGTTGGTCCAGGTCGCTTCATCCCACAATACTGCTGAAGCAAAATAAGACTAGTAGCGGCAAGAAAGTTGACAACATCTAAGCCCACAACAAATTGTGTTCTACTCGTGCAAAAGGAACTACGCATAGACCTAGCTCATGATGCCATTGTTGGGGAACGTTGCAGAAAACAAAAATTTTCCTACGGTTTCACCAAGATCCATCTATGAGTTCATCTAGCAACGAGTGATCGGATTGCATCTACATACCTTTGTAGATCACGCGCGGAAGCGTTCAAAGAACGGGGATGAGGAAGTCGTACTCGACGTGATCCAAATCACCGGAGATCCTAGCGCCAAACGGACGGCACCTCCATGTTCAACACACGTACGGTTAGCGTGACGTCTCCTCCTTCTTGCTCCAGCATGGGGGGAGGAGAGGTTGATGAAGATCCAGCAGCACGACGGCGTGGTGGTGGATGTAGCAGTCACCGCAGCAGGGCTTCGCCGTTCTTCTACGAGAGGGAGAGGTGTAGCAGGGGAGAGGGAGGCGCCAAGAGTCAAGGGTGCGGCTGCCCCTCTCCACCTTTATATAGGCTCCCCAAGGGGGGGAGCCGGCCCTAGGAGATGGGATCTCCTAGGGGGGCGGCGGCCAAGGGTGGAGTGGCCCCCAAGGCAAGTGGGGCGCCCCCCCCACCCTAGGGTTTCCAACCCTAGGCGCAGGGGGTGGGCCAAGGGGGCGCACCAGCCCACTATGGGCTGGTTCCCCTCCCCACTTCAGCCCCATGGGGCCCTCAGGGATGGGTGGTCCCACCCGGTGGACCCCCGGGACCCATCCGGTGGTCCCGGTACAATACCGGTGACCCCCGAAACTCTCCCGATGGCCGAAACTGCACTTCCTATATATAATTCTTCACCTCCGGACCATTCCGGAACTCCTCGTGACGTCCGGGATCTAATCCGGGACTCCGAACAACTTTCGGGTTACTGCATATTCATATCTCTACAACCCTAGCGTCACCGAACCTTAAGTGTGTAGACCCTACGGGTTCGGGAGACATGTAGACATGACCGAGATGGCTCTCCGGTCAATAACCAACAGCGGGATCTGGATACCCATGTTGTCTCCCACATGCTCCTCGATGATCTCATCGGATGAACCACGATGTCGAGGATTCAAGCAACCCCGTATACAATTCCCTTTGTCAATCGGTACGTTACTTGCCCGAGATTCGATCATCGGTATCCCAATACCTCGTTCAATCTCATTACCGGCAAGTCACTTTACTCGTACCGTAATGCATGATCCCATGACCAGACACTTGGTCACTTTGAGCTCATTATGATGATGCATTACCGAGTGGGCCCAGAGATACCTCTCCGTCATACGGAGTGACAAATCCCAGTCTTGATCCGTGTCAACCGAACAGACACTTTCGGAGATACCCGTAGTATACCTTTATAGTCACCCAGTTACGTTGTGACGTTTGGTACACCCAAAGCACTCCTACGGTATCCGGGAGTTACACAATCTCATGGTCTAAGGAAAAGATACTTGACATTGGAAAAACTCTAGCAAATGAACTATACGATCTTGTGGTATGTTTAGGATTGGGTCTTGTCCATCACATCATTCTCCTAATGATGTGATCTCGTTATCAATGACATCCAATGTCCATAGTCAGGAAACCATGACTATCTGTTGATCAACGAGCTAGTCAACTAGAGGCTTACTAGGGACATGTTGGTGTCTATGTATTCACACATGTATTACGATTTCCGGATAACACAATTATAGCATGAATAAAAGACAATTATCATGAACAAGGAAATATAATAATAATCCTATTATTATTTCCTCTAGGGCATATTTCCAACAGGAGGGGCCCTCCACCATGAAAATCAGGGGAGGAGAGAGAGAGGCAATTTACGTTAACCCTTTCGTAGGTTCCCGTAGATGTAGAAAGATGTGAAATGCGTGAATGTGTAGTGGACGTACTGTTGGAGTGCCTACGATAATTTGTGTATGTATAGACCCTATGTGTTTATTTTACTTTGCATGTTAGATTTGTCTCGGTTCAATAAAAAGCAGAGTTGGTGATGATGGTGTGCCTTTCATCCTGCAATATAGGCCATCCGATCTATATCTAACGGATAGGAAGGAAACTATGACAATTTACCCGCACTCCTCTCCACATTTGCAGATAAGGCTTTCCCTCGTTCATCCTTTTCTCCCACAAGATCTTGATCTTCCGTGCAACGCATGGGCATCTTGCTAGTACTCCTACAATATGTATATTATTGTGAAAGTTCATATACACCGGCCGAGATTAATGCAAATACGACAGATTTTCATTACATTTTGAACTTTTATAGGATAGAAAAATAAAAGAAACCTGACCCTAAACCTATTCTACGGCGGCGACCGACGTCCTCCATCTGCGATCTCTATGTACGGGGGCAGGGTTCAAGACCCGTGAAGTGAAGGTGCGGTCTCCGGCGAGGAAGAGTAGAACACGGGATACGGACCGGCCAGTTGGCACACCATGCCCTGCCGCCTCCCATGCCCTACTCATCCTCGGAGGATTCCCCGACCTCGGCGGTGCCGGAGGTTGGACGGCGGCAAGTAGGACGCGTGGCTGACGGTGCTCCCGTCGTTGGCCACCAGCGTGGCCACCGCTTATGCGGTCGTGTCCGCGTCCGGCTACGCCGCTATTGCGTCGCGAGAGGTGACTTGAGCGAGGGCTGCGACCTCGAGCTTCATCCCCGAAGACAAGCTCTCCCGCTGAGCGTTCGCACTTGCGGTCATGGCGGATGTGGTGCCAGGTAGGAGGACGATGCGCTATGGTGTGGAGGTTAGCTGGGCGTTGCCGCTTTAAGTAGCGCATTCCGGTGAGGCCAAGTGTCCTGGTGCGTCATTAAGTCACGAGTTGGTTCCTCGGGCACCGAGCCTCTTAACTACGACATACGAACGAACGGCATGAATGCGGGCAGCTGGCGCCGGCTGGGAATGCACCGCGCGATGGCGCGAGGGACGAGGGTTTTGGTGTGCCAGGGTAGTCAGCTGTGGTCGTGGCAACGTTGGAGATGCCCTTTGCTCACATGCGATCCCGACATGTCATTGAAAAAGCAAGACGACCCGGCATGGTCTTAGGTCCAGAGGATGAAGTTGGCCGCGCTACACCACTCCGCGGACGCGTCGCAGCGCCCCGTGCATCCTCGACGAGCCGGGTGTTGGGGTGTGTTTGGATTGTGGCCAAAGTGCACCTTACCAAAATTTTGGTCATGACCCAAAGATTGGTCTTTGTTTGGATGGTTGCCATTTTTTGGCATGCCAATAAACTCAAGCCAACTCTAGTTCATTTTTCTTGCCAATGTTGGCCAAATCATGGGCAACCAATACCTCAACCAAAATTTTGGCTACCCAATGCTTTGATGGGGCAACCTTGGGCACAAACCAAACATACCGTTGGTCGTGCCACAGCACTAACGCCACCCTCGGCACACTGAAACCGACCGTGTCTAGCTACGATATGAGCGTGTCGCTCACCACGGTCGCCGTGTCCACAGGCGGTGCTGGAGCTGCGCCCCGTTGTTGGCCCCAACGACCCACATGAATAGTTGTCGGTGGCGAGGAGGTCGTGGGCCAGCTCCTCCATTGGACTAGTCTGCGCTACGTCGTCCCAACGAGTGTGCCCCACATGTCGGTTTCCCTGTTTTCCTGGCCATATTCGAGCGTCAGTGCTCCGCGTTGCGCATTAGGCCTTTCACTATGTAGGCCAAGCGAGACAACTTATTGTTTATTAGAGCCGTTCAAGTATAATCATGTGGCGTTTGCTTATTTCTCATTCCTCTGCAATCCTCTTCTCCATCGATCATGTCGCCCTCCAGCCGAGTCCATCCTCCCGCATGCATCATTTGAACATTCCGCCGAGTATCATTCACATGTATCCACCCTAGTCCTCTTTCAATAGATCTCCGGACCCCGAGATGAAATCGAGAGGGAACGAGTGGGGGCACGTGATACCTAAGGCGGATTCAAAATTTTGAACTGGTGATCATAGCATCCGCAAATCATATATAAAGGGTATTCAATGTTCGTTTCGTTTTTGAACGTACAATATACTCCCTCCTATCCTTTCTAGATTACATATAAGTTTTATGTGTAGTCAAAGTATCTCTACTTCGATCAAAAAGTTATCAACATTCAACAATGCCCAATCAATATTGTTAGATTCGTACATACTCCTAGATTTGTACTCGAGATGGTTTCCAATTTGACTATTGACAAGATTAATAGTACATGAGATGTATAATGTGAAAATTATATCATTGGAAACTCCTTTCACATACGAATTTGACCGTATGCTTTGTGTAAGTTGCATGTCATATATTATTACTCTAACATTTGGTCAAAGTTAGCCTCGAAAACGCATTAGACCCTGTATGCTTTGTGTAAGTTGCATGTCATATATTATTACTCTAACATTTGTGTAAGTTGCATGTCATATATTATTACTCTAACATTTGGTCAAAGTAGTATAGTGGAAGTGGATCCTCTGATGTAGGTAACCCTGCCTTACCCTCCCTTTCGGTCACTTACTGGCAGACCCCATGCTTGCTAGGCCCCGCATGTCAGTTACTCAATGGGTTCTACCACGTCAGGGGATCCTCATCTGTAGTATACTCCCTCTGTTTTTATTTACTCCACATAAAGCGGAGGGAGTGGTGGTATAATAAATGACGCGGGCGGGGGAGGGGGAGGGATGTCGGTTTGCTCTCAACTGCGGTCCCACAAGCGAGCGAAAACGCAAGACGAAGCGCGTTCCATTCAGTTAGCGACGTGGAGGGTCCAGCGTTCCGGGCTGCAACGCGAACGCGACAAGAGCGATGTACAGTCAAAACCGATTGACCGGTCGTCACCGGAACCACTATTCACACCAGAACCTTTGCTGCTCGGCCTACGCCAGCCACTGCCCTAAAACCACACAAAATCTCCAGCCCATTCCCCCACCTTTCGATCCCCTAGCCCGCATAAAGTGTCCCCTAGTTCACCGGAAAGCGATGGTGCGCCGCAAGATCACTTACTACAAGATGCTGACGCCGGAGCGCCGCGCGGCGGCGGTCGGCACCATAGACCTCCGTTCCCAAGCTCGCTTTGCGGCGGGCCAATCCCCGAGTTCTCTGGAGCCAAGCTACGAGGAGAAGGAAGCCGATCCAATGTTCATGGCGAAGGTCGCGGAGCAGAAGGCCCCCGATGGGTATGAGACGATGGACGTCGACTTCGTGCCGGCGTCTGAGTCCCCCATGGTGCAGGCGGACCAGCGGTTCAACGTGGCGATACTAAAGGAGGACCGGGAGGCAGAGGCTCAACTCGACGCGGAGCGCGCGCATGCCGCTGCCATCGAGGCTCTCCTGCAGGCAGAACCGGATGTTGTGGATGTGAACCGGGCGGCGGAGGCTTAACTTGAGGCGGAGCGCAGGGATGCCGCTACCATCGAGGACCTCCTGCAGGCGGAACCGGACATCCTGGACTTGAACCGGGCGGCAGAGGATTGACTCGACGCAGAGCGCGCGGATGCCGCTCTCATCGATGCCCTCCTGCAGGCGGAACCGAACGTCCTGGACTTGAACCGGGCGGTGGAGGCTCGACTCGACGCGGAGCGCGCGGATGCCGCTGCCATCGAGGCCCTCCTGCAGGTGGAACCGGACGTCCTCTACTTGAACCAGGCTGTGCTCTCGTCCGTGCAGAGCGCCCGCACGCTCCGCTTGAATGAGTAGCTGGAGGCCGAGGACAACCACAGTGCGCAGACACACGTCGGCAGTGACGGTTGGTTCGCGCCGGCAGCCAAAGACGACGAGGTCGTCTCTTTCCGTGAGCAGTGATAGTTTTTCTTTATGTTGTTGTTTTTATGGATCTTTTGCTGGGTAAAACATATATTTGTTATGCAAGTCGCCTGACTTGGGTCAGTCTACCATTTCAGGAGGTTGGATGAATATCCTACGTCTCCTAACCCTTCTTTCCTTCTTTCTCACCTCTTCTTCTTCCCTAATAGACTACCGCACGGGCCGTACGGATACTCCCCAACATGCGGTTGGATAAACATACTCTATGAACGAAAATTATGTGTCAGCGATAGGATGGCTGAGTTTGGTTTGTTCACATGCGACAGCACGTGTCAGTGAGGGTGCATTCCCTTGGTTGGGTTTGCGGCGTGCAGGAGCGACCGTGTGAGGGTGTGGTGCGACCGCGGCATGCAGGAGCGACCGTGTGAGGGTGCGGTGCGACCGCGACAGCCGTGCGCAAGTGTACCTCCTTCTCATTTTGAAAACTTTAGGCAAGCTTGGCAAAAATGTGTGGCGAAGTTTGGCAATGCAAGGCCTAGACCCAAACAGGATAAGTACGTACGTACTAGGAGTACTAGTGTTAAAAAAGAAAGGCGGGGTTTTCCTTCGCGGGATTTAATCGATACAAAACCTTGTTTCACGTGTCAATTAATGCGTATTTTTTCTCCAAAGACCAAAGAGCTAACCATCTCACTCCTCATCGCTTGATTAATGCAGCGCCATGCAAACCAACCTTCTCACTTCCGCGTGCATGCATGTCGTCTCTCTCTCCCCTGTCCATCTCTCTGCACGCATGCGCCTCTCGCTCTCTCTCCTGTTTCTGCATGCAAGCAGCTCTCTCTGCCTTGGGAAGATGCGAAGCACATGGGAAAGAGAGATGGGATTACTGCAGGCACGCATGCGGTGGAAAGGTATGGAGGGCCCAGTTGGAAAGAGCAGTGAAAAAATGCCAATGTACAGAGCATTGCGGGGAAAACGAAATTTTCTTAGACACAGACAAAAAAGGACCGGAGGGAGTACTACTAGGAGTACTAGTGCGGTGAGATGGTTTCTCGAAGAAGACGATGGAGAAGCGGAGTAGCGAAGAGTGAAATGATGGTTTCTTCGTCCGTGCTTTTGTGATTTGACGCCTCACTGATTTGTGATTTATGATAGAAGGGACAGGGGAGTAGACTTTGTGCTCTATACTGTACTACATGCGTCCAAGCATGGGAGAAAGAGGAGAGACGTTGCATTTTTATATTCCTTCAATCAATCAATCAGGGAGCTTCGGTTCCATCTTTTTGGCTTTGGCAACACCGTCCACAATGGTTCCCACGATGCCAAAAGCTATTTTCACATTTGGCTATACATTGTGGATGCCCCTAACCGTACCACTTAGTTTTGCTCCTGTGTGCTATCTATACAAATCTCAGTTATATTGATCTAAAAAATTATAGAATCAAGATTAGTAAAAAGGAGGTGATTTTGCCGCGCGGATGGCGGGGGAGGTTTCTTATTTGAGCAATGCTACATCCACGTAATGGTTTATGTAAAGTTACGAACTGATGTGATGTGGGACTATTTGATTGGATTAAAGGAGAGGATTAGGCCCACCCCACCTGAAAATCAGGGGGCATATATAGATTAGATGGAAAGTATACGTAGCAGCTACGTAGCCCTTTGTAAGTCAAGGATTAGGCTTCTTATTTTCAGAGGACGTTGTCCTGGCGGTTTACTAACATGCGGTCCCACGTGTCAGTGCTTTACCAAGCCGATCCGCGTCCCACATGAGGCAGAACAACGGCAGAAGCAACACGTGGTTAAGTTGAAGAAGATGAGGGAGAAGCGGATTCAGCAACGAGTGAAATGATGGTTGCTTCGTCCCTCCAACTTAACTGCGGGAAAGGTGTAGCTTTGTGATTTGACGCCTCATTTCTCATTACTACGTCGGCGCCATGACTGGGGTGCTTCATCCCGACTGCTCTGCACTATATTCCGGTATGGCACGTGGACCCGGTAGCTTGATGTCCCACATGTCGGCGAAAGGGACTAGAAGATTTATGAAAGCGAGCGCTCCACTCTTACGACAGAGGAGTAGACGACACGACGGCCTAGTGAACTGTCACTTGTACTGTATAGTACTATAGTTTGTTGTTTCGCACGATCCATCGATACAAACCCGATTAAACAGGAAAGGGCGGGATTTTTCCCGCACGATAGATGATTCTGGCCATACATTTCAAAGGCAATTTTGATGTATGCAAACTGAATAATTATAAGTAACAATATGATATCTAGTAAAACTAAGAACACATATGATTTATTGTGTTAGAGTGTAGTAGTAGTGCTGTATTGCATAGTTGTTAGATGTAACATGCGAGAACGTGTAGAGATGTAGTTTTGGAGGTCCTACAGAGAGAAAAGCGTAATACGGTCACCGAACTTCAGAATAAGCTGATTACAGTCACTATATACGTTTTGCGGTGATTATACGGTCACTTGCTCATAGTTCAGCATCGGATTGCACTCTGTTGACCGACCAAATAGTCTGCGTGGCGCCATGTTGACTAGTTAAATTGACCACGTTCCTTGTGGGTCCCACCTGTCAATTCGCATAGGCAAAAGGTCAGATAAACACAAATTTACACAGGCGCGACAAGGCTCCAACCCATGCGCGGGAATCACCTGGTTGTGTATGTGTCTGTCAGGGCCTGATGTGTGCACATGCACGTGTAGGTTGAGCACTTGAGCGTGAGAGTGTGTGTTGGTCGTGTGGTGTACTCGTGTGTGCATGCATGCGTGTGTGTGTGCGTGTGAGTGTTGCGTGCATGCGTGTGAGTGTTGCATGCGTGCGTGGTTGCGTGTGTACATGTGAGTGTTGCGTGCGTGCATGGGTGCATGTGTTTGTGTGAGTGTTGCATGGATGCAGTTCGTGTGCATGCGCGTGTGTGTGTATAATCACCACACCAGCTTCTGTGTGTTAAAACAGAGAGCTCAGCATACCAATACAAGGCCACCTTGTCCGCTGTGCCCGCGGTCATGACTTCGAACCACCGTCCAAATATTTTTTTGTCGTTTGTTTTCATTCTTACTAGCAAGATGCCCGTGCGTTGCACACAACATCAAGATGCATTTGTATGAATTGTTTATCTTGTGAGAGGAAAAGATGAACGAGGGAAGGCCTTATTTGCAAATGTGGAGAGGTGTGTGGGTACCTTTTTGCAAAATTGCCATAGTTTCTTTCCTATCTGTCAGATATAAATCGGACGGCCTATATTGCAGGATGGCAGGCACACCACATCACCAACTTTGTTTTTTATAAGAGTGTATTTTATGTATTTTATAAGAGTGTAGATGTAGAGTAGATACAAGTCGACAGGTGGGCACGATGGTAGTGAGATAATGTGATGCAACACTAGAGGTGCCACGTGGAGCGTTTAACTGGTCAACTAGTCATGTCATGAGCAAATACAGAGTTGTACGGTGAGCCCGTGACTGTATAATAACCACTAAACGTAAATGGTGACCGTAATGAGTGGATTCTGAAGTCCAATGTACGTATCGTGCTTTCGCTTCAAATACAATGATCGTCATTTCATATATCGCGAGAGAAAGATGAAACATGCGTGAATTTTCTAGGGGCTTACTTTTAGAGGACCTGGTGATAGTTTTGTGTGCATACGTGAAAGGGGCGTATAGGGGGTATGCGATGGAGAGATAGATGCTCTTCGTTTCTCCTTATTATGACTAACTTTGTATATAGTATAAAAATATACAAATTCACAGTGCGGAATAAATATCATTGTGGGCACCATGCAATGCAAATTAGCGTTTGTACTCCTCCATATAACTTTGTAATGTTGTATATATGTAGAATCTCTAAAATAATTTTTTGGCCACACTTTATTCAAAATGAATGCTGTATGCGAAATAAACATGAAGAGAGGGCTTTTTAGATCAATGGGGTACGTGATGTAACATGTGTGAATGTGTAGTTGATGCATTTGGCGGGGCCTAGAGAGGTATGTGTGTGTATTACGTATTCGAGAGAGGCATGGATAGAGGGGCCGATGGGGGGGGGTGGGAGAGATAGCACGAGAAACGAGAGTGGTCTGGAGAGAGAGAGACGAATATGACGTCACGACAAGAGATTCCATTCCCTTGAGTGTGTATATGCAAGGGGGGAGGGAATAGAGGCACCATGAGAAATTTTCTGTGTGTGTGGTGTTTGTGTTGGTATGTGTGGGTGTGAGAAGATAATGAGACGTGGGGGCAGAGGGTGTATCACCGCGTGAGGTCCGATGGGTAGAGGTGAGGCCCTTCGTTCGGTTCTGTCCTAAGCCACATTGGTCGGCCCGTGACGCATTTAGGAAGACCCATGGATGACTAGTCGTACAAGACAAAGATATCAGAATTGTGAAGGACTCTGTGTCCACTGACAAAGCCGGCTAGGATTTGTAACCCTAGGTTCTCGGACTAAGGTAACCCCTTTATCTCTGATATTACTATTCATCCAACCTAACTTTAAGGGGCATCCTACAGAATGCTCTGCTAGAATCATACTCGTCGATTAGGAAGAGAGGTGTGAGACAATGCGTGAGAGATAGGCATAAAGATAATGTGCGTACATGAGACATGTAGGCAGGTCCATGTATATAGAAAGGGTCGATGATGATTGTGCATGTGTATGTTTGCGAGAGGAAGAGTGCTTGTGATAAAGGTTAGTGGAAACAGTTGTAAGTGGTTACGAGAGGGAGGGAGGGTTATATCTAGAGCATGTGTGCGAGAAAGACATCTCGGGAGAGAGTGTGTGAGCATGTGTGAGAGACCACCGATGGAGAGTGAAACTACACGGAAAAGACTGCTCTACACATTGATTAAAGATATAAATTGTATCCAAATATTAGGAAGGGATCATGATATTCGCAATTCGTGTAAGGAGCGGTCATTGATCCATCAGACACCTAGATTCTATCGAATTTGAGCATGTCTATGTTATTATTCGACACAATTGATCCACATAGTTAGTATTTTGAACTCCAGACAATGCATCGCTTTAGCAATCGAATATAAACATGAGTATAGTTCATGTTGTGTGTGTAAAGCACATTATACATATGAGAGTTACACAATGGACATTATAAATAGCTACCTATGAACTAGCATACATTTGAATTCAGCTTAAGGTGGTTTAAAAAATCAAATTCAACATGAAGTCCATTCAATTATTTGAATTTGATATCATGGCATTTGTAAACCATACCTAAATTATGGGGGCACCAATCTTTGCTCTGATTTTGTACATAATAGCATATGTAGTCGTGTACAAAATAGATTCAAATTTAGCTCCTCCATTCCAAAATAATCGTAGTTATAGGATTTTCAAGTGTCAAAATTTCAAAAAGAAGCGGATAATTTAACGAGGTTTTCAAACATACAAGGTCAAATATAACGTTGTCTATTTAGGTCAATCCTAATGGTTCAAGAGTACTCTAAACGTGAATGCTTGTGTTTCGAAATTTCGAACGAAGTGCCAAAAGAGCCTCTACTCGCCCGAAACCGCGTGAGACCAATTTTTGGTAGTACAAGGAAATTACTTTTCTAATAACTCCGACCCGTGAAACCTACCGGCCTGACGTCCAAAGGTCTAAACTGGGGCAGGTTTGTCGCTTCATCTAGACACCACGCAACCGCATCCGAAAAACATTCATACACAATGGCCGCCTAACCACACATGTGCGCGGCCGAAATCGCTCCCGCCCACTATTTGGGACACCTAGGATTACCATCCTACCCCCGACCCGCAGTAGGTCCGAAATTTAAGAGGGGGGCAAAGTTTGTACTTTCCCCAAATTTCAAACAAGCGCGCCCCATCTTCTGTTCAAAAAAGCCAAAAACAAGCGCGTCCCAGACCGAAACATGGTTCCCCCACCCGTCCGATTCCCCATTCGTACTCCGTGGGCGCCAAAACTACCTCTCCACCAGCCGCGAAACCCCGGTGTCCTCCGTCCGCCACCCCATCCCACCCATCAACCGCCGCCCTCCTCCATCACGCCAGAGTCGATACCCCGACGTCGTCGCCCACCGCAACCTCAACCGCAACGCCCTCCACGGCTAGTAGTTGAAGCTGAGAACGAGCCGTCCGTACCCGAGCCAGTTCAACCATGCCATCCTGCGCCTCACCGCTGCCGCTCCAACTTCGCCACCCTCCACCGCACCAGAGCTGTTCCTGCTACGCTGTCCTTCGCTGCCTCGGATCTGCTTCCCCTCCACCGACATACGGCCACGGCAACACAGTGAACAATTTGGCCATGGGTTCGTCCAAGCCTGCACCCTCCACAACATCGGTTTCCCCGGTGAAAAGAAGAAGATCGGCGCGACATGTGGAGGTGATCACACCGGTAACCGAAAAAGGTACTCCTCTTCCCTTATTCGTGCAAATCTTACGTCTCTGCTTGCACGGTATTCATCCCACAGAAGACACTAGTTGACCGCTTCTTCTTGATACTAGATGTTCCTAGTAACTCGCGATGCACAAGGTTTCTCCTCATATACTATTTCACCTTAGATAAAGGTCCGTCGCCCCCCTGAATTTTAATTTCTGGCCAGTTGATTCCCAATTGACGGAAGCATTCCCCGGCATAACTGGCGCCGGGGAAGCAGCGCCTTGGTGTTTATCTTAGGGGCGTGTGCGGCCTAGAGCTATTGGCGCCCGATCTGGAGGTCGGACGGGATTAAAGGGATGGCCTGCAGGCGCTGCCAAGCATCGCGGTGGCGTGAGGTCGATGGGAGGGCGGGGCGGCGGAGGCAGGGGTCTGGGACGGTGGTCACTGGCGGTTCAAGAAAGATCGTCAACAGTGACTGGCGGGAGGTAGACGAAGGCCATTTGCCCGTTCTGTCGGAGTAATGGGCCACGGGTAGGCTAACCCAGGCCCAGAACCTTTCAAGACATCGGGGCAGGCTGCGCCCCTCAAGACCCCAGGACAAGGAGCCGTCTTCTGAGAGTCGGCGGCGAGGCGGCCGAGTCCCGGGGACGTCTTCAGGATGAGCCGACTCCTAACTGGCGACTTCCAGAGAAGCCGACCATGGGGAGTCGGCCCGCGACGCCAACAACCCCCATGCCCTCATAAAGAGGGACGGGACGGGGAGTGGCCACAGTAAGGTCCACTCCCTCCCTTTTCCAAGGGCAGGCGTGGGCACAGTACGCCGCACCCGCGGTGATCTCCGCCCGGCGCAACACTGTTGCCATGCTGGCCCTGACGTCAGCCTCAGTGGGCGGAGTCCTGTGCCCACAATGGCCTGCCGGTACGACCCAGGGACGACAGGTCCCACCAGTCGGCGGGCGTACTAAAGGCGGCGAGAGCGCCATCAGACGGCCCAGTTGGGAGTCGGCCCCCAGGAGTCGGCCAGCCCCTCCCACGGGCCCCACGCGCCATTAACCAGACGTGACAGGGAGTGGCAACAGTGATCGCCCGCCAGACGGCGGGGCTGTTGCCACGACCCCATGACCGAGCCCGCGTCATTAGAAGCACGGTTACAGTAATCTGCAGCCGGCAAGACCCGCCCGCGGCGGACGCGGCCTGTCGGCTCCATACCAAGCCAGTCGGCGGGGCCCACCAGTCGGCGGGCCCCAGGAGTCGGCGGATAAGACGGCGGCCAGAGAGACTGACGGCTGGGCCCGCATCCAGCCGGATTACCATTGTACTCCTGGGGGGGTAGGCCTATATAAACCCCCCAGGGCACCCATGCAAAGGGTTCGAATCCATTAGCACTAGCCCAGATCATATAGGAAGGAGAGAGCTAGCCTTGCCTTCTCCTACCTCCAGGCAACAGCTCAAGGAGCAACCGTGTACACACTTTGCCATAGTAATCATGCCGAGACTCCGCAGAGCAGCAGTAGGGGTGTTATCTCCACGGAGAGCCCCGAAGCTGGGTAAGATTCACCGGCGTGCCTGCCTTCGCCTTATCCCGTTTCCAGGCACCGGCGACGTTCTACTCACTCCCACCATGATAAGCCATCCTTTGGCATATGTCGCACCCAACCCCTGACATTTGGCGCCCACCGTGGGGCCTGGTGCACCGTCGTCCGGAGACCTGCTCTGGACGGGAACCCTTTTCCTCCTTGGCGAGCGCAGCCAGCCCTGCACGCCAGACGGAGTTTGCGCCCATGCACTGCACGGCGCTGAGATCGCCTGCGCGGCCAGCTGCCTCGCCGATCTTGTCGGCGAGGTTCGCCTCTCCGACGAGCCTGCATCCGACGCAGGCACGGGCGGCCCCGAGAGCCTCCTCGCGGGCCTCCTTGACCAACTCCATGTCGCCGGCGAGCCTGTCATGGACTTGGAGTCTGTAGGCTCCACCGACCCGATGCTGGTTGACTCCGACACCGCGTCGCTCGACGAGTTCCCCACCAACGTGGTGGTCTACGACGAGCCGCTCCCTCGCGCGGAGAGCGACGGAAGCACCATCACAGAGGTGCTTGTCATCGGTCATGACGAGCATCTCGGCGGAGGAGCGCATGACCCACTTGGCGCGGCACTGCAAGACCTGACCGCGCCCATTCCGGAAGACGCTGACGCGGAGACGCTAGAGGCGCACCGCCTTCAGCTCGTCGAAGGCCCGAAGAAGCTGGCTAGCATGAGACGCTTGTCAGAAGCCTACCAGCGTGAGATGGATCGCGTTGTGGGTGGCTCGCCAGCTCCAACTGGGCCCAGCCGCCTAGGCGCGGTCCAGCAGGGCGGCGTGGCCATCGCCAACCTGTTCGGGGCAAATCGCCCTGTATACGCCATGCCTGCGGAGAACATTCGAGCCACCCAGGCGGCGGCAGACGAGCAGGACAACTTCAGGGTGAAGAGTGCTGCCTAATGGCGGAGCGAGTCCAACGGCTCCTCGACATGGCTGCCGCGTAGAACGAGGCCGGCTGCCGCACAGAGGCGCTGCGGCGACAAAACGACAACCCGCCTCCATGCCGAGACCAAGGCGCAACGTCACGCACGCCGACTGGCGGCGCCCGCGGAAGAAAAGACAAGGATCCGGCTGTCAGCTGCAGTCGGACTCGCGTTACCATAGAGCGCGACCAAGACGGCCGCCCGGGAGCAGTGGAATGACGGGACGACTGTCCGCCTGCTCCTCCTCGCAAGGAAAGGCGAGTCTCCCCGCCGCCTGTTGACCATCCGACTCTCGGCGACCGCCTTGGACGCTGAGAGGGAGTCGGAGAAAATGACGCCCGCCACCGGATCCACCGACTTCACCGATCCCTGGCGCTGGAAGAAGACGAGTTGGGTCCGCCTTGTTCACGCTCCCAAGAGACACGCCCAAGTACACCGGCTCCGTGAAGCCGGAGGACTGGCTGGTTGACTACTCCACGGCCATCAACATAGCGAACAGCAACAAGCGTGTTGCCATAAAATACGTTCTGCTCATGCTCCAGGGCACGGCCCGGACATGGCTGAACAGCCTGAAGCCCCGCAGCAACAATAGCTGGGTCGACTTCACCGATGCATTCGTCTGCAACTGCACAAGCATGTACAAGCGTCCTCCCAAGCCTCGCCAGCTTTCCTTGTGCGTGCAAGGCCCCAACGAGTCGACTCGCGACTACCTCACGCGTTGGGCCGAGATTCGGAACTCCTGCGAGGGCGTGCACGAGGTGCAGGCTATCGAGTATTTCACCGCCGGGTGTAGAGAAGGCACCCTCCTCAAGCACAAGCTCCTCTGTGACGAGCCAGAAACCCTCGACGAGCTGCTGATCATAGCAGACAAGTATGCCACAGCCGACTCCTCCATGAAGGCGGAGTTTCAAGTTAGTGCGACTGGCAAAGTGGCCCCTCAGGCTCCTAGAACTCCAGCTGGAGACGCCAGTCGGCGACAATAGTAGAGCGACCACAAGCGCAAGGCCCCACAGCCGGCTTCCAGCAGCCGGCCGGTGGCGACAGTCGAAGACCAGCAGCCTGAAGGGCAGTCTCCACCCAAGCGATAGAAAGGCGGCAAGCCCACCTGGTTGCCGGCTTTCTCATACGAGCAGACTCTGGATGGTCCTTGCAAGTTCCACAGCAGCGCGAAGCCGTCGAACCACACCACCCGGAAGTGCCACTGGCTTACCAAGATCACCAACGGAGACGGCCCCCAGCCTCCCCCGCCTGCTGGGCAGCCGCCTCCGCCTCCGCCCCAGCAGCCGGCTGTCAGGCCAGTCGGCGTAGTACAAGACGAGTACCCCGAAGAGCACGGAGCCTACGTGGTATTTACCAGCATGGCTGATGATCGACGCAGCAGGTGGCTGCAGCAGTAAGAGGTGAATGCAGTAGCATCAGAGACACCAGAATTCATGCACTGGTCCGAGAAGCCTATCAGCTGGAGTAGAGCTGATCACCCAGAGGTGATGCCGAGTCCGGGCTCCTATGCCTTGGTCTTGGATGCCACCTTTGCCACGGATAGACGAGCTGCTCATTTCTCGCGAGTTCTGATAGACGGAGGCAGCAGCATCAACATCCTGTACAAGGACACCATGGAGAAGTTAGGAATCAAGCAAAGACAGCTTCGAAACAGCTGGACTGTATTCCACGGCATTGTTCCTGGCCTTTCCTGCTCACCAATCGGCAAGATCTTGATGGACATCCTCTTTGGAGACAAAGATCACTTCCGCCGAGAGTCAGTTTGGTTTGAGGTGGTGGATCTCGAGAGCCCATACCATGCATTACTTGGCCGACCCGCCTTGGGCAAGTTCATGGAGGTCCCCCACTACGCCTACCTCAAGATGAAGATGCCTAGTTCCAAGGGGATTCTGACCGTAGCCGGCGACTACCGTAAGTCGTCTGCCTGTGCGGCTGAAAGTAGTCGGTTGGCCGAGTCCCTAGTGATTGCGGCCGAGAAGCGGCTCCTTGACCGGGTTGTGGCGATGGCTATCAAGCAGCTAGAGGTGTCGCCTAACCCCAAGGAGTCAGAGGCTGAGGGTTCGTTCAAGCCGGTCAAAGAGACAAAGAAGATACCCTTGGATCCGGAGCACCCAGAGAGGTACGCTGTCGTAGGCGCAAATCTCGACAGCAAATAGGAAGGCGAGCATGTCGATTTCCGTCGTGAGAATCGGGACATCTTCGCATGGTCCCCCAAAGACATGCCAGGTGTACCGACGGAATTCGCTGAGCACAAGTTACATTTCCGATCTGATGCGAAGCCAGTCAGGCAGCCCTTGCGCCGCCTATCAGAAGAAAAGAGAAGAGTTGTCGGAGAAGAGATAGCCCGACTCCTAGCAGCCGGCTTCATTATGGAAGTATTCTTTCCAGAGTGGCTAGCCAACCCGGTCCTGGTACTGAAGAAGAACAAGCAGTGGCGAATGTGTATTAACTACACAAGCCTCAACAAGGCTTGCCCCAAGGACCCGTTTGCTTTGCCAAGAATTCATCAGGTGATAGACTCCACAGCCGGATGCGAGTTGTTGAGCTTCTTAGATGCATATTCAGGATATCACCAGATCAAGCTGAACCCGGCTGACCGACTGAAGACCTCCTTCATCACACCGTTTGGAGCCTTCTGCTACCTGACCATGACGTTCGGCTTGAGGAATGCCGGCGCCACCTTTCAGCGTTGCATGCAGAAGTGCCTCCTCAAGCAACTCGGCAGAAACGCCCACGTTTACGTGGACGATGTGGTGGTGAAGACGGAGAAGCATGTAACACTGCTAGAAGACCTCAAGGAGACCTTTGAGAACCTGCCCCGATTCCAGATCAAGCTCAACCCTGAGAAGTGCATCTTCGGAGTACCAGCCGGCCAACTCCTTGGCTTCCTGGTCTCTGAACACGGCATAGAGTGCAACCCTGTAAAGATCAAGGCCATTGAGAGGATGGAGGTACCCAGCCGACTGCTGGACGTGCAAAAGTTCACTGGTTGCTTGGCGTCCATCAGCCGATTCATCAGTCGGCTGGGCGAGAAAGCTCTCCCCTTATACCAGCTCATGAAGAAGACCACTTTTTTCGAGTGGAACCACAAGGCGGACGAAGCCTTTCTCCAGTTGAAGAAGATGTTGACTACTCCACCCGTTCTGGCGGCTCCGACTCCTAAGGAGCCCATGCTCCTGTACATCGCCGCCACTAGCCGGGTAGTCAGCACAGTCATTGTAGTGGAATGCAAGGAGGAAGGCAAGGCACTACCTGTCCAGAGACCGGTATATTACCTGAGCGAAGTACTGTCGACCTCCAAGCAGAACTACCCCCACTACCAGAAGATGTGCTATGGCGTGCACTTTGCCGCCAAGAAGTTCAAGCCTTACTTTCAAGAGCATCCAATCACTGTGGTCTGCACGTCCCCACTTGCCGGGATCATCGGAAGCCGAGATGCTTCTGGCCGAGTGGCCAAATGGGCCATAGAGTTGGCTCCCTACACCATCTACTACCAGCCCCGCACCGCCATCAAGTCACAAGCACTGGCCGACTTCCTCGTTGACTGGGCCGAGACCCAGTACCTACCACCAGAGCCCGACTCCACCCATTGGCGGATGCATTTCGACGGCTCCAAGATGCGCACCGGCTTGGGAGCCGGCGTTGTCCTCACTTCTCCTAAAGGCGACAAGCTCAAATACGCACTGCAAATCCACTTTCCCGCCTCCGACAACGTCGCCGAATACGAGGCGCTCATTCACGCGCTCTGGCTTGCCAAAGAACTTGGCATTCGCCGGATCCTGTGTTATGGCGACTCAGACTTAGTGGTCCAGCAGTCATCTGGCGACTGGGACGCCAAGGATGCAAACATGGCGAGTTACCATTTCCTCGTGCGGCAACTCAGTGGATATTTCGAGGGGTGCGAGTTCCTCCATGTGCCAAGAAACGACAACGACCAAGCAGACGCCCTGGCGCGAATTGGCTCTACCCGCCAAGCAATACCATCCGGCGTCGCCCTTCAGCGCCTCCTCAAGCCGTCTGTCAAGCCTTCACCAGAATCAGACTCCATCTTTGTGCCGGCTCCCCCCGAAGAAGTCGGATCCGACTCCAGAGCTCCAGCAGACGGTACGAGGATTTTGGCAGATGGCTCCAAAGCCGCCACAGTCGAAGCCGGCCCAGGGACTGCAGAACCCGGCCCGGGGACTGCGGCGGCCAGCCCGAAGACTCCAGAACTCGGCCCGAGGGCTGCACCAGTCGGCCCGGGGACTTCATTAATCCAGCAAGCGGTTGCTGACTCCAGCCTGCAACCTCCCAGCCCAGCCGCCCTCGTCCAAGTCGCAGTTCTGGCAGTCGAAGAAATAGCAGCACCCTCATGGGCCTAGCCCATCCTCAAATTCCTGGTGAGCAAAGAGCTGCCGACTGATGAGATCTTAGCTTAGCAAGTACAATGCCGAGCGGCAGCCTACACCATAGTCAATAGAGAGCTGGTCAGGCGCAGCGTCACTAGTGTCTACCAGCGCTGCGTAGAGCCAGAGCAAGGCCAATCAATTCTCAAAGACATCCATCAAGGCGAGTGCGGCCACCATGCGGCTTCAAGAGCACTCGTCGCCAAAGCCTTCCGACACGGTTTCTTCTGGCCAACGGCCTTAGAAGAGGCCAAGGAATTGGTCCAAAAATGCAAAGGGTGCCAGAAGTTCCGCTCCAAGCCGCATCAGCCGGCTTCTGCACTCAAGACCATCCCCATTGCCTGGCCCTTCGCAGTTTGGGGCCTAGACATGGTGGGACCATTCAAGACGGGACAAGGTGGCTTAACTCACTTACTTGTCGCGGTGGACAAGTTCACCAAGTGGATAGAAGCGAAGCCAATCAAGAAGCTGAATGGTCCAACTGCCGTGACTTTCATCTCCGACATCACAATTTGGTATGGCGTACCACACAGCATCATCACCGACAACGGCACAAATTTCGCCAAAGGCGCCTTGGCCCGTTTCTGCGCGACACAGGGCATCCGACTGGACCTAGCGTCCGTCGCCCATCCACAGTCAAACGGCCAGGTGGAGCAAGCAAACGGCCTCATCCTGTTCGGCATCAAGCCCCGACTAGTCGAGCCTCTGGAGCGCTCGGCTGGCTGCTGGCTCGATGAGTTGCCAGCCGTCCTCTAGAGTCTGCGCATGACTCCAAACAAGTCAACCGGCTTCACGCCTTTCTTCCTCGTCTACGGTGCTGAAGCCGTCATCCCAACGGACATAGAGTTCGATTCCCTGCGAGTCACCATGTACACCGAGGAAGAAGCAGAAGAAGCACGTCAAGACACCATCGATCTGCTGGAAGAGGGCCGGCTGTTGGCACTCAGCCGGTCCAGCATCTACCAGCAGAGCCTGCGCAGATACTACAACAGCAAGGTCAGGCCGAGATCTTTCCAAGAGGGCGACCTTGTGCTCCGACTGATCCAGCGAACAGCCGGCCAGCACAAGCTGTCGGCGCCTTGGGAAGGCCCCTTCATCATCAGCAAAGTGCTAGGCAATGACTCCTACTACCCGATCGACGCTCAGAAGCCCCGAGCACGCAAGAGGGATGACTCCGGCAAAGAGACAGAGCGTCCATGGAATGCAAATCTCCTCCGAAAATTTTACAGTTAAACACAGTATGTACCACGCTACCTTTTGTATTAAAAGTACCAAGACTTCGGGCCCCCCCGAGAAGAGCTCGGGGACTGCCCTCTTTTATCTATATGATAAGAATTATGCCTTCGAGTATGTTAATTTTTGTTATGCCGCTTGGCACCGGGTTCGACTAGTCGGCCCGGGGACTTGCCGCCTTGCGCTATGAAATGCTTCCTGCAGCCGGACAAGTAGTGTGTGGCGCCTAAGCCGTCTCTTGTCAGAAGCCGCAGCTCGCAGAGTGACTGTCTGGTGGGCAGGAGTAAGGAAGAATGGGCGTCCACACGAAAAATGGCTAAGGACTCAAAGCATAAACATAGCTTAAATCCGGCTTCCAGCCTTTTTTCGCAAACCGACTCTTAAGCAGTCGGCTTGCCGCCTTCTATCCGACTTGCTAAACAACTCTAAAACGGCTAAGTACTTGCCTTCCCAAAGTGACCAAGAATTTGATCCAGCAGCAGTCCGCAGAGCGGCTGTCCGACTGACGAAGACGGCAACTGAGGGAAGGCGGCAAAGGAAAAAGCCAAAAGAGCAATGAGCAAGAAAAGATAGAAGTCAGATGAATATTTACATAACAAAGTCCCTTTGCCGAACCTTCGAGCAGAAGTTCAAAATACACCCCGCGGGTGGAATTGTGTGTCGGCGTTCTGGGAACGGGGGTCCCCAGACTTGCCTGCCTGCGGCGTGGCTCAAAAGGGGGCCCAGCGCGGCCCATCCTCATCAATGCAGACCCAAGACCCTCGCGAGGGGCCAAGCCTCGCGGGGCGGATGACACGGAGCTTCCTCAGGCACGGCCTCATCAGGCTAGCTCACGAGGAGGCGGAGAGATCAAGGCGGGGTACCTCACGAGGTGCCCGTGACGCAAGCCATGACGACCAAAGGCGCCAGGCGGGCGCCAGCCGCGCAGTGTCCTCCTTTCCTCTTTGGAGCAAAGGGAGCAAGCGCAGGCGAGAGCATCAAGCAAAGGCACCTGTTTCGGTGCAATGAGACCAAGACCAGTCCAACGGCAGGGAGGAAGTCATTGTGGAGCCCAAGCCAGCATCACCACCAGAGCCTTTGGCAGGCGAGGACCAACTTTAGTCAGGATAAGTGTACCAGATGTTCCCCTTCAAAATGGCCAATTGTTGGCGCCCTTCCCGCTCAATGTTTGGGAAGAGGCCCAGGGCCTTTGCCTATAAATAGGACTAGCCACCCCCAGGGTAGAGGGGATCTAGAATCGGCCAACCCAGAAACAAGCTGGGATCGAAATCGGAATCAAGAAGAGAGAATCGAGAAGAGAGAGAGAGAGAAGGGTGACTGAACTCCTCCTAGCAGTTCATCCCCTCAGCCAAGAACAGACCCTCGTGAGGCTGTTCTTCCTTGTATTGCTCATCATCATCAGCCCAAGAGGCAATCCACCACACCACACACTGGAGTAGGGTATTACACCACAACGGTGGCCCGAACCAGTATAAACCCTGTGTCTCTTGTGCTGTTCTTTCCATAGCTTAGATCTTAGCGAGGCGGAGGGGTGCAGGTAGGTAGAAGGCGAAATCTCCACACGCACCCCAGTGTTCGAACCTCAAGGGTCTGCCAGATCCCGAAATCTGACATTTGGCACGCCAGGTAGGGGTGCGCCGGAATTCGTCTCCCACCACCCCGTTCTCCTCCGACCATCACGTCCATGTCTGACGCTCGTCGGGCCCGCGCCGAGCGCCGGGCCGCTCTCGCTTCCCGTGTTGCCCAGACGGCTCCTGTCGGCGGGCGTCCTTGCCGTTCCCCGTCACCTGCCGTCAACGCCGCCACCGGCCCGGCGGGGGACGAGCAGCAAGCATCATCTCAGCATCCCTCCATGCGGCAAGACGGCCGCACCGCTACTCCCTCGCTCACCCCAGCTGGTTCTTCGTCCCGCGTGCTCCGCGCACCCATGGAGGCTCGAGCTGCGCTCATCGCGGCAAACGAGCGCCTGCGCTACCATCCCGTTGACGATGTCTACGAAGAATGGCTCGACCGCATCGCCGAGCTCGTCCGCGCCGCAAGGGGCTCTCCTGCGCCGTCCGTTCCGCTGCACCGCACCCCGCCCCGCGTGGGCGACGAAGCTCCGGCGGCGCCCCAGCCGCCTCCTCCTCAAGAAGGCGCCATGGCTCCAAGGCGCATGGCCCCTGGGCGGAACCCGCTCCGTCAGGTGCCAGCGCGGCAAGAGCAGAGCTGCCAAGAAGTCCCTATCCCGCAAGAAGCTGCCCGGGCGCTCCCTGCTCCAGCACGTCACGACCATGCTCCTGCTCCCGCACGTCAAGACCCCGCGCTACTCCCAGCTGCAGCGCGTGGGGACATGCAAGACCAAGCTCTCCATCACCCAAGGCCGACCGTGGCCACAGCAGGCTGCCGTGCCTTCACCACCGAGCTACGCAGCGTCGCGTGGCCCGGCAAGTTCAAGCCAGACCTGCCTCCTCGTTACGATGGCACGGCCGACCCTGCGGAGTTCCTCCAGCTCTATGAGCTGAGCATCGAAGCTTCCAACGGAGATGAGAAGGTCATGGCGAACTGGTTTCCCATGGCGCTCAAGGACGGGGCCCGCACCTGGCTCCTGAACCTGGCTCCAGGCACGATCTCCTCCTGGGACGAGATGCGCACCCGCTTCATCGCCAACTTCCAAGGTACTCGCGACCGGCCACCCGCCGTGAGCGACATGCACCACATCAAGCAACAACCCGGAGAGACCCTGCAGAAGTACATCCAGCGCTTCAACAACGCACGCCTCAAGATTCCCAAGGTGACCGAGGAGGCCATCATCTCAGCCTTCTCCGACGGCGTGCGCGATGTCAAGATGAAGGAGGAGCTGGCGATGCATGAAGACCTGTGCACTTCCTTGGAGTTGTTCAACTTGGCAACCAAGTGCGCCAGGGCTGAGGAAGGGCGTCTCTCCCTCCTCGAGCTGCCTGCCGCAGACCCAGAAGAGAAGAAGCCCAAGGCCAAGGATGTGAAGCGCAAGGGGGCTGCCGTGCTCGCAGCAGAACCAGACACCAAGCGGGGCAGAGATCAGCCCGAATCTTCCAAGGGCAGTCGGTACTGTGTGTACCACGACCTCCACACCCACAACACCAACGAATGTCAAGAGCTCCGAGCCGTGCGAGAAGGAAGGACCGGCCGTCGCCCCGACCGCGGTGACCGGGGCTACAGTCGAGGAGGAGGAAGGAACGCAGGACGCTGGGAAGACCGCTGCCCGCGCCAAGGGTGGCGCGATTGACCTCGCGAGGATCGCTGGCAAGACCCGCCTCGCGAGGGAGACTGGAGGGATCAGCCTCGCGAGGATCGCCCGCAAGGCAACGCAGGCCTCCCTCCGCTGCCGCCGCAGCCAAGGAGAAACGAGGACCGCCATCAGGACGAGGGGGCTGGGGGCTTCCAGGAGCCGCGCGCGGTCGCCTGCATCCTGGGCGGGGCTCAAGCCCCAGCCTCTCAACGCATCTTCAAGCAGTTCACCCGCGAAGTGAATGCAGTCATCCCCAAGCTCGAAGCCACGCGCCCTCTCAGGTGGTCGGCGTGCGCCATCATGTTCAGCTCAGCAGATCAGCTCAAGTGTGCGGCCACAGCCGGGGTCCTCCCGATGCTTTGTTCCCCAATCATCAGCAACGTGGTGGTCACCAGGACCCTCATCGATGGCGGGGCAGGGCTCAACGTCCTGTCCGTGGAAACGTTCAACAATCTCCAAGTGCCCTACAACCAGCTTCAGCCAACCAAGCCTTTCTCCGGAGTCACCGACGGCTCCACGGTCCCAATTGGGCAGGTCCGCCTCCCTGTCACCTTCGGGGCATGCGACAACTACCGCACCGAGCTCATCGACTTCGACGTCACTCACATTCGCCTGCCGTACAACGCCATCCTTGGGTACCCAACGCTGGCCAAGTTCATGGCCGTAACTCACCACGGCTACAACATCCTCAAGATGCCAGGAAGTGGCGGAGTCATCACGGTGCCCTGTGAAGAGAAGGACGCGGTGTGTTCCCTGGAACGAGCCTTTCAGGCCGCATCACTAGAAGACCCGGATCGCGGAAGCAGGAGGCTTCCCGAGACCGCCCCCAAGAAGAAGACATCGTCCGGCCCGGCCCCTCAGGAGCCAGGCCCCTCAGGGCCCGCGCCTGCCCAGGGGGAACCTCCTACCATCGCCTAGGAAAGCGCGCCCGGCGGCCTCCTCAGGCAGGGCTCGGGGGCTCTCCCCTGGAGGGCCACCGACCTGGCTAAGGTCATGAGGGAGGCACTTGGGCACCACATGGAGGCGTGTTTCGAAGCACGTTTCCCTCAAGAAGGAGTAAGGCAAGGAGAGCCAGACCCTCAGGAGTTCGTCAGCAAGGCCATTCAGGAGCTACAGGAGTCAAGAGTCATGAAGGGCGGCCGCCGCCTACCAGCTGTGGCTGCCCATCCAGGCGAGGATGGTGGGCTGCGCGTCTGCATCGACATACCAGGGCTCAATCGAGTCGCCTCTCTGGAGCGCCTCTGGCCTTCGCGAGTGGGGCGCTGCGAAGGTCCACCCCACAGCTACGTTCACATGCCTTACGGCTTGCCGAACGCGGCTGCCACGTACCAGCGCCTCACGAGGGGTATCATGGAGGCTCAAGAGGCCAGGCGTTCCGCAGCCCTGGCGGAGATGGAGATGGTCCGCGAGGAGCCACCAGCGCCTTCGGAGCCTCCCGAGGTCCCTGGGCCTGGGGGCTCGTGAGGATCGGCTTCCGCAGCCCACCGAGTCTGCGACATCAACACTCCTTCATCCTCAACATCATCAGGTGACATCTTTCAAGTCTCATTTCCAGCTGGGAGCGCCCCCCAGGGCTGCATTATTCCCAGGCCGCGTGGGTCCGTCCCTGCGGCTTGTATCCCTTTTATTTCATGTTGTTAGCTTACCTTGTTGGGGGCGCCCCTCGGGCTGCATCATCCCCCAAGTCGCTCGGGCCAGACCCAGCGGCATGTATCCCTTTTGCGTTTATTTCCGACTATGCGTTCGACCCACCATGCTTGATTTTTTGATGCCTGTCCGCGGCACCTCTTCTTCTCCATGCCGACCACTTGCACGTTAAAGGGGGGGGGGTACCTGAGCATCGTGACTCAGGGCTCTTACTGGCTCTCCAGCCCTCACCCTTTGGCCTTGTCCACGGCATCGCGACCTGGCATACCAGCGACGGCTGAGACCAGCTCGAGGGCCGGGACCCAAGGACGTAGAGTGCCGGCATCTAACAAAATTTGTAGGGACACATCACAAGATAAGGCCCAGTGCCAGGCGCAACCCGCCTAGAGGTAGGGCCCCGTGAGTCCCGCGCTGGCTCACAGGTGCCCAGATACACCTCACCAGGCCCTACCGTGCCAGCCACGTGTCAGGGCGGGGCTGTACACGCCCCGGGGGCTCCTCCCGGAGGGGAGCCCCCTCCCACGTACCAGTGGAAGCAACATGCTCCACGCTGGCTGACGACACTGCCGAGGAGCGGCTATACCCGTACACATACGGAAGCGCTATGCTCCACGCTGGTGATAAACAACTGAGGGCGGCCCCCGAGCCGCATCAACCTCAGGGATCCCAGAGCTCAGTGTCTAGCCTCATCGTAACGCCTCCCCTCGGGAGTGCCGCGCGAGGGGGCTGGGCACGGGGGCTGCACCTGGGTCACGCCCAGACGCACGCCACCCAGCCAGGCCCCCCCGGGCCTGGTTCGTCGCGCGTCTCTCCCCGAGCGAAGCCAAGGTACGAAGGCCGTTTGAGAGTCAAGGGGGACTCCTGAGCATCGCGACTCAGGAGCCTAACTGGTCATGTAGCCCCTCACTCCTTAGTTCCGAAAGGCTAACGATGGTTGAGGTATGCGCGCGGCCAGGCTCTGCAGACGTAGAACGGTAGATCCACCCACATCACACCTCCCTACTTGCTGTTCGTGCGCCAAGGGGGACTCCTGAGCATCGCGACTCAGGAGCCTAACTTGTCACGTAGCCCCTCACTCCTTGGTCCCGTCCTGGTTTCCGGTCAGGGCTAACGGCGGCCGAGGTATGCGCGGGGCCGGCTCTGCCGGCATAGAACATAAGCAAGTAGGAAGGAAAAGCGTAAATTTCAAGGAATTCAAAAGAAAATATTACAGTCCACACTGTTATCTCAATGCCAAACGCAAGTTTAAACGTCTCCCCGAGGCATGATACATGTGCAGGAATTAAAGGCAGGACAGGAGCCACAACGGAGTCACTTGTCGGCGGTGGAGCAGCGGGGAGTGGGTTCGCCTCATGGAGCAGCAGGGTCGGTAGTGCCTTGCTTCGGCTTGGTGCTGAAGGCCCGGAACTTCCCCAGTAGAGCCTCCGCGCGACCCTTCACGGCCTCGGCAGCGGTAGTGGCACGCTCGCCGCTTACTGGCTCCAGCAGGCTATCGAGGTCGACGCCGGGATCGCGAAGGTAGATGTGGGTGAGGACCCGCGTCAGCGCTGCAGAAGACAGGACACGCGCCTCGGCCTCGGCCGTGGGGCCAAGGCCAAGGGCGACATCTTCAAGAGCGCGAATCAGGAAGGGAAGCAGCTTGGCGGGGCCGTCCTCGGGGCCAGCCAGCGGGCTCTCCAGGCCGCTGTCGTAAAGCGTCCTCAGCGAGGAGCGAGCCTTCGCCTCCATCTCCGCGAAGGCCACGCGGTCCTCGGCAAGAACCTGGGCCTTGTCGTCCAGCTCGACCTTCCTCGCCCCCAACTCCTGCTCCAGCACGCCTAGGCGGTCACGGCGCCTCCTGAGCTTGACCTCCCTCTCCTTGACGGCCGCCTCACGAGCCTTCACGCCTTCTTCCTGCTCTTGGCGAAGGCGGGCCTCTTTCGCGAGCTGGTCCCACAGGCCTTGCAGCTCGTCCTCCAGCGCCTTGCAGCGACCACGGACGTCGACCACCTCCCCCAGGGCTGCGTCACGAGCAGCCTTCGCCTCAAGGATGGCCTGCCTCTCCTCATCGCAAGCCGTCGAGGCCTGGACCAGCGCCGCCCGAATCGAAGCGTCGGAGCGAATCCATCCCGATGCCAGCTCCAAGCGCCCGGCCACCAAGCGAGGGTCGGTGCTGAGAAGATCCTGCCGCAGCACGATCCAGAACGGCAGGAGGAGTCGGAGAGACAGCAGTCGGTGGAGTAGGAGGAGAAGGCGGCAGTGCGACCACAGCATCCTGAGGCAGAGCTTGCTGCGCCCCAACGGCTGAAGTGGCGGCAGCAGGCAAAGGCACTTCGGGAGTCACTTGGGCCATGGGAGCTGAGCTCGCCCCAGCCGGCTCAGCCAGGCCTCGTGAGGATGACCGGGCAGGAGAAGCCCGTGCGTCGCGGTCACCTTCCTTCGCGGGCAGAGGCGCTGCCACGGATGGAACCTCAGGAGCTCCCTTCGGCTTCTTTGCTGCGGGCGCTAGCCTGTCCAAGAGATGTGGACGTCAAGCCTCAGCAGCAGAACAAGAAATAAAGACAAGAATCAAGCGCTTACGGGTCGTCGCCAGTGAGCTCAGGCAGCCTCCGGCCAAATTTGAAGCCTGAAAGCCGGCTGGAAGGGTCAACCTTGGGAAGCTCGGGAGCGGAAGGCGTGTCTGCGGCCCGCCTCGGGGCCGGGGCAGACCCACGGGAGATCAGCCCGGTCCTGTCCTTCTTCGGGATCGGGGGAAAGCTCCCGCCGTCCTGCTCGTCATCATCCTCGTCGTCATTGCTCGGAGAGAGGCGGAGAGCACGGGACCTGCACCGGGGGAGGGGAGCCCTCGACTCTCCGTCAGTTGCCTCGGAGTCAGGCCCCTTTTCCCGCACCCCTCCTTCCTCCTCTTCGCTGGAGTCGTCGGAGGACACGTCCACCGATTCCCCGGGAGTTTCCATGGGCACGGGCCCGTCCCCGTTGAAGATGGGCATGGACTCCACCACCTGCTCCCAGTCGTCGCGGAGGAACAAGGGCGTAGGAGCGCCCATCAACCTCGCCACATCGCCCCTGACCAGAGATTGGAGGACCGCAGCCAGATCTTCATCGGCCAAGGCCGCGGGGCTCGGATGGGGCCTCCACATGGGAAGTGAGTACTACCGAAGCGGAGCCATCTGGTGCTCCAGGAATTCCCTCAGCAGCGACGCGCCGGTCAGCTTCGCCGCCACCATGTTGGCCGGCCTCAGATCCGCGTCCATCTTCTCCAACACAAGCTTCGCGCGGGGGTCCGCGAGCTCCGCTCGACACCAATCACTGGAGCTCGTGGGTTGCTCCGTGGGCAAGATCAGCCAAGGGTGGATGCGCCCAGCATCTGCCAAGACCCACTTGCTCCTGAAGCCCTCAATCCTTTTCCCGGGGTTCGAAATGGCAATGGCGCCACCGTACGCGATGAAGCTCGCGCACGCGGAAGCAGGACCGCGAGAGGTCCGGAGGTAGAAGTAGTGGCGCAGCAAGGCCACTGAGGGCTGCACCCCTACGTGAGCCTCGCAGTAATAGGCAAAGATTGCCAGGAGAAGGACGGAGTTGGGGTGGAGATGTAGAGCCTGTAGCTTATAATGGCAGAGGACAGAGAAGAAGAACTCGGAGAAGGGAGGCACCAGGCCAGCAGCAATGGCGCTTATAAAAAACGGATAGAAGGTGCTCCCTTGGCCCTCAGGGGTGGCGGAGCCGGCCTTGAACACCTTCGCCCTGTCAATGCCCTGCGCCGCCACCATCCGGCGCAACCGGGTGAGGCTCGCCTCCGACACGTTCGGCGAGTCCAGGGCAGATGAGTGCCAAGGTCCGATCGGGGACTGACGAGGCGTCATTGCTTCCTAGGTCACGCGGTCGGAGTAGATCTAGAAATTTTGGAGGAAGGAAGGAGAGGCGCAGGAAAGGGGATCTGAGCAGCAACCGGAGAAAGCAAAAAAAAGCAAAACCTAGGCAGATGCCGCTCCCTTATCAACTCGCGCGGTTGCTGAGGCGCCCACGTCCAGTCAACCACCCCACGACGCCCAAGGCCGCAGGCTGTTAGGGCCCGCGGTGCTTTGCTCTTGCCCTTTCGCCTCCCTGCACGGCCAAGTCCGGGCGCGCCTTGGGCCCGGGGGCTACTGTCGGCGTTCTGGGAACGGGGGTCCCCAGACTTGCCTGCCTGCGGCCTGCGGCGTGGCTCAAAAGGGGGCCCAGCGCGGCCCATCCTCATCAACGCAGACCCAAGACCCTCGCGAGGGGCCAAGCCTCGCGGGGCGGACGACACGGAGCTTCCTCAGGCACGGCCTCATCAGGCTGGCTCGCGAGGAGGCGGAGAGATCAAGGCGGGGTACCTCACAAGGTGCCCGTGACGCAAGCCATGACGACCAAAGGCGCCAGGCGGGCGCCAGCCACGCAGTGTCCTCCTTTCGTCTTTGGTGCAAAGGGAGCAAGTGTAGGCGAGAGCATCAAGCAAAGGCACCCATTTCGGTGCAACGAGACCAAGACCAGTCCAACGGCAGGGAGGAAGTCATTGTGGAGCCCAAGCCAGCGTCACCACCAGAGCCTTTGGCAGGCGAGGACCAACTTTAGTCAGGATAAGTGTACCAGATGTTCCCCTTCAAAATGGCCAATTGTTGGCACCCTTCCCGCTCAATATTTGGGAAGAGGCCCAGGGCCTTTGCCTATAAATAGGACTAGCCACCCCAAGGGTAGAGGGGATCTAGAATCGGCCAACCCAGAAACAAGCTGGGATCGAAATCGGAATCAAGAAGAGAGAATCGAGAAGAGAGAGAGAGAAGGGTGACTGAACTCCTCCTAGCAGTTCATCCCCTCTGCCAAGAACAGACCCTCGCGAGGCTGTTCTTCCTTGTATTGCTCATCATCATCAGCCCAAGAGGCAATCCACCACACCACACACTGGAGTAGGGTATTACACCACAACGCTGGCCTGAACCAGTATAAACCCTGTGTCTCTTGTGCTGTTCTTTCCATAGCTTAGATCTTAGCGAGGCGGAGGGGTGCAGGTAGGTAGAAGGCGAAATCTCCCCGCGCACCCCAGTGTTCGAACCTCAAGGGCCTGCCGGAACCCGAAATCCGACATTGTGCGAATTAACAAGTTCTTCAAAGACTATTAAAATAGATAAAACAAGGATAAGGTGGGAGCCTAGGAGGCAGCAAACGGGTTCGAAGGATCGGAGGAGACGGCTGTGTTGGATATTGGGGCGGCCGGCTGGGCGGTCTCGGCTTGATCACCTCCGGCGGCAGTCGGCTCGGGCGGGCACGGCTCGTTGCTGGAGGCGCGGTCGAGCTGAAGCTGGCCATCCGCTCCGTCTTCCGGTGCCTCCATCTCGCTTCCGTCCTCCGCCTCGTCTTCCTCCTCGACGCTGGAGCCGATCACCTCCGCCGAGTCCTTGCCGTAGTCTGGGTTCATCCCAAACCACTCCGGCGGTACCTCTCCGCCGTCTTCAGCCCGCTCGGGGACAAAGATGCTGGTGTCGGTGTACTCAGCGATCGCCGCCGCGCGCTTGACAAGGGCGTCTTCCGCGGCTGCCAGCTCCGGCTGAGCCTCTGACCGGAGTGTCACCAGCCGGTCTAGGTCCAGCCCCGGATACCACGCCTTGACAAATTCCAAGGCTCGGCGCGCTCCAGCCCGGGCCGAGGAACACTTCCAGGCCTCAAGACGGCCAGGCGTGACCTCCAGCCAGTCGGCAGTCCGATTGGGGGTGCGCGGAGCCTGCATATCTAGCCACAGGGCAGCGATCGCTTGGGCGCTGACACGTTGAAGCCGGCGCAGCATTCGGTGGGCCGGCCGCAGACGAGCCCCAATGCTCAGAATATGCTCGTCAAGGGTCCGGGGGGCATTGTTGGAAATATGCCCTAGAGGCAATAATAAATCAGTTATTATTATATATTTCATTGTTCATGATAATCGTTTATTATCCATGCTAGAATTGTATTGATAGGAAACTCAGATACATGTGTGGATACATAGACAACACCATGTCCCTAGTAACCCTCTAGTTGACTAGCTCGTTGATCAATAGATGGTTACGGTTTCCTAACCATGGACATTGGATGTCGTTGATAACGGGATCACATCATTAGGAGAATGATGTGATGGACAAGACCCAATCCTAAGCCTAGCACAAAGATCGTGTAGTTCGTTTGCTAAAGCTTTTCTAATGTCAAGTATCATTTCCTTAGACCATGAGATTGTGCAACTCCCGGATATCGTAGGAGTGCTTTGGGTGTGCCAAACGTCACAACATAACTGGGTGGCTATAAAGGTACACTACAGGTATCTCCGAAAGTGTTTGTTGGGTTGGCACGAATCGAGACTGGGATTTGTCACTCCATGTAAACGGAGAGGTATCTCTGGGCCCACTCGGTAGGACATCATCATAATGTGCACAATGTAACCAAGGAGTTGATCACAGGATGATGTGTTACGGAACGAGTAAAGAGACTTGCCGGTAACGAGATTGAACAAGGTATCGGGATACTGATGATCGAATCTCAGGCAAGTACAATACCGCTGGACAAAGGGAATTGAATACAGGATTGATTGAATCCTCGACATCGTGGTTCATCCGATGAGATCATCATGGAACATGTGGGAGCCAACATGGGTATCCAGATCCCGCTGTTGGTTATTGGCCGGAGAGTTGTCTCGGTCATGTCTGCATGGTTCCCGAACCCGTAGGGTCTACACACTTAAGGTTCGATGACGCTAGGGTTATTAGGAAGACTTGTATGTGATTACCGAATGTTGTTCGGAGTCCCGGTGAGATCCCGGACGTCACGAGGAGTTCCGCAATGGTCTGGAGGTAAAGATTTATATATGGAAAGTTGTTGTTCGGGTTCCGGGAAAAGTTCGGTTTTTTCCGGTATTGTACCGGGAAGCTTCCGGAAGGTTCCGGAGGATTCCGGAGGGGTCCGGAGGTCCGGAAAAAGTTCCACCACGTCCAATACAGCAGCATGGGCTGTAGGGGGGCACCCTAACCTTAATGGGCCAAGGGCACCAGTCCCCCCAAGGCCCATGCGCATGGGAGAGGGGAAACCCTAAGGGGGAGGGCCTCCACTTGACTTGGGAGGCACTCCTCCCCCCCTAGCCGCCGCCCCCAACCCTAGATGGGATCTAGGGGGGCCGCCCCCCCTCTCCAAAAAATAGTGGAGGGGTGGGAGGGCGGCCACACCCTTGAACCTGGCGCAGCCCTCCCTCCTCCTACCTTCTCCTCCTCCTCCATGGTGCTTGGCGAAGCCCTGCCGGAGAATCACAAGCTCCTCCACCACCACGCTGTCGTGCTGTTGGACTTCTTCCTCAACCTCTCCCTCCTCCTTGCTGGATCAAGGCGTGGGAGACGTCTCCGTTCCGTACGTGTGTTGAACACAGAGGTGCCGTCCGTTCGGCGCTAGGATCATCGGTGATTTGGATCACGACGAGTACGACTCCATCAACCCCGTTCACTTGAACGCTTCCACTTAGCAATCTACAAAGGTATGTAGATGCACTCTCCTTCCCCTCGTTGCTAGATTACTCCATAGATTGATCTTGGTGATGCGTAGAAAATTTTAAATTTCTGCTACGATCCCCAACAGGCATCAACAGCAATCTCCGCGCCATTCGCCCTCTGCTCCTCGCGATCAGCCCCGTTAGCTTGATTGGTGGCCTGCGAGTGGCGGGGGAAGAAGTCTGCCAAGACGAAAAGAATGAAGAACAAGTCAAAAAACCAGGAGTTGGCTCGACCTATAGTCAGCAGCTCAAAGAAGAAAAGCAAAGAAGCTCACCATCGACGAGGTCCTCGATCTTGTGGAAGCCGGAGGCCAGCATTGCCTCCTTGTCAGTCCAGGAGGAGCGCTCGCTCGCGAACTTGGCCAGGAGGGAGGCCTCCTCTTCTTCCGCCTCCTTCTGTGTCTTCTTAAGCAGCTCCTTCTACTCTGCCAATTGCGCGGCCAGCAGATTGCGCTCTGCGGCGAGCTTGCTGCACTCCGCCCCTTGGCACGCAACGCGGAGTTGGCTTCACTCAGCTGCTGTTGAAGAGTGGCCTTGGCCTCTGAAGAGAAAGAAGGCGTTAAGTCATCAACAAAGAAGGTCGCTGAGGAGATCCGACCCGACTGCTCAGCAGTCGGCCCGAATCTCGGGGACTACAGCCCGCGGGTGCGCCAGCGCGCCCCCGCAAAGAAGAAAAATGACTCACTCCGGCTCTCCGACAAGTTGGCGGTCCGCTTGCCCAGCTCTTCAACGTTGCAGTTGAAGGAGGTGACACGGAGGTTGTGATAGTCCTGCGACAAGTATTTCAGGCAAAAGTTAGTACCCCGAACTCGCTAATTGGAGTTCCAGGCCGCCTGCTCAGCGGCCGGCCCGAAACTCGGGGACTACACCCAGTGGGTGCACTGGCGCGCCCCCACAGAGAGGAACAAGAAAACAAAGACAAAGGAGAAAGCATACCCGGATGGCTGCCCGCGACGCCAGGTGCGCCTTGGTGCAGTTTTGGATAGCGTCGCTCTCAGCTTGCAGCTTTGTCTGGACATCCAGAAGCGCCTGGTTCAGTGGGCCTGTGCCGCCTCCTCGCACGCACCCAATGGGCGCGACGCTCGTTGCTTCGGCGTCTGGGATCGTCGAGATGGCAGTGCCGGCCTCCAAGGGGCGTGGCGCCGAAGTCGCCTTCTCAAGACGGCGGGGCGTTGGCGAGCCGACTTGAAGGAGTAGCTTCGCCACGGCCTCGTCTTCAGTCGGCGGCAAGGGCGGGTTCGCCGGCTGTTTGCCTTGCGCGCTCCTAGACGGCGGCGGGGGCGGCACGACCGCGTCCGGCATGGAGGCGTCGCCGCCGCCCCTCTCCATGATCGAGAACTCGCCGCCGGCTTCCCCTGACTGCCCTGTGAACTCCGGGGGCGGCGACACAAAATTCAGAGGGGTGACAAACACCGCCGACCGCCGGTGCACGACTTCCTTTACCTGCCGCCTTGCCGTGACGGCGGCCTCGGCCTCCTCCAGCTTTTTCAGGGCGGAGGCCTCCGCCTTCTCGGCCTCTGTTTTCTTCAGGCGGGCGGCCTCTTCCTCCTCGCGCTTCTCCTGCGCGTTCCGCTCCATCGCCTCCCGGAGGTCGGCGGCGGGGTCAATCCGCCGAGTAGTGGCAGACGTCTCTGCCGACCCTATAACGGAGGCGGCGGCAACCCTCTCAAGAGTGAGGGGAGCCCTGAAGCGAGGGAAGCATATGAAAGACTCAGACAAGATCAACAAAGAGAAAATAAAGATGAGGGACGGAGGCGCTTACGCAGAGACCAGCGACGGCTTCTTCACTTCCTTGCGGAAGCGGTTGGCTTTCGCGGCCGCCTCTTCCCGCTTGGTCGCGGCGGCCGCTCCCTTAAACTTCTTCGACCGGCCACCATGTGTACTCCGTCCGGCCCGGCGCTTCTTCGCGCCGCCTTGAGCGTCCAAGACGGCGGAGGAACCCGCGCTTGGCTGGCCAACCTTTGGCTGGTGGCGCGGGGCGAATTCTCCCTCGGCATCGTCATCAGGCCAGTCGGCGGAAGTGGCCGTGGGCCCGGAGCCGCCTGCTTCTCCTCCTCCTCCCTCGGCGTCGGCCTCCATGGCCGCCGCCCCCAAGTCAGGATCGTCGACGTCGCTCTCCGCCCGATCAGGGACAAACTGACGAGCCGGCCCTGTGGTGCCAGCCGAAGGGTGGACGAGAGGGTTCTGATTCAAAAACAAAAAAACGGTCAGACTGGACAAGTCGGACTCGGCAACAAAGAAACAGAAGAAGAAGGAAGACGACTTACAATAGGCGGGGGGTTGGCGCGTGAGTACGGCTCCTCGCCGAACCGCCAATCCACCGTGAGACCGCAGTTCGCAATGTAGTTCACCGTGTCCGCCACCTCCGCGTGAGGCATGTCCTTGGAGCACATCCGACTCGGGTCTCGATGACCGCTCATCTGGCAGATCATGTGAGGTCGGCCTTGGAGTGGGAGGACTCGGCGTGCCACAAAGGCGGCCAGCAAGTCGGCCCCGGCCAAGCCCTCTGACTGCGTCAGCACTCGGAGTCGCGCGACAGCGGAGGCACCAGCAGGAGACAACGTCCTAGCTCGGTGTGACCAGCAGGGGAGCCTTCCAGCCGGCGCGCCGGCTTCGTAAGTCGGCAGGTTGACCCAGTCGCCTTCTGGGGCGACGTTCTTCACATAAAAGTAGGACCGCTGCCACATCTTCACCGACTTAATCAGTGCGATGGTGGGAAACGGATTGTCGTCCACTGATCTCCGCATCGCGATAAATGCACCGCACTGGGTCGGCACGCCGGTGACGTATGTGCCAAGCTTGGACTGGAAGAACTCACCCCAGAGCTTGATGGTGGGGAGAACGCCGAGGAAGCCTTCGCACAGGGTGGCGAAGGCAGCCAGCAGCACCACCGTGTTCGGAGTAAGGTGGTGCGGTTGGAGCCCGTGGAACTCCAAGAAGGAGCAGAAGAAGCCACTCACCGGCATCCCCAGGCCGCGCACAAGGTGCAAGCGGAATATGACCCGCTCGCCCTCCTCCGGCACCGGCGAAATTTCCCCCTCCGACGCGAGGCGAACCCGCACTAAGCCCCTGCCGGGCAGACGCCGTGTCTTGCGGAGGATCTCGACGTCGTCATCATCGACCTCGGAGCCGTCCCACACTCCGGAGCGCACATCCGCAGGAGGTGTGGCGGTGAAGGAAGAGCTCATCGTTGTGGGCGTAGCGTGGCTCGGAGCTGCAGCGGCGAGAGGAAGAAGAAGCAAGAAGGAGTGAAAGGGAGTAGGGAAGATGGGTGAGGGAGTCCTGGATTAGGGGGTGTCCGGGTAGCCGGACTATACCTTCAGCCGGACTACAGGACTATGAAGATACAAGATTGAAGACTTCGTCCCATGTCCGGATGGGACTTTCCTTGGCATGGAAGGCAAGCTTGGCGATGCGGATATTTAGATCTCCTACTATTGTAACCGACTTTGTGTAACCCTAACCCTCTCCGGTGTCTATATAAACCGGAGGGCTTTAGTCCGTAGGACAACTTCATCATACAACAATCATACCATAGGCTAGCTTCTAGGGTTTAGCCTCCTTGATCTCGTGGTAGATCTACTCTTGTACTACCCATATCATCAATATTAATCAAGCAGGACGTAGGGTTTTACCTCCATCAAGAGGGCCCGAACCTGGGTAAAACATCGTGTTCCTTGCCTCCTATTACCATCCGGCCTAGACGCACAGTTCGGGACCCCCTACCCGAGATCCGCCGGTTTTGACACCGACATTGGTGCTCTCGTTGAGAGTTCCTCTATACCGTCGCAATCAGGAAGGATGCCTCTTCCCGTCTTTAAAGACGGCGCCGTTACTAAGGGAGCCTTGGCTGTCGGCCAAACCCTCCGGCTAGGCGGTTTTCTCATGACCGCCTGTTCGGCCATTGCGCCGACGGTGACCTCTCGGGTCATCAAAAGCAATCTTCACGTTAGCTCGGAACTCGTCGAGCAGTTAGATCCAATGGAGCTCTCTTCCATAAACCCGATCTAAGAGAAATTAATTCTCCCCAAGTCACCCATCACGTTGCCGTGGTAGAGGCACAGTGCGGCGACTCTTCATCTATCTCAAGGACTAGCTACGTCCGGATTCCCGATCCCTCCAAGCCGGATACCCGCGGAGGGGAGGATGTAACTCAACACCTCAACTTAGAATCAGGCAACGGGCTAGATTTACTGGACAACATCCAAGAATCCAAACTTCAAAGTTCGGAAACTCCTTGGCCTCTGAGTCTTAGATTGGGTGAAGTTCCGGACTTAATTCCACCCACCCACCCGAACATAAGCGATCTATCCCAAATCAGGCAAAAGCCCGAAGAAATAGTACATCATTACTGGGCAAGGTTCCTCCTGGTTATGAACAGGATAAAGGATTGCCGCGAGGAAGACGCAATCTCAATCTTCAACGCCACAGGTCGTCGTGATCTTACACGCTTCGCTGACTTGGCATCCATAGTACAAAAGTACTGTGCGATGGAAAGCGCCCGGAAAACCGAAACTAAATTTTGGGACAATCCGGCCCTGAATAGAAACCTCGTCCGAAATAAAAGGGTGCATCATCATCAGACACCCGGGTTAAAAACCAAAAAACCAAAACCCTCTACAGGGCATGGAACCGTACTGGAGGGATGGCTTAATGGACCCTGTAAAATTCATAGTACAGAGGACGCCACACCAACTCATAGCCTTAGAGCATGTTGGATACTCCGGCAGGTGGCCAAAAGGGGCGAAGATCTCCTAATTCCGGAGGCCGCAGAAAGCCACCTCAGGGACTCCAGTACAGTCTTAACAGTCTTCGAGACTTTCGCATCAAATAATATGCGAAAAAGAACACCCCACAGCCTCGCCGAAGTCTATCAAGTAGCAACAATAAACCCATGGAGTGACACGGCTATTACTTTTAATGCCAGTGATGAACCTAAATTCCGAACAGCTCGAGCACCAGCCGCATTGGTACTCAGTCCTATAGTGGACGGCTTTCGCCTCACCAAGGTACTCATGGACGGAGGCAGCGGACTGAACCTCATTTATGAGGAAACCCTTCAAAAATGGAAATAGACTAGAACCGCATTGAGCGAAGCAGCACAACCTTTAGAGGAATAATCCCCAGTCGGGAAGCGCGCTGTGCAGGAAAAATCACACTAGATGTGGTGTTCGGCACGCTAGATAATTATAGGTCCGAAGAGGTCACATTCCAAGTGGCCCCGTTCAGTAGCGGATACCATGCTCTGCTGGGGCGGGAAGTGTTTATAATCTTCCAAGCAATACCCCATTACGGGTACATGAAGCTCAATATGCCCGGGCCGAACGGAATCATCACTCTCGCTAGTGATCCGGACATAGCACTCCGCGCTGAAAACAAGACAGCCGCATTGGCCCTTGAGGCACTGTCCGAAGCCCTAGCGGCTGAGGAACTGACTATGCTGCGTTCCACGGTAAACAGGGACGATGTGATACTCGACAGAAGATCCAAGTCCACCTCTTTTAAACCAGCGGATGAAATAGTCAAATTCCAGGTCCATCCAATGGACCCCAATAAAACAGCTTCCATCGAGGCACGATTAAACCCCGATGTAGACGCCGCACTGCGAGAATTCCTACGGGAGAACTGGGACATTTTTGCCTGGCACCCTTCAGACATGCCAGGAATCCCACGCAGGCTGGCCGAACACAGCTTAAATATCCTAAAAGGATACAAACCTATCAAACAAGCCCTTCGGCGTTTCTCTGAGCCCAAGAGACAGGCAATGGGAGAAGAGCTAGCCAAACTATTGGAGGCCGGATTCATCAGAGACATAAAACATCCGGACTGGCTAGCAAACTTGGTGATGGTACCAAAGAAGGACAAATCCTGGCGCCTGTGCGTTGACTTCAAAGACCTTAACAAGGCTTGACCAAAGGATCCCTTCCCCCTCCCCCGCATCGATCAAATTATCGATGCCACCGCAGCACACGATTCGTTGTGCTTCCTCGACGCATACTCCGGTTACCATCAAATCAAGATGGCCGAGTCAGACCAAGCCGCAACAGCATTCGTCACCCCATACGGCCCATTCTGCTTCAACACAATGCCTTTCGGGCTCAAAAACGCCGGCGCAACATATCAGCGCATGATTCAGACATGTCTGGCAAACTAGATCGGCAAAACAGTAGAGGCATACGTGGATGATGTGGTCGTAAAAACAAGACATGTCGAATCTCTAGTAGACGACTTGAGGCTTACATTTGACAACCTCCGAGCATATGACATCAACCTAAATCCGGAAAAATGCGTTTTCGGCGTTCCAGCCGGAAAGCTCTTGGGCTTCATTGTATCCGGTAGAGGAATCGAAGCAAATCTAGCCAAGATCCGAGCTTTGTCACAATTGGATATCCCAAAGGACCTCAAACAAATACAAAAATTAACCGGATGCGTGGCGGCTCTAAGCCGCTTTATCTCCCGGTTGGGAGAAAAGGCGCTACCCCTCTATCGCCTCCTTCGGCGCACCGAACACTTCGAGTGGACGGATGCCGCCACGGCCGAACTCGAGGAAATAAAAGCCATATTGGCAACAAACCCCGTCCTGACCGCGCCAAACATCGGCAAACCAATGCTATTGTACATTGCAGCAGCCCATCAAGTTGTCAGCGCAGTACTCGTCGTCGAACGGGAAACGGACGGACACAAATTCCCCCTTCAAAAGCCGGTTTACTATGTGTCCACTGTCCTCACCCCATGCAAATCACGGTACCCACATTATCAAAAGATTGCATATGCGGTATTCATGGCATCCCGGAAGCTACAACACTACTTTCAAGAGTGTTCAATCACAGTAGCATCGGAAGTACCACTCAACGATATTATAAACAACCGTGACGCAATGGGCCGGATTGCAAAATGGGCCATCGAGCTCCTCCCGTTCGACATAACTTATAGGCCACTGCGAGCTATCAAGTCGCAAGTTTTGGCCGACTTCGTCGCAGAATGGAGGAGGCCGAACTCCCTAAAGAGTACGGCACATATTCAAACTGGATCATGCACTTCGACGGTTCCAAAATGTTGGCCGGAATTGGGGCCGACGTCGTTTTGACGTCCCCCACAGGAGACACAGTTCAATATGTACTCCAGTTTATGTACACCGACTCCAACAATGCAGCCGAATACGAGGCCCTTTTACATGGTCTCCGGATGGCAGTATCCATGGGCATTCAACGCCTAGAGGTGCGTGGGGATTCGAACCTCGCGATATCCCAAATAAATGGAGACTTCGATGCCAAGGATCCAAAAATGGCAGCTTACCGCAACGCCGTCCTCAAAATGTCAGCTCGGTTTGAGGGGCTCGAATTTCACCATATAGCCCGAGAAAACAATCAGGCGGCAGACGTCCTGGCACGCATCGGCGCAAAACGCGATGCGGCCCCCCCCCAACATCTTCCTGGAAAGGCTGTTCAAGCCATCCGTAGTATGGGAAGGGGAACATGGCAATATTAGCCCGGACCCAACCGCACTGTCCGACGCCGAACAATCTGACATAATCGGAGGCTCTGCCAATGAAATCACAACCTCAGCCCACGTACTAATGGTCGTTATCGCCCCGTGGACAGAACCATTCCTAGCCTACCTTACTAGGCAGGAACTCCCAGAGGACCAAAACAAGGCACGCTGTATAGTGCGGCGATCTAAAGCCTATAAAGTCCATGAGTGAGAACTTTATAAGAAAAGCACTACCAGAGTCCTTCAAAGGTGCATCTCCGAAGAGGAAGGGTGGAACCTGCTGGCTGAAATTCATGCCGGACTCGGTGGCCATCACGCCGCAGCCCGGTCCCTTGTAAGCAAGGCTTTCCGTACAGGCTTTTATTGGCCGACGGCCCGGGCGGACGCTCAGGACTTGGTCCAACGATGCGCCGGTTGCCAGATTTTTGCAAACCAAAGCCATATGCCACCCACCGCCCTCCAAACTATCCCCATCACTTGGCCTTTCGCGGTCTGGGGGCTTGACATGATGGGACCCCTTAAAGGCGGAACCCACAAGAAAAAATACTTACTGGTCATGGTGGATAAGTTCACCAAAAGGATAGAAGCCAAGCCTGTTAACACGGCCGAATCCGGACCTGTGATAGACTTTATATCCGGGGTCATACTCCATTATGGCGTCCCCCACAGCATCATCACCGATAACGGCACGAACTTTACGGCCGATGAGGTAAAACTCTGGTGCAAAACCATGGGCATCAAGCTCGATTATGCTTCCGTCTATCACCCACAAACTAACGGTCAGGTCGAACGTGCAAATGGTCTCATCATGAGCGGCATCAAACCCAGATTAGTGCGTTCCCTCAAGGAATCTAACACGCACTGGGTAGAGGAGATCGACTCCGTACTCTGGGGGCTGCGGACCACGCCGAATCGCACCACCGGATACACACCATTTTTATGGTGTACGGCACAGAGGCAGTCTTGCCCTGCGACATAATTCATGACTCACCTTGAGTGCGCATGTACGAAGAAAGGAAAGCCGAGCTCGATCGGCAGGACAGTTTGGACGCCTTAGAGGAGGATCGCGACATGGCAAAAGCCCGTTCCGCATTCTATCAACAGCAGGCTCGAAGATATCAAAGCAGAGACGTGCAGGCCAAAAACTACAACGTTGGCAAATTAGTTCTACGCCTGCCGGACAAGAAAAAGGACAAGCTGAAGCCCAAGTGGGAAGGTCCCTTCATAATCGACCAAGTCCTGACTGGTGGAGCATACCGCCTGCGAGATGCGTCGGATAACTGACTCGAGCCGAACCCATGGAACGCAGCCCGTCTCCGAAGATTCTATGCCTAGCGCCGGACTCTGTGTTTGTCTCCTTCCTCTGTCCATTTTTTACATTTTCTGTCTTACATTTCTCTCCTTCCACCCTTTTCTTTTATAGCCCTTAAAGGCTCCTAAAGTGACGTGCTACTCGCGCTCATTAAACCTGGGGGCTTCTTTAACAGAAGCTTATTTATACGGGCTTCATGCCCACCACATGTGTCAAACTTCCGCATGTACCTTTTCTTCACCATTATATGCATCAATATGACTTAAGTTTTGGCCAAGCTGGGTTGCCTGGCTCCTGTGCTTACCCCTACATTCCCGATTGTTCGGCTAGGTGGTAAAGGGAGCACCTCTGCGATTGTTACTGCCGGATCAGCCGGATGTGTACCTCAGACTGGGTGAAGCCGAAAGCTAGCATTCTTAAGGGAATATTCGGTCGGTGAACTAAAAGATGACCTTTTTTACTTATTTATATATATGCCCCCAGATGATTTTCCTGCGTTTGCAGTCCGGACATGCACTTTAGGGCATGCCTCCCAGAGAAAGGAACCCCTAACGGAACTATTCTCTCTGGAAGATGTTTCTTACTAACCATGTAATATAACATAACTAGTTGGGCACTTGTCTAATAAAGCACTAATGACCCCTACGCCTGGTCTCCATGCATACCCCGGTTCTTACATAACCGGTAGGGTATTCGGACACACTCCGGACCGTCAGGTCCTGAGGTTGAAGCGAAAAGGTCGGCAACGACAAACGATCTACAATCCGGCTAGAAGGCATTACACATGTCAATTAAAAATTACATAGTCACTCTGACTGATTGTATTCCTCTTCAGTACCATCTAACAGGCTGTCTAACTTACAGTCCTGCTGGGAATACTTGGCGGCCAATTCTACTTGGCCGTACACTAAGCTTACAGGGATCTCCTTCCCGTCAGGCCCCACAGGTCCGACCTCGGCCATGTGGTTTGGGTCAGACTTCGTGTACCGTGTCTTCACCATGGCCCAGGCCTCCCTAGCGCCTTGTCAGCAGGCCGATATCTTCCACAACCGGAAGTGCCGCCGAGCTCCCTTAAGCTTCTCTGAAGGCTCTCCAAGGCCCTCGGGCATGGAGTGGGAAGGCCATAAGGCTTGGGCAACGCCTCGCATCGCCTGCCGAACTCGCTCGTGCAGTTGCGAGAGCTCGGGAAGAAGGTCACCCATAGAACCGGACATCTCCTCTGCAGGACGACCCGTTAGCATACCTACAGACATTACTCTGTTAGTCGACTTCCTCGCCGAACTCTTTTATTTCAAAGATTCGCTTAAGCACTTACTAAATATGCCGCGTCGAAGCCGCTGATTCTCCTTAGTGGAGTCTGACAGCTGGCCACGAACATCTTTAAGTTCAACGTCCAGCTTGGTGTTGGCATCCTGAAGATCATTCTTCTCCTGCCTCACCCTTGTCAGCATACTCTCACCGGCCTTTAGCCGGCGTAAGAGTTGTTGCCTCTCCAGATCCAGTCCGGCGCCATCTGCAATATGATTTGCCAGATTTACACCCACGCCTCACTTCGCAAGATACTAATCTTTCGAAGTGTATCTTACCAGAGGGGGTCTCTTTGGGCTCCCCTGCCGCGGCTAGTGCGGCCTCCAGTTGGGCTTTGCACTCTTCCAGCTCCTGGGACAGTACGGTATTCTTCTCTGTGAGAACCTACATAACAAATGATCCTTAAATCAGTTACTCTAACTGTTTCAAGTCTCCGGGGCTACTGGTATATATATATATATATATACCAAAAAATTTCTTACCCGTATGTCTTTTACATATTGCTCCGTGGCTCTGGCTAAACCATTTTGAGCGGCACGGAGGTACGCATCTCCCGAATTGAAGGCATCTAATGCCTCTTGGGAGAAACAAGCATCGCGAAGAACTGTCCGGCGACGCCTGTGGTTCATGGCACTCTCCACCTCAGAATTGGTGGCAGACAGCCTGTCCGCATCCTCTGTCGGAGGAGCGTCCGGTGCGCGCCTTGTGTTCGTTTCCGCTTCCGGGCCAGGCGTTGGAGCCTGGCTGGTGGAGGCGCGATTGGCAACCTCTCCGGATGTAGTACGACGAGGTCTCTTCGTCCTGAAGATAGCATGAACGTTACTATGCCCTGAAGGAATAACATCAGGGAAAAAGAGGGTGCGCTATACCTTTGCGCCGGTGTCTCAGTCCGGACTACATTCCTTTTTACCCCACGGGGCCCTGCGGCCCCTCGTTGGCTAGCCGCCGCAGGTTCGACCTCCCGCCTCGGAAACCTCCCCTGCAAAACACGGTCGTTGTCAGGAAAACTGAAATGCGTGAGAATGGATTCCTTCTCAAGGGGATGAGACTCCGCTCTCTGTTACCTGGGAGGCTGGAATTAACCCTGGGTAATCAGCCGTAATGGCCACCAAGGTATTGTCCTTGCTTAGCTGATGAAGCACCCCGTCGATCAGCTCCACCGATATGTCTGAATCCTCTTCGGAGTCCGGATTGAGGGACCGTTCTGGATCCTTGGGCTGTGGGGGACAGCTGTTTATATCCTTTACTTCCTGACGTAGTTCCTGCGTTGAAGTCGTTAGACTACATATTTAATCATGGGAATATAAAACGGATGGGCAAGCACAATTGTCCACTTACCCAACTCGGAGGGTTCTACATAGTAAATCCGCCCTGCGGGTTGACACGGAGGAATTCCTCCTCTTCTCCCTTGTATAAAGATGATAAGATCTTTACTAGAGCGGTAGCTGAGGCTGGCCCCTTACGACCAGAACGGGTGGCGTCATCCTCCCCGTTAAAATCCCACATGGGGTGGCCTCTATATTGAAGCGGCTGCACCCCCCGCATAATGCATGCGGCCATGACTCCAATCATGGTTAGTCCGGAATGAGCCAATAGTCTTATCCGGCCCATCAGTTGAAGGACGTCCCTGTCGCCTTCTTTCTGAAAGCTCCGCGGACGCCAGCTTAGGAGTTTCTTTAAGGGAGCACTGTTGAATTCGGGGAGACCGACCCGGATAGGATCCAGCAGCGGGACATCATCTATATAAAACCATTCCGAAGGCCAGTCCTCGGACGCCTTCTTTGGGGTTCCGGATAGATATCCGGTCCCGGCGATACGCCACACTTCGGCTCCGCCCACTTGATATATAGACCCCTTTTGAGAGCGGGGCACCAGGCAGAATAACCTCTTCCACAGCGCGAAATGAGCCTCAACACCCAAGAATAGCTCGCAAAGGGCGACGAAGCCCGCGATATGCAATATAGAGCCGGGCGTGAGATTGTGCAGCTGGAGGCCGTAGAACTCCAGAAGCCCACGAAGAAATGGATGAATTGGAAATCCAAGTCCTGTTGTTAGATAAGGGACGAGGCACACCCGCTCTCCTTTGGAGGGATTGGGGGTGCTCTCCGCTTGCTCTCGGCCATTATAGGTGGCGAGTCCGGCTCGGACCGGGACCATATAGGCCTGAGGGAGAAATCCCTTGGCCTGAAGCGACACTAGCTCGCTGTGCGGGATGGAGCACCTCTCCCAGTATCCAGGTTTAGGACTGGAAGGGCGAGAGGAGGAGCTGCGACGGCTGGCCATGTTGGAATGGACCTTTGCTGGAGGCGCTCTAAAGATTACTCGCGGAGAGGAGAAGGTGTGGTTTGGATCTAAATCCCCATCCCATTAAATAGGAGGCTCATTTATGCGGCTAGGGGTGTGAATGTAAAAACACCCCAACTTTTCGCATTCGTTTGACACGTGGAAGACGGCCATTATTGGGCGTGGAAGCCAAGGTGTGCTACATTATGAAAATCGGACATTATTTAGCAGGTACACGGAATTTGGAGAAGAACCCGCCTTGCAATGCCGAAAACAATCTGCGCGCCGGACTCGTCGTCATTGAAGCCTAGTTCGGGGGCTACTAAGGGAGTCCTAGATTAGGGGGTGTCCGGGTAGCCGGACTATACCTTCAGCCGGACTCCAGGACTATGAAGATACAAGATTGAAGATTTCGTCCCGTGTCCGGATGGGACTTTCCTTGGTGTGGAAGGCAAGCTTGGAGATGTGGATATTTAGATCTCCTACTATTGTAACCGACTTTGTGTAACCCTAACCCTCTCTAGTGTCTATATAAACCGGAGGGCTTTAGTCCATAGGACAACTTCATCATACAACAATCATACCATAGGCTAGCTTCTAGGGTTTAGTCTCCTCGATCTCGTGGTAGATCTACTCTTGTACTACCCATATCATCAATATTAATCAAGCAGGACGTAGGGTTTTACCTCCATCAAGAGGGCCCGAACCTGGGTAAAACATCGTGTTCCTTGCCTCATGTTACCATCCGGCCTAGATGCACAGTTCGGGACCCCCTACCCGAGATCCGCCGGTTTTGACACCGACAATGGGCGTGCGTGCTTCGCCACCCCCCTCCCCCTGCCTACTTATAGGCTCGTGGGCTGAGAAGCCGATGGGGCAGTCGTGGGATTAACTGCGCCCAGGGCCCCACGACCCCCACGATTTACCGCACGAAGTTACTGCGTGCGGTAACCGCGCGGGAACCCCAACCATTCGCACGGCCACAACGGATCCGTTCACATGCCGAGGCGCGGTAGTGGCGGGCCCCACCTGTAGGCCTGTCCCGTTGCGCGCGTGGGTGGGCAGACTGGCCCAGCCACGTGGCGCCTTGCGACGGGTCCCCAACGGGCGGCAACCTGGAGGCTTATCAGGCACGCCGCTTGGACTCCGCCGCGACGTTCAAACTTTTTCAGGGGCAAGTCGGTCTTAAACAAGTCCGACTCCAACTAGTCGGCTTGACAGAAGACGGCGAGCGGGGCCCAGATCCAACCGCCGAAAAGAAGAAATTGTTGAGGCTCCTCGACATATCACCCTTGGTGCCTCACCAGCTTCGGGGACTACTGTCGGAGTAATGGGCCACGGGTAGGCTAACCCAGGCCCAGAACCTTTCAAGACATCGGGGCAGGCTGCGCCCCTCAAGACCCCAGGACAAGGAGCCGCCTTCTGAGAGTCGGCGGCGAGGCGGCCGACTGCCCACTTGCGGCCGAGTCCTGGGGACGTCTTCAGGATGAGCCAACTCCTAACTGGCGACTTCCAGAGAAGCCGACCATGGGGAGTCAGCCCGCGACGCCAACAACCCCCATGCCCTCATAAAGAGGAACGGGACGGGGAGTGGCCACAGTAAGGTCCACTCCCTCCCTTTTCCAAGGGCAGGCGTGGCCACAGTATGCCGCACCCGCGGAGATCTCCGCCCGGCGCAACACTGTTGCCATGCCGGCCCTGACGTCAGCCCCAGTGGGCAGAGTCCTGTGCCCACGACGGTCTGCCGGTACGACCCAGGGACAACGGGTCCCACTAGTCGGCAGGTGTACTAAAGACGGCGAGAGCGCCATCAAACGGCCCAGTTGGGAGTTGGCCCACAGGAGTCGGCCAGCCCCTCCCACGGGCCCCACGCGCCATTAACCAGACGCGACAAGGAGTGGCAACAGTGATCGCCCACCAGACGGCGGGGCTGTTTCCACGACCCCATAACCGAGCCCGCGTCATTAGAAGCACGGCTACAGTAATCTGCAGCCGGCAAGACCCGCTCGCGGCGGACGCGGCCTGTTGGCTCCATACCAAGCCAGTCAGCGGGGCCCACCAGTCGGCGGGCCCCAGGAGTCGGCGGATAAGATGGCGGCCAGAGAGACTGACGGCTGGGCCCGCATCCAGCCGGATTACCATTGTACCCCTGGGGGGTAGGCCTATATAAACCGCCCAGGGCACCCATGCAAAGGGTTCGAATCCATTAGCACTAGCCCAGATCATATAGGAAGGAGAGAGCTAGCCTTGCCTTCTCCTACCTCCAGGAAACAGCTCAAGGAGCAACCGTGTACACACTTTGCCATGGTAATCATGCGGAGACCCCGCAGAGCAGCAGTAGGGGTGTTATCTCCACGGAGAGCCCCGAAGCTGGGTAAGATTCGCCGGCGTGCATGCCTTCACCTTATCCCATTTCCAGGCACCGGCGACGTTCTACTCGCTCCCACCATGATATGCCATCCTTTGGCATATGTCACACCCACCCCCCGACACGTTCCTTATAGATCGGACGGTTCATTAAAAAATCGACTGACCTATTTATTTTCAGTCGACTATTATCTTAGATATGACCACATGTGGTGGTGTGCTGGAGGAGTACCTGCATTTCCTGTGCTCATATATTACAAAATCATAAGGAGTAGAATCTAATTTTGTTTGCCATGCAATGTTGTAGAGCTATCATATGTCTCCTGTCATTTATTTTTCAGCCACCTGCTATCTGCTACTTTCACAGTGCACTAGTTCTACACACACTTCACCCTTACTCTCACTATTGTGTTTTTATGCAAGGGTATTTCAGACTCTGCTGCCATGAGAGAAGCCAAAAAGAAAAGAGAGAAGTCGCTCCAGCTTCGTATGCGGGTAGGCAAGACACGTTACATCGCTATAAAGGGTGCATTGTCAGCAGATGGAGACGGTAAACGTAGCTCTGGAGTTGATGACCTCGCTCGCAATGAACCACCATCCCAGGTGCTTGCTTTAACTTCGCGGTTTCATATGTGGTTGCATGTTCCATATGGTGTCTAGCTTGTATTCAAAAGGCCGAAGTCGGTAAGATAAGGAAAGATTTTTTGCATGAACCACCATCCCGTGAGCACCAGAAGACAAATAGCTAGTCAGGGCACTGGCCGAGCCAGTGACAAGCCCAGCAAAGATAGGCATCACCTGGAAGCCAACTAAACAGCTGCGATGGTGGCGAAGCAGCCGCCTCCCACCAGGTTCTCAGGTCTTGGATGATCATGCTCACCACTCCAGCCGGATGTCTAGCTTGTATTGCTTCCAATTTGGTTAAATTGCATCTACTTAGCTTACACATTATACCTTTGAATATGACATGCCTTTCTGTTTTTGGTACATACTAGTACATCTGTGTATTAACCATGTTCTTACATCAAACTAATGTTCTTGTGTATCCCTCATCAATCACTTATGACGAGGTAGGCAGGCAAGGGGACTACTCCTCATTTACAGAATGCAGCGTCAGCCTCCCGACATGATTCTCAAGAAGCAGAAATGCTAGATGAAGATAGTGAACGTAGCTCTGTACTTGATTACAACATTTCCCCTACACTAGCATCGCAGGTGCTTGCTCTAACTTGGCAGCGTGATATGTGGTTGCATGTTGCATATGGTGTCTAGATTCTAATTCTTCCAATCTGGTTAAACTGCATGTGCTAGTCTGCTTAGCTTATACATTATACATGTTAATGTGACATGCCTTCCTGTATTTAGTACATAGTACATCTGTCTATTAAGCATGTCCTTACATAAAACTATTGTTTTTTTGTATCCCGCATCAATCAACATGACGAGACACCATTAGTATATGCAGTGCGATATTAGTTGCATCTTTCATATGATTTATAGCATGCGTTGCTTCTAATTTGTTGAAATTCCATTTATGATGGGACACTTTTAACTTGGCAGAGTCATATTGGTTGCATCTTTCATGTGGTGTCTAGCTTGCATTGCTTCTTATTTGCTGGAATGGTTTCTGCTTAGTTTACACAAACAGTTGTGAACATGCCATGCCGTCCTATTTTTCATACATACTCCATCATGCTATCATGTGTTTGCCTTACATCAAAATAGTGATTGTCAGTATCATGCATGAATGAGTTCTGAAGAGAGAATTTTATTGCTTTTTCTTGTCGGTTTTACTTGACAATTCAAAATCAATAAAGCGGAAGGAAGTTAGCAAGGCAGCGGATAAAGGTGCTCCTTCCGAACGGAGGGCCTCTACAGTTTCTACTCCTCCACACCCCCAAAATGATTTCCAAGACAACACATGCATAGACACTCAACAAAGTTGTGTTTATGATGAGCACGTCTCCCCTAGTGCAGCATCACCGGTGCTCCCTCTAACTTGGCACTGTTATATGTGGTTGCATGTTATGTGTGATGTCTAGCTTGTATTGCTTCTAATTTTGTTGAATTCCATCTGCTTACTTTACACATTATACTTGAATAAGACACGTGTTCCTATTTCTAGAACATACAATATCTGTCTATCACACCATGTTCTTACATCAAATTACTACTGTTGTGTAACCTGCAACAATCACTTATCATAAGACACGTTTGACTTCGGAGTGTGATATAGGTTACATCTCACATTCTTTTCTAGCTTGTACTAGTAATTTGTTGAAATGGCACTTATGACGAGACCGTTTTAACTTGGTAGAGTGATATTCGTTGCATCTTTCATATGGTGTCTAGCTTTCATTGCTTCTAATTTGTTGAAATGCCTTCTCCTTAGTTTACACATCATAAGCTGTAAATATGCAATGGCACTAATGACGAGAGACCTCTAACATGGTAGTGTGATGTTGTTTGCATCTTGCATATGATTTATTTCTTGTACTGCTTCACATTTGTTTAAACACCATTTATGATGAGACACTGTTAACTTGGCAGAGCGATATTTGTAGCATCTTTCATATGGTGCCTACCTTCCATTGCATTGTTTGTAATTTGGTGAAATGTCTTCTTCTTAGTTTACACATCATAGTTCTGGTTATCTCTTCCGTCCTGTTTTTCATACATATTACATCCTCCTATCATGTGGTTGTCTAACATCAAAGTTCAGTTCGTCTGCATCACACATCAATTTGTTCTGAAGAACTAAATTGTTATTCATTTTTCTTGTCAGCTTGACTTAACATGGCACGGAGAAAGAGGAAGAAACACAGAATGGCAGGGAATGAGAAGCGGATGAATCCTGCAGATTCTGCTGGTACTGATGGTGCAATAGAAGGTCAAAGTCCAGCGGAAAATTCTACAAACACGGCATCCCATGCTACACGAGTTGCAAAAAAAAGCCAAACAGAAACAAATAGCTGCCACCAAACAAGCAGAGACATCCCTAGTTCTTGCAACACCTACCACAGTACTACCAGCTGCACAACTTACTCGTGCGTCAACTGAGCTAGCAGCACGTTCCCAAGCTCCCTTGCCACCTGACACTACTTCCCAATCACTCTTGACACAAGACGAGTTGGCAATATCAGATGAACCTTGTGAGCTTCAATAGCAAGAAGGTAGTTGCTGGAGTCAAGTTACAATTGCATGCTTCTTTATATGTAGTCTCACAGTTTGATGTACACTAACACTTCCTATGTTCGTTGTTGGACTAGCACCTAGGCGCAAGAGGAAACAAACATCTGGGATAATGCTCGATAGGTTAACTAAATCTAGAGGAGGAAGAATGGAGATCCGTTTTGAGGCAGGTTTAAAAAGACCATGTAATGCTATAGAGTCAGCCAAGTTAGTATCAGAGGCAGCGGTTCTTGTTAGGTGTCATGTACGTATCCTCCCAACATGGATTCAATACAGGAATGACAAAGACGAAACCCAGTTCAACACCCTCCTCGACCATTTATCTGTAAGTATGGTTATGTATGGAAACTAGTAATATCGTCTTGCTTTGTCCCATACTTTCTAGGTTGCTGATAATGAGACTCCCATAATTTTCAACAGATGAGGTTCAAGTTGGATAGCCAAGATGATGCAACCAGACAAGCTTGCACCCATGTTTTCAAGTCTACTTTGTGACAGTATCAGTATAACTTGAGGAAAACTCACTTTGAAGGCAAGGCTAACAGTGAACTTTCCCAAACATCTCCAGTGGAAAATATATCGGATGAATACTGGAGGGGCCTTGTTAAATACTGGTCTAATCCGAAGTATCAGGTACATTATATATATGTGATCAGATCACATGTTGAAGTCCTATTTACGCATGTGCCACACAAATATATCTTCTTGTAGGTGAACTGTTCAAAGAACAAGGCCAACCGCACAAAAGTGAAATTCCAACAGAGGACAGGATCTCGTAGCTATATTGCACACTGCGAGGCTCTTGTAATTAGCTGCTGTTTCACTGTTTTCGTTGTACCATATTATTAGATCTATATTGACTTGTTCGAAATGCAGAGGAAAGCCCGCAAGGACCAAAAAGTACCTGAACCAAATGCTGTGGAAATCTTCAAGGACTGTCACACCAGCAAGAAGAAGGGCATGACTACACTAGTCAAAGCCGCTGTTGTAAGTCCTTAATCCTCATGCCTTTTAACTACTACTTACTCCGACTTGTGCCTTGAACTGCATGGTTTGCAGCCAATGTCTATTACTCTTTTCAATTTTATACACAATTGTATTAGCGTATCATTGCACCTTACAAGGTTTAAAAGAGAGGAGTGATGTTCCTTTGATCTTGACCCGTAATCTAGTTCCGTGCTGGACTTGCCCACACAACGTTACAATTGCCTGTTTGTCTGTTCTCAGTTGTTTTGTGATATAAATGATGTCATACTATGCTTACCATATTATAAACTTCGTCTATCTATCCTTAGCCCTCAATACAATGTGAAGAAATAGACAATACGTTAGCGATGGTACATGGTCATATGTTTGGAACCTGGTTTTATTATGTACTTTGCAATAAGATACAACTAATATTTTACATGGGTTCACCAGAATAAGTTCTGTATATAGACCAAAGCTATTTTGTTTGGTTTTGCTACCTCCTTAATATCTTCTGTTCTGGTACTACTAATGTAAAACCTCAACTTTTCAGCGAGCTATGGAAAAAAAATGGTGGAACCGCCACCTTCTAAAGGTGGCGAGGCAACTATAACCGCAATGTCAGCTCTTGCTGTAGTGGGTCAGTACCTGTCCACTAACAGTGCCAAAAGCACGTTCCTGCGTAATACTGGGTTGGTTGTTAAGGCAATATCGTCCAAATTGCCTCATGATCAAGATATGCAAGCTCAAAGCAATGTTGTATCTGCGCTCCAGACACAAGTCCATTCCCTAATAGAGACCCTTTGTGAAACAAGGAGAAACATTGCTCAATGTTGTCAAGATATGCATGGTTTTGAAACCAGACTATCAGACATTTTCTATGTTGTTCAGGAGCCTAGGGGAAATGAAGGCAAGGGTTATGGTGCTCCATCGAACAATACAACATGAAAACGTAATAGTCAGGTCAAATGAACTGAGCTTCTGAACTTCTGGTGGTGCATTTATCTGCTAGACTGTTAAGTTTTATGCCAACCTTCCTTTTGTTATATAGTTGTAATTTGTTTTGGTGCGATACAGAATTTATTCTTAACGTGCAGCCACCGGCTGAAGAAAACAGCAAGCCATTTTTGTATAGTGTAGGGTGTTCCCTATATTTGCACTGGTGGCGATCTTTGATGTCGAGTGGATGTAATCTGTGCAATCGCCTTAATAGCCTAGCGTTAGTTTTGGCCTTATTTATTTCCTAGTCTTGTTTTCCCTGGTTTTCTAGTGGCCGCAACTACCATGGGCCATATATGGGCCCTAGGATCCATGGGTCTCCTACGGGCCGTCGATAAATGGGCCTGTAATCGGTGGGCCTCAGGCCATCGGATAAATGGGTCTACATGGGCCGTAATCGGGCGTAATTGGTATCGTCCTAGCACGGTAACAGGCCATTAATAGGCCGTAGGACAGCAAAGGCTTAATTCTGTCACAGGCATAACGGCTCATTAATGGGCCAGAATATAGGACGGGCTGGAAATGGCGCAACGGGTTAACAGGCCAGAAATGGGCCGACTCTTGCCATGGGCCGAATTTGGCCCATTAGGGTAACATGCCAGTAACGGGCCGACTCTTGCCATGGGCCGAATTTGGCCCATTAGGGGAACATGCCAGTAACGGGCCGACTCTTGCCATGGGCCGAATTTGGCCCATTAGGGGAACATTCCAGTAATGGGCCAGAAGTAATCGAGGGCCGAAAAGGAGCCCAAGAACGTATGGGCCGTCAATAGGCCGAAAGCTAACACAGGCTGGAAATGGCCCATGTAAATCACGGGCCGTTAACGGGTATAAAGAAAATTACTGTTCATTATGGGCTAGAGTCACCGTGGGCCTGTAAAATGCCGAAAGATACGAAGGCCTCATATGGGCCGAAAGACGTCGTGGGCCATACATGGGCCAAAAGTGAAATGGGCTGGTGTTATATTCGACGGCCCACATGACATTGTTGGGCCGATTTCCTTTAGGGCCTAACGGGCCGTGAGTTAACGGGCCGTAAAATGGGCTATTTGTGAAGAGACCGTTAACATGCTTTTCATGGGCCAGCCCGTTAACTTTTGACCTAGTCAAACGGGTCGGCTTTGTAAGCTAAATGGGCCAGTGGTGGGCCGTGGCACGTGTCGACATATCATAGGCGCCTATCTGACCCACTAACGAGCTGACACGTGTTTCGTCCGGCCAATAAGAATTTTACATGTGGAAATTTCCCATTGGCCGGGTATGTTAACGGGTTATCGGATCCAAAACCCGACCAGATAGCTTAACGACGTTTTGTTACGGTGGATGCCACGTGTCGGTCACCCTTGACGAAAGCACTTCTGTGATGCACGATTTATCGTCATGGAAGTGGACACTTCCATGATGATAATTTTGGTAATGCCATGGAACACTTCTACGACAGCACAGGTATGACTATCTTGATTCTGTCATAAATTTGTCATGGATGTACATGCATGAAAAAAAATGTGACCTACTGTGACAAACACGTATCATCATGGAAGTGTATTTTTTTTTGTAGTGTTGGGGCGATTTGCAGGAGTTCAGAGGGATTATTTTTGGGAGCCTCAGTACTGGTATTGAGGCATATTGCGGATCCGGAGACGCTAGAAGCAATTGCGATCAGGAAAGGCTTAGCACTAGCGGAGGACCTCTACCAACGGCGTATTCATGTTGCATCAGACTGTAAACAGGTGGTGGAGTCTCTGAAGAAGGAGAATGCGTCCTCCTATGGAGCTATTGTGCATGAAATAACAAACCACTCCTTAGATTTTGATATTTGTAAGGTTAGCCATGAATTTAGGAGCTCAAATTATGAAACTCACAACTTAGCGAAGCATGCTTTATCTCTCGGGGTTGGACGCCATGTGTGGCTGGGCCACCCCGGAGATCTTTCCTCTGTCCCTGTAAACAATGTGATGGCTTAATAAAAAGCTTCGTGAGGTTGTCTCAAAAAAAGCAGTGCACACACCCCACCCCTCCTCCTCGTGCCCTACCCCTTCCTTCCTTCCCCTTGCCCCCAAATTGCTCTGAACGGAATCCCCTCCTTCCTTGCACCTCCTCTCCTCATTAAGAAGGCCATTAATGCCTCGGATTTCCTCGCCGGAGATCCGAAATTGTCGTTTTTGCTCGCCATGGATGCATGCACCTGGACACCCCCTCGTCCCATAAATAACTCCCTCATGTTGCCCTATTTTCCCTCGCCCAAAGCCCTCTCCTATGGGAGCTTATGCCCCTCCCTATCCCGCATAATTGCTCGTCGGAGTTCATACACTCCGGCGGCTTCTCCACCGTCGCCCGAGGCTCGGTTGGTCCTTCCTCAGCCTCCCCTGAGGTTGATGTGATCTCATCTCTACCGTCCCGTGCTCTCCCTCCTCCAGGAACCCCCGCAACCTCGGATCCGATCTTCTTCCCCAACTCCGGCGACTACTCTGGTGAGATCCAAGAAATCTCGTATTTTTTCCAGCAAAGTAGCAATCTTAAAAAATTCATATTTATTAGTATACTTATCCAAATTTAGTGATTCGTTTTTCTGTAGTTTGAAAATTTTATGAAGTTTCTGTTTGTGCCTTGAAAATTTGAGTATTTTAAATATGAATTTGCATGAATTTGCTTCAAACCTTGAATTGTGAATATCTTGAGTTTAAAAGCATATTTTATGTTGATTCTTTTTGCTCCTGGTCACTAGGACCTTTGCCTATCAAGTAGTATTTAGTATTTTATTTTTAGGTTAATTCAAATTAGGGTTTTAGCAAAACAACACTGTTTTGCTTATATAGTTGTTTTAGTCATTAAACTATTGCTTTTAATTATTTTTAGCTGATTTCTGTAGCTTTTTACATGTTGCTATATGCCTCTGTTAGACTACAGTAGATAATTTTTTATATTTAATTATTAGTATTTATCTACTATTTTTGTATTGGTTTGCTTAGCTCATAGTGATAGTTGATAGAAATAGTTTTATTTGATTTAAAAGTAATTCTTTTTGCCATTTTATTGTAGTTAGTTTTTGCTTGTGTCAAATAGCAATAATTTAGTTTTGGGGAATTACTTAGTATTGTTTGAATGTATTCATGATTGTTATAATTGTTTAATGTTAACTAGATAGTTATAATAGTTTTAAAATTATTTCTTTTTGCTAGTTAATAATTTAGTAAATTACTTTATGTTGTTTTATTAGAGTTTTATTTTCTTTGTGGTAGAAAGTTATTTAGAATAATGTAGTGTTGTTATGAGAGTTATTGGTTGATATTGTGTGTGTTGGTTTTACCTAGTTTTTTCTTTAAAGTTTTCTTTGGTTTTTTATTTTTGGATTTCTTTGATTTCATTATTGTTTTCTCTATTACTTTTATGTGATTGAGTGTTATTTTGATTGATAGTATTGATTGCTTATGTGGATACTATGTTTGATTATATAGATTTTCCCGGAGTGATGAATAGTTTTATCAAGTTTCCAAGAGCGTTAATATCTTCATCAACTTAGCAGTCAAGTTCACTTTGACCATGTTATTCATACCTATGTTTTATTGCATTTAGTGTCACCATTCATAATCCCTCTAGTAGTGATATTGACTTGTTGTAGTTGAGTAGAATGCATGAGGTAGGAACCCATCTCATTATTATCAAGCCTGAGACGTTATGTAGTTTTTAATGCTACACTATAGTAGATGGGGTTTGGTATGAGTGCTCAGGAGTGGTGTGAGACAGAGGACTCTACGTCAATTTCGACAACTTCATGACGGTATCTTCAAGGACTGCATCTTCAAGGCCTGAAGACTTCAAGACTCGAGACAAGATTTTCAATACACACTACTGGGTGGAATGGATGAACAGCGCCCTGGAGTACCCAGTGGTTAGCCTAGGTGTTGCTGTATAAGAGCCAGTTAATCACGCAGAAAGCTCCACCCAGACTCAAAAAGATGGAAGAATACTTCATGCCCAGAAGCTTACCTGTGCACCGTAAGTCATTATGTGCTCTGGCTTGGTTGACCTTAGTTGTGACTCTGGCTGGGACAGTGCTAGCAGATGTAGAACTATGGTAGGATTGGATGAGCACTGGATAGTGGTCAGATGAACTCTTCGGAAGACCATATTTCGGTCGTCTTGTTCTCAGACACCCTAAAGTGCGAGAACGTAAAAAGAGGGATCGAATCTTGTGGGTAAAGTGCACAACACTCAATAGAGTTAACAATCTAATCAATTATCCGTGTCCCCGGCTACGGACAATTTGAGCCTCTAGACTTGGATCTATCTCTAAACTCTCAACCCCGGACTGATAATTAATTGTGGGTAACATATGATTATTTTGGGCTATGAGGCATCGGTTGGCGAAACCATGTCATAGTAGAGAACTCCGTAGTAAAGACACCTGATATTTTTTTGATGTAATAAAACCAGCTTTTATGCAAAAACTCAGACACAGAGCCACAAAGCCATATTGCATATAGTATAGTTTTATCATCTGTTTCTCTTATTTGTTATCTTGCCGGTACATTCAATGTATTGACCTACACGGCTGCAACGTACCATATTGTAGGATTTTCTACGACGAGTGAGTTTCGTTATAGGGTTATGGTCTACACTCAACCTACCAATGGCGTTGATGGGACTCTACACCCGTTTGATTGTTTCTGCTGAGACTTATGAGGTATATATAAGTTTTACATTATTTATACATGTAATTGCACTTTGATATATACATTGATGTACTGTGTGTGCCAGCATACTGATCTAGAGATGGCACAGATACACAGAGGCTTGTCCGTTTGAGGTCGGGTCGTTATAGATCCCCGGGAGGAGACCAGGGGGCTACGAGAGCACCACAAGCCCAGCAGGCGCGCCCCTGAGCTTGTGGGACCCACAGAGCTCCGTTTGACCTAAGTCAAACTCAATAAATTCCCATAAATCCTGAAACCAACAGAGCCACCTGAAGTAATTTTTCCGCCGCCACAAGCTTCTGTTCTTCCGCAATCCCACCTGGAGGCCTTTTTCGGTACTTTGTCGGAGGGGGAATCAATCACGGAGGGATTCTACGTCATCCTTGCTGCCCTCCAATTATGTGTGGGTAGTTTACCACATACCTATGGGTCCATAGCTAATAGCTAGATGGTTCTTCTTTCTCTTTGATCTTCAATACAAAGTTCTCCATGATCTTCATGGAGTTCTACCCGATGTAATTTTTTGCGGTGTGTTTGTTGGGATCCGATGAATTGTGGGTTTATGATCAGATTATTCATTGAAAGTAATTGAGTCTTTGTTGTACTTTATTATGCATGATTGTTATAGCTTTGTATTTCTCTCCGATCTATCCGTTTGGTTTGGTCAACTAGATTGATTTATCTTCAGTGGGAGACGTGTTTTGTAATGGCTTCAATCTTGCGGTGTCCTCACCTGATGCAGAAGGGGTAGCGAGGCACATATTTGTATTGTTGCCATTAAGGTTAAAATGACGGGGTACATTCATATTGCTTCAGTTTATTTTGTCTACATTATGTCATCTTGCTTCATGCATTACTCTCTTTGTTATGAACTTAATACCATAGATGTATGCCATATAGCGGTCGATTGGTGGAGTAATAGTAGTAAATGCAGAATCATTTTGGTCTACTACTCACGGATGTAATGCCTATATACATGATCATTCTCATGAATAACGTCACAACTATGTGCTTTTAAATCAATTGCCCAACAGTAGTTTGTTCACCCACTGTATGCTATGTTTCAAGAAAGAAGCCTCTAGTGAAAACTATGGCGCCCGGGTCTACTTTTATCATATTACAAAAACCAAAAATACCTTGACGCAATTTATTTAATTTTATTTTGTTTTGTAATTTATATATCAATCACTACCAGATTTGATCCTTGCAAGTAATGAGTTCAAGGGGATTGACAACCCTCTTGCCCGCGTTGGGTGCAAGTATTTGCTCGTGTGTAGAGGTGTTGTTCACTAGACATGGTGTGATTTTCCTATTGGTTCGATAACCTTGGTTCTCGCTGAGGGAAATACTTATCAGCTACTATACTGCTTCACCCTTCATCTTCGAGGAAAGTCCCAACACAACTCACAATTAGCAGACGCAGAGATGCAGCGCTTGCGGCGGATGGTGCGGGCGCTGTGCACAAAACTGAGCACTGCATGCTGCTCGTCAACGATGCATGGGTCACCACGACCATGACCACGATGACATCTTTGAACGCCCTCTATGTCAAGAGATGGTCCTTCGTCAGCCGGTGCTCCTCGAGGAGCGCCAGGTTGTACCATTCCATCTCCTACATCAGACGAAACACGGACACCGGCGACTTCTCCTCCCGCTCCTCCGGCTTTGACAACACTCATTGTAGTGTTGCTCCGCTTGTAGTAGGGTGAACCCGGACACCGGCGCGAGCGCCTACTGCTTCTCCTCCTCCTTGGCGATCTTCGCCATCACCATGGGGTCGCCCTCGTCCTCCATCTCCAAATCAACTGAGTTTTGCTCTAGAGAGGTCGAAGGTTGGTCCGCAACTGCGAGCCAGACATTGGGCCTCAGTTGTGTGGACGTCAGTCGCAATTTCGATGAGGTGTTGTGGCGACATCTGCCTCCACAAACCACAAGAGTCCCCGACCATTGCAACGTCGGATGAAAGACGAGGGTGGGCTGGAAGGCCGGCGGCTGGGATGGTGGGATAGGGCGATTAGAGGGGTGAGGTTTTGAGGCGCTGTTGTTCGGATTTAAATAGCTTGGGTAAGTGGAGCGTCAGAAAAATGTGAGCGGCTGGAGTAGGCTTCTCGGTCACCATGCCGGTGTGAATGTCCCGCAAGGGGACGCCTATAGGAAGTCGTCATGTCCGGTCAGTTCGCTCTGATCTGCATGAATGCAGCCCGAGAGGTTTTTCTGGGTGCATGTTGTCAGAGTCCGACGTTGTGGGTGTCCGAACGCCCATAAACCTCCCCTTCATTTGGTTCAGGTTTGATGGATTTCGCTCGTCCGGACCGGTCCGAACAATTTTGGTGACTGGCGTTGGATGGCCAAAAATGTTCGAACTGTTCGGTCCAACCATTTTGGGTTGATTTGGTGATCCGCGTTGGAGTTGTCCTAAGCTCTTTGGTGTGTCTAACCATGGGAGGACGGACTATCTCAAAGACTTCACAGTAACTTTGTTTAGTGCTTGGATTCTTTCGTCAAAATTGGAAGAACCATGCACACTACCTTACCGTCGATAAATTTGTTAGATGAACATGCTGATTGTGTATGATGATTTGCACATTTTTCGCTACTGTCAATGGTTGGTGTTGTTGGATAGATGGTGGTATTGTCAATGGTATAATTTTTGGTACTGCACTTTTTCTGCTACAATCTTTGGTACTGTCTATCTTTGTAGTTCAACCCTTTTTTAGCGTATGAAACTTTAAAACCATTCTATTTGTAATATGTAATACTTGATGATATTCGTAAATCACTTTCATGCTCATATTCGACCAGAAGCGGTTCAAAACAACATAGTGTTAATAATTTTCAAACAATTTCTATCTAAGCGCAATACAGACATTTAAGTGCACAACTCAATCCACAGTCTCAGAAAAGAACTTAATGGCATTTTACGTAATCCTGTGCGAAAAGAACTGGCTCTGAATATTAGATAGTTCTACCCTTTGGCTCATGTACTGTTTTTTTATAGTATAAATTTTTTGGCTCATGTACTGTTGGTACACCACGGGTGGACCGCAGGAGACCTGCCGCATCCGATTAGCATAAACTATTCCAACTGGGCCACAGCTCCAGAAAAGATATATTATCTCCGGATCAAACTAGCAAGAGCTCTCCCCTTTCACATGGAGCTGCTCGCTTTCGCTTATCCCATCCGTTTCTGCTTGTTCCGATCCAAGAATACATATATGACTGGACCACGTGGATGGATTTGGACAAAGTTCACTGTAACCCACACATATCTTAATACTAATAAAAGTAGTAAAAACGCAGCTAGTGACCGTACTTATACTCTTTATATACATACACTCGGAGATCCGATCAGGTCGGAGACTTTTCAGCCTCCCGTTTACGTGGAGTGCTAATTAACCCCTCTGATCTGGTGGTGGATATATCCTCCAACAAAAGTATCGATCAAGCTCAGCCAGAACGCCAACCATTTTAAATTCAATCAAAAGGAGAAAAGAAAGAACTCAGCAGGCAACAACAGCATCTCCATTTTCAAAACCAGCCGGAGGCCGGAGCGGCCGTGCCTCAAGTGTTCTATCTATCCGGGAAGGGAACTCGCCGCTGGGTCGAGGTGGTCGTTAGCACGTCAAGTTGTTTTTTCTCTTGAGCTCTCGTTAGCACGTCACGTTGACGTGGACGCGCGAGCGTGAAATCCGTAGCTATCCGGGCGTCCGCCTACAAAAGGGGCAAAGCGGTGCCATCATCTCCACTACTGCTCAGATTAGTCCTGACTCCTGAGCGGCTGAGCCAATCATACAGTGCGGCGTGTGCGAGCAGAGCTTCTATCTAGCAGAGAAGGGAAGGAGCGGGCAGGATGCTGGAAGGGAAGGCGACGGTGGAGGACACCGACATGCCGGCCAAGATGCAGCTGCAGGCCACCTCGGCGGCGTCCAGGGCGCTCGACCGCTTCGACGTCCTCGACTGCCGGAGCATCGCGGCGCACATCAAGAAGGTGAGCAACCATCCCAATCCCGCCGCCCAAATCTACACCTCCTGAATCTGTAGGTAACAAGCTAGGACAGTGCAAGCGCTGCCGAATGATTGGATCTGATTCGGACGGCTGCGCTGCAGGAGTTCGACACGATCCACGGCCCGGGGTGGCAGTGCGTGGTGGGCTGCAGCTTCGGCTGCTACTTCACGCACAGCAAGGGGAGCTTCATATACTTCAAGCTCGAGTCGCTCCGGTTCCTCGTCTTCAAAGGCATGGCGGAAGAGCAGCCGCTGCCGTGCTGATCTGCTGCGCCCTCTCCTGTTTTAACGGCCGTGTGGACTACTCGATGATTACGGGGCGGCAGCTAGCTACTACTAGTATCAACTCCAAATGCGCCAATGTAACTTGATTCAGCTTTGCATCGCAGTTCGCGACTGCGGTCTGAAACTCTGAATGCGTTGGATTTGTGGAATTGATTTTCGAGCATGATGTTCCACTTTTGATTCAGATGAATACAGATAAATTATGCTTCAGTATTGGTGAAGAATTGCTGCGGAATCAGTTGGCTTTTGGCTAATCGTAACTCACCTGTAAAACATAAGGAGATAAACGCGCTCCCTTTTTAGCTGCAAGAATTGGTGAAGAATATATATAAATAAAAAAAATCAACAACAGAAAAAGGATTTCCGACCTACCGGATTCGAACCAGTGACCTAAGGATTGATCTGCAAATACTACAGTCCTCCGCTCTACCAACTGAGCTAAGGTCGGATTGATGTTAGAGCGTCGTATCGAACATACATTAAGGTGAGAACCAATTGAGTCCAATTAATTAAAACTTGGTTTATGCATGAAAAAGGCTTCGCTCGCTCCAAAACCTCTTTTATCCGAGTGCAGCATACAATTTGATGGGAGGGGATTGATGACGAGGTTAGTACAATACCTAGCACTGGGGCAATTCGATCATCGAATTTCGATGAGGCTGCAATCAGATAAACCGGCCACTGAGCAAAGAAGTACTCCCTTTGTCACATAACATAAGATCGTTTTGCAAACTGTTTACGCGTGCCGGGAGGCTCGGGCCCTTGCAGATGATCTTGGTATTACCAGAGTATGTGTGGCTTCAGATTGGCAGGGTGTGATCAAAGATATCTCACAAGGCACGGCGGAGCACATGGAGCGATCGTCACGGAAATAAAGGGTAGCATGACTGGCTTTTAGTCATGCAAGTTCCTTCTTTAACGTTTTTAGTTAAACAAATGTACAAGCAACTCATGGGGCCAACTCAAGGAAATTCTTTGGTTCAAGGATTGTGGAAAGCTGCTAGCAGAACCACAAGATCTTCTTTTATCTACTCCTCTATGACAGAGTCGATCAGTATAAGAAGCTTCCTAAAAAGGAAGGATTTCTTCCTACAATCTAACTGTGCACTATGCAATGACCAGACCGAAGAAACCATACTCCACCTTTTTTGTGACTGTCCTTTTGCCCAATCGTGCTGGGAATACATTGCCCCAAATAGATCAAGAGATCTGTCTTTGATGAAATTACTCTCTGTCGGTGCATAGCTCGCGGCTTCCCTAGACCGGGTCCTCGCCCCCGCTGCCGCTTGGGTGTCTCCCGTCCCCGCCCTCTGCTGACGCTGCTTCTGTCAGCGACACGCCGTCAACCTCGACTGTTGATGTGGGCACACCGTTCCCGACTCTTGCCAGTGCTGCTATGTCCTTGACTCATGTGGAAGGCCCACCGTCACCCCCGGCTGCTGCTGCTAAAGCGCCGCCCACAACTCCTGCTGCTGAAGCGCTGTCCACCGCTCCTGTGGAAGAGGCGCCGTCCTCAGCTCCTGTCCATACTGTGACGGGTCTTGACTTGGAGCGACCTGTTTCGTGGAGCTCCCTTACTGACGGCGAAGAAGATGACGACGATGATGATGAGCTGGCCACACGGACGCCACTGCCAGCTACCAAATCCTCGGTTTCGGCTACTCGGCAGGACGTGGCGTGTGATGCAGATATATGCGGAGGTTGGCAGTGAAGGAAATATGCCCTAGAGGCAATAATAAAGTTATTATTTATTTCCTTATATCATGATAAATGTTTATTATTCATGCTAGAATTGTATTAAACAGAAACTTAGTACATGTGTGAATACATAGACAAACAGAGTGTCAATAGTTTGCCTCTACTTGACTAGCTCGTTGAATCAATGATGGTTATGTTTCCTAACCATAGACATAAGTTGTCATTTGATTAACGGGATCACATCATTAGAGAATGATGTGATTGGCTTGACCCATCCGTTAGCTTAGCACGATGATCATTTAGTTTGTTGCTATTGCTTTCTCCATAACTTATACATGTTCCTATGACTATGACATCATGCAACTCCCGAATACCGGAGGAACACTTTGTGTGCTACCAAACGTCACAACGTAACTGGGTGATTATAAAGGTGCTCTACATGTGTCTCCAATGGTGTTTGTTGAGTTGGCATAGATCGAGATTAGGATTTGTCACTCCGAGTATCGGAGAGGTATCTCTGGGCCCTCTCAGTAATGCACATCACTATAAGCCTTGCAAGCATTGTGACTAATGAGTTAGTAGCGGAATGATGCATTACAGAATGAGTAAAGAGACTTGCCGGTAATGAGATTGAACTAGGTATTGAGATACCGATGATCGAATCTCGGGCAAGTAACATACCGATGACAAAGGGAACAACGTATGTTGATATGCGGTTTGATCGATAAAGATCTTCGTAGAATATGTAGGAACCAATATGAGCATCCAGGTTCCGCTATTGGTTATTGACCGGAAGTGAGTCTCGGTCATGTCTACATAGTTCTCGAACCTGTAGGGTCCACACGCTTAACGTTCGGTGCCGATCAGTATTATGAGTTTATGTGTTTTGATGTACCGAAGATAGTTCAGAGTCCCGGATGTGATCACGAACATGATGAGGAGTCTCGAAATGGTCGAGACATAAAGATTGATATATTGGACGACTATATTCGGGACGCTGGATGAGTTCCAGGGGGGTCATTGGATATTTATCGAAGTGTTGGGGGGTTATTGGAACCCCCGGGAGAACTAATGGGCCAACATGGGCCTTGTGGGAGAGAGAGGAGAGGGCCTAGGGCTGGCCGCGCCCCCCTGGGAGTCCGAATTGGACAAGGAGGGCCGGGGGACGCCCCCTCTTTCCTCCCTCTCTCCCTCTCCTTCCTTCCCCCTTGCCCCTTCCTAGTTGGAATAGGAAAAGGGGAGTCCTACTCCTACTAGGAGGAGGACTTCCCCTCTCCTTGGCGCGCCCCAAGGCCGGTCGGCCTCCCCCTTTGCTCCTTTATACACGGGGGCAGGGGCACCCTAGAACACACAAGTTGATTGTTTCCAGGCGTGTGCGGTGCCCTCCTCCACCATAATCCACCTATTGTAGCAGTGCTTAGGTGAAGCCCTGTTCTGGTAGCATCATCATCACCGTCATCACGCCATCGTGCTGATGAAGCTCTCCCTTGAAGCTCTACTGGATCATGAGTTCGTGGGACATCACCGAGCCGAACGTGTGCAGATTGCGGAGGTGCCGTACCTTCGGTGCTAGGATCGGTCGATCGTGAAGACGTACGACTACATCAACCGCGTAGTCATAACGCTTCCGCTTACGGTCTACGAGGGTACGTAGACAACACTCTCCCCTCTCATTGCTATGCATCACCATGATCTTGCATGTGCGTATGAATTTTTTTGAAATTACTGCGTGATACGTCTCCAACGTATCTATAATTTTTGATTGTTCCATGCTATATTATATTCTGTTTTGGACATTATTGGGCTTTATTATACACTTTTATATTATTTTTGGGACTAACCTATTAACCGGAGGCCCAACCCAGAATTGTTGTTTTTTGCCTATTTCAGGGTTTCGCAGAAAAAGAATATCAAACGGAGTCCAAACGGAATGAAACCTTCGGGAACATGATTTTCGAAACGAACATGATCCATAGGACTTGGATCCTACATCAAGACATCAACCAGGAGGCCACGAGGTAGGGGGCACACCTACCCCCTGGGCGCGCCCTCCACCCTCGTGGGCCCCCTGTTGCTCCACCGACGTAGTCTTTCCTCCTATATATACCTACGTACCCCCAAACTGCCAGATACGGAGCCAAAACCCTAATTCCACCACCGTAACTTTCTGTATCCACGAGATCCCATCTTGGGGCTTGTTCCGGAGCTCCGTCGGAGGGGGCATCGATCACGGAGGGCTTCTACATCAACACCATAGCCTCTCCGATGAAGTGTGAGTAGTTTACCTCAGACCTACGGGTCCATAGTTATTAGCTAGATGGCTTCTTATCTCTTTTTGGATCTCAATACAAAGTTCTCCCCCTCTCTTGTGGAGATCTATTTGATGTAATCTTCTTTTGCGGTGTGTTTGTTGAGACCAATGAATTGTGGATTTATGATCAAGTTTATCTATGAACAATATTTGAATCTTCTCTGAATTCTTTTATGTATGATTGGTTATCTTTGCAAGTCTCTTTGAATTATCAGTTTGGTTTGGCCTACTAGATTGATCTTTCTTGCAATGGGAGAAGTGCTTAGCTTTGGGTTCAAACTTGGTGTCCTTTCCTAGTGACAGTAGGGGTAGCAAGGCACGTATTGTATTGTTGGCATGAAGGATAACAAGATGGGGTTTACATCATATTGCATGAGTTTATCCCTCTACATCATGTCATCTTGCTTAAAGCGTTACTCTGTTCTTTTGAACTTAATACTCTAGATGCATGCTGGATAGCGGTCGATGTGTGGAGAAATAGTAGTAGATGCAGGCAGGAGTCGGTCTACTTGTCTCGGACGTGATGCCTATATACATGATCATACCTAGATATTCTCATAACTATGCTCAATTCTGTCAATTGCTCAACAGTAATTTGTTCACCCACCGTAAATACTTATGCTCTCGAGAGAAGCCACTAGTGAAACCTATGCCCCCCGGGTCTATCTTCCATCATATTAATCTTCCAAATACTTAGTTATTTCCTTTGCATTTTATTTTACTTTGCATCTTTATCATAAAAATACCAAAACTATTATCTTATCATATCTATCAGATCTCACTCTCATAAGTGACCGTGTAGGGATTGACAACCCCTTATCGCGTTGGTTGCGAGGATTTATTTGTTTGTGTAGGTGCGAGTGACTCGTGCGTGGCCTCCTACTGGATTGATACCTTGGTTCTTAAAAACTGAGGGAAATACTTACGCTACTTTGTTGCATCACCCTTTCCTCTTCAAGGGAAAACCAACGCAAGATCTCAAGAGGTAGCACTCCGTTCCCCAACAGTGGCATCAGAGCCAGGTCTATGCGTAGATGTTATATGCATGAGTAGAACACAAATGAGTTGTGGGCGTGGGTATATACACATTGCTTGCCGTCACTAGTTGATTCTTGATTATGCGGTATTGTTGGATGAAGCGGCCCAGACCGACATAACGCGTACGCTTACGCGAGACTGGTTCTACCGACGTGCTTCGCACACATGTGGCTAGTGGGTGTCAGTTTCTCTAACTTTAGTTGAATCGGATTCAATGAATAGGGTTCTTTCTGAAGATCAAAAAGCAATCACTATACTGCGTTGTGCTTTTTTATGCGTAGGTAAGAACGGTTCTTGCTCAGCCCGTAGCAGCTACGTAAAAACTTGCAACAACAATGTAGAGGACGTCTAACTTGTTTTTGCAGGGCTTGTTGTGATGTGATATGGTCAAGATGTGTTGTTGTTGTTGTATGAGATGATCATGTTTTTGTTGAAGTTATCGGCAACTGGCAGAAGCCTTATGGTTGTCTCTTTATTTCATAAGATGCAAGCGCCAAATAATTGCTTTACTTTATCGCTATGCGATAACAATAGTTGCAAGAGCAATAGTTGGTGAGACGACCATGTGATGACACGTTGATAGAGATCAAGATGATGGAGATCATGGTGTCATACCGGTGACGATAGAGATCATGACGGTACTTTGGAGATGGAGATCAAAGGCGCAAGATGATCATGGCCATATCATGTCACATATTTTGATTGCATGTGATGTTTATCCTTCATGCATCTTATTTTGCTTAGTTCGGCGGTAGCATTATAAGATGATCTCTCACTAAATTTCAAGGTATAAGTGTTCTCCCTGAGTATGCACCGTTGCGAAAGTTCATCGTGCCGAGACACCACGTGATGATCGGGTGTGATAAGATCTACATTCACATACAATGGTTGCTAGCCAGTTTTGCACACGCGGAATACTCAGGTTAAACTTGATGAGCCTAGCATATGCAGATATGGCCTCGGAACACTGGAGATCGAAAGGTCGAGCGTGAATCATATAGTAGATATGATCAACATAGTGATGTTCACCATTGAAAACTACTCCATCTCACGTGATGTTCGGACCTGGTTTGGTTGATATGGATCACGTGATCACTTAGATGATTAGGGAGATGTCTATCTAAGTGGGAGTTCTTAAGTAATTTGATTAATTTAACTTTAATTTATCATGAACTTAGTCCTGATAGTATTTGCATAACTATGTTCTAGATCCATATTTCGTGATGTAGCTCCCCGTTTATTTTTGATATGTTCCTAGAGAAAAACTATGTTGAAAGATGATAGTAGCAATGATGCAGACTAGGTCCATGATCTGAGGATTATCCTCATTGCTGCACAGAAGAATTATGTCCTTGATGCACCGCTAGGTGACAGACCTATTGCAGGAGCAGATGTAGACGTTATGAACGTTTGGCAAAGCTCGGTGTCGGTGTAAAAACCGGCGGATCTCGGGTAGGGGTCCCGAACTGTGCGTCTAAGGCGGATAGTAACAGGAGGCAGGGGACACAATGTTTTACCTAGGTTCTGGCCCTCTTGATGGAGGTAAAACCCTACGTCCTGCTTGATTAATATTGATGATATGGGTAGTACAAGAGTAGATCTACCACGAGATCAGAGAGGCTAAACCCTAGAAGCTAGCCTATGGTATGATTGTATGTTGTAGTTGATGTTGTCCTACGGACTAAAACCCTCCGGTTTATATAGACACCGGAGAGGGTTAGGGTTACACAAGGTCGGTTACAAAGGAGGAGATATCCATATTGCCTAGCTTGCCTTCCACGCCAAGTAGAGTCCCATCCGGACACGAGGCGAAGTCTTCAATCTTGTATCTTCATAGTCTAACAGTTCAGCCAATGGAGATAGTCCAGCTGTCTGGAGACCCCCTAATCCAGGACTCCCACAGTAGCCCCCGAACCAGGCTTCAATGACGATGAGTACGACGCGCAGTATTGTCTTCGGCATTGCAAGGCGGGTTCCTCCTCCGAATATACCACGGAAGAATTTGAACATAAGGATAGTGTACGACCCTGCAAAATAAGTTCCACATACCACCATAGAGAGAATAATATTTCTGCAAATCTAATTTGCTGACTTGTTTTGGCAGCACGACATTGTGCCATGGCCTGATGATTATTCGAACCATTTCCTTTAACTAGCCCCGCACATAACGCGAGGCAGTTTTTCGACACGTCTTGTCAAAGCAAAGATCGTGTCCCCTTATCACGGGATTCTCATCAATACAGGCGTGGGTAACCCAACCGTGTCTAGGACTCCTAGATTATAGGCAAGTCCCAAACGGCTACGGAGAGGACGCTTGATATTCACCCTCTTTATAAAGGGACAAGGCTTTTACTTTTTTCCCTCCCGTGCTCAATCGAATCCTTCCCCCGCCTCGAGTTCTAACACCCAAAGCCTAGGTCAGGTTCTCCGGATCTTCAATCATGTCCGGATCTAGCCTTCAAGGCCGATGGATGCCCTCCTCCGTTACGGAAGAAGACACCGAGAAGTTGAGGGAGGCCAGATACCTGACCATCGAGGTTTCACATCGGCTGCCTGCCCGAGGGCAGGTCGTCCCTACTCCTGAACCCAACGAAGACGTTGTGTTCATCTCCCACTTCCTCCGAGGATAGGCCTCACTCTGGATCCCTTCGTTAGGGGGTTGATGTTTTATTATGGGCTAGATTTCCATGATCTAGCCCCGGACTCCTTTCTCCACATCTCGACATTCATTGTCGTGTGTGAGGCCTTCCTCCGCATTACCCCCCACTTCGGCCTATGGCTCAAGACCTTTGACGTGAAGCCGAAGATGGTCGAGGGGCAGTGTGCAGCATGCGGAGGCGCATTAATAAGCAAGATAGCAGGAGCTCCGTGGCCCAAAGGTTCCTTTCCAGAGATATCCGGATTATGGCAACAGGAGTGGTTTTACATCACAGCTCCCAGAAGTGCCAAGTGGGTGGCTGGCCCTGCTTTCCGCTCAGGCCCTCCACCACAACTGATGTCATGGATTAGCAGAGGGCTGAGCTGGGGTCCTACCAAGGACGTGCCTATACTGCAAAGCTGCATCCAAAATATCTTCGAAGGAGATTTCAGTTTGATTATGGTGGCGCAAGTCATGCTGGTTCATCGAGTCCAGCCTTGCAAACGTCGGCCCCTCCGCATGTGGGAGTTCAACCCAGAAGGGCCGCGTACTATTCAGAATTTCCTCGGCCTGACGCACGAGGAGATGTACATATCATTCTTCGGACCCCAAATGTCCGGATACCACCAAGGACGTGGGCCTGAGCAGCAACCGTATCGCCGACCAAGTAAGTAATCCTTCAGCCGAACACACCGTCTTTTGTTTACCACGACGTTATTTTGAGAAATCGCTCTTTGACCAGGACTGAATAACAAAGGCGAAGATGATTCGGTGTTCGGCCCCCCTTCCTGAGGGTTTGGAAAATCCGGTACTGGAAAAGATGCTCGAGCAAGCACCTTGCCCAAAGCCCTCAAAGGAAGACGAAGAGGGGAATACTGAGGGCGAAAGCGGACCTCCATCGCTACCCATTCCGACCGAGGGAATGAGCGCCTCCGTGAGGAAGGATAATCGAGGGGAGGAATCAGACATTCTCTCACCCCGGGGAAGGAAGAGGACTACCTCTGAAGACCCGGAAACCAAGGTTTGCAAGCGGGAGAAGAAATCTCCGCTAGAGGGTCCTGCCTTGGAGGGTGCTCTTGCCGCACAAAGTCCGCGCGGGGATCAGCCCTCCAACGAGCTGTAAGTAATCAGAAAGTACTTTAATAGTGGAGATATACTACCTTGCCTCTGAGGAAAATAACCGAAGTATTTATTGTAGTTCAGATCTTAGCCCTTCTCAGCAGAGCTCATCTTCAGGGGATCTTCTTCCGGAGATGATGGAGAGCGAAACGCCTCCCCCGGACTCCTCTGCTCAAGAAGCGGGCGACCTTGAAGTGTCGTCCCGGAGGGCCTCTCCGGATCCAGTGAGGCCAGAAGATAATCCTATAGTCACCCGAAGTCCCCAGCGTCCGGCTCTTGAAGAGAGCAAACAGAAGAGTTCGGCACCGTCTGGTATGCGGTCGGACGTACTGAGAGAGCTGTTGGAGCGAGCGGCCATCTCAGAAGAACACCGTACATTGATGGGTACGGTGATGGAAAGGATCTCATCCGCCGAAAGCGGGTTGCATGATGCCTTTATGAGTCTACTGACGGGCTTTGAGGTACGTAAAATGATGTACATTTGTGATGGTACCGCACATTTTTAGGTGTGCCCTGTGTAGATAGTAGCCCCTGAGACTCTGGTTGTCGCCGAGAACGGCGGCAAATAGAGGATCGTAGTCCCAGGCAATAACCGTACCGCTTTAATATGCAGGTAGTGGGAGCTCCGGTGGCTAGCCGGACTCATGAATTTGCCGAACTGAAGCGGCAACTGGATGCGGCGGATGCCGACATCGAGCTTGTTAACAAGAGGCTTGACGAGGCACAGGGTAAGTGTTATTTTCTGGTGAATGCCACATAGTAAGAGCAGCATGATGCCAGTATCTTTAATATGTTGTGACTGCAGATGGAGCTGCCACCGTGGAAACCTTGCGGGCAGAACTTGCCCGAGCCAAAGAACAAGCAAGGATTAGTAATGCGGCTGCTTTGAAGGCGGCCGAGGAGTTAAAAGCCGAGAAGGCTGCGCATTGCGAGAGCAAAGAGAATATGGCCAAGATGGCCGTAGAATTAAAAGACACTACCGACTGTTGCCAGTTCCTTGAAAAAGAGAACCGATTGAAGGCAGCGGACCTTGAAAAGGTCACGATGGCGAACAAAGACACCCGCTTTGCTATGAGAGCGAAGAAGGAGGAGCTGTGTGAAGCCAGGGATATTGCGGCTGGGAAGCCCTTCATGCTGGGAAGAAAGTTCAGAGATCTATGGTATGCCACTCTGGATCGGCTGTGGAGTTCGGCAGACGCATATATGGACTTGGTGGCGAGCCCTGCCGATGCGGCCAAATACTTCCAAGGTCAAACAGATCGTGAAGTGGACAAGCTGTTCTGGTCGCAATTCAACGTTCTAGAGCGTCTGATTCCATTGACTGATCAGCTAGCCGAATGGGCCGAACTAAATAGGTTGTCCGGACTCGCCATGAGGTCTGTCGTGGATCAGCTATGACCGGAAAAGCCGAAGCCGAACAGCTATTTCAGCTTAGTGCAGCAGTTCCTTGGTGCGGTGCCACGCATCAATGCGATGAAGAGGTCGGCGTGCATAGAAGGCTCACGGATGGCCCTCGCCCGTGTTAAAGCATACTGAGCGGAGATGGATTCTACCGCTGTTGCGGCGCAGGGTTCGGCCATAGGCCGAGTGGCTGCCGAGCACTATTTCGAAGAGGTTCTCGAGGGTGCTCGTTTGATAGAGGCCCAGTGTTCGAAGAATATTATGTTTGAGTGACATGTATTCCCATTGTAAACACAATGTTTTTATGAAATTTATTAAGGCTGCGTTTATACTTTTGCCTGAAAGTAATATAATGCCTCCTGTGCGGCCGTTTATGTATACATTTGTATAACCTGAAAGATTGCAGTCGTCGGCTTCAGCCCCCACGCATATAATGCGGAGGTGTTCGTAGAAGACGCATGTTCACACTTAACCCAACGTCTTGGTCCTATTAAGGAGGTGATAGCACAGCGAACGAGGCAACCAGACTATAATGCTTTAACACTTTCACTTAGCCATAGGTGTTTGACGATGGGGCTACTATATAGCCCCTGTTGGCTCCGCACTCTCCCGAATTTGGGGTGCGTACATGCCTCGCCAGGAAACGACCCTTCGTTAAGGCGGAGGAATTCTAACATTCTGATAGGTCATCGAGTGGTTGACCAGTCTCACGCTATATCATGACAGTCAGTTTTCGGCTTTCTCTACTAAGGTGCTCGTCTAGATGACCCGGGGCACAATCGCAGTAGTTCTCCTAGTGCTACCTTAGCCGATAGTGTGGAACGTAAGGTACCAAAACATAGGAGCCGGGCAAACCCAACATTTGACCAAAGACATGATTCGGAGCCGATGCATATAAGGCCAAACTCGCGACGCTGAACACTCCCTAAGGTATTCGGTCTTTATTGTATAAACCGGGCCTAAATAGTGCCCTTTGTAAGAAGCCCCTGGTGTCTAGGTACGTGCATTATTCTGACGTGGCCACATGCCAAGACGCTAGCATCCTTCTCAATTGTACTGAGAATCCGAGGGATGTGTATCAACAAGAGACAGTAAAAAAGGTTGACGCAGGGTCTTAATCTAAAAAGAATCCTTGGGGCGGGTCCCTGCTGCACGTCTGCGCCTGTGTCTCCGTTGTGCTGTATCCTGGACGGGTGTAGCACGATGGTCATCTGTAAAAGAGAGAAACTTAGGTGAAAAGTTGTCGTGCAAAAAGGTAGGTTTGAAGAAACCATGTATAATTCAAGATGAGTAAAAATTGCCACTTGTCTGCGCGCGTTGAGCCCCTTGTATTTGTGATAGGGATGTGGCTTATCAAACCTGTGTGAGTTGCATATGGCTGCGCCGGACTCGTCTAACCGTGTCCGTGGTCTTGACAACCTATCAAATGCTTTAGCTGGTGAGGCCCTTTTTAGTGTGCGGCTACCAAGGCAGTCGCACTCTCTTCAGCGCGCAGGGATCGCTTAATATTTCCATTTACTGTAATGATGCCACGTGGACCGGGCATCTTAAGCGTAAGGGAAGCGTAATGCGGTATTGCATTAAAGCGAGCGAAAGCTTCACGTCCGAGTAGTGCTTGATAGCCACTTTGGAACGGAGCAATGTGGAATGTTAAATTTTCGCTACGGAAGTTATCGGGGAAGCCGAATATAATCTCTAGTAGCAGGGAGCCCGTGCAATGAGCCCCTGGGCCTGGCGTTACTCCTTTAAGGGTAGTATTGCTTAGGCGAATTTTCGTTGGGTCTATCCCCATTTTGCGGATTGTATCCTGGTATATTAGGTTTAAACTGCTGCCACCATCCATCAGGACTCGTGTAAAGTGGTATCCGTCAATTATTGGGTCTAATACCAGGGCAGCCCATCCTGCACGCCCGATACTTGCTGAGTAATCACGATGGTCGAAAGTGATCGATTGAGACGACCAGTGGCAGGATTCCACGGTGATAGGCCCTTGGGCATATTTTTCTGGGAGTGCTGCTTTGTTTCTCCCCTTGATCACGTGTAACACGTTTACTGTTTTGACTTCTGGTGGAAATTTCTTTTGTTCCCCAGTGTCTTGCTTAAGAGGATCATCCTCGTCTTCGCTTGGTGTATCCTCCCCCTTGTGTACGGCGTTGAGCTTGCCGGACTGCTTGAAGACCCAACATTCTCTGTGGGTATGATTAGCAGGTTTACTGGGGGTGCTATGGATCTGACATACTTGGTCCAGAATTTTGTTTAGGCTGGACAGTTCGTCTCTGGCGCCTTTAGAGGGCGGCTTTTGCTGACTTGGCCGAGAGCTTTTGAATCCGGCGTTTACTGCCGTGCTCTTCGTGCTGTCGTCTTTATTCCGGCGTTTGTTATTGTTGTTGCGCCGTGATTTCCCGTTTCCATCTCTAACTTCAGATGTACTGGGGTCGCTGGTGGTGCATCTGGCTAGCCAGCTACCCTCACTCACGCAAAAGCGGGTCATGAGGCTTGTTAATGCTGCCATTGTTCTCGGCTTTTCTTGGCCGAGGTGTCTGGCAAGCCATTCGTCACGGACGCTATGCTTAAAAGCTGCCAAGGCTTCAGCGTCCGGACAGTCGACTATTTAGTTCTTTTTAGTAAGAAACCTGTTCCAAAGCTTTTGGGCTAACTCTCCGGGCTGTTGAGTTATATTACTCAAATCGTCCGCGTCCGGAGGTCGGACATAAGTCCCTTGAAAATTGCCCGAAAAGCGTCTTCGAGCTCTTCCCTGCTTCCAATGGAGCTTTCGGGGAGGCTTTTAAGCCAGTGCCGAGCTGGCCCTTTGAGTTTGAGGGGTAAATACTTAATGGCGTGGAGATCATCTCCTCGAGCCATATGGATATGGAGGATATAGTCCTCAATCCAGACCCCAGGGTCTGTTGTTCCGTCGTATGCCTCTATGTTTACGGGTTTGAATCCCTCTAGAAATTCATGGTCCAGCACCTCGTCGGTGAAACATAGGGGGTGTGCGGCACCCCTGTATCTGGGTGTGCCGTAGTGTTCGGATGTTTGTTGTGTTGCATCGTGTGCTGGAGCGTGCCTGCGTGGTCCATAGATGGATCTGGTTGCGCCGTCCTTTTGATGCGAGCCCTCGCATGGATCGCGTATTGGCTTATGTGCGGCATTGCTTGCCGCTCTATGTTGGCCGTGAGGTCGTCTATCCGGCCAGGTGGCCATTTTAATTTTTGGTTGCGGGGGATCTAAGGCCTCCTCATCGAATTCAGGTAGCAACTTCCGCTTCGGGTAGCTCTTGGTGGGGCGATTGCCGCCGTACTTCGCTGCTGCGTTGAGTACTTTGCTCCATCTGATTTCGAGTGTGTCTTGTGCAGCCTTGAGTTTTTGCTTCTGCTTTTTTAGACTCCTCGCGGTGGCAACAAGCCTTTGACGGGTATTCTGTTGCTCCGGGTGTCTGTCTCGTGTGAAGTCGTCCGGACTATTATCTTTGACGGAGTCAGGTTGTTTGGCTTGATCCTCCATGTTGTCATGGTCCGGCAATGGTTCCCCCTGCTCTAATGTTGGGTCTATATGATCGTTGTTTCTACCAAGGCGGGATTTGGGGTGGCGCTTACACCGCTGCTTTGACTGCTTCTCAAGGGGACAACCCTTCGTTGCGTCCTTCCGTTCCTCGTCGTCGTTTTCTTTTGGTGTGTTCACCATGTATACGTCATGTGGTGAAGTGGTTGTCCAGTGCCTTGTGGGCAGTGGTTCCTCTTCGTCTCCCGCATCATCGTCGATACCGTCGATGTCTTCGGAGTCGAAGTCGAGCATGTCGGTTAAGTCATCGACAGTGGCTACTAAGTGGGTGGTGGGTGGGCCGCGAATTTCTTCGTCGTCCGCATCCCAGTCCTGCCGGACATAGTTTGGCCAGGATCCTCCTGACAAGGAGAGAGACCTTAATGAGTTCAGTATGTCGCCCAAGGGCGAGTGCTGAAAAATATCCGCGGAGGTAAACTCCATGATCAGCGCCCAATCAGATTCGATAGGAACGGGCGCAGGCGGCTCGGAATCCGTGGCCGGGGAAGGATCCGACAGTTTAACAACATGGCTCTCGTGCAAGGTAAGGTCGATGTTCGGCTCGATCGCTGCTAAGGGTAAGGCCTCTGTGGCGGGGTCCATCCACCCGTCCATGGACGACGCAACTGGATCCGAATTGAGGGTCGGAGCGGCTGCCTGTGCGATCTCCTGGACACTGTCCGATGGTAGAGCTAAATCATACTCATCGTGACCACGTGAAGCACAAGGCAGAGGCTCGAATCCGTCGAAGATCAAGTCTCCACAGATATCGGCCGTGTAGTTTAAGCTTCCAAACCTGACCTGGTGGCCAGGGGCGTAACTTTCAATCTGCTCCAGATGGCCAAGCGAATTGGTCCGCAGTGCAAAGCCGCCGAACATGAAGATCTGTCCGGGGAGAAAAGTCTCACCCTGGACTGCATCGCCATCGATGATAGTAGGAGCCATCAAGCCTAACGGCGATGACACAGAGGAACTCTCAATGAAAGCACCAATGTCGGTGTCAAAACCGGCGGATCTCGGGTAGGGGGTCCCGAACTGTGCGTCTAAGGCGGATGGTAACAGGAGGCAGGGGACACAATGTTTTACCCAGGTTCGGGCCCTCTTGATGGAGGTAAAACCCTACGTCCTGCTTGATTAATATTGATGATATGGGTAGTATAAGAGTAGATCTCCCACGAGATCAGAGAGGCTAAACCCTAGAAGCTAGCCTATGGTATGATTGTATGTTGTAGTTGATGTTGTCCTACGGACTAAAACCCTCTGGTTTATATAGACACCGGAGAGGGTTAGGGTTACACAAGGTCGGTTACAAAGGAGGAGATATCCATATCCGTATTGCCTAGCTTGCCTTCCACGCCAACTAGAGTCCCATCCGGACACGAGACGAAGTCTTCAATCTTGTATATTCATAGTCTAACAGTCCGGCCAATGGAGATAGTCCGGCTGTCCGGAGACCCCCTAATCCAGGACTCCCACACTCGGTATGATGCCTACTTGATAGTTTAGTGCACCATGCTTTACGTCTCAGAACCGGGACTTCAAAAACATTTTGAATGCCACGGAACATATAAGATGTTCCAAGAGTTGAAACTAGTATTTCACACTCATGCCCGTGTCGAGAGGTATGAGACCTCTAACAATACTTTGCCTACAAGATGGAGGAGAATAGCTCAATCAGTGAGCATGTGCCCAGATTGTCTGGGTACTACAATTGCTTGAATCAAGTGGGAGTTAATCTTCCAGATAATATAGTAATTGACAAAGTTCTCTAGTCACTATCACCAAGTTACTAGAACTTCGTGATGAACTAAAATATGCAAGGGATAACGAAAACAATTCCCAAGCTCTTCGCGATGCTAAAATCGGCGAAGGTAGAAATCAAGAAAAGCATCAAGTGTTGATGGTTAACAAGACCACTAGTTTCAAGTAAAAGGGCAAGGGGAAGAAAGGGAACTTTAAGAAGAATGGCAAGCAAGTTTCCACTCCCATGAAGAAGCCTAAAGCTAGACCCAAGCCTGAAATTGAGTGCTTCTACTGCAAAGGAAACAGTCACTGGAAGTAGAACTACCCTAGATACTTGGCGGATAAGAAGGATGGCATACTGAACAAAGGTATATTGGATATACATGTTATTGATGTGTACTTTACTAGTGTTTATAGCAACCCCTTGGTATTTGATACTGGTTCAGTTGCTAAGAGTAGTAACTTGAAACAGGAGTTGAAAAATTAACAGAGACTAGTTAAGGGCAAGGTGATGATGTGTGTTGGAAGTGATTCCAAGGTTGATAAGATCACCATCGCACACTCCCTTTACCTTCGAGATTAGTGTTGAACCTAAAATAAATGTTATTTGGTGTTTGCATTGAGCATGAATATGATTGGATCATGTTTATTGCAATACAGTTATTCATTTAAGTCAAAGAATATTTGTTGCTCTATTTACATGAATAAAACCTTCTATGGTCATACACTCAATATAAATGGTTTATTGAATCTCGATCGTAGTGATACACATATTCATAATATTGAAGCCAAAATATGCAAAGTTAATAATGATAGTGCAACTTATTTGTGGCACTGCCGTTTAGGTCATATTGGTGTAAAGCGCATGAAGAAACTCCATGCTCATGGGCTTTTGGAATCACTTGATTATGAATCACTTGTTGCATGTGAACCATGCCTCATGGGCAAGATGACTAAGACTCCGTTCTCCAGAACAATGGAGCGAGCAACTGACTTATTGGAAATAATACATACTAAGGTATGCGCTCCGATGAGTGTTGAGGCTCGCAACGGGTATCATTATTTTCTGACCTTCACAGATGGTTTGAGCAGATATGGGTATATCTACTTGATGAAACATAAGTCTGAAACATTTCAAAAGTTCAAAGAATTTCAGAGTGAAGTGGAAAATCATCGTAACAAGAAAATAAAGTTTCTATGATCTGATCATGGAGACGAATATTTGAGTTACGAGTTTGGTCTTCAACTAAAACAATGTGGAATAGTTTCACAAATTCATGCCACGTGGAACACCATAGCATAATGGTGTGTCCGAACGTCATAACTGTACTTTATTGGATATAGTGCAATCTATGATGTCTCTTACCGATTTACCACTATCATTTTGGGGTTATGCATTAGAGATAGCTGCATTCACCTTAAATAGGGCACCATCTAAATCCGTTGAGATGGCACCGTATGAACTATGGTTTGGCAAGAAACCAAAGCCGTCGTTTCTTAAAGTTTGGGGTTGCGATTGAGGGAATCCTGGATTAGGGGGTCTCCGGACAGCCAGACTATATCCTTTGGCCGGACTGTTAGACTATGAAGATACAAGATTGAAGACTTCGTCTCATGTCCGGATGAGACTCTACTTGGCGTGGAAGGCAAGCTAGGAAATACAGATATGTATATCTCCTCCTTTGGAACCGACCTTGTGTAACCCTAGCCCTTTCCGGAGGGCTTTAGTCCATAGGACAACATACAATCATACCATAGGCTAGCTTCTAGGTTTTAGCCTCTCCGATCTCGTCGTAGATCAACTCTTGTAATACTCATATCATTAAGAATAAATCAAGCGGGGCGTAGGGTTTTACCTCCATTAAGAGGGCCTGAACCTGGGTAAAACATCGTGTCCCCTGCCTCCTGTTACCATCCGCCTAGACACACAGTTCGGGACCCCCTACCCGAGATCCGCTGGTTTTGACACCGACATTGGTGCTTTCATTGAGAGTTCCTCTGTGTCGTCGCTGTTAGGCTTGATGGCTCCTACAATCATCGATAGCGATGCAGTCCAGGGTGAGACTTTTCTCCCCAGACAGATCTTTGTGTTCGGCGGCTTCGCACTGCGGGCCAACTCGCTTGGCCATCTGGAGCAGATCAAAAGTTACACCCTTGGCCACCAGGTTAGGTTTGGAAGCTTAAACTACACGGCCGATATCCGCGGAGACTTGATCTTCGACGGATTCGAGCCTCTGCCTTGTGCGTCACGCGGTCACGATGAGTACGATTTAGCTCTACCATCAGACAACGTTCAGGAGATCGCACCGGCAGCCGCTCCGACCCCCAATTCAGAGCCAGTTGCGCCATCCATGGATGGGTGGATGGACCCTGCCACGGAGGCCTTACCCTCAGCAGCGATCGAGCCGAACATCGACCTTACCCTGCACGAGAACCGTGTTGTCAGACTACCAGATCCTTCTCCGGCCACGGACTCTGAACCGCCTGCGCCCGTTCCTAGCAAATCCGATTGGGCGCCGATCATGGAGTTTACCTCCGCGGATGTTTTTCAGCACTCGCCCTTTGGTGACATACTGAACTCATTAAGGTCTCTCTCCTTGTCAGGAGGATCCTGGCCAAACTATGTTCGGCAGGATTGGGATGCGGATGATGAAGAAATACGCTGCCCACCCACCACCCACTTAGTAGCCACTATCAACGACTTAACCGACATGCTCGACTTTGACTCCGAAGACATCGACGGTATGGACGACGATGCGGGAGACGAAGAGGAACCACTGCCCACAGGGCACCGGACGGCCACCTCATCATACGATATATACATGGTGGACACACCCAAAGAAGGCAATGGCGACGAGACAACGGAGGATGACCCCTCCAAGAAGCAACACAAGCGCCGACGTCAGCGGGGCCGCTCTAAGTCCCGCCAAAGCAAAAGTGGTGATACTGGCACAGGAGATAATAACACTCAGGATAGTGCCGAAGATGGCAACAATCCCCTCCAGCACGATCTAGGACAGGAGGATGGAGAGGCCAGCCCTCCAAAGAGAGCGGCAGATGGAGAGGCGGAGGATGATAATTACATGCCCCCCTCCGAAGACGAGGCAAGCCTCGATGATGACGAATTTGTCGTGCCAGAGGATCCCGTCGAACAAGAGCGCTTCAAGCGTCGGCTTATAGCCACGACAAATAGCCTTAAGAAAAAGCAGCAGCAGCTTCAAGCTGATCAAGATCTGCTAGCTGACAGATGGACTGAAGTCCTCGCGGCCGAGGAACATAAACTCGAACGCCCCTCCAAGAGTTACCCAAAATGCAGGTTGCTACCCTGACTAGAGGAAGAAGCGTATGACGCGGCTGATCGGCCACCTCGTGGCCGCGATAGAGAGGCATTCCAGCCAAAAGCTCAGCCTGCACCCCGACGCCATTCAAATAAAAAGGCATGGGGAAACATGCCAGACCTGCGAGACGTATTGGAGGACAAAGCAAAACATGAAAGATCGATCTACGGATCACGAGGGCGCGCCACTATGCGAGACGATAAACGTCACGCCGGATACAGTAAAAGTAAATCCGGCCGGGCCGAACACAGCAGGCAAGACTCATTGGAGCTGCGTCGCGATATAGCCCTGTACAGAGGTGCCGCACACCCCTTATGCTTCATAGATGAAGTAATGGATCATCAAATCCCAGAGGGTTTCAAACCCGTAAACATAGAATCATACGATGGCACGACAGATCCTGCGGTATGGATCGAGGATTTCCTCCTGCACATCCACATGGCCCGCGGTGATGACCTACACGCAATCAAATACCTCCCGCTCAAATTTAAAGGACTAGTCGGCATTGGCTCAACAGCTTGCCAGCAGAGTCCATTGGCTGTTGGGAAGATCTGGAAGCCGCATTCCTCGACAACTTTCAGGGCACTTATGTGCGACCACCAGACGCCGATGACCTGAGCCATATAATTCAACAGCCAGAGGAATCGGCCAGGCAATTCTGGACACGGTTCCTAACTAAGAAAAATCAAATCGTCGACTGTCCGGATGCAGAGGCCCTAGCAGCTTTCAAGCATAACATCCGCGACGAGTGACTTGCCCGGCACCTTGGACAGGAAAAGCCGAAATCTGTGGCAGCCCTCACGACACTCATGACCCTCTTTTGCGCGGGAGAAGACAGCTGGCTAGCTCATAGCAATAACATGTCAAAGAGCCCTGGTAACTCGGATACCAAGGACTGCAATGGTAGGTCACGTCGCAACAAGCACAAGCGCCGCATTAACAGCGACAATACCAAGGATACGACAGTCAATGCCGGATTCAAAGGCTCTAAACCCGGTCAGCGGAAAAAGCCATTTAAAAGAAGCACTCCGGGCCCGTCCAAATTGGACCGCATACTCAATTGTTCGTGTCAAATACATGGCACCCCCGACAAGCCAGCCAACCACACCAATAGGGATTGTTGGGTATTCAAGCAGGCCGGCAAGTTAAATGCCGAAAACAAAGATAAGGGGCCACATAGCGATGACGAGGAAGAGCCCCGGCAGCCGAACACCGAAGGACAGAAGAGGTTTCCCCCACAAGTGCGGACGGTGAACATGATATACGCAACCCACATCCCCAAGAGGGAGCGGAAGCGTGCGCTCAGGGACGCATATGCGTTGGAGCCAGTCGCCCCAAAGTTCAACCCATGGTCCTCTTGTCCGATCACCTTCGATCGCAGGGACCACCCCACTAGTATTCGTCATGGCAGATTCGCCGCACTGGTCCTAGACCCAATCATTCACGGATTTCACCTCACTCGAGTCCTTATGGATGGCGCCAACAGCCTGAACCTGCTTTATCAAGACACAGTGTGCAAAATGGGTATAGACCCCTCAAGGATCAAACCCACAGAAACGACCTTTAAAGGCGTCATACCAGGTGTAGAGGCCCATTGCACAGGCTCAGTCACACTGGAAGTGGTCTTCGGATCCCCGGATAACTTCCGAAGCAAAGAGTTAATCTTTGATATAGTCCCGTTCCGTAGTGGTTATCATGCACTGCTCGGGCGAACCGCATTTGCGAGATTCAATGCGGTACCGCATTATGCATACCTCAATCTTAAGATGCCAGGACCTCAGGGGGTCATTACAGTTAATGTAAATACAGAGCGCTCTCTCCAAACGGAGGAGCACACTACGGCCCTTGCAGCGGAAGCGCAAAGCAGCCTCTTAAGGCAATCCACTAGTTCGGCGTTTAAGGACCCAAACACCTTCAAGCGCGCCCGGAGTAATCAGCAGTAGGACCGCCTGACACGTTCCGAGCTCGCATAGCAATGCGGCCCCCACCTCGGCCCAAGCCAAACGGCAAAATTCGTGCCACACGTACATAATTACGCATTAAAAATACCATGGGCATAGGCGGGGAGGGGGGCATGACTACGGCACGCCCCAAGACACGGCTTAAACCGCACTAGGGGCTTCCCGTTTTGTTATTTCTTTTTTCTTTTCAGGACTTTAATCTCTGGAAACCCGGTCCAGCAGCATGATTGTCGAACATATGATGCAGCAACCAAGAAAGCGGAAAGCTACGTCAGACCACGGAACTCCCAGGTGGATTACGACAACGAGTGTAATACTCGCCTTAATACTATTCTTTAGCTCGCCCTTGGAGGGGACATAGTCCTACTTTTTGCTTATTGCACTGCATGTATCATTCTGCTTTAACGCACCTTTTTGAATAAACAATGCATATCTTCAGTCTGTTTTTGCATTTTTCTTTTATATGTGTGTTCATTAATGACACCTTACAACCATACACTTTGGTACGGCCAGTACACCAGGGGCTTAAGTACCCCACAATATGGTGTGAGAAGTCCGAACACTTTCACAAGTGCGGCACCCCGAACTTATAGCATTATATGCATCAGCTCCGAATCATGTCTTTGGTCAATAGTTGGGTTTGCCCGGCTCCCATGTTTTGGTACCTTACGTTCCACTATATCGGCTAAGGTAGCACTGGGAGAACTACTGCGATTGTGCCCCGATTCAGCTGGGCTAAGCACCTCAGTAGAGAAAGCTAAAACTGACTGTCATGATAAGGTGAGAGACTAGTCGCTGTTCGAGAGGTTTTGGGGTCCCTAAAGACTTATGCCACTTAGAGCGAGGAGTCGGCCCTGTCCGGCTTAAGGCGTGTATCGCGCCCCGAATTTGGCCTTCCGAATACTAGGGGCTTCGCCGAAATTTAAAGTTATAGAATTCTATGGCTAAGTGAGAGTGATAACGCATTATAGTCCGATTGCCTTGTTCGTTGTGCTGAGCACCTCCCTCGAAGGACCCAACAATGGGAACAAGGGTGCTCAGGTTTATCCCGAACACCCCAGCACTCGTGGCATGGGGGCAGGCCGACGACTAGCCATCTCTCAGATTTGATAAACAACCGAACATAAGGCAATATTTTAAATTCAAACAAGCGTTGCATAGCGCATATGAACAAGTTTTCATGAATACAGGATTACACGAGCGGGTTTACTCAAATATTGTATCTTTGGTACACTCGTCCGCTAAGAGACGAGCACCCTTCAGGACACCCTCATAGTACATCTCGGGGTGGCGATGCTCCTTGCCCTCTGGCGGCCCTTCCTTGATCAGTTTCACGCGTCTAGCTTGGCCCATTGCACCTTCACACGGGTGAAAGCCCGACGTGCACCTTCGATGGAGACGGACCGCTTGACGACTTCCAGCCGTGGGCAGGCATCCACAAGCCGCCTCACCAGGGCGAAGTAGCTGTTCGGAAGGGCGTCGCCAGGCCACAGCCGGACTATAAAGCCCTTCATGGCCTGTTCGGCCGCCTTGTGTAGCTCGACCAACTGCTTTAGCTGGTCGCTCATAGGCACCAGGTGTTCGGTCCCAGTATATTGGGCCCAGAACAACTTCTCTGTTGAGCTTCCCTCCTCGGCGTGGTAAAACGTTGTGGCATCCGACACGCTGCGGGGCAAATCTGCGAATGCTCCTGGAGAGCTCCAGATTCGGGTAAGTAACAAGTAATTTACTTTCACATACTTGCTTTGCATATAGAATGCCTTACCCGCCGCTATCTTCTTCATTGCATCAATCTCCTGGAGGGCCTTTTGGGCTTCGGCCTTGGCATTCTTTGCGCTCTCGAGGGCCGCGGCAAGCTCGGACTCTCGTGTCTTCAAGTCAAGCTCCAACGCCTCGTGCTTTGTCACGAGAGCGTGGAGCTCTTGCTGCACCTCGCCCACCCGAGCCGCTTGCCTTTTCCGCTCAGTGCGCTCCTTGGCCGCTTTGTTTTCAGCCTCGGATAGCACTTTCTTCAGGGTCGCCACCTCGGCCATGGCCCCTGGCAAATTTTCAATAATCCTGTCATTTTGCGTTCGCTTTCCTTTTATATAGATCCATAGACTAGGTACTACTTACCTTTGTTCTCCTCAAGCTGCCTCTTGGCAAGGCCGAGCTCTTCCTTGGACCCTTTAAGGTCCTGCTTCAGTGCGGCGACCTCCGCAGTCAGTGCGGCAGAGGCCAGCAGCGAAGCCTGCATGCGCATATAGACATACTTATATTAGACTCCTGCGATATTGTTTGATCCTCCGTTCGGCTTTTCTTTGTGAACACCGAACAGAGCATCAGGGGCTACTGTCTATGCGGTAATATTTCTCCTATATTTCAAAAACTTACCTCAAAGCCTGTTAGAAGGCTGGCACAGGCTTCAGTCAGTCCGCTCTTGGCGGACTGAACCTTCTAGACCACCGCACTCATAATAGTGTGGTGCTCTTCGTCAATGGAAGTGCCGCGAAGCGCTCCCAGCAGATTGTCCGGTGCCTCTGGATGGGCAGAGGTCACCGGCACAGGCGTCTTGCCCCTCTTGGAAGGAGGCCGCCTGCCTGAGTCCGGAACCACTGGAGGTTCCGGCGTGGTGTTCGGCTGAGGGCCGAACTCGGAGCCCTCGCGGGCTTTGCTCCCCCTGCTCCCGGAGTCCGGAAGGTCACTTTGAGGCGCCTCCGGGGCTGTCTCCCCTCGACCCAATTCCTCTTGAGACAACACCTCAGCATTGTCCGTAGGTCAAGGGGAGGTGGCGGTCAGAAGTGGATCGCTATCCATATCCAACGAGCCCAGGGAGCCCTCCGACGAGGATACGTCGATACGGGTTCGGGGCGGTCTGCACAATCATAATTCGGCGTTAGGAGAAGCAGTGCGACAAATGAATGCTATGAGTTACTATGGTATCTGAATACTTACGACTTCGCCAGGGGCTTGGCCCTGAGCAGCCACTCATCTTCGCCTTCGGCGGCGGTGGTGGAACTGTCCGGAAGGAGAGTCCTTCCCTTCGTGGACCCTTCGGCCCCCAGTTGGGGCGGCCTTCCTTTTCTTGTCTCCCCTGACTAGAGGGGGAGCGTCTTCATCTTCCTCCTCGTCTTCGTGGGAGGAGTGCGCCGAGGAGTCCTCGGACGATGAGTCCGATATCACCTGGCGCCGGGAACTCTTTCGGGTTCCCTTGGCCTTCTTGGTCTTCTCCGGCACCTTGTAAGGAGCCGGAGTCAGCATCTCCGTCAGGAGAGCGTCCGCAGTGTCTTCGGGCAGAGGGGCTGGACAGTTAATCTGCCCCGACGTCTCCACCCAGTCCTGTCAAAGGTATGGAGCTCAGACCCCGCACATGATTAAGCTAGGGGAAATAAATATCCTACTGGATGTATAGAACTCACCGAACGCGCTAGGCGCTTTGCGCTTAGCCCGCGGTCCTCGGCGAGAGAGGGAGGGACCTCGACGCCCTTTAACAACACCCTCCAGACGTCCTTGTGTGTCGTATCGAAGAGCTCACTCAGAGTCTGGTACTGGGCCGGGTCGAACTCCCACAAGTTAAAATCCCATTGTTGACATGGGAGGATCCGGCGGATGAGCATGACCTGGACTATGTTGACAAGCTTGAGCTTCTTGCTTGCCATACTCCAGATACATTTCTGGAGTCCATCCAGCTCCACCGATGAACCCCATGACAAGCCCTTCTCTTTCCAGGAAGTGAGCCGTGTAGGGAATCCGGATCGAAACTCGGGGCCGCCGCCCATTTGGTGTCGCGTGGCTCGGTGATGTAGAACTAGGCCGATTGCCACCCCTTTATGGTCTCCGTGAAGGAGCCCTCAAGCCATGTGACATTGGGCATCTTGCCCACCATGGCTCCGCCGCATTCTGCTTATTGGCCTCCCACCACCTTCGGCTTGATGTTAAAGGTCTTCAGCCATAGGCCAAAGTGGGGCCGGACGCGGAGGAAAGCCTCACAGACGACGATGAACGCCGAAATGTTGAGGATGAACAGCCCGTAGTAGAACATGAGACCACGGATGAATGGATGAAGGGGAAACCCCAGTCCATGGAGGAAGTGGTGGAGGAAAACTACCCTCTCAAGAGGTTCCGGGGTAGGAACGACCTGCCCCGCAGCGGGCAGCCGATGCGTGATATTTGCGGCTAAGTATCCGGCGCCGCGCAGCTTTTTGATGTGTCCCTCCGTAACGGAGGAAGCCATGCATTTGCCTCCCGCTCCGGACATGATTGGAGAAGGTTGAGGGGAAGGATGTAGGCTTGGGCGTTGGAGCTTGAGTGCGCAAGAGAGGATGAGCAAGGAGGAAGAAGGCATGGGTAGGAAAAAGTTAAACCTTGTCCCTTTATAAGGGCGTCCGAAACTATGCGCCCCCACTAGCCTGGTAAAACTCGCTTATCCCCCAAGCGCCATAATCGATGGCGCGGTTGGGTTACCCACGCCCGTATTGATGAGAATCCCGTAATAAGGGGGACACGATCTCTGCTTTGGCAAGACGTGTCAAAAAACTGCCTCGCGTTATGTGCGGGGCTAGTTAAAGGAAACCGTTTGAATAATCACCGGGCCATGTCTTAATGTCATGTTGCCAAAACAAGTCAGCGGATTAGATTTTTGGAAATATTATTCTCTCTACGGTGGTATGTGGAACTTATTTTGCAGGGTCGGACACTATCCTTGTATTCAAATTCTTCCGTGGTGTATTCGGAGGAGGAACCCGCCTTGCAATGCCGAAGACAATACTGCGCGCCGGACTCATCTTCATTGAAGCCTGGTTCAGGGGCTACTAAGGGAGTCCTGGATTAGGGGGTCTTCGGACAGACGGACTATATCCTTTGGCCAGACTGTTAGACTATGAAGATACAAGATTGAAGACTTCGTCTCGTGTCCGGATGGGACTCTACTTGGCGTGGAAGGCAAGCTAGGCACTACGGATATGTATATCTCCTCCTTTGTAACCGACCTTGTGTAACCCTAGTCCTTTCCGGTGTCTATATAAACCGGAGGGTTTTAGTCCGTAGGACAACATACAATCATACCATAGGCTAGCTTCTAGGGTTTAGCCTCTCCGATCTCATGGTAGATCAACTCTTGTAATACTCATATCATCAAGAATAAATCAAGCAGGACGTAGGGTTTTACCTCCATCAAGAGGGCCCGAACCTGGGTAAAACATCGTGTCCCCTGCCTCCTGTTACCATCTGCCTAGACGCACAGTTCGGGACCCCCTACCCGAGATCCGCCAGTTTTGACGCCGACAGTGATGCTTATGTGAAAAAGTTTCAAACTGATAAGCTCGAACCCAAATCAGAGTAGTGCATCTTCATAGAATACCCAAAAGAAATTGCTGGGTACACCTTCTATCACAGATCTGAAGGCAAGATATTTTGTTGCTAAGAATGGATCCTTTCTAGAGAAGGAGTTTCTCACGAAAGAAGTGAGTGGGAGGAAAGTAGAACTTGATGAGGTAATTGTACCTTCTCCTGAATTGGAAAGTAGTTCATCACAGAAATCAGTTCCAGTGATATCTACACCAATTAGTGAGGAAGCTAATGATGATGATCATGAAACTTTAGATCAAGTTACTACCGAACCTCGTAATTCAACCAGAGTACGGTCCGCACCAGAGTGGTACGGTAATCCTGTTCTGGAAGTCATGTTACTAGACCATGACGAACCTACGAACTATGATGAAGTGATGATGAGCCCAGATTCTGCAACATGGCTTGAGGCCATGAAATCTGAGATGGGATCCATGTATGAGAACAAAGTATGGACTTTGATTGACTTGCCTGATGATTGGTGAGTCATTGAGAATAAATGGATCTTCAAGAGGAAGACAGATGCTGATAGTAGTGTTACTATCTTCAAAGTTCGAATTGTCGCAAAATGTTTTCGAAAAATTCAAGGTGTTGACTACGATGAGATTTTCTTACTCGTATCGATGCTTAAAAGTCTGTCCGAATCATGTTAGCAGTTGCCGCATTTTATGAAATCTAGCAAATGGATGTCAAAACTGCATTCCTTAATGGATTTCTTAAAGAAGAGTTGTATATGATGCAACCAGAAGGTTTCACTACAAAAAAAATACACTTCCGTGATGATATGTGTTTGTCACAGTAGGTCACTTTTTTTGTTATGCATGTACATCCATGACAAATTTATGACAGAATCAAGATAGTCATACCTGTGTTGTCGTAGAAGTGTTCCATGATATCACCAAAATTATCATCACAGAAGTATCCACTTCCATGATGATAAATCGCGTGTCACAGAAGTGCTTTCGTCAAGGGTGACCGACACGTGGCATCCACCGTAACAGAACGCCGTTAAGCTATCGGGTCGGGTTTTGGATCTGATAACCCATTAACAGCCCCGACCAATGGGGATTTTCCATGTGTAAAATCATCATTGGCTAGAGGAAACACGTGTCGGCTCATCGTTGGGACAGATGTCATCCACTCACTGGACAGAAGGCGCCTATGATACGTCGACATGTGGCACGGCCCAACAGTGGCCCATTCCTGTGAAAAGGCCGACCCATTTGACTTGGTCAAAAGCTGGCGGGCCAGCCCATGGAAAGCCTGCTAACAGCCTGTTCGCATATAGCCCATTTATTGCCCTCTAATCCAAGGCCCATTACGCCCTATCCGAATTAGGCCCAGTAGCGTCATCTGGGCCGTCCAATATGATTCCAACCCGTTTTCACTTCTGGCCCATGTATAGCCCATTACGTCTTTCGACCCATATGAGGCTCTTTGTAACTCTTGGCCCATTAGCGGCCCGTGCTGAAACTGGCCCGTAATGAACAGTGTATTACTATACACCCATTAACGGCCCGTGGTGAAACTGGCCCGTAATGAATAGTGTATCACTTTATACCCATTAACGACCTGTTATTCCGTTGGGCCGTTTCCAGCCCAAGTTAACTTTCGGCCTTCTGAGGGCCCATTTATTATTGGGCGCATTTGCAGCATTCGGTTACTTACGGCCCGTTACTGTCATTTTCTGTTTGTGGGCCAAATTCGGCCCGTCGTTACGGTCGGCCCGTTTGCGGACCGTTAGTCTGTTGGGCCATTTTCATAACATCACTAAATACGGCCTATTAACGGCCCGTTATGGTCAGCCCATAAAATGTATGATTTCCATTAAAGGCCCATCTACAGCCCGTTAAAGGCCCATACAAGACCCATAAATGAGCCGGCGGCCCATGGATCCTACGAGACGTACAAGGCCCATGGATCCTACGAGATGTAGGAGGCCCATGGATCCTACGAGACGTAGAAGGCCCATGGATCCTACGAGACGTAGAAGGCCCATGGATCCGACGGCCTGTGACGGGCCATGGTCGGGCGAATTGGACCCCGTTTGAACGATATAGCATAATCTAAGAATTATCCTACTCAATACTATCACATCTAAAAAGCCTACACTATTACAACAAATTGATCAAGGCATAGAAAGGTAGAATAATCCTACACTATACAATAAAGAAATTACAGCTGATTATACCCACTTGGCATTATGGTTCGGCACAGGTGATAATAAAGCATACACAAACAGCAAATTACATACACTGGGCAAATACAGCTCATACATCATGGACGCGCATCAACTTAACTCCAATTGAACTATAATCTCTTCAGAAAATAGGATTGGCCGGATTCAGATAGCACAAATTTCAGTCTACAAAATCTCCAATTCCTTCATGGTTACCTCAGTGTCTTGTTTCATTTTTTTGACTCCTGCATCTAATACCTGCATGTCTAGTCTCAACTTGTTGATTATACGTTGACAATCATGTACACGTTGTCTTGCCACCTCTAGTTGATGCTCGAGAACATCAGCACATTCCAATTCCAATCCATAATCATTCGGTAATGGCCATGCCGCACTGCTCGCAGATCTTTGTGTTGATGTCACTTCATCCTGAAATGTTTATGTAAGTACACATGACTAGGGCAAAAATATAGTTACAACAGTGAAGCGAACAAGACACTATTTTGTACTACATGGCAAAACAGGACTAACAATAATGTTACACGTCACTTTCAAAAAAATGTTACACATCATGAAGCATAAACAGGTGATATTTTAAAAATTATAAAAAAAATAGTCTGTGCATCCTGCATACAGAAATCCCTCTTAGCTCACCAGATGAGCATGATGTTGGGGCCCAATCGAAAACACAGACAAGTTACAAATTTAGACAGCACGTTGCGTATAAGTAAGCAAGCAGTTGGCCATTCTGTGCCTCAATTAAAGTCTTAGGGAGCATAATGAACGGTAGAGGGTTTCATACAAACATACTACAGGAGGAAAAACTATGCAATCATTAGCGTAGTATAAACTAGATTGTGAGCCTCATGCAATAATAGTTGGTTAATAGACTTCAAAGCTTCAGGCACACTTCGGCAGAGTAATTAAATGGTAAGGCCTTTAATTATGTCAACTGATAGTGATACAAGTACCGAACATCATGCATGATTATTTGGGCATCTCATTAACTGAGGACAAATAAAGCAATTGAAAAGAGAAAATTAACTATGCCTGAAACAAACAAGGAATTGAACTGTTGAGTTGCATATAGTGACTTACCTTAGCAGGTTGAAGAGGCTCAGCGCAGCTCCTACTTCTCTTGCAAGGCTCCTTCCTAACATCTTGTACTTGGAAATCCTCAATCTTATCTTCATTGCACCCCCTCTGCAAGGTGACACAAACTAGTTACTCGTCTCCTTGGAAGATAAATATGCATACTTTCCAGTCTGTGAGCACAAAATAATGAGATTATAACAAAACAACACCACATAATGAAACATGCTGCATCTCTTGCACTTGCACACAATGAAATGAGCATTTACTATGTCTGCACTATGTAAAAACTAGGCATACCTTTGAACTGGATCTCCAGGTACTCTTGGAGAGCCTATTGTAGTGTACAACCAAACCTTTATGTCACCTATGAGTTAGACAAGGCCCCACTATAGCAGCCCTTAGTGTTTAAATCATTGACAAGCTCTGTTAGAGTGTTATGTCAAGAACAGCAAGTAATCAAAGCAAACAGTCCTAGTATGGCTGGCTGATGCAAACAAGCAATTGAACAGATGTGTGAGAAAATCTTACATATCAAGAAAAGAAGCAAAGAAGGAGGCTTGAAGACCATCACTTGACTGACCAGATTTAAGGGGCATTTAAACATCATGTGCAATGTATGAACTAACATAAACATTGCATATTTCCAGATTCTACAATGGAATGCACATGTATTAGGTTATGCCATGTATGATGATGCCTAAATGTACAGATAGCAGGCAGGAGTGATTCATCATTGGACGCACAATTGAATTGCAGGTTAAGGGCCAGTTCGATTCCGCCTTTTCAGGGCATATTGTCAAAATAAGCCATAAAAGATGTAAAGAAGTCATTTTTGAGTTATGGGCTTGGGGTTAACTAATTTCGCTTTGGAGGGGGGTGTTTCGGGTAGAACCTCACTAAAAATTGAAGGGAAGGGGAATAGTGAAATGACTCTGTTGTCTGCCTATATTACACTCAAAATGCAACTGCTGACGCCCGCGTCACACCTGACCCTCAAGTAAAAACAAACACGCAAGCATTCATTGCCCTGCCCGCTTGCATCTCCTCTCCCCTTTCCACTATACGATGAATTGCTATGAGCTGCTTCTGCTGCTGCTATATGATGCATTGCTATGAGATGCTCCTGCTGCTGCTATATGATGAATTGCTATGAGCTGTTGCTGCTGTATGATGAGTTGCTATGAGCTGCTGCTGCTATATGATGAATTGCTATGAGCTGCTGCTGCTATATGACGAGTTGCTACAGGCTGCTCCTGCTGCTGCTATATGTTGAGTTGCTACAAGCTGCTCCTGCTGCTGCTATATGATGAATTGCTATGAGCTGCTCCTCCTGCTGCTATATGATGAATTGCTATGAGCTGCTGCTAGTATATGATGAATTGCAGACTGCTGCTGCTGTATGATGAGTTGCTATGAGCTGCTGCTACTGCTATATGATGCTTTCAGGTGGTGCTGCTATACGATAATAACCAGCCACTTGGACCATCGAATTTCAATAAATAATTGTTCTTCATTTAAATGTGGGTCATGCGTTCTTCGTTTAAATTAGGCATGGGATCTCTATGGAAAACATTGACCAAAGTAGATTGTGCCAAGTAGATGGTATCTTTGTATTTGCATTTTGAGCAAATAGTGATGGTCTGTTTTCCTATCATATTAATTACTGCACTGGGTTCAATTTGTGATGTTTGCAAGTCAAATTAATTTCCACATGGGTAGCAAAATGAAAAAAATATAATGCAATCTAGACTTTCCACTGATCATACCAAAGATAAGCTGAAACGCAATGAAAATAACTGGTTGGCTTATTACATGGAGCTTATATTCGCAGGTGCTTATTTTCTTAGGATAACTCGTAATAACTGTCCCTAAGAAACTTGACTAATAGAACTGGCATACAAATAACATGTCACGATGATTGCAATGGAGGAGTGACGTACCATGGCACACTGTATAGGCTCACCGCTGCCTCTCCTTTTTTGCGATGTGCCATGAAATTGCCACATACATCTTGTACTTTTTCATTGTGTAACCCTATCTGCAAGTTGACACGGCTAATTTCAGACATCTCTACATGATACTACATTGCATATCCCTTGCGCATATTTAAATCACAAATTAACGATTGTGTGCGTACCATAAACTAGCCATGACTCTATATGCTGGACTAGCATGCACTCTAAGGGAGCCTAATGTAGTGCACTGGAATTCCTACATGCCACCTACGATTTTGTGTAACGTACTGCCCCTGTTCCTAAATATATATGTCTTTGTAGAAATTCCAGTATGGACCACATACAGATGTATATAGATGCATTTTCGAGTGTAGATTCACTCATTTTGCTCCGTATGTAGCCTATAGTGGAATCTCTAGAAAGACTTATATTTAGGAACAGAGCTACGAGGTAGTATCATGTATGACATCTACATATCTAATTTAGCAGCTAGTAGTAGAAATCATTGTCTACACAAAGGGATTACTGGTCGAAAATCCTAGCAAAGCACTCTGGCAGGCACAGAACAATACAAGAGAGAGAGAGATACGCGCTTACAAGATCATAGCAATGCCTCAGTCCAGGATCTTGGTTGGCCAAGCTGTTAGATCCAGAAGAAACATCGTCCTTGTAGTTTTTGCCAGCTGCATAATAGGTAACAGCGACCGGTTAGTATATTTGAAGTACATCGGGCAGGTGATGCTGGACGGGTTTAAAGGTGGCAAGTACCTAGGCCATGGCGGGTGCTTGGCATCTCTCCAGACTGTGGGAATCAGGTTAGAAACGTCGAGGGTGATGACACTGCACTGGCTGTCGGGGTCCGGTAAGGAGATCTAGAACCGTCGAGTAGGGTGTTTGTGGAGCGGCTCTGGTAGGGTGGACTACGGTGTGGGCGAAGGGGATCTATGGCCGTGGACAAGGGCGTAGGTGAAGCTGCTCCGGTGGTTGGGTTAAGGATGGTGTCGACGATGCGGATCTGCGACCATGGATGGGGCGTCAGAAGCTGCTCCGGTGGTTGGGTTAAGGGTGGTGTCGACGATGCGGATCTGTGGCCGTGGATGGGGCGTCAGAAGCTGCTCCGGTAGGTTGGATGAGGGTGCGAGGAAGCGGATCTGAGGCCGTGGACTTGTGAGTTGGCAAAGCGGCCCCGGTAGGGTTGAGAATGATATAGGTGAAGCTACTCCGGTAGGGTTGAGGAAGGTGTCGGCGAAGCGGCTCCGGTAGGGTTAAGGAAGGTGTCGGCGAAGAGGATCAGAGGCCATCGACGGGGGCGTCGGTGGGGCGGCTCCGGGGTGTGTGGACGAAGCGTCTCTGGTGGGGAGTACGAATGAGCCACTGCAGATGCGCGGCGGTTGACGAGAGTACAGGCGAAGCATATCCGGCGCCGTGGACAAGGCCGGCACTGAATGGGCTGTGGTATAGTGGTGGATGAGCAGTCTACTTGTTTCTAGGGGAGGTGGGAGGGGTAGATGCGGCCGCAGAAGTAGATCCGGCGAGGTGGACGCCGCTGGCAGTGAATGGGCTATGGTACGCCAGTGGATGAGCAATCTAGGGTTCCGGGAGGGGAGGGGAGAAAGGGCGATGAAGTATGGACGGCGTGATGTTAGATGCTCTGGTGCTGTGGAGTTAGTCGTTTTTGCGGGATGGGGAGAGGAAATGGGGTGCCGTGTAGTGGGGGAACCGGAAGTTACCAAAGCAGCCCCGACCTATCATGTAGATGAGGGCGGTATTGTAACTGTTGGTCTCCGTGCACCAAGGACAAAAGGGGGATTTCGCATGCTAAAGACTAAGGTGGCGGAAATTTTAGAAGGAGACAGGAGATTTGGCCGCCCGCGGGATCGTTCGTATCCAGTTTCAACTAATTTTGGACCGTGCTAGCGGGAAGGTCATGCTAGACTGTGTACACAGGGCACGCGTCAGCAGTTAATAACTGGTGTGAAGTCCACCCCAGAAAAAAGACAATAACTCGGGATGACGCGCCGATAACATGGACGTTCACACGGGTGCGGCCAATCGTACGGGTGTAGTGGCGCGTTCACAAAAAAGGGATCAAACGCTCAGCCTATGTATTTCTCGTGTAAATAGATAATTTAGTGCCATTGGTTATTTACTTTAAACATAATGCATTGACGTGTTAGTGTAGAGGCGCACAAAAAGGAATGGATATTGTAGTCAGCTACTTAAAAGTGTTACCTCATATGATTACATAGCCTCCATTTCATAAATTGCGTACCCGTTGAATTCATATATGAATATTACATATATTACTTCAAAATAGAAACTTAAATCATCCAGGAATAATGAATTTGAATGCAAGAGTAACAATGGTGCATGTTCATGATAGCTACATTGGTTGTTTGAAGAAACATCACTGTAACTTTGGCATGCACAACTAAAAAGTCTTATTTAAATAGAAAAAATGTGATGTGTGAGTGTCCAATCTTTATAGCGTTGAATCAATATTGTACCTTTGGCCATGATACGAAGTAGATATTGACTTATGTTCAAGCGATGCACGTCCACGATCGCTAGATAGTGATACGTGAATGAATTGTGCAATATCTCTCACACGCATACATATCTCATTTCCCTGTGGGCATCGGAATCACACACGTGCACTTCCTATATTTCTCTCCCTCCGTCAGGGTTAAATTCGTCTTTCTACCCCGTCCTACAAGTCTCTCACACAGAAACACACACGCTCTCTATGTCTAACATCCCCACCCCTTTAATTCCGCCCACCCACAGCCACTAATGTCTCTCACAGATATGCTATCTACCTATCCCTTAATATAGCTAGATATGTGTCACACATACTTCTTCTCCCTACTAGCAAGATGCCCATGCGTTGCACGGAACATCAAGATGCATTTGTATGAGAAGTTTATCTTGTGGGAGAAAAGGATGAACGAGGGAATGCCTTATTTGCAAATGCAGAGAGAGGTGTGGGTATCTTTTTACAAAATTGCCATAGTTTCCTTCCTGTACGTCGGACATAAACTGGATGGCCTATATTGCAGGATGGCAGGAACACCATCATCACCAACTCTGTTTTTTATAAGAGTAGAGATATGTGAGTGTCACTGCCCCCCTCCCCACACACCCACACTTCCCAACACCGAAGGAGTAGGGTGACACCTCGATCTTGATACTAATCTATCGACTGGCTTCTCTCTCAAACATACACACACACACACACTACCCGACACCGAAGGAGCTAGTAGGGTGGCACATCGATCTTGATAATAATCTATCTACTCCTCTTTCAAACACACACACACACACACTCGCTAGTTGTGCCTCTGTGCCTACCGCGCACACTCTCGATACGTCTTTCTCTCCCTCCCCCCCAACAATGACAGCAGAAGGGTGACAACTCGATCTGATCATAATCTATCAATTGGTTTCTCTCTCAAACATTGTGTCTCGGTGCCTCGCTCGATAGCCCCCTCAATATGTAGACTTCTCGCGTGCGCACAGCTGTAGTGACGATGACGCTGAACCCAGTGTGCCTTGTTTTTACCGGCCTCATGTGATAGTTTTCACCCTGTTTTCTGTTAATTAACAAGGCAACCTTTTCTTTGTTACTACCAGTGAATCTGAAATCATTCGGGGCAGACATAAAATATATCACTTCAACCCAATTATCGCAGCAACTATTTTAAACGAAATAAGCTAGCTGCCCGTGCGTTGCACGGAACATCAAGATGCATTTGTATGAGTAGTTTATCTTGTGAGAGAAAAGGTTGAACGAGGGAAGGCCTTATTTGCGAACGTGGAGAGACGTGTGGGTATATTTTTGCAAAATTGCCATAGTTTCTTTCCTATCTGTTAGATATAAATCCAACGGCCTATATTGCAGGATGGCACGCACACCATCATCACCAACTCTGTTTTCTACTCCCTCCGTCCGAAAATACTTGTCATCAAAATGGATAAAAAGAGATGTATCTAAAACTAAAATACGTCTAGATACATTTCCTTTTATCCATTTTGATGACAAGTATTTCCGTACGGAGGGAGTATTTGTCTTTTTAGAGATTTCAACAAGTGACTATGACCGGACCTTACCAACATACTCAAAAAAGTAGTCCATAATTTTGATGTTACCCTCTTTTCTTGGCGGTGCAGTGCCATCTGGATACCTCATAAATAAATAAAGTACTACATAATACTAATATATGATACATGGCGCAGGAGTACTAAGTATTATTAATACAGTTTTGCTAGAACTCATCTAGATGAGATATAATTTGGTCTCATTCATCTTTCATAGCCATTGGATGTGATGCTATATAAGATGCGTGTGTGCTGACGTGGGTTGTATTTGTTCTTGTGCAACGAACTGACCACTGCATGTCATGTTTGATAGTCTCAAGTCATTAAAAGCATACAAGCCCCACATCTCTTCTTGGTTGATTCCTCTATTTATGTCAAAAAATAAGAAACAACGTGAGAGTTAATGCACCACACCTATGTGTTTACTATTTGGTTTTCATAAGATGAATTAATACTCACCTAGACGGAGGGAGTATTCGATTTGACAGCGGGCGGCGCAGTTCCCGATACGGCTTTAATGCAGACGAGGGAGGGAGTAGCGGTTCCCGATATGTTGAACGGCCAATGCATCCTCCTGCAATTAATGCATGAGGGAAGTAATGGGAGGAGGTCCAGGAAAAGAGGCTGCACGATGTGAATGCAACGCAGTTTGCCCTCATATAAAGGCGCCCCTCCATTCCAATGCATCTACCACATCGTACGCACCTAAGCATTTGCCTAAGCACCTACACTAAGCGCAAAAGAGCTCACTCCAGACCCATGGCGACAATGCTCGTGAGCGGCCAGCGGATGCACCAGATGGTCCACGACACCGGCCTGCGGCATGGCGCCGAGGATCGTCTCCAGACGGTGTTGGAGACTGGCTGGTGGATGGCCGCCTTCGACGCCAACTACGACTCTCAGTTGGACCAGATGATCGTTGCCACCGGCAACAAGTTCACCGTCCTCAAGAAGCTCGCGGACGACGTCGCCGTACTCCTCCAGCCCGTGCGCCCGGGCTCCTCATTGCGTGCCACCCTAATCGGCCTCCATGGCCGGAACCTCTTTCAAGCACTGGTGGCCCTGTGACTGCCTGCCGACGCCACGAAGAATGTCCACCTGGAGGTCGCGCTCGCCGTGAGGCGCCTCGCCCTGCAAGAATTCGTCGACCTACACATCCACATGTACGAGGAAATCATGTACATAGGTATCTACAAGGCCAGTGAGGACACTACGATGTTGGCCTTCCTCAACCGGCTGGAAGCCTTGGATGCCTTTGCTGAGAAGCACCTCGACCTCGCCACAAAAGTCGCCGCTCCTTAGCCGCCGGTCGGTGGCCCGGCGCACTAAGTTGAGGAGGAGGAGGTCGTACGTTCGTGGATCCATCTTTCTTCTTGCCTTCTGTAACCACCACTGCGATTGCATCATCGTGGCCTTAATTCTGTGTTGTTGCATTCTCGTTCCAGTCAATACCGACATGTGTGATCCCTTTGCTTAATTATATGCATCATTGTAACTAGTACTCCATCCGTCAATTTATAAGTTGTGCTTACCTTTTCCATCAACTTCGTGCAACGCGCGGGCATCTTGCTAGAAACACTAGAATATGTTATATAATCCGTATGTGATAGTCCATTTGAAATCTCAAAAAACACAAATATTTAGGTACGGAGGGAGTAATATATTAGGAGTATATCAAAACAATAGTGATTTCTTTCAAATTTGTGAACAAATACTACTATTCTACTACTTTGGATCCGTCGCAACGCATGAGCACATTGCTGGTAAAAGGAAAAGACCTGCTGTGTTCGCGTCGCACCCCCACACGCCCGGGAATCGGGAGTAGAACACGGCCCGTCCGGCACGACACATGGATTAGGGATGGCGTGTTGCCTAGCATTTTTACTTTCATGTGGGACCACCATTGAGCAAACCGACACCCCGCCCGCCGCCGGGTTGGAAAAAAGAAACGAGGGGAAGATCTAGCTGTAGCACGGAAGCCAAGAAATTTGGTGTCAGACGGGGCTCGTTGATAGAGTAGGAGCATTCCATACTAGTACTACTCCTACTAGTACCAAGTTTGTACTCCTAATACTATATTACTAGTACTACCACTATACAACTAGTAGGTACGTGCACGACACAGCATCGTAGGAACAAAAAACGGGAAGATCTTGTTTTGGGCGATTTATCTATTTTTCAATCAACGTGGTATGAATAATATGATGTGGGGGGCACCCATGAAGCTTATGTGGCTTGGTTGCATGGCTACGAAAGGTTAGAGAAAAATAAATAGATAATGTGTTTAGAGTGCACTCCACTAAATAGATATATATATACTCTGGATCCATTCCAACGGACCGACACATCTATATCTATACCCCCTATATAGTGTGTGAAAAACTTTGAAAGTTGGTCGTTGGATGAAGCCAATCTGACGGTACAAAGATGGCAAATCCGAGCACTACTGGCCATTGGATATCATCCACCAGATTCTGCCACATGTATAATATAGAAGACTCCATGGTTGAACTTAATTCATGACTAAGGGCCTCTTTGATTCATAGGATTGCAGAAACACAACAATAGGAAAAAAGTAGGATTGGAATGGCATGTTCATTGGATCCCTATAGGATTTGAGTTTGTTTGATTGTGTCACATGAAAAACAAAGAATTTCTTTCAAGAGGTTGGAGTGCATGTTAGAATTCCTGTGAAATGTAGTACAAATGAATCCTTAGGAAAATATTCTACATGATTCAATCCTACGAATCAAACGACCAACCTAGGAAAAATTCCTAAGGATTCTAATCCTTCAAAGATCCTATGAAAATCCTTTGAATCAAACATACCCTAACTTTGCCACAACTAAGCTTAGGCAAAGTTATTAGTTCTTCAAAATGAGAGAAACAAGTTGGCAAGCCTAAGGGAATCTTGCCAGATTTTTTGTGTGTATGTCATGTGGGGCCTTAGTGTGGCTTGCCTAAGGTGTGGCTTGAATCAAACACTCGCCTAAGTTAATCAAGCTTGCCTAACCTTACATTCCACCAGATTTTGCCACATGTTAGAATCCGGAAAGCTCCACATGTAGAAGCATAATGCACAAACCACCAGAATCTCATGCGTGCAATGCACATGTACCTTACTAGTACTAGTTGGTAGTAGTAAGAAAAAAATTCCAGTTTTGGCACGAGCTCGTACTGCGGGAGCACCACAAGGCCTGCCGCAGGAGTTACATTTCCCTCTCGGGGCCCACGGGACCGAACTTCAGTGGCTTAGTGGTAGAAACAAGAAACGTGATGGTCGCCGTGGTTCAACTTCCATGGACAAGCTGTCATGTCTGCTGACACATGTATATCAAAACTAGAGTGTTTATATTTCAAGCACGTGAACAAGTATTATTCTACTACTTTGGATCCATTGCAACACACGGGCCAGAAGAAACATCGTTCCATGGAATGCACGATGTCCATCTCTATCTCTAGAGGCCTTCCCTCGTTCATCCTTTTCTCTCACAAGATAAACTACTCATACAAATGCATCTTGATGTTCCGTGGAACGCACGAGGATGTTTCCTTGGGGGTCTCTCCAGCGCGGCTTGGCCGTAGTTGCAAGTTGACGCACCTTGAGATGCCGACGTTGAGGGGCACTCAGATTTCCTCCGATGAGCAGGTAAGATGAGTTTGATCACGTAGTAAATGCATTCTAAAGACTACTTTCGTGTCCATTTCCTAATTCTCCCCGTCGGTGTCAAAACCGGCGGATCTCGGGTAGGGGGTCCCGAACTGTGCGTCTAGGCCGAATGGTAACAGGAGGCAGGGGACACAATGTTTTACCCAGGTTCGGGCCCTCTTGATGGAGGTAAAACCCTACGTCCTGCTTGATTGATATTGATGATATGGGTAGTACAAGAGTAGATCTACCACGAGATCAAGGAGGCTAAACCCTAGAAGCTAGCCTATGGTATGATTGTTGTTCCTACGGACTAAAACCCTCCAGTTTATATAGACAACGGAGAGGGCTAGGGTTACACAGAGTCGGTTACAATGGTAGGATATCTACATATCCGTACCGCCAAGCTTGCCTACCACGCCAAGGAAAGTCCCTTCCGGACACGGGACGGAAGTCTTCAATCTTGTATCTTCATAGTCCAGGAGTCCGGCCGAAGGTATAGTCCGGCTATTCGGACACCCCCTAATCCAGGACTCCCTCAGTAGCCCCCGAACCAGGCTTCAATGACGACGAGTCCGGCGCGCAAATTGTCTTCGGCATTGCAAGGCGGGTTCTCCTCCAAATTCAGTGTACCTGTTGAATAATGTCCGGTTTCTTGTAAATGTAGCGCTCCTTGGCTTCTACGCCCAATAATGGCCGTCTTCCATGTGTCAAATGAATACGAAAAGTCAGGGTGTTTTTATATTTACACCCCTAGCCGCATGAATGAGCCACCTATTTAAGGGGACGAGGATTTAGATCCAAACCACACCTTCTCATCTCCGCGAGTATTCATCAGAGCGTATCCGACAGAGGTCCATTCTATCATGGCCGGCCACCGTAGCTCCTCCTCTCGAGCCCTCAGCCTGGAGATTGGGAGAGATGCTCCATCCCGCACAGCGAGCTAGTGACGCTCCAGACCAAGGGATTTCTCCCCCGGCCTATATGGTCCCGGTTCAAGCCGGACTTGCCACCTATAATGGCGGAGAGCAAGCGGAGAGCCCCCAATCCCTCCAAAGGAGAGCGGGTATGCCTTGTCCCTTACTTAATAAGAGGGCTCGGATTTCCAATTCATCCGTTTCCCCGGGGGCTCCTGGAGTTCTATGGCCTCCAGCTGCACAACCTTACGCCTGCCTCCATATTGCATATCGCGGGCTTCGTAGCCCTTTGCGAGCTGTTTTTGGGCTGCGAGGCTCATTTCGCGTTGTGGAAAAGGCTATTCTGCCTTGTGCCCCGTTCTCAGAAGGGGTCAATATATCAAGTGGGCGGAGCCGAAGTGTGGCGCATCGCCGGGGCCGGATATCTATCCGGAACCCCAAAGAAGGCGTCCGAGGACTGGCCTTCAGAATGGTTTTATATAGAGGACGTCCCGCTGCCGGATCCTGTCCGGATCGGCCTCCCTGAGTTCGACAGTGCTCCTAAGAAGCGCCTAAGATGGCGTCCACGGAGCCCTCAGAGGGAAAGTGACAAGGACGTTCTTTACCTGATGGGCCGGATAAGATTGTTAGCTCATTCCGGACTGAGCATGATCGGGGTCATGGTCGCATGCATCATGCGAGGGGTGCAGCCGCTTCAGTATAGAGGCCACCCCATGTGGGACTTCAACAGGGAGGACGACGCCACCTGCCACGGCTGTAAGGGGCCGGATTCGGGTGCCGCTCTAATAAAGACCTTGTCCGCTTTGTACAAGGGAGAAGAGGAGGAATTTCTCCGCGTCAACCCACAGGGTGGATTTTCTATGTACAATCCCCCAAGTTGGGTAAGTGGACACTTTTACTTGCCCATCCGTTATATATTCCCATCGTTAAATATTCAGTCTAACGACTTCAACGCAGGAACTGCGCCAAGCTGTTAAGGAAATAAACAGCCCTCCTCCACAACCCGAGGATCCGGGACGGTCCCTCGACCCGGCCTCTCAAGAGGATCCGGACTTATCTGTGGAGCTGATTGATGGGGTGTTTCATCAATTGAGCAAGGACAACGCCTTGGTGGCCATTACGGCCGATTACCCAGGGCTACTCCCAGCCTCACAGGTAACTGAGACCGAAGTCCCAGCACTTTGAAAAGGGATCTATCCTCGCGTGTTTTCCATTGCCGTATGACAACCGTGTTTTGCAGGGGAGGTCCTTGAGATGGGAGGCCGAGCCTGCGGCGACTAGCCAACGAGGGGCGGCAAGGCCCCATGGGCTGAAAAGAAGTGCAGTCTGGATTGAGACGCCGGCGCAAAGGTATAACGCGCCATCTTATTCCCAGGTGTTATTCCTTCAAGGCATATTAACGCTCGTGCTTTCTTCAGGATGAAGAGACCTCGCCGGACTATATCCGGACAGGTTGCCAATCGCGCCTCCACCAGCCAGGCTCCAAAGCCTAGTCCAAAAGCGGAGGCAAACACAAGGAGCGCACCGGACGCTCCTCCGACAGAGGATGCGGACAGGCTGTCCGCCACCAATTCCGAGGTGGAGAGTGCCATGAACCACAGGCGTTGCCGGACTGTTCTTCGCGATGCTTGTTTCTCCCAAGAGGCATTGGATGCCTTCAATTTGGTAGATGCGTACCTCCGTGCCGCTCAAAATGGTCTAGCCAGAGCCACAGAGCAATATGTAAAAGACATACGGGTAAGAAAATTTTGGTAATTATATATATACCAGTAGCCCCCGAGACTTGAAACAGTTAGAATAACTGATTTAAGGATCATTTGTTATGCAGGTTCTTACAGAAAAGAATACCCTACTGTCCCAGGAGCTGGAAGAGTCCAAAGCCCAACTTGAGGCCGCACTAGCCGCGACAGGGGAGCCCAAGGAGACCCCCTCTGGTAATATACACTTCAAAAGATAAGTATTTTGCGAAGTGCGGCGTGGGTGCAAATCTGGCAAATGAAATTGCAGATGGCGCCGGATTAAATCCGGAAAAGCAACAACTCCTACGCCAGCTAAAGGCTGGTGAGAGTGTGCTAACAAAGGTGAGGCGGGAGAAGAACGATCTCCAAGATGCCAACACCAAGCTGGGCGTTGAACTGAAGGATGTTCGTGCCCAGCTATTGGACTCCGTTAAGGAGAATCAGCGGCTTCGACGCAGCATATTTAGTAAGTGCTTAAACGAACTTTTTGAAAAAAGAGTTCGGCGAGGAAGTCGACTAACAGAGTAATGTCTGTAGGTATGCTAACAGGTCGTCCTATAGAGGAAATGCCCGGTTCTACGGGTGACCTTTTTCCCGAGCTCTCACAACTGCACGAGCGAGTTCGGCAGGTGATGCAAGGCGTCTCCCAGGCCTTGTGGCCATCCGTCTCCATGCCCGAAGGCCTTGGAGAGCTTGTAGAGAAGCTTAAGGGAGCGCGACGGTGCTTCCGATTGTGGGAGATGTCGGCCTACCATCAAGGCGCCAGGGAGGCCTGGGCCATGGTGAAGACGCGGTACACGAAGGCTGACCCAAACCACATGGCCGAGGTCGGACCCATGGGGCCCGATGGGAAGGAGATCCCTGTGAGCTTAGTATACGGCCAAGTAGAATTGGCCGCAAAGTATTCCCAACAGGACTATAAGCTAGACAGCCTGTTAGATGGTATTGAAGAGGAATACAATCAGTCAGATTGACTATGTAATTTTAATTGACATGTGTAATGCCTTCTAGCCGGATTGTAGATCGTTTGTCATGGCCGACCTTTTCGCTTCAACCTCGGGACTTGACGGTCCGGAGTGTGTCCGAATACCCTCGCGGTTATATAAGAACCGGGGTATGCATGGAGACCAGGCGTAGGGGTCATTAGTGCTTGAACAGACAAGTGCCCAACTAGTTATGTTATATTACATGGTTAGTAAGAAACATCTTCCAGGGAGAATAGTTCCGTTAGGGGTTCCTTTCCCTGGGAGGCATGCCCTAAAGTGCATGTCCATTCTGCGAAAAGAGACGCAGGAAAAACATCTGGGGGCGTATATATAAATAAGTGAAAAAGATCATCTTTAGTTCACCGACCGAATATTCCCTTAAGAACGCTAGCTTTCGGCTTCACCCAGTCTGAGGTACACATCCGGCTGACCCGGAAGTAACAATCACAGAGGTGCTCCCTTTACCACCTAGCCAAACAACCGGGAACGTAGGGGTAAGCACAGGAGCCAGGCAACCCAGCTTGGCCAAAACTTAAGTCATATCGATGCATATAATGGTGAATAAAAGGTACATGCGGAAGTGTGACACATGTGTTGGGCATGAAGCCCGTATAAATAAGCCTCTGTTTAAAGAAGCCCCCAGGTTTAATGAGCGCGGATAGTGCGTCACTTTATGAGCCTTTAAAGGCTATAAGGGAGAGAGGGGAGAAGGAGAGAAATGTAAGACAAAAAGTATAAAAAAAATGGACAGAGGAAGGAGACGAACACAGAGTCCGGCACTAGGCATAGAATCTTCGGAGACGGGCTGCGTTCCATGGGTTCGGCTCGAGTCGGTTATTCGATGTGCATCTCGCGGGCGGTACGCTCCACCAGTCAGGACTTGGTCAATTATGAAGGGACCTTCCCACTTGGGCTTGAGTTTGTCCTTTTTCTTGTCCGGCAGGCGTAGAACTAATTCTCCAATGTTGTAATTTTTGGCCCGTACTTCTTTGCTTTGGTATCTTCGAGCCTGCTGTTGATAGAATGCAGAACGGGCTTTTGCCACGTCACGCTCTTCCTCCAAGGCGTCCAAACTGTCCTGCCGATCGAGCTCGGCTTCTCTTTCTTCGTACATGCGCACTCGAGGTGAGTCATGAATTATGTCGCAGGGCAAAACTGCCTCTGCGCCGTACACCATGAAGAATGGTGTGTATCCGGTGGTGCGATTCGGCATGGTCCGCAGCCCCCAGAGTACGGAGTCAAGCTCCTCTACCCAGTGCGTATTAGATTCCTTAAGGGACCGCACTAATCTGGGTTTGATGCCGCTCATGATAAGACCATTTGCACGTTCGACCTGGCCATTAGTTTGTGGGTGATAGACGGAAGCATAATCGAGCTTGATGCCCATGTTTTTGCACCAGAGTTTTACCTTGTCGGCCGTAAAGTTCATGCCGTTATCAGTGATGATGCTGTGGGGACACCGTAACGGTGTACAACCCCGGATATAAAGTCTATCACCGGTCCGGATTCGGCCGTCTTAACAGGCTTGGCTTCTATCCATTTGGTGAACTTATCCACCATGACTAGTAAGTATTTTTTCTTGTGGGTTCCGCCTTTAAGGGGTCCAACCATGTCAAGCCCCCATACCATGAAGGGCCAAGTGATGGGGATAGTTTGGAGGGCGGTGGGTGGCATATGGCTTTGGTTTGCAAAAAGCTGGCAACCGACGGATCGTTGGACTAAGTCCTGGGTGTCTGCCCGGGCCGTCGGCCAATAAAAGCCTGTACGGAAGGCCTTGCTTACAAGGGACCGAGCTGCAGCGTGATGACCGCCGAGTCTGGCATGAATTTCAGCCAGGAGGTTCCGCCCTTCCTCTTCGGAGATGCACCTTTGAAGGACTCCGGTAGTGCTTTTCTTATAAAGCTCTCCCTCATGGACTTTATAGGCTTTAGATCGCGGCACTATGCAGCGTGCCTCATTTTGGTCCTCGGGGAGTTCCTGCCTAGTAAGGTAGGCGAGGAATGGTTCTGTCCACGGGGCGATGACGACCATTATTACGTGGGCTGAAGGTGTTATTTCATTGGCAGAGCCTCCAATTATGTCAGAGTGTTCGGTGTCGGGCAGTGCGGTTGGGTCCGGGCTGTTATTGTCGGGTTCCCCTTCCCATACTACGGATGGCTTGAATAGCCTTTCCAAGAAGATGTTGGGGGGGGGGGGTACATCGCGTTTTGCACCGATGCGTGCTAGGACATCTGCCGCCTGATTATTTTCCCGGGCTATATGGTGAAATTCGAGCCCTTCGAACCGAGCTGACATTTTTAGGACGGTGTTGCGATAAGCTGCCATTTTTGGATCCTTGGCATCAAAGTCTCCATTTATTTGGGATATTGCAAGGTTCGGGTCCCCGCGCACCTCTAGGCGTTGAATGCCCATGGATACTGCCATCCGGAGACCATGTAAAAGGGCCTCATATTCGGCTGCATTGTTGGAGTCTGTGTACATTATCTGGAGTACGTATTGAACTGTGTCTCCTGTGGGGGACGTCAAAACGACGCCAGCCCCTAGACCGGCCAACATTTTGGAGCCGTCGAAGTGCATGACCCAGTTTGAATATGTGCCGTACTCTTTAGGGAGTTCGGCCTCCGTCCATTCTGCGACGAAGCCGGCCAAAACTTGCGACTTGATAGCTCGTCGTGGCTTGTAAGTTATGTCAAATGGGAGGAGCTCGATGGCCCATTTTGCAATCCGGCCCGTCGCGTCGCGGTTGTTTATAATATCGTTAAGTGGCACTTCCGAGGCTACTGTTATTGAACACTCTTGAATGTAGTGTCGCTGCTTCCGGGATGCCATAAATACCGCGTACGCAATCTTTTGATAATGCGGGTACCGTGACTTGCATGGAGTAAGGACAGTGGACACATAGTAGACCGGCTTTTGAAGGGGGAATTTGTGTCCGTCCGTTTCTTGTTCGACGACGAGCACTGCGCTTACGACCTGATGGGTTGCTGCAATGTATAATAGCATTGGTTCACCAATGTTTGGCGCGGCCAGGACTGGGTTTGTTGCCAATATGGCTTTTATTTCGTCGAGTCCGGCCGTGGCTGCATCCGTCCACTCAAAGTGTTCGGTGCGCCGAAGGAGGCGGTAAAGGGGTAGGGCCTTTTCTCCCAAGCGGGAGATAAAGCGGCTTAGAGCCGCCACGCATCCGGTTAATTTTTGTATTTGTTTGAGGTCCTTCGGGATATCCAATTGTGACAGAGCTCGGATCTTGGCTGGATTTGCTTCAATTCCTCTACCGGATACAATGAAGCCCAAGAGCTTTCCGGCTGGAATGCCGAAAATGCATTTTTCCGGGTTGAGCTTGATGTCGTATGTTCGGAGGTTATCGAATGTTAGCCTCAAGTCGTCTACTAGAGATTCGACATGTCTTGTTTTAACGACCACATCATCTACGTATGCCTCCACTGTTTTGCCGATCTGGTTGGCCAGACATGTTTGAATCATGCGCTGATATGTTGCGCCGGCGTTTTTGAGCCCGAAGGGCATTGTGTTGAAGCAGAATGGGCCGTATGGTGTGATGAATGCCGTTGCGGCTTGGTCTGACTCTGCCATCTTTATTTGATGGTAGCCGGAGTATGCGTCGAGGAAACACAACGAATCGTGTCCTGCGGTAGCGTCGATAATTTGATTGATGTGGGGGAGAGGGAAGGGATCCTTTGGGCAAGCCTTGTTAAGGTCTTTAAAATCAACACACATGCGCCAGGATTTGTCCTTCTTTGGTACCATCACCAGATTTGCTAGGAAGTCTGAGTGTTTTATATCTTTGATGAATCCGGCCTCAAATAGCTTGGCTAGTTCCTCTCCCATGGCCTGTCTCATAGGTTCGGAAAAACGCCGAAGAGCCTGTTTGACTGGATTGAATCCTTTTAGGATATTTAAGCTGTGTTCGGCCAGCCTGCGTCGGATTCCTGGCATGTCTGAAGGGTGCCAGGCGAAAATGTCCCAGTTCTCTCGTAGGAACTCTCGCAGTGAGGCGTCTACATCAGGGTTTAACTATGCCCCGATGGAAGCTGTTTTATTGGGGTCCGTTGGATGGACCTGGAATTTGACTATTTCGTCCGCCAGTTTAAAGGAGGTGCACTTGGATCTTTTGTCGAGTATCACATCATCCCTATTCACCGTGGAGCGCAGCGCAATTAGTTCCTCAGCCGGTAGGGCTTCGGATAGCGCCTCGAGGGCCAGTGCGGCTGTCTTGTTTTCGGCGTGGAGTGCTATGTCTGGATCACTAGCGAGAGTGATGATTCCGTTAGGCCCGTGCATCTTGAGCTTCATGTACCCGTAATGGGGTATTGCTCGGAAGATTGTAAATGCTTCCCGCCCTAGCAGAGCATGATATCCGCTACTGAACGGGGCCACTTGGAACGTGACCTCTTCGGACCTGTAATTATCCGGCGTGCCGAACACCACATCTAGTGTGATTTTTCCTGTACAGCGCGCTTCCTGACTGGGGATTATTCCACTAAAGGTTGTGCTGCTTCGCTCAATGCGGTTCCAGTCTATTTCCATTTTTTGAAGGGTTTCCTCATAAATGAGGTTCAATCCGCTGCCGCCATCCATGAGTACCTTGGTAAGACGAAAGCCGTCCACTATTGGACTGAGGACCAATGCGGCTGGTGCTCGGGCTGTTCGGAATTTAGGTTCATCACTGGCGTTAAAAGTAATAGCCGTGTCACTCCATGGGTTTATTGTTGCTACTTGGTAGACTTCGGCAAGGCTGCAGAGTGTTCTTTTTTGCATATTATTTGATGCGAAAGTCTCGAAGACTGTTAATACCATACTGGTGTCTCTGGGGTGGCTTTCTGTGGCTTCTGGAATTAGAAGATCTTTGCCAATTTTTGCCACCTGCCGGAGTATCCAACATGCTCTAAGGCTGTGAGTTGGTGTGGCGCCCTCTGCACTGTGAATTTTACAGGGTCCATTAAGCCAACCTTCCAGTACGGTTCCGTGCCCTGTAGAGGGCTTTTGCTTTTTGGTATCAAACCCGGGTGTCTGCGATGATGCACCCTTTTATTTCGGACTGGGTTTGTATTCAGGGCCGGATTGTCCCAAAATATTATTTCGGTTTTCCAGGCGCTTTCCATCGCATAGTACTTTCGTACTATGGACGCCAAGTCAGCGAAGCGTGTAATATCACGGCAACTTATGGCGTTGAGGATTCCCTTGTCCGTGCAATTATTGCAGAAGAATGAAATTGCATCTTCCTCGCGGCAGTCCTTTATCCTGTTCATAACCAGGAGGAATCTGGACCAGTAATGATGTACTGTTTCTTCGGGCTCTTGCCTAATTTGGGACAGATCGCTTATGTACGGGTGGGTGGAATCAAATCCGAAACCTCACCCAATCTAAGACACAGGGGCCAAGGAGTTTCCGAACTCGGAAGTTTGGATTCTTGGATGCTGTCCAATGAATCTAGCCCGTCGCCTGACTTTAAGTTCAGGTCTTGAGTGATGTCCTCCCCTCCGTGGGTATCCGGCTTGGAGGGATCGGGAATCTGGACATAGCTAGTCCTTAAGATAGATGAAGGGTCGCCGCACTGTCCCTCTACCACGGCAACGTGATGGGTGACCTGGGGAGAGTTAATCTCTCTTAGATCGGGTTTAGGCCCAATCTGGTCGTAATCCTTAGCGACTCCCAGGGCGGCGATGCGATCCAAGAGCTCGTTTAGGGAAGAGAGCTCCATTGGATCTAGCTGCTCGGCGAATTCCGAGCTGACGTGAAGATTGCTTTCGATGACCTGAGAGGTCATCGTCGGCGCAGTAGCCGAACAGGCGGTCATAAGGAAACCACCTAGCCAGAGAGTTTGGCCGACAGCCAAAGCTCCCTTAGCAACGGTGCCGTCTTTAAAGACGGGATGAGGCATCCTTCCTGATGGCGACGGCACAGAGGAACTCTCAATGAAAGCACCAATGTCGGTGTCAAAACCGGCGGATCTCGGGTAGGGGGTCCCGAACTGTGCGTCTAGGCCGGATGGTAACAGGAGGCAGGGGACACAATGTTTTACCCAGGTTCGGGCCCTCTTGATGGAGGTAAAACCCTACGTCGTGCTTGATTGATATTGATGATATGGGTAGTACAAGAGTATATCTACCACGAGATCAAGGAGGCTAAACCCTAGAAGCTAGCCTATTGTATGATTGTTGTTCCTACGGACTAAATACCTCCGGTTTATATAGACACCGGAGAGGGCTAGGGTTACACAGAGTCGGTTACAATGGTAGGAGATCTACATATCCGTACCGCCAAGCTTGCCTTCCACGCCAAGGAAAGTCCCTTCCGGACACGGGACTAAAGTCTTCAATATTGTATCTTCATAGTCCAGGAGTCCGGCCGAAGGTATAGTCCGGCTATCTGGACACCCCCTAATCCAGGACTCCCTCACTCCCCCTGCCCACTGTTTCACAGGTTAGGCTCGGTGCGAGTGGAGATTGGCTTGCATATGTATGGGAGGGTACCAACATCAATTTGCACAACATTCACAATGGTGAAACCGTTCCCGTAGAACCTTTGTCCAACATTGGGATCAGCCATGCAACGGGCCACCGCATGAATTGGTACGATGGAACCACGGTGAGATTGAATAAGATAGCACGAACCTTGCACATGGCGGTCAAAGGCAGACCATGCTGTCTGCGGCCGATTTGTTGCCGTACGAATAGGAAGACGCTGTGCTCCTTTCTAACCGCATCTGCATGGTGACAAACCAGGGGACTTATTTTGTATGGGACACATCCTATGATATACTCCCTCTCTCCCAGTTTATTTGTTTTGAATCTTTTTGTTTTATAAGTTTCAAATTCAAATTTAGAGCTCCCCATCACATGTTGAGATTACAATGTCCATTAAATCGTTGCGTGCATCTATAGTAAAGAAACAAATCTCGAGTTTGGCACGAGTTCGTGTTGCGGGAGCACCACAAGCCCTGGCGCAGGAGTTACATTTCCCTCTTAGGGTCGTCGGAACTGAGCTTCAGCGCCTTACTACACCTACCTTTGAGTCAATAACATGTGGACCCGATAGGTGACTGGTCCACATGTAATGCTCCCGTAGGCAGAGGGGCAGTGGGGCCAAGAGGGGTGAGCCACAGGTCGGGGGACGTGTGGTTTCATGGGTTCGAGCGACGTCGTGGGAATCGCGGGTGGCTGTGGTAGAAACTTGATGCTCGCCGCATTTTAGGTGGCCCACATGTCATGCACACAAAGGCAGAGGGGCGGTGTGGCCGAGAGGGGTGAGGCGCATGTCGGGGGGTGTGGTGCCGTGGGTTGGAGAGGCGTCGTGGGAATCGCGAGATGAAACGTGATGGTCACCGTAGTTGAACTTCCATGGACAAGCTGTCATGTCTACAGACACATGCACTGCATACCGATCACTAGAAGGAGTAGCAGAGAAAGCTATATATGCGGATAAATAGTTCCTTATAGTCAAGCGGACCCACGCTACTACTCTGTTCCAAAGACATGCACCATCGAAATGGTCCATCTATATCAATATACACCGAGAGGGAATAATTTTTTTACAAGAGAGGAAATAGTTCATCCATCCATAATGCCCTCCTGCTGGTGCAGCCTTTTCTTCTTCTTCTTCTTCTTCTTCTTCTTCTTCTTCTTCTTCTTCTTGTTCTCATTCTCTGTGGGAGACGGCTTCGCAACAAGCTCTTTGGACCTTGTAGCTATCTCCAAACTCACACGGGCATCGAGGGAAGCATATTTTATCCGCTCGTACGTCAAGGGATAATTCTCCCATCCAGACGACCTTAATGCCACTGTCTAATCACCCTTCTGAAGATTTGTACCGAGCACAAAATTTGCTACGTCGAATAGGGATGGTGTCTATTTATCACAAACTTCTACAGGAATTTTGATTCTGGTTTGTAGGTCAGCGATGCTATTCAAATCAAGCTTGTACGGCTCCAGCTTCTGTTTATCCCCTTTGATGGCTGCCCCACCAAAGTATACGTCCTCCCGAGACAAGAAATCGTGAAGCTCACCTGGTATGGAGGGCGAGTGCATGATGTGGTACACCAAAACATCATCTTCGAAGCACAGCTGAAGGACGGCGGCGCACTGGATCTTCCCAGGGGCACGCTCCGTGTACTCTGCGTCGAGACCGATGACCCTCCTCTCTACCTTTTCGAGGGAGTTGGATACATTGTTGATCCACTGTCGAACAACCCTTGGGTGGACGGTGACGGTGGCAACTATGTGCATCGAGCCTTCCACGAGGACATGTTGGACGCTAAAAACCTGCATCTCGATCTCTATCGCCATTTGGAACCGCTGGAACGGAGGGCTATGGTTTGGAGAATTAGGATTAGATGGCTAGTCTAACTGAAGTAGTAGATTATTATTTAAAGAGGTTAAAACAATGTGAACGCAGTGGAGTTTGGATGCAAATGAAGACGAAGGGGAGGTGAAGAAGCCGAGGAGAATCGGTTCCCGATGGAGAAGTAAATGGGAGAAGTGGCATGCAGGTAGTTGATTAGACGGCTAGGTAGACTAAACGAAAAGGCTATGTGGGTAGACTGATGAGTCGTACCTGTTCGTGTACGTGCCCATCCTGGGACCTATGCAAACAGATAAAAAATGTGTCATAGTTTTTTTGAGCGCGTGAGTGGGAGACACAACATTCTCTGGTTAAGAAATACTCCCTGCGTTTAGGTGAGTATAAGCCACCTTATGAAACTCAGGTTTTCCCAAAACCTTTAGGCGTGGAGCATTAACTTCCTGCTCGATCCCTCCCAGCCTCGTTAGCCAGCGTTCTCTTCCTCTGCTGCCGCGTTCTACCTTTCCATTTTCCTCTTCTCAAGTGTGGAACGATCTGCATGCCGTCCTTGATGCACCAGAACGACCACTGCATGCATCGCGGCAGAGCGTTGATCGGGCATGCACGAGAATTTGGTTCTGCTCGCAATATGGATGATACTGGAGTACTCATGTACCTACTGGTAGTAGCAGTAGTAGTAGTAGTAGCAGTAGTACAACTGTGGTACACTTGATGGTCAAAATACTATTTAGCCGGTCCTCACAGTGAAGTGACAACACCCTGCGCCTAACACTAGTCCGGGCGGCGTGTTCGGGTTACCAAAGTCAGCCTCACCCTGTGCACAGTGCAGTCTGTCACCGCCGTTGTAAAGCACATTGGCGCCTCGCCTCGTCTCCCTCTCCGCTCCCATAGCACCACTCCATCTCCATCTCCTTCTCCGTCTCCATCTCACTGTGCCCCCGTGTACCGTCGCCTCACTCGCCTCCCCCAGTACCACTATTCCCTCGCTAGCCGCTCCAGCATCGACATCCTTCTCCCCCGTAAATCAAGCCCCCTTCCAAACTCCACCATGGCCGAACGCGAACTGCGCAGCATCCATATGAGCTGCAATTGGAGCAATCTCCCCAGTGACATCCTCGACCTCTGTTGTTCGTGTATGGATATGTTGAGCGCCCTGCGGCTGGCTGCATGCTCGAGGGACATGCACATGGCCATCGTCGAAGCGAGGCCTAAGATATTCAAGACACCCTACTTGCTACTATCTGGTCTTGCGAGATTGGCTCACCATGATACGGAGGCATGCATGATGCCCCTCAACTTCAATCCGATCTCCATTAGCCGAAACTTCTTTGCAGGTATGTAGTGGGTCGCCGTACATCATTTCCCTCGACATCGACCCGATCACCATCGCCTGAAACTTCTTAGCAGGTATGTACTGGGTCGGCATGAACTCCCACTGGATGGCTGCCTTCAGAGAAGACGGTAAAATTGGTGCTCGTGAACTTCCAGACCTCCCATGAGATTATCCTTCCTCCGTTGGATTATATAGAGTATTACCATCGCGGTCCAAGTCATCTAGATTACTACGTCAGTTGGACGTACCTTGTTTTGCAAAAGATTGTAATCTGCCAAGTGCCCACACGACATGCGAATTACGCAGACTTCAAGCTAATTGCCTTGTTCGACCGCGGACTCGCCTATCTTTACGCCGGTGCCTTCTTTAGCTGGAGACAACTCGGCTCGTAGTGGATCATCGTCAAAGCTGATACACACTTCTGTGATGCTATTGAACACAATGGCATCATCTACGCGATCGACAAAGCAGATGGCACCACGTATTGCTGGGACGACGCGTGTAAGTTGTTTCCTCTCATGTTAATGATGACGCCATGACACTGTTTGAACTTTTTGTGATGATTAGCATATCTCTGTTTGAGCGGAATTTGAGTAGAACTATGGCAATGTATTAGAGACGCCATAAATCAGCTATATTTGGAATGAGTTAATTCATGCGATTGTGACCATGTCATTACAGCCAATTTGTACCCTGAATAATCAAACAGTTAGGAATATATGGATATTATCCTTATTTTACAGTAATCTATATACTACTACTAAATATGAGTGTGTAACAATGGCCATGTTAGTTTCCTCATTTTCATGATGTAGAAACATGCACCACACTGTTGGTTTCATCTAACCATACATCAGGGAAGTAAATGTGCATATGGAGAACTCTATATTTGGAAGTAGTGAAATCCTGCAATGCTTACCATGTGTACATACCTATATTCTCCCTTCAGCAATCAATGGCTAGAATAATATCCTCACAAAAATTTTGCCCACAGAACACGAGTATATAACAATGCATGGTCTGTTAGTTACCTTGAAGAATTTGTTTGTGAGGACAGAACATGATTACATAACATGCATGACATGGTAGTTTCCTGTGAAGAATCGATTGCGAGATAACATGAGTATAACCATGCATGGCACTTCTATATTTTCGAACCCAATATACATTTCCCTATATTTTCCTCTCAGTTCTAACAGGGACATATCAATGTTGTTTCTTGCATTATCCTACTCATACTCTGAACAATGTTGATCTTACATTAACAATGCCTGTCCTTTTTAATATGATGCAGTCTCCCTACAGTTACTTCCCTTTGTAATCACACCACCTTTGCCAAAACAGGGAAGCACAACTAGTTCCTCGCTCGATCAGACGACGGCAAAAGACTGATGATCATTCGGACACATGAGCTGGAAAAGTTATATTGCAAAAACCCCACTGTATACAAGCACCATGTAATACGTGAGTATCCGGACAGTGGCTGTTATGTCTATGAGCAGGATACCAGCTTGTTGGGGCCTTTAGGATTTTTTAGTTGGAGGCGGGTAAACAACCTTGGTTCACACTCTCTGTTTCTCGGACTCAATTATCCGATTAACCAGGAGATCACCGTTGGCAAGGACCTTGATGGCAGAGAGGCTCTGTTTGCTATGGAAAACTATGTCTACATGGCGAGCCCTAGGAGTTCGGGAGCAAACTCCCCTGATTGTCAATGATACAACCTGCAGCCAAAAGAAGGTGAGAATGACAAAGGCATCCGGATTAACTTTGATCCTTGGATGTCTCAATTACGACAGGCAGTGATGTGGTTCGAGCATTCAGCTTGATATGTAATTGGGCTGTTGCATCGAAAGGGTGGAGAACTGGTGTCTCTTGATCACTGGTCGCTGAAGCGGGGCTGCAAATTACGATGGTGTTGGATCATCTCTTCGAATGAATTTGTTGTCTTTGCTGCTGGTTCTGGATGGGTAGTTCTTTCTTTTGTTATGCATATTCCTTATCATTTGGTCATCCTCGTCTATGTCACTCTTACTATGTAATAGTTCCTTCTGTTTAGAATGTCATTCTCGTCTGGATCACGAGAGTCTGAGCGCTGCAGATGGGTGCGTTTTGGTGGTGTAGCAAGACTTCTTATGAACTATCATGTCTTGCTGTTTATGTCAGTAGTAGTCACAAGTCAGTGTTTGAATGTTGTATATATCGTTGTTTGGAACTGTTTATTGTCTCGAACTACTGGTGGGCTAAATGAAGGCATCACCATTCTCCAGTGTTCAGAGTATATCTCCTTTTTTCAAGTTATATAATTTGAGCTCAGTGTCTTTTCGATGATGTACACTTGTTTGGGCCAGTGAGGTGTCGTTGAATATGGGCCGAGTAGTAACGCAATGCCAAACAGGTCAATTATGACTCTCAGGCCGGGCTCTCAAAAGATCCTGAAAAAAAGGCCGGGCTCTCCAAAAAAGAATGAATAAGGACTCTTAGGCCGACATGTGGGCGCCACCGGTGTTTTCGTGCGCTTGCGCGCTGAGAGCATATTGGCGCATGCTCGAAATTCATGCTACCTTTTCATCCGCAGTCTCTCGCCCCTCCCCCACCTCTGGAATCTCGATTCCTACTCCAGTTCCCCCAAATCCCCCTCCTGTACTCCCTGTACTCAAGTGCACTATCATGTCGCCGGTCAACGCGAATCTCTGAGCCGGAGATCCTGAGGTCCGTCCTGCCTTCGGTCGTTGCGTGCTGTCACTCAACAGTGTTATGGCGGCGCTTGACGACCAGTTTGCCAGCAAAGTGCTGATGGTAACCATCAACGGCGACCGGCCTCCCGTCTCGCCGGATGACCTTGTCAAAGCTCTTGGCATTGCGCACGGCATCCAAATAAGTGACTTGCTCGTCGAAGTCTGTCCGCCACCGGTTGATTTCTTTGTCAGGTTCCGGACAACTTTCGATTGTAGTCGTGTGTTCAAATCTTCCTGGCGTTTGTTCTGCGATGGCGCGCTGGTGAGCTTTGATCGGTGGCACCCAGGATGGGGCTCAGTGCCCTCTGAGCTTGAGTTTTTAACAAAGCTTACCTTCCACGGCATGCCTCAACGTGCTTGGAATAGCGAGTCCATGAACGAGCTTATCAACGACCTTGGAGGTGAGCTCGTAAGTATGTTTGTTCCTCCAGACAGCTGGGCTCTGACGGTTATGGCATGGATGAAGAAGCCGTCCACCATACCGAAGGTGATTGGTGTTGAGATACCGGTGCAGGAACCGGGGTTGTACTATTCGTCGCCACCAAGGCCGCCGCGGACCACGTTAGGGATGTACCTGTATCGAGTGTTCGTATATGTCGAAGAAGTGGTCAATCCATCAATCGAAGTCCTGCTGCCGCCGCTGGTGCCAGGGTCCGTCGACAACGTCCATTATAGGAGTCAACGTCAGACTTTCCCCGTGTTGCTCGGAACAATGGATGGCACAGGGCCTACTCCATCGTGCGGCGGAGGCCATTGCTTCTTTGGGAGAAGAGGCAAGGCTGGCTGCCTGGGTGTGCTCTAATTTGAGGTAACAACTGAATCTTGTCAGATACTAGTTAAATCCGAGCTATGGGTGTGAAGCACTGATATGCCAGTACATTTGATTGTGACCTGTTCTAATTTTGTACCGGAACTTTTTTTAGAAAGGGTTGTACGTCAACTTAATGTGCTAGGAGAACTTATTGTGTTGTCTGTCTGTTTTCTTTGCACAACATTCAAGATATTTCCCTGTCATTGATAAAGACGATGAACCTTTATGTACGTCTTTGTTGGTTTCAACATAGCCTTCCCATAGCGATCCACTGCTTCCATCCTGATTGTGCCACCTGTGTGAAATTTTTGTATGCAAGTTCAGTGTGCTATGATGTTCTATATGATTGTGTCAACTATATAAGTTTTTACTGAGCATCAGCAATGCATATGGCTGAAAGATGTATTTACGAGCATCGGCCGATGGGTCTCTCTCTCTATCTCTATCTCTCTCTCACACACACACACGCACACGCACAAGTGGGACCCGTTGAATTATTTATTTGCTCGTCACAGCTTTTAATTAGGTTCCACTCTAATCTAACTTTTTTCTTAAGTTATTAATTGAGCTTAGTGACTTCAAAAAGTTGTACAGAAGCCTTGTTTGGGCCTTTCCGGCGTCGCTGAATGTGGGCTGAGTAACCATGTTAGGTTGTACTGTACTACACAGGCCTTTTTTCGCTATTTTTTCTTAAATAATACATTTTTTTATTAATTTTCATAAATATTACGCTGGGTAATTTCTTTTCAAAAATAATACACCGTCCGCCCGCTGCAGGCCGACTGGGCCTAGTCGGCCCACAGCAGGCCGATTGAATTCCAGTCAGCCTACAGCTGGCCGACTGGCCCCTGTCGGCCCATTGTGGGCTGACTGGAGCTAATTGGCTCGCTGTGGGCTAATTGTTTTTGCAAAAGTGTTAATCATGTATTTAAAAAATATGTGTATTGTGACCTCCTCCGCTCGCTGTGGGCCCACTGTTGACTAAAAAATATTTTTTTTAAAGTGTTAATCATGTATTTAAAAATTGTTAAATGTGTGTATAAAAATGTTCCTTATCTATACAATATTTTAATGTGTGTATAAAAAATAGCTTTTTTTCAACATCAGCAATGCAACTGGGCCGACAGTTGTACACAATATCCGGGTCAACTTGTTATTCTCCGCCCCGCTGGGCTGCAAACTTTCCTAGGAAGTATGCATTAGGCTTAACAAGAAAATGGACTTCAAGAAATAATAAATGGGATGTAATTATAATAACTGGATAGTTACTATGCACCAAACACGTAATTAGTTTGAAAAATATATTATTTTTGGAATTTGAAATTTTTAATTTCATTACTTGTTGCACGCGCAATATTTCATTGGATTTTCACATAATACAACTTTATTTTGAAATTATATTTAACCTGACTAGAAATTTCGGATACAAATATTTCGGATCCGATCAAAATGTGGGAATTTTTCTTGAATTCTGTTTTGAGCGGTTGTTTGAAATTATTAATCATTGTCCTAGCTAGAAGTTGGGCTGTACTTTTAGCAAACTGTAAATGGGATGTAGTAAATTCCATTAGAATTAAAAAAATGGGCTGCACATTCTTACAAATTGAAAATGGGCTATATGTTCTCTGCCAAATCCGAGTTGTGGGCCTACTAAGTTAACGCGTACCAAGGGCTTTGTCAACTTAGTCAATATAAACGATTCTAGCTGCAGTGATCGTACGATGTCGATCCAACAGCCGTAGTGCTTCTTCAACCTCTGGTCTTCTTGCTCCAGCCGCCCAAAGCAGCGCCGGTCGTGTCGCGTGCTCCTGCCTCCCGTGGCCGGCTGTGATGCCGTGGAGGCCTCACCGCCCCGTACTACTCCCACCGCTGGCCAGGCCATCCCTCTACACACCCACACCCCCTATTATTCTGCGGCGACGGTAGCCTCACACCGCAGCCGAACTAGTGAACCCTCATACTCCTCTCCGCGCGGGCTTCCACTGCTGCGTCTTCCCTGGCTCCGCGTCGTCCCCTTCCTAGGCCTCGCCGTCGTCCGGACCACCGCCCTGGTGCTCTCGGCGCGGCATGGTCAACGTGGTCAATGACCGACTTCCGTCGGAAGAGTACTGTACGTGGAGAGGCTGACAGCTGGGTCCACGGCAGCTGCAAGGAAGTGCCTCCTTATTACGCGCAAAATAATTATTCCTCCACCTGATAGTGGGGACCCACCGGATGAGCCACCGTATTTCGCAAAAAAAATGATTCGCCCCCTAACTGCTAGGACCCACGAGCTACATCTTCGCACGCAAGGAAGTGCGTCCGAAAAAAAAGATTCGCCCCCCTGACTGCTGGGACCCACCAGGCCCCCGACTGCTGGGACCCACTAGCTACATCTTCGCACGCAAGGAAGTGCGTCCGGGCAGAAAAAACGATTCGCCCCTGACTGCTGGGACCGACCAGCTACATCTTCGCAGGCAAGGAAGTGCCTGACAGTCGGGAGCCACCTGGTCGAAGTGTACGTAGAGTTGTCATTCTCGTCGCGAACGTGTACGTACATACTGGTCGATGTAGAGGCGCGCACGTGTCGAAGTAGAGGCGCGCACATGTCGTAGTAGAGGCGCGCACGTAGCATGTACACGTACGTACAGCGGCCAGGGTGCAAGAAAGAAAATACGGCCACATATGTGTACATACGGGCGGGATCTCGAACGCCTACTCGCGCATACATATGGCCAGGGCTCGTGTACATGGCTGGGTCGGAACGGAGAAACAGCGTCGTCGTCGTGTTCATGGGGAGGCAACGGAATGCGTCGTGTTCATGGGGAGGCAACGGAATGCGTCATGTTCATGGGGAGGCAAGGAATGCGTCGTGTTCATCGGGAAGGGCTTGGACGGAACATGCGATGGAAACGAGGCCTGGCGTACTGCAGAACGGAGGAAACGGCCTTGTGTTCGACCGGCCACGTTCGAAACGGGATCCTGTTCATCGGGAGGGGTCTGGCGTACCGCAAAACGGAGGAAATGGACCTCCTATGGTCGAAACAGGGGTCCTGTTGATCGGGAGGGGTGTGGTGTACCGCAAAACGGACGAAACGGACTTGTGTTGGAGCGCTACGGTCGAAATCGGGGTCCTGTTCATCGGGAGGGGTGTGGCGTACCTCAAAACAGGACTCCACGGGATACTGTTCATCTCCACTGTCAACCCTCTCCAGCCTCCACGAGCTACTGTTCATCCACCGTCGACCTCCTCCAGCCTCCACCTGCGACTGTTCATCCACGTGCTCCTTTTCATCCAGCCTCCACCACGTGCTACTCCACCGGCTACTGTTCAACCACCCCTCCACCGTCTACTGTTCATCCAGCCCTCCACACCACGGGGTCCTGTTCAACCACCCCTCCACGGGCACCCCTCCACCGTCTACTGTTCATCCAGCCCTCACTAGTAGAAAAAGGGCCTATTGTCCCGGTTCCTGAACCGGGACTAAAGGGTCGGTACTAATGCCTCCCCCTTTAGTCCCGGTTCTTATACGAACCGGGACTAAAGGCCCTCCACATGGCCGCTACCTGGATGTCCACCTTTAGTCCCGGTTGGTAACACCAACCGGTACTAAAGGAAATTTTATGATTTTATGATTTTTTTTATTTTCAAATTTCTGAATTATTTTAACCTCTAATCTCTAATCACCCCTCATCAGTGCTCAGTTTAACCTTTAATCTCTAATCACCCCTCATCATTCCAAATCATCTAACTTCCCAAACGGTCACCCATCCTCTCACTACTCCAGCCTGAGCACGCTTAACTTCTGGGTTCTATTCTCCCTCGTTTCCAAGTCTGCACTTGTTGTTTTCCTGACAATAGTAAGATGTCAATCCTATTAACCCTCAGGAATTTAGCTTGAGCATGAAGTCACACATTTCACTGTTTGAGTTTGAAACTATTGTTCTAAAAAACAATAATTATTTAGTAACACTAATATTTCTTGAATAAGTAGTTTGACTACAGTTTGACCCTAGTTTGACCATAGTTTGACCATAGTTTGACCAGATTTGACCAAAATTCAAAAAAACTGAAATAATTATTTAGTAACACTAATATTTCTTGAATAAGTTGTATGACCATTGTTTGACCACGGTTTGACCATATTTGACCAAAATTCAAAAAAACTGAAATAATTATTTAGTAACACTAATATTCTTGAATAATTATTTAGTAACACTAATACTTCTTGAATAAGTAGTTTGACCATAGTTTGACCAGATTTGACAAAAATTCAAAAAAACTGAAATTTGAGCATAACTTTTTTTCCTTTTAGAATTTGAGGATTCTAAAAAAACTGAAATTTGAGGATTTTCGTTCTGAACATTTTGATATATTATACGTTTTTTTCCGACATCGTATGCAAAAGTTATAGCCGTTTTACATTTTCCCTACTTTTTTTTGCAAAACATGTCCAAATTTAAGTTTTTAAATTTTCCTAACTAGTAGATGTAGTAATATAACTACCTCTCGAAGGATTTTATTTTTTGAAGCTTTTATCATTTTCTTTTGATTTTTTTGAAACAAAAAAGGCAATCCACACGGGGTAGAGTTTGAAAATGGGACCTTTAGTCCCGGTTTGAGACACAAACCGGGACTAAAGGATTGCACCCTTTAGTCCCGGTTTGTGTCTCAAACCGGGACTAAAGGTTTAATATTTAGACCTAGTTTGGGAGAGACACAAACCGGGACTAAAGGGCATCGCACCCTTTAGTCTCGGTTCGTGCCTCAAACCAGGACTAAAGGGCTCAGGTGAACCGGGACTAATGCCTTAGCCGCATGAACCGGGACCAATGCTCACATTAGTCCCGGTTCGTGACTGAACCAGGACTAATGGGCTGACCCGGCCTGGACCTTTGCCCCCTTTTCTACTGGTGCCTCCACACCACGGGGCCCTGTTCAACCACCCCTCCACCGTCTACTGTTCATCCAGCCCTCCACACCACGGGGTCCTGTTCATCCACCCCTCCACGGGCACCCCTCCACCGTCTACTGCTCATCCAGCCCTCCACCACACCATGGGGTCATGTTCATCCAGAGGCAATGCCACCGCTCACTGTTCATCCAACCCCCCCCCCCCCGCAATGCTCACTGTTCATCCCATCGATCGGCTTCAGTTAGCAGCTGTAGCGAAGGAATCGCTCGATCGGGTTCATTTAACAGCCATCGATCGATCGCTCGGGTTTAGTAACGCATAGCCTGCAGTGCAATCGCTCGGGTTCAGTTAGAGCCCAACGCCTCGCACACACACGCGTACGTGTATGAGAGAAACGTGCATCGCTCGGCCCCCGACCTCCCACCGTAACCGGGAACTCCCCGAAATTTTCCTCGCCCTTGCTTCTACCATGGTTTTTTCCGTCATGGACGGCCCAAAGAATGTCATGCAGCTGCGTCTCCGGCCTGCCCAGGACGAAAAGCCCATTTTCTGTCATGATTTTTTGTCATAGAAGTAGGAGCCCACCACATCTATGATGATACCGGGTTTTGTCACAATTATTGTCATAGAAGTGTCGTATGTATGACAGAAACAAATTCGTTCGGCCCAAAATGTCACAGATGTGTCGTTTTTTGTAGTGTTTTGTCGATCCTAAAGGTGCTAACGAGGTAAGCAAGCTCCAGCGATCCATCTATGGACTGGTGCAAGCATCTCGAAGTTGGAATATACGCTTTGGTGAGTTGATCAAAGCATATAGTTTTATACAGACTTTTGGAGAAGCATGTATTTACAAGGAAGTGAGTGGGAGCTCTGTAGCATTTCTGATATTATACGTGGATGACATATTCTTGATCGGAAATGATACTGAATTTCTGGATAGCATAAAAGCATACTTGAATAAGAATTTTTCAAAGAAATACCTCGGTGAAGCTGCTTACACATTGAGCATCAAGTTCTATAGAGATAGATTAAGATCCTTGATAAGATTTTTCAATGAGTAATACCTTGACAAGATTTTGAAGTAGTTCAAAATGGAACAGTCAAAGGAGGAGTTCTTGCCAATGTTGCAAGGTGTGAAGGTGAGTAAAGACTCAAAACCTGACCACATCAGAAAATAGAAAGAGAATGAAAAGTCATTCCCTATGCCTCAGTTATAGGTTCTATAAAGTATGCTATGTTGTGTACCAGTCCTATTGTATACCTTAGCATGATTCTGGCAGGGGAGTACAATAGTGATCTAAGAGTAGATCGCTAGACAACGGTCAAAATTATCCTTAGAGGACTAAGGAAATATTTCTTGGTTATGGAGGTGATAAAAGAGTTCGTCGTAAAGAGTTACGTCGATGCAAGGTTTTTACATCGATCTAGATGACTCTAAGTCTCGATCTAGATACATATTGAAAGTGGGAGAAATTAGCTAGAGTAGCTCCGTGCAGAGTATTGTAGACATAGAAATTTTCAAAATACATACGGATCTGAATGTTGCAGACCCGTAGACTAAACTTCTCTCACAAGCAAAACATGGTCACTCTTTGGGTGTTAATCACATAGCGATGTGAACTAGATTATTGACTCTAGTAAACCCTTTGGGTATTAGTCACATGGAGATGTGAACTAATCACATAAAGATGTGAACTATTGGTGTTAAAACACATGACGATGTGAACTAGATTATTGACTCTAGTGCAAGTGGGAGACTGAAGGAAATATGCCCTAGAGGCAATAATAAAGTTATTATTTATTTCCTTACATCGTGATAAATGTTTATAATTCATGCTAGAATTGTATTAACAAGAAACTTAGTACATGTGTGAATACATAGACAAACAGAGTGTCACTAGTTTGCCTCTACTTGACTAGCTCGTTGAATCAATGGTGGTTATGTTTCCTAACCATAGACATGAATTGTCATTTGATTAATGAGATCACATCATTAGAGAATGATGTGATTGACTTGACCCATCTGTTAGCTTAGCACGATGATCGTTTAGCTTGTTGCTATTGCTTTCTCCATAACTTATACATGTTCCTATGACTATGAGATCATTCAACTCCCGAATACCGAAGGAACATATTGTGTGCTACCAAACGTCACAACATAACTGGGTGATTATAAAGGTGCTCTACAGGTGTCTCCAATGGTGTTTGTTGAGTTGGCATAGATCGAGATTAGGATTTGTCACTCCGAGTATCAGAGAGGTATCACTTGGCCCTCTCGGTAATGCACATCACTATAAGCTTTGTATGCAATGTGACTAATGAGTTAGTTGCGGGATGATGCATTAGGAACGAGTAAATAGACTTGCCGGTAACGAGATTGAAGTAGGTATTGAGATACCGACGATCGAATCTCGGGCAAGTAACAAACCGATGACAAAGGGAACAACGTATGTTGTTATGCGGTTTGACCGATAAAGATCTTCGTAAAATTTGTAGGAACCAATATGAGCATCTAGGTTCCACTATTGGTTATTGACCAGAAGTGAGTCTCGGTCATGTCTACATAGTTCTCGAACTCGTAGGGTCCGCACGCTTAATGTTTGGTGACGATCGATATTATGAGTTTATGTGTTTTATGTACCGAAGATAGTTCGGAGTCCTGGATGTGATCACGGACATGACGAGGAGTCTCGAAATGGTCGAGACATAAATATTTATATATCGGACGACTATATTCGTACACCGGATGAGTTCCGGGGGTCACCGGATATTTATCAGAGTGCTAGGGGGGGTTATCGGAACCCCCGGGGGAACTAATGGGCCAACATGGGCCTTGTGGGAGAGAGAGGAGAGGGCCTAGGGCTGGCCGCCCCCCTGGGAGTCTGAATTGGACAAGGAGGGGGGGCGGCGCCCCCTCTTTCCTCTCTCTCCCTCTCCTTCCTTTCCCGTTCCCCCTTCCTAGTTGGAATAGGAAAAGGGGAGTCCTACTCCTACTAGGGGGAGGACTTCCCCTCTCCTTGGTGCGCCCTGAGGCCGACCGGCCTCCCCCTTGCTCCTTTATATACGGGGGCAGGGGGCACCCTAGAACACACAAGTTGATTGTTTCCAGCCATGTGCGGTGCCCCCCTCCACCATAATCCACCTCGGTCATATCGTAGCAGTGCTTAAGAGAAGCCCTGTTCCGGTAGCATCATCATCACCATCATCACGCCGTCATGCTGACAAAGCTCTCCCTCAAAGCTCTAATGGATCGTGAGTTCGTGGGACGTCACCAGGCCGAACGTGTGCAGATCGCGGAGGTGTCGTACCTTCGGTGTTAGGATCGGTTGATCGTGAAGACGTATGACTACATCAACCGCATTGTCATAACGCTTCCGCTTATGGTCTATGAGGGTACATAGACAACACTCTCCCCTTGCATTGCTATGCATCACCATGATCTTGCATGTGCATAGGATTTTTTTTTGAAATTACTGTGTTCCCCAACAGGGAGAAGGTGCTCCCGCACGCGATGTGCAACGCTAGGCGTCACTAGCCCCTGCTTTGGCTCCCCGCCCCATCCCCGCTTGGCTTCATGGTAGATGTTGCAGATGTCTGTTTCCTGGACACTGTGCAGCGGATTGTCAAGATCCTTTTAGATGTTATCGGTGCCTTGAGAACAGTCATCGAGCGCGTGAGTGCCGCAATGCTTGGCGTCCCCTCAGCTCCTTGGGAAGAGCTTCTGTGTCGCCATTGCCCCGCCTGCCCGTCGAGCACCAACAAGCTCCATCTCCGTATAATGTCCAAAAAGAAGCCCCGTCCCTCTCAAAGATATTTTGTCATGATTATTGGTCATTGATCTTTTCTGCTCCTGTTGGATCAATGGCCTCGACGGATATCTCGATGCGGCTCGCTTTGGAGAGGCAGGCCGAGCTACTGCGCTCTGAGCTCCTTGGTATGGCTTCCTTTCAGCTTGAGAAAATGGTCCAGCCTCTGCGTGATCTCGTTGACTCTATGAAAGGTTGGATGTTGCAGATGGAGAGCTTCATGGAGCAAGCTGAGGCTGCACTGGGCGGGCTCTCCCTGACACCTCCTGTGTTGCAGAGTACTCATGTGTTGCGCCCTTTGGTTGTGCCCGATGGCAGCTTCGACGATGAGAAGGGAGATAAGCTTCATGGTTGTTTCTCCCCTGGTGCTAGGGCTAGCTCACCGCCATTAGCCTCTGAGGGACTTGACAATGACATGGTTGTGACTCCGGTGCTACAGATCATGCCCGAGCTTCGGGAGTTCTATGGGATCCCGATTTTGCCTTTGTGCGTCGAGCAACTACAGGTAGACCCTCCCAAGATCTCGAGTGTGGCTTGCCACCAACATCATCCTGGAATCAAGCCAAATAGTTGATGTCGAGGAGAGTAGTGATTTGGACGGTGCGATATCTCGTTCGCCCAAGTCTATTGGGCGTCAGGCGTTAGCCATCAAGCGCGGTGTTTCAGATGTTGCTGCCCTTCCCTCATCTGCGACAATCGAGCATGTGATGCCTGTGAGTGGCATGGCCATTGAGCCAAGTGTGTTGGCACCTACTTGATACTTCTCCGTCGTATCTACTTTTCCAAACACTGTTGCCCTTGTTTTGGACTCTAGCTTGTATGATTTGAATGGAACTAACCCGGACTAACGCTGTTTTCAGTAGAATTGCTATGGTGTTGTTTTATGTGCAGAAAACAAATATTCTCGGAATGACCTGAAACTCCACGGAACATCTTAGAAAAAATAATAAAAAATACTCGCCAAAGATGAAGACTAGGGGGCCCACACCCTTCTCACGAGGGTGGGGGGCGCCCCCCCTAGGGCGTGCCCCCTACCTCGTGGCCCCCTGGAAACCCTCCGACACCAACTCCAACTCTATATATTTGCTTTCAGAGAGAAAAATCAGGGAGAAGAAATCATCGTGTTTTACGATACGGAGCCGCCGCCAAGCCCTAAAACCTCTCGGGAGGGCTGATCTGGAGTCCGTTCGGGGCTCCGGAGAGGGGGATTCGTCGCCGTCGTCATCATCAACCATCCTCCATCACCAATTTCATGATGCTCACCGCCGTGCGTGAGTAATTCCATCGTAGGCTTGCTGGACGGTGATGGGTTGGATGAGATTTATCATGTAATCGAGTTAGTTTTGTTAGGGTTTGATCCCTAGTGTCCACTATGTTCTGAGATTGATGTTGCTATGACTTTGCTATGCTTAATGCTTGTCACTAGGGTCCGAGTGCCATGATTTCAGATCTGAACCTATTATGTTTTCATGAATATATGTGAGTTCTTGATCCTATCTTGCAAGTCTATAGTCACCTGCTATGTGTTATGATCCGGCAACCCCGAAGTGACAATAATCGGGACCACTCTCGGTGATGACCTTAGCTTGAGGAGTTCATGTATTCACTATGTGCTAATGCTTTGTTCCGGTTCTCTATTAAAAGGAGGCCTTAATATCCCTTAGTTTCCAATAGGACCCCGCTGCCACGGGAGGGTCGGACAAAAGATGTCATGCAAGTTCTTTTCCATAAGCACGTATGACTATATACGGAATACATGCCTACATTACATTGATGAATTGGAGCTAGTTCTGTGTCACCTTATGTTATGACTGTTACATGATGAACCGCATCCAGCATAATTATCCATCACTGATCCAGTGCCTACGAGTTTTCCATATACTGGTTTACGCTTATTTACTTTCCCGCTGCTATTGTTACAATCATTACAAAATACCAAAAACATTACTTTTGCTGTCTTTACTTTTGTTGCTGCTATCACCACTATCATATTACTTTGCTACTAAACACCTTGCTGTAGATACTAAGTTTCCAGGTGTGGTTGAATTGACAACTCAGCTGCTAATACTTGAGAATATTCTTTGGCTCCTCTTGTGTCGAATCAATAAATTTGGGTTGAATACTCTACCCTCGAAAGCTGTTGCGATCCCTATACTTGTGGGTTATCAAGACTAATTTCTGGCGCCGTTGCCGGGGAGCATAGCTCTATTCTTTGAGTCACTTGGGATTTATATCTGCTGGACACTATGAGGAACTCGAGAGATCCAAAAACCAAGATCTATCCCTCAACTACGAGGGGAGGTAAGGAACTGCCATCTAGCTCTGCACTTGATTCACCTTCTGTTATGAGTAAGTTAGCGACACCTACACCTGCTTCTGCTATTCGTTCTGATATGTCGCATGTTATTGATGATGCTACTTCTGCTATGCATGATACTTATGATGAAACTGCTTCTATGCCTGATACTACTGTGCCCCTTGGTGAATTTCTTGATGAACAAATTGCTAGGGCTAGAGAAAAAGAAATTATTGAATCTGAATACGATGATGGTAGTGATGATGAAAATATGCCTGTTATTCCTGAGGGTTATCTTTTTGATATGGAATCTTGTGCCACTATTTTAGCTTGCAAAGATAGATATGAGATTAAGAGGTTATTAATTAAATGGAACAAAGAATCACTTAGAGATAAAATGAAACCCGACCCTGCTTTTGCTACTTCACCTATATGTGTTCCTGATAAGGATTATGAATTCTCTGTTGATCCTGATATAATTACTTTGGTCGAATCTGATCCGTTTTATGGCTATGAATCTGAAACTGTTGTGGCACATCTTACTAAGTTAAATGATATAGCTGCCCTATTCACTAATGATGAGAGATCGCGTTACTTCTATATACTCAAAATATTTCCGTTCTCATTAAAGGGTGATGCTAAGATATGGTTTAATTCTCTTGATCCTGGTTGTGTGCGTAGTCCCCAGGATATGATTTATTACTTCTCTGCTAAATATATCCCCGCTCATAAGAAACAAGCTGCTTTGAGGGAAATATACAACTTCGTGCAAATTAAAGAAGAGAGTCTCCCACAAGCTCGGGGGAGGCTTCTCAAGTTGCTTAATGCTTTGCCTGATCATCCTCTTAAGAAACCTGAAATGCTTGATATCTTTTATAATGGACTAACCGATGCTTCCAGAGATTACCTGGATAGTTGTGCTGGTTCTCTTTTGAGGGAAAGAACACCGGATGAAGCTGAAATTCTATTGAATAATATGTTGACAAATGAAAATAATTGGGCACCTCCTGAGCCAGCTCCTGAGCCAACTCCTGCTCCAATTACTGAGCCTATTTTTAAACCAACTCCGAAGAAGAGAGGTGTTTTATTTCTCAATCCCGAAGATATGCAAGAGGCAAAGAAATCTATGAGAGAAAAAGGTATTAAAGCTGAAGACGTTAAGAATTTACCTCCTATTGAAGAAATACATGGTCTTAATTCACCGCCTGTTGAAGAAACATATGATCTCAATTCTTTATTTACTGAAGAACCTCCTGATCCTGATATCCCGACACATGTAGTAAAGGTAAATTCTCTCTATAGATATGATAAAGCTGAAGTTCCTCCTACTAAAATTGTTAGTCAGTGCTTGGATGAGTTTGATAACTTTATGTTTAAGCAAGACGACTTCAATGCTTATTTTGGTAGACAACTAAAAGAAAATGCTTATATGATTAGACGCTTGGGTGATTATATGGCTAATATTAAAGGTGAACTTAAACTTGTTAGCAAACATGCTTCTATGGTTACCACTCAAGTAGAACAAGTACTTAAGGCTCAAATAGAAGTGCTTAATGAAATGAATAGTAAGAAAAATGATTATGATGTTAGAGTGGCTACTAGAACTGGTAGAATGACTCAGGAACCTTTGTATCCTGAAGGCCACCCTAAGAGAATCGAGCATGATTCTCAAAGAAATAATATTGATGTTCCTAGTTCTTCTAAAAAGAAGAAGAAGAAAAATGATAGAACTGTGCAAACTTCTAGTGAACCTATTGCTGAACCACCTGATAATCCAAATGATATTTCTATGTCTGATGCTGAAACACAATCTGGTAATGAACATGAACCTAGTAAAAATATTAATGATGATGTTCATGATGATGCTCAACCTAGTAATGACAATGATGTAGAAGTTGAACCTGCTGTTGATCTTGATAACCCACAATCAAAGAATCAACGTTGTGATAAGAGAGACTTTGTTGCTAGGAAACATGGTAAAGAAAGGGAACCTTGGGTTCAGAAACCCATGCCCTTTCCTCCGAAACCATCCAAGAAAAAGGATGATAAGGATTTTGAGCGCTTTGCTGAAATGATTAGGCCTGTCTTTTTGCGTATGAGATTAACTGATGTGCTCAAAACAAATCCTTATGCTAAATATATGAAGGATATCATTACTAATAAAAGAAAGATACCGGAAGCTGAAATTTCCACCATGCTTGCTAATTATACTTTTAAGGGTGGAATACCAAAGAAACTTGGAGACCCCGGAGTACCTACTATACCTTGCTCCATTAAAAGAAATTATATTAAAACTGCTTAAGTGATCTTGGAGCCGGTGTTAGTGTTATGCCTCTCTCTTTATATCATAGGCTTGACTTGAATAAGCTGACACCTACTGAAATATCTTTGTAAATGGTTGATAAATCAACTGCTATACCTGTCGGTATCTGTGAGGATGTGCCTGTTGTGGTTGCAAATGTTACTATTTTAATGGACTTTGTTATACTTGATATTCCCGAGGATGATAGTGTGTCTATTATTCTTGGAAGACCTTTTCTTAATACTGCAGGGGCTGTTATTGATTGCAACAAAGGCAATGTCACTTTTCATGTTAATGGTAATGAGCATACGGTACACTTTCCGAGGAAACAACCTCAAGTTCATAGTATCAACTCTATTGGAAAAATTCCATCGATTATAGTTGGAGGTTTTGAATTTCCTCTACCAACCGTCAAGAATAAATATGATATTCTTATTATTGGGGATGTGCATATCCCCGTTGAGGTAACTTAGTGTTATTCGAAATTTCTCCGGTTTCATGATTATCGGAATGAGTTTGTTAACAAGACTTGATCAACCTTGTTAGTGGATTCTTTTTGATGAGCATGAGATGGATGAAACTAGAAGCACAAACTTCTGTACCCCACTTTTACTTTCTGTTAATTAGTAGAAATAAAGTAAAAATAGTATTTTTCTATCTGTTTCCTGACTAATCCGTGCAATATAAAAATATCCCGAAAATAAAAGTCCTGAGAATGCCATGCCAATTTAATATGATTTTTTCGGGAATATTTGAGGATTTACTGTGCAAAAATTACCGCGGGAGGAGCTGCCACCTGGCCATGAGGGTGGTGGGCGCCCCCCCCCCCTAGGGTGCGCCCCCAGCCTTGTGGGCCCATGGTGGCCCTCCTCCACTTATCCCAGCACCCATCTTCTTCCTCTGTCTCACACAAACCCGAAAAACCAACTCAAGCGTTCCAGCCACTTTTGCTGTGATTTTCGATCTCCTTGCTCAAAGCACCTCTCGCAAAACTGCTTGGGGAGATTGTTCCTTGGTATGTGACTCCTCCATTGGTCCAATTAGTTTTTGTTCTAGTTCTTTATTCTTTGCAAATTTGTGCTGCATAGGTGACCATGTTCTTGACCTTGCATGTCAAATTTATATGGTTCCAAGTAGTTCTAATGCTTGATATAGGCTCTAGGCACTTGTAGGAGTAGTTGCTATCAATATTATTGAGTTTGGCTTACTTTTATTTTGAAGTTACTAAAAATTTTAGAATTTTTCAGAGAAACACAATATGCTTAGGAAGATGTTCCAAGGTGGTTCCTCTAAGAAGCAAGGACCCAGGATTGCTATGCGCGATGCTGACGAGGATCCACCAAGAGACGCTCCAGTACGGCCTTGCGAATGGCCGTCGGAGAATTTTATGGACCGTGCGGGAATTAAAGAAGAATTCAAAGCATATTTGCGCAATGCCGGTCTTGAGGATTTTGAGGCTAACAAATGCCCCCAATATCATGATCTCACAAGTTCATTTGTGAGGAGGTTTGAGTATTCATCTTCGCATAATTCTCCTTCAGTCATGTTTGATCTTTATGACAAATCTTATACCATGGACTTAGAGGATTTCACTTCTGCTTGCAAACTTCCATCATGGGGTAGTGTTAGGGATCCCCCTAAATCTGAATTTAGAAACTTTCTTGCTAGTATAACTGTGGGGGAATCTAGAGATATAACGCAGTCTACCATAGGGAGCATTCACTTTCCTGCTATACATTATTTTGCTCTCTTCATCGATAGATGCATAAATGCTAAGGATGAAGCATGTCACATGTGTGTCCCTGATCTTAGCATTCTTAAGAGTGCTGTGTTAGGAGACCAATCTTATCATATGGGAGCCATTGTAGCTCATAGGTTGCATCATAATAGACATAATGGAGATTTCTTTGGAGGAATTTATGCAACCCTCTTAGCTCATTTTCTTGAGATAGACATTCGTGAGGGTGATATGGAGTTGCCTCCTGCATATTTAGATTATGACTCTATGGCTTCGCACCAGTTTGTCGAGAGGCCTGAATCACCTCTCTTATATCGTTTAATTTTTGATAAACGACGTGTTTTCCGTATTACTCTCCCTGCTCCTGCCTTCTTTGATTCACAGACAAAAGGAAGATATGTTATTACCAGAGAGGAGGCAGAAGAGTACGAGAGGAGAGCGGAGGCAGCTCAACTCCACGCTGCAGCTCAGCAGGCGATAACCGCTGCACATCAGTATGATCCCAACTATTCTTCCTCATCACAGTATGACCCCAACAACTATTATTATGGATATCCGCTAGGCCAGCCGTGGCCATAGACCAACTTAGGCCAAAAGCCTAAGCTTGGGGGAGTACGTATTTCTCACCAACATTACATTTATGTTCACACACACTCATTGCTAGATGTCGGTGCTCATACTTTTTCACTGTAATATCCATGCTAGTTTATTTTCCTTTTCCTGCTTTCTTCTTGTGTGTTTGCTAAACCTTAAGAAAACCAAAAAAATAGTAGTGGTTTAATTTTCTGCTGTAGTAGTAATAATTAAAGAGAAAACCCAAAAATATTTCCCGTTCTTCTTTTGCTTGTTGGGAGCTTTCTTGTGTAAATAGTTTTATTTCTTTTCTTTTCTTTGGGGGTCAGTAGGAGAAGACCAAAATTAAATTGTTGAAGTGGCTCTTATGTGCATTATTGTTGATTTAACCAAGAGCCCATATTGCCTTGTCTTCTCCTGTTTATTGACTGCTCGCAGATTCCAGCTTAGTCCAATGCATGTGCACTCTTATTATTATTCACACCGTTCGGTCATGCAAGTGAAAGGCAATTATGATGATATATGATGGACTGGCTGAGATGAGAAAAGCTGGTATAAACTCGACCTCTTTTGTTTTTGTAAATATGATGAGTCCCTCGTTCTTGATTCAGCTTATTATGAATAAACATGTTTGCAATGAAAATTAGAGATCATAGTGGCTTGTGCGATGCTTGATTAGCTATGAGTTATAATGGTTTATCTTGTGTGCCAATATGCTATTGAGATGATTATGATGTGGTATGATGGGGTAGTATCCTCCTTTGAATGATTTAAGTGACTTGACTTGGCACATGTTCACGCATGTAGTTGAAACAAATCAACATAGCCTTCACAATATTTAAGTTCATGGTGGATTATATCCTACTCATGCTTGCATCCAATGTTTATTAATTTTAGTGCATGTACATGGCTGTTGTCGCTCTCTAGTTGGTCGCTTCCTAGTCTTTTGCTAGCCTTCACCTATACTAAGCGGGAATACTACTTGTGCATCCAATCCCTTAAACCCCAAAGTTATTCTAGATGAGTCCACCATACCTTCCTATATGCGGTATCTACCTGTCGTTCCAAGTAAATTTGTATGTGCTAAACTCTAAACCTTCAAATAAACATTTTGTTTTGTATGCTCGAATAGCTCATGTATCAACAAAGGCTGTCCTTATCTTCCGTGTTAGGCGGGTTATTCTCAAGAGGAGTGGACTCCGCTCCTCACTCACGAGAAAATGGCTGGTCACCGGGATGCCCAGTCCCATGCTTTATGCAAACTAAATCAAAATTAATTGCAAACAAAACTCCCCCTGGGACCTGATGTATGTTGGAGGCACTCGTTGTTTCGAGTAAGCCATGGATTGATGCTTGTTGGTGGAGGGGGAGTATAAACTTTACCATTCTGTTTGGGAACCGCCTATAATGTGTTTAGCATGGAAGATATCGCCATCTCTTAGTTGTTACATTGACAATGAAAGTATACCGTGCAAAATACAATTTATCTCTATTTCAAAACCGAGCTCTGGCACCTCTACAAATCCCTGCTTCCCTCTGCGAAGGGCCTATCCATTTACTTTTATGTTGAGTCATCACCCTCTTATTAAAAAGCGCTAGCTGGAGAGCACAGCCGTCATTTGCATTCATCACTGTTAATTTATATTGGGTATGACTATGATTGGATCTCTTTTACCATGAATTACAATGTCTAGTCAGTCCTTGATCTTTAAAGGTGCTCTGCATTTATGTTTTGTGGTCTCAGAAAGGGCTAGCGAGATACCATCTTGTTATATCATATTATGATTGTTTTGAGAAAGTGTTGTCATCTGAGATTTATTATTATGACTTGCTAGTTGATTATGCTATTGATATGAGTAATCATGAGACCTGAGAATTATTGCAAATGTGGTTAGTTATGATTTATGCTAAAAAATTGAATGCTGGCTTGACATAGTTACAACAACAAGAGCAAACAGAGTTTGTAAAAGTTTTTATTTCTTTCTTTCAGTTTGTCAACTGAATTGCTTGAGGACAAGCAAGGGTTTAAACTTGGGGGAGTTGATACGTCTCCGTCGTATCTACTTTTCCAAACACTGTTGCCCTTGTTTTGGACTCTAACTTGTATGATTTGAATGGAACTAACCCGGACTAACGCTGTTTTCAGCAGAATTGCTATGGTGTTTTTATGTGCAGAAAACAAATATTCTCGGAATGACCTGAAACTCCACGGAACATCTTAGAAAAATAATAAAAAATCCTCGCCAAAGATGAAGACCAGGGGGGCCACACCCTTCTCACGAGGGTGGGGGGCGCCCCCCCTAGGGCGCGGGCCCCCTGGAAACCCTCCGACGCCAACTCCAACTCTATATATTTGCTTTCACAGAGAAAAATCAGGGAGAAGAAATCATCACGTTTTACGATACGGAGCTGCCGTCAAGCCCTAAAACCTCTCGGGAGGGCTGATCTAGAGTCCGTTCGGGGCTCCGGAGAGGGGGATTTGTCGCCGTCGTCATCATCAACCATCCTCCATCACCAATTTCATGATGCTCACCGCCGTGCGTGAGTAATTCCATCATAGGCTTGCTGGACGGTGATGGGTTGGATGAGATTTATCATGTAATCGAGTTAGTTTTGTTAGGGTTTGATCCCTAGTATCCACTATGTTCTGAGATTGATGTTGCTATGACTTAGCTATGCTTAATGCTTGTCACTAGGGCCCGAGTGCCATGATTTCAGATCTGAACCTATTATGTTTTCATGAATATATGTGAGTTCTTGATCCTATCTTGCAAGTCTGTAGTCACCTACTATGTGTTATGATCCGGCAACCCCGAAGTGACAATAATCGGGACCACTCCCGGTGATGACCTTAGCTTGAGGAGTTCATGTATTCACTATGTGCTAATTTTTTGTTCCGGTTCTCTATTAAAAGGAGGCCTTAATATCCCTTAGTTTCCAATAGGACCCCGCTGCCATGGGAGGGTAGGACAAAAGATGTCATGCAAGTTCTTTTCCATAAGCACGTATGACTATATACGGAATACATGCCTACATTACATTGATGAATTGGAGCTAGTTCTATGTCACCCTATGTTATGACTGTTACATGATGAACCACATCCGGCATAATTATCCATCACTGATCCGATGCCTACGAGTTTTCCATATACTGGTTTACTCTTATTTACTTTCTCGCTTCTACTGTTACAATCATTACAAAATACCAAAAACATTACTTTTGCTGTCTTTACTTTTGATGCCGCTATCACCACTATCATATTACTTTGCTACTGAACACCTTGCTGCAGATACTAAGTTTCCAGGTGTGGTTGAATTGACAACTCAGCTGCTAATACTTGAGAATATTCTTTGGTTCCCCTTGTGTCGAATCAATAAATTTGGGTTGAATACTCTACCCTCGAAAGCTGTTGCGATCCCCTATACTTGTGGGTTATCACTACTCCAACTCCAAATACAAATGCTCTGTTCGCGAAGGAACTTTGTGGCTTGCTCGCTAGCATGGAGGTTGCTAGACCTGGCTTGGATAGGTTGATTGCTTGCCTCCTAATAGGAATGCCAATAAGGGGCAAACAAAATAAGATGGGCAAAGGCAAAAGTGGTGTCATAGGAAGGCGTCTATGGTTGCTTGATGGATGATCTTCAGTCTCTCGGCCTGTCCTCTTGGATTGGGAGGTGCATGATGTCTTGTGTCGTGGTGTTCTTGTTGGGATTCACTTGGTGCAGTAGCAGTGTCAGGGTTTGTGGATGTTGTGCATTCGGAGAGTTTGGCAAGGGCTGACTGTGCGGTTAGGGGATTTCTTGCCATGTGAGTAGTTAGTTTCTGTTGGGGAACACAGTAATTTCAAAAAAATCATACGCTCACGCAAGATCATGGTGATGCATAGCAACGAGAGGGGAAGAGTGTTGTCCACGTACCCTCGTAGACCGTAAGCGGAAGCGTTATGACAACGCGGTTGATGTAGTCATACGTCTTCACGATCGACCGATCCTACTACTGAAAGTATGACACCTCCGCGATCTGCACACGTTCGGCTCGATGACGTCCCATGAACTCATGATCCAGCAGAGTGTCGAGGGAGAGCTTGATTAGCACGACAACGTGATGACGGTGATGATGATGCTACTGGAATAGGGCTTCGCCTAAGCATCACTACGATATGACCAAGGTCGATTATGGTGGAGGGGGGCACCGCACATGGCTAAGAGATCAATGATCAACTTGTGTGTCTATGGGGTGACCCCTCCCCCCGTATATAAAGGAGTGGAGGAGGGGGAGAGGCCGGCCTCCTAGGCGCGCCCAAGGGGGAGTCCTACTCCCGGTGGGAGTAGGATTCCCCCTTCCCTAGTTGGAGTAGGAGAGGGAAGGAAGGGGGAGAAGGAGAGAAGGAAAGGGGGCCGCCCCCCTCCCAATTTGGATTGGGCTTTGGGGGCACCTTGGCCGCCTCCTCCTCCTTTCCACTATGGCCCATTAAGGCCCATCGACTCCCTGAGGGGTTCTGGTAACCCCCCGGTACTCCGGTATATGCCCGAACTCTCTCAAAACCTTTCCAATGTCCAAACATAGTTGAGGGAGTCCTGGACTAAGGGCTCCTCGGGCGTTCGGCCTGTTAGCCATGGGCCGGACTGATGGGCTGTGAAGATACGAAGACTGAAGACTGCACCTGTGTCCGGATGGGACTCCTTTGCGTGGAAGGCAAGCTTGGCGACCAAATTTGTAGATTCCTTTCTTTGTAACCGACCCTGTGTAACCCTAGATCCTCCCGGTGTCTATATAAACCGGAGGACTTAGTCCGGAGAGAGAGATATTCATTACCATAGCCATACAAACTAGACCTCTAGGGTTTAGACATTACGATCTCGTGGTAGATCAACTCTTGTAATACTCATATTCATCAAGAAATACATAGGGTATTACCTCCATAGAGAGGGCCCGGACCTGGGTAAACATCGTGTCCCCTGTCTCCTGTTACCATCGACCTTGGACGCACATTTCGGGACCCCCTACCCAAGATCCGCCGGTTTTGACATCGACATTGGTGCTCTCATTGAGATTTCCACTGTGGCATCCTCAAATGGTTCGATGGCCCCTTCAATCATCAACAATGATGCTGTCCAAGGAGAAACCTTCCTCCCCGGACAGATTTTCATGTTCAGCGGCTTCGCACTGCGGGCCAACTCGTTTGGCCATTTCAAGCAGATCGATAGCTACGCCCCTGGCCATCATGTCAGATTTGGGAGCTTGAACTACATCGCGGACATCCGTGCAGATTTGATCTTTGCTGGATTCGAGACCGCGACGATCGCTCCTGGTCACCTCGATGAACATGACCTAAATCTATCATCGGACCACATTCAGGAGATATCTTGTAACTACTCTGGCCTTAGACGCGGAGCATACGGCGCCATCTAAGGACTGGAGGTTCAACCCCACCATGGAGACCATAGATTCCCCGTTGTTGGAGCCGCACATGGACTTAAACTCACACAATATTTTTGTCACCGGAACCCCAGACTCGTCTCTGGGTGTAAGTTCCGAACCATATGAGTCCACAGATGCCGAACTTGATCGTTTATTGATCTTCGAGTTCAGCATCGCAGACATCTTCCAGCACTCACCCTTGGGCGATGTGCTAAGCTCATTAAAGAACCTGTCCTTGGCGGGGGACTCACAACCGAACTATATCCGGTTCAAACTAGAAGCTGATGACAGGGAATTTCTCTCCCTACCCACCACCCACTTTATAGCCACTGTCGAAGACTCAACCGACATGCTCGATTACGACTCCGATGACCTCGACGGTATGGACGATGATGTCGGAGAAGAAGAGACCCAGGACCTGCCGTTCACCAGACGTTGGACGGCCACTTCCTCGTACGATGTGTACATGGTGGATGCACCAAAGGAGAATAGCGGTGATGACAAAGAAAATCCAATTGAGAATAAACCTCCTGAGACACAGCAAAAACGCCGGCGTCCTCGGCACCGCTCTAAGTCACGTCGTTCAAAGGACAACACCGACCCCGGAGAAGACAATACTCCAGACGATGCTGAAAACAATGATGACCTTGCTGAGGTAACCTCCGAACAGGAGGAGCAAGTAAACGGGCAAGCCAGCCCTGACGAACAGGCCAGGCCCAACGACTCGGAGGACAGTAGTTATCATCCGCTCTCTGAGGATGAGGAAAGCCTCGGCAACGAAGATTTCATCATGCCTAAGGAACCTCTCGAGCAGGAGCGCTTCAAGCGCCAGCTAACAGCCACTGCAAGGAGCCTAAAAAAGAAGCAGCGGCAGCTTCAAGCTGACCAAGATCTGCTCGTCGATAGGTGGACTGATGTTCTGGAAGCCGAAGAATATGGCCTCAGACGCCCAACCAAGAGTTACCCAAAATGAAGATTGCTACCTCAGTTCGACAAAGAGGCGCCGGAGCCCATACTTCACTCGCGTAATGCGGCCGACCGAACACTACGCAGTCGGGACAGTGCGGCGGACCGACCACCTCGTGGTCGGGATAGAGCGGCACCTCAAGTCGAACAGCAGCCCGCCCCGCCGCCTTGAAAAAATAGAGACAAAATAGTTCAGGGTCGTACACACGACCTCCGATAGACCCTGGATAATAGAACTTGATATACCCGGACGATTTACTGATCGCGAGGACATTCCTCGACACGTGATGATGGCTACCTATTCAGACATGACAAACCTAGTCACACCCGAGCCGACAACCACAGACGGACTCCATCAGAGCTACGTCGCGATGCGGCCCGATATAGAGGCGTCGCGCACCCTCTTTGCTTCACCAATGAAGTAATGGATCATGAATTCCCCGAAGGGTTCAAACCCGTTAACATTGAATCATACAACGGAACAACCGACCCGCGATATGGATCGAGGATTTTATTCTCCATATCCACATGGCCCGCAGAGATGACCTCCACGCTATCAAATACCTCCCACTAAATCTCAAAGGGCCAGCTCGGCACTAGTTAAACAGCCTACCTGAAAACTCTATCGGTAGCTGGGAGGACTTGGAAGAAGCCTTCTTCGACAACTTCCAAGGTACATATGTCCGGCCACCAGCTGCCGATGACTTAAGCCACATAGTCCAACAAACTGGAGAGTTAGCCGGGAAATTTTGGACTATGTTCCTAACCAAAAAGAACCAGATCGTCGACTGTCCGGATGCCGAAGCTCTAGCATCCTTTAAGCATAGCATCCACGACGAATGGCTCGCCCGCCACATCGGCCAAGAAAAGCTGAAATATATGGCAGCCCTCATGGCACTTATGACCCGCTTTTGTGCGGGTGAGGATAGCTGGCTGGCTCGTAGTAAAAATACGGCCAGCGACGCAAGCCCCTCTGAGGCCAAAAACAACAACAGCAAGCTCCGACGTAATAGACACAAACGCCGAAGCAATGGTAATAATATCGATGACACTACAGTCAACACCGGATTCAACGACTCCAAGTCCAGCCAGCGGAAGAAACCGTACAAGAGAAACAATCAGGGACCATCTAGCATAGACCGCATACTCCACCGTCCGTGCCAAATCCATGGCACCCCAGACAAACCAGCCAACCATACCAATAGAGATTGCTGGGTTTTTGAGCAGGCCGGCAAGTTAAATGCCGAGAACAAGGAAAAGGGATCACAAAGCAAGGACGATGACGAGGAGCCCCTGCAGCCAAACATAGGGGGACAGAAGAAGTTTCCCCCTCAAGTCAAAACGGTGAACATGATATACGCCACAAACATCCCCAAGAGGGAGTGCAAGCGCGCACTCAGGGACGTCTACGCGAGCCAGTCGCCCCAAAATCTAATCCATGGTCATCGTGCCCGATCACTTTTGATCGTCGGGATCATCCGACCAGTATCTGGCATGGCGGATCAGCCGCACTAGTCCTAGACCCAATCATTGATGGATTCCACCTGATGCGAGTCCTGATGGATGGTGGTAGCAGCCTCAATCTGCTCTATCAAGATACAGTGCGCAAAATGGGCATTAACCCATCACGGGTCAAGCCCACAAGGACTACCTTTAAAGGAGTCATACCAGGCATAGAGGCCCACTGTACGGGCTCAATCACACTATAGGTTGTCTCTGGATCTCCAGACAACTTCCGAAGCGAGGAGTTAATCTTCGACATCGTCCCCTTTCGCAGCGGCTAGCACGCACTGGTTGGACGAACCGCATTTTCTTGATTCAATGTGGTACCCCACCACGCTTATATCAAGCTCAAGATGCCCGGACCACGTGGCGTCATAACAGTCAACAGAAATATGGAACGCTCCCTCCGTACCGAGGAGCATTCCACGGCCTTAGCAGCAGAAGTACAGCGCATCCTTTTCCAGCAGAACCTTAATTCGGCGACTGAGCCTCCGGACACTAATAAGAGAGTCTAGACTATCCTGCAGCAAGACAGCCTGGCTCGTCAAGAGCTTAACTAGCAATTTGGCATCCGTCCCAGTCCCAATCAAACAGCAGCATTCGTACCGCGCGTACATAACTACGCACTCAAAATTCGATGGGCATCGATGGAGGCATAGCTAGCCCGTGATCCACGGTGCGGCTCGACCGACCCTGGATCTGCACACCTTCACCTTTTCTTTTTCATTTCGGGTTTTTCTATTCTCGAGGCTTTTTCTATTAACCTGAGCATCGGACCGATCACGAGATGGATACACCTAGGAGGCAAGGAGCTTTGACGTACAAGGGAATCCCCAGGTGGTCTCTGCTAATGATTGCTATACCTGTTTTACATACCCGCACGTAGCTCGCTCTTGGTCATGGCATGTTAAATAGACTTACTCGCTCATCGCATTGCTTGCACAAGTACACCTCGACGTATTAATTAAATTACAATGAAAAATATTTGGCAGCGTCAGCTTGTTCCTTGATTTTTTCCTTACCTCTATATTTATTACTCATCGCACCCGTACACTCTGGTACATATTACTTAGCCAGGGGCTTCATCACGCCCCGTAATACGGCAACAAAGTCCGAACACTTTTTACAGTACAGTTCGGCACCCCGAACTTATAGCATTATATACATCGGCTCCGAATCATGTCTTTGGTCAATAGTTGGGTTGCCCGGCTCCTGTGCTTACTACCTTATGTTCCGCTATATCGGCTAGGGTAGTAAAGGGAGAACTACTGCGATTGTGTCCCGGTTCTTCCGGACAAGCACCTCAGTAGAGAAAGCTGAAAACTGACTGTCATGATGCAGCGAGAGCTGGTTAGCTGTTCGAGAGGTTTCAAATCCTTAGAGATTTTTCTTCCGCTTTACGCGAGGAATTGGTTTTTATCTGATCAGGTGTGTATAGCGCCCCTAGTTCGGCCTTCCGAATACCAGGGGCTCCGCCAAAATTCACATTGTCAAACTCCTATGGCTAAGTGAGGGCGATAAAAGCCGTATAGTCCGAGTGCCTTGTTCGTTGCGCTAAACACCTCCTTTAAGGACCAGAATGTGGAGTAAAGAGTGTTCGGATTTATCCCGAAAACCCCCATACTATCTATGTGGGGGCAGAAGCCGACGACTGGCTAACCCTCAGATTTCATAAACGGTCGCACATGAGGTAAAATTTTAAGAGTCACAAGCATTATATTACAAACCCGCTTTGTTTAATCACACAATGTAGAAGGAACTTGAATATATCCATTCAAAGATCGCGTCTTTCACACATTGATCCGCAACAATGCGGGACCCCTCCAAGACATCGCCAAAGTATCGCTCAGGTGTGCGGTGCTCCTTGCCCTCAGGCGGCCCCTCGGTCACCAACTTGATGGCGTCCATCTTCGCCCACCAGACCTTGACATAGGAGAAGGCTAGACACGCGCCTTCGGTGCAGACGGACCGCTTGATGACGTCCAGCCGAGGACAGGCATCAACCAGCCTCTTCACTAGGCCGAAGTAACTGCTGGGTATAGCTTCGGCTGGCCACATCCGAAATATTAAATCCTTCATGGCCAGTTCGGCCACCCTGTGCAGCTCGACCAGCTATTTTAGCTGGTCGCTAAATGGCACCAGATGTTCTAGCGCAAGATATTGCGACCAGAACAGCTCCTCCATGGAGCCCCTTTCTTTGGCTCGGAAGAACTCCGCGGTGTCGGTCACACTGCGTGCCAGATCAACAAAATCCCCTAGAGAACTCCGAATCCGGGTCAGTAAAAGATATTCCCTCTTCACATTCTTGCTTTGCATATTGAATGCCTTACCCACGGCGATTTGTCTGGCCTCCTGGATCTCCTGGAGGGTGCCCTGGGCTTCATTCCGGGCCGTCTCCGCACTCTTACGAGCCTTGGCGAGTTCGGCCTCTTGAGCCGACGCATTGTGCTCCAAGGTCTCGCACTTCCTCACCGCGTCCTAGAGCTCCTGTTGGACTTCGTTGACCCGGGCCTTGAGAGTCTTACGGGCGGCCTACTCCTTGACAGCCTTCCCCTCGGCTTCGTCCAGGGCCTCTCTCAGGGCCTCGACCTCGGTCGTCGCTTTTGTACATATCATGACACTTTGGTCAAATGCATATCATTTTACCTTTTTCTAATACATAACGGGTTATAACATACCTTCTTTTTCTTGGAGCTGCCTCCTCACTTGGCCGAGCTACTCCTCGGCCTGCTCCAGTCTCTGCTTCAGTTTGGAGACCTCGGCAGTATGTGAGGCTGCGGCCAACAACGACGCCTGCGTATTCATTTCACACAATTTAGTTAGTTTCCTGCAACAAATGATTGATCCTCTATCTTGCTTTTCTTTCCGAACACCGAACAGTGTCTTAGGGGCTACTGTCTATATTGGGATTTTCTCTTTCCGCGTCGCTTACCTCAAAACCTGTCAGCAGGCTGCTGCAGGCTTCATTTAGTCTGCTCTTGGCGGACTGAACCCTTTCAATTATCGTGCCCATAAGAACACGGTGCTGGTCCACAATGGAAGCGCCTCGTAGCGCTTACAGCAGATTATCCAGTGCCCCTTGTTGGACAGGGGTCACCGGCGGAATAGGCATACCCCCTTCTTTCGAAGGAGGTTGCGTGCCGGATTCTAGAGCCGTACTGGTCTCCGGAATCAAGTCCAGCTGAGGGCCAAACTGAATGCGGCCCTCCTCACCACCAGTCCCCATGGAGATCAGCTCCCCCTGGTGTCTGGCGACAGAGGCATCGCCTTCTAGCGCCTCCTGAGCCTCTCCCCGGCCTGGGAAAGTCCTTCGGGACAGCACTTCCACGTCGCCCTTGGCCTTGGGGGAGTGAACGGCTGGCGGTGACTCGCTGGCCATCGCATGTGAATCCAACGAACCTCCGGACACGGATCACTGGGGGCGGTCGTGGGCCAGACTATAAGAACGTAACCAATCATGTCAATACAACGAGGAGGAGAGACTTGGTTTATGGGTAGATATGAGTCTTAGCACTTACGATGCAGCCCGAGGCTTAGTGCGGGGGCGTTGCTCCAGACTGCTTTCAATGTCCCATGCGGAGCTGCCCACGAGTGGGCCTTTCGCTTTCTTGGGCACCTCCGCCTCCAGAATTAGGGAGGCCACCCTCTTCTTCCTCCCCCCATCAGGGGGAGAATCACTTTCCTCCTCCTCCTCATCGTCGTCGGCGGCGAAAGAGCGGGTCTTGTCTTCGGATCTCGCGTCCCAAGCGCACTTGCGGCGGGGGCCACTCCGGACCCCCTTGGCCTTCCCCTGGGACTTCTTCTCCGGCGCCTTATAGGCCGCCGGTTCCGGCATCTTCGCTAAACACGGGATGATTGGTTCTTCAGGCAGCGGAGCCGGACACCGGATCTGCTTCACCCTCTTCATCCAGTTCTGAAGAAGCAATGATAATAATTGCTTAGATATCATCCTCGAAACAAGCAAGTAGGGGATGTGTTAAAGATAACATACCTCGTTGGGGAGGTGGTTAATGTCATGCCCGCGGTCCGAATTTGTGGCTGGCGGTATCTCGTTGCCCTTGAAGAGCAACTTCCAGGCATCTTCGTGAGTTGTTTCGAAGAGCCTCTCCAGGGTATGGTTCTTCTTCAGATTGAACTCCCATAGAGGGCGGCTTCGGCTCTGGCAGGGGAGGATCTGGCGCACCAGCATCACTTGGATTACGTTGACGAGCTTGATGTCTTTTTCCAACATGCTTTGGATGCGCGTTTGCAGCGCTATCAGCTCGTCTGACGAACACCAGTTCGGGCTCTTCTCAACCCAGGAGGTGAGTCGGATGGGAGCGCCAGAAGTTGAATTCGGCAACCGCGGTCTAGGTGGCATCGCGGGTTCTATGATGTAGAACCATTGTTTCTGCCATTCCTTGACGGTCTCCACGAAGGTGCCTTTTGGCCAGGAGACGTTGGCCAGCTTGCTCACTATGGCGCCTCCGCACTCCGCGTGCTGGCCATCCACTACCTTCGGCTTCACATTAAAGATTTTGAGCCCCAGCGCGAAGTGGGGTTGGATGCGGAGGAAGGCCTCACACACTGAGATATTGACGAAGGAGTTCGGGGATAGGTCATGGAATTCTATCCCCGTAGTAGAACATTAGCCCGCGGACGAAAGGGTGGAGTGGAAACCCTAGCCCGCGGAGGAAATGGGGGATGAATACTACCCTCTCGCCGGGCTTCGGTGTGGGGATGATTTGTCCCTTGGCTAGAAGGCGGTGGGCGATTTGATTCGCCAGGTACCCGGCCGCCCGAAGCTCGGCAATGTCCTTCTCCCTGACAGAGAAGGCCATCAACTTGCCTTGACCTCCGGATCCGGACATGGTTGAGTGCTTGCTCGAGTAGGAAAAAGATGAGAACTTGGGCTCTGGAGCTCGAGAGTGGAAGGGCAGAGGAAGAGAGAAGGCGTGGGAGAATAAAGGGGATTCTTATCTCCTTATAAGGACAGTGAATATTGAACGCCTCCCCACTCGCCTTAAAATTCGCCTAACCCCAAGGGCCGCGAAACGGCACGGTTGGGTTACCCACCCCCGTATTGATGAGAATCCCGCAATGAGGGGACACGATCTCTGCTTCGACAAGACGTGCCAATGGCAACCACGTCTCGAAACGTGGAGCGGCAGACGAAAAACGGTTGAAAATTATGACCAGGCAGACGTAATGTCATGTTGTAAAAAGTTGTCAGCAGATTGGACTTGTGGATTATTATATTTTCTCTGTGGTTGTGTGTGGTGTGTGTGTGTGTGTGTTCCAGGTCTGGACATGATCAATACGTCCGAAGACTATCTTGGAGTTCGGAAGGAGGAACCCGCCTTGCAATGCCGAAGACAGATCTACGCGCCGGATACCTTGTCATTGAAGCCAGGTTCAGGGGCTACTGAGGGAGTCCTGGACTAAGGGGTCCTCAGGCGTCCGGCCTATTAGCCATGGGCCAGAGTGATGGACTATGAAGATACGAAGACCGAAGAATGCACCCGTGTTTGGATGGGACTCTCCTTCGCGTGGAAGGCAAGCTTGGCGACCAAATATGTAGATTCCTTTCTTTGTAACCGACCCTGTGTAACCCTAGATCCTCCCGGTGTCTATATAAACCGGAGGACTTAGTCCGGAGAGAGAGATATTCATTACCATAGCCATACAAGCTAGACCTCTAGGGTTTAGCCATTACGATCTCATGGTAGATCAACTCTTGTAATACTCATATTCATCAATATCAATCAAGCAGGACGTAGGGTATTACCTCCACAGAGAGGGCCCAAACCTGGGTAAACATCGTGTCCCCTGTCTCCTGTTACCATCGACCTTGGACGCACAGTTAGGGACCCCCTACCCTATATCCGCCGATTTTGACACCGACAATAGTCATCCAATATATCGATATTTATGTCTCGACCATTTCGATACTCCTCGTCATGTCCGTGATCACATCCGGGACTCCGAACTACCTTCGGTACATCAAAACACATAAACTCATAATACCGATCATCACCGAACGTTAAGCGTGTGGACCCTACGGGTTCGAGAACTATGTAGACATGACCGAGACACGTCTCCGATCAAAAACCAATAGCGGAGCCTGGATGTTCATATTGGCTCCCACATATTCTACGAAGATCTTTATCGGTCAAACCGCATAAGAACATATGTTGTTCCCTTTGTCATTGATATGTTACTTGCCCGAGATTCGATTGTCGGTATCTCAATACCTAGTTCAATCTTGTTACCGGCAAGTCTCTTTAGTCGTTCCATAATGCAGCATCCCGTAACTAACTCATCAGTCACATTGCTTGCAAGGCTTATAGTGATGTGCATTACCGAGAGGGCCCAGAGATACCTCTCTGACAATTGGAGTGACAAATCCTAATCTCGATCTATGCCAACTCAACAAGCACCATCGGAGACACCTGTAGAGCATCTTTATAATCACCCAGTTACGTTGTGACGTTTGATAGGAACATGTATAAGTTATGGAGAAAGCAATAGCAATAAACTAAACAATCATAGTGCTAAGCTAACAGATGGGTCAAGTCAATCACATCATTCTCTAATGATGTGATCCCGTTCATCAAATGACAACTATTGTCCATGGCTAGGAAAATTAACCATCTTTGTTTAACAAGCTAGTCAAGTAGAGGCATACTAGTGACACTCTGTTTGTCTATGTATTCACACATGTACTAAGTTTCCGGTTAAGACAATTCTAGCATGAATAATAAACATTTATCATGATATAAGGAAATATAAATAACAACTTTATTATTGCCTCTAGGGCATATTTCCTTCAGTCTCCCACTTGCACTAGAGTCAATAATCTAGTTCACATCGTCATGTGATTTCACACCAATAGTTCACATCTTTATGTGATTAGTTCACATCTTCATGTGACTAATACCCGAAGGGTTTACTAGAGTCAATAATCTAGTTCACATCGCTATGTTATTAACACCCAAAGAGTGATCATGTTTTGCTTGTGAGAGAAGTTTAGTCTACGGGTCTGCAAAATTCAGATCCGTATGTATTTTGCAAATTTCTATGTCTACAATACTCTGCATGGTTTGTAGATCGAGACTTAGAGTCATCTAGATTGGTGTAAAAAGCCTGCATTGACGTAATTCTTTATGGCAAACTATTTTATCACCTCCATAACAGAGAAATATTGACCGTTGTCCAGTGATCCACTCCTAGATCACTATTGTACCCTCTTGCCAAACTCTTGGTGAAGTACACAATAGGTCTGGTACACAGCATAACATACTTTATAGAACCTGTGGCTGAGGCATAGGGAATGGCTTTTCATTCTCTTTCTATTTTCTGCCCTGGTCGAGTTTTGAGTCTTTACTCAACTTCACACCTTGCAACACAGGCAAGAACTCCTTCTTTGACTATTCCATTTTCAATTACTACAAAATCTTTTGAAGGTATGTATTCATTGAAAAATATATCAAGCATCTTGATCTATCTTTATAGATCTTCATGCTCAATATGTAAGTAGTTTCAGCGAGGTCTTTCTTTGAAAAACTCCTTTCAAACACTCGTTTATGCTTTCCAGAAAATTCTACAACATTTCCGATCAACAATATGTCATTCACAAATACTTATCGGAAAGGTTGTAGTGCTCCCACTCACTTTCTTGTAAATATAGGCTTCACCGCAAGTTTGTATAAAACCATATGCTTTGATCACTTTATCAAAGCATATATTCCAACTCCGAGATGCTTGCACCAGTCCATAGATGGATCGCTGGAGCTTGCACACTTTGTTAGCACCTTTAGGATTGACAAACACTTTCTTGATGCATCATATACAACTCTTCTTTAAGAAATTCATTAAGCAATGTAGTTTTAACATCCATTTGCCAGATTTCATAAAATGTGGCAATTGCTAACATGATTCAAACAGACTTAAGCAACGCTACGAGTGAGAAAATCTCATCGTAGTCAACATCTTGAACTTGTCAAAAACCTTTCGCAACAAGTCAAGCTTTGTACACAGTAATATTACCGTCGGTGTCAGTCTTCTTCGTGAAGATCCATTTATTCTATATGGCTTGTCGATCATCGGGCAAGTCAACCAAAGTCCACACTTTGTTCTCATACATAGATCCCATCTCAGATTTCATGGCCTCAAGCCATTTTGCGGAATATGGGCTCATCATCGCTTCCTCATAGTTCGTAGGTTCATCATGGTCAAGTAACATGACCTCCCGAACAGGATTACCGTACCACTGTGGTGCAGATCTTACTCTGGTTGACCTACGAGGTTCGGTAGTAACTTGATCAGAAGTTTCATGATCATCATCATTAGCTTCCTCACTTACTGGTGTAGGAATCACTAGAACTGATTTCTGTGATAAACTACTTTCCAATAAGGGAGTAGGTACAATTACCTCGTCAAGTTCTAGTTTACTCCCACTCACTTCTTTCAAGAGAAACTCCTTCTCTAGAAAGGATCCACTCTTAGCAACAAAGATCTTGCCTTCGGATCTGTGATAGAAGGTGTACCCAACAGTTTCTTTTGGGTATCCTATGAAGACGCACTTCTCCGATTTGGGTTTGAGCTTATCAGGTTGAAACTTTTTCACATAAGCATCGCAACCCCAAACTTTAAGAAATGACAGCTTGGGTTTCTTGCCAAACCACAGTTCATAAGGTGTCGTCGCAACGGATTTTGATGGTGCCCTATTTAACGTGAATGCAGCTTTCTAAATCATAACCCCAAAATGATAGCGGTAAATTAGTGGGAGACATCATAGATCGCACCATATCTAGTAAAGTACGATTACGACGTTCGGACACACCATTACGTTGTGGTGTTCCAGGTGGCGTGAGTTGTGAAACTATTCCTCATTGTTTCAAATGAAGACCAAACTCGTAACTCAAATATTCACCTCCATGATCAGATCGTAGAAACTTAATTTTCTTGTTACGATGATTTTCCACTTCACTCTGAAATTCTTTGAACTTTTCAAATGTTTCAGACTTGTGTTTCATTAAGTATATATACCCATATCTGCTCAAATCATCTGTGAAGGTCAGAAAATAACGATACCTGCCACGAGCCTCAACACTCATTGTATCGCATACATCAGTATGTATTATGTAACGCCCCGAGACCGATGTGCCAGGTGTCTTCCAGTTATTCACTGTTGTTGCCTTGTCATTTGCTTGTGTGTCATGCATTTCATATCATGTCATCATGTGCATTTCATTTGCATACATGTTCATCTCATGCATCCGAGCATTTTTTCCCCGTTGTCCGTTTTGCAATCAGGCGCTCCTATGTCACCTGGTGTCCCTTTTACCTATTTTCATGTGCAGGTATTAAACGTTCTCGGATAGGACCAAGACTTGCCAAGTGGCCTTGGTTTACTACCGGTAGACCGCCTGTCAAGTTTCGTGCCATTTGGACTTCGTTTGATACTCCAACGGTTAACCGAGGAACCGAGAAGGCCTCATGTGTGTTGCAGCCCAACACCTCTCCAAAGTGGCCCAAAACCCACGTAAACCCCCTCCATCATCTAGGCCGTTCGATCACGATCACATGGCCGCAAACCGTGCTCAATTTGGAGCCTCCTAGCTCCCTCTACCTATATATATGTGGCTCTCCCCGAAAATTCGTGCAGTCTAACCCTAGTCCTCTTCCACCTCACGCCCGGACAAATTTCCCCGCCGCCGGACATGTCCGCGCCGCTGCGCCGGACCAATCCCACCTCGCCACGTCACCACTGTCGTCCTCTCTCTCCTCCAGCCCCGCCACTGGCTTTGCGCAGCCCGGATCGGGCCCGTGGGGCCCATCTCGCCGGGTCGCCCCTTCCCGCTCGTTCCTGAGCCGGGTCAGACGAGCACCTCGCCACCCCATGCCTCGCGCCGCCGTTCGTCGGCGCGCTTCGCCGTCGCCATGCCGGTCGCCTCCTGTCGCCGCCCGTGGACTCGCTCGTCACGCCTCCCCACGCTCTTCTCCGGCCGCCGCATCCGCCGCCTCGCTGACGCCTCTACTTCCGTGCCCTGCCGCCTCCTACCTCGCCGGTGGCCCGCCGCCGGAGCTCGCTCCGCCGCCGTCCTTCCTCACGCCGACGAGCCGCCCTTCACCGGAATCCGCTCCAGCCAGATCTGATCCGGGGAGTGGGATGAGATCCACCACTCCCCTGAACCAAACACCCTCGTCCCCGTTCCGTGCCACGCCGTCCCGGATCTCCTCGTCCCGGGTTGACTTTTCGCAAGGGTCTATTTCTCTAAGTCCCCAGATCTACATATTTCATGCCACATTCATCACATCATAACCCTGCAACCGTGGCTCCGTTTTGGGCATGTAGCATATCAAATTGTTCGTCTCGACGAGTACTTCATTTCATTCCATTGCTCCATGTTCATTTGAGCTCATCTTGATGCCCTAAATGCTGTTGCAAGAGTGCTATGCGATGTTAGTTTCAGACTCTTATCAGTAATTGGACATTTGTCATTTTTGCCATGATTGATGTGTGCCTCCTATGATCTTGAGCCCTACATGAGTTTTGAAGTATGCCATGCCATCTTTACAAGGGTGTATGCCATGTATTTTTGTGATCTTTGTGCTGACTAGCACAAGCATGCAAAGTAGCCATCGTAATGTTGCTGATTTCAGGGACTTGGAATTTCACTAAGTCCTTTTCCTACTGTTATTTTTATGCCATGTATTCTTGTTGCTACAGAGTGATCCATGCCTCTTTTGAGCATGATCAGTGTCGGTGTCAAAACCGGCGGATCTCGGGTAGGGGGTCCCGAACTGTGCGTCTAGGCCGGATGGTAACAGGAGGCAAGGAACATGATGTTTTACCCAGGTTCGGGCCCTCTTGATGGAGGTAAAACCCTACGTCCTGCTTGATTAATATTGATGATATGGGTAGTATAAGAGTAGATCTACCACGAGATCAAGGAGGCTAAACCCTAAAAGCTAGCCTATAGTATGATTGTTGTATGATGAAGTTGTCCTATGGACTAAAACCCTCTGGTTTATATAGACACCGGAGAGGGTTAGGGTTACACAAAGTCGGTTACAATGGTAGGAGATCTTGAATATCCGCATCGCCAAGCTTGCCTTCCACGCCAAGGAAAGTCCCATCTGGACACGGGATGAAGTCTTCAATCTTGTATCTTCACAGTCCTGGAGTCCGGCTGAAGGTATAGTCCGGCTACCCGAACACCCCCTAATCCAGGACTCCCTCAGTAGCCCCTGAACCAGGCTTCAATGACGACGAGTCCGGCGCGTAGATTGTCTTCGGCATTGCAAGGCGGGTTCCTCCTCCAAATTCTTCATAAAAGTTTGTAAACACCAAGAGTAGTGTCCGGCTCTGCAAAATAAGTTTCCACGTATTGCCACAGAGAGAATAATATTAACACAAATCTAATCTGCTGACGTATTCCGCAGCGTGACATCACACTACGGCCAAGCCTTTATTCGAATCGTTTTCACTTTTCCGCCTCAGCGTGTTTTGCGAGGCGGTTTCCTTGGCACGCCTTGTCAAAGCAGAGATCGTGTCCCCCATTTACGAGATTCTCATCAATACGGACGTGGGTAACCCAACCGCGCCATTTATCATGGTGCTTGGGAGGCAAGCGAGTTTTACTAGGCTGGTGGAGACTCATAGTCGCATCCGCTCATATAAGGGGATAAGGATCCACCTTTTTACCTACGCCTTCTTCCTCCTTTGCCTATCCATCTTTTGCGCACCCGAGCTCCAGCGCCCAAGCCCGCACTTCCTACCTCAACCTTCTCCAACAATGTCCGGAGTGGGAGGCAAGTGGATGGTCTCCTCCGTCACGGAGGGCCATGTCAAAAGGCTAAGGAAGGCCAGATACCTGTCCAAAGACATCGCGCACCGGCTTCCTGAGGAGGGGCAGCTTCTCCCCACCCCAAGGCCCCATGAGAGGGTAGTATTTCTTCCCCACTTCCTCCGCGGACTGGGTTTTCCTCTCCACCCATTTTTCCGGGGCTCATGTTCTACTATGGCCTAGATTTCCACGATCTGGCCCCGAACTTCATCCTCAATATCTCGGCGTTTATCGTCGTGTGCGAGGCTTTCCTCTGCATCCGCCCCCATTTCGGCCTCTGGCTCAAGACCTTCAACCTCAAGCCAAAGGTTGTGTGCGGCAACCAGGCGGAGTGCGGAGGTGCCATGGCGGGAAAAATAGCCAACGTCCTATGGCTCGAGGGCTCCTTTGTGGAGACCTTGAAGGGGTGGCAGTCAGGGTGGTTTTACATCACCTAGCCACGCGATCCGAAGTGGATCGCAGCCCCTGAATTCCGATCCGGACCCCCTACGCGGCTCACGTCCTGGAAGGAGACGGGCTTGTCGTGGGGCGACGAAGAAGAGGTGACCGGACTGCAAAAATGCATCCAGTCCCTGGTGAACAAGCAGCTCAAGCTTGTCAACGTAGTCCAGGTCATGCTCGTCTGCCGGATCCTTCCGTGTCAAGAACGGGACTTCAATTTGTGGGAGTTCAACCCGGCGCAGCACCGAACTCTGAGCAGGCTCTTCGACACGACGTACGAAGATGCCTGGAAGGGGCTAACCAAAGGCGCCGAGGCTCCCACATACACCTCCGAAGACCGCTGATTCAGCTCGCAGCGTACTACTGGCGAGGTAAGATATTTTCATCTTTTACAGGATGTTGAGTTTTTTCATAGTTTGACTCTATGCGGGATCTAAACTCCCTTACCTTTGACAGGATTGGCAGGCAAAGTCCGGACTGATTAACTGTCCGGCTCCCTTGCCCGAAGACCCAGCCCCTGCTCTCCTAGTGAAGCTGCTGGTTCCGGCACCTTATGTGGTGCCGGAGAAGAAGGCCAAGAAGAAGAAGGCCACGGGGACTCGAAAGAGTTCCCGGCATATGGTGGTGTCGGACTCGTCGTTCGACGAGTCCGAGACGCACTCCTCCCGTGAAGACGAGGAGGAGGAAGAAGAAACCTCTCCCCCTCTAGCGGGGGGGAGGAAAGAAGAGGAAGGACACCCCAGTAGGGGAGGCCGAGGGGTCCAAGAAGAGGAAAACCCCTCCGCCGGACTACGCCCCCGACGCCGACGAGGACGAAGAGGAGTGGCCGGACAGGGCCAAGCGTCCGGAGAAATCGTAAGTGTTCGGATACCAGAGTAACTCATGATATTCCTTTTATTGCACAGCTTTCCCTAATGTCGAATATAATCATGCAGCCCGCCCAAGGACGGGCTCGACGAGTCATCGAGCGGCTCCCTGGATCCGTCGAACGTGAATTCAGTTCTGCCCGCTGCCTCCCCCTGTGCTGCGGATGACGCCGAAGTGGCGTCGCGACAAGCTCTGGGGCAAGAGGAGGTGGTCCAGGAGGAGCCGCGAGGCGACCTCCCGGACTCCAGGAGTAAAGGGGACAAGACCCCCTAGGGCTCCAAGTCCGGCTTTAAGCCAGACACCGCGCCGGAATCAACAACGGTTCTGGACCGCGGCAGGCGAACTCCTGCCAAGAGGAGAAAGCCTATTGAGCCGGCGTCCTCCGTCCAACCGGAGGCGCCGAACAATCCGTTGGAGGTGCTTAAGGGCGCCTCCATCGACAAGGAGCACCGTACCATTATGAGTATGGTGGTCCAGAAGGTTCGGTCCGCCAAAAGCGGACTAACTGAAGCTTGTGCTAGCCTTCTAACAGGCTTCGAGGTAAGTAAAAATATGTAAAAATATTACCGTATAGACAGTAGCCCCTGATGCTCTGTTTGGCATTCGGAAAGAAAAGCCGAATAGAGGATCTATTAAATATCGCAAGAGTCTAACTAAAAAGGAGTCAATATATGTATGCAGGCTTCGCTGCTGGCCACCGCCGCACTGACTGCGGAGGTGGGTGCCCTGAAGCAGGGCCTCGAGCGGACCGAGCAAGAGCTCGGCCTTGCCAAACGGCAGCTCGAGGAGAAAGAAGGTAAGAGATACCTTATAGAAAAAATGCCTATAAGAAGACGCAATTGCAAAAAATGACAGGAGTATACTGCTTATTGTAGGGGCCACAACTGAGGTGGCGACCCTCAAGCAGACGTTGTCTGAGGCCGAGAAGAAAGCGGCCACGGAGCGCACCGAGCGGGAGAAATTTGAGGCGCCGGTCGGCGAGGTGCAGCAAGAGCTTCAGGCTCTCATGAAAAAACATGAGAGTTTGGAGCTTGACTCGAAGACGTGAGCGTCCGAGCTTGTTGCGGCCCTTAATACTGCCAAGTCTGCCAAGGCCGAAGCCCAGAAGGCCCTCCAGGAATTGGATGCGGTGAAAAAGATAGCAGCGGGTAAGGCATTCTCTATGCAAAGCAGACATATAAAAGTAAACTACTTGTTACTTACCCGAATCCGGAGCTCTCCAGGGGCATTCACAGATCTTTCCCGCAGCGTATCCGATGCCGCCGCATTCTACCGAGCCGAGGAAGGCAGCTCAACGGAGAAGGTGTTCCAGTCTCAGTACGCTGAGGCCGGACACCCTGTGCCCTTGAGCGACCAGCTGAAGCAGCTGGTCGAGCTCCACAAGGCGGCCGAACAGGCCCTGAAGGGCTTCATAGTTCGGCTGTGGCCTGGAGAGGCCCTGCCTGGGAGCTACTTCGGACTGGTGCGGCGGCTGGTGGAGGCTTGTCCCAGGCTCGAGGTCATCAAGCGCTCCGTCTGCATCGAAGGAGCCCGTAGGGCCCTTGCTCGTGCAAAGGTGCACTGGGGTAAGCTGGACGGTGAGAAGCTAGTGAGGGACGGGCCGCCGCCGGGGAAGGAGCATCGCAAGCCCGAGAACTATTACAAGGATGTTCTAGCTGGTGCCCGCCTTATGGCGGATGAATGTACCAAGGATGTAATTTTTGAATGAACTCGCTCGTGTTATCCTGTGCACTGAAAACTTGTTCATATGCGCTAAGCAATGCTTGAATTTAAAATATTACTTTCTGTGCGGCCGTTTATCAAAAAATTGAGAGATGGCCAGTCGTCGGCTTCTACCCCCATGCCACTAGTGCTGGGGTGTTCGGGATAAACCTGAGCGCTCTTTTTCCCATGATTGGGTCCGTCGAGGGAGACGCTCAGCACAATGAACAAGGCAATCGGACTATAATGCTTGAACACTCTCACTTAGCCATAGAACTCTATAATTTTAAATTTCGGCGAAGCCCCTAGTATTCGGAAGACCGAGTTTGGGGCGCTATCCACGCCTTGGCCGGACAAAGCCGATTCCTCGCTCGAAGCGGCATAAGTCTTTAAGGACTCGAAAAACCTCTTGAACAGCGACCGGTCTCTCGCCTCATCATGACAGTCAGTTTTAGCTTTCTCTACTGAGGTGCTCAGCCCAGCTCAACTGGGCACAATCGCAGTAGTTCTCCTAGTGCTACCTTAGCTGATATAGCGGAACGTAAGGCACCAAAACATAGGAGCCGGGCAAACCCAACTATTGACCCAAATCATGATTCAGAGCCGATGCATATAGTGCTATAAGTTCGGGGTGCCGCACTTGTGAAAGTGTACGGACTTCTCACGCCATTTTGATGGGTACTGAAGCCCCTGGCGTATTTTTGCCGTACCACAGTGTACGGATGCAGCATGTTATTGATAAACATATATATAAAAAGAGGATAATGCAAAAAATAGACAAAAAGCTATGCATTGTTTATAGAAAGGTTGCTATGAAAGCGGAACGATACAAATAGTGCGATAAGCAAAAGAGATTGGACTATTTAACATGTCCTGGCCAAGGGCAGGCCGCGGAATTGTATTAAAAAACAGGTATACTGCTCGCAATGGAGACCACCTGGAAGTTCCATAATGCAGCGTGGCTTGTCTGCGTTCCTGGATCTTGCATCGTTTGTGCGGCAATTGAATTGCCGAATGGGTCGTCCGAAGTATGGAGTCCTGAGAGTAAGAGAAAAAAAGAAAAAAAGGAATCCGGCAGCCCCTGGTGCAGTTTAAGCCGTATTTCGGGCGTGCCGTGATAGTGCCCCTTCCCCTGTGCCCATGGTATTTCAAGAGCGTAGTTATGTACGCGAAGCACTGGTTTCGCTGTATCGCGAGGGCTAGGGTTGGGGCCGCATTGCTACGCTATCTCAGAACATGCTAGGAGGTCTTGTTGTAGGGAACTCCGGGCGCGCTTGACAGTGTCCGGCTTTTTGAAGGCCGAACTGGAGAACTGCCTAGAGAGGCTGCTTTGTACTTCTGCTGCGAGCGCTGCCGTGTGCTCCTCCGTTCGGAGGGAGCGTTCAGTGTTCCCATTGACTGTGATTACTCCTCTAGGGCCTGGCATCTTGACCTTGAGGTATGCATAGTGCGGTACCACGTTGAATTTTGCGAATGCGGTTCGCCCGAGCAGTGCGTGATAGCCACTACGGAACGGGACTATGTCGAAGATTAACTCCTCGCTTCGGAAGTTATCCGGAGATCTGAAGACCACTTCCAGTGTGACTGAGCCTGTACAGTTGGCTTCTACACCTGGTATGACGCCTTTAAAGGTCGTTTTGGTGGGCTTGATCCTCGAGGGATCTATGCCCATTTTTCGCACTGTATCCTGGTAAAGCAGGTTCAGGCTGCTACCGCCGTCCATGAGGACTCTTGTGAGATGAAATCTGTCAATGATTGGGTCTAGAACCAATGCGGCGAAGCTGCCGTGACGGATGCTAGTGGGGTGGTCCCTTCGATCAAAGGTGATCGGGCAGGAGGACCATGGGTTGAACTTTGGGGCGACTGGCTCCATCGCATATACGTCCCGTAACGCACGCTTCCGCTCCCTCTTCGGGATGTGGGTTGCGTATATCATGTTCACCGTCCGCACTTGTGGGGGAAATCCCTTCTGTCCACCGTTGTTCGGCGTCCTGGGCTCCTCCTCGTTGTCGCTATACAGCCCCTTGTCTTTGTTTCGGCTCTTAACTTGCCTGCCTGCTTGAACACCCAACAATCTGTATTGGTGTGATTGGCTGGCTTTTCGGGGGTGCCATGTATCTGGACCAAGCAGTCGAGTATTCGGTCCAAACTGGACGGGCCCTGAGTATTTCTTTTGAATGGCTTTTTCCGTTGACCGGATTTGTAGCCTTGGAATCCGGCATTAACTACCGTATCCTCGTTGCTGTCGCTGTTAATGCGGCGCTTTTGTTTGTTCCGACGCGACCTGTCGCTTTTGTCCTTGGTATTCGAATTACCAGGGTTCTTGGTTAAATTGTTGCTGTGAGCTAGCCAGCTGTCTTCTCCCGCGCAAAAGCGGGTCATGAGTGTTGTGAGGGCTGCCATAGATTTCGGCTTTTCCTGTCCCAGGTGCTGGGCAAGCCACTCGTCACGGATATTATGCTTGAAGGCCGCTAAGGCCTCTGCGTCTGGACAGTCGACTATCTGGTTTTTCTTTGTAAAGAACCGTGTCCAGAATTGCCTGGCCGATTCCTATGGCTGCTGAATTATGTGGCTTAGGTCATCGGCGTCCGGTGGTCGCACATAAGTGCCCTGGAAGTTGTCAAGGAATGCGGCTTCCAGGTCCTCCCAAGAACCGATTGAGTCTGCTGGCAAGCTGTTAAGCCAATGCCGGGCTGGTCCCTTAAGTTTGAGTGGGAGGTATTTGATGGCGTGTAGATCATCACCGCGGGCCATGTGGATATGAAGGAGATAATCCTCTATCCATACTGCAGGATCTGTTGTGCCATCGTATGATTCGATGTTTACGGGTTTGAAGCCCTCAGGGATTTTATGATCCATTACTCCATCTGTGAAGCATAGTGGGTGTGCGGCGCCTCTGTATTGGGCTATATCACGATGCAGCTCGAAGGAGCTTTGTCTGTTGAGTTTGGCCCGGCCGGATTTATTGCATCCGGAGTGACGATCACCGTCACGTGCCGTGGGGCGCCTGCGCGATCCGTAGATCGATCTTGTTTGCCTTGCCTTGTCCTCCAGTATGCCGCGGAGGTCGGGCGCATTTTCCCGTGCCTTAGTATGCTTGACGCGGCGTCGGGGCATGGCTTGAGTGGAGGGCCAAGAGGCCTCTCTGTCGCGGCCACGAGGTGGCTGGTCGGCCATGTCATGCGCTGGTGATGTAGGTGCTTCCTCCTCTAGTCGGGGTAGCAGCCTGCGCTTTGGGTAACTCTTGGAGGGGCGTTCGAGTTCATACTCTTCGGCCGCAAGGACTTCAGTCCATCTGTCAGCTAGCAAATCCTGATCAGCTCTAAGTTGTTGCTGCTTTTTCTTGAGGCTGCTTTCCGTGGCCATAAGCCTGCGTTTAAAACGCTCTTGTTCAGTGAGATCCTCTGGCACGACGAACTCGTCGTCGTCGAGGCTTGCCTTGTCTTCGGAGGGAGGCGTATAATTATCATCCTCAACCTCTTGGTCCGCCGCCCTCTCGTGAGGGCTGGCTTCTCTGTCCTCCTGTGATGAATCTTGCTGGAGGGGTGTTCTTCGGCGCTATCCGGAGTAGTATTATCTCCCGTGCCGGAATCACCATTTTTGCTTTGGCGGGATTTAGAGCGGCGCCGCTGACGCTGGCGCTTGGGCTGTTTCTTAGAGGTATCGTCCCCCACTGTTCCATCGCCATCTCCATCCTTTGGAGTGTCCACCATATATATGTCATATGACGAGGTGGCCTTCCAGCGCCCTACAGGTGCTGGTTCTTGTTCGTCTCCTGCATCATCGTCCATGCCGTCGATGTCTTCAGAGTCGAAGTCAAGCATGTCGGTTAAGTCATCGACAGTGGCTATGAAGGGGGTGGTGGGTGGGTTTTGAATTTCTTCATCGTCTGTATCCCAACCTTGCTGACCATAGTCCGTCCAGGGCTCTCCTGATAAAGAGAGAGACTTTAGAGAATTCAGGGTGTCGCCGAAGGGCGAGTGCTGAAATATGTTCGCGGCGATGAACTCCATTATCGGCGCCCAATCGGATTCGATCGGCAGGGGCACGGGGGGCTCGGAGTTCGAAGAGGAATCCGGCTCCTCGGAGTCACGGGCCATGCGGAGTGCAGGGCTGGAGTTCGGCTTGATCGCCTCTGAGATCGCAGCCCCTGAGGCAGCGTCCAACCGCTGATCCTCGATCGGCGCAGTAGGCTCCGAATCAATGGTCGGAACCGATGCGTGTGCGGCCTCCAAGGCGCTGTTCGGCGGCAGAGCTATATCATGCCCATCAAGACAGTGCGGCGCGCTTGGCTGTGGCTCGAATCCGTCGAAGATCAAGTCCCCGCAGATGTCAGCCGTGTAGTTTACGCTTCCAAACCTCACCTGATGGCCAGGGGCGTAGCTTTCAATCTGCTCAAGGTGGCCAAGCGAATTGGCCCGCAGTGCGAAGCCGCCGAAGACGAAGATTTGTCCGGGGAGAAAAGTCTCACCCTAGACCGCATCGTTGTTGATGATCGAAGGAGCCATCGGGCTTAAAAGCGACGACATAGAGGAACTCTCAATGAAAGCACCAATGTCGGTGTCAAAACCGGCGGATCTCGAGTAGGGGGTCCCGAACTGTGCGTCTAGGCCAGATGGTAACAGGAAGCAAGGAACACGATGTTTTACCCAGGTTCGGGCCCTCTTGATGGAGGTAAAACCCTACGTCCTGCTTGATTAATATTGATGATATGGGTAGTACAAGAGTAGATCTACCACGAGATCAAGGAGGCTAAACCCTAAAAGCTAGCCTATGGTATGATTGTTGTATGATGAAGTTGTCCTATGGACTAAAACCCTCCGGTTTATATAGACACCGGAGAGGGTTAGGGTTACACAAAGTCGGTTACAATGGTAGGAGATCTTGAATATCCGCATCGCCAAGCTTGCCTTCCACGCCAAGGAAATTCCCATCCGGACACGGGACGAAGTCTTCAATCTTGTATCTTCACAGTCCTGGAGTCCGGCTGAAGGTATAGTCCGGCTACCCGAACACCCCCTAATCCAGGACTCCCTCAATCAGTAATGATGTTTTGTAGATATTGTTGTGCTCTATCCATTCATGTCTTTGTTTGCAGTTATGGAGCACCCTAGCTTGACTCAATCGAGCTCTACTTTTGCTATAAAATGTTCCTGGCAGAATGTTTACGTGTTAAGCATTTTGCCGAGGTTGTTGTAGTTGATCCATGCATGCTATGTTGTTGTTCTTGCCATGTTTAGCTTCTATGCCATGTCTTCTTTCTGTGTGTATTCTTAGTTTGTCATGCTTTGCCATGTGGTGAGTGCATCGAGCTCGTAAACATGCCTACGTGAATCTGTTTGGCCATGTTCCAGTTTTCTGCTAAGTCTAAATCTGTTAACGAAAGTTGCTATGTTCACATGGTTGCTATTGTATTTTCTGATCCCTTTTGGCTTAAGGTCAGTAAGGGACTTTTTTTGTATGCTTTGATTAGCTTCATGCCATGCCTTGCTTTTCCATGATATGTTCCTGTAGCATGTTGTTATCTTGCTCTTAACATTGCTTCCTGATGTTAAATTCCTGACTTGTTTTTTTCACGAAGTCTGTAACCTGATATCTTTTGCACTTTTGCCATGCTTGTTTGAGCCTGCTATTGAGTGAATTAGCCGTAGCTCAGTGTTCATCTTTTGTCAAGCATCTTGAGTGGATCCCTGCCATGTGATTTTTTTTCATGTTAGAGTGTTGTAGCTTATTTTTCTTGATGCATTTAGATGGCCTCGTGCTATTAATCGCAGATCGGTGCCATATTTGTTTTGCTTGTCATTTGCAAACCGTGCATCCGATTCCGGTGATCTTTATATCGTTTTTGACCGAAATCAACTCATCTTTCCAGAGGCACTCTTGGTTTTCCAAGTTGAGGCCTGGTTCAATCTTTCCTTTCCGAAGAACGCATATGCATTGCATATCACATCCCGCATATCATGCCATGTTTTGCATCATGTTGCTTGTGCATTGCACCGTGGTTGATTGTGTCTCCCTTTGCTTGTGTTCTTGCTTTGGGTATAGCCGGGAGACGAGTTCGTGTTCGAGGTACCCGTTGAGTACACTTTCAAGGATCAAGCTTTCGTCTTCTCGGAGAACTTTGCAGGCAAGATGACCATACCCTCGAAATCACTTCTATCTTTGCTTGCTAGTTGCTCGCTCTTTTGCTATGCCTATGCCGCGATACCTACCACTTTCTTATCATGCCTCCCATATTGCCATGTCAAACCTCTAACCCACCTTGTCCTAGCAAATCGTTGTTTGGCTATGTTACCGCTTTGCTCAGCCCCTCTTATAGCGTTGCTAGTTGCAGGTGAAGATTGGAGTTTGTTCCTTGTTGGAACATGGATATTTGTTGGGATATCACAATATCTCTTATTTAATTAATGCATCTATATACTTGGTAAAGGGTGGAAGGCTCGGCCTTATGCCTGGTGTTTTGTTCCACTCTTGCCGCCCTAGTTTCCGTCATACCGGTGTTATGTTCCTTGATTTTGCGTTCCTTACACGGTCGGGTTATAATGGGAACCCCTTGATAGTTTGCCTTGAATAAAACTCCTCCAGCAAGGCCCAACCTTGGTTTTACCATTTGCACTAACGACCTACCACCTTCCCTTGGGTTCTGCAGACTCAGGGGTCATCTTTATTTAACCCCCCGGGCCAGTACTCCTCTGAGTGTTGATCCGAACTGAGCTGCCTACGGGGCCACCTCAGGGAAACTTGAGGGTTGGTTTTACTCGTAGCTAGTCTCATCCGAGTGTGCCCTGAGAACGAGATATGTGCAGCTCCTATCGGGATTTGTCGGCACATTCGAGCGGCTTTGCTGGCCTTGTTTTACCATTGTCGAGATGTCTTGTAACCGGGATTCCGAGTCTGATCAGGTTGTCTTGGGAGAAGGAATATCCTTCGTTGACCATGAGAGCTTGTGATGGGCTAAGTTGGGACACCCCTGCAGGGTTTTGAACTTTCGAAAGTCGTGCCCGCGGTTATGGGCAGATGGGAATTTGTTCATGTCCGGTTGTAGAAAACCTGAAACTTATCTTAATTAAAATGCATCAACCGCGTGTGTAGCCGTGATGGTCTCTTCTCGGCGGGGTCTGGGAAGTGAACACGGTGTTGGAGTTATGCTTGAACGTAAGTAGTCTAGGGTCACTTCTTGATCATAGATTCTCGACCGTGCTTTGCCTCCTCTTCTCGCTCTCTTTTGCGTAAGTTAGCCACCATATATGCTAGTGCTTGCTGCAGCTCCACCTCATACCTTTTACCCTACCTATAAGCTTAAATAGTCTTGATCACGAGGGTGTGAGATTCCTGAGTCCCCGTGACTCACAGATTACTTCAAAACCAGATTGCAGGTGTCGATGATATCGTGCAGGTGACGCAACCGAGCTCAAGGAGGAGCTCGATGAAGATCTTGTTCATCGTGTTGTTTCGTTTCAGTTGATCGGTAGTGGAGCACAGTCGGGGCGATCGGGGATCTGTAGCATTAGGGGTAGTCTTCTTTTATTTTGGTTCCGTAGTCGGACCTTGATTGTATCCGGATGATGTAATGCTTTATTCTTGTATTGTGTGAAGTGGCGATTGTAAGTCAACTATGTATCCCTTTCCTTATTCATTACATGGGCTGTGTGAAGATTACCTCTCTTGCGACATTGCCTACAATGCGGTTATGCCTCTAAGTCGTGCTCCGACACGTGGCAGATATAGCCGCATCGTGGGTGTTACATATTATTTCCAATAAGTCAGTTGCTCGCTCCATTGTTCCGAAGAACGGAGTCTTAGTCATGTTGCCCATGAGGCATGGTTCGCAAGCATCAAGTGATTCATAATCAAGTGATTCCAAAAGTCCATCAGCATGGAGTTTCTTCATGCACTTTACACCAATATGACCTAAACGGCAGTGCGACATATAAGTTGCACTATCATTATTAACTTTGCATCTTTTGGCTTCAATATTATGAATATGTGTATCACTAGGATCGCGATTCAATAAACCATTCACCTTGGGTGTATGACCTCAGAAAGTTTTATTCATGTAAACAGAATAACAATTATTCTTTGACTTAAATGAATAACCGTATTGCAATAAACATGATCCAATCATATTATGCTCAACGCAAACACCAAATAACATTTATTTTAGGTTCAACACTAATCCCGAAGATAAAGGGAGTGTACGATGGTGATCTTATCTACCTTGGAATCACTTCCAACTCATGTCATCACCTCGCCCTTAACTAGTCTCTGTTTATTCTGTAACTCCCGTTTCGAGTTACTACTCTTAGCAACTGAACCAATATCAAATACCGAGGGGTTGCTATAAACACTAGTAAAGTACACATGAATAACATGTATATCAAATATACTTTTGTTCACTTTCCATCCTTCTTATCCACCAAGTATTTGGGGTAGTTCTTCTTCCAATGACCATTCCCTTTGCAGTAGAAGCACTCAGTTTCAGGCTTAGGTCTAGCTTTGGGCTTCTTCACGGGAGTGGCAACTTGATTGTCATTCTTCTTGAAGTTCCCTTTCTTTCCCTTGCCCTTTTACTTGAAACTAGTGGTCTTGTCAACCATCAACACTTGATGCTTTTTCTTGATTTCTACCTTCGCCAATTTCAGCATCACGAAGAGCTTGGGAATCGTTTCCGTTATCCCTTGCATATTATAGTTCATCACGAAGTTCTAGTAACTTGGTGATAGTGACTAGAGAACTTTTTCAATTACTATATTCTCTGGAAGATTAACTCCAACTTGATTCAAGAAATTGTAGTACCCAGACAATCTGAGCACATGCTCACTTGTTGAGCTATTCTCCTCCATCTTGTAGGCAAAGTACCGTCAGAGGTCTCCTACCTCTCGACACAGGCATGAGTATGAAATACCAATTTCAACCCTTAGAACATATTATATGCTCTGTGGCATTCAAAAACATTTTTGAAGTCCCGGTTCTAAGCCGTAAAGCATGGTGCACTAAACTATTAAGTAGTCATCATACCGAGCTTCGTCAAACGTTCATAACGTCTGCATTTGCTCCTGTAATAGTTATGTCACCTAGCGGTGCATCAAGGACATAATTCTTCTGTGCAGCAATGAGGATAATGCTCAGATCACAGACTTAGTTCGCATCATTGCTACTATCATTTTTCAACATAATTTTTCTCTAGGAACATATCAAAAATAAACGGGGAGCTACATCGCGAGCTATTGATCTACAACATAATTATGCAAATACTACTAGGACTAAGTTCATGATAGATTAAAGTTCAATTAATCATATTACTTAAGAACTCCCACTTAGATAGACATCTCTCTAATCATCTAAGTGATCACGTGATCCGTATCAACTAAACCATGTCCGATCAGCACGTGAGATGGAGTAGTTTTCAATGGTGGACATCACTATGTTGATCATATCTACTATATGATCCACGCTCGACCTTTCGGTCTCAGTGTTCCAAGGCCATATCTGCATACGCTAGGCTCGTCAAGTTTAACCCGAGTATTCCGCGTGTGCAAAACTGGCTTGCACCCGTTGTATGTGAACGTAGAGCTTATCACATGATACGTCTCCAACGTATCTATAATTTTTGATTGCTCCATGCTATATTATCTATAGTTTTGTACATTATTGGGCTTTATTATCCACTTTTATATTATTTTTGGGACTAACCTATTAACCGGAGGCCCAGCCTAGAATTGCTGTTTTTTGCCTGTTTTAGGGTTTCGAAGAAAAGGAATATCAAATAGAGTCCAAACGGAATGAAACCATCGGGAACGTGATTTTCTCAACGAACAAGACCCGGGAGACTTGGACCCTACGTCAAGAAACAAAAGAGGAGGCCACGACATAGGGGGCGCGCCTGCCTACCCCAGGCGCGCCCTCCACCCTTGTGGGCCCCCTGTTGCTCCACCGACGTAATCCTTCCTCCTATATATACCTACATACCCCCAAACGATCAGATACGGAGCCCAAAACCTAATTCCACCGCCGTAACTTTCTGTATCCACGAGATCCCATCTTGGGGCCTATTCTAGAGCTCCGCCGGAGGGGGCATCGATCACGGAGGGCTTCTACATCAACACCATAGCCTCTCCGATGAAGTGTGAGTAGTTTACCTCAGACCTACGGGTCCATAGTTAGTAGCTAGATGGCTTATTCTCTCTTTTTGGATCTCAATACAATGTTCTCCCCCTCTCTTGTGGAGAACTATTCGATGTAATCTTGTTTTTGCGGTGTGTTTGTTGAGACCGATGAATTGTGGGTTTATGATCAAGTCTATCTATGAATAATATTTGAATCTTCTCTGAATTCTTTTATGTATGATTGGTTATCTTTACAAGTCTCTTCGAATTATCAGTTTGGTTTGGCCTACTAGATTGATCTTTCTTGCAATGGGAGAAGTGCTCAGCTTTGGGTTCAATCTTGCGGTGTCCTTTCCCAGTGACAGTAGGGGCAGCAAGGCACGTATTGTATTGTTGCCATCGAGGATAACAAGATGGGGTTTTCTTCATATTGCATGAGTCTATCCCTCTACATCATGTCATCTTGCTTAAGGCGTTACTCTGTTTTTAACTTAATACTCTAGATGCATGCTGGATAGCGGTCAATCAGTGGAGTAATAGTAGTAGATGCAGGCAGGAGTCGGTCTACTTGTCTCGGACGTGATGCCTATATGCATGATCATACCTAGATATTCTCATAACTATGCTCAATTCTGTCAATTGCTCAATAGTAATTTGTTCACCCACCGTAGAATACTTATGCTCTCGAGAGAAGCAACTAGTGAAACCTATGGCCCCCGGGTCTATCTTCATCATATTAATCTCTTACTACTTAGTTATTTCCTTTGCTATTTACTTTGCCTTTATTTTACTTTGCATCTTTATCATAAAATACCAAAAATATTATCTTATCATATCTATCAGATCTCACTCTCGCAAGTGGCCTTATAGGGATTGACACCCCTATTTGCGTTGGTTGCGAGGATTTTTTTTGTGCAGGTACGAGGGACTCGCGCGTAGCCTCCTACTGGATTGATACCTTGGTTCTCAAAAACTGAGGGAAATACTTACACTACTTTGCTGCATCATCCCTTCCTCTTCTGGGAAAACCAACGCATTGCTCAAGAGGTAGCATCACACCCGATCATCACGTGGTGTCTCGGCACGACGAACTATAGCAACAATGCATACTCAGGGAGAACACTTATACCTTGAAATTTAGTGAGAGATCATCTTATAATGCTACCACCGAACTAAGCAAAATAAGATGCATAAAGGATAAACATCACATGCAATCAAAATATGTGACATGATATGGCCATCATCTTGTGTATTTGATCTCCATCTCCAAAGCACCGTCAGGATCTCCATTGTCACCGGCATGACACCATGATCTCTATAATCTTGATCTCTATCAACGTGTCACATGGTCGTCTCACCAACTATTTCTTTTGCAACTATTGCTATCGCATAGCGATAAAGTAAATCAATTATATGGTGCTTGCATCTTATGCATAAAAGAGACAACCATAAGGCTACTGCCAGTTGCCGATAACTTCAACAAAACATGATCATCTCATACAACAATTTATATCTCATCACGTCTTGACCATATCACATCACAACATGCCCTGCAAAAACAAGTTAGACGTTCTCTACTTTGTTGTTGCAAGTTTTATGTGGCTGCTACGGGCTTAGCAAGAACCGTTCTTAGCTACGCATCAAAAACCACAAAGCGGTATAGTGATTGCTTTTTGATCTTCAGAAAGAACCATGTTCATTGAATCCGATTCAAATAAAGTTGGAGAAACTGACACCCACCAGCCACCTGTGTGCGAAGCACGTCGGTAGAACCAGTCTCGCGTAAGCGTACGCGTAATGTCGGTCTAGGCCGCTTCATCCAACAATACTGCCGAATCAATAAACAGCTAGTTACGGCAAGCAATATGTATATACCCACGCCCACAACTCCTTTCTATTCTACTCGTGCATATAATATCTACGCATAGACCAGGCTCTCGGATGCCACTGTTCGGGAACGCAATAATTTCAAAAAAATTCCTACGCACACGCAAGATCATGGTGATGCATAGCAACGAGAGGGGAAGAGTGTTGTCCATGTACCCTCGTAGACCGTAAGCGAAAGCGCTATGACAATGCGGTTGATGTAGTCGTACATCTTCACGATCGACCGATTCTAGTACCAAAAGTACGGCACCTCCGCGATCTGCACACGTTCGGCTCGGTGACGTCTCATGAACTCATGATCCAGCAGAGTGTTGAGGGAGAGATTCGTCAGCACGACGGCGTGATGACGATGATGATGATGCTACCGGAACAGGGCATCACTTAAGCACTGCTACGATATGAACGAGGTGGATTATGGTGGAGGAGGGCACCGCACACGGCTAAGAGATCAATGATCAACTTGTGTGTGTATGGGGTGCCCCCCTCCCCCCATATATAAAGGAGTGGAGGAGGGGGAGAGGGCTGGCCTCCTAGGCGCGCCCAAGGGAGGAGTCCTACTCCCGGTGGGAGTAGGATTCCCCCTTCCCTAGTTGGAGTAGGATAGGGAAGGAAGGGGGAGAAGGAGAGAAGGAAAGGGGGGCCGACCCCCCCTTCCAATTTGGATTGGGCTTGGGGGGCGCCCCACCTTGGCCGCCTCCTCCTCCTTTCCACTATGGCCCATTAAGGCCCATTGACTCCCCGGGGGTTCCGGTAACCCCTCGGTACTCCGGTATATGCCTGAACTCTCTCGAAACCTTTCCAATGCCCAAATACAGTCATCCAATATATCGATCTTTATGTCTCGACCATTTCGAGACTCCTCGTCATGTCCGTGATCACATCCGGGTCTCTGAACTACCTTCGGTACATCAAAACAAATAAACTCATAATACCGATCATCACCGAACGTTAAGCGTGCGGACCCTACGGGTTCGAGAACTATGTAGACATGACCGAGACACATCTCCGGTCAATAACCAATAGCGGAACCTAGATGTTCATATTGGCTCGCACATATTCTACGAAGATCTTTATCGGTCAAACCGCATAAGAACATATGTTGTTCCCTTTGTCATCGGTATGTTACTTGCCCGAGATTCGATCGTCGGTATCTCAATACCTAGTTCAATATCGTTACTGGAAAGTCTCTTTACTCGTTCTGTAATGCAACATCCCATGACTAACTCATTAGTCGCATTGCTTGCAAGGCTTATAGTGATATGCATTACCGAGAGGGCCCAGAGATACCTCTCCGACAATCGGAGTGACAAATCCTAATCTCGATCTATGCCAACTCAACAAACACCATCGGAGACACCTGTAGAGCATCTTTATAATCACCCAATTACGTTGTGACGTTTGATAGCACACTAAGTGTTCCTCCGGTATTCGGGAGTTGCATAATCTCATAGTCATAGGAACATGTATAAGTTATGGAGAAAGCAATAGCAATAAACTAAACGATCATAGTGCTAAGCTAATAGATGGGTCAAGTCAATCACATCATTCTCTAATGATGTGATCCCGTTCATCAAATGACAATTATTGTCCATGGCTAGGAAACTTAACCATCTTTGATTAACGAGCTAGTCAAGTAGAGGCATACTAGTGACACTCTGTTTGTCTATGTATTCACACATGTACTAAGTTTCCGGTTAATACAATTCTAGCATGAATAATAAACATTTATCATGATATAAGGAAATATAAATAACGACTTTATTATTGCCTCTAGGGCATATTTCCTTTAGTTTGTGCTCTATTTGTGTAGGTTTTCGCCCGGTTTTCCTTAAATTAACCGGGCAATTCTCTTCTTCTTAATTATTCGATGAGGCAAAAAATTTGCCTCCGTTTGGATAAAAAAACTCTATCATTGCAAACCTTTCCTAGGTAAATTACGGATGTTGTAAGTATTAGCTGCTGGAACATTTGGTGCAAAGGACTGGGATTTTTTTCAACATGAAGCACCAACAAAGAGGCTTGGAAATTCAAGTTCAAACAGGGCCTCCTCAAGGGCAGGCCCAGGAATTGCAGACCGTGTATTCAAATTTTGAATTTTGAATTTTGAATTTCTTTTGGGAAGCCTACAGCCTTCTTTTTGGCGTGTATAACCGATTATAGTAGTATATTGTACCAGTTCTAAACAATATAAAATATATTTCATAGTATATTATATTCATCAAAATTGATCATAACTTGCATTGTTCAACATATAGAAGTAATTGTTCAACATATTATGCAAAAATCTAAGATATATAGAGAATAGAGAATAGAAAATGATAGGAAACCTTACAAATTACATGAGTACTATTCTTTATAGATAATGTTCACTGTAGCAAATTCAAAAATATAAACATGCTCACATTACAAATTTGAATGGAAAATTGCAAATTCTCATGTCTAAATAATTAACAATCGATTGCAAACAAGTTCTAATTCCACTATAATTAAATAGGCAGACAAGTGTTCAAACTAACTTACTTTTTGTCTATATGTACTGTAGTGCATCCAGGAGGAGAAAAATGCCCTCCTGCCTACAGCGATAGATGTATCTAATTAGCAATTATATGTGAATCTGTGGGTTGTGGCTTTGAAACTGAACCAATGCCTCCTGGCAGCTGTCCGCTGCAGGATCAGAACCGGGGTAAGCGGGGGATGGATTCGTCGTGCAATTCGCACGTCCAATCACCGAGCAGGCGATGGCAACTGCCATGGCCTCCTGGCGGCTTGCCAGGGAGAGAGCAGGGCAAGGAAGGTGCTGGTTCGTCTCCGTCTGACCTAATCGATAGATTTTTGAGGGCCAATGGTCGACAGATCGATGGTCCGCGTGCGTGTGTTCACTACAGCCACTTGGGCCAATGCGCCAAGTCGTGGAGTCGTGGAGTTTTCGGCTAAAAATACTTAACTAGCAAGTTTGACTGTAGAGTTTCGTTCTTCCTTATATATATGCAGTATATAGATTACATATACCTAGTTTTTTGGCAAAAATAATGGATATTCAACTCAATACCCTTGAATTGATGTGGGCCCGCCCCTGGACCTCCTATTGGTCAAGCACAGAACCAAGACAAAGAACATGACATTCCTGAGCAATGGATCGATTCTGCCCTCTAAGTTTTTCTTGCTCAAGTGATACATCAGTTTCCCACATGTTGGAGAAAACTGGAATAGGATAGTTTAGTAAGAAACCCATTCCTTGTAATCAGTACATATTTATTTAATTATTTAATTAATGAAAATACGTAGAACAATTGTTCTAGGGTTTTGGGGTAAAAAAAGAAAGAAAATTGAACGTAGGAACTTCAGTTTTGAAGCTCACAATCTCGCTACGTATGCTTGTATATTAGATGTAGGCTGACATGCTTGGGGAAATATCTAGTACTCCCACCTCTGCAGTGGTTCCGGTGCTCCAAAACTCTGTAGCACATTTTTAAATGTTCAAAAAATTCTGAAGAAAATCCAGCACATTAACGCAACATCAAAGTATGTCGTCACAAAAATTGAAATCATAAATTCGAAACGTAGCTTAAGAAACATAAATGACAAATTCGATAGTAAATACACTACTAGGGAAAACCCTAGTAGTAGAGCGGGTTTTGAGGCTATCAGCAGCGTGGGCAGCCGCGCTACCAATAAGGCGCTACAGCTAACTGTTAGTAGTAGCGCGGTTTGCACCAGCGCTACTACTATTGACTATATCAGCAGCGCTTTTACAGAACACACTACTATTAGTTAGTTGTAGCGCTTTCCTAGCCCCGCGCTACTGCTATGTGTTCCACCATTTCCCCCCGCTTCCTACCCAGTTTCCTACCCAGTTTCAATTTCAATAAACTGCAATTTCCAGATACTAGGTACTACTAGATATCAATTTCATAAAGCATTATAGGTACTAGGTAGTACTACCTCTGTTTCCACGACGAGTAATTTGGAACGGAAGGAGTACTATATAACAATTTCATATATAGTCAACATACATCCTCAAACAGTACAAGGTGATATCGATGACGATCATCATATATAGTTCTACATGATATCGACGACGATCATCATTCTACATGATATCGACGACGATCATCATATGTAGTTCTAGATGATATAGCCACACACATATGTAGTTCTAGATGATATGGACGACGATCATCATCCCGAAGCCTGGGCGGTGGGTGTTCCTGATAGAAATTAGGATGGCCTGTCCAATACGAAGATTCTTGCCAACGAGGAATCTCTTCCACCCAACTGAGTTTAAGTGTGTGCGACCGTCTGTGTCCATGCGGTAAGTACAGGTGGTGACTGAGCCCCTTGCGGTAAGGCGTAGTCCAGCTGAGCCTTCTTCATCAGGCTCGATACCACAACTCACAGATAGGTTCTTTGGCAATTTCTGAATAAGAAAAACATATCAATTAATAAATGGCCTCGCACATACTCTTGCAAATATATTTCTATTAAGTATAGATTTCTACACTATCAAAAGACATAGTACTACGCATTTGTACTAATTAAGCATGAATTCTACTAATAAGTATATATGGATTATCTACACTATTAATAGTTTCTTGGATTCTACACTAATAAGCATGTGATCAAACTCTACACTAAAGCATATCATCGACTAGATTCCACAAAGCATATCATTGGACTCTACACTAAGCATATCATCGGATTCACTAAGCATATCATCGGATAATTTGCATTTGTAAGTATAACAATAAAGCATATATATATATATATATCATCAAATTACTACAGTCAGTATAACATACCATTTCATGCCGATCGACCATGGTACTTGTCAGGCGGCTCACGAATGGCACCCCGACAAAGTCATCACGTGGCGGAATTATATCCCATAGGTTGCACACCTCCTCCTTGCTCAGCCTCATTCTTTGAGCTAGGATGGCTTCATGAAGTGGGTTCTCATCATCTTCATCGAGTGGGTCCTCATTATCTTCATCATCTTCGTCATCTTCATCATCTTCGTCATCTTCATCATCTTCCACCAGGTTGAGATAAATGACAACCAGCTTGGGTCTTTCTGCTCTGAAGGAGAAGCTGATCAACTCACCACCAGTAAGACGCATGCGGGCGAGGAAACGGGCCCATCCATCTCCTCCAATCTGCGACATATTGCGTCCTTTCTCGACCTCCATAGTGTACGGCCCCCGAGGAGCCTCAAATGTCACAGTGTTTCCTGTCAGCTTGTTGAATTTCAACCTCACATTGCATTGGACGATCTGTGTAAAAAAAGCAAAATGACACAATGCAGTAATGCCAACACTAAAAATAAAATAGTTGTTATGTTTCATCTAATTTCTTACCGCCGCATGATGAAAACTTGGTTGGAAGTAGATGCCGAACAGCTTGCCAGTTGCAAGGGTGTTGGCACACCTTGACTTCTACAGTCGACATGGTGGTGGTGGTGGTGGCGCCATTTTCCTAAAGCAATATGAGCAAAGGATTAACGATCCACTTCACGGGAAAGAAAAACAGTAGCATGTGATATTTTTGGTTCTTCTTCAGTTATATTTTCATAGTGGAACCCGATCCCAAAAAGTAAACAACAAGCTCTCAATTAACTTACTAACACCTTCTATAATAGAACCAACAGCTAGCAGGCCAATGCCAAATCAGCCAACAATACTCACAGACAACAAGTTCTCAATTAGCTTACTAACACCTTCTAGAATATCTCTAGATGAAGAGATTCTTCCGTGAGAAGCAATTTCAGGGGCACCTATTGCCAAAAAAACTATTTGGCCCCCACCAAAGGTATAATCCTAAGATCTGTAATAAGTTATCTATCAAATCAAGGTACCACCTACCAAGACACATTTCATCTAATTTGGCCCCTATTGTCTAAGATATCTGATTAAAAAAACAAGTGGCAAATTTAATTGGGATTAACTTAGCACTTGCAAACTAACTACTTGTAGCACCTACCAAAGCATTTCAACTAAATTGGCACCTACATTTTGCAAAAAATAACTTATTACAGAAAAGCAAAAGCATCTAGTTATCCATGTGAAATTCGTAACCGCAGCTGACGAGGAGGGGGGATGGCATGGTGACCTCGGTCAGGGGTGCTGACGAGGGGAAGGTCGGTGACTTTCCTATGAGAGCGGGAGACGACAGTGGCCGGCGAGGGGATGGAGGGCAGTCGGCCAAAGGCGCCCGGCCAGAGCTCGCGGGCGACGACAGAGTGGGCGGCGAGAGGGTGGAGGAGCAGCTAGCAGAGGGGCGGCGAGAGGGGGGAGGAGCATTACCTGTGGCGGCAGTGGTGGTGGCGCGCGGTGGCGGAGGAGAAACCCTAACCACAGCTGTCGGCGTCGGGCGGAGGGGGACGATTGAGAGATGAGCGTGCGGGGGCGGGCTACGTGTTTTGTTTTGCTGTAGCAGTAGCGTGGGTACAGGGAGCGCGCTACTGCTAAGCCCAATATCAGTAGCGCTTTTTCATGAAAAAACGCTACTGCTAAGGCTAAGCATGTAAAAATATCAAAAATATACGTTGATCATCATTGATCCTTTGTGTAGAATCTAAATAGTCAACATGAATCCTCACCGTACCTATATAGGCACAGGTGAAGATTCATATTGCAGCCACAAATCCTACACATATGGTTCAATAAAGACCAAGTGCTCGAGATAGTTTGAGAAATAACATATTTAAGGTGATAAACACCTTGTTCGCTTAGCAGTATGGGACTAAACTTAACTAGTTGCAAGAGGGGATGATACTTAGCAGCAGCGAGTTTTAAAGAAAAACGCTGCTACTAAGTACTTTAGCAGTAGCGCGTCAAGGGGAAGGGCGCTACTATTATATCTAGCCTGAAGGCAACACCGTGGCAATTGTAGTAGTAGCGCTCGTTTCACCTAGAGCACTACTGCTACTGGGCTATTAGTAGCGCGGTCTTCTGAAGCTCGCTACTGCTAATTAGCAGTAGCGTTTGTTTTTAAACCTCACTGCTGCTAAGATTCTGTGTATAACGTTTTTCCTAGTAGTGATAGTACACAACTTAAGTTGGGCTTTAGATTAGGCCCATTATCACATTGATATCCAATTTATCATTTTTTTTATCTCGAGCAATGTTTCAAATTTTGATATTATTTTTTTCGACAACATACTTTGATGTTGTGTCAGTGTGCTGGATTTTTTTCAGAATTTTTTGAACATTTTAAAATGTGCTACCAAGTTTGAAGTACCGGGAACACCCTAGAGGTGGGAGTACCAGATATTTCCCCGACATGCTTGGTTGGGAAATCCTTGTGACCCAATTCTTGGTACTTATGAATTTATCCGAGAATCAATGAAGTTGATGAGATTTCTCAAGGAAAAAAAACTCGGAGATACCACTGCTACTATACTATGCTCTGATCGTTGGCAGATGCCTCTTGTGATTCTAGCTCCGCACTTGGCCACACGGGCGTGGAATGCATCTAATTTATTTTTATAGAAAAGAAGGAAATTTCCCGATCTTTACATTAGAATAATGCATGCAGTCATTTTATTAATAAGTAAAGTGAAACAATGTCTGCAATCCTACATCTCGCAAAAAGAGCAACAACAATGAAAAAACAGCAAGCCACAACCAGCAAATCGTAGGGCTCAGTGACTAAACATCTATCCTATTAGTGGACTGTCATTCAAACCGGTTGAAAATATCTCGTGCTACCGTCTCTCATCTGTTGCATCTAATAATCAAAAGCTTCATGCAGTTCGTATGAATGAGTAACGACCACATACAAAAGCATACAGTAGCTCTCACGATGACCTGCAAACTAATCGCCTCGTAGGAATAACCTCCGTCGAGCCAGGACGAGACGACGCCGTATCTTGCTCAGGCAGGAGGGGAGCGAGAGAGGGGCCTTGCGCTAGCTCCCGGACCGTTGAAGGGGAGGGCAGGCCTAAGAATGCACTTTCTAATAATAAAGCATGCGGCGCTCCCTAATTATACTCCCGGCCCTCTCCCCCCTTGGCCACCGGGGCCTCTCTTCTTCCCCTCCGCCTTCTTCCCACCATGGCACCGCGGGCGATCGGTCGAGCCCAATCAGTGGACCGCGAACAAGACCCACGGGAATCATCCGCCCGCGGCTGATCATTTCCCCCCAACGCTTTCGGCTCTGCGCGCGCGTAATCCCTCCCGGCTCATTCATCCTTTCCCTCCGCCTTTGCACTCGACGCACGCACGTCGCTCGAGGCCCCGGAAAGCTGCGCGCTTTACAGGTACGTACGCCGGTATCATCGATCGTAATCATAATGTGAGTTTTTGAGTACGCCTCGCTGTCCATCCAATCCTCGAGGAGGAACTGAGGTCATGAAGCATATATACGTGCCGTTTTGAAGTTACGGTAGGTAGATCGGGCGACGATGGCGGCCAACGGCGGGTCGCTGGAGCGGCGGGGCTCCATGCGGCGGTCGGGGAGCAAGGTGAAGGAGGAGCCAGCGGCGGCCTACCATGCCGCCGAGGAGCACGCCTCGGGACCTTCCGGTAAGTAGCAGTCAAAGATCGATCGATCGGTTGCCCTTCCGGCCGGTACGTTGGCTAGCTCTCAAGACTCAAGAGGCGTCGGTCGTTTGCATTGCGTTGCATGCAGACATTGAAGTGATCAAGGAGAAGTTCGGCAAGCTGCTGCTCGGGGAGGACATGTCGGGGTCCGGCAAAGGCGTGCCGTCCGCGCTGGCCCTCTCCAACGCCGTCACTAATCTTGCAGGTGACAACCTAGCTGCCTTCCTAGGAGTAGTTACTACGTAGGAGCACTTGCCAAATCAAGCTGTTCTCATGCATCTATGGAATGAAAGGGTTGCAATTTAAAATGCCAAGAAAAAAGCTGACGGTTAAAAAAAATGTTGGCAGCTGCTGTGTTCGGCGAGCAACGCAAGTTGGAGCCCATGGCGCCCGACAGAAAGGCGAGGTGGAAGAAAGAAGTGGGCTGGCTCCTGTCCGTGGCGGATCAGATCGTGGAGTTCGTCGCCAAGAAGCAAGTCCTGGACAACGGCGTCGAAATGGAGGTTCGGCTGAACAACAGCTCGATCGTAGTACATCTTCTTCTTCTTCTTCTTTTGCCCGCTCCGCTCCGGTAATCTCCTCTCCTTGCTCTGCTCTGCTCGCTGCAGGTGATGGGCACGCAGCAGCGAAGGGATCTGCAGTCCAACATACCGGCGTTGCGCAAGATCGACGCCATGCTTCTCGTAAGAAACATCAGCCACTTCCAAGGAGTCAAATGCATGCCCACCTAGCGTATATGTATATGTAGCTGAACTGAAACTCGTGCCGCCTTTGCGGTTTTCTCATCAGGATTACCTGGACGGCTTCAAGGACCGCACCGACTTTTGGTACGTAAAGCGCGACTCGTGCTCGGACGCCGAGAAAGAGGAGTCTACGGAGAAGTGGTGGATACCCATCGTGAAGGTCCCTCCCAACGGGCTGGCCCCGGCGTCCAGAGGCTGGATCCAGCACCAGAAGGAGCTGGTGAACCAGGTGCTCAAGGCGGCCATGGCCATCAACGCCAACTGCCTCATGGAGATGGCCATCCCAGAGTCCTACCTAGAGTCGCTACCCAAGGTACGTACGTATCAACTATGAATACGATCATCTTCATCCTTCTCTCACGACACGAACCTAGCTAGCTGTTGTTGATATGAAAATGAAAATGAAAAATGAAAATGAAAATGAAAATGAAAATGGGATGCAGAACGGGCGGGCGAGCCTCGGGGACGCGCTGTATCGGATCATCACGGACGTGGAGTTCGACCCGGACGACTTCCTGTCGACGGTGGACCTGACGTCGGAGCACAAGATCCTGGACCTCAAGGACCGCATCGAGGCGTCGGTCATCATCTGGAACAGGAAGGTGCACAACAAGGACGGCAAGTCCTCGTGGGGCTCCGCCGTCAGCCAGGAGAAGCGGGAGCAGTTCGAGGAGCGGGCGCAGACGCTGCTGCTCATCATCAAGCACAGGTACCCCGGCATCCCCCAGTCCAGCCTCGACATCGCAAAGATACAAGAAAACAGGGTACGTAATCACACACAATATAACTACTCCCTCCCTCCCTCCGATCCATATTACTTGTCGTTAATTAATTTCCCCTTTCTGGCTGGCTGGCTGGCCGGCGACTACACTAGGACGTGGGATTTGCTCTCCTGGAGAGCTACTCCAGGGTCCTCGAGAGCCTGGCCTTCAACGTCATGTCCAGGATAGAGGACGTGATCGTCGCCGACAACGTGGCCAGGGAGAAGGCCAAGAAGGACGCGCCGGCCGGCTCGAGCTCGGAGCCCGCCCCCCAGCAAGTCCCCGACGGGCCGGACAGCATGACGCTGCTCGACTTCATGGGCTGGAACGGCGACTCGGAGGGGAGGCCCGACGACCAGTCCCCGTCGGCGGTGGACCCGGCGCAGGACGACGGGAGGCTCATGAAGCTGCCCAACATCATGACCAACCTTTTTATGAAAACGACACAGTGATGGGATATTTCTCCCCCTTTTATGAACTTCTACTACTTTGTCATCAACAAAAAGATGAATGCCGTCCAATTACTGCATGGCCTATTTTGTACCAGGCTACCAGTACCAGCACATGGTAGAAAACCAAAAGGCCTTGAGTAGAGAGTTCGTTAATTGTTGTAAAAATACTAGTTTCAACAGACATGTCAATAGGAGAACCATAATCATATACTATAATGCATACAATTCCGTGCAACTTATGAATAAATAGAGCTCTTTTACGGTGATTGGCGTAGTATTGGGATACTTTCAAGTACTTGTCCCTTTGATTTTTATTAGCCGTCCGATCTGATGGGAGATTAAAAATAAATAAACCTAATTAGTTTAATTAAAAAAAGGCATAATGGTCCAGGGTAAAATATTGTGCTTTCAACCGATCACGTCCACGACCAGAACCATATCTAGTAGATCTAGGAGGTCAAGTCCTCGTTCTCGCCCCCTTCCTTCTGTCTGACGAGCCCGGCGAGAGGAACCAATTCACCGTCGTCGTCCTCCTCCTCGTCCCCTTCACTATAAAACACGTGCCCAGCGGCAAGAAGAAAAGGCGTGACATCTGCGGCGGCAGTGTCGGCGGCGACGGCGGCGGCGCTATAGGGAACTTGCCCCCCTAATGAAGCTATGTACTTAGGGTAGGGTCATAGGCCTGTCCTAGACACCCTCCCCTAGGACATCATCTTAAAGCTAGAAGCATTCAAGGGATATCATCATCCACTCGACTGCAAGTCGTTCCACTCGGAAGATTCAAGGTCACTCGACCGCAACAATTGTCACTTGACAGACAGAAGACCTAAAGTCACTCTGCACGGCAACGGCCGGACATTTACTTCATAGACTTAATAGGCCTTTATATCACTTAATTGCTAGCGTTACCAGTAACGCCCTCCTCTTAATGTACCTTAAACTCCTTGTAACGTGGGCTGGCTGGGGTCCTGGCGCACTCTATATAAGCCACCCCCCTCCACTGGCACAAGGGTTCGCATCTTCTCTAAACATACACACATATACATAATCCAGTCGACCGCCTCCGGGCACCGAGACGTAGGGTTGTTACTTCCTCCGCGAAGGGTCTGAACTCGTAAAACTCGTGTGTACAACTTCGCCATAGCTAGGATCTTGCCTCCTCATACCTACCCCACATTCTACTATCAATTTTAGATCCACGACAGTTGGCGCCCACCGTAGGGCAGGTGTCTTAGCGACTTTCTGGTGGAGTTGCAATTTTTCCGATTCTCATCATCATGGTTTCCGCCGGCGGACTGGTTGAGGGCCGCGAGATCCGTCTCGGCGCGCTCGTGTTCATCGCCGACGATTCCGCCTGGCTCCTAGAAGCTCCGTTTGACGTCGATGCGCTCCCCGTCTGCGGAGTGACGCACTTTCGCGCGTGCGTCTGCGGCGTCCTTCTCCGGCAACCATCGACCCGGTATCGGCCGGTTCCTATGGTGTCTTCATCCCCCGCCGCTCGCCGGCACAGGCGTTCCGGTCGGTCGCGGCTCCAGCGGTGGGTGAGGCATGCGGTGCCCCGCCAGTCGGCCACCTCACAGGTCGCGGCAATCGAGCCCGGCGAAACTCTCTACGGCCTGTTCGACTGGCTCCGTCGAGACCGCATCCGAATGCGACAGTAGCGATCCCGTGGCAGAAGTTTTGATGGTCGACGGACCACCCAGTCCTCCCGGCTTCCCCCGCAATGACGGTGGTGATGGCGGCGGCGATCCGTCGCGCGTTCACGAGGAGTACCGCCCCGAGACTCTTTCATCGCAGCGGAGGGAAGAGCTTCGTCGACGCAACATGAATGCACTTCACACTCCTATCGTAGGAGAAAGCCCCGAGGCCCAAGCCTTGGAAGAAGCGCGTCTGGCCAACTTGGCTGAGCCCACTCGACTGGAAAACCTGCAGCGTGCACTCGACGAGCGTGCTCGGCAGCGGATCCCCGAATCCAGTCGACGGCAGCTTTTTCCACCTCAAACTCAGGTATATCGTACTCCGATCCAAAATCTGACAACCACGGCCCGAATAGCAGAGTCGATCTAGCCTTCCCAGTCGGAGGCAGGCAGGGGTTTGATGCAGATCTGGGCCTTGCTTCGAGCAACTGGAGAACAGAATACAGCAGTATCCCAGTCGCGGAATAGGATTCATAGCAGGTCCGTGGTGGCGGACACGGTCCAGTCGGCTCACAGCCCAAGATCGCCTCCACGGCGTGAGGGACGTGGACAGCGGCAGGATCAGTACAGGAACCGCGAGCAGTATGATCACTGACTCGACCATGATGACCATCGTCGAGTGCCCACGCCTCCTCCGAGGAGTGGGTCATACGTGCCTCGGCGGCAAGATGACAGGCTCCCCCACAGCGGCGAGCGAAGAGTACCAGTCGACCCAAGGGAGCCAGGCTTTGATGCGAGATCTTTTCTCGTTCAAGGCCTGGTCGACAGAAACAAAGCGCATAGAGAAGGTCAGGACAGAGACTATCCGACTGGCAGCAGAGTGCACGTTTCCGGTCCCGAGTGTTTCAGCAGATCCATCAGGGCCCCAGTGATTCCTCCCAACTTCAGGTTGGCGACTGGAGTCAGCAAGTTCACTGGCGAGTCTAAGCCTGACACTTGGCTTGAAGATTACCGAGTGGCTGTGCAAATTGGTGGTGGCAATGATGAAGTAGCAATGAAGCATCTTCCTCTCATGTTGGAAGGCTCGGCCAGGGCGTGGCTGAACCAGTTAGCGCCTGGGAGCATATATAGTTGGGAGGAACTCGCCAGAGTATTTGTTAGAAATTTTGAGGGTACTTGCAAGCGACCGGCAGGGTTGACAGAATTGCAGTCATGTGTTCAGAAACCGAATGAGACTCTGAGAGACTATATCCAGAGGTGGATCACGTTACACCACACGGTGGAGAATGTGTCAGATCACCAAGCAGTTTGTGCCTTCAAGGAAGGCGTCAAGTATCGGGAGTTGAATCTGAAATTTTGTTGCACAGGAGATATGTCCCTGACTCGGATGATGGAGATTGCCACCAAATACGCTAACGGCGAAGAGGAAGACCGACTCCGGAGTGGCAAACACAAAACAGTCACCCAGGACACCGGTGGAGGTACTTCCAATCGAAAACAGAAGCGTAAGGCCGAGCCAGTTGCCCCTGGTGAGGCTTTGGTCGTAGCTCAAGGAAAGTTCAAGGGAAATCCCAAAGGGCCCTGGACCCCCAAGAAAGTGAAAGATCAAGCTGGAAATGACGTGTTGGATTTGCCATGTCACATTCACATCAAGAAGGACGAAGAGGGTAATCTGTTTTATCCCAAACATATCACTCGACAGTGTCGAGTTCTGATCCAGCAGTTCCGAGAGAAACAATCCTCTGAGAAGGAAAAAGAATCGGATAAAGGTGAAGATAAAGAAGAAGATGATGATGGTTTTCCCAACGTCAATTTCACTCTGATGATTTGATGTTGAAAGCAAGAGTCGACTGAAAGTTGTCAATAGAGAAGTGAACATGGTGGCTCCAGCAACACCAAGTTATTTAAAGTGGTCTCAGACTGCCATCACATTCGACCAGTTGATACGTCCATTTTGCATCATGCTTTTATATCGATATTTATTGCATTATGGGCTGTTATTACACATTATGTCACAATACTTATGCCTATTCTCTCTTATTTTACAAGGTTTACATAAAGAGGGAGAATGTCGGTAGCTGGGATTCTGGGCTGGAAAAGGAGCAAATATTAGAGACCTATTCTGCACAGCTCCAAAAGTCCTGAAACTTCATGGAAGACGTTTTCAGAATATATAAAAAATATTGAGCGCAAGAAGTTCACCAGGGGGCCACACCCTGCCCACGAGTGTGGGGGACGCGCCCTACCCCCCTGGGCGCGCCCCTACCTCGTGGGCCCCTGGTGGCCCTCCGATGGCCATCTTCTACTATATGAAGTCTTTCGATGAGAAAAAATGAGAAGCCATCTCCTCGGACGAAACTCCGCCGCCACGAGGCGGAACCTTGGTGGAACCAATCTAGGGCTCTGGCGGAGCTGTTCTGCCGGGGAAACTTCCCTTCGGGAGGGGGAAATCATCGCCATCGTCATCACCAATGCTCCTCTCATCGGGAGAGGGAAATCTCCATCAACATCTTCATCAGCACCATCTCCTCTCAAAACCCTAGTTCATCTCTTGGATCCAATTCTTGTCGCCAAGTCCGGGATTGGTACTAGTAGGTTGCTAGTAGTGTTAATTACTCCTTGTAGTTGATGCTAGTTGGTTTATTTGGTCGAAGATCCTATGTTAAGATCCTATATGCATATTAATACCCCTCTGATTATGAACATGAATATGCTTTGTGAGTAGTTATGTTTGTTCCTGAGGACATGGGAGAAGTCTTGCTATTAGTAGTCATGTGAATTTGGTATTCGTTCGATATTTTGATGAGATGTATGTTGTCTCTCCTCTAGTGGTGTTATGTGAACGTCGACTACATGACACTTCACCATTATTTGGGCCTAGAGGAAGGCATTGGGAAGTAATAAGTAGATGATGGGTTGCTAGAGTGACAGAAGCTTAAACCCTAGTTTATGCGTTCCTTCGTAAGGGGATGATTTGGATCCATATGTTTCATGCTATGGTTAGGTTTACCTTAATACTTTTGTTGTAGTTGCGGATGCTTGCAATAGAGGTTAATCATAAGTGAGATACTTGTCCAAGTAAGGACAGTACCCAAGCACCGGTCCACCCACATACCAAATTATCAAAGTACCGAACGCGAATCATATGAACGTGATGAAAACTAGCTTGATGATATTCCCATGTGTCCTCGGGAGCGCTTTTCTCTATATAAGAGTTTGTCCAGGCTTGTCCTTTGCTACAAAAAGGATTGGGCCACCTTGTTGCACTTTATTTACTTTTGTTACTTGTTGCTCGTTACAAATTATCCTATCACAAAACTATCTGTTACCACTTGTTCCAGTACTTGCACAGAATACCTTGCTGGAAACTGCTTATCATTTCCTTCTGCTCCTCGTTGGGTTCAACACTCTTACTTATCGAAAGGACTATGATAGATCCCCTATACTTGTGGGTCATCAAGACTCTTTTCTGGCGCCGTTGCCAGGGAGTGAAGCGCCTTTGGTAGGTGGAATTTGGTATGGAAATATTTATATAGTGTGCTGAAATTTACTGTCACGTGTTACTATGGAAAGTAATCCTCTGAGGGGCTTGTTCGGGGTATCTTCACCCCGACCAGTAGAGCAAAGAGTTGCTCCTCAACATACTGAACCTACTGAAAATGAAAATGTCTGCTTTGAAATTCCTTCGGGTATGATAGAAAAACTGCTAGCTAATCCTTTTGTAGGACATGGAACAAAGCATCCTGATGAGCATCTAATATATGTGGATGAAGTTTGTGGATTATTTAAACTTGCAGGTGTACCCGGAGATGTTGTTAAGAAGAAGGTCTTCCCTTTATCTTTGAAGGGAGATGCATCGACATGGTATAGGCTATGTGATGATATGGGGTCATGGAACTACAAACGATTGAAATTGGAATTTCATCAGAAGTTTTATCCTATGCATCTTGTTCATCGTGATCGCAATTATATATATAATTTTTGGCCTCACGAAGCAGAAAGCATCGCTCAAGCTTGGGGGAGGCTTAAATCAATGTTATATTCATGCCCCGGTCATGAGCTCTCAAGAGAAATGATTATTCAAAAAATTTATGCTCGGCTTTCTGATAGCAATCGCACCATGCTTGATACTTCTTGTGCTGGCTCTTTTATGATGAAGACTATTGAATTCAAATGGGATATATTGGAAAGAATTAAACGCAACTCTGAAGATTGGGACCTCAACAAAGGTAAGGAGTCAGGTATGACACCTAAGTTTGATTGTGTTAAATCTTTTATGGATACCGATGTTCTCTGTAAATTTAGCACTAAATATGGACTTGACTCTGAGATAGTAGCTTCCTTCTGTGAATATTTTGCTACTTATGTTGATCTCCCCGAGGAGAAGTGGTTTAAATATCATCCTCCCATAGAAGTAAAAGTAGCTGCACCTATTAAAGTTGAAGAAAAGACCATCACTTATAATGATCCTATTGTTCCTACTTCTTATGTTGAGAAACCACCTTTTCCTGTTAGGATAAAGGATCATGCTAAAGCTTCAACTGTGGTTCGTAAAAGCAATATTAAAACTTATACACCTTCTGAGCAAATTAAAGTTGAACCTGATATTGCTATTGTTAAAGATCTTTTGGATGATAATATTGATGGGCATGTTATTTATTTCTGTGATGAAACTGCTAGAATTGCTAAACCTTGTGCTAAAGATAAACCTAGACCTGTGAAAGGCATGCCTGTTATTTCTGTTAAAATAGGATATCATTGTTATCATGGTTTATGTGATATGGGTGCCAGTGCTAGTGCAATACCTATTAGCCTATATAGAGAAATTATGCATGATATTGCACCTGTTGAGTTAGAAGATATTGATGTCACAATTAAACTTGCCAATAGAGATACTATTTCGCCAATGCGAATTGTTCGAGATGTTGAAGTCTTGTGTGGGAAAACTAAATATCCTGCTGATTTTCCTGTTCTTGGTTCCCCACAAGATAGCTTTTGTCCCATTATATTTGGTAGACCCTTCTTGAACACTGTTAATGTTAAGATAGATTGGAAAAGGATGTTGTTACTATCGGTTTAGATGATATGTCTCATGAATTTAATTTCTCTAAATTTAGTAGACAACACCGTGAAGAATAATTACCTAGTAAGGATGAAATTATTGGTCTTGCTTCTATTGCCGTACCTCCTAGTGATCCTTTAGAAAAATATTTGCTAGACCATGAAAATGATATGTTTATGAAGGAAAGAAGGGAAATAGATGAAGTATTCTTTAAACAGGAACCTATTCTGAAACACAATTTGCCTGTTAAAATCCTAGGGGATCCTCCTCCACCCAAGGGTGATCCCGTGTTTGAGCTTAAACCGTTGCCTGATACTCTTAAATATGCTTGTCTTGATGAGAAAAAGATATATCCTATTATTATTAGTGCTAACCATTCAGAGCATGAGGAAGAGAGATTATTGAAAACTCTGAAGAAGCACCGTGCTGCTATTGGGTATACTCTTGATGATCTTAAGGGCATTAGTCCCACTCTATGTCAACATAAAATAAATTTGGAAGAAGATGCTAAACCAGTTCGTGATCATCAACGACGGCTGAATCCTAAAATGAAAGAGGTGGTAAGAAAGGAAATACTAAAGCTCCTTGAGGCAGGTATAATTTATCCCATTGCTGATAGTCAGTGGGTAAGTCATGTCCATTGTGTCCCTAAGAAGGGAGGTATTACTGTCGTTCCTAATGATAAAGATGAATTGATTCCTCAAAGAATTATTACAGGTTATAGGATGGTAATTGATTTCCGCAAATTAAATAAGGCCACTAAAAAGGACCATTATCCCTTACCTTTTATCGATCAAATGCTAGAAAGATTATCCAAACATACACATTTTTGCTTTCTAGATGGTTATTCTGGTTTCTCTTAAATACCTGTGTCGGCCAAGGATCAATCAAACACTACTTTTACTTGCCCTTTTGGTACTTTTGCTTATAGACGTATGCCTTTTGGTTTATGTAATGCACCTGCTACCTTTCAAAGATACATGATGGCTATATTCTCTGACTTTTGTGAAAAGATTTGTGAGGTTTTCATGGACGATTTCTCCGTCTATGGATCTTCTTTTGATGATTGCTTGAGCAACCTTGATCGAGTTTTGCAGAGATGTGAAGAAACTAATCTTGTCTTGAATTGGTAAAGTGCCACTTTATGGTTAATGAAGGTATTGTCTTTGGGGCATAAAGTTTCTGAAAGAGGTATTGAAGTTGATAAAGCAAAGGTTGATGCTGTTGAGAAGATGCCATGTCCCAAGGACATCAAAGGTATAAGAAGTTTCCTTGGTCACGCCGGATTTTATAGGAGGTTCATTAAGGACTTCTCAAAAATTTCTCGGCCTCTGACTAATTTATTACAAAAAGATATACCATTTGTCTTTGATGACGATTGTGTAGAAGCATTTGAAATACTTAAGAAAGCATTGACCTCTGCACCTATTGTTCAACCACCAGATTGGAATTTACCCTTTGAAATTATGTGTGATGCTAGTGATTATGTTGTTGGTGCTGTTCTAGGGCAAAGAGTTGATAAGAAATTAAACATTATTCAATATGCTAGTAAAACCCTAGACAATGCCCAAAGAAATTATGCTACCACTGAAAAAGAATTCTTAGCAGTTGTATTTGCTTGTGATAAGTTCAGACCTTATATTGTTGATTCTAAAGTAACTATTCACACTGATCATGCTGATATTAAGTATCTTATGGAAAATAAAGATGCTAAACCTAGACTTATTAGATGTGTTCTCTTGCTACAAGAATTTGACTTACATATTGTTGATAGAAAGGGAGCTGAGAACCCCGTTGCAGACAACTTGTCTAGGTTAGAAAATGTGCTTGATGAGCCACTACCTATTGATGATAGCTTTCGTGATGAGCAATTGAATGTCATAAATGCTTCTCATACTGCTCCATGGTATGTTGATTATGCTAATTACATTGTTGCTAAGTTTATACCACCTAGTTTCATATACCAGCAAAAGAAAAAGTTCTTCTATGATTTGAGGCATTACTTTTGGGATGACCCACATCTTTATAAAGAAGGAGTAGATGGTGTTATTAGACGTTGTGTACCTGAGCATGAACAGGAACAGATCCTACGCAAGTGTCACTCCGAAGCTTATGGAGGACACCATGCTGGAGATAGAACTGCACATAAGGTATTGCAATCTGGTTTTTATTGGCCTACTCTCTTCAAGGATGCCCTTAAGTTTGTCTTATCTTGTGATGAATGTCAAAGAATTGGTAATATTAGTAGATGCCAAGAAATGCCTATGAACTATTCACTCATTATTGAACCATTTGATGTTTGGGGCTTTGACTATATGGGGCCTTTTCCTTCCTCTAATGGTTATACACGTATTTTAGTTGCTGTTGATTACGTTACTAAGTGGGTAGAAGCTATTCCAACTAGTAGTGTTGATCATAACACTTCTATTAAAATGCTTAAAGAAGTTATTTTTCCAAGGTTTGGAGTCCCTAGATATTTAATGACTGATGGTGGTTCACATTTTATTCATGGTGCTTTCCGTAAAATGCTTGCTAAGTATGACGTTAATCATAGAATTGCATCCCCTTATCACCCTCAGTCTAGTAGTCAAGTAGAATTGAGTAATAGAGAGCTCAAATTAATTTTGCAAAAGACTGTCAATAGGTCTAGAGAGAATTGGTCCAAGAAACTTGATGATGCATTATGGGCCTATAGAACTGCATATAAAAATCCTATGGGTATGTCTCCGTATAAAATGGTTTATGGAAAAGCATGTCACTTACCTCTCGAACTAGAACACAAGGCATATTGGGCTATTAAAGAGCTCAATTATGATTTTAAACTTGCCGGTGAGAAGAGGTTATTTGATATTAGCTCACTCGATGAATGGAGAACCCAAGCCTACGAAAATGCCAAGTTGTTTAAAGAAAAAGTTAAAAGATGGCATGATAAAAGGATACAAAAGCGTGAGTTTAATGTAGGTGACTATGTATTGCTATACAACTCTCGTTTAAGATTTTTTGCAGGAAAACTTCTCTCTAAATGGGAAGGTCCTTACGTTATCGAGGAGGTCTATCATTCCGGTGCCATAAAAATCAACAACTTCGAAGGCACAAATCCGAAGGTGGTGAACGGTCAAAGAATCAAACATTATATCTCAGGTAATCCTATAAATGTTGAAACCAATGTTATTGAAACCGTAACCCTGAAGGAATACATAAGGGACACTTTCCGGAATGTTTCAGACTCCGAAAAGGAATAGGTATGTGGTACGGTAAGTAAACCGACTCCAAAATAGTTTTTATGGCAATATTTCTCTGTTTTGGAATATTTAGAAAAATAGAAAAATAAGAAGCAGTCCGGGAAGGACACGAGGGCTCCACGAGGGTGGAGGGCGCGCCCTACCCTACTAGGCGCGCCCCCTACCTCGTGGGCACCTCGTGCGCTTTCCGGGCTCCGTTTTCTTACACGACACATATTTTGGTCAGTAAAAATTCATTATATAATCTCCCGGGGGTTTTGACCTCCGTATCACGCAAAAATCTCCTGTATTTGTTTCGAGCTATTTTTCTGACATATCCAGGTTGTCACGTCGTCTTCAAGTGCCCCCAAGGACCAGTTCTTCGAGAAGGTCATCAACCCCTACCTCGCAGAAGTGCTGCAACACCCTCAAACCATTGAGATGCATGAGGGGTTGTTGCACATCCGCGATGCTGAGGGACCAAGGAAGACCGGAAGCACGGAGGCAAGGCTCGAGGCATTGGAGCAAGAAGTTTTCAAGTGTCAGGAGATGGTGGAGCGTGGACTTGATTCCAATCACATTATGATGACGGAGTTCACCAACAACCACAAGCTGGACGTCAAGAACATTGGGGAGGCCATCTTCAAGCTTCATGAGAAAATCGAGCACCTCCAAGCCCAGATTTATGACCTGCAAAATCAAAACTGTGAGTATGAATATAGATTCAAGAGGATGAGTTTGGCTGCAGATTTGAGGTTTCAGGAGACTCGATCATCCTTCTATGATGGTGAGCCTATGCCCTGGAAGAAGGACGACAAGCCTACGCCATCAACAAAACCACCACCTTCTTCACCAACAAAGGAGACATAATCACATGGGTATGGGCACTCCCCTTGGCAACTGCCAAGCTTGGGGGAGTGCCCCGGTATCGTATCACCATCACTTTTATCTTTACCGTTTTTCTTAGTTCGATCCTTTTGATAATATCTTGATCTGGTAGAATAAAGTTTTAGTATGATCTAGTTGTGAGTTTTGCTTTATGATCCTTCTATGTAATCGAGTCCGTGAGCTATATATAATAAAGATTAGTGTTGAGTCAAGGGCTTGATTATTTTGCCATGATCCTAAGTGAATAAAAGAAAAGAGAAAGAATAACAAAAAGAAACAAAGAGATCATAGTGATCTTATGGAGAGTAATGAGCTCACAGAGAAAAAGTATGATGAATAAAAGTTGCTGAGAGTTGACAAACATAGTTTTGGTCATCGTTGCAATTAATAGGAAGTAATAAATAAAGAGAGGTCTTCACATATAAATATACTATCTTGGACATCTTTTATGATTGTGAGCACTCATTAAAATATGACATGCTAAAGAGTTGACGTTGGACAAGGAAGACAACGTAATGGGTTATGTTTTCTTACATCTAAGATAACTTATATTATCATGGATCATCCAACATGGTTGAGCTTGCCTTTCCCCCTCATGCTAGCCAAAATCATCGCACCAAGTAGAGATACTACTTGTGCTTCTGAATACCCTTAAACCAGTTTTGCCATGAGAGTCCACCATACCTACCTATGGATTGAGTAAGATCCTCCAAGTAAGTTGTCATGGGTGCAAGCAATAAAAATTGCTCTCTAAATATGTATGACTTATTAGTATGGGAGAAATAAGCTTTATATGATCGTGTGATATGGAAGAAATAAAAGTGACAGACTGCATAATAAAGGTCCATATCACAAGTGGCAATATAAAGTGACGTTCTTTCGCATTAAGATTTTGTGCATCCAACTATAAAAGCGCATGACAATCTCTGCTTCCCTCTACGAAGGGCCTATCTTTTACTTTTATCTCCTACCTTGCATCAGAGTCATGGTGATCTTCACCCTTCCTTTTTACATTTTATCCTTTGGCAAGCACAGTATGTTGGAAAGATCCTGATATATATGGCTAATTGGATGTGAGTTTTCATGAACTATTATTGTTGACATTACCCTTGAGGTAAAACGTTGGGAGGCAAAACTATAAGCCTCTATCTTTCTCTGTGTCTGATTAAAACTCTATACCCATAAGTATTGCGTGAGTGTCAGCAATCGTGAAAGACTATATGATAGTTGAGTATGCGGACTTGCTGAAAAGCTCTTATATATTGACTCTTTCCTATGTTATGATAAATTGCAATTGCTCCAATGACTGAGATTATAGTTTGTTAGTTTTCAATGAAGTTTACGATTCATACTTGAAATTGTGATTGAATTATTACTCTAGCATAAGAGATCATATGACAAGAATTATATAAGTTGCTGTTCTAAGAATGATCATGATGCCCTCATGTCCATATTTTATTTTTATCGACACCTATATCTCTAAACATGTGGACATATTTTTCGATTTCGGCTTTCGCTTGAGGACAAGCGAGGTCTAAGCTTGGGGGAGTTGATACGTCCATTTTGCATCATGCTTTTATATCGATATTTATTGCATTATGGGTTGTTATTACACATTATGTCACAATACTTATGCCTATTCTCTCTTATTTTACAAGTTTTACATAAAGAGGGAGAATGCCGGCAGCTAGGATTCTGGGCTGGAAAATGAGCAAATATTAGAGACCTATTCTGCACAGCTCCAAAAGTCCTGAAACTTCACGGAAGACGTTTTCAGAATATATAAAAAATACTGAGCGCAAGAAGTTCACCAGGGGGCCACACCCTGCCCACGAGAGTGGGGGCGCGCCCCCCTACCTCATGGGCCCCCTGGTGGCCCTCCGATGGCCATCTTCTGCTATATGAAGTCTTTCGATGAGAAAAAAATGAGAAGCCATCTCCTCGGACAAAACTCCGCCGCCATGAGGCGGAACCTTGGCGGAACCAATCTAGGGCTCTGGCGGAGCTGTTCTACCGGGGAAACTTCCCTCCGGGAGGGGGAAATCATCCCCATTGTCATCCACTACAAGAAATATGTGAACTAGTGACCTTCTGTCAGTGACCCTGGAAGAATTGGTCATAGATCTATGACCATTTCAGACCAATTGGTCAAAAGCTGTTCGGGGGCTCCAAACCCTAAACTATAACGACCATTTTGGTCAAAAAGATCGTAATTTCCTTACATGAAATGGTCATAAAGCAGATAGCACTGGTCTGCTGCCTTATTTCTAGCTGATCATGACCAATATAGGTGGTCATAACCTTGTAAACTGTGGTGGGTTGCTATGACTAGGCGCCACCTCATCAGTTTTGCCTATGTGTCATGTCCATGTGGCAGTTTTTACCCTAGGTTGTGAAGCAACCTATATTTATGTCATTCCCAAAATTCCCAAAAAAATCTCATAAATTCTTTGGGTCATATCTTTGTCAAATATGTAAAAAAACCTTCCTTGCATAGTTCAAAAATAATTCAACAATATTCATTTTCCTATTCTGTTTAGAACAACAGTTTGTGAAGGAAGTACCACTTTGACATGTCTAAATAGTATCCATTTTCTACAATGCTTTCCTATGCCCAAATGACCATCCTCCACCAAATGCCAGCTCAATCCATTCATCATTTTGAGCCCAGCTTCAACATTCGTATTTATGTCCAGTGTGGTACTTTGCAAAGCAAGTACCACCTAGGCTCCTCCTTTTGAGCTGAAAATTTGTGAAGACGGTCTTCTTAATAACTAATCATCCTCAGCCAAAACTCACACCCATTAGCCATGTACATTTCCCGTACCGCTAATCAAACACTTGGTTGCTAATTCATGTTTGAGCATCGATCGGTCTCCTCATGAGAATCTTATGTTGTAATTTTCTTCCTAGCACCTAACTGGGGAGTGCCCAACCCACTAGACATTCCTAGGCTGCCCAGAACACATGGCAACGGCACGGTCACGCGGTGACCACGCGGCGGGCATGCGAGTTTACGCGCTCTAGAGTTGGGGGCCTCGGCCACCGCCCAAACCTCAACGTATCGCCACCAAACCATGTATTTATGATTAAATAGGTACTTATGTAACTATAAATGATTTTTGGAAAAAAATAAATAGTAAACTATGAGGCAGCTGCAGTTCAAATTTGACCCGCTTCCAACTGAATCGGCGAGAATTTGTCTTTTTCACCAGAGGTGGATCAAAACTTTTGACACCCAAAATTTTTGTCAATTGTGCATTAAATATGGCCTAGTATTTTAGAAAATTGATTTGGTCCAATTTTGCAACAAATATATGGTAGGTCCTTCATAAAAAAAACTCATTTCGGGCACTCGGAAAATGGAAAATGTATTTTCCGTGCAAAGAAAATGAAAACTCCCTTAGGCAACATTGTTTGGAATTCCAAGATGCACCCTTGTGCACAATATGAGATCATTTGAACAAACTATGACAAGAATGTGGCCATAAGATTGATCATTTGGCTTGAAAGCCATGAATCTTCACGCATGATAGCTCATTTCTAAGAACACTTTTTTAAAATAATTGTCGTACTACAATTTTATTATTTTTCATGGAAACATGGTCACATATAATGACACAATGCGAAGGTTTTCCAATTTTTTGATTTTTTTAAATTTTTTATGCCCGTTTCAAAATGCGGTCAAAACAGCGGGCTTGACCATTCCTAGCTAGTGGTTGAATCTTGAAAAAAAAGTTGGTGTTTTTCTGATTAAATAGATACTTATGTACCTAGAAATGATTTTTGGAAAAAATAAAGAGCAAACTATGAGGTAGCTACAGTTCAAATTTGACCCTCTTCCAACTGAATCGGCGGGAATTTGTCTTTTTCATGAGAGGTGGATCAAAACTTTTTACACCCAACCATTTGGTAAATTGTGCATTAAATATGTCCTAGTATTTTAGAAAATTGATTTGGTACAATTTTGCAACAAATATATGGTAGGTCCTTCACAAAAAAACCTCATTTCGAGCACTCGAAAAATAGAAAATGAATTTTCCGTGCAAAGAAAATGAAAACTCCCTTAGGCAACATTGTTTGGAATTCCAAGATGCACCATTGTGCACAATATGAGATCATTTGAACAAACTATGCCATGAATGTGGCCATAGGAGTGATCATTTGGCTTGAAAGCCATGAATCTTCACGCATGATAACTCATTTCTAAGAACACTTTTTTAAAATAATTACCGTATTAAAAGTTTATAATTTTTGCTAGTAACTTGGCCACATATGATGACACAATGCGGAGGTTTTCCAAATTTTTTGATTTTTTTTGAATTTTTTATGCCCGTTTCAAGATGCGGTCAAAACGGCGGGCTTGACCGTTCCTAGCTAGTGGTTGAATCTTGGAATTTTTTTGGCGTTTCTCTGATTAAATAGATACTTATGTACCTAGAAATGATTTTTGGAAAAACTAAAGAGCAAACTATGAGGCAGCTGCAATTCAAATTTGACCCGCTTCCAACTAAATCGGCGGGAATTTGTCATTTTCACCAGAGGTGGATCAAAACTTTTGACACCCAACCATTTTGTCAATTGTGCATTAAATATGGCCTAATATTTTAAAAAATTGATTTGGTCCAATTTTGCAACAAATATATGGTAGGTCCTTCACAAAAAAACTCATTTCGGGCACTCGGAAAATGGAAAATGTGTTTTCCGTGCAAAGAAAATGAAAACTCCCTTAGGCAACATTGTTTGGAATTCCAAGATGCACCCATTTGCACAATATGAGATCATTTGAACAAACTATGCCAAGAATGTGGCCATAAGATTGATCATTTGGCTTGAAAGCCATGAATCTTCACGCATGATAGCTCATTTCTGAGAACACTTTTTTAAAATAATTGTCGTACTACAAGTTTATTATTTTTCCTGGAAACATGGTCACATATAATGACACAATGCGAAGGTTTTCCAAGTTTATTATTTTTCCTAGAAACATGGCCACAAAGTGTTGATGGACGGTGGCAGCGGCCTGAATATCCTTTATGCCGAAACTTTGAAGGGAATGGGCATTCCATGTCCAAGCTTAGTGAAAGCAACATGAGTTTCCATGGCGTTATACCTGGCAAGAAAGCTGAATCACTCGGGCAAATCGCCCTTGATGTGGTTTTCAGTAATTCCAAGAATTACCGTAAAGAAAAGTTGACGTTTGAAGTAGTGGATTTCAAGAGTGCTTACCATGCCATTTTGGGTAGGCCTGTCTATGCACATTTCATGGCTCGACCGTGTTACGTGTACCTCAAATTTAAAATGCCTGGTCCTAGAGGAGTGATCACTATCACTGGCAATCGGCAGAAAGCAGAAGAGTGCTTCCAGAAGGGCTCAAAAATCGCTGATGCACAGATGGCAGCAGTTGAAATGCAAGAATACCAGAAAAATGCGGACCTGAGTGATTTGCTACGTTCCAAGAAGCTTGCCACTGATTCTGCATTTCAGTCATCCGGTGAAACCAAGCCGATTCATATTCACCCGACCGATTCTAATGCTGCTCCTACTCATATATCGACAACACTCGACAGCAAATAGGAAGAAGCGCTCATCCAGTTCCTCCATGAGAACTGGTACATCTTTGCATGGAAACCTTCTGACATGCCGGGTGTACCCAGGGGACTGGCTGAGCACCGTTTGCGAGTCGACCCAAAAGTAAAACCAGTCAAGAAACATCTCCGACGGTCCGCCGTACAGAAGAGAAAAGCAATTGGTGAGGAAGTGGCTCGGCTCCTAGCAGCTGAGTTTATCCAAGAAATTTACCACTCCGAGTGGCTCGCCAATGTTGTCATGGTCCAAGAAGGATGACTCACTCCGCATGTGCATTGACTTCAAGCATATCAATCGGGCCTGCCCAAAATACCATTTTCCTCTCCCCCGCATCGACCAAATAGTGGACTCGACTGCGGGGTGTGAGCATTTGTCTTTTTTGGACGCTAACGGTGTCCTGGACTAGGGGGTACTCACCACGTCGTCTCCCGATCTATTAGATTGGGCCGAGGACCCCCGTGGCCGTATACTCATGGGCCAGTTCGGACGGCTACCGCATACAAGGAAGATTCCATAAGACTTGGCGATCAAGACAAGGACTTCTCCCCACCGGCGTATTCGGCTAGGACTCTTGTTATCCTAGGCCTCCGGTGCATTATATAAACCGAGGCCAGGCTAGTCGATAGGGATACAATATATACAACAATCATACCATAGGCTAGCTTCTAGGGTTTAGCCTCCTTGATCTCGTGGTAGATCTACTCTTGTACTACCCATATCATCAATATTAATCAAGCAGGACGTAGGGTTTTACCTCCATCAAGAGGGCCCGAACCTGGGTAAAACATCGTGTTCCCTGCCTCCTGTTACCATCGGGACCCCCTACTCGAGATCCGCCGGTTTTGACACCGACATTGGTGCTTTCATTGAGAGTTCCGCTGTGTGATCGACAAAAGGATCGATGGCTCGCCTGCAGATCAACTGCGACTTCGGCATCTTCGTCACCAGCTCGATTGGTCACCTTGGTTCGACCAAGAATTGCGCCCCGTGTTCGGATCACCATGTCCGGACGAGGGACTTCATCAAACATCAACTCCGATCTCTATCAAGATCACGGAGGAATCATCTATGGAGCTCGGGGGCTCAACGTCAACATTGCCCTCAAGCGACCGTGCTGTTTTTCTACAGCGAACTCGTATCTGCCACCACCACCTCCTCGAGTATCTCTTTGACGATCGCTTTGGTGGAATTGTGCGGAATTGAGTCTACAACAACCCTGGAAAATTTCGTCGAGTTCCGATGGAGGAATCTCTGGCAATCCACGGTAACCGGAGCCCTGTCAAATCTGGACGGGAATTTGGATGAGTTTAGGGCGTGGTGTCCAGCTTCTAGCTCGGACGTCCTTTGGAAGATCCAACCGTTGATTGGCTGCCGAATATCTATATCTACCACCTCTCAAAATTTCGGCTCGATCCGACCGTCCAAACTCCGGTAACCTTCCGATTAGTGCATCACTTTTCGGATCTGTTTTCTGCGCGAAAACGAATCCGACCCGAGTTCATCTTTTTTATGAACAGGATTTCGGACATCCCTTTTGAAGGAAGTTTTGTATGGGGTATTGTGTTTTGTTCCCAAACACATCACACTAACTGTAAGATCTTTTGAACATGATCTTCAACATCATGCTGGTGTCAAATCAGTCCGGTAATATTACTCCACGGCTGCCGACCTGCGCTAGACACGGCGTCACTTTGTTGAGCCGAACTCAACTTCTTCGGATCATCATCTCGGCAAGCCGAACAAGAGCCCGGCATCGCGAAGGATAAATCATCACCAACATCACCGCCCCACAGATTACACGGAGAGGGCATACCGGCATCGCTGCACGGTCGCTTTATCAAGCCGGCATCGACCACGTCACGACCTGCATCGACAGGGCCGCACTATTGCTTCTTCAAGCTGGTGTCCATCACGCCGACCTACTTCGACTCATCGGCTGACATCAAGGCTTCGACATCTCGGCTGGACCGGGGGCTTCACCATCTCTTCATCAACCTACTCCGGACACTTCGGCGTCACTAGCTGACCAGCTCCGTCACGTTAACTGGGCCGAGGGCTTTGCCTCGGTGAGTCAACCTTTACCAGCATTGCCATGTCGTCGTTTTATCGCCCATCAGGCAATGGGTGTGCGGAGCGGGTCCCAATTTTAGGAATCACCTTCCTTCGGATTGCTACAACAAATAAACCAGGTGCTATTAATCCCAGTATTTTTTGCTTGTTTGGGTTCATTTTTCCCAAGGAATCATTACTCTGGTTTGTCCGTCATATGTACACAGGTCTATCAAATGGTGGCTGCATTAACGACAGTCGCATGGTGGTTCGGTCAGTTTCCGTACATAGACCGGCGAACGCCGCACTCGGAGCTCGGACCGACCTGTGAATTCAGGCTTTGCCACGCCTTTACCGCATCACGCCGACGCCCTGCATCGACTTGACTTCGGCGCCAGGCCATATTTCTTTTATTACTCACTTTGCATAAATTATTTATTATGCAATGATTTTTTTTAATTATCATTATTACTATTATCTCCGGTGTTCACTATTTTTTGTGCACAGGAAAATGATCCGGGGACTTCGGCGTCACTCTGCCGGTCTGCATTGATCGTGCTATGTCACCACTTCGGCGTGTCAAGCTCTCCGCTCCGCCACCTTGGGACCGGCTTGAGGGATGGAACCTTGCCCCGCATCAAGCTCGGACCGGTCATCAATACCGAACACATTAACCAGCTAAGTCGCTTTCATGCTCAAAGCTTTAATTTCTAACTTGCGTTCGGTTCGACCAAGCATTATACTTTTTTGGAAAAAAGTTGCTTCTAAAAAATTTCCTTGTCCAAACTTTGTTTGTGACGCATAAATTCAAATACCCCGTTTACTTGGGGGCTTCCTTTATGAAACTTTTCCTGTTGCATATGATTATACTTGTACGGCTTCGTTCCTTGTTCGTGTATTACGCCACAATATGCACCACATTGACTTAAGCAATTTGCAAGCTGGGTTGCCTCGCTCCTGTGTTTACCCCTACATTCCCGATTGTTCGGCTAGGGAGTAAAGGGAGCACCTCTGCGATTGTCACGATCGGATCACCCAAGCCGGACCTCAGACTGGGTGAAGCCGAAAGCTAGCGCTCTTATAGTTATTCAATGATGGTCGGCACACAACGGAACTCATGAGTACAAAAAATCTATTGCACAAGTCTCATAATAACAATGAGCATCGAAGAAGGGTATCGGTGGGGTACTATTTTCTTCGAAGATGCTTCTTACTCTTCGCAGTAATATAGCATAAGTTCCCTGAGCGCGCTTTGTCTGTTACAGCCTCATGGCCTGATTGCCTGGTTATTGGAAACACCGTCAATATTCTCGACCGATGGAGTACATAACACTTTTTGGTCCTTAACCGAAGAGGGAGAAGCCGACGGTCGGTTAAGACGCGTTTAAAGTTCGGTTAAACATAGATATGATATAAGTACTTCGGTACATGCAATCATTCTTCTACCCAAGTCACTTGGGGGCTCTTAAGTTTATTTGAGCCGTTTTATAATAAGTGTTCTTCTTCTCAGTCGTTGCAAAGTTCTATTATTATTATTTATCACTCCTTTTTTCGACGCGAGTGTGCTGTCACTAGCCGGGGAGCCTAATTTCTCTCTCAAAGCCGCTAGAGTTTAGTTTGCTAAACTGGCCTAATGAGAAGTACTCCGCCCTCGGGATAGGAGGTTGAAGCCGTAGGCTGACCCGCTCGAAGTCTTGAGATAGGATGTGTCATGTTAAAGGACGACAGAAGCACTTCTTTTTTCTAAGACCAATTTTTGGATTGGCACCGAACACTTGATCTTGTTCGGACGTCATGTTTTTACTGACGTTTCTTGGTTTTCCAAGCTTTTTGGCACTACTATTTGTGTTTTTCCAGCATTAGTCTCGCAGTGCAACGCCGGACACCTTTAGGGATTCGGCAAAAACATTCTCGGATATTGCTATATATGCATCGGTTTCGAATTGTGTCTTCGGTCAATAGTTGGGTTGCCCGGCTCCTGCACTTGCTTCCTACGTTCCGTTTTGTTCGGCTAGGCGTGCAAAGGGAGAACCACTGCGATTGTGCTTCCAGCTCACATGGTTAAGCACCTTAGTGGAGAAAGCCGAAAACTGACTGTCACAATAAGCGTAAACTGGTCAGCGATCCGATGACTATGACGGGCCATTCATAACATTGGCCGAAGTGTTTACGGCTTCACCTCGACTGTCGCCGAACACTACCGGGGGCTATTAACTAGCCTCCCAAACTAAATCCTCGATATTTTTCTCTTACATTCGAGCTGAGGTTTCATGATCATGCTTAGCATGACAACCCAAAGAAAGGAACCGATAGCGGGACTATTTTCTTTGGAATACATTTCTTCTGTTAAACAGTAATATAACATATCTCTCTGCGTACCTTTGTTTATAAAACCGTGTGGCCAGATTGCCTTGTTTGTCATAAATCTTTGCCCTCATAAAGGCTTTATAAAATAGGACAAACACTCCTCGGCTACTGGCCAAGGAGGTGGAAGCCGATGGTCGGTCAACAAAGTTTTGTACAATGCGGATCCGAGCATTAATGACGTAAAGTACTTGGATACATAGAGTCATTACACATAATTTGTGATTTTACTATGGATATTGATCCTTAATTCGGCCACCCGTGCCCGCATTAAGGCTCGGGGGCTACTGGGCTTCGGGCTTATTATTTACAAATATTAAAGGGGCACATCGATCCCCTGATCTGGTGTTGCCACCCAACCAGTGTCTCGGGGGCTACTGCATTGCTTTTCCAATGCAGAAAATTTTATGTGCAATATAGTTTCCGAGGAGATTTTGATCCTCAGGTTGGTCGGCCGCACCCAACCTGAGTCTTGAGGACTGAGCATGCCGCTTTTATGTCCCGAAGTATTCTGCCGAGCTAGGACTTGATCCTCAGGCCGATTCTGCAAATCAACCTGAGTCTCAGCGGCTACTGCGATCAGCGGTCTTATGTCATCCTTCATGTGCATCTCGGGTTTTAGATCGATACACACCTTGAGGGCTACTGGCTATATATCTCGGCAGAGAATAAATTGCACCAATAAAAAATATTGACAAAAAATCGGCCCATAGTCGGGGTGGTGCACCACCTCAGAAGCAGTCTGGCATAAAGCTCGGGCGCTAGTGGTTGGCTCCATAGAGGGCATTTATGGCATTAAGCTCGGCTAAACTCCTTCAACTTTTTTGAACCAAGGTGATATGACACCTCGGATATAGTCCGGCATTGGAGCCTGGACACAGTCCGGCGTTGGAGCTCGGATATATTTCGGCGTTGGAGCTCAGATATATAGTCCGGCGTTGGAGCTCGGATACATAGTCCGGCGTTGGAGCTTGGATACATTCGGCGCTAGAGCTGGGAAGCGGTCCGGCGTTGGTGCTCGGCTGCAAAAGATACCTCGAATGCAGTCCGGCGTTGGAGCTCGGACGCAAGAGGACCCTGCCTCCCGGGAACAACTTCAAACCCGAGGTGTGGCATAAAAATAAACAAGGCATTGATAAAGGCCGGAAACTTAAAGGGGCTCCTCGGATACCCGACGTGTAAACTCGTCGGATGCATTTCGGCGATCCTCAAGATCGAAGATAAAGAAGATTTGTTGAACCAGTTTTCAAGACCGGCAACCGAAGATGAAGAACAGTTCGGAAGAATCAAGGAGCGTCCCTAACTTGAAGACCGGTTCAGGGGGCTACTGACGGTGTCCTGGACTAGGGGGTACTCACCACGTCGTCTCCCGATCTATTAGATTGGGCCGAGGACCCCCGTGGCCGTATACTCATGGGCCAGTTCGGACGGCTACCGCATACAAGGAAGATTCCACAAGACTTGGCGATCAAGACAAGGACTTCTCCCCACCGGCGTATTCGGCTAGGACTCTTGTTATCCTAGGCCTCCGGTGCATTATATAAACCGAGGCCAGGCTAGTCGATAGGGATACAATATATACAACAATCATACCATAGGCTAGCTTCTAGGGTTTAGCCTCCTTGATCTCGTGGTAGATCTACTCTTGTACTACCCATATCATCAATATTAATCAAGCAGGACGTAGGGTTTTACCTCCATCAAGAGGGCCCGAACCTGGGTAAAACATCGTGTTCCCTGCCTCCTGTTACCATCCGGCCTAGACGCACAGTTCGGGACCCCCTACCCGAGATCCGCCGGTTTTGACACCGACAGACGCCTATTCAGGGTATCATCACATCCGACTGTATGGACCTGATGAGATAAAAACAGCTTTCATCACCCCATTCGGGTGCTTTTGCTATGTCACCATGCCATTCGGTCTCAAGAATGCTGGGGCCACATTCATGCGAATGATTCAGAAGTGCCTGCTCACTGAAATTAGTCGGAATGTGGAAGCATACCAGGACGACATTGTGGTCAAGTTGTGTAAAGGTTCCGACCTGCTAACTGACCTTGCTGAAACCTTTGCCAACCTGAGAAGGTATGATATCAAGCTTAACATATGAAAGTGTACTTTCGGAGTTCCTGGCGGAAAGTTACTCGGTTTCCTCTTTTCCGAACGGGGGATCGATGCGAACCCAAAGAAAGTTGGTGCTATACTCCGGATGAAGCGCCCTGTGCGCGTGCATGATGTCCGGAAGTGTTAAGGCATATCTCTCTCAATGTAGTTTTGGTGATTGATGACAACATGCTTGCGGACTAATCGTGTGTGTTGAGCATTTCAGAGATTCATCCTTTGGCACAAGACGATTTCTATCCCCTCGGAGTGTTACTCAAGACGGTGTAGCTCTCTCGTTTCTTGTTTGGTGGACTAGTTTCATAGGAGTCACCGTACTATCAAGAGGGGGTCCGCTTTGGTAAGGCTTGGGTGGAATCAACACGTACACATCCTGTCCTCACCCTCTAAGACGTTCCGCTTCAATGGAGTGCTCTTTCCCCTTTCAGTGTGCGGTTTTGGGTCCAAGCGGTAGTACCACGGTACCCAGTGAAAGTACCGCTTGTGGGTCTCAGCCGCGGTACCGCTGCGGTACCGGGCTCCTTCCGCGTCGACTCGAGGGGGTCACCTCTCGTGTCGGGTTGTGCGGTACTTGCAGCGGTAGTAGAAGCGGTAGTACCGCTCGAGAGCGGTAGTACCGCCCTACCACCACGGCAGTACCGCACTAGGCTCGGCTCCTGTACCGCACAGTAGTACCGCATGGCGGATCGGTAGTACCGCTGGGTCCAGCGGTAGTAGCGCTGGGTCCAGCGGTAGTACCGCTGCCCCTTGCGATAGTACCGCCCTCTGCGGGGCTGTTTTGGAGGTAACGGTTGGATGGGATCCCCTTCTATAAAAGGGGGTCCTCTTCTTCATTGACTCACATCTTCCCCCAAAGCTCCATTAGTGCTTCAAGCTCCATTTTCGCCCGATCTCTCTCCCTAGCCAATCAAACTTTTTGCTTTGCTCGGGATTGGTTGAGAAGGCCCCGATCTACACTTCCACCAAGAGAAATTTGATTCCCCCACTAATCCCTAGCGAATCTTGTTACTCTTGGGTGTTTGAGCACCCTAGACGGTTGAGGTCACCACGGAGCCATAGTCCATTGTGGTGAAGCTTTGTGGTGTTGTTGGGAGCCTCCGATTAAGTTGTGGAGATTTCCCAAACCTTGTTTGTAAAGGTCCGGTCGCCGCCTCCAAGGGCACCAATAGTGGAATCACGACATTTCGCATTGTGTGAGGGTGTGAGGAGAATACGGTGGCCCTAGTGTCTTCTTGGGGAGCATTGTGCCTCCACACCGCTCCGACGGAGATGTACTTCCCCTCAAAAGGAAGGAACTTCGGTAACACATCCTCGTATTCACCGGCTCCACTCTTGGTTATCTCGTACATTTACTTGTGCAATCTTATTAGTGTTACTTCTCTTGCTTGCTTGTGTGCTTGTTGTTGTTGCATCATATAGGTTGCTCACCTAGTTGCGCATCTAGACAACCTACATTGATGCAAAGTTTAATTTGGTAAAGCAAAGCTAAAAATTGTTAGTTGCCTATTCACCCCCCCCCCCTCTAGTCAACCATATCGATCCTTTCAATTGGTATCAGAGCCTCATCTCTTTACTAAGGACTTTACCATCCGAAGAATATGGTTGACACCATAGACGGTGTGGAGGAGCACTCCGGTGTGAATCCGATCTCGTCTACGGGTGATGGGGGAACCTCGATCTCTCATGAGGAATTCAATGTAGCCTTGGAGACATTGAAAACCTCAATGACAACCGAGGTTGAAAGCATGTTTACTAAATTCATTGAAGGGCTTAAACTATCCACCGCACCGTTGAAAGCGGGTGATCCCACTGACAAGGTGACGGATGCTAACTCCGACAAGGGGGGGAGCTAGTAGTGAAAAGACTCCTTCTAGTGGTAAAAATGGCACCGACATCTTTGCCCATGTGGAACCACCACTTGTTTATGGTGGACCGATTCCTTCCACTCATTTGAATCATGCCGGTCCTCCCCCTAAGATTGTGAAAAATGAGGACTTTGATTCTTGGGTTTATCGCTTTAAGCGCCATTTAAATCATGTGAATACTAATATTTGGAGAATCATTGAAGAAGGTTTCTATCCGCATGACCCAAGCAACTTCACCCCTCGAGAAGCCGCGGATAATCAATTCAATGAGAATGCTCTCTTCATCATCCAAGATGCAATTCCACCCAAAGATCTACCTAATCTTGGGCCCTTCGCCTTAGCCAAAGATGCATGGCTTTGTGTTGTCTCTCTCTACCGGGGAAGCACAAGCATTCAACGCTCCAACTATGAAGTAGTGCAAGATGAAGCCAATGAGTTTGCAATGAAAGAAGATGAAGAACCTCGTGAGCTTTATCGGAGAGTAACCAAACTCGCGGTCTCACTCCGAGATCATGGGAGCAAGGACACGGATGACAATTGGATCAAGCACAAATTCCTCAAGGCAATGATACCTTACCACAAGGCCATGCCCTCCGTCATTCGTCAAAGGCCGGACTTCCACACTTTGACCTCAAGTGAAGTGTTGGATGAGTTTGTGGCTATGAACATCTTGGACAAGACCGCCGACAATGCGGTGCTTCGCTCTCAAAGGGCAAAGAAGCCCAACCTTGCATTGAAGGCCAAGGTTTGTGTTGAAGAAGAAGAAGAAGAAGAAGAAGAAGAGGAAGAAGAGGAAAGCAACCCCGAAGATACAAAGTATGCCTATCATGAACACATGGAACTTGCTTCAAGGCAATTTTGGAGCAAGAAAAACTCAAGGCCAAATTTCAACAAGAACAACTCAAGTGGCACGAAGAGCAAGCAACATGTGAGGACTTGCTAAAATTGTGGCAATGTGAGCCATTTTGTTGCGGAGTTCCCGTATGAGAAGAGGGAAGACAATGGTGGCAAGCTCATCCGAAAGGACAAAGCCAAGTCTTTCCCCAACAAGAGCAACTTCACCAAGAAGACCCCTCACAAGGCGTTGGTGGTTCAAGAAGAGCACCATGAGGATGATGATTATGATGAAGACGGTGAGTCGGTTTCCATTGCCTCCGTTGCCATTGCAAAAACTCCACGAGTGTCTCTCTTCGAATCACCCAATGAGAACATCACCTCCAAGTACCTCATGGCTAAAGCCACCAACAAGGTAACCCCCAACATCAAAACTACCATCATTAATAATCCTTCCTTGACGGATTGCATTGATGAATATGAGGGATCTAATGTGGAGGAAAATGAGTTTGAGTCCTTCATGGGTAAACTCAAGGGTAAATCCAAGAAGCATTTTGTTGCTCTCTTGGAACAACTTGGTGAAGCCAATGACATGATCGAGGCTCACGAAGATACTATCTCCAAGATGGAGGGGCATAGTCGTAACTATGACGATGAGATCTCAGATCTTTCCAATGCTCTTGAGGAAGAGCGTGTCTCGGATTTCGGGTTCCGGCAGACCCTTGAGGTTCGAACACTGGGGTGCGCGCGGAGATCTCTCCCCTACCGATCTACGTCCGATCCTCTCATGCGAACTAAGATGAAAATGATGAACAACACAAGAGACACGAGGTTTTTACTGGTTCGGGCCACCGTTGTGGTGTAATACCCTACTCCAGTGTGTGGTGTGATGGATTGCCTCTGGGGCTAATGATGGACAGTACAAGGGAAGAACAGCCTCGCGAGGGGTGTTCTTGAGCTGGTGCGGTGTGTTCTACTTAGTCTCTAGTGGGTTTCTCTCTCTCCTCTCCTTCTGCTGCTGCTGCCCCGTCTCTTTGTGGAGGCTAGCTCTATTTATAGAGGCCCTGGGCCTCTCCCCGAATAATTGAGTGGGAAGGGCGCCAATTTGGCCATTTTGAAGGGGAACATCTAGTACAAGTTATCCTGACCAAAGGTGGTCTTCGGCTGCCAAAAGCACTAGTGATGACGCCGTCTTGGGCTCCACGGTGACCTCCATCCGGCCGTCCAGCTGGTCTTGGTCTTGTTGCACCGGAATGGTAACCTTTGCCTGATACCTTGGCCTGTGCTTGCCCCCTTTGCACCAAAGGGGCAACAAGGACCCTACGCAGGCCGGCGCCCGCCTGGCCTTGATCGTCATGGCTTGCATCATGGGATCCTCGCGAGGTACCCTTGCATTGATCTCTCCGCCTCCTCGCGAGCCTGCCTGATGAGGCCGCTCTTGAGGAAGCTTCCTGTCGTCCGCCCCGCGAGGCTTGGCCCCTCGCGAGGGTCTTGAGCTTGGGCTGATGAAGATGGGCCGCGCTGGGGCCCCACCTGAGCCACACCGCAGGCCGCAGGCAGGCAAGTCTGGGGACCCCCGTTCCCAGAACACCGACAGTAGCCCCCGGGCCCAAGGTGCGCGTGGGCTTGGCTTAGCAGAGAAGCGAAGGGGAAAGCGCGAAGCGCCGCGGGCCCTAACAGCCTGCGGCCTTGGGCGCCGCATGGTGGTTGATTGGACGTGGGCGTCTGCACTTCCCATGATGCCTCAGCAACCGCACGACTTGACAAGTCCCTGCATGCAGAGATATGGGTCATGATTACATGAGGTCATGGTGCTCGGCGGTTGGCCTTCCCCGGCTATAAGTTCGGGGCTGCGTGAGCTCCACCAGTGCACCCCTTTCCGTTACTCCTCGTCTTCTTCTTCCTCATCCTTGCTTCCTCTTGCACCAATGGCACCGATCCGCCGGTTTTTAGCTGAGGAGAAGGGAAAGGCCCCCAGAGAGGGTCCTGACCCCCTCCCGCCGAAGAAGCGGCCAATCCTCTGTCACCGGGACGAAGGCGCCTGGCAGGAGGTGTCGAGGCCATGGTACGAGCGGCCGCCGCTTGGGTTTCCGCTGCCCTTGTACGCCTGCGTCGTAGGCCCGAGGGGGGAGGGCGCCGAGGAACACCGACAACGTTGCCGTCGACGCCGGCGAGTCACAGTGGTGCGCGTCGTCCCCCTTGGAGTCCACGCGGAGCGCTCCTCTCGTGAACTTGTGCTCCATGCCTCCATGCCTCCAATTTCGTGGATCCGCCTTCCTCCCTCCTTCGCCTTCGAGATGCCGCCGAGCGGGGCTCTAGCTGCAGCACGCCGACTGTGGCACCCCTGCAACCAGAGCGGAGGTCGCGGTCGTCGCTCCGGGCAAGGTCTTCATGACCCGGGGCTGGGGTGAGATTGCTCGGGTCTATCGTGCGGACGGCGCCTTTGTGATCCATCTTGAATACGACAGTGCCTCCTTAATGTTCTTCAAGGTCTTTGATGTAGAAGGACGTCGGCTGGAATGTTGCCCTAAGGGAAGCGGCAGTGGTGACGAACTGGCGAGGACCAGCCCCGCCCGTTGGTCCTCCTGCAGCTCCTCAGGCAGCAGCGGAGGGACTGAAGGCTTCAGTGGCTCCCCCGAACTCCTTGCGACCCCGGAGACGAGCGACGACAGCTACGAGCCTCCGAGCTCGCACCGCGCTCGGAGTGGGGCAGCTGCATCGGGCCGCCGACGCCACTGATCTGGATGGGATTGGCACCGTCACTGGGCAGCCCACTATTGATGATGGCGTCACATGGGGAGGTGCTAGCAAGTAGCGTCCCTTAGGGTTAGCACCTTTTGTTCCCTGCGAGGAATTAAAGCAACACCCCGCGGGGGTATGTAAGGCGTCTGTCGTGCCTTTTGTAAATACTATATCCTTAATATGAATTGGCCTGAGGTGTCCGTTCTGTTCCGGCTAAGCTCCCCCTTTCTATCCTCACGAGGACTTGGCGCTCTAGGCTGACAATTCCCAGTCCCCAGGAAAGCTTCAGCCATCGCTGGTATGCCAGGTCGCGATGCCGTGGTCAAGGCCAGGAGGTGAGCGGCCCGAGGTCCGGTAAGAGCCCCCGAGTCGCGATGCTCGGGAGGTCCCCTTTAGAGCTCAAGCAATCCTTGCTGGGCGAGAAAGGAAGGTAGCGTCACCGTGACAGAGTTGCACTGGGCGGGGATTTAGCGCTGCATTGGTCTAGCTCTTGCGAGGGCGCGACTTATCTTGTGCGTCTGACGTAGTTCCTCGGAGAGGCGCCCGGCCCGAGAGGCGGTGGCCGAGGTACTGCTGGGTGAGGCCCTCGCGAGATTCTTCCCACTCCCCTGCACTTTCCTTAATGCTCTACATCCTCAGGTCCCGGCCCTCGAGCGAGCTCAGCCGCCGCTGGTATGACAGGTCGCGATGCCGTGGGTCAAGGCCAGGGGGTGAGGGCTGGAGAGCCAGTAGGAGCCCATGAGTCGCGATGCTCAGGTACCCCCCCCCCCTTTAACGTGCAAGCGGTCCGTGCCGAAGAGGGGGAGAGAGAGCTCATGATGCCCCCAACATTGCTCCTGGAGTAGGTCCTGCACACCAACCATGAGGAGAAACAATGCATGTCGTTACGGCCGCCGGCCAACCTATGGTCACTCCGAGGGAGTGGTCAGGGCACTGAGGGCCTGGTGAGGTGGCGCCGTGCGGGGCTGCCGCGGCCAGAGCTCGACCACTCAGGTTTATCAACGCTGCAGGGACGGACCCGTGCGCACGCGCCGTGCCAGAGCGAGCGGCTCTTCAGATAGGCGTCGATCGAGCAGGTGATAGGTCAGGTATGTTAAGCACATAGGAGGAAATCCAATTTCAAGCAAGCAGAGGTAAAAGCAACCGCCGCTGGGTCGGGCCCGAGCGGCGTGGGGATGATGCAGCCCAAGGGGCGCCCCCAACAAGGTAAGTAAAGAGCATAACCAAAATGGATACATGCCGCGGGGACGGACCCACGCGGCCTGAGAATGGTGCAGCCCTGTGGGCGCTCCCAGCTGAAAGTAGAACTCTGAAAGATGTCACCTGGTGCTGTTGAAGATGAAGTGATGATGAGGAAGTGAGCGATGCGTGGTGAAGACGTCGGCCCTCATGAGCCCCCAGGCCCAGGGGCCTTGGGAGGCTCCGGTGGCACGTGCAGGTCTTCGGGGACCATTGCCACCTCCGCTAGGACCGCGCGATGCCTGACCTCCTGAGCCTCCAGAATGCTCCTCAACAGGCGCTCACGTGCGGCGACCGCGCTCGGCAGGCCGAAGGGCATGCGAACGTAGCTGTGAGGTGGTCCCTCGCAGCGCTCTACGGCCGAAGGCCATAGGCGCTCCTGGGACGCAGCTCGGTTGAGCCCTGGTACGTCGACGCAGACGTGCAGTCCTCCATCCTCGCCTGGATGTGGGGCCACGGTAGGTAAGCGGCGGCTGTCGCGCATGACTCTAGACTCTTGTAGCTCATGGGTGTTCCTTGCGATGAACTCCTGAGGGTTTGGTCTCCTTTGACTCGTACCTTCCTGAGGGAAGCGTGCTTGAAAGCACCCCTCCAAGTGATGCCCGAGTGCCTCCCCCGCGGCCTTGGCAAGGTCGGTGGCTCTCCAAGAGAGAGCCCCCGAGCCATGCCTGAGGAGGGCGCCGGGCGTGCCTTCCTATGCGTGAGAGGGTGGCGCTCCCTGATCGGGCGCAAATCCTGACGCAATACCTCCGGAGGTGCCTGCCTCCTTGTGGCTTGGGCCAGGTGAGGTCTTCTTCTTCTTGAGGGTCGCCTCGGGAGGCCTCCCACTCCTGTGATCTGGGTCTTCGATTGCTGCGGCTTGGAACGCACGCTCAAGCGAGCACACTGCGTCCCTTTCTTCACAGGGTACGGTGATGAATCCACCGCTTCCTGGCATCTTGAGGACATTGTAACCATGGTGAGTCACTGCCACAAAATTGGCTAGGCCTGGGTACCCGAGGATGGCGTTGTACGGCAGGCGGATGTGAGCGACGTCGAAGTTGATGAGCTCGGTGCGGTAGTTGTTGCGTTCCCGAAGGTGACCGGAAGGCGAACCTGCCCAATTGGAACAGTGGAACCATCGGTGACTCCTGAGAAAGGCTTGGTCGGCTGAAGTTGGTCGTACGGCACTTGGAGATTGTCGAACGTCTCAACGGACAGGACGTTGAGTCCTGCCCCGCCATCGATGAGGGTCCTAGTGACCTGCACATTGCTGATGACTGGGGAGCAAAGCATCGGGAGGATTCCGGCTGTTGTCGCACACTTGAGCTGGTCTATGGAACTGAATGTGATCGCAGACGAAGACCACCTGAGAGGGCGCATGGCCTCAAGCTTGGGAAGGACTGCATTCACCTCGCGAGCAAACTGCTTGAAGATGCGTTGTGAGGCTCGGGCCTGGGCGCCACCCAAGATGCAAGCAATTGCACACGGCTCTTGGAAGCCCCCAGCCCCATCGTCTTGGTGTTGGTCTTCGTTCCTCCTTGGTGGAGGCGGCAGAGGAGGGAGGCCTACATTGCCATGCGGGTGGCCCTCACGAGGCTGGTTCCTCCAGCCTCCCTCGCGAGGCTGGTCCTGCCAGCGGTCCTCGCGAGGGCGGTCATGCCATCCCTGGCGAAGGCCACGGTCCTCCCATCGTCCGCCACCTCTTCCTCCTCCTCGGCCATAGCCCCTGTCGTTGCGCTCTGGGCGTCGGCCGATTCGCCCATATCGCACGACTCTGAGCTCTTGACATTCATTGGTGTTGTGGGTGTGGAGGTCGTGGTACATGCAGTACCGTCCGCCCTTGGATGACTCGGGCTGATCCCTACCTCGCTTGGTGTCCGGTTCCGCTGCTAGCACGGCAGCCCCCTTGTGCCTCACGTCTTTGGCCTTGAGCTTCTTTTCTTCCGGGTCGGCTGCCGGGAGCTCGAGGAGGGAGAGACGCCCTTCCTCAGCCCTGGCACACTTGGTCGCCAAGTTGAACAGCTCCAGGGATGTCCACAGGTCTTCATGGATTGCTAGCTCTTCCTTCATCTTGACGTCGCGCACGCCGTCGGAGAAGGCTGAGATGATAGCTTCTTCAGTCACCTTGGGGATCTTGAGGCGAGCATAGTTGAAGCGCTAGATGTACTTCTGCAGGGTTTCTCCTGGCTGTTGCTTGATGCGGCGCAGGTCGCTCACGGTCGGGGGCCGGTCGCGAGTACCCTGGAAGTTGGCGATGAAGCGGGTGCGCATCTCGCTCCAAGAGGAGATCGTGCCGGGAGCCAGGTTCAGGAGCCAGGTGCGGGCGCCGTCCTTGAGCGCCATGGGGAACCAATTCGCCATGACCTTTTCGTCTCCGTTGGCGGCTACGATGCCCAGCTCGTAGAGCTGCAGGAACTCCGCGGGGTCCGCTGTGCCATCGTAGCGGGGAGGGAGGTCAGGCTTGAACTTGCCTGGCCATGTGACGCCGCGCAGCTCGGGGGTGAAGGCGAGGCAGCCCGCCGTGGCCACCAGCGCCCTTTGCTAGTGCTGGACTTGTTCTTGCAGGTCACCATGCGCCGCCACTGGGAGCAGCGCGGGGTCTTGTCGTGGAGGCCCTGGGGCGATCTCGGCGCGCTGGCGCTGGGAGCGCGCGAGCACCTTCCCGGGGACGTGGGATCTCTTGGCAGCTCCCTTCTTGCTGCGCAGGCACCGGACGTGGAGGGTCCCGCCCTGGGGCTGCGCGCCTTGGAGCCAAGGCACCTTCTTGGGGAGGAGGCGGCGGAGGCGCCTCCTGATCCTCGCCCCCTGCACGGGACGGAGGGCGAGGCAGCGAGAGGGACCGCAAGGGGGAGCCCCCTGCGGCACTGACGAGCTCGGTGATGCGGGCGAGCCAGTCCTCGTAGAGGTCGTCGACGGGGCGATAGTGCAGGAGCTCCCGCGCCAAGAGCAGTGGGGCGTGCGCATCCATGGGTGCGCGACGGGCGTGGGACGACGAGCCAGCTGGAGTCAGCGACGGGGTGGCGGTGCGGCCATCCCGCCGCACCGAAGGATTCTGGGACGAGGCCTGCTGCTCGTTCCCTGCCGGGTCGGTGGCGGCGTTGGCGGCGTTGGCGGCGGGTGACGGGGAACGACGAGGGGGCTGCCGACGGGCGCCGTCTGGGCGACGCGAGTGGCGCGAGCAGCCCGACGCTCGGCGCGAGCCCGACGAGCGTCAGCCATGGACACGACGGAAGATCACATGCGAACAGCGGAAGAAAGGTTCCGGCGCACCCCTACCTGGCGCGCCAAATGTCGGATTTCAGGTTCCGGCAGACCCTTGAGGTTCGAACACTGGGGTGCGCGCGGAGATCTCTCCCCTACCGATCTACGTCCGATCCTCTCATGCGAACTAAGATGAAAATGATGAACAACACAAGAGACACGAGGTTTATACTGGTTCGGGCCACCGTTGTGGTGTAATACCCTACTCCAGTGTGTGGTGTGATGGATTGCCTCTGGGGCTAATGATGGATAGTACAAGGGAAGAACAGCCTCGCGAGGGGTGTTCTTGAGCTGGTGCGGTGTGTTCTACTTAGTCTCTAGTGGGTTTCTCTCTCTCCTCTCCTTCTGCTGCTGCTGCCCCGTCTCTTTGTGGAGGCTAGCTCTATTTATAGAGGCCCTGGGCCTCTCCCCGAATAATTGAGTGGGAAGGGCGCCAATTTGGCCATTTTGAAGGGGAACATCTAGTACAAGTTATCCTGACCAAAGGTGGTCTTCGGCTGCCAAAAGCACTAGTGATGACGCCGTCTTGGGCTCCACGGTGACCTCCGTCCGGCCGTCCAGCTGGTCTTGGTCTCGTTGCACCGGAATGGTAACCTTTGTCTGATACCTTGGCATGTGCTTGCCCCCTTTGCACCAAAGGGGAAACAAGGACCCTGTGCAAACCGGCGCCCGCCTGGCCTTGATCGTCATGGCTTGCGTCATGGGATCCTCGCGAGGTACCCTTGCATTGATCTCTCCGCCTCCTCGCGAGCCTGCCTGATGAGGCCGCTCTTGAGGAAGCTTCCTGTCATCCGCCCCGCGAGGCTTGGCCCCTCGCGAGGGTCTTGAGCTTGGGCTGATGAAGATGGGTCGCGCTGGGCCCCCACCTGAGCCACGCCGCAGGCCGCAGGCAGGCAAGTCTGGGGACCCCAGTTCCCAGAACACCGATAGCGTGGTCTTCATTTGGCTCTTGAGGAGTCACACAATGTTGATCACGCTAAGTTAAAGAAATATTTTGATCATGCTCTCGTTGTTTCTTGTGTGCTAAACTCCGACAAGGCCAAGCTTGGGGTTGATCTTGCTAGACTCAAAGAGGAGTTTGATCTACTTGACAAGGCTCACAAGGTCTTGAAGGGTGCTCATGCTAGCCTCAAAGAGTCTCATGATCAACTTCAAGTAAAGCTAACCAAGGAGAAAGCCACTTTTCCTCGTATGATGTTAATTGATAATGCAAATGCTACTAACCCATGTTGTGAGCATGTGCATCTTGTTCAGGAGAACGCTAAGCTAAAGGTGCAACATGAGAAAGGTCTTGTGTCATGCATACAAGGCGAGAAGAACCTCAACGACCTTTTGACCAACCAAAAGGGAGTTGTGGCCAAGGAAGGGATTGGGTGCATGCCCAAGTCCAAGAACAAGAAGAAGAATGACAAGGCCAAACGACCTCCTCCTCTCAAGCAAACCTTTGTGAAGGAGGGAGAGGGTGCTACTAAGGAGAAGGAGAAGAACTTCGTGAGGGGTAGTGATGCCAAGAAGGGCAACGCTTCCCTTCCCAACAAATCCGGCGACTTTAACCCTTCTTATGTGTTGTGTCGTGCTAGAGATGGGCATGTTTATGCCAAATTTGTTGGTTCTCCTTATGAGTACATTGAATGGTCTATTTTGATTCCTAAGACCCTTGTTACTAGCATCAAAGGACCCATTACAAAATGGGTACCTAAAGCCAAGCATTGATCTCTTGTAGGTGTTTGCTTCTGGTGGGGGATCATGGTTGCTCGATAGTGGAGCTACTAATCATATGACCGGAAGCAAGGACTTGGTGGTGGACGTGCAAAAGATTCCATCCATGCCCACCAACGTCGAGTGGGGTGACGCCTCGTCCTCTAAGGTATTGGGGCTCGGCAAAGTTGTCATTTCTCATGATCTTACGATCGAGAAGGCCATGCTTGTTGAGTCCCTTGCATACAATTTACTTTTCATTCATCAACTAGCACTCATGGGCTTTGCCACTTTCTTTGATATTGATACTGTGTCCCTCTTGTGGAGCAAGACTCTTAAAGTAGCCTTTGTTGGGCATGTCGAGAACGGTCTCTATGTGATTAACTTTTAGGAGCGACCCACTAAGACCGCGACATGCCTAATGGCTAAAGCTGGCATGGGATGGCTTTGGCATCGCCGTTTAGCCCACGTCAATATGAGATCTTTGCAAAGTCTTCTCAAGGGGGACCATGTCCGTGGACTAACAAATGTTAGTTTTGCCAAAGATCGTGCTTGCAGTGCTTGCATCGGAAGAAAGCTACATGAGAAGGCTCACCCTCACACGACTATCACTACTCGAAGAGGCCTTTGGAGCTCCTTCATTTGGATATCTTCGGGCCTCCATCCTTTGATAGTCTTGGTGGTAGAAAGTATTGCTTGGTGATTGTGTCACATCCCTAGTTCTGGTATGACCTAGGCTAGCCTTTTTGTGAGCATCATGTTTAAATTTCATTTAAAATTTGAATTGGAGATTTGTGAAACCCTCAGAAATCATTTCTGGAAATAACCCAGATAAAAATTGCTCCAAAAAGGGTCCAAGAAAATGTTCATGTTGCTCTCTAAAAATATTGGTCAGAGGTAAAATTCAAACAAATATTTTCAGGAGCTCATAAATATTTATTTTGGCCATTTGGAATTAATGCAATACTTATTTGCATTGGATATATATATGTTATATATTTTATATATGTCCAAAATTCTGAATTTTGGTGAGGGGCTTTGGATTAATCCCTTAGGTCCCTGCAAAAATTGTCAGAAGAAAAAAAATGATTTAGTATTATTATTAAGTCAAAACAAATGTCAGAAAATAGAAAAGAAAAGAAAAATAGAGAGAACCTTACCTGGACCTACCTGCGGCCTGGCATTGTGCGGCCCAGCAGGCCGGCCCAGCCATCTGGCCATGCCAGTCGTCCCCTTCCTCGCGCCACGAGGAAAGGGGCACGCGCCCGGCGCGCGCGGCCACGCGCCCGGCCACCTCCTGCCTCTTTGCTTCCTCTCGTGTCTCTCTAGAGACGCCACACACCCCCCAGGCCCCTCTCACTCCCTCTCGCTCTCCCTCCTCCCCTGGATCTCTCCCTCTCCCGCGACTGAGCGCTGCCGTCGCCGCAGCTCGTCGCCGTCGTAGCTACCGCCTCCCCCTCGCTCTCTCCATGTCTGCAAGCTCCGCGCCATCGTCTGCTACCTCTCCATCGAGCCACGTGACGCGGGAAGCCCTGGAGAGCCGCTGTCACCGTCGTCTTCATCTACGGCCACCGGAGATCGCCTTCGTCGCCCAGCACGCTCTGGGCCTCCCCCGAGCTCGCTGACGCCTCCGCGGGATCCGCTGTGAACCCCGCCGTCGAACCCCCCTCTCCCCTGCTCTTCTGGCACCCTCTAGCCCCGTCTGCCACCACGGCCGTAGCTCCTCGCCGCCGTTCATGTCGCCGCCGTCGTCCTGGACACCGCAGCTCGTGGCCGCGCACGCCAACACGCTCAGCAGCCCCCCAGCAAGCCCACGCCGCCAACCGCAGCCCCTGCCATGCACCGCAGCGTTGCGCGTGCACCTGGCCGAACTCCGGCCACCGCCTCGAGCTCGATTTCGGCGAGCTCAGGCCACCCCCGCCTCTCCCGCTTGCTCCAAAAGACGTGGACGAGCCCTGGCTCCTCGCCCGTGGCCTCCGCCGCCCAAATGGTCGCCGAAAGGCGAATCCCGTGCCCCTCCGCCGTGTTTGGCCTCGCCGATGGCTAAACACCGGCGGGTTGACTGGGTTTGACCCCCAGTTGACCAGATTTGACCCGTATGGGCCAATGACATGTGGGGCCCGGCCCTGCTAATTTTTAGTTTAGGATTAGTTTAACAACTAATTAACTCTGTTAGCTAACCGTGTCACTGACGTGTGGACCCCACACATCAGGTTTGACCTGGTCAGCCGCGGTTAAATCGCTGACGTCATGCCATTGTCATGCTGACGCAGTTATTCATTTTCTGGTATTAAAATAAATCAAGAAAATCCATAAAATGGTATAAACTTCAAAAATTCATAGAAATTCAACTGTAGCTCAGATTGAAATAAGTTATGTATGAAAAATGATCAGAAAAATTCAATCTATCCATCTATACCATTTTCATGCATGACAAACCAACCTATACATGATGTATATATGAAAACACACTTATGGCATTTAAAGGGACTTGAATTAGAGTTGCATTTGAACCTTTGGGTCAAATGGACCTCTTCCAAGTTGAATGCTAACTGCATTAGCTCAAAACACATCACATATTCATGCCATATTCATGCATCATATTGTTGCATATGCTTGTGTTTTATTGTCGACACCGTTCCTTCTCGATAGGTCCTGCTTCGGAGACCGATCCAGAGTACATGTCAGAGGAGCAGTGCCCCTCTGTTGATCTACCAGGCAAGCAAACCCCCCTTGTTCATTTCGATACAATCCTACTCTCTTGCTCCTGCTCTCTTTTATCGCATTAGGACAACAACGATTCAACTGCTACTTTATGCTGCGGTAGTTGAAACCATTCCTCTGCATGACCAGTCATTGCCACAGTAAATAGTTGAAACCCACTAGCATGTGTAGGAGTTGATTGGGCCATGATTGTGTTCCTACCATGCATTGCCTGCTATTGCTTAGAGTATGTCAGGTCTGATTCATTGGGAATGAATTGGAGTACAGTGCTATGTTCTGATGTTGAGAGTTAAGTGTGTAAACACGATTTGGTAAAGGTAGCGGTGAGAGGCCATGTAGGAGTACATGGTGGGTTGTCTCACTGGAACCGTCCCTAAGAACTGAGTTCTGTGTATGTTGTCCAATGACTAGATACTACCACACATTGGGTTCCGGTAACTCGACCCCTCTCGACTTATTAACCGAATTGGTCTCTGTACAGGAGTCGCAACTAGTTTCTGGTGTTTGTAGGCAGTGTTATTCTTCTACCAAGTGGCACCCGGCAGGGTGGGCTTGGGACAGACTAGGCACAGGTGGCACGGTGTACCAAGTGGCACCCGGATGGTGGGCTTAGGAACCCTGCTCACATCGTTTGGGGCCGTGAGCGAAACCTCGGCCAGATCTCCTTGCGGATGGAACCCGAATAGGCGATAAACCTGGACTAGAGTCTTGCATGGTTAGTCATGTCGTGGCCGACACCCTCGCCAGGCTTCCGCTTGAAGGTTGCCGAGGTACATGACATGTACATGGCGGTAAGTGGCGAGAGCGTGTGTGAAGAAGTACACCCCTGCAGGGTTATCATGATATATTCGAACAGCCGGGTCCACGGTTATGGACTTCTTGGATGCTTACGTGGTACATAGACAACTTAAAGTGGATATTCTAAAATGCTCAAGACAAGTGTGAGTGCTATGGATGGCCTTCTCGTAGGGAGATGGGAATGAATCCATAGTAGTGTATTGATGTGGTGTTTAGTGGACTCGTGTGCGCTCTCTTACCTTAAAGAAGTTACTCGTAGCCGTAGAACAGGATAGCCACTGAGTCAAAGATGGCTTGCTGCAACTAAACCCCACATTGCCTTCTTGATACTAATGCATGTATGATAGGATTTGATGTAAGTCTTGCTGAGTACCTTTGTACTCATGTTTGCTTAATTTATGTTTTGCAGATGAGACAGCTGTCTCACTAGTAGTTCTGCTCGGACTTCGACGAGTAGCTTGTTACCTCAGCTATGATCTTGTACCCTTGGGAGGGTCTTGTAGATAGTCAGGCTTCCCGGCCTTTTTCTTTTGTAGTTGTCTATACTCAGACATGTAATGCTTCTGTTGCTTGTATGCTCTGAATGATGGGTCATGAGACCCCTATTTGTTTTTGATGCTATGTGGCTCTTTTGGGCCTTTATCTATATGAGTTTGCGTTATGTTGTGATGCCATGTTGTATAGCACATACTTGCATGTTATGCGTATGTGTAACGTGTATTGCTATGTGTGGGATCCGATAACCTAGTTGTCTATCCTTGGTAGTCTCTCTTATGGGGAAATGTAGTCTAGTGCTTCCACCGAGCCATGGTAGTCTGCTACAGCCCGGTTTACTAGAGTCCTCCTAGCCCAGCACTACTGCTCCGGAACACTTACATTGGCCGGCATGTGATTCACTTCGTTCATGTGTCTGTCCCTTCGAGGAAATGTCACGCGGTGACTTCTGGAGTCCTGCTAGCCTGCTACATCCCGGATTCCTGGAGTCCTGTTGGCCCAGTTGCTACAGCCTGGATTCACACGCTGATGACCGACATGCTCGATGTTGTTTCATGTATGCCTATTCTCGTAAGTTAGTGCCAATTTGGGTTCACGACTAGTCATGTCGGCCCGGGTTCTCTGTCATATGGATGCTAGCGACACTATCATATACGTGAGCCAAAAGGCGCAAACGGTCCCGGGCCAGGCAATGCGACACCCGTGGGAATACCGTGCGTGAGGCCGCAAAGTGATATGACGTGTTACATGCTAGATCGGTGTGACTTAGAATCGGGGTCCTGACAGATTGTAGATGACTATTCAAGATACACTTGGGTATATTTCTTCAAGAGGAAGAGCGAGACCCAACAAACCATCATCGACTTTCCAAATGAAGCGCAATGACAACACAATACAAAGATCTTGACTATAAGAAGTGACAACGGCTCCGAGTTCAAGAACTACACCTTGGATGAGTTTTTGAGTGATGAGGGAATCAAGCATCAATATTCCGCACCTTATACCCCTCAACAAAATGGTGTAGCAGAGAGGAAGAACTGGACGTCGATAGATGCGGCAAGGACCATGATGGCGGAGTTCAAGTCTCCCTACAACTTTTGGGCCGAAACCATCAACACCGCGTGTCATGCATCTAATCGGCTCTACCTCCGCAAAGGCTTGAACAAGAATCCATATGAGATACTCACTGGTAACAAGCCCAACCTCAAGTACTTCCGGGTGTTCGGTTGTAAGTGTTTCATTCTCAAGAAAGGTGTTCATTTGTCTAAATTTGAGGCTAGAGCTTATGAGGGCATATTTGTTGGTTATGCTACAAACTCTCTTGCTTACCATGTTCTCAATAAGTCCACGAGACTTATTGAGGAAACGTGTAACATGGAGTTTGATGAGAATAACGGCTCCCAAGTGGAGCAAAGTGGTACTTGTGATGTAGGTGATGAAATTCCTCCCCAAGCCATAAGAAGAAGGGGTGTTGGTCATATCCTACCCATTGAGGAACCCCTTGCGGCCGAAGGAAAAGGACAATGTTCCACTCAAGTGGAACCTTCACCAACCCAAGACCCACACGCTTCCGGACAACAAAGTGAAGGCCCTCGACCTCAAGAACAAGACCAAGGGCAAGGTCAATCTCAAGATGGTGTTGTAACATCAAGTGATGCCCAAGGTCAAGTTCTCTCCTCCGAGCAAGTTCAAGATCAAGAGCTTCCTCGAGATCAAGAACAAGCTCAAGAAGGCACTCAAGATGATCAATTGACCACTCCTCGTCTCACCCCCGAGGAGGAATTGGAGCATTGTGCTGCCAAGATTGCTTCCAAGCTCTCCACCAAGGATCATCTCATGACAAATGTGCTTGGAAGCTTAAGAAAGGGGGTAAGCACTCGTAGACAATTAGAAAACTATTGTGAACATCAGGCATTTGTCTCGTGTGTTGAACCCCAAAAGGTCTATGAGGCGCTCGAAGATCCGGATTGGCTCATTGCCATGCATGAAGAACTCAACAACTTCGAGCGCAAGAAAGTGTGGAGATTGGTGCCAAGGCCAACGAGGAACCACAATGTCATTGGAACCAAGTGGATATTCAAGAACAAGCAAGATGCTCATGGGATTATCATTCACAACAAGGCTCGTTTGGTAGCACAAGGCTACTCCCAAGTCAAGGGTATTGACTATGGTGAAACCTTTGCTCCAGTTGCTCGTCTTGAATCCATTCGCATGTTGATTGCATATGCTTCTCATCATAACTTTAAGTTACAACAAATGGATGTGAAGAGTGCTTTTCTTAATGGCCCTATTAATGAATTGGTATATGTCAAGCAACCCCCCGGGTTCGAGGATCCCTACTTTCCTGATCATGTGTATCAACTCGATAGGGCACTCTATGGCCTTAAACAAGCCCCACGTGTGTGGTATAACCACCTTACCAAGTTGTTACAAGACCATGGTTTTGAATTTGGGCTAATCGACCCCACTCTTTTTACTAAGAAGGTCAAAGGGGAGTTGTTTGTGTGCCAATTATATGTTGATGATATTATCTTTGGTTCCCCTAACAAAGCTTTCAATGAGGAATTTGCCGCTCTCATGACCTCAAAGTTCAAGATGTCTTCCATGGGGGAGTTGAAGTTCTTTCTCGGGTTCGAAGTGAAGCAAAGGAGAGAAGGAACCTTCATCAACCAAGCCAAATACGCTCAAGACATGCTCAAGAGATTCAAGCTAAGTGATGTCAAGCCGGCCTCCACTCCCATGCCCACTAAGTGCCGACTTGACATTGATCCCAATGGTAAAGCGGTGGATCAAAAGATATATCGCTCCATGATTGGCTCCTTGCTTTACCTTTGTGCATCTAGACCGGATATCATGTTGAGTGTGGGTATTTGTGCACGGTTTCAAGCCGCACCTAAGGAAAGTCACTTTGTGGCGGTCAAGTGTATCTTTCGATATTTGGCTCATACCCCAAACTTTGGCTTATGGTACCCAAGAGGAGCAAACTTCAAGCTTGTAGGTTATTCGGACTCGGATTGGGCAGGAGACATAGTGGATAGGAAGTCCACTTCCGGAGGGTGCCAATTTCTTGGTTGCTCTTTGGTGAGTTGGTCTTCCAAGAAGCAAAGTTGCGTGTCTCTCTCGTCCACGGAAGCGGAGTATGTGGATGCCGGTAGTTGTTGTGCACAACTTTTACGGATGAGGCAAACTCTAAAGGATTACGGTGTCACTTGTGACAAAGTGCCTCTTTGGCGTGACAATGAAAGTGCAATCAAGATTTCTCTCAACCCGGTGCAACACTTCAAGACGAAGCATATTGAGATCCTGTATCACTTCATCCGGGATCATATTAGGCGAGGGGAGATCAAACTCAACTATGTCAACACTCATGACAACCTTGCAAATATTTTCACGAAGCCTTTGGATGAAGCAAGATTTCGCGAGTTAAGGCATGAGCTAAATATCATTGATTCAAGCAATGTGACTTGAACCCTTGCACACCCCACCACACTCAACTTGTTGTCTAGTTTAGGTGTAGGCATGGACATAGGGGGAGTATTGTTCTCTCAATGAACTTTCCCTACCCCCATAGTGCATAAACTAATCAAACTCTTTCACATTAGCCATTTTTTATGGTACTTGTGCTTCAAAGATGAGTGTGGGTCATGGGCCCAAGGTTAAAATCTTCGTGGCGCCATACCTCTGAACTCAAACATAGGTGGCCTCAGCCACCGCCCTCTCTTGGAGAGGTGTGTGTTTTTTGTTCTTTTTGTCGGTTTTGGGTGTGTGTTTGTTCTCGCCTTCATCTCGGTTTCTTTCTCTTGAGCTAAGCCTTTTGGCCAGTCCTTTTTGCGGCAGAGCGATACTACAGCGGCGTGCACGGTACTACCGCTGACAAGCATCAAGCGGTACTACCGCCCACCCCAGCGGTACTACCACTGCGGGGCGGGTAGTGGGGGTTATGTCGGGGCAGGGGGAGTTGTTTTCTCCCTCATACCCATTCGCCCCTGCTCGCTCGTCTTCTTCATCGGTCCAGCGATGCCTCGCCGCAGGAGGACCTCGGCCGGCCGCCATTTTCGTGTCGTCCCTCTCCATTTCCTCCGGTGGAGTCGATCCCCACCACGTCCTCTAGCCATGGATGCCGGTATTGCCCCCGATCCCGTTCTCTCTTTGCCTAGACCTTGCATCTCGTTTTTAGGGGCAATAGGCATTGTTTTACTCGTATTTTGGCTAAGTTGAGGCTTGAGTAGGATGGAGGTGGCTTCTAGGCCCTTTGGATTGAAGTTTGGTAGGCTTATTTTTGAATTTGGCATCTCCGGTAGTGCCGGATCTGTCCACGGCAGTAGGGAACCGCCGTTCCTCGTCTTGAGCGGTACTACCGCGCAAGCTGTACTGCCGCGGTTGGGTCGCGGTACTACCGTTGGATGCCCAGTTCCATCATTTCCTGCCACATTTTGATCCATGTTGCTTTGTTTGGTGGCTTATGCTCTTTCTTTCGTGTTGTTTCTTCTTCTCGTGTGTTTGGTTCCAGGTGATGATCATCTTGAGCAGCAAATCCGCCGTGTCAACCCCGGTCATGCAACATCAAAGCTCTACCGCACATGTGAGTCAGCAGGTGGTTCCTCTAGTGCTCCACCGCCGCCAGCGGGTGCTACCTCAAGTGCTCCACCGCTACCTCAGCTCACGAAGCGATCGGCAAGCAAGCCAAAGGGAAAGAATGTGTCTGAGATGACTGCCAAGGAATTTTGGGCAAAGCGTCGCTGCAACCCCTATGAGGAAGACCAAGATCCCACTTTGGTCAATCGCCCATTCTGGAATCGTTTTCAGTTTGCCATCTTCTTCGATGTGATCAAGGCTAAGAAGAATCACTATGTTGATGTTCGTTCCATCGACACCGATCCTATGGAAAAGGATCCTGAGTACTTTGGCGAAGCCCTTCAGATGTGCACTCAGTTGAATATTCTCAGAATCATGCAGTTCAACAAGGACTTTGATGCCGATTTGATATGTCAATTCTATGCCACTGTCCATCTTGGAACTGATGCAGAAAGGACTCTGACTTGGATGACGAATGGAAAGTTGCTCACTGTCAAGTGGAAGGCCTTCATGGAGTTACTTGGGGTGGACGATCTCGGGCTTGAGAATCCAGTCGCCTTCCATCCTCACCGCAATGTCACCTCCACTCACAAGCAAGCCCTCTTGCCCTACTGTTCTAAGAAGGTTAACCCCAAGACAAAGAAGGTAACCTATGAGCTGTCTACCTATCTGGACATCCTTCACCCTGTCTTCCGAGAGACTCTTTTCCCTCGCATTGGGAATCTAGATATGGTCCACTCCTATCTCGTGGACATACTTCTCTTCTGCCAGCATGAGAAGGAAGGAAACACTGGAGAGGCCCTGGACATTTCTCATGTTATGTGGTCTGAACTTCTTTCTGCCATTTCTGAGTGCAAGTGCCCGATCTATGGTCCTTTCATCATGCTGCTCATTGAGAAGGCCTGGGCACATCACTATCCCAGGACTGCGCTGGAAACTGGAGAGTTGATTTCTCATGATATCAAGCGTCTGAGGAAGAAAGACAACTGGGGCACACAAGCCCCTCGGTCTGGTGATCTACCTTCTGAGGCTGACATGGAGACCGAGGACGAGGTTGGGGCCGACAAGGATGAGGACTATGAGCCCTCCGGTGTGGATCCCTCATGGGCTAAGAGGATTAAGCTCAAGATGAAGAAACTTTTCTGCATGGAGTCTCATGGCCACTACATGTCTCATGTCTCTGAGAAGAAGGCCCGCAGACGTCACAAGGAGCTCATGCGCCAGTTGGGTGCCACTGTTAACAGCGGATCTGAGGAGAGGGTCACTGATGAGGAGGAGTGGGTTCAGCAGCATTGCCAGTGGACCGAATCAGACACAGAGCAGCTTCCGACCAATGACGGCAGTACAGACGATCCCGCTGGGATGTGATGTTCGAGATCCTCAGCTTGCTATCACCTGGAGCCGTAGCAACGCTCTTTGCCCTTTTGTTGTCTCGATGCCAAAGGGGGAGAGTGTTTAGGGATTTGTGTTCTTGTTGTTGCCGTGTTGCGAGTGTGTCTTTGTGGTTTGTGGTGTCGTTGTGTTTTCTCGCCGTTTGCTTTGTTTGGTTTTGTGCCAGTGAGACCTAAGTTCCAGACATATGGTGTGAGACATATGCTACCTTATCTTTATCCTCATTATCTATGTCTATCTAGTACTTTGGTATCTTATGAGTTGCATGCTTATCCCATTATATACCCTGCTCTCATGTATCCTATGCTTAGTTTGTTGGGCTATAAAATATAGGGGGAGTGTTGATCGTAATATGTGTGCCTTGCATTCCAAAGGCACTACTAACTAGGTGCACACATTCAGGGTGAGCCCGTTATATTTTGTAGTTCTCAGTATCTTTGCTTTCATGTCTTATCCCTGTGCAAATCCCTGGTTGTTATCAATCCACCAAAAAGGGGGAGATTATTAAGGCATATCTCTCTCAATGTAGTTTTGATGATTGATGACAACATGTTTGCGGACTAATCGTCTGCGTTGAGCATTTCAGAGATTCATCCTTTGGCACGAGACGATTTCTTTCCCCTCAGAGTGTTATTCAAGACGGTGTAGCTCTCTCGTCTCTTGTTTGGTGGAATAGTTTCGTAGGAGTCACCGTACTATCAAGAGGGGGTCCGCTTTGGTAAGGCTTGGGTGGAATCAACACGTACACATCCTTTCCTCACCCTCTGAGCCGTTCCGCTTCAATGGAGTGCTCTTTCCCCTTTCAGTGTGCGGTTTTGGGTCCAAGCGGTAGTACCGCGGTACCCAGCGGTAGTACCGCTTGTGGGTCTCAGCCGCAGTACCGTGTGGTACCGGGCTCCTTCCGCGTCGACTCGAGGGGGTCGCCTCTCGTGTCGGGTTGTGCGGTACTTGCAGCGGTAGTAGAAGCGGTAGTATCGCTCGAGAGCGGTAGTACCGCCCTACCACTACGGCAGTACCACACTGGGCTTGGCTCTTGTACCGCACGGCAGTACCGCATGGCGGAGCGGTAGTACCGCTGGGTCCAGCGGTAGTACCGTTGCCCCTGCGGTAGTACCGCCCTCTGCGGGGCTATTTTGGAGGTAACGGTTGGATGGGATCCCCTTCTATAAAATGGGGTCCTCTTCTTCTTCGTTGACTCACCTCTTCCCCCAAAGCTCCATTAATGCTTCAAGCTCCATTTTCGCCCGATCTCTCTCCCTAGCCAATCAAACTTGTTACTTTGCTTGGGATTGGTTGAGAAGGCCCCAATCTACACTTCCACCAAGAGAAATTTGATTCCCCCACTAATCCCTAGCGGATCTTGTTACTCTTGGGTGTTTGAGCACCCTAGACGGTTGAGGTCACCATGGAGCCATAGTCCATTATGGTGAAGCTTCGTGGTGTTGTTGGGAGCCTCCGATTAAGTTGTGGAGATTGCCCCAACCTTGTTTGTAAAGGTCCGGTCGCCACCTCCAAGGGCACCAATAGTGTAATCATGGCATCTCGCATTGTGTGAGGGCGTGAGGAGAATACGGTGGCCCTAGTGGCTTCTTGGGGAGCATTGTGCCTCCACACCGCTCCAACGGAGACGTACTTCCCCTCAAAAGGAAGGAACTTCGGTAACACATCCTCGTCTTCATTGGCTCCACTCTTGGTTATCTCGTACCTTTACTTGTGCAAGCTTATTAGTGTTACTTCTCTTGCTTGCTTGTGTGCTTGTTGTTGTTGCATCATATAGGTTGATCACCTAGTTGCACATCTAGACAACCTACTTTGATGCAAAGTTTAATTTGGTAAAGAAAAGCTAAAAATTGTTAGTTGCCTATTCACCCCCCCCCTAGTCAACCATATCGATCCTTTCAAGAAGCTTACTGGTTGTTTGGCCACCTTGAGTCGATTCATCTCTCGCCTCGGTGAAAAGGCATTGCCTCTTTACTGACTGATGAAGAAATCTGACAAATTCGAGTGGACTCCTAAAGCTGATGCAACGTTTGCTGATCTCAAAGCCCTGCTTTCCACCCAGCCGGTGCTTGCTGCCCTAATCAGCAAAGAACCTTTACTGCTTTACATTGCAGCCACTGGACAAGTTGTCAGTACAATACTCACAGTCGAGCGGGAAGAAGAAGGAAAAGCCTATAAAGTTTAGCGCCCAGTATACTATGTTTCTGAAGTTTTAACTCCATCCAAGCAAAGATATCCGCATTATCATAAGCTTGTTTATGGGATTTACATGACCACGAAGAAGATTGCACATTATTTCTCTGATCACTCCATTACAGTCGTCAGCGACGCACCTTTGTCGGAAATTCTGAATAACAGAGATGCAACTGGTCGAGTGGCAAAATGGGCGATTTAACTCCTTCCCTTGGATATCAAGTTTGAGGCAAAGAAAGCTATCAAGTCCTAGGCAATAGCAGATTTCCTCGCCGAGTGGATCAAACAGCAACTGCCGACTCAGATTCACTCGGACCACTAGACCATGTTCTTTGACGGATCCAAGATGCTGAATGGTTCCGGTGCTGGGGTGGTATTGGTATCCCCCCGAGGCGACAAGCTCCACTATGTTCTCCAAATCCATTTCGATTCCTCCAACAACGAAGCTGAATATGAGGCACTTTTGTACGGTTTGCGTATGGCCATTTCACTCGGCGTTCGTCGCCTCATGGTCTACGACAACTCAGATTTGGTGGTGAATCAAGTGCTGGAGGAGTGGGACGTTAGAAGCCCAGCTATGACTACATACTGCAATACGGTGAGAAAGCTTGAGAAGAAGTTTGAAGGTTTAGAACTCCATCATATAACCCGACTGAAAAATTAAGCAGCAGATGATTTGGCGAAGATAGGTTCCAAGAGGGAAGCCATTCCCAGTAATGTGTTTTTGGAGCATATTCACACACCTTCAGTCCAGGAAGATCCTTTCACTGAAGAGCCCCCGCAACCAAAGAGCGCCACTGATCCGACTGAAGTCGAAGTCCCGACCGTGGTCAACTTGATCATGGAGGTTTTGGTCATCACTCCCGACTGGACAGTGTCGTACATTGCGTACATCCTCAGGAACGAACTCCCAGAGGAAGAAGAAGAGGCCCGACAGATCGTTCGCTGATCCAAAGCTTTTACTGTGATAAGAGGGCAGTTGTTCAGAGAAAGTGTAACTGGAGTCTTCTCAGAAAATGAAGCAGAATAGGCTCGGCAAGACGCAGTTGATCTCCTGGAAGAGGAAAGAGAGATGGCTCAGATCCGATCGACCATTTATCAGCAAGACCTGCGTCGATTCCACACCAGAAACGTGAGGGGTCGAGCATTTCAGGAAGGAGATTTGGTTCTTCGAGTGGATCAACAGAAGCCACACAAGCTCGCCCCTACTTGGGAAGGTCCTTTCATCATCACCAGAGTGCTCCACAACGGAGCATACCACCTCTACAACGTCGAGCATAAGAAAGACGAGCCATGCGCTTGGAATGTGGAGTTGCTCCGCCCCTTTTACACCTAGCATTCAGACTGTTGAGATGTAATAAGAAATACCCTTTAGTTTGATTATCAAAGACACAGTTTTACAGTCTCTTAAATGATTGTTGTTCCTCTTTTATATGTTCTAAAATCCCCTGGTGGGTGTCTTATATGCGAATCCGTTTCTCCTAAGTTTAACAAATCCTACCGAGTGATGAGAAAGCCTCTCACTCGGGGGCTTAGCTGCGAATCTGTTTCACCTAAGTTTGAAAAATCCTACCGAGTGGTGAGCAAGCCTTTCACTCGAGGGCTTAGCTGCAGTCCAGTACTCATCTAAGTTTGAAAAATCCTACCGAGTGGTGAGCAAGCCTTTCACTCGGGGGCTTAGCTGTAGTCCAGTACTCGCCTAAGGTTGAAAAATCCTACCGAGTGATGAGCAAGCCTCACACTCGGGGGCTTAGCTGCAGTCCAGTACTCGCCTAAGTTTGAAAGATCCTACCGAGTGGTGAGCAAGCCTTTCACTCGGGGGCTTAGCTGCAGTCCAGTACTCGCCTAAGGTTGAAAAATCCTACCGAGTGGTGATCAAGCCTCACACTCGGGGGCTTAGCTGCAGTCCAGTACTCGCCTAAGGTTGAAAAATCCTACCGAGTGGTGAGCAATCCTCACACTCGGGGGCTTAGCTGTAGTCCAGTACTCTCCTAAGTTTGAAAAATCCTACCGAGTGGTGAGCAAGCCTTTCACTCGGGGGCTTAGCTGCAGTCCAGTACTCACCTAAGTTTAAAAAATCCTACCGAGTATGAGCAAATCTCACACTCGGGGGCTTAGCTGCAGTCCAGTACTCGCCTAAGTTTAAAAAATCCTACCGAGTATGAGCAAACCCCACACTCGGGGGGCTTAGCTGCAGTCTAGTACTCGCCTAAGTTTAACAAAAATCCTACCAAGTATGAGCAAACCTCACACTCGGGGGCTTAGCTGCAGTCCAGCACTCGCCTAAGTTTAAAATACCCTATCGAGTGAAAGCAACCCTCACACTCGGAGGCTTAGATGCAGTCCAGAACTCGCCTAAGTTTGAAAAACACTCTTATCCGCAAGGACGGTGAGGTGCAGGTCGACTACAACCCTCTCCTCGGAGCTGCGCCACAAGTACAACATGCGCTCCATCCCTATTCGCAAGGACGACGAGGTGCATGTCGACTGCAGCCCTCTCCTCAGAGCTGCGCCACAAGTACAACATGCGCTCCATCCCTGTCCGCAAGGACAACGAGGTGCAGGTCGACTGCAACCCTCTCCTCGGAGCTGCGCCACAAGTACAATGTGTCTTCCATCCCCATCCGGAAAGACGACGAGGTGCAGGTCGACTGGGACATCCTCCTCAAAATCGCATCTCAAGTTCAAAGAATACTCCGAGTGAAGAACAAGTTCCACTCGAAGGCAAACGCAAGCACATTCAGAAGATAAACTAAGTTCAAATAAATCTCAAAAGTTCCGGGACGAAGATAAAAGTACTCGGGCATCGGGCCCAAAGGAGTTTAACGGTTACAAAATCACTTGGCATTCCAAGGCAAATTTAAGGTTGGGTATCAAGTTTGTTCACTCCGCAGGAGGAGGGCTTGCAGGCTCGACGAACTCGCCCAAATCAATTCCGTCAGTGATCCGAGTGGCAGCAGCAATGAAAGTTTCCATGAAGGATTGGAAGTCGGTGTTTTTTGGTGTTAGCAACCTTGATAGCCACCAGCTTCTCTTCTCGAGCTTCCTTGAAGTGGACCCTAACTAGCAACAGAGCCACATCAGCACCGCATCGAGCAAAAGATTTCATCCATTCCTGCACTCGACCAGGAACCTCATTGAGTCGAGCCATCAGAGACTCGAGATCATTCTGAAGCATTGCCCTTGGCCAGAGTGATGTATCAATGCGCGACACCGCCACTGATATGTCTCCAACGTATCTATAATTTTTGATTGCTCCATGCTATATTATCTTCTGTTTTGGATGTTTATGGGCTTTATTATACACTTTTATATTATTTTGGGGACTAACCTATTAACCCATAGCCCAGCGCCAGTTTCTGTTTTTTCCCTATTTTAGGGTTTCGAAGAAAAGGAAAATCAAACGGAGTCCAATTGACATGAAACATCACAGAACTTATTTTTGGACCAGAAGAAACCTAGAAGACTTGGAGTCCACGTAAGGGAAGCTTCGAGGAGGCCACGAGGTAGGGGGCGCCCACCCCCTGGGCGTGCCCTCCACCCTCGTGGGCCCCTCGTGGCTCCCCTGACGTACTTCTTCCGCCTATATATCTCCATATACCCTAAAAACATCGAGGAGCACAATAGATCGGGAGTTCCGCCGCCAGAAGCCTCCGTAGCCACCGAAAACCAATCTAGACCCGTTCCGGCACCCCGCCAGAGGGGGCAATCCCTCTCCGGTGGCCATCTTCATCATCCCGATGCTCTCCATGACGAGGAGGGAGTAGTTCTCCCTCGGGGCTGAGGGTATGTACCAGTACCTATGTGTTTGACCTCTCTCTCTCTCGTGTTCTTGAGGTGATACGATCTTGATGTATCGCGAGCTTTGCTATTATATTTGGATCCTATGATGTTTCTTCCCCCTCTACTCTCTTGTAATGAATTGAGTTTCCCCTTTGAAGTTATCTTATCGGATTGAGTCTTTAAAGAATTAAGAACACTTGATGTATGTCTTGCCGTGCGTATCTGTGGTGACAATGGGATATCACGTGATTCACTTGATGTATGTTTTGGTGATGAACTTGCGGGTTCCGCCCATGAACCTATGCATAGGGGTTGGCACATGTTTTCATCATGATTCTCCAGTAGAAACTTTGGGGCACTCTTTGAGGTTCTATGTGTTGGTTGAATAGATGAATCTGAGATTGTGTGATGCATATCGTATAATCATACCCACGGATACTTGAGGTGACATTGGAGTATCTAGGTGACATTAGAGTTTTGGTTGATTTGTGTCTTAAGGTGTTATTCTAGTACGAACTCTAAGGCTATTTGTGACACTTATAGGAATAGCCCAACAGATTGATTGGAAAGAATAACTTTGAGGTGGTTTCGTACCCTACCATAATCTCTTCGTTTGTTCTCCGCTATTAGTGACTTTGGAGTGACTCTTCATTGCATGTTGAGGGATAGTTATGTGATCCAATTATACTATTATTGTTGAGGGAACTTGCACTAGTGAAAGTATGAACCCTAGGCCTTGTTTCAACGCATTGCAATACCGTTTACTCTCACTTTTATCATTAGTTACCTTGCTGTTTTTATATTTTCAGATTACAAATACCTTTATCTACTATCCATATTGCACTTGTATCACCATCTCTTCGCCGAACTAGTGCACCTATACAATTTACCATTGTATTACGTGTGTTGGGGACACAAGAGACTCTTTGTTATTTGGTTGCAGGGTTGCTTGAGAGAGACCATCTTCATCCTATGCCTCCTACGAATTGATAAACCTTAGGTCATCCACTTGAGGGAAATTTGCTACTGTCCTACAAACTTCTGCACTTGGAGGCCCAACAATGTCTACAAGAAGAAGGTTGTGTATTAGAACATTAGCCACCTTCAAATGATCAAGATAGCTAGTAACACTGGCGACGCGAGATTCCAGTCGAAGCACATTCATGGCAGCCTCGTCGCCGACTGGAGAAAGGATAGGATCCAAACCCGTCTCTATCCGTCCAGTTTCCTGTTCAAAGTTTTGGCAGAATTCCGTAGATTCAAGGAGCTAATGAGTCGACTGGTCAGGAGTAACTTGCAAACAGCAAAACAGTCGGATAAAAAGGGGTACCTTCGAGCATATGGAAGAGCTTCTTGGCGAGGGCCTTCAGATAAGCTTCCAAGTCGTTTCTCCTACGAGACATGCTTTCTAGCTGGTCGTTCAGTTCAACCTTATCTTTCTTCAGACGAGTCGCCTCTCGGTTGGATTCAGTAAGAGACGACTTCAGCTTGGTTATTTCCTCCTCTAGCGCTCTGACCAAAGCCAGCTTTTTGTCAGCAAGGGCAGTCTTCTCCTGAGCCTCCTTTTGCGCAGCTGCAAGGTCCTGGTCCTTCTTCTCCAGAGCCAGCCTCATTTTCTCTACAAAATACGCATTTGGGTCAAACAGAAGAACGAAGGGATAACTTGAAGGATGGTCGAGATAAGCAGTCGACAGGCCATTACCTTCCATACCAGCAACTTCATCTTGAGCCTTTTTTAAGTTCTGTCGGGCCAGCTCCCAGTCAAGGTTGAGTTGCCTTTGCTTTTCCTCGAATTTGGCGAACTTGGAGATAAGCACACAAGACTTCTACAATGAGTAAAAGACATGTCAATGGGCAAAATCAAAGATTATTTACTTCCGAGTGAATAAAACTTTAAGACTACTACAGAATCAAACATTCTACAGTAGTCTCTGGGACTACACCCAGTGGGTGCACTTAGTGTGTCCCCACTGGTTCAGATTCCACTCGACATGGTCTGCCCAGACCGACTAAAAAAAGAGAGAGAAACAAGTGCTCAGACCCCAACCGACTGCCAGCAGTCGATTGCGTTCTCGGGGACTACACCCAGTGGGTGCACTTAGCGTGCCCCCACTGCTTCAGATCCCACTCGACATGGTCCGCCCAAACCAAGTGGAAGAGTGAAAACTACAAAGATGACAAAACACCCAGTGGGTGTGCAGATGTGAAGTGCAGGACGACAAGAGATTACACGGAGAAAAGTATTCAAGTAGCATATCCTAACAGAACAAGTTCAGTCGGAAGCCAACTTACTTGGACATTGGCTCGGAGGGCCGCGCTGGTATCATAAGCAGCCTGGCTATTTTCATGCACCACCTTCACCCGCTCCATCATTATGCCAGCCTGGCGAATGGCTTCCGCAGCGGCGTTCGCCTGGCTTTCTGGAATGTGATGAGTGGTGAAGAATGGGACTGATGGTCCAGACACAGCAGCTTGAAGTTCTGAGGTATGAAGTTGGATGGCTGAAGCAGGCACTGGCACAGTCGACGATGTGGGGCGTACACTCAACACTGGATCTGCAAACGTAACAGAAGCCCTACTCACATGTTCAAGATGTTGAACTACTGGCTCTGCTGCCGGTTCCGATTGAGAGGTCTTGCCAGCTGGCGCCTTCTTGTTCCTCCTGGGCCTAGGCGGCACATCCTCACCATTATCTGGAAGCTCAATGACATTGGGAGGGGCTGCAAAGAGATCAGTCGACCCCATATCAGCCGTCAGAATTTAATCAACCAAGTAACCAAAGACAGGGTTACGAGAGTTGTACCTGGGTTGGAGGTGACTGGATCTTCCATTTCCTCATCTTCGTACTGGAGGGTGGAAGTCCCAGAGGTAGCAGCCCTGCAAATTTCAAAATTTAGTCGATCGCGTCTATCGCACCGAGTCAACCAAAGGATCAAGTCTGATTATTACCCAGAGACAGTAGGAATGACCACTTTGATCTTGGGCAAAGCCTTCAGCGGTTTGGATGACGCAGCTTTCAGTTGTTTCGGCACCTTATCAGTCGACGCTGGAGACGGTGCAGTTTTCGGTTGCTTCTGTGCCCTCTCAGTCGGCACTGGAGAAGACGTTCGTGGGCGCTTCAATGATTGACCAGCCAGTGCGGTCGCTTTGTCATGGGTGCTTGCCGGGTCGTGAGCGTGCTTGGATCGTTTTTTCCCTACGAGGGGGTGAGTCGACCTCTTCTTTGTCACTCGGTTCGTCACTCTCCTCGTCCTCCTCTTCATCAGAATGCCACTCACCGCTCTCACCCCCGCTCGCCTCCCCCTCCGGATCCTGCACTTGCTCCCCGTTCGGCATTGAGTACATCTCAGTAAGGGCCTGAAAGATAACAAGCGAGGCAAAAATCAGTCGGTTGTCAACAAGCGATTACATGATGAATCAAGAAAACATTCGGCAATCTAGAGTCGGACCTGGTCTGGCTGGCGCGAGTTGTCGAATGGAGGGACTCTCCTGGACTCCCTGGGGTTATCCTTGTTGCCGGTCATGCCTTTCAGCCACTTCTCCACCGTGTCCTCATCAACCTCCTCTGGGTGGATCCGAGTGGAATCCTCAATACCCGAGTACATCCACATTGGATGGTCACGGGCTTGGAGCGGCTGGATGCGTCGTTTAAGGAAAACCTCCAACAGATCCATACTAGTCATGCCGTCCTGAACGAGCTAGACCACCCGCTCGACAAACACCTTCACCTGTGCCTTCTCCTCTGGGATCACTTTCAAGGCGGAGGGCTTCTCGGCCCGAGCCATGGAGAAAGGAGGGAGTTCGGTCGACTAACCTGGAGTAGGCTGGTCTTTGCAATAAAACCAGGTCGACTGCAATCCTTGGACTAACTCAGGAAGGATCATGGCTGGTAAAGTGCTCTTGCCTCTCATTTGAATCCCAAGACCCCCACACATCTGAATTACGTGTGTCCTCTCGTCACTCGGGTTGGCCTTCTTGACCGACTGAGAACGACACGTGAAAATGTGCTTGAAAAGACCCAGTGTGGCCTACAACCTAAGAAGTTCTCACACATGGACACATAGGCAGCGAGATATACGATGGTGTTGAGAGTAAAGTGGTGGATTTGTGCTCCAAAGAAGTTCAGGAATCCCCAGAAAAAAGGATGGGGAGGCAAAGAAAATCCACGGTCAACATGAGTGGCGAGGATAACGCACTAATCTCTCGTGGATGTGGTTCAGTCTCGCCTTCCGGGAGCCGCGCCGATTCATGAGGAATCAGCGCCCCCTCGACCAGATCTTCGATGTCGTCCTGACTGATCGTCAACCAAATCCAGTCGCCCTAGATCCAGCTGCGCGGCAGGCCGGACCACGACGAAGATCCGCCCCGGCTGGACCTCTTCCCCTTCGCCTTCGTCGTTGCCTTCTTCACGTGCTCCAGAGCCACCGTCTTCTCCTTCCCCATGGCCGCAGGCGAAACTCGAACGGAGCAGCGACACCGGGAGTAGAGGCAGATGTGGCAGAGAGAGCAGAGGAGAAAGAAGGATAATGGGAACGCATAGTGCAGAAAACCCCAATCCGGCACCTTATATCAGGCCGCTTCTGACTGTCTGACATGTGGGTCCGGGCGATCCTATCAAATCCCGCAATAGTCGCGCGCGAGGTACGTGGCGAAAAAGGTGTCGCGGTAATTGGGGCGGCCTCGCCTAATCCCGTCCGATTACTGCGGCCTCCTCCGTCCCGCGCACTTCCCCAAAATATGAATCCCATGATATCCGTGAACAACAGGGCAACCTGTCAAACGGAAGATTTTTTCCATACCAGTACACAAAGCATCACAGTAAAGTTCACTCGGCAGAACCAAGAATGGATCAAGGCGACTGAAAAAGAAGTTGAAGTCATCATGATTGTTCGTTTGGTCCCAATAAGACGCTGTCGAAGCGCGAAAATTTAATCAGAGGTGTTCTCAACTCCTTCTCCACTCAAGCCCCGAACCATTCAGGGGCTAATGATGAAGCTATGTACTTAGGGTAGGGTCATAGGCCTATCCTAGACACCCTTCCCTAGGACATCATCTTAAAGCTAGAAGAATTCAAGGGATATCATCATCCACTCAACTGCAAGTCGTTCCACTCGGAAGATTCAAAGTCACTCGACCGCAAAAATTGTCACTCGACAGACAGAAGACCTAAAGTCACTCTGCACGGCAACGGTCGGACATTTACTTCATAGACTTAATAGGCCATTATATCACTGATACGTCTCCAACATATCTATAATTTTTTATTGTTCCATGCTATATTATATTCTGTTTTGGACATTATTGGGCTTTATTATACACTTTTATATTATTTTTGGGACTAACCTATTAACTGGAAGCCCAGCCCAGAATTGTTGTTTTTTGCCTATTTTAGGGTTTCGCGGAAAAAGAATATCAAATGGAGTCCAAACGGAATGAAACCTTCGGGAATGTGATTTTCGGAACGAACATGATCCAGAGGACTTGGACCCTACGTCAAGACATCAACCAGGAGGCCACGAGGTAGGGGGGCGCGCCTACCCCCCTGGGCGCGCCCTCCACCCTCGTGGGCCCCCTGTTGCTCCACCGACGTACTCCTTCCTCCTATATATACCTACGTACCCCCAAACTACCAGATACGGAGCCAAAACCCTAATTCTACCACCGTAACTTTCTGTATCCACGAGATCCCATCTTGGGGCCTGTTCCGGAGCTCCGCCGGAGGGGCATCGATCACGGAGGGCTTCTACATCAACACCATAGCCCTTCCGATGAAGTGTGAGTAGTTTACATCAGACCTACGGGTCCATAGTTATTAGCTAGATGGCTTCTTCTCTATTTTTGGATCTCAATACAAAGTTCTCCCCCTCTCTTGTGGAGATCTATTCGATGTAATCTTCTTTTGCGGTGTGTTTGTTGAGACCGATGAATTGTGGGTTTATGATCAAGTTTATCTATGAACAATATTTGAATCTTCTTTGAATTCTTTTATGTATGATTGGTTATCTTTGCAAGTCTCTTCGAATTATCAGTTTGGTTTGGCCTACTAGATTGATCTTTCTTGCAATGGGAGAAGTGCTTAGCTTTGGTTTCAATCTTGCGGTGTCCTTTCCCAGTGACAGTAGGGGCAGCAAGGCACGTATTGTATTGTTGCCATCAAGGATAACAAGATGGGGTTTATTTCATATTGCATGAGTTTATCCCTCTACATCATGTCATCTTGCTTAAAGCGTTACTCTGTTCTCTTGAACTTAATACTCTAGATGCATGCTTGATAGCGGTCGATGTGTGGAGTAATAGTAGTAGATGCAGCCAGGAGTCGGTCTACTTGTTTCGGACATGATGCCTATATACATGATCATACCTAGATATTCTCATAACTATGCTCAATTCTGTCAATTGCTCAACAGTAATTTGTTTACCCATCGTGAATACTTATGCTCTCGAGAGAAGCCACTAGTGAAACCTATGGCCCCCGGGTCTATCTTCCATCATATTAATCTTCGAACACTTAGTTATTTTTATTGCCTTTTATTTTACTTACATCTTTATCATAAAAATACCAAAAATATTATTTTATCATATCTATCAGATCTCACTCTCGTAAGTAACCGTGTAGGGATTGACAACCCCTTATCACATTGGTTGTGAGGATTTATTTGTTTGTGTAGGTACGAGGGACTGGTGCGTGGCCTCCTACTGGATTGATACCTTGGTTCTCAAAAACTGAGGGAAATACTTACGCTACTCTGCTGCATCACCCTTTCCTCTTCAAGGGAAAACCAACGCAAGTGCTCAAGAGGTAGCAAGAAGGATTTCTGGCGCCGTTGCCGGGGAGGTCTACGTAGAAGTCAACATACCAAGTACCCATCACAACCCTTATCTCCCGCATTACATTATTTGCCATTTGCCTATCGTTTTCCTCTCCCCCACTTCACCCTTGCCGTTCTATTCGCCCTCTCTCTCTCTATCCTCCCTATCTTTCTCTATTTGCCTCTTTTTGCCCGTTCCATGTTTGCTTGTGTGTCGGATTGCTTGCTTGTCACGATGGCTCAAGATAACACTAAATTGTGTGACTTTACCAATACCAACAACAATGATTTTATTAGCACTCCGATTGCTCCTCTTACCGATGCTGAATCTTGTGAAATTAATGCTACCTTGCTGAATCTTGTCATGAAAGATCCGTTTTCCGGCCTTCCTAGTGAAGATGCCGCTACCCATCTAAATAGCTTCGTTGATTTGTGTGATATGCAAAAGAAAAATATGTGGATAATGATATTGTTAAATTGAAGCTATTTCCTTTTTCGCTTAGAGATCGTGCTAAGGCTTGGTTTACAACTTTGCCTAAAAATAGTATTGATTCGTGGAATATGTGCAAAGATGCTTTTATCTCTAAGTATTTTTCCTCCCGCTAAGATCATCTCTCTTAGAAACGATATTATGAATTTTAAGCAACTTGATCGTGAACATATTGCACAAGCTTGGGAGAGGATGAAATTAATGATACGTAATTGCCCTATGCATGGTTTGAATTTGTGGATGATTATACAAATTTTTTATGCCGGATTGAATTTTGCTTCTAGAAATCTTTTAGATTCGGCCGCGGGAGGCACTTTTATGGAAGTCACTTTAGGATAAGCTACTAAACTCCTAGATAATATTATGGTTAATTATTCTCAATGGCACACTGAAAGATCTACTAATAAGAAAGTGCATGCGATAGAAGAAATTAATGTTTTGAGTGGAAAGATGGATGAACTTGTGAAATTATTTGCTAATGAAAGTGTTTCTTATGATCCTAATGATATGCCTTTGTCTACTTTTATTGAGAATAATAGCGAATCTATGGATGTGAATTTTGTTGGTAGGAACAATTTTGGTAACAACGCATATAGAGGAAACTTTAACCCTAGGCCGTATCCTAGTAATTCCTCTAATAATTTTGGTAATTCCTACAACAATTCTTATGGAAATTATAATAATATGCCCTCTGATTTTGAATCTAATATTAAAGAATTTATTACTTCACAAAAGAATTTCAAAGCTTTGATTGAAGAAAAATTGCTTAAGATTGCTGAGTTGGCTAGGAACGTTGATAGAATTTCTCTTGATGTTGATTCTTTGAAACTTATATCTATTCCACCTAAGCATGATATCAATGAGTCTCTCAAATCCATGAGAATTTCCATTGATTAGTGCAAAGAAAGAACCGCTAGGATGCGTGCTAAGAAAGATTGCTTTATAAAAGCGTGTTCTTCTAGTTTCCATGATAATAAAGATGAAGATCTAAAAGTTATGATGTGTCCCCTATTAAATCTTTTTTTTGCAATATGAATCTTGATAATATTGGGACTGAATATGATCCACCTTTACCTAGACGACGTTCCAAAAATTTGGAGTCTTTAGATCTTGATGCTAAAATTGTTAAAAGTGGGATTGAAGAAGTCAAAACTTTAAATATTGATGAACCCACTATTTTGGATTTCAAGGAATTTAATTATGACAATTGCTCTTTGATAGATTGTATTTCATTGTTGCAATCCGTGCTAAATTCTCCTCATGCTTATAGTCAAAATAAAGCATTTACTAAACATATCGTTGATGCTTTGATGTAATCTTATGAAGAAAAACATGAGTTGGAAGTTTCTATCCCTAGAAAACTTTATGATGAGTGGGAACCTACTATTAAAATTAAAATTAAAGATCATGAATGCTATGCTTTGTGTGATTGGGGTGCTAGTGTTTCCACGATTCCAAAGACTTTATGTGATTTGTTAGGTTTCTGTGATTTTGATGATTGCTCTTTAAACTTGCACCTTGCGGATTCCACTATTAAGAAACCTATGGGAAGAATTAATGATGTTCTTATTGTTGCAAATAGTAATTATGTGCCCATAGATTTTATTGTTCTTGACATAGATTGCAATCCTTCATGTCCTATTATTCTTGGTAGACCTTTCCTTAGAACGATTGGTGCAATTATTGATATGAAGGAAGGGAATATTAGATTCCAATTTCCGTTAAGGAAAGGCATGGAAAACTTCCCTAGAAAGAAAATTAAATTACCTTATGAATCTATTATGAGAGCCACTTATGGATTGCCTACCAAAGATGGCAACACCTCGATCTATCCTTGCTTTTTATGCCTAGCTAGGGGCGTTAAACGATAGCGCTTGTTGGGAGGCAACCCAATTTTATTTTTATTCCTTGATTTTTTCTCCTGTTTAGTAATAAATAATTTATCTAGCCTATGTTTTGGTTGTGTTTTTTGTGTTTAATTAGTGTTTGTGCCAAGTAGAACCGTTGGGAAGACTTGGGGAAAGTCTTGTTAATCTTGCTGTAAAAAACAGAAACTTTAACTCTCACGAAAACTGCTGCCATTTTTATTTGGAAATGATATTTAGTTAATTCTTTTTGAAGATGATTAATAGATAAATTCCTCACGTCCATAAATTTATTTTATAATTTTTGGGGTTCCAGATCTTGCTTTAGCTACAGATTACTACAGACTGTTCTGTTTTTGACAGATTCTGTTTTTCGTGTGTTGTTTGCTTATTTTGATGAATCTATGGCTAGTAAAATAGTTTATAAACCATATAGAAGTTGGAATACAGTAGGTTTAACACCAATATAAATAAATAATGAGTTCATTACATTACCTTGAAGTGGTGTTTTGTTTTCTTTCTCTAACGGAGCTCAAGAGATTTTCTACTTTACGTTTTGTGTTGTGAAGTTTTCAAGTTTTGGGTAAAGATTTGATGGATTATGGAACAAGGAGTGGCAAGAGCCTAAGCTTGGGGATGCACATGGCACCCCCAAGATAATCTAAGGACACCTAAAACCCAAAGCTTGGGGATGCCCCGGAAGGCATCCCCTCTTTCGTCTACTTCTATCGGTAACTTTACTTGGAGCCATATTTTTATTTACCACATGATATGTGTTTTGATTGGAGCGTCTTGTATTATTTGAGTATTTATTTGTTAGTTTTCCACAATCATCCTTGCTGCACACACCTTTTTCAGAGAGACACGCATGATTCGGAAATTATTAGAATATTGTATGTGCTTCACTTATATCTTTTTGAGTTATATAGTTTTTGCTCTAGTGCTTCACTTATATCTTTTAGAGCATGTCGGTGGATTTGTTTTATAGAAACCATTGTTCTCTCATGCTTCACTTAGATTATTTTGATAGTCCTACAAAACAGCATGGTAATTTGATTTAATTATTTGAGGCATTCAAGATTAATAAATAAAATTTTCTTATGAGTGTGTTGAATACTATGAGAAGTTTGAAACTTGATAATTGTTTTGAGATATGGAGATTGTGATATTAGAGTCGTGCTAGTTGAGTAATTGTGAATTTGAGAAATGCTTGTGTTGAAGTTTGTGATTCCCGTAGCATGCACGTATGGTGAACCGTTATGTTAAGAAGTCGGAGCATGATGCATTTATTGATTGTCCTCCTTATGAGTGGCGGTCGGGGACAAGCGATGGTCTTTTCCTACCAATCTATCCCCCTAGGAGCATGCACGTAGTACTTTGCTTCGATAACTAATAGATTTTTGCAATAAGTATGTGAGTTCTTTATGACTAATGTTGAGTCCATGGATTATACGCACTCTCACCCTTCCACCATTGCTAGCCTCTCTAATACCGCGCACCTTTCGCCGGTATCATACACCCACCATATACCTTCCTCAAAACAGCCACCATACCTACCTATCATGGCATTTCCATAGCCATTCCGAGATATATTGCCATGCAACTTTCCACCGTTCCATTTATCATGACACGCTCCATCATTGTCATATTGCTTTGCATGATCATGTAGTTTACATTTTAGTAGTGGCAAAGCCACCATTCATAATTCTTTCATATAAGTCACTCATGCATCATTGCTATCCCGGTACACCGCCGGAGGCATTCATATAGAGTCATACTTTGTTCTAGTATTGAGTTGTAATCATTGAGTTGTAAATAAATAGAAGTGTGATGATCATCATTCATAGAGTATTGTCCCAAATAAAAAAAGAGAAATTCCAAAGAAAAAAAGAAGGCCCAAAAAAAGGGCAGTACTACTATCCTTTTTCCACACTTGTGCTTCAAAGTAGCATCATGATCTTCATGATAGAGAGTCTCCTTTTTTATCACTTTCATATACTAGTGGGAATTTTTCATTATAGAACTTGGCTTGTATATTCCAACGATGGGCTTCCTCAAAATGCCCTAGGTCTTCGTGAGCAGGCAAGTTGGATGCACACCCACTTAGTTTCTTTTTGTTGAGCTTTCATATATTTATAGCTCTAGTGCATTCGTTGCATGGCAATCCCTACTCACTCACATTGATATCTATTGATGGGCATCTCCATAGCCCATTGATACGCCTAGTTGATGTGAGACTATCTTCTCCCTTTTTGTCTCCTCCACAACCACCATTCTGTTCCACCTATAGTGCTACGTCCATGGCTCACGCTCATGTATTGCGTGAAAATTGAAAAAGTTTGAGAACATTAAAAGTATGAAACAATTGCTTGGCTTGTCATTGGGGTTGTGCATGATTTGAATACTTTGTGTGGTGAAGATGGAGCATAGCCAGACTATATGATTTTGTAGGGATAACTTTATTTGGCCATGTTATTTTGAAGAGACATAATTGCTTAGTTAGTATGCTTGAAGTATTATTATTTCTATGTCAATATTAAACTTTTGTCTTGAATCTTTCGGATCTGAATATTCATGCCACAATTAAGAGAATTACATTGATATTATGCCAAGTAGCATTCCACATCAAAAATTCTGTTTTTATCATTTACCTACTCGAGGACGAGCAGGAATTAAGCTTGGGGATGCTTGACACGTCTCCAACGTATCCATAATTTTTTATTGTTCCATGCTATATTATATTCTGTTTCGGACATTATTGGGCTTTATTATACACTTTTATATTATTTTTGGGACTAACCTATTAACCGGAGGCCCAGCCCAGAATTGCAGTTTTTTGCCTATTTTAGGGTTTCGCAGAAAAAGAATATCAAACGGAGTCCAAACGGAATGAAACCTTTGGGAACGTGATTTTCGAAACGAACATGATCCAGAGGACTTGGACCCTACGTCAAGACATCAACCAGGAGGCCACGAGGTAGGGGGTGCGCCTACCCCCCTGGGCGCGCCCTCCACCCTTGTGGGCCCCCTGTTGCTCCACCGATGTACTCCTTCCTTCTATATATACCTACGCACCACCAAACTACCAGATACGAAGCCAAAACCCTAATTCCACCACCGTAACTTTCTGTATCCACGAGATCCCATCTTGGGGCCTGTTCCGGAGCTCCGTCGGAGGGGGCATCGATCACGGAGGGCTTCTACATCAACACCATAGCCCTTCCGATGAAGTGTGAGTAGTTTACCTCAGACCTACGGGTCCATATTTATTAGCTAGATGGCTTCTTCTCTCTTTTTGGATCTCAATACAAAGTTCTCCCCCTCTCTTGTGGAGATCTATTCGATGTAATCTTCTTTTGCGGTGTGTTTGTTGAGAACGATGAATTGTGGGTTTATGATCAAGTTTATCTATGAACAATATTTGAATCTTCTCTAAATTCTTTTATTTATGATTGATTATCTTTGCAAGTCTCTTTGAATTATCAGCTTGGTTTGGCCTACTAGATTGATCTTTCTTGCAATGGGAGAAGTGCTTAGCTTTGGGTTCAATCTTGCGGTGTCCTTTCCTAGTGATAGTAGGGGCATCAAGGCATGTATTGTATTGTTGCCATCGAGGATAACAAGATGGGGTTTATTTCATATTGCATGAGTTTATCCCTCTACATCATGTCATCTTGCTTAAAGTGTTACTCTGTTCTCTTGAACTTAATACTCTAGATGCATGCTTGATAGCGGTCGATGTGTGGAGTAATAGTAGTAGATGCAGCCAGGAGTCGGTCTACTTGTTTCGGACGTGATGTCTATATACATGATCATACCTAGATATTCTCATAACTATGCTCAATTCTGTCAATTTCTCAACAATAATTTGTTTACCCGCCGTGAATACTTATGCTCTCGAGAGAAGCCACTAGTGAAACCTATGGCCCCCTGGTCTATCTTCCATCATATTAATCTTCCAACACTTAGTTATTTTTATTGCCTTTTATTTTACTTTGCATCTTTATCATAAAAATACCAAAAATATTATTTTATCATATCTATCAGATCTCGCTCTCGTAAGTGACCGTGTAGGGATTGACAACCCCTTATCGCGTTGGTTGCGAGGATTTATTTGTTTGTGTAGGTACGAGGGACTCGTGCGTGGCCTCCTACTGGATTGATACCTTGGTTCTCAAAAACTAAGGGAAATACTTACGCTACTCTGCTGCATCACCATTTCCTCTTCAAGGGAAAACCAACGCAAGTGCTCAAGAGGTAGCAATCACTTAATTGCTAGCATTACCAGTAACGCCCTCCTCTTAATGTACCTTAAACTCCTTGTAACGTGGGTTGGCTGGGGTCCTGGCGCACTCTATATAAGCCACCCCCTCCACTGGCACAAGGGTTCGCATCTTCTGTAAACATACACACATATACATAATCCAGTCGACCACCTCCGGGCACCGAGACATAGGGTTGTTACTTCCTCCGCGAAGGGCCTGAACTCGTAAAACTCGTGTGTACAACTTCGCCATAGCTAGGATCTTGCCTCCTCATACCTACCCCCCATTCTACTGTCAGTCTTAGATCCAGGACACCCCCCGCCGATCCCATTACTTCCAGACTTGCATCTTAAGGTATGAATCACCCGAATCTCAACTTAGTTTGATTCGTAGCCTGCAGTTCCTACTTAGATTTGTTTAGTCATCATCGATTTAGGTTTCCCTAGTGCATGTAATTCAATTTAGAATTTTTCATCATCCATGGTTGATAACCCACAAGTATAGGGGATTGCAACAGTTTTCGAGGGTATAGTATTCAATCCAAATTTGTAGATTCAACAAAAGGGGAGCCAAAGAATATTTGAAGGTATTAGCAGCTGAGTTTTCAATTTAACCACACCTGAAGATTAATTATCTGCAGCAAAGTGATCAGTAGCAAAGTAATATGATAGTTTTGATAATAGTGACAGCAGTAACGGTAACGGTAACAGTGATAGCAGTAGTTTTGTAGCAAGTGCAATAGTAACGATAGCAATAGTAACTTAGCAAGAACAATATAAGATAAATTTGTAGGCGCTGGATTGGTGACTTGTTGGATGACATTCATCATGAGACAATTATAATCTATGGCGATACAACACTAGCTCTAGTTCATCAATATAATGTAGGCATGTATTCTGTAAATAGTCATACGTGCTTACGGAAAGAACTTGCATGACATCTTTTGTTCTACCCTCCCATGGCAGCGGGGTCCTATTGGAAACTAAGGGATATTAAGGCATCCTTTTAATAGAGAACCGGAACAAAGCATTAACACACGGTGAATACATGAACTCCTCAAACTACGGTGATCACCGAGAGTGGTCCCGACTATTGTCACTCCAGGCTTGTTGGATCATAACACGTAGTAGGTGACTATAACTTGCAAGATCGAATCTAGAACATGGATATAATGGTGATAACATAAACGGTCCAGATCTGAAATCATGGCACCCGGGCCCAAAGTGACAAGCATTAAGCATGGCAAAGTCATAGCAACATCAACCTTAGAACATAGTGGATACTAGGGATCAGGACCTAACAAAACTAACTCAATTACATGATGAATCTCATCCAACTCCTCGCTGACCAGTGAGCCTACGAAGGAATTACTCACTCCCGGTGTGGAGCATCATGGAATTGACGATGGAGAAGGGTTGGTGATGACGAAGAACGAAGACCCCCCTCTTCGGAGCCCCAAACAGACTCCAGATCTGGCCTCCCGATGAAGACCAAGAGGTGATGGCGGCTTCGTCTCATGGATCGCGATAATTCTCTCTCTCTGATTTTTTTTCTGGAAAAATGGGATTTTCTAGCATCGGTTTCAGGGTCTGTGGGGCCACCAGGTGGGGACAACCCACCTGGGCGCGCCAGGAGGAGGCGCACCTTGGTGGGTTGTGCCCACCCAGGTGCCCCCCTCGGGTGGATCTTAGCTCCAAAAATTCTTAGTTATTGTATAAAAATCCTTGCAAAGTTTCGTTCCATTCCGAGAACTTTTATTTCTGCACAAAAACATCAGCATGGTAGTTCTGCTGAAAATAGCGTCAGTCCGGGATTAATTTCATTCAACTCATGCAAATTAGAGTCCAAAACAAGAGGAGAAGTGTTAGGAAAAGTAGATACGTTGGAGACGTATCAACTCCCCCAAGTTTAAACATTTGCTTGTCCTCAAGCAATTCAGTTGATAAACTAAAAGTGAGAAAGAAAAACTTTTACGAACTCTTTTGCTCTTGTTTACATAAATAAGCTTAAACGGCACCCAGGTTTTCAGCCAACATTATAACTAACCATGCTGACAATAACTCTTAAAGATTATATTAACTCATATCAATGACATAATCAGCTAGCGAGCAATAATAAGATATATCAGACAGCAACATGTTGTCAAAACAACCATAATATAATATGACAATAGTGGTATCTCGCTAGCCCTTTTTGAGACCGCAAAACATAAATGCAGAACACCTCCAAAGTTCAAGCAGCGACTAAACATTGTAATTCATGGTAGAAAAGATCCAGTCATGATGCACCCAACATTAGCTACACACAATACATAAGTCATGACAGCAGTGCTCTCAGGTTCTGGCACTTATTTTAGAATGTGATGACACAACATAAAAGTAAATAGATAGTCCTTTCATAGAGGGAAGCAGTGATTTACAGAGGTGCCAGAGCTCAAGTTTTTAAAACAGAGGTAAATAAAATTTTGAGACATGCACCCTTCTTGTTTACTTCACGACCATCAATTATCAATATCTTCCGTGCTAAGCACGCTAGTGGCGGTTCCCAAGCGATAAAAGTAAAGGTTTTGACTACATTGGGAGTTTTTGTTTGATTATTTGTAAGCTTTTTCTGTTTGCGTTTTGGGACTAGGCATCCCTATGGCCGCCCTTTTCTCGTGCGATGGTGAATGAATAAACAGTCGACCTGAGAATAACCCGCTTATCATGGAAGATACCGACCACCTCCTATCGTTCTATGAACGATCCAGGCACAAAAAAAGGATATTTATTAGAAGTTTTTAGAGGTGGCACATACAAATTTACTTAGAACGGCAGGGTAATACCGCATATAGGTAGGTATGGTGGACTCATCTGGAATAACTTTGGGTTCAAGGTTTTTGATGTACAAGCAGAATTCCCACTTAGTACAGGCGAAGGCTAGCAATTAGATTGAGAAGCGGCCGGCTAGAGAGCAACAACGGTCATGAACATGCATTATGCATAAATAACATTGAACACTAGCATGAGTAGGATATGAACACCATGAACATAAATATCATAGAGGCTATTTTGGTTTTGACTCAACTACATGCATGAATATGTGCCAAGTCAAGCCACTCGAACATTCATAGGAGGATACCATATCATCATACTACATCACAATCATTTTAACGCAATGTTGATATCCAAGATAAATCATTATCCACTCCTAGATACTAATGCATGGCATGAGAAACTATAATCTCTATTTGTCATTGCAAACATGTTTAATCATAATGGGCTGAATCGTGGATACTAGGTTAAACATATTTACACAAACAGAACAAGTTGAGTTCATACCCGTTTCTCTCTGCCACGACCAGTTCATCGAATATCATCATTATTGTCTTTCACTTGCACGACCGAACGATGTGAAAATAATAATGGTGCAAGAGTGTCGTGGACTAAGCTGGAATCTGCAAACTTTTTATTCAACAGGAGAAGACAAGGTAAAATGAGCTCTTTATTAGATCAACAATTATTCAAATGAGAACCACTCAACATTTTCATCGTGGTCTTCTCCTTGATATGACTCAAATAAAAAGAAAATAAATTCAGAGAAACACACTGAAATATTTTTGGAGTCTTTGGTTTTCTTGAGCAAGCAAATAAAAGAGAAAGCAAAAAATGGGAAAACTATTTACACGGGAAAGCACCCAACAAGCAAACGAAGAACAAGGAAATCTTTTTGGGTTTTCTTTTTAATGCTACAGCTAAGCATGCATAGAAAGTAAATTAACTGCAACTATTTTTTCAGTTTTTCTAAGGTTTTTCAAACACACAAGAAGAAAGCAAGAAAATAAAAATAAAATTAAGCATGGATGATACAAAAAAAAGTGTGGACACCAACAATTGGATTGAAATGTGTGAACATGAATGTAATGTCGGTGAGAAACACGTACTCCCCCAAGCTTAGGATTTTTACCTAACTTGGTAATCAATCAGTAGCCTGGATAATAGTCAGCATGGTAGCTCACGGAGGCTCTCGGTGCGGATGCCTCGGCCTGCCGTGCTGCCTCCACTGCCGCATTGTGAGCTCGGGCCTCGCTCTCAAGAACAAAATATATTCCTGTGTTGTGATAGTCAAAAAGAGCAGGCGCATGCAAATATGTGTGCACAACAGATGTTTGGTTAAACAATAGATTATAAGTGAAATTATGAAATTTTCCTTTGAGGATCTTATGACTTTTCAAAGCATCAAAGTCTAAATACTGTGTGGGTAGGATAGGGTCAAAGTGCAAAGGTGAAACACCCAACTCTCTTGCTAAACGCGTGGCATAAATTTCACCATAGAAAAGCCACGGTTAGCATTGTGTTGTAACCTGCGTGCAACAATCGCCACAAGATTATAACTCCTATCACCGGTGAGAGCGGCGCGTATGAGGATCAAGTCTGAAGCACAAAGAGTACTACAATCTTGCTTACCTACTATACATTTCCTGTTAAATAATGCAAAGTACTAAATTGCGGGAAAATGAATGCTTTTTATTCTACCTTGTGTCACTCCCCTCGTCTCACCGTAACAAAGACTAGTAAAAAACGATTGGAACTCAGCTCTCGGTGGTTCATCAAGTGAACCTCGGAATGGAATTTTGCAATGTTGAGCAAATCTCTCCAATGGTATGGTAAATGGATTTTCATAAAGCATAAACGACACCCTATAATCACGGGGATGGAATTTAAATACTTTGACAAATGATTCAGTGAGAATGTGGTGTTGTTCGCACTTATCTGAAATGTAGGGACCGAGATCGGCATTGCGAATATATTGCTCAAATTCCTCCTTAATTCCCACACGCATCATATAGTCATCGCAAGGCCATAAGCATGTTTTGGTGGCGGCATCTCGTGTAGAACTTTCAGTTGGTTCAACATAAGACCGGCGAGCGGAGGTGTCACTAGAAGATGCCCCCGAGGATCTCCTCCTCGAAGAACTCCTTCCAAAAAGGTTCATCATATTCACGTACAATTTTCTGAAAATTTTGGAGTGACAAAAATTTATCAACAGAACTTTACAAAATTGGTAGAAAATATTCATAGGGATACATAGAAGCCATAGCAAGCATTCAAACTACTTAGAACTCTTAGAAGCGATGTGAACTAGATTACTGACTCTAGTAAACCCTTTGGGTGTTGATCACGTGGCGATGTGATGGGTGTTAATCACATGGTGATGTGAATTATTGGTGTTAAATCACATGGCGATGTGAACTAGATTATTGACTCTACTGCAAGTGGGAGACTGAAGGAAATATGCCCTAGAGGCAATAATAAAGTTGTTATTTTATATTTACTTATATCATAATAAATGTTTATTATCCATGCTAGAATTATATTAACCGAAAACTTGATACATGTGTGGATACATGGACAAAACACCATGTCCCTAGTAAGCCTCTACTACACTAGCTCGTTAATCAAAGATGGTTAAGTTTCCTAACCATAGACATGTGTTGTCATTTGATGAACGGGATCACATCATTAGGATAATGATGTGATGGACAAGACCCATCCGTTAGCTTAGCATAATGATCGTTAACTTTTATTGCTATTGCTTTCTTCATGACTTATACATATTCCTTTGACTATGAGATTATGCAACTCCCGAATACCGGAGGAATACCTTGTGTGCTATCAAACGTCACAACGTAATTTGGTGATTATAAAGATGCTCTATAGGTGTCTCCGAAGGTGTCTGTTGGGTTGGCATAGATCGAGATTAGGATTTGTCACTCTGAGTATCGGAGAGGTATCTCTGGGCCCTCTCGGTAATGCACATCATGATAAGCCCTGCAAGCAATGTGACTAATGAGTTAGTTACAGGATGATGCATTACGGAACGAGTAAAGAGACTTGCCGGTAATGATATTAAAGTAGGTATGGAGATACCGACGATCGAATCTCCGGCAAGTAACATACCGATGACAAAGGGAATAACGTATGTTGTCATAACGGTTTGACCGATAAAGATCTCTGTAGAATATGTGGGAGCCAATATGAGAATCCACGTTCCGCTATTGGTTATTGGCCGGAGAGGTGTCTCGGTCATGTCTACATAGTTCAAGAACCCGTAGGGTCTGCAATCTTAACGTGAGGACCCGGATGAGATCACGGACATGACGAGTCTCGAAATGGTCGAGAGGTAAAGATTCATATATATATAGGACGGTAGTATTTGGACACCGAAAGTGTTCCGGGGGTACCGGGTACGTATCGGGTCACCGGAAGGGGTTTTGGGCAACCCTGGGCAAACTATATGGGCCTAATGGGACAAGAGAGGGACAGACCAGCCCCTAAGGGGCTGGTGCGCCCCCCATATGGGCTAGCCAAATTGGAGTAGAAAAGGGGAAGGAGGAAAGGAAAAAGGGAATATGATTCCCCCTTCCCCCTCTTGCCTTCCTACTACGAATAGGAATAGGAAAGGGAGGAGGCCGAATTGGGAGGACCCCAAGTAGGATTCCTCCTACTTGGGGCGCCTCCTTGGCTGCCTCTCCTCCCCTCCAACCTATATATATGATGGGGGCACCACTAGAACACACATCAATTGTTCCAAGCCGTGTGCGGCGCCCTCCTCCACAATTACATCTCCGGTCATATTCACGTAGTGCTTAGGCGAAGCCCTGCGCGGATCACTTCACCATCACTGTCACCACGCCATCGTGCTGACGGAACTCTCCCTCGACACTTTGCTGGATCAAGAGTTCGAGGGACGTCATCGAGCTGAACGTGTGCAGAACTCGGAGGTGTCGTACGTTCGGTACTTGATCGGTTGAATCGAGAAGACGTTCGACTACATCAACTGCGTTAAGTCAACGCTTCCGTTTTCGGTCTACGAGGGTACGTGGACACACTCTCCCCCTCTCGTTTCTATGCATCTCCTAGATAGATCTTGCGTGATTGTAGGAAATTTTTTAAAATTAAATGCTACGTTCCCCAGCGTTCTGTTCTTTATTGTCTTTTATTTCACTTATTAATTCCAATATTTCTTTTCTTTTATATATTTACAATATTTTAAAATCAAACATTTTTTCTTTTTTATTTCTTCTGCAGTTTTGAAATCCAAAAATGAAAGAAAAAAGTTGTGTTATATTTCACTTCTTCATTGTAATAGTTCTTTTCTTTTTAATATTCAAAATATTTTTAAATCAAATATTTTTTCTCTTTTATTTCTTCTCATAGTTTTTAAATTAAAAATGTAAGATAATATGTTGTATTTTATTTCACTTCTTAATTCACAGAATTCTTCTATGCTAAGTACTACAAGGATATGAGAATGCATATCTCATACTACTAAAAGTTGATGTTTGAAATCCACAAAATACTTATATGCTAACTACTGCAAGGATATTAGATTCAAAACACAACAGAATCTCTAAGTTAAGAAAACTACAAACAAAAGCTATTGACAGAAGCATAGAAACCGTTGATGTCAAGAAAAGGATCCAACCTCCCACCCACCCAGCAGCTCACGCAAAAAGTATAAACCGAGCACAAGAACCACGCAAGAACCAGTTGTCAATGCACTACATATTACATGACCAAATAGATAAGACATAAAAACAAAGCAGAACAGGCTTTTCTCTAGCAAGAGAATATCCAGGGTAGCAAGAACATATTGCAGAGAATCAGATTCACCAAGTGGCAAGTTATGATTTACAAATGAAGAATCTTACCCTAAACATAGCTACCGCCGCCGTTCAGACGAGGAGAGCGGCGAGGGAAGCGTCGAGAACGGCGGAGAAGCGACGTCGCGACAACTTTCCTCGTCCTCCTACGCTTCAGAATCTCCGTTGACTCGGTTGGTGGCTGCACAATCACCAGCGGCACCTCATACAGAGTGGCTTCCTAATCCTCTAGATGCTCTACCCTGCATATGTACACCCACCACCTCCGCCTTACCCACTCCTTGGGTGAATCTGTCTACTCCATCGCCCAGAGGAGGACCTCGATGAACGCCAGCGGTACTGGGGGCGGGGGCCAGAGCGCCAACCTCTCACTCTTCTTCATACGATCAATCATGGCATGCGTCGTCCAGGACATCTGTCGCTTGTTGTCAACCCACGAACAGATCTCCCTCATCCTGGCTAGCTTGACCTCGTCACCACCAGCAATCTGCACTATCTTCTCCTCCATCAGCGTGGCATGGCCTTATCGCCGCCGGCGATTTGCTCGATCTCCTGGTCCATGAAGGTTCTGGCTTGGTTGGGAGAGGGGGGTTGTTGTGGAAGAGGAGACGAGCAAAGTTCCGGCGGTGAGAAGGAGGAGATGGATGCGGTGGATCTGGAATGCAGGAGAGGGAGGAGATGGCAGCGGTTGTCTAATGGCGATGGAAGAGGAGATGGCCCTGGCGGTGGCGGTGGTTGTCTAATGGCGATGGAAGAGGAGAGGGCCCTGGCGGCGGTTCTCCATTGGATGAGAGGGGCGGTGCGTGGAAAATTTTCCTATGACTAAAATACCCTAGATTAAAATGTGTCCCCACATTGTCATTAGTGCCGGCTCTACTAGTTGTAGTACTTTCCAATACTTTGATCGGAGTACTACCCATCTGTATGCCGTTAGATATAGAGCAACGAACGGCTGGAAAAGACACCAACTACCGTAAAACTTGTAGAATAAATAAGGCAGAAAGTGGTAATTACATTATCTTGCACATGCAGCTAGAGTACCGGAATGGTTCATATGATAGGCATTCAAATTTTCCGTTTTGAATAATTCTTTTGTGGTTGAAACCCAAAGCACAAGACATTTACTCTTTGCACGAAACAGAATTTAGATAATCAGTACCCTAATATTCTGAAGTGGATCATATGAAGAACCTATAAGCACAGTACGCTCATGTTCTATTAGCCAATGGCATGTAAACTTGTAAGAGGCCAAGAAATTTCCTGACAGTGAGTCGAACCCCACTGCAGTTATCACTTGATAGATGAACAATGAGAATACCTGAAAGAAAGAGGGCAGAAGGGAGCAGACAAATGGATGTACCTGAAAAAAGAGGACGAAAGAGGACAACAACCTATGCATGAAGAAACAACTTCTTGGGCATATGAACTGGGCGTACCAACCCGAAACATGGATGCAGACAGGAGGCTCGGAGGCGACGGTAGGACAACTATAGGGCAGCGTGTGCTACTGGCGGCGTGGCGAACCGGGGAGCTCCTAACTGGCGCTTTTAGCGCCGCCAGACGAACCAGGTGCTCACGCGCTCTCTTGGGTGGGCCGAAACTGTTGGGGAACGTTGTAGAAAACAAAAAATTTCCTACGGTTTCACCAAGATCCATCTATGAGTTCATCTAGCAATGAGTGATCGGATTGCATCTACATACCTTTGTAGATCACGCGCGGAAGCGTTCAAAGAACGGGGATGAGGAAGTCGTACTCGACGTGATCCAAATCACCGGAGATCCTAGCGCCGAACGGACGACACCTCCGTGTTCAACACACGTACGGTCAGCGTGACGTCTCCTCCTTCTTGATCCAGCAAGGGGGGAGGAGAGGTTGATGAAGATCCAGCAGCACGACGGCGTGGTGGTGGATGCAGGGGTCACCGCAGCAGGGCTTCGCCGTTCTACTGCGAGAGGGAGAGGTGTAGCAGGGGAGAGGGAGGCACCAAGACTCAAGGGTGCGGCTACCCCTCCCTCCCCCACCCCTTTATATAGGCCCCCTAGGGGGTGCGCCGGCCCTAGGAGATGGGATCTCCTAGGGGGGCGGCGGCCAAGGGGTGGAGTGCCCCCCAAGCCAGGTGGGGCGCCCCCCCCCCCCACCCTAGGGTTACCAACCCTAGGCGCATGGGGTGGGCCAAGGGGGGCGCACCAGCCCACTATGGGCTGGTTCCCCTCCCCACTTAGCCCATGGGGCCCTCCGGGATGGGTGGCCCCACCCGGTGGACCCCTGGGACCCTTCCGGTGGTCCCGATACAATACCGGTGACCCCCGAAACTCTCCCGATGGCCGAAACTGCACTTCCTATATATAATTCTTCACCTCCGGACCATTCCGGAACTCCTCGTGACGTCCAGGATCTCATCCGGGACTCCGAACAACTTTCGGGTTACTGCATAGTCATATCTCTACAACCCTAGCGTCACTGAACCTTAAGTGTGTAGACCCTACGGGTTCGGGAGACATGTAGACATGACCGAGATGGCTCTCCGGTCAATAACCAACAGCGGGATCTGGATACCCATGTTGGCTCCCACATGCTCCTCGATGATCTCATCGGATGAACCACGATGTCGAGGATTCAAGCAACCCCGTATACAATTCCCTTTGTCAATCGGTACGTTACTTGCCCGAGATTCGATCGTCGGTATCCCAATACCTCGTTCAATCTCGTTACCGGCAAGTCACTTTACTCGTACCGTAATGCATGATCCCGTGACCAGACACTTGGTCACTTCGAGCTCATTGTGATGATGCATTACCGAGTGGGCCCAGAGATACCTCTCCGTCATACGGAGTGACAAATCCCAGTCTTGATCCGTGTCAACCCAACAGACACTTTCGGAGATACCCGTAGTCACCCAGTTACATTGTGATGTTTGGTACACCCAAAGCACTCCTACGGTATCCGGGAGTTACACGATCTCATGGTCTAAGGAAAAGATACTTGACATTGGAAAAACTCTAGCAAACGAACTATACGATCTTGTGCTATGTTTAGGATTGGGTCTTGTCCATCACATCATTCTCCTAATGATGTGATCTCGTTATCAATGACATCCAATGTCCATAGTCAGGAAACCATGACTATCTGTTGATCAATGAGCTAGTCAACTAGAGGCTTACTAGGGACATGTTGGTGTCTATGTATTCACACATGTATTACGATTTCCGGATAACACAATTATAGCATGAATAAAAGACAATTATCATGAACAAGGAAATATAATAATAATCCTTTTATTATTGCCTCTAGGGCATATTTCCAATAGTCTCCCACTTGCACTAGAGTCAATAATCTAGTTACATTGTGATGAATCGAACACCCATGGAATTCTGGTGTTGATCATGTTTTGCTCTAGGGAGAGGTTTAGTCAACGGATCTGCTACATTCAGGTCCATATGTACTTTACAAATATCTATGTCTCCATCTTGAACATTTTCACGAATGGAGTTGAAGCGACGCTTGATGTGCCTGGTCTTCTTGTGAAACCTGGGCTCCTTGGCAAGTGCAATAGCTCCAGTGTTTTCACAGAAGAGTTTGATCGGCCCCGACGCATTGGGTATGAATCCTAGGTCGGTGATGAACTCCTTCACCCAGATTGCTTCATGTGCTGCCTCCGAGGCCGCCATGTACTCCGCTTCACATGTAGATCCCGCCACGACGCTCTGCTTGCAACTGCACCAGCTTACTGCCCCACCATTCAAAATATACACGTATCCGGTTTGTGACTTAGAGTCATCCAGATCTGTGTCGAAGCTAGCATCGACGTAACCCTTTACGACGAGCTCTTCGTCACCTCCATAAACGAGAAACATTTCCTTAGTCCTTTTCAGGTACTTCAGGATATTCTTGACCGCTGTCCAGTGTTCCTTGCCGGGATTACTTTGGTACCTACCTACCAAACTTACGGCAAGGTTTACATCAGGTCTGGTACATAGCATGGCATACATAATAGAACCTATGGCTGAGGCATAGGGGATGACACTCATCTCTTCTATATCTTCTGCCATGGTCGGACATTGAGCTGAGCTCAATTTCACACCTTGCAACACAGGCAAGAACCCTTTCTTAGACTGATCCATATTGAACTTCTTCAATATCTTATCAAGGTATGTGCTTTGTGAAAGACCTATGAGGCGTCTTGATCTATCTCTATAGATCTTGATGCCTAATATATAAGCAGCTTCTCCAAGGTCCTTCATTGAAAAACTCTTATTCAAGTAAGCCTTAATGTTGTCCAAAAGCTCTATATCATTTCCCATCAAAAGTATATCATCTACATATAATATGAGAAATGCTACAGAGCTCCCACTCACTTTCTTGTAAACGCAGGCTTCTCCATAAGTCTGCATAAACCCAAACGCTTTGATCATCTCATCAAAGCGAATGTTCCAACTCCGAGATGCTTGCACCAGCCCATAAATCGAGCGTTGGAGTTTGCACACCTTGTCAGCATTCTTAGGATCGACAAAACCTTCTGGCTACATCATATACAATTCTTCCTTAAGGAAACCATTAAGGAATGCCATTTTGACGTCCATTTGCCATATCTCATAATCATAGAATGCGGCAATTGCTAACATGATTCGGACGGACTTCAGCTTCGCTACCGGTGAGAAAGTCTCATCGTAGTCAACCCCTTGAACTTGTCGATAACCCTTAGCGATAAGCCGAGCTTTATAGATGGTCACATTACCATCCGCGTCTGTCTTCTTCTTAAAGATCCATTTATTTTGTATGGCTCGCCGCTCAACGGGCAAGTCAGTCAAAGTCCATACTTCGTTTTCATACATGGATCCTATCTTGGATTTCATGGCTTCCAGCCATTTGTCGGAATCCGGGCCCGCCATCGCTTCTTCATAGTTCGAAGGTTCACCGTTGTCTAACAACATGATTTCCAAGACAGGGTTGCCGTACCACTCTGGTGCGGAACGTGTCCTTGTGGACCTACGAAGTTCAGTAGCAACTTGATCTGAAGTTTCATGATCATCATCATTAACTTCCTCTCTAGTCGGTGCAGGCACCTCAGGAACATTTTCTTGAGTTGCGCCATTTTCTGGTTCAAGAGGTAATACTTCATCAAGTTCTACTTTCCTCCCACTTACTTCTTTCGAGAGAAACTCCTTCTCTAGAAAGGATCCATTCTTGGCAACAAAGATCTTGCCTTCGGATCTGAGGTAGAAGGTATACCCAATAGTTTCTTTAGGGTATCCTATGAAGACGCATTTTTCCGACTTGGGTTCGAGCTTTTCAGGTTGAAGTTTCTTGACATAAGCATCGCATCCCCAAACTTTTAGAAATGACAGGTTAGGTTTCTTCCCAAACCATAATTCATACGGTGTCGTCTCAACGGATTTCGACGGAGCCCTATTTAAAGTGAATGCGGCAGTCTCTAAAGCATAGCCCCAAAATGATAGCGGTAAATCGGTAAGAGACATCATAGATCGCACCATATCTAATAGAGTGCGATTACGACGTTCGGACACACCATTACGCTGAGGTGTTCCAGGCGGCGTGAGTTGTGAAACTATTCCACATTTTCTTAAGTGTGTGCCAAATTCGTGACTCAAGTATTCTCCTCCATGATCTGATCGCAGGAACTTGATTTTCCTGTCACGTTGATTTTCAACCTCACTCCGAAATTCCTTGAACCTTTCAAAGGTCTCAGACTTGTGTTTCATTAAGTAGACATACCCATATCTACTCAAGTCATTAGTGAGGGTGAGAACATAACGATAACCACCGCGAGCCTCAACACTCATTGGACCGCACACATCAGTATGTATGATTTCTAATAAGTTGGTTGCTCGCTCCATTGTTCCTGAGAACGGAGTCTTGGTCATTTTACCCATGAGGCATGGTTCGCACGTGTCAAATGATTCGTAATCAAGAGACTCTAAAAGTCCATCTGCATGGATCTTCTTCATGCGTTTGACACCTATGTGACCAAGGCGGCAGTGCCACAAGTATGTGGGACTATCATTATCAACCTTATATCTTTTGGTACTCACACTATGAATATGTGTAGCATTACACTCGAGATTCATTAAGAATAAACCATTCACCATCGGAGCATGACCATAAAACATATCTCTCATATAAATAGAACAACCTTTATTCTCGGATTTAAATGAGTAGCCATCTCGTATTAAACGAGATCCTGATACAATGTTCATGCTCAAACTTGGCACTAAATAACAATTATTGAGGTTCAAAACTAATCCCGTAGGTAAATGTAGATGTAGCGTGCCGACGGCGATCACATCGACCTTGGAACCATTCCCGACGCGCATCGTCACCTCGTCCTTCGCCAGTCTCCGCTTATTCCGCAGCTCCTGCTTTGAGTTACAAATGTGAGCAACCGCACCGGTATCAAATACCCAGGAGCTACTACAAGTACTGGTAAGGTACACATCAATTACATGTATATCACATATACCTTTCGTGATGCCGGCCTTCTTGTCTGCTAAGTATTTGGGGCAGTTCCGCTTCCAGTGACCATTTCCCTTGCAATAAAAACACTCAGTCTCGGGCTTGGGTCCATTCTTTGGCTTCTTCCCGGCAGCTTGCTTGCCGGGCGCGGCAACTCCCTTGCCGTCCTTCTTGAAGTTCTTCTTACCCTTGCCTTTCTTGAACTTAGTGGTTTTATTCACCATCAACACTTGATGTTCCTTTTTGACTTCTACCTCTGCTGATTTCAGCATTGCAAATACTTCAGGAATGGTCTTTTCCATCCCCTGCATACTGAAGTTCATCACAAAGCTCTTGTAGCTCGGTGGAAGCGAATGAAGGATTCTGTCAATGACTGCGTCATCCGGGAGATTAACTCCCAGCTGAGTCAAGCGGTTATGTAACCCAGACATAGTGAGTATGTGCTCACTGACAGAACTGTTTTCCTCCATCTTACAGCTGAAGAACTTGTCGGAGACTTCATATCTCTCGACCCGCGCATGAGCTTGAAAAACCATTTTCAGCTCTTCGAACATCTCATATGCTCCGTGTCTCTCAAAACGCTTTTGGAGCCCCGGCTCTAAGCTGTAAAGCATGCCGCACTGAATGAGGGAGTAATCATCGTTACGTGTCTGCCAAGCGTTCATAACGTCTTGTTCTGCAGGGAGAACAGGTGCTTCACCTAGCGGTGCTTGTAGGACATAATCTTTCTTGGCAGCTATGAGGATGATCCTCAGGTTCTGGACCCAGTCCGTATAGTTGCTGCCATCGTATTTCAGCTTGGTTTTCTCTAGGAACGCGTTGAAGTTGAGGACAACGTTGGCCATTTGATCTACAATACATGTTGTAAAGATTTTAGACTAAGTTCATGATAATTAAGTTCATCTAATCAAATTATTCAATGAACTCCCACTTAGATAGATATCCCTCCAGTCATCTAAGTATAACATGATCCGAGTTAACTAGGCCGTGTCCGATCATCACGTGAGACGAACTAGTCAACATCGGTGAACATCTTCATGTTGATCGTATCTTCTATACGACTCATACTCGACCTTTCGGTCTTCTGTGTTCTGAGGCCATGTCTATACATGCTAGGCTCGTCAAGTCAACCTAAGTGTTTGCATGTGTAAATCTGTCTTACACCCGTTGTATGTGAACGATGGAATCTATCACACCACATCATCACGTGGTGCTTCGAAACAACGAACTGTCGCAACGGTGCACAGTTAGGGGGAACACTTTCTTGAAATTATTATGAGGGATCATCTTATTTACTACCGTCGTTCTAAGTAAACAAGATGCAAAAACATGATAAACATCACATGCAATCAAATAATAATAGTGACATGATATGGCCAATATCACATAGCTCCTTTGATCTCCATCTTGGGGCTCCATGATCATCTTGTCACCGGCTTGACACCATGATCTCCATCATCATGATCTCCATCATCGTGTCTCCATGAAGTTGCTCGCCAACTATTACTTCTACTACTATGGCTAACACGTTTAGCAATAAAGTAAAGTAATTTACATGGCGTTTCTCAATGACACGCAGGTCATACAAAAATAAAGACAACTCCTATGGCTCCTGCCGGTTGTCATACTCATCGACATGCAAGTCATGATTCCTATTACAATAGCATGAACATCTCATACATCACATATATAGCATTCATCATTCATCACAACTTTGGCCATATCACATCACAAAACACTTGCTGCAAAAACAAGTTAGACGTCCTCTAATTGTTGTTGCAAGTTTTACGTGGCTGCAAGAGGGTTCTAGCAAGAACGTTTTCTTACCTACGTTAAAGCCACAACGTGATTTTTCAACTTCTATTTACCCTTCATAAGGACCCTTTTCATCAAATCCACTCCAACTAAAGTGGGAGAGACAGACACCCGCCAGCCACCTTATGCAACTAGTGCATGTCAGTCGGTGGAACCAGTCTCACGTAAGCATACGTGTAAGGTTGGTCCGGGCAGCTTCATCCCACAATACCGTTGAAGCAAAATAAGACTAGTAGCGGCAAGAAAGTTGACAACATCTACGCCCACAACAAATTGTGTTCTACTCGTGCAAAAGAACTACGCATAGACCTAGCTTATGATGCCACTGTTGGAAAACGTTGCAGAAAACAAAAAATTTCCTACGGTTTCACCAAGATCCATCTATGAGTTCATCTAGCAACGAGTGATCGGATTGCATCTACATACCTTTGTAGATCACGCGCGGAAGCGTTCAAAGAACGGGGATGAGGAAGTCGTACTCGACGTGATCCAAATCACCGGAGATCCTAGCGCCGAACGGACGACACCTCCGCGTTCAACACACGTACGGTCAGCGTGACGTCTCCTCCTTCTTGATCCAGCAAGGGGGGAGGATAGGTTGATGAAGATCCAGTAGCACGACGGCGTGGTGGTGGATGCAGGGGTCACCGCAGCAGGGCTTCGCCGTTCTACTGCGAGAGGGAGAGGTGTAGCAGGGGAGAGGGAGGCGCCAAGACTCAAGGGTGCGGTTGCCCCTCCCTCCCCCCCCCCATTTATATAGGCCCCCTAGGGGGTGCGCCGGCCCTAGGAGATGGGATCTCCTAGGAGGGGCGGCGGCCAAGGGGTGGAGTGCCCCCCAAGCCAGGTGGGGCGCCCCCCCATCCTAGGGTTCCCAACCCTAGGCGCATGGGATGGGCCAAGGGGGGCGCACTAGCCCACTATGGGCTGGTTCCCCTCCCCACTTAGCCCATGGGGCCCTCCGGGATGGGTGGCCCCACCCGGTGGACCCCCGGGACCCTTCCGGTGGTCCCGATACAGTACCGGTGACCCCCGAAACTCTCCCGATGGCCGAAACTGCACTTCCTATATATAATTCTTCACCTCCGGACCATTCCGGAACTCCTCGTGACGTCCAGGATCTCATCCGGGACTCCGAACAACTTTCGGGTTACTGCATATTCATATCTCTACAACCCTAGTGTCACCGAACCTTAAGTGTGTAGACCCTACGGGTTCGGGAGACATGTAGACATGACCGAGATGGCTCTCCGGTCAATAACCAACAGCGGGATCTGGATACCCATGTTGGCTCCCACATGATCCTCGATGATCTCATCGGATGAACCACGGTGTCGAGGATTCAAGCAACCCCGTATACAATTCCCTTTGTCAATCAGTACGTTACTTGCCCGAGATTCTATCGTCGGTATCCCAATACCTCGTTCAATCTCGTTATCGGCAAGTCACTTTACTCGTACCGTAATGCATGATCCCGTGACCAGACACTTGGTCGCTTTGAGCTCATTGTGATGATGCATTACCGAGTGGGCCCAGAGATACCTCTCCGTCATACGGAGTGACAAATCCCAGTCTTGATCCGTGTCAACCCAACAGACACTTTCGGAGATACCCGTAGTATACCTTTATAGTCACCCAGTTACGTTGTGACGTTTGGTACACCCAAAGCACTCCTACGGTATCCGGGAGTTACACGATCTCATGGTCTAAGGAAAAGATACTTGACATTGGAAAAACTCTAGCAAACGAACTATACGATCTTGTGCTATGTTTAGGATTGGGTCTTGTCCATCACATCATTCTCCTAATGATGTGATCTCGTTATCAATGACATCCAATGTCCATAGTCAGGAAACCATGACTATCTGTTGATCAACGAGCTAGTCAACTAGAGGCTTACTAGGGACATGTTGGTGTCTATGTATTCACACATGTATTACGATTTCCGGATAACACAATTATAGCATGAATAAAAGACAATTATCATGAACAAGGAAATATAATAATAATCCTTTTATTATTGCCTCTAGGGCATATTTCCAACAGAAACAACTTCTTGGGCATATGAACTGGGCGTACCAACCCGAAACATGGATGCAGACAAGAGGCCCAGAGGCGACGATAGGACAACTATAGGGCAGCGCGTGCTACTGGCGGCGTGGCGAACCGGGGAGCTCCTAACTGGCGCTTTTAGCGCCGCCAGACGAACCAGGCGCTCACGCGCTCTCTTGGGTGGGCCGGCCCATCAACGCTGCCGTGCTAACGAGTTGGTTTTGTTCACAAAAAAACCCCAGTTTTGTTCGATAAAAAATGTGCTCCCGTGAGGATTCAAGCTACCACCGTTTAGGTCATGCGCATGTTGATTAACCACTAGAGCTACTACAAGATTGTGAATGTTTACGTTACAAAACAGTTAAAACATTGCTGCAATATTTCTTCCACATACATTCAAGAAAAAATGTTATTTTTATGGAAAAAATAAGAACAAAATATTAAAAACAATCATGACTTGGAAAAAAGTTCATGTATTCAAAACAAAATTATGAATTAGGAAAAAGTTCATCCATTTTGAGAAAAAGTTCACAAAATTTAAAAAAGTTCATTGATTTTGGGAAAAAGTTCATCGATTTTGAAAAATAAGTTCATTGAATTTCGAAAAAAAGTTCACCGACTTTCAAAAAAGTTCATCTATTTTGAAAAAGGTTCACAAACTTCAAAAAAAAGTTTATTGAACTTGAGAAAAAGTTCATCGAATTTCAAAAAAGACCATCTAATTTGAAAAAAGTTCATCGAATTTGAAAAATAGTTCACGGATTTAGGAAAAAATTCATCAAATTTGAAAAAAGTTCATCGAATTTGAAAAAAAATTCATGAATTTTGAAAAAAGTTCATCAAATTTGAAAAAACTTTCATATAATCCGGTGAACTTTTTATATCAAATTAGAAAAAAGGAAAAAATAAAACAGAAAACGGAAAATAATAAATAAAAGAAAGAAGAAATAAAAAGGAAAAAAGGAAAAAAAATACAAGAAAGAAGAAGCTGCACATGATCACTTGACTGACCAGGCTCGGGTGGTTAGCTAGTGTTGGGCTGTAACCTCGCCGCGCGGGATCGAATCCTTATCAGCGCTTATTTTTGCAGCAGTTTACGAAGGAAAAAAATGATCATGGGCTGGCCCATCGGGGAAGGTGGGGGTGCGCCGTGTACCATTATAACGCTATAACCGGCGCTATGAGCGCCGTTTAGGATTTGCCGGCGAACCGTCGCATCACCACAAATCGTGGGGATTGGGCGAGACAACACGAATTGAATGAAACTTGTCGATGGGCCTACATGGGCTTTCGGTCGTCGATTGACTTGATGAAGGAGATGATCTCTAGCTCTGTGCACGGAGCAGCGGTCCAATTACGTGGGCTGAGTGGACTACAATAATGACGGGTGAAAAGGCACCACGACGCTGGGTGAGACAATTGAACAAATCTTAGCCTTTTCTTTGCTGGATCCGACGGCTGACAGCACCAAATTGTTGTTATGGCTTGTAGGTGCCTCATTATACTGTTTCTTAATACATTTTTTCCTGGCATTAAATTAGGTTTCAGCTTTCCACATATATCGCTACTCTTTTTCAAGATTTCCTAGGGCAACTCAAACGCGGATCACCAAAACCGCAAAACGGACCTCACCAAATGTTCGTGAACATGTTCGGGTGTGTCCGCGAACAGGGATGCGGGTGAAGGCCATCTAAATGTCCACTCCTGGTTTTTTTCCATATACCCGGACTAACAAAAAACAAAGATAAATAGCATATATTTTTTTAGCAATTGAAAGATAAATATTTCAATGCAATAATAATTCAAATAAATATATTACAATCCAAACATAAAGTTTCGAAATAAAATGTTTAAGTTTGAATCATCATAGTCGAACACATGTTCTATTTATGAAACGCCCAAAGGTGCCTAGCCAGATCATTTTGCAGCTGCTCACGAGTTCATTGATGTCAAATTTGATGATGCATTTGGATAAAATCCTCAAATTTCACTGGATTCTGGTGATGCATTTGGATAAAATTCTCAAATTTCACTGGATTCTGCCATGGACCGAACACTTGTCGTGCGTGGTGTCTACCATGGACGGCGTCAAAAGATAGCAGAGGATACTTGAGCTGCGGCTAGATAGCGGGTGGAACGGCTGCATAGTCCAAGGTGGGAAGGCGCTTGGGTGGAACACCGGAGGTCCGGCAAAGCCTGGATAGAGTGCGGTGGGAGGGACGGAGCGAAGGGAAAGAGGTTGGGATATTTTGGGTGTCGGACGTCCGTTTATGAGATTTCAGACATCCAAACCAATTCAGCCATTTTTGGTGACCATCCAACATCTAAGGGCAACACAGATCATCAAATTTGGATGACAAAAAATGACTGAATCGTCCGGTCTGGACATTTGCGGGCAATTTAGTGATCAGCAATGGAGTTGCCCTACGGGTTTGTTGCACCTAAGCCATCAAGACATCTTCCTCTTTTCTCTTGTATTCTTCTCCTAGTTGATTCATTATCTCTACCATATTGCATGAAATAAATTTGGGTTTCTGACAAGAAAATAGTATAACGAAGTTATTGGTATTACAGTGGACTATATTTATTTTTATGTTGCTTGACATGTTGAATTTCTCAAAATAACGTAAAAATAGAACTTTAACAAAAACAAAATGGCCCGCTATTGCTTCAAGTTATGTTTATACTTGACTAAGCAGAAGATCTTCCAGCCTGAGCTCAGAAACAACTAAAAGCACCATATGCAACAACCGAAAACGCGCATACAGCTCACAAACATTAGCTTCCCAAAACTAGGCATTATAGAGCGCTGCAGGATAAATACCTCAGCATTCAAGGGTAAGAAAGCATCACAACTGCAGCTTATTCGGGATTCGAAATCACCATAATCTTTAATCCGGTGTGTACAAAACTGTCTCCGACAACAAATTTAATGAGTCTACAAGGCAAATTCTTGAGTTCAGCCAGTAACACACCTCTGGTTGAACCCTTCGGACACTGCTGTAGGCAATTTAAGATTTTATTGCGGAAGGGGGTTGCAATGTTATCATTCACTTCAGTTTTGTAACTGCAGCATGTATGGCATCTGCAAGATGGGGTACAGTCCTGGAGCTCAAACCAGCCATGCTGATCCTCCTGCAAGACAAAATATATGACCTGTCAATATGAACTAGCTACAGGGGACTCTTGAGAATGAAAACCACCAAAGAAAGCAGTGTCGAGTCTACTAAATGTAAATAAACAGTACAACTGCAAAAGAAGACCTCAAAGTTACACTACTAATGCATTTGTGACGAGATATGTAAATGGGTGAGAATTCACAAGGCATTACCCATCAGATGTCATGTAAATGTGATATTCCTGCCTCATAAAGGCTACTTGATCACTGTTGAGCCCAGTGAAAGTAAACATCCCAATCTGCTTAATGATGTGGGACCAATCTCCAGGTGTTTCTGCATGATATGACAAATGGTCAACACTTTGGCATAGAGGAATTAGTAAGAAATGGACCAAAAGATTGAACATCCATAACTTGGAGACCGATGGACCTGAACCAGAACAGTTAGTGCACTACATGAACTTCAGATTTCAGGGAACTTAACAGGAACTTGGTAATAAACCGTATACAAATATAGGAGGTCGGATATTTATCAGATAAACCGTATACAAATATAGGAGGTCGGATATTTATCAGATTTTGCTAATAACCCAAGAAATTTCTGTTTAGAATAACGTAATACTAATATCCAAAGAACAATTAGTTCAGAGAAATTGTATCAATTGCTGAAAATAAAATGACACTAGGTTCTGATAGAAGATCCTGGGACAAATTATGAGACTGAAAAAGCCATTATTCAGACATAAATTATGTTATTAACAGCAAAGAGGAAACAGTGGACTTTGACAGAAACTAGTAGAGTACCTCTGATTTTCAGCGCATTAAAAAGCTGCTCCCTCATGCTAATTATCCTATCAGCCATGGCCTTCAGCTCCAGAGTCCATTCGTCGAACATCGCACTAAAAATTGAGAAAAAATAGTCAATAAGAACTAAGCACTACCAATTATTAGATTTGTCGATCTGCCAATAAAAATTCATTTCAACACAACTCATTCTATGATTGAATAGAATACTACCTGTCCTTAAGTATGGTAGCCACGATAGAAGCACCATGAAGAGGAGGGTTCGAATACATAGGCCTAATTACAAGCTTAAGTTGACTTTCAACCTTAACAGCTATATCAGCACTCCCACAAACCTGCAACATTAAGTTGGATTTTTTCTTTCAGCTCCTCAAACAACTCAATAAAATGAAAAATATGAGATGAAATACAGCCTCTTATGTATGACACAAGTTCACCAAGTACATCTACTATCTCATTAAAAGAAGGTTAAAAGAAGTTTCCATGTCATACTGAGGTACAAGTAGATAAGAATTATTACAGTTGTATAAGATATACAACTGCAACTATAGCTGTATAGCAAACACCTGTATGTAACTATAACCATATGCATTTTAGCATATTGGACCACAAAGCTGCGGAAGCAATTCTGGAAGTTAATTATTACCATCAACACAGCAAGAAGATGCCTACAAGCTCGAATTCAAGTCCAAAAACTAAGGGTAAGGCCACAAAGGTGAATAACAAAGTATTAGGATAAGATAACTTACGATGCTTAAAGCACCAACACGCTCTCCATACAATCCCATGTTCTTGGCATAGCTTTGAGCCATGAGCAATTCACCACCATCAGCGACGAACATGCGCACTGATTGGGCATCTTTATCAAGGCTTCCACTTGCAAATCCCTTCACAGGTCATTTCAAGCACATTACTTTATTTGTAAGCTATTTGGAAGAAAATATGCCATGTGAACAAAGAATCAACAAATTATGTGGCTATATAGTCATGTGGCATATTCCCTAAGAAGCATCAGTATTAGGCATGTCAATTACTTACTTGATAAGCACTGTCAAAGAATGGCAGCAATGCTTTTGATCTCATCAGCTGCCTGATCTGTTCCCACTGTTCCAAGGTTGGGTCGACACCAGTAGGGTTGTGGGCACATGCATGAAGCAGTACAATTGCGCCTGAGGGAGCTGAACTGATGTCTTCTAAGAGTCCTGCAGCACATAAAAATATCCTTGATTAAGTAAGACTGCCTAAAACGATCCAGTAGAAGTGTGCAAACGTCGTCCTCTGAAATTGCAAATTGAGCACATAGTAGTGTATATGAAAAATTGAAGTAGGCACCTTGGAAATCCAGTCCACGAGTTGCAGGATCATAGTACCGGTAACTCCTAGCAGTCAGGCCAGCTAAAGTGAACACTTTTGGGTGATTCCCCCAGGTTGGCTGGGGGATGTAGATAGTGCGCTGGAGAAAATGTTCATGATTTAGAAATTAAACAATGCAATTACGTCTAGCGACCAATAAAGGAGACAAGAAAAGCTCCTTACTTCATGATAGTGCCTTGCAAGAAATTCACCTCCCACTCTTAAGGAACCAGTTCCTGATAAGCACTGCACTGTAGCCACCCTATTCTCCTGAATAGCAGGACTAATCCAGGAAATGGGAGGTACTTTAATTAGACAATTTTACTCTTTGGTATGAAGGTTTGACTCAAAATTATCATCAGTTAAAGGTAGTAGTTTAACAAACACACCTGTCAGCACCAAAGATAAGCTTGGCACTCAACTTGTTGAAATCGGCCAATCCAGTGATCGGCAAGTACTCCTTAACACGTGACCTAAGCAAAGTAAGGAATTAGAGGTCAAATATGCCATCATAAGTTTCCACTGCAAGCATTTAGATACCATACACAATTGTTCTCAGTTCTGACAGCGTTTGGTTTTAGGACTAGCATTGCCACACTTTGCCACACATTTTTGCCAAACTTGACTAAGGTTAGTTCATCAAATTGAGAGCCACAAGTTGGCAAGCCTAAGGGAATCTTGCCACACTTTTTATGTGTATGTCATGTGGGGTCCAAGTGTGGCTTGCCTAAGATGTGGCTTGAACCAAACACTCACCTAAGTTGGTCAAACTTGCCTAACCTTAGGTGTGGCAATCTTTGGCAAAGTTAGTCACAAACCAAACAGCCCATAAATTTTATGTAAACTCATACAAGAAACTCCCCATAAGTCAACAGTTTATACTATACACGAAATGGAACACGCTGCAGTGCTTGTAAAACTGAATCATCTACTGAGAAATATATACTGTAACTAGCGACAAAGGAAATTCGAATAGCAATGCCGTGCCCGGAACTGCGAGTACAACTACGTCCGCTAATCCTACACGACCGTACAACATGGGGAAACCAGTAAAATAGCCTGAAAATGTATTATAATCACAAGTGGGTCGGTAAAGGTCGATAAAATACCTAGGCAACAATTATATTGGAGAATACAGTACGATGGCCACACGATCTACTAACAAAAGGATACCAACAACAACACTCCCACGCTAGGACGAGTATTTTATCCAGAGATCAGATCTACTATGACTAGTTGAATCCCGATTTTATTCAGTTCGGGATACAAGCTCACGGAATGAAACTTCAGTCACTTAAAAGGGGCACGAAAATCATGCGGATCATCCCGATTTGGAGCCAGACTTACTCGTTTTGGATCAGCATCTGCTCGGCGCGCCTGACCACATTCAGCACGAGGGGCTTCCCTTCCTGACTCGGACCAAAACACCAGCCATGGTCAAATCCAGCTCTGATCCAACAGGGAAGCGCAGCAATTCAATGAAATTCCCCAAAAAAACACCTCTCACCTCGGTCCGGTAGGCGCCGACGCCGAGGTTCACCTTGACGGGGCTGGGATCCTTGTTGTACGCGACCGTCACCTGCGTGAACACCCAAGCAAGCACCAATCAGGCCGACGGGACAAAGAAAACTGCGCGATCGCGCCGGACCAGCCGGCGGGGGAGGGGAAGGGGGGAGGAGAGTCGGGGATCGGTGGAGGGAGGGAGAGCTTACCCCGAGGATGGGGTCCTCCGGGCCCTGCGCGATCCCGGCGAAGACGGAGGGCGACGCCATGGTGGGGAAAGGTTGGAGGGAGGAGTCGGCGGAGGTGGCGGTGGCTGCTGATGTTCGTGGGGAAGAAGGCAGCAGGTGGCGCACCAGCGTACTTAACCTGCGGTCGGCGCTAGGCTGCGCCGCGCGCACGTTAGCCGTGGGCATCGCGGCCCGGCTAGGGTGCGCCGGCCCGTACGAGCGTCTCGGGCGCGTGCCGCGTGCGGCGTGTTGGGTGCTTGCTGTGGAATCGAGGGGCGCGGACGTGGGGTGCCGAGCGCACCCGCGTGCGGCCGCTGGGTTCGCTATAAACGGCGGGCGGGTGGGCGGGCGGGGTGGCGCCGCGGCGGATGGCTGTTTCCGCTGGCGTCGTGTCACGCGAATGCGTACACGCCAAAGTTCTCGCGGTGATCGGTGCCGTCGGGGTGTGGCTTGCCCCGGCGTCGCCTGGTGTGGGTCGTATTCTATTTTTCTTAGGAAAAGGACGCCGATAAGTGTAATACGTGTGGGCGTTAGGAAGTCTGCTCACACATTTTGTGTGGTGTATAAAAGGACGTATAAGAGGAACAGCCCACACATTTACGTGTGGACAAAACAAGTAATGCCCACACATCTTTTTTTTCTCGATCCCTCTCACACACGTGCGTGTGGGCGAAATAGATAATGCCCACACGCCCCGTACGTTAAGCCTCGCATCTCGTGGTCCCGCACGCCCCGCGTGACAGTCACCGCGCGTCCCACAGTTGTCATGGTCCAGACCCTCGTCCATGTTCGTTTAACTGTAGTTGCCATGTCGCTGAACTTCGGTTGCCATGGTTGCGCAACTGCAGTTGCCATGTATGGTCTGGTCTACTGCAATTGCCATGATTTCAAAATTTTAGGAGTTGCCACCGATTAACACTAGGCAATTGCCGTGTAGCACTACAAAAAGGCATGGCAAAAAAACATGTTTGAGTAAAAGAGAGAATTGCCATGTACTCACAGGCATACTAGGGCAGCTGCCATGTAAAAAGAAAGAGTTGTCATTTGTTTATGTGCACGCTAGGACAGTTGTCATGTACCATGCAAAAACACATGGCAACTCGGGTAAAAAAGAGTTGACATCTGCTTACAAGGAAAGCTAGGGCAGTTGCCATGTACCCTGCAGAAACACATGGCAAGTGTTAGCTTTGGGTGTGAGCGAGGAGACGGGCGTGTGGGCGAAGTGATAAACGCCCACACACCAGCCCCCTCTGTGTGCGTGCAAACTCGTGTGTGGGCGAATTGTTAAACGCCCACACACAGCCTTCCGTGTGATAAAAAGAACGTGTGGGTGACCGGATGAATGTCCGCACACTAGTTTAGTCCTACGTGATACACAAAAACTGTTAGAACGCGCTAAAATTCGTGTAGAATTGATTGGACGAAGATCAATTTTTTTAACACAATACAGACGCAAGTACTTATATATACATGCATTCACTCATCTTTATAAGTGTATACACGCACATTCTATCCATATTAGCATCTTCAACAGGCTAAGCCGGTTATCATCTTGAGATTTACGAAGTCATTATAGACGTCTCGTCATCAACGAAAACGTCTTCCCCCATTGAAAGCACAACGCCGGAAAATTTAAAATAAATTTAGAAATAATGCAAGCATCAAGATTTAAACCCTGATGTGATGGGCTGTGTAACACTGTCCCTCTAACCATCTAACCCTAAGTTGTTCGCAAATCAATCCTTCTTTATGCGGCAAGATTATTCTAACCCAACCTGCAAAGTTCAACAAATAAAAAACTGGCCCAACTTGCAACAAATTACGATGTCACGTACTACTAGTGTGTGAAACATATAAATGCAGCGATGGCAACGGGAGGTCGCTCTTTTCCTGGGGTGAGTGAGACGTCATGCATCTTGTAGTATCAAAGTAAAGGAGACAAATGAGAGACACAAGTGATCTACTAGTTTCATTGCGATATGGGAGACTCATTTATATACATGGTGAAGGGGTGTGCTTTTGGAAGGCATCCCTCCCACTGGCGGAGGAGCCCAGTGGGCAAGGTGTGGCAGCCGCCACACCTTGATTTGGCACCAACTTTATATATATATATATATATATAAGCATATACTTTTCTTCATGAAAATGCAAACATATACTACTCATTAGTTTTAGACCACGCTAGATTGATTCATTCAAACAAAGCTAGATGAAGCACATAAGTAGATCGAAAGCACACAAACTGGCAGCTTAATTGATGTGTTGCCCAGCATATGCCCATCTCACTACGTAGACGTACGCGAACCAGCTCGCTTTCACTGCACATGCCCATCTCATTACGTAGATGCAGTGGCGGAGCTTAGTGGAGAGCAACCTGGGCCATTGCCCCCCCAGCCCATGAGAAAACTAGCATATATCCCCTAGTATTCAGCCCATATGCCCAGTTAAAATCAGCCTAAAGTCATATTTCTTGCCCCTCCACAAAATCAGCCCAAGCTCCGCCACTGCGTAGATGTATGCAAAATAACTATCTTTTGCATCTCTGAGGCTAAAAATACCTCTCCAACAGATAGTGTAGATGCAAAAAATAATAATAATACATTTCCGTCTCCCGAAGATGCAAACCACAACACCTCACGGTGCAAATTTGCATCTACACCTCTAGGAGATGTAAAAGGAACGGCAGTGTGTCAACCGCCCAACCGTCTTCATTGCACCTCTGCCAGCCCGCCCGCCGGTGATTTTTGCCATGAAATGTGTCGCCGTCGCCTGTCGGCCCATCCCTGACCCCACCGCCGGCAGCAGCGTCGTAGCCGTGGCCGACCTGCCGATTTGAGTCTGCTACGCTGATGACTGCCCGCCTCCGCCGCCGGCGATTTGTGCCCGAAAACGCCGCCGCTGTCGCCTGTCCATCCATCCCTAACTCCATCGCGACCCCACGGCCTATCCCCGCCACTGCATGTGTCTTCTCTAGACATCATTAAAAGATTCTGTGCAGTGCAGTTTGAATTGGCTATTATGTTTTTGCATCAAATTTTTTTAGAGGGCATCAATTTTGTCTAGTTGACAGTTTGCCACACCTTGATTTTTTTCGTCCTCCGCCTCTGATCCCTCCCATACAATTGATCACATGTTTTTATTTCTCAACACTCCTCCTTGATCAATTCGTCATATGTATATTGCAAACTGAAAACTCCTCCAAAAACCCTGTGGGAAAAATTGAGGAGAAACCTTATAATAATATGCCATCGAAAACTCCTTTAAAACCCAGTGGGAAAAATATAAAGAGAAACCAATATGGCATATATCCGCACTTGTATTTATATTGTCTCGTTAAAAACCTTATATGAGAAACCATCATGGAAAACCCATAAAGGGAAAAGGAGTACAATATGAGTGATTTCAGGATCACCAACGGGTTATAACTTGAGATTTTACTCCCCCTGAACTTTGCAAACCTCAAGAATATCTCATACCAATTCCACGAACCTAGTTCTGGAATGTAAACATGGATAGAGATACTGTGAATATCACAATAATCTGTTTGCATATTATCCTCTTACATTTCTGTAATTCACAAGGATAAATATAACCCATAAGCAATACAAAGTGACATTATCTTGGTAGATAATGATAATCTCCACATGATTTCACATGTGGCCAATCATTCTATGAAGTCATCCACATTTTTGGATTCTTCAAATGAAATAGAATGATCACTGGAAGGACTCGTTTAGAGTCTATTCTGAATACTTCCTTCAAAGTACTCTTCCAGCAAACCCAGTCTTTGATATGGCATTGTGGGATCAGATAATTAGCCACTATCAATATATTAAACCATGGTCCCATCTTGATTTTTCGAATGAAATTGATCAAGACCCTTCGTGCCCTGGATATATCCCAGGATATTCCTTACACAAACCTTACACCTTTCATAGAATTGCACTCTCAATAAATTGCCAAAAACTATAGTGTCAGGCCTGACATATTTTGCAAGATATATGACTGCTTCGATGGTATTTAGATATGGCAATTCATGCTCATCTATCACTTCACCATCTCCCCTATGTCTCAAGGATCTATATCCCATATTAGGTATAACATGACCATATGTGTCTTTGCTATAATATATCCATATTGAACTTCTCCAATACTTTCGGATATATGAAGACTGATATCTTAGGGGGATATGTTCGTCATAAGCTTAGCATAATTTGGTTTAACCCAAATATCCGTCTTAACATGATTGTGTGTATTTCATGTCTTATATAGACTTTGATGATAAGATCATCGACACCACAAATTAAGGTGATGTAAAATCCAACCCAGGATTTCTTCATGAATACATGTCAACAATCATTAGTATGAGAGTAATCCTTGTCAAGGAATAACTCACTTAGTCGGTTGCACCACACAATTCTCCGACCACTTCAAGTCACAGAATGACTTCAGAAGTTCCACACATGCATGTTGTGATTTACCTTTGGATTCAGAATATTAAGTCATTCAATGACTTCAATATATACATCCAAACTAATTGACCCATGGGAGTATGTAGACATTACATACATCAACCGTACGGATCTATACTGCCATTAACATTCAGTACCGAAACATAATTCCACTCATACCAAGAAGGTATGCTACATCATAACCGATGTCGGGTCTCTGCGAAAAACCCTTGTGCTACAAGCCTTGCTTTCTCACCACCTCATTTATTTTTGTTTCCAAACAAAAATTCACTTTCCTTCCCTCTAGAAGATACTTATGAGGAGCAGGTTTTACAATGGTAAATACCTCTCTTTTGATGAGCGAGTGTCAATCTTCCTTAATTGCTTCCTTTCATTTGAACCAATATAAGTGCAACAACACTCTCCATGGATTTGGTTCAGGGCCCAAAAGGATTCTAGCAATTCTCGAGAAGAATTTTATGTCGACATATGTAGACTTTTCTCATACATGATTCTCATGAATCAATATCATTGTGGAATTCTTATTACACATCTTAACTCCTTGTGATTTCCCACAACAACGGAGTCAAGGTGTTTCGATATCCCAACACCTAGAAATGTGTGCACATATGTGTTGGACTTTGGATGCCACACATCCCTCAGGTGTCATTCAACCCGAGGTTGAATCATATTTACTAATCGAGGGGTCAATCTTCTCTGTTTCCGTTGAAACATATGAGAATTCAATCTCATGCGACCAAAATTCTCCCCCTCTTGCTCTCATCTAGGGGGACGAGTGGTTTATTTGGTACCTCCACTCGTACTGGTACTTGACCATAGTGACACCTTTGTCATCAGTAAATATACTTGGCAGATTATTTGCAATATGTTGCAAATTTCTCATAATCTGAACCTGAAGTTCAAATTCTTAAGTACGTGGACAAAATGTCTATGACATTTCTTATCCATTTCCTGGCATTCTTTGTGGTACACATCTCCCCCTAATGCCAGAAAATGTTCTTATTGCAAAAGCAATCAGCGTATGGGCTGCAAATAACTCCCTTGCTAGGGTTAAGGTATTCGGCGGATTAACGAACATACCACAGTTATTCCTCACATAGATCCCAACCATATGTGAAGGCCCATGATGTACGCTAGGGTGGTGATATCAGTATACAACCGAATTACCGCAGATGGGAAATACTTCACTTATTTCCACGTACAAACTGCAAGGGGGTAAAGTATAATTTGATCTTATTTAGACCAAATACGTGGAGTGTGAGACCGCATGCCACCATCAACAAAGTGTTGGTAAATCATAATTCTGGAACATTGGCCAAGCAATATTGAATCTCTTTCATAAGAGATCAAGCCAAACCATTTAGGTTATGTACTATATACTTATGAATATAACCATTGAATGCTCGTGAATCAACTTCAACGATATGTGCATTCCAATGGAATTAGCCCACGTTAGGATAATTTGCTCTAAATTCGTCAATTTGAGCAGTTAATTCAGTAGACACATGGTTTTGTATAGATGATACACATCTAAGACCATCCTCTAGATGTGTCTATTAACACCATGGAGTACCAACATAACCCAGATAATGGTTGAATAATCCAAACATATTCTTGAATGCAATCAAGAATATTGGCTGGCTCATTTCAAATTTTAAGGTGAGAGTGCCTTAAATTAATTCCCCAATGTCACATGTAGTGCACAAAACAATGTGATGATTGTTGGGAATATTGTAACTTGTCAAGTTGTGGCCAACATAATTGTCAAAAATTTCTCTAATCGTCCAATACCATGATGATAAAGGAGGAAAAATTATTGTGTATGCAACAAGATTGAGTATGAACTGACTCATACACTTAATTTCCTCAACTATCATGTCTGAGGAAGATGGTGTTGCAATTTATACTACATGTAGTAGTACAATTATAGGCTAATGATATTTAGGGATAACTAGCAGACTACATGAGATCTCCAAAATATCTTTGGAATATCATTCCATAGGCATATCGTCAATATAGAGGAGTTCATTCTCCTTCTACCATGCCAGAATATTTTCTGGTTGTTTCCTTTTGAAGTAGAACTTCAAACTTATCCCTTTAAAATCATTTTCCTCCAGTGAGTCGGTGATATGATTCAACACAATACTTTACCAATTGGGAATCATTGGTAAGACATTTCGTACAATCACCACTTCAACAAACTTGAAAGTTGTCATTATGATCATTTAGATTAAATGACACATTCCCTTTTGAGATATACACTCCATTTTTGCTTGTCATTTTTCCTTCACTTTACATTCAACTCCCGTGGTTCTCTGACCACTATTGCTTAGTACTAAGAGCACTAGCATGAATTTGAGGCATTGCAAATCTGAAACAAAGATGATATTTCTGTTTACCATCCTAGGAGAACGTAAAGTGCAATAAGGACTTATATTTAGATATGCATCTGGAGCCGCCTTATCACATAATCTCAACATAGTGTTGATTTATAGACAACAAAACTATAAGGCTCAACGGACTCGAAGTCCTAACAACGAATGAATAATCATCCATGTGATGCTTATAACAATATATCTTGCCTCAATGAAGGCTCAAAGGGAAAAATGGATGTTCATCATCCATTACATACTCAGTTTGAGAACCGAGTCATTGCGATGACACATATATATGCAAATATGCATATTCTTAGCTATTGATAGATAGCCATGACATTTTCTGCGGGTGGAGTTTTTGTGGCAACAAGCCTCGGGTCGACAAAATCTTTAATGTCCATGACCAATCTTTAAATAATTACTCTCACCTAATGTCATCTCATCACAATTCCTTTCCAAAAAGGTCGGCCATATGCTGCATGAAATGCTCATGCATTAATTTACCTTTAGTAAATTCATTAAGATAAAAATGCTATGGCTAGGCATAATCATGGTGATGGTGATTCTTAGTGACCCATAGGGCAAGCCTTCCAGAAGAACACCACAGTGTGGTGTGGATCTTTCAAGTAAAGGTAGTCACCTCAAAAGGGACAAACCTTTAATTTCCTTAAAACACATAGAGGTAGTCGACCACCTAGTGGTGCCTCACTCTTATGGACAGTTCCCATTGATCATAGCCTCCACAACCTTATGTTATTTATAACACATGAAGGTAATCACCATAAAATGGCATGAACCTCCAGCTATGCATGAAACTTAATTCATAACTATGATGACGTCCCATAAATTGTGTATGCATGGAAGGTAATCACCAAAATATGCAAGTGTTTTGCATAATTCTCTTCATAGCATAATATGCAGCATAGTCACCATTTCCTTGGATTCATTTTGTGATGGAGTATTTGACACTATAGTCACGACCAATGACAAATGCTATGAAATTGACAAGTATCTGGAAAAACATCATGAAGGTAGGCATCAACAGTGTAGGCCTCATAATGGCTATGTCATAAGTTTTGTGCCATCACTTTTGCTTCGAACACATGGAGATAATCACTAAGTAGTGTAGATCTCACTCTTATGGAGCTTCTCACAACCTTGTGTTAATTAAAAAAACACATTGAAGGTAATCACCACATGGTAGTGTAGACCTCGCAGTTGTGAACGAAAATGATTCGTTACCATCATGCAATCCATAAATTGTGTGCAAAATTGAAGGTAGTCATTATGTCAGACTGACATAATATAGACCTCACAATAACATTGGATAATATGCAATTAAGCAGTAGATGCCATTTGTCGATTCCTTGTGACAAATGTAAATTTGACATAGTCAGGCAATTTCATACACTTCTCTACCTTACGTTTCCCGAATTTGCAAGCAAGTTCCATATTCTTGCCAATAATGGAATCAATATATTGCTTTGCAACAGTATTACTCATGTAATACGAATAAATGCAGAAGTATAAACATACTTGTGTAACATATATGAGGACTTGGGGGCCTCAAACGGTCATTTTACATGATGTAAAATGATGCATAATTAATTATTATGCAATTCAGCAAGACCCTGTGGTCTATCATGTATATTTGCTCTGAAGCCTGGGGCATAAAACGCAAATATCAATAACCATGTGGTTAGAGTGCTGAAAATAGTAAAGCCTCGGGGTAATTTTCAATAAGCCTAAGAGTTTAGCAGCAAGTTGGATAATCCGAACGAAAGTGTCAGGATTTATCCGTGATTTCCATACAATCAAAAAGGCTGATTTGCAAAATCACTGAAGAGATGATATCTCTTCTCTTCTTCTGTTGTGCGTTTACCAATTCCCTGAGAGGAATAGCCATTGTTGCCTTTGGGAAATTTTCAGCCGCGCCGGAGCGCTTTACCATACGGGCGAATCGAGCGCCACGCGGTCGAGGCCACGCCGGAGGGAGCCTCGTCGGCCAAAACCGAGGGCTTCATGCGCAATTGGCACCGCCTCAGCCGCAATTACGCCCTAAGGCCATGGACGCCCCCGCACTTGGACAGATTCGTGGTCGCCGGCCGTGAGGCATTTTGCTGATGATGCCTCCCGCCGCCGTAATTCATACCGTCGCGCGGGCCCGACAACACCCCATGTCGCGCTGCTTGTTCTGCACGCGTAGCCACCTTCGTCGATTCCTTGTGGCCGTCAGGCGCGTCACCGCCATGACTCTTTTCTCGTTCTTCCTGGGATCGATGGATTCCAATGTCTGAGATTCTTCTTCTTGTTTTCTCTTTCTGTACGTGCTCAGATGGAAGTAAATCTCGTGAGTGCGTAGATGTACAGGGGAAAATTAATTGAAAGATGATTGATTAAGCAATCAATTGACTAATCCCAATATGTGCGTGGAACCAGGCAGTTCCGCGTTGAATGGATCCGCGTCAGAGGCCTTCGCTTGCCGGATGCGAATGCAACAGGACGACTCCGCCGGCTGCCGCGAGCGTACGTAACTGCTGCTTAGATGGAGTTTTCCTCTCATCGAAGAGCCAAGCAATTCTCGCATGAAAACAAATGGATCAGATTCTTGTATCCCTTAATCACAAGAAGACAAAGAAAATAACATTCTCATGATTAATCTTCTGTACGGATGCATGCATGCTCCATGGTATTGCCGCTGCATGTCCTTGCACAATCAACCCTGCCATCGCATGTTGTTGCCGCCGCCTTGCAGTTCTGCTATCGACGCCTTCACGCACTGGCGTCGTGTGTCCGCCTTGGAGGAGCGCTGTCACGGCCGAGCGCCTCCGTGCATACTGGCCGATGTTCAAAAGAACGGCTACTCGACAGTTTCTTTTCGTGTCGCTAATTGCTCTCGATTGAGTCTAAGGGTGTGTTTGGTAGCATGTATGGACCTAGCCTAATTGTTCTTATCTCATACATGTTGAGTCCATGCAGTTGCTGTTGTTTGGCAGTGATGTATGCGCTGAAACATGCTGAGCTGAGATTTTGTTTGGCAGCTGCATGTGTTTAGACATGCTGAACAACTTCGAATTCTGAAAAAAAAATATTGAATGATGAACAAAATCGAAAAAATGCCAACACAAATTTAAACATATTTTGAAAATTTGAATAAAATTTGATATTCTAAACTTTGGAAAATTAAAATAAATTTTAAAATTCTATTTTTTATTTAAACATATTTGAAATTACGAGTTTTTTTGAAAATTTAAACAAAATTTGAATATTTTATAAAAAAATAAAATACTATTTTTTTTCAAAATTCAAACCAATTTTGATTTCCTTTTGAAATTCCGAACATTTATGATTTTTTAGAAAAATTGAAATTTCAAATATTTATTGAAAATTCAAAAAAAATATTGAAATTATGAATTTTTTTAAAATTTAAGCAATTTTGAAATTCAAAATTTTTTCATTTTCTGAAATTCTAAAGTTTTCAAAAATTTAAACAAATTTTGAAATTCTGATTCTTTTTGAAAAATAAACATATCTGAAGGTGGTCTGGTCGGTGGAGACGAGTGTCAGGGCCAACATAGCTGCCTCCATGCACCCTGTGTGGGGTGCATGAGATGAGCATGGTTGAGGGCACTTTTATGCATCAGATGAGCATAGCTCAGGTGAGCCCATGCACCCTACCAAACAATCAAAAGTGGGTCGGACTGGGAACTTTTGCCCTCACGCACCCTCCATGCACCCTACCAAACACACCCTAAGTGCTGATAACGTCTTGTAGTATCAAAGTAAGGGAGACAAATGAGAGACACAAGTGATCCACTAGTTCCATTACGATGTGGGAGATCCACTTATATACATGGTAAAAGGGTGTGTTGAGGAGACACCTTTTCCCCAACAGACACCTTCTGGAAGGCATCCCTTCCATACAATTGATCACATGTTTTTATTTCTCAACAATGCAATCCAGACACTTGGATCGGTCTTTGCATATTTTTGCGTTCCGCCGTGGATAGGAACAAGCGTGCTCTATCAACAACCAAGATCTATCCTCAAGCACGACCGAACTTCGCATATGATTATACACGTCTCAATTATGCGAACCAAAACATCCATTTATCTCTTTATCTGTACAGTATCTTCCAGAGAGTACTATTTTATCCTGTAAACATCCTGTCCAGCATGTACACTATTTTTTTTTTCAAGAAACGGAGGCAAATGATGCATGTACAATATTCGTTAGCGGTCTTGGCACCCCAAGGCCTTTTTAACGCGACGCAGCGTGCAGGACGCCAGGCTCGTCACGGTCTCCGCCGACTCCGGCGAGAGCGCGGCCGCCGGCGACGAGCTGGCCAGCACCTGGAACGCCACGGTGACCAGCGACCCCGCTCCCGCCGCCGCCCCGTCTTCCTTCCTGGACGTGATCACCGCGGGCCGGGACTCCAGCCCGTCCGGCACGACCGCGAAGCCGCACGGCAGGAGTGCCACGCCGCTCGAGTCGTGGCCGCGGATGACCGGCTGCAGGACGGCGGCGTCGACCGGCGCGTACGCGACGATCGACTCGCACGGGTTGGTGCAGCTGTCCTGCACGATCCACTCGCCGCCCTGTTCGTCGGCTCTGGAACTTACGTAGGCGGTGACGCAGTTGCAACGGTCCTTCCCCTTGGTCAGGTTCACGCGACGTTGCACGGCTCGTCCGGCCAGCGTGACATCCCACTGCAACAATTTGATGGGTGGTGGTTACGCACATCCTTTCTAGAGCATTTGCAACAGGAAATGTGCACGGCGGCTGCAGATTACCTCGGGCCGTCGTGATTCGTCCCTCAGGAAATCCAGGAGGGACGTCGGGCTGACGGGGAGCCACGTGGACAGCACGGCGCAGGCGATCAGGCCCTGCGGCTCGCCGGGGTCGCCGGCGTTCGTCCGGGAGGTCAGCCGGACGTCGCCGGCGCCGGCTCTCGGCGCCCTGCTCCACGCCAGGCCACGCGACCCACCGATGACACGGCAGAGGCTCGAGGTCATCCGGTGCGCCAGCTTCAGGACGCTCCTCCTCCCTGCCAGTGTGGAGACCCCTGTGCCCACACAACACAAGAGCATGGTACTAAATTAAGAGGACCGGCGATCATGCGCTGAGATTCATGGTCATCGGCGGCGGGCTTACCGTTGCTGTCCCTGGTCGGCACGTTGGTCGCCACCCAGAAGACCATCCTCTCGCACTGGAGCTGGAGCGTCGCCACCCAGCGCCTCGCGCCGAACGCCAGGCCGCTTGCGGTCACCGCCCTGTACATGGACGGGACCGCGCACTCGCGGCATCTGGTGTGCTCCACCCATGTCACCTGATCAATTTGCATGGCAGACAACAAGATGGGCATTGGTTTTATTGGAAATTAGCCATTTATATCGTCTGCTTGCTGCATCCGTACCCTGGAGTGGCCGTTTGTCTGCTCCTCGATGATGCATCCGGAGGGATTCTTCCAGCACGTGACCAGCGGCGACGTGCCGACGTCGGCTTCAGCCTTGTCGAAGGACACGTCGACGACGGCCCATTTCTCCGCGGCCAGCTTCTTGCAGTAGCGGGCGAAGTAGAACTCTCTTGTGGGTACCATTGGCGTCAGCATCTGGACCTCTGCAAACATCTGAAAAACCAACAGGACACAACCGAAGCAGAGCTTAGCCCCATGGCTGATCCGTCAGAACCAGAGGAAACTGACGTCATGGAGTTGGGCTACCAGTTGCACCGCGCCGTCGTGTACATCGTCGTCGTCGCCGGTGCGGATCACGTCCAGCGTCGATGCCTTGGAGACCATGGAAGGGAAGAGCTCTTTCCATTGGTTCTGTACAGGTTTTCAGAGACACTGTCAGCATACTGCACACGCTCACGTGTGTAAAGATGGAAAGATAGGTGGCAACTGGCACGTACCACGTCCATGAAAGCATGCACTAGGTTCGTCGCGTCAAGGTAAACCACCCCGGTTTCACGTGACGCCTCGACGGACCAGCTGGCCCGCCGATCGCCGGGGCCATCATCGCGCCGGAACAGGCGCACGTACTCGTCGTAGTTGAGAATGTCTCGACCGGTCTCGACGCTCCGTACCCAGAGAGGCTCACCGGAGGAAGACATCGTCTTGAGTTCTTCCAGCGCGCGGCCGGCCAGCTCCAGGACGCTCTGCCTGTCGCGGCCCACGAAGCCGGCGCCGTAAACTTCGAACGGGCTCCGGTTACCGCTCATCTGGGCGGTGGCCGCGGAGAACGGCGGCGAGAAGGCCGGGGAGGCGGCTCCGTCTGCCGCGGCCGTCCCTAGCGCACCCCGCAGCTTCTCTACCTGAAATGGGTTCCACTTCCACAGCATCAGTTTCCGGTTGGTAGCCTCAGATTGCGACCGAAGGCTGCGTTGGCGGGACGGCGGCATGAACCTCGGCTCTGAGCTTGGCGTTCTCCAGCTGCAGCAGCTGTTCTTGGTTCGCCGCGGCGGCGTCGAAGCCATCGGTCGAGGCTGCTGCGGCGCCACAGCTTGGGCAGCGTGAGGGTCCCTTGGCAAGCTGTCTCATGGCGCGGTTCTCCTTCTGGAGATTCTCCAGCTCCGACTTGAGCAGCGAGTTCTCGTGTCGCTCCTGAGTTGCCTGATCGAACAGATTAATCGTGTTGTGTGAGATCAAATTACTAGAACCCCTAGTAATTAAGGTAACAATGATCCGCATGAAACTCAAAAAGGGGAAAAAACAGTGATCCGCATGCATGCTTGATGATGGTGATTAAACCTTGATCTGAGTTCGTCGGTTCTGAAACCAGAACTTGACTTGCCGTGGAGACAGACCTAGCTGCTTGCTGAGTTGCTGCCGCTGCTTTTCGTCTGGATGTGGCGACTCTTTGAATACCCTTCAAGCCACCAAAAATAATTTTCATCAGCAAGAGACTATTTTTTTTTTTTGCAAAGCGACTACTGATATCACCACTGCTTAGAAATTATAATAATCCTGTTGTGTTGGAGTTCATTTTGTGTTTTGTTGCTGCAAAGGTTCAAAATATTTCTAGTTTTCAGGGATCACATGTTTAACATGTCATGCTTTTGGGGCTTGGCCCTGCCTGGCCCATGGGCCTTTATCAGGCACCTCTTTTATCCCTGTCCAGCCATACCCCCGCCCTCTCCCATGGGCACAGGGCACACGGTTGACAGAAATTCTCACACCCTGCATGATCACTGAAAATCTGCAATGCACTGACGAGAAATCGGACTGAATTCTGAAAGTAGTGGGCATCGCTATGCTCAGGCTAGGGGAAACTTACGCTTCCATAACCCTGACTTGTTCAGCGGTGTGCCTGTGGTAGCTCTTCCTGCTCCTCTTCTTCCTTTTACCACCATCGGCATGGCCTTCTTCTTCTTCCCCGGAGCCGTCGCCGGACTGGCTGCCGGCCGGCCCCGTGTCCGCGCTGCTTATCTCCACCTCCTCACCTGGTGGCCCGCTTATTATCCCGCCACTCCCCTCCTCGCCTTCTTCCACTTCGTCTCCGCTCGGCGCGTTCCTGGCAAACGCACCTGCCTGCACCCACAACTCGATCATTTACTAAGCAAGCTACAATTAGGTCCATGCTTATTTTCCTTGATCTGCGAGAGAGGATTGGATATATAGATCGGTGTGACGGACGAGCGAGAGGGAGAGCGTCGGGGCTGCAAAGAAGTCCTTGGTGCGCGGCCGGCCGCTCCCCATGCTATCGATCTCCCTGAAGGCCGAAGCTAGCAGGAGAAACAACTGAAATCTTAGCTTCTAGGGGACGAAGAGGGCAATGGCCGGTCCCGGTCGGCATAAGGAGGAAGGGAACAAAGAAGTTACGCGAGAGACCATGGAGCTCCGGGACAACTAACTGCTCCGTATATACTGCAGGGAGGGATCAGCTGGGTGATGAGGCGGATCGGAGGAGGCAGACGGAGCGGTTAGCTAGGGATTGAATGGTAGTTATGCGCGCAGGGATGCAACGGACGGTGCGTCTTGATGAAGAAACAAGAATGCGTGGGTTGATTGATCGATGCTGATGCATGCTACCTCGCTGTTAAATTGGCAAAGCTTGTGGCCACAGCATGCTGATCGCCAGGCCTCCTGTTTCTGGACATGCCCCAACCCACCCGGAGGAATACCGCGGCCCCCAGGCTGTCCCACTGACACGCACTTTGCCTACTGAGCCTGTCGACTTTCGTCAGCTGGAGATGAAATGTTGGATGTAATTTCCTGCCACCGCAAGATATATCCCACTTCCGTTTCCTGAGCACTCTGAACAAATATGTTCTCTGAACGTGTGTGTTTCTCCTTGATGTTCAGCTGCACTCTGAATTTTAATTTACTCCTGCATGCGTGCACAAGTGCAGAACTCGAACATGCATAATTTACTAGACCCGGCCTATTTACAGAGCAATGGACATGCATGGTTGGGAAAACCTCACTCCCCAAATTATTGCTCATTGCATTTCTGGTACTACTTGCAATATATATCCAGTGGCGCTTTTGACTATGCATGTTGCCTACTTCTCTTGAGAAATGACAAAGATGTTGCTGCCATGGATGACTGCCGTTCTTCCTCTCTTGTGATCACCTGGAGCAATGTTAGGCCCTTTTCCGATTCAAAATATTTTCATTTCATAGGGCTCTAAAAATGGTTTGGCTACACACGTAATTAAGCGTGATGCACATACGCCTGGGGACTAGTAGTAGAATCCGTAAGCGTTTCTAAGATGGAGTCATGACCGTGTCTGACAAGAGGTCGCGCGCGCGTACTAGTCGATGTCCTGATCCGCGGCCGTACCTGTGCGTCTCGGTCTCTTCTTCGACGACTCTTCTATATACACACAGCACCGAGCGATCGCCAAATCCAGAGTTTGATCGAAGAGCACACACGCGATCGACGACCTACCCAACGACTGCACGCACATACCCCTAACCCTAACCCCACCTTCCGTCGCGATGAGGAGCCCCCCAACGGCCGTCATGGCGGTGGCAGCGCTGCTGCTGCTGCTGGTATCCCTGGCGGCGGCGGTGGCGAACACGGCGGACAGGGAGTTGCACCATCGGGTCTTGGCGGGGTTTAAGGCAGGGCACGGCAAGAAGATGAGCGAGAAGGAGACCCGGCGGTTGTTTGCCGAGTGGAAGGCCAAGCACGGCAGGAAGTACAGCTCCGCTCGCGAGGAGGATCGCCGTTACGCTATCTTCAAGGAGGGCCTCCGCGACGCCGATCTGCACAAGGCCGGCTTCGGCCCCGACGCAGTTTTCGGCATCAACATGTTCAGCGACTACACCGATGAGGAGTGGAGAACCCTGAGCCAGGGATATAAGCCATATATACCAAGAGAAGAACCTCATCCACATATGCTTCCAATCTATATCTGTGATTATGGCACTCATGGTAGGATATGTGTTCGCTAATTGTAAAATACTCTACTAGAGTTATTTATAAGTTCTTACATTGTTTTCATCATAAATTGTTGGGTAATCTGCATAGTTTTGTGATCCTATCGTTGACTGAACTGCACCATGGAAGTCAATCGATAGACTTCATTTGTTTTTAAGCGGTTGATGGCAAAAATCTTGAATTGATATGACTTCATTAGATAAGTCTTGCTAGTTACATGGCCACCATGGAACCAAAACCAATCCCCTATATATAGCCTCTAGGTAGCACCATTACTGGAGAGAAGAAACACGGGTCGGCCGGACGGAGCGGGCGGTTAGCTAGGGATTGAACGGTAGTTATGCGCGCAGGCCGCAGGGTCGTCGATCGTCCGTGCATGCAAGAAACAAGAACGCGTGAGTTGATTGATCGATGCTGATGCTTAACACGTTGTTAAAATGGCAAAGCTTGTGGCCACAGCATGCTGATCGCTAGGCCTCCTGTTTCTGGACATGCCCCTACCCACCCGGACGAGAGGAATACCGGCCACGCCTCCCAAGCTGTCCCACTGACACACACTTTGTCTACTGAGCACGTCGTCTTTCGTCGTGGCACTCTACTTCCTTCGTAATACGACGACTATATGATCTTGCAGCCGGAGACAAAAAACTATGGGGTATAATTTTTCTGCCGCAGCAAGATATATCCCGCTTTCAGTTTTCTGAGCACTCTGAATATGTGTGTGTTTCTCCTTGATGTTCAGCTGCACCCTGAATTTTAATTTACTCCTAATGCATGCGGGTGCACAAGTGCGGAGCTCAAACATGCATTAATTTACTACCCGGCCTGTTTACAGAACAATGGACATGCAGCATGGTTGGGCAAACCTCTGACCAGTTGGCGATGCCCAGATGAATGTTCATTGCACTTCTGACTATGCATGTCGCCCATACTTATAACAACGATTTTGCTGACATGCATAACTGCCTTTCTTCTTCTCGTGATCGGAGCAATGTGTTGCCCTTTCTGATTCAAACGATTTTCATAAGAAACTTAGGGAATTGAAATCCAATGTTGGTTGTCCGATTTGTAGTTATATTCCATAGAAAAATTCCCTAAGGATTTATTGCACTACATTTTTTAGAATAGTTCTACATGCAACTACCTCTTTGATATGCAGGATTCTAAAATATAGGAATATAAAAACACATGATTAGAGTGTCATGACTTTTTCCGGTTGATACTACATGAATGAATTGATATCATATTGCGTTATTGTGTATAGAAAAAAAAATAGCTCTCCTTTTAAGAGGTTGGAGTGGTTGGAAGCCTTCATACGAGTTCTACTGTAAATCCCCCTGGAAAAAAAAGATTTCTTCTGTAAATGAATCCTACAGAGAAATTGATATTGTTTGCAATCATAAGAATCATATAACCTGCGCAAAATTACTTTCCTAAGGGTTATAATTTCTCAGATATCATTTGGAAATCCTTTGAATCAAAGACGACCCTCTTGAAAAGATTTCTTTGTTTCTATCATGATTTAATCAAATAAAATTAGGGGCAATAAAATCCTTTATGAATTTAATCAAATAAAGTTTGGCTTAAATACAATCCTTTATGAATCAAGTGAACATGACATTCGGATATTGAGTAATTTTTCTATTCTGACGTGTTTGCAATCCTCTAAATAAAAGCCTAGAATTATGCTGCATACATTTTGAAGCAATTTTTCTTATACACCAAGGTAAGAAGAAAGAAATCATGTTTGTACGCCACTAATACAAAACATCCAATTCAGGCGCGGTTGCAAAATATACCACCCCATTACAGTTATGGCAGCAATTGTAGGCAATCGCCACATAAAGCTAAGGGCGGGTTTTCCAACCACAAGTGCCTATTCACGACAATTATCGATAGGTGACCGTCTCGGCCTGATGCTTATTGAAGACAGTTGTTGATTGACAACCGTCTCGCATAGGTACCTATAACTGATGGTTTTGAACTTTTGTAGTTGTCTTGGATTGTTAGGTGTCCATGACTATTGTATGGATGAAACTGTCTCTCATACCTTATCAATCAAGATAGTTGCTATAAAAATGGAAATTGGTGCTGGTTTTTTCTTCTTCTTCTTCTTCTTTTGTCAAAACCTTCCATGTCCTTGTAGCTATATCACTTGAAAAAGAAGAAATATTCAAAATTGAATTGTTCACAACAAACCTATTCACATCCATACATCATCCATCTCAAGCACGCACATACATATATTCTTTTTTTTTTGCGGGTGCACATACATATATTCAAAATTATGAATAAGCTAGATTAAACATAATCATCAACTCTGTCAAAATTGACATTGTCTTCGTCGGGTCAGTGTTGCTTTCAGAGTAACAAAGCCGATTTGGTTATTCCATCAGCTCGGAAGGATGTCTAGGGTTTTTTTTATCGTCGTAGAGTCTTGTTTCTTCTCTGAGCCGTGGATCTTTCAGGATTGACGTCACCGTCACTTCCCGATTGTTCGCATGGATAGTACTTTTTTGTAGTGACTACATGGAACTCCAATGTCAGCAACATCCGCACGCCATTGAGACGCGCAGGGTAGAGAGGGTAGAGGATTCTCTGAGGACTAGATTGTATGTTTCCTTTTATTTTAGGAGTTTCCTTGTAAATATGATGTTTGATTAATGTGAAGCTCCAGATTTTTCAGAAGATATGACAGAAGTGTAGGGAAATACACATAAGAAACAATTTTTATATGGTTTTCCTCTGCTCAACTACATAAGTAGCACATAACTCGCCATTAAGATGAAGAGACAAACTTATAAAATAAAGTTTTTTCGTTCCTTTCTTGGGCTTGTTGAGATGTGTCCTCAGCAAAACCTGGTGTACCGCTGTGTTTGTGTGCGTTGTGTGGGGCGTGAACTTTATTGGACCTTGGCTCTGGTGGTTGCTTTGTTTATAAAATGGGACGAAAGCCTTTTTGGGTATAAAATAAAGCTGAGATGCCCTCGAATGCCTCTAAGGTAAATCACAGTCAGTGTCTTTGAGTCTAATTTTGCCAAACTCTACAATAATAAGGTTAAATTCTAACTAAGATAGATTTGGTTAATTAAATGATAAGTTGCAATATTCATAGTTACCTTCTCATTTGCGGCATTTGCGCTTAAAAGTAAATTATGCATATGGTACAACCAGATACACACCGGTTGCTTTGCTTCCGCTGTTGACAACACTAGAGTTAGATATTTGTTTAGTTTCTATGAAATAGCTTAGAAATCGTAAATCCTATTTGGCTCTAGGGAGGATATGCTACTACACGACAAAAATGTATTTTACAAATGTCGAAAAAAAATCTGATACAAATAGATGTGTTCATTGTCACACCGAAATGCTATGTGTAAATTTTTAGGCAGAAAGCTTAAGCATTTTCGCGTGTATAAAAAGACAAGTCAAACACCAAATGTTACCTTCAAATGTTGCACTTATTTTTTTTCACTGGCGAAGCATTGTTATCCCGTTTCGCATGAAAATTGTCAAGCATCCTTATTACACTAACATCAACATCTACAAAAAAGAAATCAGAATTTAAAATTTTATTTTCTGTTTGTTTTGAATGTAGCTAGCGAGCGGCTCAGGAGATGCGTGCTTGTTTATGCTTTTTTAAATGAATATGCACGATTTCATGATGCTTGGTATTAACATTGAAATTTGAGATCCAATATATTATTATGCCACAGGTCCATGTTATGGAATATGATGACCTATTTCGTCATTTGAGTCAAACATAGGATTTTTGTCTCATTTTTCTAGGGTTGGGTTTTACTTTGTCATGTCATTAAAATGAGATATCACAAAATGGTCAAAAAAAAAATTGTTGAGGTCAATTTTGTGCACAACACATACTTTACGGCTTTTGCCTGTAGCTCTAAACCATTCTTTGGCTCTGTTGACAAGATTCCTGGCCGGTGGGTCCCACTGGTAAGTGCACGAGTGAAAAAAAACGTAATACAGCAGAACAGACTAATATTGCTGGTCTAGTGTAAGAATTACTTTTTTTTTAGATTGAGATAGCTCATCATTCATGGGGAATGGTAGTGTAAGAATTACCTGAATACCTCAGTGTTGTATTGGCATATGGTGTATTAACCAGGAATTAAAGTTTACTACAAATGAAGCAAAAACTCAAGAACCATAATCACAACTGAGAGCAGACACTTTTTTTTAGAATCAAATAATCCATCCACCAAATTCAATTCAATGTACATATCAACACATACAGATCCCACCTAATCTAACATAACGAGTTCAAATATGATTCTCAAATCTCAACCACGATAAGAATCCACGACAACGCAGAACAGAGGAACTGTCCATACGTTCAGAACTAAGCAACCGCTAGCTCTCCAAGCAATTCAGTCCTCGCGGTTGGCAGAGCGGCGCGACTACCACGACGACAGCAGCGAAGGCGAGGAGGGTTCGTCGGTGCCGACGGGGACGTCGGAGAACAGCGCCAGCACGCGCCTCACGCTCATGGACCGCATCGACCGGAAGCTCAGGGACCTGAGCCTCTTATCTTTGGAGAAGACGTTCGACGAGTTGCTGAGGATCAGGTACACCAGACCCTGGACGAGCAGGAACACGGCCACCTTGGCCAGCGCGCCGCGGAGCTCCGTCGTGATGAAGGTCCCCTCCATGGCCACCGGCGGCGAGATGTCAACAAACGAGGGGTGTGTGCGCGCGCGCGTGCGTGTGTCGTGAGATATCAGCTCGTTTGTGCTATCGGCGGTAGTGTCTGCCTTACTCTTGCAGTCTGGGTTTATAAAGAGCTGTGGGTTTGGCTCGTGCGGTTGCGAGATGTGATTATTTTTACCTGGTCGTGTACGCAAGTGGTGAAGTGCTGTGGGTTTGGTGGGCATCTTCGGCTCTGATTGGCTGTGTTGCTTTGCCGGGAAGGAGCTGTGGCCGTGGAAGAAGTCGTTGGTCTTCGCGCTTTCCACTTGTGCTAGCAGTTAATTTGGACCTCGATGTGGTGTCGTTGTGTGCCATCGTTGGATCGGTTTGACTTGCATGTATAGTGTACGAGGGTTGACCATGGAGTTGCTCATGCCTGCCTCCTGGAGCATTTGGATTTGCAGAAATGAGTTAATTTTAAGGAGCCTCTTATCCAAAAAAGGTTTTCCCTTGCTTTGTATCTCAAAGCAATCAACATCGATCACAAAACAAATGCTTAGGCGAGCAACACATCAAGCCAAAAAGAAACAAAAAAGAAGAAAGAAATCTCAACAACGGCAGCTCGACAAAGCGTAGATGACCCGCCACCGCTGCGCCCTGCGGAATCGACCCACCACGATCCAAGGCTCTGATCCGCCACGTATCAAGCAGCACCTTCAAGAAGGAATGTGACCCCGACGACGCTGCTATCTGGACGTGTCCTAGGGTTTCCCCCGACACGCGGAGGGGAGTGGGGGACGGAGACCACCGACACCCTTCAGAAAGGAAAGGCGACACCGCATCGGAGCCGAAAGAACCAGCAAAGATTTCTCCCGCACTCCATACCCCACTGCCCAACCGGACCGGAGCCAACCCACCGCCCACCAGCATGCGCCACCGCGGTCGCGACGCCACCCATGCCGCCTCACTGAGATTACCACCATGAGGCCCAGAGGACGAGGATAGAGGCGCCGGGAGCAGCAACATTGTAGCCGCGCGGGAGCGATCTACCTCCATGACCGTCGTGCGGGAGGCCTGTGCCACTGGCACCGTCGCGGTCACCGTCCAGACGCGCCAGCAGGGCATACCAGGCCACCCCTGGCCCGGCCAACCCGAATCGGGCCCGCTAAGCGCCGCCGACCACGCTGCAGCAGGGCGCCGCCAGCACCCCACCGCCCATCGCCGCTCCCCCGCCTCCCGGAAGTCACGCCGCCGACCCACCACACTGTCGGCCCGCCCAGACCCAGATGGGCCCAAAGGGCCCAGATCTGGGCCAAGCGGGCGTCGCCAGGCCGCGCCACCACGCCACCAGCCGATCTCCCGCGTCGGGCCAGGATACCCCGCCGCCGCCTAGGAACTCCCCCCGGCGCCGCTCTGCCCCGCGCCGGAGAGCAACCGAGAGGGGAATGGCCAAGGGCCGCCGCCGCCAACGTCGCATGTGCCAAGCCCGATGGCGGCGGGGAGGAAGGGGTGAGGGGGAGCCGGAAGAAGAAGGCCCGGGGTGCGGACGACACGATCGCGAGAGGAAGTTTTTTTTTTCCTTTTTGAACCCCTCCCCCTCCCTCTTCAGGCGCGGAAAGATTGTCAAGAATGAAATGACATCGTTACTGCATATATAGAGCTAACAGGGCTAGCTACGTTAGCCTTAGGTTTATGTACTAATAAGTATGCTCGAAAATCTGTTGGCGTGGACGAGCTCGCACGCTCACTTTATCGTCAGCCGTTAGGTCACATTTAGATAGGGGACGTCCCCCGTGGTACAGGGGGCTGACAAGGGGATATTTAATGAGCATACGTAACGGCAAGAGGCGCCGTGAGGACGGGTGACGGTGGCCGACGTTTAAGCGTTGATGACGGTGTTTCCCGTAGGCCCGTTTGTTTACTGTTCTGTATCAATATGTACCGGAGTACGGAAGATCAAGCAGTAGGTGGACGGCCTACTGGTTGTATTTAACTCAGCCCATCTGCTCGTTCGAGGTCTGCAACCTTTTCAGTCCAAGGTGACCAAGTGGGAGAACATCAATCGAAAGAGGATTTGTACGTACCTCAATCAAAGAAGATACATGGGGCAAGCTTGATGCTCTGGGTTGATGTCGATGGCGAAATAATCTGAAGTTGCAAAGAACTGAAGCTGCTGCTCATGTTGATTTGTGGCTCCAAGGATGCCTGCAGCAGAGCTCGAAGAGACATGCGTAACAGAGCATCCGCTCGAGAGAGGTGCAGACATCTCTGTTATTGATCACCCACACGCACACAACTGTTTTTTTCTATCAGACAACATGATGTAGAGGAACGGCAGATGAATGCGCCTTGCGGCCGAAGAGATGCAGCAACTCCTCCTTAAGTACACCTTCTTGCGCCGAGCGCGCTCATGTAGTTTGAAATTCCAAATTGGGGATTTCGCGTTCGTGGCATACAACAGGATTGGATGCCACCTGTTGTCGTGCGATGGCATGCATAGTTAACGTTTTGATTCGGTTCAAAGGGCTAGCGACAATATATAGTAGGCAGTAAGAAAGAATTACTGCAGGATCCGGTAATAAAATGGTGAACTTTCAGGAATTTATGCTCGTACATAGATTGTACTTGTAGTTTAACAGCGATGAGACTTGTTGATGAACAGGTTCTCTCGTTAACAAACACAACACGTAGCACACAGCAACAAACGCTGTGTCTTATTACACAGATGATATATAAATACCGCATGCTGAGGCCTCAACAACAGAGAGTCTGCAAGTTTAATTCAATCGTGGTAATGACATTTGTTTCCAGAGTAATCGGTTCAACATGGAGAACAACTTTTAGGTTGTTGCAAGTTCTCCTGTGCCCACCGATTCCACAGTCTGAGCATTTTGCCTATTTCCTCTCCTTCTGGGGAAGATCTCTCTGTGGATATGTGGGGCTCTTGTGTCATGGTTCTCGGCATATACTGCACAAGCGAATCCGTTTGCTTGTGCTGCACTTGCCGACATCCTGTGCAGTTGCTCGTTGCTTGAATTTCTTGCTTTTTGCACCTCGATCATCATATGGAGGTTTGTCCCTGCTGTTGGTTGGTCGTCCGGCCTTTCTTTTTCGCTCTGGAGCTTTTAATCCTATAAAATCCCTAACTGCACTTCCTTCTGCATCACTTGCATTGCCGCTGGCTTGTACAATTGCTGGAAGAGCTTCTCTACCTTTATTTTTTGTTTGCAGAGTTCTGTCTGTCTTCCAATCCGATTCCATCACGGACAGCAGCTATTGGTGATAGTTTATCCATTTTTGGTTCAACATTTCCATTGCACACTCATATGCTTCTGGATTTGCATCTCCCAACCTCACTACTTCGAGTGCGTGTGTGTACAGATTCAAATGTCTGGATGTTACTGAATTTACATAAATGTTGTCGTTCTGAATATGTGACAGGTGAGCTGGCAGTACATCTCTTGCATCCTTTGTCCAACTTTTCATAATATGTTTTGCAGGTATTTGGTCTATGTTATGGCCGGCCGGCTTAGGCCCGCAAGTTATCTTAGTTTTTATTTTCAGATTAGGCAAGTTATCTTAGGTAAGTTATCTTAGATTGATTCTTCTACAAGTTATTTAGGATATAAATATAGATTGTAAGACTCTTTTTGAAGGCAAGCAATAAGAAGAATATTATCTCCTATTGCCCGGCTCCCTGAGGAGCCGGAACCCTAGCCGCCAACAGCCCTAGCCGCCGCCCTTCTCCTAGCCGCGACGGCGCCCTGCCGCCGGCGCGCCCGATCCTCGCCACGTCTCCCTCCATCCTTCCCTTACCACCTACGCCCTAGACCTGGTAGAGTACTTGATCCTACCAATTTGGTATCAGGTAACCGGGTTTCGACCATGTCTCCGCCAATTCCACCGCCACCACCACCGCTGCCCGCCAACTCCTCCACCACCGCCGGCTCTGCGCCGGGCGTCACGGCCTCGCTCTCGGCGGGCACCACCGCGTCGCTCTCAGCGCCGGTCCTAACGGCACCCGGCACCACGCCGGGCCAAGGGCAGCCACAGGCCCCCGTCCAACACTCGCCGCCGCCATCACCTCCCCCGCAGCCGCAATAGTTCACGCCGGAGGCCATGGCGGGCGTCCTCAACGACCTCGTCACCGCGGTTCAAGGGATCCGCCTCTACCTGGCAGGTCCGTACGGGCCGCCCCCACCACTCCATCCAGCCATGGCCGCGGGTCAGCAGGCGCTTCCGTGGTACTCGGCACCGGGGGCCATCACCGGACTCCATCCAGCCATGGCCGCGGGTCAGCAGGCGCTTCCGTGGTACTCGGCACCGGGGGCCGTCACCGGAGGCTACCCGGCGCTCCCCGCCCCAGCGGCCGCACAGCCGCCTTGGGCGCAGTGGCCGCCGCAGATCGCGCCGGCAGCCCCGCCACTTCTCGCCACCACGGGGCCGCAGTGGCCCACCTGGACCGCGCCGGCCGCGCCGTCCTCCGTCGCGCCCTACCTTCCAGCGGCCTCGGAGCAGGGTCCTCCACCGGCCCCGCCCAGCCCTAACCTGGGCACCGGCGCCTCGGAGCAGGGCCAGACCCAGCAGCTTCTTCCGGCGTCACCGCCGGCCCCCACGCCGCAGGCGCCGGTGCAGCTCCACCAGGCGCCGCCGCCATCGACAGTACCACCACCCGCGCCTAGGGCTACGGGTCGGCCCCTGCACCAGGTGCAGTTTCCACCGTCACCATCGCCGATCCCCGCTTGGGCGACCGGCTCGTCTTCGGGGCCGGTCTACTCCACGGCGCCGGAACACCCGACGCCCTCCCTGCGGTTTGATCACCCCTCTAGCTCGGCGAACTACGCCCCGGCGCTTCCCGACCCAGCATACGCGCCGGCGGCAACTACGGCCGCCCCCGGGCACGGCGGGCTGACACCCCCTCGCTTCGCCAAACTGGACTTCGCCACCTACGAGGGCACGGAGGACCCCCTCAACTGGCTCAACCAGTGCGAGCAGTTCTTTCGAGGGCAGCGGACGCTCGCTTCGGATCGCACCTGGCTCGCGTCCTATCATCTTCGAGGCGCAGCGCAGACCTGGTACTACGCCCTCGAGCAGGACGAGGGCGGCATGCCACCATGGGAGCGCTTCCGGGAGCTCTGTCTCCTCCGGTTCGGGCCTCCTATCCGCGGGAGCCGACTGGCGGCCCTCGGCCGCTTACCTTTCACATCCACGGTGCAGGACTACGCCGACCGCTTCCAGGCCCTGGCGTGCCACGCGCTGGGCGTCTCCGCCACTCAGCGCGCCGAGTTATTTGTGGGCGGTCTACCAGACCATATCCGCATGGACGTGGAGCTTCGGGGACCCCAGGATCTCCAGTCGGCCATGTATTACGCCCGCGCGTTCGAGTGCCGCGCGGTGGCCATCCAGCAGGAATCACCGTCCCAGACTACTGGGTCGCTACCCGGACCGGATTCCGCGCAGGGTCGGCCTGTGCAGGCTTCTGCGGCACCCCTCGCCGCGACCGCGGGGCGCCCGTTCCGCCGGCTCACCCCAGCTGAGATACTCGAGCGTCGCCGCCAAGGGTTGTGCTTCAACTGCGACGAACCCTACAAGCCCGGCCACGCCTGCCCGCGACTCTTCTACCTGGAGGTGGCAGACTACATTCCGGAGGACGTCGTCGCCGCTGACCTGGCCGCCCCAGATGTCGAGAAGGTGTTTGACGCTGGTTGATTACCTCGAAGAGTTCAAGCAAGCGCTTCCCCACCTTGCAGCTCGAGGACGAGCTGTTTGTGCAGGCGGGGAGAAGTGTTATGGCCGGCCGGCTTAGGCCCGCAAGTTATCTTAGTTTTTATTTTCAGATTAGGCAAGTTATCTTAGGTTGATTCTTCTACAAGTTATCTAGGATATAAATATAGGTTGTAAGACTCTTTTTGAAGGCAAGCAATAAGAAGAATATTATCTCCTATTGCCCGGCTCCCTGAGGAGCCGGAACCCTAGCCGCCAACAGCCCTAGCCGCCGCCCTTCTCCTAGCCGCGACGGCGCCCTGCCGCCGGCGCGCCCGATCCTCGCCACGTCTCCCTCCATCCTTCCCTTACCACCTACGCCCTAGACCTGGTAGAGTACTTGATCCTACCAGTCTATGCCGAGGAAATCAAGTACCTATCACATGCACATCTAGTGTTATGAATTATGCTTTTTGAGACAGTTGTTTTACGAGGAGAATAGAATGCTTTCTTAACTTGACCCCATGGCAGCAGAGCAAGCCAGTGTGTTCAAAATTGCCACACTCACATATCAGGTTTGCCCTTCCATCGACAACTTCCACTTTGTATACAATCCTGCACATTTTTTCATGTTTTTTTGGATGATATCGTCGAACAAAATATGTTTTACCTTTAGTAACCTCTTCTACTTTGTATTGTCCTGCTTCATATATAACTTCCACAAAATTTTCTAATATGGCTCGTGTGTAGATTTTGCTGGCATGCAGCTCGAGTGGTGTGTTTATTTTCATAACAGGGGCTACCTGCACATGTAGAGGGTGTATTAGACTCATGGTGGCATGAATGACATAGGATACTATATTTTCAATAACTTACTATCTTGGTGCGTCTCTATCAAAAAGAAGTCTCATGTACTGGCGAACAAATAGATGCATGGGGCACCTAGCTGGAACATAAGTCTTCAACATATGGTTGGCACTCTCGCTACGTTGTGTGATTGTCATCTTTCCACAGAACTTTCCATTAAAATATGGTTTTGCCCATTTTTCCCTCGTTTCATATATTTGGGTGACGTAATTGTGTTTTTGCAAACCATATCTTTTGGTTAATTGCTTCCTTGCAGTCTTGAATTCATCAACTGTGAGCATAGTGGTATTGTGCTCTGTTGGCTCCTGTTGACCATAACAAGTTCCGTATGCGGCTCTCTCCATCATGTTGTACTCTGTAGTATAACCCAGAGTCTTTTGCTCCTAACTCTGCAAAACATCTATTGTCTTCTTCACATCATTATCTGCTTGTTCTCGATTGATCTTGCCACACAACCCCCGCAGAGCTCTTTTGCTGACTGATACATTGTCCATTGAACCAAAGAAACTGCCGATTATATTGTACACTTTGCCAATGCTGATATTATTTTCACGGAGCTGTTTGATAACACCCCGTGTATATATATCAATATGCCTGTGTGAAGGCCAGTAAACTTTCTCACCATATTTTCCAGTGAGTGCATGATTGTGATCTGGTCTGTACTCGTTTATGTACCAGCCATTGTCATTAGACCGAAGCAACCGTATCATTGTAGGGCATCTGCATCTGTATGTCCGTATGTTACTCTTCTTTGGGATTCCCTGCAAGCAATACAACAAATACCAGCTTGTCACTCTTGGCAATTGACATACCTAACTCGTGAGCTAGTTTAGGATAGATGGTATTGAACTGGAATGAGGACTTACAGAGAACCCACAAACTATCTCTTGCATGCATTTTGTTCTTTCAACATTTACCCTGCTCTTTCCATACCTTACTCCAAATCCGATTTCCCATGAATAGAGATTGTAATAATCATAAGCTTCCCCAAGTGAATCGAAGTTGCTACCAACTACAGGAACTATGACAGTGTCACTTTTCTTCTCTGCATATCGACGAAATATTTTTTTCCAGGGCACTCATCCTTGCAGCACATGGTTGACGTTCTGAAGGTGCACGACCGACACGGACTCTGCAGTATTCAGAAATATGTATTTCAAAAAATGCTTCACTGCGTTCGATGTTCTCTGCATTATATATGCATGTTCCCAAATTTTGTTTAGTTACTTTCAGAAGAGCAATTTCCCCCTTATCAATCAAATATAAGGAATGTTCAGAGTGTGGTATACCTTCGTGTCCATCGAGGGGATGTAGGGCCGTCTTTGTGTGAAGATTGCTGGGAGGTTGGTGCTGACAGGGCCACTCCATCGCAAGTGCTGTGCAAATATAATTGTACGGTGACTGCCGCCTCTCCAGCATCTCCAATGCTGGACTCAGCAGCCGCACATACGAGAGTTTTGGTGATTCCGGCGGTCACAAATGGGTCTCCGCCGGCGAGATCCGGCAGGGGAAATCTAGGTAAAACAAAGCAGCGCAGGAATAGGATGGTGGTCTACGTACTTCGGATTCCACGGAGGAAAAGAATGGGGGCGGGAAAATTTACCTGTCAACTGGAAACTCGATTGAGTCGCCTTCGGCGGTGGCCATCGCCATAGCCATGAGCTTCTCACCTTAGGCGGCGCCGGAACGGAGAGGATAGATTGCTTTTACTTTTCAATCGCTGGTCTGTCCAACACGGGTCCCACAATCTGACATACACCTACCGTTCGGTATACGCCGTCTGCGGGACGGACGCAGCTGACGGGGATGGTTCTGTACCACGAGAACGGACATGTACCAATGGAACATCATACTCGACGGTCGTCTGTTGTACGTTAGTTTAGACGCGTCCGCCGTTTTCGCGACCGTACTCGACTTGTTCCCATACGATCGCATTTAATACAATCAGCAACGCGTCCTGCAACTGTTCGTCCACTTAGCAGGAGCGCGCGAGCTCGTCCATACCAACGCCATTCTCTAAGTATGCTAGGCTAAATTAGCTAACTCTTCTAGTAACTAGTAGTGCATATTTTAGTTATTTGGTCGTATGATTTGCAGTAGGTAAATCACCTACTGTTTCCCTTGGGTAAATCACCTACTTGGACGGCTTGGTCAAAAGTTACCATTTCAAGATAGTGAAGGGTAATCGGGTGAGCAGGAGTTATAATCGCCCAGCAGCTACACATGTGCAAGCAATATCCCTATCCCGGAAGCAACGATCTCCAATACATGAACGTGATTGAACATGTCTGTTAACTTGGGTGCAAAGATCGGCTAGCAGTTAATCCGTACGCGCTCCGAATCCCTCCGTAGCAACATGATTCTGCAAGTGGTAGTAGTACTCCGTAGTATTGTTTTCTTTCTATTGACTGCATCTCAGCAATTAACTAGTCGTGAGAACCTTCCGGTCTTGTTCTGTTAATCCCCCTAGCCAGCTCAAGGTTTTTCCTGGCACGCTTTGCAAGCAAAGCAAAGAAACGACGCGAAAAACTACATCCCGACCTGTTTGAACACTTGACTTCGTTCAACTGCAAGAACAACCAGGTGCGAACAAATAATACCGATGAGCATAATCACATAATACCAACGCGTCACTCCAAGCAGAGAACCACAACATCAACGTAACTCAAAGCGAAGAACACGCTAGTTCAACCAAAGTCATACAATAAGGCAGTACCGTGCGCGCTAAGAGCATTTAGCATGTTTCACATGCCTCAGTGGAGCAAAATTTTATTACAGCCAACAAGATCCCTAGTGTTCCTCAAGACTAGCTAATAACTGTATTTAGAAGAAGCTTGGGCTGCCGGTGCAGCTTTCACTTCTTCACCTCCTCGTACTCGGCCTCTGGGGCCTGGTCACCTCCGCCCTGCGACCCTCCTTCCTGGGAACCACCACCAGCCGCGCCGCCTCCAGCCGCACCACCACCAGACATGTGCTCCCCGATCTTTGAGACCGCCTTGTTGGCCGCTTCCATCTTGCCCTTTATCTTCTCGATGTCGTCAGAGGCCATCTCCGCGCGGAGATCAGCAACTGCTGTCTCGATCTCGGTGGCAACCTCCGCCGGGATCTTGTCCCTGTACTCTCCCAGGCTCTTCTCGATGCTGTAAATGGTGGTGTCTGCGGTGTTTCTGATGTCAATGAGGGCCTTGCGCTCCTGGTCCTTCTGTGAGTGCAACTCAGCCTCCCGCACCATCTTCTCGATCTCTGACTCAGAAAGCCCACCGGACGATCGGATGGTGATCTGCTGCTCCTTTGCGGTGGCCTTGTCCTTTGCAGAGACCGTCACGATTCCGTTGGCATCAATATCAAATGTGACCTCAATCTGTGGCAGTCCTCTTGGGGCTGGTGGGATGCCCACAAGATCAAACTCGCCAAGAAGTTTGTTGTCTGTTGCCATCTCACGCTCACCTTGCAGGACACGGATACCCACTTGCGTCTGGTTGTCAGCAGCAGTTGAGAACACCTGCAGAGAACACAGGCAGAATAGGAGGAGGAGCCCCAGAGAAGAATCAGACATGAACAAGTAAATCAAATTCCAAAGAAAACTTCACTAAAAAACACATTTTAAGGATCTATTGTAGATGGAAATTAACACTATAATGAACAAGTAGGTACCACGAAACCATGCAATGCGCAATACCAGACTCTTCACAGGAAGCCACCATAAAGACTTCCAAAGAAGATAAAGCGCCCTAACAGAGCTACGCAATCCCAATGATAAAATTGTTGGATGCACGGGAACAAACATTAAAGGCACCAAAGTGTTCTACAATAAAGCCATATTCACTGACCTGGCTTTTCTTTGTGGGGATTGTAGTGTTCCTGGTTATCAGTCTGGTGAAGATACCACCAAGAGTCTCAATACCAAGTGAAAGGGGGGTTACGTCAAGGAGAAGAAGCTCTTTGACATCTCCACGGAGAATGCCACCCTGAAGAGCCGCACCCATGGCAACAGCTTCATCTGGGTTGACTCCTTTGCTTGGGGCCTTGCCGAAGATTTCTGAAACCACTTCCTGCACTTTGGGAACCCTTGTCATACCACCAACAAGAAGGACCTCATCAACTTCCTTTGTGGTTATGCCAGCATCCTTCAAACAATTCTTGCATGGATCTCTAGTCCTTGCAATGAGACCATTCACCAAACTTTCAAACTTTGATCTTGTCAATGTTATATTCAAATGTTTTGCTCCAGCAGCATCAGCCGTGATAAAAGGAAGGTTGATCTCAGTCTGTGCAGTTGATGAGAGTTCAATTTTTGCCTTCTCAGCTGCTTCACGCAACCTTTGCAGAGCTAGTCTGTCTTTTGACAGATCAATATTATCAGATCTTTTGTATTCACTGACTAGGTACTCCAACAGAGTATTATCAAAGTCTTCTCCACCCAGGAAAGTATCGCCGTTTGTTGCTTTCACCTGACAGCAACATAAGCAACACATCAGGAAAAAGCATGAAATATATTATCTGACATTTCTAGCTATTGGAACTTACTACTACCTCCGACCCATATTACTTGTCACTGAAATGGATGTATCTAGACGTATTTCACTGCTAAATACATCTGCCTGAGCGACAAGTAATATGGATATCAGCGAGTACTAAAAGGTAGTACAGAGTTATAGATACCAACCTCAAAAACTCCATTGGAGATCTCAAGGATGGAGACATCGAAGGTACCACCTCCAAGGTCAAATACAGCTATCAAACCCTCCTTGTTGTTTGTTCCATAAGACAGAGCAGCAGCAGTTGGTTCGTTGATGATCCTTTGGACATCAAGTCCAGCAATTCGACCAGCATCCTTGGTTGCCTGCCGCTGGGCATCATTGAAGTAAGCTGGAACTGTGATCACAGCCTTTGAAATAGACTTGCCAAGGTAAGATTCAGCGGTCTCCTTCATCTTGGTCAATACAAATGCACCAATCTGGCTCGGTGAGTACTGCTTGCCATCTGTTGTTTCAACCCAAGCGTCACCATTTGGAGCCTTCACAATTTTGTATGGAACCATTTTCATCTCTTTCTGCGTCTGTGGGTCATCAAAGCGACGCCCTATCATACGCTTTGTACCAAAGAAGGTGTTCTGTGGATTGGTAATTGCTTGACGTTTGGCTGGAGTTCCGACAAGCCGCTCACCCTTCTGACTAAAGGCAACAACTGATGGTGTCGTCCTAGTGCCTTCTGAATTCTCTATCACTTTTGCATTCTGCGGTATATTATTCGTTTATTAAACAAAGTTTAAGTAATGAGCTGAAAAGATAGAATTGCAGAAAGAATATAGAAGGTCAATCACCTTTCCCTCCATAACAGAAACACATGAATTCGTTGTTCCCAAATCAATCCCAATAACCTCATTTCCAAGTGGTTTTGCACTGTAAAAAGAGAACATGGAGAAGTTAGATGCATGCTGCAAACGTCTCCATCAGATTGTGTAAACAAGGGCGAGGTTATTACCTGAAAGCTCTTGCAAGACTTCCCCATCTTGAACCAACGTTTGCACTGAATGTTGATTGAATAACGTTCGTCAACTGAAACACAAGTTTAATGGTCAGTCATCAGACAGTAAAATGGAACAGGAAATATGTTGCTTTACAACTTAATATATAAAGCTGAACTATTAAGAATGTTAAGATTTATGTTGGCAGATTTATGCAGAAATCGAAATCTGCATAAGATTAACACAGATGATAAAAGAAAAATCTAGAAAGGGGACCAAAGACACAGAGAATGAGAACTCCTAACTTGCATGAGAATTGAGAGGAACAAGGCAGGTTTCACAATTGGGTAACTAGGGCAGTATATCATTATATATCCCGTATACTTGTATTATTTCAAGCTCAGATGATGATTTAGCGAGATTTTCATGTGATCATCAAGAGATGCATTGGTTGATGTCTTGACAGAGATAGGATGTCATGCCCACAGCGTTAGACTGTGTGGAACAAAGTAGATTGTCAAGGAGACATGCAGAACATTTGCAGAAAGATGGAGGTTGAACTTATTTCTTGATTTACTAATATGACAACCATGTCGATTTCCACGATGAACTGCTACAACCTTGATCTGCACATGCCCTAATGCTAGCTAAACAGCATATGTAGCACAGATCCACTTATATCGACAAAAACAACGGAACCGCTCTGCCTACAGCACGTTTTCCTTCTTACAAAGCCCTGTGCACAAATAAAGCAACACAATAACACGGCTAATGCTAAGCCAAATCGCCAGCCAGCATAATATGTACATACATCCATAAAGGCAAAGTGCCCGTATATCACTATATCATAGGAACGAAATCCGAACATGGTCAAGCAGTAGCGGTGGGAATTCCGACTACCTCGGCTCGGTTTCGAAGATATTTAATCACTTCCTTTTTCCGAAAATGAAAACCGAGTTAACCTGCAGGCATCTGGGAACCCGAAGTTCGGTTGGGTTTTCCGGTCAGACGGAGGTAAATCTAAAGCGGCGCGGAGAGGCGCCATGGACGGAGGCCCGACTAGTAGAGGCCTAGGGTACTGAGGTCGGAGGGAGCCTCGGGCGACATGGCCGGAGAGGAAGCTCCGCGACATGGTCGGAGCACAGAAGGTAGGACTAGACTCATGTAGGAGGTGACAAACTAACCGGTGAGTGGTGGCCGAAGCACCGGTCCGCCGTGGAGCGGAGCGCCATCGCCGATCGCCGCATCCCGGACTGCCTGCTTGTTCCTCAGCTGCTGGCGGCTAGGGTTGGGGATGGGAAGCGGCCGCGTGTATTCTGGGGTTCTGAGAGGACGGGAGTCTAATTATTGAAGAGGAGCAAATGGGCGACATGGGCCTTCATTGCCGGATCTTTGGACAGTTGGGCTAGGAAACTTTCCATTTATTCTGGTCACTCCGGTTAAACTGGCCCAAGAATGATTAGCCACTTTTTTTTTCTACGCTTCCCTCAGAAACGGTTTTCCATATGCCAATGGATTTCCTTATATAATTTCATGAGCTCTTTTGCGGTGGCTATACATTCCATATTATTTAGAGAAGACAACTTATAGATTTCAAAAAAAGACAACTGATATTTTTTTGAATAAAAGGAACTATTTGTTTTGAACTATAAAAGACGAAAAAATATGTTACACAGATCATCTCTTACAATTATTATTTTTTAGAGACACACAAATGTTCACATACACGCACACCTATGCGACATGCAATAGCGCTAAAAGAATAATGCCCTAAAGCATCAAATATAAATTTAGAAACTTGCAACCACATGTGCCAAGTCTAATAGGACTTGTACTCGGCTGGGCAGGTTCCACCATACAGAACCTAGCCAGTTGAGCACACCGATCTTTAGAGCAATAAATGTTTGCATCCTCCTACAAGTATGAGATGATTAAAACTGTAGAAGATTATGCAACTCACGATATATTAATCGGGTGTAATATGCACGTATATATAAGTACATAGGGGAGCCACGTCCTCAACTATACATGGAAGGAGGGGGGCTTGTTGTACAAGAAATACACATGCAATATCTACATCTCAACACCCCCCCCCCCCCCCCCCGCAGTCGAAGCAGCACCATGGTCGACGCAAAGACTGGATCGGAACTCCTCGAAGGACGCAGTAGACAAGCCCTTGGTCATGATATCAGCAAACTGTTGGGAGGTAGGGACATATAGCACGCGTACATGACCAAGAGCTACCTGTTCCCGAACAAAATGGATATCAATCTCAATGTGCTTGGTGCGTCGATGATGAACCGGGTTGACGGAGAGGTAGACTGCGGGGATGTTGTCACAGTAGACAATCGTGGCCTTGTCAACCGGAGACAAGAGCACATGTAGAAGCTGACGAAGCCAGGAACACTCGGCAACGAAGTTGGCGACAGCGCGGTACTCGCTTCAGCGCTTTAGCGAGAGACAACGGGCTGCCGCTTGGACGATCAGGAGATGAGTGATGGTCCAAGATAGACGCAATAGACAGAGGTCGAGTGGCGCGTGTCGGGGCAGCCGGCCCAGTCAGCGTCAGAATAGGCAGTCAAGTCCAGAGAGGACGAAGCCTGAAGTGACAACCCGAGATCCAAGGTGCCCCGGATATAGCGAAGAATGCGCTTGACCGCGGTCTAGTGAGCATCACGAGGAGCATGCATATGGAGGCACACCTGCTGCACGGCGTACTGAAACTCCGGACGAGTAAGGGTGAGGTACTGAAGAGCACCAACAATCGACCGATAGAACGAAGCATCTGAAGCTGGAGAACCATCTGTAGCAGAGAGCTTGGTCTTTGTATCAACAGGCGTGGCAGCCGGTTTGCAGTTAAGCATCCCGGCACGATCCAGAAGCTCATGAGCATACTTCCGATGATGAAGAAAGAAGCCATTTGCTCGGCAAAGAACTTCGATCTCGAGGAAATAGTGCAGAGGACCTAAGTCCTTAATGGCGAACTCAGCACGAAGACGGTCAGTGAGCTATCGAAGAAGAGCAGTCGAGCATGCTGTCAAGATGATATCGTCGACATAGAGCAGCAGGAAAGCAGTGGCATCGCCCTGGTTGTAGACAAACAGTGAAGCATCAGAGCGAGTGGAGCGGAAGCCAAGTTGATGAAGAAATGTTGCGATGCGTTGGTACCAAGCGCGAGGAGCCTACTTAAGCCCATTGTAACGCCCGGATAATCATGTTACAGTAATCCCATGCTAATCATGCCATGTCACCTCGGTTACTGTTGCTAACCTCGCAATGATTCGAGACCGTTTCAAAATTTAAATTCTAAAAATGGCAAACAACAAAAGTTTTCTAACATTAAAATAAAAATGTTCGGATTGTGCAGTTAAATGCCTAGGTAATTATGGTGTAGAAGACACAATTTTCTAAAGTACCTAAATACCCTAAATTAAATAAAACAGAAAAGGAAAAGAATTAAAAGAAAAGAAAATACAAAAGAGAAAAACTAAACTAACAAAATAAACAAAGAGAAAGCCCCCCCTCCCCCCCCGCTGGGCCAAGTGGCCCAGCTAGCCTTCGCCATCCGAACGGGACGGCCCAGTCGGCTAGGCCACCAACCGGCCCAACCCCCCCCCCTCCATAACCCCTCCAGGGGGAAACCCTAACCGACACCTCCCACTCCCCCCCACTCACCCACGTCTCCTCCCCCACTCCTCTCGATCCCATCTGGATGGGGGAGGGGATCGATCCCCGCAAGCTAGACGCGTGACGCCGCCCCGCCTCTGACGCCGTTGGACCTCGCAGCCACCTCGCCGGACCTCTTCATCGGACTGCCTCCTCTACGCCCGACGTCCCCGATTCCCCCCTCGCGCCCCATTGCCACGTCCCTACTCCTCGCAGTGAGCCCGACTCCCCTCACCTCGCTGCGCTCGTCCCACGCGCACAACCGCGCCATCCGCAGCTCCCACGCTCGCCACGCTCGGTGCGTCTCGCGCGCACACGCACACGCGTGCTTGAGCCCCGCCTCGTTGCACCTCGCCCTTGTCCCTTCCGTGCGTGGCCGCCGTCGCCTCGTCCCCTGCTCACCGTCCGCGATCCCGCTGCTGGCTGCCCCCGCCTCGCCTCGCAGCCCCCTGCTGCCTCTGCTCCGCACGCGCTCGGCGGCGCTCCCCTCCCTTCGGGCGCGGGCCCGCTCCCTGCCTCGCCGCACTTGTCGCGCCCCCGACGCGCCTCGACCCCGTCCTCATGCAGCTCTCTCCGGCCCCGGCCTCTCTCCGCTCTCGAGCCCACCAGGCCTCGTCATCACGCCCATCGTCGTCGGGCAGTCCGCATGCGCCCGCGCCCCTTTGCCCTGCGGCTGCCGCTGGTTCCTCCGCCGCAGCAACCACGCTCGGCCCCCGCCTTCGTTGGCCTCTGCTGCCCGTCGCCGCCTCCCTGCTGCTAGCCCCGCACCGCTCGCAGTTCGGGCAAAACCCGCACGCCAGTGACTCAGCACCCAGCGCCCGTAACCCGCTACGGCCCATGTGCCACTGACACTAGGGGCCCACCCCCTAGAACGGTTAAAAAAGGAATTAATAATAATAAGAATAAGAAAATAAATAAATATAATAATAAAATAGTTAATAATAAAATTAATTAATTGATTGATTAATTAATTAAGTTAATTAATCCTAGTTAATTAATCTAATTACTATGTTAATTCAATTAAACAGTAATTAGTTTAACTAAACCCTAATTAACCTAACAGAGTATGACAGGTGGGTCCAACTGGACCCACGCGTCAGTTTGACCCAGTCAACCCCTGTTGACTGCTGACGTCAGCATGACATCATGCTGATGTCATAAATACAATTTCGAATTAAATTAAATAATTAATTAAATTCCAGAAATTAATAAAATCTTTAGAAAATCATATCTTTTAATCCGTAACTCGGATTAAATTATTTTCAACATGAAAGTTGCTCAGAACGACAAGACGAACCCGAATATGCAGCCCGTCGTCCGCCACGCATCCCTAGCATAGCGAACACGTAACTTCCCCCCTCCGGTTCATTTGTTCGAAAACGTGAAACACCGGGAATACTTTCCCGGATGTTTTCCTCCTTCACCGGTACCACCTCGTACCGCGTTAGGGCACACCTAACTTCACGCTTTGTCATGTCATGCATCGTCATGCATCTGTTTGCATTATATTTATTGTTTCTTCCCCCTCTTCTCTCGCTAGACACCAAGACCGACGCCGCTGCTACCCAGTACGACTACGATGTTGACGACCCCTCTCTCTTGCCAGAGCAACCAGGCAAGCCCCCTGTCGTGGTTCTAACTCTAACTGTGATGTAGGGGGGTAAGTATGGAGAGGCTAGATCTCAGCTATTGGGAAGTTGTAAACACACCAAGATGTACGAGTTCAGGCCCTTCGCGGAGGAAGTAACAGCCCTACGTCTCGGTGCCCGGAGGCGGTCGATTGGATAACCGGCGTGTGAATAACAGGGGTGCGAACCCTTGTTACTGAGGAGGGGGGTGGCTTATATAGAGTTCGCCGGCCCCCTCCTGCCCTCAGTAATGCAGGGTTTAAGGTGCATTTAAGGTCGGGCGTTACTGGTAACGCCCCTAATAAAGTGCTATAATGACCATAAAGACTACTTAACAGCTGACCGTTTGCCTGCGGAGTGACTACAGGTCTCCTGGTAGTCGAGTGGTTGGCTTCATGGTCGAGTGATAACCTGCAGGTCGAGTGTCTTGAGTCCGTCGAGTGGGATACCTTTAAGTCGATTGAAAGGTGACTTCTCCTAGGGGTGTCCTAGGGTAGGACTCCTAGGTCAGGTCCGTGTCCCCACCCTAGGTACATGTCTTCATCATTAGCCCCCGAATGGATCGAGGTCAGAGTGGGGAAAGAGTTGGAGATCTTTCCGACTGGTTCTTCGGGCTACGTGAGCGCCTCGTTTTGGGTCAATCGTCACGGGTGATGTTGCCAACCTTTTTCAGTCGCCTTGATCCATTCCAGGACTTCCGTCGAGTGAATTTCTTTGCTTGTGACATACCGAGCGCCGGCGTGATCGGGGTCTTCTGTTTTGACAAGTTGTTTTGTGGTCCGCGGATGTCGCGGGATTCGGATTTTGGGAAGCGCGCGGGACGGGAGCGGCCGCAGTAATCGGAAGCGATAAAGCGGAAGTTCCTCGATCCCCGCGTCGCCTTTTTCGCCATGTACTGCACGCGCGTCTGCTGCGGGATTTGACTGGATAGCCTGGGCCTACCAGTCAGCCACTCGGAAGCGGTCCCTTATAAATCGCCGGCTCGGGGTTCCCAAGCAGTGCGCTCTCTTCTCCTCCTTTCTTCCACCTCTCCCCCTTTCGCAAGTCCTTCCGCCACCTCTGTTCCCGCCCCAGCGCAGCAGGCCCGTGCTAGACTTCGCCGGCGACGATGACGAAGAGCAAGACCTCCGCCCTGGAGCGCGCGAAGAAGGCGGCGGCGGCGGGGAAAGGGAAGAGGTCAGCCCGGGGCGGATCTTCCTCCAAGACCGCTCTGCCCAAAGGTTGGATCCAGGGCGACTGGATGCCGTCAGTGCTCCGGCAAGAGGATCTCGACGACATGGTCGAGGGGGGAGTCATTCCTCACCAAGCTGCGCGTCTTCCGGGGGGAGAGATCGAACCTCAACCCCGTGACGGTGAGTGCGTGCTCCTAGCCACCCACATCGACCGAGGGTTTTCTCTCCCGCCCCATCCTTTTTTCCGGAGCTTCTTGAACTTCTTCGGAGCGCAGCTCCACCACTTCACTCCCAACTCCATTGTCTACCTTGCCGCTTTCATTTCCATGTGTGAGGCTTTCTTGGGTTGCCGCCCCCATTGGGGGCTTTTCAAACACATCTTTACTTGCTGTTCCCAATCGGTCAAGAAGGCTAAGTCGAGTGACGAGAGGACGCAGGTGATCCAGTTGTGCGGGGGCTTGGCGATCCAGGCGAGGGGAAAGAGCTGTTTTCCATCCATCATTTTCCCGGAGTCGGTCCGTGGTTGGCAGTCGACTTGGTTCTACTGTCAGGACCAGGCGACCCCAGGACAGTCGACTGGTCTTCCTCCTTTCTCCCTCGATCGAGCTAAAAAACCCGCTTCTCTGAAAGTGACGCCGGAGGAAAGGGCCCAAGTCAAAGTGCTGGCCGGTCAAGTGGTCGAGCTTGTCCGTGAGGGTGTGACTGGGATGGACCTACTGGAGGTCTTCCTCCAGAGGCGCATCCAACCGCTCCAGGCCCGTGACCACCCGATGTGGTTGTATTCTGGTCTTGACGACACCACTCGGATCCACCCGGAGGAGGTCACCGACGAGATGCTGGAGGGGTGGCTGTCGAGCATCATGGGGAACAAAGACAACCCCCGAGGAGCCAGGAGGGTAACTCCACTCGACAACTCATATGAAGTGGACCAGGTATGTCTTGTTCCTTGCATTCCGACCGAACATGCTCCCGACTGAAATCTTTGAGTTGGTCGATTGACTTTCGTCTTGTCTATTGTTTTCCAGGCGACCACCGAGATGTACTCGACGCCCAACGGGGCTCAGGGGCCAACTGAGGAAGGGGAGGCGGGCGGAGGTGAGAGCGGGGACGACCAAGGCGAGTGGGAGTCCGACGGTGAAGGAGAGGGAGACGACAATGTCGACTCCAGCGAAGAGGAGGAGGAGGAGGTCGAACCCCCTCGCCCAGAGGGGCGGTCCAAGCACACACACGACCCAGCGCGGGAACGTGGCAAGGCGACTGCTTCTGTTGGGCAGTCGTCGAAACGCCCTCGGACCTCTTCTCCTACGCCGACTGGGAAGGTCCCCAAGCTCCCACGCACGACGCTGTCCAAGCCGCCCAAGGCTCTACCCAAGATGAAGATAGCTGTCCCTACCATTTCTGGGTAATAATAACCTTGTTTCCCTTCGTCGACCATGGACAGATCCTTGGTCGATTCATTGAGTCAATTGACTGACTTTCGAGTTTTGCAGTGCTGCTACTTCTGAGGTCTCCGCCAAGGGTGACGACCAAGAGATGGAGGATGCTGCTACCTCTAACCCTGGTACGATTACTGACGTTCTGTATTGAGTCAACTGATCATTTACCGCAACTCTGGTCGATTGAACTTTTCCTTTGTAGCCCCTCCTCATGTTATCGACCTCCCGGATGACGACGACAACGGTCCGTTGAAGGTGAGGAGGCACAAGAGGGCGTCGGCTGACAAGACCTCCCAATCCGCTCCGGCGTCCGAGGCCGTGGCTCGGGATGGTGGTGACACCGCTCGGACTTCTGTGACCTTCGCCGTTCCCCTGGCGAGTGCGCGGCCCTCGTCGTCGACTGCGGATCAGTCTTCACTTTTTGCCGCATACCCCGTCCCTGAGGACCAAGCGGCTGCTGCAAAGGAGGCTATACGCCAGGCGGGGATCATGATGGAGCAAGTGAAGATGGCTCGGGAGGCCAGCCAAGCAGCCTATGACGCGAGTTCGGCTCTTCAGAGTAACGTCCAGGTCAGTCGACTCAACACTTGGTCTGTTATGATATGCTGTTTGAAGAGTCTCTTTTCCGAAGATCTTTTGTATCTGTACACCCACTGGGTGTGTCTGCCAATCCTTGGACGAGTGGGGGCACGCTAAGTGCACCCACTGGGTGTAGTCCCCGAGACTACGGTGGACTGCTGGCAGTCGACTGTAGTCTTTTCATTGTGTTTGCTGTAGCTGTATTTCTTCACTCAGTCTGGTCGGGCCAGGTCGAGTGGAACTGTATCCGGTCGACTTTTTCTCTCTCTTCTTTTTTTTAAACCAGTGGGGGCACGCTGAGTGCACCCACTGGGTGTAGTCCCCGAGACTACTGTCGAATATTTTTGATTCGGCTGTGGTCTTAGAAACGTCATCATTGTCTCTGAGTTACTCGGAAGCAACTTATCTTGGACGTCTGTCGACTGATCTTTCTTTTTGCAGAAATCTTGTGAGCTTGTAGCTCGCTATACTGAGTTGGAGAATCAGCAGATCCAGCTCAACCTTAACTTGCAGCTTGCTCAGGAGAATTTGAAGAAGGCGCAAGAGGAGGAAAAAGGTAAGGCTGGTGAGGTTCTCCATTCTTAACAGGTGGCTTTTCTTTCCTGTCCATTCTTGATGTTTGTTCCACTCGACGTGCCGCAGATAAACTGGAGGAAGCTCTGAAGAAGAAGGATCAAGACCTTGCAGAGGCGCTGAAGGAGGCCTCGAGCAAAACGAAGCTCGCAGAAGAGAAGCTGGCTTCGGTCGGGACTCTTGAAGAGGAGAACTCCAGACTGAAAGCTGCTCTTGAGACAACTAATCGAGATGCCAGTCGACTGAAGAAGGAGAAGATGGCTCTGCACGACAAGGCAGGCGAGCTGGCGGGGAAGGCGAAAGATCTGGAGGCTTATCTCGGAGGGCTCGCCAAGAAGTTGTTCGTCACGCTCGAAGGTAATTGTTCCGACCCGACTGTCTTGTAGTTGCCGAGCCCACGTACGGCCACTGCCTTATTCTTGAATCGTGTTCGCAGAATTCTGCCAGAACTTCGAAGAGGAAACCGGTCGAGTGGAGCCAGGCTTGGATCCCGCCAATTCTCTCGTGAAGGACGAGGCTGCCATGAACGTGCTCCGACTGGAGTCTCGTGTTACCAGCGTCGTTGATTATCTGGCTCGGCTGAAAGTTGCAATGTTGCGGATCGACACATCACTCTGGCCTGGGACGACGCTTCAGAATGACCTCGAGTCTCTGATGGCTCAACTTAACGAAGTCCCAGGTCGAGTGGCGGAATGGAAGAAATCTTCTGCTAGATGTGGTGCTGACGTCGCTCTGTCTCTGGTCCGCGTCCATTGCAAGGAGGCGCGAGAAGAAAAGCTGGTGGCCATCCAAGTTGCAAATACCAGGAAGCACAGCTTTCAAGACTTCATGGAGACTTTCATCGCCGCCGCCACCCGTATTGCCGACGGGATCGACTTGGATGAGTTCGTCGCCCCTTCCAGTCCTCCTCCTGAGGAGTGAAAAACTTTAAATTTACCTCGGAATGCCGAGTGGATTTGTAACCGTTAAACTCTGCCTTAAATTTGCCTCGGGATGCTAAGTGGACTTGTAACAGTTAAACTTTGCCGAGCCGCGGGCTCGAGTACTTTGAGGTCTGGGACCTTTTAGGCTTTATCCGAAATTGATTTCTCGTTGGGCATCTTCATGGTTTGATTCGTCGAGTGGGACTTGATCTTCACTCGGAATGACCTTGTATTTGCGGCGCAATTACGAAGGGGGAGTTAGCAGTCGACTCGCGGATTGGGTCGAGTCTTGTACTTAGGCGAGCACTGGGCTGCAGCTAAGCCCCCGAGTGGGAGGTTTGCTCTCCACTCGGTAGGATTTTTAAACACTTAGGCGAGCACTGGGCTGCAGCTAAGCCCCCGAGTGGGAGGTTTGCTCTCCACTCGGTAGGATTTTTTCAAGACTTAGGCGAGCACTGGGCTGCAGCTAAGCCCCTGAGTGGGAGGTTTGCTCTCCACTCGGTAGGATTTTTTCAATACTTAGGCGAGCGCTGGGCTGCAGCTAAGCCCCCGAGTGGGAGGATCGCTCTCCACTCGGTAGGATTTTTTCAAACTTAGGCGAGTGCCGGACTGCAGCTAAGTCTCTAAGTGAGAGAACTTAGGCGAGTGCTGGACTGCAGCTAAGCCCCCGAGTGGGAGGTTTGCTCTCCACTCGGTAGGATTTTTTCAATACTTAGGCGAGCGCTGGGCTGCAGCTAAGCCCCCGAGTGGGAGGATCGCTCTCCACTCGGTAGGATTTTTTCAAACTTAGGCGAGTGCCGGACTGCAGCTAAGCCCCCGAGTGGGAGGTTTGCTCTCCACTCGGTAGGATTTTTTCAATCTTAGGCGAGTGCCGTACTGCAGCTAAGTCTCTAAGTGAGAGAACTTAGGCGAGTGCTGGACTGCAGCTAAGCCCCCGAGTGGGAGGTTTGCTCTCCACTCGGTAGGATTTTTTCAATACTTAGGCGAGCGCTGGGCTGCAGCTAAGCCCCCGAGTGGGAGGATCGCTCTCCACTCGGTAGGATTTTTTCAAACTTAGGCGAGTGCCGGACTGCAGCTAAGTCTCTAAGTGAGAGAACTTAGGCGAGTGCTGGACTGCAGCTAAGCCCCCGAGTGGGAGGTTTGCTCTCCACTCGGTAGGATTTTTTCAATCTTAGGCGAGTGCCGTACTGCAGCTAAGTCTCTAAGTGAGAGAACTTAGGCGAGTGCTGGACTGCAGCTAAGCCCCCGAGTGGGAGGTTTGCTCTCCACTCGGTAGGATTTTTTCAATCTTAGGCGAGTACCGTACTGCAGCTAAGTCTCCAAGTGAGAGAACTTAGGCGAGTGCTGGATTGCAGCTAAGCCCCCGAGTGGGAGGTTTGCTCTCCACTCGGTAGGATTTTTTCAAACTTAGGCGAAACGGATTTGCAGCTAAGTCACCCACTGGGGGATTTCGTATGTAAACAAAAGTGACAACAATTAATGGAACACTCTTGCCTTTGATAAAAACGAACTGCAGGAATTTTTCTTATTACATCTCGTCCAAGGGAGAGCTCAAGTGTAAAAGGGGCGGAGTAGTTCCGCATTCCAAGCTCGTGGCTCGTCGATCTGGTGATCAACATTGTAGAGGTGATACGCTCCATTGTGGAGGACTCTGGTGATGATGAAGGGGCTCTTCCCAAGTAGGAGCAAGCTTGTGTGGTTTCTGTTGATCCACTCGGAGGACCAAATCTCCTTCTTGGAAGGTTCGACTCTTCACATTCTGGGCGTGGAATCGACGCAAGTCTTGCTGATAAATGGTCGACCTGATCATGGCCATCTCCCTCTCTTCTTCTAGGAGGTCGACCGCGTCTTGCCGGGCCTGTTCTGCTTCATCTTCGGTGTAAAGCTCGACTCGGGGCGCGTTGTGAAGAAGATCACTTGGCAGAACCGCTTCGGCTCCGTAAACCAGAAAGAATGGAGTTCTTCCAGTCGACCGGTTAGGGGTGGTCCTCAACCCCCACAGAACTGACGGAAGCTCGTCGACCCAAGCACCTGCCGCATGCTCGAGATCACGCATCAATCGAGGCTTTAGTCCTTTGAGAATCAGGCCATTTGCTCTTTCGGCTTGTCCATTCGACTGGGGATGGGAGACCGATGCGTAGTCGACTCGAGTGCCTTGAGAGGCGCAAAAAGCTCTGAACTTGTCCGAATCGAAGTTTGACCCATTGTTAGTGATGATGCTATGCGGGACTCCATATCTGAATGTTAGCCCTCTGACGAAACTGATAGCAGTGCAACCATCAAGATTCTTTATAGGCTTAGCTTCAATCCATTTGGTAAACTTGTTCACTGCCACAAGCACATGAGTGAAACCACTTCTGCCTGTTCTCAGTGGACCAACCATGTCCAGTCCCCAGACAGCAAAGGGCCAGACGAGTGGAATGGTCTTCAGGACTGATGCAGGCTTGTGTGACATGTTGGAGTAGAACTGGCACCCTCCACACTTGTCGACTATCTCTTTTGCCATCTCATTTGCTCTAGGCCAGTAAAATCCCGCTCGGTATGCTTTAGCCACAATGGTCCGAGAGGACACATGGTGGCCACAGGTCCCCGAGTGGATATCGTCAAGGATTATCCGACCTTCTTCTGGTGTTATGCATTCTGACCGATTCCAGTCGCGCTTTCTCTATACAGCTGCCCCTTTATGACTGTGAAGGCCTTGGATTGGCGGACGATCTGTCGAGCCTCTTCCTCGTCCTCTAGGAGCTCTTTCCTTAGGATATACGCGATGTACGGTATCGTCCAGTCGGGAGTGATTGCCAAGACTTCCATGATTAGGTCGACCACAGCAGGAACTTCAACTTCAGTCGGATCTGTGGCGCTTTTCGGTTGTGGGGCTTCTTCTGTGAAAGGATCCTCCTGGACTGACGGCGAGCGGATGTGCTCCAAAAACACATTGCTGGGGATGGCTTCTCTCTTGGAGCCTATCTTTGCCAGATCATCAGCTGCTTGATTTTTCAGTCGGGGGATGTGATGAAGCTCTAATCCCTCGAATTTCTTTTCTAGCTTTCTTACTGCATTGCAATAACTAGTCATGGCCGGACTTCTGATGTCCCACTCCTTCATCACCTGATTAACCACCAAATCCGAGTCGCCATAGACCATGAGGCGACGGACGCCGAGTGAAATGGCCATGCGTAACCCATACAAAAGTGCTTCATATTCTGCTTCATTATTGGAGGAATCGAAGTGAATCTGGAGAACATATCTGAGCTTATCTCCTCGGGGGGAGACTAGAACTACCCCAGCACCGGAACCATTCAGCATCTTAGATCCATCGAAGAACATGGTCCAGTGCTCCGAGTGAACTTGAGTCGGAAGTTGCTGTTCAATCCACTCGGCGATGAAATCTGCGATTGCTTGGGACTTGATAGCCTTCTTTGCTTCAAACTTGATATCTAAGGGAAGGAGTTCAATCGCCCACTTGGCCACTCGACCAGTTGCATCTCTGTTATGCAGAATCTCTGACAGTGGGGCGTCGCTGACGACTATAATGGAGTGGTCAGAGAAGTAATGTGCAACCTTCTTCATGGTCATGTAAATCCCATATACAAGCTTCTGGCAGTGAGGGTATCTTTGTTTTGAAGGGGTCAAAACTTCAGACAGATAATAGACTGGGCGCTGAACTCTGAAGGCCTTTCCTTCTTCTTCCCGCTCGACCGTAAGTACTGTACTGACAACTTGTCCTGTGGCTGCAATGTAAAGCAGCAGAGGCTCTTTGCTGATTGGGGCAGCAAGCACCGGCTGGGGGGTGAGCAGAGCTTTGAGCTCTGCAAATGCTGCGTCAGCTTCTGGAGTCCACTCGAACTTGTCAAACTTCTTCATCAGTCGGTAAAGAGGCAACGCCTTTTCACCGAGACGAGAAATGAATCGACTTAGGGCGGCCAAGCAGCCTGTAAGCTTTTGGACATCGTGCACGCGTACAGGACGCTTCATCCGGAGTATGGTGCCGATCTTTTCAGGATTGGCATCGATCCCCTGTTCGGAAACGAGAAAACCGAGTAACTCTCCACCTGGAACTCCGAACGTGCACTTTGATGGATTGAGCTTGATATCATACCTCCTGAGGTTGGCAAAAGTTTCAGCAAGGTCAGCCCGCAGGTCGGAACCTTTCCGTGACTTGACCACAATATCATCCATGTATGCCTCCACATTCCGACTGATTTGAGTGAGTAGACACTTCTGAATCATTCTCATGAACGTGGATCCGGCGTTCTTGAGGCCGAACGGCATGGTGACGTAACAGAAGCATCCGAATGGAGTGATGAAAGCTGTTTTGATCTCGTCGGGTCCATACAGACGGATCTGATGGTACCCTGAATAAGCATCTAGAAAAGACAAACGCTCACATCCCGCGGTCGAGTCCACTATCTGGTCGATGCGGGGGAGAGGGAAATGATCTTTCGGGTAGGCCCGATTGATATGTTTGAAATCAATGCACATGCGAAGTGACTTTTCCTTCTTGGGGACCATGACGACATTGGCGAGCCACTCGGAGTGGTAAATCTCTCGGATGAACTCCGCTGCTAAGAGCCGAGCCACCTCCTCGCCAATGGCTTTCCTCTTCTGGACGGCGGACCGTCGAAGATGTTCCTTCATAGGCTTGAATTTTGGGTCGACCCGTAGACGGTGCTCAGCCAGCCCCCTGGAAACTCCAGGCATGTCAGAAGGCTTCCATGCGAAGACATCCCAGTTCTCACGGAGGAACTGGATGAGCGCTTCTTCCTATTTGGGGTCGAGCGTCGTCGAGATGTGAGTCGGAGCAGCGGCGGGGTCGGTCGGGTGAATGTGGGCTGTCTTGGTTTCACCGAACGACTGAAAAGCAGATTCTGAAGCGGGCTTCTTGGCTCGTAGCAATTCACTCGGATCAGCAGTCTTCTGGTACTCTTGCAGCTCAACAACTGCCATCTGAGCATCTGCAATCTTTGAGCCTTTCTGAAAGCACTCTTCTGCCTTCTTCCGATTGCCTGTAACAGTGATTACCCCTTTAGGGCCAGGCATCTTCAGTTTGAGGTACACGTAACATGGTCGAGCCATGAAGCACGCGTAAGCTGGCCTGCCTAAAATGGCATGATAAACACTTTGGAAGTCCACAACCTCGAATGTCAACTTTTCCTTGCGGTAATTCTTTGAATCACCGAAAACCACATCAAGAGCTATCTGGCCGAGTGATTCGGCTTTCTTGCCAGGAATGACTCCGTGGAAGCTCATGGCACTGGTACTCAGTCTGGACATCGGAATGCCCATTCCTTTCAGAGTTTCAGCATATAGTATGTTCAAGCCACTGCCGCCATCCATCAGGACTTTGGTCAGTCGAGTGCCTTCAACGATTGGGTCGACTACCAAAGCTTTCCTTCCAGGGGTGGCAATGTGCGTCGGGTGATCGGACTGGTCGAATGTGATGGCAGTCTGAGACCACTTCAGGTAACTGGGCGTTGCTGGGGCAACCATGTTCACCTCGCGGTTAATGACTTTCAGTCGACTTTTGCTCTCGACATCGGCAAAAATCATCAGGGTGGAATTGACTTGGGGGTATCCATCGTCACTGTCTTCCTTGTCCTCAACTCTGTCTGACTCTTTTTCCTTGTCTTTGGGCTGTTTGCCCTGAAACTGCTGGATCAGGAGTCGACACTGTCGAGTGGTATGCTTCGGGTAAATGAAATTACCCTCTTCATCTTTCTTTGTGTGGATGTGACATGGCAGATCCAAAACATCATTTCCATCTTGATCCTTGACTTTCTTGGGCTTCCAGGGGCCTTTGGGTTTTCCCTTGAAGTTTCCCTGGGCTACGGCCAGGGCCTCCCCAGGAGCGGCCGGCTCGGCCTTCCGCTTCTGTTTCCGACTGGAGTTTCCTCCGGTTTCTTGGGCGACTGCCTTGAGCTTGCCGCTTCGGAGTCGATCTTCGTCTTCACCATTAGCGTACTTGGTGGCAATCTCCATCATCCGATTCAGAGACATCTCTCCAGTTCGACCGAACTTCAAATTCAACTCTCTGTATTTAACACCTTCCTTGAAGGCACAAACTGCTTGATGGTCTGGCACATTCTCTACCGTGTGATGCAGCGTGATCCACCTCTGGATGTAATCCCTCAGTGTTTCATTCGGCTTCTGTACGCAGGACCTCAACTCTGTAAGGCCCGCAGGTCGCTTGCAGGTTCCTTCAAAGGTTGTGACAAACACTCGGGAGAGGTCCTCCCAGGTGTAGATGCTGCTGGGTGCCAACTGATTCAGCCACGCTCTGGCTGAGCCCTCTAACATGAGAGGCAAATGCTTCATGGCCACCTCATCGTTGCCGCCGCCAATCTGTACAGCCACTCGGTAATCTTCGAGCCAAGTGTCAGGCTTAGATTCACCGGTGAACTTGCTGACCCCAGTCGCCAGCCTGAAGTTGGTAGGAATCATTGCGGCCCTGATGGCTCGACTGAAACACTCTGGCCCTGGAACACGTGCTCTGCTGCTGGTGGGCGCATCTCTGTTCTGGCCTTCCCGATGAGACCTGTTCCTGTCGACCAAGCCTTGAACGAGGACAGATCTCGCGTCAAAGCCTGGGTCCCTGGGGTCGACTGGAATCCTCTGCCCGACACTATGAGGGCGTCTGTCATCTTGCCGTCGAGGCGCATATGACCCACTCCTCGGGGGAGGGGTTGGCACTCGACGCCGATCATCACGGTCGAATCGGTGATCATACTGCTCATTCCTCCTGTACTGATCATGCTGGTCGCCACGTCCCTCACGCCTCGGGGGCGATCTCGGGCTGTGAGCCGACTCGACTGTACCCGTTGCGACGGATCGACTGTGGATCCTGTTCCACGACTGAGAGACAGCAGAATTCTGGTTTCCCGCCGCCCGGAGCAGCGCTCTGATCTGCAACAAGCCTCTGCCCGCCTCCGACTGGGAGGGCTGAATTGATTCTGCTATACGGGCCGCAGCGGCCAAATTCTGAACTGGGGTTCAGTATACCTGCGGCGGTGGGAAAAGCTGACGCCGACTGGACTCGGGAGCTTGCTGACGTCGACTGGACTCGGGAGCCCGCTGACGTGCTTGCTCGTCGAGTATCCGCTGGAGATTCTCCAGTCGAGTGCGCTCGGCCAGGTTAGCCAAGCGCGCGTCCTCCAAGGCCCGGGCCTCGGGGGTTTCTCCGACAATAGGAGTGTGGAGCGCGTCCATGTTCCGATGGCGAAGCTCCTCTCGCTGTAATGAGGTGAGAGGTTCAGGGAGGTACTCATCGTGGGGATGCGACGGGTCGCCCCCACCCGCGCCTCCACCAGCGCGAGGGAAACCAGGAGGACCGTGCGTCCCATCGACCGCTAGAACCTCAGCCGCTGGGTCGCTGCTGTCGCACTCGGATGAGGTCTTCGCGGAGCCAGTCGACAGGTTGAACAGGCCGCAGAGGGATTCGTCGGGCTCGATCGCCACGACTTGCGGGGTGGCCGACTGGCGAGCCACGGCATGTCTCACCCACCTCTGAAGTCTCGACCGATCGGAGCGCTTGCGCCGGTGGGAGACAGAGCGGGAAGACGATACGTGGGCCGACTGATATTGGGTCGACGGTTGCCGCAGGAGGACGCCACGAACGCATGCGCGGAAATGCGTCGCACCGCGGACGGGGAGCGCGTCGATGTCGAGTGGCGCCTCCTGAAGCCAGGCGGAGTCGTCGGCGATGAACGTGAGCGCGCCGAGACGGATCTCGCGGCCCTCCACCAAAACTCCGCACGAAACCATGATCAAAGGGATCGGAAAAATCGCAACTTCTCCAATCAGGCGCTAAGACTGCTGCCCCACGGTGGGCGCCAACTGTCGTGGTTCTAACTCTGACAGTGATGTAGGGGGGTAAGTATGGAGAGGCTAGATCTCAGCTATTGGGAAGTTGTAAACACACCAAGATGTACGAGTTCAGGCCCTTCGCGGAGGAAGTAACAACCCTATGTCTCGGTGCCCGGAGGCGGTCGATTGGATTACCGGCGTGTGAATAACAGGGGTGCGAACCCTTGTTACTGAGGAGGGGGGTGGCTTATATAGAGTTCGCCGGCCCCCTCCTGCCCTCAGTAATGCAGGGTTTAAGGTACATTTAAGGTCGGGCATTACTGGTAACGCCCCTAATAAAGTGCTATAATGACCATAAAGACTACTTAACAGCTGACCGTTTGCCTGCGGAGTGACTACAGGTCTCCTGGCGGTCGAGTGGTTGGCTTCATGGTCGAGTGATAACCTGCAGGTCGAGTGTCTTGAGTCCGTCGAGTGGGATACCTTTAAGTCGATTGAAAGGTGACTTCTCCTAGGGGTGTCCTAGGGTAGGACTCCTAGGTCAGGTCCGTGTCCCCACCCTAGGTACATGTCTTCATCACCCCCCCCCCTTGATCACCAGATATCGCCTACTCTCCTCTATGCTGCTTGCATTAGAGTAGTGTAGCATGTTACTGCTTTCCGTTAATCCTATCCTGATGCATAGCATGCCCTTGCTACTACTGTTGTTACCTTTACCTGCAATCCTAATGCTTAGTATAGGATGCTAGTTTATCATCAGTGGCCCTACATTCTTGTCCGTCTGCCATGCTATACTATCGGGTCGTGATCACTCGGGAGGTGATCACGGGTATATACTATATACTTTATACATGATACATGTGGTGACTAAAGTCGGGTCGGCTCGTGGAGCACCCGCGAGTGATTCACGGATTGGGGGCTGAAAGGACCTTTGTCCCAACGACCCTCTGTGTGGATCTTTGTGGCGAAGCGACAGGGCAGGTTGAGACCACCTAGGAGAGAGGTGGGCCTGGCCCTGGTCGGCGTTCACGGTGACTTCAAGATAACACGCTTAACGAGATCTTGGTATTTGATCTGAGTCTGGCTACTGGCCTATACGCACTAACCAACTACGCGGGAACAGTTATGGGCACTCGACATCGTGGTATCAGCCGAAGCCTTCGTGACGTCAGCGACTGAGCGGCGCGCGCTGGGTTGGACCGCGTAACACAACTTCCTTTGTAATGGAGGTTGCTAGGTCTGCTCTCCGGCCGCCCACGCAACGTGCAGGTGTGCAATGGGCGATGGGCCCAGACCCCTGCGCGCATAGGATTTAGACCGTCGTGCTGACCTCTCTGTTGTGCCTAGGTGGGGCTGCGATGTGTTGATCTTCCGAGGCCGGGCATGACCCAGGAAAGTGTGTCCGGACAAAGGGGATCGAGTGTGTTGGGAAATGTGGTGCACCCCTGCAGGGAAGTTAATCTATTCGAATAGCCGTGATCTTCGGTAACAGGACGACTTGGAGTTGTACCTTGACCTTATGACAACTAGAACCAGTTACTTAATAAAACACACCCTTCCAAGTGCCAGATACAACCGGTGATCGCTCCCTCACAGGGCGATGAGGGGAGGATCATCGGTTAGGATTATGCTATGCGATGCTACTTGGTGAACTTACCATCTACTCTCTTCTACATTCTGCAAGATGGAGGTGGCCAGAAGCGTAGTCTTCGATAGGACCAGCTATCCCCCTCTTATTCCGGCATTCTGCAGTTCAGTCCACATATGATACCCTTATTCCATTTGATACCAATGCATACATATGTAGTGTAGCTCCGTGCTTGCAAGTACTTTGGATGAGTACTCATGGTTGGTTTGCTCCCTCTTTTCCCCCTTTCTATACCCGATTGCTGTGACCAGACGTTGGAGCCCAGGAGCCAGACACCACCGTCGACGACGACTACTACTACTCGGGAGGTGCCTACTACTACGTGCAGCCCGCTGACGACGACCATGAGTAGTTAGGAGGATCCCAGGCAGGAGGCCTGCGCCTCTTTCGATCTGTATCCCAGTTTGTGCTAGCCTTCTTAAGGCAAACTTGTTTAAACTTATGTCTGTACTCAGATATTGTTGCTTCCGCTGACTCATCTATGATCGAGTTCTTGTATTCGAGCCTTCCAGGCCCCTGGCTTGTAATATGATGCTTGTATAACTTATTTTATTTATAGAGTTGTGTTGTGATATCTTCCCGTGAGTCCCTGTTCTTGATCGTACACGTTTGCGTGTATGATTAGTGTACGATTGAATCGGGGGCATCACACCCATATAAGGACCGGGAGAGCAAGCACACATGATTCGGAGAGGACTCATCAACGAATCCCGTGGGCTGCTGACAGAACACCTGTTCCTCAAGATGACCATGAAGAAAGGCGTTAGAGACGTCCATCTGATGCACAGGCCAAGAGCGGGACACCGCAAGCTGAAGAACAATCTGAATCGTCCCGGGTTTGACCACTGGGGCAAAAGTATCGGTGAAGTCGACACCGGCGCGCTGACGAAAGCCATGAACATCCCAACGCGCTTTGTGGCGGTCGAGGGTGCCATCAGGGTGAAACTTGTGCTTGAAGACCCACTTCCCGGTAATGATGTTGGCGTGAGGGGGACGTGGGACAAGCTGCCAAGTGTGATTGCGCTACAAGGCGTCGAATTCCTCCTTCATCGTAGCAAACCACAGGGGGTCGTGAAGCGCGGCATGGGCGGAGGTCGGCAGAGGCGACGGTGACGGTGCGGACGTCGAAGCCACACAGGTGTACTCCTTCGGGGAGTACCGGGTACTCGACCGGTAGACGCCCATGCGGGACCAAGTGACGGGGCCGACGGGTTGTGGAGCCATGGCAGCCCCAGTGCACCCATCTCTAGTAGGGTCCGCGGTCGACGAAGATGCAGCCACTGGCGAAGGAGCCGACGAAGAGGCCGGAGTCGGGCCGGGTGAAGATGCCACGGCAGAGGCCGGCGCGGCCGACTGGATGGCCGCAGAGGCCGGTGAGGCCAACCGGGGGCGCAGACGCCGGCGAGGCTGATGGGGCCGTCGCATAGGCCGGCGAGGCCGGCGTAGACACCAGCGAGCCAGGCGAAGGAGGCGCGGCGGGGGAGGCAGCGGGTGGCAGCCGTAACGTCGTACGGCCGAGGGGCGCACCACGCCGCGACAGAGAGCCGGGGCGGACCGTGTCGGCCAAGTAGGGGCCGGGCGCCGAGGGAGAATCCACATGTTGTTCCTGTTTAAACGGGAAACAAAACTCGTCGAAATAAACATGCCGAGATGTGATGACGCGGTGAGAAGCCGGATCATAGCACCTATAGCCCTTAGTGTTAGCCGGGTAACCGAGGGAGACACACGGGAGGGAATGAGGAGCAAGTTTATGAGGAGAAGTGGCGACAGTACTCAGATAACAAAGACAACCGAAAATACGAAGACTGTCATATGAGGGTGGAGACCCGAAGATAAGGTGGTGTGGTGTAAAGTTCCAGCGTGTGCGACACGGACGAAGGTTAACGAGGAGGGTGGCAGTAGCGAGAGCGTCGGGCCAGAAGTGGGGAGGCATGTAGGCATGGAATAAGAGGGTACGGACGCAAACGTTAAGAGTGTGGAGAACGCGTTCAGCTGGACCATTTTGCTGTGAAGTGTAAGGACATGTGAGCCGAAAAATTGTGCCATGGGTGGAGAGAAGGTTGCGGATGGTGGTGTTGTCAAACTCTTTCCCGTTATCAGTTTGCAAGGCGAGGATGGGGCGACCAAATTGCGTAGACACGTAAGAGTAGAAGGCGGTAAGGATGGCAGCAACTTCAGACTTCTTACACAATGGAAAAGTCCACACAAAGTGAGAGTGGTCATCTAAGATAACAAGATAATATGAAAAACTAGTATTACTAGCAACGGGAGAGGTCCAGACATCACTATGGATTAACTCAAAAGGTAGCAACGCAACTGTGGATGAAGAACTAAAGGGAAGGTGAACATGTTTGCCTAGACGACATACGTGACAAGAGTGCGCATACGTTTTATTACATGTAAAAGAAAATCTCTAATTATTTGACTAAGTGTGTTGGAGCTAGGATGACCAAGACGGGCGTGCCAAGACGGGTTGTGGACGCCCACCCAAGGTGGCGGCGGTTGCTCCTGAGTGGGCCCGGTGCGCGACTGCTGCTACTGCTGGCCTTTGTCGCGGCCGTGGCGCCACTGGCGCGGCTGCTGCTGCAGCGGTGGTGGGTGTTGATGAAGAGCCGTGGGAGCCGGAGGCCGTGGTTGGTACGGGATGCCGTAGGTGCCATGCGGCGCAGGAGGAGCCGCGGACCGAGGCGCTTGGAACGACGCCGGAAAACCGAGGGACGCGCCCGCGGGTGCAGGACCGCCGCGCGAATAGCTGGCGGCGAAGGCGGTATGAACAACACGGGAGTGAAGATGCTTCAACCGGCGTTCCTCGAGATGGAGATACGTCACCGCCCGCTCGTAGGTAGGATTCGCCATGAGGGTGAGGTTGGAAGCGGCATTGCCAAGATCCTTGTTGAGGCCGGCGGTGAGGGTGGAGAGGAGCAGCTCGTCGCCCACCTTGAAGCCGATGTCGTTGAGCTCGTCGGAGAGGGTCTTGAGGCGCATGCAGTAGTCGTCGACGAAGGAGTCGTTTTGGTGACACCCCAAGAACTCCTACTGCAGAAAAACGATCTGTTGGAGCTTGATGTCGGTGAAGAGGCCAACGATCTTGTTCCACACTGTGCATGCATCATCCTTATTGCGAACGACGGTGTGGAAGATGTCCTTGGACACGGCGAGGAAGATCCACCTGATGATGGCGGCATCGATCACTAGCCAGTTGGTGTCGCTGTTGGGGAACACAGTATTTCAAAAAAAAATAATCTACGATCACGCAAGATCTATCTAGGATATGCATAGCAACGATAGGTGAGAGTGTGTCTACGTACCCCCGTAGACCAAAAGTGGAAGCGTTAAGTAACGCGGTTGATGTAGTCGAATGTCTTCGCGATCTAACCGATCAAGTACCGAACGCACGGCACCTCCGCGATCTGCACACGTTCAGCTCGGTGACGTCCCTCGAACTCTAGATCCAGCTGAGGCCGAGGGAGAGTTTCGTCAGCACGACGGCGTGTTTGAAAGAACATGCGGTGCCCCCATGTTTGGTTTTGGTAATTGATGACAATCTCTATGGACTAATGGTTGCCTTGGGTTATATTTGAAGGTTTTGTTCATAGGCTTTTCTTGGAGTACATGTGTTGGTTTCAAGGAGAGTTTGTGTCGACCAAGGTGCTATTCAAGGAATTACCTAAAGATTGGTCATGTGAGAGTTGAGCTTATTGCAAGCATGTCTTGAAGAAGAAGATTGTGTGATCATTCATGCTTACCTTCAAGGCATCATCCAAATGAAGAGAGTTGGAAAGGTTCAAGGTTGATCAAGACTAAGTCAAGAGTGAATCAAGTTGATCAAATCACAAAGCATAGAAGATGTACCGAGAGGGATCAAGTGATCCCATGGTATGGTAAGCATTGACCATTACGCTTTGTGTACTAACCCATAGTCTTCGTGAGAGTTCTTTGTGGGGTTAGGTTGCGGTGTGCTCGTTCAAGTGATGCATCACGAAGAGATCAAGTGCTTGAATATTTCCGTCCATTGTGGTGACAATGGACTTGTGAAGATGTGCCGAAAAGTGGCTCACCCATAATGGAGTATGGGGGAGCAATCTACTAGTCTTCACCGAGCCAACGCAATCAAGAAAGGTGGTCCTACTTGAGGAATTCAAGATCATCTACATCTAGCTTAAGTGGACTTTGTGCAAGGCAAAGGTTTGGCCTTGATAGGTTCTCTATTCTACCGGTCTCATGGTGGTAGTTTGGAGACCGGGTTATAGGACCGTTTGCCATACTATCAAGGGGGGCTCTCAAGTGAGTAGCTTGATCGTATCGTTCGTAGAGAGCTCAAACCATTGCATGCTTGCATCATCTTTCTTGGTTCTTCTTTGGTTCTATTTGTGAGTCTTAGAGCTTATGGTCATCTTGATGACAAGCTTGAGTTCATCGAAAACGGAGTTCGCATGCATCTTCTATGATGTTTTCGGTGTTGGAGGTTTTACCGGTCTTATCCGAGGAAGGGTTCTCACCATTTTATTATGGTCCTTTTCTCATTTTCTTCTTATTGATATTTCTATCAAGATTGTGTTAGCCCATGTCGTTACCTTTCCAACAAACTTGGTTTCATTGAATTTGGAGTCCGTTTGCAGAAGTTGTGGCTGTTTTGGTAAAGGCTGCAGCGGTACTACCACGGCTAGAGCGGATGTAATTTTTTACTACCGCTCCAGAGCGGTACTACTGCGGCTCCTGAGCGGTAGTACTGCTCCCGAGCTGTACTACCGCGGCTCCTGAGCGGTAGTACCGCTTCGGACCAAAATCTCATGTTTTGCTCAGCGGAAGTAGGCATAGAAGTATTTTTTTTGTACCGCTCGCAAGCAGTAGTACCGCTACCATTTGCGGTAGTACCGCTATCCCTAGCGGTAGTACCGTGAGGTCGAGCGGTAGTACCACTCCGGCGGTTCTACTGGCCTTTTTCCTCCTCGCTGTTGTTTTTCAAAGGGGTACTACTGCCCTAGCGGTAGTACCGCTCCTTGGAGCGGTAGTACCGCTCTGTGCGGGCTGTGAGCATAACGGTTGGATTCTTCCCCACCTATAAAAGGGGGTCTTCTTCCCCAATGAACCTTATCTCTTTAGCTCATGTTCTTCCCCCATTGTTGACCTTCTTCGATCTTGCTAACTCTCAATCCCTCCGATGATTCTTGCTAGTTCTTGAGGGAAAAGAGAGAGGAGATCTAGATCAATGTTTCCACCAATCACTTTCTCCTCTATGTGAGGGGAACCACTTGGATCTAGACTTGGAGTTCTTTGTTTTCTCTTCTTCGTGCTTCCTCTCATTTTCCTCCCTAGCATTTGTTGCTTTGGTGGGATTTGGGAGAGAAGGACTTGGGCACTCCGTGTGCCCTTGCCATTACATTTGGTGCATCGGTTTGAGTTCTCCACGGTGATACGTGGAAGTTACAAGTTGAGAAGCTTATTACTCTTGGGTGCTTGGTACCCTTGAGCTTGTTCCTCTTGGGTGCTTGGGCGCCCTAGACGGTTGAGGTCACCTCGGAGCCATATTCCATTGTGGTGAAGTTTCATGGTGTCGTTGGGGAGTTAACCCCAACCTTTGTGGTGTTCGAAGCTCAATCATTGTGGTGTAAAGCTCCGGGCAAGCGTTGGGGGTCTCCAATTAGGTTGTGGAGATCGCCCTGAGCAATTTGACAGGTTCCGGTGACCGCCCCCAAGGGTTGCCAAAGTGTACGGGTTCGGTAACCGCCCCCAAGGGTTGCCATTTGTACGGGTTCGGTGACCGTCCTCAAGGGTCCCTTAGTGGAATCACGACATCTTGCATTGTGCGAGGGCGTGAGGAGATTACGGTGGCCCTAGTGGCTTCTTGGGGAGCATTGTGCCTCCACACTGCTCCAAACGGAGATTAGCATCCGCAAGGGTGTGAACTTCGGGATACATTGTCGTCTCCGCGTGCCTTAGTTATCTCTTACCCGCGCCCCTTTACTTATGCACTTTACTTTGTGATAGCCATATTGTTTCTTGTCATATATCTTGCTATCACATAGTTGCTTATCTTTCTTAGCATAAGTTGTTGGTGCACATAGGTGAGCCTAGTTGTTTTAGGTTTTGTGCTTGACAAATTAACCGCTAGGTTTATTCCGCATTTGTTCAAGCCTAAACCATAATTATTTTAAAACGCCTATTCACCCCCCTCTAGGCGACATCCACGATCTTTCAGTGTTGACGGTGATGATGAATTTACCGACGCAGGGCTTTGCCTAAGCACTACGACAATATGACCGAGGTGGAAATCTGTGGAGGGGGGCACCGTACACGGCTAAGAAATCAACTTGTGTGTCTATGGGAAGCCCCCCTCCCCCGTATATAAAGGAGGGAGAAGGAGGAGGCCGGCCTAGGAGGGGTGCGCCTATAGGGGGAGTCCAATTAGGATTCCCAATCCTAGTTGGAGTCCCCTTCCTTTTCTAAAAGGGGAGAGAGGGAAGGAGTAGAAGAGGGAGAAGGAAAGAGAAGGGGGCGCTGCCCCCTCCTTAGTCCAACTCAGACTTGCGATGGGGGGGGGAACGCGTGAAGGAAATATTCCCTAGAGGCAATAATAAAGTTGTTATTTATATTTCCTGATATCATGATAAATGTTTATTATTCATGCTAGAATTGTATTAACCGGAAACTTAGTACATGTGTGAATACAGAGACAAACAGAGTGTCACTAGTTTGCCTCTACTTGACTATCTCATTGAATCAAAGATGGTTAAGTTTCCTAGCCATAGACATGACTTGTCATTTGATTAACGGGGTCACATCATTAGAGAATGATGTGATTGACTTGACCCATTCCGTTAGCTTAGCACGATGATTGTTTAGTTTGTTGCTATTGCTTTCTTCATGACTTATAATGTTCCTCTGACTATGAGATTATGCAACTCCCGAATACCGGAGGAACACTTTGTGTGCTACCAAACGTCACACCGTAACTGGGTGATTGTAAAGGTGCTCTATAGGTGTCTTTGATGGTACTTGTTGAGTTGGCATAGATCAAGATTAGGATTTGTCACTCCGATTGTTGGAGAGGTATCTCTGGGCCCTCTCGGTAATGCACATCACTATAAGCCTTGCAAGCAATGTGACTAATGAGTTAGTTACAGGATGATGCATTATGGAACGAGTAAAGAGACTTGCCGGTAACGAAATTGAACTAGGTATTGAGATACCGACGATCGAATCTCGGGCAAGTAACATACCGATGACAAAGGGAACAACGTATGTTGTTATGCGGTTTGACCGATAAAGATCTTCGTAGAATATGTAGGAGCCAATATGAGCATCCAGGTTCTGCTATTGGTTGTTGACCGGAAATGAGTCTCGGTCATGTCTACATAGTTCTCGAACCCGTAGGGTCCGCACGCTTAACGTTCGGTGACAATCGGTATTATGAGTTTATGTGTTTTGATGTACCGAAGGTTGTTAGGAGTCCCGTATGAGACCAGGGACATGACGAGGAGTCTCGAAATGATCGATCCATAAAGATCGATATATTGGAAGGCTATATTCGGACATCGGAAAGGTTCCGAGTGATCCAGGTATTTTTCGGAGTACTGGGGAGTTACGGGAATACGGGAGTACATATGGGCCTTAGTGGGCTTCAAGGGAAAAGGAGGAGAATCCACGGGGGCTGGCCGCGCGCCTCCCATGGGCCTAGTCCGAATTGGACCAGGGGAGGGGCTGCGCCCCCTCTTTCCTTCTCCTCCCCCTCTCCTTCCTTACCCCTCCTAGTAGGACTAGGAAAGGAGGAATCCTACTCCTACTAGGAGGAGGATTCCTCCCCCCTTTGGCGCGCCTAGAGAGGCCGGCCGGCCTCCCATCTCTCCTTTATATACGTGGGGAGGGGGCATCCTAGAGGACACACAAGTTGACCATTGATCCCTTAGCCGTGTGCGGTGCTCCCCTCCACCATAATCCATCTCGGTCATACCATTGTAGTGCTTAGGCGAAGCCCTGCGACGGTAGTATCATCATCACCGTCATCCCGCCGTCGTGCTGACGAAGCTCTCCCTCGGCACTCAGCTGGATCGTGAGTTCGTGGGACGTCACCGAGCTGAACGTGTGCTGAACTCGGGGGTGTCGTGCGTTCGGTACTTGGATCGGTCGGATCGTGAAGACGTACGACTACATCAACCGCGTTCTCATAATGCTTCCGCTTACGGTCTACGAGGGTACGTGGACGACACTCTCCCCTCTCGTTGCTATGCATCACCATGATCTTGCGTGTGCATAGATTTTTTTTGAAATTACTGCGTTCCCCAACAGCGCGCAGCCACCCCTTGAGGCCCTCCCCTCCTTTCTTGTATGGCCCATTAAGGCCCACTATTTCCTCCGACGAATTCCCGTAACTCTCCGGTACTCCGAAAAATACCCAAATCACTCACAACCTTTTCGATGTCTGAATATAGCCTTCCAATATATCTATCTTTACGTTCGACCATTTCGAGACTCCTCATCATGTTCGTGATCTCATCCGGAACTCCAAACAACATTCGGTACATCAAATCACATAACTCATAATACAAATCATCATCGGACGTTAAGCGTGCGGACCCTACGATTTCGAGAACTATGTAGACATGACTGAGACACATCTCCGGTCAATAACCGCTGGCGGAACCTGGATGCTCATATTGGCTCCTACATATTCTACGAAGATCTTTATCGGTCAAACCGCATAACAACATACGTTGTTCCCTTTGTCATCAGTATGTTACTTGCCCGAGATTTGATCGTCGGTATCACCATACCTAGTTCAATCTCGTTACCGACAAGTCTCTTTACTCATTCTGTAATGCATCATCCCACAACTAACTCATTAGTCACATTGCTTGCAAGGCTTATAGTGACGTGCATTACCGAGAGAGCCCAGAGATACATCTCCGACAATCGGAGTGACAAATCCTAATCTCGATCTATGCCAACTCAACAAACACCATTGGAGACACCTGTAGAGCATCTTTATATCACCCAGTTATGTTGTGACGTTTGATAGCACACTAAGTGTTCCTCTGGTATTCGGGAGTTGCATAATCTCATAGTCATAGGAACATGTATAAGTCATGAAGAAAGCAATAGCAATAAACTAAATGATCATAGTGCTAAGCTAACGGATGGGTCTAGTCCATCACATCATTCTCTAATGATGTGATCCCGTTCATCAAATGACAACACATGTCCATGGCTAGGAAACATAACCATCTTTGATTAACGAGCTAGTCAAGTAGAGGCATACTAGGGACACTCTGTTTGTCTATGTATTCACACATGTACTATGTTTCCGGTTAATACAATTCTAGCATGAATAATAAACATTTATCATGATATAAGGAAATATAAATAACAACTTTATTATTGCCTCTAGGGCATATTTCCTTCAGTCTCGCACTTGCATTAGAGTCAATAATCTAGTTCACATCGTCATGTGATTTAACACCAATAGTTCACATCTTTATGTGATTAGTTCACATCTCCATGTGACTAATACCCGAAGGGTTTAATAGAGTCAATAATCTAGTTCACATTGCTATGTGATTAACACCCAAAGAGTGATCATGTTTTGCTTGTGAGAGAAGTTTAGTCTACGGGTCTGCAATATTCAGATCCGTATGTATTTTGCAAATTTCTATGTCTACAATACTCTGCAAGGAGCTACACTAGCTAATTGCTCCCACTTTTAATATGTATCTAGATCAAGACTTAGAGTCATCTAGATCAGTGTAAAAAGTTTGCATCGACGTAACTCTTTACGATGAACTCTTTTATCACCTCCATAACTGAGAAATATTTACTGTTGTCCAGTGATCTACTCCTAGATCACTATTTTACTCCCTTGCCAAAATCATGCTATGCTATACAATAGGTCTGGTACACAGCATAGCATACTTTATAGAACCTATGGCTGAGGCATAGGGAATGACTTTTCATTCTCTTTCTATTTTCTGCCGTGGCCGGGTTTTGAGTCTTTACTCAACTTCACACCTTGCAACACAGGCAAGAACTCCTTTTTTGATTGTTCCATTTTGATATACTTCAAAAACTTATCAAGGTATGTACTTATTGAAAAATTTATCAAGCGTCTTGATCTATATCTATAGATCTTGATGCCCAATATGTAAGCAGCTTCACCGAGGTCTTTCATTGAAAAATTCTTATTCAAGTATCCTTTTATGCTATCCAGAAATTCAGTATCATTTCCGATCAACAATATGTCATCCACATATAATATCATAAATGCTACAGAGCTCCCACTCACTTTCTTATAAATACAGGCTTTCCCAAAAGTCTGTATAAAACTATATGCTTTGATCAACTCATCAAAGCGTATATTCCAACTCCGAGATGCTTGTTGTCGGTGTCAAAACCGGCGGATCTCGGGTAGGGGGTCCCGAACTGTGCGTCTAAGGCGGATGGTAACAGGAGGCGGGGGACACAATGTTTACCCAGGTTTGGGCCCTCTCGATGGAGATAATACCCTACTTCCTGCTTGATTGATCTTGATGATATGAGTATTACAAGAGTTGATCTACCATGAGATCGTAGAGGCTAAACCCTAGAGCTAGCCTATGATTATGATTGTTCTTGTCCTACGGACTAAACCCTCCGGTTTATATAGACACCGGAGGGGCTAGGGTTACACATAGTCGGTTACAAGGGAGGAGATCTATATATCCGAATTGCCAAGTTTGCCTTCCACGCAAAGGAGAGTCCCACCCGGACATGGGACGAAGTCTTCAATCTTGTATCTTCATAGTCCAACAGTCCGGCCAAAGGATATAGTCCGGTTGTCCGGGGACCCCCTAATCCAGGACTCCCTCAGTAGCCCCTGAACCAGGCTTCAATGACGATGAGTCCAGCGCGCACATTGTCTTCGGCATTGCAAGGCGGGTTCTTCTCCAAATTCTGAATACCTGTCGAGTAGTGTTCGGCTTCCCATGAACGTTGCACTCCTTGGCTTCTATGCCTAATAATGGCTATCCTCCGCTTGTTGAGCGAATGCGAGAAGTTGGGGCATTTTTACACTTGCCACCCTAACCATGTGAGTAAATCGTCTATTTAAAGAGATGGGGATCCTCAGATCCAGATCACACCATCCTCCCACAGCGAGTATCCATCGGAGCGCGCCCGGAAAAGTCCATCCCATCATGGCCGGCCATCGCAGCTCCTCCTCTCGCCCCCGCAGCCCTAAGCCAAGCAATTGGAAGAAGTGTTACGCCCCCACAACCAATTAGTAGAGTTACAGACCCAGGGGTTTCTCCCTCCAGCGTATATGGTCCCCGTTCGAGCCGGACCTGCCACTTACAACGACGGGGAGCAAGCGGAGAGCTTTCCCAACCCATCCATGGGGGAGCGGGTATGCCTTGTCCCTTACTTATTAAGGGGGCTTGGATTTCCAATCCATTCGTTCCTCCGCGGGCTCCTGGAGTTCTATGACCTCCAGCTGCATAACTTTACTCCCGCCTCCATATTACACATCGCTGGCTACGTCGCCCTTTGTGAGCTGTTTTTGGGCTGTGAAGCTCATTTCGAGCTATGGAAGAGGCTATTCTGCCTCGTACCCCATACACAGGAGGGGTCAATATATCAATTGGGCGGAGCCGAGATATGGCGCATCGCCGGGACCGGGTACCTGCCCGGTACTCCGAAGAAGACATTTGAAGACTGGCCTTCGGAGTAGTTTTATATGGAGGACGTGCCCCTTCTGGACCCTATTCGGATGGGCCTTCCTGAGTTCAATAACGCCCCTTTGAAGAAATGCCGCAGCCGGCGCCCTCGGAGCCTCCAGGAGGAAGATAACAGAGAGGTCCTTTACCTGATGGGCCGGATAAAAATGCTGGCCAAATCAGGATTGACAATAATCGAGGTTATGTCAACATGTATAATGCGGGGGGTGCAACCACTTCAATATCGGGGACAACCCATGTGGCACTTTAATGGAGAAGACGATGCCACCTGCTGCGGTCGTAAGGGACCGGACTCCGTCGCTGCTCTAGCGAAAATACTGTCCGATTTATATAAAAGAGAGGAAGAGGAGTTCATCCGCATTAAGCCACGGGATGGATTCTCCATGTACAACCCCCCAAACTGGGTGAGCTGCTACTTTCTACTCCAGACCTTCCCGCATTTTTCGTCATAAGTATTTACCTTGCTATTTCATAGCAGGAACTGCGAAAAGCTGTGAGGGAGGTCCACAACCCGTCTCCACAACCAGAGGACCCTGACCGGGCCCTCGACCCCGAACTCGAAGAAGATCTGGACACATTTGTGGAGCTCATTGACAGGACGTTCTATCAGTTAAGCTGCAACGGTGCCTTGGTGGCCATCATAGCCGATTATCCTGGACTGCTCCCTGCATCGCGTGTAAGTAAAACCGGAGTCCCAACTTCCGAGAAGGATCCCTTTTTTTCGCACTTCACCTACCGCACACATATGGTGTCTTACAGGGAAGGCCCTCGGGATGCCATGCCGAACCCGCAGTGACTCACCAACAAGGGGCACCGAAGCTGGGTAGGCTTAAAAGGAAGGCGGTTAGGACTAAGACGCCGTCGCAGAGGTATGAAAAAGAACCCCGCTCCGGGGTTGTCGTCTTTTAAAATATAATAACGTTCATGGTTCCTGGCAGGAAAAACGCTCGCCGGACCATATCTAGAGAGTCTGCTGGCCAAGCCTCCACCAGCCGGGCTCCAGAGCCGGACTTAGAGGTAGACGCTAACACTACAAAAAAAGGCACATCCGTGACATTTTGGGCCGAATGAAAAAAAATCTGTCATACATATGACACTTCTATGACGATAATTGTGACAAAACCCGGTATCATCATAGATGTGGTGGGCTCCTACTTCTATGACAAAAAATCATGACAGAAAATGGGCTTTTCGTCCTGGGCGGGCTGGAGACGCAGCCGCATGACATTCTTTGGGCCATCCATGACGGAAAAAACCATGGTAGAAGCGAGGGCGAGGAAAATTTCGGGAAGTTCCCGGTTATGGTGGGAGGTCGAGGGCCGAGCGATGCGCGCTTCTCTCGTACACGTACGCGCGTGTGTGCGAGGCGTTGGCTCTAACTGAACCCGAGCGATTGCACTGTAGGCTACGCGTTACTGAACCCGAGCGATCGATCGATGGCTGTTAACTGAACCCGATCGAGCGATTCCTTCGCTACTGCTGCTAACTGAAGCCAATCGATGCTGCCTCTGGATGAGCAGTGAGTGTTGCGGGGGGGGGGGGGTGGATGAACAGTTCCCGGTGGGGGTGGATGAACAGGACCCCGTGGTGTTGCCTCTGGATGAATAGGACCCCGATCGATCGAGCCGGTTGGGGCTGGATGAACAGGACCCCTTGGAGGGCTGGATGAATAGGACCACCCCGTGGAGGGCTGGATGAACAGTAGACGGTGGAGGATAGGATGAACAGTAGCCCGTGGAGGGGTGGTTGAACAGGAGCCCATGGAGAGGGCTAGTTGAACAGTAGCCGGTGGAGTAGCGTGCGGTGGAGGCTGGATTAACAGGAGCCCGTGGATGAACAGTCGCAGGTGGAGGTTGGAGGCGGTCGACGGTGGATGAACAGTAGCTCGTGGAGGCTGGAGGGGGTCGACGGTGGAGATGAACTGTATCACGTGGAGTCCCGTTTTGTGGTATGCCACACCCCCCGATGAACAGGACCCCCGTTTCGACCGTAGCGCTCCAACACAAGTCCGTTTCCTCTGTTTTGCGGTACGCCACACCCCTCCTAATGAACAAGACCCCCGTTTCGACCGTAGGAGGTCCATTTCCTCCGTTTTGTGGTACGCCAGACCCCTCTCGATCAACAGGACCCCGTTCCGAACGTAGGAGGTCTGTTTCCTCCGTTGTGCGGTACGCCAGGCCTCGTTTCCATCGCCTGTTCCTTCCAAGCCCTCCCAATGAACACGACCACGCATTCCGTTTCGACCCAGCCGATTGGCTCCCACGCGTTCCATTGCCTCCTGATGAACACGACGCATTCCGTTGCCTCCCCATGAACACGATGCATTCCATTGCCTCCCCATGAACACGACGCATTCCGTTGCCTCCCCATGAACACGACGAGGACGCTATTTCTCCGTTCTGACCCAGCCATGTACACGAGCCCTGGCCGTACGTATGCGCGAGTAGGCGTTCGAGACCCCGCCCGTATGTACACATACGTGGCCGTATTTTCTTTCTTGCACCCTGGCCGCTGTACGTACGTGTACATGCTACGTGCGCGCCTCTACTACGACACATGCGCGCCTCTACTACGACACGCGCATGCCTCTACTACAACACGTGCACGCCTCTACATCAACCAGTATGTACGTACACGTTCGCGACCAGAATGACAACGCTACGTACGCTTCGACCAGGTGGGTCCCGATTGTCAGGCACTTCCTTGCCTGCGAAGATGTAGCTGATGGGTCCCAGCAGTCAGGGGGCGAATCGTTTTTTTGCCCGGACGCACTTCTTTGCGTGCGAAGATGTAGTTGATGGGTCCCAGCAGTCAGGGGGAAACATTTTTTTCGTGAAATACAGTGGCCCGTCCGGTGGGTCCCAGCTGTCAGGTGGAGGAATCATTATTTTCCGCGTAATAAGGAGGCACTTTCTTGCTGCGGCCGTGGACCCAGCTGTCAGCCTCTCCACGTACAGTCCATGTCTGATGAAAGTCATTCCTTGACCATGTTGACCACGCCGCGCCGAGAGCACCAGGGCGGTGGACAACGATGAGGCCTAGAAAGGGGACGACACGGAGGCAGGGAAGACTCGACAGTTGTTTCCCACACGGAGGGGGGTACGACTGTACGAGGGTTTACTGGTTCGTCTGCCGTCGCCGGAGAATAACAGCAGGTGTGGGTGAGTAGAGGGATGGCTAGGCCATCGATGGGGGTACGGACGGGCGGTGAGGCCTGCGCGGCAGCACAGCCGGCCGCGAGGAGGAGGGAGCAGGCAGTCCCGCCAGCGCTTGTTTGAGCAGCTGGAGTAGGAAGAGCAGAGATTGAAGAAGCACGACGGCTGTTGGATGGACATCCAACAGTCAGTGCTTGTGCGTCAACTTTTTTTAGGAAAGCCTCAAATCTGTGGAAAACAGCATACATCCCATTTGCCATTATTTCTAATAATTTACAGCCCATTTGCTAATTCTTAAGGTTTTTTTGGATCCCATATTCTTTTTGTTAGCATTACAACCCATATTGTGGCAATGGTTAAAAAATTATACGAAATTTTGCATATTTCGGTGCGGTCCGAACTGTTTTTAATCCCGAAATTTTGACTCACATTCAAACTGATTTTAAAAATAAATGTATATCAATATAAAATCCAACAAATTCTCCACGCATAAAAATTAATGTAATTTAAAATCTTGAAATGAAAAAAAAGATATTTGAAACTAATTGTCGGTTTGATGTGTTTTAAAAATGTACAACCCATTTCTCATTATTGATGGGCCATTTTCTCGGCCAGCCGAATGAAAGCTCTCCTCGTCTTGAAAGATTTGTAGCCCAACAGGCCTGACAAAGCGACTTACTTGGCAAATCACAAAAAACTGGGCTGTGGCCGTGGACCCAGCTGTCAGCCTCTCCACGTACAGTACTCTTCCGATGGAAGTCATTCCTTGACCACGTTGACCACGCCGCGCAGAGAGCACCACGGCGGTGGACGACGGCGAGGCCTAGGAAGGGGACGGCACGACAGTGGAAGCCCGCGCGGAGAGGACTACGAGGGTTCACTGGTTCGGCTGCGGTGTGAGGCTGTCGTCGCCGCAGGGCCTGGCCAGCGGTGGGAATAGTAGGGGGCGGTCAGGCCTCTGCGGCAACACAGCCGGCCACGGGAGGCAGGAGCATGCGGCACGACCGACGCTGCTTTGGGCGGCTGGAGCAAGAAGACCAGAGGTTGAAGAAGCACTACGGCCGTTGGATGGACATCGTACGGTCACTGGAGCTAGAATCCTTCATATTGACTAAGTTGACAAAGCCCTTCGTCCCCGTCAACTTAGTAGGCCCACAAGTCAGCCTCCCAGCAAGGTGGGTCCGAGCTAGCCCGGGGAGTATTCATTTTTTTATGCGTAATAAGGAGGCACTTCCGGTGGGTCCGAGCTGATAGCGGGGGGGGGGACGTTTTTTCGTTAAATACGGTGGCCCGTCCGGTGGGTCCCAGCAGTCAGGGGCAAACAATTTTTTTCGCAAAATACTGGTGGACCGTTCGGTGGGTCCCCGCTGTTAGGTGGAGGAATAATTATTTTGCACGTAATAAGGAGGCACTTCCTTGCTGCGGCCGTGGACCCAGCTGTCAGCCTCTCCACGTACAGTCCACATCCGATGGAAGCCGTTCCTTGACCACGTTGACCACGCCGCACCAAGAGCACCAGGGCGGTGGACGAAGGCGAGGCCTAGGAAGGGGATGACGCGGAGCCGGGGAAGACGCGACAGTGGATGCCCAGGCGTAGAGTAGTATGAGGGTTCACTGGTTCGCTGCGGTGTGAGGCTACCGTCGCCGCAGAATAATAGGGGGTGTGGGTGAGTAGAGGGATGGCCTGGCCAGCGGTGGGAGTAGTAGGGGGCGGTGAGGCCTCCGCCGCATCGCAGCCGGCCGCGGGAGGTAGGAGCACGAGGCACGACCGGCGCTGGTTTGGGCGGCTGGAGCAAGAAGGCCAGAGGTTGAAGAAGCACTACAGCTGTTGGATGGACATCGTACGGTCACTGGAGCTAGAATCGTGCATATTGACTATTTGACAAAGCCCTCCGTCCCCGTCAACTTAGTAGGCCCACAAGTCAGCCTGCCACTAAGGTGGGTCCCAGCTAGCAGGGGGTATTCATTTTTTTGTGCGTAATAAGGAGGCACTTCTGGTGGGTCCAAGCTGACAACAGGGGGAACGTTTTTTTCGCGAAATACGGTGTCCCGTCGGGTGGGTCCCAGCAGTCAGGGGCAAACGTTTTTTTTTGCGATATACTGGTGGGCGTCCGGTGGGTCCCTGCTGTGAGGTGGAGGAATAATTATTTTCCGCGTAATAGGGAAGCACTTCCTTGCAGCTACCGTGGACCCAGCTGTTAGCCTCTCCATGTACAGTATTCTTCCGATGGAATTCGGTTGTTGACCACATTAACCACGCCGTGCCGACAGCACCACGGAGATGGACGACGGCGAGGCCTAGGAAGGGGACGACGCGGAGCCGGGGAAGACGCGGCAGTGGATGCCCACGCGGAGAGGAGTACGAGGGTTCACTGGTTCGGCTGCGCTGCCGTCGCCGCAGAATAACAGGGGGTGTGGGTGAGTGGAGTGGAGGGATGGCCTGGCCAATGGTGGGAGTAGTATGGGGGCGGTGAGGCCTCCGCGGCAGCACAGCCGGCCACGGAAGGCAGGAGCAGGCGGCACGACCGGCGCTGCTTTGGGCGGCTGGAGCAAGAAGACCAGAGGTTGAAGAAGCACTACGGCCGTTGGATGGACATCGTACGGTCAGTCGAGCTAGAATCGTGCATATTGACTAAGTTGACAAAGCCCTTCGTCCCCGTCAACTTAGTAGGCCCACTATACTGGGTCCCAGCTAGCAGGGGGGTATTCATTTTTTGTGCGTAATAAGGAGGCACTTCCTTACGTGCGAAGATATAGCTGGTGGGTCCGAGCTGTCAGCGGCGGTAACGTTTTTTCGTGAAATACAGAGGCCGTTTCGGTGGGTCCCAGATGTCAGGTGGAGGAAATCATTATTTTGCGCGTAATAAGGAGGCATTTCCTTGCGTGCAGCCGTGGACCCAGCTGTCACCCTCTCCACGTAGAGTCCACTTCAGATGCATGTCGGTCGTTGATCACGCTGACCATGCCACGCCGAGAGCACCAGGGCGGTGGACGACGGCGAGGCCTAGGAAGGGAACGACACGGAGGCAGGGAAGACTCGACCGTTGTTTTTGTTTCCCACGCGGAGGGGAGTACGACTGTACGAGGGTTTACTGGTTCGTCTGCCGTCGCCGGAGAATAACAACAGGTGTGGGTTAGTAGAGGGATGGCTAGGCCAGCGATGGGAGTACGATGGGGCGGTGAGGCCTGCGCGGCAGCACAGCCGGCCGCGGGAAGGAGGGAGCAGGCAGTCCCGCCGGCGCTTGTTTGAGCGGCTGGAGCAGGAAGAGCAGAGATTGAAGAAGCACGACCGCTGTTGGATGGACATCCAACAGTATACAGGCCATCTGTGGAAAGCCTCAAATCTGTGGAAAACAGCATACAACCCATCTGCCATTATTTCAAATAATTTACAGCCCATTTGCTAATTCTTACGGGTTTTTTTGGAGCCCATATTCTTTATGTTAGCATTACAGCCCATATTGTGGCCACGGTTAAAAAATTATACGAAATTTTGCATATGTCGGTGCGGTCTGAACTGTTTTTAATCCCGAAATTTCGAGTCACATTCAGACTGATTTTAAAAATAAATGTATATCAATATAAAATCCAATAAATTGTCCACGCATAAAAATCAATGCAATTTAAAATCTCGAAATGAAAAAAAGATATTTGAAAATAATTGCCGGTTTGATGTGTTTTAAAAATGTACAACCCATTTCTCATTACTGATAGGGCATTTTCTCGGCCAGCCAAATGAAGCTCTCCTCGTCTTGAAAGATTTGCAGCCCAGCAGGCCTGATAAAGCGACTTACTTGACAAATCACAAAAGAACTGGGCTAGCCATTTTCAGAAAGAAAAAAAAACTACTGGGCTGGTCTGTGGTAAACATAAAAGAAAAGGCTGTCTAGACAGGCCAGAGTGTCCCGCACAGCCCAGTTGACACCCTGCTTCCATCTCAAAAACAAATTAGATAAATGCCACTCCAATTATGGCGATTCATAAAAATGCCACTGCAATTTCCAAACTTTGAAAAATGCCACTGCAATTTTTGCAAACTTTGAAAAACGCCATTCCAGACTTCGAAAAATGCCACTAGAAATGGCATGAAATGGCATTTTTCAAAGTTTGGAAATTGCAGTGGCATTTCTCAGATACACCAGATTTGGAGTGGCATTTATCAAATTAACCCAAAACAAAAATAACTGGGCGAGCTGCTGGGTCCCTGGTGTCAGCCGCTCGTTGTGCAATTCTCTCGTTTATCGACTACGTTGACAATGGCATGGAACCCAGATGTCACAAATCCACTAGGAGGAGCCATTTTTTTATTGGCTTGAAATAAGGAGGCACTTGCTTGCGTACTGCCATGACCTTGGCGGGTCCCTGCTGTCATCCTCTCCATGTACAGTACCAGTTAGTCGTGCTTCAAAACTGATCGACACGCCATTAAAAAAATAAAGGTCCATAACTAATGCGACACTTCGTGCCAACGCGGCCAGATCGCATTTTGCACGAGAAATTACACACCATGTTTTGTTGACATGTGGTCCCGTTCTAACATATCAGTGAGACGACGGCGAGTAGTAGGAGTATTTCTGAACGGACGTGTAGGCCGGGGCGCCTCTTCGTGAACCGTGGCAAACTCGCAACCGTCCACCGACTCTTCGCCTTTCCCTCTCGATTTGGAACTGCTGTAGCATGCTGTTCCTCTCCCTCCTCCATTTTCCTTCAGCCCTTCACCCTTTCTTCTGCCATTGTTCGATCGTCTTCTCCATGGAGGGAATAGGCCGGAAACGACCCTGTTATTCTTGCCCCGATCTGAAAGATGATGTGGTGGAGGAACTCATTGATCGGTGTGACGTCATCACCTCGGCTAGCATGACAGGTTCGTTCAAGCCCATTCTCGACTCAACTAATAACATCATTACAAAGAACCCAAGAGTCAAGGAGCGGTTTGATCTTCCCTATCTTCTTCTCCGTGACCCTGATGACTAGCGCCGGCACGACGGAGGCCTCGCCCTGTGCAAGTTGATGCTGCTTGATAATGATACGTATGATGTTAAGATGCCATCACTTGAGGGTAAGGCTTAGGCGGGCGCAAATGGAGATTGGGTTGTTTACATTGGGTCCAACTGCGAGTGGGAACTTGTGAATGTGTACACTCGTCCCCGGGTTCCACTTCCAAAAATCTCAGCACACTGCCCAGAGGTTGAGCACACCGGTAATGTACGCGCGTTCAAATACGATCATGGTGACTGTCTTCTACGGAAGATAGAAATTTGTCGAGTTCCCAACCGCTCTTGGAATTACAACAACTATGAAGTTGTTGCTATCTTCGACAAGCTTGTTGCCATCCTTAGTGGTTTGACTCGATGGACATTGCTCAAAAATCAGTTTCTGTGCACGAATGAGTACTACGATGCAATTCAATACAAGGGCCTTGTGTTTGCTGCCACCACTTGTGGCACTCTTTTTGCATGGTATCCTCGTAGTTTCGGTACGTTTGTCTTCCACCGTAATTATAATTGTTTCATCCACATTCATGTGGGTTAGCAAGTTTCCCTTTACTAATTAACCTTCTTCTTGTGTTTCCAAGGTCCTGTGAATATCCCACCACCTATACTTGAAATTTTTTATAACCAAGGGGGAGATGCCGATGGTGATGATCACGAGCAGCGCCGATATACTCTGTGATGCCTGGCAACTAATTTCGATGGATCACCTCTTCTTGTGTGCATACAGCCCACTGATGATGTTACTGCTAAGGAAGCAGGTGTCTCCCATGGTCGCACTCTCCGGACCTATTCCAACACCTGTTGCATGGTATTCAGGATGGATACTAGTGTGCTAGAGCCAACTCCTTCTCCCACATAATTGATAGTCTTGGAGAAAACTCGCTCTTCCTTGGACAAAACTATTCGATGATGGTGAAAGGCGATCCAACTGCTGTTAACACATTTATGAGAAGCAACTGTGTCTATACCTCGGACATTTGGGTGGTTCCCTACCCTGGTACTGATATAGTAGGCCGCTTCAGCCTAGATGATCAGTCCTGCGTTGGTCTCCAGATCGACAATGGATGGCCCGTCCCAGAGAATCACTTGTGGTTCAAAGCAAGCGTTTCCAACGCCGCAAAATGGTTGAGTTGAAGTTCATTTCATGGCTTGTTATTTGTTGTGTGGTGAAAACTTTAGCATTTATAATGTATCCTCGTTGTCGATGTGGGTTAATGACCTGTTGTATGTAATAAAATGATATGCATGTGATAAACTTACTAAATTTATGAATGGCTTTCGAGTAGCTTCTCTGAGTGAGTGGTACGACGAGGCAAAATATATTTTCCGAATACATAATTGTATGTGCATTGCAACAGGTTATCGGATGAGGCCAATCAACAATAGTAGTACACTATTTGTACTAGCTTCACATGCTTCACGCGTCGGGCGGGTGTTTTTACTGTAGCCATATGTTAATGTGTTCGCTGTACGTAACCAGCACCTCGAATCCTCGATACTAGTACTATATAGTAGGAGTAGCAGGGTGGCATGGGCCAGAACAAGCATTCACGTCCAGGAGTACGGCACACGCCACCACCACGACATCCATCTGACACCATATTATTTCTTGGAGTCCGTGCTAGAGCAATCTCTTCAACCTCGTCGTTTCTCTAACTTCAGCCATCGCGCGGCGGGCAAGGTGGGGGTTTGCCGATAGTCGGTTTCCTTAACTGCGGTCCCACTTGTAAGGCCAACTCCAACGCACGACCCCAAACGGACCTCCGTTTTGCATGAACTCCAACAATAATTTTGACTAGAAAAGTAAGACCAAAGAAAACAAGAACCACAAGAATACATTTTACTACTCCTGTAAGTTGGATTAGTGCCTTCTCGATGCATTCATTGTTGATCTGCGGAGGCTCGATCTTGCGTGCTTCTTTCTTCTTCGAGTGTAAAGAAGTAGACGTTGCTTCCTTGCATCTAGTCTCATGTCTAGCCTCTATTCTAGTAGGAGTATCAACAAGTGAACTAATCTCATCCGAGGGCAGAACCGAAGATTTGGTCGGGTTCTTCCTCCTTTTGCCGACACGTGGGACATCCAGCATCCAGGTTGTGTCATGAAAGAAAATAGAGTGGTAGTGGAAGCCACGAGATGTGCATCTTGGGTTAAACTGTAAATAGAATCTTACTACTCTTGAGTAACTCCAAAAGCGGCCACCGAAGATCTTTATTGGACTTGTTTTTCATTACCAGCACGTCGAGGTGAAAGATGTGCAGGTTCAGTGGGTCCTCTTGCATTTTCACTAACATGTGGGGCCGCATGTGAGCAAACAGACGATGGGCTCCGTGCGTCCGCTGGCTGGCTGAGAAGAGAGATAGAGGAGGACTGAGCACGGACTGCAGGAAATTTGTTCTACGTACCTCGATATAGTGGGGTGGCATGGGCCATAACTAGCATTCATGTCTAGCAGTACAGCACACGCCACCCACACGAGTCCCATCTGACACCAATTTTCTTAGAGTCCATGCTACAACCATCTCTTCTCCCTCCTGTTTTCTTAGCCATTGCGCGGTAGGCGGGGTGGGGGTTTGCCGATAGTCGGTTTGCTCAACTGCGGTCCCACTTGTAAGTGAAAATGCAACATTGCATGCATTCCCGCTTGAGCGGCGTGCCGGACCAACCGTGTGGGGGTGCGACGCGAACACGGCAGGCTTTTCCTTTTGAACTCGTAACTTGTAAAATTTGGTTCTGCTCCATGGCACGACCGATAGATAGAAAATAATGATTTTTCCTAGAGTAATGAGAAGTTTGGTTCTGGCGCTGTTCATGCATGGAGTACGTACGAAAATTATGAAGTTGATGCGAAAGGTAAGATAATTACTGTAGTATCATATACTACTACATGGATTTGACGGAAAGATAAAAATATATACGGATCCATCAACGTTCAATGACATCCTCACGCCCTTGTGCGCCGGTTCACCAACCGACGTGTGAGGAGCAGCGGCGTTGGCGGCGAGCTCAACGTGCTTCTGAACAGTGCCGTCCAAGGTTGCCCTGCGCTCCAAGAAGGCCAGCATCCTATCGTCCTCCTCTTGCATGTAGTAGTCCTTGTGGACGATTTGCGCATAGACGTGGTTGATTATGTTGATGGTGTCTTGCTGCACCAGGTGCTGCGCGGCGAGCACGACCTCGAGGTGGACATTCTCCGGCGCGACGGCGGGCAGTCGCAGGGCCACCAATGCATCGAAGAGGTTGTTACCATAGTGGCCGTTGAGGGTGGCGGGCATCGCAGAGCCTGAGCGCGTCGGCTGGAGGCTTACGTCAAAGTCGTCCGCAAGCTTCTTGACAACGGTGAACTTGTTGAGGAAACCGACGAGGACCTCATCGAACAAGGAGACGAAGCTGTCGTCCAAGCGGCTCCTCGCCCTGGCGGCCTCAAGCAATACTACCTGGAGACGTTCCTCGGTGCCGGGCCACAGGCCAGTGTCGTGGACCATCTGGCACAGCCGGCTGATTCTCGCGTTCATCGCCTCCATGGGTCTAGCGTAGCTTCTAGTCAACTGATCTTGCGATTCGAGTGATCACTCAACCCTTGGTTAGCGTGCGTAGGTGCGTAGGATTTCATACTACTCCTCGGCCCTCTACTGCACCTGCCTTTGGCTGTATGATAGGTGGGCCAGCCACCCCCGGGGCCACATGTCATTCACCCAAAGGCAGTTGTCGTAAGTCAATGAAGCTGCGTCCCCCTCCATGCCGGTGCAGTATAGTCATCTCACCGGACCTCTAGTTGGGGCCAAACGAGAGAAGTTTGATGTTTACTGGTTTATTGGCCCCCTTTGCATTTTGCGCCAAGTTTTGACCTTTGATTTAACTAATAAAATGTTAATGCATGTAAACAAAAATGTTGTGTAAGTCACCTTACGAAAACCAAATAATCCCAAAATACTTAGTCACGGTGCATTAACTCCCTCCTTGTTTCTTATTTCGTGACATATCAACCAATGAGAGATGTGGGCCGTACATGCTTTCAATGACTTGAGACTACCAAACATGACATGCAGTGTTTAGTTCATTGCATGTAATCCTATTAGTACTCTAGTTAGGAGTAGCAAAAAAACATTAAGTTCTCTCGCCGATAGGAATAAAACACCTTGTATTTATTTACAGAGGGAGTAGTACATTTTTGGTGACATGCATTACTAGATATTGCTAGTCAAATAATAAAATCCAGATGGACGTGGTAGTACTCCTAAATCCAGACGGTGGTGCTACTAGTACTACTAGTAGTACTACCAATGTAGTAGTAGGAGTACTAGCACTGTACTACCTGTTGGTCAAATTATTACGTGCTGCTCCTCACAGTGAAGTGACAAGACCCTGCGCCGGAGATGACACCTGAGTATAGGTGCCGTGTTTGGCATACCATAGTCAGCCTCACCATCTGCAGTCACTATCATCATGGCTGTAGAGCTAGCCTTCTTACAACTAGCCCTGTTCGACATAATTTCCCGTGCGTAGATGCCCGTGCATTGCACGGAACACCAAGATTGGGGGTGGACGGCTCCGGCAGTGGCCATCGCGCCAGATTTTTCCACGGCCTTCTACTCATAGATGTGGTGGGGAGGAGATGAGGCTGATTGTGAGAGACAAGGAGTTGTTTGTAAATAGGGAACAAGTGTGGGCATCTTTTTGCAAAAATGGAGAAGCTTGGTTTGTATGCGTCAGATCTAGATCCGACGGCTATTGGTGAAAGATGGGAGGCACAACATCATCACCAACTCAGGACCTGTTTGATTCGTAGGATTTTGAAAACGCAGGAATAGGACACGACAATATTACAAGTTTCAAACTGATATTACAAATGTTAGGAGTAATGCTGCACCTACGAAGAGGGAATTACTAGGAAGTTTACGTAAGATCTTTCGTTACTTTAGGTGGATGCAGCATTATCGTACAAACTAAAATCCACCGCCCTGACAAGTCACTAATGGGCAAATAAGTTTTCAAGTCTCTGTCCACTTGATGTTTCAAAAACAAATTCAGCTTCTGCGGAGAAATGAGCTCCACCGTGTACCCGCGCGGATGTGGCTGGGCACGAAGCATGAGTACGTGCACGGTGCACCTATTCTCTTCTTGTATACGTACACACCTACGTGGGGTTGTGTGAGAGAGATACAAACCTAGAGAGATATAGTGTGTGGGTTCTTGAGAGTTTTTTTTAGGGGGGGGGGTCAATCAAAAAATTTAACATATGCAATGTGTGTGAAATAGAGTCCTGGATATAACATATATATAGAGGGGGCGATCCACGAGAAGAGAGTGGAGGTATCATCGGCTTGAGGTGTCCATAGAATCGAAGAGAGGGATGATGATGTGTGTGTGTGTGTGTGCGCGCGATCGATAAAGAGTGCCATCGAATTTGTGTGTGTCCACGTTAAAGATATAGAGTGGCTGGCCTACTGGAATGTGAGATGGGACATGTGCAGTTTGTCTCTGTGGCATGGATACCTACCTGCAGCACTCGAGTATCAGTGTGTGGTGGGGGAAGAGGGAGGCCCAATTAACTATAGAGGTACAATGGCTGGTATATGTGTGGAGGAGGAGAGGCCCCTACCTCATGTATTAAGGAGATTGATCTGCCTCATGTATTAAGGGAGATCGATCGGCATCCATGCATATGTGCAGGAGATGAATAAGGTTGGGAGAGAGACAGAGCTAGAGTGTTGGAGGGGGTGGTAGTGGAGTTGCTTCTAACAAATGGTGGGATAGGCTTGCTAGACAAACGGAGGGCACGCCCGCAATATCAATAAGAGAGGAGATGGCTGCTTGTTGTCTGTGCACGTGCGTGTGAGAGACGGGTCAGGAGGCATGCACGAATGATGAGGGGGGACGATGTGGCTGTGGTAAGCAGACGTAACTACATAGGAAGATCAATCGCCCTTTGTAAGAGAAAGGAGAGACATAACTTGTGAGGTACGTCGATCGATGGGGGGGGGTAGTTAAAGTCGATCTAGGTATATGTTGGGAGATCGATCGGTATACATGCATGTGTGTGTTAGAAGCAAATGAGGCACGAGGAGAAGGATAGAGAGAGAGGGATGCATGTAGGAGGTGGTACAAGAGGCATACTATATCGAGGGGGAGGAGTGTGCGAGTACGAGAACGATGAAAAGAGTGGTGGGAGTGAGGCATGGACGGTGACAAGAGAAGAGGGGAAGCTTGTGTTTGTGCTAGGCACACCTGGCTAGAGAGGCATATCGATCGATGTGTGCCGTAAAGAAGGAGCTGGGGGCCTACACACACCGTGGGTGAACAACCTAAAGTGAAAGGACAAATTTGCGCGATGGAGCTAGAGAATGCTGAGGGAGGGTGAGAGGGATGTGGGCGTGTGCATGCACAAGAGAAAGTTAGCGCTAGCTACAAAAATAAGAGGGTTGTGTGGGTGTAAAAGACGAATAGAGATCATATATACTTCATTATAAAAAGCAAATTCGGATATTTGAAGAATTTATCATAGTGTTTCAAACCGACGGATGTGTGAATATATATAACGGTGATACACATGGTGTGGTTATGAACATGGTATACTACATTTAATATATTTTATCTCTACTCTTATAAAAAACAGAGTTGTTGATGATGGTGTGCCTGCCATCCTGCATTATAGGCAGTCTGATTTATATCTGGCGGATAGCAAGGAAACTATGATGGTTGAAGTTGGCAACAATCATGATTGTAGATTCTTATTGAAATAGAGAAACGAATTCAAATTTAGTTCGAATTGCAGCGGTAGTATAGACATTTGGAATGCACTAACATGTTGGTATGAGTAGGTTACATGCATTATACAGCAAGCGAAAAAATTTAATCGGACATAACATGGATTCATACTCCCTCCTTCCATCTATATAGGGCGTAATGAGATTTTTAAGACCGCCTTTGACTATTGACAAGATTAATAGTACATGACATGCACAATGTGAAAAATATACCATTGAAAGAACCTTTCACAAACGAATTTAACGGTGTGCTTTGTGTAAGTTGCATGTCATATATCATTGCTCTAATATTTGGTCAAAGTTAGCATCGAAAAACGCATTAGGCCCTATATAGATGGAAGGAGGAAGTAGCTTTGAATAGCATTTGTATAGTAAAACGGGGCAAGACTCTTTCTTTGTGTGGTGTGAATAGTTTTATTTTTTCGTTTTCTTTATGGTTGAGGGAAGTGCGAATTGATTTGGTACGTACAAGTACAATATTACTACACGTTAGGCTTGTCCCTAAAATTCAACCCGCGTCTTGTTATATCCCAAAAATTCAGATATCGTGCTCCCAAAACTGGCGCCTTCACAACCCGCGCCTTGCTATCCCAAAATTACAACACGCGCGAAAACTCCCTCCAGCTGCCAAATCCCGACACGCGAAATCCCCCTTCTAACCCTGAGCCGAAAGGGCCGCTAGTTCAAATCGGTGGGGGGTACTTTTGTAACACACCCTACATTTTGGACAAGCGCGTTCCTAAGTCATGCTTCACCCCCTCCCATCTCCCCCTTTTCGCCATTCGAAATCCCAGGCTGCCATAACCTCTCCGCTCTAGCCGTGAAACCCCACCCTCCTCCGTCCGCCACGTCACCGCTGCCCAGTCAGAGCCTCTTCCCCGACGACGTCGTCCACCGCAACAGCTCGACGTCCCTCGTCCACCTCCCCGGATGAGGATCCATCGTCCATCTCGCCGTCCCGTCGGTTCAGCCACACCGTCCTCCACCTCCAAGGAGCTGCTCCGAGGATCGCCTCGTCTATCGCGACGGCTCCATCCCCACAGCGCCGCCTTAACCTGCTCCACCGGAACCGCAGCATCCTCACCGACTCCTCGGACGAAGCCGAGGCCTACTCGGCGGCACCAAAGAGGTTGTACACTCATCGCATCGCACCTTCTCCTTAACTCGACCTCCCGGCACCGATGGTGCTCCATCCCGCACCCCCATGGAGCGGCTACCTTGAAGCCGGCGCCGCGGGCGACATCTCCACGGCGGCTCTCCCCCAGTGCGAGGCCCCTTCGGCGCGGTGTCCATACCAGCTGGATCTGCTGCTGCTGCTCCGGCTCTCGCACGATCGCTCGCTCGCCCAGCTACTGCTCCCGCTCTCCCCCTCGCTCGTGCTGCTGCTCTGTTCCAATTAAGCCACACTTCAGTCAACTGAATCGACTTTTGGGTCAGTCGATTTTCAGGGGTTGGGGGGGGCTGTAACATCCCAAATTTTCAATTTGGAAGGTTATACATTAGATCATCATGCATATCATATTTTATTTTGCATTTTGGTTGATCCTAGAAATTCTACGCAACTCAATGACCCACGGAGAGAGTTGGGGATTTCGTTATTTTCATATTTGAGCTCTCTCAAATTTTGAGAATAGGATCATTTGATTTTATTTATTTTATCATCAATTATTTCTACTACAAAAATATGAGAGAGGGAATAAAATGACTTTCCCAAAATAAAGAAATATGGAGGATTTAATAATAAAATCAAATAAGATTTTATTTTGGAGTTTTTCAGTGTTTTATTTGAATTTAGGAAAAATGTGTGTTTTTCAAAATTTCATTTAGGTCCCAAATAAATGTTCACCTTGTGCGGCTTGATTTTAGAAGCCCGTGAAAATTTATTTCGGAAATTTTGGAGTCCGTTTAGTATTTCTTTTTATTTTTTTCTTACGAGCGGAATAATTAAAAAAAACGAACCGACTTCGGGCCGTACCCGAGCGGGACACCGCCCGGGGGCAGCCTTTAAATAGCGCCGCCCCAGCCCATCAGCCCCGCCTTGATCCGCGCGCGCCGCCGGAGCCGCCGCCGCTGATTCCGCCACCGAGGTTCGTCGCGCTCGTCGCGCCTCGATTTCCGTGCCAATTTTTTTTCCAGCGTTCGTCGTTTTTCTTTTTCTCGGATTAAATCCGCGATTTTTCTGATCGCGATTCCTGATCCGATTTTCGTTTTAGTTTAACTTTTCGCTCGTTTATCGGAATCAGGCGATCCAAGCGCCTAGAGTTTCGTCTCGAAACCCTCTATCCGTTTAACCAAGTTAAACAAGATTTTTCTACTGTAAAATTTTCCCTAGATCCAGATTACTAGAACGAAGTTGTTTTCTTTCGCCGTTGGACTTTCGTTGCTTCGTTCGATTCGATTCTTTTGCCAACCGGAGTTCTTAAGTTGAACCTTCTGGTTAGATCTCTTATTTGAGTTTTACCTGTGCATTAGATGAGTACTTATTGTATGCTTGTTTGTTTGTCTGCGATAGAGTACCCGGAGTGCGCCGCCTGTTACTTCGAATCGTTAGGTTTCACGGATCATCAGCAAGGCAAGTAACACTTTGATCATACCTTTTCTACTACCCAGTTTTATTGCATTAGATCAATCCTCACACATTGCATGATTAGGATCTAATTAAATTGTGGGAAGGGAAGTAGATGAGGTAGTACCTATTACCTGTTTATTATCAAACCTTTGGGAGTTACTTCTACGTTTGCTTATTATGCCATGCTATGCTAGTAGACGTGGATTGGGTGAGTGATATCCATGACAGATGTGAGATTGTTAATTAATGGTTTATCTAAGGTGGCAACTTAAACACACATCTGGGTGGATTGAGGCACCTGGGTATTCCAGGACTTGCCTGTTTTCTTTTGGACCGCCACCCAGGCTCAAAGGGATCATGAGACTATTCATACTAGAAACTTCCGTGTGCAGCCACAAGCTATTATGGGCTCTAGCATAGTTGACTAAGTTGTGCGAACTCTTACAGTGGTAGACTAGCAGATGTAGGGGATGTAGGTGGTACGGTCTACCCGATCGTAAGGTGCTAGCGCTTTTGAAAGACTATGTCTCGGTCATCCGTCTTCTCAAACACCATGTAGTGCGAGAAACCAAACGGAGGCGATCGAGTCTTGTGGGGAAAAGTGCGCAAACCTCTGCAGAGTGTAATAAACTAATCATGGTTAGTCATGTCCCCGGTTATGGACATCTTGAGTATCTAGTACTTGGATTTTCATGTGAATCTCAACATGTTACTCTAAATTAATTTTGTTGGGTTATGTTTAATGATGATGCTTAATTGGGATTGAGGATGCTGTCAACCATTCTCAATGTTTAACAACCACCATTTTAGTAATTAAATTTATTCCTTTGAAGTAGGGAAAAATTGGCTTTACGCAAAACTGTAACCATAGAGCTTTCCACCAGCCAAATATGCATATAGTATAGCTGTGTCATTCCATTACTCTCTATGTGTTACCTTGCCAGCATATTCCATGTGCTGACCCGTTTCGGGCTGCAACGTTAATGTTGCAGACTTTTCAGACGATGATTAAGGAGTTTTTAGGTCATGGTTCTATACTCAGTGATGCCATTGGAGTTGATGGACTCACTTATCTTCCAAGCCTTCCGCTGTTATCGTTATTAGATGGCCTTAAGCCATACTTATTGTAATAAGTTCTCTTATGAGACACTCGATGTAATAAGTGTGTGATTGCTACTCTGCTATAAATCCTCCGAGTACTGTGTGGTGTCAGCATTACTGATCCAGGGATGACACCGGAGCACAGAGATCAGACCGTTTGAGGTCTGGTCGCTACAGAGATGGTATCAGAGCACACACTGACTGTAGGACACGACCACTAAGCTAGAGAGCTAGATCACTATTCACTCTCTTCTCTTCTGACCTCTCATCTTTTCTACTCTTTAGGATGGCGGATGTAAGGAACAAGTTCACACAACCGGATGAAGATACACCCTTTGGACGACACTTGAATGAAGTCAATAGATACCTGAACATAGGAGTACCAAGCTTCACGGGAACCTACAACGCCACTTTACCTGAAGAAGAGCGATGGATGATTCAAGTTCAAGTTCCAGGAAGGACGTTCATACCAGTCACTGAGCCCATAGAGTTTTCTTTTGATGCACCAACTTGGAATCTAGGCAGCTCACATCGCCATGGGACGCATTGGAGAAGTCTACCGCAAGGATCTCAAGGATACTATCTACCAGATTTGTGGACGCCGAGATGAACACTGGGAGATGATCAGCACCAGGAAGGATAGATCAATCGCAGCTTTTATCCAGGAGTTAAATCAGCACATTCGACGACAGGAGAACCAGATGTGCACCGACATGATAGATCTGAAGAAGGCTAAGACTAGAATCAAGGAACTGGAGGAAGAACTCAAGGCTACACGTGAAGATTATGAAGAGGAAATTGAAGTATTGGTGGAGAAGAATGACGACCTGATCAAGAAGATTGGAATATTTATGGGAGGCCCTACGCCAGTAGATGAAGATGAAGAACCCAAGGAGATTAGCCCGGAAGACTACATCATCATCGACGGCACCGACTCGGAACCGGATAGTAGGGATGATGACTATGTTGATGAAGCTGGAGCAGATATCATGGAGTCTGCAACCGAGGAATATTTCTAGTAGACCACCTCATCAGTAGTAGTAGTCCACCATGTAAATATAGTAGTCCGAGCACTTTTGCGATAGATAGATCGATTGTATGCCCTTGTTTGATTGATTGAAGTGAATTGTTTGTTTTGCCTCATGTGCATATGGGTAGTGTTTTCTCTTTAGACCCCCTCTATTCTTATATCTCACCTTTTCTAAACCCTCAGATGCCTCCGAGACGTGACCCCGGATTTGCCTTTCCACCGGAGCTCACTCAGTTGATCCAGCAGCAGAACATATTGATGCAGTTGCTAGTCTAGAATCAGAATCAGGGGAACAACAACAACCCACCACCACCACCACCACCCGTTGACCACTTAGCCCATTTTCTTAGGCTGAATCCGCCGGTGTTTTCTAGTAGCACCGAGCCGATAGTAGCAGATGATTGGCTCCGCAAGACAGCTAGGGAGTTGACCACAGCAGGATGCACAGATGCGGAGAAGGTGAAGTTTGCCGCACATCAGTTAGAAGGACCCGCAGCATCATGGTGGGAGAATTTCACAGCCACTTTCCCTGTAGACACTGTCACATGGGACCAGTTTCAGCAGGCTTTTCGTACTGCCCATGTTTCAGCAGGAGCTATGGCCATGAAGAAGTGTGAGTTTCGCAACTTGCGCCAAGGAGGAAGGACAGTTGGCCAGTATGTGGAGGAATTTAGTAAGTTAGCACGTTATGCACCAGATGACGTCGCTACAGATGCAGCTAAGCAGGAGAAGTTTCTGGAAGGACTGAATGATGAGTTGAGCATGCAGTTGATGGTAGCAACCTTCAACAACTACCAGGAGTTGGTAGATCGTGCTCTTATGATTGAAGGCAAGCATCAGCAAATTGAGAACCGCAAGAGGAAGTATGGACAAGGAAAGTACAATTCAGGAGCTCAGCAGAAGCCATGTTTTACCCCTAGACCGGGAGGACATTTTCAGCATACTCATGGAGGAGGTAGCTCGCATAATCACAATGGCACCAAGAATGGTAATGGCAACGGAGGAAGCAACGGCCAGAACCGCACCAACCCCTCAACCCCAGCCAATAAGGACCTAAGCCAAGTCACTTGCTTTAAGTGTTCGAAGACAGGACATTATGCCAATGAATGTCCTGAATTGCAAAATGGAAATAGCAATGGAAGTTCCGGGAAGAAGCCGAACCCTTTCAACAGGGGACAAGTGAACCACGTTAGCGTGGAGGAGGTTGAAGCTCAGCCCGATGCAGTAATAGGTAAGTTTTTGGTTAAGTCATTTACTGCACTCGTTCTTTTTGATACTGGCGCATCGCATTCATACATATCAAGGGGATTTGTGGATAAGTATAACCTATCAACCCAAGCCCTTAGGTCACCCATGTTAGTAACCTCGCCTGGAGCAGAGTATGTGGCTAGTCTATGGTGTGATCGGTTACCATTAAGGATTGGTAACTATGTTTTTCCCTCAGACCTAATAGTATTGGAATCTCAAGGATTGGATGTGATATTAGGCATGGATTGGTTATCAAAGTATGAAGGGAATATAGAATGTTCTAGTAAGTCAATTTTGCTTACCACCCCAGAAGGGAGAAGGATCAAGTATGTATCCCGGCATGTGCCAAAGAGGACTCAAGTAAATTGCCTAACAGGAGTTGTACAGGAGGAAGTACCAGTGGTAAGGGATTTCCCTGATGTATTTCCAGAGGAGTTGCTAGGCATGCCACCGGATAGAGATATCGAGTTTTTGATTGAGCTATTGCCAGGCACAGGGCCAATATCAAAGAGACCATATAGGATGCCAGCAAAGGATTTGGTGGAAATTAAGAAGCAGATTAAGGAGTTACTGGATAAAGGATATATTCGCCCAAGTTCTTCGCCTTGGGGATCGCCAGTACTTCTGGTGGAGAAGAAAGATGGATCGTTAAGGATGGTTGTTGATTATCGAGGATTGAATGAAGTAATGATCAAGAACAAGTACCCACTACCAATGATCAACGATCTGTTTGATCGATTGCAAGGAGCTAAGGTATTTTCCAAGATCGATCTGCGATCAGGATACCACCAGTTGAAGATTCGAGAACAGGATATTCCGAAGACAGCTTTTACCACCAGGTATGGGCTGTATGAGTATACCGTTATGTCATTTGGTCTGACTAACGCACCTGCCTATTTTATGAACATGATGAACAAAGTGTTTATGGAGTTTTTGGATAAGTTCGTCGTAGTGTTCATTGATGATATCCTGGTTTATTCGAAGAATGAAGAGGAACATAAGGAGCATTTGCGTTTGGTACTTGGAAAGCTCAGAGAACATCAATTATATGCCAAGTTCAGCAAATGTGAGTTTTGGTTGAAGGAAGTAGGATTCCTCGGACACGATATATCTGGAGAAGGAATAGTAGTAGATCCCGCTAAAGTTGAAACCGTGACCAAGTGGGAAGCCCCAACAACAGTTGGAGAGATCCGGAGTTTTCTTGGACTCGCAGGATACTACCGGAGATTTATTGAGAATTTCTCAAAGATTGCGAAGCCTATGACAGAATTGTTAAAGAAAGATACCAAGTTCATATGGACGGAGGAATGTGAGGCTAGTTTCCAGGAGTTGAAGGAACATTTGGTTACCTCACCAGTGTTGATTTTGCCAGACCAGACCAAAGATTATGAGGTGTATTGCGACGCTTCACGTCGAGAACTTGGAGCAGTGCTTATGCAGGAAGGGAGAGTTGTTTCATATGCCTCAAGACAACTGAAACCTCATGAGTTGAATTATGCCACACATGATTTGGAGTTAGCAGCCGTAGTGCATGCATTGAAGACATGGAGACATTTTCTCATTGGAAATCATTGTGAGGTGTACACGGATCATAAGAGTTTGAAGTACATCTTCACAGAGAAGGAGTTGAATCTCAAACAAAGGAGATGGTTGGAGCTTATCAAGGATTATGATATGAAATTGCATTATCATCCTGGAAAGGCTAATGTAGTAGCTGACGCATTAAGCCATAAGAGCCATGTCAATACATTAATGACGGGAGAAATACCAAGGGAGTTAGCAGTAAATCTTCGTGAACTATGTTTGGAAATAGTTCCGAGAGGCTATGTAGCAGCATTGGAGATTCAGTCAACTTTGATGGATAGAATCAGAGAAGTTTAGAAAGCTGACAAAGAGATTGCCGCTATAAAGGAGAAACTGAGCAAAGGAAAAGCTAAAGGATTTCGTGAGGATGAGCACGACACCCTATGGTTGGAAGACCGTGTTTACGTGCCCAATGACCCGGAGATCAGGAAGTTGATTTTGCAAGAGGCACACGATTCACCGTATTTGATTCACCCAGGAAATACCAAGATGTATTTGGATTTGAAGGATATTTTCTGGTGGACCGGAATGAAGAAGGATATTGCGGAGTATGTAGTAGTTTGTGATGTATGTCAGAGAGTAAAGGCAGAGCATCAGAAGCCAGCAGGATTGTTACAACCATTTCCGATACCCGAATGGAAGTGGGATAAGTTAGGCATAGATTTTATCACGGGATTGCCTAGGACTCGTTCAGGCTATGACTCGATTTGGGTTGTAGTCGATCGATTGACGAAAGTAGCTCATTTCATCCCAGTAAAGACCACTTATACCAGTGCTAAGTTGGCAAAGATATACATGACCAGGATCGTATGTTTGCATGGAGTTCCAAGGAGTATCGTATCAGATAGAGGAATCCAGTTTACCTCAAAGTTCTGGAAGCAGTTGCACGAAACTTTGGGTACCAGGCTAGAATTCAGTACAGCTTTTCATCCACAGACAGATGGACAGACCGAGAGAGTCAATCAGATTTTGGAGGATATGCTGAGAGCTTGTGCGCTAGATTACGGATCTAGTTGGGACGATAATTTGCCATACGCAGAGTTCTCTTACAACAACAGTTATCAAACCAGTTTAAAGATGGCCCCTTTCGAAGCATTGTACGGAAGGAGGTGCAGGACACCGCTGTCGTGGGACGAAGTTGGAGACCGCCAGTTGTTTGGTCCTGACTTGATTAAAGAGTTTGAACAGAAGGTGAAGTTGATTCGTGATAGGCTCAAGGTAGCCCAGTCCAGACAGAAAAGTTGTGCAGATTCTAAATGCAAGGAGACAGTTTACGAAGTCGGAGATAGAGCTTATCTTCGAGTATCTCCACTTCATGGAACAAAGCGTTTTGGAGTTAAAGGGAAGTTAGCACCACGATTTGTAGGACCATATCGAGTTTTGGAGCGTATGGGAGAAGTAGCCTACAAGTTGGAATTGCCCGAAGGATTGTCAGGAGTTCATGATGTGTTCCACGTTTCTCAGTTAAAGAAATGTCACGCGGAGATGGCTGACATACCGTTGAGAGATACAGTGCCTTTGGAAACTATTCAGTTGGATAACGATTTGACCTACGAGGAGAAACCAGTCAAGATTCTCGAGTTTGCCAACCGAGTTACTCGCAGCAAGGTTATCAAGTTTTGCAAAGTTCAGTGGAGCCACCACACGGAGGATGAAGCCACTTGGGAGCGAGAGGAAGATTTGCTCAAAGACCACCCTCACCTATTTTCTAGCCAACCCGAATCTCGAGGGCGAGATTCATCTTAAGGGGGGTAGGTTTGTAACATCCCAAATTTTCAATTTGGAAGGTTATACATTAGATCATCATGCATATCATATTTTATTTTGCATTTTGGTTGATCCTAGAAATTCTACGCAACTCAATGACCCACGGAGAGAGTTGGGGATTTCGTTATTTTCATATTTGAGCTCTCTCAAATTTTGAGAATAGGATCATTTGATTTTATTTATTTTATCATCAATTATTTCTACTACAAAAATATGAGAGAGGGAATAAAATGACTTTCCCAAAATAGAGAAATATTGAGGATTTAATAATAAAATCAAATAAGATTTTATTTCAGAGTTTTTTGGTGTTTTATTTGAATTTAGGAAAAATGTGCATTTTTCAAAATTTCATTTAGGGCCCAAATAAATGTTCACCTTGTCCGGTTTGATTTTAGAAGCCCATGAAAATTTATTTCGGAATTTTTGGAGTCCGTTTAGTATTTCTTTTTATTTTTTTCTTCCGAGCGGAATAATTAAAAAAAATGAACCGACTTCGGGCCGTACCCGAGCGGGACACCGCCCGGGGCAGCCTTTAAATAGCGCCGCCCCGAGCCGCCCCAGCCCATCAGCCCCGCCTCGATCCGCGCGCGCCGCCGGAGCCGCCGCCGCCGCCGGCGGCGATTCCGCCGCCGAGGTTCGTCGCGCCTCGATTTTCATGCCGAAAAAAAGAATTTTTTTCGGCGTTCGTCGTTTTTCTTTTTCTCGGATTAAATCCGCGATTTTTCTGATCGCGATTCCTCATCCGATTTTCGTTTTAGTTTAACTTTTCGCTCCTTTATCGGAATCAGGCGATTCAAGCGCCTAGAGTTTCGTCTCGAAACCCTCTATCCGTTTAACCAACTTAAACAAGATTTTGCTACTGTAAAATTTGCCCTAGATCCAGATTACTAGAACGAAGTTGTTTTCTTTCGCCGTTGGACTTTCGTTGCTTCGTTCGATTCGATTCTTTTGCCAACCGGAGTTCTTAAGTTGAACCTTCTGGTTAGATCTCTTATTTGAGTTTTACCTGTGCATTAGATGAGTACTTATTGTATGCTTGTTTGTTTGTCTGCGATAGAGTACCCGGAGTGCGCCGCCTGTTACTTCGAATCGTTAGGTTTCACGGATCATCAGCAAGGCAAGTAACACTTTGATCATACCTTTTCTACTACCCAGTTTTATTGCATTAGATCAATCCTCACACATTGCATGATTAGGATCTAATTAAATTGTGGGAAGGGAAGTAGATGAGGTAGTACCTATTACCTGTTTATTATCAAACTTTTGGGAGTTACTTCTACGTTTGCTTATTATGCCATGCTATGCTAGTAGACGTGGATTGGGTGAGTGATATCCATGACAGATGTGAGATTGTTAATTAATGGTTTATCTAAGGTGGCAACTTAAACACACATCTGGGTGGATTGAGGCACCTGGGTATTCCAGGACTTGCCTGTTTTCTTTTGGACCGCCACCCAGGCTCAAAGGGATCATGAGACTATTCATACTAGAAACTTCCGTGTGCAGCCACAAGCTATTATGGGTTCAAGCATAGTTGACTAAGTTGTGCGAACTCTTACAGTGGTAGACTAGCAGATGTAGGGGATGTAGGTGGTACGGTCTACCCGATCGTAAGGTGCTAGCGCTTTTGAAAGACTATGTCTCGGTCATCCGTCTTCTCAAACACCATGTAGTGCGAGAAACCAAACGGAGGCGATCGAGTCTTGTGGGGAAAAGTGCGCAAACCTCTGCAGAGTGTAATAAACTAATCATGGTTAGCCGTGTCCCCGGTTATGGACATCTTGAGTATCTAGTACTTGGATTTTCATGTGAATCTCAACATGTTACTCTAAATTAATTTTGTTGGGTTATGTTTAATGATGATGCTTAATTGGGATTGAGGATGCTGTCAACCATTCTCAATGTTTAACAACCACCATGATAGTAACTAAATTTATTCCTTTGAAGTAGGGAAAAATTGGCTTTACACAAAACTGTAACCATAGAGCTTTCCACTAGCCAAATATGCATATAGTATAACTGTTTCATTCCATTACTCTCTATGTGTTACCTTGCCAGCATATTCCATGTGCTGACCCGTTTCGGGCTGCAACGTTAATGTTGCAGACTTTTCAGACGATGATTAATGAGTTTTTAGGTCGTGGTTCTATACTCAGTGATGCCGTTGGAGTTGATGGACTCACTTATCTTCCAAGCCTTCCGCTGTTATCGTTATTAGATGGCCTTAAGCCATACTTATTGTAATAAGTTCTCTTATGAGACACTCGATGTAATAAGTGTGTGATTGCTACTCTGCTATAAATCCTCCGAGTACTGTGTGGTGTCAGCATTACTGATCCAGGGATGACACCGGAGCACAGAGATCAGACCGTTTGAGGTCTGGTCGCTACAGGGGCTCGCCGGAGTTAAGGAAGAACCACCCGCAGCGGGGATGGGGGCTCGCCGGAGAGGTACCCCACTATCTATCTTAGGGTTCAGGGTGGGGGCGGGGGGCCTAGAGGGCTGGCCGGGGCGGCAGTGGCGAGTTGTTTCGGGGCGGCGAGGCGGCGCTGGGGCCGGCGGTTTGGCCGGTGGTGGCTGGCGGCTCAAGGGGGTGCAGGTTGAAGATGAACTGCAGCCCCTCCCAAAACTACATGTCAAGTGCCTCTCTGCTACCATTGTGTTTAGTTTCGACAGTAGCATTCAGATTCCACAGTAAATTTCAGTTTCGACAGTTAAGTTTAGAGTCAACATTTTTTACCTCATCTGTTGTAGTCAGGTGGTTTTTGGTGATGTTAATTTTACATGCATTTTACATCATCTATTGGAGATGCTATCAGAATCCCACTTGATATTGACGATGTCTGTCTTGTGCTGCTTCAGCCTTGACGTCTTACGGCTCACCGGAGCTGCTCCAACGACAGAACGATCCATCACAACAGAGCAGTGCCCTGGACGCCATCTACAGATTCCTCAGATCTTCCTCCACACCTCCGACAGCCACCTCTGCCTCAACTGCTTCAGCGACCAACCAAATGATGCTGAGGTCGACACGGCTACGGCAAAGAGGTTGTACACTTGTTGCATCACTTATTACTATACATTCACGTCGATCCATTAGGGCTATTTTGGTTCAACGGAAAAACATCGATCCACTGGTTGTTACCATCACTCTAAATTTCTGCATGCCCTCCTTACATAATCTCACCATATTTTTTTCGTATGCATGTCAGGTATTGTACACAGTCATGCTGAACATGTAGAGAAAAAGAGAAGAGTTTTGCGCGGTAATACAATGTCATGCAGACATCGCTCCATGGTGGGTTCAATGGCAAACCCTCCCCACCCCTCTCCAGATTGTAATCTAGAGGAACTGTTCTGAGGCGGATTCAGACGCCGCTGACCACTCCTATTTACCTCCCAAGGTGTTTGCTCTACCTTGGCATGATGATGTTAGTCATATCATGCATATGTTGCCTTGGAGTGCCTACTTTTGACATCATATATGTCATCTGCTTAGTTTAGACATGTTCTATAATGCCACATGTTTAGTTTCTATATCATATATGGGAATTATGCAGTCTCATGTCTTTTAGCCAGCCATAATATATGTGAAATGTGCAATGCCATCCTGTTTAACCAGGCATCATATATTTGAATGATATCTTGCCCATCCTTTTCTTCATTACATTTTCATTTGTCGACAATGTTTGTACATTAAACTACTCTTCCTGTGAATCAGCCATTTGGGTGGGAGATGGAAAAATCTGGAGTGAAAACAAGGCCTTCAGAGCAGACAGTGCTACCTGTCAAAGCAGATCTCTTGTTGGGTCCCGATAGCTCCTCAGAGATGGATTCAGAGACAGATGACCAGTCCTATTTCCCCACTGAGGTGTATGCTCTAACTTGACATGGTTATATTGCTCATATCATGCATACAGTGTCTTGCATTGCATAGTTTAGACATCATATACACAATATTCAACACCATGTTCTTAGTTCAGACATCATATCGAATGCCCTCTATTTAGCATATAAATCACATATGTGAATTAAATGATGTGATCCGGATTACTTAGATAACATGTAGGTGAATTATGTCATGCGATCCTGTTTAGTTATTCATCATATCTTTGAATTATGTTATGCTATGCTATCCAGTTTAGATAGACATCATATATGTGAAATTATGTCATGCTATCCGTTTTAGTTAAACAATATACATGTCAACTATTTCATGCCCTCTTTTTTCCACACTATCTATTGCATCTGTCTCTCATACAATGTCTGTACATTCAACTATGTTTCCTGTTTATCAGCCATTTGAATTGGAGCGGGTGATGCCAGTATCTAGCGGACTAAAAACACGGTCTTCAAATAAAACAATGCTACCTCTTGGTGGAGATAGCACCCCGGTTGTACATGCACAAGAACCAGCCCTACCACACATAACCCAAACTCTCGCAGATTGTACCCCTACTACGATGGACAGAGAACCAGCTTCACCCAATCTAACCCCAACCCCAGCCGATAGTAACCCAGTTCCTGTTGACACAGCACCATCTCCACCATAGAGCTCCCAAACAAGAGCAGTTAGTAAGGCAGCTCCGGTGCCCAAAGGGCCAGTACTATCACGGTGAACCCCAACTCCACCAGTTAGTACGCCTATTCCTGTGGAGGAAGCACAACCAGCTAGTCGTAGTTTAGCATCTATCGCATTTGATGTTGTTAAATCGTATGTGCGTATCTTCCCATCTTGGAAATATTATACTGAAGATGAAGGAAAATGCCAGTTGCAGGTGTTTGTCCAGGAGTTATGTGTAAGTAATGTTATTCATGGCAATTACTTTGCTTCGTCCCATACATCCTACCTCCATGATGGTTATAATACAACAAATTTTCCCATTTTTCTCTGTAGAGAAGGACCGATTTGGAAACACAGGATGAGGTAACCTATGCTAATACCTCTGCTATCTTCAAGAATGCTTGGTGGCAGTATCGGAATTACCTGAAGAAAACGTACTTCACCGGCAAAGAAACTCATCAAATTCCCTTACGTTCTCCTGAGACACATTTACTGTATGATGACTGGGAATGCCTTGTTTTGTACTGGTCCCGAACCAAGAATGTGGTAAGGTCTATGAGCTCATTTTCCATTTTTAAGTATTATATTCTTGCGTCTTACTGTACTCTGTTCATGTAGAACAAGTGCCTAAACCTGAAGAACAATTGTTCTAATTTAAGATTCCATTGCTACCATAGGACATAGATATATGTTTGTTTGATGCTTTTATTATGTACTAGTACTTGGCAATAAAATACTTGGTAGTTTAATCCTGTCCACCTTACTAATGAACTGGTTCACCGAAATGAGTTTCATATACAAGTACATGCTAAACTTGTTATGTGTCTGCTTGTTTCTTCTTTTAGAATGCTGACAGAATATTGGGGAAGAGTACCTTATTAAGCAACGGTAAAGGAAGTAATGAAGATAAGGTTCGGGATAGTGACACATCCTGTCTTGGTTTAGTGTTGGAGTTACTGGCCACTACCGCTTGCACAAGCTATTCAAACTCACTGTCTGAATCAGTTCGGTTTCTTGAGTCTCAACTACAAGATGAAAGACATCGATCAGCTGTGCTGCAACAAGAAGCGGAAGGACTGCGGAAGTTGCTATGTTTTGAGCTTGCATTGGTTTTCCCCGAAGAGGAAGGGATGATGCAGCAGAGTAGCGTAAGTATTTCCCTCAGTTTTTGAGAACCAAGGTATCAATCCAGTAGGAGGCCATGCTCAAGTCCCTCGTACCTGCACAAAGCGATAGCTACTCGCAACCAACGCGATTAGGGGTTGTCAAGCCCTTCACGGTCACTTACGAGAGTGAGATCTAATAGATAGAATATTTTTGGTATTTTTGATATAAAGATTCAAAGTAAAAAGTAAAAGCAAAGTAAATAGCAAAGCAATATTAAAGTGATGGAGATTGATATGATGAGAATAGACCCGGGGGCCATAGGTTTCACTAGTGGCTTCTCTCAAGAGCTTAAGTATTCTACGGTGGGTGAACAAATTACTGTTGAGCAATTGATAGAATTGTGCATAATTATGAGAATATCTAGGCATGATCATGTATATAGGCATGACGTCCATGACAAGTAGATCGAAACGATTCTGCATCTACTACTATTACTCCACTCATCAACCGCTATCCAGCATGCATCTAGAGTATTAAGTTAAAAACAGAGTAACGCCTTAAGCAAGATGACATGATGTAGAGAGATAAATTCATGCAATATGAAATAAACCCCATCTTGTTATCCTAGATGGCAACGATACAATACGTGCCTTGCTGCCCCTTCTATCATTGGGTAAGGACACCGCAAGATCGAACCCAAAGCTAAGCACTTCTCCCATGGCAAGAACTACCAATCTAGTTGGCCAAACCAAATGGATAATTCGAAGAGACTTGCAAAGAAAACCAATCATGCATAAAAGAATTCAGAGAAGATTCAAATATTATTCATAGATAGACTTGATCATAAACCCACAATTCATTGGTCTCAACAAACACACCGCAAAAAGAAGATTACATCGAATAGATCTCCACGAGAGAGGGGGAGAACTTTGTATTGAGATTCAAAGAGAGATAAGAAGCCATCTAGCTACTAACTATGGACCTGAAGGTCTGAGGTAAACTACTCACACTTCATCAGAGAGGCTATGGTGATGTAGAAGCCCTCCGTGATGACGGCCCTCTTCCGGCGGAGCTCCGGAACAGGCCCCAAGACGGGATCTCATGGATACAGAAAGTTGCGGCGGTGGAATTAGGTTTTTGGCTCCTATTCTGATCGTTTGGGGGTACGTGTGTATATATTGGAGGAAGAAGTATGCCGGAGGAGCAACGAGGGGCCCACGAGGCAGGGGGCACGCCCTAGGGGGGGCGCCCCCACCCTCGTGACCGCCTCTTTTGTTCCTTGGAGCAGGGTCCAAGTCTCCTGGATCACGTTCGGTGATAAAATCACGTTCCCGAAGATTTTATTCCGTTTGGACTCCGTTTGATATTCCGTTTCTTCGAAACACTGAAATAGGCAAAGAAACAACAATTCTGGGCTGGGCCTCCGGTTAATAGGTTAGTCCCAAAAATAATATAAAAGTGGAAAATAAAGCCCAATATAGTCCAAAACAGTAGATAATATAGCATGGAGCAATCAAAAATTATAGATACGTTGGAGACGTATTAGGCATCCCCAAGCTTAATTCCTGCTCGTCCTCGAGTAGGTAAATGATAAAAAGAGAATTTTTGATGCGGAGTGCTACTTGGCATAATTTCAATGCAAATCTTCTTAATTGTGGTATGAATATTCAGATTAGAAAGATTCAAGACAAAGGTTTATATTGACACAGAAAATAATAATACTTCAAGCATACTAACAAAGCAATTATGTCTTCTCAAAATAACATGGCTAAAGAAAGTTATCCCTACAAAATCATATAGTCTGGCTATGCTCCATCTTCCCCACACAAAGTATTTAAATCATGCACAACCCCGATGACAAACCAAGCAATTGTTTCATACTCAAAAATTTTCAAAACCTTTTCAATCTTCACGCAATACATGAGCGTGAGCCATGGATATAACACTATGGGTGGAATAGAATGGTGGTTGTGGAGAAGACAAAAAGGGAGAAGATAGTCTCACATCAACTAGGCGTATCAACGGGCTATGGAGATGCCCATCAATAGATATCAATGTGAGTGAGTAGGGATTGCCATGCAACGGATGCACTAGAGCTATAAGTATATGAAAGCTCAAAAAGAAACTAAGTGGGTGTGCATCCAACTTGCTTGCTCATGAAGACCTAGGGCAATTTGAGGAAGCCCATCATTGGAATATACAAGCCAAGTTCTATAATGAAAAATTCCCACTAGTATATGAAAGTGATAACATAAGAGACTCTCTACTATGAAGATCATGGTGCTACTTTGAAGCACAAGTGTGGTAAAAGGATAGTAACATTGTCCCTTCTCTCTTTTTCTCTCATTTTTTATTTTTTTAATTTTTATTTTTAATATGGCCTTTCTTCTCTCTTTTTTATGGCCTTTCTCTTTTTTGGGCTTCTTTGGCCTCTTTTTTTATTTTTCGTCCAGAGTCTCATCCCGACTTGTGGGGGAATCATAGTCTCCATCATTCTTTCCTCACTGGGACAATGCTCTAATAATGATGATCATCACACTTTTATTTTTCTTACAACTCAACAATTACAACTCGATACTTAGAAAAAAATATGACTCTATGTGAATGCATCCGGCGGTGTACCGGGATATGCAATATGACAATGATGAATATGTCATGATGAACTAGATGGTGGAAAGTTGCATGGCAATATATCTCGGAATGGCTATGGAAATGCCATAATAGGTAGGTATGGTGGCTGTTTTGAGGAAGGTATATGGTAGGTGTATGATATCGGCGAAAGTTGCGCGGTATTAGAGAGGCTAGCAAGGGTGGAAGGGTGAGAGTGCGTATAATCCATGGACTCAACATTAGTCATAAAGAACTCATATACTTATTGCAAAAATTTAGAAGCTATCAAAGCAAAGTACTACGCGCATGCTCCTAGGGGGATAGATTGGTAGGAAAAGACCATCGCTCATCCCCGACCGCCATTCATAAGGAAGACAATCAATAAATAAATCATGCTCCGACTTCATCACATAATGGTTCACCATACGTGCATGCTACGGGAATCACAAACTTCAACACAAGTATTCTTTAAATTCACAACTACTCAACTAGCATGACTTTAATATTATCACCTCCATATCTCAAAACAATTATCATGCTTCAATCTTTTCTTAGTATTCAACACACTCAAAAGAAAGTTTCACAAATCTTGAATACTAAGCATATTATTATTAGGCAAATTATCATGCTATTAAGAGACTCTCAAATTAATTTACGTGAAGCATGAGAGATCAATAGTTTCTTTAAAACGAATCCACCACCGTGCTCTAAAAGATCTAAGTGAAGCACATAGAGCAAAATTATCTAGCTCAAAAGATATAAGTGAAGCACATAGAGCAAAATTATCTAGCTCAAAAGATATAAGTGAAGGACATAGAGCAAAATTATCTAGCTCAAAAGATATAAGTGAAGCACATAGAGTATTCTATCAAATTTTAATTCATGTATGGCTCTCTCAAAAGGTGTGTACAGAAAGGATGATTGTGGTATACTAGCAAACAAAGACACAAATAATACAAGGCGCTCCAAGCAAAACACATATCATGTTGGTGAATAAAAATATAGCTCTAAGTAAATTACCGATGGAAGTGGACGAAAAGAGGGGATGCCTTCCGGGGCATCCCCAAGCTTTAACTTTTTGCTGTCCTTGGATTATCTTGGGGGTTCCATGGGCATCCCCAAGCTTAGGCTCTTGCTACTCCTTGTTCCATGATCCATCAAAAGAATTCACCCAAAACTTGAAAACTTCACAACACAAAACTCAAAATAGAAAACTCGTGAGCTCCGTTAGCGAAAGAAAACAAAAGACCACTTCAAGGTACTGTAATGAACTCATTCTTTATTTATATTGGTGTTAAACCTACTGTATTCCAACTTCTATATGGATTATAAACTATTTTACTAGCCATAGATTCATCAAAATAAGCAAACAACACACGAAAAACAGAATCTGTCAAAAACAGAACAGTCTGTAGTAATCTGTAGCTAGCGCAAGATCTGGAACCCCAAAAATTCTAAAATAAATTGCTGGAAGTGAGGAATTTATCTATTAATCATCTTCAAAAAGAATTAACTAAATAGCACTCTTAAAATAAAAATTACAGCAGTTCTCATGAGCGCTAAAGTTTCTGTTTTTTACAGCAAGTTCAACAAGACTTTCCCCAAGTCTTCCCAACGGTTCTACTTGGCACAAACACTAATTAAACACAAAAAACACAACCAAAACAGAGGATAAATAATTTATTTATTACTAAACAGGAGCAAATAACAAGGAATAAAAATAAAATTGGGTTGCCTCCCAACAAGCGCTATCGTTTAACGCCCCTAGCTAGGCATAACAAGCAAGAATAGATCTAGGTATTGCCATCTTTGGTTTTAGAGAAAAAGAGAGCAAACTTGTTATCTATGGAATTAATCTTTCTATTTTGACAAAGTACATGTCCATTAATGGTAGAAGAAAGATTAAGAATGTTGCGGAAATTGGCATCTAGGCTAGCTTTTATCTCTTTAATAGATTCGTTTTGGTAAGAAAGCAAGAGAGATGTAATTTCAGTTTTCTCATTAATGGGGTGCCCAAATATAGTTTTCATCCTCTCATAGGTATATATGGGGTCCCCTTCAAGGAAACCCCCCTCGAAGATAGAATCTAAGACTTGTTTGAATGAAGTGGGTAGCCCAACATAAAAGCTTTTCAAGTAAACCTCAATTTGATATTGGGGTACATAGCTAGCCAGAATCCTTAACAGCCTATCCCAAGCATCTTTCAAAGATTCATCAAGTAAATAACGAAAAATTCCCGAATCATCTTCATCAAAATTACTAAGGTTCTCATTGATAACTCCGGCAAGTTGTTCTATAGCATTCCGATTTATGAGTTTAGATAAGATAGCAGGATTGTCTAAAGCACTAGAACTTGGGAGAGAACCCCCAACTCTTTTTGGTTCTGACATGGCGAGGGAAAAGAGGCAAACAGAGAGGGAGGATAGGGAGATAGGGCAAATAAAACGGCAAGGGTGAATTGGGGGGAGAGGAAAACGAGAGGCAAATGGAAAATAATGTAATGCGAGAGATAGGGATTGTGATGGGTACTTGGTATATTGACTTTTTGCGTAGACTCCCCGGCAACGGCACCAGAAATCCTTCTTGCTACGTCTTGAGCTTGCGTTGGTTTTCCCCGAAGAGGAAGGGATGATGCAACAGAGTAGCGTAAGTATTTCCCTCAGTTTTTGAGAACCAAGGTATCAATCCAGTAGGAGGCCACGCTCAAGTCCCTCGTACCTGCACAAAGCGATAGCTACTCGCAACCAACGCGATTAGGGGTTGTCAAGCCCTTCACGGTCACTTATGAGAGTGAGATCTGATAGATAGAATATTTTTGGTTTTTTTGATATAAAGATTCAAAGTAAAAAGTAAAAGCAAAGTAAATAGCAAAGCAATATTAAAGTGATGGAGATTGATATGATGAGAATAGACCCGGGGGCCATAGGTTTCACTAGTGGCTTCTCTCAAGAGCATAAGTATTCTATGGTGGGTGAACAAATTACTGTTGAGCAATTGATAGAATTGTGCATAATTATGAGAATATCTAGGCATGATCATGTATATAGGCATCACGTCTGTGACAAGTAGATCGAAACGATTCTGCATCTACTACTATTACTCCACTCATCGACCGCTATCCAGCATGCATCTAGAGTATTAAGTTAAAAACAGAGTAATGCCTTAAGCAAGATGACATGATGTAGAGAGATAAATTCATGCAATATGAAATAAACCCCATCTTGTTATCCTTGATGGCAACGACACAATACGTGCCTTGCTGCCCCTTCTGTCACTGGGTAAGGACACCGCAAGATCGAACCCAAAGCTAAGCACTTCTCCCATGGCAAGAACTACCAATCTAGTTGGCCAAACCAAACGGATAATTCGAAGAGACTTGCAAAGATAACCAATCATGCATAAAAGAATTCAGAGAAGATTCAAATATTATTCATAGATAGACTTGATCATAAACCCACAATTCATCGGTCTCAACAAACACACCGCAAAAAGAAGATTACATCGAATAGATCTCCATAAGAGAGGGGGAGAACTTTGTATTGAGATTCAAAGAGAGAGAAGAAGCCATCTAGCTACTAACTATGGACCCGAAGGTTTGAGGTAAACTACTCACACTTCATCGGAGAGGCTATGGTGATGTAGAAGCCCTCCGTGATGACGGCCCTCTTCCGGCGGAGCGCCGGAACAGGCCCCAAGATGGGATCTCGTGGATACAGAAAGTTGCGGCGGTGGAATTAGGTTTTTGGCTCCTATTTCGATCGTTTGGGGGTACGTGTGTATATATAGGAGGAAGAAGTACGCTGGAGGAGCAACGAGGGGCCCACGAGGCAGGGGACGCGCCCTAGGGGGGCGCCCTCACCCTCGTGACCGCCTCTTTTGTTCCTTGGAGCAGGGTCCAAATCTCCTGGATCACGTTCGATGAGAAAATCACGTTCCCGAAGATTTTATTCCGTTTGGACTCCGTTTGATATTTCGTTTCTTCGAAACACTGAAATAGGCAAAAAACAGCAATTCTGGGCTGGGCCTTCGGTTAATAGGTTAGTCCCCAAAATAATATAAAAGTGGAAAATAAAGCCCAATATAGTCCAAAACAGTAGATAATATAGCATGGAGCAATCAAAAATTATAGATACGTTGGAGACGTATCATAAGTCCCTAGAGCATTCAGATGCATACTTTCTGGTGCAACAGCAAGCGTTGGAGGATTTTAGCGCCAAACAGGACAAAGCTAATCAGCTTGCTAAGCTTATTGCCAGCATGGTGGATACCTAGGATAACGTTTGTTGAGCTCTTCTGAAGTTGTTTCAGTTATGCTCTTGTTTTGCTGCCGCGTTTATTTGCACTGGTGGCCAATTTTGACGGCCAGTGTATATGATATGCTGCTTTGTTCCCTATATTTGCACTGGTGGCGAACTTTGATGCCTAGTGGATGTAATATGTGTAATAGTCGTGATAGCCTAGTGTTAGTTGCTTGCTTATTTATTTCCTTGTTGTCTTGTTTATTTGTTTGCTTGTAGTCATTGTAGTTCTTTTTCCGCGGTTAAGTAGTGGCTGCAATAACCTATTTTTTAAAACTAAGCCACAATAACCATGGGCTAATATTTACTGTAGTGACACTGGGCCTCCTACACGCCGTAGAAATAGTGGGCCTTCTATGGGCCGTAGAAACAGTAGACCTTCTACGGGCCGTAGAAACAATGGGCCTTCTACGAGCCGTATCATCAATGGGCCTTATACGAGCCGTATGATCGATTGGCCAAACATGGGCCAATAACAGGCCGCATTATGGCCGTAAACGGGCTAGAGTTGGAATCGTCTGTTCATGGGCTGACCGTAACGGGCCATCGTTAATAAGCCGTATTTGATGACGCTATGAAAACGACCCAACGTATTAACGGACCACAAACGGGCTGACTGTAACCATGGGCTAAATTTGGCCTACAAGCAGAAAATAACAGTAACGGGCCATAAGTAAACGAATGCTGGAAATGAGCCCAAGAATAAATGGGCTCTGAGAAGGCCGAAAGATAACATGGGCTGGAAACGGCCCAACGGAACAACGGGCCGTTAATGGGTATAAAGTGACACACTGTTCATTACGGATCAGTTTCACCACGGGTCGTTAATGGGTGCAAAGTGATACACTGTTCATTACGGGCCAGTTTCACCACGGGCTGTTAATAGGCCAAGAGCTACATAGGGCCTCATATGGGCCGAAAGACGTCATGGGCTATACATGGGCCAGAAGTGAAAATGGGCTGGAATCATATTGGATGGCCCAGATGACGCTACTGGGCCTAATTCGGATAGGGCGTAACGGGCCTTGGGTTAGCGGGCTGTAAATGGGCTATATGCGAACAGGCTGTTAACAGGCTTTACATGGGCCGACCCGCCACCTTTTGACCAAGTCAAACGGGCCGGCCTTTTCATAGGAATGGGCCTCTGTTGGGCCGTGCCACGTGTCGATGTATCATAGGCGCCTATCTGACCCACTGACGAGCTGACACGTGTTTTGTCCGGCCAATAAGAATTTTACACGTGAAAATTTCCCATTGGTCGGGGCTGTTAACGGGTTATCGGATCCAAAACCCGACCCGATAGCTTAACGACGTTCCGTTACGGTGGATGCCACGTGTTAGTCACCCTTGACGAAAGCACTTCTGTGACGCACGATTTATTGTCATGGAGGTCGACACTTCCGTGATGATAATTTTGGTAATGTCATGGAACACTTCTACGACAACACAGATATGACCATCTTGATTCTGTCATAAATTTGTCATGGATGTACATGCGTGACAAAAAACACGACCTACTGTGACAAACACGTATCATCACGGAAGTGTATTTTTTTGTAGTGTAACATGGGGCCAACACCGGATGTTCCTCCTACAGAGGATGCGGATAGGCTGTTCGCTACGAATTCCGAAGTGGAGAGTACCATGAATCAAAGGCGTTGCCGGGCCGTACTCCGCGACGTTTGTTTCTCTCAAGAGGCGTTCGATGCCTTCAACTCAGGAGATGCGTACATCCGAGCTGCTCAAAATGGTCTTGCCCGAGCCACGGACCAGTATGTAAAGGATATACAGGTAAGAAAATCTAATGATTATGTATATCAGTAGCCCCTGAGACTTGAAACAGTTGGCACAACTGATTTAAGGATCATTGTTTGTGTAGGTTCTTACGGAGAAGAATACCCAGTTGTCTCAAGAGCTGGAGGAGTGCAAAGCCCAGCTATGGCCGCAATTGCCGCAATGAAGGAGTCCGAGAAGGCCCCATCTGGTAACACTTGTTTCTATCTAAAAGAATGACATGTACCAGTTAGTATTCGGCATGCATGCAAATCTAACAATAGATTCTGTAGATGATCCCAGAGTGAATATGGAGGTCGTGCAAGGGGATGAGCAACATGCTCAACGACAGCTAAAGGCTGGCGAGCGCGTGCTTACGGAGGTTAGGCGGGAGAAAAACGATCTCCAAGATGCCAATACCCGGCTAGGCGTTGAACTGAAAGATGTTCGGGCCCATCTTGCTGACTCCGTAAAGGAGAATAAGAGGCTTCGATGCGGCATTTTTAGTAAGTGCTTGAACAAACTTTTATAGAGTTCGGCGAAGAAGCCGGCTAACAGAGTTATATCTGTAGGTATGCTGATGGGTCGTCCCATAGAGGAGATGCCCGGGGTCTGCGGGTGATCTTCTGCCAGAGCTCTCACAACTGCACGAACAAGTTCGGCAGGTGATGCAAGGCATTGCCCAAGCCTTGTGGCCATGCGCCTCCCTACCAGGAGGCATGGGGGAGCTTGTAGAGATGCTCAAGGGAGCACAGCGGCGCTTCCGACTATGGAAGATATCAGCCTGCCGACAAGGTGCAAGGGAAGTCTGGGCCATGGTGAAGACACGATATACCAAGGCTGACCCAAACCACATGGCCGAGGTCGGACCTGTGGGGTCTGATGGGAAAGATATCCCCGTCAGTTTGGTGTATGACCAGGTGAAATTAGCCGCAAAGTATTCCCAACAGGATTGTAGGCTAGATAACATGTTGGATGGTATAGAAGAAGAATTTAGTCAGTCTAAGTGACTGTGTACTTCAAGTGACATATATTGTCCCTAGCCGGATTGTAAATCATTTGTCATGGCGGACCTTTTCGCTTCGACCTACGGACCTGACAGTCTGGAGTGTATCCGAATACCTGCTCAGTTATGTAAAAACCGGGGTACGCGTGGAAACCAGGCGTAGGGGTCATAAGTGCTTGAACAGACAAGTACCCAACTAGCTATGTTATATTACATGGATAGTAAGAAACATCTTCCAGGGAGAATAGTGCCGTTAAGGGTTCCTTTCCCTGGGTACGCATGCATTAATGTGCATGTCCGAACTGCGAGACGCGGGATATAAACATCTAGGGGCATGTATTACAATAAATAAAAGTCATCTTTTGTTCACCGACTGAATATTCCCTTAAGAACGCTAGCTTTCGGCTTCACCCAGTCTGAGGTACAGATCCGGCTGACCCGGCAGTAACAATCACATAGGTGATCCCCTTATGCCCTAGCTGAATTAACGGGAACGTAGGGCATAAACACAAGAGCCAGGCAACCCAGCTTGGCCAAATCTTAAGTCATATAGATGCATATAATGGCGAAGAAAAGGTACATGTGGAAAAGCAACACATGTGCAGGGGGCATAGAGCCCGGAACATAGTTATATTAAGCTTTTGTATAAGAAGCCCCCAGGTATAATGAGCACGCCTAGCGTGTCAAGATTGTGTAGTCAAGACACATTTTAACCTTTTAAGGCCGTGAAGAAAAAGGGAAGAACGAACGAAAGAAAAGACAGATAACGGATATATAAAAAATTAACGGAGGTAAGGAGACGAACACAGAGTCCGACACTAGGTGTAGAACCTTCGGAGTCTGGCTGCGTTCCATGGGTTTAGCTCGAGTCGATTGTCCGATGCATCCCGTAGACGGTACGCTCCACCGGTCAGAACTTTGTCAATAACGAAGGAACCTTCCCATTTGGGCTTGAGCTTGTTCTTTTTCTTCTCTGGTAGGCGTAGAACGAGTTTGCCATCGTTATAAGTTTTGGCCCGTACTTCTCTGCTTTGATACTGCCGAGCCTGTTGCTGATAGAATGCGGAGCGGGCTTTTGCCATGTCACGCTCCTCCTCCAGGGCGTCCAAACTGTCCTGCCGATCAAGCTCGGCTTCTTTCTCTTTGTACATGCGCACTCGAGGTGAGTCATGAATGATGTTGTAGGGCAGTACCGCCTCTGCGCCGTACACCATAAAGAACGGTGTGTATCCGGTAGTGCGATTCGGCATGGTCCGCAGCCCCCATAGTACGGAGTCAAGCTCCTCCACCCAGTGCGTATCTGATTCCTTCAAGGATCGCACTAATCTGGGTTTAATGCCGCTCATGATAAGACCATTTGCTCGCTCGACTTGACCGTTAGTTTGCGGCTGATAGACAGAGGCATAATCGAGATTAATGCCCATGTTGTTGCACCAAGTTTTCACATCGTCGGCTGTAAAGTTCGAGCCATTATCGGTGATGATGCTGTGCGGGACGCCGTAACGGTGTACAACCCCGGATATGAAGTCTATCACTGGTCCGGACTCAGCCGTTTTAACTGGTTTGGCTTCTATCAATTTGGTGAATTTATCCACCATGACCAATAGGTATTTTTTCTTATGGCTTCCCCCTTTAAGGGGTCCGACTATATCAAGCCCCCAAAACGCAAAGGGCCAAGTAATGGGGATTGTTTGAAGAGCGGTAGGTGGCATATGGCTTTGGTTTGCAAAAAGTTGGCAACTGATGAAACGTTGAACGAGGTCCTGTGCGTCTGCTCGGGCCGTCGGCCAGTAAAAACCTATACGGAAGGCCTTGCTTACAAGGGCCCGAGCTGCAGCATGGTGGCCACCAAGTCCAGCATGAATTTTTGGCAAAAGTTGTCGTCCTTCCTCTTCGGAGATGCACCTTTGAAGTACTCCGGTAGTGCTTTTCTTATAAAGCTCTCCCTCGTGGACCTTGTAGGCTTTAGACCGCCGCACAATGCAACATGCCTTGTTTGGGTCATCAGGGAGTTCTTGCCTAGTTAGATAAGCCAAGAAGGGTTCTGTCCACGGGGCGATGACAGCCATAATCACGTGGGCCGAAGGTGTTATTTCGGTGGCAGAGCCTCCGATTACGCCGGAGTGTTCAGGGTCTGGTGTTGTGGCCGGATCCGGACTGTTTTTGCCGGTCTCCCCTTCCCACACCACGGATGGCTTAAACAGCCTTTCCAAGAAGATATTAGGTGGGGCAGGGTCGCGCTTAGCGCCGATGCGGGCGAGGATATCCGCCGCTTGATTGTTTTCTCGGACCACATGGTGGAATTTGAGGCCCTCGAACCGAGCTGACATTTTGAGGATGGCATTGCGGTAAGCCACCTTTTTTGGGTTCTTGGCGTCAAAGTCCCCATTTATTTGAGATATTGCGAGGTTCGAATCCCCCCGCACCTCTAGGAGTTGAATGCCCATGGAGACTGCCATCCAGAGACCATGCAACAGGGCCTCATATTCTGCTGCATTGTTGGAGTCTGTGTATAATATTTGGAGTACATATTGGACTGTATCTCCGGTGGGGGATGTCAGGACGACGCCTGCCCCCAGACCAGCCAGCATCTTAGAGCCGTCAAAGTGCATGATCCAATTGGAGTACGCGTCGTACTCTTTAGGGAGTTCGGCTTCCGTCCATTCGGCGACGAAATCAGCCAGTACTTGCGACTTAATGGCTCACCGTGGTTTATATGTTATGTCGAACGGGAGGAGCTCGATAGCCAATTTAGCAATCCGGCCCGTGGCATCACGGTTATTTATTATGTCGTTGAGTGGTACTTCGGAGGCCACCGTAGTTGAACACTCTTGAAAGTAGTGTCGTAGTTTCCGGGATGCCATGAAGACCGCATATGCTATCTTTTGATAATGTGGGTACCGTGATTTGCATGGAGTGAGGACGGTGGATATGTAGTATACCGGCTTTTGAAGCGGGAACTTATGTTCGTCCGTCTCTCATTCGACGACGAGCACTGCACTTACAACTTGGTGTGTTGCCGCTATATATAACAACATTGGTCCGCCGACATTTGGCGCGGCCAAGATTGGGTTGGTGGCCAATACGACTTTTATTTCTTCCAATCCGGTCGTGGCCGCATCCGTCCACTCGAAGTGTTCAGTGCGTCGAAGAAGGCGATAAAGAGGTAGTGACGTTTCTCCTAATCGGGAGATAAAGCGGCTTAAGGCAGCCATGCATCCAGTTAACTTTTGGATTTGCTTGAGGTCTGTTGGGATAGCCAACTGTGACAAAGCTCGGATTTTAGCCGGATTTGCTTCAATTCCTCTATTAGAGACGATGAAGCCCAAGAGCTTTCCGGCGGGCACTCCGAAAATGCATTTTTCCGGATTGAGCTTGATGTCATATGTTCGGAGATTGTCGAACGTGAGCCTCAAGTCGTCTATTAAGGATTCGACGTGTCTTGTTTTAATGGCCACATCGTCTACGTATGCCTCCACTGTTTTGCCAATTTGTGTTTCCAGGTGTGTCTGAATCATGCGTTGATAGGTTGCACCGATGTTTTTGAGCCCGAAAGGCATGGTGTTAAAACAGAAGGGACCGTATGGAGTGATGAATGCCGTTGCGGCTTGATCGGGCTCCGCCATCTTAATTTGATGGTATCCGGAGTATGCGCCGAGGAAGCACAATGAGTCGTGTCCTGCGGTAGCGTCGATAATTTGATCGATGCGGGGGAGGGGGAAGGGATCCTTGGGGCAAGCCTTGTTAAGGTCCTTGAAATCGACACATAGGCGCCATGATTTGTCCTTCTTTGGTACCATCACCAGGTTTGCTATCCAGCCCGGATGTTTTATTTCTCTAATGAATCCGGCCTCGAGTAACTTGGCTAGCTCTTCTCCCATGGCTTGTCGCTTAGGCTCAGAGAAACGCCGAAGAGTCTACTTGACCGACTTGAACCCCTTTAGGATGTTAAGGCTATGCTCGGCCAGCCTACGTGGGATTCCTGGCATGTCTGAAGGATGCCACGCGAAGATGTCCCAATTCTCGCGCAAGAACTCCCGTAGTGCGGCGTCTGTTGTGGGGTTCAGTTGTGCCCCGATGGATGCTATTTTTGTAGGGGCCGTTGGGTGGACCTAGAATTTGACTATTTCGTCCGCTGGTTTAAAAGAGGCAGACTTGGGTCTTTTGTCGAGTATCACGTCGTCCCTGTCCACCGTGGAGCACAACGCAGTTAGTTCTTTGGCCGCAAGGGCTTCGGATAACGCCTCGAGGGCTAGTGCGGCAGTTTTATTTTCGACGCGGAGTGATATGTCCAGATCACTAGCCAGAGTGATGATTCCATTGGGCCCGAGCATTTTGAGCTTCATGTACCCGTAATGGGGTATAGCTTGGAAGATCGTGAATGCCTCCCGCCCTAAAAGGGCGTGGTATCCACTACTGAACGGGGCCACTTGGAATGTGATTTCTTCGGACCTATAATTCTCCAGCGTGCCGAATACCACATCTAGTGTGATTTTTTCCACACATCGTGCCTCCCGACTAGGGATGATTCCTCTAAAGGTCGTGTTGCTTTGCTCAATGCGGCTCTTGTCTATTTCCATTTTGCTAAGAGTTTCCTCGTAGATGAGGTTTAATCCGCTGCCACCATCCATGAGCACTTTAGTAAGCCGGAAGCCGTCCACAATTGGACTAAGGACCAAAACGGCTGGTGCTCGGGCTGTTAGGAATTGAGGTTCGTCACTGGCATTGAAGGTTATGGCTGTGTCATTCCATGGATTTAGTGTTGCAATGTGACAGACTTCGGCAAGGCTGTAGAGTGTTCGCTTGTGCCTATTATTTGAGGCGAAGGTCTCGAAGACTGTCAATACTGTATTGTTATTTTCCACGGGATGGTGCTCTGTTGTATTGTCGATGAGGATATCCTCGCCGCTCTTGGCCACATGCCGGAGTATCCAACATGCTCTAAGGCTGTGTGTTCGCATGGTATCCACTGTACTGTGAATTTTGCATGGCCCATTGAGCCATTCCTCCAATACAGTTCTACGCCCTGTAGTGGGCTTTTGTTTCTTTGTAATTGGATTGGGTGACTTATGAGAGTACACCCTTTTAGTTCAGACCGGGGGGGGGGGGGGGGTTAGTGAGAGCCGGAGGGTCCCAGAATTTTGTTTGGGTTTTCCAGGCGCTTTCCATCGCACAGTACTTCCGTACTATGGCCGCCAAGTCAACAAAGTGTGCTATGTCACGATGACTTATGGCGTTGAGGATTCCCTTGTCTGTGCAATTTTTGCAAAAGAATGAAATTGCGTCTTCCTCGCGACAGTCCTTGACCTTGCTCATTACAAGGAGGAATCTGGCCCAATAGTGATATACTGTCTCTTGGGGCTCTTGTCTAATGTGGGAAAGTTCACTTGAGTCTAGGTGGGTGGGCAGATTTAGGTCCGAACCCTGACCCGATCTGAGACCCAGGGGCGGAGGAGTTTCCGATCTTGGCGGTTCAGACTCTGGGATGTTGCCCAATAGTTCTGGCCCGCTGTCTGATTCTAGGTTCGAAGCTTGGGCCATGCCCTCCCATGGATGGGTATCCGACTCGGAGAGCTCGGGAATCCAGACATAGTTTGTCCTCAAAATAGAGGAAGAATTGCTACATTGCTCCTCCACCACCGCTATCTGATGGGTGACCGGTGGAGAGTTAATCTCCCTTTGGTTGGGTTTAAGCCCGATCCGATCATAGTCTGTTGCGACTCCCAGGGTGGCGATGCGATCTAAGAGCTCGTTCAAGGAAGAGAGCTCTATTGGATTCATCTGCTCGGCGAATCCCGAGCCGACGTGGAGGCTGTTTTTGATGACCCGAGAAGTCATCGTCGGTGCGATGGCCGAACAAGCGGTCATGATGAAGCCGCCTAGTCGGAGAGTTTGGCCTACAGCCAGGCCTCCCCCCGAGGTAATGTTGTCCTTGACAACAAGACGAGCCATCAAGCCTTATCGTGGCGGCACAGTGGAACTCTCAATGAAAGCACCAATGTCGGTGTCAAAACCGGAGGATCTCGGGTAGGGGGTCCCGAATTGTGCGTCTAAGGCAGATGGTAATAGGAGGTGGGGGACATAATGTTTACCCAGGTTCGGGCCCTCTCGATGGAGGTAATACCCTACTTCTTGCTTGATTGATCTTGATGATATGAGTATTACAAGAGTTTATCTACCACGAGATCGTAGAGGCGAAACCCTAGAAGCTAGCCTATGATTATGATTGTTCTTGTCCTACGGACTAAACCCTCCGATTTATATAGACATACACAGAGTCGGTTACAAGGGAGGAGATCTACATATCCGAATTGCCAAGTTTGCCTTCCACGCAAAGGAGAGTCCCACCCGCACACGGGATGAAGTCTTCAATCTTGTATCTTCATAGTCCAACAGTCCGGCCAAAGTATATAGTCCGGCTGTCCAGGGACCCCCTAATCCAGGACTCCCTCACTTGCACTAGTCCATAGATGGATCGCTGGAGCTTGCACACTTTGTTAGCACCTTTAGGATTGACAAAACCTTCTGGTTGCATCATATACAACTCTTCTTTAATAAATCCATTAAGGAATGTAGTTTTGATATCCATTTGCTAGATTTCATACAATGCGACAATTGCTAATATTATTCGGACAGACTTTTAAGCATCGATACGAGTGAGAAAATCTCATCGTAGTCAACACCTTGAAGTTGTCGAAAACCTTTTGCGACAATTCGAGCTTTGTAGATAGTAACACTACTATCAGCGTCCGTCTTCCTCTTCAAGACCCATTTATTCTGAATGGCTCACCGATCATCGGGCAAGTCAATCAAAGTCCATACTTTGTTCTCATACATGGATCCCATCTCAGATTTCATGGCCTTAAGCCATTTCGCGGAATCTGGGCTCATCATCGCTTCCTCATAGTTTGTAGGTTCGTCATGGTCTAGTAACATGACTTCCAGAACAGGATTACCGTACCACTCTGGTGCGGAACGTACTCTGGTAGACCAACGAGGTTCGATAGTAACTTGATCTGAAGTTTCATGATCATCGTCATTAACTTCCTGACCAATTGGTGTAGGCATCACTGGAACTGATTTCAGTGATGAGCTACTTTCCAATTCGAGAGAAGGTACAATTACCTCATCAAGTTCTACTTTCCTCCCACTCACTTCTTTCGAGAGAAACTCCTTCTTTAGAAAGGATCCATTTTTATTAACAAAGATCTTGCCTTCGAATCTGTGATAGAAGGTGTACCCAACAATTTCTTTTGGGTATCCTATGAAGACACACTTCTCTGATTTGGGTTTGAGCTTATCAAGCTGAAACTTTTTCACATAAGCATCGCAACCCAAACTTTAAGAATGACAACTTAGGTTTCTTGCTAAACCACAGTTCATACGGTGTCATCTCAACGGATTTTTAGACGGTGCCCTATTTAACATGAATGCAGCTATCTCCAATGCATAACCCCAAAACGATAGTGGTAAATCGGTAAGAGACATCATAGATCACACCATATCTAATAAACTACGGTTATGATGTTCGAACACACCATTATGCTGTGGTGTTCCAGGTGGCATGAGTTGCGAAACTATTCCACATTGTTCCAAATGAAGACCAAACTCGTAACTCAAATATTTTGTCTCAGTGATCAGATCATGGAAACTTTATTTTCTTGTTATGATGATTTTCCACTTCACCCTGAAATTCTTTGAACTTTTCAAATGTTTAAGACTTATGTTTCATTAAGTACATATACCCATATCTGCTCAAATCATCCATGAAGGTCAGAAAATAATGATACCCGCCGCGAGCCTCAACACTCATCGGATCGCATACATCAGTATGTATTATTTCCAATAAGTCTGTTGCTCGCTCCATTGTTTCAGAGAACGGAGTTTTAGTCATCTTGCCCATGAGGCATGGTTCGCAAGCATCAAGTGATTCATAATCAAGTGATTCCAAAAGCCCATCAGCATGGAGTTTTTTCATGCGCTTTACACCGATATGACCTAAACGGCAGTGCCACAAATAAGTTGCACTATCATTATTAACTTTGCATATTTTGGCTTCAATATTATGAATATGTGTGTCACTATGATCGAGATTCAATAAACCATTCACCTTGGGTGTATGACCACATAAGGTTTTATTCATGTAAACAGAATAACAATTATTCTTTGACTTAAATGAATAACTGTATTGCAATAAACATGATCCAATCATATTATGCTCAACGCAAACACCAAATAACATTTATTTTAGGTTCAACACTAATCCCGAAGGTAAAGGGAGTGTGTGATGGTGATCTTATCAACCTTGGAATCACTTCCAATACACATCGTCACCTTGCCCTCGACTAGTTTCTGTTCATTTTGTAACTCATGTTTCAAGTTACTAATCATAGAAACTAAACCAGCATCAAATACCCTGGGGTTACTATGAACACCAGTAAAGTACACATCAGTTACATGTATATCAAATATACTTTTGTTCACTTTGCCATCCTTCTTATCCGCCAAGTATTTGGGGTAGTTCCACTTCCAGTGATCATTCCCTTTGCAGTAGTAGCACTCAGTTTTAGGCTTAGGTCTAGCTTTGGGCTTCTTCCCGGGAGTGGCAACTTGCTTTCCATTATTCTTGAAGTTCCCTTTCTTTCCCTTGCCCTTTTACTTGAAACTGGTGGTCTTGTCAACCATCAACACTTGATGCTTTTTCTTGATTTCTACCTTCACCAATTTCAGCATCGCGAAGAGCTTGGGAATTGTTTCCGTTATCCCTTGCATATTATAGTTCATCATGAAGTTCTAATAACTTGGTGATAGTGACTAGAGAACTCTATCAATCACTATCTTATCTGGAGGATTAACTCCCACTTGATTCAAGTGATTGTAGCACTCAGACATTCTGAGCACGTGCTCACTAGCTGAGCTATTCTCCTCCATCTTGTAGGCAAATTACTTGTCGGAGGTCTCATACCTCTCGACTCGGGCATGAGTTTGAAATACCAATTTCAGCTCTTGGAACATCTTATATGCTTTGTGGCGTTCAAAACGTTTTTGAAGTCCCGATTCTAAGCCGTAAAGCATGGCGCACTAAACTATCAAGTAGTCATCATACCGAGCTTGCCAACTGTTCATAACGTTTGTATCTGCTCCTGCAATAGGTCCGTCACCTAGCGGTGCATCAAGGACATAATTCTTCTGTGCAGCAATGAGGATAATCCTTAGATCATGGATCATGTATGCATCATTGCTACTAATATCTTTCAACATAGTTTTCTCTAGGAACATATCATAAATAAAACGAGGAAGCTATACGCGAGCAATTGATCTACAATATAGATATGCAAATACTATTAGGACTAAGTTCATGATAAATTTAAGTTCAATTAATCATATTACTTAAGAACTCCCACTTAGATAGACATCCCTCTAGTCATCTAAATGATCACGTGATTCATATCAACTAAACCATGTCCGATCATCACGTGAGATGGAGAAGTTTTCAATGGCGAACATCACTATGTTGATCATATCTACTATATGATTCACGCTCGACCTTTCGGTCTCAGTGTTCCGAGGCCATATCTGCATATGCTAGGCTCGTCAAGTTTAACCTGAGTATTCTGCTTGTTCAAAACTGGCTTGCACCCATTGTATGTGAACGTAGAGCTTATCACACCCGATCATCACGTGGTGTCTCAGCACGATGAACTGTAGCAACGGTGCATACTCAGGGAGAACACTTGTACCTTGAAATTTAGTGAGAGATCATCTTATAATGCTACCGTTGTACTAAGCAAAATAAGATCCATAAAGGATAAACATCACATGCAATCAAATAAGTGATATGATATGGCCATCATCATCTTGTGCCTTTTGATCTCCATCTCCAAAGCACCGTCATGATCACCATCGTCACCGGCTTGACATCTTGATCTCCATAGAAGCACCGTTGTCGTCTCGCCAACTATTGCTTCTGCGACTATCGCTACCGCTTAGTGATAAAGTAAAGCAATTACATGGCGATTGCATTTCATACAATAAAGCGACAACCATATGGCTCCTGCCAGTTGCCGATAACAGTGTTACAAAACATGATCATCTCATACAACAATTTATATAATCACGTCTTGACCATATCACATCACAACATGCCCTACAAAAACAAGTTAGACGTCCTCTACTTTGTTGTTGTAAGTTTTACGTGGCTGCTATGGGCTTCTAGCAAGAACCGTTCTTACCTACGCATCAAAACCACAACGCAGTATAGTGATTGCTTTTTGATCTTCAGAAAGAACCCTATTCATTGAAACCGATTCAACTAAAGTTGGAGAAACAGACACCCACTAGCCACCTGTGTGCGAATCACGTCAGTAGAGCCAGTCTCGCGTAAGCATACGCGTAATGTCGGTCTAAGCCGCTTCATCCAACAATACCGCTGACTCAAGAATCAACTAGTGACGACAAGCAATATGTATATACCCACGCCCACAACTCCTTTGTGTTCTACTCGTGCATATAACATCCAGTATAGACCTGGCTCGGATGCCACTATTGGGGAACGCAGTATTTCAAAAAAATTCCTATGATCATGCAAGATAAATCTAGGAGATTGTCACACCCCGGATGTAACTTGCCATATTTGTAACTCCGACTCTTGCCATTTCCGGCTTTAAGTTATGAGATTCCCTTCGTGGTTGGGTTTTGTTTTCGTTTTGCATTTTGTTCATGTCATGCATTTCATATCATGTCATCATGTGCATCGCATTTGCATACGTGTTCGTCTCATGCACCCGAGCACTTTCCCCGTTGTCTGTTTCGCAATCCGACACTACTACACGCACCGGCGCACCCCTCTTGTCTCTTTTCGTGAGAGGGTGTTAAACGTTCTCGGAATGGACTGAGATTTGCCAAGTGGCCTTGATATACCACCGGTAGACCGCCTGTCAAATTTCATTCCATTTGGAGGTCGTTTAATGCTCCAACGGTTAGCCGGGTAACCGCAAAAGTCTCTTGTGTGTTGCAGCCCAACACCCCTCCAAAACGGCCCAATAACCCATCTAAACCACTTCCATGTCCTCCGTCGTCGGATCATGATCGTGTGAGCGAAAACTACACCTCATTTGGACACTCCAAACTCCCTCTACCTATAAATATGTGCTTCCCCTCCAAAATCACGGGTCCAAACCCTACAAAATCATCCCGCCGCTACCGGACGCGTCCGCGACGGCCGGACATGTCCGCCCGCGGCCGCCCGACGAATCCCAGGCCGCCACGTGCCAGAGTCAGGCCCGCGCACCTGCCGCCCGAGTGCCCCTCGCCGCGCCCCCGTGCCTCCCGTGCCGCCGCCCTTCGCCCTCGCCGGCCCCGCCGCCCGCAGATCTGCCGCACTGCCGCCTCGGCTTCCCTGCTCCGCCGCCGCCTCGAGGACACCGCACCGCCGCCCTGCTTTGGCTCCGCCCTCGCCGGCGCGCCGCACCTCACCCGTGGCCACTCCGGCGAGCTCCTCCCTCGACGCCGGCGTCCCCCTCCTCTCCAGCCATCTTCCTCCACCGCGGCGTCCAACTCCGGCGAACTCTGGCTGCCTCAGGAACCGTGCCACCGGAACCCTAGATTTGGACCGAGAGGGTATATTTCGTCTAAGTCATTTTCTGTAATATTTTTATGCCTCCTTTGACGTGTCATATCTCCTTGCATGTAGATCCAAATGATGCATATGATATATCAAGTTGTTCGTCTCGTTGAGCTCTTCATGGTAGAAGCATTGCCATGCATGTTACTGTCTGTTATAATGCCATTTTCATTGATACAAGAGTGCTATAAAATGTTAGGAGCTGGTAATTATCAGATCATGAGGTTTTGTCATTTTTGTTGCATTTGATGTGTGCATTGTATGAGCTTGAGGTTTACATGTGTTTTGAACTACATCATGCCATATTTACAGAGGTGCTTGTCTTGTATTTTTGTGATATGTGTGGTGACAATGTTGCTGTTTTTAGGGACTTAGGATTTTGGCAAGTCTTTGCCTGTTGTTATTTTGATGCCATGTAAAGTTGATGCTACAGTGAGATCCATGCTTATTTTGGGATGCTTCAGTAAGGATGTTTTGAACATGTGATTATGCTCTATCTATACATGCCCCCGTTTGCAATTATGGAGTGCTCTAGCATGTCTTGTTCTTGCTCTACTTTTGCTATAAAATGTTCCTGGCAGAATGTTAACATGTTAATCAATTTTGCCATGGTTGTTGTTAGTGATCCATGCATCCTATGAACTTGCTCTTGCCATGGTCAGCTTCATGAACATGTCATCTTGCTATTGATATGCTTGTTTTGTCATGCAATGCTTTGTGGTGAGTGGTTTGAGCTTGCAAAGTTGCTATCATAATTCTGTTTATGCCATGCTCTGTTTTTCTGCAAAGTCTGAAACTGTTAATAAAACTTGCTATGTTTACATGGTTGCCATCATATCTTCTGTGCCTTTTTGGCTCATGGTCAGTAAGGGACTTTTGATCTATGCTTTTAGTAGAATCATGCCATGCCTTGGTTTGCTATGATATTTTCCTATAGCTTCCTAATGTTGTTTTTGACATGTTAGTAAGTTTCTCTAAGTCTGTGAAGCTGATATCTTTTGCACTTTTGCCATGCTTGTTTGAACCTGTTCTAGTGTGATTTAGCCGTAGCTCAGTGTTCATGTTTTGTCAAGCATCTCTTGTACATCACTAACATATGATTTGTTGTTATGTTGGAGTGCAGTAGCTTAGTTTCTTGTTGCATTCTAGATGGCATCGTGCTGTTAATCGTAGAATTGTGTCATCCTTGTTTTGCTTGCCATTTGCAAACCATACATCCGTTTTCGGTGATCTTTATATCGATTTCAACTGAAATCAACTCATCTTTCCAGCGGCACACATGGTTTTCCAAGTTGATTCCTTGATCATTCTTTCCCTTCCGAAGCACGCATATGCATTGCATATCATGTCTTGCATATCATGCCATGTTTTGCATCATGTTGCTTGTGCATTGCATCGTGGTTGATTGTTGTTCCTTTGCTTGTGTTCTTGCCTTGGGTAGAGCCGGGAGACGAGTACGTGACCGAGGAACCTGTTGAGTACGCTAACGAGGATCAAGATTTTGACAACTCTGAGAACATTGCAGGCGAGATGACCATACCCTCGAAATCACTTCTATCTTTGCTTGCTAGATGTTCGCTCTATTGCTATGTCGCGCTCCATACCACTTGCTATATCATGCCTCCCATATTGCCATGTCAAGCCTCTAACCCACCTTTCCTAGCAAACCGTTGTTTGGCTATGTTACCGCTTTTGCTCAGCCCCTCTTATAGCATTGTTAGTTGCAGGTGAAGATGAAGTTTGTTCCATGTTGGAACATGGATATCTGTTGGGATATCATTATTATATCTTATTTACTTTAATGCATCTATATACTTGGTAAAGGGTTGAAGGCTCGGCCTTATGTCTGGTGTTTTGTTCCACTCTTGACGCCCTAGTTTCCGTCATACTGGTGTTATGTTCCTTGATTTTACGTTCCTTACACGGTTGGGTGTTATGGGAACCCCTTGACAGTTCGCTTTGAATAAAACTCCTCCATCAAGGCCCAACCTTAGTTTTACAATTTTCCTACCTACCACCATATACCTTTACCTTGGGTTCTGCAGACTCAAGGGTCATCTTTATTTTAACCCCCCCGGGCCAGTGCTCCACTGAGTGTTGGTCCGAACTAGAGTCCTTTGCAGTGCCACCTCGGGGAAACTCGAGGGTTGGTTTTAGTTGTACGGAGTGCTCATCCGGTGTGCCCTGAGAACGAGATACGTGCGACTCCTATCAGGATTTGTCGGCACATCGGGCGGCTTTGCTGGTCTTGTTTTACCATTGTTGAAATGTCTTGTAACCGGGATTCCGAGACTGATCGGGTCTTCCCGGGAGAAGGAATATCCTTCGTTGACCGTGAGAGCTTGTGATGGGATAAGTTGGGACACCCCTGCAGGGTATAAACTTTCGAGAGCCGTGCTCGCAGTTATGTGGCAGATGGGAATTTGTTAATATCCGGTTGTAGAGAACTTGACACTTAACTTAATTAAAATGAATCAACCGCGTGTGTAGCCGTGATGGTATCTTTTCGGCGAGTCCGGGAAGAGAACACGGTCTCGTGTTATGCTCGAATGTAAGTAGCTTCAGGATCACTTCTTGATCACTTATAGCTTCTCGACCGTGCGTTGTTTCTCTTCTCGCTCTTATTTGCGTATGTTAGCCACCATACATGCTTAGTGCCTGCTACAGTTCCACCTCACTCCCCTTTCCTACCCATAAGCTTAAATAGTCTTGATCTCACAGGTGTGAGATTGCTGAGTCCTCGTGACTCACGGATACTTCCAAATAGTTGCAGGTGCCGATGATACCAGTGTAGGCGACGATACCAAACTCAAGTGGGAGTTCGACAAGGATTCGGGCCGTTACTATGTTTCTTTTTCGGATGATCAGTAGAGGAGCCCAGTTGGGACGATCGGGGTTCTAGCATTAGGGGTTGTCTTTCTTTATTTTGGTTCCATAGTCGGACCTTTGATTGTACTTTGGATGATGTATGAACTATTTATGTATTGTGTGAAGTGGCGATTGTAAGCCAACTCTTTATCCCTTTATTATTCAGTACATGAGATGTGTAAAGATTACCCCTCTTGCGACATGCCTACCATGCGGCTATGCCTCTAAGTCGTGCCCCGGCACGTGGGAGATATAGCCGCATTGTGGGTGTTACAGAGATGCATAGCAACGAGAGGGGAGAGTGTGTCTACGTACCCTCGTAGACCCAAAGCGGAAGCGCTAAGTAACGCGGTTGATGTAGTCGAACGTCTTCGCGATCCAACCGATCAAGTACCAAACGCACGACACCTCCGCAATCTACACACGTTAAGCTCGGTGATGTCCCTCGAACTCTAGATCCAGTTGAGGCCGAGGGAGAGTTTTGTCAGCACGACGGCGTGTTGATGGTGATGATGAAGTTACCGACGCAGGGCTTCGCCTAAGCACTACGACAATATGACCGAGGTGGAAATCTGTGGAGGGGGCCACCGCACACGGCTAAGAAATCAACTTGTGTGTCTATGGGGTGCCCCCCTCCCCCGTATATAAAGGAGGGAGAAGGAGGAGGCCGGCCTAGGAGGGGCGCGCCAATAGGGGGAGTCCAACTAGGATTCCCAATCCTAGTTGGAGTCCCCTTCCTTTTCCAAGAGGGGAGAGAGGGAAGGAGTAGGAGAGGGAGAAGGAAAGAGAGGGGGGCGCCGCCCCCTCCCTAGTCCAATTCGGACTTGCGATGGGGGGGGGCGCGCGACCACCCCTTGAGTCCCTTCTCTCCTTTCCCATATGACCCATTAAGGCCCACTACTTCCTCCGGCGAATTCCCATAACTCTCCGGTACTCCGAAGAATACCCGAATCACTCGAAACCTTTCCGATGTCCGAATATTGCCTGCCAATATATCGATGTTTATGTCTTGACCATTTCGATACTCCTCGTCATGTACGTGATCTCATCCAGGACTCCGAACAACCTTCGGTACATCAAATCACATAACTCATAATAAAAATCATCATCGAACGTTAAGCGTGCGGACCCTACGGGTTCGAGAACTATGTAGATATGACCGAGACACATCTCCGGTCAATAACCAATAGCGGAACCTGGATGCTCATATTGGCTCCTACATATTCTACGAAGATCTTTTTCGGTCAAACCGCATAATAACATACGTTGTTCAATTTGTCATCGGTATGTTACTTGCCCGAGATTCGATCGTCGGTATCACCATACCTAGTTCAATCTCGTTACGGGAAAGTCTCTTTACTCGTTCCGTAATGCATCATCCTACAACTAACTCATTAGTCACATTGCTTGCAAGGCTTATAGTGATGTGCATTACCGAGAGGGCCCAGAGATACCTCTCCGACAATCGGAGTGACAAATCCTAATCTCAATCTATGCCAACTCAACAAGCACCATCGGAGACACCTGTAGAGCATCTTTATAATCACCCAGTTACGTTGTGACGTCTGATAGCACACTAAGTGTTCCTCCGGTATTCGGGAGTTGCATAATCTCATAGTCCTAGGAACATGTATAAGTCATGAAGAAAGCAATAGCAATAAACTAAACGATTATAGTGCTAAGCTAACGGATGGGTCTAGTCCATCACATCATTCTCTAATGATGTGATCCCGTTCATCAAATGACAACACATGTCCATGGCTAGGAAACTTAACCATCTTTGATTAACGAGCTAGTCAAGTAGAGGCATACTAGGGACACTCTATTTGTCTATGTATTCACACATGTACTAAGTTTCCGGTTAATACAATTCTAGCATGAATAATAAACATTTTATCATGATATAAGTAAATATAAATAACAACTTTATTATTGCCTCTAGGGCATATTTCCTTCAGTCGCGGTTCAGGACGAGGAGGTTGGCAGTGTCGTCGATATGATCCTGCAGGTGATGAGGACATAGACCTGGGGTAGGGTAATAGGCCTGACCTATACGTCCTACCTAAGGTCCATGTCTTAGAATCAAAGAAGTTCAAGAGTAAACAAGGTGGGCCCAATAAAGGCGTCGAGTGCAATCCACTCGACCCACCATTCACTCGGAGACTACTTCTTCTTTGAGTCACTTGACTATTCAACCACTCCACCATGTAAAAGGCCACTCGACATACAAGGAGACCTAAAGCCGTTCTGCACAGCAATGGTCGGGAATTTACTCGTATATTTAATGATCATTTGTAGCACTTTATTACAGACGTTACCTGTAACACTCTCTCTTTATTAACATTGAACCCTGTGTAACGGAGGGGAGCTGGGGTCCTGGCGCACTCTATATAAGCCACCCCCTCCTCTGGGACAAGGGTTCGCACCCCCTGTAACTCACATGCATATAATCCAGTCGACCGCCTCCGGGCTCCGAGACGTAGGGCTGTTACTTCCTCCAAGAAGGGCCTGAACTCGTAAAACTCGTGTGTACAACTCCTCCATAGCTAAGATCTTGCCTCTACATCCCTACCTCCCTATTCTACTGTCATACTTAGAACCATGACAGTTGGCGCCCACCGTGGGGCCGGTGTCTTAGCGACTTGTTGGAGAAGTTGCGATTTTTCCAATCCCCATCAACATGGTTTCGGGCAGAGGTTTGGCCGAGGGCCGCGAGATCCGTCTCGGCGCGCTCGTATTCGTCGCCAACGACTCCGCTTGGCTCCAAGAAGTGCCACTTGACGTCGAGGCGCTCCCCGTCCGTGGGGCAATGCACTTTCACGCGTGCATCCATGGCGTCCTCCTACGGCTGCCGTCGACTCAGTATTGGTCGGCTCCTGTGCTGACCTCCCTCCCTGCAGCCCGCCGGAGCAAACGTTCCGGTCGATCGAGGCTTCAGTGGTGGGTGAGGCATGTGGTGGCTCGCTAGTCGGCCACCCCCAAGTTGCGGCAATCGAGCCCGATGAAACTCTCTACGGCCTGTTCGACTGGCTCCGTAGAGACTGCATCCGAGTGCGACAACAGCGACCCTGCGGCGTAAGCTTTGATGGTCAATGGACCACACAGTCCTCCTAGCTTCACCCGTGAAGACGGAGGCGATGGGGGCAGCGATCCGTCGCGTGTTCAGGAAGAGTACTGCCCCGAACCCCTCTCTTCGCAGCGGAGGGAAGAACTTCGCCGCCAGAACATGGATGCGCTTCACACTCGTATCGTTGGAGAAATCCCTGAGGCCCAGGCCTTGGAGGAGGCGCGCCTGGCCAACTTGGCTGAGTGCACTCGACTGGAGAACCTTCAGCACGCACTCGACGAGCGTGGTCGGCAGCGTATCCCCGAGTACAGTCGACACCAACTTTTTCCGCCTCTGACTCAGGTATACCGAACTCCGATCCAGAATCTCGTAGCTGCGGCCCGAATAGCGGAGTCAATTCAACCTTCCCAGTCAGAAGTTGGTCGAGGTTTGGTGCAGATCCGGGCTTTGCTCTGAGCAGTGGGAGAGCAGAATACAGCAGTATCTCAGTCGCAGAATAGGATCCATAGCAGATCCGTGGTTGCAGACACAGTCCAGTCGGCTCACAGCCCAAGATGCCCCCGAGGCGTGAGGGACGTGGGGACCGGCGAGATCAGTACAGAAACCGCGAGCAGTATGATCACCGACTTGATCACGATGATCATCGTCGAGTGCCCACGCCTCCCCCAAGGAGTGGGTCATACGCGCCTCGGCATCATGATGACATACGTCCTCACAGTGGTGGGCGAAGGATTCCAGTCGACCCCAGGGAACTGGGCTTTGATGCAAGATCTATTCTCGTTCAGGGTCTGGTCGACAGAAACAGAGCTCACAGAGAAGGCCACGACAGAGATTTTCCAACCAGCAGCAGAGTGCATGTCTCAGGTCCAGAGTGCTTCAGCAGAGCCATCAGGGCTGCGGTGATTCCTCCCAACTTCAGGTTGGCGACTGGAGTCAGTAAGTTCACTGGTGAGTCCAAGCCTGACACTTGGCTTGAGGATTACCGAGTGGCTGTACAGATTGGTGGTGGCAACGATGAAGTTGCCATGAAGCATCTCCCTTTGATGTTAGAGGGCTCGGCCAGAGCGTGGCTGAATCAGTTAGCGCCTGGTAGTATTTATACTTGGGAAGATCTTGCCCGAGTATTTGTCAGAACATTTGAAGTACTTGCAAACGGCCAACAGGGCTTACAGAATTACAGTGTTGCGTTCAGAAACAGAATGAAACTCTGAGAGATTATATGCAGAGATGGATCACGTTACACCATACAGTGGAGAATGTGTCAGATCACCAAGCAATTTGTGCCTGCAAAGAAGGCGTTAAGTATCGGGAATTGAATCTGAAATTCGGTCGGACAGGAGATATGACTCTGACTCGGATGATGGAGATTGCCACCAAATACGCCAATGGTGAAGAGGAAGACCGTCTCCGGAGTGGCAAGCACAAAACAGTCGCCCACGAAACCGGAGGAGGGAACTCCAGTCGGAAGCAGAAGCGCAAAGCCGTGCCAGCTGCTCCTGGAGAATCCTTAGCTGTGACTCAAGGAAAGTTCAAAGGGAAACCCAAAGGACCATGGAACCCCAAGAAAGTAAAAGATCAAGATGGAAATGATGTGCTAGATTTACCATGCCACATTCACACCAAGAAAGATGAAGAGGGTAATTTCATTTACCTGAAGCATACCACTCGACAGTGTCGACTCCTAATCCAGCAATTTCGAGAGAAACAACCCAAGGAAAAGGAGAAGGAAGCGGACAAAGTTGAGGATGAGGAAGAGGACGATGATGGTTACCCCCACATCAATTCCACTCTGATGATTTTCGCTGATGTTGAGAGTAAGAGTCGACTGAAAGTCATCAACAGAGAAGTGAACATGGTCGCTCCGGTGACACCCAGTTATTTGAAGTGGTCTCATACTACCATTACATTCGATGAGTCTGATCACCCAACGCACATAGCCACCCCTGGGAGGCAAGCGCTGGTGGTCGACCCAGTAGTCGAAGGCAATTGATTGACTAAGGTTCTGATGGCTGGTGGCAGTGGTCTGAATATACTGTATGCAGAGACGTTGAAAGGAATGGGCATTCCAATGTCCAGACTCAGTGAAAGCAATATGAGTTTCCATGGAGTTATTCCTGGCAAGAAGGATGCATCACTCGGCCAGATCGCCCTTGATGTAGTTTTCGGTGATTCCAAGAATTACCGCAAAGAAAAGTTGACATTTGAAGTTGTGGATTTCCAGAGTGCTTATCATGCTATTCTGGGCAGGCCAGCTTATGCACGTTTTATGGCTCGGCCATGTTACGTGTACCTCAAATTGAAGATGCCTGGTCCTAAAGGGGTGATCACTATCACTAGCAATCGAAAGAAGGCAGAAGAGTGCTTCCAGAAGGGCTCAAAGATCGCCGATGCACAGATGGCAATAGTGGAGTTGCAGGAGTATCAAAAAAATGCAGATCCGAGTGATTTGTTGCGAGCTAAGAAGCCTGCCACGGATTCAGCATTCCAGTCGTCTGGTGAAATGAAGGCGATTCATATTCACCCAACGGATCCCAATGCTGCTCCGACTCACATTTCAATAACACTCGACTCCAAATAGGAAGAAGCGCTCATCCAGTTCCTCCGTGAGAACTGGGACATCTTTGCGTGGAAACCTTCTGACATGCCAGGTGTTACCAGGGGACTGGCTGAGCATCGTTTGCGAGTCGACCCAAAAGTGAAACCAGTCAAAGAACATCTTCGACGGTCCGCCGTACAGAAGAGAAAGGCAATCAGTGAAGAAGTGGCTCGGCTTCTAGCAGCTGAGTTTATCCGAGAGATTTACCACTCCGAGTGGTTAGCTAATGTTGTCATGGTCCCAAAGAAGGACGACTCACTTCGCATGTGCATTGACTTCAAACATATCAATCGGGCCTGCCCGAAAGATCACTTTCCTCTCCCTCGCATCGACCAAATAGTCGACTCGACTACAGGGTGTGAGCGTTTGTCCTTTTTGGATGCTTATTCTGGGTATCATCAGATCTGTCTGTATGGACCCGATGAGATAAAAACAGCTTTCATCACCCCATTTGGGTGCTTCTGTTATGTCACTATGCCATTCGGCTTGAAGAACGCTGGAGCCACATTCATGCGGATGATTCGGAAGTGTTTACTCACTCAGATCAGTCGGAATGTGGAAGCATACATGGATGACATTGTGGTCAAGTCACATAAAGGTTCCGACCTACTAGTTGACCTTGCTGAAACCTTTGCCAACCTCAGAAGGTATGATATCAAGCTTAATCCATCAAAGTGCACGTTTGAAGTTCCAGGCGGAAAATTACTCGGTTTTCTCGTTTCCGAACGAGGGATCGACACTAACCCAGAGAAAGTGGGTGCCATACTCCGGATGAAACGCCCTGTGCGTGTGCATGATGTCCATAAGCTTACTGGTTGTTTGGCCGCCCTAAGTCGATTCATTTCTCGCCTTGGTGAAAAGGCACTGCCTCTTTACTGACTCATGAAGAAGTTAGATAAGTTTGAGTGGACTCCTGAAGCTGATGCAGCATTTGCAGAGCTTAAAGCCCTGCTTTCCACCCAACCGGTGCTTGCTGCTCCAATCAGCAAAGAGCCTTTACTGCTTTACATTGCATCCACTGGACAAGTCGTCAGTACAGTACTTACGGTCGAGTGGGAAGAAGAAGGAAAAGCTTACAAAGTTCAGCGCCCAGTATACTATGTCTCTGAAGTTTTGACTCCATCAAAGCAAAGATATCCACATTATCAGAAGCTTGTTTATGGGATTTATATGACCATGAAGAAGGTTACACATTACTTCTCTGACCACTCCATTACAGTCGTCAGCGATGCTCCATTATCAGAGATTCTGAACAACAGAGATGCAACTGGTCGAGTGGCAAAGTGGGCGATTGAACTTCTTCCCTTAGATATCAAGTTCGAGGCAAAGAAAGCTATCAAGTCCCAAGCAATAGCGGATTTCCTCGCCGAGTGGATCGAACAACAACTGCCGACTCAAGTTCACTCAGAGCACCAGACCATGTTCTTTGATGGTTCCAAGATGCTGAATGGTTCCAGTGCTGGGGTAGTACTGGTATCCCCCCGAGGAGACAAGTTCAGATATGTCCTCCAGATTCACTTTGATTCCTCCAATAACGAAGCAGAATATGAAGCACTCTTGTATGGGTTACGTATGGCCATCTCACTCGACGTCCATCGCCTCATGGTCTATGGTGACTCAGATTTGGTAGTCAATCAAGTGATGAAGGAGTGGGACGTCAGAAGCCCAGCCATGACTGGCTACTGCAACGTGGTGAGGAAGTTGGAAAAGAAGTTTGAGGGGTTAGAGCTCCATCATATACCCCGACTGAAAAATCAAGCAGCCGATGATTTAGCAAAGATAGGCTCCAAGAGAGAAGACATTCCCAGTAATGTGTTCCTGGAGCATATTCATGCACCTTCAGTTCAAGAAGATCCCTTCACTGAAGAGCCCCCATAGCCAAAGAGTGCCACCGATCCGACTGAAGTCGAGATTCCAGCCGTGGTCGACCTAATCATGGATATTTTGGTTATTACTCCCGACTGAACAGTGCCGTACATTGCGTATATCCTTAGGAAGGAACTCCCAGAGGATGAAGAAGAGGCTCGACAGATCGTCCGTCGATCCAAAGCCTTTACTGTGATAAGAGGACAGCTGTTCAGGGAAAGTGTAACCGGAGTCAGCCAGAAATGCATAACCCCAGAAGAAGGTCTAGCGATCCTCAATGACATCCACTCGGGGACCTGTGGCCACCATGCGTCCTCTAGGACCATTGTGGCTAAAGCATACCGAGCTGGATTTTATTGGCCACGAGCAAATGAAATGGCGAAAGATATAGTCGACAGATGTGAAGGCTGCCGGTTTCACTCCAATATGTCCCACAAACCCGCGTCAGCCCTAAAGACCATTCCACTCGTCTGGCCCTTTTCTGTTTGGGGATTAGATATGGTTGGACCGCTGAGGACTGGTAGGAGCAGCTTCACTCACGTGCTTGTAGCAGTCGACAAGTTCACCAAGTGGATTGAAGCCAAGCCTATCAAGAATCTGGAAGCTAGTACTGCCGTCAGCTTCATCAGAGAATTGACGTTCAGATACAGAGTTCCACATAGCATCATCACTGACAATGGATCGAACTTCGATTCAGATGAGTTCAGTGCCTTCTGCGCCTCCCAAGGCACACGAGTCGACTATGCTTCAGTCGCCCATCCCCAGTCGAATGGACAAGCAGAGAGAGCAAATGGCCTGATTCTCAAAGGATTGAAACCCCGACTGATGCAAGACCTCAAGCATGCAGCAGGCGCCTGGGTTGATGAACTTCCATCAGTTCTTTGGGGATTGAGGACAACTCCCAATCGGTCGACTGGCCAAACTCCATTCTTCTTGGTCTATGGAGCTGAAGCTGTTCTACCGAGTGACTTGCTTCATAATGCACCACGAGTCGAGCTCTTCTTTGAAGATGAAGCAGAACAAGCTCGACAGGACGCAGTCGACCTCCTAGAGGAGGAAAGAGAGATGGCCTTGATCCGGTCGACCATTTATCAGCAAGACTTGCGTCGATTCCACGCCAGAAATGTGAAAGGTCGAGCCTTTCAAGAGGGAGACTAGGTTCTTCGAGTGGATCAGCAGAAACCACACAAGCTCGCTCCTGCTTGGGAAGGCCCCTTCATTGTCACCAGAGTGCTCCACAATGGAGCATACCACCTTTACAATGTCGAGCATAAGAAGGACGACCCACGGGCTTGGAATGCGGAGTTGCTCCGCCCCTTTTACACTTAAGTACTCATTCGAATAAAATGTAATAAGAAATACCTTTGTAATTTTCTTATCAAAGACAAGAGCTTTACAGTCCTCGTAAACGATTGTTTTTGCTTTTATTTGCATCTGAAATCCCCCAGTGGGTGACTTAGCTGCGAATCTGTTTCGCCTAAGTTTAAAAGAAAATCCTACCGAGTGGTGAGCAAGCCTCCCACTCGGAGGCTTAGCCGCGAATCCGTTTCGCCTAAGTTTAAAAAATCCTACCGAGTGGTGAGCAACCCTCCCACTCGGGGGCTTAGCTGTAGTCCAGTACTCGCCTAAGTTTGTAAAATCCTATCGAGTGGTGAGCAAGCCTCCCACTCGGAGGCTTAGCTGCAGTCTAGTACTCGCCTATGTTTGTAAAATCCTATCGAGTGGTGAGTAAGCCTCCCACTCGGGGGCTTAGCCGCAGTCCAGTACTCGCCTAAGTTTGTAAAATCCTACCGAGTGGTGAGCAAGCCTCCCACTCGGGGGCTTAGCTGCAGTTCAGTACTCGCCTAAGTTTAAAAATCCTACCGAGTGGTGAGCAAGCCTCCCACTCTAGGGCTTAGCTGCAGTCCAGTACTCGCCTAAGTTTAAAAAATCCTTCCGAGTGGTGAGAAACCCTCCCACCTGGGGGCTTAGCTGCAGTCCAATACTCGCCTAAGTTTGTAAAATCCTACCGAGTGGTGAGCAACCCTCTCACTCGGAGGCTTAGCTGCAATCCAGTACTCGCCTAAGGTTAAAAAATCCTACCGAGTGGTGAGCAAGCCTCCCACTCTGGGGCTTAGCTGCAGTCCAGTACTCGCCTAAGTTTAAAAAATCCTACCGAGTGGTGAGCAATCCTCCCACTCGGGGGCTTAGCTGCAGTCCAGTACTCGCCTAAGTTTGTAAAATCCTACCGAGTGGTGAGGAACCCTCCCACTCGGAGGCTTAGCTGCAGTCCAGTACTCGCCTAAGGTTAAAAAATCCTACCGAGTGGTGAGCAACCCTCCCACTCGGGGGCTTAGCTGCAGTCCAGTACTCGCCTAAGTTTAAAAAATCCTACCGAGTGGTGAGCAATCCTCCCACTCGGGGGCTCAGCTGCAGTCCAGTACTCGCCTAAGTTTAAAAAATCCTACCGAGTGGTGAGCGACCCTCTCACTCGGAGGCTTAGCTGCAGTCCAGTACTCGCCTAAGGTTAAAAAATCCTACCGAGTGGTGAGCAACCCTCCCATTCGGGGGCTTAGCTGCAGTCCAGTACTCGCCTAAGTTTAAAAAATCCTACCGAGTGGTGAGCAATCCTCCCACTCGGGGGCTTAGCTGCAGTCCAGTACTCGCCAAAGTTTAAAAAATCCTACCGAGTGGTGAGCGACCCTCTCACACGGGGGCTTAGCTGCAGTCCAGTGCTCGCCAAAGTTTAAAAAATCCTACCAAGTGGTGAGCGACCCTCTCACTCGGGGGTTTAGCTGCAGTCCAGTACTCGCCTAAGGTTTAAAGTCCGTCCTTCTCCGCAAGGACGACGAGGTGTAGGTCGACTGCAACCTTCTCCTTCGGAAATGCGCCACAAATACAATGTGCGCTCCATCACCATCCGCAAGGACGATGAGGTGCAGGTCGACACAACCTTCTCCTTTGGAGCTGCGCCACAAATACAACGTGCGCTCCATCCCCATCTGCAAGGACGACGAGGTGCAGGTCGACTATAACCTTCTCCTTTGGAGCCACGCCACAAATACAACGTGCGCTCCATCCCCATCTGAAAGGACGACGAGGTGCAGGTTGACTGCAACCTTCTCCTTAGGAGTTGCGCCACAAGTACAACATACGCTCCATCCCTATCTGCAAGGCCGATGAGGTGCATGTCGACCGCGACCTTCTTCTCTGAGCTACGCCACAAATACAACGTGCGCTCCATCCCTGTCCGTAGGGACGACGAGGCGCAGGTCGATTGAAGTCTCCACTTCAGGGCTACATCTCAAAGAGCAAATTCCACGCGAAGGCAAATACAAGCATATTCAGAAATAAACCAAGTTCAGATAGATCCTAAAAGTTCCAGGCGACGGATCAAAAGTATTCGACCATTAAGCCCGAAGGAGTTTAACGGTTACACAATCACTCGGCATTCCGAGGCAAATAAAGGTGGAGCATAATGTTTTTCGGTCACGCGTCAGGAGAAGGACTGGCTGGGTCACAGAAACTGTCAAGGTCTATGTTGTCTGCAATACGAGTGGCGGCTTCAAGGAAAGTGTCCATGAAGGAGTGGAAAGTGTGTCTCTTGGTGTTAGCAACCTTGAGTTCCGCCAGCTTGTCTTCTTTGACGTCTTTGCAGTGCACTCGAACCAGGGACAATGCGACATCAGCGCCACAGCGAGCGGATGACTTCTTCCATTCTTGCACTCGGTCGGGGATTTGATTCAGTCGAGCCATCAGGGACTCGAGATCTTGGGACAGTTCCACCTGAGGCCAGAGTTCGGCATCAACCCGAGTCATCGCCGCTTTCAGGCGGGCAAGATAAGTAACCGCGCTGTCCATGCGAGATTCCAACCGCAACACATTCATCGCAACATCATCCTTGACTGGACAGTTTATGGGGTCAAGACCCATCTCGACCCGCCCAGTTTCCGCTTAAAAATCTTGACAAAACTCTGCACAGTCGAGTGAATGGTGAGTCGATGATATAATTAGACTTGACAGTCGACAGAAACAAGTCAGTCAACCATCAGTACCTTCAAGGTTTAAGACCAGCTTTGCAGCAAGCTGGCCTAGATAAGACTCCAACTCGCCCTTCTTAACTTTGAGGCTCCCAAGCTCGTCAGTCAGCTTGTCCTTGTCCTTCTTCAGTCGCTCGACCTCCCGATTGGCATCAGAAATAGCAGTCTTCAGTTTGGAACTCTCTTCTTCTAGCTTGTCGACCGAAGCAAGCTTCTTGTCGGCAAGCGCAGTTTTCTCTCGCGCTTCCTTCTATGCAGCAGCAAGATCCAGATCCTTCTTCTCCAAAGCCTGCTTCATTTTCTCTAAAGAAATAACATTCTTTAGACGGGCTTGGAGTTGACGGTTTTCACTACGTACATCTGCTCGAGTGGAGTCATTCGGTTAAAAAATGGAAAGGAAAAGTGCCAGCAACAGTAAGATAAACAGTTCATGATCGGTTACCTCCCATGGCAGCTACTTCATCGCGAGCAGTATTGAGATTCTTTTTGGCCAGTTCAAGATCAAGGTTGAGGCTGATTTGTTGCTAGTTCAGTGTAGAGAGTTGAGCACCGAGATCACAAGATTTCTGCGGCCTACACATAAGACTTGTCAGTCGACTGAAATGAAAGATATCACTGCGACAGCTACTCCAAGACTACCATCCAAAAAAAGAGAGGTTCAGATTCTCAGACCACAGTCGACTGCCCGCAGTCAACTATGGTCTCGGGGACTACACCCACTGGGTGCACTTAGCGTGCCCCTACTGGTTTTAATTCCACTCGGCATGGTCCGCCCAACGCGAGTTGTAAAAAATAAAGTTTAGATTCTCAGACCACAGTCGACTGCCTGCGGTCAACTATGGTCTCGGGGACTACACCCAGTGGGTGTACTCAGAGTGCCCCCACTAGTTCAAAGATTTAGCCACACCCCAGTGGGTGATCAGACAAGAAATATGACCAACTAACCTGGACATTGGTTTGCAGAGCAGCTTCGGCGTTGAAGGACACCTGGGTGGCCTCATGCACCACTTTCATTTGCCCCATCACAAGATTTAACTGAAGAAGAGCTTCCTTGGCAGCAGTCGATGGGTCGTCCGGAGTCTGATACGCAGTAAAAAGCGATGCTGGCAGAGCAATCAAAGCAGCTGCAGGATCTGAAGCGTGGAGTTGTATTGGTGCAGCAGAAGTCTGAGCAGCTGATCCTGATGGACAACCAGTCGACAGCGGGACAGCGAAGGTGACGTTAGTTCGAGCCGGATCTGTCGATTGCTCGACTGCCGCCCCAAGCGTCACGGTCGACTGAAGAACCTGGACCTCAGACGCTTTCCCGCCCAGTTCCTTGTCTTTCCTCCTCTTCCCCCTTAGCGGTACTTCTTCTTCATCATCCGGGAGCACAACAACGTCCCGTGGAACTGCAATAAATAGATAAAGTCGTACGGATAGCTGACAAACAATCCGGTCGTCCAAATAAATTCGAATCGGGTAGACTTACTGGCTTTGGAGGTAGCTGCATCGTCGGTTTCCTCGTTGACCGGATTCTTGTCAATGTCCGTGTCAGTCACAGCTGAGGTCAGGCTGTAAAGGTTCATCATCCATTCGCTCAGAACAAGAAAATACAGGAAGAACATTTACCCAGAAGCAACAGGAACGTCCATGTTGATTCAAGGCAAGGTCTTCCGAGCCTTCGAAGGATTGACCTTGGGCTGCTTGGTGACCTTCTCAGCCAATTCTGGAGTCGGAGACCGAGCGCATTTTTGAGATGGAGCACTCGACGCCATAGCTTTACCGCGCCTGCCCATGGGATCATGGTGCTGCTTGGATCGACGTTCAGAACAAGGCGATGAGTCGGCTACTTCCTCATCGCCCGACTCATCGCTCTCATCTTCATCATCGTCGGCTGGTGACTCCCACTTGCCGCTCTCCTCCGCACTGTCCTCGCCCTCTTGGTCTTGCTCCAGAGCTTGTTCACCATTGGGCATTGAATACATCTCCGTGTAAATCTACAAAACAAGGAGCCGACTGCAAGTCAGTTGGATCAACAAACAGTCGGAAAACACGTCTAAAAGCTCAGTTGAAATGGCCAAACCTTGTCTGGTTGGTTTCTGTCGCTGAAAGGGTTGACTCTCCTGGCGCCCCTGGGGTTGTCCTTGTTCCCGGTGATACCCCTCAGCCACTCGCCACTGTTTTGGTTGCCACCTCCTCCGGATGAACCCGGGCAGTGTCACCAGCCCCGGAGTACATCCACATGGAGTGGTCACGAGCTTGGAGTGGTTGGATGCACCGACTGAGGAACACCTCTAGTAGATCCATGCCAGTGACACCTTGGTTGATCAACTGAACCACTCTCTCGACGAGCATGCCTGTCTCCGCCTTCTCCGCGGCAGTCACTTTCAACGAAGATGGATTTTGAACACGATCAAAAGAGAAAGGGGGAAGTTCAGTCGACTGGCCTGGCGTCACGATGTCCTGGCAGTAGAACCAGGTCGACTGCCAGCCCCTGACCGACTCCGGAAGAGTCATCGAGGGAAAAGAACTTCTTTTCCTCTTCTGAATACCCAGACCCCCACACATCTGGATAACATGGGTTTTCTCGTCGTTCGAGTTCGCTTTCTTCACTGTTTGGGAGCGGATGGTAAAGATGTGCTTGAAAAGACCCTAGTGCGGTCGACACCCTAGGACATTCTCGCACATGGATACGAACGCGGCAAGATACGTGATGGTGTTGGGAGTAAAATGATGGAGTTGGGCCCCAAAGAAATTCAAGAAACCCCGAAAGAAGGGGTGTGGAGGAAGCGAGAAGCCACGGTCGACATGGGTGGCGAGCGGAACGCACTCACCCGGTCGCGGCTGCGGTTCCGTTTCCCCCTCTGGCAGCCGCGCAGACTTGTGGACGATCAACCCTAACTCGGCCATATCGTCCAAGTCCTCCTGTCGAAGCGAAGATCGGATCCAATCTCTCTGGATCCAACCCGACGACAGCCCCGAGCGCGATGAAGACCCCCGATTCGTCTTCCTGCTTTTCGTCGCCCCCGTCGCCTTCTTCGCGCGTTCCAGCGCCGCCATTCTCTCCTTCCCCATGGCGGCGGAGCGGTGGCGTCGAGAGTGGAGAAGCCGGATGGGGTGAAGGAGCAAGAGGAAGAAGAAGCAGAATGGGCACGCACAGCACGGACGCCTCGGTCTCGCCGCTTTTAAAGGCCCACTTCCGAGTGGCTGACGCGTTGGTCCGGCGATCCTGTCAAATCCCTCAAACAGTCACGCACGGGATACGTGGCGAAAAAGGTGGCGCGGAAATCGAAACACCCTGTCTATCCACTCCGCTTACCACGGCACGTTCCGTCTGGCGCGCTCCTACCGAAATTTCGAATCCTGCGAAATCCGGGATCCTCGGCAACTGATCACGCCAAAGATTTCGCATCAAAGATGACACTCGACAAGCGACGTTATAAAAACCAATCGGTAATTGCTGAATCGATCAAGGCGACTGAAACGAAGCCGAAAGTTCCAACACTGGCCTCCATTCAGAGATGAATTCTTGAGAAAGGCAAGAGTCAAGGCAAGATCAACTTCAACCTTCTTTTCACTCGGACCTCAATCCATTCGGGGGCTAATGATGAGGACATAGACCTGGGGTAGGCTAATAGGCCTGACCTATACGTCCTACCTAAGGTCCTTGTCTTAGAAGCAAAGAAGTTCAAGAGTAAAGAAGGTGGACCCAATAAAGGCGTCGAGTGCAATCCACTCGACCCACCATTCACTCGGAGACTACTTCTTCTTTGAGTCACTCGACCATGTAAAAGACCACTCGACGTACAAGGAGACCTAAAGCCGTTCTGCACAGCAACGGTCGGGCATTTACTCGTATATTTAATGATCATTTGTAGCACTTTATTACAGACGTTACCTGTAACGCTCTCTCTTTATGAACATTGAACCCTGTGTAACGGAGGAGAGCTGAGGTCCTGGCGCACTCTATATAAGCCACCCCCCTCCTCTGGGACAAGGGTTCGTACCCCCTGTAACTTACACGAATATAATCCAGACGACCGCCTCCGGGCTCCGAGACGTAGGGCTGTTACTTCCTCCGAGAAGGGCCTGAACTCGTAAAACTCGTGTGTACAACTCCTCCATAGCTAAGCTCTTGCCTCTACATCCCTACCCCCCTATTCTACTGTCAGACTTAGAACCACGACAACAGGTTATACTCACGAAAGAGGAGATTGAAGTATGTCTTCCAGGCATAAAAATTCGCCTCTTTGTGGGAGAGGATGACTGGAACGCGACGTTCGATGGGAACATCACGAATGTAGGCAGGGTCAGGGAGGGTGGCGGCGGAGGAGTCGAGGGGGTTCGGCGGGCGCACTGCCGGAGGGGTGGAGGCGGCGGAGCGGTTGGGGAGATCGGAACCAGACATGGCGGAGGGTTCAGCCGGGGTAAGGTTAGGGTTTCGGGTGGCGGCGGGCGGCTAGCGGAGCAGAGGCGACAGGGGGCGGCTAGCGGCAGGGTTAGTGTTTGGTGGTGGGCGGCTAGCGGCGGGGTGGGTGGTGGCAGGCGGCTAGCAGGAGCAGAGGCGGCAGGGGGCGGCTAGCGACGGGGTTAGGGTTTGGAGGTGGGCGGCTAGCAGCGGGGTGGGTGGTGGCGGGCGGCTAGCGGCGGGGGTGGTGAGCCGGGTGGAGGGATCGCGAGGTGAGGCTACGACAGCGGCAGGGAGCCAGCGACACACAGGGAGTAGCAGGAGGAGAGCTACGGCAGCAGCGAGAGGATCGGTGGCGCAGGCGTAGCGAGGCTAGCGGCGGCGGCTGGGTAGCGGCGGTGACACGGCTAGGGTAGGAAGAATCGAATGGAGGCTGATACCATGTAGAAGATTATGCAACTCATGATATATTGACCGGGTGCAATATGCACGTATATATAAGTACATAGGGGAGCCACGTCCTCAACTATACATGAAAGGAGGAGAGTTTGTTGTACAAGAAATACACATGCAATATCTACATCTTAACAATAACTAAATTAAAAAAAATTGTGACTAGGAGAATTCTCATACAGTGAGAAAAATTATCTTCTTATTAAGATCTGCTAGCTAAAAAAATTCAAATACGTATCTTTTTTTTGTCTCCCTCTCTCACCTCAATAATTTTTCTATGTGTATTTATTAGCTAAAATATCAGACACGTGCACCTGGGTGTGAACAGTAAATTCATTTAAAAGAGCAAACACATTCAAAAAAACTGATTTCTTTTTTGGGCATCTAAGATGTTTGAATGCGTATGTGCGTGCAAAAATCCATGGTGTTTGGACATTCGAGGAACTCTAGGAAAAAAAGAACCACCATAGTATAAAACCTTGAGACTGGAAATGAAATGAACATGCGTGCTTCTCCTCGATGCGGAATGAATGTTTCAGCTCGACCCTGAATTTCAATTGACTGCACGTCTGCACATGCGTGCACCGGAGCAGAACTCAAACATGTATACATTCCTGTTACAGAACAATGGACATTCGGATGGCTGGCAAAAACTGTGGCTCTTTTCACCGTTACGCATGTCGCTTGCTTCTTTTGAGAAATGACATGATGTTGCTGCCATGGCTGCCTTTCTTCTTCTTGTGATGACCCTCTGCAGCAACGTGAACATCCTGCATAAAATTCAGAGGAAAAAATTCTTATGCATCAAGGTAAAAAAGAAGCATGCATCACTGAATAGCTTGCTCAATGCTTAGTTGTCTGGAAAAATGTGTGTAAACCAAAAAACTGTGATGGTCTAGGCCTAAAAAACTTGTATAAGCAGAACAACTGTTTGCTAATGAAATTCGCGGTAAAAGCTCTACTCCCGGATAAAACGCCTTGGCTCGACTGGATCGCCTTGCAACACCCCAATGCTCTTATCACCCCACAAAACAGCCATTCCTTCATCGGCCGCACTATAAACCAGCAACTTCCGGTGCTCCATGCCATCTCCTTTGTTCTAACCCACTCTGGCACAAACACTTATTTGTGGCTAGACGCATGGATTCACCAGAAACCTCTCGCTACATTATTCCCCTGCCTTTACTCTCACACCACTCTACTCCTAGCTCGTGTGGCTACTGTTTTTAACTACGGTTTAGATTCAATCCTACGGAACCACCTAACCTCTAATGCTTCTGCCGAGTTGTGTTCTGTGCTGTCTCTCCTGCAGGATTTCCAGGTGTCGCCTGGGCCAGACGAGCGCTACCTAAATGGTGGCCTGTGTTTCTCCACCAGGGCCGCCTACACGCTCACCATGGCCGACGCCTCGGTCAATGACGTGCATGCCATTCCAATATGGTCTTCATGCGTTCCAACCAGGTGAAGATCTTTGCATGGCTGCTGTTCCGAGATCGACTCAACTCCAAAAGCAACCTACTCCGCAAGCACATGGTCGCTGACTCACTATGTCCACGTTGCGGGTTCAATGGTGAGACACGCCCGCACATATTCATCGACTGCCCACTCGCGCAACGGATATGGCAACGGATTGGCATTTGCCCCTCGGCCACCGTTGACGGTCTTTGGGACTGTCGTCTCCTCTCTCAGCTAGATGCGGCCATCTGGCACTCCAACGCAACTGGGTGGGCTCGTCTAGGTGTAGTTTTTGCGATCATAACGAAAATATCAAACACCTCTTTCTCGATTGTCCGTTGGCTAAGATTCTGTGGCGGTCGATTCGTGTTGCGTTTAATATTAATCAGCCCACCTCTATCAACATGTTATTTGGAACATGGCTTGATGGGGTTGATTCTGATACTGCAAGACACATTCGTGTTGGTGTTTGTGCTTTATTTTGGGCAGTATGGAACTGCAGAAATGATTTAGTCTTTAACAGATCAACAAACATTAACTTTTTGCAGGTTATCTTCAGGGCCACGGCGTTCATCCATATGTGGTCGCTACTCACTCCGACGAAGGCCATGGAGCGTTTGGTTACTGCGTCTACCTGATGGGAGATGGTAGCTCGGAATATTTTCAACCGGTTTGGATGGCGGTCATGTAATAGGATAGGCATGTAGTGCTCCTATTGTATTTGCCAGCCGGTTGTGGCTTTGGATCTTAGCTCTTTTGAGCTTTCGTTTATTTTCGCACTACGACCTTTGGAGACTTTGTTACTGGATTATCTTTTTAATAATATGAGCCGTATGCATCTTTCTGATGCAGAGGCTGGGGTAAACCCCCTTTTTGAAAAAAAAATCCTCCTCATTATTCTATGGAAGATCTGGGACTCGAGAAATGCTATGACCTTCAAGCAGCAAAACCACCACAGTACCCTCACCCTTAAGAGAATCATTGATGATCTCATGCTCTGGACACACAGGATGAAGAAAACAGAGCAAAAACAGGCCGCCTCCTCATGGCGTTCCTACCTCTTATCACGATTACACATGCCTATGTAATTTCACCTTGTAATCAGTCGAACGATGGGTTACAAACATTGAGAAATATATTCAGGTGGGGAGCTCCCCCTCCGGTGAGTTTTCAAAAAAAACTGAATAGCTTACACACTTGGCAATGTCGTGTTGATTTCTTGGTGTAGATGTGTCTACAACACATATTTCTGTAGTATGATATAATATAGGAATACCTCTGCTCTGAAGGAAAATGACCTCGCTGTGGATGCTGGGTTTCCACCGTCTGCACCCGCCACGGCATGCTCCCTCCCTAATAAGATCACCATGGCATTAGCCACACGATAAATCAATCATGGCGATATGAAAAGAGTAAGCTTAAAACAAGTGGGAACAACTTGCTATGTTATTAGTAGTTGAAGGGATGCTAAAAAATGTTACTCCCTCTGATCCAAAAAAAGTGTCGAATTTGAACTAAAACCACGACACTCATTTTGAATCAAAGGGAGTATATAAAGGGGGAATTTTGATCAGCTATAATGATTGGGATCCTTCTTCATAGTAGCATGGAAGCAGAATAGCTTTACGGTGCCAAATACTCCACAATTGCTCATAATATGTTTCATGTCACAATTTTTTTTTACCGATGGTTGATTCAGCATCATATGGCTTCAGAGTGCGAGTAGCTCCTGGCGCCACTGTGCTATTGAGCTTGAGGGGTTCTTCTGGGTCATCTCTGCTGAGTGGAAACGCTGCTAATGTCATACAGTGATACAAATTGCAGACCACAGGTACAAAGAAAGAAAGAGTGAAAGAATCTAAAGTAACAGGTAGCGAATAAACCTTGACTTGGCAACATTTTCCTGGTTGTTTCTTTCAGTAGCTGTAGTGGAAAGTGTAACTAGTCAGTAAATCATAGCAGAGCTGAAGCATTTTGCATGTTCATCATATAAGTCAAAAAGTTTGAAAACTGTACATTGGGAAAGGTAACGGCGATGATATTGAACGGCGCCAGCGTCCGCACGAACGGCCAATAGTTGGAGAGAAATTGCATACTGTTCGCATGTCAAGAGCCTCTGGTAACATCAAGAGAGCAAACAAAAGTTCAGTGAGCATAGCAGGGTTTCGGTCGATATCAACAGTCAAGCTCAACTTTGTAAGTCAACCGGAATAAGGAAACAAGTGGTGCATACTAAATTAGAACAGAGACGAATTCCCAAGCCAAAGAGCACCCAAAGTATCTGAAAACTAACCAGTGTGCATGTACCCTCTCAACTTTCAACTGTTACTTTATCATCATCATAGATATGGCTCAGTGTTTAATCCAAACTGTTTCTGGTAACTACACCAGATATTCACATAATTTGTTTACAGCTACAAGTGGAGAGAATACCCAACCTGCTTCAGGAAGCTGATCTTCTGCTCTGTTTGCATGATCTCAGTCTTGTCCTCCAGCTGGTGCTCAAGCTTGGATGAAACGGTCCCCAGATGATCAATCACTGCCACTACCGCGTTGCAGATGTAGCTCTTTGTACTGTCCAGGATTCTTCACCACCATGCGCAGGAAATGAAAGTTACACGCTGCCATCAAATTCCACCACCAAACAGGGAAGACAGAAAATGTATTGAAGTGAGAGAATCGATGGAAGTGCTGCGCTCACAGCCTCTTCTCCTCGGTGGCGAGGAACGCCTTCTCGCAGCAGTCCGCCGCCTGGTGCAGCTGCGACTGCAGATCCTTGAGCTCCTGCAAACCCGAGCGAACGCGCCGGACGACACGCAAGCTTTAATCAGAGGCGCGCACTTGACGCGGGATGGTTGGGAGAAGAACCACTCAACTCTGAGCGCGCCGTCGAAGCTCTGGGGTGCTGCGCCGCCCTTCGAGCCGAGACCCGACGACGACGACGACCTGCCGAACGGCGCCGCGGGGCCCGTCGGCGCGCCGGAGGGAGGCGTCCCCTCCTGCCGCCCCGCCTCGCCGTCGCCGGCGCTCCCCGCGTCCATCTCGCACGCCAAGAACAACGACGGGCACGGGAGCGACAGAAGAGCGCTGAGGATGACGACGATGAGTGATGGGAAATGGCGTGTGCAGACGCGCGCGAAAGTGGCGTTCGGGGCGCAGGAGAACGTAGGGAGCAAGAGCAACGGGACAAGGCGCGGCAGGCCGTCTCGTGATCCCTCTGTGGGGGTGGCGCGCTCCGAGTCAGAGGCGCCGAGCGCTTGGACGGCGCGCTAGCGTGCGCCGCGCTCGTCACGGGCGAAGCGTACGCCCGGGTTCTTGCGGCGTCCCTTTCGAGGAGATTCTGAAGGTGCAGTAATTCGGAGAAAGTTTGGCGTCGAGCCTACGGCTGCGTCGTCCGTCGTCGGTTTTAACGAGGGTCCGGTGTTTCTTTGGTCGTTTAGAGCAACTTCAACGGGGCGACCCAAACGGACGGCGCATTTGTTTGCTTTTTGTCCGTTTGGGTCGGCCGCCCGCCCGGCGTCCGTTCATTGCATTTGGGTCGACAATGCGCCCAACATGCCGACTCATTTCATGTCCGCATTTAATTTTTGAATTAAAAAAGGTCCGCGGTAGATTATGCCAGCGGTCATGTCTCATGCCGGCACCATGTCAGCACTGGCATACAATGCCGACTTCAGAAAATACCACAGTTCCTGCTAGCGCACTCGCTCGCCAGCCGGCCGGCACACATGCCAGCACGCAAAAAATGGTGAGACTTGGAGTTCGACCATGCCACCGCGGCTCCCGTGGTCATGCCGGCACACCTGCCGGCATACAAAAAGATGGCCGTCGACGCCATAGATCAGTCGTCCTGAAACTTGAGGATGTCTGCCTGCATCTTCTCGAACCACGGCCTTTTCCATGGCGACAAGGCGTTGAGATCCACCTTCATGATCTCCATCCCGGTCATCATGCTTGCAAGAGCCACTTCTTTCGCCTTTGTCTTGGCGTTGGCGGCCTCAATCTCTAGCATCTTGGCTTGCTTCTCTGCCTTGAGCTCGAACATCTTAGCTTGCTTCTCGGCGTCAAGATCAAGCCTCCTCCTTTGGATCTCCATGAAAGCGCTCATTTGCTCTTCTTTGAAACACCGGCACTCCTCCTCCCTTGAGTCCTTCTTATTCATCATGCCGTCCACGCTTGCGATCAAGGCGTTGGTGGCCGCATCTCGCTTGTCCTCCTTCTTGAAGTTGGTCCTCCCCCGCGGCCGTGCCGACTCGCCCTCCCCAACATCCTCCATGGTGCCCTTCCCCCCACGTGTCTTGAGCGCGGCATATTGTGCCTTGAACTTCTCTTCGTCCTTGATGACACGATAGCAATGGGAGAGGTTGAAGCACTTGCCATTGTGTTGAACCTTGAATGCCTCCAAAGCTTGAAATGCTTATAAAATGTTTCCATGCAAGCATATGGGCAAGTGATAGCAAATGAAGACGTAAAAAAATGATCTTGATGGCACAAAAGAGGCCGACTTGCTTGCTATCATACCATGTCTTGCACGTCGATGCCGCTCACGGGGCGGGCCTTGACGCTCTCAAGGATGGTACAAAACTTGTTGCACTCTTGTTGGATTGCCCTCCACCGCTTGGAAATGGAGACTCACCCGCGCGTGCTCACAAATTGGTAGGGTGGAAACTTCTTGCGCTCATGAAACTCACGGTGCACACGAGTCCAAAAGGTTGAATGCTTTTGCTCGGCGCCCATCTTTGGGTCTTGTCCAATGTCTCGCCAACACTCGCATAGAAGTTTGTCCTCGGTAGCTGTGTACGCCTTCGTGCGTTTGCTCTTGCGCTTCGGCTTCGGCTCGGCGGCTTGGTTGGCGAGCTCGTCCTCGAACAAAGGCTCCACTTCGATGTCGCACTCGTCCTCTTCCTCGTGGTCGAGGGGGAAGCCGTCCAGGTCGACGCCGACCTGATCACGCATGAAGGCCGCCTGATAGGGATCATAGCCAGCGGCCGGCGTGAACGCCTCGCGGCCGTCCTGGCTTTGCGTCTCCTCAGGATCGTAGTCAGCGCCAGGCGCACCACCCTCGAAGATGAGGTGTTGCATGTAGTCCTCGTCGACGGTGTACGACATTTTCTCGAACAGGTTGCGGGCGTCCGGGAGACCCCCGGCCGGCGTCTGTCGCGCGCGTTTCCTCGCGCCGCCGGACGACAAGCCACCGATGGTGTAAGGCGCGACCACGCTCACGTCGGGTGAGCACTCCCCGATGAGGCGGGAGGCCTGCGGGTAGACGTGGAAGCCGGGGACCGGGTTGCAAGCCGACGCGCGGGGTGAGTCGGGCATCACCATCCGAGGAAATGCCGACGAGCCGGTGCTGGCCGCGGCGACGGCGGCTTGGACGAGGTGGTGCTGGCTAGGGTTTACCCCAAGCATGTAAAGCGCCTCCCTCGTTACAGCGGCGACGGCCTGCATAGCGGCCTCATCCCTCGCGTCCGCGGCGTGCCTCCTGCCCTTCCTCTTGGCCATCTTCCTTGCCCGCTGTTCGGGCGTCAGCGCCTTCTTCGGCTTGGTCGCCGCGGTGGTCTTGCGCGGGGCACGAGGCTTGCCTTTCCCGGAGGAGGCGACGGCGCCGGACGAGGCGAGGGAGGCGAGGCCGGCGGCGGCGTCGAGGTCGATGGCGTCCTCCATCGCTGGTTGGGGGCGGGGGGCACGCGCTGGCGGGAGGTTTTTGGAAAAATGGGGGAAAATGGTTGTGGCTGACACCGACAGGCAGGCCCAAGAAGAGGAGTAGGCGCGCGCGCGTCCGTCTCGTGTCCGAGCCAATGCAAATCCGGCTTAAAAATGGGCATGAAATGGCTCGCCCGCGGACGAAAAACGGACGCGCTGTCCGTTTAGGTCGGCGCGTTGGGCCGCCACTTTTGTCCGCACCGATCCAAACAGACGCGGACGGACGAAATGGGTCGCCCCATTAGAGTTGCTCTTACTGCCGACTATAACGGAAATCGATGAACATCCCGTGGATACGGGGTGAAGTGAATCGTTCCCCAACCCAAGAAAGTCGCTGCCTTCTTTATACGTACACAAGAGTCATTTCTGGGTTTATTAACACGGTACAGATGCAGATGTCTAGGCGCCTTCGTAATCGATAAGAATGTTTCGTCGTTCTGAATGAGCATAGCAGAAAAGTCTGAAAAGGATTTTAAAAAATGTAGCAGCGGTGTCAAGTCTAGGATCAGCACCTCTGATGAACTGGTTCCATCATAAGGAATCTAATTATTTGAGTTATGCTCAGTTTATTGTTTCGGTTTTTCTATCAAAAATGCTATTGCGCTGACATTCACTAGAATAGGATGACAAATCAAATGCTTTTATGGTAATTTATATTATTGCGAGGAGGACAATTTCTTTTAACAAGTACGACAAAACCTAGTAAGAAATTGAACTCGGGCAAATTTGCCATGCTTATCTTCTCTCTCTTTTTTAGAAAAGGGGGATGACCTTCGGCCTCTGTATAGAAAAAGAGATGACCCCTAGCCTCTGTATCTGGGCGATGCATACGGCCACTTTATTAATTATTCTCACAAGCCGACTTCTAAGTAACAAATGTCGCTACACCTATCCAGTTGATGAAGGGGCGCAGATAGCCTGGGCCTAATATGAAACAGACATCGCAGCCAAGCCTAACATCTAGGACCTGAGACCCCAACCTAGCCACTTGCCGGGTCTGGAGCACACACTGGTCCAGCGTGCTATCAGAGGCCGCCACCGCCAACTGCCACCGCTCTATATTCAGAACTGTACAGATGCATCAACCTTGCTCGGTCTGGTTATCGTCGACGCCACCACGGCGCCCAACGGCACCTCCTCCCTGCGCACAAACAGTTGACCACGCCGCGGTCGCCACTGATACACCTCAACGCCATGCTATTGTTGAGGAACGCAGTAATTTCAAAAATTCCCTACGCACACGCAAGATCATGGTGATGCATAGCAACAAGAGGGGAGAGTGTTGTCCACGTACCCTCATAGACCGAAAGCGGAAGCATTAGCACAACACAGTTGATGTAGTCGTACGTCTTCATGATCCGACCGATCAAGCACCGAACGCACGTCACCTCCGAGTTCTGCACATGTTCAACTCGATGACGTCCCTCGAACTCCGATCCAGCCGAGCTTTGAGGGAGAGTTCCGTCAGCACGACGGCGTGGTGACGATGATGATGTTCTACCGACACAGGGCTTCGCCTAAGCACCGCTACGATATGACCGATGTGGATTATGGTGGAGGGGGGCACCGCACACGGCTAAGAGATCCAAGGGATCAATTGTTGTATCTATGGGGTGTCCCCCTCCTCCGTAAATAAAGGGGGAGGAGGAGGGGGTCGTCCAAGGGGAGGAGGCGCGTCCAAGGGGGGCAATCCTACTCCAAGTAGGTTTTGCCCCCCTTTCCTGTTCCAACTAGGAGAAGGGGGAATGAGGAGGTGGAGAGAAAGAAGGAGAAAGGGGGGCCGCCGCCCCCTACCCTTTCCCAATTCGGATTGGGGCAAGGGGGGCCACGCGCCACCTCCTGCCGCCTCTCCTCATCCACTACTTGGGCCCATGAGGCCCAATAACCCCCCGGGGGGTTCCGGTAACCCCCCGGTACTCCGGTATATATCCGATAACCCCCTGAACCATTCCGGTGTCCGAATATAGTCGTCCAATATATCAATCTTCATGTCTCGACCATTTCGAGACTCCTCGTCATGTCCGTGATCACATCCGGGACTCCGAACTACCTTCGGTACATCAAAACACATAAACTCATAATATAACCATCATCGAACTTTAAGCGTGCGGACCCTACATGTTCGAGAACTATGTAGACATGACCGAGACACGTCTCCGGTCAATAACCAATAACGGAACCTGGATGCTCATATTGGCTCCTACATATTCTATGAAGATCTTTATCGGTCAAACCGCATAACAACATACGTTGTTCCCTTTTTCATCGGTATGTTACTTGCTCGAGATTCAATCGTCGGTATCTCAATACCTAGTTCAATTTCGTTACCAGCAAGTCTCTTTACTCGTTCCGTAACACATCATCCCACAACTAACTCATTAGTTGCAATGCTTGCAGGGCTTAAGTGATGTGTATTAGCGAGTAGGCCCAGAGATACCTCTCCGACAATCGGAGTGGCAAATCCTAATCTCGAAATACGCCAACCCAACAAGTACCTTTGGAGACACATGTAGAGCACCTTTATAATCACCCAGTTACGTTGTGACGTTTGGTAGCACACAAAGTGTTCCTCCGGTAAACAGGAGTTGCATAATCTTATAGTCATAGGAACATGTATAAGTCATGAAGAAAGCAATATCAACAAACTAAATGATCAAGTGCTAAGCTAAAGGAATGGGTCAAGTCAACCACACCATTCTCCTAATGATGTGATCCCGTTAATCAAATGACAACTCTTTGTCTATGGTTAGGAAACATAACCATCTTTGATTCAACGAGCTAGTCAAGTAGAGGCATACTAGTGACACTCTGTTTTGTCTATGTATTCACACATGTATCATGTTTCCGGTTAATACAATTCTAGCATGAATAATAAACATTTATCATGATATAAGGAAATAAATAATAACTTTATTATTGCCTCTAGGGCATATTTCCTCCAGTCTCCCACTTGCACTAGAGTCAATAATCTAGATTACATAGTAATGATTCTAACACCCATGGAGCCTTGGTGCTGATCATGTTTTGCTCGTGGAAGAGGCTTAGTCAACGGGTCTGCAACATTCAGATCTGTATGTATCTTGCAAATCTCTATGTCTCCCACCTGGACTTGATCCCGGATGGAGTTGAAGCGTCTCTTGATGTGCTTGGTTCTCTTGTGAAATCTGGATTCCTTTGCTAAAGCAATTGCACCAGTATTGTCACAAAAGATTTTCATTGGACCCGATGCACTAGGTATGACACCTAGATCGGATATGAATTCCTTCATCCAGACTCCTTCATTTGCTGCTGATTCCATAATCATAAAATGCGGCAATTGCTAACATGATTCGGACAGACTTAAGCATCGCTACGGGTGAGAAGGTCTCATCGTAGTCAATCCCTTGAACTTGTCGAAAACCTTTTGCAACAAGTCGAGCTTTATAGACAGTAACATTACCATCAGCGTTAGTCTTCTTCTTGAAGATCCATTTATTCTCGATGGCTTGCCGATCAACGGGCAAGTCAACCAAAGTCCACACATGGATCCCATCTCAGATTTCATGGCCTCAAGCCATTTGGCGGAATCTGGGCTCACCATCGCTTCTTCATAGTTCGTAGGTTCGTCATGGTCTAGTAACATAACCTCCAGAACAGGATTACCGTGCCACTCTGATGCGGATCTCACTCTGGTTGATCTACGAGGTTCAGTAACAACTTGATCTAAAGTTTCATGATCATTATCATTAACTTCCTCACTAATTGGTGTGGGTGTCACAGGAACCGGTTTCTGTGATGAACTACTTTCCAATAAGGGAGCAGGTACAATTACCTCATCAAGTTCTACTTTCCTCCCATTCACTTCTTTCGAGAGAAACTCCTTCCCTAGGAAGGATCCAAATTTAGCAACAAACATTTTGCCTTCAGATCTGTGATAGAAGGTGTACCCAACAGTTTCCTTTAGGTATCCTATGAAGACACATTTTTCCGATTTGGGTTCGAGCTTATTAGGTTGAAGTTTTTTCACATAAGCATCGCAGCCCCAAACTTTAAGAAACGACAACTTTGGTTTCTTGCCAAACCACAGTTCATAAGGCGTCGTCTCAACGGATTTCGATGGTGCCCTATTTAACGTGAATGCAGCCGTCTCTAAAGCATAACCCCAAAATGATAGCGGTAAATCGGTAAGAGGCATCATAGATCGCACCATATCTAGTAAAGTATGATTACGACGTTCGGGCACACCATTACACTGTGGTGTTCCAGGTGGCATGAGTTGCGAAACTATTCTGCATTGTTTCAAATGAAGACCAAACTCGTAACTCAAATATTCTACTCCACGATCAGATCGTAGAAACTTTATTTTCTTGTTACGATGATTTTCAACTTCACTCTAAAATTCTTTGAACTTTTCAAATGTTTTAGATTTATGTTTCATTAAGTAGATATACCCATATCTGCTTAAATCAGCTGTGAAGGTGAGAAAATAACGATACCCGCTGCGAGCCTCAACATTCATCGGACCACATACATCTGTATGTATGCTTTCCAACAAATCTGTTGCTCGCTCCATAGTTCCGGAGAACAGCGTTTTAGTCATCTTGCCCATGAGGCACGGTTCGCAAGTACCAAGTGATTCATAATCAAGTGGTTCCAAAAGTCCATCAGTATGGAGTTTCTTCATGCGCTTTACACCAATATGACCTAAATGGCAGTGTCACAAATAAGTTGCACTATCATTATCAACTCTGCATCTTTTTGGCTTCAATATTATGAATATGTGTATCACTACTATCGAGATTCAATAAGAATAGACCACTCTTCAAGGGTGTATGACCATAAAAGATATTACTCATATAAATAGAACAACCATTATTCTCTGATTTAAATGGATAACCGTCTCGTATCAAACAAGATCCAGATATAATGTTTATGCTCAACGCTGGCACCAAATAATAATTATTCAGGTCTAAAACTAATCCCGAAGGTAGATGTAGAGGTAGCATACCGACTGCGATCACATCGACTTTGGAACCATTTCCCACGCGCATCGTCACCTCGTCCTTAGCCAATCTTCGCTTAATCCGTAGTCCCTGTTTCGAGTTGCAAATATTAGCAACAGAACCATTATCAAATACCCAGGTGCTACTGCGAGTATTAGTAAGGTACACATCAATAACATGTATATCACATATACCTTTGTTCACCTTGCCATCCTTCTTACCCGCCAAATACTTGGGGCAGTTCCGCTTCCAGTGACCAGTCTGTTTGAAGTAGAAGCACTCAATTTTAGGCTTAGGTCCAGACTTGGGTTTCTTCTCTTGAGCAGCAACTTGTTTGCCGTTCTTCTTAAAGTTCCCCTTCTTCTTCCCTTTACCCTTTTTCTTGAAACTAGTGGTCTTGTTGATCATCAACACTTGATGCTCCTTTTTGATTTCTACCTCCGCAGCCTTTAGCATCGTGAAGAGCTCGGGAATTGTCTTATCCATCCCTTGCATATTATAGTTCATCATGAAGCTTTTGTAGCTTGGTGGCAGTGATTGAAGAACTCTGTCAATGACACTATCAACAGGAAGATTAACTCCTAGTTGAGTCAAGTGATTATGATACCCAGACATTTTGAGTATATGTTCATTGACAGAACTATTCTCCTCCATCTTGCAACTATAGAACTTATTGGAGACTTCATATCTCTCAATCCAGGCATTTGCTTGAAATATTAACTTCAACTCCTAGAACATCTCATATGCTCCATGACGTTCAAAACATCGTTGAAGTCCCGGTTCTAAGCCGTAAAGCATGGCACACTGAACTATCGAGTAGTCATCAACTTTACTCTGCCAAACGTTCTTAACGTTGTCAGCAGCATCTGCAGCAGGCTTGGTGAAGGAAATATGCCTTAGAGGCAATAATAAAGTTATTATTTATTTCCTTATATCATGATAAATGTTTATTATTAATGCTAGAATTGTATTAACCGGAAACATAATACATGTGTGAATACATAGACAAACAGAGTGTCACTAGTATGCCTCTACTTGACTAGCTCGTTGATCAAAGATGGTTATGTTTCCTAGCCATAGACAAAGATTTATCATTTGATTAACGGGATCACATCATTAGGAGAATGATGTGATTGACTTGACCCATTCCGTTAGCTTAGCACTTGATCGTTTAGTTTGTTGCTATTGCTTTCTTCATGACTTATACATGTTCCCATGACTATGAGATTATGCAACTCTCGTTTACCGGAGGAACACTTTGTGTGCTACCAAACGTCACAACGTAACTGGGTGATTATAAAGGTTCTCTACAGGTGTCTTCGGAGGTACTTGTTGGGTTGGCGTATTTTGAGATTAGGATTTGTCACTTCGATTGTCGAAGAGGTATCTCTGGGCCCACTCGGTAATACACATCACTTAAGCCTTGCAAGCATTGAAACTAATGAGTTAGTTGCGGGATGACATGTTACGGAACGAGTAAAGAGACTTGCCAGTAACGAGATTGAACTAGGTATTGAGATACCGACGATCGAAGCTCGGGCAAGTAACATACCGATGACAAAGGGAACAAACGTATGTTGTTATGCGGTTTGACCGATAAAGATCTTCGTAGAATATGTAGGAGCCAATATGAGCATCCAGGTTCCGCTATTGGTTCTTGACCGGAGAAGTGTCTTGGTCATGTCTACATAGTTCTCGAACCCATAGGGTCCTCACGCTTAAAGTTTGATGACAATTATATTATGAGTTTACAGTTTTTGATGTACCGAAGGTAGTCCGGAGTCCCGGATATGATCATGGACATGACGAGGAGTATTGAAATGTTCGAGACGTAAAGATCAATATATTGGACGACTATATTTGGATACCAGAATGGTTCCGGGTGAGATCGGAATAATATCGGAGCACCGGGAGGTTATCGGAACCCCCCGGGAGGTATATGGGCCTTAATGGGCTTTAGTGGAAAGGAGGGCAAAGGAGGAAGGGAGGGGGCGCGCCCCCCAAGCCCAATCCGAATTGGGAGGGGGGCCGGCCCCCTTTTCCTTCCTCCCTCCTTCCTCTTCCTTCCCTCTCCCTCTCCAAATAGGAAAAGGAGGAGTCCTACTCCCGATGGGAGTAGGACTCCCCCCTTGGGCGCGCCTCCTCCCCTTGGCCGGCCCTCTCCTCCCCTCCTTTATATACGGAGGAGAGGGGCACCCCATAGACATAACAATCTCTCTTGGATCTTTTAGCCGTGTGCGGTACCCCTCTCCACCATAGTCCACTGTCGGTGTCAAAACCGGCGGATCTCGGGTAGGGGGTCCCGAACTGTGCGTCTAAGGCGGATGGTAACAGGAGGCAGGGGACGCGATGTTTACCCAGGTTCGGGCCCTCTTGATAGAGGTAATACCCTACGTCATGCTTGATTATTCTTGATGATATGAGTATTACAAGAGTTGATCTACCACGAGATCAGAGAGGCTAAACCCTAGAAGCTAGCCTATGGTATGATTGTATCTTGTCCTACGGACTAAAACCCTCCGGTTTATATAGACACCGGAGGGGGTTAGGGTTACACAAGGTCGGTTACAAAGGAGGAGATATACATATCAGTATTGCCTAGCTTGCCTTTCACGCCAAGTAAAGTCCTATCCGGACATGAGATGAAGCCTTCAATCTTGTATCTTCATAGTTCAACAGTCCGGCGAAGGATATAGTCCGGCTATCCAGAGACCCCCTAATCCAGGACTCCCTCAGTAGCCCCCGAACCAGGCTTCAATGACGTCAAGTTTGGCACGCAGTGTTGTCTTCGACATTGCAAGGCGGGTTCTTCGCAAATTTTGAATGTTTGTCAAGTAGTGTCCGGACCCATAAATGTTGGACTTCTTGGCTTCTGCGCCCAATAAGGGCTATCTTCCACGCGTCGAATGAATACGAGGAGCCAGGGTGTTTTTACATTCACCCCCTTGCCATATAAATAAATTGTCTATTAAAGGGATGGGGATTCTTAGATCCAATCCATACCATCCTCCCACGGCGAGAATCCATCGGAGCGCGCTTCGGAAAAATCCATTCCAACATGGCTGACCACCGCAGCTCCTCCTCCCGCCCCCGTAGCCCTATGCCTGGTGATTGGGAGAGATGTTCCGTCCCACACAGTCGATTAGTCGAACTGCAGACTCAGGGATTTCTCCCTCCGGCGTATATGGTTCTCGTACGAGCCGGGCTCGCCACCTACAATGGCGGGGAGCAAGCGGAGAGCTTCCCCAGCCCCTCTATGGGGGAGTGGGTATGCCTTGTTCCCTACTTATTAAGGGGACTCGGATTTCCAATTCATCCGTTCCTCTGCGGGCTCCTGGAGTTTTACGGCCTCCAACTGCATAATTTCACCCCTGCTTCCATATTACACATCGCCAGCTACGTTGCCCTCTGCGAGTTATTCCTGGGCTGCGAGGCTCATTTCGAGCTGTGGAAGAGGTTATTTTTCCTCGTCCCTCACACACAGAAGGGGTCACTTTATCAAGTGGGCGGAGCCGAAATATGGCGCATCGTCAAAACCGGATACCTGTCCGGTACTCCGAAGAAGACGTCTGAAGACTGCCCTTCAGAATGGTTTTATATGGAGGACGTCCCTCTTCCGGACCCTGTTTAGTGGGGTCTTCCTGAGTTCAACAATGCTCCTCTGAAGAAACGCCAAAGCTTGCGCCCATGGAGCCCCCAGGAGGAAGACAATGGAGAAGTCCTTTACCTGATGAACCGGATTAAAGCGCTGGCTCAATCAGGATTGACAGTAATCGAAGTTATGTCAATATGCATAATGCGGGGAGTGCAGCCACTTCAATATCGAGGGCACCCCCTGTGGTGTTTTAACGGGGAAGATGATGCCACCCGTTGCGGGCGTAAGGGACGGACTCCGCTGCTGCCTTAGCAAAAATTCTGTCCGAGTTGTTCAAGGGAGAGGAAGAGGAGTTCATCCGCATCAAGCCACGGGATGGATTCTCCATGTACAACCCTCCAAGCTGGGTGAGTTATATCTCCTTACTCCCATTCTTCCCGCATTTTTTGTCGTAAGTACTTACCTTGCCATTTTACGACAGGAACTGTGAAAAGCTATAAGGGAGGTCAATATCCCATCTCCACAACCAGAGGACCCTGACCGGGCCCTCGGTCTCGGACTCGAAGAAGATCCGAACATATTCGTGGAGCTGATAGACAGGCAGTTCTATCAATTGAGCTGTGATGACGCCATGGTGGCCATCACGGCCGACTATCCTGGACTGCTCCCTGCATCGCACGTAAGAAAAACCAAAATCCCAACTCCAAAAACTAGGATCCCCTTTTAGACACTTCACCTACCATATACATATGGTGTTTTACAGGGAAGGCATTCGGGACGCCGTGCCGAACCCGCAGCAACTCGCCAACAAGAGGCACCAGGACCGGGTAGGCCAAAAAGGAAGGCGGTCAGGACAGAAACGCCGGCGTAGAGGTATGACAAAAAAACCCCGCTCCGTGGTTGCCGTCTTTCTCAAAATATAATGACATCCATGTTTCTTTAATAGAAAAAATGCTCGCCGAAATATGTCCGGAGAGGCTGCCGATCATGCTTCCACCAGTCGGGCTCCAGGGCCGGACATAGAGGCGGAAGCCGACATGGGGCGGACGTCGGATACTCCTCCTACAAAGGATGCGGATAGACTGTCCGCTACAAATTTAGAAGTGGAGAGCGCCATGAATCATAGGCGTCGCCGGGCGGTACTCCGTGACGCTTGCTTCTCACCAGTGGCATTTGATGCCTTCAATTCTGGAGATGCGTACCTCCGTGCTGCTCAAAATGGTCTAGCCAGAGCCACGGACCAGTATGTAATGGATGTACGGGTAAGTAAATCTGATGATTATATGTATCAGTAGCCCCTGAGACTTGAAACAGTTGACACAACTGATTTAAGGATCAATATTTGTGCAGGTTCTTACCGGGAAGAACTCCCAACTGTCTCAAGAGCTAGACGAGTGCAAGGCCCAGCTGGAAGCCGCTGTTGCCGCATTGAAGGAGTCCAAAAAGGGTCCCCCTGGTAACTCTTTTGTCTATTGCAAATAATATCAGTACCAGGTAGTATGCGACGTACATGCACACCTAACAATAGATGTTGCAGGTGGCCCCGGAGTGAATCCGGAGGCCGTGGAGGCGGATACGGCACATGATGATCGACAGTGAAACACTGGCGAGCGCGTGCTGACGCGAGTCAGGCAGGAGAAAAACGATCTCCAAGATGCCAATATCCGGCTGGGCAAGGAACTGAAGGATGTCCGAGCCCAGCTTGCGGACTCCGTGAAGGAGAATAAATGGCTTCAGCGCGGCATTTTTAGTAAGTGCTTGAACGAACTTTTTTAAAGGAGTTCGGCGAAGAAGCCCGCTAACAGCGTTATATCTGCAGGTATGCTGACGGGTCGTCCCGCGGAGGAGATGCATGGGTCCTCGGGTGATCTTCTGTCAGAGCTCTCCCAACTGCACGAACAAGTTCGACAGGTGATGCAGAGTATTACCCAAGCCTTGTGGCCGTCCGCGTACCCGCCAGGAGGCATGGGGGGAGCTTATGGAGAAGCTAAAGGGAGCACGACGGCGCTTCCGGTTATGGAAGATATCGGCCTGTTGAAAGTGCAACTATCCCTAGGTGGTTTTGGTAATTCATAACAACATATAGCTCATTGAGCTAATGCTATTCCAAGATGATTATTTCAGGAAAGCTCAATGATTGGCATGGCATGGATGTGAAAGTGGAACCCTCAAAATGCTAAGGACAAAGGATTGGCTCAAGCTCAAAAGCTCAAGACTCTTCATTTTATATTTTAGTGATCCAAGATCACATTGAGTCTTTAGGAAAAGCCAATACTATCAAGGAGGGATGAGGTGTTGCTTAATGAGCCTCTTGCTTCATGTGCTTAGTGATATGCTCCAAAACCCTCAACTACCTTCCCATATCCACATATGACCTAAACCCTAAGCCAAACTCGGTCCTACCGATTCTTCCTATCCGGCGCCACCGAGTTTCACTTGTCATTAGCCACTGCCAAACCCTAGCAATTTGGTTCTACCGATAAGGATCTCGGTCTCACCGAGATGGGGTTGCAAACTCTCTGTTTCCCTTTCGTAACTTTTCGGTCTCACCGAAAGAGCGAATCGGTCCCACCGAGATTGCAATGTAAACTCAGTGTTTCCCCTTTGTAACTTTTCGGTCTCACCGAGTTCCACTCGGTCTCACCGAAAGAGCAAATCGGTCCCACCGAGTTTGCCTGACCAACTCTCTGGTTAGCTAATTACCAAATTCGGTCTCACCGAGTTTGTGTAATCGGTCTCACCGAGATTACGTTATGCCCAAACCCTAACCATATTGGTCCTACCGAGTTGCATGTCAGTCCCACCAAAAATCTCTAACGGTCACTAGGTTTACATTTTCGGTCCGACCGAGTTTATTGATTCGGTCCCACCGAGATTGGAAAACTGTGTAACGGTTAGATTTTGTGTGGAGGCTATATATACCCCTCCACCTCCTCCTCATTCGATGAGAGAGCCATCAGAACACACACACCATTCCAACTCATATGTTCTGAGAGAGAACCACCTACTCATGTGTTGAGACCAAGACATTCCATTCCTACCATATGAATCTTGATCTCTAGCCTTCCCAAGTTGCTTTCCACTCAAATCTTCTTTCCACCAAATCCAAATCCTATGAGAGAGAGTTGAATTTTGGGGAGACTATCATTTGAAGCACAAGAGCAAGGAGTTCATTACCTACACACCATTTGTTACTTCTTGGAGAGTGGTGTCTCCTAGATTGGCTAGGTGTCACTTGGGAGCCTCCGACAAGATTGTGGAGTTGAACCAAGGAGTTTGTAAGGGCAAGGAGATCGCCTACTTCGTGAAGATCTACCACTAGTGAGGCAAGTCCTGTGTGGGCGATGGCCATGGTGGGATAGACAAGGTTGCTTCTTCATGGACCCTTTGTGGGTGGTTGCTTCTTCGTGGACCCTTCAAGGGTGGAGCCCTGTGTGGACTCGTGCAACCGTTACCCTTGGGTGGAGCCCTGTGTGGACTCGCGCAACCGTTACCCTTCGTGGGTTGAAGTCTCCATCAACGTGGATGTAGGATAGCACCACCTATCCGAACCACGGGAAAAACATCCGTGTCTCCAATTGCGTTTGAATTCTCCAAACCCTTCCCTTTACATTCTTGCAAGTTGCATGCTTTACTTTCCGCTGCCAATATACTATTTGCATGCTTGCTTGAATTGTGTGATGATTGCTTGACTTGTCCCAAAATAACTAAAATCTACCAAGAACTAAAATTGGGAAAAGGTTAAGTTTTTATTTGGTCAAGTAGTCTAATCACCCCCCCTCTAGACATACTTTCAATCCTACAAGTGGTATCAGAGCTTTGGTCTCCATTTGCTTGATCTCCATAGCTTTTGGTGGTCATAGCCTTGGTTTCACAACCTAGGAGAGTATGGCGTCTAGCGAGGGAAATTATCACCGTAGAGGTCCTTACTTTGATGGTACTAATTTTGCTAGTTGGAAGCATAAAATGAAAATGCATATTCTTGGACATAACCCTGCCGTTTGGGCTATTGTATGTGTTGGCTTGCAAGGTGACTTCTTTGATGGGAGAGAACCAAACCGTGAAGCTACCGCGGATGAGTTGAAGATGTTGCAATACAATGCTCAAGCTTGTGATATTCTCTTCAACGGACTGTGCCCCGAAGAATTCAACAAAATCAGCCGTCTTGAGAATGCAAAGGAAATTTGGGACACTTTGATTGATATGCACAAAGGTACAGACTCCGTCAAGGAATCCAAGTTGGATGTGCTTCAAAGCCAACTTGACAAGTTCAAGATGAAGGATGGTGAAGGTGTCGCTGAAATGTACTCTAGGCTTGCTCTCATCACAAATGAGATTGCCGGCTTAGGAAGTGAAGAGATGACCGACAGATTCATCATCAAGAAGATTCTAAGAGCCTTGGATGGAAAATATGATACCGTGTGCACATTGATCCAAATGATGCCCAATTACAAAGATCTCAAGCCAACGGAGGTGATTGGAAGAATTGTTGCTCATGAGATGTCACTTAAGGATAAAGAGGAACTTCACAACAAATCAAGTGGTGCCTATAAAGCCTCATGTGAAGCCCCTACATCATCAAGTCAGAAACAAGACTTCAATGAAGAATTGAGCTTAATGATGAAGAACTTCAACAAGTTCTACAAGAGTAGAAGCAAAGATAGAAGCTTCAAGTCAAGGTCCTACAATGACAAAAGATCTTCTAGTCGAGAGCGAAACTACTACAATTGTGGAAGACCCGGACACTATTCCAATGAGTGTACGGCTCCCTACAAGAGAAGAGAAGATTCTCCAAGAAGAAGAAGCAAAGAATCACCACCAAGAGAGAGAAGGAGTAGAGATGATCGTTATGAACGAAGATACTCACGGAGAAGCAAGGATTCGGAAAGGAAGGAAAAATCATCAAGGAGCTATACAAGAAGAAGACATCAAGCTCATGTTGGTGAATGGGTATCCGGCTCCGACTCCGACAACCACTCCGAGAGAAGTTATCACTCCAACTCCGAAGATACTCAAGATGAAGGTGTTGCCGGTCTAGCACTTGTGTCAACCAACTCCTACGACATATTTGACTCACCAAATGAAGGAATTGAAAGATGCTTCATGGCCAAAGGTCCTAAGGTAACACACCCCGAGTATGTTGATTTCAATAGTGATGAAGATGACTTGTTAGGTGATGATTTGCTTGTTGACAACTCTAGTGATGAATACTATGATGAAATGTCAATTAAACATGCTAATCAAGATAAAACGAATGACAATGATAAGGAGAAGATTGAGGCTCTAACTAAAGAACTAAAAACTCTTAAGTTAGCTCATGACACTATCTTCGAAGATCATCGAGAACTTTTAAGAGCTCATGAGAAATTACGCTTTGAAAAGCTCAATCTTGAGCAAGAGCATGAGTTCTTAAAGGCAATCAATGATGATCTCCGCAAGAAAAGTTCTTCTTACATTGCCAAGCGTTTACTCTTATCCACTTACATGCCTCAAGTCAAGTCTAACAAGAAAGATTCTTCCTCTAGTAGTAACAATGATCATGCTAAATCCAATATTGTTGCTTCTAGTAGTTCTCTTGATTCCACTAATGATTCTCTTAGCCAAGTTACACTTGAGCAAGAAAATAGTTTATTGAAGGGAATTATAGAGAAAGGAGTGTACAAAAGCCTTGCCGGGAGTAAGCAATTCGAGGAAATTGTGCGCAAGCAAGGAATGCACCGGAAGAATCAAGGTGTTGGTTTTGAACAAAAGTTCAATGCCAATGGAGTTGAGTGGGAAGAAGATCAATACCCCAAGACAAAGTTTGTCCCTCAACAAGAGAAGTATACTTATTTCAAGGGGACACAAGCTCAAGATGATCTTCCACCACAAGACTACGAGCAAAAAGGGAAGGACAAGCTTCAAGAGGAAATTGATGCATTTGAGGAAGCTCCTAAGACCTTAGTCAAGTGGATTCCCAAGACTACTTCAAGTTCCACTTCATCAAGTACGACTACAACTCCAAGGATTCCCATCAAGATGATGTGGATCCAAAAGAAGAAGAACTAGAGAGTTCTTGAGGGTGACTCCGCCAACATACTTCACTCTTATCATTTTGGCAAGAACAAGTGCAATCAACTTCCACATCTTGCACTAGTTCAAGGAGTCACAAACCCTCTTGTTGGTAAGACAAGGGACAAGGTAACCTAAAAGTTTTCATGGACATCATCTTTTGTGTGCATCACTCTGTCTATGGATATCTTTGTTTGTTCCTTGTGGGACTAACCCATGTAGGTATTGAAAGTGCAACTCACTCAAATGGATAGCTCCAAGAGATCTACATCAACATTGAGCATCCACATCTTCAATATCTACATGAAGTCATCATCGACAAAACCCAAGGTTAGTTCATCCCTCTTAGGGGGGATATCGCATCTAGGGGGAGCTTTACTCTAAGACTTGAGTTAAAGCAACTCTAAAGATGTGAACACAACAATGCTTTATGTAAAAGTGATAACCCCACTTGAGCTTAAACGATGAGTATGACCTATGATCAAGTGTTCTCACTTGACTCCTAAGTCAATATACTCATATATAGATGACCTGGTCATCGCAAATTGCTTGATAGATGCTAGAATTGGTTGTGCATGCCTTGTCACATATTTCATTTGGCATCTTATTGTGTGAGCATGCTGGTTGCATATTTTACTCATTCGAGGACATCCACTTGTTGTTTTGATTGTTCGGCTTTATCTCTTTTTGCCAAGTGGATGGACAAGAATGCCTAAGAACCTCCTCTAGCTATCTATGCTTTTCTCGTCTCAAACTCTATTCATGCTGCATCACAAAATTTGATCAAGTCAGATTTGAACCACTCTGTGTGAGGAGCGCTCGGAGTCCCCGATTCGTCATAGACTTAAACTTCCAAAACCTCTTTATGATTCTCGGTCTGACCGATACTCCACTTTCGGTCCTACCGAGATCATTAAGTTGATCTAGGTTTTCGATCTCGGTGCAACCGATTTGAACCTTTCGGTCACACCGAGTTTCAGTAACTGCTTGCAGTTATGAATCTCGGTGCCACCGAGTTGTTCCACTTGGTCACACCGACAGGGTCGGGCTATATATAGTCACGGGAAAAATTTGGAAATTTCTCCGAACCCCTCGCCCGCGCGATAGCCTGCTCTGCCCTCGTGGTCTCCGGATCGTCTTCTCGCCGCCAGCCGCCTCCAGTCGCTGGTCTCCGTCGCCGTCAACGGGAATTTTGCCCCGCCGTTGCCGCCGTAGGAAGTCCCCGCCGAACTAGGGTATGGACTTGATCTTTGTGCTATTCCTCAATATGATTCCTAGCACATTGTGATCATATTGATTCTAGCCACGTTTGATAAATTCTATCCAGTCAAAACGCCCTTAGATTAGGTTTGATTCGAAAATTCTAGGTTTAGGTTTCCGCCGAAACCATCTCGGACCCACCGAGTTGAAAAACTCGGTCCCACCGATTTGGCTTATGCCATTGCACAAGTGAGACTCGGTCTGACCGAGAATTACTTATCGGTGTGACCGATTTTGGAACTCTGTGAAACCCTAGCAGTCTCGGTGCCACCGAACTGTGACTCGGTCCAACCGAGTTCACTAGTTTAGGTTCCAAAACTGCTTCGGTATCACCGAGTTTGAAAATCGGTAGATCCGAGATGATTTCAGTGGGAAACTAAAACTAAGTTTTTGGATCATTCTTTTGCAAAAATCTCTGCATTTTGTGATGCTCATCCACTCTATCTCTTCTATAAACTATTCATAGGGTCAGCAGTCAGTTTGCAGCATGTCTGATCAAAGTGATAGCCAAAATATGTCAGAGCAGCAGGTGCACATGAGTGAGGGCACTAGTCCCTCTAGCTCTTCTGATGAAGGCAGCAGGAGCACTCCTAGCAATTTGCCAAAGGCTGCCACGAGACAAAGGAAGAAGAGGACTTCAGATTCCGAAGATGAGGACTATGTGGCAGAGGAACAGGCCACTTCCAAGAGAGTTGAGCCAGCTCAAGGCACTAAGCCAGGCCTGAAAATCAAAAGGCCAGCAGGCAGGCAGCCAATGTCAAAGGCTAGAATGTCAACTGAGAAGCCCATAGAGCCAGTTGCAGCTGAGAGCAAGAAAAGAAAGGAAAGGGTGAAGAAGACTGTGGCTAGAGTGCTTGGCAAAGCTTCCATCATGGAAGAGTAAGAAGAAGAAGAAGTAGCTGCACCAGCGCCCAAGGCACCCAAGCTAATGGGAGATGCCATAAAATCAGGGGGAGCTGCTTCCAGGGCCAAGCCAGCTCCAAAGCCAAAGCCAAAGAGGAACACAAGAAGCATCCCTGCAGCTGAGAAGAACAAGGCCCCAGTGCGTGAGACTGTTGCTGAAGAAGAGGAAGAGAATGTCCTAAGGAAGCTAAAGCCCAAGATCCCAGACCACAACGATGCTCATCCTGTGGCTGAGGACATGAAGCTCAGGAGAGATTCAGGACTGAGGAAGTGGAGAGAAGCAGACCCATATGCTTCAAGGAGAAGGACTGCCGTGGACTACAGGTTTCACACCAAGGAGCAGCAGGATTTTTACGAGACAGTACTGCTAGATAAGAAGCCCATTGTCTGTGATATGCGATGGGTTTATTGGACATACATCAAGGACAATGAGGAGCACTATCCTGGAGTGCAAGACAGCTTCATAGCTTGTGGAGTAGCTGACTTTGTTGGGCAGAAGCTCACAAAGTGGAACGAGGAGCTTATCATGCAGTTCTACTCCACGGCACACTTTTATCCAGATGGGAGGATCACATGGATGTTTGAGGGTACAAGGTACCAATCCACTGTTGAGGAATGGGCGAAGTTGATTAATGCCCCAGAGGAGCATGATGATGACATGGACATATATGCCAAGAAGAAGATGGACCACAACTCAATGTCAAATATGTACAAGGAGATCCCAAATGAAGCACTTGATACCTTCAAGTTTGGCTCAGTACATTACCTTCTGTCAGGACTGCCGACGATCAATTGGATACTTAGGCACACCTTACTGCCCAAGTCTGGAGATCACAAGATGATCAGAGGCCATGCTATCAACTTGCTACATGTGTTTGATGTGCCTCAGAAGTTCAAGGTGATGAGCCTCATAGTGGAAACAATCAAGAGGACTGCAGCAGACCAGAAGAGGAGCTGCGGATATGCCCCTCAGATTCAGGAGCTCATCAACTCCAAGATGGGCACGGGCATATATTTATTGGATAAGGAACATTTGCCCATCCGTCCAGATTTTGAGAATAGTGAAGTTGTGATGACTGAGAACGAGCCATCATCTGCACAAGCTTACGCAAAGAAGGAGAAGGCGAGGAAGGAGAAAGCTGCCAAGATGCCAACTCAAGAGGAGGCATCTGAGTATTTCTTGAAGACTAAACAAGAGCAACTTGGTTACTTGATTGCATCCACGCTGAGGATTGAGCAAAGTCTGGCCACCCTCACTCAGAATCAGCAGAGCCTAGAGAGAATCATGGAACAGAAGTTCTATGACTTGGATGTCAAAGTAACGGAAGTTCAGTCTGCAGTGGAGCAGCTCCAGGAGGACATGCAGGAGAGGAGAGGCAGGACTACTACTCATGCCTTTGCCAGAGTGCCAAGAGGTCCGAGGTCGTCTGCCGTGCCAGTTGCTGACACAAGAGCCACCACCTCAGCACCAGCCACAGCCTCAGTTCCACCAGCTCCAGCATCTACTTCAGCTCCAACTCCAGCGTCTACTTCAGCATCTACCGAAGCCTTCGTCCTTGGAGTGATCCGGACTCCACCACCACCTGAAGATCAAGCCTGAGCGTCGATCTAGTGCTATGCATTTTCTAGGAACTTTTTGGTAACTTGTTGCCAAAGGGGGAGAAGATGTATAGATCATAGGCTTCGAGAGAGAGAGAGAGTGTTGCTTTTCTCTCTTGCTTTATTTGGTGTTTTTTCAAACTCGTTTGCTTTTGAGTGCTTGAGATACTACGTCATTATTTGTGAGACATTGATGATCATGTGTTTGATCATAAGCTACACTTAATGTTTGCTTAATGCTATTATCTTATCTATCTTATGTGATCATTCATTATTCTTGGTGATGGGTGCATGTATTTCATTCTTATCATTTTAAGCGCTCCACCAAGATGTATGTGACATGGAAGAGTAACCCATGACTCTAACTCTTTGTGCATTTGCAGTCCAAAGCAAATTTTAAATATGCACAAATTTGGGAGGCGCTCTTACTTATCACATACTTCTCAAAGCGACGATATATTTCATGCTTATTATCATTTGTCGAAGCTTTGATCTATATGTTGTCATCAATTACCAAAAAGGGGGAGATTGAAAGTGCAACTATCCCTAGGTGGTTTTGGTAATTCATAACAACATATAGCTCATTGAGCTAATGCTATTCCAAGATGATTATTTCAGGAAAGCTCAATGATTGGCATGGCATGGATGTGAAAGTGGAACCCTCAAAATGCTAAGGACAAAGGATTGGCTCAAGCTCAAAAGCTCAAGACTCTTCATTTTATATTTTAGTGATCCAAGATCACATTGAGTCTTTAGGAAAAGCCAATACTATCAAGGAGGGATGAGGTGTTGCTTAATGAGCCTCTTGCTTCATGTGCTTAGTGATATGCTCCAAAACCCTCAACTACCTTCCCATATCCACATATGACCTAAACCCTAAGCCAAACTCGGTCCTACCGATTCTTCCTATCCGGCGCCACCGAGTTTCACTTGTCATTAGCCACTGCCAAACCCTAGCAATTCGGTTCTACCGATAAGGATCTCGGTCTCACCGAGATGGGGTTGCAAACTCTCTGTTTCCCTTTCGTAACTTTTCGGTCTCACCGAAAGAGCGAATCGGTCCCACCGAGATTGCAATGTAAACTCAGTGTTTCCCCTTTGTAACTTTTCGGTCTCACCGAGTTCCACTCGGTCTCACCGAAAGAGCAAATCGGTCCCACCGAGTTTGCCTGACCAACTCTCTGGTTAGCTAATTACCAAATTCGGTCTCACCGAGTTTGTGTAATCGGTCTCACCGAGATTACGTTATGCCCAAACCCTAACCATATCGGTCCTACCGAGTTGCATGTCAGTCCCACCAAAAATCTCTAACGGTCACTAGGTTTACATTTTCGGTCCGACCGAGTTTATTGATTCGGTCCCACCGAGATTGGAAAACTGTGTAACGGTTAGATTTTGTGTGGAGGCTATATATACCCCTCCACCTCCTCCTCATTCGATGAGAGAGCCATCAGAACACACACACCATTCCAACTCATATGTTCTGAGAGAGAACCACCTACTCATGTGTTGAGACCAAGACATTCCATTCCTACCATATGAATCTTGATCTCTAGCCTTCCCAAGTTGCTTTCCACTCAAATCTTCTTTCCACCAAATCCAAATCCTATGAGAGAGAGTTGAATTTTGGGGAGACTATCATTTGAAGCACAAGAGCAAGGAGTTCATTACCTACACACCATTTGTTACTTCTTGGAGAGTGGTGTCTCCTAGATTGGCTAGGTGTCACTTGGGAGCCTCCGACAAGATTGTGGAGTTGAACCAAGGAGTTTGTAAGGGCAAGGAGATCGCCTACTTCATGAAGATCTACCGCTAGTGAGGCAAGTCCTGTGTGGGCGATGGCCATGGTGGGATAGACAAGGTTGCTTCTTCGTGGACCCTTTGTGGGTGGTTGCTTCTTCGTGGACCCTTCGTGGGTGGAGCCCTGTGTGGACTCGCGCAACCGTTACCCTTGGGTGGAGCCCTGTGTGGACTCGCGCAACCGTTACCCTTCGTGGGTTGAAGTCTCCATCAACGTGGATGTAGGATAGCACCACCTATCCGAACCACGGGAAAAACATCCGTGTCTCCAATTGCGTTTGAATTCTCCAAACCCTTCCCTTTACATTCTTGCAAGTTGCATGCTTTACTTTCCGCTGCCAATATACTCTTTGCATGCTTGCTTGAATTGTGTGATGATTGCTTGACTTGTCCCAAAATAACTAAAATCTGCCAAGAACTAAAATTGGGAAAAGGTTAAGTTTTTATTTGGTCAAGTAGTCTAATCACCCCCCCTCTAGACATACTTTCGATCCTACACCTGTCGACAGGGTGCACGGGAAGCCTAGGCTATGGTGAAGACACGATACACCAAGGCTGACCCAAACCACATGGCGGAGGTCGGACCTGTGGGGCCCGACAGGAAAGAAATCCCTGTTAGTTTAGTGTGTGATCAAGTAGAGTTAGCCGCAAAGTATTCCCAACAGGATTGTAGGCTAGATAGCCTGTTGGATGGTATAGAAGAAGAATTTAATCAGTCTTAGTGACTGTGTACTTCAAGTGACATATGTAATGTCCCTAGCCGGATTGTAAATCATTTGTCATGGCGGACCTTTTCGCTTCGACCTCTGGACCTGATAGTCCAGAGTGTATCCGAATACCCACTCGGTTATATAAAATCCGGGGTATGCATGGAAACCAGGCGTAGGGGTCATAAGTGCTTGAACAGAAAAGTACCCAACTAGCTATGTTACATTACATGGGTAGTAAGAAACATCTTCCAGGGAGAATAGTTCTGTTAAGGGTTCCTTTCCCTGGGTATGCATGCCCTAATGTGCATGTCCGGACTGCGGGACGCAGGTTAAAATCATCTGGGGGCGTGTAGTAATTTAAATGAAAGTCATGTTTAATTCACCGACCGAATATTCCCTTAAGAACGCTAGCTTTCGGCTTCACCCAGTCTGAGGTACACATCCGGCTGACCCGACAGTAACAATCGCAGAGGTGCTCCCCTTATGCCCTAGCCGAATTAACGGGAATGTAGGGCATAAACACAAGAGCCACACAACCCAGCTTGGCCAAAACTTAAGTCATATCGATGCATATAATGGCGAAAAAGGGTACATGCGTAAGAATAACACATGTGCGGGGCATGAAGCCCGGAAAAATAATTAGATTAAGCTTCTGTATAGGAAGCACCCAGGTATATTGAGCGCGGTTAGCGCGTCAAAATTGTGTAACCAAGACACGGATGTAGCCCTTTAGGGCTTTGAAGAGAAAAGAGAGAAAGAAAGAGGAAAAAATAGATGTGCAAAAAATTCATGGAGGTAAGGAGACGAACATAGAGTCCGGCGCTAGGCGTAGAATCTTCGTAGTCTGGCTGCATTCCATGGGTTGGCTCGAGTCGGTTATTCGATGCATCCCGCAGACGGTACGCTCCACCGGTCAGAACCTGGTCGATAATGAAGGGATCTTCCCATTTGAGCTTGAGCTTGTTCTTTTCTTCTCCGGCAGGCGTAGAACTAGTTCACCAATGTTATAGGTTTTGGCCCGCACTTCTCTGCTTTGATACCTTCGAGCCTGTTGTTGATAGAAGCGGAACGGGCTTTTGCCACGTCGCGCTCCTCCTCCAGGGTATCCAAACTGTCCTGCCGATCGAGCTCGGCCTCTCTTTCTTCGTACATGCGCACTCGAGGTGAGTCATGAATTATGTCGCAAGGCAGTACCGCCTCAGCGCCGTACATGAAAAATGGTGTGTATCCGGTAGTGCGATTCGGCATGGTCTGCGGCCCCCATAGTACGGAGTCGAGCTCCTCTACCCAATGGGTGTCTGATTCCTTTAAGGACCAGACTAATCTGGGTTTAATACCACTCATGATAAGACCATTCGCGTGTTCGACATGACCGTTAGTTTGCGGATGATAGACAGAAGCATAATCGAGCTTGATGCCCATGTTGCTGCACCAAAGTTTCACCTTGATACGTCTCCAACATATCTATAATTTTTGATTGCTCCATGCTATATTATCTACTATTTTGGACATTATTGGGCTTTATTATCCACTTTTATATTATTTTTGGGACTAACCTATTAACCGGAGGCCCAGCCCAGAATTGCTGTTTTTTGCCTGTTTTAGGGTTTCGAAGAAAAGGAATATCAAACGGAGTCCAAACGGAATGAAACCTTCGGGAACATGATTTTCTCATCGAATATAACTCAGGAGACTTGGACCCTACGCCAAGGCATGTAACAGGAGACCACGAGGTAGGGGGCGCGCCCTACCCTACCAGGCGCACCCCCACCCTCATGGGCCCCTTGTTGCTCCACCGACGTACTTCTTCCTCCTATATATACCCACGTACCCCCAAACGATCAGATACAGAGCCAAAACCCTAATTCCACCGCCGTAACTTTCTGTATCCACGAGATCCCATCTCGGGGCCTATTCCGGAGCCCCATCGGAGGGGGCATCGATCACGGAGGGCTTCTACATCAACACCATAGCCTCTCCGATCAAGTGTGAGTAGTTTACCTCAGACCTACGGGTCCATAGTTAGTAGCTAGATGGCTTCTTCTCTCTTTTTGGATCTCAATACAACGTTCTCCCCCTCTCTTGTGGAGATCTATTCGATGTAATCTTCTTTTTGCGGTGTTTTTGTTGAGACCGATGAGTTGTGGGTTTATGATCAAGTCTATCTATGAATAATATTTGAATCTTCTCTGAATTCTTTTATGTATGATTGGTTATCTTTGCAAGTCTCTTCGAATTATCAGTTTGGTTTGGTCTACTAGATTTATCTTTCTTGCAATGGGAGAAGTGCTTAGCTTTGGGTTCAATCTTGCGGTGTCCTTTCCCGGTGACAGTAAGGGCAGCAAGGCACGTATTGTATTGTTGTCATCGAGGATAACAAGATGGGGTTTTCTTCATATCGCATGAGTCTATCCCTCTACATCATGTCATCTTGCTTAAAGAGTTACTCTGTTTTTAACTTAATACTCTAGATGCATGCTGGATAGCGGTCGATGAGTGGAGTAATAGTAGTAGATGCAGGCAGGAGTCGGTCTACTTGTCTCGGACGTGATGCCTATATACATGATCATACCTAAATATTATCGTAACTATGCTCAATTCTGTCAATTGCTCAACAGTAATTTGTCCACCCACCGTAGAATACTTATGCTCTCGAGAGAATCCACTAGTGAAACCTATGGCCCCCGGGTCTATCTTTATCATATCAATCTCCTACTACTTAGTTATTTGCTTTGCTATTTACTTTGCCCTTATTTTACTTTGCATCTTTATCATAAAAATACCAAAAACATTATCTTATCATATCTATCAGATCTCACTCTCGTAAGTGGCCCTATAGGGATTGACAACTCCTATTTGCGTTGGTTGCGAGGATTTATTTGTTTTGTGCAAGTGCGAGGGACTCGCGCGTAGCCTCCTACTGGATTGATACCTTAGTTCTCAAAAACTGAGGGAAATACTTACGCTACTTTGCTGCATCATCCCTTCCTCTTTGGGGAAAACCAACGCAGTGCTAAAAGAGGTAGCACACCTCATCGGCTGTAAAGTTTGTGCCGTTGTCAGTGATGATGCTGTGGGGAACGCCATAACGGTGTACAACCCCAGATATGAAGTCTATCACCGGTCCGTATTAAGCCGTTTTGACAGGTTTGGCTTCTATCCATTTGGTGAATTTGTTCACCATGACCAGTAAGTATTTTCTCTTGTGGGTTCCCCCTTTGAGGGGTCCGACCACATCGAGCCCCCAGACCGCGAAGGGCCAAGTAATGGGGATGGTTTGGAGGGCGGTGGGTGGCATGTGGCTTTGGTTTGCAAAAAGCTGGCAACTAACACAATGTTGAACCAGATGCTGTGCATCTGCCCGGGCCGTCGGCCAATAAAAACATGTACGGAAGGCCTTACTTACAAGGGCCCGGGCTGCTGCTGGTGGCCGCCGAGTCCGGCATGGATTTCTGCCAACAACTTCCGCCCTTCCTCTTCGGAGATGCACCTTTGAAGGACTCCGGTTGTGCTTTTCTTATAAAGCTCTCCCTCATGGACCTTGTAGGCTTTAGATCGCCCCACTATGCAGCGAGCCTCATTCTAGTCCTTGGGTAATTCCTGTCTAGTTAGGTAGGCCAAGAATGGTTCTGTCCACGGGGCGATGACGACCATTATCACGTGGGCTGAAGGTGTTATTTCGGTGGCACAGCCTCCGATTGTGTCAGAGTATTCGATATTTGGGGTTGTGGCCGGGTCCGGACTAATTTTCATGTGTCCCTTCCCATACCACGGATGGTTTAAACAGTCTTTCCAAGAAGATGTTTGGTGGGACAGGGTCGCGTTTAGCGCCGATACGAGCTAGGATGTCCGCTGCCTGGTTGTTTTCCTGAGCCACGTGGTGGAATTCCAGCCCCTCGAACCGAGTTGACATTTTGAGGACGGTGTTGCGATATGCCGCCATTTTCGGATCCTTGGCATCGAAGTCTCCATTTATTTGGGATATTGCAAGGTTCGAGTCCCCTCGCACCTCTAGGCATTGGATGCCCACGGAGACCGCCATCCGGAGGCCGTGTAGTAGGGCCTCGTATTCGGCTGCGTTATTGGAGTCCATATATAGTATTTGGAGCACGTATTGCACCGTGTCTCCGGTGGGGGACGTCAGGGCGACGCCAGCCCCTAGACCAGCCAGCATTTTAGAGCCGTCGAAGTGCATGATCCAATTGGAGTATGCGCCGTACTCTTTAGGGAGTTCGGCTTCTGTCCATTCGGCTACGAAGTCGGCCAGTACTTGTGACTTAATGGCTCGTCATGGCTTATATGTTATGTCGAACGGGAGGATCTCAATAGCCCATTTGGCAATCCGGCCCGTGGCATCACGGTTGTTTATTATGTCATTGAGTGGTACTTCGGATGCCACCGTGATCGAACACTCTTGAAAGTAGTGTCGTAATTTCTGGGATGCCATAAACACCGCGTATGCTATCTTTTGGTAATTTGGGTACCGTGATTTGCATGGAGTGAGGACGGTGGATACATAATATACCGGCTTTTGAAGCGGGAATTTATGTCCGTCCGTCTCTCGTTCGACAACGAGCACTGCGCTTACAACTTGGTGAGTTGCTGCTATATATAATAGCATTGGTTCGCCAATAGTTGGCGCGGCCAAGATTGGGTTGGCGGCCAGGATGGCTTTGATTTCTTCCAGTCCGGCCGTGGCTGCGTCCATCCACTCGAAGTGTTCGATGCGCCTAAGAAGGCGATAAAGGGGAAGTGCCTTTTCTCCTAATCGGGAGATAAAGCGGCTTAAAGCCGCCACGCATCCAGTCAATTTTTGGATTTGCTTGAGGTCAGTTGGGGTAGCCAACTGTGACAGAGCTCGGATTTTAGCCGGATTTGCTTCAATTCCTCTATTGGAGACAATGAAGCCCAGGAGCTTTCCGGCGGGAACGCCGAAGACGCATTTTTCCGGATTGAGCTTAATGTCGTATGTTCGGAGATTGGTGAACGTGAGCCTCAAGTCATCTATTAAAGAGTCGACGTGTCTGGTTTTAATGACCACGTCATCTACGTATGCCTCCACAGTCTTGCCGATCTGCTTTCCCAGACATGTCTGGATCATGCGCTGATATGTTGTGCCGACGTTTTTGAGCCCAAAGGGCATTGTGTTAAAGCAGAAGGGGCCGTATGGTGTTATAAATGCTGTTGCGGCTTGATCAGACTCCGCCATCTTAATCTCGTGGTAACCGGAGTATGCGTCGAGGAAGCACAGTGATTCTTGTCATGTGGTAGCGTCGATGATTTGATCGATGTGAGGGAGTGGGAAGGGATCCTTTGGGCAAGCTTTGTTAAGGTCTTTGAAGTCAACACATAGGTGCCAGGATTTGTCCTTTTTTGGTACCATCACCAGGTTTGCTAGCCAATCCAAATGTTTTATTTCTTTAATGAATCCAGCTTCCAGTAGCTTGGCCAGCTCCTCTCCCATGGCTTGTTGCTTAGGTTCAGAGAAACGCCGAAGAGTCTGCTTGACCGACTTGAATCCTTTTAGAATATTAAGGCTATGCTCGGCCAATCTGAGTGGGATTCCTGGCATGTTTGAAGGATGCCAGGCGAATATGTCCCAATTCTCACGTAGAAACTCCCGTAGTGCGGCGTCTACAGCGGGGTCTAACTGTGCTCCAATGGATGCTGTTTTTGTAGGGTCTGTTGGATGGACTTGGAATTTAACTATTTCGTCCGCTGGTTTAAAGGAGGTGGACTTGGATCTTTTGTCTAGTATCACGTCGTCCCTGTCCACCGTGGAGCACAGCGCGGTTAACTCCTCCGCCACAAAGGCTTCGGATAATGCCTCGAGGGCTAGTGCGGCTGTTTTGTTCTCGGCGCGGAGTGCTATGTCCGGATCACTAGCTAGAGTGATAATTCCCTTGGGTCCGGGCATTTTGAGCTTCATGTACCTGTAATGGGGTATGGCTTGAAAAATCGTGGATGCCTCCCGCCCTAGAAGGGCGTGGTATCCACTACTGAACGGGGCCACTTGGAATGTAATTTCTTCAGACCTATAATTCTCCAGAGTACCGAATACCACATCAAGTGTGATTTTCCCAGCGCAACGTGTCTCCCGACTAGGGACGATTCCTCGGAAGGTCATACTGCTTTGCTCAATACGGTTTTTGTCTATGTCCATCTTTTGGAGAGTTTACTCATAGATGAGGTTTAATCCGCTGCCGCCATCCATGAGCACCTTAGTGAGCCGAAAGCCGTCCACAATTGGACTGAGGACCAAAGCGGCTGGTGCTCGGGCTGTTCAGAATTTAGGTTCGTCACTGGCGTTGAAGGTGATAGCCGTGTCGCTCCATGGATTTATTGCTGCCACATGGCAGACTTCGACAAGGCCGCGGAGTGCTCGCATACGCCTATTATTTGAGGCGAAGGTCTCGAAGACTGTTAATACTGTATTGTTATCCGTGGGGAGGTGCTCTGAGGTATTTTGGGTGAGGAGATCCTCACCGCTTTTGGCAACCTGCCGGAGTACCCAACATGCTCTAAGGCTATGTGTTGATATGGTATCCGCTGTATTATGAATTTTGCAGGGCCCGTTGAGCCATCCCTCCAATACGGTTCCATGCCCTGTAGTGGGCTTTTTCTTCTTTGTAATTGGTTTGGGCGACTTATAAGAGTGTGCCCTTTTAGTTCGGACTGGTTTTTTGTCATAGCCGGATTATCCCAAAATTGCGTTTGGGTTTTCCAGGCACTCTCCATCGCACAGTATTTCCGTACAATGTCCGCCAAGTCAGCGAAGTGTGCTACGTAACGGCGACTTATGGCGTTGAGGACTCCCTTGTCCGTGCAATTGTTGCAAAAGAACGAAATTGCATCTTCCTCGCGACAGTCCTTGACCTTGTTCATTACAAGGAGGAATCTGGCCCAATAGTGATGTACTGTCTCTTGGGGCGCTTGCCTAACGTGGGAAAGATAGTTTGTATCTGGGTGGGTGGGTGGATTGAAGTCCGGACCTTGACCCAATCTGTGATCCCGGGGCAGGGGAGTTTCCGATCTTGGAAGTTCGGGCTCCGGGATATTGCCCTGCGGGTTCGGTATGTGGCCTGATTCTGGATTCAGGGTCAGTGCGGCATCCTCCCGCGAGCGCGTATCCTGTTCGGAGAGCTCGGGAATCCGGACATAGTTCATCCTCAGGGTAGAGGGAGAATCGCCGCATTGCTCCTCCACCACCGCTATTTGATGGGTGACCGGCGGAGAGTTAATCTCCCTTTGGTCGGGTTTAAGCCCGATCCGGTCGTAGTCTGTAGTGACTCCCAGAGCGGCAATGTGATCCAAGAGCTCGTTCAAAGAGGAGAGCTCCATTGGATCCATCTGCTTGGCGAATTTTGAGCCGATGTGGAGGTTATTTTCGATGACCCGAGAGGTCATCGTCGGTGCAGCGGCCGAGCGGGCGGTCATGACGAAGCCACCTAGTCGGAGAGTTTGGCTTACAGCCAGGGCTCCCCCAGAGGTGATGTTGTCCTTGACAATGAGGCGAGCCATCTTCCTTATGTTGACGACACAGTGGAACTCTCAATGAAAGCACCAATGTCAGTGTCAAAACCGGCGGATCTCGAGTAGGGGGTCCCGAACTGTGCGTCTAAGGCGGATGGTAACAGGAGGCAGGGGACACGATGTTTACCCAGGTTCGGGCCCTCATGATAGAGGTAATACCCTACGTCCTGCTTGATTATTCTTGATGATATGAGTATTACAAGAGTTGATCTACCACGAGATCAGAGAGGCTAAACCCTAGAAGCTAGCCTATGGTATGATTGTATCTTGTCCTACGGACTAAAACCCTCCGGTTTATATAGACACCGAAGGGGGCTAGGGTTACACAAGGCCGGTTACAAAGGAGGAGATATACATATTCGTATTGCCTAGCTTGCCTTTCACGCCAAGTAAAGTCCCATCCGGACATGAGACGAAGCCTTCAATCTTGTATCTTCATAGTTCAACAGTCCGGCGAAGGATATAGTTCGGCTGTCCGGAGACCCCCTAATCCAGGACTGCCTCATCCACCTCGATAATATTGTAGCGGTGCTTAGGCGAAGCCCTGCGATAGTAGAACATCAACATTGTCACCACGCCGTCGTGCTGATGGAACTCTCCCTCAAAGCTCGGCTGGATCGGAGTTCGAGGGACGTCATCGAGTTGAACGTGTGCTGAACTCGGAGGTGTCGTGCCTTCGGTACTTGATCGGTCGGATCGTGAAGACGTACGACTACATCAACCGTGTTGTGCTTACGCTTCCTCTTTCGGTCTACGAGGGTACGTGGACACACTCTCCCCTCTCATTGCTATGCATCAGCATAATCTTGCGTGTGCGTAGGATTTTTTTTGAAATTACTACGTTCCCCAACAGTGGCATCAGAGCCTGGTTTTATGCGTTGATGTTATATGCACGAGTAGAACACAAGTGAGTTGTGGGCGTGATACGTCTCCAACGTATCTATAATTTTTGATTGCTCCATGCTATATTATCTTCTGTTTTGGACATTATTGGGCTTTATTATCCACTTTTATATTATTTTTGGGACTAACCTATTAACCGGAGGCCCAGCCCAGAATTGCTGTTTTTTTTGCCTATTTTAGGGTTTCGAAGAAAAGGAATATCAAACGGAGTCCAAACGGAATGAAACCTTCGAGAACGTGATTTTCTTGCCGAACATGATCCAGGAGACTTGGGCCCTACATCAAGCAACCAACAGAGAGGCCACGAGGTAGGGGGGCGCGCCTACCCCCAGGCGCGCCCTCCACCCTCGTGGGCCCCCCTGTTGCTCCACCGATGTACTTCTTACTCTTATATATACCTACGTACCCCCAAACGATCAGATACGGAGCGAAAACCCTAATTCCACCGCCGTAACTTTCTGTATCCACGAGATCCCATCTTGGGGTCTGTTCCGGAGCTCCGCCGGAGGGGGCATCGATCATGGAGGGCTTCTACATCAACACCATAGCCCTTCCGATGAAGTGTGAGTAGTTTACCTCAGACCTTCGGGTCCATAGTTATTAGCTAGATGGCTTCTTCTCTCTTTTTGGATCTCAATACAAAGTTATCCCCCTCTCTTGTGGAGATCTATTTGATGTAATCTTCTTTTGCGGTGTGTTTGTTGAGACCGATGAATTGTGGGTTTATGATCAAGTTTATCTATGAACAATATTTTGAATCTTCTCTGAATTCTTTTATGTATGATTGGTTATCTTTGCAAGTCTCTTCGAATTATCAGTTTGGTTTGGCCTACTTGATTGATCTTTCTTGCAATGGGAGAAGTGCTTAGCTTTGGGTTCAATCTTGTGGTGTCCTTTCCCGGTGACGGTAGGGGCAGCAAGGCACGTATTGTATTGTTGCCATCGAGGATAACAAGATGGTTTTTTTATCATATTGCATGAATTTATCCCTCTGCATCATGTCATCTTGCTTAAGGCGTTACTCTGTTCTTATGAACTTAATACTCTAGATGCATGCTGGATAGTGGTCGATGTGTGGAGTAATAGTAGTAGATGCAGGCAGGAGTCGGTCTACTTGTCTTGGACGTGATGCCTATATACATGATCATAGCTAGATATTCTCATAACTATGCTCAATTCTGTCAATTTCTCAACAATATTTTGTTCACCCACCGTGAAATAATTATGCTCTTGAGAGAAGCCACTAGTGAAACCTATGGCCCCCAGGTCTATCTTCCATCATATTAATCTTCCAACACTTAGTTATTTGCATTGCCTTTTATTTTACTTTGCATCTTTATCATAAAAATACCAAAAATATTATCTTATCATATCTATCAGATCTCACTCTCGTAAGTGAACGTGTAGGGATTGGCAACCCCTTATCGCGTTGGTTGCGAGGATTTATTTGTTTTGTGTAGGTGCGAGGGACTCACGCGTAGCCTCCTACTGGATTGATACCTTGGTTCTCAAAAACTGAGGGAAATACTAATGCTACTTTGCTGCATCACCCTTTCCTCTTCAAGGGAAAACCAACGCAGTGCTCAAGAGGTAGCAAGAAGGATTTCTGGCGCCGTTGCCGGGGAGGTCTACGCAAAAGTCAACATACCAAGTACCCATCACAAACCCTTATCTCCCGCATTACATTATTTGCCATTTGGCTCTCGTTTTCCTCTCCCCCACTTCACCCTTGCCGTTTCATTCACTCTCGCTCTCTATCCTCCCTCTATTTCTCTATTTGCTTTTTTTGCCCGTTCTTCGTTTGCTTGTGTGTTGGATTGCTTGCTTGTCATGATGGCTCAAGATAACACTAAATTGTGTGACTTTACCAATACCAACAACAATGATTTTATTAGCACTCCGATTTCTCCTCTTACCGATGCCGAATCTTGTGAAATTAATGCTGCTTTGCTGAATCTTGTCATGAAAGATCCGTTTTCCGGCCTTCCTAGTGAAGATGCCGCTACCCATCTAAATAGCTTCGTTGATTTGTGTGATATGCAAAAGAAGAAAGATGTGGATAATGATATTGTTAAATTGAAGCTATTTCCTTTTTCACTTAGAGATCATGCTAAAGCTTGGTTTTCGTCTTTGCCTAAAAATAGTATTGATTCACGGAATAAGTGCAAAGATGCTTTTATCTCTAAGTATTTTTCTCCCGCTAAGATCATCTCTCTTAGAAATGATATTATGAATTTTAAGCAACTTGATCATGAACATGTTGCACAAGCTTGGGAGAGGATGGAACTAATGTTACGTAATTGCCCAACACATTGTTTGAATTTGTGGATGATTATACAAATTTTTTTATGCCAGATTGAATTTTGCTTCTAGAAATCTTTTAGATTCGGACACGGGAGGCAATTTTATGGAAATCACTTTAGGAGAAGCAACTAAACTCCTAGATAATATTATGGTTAATTATTCTCAATGGCACACTGAAAGATCTACTAATAAAAAAGTGCATACGATAGAAGAAATTAATGTTTTGAGTGGAAAGATGGATGAACTTATGAAATTATTTGCTAATAAAAGTGTTTCTTCTGATCCTAATGATATGCCTTTGTATACTTTGATTGAGAATAATAATGAATCTATAGATGTGAATTTTGTTGGTAGGAATAATTTTGGTAACAACGCATATAGAGGAAACTTTAATTCTAGGCGGTATCCTAGTAATTCCTCTAATAATTATGGTAATTCCTACAACAATTCTTATGGAAATTATAATAAGATGCCCTCTTATTTTGAATCTAATATTAAAGAATTTATTACTTCGCAAAATAATTTCAATGCTTTGATTGAAGAAAAATTGCTTAAGATTGATGATTTGGCTAGGAACGTTGATAGAATTTCTCTTGATGTTGATTCTTTGAAACTTAGATCTATTCCACCTAAGCATGATATCAATAAGTCTCTCAAAGTCATGAGAATTTCCATTGATGAGTGCAAATAAAGAACCTCTAGGATGCGTGCTAAGAAAGATTCCTTTATAAGAGCGTGTTCTTCTAGTTTCCATGATAATAAAGATGAAGATCTAAAAGTTATTGATGTTTCCCCTATTAAATCTTTGTTTTGCAATATGAATCTTGATAATGATGGGACTTAATATGATCCACCTTTACCTAGAAGGCTTTCCAAAAATTTGGAGTTTTTAGATCTTGATGTTAATGAACCTACTATTTTGGATTTCAAGGAATTTAATTATGATATCTGCTCTTTGATAGATTGTATTTCCTTGTTGCAATCCGTGCTAAATTCTCCTCATGCTTATAGCCAAAATAAAGCTTTTACTAAACATATCGTTGATGCTTTAATGCAATCTTATGAAGAAAAACTTGAGTTGGAAGTTTCTATCCCTAGAAATCTTTATGATGAGTGGGAACCAACTATTAAAGTTAAAATTAAAGATCATGAATGCTATGCTTTGTGTGATTTGGGTGCAAGTGTTTCCACGATTCCAAAGACTTTATGTGATTTGCTAGGTTTCCGTGATTTTGATGATTGCTCTGTAAACTTGCACCTTGCGGATTCCACTATTAAGAAACCTATGGGAAGAATTAATTATGTTCTTATTGTTGCAAATAGGAACTATGTGCCCGTAGATTTTATTGTTCTTGATATAGATTGCAATCCTTCATGTCCTATTATTCTTGGTAGACCTTTCCTTAGAACGATTGGTGCAATTATTGATATGAAGGAAGGAAATATTAGATTCCAATTTCCGTTAAGGAAATTGGAACACTTTCCTAGAAAGAAAATTAAATTACCTTATAAATCTATTATGAGAGCCACTTATGGATTACCTACCAAAGATGGTAATACCTAGATCTATCCTTGCTTTTTATGCCTAGCTAGGGGCGTTAAACGATAGCGCTTGTTGGGAGGAAACCCAATTTTATTTTTATTCCTTGCTTTTTGCTCCTGTTTAGTAATAAATAATTTATCTAGCCTCTGTTTTGGTTGTGTTTTTTGTGCTTAATTAGTGTTGGTGCCAAGTAGAACCGTTGGGAAGACTTGGGGAAAGTCTTGTTAATCTTGCTGTAAAAACAGAAACTTTCGTGCTCACGAGAACTGCTGCCATTTTTATTTGGAAAGCGATATTTAGTTCATTCTTCTTGAAAATGATTAATATATAAATTCCTCACGTCCAGAAATTTATTTTAGAATTTTTGGGGTTCCAGATCTTGCGCTACCTACAGATTACTACAGACTGTTCTGTTTTTGACAGATTCTGTTTTTCGTGTGTTGTTTGCTTATTTTGATGAATCTATGGCTAGTAAAATAGTTTATAAAACATAGAGAAGTTGGAATAAAGTAGGTTTAACACCAATATAAATAAATAATGAGTTCATTATAGTACCTTGAAGTGGTCTTTTGTTTTCTTTCGCTAACGGAGCTCACGAGATTTTCTTCTTTAAGTTTTGTGTTGTGAAGTTTTCAAGTTTTGGGTAAGGATTTGATGGATTATGGAACAAGGAGTGGCAAGAGCCTAAGCTTGGGGATGCCCATGGCACCCCCAAGATAATCTAAGGACACCAAAAAGACAAAGCTTGGGGATGCCCCGGAAGGCATCCCCTCTTTTGTCTACTTCCATCAGTAACTTTACTTGGAGCTATATTTTTATTCACCACATGATATGAGTTTTGCTTGGAGCGTCTTGTATGATTTGAGTCCTTGCTTTTTAGTTTACCACAATCATCTTTGCTGTACACACCTTTTGAGAGAGACACACATGATTCGGAAATTATTAGAATACTCTATGTGCTTCACTTATATCTTTTGAGTTATATAGTTTTGCTCTAGTACTTCACTTATATCTTTTAGAGCACGGTGGTGGATTTGTTTTATAGAAACTATTGATCTCTCATGATTCACTTAGATTATTTTGAGAGTCTTAAATAGCATGGTAATTTTCTTAAATAATCCTAATATGCTAGGTATTCAAGATTAGTAAAAACTTTCTTATGAGTGTTTTGAATACTAAGAGAAGTTTAATGCTTGATGATTGTTTTGAGATATGGAGGTAGTGATATTAAAGTTGTGCTAGTTGAGTAGTTGTGAATTTGAGAAATACTTGTGTTGAAGTTTGCAAGTCCCATAGCATGCACGTATGGTGATCGTTGTGTAACAAATCTAAAACATGAGGTGTTATTTGATTGTCTTCCTTATGAGTGGCGGCCGGGAACGAGCGATGGTCTTTTCCTACCAATCTATCCCCCTAGGAGCATGCGCGTAGTGCTTGGTTTTTGATGACTTGTAGATTTTTGCAATAAGTATGTGAGTTCTTTATGACTAATGTTGAGTCCATGGATTATACGCACTCTCACCTTTCCATCATTGCTAGCCTCTTCGGTACCGTGCATTGCCCTTTCTCACATTGAGAGTTGGTGCAAACTTCGCAGTGCATCCAAACCCCGTGATATGATACGCTCTTTCACACATAAACCTCCTTATATCTTCCTCAAAACAGCCACCATACCTACCTATTATGGCATTTCCATAGCCATTCCGAGATATATTTCCATGCAACTTTCCACCATCCCGTTTATCATGACACGTTCATCATTGTCATATTGCTTTGCATGATCATGTAGTTGACATCGTATTTGTGGCAAAGCCACCGTTCATAATTCTTTCATACATGTCACTCTTGGTTCATTGCATATCCCGGTACACCGCCGGAGGCATTCATATAGAGTCATACCTTGTTCTAGTATCGAGTTGTAATCATTGAGTTGTAAATAAATATAAGTGTGATGATCATCATTTAATAGAGCATTGTCCCAATAAAAAAAGAGAAAGGTCAAAAAAAGGAAGGCCCCCAAAAAGAGAGAAATAAAAAGGGACAATGCTACTATCCTTTTTTCCACACTTGTGCTTCAAAGTAGCACCATGGTCTTCATGATAGAGAGTCTCTTGTTTTTTCATTTTCATATACTAGTGGGAATTTTTCATTATAGAACTTGGCTTGTATATTCCAACAATGGGCCTCCTCAAGTGCCCTAGGTCTTCATGAGCAAGCAATTTGGATGCACACCCACTAGTTTCTTTTGTTGAGCTTTCATACATTTATAGCTCTAGTGCATCCGTTGCATGGCAATCGCTACTCCTTGCAGTAACATCAATCGATGGGTATCTCCATAGCTCATTGATTAGCCTCGTTGATGTGAGACTTTCTCCTTTTTTGTCTTCTCCACATAACCCCTATCATTATACTCTATTCCACCCATAGTGCTATATCCATGGCTCACGCTCATGTATTGCGTGAAGGTTTATAAAGTTTGAGATTACTAAAGTATGAAACAATTGCTTGGCTTGTCATCGGGGTTGTGCATGATGAGAGCATTCTTGTGTGACGAAAATGGAGCATGACTAAACTATATGATTTTGTAGGGATGAACTTTCTTTCGCCATGTTATTTTGAGAAGACATAATTGCTTAGTTAGTATGCTTGAAGTATTATTATTTCTATGTCAATATTAAACTTTTATCTTGAATCTTTCGGCTCTGAATATTCATGCCACAATTAAGAAGAATTACATTGAAATTATGCCTAGTAGCATTCCACATCAAAAGTTCTGTTTTTATCATTTACCTACTCGAGGACAAGCAGGAATTAAGGTTGGGGACGCTTGATACGTCTCCAATGTATCTATAATTTTTGATTGCTCCATGCTATATTATCTTCTGTTTTGGACATCATTGGGCTTTATTATCCACTTTTATATTATTTTTGGGACTAACCTATTAACCGGAGGCCCAGCCCAGAATTGTTGTTTTTTTGCCTATTTTAAGGTTTCGAAGAAAAGGAATATCAAACGGAGTCCAAACGGAATGAAACCTTCAGGAACGTGATTTTCTCGCCGAACATGATCCAGGAGACTTGGACCCTACGTCAAGCAACCAACAGGGAGGCCACGAGGTAGGGGGCGCGCCTACCCCCCCTCCCAGGCGCGCCCTCCACCCTTGTGGGCCCCATGTTGCTCCACCGACGTACTTCTTCCTCCTATATATACCTATGTACCCCCAAACGATCAGATACGGAGCCAAAACCCTAATTCCATCGCTGTAACTTTCTGTATCCATGAGATCCCATCATGGGGCCTGTTCTGGAGCTCCGCCGGAGGGGGCATCGTTCACGGAGGGCTTCTACATCAACACCATAGCCCTTCTGATGAAGTGTGAGTAGTTTACTTGAGACCTTCGGGTCCATAGTTATTAGCTAGGTGGCTTCTTATCTCTTTTTGGATCTCAATACAAAGTTCTCCCCCTCTCTTGTGGAGATCTATTCGATGTAATCTTCTTTTGCGGTGTGTTTGTTGAGACCGATGAATTGTGGGTTTATGATCAAGTTTATCTATGAACAATATTTGAATCTTCTCTGAATTCTTTTATGTATGATTGGTTATCTTTGCAAGTCTCTTCGAATTATCATTTTGGTTTGGCCTACTAGATTGATCTTTCTTGCAATGGGAGAAGTGCTTAGCTTTGGGTTCAATCTTGTGGTCTCCTTTCCCAGTGATAGTAGGGGCAGCAAGGCACGTATTGTATTGTTGCCATCGAGGATAACAAGATGGGGTTTTTATCATATTGCATGAATTTATCCCTCTACATCATGTCATCTTGCTTAAGGCGTTACTCTGTTCTTATGAACTTAATACTCTAGTTGCATGCTGGATAGCGGTCGATGTGTGGAGTAATAGTAGTAGATGCAGGCAGGAGTCGGTCTACTTGTCTTGGACGTGATGCCTATATACATGATCATACCTAGATATTCGCATAACTATGCTCAATTCTGTAAATTGCTCAACAGTACTTTGTTCACCCACCGTAAAATACTTATGCTCTTGAGAGAAGCCACTAGTGAAACCTATGGCCCCCGGGTCTATCTTCCATCATATTAATCTTCCAACACTTAGTTATTTTCATTGCCTTTTATTTTACTTTGCATCTTTATCATAAAAATACCAAAAATATTATCTTATCATATCTATCAGATCTCACTCTCGTAAGTGACCATGTAGCGATTGACAACCCCTTATCGCGTTGGTTGCGAGGATTTATTTGTTTTGTGTAGGTGCGAGGGACTCGCGCGCAGCCTCCTACTAGATTGATACCTTGGTTCTCAAAAACTGAGGGAAATACTTACGCTACTTTGCTGCATCACCCTTTCCTCTTCAAGGGAAAACCAACGCAGTGCTCAAGAGGTAGCAGGGCGATACAAGTCATACTGCTTACCAGCATGTCATACTTTGGTTCGGCGGTATTGTTGGATGAAGCGGCCCGGACTGACATTACGCGTACGCTTACGCGAGACTGGTTCTACCGACGTGCTTTGCACACAGGTGGCTGGCGGGTGTCAGTTTCTCCAACTTTAGTTGAACCGAGTGTGGCTATGCCTGGTCCTTGAGAAGGTTAAAACAACACTAACTTGACGAACTATCATTATGGTTTTGATCCGTAGGTAAGAACGGTTCTTGCTCAGCCCGTAGCAGCCACGTAAAACTTGCAACAACAAAGTAGAGGACGTCTAACTTGTTTTTGCAGGGCATGTTGTGATGTGATATGGTCAAGACATGATGCTATATTTTATTGTATGAGATGATCATGTTTTGTAACTGAGTTATCGGCAACTGGCAGGAGCCATATGGTTGTCGCTTTATTGTATGCAATGCAATCACCCTGTAATTGCTTTACTTTATCACTTAGCGGTAGCGATAGTCGTAGAAGCAATAGTTGGCGAGATGACAATGATGCTACGATGGAGATCAAGGTGACGCGTCGGTGACGATGGTGATCATAATGGTGCTTCGGAGATGGAGATCACAAGCACAAGATGGTGATGGCCATATCATATCACTTATATTGATTGCATGTGATGTTTATCTTTTATGCATCTTATTTTGCTTTGATTGATGGTAGCATTATAAGATGATCTCTCACCAAATTTCAAGATAAAAGTGTTCTCCCTGAGTATGCACTGTTGCCAAAGTTCGTCGTGCCCAGACACCATGTGATTATCGGGTGTGATAAGCTCTACGTCCATCTACAATGGGTGCAAGCGAGTTTTGCACACGCAGAATACCCAGGTTAAACTTGATGAGCCTAGCATATGCAGATATGGCCTCGGAACACTAAGACCGAAAGGTCGAGCGTGAATCATATAGTAGATATTGTCAACATAATGATGTTCACCACTGAAAACTACTCCATTTCACGTGATGATCGGTTATGGTTTAGTTGATTTGGATCACGTGATCACTTAGATGATTAGAGAGAGGTCTATCTAAGTGGGAGTTCTTAAGTAATATGATTAATTGAACTTAAATTTATCATGAACTTAGTACCTGATAGTATTTTGCATGTCTATGTTTGTTGTAGATAGATGGCTTGTGCTGTTGTTCCGTTGAATTTTAATGCGTTCCTTGAGAAAGCAAAGTTGAAAGATGATGGTAGCAATTACATGGACTGGTTCCGTAACTTGAGGATTATCCTCATTGCTGCATAGAAGAATTACGTCCTGGAAGCACCGCTGAGTGCCAAACCTGCTGCACGAGCAACACCAGATGTTATGAACACCTGGCAGAGCAAAGCTGATGACTACTCGATAGTTCAGTGTGCCATGCTTTACGGCTTAGAACCGAGACTTCAACGACATTTTGAACGTCATGGAGCATCTGAGATGTTTCAGGAGTTGAAGTTAATATTTCAAGCAAATGCCCGGATTAAGAGATATGAAGTCTCCAATAAGTTCTATAGCTGCAAGATGGAGGAGAATAGTTCTGTCAGTGAGCATATACTCAAAATGTCTGGGTATCATAATCACTTGACTCAACTGGGAGTTAATCTTCCAGTGTCATTGACAGAGTTCTTCAATCACTGCCACCAAGCTACAAGAGCTTCATGATGAACTATAATATGCAAGGGATGAATAAGACAATTCCCGAGCTCTTCGCAATGCTAAAGGCTGCGGAGGTAGAAATCAAAAAGGAGAATAAAGTGTTGATGGTCTATAAGACCGCCAGTTTCAAGAAAAAGGGCAAAGGGAAGAAGAAGGGGAACTTCAAGAAGAACAACAAACAAGTTGCTGCTCAGGAGAAGAAACCTAAGTCTGGACCTAAGCCTGAAACTCAGTGCTTCTACTGCAAACAGACTGGTCACTGGAAGCGGAATTGCCCCAAGTACTTGGCGGATAAGAAGGATGGCAAGGTGAACAAAGGTATATGTGATATACATGTTATTGATGTGTACCTTACCAGAGCTCACAGTAGCACCTGGGTATTTGATACTGGTTCTGTTGCTAATATTTGCAACTCGAAACAGGGACTACGGATTAAGCGAACACTGGCTAAGGACGAGGTGACGATGCGCGTGGGAAATGATTCCAAAGTTGATGTGATCGCCGTCGGCACGCTACCTCTACATCTACCTTCGGGATTAGTTTTAGACCTAAATAATTGTTATTTGGTGCCAGCGTTGAGCATCAACATTATATCTGGATCTTGTTTAATGCGAGATGGTTATTCATTTAAATCTGAGAATAATGGTTGTTCTATTTATATGAGTAATATCTTTTATGGTCATGCACCCTTGAAGAGTGGTCTATTTTTAATGAATCTCGATAGTAGTGATACACATATTCATAATGTTGAAGCCAAAAGATGAAGAGTTGATAATGATAGTGCAACTTATTTGTGGCACTGCCGTTTGGGTCATATTGGTATAAAGCGCATGAAGAAACTCCATACTGACGGACTTTTGGAATCACTTGATTATGAATTACTTGGTACTTGCGAACCATGCCTCATGGGAAAGATGACTAAAACGCCATTCTCCGGAACTATGGAGCGAGCAACTGATTTGTTGGAGATCATACATACTGATGTATGTGGTCCAATGAATGTTGAGGCTCGCGGCGGGTATCATTATTTTCTCACCTTCACAGATGATTTAAGCAGATATGGGTATATCTACTTAATGAAACATAAGTCTGAAACATTTGAAAAGTTCAAAGAATTTTAGAGTGAAGTTGAAAATCATCGTAACAAGAAAATAAAGTTTCTACAATCTGATCGTGGAGAAGAATATTTGAGTTACGAGTTTGGTCTACATTTGAAACAATGCAGAATAGTTCCGCAACTCACGCCACCCGGAACACCACAGCGTAATGGTGTGTCCGAACGTTGTAATCGTAATTTACTAGATATGGTGCGATCTATGATGTCTCTTACTGATTTACCGCTATCATTTTGGGGTTATGCTTTAGAGACGGGCGCATTCACATTAAATAGGGCACCATCAAAATCCGTTGAGACGACACCTTATGAACTATGGTTTGGCAAGAAACCAAAGTTTCCGTTTCTTAAAGTTTGGGGCTGCAACGCTTATGTGAGAAAGCTTCAACCTGATAAGCTCGAACCCAAATCGGAGAAATGTGTCTTCATAGGATACCCAAAAGAAACAGTTGGGTACACCTTCTATCACAGATCCAAGGGCAGGACATTCATTGCTAAGAATGGATCCTTTCTAGAGAAGGAGTTTCTCTCGAAAGAAGTGAGTGGGAGGAAAGTAGAACTTGATGAGGTAACTATACCTACTCCCTTATTGGAAAGTAGTTCATCACAGAAACCGGTTCCTGTGACATCTACACCAATTAGTGAGGAAGCTAATGATGATGATCATGAAACTTCAGATCAAGTTACTGCCGAACCTCGTAGGTCAACCAGAGTAAGATCCGCACTAGAGTGGTACGGTAATCCTATTCTGGAGGTTATGTTACAAGACCATGAAGAACCTACGAACTATGAGGAAGCGATTATGAGCCTAGATTCCGCAAAATGGCTTGAAGCCATGAAATCTGAGATGGGATCCATGTATGAGAACAAAGTGTGGACTTTGGTTGACTTGCCCGATGATCGGCAAGCCATCGAGAATAAATGGATCTTCAAGAAGAAGACTGATGCTGATGGTAATATTACTGTCTATAAAGCTCAACTTGTTGCAAAAGGTTTTCGACAAGTTCAAGGGATTGACTACGATGAGACCTTCTCACCCATAGCGATGCTTAAGTCTGTCTGAATCATGTTAGCAATTGCCGCATTTTATGATTATGAAATTTGGCAAATGGATGTCAAAACTGCATTCCTGAATGGATTTCTGGAAGAAGAGTTGTATATGATGCAACCGGAAGGTTTTGTCGATCCAAAGGGAGCTAACAAAGTGTGCAAGCTCCAACAATCCATTTGTGGACTGGTGCAAGCCTCTCGGAGTTGGAATAAATGTTTTGATAGTGTGATCAAAGCATATGGTTTTATACGGACTTTTGGAGAAGTATGTATTTACAAGAAAGTGAGTGGGAGCTCTGTAGCATTTCTGATATTATATGTGGATGACATATTGTTGATTGGAAATGATATAGAATTTCTGGATAGCATAAAAGGATATTCAAATAAGAGTTTTTGAATGAAAGACCTCGGTGAAGCTGCTTATATATTGGGCATCAAGATCTATAGAGATATATCGAGACGCTTAATTGGACTTTCACAAAGCACATACCTTGAGAAAGTTTTGAAGAAGTTCAAAATGGATCAAGAAAAGAAAGGGTTCTTTCATGTGTTACAAGGTGTGAAGTTGAGTAAGACTCAATGCCCGACCACTTCAGAAGATAGAGAGAAAATGAAAGATGTTCCCTGTGCTTCAGCCATAGGCTCTATCATGTATGCAATGTTGTGTACCAGACCTGATGTGTCCCTTGCTATTAGTTTAGCAGGGAGGTACCAAAGTAATCCAGGAGTGGATCACTGGACAGCGGTCAAGAACATCCTGAAATACGTGAAAAGGACGAAGGATATGTTTCTCGTTTATGGAGGTGACAAAGAGCTCGTCGTAAATGGTTACGTCGATGCAAGCTTTGACACTGATCCGGACGATTCTAAATCGCAAACCGGATACGTGTTTTTACTAAACGGTGGAGCTGTCAGTTGGTGCAGTTGTAAACAAAGTGTCGTAGCGGGATCTACTGTCACATCCCTAGTTCTGGTATGACCTAGGCTAGTCTTCTTTGTGCATCATGTTTAAATACCATTTAAATTTGAAATGAGGATTTGTGAAACCCTCAGAATCATTCAGGAAATGACCCAAATAAAAAAATTGCTCCAAAAAGGTCCAAGAAAATGCTCATGTTGCTCTCTGAAAATATTGGACAAAGATAAAAATCAAACCAACATTTTCAGGAGCTCATAAGTATTTATTTTGGGCATTTGGAATTAATCCAATAACTAATTGCTTTGGATATATATATATATATATATTTGCTATATATATAATATATGTCCAAAAGTTCTGAATTTTGGTGAGGGGCTTTGGATTAATCCCTTAGGTCCCTGCAAAATTTGACAGAAGTAAATAAAATGGTTTAGTATTTTTATTAAACCAAACAAATGTCAGAAAAATAGAAAACAGAAACAATATAGAAGAAAGGGAGAAACTTACCTGGCGCCTCTGGCCGGCCCGTTTCTGTTCTGGCCCAGCCCACCAGGGGCAAAGTCGTCTTCCTCCTCTTGCCAGTAGGCAGAGGGGAAGCGGTGCCCGATGTCGTGCATGCCGGCACGCAACTGCCTGCCTGGCTCCTCCTCGTCACGCTCAGACGTCGCCACGCACCCCCTGGATCTTTTCCCCTCTCTCTCGCTCACTCTCCTCCTCCCCAGCTCTCACCCACACGACCACCGCACGCAACCGGAGCCGCCGCTCGCCGTAGCCATGGCCACCGGCCACTCCAATCCCTGCCGATGAGTCCCCGAGCTCCGCATCGTCGTCCTCTTCATCCACGCCGAGCCAAGAAACCGGAGAAGAACCACAACACCGTCCCCAACATTTTCTTCGACCTCGGTACCCGGAGATCCTTGCCGTCGATTCACCTCGTCCAGGCCTCCCCCGAGCTCGCGCTTGACGCCATTGAGACCGCTGTGAGCTCTCCTCCGTCTCCCCTCCTTCCCCGTGCTCGATTCTGTGCCGTTGCCCTCCTACCCGTCGCAACCACGAGCGCCTCGCCGCTGGCCATGTCGCCCTCGTGGCCAGGGCCACCGTAGCTAGCACCCGAGCACACCACCATGCTCAGTGCAACGCCAGGAGGCCGTAGAGGCCCTCCGCAGCCCCTGTTGTGCGCTGCAACCACATCCCGCCCGGAGCCGTGCTCCGGCCACCGCTGCGAGCTCCGCTCCGGCGAGCTCCGGCCACCCCGCATCCTCCCGTCGCCTCCCCTGGATGCGCGAGAGCTCGGGCTACGCCCCGGTGCCCTTAGCCGCCGCCCCCGTGGCCTGAATCACGGACACAGCCGCATCCAGAGGTCGCCGACGACGACCTCGCCGGCCTGACGTGCGGGCCCGACTTGCCAGGTGATTAGCTTAAGGCTAATCACCATTTTGCTAACCCCCTGACATTGACAGTGGGCCCTCGCGCCCTAATCTTTTAGTTAAATTAGAAATAACCCCCTGTTTAACCTGTGACACTAACATGTGGACCCCACACGTCTGGTTTGACCTGGTCAGCCGCCTTTGACTTGGTGACGCAATGCTGCTGTCATGCTGATGCAGTAATGGTTTTCTGGATTTAAAATAAATCAGGAAAATCCAGAAAATGTTATAAACTTCAAAAATTCATAGAAATTCAACCGTAGCTCAGATTGAAATAATTTATATATGAAAAATGATCAGAAAAATTCAATCTACCATCTGTACCATTTTCATGCATGACAAAACAACCTATACATGTTGTATATATGAAAACATATAAATGGCATATTTAAGAGCTTAATTTGTAGTTGCATTTGAACCCTTGGTTCAAATGGACTTCAACCAAATAAATGCTAGATGTTGGGCTACCATCAAATGGACTTCAACATATAAATGGACTTCAACCAAATAAAGAACAAGTATCTGCTCCCCAGGATCAACGATCTGTATGATCAGCTTGCTGGATCCTCAGTCTTTTCCAAGATGGATTTGAGGTTGGGCTACCATCAAATCAAGATCAGAAATGGGGACATTCCTAAGACGGCTTTTGTCACTCGTTATGGCCAGTACGAGTACACCGTCATGTCCTTCGGTCTAACCAATGCTCCAGCTACATTCTCCCGCTTGATGAACTCGATCTTCATGGAGTACTTAGATAAGTTCGTCGTGGTTTACCTCGATGATATTCTTATTTACTCGAAGAACGAGGAAGAGCATGCGACTTGTGTTAGAGAAACTCAGAGAGCACCGCCTTTATGCCAAGTTCTCCAAGTGCGAATTTTGGTTGCCAGAAGTGACCTATCTCGGCCACGTGATCTCTGGCAAGGGCATTGCCGTCAATCCCGAGAGAGTTCAGGCCATTCTTGATTGGACTCCACCCGAAACAGTCAAGCAAGTTAGGAGTTTCCTTGGACTAGCCAGTTACTGTCGACGCTTTGTTGAGAACTTCTCCAAAGTGGCCAAACCTCTCACGGAACTTCTCAAGAAAGATAAAAAGTTTGAGTGGTCCCCACAGTGTGAGTACCGTTTTCAGGAACTGAAAAGACGCCTGACTTCTGCTCCCATACTTGTGCCACCAGATTTCACTAAAGACTTTGTTATCTACTGCGACGCCTCACGACAAGGACTAGGTTGCATTCTTATGCAAGATCGCCATGTGATTGCCTATGCATCTCGACAGTTGCATCTACATGAGGAGAATTATCCTACACATGATCTAGAGCTTGCAGCCGTAGTCTATGCACTTAAGACCTGGCGACATTAGCTTCTTGGTAAGCCTTGAAAGATTTACACTGATCACCAGAGTCTCAAGTATATCTTCACCCAACTAGATTTGAACCTTGGGCAAAGGCGTAGGTTGGAGTTGATCTCAGATTACGACTTAGGGATTACCTACACCCTGGGCAAGGGGAATGTCATGGCTGATGCACTAAGTCATAAGTCCTATTGCAACAATCTTATGTTGCAACAGGGCCAACCACTTCTCCATGAGGAGTTATGTAAGCTCGACCTTCACCTTGCTCCTCACGGATTCATTTCTACCTTGGTGGCGAAACCTACTCTTGTGGATCAGATCATCTCTGTTCAGAAGTAGGATACGGGAATTTCCCGGATCAAGAGAAACATTAACAAGGGAGCTGGTGGTAGTTTCTCTATAGATGATCGTGGTGTTGTTTTCTTTGAGAGTCGCTTGGTGGTTCCCAAGAATCAACATCTTCGACAATTAATCCTTAAGGAGGCCCATGAATCTCCTCTCATGATTCATCCCGGTAGTACCAAAATGTATCAGGACCTGCGCCAGAGGTTCTGGTGGACTAGGATGAAGAGAGAAATTGCTCAGTTCATTGCTAACTGCGACATTTGACGTCGTGTTAAGGCAGAGCATCAAAGGCCTGCTGGCACCCTTCACCCTTTAGCTATTCCTGAGTGTAAATGGGATAAAGTTGGTATGGACTTCATCACCGGATTTCCCAGGACCAAGAAAGGGAATAATGCTATCTTTGTAGTCATTGATCGTCTTTCCAAAGTGGCTCACTTCCTACCTGTTCGAGAGAGTATCACTGCTAGTCAGCTCACTGACTTATATATTTCTCGAATAGTGTCACTTCATGGTGTTCCACTAGAGATCAATTCAGACCATGGTAGTCTTTTCACTTCTCATTTCTGGGAGAGTTTCCAAACTGCCATGGGCACCCATCTTTCCTTCAGTACCGCTTTCCACCCTCAATCAAGTGGTCAGGTGGAAAGGGTCAACCAAATTCTCGAAGACATGCTTAGAGCTTGTGTTATCTCATTCGGTATGGATTGGGAGAAGTGTCTTCCCTTCGCCGAGTTTGCTTATAACAATAGCTACCAATCCAACCTCAAGAAAGCTCCTTTTGAGGTACTGTATGGACGAAGATGTCAAACCCCTTTGAACTGGTCAGAAACTGGTGAAGGACAATTCTTTGGACCGGATATGATCCAGGAGGTAGAAGTGCAAGTTCGCATCATTCGTGAGAATTTGAAAACAGCCCAATCTCGTCAAAAGAGCCGTATGACCGTAGTCATAAGGAAGTGGCTTATGAAGTTGGCGACAAAGCTTACCTTTGGGTTACCCCTTTGAAGGGTACCCATTGTTTCGGTATCAAGGGCAAGTTGGCTCCTCGTTACATTGGTCCTTTTCGCATTCTCGCTAAACGAGGAGAGGTTGCCTACCAGTTGGAACTACCCCCCACATCTTTCTCGAGTTCATGATGTCTTCCACGTCTCTCAACTCAGGCGTTGCTTCTCGGATCCCATCCGTGGAGTGGACCATGAAATGCTTGATCTCCAAGATAAACTCACTTATCGAGAGTATCCCGTCCGCATTCTGGATAAAGCAGAGTGTGTCACTCGACGTCATAACATCAAGTTTCTCAAGGTTCAGTGGTCTCATCATTCCGAGAGAGAAGCTACCTGGGAGCGTGAAGATCGTCTTCGACTTGAGTACCCCGCTTTCTTTCCGCCAACTCCTGAATCTCGGGACGAGATTCTTTCGAGTGGGGGCGAGTTGTCACATCCCAAGTTCTGGTATGACCTAGGCTAGTCTTCTTTGTGCATCATGTTTAAATTCCATTTAAATTTGAAATGAGGATTTGTGAAACCCTCAGAATCATTCTAGAAATGACCCAAATAAAAAAAATTGCTCCAAAAAGGTCCAAGAAAATGCTCATGTTGCTCTCTGAAAATATTGGACAGAGATAAAAATCAAACCAACATTTTCAGGAGCTCATAAGTATTTATTTTGGGCATTTGGAATTAATCCAATAACTAATTGCTTTGGATATATATTTGCTATATATATAATATATGTCCAAAAATTCTGAATTTTGGTGAGGGGCTTTGGATTAATCCCTTAGGTCCCTGCAAAATTTGACAGAAGTAAATAAAATGGTTTAGTATTTTTATTAAACCAAACAAATGTCAAAAAAATAGAAAACAGAAACAAAATAGAAGAAAGCGAGAAACTTACCTGGCGCCTCTGGCCGGCCCGTTTCAGTTCTGGCCCAGCCCACCAGGGGCAGAGCCGTCTTCCTCCTCTTGCCAGTAGGCAGAGGGGAAGCGATGCCCGACGCCGTGCACGCCGGCACGCAGCTGCCTGCCTGGCTCCTCCTCGTCACGCTCAGACGTTGCCACGCACCCCCTGGATCTTTTCCCCTCTCTCTCGCTCACTCTCCTCCTCCCCAGCTCTCACCCACGCGACCACCGCACGCAACCGGAGCCACCGCTCGCCGTAGCCATGGCCACCGGCCACTCCACTCCCTACCGATGAGTCCCCGAGCTCCGAATCGTCGTCCTCTTCATCCACGCCGAGCCAAGCAACCGGAGAAGAACCACAACGCCGTCCCCAACGTTTCTTCGACCTCGATACCCGGAGGTCCTCGCCGTGGAGTCACCTCGTCCAGGCCTCCCCCGAGCTCGCGCTTGACGCCATCGAGACCGCTGTGAGCTCTCCTCTGTCTCCCCTCCTTCCCCGTGCTCGATTCCGTGCCGTAGCCCTGCTACCCGTCGCAACCGCGAGCGCCTCGTCACCGGCCATGTCGCCGCCGTGGCCAGGGCCACCGTAGCTAGTACCCGAGCACACCACCATGCTCAGTGCAACGCCAGGAGGTCGTAGAGGCCCTCCGCAGCCCCTGCCGTGCCTTGCAGCCACATCCCACCCGGAGCCGTGCTCCGGCCGCCGATGCGAGCTCCGCTCCGGCGAGCTCTAGCCACCCCGCATCCTCCCGTCGCCTCCCCTGGATGCGCGAGAGCCCGGGCTACGCCCCGGTGCCCTTAGCCGCCGCCCCCGTGGCCTGAATCACGGACACCGCCGCATCCAGAGGTCGCTGGTGACGGCCTCGCCGGCCTGACGTGCGGGCCCAACCTGCCAGGTGATTAGCTTAAGGCTAATCACCATTTTGCTGACCCCCTGACACTGACAGTGGGCCCTGGCGCCCCAATCTTTTAGTTAAATTAGAAATAACCCCCTGTTTAACCTGTGACACTAACGTGTGGACCCCACACGTCTGGTTTGACCTGGTCAGCCGCCTTTGACTTGCTGACGCAATGATGCTGTCATGCTGATGCAGTAATGGTTTTCTGGATTTAAAATAAATCAGGAAAATCCAGAAAATGTTATAAACTTCAAAAATTCATAGAAATTCAACCGTAGCTCAGATTGAAATAATTTATATATGAAAAATGATCAGAAAAATTCAATCTATCCATCTGTACCATTTTCATGCATGACAAAACAACCTATACATGCTGTATATATGAAAACATATAAATGGCATATTTAAGAGCTTAATTTGGAGTTGCATTTGTACCCTTGGTTCAAATGGATTTCAACCAAATAAATGCTAGATGCATTAACTCAAACAACATCACATACTCATGCCATGTTCATGCATCATATTGTTGCATATGCTTGTGTTTGATTTTCGACACTGTTCCTTCTTGATAGGTCTTGCTCCGGAGACCGATCCAGAGTACCTGTCAGAGGAGCAGTGCCCCCTGTTGATCTACCAGGCAAGCAACCCCCCTTGTTCATTCCGATACAATCCTACTCTCTCGCTCCTGCTCTCATTTATTGCATTAGGACAACAACGATTCAACTGCTACTTTATGCTGTGGTAGTTGAACCCATTCCTCTGCATGACCTGTCATTGCCACAGTAAATAGTTAAAACCCACTAGCATGTGTAGGAGTTGTTTGAGCCATGTTGTGTTCCTACCATGCCATGCCTGCTATTGCTTAGAGTTGTGTCAGGTCTGATTCATCAGGAATGAATTGGAGTGTTATGATATGTTCCGGTGGTGAGAGTTAAGCGTGTGAACACGATTTGGTAAAGGTAACGGTGAGAGGCCATGTAGGAGTACATGGTGGGTTGTCTCATTGGGACCATCCTTAAGAACTGAGTTCTGTGTAAGTTGTCCAATGACTAGCTACTACCACACATTGGGCTCCGGGCGCTCCAAGCTCTCTCGACTTATTAACCGCCTTGATCTCTGTCCAGGAGTTGCAAATAGTTTCTGGTGTTTGTAGGTAGTGCTATTTTTCTACCGAGTGGCACCCGGCAGGGTGGACTTGGGACAGACTAGGCACACGTGGCCCGGTGTACCGAGTGGCACCCGGATGGTGGGCTCGGGAACCCTGTACACATTGTTTGGGGCCGTGAGCGAAACCCCGGCCGGATCTCCTTGTGGATGGAACCCGAATAGGCGATAAACCTGGACTAGAGTCTTGTGTGGTTAGTCAGGTCATGGCCGACACCCTCGCTCCTGCTCTCATTTATTGCATTAGGACAACAACGATTCAACTGCTACTTTATGCCGCGGTAGTTGAACCCATTCCTCTGCATGACCTGTCATTGCCACAGTAAATAGTTAAAACCCACTAGCATGTGTAGGAGTTGTTTGAGCCATGTCGTGTTCCTACCATGTCGTTCCTGCTATTGCTTAGAGTTGTGTCAGGTCCGATTCATCGGAAATGAATTGGAGTGTTACGATATGTTCCGGTGCTGAGAGTTAAGCATGTGAACACGATTTGGTAAAGGTAGCGGTGAGAGGCCATGTAGGAGTACATGGTGGGATGTCTCATTGGGACCGTCCTTAAGAACTGAGTTCTGTGTAAGTTGTCCAATGACTAGCTACTACCACACATTGGGCTCCGGGCGCTCCAAGCTCTCTCGACTTAGTAACCGCCTTGATCTCTGTCCAGGAGTTGCAAATAGTTTTTGGTGTTTGTAGGTAGTGCTATTTTTCTACCGAGTGGCACCCGGCAGGGTGGACTTGGGACAGACTAGGCACACGTGGCCCGGTGTACCAAGTGGCACCCAAATGGTGGGCTCGGGAACCCTGTACACATCGTTTGGGGCCGTGAGCGAAACCCCGGCCGGATCTCCTTGCGGATGGAACCCGAATAGGCGATAAACCTGGACTAGAGTCTTGTGTGGTTAGTCAGGTCGTGGCCGAAACCCTCGCCAGGCTTCCGCTTGAAGGTTGCCGAGATACATGACGTGTATATGGTGATAAGTGGTGAGAGCGTGTGTGAAGAAGTACACCCCTGCAGGGGTACCATGATCTATTCGAATAGCCGTGTCCTCGGTTATGGACTTCTTGGATGCTTACGTGGTACATAGACAACTTAAAGTGGATACTCTAAAATGCTCAAGACAAGTGTGAGTGCTATGGATGGCCTTCTCGTAGAGAGACGGGGATGAATCCATATTAGTGTATTGATGTGGTGATTAGTGGACTCGTGTGCGCTGCCTCACCTCAAAGAGGTTTCTCGTTGTCGTAGAACAGGATAGCCACTGAGTCAAAGCTGGCTTGCTGCAACTAAACCCCACATTACCTTCTTGTCACAAATGCATGTATGATAGGATCTGATGTAAGTCTTGCTGAGTACCTTTGTACTCACGTTTGCTTTATTTATGTTTTGCAGGTGAGACATCTGTCTCACTAGTAGTACCGCTTGGACTTCGACGAGTAGCTTGTTACCTCAGCTACGATGTTGTACCCTTGAGAGGGACTTGTAGATAGTCAGGCTTCTCAGCCTTTTTCTTTTGTAGTTGTCTGTACTCAGACATGTAATGCTTCCATTGCTTGTATGCTCTGAATGATGGGTCATGAGACCTCTGCTTGTATTAATGCTATGTGGCTCTTCTGGGCCTTTATCTATATGAGTTTGCGTTATGTTGTGATGCCATGTTGTACAGCACATACTTGCATGTTATGCGTACGTGTGACGTGTATTGCTATGTGTGGGGTCCGACAATCTAGCTGTTTATCCTTGGCAGCCTCTCTTATGGGGAAATGTAGTCTAGTGCTTCCTTGAGCCATAGTAGTCCGCTACAGCCCGGTTCACCGGAGTCCTGATAGCCCAGCACTACTGCTCAGGACACTTGACTGGCCGGCATGTGTTTCGCTTCGTTCCTATGTCTGTCCCCTCGGAGAAATGTCACGCGTGACATCCGGAGTCCTGTCTAGCCTGCTACAGCCCGGGTTCCCCAGAGTCCTGTTAGCCCAGTGCTACAGCTCGGATTCACACGCTACTGACCGACATGCTCGATGTGAATCATGTATGCCTGTCCCCATAGGTTAGTGCCGCTTTGGGTTCACGACTAGCCATGTCGGCCCGGGTTCTCTGTCATATGGATGCTAGCGACACAATCATATACGTGAGCCAAAAGGCGCAAACGGTCCCGGGCCAGGGTAAGGCGACACCCATGGGAATACCGTGCGTGAGGCCGCAAAGTGATACGAGGTGTTACCGGCTAGATCGATGTGACTTGGAATCGGGGTCCCGACATCTACATGTGAAGTGGAGTACATAGCTGCTTCGGAAGCAGCAAATGAAGGAGTCTGGATGAAGGAGTTCATATCCGATCTAGGTGTCATTGATAACCCGCAAGTATAGGGGATCGCAACAGTTTTCGAGGGTAAAGTATTCAACCCAAATTTATTGATTCGACACAAGGGGAGCCAAAGAATACTCTCAAGTATTAGCAGCTGAGTTGTCAATTCAACCACAGCTGGAAACTTAATATCTGCAGCAAAGTATTTAGTAGCAAAGTGATATGATAGTAGTGGTAACGGTAACAAAAGGTAACAGTAGTAATAGTAATGTTTTTGGTATTTTGTAGTGATGATAGCAATAGCAACGGGAAAGTAAATAAGCAAAGAACAATATATGGAAAGCTCGTAGGCAATGGATCAGTGATGGAGAATTATGTCGGATGCGGTTCATCATGTAACAGTCATAACCTAGGGTGACACGGAACTAGCTCCAGTTCATTGATGTAATGTAGGCATGTATTCCGAATATAGTCATATACGTGCTTATGGAAAAGAACTTGCATGACATCTTTTGTCCTACCCTCCCGTGGTAGCGGGGTCCTTACGGAAACTAAGGGATATTAAGGCCTCCTTTTAATAGAGAACCAGAACAAAGCATTAACACATAGTGAATACATGAACTCCTCAAACTATGGTCATCACCGGGAGTGGTCCTGATTATTGTCACTTCGGGGTTGCCGGATCATAACACATAGTAGGTGACTATAGACTTGCAAGATAGGATCTAGAACTCTCATATATTGATGAAAACATAATAGGTTCAGATCTGAAATCATGACACTCGGGCCCTAGTGACAAGCATTAAGCATAGCAAAGTCATAGCAACATCAATCGCAGAACATAGTGGACACTAGGGATCAAACCCTAACAAAACTAACTCGATTACATGATAGATCCCATCCAACCCATCACCGTCCAGCAAGCCTACGATGGAATTACTCACGCACGGCGGTGAGCATCATGAAATTGGTGATGGGGGATGGTTGATTATGACGATGGCGATGGATTCCCCTCTCCGGAGCCCCGAACGGACTCCAGATCAGCCCTCCCGAGAGGTTTTAGGGCTTGGCGGCGGCTCTGTATCGTAAAATGCGATGAATTCTTCTCCTTGATTTTTTATCCCTGAAACACAATATATGGAGTTGGAGTTGGAGTCGGAGAGGCAACAGGGGGCCCATAAGGTAGGGAGCGCGCCCTAGGGGGGCAGGCGCGCCCCCCACCCTCGTGGAGAGGTGGTGGGGCCCCTGGCCTTCATCTTTTGCAGGTATTTTTCATATTTTCTGAAAAGTGATCTTTTGCAGGTATTTTTCATATTTTCTGAAAAGTGGCTCCGTGAAGTTTCAGGTTATTCCGAGAACGTTTGTTCCTGCACATAAATAACACCATGGTAATTCTGCTGAAAACAGCGTCAGTCCGGGTTAGTTCCATTCAAATCATGCAAGTTAGAATCCAAAACAAGGGCAAAAGTGTTTGGAAAAGTAGATACGTTGGAGACGTATCAACTCCCCCAAGCTTAAACCTTTGCTTGTCCTCAAGCAATTCAGTTGACAAACTGAAAGTGATAAAGAAAAACTTTTACAAACTCTGTTTGCTCTTGTTGTTGTAAATATGTAAAGGTAGCATTCAAGTTTTCAGCAAAGATTATAACTAACCACATTCGCAATAACGCTTAGGTCTCAAGTTTAATCATATCAATAGCATAATCAACTAGCGAGCAATAATAACAAATCTCGGATGACAACACTTTCTCAAAACAATCATAATATGATATAACAATATGGTATCTCGCTAGCCCTTTCTGAGACCGCAAAACATAAATGCAGAGCACCTTTAAAGACCAAGGACTGACTAGACATTGTAATTCATGGTAAAAGAGATCCAGTCAAGTCATACTCAATGTAAATTAACAGTAATGAATGCAAATGACAGCGGTGCTCTCCAACTGGTGCTTTTTAATAAGAGGATGATGACTCAACATAAAAGTAAATAGATAGGCCCTTTGCAGAGGGAAGCAGGGATTTGTAGAGGTGCCAGAGCTCGGTTTTGAAACATAGGTGAATAATATTTTGAGCGGTATACTTTCATTGTCAACATAACAACCAAGAGATGGCGATATCTTCCATGCTACACACATTATAGGCGGTTCCCAAATAGAGTGGTAAAGTTTATACTCCCCCTTCCGCCAACAAGTATCAATCCATGGCTTGCTTGAAACAACGAGTGCCTCCAACTAACAAGAGTCCCAGGGGGAGTTTTGTTTGCAATTATTTTGATTTGGTTTGCATAAAGCATGAGACTGGGCATCCCGGTGACCAGCCATTTATCTCGTGAGTGAGGAGTGGACTCCACTCCTCTTGAGAATAACCTGCCTAACATGGAAGATACAAACAGCCCTAGTTGATACATGAGCTATTCGAGCATACAAAACAGGATATTTATTTGAAGGTTTAGAGTTTGGCACATAGAAATTTACTTGGAACGGCAGGTAGATACCGTATATAGGTAGGTATAGTGGACTCATGTGGAATAACTTTGGGGATTAAGGAGTTTGGATGCACAAGCAGTATTCCCGCTTAGTATAGGTGAAGGCTAGCAAAAGACTGGGAAGCGACCAGCTAGAGAGCGACAACAGTCATGAACATGCATTAAAATTAATCAACACCGAATGCAAGCATGAGTAGGATATAATCCACCATGAACATAAAATATCGTGAAGGCTATGTTGATTTTGTTTTAACTACATGCGTGAACATGCGCCAAGTCAAGTCACTTAAATCATTCAGAGGAGGATACCACCCTATCATACCACATCATAACTATCTCAATAGCATGTTGGCACGCAAGGCAAACCATTATAACTCATATCTAATCAAGCATGGCACAAGAAACTATGATCTCTAGTTGTCATTGCAAACATGTTTATTCATAATAGGCTGAATCAGGAATGATGAACTAATCATATTTACAAAAACAAAAGAGGTCGAGTTCATACCAGTTTTTCTCATCTCAGCCAGTCCATCATATATCATCATAATTGCCTTTCACTTGCACGATTGAATGATGTGAATAATAATAATAGTGCACGTGCATTGGACTAAGCTGGAATCTGCAGGCATTCAATAAACAAGAGAAGACAAGGCAATATGGGCTCTTTTGTCAGATCAACAATAATGCATATAAGAGCCACTTCAACAATTTAATTATAGTCTTCTCCTATCGACTCCCGAAGAAAAGAAAATAAATAAAACTATTTACACGGGAAAGCTCCCAACAAGCAAAAGAAGAACAGGAAATATTTTTGGGTTTTCTTTTTAATTACTACTACAAGCATGGAAATTAAACTAACTAAAAGCTACAACTAATTTTTTTTGTTTTTCTTAAGGTTTATTAAACACACAAGAAGAAAGCATAAAAAGGAAATTAAACTAGCATGGATGATACAATGAAAAAGTATGAGCACTGACATCTAGCAATGAGTGTGTGAACATAAATGTAATGTCGGTGAGAAATACGTACTCCCCCAAGCTTAGGCTTTTGGCCTAAGTTGGTCTATGGCCACGGCTGGCCTGGCGGATATCCATAATAGTAGTTGGGGTCGTACTGAGAAGAAGAAGAGGAAGACTCCGATTGCCACTGGCTGACAATCATCTCCGGATCCCACTGGTAATTAGACCGTCGTGAAGGATCAACTTGTGGTTCCGGCTCTGGCTCCTCGGCTGGTGCAGGGTTCCGGTAGGCATGAATAGCCTTCAACGGAACAAGGTACGTGCCTGAAGATAAATCAAACAAAGAAGGAGTAGGCAGGGTAATAGTCTCAGGATGATGTTTATTAAAGAACAATTGATATTTAAGCTCTCCTTCCCTATTCTTAACAATAAAATCATGTGTCACCATACTTTTATAATCTAGATAAACACGAGGCAGCACCTTTTCTTCCTTCTCAAAATGCCTAATAGGTATGTTAAAATGTGTAGCTAGGCGTGAAGCATATATGCCTCCAAAAATGGGGCCTTTGGTACGGTTCAGACTTAACCGTTTAGCAATAATGCCGCCCATACTAAAAGTGTTGTCACTGTATAAACCGTGGAGCAGAATAATAATATCAGGGATACTAAGGTTTCCACAGTTTCCGCGACCAATTAAACAATGACTAGCAAATAATGCAAAGTAACGTAAAACAGGAAAATGTATGCTAGTGATTCGTGGATCGAAAACCTTCCTTGTTTCCCCTACAATGATAGTATCAATAAACCCCTCCACATCATCATGATGTGGTTCTTCTGTCTTGCCCTCAAAAGGGACTAAACAAATCCGACAAAAATCATAAAGTGACATCTCCTTATGCTCATCATATAAATGAAACTCCACCGTAGGTGGCAAGTTCCTAGAATGGGAATGAAAGTTTTGCACAAAGGTATTTGTGAGTAAGAGATACTGATCGCATTGGTCGTGGAAGAAAGTGGTGAGTCCTACATTCTTAGCCATTTCATGAAAATCTTCATAAATACCGGCTGCTCTCAAGAAATCATCGGAAGGCCATTCACATGCCCGAACCTCCGTGGTGCGTGGCAAATTATACTTAGGATTCGGTGCCTTTTCCTTCGAGCTTTGGCTCGATGAGCCCCTCAATAGTCTCCTCATCATTTTCTAAAAAATTCTGAAATTTTTAGTAACTTCAAAATAAAAGTAAACCAAACTCAATAATATAGATAGCAACTACTCCTACAAGTGCCTAGGGCCTATATCATGCATCACAACTACTTTTGACCATATAAATTTGACATGCAAGCTCAAGAACATAGTCATCTAAGTAGAAAAAATTTGCAATGAATAATGCACTAGAACAAAAACTATTGGACCAATGGAGGAGTCACATACCAAGGAACAATTTCCCCAAGCAGTTTTGTGAGAGGTGCTTTGAGCAAGGAGATCAAAAATGGCAGCAAGATGAGCTAGAACTCGGGTTTGAGCTGGATATTCGTGTTTGTGGGAGGAAGAAGAAGTGTATGGGTGAAATAATAAGTGGAGGAGGGCCACCGTGGGCCCACGAGGCAGGGGGCGTGCCCAGGGGGTAGGACACACCCTCCACCCTCATGGGCAGGTGGTTGACCCCCCCTGCTGTGTTCTCAATGCCAAATATTCTCAAATATTCTAGAAAAAATCATATTTAAATTTCAGGGCATTTGGAGAACTTTTATTTTCGAGGTATTTTTATATTGCACGGATAATTAGATAATAGACAGAAAAATATTTATCTTATTTTATTTAATATAAATAACAGAAAGTAAAAGTGGGGTAGAGAGGGTTGTGCCTTCTAGTTTCATCCTTCTCATGATCATCAAAAGGAATCCTCTAACAAAGTTGATCAAGTCTTGTTAAAGAACTCATTACGAATAACATGGAACCGGAGAAATTTCGAATAACACTATGTTACCTCAATGGGGATATGCACATCCCCAATAATAAGAATATCATATTTCTTCTTGATAGTAGGAAGAGGAAATTCAAAACCTCCAAATATAATCGATGGAATTTTTCCAATAGAGTTGATACTATGAACTTGAGGTTGTTTCCTCGGAAAGTGTACCGTGTGCTCATTACCATTAACATGAAAACTGACATTGCCTTTAGTGCAATCAATAACAGCCCCTGCAGTATTCAAAAAGGCTCTTCCAAGAATAATAGACATACTATCGTCCTCGGGAATATCAAGAATAACAAAGTCCGTTAAAATAGTAACGTTTGCAACTACAACAGGCACATCCTCACAAATACCGACAGGTATAGCAGTTGATTTATCAGCCATTTGCAAATATATTTCGGTAGGTGTCAACTTATTCAAATCAAGTCTACGATATAAAGAGAGAGGCATAACACTAACACCGGCTCCAAGATCACATAAAGCAGTTTTAACATAGTTTCTTTCAATGGAGCATGGTATAGTGGGTACTCCTGGATCTCCAAGTTTCTTTGGTATTCCACCCTTAAAAGTATAATTAGCAAGCATGGTGGAAATTTCAGCTTCCGGTATCTTTCTTTTATTTGTAATAATATCTTTCATGTACTTATCATAAGGATTGGTTTTGAGCATATCAGTTAATCACATACGCAAAAAGATAGGTCTAATCATTTCAGCAAAGCGCTCAAAATCCTCATCATCCTTTTTCTTAGATGGTTTGGGAGGAAAAGGCATGGGTTTCTGAACCCAAGGCTCTCTTTCTTTACCATGTTTCCTAGCAAAAAAGTCTTTCTTACCATAACGTTGATTCTTTGATTGTGGGTTATCAAGATCAACAGCAGGTTCAGTTTCTACATCATTATCATTACTAGGTTGAGCATCATTATGAACATTATTATCAGCATTATCACTAGTTTCAGGTTCATTACCAGATTGAGTTTCAGCATCAGAAATAGAAATATCATTTGGATTCTCAGGTGTTTCAGTAACAGGTTCACTAGAAGCATGCAAAGTCCTATCATTTTTCTTTTTCTTCCTTTTAGAAGGACTAGGTGCATCTATATTATTTCTCTAAGAATCTTGCTCAATTCTCTTAGGATGGCCTTCAGGATACAAAGGTTCCTGAGTCATTCTACCAGTTCTAGTAGCCACTCTAACAACATTATCATTATCTTTACTATTCAATTCATTGAGCAAATCATTTTGAGCTTTAAGTACTTGTTCTACTTGAGTGGTAACCATAGAAGCATGTTTACTAATAAGTTTAAGTTCACCTTTGACATTAGCCATATAATCACCCAAGTGTTCAAGCATATTTGAATTGTATTTCAATTATCTACCAAAATAAGCATTAAAATCTTCTTGCTTAGCCATAAATTTATCAAACTCATCTAAGCATGGGCTAGCAAACTTAGTAAATGGGATTCCAGCTTTATCATATCTATAAAGAGAATTTACCTTTACTACATGTGTCGGGTTATCAAGACCATGAGTTTCTTCAATAGGTAAAGGATTAATATCATATGTTTCTTCAACAGGCAGTAAATTAAGACCATGTATTTCTTTAATAGGAGGTAAATTCTTAACATCTTCAGCTTTAATACCTTTTTCTTTCATAGATTTCTTTGCCTCTTGCATATCTTCGGGACTGAGAAATAGAATACCCCTCTTCTTCGGAGTTGGTTTAGGAATAGGCTCAGGAATTGGCTCCAGAGGTGTCCAATTATTTTCATTTGTCAACATATTGTTCAATAGAATTTCAGCTTCATCCGGTGTTCTTTCCCTGAAAACAGAACCAGCACAGCTATCCAGGTAATCTCTGGAGGCATCGGTTAGTCCATTATAAAAGATATCAAGTATTTCATTTTTCTTAAGAGGATGATCAGGCAAAGCATTAAGTAATTGGAGAAGCCTCCCCCAATCTTGTGGGAGACTCTCTTCTTCAATTTGCACAAAATTATATATATCCCTTAAAGCAGCTTGTTTCTTATGCGCAGGGAAATATTTAGCAGAGAAGTAATAAATCATATCCTAGGGACTACGCACACAACTAGGATCAAGAGAATTAAACCATATCTTAGCATCACCCTTTAATGAGAACGGAAATATTTTAAGGATGTAAAAGTAACGAGTTCTCTCATCTTTAGTGAACAGGGTGGCTATATCATTCAATTTAGTAAGATGTGCCACAATATTTTCAGATTCATAACCATGAAAAGGATCAGATTCAACCAAAGTAATTATATCAGGATCAACAGAGAATTCATAATCCTTATCAGTAACAAAGATGGGTGAAGTAGCAAAAGCAGGGTCAGGTTTCATTCTAGCATTTAGAGATTGCTTACTCCATTTAGCTAATAACCTTTTTAGTTCATTTCTATTTTTGCAAGCTAAAATAGCGAAAGAAGCTTATTGATAAAAAACATAACCCTTAGGAATAACAATTGATTCTTCATCATCACTTTCATGAGATTCAATATTTTCAATCTCTCTAGCCCTAGAAAGTTGTTCATCAAAAAAATCACTAAGTGGCACAGTAGTATCAGGCATAGAGATAGTTTCATCATAAGTATCATGCATAGCAGAAGTGGCATCATCAATAACATGCGACATATCAGAACGAATAACAGAAGCAGGTGTGGGTGTCGCAAGCTTACTTAAAACCGAAGGCGAATCAAGTGCAGAGCTAGATGGCAGTTCCTTACCTCCCCTCGTAGTTGAGGGATAAATCTTGGTCCTTGGATCTTTCAAGTTCTTCATAATGATAAGCAGATATATATCCCAAGTGACTCAAAGAATAGAGCTATGCTCCCTGGCAACGGCGCCAGAAAATAGTCTTGATAACCCGCAAGTATAGGGGATCGCAACAGTTTTCGAGGGTAAAGTATTCAACCCAAAGTTATTGATTCGGCACAAGGGGAGCCAAAGAATACTCTCAAGTATTAGCAGCTGAGTTGTCAATTCAACCACACCTGGAAACTTAATATCTGCAACAAAGTATTTAGTAGCAAAGTAATATGATAGTAGTGGTAACAGTAACAAAAGGTAACAGTAGTAAAAGTAATGTTTTTGGTATTTTGTAGTGATGATAGCAATAGCAACGGGAAAGTAAATAAGCGAAGAACAATATATGGAAAGCTCGTAGGCAATGGATTAGTGATGGAGAATTATGCCGAATGCGGTTCATCATGTAACAGTCATAACCTAGGGTGACAAAGAACTAGCTCCAGTTCATTGATGTAATGTAGGCATGTATTCCGAATATAGTCATACGTGCTTATGGAAAAGAACTTGCATGACATCTTTTGTCCTACCCTCCCGTGGCAGCGGGGTCCTTATGGAAACTAAGGGATATTAAGGCCTCCTTTTAATAGAGAACCGGAACAACGCATTAACACATAGTGAATACATGAACTCCCCAAACTACGGTCATCACCGATAAGTATCCCGATTATTGTCACTTCGGGGTTAACGGATCATAACACATAATAGGTGACTATAGACTTGCAAGATAGGATCAAGAACACTCATATATTGATGAAAACATAATAGGTTCAGATCTGAAATCATGGCACTTGGGCCCTAGTGACAAGCATTAAGCATAGCAAATTCATAGCAACATCAATCTCAGAACATAGTGGACACTAGGGATCAAACCCTAACAAAACTAACTCGATTACATGATAGATCCCATCCACCCATCACCGTCCAGCAAGCCTACGATGGAATTACTGACGCACGGTGGTGAGCATCATGAAATTGGTGATGGAGGATGGTTGATGATGACGATGGTGACGGATTCCCCTCTCCGGAGCCCCAAACAGACTCCAGATCAGCCCTCCCGAGAGGTTTTAGGGCTTGGGGGCGGCTTCGTATTGTAAAACGCGATGAATTCTTCTCCTTGATTTTTTTCTCCCCGAAACACAATATATGGAGTTGGAGTCGGAGAGGCAACAGGGGGCCCACGAGGTAGGGGGTGCACCCTAGGGGGGCAGGGGCGCCCCCCACCCTCGTGGAGAGGTGGTGGGCCCCCTGGCCTTCATCTTTTGCAGGTATTTTTCATATTTTCTGAAAAGTGGCTCCGTGAAGTTTCAGGTCATTCCGAGAATGTTTGTTCCTGCACATAAATAACACCATGGTAATTCTACTGAAAACAGCATCAATCCGGGTTAGTTCCATTCAAATCATGCAAGTTAGAATCCAAAACAAGGGCAAAAGTGTTTGGAAAAGTAGATACGTTGGAGACGTATCAGTCATACCTAGTGCATCAGGTCCAATGAAAATCTTTTGTGACAATACTGGTGCAATTGCTTTGGCAAAGGAATCCAAATTTCACAAGAGAACCAAGCACATCAAGAGACGCTTCAACTCCATCCGGGATCAAGTCCAGATGGGAGACATAGAGATTTGCAAGATACATACGGATCTGAATGTTGCAAACCCATTGACTAAGCCTCTTCCACGAGAAAAACATGATCAGCACCAAGGCTACATGGGTGTTAGAATCATTACTATGTAATCTAGATTATTGACTCTAGTAGAAGTGGGAGATGGAAGGAAATATGCCCTAGAGGCAATAATAAAGTTATTATTTATTTCCTTATATCATGATAAATGTTTATTATTCATGCTAGAATTGTATTAAGTGGAAACATAATACATGTGTGAATACATAGACAAGCAGAGTGTCACTAGTATGCCTCTAATTGACTAGCTCGTTGATCAAAGATGGTTATGTTTCCTAGCCATAGACAAAGAGTTATCATTTGATTAACAGGATCACATCGTTAGGAGAATGATGTGATTGACTTGACCCATTCCGTTAGCTTAGCACTTGATCGTTTAGTTTGTTGCTATTGCTTTCTTCATGACTTATACATGTTCCTATGACTATGAGATTATGCAACTCCTGTTTACCGGAGGAACACTTTGTGTGCTACCAAACGTCACAACGTAACTGGGTGATTATAAAGGTGCTCTATAGGTGTCTCCGAAGGTACTTCTTGGGTTGGCATATTTCGAGATTAGGATTTGTCACTCCGGTTGTCAGAGAGGTATCTCTGGGCCCACTCGGTAATACACATCACTTAAGCCTTGCAAGCAGTGCAACTAATGAGTTAGTTGCGGGATGATGTGTTACGGAATGAGTAAAGAGACTTGCCAGTAACGATATTGAACTAGGTATTGAGATACCGACGATCGAATCTCGGGCAAGTAACATACCGATGACAAAGGGAACAAACGTATGTTGTTATGCGGTTTGACCGATAAAGATCTTCGTAGAATATGTAGGAGCTAATATGAGCATCCAGGTTCCGCTATTGGTTATTGATCGGAGACGTGTCTCGGTCATGTCTACATAGTTCTCGAACCCGTAGGGTCCGCACGCTTAAAGTTCGATGACGGTTATATTATGAGTTTATAGTTTTTTGATGTACCGAAGGTAGTTCGGAGTCCCGCATGTGATCATGGACATGACGAGGAGTCTCGAAATGTTCGAGACGTAAAGATCGATATATTGGACGACTATATTTGGATACCGGAATGGTTCAGGGTGAGATCGGAATAATACCGGAGCACCGGGAGGTTATCGGAACCCCCTGGGAGTTATATGGGCCTTAATGGGCTTTAGTGGAAAGGAGCACGGGAGGGGGCGCCCCCCCCCAAGCCCAATCCGAATTGGGATGGGGGCCGGCCCCCCTTTCCTTCCTCCCTCCTTCCTCTTCCTTCCCTCTCCCTCTCCAAATACGAAAAGGAGGAGCGACTCCCCCCTTGGGCGCGCCTCCTCCCCTTGGCCGGCCCTCTCCTCCCCTCCTTTATATACGGAGGAGAGGGGCACCCGATAGACATAACAATTGATCTCTTGGATCTTTTAGCCGTGTGCGGTGCCCCTCTCCACCATAGTCCACCTCGATAATATTGTAGCGGTGCTTAGGCGAAGCCCTGCGACAGTAGAACATCAACATCATCACCACGCCATCGTGCTGACGGAACTCTCCCTCAAAGCTCGGCTGGATCGGAGTTCGAGGGACGTCATCGAGTTGAACGTGTGCTGAACTCGGATGTGTCGTGCATTCGGTACTTGATCGGTCGGATCGTGAAGACGTACGACTACATCAACCGCGTTGTGCTAACGCTTCCGCTTTCGGTCTACGAGGGTACGTGGACACACTCTCCCCTCTCGTTGCTATGCATCACCATGATCTTGTGTGTCCGTAGGAAATTTTTTGAAATTACTACGTTCCCCAACACTTGGCACCTAGCGGTGCTTCCAGGACGTAATTCTTCTGTGCGGCAATGAGGATAATCCTCAAGTTACGGACCCAGTCCGTGTAATTGCTACCATCATCTTTCAACCTTACTTTCTCAAGGAACGCATTAAAATTCAACAGAACAACAACACGAGTCATCTATCTACAATCAACATAGACAAGCAAAAAACTATCAGGTACTAAGTTCATGATAAATTTAAGTTCAATTAATCATATTACTTAAGAACTCCCACTTAGATAGACATCCCTCTAATCCTCTAAGTGATCACGTGATCCAAATCAACTAAACCATGTCCGATCATCACGTGAGATGGAGTAGTTTCAATGGTGAACATCACTATGTTGATCATATCTACTATATGATTCACGCTCGACCTTTCGGTCTTAGTGTTCCGAGGCCATATCTGCATATGCTAGGCTCGTCAAGTTTAACCAGAGTATTCCGCGTGTGCAACTATTTTACACCCGTTGTATTTGAACGTAGAGCCTATCACACCCGATCAACACGTGGAGTCTCAGCAGGAAGAACTTTCGCAACGATGCATACTCAGGGAGAACACTTATACCTTGATAATTTAGCGAGAGATCATCTTATAATGCTACCGTCAAACAAAGCAAGATAAGATGCATAAAAGATAAACATCACATGCAATCAATAGAAGTGATATGATATGGCCATCATCATCTTGTGCTTGTGATCTTCATCTCCGAAGCACCGTCATGATCACCATTGTCACCAGCGCGACACTTTGATCTCCATCGTAGCATCGTTGTCGTCTCGCCAACTTATGCTTCTACGACTATCGCTACCGCTTAGTGATAAAGTAAAGCATTACAGGGCGATTGCATTGCATACAATAAAGCGACAACCATATGGCTCCTGCCAGTTGCCGATAACTCGATTACAAAACATGATCATCTCATACAATAAAATATAGCATCATGCCTTGACCATATCACATCACAACATGCCCTGCAAAAACAAGTTAGACGCCCTCTACTTTGTTGTTGCAAGTTTTACGTGGCTGCTACGGGCTGAGCAAGAACCGTTCTTACCTACGCATCAAAACCACAACGATAGTTCGTCAAGTTAGTGATGTTTTAACCTTCTCAAGGACCGGGCATAGCCACACTCGGTTCAACTAAAGTTGGAGAAACTGAAACCTGCCAGCCACCTGTTTGCAAAGCACGTCGATAGAACCAGTCTCGCGTAAGCATACGCGTAATGTCGGTCCGGGCCGCTTCATCCAACAATACCGCCGAACCAAAGTATGACATGCTGGTAAGAAGTATGACTTGTATCGCCCACAACTTACTTGTGTTCTACTCATGCATATAACATCAACGCATAAAACCTGGCTCGGATGCCACTGTTGGGGAACGTAGTAATTTCAAAAATTTCCTACGCACACGCAAGATCATGGTGATTGTAACGCCCCAAGACCAGAGCTTCAGATGCCTTCCAGGGTTTCCGAGTTTCGTCATGTGATTTGTTTTGTCTGTTGCATTCATCTTTGCATTTGTGCATTGCATCATGTCATCATTTGCATTGCATCGGCACTCGTTGCCGTCATTGTTTTTAAAACTTGCATCTGCTCGTAGCTGCCGCGTTCCCCCTTGCTTTTGTTGACCATTCGAAGACCAACAATGTTCTTCGTTTTCCCTCTTGCCTAAACCGGAGTCTCTTTGCACAGTGCATCAACCCCTGCATTGTCTCTTTCTCAACTTCATCTTCTTCTCCACCCACAACCGTGCTTGGTCATCTTGTTCTCCTTCTTCGTTAATCCATTTTAATTGTGTATTCTACTTGAAAGAACATGCGGTGCCCCCATGTTTGGTTTTGGTAATTGATGACAATCTCTATGGACTAATGGTTGCCTTGAGTTATATTTGAAGGTTTTGTCCATAGGCTTTTCTTGGAGTACATGTGTTGGTTTCAAGGAGAGTTTGTGTCGACCAAGGTGCTATTCAAGGAATTACCTAAAGATTGGTCTTGTGAGAGGTCGATCAAGACTAAGTTAAAGAGTGAATCAAGTTGATCAACCCACAAAGCGTAGAAGATGTACCGAGAGGGATCAAGTGATCCCATGGTATGGTAAGCATTGTCAATTACGCTTTGTGTACTAACACATGGTCTTTGTGAGGGTTCTTTGTGGGGTTAGGTTGCGGTGTGCAAGTTCAAGTGGAGCACCACGAAGAGATCAAATGCTTGAAGCTTGCTGTCCTTTGTGGTGACAATGGACCTGTGAAGATGTGCGGAAGAGTAGCTCACCCATAGTAGAGTATGGGGGAGCAATCAACTAGTCTTCATCGAGTCAACACAATCAAGAAAGGTTGCGGTGTGCAAGTTCAAGTGGAGCATCACGAAGAGATCAAATGCTTGAAGCTTGCCGTCCTTTGTGGTGACAATGGACTTGTGAAGATGTGCGGAAGAAAGGCTCACCCATAGTGGAGTATGGGGGAGCAATCAACTAGTCTTCATCGAGCCAACACAATCAAGAAAGGTGGTCCAACTTGAGGAAGTCAAGATCGTCATCATCTAGCTCAAGTGGACCATGTGCAAGGCAAAGGTTTGCCCTTGATAGGTTTTCTATTTTACCGGTCTCATGATGGTAGTTGGGAGACCGGGTTATAGGATCGATTGTCGTACTATCAAGGGGGGCTCTCGATGAGTAGCTTGATCGTATCATTCATAGAGAGCTCAAACCATTGCATCCTTGCATCATCTTTTTGGTTCTTATTTGGTTCTCTTTGTGAGTCTTAGAGCTTACGGTCATCTTGTTGACAAGCTTGAGTTCATCGAAAACGGAGTTCGCTTGCATCTTCTATGATGTTTTCGATGTTGGAGGTTTTGTCGGTTCTTCTCGGTTGGAGGTTTCACTCCTCTTTTTGTTAGGCATACCTCCCCTGCCTCTTCTTACTATAACTAGTCGCTGTTTTGATGCTACTCGTCGTCTTGTTTCCAACAAGCTTGAGTTTGCTCAATCTGGAGCTCATATGCAGAAGTTATGGCAGTTCTGATTTTCTTGAGTGTGGTTTTTGTCAGGGTCCCAGCGGTAGTACCGTGGTACCCAGCGGTAGTACCGCTGAGGAGTCACAAGCGGCAGTACCGCTCCGCAGCGGTAGTACCGACGGTGACTCCGCAGCAGTACTACCGTTGGCTTACCAGGTCCCTACCGCGTCGATTCGAGGGGTCTTCTTCTGTGTCGGATTGTGCGGTACCTTGCTGCGGCAGTAGCGCTCCTTAGCGGCAGTACCGCCCTTCCTCCGCGGTAGTACCGCCCGATTCCCTCTTTCCCTTTACCCTTCGTTCTGTGCGGCAGTACCGCCGAAGGGTGCAGTAGTACCGCCTAACCCAGCAGTAGTACCGCTGTCTCCTACGGTACTACCGCCCCAAGGTTCATGTTTTGTTGCTCCTTTTCCCTGTTTCTTCCGCCTGAGCGGTAGTACCGCTCATGGAGCGGTAGTACCGCTCGTGTGCGGGCTGAGCACATAACGGTTGGATTTTCCCCCTCCTATAAAAGGGGGTCTTCTTCCCCATTGAACCTTATCCTTTGAGCTCGTGTTCTTCCCCCATTGTTGACCTTCTTCGAGCTTGCTAACTCTCAATCCCTACATGGATTCTTGCTAGTTTTTGAGGGAGAAGAGAGAGGAGATCTAGATCCACATTTCCACCAATCACTTTCTCCTCTATGTGAGGGGAACCCCTTGGATCTAGATCTTGTAGTTCTTGGTGTTCTCTTTCTTGTTCTTCCTCTCATTTTCCTCCCTAGCATTAGTTGCTTCAGTGGGATTTGAGAGAGAAGGACTTGGGCACTCCTTGTGCCCTTGCCATTGCATTTGGTGCATCGGTTTGAGTTCTCCACGTGATACGTGGAAGTTAAAAGTTGAGAAGCTTATTACTCTTGGGTGCTTGGTACCCTTGAGCTTGTTCCTCTTGGGTGCTTGGGCGCCCTAGACGGTTGTTGGTGTGCGGAGCTCAATCATTGTGGTGCAAAGCTCCGGGCAAGCGTCGGGGTCTCCAATTAGGTTGTGGAGATCGCCCCCAGCAATTTGACGGGTACCGGTGACCGCCCCCAAGGGTTGCCAAAGTGTACGGGTTCGGTGACCGCCCCCAAGGGTTGCCATTTGTACGGGTTCGGTGACCGCCCTCAAGGGTCCCTTAGTGGAATCACGGCATCTTGCATTGTGCGAGAGCGTGAGGAGATTACGGTGGCCCTAGTGGCTTCTTGGGGAGCATTGTGCCTCCAAACCGCTCCAAACGGAGATTAGCATCCGCAAGGGTGTGAACTTCGGGATACATCATCGTCTCCTCGTGCCTCGGTTATCTCTTACCCGAGCCCTTTACTTATGCACTTTACTTTGTGATAGCCTTATTGTTTCTTGTCATATATCTTGCTATCACATAGTTGCTTATCTTTCTTAGCATAAATTGTTGGTGCACATAGGTGAGCCTAGTTGTTTTAGGTTTTGTGCTTGGCATATTAACCGCTAGGTTTATTCCGGATTTTTTCAAGCCTAAACCGTAATTATTTTAAAACGCCTATTCACCCCCCCCCTCTAGGCGACATCCACGATCTTTCACTATTCCCTGCACCAATTTAATGTTCATTCTTTTCCTATAATTTTTGGACCATGCCACTTACCTCTCGGCCTAATCTCATCTTTTCTGAGTTGTTTTGGTTAGGTTTAAAAATGGCCCAAGTTTGAATTTAATTCAAACTTGTTTTATTTTTGTACCTCTAAAAATTGTCCAAACCAATTTTATCAATTAGGGCATTAATCCAGGGTCTCGAGGATATTTTTATATTACTCATACTCCCCTCTTTTATCCCTGTACTTTTCTGTTTACTTTCTGGTTGAGGAATGTAAAAGAAAAGAGAAAGCAGCAGTAGCCTACCTGGGCCTCGGCCTTCAGGCCGGCCTAGCAGCGGACCCAACATCAGATCCAGCCACAGCCCGCTAGGCCAGCCCTGCGCCCTCCTCCCTCCTTTTTCTCACCAAAGCGCCGCACACCCCTCTCTCCCACTGGACCCACGTGGACATGCGGGTCCCCCGCGTCAGGGGCCAAGCCCGAACCGCACCCCCTTTTTCTTCTACCTCGCTCCCTCTCTTTTCACGCACGCCATGGACACAGGGGCACCACGGCACCCGCACCCCTATATAGCCCCGGCTCTCGCCTAGGGTTCCCCCTTCCTTTCCCCGCCGCCGCCAGGAGGTAATCCATCCTCACGCTCCTGTGACCTCCTCCACCAACACCATGTCCGAGAGGGAGACGAGCTCCTCCGACATGATCTGCGACCCCGTCAGCCTCCGTCTCCTCTCCAGTGTGCGCGCCTCGACGTCCCTGCTCCGTTCCCGCGTCAAGTCCTAGCCCATGAGCGCCAAGACCGGCGCATATTCTTCCTCTTCATCTCAGATCTGAAGCCCCGCCAAGTCCACCGCCTCGATCAGCGCATCCTCCCGCCGTCTATGATCTCCGTTGACCTTGTACGACTCCAGCAGCACCCCCACGGTGATGCCCCGCTCCTCCCCAACCCCCTCTCCGGTTTGATCATGTCGTCGTGGTCGTCTTCCCGAGCCTGCCTATTCCATATCCGCCATGGGCGAGTTCCTGAAGCTCACCTTGCATGCCCACCCTGCCTCGCGCACTCGCTCCCGCGCGCGCCCTACGTGCTTTGCCTCACAGCCGCCCCTCTGCTTTGCCCCTGCCTCGCGCGCAGCCGCGCCGCACCACCTAGCTTCAGCCACCCACCTCGTCGTGCTTCGCCGCCTTGGCCGCAATCACGCAGAGTCCCTGTCCGTGCGCGTCCTCGAGCAGAGCATGCTAGCGTGCTCCACCACGAGCACCCTCATCTTTTTCGCAGGCACGTCGCCGCTCTGCTTGGCGAGATGTCGTCTCCTGGCTCGACAACGTCGATGCCGGTGTTCTTCGTGTAGCCATAGCCAAAGGCTCGGCCCTCTGGTCATAGGTCAAAAGAATCCAGGCGCCTAGATTTATCGTAAACACGCTTGCAGCTCAATGGTTGGGGTTACTAATTTGCAAGTGGGAGGTCCTGGGTTCGAAACCCAGCTCTCCCTGTTTTAGTTTTCTTTTGCCTCACACACATCCAGCCGCTTGGGCCTCTTTCGCTCCCGGGCCGTTGCACTGTGTTGCTTCTGGCCCGCATATGTTTTTTTTCTTCCCTGAGTTTTTCTCTATTTTCAGTGCATGCATAATTACAGGAATGCCACTGCTTTAAGATGCTAATAACCAAATATCCATGCATCCAAATAAAACATGTCATATATGTAAAATGCTTAGAATTTTATCTAGTTTCACAATATCCAACTTTCATGCATGTTTGACATGTTTAAAATGTTGTTTGGTTAAATTTGCTCCTATGCCATGTTAAAATGCTTTAATTCATAACTAAATAACCGTAGCTCCAAACCTAACAAACTTTATATGTAAATGGGGTAGGAAAATGCCTAGTTTAACATGGTGACTTTAATTTGCATGTTTAACAACCCTAAAATTGTGTTTAGGGAAAAACAGTACCTAATCCATTATTATGCACATGAGGAGTTTCCGGACTTGTTGTTTGTTGTTCCGGCCTCATTTAAACATGCCTAGATAGGTAGTTTTCTTATGCTTCACCCTTTTGCCATGTTTAAGAACATTTAATAGTGTTGGATACATAAACAAGATCGAACTAAATAAGTCACGTGGTGTTTCATCAATATGCAACGGAGTTGCATATTCAGCTCCACTTAATTTGTAGGGTTGCTTGTGCACCTTTACATGCCATGCTTCATTAAACCGGACATGCATCATACTTGATTGTGCATCATGCCATGATTATGTGATGGTTGTTTACCATGATTGTTTGCTTCTTTCCGGTGTTGCTTCTTCGGGTTGGTTCCGATAACGTCGTGTTGTGAGGATTCGTTCGACTACGTCCGTTTGTCTTCTTCATGGACTCGTTCTTATTCCTTGCGGGATCTCAGGCAAGATGACCATACCCTCAAAATCACTTCTATCTTTGCTTGCTAGATGCTCGCTCTTTTGCTATGCCTATGCTGCGACACCTACCACTTGCTATATCATGCCCCCCATATTGTTCAGCCAAGCCTCTAACCACCTTGTCCTAGCAAACCGTTGTTTGGCTATGTTACCGCTTTGCTCAGCCCCTCTTATAGCATTGTTAGTTGCAGGTGAGGATTGGAGCTTGTTCCATGTTTGGAACATGCTTATTTTGTTGGGATATCACAATATCTCTTATTTATATTAATGCATCTATATACTTGGTAAAGGGTGGAAGGCTCGGCCTTATGCCTGGTGTTTTGTTCCATTCTTGCTGCCCTAGTTTCCGTCATATCGGTGTTATGTTCCCGGATTTTGCGTTCCTTACATGGTTGGGTTATAATGGGAACCCCTTGACAGATCGCCTTGAATAAAACTCCTCCAGCAATGCCCAACATTGGTTTTACCATTTGCCACCTAGCCTTTTCTTTCCCTTGGGTAGGCCTGCCCAAGGGTCATCTTTATTTAAACCCACCCCCCCTGGGCCAATGCTCCTCTGAGTGTTGGTCCAAACTAGAGCCCTGTGCAGCGCCCCCTCGGGGAAACTCGAGGTTTGGTTTTAGTTGTATGGAGCGCTCATCTAAGTGTGCCCTGAGAACGAGATATGTGCAGCTCCTATCGGGATTTGTCGGCGCATTCGGGCGGTGTTGCTGGACTTGTTTTACCATTGTCGATGATGTCTTGTAACCAGGGTTCTGAGTCTGATCGGGTCTTCCTGGGAGAAGGAATATCCTTCGTTGACCGTGAGAGCTTGTGATGGGCTAAGTTGGGACACCCCTGGAGGGATTGAACTTTTGAAAGCCGTGCCCGCGGTTATGGGCAGATGGGAATTTGTTAATGTCTGGTTGTAGAAAACCTAAAACTTAACTTAATTAAAATGCATCAACCGCGTGTGTAACCGTGATGGTCTCTTCTTGGCGGAGTCCGGGAAGTGAATATGGTGTTGGAGTAATGCTTGATGTAGGTTGTTCTAGGATCACTTCTTGATCATAGTTGTTCGACCGTGCTTTTACCTTCTCTTCTCGCTCTCATTTGCGTATGTTAGCCACCAAATATGCTAGTCGCTTGCTGCAGCTCCACCTCATACCTTTTACCTACCCATAAGCTTAAATAGACTTGATCGCGAGGGTGTGAGATTGCTGAGTCCCCGTGACTCACAGATACTTCCAAAACCAGCTTTCAGGTACCGACGATGCCGTGCAGGTGACGCAGCCGAGCTCAAGGAGGAGCTCGATGAAGATCGTGTTCGTTATGTTTTTCCGTTTCCAGTTGATCAGTAGTGGAGCCCAGTTGGGACGATTGGGGATCTGTGTAGCATTTGGGGTAGTCTTCTTTTATTTTGGTTCCATAGTCGGACCTTGTTTGTATCTGGATGATGTAATGCTTTATTCATGTATTGTGTGAAGTGGCGATTGTAAGCCAACTATGTATTTCCTTTCTTATTCTTTACATGGGTTGTGTGAAGATTACCTCACTTGCGACATTGCTTTCAATGCGGTTATGCCTCTAATTCGTGCTTCGACACATGGGAGATATAGCCGCATCGAGGGCGTTACAAGTTGGTAATCAGATCCTTCCCTGACTTTAGGAGCCCCCTGCTTGATCGAATCGCTGGCGTTGTTGAGTCTAGAAAAATGTTTTGAGTCATTTAGGAATTATATATATCGGAGAGTAGGAATTCTTTTTACTCCTCAGTCCCTTCGTCGCTCTGGTGAGGCATCCTGACGTAGAGTTTTGACTCTTCTCTTCTCAAATTTCACTAAAAAAATTTAGGATCACGCGGGTATCTTGGAATCGTTCCGATGGTTTTGTGACGAGAACATTGTTCTTGGTGCCTCCTGACATTTAGGGGTTGTGGCAGTGTCCCAGGGAGTTGAGCTCTGAGGTGTTGTCGTCACAATTTTATCGTTGTAGTTCTGGAATACCTGAGTTCACCGACATCGAAAATCTCTTTTATGCAGTTGTTGGTGAGATAACCTCGACGCCACCCAGTACTGGGGCGGGAGTTCGGGAGTATTGCCATAACTCATATAACCGATGCTTTTCGAAGGTTGAGGTAGATGATTTCTGAAGGTTTCTTGGTTATGTGTTGAAGGATGGATACAGCTGGATGTAGGATTTTTTAGTTTTGGGTGAGATATTATGCTTCCCCTGTATCCCCAACACCTGATTGCATAACTGGAAAATTTCGGGGGTTTATAAGTGGGAATTCAAGTAGCTCTTAAATCTATCCGACAGATGTATGATATGAAATTGGGGTTCGACGTATAGTGGTCCGCCTATCCACGGTTGGTTTTACAGTGGTCTCGTTGTGTCTTAAAGAGTCCTTGGCTATGCCGACTCAGGGACGCTTCGTATGTCATGTGCACTGCCTTGTACATGATGGTGATGTATGATCGAGCCCGTGTAGGCCCCACCATGAAAACTTCAGACGAAATCTCTATCATATGTTTGTTTCGGCTTATTCTGCAAGCCAATCCTTTGTTTTGTTTTTTAGTTGTGGTATTCGAGTTGCTTCGAAGTCAAGTGTTGATTACATACCTTTCCTAAACGGTGTTCTCATACTCCGATGTGAATACCAATCCTTCATGATAATCGAGATTGTCATGTCAATCCTTTTCACCGGTGTGTTTCTCTTCAAGTGGACCCGATCATTTCAACATTCGCAAGATCAACTCTAGCTCTTCTCAACGTTGTTCGTTTCATCCGTCTTCAAGTTGACTTTTTTCCCCTCCCTCCCACCCTTTTTCTTCAAGGACTCTTATATCTTAATAAAGTATCCATTTTATTCATGTGAAGACTCTTCATTCTTGTCTTTGAATGTTCTTACCCGGTGATCCTCATGAAGATTCTAACGGAGCCTCAAGTTCGTCACTTTTCATTCTTTTTCATCTCCGGTGGAGTCAAGTCAAGCTTTGTTGATCATACCCTTTCCTCATTTCAATGCCATCTCATACCGATGCATCTCTTAATCATTCACCTCCCGCTATACATTTGTTCTGGAGTGTCGAAGATAGCTTAGAAGATTCGTGTTTCCACTCTGCAGTCATTCAAGATCTTTCGAGGATGTTATCTCATTCAAGCCAATTTATTCAACCGGCGCAATCTATCTTTTAAATCATTCTACGGTGTTTCTTTTGAGTGGACCCTAACCCACAGGTCTTTTCTCAGGATCTTACCTGACTCTTCTAAATTCCCCGGAGTTACTCTCAAATTCTTTTTCAAGTTTGACGTAAGTATGAATTGTCATCAGTCATATGTCTTCCTCCAAGATCTTTCAAATTCTTTTCATCGTTGGTTCAACCTTTCCAATTTTAATTCCGGAGTGCCTCAACAATTCATGGTGGTGTTTTTCATCGTCTTTTTCAACATTTGAAGACCGAAGAAGATTTTTCCTCTAAATCTTGCTCCTTTCTCTTCAAGATTCATGGTTCTAGCTTATTGCCATTCTCTCATCATTGTATTCATTTGTCAGAATTCTTTTCACCCATCCGGAGCAATTCAGGAGTCTTTTCAGTTTGATTCTCTGGAGCCCATCATCTCAGAATTATTCATTCCAGCTTTTAGCTCTCATTTTCTAAATCTTACCGGTGCATCGTTCAAGTGATCTCTAATCAGCTCCTGTTCTCTTTGTTCTCATGTATCCAAATTCTGTCAAGTATCTCCATTCGTCCCCTAATTCTTCCCGGTGGTTCTTTATCTTTTCTTCGTCCATTTTCAATTCTTACGGTGGTTCTTTAAGATTTATCTTCCTTCATTATCATATCAATTCATTCGTTGTTTTCAACCCTACCGGTGGTTCGTTCAAGACCTTCTCAAGTTGGCACTATATCTATCTTAATTCTTTCTACGAGAATAAGTAGTATGCCAAATCCATTGCTTGTCGTCAATTTAAATTGATGAAGGATAAGCATAATGTAATTCTTATTCTTAGTTTCATCCAAGTGACTATTTCTTTATTCCGATGGCTTATCAAATTCTTGATTTTCTTTTGTTCATCTTTTCTTTCTCGGAGTTCCAAGCTCTAATTACCACAGAGATCCATCTAAATCATTACAAGGTTTCACCTTGTGTTTTTAACCTCTCTTTGTTTTGATCATTCTTTTGTTATCGGAGTTCTTCATGGAGGCTCTACATGATGGTTCATCAAGGATTTAATTCCTTCTTGAAGTGTTGATCGAGATTCTTTTCAAAGGAGCTCAAGTGTTCCTCATCTTGCATTCCATAGTGCAATTCCTTCTACCTTATCTTTTGAGGTGGTTTTATGTCATTCGATAATTTTTCTTCGTGTTTCATGATTCATATGTTGTCAAGAATGAGATATTTTAAATACACCAATCTCTTTAATGGAGGTATCTTGGGTTATATTTCACCTAAAGCTTTCCCTAAGGATTCTGGCTATCTATGGTGCTTATAAGTGACCCAATTTCTTCTTTTATCCTCCGGTGAAATAGTTTCTCGTCTTCTTGCTCATATCAATCCAATCTATTGTTTTCTGTTAGTGGCAGAATTTCACCTTAAGTTTTGAGATGTTCTTCATAAGCCCACAACAAGCGTACTCTTTTCGTTGCTGGTTTTGCCAACAATTCCGTTCGACCCTTCTCTTCAAGATGCTTTTCAAGTTCATTTGGGTTAGAAGATGGTGTTTTATTCCTCGTTCTTTTGTTCCAACGATCCAACTTCCATTCTTTCGTTCCGGAGGCATCGTGTTATTGCTTCTTCAACCATCATCTTGTTCTATCAAAGATCATGTTCTTTCCTTTGCTTATCCATTTAACCAGAGTGTTGTGCCCTTTTTGCTCAAGTTCCTTTCGCATTATCAAGCCTGACATCTCTTTTCAACCGGAGTGCTGCCTGAGATCTTTCTTACCCCTTGTTCCATTCATTCAATAGTTTCGGAGGAAGTGTGTTGTGATTTCATCAAGTGTCTTCTCATCTTACTTCTTATTCAATTCTTTTTTTTCAACCGGAGTGCTATCTGAATTTGTTCTTCCTTGTTCCTCTTCCCTACCGGAGTGCTTTCAACTTTGTTCTTCTTCGTTGCTTTCTTTCTTTCTTTCAATTGTTCAACCTCTCAAGGCTCGTGGTTTCACTCGTTTGTCAAAGAAGCAACTTAGTTTTACCTTTTCTCTTTCTCTTCCGTTTTCACTCCGGTGCCATCCTAGATCTCGGGACAAGATCCTCTCGTAGTGGTGGAGTGTTGTAACACCCCAAGACCCGAGCTTTAGATGCCTTACAGGGTTTCCGAGTTTCGTCATGTGATTTGTTTTGTCTGTTGCATTCATCTTTGCATTTGTGCATTGCATCATGTCATCATTTGCATTGCATCGGCACTCGTTGCCGTCATTGTTTTTAAAACTTGCATCCGCTCGTAGCTGCCGCGTTCCCCCTTGCTTTTGTTGACCGTTCGAAGACCAACCCTGTTCTTCGTTTTCCCTCTTGCCTAAACCGGAGTCTCTTTGCACAGTGCATCAACCCCTGCATTGTCTCTTTCTCAACTTCATCTTCTTCTCCACCCACAACCGTGCTTGGTCATCTTATTCTCCTTCTTCGTTAATCCATTTTAATTGTGGTATTGTATTCCCTGCACCAATTTAATGTTCATTCTTTTCCTATAATTTTTGGACCATGCCACTTACCTCTCGGCCTAATCTCATCTTTTCTAAGTTGTTTTGGTTAGGTTTAAAAATGGCCCAAGTTTGAATTTAATTCAAACTTGTTTTATTTTTGTACCTCTAAAAATTGTCCAAACCAATTTTATCAATTAGGGCATTAATCCAGGGTCTCGAGGATATTTTTATATTACTCATACTCCCCTCTTTTATCCTTGTGCTTTTCTGTTTACTTTCTGGTTGAGGAATGTAAAAGAAAAGAGAAAGCAGCAGCAGCCTACCTGGGCCTCAGCCTTCAGGCCGGCCCAGCAGTGGACCCAACATCAGATCCAGCCACAGCCCGCTAGGCCTGCCCTACGCCCTCCTCCCTCCTTTTTCTCACCAAAGCACCGCACACCCCTCTCTCCCACTCGACCCACGTGGACATGTGGGTCCCCCGCGTCAGCGGCCAAGCCCGAACCGCATCCCCCTTTTCCTTCTACCTCACTCCCTCTCTTTTCACGCACGCCATGGACATAGGGGCACCACGGCACCCGCACCCCTATATAGCCCCGGCTCTCGCCTAGGGTTCCCTCTTCCTCCCCCTTCCTTTCTCCGCCGCCACCAGGAGGTAATCCATCCTCACGCTCATGTAACCTCCTCCACCAACACCATGTCCGAGAGGGAGACGAGCTCCTCCGACATGATCTGCGAACCCGTCGGCCTCCGTCTCCTCTCCAGCGTGCGCGCCTCGACGTCCCTACTCCGTTCCCGCGTCAAGTCCTAGCCCAGGAGCACCAAGACCGGCGCATCTTCTTCCTCTTCGTCTCAGACAGGAAGCCCCGCCAAGTCCACCGCCTCAATCAGCGCATCCTCCCGCCGTCTATGATCTCCGTTGACCTTGTACGACTCCAGCAGCACCCCCACGGTGATGCCCCGCTCCTCCCCAACTCCCTCTCTGGTTTGATCATGTCGTCGTGGTCGTCTTCCCAAGCCTGGCTATTCCATATCCGCCATGGGCGAGTTCCTGAAGCTCACCTTGCATGCCCACCCTGCCTCGCGCACTCCCTCCCGCGCGCGCCCTGCGTGCTTTGCCTCGCAGCCACCCCTCTGCTTCGCCCCTGCCTCGCGCGCAGCCGCGCCGCACCACCTAGCTTCAGTCGCCCACCTCGTTGTGCTTCGCTGCCATGGCCGCAATCACGCAGAGTCCCTATCCGCGCGCGTCCTCGAGCAGAGCATGCTCGCGTGCTCCACCACGAGCACCCTCACCTTTTTCCACAGGCACGTCGCCGCTCTGCTTGGCGAGATGTCGTCTCCTGGCTCGACACCGTTGATGCCAGTGTTCTCCGTGTAGCGATGGCCAAAGGCTCGGCCCTCTGGTCATAGGTCAAAAGAATCCAGGCGCCCGGATTTATCATAAACACGGTTGCAACTCAATGGTTGGGGTTACTAATTTGCAAGTGGGAGGTCCTGGGTTTGAAACCCAGCTCTCCCCGTTTTTCCCTTTGTTTTAATTTTCTTTTGCCTGCACACACATCCAGCCGCTTGGGCCTCTATCGCTCCCGGGCCGCTGCACTGTGTTGCTTCTGGCCCGCGTATGTTTTTTTTCTTCCCTGAGTTTTTCTCTATTTTCAGTGCATGCATAATTACAGGAATGCCACTGCTTTAAGATGCTAATAACCAAATATCCATGCATCCAAATAAAACATGTCATATATGTAAAATGCTTAGAATTTTATCTAATTTCACAATATCCAACTTTCATGCATGTTTGACATGTTTAAAATGTTGTTTGGTTAAATTTGCTCCTATGCCATGTTAAAATGCTTTAATTCATAACTAAATAACCGTAGCTTCAAACCTAACAAACTTTATATGTAAATGGGGTAGGAAAATTCCTAGTTTAACATGGTGACTTTACTTTGCATGTTTAACAACCCTAAAATTGTGTTTAGGGCAAAACAGTACCTAATTCATTATTATGCACATGAGGAGTTTCCGAACTTGTTGTTTGTTGCTCCGACCTCATTTAAACTTGCCTAGATAGGTAGTTTTCTTATACTTCACCCTCTTGCCATGTTTAAGAACACTTAATAGTGTTGGGTACATAAACAAGATCAAACTAAATAAGTCACATGGTGTTTCGTCAATATGCAACGGAGCTCCACTTAATTTGTAGGGTTGCTTGTGCACTTTGCCATGCCATGCTTCATTAAACCGGACATACATCATACTTGATTGTGCATCATGCCATGATTATGTGATGGTTGTTTACCATGATTGTTTGCTTCTTTCCGGTGTTGCTTCTTCGAGTTGGTTCCGATAACGTCGTGTTGTGAGGATTCGTTCGACTATGTCCGTTTGTCTTCTTCATGGACTCGTTCTTCTTCCTTGCGGGATCTCAGGCAAGATGACCATACCCTCGAAATCACTTCTATCTTTGCTTGCTAGATGCTCGCTCTTTTGCTATGCCTATGCTGCGACACCTACCACTTGCTATATCATGCCCCCCATATTGTTCAGCCAAGCCTCTAACCACCTTGTCCTAGCAAACCGTTGTTTGGCTATGTTACCGCTTTGCTCAGCCCCTCTTATAGCGTTGTTAGTTGCAGGTGAAGATTGGAGCTTGTTCCATGTTTGGAACATGGTTATTTTGTTGGGATATCACAATATCTCTTATTTATATTAATGCATCTATATACTTGGTAAAGGGTGGAAGGCTCGGCCTTATGCCTGGCGTTTTGTTCCACTCTTGCCGCCCTAGTTTCCGTCATATCGGTGTTATGTTCCCGGATTTTGCGTTCCTTACACGGTTGGGTTATAATGGGAACCCCTTGACAGTTCGCCTTGAATAAAACTCCTCCAGCAATGCCCAACATTGGTTTTACCATTTGCCACCTAGCCTTTTCTTTCCCTTGGGTAGGCCTGCCCAAGGGTCATCTTTATTTAAGCCCCCCCCCCCCCCCGGGCCAGTGCTCCTCTGAGTGTTGGTCCAAACTAGAGCCCTGTGTAGCGCCCCCTCGGGGAAACTCGAGGTTTGGTTTTAGTTGTATGGAGCGCTCATCTGAGTGTGCCCTGATAACGAGATATGTGCAGCTCCTATCAGGATTTGTCGGCGCATTCGGGCGGTGTTGCTGGACTTGTTTTACCATTGTCGACGATGTCTTGTAACCAGGATTCCGAGTCTGATCGGGTCTTCCTGGGAGAAGGAATATCCTTCGTCGACCGTGAGAGCTTGTGATGGGCTAAGTTGGGACACCCCTGGAGGGATTGAACTTTTGAAAGCCGTGCCCGCGGTTATGGGCAGATGGGAATTTGTTAATGTCTGGTTGTAGAAAACCTAAAACTTAACTTAATTAAAATGCATCAACCGCGTGTGTAACCGTGATGGTCTCTTCTTGGCGGAGTCCGGGAAGTGAATATGGTGTTGGAGTAATGCTTGATGTAGGTTGTTCTAGGATCACTTCTTGATCATAGTTGTTCGACCGTGCTTTTACCTTCTCTTCTCGCTCTCATTTGCGTATGTTAGCCACCAAATATGCTAGTCGCTTGCTGCAGCTCCACCTCATACCTTTTACCTACCCATAAGCTTAAATAGACTTGATCGCGAGGGTGTGAGATTGCTGAGTCCCCGTGACTCACAAATACTTCCAAAACCAGCTTTCAGGTACCGACGATGCCGTGCAGGTGACGCAGCCGAGCTCAAGGAGGAGCTCGATGAAGATCGTGTTCGTTATGTTTTTCCGTTTCCAGTTGATCAGTAGTGGAGCCCAGTTGGGACGATCGGGGATCTGTGTAGCATTTGGGGTAGTCTTCTTTTATTTTGGTTCCGTAGTCGGACCTTGTTTGTATCTGGATGATGTAATGCTTTATTCATGTATTGTGTGAAGTGGCGATTGTAAGACAACTATGTATTACTTTCTTATTCTTTACATGGGTTGTGTGAAGATTGCCTCACTTGCGACATTGCTTTCAATGCGGTTATGCCTCTAAGTCGTGCTTCGACACGTGGGAGATATAGCCGCATCGAGGGCGTTACAGTGATGCATAGCAACGAGAGGGGAGAGTGTTGTCCACGTACCCTCATAGACCGAAAGCGGAAGCGTTAGCACAACGCGGTTCATGTAGTCGTACGTCTTCATGATCCGACCGATCAAGCACCGAATGCACGGCACCTCCGAGTTCTGCACACATTCAACTCGATGACATCCCTCGAACTTTGATCCAGCTGAGCTTTGAGGGAGAGTTCCGTCAGCACGATGGCGTGTTGATGATGATGATGTTCTACCGACACAGGGCTTCGCCTAAGCACCGCTACGATATGACCGAGGTGGATTATGGTGGAGGGAGGCACCGCACAGGGCTAAGAGATCCAAGGTATCAATTGTTGTGTCTATGGGGTGCCCCCTCCTCCTTATATAAAGGGGGGAGGAGGAGGGGGGATGCCAAGGGGAGGAGGCGCGCCCAAGGGGGGGGGGGGCAATCCTAATCCAAGTAGATTTTGCCCCCCTTTCCTATTCCAACTAGGAGAAGGGGGAAGGAGGAGGTGGAGAGAAGGAAGGAGAAAGGGGGGCCGCCGCCCCCTTCCCTTTCCCAATTTGGATTGGGGCAAGGGGGGCCACGCGCCACCTCCTGCCGCCTCTCCTCTTCCACTACTTGGGCCCATGAGGCCCAATAACCCCCGGGGGGTTCCGGTAACCCCCCGATACTCCGGTATATATCCGATAACCCCCGGAACCATTCCGGTCTTCGAATATAGTCGTCCAATATATCAATCTTCATGTCTCGACCATTTCGCAACTCCTCGTCATGTCCGTGATCACATCCAGGACTCCGAACTACCTTTGGTACATCAAAACACATAAACTCATAATATAACCGTCATCAAACTTTAAGCGTGCGGACCCTATGGGTTCGAGAACTATGTAGACATGACCGAGACACGTCTCCGGTCAATAACCAATAGCGGAACCTAGATGCTCATATTGCCTCCTACATATTCTACGGAGATCTTTATCGGTCAAACCGCATAACAACATATGTTGTTCCCTTTGTCATCGGTATGTTACTTGCCCGAGATTTGATCGTCGGTATCTCAATACCTAGTTCAATCTTGTTACCAGCAAGTCTCTTTACTCGTTCCGTAATACATCATCCTGTAACTAACTCATTAGTTACAATGCTTGCAAGGCTTAAGTGATGTGTATTACCGAGTGGGCCCAGAGATACCTCTCCGACAATCGGAGTGACAAATCCTAATCTCGAAATACGCCAACCCAACAAGTACCTTTGGAGACACCTGTAGAGCACCTTTATAATCACCCAGTTACATTGTGACGTTTGATAGCACACAAAGTGTTCCTCCGGTAAACGGAGTTGCATAATCTCATAGTCATAGGAACATGTATAAGTCATGAAGAAAGCAATAGCAACAAACTAAACGATGAAGTGCTAAGCTAACGGAATGGGTCAAGTCAATCACATCATTCTCCTAATGATGTGATCCCGTTAATCAAATGGCAACTCTTTGTCTATGGTTAGGAAACATAACCATTTTTGATTCAACGAGCTAGTCAAGTAGAGGCATACTAGTGACACTCTGTTTTGTCTATGTATTAACACATGTATCATGTTTCTGGTTAATACAATTCTAGCATGAATAATAAACATTTATCATGATATAAGGAAATAAATAATAACTTTATTATTGCCGCTAGGGCATATTTCCTTCAGCTGCCAAGTACCACCAGCCGACACAGCTTGAAGTCCTTGGAAGATCTGTCGTGCGTAGCACCTGCCGACCAGGCATGACAAAGCGTAGCACCTGTCGGTCAGGCATGGCTTGACATCTCCACCGAAGCTCCGTGCAAGACGAAGCCGCTCCACCTCCTGCCTCTGACTTCCAGCGCTGCTCCACAAACGAGTGGGTCGACAGTAGTTACACGATGATGCCTTCATCAAGGTAACGGCATAGAACGCCGCCATCGCCTGCCATCGGCTCGGTTTTCACCGGCAACCATGTCTCCCCAACTCGCAACCGGGACTAGATGATAGATCTCGAGATCCGATCACCAAGCTTCTGGTCGGCCACCGCCGACGAAGAAGATGATCACCACCACTGGCTACACCGGCCAGAACAGATCTGCCATGGGTGCCGCCAAGCAGTCCACCAGGCCCTCGACGTCGCCGCTGATCTAAAGCCAGATGACATGCCGCCGAAGACCGCATCGCGCCGCCGCCCGATCCAGGCCAGCCGCCGCCCGTGGCCCGAGGCAGGGCCGACCGCCGCCGCCGTCGAAGCCAACGCCGTCGCTTCTAGATCGGCCATACCTCCACGCATGTTGGGGCCCCGCCACCCCTAAGACGCTGGAGGGAGGAAGAGCCCCCGGCACCGCCGTCGGCCTCCGGGCGCAAGCCGGCGGCGTCCTCCGGCGGCGACGGGAGGAGGGGAGGAAGATGGGCTAGGCCCGGCGACGGCTAGGGTTGGGGAGCCCCCGAGTCGCCCGAGCGGGGGGCGACTCAGGGGACGTAGGGGACACCGCTTGCGCACAACATGGTCATGAACGCCCGCCATGCTTATCTTCTACTCCTTCCGTTCCTAAATATAAGTCTTGTTAGACATTTCAAATAGACTACAACATACGGATGTATGTAGACATATTTTAAAGTGTAGATTAACTCATTTTGTTTTGTATGTAATTATTTGTTGAAATTTTTAGAAAAACTTGAAAGTATTAGTTACAACTCACTATTCAAAGAACCTCTTTCCTAAAAGGAGAGACACGAGTGAAAGTTCAATCACGCCCTTCAACATATTTTGACGTTGATGACAATATACATATAAACATAAGCGAGTCTACTAAGCAGGCTTAAACATGCCCAAGCCTACCCTCCAATAAATATATATTTTCTACTACTACCGTTCTTAGCCAGCTCTCATGTCTCAAGTCTCAACTCATGTAGTACTCCACGGCTCTCACACACGCACGGGCACAACCGCCAACAGGAGCAGACGCGGCCATGCGGGGATCGACGAAGCTCCATGCCTTCAACCCTAGCGAGCGGACGCACGGCAAGCTGCAGCCATCGCCCCGCACCGGGAGCCCTGAGCCAACGGCCAGCAGTTGGCATCGGTTGTTTTAGGGAAAAAAAACTATGCTATACGTGAAATCCTCGAAATATCGTGCTAAGCCGGTAGCATAAATACTCTCATGAACTGTTGATTGATATCAAACACAACTTATTTACAGATTTACAAATGTGAAGAGAAGCATATTTTGAGCTCATTTGGACAAAATAGGAGATGGTGGCTATTTTGCTAAATAGAATCAAAATTTGATATTTTAAAAAATCTAAAAATTATCCATCAAATAATAAAACGTTTTCAATAATAATCTGGGAATTTTTTAGCTTATTCGGACGAATGGACTAGGAGGTCGCTATTTAGCTATACAGATCCAAATTCCCGTTCGAAACATGATATTTTGCAAGAATTACAGAAAAAAATCATGCATCTGCAGTAATTTAGGATTATTTAAGGTTGTTCTGAAAAAAGATTATGAGATAATAGTTTTTTCTTTCAAATGACATTTAATTTTTCTCGTCGTTAACTTCGAGCCCACCCTCCATTTTCATTCTAGATTTGTCACTGCATATAGAGGACAAATTACGTTTTCTAAGTGAATACACAGGCTTTAGTCCCCGTGGAAATTGTGTGTGGATCATAGACCCCCCAAAATGGATATGACTCAAGAATGGTGCAATAACAACAAGACGTGAAGCTTTTCTGTTTACCTCATGAGTTCTAGGGATCCGACATAATTAAGATGAGGTCAAAGGGTACATGATGGATTTGCCGAAGTCAGCATCACCTATACACAATTCCACTCATATCATTCACAAAAGTCCAAAGCCAAATAATCCTACCTAGTTCCAACTTCTATTTGGCCAAATTCCCAAATTCATTGTATGGCAGGACTGTCCAGGCTGCTTTCTTTTTTTAGTAAAGACCGTTCAGGCTGCTAGCCAGGTACGCCTGTTGGGCAAGATGGTTAGTTAGGGGAGGCCTTCATACGGTCTTATAGCTGAACTATTTGGGCTACTTGCTCGTCCGGGGCCCGGACTGTACGACTTCCCCGCCGTGTCCGGCTTGATGGTCTCAAAACAACAAAACGTCAAACACCAAGCCGGACTGTCTAAGCTGCTAACCAGACGTATGGCATTTCGCCGGATTGCCTGGACTGCATGTCAGACGTCCGGTTGATGCCCTGCCTTGCTCTGTTTTTAGCCTTCTCTACACGTTACTACAATGATCAGACTGTCCAGCTAGGCTAGGACGTTTGGCCCATGCAAAAAACTGCCTCAAATGGCTAGTTCGTGGGATATATACCCCTCCACCATTTTGTGGAGGGGTTGACCAACAGTTTGAAACAGTCCATAAGACACTGAAAAGGCTTCCTCTCACTTCTTTTACACCAAATCTTAGACTCCAAAGAGATTTATGGGGGTTCTAGAGAGAGATTTCACCCATTGATAGACCGACTCCTCTTTCTTTTGACCGAAACAATTTGTGATTTGAGCATTTCCCCCTTGATCTTGTTTCTCTTTGAGGTTGGAGACTTCTAGACGGTAGGAGTGCTCGAGGGAGAAATCGACTGTGATTTACCTCGGAAAATTTGTGAAAGTTTGGAGGCCGCCTCAAGATCTACCACAAGTTGTTGGGAATCACATTCGTTGTCAGCCTTCATGATGTCGGTGTACCTTCGTGGTAACACCCACCTCTTCAACATTGATTAGCTTCCCTTGGATGAACATTAGGATTCATCCTCATTTTCAGAGTTCCATTTATCCCTAGCCCTAGCTCTTATTTGTGGTTATTTTGGTCACTTAACCTTGCACTTGTTATATGCTATTGTGTTTGTTTAACTTATGTCATTGTGAACACATTTAGTACACTTGTTATCTCACTCTAGCAATTGTTTAGGCCAACTTTATATTTCACATTCGTCTAAACTTACTAATAATTAAGAAAAAAAATAATTGTATCTATTCACCCCCTCTATGTCCATTTTAATCCTTTCAACCAATATGAGATCCTCGTGCTCTATGAGTAGAACGTGAAATTAGATAGTAGAGATTTCTAGTGACCCCTCATGTAGTAGTATTGCCGTATGAGTAGTACTCCATCATAAAAAAAATTGAAGAGCGAAACAGAGCAGCTCTGCTATGCAAGTGAGGGTCAGGCCCCCGCGTCGCCCCCCGCTCGGGTGACTCAGGTGGCTTCCCAACCCTAGCCGCCACCGGGGCCTAGCCCATCTTCCTCCCATCCTCCCGCCGCCGCCGGAGGACGCCGCCGGCTTGCGCCTGGAGGCCGACGGCGGTGGCGGGGGCTCTTCCTCCCTCCCACGTCTCAGGGATGGTGTAACACCCACGACGCGGCTATATCTCCCACGTGTCGGAGCACGACTTAGAGGCATAACCGCATTGTAGGTAATGTCGCAAGAGAGGTAATCTTCACACAACCCATGTAATGAATAAGGAAAGGGGTACATAGTTGGCTTACAATCGCCACTTCACACAATACATGAATAAAGCATTACATCAACCGGATACAATCAAGGTCTGACTACGGAACCAAAATAAAAGAAGGCCACCCCTAATGCTACAGATCCCCGATCGCCCCAACTGGGCTCCACTACTGATCAACTGGAAATGGAACAACAAAACGAACACGATTTTCTTCGAGCTCCTCCTTGAGCTCAGTTGCGTCACCTGCACGATGTCATCGGCACCTACAAGCTGGTTTTGGAAGTATGTGTGAGTCACGGGGACTCAGCAATCTCACACCCTCGCGATCAAGACTATTTAAGCTTTTGGGTAGGTAAAAGGTATTTGAGGTGGAGCTGCAGCAAGCACTAGTATATATGGTGGCTAACTTACGTAAATGAGAGCGAGAAGAGAAGGCAAAGCACGTTCGAGAATGTATGATCAAGAAGTGATCCAAGTCTACTTACGTTCAAGCATAACTCCAACACTGTGTTCACTTCCTGGACCCCGCCGAGAAGAGACCATCACGGCTACACACGCGGTTGATGCATTTTAATTAAGTTAAGCTTTAGGTGTAACGCCCGGATAATCTTGCTACAGTAATCCCATGCTAATCATGCCATGTCATCCCGATTACTGTTGCTAAACGCCCGTTAGTTCAAACCGCGTCAAATTCAAATATAAAATTAAAATTAATGTCGGCAATAAAAGTTTTCAAAAATTGAAACAAAAATGTCCGGTGGTTGCCAAATATTACACAGGTAATTATGGGGCAGCAAACACATTTTTATAAAATGCCTAAATAGTTTAAAAGGTTTAAATGCAGAAATGCAAATAGATAAAAACAAAACAAAAAAAGGGCAAAGCAACCCCCCCCCCTCTCACTAGGCTAAGTGGCCCAGCTGGCCTCAGCCGCCCGAACGGGCCAGCCCACCCCACGGCCTAGCCGCCCCCCCCCCCCACACACACACACTCCCTTAACCCCCACACCCCAGAAACCCTAACCCCCCCCCACTCCTCTCGATCCCCACTCCCTCTCCCCCACCCCGATCCAATCGGGGCGAGCCCCCCCCCACTCCCCTCGCTCCCGCTCGGCGCCCCAACCCCGTGCGCCTCCTACCCCCCGGGCTCGCGCGTCCTGCAGACGACCCCTGATGCCCTGCCACCCGACGTCGCCGCCGTCCTCACCGTCGACCACCGGAGCCACTCGCCGGACTGCCTCCTCGTCGTTTGGTCATCTCTGTCATCCTCCTCACGCGCCGCTGCCACGAACCCTACGACCTCGCCGTGAGCACCGCTCCTTCTCCTCTTCCCCCCTTCGCCACACACGCATCAGCCGGCCGCGCCGCTGGCCTCCCACAGCCACTGCCGCTCGCCCGCTGGTGCCTCACTGCGCGCGCGTCGCGCCATCCGCGCCTCGCGCGTGGCCGCCTCTGCTCCCCGTCGACGCGCCGCCGCCCGTGCCGTTCGCTGCTTCAGCCCCGCCGCTCCTGCCTTTGCCCGCTCCGGCTGCCGCAGCCTGCGCCCTCGCCCACTGCCCCGCGCGGCCTCCCGCGCGCTGCTGCGCTCACCGCCGCCGCCATCTTTGACCAATCCGGCCGGTGGCGCCCCGGCCAAACCTCACCGGCGCGCTACCACTCCCACCGTGCGGCGGGCCGCGCCTGGACCGTCTCGGGCACCCAGCGCCCACGCCTGTTCGGGCGGTGCCCGCGCTCGCACCGTCCTGTGCCCGCTAGGCCCTTAGGGCCACAGACATGTGGGGCCCACGCCCCAGAACTTTATTAAAAAAAGGAATTAAAAATAAATAAATAAATAATAATTACATTAATTAATTAATCAATAAGTGAATTAATTAAGTTAATTAATCATGTTTAATTAAGCTAATTAACTAGTTAGTTTAATTAAATAGTACTTAGTTTAACTAAGACCTAATTAACCTAAACAGGGTATGACAGGTGGGTCCCACTGGACCCACATGTCAGTTTGACCCAGTCAACTCAGTTGACTGCTGACGTTAGCATGACATCATGCTGATGTCATTAATTCATTTTCGAATTAATTTAAATAATTAATTAAATACCAGAAATTAATAAAATCTTCAGAAAATCATATCTTTTAATCCGTAACTCGGATTAAAATACTTTCTACATGAAAGTTGCTCAGAACGACGAGACGAACCCGGATACGCAGCCCGTTTGTCCGCCACGCATCCCTAACCTATCGAACTCGCAACTTTCCCCCTCTGGTTCACCGGTCCGAAAACGCGAAACACCGGGGATACTTCCCCGGATGTTTCCCCCCTTCACCGGTATCACCTCATGCCGCGTTGGGGCACGCCTAGCATCACGCTTTGCTTTGTCATGCATCGTTATGCATCTGTTTGCATTGTATTCATTGTTTCTTCCCCCTCTTCTTCCGCTAGACACCGAGACCGACGCCGCTGCTACCCAGTACGACTACGGAGTTGACGACCCCTCTCTCTTGCCAGAGCAACCAGGCAAGCCCCCCCCTTTGATCACCAGATATCGCCTACTCTTCTCTATACTGCTTGCATTAGAGTAGTGTAGCATGTTACTGCTTTCCGTTCATCCTATCCTGATGCATACCCTGTCCTTGCTACTACTGTTGTTACCCTTACCTGCAATCCTAATGCTTAGTATAGGATGCTAGATTATCATCAGTGGCCCTACACTCTTGTCCGTCTGCCATGCTATACTACTGGGCCGTGATCACTCGGGAGGTAATCACGGGTATATACTATATACTTTCTACAGGATACATGTGGTGACTAAAGACGGGTCGGCTTGTGGAGCACCCGCGAGTGATTCACGGATTGGGGGCTGAAAGGACCTTTGTCCCAACGGCCCTCTGTGTGGATCTTTGTGGCGAAGCGACAGGGCAGGTTGAGACCACCTAGGAGAGAGGTGGGCCTGGCCCTGGTCGGCGTTCGCAGGTACTTAACACGTTTAACAAGATCTTGGTATTTGATCTGAGTCTGGCTACTGGCCTATACGCACTAACCATCTACGCGGGGACAGTTATGGGCACTCGACATCGTGGTATCAGCCGAAGCCTTCGTGACGTCAGCAACGGAGCGGCGCGCGCTGGATTGGACTGGAACGCCTACTAGGCTAGGTCTGCTTCCGGCCGCCCACGCAACGTGCAGGTGTGCTAAGGGCGATGGGCCCAGACCCCTGGGCGCTTAGGTTTAGACCGGCGTGCTGACCTCTCTGTTGGTCTAGGTGGGGCTGCGACGTGTTGATCTTCCGAGGCCGGGCATGACCCAGAAAAGTGTGTCCGGCCAAATGGGATCGAGCGTGTTGGGTTATGTGGTGCACCCCTAAAGGGAAGTTAATCTATTCGAATAGCCGTGATCTTCGGTAACAGGACGACTTGGAGTTGTACCTTGACCTTATGACAACTAGAACTGGATACTTAATAAAACACACCCTTCCAAGTGCCAGATACAACCGGTGATCGCTCTCTCACAGGGCGACGAGGGGAGGATCATCGGTTAGGGTTATGCTATGCGATGCTACATGGAGGACTTCGGTCTACTCTCTTCTACATGCTGCAAGATGGAGGTGGCCAGAAGCGTAGTCTTCGATAGGATTAGCTATCCCCCTCTTATTCTGGCTTTCTGCAGTTCAGTCCACCGATATGGCCCTTTACACATTTACCCATGCATATGTAGTGTAGCTCCTTGCTTGCGAGTACTTTGGATGAGTACTCACGGTTGCTTTCTCCCTCTTTTCCCCCTATCCCTTCTACCTGGTTGTCGCAACCAGATGTTGGAGCCCAGGATCCAGACGCAACCGTCGACGACGACTCCTACTACACCGGAGGTGCCTACTACTACGTGCTGCCCGCTGACGACGACCAGGAGTAGTTAGGAGGATCCCAGGCAGGAGGCCTGCGCCTCTTTCGATCTGTATCCCAGTTTGTGCTAGTCTTCTTAAGGCAAACTTGTTTAACTTATGTCTGTACTCAGATATTGTTGCTTCCGCTGACTCGTCTATGATCGAGCTCTTGTATTCGAGCCCTCGAGGCCCCTGGCTTGTAAGATGATGCTTGTATGACTTATTTTATTTGTAGAGTTGTGTTGTGATATCTTCCCATGAGTCCTTGATCTTGATCGTACACATTTGCGTGCATGATTAGTGTACGGTCAAATCGGGGGCGTCACAAGTTGGTATCAGAGCCGACTGCCTGTAGGAATCCCCCTTCCACACTCCTTGGCCGAAGTTGAGTCTAGACATTACAAAAACTTTTACTAACATGGTTGTGTGCCTTATGGGCCCACGTCGCCATCTGGGTGGTATTAGGATCTTTTACTCCTCGATCCTTACTCTAGGACTCTGAACTCTCTCCTACTCGGGTTAAACGATTTTACTAACTCTAACACTAGGATCCCGTGATCACGTTCATCCCAAAGTTGGATAAGCCCTAGTTATTCTTTAGAGTAGTACTTGAACATTATCCACATTGTCATTTGACTCCTGTGAAAACATCTTTGTTTTCAGATGGAACCCACGAGGCAGGTCATGCGCCACACGACGACCATTGGTGCCTCAGGATCACCTGCTGTGTTGGTTGAGATGATGACCTATCTGGGTTATCGCTGGCACCCTGAGTACACCGTCTATGAGGAGTATCAGGACTTCAACCAGGAGCAGTACCGTGCCATCGTCCACCTCTACTCTCGAGAGTATGACTCCACTACCGTGCTGCACACTGCTCATGGTGTTGGAGTGACCATCGACATGGCGGTCCACGATGTTGCTTATGCTGCTCTGACACATCTTCGCGGAGAGTATCAGGAGTTGGACACCTCCCCCTTCAGGCACATTGCTATCGCATCTGATGTTGGTGCGGAGGGATACTACACTGCTGCCTACTCCACCGTCACCCGAGAGCCATTCTACCATCAGGACCTGGTTCTGCATGCTGATGGGCTGGATAGAGCTAACCGAGCTCTTCGCCACGAGTTGTACACCACCCGTCAGTACCTGTATCGTGCTCTGACGCTGTCGCACCCCTCTGTCCGCTCTGGTGATCTGTCGCGTTCTGCGATCTACCCTGGCCAGACCGTGATGCCCCAGGGCGTCGGCTGGCCAGATGTGGGAGGCTACTCTCCTGCATTGGGTCCTCTCCTGCCACCTGCGCATCGGGTTCCGCACCAGAGTATCCGCGGACCCCAGGCTACTCGCGTGGAGGTCTTCCCTTCGCGTCACTACCAGCTGTCGGGCTACACCTACCTCCGCAGTACCGCATGGGACTGACGTAGACTTGCTTATTATGGTTAGATGCATTCGCCGCGAGCCTGTGTGCCGCCTATGATGTCTTAGCCTATGTACTGAACACTGTGTAACGAACTCTATGCATGATCTCTTTTGTAAGATATGCCGACTACTATGTAGTATCTATCGTGCTGCTTTCGTTGTGCATGTTTCATCATGAATGGCTCTTGTTTTTTGCAAATTTCTCTATGCTGAACTACCCCTGTTAAATATTAGCAGGATGGTTAGACCAGGTGGTCGTGGTCGTGGTGGCAACGCCCCACCACCACCTGAGTACATGGCTGGTATGATCCAACAGCTTGAGGTGAATCGCCAGTTCGTGGAGAATATGATGGCTCAGTTTCCTCGCCCCAATATGAACCAGCAGCCAACCCCAGTAACTCTGCAGGATTTCATGCGCCTGAACCCAACTGTGTACCGCAGCTCAACTCAGCCTCTGGATGCTGATGACTGGCTCCGTGACATCACCTATGAGATGGAGTCTGCTGATGTAGCCCCTGCCAGCTATGTCACCTTTGCTTCCTTCTTCCTGAAGGGACCCGCAGCTCAATGGTGGGACAGCCACAGGCGTACTCTGCCAGCTGGAACAATCATCACCTGGCCAGACTTCCAAGCTGCCTTCCGTGCTCGCTTCATTCCTCAGGGAGTCATGGACCGGAAGAAGCGTGAGTTCCGCAACCTCACCCAAGGCAACAAAACTGTGGAAGCTTAGCAGCGGGAGTTTCTTGACTTGTCCCGCTATGCTGAAGAAGACATTGCAACTGATGCACGCAGACAGGAGAAGTTCCGTGATGGCCTTCAAGCTGACATCAAGCTCGCACTTCTAGTGCATGACTTTGCTGATTTCGCCACTCTGGTGAACAAAGCCATCAATGTCGAAACTGGTCTGCAGGAATACCAGAGCTCTCACAGGCGCAACCGTGACACGGGCTCATCTTCGGGCCCGTCCTCGCAGAAGCGCAAGATATGGATTCCCAATAGCTTGTACCAGCCGGATGCACCTACCCCAAGGCAGACCTATGCTGCACCTCATCTGCCTGCTCCTCCGACTAGGCAGCCAAGACTCCCAGCTCCACCACCACAAGCTCCTGTTCCCACTCCCAATAATGGGTTGTGCTTCAGGTGTGGACAACCAGGGCATCGTGCTAGAGAATGCAACCAGAACCAGAATCAACTGGCCCTTCCAGCAACTGGCCGTGGAAATAACTAGCCCCGCAGCAACAATGCCAAGTCTTATGGTCATGTTCATGCCAACCACGTTGATCTGAGCGAAGCTCAAGACCAGCCTGCTACTGTGATGGGTACCCTCCTCGTAAATTCAGTACCAGCATCCGTTTTATTTGATACAGGTGCATCGCATTCATTCATGTCAGAAGGTTTTGCATGCTTGCACGACATTAAATGTGAGGACATGAATGCTTCACTATTAGTACACACCCCTGCGGGCCAATGTCGAACCTCCATGATTTGCAACGACGTCCCTGTAGAAATTGAAGGACTGGAATTCCTTGTCTCTCCCATCATACTGAAGTCCTGTAGCATTGATCTCATTCTAGGAATAAATTGGTTAAAAGCGCATACTGCTTCCATAGTTTGCGCCACTAAGACCGTCCATCTGCTACACCCTTCAGACGAAATAGTTACTTACTAAGCTCATCTGGTGCAAAACGCCGAGGCACGGCTTTATGCCTTGAATGCGTTGAACGCTGCACCACTCGAGGGCATTGAAAACATTCCCGTCGTTCGTGAATTCCAAGACGTCTTCCCAAAAGAACTTCTAGGGATTCCCCCTGCTAGAGCTGTCGAATTCATCATCGACTTGAAACCCGGCACCACCCCTATAGCTAAACGACCCTACAAGATGCCGCCGCATGAGCTCATTGAGCTTAAGGAGGAAATCGACAAATCTCTTGTCAAAGGTTTCATTCGCCCAAGTTGCTCCCCTTGGGGAGCACCTTCTCTTTTTGCTAAGAAGAAGGATGGGACAAACCGATTAGTCCAAGACTACCGTCCTATAAACCAAGCTACCATTCAGAATAAATATCCTCTTCCTCGAATCAATGATCTTTATGATCAACTGGCTGGCTCATCAGTGTTCTCCAAACTTGACTTGAGGTTGGGTTACCACCAGATCCGTGTTCGTAAGGAGGACATCCCAAAAACCGCCTTCGTGACTCGGTATGGGTCATACGAGTACACCGTCATGTCATTCGGCTTAACGAATGCTCCCGCCACCTTCTCTCGTCTGATGAATTATATATTCATGGATTACCTCGACAAGTTCGTCGTGGTTTATTTGGACGATATCCTTGTATTTTCCAAGAACAAGGAGGAACATGCTGAACATCTTCGTCTTGTGCTGGAAAAGCTTCGGGAGCATCAGCTGTATGCTAAGTATTCCAAGTGTGAATTCTGGCTCCTCGAAGTAACCTATCTTGGGCATGTCATCTCCAAAGATGGTATTGCCGTCAACCCTGAACGAGTTCAGGCTATTCTCGATTGGACTCCTCCGAAGAATGTGAAGCAAGTCCGAAGTTTCCTCGGTCTCGCCAGCTATTGTTGTCGATTCGTCGAGAACTTCTCCAAGATTGCCAGGCCCCTGACTAATCTGTTGCATAAGGGTGTCAAGTTTGACTGGACAGACAAGTGCCAGGAAAGTTTCCAGATGCTCAAAGACAAGTTGACTTCTGCCCCCGTGCTTGCACCACCTGATACTAAGAAGGACTTCGTCATTTACTGCGACGCTTCCCGTCAAGGATTAGGCTGTGTCCTAATGCAGGAGCGCAGAGTGATTGCTTATGCCTCTCGTCAACTGCGCCCTCACGAAGAAAACTACCCAGTTCACGACCTCGAGCTGGCTGCTGTCATTCATGCACTGAAGCAGTGGCGACATTACCTTCTCGGTAATCGTTGTGAGATCTTCACTGACCATCAAAGTCTGAAGTATCTGTTTACTCAGCCAGATCTGAACCTCCGTCAGCAGAGATGGATGGAGACTGTTGCAGACTTTGACGTGGGTATATCCTATACCCCCGGCAAGGCTAATGTAATGGCTGATGCCTTGAGCCGCAAGTCTTACTGCAACCACCTCCAGGTTCATAAAGTTCAGCCCTCGCTTGTCGAAGAATTTAGAAAGCTGAACCTCCATATTGTTCCTCCTGGAGCACTCGCTCCCCCTCCCCCGGAATTCCGCAAGATGAATCTTCTTGTTATTACTAAGGGTTCTCTAAATACCCTGACTGTCGTACCAGATCTCGTAGCTGGTATAAAGACTATACAAGGTTATGACTCTGAAGTCCATAAGATTAAACGCCATCTAGCAGAAGGAAAGCCCTCATTCTTCACTATCGCCGACGATGGCGCCTTGTATTTCAAAGGCCGCCTAGTGGTACCATGTTCGAAGAAAAACCTGGATAAGACTAAAAGGGTTATGCAAGAAGCTCATGATACGCCTCTGTCCATCCATCCTGGTAGTACAAAGATGTACCAGGATATTCGTCAAAGATTCTGGTGGTCTAATATGAAGCAGGACATTGCTCGTTATGTTGCAGAGTGTGACGTTTGTCGCCAAATCAAAGCAGAGCATCAAAGGCCTGCTGGAACTCTGCAACCTATCTCTATTCCTGAATGGAAATGGGACCATGTTGAAATGGACTTCGTCACTGGATTTCCCAAATCGCAGAAAGGTAATGATGCTATTCTTGTCGTCATTGACCGGCTTTCCAAAGTTGCCCATTTTCTGGCGGTCAAAGAGACAATCACCGCTAGTCAGCTTGCTACTCTCTACATGGCCAGAATTGTTTCACTTCACGGAATTCCACTGGTTATCAGTTCAGACCGTGGCAGCTTATTCACTTCAAGGTTTTGGGTGAGTTTCCAAGAAGCTATGGGAACTCATCTGTCGTTCAGTAATGCGTTTCATCCTCAGTCGCAAGGACAGGTTGAACGTGTCAACCAAGTTCTCGAAGACATACTTCGAGCTTGTGTAATCTCATTCGGCAAGAAATGGGAGGAATCTCTTCCATATGCCGAGTTCTCTTATAATAATAGCTATCAAGCTAGTCTGAAGATGTCCCCCTTCGAAGTGCTATATGGACGAAAGTGTCGAACCCCTCTGAACTGGTCAGAAACTGAGGAACGTCCACTCTTTGGTCCGGATATTATCCAACAGGCCGAAGAACAAGTTCGCATTATTCGTGAGAATCTCAAGACTGCTCAGTCACGTCAGAAAAGTCAGTATGACCGTCATCACCAAGACATGATCTATCAACCTGGCGAAAAGGCTTATCTTCGAGTTACACCAATGAAGGGTGCACACCGCTTCGGGATCAAAGGAAAGCTAGCTCCTCGCTATATTGGGCCTTTCACTATTCTCGAAAGGCGTGGAAAGGTGGCATATCAACTGGAGCTTTCGCCGAACCTTTCTCAGGTTCACGATGTGTTCCACGTGTCACAACTCCGACGCTGCTTCAAGGACCCCATCCGAGCAGTGGATCATGAAGTGCTTGAATTGCAACAAGACCTCTCCTATAAAGAGCATCCGGTCCGCATTCTCGACCAAGCTGAACGCCGCACACGTCTGAAGGCGATCAAGTTCCTCAAGATCCAGTGGTCGAATCACTCTGAAGACGAAGCCACCTGGGAACGCGAGGATCGTCTTCGTGATGAATACCCCGCACTGTTTCCTTCTACCTCCTAAATCTCGGGACGAGATTTCTTGTAGTGGAGGAGATTTGTAACGCCCGGATAATCTTGCTACAGTAATCCCACGCTAATCATGCCATGTCATCCCGATTACTGTTGCTAAACGCCCGTTAGTTCAAACCGCGTCAAATTCAAATTTAAAATTAAAATTAATGTCGGCAATAAAAGTTTTCAAAAATTGAAACAAAAATGTTCGGTGGTTGCCAAATATTACACAGGTAATTATGGGGCAGCAAACACATTTTTATAAAATGTCTAAATAGTTTAAAAGGTTTAAATGCAGAAATGCAAATAGATAAAAACAAAACAAAAAAAAGGGCAAAGCAACCCCCCCTCTCACTGGGCCAAGTGGCCCAGCTGGCCTCAGCCGCCCGAACGGGCCAGCCCACCCCACGGCCCAGCCCCCCCCCCACACACTCCCTTAACCCCCACACCCCAGAAACCCTAATCCCCCCACTCCTCTCGATCCCCACTCCCTCTCCCCCATCCCGATCCAATCGGGGCGAGCCCCCCCCCCACTCCCCTCGCTCCCGCTCAGCGCCCCAACCCCGTGCGCCTCCTACCCCCCGGGCTCGCGCGTCCTGCAGACGACCCCTGACGCCCCGCCACCTGACGTCGCCGCCGTCCTCACCGTCGACCACCGGAGCCACTCGCCGGACTGCCTCCTCGTCATTTGGTCATCTCCGTCATCCTCCTCACGCGCCGCTGCCACGAACCCTACGACCTCGCCGTGAGCACCGCTCCTTCTCCTCTTCCCCGCTTCGCCACACACGCATCGGCCGGCCGCGCCGCTGGCCTCCCACAGCCACTGTCGCTCGCCCGCTGGTGCCTCACTGCGCGCGCGTCGCGCCATCCGCGCCCCGCGCGTGGCCGCCTCTGCTCCCCGTCGACGCGTCGCCGCCCGTGCCGTTCGCTGCTTCAGCCCCGCCGCTCCTGCCTTTGCCCGCTCCGGCTGCCGCAGCCTGCGCCCTCGCCCACTGCCCCGCGCGGCCTCCCGCGCGCTGCTGCGCTCACCGCCGCCGCCATCTTTGACCAATCCGGCCGGTGGCGCCCCGGCCAAACCTCACCGGCGCGCTACCACTCCCACCGTGCGGCGGGCCGCGCCTGGACCGTCTCGGGCACCCAGCGCCCACGCCTGTTCGGGCGGTGCCCGCGCTCGCACCGTCCTGTGCCCGCTAGGCCCTTAGGGCCACAGACATGTGGGGCCCACGCCCCAGAACTTTATTAAAAAAAGGAATTAAAAATAAATAAATAAATAATAATTACATTAATTAATTAATCAATAAGTGAATTAATTAAGTTAATTAATCATGTTTAATTAAGCTAATTAACTAGTTAGTTTAATTAAATAGTACTTAGTTTAACTAAGACCTAATTAACCTAAACAGGGTATGACAGGTGGGTCCCACTGGACCCACATGTCAGTTTGACCCAGTCAACTCAGTTGACTGCTGACGTTAGCATGACATCATGCTGATGTCATTAATTCATTTTCGAATTAATTTAAATAATTAATTAAATACCAGAAATTAATAAAATCTTCAGAAAATCATATCTTTTAATCCGTAACTCGGATTAAAATACTTTCTACATGAAAGTTGCTCAGAACGACGAGACGAACCCGGATACGCAGCCCGTTTGTCCGCCACGCATCCCTAACCTATCGAACTCGCAACTTTCCCCCTCTGGTTCACCGGTCCGAAAACGCGAAACACCGGGGATACTTCCCCGGATGTTTCCCCCCTTCACCGGTATCACCTCATGCCGCGTTGGGGCACGCCTAGCATCACGCTTTGCTTTGTCATGCATCGTTATGCATCTGTTTGCATTGTATTCATTGTTTCTTCCCCCTCTTCTTCCGCTAGACACCGAGACCGACGCCGCTGCTACCCAGTACGACTACGGAGTTGACGACCCCTCTCTCTTGCCAGAGCAACCAGGCAAGCCCCCCCCTTTGATCACCAGATATCGCCTACTCTTCTCTATACTGCTTGCATTAGAGTAGTGTAGCATGTTACTGCTTTCCGTTCATCCTATCCTGATGCATACCCTGTCCTTGCTACTACTGTTGTTACCCTTACCTGCAATCCTAATGCTTAGTATAGGATGCTAGATTATCATCAGTGGCCCTACACTCTTGTCCGTCTGCCATGCTATACTACTGGGCCGTGATCACTCGGGAGGTAATCACGGGTATATACTATATACTTTCTACAGGATACATGTGGTGACTAAAGACGGGTCGGCTTGTGGAGCACCCGCGAGTGATTCACGGATTGGGGGCTGAAAGGACCTTTGTCCCAACGGCCCTCTGTGTGGATCTTTGTGGCGAAGCGACAGGGCAGGTTGAGACCACCTAGGAGAGAGGTGGGCCTGGCCCTGGTCGGCGTTCGCAGGTACTTAACACGTTTAACAAGATCTTGGTATTTGATCTGAGTCTGGCTACTGGCCTATACGCACTAACCATCTACGCGGGGACAGTTATGGGCACTCGACATCGTGGTATCAGCCGAAGCCTTCGTGACGTCAGCAACGGAGCGGCGCGCGCTGGATTGGACTGGAACGCCTACTAGGCTAGGTCTGCTTCCGGCCGCCCACGCAACGTGCAGGTGTGCTAAGGGCGATGGGCCCAGACCCCTGGGCGCTTAGGTTTAGACCGGCGTGCTGACCTCTCTGTTGGTCTAGGTGGGGCTGCGACGTGTTGATCTTCCGAGGCCGGGCATGACCCAGAAAAGTGTGTCCGGCCAAATGGGATCGAGCGTGTTGGGTTATGTGGTGCACCCCTAAAGGGAAGTTAATCTATTCGAATAGCCGTGATCTTCGGTAACAGGACGACTTGGAGTTGTACCTTGACCTTATGACAACTAGAACTGGATACTTAATAAAACACACCCTTCCAAGTGCCAGATACAACCGGTGATCGCTCTCTCACAGGGCGACGAGGGGAGGATCATCGGTTAGGGTTATGCTATGCGATGCTACATGGAGGACTTCGGTCTACTCTCTTCTACATGCTGCAAGATGGAGGTGGCCAGAAGCGTAGTCTTCGATAGGATTAGCTATCCCCCTCTTATTCTGGCTTTCTGCAGTTCAGTCCACCGATATGGCCCTTTACACATTTACCCATGCATATGTAGTGTAGCTCCTTGCTTGCGAGTACTTTGGATGAGTACTCACGGTTGCTTTCTCCCTCTTTTCCCCCTATCCCTTCTACCTGGTTGTCGCAACCAGATGTTGAAGCCCAGGATCCAGACGCCACCGTCGACGACGACTCCTACTACACCAGAGGTGCCTACTACTACGTGCTGCCCGCTGACGACGACCAGGAGTAGTTAGGAGGATCCCAGGCAGGTGGACTGCGCCTCTTTTGATCTGTATCCCAGTTTGTGCTAGTCTTCTTAAGGCAAACTTGTTTAACTTATGTCTATACTCAGATATTGTTGCTTCCGCTGACTCGTCTATGATCGAGCTCTTGTATTCGAGCCCTCGAGGCCCCTGGCTTGTAAGATGATGCTTGTATGACTTATTTTATTTGTAGAGTTGTGTTGTGATATCTTTCCGTGAGTCCTTGATCTTGATCGTACACATTTGCGTGCATGATTAGTGTACGGTCAAATCGGGGGCGTCACATCAGGTTTTGTACAACCGGACATTAAAAAATTCCCATCTGCCCATAACCGCGGGCACGGCTTTTGAAAGTTCAAAACCCTGTAGGGGTGTCCCAACTTAGCCCATCACAAGCTCTCACGGTCAACGAAGGATATTCCTTCTCCCAAGACAATCCGATCAGACTCGGCATCCCGGTTACAAGACATCTCGACAATGGAAAAACAAGTCCAGCAACACCGCCCGAATGTGCCGACAAATCCCGATAGGAGCTGCACATATCTCGTTCTCAGGGCACACTCAGATCAGACATCCTACGAGTAAAACCAACCCTCAAGTTGCCCCGAGGTGGCCCCGCAGTCTACTCGGTCGGACCAACACTCAGAGGAGCACTGGCCCAGGGGGGTTTAAATAAAGATGACCCTTGAGTCTGCGGAACCCAAGGGAAGAAGAGGCTAGGTGGCGAATGGTAAAACCAATGTTGGGCATTGCTGGAGGAGTTTTATTCAAGACGAACTGTCAAGGGGTTCCCATTATAACCCAACTGTGTAAGGAACGCAAAATCCGGGAACATAACACCGATATGACGGAAACTAGGGCGGCAAGAGTGGAACAAAACACCAGGCATAAGGCCGAGCCTTCCACCCTTTACCAAGTATATAGGTGCATTGATACGTCTCCGTCGTATCTACTTTTCCAAACACTTTTGCCCTTGTTTTGGACTCTATATTGTATGATTTGAATGGAACTAACCCGGACTGACGTTGTTTTCAGCAGAATTACCATGATGTTGTTTTATGTGCAGAAAACAAATATTCTCGGAATGACCTGAAACTCCACAGGAGGTCTTAGAAAAAACAATAAAAAATCCTCGCCAAATATGAAGACCAGGGGGCTCACACCCTTTCCATGAGGGTGGGGGCGCCCCCCCCCCCTAGGGCGCGCCCCCCTACCTCGTGGGCCCCCTGTTGACCCTCCGACGCCAACTCCAACTCTATATATTTGCTTTCGGAGAGAAAAAAAATTAGGGAGAAGAAATCATCGGGTTTTACGATACGGAGCCGCCGCCAAGCCCTAAAACCTCTCGAGAGGGCTGATCTGGAGTCCGTTTGGGGCTCCGGAGAGGGGGATTCGTCGCCGTCGTCATCATCAACCATCCTCCATCACCAATTTCATGATGCTCACCGCCGTGCGTGAGTAATTGCATCGTAGGCTTGCTGGATGATGATGGGTTGGATGAGATTTATCATGTAATCGAGTTAGTTTTGTTAGGGTTTGATCCCTAGTATCCATTATGTTCTGAGATTGATGTTGCTATGACTTTGCTATGCTTAATGCTTGTCACTAGGGCCCGAGTGCCATGATTTCAGATCTGGACCTATTATGTTTTCATCAATATATGAGAGTTCTAGATCCTATCTTGCAAGTCTATAGTCACCTACTATGTGTTATGATCCGGCAACCCCGAAGTGACAATAATCGGGACCACTCCCGGTGATGACCATAGTTTGAGGAGTTCATGTATTCACTATGTGCTAATGCTTTGTTTCGGTTCTCTATTAAAAGGAGGCCTTAATATCCCTTAGTTTCCAATAGGACCCCGCTGCCACGGGAGGGTAGGACAAAAGATGTCATGCAAGTTCTTTTCCATAAGCACGTATGACTATATACGGAATACATGCCTACATTACATTGACGAACTGGAGCTAGTTCTGTGCCACCCTATGTTATGACTGTTACATGATGAACCGCATCCGGCATAATTATCCATCACTGATCCGATGCCTACGAGTTTTCCATATACTGGTTTACGCTTATTTACTTTTCCGTTGCTACTGTTACAATCACTACTAAATACCAAAAACATTACTTTTGATGTCTTTACTTTTGTTGCCGCTACCACCACTATCATATTACTTTGCTACTAAACACTTTGCTGCAGATACTAAGTTTCCAGGTGTGGTTGAATTGACAACTCAGCTGCTAATACTTGAGAATATTCTTTGGCTCCCCTTGTGTCGAATCAATAAATTTGGGTTGAATACTCTACCCTCGAAATCTGTTGCGATCCCCTATACTTGTGGGTTATCAAGACTAATTTCTGGCGCCATTGCCGGGGAGCATAGCTCTATTCTTTGAGTCACTTGGGATTTATATCTGCTGGACACTATGAAGAACTTGAGAGATCCAAAAACCAAGATCTATCCCTCAACTACGAGGGGAGGTAAGGAACTGTCATCTAGCTCTGCACTTGATTCACCTTCTGTTATGAGTAAGTTTGCGACACCTACATCTGCTTCTGCTATTCGTTCTGATATGTCGCATATTATTGATGATGCCACTTCTGCTATGCATGATACTTATGATGAAACTGCTTCTATGCCTGATACTACTGTGCCCCTTAGTGAATTTCTTGAAGAACAAATTGCTAGGGCTAGAGAAAAATAAATTATTGAATCTGAATACGATGATGATAGTGATGATGAAAATATGCATGTTATTCCTGAAGGTAATTTATTTGATCAAGATGCTTCTTTAGCTATTTTAGCTTGCAGAGATAGATATGAGCTTAAGAGGTTATTAATTAAATGGAACAAAGAATCACTTAGAGATAAAATGAAACCCGATCCTGCTTTTGCTACTTCACCTATATGTGTTCCTGATAAAGATTATGAATTCTCTGTTGATCCTGATATAATTACTTTGGTTGAATCTTATCCGTTTTATGGCTATGAATCTGAAACTGTTATGGCACATCTTACTAAGTTAAATGATATAGCTACCCTGTTCACTAATAATGAGAGATCACGTTACCTCTATTTACTCAAAATATTTCCGTTCTCATTAAAGGGCGATGCTAAGATATGGTTTAATTCTCTTGATCATGGTTGTGTGCGTAGTCCCCAGGATATGATTTATTACTTCTCTGCTAAATATTTCCCTGCTCATAAGAAACAAGCTGCTTTGAGCAAAATATACAACTTTGTGAAAATTAAAGAAGAGAGTCTCCCACAAGCTTGCGGGAGGCTTCTCAAGTTACTTAATGCTTTGCCTGATCATCCTCTTAAGAAACCTGAAATACTTGATATCTTTTATAATGGACTAACTGATGCTTCCAGAGATTACCTGGATAGTTGTGCTGGTTCTCTTTTCAGGGAAAGAACACCGGATGAAGCTGAAATTCTATTGAATAATATGTTGACAAATGAAAATAATTGGGCACCTCCTGAGCCACCTCCTGAACCAACTCCTGCTACAATTACTCAGCCTATTCCTAAACCAACTCCGAAGAAGAGAGGTGTTCTATTTCTCAGTCCCGAAGATATGCAAGAGGCAAAGAAATCTATGAAAGCAAAAGGTATTAAAGCTGAAGACGTTAAGAATTTACCTCCTATTGAAGAAATACATGGTCTTAATTCATCGCCTGTTGAAGAAACTTATGACCTCAATCATTTATTTACTGAAGAACCTCCTGATCCCGATATCCCGACACAGGTAGTAAAGGTAAATTATCTCTATAGATATGATAAAGCTGAAGTCCCTCCTACTAAAATTGCTAGTCAGTGCTTGGATGAGTTTGATAACTTTATGTATAAGCAAGATGAGTTCAATGCTTATTTTGGTAGACAATTAAAAGAAAATGCTTATATGATTAGACGCTCGGGTGATTATATGGCTGATATTAAAGGTGAACTTAAACTTATTAGCAAACATGCTTCTATGGTCACCACTCAAGTAGAACAAGTACTTAAAGCTCAAAAAGAAGTGCTTAATGAAATGAATAGTAAGAAAAATGATTATGCTGTTAGAGTGGCTACTAGAACTGGTAGAATGACTCAGGAACCTTTGTATCCTGAAGGCCAACCTAAGAGAATCGAGCAAGATTCTCAAAGAAATAATATTGATGTTCCTAGTTCTTCTAAAAAGAAGAAGAAAAAAATGATAGAACTGTGCAAACTTCTAGTGAACATATTGCTGAACCACCTGATAATCCAAATGATATATCTATGTCTGATGCTGAAACACAATCTGGTAATGAACATGAACCTAGTAAAAATATTAATGATGATGTTCATGATGATGCTCAACCTAGTAATGATAATGATGTAGAAATTGAACTTGTTGTTGATCTTGATAACCCACAATCAAAGAATCAACGTTATGATAAAAGAGACTTTGTTGCTAGGAAACATGGTAAAGAAAGGGAACCTTGGGTTCAGAAACCCATGCCCTTTCCTCTGAAACCATCCGAGAAAAAGGATGACGAGTATTTTGAGCGCTTTGTTGAAATGATTAGACCTATCTTTTTGCGTATGAGATTAACTGATGTGCTCAAAACAAATCCTTATGCTAAATATATGAAGGATATCATTACTAATAAAAGAAAGATACCGGAAGCTGAGATTTCCACCATGCTTGCTAATTATACTTTTAAGGGTGGAATACCAAAGAAACTTGGAGACCCCAGAGTACCTACTATACCTTGCTCCATTAAAAGAAATTATATTAAAACTGCTTTATGTGATCTTGGAGCCGGTGTTAGTGTTATGCCTCTCTCTTTATATCGTAGACTTGACTTGAATAAGTTGACACCTACTGAAATATCTTTGCAAATGGCTGATAAATCAACTGCTATGCCTGTCGGTATTTGTGAGGATGTGCCTGTTGTGGTTGCAAACGTTACTATTTTAACGGACTTTGTTATACTTGATATTCCCGAGGATGATAGTATGTCTATTATTCTTGGAAGACCTTTTCTTAACACTGCAGGGGTTGTTATTGATTGCAACAAAGGCAATGTCACTTTTCATGTTAATGGTAATGAGCATACGGTACACTTCCCGAGGAAACAACCTCAAGTTCATAGTATCAACTCTATTGGAAAAATTCCATCAATTATATTTTGAGGTTTTGAATTCCCTCTTCCTACTGTCAAAAAGAAATATGCTATTCTTATTATTGGGGATGTGCATATCCCCGTTGAGGTAACTTAGTGTTATTTGAAATTTCTCTGGTTTCATGATTATCGGAATGAGTTTGTTAACAAGACTTGATCAACCTTGTTAGCGGATTCTTTTTGATGAGCATGAGATGGATGAAACTAGAAGCACAAACTTCTGTATCCTCTTTATATTTTCTGTTATTTATATTAAATAAAGTAAAAATAGTTTTTTTTGTTTGTTTCCTGACTTATCCATGTAATATAAAAATATCCTGAAAATAAAAGTCCTCAGAATGCCATGCCAATTAAATATGATTTTTCGGGAATATTTGAGGATTTACTGTGCAAAAATTACCGAGGGAGGAGCTGCCACCTAGTCACGAGGGTGGTGGGCGCCCCCCCCCCCTATAGGGCGCGCCTCCTGCCTCGTGGGCCCACGGTGGCCCTCCTCCACTTATTATAGCACCCAGCTTCTTCGTCTATCTCACACAAACCCGAAAAACCAACTCAAGCACGAGTTTCAGCCACTTTTGCTGCGATTTTCGATCTCCTTGCTCAAAGCACCTCTCGCAAAACTGCTTGGGGAGATTGTTCATTGGTATGTGACTCCTCCATTGGTCCAATTAGTTTTTGTTCTAGTGCTTTATTCTTTGCAAATTTGTGCTACATACGTGACCATGTTCTTGAGCTTGCATGTCAAATTTATATGGTTCCTAGTAGTTATAATGCTTTATATAGGCTCTAGGTACTTGTAGGAGTAGTTACTATCAGTTTTATTGAGTTTGGTTTACTTTTATTTTGAAGTTACTAAAAATTTCAGATTGTTTCAGAAAAATGATGAGGAGATTATTGAGGGGCTCATCAAGCCAAAGCTCAAAGGAAAAGGCACCTAAGCCTAAGTATAATTTGCCACGCACCGCGGAGATTCGGGCATGTGAATGGCCTTCTGAAGATTTCTTGAGAGCAGCCGGTATCTATGAAGATTTTCATGAATTGGCTCACAATGCAAGCCTCACCGCTTTCCTCCACGACCAATGCGATCAGTATCTCTTACTCACAAGTACCTTTGTGCAAAACTTTTATTTTCATCCTAGGAACTCACCACCTACGGTTGAATTTCAATTATATGATGAGCCTAAGGAGATGTCACTTTATGATTTCTATCGGATTTGTTTAGTCCCTTTTGAGGGAAAGACAGAAGAACCACATCATGATGATGTGGCTGGATTTATTGATAATATCACTGTAGGAGAAACCAGGAAGGTTTCCGATGCACGAATCACTAGCATACATTTTCCTGTTTTGCGTTACTTTGCATTATTTGCTAGTCGTTGTTTAATTGGACGCGGAAATTCTGGAAACCTTAGTATCCCTGATTTAATTATTCTGCTCCAAGGTTTACATAGTGATAACACTTTTAGTTTGGGCGGTATTATTGCTAGACGGTTAAATATGAACCGTACTAAGGGCCCCATCTTTGGAGGCATCTATGCCACACGCCTAGCCGCACATTTTAACATACCTATTAGGCATGCTGAGAATGAAGAAAAAGTGCTACCCCGTGTTTATCTAGATCATGAAAGTATGGTGGCACATGATTTTATTGTTAAGAATAGGGCAGGGGAGCTTAGATATCAATTGTTCTTTAATAAACATCATCCTGAGACTATTACCCTGCCTGCTCCTTCTTTGTTTGATTTGACTGTAGGCACGTACCTTGTTCCGTTGACGGCTATTCACGCCTACCGAAACCCTGCACTAGTCGAGGAGCCAGAACAGGAACCACAAGATGAGCCTCCGCGATAATCTGTTTATTCTTGGGATCCAGAGATGACTGTCAGCCAGTGGCAGTCAGAGTCTTTTTCTTCATCACAGTATGATCCCAACTATTCTCCGTCGCAGTACGACCCCAACAAGTATTATTATGAATATCCGCCAGGCCAGCCATGGCCATAGACCAACTTAGACTAAAAGCCTAAGCTTGGGGGAGTACGTATTTCTCACCGACATTACATTTATGTTCACACACACTCATTGCTAGATGTCGGTGCTCATACTTTTTCACTGTAATATCCATGCTAGTTTATTTTCTTTTTCCTGCTTTCTTCTTGTGTATTTGCTTAACCTTAAGAAAAACCAAAAAAAATAGTAGTAGTTTATTTTTCTGCTGTAGTAGTAATAATTAAAAAGAAAACCCAAAAATATTTCCCGTTCTTCTTTCGCTTGTTGGGAGCTTTCCCATGTAAATAGTTTTATTTCTTTTCCTTTCTTGGGGGTCGGTAGGAGAAGACCATAATTAAATTGTTGAAGTGGCTCTTATATGCATTATTGATTGATTTAACCAAGAGCCCATATTGCCTTGTCTTCTCATGTTTATTGAATGCTCGCAGATTCCAGCTTAGTCCAATGCATGTGCACTCTTTTATTCACACCGTTCGGTCGTGCAAGTGAAAGGCAATTATGATGATATATGATGGACTGATTGATATGAGAAAAGCTGGTATGAACTCAACCTCTTTTCTTTTTCTAAATATGATGAGTCTGTCGTTCTTGATTCAGCTTATTATGAATAAACATGTTTGCAATGACAATTAGATATCATAGTTGTTTGTGCCATGCTTGATTAGCTATGAGTTATAATGATTTACCTTGTATGCCAACATGCTATTGAGATGATTATGATGTGGTACGATGGGGTGGTATCCTCCTTTGAATGATTTAAGTGACTTGACTTAGCACATGTTCACGCATGTAGTTGAAACAAAATCAACATAGCCTTCACGATATTTATGTTCATGGTGGATTATATCCTACTCATGCTTGCATCCAATGTTTATTAATTTTAATGCATGTACATGGCTGTTGTCGCTCTCTAGTTGATCGCTTCCCAGTCTTTTGCTAGCCTTCACCTGTACTAAGCGGGAATACTGCTTGTGCATCTAATCCATTAAACCCCAAAGTTATTCCAGATGAGTCCACCATACCTTTCTATTTGCGGTATCTACCTGCCGTTCCAAGCAAATTTGTATGTGTCAAACTCTAAACCTTCAAATAAACATTCTGTTTTGTATGCTCGAATAGCTCATGTATCAACAAAGGTTGTCCTTATCTTCCGTGTTAGGCGGGTTATTCTTAAGAGGAGTGGACTCCGCTCCTCACTCACGAGAAAATGGCTGGTCACCGGGATGCCTGGTCCCATGCTTTATGCAAACTAAATCAAAATTAATTGCAAACAAAACTCCCCCTGGGACCTGATGTATGTTGGAGGCACTCGTTGTTTCAAGCAAGCCATGGACTGATGCTTGTTGGTGGAGGGGGAGTATAAACTTTACCATTCTGTTTGGGAACCACCTATAATGTGTTTAGCATGGAAGATATCGCCATCTCTTAGTTGTTACGTTGACAATGAAAGTATACCACTCAAAATACAATTTATCTCTATTTCAAAACCGAGCTCTGGCACCTCTACAAATCCCTGCTTCCCTCTGTGAAGGGCCTATCCATTTACCTTTATGCTGAGTCATCACCCTCTTATTAAAAAGCACTAGCTGGAGAGCACAGCCGTCATTTGCATTCATCACTATTAATTTATGTTGGGTATGACTATGATTGGATCTCTTTTACCATGAATTACAATGTCTAGTCAGTCCTTGATCTTTAAAGGTGCTCTGCATTTATGTTTTGCGGTCTCAGAAAGGGCTAGCGAGATACCATCTTGTTATATCATATTATGATTGTTTTGAGAAAGTGTTGTCATCCGAGATTTATTATTATGACTTGCTAGTTGATTATGCTATTGATATGAGTAATGATGAGACCTGAGAATTATTGCAAATGTGGTTAGTTATGATTTATGCTGAAAACTTGAATGCTGGCTTGACATAGTTACAACAAGAGCAAACAGAGTTTGTAAAAGTTTTTCTTTCTTTCTTTCAGTTTGTCAACTGAATTGCTTGAGGACAAGCAAGGGTTTAAGCTTGGGGGAGTTGATACGTCTCCGTCGTATCTACTTTTCCAAACACTTTTGCCCTTGTTTTGGACTCTATCTTGTATGATTTGAATGGAACTAACCCGGACTGACGCTGTTTTCAGCAGAATTACCATGATGTTGTTTTATGTGCAGAAAACAAATATTCTCGGAATGACCTGAAACTCCACGGGAGGTCTTAGAAAAAACAATAAAAAATCCTCGCCAAATATGAAGACCAGGGGGCCCACACCCTTTCCACGAGGGTGGGCCCCCCCCTAGGGCTTGGCCCCCTACCTCGTGGGCCCTCTGTTGACCCTCCGACGCCAACTCCAACTCTATATATTTGCTTTCGGAGAGAAAAAAATCAGGGAGAAGAAATCATCGCATTTTACGATACGGAGCCGCCGCCAAGCCCTAAAACCTCTCGGGAGGGCTGATCTGGAGTCCGTTCGGGGCTCCGGAGAGGGGGATTCGTCGCCGTCGTCATCATCAACCATCCTCCATCACCAATTTCATGATGCTCACCGCCGTGCGTGAGTAATTGCATCATAGGCTTGCTGTACGGTGATGGGTTGGATGAGATTTATCATATAATCGAGTTAGTTTTGTTAGGGTTTGATCCCTAGTATCCATTATGTTCTGAGATTGATGTTGCTATGACTTTGCTATGCTTAATGCTTGTCACTAGGGCCCGAGTGCCATGATTTCAGATCTGGACCTATTATGTTTTCATCAATATATGAGAGTTCTAGATCCTATCTTGCAAGTCTATAGTCACCTACTATGTGTTATGATCCGGCAACCCCGAAGTGACAATAATCGGGACCACTCCCGGTGATGACCATAGTTTGAGGAGTTCATGTATTCACTATGTGCTAATGCTTTGTTCCGGTTCTCTATTAAAAGGAGGCCTTAATATCCCTTAGTTTCCAATAGGACCCCGCTGCCACGGGAGGGTAGGACAAAAGATGTCATGCAAGTTCTTTTCCATAAGGACGTATGACTATATACGGAATACATGCCTACATTACATTGACGAACTGGAGCTAGTTCTGTGTCACCCTATGTTATGACTGTTACATGATGAACCGCATCCGGCATAATTATCCATCACTGATCCGGTGCCTACGAGTTTTCCATATACTGGTTTACGCTTATTTACTTTTCCATTGCTACTGTTACAATCACTACAAAATACCAAAAACATTACTTTTGATGTCTTTACTTTTGTTGCCGCTACCACCACTATCATATTACTTTGCTACTAAACACTTCGCTGCAGATACTAAGTTTCTAGGTGTGGTTGAATTGACAACTCAGCTTCTAATACTTGAGAATATTCTTTGGCTCCCCTTGTGTCGAATCAATAAATTTGGGTTGAATACTCTACCCTCGAAAGCTATTGCGATCCCCTATACTTGTGGGTTATCATGCATTTAGATAAACAAGATAATATGATGATATCCCAACAATAAACATGTTCCAACAAGGAACGAACTCCAAACTTCACCTGCAACTAGCAACACTATAAGAGGGGCTGAGCAAAGTGGTAACATAGCCAAACAATGGTTTGCTAGGGCAAGGTGGGTTAGAGGTTTGACATGGCAATATGGGAGGCCTGAAAAGTAAGTGGTGGGTATCGCGGCATAGGCAAAGCAAAAGAGCGAGCAACTAGCAAGCAAAGATAGAAGTGATTTCGAGGGTATGGTCATCTTGCCTGAAATCCCACAAGGAAGAAGAACAAGTCCATGAAGAAGACAAACGGACATAGTCGAACGAATCCTCACAAACGCAACATTATCGGAACTAACCCGAAGAAGCAACACCGAAAAGAAGCAAACAACATGGTAAACAACCATCACATAAGCATGGCATGATGCACAACCAAGTATGATGCATGTCCGGTTTAAATAGGCATGGCAAAATGCAACAAACAATTCTACAAATTAAGTGGAGCTCAATATGCAACTCCGTTGCATATTGACGGAACACCACATCAATTATTTAGTTCACTCTCGGTTAGGTACCCAACAATATTAAATGTTCTTAACATGTTAAGAGGTGAAGCATAACAAAAACTATACCATCTAACCAATTTAAATGGGGCCGGATATAACAAACAACAAATCCGGTAATCCCCGTATGCATTTAGCAATTTAATGCAACAACAATTTAAACATTTTAGTTGTTGTTATCATGATGCGGATGACATGAACAAGTTTATGCAATTTTTATTAAAAGTTGACAAGAGCAATATGAAGCATTTGTCACCGTGGTGGAAAGGAAAAGGGGTTCCACGGCAACGATAACGAAACGGTGCCACGGCAACGTCCCGGTTTCTGGTAACTCGATTGAGATGCCGGTGCAAAAGGAAAAGTGACGGGGGCGTGTCAAAAGATGGTGGGGTGCTCCCGGATTCCGGGTGTCCCACGAGTTGGCGACAAGGAAACGAGTGACAATTTGGACACGGTGCAAACACGAGCATCTCAAACATCGCAAGCATTCGTTCACGGACGTCGTCTCGGGGTTATAACTTCGAAGTGTGCAAATGGGACGGTTCTCGTTCGGTGCCAAGTAGAGGAAGTAGACGTTCTCGGGACGTTCGTAGTGGAAGTAGGGGTACATGACGACGGTAGAGGTACTCGTGATCTTGGCGGCGGTAGTCGTTCACGTTCTTAGTTGCACAATTTTCCGTAGATGTTCGGGATCACGACGAGGGACTTGACGTCCACGGAGGCTTCGAGGGTCGACGGTAGTTGTTCTCGTATCATGGCGGAAGTAGTCGTACTCGGCGATAGTGGTACTTGGCGTTTCGTTCGGTACTCGTTTGAGCATCCAAGGTCTTCAGCGCTACGGTAGTCGAACTTGATGAAAAACGGATCTCCTCTGGGACTTGATGCATCCGAATTCTCCGGGTTTGTAGTAGTACTTGACGGGGGTGGTGCTTGTCGATCCGGGTCTTGGCGACAGTAGTTGTACACGGGTCGTAGACGTTCTCGGGTCATGGGTAGAGGTACTTGGCGCATCGTCGTGTGTAGTCGTACTCGGTGTCCTCGGGGCAACGACTATAATCGTGGTACTTGGCGTCTCACCGTGTGGTTGTACACGGAGTCAAACAGAGGCCTTGACGATTCAACGGGTATGAAGCTGAAGGAAATATGCCCTAGAGGCAATAATAAAGTTATTATTTATTTCCTTATATCATGATAAATGTTTATTATTCATGCTAGAATTGTATTAACCGGAAACATAATACATGTGCGAATACATAGACAAACAGAGTGTCACTAGTATGCCTCTACTTGACTAGCTCGTTAATCAAAGATGGTTATGTTTCCTAACCATGAACAAGGAGTTGTTATTCGATTACGGGATCACATCATTAGGTGAATGATCTGATTGACATGACCCATTCCATTAGCTTAGCACCCGATCGTTTAGTATGTTGCTATTGCTTTCTTCATGACTTATACATGTTCCTATGACTATGAGATTATGCAACTCCCATTTGCCGGAGGAACACTTTGTGTGCTACCAAACGTCACAACGTAAATGGGTGATTATAAAGGTGCTCTACAGGTGTCTCCAAAGGTACATGTTGGGTTGGCATATTTCGAGATTAGGATTTGTCACTCCGATTGTCGGAGAGGTATCTCTGGGCCCTCTCGGTAATGCACATCACATAAGCCTTGCAAGCATTGCAACTAATGAGTTAGTTGCAAGATGATGTATTACGGAACGAGTAAAGAGACTTGCCGGTAACGAGATTGAACTAGGTATTGAGATACCGACGATCGAATCTCGGGCAAGTAACATACCGATGACAAAGGGAACAACGTATGTTGTTATGCGGTCTGACCGATAAAGATCTTCGTAGAATATGTAGGAGCCAATATGAGCATCCAAGTTCCGCTATTGGTTATTGACCGGAGACGTGTCTCGGTCATGTCTACATTGTTCTCGAACCCGTAGGGTCCGCACGCTTAAGGTTTCAATGACAGTTATATTATGAGTTTATGAGTTTTGATGTACCGAAGTTAGTTCGGAGTCCCGGATGTGATCACGGACATGACGAGGAGTCTCGAAATGGTCGAGACATAAGGATTGATATATTGGACGGCTTTATTCGGACACCGGAAGTGTTCCGGGTGATTTCGGAGAAAACCGGAGAGCTGGAGGGTTACCGGAACCCCCCCCCCCCCCCCGGAGAAGTAATGGGCCATATGGGCCTTAGTGGAGAGAGAGAGGGGAGCCAAAGGTGGGCCACGCGCCTTCTCCCCCTGGTCCGAATTGGACTAGGAGAGGGGGGGCGGCGCCCCCCTTTCCCTCTCCCTCCCCACTTCTTTCCCCCTCCTAGTAGGAGTCCTACTCCTACTAGGAGGAGGACTCCTCCTTGGCGCGCCATAGAGGGCCGGCCGGCCTCCTCCCCTTGATCCTTTATATACGGGAGCAGGGGGCACCCCTTGACACACAAGTTGATCCACGTGCCCCCTTCCACCATAGTCCTCGATAATATTGTAGCGGTGCTTAGGCAAAGCCCTGCGATGGTAGTGCATCAAGATCGTCACCACGCCGTCGTGCTGACGGAACTCTTCCCTGACACTTTGCTGGATCAGAGTCCGGGGATCGTCATCGAGCTGAACGTGTGCTAGAACTCGAAGGTGCCGTAGTTTCGGTGCTTGATCGGTCGGGCCGTGGAGACGTACGACTACGTCAACCAAACGCTTCCGTTGTCGATCTACAAGGGTACGTAGATCACACTCTCCCCTCTCGTTGCTATGCATCACCATGATCTTGCGTGTGCGTAGGAATTTTTTTGAAATTACTACGTTCCCCAACAGTGGCATCCGAGCCTAGGTTTTATATGTTGATGTTATATGCACGAGTAGAACACAAGTGAGTTGTGGGCGATATAAGTCATACTGCTTACCAGCATGTCATACTTTGGTTCGGCGGTATTGTTGGACGAAGCGGCCCGGACCGACATTACGCGTACGCTTACGCGAGACAGGTTCTCCCGACGTGCTTTGCACATAGGTGGCTTGCGGGTGACAGTTTCTCCAACTTTAGTTGAACTGAGTGTGGCTACGCCCGGTCCTTGCGAAGGTTAAAACAGCACCAACTTGACAAACTATCGTTGTGGTTTTGATGCGTAGGTAAGATTGGTTCTTACTTAAGCCCGTAGCAGCCACGTAAAACTTGCAACAACAAAGTAGAGGACGTCTAACTTGTTTTTGCAGGGCATGTTGTGATGTGATATGGTCAAGACATGATGCTAAATTTTATTGTATGAGATGATCATGTTTTGTAACTGAGTTATCGGCAACTGGCAGGAGCCATATGGTTGTCGCTTTATTGTATGCAATGCAATGCGCTGTAATGCTTTACTTTATCACTAAGCGGTAGCGATAGTCGTGGAAGCATAAGATTGGCGAGACGACAACAATGCTACAATGGAGATCAAGGTGTCGCGCCGGTGACGATGGTGATCACGACGGTGCTTCGAAGATGGAGATCACAAGCACAAGATGATGATGGCCATATCATATCACTTATATTGATTGCATGTGATGTTTATCTTTTATGCATCTTATCTTGCTTTCATTAACGGTAGCATTATAAGATGATCTCTCACCAATTATCAAGAAGTGTTCTCCCTGAGTATGCACCATTGCGAAAGTTCTTCGTGCTGAGACACCACGTGATGATCGGCTGTGATAGGCTCTACGTTCAAATACAACGGGTGCAAAATAGTTGCACACGCGGAATACTCAGGTTATACTTGACGAGCCAAGCATATACAGATATGGCCTCGGAACACGGAGACCGAAAGGTCGAGCGTGAATCATATAGTAGATATGATCAACATAGTGATGTTCACCAATGAAACTACTCCATCTCACGTGATGATCGGACATGGTTTAGTTGATTTGGATCACGTAATCACTTAGAGGATTAGAGGGATGTCTATCTAAGTGGGAGTTCTTTAAGTAAATTAATTGAACCTAAATTTATCATGAAACTTAGTACCTGATAGTATCTTGCTTGTTTATGCTTGATTGTAGATAGATGGCTCGTGCTGTTGTTCCGTTGAATTTTAATGTGTTCCTTGAGAAAGCAAAGTTGAAAGATGATGGTAGCAATTACACGGACTGGGTCCGTAACTTGAGGATTATCCTCATTGCTGCACAGAAGAATTACATCCTGGAAGCACCGCTGGGTGCCAGGTCTGCTGCTGGAGCAACACCAGATGTTATGAACGTCTGGCAGAGCAAAGCTGATGACTACTCGATAGTTCAGTGTGCCATGCTTTACGGCTTAGAATCGGGACTTCAACGACGTTTTGAACGTCATGGAGCATATGAGATGTTTCAGGAGTTGAAGTTGATATTTCAAGCAAATGCCCAGATTGAGAGATATGAAGTCTCCAATAAGTTCTATAGCTGCAAGATGGAGGAGAACAGTTCTGTCAGTGAGCATATACTCAAAATGTTTGGGTATAATAATCACTTGATTCAATTGGGAGTTAATCTTCTAGATGATTGCGTCATTGACAGAATTCTCCAATCACTGCCACCAAGCTACAAGAGCTTCGTGATGAACTATAATATGCAAGGGATGAATAAGACTATTCCCGAGCTCTTCGCAATGCTGAAAGCTGCGGAGGTAGAAATCAAGAAGGAGCATCAAGTGTTGATGGTCAACAAGACCACTAGTTTCAAGAAAAAGGGCAAAGGGAAGAAGAAGGGGAACTTCAAAAAGAACGGCAAGCAAGTTGCTGCTCAAGAGAAGAAACCCAAACCTGGACCTAAGCCTGAAACTGAGTGCTTCTACTGCAAGCAGACTGGTCACTAGAAGCGGAACTGCCCCAAGTATTTGGCGGATAAGAAGGATGGCAAGGTGAACAAAGGTATATGTGATATACATGTTATTGATGTGTACCTTACTAATGCTCGCAGTAGCACCTGGGTATTTGATACTGGTTCTGTTGCTAATATTTGCAACTCGAAACAGGGACTACGGATTAAGCGAAGATTGGCTAAGGACGAGGTGACGATGCGCGTGGGAAACGGTTCCAAAGTCGATGTGATCGCAGTCGGCACGCTACCTCTACATCTACCTTCGGGATTAATATTAGACCTAAATAATTGTTATTTGGTGCCAGCGTTAAGAATGAACATTATATCTGGATCTTGTTTGATGCGAGATGGTTATTCATTTAAATCTGAGAATAATGGTTGTTCTATTTATATGAGTAATATCTTTTATGGTCATGCACCCTTAAAGAGTGGTCTATTTTTGTTGAATCTCGATAGTAGTGACACACATATTCATAGTGTTGAAGCCAAAAGATGCAGAGTTGATAATGATAGTGCAACTTATTTGTGGCACTGCCGTTTAGGTCACATCGGTGTAAAGCGCATGAAGAAACTCCATACTGATGGACTTTTGGAACCACTTGATTATGAATCACTTGGTACTTGCGAACCGTGCCTCATGGGCAAGATGACTAAAACACCATTCTCCGGTACTATGGAGAGAGCAACAGATTTGTTGGAAATCATACATACAGATGTATGTGGTCCGATGAATATTGAAGCTCGTGGCGGATATCGTTATTTTCTCACCTTCACAGATGACTTAAGCAGATATGGGTATATCTACTTAATGAAACATAAGTCTGAAACGTTTGAAAAGTTCAAAGAATTTCAGAGTGAAGTTGAAAATCATCGTAACAAGAAAATAAAGTTTCTACGATCTGATCATGGAGGAGAATATTTGAGTTACGAGTTTGGTGTACATTTGAAACAATGCGGAATAGTTTCGCAACTCACGCCACCCGGAACACCACAGCGTAATGGTGTGTCCGAATGTCATAATCGTACTTTACTAGATATGGTGCAATCTATGATGTCTCTTACTGATTTACCGCTATCGTTTTGGGGATACGCTCTAGAGACGGACGCATTCACGTTAAATAGGGCACCATCAAAATCCGTTGAGACGACGCCTTATGAACTGTGGTTTGGCAAGAAACCAAAGTTGTCGTTTCTGAAAGTTTGGGGCTGCGATGCTTATGTGAAAAAGCTTCAACCTGATAAGCTCGAACCCAAATCGGAGAAATGTGTATTCATAGGATATCCAAAGGAAACTATTGGGTACACCTTCTATCACAGATCCGAAGGCAAGACTTTTGTTGCTAAATTCGGAAACTTTCTGGAGAAGGAGTTTCTCTCGAAAGAAGTGGGTGGGAGGAAAGTAGAACTTGATGAGGTAACTGTACCTGCTCCCTTATTGGAAAGTAGTGCATCACAGAAAACTGTTTCAGTGACACCTACATCAGTTAGTGAGGAAGCTAATGATGATGATCATGAAACTTCAGAACAAGATACTACTGAACCTCGTAGATCAACCAGAGTGAGATCCGCGCCAGAGTGGTACGGTAATCCTGTTCTGGAAGTCATGCTACTAGATCATGATGAACCTACGAACTATGAAGAAGCGATGGTGAGCCCAGATTCCGCAAGATGGCTTGAAGCCATGAAATCTGAGATGGGATCCATGTATGAGAACAAAGTATGGACTTTGGTTGACTTGCCCGATGATCGGCAAGCAATTGAGAATAAATGGATCTTCAAGAAGAAGACTGACGCTGACGGTAATATTACTGTCTACAAAGCTCGACTTGTCGCAAAAGGTTTTCGTCAAGTTCAAGGGATTGACTACGATGAGACCTTCTCACCCGTAGCGATGCTTAAGTCTGTCCGAATCATGTTAGCAATTGCCGCATTTTATGATTATGAAATTTGGTAGATGGATGTCAAAACTGCATTCCTGAATGGATTTCTGGAAGAAGAGTTGTATATGATGCAACCAGAAGGTTTTGTCGATCCAAAGGGAGCTAACAAAGTGTGCAAGCTCCAGTGATCCATTTATGGACTGGTGCAAGCCTCTCGGAGTTGGAATAAACGCTTTGATAGTGTGATCAAAGCATTTGGTTTTATACAGACTTTTGGAGAAGCCTGTATTTACAAGAAAGTGAGTGGGAGCTCTGTAGAATTTCCGATATTATATGTGGATGACATATTACTAATTGGAAATGATATAGAATTTCTGGATAGCATAAAGGGATACTTGAATAAGAGTTTTTCAATGAAATACCTCGGTGAAGCTGCTTACATATTAGGCATTAAGATCTATAGAGATAGATCAAGACGCTTAATTGGACTTTCACAAAGCACATACCTTGACAAAGTTTTTGAAGAAGTTCAAAATGGATCAAGCAAAGAAAGGGTTCTTGCCTGTGTTACAAGGTGTGAAGTTGAGCAAGACTCAATGCCCGACCACTGCAGAAGATAGAGAGAAAATGAAAGATGTTCCCTATGCTTCAGCCATAGGCTCTATCATGTATGCAATGCTGTGTACCAGACCTGATGTGTGCCTTGCTATAAGTATAGCAGGGAGGTACCAAAGTGATCCAGGAGTGGATCACTAGACAGCGGTCAAGAACATCCTGAAATACCTGAAAAGGACTAAGGATATGTTTCTCATATATGGAGGTGACAAAGAGCTCATTGTAAAAGGTTACGTTGATGCAAGCTTTGACACTGATCCGGACGATTCTAAATCGCAAACCGGATACGTGTTTACATTAAACGGTGGAGCTGTCAGTTGGTGTAGTTCTAAACAAAGCGTTGTAGCGGGATCTACATGTGAAGAGGAGTACATAGCTGCTTCGGAAGCAACAAATGAAGGAGTCTGGATGAAGGAGTTCATATCCGATCTAGGTGTCATACCTAGTGCATCGGGTCCAATGAAAATCTTTTGTGACAATACTGGTGCAATTGCCTTGGCAAAGGAATCCAGATTTCACAAGAGAACCAAGCACATCAAGAGACGCTTCAATTCCATCCGGGATCTAGTCCAGGTGGGAGACATGGAGATTTGCAAGATACATACGGATCTGAATGTTGCAAACCCATTGACTAAGCCTCTTCCACGAGCAAAACATGATCAGCACCAAGGCTCCATGGGTGTTAGAATCATTACTGTGTAATCTAGATTATTGACTCTAGTGCAAGTGGGAGACTGAAGGAAATATGCCCTAGAGGCAATAATAAAGTTATTATTTATTTCCTTATATCATGATAAATGTTTATTATTCATGCTAGAATTGTATTAACCGGAAACATAATACATGTGCGAATACATAGACAAACAGAGTGTCACTAGTATGCCTCTACTTGACTAGCTCGTTAATCAAAGATGGTTATGTTTCCTAACCATGAACAAGGAGTTGTTATTTGATTAACGGGATCACATCATTAGGTGAATGATCTGATTGACATGACTCATTCCATTAGCTTAGCACCCGATCGTTTAGTATGTTGCTATTGCTTTCTTCATGACTTATACATGTTCCTATGACTATGAGATTATGCAACTCCCGTTTGCCGGAGGAACACTTTGTGTGCTACCAAACGTCACAACGTAAATGGGTGATTATAAAGGTGCTCTACAGGTGTCTCCAAAGGTACATGTTGGGTTGGCGTATTTCGAGATTAGGATTTGTCACTCCGATTGTCGGAGAGGTATCTCTGGGCCCTCTCAGTAATGCACATCACATAAGCCTTGCAAGCATTGCAACTAATGAGTTAGTTGCAAGATGATGTATTACGGAACGAGTAAAGAGACTTGCCGGTAACGAGATTGAACTAGGTATTGAGATACTGACGATCGAATCTCGGGCAAGTAACATACCGATGACAAAGGGAACAACGTATGTTGTTATGCGGTCTGACCGATAAAGATCTTCGTAGAATATGTAGGAGCCAATATGAGCATCCAGGTTCCGCTATTGGTTATTGACCGGAGACGTGTCTCGGTCATGTCTACATTGTTCTCAAACCCGTAGGGTCCGCACGCTTAAGGTTTCGATGACAGTTATATTATGAGTTTATGAGTTTTGATGTACCGAAGTTAGTTCAGAGTCCCGGATGTGATCACGGACATGACGAGGAGTCTCGAAATGGTCGAGACATAAAGATTGATATATTGGACGGCTTTATTCGGACACCGGAAGGTTCCGGGTGATTTCGGAGAAAACCGGAGAGCCGGAGGGTTACCGGAACCCCCCCGGGAGAAGTAATGGGCCATATGGGCCTTAGTGGAGAGAGAGAGGGGCAGCCAAAGGTGGGCCGCACGCCTCCTCCCCGCTGGTCCGAATTGGACTAGGAGAGGGGGGGCGGCGCCCCCCTTTCCCTCTCCCTCCCCACTTCTTTCCCCCTCCTAGTAGGAGTCCTACTCCTACTAGGAGGAGGACTCCTCCTTGGCGCGCCATAGAGGGCCGGCCGGCCTCCTCCCCTTGATCCTTTATATACGGGGGCAGGGGGCACCCCTTGACACACAAGTTGATCCACGTGATCATATTCTTAGCCGTGTGCGGTGCCCCCTTCCATCATAGTCCTCGATAATATTGTAGCGGTGCTTAGGCAAAGCCCTGCGACGGTAGTACATCAAGATCGTCACCACGCCGTCGTGCTAACGTAACTCTTCCCCGACACTTTGCTGGATCGGAGTCCGGGGATCATCATCGAGCTGAACGTGTGCTAGAACTCGGAGGTGCCATAGTTTCGGTGCTTGATCGGTCGGGCCGTGGAGACGTACGACTACATCAACCAAACGCTTCCATTGTCGATCTACAAGGGTACGTAGATCACACTCTCCCCTCTCGTTGCTATGCATCACCATGATCTTGCGTGTGCGTAGGAAATTTTTTGAAATTACTACGTTCCCCAACAGAAGCAACGGAAACGCACAGGCCTCCCTTGTACTTGGCGCGATCCGAGACGATCTAGACGATCCAGCGAGGCGACGTGGTACAGGGCAATCTTCGCCTTGGCAGGGCAGCGGTCCAAGCGAGCAGCAGCAAGGTAGTACAGGGCATGGTGCGGGGCTGCGGGCCGAGGTGGTACTTGCCAGTCTCGGTCACGGCGTTCCTTGCAGCGGTGCAGGAAGCCGGTAGTGGCTTGAGGCGTCGGTGAAGGAGGCGGAGCAGAGGCGTGGTGCTGGAGCTTGAGGACGCGGGGCAGCGACGATGGAGGCACTGGCTGGTCGTTTCCTCAAGCAGGAGGCAGGGAAGGAACCGCGCGAGGGAGGAGGTCGAGGACGAGGCTCGACGGCTCGGGGTGGCACGCGGCAGAAGGAGCAGCTCCGGCAGTGGCGGTCGCTGGACGGCGCAGTAGCGGCATGGGAGGCGGCGGAGCAGGCTCGTCGGTGTTCGAGGGAGGAGCTGGCGATGGGGGGCTCTGCGAGGAGAAGCCAGAGGAGAGGTGGCGCGGCGAAGAAGATCGAGAGGGAGGAGGGACACGGATCGGGAGGAGCAGGTGTGCGCTCCTCTCCGCCACTCCTGGCGGCGCGAGGAAGGAACGAGGGGAGAGGACGAGGGGATCGGGAGATTGGGGCTTAGATTAGAGGGTTAGGTGGGCCTAGGGTTAGAAGGGGGGTTTGGACTGCGGGAAAGGATGACAGTTGGGCCGGCCTGGTGGGGGATTCTAAGAGGCCAGCAGCTGGGCTCTGCTCTCTCTCTCTCTCTCTCAACTCCCTTTAACAGAAAGCAAAGAGAGGAGAAAATAAAAGAAAAGGGGGGGTTAGAGAAAGAATTTGGGCATGCGGTTAAATCTCCCGGACTCATAAAAATGAGTTCGTTCCGAGAAAAGCATGTGGCACCGCTTGAAAGGATTGCATTCAAACACATTTGAATGATGATTCAAATAAGTTTAAATTAGAAAAACATTTTTGGAGAGTCCAAAATGTTCGAAATTTTTGTGGAGATCGGGAAAGCGATGAAAGAAAATATGGGCAAAGTTTGAGGACCAAACTTGAAGCGGGAAAAGGCATGTGATTATTTGCATGTGTATGATGGTGAATTTCAAATTAAAGAAATATTTATAACATAGCTCCCTAATAATAGTAGGAGACTTTTATATGTTATAAAGAGAATTTCACCATGTGAACTCCCTCGATTTAAATGGATCAAAGATCCATGCCATTTATATAGTTGAGTTGCAAAAGATTAATGACATGATGGCATGATGACATGATGCAATGCAAAAATAAAAAGGGCACGCACAAATGAAACACACGGCGAAACCCGGAACATATGAAAGTCTTCTCGAGCATCGGTCTCGGGGCGTCACAGGTGGCAGGGCCCCAACATGCATGGAGGTGCGGCCGATCTAGAAGCGACGGCGTTGGATTCGACGGCGGTGGCGGTCGGCCCTGCCTCAGGCCACATGCGGCTGCTGCGGCGGCGGGCCTGGATCGGGTGGCGGCGCGATGCGGTCTTCGGTGGCATGTCAATTGGCTTTAGATCGGCGGCGGCATCGAGGGCCTGGTGGACTGCTTGGCGGCACCCATGGCAGTTCTGTTCTGGCCGGTGTAGCCAGTGGTGATGGTCATCTTCTTCGTCGGCGGTGACCGTCCAGAAGCTTGGTTATCGGATTTCGAGATCCATCATCTAGTCCCGGCTGCGAGTTGGGGAGACATGGTTGCCGGTGAAAACCGAGCCGACGGCACGCGATGACGGCGTTCTACGTCGTTACCTTGATGAAGGCATTGTCGTGTAACTACTGTCGACCCACTCGTGCTGCTCCGGGGGAAACCTAGGATCTGGTGTTCTAGATCGGACGATGGCGATACTGCGGTGTCGTTTCTCTCTTGGGAGCATCATTTGTGGAGCAGCGTTGGAAGTCAGAGGCAGGAGGTGGAGCGGCTTCGTCTTGCATGGAGCTTCGGTGGAATGTCAAGTCATGCTTGACCGACAGGTGCTACGCTTTGTCATGCCTGGTCGGCAGGTGCTACGCACGACAGATCTTCCAAGGACTTCAAGCTGTGTCGGCTGGTGGTATTTGGCAGCATGGCGCTGAGGTGTATCAGTAGCGACCGCTGATTGAGCGCAAAGAGGAGGTGTCGTTGGGCGCCATGGTGGCGTCGACGATAGCTAGACCGAGTAAGGTTGATGCATCAGTACAGTTCTGAAGATGGAGCGGTGGCGGTTGGCGGCGGCGGCCTCTGAGAGCACGTCGGACCAGTGTGTGTCCCAGACCCGTCAAGTGGCTAGGTTGGGGTCTCAGGTCTTAGATGTTAGGCTTGGCTGCGATGTCTGTTTGGTATTAGACCTAGGCTATCTGTGCCCCTTCATCAACTGGATAGATGTAGCGATTTGTTGCTTAGACGGCGGCTTTAATCTTACTATTGTAACACTTTGTAGGGTCTTGTGAAAATAATTAATAAAGTGGCCGTATGCATCGCCCAGATGCAGAGACCGGGGACATCCTCCTTTTCTAAAAAAATCATAATTATTTTTAGTAGTATATCATAAATGTTAATATTTTTTATAAACTTAATCAACCTTTGCAAAATTTAAACGATGATAATGTTAACACTCCCTTCATTTTAAAATAAGTGTTTCAACCTTAGTACAATTTTAATATAAAGTTGTATTAAAATTGAGACATTTATTTTAAAACGGAGGGAGTATGTTTTATGATACGGAGGTAGTACAAGAACTTCTCGCAAAGACTTTGAGCAGTACAGCTCCTCTCTGAACGGGAAAATGAGTGGTACAACAAACAGTACAGCAGCACTTCTGAGAAAAGAGCACGGAAGAAAAAGGGGCAATCTGCAAACCTGCCATCTGATGGAGTGTTAGTGGACTAGGGAGCTCGCGCTCACATCCGCTGCTGCCTGCTGCAGACGACGGCCAAACAGTAGTTCCTCCACGCATCATCCTCCGGACACGCCACTCAGCCCATCGTCAACAATCCCCAGGCGGGGGATCTAGCCATGATGGCATGCGCTCTCTCCATCGCCCAGCCTACCGCCCTCGCGCCGTGCGGCGGCGGCGGAGGCGGCAGCAGCAAGATCGTCCCCAGGAATCTCCCGAAGCTGCGAAGCCCCATGGTTTCAGGTAATTCATCTGTAGCAACTACTGCTCCGGATGCAAAATTCATCACGTCGTCGTGGTTCACTGCGTGCTCCGCAATGTGTCACGCGCAGGCAGGATGAGAAGTCGCGCTGTCGTCGCCAGGGCTGCGCAGGACAGTTCAGAAGCCTCCTCCGGGAGCGTCGTCAGATACGTCAAGAGTTCGGTGAGTCTCCTCCATCTGTCACTAACTATATTGTATGATGTTGCAATTTGCCAGTAGGTTCTCTAGGAATATTTTGATTTCTGCATCAATGATTTATAAAATGCTATCCAACGAACGTTCGCTGTAGGTGCATGGCAAAACGAACGTTTTTCGTGGCAATTTATGTTGTGGGAACATGGCAATTCCTTCAAACTAACGACAATTTTTACAGCAAAATCCTTTGTTGCCAGAAATTGCCATGTGTTTCTAAAGAAACTGCCATGCGTGTTCCAAACATTTTTTTCCCATAAAAACGTTCGCAAATGCCATCCCTCCTAGCGAACGTTCGCTGGCCAACGGGGTCCTAAATTTTATATACCCCCGTTGAGAAAGGAAATAAACGTATGCGAGCTGCGTTTGGCTAGTTTTTTTTTGTTAAGATCGCTCCTTTGTCCAAGTACCGCATAAATGCTTTGATTTTAATCAGGAGTGTTAGTTTCCAAATGCATTTCCTATGGAAGACATGATCATCATTGATGAGATCCGCGTACATATAGTTAACGGATTAGACATCCATCCTATGTGATTTCCGATGAAAAGCATCATGGTCTTTTTTTTTTTTGAGGGTCAAAAGCATCATGGTCTTGAGATAAGCTGAACACCATCAATCTATTAAACAAATGAAGCCATGTCGTCATGTCCATTTGTCGTGAGAGCTCACCGAAATGCAATATTCAGTTGGACCTCGCCTAAAACCAAAGCGACGGAAATGTGTCGTAGAGCATCGGTACGCTTGTGAGAATAGCGTTGATAATGATAGGACTACCTTCATAGGATAGGATAGTGACGTGCCCTTCCAACTGTTTTTTCTTTTGTTTTTGAATCGGTCCTCAATGCACTTCCACCCCTTATTGGGGAGCTTGCAATGATGGATTGGGATACCGAGATACCGACATAGAAGCGAGTTCCTAAAAGTTAAATGTGAGTTTCACACACCAACGAAGTTTAGCAACGAGGAATGTCGGCAATATAGCCCTCTTGCTCCATCCAGACTCCACTGGTATAAGGCTTGGGCTTGAAGTAGACTGCAATTATTTGTGTTGCAATATTGGACTCCTTAGGTCTTGAACTTAGAATCTTTTAGTACCGATACCATATTAAGTCACCAAAAGGTTCGGGCTATATACTGCTAGATCATAGCTCATCTATATTTTAAAATTTCCTTAGGAACTGTTGCAAGTCTTGCGGGGACAAAAAGACTGTCAGCAGTGTTTCTATGAACTATTTTTGTTGTTTTTATGTCAAATGGAGGATATACAAACCAAATAGTTACCTTGAATTGTAGTTCCATTTAGGCCTCTTTCTTATAAAATGAAGGAAACTGACAAACATGGGAACTGAAACAGTTCAACACTACTGAAGACATATTTGCTCTAGCGGGTATCGGCTTTGCAGCAATTGCGGCATTCTGGGCTTCCATGATGCTTATTGGGGTAAATTGCAGACGCCCAATCTTCAACTATGCAACGAGATAAGCAAAATCAATCTGATAATCTATTATCTCAACTTCAGGTCATCGACAAGCTCCCTGTTCTCCCTCTTTTCTTCGAACTAATCGGAATAGCAGTTGCATGGGTGAGTTTTACCCAAGACCCTCAACTATAACATTGTCATTTCTAAATGAAGTTGTTATCTCTGTATTACCACAAGTCCACATAGTCCTGGCCTCACTCTATAGCTCATGCTGACATTTTCAGTGGTTTATCTACGGGAACCTCCTCTTCAAGCCAGACAGGTAACCTCAATTATTTCTTTCTTGAACACTTGTTTATTGCCATACTTGCCAAAGTTGCGGAGACGTATATCTATCCGTTTGAGAAAATAGTGCGTAGAAAATGGGAAAACCAACTGGAGTTCTGTCTAAAAATACTCTATTTTGAATAACTGGTGAGAAGAAACTGACAGCTACTTCACCATGTTGTTCTATGACATTTTCAGAGAAAGTTTCATGCTGTATTTCCACAACTAGCGTAACACTCTCATTTTGGCTTGTTTCACATCTGCATCATCGATAATTTTAACGCACAGGATGGCACTTACTTTTGAACAAACAGCTTGGCATACGTGTAATTGTGATTCTATGCACCATCACTACAGCTCAAGATACTATTATACTTTGTGGATTTTTTTTCTTTTGACATGGTATTTTGTGGATTTACTAACATGTATATTGATTTTCACAGGGAAAAGTTTCTGGAGAACATCAAAAGCTCAGCATCTCGAATCTTGGGGCAGTAACTTCACCGTGAAGACAAAGTACATCCTGCCTACGACATACATTTTCTTTGGGCCTGTCAGAAAACATTTAGCTGTGCGCTCATGTTAGGCATCTGCGTCACCGTTGTCCGTTCTAGATGTAATACACCATCTCCTGTACAGGTTAAATCAAGCATTCTTCTGGTGGTAAAACTTGAGTGTTTGTTCTCCACTTAATAATTTTTCAACGGCATGTTTGAGGCAACACTGAAGTGTAAAGTCAGAGACCCCTGGCTCGTACATTTTGGGGCTCCTTTGATTCAAAGGAATTTTATAGAATTTCTGAAGGATTGAAATCCTTAGGATTTTTTTCTATGTTGCTCCTTTGATTTATAGGATTGAATCCCATAAGAATTTTTCCTATGGAATCTTTTGTACTACATTTCATAGGAAATCTAACCTCCACTCCAACCTCTTTTTACAATTCCTTTGTTTTTCCTGTGCAGTCAAACACTTATTGCTAATCCTATAGGATTCAAGTGGGCATGCCACTCCAATCCTATACTTTTCCAATTCCTACGTTGTCAAAATCCTAAGAATCAAAGAGGCCCTTGGCGTTGGAATTTTGCACAACAGTGAGAAAATAAGTGACCCCAAGACAAACTAGCCTCTTGTGGCACAAGTGTTGCAAGATCCCAGATGAGAATTGATCACTCATAAGTGTAGCATGTCTTGCTAACGGGGTAAGGAAACATATGATGGTACAAGGCACAGTTTCATCCAAGCTTATCTTAGTATGACGATTGGAGAGAAGAACTTCACCATCAGAACACTAAAGAAGAAGAAGGAAGTAAAATGGTACACAACAACATGAGGCTAAAGGCGACTCTAGGACTAAACTATCCAAGATTACACTTATTCTGACCAAGGAGAATAAATAGGAACTTCTTTAACCTAAATTAAATCATCAAGACTGGTACATGTCCCCCGGTCAACCTGTTAGAAGGTCCACAAACATGATGATTCTTGTACCCCAAATACAGCCCTGAGGCGAACTATGTGTTCTCAGGCTTCAGTCTTTTGTCTAAATGCCCACTCGAAGGGTTCCCAGCAACAAGATGTTTGCTGGAACTCTGAGGAAATGTTTTTACAACAGGTACATCTACTTTTGGATATGGTATCCGCGGGGCACCATTTACCTGCCCTGGATGCCCGGTCACTTCAGATCTGATTGCCATGGAGTACTTCTCCTCTGCAGGTTGGAAATGGTCAGGACCAAACCTATCCAAGTTTTGCAAAGCATAACGCTAGGATGTTTGATGTACCTTTCATTCTACCGTATTGCACAAGCTTACGCAGGCAATCGCGGAATTCTGTCAACACACACCTTTCCTGCTCTGCATACAGTTCCGACCGGTTCTGATCGACATCTATTGCTGGCGGAGCAACAGCATTTTGAGAAGTTGCAAACATAGCATCTTGTTCATCACACATCAACGCTAGTGTTCCAGGAGACATTGGTCTACTGGACTTCTGGTCATCAGTGCAATCAGGTCTGGAATCATCTAGAGATGCCTTGCCCATATCAGTTCCTCCACTTGAATGATCATCAATTGATATTTTCCGATGATTTTGATCTTTATTTTTGCCTTCTCTATCATGGTTCGTCAATGCTAGGGAACCTCCCACTCCATCTTCCTTCTCTGCAACCTTCTCTTCCTGGATTTTCCGACCTAATTTTCAATGTTTTCCAATGAGACAGCATCATCGTCAAATTTATGCTACACATTAATTTGGTTAGCTTAAATTACAAAATAAAAAAGTAGCAAACTGAAGACAATCATAGAACAGCTGCAAAGACTTGGTGTTTAATTTGAGAAGTGCCAGGTGTCATTACAGCAACCATCACTCACAAGTGGACCCCATGTACTGTAAGATTTCGACCGGAACAAGACAGTGATCCTGACCACACTGTGCAGTGTTAGCAAACTATATAACTATATACTGGAGATGAGATGCACTGAATCAAGTACATGACAGCTGCATATACATATGATGTTCCGAGAAGTTGCATAACACTAGCAGCATCCAAATCCAGGGCTCAACAGAAGGACACTTGGAATTGGATGCAGTCGTGCAACAGGTAAAATTTAAAACGAAGAGGCTCTGATCTGTTGGAGTTGATTGAATATCTATCACAAATGTATGTCATGCACAGTTCAAGATCATCAGGAATATTTCCTGTAACACACTGGAAAAGTGGAAACTAAATACGATGCCAGGAGCAATACCAGTATATGCCTTAGCAGCCTGTCCCGATACTGTCACCAAAAGTTTACAAAGCTCCTTTACATCCCCTGGCTGAATAATATCCGCTAAAAGAGGCCTATAAGGATGACAAACCAATCAATACAGAACAGATAGGTTGTCCTACTCGAGGAAAACCAAAATTTCTGCAGGTAGAAATTCAGAGTTGACAGATACCTGTAGGTGACTTTAAAGGGCCCCATCATATGAGGATGCGCAGACTGGCCTATTGGAAGTGAACCATCGGAGGCCATTGCGTTCTTCTGATAAATAACCTGATTAAAGTATAAATTATATACAGCAACCTTCTCAAAATCCCATAATAACTCTTGCTATAAGTAGCATTTGACTGTCTCTTTGATTAGTCAGGTTTTATTCTGAAATCTATTCTAGATGAGACAGAAAGGTGACGATATCATCCAATATGCACCTTCTGTTTTTTTTTCTTCACAGTTATTAAAGCCTGAGTTCATGGTAGTGCTGGTGCTTCAAACCCATCCCACCTCACCCATCCCTAAAACTCATCATTGAAAGAAACTAACTTAACAAATTACTTAATCACCTCCCAAAATTCTCTAATGGAAATGGAGCGCTTGACAGGGCATGGCTGTGGAGCTGTTGGCCAAGCACGACTAGTAGCACAGCCATAGACTGGAGCAGGCAGAGAATGAGGTGACACGATTTCTTTTATTCACAGAAAGCAAAGGTGCTCAGCTACTGAACTATTATACTTCCGTAGTTGCCCCTTTCAGATATCTCAGGGCATAAAATCGGCGAGGTAGTCAACACAGACACACAAGCGTGAGGTTGATTTACTTAAGTAGCATGTGCATCACTCTGCTTGGGATGTCAATAACGAAAATAAACTTTTCCGGCCATGTAGTGACAATGTAAGCTAATTAGTAGGTCACAAGTGCACATGCACGAATTATCAACTCACTTCATGGTAAGCACATCATAATATGGAATTTCCTAGTGATGGAATGGATCGCTTCACCTTACCTCTTAAGTCAATAGTTGAAAGCACACTATGCACAGTTAAAGAGATTACAAACACTGCAGAGCAAGCGTAAATAGTAGAAATGGTCGTTACCTGAGATAGTTGACCATTCCTGATAGCTAAATGTTCCTTGGTCGAAAGGTCAAGTGAAGAATCGATGTGCTTTCTCTTCCTAGATGTGGAAGGCGACGACAATGCAGTTGCTCCAATAGCACCATTTACTGCTGCATTTGCTGCTTGTTGCATGTGAATGACATTTTTGTGATCCAGATTAAGATGTTTTCTATCTTCACTCCCGTCGAAGTTCTTGCAATCCATACACTTGCAATTTTCAGAGCATAGTATATTAGCTTGGAAGCATTCGCAGTATTTCTTGAGGCATCCTGACTTCTTGCAGTGGCACCCTTTATTATGCTTCCCTATTAAAGGGACATCACCAGCTACCTCCTAGCAAAGGTACTAGTATTAATTACACATATCACTGAAGCACAAATCAGATAAATGGCCTAGATGAGAAAATACAATAATGAAGACGTCCCCTGTGGGGACAGGAAAAAATTTAATGATAGTCTAAGCCAACATTTATTGAATAAGACTTTAGCTTTTTACAAACCAAAAATAATAATCATGCTGAGCCTCTGACTTCTCTGGGAAACAGAATTATTGTTTCAGATAAGCAATAATGCAAATTTTAGGCGGAAGGAAGGAAACTGGCAGCTCCGTCTCAGTGGTGAAACAACTGTAAGTGACAAATATTTTAACTGGAGAAACCAGATCTTCACTTTGTCAGATTAAAATTTTGACAGAATGGCTGTCAATAGTATCGTGGTTTACAGGTCTAGTAATAAATAGTCAAATAACATATGTACTAGTGGCCAATGAATCCTTAAGACAGATGGCTCAATAGTTTTCAAGTTCAGGAGTTGGCTCCGCTCCAGTATGACCGGGTGTCGAGGCGCACCAGGAGAGCACACACAGTTCAGGAGGCGGTGCGGCTTCGCACTTGGGCTACTGACCTCGGGCCGGACCTTACCGCTGATGTGCTGCATCAATTCTTCGAGCTATGGACTGCCGTGGATACTGTGCAGCTAGACCAAGACTACTGACAAGGTGGTGTGGTCTTGGGAGTATGATGGCGAGTTCTCGGCACGTTCAGCATACGCGGCAAAGTTCTGGGGCCAGGAGGTGGTCCCAACGGCTGATTTCACATGGACGGTGGAAGTCTAAGGCACCAATCCAGTGACGTTTCCTCACTTGGCTTGCGTTGCGGAATCGGTGTTGGACGTCCAACAGGCTTGCAAGAAGGGGGCTCCCGCACCATGATTCTTGTCCGTTCTGCGATCAACAGGAGGAATCCATCAACCACATCCTCCTCGACTGCGTTTTTGCAAGAGATGTGTGGGCTACTATCTGCCGGGCGCTGGGCAGACTGGATTGGGCGCCATCGGTCGAGGACAAGCTCGGTGAGTGGTGCATCTCTAGGCTCGGGGCTGGGCATCATGTACCGAAAAAGGCTTCCGCCCTGCTTTATATATAAAGCAACGACCAACAACAATCCACCGCATACAGCACACACCCACACACACACACACACACAAGGCAGGATACATAGGTGCTGAAGAACAGCTACACACTCCAAGCAAAATCTAGCATACTACAGGAAGGAAGACAAATCCGCACTAGACTTCGAAGGAGCCCTCAAACGTGATACCACGAAGAGGAGCAACCGAACCTCGACGGATCAGGGCCTCCAAAGCAGCATCTTCAGTAAAATCACGACGCCATAGCGCCACCACCGCCTGATCCAGAGGATCAGGGTCTTCACCCGGAGCATCAAGAGAATCCACGACGTAGCCTTCAAGAAGGGTACGACGCCCACAGACGCCGCTGACGTCGGTCTGGCCAAGGCAGACAAAGTTTTCACCCCGGCACGCACTATCCGCCACCGGAACAGGGTAAGCGCAACCAAGAACAAGCTGGCCACCCCCACCACCGAACGCCGAAAGCTAGCCGCCACGCCGCCCTCACAGCCATGGCCGCCGGCCAGCAACCGAGCCGCGCGCCCCGCCCACGGGCACCGCGGCTCCCACCACCGAGGCCGCCGCCCCGGCGTCCAGGACCAGCCCCACGCGCCGCCATGGACCATAGCCACCACCAACCGGCGAGGAGGCAGAAGGCCACTCCTTCCACCCCCAAGAGAGCCCCTTGACGAGATCGGGGACGAGCCGGCCAGACCAGGGGGGGCACCACGTCAGCGGCCACAGCCAGGCTGCACACCGGGGACCAGGGCCACCGTCGCGCACGACAGCAAGGCTGGGAAGCACCCCTACCTCCCTCCCTGGAGCACCCCAGCCACCACCGGCCAGCCACACTCGCCACCAGCCGCAGGACATGGACCAAGAGCAGCGGGGGGAGAAGGTCGCACCACCACCACTGCACCGCCCCCTCCACCAGCCAAGATGGCCACGACGGAGGCAGCCGCTCGCAGCCCAAGCCGCCCGTGGCCCCCGCCACTCGGAGGGCCAGATCCGGCAGAGCCACGCCCGCATCCGGCCCCCAAGCGCGCACCTCCAGTACGCCGCCCGCCACGCCGCCGTCGTGCACTGCACCGGCGCGCCACCGCGCTGCCACGCCCGCCGTTTAGTGTGGCACCCAGGCCCGGCCGCCTCAGCCCGCGCCGAGCCCGCTGTGCGAGAGGGCGAGATCTCCCCACCACCGCCGGCATCGACCAGGCTTCGTGTGGCTGCGCCCTCTGGGGGAGGAGGAGAGGGAGGGGGACCCCGCCGCCGCCGGCTAGGGTTTCCTTCCTGTCCTGCGCGGGGCGACCCGGGAGGAGGGAGGGAGTCAGGTTGCCATTGTCTTCTGGCTGGGCATCATGTGAAGGACGTACGGGCTATCATTGTGCTTACCTTCTGGACGCTCTGGAAGCATCGAAATGCAATAGTCTACGATGGGGCTACAACATCGCAGCTAATGGCTACAGGTAGTCACTGATGTCGACAGGGAAGGCAAGCACTGGAGGCAGGCAAGCATCCTGAAGGGAGGCCTCGACTCCTTCGACATGTTAGCAGAGTGGGTGTATTTGAGAGAGTAGGCCTAGTTTAACTTCGGTGGACGTGGACCGGTGGTGTGGTTTGTAAATATGTTGTAACAATGTGGGTGGAGGGGCTCTTTCCCCGCTCTCTTCTTTAGACCCTCTTTGATTTAAAGGATTTCTAAAGGAATTTTGGAGGATTCTAGTCCTTAGGATTTTTTTCCTCGGTGGGTTGTTTGATGCATAGGATTGCAATCCATAGGATTCACTTGTACTAGTTTTCATAGGAAAATTTCCATCCACCCTAACCTCATGTTAAAAATACAACGTTTTTCCTGCGCACAATCAAACGCTCATACAAATCCTGTAGGGTCGAGGATGACATGCCACTCTATTCCTCTATTTTTCCTATTCCTGAATTTTACAAACCCTGTAATTCAAAGAGGCCCAATATATGATACGCACACTCATGCATATTCGAGAAAAAAAAACAAGAAAATAGAGTTCAACCGGCGGCAGTTCCCATTGTAATCAATCGCAAAGATGCTTCAATGCTATTTGAGAATTACAACTCACAGTTGTCAGCTTTCAAATCCTTTACAATATCTGAACAGCCAAACAGGGAAGTGCATGGACATATGTTTTTACAAAGTAATGTTTTTGACTGAAACTAAGGAAGGCTTATAGTATGAGGCAATACAACATTCTGAGAAATGATCGGAGTAAATAAACTGAGAAAGGAAAATTAAGCTGTAAAAGTCTTATATTTATATATACAGTAAAAAAATAGTTCTTCAGAGAACATGTGTAACTTCCAAAGACTTCTCCTATTTAACATTTGCCATCAGTTAGGGTGTTGTGTCAGTTTAGATGAGAAAAAAAAAACTAGAATAAGTCATTGATATGTAGAAGCAATGGACATCATTTTTATCAAAGTAAAACTAACTATTTAGTTAATAAGAGACATGGACATCAAAACATACCATATTATTCCGATTTGTGTGTGGGCTACTCCCAATCTTAGGTCTGAACGCATCTGGATTGCGCTCCAGTGTAGCCTCTATAGCTTCACGCCTAGCCACCTCATTCTCAACATTATTAAAACAATTGGTGCAGTTGCATCCATCACAATAAATACCAGATGCAAAACATTCACAGTACCTAAGCATAGAAAACCATAAAATTCAGATTGATAGGATCAAATAGCAGTATGCAAAGACTTAAAACTGAAATGAACATGAAAATGGAAACAATAGTAGTGAACCATCAAAGCATATCATTTGTGTTTTTTTTAGAAAATGTAGGTAGAAGCAGAAACTTTAGGGCTTTACAGAACTTATGAATGTTAGTAGGATACTCTTTCAATTGCTCTTCATTGTCACTATCCATCTAAACTACATGTACATGATTCGAACAGAATGGATAACATAAAAAAATAGGTTTCATTTTCAACAAATTACACAAATACTCATTTCAGACACTAATCTCATTTTGACAAAGCTCATAAAGAAACTTTAAATGACACAGCCACCCCTGAAGCATAAGTGATCCAACTCAAGATGTATAATGCTTCATAATTATCTTGACTAGTCACGAAGTTTTTATGTCAGCTCCTTTAAAGTAACAACATTATTTCACTAGCTACAAGTTTACTACTTAATAGAAAACCTTACTCACACCATAAGATCAGATATTCTGTCTCATCACTCATGTTATTTGTCAAGCTTAGCAACAATATGCCATTATCATCCAGCTTTTTTTTCAAAAAGTTCCACAATCCATACATTAGTTCTTATAAGATTTCTATGGGCAAAAGTAAAATAAAAATAGTCAACAGGCGAGACAATGGCCTTGTGTGTATTTTCTTGTATATCTACAGAATCATATACATTTTACTGGATTCAACTCTATCCATAAAAGGGTCATTCTGGAGGGAATTTCAAACATTTGGTGACATCTAGAAGAAGTACGTGAAGGAATCGTTACATTCCTAAGAAAGAAAGTAATGTCTTCATTGGCAAGAATCATATCATAATATTAACCTGTTGTCAAGCTAAGACACAACAAGTCTTGACTTACAGCTTCAAACATTTGGAGTGCCGACAATTGCAGCACTTCTTCTTCGTAGGTGTGCCATCTTTCCCATCATACAGCCGTCCACGTGGTTTTGGTGACTCTGGCTTCCTAAAAACATAAGAACAGCGAGATGGAAAATTACAAAAATGAAAATTTTAAAATTATAGTATCAATTAGGATTGTCAGAGGCCATTAGGATGTATGCTACAATTAACAATAAATGGCAGTTAAAAAGCATCCACCTAATACAAGCAGGTATCTTTGTTACAAGGAAACACAAGTGCAAAGTACAATTTGGGAACCAAGTTTTCAAACTTGGATTACCAGCTTAAAAAAGGACTACAGGACACCCAAGGATGTGAATCAAGAGAAAACAAACAAATTCATCATAGCCAAGAGCCTGTCGTGCCCCTCCATACCCTCGATACAACAGAGCCCCGGAAGTGCAAGACCGAGAAGCAAAAATTTCAAAAATTGACGCAAGACGTAATAAATCTTGAAAAGGGAGGCACTCACAAGGGAACGGCGACCGGCGGGCGCTGTACTGGCTGCGAAAGGGCCGACCGAGCCTGCGGCACGGGCACGGGCATCGCCATCGGCAGTGCCGGCCGCGGCAGCGTCGCATGCACCATCTGATGCGGCCGCATCACGGGCAGCCCCCGCGGCTGCAGCTGATGTGGCACTCCGATGGGCAACGCGGCCCTCAGCTGGTGCGGCTGCGGGTACCCGACCTGCAGCGCCCTGGGCTGCACCGTCCGGGAAGCGGCGGCGGCGGCGGCCGCCATGGCGGGGTTCCCGTAGTTGAAGTCGAGCTGCCTGACCAGCTTCTTAATCGGCGGCTGCGTGGAAACCGCGGGCACTGGCACTCGCGGCGGGGGGCCGCTCCCGGCCCCGCCCGCGCCCGCGCCGGCCTGCTCCTTCCCCGCCATCTATCCGCTCAGCCCGGGGAGCTAGCAGATCAAAAAACGGCCCGGCCTCCGCTGGAAACGGCCGCCCAATCCGGCGCGGCCGCGGCGAGATCGCGGCCGCCGGCTCCGGATCAGGTGGGGGCGGGGGCGCCGAGGACGGGCCCGGATTGCCGCGCGCTCCGGCGCGTGCGTGCGGCGGGAGGGGCGGCGAATGGCGGATTTCGGGAGGGCTGGCTGGGGGTCGGGGGATTAGAGGATTTTCCCTCTAGCTGCAGCTTCCTCCCTTTCTCTCTCTTCCCTTCCCCGTCCTCGTCCTTTCTTTGTCTCCCACTCTTGGCTTTCGAAATCAAATTCATATTCTACGGCCGGATCCCCGCGGCGGGGCCGGATCGGACGGCCGGGCGCCGCCTGCGCGCATCCTGCGGCTCGAATTCATAGGCGTGAGGTTGTTGGCCCGCTCGCCGTTCGATTGGACGGAGGCTGCGGGAATCCGGCTCGTCGCGCACGCGTCCTGCGCCGCCCCCCGCGCGCCTGACGTGTGGGCCGTTTCCGGTGGGGCGGGGCAGTCAGTGGGCGGACTGACGTGGGTGGGTGCCGGGTTGGCTTGCGGCGGACGGCGCGGTGCCGTCGCCATCGCCCGGCGTGGAACCGTCCTGTCGTTTACGGGGAGTTGCATTCCGGGGGAGACGCTTGGACGCGCCGGGCGCTGGTCTGGCTCTATGACACATGGAGTCGCGCGGGTCTGTGCCCCACATGTCAGCTTCTGTAGTTAGGTAGTTGTGGTGTACACCATGTATTACGGTGAGCATCTGGTGAGGGCTTTTGAGAAAGTTCGGTTCATACTAGGGTTTAGTGGAGTACTGTGGAGCCCGTGAGATGGGTACCGTATTTGGTTGGTGCTCAGGGCAGGAAATTGCCGTTTCCGTAAGGCTTTGCCTACAAGGAATTGAACATTGCAGTCCTCGCCGTGATGAGTTTTTTTTTATAGTGGAGACAGTGTGTTTGCAACAGGGTCACAACATCTCGAACCTCGGTAACTATAGATTGTAGTGAGTTTATTTATGTAAATATATATAGAAATTTCCTTCTTTTTATTTCATCATCAGTGGCGGGGCAATAGCAATGTACACCAGATATACATCAAGCTAGCGACAATATACCCACGGATCAGCAATGCCCGCGGTATTCATGTGGATGCCAAAGAATACCTTTGGTGCCGCCCCTGGTGTATATCATGTGAGTGTATGTGTTTACGTTGCACTTGATATGTTGTTTCAAGATATTGACATTTTGTGTACTGGTGTCGATGGTGGCCGGCTAGTCTAGTTTGGTCTTTCCTTATAAAGCGAAGACTGGTGTTATTGAGGTCATGTGTTGCTTGACTTTTGACCTTTTGTTGTCATTGTAGCGTTTGCGGTGACCTAGAAGCCAACATCCTCGATGCACACCGTTTAAATTTTTATATAGCATATATCATCAAGCTTTACTCCAAAAAGATAAAACAGCATCCGAGCACTAGCGATAACAGAATATGGCATTAAGTTTTCAAAGGAGGGGCGCTACTAACTACTACTTAGTGCTTCTCTTTTATTCAACGGCACCGAAACACTAGCGGTAACGGAATACGGCATCAAGTATTTAATTGCTCAATGCCCCTCTTTTTTTTATTTGCTGTCTATTCCAAGCGCGTTGAACGATGACTTTGTGTTCAAATCCACTTCCTCCGCCATCACCAACCACCACCATCCAAGCATACCCACTTTATCCTATAAATTCAAAAAAATGAGATGGACTTTTGACAAATATGAGAATTTTCTTTCAACATTTTGAAGATTTGATGATTGTATTTTATACTCGCTGATTTCTTAAGTTTAATCATGGTATTCTAGAGATTTCATCTTTGATTATCTCTTTTGTTGTTGAAAGTACATCTGTGTCCAAGAGTGGGTTTGGAATAACAAGTGATCGGGAGACTGGTAGCCAAGTGTATGACATGTTTTTAGTCATCATAAAATGTGGGAAATGTGGTTGAAGAACCCCCCTCATAAACGACATATTTAAATTATTATGCGTGTTTGTGTTTGTTTGAGTCGTAAGAAGGTTGTACTATTGAGAGTGGTGAAATGATAATCAAGGCGTGGCAATCAATGCCTTGTTGATGAGGACATCACTACTACAGTTACACCCGCAATCCCTATTGCTACACATACAGAACCAATTACTAGAGCTCGTGTGTGCCAATTAAAATATCAAGTACTTACATGAGAATATGATGTTGTCTAAATTGGATACATTTGTTTTCTTATGGTTGAAGGGCCTAGCATGGACAAGAAGGATGAACATTGGAGTAGGACCAAGCATGGAGATGAAGGCGCATGCGAAGTGAACAACAATGGTGTTTCTAGTGGAGTTTCCAACACTTTGAAGCCACCATGGTGACATACAAGGACATGGATGAAATATACAAGATGTCATGTCATAAATTTCGTCCATAGCTTATTATAGGTGCTACACCACCTTATTTTTGGGCCAGGCCCATGTAATTTTGAAATACGCTTAATAGACTGTTTTTAGAGTCTGTATTAATAGGGAAACTACTTAGGGAAAAATTTAGTCCTACCTTGCCAAGGGTGGACGACCCCCCCCCCCCTCTGTCTCCCTATAAATATAGCCCTTAGGACGCCGTTTTAGACTTGGTTTTTGTTTAGATTAAAGTTCTCTATAGTGCAATGTGTCTTTTGTTTGTGTCCAACGACCAGGCCAAGATGTTTCAGACCCCCCCCCCCCCCCCGGCCACTTATAATAAAGCTTTCCTCTTCAATTCACAATATCTAGATTGCTATATTGCTATATCGGCTTCTTGTGTGTTCTTCGTTTGCATGCCAGGAATAGACCCACATGGTCAGGTTGATTGTGCTCCGGCGTGGTCAATGACCTCTTGAAGTTGGTTTAGTGATTGCTAAGGCGCGAAGTCCTCGCACATTTGTAATCGGATCGTCAAAGTCGACTTTCGCCGAAAAGGTAGTTATCATCTCATCGAAAGACGGAACACCTTCACCTCTATCACTTGTACACATCCCAAAAGACTTGCAAGTCTAACACCCCAGTCACTTCTGGGTCGGTAGTAGTTAGTCCCGACTACTCTTTCGGATCTAGATTGGTCTCACAAACAAACACAAGTCTTTCCAGCACATTTCTTGTTCTCGCTTGTGTGCATCCCGGGAAACTTCCCAGTTGGTCACTCATACAACTCATCTTGATATTGCTCCATACCAATCACACTTAACCGAGAGGTTCTTATGAGATTAGCTTCCACAAAATAAGATGCACATTGTTAGTATGGGTAAAACTATCAATCCTATTAAGTCAGGATGGCTATGATACCCTGGAAAGAATTGTGTTAGTATGTGGGGTCATGCTATGGCCTAGAGGGTAGTCAGGAGTAACTACTGCTAGTTTAGGGGTGGCTAGGGTGTTACATAAGGGTAGCAGAGTATACCATCATGGTTACATGGTTGTGTCCGGGTTAGGGGCCTAGTCATGTGGTGCATGGTGTGTGTTGGCCCGTCGAGGCACATGGCATGTGTTGTCCCATCGAGGCATGTGATACGTCTCCAACGTATCTATAATTTTTTATTGTTCCATGTTGTTATATTATCATTCTTGGATGTTTCACAATCATTTTATAGTCATTTTATATCATTTTTTGGTACTAACCTATTGACATGGTGCCAAGTGTCAGTTGCTGTTTTTTGCATGTTTTTTACATCGCAGGAAATCAATACCAAACGGAGTCCAAACGCATCGAAACTTTTTATGGACTTTTGTGGACCAGAAGACATCCAATGGGCCGGAGAAGCACCTGGGGGTGCTTCGAGGGGAGCACAACCCACCAGGGCGCGCCTGGAGGCCCAGGCGCTCCCTGGTGGGTTGTGCCCACATCGGTTGCCTCCCGAACCGCCTATTTACTCTATAAATACCCCAATATTCCAGAAACCCTAAGGGAGTAGACGAAAATCGATTCCAGCCGCCGCAAGTTCCAAAAACTACTAGATCCAATCTAGACACCATCACGGAGGGGTTCATCATGTCCATTAGCGCCTCTCAGATGATGCATGAGTAGTTCTTTGTAGACCTTCGGGTCCGTAGTTAGTAGCTAGATGGCTTCCTCTCTCTCATTTGATTCTCAATACAATGGTCTCTTGGAGATCCATATGATGTAATTCTTTTTGCGGTGTGTTTGTTGGGATTCGATGAAATTTGAGGTTATGATCAGATCTATCTCTTTTTATCCATGAAAGTTATTTGAGTCTTCATTGATCTCTTATATGCATGATTGCTTATAGCCTCACATTTCTTCTCCGATATTTGGGTTTTGTTTGGCCAATTTGATCTATTTATCTTGCAATGGGAAGAGGTGCTTTGTGATGGGTTCGATCTTACGGTGCTTGATCCTAGTGACAGAAGGGGAACCGACACGTATGTATCATTGCCATTAAGGATAACAAGATGGGGTATATTTCTACATAAATAGATCTTGTCTACATCATGTCATCGTTCTTATTGCATTATTCCGTTTCTCCATGAACTTAATACACTAGATGCATGCTGGATAGCAGTTGATGTGTGGAGTAATAGTAGTAGATGCAGGCAGGAGTCGGTCTACTAATCTTGGACGTGATGCCTATATAATGATCATTGTCTGGATATCGTCATGATTATTTTAAGTTCTATCAATTGCCCAACAGTAATTTGTTCACTCATCGTTTGCTATTTTTCTTGAGAGAAGCCACTAGTGAATCCTACGGCCCCCAGGTCTCTTCTTTATTATATTTGCCTTTGCGATCTATTTTTATTTGCTTTTATTTTCAGATCTATTAAACAAAGAATACAAAAATACCTTGCTGCACTTTATTTTATTTGGCGTTCGATCTATCAAATTATTACGACTTTCTCACGTCCGTTTGCCAATTTCTGGCGCCGTTACCCGAAAGGGATTGACAACTCCTTTAATACGCCGGGTTGCGAGTATTTGTTATTTGTGTGCAGGTGTTGTTTACGTAGTGTTGCTTGGTTCTTCTACTAGTTTGATAACCTTGGTCTCATCACTGAGGGAAATACCTACCGTTGATGTGTTGCATCATCCCTTTCTCTTTGGGAAAATACCGACGTAGTTCTACCAGACATCAAAAGGAATTTCTGGCGTCGTTGCCGGGGAGACATCATCAACATCTATCAGGTTCCTAATCACAAATCTCATCTCCTCGCAATTTACATTATTTTCCATTTGCCTCTCATTTTCCTCTCCCCCACTTCACAAAAATTTGCCGTTTTATTCGCCCTCTTTTTCGTTCGTCGTTTCCTCGTCAGATATGTTTTGTATGCAATCTTGTCTGCTACTTTTGTCGTTATGGATAGTTCTTCCTCTATTGCATGCACTCCTGAGAACAAAGTTCTCAACTTTAAACAAAGGGGAGGAGAGAATTTAAAGGATGCTTGGTATAGGATTTGTAATGCTCATAATAGATCTATCCGTAAGCAACCTACCATTGTTCTTCGTTGTTTTTATGTGGGCATCACCACTTAGTATAGATTCGTCCTTGATACGATTACCGGTGGAAATTTCTTGATGCTTTTAATGCTATGGGAAATTTAGTAGGCTCACCACCTCTTATAATTAATGAAACAACTTTGACTCTTGAGCATGTTATGGAAATATTAGATGCTATTGAAAAGAAAATGCTTACTAAAGAGCATGTTGAAAACTTGGATAAAAAGATGCATGATTTTCCACTAAAATTGGGTCAAAAGCGGGAGAAGTTTTTAAGTTGTTAAAAGAAAAGGGCACCATAATCCATGAAAGAATTGAAGAAAGCCCGTCTCGGATTGATAAACTGGAAGAAATCTTTAGTAATCTAAGAACGGCTTTTGCTTCCGCTAGAACTATTGAAAAAACTCCCGTAAAGATTGAGAAGATTACTCAAGTTACTAAGAACAAGGGTGCAACTTCTAGTAATAACAGTAAAGAGGATCTTAAGATGATTAGTATTCACCCAGATTTTGTTGAAGTTATAAGAGATCCTTTGGGCAAGAATGAATTCTTTAAACTTATTCCTATGAGTATTGTCATTGAAAATTTATATGCTAAATATCTTAAAAGTTCTAAGTGTTTGATTGAAGAGTTGGAAAATAAAGATGACAATACTTAGATCCTTGCATTATGCCTAGCTAGGGGCGTAAAACGATAGCGCTTGTTGGGAGGCAACCAAATTAATAAAAATTATTTTTGTCTTTTGCTTTCTATTCTTGAGTGTTTGCACAATTATGCTACTGTTATGATTGTGTTTTTGTGTTTTAATTAGTGTTTGTGCCAAGCAAAGCCTTTAGGATCTTCTTGTATTATAGTTGATTTGATCTTGCTGAAAAACACAAACTTTTACGCTGACGAAAATAATTCTCATTTTTAACAAGAGCGTGATAAAATACCAATTCTTTTTGCAAAAGATTGATATACAAATTTCTCGGGTTGTCCTAATTTTTTTAGAATTTTTGGAGTTACAGAAGTATTCTAAATATCCGGATTGCTACAGACTGTTCTATTTTTGACAGATTCTGTTTTCTTTGCATTGTGTGCTTGTTTCGTTGATTCTATGGTTTTCTTTGAAGAGTTTTTGCCATAGAAAAGTTGGAATACAATATATATAATGCAAGAATAAAATATGAATGGTTTTGAAACAGTACTTATAGTAGTGATTTGTTTTCTTATACTAACGGATCTCACCAAGGTTTTGTTGAGTTTTGTGTGATTGAAGTTTTCAAGTTTTTGGTGATGTTAAGATGGATGAAGGAATAAGGAGTAAGAAGAGCCTAAGCTTGGGGATTCCCATGGAATCCCAAACTATTATCCAAAGAGAAGCAAGCAACTAAGCTTGGGGATGCCCGAGTGGCATCCCCTCTTTCTTCTAACGACCATCGGTATTTTACTCGGAACTATATTTTTATTCGTCACATACTATGAGTTTTGCTTGGAGCGTCTTGTATAATATGAGTCTTTGCTTGTTTTGCTTTGTGTTTTAAGTCTTTAATCTTTGCTGGACACACCTATTTAAGAGAGCCAAAATTATGCCATGACTCGTTAGAATTGCTCTCGATGCTTCACTTAAATCTTTATGAGCTATGGAGTTGCTCTGGTGCTTCACTTATATCTTTTTGAGCACGATATGCTTTAGTATTTTTGAAGAAATGCTCTCATGCTTCACTTAGATTTATTTGAGAGTTAGTAAATTTTTAAAGAAATCCCCTCTTGCTTCACTTAAATTAATTTGAGAGAAAGAAATATTATGCTCATGATCTTCACTTATATTTGTTTGATCTTTTTAAAAGCAACACATGAAAATTAGTTCCAAAGTGATAGATATCCAAGAAGGATATAATAAAAACTTTCACGAACATCATTGGACAAAATAAACTCGATTCCTTGTAATAGTTTTGAGATATGATGATGTGATATGTGAGTCATGTTGATGAGTAATATGCTTTAGTAAGAATATTGGTGTTAAGGTTTGTGATTACCTATGCAAGTACGAAAGTCAATAGTTATGCAATGAAATTACATCCTAATTGTGGTGCATTATTCGGCGTTAATTATGCTTAATGCTCGCTTATGAGATTATTCTTTTCTTGGTTGGTCGCTTCTCAATCTTTTGCTAGCCTTCATTTTGCACTATGTATGATCACTACTTGTATATCCAAAATCCTTTAACCCAGTTTTGCCACATGAGTCCACCATACCTACCTATAAGCGGTATTCTTTTGCCGTTCTAAGCAAATTTGTATGTGCCATCTCTATTTTTCAAAATAAATTTCTCTTTTGTGTGCTCGTACCGCTCATGAATCGGTAGGGGGTGGCAAATATATTTCCATGCTAGATATGTTATTCTCATGATGAGTGTTTATTCACTTGTCATTGCACGAGAGTAAGGCAAAAGTATTAGAGATGCCCAGTCCCAAAATGAAAAATGAATTTACTTTGTGTTGTGAAATAATAAATTCCTTGGAAAGTGTTGGTATGGAAGGCACCCATGGATATGACTAGCCATGGAAAGTGAAAGTATGGTGGAAACGGAATAAACCTTTAATTTCTGTTCGGGAACCGCTTATGATATATCTAGCATGGAAAGTATTGGGAACTTCTCGATCGTTCTCGTTGATAGAAAAAGCATGCCTCCCAAAATGTTTTTATCTCTATGTTTTTCGCTTTGAGCTCTGCCACCTCTACAAATCCCTACTTCTCTCCACGAAGGGCCTTTCTATTTACTTTATGCAATTTTTATTTTTAATTTGAGTCTCCATCTTCTCTTATAAAGCACCAACTAGGGGGCACTATGATCATACTTGAGCATTTGGTGTAGCTAATATGCGAGTGTCTTTCATGAATGGATCAATGATTGAGCATAATGGGCTAGGGATAACTTATTTTAGCGTTGATATTTTGAAAGACATGGTTGCTTGTTGATATGCTTGAGTATTTAAGTCTCATGTCAAAACTAGACTATTTCTTTGAACCATATAAAAGTCCAAATGTCCATGCTATAAAAGCTAGAATATGAGATGAACATGTTAGGTAACATTCCACATAAAAAATTCTGTTTTTATCATTTACCTACTCGAGGATGAGTAGGAATTAAGCTTGGGGATGCTGATATGTCTCCAATGTATCTATATTTTTTGATTGTCCCATGCTATTATATTATCATTCTTGGATGTTTTACAATCATTTTATAGTCATTTATATCGGTACTAACCTATTGACATAGTGCCAATTGCCAGTTGTTCTTTTTTGCATGTTTTTTACATCGTAGGAAATCAATACCAAACGGAGTCCAAACACAGCGAAACATTTTGTGGATTTTTTGGTCCAGAAGACATCCAATGGGCCGGAGAAGCACGTGGGGGGGTGCTTCGAGGCGAGCACAACCCGCCTGGTGAGTTGTGCCCACCTCGGTTGCCTCCCGAACCGCCTCTTTACTCTATAAATACCCCAATATTTCAGAACCCCTAGGGGAGTCGACGAAAATCAATTCCAGCCGCCGCAAGTTCCAAAAACCACCAGATCCAATCTAGACACCATCACGGAGGGGTTCATCATGTCCAATGGTGCCTCTCAGATGATCCGTGAGTAGTTCTTTGTATACCTTCGGGTCCATAATTAGTAGCTAGATGGCTTCCTCTCTCTCGTCTGATTCTCAATACAATGGTCTCTTGGAGATCCATATGATGTAATTCTTTTTGCGGTGTGTTTGTTGGGATCCGATGAACTTTGAGTTTATGATCAGATCTATCTCTTTTTATCGATGAAAGTTATTTGAGTCTTCTTGGATCTCTTATATGCAGATTGCTTATAATCTCGTATTTCTTCTCCGATATTTGGGTTTTGTTTGACCAACTTGATCTATTTATCTTGCAATTCTTTATTATATTTGCCTTTGCGATCTATTTTTATTTGCTTTTATTTTCAGATCTATTAAACAAAGAATACAAAAATACCTTGCTGCACTTTATTTTATTTGGCGTTCGATCTATCAAATTATTACGACTTTCTCACGTCCGTTTGCCAATTTCTGGCGCCGTTACCCGAAAGGGATTGACAACTCCTTTAATACGCCGGGTTGCGAGTATTTGCTATTTGTGTGCAGGTGCTGTTTACGTAGTGTTGCTTGGTTCTCCTACTGTTTCGATAACCTTGGTCTCATCACTGAGGGAAATACCTATCATTAATGTGTTGCATCATCCCTTCCTCTTTGGGGAAATACCGACGTAGTTTTAGCAGACATCAGCATGCGTCATGGCACATGTGTGAGAAGTAGACACATGTATATGCGCTAAGAGGGAACGTTCTTGTTGGATCAATGAAGACGTCTGGTCCTTTGAGTGGGGTTGTTTAATATCCTGCTTTAATAGGTTGATAATACCACTGACACTAATAAGGCACATCTTTTTGGAATATCGTCTCCTTGGAGCCTCCTAGTAAGCGTGCTTGGTTTGGGAGAAATATAGGGACACTACAAAATTTGGTCAATTTAGTGATAAAAACCCTGGTGAAGAAACAAGAAATGTCGCTTAAAATTATTTTCTGTGACGGTCCACCATCACGAGGTGTTTTCCTCCTGGGACGGCGCCCTTGGCAACTTTGACGACGTTCTGGCCTAATTTTCGGCGATGCTTTTGGGCGTCACTAGGCGTGCCCATTTTCTGGAACGATTCCTAGTGTCACATAAATTTTTGAGCGGGGCAATGTCTTGAAATATAATAATAAAAATAACTATTTCTCTTTAAAGCTAACTAACCTCGTGGTGAAAGTCTATGTAGATATTTTCTCAAAGTAGTCAATCTCCTTTCTGACAGTGTTCCTGAAATTTTTGGCGAACCCCTTCACTATGTAATTTAAAATGGGTGAAAGAACTTTGTGCTTCCTATGGCTCGAACGCACTAAGTCGAGCACGTAATACACACTGCATTGCCAGTACGACATTCATAAGTTATCGATCAAAATGATGGTACTTTTTACTTATAGGATGTCTAGCGGAGTTTACCGGTCCGCGCGACTCATCTCGTCGCCTAATTAAGACAGACGCCACATTTCAGTGTTGTAGCGTGATGATTAATGGCGGCAGGCATGTGCCAACTACCATCGGCCATTAACGCCACTTTTCCCCACCGCCCGGCATTTTTCCCGCCAAGCGTCCGCCGCCCGTGCCTATAAGAAGACCCTCGCCATGACCAAACAACTCATCCTCTATCCTCTCAGCCTCCACATTTACATGGCCAAATAGATGACCTTCTCCATGACCAGTTGTCTCATTCTCTTTCAGCCTCCCCCAACCCACTTCATTGTCATATCTGAATAACTCATCGTGGCCTTGATGCTTAGCACTCATGAGCGGTCGGTCATGGCGCCGGTCTCGAAGGAGGATCCCTTCGCCATGTTGCTCTGTTGCCATGATAAAGTTGGTGCTCATTGATCTTTTTGGGCACCACCAGCTTGCTTGTTGCACTGTGTAATGGAGCCAAATGAGGTCCGTGGAACGCGTCATTTGGCTCCATTACATGGAGTAACATGCACACTTGGTGTGTAAATGAGGAGGCAGCTCATCACACACTAATGCAGGATGCTGCTAACGCGACACTACGACCAGAGATCCTTTGACGAAACTGTGTGCGATCCATTAATTGCAAACGATGATGTAAAACCCCATAAAAATGATGCAAAATGTTTGCGATGGCGGAGACATCAAACACGGTTCAGATTTTAGTTGTGTGTGTGATGCAGGACATATGGTTGATCCATATGAATTGTTTGCGATGAGATAGAACAACAGAAACTGGCAACCATATCAAGGTGTGTGCAATACACGACATACAGTTTGCTCAGATGAACCGTTTGCTATTAGGGAATGCAATAGAAACGGTTAGCCAGATCAAGCTGTGTGTGATATATGGCATACGGTTCACTCGGACAAACTGTTTTCGATTAGGGAACACAACATAAACGGTTCAACTTAATAAGATGTGTGTGATATGCGTAGGGATGAAAATGGCGCGGAAACGGACGGAACTAGGTGCTATTATATTTGTTTTCATTTTTTTTTTGCAAAACCGGAAACGAATACAGAAACCCCGGAAACAAATACGAAAACAAATACTATCGGAAACAAACACGAAGCGAATACAGAGAGGACACGGAAACAAAACTGTTTGTTGACCGGAACTTAAGACCCCCTTGAATCATAGAGAAATACATACAGAAAGCAAAGAAATTGATGGAATTGTTAACATGGCTACAAAATAATATGGTTGTGTTGGTATAATAGGGTAGTATTGTAATAGTACATGACAATTTCGTATAGGGTCTAGTTGAGTATGTGTGTGGTACTAAAACTTGGTACTCAAATAATACATTCTGCTCATTTTACTCACTTTGTCATTGTGTATTGTTTGGTAGTTGGGCTACAAAGCAGCCATGGGCCTATAGTAGAAACGGAAATTCCATATTGACGGAAACGGAATTCCACGTGTGTTCCACCGGAGAACACGATTCTGTTTTTGTTTCCGTTTCCACAAAAAAATTCCATTTTCATTTTCATTTTGCAAATTTCCGTTTTTGTTTTCATATTTTCTCTCCGTTTCCATTTCCCTCCGGAAAAGTGGAAACTTTCCACTCCATTTTCATCCCTAGATATGCGGCATACAGTTCACATAGATGAACTATTTGCGATGAGCCAAAAAAACACAAACAATTCGTGTAAACAAGATGTGTGTGTTACGCGGTAAACAACCCACTCGGATGAACTGTTTGCGATGAGAAAATAAAACATAGACGGTTACTAGAGTTAATTCGTGTGCGATTCTGTTTGTACTAAAAACTTTGAAAAATGCATACGAGTTGCTTCCGATGGCTAGGAGTATCGCACACGATGCATGTGCGATGGTTAGTAAGTTACACGTACGTTTTTTATATTAACACGTGTGCGGTAACACGTAACGCCGCATATGGTTGTCGGGTTGTGTGCTCAAGTCTTCCCGCGCTCCAGTGAAGGCTTCTCGCTCTCCATCGAAGGCTTCCTGCGCTCCATAGGGGTGAATTGTAAAATCCCCAATCCCCTAGCCAGCTGCTAGCTATAAATAACCACAGCAATGGTCGCCGCCGGCGACTCGCTACTGATTCACTTGCTAGCTAGTTACCCACACATACCGGCATACCCCCAACGGCCGACGACAGAATGGAGTTGCGAGACGGGAACAGGCGCCGGAGATCATAGTTTAGGTTAATTAATTATACCTCCAAAGCCGGATGATTCCGGCTCTGGAGGTATAATTAATTAACACAATCTAAGATCAAATAACTAAAGGTTCCCCAACATGATCGTGCGCCGACCCCAACCGCTAGCAGAGCGCGCGCGGAGGGACGCGACCCTAGCAAGACTTGGCGCCTAAATGGCAAGCATAGCATGCATAGGGACGCGACCTGAGGGCACCTAAACGGCTAGTAGAGTGCGTGGAGGCACGCGAGTAGAGTGCATCGCGGCCGTCTAAACGACGAGCAAGCACATGCATAATTATTGCATATAGCAAATGAACATAGCCAGGAATAGCCATCCAACAATATTATTTTTGATGACATGCATTGAAATATTCTTAGTTAAATCTAAGGTCAAAGTTTGGTACTACAAAATACGAAGGGGGCCAATAAAGAATAAACCACGACAGAGGTACTACCTATACGAACATAGACGCCTAGTGTCGGCCTACAAAAATAGGGGCTCTTTTTTTTTGACCCCTTTACTTGTGCACGGGCAGTCAGAGCCGCGCGCCACAGCCACACTTAGCAAGGCAGAGGGGGAAGCCGGAGGGAAGCCAAAACACGAGGCAAACAAGGCAACACCAAGACCAGAAGCACAGGAGAGCAAGAGGGCGAGGTGGACTCTCTCGGCAAGATCCTTGTCGAGGTAGCCTCCGCAGCCCCGGCAAGAGCCTTGCCGGGGCAACTTGCCCGATGCCAGCGGAGTGAGCCACCCTTGAGCCCACCGGCTCCAACCTAACCGACTGCGTTGGAACCAAGGCTCGGGAGGCGCCTCTGTGGTGGCATGCAAATCTTCGTCAAGATCATTAACATATGAGATCAGATGAGGACCAGAAGACGACGACCCTCGGCGGGATCCTAGCCGAGGAAATCCACAAGACCCCTAGCAAGACCCTTGCTGGGGATGACTACAACGCCACGACAAGGCCCTTGTCGGCCGCCCGGCAAGACCCTTGCCAAGAGCATCAGCAGGGCCACTACCAGGCCCGCGCCAGCCAAGACTCCACCACCGTCCCCAAGCTGCTGCTAGCTCAACCAGCTTGGCAGGCACCTGCACGGCGACGGGCGGCCTCTACACCGACTCAGCAGGCACCTGCGTGGCGGCATGCGACCCTTCATGAAGGCTTCACTACCGCGCCAACCCAGCAGCCGGCCAACGTGGCGCCATAATGCCTCATCAGCTCGGACGCGTGTCAAGGCCAAGCGAGGCGACGACAGCTGGGACGTGCTTCCCTGGCGTCCCCCATAAAGCAAGGGGGGCACGTCGGCAGCGCATTAAATGCGTTTGTCCAATAGTCCCAAAGGATGGGCTTGTCGACTGTAGACCTTTCCACCTCTTGTGTGCCACTGTGGCAACCCCTTTTACCTATAAAAGGAGGACTGAGGCGACCAGGAGAGGGATTCGGCTCTTTTGGGCAAAGTTGCACCCCATAGCTAGCTCAAGGACACAAGAACACTCAAATACATCCACCAAAGCAGGACTAGGGTATTATGCATCTTCGCGGCCTGAACCTGGGTAAACGATCCGTGTGCTCCCTGTCAGACCCGCTCTTCTCACAACCCGCGCCCGCCTACCGTAGAAGGGATCCCAGTGACCCCATAGGTGTCGTTTCCACCGACATCTCTGGCGCGCCAGGTAGGGGGCGCGCAGTCGTGAAAATCTGCTCTGGCAGTCAGCCTAGCGGTTCTTCATCGTCATGGCTCCCAAGAAGAAGGCAGCCACGACGGTCGGTTTGTCGGGAGCCGGACGGCCCGTACCGGTGCGGGCGAACAACGGGCCAGTCGCGGATAGGACCCGGGGCGCGGCCCGCGAGCACCAACATCGCTCTAGCAGTCAGAGCCTGGCGAGCGGCGTTGTTCGTGCGCAAGGCGACGGGCCGCACGCCGCAAGATCCAGAGACGGAGCTGGACCCCCCGCAGGCGGTGCGGGACCCTCCGGGGGCGTCGCCGTGCCACTCACGGGCGGGCGACGACCTCCAGGACGCCTACCCCGGTGCCCACAGCGGCTCTTCCTAGGTTGTGTGCGACGAGCAGCGTCACCACGCTGGTGACCCTGGACACCGCCGTGGGAAGAGTCCTGTGCGTCATCCGCTGGACGAAGGAGGCCAGCATGCCCGCCGAAGTGCTGGCGAAAATGGCGCACAACCACTAGGCCATGACGAAGCTCCTTCTAACGTGGTTAGAAGTCGAAGCGCAACACGGTCCACGTAGCTTTCGCCGCACCCACGCCAGCAGAAGCCTTGGCGCGCGCGCAGCTGCTCCTCGACTTCCCTTCCACTGCCGAGAAGCTCGATGAGTGGAGAGCCACTATCCGGAGCCTCGTCCGCGTTGCCAACAAAGACGAGCCACGGCCGGCAGGGCCCTCAGGCCGGCGCTCCATCGAGCCACTACATGCCGGCAGTGGAGGGGCCGGAGGCGCCGCGGCCACGATGCACTCTCCTCCTCCATGCCAGCCACCGCGGATGTCGGTCTGTCGTATGACGCTTGTGATGACATTTCCATAGCGTCGTCCGACCCACGGACCCACCGCAACCAACGCTAGGTTCTTCGGGAGCGAGCCCATGAAGACGCTCAAACCACCATCGAGCGCCGACGCGATACGCGCCACCAGTCAGACAGGCAGGCGGGGCCCGCTATGGACATCCCAGCACCGGGAGGCTCCGACGACCTACCTTACAAGGTGGGTTGCCCAGCCTTTACCCGTGAGCTGCGGCAGTTCCAGTGGCCGTCCCACCGCACGTTCAAGCCCGACGTCAGCGAGAAGTACAACAGCAAGACCCACCCATCAGAGTTCCTCAGCATCTACACCATCGCGATGCAAGCCACTGGAGCTCGTGACGACAAGGTGCTTGCCAATTACTTCCCGTTGGCCCTGAAACCCAATGTCATGTCTTGGTTGATGCACTTGCCGGCGGATTACATTTCTTCTTGATCAGATCTGTGCCATGAGTTCGTTGGTGCCTTCAGTGGAGGCCACCAAGCTCATGGCCAGGCGAGTGATTTTCATATCATTCCCCATAAGGAAGGTGAAAACCTCCGCAAGTACATACAGAGGTTCAGCCGCATTCAATATAATATCCCAGATGTTCATCCCGCCGCTGTGATCAGCGCATTCCATCAGAATGTGCGCAACCGCAAGATGCGTGAAGAGTTGGCAATGAACAAGGTCAAGGATGTGGCTGAACTTTATGTTCTGGCCGATAGATGTGCTCGGGCAGAAGAGGGGAGGAAGTACCCCGGCGAAGACGCCGGCGCAGAAACCGACTCTACCGACAAAGACACTGCCGCCCCGACGAAGAAGGGTCGGTGTTGCAACAGGAAACGCAAGGGCAAGGCCATGCTTGCCATCGAGGGATCCGACGACACCGGTGCCACCAAGAAGGCCAAGGCAGACGACCCTGGCAAGGAGATTGCCGGGTGTGCCACTTGCCGGGCCTTGGCGGCTGCCGACAAGCCAGGGGGCTCCGACAAGCAGTATTGCAAGATCCACCGCACCAAGGGCCATGACCTCCAGAACTGCCGACAAGTTGAGCTGCTTGCTGAAAAGCAAAAAGCCGAATATGAGAGGCGGGACAAGGAGAAGGGTCGGGATGGTGCCGAAGGATCCGACAAGAAGCGTGGCGGCTAAGGAGGTCGCCGCGGCAAGGATAACCAGCAAGAGAGGCCCGCTTGGGGCCGCGACAAGAAGCAGGAAGACGATGATCATGACGAGGACGATGAGTCCGGTGAGCATGAGTTCCAGAAGGCTACCGAGGCCATGTGCGTCGATGGTGGCGCCTCGCTACATACTTCTCACTGCCAGCTGAAACAGTGGGCGCGTGAGATCACAGTAGCGGAGCCCTCATTTGACGCTCAAAGGCCACTGAAGTGGTTCAGCACACCCCTCATCTTTGACGCCGAGGACCACCCTGACCGCACAACTGCTGTCGGGTGTTTGCTGTTGTTGGTCTCACCAATGATACGCAATCTCAAGGTGAACAAGATGCTGGTTGACGGCGGGGGCGGTCTGAACTTGATCTCACCCGTTGTGATCAAAAGGCTGCAAATTCCTGATGGAGACCTCGAGGAAACAGGCATGTTTCAAGGGGTCAACCCGGGAAGGAGCCAGCCGAAGGGGAAGATCACGCTGCCTGTGACGTTTGGAGGCGAGCTGAACTACAGGATGGAGAAGATTGTCTTCGATGTAGCCGGGATTCGCTTGCCCTACAACGGGATCCTCGGCCGCCCGGCACTAGCCAAGTTCATGGAGGCGTCGCACTACACCTACAACACGATGAAGATGCCTGGGCCGATGACCATCATCACCGTCCCCTCCGACAAGAAGGACGCGCTGATCTGCGCTGACCAACTCTACCGAGAAGCAGTTGCAGCAGCCACCGCTAAGGCACTTGCTCCTGCCACTGAAGCCCTGGGAGGGAAGAAGAAGACCGGCACGACCTCTCGCACCCACTCCGGCAAGCGCACCTCTTCGGAGTGTTGTGCTACCGTTGAGGACATGCCAGAGAGCTCCTCCGGCAAGGGCAAGAAATCCAGAGCTGCACCACCAGAGACCAAGAGGGTGTCCGTCAAGGAGGATGGCACGTGAGGAGATTTCACCATAAGCTCCACACTCGATAGCAAATAGGAAAGCACGCTCATCACTTTCCTGCGGGCGAATGTCGATGTGTTTGCATGGCAAGCATCCGACATCCCCGGCGTTCCCAGGGAAGTGATTGAGCACCACCTTGCTGTTTGTCCCCATGCGCGACCCGTCAAGCAGAAGATCAGGAAGCAAGCTTTGGAATGGCAGAAATTCATCACAGAGGAGATTAGGAAATTGGAAGCGGCGGGCTTGGTGAGAGGAGTGCTCCATCCAACGTGGTTGGCCGATCCTGTGGTGGTGCGCAAGGCGAACGAGAAGTGGAGGCCGTGTATTGATTACACGGATATCAATAAGGCTTCTCCTAAGGACCCCTTCCTGTTGCCACGTATTGACCAGATTGTTGACTCTACGACCGGGTGCGATCTGTTATCATTCCTCGATGCCTACTCGGGCTACCACCAGATCTTCATGGCAAAGGAAGACAAAGAGAAGACAACATTCATCACCCCATGTGGTACGTATTGCTTTTTACGGATGCCTTTCGGGTTGAAGAGTGCTGGCTCGACAATTCGCAAGGGCAGTCCAAATTAGTTTTGAGCCCTAGTTACATAGAAATATGGAAGCTTATATGGATGACATAGTGGTCAAAACCAAGGACAAGGCAACCCTTGTACAAGACTTAGAAGAGAAATTTGCCAACCTACGCAAGATCAACCTCAAGATGAACCCTGAGAAGTGTGTGTTCGGCGTTCCGTCCGGCAAACTTCTCTGGTTCTTTGTGTCGCAGCGTGGGATCGAGGTAAACCTGGACAAGATCAAGGCTATTGAGCAGATTGAACCACCCAAGCGGATCAAGGATGTGCGTCAGCTCACTGGCTGCGTTGCCGCCATGAGCAGATTCATCTCCAAGTCCGCTGAGCGTGCCCTTCCCTTTTTCAAGATCTTGAAGAAGGCGGGCCCAATGGAGTGGACCCCAGAGGCCGAGGCAGCATTGCAGGATCTGAAGAAATACCTTTCCCCCACACCAATATTGGTTGCGCCTAAACCACAAGAGCCGTTGCTGCTGTATCTGGCGGCGACGAATCAAGTGGTCAATGCCGCGCTAGTGGTGCAGAGGGAGGTCGGTGAAGAGGCAGTGGCGACGGCGGGACTGGAGGATGGCAAGCCAGAGATTCCCCCAGTAGGGGTCGATGCCAGCAAGGCAAGGCCCCCGGCAGAGTCTGACACCATTAGGACAGACCCCATGCAATCAAGTGAGGCGGTGCAAAAGAAGAAGATGATGTAACACCCGGTTTACTTTGTCAGCTCCCTCTTGCAGGGGGCTAGGTCAAGGTACTCTGGTGTGCAGAAATTGCTCTCCGGCCTCCTTATGGCCTCGAGGAAGCTGTGTCACTACTTCCAAGCACACGAAATCACCGTCGTCACCCGCCTCCCGTTACAACAGATACTGCACAACCCAGACGCAACCGGAAGCATTGTGGGGTGGGCCTTGGAGCTTTCGAGCTTTGGTTTGAAGTTTGAAAGTACTTCGACAATCCAGAGCAGAGTCTTGGCAGAATTCATTGCAGAATGGACCTCAACGCCCGACGAAGAGATCTAAGAGACCACCCTCCCCGGCAAGGAAGCAAGTCGCAACTGGATCATGTACTTTAACGGGGCTTTCTCACTGCAAGGCGCCGGTGCTTTTGTGCTGCTCGTCACACCCACCGAAGAGCACCTCAAGTATGTAATCCAGATGCACTTTTCCAGGGAGATGTCCACCAACAACACTACTGAGTACGAGGGGTTACTTGCCGGCCTCAGGATCGTGGCGGACCTCGGGGTCAAAAAGCTCATCGTCAAGGGCGATTCACAGCTTGTTGTCAGACAAGTTAACAAAGATTAACAGAGCCCGTTGATGGAGGCCTACATAGATGAGGTGAGGAAGTTGGAGGAGCGCTTTGGCGGTATACAAGCGGAGCACGTTCCCCGAGTGGAGAACGACATCGCCAATTACCTGTCAAAGCGCGCTGCATTCAAGTTACCTGTGGAACCAGGTACCTTTTTTGCTTCGATTAACTCAACCATCCGTCGAACCATCAACGGAGCAGAACAAACGGAGGAAATCAGGCTCCGGCAAGTACTTTCCCGCCGAGCCCCCAGGGGCCGCCGGCAAAGGTGTTGCCGCGGATCCTGAGCCTGCCGAGGAGCGACTGATTCCGGTGGGCCGTAGAGACGGCCGCCCCCATGGCAGAAGAAATGCCTTTGGTCCTTGCCATCGAGCCCCAGGCTTCGGAATGGGCACAACATACCGTCCAATTCCTCCAAACAGGGGGGCTTCCTGAGGAGCAGGAAGAAGCGGAGAAAGTAGCCCATCAGTCTGCCATGTATCAGTTCGTCGATGACGTCCTGTACAGGAAGAGACCGAACGGCATGAAATTGAAGTGCATTCCCCGGGAGGAAGGACTGGAGCTGTTGGCAGAGATACACGGAGGCATATGTGGCTCCCACATAGGGTCAAGGGCCCTTGCCGGCCAAGCATTTCGGCAAGGTTTCTTCTGGCCCACTGCCCTCCAGGATGCAACGACACTAGTAACCAAGTGTGAAGCGTGTCAGTTCCATTCGAAGAAGCTTCATCAACCAGCTCAAGCCCTTCAAACAATCCCCCTCTCCTGGCCGTTTTTGGTCTGGGGGCTCGACATACTAGGCCCCTTCCCCCGTGCTGTCGGGGGCTTTGAGTACTTGTACGTTGCAATCGACAAGTTCACAAAGTGGCCGGAGGTGGAAGCAGTGAGGAAGGTGACAGCACAGTCAGCCGTCAAGTTCTTCAAGGGACTAGTCTGCCGTTTTGGTGTGCCAAACAGAGTCATCACCGACAACGGCACGCAGTTCACAAGCCACGCCTTCATGCAGTACACCCAAGACCTCGGCAACAAGGTCTGTTTCGCTTCCGTGGCACACCCACGGAGCAACGGCCAGGCGGAGAGGGCAAATGCTGAAGTACTGCGAGGCCTGAGAACAAAGACTTTTGATAAGCTGCACAAAAGCGGAAGGCGCTGGATTGATGAGTTGCCGGCGGTTCTTTGGTTGATCAGAACGACGCCAAATCGAGCCACCAGCCAGACACCCTTTGCCCTGGTATACGGGGCAGAAGCAGTTCTCCCCACGGAACTCATATACGGGTTACCTCGAGTGCTCGCTTATGACGAGCTTGAGTAAGAGCAATTGCGGCAAGATGACGCAATGCTCCTTGAGGAAGATCGTCTTCGGGCGGCTGTGAGAGCAGCGCGCTACTAGCAAGCCTTGCGCTGCTACCATAGCCGCAAGATTCATGCCCGAAGCTTTGAGGAAGGCGACCTTGTTCTTCGGCGTGTTCAGCCAGCCAAGAATTCCAACAAGTTGACGCCGAAGTGGGAAGGCCCTTATCGGGTAATACGAGTCACCAGGCCTGGCGCGGTTCGCCTAGAGACCGAAGATGCTATTCCAGTGAACAACTCCTGGAATATTGAACATCTTCGCAAGTTTTACCCATAAGGCGCGGTTGTCGCCCCCCCGGAAACCCACCTTTTGTACAAGCCTTGCCGGCAAGGCATGTAACTCTCTGTACAAAGCCAGGCGTAGACCTTGAGCATAAACAAACGAAGCGCTGGCGCACTAAGTTTTATCATGCATGCTAGGTTAAATCTCTCCCTCGGTTAGGGTTGATAGTGCTTAGCGGCGACTAACCCCTAGCCTAGAGGTCGAGTATGCGTTTTTCTGTCTCCTTTGGTTCACAGGGCACATGGACACTTCTGATGAGCCGCTTGGGAGAAAGAAAACGAATCTGCGCTCCGGCCCCGGGAAGCCAAGACTTCTGGGGGCTGAAGACACAAGGATCTAACCATGGCAAGCCAAAGTTGCCGGGGGCTACGGATTCAGATAAGTCCTTCATCCCCTGTTGTGCATTTCCGTATAGAACTGGGACAAATGAAACCTCATTTTGCTCCAAGACCACCGTGCTCCCCCTTCTTCTTGTACCCAAGTCCCTGGGACAGAACCGGGTCGTAGACGCGGTGGCAAGGAAATAAACGAAGGGCCTAACTCTACTTCGCCCCTGCCTCCGCCGAAAGCGTGAGAATGGTCGACCAAAGTCAGGGGACGGCAAGGCCTGTTGCCAGGCAACAATGTTTATTTTAAAAATAACAAGGATTCATTCCTTGGCACGGGCCTCTCTCACGCACAAAGAACCCGGCAAGCACCCTTTTTCATTAAAAACATCCCATACAGGTACAGTTCATATGAAATTAAAAACATGAGCAAGGGGATAACAAGTCTTAAAATTAACAAGTGCCCGCAGGCTTACAAACTAAAAGAGATAAGATGCTCGTAATCCCTTTCTTGTCCCTCTCCTCAGAAAGCGGAACAAGATGGTGGGAGGGCGAAAAGAGCACCTAACCGAGGTACGAGGAGCAGAAGGCACCAAGAGAACATCTTGGTGCCGGGAAAGGAGCTGGAAGACGAGGCAGCGGGCCGGCAATACGCGGTGAAGGCGTTGGTGCCCGTGTACTCCGACTTGACAGCTGCCACCCGCCTTCTTTGCCTTCTCCGGCCCTCCTACGCCAGCCGCCCAAGGAGACGACGGGGAGCGCCCCGATGGAGAGCTTGACGAGGAAGGCCCTCGGCAGGCCACACGACGTAGGGCGGGGCAACGCGGTCAGTCAGAGACGAGGTCGACGTGACCCCGCTCGACGCTGTCGTCGTCGCTGTCGCTTCCCTCCTCATGACTCCTGCTTGAAGAGGAATCTTCATCGTCAGAGGAGCTCTCCACGCAGCACTTCAAGCGAGTTCCGAGATCTCCAAAGACCTTGATGGAGAGCAGGCTACCCTAATTAACTTGAAGTAGAGGACAAGCCCCACCGTCAGGCTGTGGATGCGAGTGAACGTCTTCCATCCGCGGTGGAGATACATGACATGAGGAGCGGGGAAGTCGACGTTGACCCGCGTGTCGCCATTCCCGCAGCCCCTCATGTGCAACCAGAGGGTCTGGGGTGGATCGAGCTCCATCTCCCGAGCAAATGCAGTAGGGAGACTGATACGTCTCCAATGTATCTATAATTTTTGATTGCTCCATGCTATATTACCTACTATTTTGGACTATATTGGGCTTTATTTTCCACTTTTATATTATTTTTGGGACTAACCTATTAACCGAAGGCCCAACCCAGAATTGCCGTTCTTTTGCCTATTTCAGTGTTTCGGAGAAACAAAATATGAAACGGAGTCCAAACGGAATGAAACCTTCGGGAACGCGATTTTCTCATCAGATAAGACCCAGGAGACTTGGACCCTCCATCAAGAAAGCCACGAGGCGGTCACGAGGGTGGAGGGCGCCCCCCAGGGCACGCCCCCCTGCCTCATGGGCCCCTCGAAGCTCCACCGACGTACTCCTTCCTCCTATATATACCTACGTACCTCCAAACGATCAGATACGGAGCCAAAAACCTAATTCCACCGCCGCAACTTTCTGTATCCACGAGATCCCATCTTGGGGCCTGTTCCGGAGCTCTGACGGAGGGGGCATCGATCACGGAGGGCTTCTACATCATCATCCAAGCCCCTCCGATGAAGTGTGAGTAGTTTACTTCAGACCTACGGGTCCATAGTTAGTAGCTAGATGGCTTCTTCTCTCTTTTTGGATCTCAATACAATGTTCTCCCCCTCTCTCGTGGAGATCTATTCGATGTAATCTTCTTTTTGCGGTGTATTTGTTGAGACCGATGAATTGTGGGTTTATGATCCAGTCTATCTATGAATAATATTTGAATCTTCTCTGAATTCTTTTATGTATGATTGGCTATCTTTGCAAGTCTCTTTGAATTATCAGTTTGGTTTGGCCTACTAGATTCGTTTTTCTTGCCATGGGAGAAGTGCTTAGCTTTGGGTTCGATCTTGCAGTGTCCTTTCCCAGTGACAGAAGGGGCAGCAAGGCACGTATTGTATTGTTGCCATCGAGGATAACAAGATGGGGTTTTTATCATATTGCATGAAACTATCCCTCTACATCATGTCATCTTGCTTAAGGCGTTACTCTGTTTTTAACTTAATACTCTGGACGCATGCTGGATAGCGGTCGATGAGTGGAGTAATAGTAGTAGATGCAGTCAGGAGTCGGTCTACTTGTCTCGGACGTGATGCCTATATACATGATCATACCTAGATATTCTCATAACTATGCTCAATTCTGCGAATTGCTCAACAGTAATTTGTTCACCCACCGTAGAATACTTATGCTCTTGAGAGAAGCCACTAGTGAAACCTATGGCCCCCGGGTCTCTTTCTCATCATATCAATCTCCATCACTTTATTATTGCTTTGCTTTTTACTTTGCCCTTTTACTTTTTACTTTGCATCTCTATACCAAAAATACCAAAAATATTATCTACCATCTCTATCAGATCTCACTTTCGTAAGTGACCGTGAAGGGATTGACAACCCCTAAGCACGTTGGTTGCGTTGAGCTATTGTTTTTGTGTAGGTACGAGGGACTCGCTCGTAGCCTCCTACTGGATTGATACCTTGGTTCTCAAAAACTGAGGGAAATACTTATGCTACTTTGCTGCATCATCCTCTCCTCTTCGGGGAAATCCAACACAGTGCTCAAGAGGTAGCAAGAAGAATTTCTGGCGCCGTTGCCGAGGAGTCTGCGCAAAAGTCAACATACCAAGTACCCATCACAATCCCTATCTCCCGCATTACATTATTTGCCATTTGCCTCTCGTTTTCCTCTCCCCCACTTCACCCTTGCCGTTTTTATTCGCCCTCTCTCTATCCTCCCCCTCTTTCTCTATTTGCCTCTTTTGCCCGTTTGCCTTTTGTTTGCTCGCTTCACTACAAAAAAAGACACATCCGTGACATTTTGGGCCGAACGGATTTTTTTTCTGTCATACATATGACACTTCTATGAAGATAATTGTGACAAAACCTGGTATCATCATAGATGTGGTGGGCTCCTACTTCTATGACAAAAAATCATGACAGAAAATGGGCTTTTCGTCCTGGGCGGGCCGGAGACGCAACTGCATGACATTCTTTGGGCCGTCCATGACGGAAAAAACCTGTGGTAGAAGCGAGGGCGAGGAAAATTTCGGGGAGTTCCCAGTTACGGTGGGAGGTCGGGGGCCGAGCGATGCGCGCTTCTCTCATACACGTACGCGCGTGTGTGCGAGGCGTTGGCTCTAACTGAACCTGAGCGAGGCGTTGGGCTCTAACTGAACCCGAGCGATTGCACTGCAGGCTACGCGTTACTGAACCCGAGCGATCGATCGTTGGCTGTTAACTGAACCCGATCGAGCGATTCCTTCGCTACTGCTGCTAACTGAAACCGATCGATGTTGCCTCTAGATGAACAATGATCATTGCGGGGGGGGGGGATTGGATGAACAGTTCCCGGTGGGGGTGGATGAACAGGACCCCGTGGTGTTGCCTTTGGATGAATAGGACCCCGATCGATCGAGCCGGTTAGGGCTGGATGAACAGGACCCCGTGGAGGGCTGGATGAACAGGACCACCCGGTGGAGGGCTGGATGAACAGTAGACGGTGGAGCGCAGGATGAATAGTAGCCTGTGGAGGGGTGGTTGAACAGGAGCCTGTGGAGAGGGCTGGTTGAACAGTAGCCGGTGGAGTAGCGCGCGGTGGAGGCTGGATGAACAGGAGCCCGTGGATGAACAGTCGCAGGTGGAGGCTGGAGGAGGTCAACGGTGGATGAACAGTAGCTCGTGGAGGCTGGAGGGGGTCGATGGTGGAGATGAACAGTATCCCGTGGAGTCCCGTTTTGCAGTACGCCACACCCCTCCCGATGAACAGGACCCCCGTTTCGACTGTAGCGCTCCAATACAAGTCCGTTTCCTCCGTTTTACGGTACGCCACACCCCTCCCGATGAACAGGACCCCCGTTCGACCGTAGGAGGTCCGTTTCCTCCGTTTTACGGTACGCCAGACCCCTCCCGATCAACAGGACCCCGTTCCAAACGTAGGAGGTCCGTTTCCTCCGTTGTGCGGTACGCCTGTGACACCCCAAAATTTTGGCCTTGTTTTAATACATTAAAATTTTGCTAGGAAATTAAAACTTTTATTTTCTGAGCTCCCTTTTGATTTTTGAACCATTTTCTCCCTTGTTATTATGGAGTTTTTCCCCAGAGTGAAAACCTTTCAAATATGTTATTGGACTTGTTTAACCTCTCAAGAAAAACTTTTCTTTTATCAGTGTAACTAATTAACTAATTAAATTGCTTGATCTTTATTTTCTTGAAAAATGGTTTTTCAAGGTTATATGGCCATATTTGAACTACAACCATTTCATAAATTCACTTAAAATTCCAACCAAAATTTGGAGATGTCATGTGATGTTTTTAAATCACTTCTATACAAAAATATCTTTTATTTATGTAATATTTTGAGCTCTGCATCAATTTTTCCTTCTCTGGTCCAGAGTGCAATTTTGCACTACAACCCATTTAAATATTTCTTTCTGGACTCCACCAAAATTATGGGATGTTAGTAGTATCATATGATTCAACTTTATGCAAAAACCCAGTGATGTTATTTGAAAATTTTGAGTAAATCAACCTCATTTTCATTCTGGTCCAGCCTTGTGATTTCTACTACAACCCTATTTAATTTTGCTCCAATGATCTTGTGCTTTCTCCTACTTGTAGACAGCCCTACCAAACCCCTAAATCCAGGAGCATGCACCCATTGGATTATTTTTGGTTCATGAAATAATGTCATTTATTTCCTGTCCAGAATTGAAGTTTTGCAAAACTTGCACTAGCAAGTTTCTCCTTTTGTCCAAATGACCTCACCACTCTCTCTTGCATCTAAGGAGACCCTGATCTGGAGAATTTGGCCACTCCAAGAAAAGCCTAGGTGCCTGTGGCATTTTGTCAAACACCTGGAGAGCATGGCCAGATTTGACATGATCTTGAATTTGCACTGTGAACTTGGTCTCCTGACCTAACCACCTTGTCCCTTGATCGCCCCACTATCCCTAACCTAGCCATGTTTCTCACCAGCCTCTCCCGCGACCTCTAGCGTGCTCTGGCATTACGTCGAGCACGACCCGTGCACGCCCAGAGCGCGAGCAGAGCGTGCGTTTGGCACGCACGTGCGCCGAGCCGACACGATGGCCCCCTGGTTTTGGCCCGCTCTGCAGCACCACGCCACGCGCTCCCCTTCTCACCGCAACGCGCCAAGAGCCCCTCGCCACGGCTCCGGCAAGCCAGGAGCTAGCCGCCACGGCCGCCCGACAGCCCCTGCTCATGTCGGCGCCGCCCGAGCCTCCCCCGCTCGCCAGCTCGCCCCTGGGACAGTGCCCGCTCGTCCGCTAGCTCCTGCCGCCATCCCCAGCCCCGCCACGTTGCCCTGCAAGCTACAGAGAGGCGGTTCACCGGCATCCTCATCCACCGCCGCGGAACCGACCTCGTCGCGCTATAAAAGGAGGTCCCCGAACTCCCCCGAGCACACAGGCAACCTCAGGCCACCCCAATGGCACTCCCCTAGCTTGCATTCGACCCGGGGAGGCCTCCTTCCTCATCTCCGGCAACTCCTGCCGCCGCCACCGCCCCGGCCAATCCGGCACCTCTAGTACCTCCCCCTCTCCACTCTCTCCACCAGGAGCCTTCTCTTCCTCCCGCGAACACTTTCCCCTACTCAATTTTGATCGGGAACCACCGTAGCCCCAAACACACTTTGCTCCCGAAGCTCCCTCCGCCGCGAAGCTCACCGCCGACGACTCCGTCCACCCCCGAGACCGTAGCAACCACCGACGGGACCGCCTCGACCCCCTGAGCCCGTGGATGGCTTCGGTTTCTCGAACGGTGCCGCCGTTCGCCGGCGAGCAACGCCGGAACCTCGCCCCGCTCGGACAAAGGAGGAAGAAGGAGGCGCGGCGACTGGTCAAACCTGACCAGTGGGCCCCCTGGACCCACTGTCAGTGACCCTGTACCTATCCACGTGGGTTAAGTGAAGGCGTAATCCACCCCAGTATGTTTTCCCCGCTCCGAAGGCGTATTCCCCTCTGAAATGTTTTCTTTTCTATTTTATTTTAAATGACAGATTTTGACCACAACTTTGACTGCCTATAACTTTTTAAATATAACTCCAAATGAATTAATTCTTTTTCCTACATCTCTCAAATATTGTCTAGTTTATTTTAAGATTTATTTAAAAAATTTCCAAACAACTTTTTTGTACTGTTTTTGAAATATGTGTTATTTGCATATTTTTGGAAATAGGATTTTTGGGAGAGAAGGAAGCTTTCAAAAAATTTTGGAGAGCACCCCCACCTCTCCACACCTTTAAGGCAAGCATTCTGAACCCCGGAATAATATTTTTGGTGTGTTAGTTGACACGTTTATAACACCACCTTATTTCGGAGAACTTGTTATTTCATGTGATATGGTCATTTGCATGGATGCATATTAGTGATTTCCTTGCGGTTGGAAATGAATATACTTGTGATGGCAATCATCCTCATGTGCCTTGCATGCATGCCGGAAAGGAATCCGGGAAAGCCTCTGCCTTGGGTAGGAGTGAGCTTGTCGCCGGTCCCCGTTGGGACGGTTATGTCCGGTATGGCATGGTAAGGTATATTGAGTGGTGATTTTGTTGGTTGAAATATGTTTTGTTATACATGTCATGCAGGGAATTTATAAACCTCCTGAGTCGACCGTAGATCGAGTCTTGTTCCAGTAACCCCCATACTTGTTTTGTACTACCACTTGTCCCTGCCACAGGTAGGGTACGGTTCAGTAAGTCGTCAACCCCTTTCAAGCACACACCGTACAGAGAGGCCATGGTGGAAGATGCCGGTTGTAGCCGGTAGGCAGGCCACCTGGTCCGGGGGCATGGGTGTTTCCGGTTGGGACCGAGAGGGGAGGCCACCCCTTAGAGCGCGCGATATAAATTTGATCCCATGCTACGCGAGGTTGTAGCCTCCCCACTTAGAGTTTTGCTTAACACGTGTCGTGGGTGATTCCAGACACCGGTGAGTTAAGCTGGTGTGTGCAAGTCAGGTGTGTTTTCAATTAAAAGACCATAGACGGAATTAGTCCCGATGGACTAAAGGAATCTGTTACTCGTGGGTAAAGAGTACACCCTCTGCAGAGATTAAACCTATTCGAATAGCCGTGTCCATGGTTAAGGATTACAGTCTGGGATGGGTCAAGGGTTGGTCTTAGTGTCGGTCTTCGGAGGAGATATTGTTAAACCAAACTTGGATACCGACTGGTTACTTGTGAGGACCATGATTATTATTTTGTGATGGACTAACCCATTGCATTATTTATATTATCAAGTATCCCTGGGACGGTTCTACCTCCTGGATATTCATTGTGGTTATTTATTTTATAAGCCCTTTATGTGGTGTCGCTGAGACGCCTGACTGTGGCATTGCTTGTTATTTATTTATTTTATAAGACCTTTATGTGGTGTCGCTGAGACGCCCGACTGTGGCATTGCTTGTTATTTATTTATTTTATAAGCCCTTTATGTGGTGTCGCTCAGACGCCCGACTGTGGCATTTCTCTTATAAGCCCTTTATGTGGTGTCGCTCAGACGCCCGACTGTGGCATTTCTTTTAAAGCCCTTTTTGTGGTGTCGCTCTGACGCCTGACTGTGGCATTTCTTTTAAATCCCTTTATGTGGTGTCGCTCAGACGCCCGACAACGGCATTTTATTCCCACTCCATTACTGCTTATTCATGTTGCATGAAAATAACCTGCTTGCATGCATAAAAGATGTTTTATTTATGACTGACGATGTGATCATAGAATCTTTCAGTGCATGATTATCAATTATATTATCCCAGTGTTCATAATGTTTGCGAGTACATTCAAAGTACTCACTGGCTTGTCCCTGGCTATTGTCTTGGCCAGATTGCTTGCTTGGAGAGGAGCGTGGCGATGACAGCCCCGGAAAGTAAGCAACGGTGATAGCAGCCTCGCGAAGATAGGAGTTGACCTGGTCAGCTGTTCCTGTGGGAAATGGAGTCCCATAGACACTGACGACCCACAAACCGCTTCCGCCATCAACCACTAGAAACCCAATTGTTGTACTCACAGTCCAGAATGGTCTTGTACTATATATTTTGTATTTTTCTTGGAATTTCTGTATCAAGTTGGAGCCTCATTAGCTAACAGTAATCCTGGGGCTGATGAGCACGATGGTCTTTTTCTGGAAATTTATACCCAGAAAACCCGGTCGTGACAACGCCAGGCCTCGTTTCCATCGCCTGTTCCATCCAAGCCCTCCCGATGAACACGACCACGCATTCTGTTCCGACCCAGCCGGTTGGCTCCCACGCGTTCCGTTGCCTCCCGATGAACACGACGCATTCCGTTGCCTCCCGATGAACACGACGCATTCTGTTGCCTCCCCATGAACACGACGCATTCCGTTGCCTCCCCATGAACACGACGACGCTGTTTCTCCATTCTGACCCAACCATGTACACGAGCCCTGGCCGTACGTATGCGCGAGTAGGCGTTCGAGACCCCGTCCGTATGTACACATACGTGGCCGTATTTTCTTTCTTGCACCCTGGCCGCTGTACGTACGTGTACATGCTACGTGCGCGCCTCTACTACGACACGTGCGCGCCTCTACATCGACCAGTATGTACGTACATGTTCGCGACCAGAATGACAACGCTACATACGCTTCGACCAGGTGGGTCCCGACTGTCAGGCACTTCCTTGCCTGCGAAGATGTAGCTGGTGGGTCCCAGCAGTCAGGGGGCAAATCATTTTTTTTACCCGGACGCACTTCCTTGCGTGCGAAGATGTAGCTGGTGGGTCCCAGCAGTCAGGGGGAAACGTTTTTTTCGCGAAATATAGTGGCCCGTCCGGTGGGTCCCAGCTGTCAGGTGGAGGAATCATTATTTTCCGCGTAATAAGGAGGCACTTCCTTGCTGTGGCCGTGGACCCAGCTGTGAGCCTCTCCACGTACAGTCCACGTCCGATGGAAGTCGTTCCTTGACCATGTTGACCACGCCGCGCCGAGAGCACCAGGGCGGTGGACTAGGCTAGGCCTAGGAAGGGGACGACACGGAGGCAGGGAAGACTCGGCAGTTGTTTCCCACGCGGAGGGGAGTACGACTGTACGAGGGTTTACTGGTTCGTCTGCCGTCGTCCGAGAATAACAGCAGGAGTGGGTGAGTAGAGGGATGGCTAGGCCAGCGATGGGAGTACGGTCGGGCGGTGAGGCTTGCATGGCAGCACAGCCGGCCACGAGGAGGAGGGAGCAGGCAGTCCCGCCAGCGCTTGTTTGAGCGGCTGGAGCAGGAAGAGCAGAGATTGAAGAAGCACGACGGCCATTGGATGGACATACAACAGTCAGTGCTTGTGCGTCAACCTTTTTTTAGGGAAGCCTCAAATCTGTGGAAAACAGCATACAGCCCATCTGCCATTATTTCTAATAATTTACAGCCCATTTACTAATTCTTAAGGTTTTTTTGGAGCCCATATTCTTTTTGTTAGCATTACAACCCATATTGTGGCAACGGTTAAAAAATTATACGAAATTTTGCATATTTCGGTGCGGTCGGAACTGTTTTTAATCCTGAAATTTCGACTCACATTCAAACTGATTTTAAAAATAAATGTATATCAATATAAAATCCAACAAATTCTCCATGCATAAAAATTAATGTAATTTAAAATCTTGAAATGAAAAAAAGATATTTGAAACTAACTGCCGGTTTGATGTGTTTTAAAAATGTACAACCCATTTCTCATTACTGATGGGCCATTTTCTCAGCCAGCCGAATGAAAGCTCTCCTCGTCTTGAAAGATTTGCAACCCAACAGGCCTGACAAAGCGACTTAGTTGGCAAATCACAAAAAAACTGGGCTGTGGCCGTGGACCCAGCTGTCAGCCTCTCCACGTACAGTACTCTTCCGATGGAAGTCGTTCCTTGACCATGTTGACCACGCCGCGCGGAGAACACCACAGTGGTGGACGACGGCAAGGCCTAGGAAGGGGACGACGCGGCAGTGGAAGCCCGTGCGAAGATGACTACGAGGGTTCACTGGTTCGGCTGCGGTGTGAGGCTGCCATCGCCGCAGGGCCTGGCCAGCGGTGGGAATAGTAGGGGGCGGTGAGGCCTCTGCGGCAGTACAGCCGGCCACGGGAGGCAGGAGCATGCGGCACGACCGGTGCTGCTTTGGGCGGCTGGAGCAAGAAGACCAGAGGTTGAAGAAGCACTACGGCCGTTGGATGGACATCGTACGGTCACTGGAGCTAGAATCGTTCATATTGACTAAGTTGACAAAGCCCTTCGTCCCACCAACTTAGTAGGCCCACAAGTCAGCCTCCCAGCAAGGTGGGTCCTAGCTAGCCGGGGGAGTATTCACTTTTTTGTGCGTAATAAGGAGGCACTCTTCCGGTGGGTCCGAGATGACAACGGCGGGGGGGGGGGGGGGCATTTTTTTCGTGAAATACGGCGGCCTGTCCGGTGGGTCCCAGTAGTCAGGGGGAAACGGTTTTTTTTCACAAAATACTGGTGGCCCGTCCGGTGGGCCCCCGCTGTCAGGTGGAGGAATAATTATTTTGCACGTAATAAGGAGGCACTTCCTTGCTGCGGCCGTGGACCCAGCTGTCAGCCTCTCCACGTACAGTCCACGTCTGATGGAAGCCATTCCTTGACCACGTTGACCATGCCGCGCCGAGAGCACCAGGGCGGTGGACAACGGCGAGGCCTAGGAAGGGGACGACGCGGAGCCGGGGAAGACGCGGCAGTGGATGCATGCCCACGCGTAGTGGAGTACGAGGGTTCACTGGTTCGCTGCGGTGTGAGGCTGCCGTCGCCGCAGAATAACAGGGGGTGTGGGTGAGTAGAGGGATGGCCTGGCCAGCGGTGGGAGTAGTAGGGGGCGGTGAGGCCTCCGCCGCATCGCAGCCGACCACGGGAGGCAGGAGCACGAGGCACGACCGGCGCTGGTTTGGGCGGCTGGAGCAAGAAGACCAGAGGTTGAAGAAGCACTACGGCTATTGGATGGACATCGTACGGTCACTGGAGCTAGAATCGTGCATATTGACTAAGTTGACAAAGCCCTTCGTCCCCTCAACTTAGTAGGCCCACAAGTCAGCCTGCCACTAAGGCGGGTCCCAGCTAGGAGGGGGTATTCATTTTTTGTGCGTAATAAGGAGGCACTTCTGGTGGGTCCGAGCTGACAGCAGGGGGAACGTTTTTTTCGCGAAATAGGATGGCCCGTCGGGTGGGTCCCAGCAGTCAGGGGCAAGCATTTTTTCGCGATATACTGGTGGGCGTCCGGTGGGTCCCTGCTGTGAGGTGGAGGAATAATTATTTTCCGCGTAATAAGGAGGCACTTCCTTGCGGCTGCCGTGGACCCAGCTGTCAGCCTCTCCACGTACAGTATTCTTCCGATGGAATTCGGTCGTTGACCACATTGACAACGCCGCGCCGACAGCACCACGGCGGTGGACGACGGCGAGGCCTAGGAAGGGGACGACGCGGAGCCGGGGAAGACGCGGCAGTGGATGCCCATGCGGAGAGGAGTACGAGGGTTCACTGGTTCGGCTGCGCTGCCGTCGCCGCAGAATAACAGGGGGTGTGGGTGAGTGGAGTGGAGGGATGGCCTGGCCAGCGGTGGGAGTAGTATGGGGGCGGTGAGGCCTCCGCGACATCACAGCCGGCCACGGGAGGCAGGAGCAGGCGGCACGACCGGTGCTGCTTTGGGTGGCTGGAGCAAGAAGACCAGAGGTTGAAGAAGCACTACGGCAGTTGGATGGACATCGTACTGTCAGTCAATCTAGAATCGTGCATATTGACTAAGTTGAAAATGCCCTTCGTCCCCGTCAACTTAGTAGGCCCACTATACTGGGTCCCAGCTAGCAGGGGGGTATTCATTTTTTTGTGTGTAATAAGGAGGCACTTCCTTGCGTGCGAAGATATAGCTGGTGGGTCCGAGCTGTCAGCGGCGGTAACGTTTTTTTCATGAAATACAGAGGCCGTTTCGGTGGGCCCCAGATGTCAGGTGGAGGAAATCATTATTTCGCGCGTAATAAGGAGGCATTTCCTTGCGTGCGGCCGTGGACCCAGCTGTCAGCCTCTCCACGTACAGTCCACTTCAGATGTATGTCGGTCGTTGACCACGCCACGCCGAGAGCACCAGGGCGGTGGACGACGGCGAGGCCTAGGAAGAAAACGACACGGAGGCAGGGAAGACTCGGCCGTTGTTTTTGTTTCCCACGCGGAGGGGAGTACGACTATACGAGGGTTTACTGGTTCGTCTGCCGTCGCCGGGGAATAACAGTAGGTGTGGGTGAGAAGAGGGATGGCTAGGCCAGCGATGGGAGTACGGTGGGGCGGTGAGGCCTGCGCGGCAGCACAGCCCGCCGCGGGGACGAGGGAGCAGGCACTCCCGCCGGCGCTTGTTTGAGCGGCTGGAGCAGGAAGAGCAGAGATTGAAGAAGCACGATGGCCGTTGGATGGACATCCAATAGTATACAAGTCATCTGTGGAAAGCCTCAAATCTGTGGAAAACAACATACAACCCATCTGCCATTATTTCAAATAATTTACAACCCATTTGCTAATTCTTACAGGTTTTTTTGGAGCCCATATTCTTTATGTTAGCATTACAGCCCATATTGTGGCCACGGTTAACAAATTATACGAAATTTTGCATATGTCGGTGTGGTCTGAACTGTTTTTAATCCCGAAATTTCGAGTCACATTCAGACTGATTTTAAAAATAAATGTATATCAATATAAAATCCAATAAATTCCATGCATAAAAATTAATGCAATTTAAAATCTCGAAATGAAAAAAAGATATTTGAAAATAATTGCCGGTTTGATGTGTTTTAAAAATGTACAGCCCATTTCTCATTACTGATAGGCCATTTTCTTGGCCAGCCGAATGAAGCTCTCCTCGTCTTGAAAGATTTGCAGCCCAGCATGCCTGATAAAGAGACTTACTTGACAAATCACAAAAGAACTGGGCTAGCCATTTTCAGAAAGAAAAAAAAACTACTGGGCTGGTCTGTGGTAAACATAAAAGAAAAGGCTGTCTAGATAGGCCATAGTGTCCCGCATAGCCCAGTTGACACCCTGCTTCCGTCTCAAAAACAAATTAGATAAATGCCACTCCAATTATGGCGATTCATAAAAATGCCACTACAATTTCCAAACTTTGAAAAATGCCACTGCAATTTTTGTAAACTTTGAAAAACGCCACTGCAGTTTGCAAACTTTGAAAAACGCCACTCCAGACTTCGAAAAATGCCACTAGAAATGGCATTTTTCAAAGTTTGGAAATTGCAGTGGCATTTCTCGGATACACCAGATTTGGAGTGGCATTTATCAAATTAACCCAAAACAAAAATAATTGGGCGAGCTGCTGGGTCCCTGGTGTCAGCCGCTCGTTGTGCAATTCTCTCGTTTATTGACTACGTTGACAATGACATGGGACTCAGATGTCAGAAATCCACTAGGAGGAGCCATTTTTTTATTGGCTTGAAATAAGGAGGCACTTGCTTGCGTACTGCCATGACCTTGGCGGGTCCCTGCTGTCATCCTCTCCACGTACAGTACCAGTTAATCGTGCTTCAAAACTGATCGACACGCCATTAAAAAAATAAAGGTCGATAACTAATGCTGCACCTTGGGCCAACGCGGCCAGATCGCATTTTGCACGAGAAATTACACACCATATTTCGTTGACATGTGGTCCCGTTCCAACATATCAGTGAGACGACGGCGATTAGTAGGAGTATTTCTGAATGGACGTGTAGGCCGAGGCGCCTCTTCGTGAACCGTGGCAAACTCGCAACCGTCCACCGACTCTTCGCCTTTCCCTCTCGATTTGGAAGTGCTGTCGCACGCTCTTCCTCTCCCTCCTCCATTTTCCTTCAGCCCTTCACCCTTTCTTCTGCCATTGTTCGACCGTCTTCTCCATGGAGGGAACAAGCTGGAAACGACCCCGTTATTCTTGCCTCGATCTGAAAGATGACGTGGTGGAGGAACTCATTGATTGGTGCAACATCATCACCTCGATTAGCATGGCAGGTTCGTTCAGGCCCATTCTCGAATCAACTAATAACATCATTACAAAGAACCCAAGAGTCAAGGAGCGGTTTGATCTCCCCTATCTTCTTCACCGTGACCCTGATGACTGGCGTCGGCACGACGGAGGCCTCGCCCTGTGCCAGTTGATGCCGCTTGATAATGATACGTATGATGTTAAGATGCCATCGCCTGAGGGCAAGGCTTGGGCGGGCGCAAATGGAGATTGGGTTGTTTACATTGGGTCCAACTGCAAGTGGGAACTTGTGAATGTGTACACTCGTCACCGGGTTCCACTTCCAAAAATCTCAGCACACTGCCCAGAGGTTGAGCACACCGGTAATGTACGCACGTTCAAATACGATCATGGTGACTATCTTCTACGGAAGATAGCAATTTGTCGAGTTCCCAACCGCTCTTGGAATTACAACAACTATCAAGTTGTTGCTATCTTCGACAAGCTTGTTGCCGTCCTTCATGGTTCGACTCGATGGATATTGCTCAAAACTCAGTTTCTATACGCGGATGAGTACTGTGATGCAATTCAATACGAGGGCCTTGTGTTTGCTGCCACCACTCGTGGCACTGTTTTTGCATGGCATCCTAGTAGTTTCGGTACGTTTGTCTTCCACCATAATTATAATTATTTCATCCACATGCATGCGGGTTAGCAAGTTTCCCTTTACTAATTAACCTTCTTCTTGTGTTTCCAAGGTCCTGTGAACATCCCACCACCTATACTTGAATTTTTTTATAACCAAGGGGGAGATGCCGATGGTGATGATCACGAGCAGCGCCCATATACTTTGTGGCGCCTGGCAACTAATTCCGATGGATCGCCTCTTCTTGTGTGTATATAGCCCACTGATGATGTTACTGCTAAGGAAGCAGGTGCCTCCATTGGTCGCACTCTCCGGACCTATTCCAACACCCGTTGCATGGTATTCGGGATGGATACTAGTGTGCTAGCGCCTCCTTCTCCCTGGCACAGAATTGATAGTCTTGGAGAAAACTCGCTCTTCCTTGGACAAAACTATCCGATGATGGTGAAAGGCGATCCAACTGCTGTTGACACATTTATGAGAAGCAACTGTGTCTATACCTTGGACATTTGGGTGGTTCCCTACCCTGGTACTGATATAGTAGGCCACTTCAGTCTAGATGATCGGTCCTGTGTTGGTCTCCAGATCGAGAACGGATGGCCCATCCCAGAGAATCACTTGTGGTTCAAAGCAAGCGTTTCCAACGCCGCGGAATGGTTGAGTTGAAGTTCATTTCATGGCTTGTTATTTGTTGTGTGGTGAAAACTTTAGTATTTATAATGCATCCTCGTTGTCGATGTGGGTTGATGACCTGTTGTATGTAATAAAATGATATGCCTGTGATAAACTTACTAAATTTATGAATGGCTTTCGAGTCGCTTCTCTGAGTGAGTGGTGCGACGAGGCAAAAAAATATTTTCCGAATACATAATTGTACGTGCATTGCAACAGGTTATCGGATGAGGCCAATCAACAATAGTAGTACACTATTTGTACTAGCTTCACATGCTTCGCGCGTCGGGCGGGTGTTTTTACTGTAGCCATATGTTAATGTGTTCGCTGTACGTAACCAGCACCTCGAATCCTCGATACTAATACTATATAGGAGTAAGTAGTAGGAGTAGTAGGGTGGCATGGGCCAGAACAAGCATTCACGTCCAGGAGGACGACACACACCACCACCACGACATCCATCTGACACCATATTATTTCTTGGAGTCCGTGCTAGAGCAATCTCTTCAACCTCGTCGTTTCTCTAACTTCAGCCATCGCGCGGCGGGAGAGGTGGGGGTTTGCCGATAGTCGGTCTCCTTAACTGCGGTCCCACTTATAAGGCCAACTCCAACGCACGACCCCAGACGGACCTCCGTTTTGCATGAACTCCAATGATAATTTGGACTAGAAAAGCAAGACCAAAGAAAACAAGAACCACAAGAATACATTTTACTACTCCTGTAAGTTGGATTAGTGCCTTCTTGATGCATTCATTGTTGATCTACGGAGGCCCGATCTTGCGTTCTTCTTTCTTCTTCGAGTGTAAAGAAGTAGATGTTGCTTCCTCGCATCTAGTCCCATGTCTAGCCTCTATTCTAGTAGGAGTATCAACAAGTGCACTAATCTCATCTGAGAGCAGAACCGAAGATTTGGTCGGGTTCTTCCTCCTTTTGCCGACACGTGGGACATCCAGCATCCAGGTCGTGTCATGAAAGAAAATAGAGTGGTAGTTGAAGCCATGAGACGTGCATCTTGGGTTAAACTATAAATAGAATCTTACTACTCTTGAGTAACTCCAAAAGCGGCCACCGAAGATCTTTATTGGATTTGTTTTTCGTCACCACCACGTCGAGGTGAAAGATGTGCAGGTTCAGTGGGTCCTCTTGCATTTTCACTGACATGTGGGGCCGCATGTGAGCAAACAGACGATGGGCTCCGCGCGTCCGCTGGCTGGCTGAGAAGAGAGATAGAGGAGGGCTGAGCACGGACTGCAGGAAATTTATTCTATGTACCTTGATATAGGCTCGATATAGTGGGGTGGCATGGGCCATAACTAGCATTCACGTCTAGCAGTACGGCACACGCCACCCAAAGGAGTCCCATTCGACACCAATTTTCTTGGAGTCCATGCTACAGCCATCTCTTCTCCCTCCTGTTTTCTCAGCCATCGCGCGGTGGGCGGGGTGGGGGTTTGCCGATAGTCGGTTTGCTCAACTGCGGTCCCACTTGTAAGTGAAAATGCAACACCCGCACGCATTCCTGCTTGAGCGGCGTGCCGGACCAACCGTGTGGGGGTGAGATGCGAACACGGCAGGCTTTTCCTTTTGAACTCATAACTTGTAAAATTTGGTTCTGCTCCATGGCGCGACCGATAGATAGAAAATAACGATTTTGCCTAGAGTAATGAGAAGTTTGGTTCTGGTGCCGTTCATGCATGGAGTACGTACGAAAATTATGAAGTTGATGCGAAAGGTAAGATAATTACTGTAGTATCATATACTACTACATGGATTTGACGGAAAGATAAAAATACCTACGGATCCATCAACGTTCAACGACATCCTCACGCCCTAGTGCGCCGGGTCACCAACCGACGTGTGAGGAGCAGCAGCGTTGGCGGCGAGCTCAACGTGCTTCTGAACAGTGCCGTCCAAGGTTGCCCTGCGCTCCAAGAAGGCCAGCATCCTATCGTCCTCCTATTGCATGTAGTAGTCCTTATGGACGATTTGCACATAGACGTGGGTGATTATGTCGATGGTGTCTTGCTACGCCAGGCGCTGCGCGGCGAGCGCGACCTCGAGGTGGACATTCTCCGGCGCGACGGCGGCAGTCGGAGGGCCACCAGTGCGTCGAAGAGGTTGTTACCATAGTGGCCATTGAGGGTGGCGGGCATCGCAGAGCCTGGGCGCGTCGGCTGGAGGCTTACATCAAAGTCGTCCTCAAGCTTCTTGACGACGGTGAACTTGTCGAGGAAACCAACGAGGACCTCGTCGAACAAGGCGACGAAGCTGTCGCCCAAGCGGCCCCTCGCCCTGGCGGCCTCAAGCAATACTACCTGGAGACGTTCCACGGTGCCGGGCCGCAGGCCGATGTCGTGGACCATCTGGCACAGTCGGCTGGTGCTCGCTCTCATCACCTCCATGGGTCTAGCGTAGCTTCTAGTCAACTGATCTTGCGATTCGAGTGATCACTCAGCCCTTAGTTAGCGTGCGTAGGTGCGTAGGATTTCGTACTACTCCTCGGCCCTCTATTGCACCTGCCTTTGGCTGTATGATAGGTGGGCCACCCACCCCCTCAGGCCACATGTCATTCACCCAAAGGCAGTTGCCGTAAGTCAATGAAGCTGCGTCCCCCTCCGTGCCGGTGCAGTATAGTCATCTCACCGGACCTCTAGTTGGGGCCAAACGAGAGAAGTTTGATGTTTACTGGTTTATTGGCCCCCTTTGCATTTTGCGCCAAGTTTTGACCTTTGATTTAACTAATAAAATGTTAATGCATGTAAACAAAAATGTTGTGTAAGTCACCTTACGAAAACCAAATAATCCCAAAATACTTAGGCACGGTGCATTAACTCCCTCTTTGTTTCTTATGTCGTGACATATCAACCAATGAGAGATGTGGGACGTGCATGCTTTCAATGACTTGAGACTACCAAACATGACATGCAGTGTTTAGTTCATTGCATGTAATCCTATTAGTACTCTAGTTAGGAGTAGCAAAAAAACATTAAGTTCTCTCGCCGATAGGAATAAAACACCATGTATTTATTTACAGAGGGAGTAGTACATTTTTGGTGACATGCATTACTAGATATTGCTAGTCAAATACTAAAATCCATATGGACGTGGTAGTACTCCTAAATCCAGACGGTGGTGCTACTAGTACTAGTAGTAGTACTACCAATTTAGGAGTAGTAGTAGGAGTACTAGCACTGTACTATCCGTTGGTCAAATTATTACGTGCTGCTCCTCACAGTGAAGTGACAAGACCCTGCGTCGGAGATGACACCTGAGTATAGGCGCCGTGTTCGGCATACCATAGTCAGCCTCACCATCTGCAGTCACTATCATCATAGCTGTAGAGCTAGCCTGCTTACAACTAGCCATGTTCGACATAATTTCCCGTGCGTAGATGCCCGTGCATTGCACGGAACACCAAGATTGGGGGTGGACGGCTCCGGCAGCGGACATCGCGCCATATTTTTCCACGGCCTTCTACTCCTAGATGTGGTGGGGAGGAGATGGGGCTGATTGTGAGAGACAAGGAGTTGTTTGTAAATAGGGAACAAGTGCGGGCATCTTTTTGCAAAAAATGGAGAAGCTTGGTTTGTATGCGTCAGATCTAGATCCGACGGCTATTGGTGAAAGATGGGAGGCACAACATCATCACCAACTCAGGACCTGTTTGATTTGCAGGATTTTGAAAACGTAGGAATAGGACACAACAATATTACAAGTTTCAAACTAATATTACAGATGTTAGGAGTAATGCTGCACTTACGAAGAGGGAATTACTAGGAAGTTTACGTAAGAACTTTCGTTACTTTAGGTGGATGCAGCATTATTGTACAAACTAAAATCCACCGCCCTGACAAGTCACTAATGGGCAAATAAGTTTTCGAGTCTCTGGCCACTTGATGCTTCAAAAACAAATTCGGCTTCTGCGGAGAAATGAGCTCCACCGTGTACCCGCGCGGGTGTGGCTGGGCACGAAGCGTGAGTACGTGCACGGTGCACCTATTCTCTTCTTGTATACGTACACCACCTACGTGGGGTTGTGTGAGAGAGATACAACCCTAGAGAGATATAGTGTGTGGGTTCTTGAGAGTTTTTTGTGGGGGGGGGGGGTCAATCAAAAAATTTAACATATGCAATGTGTGTGAAATAGAGTCCTGGATATAACATATATATAGAGGGGGCGATCCATGAGAAGAGAGTGGAGGTATCATCGGCTTGAGGTGTCCATAAAATCGAAGAGAGGGATGATGTGTGTGTGTGCGCGCGCGCGATCGATAAAGAGTGCCATCGAATTTGTGTGTGCCCACATCAAAGATATAGAGTGGCTGGCCTACTGGAATGTGAGATGGGACATGTGCAGTTTGTCTCTGTGGCATGGATACCCACCTGCAGTGCTCGACTATCGGTGTGTGGTGGGGGAAGAGGGAGGCCCAATTAACTATAGAGGTACAATGGCTGATATATGTGTGGAGGAGGAGAGATGCCTACCTCATGTATTAAGGAGATTGATCTGCCTCATATATTAAGGGAGATCGATCGGCATCCATGCATATGTGCAGGAGATGAATAAGGTTGGGAGAGAGACAGAGCTAGAGTGTTGGAGGGGGTGGTAGTGGAGTTGCTTCTAACAAATGGTGGGATAGGCTTTCTAGACAAACGGAGGGCACGCCCGCAATATCAATAAGAGAGGAGATGGCTGCTTGTTGTCTGTGCACGTGCGTGTGAGAGACGGGTCAGGAGGCATGCACGAATGATGGGGGGGGGACGATGTGGCTGTGGTAAGCAGATGTAACTCCATAGGAAGATCAATCGCCCTTTGTAAGAGAAAGGAGATACATAACTTGTGAGGTATGTCGATCGATGGGGAGGTAGTTAAAGTCGATCTAGGTATATGTTGGGAGATCGATCGGTATACATGCATGTGTGTGTTAGAAGCAAATGAGGCACGAGGAGAAGGATAGAGAGAGAGGGATGCATGTAGGAGGTGGTACGAGAGGCATACTATATCGAGGGGGAGGAGTGTGCGAGTACGAGAACGATGAAAAGAGTGGTGGGAGTGAGGCATGGACAGTGACAAGAGAAGAGGGGAAGCTTGTGTTTGTGCTAGGCACACCTGGCTAGAGAGGCATATCGATCGATGTGTGCCATAAAGGAGCTGGGGGGCCTACACACACCATGGGTGAACGACCTAAAGTGAAAAGACGAATTTGCGCGATGGAGCTAGAGGATGCCGAGGGAGGGTGAGAGGGATGCGGGCGTGTGCATGCACAAGAGAAAGTTAGCGCTAGCTACAAAGACAAGAGGGTTGTGTGGGTGTAAAAGACGAATAGAGATCATATATACTTCATTATAAAAAGTGAATTCGGATATTTGAAGAATTTATCATAGTGTTTCAAACCGACGGATGTGTGAATATATATAACGGTGATACACATGGTGTGGTTATGAACATGGTATACTACATTTAATATATTTTATCTCTACTCTTATAAAAAACGGAGTTGTTGATGATGGTGTGCCTGCCATCCTGCATTATAGCCTGTCTGATTTATATCTGGCGGATAGCAAGGAAACTATGATGGTTGAAGTTGGCAACAATCATGATTGTAGATTCTTATTGAAATAGAGAAACGAATTCAAATTTAGTTTGAATTGCAGCGGTAGTATATACATTTGGAATGCACTAAAATGTTGGTATGAGTAGGTTACATGCATTATACAGCAAGCGAAATTTTTTAATCGGACATAACATGGATTCATACTCCCTCCTTCCATCTATGTAGGGCGTAATGAGATTTTTAAGACCACCTTTGACTATTGACAAGATTAATAGTACATGACAGGCACAATGTGAAAATTATATCATTGAAAGGACCTTTCACAGACGAATTTAACGGTGTGCTTTGTGTAAGTTGCATGTCATATATCATTGCTCTAATATTTGGTCAAAGTTAGCATCGAAAAACGCATTAGGCCCTATATAGATGGAAGGAGGGAGTAGCTTTGAATAGCATTTGTATAGTAAAACAGGGCAAGACTCTCTCTTTGTGTGGTGTGAATAGTTTTATTTTTTCATTTTCTTTTTGGTTGAGGGAAGTGCGAATGATTTGGTACATACAAGTACAATATTACTACACGTTAGGCTTGTCCCTAAAATTCAACCCGCGTCTTGTTATATCCCGAAAATTCAGATATCGTGCTCCCAAAACTGGCGCCTTCACAACCCGCGCCTTGCTATCCCAAAATTACAACGCGCGCGAAAACTCCCTCCAGCTGCCAAATCCCGACACGCGAAATCCCCCTTCTAACCCTGAGCCGAAAGGGCCGCTAGTTCAAATCGGTGGTGGGTACTTTGTAACACACCCTACATTTTGGACGAGCGCGTTCCTAAGTCATGCTTCACCCCCTCCCATCGCCCCCTTTTCGCCATTCGAAATCCCAGGCCGCCATAACCTCTCCGCTCCAGCCGCGAAACCCCACCCTCCTCCGTCCGCCACGTCACCGCTGCCCAACCGGAGCCTCTTCCCCGACGATGTCGTCCACCGCAACAGCTCGACGTCCCTCGTCCACCTCCCCGGATGAGGATTCGTCGTCCATCTCGCCGCCCTGCCGGTTCAGCCGCCCCGTCCTCCACCTCCAAGGAGCTGCTCTGACGATCGCCTCGTCTATCGTGGCTGCTCCATCCCCACAGCGCCGCCTTAACCTGCTCCACCGGAACCGCATAATCCTCACCGACTCCTCGGACGAAGCTGAGGCCTACTCGGCACCACCAAAGAGGTTGTACACTCATCGCATCGCACCTTCTCCTTAACTCGACCTCCCGGCGCCGATGGTGCTCCATCCCGCACCCCCATGGAGCGGCTACCTTGAAGCCGGCGCCGCGGGCGACAACTCCACGACGGCTCTCCCCCAGTGCGAGGCCCTTCGGCGGCGGCGTCCATACCAGCCGGATATGCTGCTGCTGCTCCGGCTCTCGCTCGATCGCTCGCTCGCCCAGCTGCTGTTGCTCTCCGATTAAGCCACACTTCAGTCGACTGAGGGTTGGGGGGGGGGGCTCGCCGGAGTTAAGGAAGAACCACCCGCAGCGGGGACGGGGGCTTGCCGGAGAGGTACCCCACTATCTATCTTAGGGTTCAGGGTGGGGGGCCTAGAGGGCTGGCCGGGGCGGCGGTGGCGAGTTGTTTCGGGGCGGCGAGGCGGCGTTGGGGCCAGTGGTTCGACCGTTGGTGGCTGGAGGCTTAGGGGGGTGCAGGTTGAAGATGAACTGCAGGCCCTCCCTAAGCTACATGTCAAGTGCCTCTCTGCTACCATTGCGTTCAGTTTCGACAGTAGCATTCAGATTCCACAGTAAATTTCAGTTTCGACAGTTAAGTTCAGAGTCAACAGTTTTTACCTCATCTGTTGTAGTCAGGTGGTTTTTGGTGATGTTAATTTTACATCCATCTTACATCATCTATTGGAGATTCTATTAGAATCCCACTTGAGATTGACGATGTCTGTCTTGAGGTGCTTCAGCCTTGATGTCTTACGGCTCACCGGAGCTGCTCCAACGACAGAACGATCCATCACAACAGAGCAGTCCCCTGGACGTTGTCTACAGATTCCTCAGATCTTCCTCCACACCTCCGACAGCCACCTCTGCCTCAACTGCTTCAGCGACCAACCCAATGATGCCGAGGTCAACACAGCTACGGCAAAGAGGTTGTACACTTGTTGCATCACTTATTACTATACATTCACGTCGATCCATTAGGGCTATTTTGGTTCAACGGAAAAACATCGATCCACTGGTTGTTACCATCACTCTAAATTTCTGCATGCTCTCCTTACATAATCTCACCATATTTTTTTTCATATGCATGTCAGATATTGTACACAGTCATGCTGAACATGTAGAGAAAAAGAGAAGAGTTTTGCGCGGTAATACAATGTCATGCAGACATCGCTCCATGGTGGGTTCAATGGCAAACCCTCCCCACCCCTCTCCAGATTGTAATCCAGAGGAAGATATCTGTTCTGAGGCGGATTCGGATGCCGCTGACCACTCCTATTTACCCCCAAAGGTGTTTGCTCTACCTTGGCATGATGATGTTAGTCATATCATGCATATGTTGCCTTGCAGTGCCTACTTTTGACATCATATATGTCATCTGCTTAGTATAGACATGTTCTGTAATGCCACCTGTTTAGTTTCTATATCATATATGGGAATTATGCAGTCTCATGTCTTTTAGCCAGCCATAATATATGTGAAATGTGCAATGCCATCCTGTTTAACCAGGCATCATATATTTGAATGATATCTTGCCCATCCTTTTCTTCATTACATTTCCGTTTGTCGACAATGTTTGTACATTAAACTACTCTTCCTGTGAATCAGCCATTTGGGTGGGAGATGGAAAAATCTGGAGTGAAAACAAGGCCTTCAGAGCAGACAGTGCTACCTGTCGAAGCAGATCTCTTGTTGGGTCCTGATAGCTCCTTAGAGATGGATTCAGAGACAAATGACCAGTCCTATTCCCCCACTGAGGTGTATGCTCTAACTTGGCACGGTTATACTGCTCATATCATGCATACGGTGTCTTGCATTGCATAGTTTAGACATCATATACACAATATTCAACACCATGTTCTTAGTTCAGACATCATATCGAATGCCCTCTGTTTAGCATATAAATCACATATGTGAATTAAATGATGCGATCCTGATTACTTAGATAACATGTAGGTGAATTATGTCATGCGATCCTGTTTAGTTATTCATCATATCTTTGAATTATGTTATGCTATGCTATCTAGTTTAGATAGACATCATATATGTGAAATTATGTCATGCTATCCGTTTTAGTTAAACAATATACATGTCAACTATTTCATGCCCTCTTTTTTCCACACTATCTATTGCATCTGTCTCTCATACAATGTTTGTACATTTAATTATGTTTCCTGTTTATCAGCCATTTGAATTGGAGCGGGTGATGCCAGTATCTAGCGGACTAAAAACACGGTCTTCAAATAAAACAGTGCTACCTCTTGGCGGAGATAGCACCCCGGTTGTACATGCACAAGAACCAGCCCTACCACACATAACCCAAACTCTCGCAGATTGTACCCCTACTACGATGGATAGAGAACCAGCTTCCCCCAATCTAACCCCAACCCCAGCCGATAGTAACCCAGTTCCTGTTGACACAGCACCATCTCCACCATAGAGCTCCCAAACAAGAGCAGTTAGTAAGGCAACTCCAGTGCCCAAAGGGCCAGTACTATCACGGCGAACCCCAACTCCACCAGTTAGTACGCCTATTCCTGTGGAGGAAGCACAACCAGCTAGTCGTAGTTTAGCATCTATCGCATTTGATGTTGTTAAATCGTATGTGCGTATCTTCCCATCTTGGAAATATTATACTGAAGATGAAGGAAAATGCCAGTTGCAGGTGTTTGTCCAGGAGTCATGTGTAAGTAATGTTATTCATGGCAATTACTTTGCTTCGTCCCATACATCCTACCTCCATGATGGTTATAATAAAACAAATTTTCCCATTTTTCTCTATAGAGAAGGACCGATTTGGAAACTCAGGATGAGGTAACATGTGCTAATACCTCTGCTATCTTCAAGAATGCTTGGTGGCAGTATCGGAATTACCTTACGTTCTCCTGAGACACATTTACTGGACGATCACTGGGAATGCCTTGTTCTGTACTGGTCCCGAACCAAGAATGTGGTAAGGTCTATGAGCTCATTTTCTATTTTTAAGTATTATATTCTTGCGTCTTACTGTACTCTGTTCATGTAGAACAAGTGCCTAAACCTGAAGAACAACTGTTCTAATTTAAGATTCCATTGCTACCATAGGACATAGGTATATGTTTGTTTGATGCTTTTATTATGTACTAGTACTTGGCAATAGAAGACTTGGTAGTTTAATCCTGTCCACCTTACTAATGAACTGGTTCACCGAAATGAGTTTCATATACTAGTACATGCTAAACTTGTTATGTGTCTGCTTGTTTCTTCTTTTAGAATGCTGACAAAATATTGAGGAAGAGTGCCTTATTAAGCAACGGTAAAGGAAGTAATGCAGATAAGGTTCAGGATAGTGACACATCCTATCTTGGTTTAGTGTTGGAGTTACTAGCCACTACCGCTTGCACAAGCTATTCAAACTCACTGTCTGAATCAGTTCGGTTTCTTGAGTCTCAACTACAAGCTGAAAGACATCGATCAGCTGTGCTGTGACAAGAAGCGGAAGGACTGCGGAAGTCCCTGGAGCATTCAGATGCATACTTTCTGGTGCAACAGCAAGCGTTGGAGGATTTTAGCGCCAAACAGGACAAAGCTAATCAGCTTGCTAAGCTTATTGCCAGCATGGTGGATACCCAGGATAACATTTCTTGAGCTCTTCTGAAGTTGTTTTAGTTATGCTCTTATTTTGCTGCCGCATTTATTTGCACTGGTGGCCAATTTTGACGGCCAGTGTATATGATATGCTGCCTTGTTCCCTATATTTGCACTGGTGGTGAACTTTGATGCCCAGTGGATGTAATATGTGTAATAGCCGTGATAGCCTAGCGTTAGTTGCTTGCTTATTTATTTCCTTGTTGTCTTGTTTATTTGTTTGCTTGTAGTCATTGCAGTTCTTTTTCCGTGGTTAACTAGTGGCCGCAATAACCTATTTTTTAAAACTAGGCCACAATAACCATGGGCTAATATTTACTGTAGTGACACTGGGCCTCCTACGGGCCGTAGAAACAGTGGGCCTTCTACAGGCCGTAGAAACAATGGGCCTTCTACAGGCCGTATCATCAATGGGCCTTATACGGGCCGTATGATCGATTGGCCAAACATGGGCCAATAACAGGCCGCATTATGGCCGTAAACGGGCTAGAGTTGGAATCGTCCGTTCATGGGCCGACCGTAACTGGCCATCGTTAATAGGCCGTATTTGATGACGCTATGAAAATGGCCCATCGTATTAACAGACCATAAACGGGCCGACTGTAACCACGGGCTGAATTTGGCCCACAAGCAGAAAATGACAGTAACGGGCCGTAATTAAACGAATGCTGGAAATGAGCCCAAGAATAAATGGGCTCTGAGAAGGCCGAAAGATAACATGGGCTGGAAACGGCCCAACGGAATAACGGGCCATTAATGGGTATAAAGTGATACACTGTTCATTATGGGCCAGTTTCACCACGGGCCATTAATGGGTGTAAAGTGATACACTGTTCATTACGGGCCAGTTTCACCACGGGCCGTTAATAGGCCAAGAGTTACATAGGGCCTCATATGGGCCGAAAGACGTCATGGGCCATACATGGGCCAGAAGTGAAAACGGGCTGGAATCATATTGGATGTCCCAGATGACGCTACTGGGCCTAATTCAGATAGGGCGTAACGGGCCTTGGGTTAGCGGGCTGTAAATGGGCTATATGCGAACAAGCCGTTAACAGGCTTTACATGGGCTGGCCCGCCACCTTTTGACCAAGTCAAACGGGCCGGCCTTTTCACAGGAATGGGCCTCTGTTGGGCCGTGCCACGTGTCGACATATCATAGGCGCCTATCGGACCCACTGACGAGCTGACACGTGTTTCGTCCGGCCAATAAGAATTTTACACATGGAAATTTCCCATTGGTCGGGGCTGTTAACGGGTTATCGGATCCAAAACCCGACCCGATAGCTTAACGGCATTCCCTTACGGTGGATGCCACGTGTCGGTTACCCTTAACGAAAGCACTTCTGTGACGCGCGATTTATCATCATGGAAGTGGACATTTCCGTGATGATAATTTTGGTAATGTCATGGAACACTTCTACGACAGCACAGGTATGACAATCTTGATTCTGTCATAAATTTGTCATGGATGTACATGCATGACAAAAAACGCGACCTACTGTGATAAACACGTATCATCACGGAAGTGTATTTTTTTGTAGTGCTTGTCATCATGGCTAGTCTCATATCTTCTCCGTTGTCTCTCGAGAATGAAGTTCTAAATTTTAAACAAAGGGAGGGAGAAAATCTAAAAGATGCTTGGTATAGAATTTGCAATGCTCAAAATAGATCTACCAGGAAGCAATCTACTTCAGTTCTTCTCCGCAATTTTTATGTAGGTGCTAGTCCTTGGTATAGATATATCCTTGATACCATTACCAGAGGAAATTTCTTGGGTAGCCATACTTTTGATTCTTATAATGCTATGTTAGATTTATTTGGCTCACCACCTCTTTTGGTTAATGGAACTATGTTAACCATGGAGCATGCTATGCAAAGACTTGAAATTATTGAAAATAAAGTTGCTACCATTGAATTAATTGAAAATATAGATAAAAAGATCCACAATCAAATTACCCAATATGGATCTAAGGTAGGAATGACTTTGAAAAATATTAAGGAAAAGGAACCCATAGTTAATGAGAAAATAAATCTAGATTCCACTAGAATCAATAAACTTGAGGGTATCATTATGAACTTGGGAACCACTTTTTCTTCCGTAAAGAATACTCCAAGTCCTCCTACTAAAATTGCCAAGCTTATGTATGTTCCTAAAAATAAGGGTGAATCATCTAGTAAGGAAACTGCGGATCTTAAATCTATAAGTATTCATCCCAATCTTTTTGCTATCATTAAGGAACCAATTGCTACAAATGAATTTTTCGATCTTGTGCCTAAGAGTTTGATAATCACTAGAAATAAAGAAATTCCTAAGGGAGATAGATGCCTCATTGAAGAATTGCCTACCAAAGATGGCAATACCTAGATCTATTCTTGCTTGTTATGCCTAGCTAGGGGCGTTAAAACGATAGCGCTTGTTGGGAGGCAACCCAATTTTATTTTTATTCCTTGCTTTTTGCTCCTGTTTAGTAATAAATAAATTATTTAACCTCTGTTTTGGTTGTGTTTTTTGTGTTTAATTAGTGTTTGTGCCAAGTAGAACCGTTGGGAAGACTTGGGGAAAGTCTTGTTGAACTTGCTGTAAAAAAACAGAAACTTTAGCGCTCACAAGAACTGCTGTCATTTTTATTTGGAGAGTGATATTTAGTTAATTCTTTTTGAATATGATTAATATATAAATTCCTCACGTCCATAAATTTATTTTAGAATTTTTGGGGTTCCAGATCTTGCGCTAGCTACAGATTACTACAGACTGTTCTGTTTTTGACAGATTCTGTTTTTCGTGTGTTGTTTGCTTATTTTGATGAATCTATGGCTAGTAAAATAGTTTATAAACCATAGAGAAGTTGGAATACAGTCGGTTTAACACCAATATAAATAAAGAATGAGTTCATTACAGTAACTTTAAGTGGTCTTTTGTTTTCGTTCGCTAACGGAGCTCACGAGATTTTCTACTTTAAGTTTTGTGTTGTGAAGTTTTCAAGTTTTGGGTGAAGATTTGATGGATTATGGAACAAGGAGTGGCAAGAGCCTAAGCTTGGGGATGCCCATGGCACCCCCAAGATAATCTAAGGACACCTAAAAGCCAAAGCTTGGGGATGCCCCGGAAGGCATCCCCTCTTTCGTCAATTCTATCGGTAACTTTACTTGGAGCTATATTTTTATTCACCACATGATATGTGTTTTGTTTGGAGCGTCTTTTATGATTCGAGTCTTTGCTTGTTAGTCTACCCCAATCATCCTTGCTGTACACACCTTTTGATAGAGCCATACATAATTTGGAATTTGATAGAATACTCTATGTGCTACACTTATATCTTTTGAGCTCTATAGTTTTACTCTAGTGCTTCACTTATATCTTTTGAGTTTTATAGTTTTGCTCTAGTGCTTCACTTATATCTTTTAGAGCACGGTGGTGGATTTGTTTTATAGAAACTATTGATCTCTCATGCTTCACTTAGATTATTTTGAGAGTCTTAATAGCATGGTAATTTGCTTAATAATAATATGCTTGGTATTCAAGATTTGTAAAACTTTCTTTTGAGTGCGTTGAATACTAAGAAAAAAATTGATGCTTGATTATTGTTTTGAGATATGAGGATGGTGATATTAGAGTCATGCTAGTTGAGTAGTTGTGAATTTGAGAAATGCTTGTGTTAAAGTTTGTGATTCCCGTAGCATGCACGTATGGTGAACCGTTATGTGATGAAGTCGGAGCATGATTTATTTATTGATTGTCTTCCTTATGAGTGGCGGTCGGGGATGAGCGATGGTCTTTTCCTACCAATCTATCCCCCTAGGAGCATGCGCGTAATACTTTGCTTTGATAACTTCTAGATTTTTGCAATAAGTATATGAGTTCTTTATGACTAATGTTGAGTCCATGGATTATACGCACTTTCCTTCCTTCCACCATTGCTAGCCTCTCTAATACCGCGCACTTTTCGCCGGTATCATACACCCACCAAATACCTTCCTCAAAACAGCCACCATACCTACCTATCATGGCATTTCCATAGCCATTCCGAGATATATTGCCATGCAACTTTCCACCGTTCCATTCACTATGACACGCTCCATCATTGTCATATTGCTAGCATGATCATGTAGTTGACATCGTATTTGTGGCAAAGCCACCGTTCATAATTCTTTCATACATGTCACTCTTGATTCATTGAATATCCTGGTACACCACCAGAGGCATTCATATAGAGTCATATTTTGTTCTAAGTATTGAGTTGTAATTGTTGAGTTGTAAGAAAAATAAAAAGTCTGATGATCATCATTTTTAGAGCATTGTCCCAAGTGAGGAAAGGATGATGGAGACTATGATTCTCCCACAAGTCAGGATGAGACTCCGGACGAAAAATACAAAAAAGAGGCCATAAAAAAGAGAAAAGGCCCAAACAAAAAAATGAGAGAAAAAGAGAGAAGGGACAATGTTACTATCCTTTTACCACACTTGTGCTTCAAAGTAGCACCATGATCTTCATGATATAGAGTCTCTCATTCTGTCACTTTCATATACTAGTGGGAATTTTTCATTATAGAACTTGGCTTGTGTATTCCAATGATGGGCTTCCTCAAAATGCCCTAGGTCTTCGTGAGCAAGAGAGTTGGATGCACACCCACTTAGTTTCTTTTGTTGAGCTTTCATATACTTATAGCTCTAGTGCATCCGTTGCATGGCAATCCCTACTCACTCACATTGATATCTATTGATGGGCATCTCCATAGCTCGTTGATACGTCTAGTTGATGTGAGACTATCTTCCCCTGTTTTTGTCTTCTCCACAACCACCATTCTATTCCACATATAGTGCTATACCCATGGCTCACGCTCATGTATTGCGTGAAGATCGAAAAAGTTTTGAAAATGTCAAAAGTATGAAACAATTGCTTGGCTTGTCACCGGGGTTGTGCATGATTTAAATACTTTGTGTGGTGAAGATAGAGCATAGCCAGACTATATGATTTTGTAGGGATAGCTTTCTTTGGCCATGTTATTTTGAGAAGACATAATTGCTTTGTTAGTATGCTTGAAGTATTATTATTTTTATGTCAACATGAACTTTTGTCTTGAATCTTTTGAATCTGAATATTCATACCACAATTAAGAAGATTTACATTGAAATTATGCCAAGTAGCACTTCGCATCAAAAATTCTGTTTTTATCATTTACCTACTCGAGGACGAGCAGGAATTAAGCTTGGGGATGCTTGATACGTCTCCAACGTATCTATAATTTTTGATTGCTCTATGCTATATTACCTACTGTTTTGGACTATATTGGGCTTTATTTTCCACTTTTATATTATTTTTGGGACTAACCTATTAACCGGAGGCCCAGCCCAGAATTGCTGTTTTTTGCCTATTTCAGTGTTTTGGAGAAACAGAATATCAAACGGAGTCCAAACGGAATGAAACCTTCGGGAACGCGATTTTCTCATCAGATAAGACCCAGGAGACTTGGACCCTCCGTCAAGAAAGCCACGAGGCGGTCACAAGGGTGGAGGGCGCGCCCCCTGCCTCGTGGGCCCCTCGAAGCTCCACCGACGTACTCCTTCCTCCTATATATACCTACGTACCCCCAAACAATCAGATACGGAGCCAAAAACCTAATTCCACCGCTGCAACTTTCTGTATACACGAGATCTCATCTTGGGGCCTATTCCGGAGCTCCGCCGGAGGGGGCATCGATCACGGAGGGCTTCTACATCATCATCCAAGCCCCTCCTATGAAGTGTGAGTAGTTTACTTCAGACCTACGGGTCCATAGTTAGTAGCTAGATGGCTTCTTCTCTCTTTTTGGATCTCAATACAATGTTCTTCCCCTCTCTCGTGGAGATTATTCGATGTAATCTTCTTTTTGCGGTGTGTTTGTTGAGACCGATGAATTGTGGGTTTATGATCCAGTCTATCTATGAATAATATTTGAATCTTCTCCGAATTCTTTTATGTATGATTGGTTATCTTTGCAAGTCTCTTCGAATTATCAGTTTGGTTTGGCCTATTAGATTCGTTTTTCTTGCCATGGGAGAAGTGCCTAGCTTTGGGTTCGATCTTGCGGTGTCCTTTCCCAGTGACAGAAGGGGCAGCAAGGCACGTATTGTATTGTTGCCATCGAGGATAACAAGATGGTTTTTTATCATATTGCATGAAGCTATCCCTCTACATCATGTCATCTTGCTTAAGGCGTTACTATGTTTTTAACTTAATACTCTAGATGCATGCTGGATAGCGGTCGATGAGTGGAGTAATAGTAGTAGATGCAGGCAGGAGTCGGTCTACTTGTCTCGGACATGATGCCTATATACATGATCATACCTAGATATTCTCATAACTATGCTCAATTCTGTCAATTGCTCAACAGTAATTTGTTCACCCACAGTAGAATACTTATGCTCTTGAGAGAAGCCACTAGTGAAACCTATGGCCCCTGGGTCTCTTTCTCATCATATCAATCTCCATCACTTTATTATTGCTTTGCTTTTTTACTTTGCCCTTTTACTTTTTTACTTTGCATCTCTATACCAAAAATACCAAAAATATTATCTATCATCTCTATCAGATCTCACTTTCGTAAGTGACCATGAAGGGATTGACAACCCCTAAGCGTGTTGGTTGCGTTTAGCTATTGTTTTTGTGTAGGTACGAGGGACTCGCGCGTAGCCTCCTACTGGATTGATACCTTGGTTCTCAAAAACTGAGGGAAATACTTACGCTACTTTGCTGCATCATCCTCTCCTCTTTGGGGAAATCCAACGCAGTGCTCAAGAGGTAGCAGAGACGGAGGCGGCGATGCGGTGGCCGGCGCAGCCTGATGAAGAACTCGCGAGGCTGGTCCCCGACGTCGCCCTCTGTCAGGGGAGGCATCACTGGCGGAGGCGAGGCCGATGCGCCGCCCCGTCCTCCTCTCCCCCGGGCGCCACGACGACCTCGGCCTCGCCCCCTCCCCCTTCCTCTCGTGGCCGGTTCCGCCGCCATGAGCTCTTGGGGAGGAGGAACGCGCTGACGAGAAGCAACCCTCGCTGCTACCGTCGAAGGGCCAGCACTTCCTCTCGCCATGGCAGATGGAAGAAAGAAGCGGAGGTGGAAGGAGACAGATGATGGAAGAATGTGGAATCCCGCCCCTCCCCTTCTTATAAGGGGGCGGAGTCGGGGCTCGGCCGCCCCACTCGACCAATCCGGTCGTCGGGGGCGCAGGGAATCAGGACTGACCCGCTGCCCCAATCAGCGACGGCCCGGTTTCCCGCCTCCACCTCCTACCACCTGCATGAGGGACACGTGGCGAGCGAGCAGCATTGAAGGGACGGGCGAAGCAGCAGCTCCCCACCCCGTGATCATGGGGCGCGGGCGCCCTGAAGACCATGACCCGAGTCCGCCCAAGTAAATGGGCTGTGCCTCTGCGCCTCCCTCCTTTTATGGGGAAGGCGCGAGCCGCCTCTTTACCACGGTGTGACGCATGTGTGTGGAAACCGCCCCACACATGACCCCCACGTCACGCATGACCCTCCACGTCGCGCATTCGACGCGGGTCGTGGGGAAGTGCAGCAGACGAGAAGTTACTGCGGTAAAATCCGCCCCACCTGCCCGTGCATCGTTCTGGGCCTAGCCCAACAACGCGGCGCGCTTATGTGTGGCCTAGGCCCGGGGGCTCCTCTTGGTGTACAAAAGTAGGGGCTCTTCTTTTGACCCCTGTACTTGTGCACAGGCAGTCAGAGCCACGCGCCACGGCCACACTTAGCAAGGCAAAGGGGGGAAGCCGAAGGGAAGCCAAAACACGAGGCAACCAAGCCAACGCCAAGACCAGAAGCGCATGAGAGAAAGAGGGCAAGGTGGACTCCCTCGGCAAGATCCTTGCTAAGGCAGCCTCCGCAGCCCCGGCAAGAGCCTTGCCGGGGCAACTTGCCCGATGCCAGCGGAGTGAGCCACCCTTGAGCCCACTGGCTCCAACCTAACTAACTGCGTTGGAACCAAGGCTCGGGAGGCGCCTCTGTGGTGGCATGCAAATCTTCGTCAAGATCATTAACATATGAGATCAGATGAGGACCAGAAGACGGCGAACCTCGGCGGAATCCTAGCCGAGGAAATCCACAAGACCCTCGGCAAGACCCTTGCCGGGGATGACTACAACGCCACGGCAAGGCCCTTGCCGGCCCCCTGGCAAGACCCTTGCCAAGAGCATCAGCGGGACCACTACCAGGCCCGCGCCAGCCAAGACTCCACCATCGTCCCCAAGCAGTTGCTAGCTCAACCAGCTGGGCAGGCACCTGTGTGGTGACGGGCGGCCTCTACACCGACTCAGCAGGCACCTGCGTGGCGGCATGCGACCCTTCATGAAGGCTCCACTACCGCGCCAGCCCAACAGCTGGCCAACGTGGCGCCACGATGCCTCATTATCTCAGACGCGTGTCGAGGCCAGGCGAGGCGGCGACAGCTGGGACGTGCTTCCCTGGCGTCCCCGATAAAGCAAGGGGGGCACGTCGGCAGCGCATTAAATGCGTTTGTCCAACGGTCCCAGAGGATAGGCTTGTCGACTGTAGACCTTTCCACCTCCTGTGTGCCACTGTGACAACCCATTTTTCCTATAAAAGGAGGCCCGAGGCAACCAGGAGAGGGATTCGGCTCTTTTGGGCAAAGTTGCACCCCGTAGCTAGCTCAAGTACACAAGAACACTCAAATACATCCACCAAAGTAGGACTAGGGTATTACGCATCTTCGCGGCCCGAACCTGGGTAAACGATCCGTGTGCTCCCTGTCAGACCCGCTCTTCTCACAACCCCGCGCCCGCCTACCATAGAAGGGATCCCAGTGACCCCATAGGTGTCGTTTCCACCGACACCCAGTATGAAAGAAAATATGGGTCAAACCCTAGTTGAAAAGGAAACTATGTCTAACTCCAGCTTACAAAAGGTACAAAAGCACGAGGATTAATTATTCATCAGGTTTACACATAACCTGGATTGAACAAGGCAATAACATCTAGCTCAACCAAAGTTTTTGGCAGTCACAATCAAATGGATCGGTCCGATCCATAAAATCAAGATCCTGGTACAAAAGATCTACTGGTCCATGATGACGATAAGTTGTTGTAAATATAAGCCGAGCACGATCAGAAGCCCTTAGGTCCACCTGAAAATTCTTTTTATGTTGTTCCACATACAATTCCATGAGAAATTTCTTGTTGAAAAACTTAATCCTCACGGACAATAGTGCCCTCACATTCAACATGAAGAATGTGACAAAGCTAGTGTTTGCACGGTTGGATGCATATCCTTCCAGCGTTACTGTCTTCAAAAGAATGTCATGAGATATGAGAAAATCCCGGTGTTTCTTGAACCATCGATTGTTTGTACCTTTTTCTCCATGTGTTAGTGCCTAAATAGAGATGAAGATTGAAAATAGTTAATGTCTAAAAAAGATTATGTTGAAAGAGCGATAGCTGAACGATTAATTATAGTACATTATATATGGGCTTTCAATGTGCGTGAAATCATCACCTTTATATACAAATTCTCCAGACATGGAAAGCATAGCAGTAATGCAATAATGAAGTTGAGATCAAAACACCATACACTGATATATAAGGTCTTGATAGGATCCACCACCACTGATAGGATGGACTGATGTCTACTACACAATCTTCTTCTTCCAGACGTTGTTGGGCCTCCAAGTGCAGATGTTTGTAGGACAATAGCAAATTTCCCTCAAGTGGATGACCTAAGGTTTATCAATCCGTGGGAGGCGTAGGATGAAGATGGTCTCTCTCAAGCAACCCTGCAACCAAATAACAAAGAGTCTCTTGTGTCCCCAACACACCCAATACAATGGTAAATTGTATAGGTGCACTAGTTTGGCGCAGAGATGGTGATACAAGTGCAATATGGATGGTAGATATAGATTTTAGTAATATGAAAATATAAAAACACTAAGGTAGAAAGTGGTAAAAGTGAGCGTAAACGGTATTGCAATGCTAGGAAACAAGGCCTAGGGTTTATACTTTCACTAGTGCAAGTTCTCTCAACAATAATAACATAATTGGATCATATAACCATCCCTCAACATGCAACAAAGAGTCACTCCAAAGTCACTAATAGCGGAGAACAAATGAAGACATTATTGTAGGGTACGAAACCACCTCAAAGTTATTCTTTCTGATCGATCTATTCAAGAGTCCATAGTAAAATAACACGAAGCTATTCTTTCCGTTCAATCTATCCTAGAGTTCATACTAGAATAACACTTAAGACACAAATCAACCAAAACCCTAATGTCACCTAGATACTCCAATGTCACCTCAAGTATCCGTGGGTATGATTATACGATATGCATCACACAATCTCAGATTCATCTATTAAACCAACACAAAGAACTTCAAAGAGTGCCCCAAAGTTTCTACCGGAGAGTCAAGACAAAAACATGTGCCAACCCCTATGCATAAGTTCATGAGGTCACGGAACTCGCAAGTTGATCACCAAAACATACATCAAGTGGATCACATGATATCCCATTGTCACCACAGATAAGCACATGCAAGACATACATCAAGTGTTCTCAAATCCTTAAAGACTCAATCCGATAAGATAACTTCAAAGGAAAACTCAATCCATTACAAGAGAGTAGAGGGGTAGAAACATCATAAGATCCAACTATAATAGCAAAGCTCGCGATACATCAAGATTGTGCCAAATCAAGAACACGAGAGAGGGAGAGAGATCAAACACATAGCTACTGGTACATACCCTCAGCCCCGAGGGTGAACTACCCCCTCCTCGTCATGGAGAGTGCCGGGATGATGAAGATGGCCACCGGAGAGGGATTTCCCCCTCCGGCAGGGTGCCGAAACGGGTTTATATTGGTTTTCGGTGGCTACAGAGGCTTCTGGCGGCGGAACTCTCCATCTAGGTTATGTTCTGGAGGTTTCAGTATATATAAGAGGTTTTGGCATCGAGAACAAGTCAGGGGGTCTCCGGGCTGTCCATGAGGTAGGGAGGCGTGCCCAGGGGGTGGGCGCGCCCCCACCCTCGTGGGCAGCCCGGGACTCTTCTGGCCCAACTCTTTTACTCCATGTCCTTCTTCTGGTCCAAAAATAAGTTCCATGAAGTTTCAGGTCCATTGGACTCTGTTTTGTTTTCCTTTTCTGCGAAACTAAAAAACAAGGAAAAAAACAGAAACTGGCACTGGGCTCTAGGTTAATAGGTTAGTACAAAAAATCATATAAAATAGCATATGAATGCATATAAAACATCCAAGGTTGATAATATAATAGCATGGAATAATCAAAAATTATAGATACGTTGGAGACGTGTCAAGCATCCCCAAGCTTAATTCCTGCTCATCCTTGAGTAGGTAAATGATAAAAACAATTTTTTTGATGTGGAATGCTACCTAGCATATTTATCAATGTAATTTTCTTTATTGTGGCATGAATGTTCAGATTCGAAAGATTCAAGACAAAAGTTTAATATTGACATAAAAATAATAATACTTCAAGCATACTAACAAAGTAATCATCTCTTCTCAAAATAACATGGCCAAAGAAAGCTATCCCTACAAAATCATATAGTCTAGCTATGCTCTATCTTCATCACACAAAATATTTAAATCATGCACAACCCCGATGACAAGCCAAGCAATTGTTTCATACTTTTGATGTTCTCAAACTTTCTCAATCTTCATGCAATACATGAGCGTAAGCCATGGACATAGCACTATAAGTGGAATAGAATGGTTGTTGTGGAGAAGACAAAAAGGAGAAGATAGTCTCACATCAACTAGGCGTATCAACGGGCTATGGAGATGCCCATCAATAGATATCAATGTGAGTGAGTAGGGATTGCCATGCAACGGATGCACTAGAGCTATAAGTGTATGAAAGCTAAAAAAGAAACTAAGTGGGTGTGCTTCCAACTCGCTTTCTCACGAATACCTAGGGCATTTTGAGGAAGCCATCATTGGAATATACAAGCCAGGTTCTATAATGAAAAATTCCCACTAGTATATGAAAGTGACAAAATAGGAGACTCTCTATCATGAAGATCATGGTGCTACTTTGAAGCACAAGTTTGGTAAAAGGATACTAGCATTGCCCCTTCTCTCTTTTCTCTCATTTTTTTGTTTTTGTTTTGTTTTGGGCCTTCTTTTTTCTCTCTTTTTTTTCATCCGGAGTCTCATCCCGACTTGTGGGGGAAACATAGTCTCCATCATCCTTTCCTCACATGGGACAATGCTCTAATAATGATGACCATCACACTTTTATTTACTTACAACTCAAGAATTACAACTCGATACTTAAAACAAAATATGACTCTATATGAATGCCTCCGACGGTGTACCGGGATGTGCAATGAATCAAGAGTGACATGTATGAAAGAATTATGAACGGTGGCTTTGCCACAAATACGATGTCAACTACATGATCATGCAAAGTAATATGACAATGATGAAGCGTGTCATAATAACGGAATGGTGGAAAGTTGCATGGCAATATCTCGGAATGGCTATGGAAATTCCATAATAGGTAGGTATGGTGGCTGTTTCAAGGAGGGTATATGGTGGGTTTATGGTACCAGCGAAAGTTGCGCGGTACTAGAGAGGCTAGCAATGGTGGAAGGATGAGAGTGTGTATAATCCGTGGACTCAACATTAGTCATAAAGAACTCACATACTTATTGCAAAAATCTATTAGTTATCGAAACAAAGTATTACGCGCATGCTCCTAGGGGGATAGATTGGTAGGAAAAGACCATCGCTCGTCCCCGACCGCCACTCATAAGGAAGACAATCAATAAATAAATCATGCTCCGACTTCATCACATAACGGTTCACCATACGTGCATGCTCCGGGGACCACAAACTTTAACACAAGTATCTCTCAAATTCACAACTACTCAATTAGCATGACTCTAATATCACCATCTTCATATCTCAAAACAATCATCAAGTATCAAACTTCTCATAGTATTCAATGCACTTTATATGAAAATTTTATTATACCCATCATGGATGCCTATCATATTAGGACTAAATTCATAACCAAAGAAAATTACCATGCTGTTCTAAAAGACTCCCAAAATAATATAAGTGAAGCATGAGAGTTCATATATTTCTTCAAAATAAAACCACCGCCGTGCTCTAAAAAGATATAAGTGAAGCACTAGAGCAAACGACAAACTACTCCGGAAGATATAAGTGAAGATCAACAAGTAGTTGAATAATTATGCAACTATGTGAAGACTCTCTAACATTTAAGAATTTCAGATCTTGGTATTTTATTCAAGCGGCAAGAAAAACAAAAGAAAATAAAATGACGCTCCAAGCAAAACACATATCATGTGGTGAATAAAAATATAGCCTCAAGTAAAGTTACCGACGAACGAAGACGAAATAGGGGATGCCATATGGGACATCCCCAAGCTTAGGCTCTTGCCACTCCTTATTCCATAGTCCATCGAATCTTTACCCAAAACTTGAAAACTTCACAACACAAAACTCAACAGAAAACTCGTAAGCTCCGTTAGTATAAGAAAATAAATCACCACTTTTGGTACTGTTGTGAACTCATTCTAAATTCATATTGGTGTAATATCTACTGTATTCCAACTTCTCTATGGTTCATACCCTCCGATACTACTCATAGATTCATCAAAATAAGCAAACAACACATAGAAAACAGAATCTGTCAAAAACAGAACAGTCTGTAGAAATCTGGAGGTTTCGAATACTTCTGTCACTCCAAAAATTCTGAAATAAATTGGTGGACCTGAGGAATTTGTCTATTAATCATCTGCAAAAAGAATCAACCTAACCGCACTTCCCAGTAAAAAATGGCAGCTAATCTCGTGAGCGCTAAAGTTTCTGCTTTTTTACAGTAAGATCACAAAGACTTCACCCAAGTCTTCCCAAAGGTTCTACTTGGCACAAACACTAATTAAAACATAAAACCACATCTAAACAGAGTCTAGATGAATTATTTATTACTAAACAGGAGCAAAAAGCAAAGAACAAAAATAAAATTGGGTTGCCTCCCAACAAGCGCTATCGTTTAACGCCCCTAGCTAGGCATGATGGTTTCAATGATGCTCACATAAAGGATAAGAATTGAAACATAAAGAGAGCATCATGAAGAATATGACTAGCACATTTAAGTATAACCCAGTTCCTATGCATAGGGATTTTGTGAGCAAACAACTTGTGGGAACAAGAATCAACTTGCATAGGAAGGTAAAACAAGCAAAACTTTAGAACTTTAAGCACATAGAGAGGAAACTTGATATTATTACAATTCCTACAAGCATATATTCCTCCCTCATAATAAATTTCAGTAGCATCATGAATGAATTCAACAATGTAACCATCACATAAGCATTCTTTTTATGGTCTACAAGCATAAAAAAATTACTACTCTCCACATAAGTAAAATTCTTCTTATTCGGAATAGTGGGAGTATCATAAGAAACTTGAATACTATAAATTGTTTACACATTAAAAGAGTAATGTTCAGAAAAAGGGTAATCATAATCATGACAAGTTTTATAAATATAATCATCACTACTTTTTATAGCATAAGTGTCATCACAATAATCATCATAAGTAGCTACTTTGTTCTCATCATAATCAATTGAAACCTCTTCCAAGATAGTGGAATCATTACTAAATAAAATCATGACCTCTCCAAATGCACTTTTATAATTATCACAATAAGATTAAACATCCTCCAAAATAGTGGGATCATTACTTCATAAAGTTGACACTCTTCCGAACCCACTTTCATCAATATAATCATCATAGTAAATTTGCTCAGTAAAACTTGGGAGACTAAAAATATCATCTTCATTAATCATAGAATCCCAAAGCTTGGGACAAACATTAATTGCAGCAAATACATTCTCAAACATGTCATTGTCATCAAACATAGCATCCCCAAGCTTGGGCCTTTTTCATATCATAAGCATAATCACTCTCATCATTAATAGTATGGATAACACCAATAATATAACAATTATCATCATCACAATGAGTAATAGGAGCAACATCATTTGGGAGGAATACCTTATTACCTTTGCTTCTCTGTCTTTTCTTTTTCTTCTTCACCTCATGTGTGGGTTTAATCCTCTTTTTGGAGCTCGTTATTAATGAGATTGGTTGGATAAAAGGCCCCTCCTCATTACCTGATTCATCATAAGAAATAATAGGAGGATATTGGGAAGTCTCTTCCCTTTCATTAGTATTCTCTTCATCTTCTAATTGTTTTCTTGACTTTATCTAATTGACAATATAAGGATTTTCAATGCAATTCACCGCAGAATACATATAAATTTCCTCTAGATCAAAATCAAGAACTTTGTCAAGGGCAAATTCTAGAATATCCTTAGTTATACGTTTCATTTCTTCATAACCCAGAAGCAAAATAAGTTCATTATGATGTGCAAGGGAAATCAAGTCATCACATTTTTTGGACACGATTCGATCATGAAACAATTTGCATTGGATATTTAAATGATCAAGTTCATTGCAAAGTTCACAAGGATGGCAAAGAAATTTTAAATCTTCAGCACGAGCATCTAGCCTTTCTTGCAACCATTTAGTTTCTAAATACTTATGCCTCTTGCAAAATCTATCTTCCCTATTTGGTGTGTACTTGCAAACTCTATGCACTCCACAAAAATTGACATGCTTATAAGAGACATTTTCATCATGACTAGTGCAATCATTATTAGTATCATGGATATTCAAAGAGTTCATACTAACAACATTGCAATCATGCTCATCATACAAGGATTTAGTGCCAAACATTCTAATGCATTCTTCTTCTAACACTTTGGCACAATTATCGGAATCCTTATTTTCATGAAAGATATTAAAAAGATGAAGCATATGAGGTACCCTCAATTCCATTTTTTTTGTAATTTTCTTTTATAGACTAAACTAGTGATAAAACAAGAAACTAAAAGATATACCTTCAAGCGCTAACCTCCCCGGCAACGGCGCCAGAAAAGAGCTTGATGTCTACTACACAACGTTCTTCTTGTAGACGTTGTTGGGCCTCCAAGTGCAAAGGTTTGTAGGACAGTAGCAAATTTCCCTCAAGTGGATGACCTAAGGTTTATCAATCCATGGGAGGCGTAGGATGAAGATGGTCTCTCTCAAGCAACCCTGCGACCAAATAACAAAGAGTCTCTTGTGTCCCCAACACACCCAATACAATGGTAAATTGTATAGGTGCACTAGTTCAGCGAAGAGAGGGTGTACAAGTGCAATATGGATGGTATATATAAGTTTTTGTAATATGAAAATATAAAAACAGCAAGGTAGCAAGTGGTAAAAGTGAGCGTAAACGGTATTGCAATGCTAGGAAACAAGGCCTAGGGTTCATACTTCCACTAGTACAAGTTATCTCAACAATAATAACATAATTGGATCATATAACCATCCCTCAACATACAACAAAGAGTCACTCCAAAGTCACTAATAGTGGAGAACAAATGAAGAGATTATTGTAGGGTACGAAACCACCTCAAAGTTATTCTTTCTGATCAATCTATTCAAGAGTCCATAGTAAAATAACACGAAGCTATTCTTTCCGTTCAATCTATCCTAGAGTTCATACTAGAATAACACCTTAAGACACAAATCAACCAAAACCCTAATGTCACCTAGATACTCCAATGTCACCTCAAGTATCCGTGGGTATGATTATACGGTATGCATCACACAAACTCAGATTCATCTATTCAATCAACACAAAGAACTTCAAAGAGTGCCCCAAAGTTTCTACCGGAGAGTCAAGACAAAAACGTGTGCCAACCCCTATGCATAAGTTCACGAGGTCACGGAACTCACAAGTTGATCACCAAAACATACATCAAGTGGATCACGTGATATCCCATTGTCACCACAGATAAGCACATGCAAGACATACATCAAGTGTTCTCAAATCCTTAAAGACTCAATTCGATAAGATAACTTCAAAGGGCAAACTCAGTCCATTACAAGAGAGTAGAGGGGTAGAAACATCATAAGATCCAACTATAATAGCAAAGCTCGTGATACATCAAGATCGTGCCAAATCAAGAACACGAGAGAGAGAGAGAGAGATCAAACACATAGCTACTGGTACATACCCTCAGCCCCAAGGGTGAACTACTCCGTCCTCGTCATGGAGAGTGCCGGGATGATGAAGATGGCCACCGGAGAGGGACTTCCCCCTCCGGCAGGGTGCCGAAACGGGTCTAGATTGGTTTTCGGTGGCTATGGAGGCTTCTGGCGGCGGAACTCCCGATCTAGGTTATGTTCTGGAGGTTTCAGTATATATAAGAGGTTTTGGCGTCGAGAACAAGTCAAGGGGGTCTCCAGGCTGTCCACGAGGTAGGGAGGCGCGCCCACCCCCACCCTCATGGGCAGCCCGGGACTCTTCTGGCCCAACTATTTTACTCCTTGTCCTTCTTCTAGTCCAAAAATAAGTTCCGTGAAGTTTCAGGTCAATTGGACTCCGTTTGGTTTTCCTTTTCTGTGAAACTAAAAAACAAGGAAAAGACAGAAACTGGCACTGGGCTCTAGGTTAATAGGTTAGTCCCAAAAATCATATAAAATAGCATATAAATGCATATAAAACATCCAAGGTTTATAATATAATAGCATGGAAGAATAAAAAATTATAGATACGTTGGAGACGTATCATGGACAAGCTCTTCATTGAGCATAGAACATAATATTAACACTAAAAATGTACTCCAAGATGATACTTAACTTATGCACACAAACGAAAAATGCAAATTAAAAAAGTGTACACGAATAATATACAATACCTCAATAGGTGTGGAGGCAAACACCATCTCGAACCATTTAAATGGATAACGAATTGAACCCAAGGTCTCCAGTTTAGGCGTAGAGATCAGAGTTATTTGTGAAGGTTTATAACAATAATCAAGGAGCAACATTTGAAGTGAAGGGGCATCTTCGATGACGAGCTGATGTCCTTTAAAACGAATTCCAATGCTTACAAGGTGAGGGAGAATTTATTTTGAGACAAGGGATATGGATTCCATTTCCAAAAACAAGCTCCAGACGCTCTAGGTCAGGGCAACTAGAGTGGATGATGCTATGCAGTGAGACCTCCGACAAATGAACCAACACAAGCGCAAGTTTCTTCAGTAGTGGGAGTCGAAGCATTTGTACCAGATTGTTTGCCAGATGGCACCGGGTCAAGGTGGCGGTGTGGATAGAGGAGGAAAATGATACGTCTCCATTGTATCTACTTTTCCAAACTCTTTTGCCCATGTTTTGGACTCTAATTTGCATGATTTGAATGGAGCTAACCCGTATTGACGCTATTTTCAGCAGAATTGCCATGGTGTTATTTTTGTGCAGAAATAAAAGTTCTCAGGATGACCTAAAACTTCATGGAGAATATTTTTGGAATAAATAAAAAATATTGGCGAAAGATTCAACAAAGGGGGACCCACCGACTATCCACAAGGGTGGAGGTTGCCTTCTGGGTCCCCTGGACCTCCACCGACCTCAACTCCAACTCCATATATTCACATTTGGGGAGAGAAAAAATCAGAGAGAAGGTTTCATCGCGTTTTATGGTACGGAGCCATCGTCACCCCATGTTCTTCATTGGGAGGCCAGATCTAGAGTCCGTTCGGGGCTCTGGAGAGGGGAAATCATCGCCATCATCATCACCAACCTTCCTCCATTACCAATTTCATGATGCTCACCGCCATGCGTGAGTAATTCCATCGCAGGCTTGCTGGACAATGATGGGTTGGATGAGATTTATCATGTAATCGAGTTAGTTTTGTTAGGGTTTGATCCCTAGTATCCACTATGTTCTGAGATTGATGTTGCTATGACTTTGCTAGGCTTAATGCTTGTCACTAGGGCCCGAGTGCCATGATTTCAGATCTGAACCTATTATGTTTTCATGAATATATTTGTGTTCTTGATCCGATCTTGCAAGTTGTGGACACCTACGAGTTATGATCCACATACCCCAAGGTGACAATAATTGGGATTCTTTCTAGTGATTACCGTAGTTTGAGGAGTTCAGGTATTCACTAAGTGCTAATGCTTTGTTCTGGTTCTCTATTAAAAGCAGGCCTCAATATCCCTAAGTTTCCATTAGGACCCCGCTGCCATGGGAGGGTAGGACAAAATATGTCATGCAAGTTCTTTTCCATAAGCACGTATGACTATATATGGAATACATGCCTACATTATATTGATTAATTAGAGCTAGTTCTGTGTCACCCTAGGTTATAGCTGTTGCATGGTGAATGCGATCCGACATAATTATCCATCACTGATCCATTGCCTACGACTTCATTTCATATTGATCTTTGCTAAGTTATTTTTCCGTTGCCACTGTTACGATTGCTACAAAACTGCTATTGTTACTTTTGCCACTGTTACTGTTACTTCCATACTACTTTCCTACTAAATACTTTGCTGCAGATATTAAGTCTTTCAGGTGTGGTTGAATTGACAACTCAGCTGATAATACTCAAGAATATTCTTTGGCTCCCCTTGTGTCGAATCAATAAATTTGGGTTGAATACTCTACCCTCGAAAACTATTGCGATCCCCTCTACTTGTGCGTTATCAAGATCTTTTTCTGGCGCCGTTGCCGGGGAGCATAACTCTATTCTTTGAGTCACCTGGGATTTATATTTGTTGATCACTACGAGGAATATGAAAGACAACAAAACCAAGATCTATCCCTCTACTACGAGGGGAGGTAAGGAACTGCCATCTAGCTTTGCACTTGATTCTCCTTCTGTTTTGAGTAAGCTCGGGACACCTACACCTACTATTGATTCTGATATGTCGCATGTTATAGATGATGCCACTTCTGCTATGCATGATGCTTATGATGATACTACTTCTTTGCTTGACATTACTATGCCATTAGGTGAATGTCTTGATGAACAACTTGCTAGGGTTAGAGAGAATGAAATTACTGAAACTGATGATATTATTGAAACTGAAGATTATGATTCTCCCCCTAGATATGAATTGCCTAAAGTACCTGAGGGTTATATTATGGATGAAGAAACTGCTAGAGACTTTTTTGCTTGCAATGATAGAGATGATCTTAAGAAACTATTATCTAAGCTGAAAGAAAAATCCTTGAATGCTACATTGCAATATGACCCTATGTTTGCTACTTCACATATCTTTGTTACCAATAAGGATTATGAATTCTCTGTCGATCCTGAGTTAATTACTTTAGTTGAATATGATCCTTTCCATGGTTATGAATTTGAAACTGTTGTGGCACATCTTACTAAATTGAATGATATAGCCACCCTATTTGCTCATGAGGAAAAAATTCGCTATTACTATATTCTCAAGTTGTTTCCTTTCTCATTAAAGGGTGATGCTAAGATATGGCTTAATTCTCTTGCTCCTGGTTGTGTGCTTAGTCCCCATGATATGATATATTACTTCTCTAAAAAATATTTCCCTGCTCATAAGAAACAAGCTGCTTTAAAAGAAATATTTAATTTTGTGCAAACTGAAGAAGAGAGTCTCCCACAAGCTTGGGGGAGGCTTCTCCAATTACTTAATGATTTGCATAATCATCCTCTCAAGAAAAATGAAATACTTGATATCTTTTATAATGGACTAACTGACGCTTCTAGGGACCACCTAGATAGTTGCGCTGGTTGTGTTTTCAGGGAACGAACTATTAAGCAAGCTAAGAAACTATTGAATAATATACTGAGCAATGATAATGATTGGACTCTTCCCGAACCACCTCCTAAGCCAACTCTGAAGAAAGGAGGTATTCTATTTCTCAGTCCTGAAGATATGCAAGAGGCAAAGAAATTTATGAAAGAAAAAGGTATTAAAGTTGAAGATGTTAAGAATTTACCGCCTATTGAAGAGATACATGGTCTTAATATTCCGACACAGGTAGTAGAGGTAAATTCTCTCTATAGATTTGATGAAGGTGATATTCCTTATAATAAGTCTGCTAGTTAATGCTTGGATGAGTTTGATAATTTTATTGTTAAACAAGAAAACTTCAATGCTTATGTTACTAGACAATTGAAACGTAATGCTTACATGCTTGACCGCTTGGGTGATTATATGAGTAGAACTGTTAGTGATCTTAAGCTTATTAGTAAACATGCTTCTATGGTAACAACTCAAGTAGAACAAGTACTCAAGGCACAAGATGATTTGCTCAATGAGATGAATAGTAAGAACAATGATCATGTTGTTAGAGTTATGACTAGAGGTGCTAAAATGACCCAGGAACCTTTGTATCCTGAGGGCCATCCTAAGAGAGTTGAGAAAGATTCTCAGAGAGTTAGTACTGATGCACCTAGTCCTTCTAGTAAAAAGAAAAAGATAACTAATAGGACTTTGCATGCTTCTAGTGAACCTGTTATAGACACACCTGAGAATCCCAATGATATTTCTATTTCTGATGCTGAGACACAATTTGGTAATGAGCATGAACCTAGTGATAATATTAATGATGATGTTCATGATGATGCTCAACCTAGCAATGATAATTATGTAGAGATTGAACATGTTGTTGATCTTGATAACCCACAATCAAAGAATCAACGTTATGATAAGAGAGACTTTGTTGCTAGGAAGCATGGTAAAGAAAGAGAACCATTGGTTCAGAAACCCATGCCCTTTCCTCCTAAACCATCCAAGAAAAAGGATGATGAGGATTTTGAGCGCTTTGCTGAAATGATTAGACCTATCTTTTTGCGTATACGTTTGGCTGATATTCTGGAAATGTCTCCCTATGCCAAGTATATGAAAGATATTGTTACAAATAAAAGAAAGATACCGGAAGCTGAGATTTCCACCATGCTTGCTAATTATGCTTTTAAGGGTGGAATATGACACGTCTCTGTTGTATCTACTTTTCCTAACGCTTTTCCTCTTGTTTTGGACTCTAATTTGCATGATTTGAATGAAACTAACCCGGACTGACGCTGCTTTCAGCAGAACTACCATGGTGTTGTTTTTTGTGCAGAAATAAAAGTTCTCGGAATGGAATGAAACTTTGCGAGGATTTTTTACGTAGTAAAAGGGAATTTCTAGAGCCAAGAACCACCAGAGGGGGGCACCTGGGTGGGCACAACCTACCAGGGCACGCCCCCTCCAGGCGCGCCCAGGTGGGTTGTCCCACCTGGTGGCCCCGTAGACCCTAAAACCGATGCTATAAAATCACATATTTCCAGAAAAAAATCAGGGAGAAAGAATTATCGCGTTTCACGAGACGGAGCCACCGTCACCTCCTGTTCTTCATCGGGAGGCCAGATCTGGAGTCCGTTTGGGGCTCCGGAGAGGGGGATCTTTGATCTTCGTCATCACCAACCCTTCTCCATCGCCAATTCCATCATGCTCCCCACTGGGAGTGAGTAATTCCTTCGTAGTCTTGCTGGTCGGTGAGGAGTTGGATGAGATTCATCATGTAATCTAGTTACTTTTGTTAGGGCTTGATCCCTAGTATCCACTATGTTATGAGATTGATGTAGCTATGACTTTTCCATGCTTAATGCTTGTCACTTTGGGCCCGGGTGCCATGATTTCAGATCTGAACTGTTTATGTTATCACCATTATATCTATGTTCTAGATCTGATCTTGCAAGTTATAGTCACCTACTACGTGTTATGATCTGGCAACCCCAGAGTGACAATAGTCGGGACCACTCCCGGTGATCACCGTAGTTTGAGGAGTTCATGTATTCACCGTGTGTTAATGCTTTGTCCCGACTCTTTATTAAAAGGAGGCCTTAATATCCCTTAGTTTCTAATAGGACCCTGCAGCCACGGAGGGTAGGACAAAAGATGTCATGCAAGTTCTTTCCATAAGCACGTATGACTATTTATGGAATACATACCTACATTATATTTATGAACTGGAGCTAGTGCCGTATCGCCCTAGGTTATGACTATCACATGATGAATATCATCCAACAAATCATCGATCCAATGCCTACGAATTTCTCTTATATTGTTGTTGCTAATTTACTACTGCTATCATTACTGTTGCACTCACTACAAAATCACTCCTATCACTGTTACCATTACCGTTGCTGCTGCTACTATTATCAAAACAATCATACTACTCTGCTACTGATCACTTTGCTGCAGATAATTAATCTCTAGGTGTGGTTGAATTGACAACTCAGCTGCTAATACTTACAAATATTCTTTGGCTCCCCTTGTGTCAAATCTATAAATTAGGGTTGAATACTCTGCCGTCGAAAACTATTGTGATCCCCTATACTTGTGGGTTATTAGAATACCAAAGAAACTTGGAGATCCAGGAATACCAACTATACCATGCTCCATTAAAAGAAACTATGTTAAAACTGCTTTATGTGATCTTGGAGCCGGTGTTAGTGTTATGCCTTTCTCTTTGTATCGTAGACTTGAATTGAATGAGATGACACCTACTGAAATCTCTTTGCAAATGTCTGATAAATCAACTGCTATACCCATCGGTATTTGTGAGGATGTGCCTGTTGTGGTTGCAAACGTTACTATCTTAACAGACTTTGTTATTCTTGATATTCCCGAGGATGACCGTATGTTGATCATCCTTGGTAGACCCTTTTTGAATACTGTAGGGGCTGTTATTTATTGCAACAAGGGCAATGCCAATTTTCATGTTAATGGTAATGAGCATACGGTACACTTTCCGAAGAAACGACCTCAAGTTCATACTATCAATTCTATTGGAAAAATTTCAACTATTACTATTGGAGGTTTTGAATTCCCTCTTCCTACTGTCAAAAAGAAATATGACATTCTTATTGTTGGGGACATACATATCCCCGTTGAGGTAACCTAGTGTTATTCGAAAATTCTCTGGTTTTATGTCACTCGGAAGAAGTATGTTAATACGACTTGATCAACCTTGTTAATGGATTCCTTTTGATGGGTAGGAGATGGATGAATTTAGAGAGCACAACTTTTTGTACCCACTTTTTACTTTCTTTTATAATAAATAAAGCAACAATAGTATTATCCGTCTGTTTACTTAATTATCCGTGCAATAAAAATGTCCCGAAAATAAAAGTTCTCCAAATGCCCTGAAAATTTAGTATGATCTTTTATAGAATATTTAAGAATTTCTGGCACTGAGAATGCACCAGGGGGCTGCACCATGCCTTGTGGGCCCCCTCACTTATTCCAGCACCCATCCACTTCGCCTTCCTTCAGAAAAAATCATCACGTAGCTCAAATCCATGTTCTAGCTCATCTTGCTGCCATTTTCGATCTCCTTGTGCAAAGCTCCATTTGCAAAACTGTTTTGGGGGATTTTTCTTCGGCATGTGACTCCTCCAATGGTCCAATTAGTTTTTGTTCTAGTGCTTTATTTATTGCAAATTTTGGCTGCTGTGGTGACCTTGAGCTTGCATGTCAAATTTATATGGTCCAAAGTGGTTTTGATGCATGATATAGCCTCTAGACACTTGTAGGAGTAGTTGCTATCAATCTTGTTGAGTTTCGTTCACTTTTATTTTGAGTCACTAAAAAATTTCAGAAATTTCTCAGAGGAAGAAAAATGTTTAGGAAAATGTACCAAGGTGGTTCCTCGAGGAAGCAAGCACCGAGGCTCACGATACGTGAGCCGGACCTTGAACCACCAAGGGAAGCTCAAGTGAGGCCTTATGAATGGCCGTTGGATGAATTCATGGTTCATGCAAGTTACAAAGAGGAGTTTGATGCATACGTATGGAACACTGATCTTGAGAATTTCGTATCAGATAAGTGTCCTCAATACTATCAACTCACTGATTCATTTGTATGGAGATTTGAATTTACACCTAAACACAATACTCATACTGTTTTATTTGATCTCTATGATGAATCATATACCATGGACCTTGAAGATTTTAATACTGCATGTAAAATCCCACAATGGGGCACTCATAGCGAGCCTCGCAAAACTGAGTATAATGATTTCCTTGCTAGCATCACTGTGGGAGAAACTAGAAATATCACACAAGCCTCCATGGGGAGTATTGACTTTCCTGCCATACTGCCGGGGTTTCTGATCCACGGGCACCTATGGGACCGGCGGACTGGGTCCCTTTTGGTTCGGCGGGGGGCGGAGGTTGCGCAAAGAGCAGATCGAGGCGAAGCAAGCGGGCGGTTGGTCGTGCGAGGAGTAAATCGAGGTGAAGCACACGAGCGATCTACCCAGGTTCGGGCCGCAAGGATGCGTAAAACCCTACTCCTGCTTTGTGGATTGGTATTGATTTCTAGCTCGGGAGCGAGCGTGTGTGTGTGTGGAATTGCTGATCCTCGCGAGAGCTCTCGAGGTGGCCGACCCCCTCTACGTTGCACATGGGCCTCCTTTTATACTCAAGGGGTTACCGACATAGAGCAACGGGGGCCAAGGGCAAAAATGGAAAGGGTGCCGTGGGTAGGCACAGCTAGGTGCTGTAGTAGGCACAGCTAGCTGCTACAGTGTTATCATACCTAACCCTGACGGCAGGGGACAAGGGCATTAAATGCCCGTCTGTGTCGCCTAGACAGCACCGGAAGGGACCGCTAGGGACGCCACCGTCTTGCCACGATGGTTGTCTTGTCAGCGCCTGCGTGCCACCGCACGCCCCTAGCTGCACAGCCTCCTGCCACGTGCGCTCGGGAGGGGCCCCAGAGCGACACGTGGGTGGATGTGCTGGAGCACGGGCGTGGAGTGGGGGCTTGCCGTGGCAAGCGCCTTGCCGCGGCCGTCGACTTGTCGCTTCCGGGAGCTTGTCGCTCACCGGGCCTTGTCGGGGCGCGTAGCGCGCCGCGGCAAGTTCCTTGGAATGCCTCGGACGGCCTTCCCGGCAAGCGCCTCTTGCCGGGGTCTTGGGACGCTTCTGATGGCCTTCCCGGCAAGCTCCTCTTGCCGGGGTCTTGCCTTCTTCCCGGCAAGCTCCTCTTGCCGGGGTCTTGTCTTGAGTACTTTGTTCTTGAATGGTCTTCAGAGGGACCACAAGGAATCTCGGCGGTGACCTGGCAGGCCTTGCCGCGGGACGCTGCGACTGGCCGTGCACAAGTTCGGGGTACAAGGGTACCCCTACTCTAGTACACCGACAGGAGCCCCCGGGCCTGGGCCAAACACGGTGCCGAGCGCTGTTGGGCCAGGCCCAAAACAGTGCACGGGCACGCGCGGCCTAGGTCGCGCCGCATATCTCTCCGCTCCCATCGCGCACGCCCGTAACAGCGCGCGTCGAACGCGGCGTCGTGGGTGACGCGGGCGGCGCGCGCGCGTGGGGCTAAGCCCCGCGAGCATGCGTCAAGCTATGATGAAGGGGAACGGTCCACGCCCTGTTCTCCAAACGGAGGTAGGCATGGGGGTGTGGCGCATTTACTGGACGGGGCCGGTGCGCGATTTCCAAAGCGCCCACTCCCCGAGATCACGGGGTAGGGTGAGGCCGCCCCATCCGTCGCCTCAGTTCTGCATCTCCGCCACGCGGCTCCCATGCATTTGGGATCGCGGACGGCGGGAGCGGGAACCTGGGCCGTTGCGAGCAGAGGGGACGGGTCGGCCCGCCTCCCTGCTCTTCCTGTGCCTTGATTCGCTGAGCGGGGCGGCTGGGCTCCCACTTCGCTCCTTTATAAGGAGCGGGAAGGGAGCACCGAAGCCTGCACTCTCCCGTCTCCTCCTTTCTTCAGCTTCTGCTCCCCTTTCTCTCATTCGCCATGGAGAAAGGGAATCCTAGGCCTTCATCGGTGGCGGCGAGGGTCGCCGCCAGACAGCGCACCCTCCCCTTTTCCTCGCTCGTGGTGGCAGAGCCAGCCGTAAGGGGAAGAGGGAGGGGGCGAGGTCGTGGACGAGGTCGAGGACGAGGTCGAGGCGCTCGGGGAAGAGGCGGACGGGGCGACGCGCCAGCTTCGCCCCCGCCGGTGGCTCCTCCCCCCGCGGCGGTCCATATAGGGGACAACCCTTGCGAGTTCTTCGTCAAGCTGCGCCGGGCGCCTCGTCGTCGCCTCCGGCTTCCGGCTCCGTTTGCGGGCGCGATGGAGTCGGACCCGCCCAAGACTCTGAGATTACACATGAGGGGCTGTGGGATCAGCGGCACGCGAGTTCGCGTGGCGTTCCCAGCCCCTGGTGTGATGTATCTCGATCGAGGGTGGAAGACGTTCGCCCACATCCACAGCTTGACGGGGGGACTCACCCTCCATTTTAAGCTGGTGGAGGGCGATCTCCTTTCCGTCAAGGTCTTCGGGTGCTTCGGCACCCGGGCGAAGTGCTGCGTGCACAGCTCCTCCGATAGCGAAGGCTCCTCCTCGAGCGAGAGTGACGAGGAGGAGAGCGGCAGTGATGGTGAGGGTGGCGGGCGGCAGGACGGCGGCTCCGACTAGGTGTCGGGCGCCGTCTCGTGCGGTACCGGCGACCCTATCATCCGCGGCGCCGGCTTCTTGAGCTCTCCGGGGGCGTCTCCTTGGGCGGCTGGCGTAGGGAGGTCGCGGAAGGGGAAGAGGGCTGGCGACAAGACCGTTAGGTCGGAGTACGAGGGCGTGGTGCCCTCGACAGCGTGCTGACGTCCTGCCGCCCCTCCTTCGCACCCTTCTCCCGGCGTCGCCATCACCGTCCGGCCCCCGGATGTTCTCTTGGTGTCTTCTGGCACCTATAGCTCGCCTTGGCGCCCCTTTCCCCTTTTCGCCTGCTTGTTCTACCTCCTGAAGAGAGGGACATGAAAAGGATTACGGGCACCTTATCTTTTTAATTGTAAGCCTTCGGGCCTTTAGCTGTATCTTGTAATCCTCTCTTTCATGTTTTTCATCCTCTATGGACTGTACCTGTATGGGATGTTTTTTTGATGAAAAGGGGATGTTTGCCGGGTTATTTGCCTCGTGGGTCGAACCCACGCCAAGGAGCAAATCCTTGGTATCTCTCGGACAGGCATTCCATTCCCCGACAACAAGCCCCGCCGCCTTCCCACGCCGCTCGACCTTTCTCACGCCTTTGACGGAGGTGGGAACGAGGTGGGCGCGGCCTCCTCGTTTCATCCCTTCTGCTGCCGCGACTACGACCAAACTTGGCCCCGGGAACGCGCTCCAGGGCCTAGAGTCGGGGGAGCATGACAGTTTCCGGGAAGAAACGGGGTTTCGCATTCCTCAGTCCATAAGAGGATGCATGAAGAGGGATGAAAACTTATCTGATATCGCAGCCCCCGGCAACTCTGGCTTGCCAGGGGTGACATCTTGGCATTCGCAGCCCCCGGCATTCTTGCCGGGGCCCAGGTGCCAGCGCGCCCTTCTTCTCCTTTTCGTCTCCAGGTGGCCTGGCCAGGACGTGCGAGCCCTGCGAACGAAGGAAAAGCAAAGGGACGGACTCTCGACCTCTAAGCTAGGGGTTAGCCGCTGTTAGGGACTATCGACCCTAACCAAGGACGAGACTCAGACTCAATCTAGCATGCATGCTATAGCCCCCGGGGTATGCAGCGCTTCATTTTTCTGGTGCCAGGGTCTGTGCCTGGCTCTGTACAGAGGTTTACATGCAACAGCGGCAAGACTCGCACAGAGAGGTGGTTGCCGGACGGGGTCCGACAACCGCGCCTTATGAACGAAACTTGCGAAGAGGCTCGATGTCCCAGGAGTTGCTCACTGGCGTGCCATCTTCGGTCTCCAGGCGGACAGCGCCAGGCCTGGTGACTCGTTTCACCCGGTAAGGGCCTTCCCACTTCGGCGTCGACTTGCTTGGATCTTGGCCGACTGAACGCGCCGAAGAACAAGGTCGCCTTCCTCGAAGCTTCTGGCACGGGCTGGGAGCGACGGCTCGCACAGCGGCCTGAAGACGATCTTCCTCAAGGAGCAGCGCGTCATCTTGCCGCAGCCGCTCTTGCTCAAGCTCATCATGAGCGAGCACTCGAGGTGACCCGTATACGAGTTCCGTGAGGATATCTGTTCCTGCGCCAGGGTCTGCGCCTGGCTCTGTACAAAGGATTACATGCAGCAGCAGCAAGACTTGCACAGAGAGGTGGTTGCCGGACGGGGTCTGACAACCGCGCCTTACGGGTAAAACTTGCGAAGATGCTCGATGTTCCAGGAGTTGCTCACTGGAATACCGTCTTCGGTCTCCAGGCGGACAACGCCAGGCCTGGTGACTCGTCTCACCCGGTAAGGGCCTTCCCACTTCGGCGTCAACTTGTTGGAATTCTTAGCGGACTGAGCGCGCCGAAGAACAAGGTCGCCTTCCTCGAGACTCCTCGCATTGACTCTGCGGCTGTGGTAGCGACGTAGAGCTTGCTGGTAGCGAGCAGCTCGCACAGCAGCCTGGAGACGATCTTCCTCAAGGAGCAGCGCGTCCTCTTGCCGCAGCCGCTCTTGCTCAAGCTCATCGTAAGCGAGCACTCGAGGTGACCCGTATACAAGTTCCGTGGGGGTAACTGCCTCTGCTCCATAGACTAGAGCAAAGGGTGTCTGTCCAGTGGCTCGATTTGGCGTCGTTCTGATCGACCAAAGAACCACCGGTAGCTCCTCGATCCAGTTTCTTCCACACTTGTGCAGCCTGTCGAAAGTTCTGGTCTTGAGCCCACGCAGCACCTCGGCGTTTGCCCTTTCCGCTTGACTGTTGCTCCTTGGGTGAGCAACAGAGGTGAAGCAGACTTTGGCGCCGAGATCTTGGATGTACTGCATGAAGGCGTGGCTCGTGAACTGTGTGCCGTTGTCGGTGATTATCCGGTTAGGGATCCCGAAGCGGCAAACAATCGACCTGAAGAACTTGACGGCTGACTGTGCGGTCACCCTCCTCACTGGTTCCACTTCCGGCCACTTTGTGAACTTGTCGATTGCGACGTACAAGTACTCAAAGCCCCCGACAACTCGGGGGAAGGGGCCGAGGATGTCGAGCCCCCAGACCGAAAATGGCCAGGATAAAGGGATCGTCTGGAGAGCTTGAGCTGGCTGGTGTATCTGCTTGGAATGGAACTGGCACGCTTCACACTTGGTTACTTGTGCAGTTGCATCCTGGAGGGCTGTTGGCCAGAAGAAACCTTGCCGGAATGCTTTGCCGACGAGTGCTCTTGCGCCAATGTGGTGACCACATATGCCTCCGTGTATCTCTGCCAACAGCTTCTGTCCGTCTTCCCGAGGAATGCACCTCAATTTCACACCGTTGAGTCTTCTTCTGTACAGCGTCTTGTCGATGAACTGGTACATACTTGACTGCCGGGCTACTCTTTCGGCTTCTTCTTGCTCTTCGGGAAGTTCTCCTGTCTAAAGGAAACGGACAATCTGCTGCGCCCATGTTGGAGCCTGTGGCTCGACAACAAGGACTAAAGGCAACTCTGCTGCTGCGGGAACGTCCGCTTCTACGGCGAGAAGCTGTGTCTCTGCCGGAGCTTGACGTTCCGCGACAAGCTTGCCGGGAGCTTCAGCTTCAACGGAACAAACCCTAGGGCTTGCCGGAGCATCTGGCTCACCGGCGCTCTTGGTGTTGATCTTGGAGGTTGCTGCGGGAATATCTTCTTCGACGGCGAGAAGCTGTGTCTCTGCTGGAGCGTGATATCCCGCGACAAGCTTGCCGGGAGCTTCAGCTTCAACGGAACAAACCCTAGGGTTTGCCGGAGAATCTGGCTCACCAGTGCCTTCGGTGTTGATCTTGGGGACCTTCTTGGCGGCGGCTTCGGGAAGCGCTGCCGGCAGGTAGTCACCAGGAATCAACTTCCTCTTCTTGCTTTGTCCAGTTGATGGTGTTACGGACGGTCGAGTCAGCTTGAGCACAAAGGTCCCTGGTTCCACAGGTAACTTAAGTGCGGCGCACTTTGACAGGCCATCAGCAATGGCGTTCTGAGTTCTCGGAACGTGCTCCATTTGCAGGCCGTCAAAGCGCTCTTCTAGCTTTCTCACTTCGTCGACGTAAGCTTCCATCAACGGACTCTGATAATTCTTGTTTACTTGGCGGACGACAAGCTGTGAGTCACCCCTGACAATGAGCTTCTTAATCCCAAGGTGTACCGCGATCCTGAGACCGGCAAGCAATCCCTCATACTCTGCAGTATTGTTTGTTGCTTGCTCCTTGGGAAAGTGCATCTGGACTATGTACTTGAGGTGCTCTCCGGTGGGCGCGATAAGCAGCACACCAGCGCCGGCGCCTTGCAGCGAGAAAGCACCATCAAAGTACATCAGCCACTCTTTGCTCGCTTCTTTGTCGGGGATGCTCGTCTTCGGGATTTCTTCGTCCGGAGTTGGCGTCCATTCTGCTATGAATTCTGCCAATGCTCTGCTCTAGATAGTTGAAGTGCTTTCAAACTTGAGACCAAAGCTTGACAGTTCCAGTGCCCACTCAACAATCCTGCCCGTCGCTTCAGGATTCTGCAGTATCCTCTTCAGCGGAAAGTGAGTGACCACTGTGATCTCATGTGCTTGGAAGTAATGGCGCAGCTTTCTTGAGGCCATGAGAAGGCCAAAAAGCAGTTTCTGCACACCAGAGTACCTTGACCTAGCCCCCTATAAGAGGGAACTGACAAAGTAAACTGGGCGCTGCACCATTTTCTTCCGTATCTCCTCGTGTATCAGCGCGGGTTCATCTTTGTCGGGGCCAGAGCTTGTCGGGGAAGCCCCCTGCTTATCGCTGGATGCGCTTGCCGCGGTTGCTGGCTCATCATCCGCCTCCCTCTCTGCCACTAACGCAGCACTAACCACTTGATTGGTTGCCGCTATGTACAGCAGCAACTTCTCTTGTGGCTTAGGCGCGACAAGTATTGGAGGGGAGGACAGGTATCTCTTCAGGTCTTGCAGCGCAGCCTCCGCGTCCGGAGTCCATTTCATTGGACCTGCCTTTTTCAATAGTTTGAAAAACGGCAGGGCGCGCTCAGCAGACCGAGAGATAAACCTGCTGAGAGCAGCCACGCAACTGGCAAGTTTCTGAACATCTTTGACGCGCTTCGGGGCTTCAATCTGCTCAACGGCCCTGATCTTGTCGGGGTCGGCTTCAATTCCCCGCTGAGACACAAAGAACCCGAGAAGCTTGCCGGAGGGAACTCTGAACACGCACTTCTCTGGGTTGAGCTTGAGGCTGATCTTGCGCAGATTTGCAAAAGTCTCGTCCAAGTCTTGGATCAGGGTTGCTCTGTCCTTGCTCTTGACCACTATATCATCCATGTAGGCTTCCACATTTCTGTGTATTTGTGGCTCAAGAGCAATATGGACTACTCTTGCAAATGTTGAACCGGCATTTTTTAATCCGAAAGGCATTCGTACAAAGCAGTACGTGCCACATGGAGTGATAAATGCGGTTTTCTCTTCATCCTCCTCTGCCATGAAGATCTGATGATACCCGGAGTATGCGTCAAGAAATGAAAGCAAATCACACCCAGCTGTGGAGTCAACAATCTGGTCAATGCGCGGCAAAGGAAATGGGTCTTTGGGACAAGCTTTGTTAACATCGGTGAAATCGATGCAAAGCCTCCATTTCCCATTTGCCTTGCGCACGACTACATGATTGGCCAACCACGTGGGGTGGAGCACTCCTCTGACGAGGCCTGCTGCTTCCAGTTTCTTGATTTCCTCCGCAATGAATTCTTGGCGCTCCACCGCCTGCTTCCGGACTTTCTGTTTGACGGGCCGCGCATGAGGACAGACGGCAAGGTGGTGCTCAATCACTTTCCTGGGAACACCGGGGATGTCAGACGGTTGCCATGCAAACACGTCGACGCTCGCCCGCAGGAAAGCAACGAGCGCGCTTTCCTATTTAGGGTCAAGCGTGGCACTGATGGTGAAGGTATCACCAGCGCCATCCTCCTTGGCGGACACCTTCTTCGTCTCTGGCGGAGCCGCCATCGTCTTCTTGTGCTCGCCGGCGGAGCTCGATGGTGCGTCCTCGACGGTAGCGCAGCACTCCGAAGAGGCGCGCTTGCCGGAGTGGGCACCAGAGCTTTTGCCGGACTCGGTCTTCTTGCCGGTGGAGCTCGATGGTGCGTTCTCGACGGCAGCGCAGCACTCCGAAGAGGTGCGCTTGCCGGAGTGGGCACCAGAGACCCTGCCGGACTTGGTCTTCTTGCCGGTGGAGCTCGATGGCGCGTCCTCGACGGCAGCGCAGCACTCCGGAGAGGTGCGCGCGCCGGAGTAGGCACCAGAACTCTTGCCGGACTTGGTCTTCTTGGTCCCGGGAGCTTCAGCGGCAAGTGGATCGCGGTCTGCCATGGCTGCTGCTTCCCGGTAGATCTTATCGGCACAGATAAGAGCGTCCTTCTTGTCGCCAGGGACAGAAATGACGCTTATCGGGCCTGGCATCTTCAGCACGTTATACGCGTAGTGAGAGGCCGCCATGAACTTGGCGAGCGCTGGACGGCCAAGTATCCCATTGTAAGGCAACGGGATATCGGCAACGTCGAACGTGACCCTCTCAGTCCTGAAGTTTAACTCGCTGCCGAATGTTACCGGCAGCGTGACCTTCCCCTTCGGCTTGCTCCTTCCCGGGTTGATTCCTTGGAACGTGCCGGTCTCTTCGAGCTCGCCGTCAGGGATCTGGAGTTTTCGGAGCACAGCGGAGGAGATCAGGTTTAAGCCGGCCCCGCCGTCGACTAGCATCTTGGTGACCTTGAGGTTGCGGATGGTTGGTGAAACCAACATCGGCAGACACCCAACCGCGGTTGTGCGATCAGGGTGGTCCTCAATGTCAAAGATGATAGGCGTGCTGGACCACTTCAGAAGCTTGCGCGATTCGATGGGTGGCTCCGCTGCATTGACTTCCCGCACCCACTGTTTGAGTTGGCGGTGCGAGGTATGCAGGGAAGCACCCCCGTCAACGCACAAGACCTCTGTGGCTTTCTGAAACTCCTGCTCACTGGTCTCAACGTCATCCATGTCTTCATCCTCGCCGTCGTCGTCGTCGTTGTCACGACCGCGGGGAGGTCTGTCTCCTTGCCGCTGCTTGGCCTTGCCGCGGCATCCTTCCTGGCCGGTGCGCTTCTGGCCAGGTTTCTCGGCACCCCCTTGGGCTCTCTCTTTGTCGCGCCGCTCGTACTCAGCCCTCTGTTGCTGGATGAGCTGCTCGACCTTCTTGCAGTTCTGGAGGTCATGGCCCTTGGTGCGGTGAATCTTACAGTATCTCTTGCCGGAGCCGTCCCGCTTGTCGGCGACCGCCACAGCCTGACAGTTGGTGCACGCGGCAAATTCCTTGCCGGAGCTACCAACTGTAGCCTTCGTGGCGTCACCTTCATTGCCGGACTGCTCAACGGCCAGCACCTCGTTGTTCTGCTTCTTCCTGTTGTTGCACCGCCGGCTTCTCTTTGCCGGGGCGACATCCTCACTGTCAGATCCTCCTGCTCCAGTGCTTTCCCCGGGGAATTTCCTCCCCTCCTCAGCGCGTGCACATCTGTCGGCAGGGCATAAAGCTCGCTGACGTCCCGAATCTTGCACATCGCCAGCTCCTCCCGCATCCTGCGGTTACGCACGTTCTGATGGAACGCGTTGATTACCGCGGCGGGGTGGATATTTGGGATGTTGTGGTGTACACGGCTGAACCTCTGGATGTACTGGCGCAGGGGCTCTCCTTCCTTCTGGACGAGCAGATGAAGATCGCTCTCTTGGCCATGAGGTTTGTGGCCGCCTGTGAAGGCCCCAACAAACTGATGGCACAGCTCAGCCCAAGAGGATATGGAGTTGTCCGGCAAGTGCTTGAGCCAGGACCTGACGTTGGGCTTGAGTACCAGCGGGAAGTAGTTGGCAAGAATCTTGTCGTCTTGCCCCCAGCAGCCTGCACCGCGATGGTGTAGATGCTGAGGAACTCTAACGGATGCAACTTGCCGTCGTACTTCTCTGGTATGTCGGGCTTGAAGTTCTTCGTACTGGGCCACTGGACTTGCCGCAGCTCATGAGTGAACGCAGGGCAACCTACCGGGTACGGCAGGTCGCCTGGTTCCCCTGGTGCATGCATGTCGACAGAGGGCCCATCGCGCTGGTCTGACTGACGTCGCGCTTCTCTCTGGAGCTCGATGCGTGTACGAGCGTCTTCCCGCTGCCGTTCTTGAAGAACTTGTCGTTGGTCGCGACGAGCTCGCGGATCCGACGACGCGGTGGAGTCGCTGTCGTGGCGGATCCGGCGGGTCGGCGATCTTGGCCTTCGGGGTGGGGAGTGCACAGTAGTTGCACCCCCACCAGTCTTGTCTCCACCGGTTTGTGCCTGGCTGACTCGCTGCGGCTGCAACATGCTCGGCTGCCGAGGAGTGTCGCCGTTGGCGAAGCCGATGAGACTCTGGATAGTGGCCCTCCAGTCGTCGATCTTGTCCGCCGCTGGAGGGTAGTCTAGGAGCAGCTGAGCTCGTGCCAGAGCTTCCGCTGCGGTGGCGGGCGGCTGTAGCGAACGGTGCGAGGAGCGGGATACGCTCGGACTCCGAACCACGTTAGAAGGAGCAGTATCCCGTCCAGGCGACCGTGTCTCGCTCGCGCCAACTTGTTGACGCGCATGGTGGTCCTGGGCGCTCCGGGATCCACCAGCTCGATCTTGATCCAGTGAGCGCATGGTACCGTGAGTACCATGACGCTGCCGGTCCCGCGCCTCCTGAGATGGGCGCGGTGCATGCACGGACGCCGAGGTCTTGGAGTGCGCCCGGTCGTTGTGGGAGCCGGCCACGCCGCCGATGGGCAGCGCAGCCTTGCCCTGGGACCTGGCAGCACCAAGAGTTCCCTCGTCGATGCGTGCCCTTCCGCCGGCGCCTGCCCCACCGTCCGTTTGCTCCGGCGGTGGGTGGCTCGGCGCGGACGGAGCAGCTGCCTCCGAAACTTTCTTCGGCGGCATGTTGACGAAGAAGACGAAGATCTAGCTCGCAAGAATGCCGGATCTGATTCACACCACTTCGACGCCCCCTACCTGGCGCGCCAGAGATGCCGGGGTTTCTGATCCACGGGTACCTATGGGACCGGCGGACCGGGTCCCTTTTGGTTCGGCGGGGGGCGGAGGTTGCGCAAAGAGCAGATCGAGGCGAAGCAAGCGGGCGGTTGGTCGTGCGAGGAGTAAATCGAGGTGAAGCACACGAGCGATCTACCCAGGTTCGGGCCGCAAGGATGCGTAAAACCCTACTCCTGCTTTGTGGATTAGTATTGATTTCTAGCTCGGGAGCGAGCATGTGTGTGTGTGGAATTGCTGATCCTCGCGAGAGCTCTCGAGGTGGCCGACCCCCTCTACGTTGCACACGGGCCTACTTTTATACTCAAGGGGTTACCGACATAGAGCAACGGGGGCCAAGGGCAAAAATGGAAAGGGTGCTGTGGGTAGGCACAGCTAGGTGCTGTAGTAGGCACAGCTAGCTGCTACAGTGTTATCATACCTAACCCTGACGGCAGGGGACAAGGGCATTAAATGCCCGTCTGTGTCGCCTAGACAGCACCGGAAGGGACCGCTAGGGACGCCACCGTCTTGCCACGATGGTTGTCTTGTCAGCGCCTGCGTGCCACCGCACGCCCCTAGCTGCACAGCCTCCTGCCACGTGCGCTCGGGAGGGGCCCCAGAGCGACACGTGGGTGGATGTGCTGGAGCGCGGGCGTGGAGTGGGGGCTTGCCGCGGCAAGCGCCTTGCCGCGGCCGTCGACTTGTCACTTCCGGGAGCTTGTCGCTCACCGGGCCTTGTCGGGGCGCGTAGCGCGCCGCGGCAAGTTCCTTGGAATGCCTCGGACGGCCTTCCCGGCAAGCGCCTCTTGCCGGGGTCTTGGGACGCTTCTGATGGCCTTCCCGGCAAGCTCCTCTTGCCGGGGTCTTGCCTTCTTCCCGGCAAGCTCCTCTTGCCGGGGTCTTGTCTTGAGTACTTTGTTCTTGAATGGTCTTCAGAGGGACCACAAGGAATCTCGGCGGTGACCTGGCAGGCCTTGCCGCGGGACGCTGCGACTGGCCGTGCACAAGTTCGGGGTACAAGGGTACCCCTACTCTAGTACACCGACACATACATTATTTTTCTCTCTTCATAGGTAGATGCATTAATGGTAAACATGATCATAGCCACCTTTGTGCATCGAATCTTAGTGTCCTTAAGTGTGCGGTGTTGGGTGATAAACGATATAACTTGGGGGCTATTATTGCGAGGAGGTTACATCTTAATGCTAAAGATGGAGATTTATTTGGTGGGATTTATGCCACCTGTTTAGCTAATTATCTTGGAGTACTGATAACCCACAAGTATAGGGGATCACAACAGTTTTTGAGGGTAAAGTATTTAACCCAAATTTATAGATTCGACACAAGGGGAGCCAAAGAATATTTGAAGGTATTAGCAGCTGAGTTGTCAATTCAACCACACCTGGAGATTAATTATCTGCAGCAAAGTGATCAGTAGCAAAGTGGTTTCATAGTTTTGATAGTAGTTGTAGTAGCAGCAATAGTAACAATAACAATGATAGCAGTAATTTTGTAGCAAGTGTAATAGTGATGATAGCAGTAGTAACTTAGCAGAAACAATATGGAAAAGTTCGTAGGCATTGGATCGGTGACTTGTTGGATGATATTCATCATGTGACAGTTATAACCTAGGGCTATATTAGGTACTAGCTCCAGTTCATCGATATCATGTAGGCATGTATTCCGTAAATAGTCATACATGCTTTATTAAAAGAACTTGCATGACATCTTTTGTCCTACCCTCCCGTGGCAGCGGGGTCCATATTGGAAACTAAGGGATATTAAGGCCTCCTTTTAATAGAGAACCGGAACAAAGCATTAACACATAGTGAATACATGAACTCCTCAAACTATGGTAATCACCGGAAGAAGTCCCGGTTATTGTCACTCCGGGGTTACTGGATCATAACACGTAGTAGGTGACTATAACTTGCAAGATCGGATCTAGAACATGGATATAATGGTGATAACATAAATGGTTCAGATCTGAAATCATGGCACCCGGGCCCAAAGTGACAAGCATTAAGCTTGGCAAAGTTATAGCAACATCAATCGGAACATAGTTGATACTAGGGATCAAGCCCTAACAAAACTAACTCGATTACATGATGAATGTCATCCAACTCCTCACCGACCAGCTAGCCTACGAAGAAATTACTCACTCCCGTTGGGGAGCATCATGGAATTGGCGATGGAGAAGGGTTGGTGATGACGAAGAATGAAGATCCCCCTCTCCGGAGCCCCAAACGGACTCCAGATCGGCCCTCCCGAGGAAGAACAAGGCTTGGCGGTGGCTCCGTCTCGTGGATCACGATAATTCTTTCTCCCTAATTTTTTTCTCCGAAAATAGGAATTTATAGTGTCAGGGTTGAGGTCTGCGGGGCCACTAGGTGGGTACAACCCACCTGGGCGAACCAGGAGAGGGGCACGCGCCCTGTTGGGTTGTGCCCACCCAGGGGGCCCTCTCCGGTAGGTCTTGTCTCCAGAAATTCTCATTTATTATATAAAAAATCCTCGTGAAGTGTCGTTCCATTCCGAGAACTTTTATTTCTGCACAAAAACAACACCATGGTAGTTCTGCTGAAAACAACGTCAATCCGGGGTTAGTTTCATTCAAATCATGCAAATTAGAGTCCAAAACAAGAGGAAAAGTGTGAGAAAAAGTAGATACGTTTGAGACGTATCAACTCCCCCAAGCTTAAACCTTTGCTTGTCCTCAAGCAATTCAGTTGATAAACTGAAAGTGAGAAAGAAAAACTTTTACGAACTCTTTTGCTCTTGTTTGCATAAATAAGCTTAAACAACACCCAGGTTTTCAGCCAACATTATAACTAACCATGTCGACAATAACTCTTAAAGATTATAATGATTCATATCAATGACATAATCAGCTAGCGAGCAATAATAAGATATCTCAAACAGCAACACGTTGTCAAAACAACCATGATATAATATGACAATAGTGGTATCTCCCTAGCCCTTTCCGAGACCGCAAAACATAAATCCAGAGCACCTCCAAAGTTCAAGCAACGGCTAAACATTGTAATTCATGGTAGAAAAGATCCAGTCATGATGCACCCAACATTAGCTGCACACAATGCATAAATCATGACAACTGTGCTCTACTTAGTTTCTGGCGCTTGTTTTAGAAGGTGATGACACAACATAAAAGTAAATAGATAGTCCCTTCGCAGAGGGAAGCAGTGATCTGTAGAGGTGCCAGAGCTCATTTCTTAAAACAGAGATAAATGATATTTTGAGGCATGCACCCTTCTCATTCACTTCACGACTATCAGTTATCAACATCTCCCATGCTAAACAGGCTAGTGGTGGTTCCCAAGCGATAAAAGTAAAGGTTTACTCCCCCTGCACCAACAATCACATTCAACGACTTGTCCGAAACAACAGGTGCCATCCAAACCAACAACAATCCCGGGGGAGTTTTGTTTAATTATTTGCATTTTTGAGTTCGGGGCCGGGAATCCCTATTACCGCCCTTTTCTCGTGCAATGGAGAGTGAATAAACACTCGACCTGAGAATAACCCGCTTAGCATGGAAGATACAAACCACCTCCTGTCGTTCCATGAACGATCCAGGCACACAAAACGGATAAATTTTTAGAAGCTTTTAGAGGTGGCACATGCAAATTTACTTAGGACAACAGGTAATACCGTATATAGGTAGGAATGGTGGACTCATCTGGAATAACTTTGGACTCAAGGTTTTTGATGTACAAGCAGAATCCCCACTTAGTACAGGCGAAGGCTAGCATTTTAGATTGAGAAGCGTCCAGCTAGAGAGAAACAACGATCATAACCATGCATTATGCATAAGTAACATTGGACACTAGCATGAGTAGGATATGAACACCATGAACATAAATATTATAGAGGCTATGTTGGTTTTGATTCAACAAGATGCATGAACATGTACCAAGTCAAGCCACTTGAACATTCAGAGGAGGATACCATATCATCATACTACATCACAATCATTTTAATGCTATGTTGATATCCAAGATAAATTATTATCAACTCCCAGCTACTTATGCATGGCATGAGAAACTATAATCTCTAATAGTCATTGCAAACATGTTTAATCATAATGGGTTGAAGCATGGATACTAGTTTAAACATATTTACACAAACATAACAAGTCGAGTTCATAACATTTTCTCTTTGCCACGACCAGTTCATCGAAAGTCGTCATTATTGCCTTTCACTTGCACGACCGAATGATATAAAAATAATAATAGTGCAAGAGTGCCATGGACTAAGTTGGAATCTACAAACATTTTATTCAACAGGAGAAGACAAGGTAAAATGTGCTCTTTATTAGTTCAATAATTATTCAAATGAGAGCCACTCAATATTTTCATCGTGGTCTTCTCCTTGGTACAACTCGAATAAAAATAAAAGAAATTCAGAGAAACACAATGAAATATTTTTGGGGTTTTTTGGGTTTCTTCAACAAGCAAGTAAAAAGCAAACACGAGAAAAACTATTTACACGGGAAAGCTCCCAACAAGCAAAAGAAGAACAAGGAAGTCTTTTTGGGTTTTCTTTTTAATACTACAACTAAGCATGCATAGAAAGTAAACTAGCTACAACTAATTTTTTTGGTTTTTCTAAAGTTTATCAAACGCACAAGAAGAAAGCAAGAAAATAAATCTAAGCATGAATGATACAATGAAAAAGTGTGAACACCGACAAATAGAATGATATGTAGACATAAATGTAATGTCAGTGAGAAACACGTACTCCCCCAAGCTCAGGCTTTTGGCCTAAGTTGGTAATCGATCAGTAGCCTGGAGGGTAGTAGGGATCTCGAGGAGCGGGCATCCACTCATCCCACTGCGGAGGCTCCTCCTGTGCTGCCTCCGCAGCAGCCTGAGCGTTCCGGTAGGCGATGATGTCTGCAGGCATAATCTGGTATCCGCCCCTGGCAGCAGAATCAAACAAAGCAGGTGCAGGCAATGGAATAACATCACGAGTTTTAACGCTAAAGACCAGGTTATAAGAAATGGCAATATTAGGGCAATCATGTGCAAGAAAGTGATGGGGTTCCATGGTTGCATGGTCTAGGTAAACCTTGGTAAGAGGGTAATCATGAGGGCGTATCGCAACCTCGAAATGAGCCGCCAAACGAGTAGCAAAAATCCCACCATGTATTTCACCCTAGGATTTATTAAGATGGAGGCGATGAGCCACAATAGCTCCCAAGCTATAAGTGTTGTCACCCTCTAGTGCTCAGCATAAAACAACAAAGTCTAGTGCGCTGAGCGCACCTACTTTATTTCTAGCAAGCACGCACTTAGCAACAAATAAAGCAAAATAATGGACAATAGGAAAGTGTAAGCTAACAGCTGTAGTGGTTGACACCCCTCTCTCGTCTCCCATTGTCAAAGTGTGATAAAATGCCTCAAACCCAGCCGGTCTAGGCTCAGTTAAACTCCCATCGGAAGGGATCATGCACATGTCACAAAATTCAGTAAGTGGTATCTGATGGTTTTCAGCATATAAATCAAAGCTCACTTCAGGAGGATTATTTCTAGGCAAGAAAGTAAAGCTCTAAACAAAGATGTTTGTGATGATTTGGTGCTGGTCACACTCATCTGCGATGAAGTTGGTGAGGCCGGCATTGGAAATATATTGCGTGAACTCCTCAAGAATTCCAGCTTCTTGCAGGAACGGGGTGTGTGGCCATTCGCACGGCCGTACCTCCGCCAACCTCCGAGGGTGGAGATCATTGTCAGAAGACTCCCCAATAACACCCCTGGAGTTCTTCTTCAAGCCAAACTTCCTGAAGATATTCATGTTCACGTACAATTTTCTAAAAATAAAAAATTTGGGGTGACAAAAATTTGTCAACAAAACTTTATAAGATTGATAGTAACTACCACTACAAAAAAAGACACATCCGTGACATTTTGGGTCGAATGAATTTTTTTGTCATACTTATGACACTTCTATGACAATAATTGTGACAAAACCCAGTATCATCATAGATGTGGTGGGCTCCTACTTCTATGACAAAAAATCATGATAGAAAATTGGCTTTTCGTCCTGGGCGGGCCGGAGACGCAGCTGCATGACATTCTTTGGGCCGTCCATGACGGAAAATCCGTGGTAGAAGCCAGGGCGAGGAAGGGGAGTTCCCAGTTACGGTGGGTGGTCGGGGGCCAAGCGATGTGCGTTTCTCTCGTACACGTACGCGCGTGTGTGCGAGGCGTTGGGCTCTAACTGAACCCGAGCGATTGCACTGCAGGCTATGCATTACTGAACCCGAGTGATTCCTTCGCTACTGCTGCTAACTGAAGCCGATCGATGCTGCCTCTAGATGAACAGTGAGCGTTGCTCGGGGGGGGGGGGTTGGATGAGCAGTTCCCGGTGGGGGTGGACGAATAGGACCCCGTGGTGTTGCAATACGCTTTTCTGCTCAAAGCATCTGCAATAACATTGGCCTTGCCTGGAGTATATTCAATACTTGGATTATACTCTTGAATCATTTGACCCAACGAGTTTGCCTGAGGTTGTGGTTGGGTTGAGTGAAGATATACTTGAGGCTCTTGTGATATGTGAAAATGTCCACTTGCCTTCCCAATAAGAGATGTATCCATGTTATTAATGCATGGACAACTGCCGCCAACTGAAGATCGTGAGTGGGGTAGTTCCTTTCGTTGGCCTTCAACTGATGAGAGGATCGCTAAAGAAAAGAACCGCAACGCTGTCTCCCACCCCGCTTTGGGAACGGGGAGGCGTATAGGCCACAACTTTCTTCTCTTGCATTAACACAACGCCTAGACCTTGCGAGGCATCACAGAAAACTTCGAATGGCTTCACTACAAAAAAGACACATCCGTGACATTTTGGGCCAAACGATTTTTTTTCTGTCATACTTATGACACTTCTATGACGATAATTGTGACAAAACCCGGTATCATCATAGATGTGGTGGGGTCCTACTTCTATGACAAAAAATCATGACAGAAAATGGGCTTTTCGCCCTGGGCGGGACGGAGACGCAACTGCATGAAATTATTTGGGCCATCCATGACGGAAAAAAACCATGGTAGAAGCGAGGGCGAGGAAAATATCGGGGTGTTCCCGGTTACGGTGGGTGGTCGGGGCCGAGCGATGCGCGTTTCTCTCATACACAAACGCGCGTGGGTGCGAGGCGTTGGGCTCTAACTAAACCCGAGCGAGGCGTTGGGATCTAACTGAACCCGAGCGATTGCATTGGAGGTTATGCGTTACTGAACCCGAGCGATCAATCGATGGCTGTTAACTGAACCCAATCGAGCGATTCCTTCGCTACTGCCTAACTAAAGCCAATTGATGCTGCCTCTGGATGAACAGTGAGCGTTGCTGGGGGGTTTTGATGAACATTTCCCGGTGGGGGTGGATGAACAGGACCCCGTGGTGTTGCCTCTGGATGAACAGGACCCCGATTGATCGAGCCGGTTGGGGCTGGATGAACAGGACCCGTGGAGGGCAGGATGAATAGGACCACCCCGTGGAGGGCTGGATGAACAGTAGACGGTGGAGGGCTGGATGAACAGTAGCCCGTGGAGGGGTGGTTGAATAGGAGCCCGTGGAGAGGGCTGGTTGAACAATAGCCGATGGACTAGCGCGCGGTGGAGGCTGGATGAACAGGAGCCCGTGGATGAACAGTCGTAGGTGGAGGCTGGAGGAGGTCGACGGTGGATGAACAGTAGCCCGTGGAGGCTGGAGGGGGTCGACGGTGGAGATGAACAGTATCCCGTGGAGTGTTGTTTTGCGGTACGCCACACCCCTCCTGATGAATAGGACCCCCGTTTCGACCATAGCGCTCCCGCACAAGTCCGTTTCCTCATTTCGCGATACGCCACACCCCTCCGGATGAACAGAACCCCGTTTTCGACCATAGGAGTCAGTTTCCTCCGTTTTGCGGTACGCCAGATCCCTCCTGATGAACATGATCCCGTTTTGAATGTGGTCGGTCGAACACAAGGCCGTTTCCTCCATTCTGTGGTACGCCAGGCCTCGTTTCCATTGGCTGTTCCGTCGAAGCCCTCCCGATGAACACGACGACGCATTCCGTTCTAACCCTGCCGGTTGGCTCCCCATGAACACGACGACGACGCAGTTTCTCCGTTCCGACACAACCATGTACACGAGCCCTAGCCGTACGTATGCGTGAGTAGGCGTTCGAGACCCTGCCCGTATGTACGTATGTTGCCGTATTTTCTTTCTTACACACTAGCGCTGTACGTACGCGTACATGCTATGTGCGCGCCTCTACTACGACATGTGCGTGCCTCTACATCGACCAGTATGTACGTACACATTCGGGACCAGAATGACATCGCTACGTACGCTTCGACCAGGTGGGTCCCGACCGTCAGGCACTTCCTTGCATGCGAAGATGTAGCTGGTGTGTCCCAGCAGTCAGGGGGCAAATCGTTTTTTGCCCGGATGCACTTCCTTGTGTGCGAAGATGTAGCTGGTAAGTCCCAGCAGTCAGGGGGAAACATTTTTTTCGTGAAATACGGTTGCCTGTCCGGTGGGTCCCCGCTGTCAGTTGGAGGAATCATTATTTTCCGCATAATAAGGAGGCACTTCCTTGCTGCAGCCGTGGACCCAGCTGTCAGCCTCTCCACGTACAGTCCACGTCCGATGGAAGCCGTTCCTTGACCATGTTGACCACACCGCTGAGAGCATTAGGGTGGTGGACGGCGACGAGGCCTAGGAAGGGGATGACGCGGAGCCGGGGAAGACGCGGTAGTGGATGCCCACGCGTAGTGTTTGAGAAGTAAAAAACCCGCATGAAACACACATTAATTGGAGACAGTTAGCGAGGAATGCATACATTGTATTTCAACATAAAGTGGTTTCAAATATTTGGAAATCCGAATTAAGATGAATACAGCCTTATGAATCTAAGATCATGCCATTTGTAAACCATATTTATGTATAAAGGGTGTTGTGCTTTCGAAATTATATATAAAAAAATGTTGTATATAGAATTTTATTTGAATCACAAATGGATCCTGGCCGAACAAAAATAGAATACAAACTGGATTCGAATTGAGCTGGCGCGGTAAACGTGCACTCTTTCTCTACAAAAATATGAATGAAGCGGGGAAAGTCGCAGTAACGGCCCGAAACCAAAATCTGCGAGATGGAAATTACTGCCTATCCCTGACACGCAAAGCCTATCGGCTCGATTTCTATAGGTTTCGATAGTGGTAGGTTTGTAATTTCACTCAAACGTGACATAACCGCCTCTCACCCGGATTCATACATGGTGGGCGCCAAAACACAATGTCTCCTCGGCCGAAATCGACTCCCTCCCTGATCCATACACGGTGGGTGCCAAAAAGAAACTCTCGTCGGCAAATATTCGGTGTATGCGAGATTACCGTCCTATCCCCAACCGACTAATATTGCTGTGATGTAGGAAATTTTAAACAAAGCCTAAGTTTGTAAATTTCCTCGCATTTGGGACAAGCGTGCCCTGAAGACATGGTTCCCCCTTCCTCTCTCCCTCCATTTCCCCATTCGTACCCCGTGGGCGCCAAAACAGCCCCTCCACCCCAGCCTCCTCCGCCCGCCACCCCATCCACCACCGTCCTCCTCCACCATGCCGGAGCTGATACCCCGATGCCGTCGTCCATTACAAGAGATCGACCTCTCTCATCCGCAGCTTTGGACCGGGATCCTTGCATCCCGTCCTCTCGCTTCATCCCCGCCGTCGTCCACCTTGTCGACGCTGCTCCTATGACTGTCTCATCCACTGTGCCCCGCCGCCACCGTCTACCCTCCTAGATCTGCTTCCACGCCGCCGACAGCCATCGCTACCGCAGCACCGTCAAATTCTCAGCAGATGCATACACGGCGCCTCACCAGAGGCGGTACTCTTTCGTGTCTGCTCAACTTATTTATCGCAACAAGAAAATAGATTGCCACTGCTTTACTCTGATTTTCTTGTCCATCACTTACTTGCTAGTTGAAAGCAAACATTGGTTGCGAAGTTGCCTTTGTCTGGTTTGCACCTTCAGATCCGCCATGGCATGCTCAACACTATACTCGCAATGCTTATGGTTTTCCCCTTTTATATTCCACACTAGTTAAATCACAGTAGACTAAATTTCAAAATTGGGTCAGTTGATTTTTCAGAGCTCGCCGGAGTTCGCCGGTGCGAATGAAGGGGCTCGTGTGGGGACGGTGGTTGTGGGGGCAGTGGTGGGGCCTCGCCGAATGAAGAAAACTCGACGCGGGTGGGGGCGGGGGTGGGGGTGGCGGTGGCGGAGGAACACACGCGGTGGGGGCAGTTTAGGGGAGGGCGGGGGGTCAGGGCCGGTGGTTCGGCCGGCGGCCCGTGCGGCGTTCTGTATGGGAAGAATCAAAGACGAGGAAGAAGAAGGGTTAGGAGACGTAGGACCTTCATCCAACCGCCTGAAATGGTCGACTGACCCAAATGACAAAAGTCACGCGACTTGCGTGCAGACATGCAGAATATGCTTCCTATTCTGTTCTTTAACATGTTCCTCTTCTTTTCTTCTTTAGTAAGCAGAGTATGTTCCTTGTCGGGAAGGGGAGTAGGGACATCTGCAGTCGACACCTCTATTGGGCCGGTTCTGCTAAATGATATCGCACTTCGAGTTGGTCTGCCATAATACCTCGGAAATGGTGGGAGCCGCGCGGTCTTTGATAGACTAAACTGATAGTAACAGCTATGCGCCTTCAGATGAATAGAGTTGGCCTGTAGGTGATTGATAGGCTGCATATTAGTAGCGGCAATACCCTATCTTTTCCAGCCAGTTCCGCTTTCCTGATTTATTTATGGTGGTTATGATGTACCCCTATTATCTACACTATGATCTGCCTACTGGCTCTACACTCTCGTTATCATGGTTTGGCAATAAACTTTCTATACGGTATATTATGAACCTATAGTCTGCCAACTATCCTTACATCTGGGGCCCCCAACAGGGAGCTTATTTTTTTATGTAGTTGTGCCATATTATATTAATCTACTCACCATATTACAGCACACATGGGCTCTCTCATCAGAATCCAGTGATAGCACACAAGGGTTTACAGGGAGCCTCTATTATATTACAATATCCTCTGCATTACAAAGATAATCTCACTACTATTTGTGTTTTCATGCTTTGCAAATATTGTACGTAATCACAATGAATATAAGAATGCGCACATCAGAAGAATATTGTGGAACAGTTCATTGGGTAACAAACTTGGCATCAAGGGATTGAGGTCCATTGTGGAAGTAATGAAACCCACATGCTCCTGACCTATAGATTCATATTCAGACTATAATCCTAATGACTATTCTAAGCTCAAGGAGTCAAAGGCAGATGGCCTATCCCATTCACCCAGTAAGGTGCATGTTCTAATTTGGCAAAGTTTTATTGGTTGCACATATCTTGCATAAGGTGTCTTGCATTTCTTTTGCTTCATTGCACTGCCATCTCCTTAGTTTACTCATGATATATGTGAAGATGCCATGCCCATCCATTATCAACACCTATTCCATTTGTCGTCATACCATGTTTTTCCATTCAAATGTTGTTCTTATGTTTCAGACATCCAAAAGGAAGAGGATGATTGCAGAATCTGAAGGAGTACAATCAAAGTCCTTGAAAAAGGTGGTGCTACCGGAGAAATCACATAGCACTCGATGTATATTGGCGATAGAACCAGCGCCACAAAACCTAGGATATCGCAACTATGGTCACTGCTTTGCTCTTGTGAGTATGTATTGTCCTATAGTTGTCCTTACATTCATACCTGGTGGATTATGTGACATCATTGTGCATTATAGCTTGCTTATCCACTATTCGCTCCAAATTATCAGATCTATATTAATGCTTAAATTAATGTATAATAAACCCAATGCCTATGAAGAAATTTAGTTTTGCATTGTTCTTGTAAGTATATGTTGTCCTTCATCACTGTACTTATATTTGCCAGCTAGTTCTTCATGTACACTTTGCAGCTTATTTTCCCTTGTCCTCCATTTTTCTACACATTAGATCTACATTTACTCTTGCCAAAAAATTGAATAAAACTAATGTTACTGAAGAAGTTTAGCTCCGCATTGCTCTTGTCAGTGCCTTCTGCCTGTATGCTGTATTTACATTTGTACTCTGCATCTTAAGTTAAATAATTGCCATTTGTCCCTATATTTTCACATCTATATTTACTCTTAACAAAATGTAGAATAAAGGCAATACTCTTGAAGAAGAGTGTGCGGTAAACTTCTTGAATTGCCCCCCATCAATATGGACAAGGCCTTTATAGATCATGTCTTCACTAATAATGTAAATTTGTCCTCCTCCAGCCTTCAAACTTTGTTGTTTATATTTGGATAGCTATGAGTGCAAATGATGTTTATTTTTATCGTCTACATCAATCGCTTATTCAAAGTTTATAAAGTAGAAGTACATAAACATAAGTTTTTCCTTCTCAATTTCAGTCTTTAGTTGTACAATCTAGTTCCTTATTCGTACCATGTAAATTAAACTAAACATAGCAAGTTATCTTATTTAGCACTATGTGTATGCTTGTGTTCTTGATCTGTAATCCAGTGGTGTGGTGAGACTACCAACAACAGCACAATGTCATATCCTGCTATCTCTCAACTATGAACAATGCCATATTATATTAATGTTATTTAAATCATGTCTCTTTATTTACCAATCTGAAATGGTATAAATTGATAGTGCACTCACCATTCATGCTTATACGTTGTTTACAACTACATCTATGCTTGTGTTCTTGATCTGTAATCCAGTGGGCTGGTGAAGCTGGCCGCTCCTGCACGATGCCATTTCCTGCCCATCTTAACTATGAACAATGCCTATTATGTTAATGCTATTTTAAACCGTGTATCTTTATTTCTTACAAAGAATTGAGATGAATTGACAGCGCTGATGCTTATACGTGCAAAATCTATTATCTACCTACTTGTTTCTCTTTCAGGGTGACAACACTGCTGCTAGGAAGAACTACTACAATGATAGTGAGACGAACCCATTGCTTGTCCCTCTAACACATATTCCAAAGGAGAAGGCAACACATGTTGAGGGTAGGGATACAACCACGAAGTCACATCTTGATGTAGTGTCAAACTTACTCAGTGACACAAGCTCGATGAAGTCGCCGCCTGAATCTGTTCGACTTCTTCAGTATGAAATTCAAGCAGAAATACATGCTTACTCTCAAATACGACTGGAACTCCAATCTCTATGCAAGATTAACCGTAAGTACATGATGTTTATTGATGCTATGCAGCTTAAGTTGGTGGATATGAGTGCCAAAGAAGCGCAGTCTCACCAGGTTGCTAAGCTGCTTGTGCTGTAGCTCCTGGGCCAGGCTAACCTTTCTTGAACTGTGTTGAAGTGTTGTCGGTTCTATCTATTATTTTGTCCGCCTGTTAACTTCCACTGGTGGCGACATGCCTAGTTTATGTAATTTGCTGTCTGGTTGCCCTTTATTATCACCGGCGGCGAACTTTGATGCCGAGGGGATGTAATATGCTGTAATTTCTTTGTTGTATAGTCTAGGTTTATTCTTGGTCGGTATGCTGTAATTTAGGCCGGAAGGTTCAGTGTATCTCAGTGTTGTCGATCCTCAGGCCGGCCCTTTACTCACATGGGCCAAAACCTGGGCCTATAATCATCTTGGGCCATTAGCAGGTCTAAACCTATAGTTGTTTCCCGCCTTTACTAGGCCGAGTAAAGTTCTGTCCAGCTGGGCCAGAGAATACCATGGGCTTTTAACAGGCTAAAACCTAGATTGGGCTAGCGTTGAGCCGAAAAATTCACGGGCCAATACAGGCCGAAACTGCCTAAGGCCCATGTTTGGCCCAAATAGGATGAGCAATTAATAGGCCAAAATATATCTCGGGCCTGTTTAGCCCAATAAAATTATGGGCTTTAAGTAGGCCGGTATCTACGCGGGCCATAGGCCTAAAAGTGTCATGGGCCATTATCAGATGGGATGTAAGCAGGCCAGATTCAACGTGGATTGTAATTAGGCCCAACTGTTACACGGGCCATTAACAGGCCGATAGGCCAGTTGGGCTGAAATTTATCCACGGAGTCTACGGGCCGTTAAGAGGCCTAAAGTTACTTCGGACAAGAAATAGCCCAGTTTATGCATGGGCCGTTAAATGGCCTAAAGTTAAACCGGGCCGACAACGTCCCAGATGCACCATGGGCCGCTAATAGGCCGGAACTATTATCGGGCCGAACTGGTAAACATGCATTTAATAGGCTAAAATATAAACCTGTCTTAGTATGGGCCCAAAAGAACAGTGGCCTGTTAACGGGCCTGATCTGATATGGGCCGTAATTTGGCCCAAAATATGGTAGGCTATGAACGGGCCTGATCTGGTATGGGCCTCAATTTGGCCCAAAACATGGCAGGCTATTAACGGGCCAGCCCACTAGTGTCTGAAAAAACATGGTGGGCCTTTAGGTGGGCCGGCCTTTTCCCCGGAATGCGCCTTAGTTGGGCCGTGCCACGTGTTGATGTATCATAGGCGCATCATGTCCAATGAGTGGATGACATCTGTCCGAACGTTGAGCCGACACGTGTTTCCTCCGGCCAATGAGAATTTTACATGTGGAAAATTCTCATTGGTCCAGGCTGTTTACGGGTTATCGGATCCAAAACCGGACCCGATAGCTTAACGGCATCGCGTTACGGTGGATGCCACGTGTAGGTCACCCTTGGCGAAAGCACTTCTATGACGCACGATTTATTGTTCGAAAGTGGACACTTCCGTGATGATAATTTTGGTAATGTCATGGAACACTTCTACGACATCACATGTATGACTATCTTGATTCTGTCATAAATTTGTCATGGATGTACATGCATGACAGAAAATGTGACCTGTTGTGACAAACACGTATCATCACGGAAGTGTATTTTTTTTGTAGTGAGAGTTAGAGTAGGATACAGGTTGATAATACGACCCAGAGATCTCCTGTAAACCTAGGGGTCAACCTATTACATAAAGGGCATCCTCTATGTCGAAAAGACTAAGTTGCAATCTCTCAAAATCTAGGTTAGCGAATCCGCATCCTTGTAATCGAGATCATCGTAAATATCAATCAAGAAGGAAGTAGGTCTTTACCTCCACCGTGAGGGGCTGAACCTGGGTAAACTTGTGTCCTTCGTTCCCGATCAACCCCGTTCAAGCAACCACCTAGTTGCAATGGCCTCCAGACTTAGTCCTTTCGCGAGGACATATGCCGTGACAAAACCACGACACCCGCCAAGAAGACATGGATGGGAGGAGGGTCCATGGTGGCCGGTAGGCAGTTCTGGGACCTTCGCGGACTCCAAGCTAGGAGGGCAGCTAGATAGATCACATCTCCATCATCTAAGTCCTAGCTCCCACCGTGTATATAAGGGGGAGCTAGAGGCCCTTAAACACATCTATTGTCCCGTAGAACAATTCTCGGTGGCAATATCATCTACACCACTTTAATACCTCACACGTGGTATCCTCATCATGAATAGCAACAATGAGCAGGTCGTAGGGTATTACTCTTCGGAGGCTCGAACTTGGGTAACTTGTGCGTGCGGGTTCTATCCTGGTACTTCCAACCTCGTAAGGCACCCTACAGAGGGTACTGACGATTTTCTGCTCCATCACGAGGTTCTCCTCTCAGCCTGCATTCGTCTTGAAGGTGATGTCACCATGCATCGACTCCTTTCAGCTTATACAGGACCAAAGGAACTCTACGATCTTCTGGAATATTAATGACCTCAAAGAAAGTCTCCACTTCATACAATCGATCATGGCACCCTTCAATATGAAAATTTGCATTAAAAGTTGGGATCTCACCTTTCACCTTGTATGTATCACTTGCATATATAGGGCTGGGTACTCTTTGATATGCATAGAGATCAGGTTCTTCAAGGGCATCATCATGGTCTTCACCTTGAAGTACGCTGAACGGCATGTTGTTGTGGTAGTCTTGCTCCAAGATTATGATACGTCTCCAACGTATCTATAATTTTTTATTGCTCCATGCTATATTATCTACTGTTTTGGACATTATTGGGCTTTATTTTCCACTTTTATATTATTTTTGGGACTAACCTATTAATCGGAGGCCCGACCCAGAATTGCTGTTTTTTGCCTGTTTTAGGGTTTCGAAGAAAAGGAATATCAAACGGAGTCCAAACGGAATGAAACCTTCGGGAACGTGATTTTCTCAACGAATAAGACCCAGGAGACTTGGACCCTACGTCAAGACACAAAAGAGGAGGCCACGAGGTAGGGGGCGCGCCTACCCCCCAGGCGCGCCCTCCACCCTCGTGGGCCCCCTGTTGCTCCACGGACGTACTCCTTCCTCCTATATATACCTACGTACCCCCAAACGATCAGATACGGAGCCAAAAACCTAATTCCACCGCCGCAACTTTTTGTATCCACGAGATCCCATCTTGGGGCCTGTTCCGGAGCTCTGCCGGAGGGGGCATCGATCACGGAGGGCTTCTACATCAACACCATAGCCCCTCCGATGAAGTGTGAGTAGTTTACCTCAGACCTACAGGCCCATAGTTATTAGCTAGATGGCTTCTTCTCTCTTTTTGGATCTCAATACAATGTCTCCCCCTCTCTTGTGGAGAACTATTTGATGTAATCTTCTTTTGGCGGTGTGTTTGTTGAGACCGATGAATTGTGGGTTTATGATCAAGTCTATCTATGAACAATATTGGAATCTTCTCTGAATTCTTTTATGTATGATTGGTTATCTTTGCAAGTCTCTTCGAATTATCAGTTTGGTTTGGCCTACTAGATTGATCTTTCTTGCAATGGGAGAAGTGCTTAGCTTTGGGTTCAATCTTGTGGTGTCCTTTCCCAGTGACAGCAGGGGAAGCAAGGCACGTATTGTATTGTTGCCATCGAGGATAACAAGATGGGGTTTTCATCATATTGCATGAGTTTATCCCTCTACATCATGTCATCCTGCTTAAGGCGTTACTCTGTTTTTAACTTAATACTCTAGATGCATGCTCAAACTGTTGCATCATCCCAGCCATGTACTCAGGCGGGTGTGGGGGAGGGTTACCACGACCACGACCACCTAGTCTAACCATCCTGCTAATATATAACAGGAGTAGTTCAGCATTTGAGAAATTGCGAGGACAAGAATCATTCATGATGAAACATGCATAATGAAAGGAACACGATAGATACTGCATAGTAGTTGGCACATCTTACAAAAGTGATCATGCATAGAGTTCGGCACACAGAGTTCAATACACAGACTAAGAACATCATAGGCAGCACGCACGCTCACAGCGAATGCATCTAACACTAACAAGCAAGCCTACATCAGTCCCAGGAGGAACTATGGAGGTACGTGTAGCCTGACAGCTGGTAGTGACGCGAAGGGAAGACCTCCACACGAGTAGCCTGGGGTCCGCAGATACTCTGGTGCAGAACCCGATGCGCAGGTGGCAGGAGAGGACCAAGTGCGGGAGAGTAGCCTCCCACATCTGGCCAGCCGACGCCCTGGGGCATCACGGTCCTGGCAGGGTAGATCACAGAACGCGACAGATCACCAGATCGGACAGAGGGGTGCAACAGCGTCAGAGCACGATACAGGGGATGATGGGTGGTGTACAACTTGTGGCGAAGAGCTCGGTTAGCTCTATCCAGCCCATCAGCATGCAGAACTAGGTTCTGATGGTAGAAGGTCTCTCGGGTGACAGTGGAGTAGGCAGCAATGTAGTATCCCTCCGCACCAACATCGGATGCGATAGCAATGTGCCTGATGGGGGAGGTGTCCAACTCCTTATACTCTCCACGAAGACGTGTCAGAGCAGCATAAGCAGCATCATGGACCGCCATATCGATAGTCACTCCAACACCATGAGCAGTGTGCAGCACTATAGTGGAGTCATACTCCCGAGAGTAGAGGTGGACGATGGCACGGTACTGCTCCTGGTTGAAGTCCTGATACTCCTCATAGACGGTGTACTCAAGGTGCCAGCGATAACCCAGATAGGTCATCATCTCAACCAACACAGTAGGTGATCCTGAGGCACCAATGGCCGTCGTGTGGCGCATGACCTGTCTCGTGGGTTCCATCTGAAAACAAAGATGTTTTCACAGGATTCAAATGACAATGTGGATAATGTTCAAATACTACTCTAAAGAATAACTAGGGCTTATCCAACTTTGGGGTGAACGCGGTCACGGGATCCTAATGTTAGAGTTAGTAAAATCGTTTAACCCGAGTAGGAGAGAGTTCAGAGTCGCAGAGTAAGGATCGAGGAGTAAAAGATCCTAATACCACCCAGATGGCGACGTGGGCCCGTAAGGCACACACACATGTTAGTAAAAGTTTTTGTAATGTCTAGACTCGACTTCGGCCGAGGAGTGTGGAAGGGGGATTCCTACAGGCAGTCGGCTCTGATACCAACTTGTGACTCCCCCGATTTGATCGTACACTAATCATACACGCAAACGTGTACGATCAAGATCAGGGACCCACGGGAAGATATCACAACACAACTCTACAAATAAAATAAGTCATACAAGCATAATATTACAAGCCAGGGGCCTCGAGGGCTCGAATACAAGAGCTCGATCATAGACGAGTCAGCGGAAGCAACAATATCTGAGTACAGACATAAGTTAAACAAGTTTGCCTTAAGAAGGCTAGCACAAATTGGTATACAGATCGAAAGAGGCGCAGGCCTCCTGCCTGGGAGCCTCCTAACTACTTCTGGTCGTCGTCAGTGGGCTACACGTAGTAGTAGACACCTCCCGAGTAGTAGTAGTCGTCGTGACGGTGGCGTCTGGCTCCTGGGCTCCTATGTCTGGTCGCAATAATCGGGTATAGAAAAGGGGAAAAGAGGGAGCAAAGCAACCGTGAGTACTCATCCAAAGTACTCGCAAGCAAGGAGCTACACTACATATGTATGCATTGGTATCAAATGGAAAAGGCTATCATATGTGGACTGAACTGCAGAATGCCGGAATAAGAGGGGGATAGCTAGTCCTATCGAAGACTACGCTTCTGGCCACCTCCATCTTGCAGCATGTAGAAGAGAGCAGAAGATAAGTTCACCAAGTAGCATCGCATAGCATAATCCTAACCGATGATCCTCCCCTCGTCGCCCTGTGAGAGAGCGATCACCGGTTGTATCTGGCACTTGAAAGGGTGTGTTTTATTAAGTATCCGGTTCTAGTTGTCATAAGGTCAAGGTACAACTCCGGGTCGTCCTTTTACCGAGGGACACGGCTATTCGAATAGATTAACTTCCCTGCAGGGGTGCACCACATATCCCAATACGCTCGATCCCATTTGGCCGGACACACTTTCCTGGGTCATGCCCGGCCTCGGAAGATCTACACATCGCAACCCTACCTAGGCACAACAGAGAGGTCAGCACGCCAGTCTAAATCCTATGGCGCAGGGGTCTGGGCCCATCGCCCATTGCACACCTGCACGTTGCCTACGCGGCCGGTGAGCAGACCTAGCAACCTCCATTACAAAGGAAGTTGCGTTACGTGGTCCAACCCGGCGCGTGCCACTCAGTCGCTGACGTCACGAAGGCTTCGGCTGATACCACGACGTCGAGTGCCCATAACTGTCCCCGCATAGATGGTTAGTGCGTATAGGCCAGTAGCCAAACTCAGATCAAATACCAAGATCTCGTTAAGCGTGTTATATTGAAATAACCACGGACGCCGACCAGGGCCAGGCCCACCTCTCTCCTAGGTGGTCTCAACCTGCCCTGTCGCTCCGCCACAAAGTAACAGTCGGGGGCCTTCGGTAACTCAGGCCCACCTCTACCGGGATGGAGCCACCTGCCCCTTCAGCCCCCAACATTGGAATCACTCGCGGGTACTCCTACGAGCCGACCCGACTTTAATCACCACAAGTATCATATATTATGTATAAGTATACACCCATGACCACCTCCCAAGTGGTCACGACCCGATAGTATAGCATGGCACACAGACAAGAATGTAGGGCCACCGATGGTAAACTAGCATCCTATACTAAGCATTTAGGATGGCAGGTAAGGTATCAACAGCTGGAGCAACAATGACAGTCTATGCATCAGAATAGGATTAACGGAAAGCAGTAACATGCTACACTACACTAATGCAAGCAGTATAGAGGAGAGTAGGCGATATCTGGTGATCAAGGGGGGGGCTTGCCTGGTTGCTCTGGCAAGAGAGAGGGGTCGTCAACACCGTAGTCGTACTGGGTAGCAGCGGCGTCGGTCTCGGTGTCTAGCGAGAGAAGAGGGGGAAGAAACAATAAATATAATGCAAACAAATGCAAGACGATGCATGACATGGCAAAGCGTGATGCTAGGTGTGCCCTAACGTGGTACGAGGTGGTATCGGTGAAGGGGGGAAACATCCGGGAAAGTATCCCCGGTGTTTCGCGTTTTCGGGCAGAGGAGCCGGAGGGGGAAAGTTGTGTGTTCGCTATGCTAGGGATGCGTGGCGGACAAACATGCTGCGTATCCGGATTCGTCTCGTCGTTCTGAGGAACTTTCATGTTGAAAATAATTTCATGTGAGCTACGGTTTAAAAGATATGATTTTCTAAAGATTTTATTAATTTCTGGAATTTAATTAATTATTTAATTCAATTCGAAAATGGATTTATGACATCAACATGAGGTCATGCTGACGTCAGCAGTCAACAGGGTTGACTGGTCAACCTGACCAGTGGGTCCCACTGGTCAGAGACACATTTTAATTAAACAATTTAATTACACTAATTAGTATTAATTAGGGGGGTGGGCCCCACTGTCATACTAATTAATTAGCTAATTAACTAACCAGGTTAATTAGATAACTAATGTTTAATTAGTTTAATTAATCAAAATTATTTAAGTTAATTATTATTTCCTTTAATTAATTAATAATTTTTATTTATTTTATTTTATTTTTTAATCGTTCTGTGGGGGTTGGGGCCCACATGTCATAGGCAAGGGGGCCATAGCAGGTGTGGGCTATGGGCACAACCCGAACGGGCGAGGGGGATACGGACAACGGCCGGGCGCCCGTTAACGGCGGCTGCGGTGGCAGGGATGAGGACGGCGCGCGCGTGCACAGCGAGCACGCGTAGGAAGCAGCAGCTGCGGCGCGAGGCGATGGTCGGCGGCAGGAGCAGCGGGGCGCGCCTGCAGGCGGGCTGGGCGGCGGCCAGTGAGGAGGAGCAGCGCGGGGCAGGCGTGCCGGGGCAACGGTGGAGAGCAACGTGGGTCGGCGGCGCCATGCGGCTGCGGGCGTGGCTGCAGTGCAGCGAGCGCGAGGGCGCACATGCGTGAGCACGAGCACGGGCGCGATGGGGGGGCGGCGAGCGTTCGTGCAGGAGGGGGGCAGCGGAGGCCGCGGCGGTGCTGCGGCAAGCCAGCGCGGCACGGCGACGTGGTTGGCGCACGGCAACAGGCGGCGCGAGCGCGCAAGCGAGAGAGAGAGAGGGGCGCGGGCTCACGGTGGGGGTAGGGGACGGGGCAGCGGGTGTCATGGGGGAGGACGGGGACGTCGTCGGCATCGAGGAGGCAGGCCGGTGGGGGGGGGAGCGCCGGCGAGGTCCAGGCGGGGAGGGGGCGACGGCGTTCGGCGGCGACATCGGGCGTCCAGGGCGCGGTCACCCCGATCCCCATCCGGATCGGGGGAGCGAGGGGGGAGCGAGTGGGGGGGGGGGCGAGTGGGGCGACGGGGTGGACGGCTAGGGTTTCGGGGGAGGGGGGTTAAGGAGAGGAAGTGGGCCGGCTGGGCCTTTGCCCAGTTGGGCCGGTGGCCTGGCCGGCTGTGGCCTGGTGGGCCGAAGCCCAAGGGGCCAGGGGGTTCTTTTCTTTTATTTTTGCTTTCTGTTTTGTTTCTTTTCCTTTTCCTTTTATTTATTTTCTTTTACTGTTTTAATTAGTTTAAAGCACTTAGGCACTTTATAAAAATATGTTTATTATACCATAATTAAATATGCAAATTATGGCACTGCCCGAACATTTTTGTTTTAACTTTTGAAATTTTTTATAATTTAACTTTATTTTAATTTTTGAATTTGACTTGGTTTTGGACTAACGGTAGATTATCAACAGTAACCGTGGTGACGTGGCATGATTAGCGTTGGATTACTGTAGCATGATTATCCGGGCGTTACAAATCTCCTCCACTACAAGAAATCTCGTCCCGAGATTTAGGAGGTAGAAGGAAACAGTGCGGGGTATTCATCACGCAGGCGGTCCTCGCGTTCCCAAGTGGCTTCGTCTTCAGAGTGATTCGACCACTGGACTTTGAGGAACTTGATCGCCTTCTGACGTGTGCGGCATTTAGCTTGGTCAAGAATGCGGACCGCATGCTCTTTATAGGAGAGGTCCTGTTGCAATTCGAGCACTTCATGATCCACTGCTCGGATTGGATCCTTGAAGCAACGGCGGAGCTGTGACACATGGAACACATCGTGAACCTGAGAAAGGTTCGGCGGAAGCTCCAGTTGATATGCCACTTTTCCACGCCTTTCGAGAATAGTGAAGGGACCGATATAGCGAGGAGCTAGCTTGCCCTTGATCCCGAAGCAGTGAGCACCCTTCATTGGTGTAACTCGAAGATAAGCCTTTTCTCCAGGTTGATAGACCATGTCTTTGTGATGACGGTCATACTGACTCTTCTGACGTGACTGAGCGGTCTTGAGATTCTCGCGAATAATGCGGACTTGTTCTTCGGCCTGTTGGATAATATCCGGATCGAAGAGTGGACGTTCCCCAGTTTCTGACCAGTTCAGAGGGGTCCGACACTTTCGTCCATATAGCACTTCGAAGGGGGACCTCTTCAGACTAGCTTGATAGCTATTATTATAAGAGAACTCGGCATATGGAAGAGATTCCTCCCATTTCTTGCCGAAGGAAATTACACAAGCTTGAAGCATGTCTTTGAGAACTTGGTTGACATGTTCAACCTGTCCTTGCGACTGAGGATGAAATGCCGTACTGAACGACAGGTGCGTTCCCATAGCTTCTTGGAATCTCCCCCAAAACCTTGAAGTGAATAAGCTGCCACGGTCTGAACTGATAACCAGTGGAATACCGTGAAGTGGAACAATTCTGGACATGTAGAGAGTTGCAAGCTGGCTAGCAGTGATTGTCTCTTTGACCGCCAGAAAATGTGCAACTTTAGAAAGCCGGTCAATGACGACAAGAATAGCATCATTACCTTTCTGCGATTTGGGAAATCCAGTGAGAAGTCCATTTCAACACGGTCCCATTTCCATTCAGGAATAGAGATAGGTTGCAGAGTTCCAGCAGGCCTTTGATGCTTTGCTTTGATACGGCGGCAAACGTCACACTCAGCAACATAACGAGCAATGTCTTGCTTCATGTTAGACCACCAGAATCTTTGACGAATATCCTGGTACATCTTTGTACTACCAGGATGAATAGACAAAGGCGTATCATGAGCTTCTTTCATAACCTCTTTAGTATGATCCAGGTTTTTCCTTGAACGTGGTACCACTAGGCGGCCTTTGAAGTACAAGGCGCCATCATCGGCGATAGAGAATAAGGAGGGCTTTCCTTGTGCTAGATGACGTTTAATCTTATGGACTTCAGAGTCATAACCTTGAATAGTCTTTATACCAGCTATGAGATCTGGTACGACAGCCAGGGTATTTAGAGAACCCTTAGTAACAACACGAAGATTCATCTTCTGAAACTCTGGGGGAGGGGGAGCGAGTGCTCCAGGAGGAACAATATGAAGGTTCAGCTTTGTAAATTCTTTGACAAGCGAGGGCTGAACTTTGTGAACCTGGAGATGATTGCAGTAAGACTTGCGGCTCAAGGCATCAGCCATTACATTGGCCTTGCCGGGGGTCTAGGATATACCCACGTCAAAGTCTGCAACAGTCTCCATCCATCTCTGCTAACGGAGGTTCAGATCTGGCTGAGTAAACATATACTTCAGACTTTGGTGGTCGGTGAAGATTTCACAACGATTACCGAGAAGGTAATGTCGCCACTGCTTCAGTGCATGAATGACAGCAGCAAGCTCGAGGTCGTGAACTGGGTAGTTTTCTTCGTGAGGGCGCAGTTGACGAGAGGCATAAGCAATCACTCTGCGCTCTTGCATTAGGACACAGCCTAATCCTTGACGGGAAGCGTCGAAGTAAATGACGAAGTCCTTCTTAGTATCAGGTGGAGCAAGCACTGGGGCAGAAGTCAACTTGTCTTTGAGCGCCTGGAAACTTTCTTGACACTTGTCTGTCCATTCGAACTTGACACCCTTATGCAACAGATTAGTCAGAGGCCTGGCAATCTTGAAGAAGTTCTCGACGAATCAACGACAATAGCTGGCGAGACCAAGAAAACTTCGGACTTGCTTGACATTCTTCGGAGGAGTCCAATCGAGAATAGCCTGAACTCGTTCAGGGTTGACGGCAATACCATCCTTGGAGATGACATGCCCAAGATAGGTTACTTCGGGGAGCCAGAATTCACGCTTGGAATACTTAGCATACAGTTGATGTTCCCATAGCTTTTCCAGCACAAGACGAAGATGTTCAGCATGTTCTTCCTCGTTCTTGGAAAATACAAGGATATCGTCCAGATAAACCACGACGAACTTGTCGAGGTAATCCATGAATATATAGTGCATCATACGAGAGAAGGTGGCGGGAGCATTCGTTAAGCCGAATGACATGACGGTGTACTCGTATGATCCATACCGAGTCACGAAGGCGGTTTTTGGGATGTCCTCTTCACGAACACGGATCTGGTGGTAACCCAACCTCAAGTCGAGTTTGGAGAACACTGATGAGCCAGCCAGTTGATCATAAAGATCATTGATCCGAGGAAGAGGATATTTAGTCTGAATCGTAGCTTGGTTTATAGGACAGTAGTCTTGGACTAATTGATTTGTCCCATCCTTCTTTTTAACAAAGAGAGAAGGTGCTCCCCACGGAGAGCAACTTGGGATAATGAAACCTTTGATAAGAGATTTGTCGATTTCCTCCTTAAGCTGAGTTCATGTGGCGGCATCTTGTAGGGTCGTTTGGCTATAGGGTGGTGCCGGGTTTCAAGTCGATGATGAATTCGACAGCCCTAGCAGGGGGAATCCCTGGAAGTTCTTCTGGGAAGACGTCTTGGAATTCACGAACGACGGGAATGTTTTCAATGCCCTCAAGTGGTGCAGCGTTCAACGCATTCAAGGCATAAAGCCGTGCCTCGGTGTTCTGAACTAGATGAGCTTGGTAAGAAATTATTTCATTAGAAGGGTGTAGCAGATGGACGACCTTAGTGGCGCAAACTATAGAAGCAGTATGCGCTTTCAACCAATCCATCCCTAGAATGAGGTCGATGTTAGACGACTTCAGGATAATGGGAGAGGCATATAATTCCAGCCCTTCAATTTCCACGGGGACGTCGATGCCAACCAGTGAGGTTTGACATTGTCGCACGGGGGTTTTTACCAATACCGAAGTGTTCATCTCCTCACATTTAACGTCATGCTTGTATGCAAAATCTTCTGACATGAATGAATGCGATGCTCCTGAATCGAATAAAACAGATGCATGTACTGAATTTACGAGGAGTGTACCCATCACGGTAGCAGGCTGGTCTAGAACTTCATTGAGATCAACGTAGTTGGCATGAACACGACCATAAGACTTGGCGTTGCTGTTGCGAGGCTGGTTGCTACCATGGCCAGCTGTGGGAAGGGCCAGTTGATTCTGGTTCTGATTCTGATAGCAGTTCCTGGCAAGGTGACCAGGTTGGCCACACTTGTAACACAGACCATTATTGGGAGTGGGAACAGGAGCTTGGGGTGGTGGAGCTCGAAGCCTTGGCTGCCTAGTTGGTGGGGGAGACAGACGCGGTGCAACATAGGACTGCCTTGGAGCAGGTGTAGTTGGCTGGTACATGCTGTTGGGAATCCATATCCTACGCTTCTGCGAGGACGGGCCCGAAGAAGAGCCCGTGTCACGGTTGCGCCTGTGAGAGCACTGGTGTTCCTGCAGACCAGTTTCCACATTGATGGCCTTGTTCACCAGGGTGGCGAAATCAGCAAAGTCATGCACTAGAAGTGTGAGCTTGATGTCAGCTTGAAGGCCATCACGGAACTTCTCTTGTCTGCGGGCATCAGTTGCAATGTCTTCTTCAGCATAGCGGGACAAGTCCAGAAACTCCTGCTGATAAGATTCAACGGTTTTGTTGCCTTGGGTGAGGTTGCGGAACTCGCTCTTCTTATGGTCCATGACTCCCTGAGGAATGAAGCGAGCACGGAAAGCAGCTTGGAAGTCTGGCCAGGTGATGATTGTTCCAACTGGCAAAGTACGCCTATGGCTGTCCCACCATTGAGCAGCGGGTCCTTTCAGGAAGAAGGAAGCAAAGGTGACATAGCTGGCAGGGGCTACATCAGCCGACTCCATCTCATATGTGATGTCACGGAGCCAGTCATCAACATCTAGAGGCTGAGTTGAGCTGTGGTACACAGTTGGGTTGAGACGCATGAAATCCTGCAGAGTCACTTGGGTTGGTTGCTGGTTCATATTGGGGCGAGGAAATTAAGCCATAATATTCTCCATGAACTGGCGATTCAGCTCAAACTGTTGCATCATCCCAGCCATGTACTCAGGCGGGGGTGGGGGAGGGTTACCACGACCACGACCACCTGGTCTAACCATCCTGCTAATATATAACAGGAGTAGTTCAACATTTGAGAAATTGCAAGGACAAGAATCATTCATGATGAAACATGCATAATGAAAGGAACACGATAGATACTGCATAGTAGTTGGCACATCTTACAAAAGTGATCATGCATAGAGTTCGGCACACAAAGTCCAGTACACAGACAAAGAACATCATAGGCGGCACACAGGCTCGCGGCGAATGCATCTAACACTAACAAGCAAGCCTACATCAGTCCCAGGAGGAACTGTGGAGGTAGGTGTAGCCTGACAGCTGGTAGTGACGCGAAGGGAAGACCTCCACGCGAGTAGCCTGGGGTCCGCGGATACTCTGGTGCGGAACCCGATGTGCAGGTGGCAGGAGAGGACCATGTGCGGGAGAGTAGCCTCCCACATCTGGCTAGCCGACGCCCTGGGGCATCACGGTCCTGGCAGGGTAGATCACAGAATGCGACAGATCACCAGATCGGACAGAGGGGTGCAACAGCGTCAGAGCACGATACAGGTGCTGACGGGTGGTGTACAACTCGTGGCGAAGAGCTCGGCTAGCTCTATCCAGCCCATCAGCATGCAGAACCAGGTTCTGATGGTAGAAGGGCTCTCGGGTGACAGTGGAGTAGGCAAAAGTGTAGTATCCCTCCGCACCAACATCAGATGCGATAGCAATGTGCCTGAAGGGGGAGGTGTCCAACTCCCGATACTCTCCACGAAGACGTGTCAGAGCAGGCATAAGCAGCATCGTGGACTGCCATATCGATAGTCACTCCAACACCATGAGCAGTGTGCAGCACGGTAGTGGAGTCACACTCCCGATAGTAGAGGTGGAGGATGGCACGGTACTGCTCCTGGTTGAAGTCCTGATACTCCTCATAGACGGTGTACTCAGGGTGCCAGCGCTAACCCAGATAGGTCATCATCTCAACCAAAACAGCAGGTGATCTTGAGGCACCAATGGCCGTCGGGTGGCGCACGACCTGTCTCTTGGGTTCCATCTAAAAACAAAGATGTTTTCACAGGATTCAAATGACAATGTGGATAATGTTCAAATACTACTCTAAAGAATAACTAGGGCTTATCCACCTTTGCGGTGAACGCGGTCACGGGATCCTAATGTTAGAGTTAGTGAAATCGTTTAACCTGAGTAGGAGAGAGTTCAGAGTCCCAGAGTAAGGATCGAGGAGTAAAAGATCCTAATACCACCCAGATGGCAACGTGGGCCTGTAAGGCACACAGCCATGTTAGTAAAAGTTTTTGTAATGTCTAGACTCGACTTCGGCCAAGGAGTGTGGAAGGGGGAATCCTACAGGCAGTCGGCTCTGATACCAACTTGTGACGCCCCCAATTTGATCGTACACTAATCATACACGCAAACGTGCACGATCAAGATCAGGGACCCATGGGAAGATATCACAACACAACTCTACAAATAAAATAAGTCATACAAGCATCATATTACAAGCCAGGGGCCTCGAGGGCTCGAATACAAGAGCTCGATCATAGACGAGTCGGCGGAAGCAACAATATCTGAGTACAAACATAAGTTAAACAAGTTTGCCTTAAGAAGGCTAGCACAAACTGGTATACAGATCGAAAGAGGCGCAGGCCTCCTGCCTGGGACCCTCCTAACTACTCCTGGTCGTCGTCAGCGGGCTGCACGTAGTAGTAGGCACCTCCCGAGTAGTAGTAGTCGTCGTCAACGGTGGCGTCTGGCTCCTGGGCTCCAATGTCTGGTCGCAACAATTGGGTATAGAAAAGGGGAAAAGAGGGAGCAAAGCAACCGTGAGTACTCATCCAAAGTACTCGCAAGCAAGGACCTACACTACATATGTATGCATTGGTATCAAATGGAAAAGGCTATCATATGTGGACTGAACTGCAGAATGCCGGAATAAGAGGGGGATAGCTAGTCCTATCGAAGACTACGCTTCTGGCCACCTCCATCTTTCAGCATGTAGAAGAGAGCAGAAGATAAGTTCACCAAGTAGCATTGCATAGCATAATCCTAATCGATGATCCTCCCCTCGTCGCCCTGTGAGAGAGCGATCACCGGTTGTATCTGGCACTTGAAAGGGTGTGTTTTATTAATTATCCGGTTCTAGTTGTCATAAGGTCAAGGTACAACTCTGGGTCGTCCTTTTACCGAGGGACACAGCTATTCGAATAGATTAACTTCCCTGCAGGGGTGCACCACATATCCCAACACGCTCGATCCCATTTGGCCGGACACACTTTCCTGGGTCATGCCTGGCCTCAGAAGATCAACACGTCGCAGCCCTTCCTAGGCACAACAGAGAGGTCAGCACGCCGGTCTAAATCCTATGGCACAGGGGTCTGGGCCCATCGCCCATTGCACACCTGCACGTTGCGTACGCGGCCGGTGAGCAGACCTAGCAACCTCCATTACAAAGGAAGTTGCATTACGCGGTCCAACCCGGCGTGCGCCGCTCAGTCACTGACGTCACGAAGGCTTCGGCTGATACCATGACGTCGAGTGCCCATAACTGTCCCCACGTAGATGGTTAGTGTGTATAGGCCACTAGCCAGACTCAGATCAAATACCAAGATCTCGTTAAGCGTGTTATTTTGAAATAACCACGGACGCCGACCAGGGCCAGGCCCACCTCTCTCCTAGGTGGTCTCAACCTGCCCTGTCGCTCCGCCACAAAGTAACAGTCGGGGGCCTTCGAGAACTCAGGCCCACCTCTACCGGGATGGAGCCACCTGCCCCTTCAGCCCCCAACATCGGAATCACTCGCGGGTACTCCTACGAGCCGACCCGACTTTAATCACCACAAGTATCATATATTATGTATAAGTATACACCCGTGACCACCTTCCAAGTGATCAGGGCCCGATAGTATAGCATGGCAGATAGACAAGAATGTAGGGCCACTGATGGTAAACTAGCATCCTATACTAAGCATTTAGGATGGAAGGCAAGGTATCAACAGCTGGAGCAACAATGACAGGCTATGCATCAGAATAGGATTAACGGAAAGCATTAACATGCTACACTACACTAATGCAAGAAGTATAGAGTTGAGTAGGCGATATCTGGTGATCAAGGGGGGGGGGCTTGCCTGGTTGCTCTGGCAAGAGAGAGGGGTCGTCAACACCGTAGTCATACTGGGTAGCAGCGGCGTCGGTCTCGGTGTCTACCGAGAGAAGAGGGGGAAGAAACAATAAATATAATGCAAACAAATGCAAGACGATGCATGACATGGCAAAGCATGATGCTAGGTGTGCCCTAACACGGTACGAGGTGGTACCGGTGAAGGGGGAAACACCCGGGAAAGTATCCCCGGTGTTCCGCGTTTTCGGAAATGGATTTATGACATCAGCATGAGGTCATGATGATGTCAGCAGTCAACAGGGTTGACTGGTCAACCTGACCAGTGGGTCCCACTGGTCAGAGACACATTTTAATTAAACAATTTAATTACCCTAATTAGTATTAATTGGGGGGGTGGGCCCCACTGTCATACTGATTAATTAGCTAATTAACTAACCAGGTTAATTAGATAACTAATGTTTAATTAGTTTAATTATTTGATTATTTTAATTAAGTTAATTATTATTTCCTTTAATTAATTAATTAATTAATTATTTTTATTTTTATTTATTTATTTATTAATCGTTCTATGGGGGTTGGGGCCCCACATGTCATAGAAGGGGGCCATAGCGGGTGTGGGCTACGGGCACAGCCCAAACAGGCGAGGGGGATACGGGCAACGGGCGGGCGCACATTAACGGCGGCTGCGGCGCGAAGCAATGGTCGGTGGCGGGAGCAGCCGGGCGCGCCTGCAGGCGGGCTGGGCGGCGGCCAGTGAGGGGGAGCAGCGCGGGGCAGGCGTGCCGGGGCAATGGTGGAGAGCAACGCGGGTCGGCGGGGCCGTGCGGCTGCGGGCGTGGCTGCGGTGCAGCGAGCGCGAGCGCGCACATGCGTGAGCACGAGCACAGGCGCGATGGGGGGCGAGCGTTCATGCAGGAGGGGGGGCAGCGGAGGCCGCGGCAGAGCTGCGGCAAGGCAGCGCAGCACGGCGACGTGGTCGGCACGCGGCGACAGGCGGCGCGAGCGCGCAAGCGAGAGAGAGGGGGGGGGGCTCACGGTGGGGGGTAGGGCACGGGGCAGCGGGTGTCGTGGGGGAGGACGGGGACGTCGTCGGCTTCGAGGAGGCAGGCCGGTGGGGGGAGCGCCGGCGAGGTCCAGGCGGGGAGGGGGCGATGTCGGGCGTCGAGGGCGCGGTCACCCCGATCCCGATCTGGATCGGGGGAGCGAGGGGGGAGCGAGTAGGGGGGCAAGTGGGGCGACGGGGTGGACGGCTAGGGTTTCGGGGGGGTTAAGGAGAGGGAGTGGGCCAGCTGGGCCTTTGCCCAGTTGGGCCGGTGGCCTGGCCGGCTGTGGCCTGGTGGGCCGAAGCCCAAGGGGCCGGGGGGTTCTTTTCTTTTATTTTGCTTTCTGTTTTGTTTCTTTTCCCTTTTCTTTTATTTATTTTCTTTTACTGTTTTAATTAGTTTAAAGCACTTAGGCACTTTATAAAAATATGTTTATTATACCATAATTAAATATGCAAATTATGGCACTGCCCGAACATTTTTGTTTTAACTTTTGAAAACTTTTATAATTTAACTTTATTTTAATTTTTGAATTTGACTCGGTTTTGGACTAACGATAGATTATCAACAGTAACTGTGGTGACGTGGCATGATTAGTGTTGGATTACTGTAGCACGATTATCCGAGCGTTACATATCACTAGAAAGCTTTATGATGAGTGGGAACCAACTATTAAAATTAAATTAAAGATCATGAATGTTATGCTTTATGTGATTTGGGTGCTAGTGTTTCCACGATTCCAAAGACTTTGTGTGATTTGTTAGGTTTCCATGATTTTGATGATTTCTCTTTAAACTTGCACCTTGCGGATTCCACTATTAAGAAACCTACGGGAAGAATTAATGATGTTCTTATTGTTGCAAATAGGAATTATGTGCCCATAGATTTTATTGTTCTTGACATAGATTGCAATCCTTCATGTCCTATTATTCTTGGTAGACCTTTCCTTAGAACGATTTGTGCAATTAGTTATATGAAGGAAGGAAATATTAGATTCCAATTTCCGTTAAGGAAAGGCATGGAACACTTTCCTAGAAAGAAAATTAGATCTATCCTTGCTTGTTATGCCTAGCTAGGGGCGTTAAACGATAGCGCTTGTTGGGAGGCAACCCAATTTTATTTTTATTCCCTGCTTTTTGATCCTGTTTAGTAATAAATAATTTATATAGCCTCTGTTTTTGTTGTGTTTTTTGTGTTTAATTAATGTTTGTGCCAAGTAGAACCGTTGGGAAGACTTGGGGAAAGTCTTGTTACACTTGGTGTAAACAACAGAAACTTTAGCACTCACAAGAACCACTGCCATTTTTATTTGGAAAGTGCTATTTAGTTAATTCTTTTTTCAGATGATTAATAGATAAAGTCCTCACGTCCATCAATTCATTTTAGAATTTTTGGGGTTCCAGATCTTGCGCTAGCTACAGATTACTACAGACTGTTCTGTTTTTGACAGATTCTGTTTTTCGTGTGTTGTTTGCTTATTTTGATGAATCTATGGCTAGTAAAATAGTTTATAAACCATAGAGAAGTTGGAATACAGTAGGTATAACACCAATATAAATAAAGAATGAGTTAATTACAGTACCTTGAAGTGGTCTTTTGTTTTCTTTCGCTAACGGAGCTCACGAGATTTTCTACTTTAAGTTTTGTGTTGTGAAGTTTTCAAGTTTTGGGTAAAGATTTGATGGATTATGGAACAAGGAGTGGCAAGATCCTAAGCTTGGGGATGCCCATGTCACCCCCAAGATAATATAAGGACACATAAAATCCAAAGCTTGGGGATGCCCCGGAAGGCATCCCCTCTTTCGTCTACTTCTATCGGTAACTTTACTTGGAGCTATATTTTTATTCACCACATGATATGTGTTTTGCTTGGAGTGTCTTGTATGATTTGAGTCTTTACTTTTTAGTTTACCACAATCATCCTTGTTGTACACACCTTTTGAGAGAGCCATACATGATTTGGAATTTGTTAGAATATTCTATGTGCTTCGCTTATATCTTTTGAGTTATATAGTTTTGCTCTAGTACTTCACTTATATCTTTTAGAGCACGGTGGTGGATTTATTTTATAGAAACTATTGATATCTCATGCTTCACTTAGATTATTTTGAGAGTCTTAAATAGCATGGTAATTTTCTTAAAATCCTAATATGCTTGGTATACAAGATTAATAATAAAACCTTCTTATGAGTGTGTTGAATACTATGAGAAGTTTGATGCTTGATAATTGTTTTGAGATATGAAGATGGTGATATTAAAGTTGTGCTAGTTGAGTAGTTGTGAATTTTAAGAATACTTGTGTTAAAGTTTGTGATTCCCGTATCATGCACATATGGTGAACCGTTATGTGATGAAGTTGGAGCATGGTTTATTTTTTGATTGTCTTCCTTATGAGTGGCGGTCGGGGATGAGCGATGGTCTTCTCCTACCAATCTATCCCCCTAGGAGCATGCACATAATATACTTTGCTTTGATAACTTGTAGATTTTTGCAATAAGTATATGAGTTCTTTATGACTAATGTTGATTCCATGGATTAAACACACTTTTCTCACCCTTCCACCTTTGCTAGCCTCTCTGATACCGCGCACCTTTCGCCAGTATCATACACCCATCATATACCTTCCTCAAAACAGCCACCATATCTACCTATTATGGCATTTCCATAGCCATTCCGAGATATATTGCCATGCAACTTTCCACCGTCCCGTTATTTATGACACACTCCATCATTGTCATATTGCTTAGCATGACCATGTAGTCGACATCGTATTTGTGGCAAAGCCACCGTTCATAATTTTTTCATACATATCACTCATGAGTCATTGCATATCCCGATACACCGCCGGAGGCATTCATAAAGAGTCATATTTTGTTCTAAGTATCGAGTTGTAATTGTTGAGTTGTAAGAAAATAAAAGTGTGATGATCATCATTATTAGAGCATTGTCCCAGTGAGGAAAGGATGATGGAGACTATGATTCCCCCACAAGTCGGGATGAGACTCCGGACGAAAAAAAAGAGAAAGGGAGAAAAGAGGCCATAAAAAAGGAAGGCCCAAATAAAAAAATGAGAGAAAAAGAGAGAGGGGGCAATGTTACTATCCTTTTACCATACTTGTGCTTCAAAGTAGCACCATGATCTTCATGATAGAGAGTCTCCTATGTTATCACTTTCATATACTAGTGGGAATTTTTCATTATAGATCTTGGCTTGTATATTCCAATGATGGGCTTCCTCAAAATGCCCTAGGTCTTCATGAGCAAGCAAGTTGGATGCACACCCACTTAGTTTCTTTTGTTGAGCTTTCATATACTCATAGCTCTAGTGCATCCGTTGCATGGCAATCCCTACTCACTCACATTGATATCTATTGATGGGCATCTCCATAGCCTGTTGATACGCATAGTTGATGTGAGACTATCTTCTCCCTTTTTTGTCTTCTCCACAACCACCATTATATTCCACCTATAAGTGATATGTCCATGGCTCACGCTCATGTATTGTGTGAAGATTGAAAAAGTTAGAGAACACCAAAAGTATGAAACAATTGCTTGGCTTGTCATCGGGGTTGTGCATGATTTAAATATTCTGTGTGGTGAAGATGGAGCATAGGCAGACTATGTGATTTTGTAGGGATAACTTTCTTTGGCCATGCTATTTTGAGAAGACATAATTGCTTTGTTAGTATGCTTGAAGTATTATTATTTTTATGTCAATATTAAACTTTTGTCTTGAATCTTTCAGATCTGAATATTCATACCACAATTAAGAAGAATTACATTAAAATTATGCCAAGTAGCACTCCGCATCAAAAATTCTGTTTTTATCATTTACCTACTCGAGGACGAGCAGGAATTAAGCTTGGGGATGCTTGATACGTCTCCAACGTATCTATAATTTTTTGTTGCTCCATGGTATATTATCTACTGTTTTGGACATTATTGGGCTTTATTTTCCACTTTTATATTATTTTTGGGACTAACCTATTAACCGGAGGCCCAGCCCAGAATTGTTGTTTTTTTGCCTGTTTTAGGGTTTCGAAGAAAAGGAATATCAAACGGAGTCCAAACGGAATGAAACCTTCGGGAACGTGATTTTATCAACGAATAAGACCCAGGAGACTTGGACCCTACGCCTAGACACAAAAGAGGAGGCCACGAGGTAGGGGGGTGCGCCTACCCCCCCAGGAGCGCCCTCCACCCTCGTGGGCCCCCTGTTGCTCCACCGACGTACTCCTTCCTCCTATATATACCTACGTACCCCTAAACAATCAGATACGGAGCCAAAAACCTAACTCCACCGCCGCAACTTTCTGTATCCACGATATCCCATCTTGGGGCCTATTCCGAAGCTCCACCGGAGGGGGCATCGATCACAGAGGGCTTCTACATCAACACCATAGCGCCTCCGATGAAGTGTGAGTAGTTTACCTCAGACCTACGAGTCCATAGTTATTAGCTAGATGGCTTCTTCTCTCTTTTTGGATATCAATACAATGTTCTCTCCCTCTCTTGTGGAGAACTATTCGATGTAATCTTCTTTTTGCGGTGTGTTTGTTGAGACTGATGACTTGTGGGTTTATGATCAAGTCTATCTATGAACAATATTTGAATCTTCTCTGAATTCTATTATGTATGATTGGTTATCTTTGCAAGTCTCTTCGAATTATCAGTTTGGTTTGGCCTACTAGATTGATCTTTCTTGCAATGGGAGAAGTGCTTAGCTTTGGGTTCAATCTTGCGGTGTCCTTTCCCAGTGACAGCAGGGGCAGCAAGGCATGTATTGTATTGTTGCCATCGAGGATAACAAGATGGGGTTTTCATCATATTGCATGAGTTTATCCCTCTACATCATGTCATCTTGCTTAAGGCATTACTCTGTTTTTAACTTAATACTCTAGATGCATGCTGGATAGCGGTCGATGAGTGGAGTTATAGTAGTAGATGTAGGCAAGAGTCGGTCTACTTGTCTCGGACGTGATGCCTATATACATGATTGTTGACACCTGATTTTGGCAAGATATAGATTGCAATGAAGATGGTCTCGAGTGAACGGGTTTTCAGCATGAAAATATTCACGTCGGCGAGTGGAACAACTTTGATGTTTCGGTTATATTCATTCGACCTTATCTTACGGACCAAAACTATACTCCGAGTGTCATAATTCAATGTTTCGAGTGGTTTTTGGCCAATCACGTCTTCAAGATGACCTCGAATGAAGGAGCAGTCTTAAGGAATTGCCTTTGTCTCATCGAGCCAATCGATTTTGATATATAAATCATCTCAATCCGAGTTCATATGCAAAAGTTAGAGGCAATACACTGCAGACCGAACCTCAATGGAAATATGGCGCGAGGTGCCAGGCACTTGTCTGATAGGTTGCGCGAGTAATTCGTCCATCAAGGAGACCCTGAATCGAAAAGCCTTCAACACGAAAAAGTTTTGTCTCGTCGAGCCGATTGTTTTTCATATAAAATTTGTCTCAATTCGAGATCGTATGCAACCAGGAGAAGCAAATCAAGATCAGGCTGTGTTTTCAGTCGGGAAATCCGAATGAAAAGTTTACCATCCGAGTGAAAACCTACCGATCGAGTAAAAGGTCGAGTGAAAACATATCGATCGATTAAAAGATTGGCTTCTGAGTGAAAATATAGTAATCCGAGTGAAATTATCATCCGAGTGAAAAGATTACCGTCGGAATGAAAACTTGACGTTCGAGTAAGATATTGCCTTCCGAGTGAAATATAGTCATCCGAGTGAAAGATTGTCTTCCGAGTGAAATTATAGTCATCCGAGTGAAAGAATGTCTTCCGAGTGAAAGACTCTAACATCCGAGTGAAAAGGTCCAGTCGGACGAAAAACTCTAATTTCCAAGTGGATGAACTCGGATCCGAGTGAAACTGAAGATGTGCCCGAAAGGTAATCCAGATGACCTCGGATCGAAAAGTGATCAACACAGAAGTTGTGCGCATCGTCAAAACGGTGAAGTTTGGTTTTAGAGTCATTACCATCTGAGATAGTATACGGCCTTTAAGTTCACTATGAGACTCAGACAATCCAGTCTGTTACATGACTGAGCCCGACTGGATATTAAAGATGGCTTCGTAGAATATTCAAGATGGTCTTATTTGGAAAAGTGTTCAACATAAGAATTGTTCGTCTCGTCGAGGCGCACAAGTGTCATATTTGGGCCGTCTTGATGGGAGGTCATATGCAAGCTCGGCGGCCCGCGCAAGGAGGAAGACAGAGGTTGGGCCATATTCAGACTGAATCCGAGTTGGAATAGAATTAGGACTCTAGGACGTGAATTGATGTAATTTTTTGTAAGGAAAGCCTAGATGAATTCTTTGCTTGTACGGGAAGTCCAGCCGCATCTTATATATTTTGGGGGTGATGGCCGATTGAACAACACCAATCGAACCAATCAATCTATTACACTTTTGTGTTCATCTATCTTTATCCCCTACCCTTGTATCTTTCTTTCTCGTTTTCGTTCGTTCTTCGCGTTGGAGGGCAGCGAACCACGAGGCTCTAGGGGCGAGCGAATCGACCTAGAGCAACCCATAGCTGCCGCGCCCTGACGGGGTCCCTCCCGGGCGTGTGGGGTTTCGGGTCTGCAAAAGCGCACGTCGACTGTCTTGCGTATCGCATTGTCGGTCGGATCTCCTTCGACGTGAGCTGCGGTGCATCACCCCCGGCACCGAGGGTACACGTGACGTGTTCGTGTGTCAACACACTTTTTGGCGACTCCGTTGGGGACGAAGCTTTGAACAGTCTCCAGCCTGTTCTTGCTATGAGGAGAGCGTCATCGAGCGGCTACAATCTACAACGGTAATATGTATCATCAATCTCCTTCCGTAGATGCAAATAGCCATTATGTTGATGTTGCTAGATCTTTCAATGGACAAGTCATGTCGGCTAGCCCTAACGAGCAAAGGCCGACTAGTTATTCCGTTGGAGAAACTTGGAATTTACAGAATCGCGACATCCAACTTATGAATATGAACTTTCGTGCATCGGCAACATCTTTCAATATGCCGGTGAACAACACAATTTGTTCGAGTGATCAATATATGGCACCTCATGTGCAGGAGGGCATCTCACAGTTTTATCCATCGGTAGCCAACTCACAGTGTGCGGGTTTATCCCCAAACAGGCCGATGAATGAGGCAATCGGCCATGCTTCCATTAGCTATTTGGCCGGTTATCCTCAGTCATCATATAATACACCTCATGATATTAATTGTTCAGCATCATATGTAACTAAAAGTATTCATGACTCGGCTCACTTTTATGGCCGAGTGAATGGAGATTCTACAGGAGTGTATGTGTCTATTATTGCAGGAGATGAGGTGACTTTGGCTGCGCTAAAAAGCTTAGCGCAAAATAAGAAGATTACCACTCTTTGCCTTGAGCAACATGATAAAGGTTTGGTTTCTGATTACGAGGCAATAAAAGCTAGGGTTTTGAAAGAAGATGAAGTGTTACCGATTGATCAAATTGGCATCAGAAAATTTTCAACAACAGTGCACATGTCTTCACCTATCGTTGCAGCATGTTATACACCCCCTATACAATCGCAAAATTTCGGCAACATCAATTCATTGCCGAAAGATCATAAAAGTATTGGGGGGGGGAAGCTAATCCAAGCAGGGCTGAGTTTAAAGAAAAGCATGTGGCCCAAGTGGACAAGATCAAGCCAAAGCTCACAGGGAATAGCATCAACGAATTTACTACGCCAACTCTTGAGGAGTTACCAGCAGAATATCGACATGCTTATGAAGCACTCAAGAAGAAACGTGGAGTGAAATATTTGCTAGAATACGTCAAGTGCCTTCCTCCATGTAGCAACCATGTTGGCTCCTTTGCAATTTTGGGGCAAGATAAAAAAGAAGCTTTGCAAGAAAATCGTCAAGAAAGGGTTCACTCGGCTAATACGGTTGATTCGGTTGAAACTGAGTCAAATATGAAGTCGTCTACAGCTGAACAGTTCCTTTTGTGACAAGACAATGGTGGATTCAATTGAAACCAAATTGACCACTGAGACGTTTAAGGCCGAGTGCGTTGCATCGAGCCAGCCGAGTGCATCACCGGCTAAAGCCGCTAGAGCCGAGTGCATCAAGCCAGTTATTGCTGTTGGAAATATGCCCTAGAGGCAATAATAAATTAGTTATTATTATATATTTCATTGTTCATGATAATCATTTATTATCCATGCTAGAGTTGTATCGATAGGAAACTCAGATGCATGTGTGGATACATAGACAACACCATGTCCCTAGTAAGCCTCTAGTTGACTAGCTCGTTGATCAATAGATGGTTACGGTTTCCTAACCATGGACATTGGATGTCGTTGATAGCGGGATCACATCATTAGGAGAATGATGTGATGGACAAGACCCAATCCTAAGCCTAGCACAAAGATCGTGTAGTTCGTATGCTAAAGCTTTTCTAATGTCAAGTATCATTTCCTTAGACCATGAGATTGTGCAACTCCCGGATACCGTAGGAGTGTTTTGGGTGTGCCAAATGTCACAACGTAACTGGGTGGCTATAAAGGTACACTACGGGTATCTCCGAAAGTGTCTGTTGGGTTGGCACAAATCGAGACTAGGATTTGTCACTCTGTGTAAACGGAGAGGTATCTCTGGGCCCACTCGGTAGGACATCATCATAATGTGCACAATGTGACCAAGGACTTGATCACGGGATGATGTGTTACGGAACGAGTAAAGAGACTTGCCGGTAACGAGATTGAACAAGGTATCGGGATACCGACGATCGAATCTTGGGCAAGTATCGTACCGCTAGACAAAGGGAATTGTATACGGGATTGATTGAATCCTTGACATTGTGGTTCATCCGATGAGATCATCGTGGAACATGTAGGAGCCAACATGGGTATCCAGATCCCGCTGTTGGTTGTTGACCGGAGAGTTGTCTCGGCCATGTCTGCATGACTGCCGAACCCGTAGGGTCTACACACTTAAGGTTCGATGACGCTAGGGTTATAGGGAAAGTATGTACACGATTACCGAATGTTGTTCGGGGTCCCGGGTGAGATCCCGGACGTCACGAGGAGTTCCGGAATGGTCCGGAGGTAAAGATTGATATATAGTAAGTATGGTTTTGGCCACCGGAAGTGTTCCGGGCATCACCAGTAGTGTACCGGGACCACCAGAGGGGTCCGGGGGTCCACCAGGTGGGGCCACCAGCCCCGGAGGCCTACATGGGCCAATAGTGGGAAGGTACCAGCCCCTAGGTGGGCCGGGGCGCCTCCCACCAAGGCCCAAGGCGCAAGGAAGAGTGGGAGGGGGCAAACCCTAGGTCCAGATGGGCCTTAAGGCCCACCCTAGGTGCGCCCCCCTCTCTCCCCCCTTGGCCGCAACCCTAGATGGGTTTTGGGGCTGCCGCCACCCCTAGGGAGGGAACCCTAGATGGGGGCGCAGCCCCTCCCCTTCCCCTATATATACTTGAGGTATTGGGGCTGCAACATACATGATTCGATCTCCCTGATAGCGCAGCCCTACCCCTCTCCCTCCTCGTCTCTCGTAGTGCTTGGCGAAGCCCTGCTGGAGTTCCGCGCTCCTCCACCACCACCACGCCGTCGTGCTGCTGCTGGACGGAGTCTTCCCCAACCTCTCCTTCTCCCCTTGCTGGATCAAGGCGTAGGAGACGTCATCGGGCTGCACGTGTGTTGAACGCGTAGGCGCCGTTGTTCGGTGCTTAGATCGGAATCAACCGCGATCTGAATCGCTACGAGTACGACTCCTTCATTCGCGTTCTTGCAACGCTTCCGCTTAGCGATCTACAAGGGTATGTAGATGCACTCCCCTTCCCCTCGTTGCTAGATTACTCCATAGATTGATCTTGGTGATGCGTAGAAAATTTTAAATTTCTGCTACGATCCCCAACAGTGGTATCATGAGCTAGGTCTATACGTAGTTTCTATGCACGAGTACAACACAAAGCAGTTGTGGGCGTCGATTTTGTCAATTTACTTGCTGTTACTAGTCTTATCTTGATTCGGCGGCATCATGGGATGAAGCGGCCCGGACCGACCTTACACGTACTCTTACGTGAGACCGGTTCCACCGACTGACATGCACTAGTTGCATAAGGTGGCTAGCGGGTGTCTGTCTCTCCCACTTTAGTCGGATCGGATTCGATGAAAAGGGTCCTTATGATGGGTAAATAGAAATTGGCATATCACGTTGTGGTTTTCGCGTAGGTAAGAAACGTTCTTGCTAGAAACCTATAGCAGCCACGTAAAAACTTGCAACAACAATTAGAGGACGTCTAACTTGTTTTTGCAGCATATGCCTTGTGATGTGATATGGCCAAAAGGATGTGATGAATGATATATGTGATGCATGAGATTGATCATGTTCTTGTAATAGGAATCACGACTTGCATGTCGATGAGTATGACAACCGGCAGGAGCCATAGGAGTTGTCTTAATTTATCTATGACCTACGTGTCAACATAAACGTCATGTAGTTACTTTACTTTATTGCTAAAGTGTTAGCCCTAGTAGTAGAAGTAATAGATGACGAGACAACTTCAAGAAGACACGATGATGGATATCATGATGATGGAGATCATGGTGTCATGCCGGTGAACGATGATCATGGAGCCCCGAAGATGGAGATCAAAAGGAGCAAAATGATATTGGCCATATCATGTCACTATTTGATTGCATGTGATGTTTATGATGTTTTACATCTTATTTGCTTAGAACGACGGTAGCTTAAATAAGATGATCCCTCACTAAAATTTCAAGAAAAGTGTTCCCCCTAACTGTGCAACGTTGCGAAGGTTCGTTGTTTCGAAGCACCACGTGATGATCGGGTGTGATAGATTCTAACGTTCGAATACAATGGGTGTTGACGAGCCTAGCATGTACAGACATGGCCTCGGGACACATGCGAAACACTTAGGTTGACTTGACGAGCCTAGCATGTACAGACATGGCCTCGGAACACGGAAGACCGAAAGGTCGAACATGAGTCGTATAGAAGATACGATCAACATGAGATGTTCACCGTTGATGACTAGTCCGTCTCACGTGATGATCGGACACGGCCTAGTCGATTCGGATCATGTTTCACTTAGATGACTAGAGGGATGTCTATCTGAGTGGGAGGTCATTAAATAATTTGATTAGATGAACTCAATTATCATGAACATAGTGTAAATTGTCTTTGCAAATATGTTGTAGATAAATAGCTCACGTTGTAGCTCCCTATTTCAATACGTTCCTAGAGAAAGATTAAGTTGAAAGATATTGTAAGCAATGATGCGGACTAGGTCTGTAGTCCGAGGAGTGTCCTCACTGCTACACAGAAGTCTTACGTCTTTGATGCACCGCTCAATGTGCAAACCCCTACAACGTCGTCTGTGGATGTTGTGAACACCTGACAGACACATCCTGATGACTACTTGATAGTTTAGTGCACCATACTTTACAGCTTAGAATCGGGATCCCAATGAAGTTTTGAACGCCATAGAACATATGAGATGTTCCAAGAGCTGAAATTGGGATTTCAGGCTCATGCCAGTGTTGAGAGGTGTGAGACCTCTGACAAGTTCTTTAGCCAACAAGATGGAGGAGAATAGCTCAACTAGTGAGCATGTGCTCAGAATGTCTGGGTGCTACAATCACTTAAATCAAGTGGGAGTTAAACTTCCAGATAAGATGGTGATTGATGGAGTTCTCTAGCCACTATCACTAAGCTACTAGATCTTCATGATGAACTATGACATGCAAGGGATGGAGTTGATCCCGGAGCTGTTCGCGGTGCTTAAGACCGCAAAAGGTAGAAATCAAGAAGGAGCATCAAGTGTTGATGGTTTAACAAGACCACTGGTTTCAAGAAGGGCAAGGGCTAGAAGGGAAGCTTCATGGATGGCAAACCAGTTGCCGCTCCAGTGAAGGAACCCAAGGTTGAACCCAAACCCGAGACTAAGTGCTTCTATTGTAAGGGGAACGGTCACTGGTAGCGGAATTACCCCAAATGCATGGTAGATAAGAAGGCTGGAAACTTCAAAAAAAGTATATACATGTTATTAATGTGTACCTCACTAGTACTCCTGGTAGCACCTGGGTATTGGATACTGGCTCAGTTGCTATTATTGGTGACTTGAAACAAAAGCTATGGACTAAAAGGAGACTGGCTAAGGGCGAGGTGACGATGTGTGTTGGAAGTGTTTCCAAAGTTGATGAGATCACCATCGCACACTCCATCTACCTTCGGGATTAGTATTGAACCTAGATAAATGTTATCAGGTGTCTACGTTGAGCATGAATATGATTAGATCATGTTCATTGCAATACGGTTATTCATTTAAATTAGAGAATAATGGTTATTCTGTTTACATGAATAATACCTTTCATGGTCATGCACCCTATGTGAATGGTTCATTGAATCTCGGTCGTGGTAATACACATGTTCACGCCAAAAGATGTAGAGTTAATAATGATAGTACCACTTTCTTGTGGCACTGCCGCTTAGGTCATATTGGCGTAAGATGCATGAAGAAACTCCATGTCGATGGATGTTTGGAGTCACTTGATTTTGAATCACTTGACACATGCGAGCCATGCCTCATGGGCAGGATGACTAAGACCCCGTTTTCAGGTACAATGAAACGGGCAAGTGACTTGTTAGAAATCATGCATGCTGATGCGTGTGATCCAATGAGAATTGAAGCGTGCGGTGGATATCACTATTTTCTCATCTTCACTGACGATTTGAGTAGATATAGGTATGTTTACTTAATGAAGCACAAGTCTGAAACGTTTGAAAAGTTCAAGCGATTTCAGAGTGAAGTTAAGAATCATCATAACAAGAAGATCAAATTCCTACGATCTGATCAATGAGAATTTCTGAGTTATGAGTTTGGCAAACACTTAAGACATTGTGGAATTGTTTCATAGTTGAAGGCACCTGGAACACCACAGGGTAATGGTGTGTCCGGACGTCGTAATCGAACCTTATGAGATATGGTGCGATCTATGATGTCTCTTACCGATCTACCGCTATTATTTTGAGGCTATGCATTAGAGACAGCTGCATTCACTTTAGATAGGAGACCATCTAAGTCCGTCGAGACGACATCGTGTGAACATTGGTTTGGCAAGAAACCAAAGTTGTTGTTTCTTAATGTTTGGGGCTGCGATGCTTAAGGCTTCAGCCGGAGAAGCTCGAACCCAAAGCGGACAAACACATCTTCATAGGATACCCAAAGGTGACAGTTGGGTACACCTTCTATCTCAGATCCGAGGGCAAATTGTTTGTCGCCAAGAACGGGTCCTTTATCGAGAAGGAGTTTCTCTCGAAAGAATTGAGTGGGAGGAAAATAGAACTTGATGAGGTTGTCGAACCTTTATTTCAACCAGAGAGTGATGCAACACAGAAAGATGTTTTCTGTGGCGCCTACGTCTGTTGAATAGGAAGTTAATGATAGTGATCATGAAGCTTCGGATCAAGTTGCTATCGAACCTCGTAGGTCGACAAGGATATGTACTACTCCTGAGTGGTACGGTAATCCTATCTTAGATATCATGTTGTTAGACAACAATGAACCTATGAGCTATGGAGAAGCGATGGTGGGCCCGTATTCCGACAAATGGTTAGAAGCCATGAAATCCGAGATAGGATCCATGTATCAGAACAAAGTATGGACTTTGGTGGACTTGCCCGATGATCAGCGAGCCATTGAGATAAATGGATCTTTAAGAAGAAGACGGACGTGGGCGGTAATGTTACCGTCTATGAAGCTCGACTTGTGGGAAAGAGTCTTTTCACAAGTTCAAGGAGTTGACTACGATGAGAATTTCTCACCCGTAGCGATGCTTAAGTCCGTCGGAATCATGTTAGCATTAGATGTATTTTTCGATTATGAAATCTGACAGATGGATGTCAAAAACAAGTTTTCTTACTAGTTTTCGTAAGAAAGAGTTGTATGTGATACAATCAAAGGTTTGTCGATCCTAAGGATGCTAAAAGGTATGCTGGCTCCAGCGATCCTTCTATGGACTAGAGCAAGCATCTCGGAGTCAGAATATATGCTTTGATGGAGTGATCAAAGATTTTAGGTTTATACAATGTTTGCTAGAAACTTGTATTTACAAGAAAGTGAGTGGGAGCACTACAACATTTCTGATAAGTATATGTGGATGACATATTGTTGTTTCAGAATGATGTAGAATTTCTGGAAAGCATAAACGGTTGTTTGAAGAGTGATTTTCAAAGGAAGACCTGGATAAAGCTGCTTACATATTGGGCATCAGGATCTATAGAAATAGATCAAGACGCCTGATGATACTTTCAAAGAACGCACACCTTGACATGTTTTTGAAAGAGTTCAAAATAGATCAGTCAAAGAAGGGGTTCTTACCTGAGTTGTAAGGTGTGAAGTTGAGTAAGACTCAAAGATTGACCACGACAGAAGAAAGAGGAAGGACGAAGGTCGTCCCCTATGCTTTTGTCATAGGCTCTATACAGTATGCCATGCTGAGTACCGCACCTGATGTGTGCCTTGCCACATGTCTGGCAAGAGGGTACAAAGGTGATCTAGGAGTAGATCACCAGATAGCAGTCAAAATTATCCTTAGAGGAATAAGGAAATGTTTCTCGGATATGGAGGTGATGAAGAGTTCGACGTAAAGAGTTACGTCGATGCAAGCTTAACACCTATCCGGATAGCTTTGAGTAGAGATACCGGATACGTATAATGGAGCAACAATTTGGAATAGCTCCAAGTGGAACGTGGTAGCAGCATCTACGATATGACATAAAGTTTTGTGAAATACATAGGGATCTGAATATGGCAAGACCCGTTGACTACAACCTCTCTCACAAGCATAACATGATCAAACCCAGAACTCTTTGAGTGTTAATCACATAGTGATGTGACCTAGATCATTGAGTCTAGTAGACTCTTGGATGTTGGTCACATGGCGATGTGACCTGTGAGTGTTAATCACATGGCGATGTGAACTAGATTATTGACTCTAGTGCAAGTGGGAGACTGTTGGAAATATGCCCTAGAGGCAATAATAAATTAGTTATTATTATATATTTCATTGTTCATGATAATCGTTTATTATCCATTCTAGAATTGTATCGTTAGGAAACTCAGATGCATGTGTGGATACATAGACAACACCATGTCCCTAGTAAGCCTCTAGTTGACTAGCTCGTTGATCAATAGATGGTTACGGTTTCCTAACCATGGACATTGGATGTCGTTGATAACGGGATCACATCATTAGGAGAATGATGTGATGGACAAGACCCAATCCTAAGCCTAGCACAAAGATCGTGTAGTTTTCGTATGCTAAAGCTTTTCTAATGTCAAGTATCATTTCCTTAGACCATGAGATTGTGCAATTCCCGGATACCATAGGAGTGCTTTGGGTGTGCCAAACGTCACAACGTAACTGGGTGGCTATAAAGGTACACTACGGGTATCTCCGAAAGTGTCTGTTGGGTTGGCACGAATCGAGACTGGGATTTGTCACTCCGTATAAACGGAGATGTATCTCTGGGCCACTCGGTAGGACATCATCATAATGTGCACAATGTGACCAAGGAGTTGATCACGGGATGATGTGTTACGGAACGAGTAAAGAGACTTGCCAGTGACGAGATTGAACAAGGTATCAGGATACCGACGATCGAATCTCGGGCAAGTATCGTACCGCTAGACAAAGGGAATTGTATACGGGATTGATTGAATCCTTGACATCGTGGTTCATCCGATGAGATCATCGTGGAACATGTAGGAGCCAACATGGGTATCCAGATCCCGCTGTTGGTTATTGACCGGAGAGTTGTCTCGACCAAGTCTGCATGACTCCCGAACCCGTAGGGTCTACACACTTAAGGTTCGATGACGCTAGGGTTATAGGGAAAGTATGTACGCGGTTACCGAATGTTGTTCGGGGTCCCGGGTGAGATCCCGGACGTCACGAGGAGTTTCGGAATGGTCTGGAGGTAAAGATTGATATATAGGAAGTATGGTTTTGGCCACCGGAAGTGTTCCGGGCATCACCGGTAGTGTACCGGTACCACCAGAGGGGTCCGGGGGTCCACCAGGTGGGGCCACCAGCCCCGGAGGCCTACATGGGCAAATAGTGGAAAGGGACCAGCCCCTAGGTGGGCTGGGGCGCCTCCCACCAAGGCCCAAGGCGCAAGGGAGAGTGGGAGGGGGCAAACCCTAGGTCCAGATGGGCCTTAAGGCCCACCCTAGGTGCGCCCCCCTCTCTCCCCCCTTGGCCGCAACCCTAGATGGGTTTTGGGGCTGCCGCCACCCCTAGGGAGGGAACCCTAGATGGGGGTGCAGCCCCTCCCCTTCCCCTATATATACTTGAGGTATTGGGGCTGCAACATACACGATTCGATCTCCCTGTTAGCGCAGCCCTACCCCTCTCCCTCCTCGTCTCTCGTAGTGCTTGACGAAGCCCTGCTGGAGTTCCGCGCTCCTCCACCACCACCACGCCGTCGTGCTGCTGCTGGACGGAGTCTTCCCCAACCTCTCCTTCTCCCCTTGCTGGATCAAGGCGTAGGAGACGTCACCGGGCTGCACGTGTGTTGAACGCGGAGGCGCCGTTGTTCGGCGCTTAGATTGGAACAACCGCGATCTGAATCGCTACGAGTACGAATCCTTCATCCGCGTTCTTGCAACGCTTCCGCTTAGCGATCTACAAGGGTATGTAGATGCACTCCCCTTCCCCTCGTTGCTAGATTACTCCATAGATTGATCTTGGTGATGCGTAGAAAATTTTAAATTTCTCCTACGATCCCCAACAATTGCTGCGTGTACCAAAATAGAAGATGCAAGCTTCACCGAGCAAAAGAACGGTAAATGCAACAAATTGGCCGTGCTCGATTTTTCTGGATGTGAGGGAGCTTACATGCTGCCCTATGAGTTCCGTGCCAAAGAAATTGATGAGCATCAAGAGCAAAGTTATATAGCCAAACAAAGTTTGACTAGTGACGAAGACCAAGAACCAGAGCGTGCAGCTGAACGAAGTATAGCTGATGAAGAGCGGCCGAGTGGAATCCATTTGGGTAATCCGAGTGAAATCTACTCGGGAAATCCAAGTCAAATCTATTCAGACAATCCGAGTGATGAGGCACGAGATCCAGAAAAAGAGGAAGATGCATTCGAGAATTATTCAGAAGTGGAGCAAGGTATTGTTCCAGTGGTGCAACCATCTTCTTGTTCCAACGACTTCACAAAGGTACACCTAGCCGAGAGTTTACTCAGTTTTCGATTCGGTCAAAATCATATTGTTGATGCACCCGTTAGTAAGATTCTAATTAATTTTGAAAGACCGATCGAGATGAGTAATCTGTTTGTTTCGAATTATCTTGTTACTAATCATGCTGATCAACACATGGCACCATTCATAGAGGCTAATAGTGACAACTTATCGCAACCAAAGTTGTTCTCGTCATGCCGACTGAACTTTATATTCATATGGGCAACTTTGTTTGTTTCATGCCTGGCTAACATTTGGTCTCAGATGAGACGTATATTCTGCAATTATTTTGGTTGCAGGAGTATAAAGCCAGGTTCAAAGTTCTCCAGGATAGCCGATTCAAGAGCATCGGGAAAGGAGGACGAAAATCAATGCATAGACGAGTCGGATGATGTTAAACTGACACCGCTCGGTTGTTTTGTATTGAAGCCGGTATCACAATATCGGTTAATGGACCAGGAGTGTACGTCCAGTGCAGTCATAGTGGATCACATCATCGGTACATCGCTGACTAATCTTATTATTATAATTGATCATGATGTCGAGCCGTCAAGACAAGAGCCAACGCAATGTTTGTTCAAGAAAAATGTCAAAGATTGCAACATGATCCATCAAGTCAAGCAATCGGACAAGATAGGACGATTTGAGTTTGTTGAGGCACGATCATTTGGACAGTCGGATCATTTTGATGGCCATCAAATGTTGACTCGGCTATCTTCAGCCAATTTATCTAAAAGTGGACATGTACATGTCAATGATGATGGGGTCAAGTCTTCGAGCAATGATATTGTTAAAAAGTGCATCAAGAACAATCTTGAAGATGGAAATTCCATCAAAGCTACAATGATAACATCTAGCACTGGGGGGAAACAAGAGAATTCAAAGACCGGTGCACGCACAACCAAAGAAAGCAAATGCCATGGTAAGCACAAAAGCAAAAAACCAAAAGTCACTTTCGCGCAATTATTAGAAAAGTACCAAAAGATAAGTGAGGCAAAGAGTGCTTATCGGCCGAGTGAAGCAAAAGCATCAAAGTCACCCCCAAGGCATAAATCTAAAGACTTGGATTGGCAAAGGAAGACATTGAGCAAGCAGACTTCATATCCTGCTTTTGGGCCGCCAATGCCAATGTCGTGGATGCCTCCCTATGCTCATTTAAATCCATATCCATCATGGGGCACGTGTGATACAAGGGCAAATTATCCATCTTATTTTAGATCATCTCGCCAACATTATGCAGATCCAAAAGATCAACATTTGATGAACAATCACACGTCAAAGACCGTTTCAATCATAAGGAATCGGTCCGGAGCTCAAGGAACAAGAAAGAGGTGGTCAAGCAAGTGTACCAGGTCAAGAAAGATGGTCCTAAGTGTGCTACTTCAGATTTGTTCTCAAATAACAAAGAGCCAGTTAAAGTATTGACATTGGCTACAAAAGGCAACGAGGCAAGTCAATCAAGTGCCAAAGAAGTTGAGAGTGCACAAGGCCAAAAAAGAGTTGGCATTGGTTGAAACAAAATCATAGCCGACGTGCTCACTCGGCTTAGCACATTGGCAAGAGAAGGAATTACAAAGACTTAGTGCACATGAGTTGACAAAGAAGAACATGGAATGGGTTCCCAAGAGGAGCAGTCAAAATAGAAATGATGTCCGACCTTCTATTGCAACAAGTGTTAAAAAGGTGAAGAAAGAAAAGGATGGCCGCAAGAGTGCTATTTCAGATTCGACTCCAAATGAAAAAAGCCAGCCGGGCCTATGTTGGCTGCTAAGGACAAGAAAGTGAAGCAAGTAAAATTAAAGGATCCAATAGTCAAGTTTGGACAGCCCAAGCCAGAGATGCCCAAAGTTAGGAAGAATTTGCCAGTGCATAAACCAAAGTCCCAGCCGGGACGCCCACTCGGCTTACCATATTCGCAACAGAAGAAGCTAAAACGTCTTATGGCCAAAGAGCTGGAGAAGAGGAACATGGCCTGGGTTCCTAAGGGAAATCCTCGAGTCAAGAGCGGCATCACATCTCCTGTTGCGAAGCCAGCAGAAATAAGGGAGTACAAGTGTAAAGCCCGTAGGCGAGGACGACAATTTTCATATAGGACACTCCGGGAGGCGTCTCATCCATATTCTTCAATCATACCATCAAAATCAACGCTATGGAATTTATCCTCAGCCGAAACATCTGACTTATTTTGGCTATTCACACTTTGGTGGACAGACTCCCGAGCACTTTTGAGATAAGAACGCATGGCCGATATTTGCATATCGCCCTCGGAATTCATTGTGTTGACAAACCCGGCATCTGGCTAACGGTGTTCACCATGGTTGATTTCCTACTCCTATAGCCGATGCTCATTGTTTGCCAATACTAGCGAGGCCAACTTAATTATTGAGTCGACCACCAATCAAGGGTCTAGTGCATAAAATAGCCCCGACTCCAAATGTTATTTATTTGCAGGATCCAAGTCAGGAGACAGACGTTGTTCGGCGGAGGCTTGATGGTGTACTTTGATAACGAGTTGAGTCGCCGAACAGTTGACGGTATTCCTTTGAGGTGCATGGTCATAATCGTTTGGCAACCGTCTTCGTTGAAGGGTTCTAATATTCCCAGGGAATGCCTGGACAAATGCAAGGTCCGGATTGACATAAGAAACTTACGTGGAAGCCTTTGTGACATCCAATTGTTGTTTTCAGACAACTATTATCCAAGAGGCTCTACTGAAGAAGCAACAAACATGAGCATATGGATGATTAAAATTATCATACTCAACATGCACAGCCAATGGAGTGTTGACATCGTGCTTAAACATTACCCTAAGCAAGGTATTTTCTGGCACGCAAGCTCTGCCAGAAAACAGGGGGGCATGTGTTGACACCTGATTTTGGCAAGATATAGATTGCAATGAAGATGGTCTCGAGTGAACGGGTTTTCAGCATGAAAATATTCACGTCGCCGAGTGGAACAACTTTGATGTTTCGGTTATATTCATTCGACCTTATCTTACGGACCGAAACTATACTCCGAGTGTCATAATTCAATGTTTCGAGTGGTTTTTGGCCAATCACGTCTTCAAGATGACCTCGAATGAAGGAGCAGTCTTAAGGAATTGCCTTTGTCTCATCGAGCCAATCGATTTTGATATATAAATCATCTCAATCCGAGTTCATATGCAAAAGTTAGAGGCAATACACTGCAGACCGAACCTCAATGGAAATATGGCGCGAGGTGCCAGGCACTTGTCTGATAGGTTGCGCGAGTAATTCGGCCATCAAGGAGGCCCTGAATCGAAAAGCCTTCAACACGAAAAAGTTTTGTCTCGTCGAGCCGATTGTTTTTCATATAAAATTTGTCTCAATTCGAGATCGTATGCAACCAGGAGAAGCAAATCAAGATCAGGCTGTGTTTTCAGTCGGGAAATCCGAATGAAAAGTTTACCATCCGAGTGAAAACCTACCGATCGAGTAAAAGGTCGAGTGAAAACATATCGATCGAGTAAAAGATTGGCTTCCGAGTGAAAATATAGTAATCCGAGTGAAATTATCATCCGAGTGAAGTTATTCCGAGTGAAAAGATTACCGTCGGAATGAAAACTTGACGTTCGAGTAAGATATTGCCTTCCGAGTGAAATATAGTCATCCGAGTGAAAGATTGTCTTCCGAGTGAAATTATAGTCATCCGAGTGAAAGAATGTCTTCCGAGTGAAAGACTCTAACATCCGAGTGAAAAGGTCCAGTCGGACGAAAAACTCTAATTTCCGAGTGGATGAACTCGGATCCGAGTGAAACTGAAGATGTGCCTGAAAGGTAATCCAGATGACCTCGGATCGAAAAGTGATCAACACGGAAGTTGTGCGCATCATCAAAATGGTGAAGTTTGGTTTTAGAGTCATTATCATCTGAGATAGTATACGGCCTTTAAGTTCACTACGAGACTCAGACAATCTAGTCTGTTACATGACTGAGTCCGACTGGATATTAAAGATGGCTTCGTAGAATATTCAAGATGGTCTTATTTGGAAAAATGTTCAACACAAGAATTGTTTGTCTCATCGAGGCGCACAAGTGTCATATTTGGGCCGTCTTGATGGGAGGTCATATGCAAGCTCGGCGGCCCGTGCAAGGAGGAAGACAGAGGTTGGGCCAGATTCAGACTGAATCCGAGTTGGAATAGAATTAGGACTCTAGGACGTGAATTGATGTAATTTTTTGTAAGGAAAGCCTAGATGAATTCTTTGCTTGTACGGGAAGTCCAGCCGCATCTTATATATTTTGGGGGTGATGGCCGATTGAACAACACCAATCGAACCAATCAATCTATTACACTTTTGTGTTCATCTATCTTTATCCCCTACCCTTGTATCTTTCTTTCTCGTTTTTCATTCGTTCTTCGCGTTGGAGGGCAGCGACCCACGAGGCTCTAGGGGCGAGCAAATCGACCTAGAGCAACCCATAGCCGCCGCGCGCCCTGACGGGGTCCCTGGCATGTGGGGTTTCGGGTCTGCAAAAGCGCCCGTCGACTGTCTTGCGTATCGCGCTGTCGGTCGGGTCTCCTTCGACGTGAGCTGCGGTGCATCACCCCTGGCGTTGAGGGTACACGTGACGTGTTCGTGTGTCAACAATGATCATGCCTAGATATTCTCATAACTATGCTCAATTCTGTCAATTGCTCAACAGTAATTTGTTCACCCACCATAGAATACTTATGCTCTTGAGAGAAGCCACTAGTGAAACCTATGGCCCCCGGGTCTATCTTTATCATATTAATCTGCTACTACTTAGTTATTTCCTTTGCTTTTTACTTTGCCTTTATTTTACTTTGCATCTTTATCACAAAAATACCAAAAATATTATCTAATCATATCTATCAGATCTCACTCTCGTAAGTGGCAGTGTAGGGATTGACAACCCCTATTCACGTTGGTTGCGAGGATTTATTTGTTTTGTGCAGGTACGAGGGACTCACGCGTAGCCTCCTACTGGATTGATACCTTGGTTCTCAAAAACCGAGGGAAATACTTACGCTACTTTGCTGCATGATGTCTACTACACAACCTTCTTCTTGTAGACGTTGTTGGGCCTCCAAGTGCAGAGGTTTGTAGGACAGTAGCAAATTTCCCTCAAGTGGATGACCTAAGGTTTATCAATCCGTAGGAGGCATAGGATGAAGATGGTCTCTCTCAAGCAGCCCTGCAACCAAATAACAAAGAGTCTCTTGTGTCCCCAACACACCCAATACAATGTTAAATTGTATAGGTGCACTAGTTCGGCGAAGAGATGGTGATACAAGTGGTATATGGATAGTAGATATGAGTATTCGTAATCTGAAAATATAAAACAGCAAGGTAACTAATGGTAAAAGTGAGTGTAAACGGTATTGCAATGATAGGAAATAAGGCCTAGGGTTCATACTTTCACTAGTGTAAGTCCTCTCAACAATAATATCATGATTGGATCACATAACTATCCCTCAACATGCAACAAAGAGTCACTCCAAAGTCACTAATAACGGAGAACAAACGAAGAGATTATGGTAGGGTACGAAACCACCTCAAAGTTATTCTTTCCAATCAATCCGTTGGGCTATTCCTATAAGTGTCACAAACAGCCCTAGAGTTCATACTAGAATAACACCTTAAGACACAAATCAACCAAAACCCTAATGTCACCTAGATACTCCAATGTCACCTCAAGTATCCGTGGGTATGATTATATGATATGCATCACACAATCTCAGATTCATCTATTCAACCAACACAAAGGACCTCAAAGAGTGCCCCAAAGTTCTACCGGAGAATCACGACGAAAACGTGTGCCAACCCCTATGCATAGGTTCATGGGCGGAACCCGCAAGTTGATCACCAAAACATACATCAAGTGAATCACGTGATATCCCATTGTCACCACAGATACGCATGGCAAGACATACATCAAGTGTTCTCAAATCTTTAAAGACTTAATCCGATAAGATTACTTCAAAGGGGAAACTCAATTCATTACAAGAGAGAAGAGGGGGAGGGGAAACATAAGATCCAACTATAATAGCAAAGCTCGCGATACATCAAGATCGTATCACCTCAAGAACACGAGAGGGAGAGATCAAACACATAGCTACTGGTACATACCCTCAGCCCCGAGGGAGAACTACTCCCTCCTCGTCATGGAGAGCACCGGGATGATGAAGATGGCCACCGGAGAAGGATTGCCCCCTCCAGCAGGGTGCCGGAACGGGTCTAGATTGGTTTTCGGTGGCTATGGAGGCTTCTGGCGGCGGAACTCCCGATCTAATCTCCCTTCTGGAAGTTTTTAGAGTATACGGAGTTATATAGGCAGAAGAAGCATGTCAGGGGAGCCACGAGGGCCCCACGAGGCAGGGGGGCGCGCCCCTACCCTCGTGAGCTCCTCCTTCCTTCCTTCCTTCCTTGACGTGGGGTCCAAGTCCATCGGGTGGCTTTTGTTCCAAAAATAACTTCTCTAGTTGATTTCGTTCCATTTCGACTCCATCTGATATTCCTTTTCTTCAAAACACTAAAATAGGCATAAAATAGCAAATCTGGGCTGGGCCTTCGGTTAATAGGTTAGTCCCGAAAGTAATATAAAAGTGGATAGTAAAGCCCGATATTGCCCAAAACAGTAGATAATATAGCATGGAGCAATAAAAAATTATAGATACGTTGGAGACGTATCAAGCATCCCCAAGCTTAATTCCTGCTCGTCCTCGAGTAGGTAAATGATAAAAAGATATTTTTTGATGTGGAATTCTAGTTGGCATAATTTCAATGTAATTCTTCTTAATTGTGGTATGAATATTCAGATCTGAAAGATTCAAGACAAAAGTTCATATTGACATAGAAATAATGATACTTCAAGCATACTAACTAAGCAATTATGTCTTCTCAAAATAACATGGCCAAAGAAAGCTATCCCTACAAAATCATATAGTTTGGCTATGCTCTATCTTCACCACACAAAATATTTAAATCATGCACAACCCCGATGACAAGCCAAGCAATTGTTTCATACTTCTGATGTTCTCAAACTTTTTGTAGCGACCAGACCTCAAACGGTCTGATCTCTGTGCTCCGGTGTCATCCCTGGATCAGTAATGCTGACACCACACAGTACTCGGAAGATTTATAACAGAGTAGCAATCACACACTTACTACATCGAGTGTCTCAATAGAGAACTTATTACAATAAATATGGCTTAAGGCCATCTAATAACGATAACAGCGGAAGGCTTGGAAGATAAGTGAGTCCATCAACTCCAACGGCATCACTGAGTATAGGACCACGACCTAAAAACGCCTTAATCGTCGTCTGAAAAGTCTGCAACATTAATGTTGTAGCCCGAAACGGGTCAGCACATGGAATATGCTGGCAAGGTAACACATGGAGAGTAATGGAATGAAAAAACTATACTATATGCATATTTGGCTGGTGGAAAGCTTTATGGTTACAGTTTTGCGTAAAGCCAATTTTTCCCTACTACAAAGGAATAAAATTAATTTAACTATCATGGTAGTTGTTAAACATTGAGAATGGTTGACAGCATCCTCAATCCCAATTAAACATCATCATTAACAAATACCAACAAAATTAATTTAAAGTAACATGTTGAGATTCACATGATAATCCAGGTACTAGATACTCAAGATGTCCATAACCGGGGACACGGCTAACCATGATTAGTTTAATACACTCTGTAGAGGTTTGCGCACTTTTCCCCACAAGACTCGATCGCCTCCGTTTGGTTTCTCGCACTACATGGTGTTTGAGAAATGGATGACCGAGACATAGTCTTTCAGAAGCGCTAGCACCTTACGATCGGGTAGACCGTACCACCTACATCCCCTACATCTGCTAGTCTACCACTTTAAGAGTTCGCACGACTTAGTCAACTATGCTAGAGCCCATAATAGCTTGTGGCTGCACACGGAAGTTTCTAGTATGAATAATCTCATGATCCCTTTGAGCCTGGGTGGCGGTCCAAAAGAAAACAGGCAAATCCTGGGTTACCCAGGTGCCTCAATCCACCCAGATGTGTGTTTAAGTTGCCACCTTAGATAAACCATTAATTAACAAACTCACATCTGTCATGGATATCACTCACCCAATCCACGTCTACTAGCATAGCATGGCATAATAGGCAAACGTAGAAGTAACTCCCGAGGGTTTGATAATATAACAGGTGATAGGTACTACCTCATCTACTTCCCATCCCACAATTTAATTAGATCTAATCATGCAATGTGTGAGGATCTGATCTAATGCAATAAAACTGGGTAGTAGAAAAGGTATGATCAAAGTGTTACTTGCCTTGCTGTTGATCCGCGAAACCTAGTGATTCGAAGTAACAAGCGGCGCACTCCGGGTACTATCAAACAAACAAGCACACAATAAATACTCATCTAATGCACAGGTAAAACTCGAATAAGAGATCTAACCAGAAGGTTCAACTTAAGAACTCCGGTTTGCAAAAAGAATCAAATCGAACGAAGCAACGAAAGTCAAACGGCGAAAGAAAACAACTTCGATCTACTAATCTGGATCTAAGTCAAATTTTACAGTAGCAAAAACTTGTTTAAGTTGGTTAAACGGATAGAGGGTTTCAAGACGAAACTCCAGGCGCTTGAATCGCCTGATTCCGATAAACGAGCGAACAGTTATACTAAAACGAAAATCGGATCAGGAATCGCGATCAGAAAATAATCGCGGAAAATCCGAGAAAAAAAACGACGAACGGATTAACAAACGAACGTTCATTAACCGGATCTAAACGACGAATACGTTCGTTAGAACGAACGAACAAGCGAACGCTTGCTAATTAGATTAAACCGAAAATAAAACCGATCTAATAAAAAACGGAAACAAAAAAACCGACGGAAAACTGAACGGTTTAAAAAAACCGGCGACACGGGTATCGAGGCGAGGTGAACCTCGGGCGGCGGGTCGGCGGCGGCGGCGTCCGGCGAGGCGGCGGCGTCGGCGACGGCGGAGCGGCGCGGGCGGCGAGGCGCGGCGGCGCGGGCGGGGCGCTCGGGCGGCTAGGGTTTCGGGGGCGGCGGCTGGGCCTCGGGCTGGCTCCCCCCGGCTTATAAAGCCTTGGCGGGCCGGAGTCCCGGTCGGACACGGCCCGTAGGTCGGTGCGTGTTTTTTTTAAATATTAACGCGCAGAAGAAAAATCAAAATAAATACTAAACCGACTCTAAAAATCCCGAAATAAATTTTCCCGGGCTTCTAAAATCAAGCCGCACAAGGTGAACATTTATTTGGGGCCTAAATGCAATTTTGAAAAACGCACATTTTTCCTAAATTCAAATAAAATAACAAAAAACTCTGAAATAAAATATTATTTGATTTTATCATTAAATCCTCAATATTTCTTTATTTTGAGAAAGTCATTTTATTCCCTATCTCATATTTTTGTAATAGAAATAACTGATGATAAAATAATAAAAATCAAATGATCCTATTCTCAAAATTTGAGAAAACTCAAATATGAAAATAATGAAATCCCCAACTCTCTCCGTGGGTCCTTGAGTTGCGTAGAATTTCTAGGATCAAAATCCAAAAGCAAATAAAATATGATATGCATTGATGATCTAATGTATAACATTCCAAATTGAAAATTTGGGATGTTACACTTTTTCAATCTTCACGCAATACATGAGCGTGAGCCATGGACATAGCACTTTAGGTGGAATAGAATGGTGGTTGTGGAGAAGACAAAAAAGGAGAAGATAGTCTCACATCAACTAGGCGAATCAACGGGCTATGGAGATTCCCATCAATAGATATCAATGTGAGTGAGTAGGGATTACCATGCAACGGATGCACTAGAGCTATAAATGTATGAAAGCTCAAAAAGAAACTAAGTGGGTGTGCATCCAACTTGCTTGCTCATGAAGACCTAGGGCAATTTGAGGAAACCCATCATTGGAATATACAAGCCAAGTTCTATAATGGAAGATTCCCACTAGTATATGAAAGTGACAACATAGGAGACTCTATATCATGAAGATCATGGTGCTACTTTGAAGCACAAGTGTGGTAAAAGGATAGTAGCATTGTACCTTCTCTCTTTTTCTCTCATTTTTTTTATTTTTTTTATTTTTTGGGCCTTCTCTTTTTTTGTGGCCTTTCTCTTTGTTATGGCCTTTCTCTTTTTTATGGCCTATCTCTTTTTTTTGTCTGGAGTCTCATCCCGACTTGTGGAGGAATCATAGTCTCCACCATCCTTTCCTCACTGGGACAATGCTCTAATAATGATGATCATCACACTTTTATTTTTCTTACAAATCTTTAGAACAAGATATGACTCTATATGAATGCCTCCGGGGGTGTACCGGGATGTGCAATGATGCATGAGTGACATGTATGAAAGAATTATGAACGCTGGCTTTGCCACAAATACGATGTCAACTACATGATCCTGCAAAGCAGTGTGACAATGATGAAGCGTGTCATAATAATGGAATGGTGGAAAGTTGCATGGCAATATATCTCGGAATGGCTATGGTAATGCCATGATAGGTAGGTATGGTGGCTGTTTTGAGGAAGGTATATGGTGGGTTTATGGTACCGGCGAAAGTTGCGCGGTACTAGAGAGGCTAGCAATGGTGGAAGGGTGAGAGTGCGTATAATCCGTGGGCTCAACATTAATCATAAAGAACTCACATACTTATTGCAAAAATCTACAAGTTATCAAAGCAAAGTATTACGCGCATCCTCCTTGGGGGATAGATTTGTAGGAAAAGACCATCGCTCGTCCCCGACCGCCACTCATAAGGAAGACAATCAATAAATAAATCATGCTCCGACTTCATCACATAACGGTTCACCATACATGCATGCTACGGGAATCACAAACTTCAACACAAGTATTTCTCAAATTCATAACCACTCAACTAGCATGACTCTAATATCACCATCTCCATATCGCAAAACAATTATCAAGTATCAAACTTCTCATAGTATTCAACACACTCATAAGAGAATTTTTTTATTCTTGAATACCTAGCATATTAGGATTTTAAGAAAATTACCATGCTATTAAGACTCTCAAAATAATCTAAGTGAAGCATGAGAGTTCAATAGTTTCTATAAAACAAATCTACCACCGTGCTCTAAAAGATATAAGTGAAGCACTAGAGCAAATGACAAACTACTCCGAAAGATATAAGTGAAGATCAATGAGTAGTCAAATAATTATGCAACTATGTGAAGACTCTCTAACATTTAATAATTTCAGATCTTGGTATTCTATTCAAACTGCAAGCAAAGCAAAAGAAAATGACATTCTAAGACTAGCAAACATCATGTGAAGAAGCAAAAACTTAGGATCAACCGATACTAACCGATAATTGTTGGAGAAGAAAGGTGGGATGCCAACCAGGGAATCCCCAAGCTTAGCTTGAGACTTCTTGAAATATTATCTTGGGATGCCTTGGGCATCCCCAATCTTGAGCTTTTGTGTCTCCTTAATTCCTCTCATATCACGGTCTCCCTAAATCTCAAAAGCTTCATCCACACAAAACTCAACAAGGACTCGTGAGATAAGTTAGTATAAACCATTGCAAAAACCTTATCATACTCTACTGTAGAAAACCACTAAAATTATTATTCAAAATTGCATACTAAATGCCTCTTCATATTTAATAGTCCTATCGTCAAATAGAATCATTAAAGAAGCAAACATATGCAAACAATGCAAACATAACAGCAATCTGCCTAAACAGGATAGTCTGTAAAGAATGCAGCAGCATCCATACTTACCTAGATCCAAAAATTATGAAATAAAATTCCCACTGTAGTAAATTTATCAGATCTTAATATGCAAAAGGTTTCAACATTTTATCACATTCTTACTTTTCTAGGGAATTATTGCAACAGCGGTAAACTTTCTGTTTTCAAACAGCAACATGTATACTTGTAACATAGGCATAGTGGAGGCTATCAATGCCACTTTTATTTAAATAAAAGATGCAAAACTTTGTTCTAAATAACAGCAAGCAAATCCTAACAAAATAAATTGACGCTCCAAGCAAAACACATATCATGTGGCGAATAAAAATATAGCTCCAAGTAAAGTTACCGATGAACGAAGACGAAAGAGGGGATGCCTTCCGAGGCATCCCCAAGCTTAGGCTCTTGGCTGTCCTTGAATATTACCTTGGGGTACCTTGGGCATCCCCAGGCTTAGGCTCTTGCCACTCCTTATTCCATAGTCCATCGAATCTTTACCCAAAACTTGAAAACTTCACAACACAAAACTTAAAGTAGAAAACTCGTAAGCTCCGTTAGTATAAGAAAGTAAATCACCACTTCAAGGTACAGTAATGAACTCATTCTTTATTTATATTGGTGTTAAACCTACTCTATTCCAACTTCTCTATGGTTTATAAACTATTTTACTAGCCATAGATTCATCAAAATAAGTAAACAACACATGAAGAACAGAATCTGTCAAAAACAGAACAGTCTGTAGTAATCTGGATCAAAAGTATACTTATGGAACTAATAAAATTCTCAAATAAATTTCTGGACCTGAGTAATTTATCTATTAATCATCTTCAAAAATAATTAACTAAATATCACTCTCCAAATAGAAATGGCAGCAATTCTCGTGAGCGCTAAAGTTTCTGTTTTTTTACATCATGATCGCAAAGACTTTCCCCAAGTCTTCCCAACGGTTCTACTTGGCACAAACACTAATTAAACACATAAAACCACATCTAAACAGAGGCGATATGGATTATTTATTATTAAACAGGAACAAAACGCAAGGAACAAAAATAAAATTGGGTTGCCTCCCAACAAGCGCTGTCGTTTAACGCCCCTAGCTAGGCATGATGATTTCAATGATGCTCATATAAAGGATAAGAATTGAAACATAAAGAGAGCATCATGAAGAATATGACTAGCACATTTAAGTCTAACATACTTCCTATGCATAGGGATTTTGTGAGAAAATAACTTATGGGAACAAGAATCAACTTGCATAGGAAGGTAAAACAAGCATAGCTTCAACACTTTAAGCACATAGAGAGGAAACTTGATATTATTGCAATTCCTACAAGCATATGTTCCTCCCTCATAATAATTTTCAGTAGAATCATGAATGAATTCAACAATATAACCAACACCTAAAGCATTATTTTCATGATCTACAAGCATAGAGAATTTACTACTCTCCACATAAGCAAAATTCTTCTCTTTCGGGATAGTGGGAGTATCGTAAGAGACTTGAATATTATAAATTGTTTCCACATTAAAAGAGTAATGTTAAGAGAAGGGGTAATCATAATCATGACAAGTTTTATAAATATAATCCTCACTAATTTTTATAGCATATGTATCATCACAATAATCATCATAAGTAGGAGGCATGCTATCATCATTATAAACTTGCATATCAAAACTTGGGAGAATAAAAATATCATATTCATTAATCATAGATTCCCCAAGCTTGGGACAAACATTAATTGCAGCAAATATATTCTCAAATATGTCATCCTCATCAAACATAGCTTCCCCAAGCTTGGGCCTTTTCATATCATAAGCATAATCACTCTCATCATTAATAGTATAGATAGCACCGATAGTATAGCAATTATTATATTCTTCCAAGAAAGTACCAACAAGATTTTCAAGATCATAAGAAGTATCATTATCTTCCCAATCATAATCATCACAACAAGCAATAGGCATAACGAGATCATCATCAAGTGTATCATCTTCATTTTCATGAGGCACAGCAATAATAGGAGCAACTTTATTTAGGAGAGATACCTTTTTATCTCTCTTCCTTTTTCTTTTCTTCTTCTTCGCCACATCATGTGTGGGTTCAATCCTATTTTTGGAGCTCCTTATTAATGAGATTGTTTGAATAGGAGGCTCCTCCTCGTTACCTGATTCATCATAAGTAATAATAAGAGGATATTGGGAAGTCTCTTCCCTTTCATTAGTATTCTCTTCACCCTATATTTCTTTTCTTTTCTTTATGTAATTGGCAACATAAGTATTTTCAATGCAATTCACCGCACAATACATATAAATATTCTCTAGATCAAAATCAAGAACTCTATAAAGATTAAACTTTGGAATACCCTCAGTTATACGTTTCATTTCTTCATAACCCAAAAGAAGGCTAAGCTCTTTATGATGCTCAAGGGTAATCAAATTATCACAATGTTTGGACACGACTTGATCATGAAACAAATAGCATTGTAGCTTTAAATGACCATGTTCATTGCAAAGTTCACAAGGGGCACAAAAAAATATTGAATCTATCAGCACATTCATCTAGCTCTTCTTGCAACAATTTAGTTTCTAAGTACTTATGCCTCTTGCAATATCTATCTTCCCTATTTGGTGTGTACTTGCAAACCCAGTCTACTCCACAAAAATTGACATGTTTATAGGAGGCATTTTCATCATAACTAGTGCAATCATCATTAGCATCATGGATATTCAAAGAATTCATACTAACAACATTGCAATCATGCTCATCATTCAAATATTTAGTGCCAAACATTTTAGAGATCTCTTCTTCTAGCACTTGAGCACAATTATCCTTTCCACCATACTCACAAAAGATATTAAAAAGGTGAAGTGTATGAGACAAAATCAATTCCATTTTTTATAGTTTTGTTTTATAAACTAAACTAGTGATAAAACAAGAAACTAAAAGACTCGATTACAAGATCTAAAGATATACCTTCAAGCGCTAACCTCCCCGGCAACGGCGCCAGAAAAGAGCTTGATGTCTACTACACAACCTTCTTCTTGTAGACGTTGTTGGGCCTCCAAGTGCAGAGGTTTGTAGGACAGTAGCAAATTTCCCTCAAGTGGATGACCTAAGGTTTATCCATCCGTAGGAGGCGTAGGATGAAGATGGTCTCTCTCAAGCAACCCTGCAACCAAATAACAAAGAGTCTCTTGTGTCCCCAACACACCCAATACAATGGTAAATTGTATAGGTGCACTAGTTCGGCGAAGAGATGGTGATACAAGTGGTATATGGATAGTAGATATGAGTATTCGTAATCTGAAAATATAAAGATAGCAAGGTAACTAATGGTAAAAGTGAGCGTAAACGGTATTGCAATGATAGGAAATAAGGCCTAGGGTTCATACTTTCACTAGTGTAAGTCCTCTCAACAATAATATCATAATTGTATCACATAACTATCCCTCAACATGCAACAAAGAGTCACTCCAAAGTCACTAATAGCAGAGAACAAACAAAGAGATTATGGTAGGGTACGAAACCACCTCAAAGTTATTCTTTCCAATCAATCCGTTGGGCTATTCCTATAAGTGTCACAAACAGCCCTAGAGTTCGTACTAGAATAACACCTTAAGACACAAATCAACCAAAACCCTAATGTCACCTAGATACTCCAATGTCACCTCAAGTATCCGTGGGTATGATTATACGATATGCATCACACAATCCCAGATTCATCTATTCAACCAACACAAAGGACCTCAAAGAGTGCCCCAAAGTTCTACCGGAGAATCACGACGAAAACGTGTGCCAACCCCTATGCATAGGTTCATGGGCGGAACCCGCAAGTTGATCACCAAAACATACATCAAGTGAATCACGAGATATCCCATTGTCACCGTAGATACGCACGGCAAGACATACATCAAGTGTTCTCAAATCTTTAAAGACTCAATCCGATAAGATTACTTCAAAGGGGAAACTCAATTCATTACAAGAGAGAAGAGGGGGAGGGGAAACATAAGATCCAACTATAATAGCAAAGCTCGCGATACATCAAGATCGTATCACCTCAAGAACACGAGAGGGAGAGATCAAACACATAGCTACTGGTACATACCCTCAGCCCCGAGGGAGAACTACTCCCTCCTCGTCATGGAGAGCACCGGGATGATGAAGATGGCCACCGGAGAAGGATTGCCCCCGTTGGCAGGGTGCCGGAACGGGTCTAGTTTGGTTTTTGGTGGCTACGGAGGCTTCTGGTGGCGGAACTCCCGATCTAATCTCCCTTCTGGAAGTTTTTAGGGTATACGGAGTTATATAGGCAGAAGAAGCACGTCAGGGGAGCCACGAGGGCCCCATGACGCAGGGGGCGCGCCCCTACCCTCGTGAGCTCCTCCTTGCTTCCTTCCTTGACGTGGGGTCCAAGTCCATCTGGTGGCTTTTGTTCCAAAAATAACTTCTCTAGTTGATTTCGTTCCGTTTCGACTCCGTCGGATATTCCTTTTCTTCAAAACACTGAAATAGGCATAAAACAACAAATCTAGGCTGGGCCTTCGGTTAATAGGTTAGTCCCGAAAGTAATCTAAAAGTGGATAATAAAGCCCAATATTTCCCAAAACAGTAGATAATATAGCATGGAGCAATCAAAAATTATAGATACGTTGGAGACGTATCACTGCATCATCCCTTCCTCTTCGGGGAAAACCAACGCAGTGCTCAAGAGGTAGCAGATTACACCTCCTTCTTCGTTGTTGAACATCTTCTTCTTTTCATGAACCTTGTTCATTGGCAGCAGGGGAAACACCCTTATCATCTCAACCAGTTGATCGATTCTCCAGTTGAGATCTTCACGTAGTCCTTTAATCTATTGTTTTGCAACACCCATCCTCTTCTCCAATTGCGCCATGCTTGTTGCAGCTGATTCTCAAAGAGGACACCGGGAACTACTTTGGATCAACCGGACTCTAATACCACATGAAGTAGTGACGAGTGATATTTTTGCACTCATTCCACCATTATTTAAATCGGATAATCCACGAATATCCGGGAGAATAACTTTGATACTACCACTAATGACTAACTTTTGCCTGCCACAAATAAAACTTGCTGTTAAACGTAGGGATTATGAGATGAGTTTTCGCGATTTGCCTTATCATTATTACGGAAATACCTAGATCTATTCTTGTTTTTATGCCTAGCTAGGGGCGTTAAACGATAGCGCTTGTTGGGAGGCAACCCAATTTTATTTTTGTTCTTTGCTTTTTGCTACTGTTTAGTAATAAATAATTCATCTAGCTTCTGCTATGATTGTGTTTTTTATTATTTAATTAGTGTTTGTGCCAAGTAAAGCCTTTAGGATCTTCTTGGGTGATTGTTGTTTGATCTTGCTGATAAAAACAGAAAGTATGCACTCACGAAAATAATAATCGTCTTTTTACCAGAGAGCGATAAAATATCAATTCCAACTGAAGTAGATCAATATACTTTTTATCCTGGTCTTCCTAATTTTTCAGAATTTTTGGAGTTACAGAAGTATTCGAAACCTCCAGATTGCTAAAGAATGTTCTGTTTTTGACAGATTCTGTTTTACGTGTGTTGTTTGCTTATTTTGATGCATCTATGGCTAGTATCAGGGGGTATGAACCATAGAGAAGTTGGAATACAGTAGGTTTAACACCAATATAAATAAAGAATGAGTTCATTACAGTACCTTAAAGTGGTGGTTTATTTTCTTATACTAACGGAGGTCATGAGATTTTCTGTTGAAGTTTTGTGTTGTGAAGTTTTCAAGTTTTTGGGTAAAGATTTGATGGATTTTGGAATAAGGAGTGGCAAGAGCCTAAGATTGGGGATGCCCAAGGCACCCCAAGGTAAAATTCAAGGACAACCAGAAGCCTAAGCTTGGGGATGCCCCGGAAGGCATCCCCTCTTTCGTCTTCGTCTATCAGTAACTTTACTTGAGGCTATATTTTTATTCACCACATGATATGTGTTTTGCTTGGAGCGCCTTGTATGATTTGAGTCTTTGATTTTTAGTTTACCACAATCATCCTTGCTGTAGACACCTTTTGGGAGAGACATGCATGAATTGGAATTTGTTAGAATACTCTATGTTCTTCACTTATATCTTTCGAGCTAGAATAATTTTGCTCTATGTGCTTCACTTATATCTTTTGACCTAGATAATTTTGCTCTAGTGCTTCACTTATATCTTTTTAGAGCATGGCGGTGGTTTAATTTTATATAAATTATTGATCTCTCATCCTTCACTTATATTATTTTGAGAGTCTTTTAGAACAGCATGGTAATTTGATCTGGCTATAAAACTAGTCCTAATATGATGGGCATCCAAGATGGGTATAATAAAAACTTTCATATAAAGTGCGTTGAATACTATGAGAAGTTTCATGCTTGATGATTGTTTTGAGACATGAGGATGGTGATATTAGAGTCATGCTGGTTGAGTAGTTGTGAATTTGAGCGATACTTGTGTTGAGGGTTGCAAGTCCCGTAGCATGCACGTATGGTAACCGTTGTGTAACAAATTTGAAGCATGAGGTGTTTCTTTGATTGTCTTCCTCATGAGTGGCGGTCGGGGACGAGCGATGGTCTTTTCCTAACAATCTACCCCCCTAGGAGCATGCGTGTAGTGCTTGCTTTTGATGACTTGTAGATTTTTGCAATAAGTATGTGAGTTCTTTATGACTAATGTTGAGTCCATCGATTATACGCACTCTCACCCTTCCACCGTTGCTAGCCTCTCTAGTACCGCGCAACTTTCGCCGGTACCATAAACCCACCATTTACCTTCCTCAAAACAGCCACCATACCTACCTATTATGGTATTTCCATAGCCATTCCGAGATATATTGCCATGCAACTTTCCACTGTTCCGTTTATTATGACACGATTCATCATTGTCATATTGCTTTGCATGATCATGTAGTTGACATCGTATTTTTGGCAAAGCCACCACTCATAATTTTTTCATACATGTCACTCTTGATTCATTGCACATCACGGTACACCGCTTGATGCATTCATTTAGAGTAATATTTTGTTCTAAGTATCGAGTTGTAACTAAATAAAAGTGTGATGATCATCATTATTAGAGCATTGTCCCATGTGAGGAAAAAAAGAGAAAGGCCAAAGTGAAAAAGAGAAGGCCCAAAAAATATTATTAAAAAAAGAGAGAGAAAAAGAGATAGGGGACAATGCTACTATCCTTTTTCCACACTTGTGCTTCAAAGTAGCACCATGATCTTCATGATAGAGAGTCTCTTATTTTGTCACTTTCATATACTAGTGGGAATTTTCATTATAGAACTTGGCTTGTATATTCCAACAATGGGCTTCCTCAAAATGCCCTATGTCTTCGTGAGCAAGCAAGTTGGATGCACACCCACTTAGTTTCTTTTGTTGAGCTCTGATACATTTATAGCTCTAGTGCATCCGTTGCATGGCAATCCCTACTCACTCACATTGATATCTATTGATGGGCATCTCCATATCCCATTAATAAGCCTAGTTTATGTGAGACCATCTTCCTCCTTTTTGTCTTCTCCACAACCACCATTCTATTCCACCTATAGTGCTATGTCCATGGCTCACGCTCATGTATTGCGTGAAAGTTGAAAAAGTTTGAGAATACTAAAGTATGAAACAATTGCTTGGCTTGTCATCGGGGTTGTGCATGATTTGAATATTTTGTGTGACGAAGATGGAGCATGGCCAAACTATATGATTTTGTAGGGATGAACTTTCTTTGGCCATGTTATTTTGAGAATACATGATTACTTTGTTAGTAAGCTTGAAGTATTATTATTTTTATGTCAATATTAAACTTTTGTCTTGAATCTTTCGGATCTAAACATTCATGCCACAATAAAGAAAATTACATTGATGATTATGTTAGATAGCATTCCAAATCAAAAATTCTGTCTTTATCATTTACCTACTCAAGGACGAGCAAGGATTAAGCTTGGGGGTGCTTGATACGTCTCCAACGTAGCTATAATTTTTTATTTTTCCATGGTATTATATTATCTGTTTTGGATGTTTAATGGGCTTTAATATGCTCTTTTATATTATTTTTGGGACTAACCAATTAACCGGAGGCCCAGTGCCAGTTTCTGTTTTTTTGCCTATTTTTGAGTTTCGCAGAAAAGGAATACCAAACGGAATCCAAATGGAATGAAACCTTCGCGATGATCTTCCTTGGACCGAAAGCAAACCAGGAGACTTGGAGTTGAAGTCTGGAACGCCACGAGCTGGCCACGAGGCAGGAGGGCACGCCCAGGGGGGTAGGCGTGCCCCACCCTCGTTGGTCTCTCGTAGCTCCACTGACATACTTCTTTCTCCTATATGTACTCTTATACCCTAGATCGATCACAGAGAGCCACGAAACCACTTTTCCACCGCCGCAACCTTCTGTACCCATGAGATTCCATCTTGGGGGCTCTTCCGGCGATCTGCCGGAGGGGGAATCGATCACGGAGGGCTTCTACATCAACACCATAGCCTCTCCGATGAAGCGTGAGTAGTTTACCACAGACCTTCGGGTCCATAGTTATTAGCTAGATGGTTTCTTCTCTCTTTGATTCTCAATACAAAGTTCTCCTCAATGTTCTTGGAGATCTATTCGATGTAATACTCTTTTGCGGTGTGTTTGCCGAGATTCGATGAATTGTGGGTTTATGAACAAGATTATCTATGAATATTATTTGGTTCTTCTCTGAATTCTTATATGCATGATTTGATATCTTTGCAAGTGTCTTCGAATTATTGGTTTAGTTTGGCCTACTAGATTGATCTCTCTTGCAATGGGAGAAGTGCTTAGCTTTGGGTTCAATCTTGCGGTGGCCTTTCCCAGTGACACTAGGGGTAGCAAGGCATGTATTGTATTATTGCCATCGAGGATAAAAATATTGGGTTTATATCATATTGCTTGAGTTTATCCCTCTACATCATGTCATCTTGCTTAATGTGTTACTCTGTTCTTATGAACTTAATACTCTAGATGCATGATGGATAGCGGTCGATGTGTGGAGTAATAGTAGTAGATGCAGAATCGTTTAGATCTACTTGACACGGACGTGATGCCTATATTCATGATCATTGCCTTAGATATCTTCATAACTATGCACTTTTCTATCAATTGCTCGGCAGTAATTTGTTCACCCACCGTAATACATGCTATCTTGAGAGAAGTCACTAGTGAAACCTATGACCCCCGGGTCTCTTTCTTATTATATTGCATCTCTTTTATTTACATCGCATCTCGTTTACTATTTTGCAATCTTTACTTTCCAATCTATACAACAAAAATACCAAAAATAATTATCTTACTATCTTTATTAGATCTCACTTTTGCGAGTGACTGTGAAGGGATTGACAACCCCTTTATCACGTTGGTTGCAAGGTTCTTGATTGTTTGTGCAGGTACTAGGTGACTTGTGCGTTGTCTCCTACTGCATTGATACCTTGGTTCTCAAAAACGGAGGGAAATACTTACGCTACTTTGCTTCATCACCCTTTCCTCTTCAAGGGAAAACCAACGCATGCTCAAGAGGTAGCAAGAAGGATTTCTGGCGCTGTTGCCGGGGAGATCTACGCCAAGTCAAGAAATACCAAGTACACATCATAAACTATTCTCCCTCGCATTACATTATTTGCCATTCGCCTCTCATTTTCCTCTCCCACACTTCTAAAACAATTTTCGAAAACCTTTGCCTTTTCTTCGCTCCTTTTCCGTTTGTCTCTTTCCACTTACCTCTTGTGTGTTCGTTCTTAGTGCGGTTTGTTGCCATCCTGTCTGAAACTGGGGAGGTTATCATTGAAAAGGATAGTAGTAACAATGGGGAAACTTTGATGCTTTTGATACTCCTCATGAAGAACCTACTATTTTACACACTGAAAAGTTTTGGATTTGTAGTGGTAATATTATTGGAAAAGGAGTTATTCAAGATTTCTTTACTTGCGCCGGTGCTTTGCCCACTATGGGTGGGTCTATTCTTCATAGAACTAGTAGTCTTGCGGATGCTATATCTTTGCTCGTGGTTGAACTTGAAAGACAATCTATCCACATGCATCCTTGCATACAAAGGATTTTTCTAGAATTTTCCAATATTGAGCATTCTTCTATTAAGCGAGCAGCTACCATATTTTTAGCACACGAGTTCAGATTTATAATAAATGAGGCCAATGAAATTTTTGCGCATTGATGCTGGCCGTCCTCCCATGGAAGCAATCCTTTTTAATCAAGAAGACATAATGTGTTTACGATCTTTAGATCATGTTGCTTATAATGAAAACCTTAGAAAAAAGGTTCCTACCGATGTTCAAGTTCACAAGATTTCTGAACTTAATGATAATTTTCCTATTCAGAACAATGGGTTAGGTTTTTCTCTTGAACAAAGGCTCATAACTTTTTTCCAAAAGAATGCTTATAATGATGAATTGGTTGTGCAATATGAGGGGCCAAAGGAGGAACCACTACCTCCCGAGCTTGATCTTGGGGATTTTTGTCCCATTAAATTTAGCCCTTTTGATTACTTTTGCCTGCCACAAAGAAAACTTGCTGCTGAACGTAGGGAGTATGAGATGATTTTTCGCGATTTGCCTTATCATTATTATGGCAATACCTAGATATATTTTTGTTTTTATGCCTAGCTAGGGCGTTAAACGATAGCGCTTGCTGGGAGGCAACCCAATTTTATTTTTGTTCTTTGCCTTTTGCTCCTGTTTAGTAATAAATAATTCATCTAGCTTCTGCTATGATTGTGTTTTTTATGATTTAATTAGTGTTTGTGCCAAGTAAAGCCTTTAGGATCTTTTTGGGTGATTGTTGTTTGATCTTGCTGATGAAAACAGAAAGTACGCGCTCACGAAAATAATTATCATTTTTTACCAGAGAGCGATAAAATACCAATTCCAACTGCAGTAGATCAATATACTTTTTATCCTGGTCTTCCTAATTTTTCAGAATTTTTTAAGTTACAGAAGTATTCGAAACCTCCAGATTGCCACAGACTATTCTGTTTTTGACAGATTCTGTTTTTTGTGTGTTGTTTGCTTATTTTGATGCATCTATGGCTAGTATCGGGGGGTATGAACCATAGAGAAGTTGAAATACAGTAGGTTTAACACTAATATAAATAAAGAATGAGTTCATTACATTACCTTAAAGTGGTGGTTTATTTTCTTATACTAACGGAGCTCATGAGATTTTCTGTTGAAGTTTTTGATACGTCCATTTTGCATCATGCTTTCATAACGATATTTATTGCATTATGGACTGTTATTTCACTTTATGTCACAATACTAATGGCTATTCTCTCTTATTTTACAAGGTTTACATAAGGAGGGAGAATGCCGACAGCTGGAATTCTGGGCTAGAAAAGGAGCAAATATTATAGACCTATTCTGCGCAACTCCAAAAGTCCTGAAACTCCACGGAACATCTTAAAATAAATAAAGAAAAATCCTCGCCAAAGATGAAGGCCAGGGGGCCCACACCCTGCTCACGAGGGTGGGGGGTGCGCCCCCCTAGGGCGCGCCCCCTACCTCGTGGGCCCCCTGGTGGCTCCCCGACGTCCATCTTCTCCTATATGAAGTCTTTCTATGAGAAAAAAAATCAGAAGGAACTTTTCGGGATGAGACTCCGCCGCCACGAGGCGGAACCTTGGCGGAACCAATCTAGAGCTCCGACAGAGCTATTCTGCCGGGGATACTTCCCTCCGAGAGGGGGAAATCATCACCATCGTCATCACCAACGCTCCTCTCATCGGGAGAGGGCAATCTCCATCAACATCTTCACCAGCACCATCTCATCTCCAAACCCTAGTTCATCTCTTGTATCCAATTCTTGTCTCAAAGTCCGGGATTGGTGCTAGTAGTGTTGATTACTCCTTGTAGTTGATGCTAGTTGGTTTATTTGGTGGAAGATCATATGTTCAAGTCCTATATGCATATTATTACCCCTCTGATTATGAACATGAATATGCTTTGTGAGTAATTACGTTTGTTCCTGAGGACAAGGGAGAAGTCTTGCTATTAGTAGTCATGTGAATTTGGTATTCGTTTGATATTTTGATAAGATGTATGTTGTTTAGCCTCTAGTGGTGTTATGTGAACGTAGACTACATAACACTTCACCATTATTTGGGCCTAGAGGAAGGCATTGGGAAGTAATAAGTAGATGATGGGTTGCTAGAGTGACAGAAGCTTAAACCCTAGTTTATGCGTTGCTTCGTAAGGGGCTGATTTGGATCCATATGTTTCATGCTATGGTTAGGTTTACCTTAATACTTTTGTTGTAGTTGCGGATGCTTACAATAGAGGTTAATCATAAGTGGGATGCTTGTTCAAGTAAGAACAGCACCCAAGCACCGGTCCACCCACATATCAAATTATCAAAGTATCGAACGGGAATCATATGAACGTGATGAAAACTAGCTTGACGATATTCCCATGTGTCCTCGGGAGCGCTTTTCCTATTATAAGAGTTTGTTCTAGCTTGTCCTTTTCTAGAAAAAGGATTGGGACACCTTGCTGCACTTTATTTACTTTTGTTACTTGTCGCTCATTACAATTTATCTTATCACAAAACTATCTGTTACCACTTATTTCAGTACTTGCAGAGAATACCTTGCTGAAAACCGCTTATCATTTCCTTCGGCTCCTCGTTGGGTTCGACACTCTTACTTATCGAAAGGACTACGATAGATCCCCTATACTTGTGGGTCATCAAGACTCTTTTCTGGTGCCGTTTCCGAGGAGTGTAGCGCCTTTGGTAGGTGGAATTTGGTAAGGAAAAATTTATATAGTGTGCTGAAATTTACTGTCACTTGCTACTATGGAAAGTAATTCTCTGAGGGGCTTGTTCGGGGTATCTTCACCCCATCCAGTAGAGCAAAGAGTTGCTCCTCAACCTACTGAACCTATTGAAAATGAAACTCCTTTCGAATTTCCTTCGGGTATGATGGAAAAACTGCTAGCTAACCCTTTTACAGGAGATGGAACAAAGCATCCTGATGAGCACTTAATATATGTGGATGAAGTTTGTGGATTATTTAAGCTTGCAGGTATACCCGATGATGTTGCTAAGAAGAAGGTCTTCCCTTTATCTTTGAAGGGAGACGCATTGATATGGTGTAGGCTATGTGATGATATGAGATCATGGAACTACAAAAGATTGAAATTGGAATTTCATCAAAAGTATTACCCTATGCATCTTGTTCATCGTGATCGCAATTATATATATAATTTCTGGCCTCGCGAAGGAGAAAGCATCGCTCAAGCTTGGGGGAGGCTTAAATCGATGTTATATTCATGCCTCAATCATGAGCTCTCGAGAGAAATAATTATGCAAAGTTTTTATGCTCGGCTTTCTCATAATAATCAAACCATGCTCGATACTGCTTGTGCTGGCTCTTTTATGATGAAGACTATTGAATTTAGATGGAATTTATTGGATAGAATTAAACACAACTCTGAAGATTGGGACCTCGACGAAGGTAAAGAGTCAGGTATGACACCTAAGTTTGATTGTGTTAAATCTTTTATGGATACCGATATTTTCCGTAAGTTTAGCACTAAATATGGACTTGACTCTGAGATAGTAGCTTCTTTCTGTGAATCTTTTGCTACTTATGTTGATCTCCCTAAGGAGAAGTGTCTTAAATATCATCCTCCCATAGAAGTAAAAGTAGCTGCACCTATTAAAGTTGAAGAAAAGACTGTCACTTATAATGATCCTATTGTTCCTACTTCTTATGTTGAGATACCACCTTTCCCTGTTAGAATAAAGGATCATGCTAAAGCTTCAACTGTTGTTCATAAAAGCAATATTAGAACTTATACACCTCCTGAGCAAGTTAAAGTATAATCTAATATTGCTATTGTAAAAGATCTCTTGTCTGATAATATTGATGGGCATGTTATTCACTTCGAAGGTGAAACTGCTAGAATTGCTAAACCTTGTGCTAAAGATAAACATAGACCTGTGGTAGGCGTGCCTGTTATTTCTGTTAAAATAGGAGATCATTGTTATCACGACTTATGTGATATGGGTGCGAGTGATAGTGTTATACCGCATACTTTATACGAAGAAATTAAGAATGAAATTGCACCTGCTGAGTTAGAAGGTATTCATGTCACAATTAAACTTGCCAATAGAGATACTATTTCACCAATTGGAATTCTTAGAGATGTTGAAGTCTTGTGTGGGAAAACTAAATATCTTGCTGATTTTCTTGTTCTTACTTCTCCGCAAGATAGATTTTGTCCCATTATATTTGGTAGACCCTTCTTGAACACTGTTAATGTTAGGATAGATTGCGAAAAGAATGTTGTTACTATTGGCTGGGATGATATGATTCATGAGTTTAATTTCTCTAAATTTAGTAAACAACATCGTGAGGAAGAATTACCTAGTAAGGATGAAATTATTGGTCTTGCTTCTATTGCCGTACCTCCTAGTGATCCTTTAGAACACTATGTGCTAGACCATGAAAATGATATGTTCATGAATGAAAGAAGGGAAATAGATGACGTATTCTTTAAACAGGAACCTATTCTGCAACACAATTTGCCTGTTGAAATTTTAGGGGATCCTCCTCCACCCAAGGGTGATCCCGTATTTGAGCTTAAACTTTGCCTGATAATCTTAAATATGCTTATCTTGATGAAAAGAAGATATATCCTGTTATTATCAGTGCTAACGTTACAGAGCATGAAGAAGAAAGATTATTGAAAACTCTGAAGAAGCAACGTGCTGCTATTGGATATACTCTTGATGATCTTAAGGGCATTAGTCCCACTCTATGTCAACATAAAATAAATTTGGAAGCAGATGCCAAACCAGTTCGTGATCCTCAACGACGTCTGAATCCTAAAATGAAAGAAGTGGTAAGAAAAGAAATAATCAAGCTTCTGGAGGCAGGTATAATTTATCCAGTTGCTTATAGTCAGTGGGTAAGTCCTGTTGAGGGAGTCCTGGATTAGGGGGTGTTCGGATAGCCGAACTATACCTTCAGCCGGACTCCTAGACTATGAAGATACAAGATTGAAGACTTCGTCCCGTGTCCGGAAGGGACTTTCCTTGGCTTGGAAGGCAAGCTTGGCGATACGGATGTTCAGATCTCCTACCATTGTAACCGACTCTATGTAACCCTAACCCTATCTGGTGTCTATATAAACCGGAGGGTTTTAGTCCGTAGGACAACATACACATCAAAAATCATACCATAGGCTAGCTTCTAGGGTTTAGCCTCTCTGATCTCGTGGTAGATCTACTCTTGTACTACCCATATCATCAATATTAATCAAGCAGGACATAGGGTTTTACCTCCATCGAGAGGGCCTGAACCTGGGTAAAACTTCGTGTCCCTTGCCTCCTGTTACCATCCGGCCTAGACGCACAGTTCGGGACCCCCTACCCGAGATCCACCAGTTTTGACACCGACATTGGTGCTTTCATTGAGAGTTCCTCTGTGCTGTCGCCGTCAGGCCCGATGGCTCCTACGATCATCAATGGCGATGCAGTCCAGGGTGAGACCTTCCTCCCCGGACAGATCTTCGTCTTTGGCAGCTTCACACTGCGGGCCAATTCACTTGGCCATCTAGAGCAGATCGAAAGCTACGCCCCTGGCCGTCAGGTCAGGTTCGGAAGTTTAAACTACATGGCTGACATCCGCGGGGACTTGATCTTCGACGGATTCGAACCACTACCGAGCGCGCCGCACTGTCATGACGGGCATGATCTAACTCTACCGCCGAACAGTGCCCTAGAGGCCACACCCGCACCGGCTCCGACCCTTAGTTCGGAGTCAACTGCGCCGATCGAGGATGGGCGGTTGGACGCCACCTCGGGGGCTGCGATCCAAACGGCGATTGAGCTGAACACCAGCCCCGTACTCTGCAAGGCTCGTGACTCCAAGGAGCCGGACTCCTCTCCGGACTCCGAACCCTCCGCGCCCCTGCCGGTCGAATCCGATTGGGCGCCGATCATGGAGTTCATTGCCGCAGACATCTTTCAACACTCGCCTTTTGGCGATATCCCGAAGTCACTGAAGTCTCTCTCTTTATCAGGAGAGCCCTGGCCGGACTACGGTCAGCAAGGTTGGGGTACGGAAAATGAAGAAATTCAAAACCCACCCACCACCCACTACGTAGCCACTGTCGACGACTTAACCGACATGCTCGACTTCGACTCCGAAGACATCGACGGTGGACGCCGATGAAGGAGATGATGAAGAACCAGCGCCTACAAGGCCCTGAAAAGCCACCTCGTCATATGACATATACATGGTGGACACCCCAAAAGAGGGAGAGGGCGATGGAACAGCGGAGGATGACCCCTCCAAGAAACAGCCCAAGCGCCAGATGTTAGCTGTGGCTCGAATCCGTCGAAGATCAAGTCCCCGCAGATGTTAGCCGTGTAGCTTAGGCTTCCAAACCTGACCTGATGGCGAGGGGCGTAGCTTTTGATCTGCTCAAGGTGGCCAAGCGAATAGGCCCGCAGTGCGAAGCCGCCGAAGACGAAGATCTGTCCGGGGAGAAAAGTCTCACCCTGGACTGCATCGTTGTTGATGATCGAAGGAGCCATCGGGCCTAAAAGCAACGACACAGAGGAACTCTCAATGAAAGCACCAATGTCGGTGTCAAAACCGGCGGATCTCGGGTAGGGGGTCCCGAACTGTGCGTCTAGGCCGGATGGTAACAGGAGGCAAGGAACACGATGTTTTACCCAGGTTCGGGCCCTCTTGATGGAGGTAAAACCCTACGTCCTGCTTGATCAATATTGATGATATGGGTAGTACAAGAGTAGATCTACCACGAGATCAAGGAGGCTAAACCCTAGAAGCTAGCCTATGGTATAATTGTTGTATCTGAAGTTGTCCTACGGACTTAAACCCTCCGGTTTATATAGACACCAGAGAGGGTTAGGGTTACACAAAGTCGGTTACAATGGTAGGAGATCTTGAATATCCGCATCGCCAAGCTTGCCTTCCACGCCAAGGAAAGTCGCATCCGAACACGGGACGAAGTCTTCAATCTTGTATCTTCATAGTCCTGGAGTCCGGCTGAAGGTATAGTCCGGCTACCCGAACACCCCCTAATCCAGGACTCCCTTAGTAGCCCCCGAACCAAGCTTCAATGACGACGAGTCCGGCGCATAGATTGTCTTCGGCATTGCAAGGCGGGTTCCTCCTCCAAATTCTTCATAAAAGTTTGTAAACACCAAGAGTAGTGTCCGGCCCTGCAAAATAAGTTTCCACGTATTGCCACAGAGAGAATAATATTAACACAAATCTAATCTGCTGACGTATTCCGCAGTGTGACATCACACTACGGCCAAGCCTTTATTCGAATCGTTTTCACTTTTCCACCTCAGCGTGTTTTGCGAGACGGTTTCCTTGGCACGTCTTGTCAAAGCAGAGATCGTGTCCCCCATTTACGGGATTCTCATCAATATGGACGTGGGTAACCCAACCGCGCCATTTATCACGGCGCTTGGGAGGCAAGCGATTTTTACTAGGCTGGTGGTGACGCATAGTCGCATCCGCTCATATAAGGGGATAAGTATCTACCTTTTTACCTACGCCTTCTTCCCCCTTTGCCTATCCATCTTCTACGCACCCGAGCTCCAGCGCCCAAGCCCGCACTTCCTACCTCAACCTTCTCCAACAATGTCCGGAGCGGGAGGCAAGTGGATGGTCTCCTCCGTCACGGAGGGCCATGTCAAAAGGCTAAGGAAGGTCGGATACCTGTCCAAAGACATCGCGCACCGGCTTCCTGAGGAGGGGCAGCTTCTCCCCACCCCAAGGCCCCATGAGAGGGTAGTATTTCTTCCCCACTTCCTCCGCGGACTGAGTTTTCCTCTCCACCCATTTGTCTGCGGGCTCATGTTCTACTATGGCCTAGATTTCCACGATCTGGCCTCGAACTTCATCCTCAATATCTCGGCATTTATCGTCGTGTGCGAGGCTTTCCTCTGCATCCGCCCCCATTTCGGCCTCTGGCTCAAGACCTTGAACGTCAAGCCAAAGGTGGTGCGCGGCAACCAGGCGGAGTGCGGAGGTGCCATGGCGGGCAAAATAGCCAACGTCCTATGGCTCGAGGGATCCTTTGTGGAGACCTTGAAGGGGTGGCAGTCAGGGTGGTTTTACATCACCGAGCCACGCGATCCGAAGTGGATCGCAGCCCCTGAATTCTGATCCAGACCCCCTACGCGGCTCACGTCCTGGAAGGAGACGGGCTTGTCGTGGGGCGACGAAGAAGAGGTGACCGGACTGCAAAAATGCATCCAGTCGCTGGTGAACAAGCAGCTCAAGCTTGTCAACGTAGTCTAGGTCATGCTCGTCCGCCGGATCCTTCTGTGTCAAGAACGGGACTTCAATTTGTGGGAGTTCAACCCGGCGCAGCACTGAACTCTAAGCAGGCTCTTCGACACGACGTACGAAGATGTCTGGAAGGGGCTAACCAAAGGCGCCGAGGCTCCCACATCCGCCTCCGAAGACCGCGGATTCAGCTCGCAGCGTCCTGCTGGCGAGGTAAAATATTTTCATCTTTTACAGGATGTTAAGTTTTCTTCATAGTTTGACTCTATGCGGGATCTAAACTCCCTCACCTTTGACAGGATTGGCAGGCGAAGTCCGGACTGATTAACTGTCCGGCTCCCTTGCCCAAAGACCCAGCCCCTGCTCTCCTAGTGAAGCTGCTAGTTCCGGCACCTTATGTGGTGCCGGAGAAGAAGGCCAAGAAGAAGAAGGCCACGGGGACTCGAAAGAGTTCCCGGCATATGGTGGTGTCGGACTCGTCGTCCGACGAGTCCGAGACGCACTCCTCCCCTGAAGACGAGGAGGAGGAAGAAGAAACCTCTCCCCCTCCAGCGGGGGGAGGAAAGAAGAGGAAGGCCCCCTAGTAGGGGGGGCCGAAGGGTCCAAGAAGAGGAAAACCCCTCCGTCGGACTACGCCCCCGACGCCGACGAGGACGAAGAGGAGTGGCCGGAAAGGGCCAAGCGTTCGGCGAAATCGTAAGTGTTCGGATACCAGAGTAACTCGTGATATTCCTTTTGTTGCACAGCTTTCCCTGATGTCGAATATAATCATGCAGCCCGCCCAAGGACGGGCTCGATGATTCGTCGAGAGGCTCCCTGGATTCATCGGACGTGAATTCAGTTCCGCCCGCTGCCTCCCCCTGTGCTGCGGATGACGCCGAAGTGGCGTCACGACAAGCTCCGGGGCAAGAGGAGGTGGTCCAGGAGGAGCCGCGAGGCGACCTCCCGGACTCCAAGAGTAAAGGGGACAAGACCCCCCAGGGCTCCAAGTTCGGCTTTAAGCCGGACACCGCGCCGGAATCATCAACGGTTCCGGACCGCGGCAGGCAAACTCCTGCCAAGAGGAGCAAGCCTATTGAGCCGGCGTCCTTCGCCCAACCGGAGGCGCCGGACAATCTGCTGGAGGTGCTTAAGGGCGCCTCCATTGACGAGGAGCACCGTACCATTATGAGTACAGTGGTCCAGAAGGTTCAGTCCGCCAAAAGCGGACTGACAGAAGCTTGTGCTAGACTTCTAACAGGCTTCGAGGTAAGTAAAAATATGTAAAAATATTACCGCATAGACAGTAGCAACTGATGCTCTGTTTGGCGTTCGGAAAGAAAAGCCGAATAGAGGATCTATTAAATATCACAGGAGTCTAACTAAAAAGGAGTCAATATACGTATGCAGGCTTCGTTGCTGGCCATCGCCGCACTGACTGTGGAGGTGGGTGCCCTGAAGCAGGGCCTCGAGCGGACCGAGCAAGAGCTCGGCCTTGCCAAACGGCAGCTCGAGGAGAAAGAAGGTAAGAGATACCTTATAGAAAAAATTCCTATAAGAAGACGCAATTGCAAAAAATGACAGGAGTATACTGCTTATTGTAGGGGCCACAACTGAGGTGGCGACCCTTAAGCAGGCGCTGTCCGAGGCCAAGAAGAGAGCGGCCACGAAGTGCACCGAGCAGGAGAAATTTGAGGCGCAGGTCGGCGAGGTGCAGCAAGAGCTTCAGGCTCTCATGAAAAAGCATGAGAGTTTGGAGCTCGACTCGAAGACGCGAGCGTCCGAGCTTGCTGCGGCCCTTAAAACTGCCAAATCTGCCAAGGCCGAAACCAAGAAGTCCCTCCAGGAATTGGATGCGGTGAAAAAGATAGCGGCAGGTAAGGCATTCTTTATGCAAAGCAGACATATAAAAGTAAACTACTTGTTACTTACCCGAATCCGGAGCTCTCCAGGGGCATTCGCAGATCTTCCCCGCAGCGTATCCGATGCCGCCGCATTCTACCAAGCCGAGGAAGGCAGCTCGATGGAGAAGGTGTTCTGGTCTCAGTACGCTGAGGCCGGACACCCTGTGCCCTTGAGCGGCCAGCTGATGCAGCTGGTCGAGCTCCATAAGGCGGCCGAACAGGCCCTGAAGGGCTTCGTAGTTCGGCTGTGGCCTGGAGAGGCCCTGCCTGGGAGCTACTTCGGACTGGTGCGGCGGCTGGTGGAGGCTTGTCCAAGGCTCGAGGTCATCGAGCGCTCCGTCTGCATCGAAGGTGCCCGTAGGGCCCTTGCCCGTGCAAAGGTGCACTGGGTAAGCTGGACGGTGAGAAGCTTGTGAGGGATGGGCCGCCGCCGGAGAAGGAGCATCGCAAGCCCGAGAACTATTACAAGGATGTTCTGGCCGGTGCCCGCCTTATGGCGGATGAATGCACCAAGGATGTAATTTTTGAATGAACTCGCTCGTGTTATCCTGTGCGCTGAAAACTTGTTCATATGCGCTAAGCAATGCTTGAATTTAAAATATTACTTTCTGTGCGGCCGTTTATCAAAAGATTGAGAGATGGCTAGTCGTCGGCTTCTGCCCCCATGCCACTAGTGCTAGGGTGTTCGGGATAAACCTGAGCGCTCTTTTTCCCATGATTGGGTCCGTCGAGGGAGGCGCTCAGCACAACGAACAAGGCAATCAGACTATAATGCTTGAACACTCTCACTTAGCCATAGAACTCTATAATTTTAAATTCGGCGAAGCCCCTAGTATTTGGAAGACCGAGTTCGGGGCGCTATCCACGCCTTGGCCGGACAAAGCCGGTTCCTCACTCGAAGCGGCATAAGTCTTTAAGGACTCGAAAAACCTCTCGAACAGAGACTGGTCTCTCGCCTCATCATGACAGTCAGTTTTAGCTTTCTCTACTGAGGTGCTCAGCCCAGCTCAACTGGGGCACAATCGCAGTAGTTCTCCTAGTGCTACCTTAGCCGATATAGCAGAACGTAAGGCACCAAAACATAGGAGCCGGGCAAACCCAACTATTAACCCAAATCATGATTCGGAGCTGATGCATATAGTGCTATAAGTTCAGGGTGCCGCACTTGTGAAAGTGTACGGACTTCTCACGCCATATTGATGTGTACTGAAGCCCCTGGCGTATTTTTGCCGTACCACAGTGTACGGATGCAACATGTTATTGATAAACATATATATAAAAAGAGGATAATGCAAAAAATAGACAAAAAGCTATGCATTGTTTATAGAAAGGCTACTATGAAAGTGGAACGATACAAATAGTGCGATAAGCAAAAGAAATTGGACTATTTAACATGTCCAAGCCAGGGGCAGGCCGCGGAATTGTATTAAAAAACAGGTATACTGCTCGCAATAGAGACCACCTAGGAGTTCCATAATGCGGCATGGCTTGTCTGCTTTCCTGGATCTTACATCGTTTGAATTGCCGAACGGGTCATCCGAAGTATGGAGTCCTGAGAGTAAGAGAAAAAAAAGGAATCCGGCAGCCCCTGGTGCGGTTTAAGCCGTATTTCGGGCGTGCCGTGATAGTGCCCCTTCCCTTGTCCCCATGGTATTTCAAGAGCGTAGTTATGTACGCGAAGCACTGGTTTCGCTATATCGCAAGGGCTAGGTTTGGGGCCGCATTGCTACGCTAGCTCAGAACGTGCCAGGCGGTCTTGTTGTAGGGTACTCTGGGGGCGCTTGACAGTGTCCGGCTTTTTGAAGGCCGAACTGGAGAACTGCCTAGAGAGGCTGCTTTGTACTTCTGCTGCGAGCACTGCCATGTGCTCCTCCGTTCGGAGGGAGCGTTCAGTGTTCCCATTGACCGTGATTACTCCTCTAGGTCCTGGCATCTTGAGCTTGAGGTATGCATAGTGCGGTACCGCGTTGAATTTTGCGAATGCGGTTCGCCCGAGTAGTGCGTGATAGCCACTACGGAACAAGACTATGTCGAAGATTAACTCCTCGCTTCGGAAGTTATCCGGAGATCCGAAGACCACTTCCAGTGTGACTGAGCCTGTACAGTTGGCTTCTACACCTGGTATGATGCCTTTAAAGGTTGTTTTGGTGGGCTTGATCCTTGAGGGATCTATGCCCATTTTTCGCACTGTATCCTGGTAAAGCAGGTTCAGGCTGCTGCCACCGTCCATGAGGACTCTTGTGAGATGAAATCCGTCAATGATTGGGTCTAGAACCAATGCGGCGAAGCCGCCGTGACGGATGCTAGTGGGGTGGTCCCTTCGATCAAAGGTGATCGGGTAGGAGGACCATGGGTTGAACTTTGGGGCGACTGGATCTATCGCATATACGTCCCGCAACGCACGCTTCCGCTCCCTCTTGGGGATGTGGGTTGCGTATATCATGTTCACCGTCCGCACTTGTGGGGGAAATCCCTTCTGTCCCCTGTTGTTCAGTGGCCTGGGATCCTCCTCGTCGTCGCTATGCAGCCCCTTGTCTTTGTTTTCGGCTCTTAACTTGCCTGCCTGCTTGAACACCCAACAGTCCCTGTTGGTGTGGTTGGCTGGCTTTTCGGGGGTGCCATGTATCTGGCATAAGCGGTCGAGTATTCGGTCCAAACTGGATGGGCCCTGAGTATTTCTTTTGAATGGCTTTTTCCGTTGACCGGATTTGTAGCCTCGGAATTCGGCATTAACTGCCGTATCCTCGTTGCTGTCGCTGTTAACGCGGCGCTTTTGTTTGTTCCGACGCGACCTGTCGCTTTTGTCCTTGGTATTCGAATTACCAGGTTTCTTGGTCAAATTGTTGCTGCGAGCTAGCCAGCTATCTTCTCCCTTGCAAAAGCGGGTCATGAGTGTCGTGAGGGCTGCCATAGATTTCGGCTTTTCCTGTCCCAGGTGCCGGGCAAGCCACTCGTCACGGATATTATGCTTGAAGGCCACTAAGGCCTCTGCGTCCGGACAATCGACTATCTGGTTTTTCTTTGTTAGGAACCGTGTCCAAAATTTCCTGGCCGATTCCTATGGCTGCTGAATTATGTGGCTTAGGTCATCGGTGTCCGGTGGTCGCACATAAGTGCCCTGGAAGTTGTCAAGGAATCCGGCTTCCAGGTCCTCCCAAGAACCGATTGAGTTTGCTGGCAAGCTGTTAAGCCAATGTCGGGCCGGTCCCTTAAGTTTGAGTGGGAGGTATTTGATGGCGTGTAGATCATCACCGCGGGCCATGTGGATATGAAGGAGATAATCCTCGATCCATACCGCAGGATCTGTTGTGCCATCGTACGATTCGATGTTTACGGGTTTGAAGCCCTCAGGGATTTTATGATCCATTACTTCATCTGTGAAGCATAGTGGGTGTGCGGCGCCTCTGTATTGGGCTATATCACGACGCAGCTCGAAGGAGCTTTGTCTGTTGAGTTCGGCCCGGCCGAATTTATTGCATCCGGAGTGACGATCACCGTCACGTGCCGTGGGGCGCCTGCGTGATCCATAGATCGATCTTGTTTGCCTTGCCTTGTCCTCTAGTATGTCGCGCAGGTCGGGCGCATTTTCCCGTACCTTAGTATGCTTGACGCGGCGTCGGGGCATGGCTTGAGTGGAGGGCCGAGATGCCTCTCTATCGCGGCCACGAGGTGGCCGGTCGGCCATGTCATGCGCTGGTGATGTAGGTGCTTCCTCCTCTAGTCGGGGTAGCAGCCTGCGCTTTGGGTAACTCTTGGAGGGGCGTTCGAGTTCATACTCTTCGGCCGCAAGGACTTTAGTCCATCTGTCAGCTAGCAAATCCTGATCAGCTCTAAGCTGTTGCTGCTTTTTCTTGAGGCTTCTTGCCGTGGCCATAAGCCTGCGTGTAAAACGCTCTGGTTCGGCGAGATCCTCTGGCACGACGAACTCATCGTTGTCGAGGCTTGCCTCGTCTTCGGAGGGAGGCGTATAATTATCGTCCTCAACCTCTTGGTCCACCGCCCTCTCGTGAGGGCTGGCTTCTCTGTCCTCCTGTGCTGAATCTTGCTGGAGGGGGTGTTCTTCGGCGCTGTCCGGAGTAGTATTATCTCCCGTGCCGGAATCACCATTTTGCTTTGGTGGGATTTAGAGCGGCGCCGTTGACGCTGACGCTTGGGCTGTTTCTTAGAGGTATCGTCCCCCGCTGTTCCATCGCCATCTCCATCCTTTGGAGTGTCCACCATATATATGTCATATGACGAGGTGGCCTTCCAGCGCCCTACAGGTGCTGGTTCTTGTTCGTCTCCTGCATCGTCGTCCATGCCATCGATGTCTTCGGAGTCGAAGTCAAGCATGTCGGTTAAGTCGTCGACAGTGGCTACGAAGTGGGTGGTGGGTGGGTTTTGAATTTCGTCATCGTCCGTATCCCATCCTTGCTGACCGTAGTCCGGCCAGGGCTCTCCTGATAAAGAGAGAGAGTTTAGAGAATTCAGGATGTCACCGAAGGGCGAGTGCTGAAAGATGTCCGCGGCAATGAACTCCATTATCGGCGCCCAATCGGATTCGATCGGCAGGGGCGCGGGGGGCTCGGAGTTCGGAGAGGAATCCGGCTCCTCGGAGTCACGGGCCATGCGGAGTGCGGGGCTGGAGTTCGGCTCGATCGCCTCTGAGATCACAGCCCCTGAGGCAGCGTCCAACCGCTGATCCTCGATCGGCGCAGTAGGCTCCGAATCAATGCTCGGAACCGATGCGTGTGCGGCCTCCAAGGCGCTGTTTGGTGGCAGAGCTATATCATGCCCATCGAGACAGTGCGGCGCGCTTGGCTGTGGCTCGAATCCGTCAAAGATCAAGTCCCCGCGGATGTTAGCCGTGTAGCTTAGGCTTCCAAACGTGACCTGATGGCCAGGGGCGTAGCTTTTGATCTGCTCAAGGTGGCCTAAGCGAATAGGCCCGCAGTGCGAAGCCGCCGAAGACGAAGATCTGTCCGGGGAGAAAAGTCTCACCCTGGACTGCATCGTTGTTGATGATCGAAGGAGCCATCAGGCCTAAAAGCAATGACACAGAGGAACTCTCAATGAAAGCACCAATGTCGGTGTCAAAACCGGCGGATCTCGGGTAGGGGGTCCCGAACTGTGTGTCTAGGCCGGATGGTAACAGGAGGCAAGGAACACGATGTTTTACCCAGGTTCGGGCCCTCTTGATGGAGGTAAAACCCTACGTCCTGCTTGATCAATATTGATGATATGGGTAGTACAAGAGTAGATCTACCACGAGATCAAGGAGGCTAAACCCTAGAAGCTAGCCTATGGTATAATTGTTGTATATGAAGTTGTCTTACGGACTAAAACGCTCCGGTTTATATAGACACCGGAGAGGGTTAGGGTTACACAAAGTCGGTTACAATGGTAGGAGATATTGAATATCCGCATCGCCAAGCTTTCCTTCCACGCCAAGGAAAGTCCCATCCGGACACGGGACGAAGTCTTCAATCTTGTATCTTCATAGTCCTGGAGTCCGGCTGAAGGTATAGTCCGGCTACCCGAACACCCCCTAATCCAGGACTCCCTCACCCGCCAACACAAAAAGGTGATTCCAGCACGGGAGATAATAATACTCCGGGGAGTGCCGAAGAAAACCCCCTCCAGCAAGGTTTAGCACAGGAGGATGGAGAAACCAGCCCTCATGAGAGAGCGGCAGACAGAGAGGTCGAGGTCGATAACTATATGCCTCCCTCTGAAGACGAGGCAAGCCTCAACGACGACGAATTCATCGTGCCAGAGGTTCCCGTTGAGCAAAAGCGTTTCCAACGCAGGCTTAAGGCCACGGCAATAAGCCTCAAGAAAAAACAGCAACAGCTCAGAGCTGATCAAGATTTGCTGGTTGACAGATGGACTGAAGTCCTTGCTGCCGAAGAGCATAAACTCGAACGCCCCTCCAAGAGTTACCCAAAGCGCAAGTTGCTACCCCGATTAGAGGAGGAAGCACTTGATGCGGCTGAATGGCCACCTCGTGGCTGCGATAGAGAGGCCTCCCGGCCCTCCACTCAAGCCGCACCCCGTACCAAGGCACGGGAATATGCGTCGGACTTACGAGACATGTTGGAGGACAAGGCAGGGCAAACACAATCGATCTACGGATCGCGTGGGCACCCCACGGCTCGAGACGGTAACCGTCACGCCGGCCACAAATTCGGCAGGGCCGAACACAGTAGACAAAGCTCATTAGAGCTACGTCATGATATCGCCCAGTACAGAGGCGCCGCACACCCACTGTGCTTTACAGACGAAATAATGGATCATCAAATCCCCGAGGGTTTCAAACCCATAAACATCGAATCATATGATGGCACAACAGACCCTGCGGTATGGATCGAGGATTATCTCCTTCATATCCACATGGCCCGCGGCGACGATTTTCACGCCATCAAATACCTCCCACTCAAGCTTAAAGGACCAGCTCGGCATTGGCTCAACAGCTTGCCAACAGGATCAATCAGTTGTTGGGAGGACCTAGAAGCCGCATTCCTCGACAATTTCCAGGGCACTTATGTGCGACCCCCAGACGCCGATGACCTAAGTCACGTAATCCAGCAGCCAGAGGAATCGGCCAGACAATTCTGGACATGGTTCCTAACAAAAAAAAAATCAAATAGTCGACTGTCCGGACGCTGAGGCCCTCGCAGCCTTCAAGCACAATATCCGTGACGAGTGGCTGGCCCGGCACCTCGGACAGGAAAAGCCAAAATCTATGGCAGCACTCACGACACTCATGACCCGCTTTTGCGCGGGAGAAGACAACTGGCTCGCTCGTAGCAACAATATGACCAAGTACCCTGGTAGTTCAGACACCAGGGACATTAGTGGCAGGTCACGTCACAACAAGCAGAAGCGCCGCATTAACGGCGACAATGCTGAGGATACGGCAGTTAATGCCGGATTCAGAGGCTCTAAATCCGGTCAGTGGAAGAAGCCATTCAAAAGGAATCCTAGGGGCCCGTCCAGCTTGGACCGAATACTCGACCGCTTGTGCCAAATACATGGAACCCCCGAAAAGCCGGCCACTCACACCAATAGGGATTGTTGGGTGTTCAAGCAGGCAGGCAAGCTAAGCACCGACAATGAAGACAAGGGGCTGCATAGCGATGACGATGAGGAGCCCCGGCCGCCGAACAACAATGGACAGAAGGGTTTTCCCCCACAAGTGCGGATGGTGAACATGATATACGCCACCCACATCCCCAAAAGGGAGCGGAAGCGCGCGTTAAGGGACGTATACGCGGTAGAGCCAGTCTCCCCAAAGTTCAACCCATGGTCCTCCTGCCTGATCACCTTTGATCGAAGAGACCATCCCACTAGCATCCGTCATGGCGGATTCGCCGCATCGGTTCTAGACCCAATTATTGACGGATTTCATCTCACTAGAGTCCTCATGGACGGCGGCAGCAGCCTGAACTTGCTTTACCAGGATACAGTGCGAAAAATGGGCATCAATCCCTCGAGGATTAAGCCCACCAAAACGACCTTTAATGGCGTAATACCAGGTGTAGAGGCCAACTGTACAGGCTCAGTCACACTTGAAGTGGTCTTCGGATCCCCGGATAATTTCCAAAGCAAGGAATTGATCTTCGACATAGTCCCATTCCGCAGTGGCTATCATGCACTGCTCGGACGAACCACATTCACCAAATTCAATGCGGTACCGCATTATGCATACCTTAAGCTCAAGATGTCAGGCCCTCGTGGAGTGATTACGGTCAATGGAAACACCGAACGCTCCCTTCGAACGGAGGAGCACACGGCGGCCCTTGCAGCGGAAGTACAAAGGAGCCTCTCCAGGCAGTTCTCCAGTCCGGCCATTAAACGTCCGGACACCATCAAGCGCGCCTGGAGTAACCTACAACAAGACCGCCTGGCACGTTCTGAGAAGGCGTAGCAACGCGGCCCCAACCCCAACCCTCGCAAAAAGGCGACGCCAGTACTTCGGGTCCATAACTACGCTCTGGAAATACCATGGGCATCGGGGGAGGGGCACCATGACGGCACGCCCAAAACACGGCTTAAACCGCACCAGGGGCTGCCGATTTTTTACTTTTCTCTTACTTCCAGGACTCTACTCTTCGGAAGGCCTGTTCGGCAGTTCAATTGCCGCACAAACGATGCAAGGACCAGGGAAGCAGACAAGCCATGCCGCATTACGGAAATCCCAGGTGGTCTCTATCACGAGCAGTATACCTGTTTCACATACTATTCCGCAGCTTGCCCCTGGAGCAGACATGTTAAATAGTCCAACTTTTCGTTTATCGCATTACTTGTATCGTTCTGCTTTGATCGCAGCTATTTTTAATAAACAATGCATAGGTTTTGTCTATTTTTTAAATTATCTTTTTATAAATCCTTAACGACATGTTGCACCCGTACAACTTGGTACGGCAAAAATACGCCAGGGGCTTTTAGCACCCCTCAATATGGTGTGAGAAGTCTGAACACTTTGACAAGTGCGGCACCCCGAACTTATAGCACTATATGCATCGGCTCCGAATCATGTCTTGGGTCAATAGTTGGGTTTGCCCGACTCCTATGTTTTGGTGCCTTACGTTCCGCTATATCGGCTAAGGTAGCACTAGGAGAACCACTGCGATTGTGCCCCGGTTGGGCTGGGTCGAGCACCTCAGTGGAGAAAGCTAAAACTGACTGTCATGATGAAGCGAGAGCTGGTCGCTGTTCGAGAGGTCTTTCGAGTCCCTAAAGACTTATGCCGCTTAGGGCGAGGAGCCGGCTCTGTCCGGCCAAGGCGTGGATAGCGCCCCGAACTCGGTCTTCCGAATACTAGGGGCTTCGCCGAAATTTATAATTATAGAATTCTATGGCTAAGTGAGAGTGTTCATGCATTATAGTCCGATTGCCTCGTTCGTTGGGCTGAGCGCCTCCCTCGAAGGACCCAAATATGGGAAAAAGAGCGCCCAGGTTTATCCCCGAACACCCCAGCACTAGCGGCAAGGGGGCAGAAGCCGACGACTCGTCATCTCTCTGTATTGATAAACAGCCGCACAGAAGGTAATATTTTAAATTCAAGCAGCATTGCTTAGCGCATATGAACAAGTTTTCAGCGCACAGGATAACACGAGCGGGTTTTACTCAAAAAATACATCCTTGGTACATTCATCCGCAACAAGGCGGGCACCCTTCAGAACATCCTTATAATAATTCTCGGGCTTGCGATGCTCTTTCCCCGGCGGTGGCCTGTCCTTCACAAGCTTCTCCGCATCCAGCTTGCCCCAGTGCACCTTAGCACGGGCAACGGCCCTACGGGCACCTTCAATGCAAACGGAGTGCTTGATGTCTTCAAGCCTCGGACAGGCCTCCACCAGCCGCCGCACCAGCCCGAAATAGCTCCCAGGCAGAGCCTCTCTAGGCCACAGCCGAACTAGGAGGCCCTTCATGGCTTGTTCGGCCGCCTTGTGGAGCTCGACCGGTTGCTTGAGCTGGTCGCTCAGGGGCACGGGCTGTCGGGCCTCAGCGTACTGAGACCAGAACACCTTCTCCGTTGAGCTGCCCTCTTCGTCTTGATAGAATGCGGCGTCATCGGATACACACCGGGGAAGATCTGCGAACGCTCCTGGAGAGCTCCGGATTCGGGTAAGTAACAGGTAACTCACGTTTATGTGTTTGCTTTGCATAGAGAATGCCTTACCCGCCGCAATCTTCTTCACCTCATCCAACTCCTGGAGGGTCTTCTGGGATTTGGCCTTGGCAGATTTGGCATTTTCAATAGCCACCGCAAGCTCGGACGCTTGTGTCTTCGAGTCACGCTCCAAACTCTCATGTTTTTCCATGAGAGCCTGAAGCTCTTGCCGCACCTTGCCAACCTCGGCCTCATACTTCTCCCGCTCGGTGTGCTCCGAGGCCGAATTCTTCTCGGCCTCATCCAGCGCTTGCTTAAGGGTCGCCACCTCAGACGTGGCCCCTACAATAGCCACGATAATCCTGTCATTTTTCGCAATTGCACCTTTATATATATATATATATTTAACAAGGTATTTCTTACCTTCATTGTCCTCGAGCTGCTTCTTGGCACGCTCGAGCTGTTGCTCGAACCTTTCGAGGTCCTGCTTCAGCGTGTCCACTTCCGCAGTCAGAGCAGCGGATGCAAGCAGGGTAGCCTGCATATGCATATTGACTCATTTTTGTTAGACTCCTGCGAATTCTATTTGATCCTCTATTCGACTTTTCTTCCCGAACGCCAAACAGAGCATCATGGGCTACTATCTATGCGGTACTATTATTTACACTTTCTTTACTTACCTCGTAGCCTGTCAAAAGGCTAGTACAAGCTTCAGTCAGTCCTTTTTTGCGGACTGAACCTTCTGGACCACCGCACTCATAATAGCGCGGTGCTCCTCGTCGATGGAGGCGCCTTGGAGCGCCTCCAACATATTGTCCGGCGCCTCCGGTTGGACGGAGGCCGCCGGCACGGTGGACTTGCTCCTCTTGGAAGGAGGTCCCCCGCCGGACTCTGGAACCTTTGAAGGTTCCGGAGCGGTGTCCGGCCTAGAGCCGGACTTGGAGCCCTGGGGGGTTTCATCCCCTTTACTCCTGGAGTCCGGGAGGTCGCCTTGCGGCGCCTCCAGGACCACCTCCTCCCGGATTGGAACCTGTTGGGACAACACTTTGGTGTCATCCGTAGGGCGGGGGAAGGAAGTCGTCGAAAATGAGTTCACGTCCGACGAGTCCAGTGAGCCGCTCGACGATGCGTCGAGCCGGTCTTTGGGTGGGCTGCATAAACACGTTCGACATAAGGGAAAGTTGTGCAATAAATGAATACTATGAATTACTTTGGTATCCGGATACTTACGATTTTGCCAGGGGCTTGGCCCTGGGCGCCCACTCCTCTCTACCGTCGTCGGCGTCGGTGGAGTAGTCCGGAGAAAGGGTTTTCCCCTTCTTGGACCCTTCGGCCTCCCCAGTTGGGACGGCCTTCCTTTTCTTCCCTTCCCCCGCTGGAGGGGGAGGGGTCTCTTCTTCCTCCTCCTCGTCTTCATGGGAGGAGTGCGCCTCGGATTCGTCGGATGGTGAATCCGACACCTCCGGGCGTCGGGCACTCTTTCGAGTCCCCGTGGCATTCTTCTTGGCCCTCTTCTCCAGCACCACATAGGGTGCCGGAACCAGCAGCTTCGCCAAGTGAGCGTCCACTGGGCCTTCGGGCAAAGGAGCTGGACAGTTGATCTGTCCGAATGTCACATGCCAATCCTATCAGAGGAAAGGGAGCTTAGATCCCACATAGAATCAAACTATGGAAAACTGATACCCTGTAAAAGGAAAAAACAGCTTACCACGAGCGCGTGACGCTGCACGCTGAATCCGTGATCCTCGGTAGCGGATGCAGGAGCCTCGGCGCCCTTGAAAAGCATCCTCCAGGCATCTTCGTACGTCGTGTCAAAGAGCCTGTTTAGAGTTTGATGCTGCGCCGGGTCGAACTCCCATAGATTGAAGGCCCGTCGTTGACACGGGAGGATCAGGCGGATGAGCATAACCTGGACTACGTTGACAAGTTTGAGCTTCTTGTTCACCAGGGTTTGGACGCATGTTTGGAGTCCGGTTAGCTCTCCTTTTTACCCCACGACAGGCCGGTCTCCTTCCAGGAGGTGAGCCGCGTAGGGGGTCCGGACCGAAACTCGGGGGCTGCGACGCATTCGGGGTCGCCCGGCTCGGTGATGTAAAACCACCCCGATTGCCACCCCTTTAGGGTCTCCACAAAGGAGCCCTCGAGCCACAGGACGTTGGCCATCTTGCCAACCATGGCACCGCTGCACTCCGCCTGGCTGCCGTGCACCACCATCGGCTTGACGTTGAAAGTCTTAAGCCATAGGCCGAAATGGGGGCGGATGCGGAGGAACGCCTCGCACACGACGATGAACGCCGAGATGTTGAGGACGAAGTTCGGGGCCAGATCGTGGAAATCCAGGCCGTAGTAGAACATGAGCCCCTGGACAAATGGATGCAGAGGGAAGCCCAGTCCATGGAGGAAATGGGGGAGGAAAACCACCCTCTCATGGGGCCTATGAGTGGGGATGAGCTGCCCCTTTTCGGGAAGCCGGTGTGCGATATCGCTAGCCAGATATCCGGCCTTCCTCAGCTTTTTGATGTGTCCCTCCGTGACGGAGGAGACCATCCACTTGCCTCCCGCTCCGGACATGACTGGAGAAGGTTGAGGTGGTAGTGCGGACTTGGTCGCTGGAGCTCGAGTGCGCAAGAATGGATAGGCAAAGGAGGAAGAAGGCGTGGGTGAAAAGGTGGATCCTTATCCCCTTATATGGGTGGACGCAACTACGTGTCCCCACCAGCCTGGTAAAACTCGCTTATCTCCAAGCGCCGTAATCAATGGCGCGGTTGGGTTACCCACGCCCGTATTGATGAGAATCCCGGAATAAGAGGACACCATCTCTGCTTTAACAAGACGTGCCAAGGAAACCGCCTCGCATAACGCGCTAAGATGGGACAGTAAAACGGTTTGAATAAAAGCTTGGCCGTGGTGTGATGTCACACTATGGAATACGTCAGCAGATTAGATTTGTGTAAATATTATTCTCTCTATGGCAATATGTGGAAACTTATTTTGCAGAGCCGGACACTATCTTTGTGTTCAAAATCTTCTATGAAGTACTTGGAGGAGGAACCCACCTTGCAATGCCGAAGACAATCTGTGCGCCGGGCTCGTCGTCATTGAAGCCTGGTTCAGGGGCTACTGAGGGAGTCCTGGATTAGGGGCTGTTCGGGTAGCCGAACTATACCTTCAGCCGGACTCCTGGACTATGAAGATACAAGATTGAAGACTCCGTCCCGTGTCCGAAAGGGACTTTCCTTGGTGTGGAAGGCAAGCTTGGCGATACGGATGTTCAGATCTCCTACCATTGTAACCGACTCTATGTAACCCTAACCCTGTCCGGTGTCTATATAAACCCGAGGGTTTTAGTCCGTAGGACAACATACACATCAACAATCATACCATAGTCTAGCTTCTAGGGTTTAGCCTCTCTGATCTTGTGGTAGATCTACTCTTGTACTACCCATATCATCAATATTAATCAAGCAGGTCGTAGGGTTTTACCTCCATCGAGAGGGCCCAAACCTGGGTAAAACTTCGTGTCCCTTGCCTCCTGTTACCATCCAGCCTAGATGCACAGTTCGGGACCCCCTACCCGAGATCCGCCGGTTTTGACACCGACATCTGTCCATTGTGTCCCTAAGAAGGGAGGTATTACCGTTGTTCCTAATGATAAAGATGAATTGATTCCACAAATAATTATTACAGGTTATAGGATGGTAATTGATTTCCGCAAATTAAATAAAGCTACTAAGGAAGATCATTACCCCTTACCTTTTATTGATCAAATGCTAGAAAGATTATGCAAACATACACACTATTGCTTTGTAGATGGTTATTCTGGTTTCTCTCAAATACCTGTGTCGGCTAGAGATCAATCGAAGACTACTTTCACATGCCCTTTTGGTACTTTTGCTTATAGACGTATGCCTTTTGGTTTATGTACTGCACCTGCTACCTTTCAAAGATGCATGATGGCTATATTCTCTGACTTTTGTGAAAAGATTTGTGAGGTTTTCATGGACGATTTTTCCGTCTATGGTTCCTCTCTTGATGATTGCTTGAGCAATCTTGATCGAGTTTTGCAGAGATGTGAAGAAACTAATCTTGTCTTGAATGGGGAAAAGTGCCATTTTATGGTTAATGAAGGTATTGTCTTGGGGCATAAAGTTTCTGAAAGAGGTATTGAAGTTGATAAAGCCAAGGTCGAAGCTATTGAAAAGATGCCATGTCCCAAGGACATCAAAGTTATAAGAAGTTTCCTTGGTCACGCTGGATTTTATAGGAGGTTCATTAAGGACTTCTCAAAAATTTCTCGGCCTCTGACTAATTTATTTCAAAAAGATATACCATTTGTCTTTGATGATGATTGTGTAGAAGCATTTGAAATACTTAAGAAAGCATTAGTCTCTGCACCTGTTGTTCAACCACCTGATTGGAATTTACCCTTTGAAATTATGTGTGATGCTAGTGATTATGCTGTAGGTGCTGTTCTAGGGCAAAGAGTTGATAAGAAATTAAATGTTATTCATTATGCTAGTAAGACTCTAGAGAATGCTCAAAGAAATTATGCTACTACTGAAAAAGAGCTTTTAGCAGTAGTATTTGCTTGTGATAAGTTCAGACCTTATATTGTTGATTCTAAAGTAACTATTCACACTGATCATGCTGCTATTAAATACCTTATGGAAAAGAAAGATGCTAAACCTAGACTTATTAGATGGGTTCTCTTGCTACAAGAATTTGATTTGCATATTGTTGATAGAAAGGGAGCTGAGAACCCCGTTGCAGAAAACTTGTCTAGGTTAGAGAATGTTCTTGATGACCACTACCTATTAATGATAGCTTTCCTGTTGAACAATTAAATGTTATAAGTACTTCTCATAGTACTCCATGGTATGCTGATTATGCTAATTATATTGTTGCTAAGTTTATACCACCTAGCTTCACATACCAGCAAAAGAAAAAGTTTTTCTATGACTTGAGACATTACTTTTGGGATGACCCACACCTTTATAAAGAAGGAGTAGATGGTGTTATTAGACGTTGTGTACCTGAGCATGAACAGGAACAGATCCTACACAAGTGTCATTCCGAGGCTTATGGAGGACACCACGCTGGAGATAGAACTGCACATAAGGTATTGCAATCTGGTTTTTATTGGCCTACTCTCTTCAAGTATGCCCGTAAGTTTGTCTTGTCTTGTGATGAATGTCAAAGAATTGGTAATATTAGTAGATGTCAAGAAATGCCTATGAATTATTCTCTTGTTATTGAACCGTTTGATGTTTGGGGCTTTGGTTATATGGGACCTTTTCTTGCCTCTAATGGATACACACATATTTTAGTTGCCGTTGATTATGTTACTAAGTGGGTAGAAGCTATTCCAACTAGTAGTGCTGATCATAAAACTTCTATTAAAATGCTTAAAGAAGTTATTTTTCTGAGGTTTGGAGTCCCTAGATATTTAATGACTGATGGTGGTTCACACTTTATTCATGGTGCTTTCCGTAAAATGCTTGCTAAGTATGATGTTAATCATAGAATTGCATCTCCTTATCACCCACAGTCTAGTGGTCAAGTAGAGTTGAGAAATAGAGAGCTCAAATTAATTTTGTAAAAGACTGTTAATAGGTCTAGAAAGAATTGGTCCAAGAAACTTGATGATGCATTGTGGGCTTCTAGAACTGCATACAAAAATCCAATGGGTATGTCTCCGTATAAAATGGTTTATGGAAAAGCATGTCACTTACCTCTCGAACTAGAACATAAGGCGTATTGGGCTATTAAAGATCTCAACTATGATTTTAAACTTGCCGGTGAGAAGAGGTTATTTGATATTAGCTCACTTGATGAATGGAGAACCCAAGCTTATGAAAATGCCAAGTTGTTTAAAGAAAAAGTTAAAAGATGGCATGACAAAAGGATACAAAAGTGTGAGTTTAATGTAGGTGATTATGTATTGCTATACAACTCTCGTTTAAGATTTTTGCAGGAAAACTTCTCTCTAAATGGGAAGGGCCCTATGTTATCGAAGAGGTCTATCGTTCCGGTGCCATAAAGATCAACAACTTTGAAGGCACAAATCCGAAGGTGGTAAACGGTCAAAGAATTAAACATTATATCTAAGGTAATCCCATAAATGTTGAAACCAATATTATTGAAACCGTAACCCCGGAGGAATACATAAGGGACACTTTCCGGAACGTTTCAGACCCCGGAAAGGAATAGGTATGTGGTACGGTAAGTAAACCGACTCCAAAACAATTTTTAAGGCAATATTTCTCCGTTTTGGAATATTTAGAAAAATAGAAAAATAAGTAGCAGTCCGGGAAGGACACGAGGGCCCCACGAGGGTGGTGGGCGCCCCCCTACCTCATGAGCACCTCGTGTGACTTCCGGACTCCGTTTTCTTGCATGTTACATATTTTGGTCGGTAAAAATTCATTATATAACCTCGCGAAGGAGAAAGCTATGTGGATGATTACTTAGCAAATCCCAAGGTCTATGGAGATGTGGAACACGATGGATGGACCACGGAGGAAGAAGAGGACTATGAACCCAAGGGGAAGGAGGAGACGAGCTCAGATGAAGATGAAGCACCATTACCTCAACCTGGGGACATGCACGTGGAGTTCAAAAAGTCAAGTCTCCCTGATAGGGTAAAGAAACCCAAGTTCGAGTTTATCCCTTTTCGTCTCTTGCAGGAAAATAAGCAGGACCTATGCAAAAAGATATTAACCCTGGAGTGGGAGATTGATGATCTGAGGTATCAAAATGCCGTCCTCAAGCGCAAATTAAGGGAGAAGCCTAAGCCATCAACTAAGCCAACATCACCACCACCTTCTTCACCGACAAAGGAGATAAAATCACATGGGTATGGGCACTCCCCTTGGCAACTGCCAAGCTTGGGGGAGGTGCCCCGGTATCGTATCACCATCACAACTCCTATCTTTATCGTTTTTCTTAGATCGATCCTATTAGAAGTATCTTGATCTAGTAGAATAAAGTTTATGGCATGATCTAGTTTTGAGTTTTGCTTTATGATCTCTCTGTGTAATCGAGTCCGTGAGCTATATATAATAAAGATTAGTGTTGAGTCAAGGGCTTGATTATTTTGCCATGATCTTGGGTGAATAAAAGAAAGAAGAAAATAATAAAAATAAATAAAAAGTTCATATTGATCTTATTGAGAGTAATGACTTCACATAGAAAGAGTGTGATGATTAAAAGTTGTTGGGAGTTGGCAGACATAGCTTTGGTCATTGTTGCAATTAATAGGAAGTAATAAGGAAAGAGAGGTTTTCACATATAGATATATTATCATTGACATCTTTTATGACTGGGAGCACTCATTAAAATATGACATGCTAAAGGGTTGATGTTGGACAAGGAAGACAACGTAATGAGTTATGTCTTTCTTATATCTGAGATAAAGTATGTTTTCATGGATCCTCTAACTTGTTGAGCTTGCCTTTCCCCCTCATGCTAGCCAAATTCTCAGCACCAAGTAGAAATACTACTTGTGCTTCCAAATACCCTTAAACCAGTTTTGCCATGAGAGTCCACCATATCTACCTATGTATTGAGTAAGATCCTTCAAGTAAGTTGTCATCGGTGCAAAGCAATAAAAATTCCTCTAAATATGTATGATTGATTGGTGTGGGAGAAATAAGCTTTATACGATCTTGTGATGTGGAAGTAATAAAAGCGACGGACTGCATAATAAAGGTTCATATCACAAGGGGCAATATAAAGTGACATTCTTTCGCATTGAGATTTTGTGCATCCAACCATAAAAGCGCATGGCAACCTCTACTTCCCTCTGCGAAGGGACTATCTTTTATTATTATCTTCTACCTTATGCAAGAGTCACGGTGATCTTCACCTTTCCTTTTTCATTTTATCCTTTGGAAAGCTCAGCATGTTGGAAAGAACATGATATATATATATATCTAATTGGATATAGGGGAGCATGAATTATTATTTTTTACATTACCCTTGAGGTAAAAGGTTGTGGGGCAAAACTATAAGCCCCTATCTTTCTCTGTGTCCGATTAAAACTTCATAACCACAAGTATTGCGTGAGTGTTAGCAATTATGAAGGACTAAATGATAGTTGAGTATGTGGAATTGCTTTTTAGCTCTGACATAGACTCTTTCCGATGTTATGATAAATTGCAATTGCTTCAATGGCTGAGATTATAGTTTGTCGGAGCCCAATAAGGTTTATGATTTATACTTTTGCATTGTGAATAGATCATCACTTGAACATAAGTAATCATATGACAAAATCTATATATGTTGCTGTTATGGGAATAATCATGATGCCTTCATGTCCGTATTTTATTTTTATCGACGCCTCTACCTCTAAACATGAGGACATATTTATTGTTATCGGCTTTTCGCTTGACGACAAGCGAGGTCTAAGCTTGGGGGAGTTGATACGTCCATTTTGCATCATGCTTTTATAACGATATTTTTTGCATTATGGACTGTTATTTCACTTTATGTCACAATACTTATGGCTATTCTCTCTTATTTTACATGGTTTACATAAGGAGGGAGAATGTCGGCAGCTGGAATTCTGGGCTGGAAAAGGAGAAAATATTAGAGACCTATTCTACGCAACTCCAAAAGTCCTGAAACTCCACGGAATATCTTAAAATAAATAAAGAAAAATCCTCGCCAAAGATGAAGGCCAGGGGGCCCACACCCTGCCCACGAGGGTGGGGGGCGCCCCCCCTAGGGCGCGCCCCCTACCTTGTGGGCCCCCTGGTGGCTCTCCGACGTCCATCTTCTCCTATATGAAGTCTTTCGATGAGAAAAAAATCAGAAGGAACTTTTCGGGACGAGACTCCGCCGCCACGAGGCGGAACCTTGGCGGAACCAATCTAGAGCTCCGGCAGAGCTGTTTTGCCGGGGATACTTCCCTCCGGGAGGGGGAAATCATCACCATCGTCATCACCAACGCTCCTCTCAACGGGAGAGGGCAATCTCCATCAACATCTTCACCAGCACCATCTCATCTCTAAACCCTAGTTCATCTCTTGTATCCAATTCTTGTCTCAAAGTCCGGGATTGGTGCTAGTAGGTTGCTAGTAGTGTTGATTACTCCTTGTAGTTGATGCTAGTTGGTTTATTTGGTGGAAGATCATATGTTCGGATCCTATATGCATATTATTACCCCTCTGATTATGAACATGAATATGCTTTGTGAGTAATTACGTTTGTTCCTTAGGATAAGGGAGAAGTCTTGCTATTAGTAGTCATGTGAATTTGGTATTCGTTTGATATTTTGGTAAGATGTATGTTGTCTAGCCTCTAGTGGTGTTATGTGAACGTTGACTACATAACACTTCACCATTATTTGGGCCTAGAGGAAGGCATTGGGAAGTAATAAGTAGATGATGGGTTGCTAGAGTGACAGAAGCTTAAACCCTAGTTTATGTGTTACTTCGTAAGGGCTATTTGGATCCATATGTTTCATGCTACGGTTAGGTTTACCTTAATACTTTTGTTGTAGTTGTGGATGCTTGCAATAGAGGTTAATCATAAGTGGGATGCTTGTTCAAGTAAGAACAGCACCCAAGCACCGGTCCACCCACATATCAAATTATCAAAGTATCAAACGCGAATCATATGAACGTGATGAAAACTAGCTTGACAATATTCCCATGTGTCCTCGGGAGTGCTTTTCCTATTATAAGAGTTTGTTCCGGCTTGTCCTTTGCTACAAAAAGGATTGGGCCACCTTGCTGCACTTTATTTACTTTTGTTACTTGTTGCTCGTTACAATTTATCTTATCACAAAACTATCTGTTACCACTTATTTCAGTACTTGCAGAGAATACCTTGCTGAAAACCGCTTATCATTTCCTTCTGCTCCTCGTTGGGTTCGACACTTTTACTTATCAAAAGGACTACGATAGATCCCCTATACTTGTGTGTCATCGGTTTTGTGTTGTGAAGTTTTCAAGTTTTTGGGTAAAGATTTGATGGATTTTGGAATAAGGAGTGGCAAGAGCCTAATCTTGGGAATGCCCAAGGCACCCCAAGATAAAATTCAAGGATAACCAAAAGCCTAAGCTTGGGGATGCCCCGGAAGGCATCCCCTCTTTCGTCTTCGTCTATCGATAACTTTACTTGAGGCTATATTTTTATTCACCACATGATATGTGTTTTGCTTAGAGCGTCTTGTATGATTTGAGTATTTACTTCTTAGTTTACCACAATCATCCTTGATGTACACACCTTTTGGGAGAGACACGCATGAATCGGAATTTATTAGAATACTCTATGTGCTTCACTTATATATTTTGAGCTAGAATAGTTTTGCTCTATGTGCTTCACTTATATCTTTTGAGCTAGTTAATTTTGCTCTAGTGCTTCACCTATAGCTTTTTAGATCACAGTGGTGGTTTTATTTTATAGAAATTATTGATCTCTCATGGTTCACTTATATTATTTTGAGAGTCTTTTAGAACAACATGGTAATTTTCTTTGGCTATAAAACTAGTCCTAATATGATGGGCATCCAAGATGGGTATAATAAAAACTTTCATATCAAGTGTGTTGAATACTATGAGAAGTTTGATGCTTGATGATTGTTTTGAGAGATGAGGATGGTGATATTAGAGTCATGCTAGTTGAGTAGTTGTGAATTTGAGAAATACTTGTGTTGAGGTTTGCAAGTCCCGTAGCATGCACGTATGGTAACTGTTGTGTAACAAATTTGAAGCATGAGGTGTTTCTTTGATTGTCTTCTTTATGAGTGGCGGTCGGGGACGAGCGATGGTCTTTTCCTACCAATCTATCCCCCTAGGAGCATGCGAGTAGTGCTTGGTTTTGATGACTTGTAGATTTTTGCAATAAGTATGTGAGTTCTTTATGACTAATGTTGAGTCCATGGATTATACGCACCCTCACCATTCCACCGTTGCTAGCCTCTCTAGTACCACACAACTTTCGCCGGTACCATAAACCCACCATTTACCTTCCTCAAAACAGCCACCATACTTACCTATTATGGCATTTCCATAGCCATTCCGAGATATATTGCCATGCAACTTTCCACCGTTCTGTTTATTATGACACGCTTCATCATTGTCATATTTCTTTGCATGATCATGTAGTTGACATCGTATTTGTGGCAAAGCCACCATTCATAATTTTTTCATACATGTCAGTCTTGATTCATTGCACATCCCGGTACACCGCCGGAGGCATTCATATAGAGTCATATTTTGTTCTAAGTATCAAGTTGTAATTCTTTAGTTGTAACTAAATAAAAGTGTGATGATCATCATTATTAGAGCATTGTCCCATGTGAGGAAAAAAGAGAAAGGCCAAAGAAAAAAAGAGAAGGCCCGAAAAAATTATTAAAAAAAGAGAGAGAAAAAGAGAGAAGGTAAAATGCTACTATCCTTTTTCCACACTTGTGCTTCAAAGTAGCACCATGATCTTCATGATAGAGAGTCTCTTATTCCGTCACTTTCATATACTAGTGGGAATTTTCATTATAGAACTTGGCTTGTATATTCCAACAATGGGCTTCCTCAAAATGCCCTAGGTCTTCGTGAGCAAGCAAGTTGGATGCACACCCACTTAGTTTCTTTTGTTGAGCTTTCATACATTTATAGCTCTAGTGCATCCGTTGCATGGCAATCCGTACTCATTCACATTGATATCTATTGATGGGCATCTCAAGAGCCCATTAATACGCCTAGTTGATGTGAGACCATCTTCCTCCTTTTTGTGTTCTCCACAACCACCATTCTACTCCACCTATAGTGCTATGTCCATGGCTCACACTCATGTATTGCGTGAAAGTTGAAAAAGTTTGAGAATACTAAAGTATGAAACAATTGCTAGGCTTGTCATCGGGATTGTGCATGATTTGAATATTTTGTGTGACGAAGATGGAGCATGGCCAAACTATATGATTTTGTAGGGATGAACTTTCTTTGGCCATGTTATTTTGAGAAGACATGATTACTTTGTTAGTATGCTTGAAGTATTATTATTTTTATGTCAATATTAAACTTTTGTCTTGAATCTTTCGGATCTGAACATTCATGCCACAATAAATAAAATTACATCAATGATTATGTTAGGTAGCATTCCACATCAAAAAAAAATCTGTTTTTATCATTTACCTACTCCAAGACGAGCAGGAATTAAGCTTGGGGATGCTTGATACGTCTCCAACGTATCTATAATTTTTTATTGTTCCCTGGTATTATATTATCTGTTTTGGATGTTTAATGGGCTTTAATATGCTCTTTTATATTATTTTTGGGACTAACCTATTAACCGGAGGCCCGGTGCCAGTTTCTGTTTTTTTGCCTATTTTAGAGTTTCGCAGAAAAGGAATACCAAACGGAATCTAAACGGAATGAAACATTCGCAATGATCTTCCTTGGACCGAAAGCAAACCAGGAGACTTGGAGTTGAATTCTGGACGCCATGAGGCGGCCACGAGGCAGGAGGGCGTGCCCCCACCCTCGTGGGCCCCTCGTAGCTCCACCGACGTATTTCTTTTGCCTATATATAGTCTTATACCATTGATCGATCGCAAAGAGCCACGAAACCACTTTTCCACCACCGCAACCTTCTGTACTCGTGAGATCCCATCTTGGGGCCTCTTCCAGCGATCTGCCGGAGGGGGAATCGATCACGGAGGGCTTCTACATCAACACCATAGCCTCTCAGATGAAGCGTGAGTAGTTTACCACAGACCTTTGGGTCCATAGTTATTAGCTAGATGGCTTCTTCTCTCTCTTTGATTCTCAATACAAAGTTCTCCTCGATGTTCTTGGAGATCTATTCGATGTAATACTCTTTTGCGGTGTGTTTGCCGAGATCCGATGAATTGTGGGTTTATGAACAAGATTATCTATGAATATTATTTGGTTCATCTCTGAATTCTTATACATGATTTGATATCTTTGCAAGTCTCTTCGAATTATCGGTTTAGTTTGGCCTACTAGATTGATCTTTCTTGCAATGGGGGAAGTGCTTAGCTTTGGGTTCAATCTTGTGGTGTCCTTTCCCAGTGACAGTAGGGGCAGCAAGGCACGTATTGTATTGTTGCCATCGAGGATAAAAAGATTGGGTTTATATCATATTGCTTGAGTTTATCCCGCTACATCATGTCATCTTGCTTAATGCGTTACTCTGTTCTTATGAACTTAATGCTTTAGATGCATGTTGGATAGAGGTCGATGTGTGGAGTAATAGTAGTAGATGAAGAATCGTTTCGATCTACTTGACACGGACATGATGCCTATATTCATGATCATTGCCTTAGATATCTTCATAACTATGCGCTTTTCTATCAATTGCTCAGCAGTAATTTGTTCACCCACCGTAATACATGCTATCTTGAGAGAAGCCACTAGTGAAACCTATGCCCCCCGGGTCTCTTTCTTATTATATTGCATCTATTTTATTTACATCGCATCTCGTTTACTATTTTGCAATCTTTACTTTCAAATCTACACAACAAAAATACAAAAATATTTATATTACTATCTTTAATAGATCTCACTTTTGCGAGTGGTCGTGAAGGGATTGACCACCCCTTTATCGTGTTGGTTGCAAGGTTCTTGATTGTTTCTGCAGGTATTAGGTGACTTGTGCGTTGTCTCCTACTGGATTGATACCTTGGTTCTCAAAAACCGATGGAAAATACTCACGCTACTTTGTTGCATCACGCTTTCCTCTTCAAGGGAAAACCAATGCATGCTCAAGAGGTAGCACTCTACAGGTGTCTCCCATGGTGTTTGTTAAGTTGGCATAGATCAAGATTAGGATTTGTCACTCCGTGTATTGGAGAGGTATCTCTGGGCCCTCTCGGTAATGCACATCACTATAAGCCTTGCAAGCAATGTGACTAATGAGTTAGTTACGGGATGATGCATTATGGAACGAGTAAAGAGACTTGCTGGTAACGAGATCGAACTAGGTACGATGATACCGACGATCGAATCTCGGGCAAGTAACATACCGATGACAAAGGAAAAACGTATGTTGTTATGCTAAAGATCTTCGAAGAATATGTAGGAGCCAATATGAGCATCCAGGTTCCGCTATTGGTTATTGAACGGAGATGTGTCTCGGTCATGTCTACATAGTTATCGAACCCGTAGGGTCCGCACGCTTAACTTTCGATGATGATTTGTATTATGAGTTATGTGATTTGATGACCAGAGTTTGTTCAGAGTCCCGGATGAGATCACGGACATGACGAGGAGTCTCGAAATGGCTAAGAAGTAAAGATTTATATATTGGAAGGTTATATTCGGACATCGGAATGGTTCCAAGTGATTCGGATATTTTACTAGAGTATCGAGGGGTTACCGGAACCCCCCGGGGAAGTATTGGGCCTATTGGGCCATGTTGGAGGAGAGGAGGAAGGCCATATGGGGATGCGTGCGCCCCCGTCTTGCTCAAACCGAATTGGACTAGGGGAGGGGGCGGCCCCCCTCTTTCCTTCTCCCTTTCTCTCCCTTCGCCTTTTCCTCTCCGGTGGAAGGAATGAGGGGGGGGGGCAAATCCTACTTGGACTAGGAGTCCAAGTAGGACCCCCATGGCATGCCCCCCTTGGCCGGACACCTCCTCCTCCACCCCCTATATATACGGAGGCAGGAGGGCACCCCAAAGGAACAACAAACAATCTCTTAGCCGTGTGTGGTGCCCCCCTCCACAGTTCAACACCTCGGTCATATCGTCGTAGTGCTTAGGTGAAGCCCTGCGCCGGTAACTTCATCATCACCGTCGCCACGCCGTCATGCTAACAGAACTCTCCCTCGTCCTCAACTGGATCAAGAGCTTGAGGGACGTCATCGTGCTGAACGTGTGCTGAACACGGAGGTGCCGTACGTTCGGTACTTGGATCGGTTGGATCGTGAAAACGTTCAACTACATCAACCGCGTTACTAAACGCTTCCGCTTTCTGTCTATGAGGGTACGCGGACACACTCTCCCCTCTCGTTGCTATGCATCTCCTAGCTAGATCTTGCGTGATCATAGGAATTTTTTTGAATTACTATGTTCCCCAACAGTGGCATCCGAGCCAGGTCTATGCGTAGATGTTATATGCATGAGTATAACACAAAGAGTTGTGGGCGATAATAGTCATACTACTTACCGGCAATGTCTTACTTTGATTCAACGGTATTGTTGGATGAAGCGGCCCGGACCGACATTACATGACCGCGTTCATGAGACTGGTTCTACCGACGTGCTTCACACACAGGTGGCTGGCGGGTGTCTGTTTCTCCAACTTTAGTTTAATAGAGTTTGACTACGGCCAATCCTTGTTGAAGGTTAAAACAACACACTTGACAAAAAATCGTTCTGGTTTCGATGCGTAGGTAAGAACGGTTCTTGCTAGAAGCCCGTAGCAGCCACGTAAAACTTGCAACAACAAAGTAGAGGACGTCTAACTTGTTTTTGCAGGGCATGTTGTGATGTGATATGGTCAAGACGTGATGAGATATAAATTGTTGTATGAGATGATCATGTTTTGTAAAAGTTATCGGCAACTGGCAGGAGCCTTATGGTTGTCGCTTTATTGTATGAAATGCAATCGCCATGTAATTTCTTTTTCTTTATCACTAAGCGGTAGCGATAGTCGTAGAAGCAATAGTTGGCTAGATGACAACGATGCTATGATGGAGATCAAGGTGTCAAGTTGGTGACGATGGAGATCATGATGGTGCTTTGGAGATGGAGATCAAAGGCACAAGATAAAGATGGCCATATCATGTCACATATTTTGATTGCATGTGATGTTTATCCTTTATGCATCTTATTTTGCTTAGTACGGCGGTAGCATTATAAGATGATCCCTCACTAAATTTCAAGGTACAAGTGTTATCCCTGAGTATGCACTGTTGCTACAGTTCGTCATGCCGAGACACCACGTGATGATCGGGTGTGATAAGCTCCATGTTCACATATAGCGGGTGCAAGCCAGTTTTGTACGTGCAGAATACTCGGGTTAAACTTGACCAGCCTGGCATATTCAGATATGGCCTCGGAACACTGAGACCGAAAGGTTGAACGTGAATCATATAGTAGATATGATCAACATAGTGATGTTCACCTATGAAAACTACTCCATCTCATGTGATGATCGGACATGGTTTAGTTTATATGGATCACGTGATCACTTAGATGATTAGAGAGATGTCTATCTAAGTGGGAGTTCTTAAGTAATTTGATTAATTGAACTTTAATTTATCATGAACTTAGTACCTGATAGTATTTTGCATGTCTATGTTATTGTAGATAGATGGCCCGTGCTGTTGTGCCGTTGAATTTTAATGCATTCCTAGAGAAAGCTAAGTTGAAAGATGATGGTAGTAATTACACGAACTGGGTCCGTAACCTGAGGATTATCCTCATTGCTGCACAGAAGAATTACGTCCTGGAAGCACCGCTAGGTGACAAACTCGCTACAGGAGCAACTCCGGACATTATGAACATCTGGCAAAGCAAAGCTGATGACTACTTGATAGTTTAGTGTACCATGCTTTACAACTTAGAATCGAGACTTCAAAGATGTTTTGAACGTCGTGGGGCATATTAGATGTTCCAGGAGTTGAAGTTAATATTTCAAGCAAATGCCTGAGTTGAGAGGTATGAAGTCTCCAACAACTTATATAGCTGCGAAATGGAGGAGAATAGTTTTGTCAGTAAACACATACTCAGAATGTCTGGGTACCACAACCACTTGACTCAGCTGGGAGTTAATCTTCCTGATGATAGTGTCATTGACAGTTCTTCAATCATTGCCACCAATGTATAAAGGCTTCATGATGAACTATAATATGCAAGGGATGGAAAAGACAATTCCCGAGCTCTTCGCGATGGTAAAAGCTACGGAGGTAGAAATCAAGAAGGAGCATCAAGTGTTGATCGTTATCAAGACCACTAGTTTCAAGAAAAAGGGCAAAGGGAAGAAGGGGAACTTCAAGAAGAACAACAAGCCAGTTGCTGCTCTAGGGAAGAAGCCCAAGTCTGGACCTAAGCCTGAAACTGAGTACTTCTACTTCAAAGGGACTGGTCACTGGAAGCGGAACTGCCCCATGTATTTGAAGGATGACGTGACGATGCGCGTGGGAAATGGTTCCAAAGTCGATGTGATCGCCGTCGGCACGTTACCTCTACATCTACCGTCAGGATTAGTTTTAGACCAAAATAATTGTTATTTGGTGCCAGCATTGAGCATGAACATTATATCTGGATCTTGTTTAATGCAAGACGATTATTCATTTAAATCAGAGAATAAAGGTTGTTCTCTTTATATGAGTAATATTTTTCTATTGTCATGCACCCTTGATGAGTGGTCTATTTTTGTTGAATCTCGATTGTAGTGATACACATATTTATAATATTGTAGACAAAAGATGCAAAGTTAATAATGATAGTGCAACTTATTTGTGGCACTGCCGTTTAGGTCATAATGGTGTAAAGCACATGAAGAAACTCCATGCTGATGGGCTTTTGGAATCACTTGATTATGAATCACTTGATTCTTGCGAACCATGCCTCATGGGCAAGATGACTAAGACTCCATTCTCTGGAACTAGGGAGCGAGCAACTGACTTATTGGAAATACTACATACTAATGTATGTGGTCTGATGAGTGTTGAGGCTCGCGGTGGGTATCGTTATTTTCTGACCTTCACAGATGATTTGAGCAGATATGGGTATATCTACTTGATGAAACATAAGTCTAAAACATTTGAAAGGTTCAAAGAATTTCAAAGTGAAGTGGAAAATCATCGTAACAAGAAAATGAAGTTTCTACGATCTGATCATGGAGGTGAATATTTGAGTTATGAGTTTGGTCTTCATTTGAAACAATGTGGAATAGTTTCGCAACTCATGCCACCTGGAACACATCAGCGTAATGGTGTGTCCGAACATCGTAACCGTACTTTATTAGATATGGTGCAATCTATGATGTCTCTAACTGATTTACCGCTATCATTTTTGGGTTATGCTTTAGAGACGGTTGCATTCACGTTAAATAGGGCACCATCTAAATCCGTTGAGATGACACCATATGAACTATGGTTTGGCAAGAAACCTAAGTTGTCATTTCTTAAAGTTTGGGGCTGCGATGCTTATGTGAAAAAGCTTCAACCTGATAAGCTCGAACCCAAATCGGAGAAATGTATCTTCATAGTATACCCAAAGGAGACTGTTAGTTACACCTTCTATCACAAATCCGAAGGCAAGATATCCGTTGCTAAGAATGGATCCTTTCTAGAGAAGGAGTTTCTCTCAAAAGAAGTGGGTGGGAGGAAAGTAGAACTTGATGACGTAATTGTACCTTCTCCCGAATTGGAAAGTAGTTCATCATAGAAGTCAGTTCCAGTGATTCCTACACCAATCAGTGAGGAAGCTAATGATGATGATCATGAAACTTCAGATCAAGTTACTACCGAACCTCGTAGGTCAACCAAAGTACGATCCGCACCAGAGTGGTACGGTAATCTTGTTCTGGAGGTCATGTTACTTGACCATGACGAACCTAAAAACTATGAGGAAGCGATGATGAGCCCAGATTCTGCAAAATGGCTTGATGCCATGAAATCTGAGATGGGATCCATGTATGAGAACAAAGTATGGACTTTGGTTGACTTGCCCGATGATCGGCAAGCAATAGAGAATAAATGGATCTTCAAGAAGAAGACTGACGCTGGCGGTAATGTTACTGTCTACAAAACTCGACTTGTTGCGAAAGGTTTTCAACTCACCCGTAGCGATGCTTAAGTGTGTCCGAATCATGTTAGCAATTGCCGCATTTTATGATTATGAAATTTGGCAAATGGATGTCAAAACTGCATTCCTTAATGGATATCTTAAAGAAGAGTTGTATATGATGCAACCAGAAGGTTTTGTCGATCCAAAAGGTGCTAACAAAGTGTGCAAGCTCCAGCGATCCATTTATGGACTGGTGCAAGCCTCTCGGAGTTGGAATATACGCTTTGATATTGTGATCAAAGCATATGGTTTTATACAGACTTTTGGAGAAGCCTGTATTTACAAGAAAGTGAGTGGGAGCTCTGTAGCATTTCTAATTTTATATGTGGATGACATATTGTTGATTGGAAATAATAAAAAAAAATTGGATGTCATAAAAGGATACTTGAATAAGAATTTTTCAATGAAAGACCTCGGAGAAGCTGCTTATATATTGGGCATCAGGATCTATAGAGATAGATCAATACGCTTAATTGGACTTTCACAAAGCACATACCTTGATAAAGTTTTGAAGAAGTTCAGAATGGATCAGTCAAAGAAAGGGTTCTTGACTGTATTACAAGGAGTGAAGTTGAGTCAGACTCAATGCCCGACCACTACAGAAGATAGAGAGAAAATGAAAGTCATTCCCTATGCCTCAGCCATAGGTTCTATCATGTATGCAATGCTGTGTACCAGACCTGATGTGTGCCTTGCTATAAGTTTAGCAGGGAGGTACCAAAGTAATCCAGGACTGGATCACTAGACAACGGTCAATAACATCCTGAAATACCTTAAAAGGACAAAGGATATGTTTCTCATTTATGGAGGTGACAAAGAGGTTGTCGTAAATGGTTACGTCGATGCAAGTTTGACACTGATCCGGATGACTCTAAGTTACAAACCAGATACGTATTTATATTGAATGGTGGAGCTGTCAGTTGGTGCAGTTCCAAGCAGAGCGTCGTGGCGGGATCTACGTGTGAAGCGGAGTACATAGCTTCTTCAGAAGTAGCAAATGAAGGAGTCTGGATGAAGGAGTTCATATCCGATCTATGTGTAATACCTAGTGCATCGGGTTCAATGAATATATTTTGTGACAATACTGGAGCAATTGCCTTGGCGAAGGAATCCAGATTTCACAAGAGAACCAAACACATCAAGAGACGCTTCAATTCCATCCGCGATCAAGTTAAGGAGGGAGACAAAAGAGATTTGCAAGATACATACGAATCTGAATGTTGCAGACCCTTGACTAAGCCTCTCTCACGAGCAAAACATGATCAGCACCAAGACTCCATGGGTGTTAGAATCATTACTATGTAATCTAGATTATTTACTCTAGTGCAAGTGGGAGACTGAAGGAAATATGCCCTAGAGGAAATAATAAAGTTGTTATTTATATTTCCCTATATCATGATAAATTTTTATTATTCATGCTAGAATTGTATTAACCGGAAACTTAGTACATGTGTGAATACATAGACAAACAGAGTGTCCCTAATATGCCTCTACTTGACTAGCTCGTTGATCAAATATGGTTAAGTTTCCTGACCATAGACATGTGTTGTCATTTGATGAATGAGATCACATCATTAGAGAATGATGTGATGGACACGACCCATCCGTTAGCTTAGCATAATGATCGTTTAGTTTTATTGATATTGCTTTCTTCATGACTTATACATATTCCTCTGACTATGAGATTATGCAAACTCCCGAATACCGGAGGAAAACCTTGTGTGCTATCAACGGTCACAACGTAACTGGGTCATTATAAAGATGCTTTACAGGTGTCTCTGATGGTGTTTGTTAAGTTGGCATAGATCAAGATTAGGATTTGTCACTTTGTGTATCGGAGAGGTATCTCTGGGCCCTCTCGGTAATGCACATCACTATAAGCCTTGTAAGCAATGTGACTAATGAGTTAGTTACGAGATGATGCATTACTGAACGAGTAAAGGGACTTGCCGGTAATGAGATTGGACTAGGTATGATGATACCGACGATCGAATCCCGGGCAAGTAACATACCGATGACAAAGGAATAACGTATGTTGTTATGCGGTTTGACTGATAAAGATCTTCGAAGAATATGTAGGAGCCAATATGAGCATCCAGGTTCCGCTATTGGTTATTGAACGGAGATGTGTATTGGTCATGTATACATAGTTCTCGGACCCATAGGGTCCGCACGCTTAACGTTCGATGATGATTTGTATTATGAGTTATGTGATTTGATGACCGAAGTTTGTTCGAAGTCCCGGATGAGATCACGGACATGACGAGGAGTCTCGAAATGGTCGACAAGTAAAGATTCATATATTGGAAGGTTATATTCGGACATTGGAATGGTTCCGAATGATTCAGATATTTTACTGGAGTATCGAGGGGTTACCGGAACCCCTCGGGGGAAGTATTGGGCCTATTGGGCCATATTGCAGGAGAGGAGGAAGGCCACGTGGGGAGGCGCGCGCCCCCCTCTTTCCCAAACCAAATTTTACTAGGGGAAGGGGCGGCCCCCCTCTTTCCTTCTCCCTCTCTCTCCCTTCCCCTTTTCCTCTCCGGTGGAAGGAAGGAGGGGGGCGAATCCTACTTGGACTAGGAATCCAAGTAGGACCCCCCATGGCTCCCCCCTTGGCCGGCCACCTCCTCTTGCCCCCTTTATATACGGAGGCGGAGGCACCCCAAAGGAACAACAGACAATCTCTTAGCCGTGTGTGGTGCCCCCCTCCATAGTTCAACACCTCGGTCATATCGTCATAGTGCTTAGGTGAACCCTGCACCGATAACTTCATCATCACCGTCCCCACGCCATTGTGCTAACGGAACTCTCCCTCGTCCTCAACTGTATCAAGAGCTCGAGGGACGTCCTCATGCTGAACGGGTGCTGAACACGGAGGTGCCGTATGTCCGATACTTGGATCGGTTGGATCGTGAAGACGTTCGACTACATCAACCGCGTTACTAAACGCTTCCGCTTTTGGTCTATGAGGGTACGTGGACACACTCTCCCCTCTCGTTGCTATGCATATCCTAGTTAGATCTTGCGTGATCATAGGAATTTTTTGAATTAATACGTTCCGCAACACGTACTGCACGCCATCATCACTGTGACATCAAACAAGCACACTTTATAGAAGGTCCCAAGTCAAATCCGCAATAGAGAGCAAGACATCGATGAAACTGAGAACCAAAAGTCATTAACAAACCCTAGTTGTTGCCATTTTCCATCTCATCTCCATAGCCATCACTGTCAGGGATATACCCCGTGATATGACCCAGCCGGATGTATGACCCGGCCGGACTTGGCGACTCATTGGTGACCCGCCCTGACTTGGTGACTCACTAAGTGACCCGCCCGGATCTCTCCACTCAATGATGACCTGGCCGAGCTAGGTGACTCATTGGTGACCCAGCCGGTGGGTCAGAGGAGCGACAAGACCCGGAGGCCCAGTAGGCGGTTCAAGGAAGGCTGACTCATGTTATGGTGGGCTGGCTTAAGAGAAAAGGCATAAGGAATGTTCCCTTACAAAGGAAGCAAGACTAGGACTCTACTTGTAATAGAGTAATCCTAATCCTAATAGGACTAGTCATATAAGTCGCCCCTTCAACATATATAAGGAGGGGCAGGGCACCCCAAGGGGGACAAGTTTCACAAGTTAGGTTTAGACAGACAAGTCAATAGCTCTCGAGATGGAGCAACTTTTGTAATCGTGATCATCATCATCAATAGCAATGAAGCAGGATGTAGGCTTTTTCCTCCACTGCGAGGGGCCATTCTCTCCATAGTTGTCATACTTGTAATCGGGCAAAAGATTTTCCAAATTGTTCCTGGCAAGCAAGTGTTAGCTCGAAGAAATAGAATAAAACCTAGTTGATTATTTTGTCTAGACTAACAAATTTTTTGTGTTGATTATCTTCTCTTAACTAAATGTAACTCCCACGATGCGGCTATATCTCCCACGTGTTGAGGCACGACTTAGAGGAATAACCGCATAGTGGTTTTGTCGCAAGAAGGGTCATCTTCACAAACATCCCATGCAATGAACAAGACAGGGATAAATAGAGTCGGCTTACACTCGCCACGTCACACAATACATAAATAATTCATACATCATCTAAAATACACTCATAGACCGACTACGGTCAAATCCAAATGAAAAGGAAGATAAACCCCAAATGCTAGATCCTCGATCGTCCCAACTGGGCTCCACTAATGATCATCAGGAACCGACACATAGTAATGACCAAGGGCCTCGTCGAACTCCCACTTGAGTTTGGTAGCATCACCTGCATTGGTATCATTGGCACCTGCAACTATTTGGAAGTATCCGTGAGTCACGGAACTCAGCAATCTCAGACCCGCGAGATCAAGACTATTTAAGCTTATGGGTAGGATAAGGTAATGAGGTGGAGCTGCAGCAAGCGCTAAGCAAATATGGTGGCTAACATACGCAAATAAGAGTAAGATGAGAAGCTACGCAATGGTCATGAAGCTAGAAGTGATCCTGAGACTACTTATGTTCAAACATAACACAAACTATGTTCACTTCCCGGACTCCGCCGAAAAGAGACCATCACGGCTACACACGCGGTTGATTCATTTTAATTAATTCAAGTGTCAAGTTCTCTATAATCGGATATTAACAAATTCCCGTCTGCCACATAACCGCGGGCACGGCTCTCGAAAGTTTATACCCATGTAGGGGCGTCCCAACTTAGCCCATTATCAGCTCTCACGATCAACGAAGGATATTCCTTCTCCCGAAAAGACCCGATCAGTCTCGGAATCCCGGTTACAAGACATTTCGACAATGGTAAAACAAGACCGACAAAGACGCTCGAATGTGTTGATAAATCCCGATAGGAGCTGCACATATCTCGTTCTCAGGGCACACGGATGGGCAAAGCGTCGGGTTGGCATAGACCCTGGTTGCCCAGGGGGCGCCGAAAATCGCCCAGGTTGGACCAACACTCAGAGGAGCACTGGCCCAGGGGTTAAAATAAAGATGACCCTTGGGTCTGCAGAACCCAAGGGAAAAGGCTTAGGTTGGCAAATGTAAAACTAAGGTCGGGCCTTATTGGAGGAGTTTTATTCAAGGTGAACTGTCAAGGGGGTCCCATAACCCCAACCGCGTAAGGAACGCAAAATCAAGGAACATAACACCGGTATGACAGAAACTAAGGCGGCAAGAGTGGAATAAAACACCAGGCATAAGGCCGAGCCTTCCACCCTTTACCAAGTATATAGATGCATTAAATTAAATAAGAGATATTGTGATATCCCAACATATCCATGTTCCAACATGGAACAACCTGCAAGGCACCTGCAACTAGCAACGCTATAAGAGGGCTGAGAAAAAGCGGTAACATAGCCAAACAACGGTTTGCTAGGAAGGTGGGTTAGAGGCTTGACATCGCAATATGGGAGGCATGATATAACAAGTGGTAGGTAGCATGACATAGCGATATAGCGAACAACTAGCAAGCAAAGATAGAAGTGATATCGAGGGTATGGTCATCTTTCTTGCAAAGTTCTCTGAGTTATCGAAAGCTTGATCCTTGTTAGCATACTCAACGGGTTCCTCGTTCACGTACTCGTCTTCAGGCTCTACCCAAAGCAAGAACACAAGAAACGGAACAATAATCAATCCCGGTGCAATGCACAAGCAACATAATGCAATACATGGCATGGAATGCAAGATATGATATGCAATGCATATGGGAACTCTGGAAGGGAAAAGATGATCAAGCATAAAATTTGCAAACCAAGTGTTCTATCGGAAAGATGAGGTGATATCAGTTAAAATCGATATAAGGATCACCGGAAACGGATGCACGGTTTGCAAATGACAAGCAATACAAGGATGATGCAAATCTGTGATTAACACCATCATAGCACTTAGAATGCGACAAGAAACTAAGCTACTGCACTCCAACATAGAAACAAAGCATATGGGCATAAAGTACGCATGAAGCTCTTCAAAACATGAACACTAAGCTCCTGCTACTTCTCACTAGAACAAGCTCAAAATAGCATGGCAAAACTGCAAACGATATCAGCTTCACAGACTTGGAGAAAATACTAACATGTCAAAAACAACATCCAGGCATGTCAAAAACAACATCAGGAAGCAACGTTTAGAGCTAAGAAACAACATGCTACAGGAACATATCATGGAACACAAAGGCATGGCATGCTAGTACTAAACACTATTAACAAAACTCCCTTACTGATCATAACCCAAAGAGGCATGTAAAATAATGTGGCACCCATGCAAACATGGCAAGTTATATTAAGAGTTTTAGACTTAGTGGAATTTTAGGGCATGGCAGAAACAAATTCATCATAGCAACTTTGCAAGCTCATGCCACTCACCACAAATCATTTCATGGCATAGAAAGGTAACCAACAATAAGTAGACATGTTAAAGAAGCTAAGCATGGTAAGAGGAAGTTCATAGGGTATATGCATCACTAGCAAAGCACACGGCAATTTTGAATAACATGTTAACAATCTGCCAGGAACAACATTTAGCAAACGTAGAGCAAGGAAATGACATGCTAGTGTACTCCATAATTGCAACAAGAGGCATTAATGGATAGAGCAATATAACATCTTCAAAACCCTCGTACTGAACTATCTCAAAATGTGCATGGATCACATGGTAGCAACAAATTTACATGGCATCAAAAAGTAACAGGAAAAGGACTTAGCAAAATCACTAAGTATCTGGAAACAGCAACATCACATAGCCTAGTTTGCATGCTTGTTCTAGTCACCACATAGATCACAAAAATACAAGACTTGCACCCTTGTAAATATGGCATGTTGTATCTCATAAAACATGTAGACATCATGCTCATAGGATGCACACACAAAATGTAACGAAAATGACAAATCATCAAGTTCTGTTAAGAACCAGCAGTCAACATCATATAGCACTTTTGCAACAATGATAATGGCATCATAATGGACAGTAAGATGCAAGAAAATGCTACTAACATGAAAAGCACCACGAGATGAGCATTTTGATATATCATATACATGAATTGGATCTACGGGCATGGAGATATGGCATGTCAAAGGGAGCAATAAAATGTTAGGGACTTGGAGAGAAAATCGAGGTTAACCTCCGACTTCTAGATCTAGGGTTCGGGCGCGCAGATCGAGGTTCGCCGAAGTTAGTCTCCGGACTTGGAGGGGAGGACACCGGAATCGAGGGGGAGAGGGAGGCGGTGCAAGACGGCGAGGGGCGCCGGTACTCGGTGACCGGAGCTTGCCGGCTCACCGGAGGCGACGACGCGGGGCGGCGTTGTCCCGCGGTGGTGCGGCAAGGCAGAGGCGGCGGAGCGGCTCAGTGGCGGCGATGGTCGATGGTGGGGCAGCGACGGGTGGCGACGCTGGCACGGGAAGACGACGGCGGCGGGGGGACTCGTCGGCGGGAGGCGGCGCGCGGCCTCTCGGGCACGGGGGAGACGCGGGCTCGGGGAGGGCCCAACACGTGCCTGAGTGGGCTGCGGCGACGGGCGGCCGGCTGGGGCCATGTGGCGCTCGCCGGTTGGCCCGGGCGGCGGCGGCGACTCGTCCGGTGGGATCCGGATGTGTCCGGCGGCGGAGTGGGGCTATTTGCTAGGGTTTGGACCCGGGATTTCGGGGGGAGGTGCAAATTTGTAGGTAGAGGGAGCTAGGAGTGTCCAAATAAGGTGCGGTTTTTTCCCACCTGATCGTGATCCAACGATGGAGAACATGGAGGGGGTTTAGATGGGTTAGTGGGCTGCTTTGGAGGGATGTTGGGCTCCAACACAACAGAGGCTTTTGCGATTACCCGGTTAACCGTTGGGGCATCAAACAACCTCCAAATGGAGCGAAATTTGACAGGCGGCCTACCGGTGATGTAGCAAGGCCACTCGACAAATCTCGACCCATTACGATAATGTTTTTCTCCCGCTCATGAAACAAGATTAGAGGGGTGCAACGGGGCACAAGAGAGCGTCGAATTGCGAAACAGACAACAGAGAAAATGATCGGATGCATGAGACAAAGACGAATGCAAATGAGATGCACATGACGACATGATATGAAATGTATGACATGAACAAAATGCAAAACGAAAGAAAAAATCCAACCACTGAGGGAGTTACAAATGGCAAGAGTCGGAGTTACAAATATGGAAAGTTACATCCGGTGTGTTACAACACTCCAGCACTACAAGAGGATCTCGTCCCGAGATCTAGTACTGAAAGAACTACGGATATTCGGAAGAGAGGTGATCCTCGCATTCCCAGATGCCTTCTTGGTCGGAATGGTATGACCACTTCACTTTCAGGAATTTGATTGACTTGTTGCTAGTCTTGCGCTCGCTTTCTTCAAGAATATCAATGGGATGCTCATGATAAGACAAATCTTCTCGGAGATCAATCTCCTCGAAGTTGATAGTGCACTCAGGAGTCTTGAAGCACTTGCGAAGCTGTGACACGTGAAACACATCGTGCACATTTGCGAAGTTGGACGGAAACTCGAGTTGATAGGCGAGGTCGTCTCTTTTGCCAATGATCTTGAAAGGACCCACGTATCTTGGGGCAAGCTTCCCTTTGATACCGAAGTGACGAGTGCCTTTCATTGGAGAGACGCGGAGGTAGACATGGCTTCCGATCTCGAAAGCCAAGTCACGGTGCTTGCTATCATAGTAACTCTTCTGGCGCGATTGCGCGGCTTTGAGGTTTTCACGGATGACTTTACACATTTCTTCAGCTTATGTGATCAAGTCGTTGCCAAGAATTTGGCGTCCACCAGTCTCGGACCAATTGAGAGGGGTACGACACTTTCTGCCATAGAGAAATTCGAATGGGGCCTTGCCCGAACTCGCTTGGAAGCTGTTGTTGTAGGAGAACTCGGCATATGGAAGACAATCTTCCCACTTCATATTGAAAGAGATGACACAAGCCCTGAGCATGTCTTCAAGGATTTGATTGACTCGCTCGACTTGCCCACTTGTTTGAGGATGAAAAGTTGTGCTAAAGAGAATGTTGGTGCCCATGGCCTTCTGGAAGGAGTTCCAAAACTTAGAAGTGAAAATGCTTCCGCGGTCTGAAGAGATCAATTGGGGAATACCACACAAAGAGACAATTATGGAGGTGTATAGCTCTGCCAACTGAGCTGCCATGATAGACTCTTTGATTGGAAGGAAATGAGCCACTTTTGTAAGCTTGTCAATCACAACGAAGATAGCATCATTCCCACGCTTGGACTTTGGAAATCCAGTAACGAAGTCCATCTCGATATGATCAAACTTCCATTCTGGAATAGCAAGAGGTTGGAGGAGACCAGCTGGTCGTTGGTGTTCTGCTTTCACCCTTCGGCAGACATCACATTCATTCACAAAATGAGCAATCTCTCGCTTCATTCAAGTCCACCAATACGACTACTTGAGGTCATGGTACATCTTCGAACTGCTAGGATGAATGGATAGAAGAGAATTGTGCGCTTTGTTCATTATGACCTTCCTTAGATCACCTTTAGGAACCACAATCCGGTCCTCGGAGAATAAAGTGTCTTTGTCATCAATGCGATAGCACTTGTGTTTGGGTTGGCCCTTTGCAATACCATGTTTCACCTTCTTCACCATGGTATCAAGGAGTTGTGCCTCACGAATTTGGTCTTCCAAAGTAGGAGTGACTTGAAGGTTGGCAAGAAAACCTTGAGGAACAACTTGCAGGTTGAGTTTGCGGAAAGCTTCATAAAGATCCGGTTGGAATGGCTTGAGGATTAAGCTGTTGCAATACGCTTTTCTGCTCAAAGCATCCGCAATAACATTGGGCTTGCCTGGAGTATATTCAATACTTGGATTGTACTCTTGAATCATTTCGACGCAACGAGTTTGCCTGAGGTTGAGGTTGGGTTGAGTGAAGATATAGTTGAGGCTCTTGTGATCTGTGAAAATGTCCACTTGCCTTCCCAATAAGAGATGTCTCCATGTTATTAATGCATGGACAACTGCCGCCAACTCAAGATCGTGAGTGGGGTAGTTCCTTTCGTTGGCCTTCAACTGACGAGAGGATCGCTAAAGAAAAGAATCGCAGCGCTGTCGCCCACCCCGCTTTGGGCATGGGGAGGCCTATAGGCCAGAACTTTCTTCTCTTGCATTAACACAACACCGAGACCTTGCAAAGAGGCATCACAGAAAACTTTGAATGGCTTCACTACAAAAAAAGACACATCCGTGACATTTTGTGCCGAATGAATTTTTTCTGTCATACTTATGACACTTCTATGACGATAATTGTGACAAAACCCGGTATCATCATAGATGTGGTGGGGTCCTACTTCTATGACAAAAAATCATGACAGAGAATGGGCTTTTCGTCCTGGGCAGGCCGAAGACGCAGCTGCATGAAATTCTTTGGGCCGTCCATGACGGAAAAAACCATGGTAGAAGCGAGGGCGAGGAAAATATCGGGGTGTTCCCGGTTACGGTGGGTGGTCGGGGCTGAGCGATGCGCGTTTCTCTCATACACGCACGCGCGTGGGTGCGAGGCGTTGGGCTCTAACTGAACCCGAGCGATTGCACTGCAGGCTATGCATTACTGAACCCGAGCGATCGGTCGATGGCTGTTAACTGAACCCGATCGAGCGATTCCTTTGCTACTGCTGCTAACTTAAGCCGATCGATGCTACCTCTGGAAGAATAATGAGTGTTGCTGGGGGGTTTGGATGACCAGTTCCCAGTGGGGGTGGATGAACAGGACCCCGTGGTGTTGCCTCTGGATGAACAGGACCCTGTGGTGTTGCCTCTGGATGAACAGGACCCCGTGGAGGGCAGGATGAACAGGACCACCCCGTGGAGGGCTGGATGAATAGTAGCCCATGGAGGGGTGGTTGAACAGGAGCCCGTGGAGAGGGCTGGTTGAACAGAAGCCGGTGGAGTAGCGCGCAGTGGAGGCTGGATGAACAGGAGCCCGTGGATGAATAGTCGCAGCTCGAGGCTGGATGAGGTCGACGGTGGATGAACAGTAGCCCATGGAGGCTGGAGGGGGTCAACGGTGGAGATGAACAGTATCCCGTGGAGCCCCGTTTTGCGGTACGCCACACCCCTCCCGATGAACAGGACCCCTGTTTCAACCATAGCGCTCCAACACAAGTCTGTTTCCTCTGTTTTGCGGTACGCCACACCCCTCCCGATCAACAGGACCCCCGTTTCGACCGTAGGAGGTCCGTTTCCTCCGTTTTGCGGTATGCCAGACCCTCCCGATGAACATGATCCCATTTCGAACATGGCCGGTCGAACACAAGGCCGTTTCCTCCGTTCTGCGGTACGCCAGGCCTCGTTTCCATCGGCTGTTCCGTCCAAGCCCTCCCGATGAACACGACGATGCATTCCGTTTCGACCCAGCCGGTTGGCTCCCCATGAACACGACGACGACGTTGTTTCTCCATTCCGACCCAGCCATGTACACGAGCCCTGGCCGTATGTATGCGCGAGTAGGCATTCGAGACCCCGCCCGTATGTACGTATGTGGCCATATTTTCTTTCTTGCACACTGGCCGTTGTACGTACGTGTACATGCTACGTGTGCGCCTCTACTACGACACGTGCGCGCCTCTACATCGACCAGTATGTACATACATGTTCGCGACCAGAATAACAATGCTACGTACGCTTCAACCAGGTGGGTCCTGACTGTCAGGCACTTCCTTGCGTGCGAAGATGTAGCTGGTGGGTCCCAGCAGTCAGGGGGGTGAATCGTTTTTTTTGCCCGGACGCACTTCCTTGCGTGCGAAGATGTAGCTGGTGGGTCCCAGCAGTCAGGGGGAAACATTTTTTTCGCGAAATACGGTGGCCCGTCAGGTGGAGGAATAATTATTTTTCACGTAATAAGGAGGCACTTCCTTGCCGCGGACGTGGACCCAACTGTCAGCTTCTCCACGTACAGTCCACGTCTGATGGAAGTCGTTCCTCGACCATGTTGACCACGCTGCGCCGAGAGCACCAGGGCGGTGGACGACGGTAAGGCCTAGGAAGGGGACGATGCGGAGCCGGGGAAGATGCGGCAGTGGAAAGCCCGCGCGGAGAGGAGTACGAGGGTTCACTGGTTCGGCTGCGGTGTGAGGCTGCCGTCGCCGTAGAATAACAGGGGGTGTGCGTGAGTAGAGGGATGGCCTGGCCAGCGGTGGGAGTAGTAGGGGGCGGTGAGGCCTCCACGGCATCGCAGTCGGCCACGGGAGGCAGGAGCACGAGGCACGATCGGCGCTGGTTTGGGTGGCTGGAGCAAGAAGACCATAGGTTGAAGAAGCACTACGGCCGTTGGATGGACATCGTACGGTCAATGGGGCTAGAATCGTGCATATTGACTAAGTTTACAAAGCCCTCCGTCCCTGTCAACTTAGTAGGCCCACAAGTCAGCCTCCCACTATACTGGGTCCCAGCTAGCAGGGGGAGTATTCATTTTTTGTGCGTAATAAGGAGGCACTTCCTTGCGTGCGAAGATATAGCTGGTGGGTCCGAGATGTCAGCGGCGGTAATATTTTTTTCATGAAATACAGAGGCCCTTTTGGTGGGTCCCAGATGTCAGGTGGAGGAGTCATTATTTTGCGCGTAATAAGGAGGCATTTCCTTGTGTGCGGCCGTGGACCCAGTTGTCATCCTCTCCACGCACAGTCCACTTCAGATGCATGTCGGTCGTTGACCACATTGACCAGGCTGCGCCAAGAGCACCAGGGCGGTGGACGACGGCAAGGCCTAGGAAGGGAACAACACGGAGCCAGTGAAGACTCGGCAGTTGTTTCCCACGCAGAGGGGAGTACGCCTATATGAGGGTTTACTGGTTCGCCTGCCATGGCCGAAGAATAACAGCAGGTGTGGGTGAGTAGAGGGATGGCTAGGCCGGCGATGGGAGTACGGTGGGGCCGTGAGGCCTGCGCGACAACACAGACGGCCGCAGGGAGGAGGGACCAGGCAATCCCGCCGGCGCTTGTTTGAGCGGCTGGAGGAGGAAGAGCAGAGATTGAAGAAGCACGACGGCCATTGGATGGACATCCATCAGTCACTGCATGTGCGTCAACCTTTTTTAGGAAAGCCTCAAATCTGTGGAAAACAGCATACAACCCATCTGCAATTATTTATAATAATTTACAGCCCATTTGCTAATTCTTAAGGTTTTTTTGGAGCCCATATTCTTTTTGTTAGCATTACAGCCCATATTGTGGCCACGGTTAAAAAATTATACGAAATTTTGCATATTTCGGTGCGGTCCGAACTGTTTTTAATCCAGAAATTCCGAGTCATGTTCAAACTGATTTTAAAAATAAATATGTATCAATATAAAATCCAACAAATTGTCCACGCATAAAAATCAATGCAATTTAAAATCTCGAAATGAAAAAAAGAAACTTGAAACTAATTGCCGGTTTGATGTGTTTTAAAAATGTACAGCCCATTTCTCATTACTGATAGGCCATTTTCTCGGCCAGCCGAATGAAGCTCTCCTCGTCTTGAAAGATTTGCAGCCCAACAGGCCTGACAAAGTGACTTACTTGGCAAATTACAAAAAAACTGGGCTGTGGCCGTGGTCCCAGCTGTCAGCCTCTCCACGTACAGTACTCTTCTAATGGAAGTCGATCGTTGACCACATTGACCACGCCGCACCGAGAGCACCAAGGCAATGGACGACGGCGAGGCCTAGGAAGGGGACCACGCGGAGCCGGGGAAGACGCGGCAGTGGATGCCCAGGCGGAGAGGAGTACGAGGGTTCACTGATTCGGCTGCGGTGTGAGGTTGCCGTCCCCGCGGGGCCTGACTAGCGGTGGAAGTAGTAGGGGCGGTGAGGCCTCAACGGCAGCACAACCGGCCACTGGAGGTAGGAGCAGGCGGTCTCGCCGGCACTGGTTTGGGAGGCTGGTGCAAGAAGAGCAGCGATTGAAGAAGTAACAGTACCGTTCGATTCAAATCCAATGGTTACTGCTGCTAGAATCGTTTGTTGACTAAGTTGACAAGCCATGCGTACACGTAAACTTAGTAGGCCCACTGGTCAGCCTCCCAACTGGTGCGCCCCAGATGTCAGTCGGAGAAATTATTTTTTTCGTGTAATAAGGAGGCAGTTGATTGCATGCGGCCAGCCCAGCGGAGGGAGTAGGGTGGGCCGGGGAAGCCTACGCGACATCACAGCGGGCCACAAGAGGAGGGAGCAGGCAGTCCCACCGGCACTAGTTTAGGCGGCTGGAGCAGGAAGATCAGAGATTGAATAAGCACGTCGGCCGTTGGATGGACATCCAACAGTCACTACTACTAGAATTGTGTGTTGACTGACAAAGCCTTGCGTAAACAAGTCAGCCTCGAAATCTGTGGCATGTACAACCCATCTGCTATTATCTTTATAATTTTTACTCATTTTCTAATTCATATGGAATTTATTGTGGCCCGTTTTACATTTTTAGAATTGCTGCCCATTGTAACACCCTGGATGTAATTTACCTTATATGTACTCCAACTCTTGCCGTTTCCGGCGCTAAGTTATTTTATTTCCTCGGGTTCGGGTTTTTGTCTCCGTGTGTTTTTGTCGTTGTCATGCATCTCATATCATGTCATCATGTGCATTGCATTTGCATACGTGTTCGTCTCATGCATCCGAGCATTTTCCCCGTTGTCCGTTTTGCATTCCGGCGCTCCTATCTCCTCCGGTGGTCATTTCTACCTTCCTTTCGTGTGTGGGGGTTAAACATTTCCGGATTGGACCGAGACTTGCCATGCGGCCTTGGTTCACTACCGGTAGACCGCCTGTCAAGTTTCGTACCATTTGGACTTCGTTTGATACTCCAACGGTTAATCGAGGGACCGAAAAGGTCTTGTGTGTGTTGCAGCCCAACACTCCTCCAATTTGGCCCAAAACCCACCAAAACCCTCTCCATCTTCTAGAGCGTTCGATCACGATCCCATGGCCGAAAACCGCACCTCATTTGGACACTCCTAGCTCCCTCTATGCCTATTTAAAGGTCCCCCTCCGAAATTCATGGTTCCTCTCCCCGAAACCCTAGATCCGCTCCTCCATGCGCCGGACATTGTCCGCCGGCGCCGGACACACCGCCGCCAGCCACTCCCACGCTGCCACGTGGCAAGTGGGAGCCCCACTTCGCCGCTGCCCGCCGCGGCCCGCGAAGGCCCGCAACCGGCCCCCGCGGCCCGAGCGCCCGCGCCGCCTCCTACCGCGCCCCGCCGCCGTCTTCATCGAGTCCGGCCACGTCGCCGGCCGCCGTCGCCCGACGCGCCCCCGCGCCGGACCTCCACGCCGCCGCACTGCCCCTTGCCGATGCGAGCTCGCCGGTCCGGCCCCGCATCGCCCGTCCGGCCCCGCATCACCCGGACCTCGCCGGATCCAACTCCGGCGGCCCCCCTCCGACTCCGGCGACCGCTTCCCCGCTGGCCTCGTTCTCCTCCGGCGAAATCGACCTCCCCGGCGATCCTCGTCGACCGTGCCGCTACAGTACCCCCAGATCCAGATCTGGATCTCGGGTTGACTTTTGCCCCTAACCCTAACTATTTTTGCATTTTTCATCATGCTATATCTCCGCATCCGTAGCTCTGTTTTGACCGTGTAGCATATCAAAATGTTCGTCTCAGAGAGCACATCATTTCATCTCACTGCATCATTTTCATTTGAGCTCATCTTGATGCCTGAAATGCTGTTGGAAGAGTGCTATTTGAGTTAATTGTCAGATCTGCTGCACCAAATAGCTATTTGTCATTTTTTCCATGATTAATGCGTGCATGATATGCCCCTGAGCTCTACATGTGTTTTTTTATATGCTTTGTCATCTTTACAGAGGTGCTATCCATGTATTTTTGTAATATGTGTGGTGACTAGCACAAGCTTGCAAAGTAGTGCATTCGTTAATGCTGATTTCAGGGACTTGGCAATTTCACAGTCCTTGATCTATTTTTATCAATATGCCATATGTTCATGTTGTTTCCTAGTGATCCGTGCCTCTTTGGAGGATGATCAGTAAGGATGATTTGTTGATCTTGTAGTGATCTATCTATACATGTCTTTGTTTGCAATTATGGAGCACCCTAGCTTGAGTCAATCGAGCTCTACTTTTGCTATTTCATGAATCTGGGCAGATTGTCTACTTGTTAGCAATTTTGCCGAGGATGTTGTTGTTGATCCGTGCATGCTATGTTGTTGTTCTTGCCATGTCTAGCTTATATAATGTGTATTCTTGATGGGTGTATGCTTATATTGTCATGCCTTGCTCTGTAGTGAGTGCATCGAGCTCGTGAACATGCCTACTTGTTAACATATTTGCATGCTCCAGTTTTTCTCTAAGTCTGTAATCTGATTATGTTTTTGCCATGTTTACATGCTTGCAATTGTATTTTCTGATCCCTTTTGGCTCAAGGTCACTAAGGGACTTTTGTTAATCTCTTTGAGTAGCTTCATGCCGTGCTTTACTTTGCCATGTTAAGTTCCTGTAGCATGTAGTTTTCGTGCTCCAAAGTGTGCTACCTGATCTGAAATTCCAGGCTTGTGTTAGTTTCACTAAGTCTGAAACCTGTTTACCAATTGCACTTTTGCCATGCTTGTTTGAACCTGTTAATGGATGAATTGACCGGAGCTCAGTGTTCATCTTTTGTTAAACTTTATGAGTGGATCCCTGCCATGTATTTTGTTGCCATGTTTGAGTGATGTAGCATAATTATCTTGATGCATTTAGATGGCTACTTGCTGTTTATCGCAGACCGGTGCCATATTTGTTTTGCTTGCCATTTCCAAACCGTGCATCCGATTCCGGTGTTCTTTATATCGATTTCAACCGAAATCACCTCACATTTTCAGTGGCACACTTGGATTTCCAAGTTGAGGCCAGGTTCATTCATTCCTTGTCAGATCTTGCATATGCATCACATATCGCATCCCGCATAGCATACCATGTTTGCATCATGTTGTTTGAGCTTTGCACGTGGTTGATTGTGTTCCTATTGCTTGTTTGTCTTGTTTGGGGTAGAGCCGGGAGACGAGTTCGCTAACGAGGAGCCCGTTGAGTTTGCTTTCGAGGATCCAGTCAACTCTGACAACTTTGCAGGCAAGATGATCATACCCTTGAAATCACTTCTATCTTTGCTTTGCTAGATGCTCGCTCTTTTGCTATGCCTATGCTACGATGCCTACCACTTGATTTTCATGCCTCCCAAATTGCCATGTCAAACCTCTAACCCACCATGTCCTAGCAAACCGTTGATTGGCTATGTTACCGCTTTGCTCAGCCCCTCTTATAGCATTGCTAGTTGCAGGTGAAGATTGGAGATCGTTCCTTGTTGGAACATTATTTTCTTGTTGGGATATCACTATGTTATCTTGTTATCTTAATGCATCTATATACTTGGTAAAGGGTGGAAGGCTCGGCCTTTGCCTAGTGTTTTGCTCCACTCTTGCTGCCCTAGTTTCCGTCATATCGGTGTTATGTTCCTGGATTTTGCGTTCCTTACGCGGTTGGGTGATAATGGGAACCCCTTGACAGTTCGCCTTGAATAAAGCTCCTCCAGCAATGCCCAACCTTGGTTTTACCATTTGCCACCTAGCCTCTTTTTCCCTTGGGTTTCCGGAGCCCAAGGGTCATCTTATTTAAACCCCCCCCCCCGGGCCAGTGCTCCTCTGAGTGTTGGTCCGAACTGGGCAGCCTGCGGGGCCACCTCAGGGAAACTCGAGGGTTGGTTTTACTCGTAGCTTGACCTATCTGAGTGTGCCCTGAGAACAAGATATGTGCAGCTCCTATCGGGATTTGTCGGCACATTCGGGCGGTGTTGCTGGACTTGTTTTGTCTTTGTCGAGGTTGTCTTGTAGAACCGGGATACCGAGTCTGATCGGAATGTCTCAGGAGAAGGTTTATCCTTCGTTGACCGTGAGAGCTTGTGATGGGCTAAGTTGGGACTCCCCTGCAGGGATTTGAACTTTCGAAAGCCATGCCCATGGTTATGGGCAGATGGGAATTTGTTAATGTCCGGTTGTAGATAACTTGAACCTTAACTTAATTAAAATGAATCAACTGCGTGTGTAACCGTGATGGTCTCTTCTCGGCGGAGTCCGGGAAGTGAACACGGTGTTGGAGTAATGTTTGCCGTAGGTTGTTCTCTAGTCCTTCGTTCGTGCTTTGTCTTCTCTTCTCGCTCTCTTTTGCGAACAGGTTAGCCACCATATATGCTAGTCGGTTGCTGCAGCTCCACATATTACCCTGCCTTTCCTATAAGCTTAAATAGTCTTGATCACGAGGGTGCAAGATTGCTGAGTCCCCGTGGCTCACAGATTACTTCCAAACCAGATGCAGGGCCTGAAGATTCCGTTCCAGATGATGCGCTTGAGCTCAAGTGGGAGTTCGACAAAGACTCACGCCGTTACTATGTGTCTTTCCCTGATGATCAGTAGTGGTGCCTAGTTGGGGCGATCGGGACCATGTCGCATGTTGGGGTTGATCTTTTATTTTGGTACCATAGTCGGACCATGATTGTATTGGATGATGTAATGCTATTTATGTACTTTGTGTGACGTGGCGAGTGTAAGCCAACTATGTACCTTTCCCCTTTTATCTATATTACATGGGATGTTGTGAACATTACCTTACTTGTGACATTTCTCTCAATGCGGTTATGCCTCTAAGTCGTGCCTCGTCACGTAGGAGATATAGCCGCATCGAGGGCGTTACACCCATTTTCTGGTAAGTACCAGGGTTAAAAAAATAACTAAATATGTGGGAAACTTTGAAAATTCGCAAATTTTTGCCGAGGAAAAAATATTCTTAATCCAAAAATTAGTAGCCATACTAAAACAAATTTAAAAATAAATTAGTACTATGTCATGTTAAATCCAATGAAATACTCCCCCCGTCCCAAAATTCTTGTCTTAAATTTATCTAAATACGGATGTATCAAGTCACATTTTGGTATTAGATACATCCGTATCTAGACTAATCTAAGACAAGAATTTTGGGACGGAGGGAGTATAAGATATCAGCGAAGAACAAAAACAAAAAAAGAAACTAATATCCCATTTGCTATATTTTTTTTGGAATTTTCAACCCCTTTTGATATTACTTTTAACAAACACTGACCATACTCTTTGGCCAGGCCGGAATGCATCCCTCCTCATCTTGAAAGATTTGTAGCCCAGTAAGTCGGAGAAAACAAATAGGCCTAGCTTGGGTATTCTTCAAAAAGAAATACTGGGTACCTATTTTCCCAAAGAAAAAATTGTTGGGCTGGTCATGTTGTTAGACGGGCCATAGAGACCGCACAACCCAGTTTATAGCCTGCTCCTCTGAATTACTACTAAAAAAAGTTTTGCAATTCTGTCGGTAATGGACTATACGTTGAAAATGATGTGGGTCCCAGATATGAGCAGGGTGGATTAGAGTAAAAAACGAGGGGTTCATCTGAGTAGTAAAAGAGGCGCTTGCTTGTGTTCGGAAGTGGACCTGGTGGGTCTGTACTATCATACTCACAACTACAGTCCTCTCCCGATTCATTATGTCGACAGGGACCGTTTCGAAAATAACTATGTTGGCAGGGCTGGACGGCGGCGCTGCGGCGAGCGCACCAAGGCGGAGGATAAAGTAATGTCGTGTAGCGACCAGACCTCAAACAGTCTGATCTTTGTGCTTCAGTGTCATCCCTGGATCAGTAATGCTGACACGCGCAATACTTGAAGGATTTATAACAGAGTAGTAATCACACACTTATTACATCGAATGTCTCAAAAGAGAACTTAATACAATAAATATGGCTTAAGGTCATCTAATAACGATAACAGCGGAAGGCTTGGAAGATAAGTGAGTCCATCAACTCCAACGGCATCACTGAGTATAGAACCACGACCTAAAGGCACCTTACTCATCGTCTGAAAAGTCTACAACATGAACGTTGCAGCCCGAAACGGGTTAGCACATGGAATATGCTGGCAATGTAACACACACAGAGTAATGAAAGAATAAGGCTATACTACATGCATATTTGGCTGGTGGAAAGCTCTATGGTTACAGTTTTGCGTAAAGCCAATTTTTCCCTACTGCAAAGGTTTAAATTTTATTTAACTATCATGGTAGTTGTTAAACATCGAGAGTGTAGGCACCCTCTCAATCCTAATTAAGCATCAACATTAGAACCCAACAATATTAATTATAGTAACATGATGAGATTCACATGATAATCCAAGTACTAGATACTCAAGTTGTCCATAACCGGGGACACAACTAACCATGATTAGTTTATACACTCTGCAGAGGTTTGCGCACTTTTCCCCACAAGACTCGATCTCCTCCGTTGGGATTCTTGCACTACATGATGTTTGAGAAACGGATGACCGAGACATAGTCTTTCAGAAGCGCTAGCACCTTACGAACGGGTAGACCATACCAACCTACATCCCCTACATCTGCTAGTCTACCACTTTAAGAGTTCGCACGACTTAGTAAACTATGCTAGAGCCCATACTAGCTTGTGGCTGCACACGGAAGTTTCTAGTATGAATAATCTCATGATTCCTTTCAGCCTGGATGGCGGTCCATAAAGAAAAACAGGCAATCGCTGGAATACCCAGGTGCCTCAATCCACCCAGATGTGTGTTTAAGTTGCCACCTTAAATAAACCATTAATTTAACAATCTCACATTTTTCATGGATACACTCACCCAATCCACGTCTACTAGCATAGCATGGCGATAAGCAAACGTAGAAGTAACTCCCAAAGGTTGATAATAAAACAGGTAATAGGTACTACCTCATCTACTTCCCAAAACCCACAATTTAATTTGATCCTAATCATGCAATGTTTGAGGATTGATCTAATGCAATAAAAACTGGGTAGTAAAGAGGTATGATCAAAGTGTTACTTGCCTTGCTGATGATCCGCGAAACCTAGCGATTCAAAGTAGCAAGCGGCGCACTCCGGGTACTCTATCCCAAACAAACAAGTATACAATAAGTACTCATCTAATGCACAGGTAAAACTGAAATAAGAGAACTAACCAGAAAGTACAACTTAAGAACTCCGGTTGGCAAAAAGAATCAAATCGAACGAAGCAACGAAAGTTAAACGGCGAAAGAAAGAAACTTCATTTACTAATCTGGATCCAGGTCAAATTTTACAGATGCAAAAACTTGTTTGAGTTGTTTAAACGGAAAGAGGGTTTGGAGACAAAACTCCAGGCGCTTGAATCGCTTGATTCTGATAAACGAGCGAAAAGTTATACTAGAACGAAAATCAGATCAGAAATCGCGATCAGAAATAATCGCGGAAAATCCGAGAAAAAGAAAAACAACGAACAGATTAATGAACGAACGTTCGTTATTTGGAACTAAACAGTGAACGCGTTCGTTAAAACGAACAAACGAGCGAACACTCGCTAAATAAGCTAAACCGGAAAATAAACCGTTCTAAATAAAAAAACGGATCTAGAAAAAAAACCAAACGAAAAACCGGCGGAAAACCAAACGGTTTTCTAGGGAAAACTGGCGGCGGGGGAGGGATCAACCTCGGCGGCGGCGGCGGGGTCAGCGGGCGGGGCGGCGGCGGCGACTTGGGGGGCTAGGGTTAGGGTTAGGCGCGGGGTGGGCTTACGGGCTCGGGGCGGCTCCTTATAAAGGCCGGACGGACAGAGTCCTGGCCAAATACGGCCCAAAGTCGGTTGCGCGTTTTTTTAATAATTATTCGCAGAAAAACAAATAAAAGAAATACTAAATGGACTCCAAAAATCCCGAAATAAATTTTCCTTGACTTCTAAAATAAAGCCGAACAGGATGAACATTTATTTGGGGCCAAATGCAATTTTGAAAAACGCGCATTTTTTCTAAATTCAAATAAAATAGCAAATAAATCCAAAACAAAATCTTATTTGATTTTATTATTAAATCCTCAATATTTCTTTATTTAGGGAAAGTCATTTTATTCCCTCTCTCATATTTTTATGATAGAAATTATTGAAGATAAAATAAATAAAATCAAATGATCCTATTTTCAAAATTTGAGAAAACTCAAATATGAAAATAACGAAATCCCCAACTCTCTCCGAGGGTCCTTGAGTTGCGTAGAATTTCTAGGATCAAACCAAAAGCAAATAAAATATGATATGCAGTGATGTTCTAATGTATAACATTCCAAATTGAAATTTTGGGATGTTACAAACCTACCCGCCTTAAGATGAATCTCGCCCTCGAGATTCGGGTTGGCTAGAAAATAGGTGAGGGTGGTCCTTCAGCAGTTCTTCCTCTCGCTCCCAGGTGGCTTCATCCTCGGTGTGGTGGCTCCACTGAACTTTGCAAAACTTGATAACCTTGATGTGGGTGACTCGGCTGGCATACTCAAGAATCTTGACTGGTTTCTCCTCATAGGTCAAATCACTGTCCAACTGAATCGCTTCCAGTGGCACCGTATCTCTCAGCGGTATATCAGCCATCTCCGCGTGGCACTTCTTTAACTGGGAAACATGGAATACATCGTGAACTCCTGACAATTCTTCGGGCAATTCCAACTCGTAGGCTAGTTCTCCCATATGCTCCAAAACCTTGTATGGTCCTACAAAACGTGGCGCTAACTTTCCCTTAACTCCAAAATGCTTAACTCCTCGAAGTGGAGATACTCGAAGATAAACTCGGTCTCCGACTTCGTAAACCGTCTCCTTGCGTTTAGAATCTGCGTAGCTCTTCTGCCTAGACTGGGCTACCTTGAGCCTATCGCGAATCAATTTCACCTTCTGTTCAGACTCCTTAATCAAATCCGGTCCAAAAAACTGGCGGTCTCCAACTTCATCCCATGACAATGGGGTCATGCACCTCCTTCCGTACAAGGCTTCGAAAGGTGCCATCTTAAAACTAGATTGATAACTGTTGTTGTAAGAGAACTCTGCATATGGCAAATTGTCGTCCCAACTAGATCCGTAATCTAGCGCGCAAGCTCTCAACATATCCTCCAAAATTTGATTGACTCTCTCGGTCTGTCCATCTGTCTGCGGATGAAAAGCGGTACTGAACTCTAGCCTAGTACCCAAAGTTTCGTGCAACTGATTCCAGAACTTCGAGGTAAACTGGGTTCCTCTATCTGATACAATGCTCCTTGGAACTCCTTGCAGACATACGATCCTGGTCATGTATATCTTTGCCAACTTAGCACTGGTGTAAGTAGTCTTCACTGGAATGAAATGAGCTACCTTTGTCAAACGATCGACTACAACCCAAATTGAGTAATAGCCTGAACGCGTTCTGGGCAATCCCGTTATAAAATCCATGCCTAGCTTATCCCACTTCCATTCGGGTATTGGCAATGGTTGTAGCAATCCCACTGGCTTCTGATGCTTTGCCTTTACTCTCTGACATACATCACAAACTGCTACATACTCCGCAATATCCTTCTTCATTCCGGTCCACCAGAAAATATCCTTCAAATCCAAATACATCTTGGTATTTCCTGGATGAATCGAATATGGTGAATCATGGGCCTCCTGCAGAATTAACTTCCTGATCTCCGGGTCGTTAGGCACATAAACACGGTCTTCAAACCATAGGGTTCATCCTCATGAAATCCTTTAACTTTTCCTTTGACCATCTTCTCCTTTATAGAGGCAACCTCCTTGTTAGTCTTCTGAGCTTCTCTAATCTTATCCATCAAAGTAGACTGAATCTCCAATGCTGCTACATAGCCTCTCGGAACTATCTCCAAACATAGCTCACGAAGATCCTCAGCCAACTCCTTCGGTAAATCTCCCGTCATTAGGGTGTTGACATGGCTCTTACGGCTCAATGCGTCAGCTACTACGTTAGCCTTTCCGGGATGATAATGCAATCTCATATCATAATCCTTGATGAGCTCCAACCATCTCCTTTGCCTGAGATTCAACTCCTTCTGCGTGAAAATATACTTTAAACTCTTGTGATCCGTGTATACTTCACAATGGTTTCCAATGAGAAAATGTCTCCAAGTCTTCAATGCATGCACTACGGCTGCTAACTCCAAATCATGCATGGCATAATTCAACTCATGCGGCTAAAGCTGTCGTGAGGCATATGAAACAACTCTTCCCTCCTGCATAAGCACTGCTCCAAGTCCTCAACGTGAAGCGTCGCAATACACCTCATAATCTTTGTTCTGATCCAGAAAAATCAACACTTGTGATGTAACCAAACGTTTCTTCAACTCCTGGAAACTGGCCTCACATTCCTTAGTCCATTTGAACTTGGTATCCTTCTTCAACAACTCCGTCATAGGCTTCGCAATCTTTGAGAAATTTTCAATAAATCTCCGGTAGTATCCTGCGAGTCCAAGAAAACTCCGGATCTCTCCCACTGTTGTTGGGGCTTCCCAATTTGTCACAGTGACAACCTTGGTGGGATCTACTGCTATACCTTCTCCGGATATAACGTGTCCGAAGAATCCAACTTCCTTCAACCAAAACTCACATTTGCTAAACTTGGCATATAACTGATGTTCTCCGAGCTTCTCAAGTACCAAACGCAAATGCTCCTTATGCTCCTCTTCATTCTTCGAGTAAACCAGAATATCATCAATGAACACTACGACGAACTTATCCAAAAACTCCATAAACACTTTGTTCATCATGTTCATAAAATAGGCAGGTGCATTAGTCAGACCAAATGGCATAACGGTGTACTCGTACTGCCCATACCTGGTGGTAAAAGCCGTCTTAGGTATATCCTGTTCTCAAATCTTCAACTGATGGTATCCTGATCGCAGATCGATCTTGGAAAATACCTTAGCTTCTTGCAATCGATCAAACAGATCATTGATCATCGGTAGTGGGTACTTGTTCTTGATTGTTACTTCATTCAATCCTCGATAATCAACAACCATCCTTAACGATCCATCCTTTTTTCTCCACTAAAAGTACTGGCGATCCCCAAGGCGAAGAACTTGGGCGGATATAACCTTTATCCAGTAACTCCTTAATCTGCTTCTTAATCTCCTCCAAATCCTTTGCGGGAATCCTGTATGGTCTCTTAGATATTGGCCCTGTGCCTGGCAAAAGCTCAATAAAAAACTCAATGTCTCTATCCGGTGGCATGCCTGACAACTCCTCTAGAAATACGTCAGGGAAATCCTTCACCACTTGTACTTCCTCCTACACAACTCCTGTTAAGGAATTTACTTGAGTCCTCTTAGGCACATGTCGGGATACATACTCGATTCTTCTTCCTTCTAGCGTTGTAAGCAAAATTGACTTACTGGCGCATTCAATGTTCCCTTCATACTTCGATAACCAATCCATGCCTAATATCACATCCAATCCTTGGGATTCCAATACTATTAGGTCCGAGGGAAATACATAGTTACCAATCCTTAATGGTAACCGATCACACCATAGACTAGCCATATACTCTGCTCTAGGCGAGGTTACTAACATGGGTGACCTAAGGGCTTGGGTTGGCATTTTATACTTATCCACAAATCCCCTTGAGATGTATGAATGCGATGCACCAGTATCAAAAAGAATGAGTGCAGTAAATGACTTAACCAAAACTTACCTATTACTGCATCTGGCTGAGCTTCAACCTCCTCCACGTTAACGTGGTTCACCTGTCCCCTATTGAAAGGGTTCGGCTTCTTCCCAGAGCTTCCATTGCCATTTCCATTCTAGGATTCAGGACATTCATTGGCATAATGTCCGGTCTTCTGACACTTAAAGCAAGTGACTTGGCTCAGGTCTCTCTTGGCTGGTGTTGATGGGTTGGTACGGTTCTGGCCGTTGCTTCCTCCATTCCCATTACCATTCTTGGGGCCATTATGATTATGCGAACTTCCTCCTCCATGAGTATGCTGAAAAGGTCCTCCCGGTTTAGGGGTAAATCATGGCTTCTACTGCGCTCCAAAATTGTACTTCCCTTGTCCATACTTCCTCTTACGGTTTTCAATCTGCTGCTGCTTCCCTTCAATCATAATAGCACGATCTACCAACTCCTGGTAGTTGTTGAAGCTTGCTACCATCAACTGCATGCTCAACTCATCATTCAGTCCTTCCAGAAACTTCTCCTGCTTAACTGCATCCGTAGCAACGTCATCTGGGGCATAACTTCTTAGCTTACTAAAGTCATCCACATACTGGCCAACTGTTCGTCCTCCTTGGCGCAAGTTGCAAAACTCACGCTTCTTCATGGCCATAGCTCCTGCTAAAACATGTGCAGTATGGAAAGCCTGCTGAAACTGGTCCCATGTGACAGTGTCGATAGGGTAAGTGGCTGTGAAATTCTCCCACCATGATGTTGCGGGTCCATCCAACTAATGTGCGGAAAATTTCACCTTTTCCGCATCTGTGCATCCTTCCATGGTCAACTCCCTTGCTGTCTTGCGAAGCCAATCATCTGCTACTATAGGCTCGGTGCTACTGGAGAACACCGGCGGATTCAGCCTAAGAAAACGGGTTAAGTGATCAACAGGTGGTGGTGGTGGTGGGTTGTTGTTGTTACCCTGATTCTGATTCTGGACTAGCAACTGCATCAACGTATTCTGCTGCTGGATCAACTAAGTGAGCTCCGGTGGGAAGGTAAATCCGGGGTCACGTCTCGGAGGCATCTGATGGGTTTAGAAAAGATGAGATTTAAGAATAGAGAGAGGTCTAGAGAGAAAACACTACCCATATGCACATGAGGCAAAAGCAAACAATTCACTTCATTCAATCAAACAAGGGCATACAATCGGTCTAACTATCGCAAAAGTGCTCGGACTACTCTATTTACATGGTGGAATACTACTACTGAAGTGGTGGTCTACTAGAAATATTCTTCGGTTGCAGACTCCATGATATCTGCTCCAGCTTCATCAACATAGTCATCATTACTATCGTCTAGGTCCGAGTCGGTGTCGTCGATGATGATGTAGTCTTCCGGGTGAATCTCCTTGGGTTCTTCGTCTTCTTCTACTGGTGTAGGGTCTCCCATGAATATTCCGCTCTTCTTGATCAGGCCGTCATTCTTCTCCACTAGTACTTCGATTTCCTCCATATAATCTTCACGTGTAGCCTTGAGTTCTTCCTCCAGCTCCGTGATTCTTGTCCTCGCCTTCTTCAGATCTATCATGTCTGCGCACATCTAGTTCTCCTGACGTCGAATGTGCTGGTTTAACTCCTGGATGAAAGTTGCGATTGATCTATCCTTCTTGGTGCTGATCATCTCCCAGTGCTCATCTCGGCACCCACAAATCTGATAAATTGTATCCTTGAGATCATTGCGGTAAACTTCTCCAATACATCCCATGGCGATGTGAGCTGCCATGCTCTTTTCTAGACTCCGGGTTGGTGCATCAAAGGAAAGTTCTATGGGCTCCGTGACTGGCATGAACGTCCTTCCTGGAACTTGAAATTGAATCATCCAGTGCTCCTCCTCGGGTAAAGTGGCGTTGTAGGTTCCGGTGAAGCTTGGTACTCCGATGTTCAGGTATCTAGTGACTTCCTTCAAGTGACGTCCAAAGGGTGTATCTTCATCCAGTTGTGTAAACTTGTTCCTTGCATCCGCCATCCTAAAAGAGTAGATAGGATGAGGAGTCAGAAATGAGAATAGTGAGTAGTGATCTAGGGCTTTAGCTTAGTGGTCGTGTCCTACAGTCAGCGTGTGCTCTGATACCATCTTGTAGCGACCAGACCTCAAACAGTCTGATCTCTGTGCTTCAGTGTCATCCCTGGATTAGTAATGCTGACACACACAGTACTTGAAGGATGTATAACAGAGTAGCAATCACACACTTATTACATCGAATGTCTCAAAAGAGAACTTATTACAATAAATATGGCTTAAGGCCATCTAATTACGACAACATCGGAAGGCTTGGAAGATAAGTGAGTCCATCAACTCCAACGGCATCACTGAGTATAGAACCACGACCTAAAGGCACCTTACTCGTCGTCTGAAAAGTCTGCAACATGAACGTTGCAGCCCGAAACGGGTTAGCACATGGAATATGCTGGCAATGTAACACACAGAGAGTAATGAAAGAATAAGGCTATACTACATGCATATTTGGCTGGTGGAAAGCTCTATGGTTACAGTTTTGCGTAAAGCCAATTTTTCCCTACTGCAAAGGTTTAAATTTTATTTAACTATCATGGTAGTTGTTAAACATTGAGAGTGTAGACACCCTCTCAATCCCAATTAAGCATCAACATTAGAACCCAACAATATTAATTATAGTAACATGATGAGATTCACATGATAATCCAAGTACTAGATACTCAACTTGTCCATAACCGGGGACACGGCTAACCATGATTAGTTTATACACTATGCAGAGGTTTGCACACTTTTCCCCACAAGACTCGATCTCCTCCGTTGGGATTCTCGCACTACATGATGTTTGAGAAACGGATGACCGAGACATAGTCTTTCAGAAGCGCTAGCACCTTACGAACGGGTAGACCGTACCAACCTACATCCCCTACATCTGCTAGTCTACCACTGTAAGAGTTCGCACGACTTAGTCAACTATGCTAGAGCCCATACTAGCTTGTGGCTGCACACAGAAGTTTCTAGTATGAATAATCTCATGATCCCTTTGAGCCTGGGTGGCGGTCCATAAAGAAAAACAGGCAATCGCTGGTATACCCAGGTGCCTCAATCCACCCAGATGTGTGTTTAAGTTGCCACCTTAAATAAACCATTAATTTAACAATCTCACATCTGTCATGGATACACTCACCCAATCCACGTCTACTAGCATGGCATGGCGATAAGCAAACGTAGAAGTAACTCCCAAAGGTTGATAATAAAACAGGTAATAAGTACTACCTCATCTACTTCCCAAAACCCACAATTTAATTTGATCCTAATCATGCAATGTTTGAGGATTGATCTAATGCAATAAAAACTGGGTAGTAAAGAGGTATGATCAAAGTGTTACTTGCCTTGCTGATGATCCGCGAAACCTAGCGATTCAAAGTAGCAAGCGGCGCACTCCGGGTACTGTATCGCAAACAAACAAGCATACAATAAGTACTCATCTAATGCACGGGTAAAACTCAAATAAGAGAAGTAACCAAAAAGTTCAACTTAAGAACTCTGGTTGGCAAAAAGAATCAAATCGAACGAAGCAACGAAAGTCAAACGGCGAAAGAAACAAACTTCATTTACTAATCTGGATCTAGGTCAAATTTTACAGATGCAAAAACTTGTTTGATTTTGTTAAACGGAAAGGGTTTCGAGACGAAATTCCAGGCGCTTGAATCGCCTGATTCCGATAAACGAGCGAAAAGTTATACTAGAACGAAAATCGGATCAGAAATCGCGATCAGAAATAATCGTGGAAAATCCGAGAAAAAGAAAAACGATGAACAGATTAACGAACAAACGTTCGTTATCTAGTACTAAACGGTGAATACGTTCGTTAAAACAAACAAACGAGCGAACGCTCGCTAAATAAGCTAAACCGGAAAATAAAGCGATCTAAATAAAAAACGGATCTAGAAAAAAAACCGAACGAAAAACCTGTAGAAAACCGAACGGTTTTCTAGGGAAAACCGGCGGCGGCGGGGTCAGCGGGCTGGGCGGCGGCGGCTCCGGCGTGCGGCGGCGCGGCGTCCGGCTGCGGCGGCGTCCGGCGGCAGCGGCACGCGGCGGCGGCTTGGGGCGGCTAGGGTTAGGTTTAGGCGTGGGGTGGGCTTACGGGCTCGGGGCGGCTCCTCATAAAGGCCGGCCGGACAGAGTCCTGGCCGAATACGGCCCAAAGTCAGTTTCGTGTTTTTTAAATAATTACGCGCAGAAAAACAAATAAAAGAAATACTAAACGGACTCCAAAAATCCCAAAATATATTTTCCCCGACTTCTAAAATCAAGCCGAACAGGATGAACATTTATTTGGGGCTTAAATGCAATTTTGAAAAACATGCATTTTTCCTAAATTCAAATAAAATAGCAAATAAATCCAAAATAAAATCTTATTTGATTTTATTATTAAATCCTCAATATTTCTTTATTTAGGGAAAGTCATTTTATTCCCTCTCTCATATTTTTATAATAGAAATTATTGAAGATAACTTAAATAAAATCAAATGATCCTATTTTCAAAATTTGAGAAAACTCAAATATGAAAATAACGAAATCCCCAACTCTCTCCGAGGGTCCTTGAGTTGCGTAGAATTTCTAGGATCAAACCAAAAGCAAATAAAATATGATATGCAGTGATGTTCTAATGTATAACATTCCAAATTGAAAATTTGGGATGTTACATGTCGCCAATGTGCTGGGCTGGGTTGGACATTCTTATTGAAAAATAAAAATGGGCCGGATCTATTTACGACGTTGACTACGATTTGCATGGGTCCGCTGGTTGCAGGAAGAAAATGTTGGGAGAAAGAAGATTGGTCGCTATCTTTGTCGAAGAATAACATCGACTGAATGTAATGACACTATCATAGGAAATAATATCCTCCTGTTAAATCGTGAATTTAAAGAACTGGTGCATGAGCATTTAGTTTATTTATTTATTTACTTATTTATGTTTAGGGGACCATGAGCATGTACCCGGGCTGGATTCATGTGAGAGCCTCCCTTCCAGTTAATTATGGGCTTCTCTATTGGGCCTTCATCAGTGGGCTGCATGTTATCAACAAGTGGAAAATGTGTTCCGTATGAAAAATAGTATGCGCTACGTACGGTACGGGGCACTAAAGGATCGAACCGTGCAACAACTTCCAAAACATTGTGTTTGTCGTTCTAACAACACATTTATTCAACTAATAGACGAAATATACTACTGATTGTATATTGAAAACAGCAGCAGCAACCAGGGCTAGGGTGCAACAGAAGCAGTAAGCAGGCCAGAAGAGTGAAGACGCATCTCTCTCTTCCAAACCAAACATCAGTCATCATTACAAAAGGGCTACCAAAAAAGAACAAGTGTATGCATCAAACTAAATAAAGATCCTACTACACCAAGTGTACGCATCTAACTAACTGGCTCAGTTACACGTTACTATTTATTAAGCCGTGGAGATTGGCTGACGGCTTGAACCAGATGGGTGCCTGACAGGGGAAACTCCAGCCGGCAGGTAAAAGTATGATACTTGCGACCCTCTCTCCTACTTTGGGCTGCAGAGCGTGGCGGCACATATCAGGGTATGGTCCATGCAGAGACGCATGGTACGCTGTGTACACACAGTTTTGCCTGATGAATGAAACCGCGCTACCATCATGATCCTTGCTGCCGGCTATCTCCTGGTTAATCGGATAATTCAATCCGACAAACAGAGAGCGTGTACCAAGGCTACTTACCAACCTCTAGTCAAAATTTCCTGAAGGCCCAGAGAAGCTGGGATCCTGCTCAAAGACCTTGCAGTGATTGTGATTGTATCCCGCGAAACAACACGTCTGGTAAGTGCGAACGATCATCAATCATTCGCCGTCGTCTGATCGAGCCAGGAATCACCTGCAACTGCCATGCCGCTTTTCTTTGAAAGGTTCTGGGATTAGGAAGGGTAGGAACACCAGACAGCCTACAACATCATATCAAGTTGGAGTCAAATAACCCTAAAAAAAGTTGGAGTCAAATAAAAAAGGGCTCTTGATATAGTCAATCTTAAGAACAGCATGTTATGAGCAAGAATATTTTTTAGTAAATGTTGACAGTAATATAAGAAAGCCATCATGATATCATAGGAAAGTAACATACTGCTGTAACAACCATTTGTAGCGATGACTGGAGTAGGCCAGCAATACGTCAAGCCATAGAAGGAGTCGACAGCGTAAATGAAGCCCTTGTGTTCAATGCATCAGAGAACCATGGAGGATGTATGCTCCTGCGATGGACGTGGAGATTTATCCACTTACCACAGTGACTGTCAGATAGACGAGACCGCGGTTGAAGAACGCAATTAGCCTGAAGTCTTTATAATTCACAGATCTTGTAGGCACTTGGCAGATTACAACCTTGAGCAAATCAAACTTGGTATCATGTTGGCTACTGTAAGATTCCGAGTATTCTGGGCCGCGGTGCCAAAGCAGTGCAGTGTTAATCGAAGGAAGGGGGATCAATCACCGGGTGTAGACCTCCACGAGCATCCAGCTGCCGTGACCATCGACGAGCACCATCCAAGACGTGTTCATGCTGACCCAGTACATACCGTTAATGTAGTTGAGGGTGACGGGTATCGGATCGCAGTCAAGGGGGTTGATGCTTGCCACCCTACGATCGTTATGCTGCGTGACATGCCGTTTCTGAAGATCAGGCGACATCAACAAGCAAGGAGCTGGCTTAAAAGGCTTCGGCCCGAGGGCTTTGAGTAAACGGTACAGCCCCGACGAGCACGCGGCGAGTGGCATGGTACTGAGATTGTCCATACGCGAAACAATGAGCTTGATTACGTCTGTGGGGAGCGAATTCCAGCCACTCTTTCAACGGACGCTGCTCGGTTCTGCCATTGTTAGTGCTTGGGTTTCGGACGAGGGGGGAGGCGCCTTAGCGGGGATGGAAGATTGGACGAGGGGGGAGGCGGCTTAGCGGGGATGGAAGAGCGGACAAAGATGGAGAAGCGAATATGTGATGCGGGAAGTGGACAGGTGATGATGACTACAGCACGCCGCTTGACTTACGAGACACATACCAGCAGCGTAGGGTCATATCAAAGTCAGACAACTTGCTTGAGTGATCACAGTACTGGTCCAATCATTGTTATATCAAAAGTAAACTGTTTGGAGTGAAACATAAGATATTTTTAGTGATACGTATATCAAAAGTAAACTATTTTCTTTCAAATTTGTGAATATGTATTATTCTACTTTGGATCCATTGCAATGGGCGGGCTCATTGTTATAAATGTTTATCTCTTGCATTCTCCGCAACCAACACCTAGTGTACTGGTCCGGGCCAGATGCTCGTAGCGCGATGACCTGAGTTCGAATTATGTCCTAAACTTTAGCTTTTTATATTTTTTTAATATATACTATACTTCTTTCGCTATTGTACTGGCAGTGGAACCCACAGAGTACTTAGAATACAGGATTAAGGATGGATTTGTTTCTTTTTAACTTTCTGTACGAATATGTAGCCAGCCTGCAAGTCATGTACACTGTACTGACAGTGGAACCCACAGAGTACTTAGAATACAAGATTAAGGATGCAATTACCTTTTGTAGAGGGAGAATCATACACGCAATTAACTCAAATGGATTGGACGTGACTCTATTATTCTCCAACGGCAACCGGCAAATTTCCTCCCGCGGGCCGGAGTAGGTTTCTCGGTTTGCATGCGGGTTAACGGAGGGTTTTGATGGAGGCGAGGAGGCGTGTTCAGCCGGGCGTGTAGTGGACGACGCAGTACTATTCGATTTGACAACTACAACTAGTATATTACTAGTACGCGGGTACGTGCATAGCAAGTGCAAAGTTCAATTCGTGAAAATAGATCTCCCACGCTGATTTTTTTCTTCAAAAAAGAAGTCCTTGAAAAGTCTAACAAATCAACAATTCTGTTCTGTTTGTATGTAAAGTTATCATGACAGCTATCCTAATTTCACTAATCAAAATTTCCAAGTCACATTTTTTTCTTCGAAGAAAAATATTTTCATGGTTGCAAAACTTGGTAACATAATTTTTTGTCCATCTCATGTATTTGTGCAGTGTGATAGATGACTTAACCATTTGCACGTACATAAGTAATAGTTGTACTCCCTCCGTCTAGGTGTATAAGTCTTCCCTCCTTCTTGGTCACGGTGCACAACCAAAGATGACTTATTGACCTGGACGGAGGGAGTAGCACAGTCTGCAAGCATATATAGACAGAGACATGTAGTGCGATAGTATATAGTAAAGTTTGTGCTATATGCACGTACTTACAAAATGCGTACGAATACACAAGGTTTCCAAACTTTCCCTTTTACATACTTAATTAAGGACGCTAATAATTCCTGAATGTTCAGGATTTATCATTTGTGTCCCAAAACTAATGTGATCGCCTTACGAAACAAAAATTATACTCCTACTAAAAGCCACGGCGCTCGCAGGACCGCTTGCGGCTCGCCACGAGTGCCCTGGTGCGCGGCCGTTTCCCAGTGTGCCAACACAATGACTCTTCCTCAGCCTCGCAACTCACGAGGTGCTGATTGGCGGCTTGCCGGCGGGCGAGCATGATCTCACCGGTGTGGTGATCCGGCGCCAATAGATACTCCTCCTCGCTGGAAGTGTGCACCCGGTCCACGTACCGCCAAGCGTAGATGAGGTGCTTGGGCCCGACTGCACTCAGGGCTTCGGCACGGGCGTCCTCCGCCACCCTCACGGCCCTCGCACGAGCTTTCTGCCAAAGAGCCAATTGCCTGACTCTCTCGGGCGCGACATAGGCCTGCCAGGCAGCTTGTTCTGCGGTGCGCTTCTCTTCCTCGGCCTTCTTCTCTGCCTCTATTTTGGCGCGCTCTGCTGGAGGCAGAGCCTCCCACAAGGTGACATCCATTTCTTTCCAAAGCTCCTCAAGGCTGGGGGGCTCGGCGGGCGGCGCGGCGTTCTCCTCGTAGTGAGGAGCCGATGCGTCCTCCGACGCACGTGCTGGCGAGATTGGGAACGCCGACGCGTCCACCTCGACGCATCGCGGCGAGGAGCGGAACGCCGACGCGTCCTCCTCGACTAGTGGTGGCGAGGAACGGAACAAAGACGCGTCCACCTCGATGCGTCGCGGCGAGGAGTGGAACGCCGACGCGTCCTCCTCGACTACTGGCGGCGAGGAACGGAACAGCGATGCGTGACCGTCCGCATGGTGCAGCGAGGGGCGCCTAGGGCTTGGGAGGGGCGATGCCAAGGTGGTCGACATGAGAGGGAGGGGGGAGATAGTGATGAACGTGAACGTGAGGGGGAGGAGATAGTGATGTCTTGGGAGGTGCAGTATTCATAGCGAGCAATGGCACACCTACATAAGATATGGACTGAGCTGCACTGACTTAACTGCAGGTCTAGTTGCGTCACTTACATGTGGGCCAAACCCCTGTTGCGCCCATATGTCTGTGCCCAATGCACCTGTAGTTAAGTAACTGAAGCAGCATCCTGGAAGATATGTTGCGTGATTAACATAACAGCTACTCCCATCACATGCTCAGATTTCAAGGTGCATTAATTCATTGCATGCGAGGATTATGAGAAACTTGACCAATGCATGTACTTCATGCATGCATGCATTGCAATTAATGCATTGGTAAACACAATTCTTTGAGAAAAACGAGCGCATTAATTGAGTGCTTTTACAAACCATGAAAATTATTCCACCACTCATCATCTACCTTGGTTGGTGAGATTTTTGAATTGATCCCTATAAACCGGAAAGGAGGTAGTACGTGGGCATATTTGTTGGAGTAAATTAAGGGGGAGGGAAGGGGTGGAAATATTGCTGGTCACAGCGGATTGGACGAGCGTGGGGGGAGAGTCATGCATGCAGATTTTTGCACATGGGGTGGAGTGGTGGGACCGCCAGAGGGAGAAGGAGAGTCTGGCAGGCATATTGTTCCAACACATGGAGAGGAAAAGATTTGGAGACGAACGGGCTTCCTGCAGGTATGGGGAACGGTGCATAATAAGTCTCATCTTGCATGCCGGGCTAGGTATAGTCTCAAGTCATTAAAAACATACACGCCCCACACATGTTCATATTTCAAGGTGCACTATATTATTGCATGCGATGATTAAGGCTGGCCATAATGGTGGTATCTTAGCTGGTATCATGCACACGGGAATAGCAAACATGTTGATGTGGCAAAGAATTAAAGAAGAGAGGGGGGTTAGAGTAACTAGTGTTCATGCATGCATTGGTAAACACATTTTTTGTGAAGAACTACAAAAACTATTCCACCGCCTCTATCTTGCTAAGAGTAGGTGAAAATTTTGAATCGAGCCCTTTAAACTAGAAGGGGGGTAGTAGTACTCTAATAGCTAACCTTGGCCCTGTTTGGATCCATGTGTTAGAGTTAGTTTGGGTTAGTTTGAACTCAACTAACCCAAAAAAATCTAACCCACCCAGGAGGTGCTTATTTGGGTTAGTTCTTCTCGGGACACTAAAGAACACATTTTTCTCTCGCTCTCCCCGCAGTAGATCCCTCCCCACTTCCTCGAAGCTTCTCGTCCTCTCCCTCCCTCTCGCACCGCCCATGAAGGCACCTCGCCGTATCCGCGCTCCATCTAACCCTGTCATCCAAACACCTCTTTCCCTAGAGTTACTTCAGGGTTAGTTCAGGATTAGAATCTTTAACTCATCTAATAGTAGTTCTTATACTCATTATAATCAGTATTGTAGATATTGATATTTTTAGTATAAATTTGGTCAAACACTTTGCAAATGGTTGACGGAAGTAAAAAAGGACCAGAGGGAGTATCATGCATGCGGAGTAGGCAAAAAAATGCTCATTTATAGTCGGTCGAAGTCTCAAAGGGCGCGACTGCGTGAGGGAGGCGAAGGTCGTGGGAGGCGCGACGATTGACGGAATTAAGTGAAGTTACTCACGTGCCGGCATGGCGTGCGAACAGGCAGAAGCTATATCGCCAGGCCTACGATATGGGTCTAGTAGACATGACATCTACTAGGTCCCGCATAGTTCTCGAGAACTCTTTGGGGGCTTGCAGCCGTTTATCCACCGGGCAAGCCAGTAACCCCATGCTGTTCGCACGCCCTACTCGTCCCCGTCTTCTACTAGTATAGTACCTTACAACAGTTCGCTCCCAGTCATCCCGTCCTTTCACATTACACCAGTTCAACTTCTCCTAACCCTCCTCCAAAATCCATGGCCTCCCAAATCTCCATGGTCGCCGCTGAGTACCAGGTTAGAGCCATCACCGGCAATGAGTTCTTCGTCATCTACACACATTGATCCGCGATGGTGAAAGCATGCCTTGCTCGCTTCCTACGCATGTTCAACAGTTCAACGGATGAGTGGGTCGCTGGGCTAGATGTGAGTACACCACAGTCCTGCAAAGAGAGAAGAAATTGAAGGAGGCAGAGAAGAAGAAGCCCGCCGTGATCCAGGTTTGCGTACATAACGTGTGCTTGGTCTACCACATATGCCATGCCGACGTTGAGTGCCAGGATTTTAAGAACTTCCTCAAGGACGGAAGAGTGAAATTCGTTACTGTAGACTTTAGGAACGACGGTGATGTCCTGGGTCGGATAGGACTCGTTGTAGGCCAGCCCTTCAATCTCCGGAAGGCAAGCCTGGTGTCCTCCTCTCAGCCTTCAATGCTGACCCTGGCAGCAGCCATGATTGATCCTTCATGCGCTAAACTGAAGAAACCTCACCACGAGTTTCATCATGCACGGGAGTCGAAGACATTAGATGAAGATCACATCCTGTACGCAGCAATGGATGCCTACCTTTGTTTAAATACCTACAAGGGTTGGATGAAGAAGCAGAGCCCAGTGTCTGGTTCAAGCAAAGAAGCGTCGGCAAAGAGGAAGAGGAAGAGGGACGAGGACGAAGTTGAGGACGTGGACTCGGACTCCGAGTAGGTGGCAGTGCCGTCGCTCATGCTGGTTCTACTGCAGTGTCAAGCGGACTAGTTGCTTAGTTTATTTTCAAGGGTGTGTTGTGCTGAGGCCCCAGCAGAACTATGTTTATGTTCTTTCTCGTTATTTGAACTCTTTAGTACGTACAGTAGTACTAGTACTATGTCTTACTACTGTTCTTCTTGCAGTTGGTACTACTGCTCGTGTCTTCGTGTCCCTACTGTACTTAATACGTTCATACTAGTAGTATAATTTGGGTCAGTCGATTTGTGGAAGAAGTTCTATGGAGCGAAGGAAGAAGACGGTAGAGTAGCTACCCCAGTATCTATATTAGGGTGGCAGGGTGCCCATGATCTATCTTATGAGTGTTGGGTGTGGAATGCGGTTCGCCGGAAAAAAATGGATTGTGCCCGGGGTTAAACGGATGGCGTGGGTGGGGGAGCATGGCGGTAGCAGGCGGTTCAGGGGAGGGTGAGGCAGCGGCAGGCGGTTAGGCATGTGGCGGGCTGAGAAGATGAACCATGCATCAATTTCGAAGGTTGAAGAAGCCCTTCTAGCCATCCATGTTGCATCAAACGGCTCACAAGAGTCGACTGACCCAAATTGCTCCTTCAGATTGCAGGATTCACGTGGCATTCAAGGTCTCGAAGGTATATTCCGCGTCCACACCCGGTTTGCGGGCTCGACGCGCGCGCGACCGGCTTCCGCCGCGACAGCCACCATGCGCGCCTCCTCCGCGCGGGCGGAGACGACAATGACACGCTAGTTCCTCCTCACCGGCGTGCTGGAGCACGTGCACGTCCTCTTCTTCGTACGCTGCGTGCATAGACGCGGCTCCACCAGCTGCTCGCGTGCTTGGCAGCGCGACGGCATCATGAGGAGGGACTGCAGACGACATGAGTGGGCGAGCCTTCGGCTTGGCGGCGACACGGCGGTGATGGGCGAGAAATTGTTGGCCGGAGCTGGCGGGCACTGGCATGCGCAACGGCGGCGGCAGCATATTGATGAGTGCGCGTATGGGAGCTTAGTTTAGTTTTATATAAGGTTGGTCAAACTTAAAAGAAAATGGTACTAGTACATGTAAACATTAGACTTAGGTAGCGCTTTTATTAGTTACCACAGCCATGATACAGAATCATGTGCAAGCGCGTGAACCGCGGCCGCGCGATTGATCGAATGGTGTGTTACAATGTCGCGCTCGAAGGACATCCACCGAACCTTTTGTGTGTGTGAAAACAATCCCCGAATATTACTCAACTTTTTTTCCTGGAAAAGTTCTTGACGCTACAATATTTCCATATATTTGAATTTAGCTCCAGTTTGTATTTATTTGGATTTGGAAGTTTTAGGTGTGCCCTAGTTTTTTTAGTACTGATTTTGTGTGTGTGACTGAGAGAGAACGTGTGTATGTGTCCATATGTGTGTTGTGGCAGAAGGGCAATGTGGAGACGGTGTGCGTGTGATAGAGACATAGAGAGGTGTGAATGTGCAAATGATCATGCATGAGTGAGACATAGACAGATGCCGATATGTTGTGTACTTGTGTATACATGAGAGAACGGTCTTCTATTTTACTTGTGTGTGTGTGTGAGAGAGAGAGAGAGGAGCATCCGTAACACAACAACCATCTCTCTCAATTTGTCCGTCCCTCGCACGATCGCATGTAACACACGCATCAATGCGCATATTTTGACACCCTCACCCGGCCCCTGCCCACCTCAAGGCCCGCACATCGCTCTCTATCTCGCACGCACAATCTCTTCATGAATACCTTGTTTAGCATGTAGCTTTCCGTCACATACACACATTTCTCTCCTTAGGTTTGTTTTCTCGCAATATCTGATACACACACACAGCACACACACACCCCTCTCCCTAGCACACAATTCATCCCCATCCAAGGTTATATGGTGACCACTCTCGCTTGTGCTTCTCTGCACCCCAGCATGCACAACACCTCAATCTTCAAAGAGGGCATCGAGGAGATCGAAGACGGCGATCACACCGCGCTAGAGAATGCAGGGCCATTTGGAAGCAGGATGATGTGACGACGGCTGACTGACTCCTCCCCCCACCCTCTCTCTCTCGCACAAAATTACCAATCCCTCTCTCCCCCGCACAAATTTATCAATCCCTCAACCCACGAGATCCTTCCCCTCTCGTCCATCTTTTTCCAGCTCTCTCATCAAACCTGTTGTCTCTTCTCCTTCCACGTGTACAGAATCTGGATGCACATGCATCTCACGTATATTACATGTCTCCATCTTTCTCACAGGCCTAACTTCTTCCTCTCTCTTCCTCTCTCTATCTACCTCTCTCTGTTTCGCTAGGTTTGTCTCCTACTCTCTCGTCCACATACATACAGTCTTTCCCGCCCTATCTGCTCCATCTTCACAAGCTCTCTCTGCATGTTTCATTCACACATTGGGATATGTTCAAAATGTGGCTTTTATAATGGCTGATGTAGAGTTATTGTTGGTTTTGTTGCATCCTACAAATTAATAACTATGAAATGCATTTTGATTGTCATTTGATTGGGATTATGCGAGTTTGAGCATGTTGTGAAGTACTATAGACCTCGTATACATCTTGGAATTCGACAATGATTGTAACTATTGAATTGTATAGACCATTACATTCAAAGTCAGTAGCCTAATATATTTATTTCACAATTTCGACAAATGATTAATTCACTACATACTAAGAAAACAAATGTGTACACACTCCGTTTCTATTTAAGTCCGCGTATTAGCATTTGTCCAAGTCAAGTTTTGTAAACTCTTAGAAAGTTTATAATAAAAAATATTAACATATACAATAACAAATAAATACCATTAGATTCATTATTGAATGTACTTTCACATCATACATATCTGTTATGGTAAATGTTTATATTTTTCTATAAACTTGGTCAAACTTTACGAAGTTTGACTTCGGTCAAACCTAATATGCAGAGTTTACTAGTACTACTCGCTAGTTGCTTAGCTGAATCACCCAACACGCCACACGGGGAGTTCAGTGTCACAAAATTTTGAGGTCAGCGGGAAAATCTCCTGCGACCCTGATTCAAGCAGTGGGAAGTTACCATCATAGCCTTCGGAACAGGCCTACGGATGATGGTTGGTAGGGGGCTATTTTCGTAACTTTAGGTTCACCCTACCCAGCCAACCCCACCCTGGCACCCAGAGTAGTACACCTGAATACTCCCCATTTTCTATCCCCACCACAAAATAGACTTCTCCACAGCACCACAGCCTTCGTGCTCCTCCCCTTCTGCATCGGCGCACTCATCCACCGCAGCGCATCTGCCTCATCGATGACCTATTTTTTTCCTTTTGAATTCACTTCTCCCAGTTCTGTTTATCTGGCTTCTACTAAATGGATCTGGGTTACTCTGAGTATTGATCTAAAAAAAGTAACTTCATGTCAGGATGCAGTTCCTGCGAGGAGGGAAGTATGGTCAACCTCGAGATCATGTTTCCAGAATGAGGCTAGATTACACACAAGGTGCTAGTTCCCTAATGATGCTGGATTAGACACAAGGTGCAAATTCCCAGATGATGCAGGATTACACACAAGCCAGGTGGAGTCGTTAGCTGTTCGTGTCCTCGTGGCTCTAGTAAAGGCTGAAAGAAAGCATGCAACAGCCCTTGAGAATGTAGCTGAGTTCCTAAAGAAGCGAAAAGAGCAATCAGATGCTCTCTTCACCCATGCCAAAGAAGAGATGGAAGAATCCAGAAATAAGCTAGCAGAGGCAAAGCAGGCTAGGCATCTCCTGCTATCTAAAACTGTTGTCAATACAAAATTTCCTTCATAGTAGCTAGGTTCAAATGTTTATCCAGTCAGGATGCCTATTGTGATGTCCATGCATCTACTGATGTGGCACAATTTTTTCGGGTCATGTAATAACAGCAATTACTTCCAAACAATAACTGACGAAGCATTGGACATGGTATAGTTCACGCGCAAGCCCGACATTCCAAGTCTAACTTCCACATAAAACTTGTTGGAGATATGCCCTAGAGGCAATCATGTATGATGATTTTTCTTATGTGTTTATGAATAAAGATAGTCCTTGGACATTATCAATGATGTGTATCAGCAAGTACGTGACTTGTTTGTGGGACTATGCATTGTATGATGACTGTCCTAAAAGGTCCCGAGTCGAAAGGGCTGTGTGGACGCGCAGCCAACTAGACTAGCATATGACACGGTCGATGGCTTGGTCTCACTAGCCATGGAGCATTGGATGCTAACCGGATAATATGGACTTGGAAGGATCTGGTCGGATTCGACGTAGTCGGAACCGAGTCGAGATAAGGTCCAAGTCGGACAGACCCAACTATGAGACGCAACGATATGTCATCTGTGAGTCTCTAGTACAACATATGTTCTATGTCCTAAGACGTGAGCTGACGCATGTACTCGGGATGGTGACAGACTTGCTTTGGGCCGACCAAACGATACTCCGTAACTGGGTAGTTATAAAGGTAGGTTTCGGGTTTGTCCAGAACCATGCTGCGAGACGTGGTCGAGCAAGATGGGATTTGCCCCTCCGATCGGGAGAGATATACTCTGGGCCCCTCGTGTGATCCGACCAGGATAAGCATGGCCATGCGACAAGGATTATGAGATAAGCCGGTTTGTGGTCGGCATCACTGGAACGAGAAAGAGGTCGGGCTAGCACAAGGATGACAGACTCGCCTTGAGCTCGACAACATATATCGTGTGGCAAAAGGAATGGAAGTGTGATGTACAGGTTCGCTAACCAGCTTCATAGTCTGCTTGGTGTTCGGCATGCCTTGCTAGAGGCCGCTACCAACCGTGCAGTTCGGAGGTGATGCGAACTGCGACCAAGACAACTTGAACCTAAGGGGTCGCGCGCTTAAGGGAAGGAACCTACGAGGTCGGATCCGAGGACACTGGTCGGATGTGATCCGAACTGTATTCGGATTGTGGCCGAGTAGACTTATGGGCTTTAGGGTCCGTGCAAGGCCCAAGTGTTGAGCCCACGATGAACGCCTATATAAAGTGTAGGTGCCGCACACTCACACGGTTGATCGCTTCGACGCTGTCACTAGGGTTTGCATGTGTTGCGAATAGACACCTCCACTCGCCGCCGGTTGTGTGATCGGACCTAGCAGTCCGTCGCACGATGTTCCTCCTGCACGCGTGGATACCGTTAGAGGCGGTGCACTTGCGCCGCTCCGGCTAACCTGTACGTGGGAACCGACTACCGGCTGTACGAGGGAGATCGGACGAGGAGGAGACGATCCACGCGGACGCGCTGCCCCAACTCTTCTTCCGCTGCACGGCACTGCGCGTGTAGTGGTAACGAACTATGATCCATCTCCTGTAGCATGTTCTTGGTTGTTCTGCGCGTAGGAAATTTTTAAATTGCAGTCGACGCACCCTACCGTAGATCCCAACAAAACTCATGTTCATAGATATCTCCACATTCATACATAATGTCCACAACCATGATTCACTTCAAAGCCAAAAAAATGAGGAAAGTTATGAATAAAGAAAAACCTCTAGTTCCTGCTACCAGTGCGAGCACAACAAGTCAAGACCATGCATAATTAATTATATTTTGGTCATTTTTTGTGTTCAAAAATGTCGGCCGGCTCGCGAAAGGACGTGTTGCCAGCACAAGCGCGGATTCAATGAAGGCAGGCGGGGCAGTCTGGAGCCGGTTGCATGCGGCAAGGAGGCGTGTTCAGCCGGACCTGCAGCAAGTGGGGCCCTCTTGGCCGGCGCGCCGGTTCAATGTCTGTGCTATGAGAGGTCGCGTCCGTGTCAGAGCAATCACTCCCTCCAGTCCTTTTTTGTTTGCGTATAACAAAATCTTATTTTCCATTCACATTTTACAAGTAAAATTCATGGACAAACTTTGACCCAAAATACGATGGGGACTAGTAAACCAGAATGGAGGTAGTAGTTTTTTTAATCAAAGAAGGGTTTCCCCCTTCCGATTTTCACTACTGAAAACCAACATCTAAATCTAAACCATAGTATTTTCCCTAGAACTACCAGGTTCAACATCTCGCAACATAAACCCATACAACCATACGCCAAGGAGGTACATAGTACTATGAATTCCATTTTCGCTCCATACCAATCGTTCTAAAAACTACTTAGTACTTATAACGCGCCATTGAAAATCAGAACTCTTAACCTTGCTAAAAGAATGATATTTTAAACGTGGGTACTTGATCTGTGGCAACTGGCGAGCCACCGCCTCCAAGTCGTTCACCTGTGGTCCCGACCATCAACTCCTACGGATCAAATTGTCACGTGAGCTGACTATTCCTACAAAGGTGCGCTCACCACGTACCCGGTACCCGTGAATGCAGCAATCGTGCACCTAGGGTTTTAGGGTTTATTTGTTAACGTTGCCTTTACGTAACACTCATGTGTGCAAGACAGTGAGAGACCGACTGCGTGCGTGCGCCTCTTCTCTTTGTATATGTACTCCACCATTTGTCTGGTCTCCAAAAAAATATAATAACTACTAGCAATGTGCCAATGCGTTGCCACACGATCAGAGTAGATTAATACATATTCACCGATTTGATAGAAAAAAGTCTAGTTTTGAAATACGTATATCACTAAAAAAATGTTATGTTTCACTCAAAATATATTCCTTTGGCGGTTTTGATGAGATAAGGGAGGAATGTTGTTGGTTTCAAGATTCGAGAAGTGGTATATGTCTAATTTCTACTCTTACTAGCAAGATACCCGTGCGTTGCACGGAACATCAAGATCTTGTGGGAGAAAAGGATGAACGAGGGAAGGCCTTATCTGCAAATGTGGAGAGGAGTGCGGGTAAATTGCCATAGTTTCGTTCCTATCCGTCAGATATAAATCGGACGACCTATATTGCAGGATGGCAGGCCCACCATCATCACCAACTCTGTTTTTTATCCCTACTCTTATAAAAAGCATAGTCGGTGATGATCGTGTGCCTGCCATCCTGCAATATAGGCTGTCCGATCTATATCTGACGGATAGGAAGGAAACTATGGCAATTTTGCAAAAAGATACCCACACCCCTCTCCACACTTGCAAATGAGGCCTTCCCTTGTTCATCCTTTTCTCCCACAAGATAAACTACTCATACAAATGCATCCTCATGTTCCGTGCAACACATGGGCATCTTGCTAGTTGTTGCAAAAAGCCCATGTGTGTGTGAGAGAGAGAGAGAGGGAGAGAGGAGGAGGACGGAGTGCATGTGTGACAAAGACACAAAGAGTGTGTGTGCGAGAGGTATCAGCTTAAAATGAGGCGATAGTGTGTTGTGCATGATTAAGAGGGCGTGTCTCAAGAAGGGAAGAAAAATCTACATATATACAAGGAGCGGGAGAGAGACATGTATGCGATAGTGGAAGCACGAGTGTGCGGGTGTATAAACCTATCTAGAGGCTAGTCGATAAATGTTTGTGAGAGAAATACGAGTCGGGGTGCGAAAGCGAGAGTTTTGTGTGTGAGAGAGAGAGAGACGGTAGTCGGGAAGGGGAGTGGAAGCAGGAGTTGTGTGTGTGTGAGAGAGAGAGAGGGGGGAGTTTGTCTGATCAGTAAACAAATGAATAATGTCAGTCTGGGATGGAGACGAAAAGGAGACCGCAACAAATGTTGTGTCTACAGGAGAGAGAGAGAGTAATTTTAGTGGTATGATTCATATCTAGAGACATATAGGGTGTGTGAGAGAATCCCATAGAGAGAAATACAAAGTGAAAGACGAGTGGAGACTGTGTGTGTGGCGGTGAAAAAGAAAGCTTAGGTACTTAGTGATACGAGAGAACTGTAGAGACGTGAGAGATAATGAAAACCGTGTAATGTATAATGATAGGGAGAGTGTGACACTTCTCAAGGGAGACATCGAGAGACCATGTTTGCGAGGATAGGAGAAACATGAAGTGAGCGTGCGGGTGAGCTGGAGAAAAGAGAGTGATAGCTACATGAGAGATAATGAAAACCAAGTAATGTATAATGATAGGGAGAGTGTGACACTTCTCAAGGGAGACGTCGAGAGACCATGTTTGCGAGGATAGGAGAAACATGAAGTGAGCGTGCGGGTGAGCTGGAGAAAAGAGAGTGATAGCTACATGAAGGAGCATGCATGCAAGAGAGATGGGCGTGAAAGGAGTGAACATAAAAGGGATTCAAATATTTCAATTCGAGATGATGATACATGTAATCCATACTCGAACCAAAATTGATCTATCAAACATGCATACTCATATGAATTCACGTGCATCTATGTTATTTAATATGTAGATATTACTGATCCATACATTTTAGTAGAACATAATTTGGTTTAATTTTTTGAATTCAACCTTATGATTTTGAGATCATTGTATTTGTAAATCATATTATACATATAAAGGAGCAGAATTCTTTGTTGTGCTTTTGAAAGTATATATAAAATAATGATGTATATAGAATTTTATTCCAATCAAAATGGATCACGCCCGAAAAAAATTGAATACAAACGGGATTCGAATTGAGTTGGCACGGTAAACATGCACTCTGGAAAATTTGAACGAAGTGGGAAAAGTCGCAGTAACCGCCCGAAACCAAAATCTACGAGATGGAAATTACTACTGCCTATCCCTGCCACGCAAAGCCTATCTGCTCGATTTCTATAGGTTTCGATAGGGGTAGGTTTGTAATTTCACTCAAACGTGGCATAACCGCCTCTCACCCAGATTCATACATGGTGGGCGCCAAAACACAGTGTGTCCTCGGCCGAAATCGACTCCCTCCTTGATTCATACACGGTGGGCGCCAAAAACAAACTCTCGTCGGCAAATATTCGGTGTATGCGAGATTACCGTCCTATCCCCAACCGACTAATATTGTTGTGATGTAGGAAATTTGAAATGGGGGCTAAGTTTGTAAATTTCCTCGCATTTGAGACAAGCGCGCCCTGAAGACATGGTTCCCCCCTTCCTCTCGACCTCCATTTCCCCATTCGTACTCCATGGGCGCCAAAACACCCTCTCCACCCCAGCCTCCTCCATCCGCCATCCCATCCACCGTCGTTCTCCTCCACCATGCTGGAGCTGATACCCCGACGCCGTCGCCCATTACAAGAGATCGACCTATCTCATCCACGGCTTCGGACCGGGATCCTTGCATCTCGTCCTCTCGCTTCATCCCCACCATCGTCCACCTTGCCGGCGCCACTCCAACGACCGTCTCGTCCATCACGCCCCGCCGCCACCGTCTACCCTCCTAGATCTGCTTCCACGCCGCGGACAACCATCGCTACTGCAGCACAGTCAAATTCTCAGCAGATGCATACACAGCGCCGCACCAGAGGCGGTACTCTTTCGTATCTGCTCAACTTATTTATCGCAGCAAGAAAATAGACCGCCACTGCTTTACTCTGATTTCCTGTCCATCACTTACTTGCTAGTTGAAAGCAAACATTGGCTGCGAAGTTTCCTTTGTTCGGTTTGCACCTTCAGATCCGCCATGGCACGTTCAATACTATACTCCCAATGCTTATGGTTTTCCCCTTTTATATTCCACACTAGTTAAATCACAGTAGACTAAATTTCAAAATTGGGTCAGTCGATTTTTCAGAGCTCGCCGGAGTTCGCCGGTGCGAACGAAGGGGCTCGGGTGGGGACTTTGGTTGTGGGGGCGGTGGTGGGGCCTCGCCGAACGAAGAAAATTCGACACGGGTGGGGGAGGGGGTGGGGGTAGGGTGGGGGTGGCGGAGGAACACAGACTGTGGGGGCTGATGGTCCGGCCGGCGGCCCGTGCGGTGTTCTGTATAGGAAGAATCAGAGACGAGGAAGAAGAAGGGTTAGGAGAGGTAGGATCTTCATCCAACCGCCTGAAATGGTCGACTGACCCAAATGACAAAAGTCACGCGACTTGCATGCAGACATGCCTTTATAGTACCATCATCGTACCTGCTTAGCACTGCTCCTGAATCCATCAAGCTAAACAATGTGCCACTCATAATTCCAAACTTGTTGCTCAAGTACGAATCTGATATGATGCTGATATTACTAAAACAGATAACATTTAATTGGTCAGCTAATGTTCCTAGTTTACTTTCAAAAAAGCACGTGCACCACATATAGAGAGACATCAGGGAGTTGCTTTCTTAATGCGCTCTGGTTCATCATGTGTGGGCACTGTGCAACGAACATTTTATTATCCAAAATCTGCTTGCTCTTCTTTAGCATGTTCCTCTTCCGTTCTTCTTTAATAAGTACTCTCTCTGTTCCTAAATACAAGTCTTTGTATAGATTCCACCATGGACTACATATGGAGCAAAATGAGTGAATCTACACTCTAAAATGTATCTGGATACATCTGTATGTGATCCATAGTGGAAATCTCTACCAAGACTTATATTTTGGAATGGAGGGAGTATGATAGTAGTACAGTATGTTCCTTGTAGTGAAGATGAGCATGGACATTTGCAGTGTAGAGGTCTATACGGTCGGTTGGTATGGACACTTTGAACTCTTCGGGCCTCTTTGATTCATAGGATTTTGTAAACATGGGAATAGGATTTGTAGTGGCCTGCCCACTTGAATCCTATAAGAATAGCAAGGAAATGCGGGGAGTTGTGTCGCCTTTGAGAGTTACACTAATATTAACAGTACCGCACCTTCAGTTGAAGAGAGCTGGTATCCAAAGCCTTTCTAGCCGTACCGGCAATACTAGCACATATATTCCAGCAAGTTCCACTTTGCTGATTTTACTCTGATGCTTACGGTTTTCCCGTTATATCTACACTATGATCTGTGTAGCTGCTTTGTGTCGCACTAGCAGCAATCCACTCTTGAAGCTAAACACCGCAATGACTTACAAAATTGGCACCAAGGCATTGAGTGCCATTTTGGATGCAATGAAAGTAATACGCTCCCTACCTGTTGATTCTTGTTCAGAATATGATCCTAATGACTATTCTAAACTCGAGGAGTCAAAGGCAGATGTCCTGTCCTGTTCACCCATCAAGGTGCCTGTTCTAATTTGGCAAGGTTTTATTGATTTCGCGTATCTTGCATATGTTGTCTTGCATTTCTTCTACTTTGTTGCACCGCCATATGCTTAGCTTACTCATCATATATGTCGAGATGCCATGCCCATCCATTATCAATACATTTTCCATCTGTCATCATACCATGTTTTTCCACTCAAATGATGTTCTTGTGCATCAGACATCAAAAAGGAAGAGGGTGATTGCCGAACCTGAAGGAGCACCAGCAAAATCCTTGAAAAATGTGGTTGTGTCTAAGAAATCAGACAGAACCCCACTTATATTGGTTGTACAACGAGTGACACAAAACGTAGGACCGACTCCAGCAGACTGTACCCATACTTCACTGGCCACACCACTAGCCGCACCACACAGGACCTGCACTCCAGCAAAAGGTATGCCGATTTCAGTTGCCATAGCACCAGCCGTACCACAGAAAAATCCCACTCCGGCAAAAAGTACAGCAAGTCCACCGGCCGAAGACCTATCCCAACTGCAGAGAGGGCCAATTACTGCAGATTGGAACCCCATTCCAGTTATTTCCAATTTAAAAGACAGTGCTTTCAATGTTGTTAGGGACTACGTGCATATATTCCCATCATGGGAAGATTATAGTGAAGACAAACACCATGTTCACATCTTCCTGTCCCACTTACGTGTAAGTGCTATTATCCATGGTGATTATTTTCCTGTTTTCTACTGATTGAACACATCAATGATTTACATTGCATTGTTGTAAGTAGGCGAGGGTCAATCTGGATAGTCATGACGAGCAAAGCTTGCTTGCGCTTTTCAAGGAAGCATTGCAGCAGTATTGGTGTTACCTGAGGAAATCACACTTTGATGGCAAGTCTATAAATGAACTGCTCGTGAAGTCTCATGTGCTAAATTTAGAAGACACTGAATGGAAAAACCTTGTTATGCATTGGTCTCATTCCGAGGATGAGGTACTGTCTATGATATCGCATGACAATTTGAACTTTTACTTTTCCGCATGTGCCTTACGGATCTTTTTTGCAGGAAATCTGCTCGAAAAAGAATTCCGGTTTGAAAAGAACGACATGATATCACAAATATGCTACCCGCTGCTTTGTTCTTGTTAGTACCTGTTGTCCTGTATCGCTATACTTGCATACATACCTGGTTCATTATGTGACAGCAGTATGCATCATAGCTTGCTTATCAATTGTTCGCTCCAAATTATCTGATCTATATGAATGGTTACATTAGTGTAGAATATATCCAATGCCAATGAAATTTTTTAGCTCTGCATTGTTGTTGTAAGTACCTGCTATCCTTTATCAGTGTACTTATATTGACAGGTAGTTGTTCATGTACCATCACTCTGCAGCTTATTTTCCTTTGCCCTCCATTTGCTACACATAAGATCTATATTTACTCTTACCATAAGGTTGGATAACACTGATGGTATTGAAGAAGTTTAGCTCTGCATTGATCTTGGCTATACCTTTTGCATGTATCGTTGTACTTACATTTATAGCTACTTGGTTATGTAGCATCACTCTTCATCTTATCTTAGATATTCTCCATTTTTTCTTATATTGTCACATCTATATTTACTCTTAACAAAATATAGAATAAAGGCAATGCTTATGAAGAAGACTCTATGGTAAACTTCTTGAATTCCCCCCCCCCCCATCAGCATGGACAAGGGCTTTATAGAGCCTGGCTTCACCAATAATGTAAGTTTGTCCTTCTCAAGCCTTCAAACTTTGTTGTGTATATTTGGTTAGGCATGACTGCAACAGCTGTTTATTTTTGTGTTTGCATTAAATTGCATGTTTAAAGTTTATTATGTAGTTCATAAACAAAAGTTTGTCCTTCTCAATTTAAGTTTTCAGTTGTACAACCAAGTTCCTTCTTCATACCATGTAAATTAAACTATAAAACTTTTTTCCAGGGACACCATTTAGCAAGATAGCAGATGAAGCAGAAGTGAAGAGCATTTTGATCCATGAAATCCATCTGTCCCCAAAACCTTTGGCCTTTAAAATATCCAGCATTGCCTGTTTCTCAATTGTGTCAAAAGCTTTTTTAAAGTCCAATTTAAGTAGAATAATCTCATCTTTAGACTTATGACATTGGTGTAGATATTCATATGCCCAACCCAAACAATCATGAATATATCTCTCTTTAAGAAAACCATATTGGTTGATATGAACCAACTTGAGAATCACTTTCTGCAACCTATTTGCCAGCAGCTTAGTGACAATCTTCAGACAACAGTTTAGTAAAGAGATTGGTCTGAAATCATTTGTTGTCAAGGGAGTACTCCCCTTTGGAATGAGGGTAATGTAAGAAGTATTTAAGCTCTCAAGAGAAATTTGCCCTGCATGAAAATCATATATGAATTTGAGCACATCTCCCTTAATAATGTCCCAGCAATACTTGAGAAATTCATTGTTAAAACCATCAGGGCCTGGTGATTTGTCTGTTGGAATATTTTTGACCACAACATCAATTTCCTCTTGAGTAAAAGGCAATTCAAGTTTATCAAAGATATCTGAATGTTTTCTCCGCCCAAACAAGGAAGCTAGATCAAAATGCATTGAGGTTTTTTGAGATGTGCCCAATCTTTTTTTGTAAGTGTTCAAAAGAATTGCAGCTTTCCCAGCATGATCAGATATCTCAACTTGGTCATCATTTTGGAGTACAGCAATATGGTTATGCCTATAATTAATTGAAGCTTTAGTGTGAAAAAACCTTGTGTTCTCATCTCCAAACTTCACCCCCTTGATTTTCCCTCTTTGCTTCCAATAAATATTTTGATTCCTCAATAGAATAAGCAGATGCTCTTTGAGAATAGCCCTGCAATTCCATTCATGAATGTCCAACTCTCTAAATTCTTCAAAGAGATCCCACAGGAATATGAACTCATTCAGCTTTGCAATTTGAGTTTTCAGACAAGACAAGACAAGGCTTTAGCCCACAGCTTCAAAGCTCTTCTTAAGTTTTTAAAGTTAGCATTCAAGGTTTTGACAGCATCAAGATTGCCAACTGGAATATTCCAAGCATTGGCAACTACCTGTTTAAAATCAGAATGTTGGAGCTAGTAGTTTTCAAACCTGAACACTTTTGCCTTTGGGATAGAAGTACCAACTTTTATTACACAGGGCAGATGATCTGAAATAGGCTTTGCAAGAGGTAGCACAATTGTGTTTGTAAAAGTGGTCATCCAAGAGGCATAAGTGAAAAACAGAGGATCATGCTGCATGTTACTCCAACTAAACTTTATGCCATGCAAAGGTAATTCAATTAAACCTTGATTACTGATAGCCTCATTAAACATAAGCATATCATTGACATCTCCCCCAGGTCTGTTCCTATCTGATGGTGCCCTTATAAGGTTGAAATCTCCCATTAGAATCCAGTCAACATCATCAGGCATGTGAATATTCAGGAACCAGTTAATAAACTCAATTTTATCTTGTGGATCACATGGCCCATAAATATTAGAAATAATCCAAGACTGATTGGAGAGCAAACTGGTAAATTGTAATGAAAGAGAAAACCTATTTTGTGCAATGACATCTCCAGAGAACTGAGAGCCATTCCAAGCCACAAGGAGACCCCCAGAAGCTCCAACAGAGGGCAGGAAGGCAAATTTATTAAGTCTGGAAGGGAAAAAAATTTAAGTAAGCTGTGTCAAAAGTCTCTCTCTTGGTTTCTTGAAGACACAAAATGTTGCAGTCACTCTCATCAATTTTCTGCCTTAACGCCAATCATTTGTCCTCAGAATTTATTCCTCTAATGTTCCAATTTAGAATATTCCAACTTCTATTTGTGTTATTCATGGAAACACATAATTATTTTGTACCAGAGGTCAAGTACCAGCACTTGATCTTCCACACATAAAAGAAAGTTGCACAAAACCCTGATCCACAGCACAACACATATCCAGTGGAGCAGCCAATCAAACAGCAAAGAAGTAGTAGTAGGATAGTACATCATCAGACATATAGAGTTCAAACAGTGCCAATATCCAAGTCTTACATCAATCAAAAGCAGCATCAAACTAGGTGGGGAACCACAAACACACACCCTCCACATAGTACTCCAAGTAAGGGACATAAACATTATGAAGAGCTGGAGGTATGTCCTTCTCCTTTGGCCAAGGGCAACTTGTCAAAAACATCCTGTAACATCCCAATTTTCAATTTGGATGTTTACAATAGATCATTCATATGCATCCATGATTTATGCATTTTTGCCCCATTTGTTTTATTTGATTTTTGATCCAAGGAACTTTGAGCAACTCAAGGACCAAAAGAGAGAGTTGGAAGTTTCCCTAAAAACCAATTTTGAATTTTTTTCGAAGTTGGGAGTTTGGATCCAATTTGGTTTCACCAAAATTCATTTCCATTATATCAAAAATAAAATAAATAGAGAAGATAAAATGACTTCTTCAAAATCAGAAAAGAAAATATTGGAAATTGAATTTGGAACCAAAATTTATTTGTTGGGTTTTATTTGCACTTTATTTTATTAGTTTAGCAAAAATGTTTTTTTAACTTGCATTTTAGGACAGATAAAAGTTCACTAGGTCATATATAAGACCATATAACTATGTGAATTTTCTGGAAATTTTTAAACTTATATTTATTTGTTTTCGGTGTTATTGTGTTTTTGTAAAAAAATATAAAACATGCAGCCAAGGCCCATGGAAGGCCCAGCCTTCCTAACGAACCAAGCTGGTCATCTTCTTCCTTACCTCGTTCATTCACAGAGAGCACGTACGCAGCACTCCCACCCAACGCCCCACCCCCTCCCCTCCTCTCCCTCGCTACAAAACCGCTCTGAATCGGTTCCCCTCACCTCCCTCTATCTTTTCCCCTTCACTAGTGCGCCTTAATTCCTCATCTAATGGCCATTAGAAGCCCAAGTAATAGTCACCATTAAACATCATAAAGTTGGCAACGCTCAGCTCATCTCCAGACCTCCCCAAGCCCTATATAAAGCACCCCTGGGAGCCCCTCTCACCCCTCGTCCGAAGCCCTCTCCTTCTGGAGTTTTTCCCTCTCTCTAACCTCTCCAATTGCTCGCTGGAGTTCGTGTATTCCGGCGACCTCTCACCGCGTGTACAGGAAACATTCTACAACCACAAGTTGTTCAAGTGGTTCACCTCATCATCCTCTACACCGTCCCGCGCGCATCCTTCGCCGAAGCACACCAGAGCCGCCTTCTTCCTCATCTCCGGCGACAAGTCTGGTGAACACCCAGGCCAATTTTTTCTTTTTTTCAGTATTTTTTTCAATCTCAGATTCTATAACAATTCTTGTTTCTAGTATATCTTTTAGTCTATAGATCCAATTTAGTTGATTCTTTTTCCTACCGCTTCATAAAAATATCCTCTATCCAGAGAACCAAACGAAAAATATTTTTGAAAATTTTAAAATTTGAATTTAAACATATCTGAATTCAAACTTCATTAGGTCGTAACTCGAGTTTCGTAACTACGTTTTAGGTGATTCTTTTTGCAAATCGAAGCTCATGACGTGTACTTTCTGTTAAACCCAAACACACGTATTTTTGCTACTATAAAACTTACGTACTGTACAGAAACTTTATTTGGTTGTTTTTGAAGTTTTCCGAAGTCCTCTCTTTGTTTTCTTTTTTATTCTTCGCTTGTATGCTTATGTATGTTATTGCTCGCTTACGCTAGATGATCCGGAGTGCGAGGCTTGCTACTACGAATCTTTAGAGTTCAACGATCGTCAGCAAGGCAAGTTCACACTTTGATCATAATTTTCAATACCTAGTTTTTACTATGCATTAGTTTCACCCTCAAAGATTGCATGAATAGGATTGGGAACATGTGGTTATGCTATGTAGTTCATGTGGTAGGAACCTATGACCTTTGATCACCCCAGGAATATTTGTTATATCATATATTGCTTAGCCATGCTCGTAGACAGGGAGTGGTATGTGTGACTCATGCAAGTTGCGAGAGATAATAATTTTGGGATAACCTAAGGTGGCAACTTTAATACACATCTGGGTAGATTGTTTGGGGCACCTCGACAAACCAGTGCTTGCCCAAGGGGAATCCCGGAGTACCAGTGTGATTACCCTAGGCCCGCCACCCAAGCTCAAAGAAATCATAAGATATTTCAGGGCTAGAAACTTCCGTGTGCAGCCACAAGCCATTATGGGCTCTGGCATAGTTGAGTAAGTTGTGTGACCTCTTTCCGTGGTAGACTAGCTGATGTAGGGGAAAGTAGGTGTACCGGTCTATCCAGGGTTAAGGGGAAACACTTCTAAAAGGCTATGGCTCGATCTTCCGATCATGGAGGTGGTCGAGTCTTGTGGGGAAAAGTGCGAAAACCTCTGTAGAGTGTACAAACTAATCATGATTAGCCGTGTCCCCGGTTATGGACAACTTGAGTATCTAGAAGTGAATTATTGGTTGATCTCATCACTCTATTTAATGAAATTATTGGGTTACTAATAACTTGGGAATTTTGGGATTGAGTTGGAGGAACCTTCTCAATAATGGCATTTTTAACTTAGTAGTAATAAAAAAATATTCCTTTGTTGTAGGGTAAAATTAGCTTTATGCAAAATAAAACTTAGAGCCTCCACCAGCTAAATTTTGCATATAGAGATAGTCTTTTCATGTATTATTATTCTATGGTGTGAAATTGCCAGCATATTCCATGTGCTGACCTACATGGCTGCAACGTCTCATGTTGTAGACTTTTCCGACGAAGATTAAAGGTGCGATAGGTCGTTGTTCTGCACTCAGTTTGGCGTGGAGTTGGATGGACTCATTTACCTTTGAAGCTTCCGCGGTTATTTCTATTTAGATGGCCTATGGCCATATTATTGTAATAAATACTCTTTTGAGAACCTCGATGTAATAAAGTGTGATTGAACTCTGTTATAATTCCTTGAGTACTGCGCGTGTCAGCATACCGATCCAGGGATGACACTTAAGCACAGAGACTTCGATCCAGTTTGGGTCGGGTCGCTACAAGATGGTATCTGAGCCAGGTTGACTGTAGGACGCGACCACTAGAAAATGGAAAGCCATAGGAAGAAAACTCTATTTTATGACTTCCTTAAATATCCGTTGGTCTATACTCTTTATTCATTTTTATCTCTTCTCTACTTCAATAAAATAGTTGTTGAACCCCATCACCAAGTTGCTCAGCCCGATGAGACCATGACCTATGAAGGCATCATTGACGAAGAAGAAGAAGACGCTAGAGTTGACATTGATTTGAGGAGATTTAGTTCAGACCACCACTACCAAGTTGAGTCCAACGAATGATTGCAGTAGTATGAAGAGATCATATCTCTTGTGGATATGACCTTACCTGTAGGTTTTTGCTTGTGTGGTGTGATCTGTGTGAAATGCTTGATTTGAAATTTTCTTTCTATCATAAGCATATGGGTAGTGATTTGTCACATTAGGCCCTTATTCTGTTCTAATTTCTCATCCACCCTAAACCGAACAGATGCCTCCAAGACGTGACCCGGAATTCCCACCGGAACTTACCCAGTTGATCCAGAACCAGAATGCTCTCATGCAGCTACTCATCCAGAATCAGAACCAGAACAACAACAACCCGCCGCCACCACCCCCGGTCGACAACCTTACCCGTTTCCTGAGGTTGAACCCACCAGTGTTCTCTAGCAGCATGGAGCCGATCGTTGCAGATGACTGGCTTCGCAAGATCAGAAGAGAGCTGACCACCGCAGGATGCACTGAGGCTGAGAAGGTGCGCTTTGCCGCACATCAACTGGATGGACCAACAGCCTCATGGTGGGAGAATTACACCACCACATTCCCCATAGCCAATGTGACTTGGGATCAGTTCCAGCAAGCGTTCCGTACCGCACATGTTTCAGCCGGAGCTATGAGTCTGAAGAAGCGTGAGTTCCGCAACTTACGCCAAGGAAATCGTTCTGTTGGTGATTATGTGGAGGAATTCAGCAAGTTATCCAGGTATGCCCTCGGAGACGTGGCTGATGATGCCGCTAAGCAGGAAAAATTTCTAGAGGGACTAAACGATGATCTGGGACTTCATTTGACTGTGGCTACCTTTAACAATTATCAAGAGTTGGTCGACAAGGCTCTCATTCTAGAAGGCAAGCAGCAGCAGGTGGAGAATCGCAAGAGGAAGTACGGACGGGGAAAGTACAACTCTGAAGTTCAGCAGAAGCCTCGCTATACCCCATACATGGGAAATAATGGATCAGGATCTGGCAAGTGACACACTCACCATAACCATGGAGGAAATTCACATCATGGAGGGAATGGACACAACCATAATGGACATAGGAATGGCAATGGGAACGGAGGAAGCAACAATCAGCATCAGTCCAACCCCGCTACACCGGCAAAGAAGGATCTGAGCCACATTACTTGCTTCAAGTGCGGTAAGACCGGACACTACGCCACCGAGTGTCCCGAGGCGAAGAACCGGAATGGAAATGGAAGCTCTGGAAAGAAGCCCAATCCTTTCACCAGAGGTCAGGTGAACCATGTCAATGTGGAGGAAGTTTATGACCAGCCTGGCGTCGTTGTTGGTAAGTTCTTGATTAATTCATTTACAGCCCTTGTTCTTTTTGACACTGGTGCATCACATTCATTCATATCAAGGGGGTTTGTGGATAAGTTTAAGTTGCCGACCGTAGCCCTGAAGTCACCTATGTTAGTGAGTTCCCCAGGAGCAGAGTATATGGCTAGTCAGGGATGTTTTCAGTTGCCATTGACCATAGGGAGACACGTTTTCCCCACAGACCTCATCATCCTAGAATCACATGGATTGGACGTAATTCTAGGCATGGACTGGCTATCCAAGTATGAAGGGAATATCGATTGTGCCCGTAAGTCGATTCTTCTCACCACCCCAGAGGGGAAACAGACCAAGTATGTGGCGAGGCATACGCCAAGGAGGACTCAAGTGAATTCTCTTTCGGGAGTTGTTCAGGAAGAAGTACCAGTTGTGAAGGATTATCCCAATGTATTCCCCGAGGAATTGCCCGGCATGCCACCGGATCGGGACATAGAGTTTTTGATCGAATTCTTACCAGGCACCGGACCAATATCTAAGAGACCGTACCGGATGCCCGCAAATGATCTAGAGAAAATTAAGAAGCAGATTAAGGAATTATTGGATAAAGGCTATATTTGACCGAGTTCATCACCTTGGGGAGCCCCAATGCTTCTAGTTGAGAAGAAGGATGGATCCTTGAGAATGGTTGTAGATTATCGTGCGTTGAATGAGGTGACGATCAAGAACAAGTACCCTCTGCCGATGATCAATGATTTGTTTGACCAGCTACAAGGAGCAGAAGTTTTCTCAAAGATCGATTTTTGATCAGGATATCACCAGCTGAAAATTCGAGAACAGGATATACCCAAGACAGCCTTTACCACGAGATATGGACTTTATGAGTACACGGTCATGTCTTTTGGTTTGACTAATGCCCCTGCCTATTTCATGAGTATGATGAATAAGGTATTCATGGAGTTCTTGGATAAGTTTGTTGTGGTATTCATTGATGACATATTGATTTACTTGAAGAATGAAGAAGAACACAAGGAACATTTGCGCTTGGTTCTTGAGAAGCTTAGGGAACATCAATTATACGCAAAGTTTAGCAAATGCGAATTCTGGTTGAAGGAAGTCGGATTTCTTTGACATGTTATATTAGAAGAAGGAATAGCGATAGACCCCTCCAAGGTTGAAGCCGTCACCGAATGGAAGGCACCCACCTCAGTCGGAGAGATTCCCAGTTTTCTTAGACTCGCAGGATATTATCGGAGATTTATTGAGAATTTCTCCAAGATCACGAAGCCCATGACAGAGTTATTGAAGAAAGACACTAAGTTTGTTTGGACCGACGAATGTGAGGCCAGTTTCCAGGAGTTAAAGAAACGTTTGGTCACAGCCCCAGTGCTAATTCTTCCGAATATACGCAAGGATTTCCAAGTATATTGCGGCGCTTCTCGTCAGGGACTTGGAGGTGTTCTTATGCAAGAGGGAAGAGTTGTTTCATATGCCTCACGTCAGCTTCGACCTCATGAGCGGAATTATGCCACACATGATTTGGAGTTAGCAGCCGTAGTGCACGCACTCAAGACCTGGAGACATTTTCTTATCGGAAATCATTGTGATGTTTACACGGATCATAAGAGTTTGAAATACACCTTCACGCAGAAGCAGTTGAACCTCGGGCAGAGAAGATGGTTGGAGCTCATAAAGGATTATGACATGAAATTGCACTATCACCCAGGAAAGGCCAATGTTGTGGCAGATGCATTGAGCCGCAAGAGCTATGTTAATATCCTCACAGCAGGAGGATTACCTCAGGAGTTAATTGATGACCTCCGAGATCTTCGATTGGAGATAGTACCACGAGGTTTTGTTGCCGCAATGGAAATTCTATCCACTTTGTTGGGAAAGATCCGAGAAGCCCAGAAGTTAGACAAAGGTATTGCGGAGATAAAGGGAAGGATGAACCAAGGAAAGGCAGAAGGATTTCGTGAGGATGAACATGGAACCTTATGGTTTGAGCAACGTATTTACGTGCCAAATGACCCAGAGATCAGGAAATTGATTCTTCAAGAGGCTCATGATTCACATTATTCAATACACCCGGGCAACACCAAGATGTATTTGGACTTGAAGGAAAGTTTCTGGTGGATAGGTATGAAAAAGGATATTGCCGAGTATGTCGCAGTATGTGACGTATGTCAGAGGGTTAAGGCAGAGCACCAAAAACCAGCAGGATTACTTCAGCCTTTGCCGATACCAGATTGGAAGTGGGACAAGCTTGGCATGGACTTCATTACAGGATTACCCAGGACCCGACCAGGCTATGATTCTATTTGGGTAGTGGTTGATCGCTTGACTAAGGTAGCTCACTTCATCCCCGTGAAGACCACATATACAAGTGCTAAGTTAGCCAAGATATACATGACCAGGATCATATGTCTGCATGGAGTTTCGAGGACCATCGTATCAGATAGAGGGACACAATTTACCTCAAAGTTTTGGCATTAGTTACATGAAACTTTGGGTACCAGGCTGGGGTTCAGTACAGCTTTTCATCCACAGACAGATGGGCAGACCGAGAGAGTCAATCAGATTCGGGAGGACATGTTGAGAGCTTGTGCGCTAGATTATGGATCTAGTTGGGATGATAATTTGCCTTACGCAGAGTTCTCATATAACAACAGCTATCAAGCTAGTTTGAAAATGGCCCCTTTCAAAGCTTTGTACGGAAGGAGGTGCAGGACACCATTGATGTGGGATGAAGTTGGAGACCGTAAATTATTCGGACCAGATTTAATTAGAGATACATAGGAGAAATTCAAGCTGATCCGCGACAGACTCAAGGTAGCCCAATCCAGACACAAGAGTTATTCCGATACTAAACGCAAGGAGGTAACCTATGAAGTCGGAGATAGAGCATATTTGCGTGTGTCGCCACTTCGAGGAGTTAAATGATTTGGAGTCAAAGGAAAGTTAGCACCACGGTTTGTGGGGCTGTACAGAGTTTTAGAACGTATGGGTGAAGTTGCCTACAAGTTGGAATTACCAGAAGCCTTGTCAGGAGATCATGATGTGTTTCACGTTTCCCAGTTGAAGAAGTGCCATGCAGAGATGGCCGATATTCCTCTAAGAGATACAGTGCCACTAGAGGCCATACAGTTGGATAGTGATCTGACCTATGAGGAGAAGCCCATCAAGATTCTCGAGACTGCAAGCAGGGTTACCCGCAGCAAGGTCATCAAGTTTTGCAAGGTTTAGTGGAGTCATCATACTGAGAAAGAAGCCACCTGAGAACGAGAGGAAGACCTCCGACAGGACCATCCACACCTTTTTGCTAGCCAACCCGAATCTCAAGGGTGAGATTCATCTTAAGGGGGGGTAGGTTTGTAACATCCCAATTTTCAATTTGGATGTTTACAATAGATCATTCATATGCATCCATGATTTATGCATTTTTGCCCCATTTGTTTTATTTGATTTTTGATCCAAGGAACTTTGAGCAACTCAAGGACCAAAAGAGAGAGTTGGGAGTTTCCCTAAAAACCAATTTTGAATTTTTTCGAAGTTGGGAGTTTGGATCCAATTGGTTTCACCAAAATTCATTTCCATTATATCAAAAATAAAATAAAGAGAGAAGATAAAATGACTTCTTCAAAATCGGCAAAGAAAATATTGGAAATTGAATTTGGAACCAAAATTTATTTGTTGGGTTTTATTTGCACTTTATTTTATTAGTTTAGCAAAAATGTTTTTTAAACTTGCATTTTAGGACAGATAAAAGTTCACTAGGTCATATATAAGACCATATAACTATGTGAATTTTCTAGAAATTTTTAAACTTATATTTATTTGTTTTCGGTGTTATTGTGTTTCTGTAAAAAAATATAAAACGTGCAGCCAAGGCCCATGGAAGGCCCAGCCTTCCTAACGACCCACCCTGATCATCTTCTTCCTTACCTCGTTCGTTCACAGAGAGCACGTACGCAGCACTCCCACCCAACGCCCCACCCCCTCCCCTCCTCTCCCTCACTACAAAACCACTCTGAATCGGTTCCCCTCGCCTCCCTCTATCTTTTCCCCTTCACTAGTGCACCTTAATTCCTCATCTAATGGCCATTAGAAGCCCAAGTAATAGTCACCATTAAACATCATAAAGTTGGCAACGCTCAGCTCATCTCCAGACCTCCCCAAGCCCTATATAAAGCACCCCTGGGAGCCCCTCTCACCCCTCGTCCGAAGCCCTCTCCTTCTGGAGTTTTTCCCTCTCTCTAACCTCTCCAATTGCTCGCCGGAGTTCGTGTATTCCGGCGACCTCTCACCGCGTGTACAGGAAACATTCTACAACCACAAGTTGTTCAAGTGGTTCACCTCATCGTCCTCTACACCGTCCCGCACGCATCCTTCGCCGAAGCACACCGGAGCCGCCTTCTTCCTCGTCTCCGGTGACAAGTCCGGTGAACACCCAGGCCAATTTTTTCTTTTTTTCAGTATTTTTTTCAATCTCATATTCTATAACAATTCTTGTTTCTAGTATATCTTTTAGTCTATAGATCCGATTTAGTTGATTCTTTTTCCTACCGCTTCATAAAAATATCCTCTATCCAGAGAACCAAACGAAAAATATTTTTGAAAATTTTAAAATTTGAATTTAAACATATCTGAATTCAAACTTCGTTAGGTCGTAACTCGAGTTTCGTAACTACGTTTTAGGTGATTCTTTTTGCAAATCGAAGCTCGTGACGTGTACTTTCTGTTAAACCCAAACACACATATTTTTGCTACTATAAAACTTACGTTCTGTACAGAAACTTTATTTGGTTGTTTTTGAAGTTTTCCGAAGTCCTCTCTTTGTTTTCTTTTTTATTCTTCGCTTGTATGCTTATGTATGTTATTGCTCGCTTACGCTAGATGATCCGGAGTGCGAGGCTTGCTACTACGAATCTTTAGAGTTCAACAATCGTCAGCAAGGCAAGTTCACACTTTGATCATAATTTTCAATACCTAGTTTTTACTATGCATTAGTTTCACCCTCAAAGATTGCATGAATAGGATTGGGAACATGTGGTTATGCTATGTAGTTCATGTGGTAGGAACCTATGACCTTTGATCACCCCAGGAATATTCATTATATCATATATTGCTTAGCCATGCTCGTAGACGGGGAGTGGTATGTGTGATTCATGCATGTTGCGAGAGATAATAATTTTGGGATAACCTAAGGTGGCAACTTTAATACACATCTGGGTGGATTGTTTGGGGCACCTGAAGAAACCAGTGCTTGCCCAAGGGGAATCCCGGAGTACCAGTGTGATTACCCTAGGACCGCCACCCAGGCTCAAAGAGATCATAAGATATTTCAGGCCTAGAAACTTCCGTGTGCAGCCACAAGCCATTATGGGCTCTGGCATAGTTGAGTAAGTTGTGTGACCTCTTTCCGTGGTAGACTAGCTGATGTAGGGGAAAGTAGGTGTGCCGGTCTATCCAGGGTTAAGGGGAAACGCTTCTGAAAGGCTATGTCTCGATCTTCCGATCATGGAGGTGGTCGAGTCTTGTGGGGAAAAGTGTGAAAACCTCTATAGAGTGTGCAAACTAATCATGATTAGCCGTGTCCCCGGTTATGGACAACTTGAGTATCTAGAAGTGAATTATTGGTTGATCTCATCACTCTATTTAATGAAATTATTGGGTTACTAATAACTTGGAATTTTGGGATTGAGTTGGAGGAACCTTCTCAATAATGGCATTTTTAACTTAGTAGTAATAAAAAAATTATTCCTTTGTTGTAGGGTAAAATTAGCTTTATGCAAAATAAAACTTAGAGCCTCCACCAGCTAAATTTTGCATATAGAGATAGTCTTTTCATTTATTATTATTCTATGGTGTGAAATTGCCAGCATATTCCATGTGCTGACCTACATGGCTGCAATGTCTCATGTTGCAGACTTTTCCAACGAAGATTAAAGGTGCGATAGGTCGTTGTTCTACACTCAGTTTGCCGTGGAGTTGGATGGACTCATTTACCTTTGAAGCTTCCGCAGTTATTTCTATTTAGATGGCCTTTGGCCATATTATTGTAATAAATACTCTTTTGAGAACCTTGATGTAATAAAGTGTGATTGAACTCTGTTATAATTCCTTGAGTACTGTGCGTGTCAGCATACCGATCCAGGGATGACACTTAAGCACAGAGACTTTGATCCAGTTTGGGTCGGGTCGCTACACATCCTATTGCCTTCTCTTGGGCTTCTTGGCCAGCTTGTCCTCCAGCTCCCCCTCAGCAACCTTACAGAAAGAGGCAGTGAGGTTTTTATCAACTGATTTTTGTATGATGGGAGGGACAGCATTGCAAGGTAAGCAATTATTATTAGAGCAGGAGTTTCTCTTGTAACCAGCATTGTCTTTCTTAATTATATCACTTCTCCTTACCTCAGTCAGTTCTCAACAAGGCAATGCACATGGGATTGTTATCTGCTCCCTTACAAGTGGAGTCTTGCCCTGATTTTCCAATTGTCCAGTATGCTGATGACACCCTGGTTATTCTACAAGAAGATGCCAAGCAACTACATTGCCTTAAAGCCCTCCTCAATACTTATGCAGATGCCACTGGACTTAAAGTAAACTACAATAAATCCAGTATGATTCCAATAAATGTGTCAGAAGAGAAGATGGAGATTTTGATAAATACTTTTCATTGCAAGAAGGAATCTTTTCCAATCCAATATTTGGGAACACCCTTAGGACTTCATAAGCCGACTGTTGAGCAATGTTTTCCTCTTGTCACAAGACTGCAAAAGAAGCTTGTGGGTTTGTCCTCCTTTATGACAATGGCTGGAAGATTGCTGTTGGTGAAATCTGTCCTCAATTCTTTGTTGATCTATCTCATGGGATGCCTTGATGTGCCTGTCACCATCAAAACCCAAGCCATAAAGTATTTGAGACACTGCCTGTGGAGAGGTCCTGATCTGGAGGACCACAGACCTGCCATGGTGGCATGGAGCACTGTGTGTAGACCCAAAATTCAAGGAGGTTTGGCTGTCATGCATATCTTTATTCAGAACAAGGCCTTGTTACTTAAGAATCTGCACAAGTTCTATAACAGACACAATACCCCCTGGGTCAGCTTGATCTAGGAATCATATTACAACAATGATACACTACCTGGTAATAACTGGATTGGATCATTTTGGTGGAAGGCAAACCTTAAGCTTATTGATAACTATAAGTCATTGGCCAGATGCAACATAGGTGATGGCAAGAGTGCCTTCTTTTGGAATGATCTGTGGCACTCTGCTTGTTTGCAAGACATGTTCCCTCGTTTATTCTCTTTTGTGAAGAACAAAGATGCTACTGTCCACACCATTCTCCAAGCAAAATACTTAGAGGATCTATTCCATCTACCCCTGACTGTGCAAGCTTTCTAGGAATTTGAGGCTATGGAGGACATTTGTATTGATTTAAGGGCTTTTGATACACTAGATTGCACCGACACTTGGAGTTACATTTGGGGAAATGAACACTTCTCGGTTGCTAAGGCCTATAAAGTTATGATGGGAGTTAAAATTGTGCCACAACAGTTCAACTAGATCTGGAATAGCTCTTGTCAGCTAAAGCACAAGGTGGTTTTTTGGAGATTGCTTCATGACAGGCTCAATACTAGAAATCTTTTGAGAAGGAAAACTTTTCATTTAGCCAACTACAACTGTGCTGTCAACAATTGTCCACAGGAAGAAACTCTTCAGCATCTTTTCTGGACCTGTCCTTTTGCAGCTCAATGTTGGGACTTGATTTGCCCTTCAATACAGGCAAATGTTTCAATTCTAGAAGCTTTTCTTGACCTCAAACAGAAGCTACATGTACCTTTTTTCATGGAAATAATCATCCTTGCTTCTTGGTCTATCTGGATCTCAAGGTACAATTTGATCTTCCAAGCAGTTCAACCTAGCATCCATAGGTGGAAAGCTACTTTCCTGGAGGAGCTCAATCTTCTAAGATTTAGAATTAAGAAGAGTTATGCTGGTTACTACTGCTCTTGGCTTGACAATCTTGTGCTGTAATTCTAGACTCTAGTTTTTCCTCCCTAGTTTTGTCTCTTTTCTTTTTTCTGGCTTATCTCAAGCCTTTTTGTACAGTGGAACCTTTTTGTTTTTGTGTTTTTAATTAATAAAAATTGTAGTGGGGTTTTTCCCTACTGTGTACAGTCAAAAAAAATTAAACTATACAGAGCAAGTGATCTTCTTTTGCACTACATGTATGCTTCTATTCTTGATCCGTGATCCAGTGGTGTGGTGAACCTACCCACTACAGCACAATGTCATATTATGCAATGTCTTAACTATGAACAATGTCATATCATTCTACTATTATTTAAACTGTCTCTTTATTTGCCAATCTGAAATGGGATAAATTGACAGCACACTAACCATTAATACTTATGAGTTCTTGATCTGTAATCGAGTGGTGTCGTGAAGCTGCCAACTCCTTCACAATGTCATTTCCTGCCATGTCTTGACCTGAACAATACCATATTGTGTTAATGCAATTTTAAACTGTGTCACTTTATTGGTCAGTAAGAAATGTGATGAATTGTCAGCACTGATACTTTTATGTGCAAAACCTGTCATCTGTCTGCTTGTTTATCTTTCAGAGTGAGGAGGATATAAGTGTTAAACAAGCGCAGTCTCATCAGCTTTCTCAGCTGCTTGCGCTGCAGCTCCCAGCAGGACTAACCTCGGTTTTGTATATTATTTTGTCGGCGTGTTTAGTTGCACTGGTGGCGATCTTTGATGCCCCGTGTATGTAATCTGCTCTCTGCTTGTGCTTTATTATCATAGTGGCAAACATTGATGCCCAGTGGATGTAATATGTCGTAATTTCTTTATTGTATAGTCTAGGTTTTTTCTTATTCACGATGCTGCAGTTATTTTATTGTATATATATCCTGTCTTCACAGTAAATCGGCCAAACCGTAAAATTATGGTACATAATCGGGCCGTCATGCAATCACGATGTATGATCCGCATCATGGGCCCCGTCATCTTGGTCCATTAGAAGGCCTAAATGTAAACTGGCCCACTAGTAGATTCAGGCCTTTAATAGGCCAAGTAAACCGCCGGCCCTCTTTTCGCAAGAAAACTCAATGGGCTTTTAGGAGGCTGAGAAGTAGGTTGGGCCTAAAACGTGCCGAACAGCTCACGGGCCAGCAGCAACCCAAAATGGACCCCGACCCATGATTGTGCCAATCAAATCACGGGCTTTTAACAAGCCAAAATTGTCGCAGTCCTTGTTTGGCCCAATCAGATTATCGGCTACGAGCAGGCCGGATGCAAACCGGGCCGTAGTTAGGCCCAACTATATGACGAGCTTTTAACAGGCCGAAATTAATATAGGGCCAAAATGTTAAACGGGCCCTTAACAGGCTGAAACTAATATCAGGCCGAATTACTAAATGGGCCCAAAAGCATAGCGTCTAGTTGACGGGCCGAATCTGATATGGGCCATAATTTAGCCCAGAGCCTCTTAAAGGGCCGGACCTGATCTGGGCCGTAATTTGGCCCAAAACGTGGTAGGCTTTTAACGGGACGGATCTCATATGGGCCATTGTTAGGCCCGGAACGTGGCAGGCCATTAATGGACCGGATCAAATATGGGTCGTCATTTGGCCCAAAACATGGCAGCCAGTTAATGGGCCGGCCTACTAGGGTCCTCAAAATCTTGTGGGCCTACAGCTAGGCCGGCCCATTAATGTCAGCGAAATCTCGTGGGCCTTTAGCTGGGCCGGCCTATTATGGTCCAGAAAAATCTTGTGGGCCTTCACCTGGACCAGCCCATTATGGCCCGCAAAAATCTTGTGGGCCTTTACCTGGGCCGGCCCATTATGGCCCACAAAATCTTGTGGGCCTTTAGCTGGGCCAGCCCATTATGGTCCGCAAAATCTCGTGGGCCTTTAGCTGGGCCGGCCCATTATGGTACGCAAAATCTTGCGGGCCTTTAGTTGGGCTGGCCCATTTAAACTTTATGGGCCACTTTTGGGCCGGTCCACGTGTCAACTTATCATAGGCGCATCTCGCCCATTGGGTGAGTGACACCTGTACCAACGCGGAGCTGACACGTGTTTCCGTCAGCCAATCAGAAGTTTACACGTGGAAAATCCCCATTGGTGCGGGCTATTAACGGGTTATCGGATCCAAAACCGGACCCGGTAGCTTAACGGCATTCCGTTACGGTGGATGCCACATGTCGGTCACCCAAGACAAAAGCACTTCTGTGACGTGCGATTTATCGTCATGGAAGTGGACACTTCCGTGATGATAATTTTGGTAATGTCATGTAACACTTCTACGACAGCACAGGTATGACTATCTTGATTCTGTCATAAAATTGTCATGGATGTATATGCATGACAGAAAACGTGACCTACTATGACAAACACGTATCATCACGGAAGTGTAACTTTTTTGTAGTGCTTGGATTCGTCAGGGGGAATCAACCTTTTTCCTTTATCCTCTACTGGTGGCTGATTGATTGAGCGCCGGTCTCACTCATTCTTTAATCAAGACAGGAGCTGAGACAAGCTTCTCTTTGAGGGTGTTCAAAGCAACAACATACTCAGGAGACCATAAATACTTAACATGCTTCTGGAGGAGGTTGGAAAGAGGCTTTGCAATCTTAGAGAAATTCTCAGCGAATCTTCGACAATAGCTTGCGAGCCCAAGAAAACTGCAGAGCTGCTTGACATTCTGAGGAGGTTCCCAGTTCACAATTGTAGAAACCTTTTCCAGATTAATAGCAGTGCCCTTGGCAGAGATGATATGACCAAGGTAAAGAACTTCATCAAGCCAAAACTCACATTTGGAAAACTTCGCATAGAATTGATACTCTCTGAGCTTGTCAAGCACCAATCTCAAATGTTTGGCATGATCCTTCTTATTCTTGGAGAAGACCAAGATATCATCAAGATACACTAGGACGAATTCATTTGTGTAGGGGTTGAAGATGAAGTTCATCATGCGAGAGAATGTTGGAGGAGCATTGACAAGGCCGAAAGACATGACAGTATATTCATAAGAACCATAGCTTGTTCTGAATGCTGTCTTGGGAATATCTTGTTCACGAATGCGAATCTGATGATAACCCATACGGAGGTCAAGCTTGGAGAATACTTTAGCACCTTTAAGTTGCTCGAATAGCTCATTGAAGTTGGGAAGTTGATACTTGTTCTTTATTGTCTTCTTGTTCAATGGACGGTAGTCGACACAAAGTCGGTCTGTGCCATCCTTCTTCCGGACAAAAAGAACACCACAACCCCATGGAGATGAACTCGGTCTGATCAAACCCAGATGCTCTTGTTCATCGAGTTGTTTCTTCAATTCCTTCAACTCCTTTGGTCCAAGCTTGTAAGGACGCTTACAAACGGGCTCCGTACCAGGCTCAAGATCGATAACAAATTCAACTGGCCTGTGAGGAGGCATTCCCGGAAGCTCTTCTGGAAAGACGTCTTGGTACTCAAAAACGAATGGAATCTGAGAGATTGCATCCAACTCGCCCTTCTCATTGAGAGAAAACAGTTGAATGGTTTCATCTGGAGCGGCATAGATGATCACATCCTCAAAATAGTGTGTCAATTGAATTTCCCTGGCAGCACAATCAAGCTGAGCCTTGTGCTTAGAAAGCCAGTCCTCCCGAGAATTAGATCAATATCAGAGTCGCCAAGAACCATTTGAGAGGACAGAAAATTATAGTTGCCCATCTTGATAGAAACATCCGGAGCCATCATTTTGGTGTTCATGAATAAACCCGGAGAGGAAACCGCTAGCGGCTTAGGCAGATCGACAATGTGCAAATTGTGCATGGATGCAAAAGGTCTTGATATGAATGAAATAGATGCACCAGTATCAGATAAGACTTTTGCAAGAATATCATTAACTGGAAGATTACCCATGATCACTTCTGAAGAATCCTCTGCCTGAGCTATGTTCATCATGTTCACTGACATGTCTCCAACGTACCTATAATTTTTGATTGTTCCATGCTATTATGTATTCTGTTTTGGATGTTTAATGGGCTTATTTATACACTTTTATATTATTTTTGGGACTAACCTATTAACCGGAGGCCCAACCCAAATTGTTGCCTTTTGCCTATTTCAATGTTTCGCAGAAAAAGAATATCAAACGGAGTCCAAACGGAATGAAACCTTCGGGAGCGTGATTTTTGGAACAAACGTGATCCAGAGGACTTGGAGGGGACGTCAATCAATCAACGAGGAGGCCACGAGGCAGGGGGCGCGCCTACCCCCCTGGGCGCGCCCTCCACCCTCATGGGCCCCTCGTGGCTCCACCGACCTACTTCTTCCTCCTATATATACCTACGTAACCCCAAACCATCGAGGAGCATCACGAAAACCTAATTCCACCGCCGCAACCTTCTGTACCCGTGAGATCCCATCTTGGGGCCTTTTCCAGCGCTCCGCCGGAGGGGAAATTGATCACAGAGCGCTTCTACATCAACACCATAGCCTCTCCGATGATGTGTGAGTAGTTTACCTCAGACCTTCGGGTCCATAGTTATTAGCTAGATGGCTTCTTCTCTCTCTTTGGATCTCAATACAAAGTTCTCCTCGATTATCTTGGAGACCTTTTCGATATATTCTTCTTTTGCAGTGTGTTTGTCGAGATCCGATGAATTGTGGGTTTATGATCAAGATTATCTATGAACAATATTTGAATCTTCTCTGAATTCTTTTATGTATAATTGGCTATCTTTTCAAGTCTCTTCAAATTATTAGTTTGGTTTGGCCTACTAGATTGATCTTTCTTGCAATGGGAGAAGTGCTTAGCTTTGGGTTCAATCTTGCGGTGCCCGATCCTAGTGACAGTAGGGGAAACGACACATATTGTATTGTTTCCATCGAGGATAAAAAGATGGGATTTATATCATATTGCATGAGTTTATCCCTCTACATCATGTCATCTTGCTTAAAGCGTTACTCCGTTCTTATGAACTTAATACTCTAGATGCATGCTGGATAGCGGTCGATGTGTGGAGTAATAGTAGTAGATGCAGGCAGGAGTTGGTCTACTTGTCACGGACGTGATGCCTATATACATGATCATACCTAGATATTCTCATAACTATGCTCAATTCTATCAATTGCTCGATAGTAATTTGTTTACCCACCGTAATACTTATGCTATCTTGAGAGAAGCCACTAGTGAAACCTATGGCCCCGGGGTCTATTTTCCATCATATTAATCTCCCGTCAACAAGCTATTTTTTGCGCCATTTATTTTGCTTTCTTTACTTTTAGTATTTATCATAAAAATACCAAAAATATTATCTTATCTTCTCTATCAGATCTCACTTTTGCAAGTGGCCGTGAAGGGATTTAAAACCCCTTTATCGCGTTGGTTGCAAGGTTCTTATTTGTTTGTGTAGGTGCAAGGGACTTGAGTGTGGCCTCCTACTGGATTGATACCTTGGTTCTCAAAAACTGAGGGAAATACTTACGCTACTTTGCTGCATCACCCTTTCCTCTTCAAGGGAAAACCAACGCAGTGCTCAAGAGGTAGCAAGAAGGATTTCTGGCGCCGTTGCCAGGGAGTCTACGCACAAGTCAAGACATACCAAGTACCCATCACAAACTCTTATCCCTCGCATTACATTATTTGCCATTTGCCTCTCGTTTTCCTCTCCCCCACTTCACCCCTGTCGTTTTATTCACCCTTCTTCTGTTCGTCTTTTCATTTGCTTTGATGTCTTACTTGGCTCGTTTGCTCATTTGGTTGGAATAGTTGTTTATTTATTGCTAAACAGAGAATCTAAGATCTATGGATCCTCATCCTCTTGCTAATATTTTTAAGAAACCCAATTATGATGAACCAATTGCTAGTGAGTTTTGTGCACTAGATTATCTTTATGAAGTTTTGTTTGAAATTCATGAATCTAAAAATTGTGATAAAGTACTTTATGGAGTGATTCACGATGAATCTTTGAATAAAAAGCATGATTGCAATGATGATAGTATAAATTCTATAAATGTCAATTGTGCTTATAATATGCAAAACCCTAAGCTTGGGGATGCTAGTTTTGCTATGTCTACTACTTGTTGCAATGATCATGATTGGGGTGATTCTTCTTTTGATCTTGAAAATTTATTTAAGCCCCATGATGAATATGAGATTGATAATAATGTTTGCAATAATATTGAAAGTGGGTTTGGAAGGGTGTCAACTTTATATCCCACATATTTGGAGAATGTTCAATCTTATGAAGTTTTGGATAAAAGTGGGTTTGGAGAGGTCATGACTTTAGTTAATGTTAATCCCACTATTTTGGAAGAGTGTCAACTTCGCATACATGTGGATTGTGTTAAGAATATGTTTTGTGATAGCTATATTGTTGAATTTGCTTATGAACCTACATGTAATTATTATGAGAGAGGAAAATATGGTTGTAGAAATTTTCATGTTACTAAATTACCTCTCGTTATATTGAGATTGCTAGTGTTTCTTTCCGCTACCTTGTGTATGCTAGTTTTTGCTTGCCTTGATAATTTGTTTGCCTATAAGATGCCTATTCATAGTAAGTATGTTAGACTTAGATGTGTTTATCACATGTTTTATGATGCTCTCTTTGTGCTTCAATTCTTGTCTTTCATGTGAGCATCGTTGAAATCTTATGCCAAGCTATAAGGCTTTAAAGAAAGCGCTTGTTGGGAGACAACCCGATATTTTTACTTGTTTTTATTTAATAAATAATTCATCTAGCCTCTGTTTAGACATGGTTTTATGCTTTTATTAAGTCTTTGTGCCAAGTAGAACCTTTGGGAAGACTTGGGGAAAGTCTTTGCGATCTTGCTGTAAAAAACAGAAACTTTAGCACTCGCGAGAATTGCTGCCATTTTTTATTGGAGAGTCCTATTTAGTTAATTATTTTGAAGATGATTAATAGATAAATTCCTCACGTCCAGAAATTTATTTTAGAATTTTTGGGGTTCCAGAAGTATTCGAAACCTACATATTACTACAGACTGTTCTGTTTTTGACAGATTCTGTTTTTCATGTGTTGTTTGCTTATTTTGATGAATCTATGGCTAGTAATAGAGTTTATGAACCATATAAAAGTTGGAACACATTAGGTTTAACACCAATAGAAATAAAGAATGAGTTCATTACAGTACCTTGAAGTGGTGGTTTGTTTTCTTTTACTAACGGAGCTCACGAGATTTTCTGTTAAGTTTTGTGTTGTGAAGTTTTCAAGTTTTGGGTAAAGATTTGATGGATTATGGAACAAGGATTGGAAAGAGCCTAAGATTGGGGATTCCCAAGGAACCCCAAGGTAAAATCCCAGGACAACCAAAAGCTTAAGCTTGGGGATGCCCCGGAAGGCATCCCCTCTTTCGTCTTCGTCTATCGATAACTTTACTTGGGGCTATATTTTTATTCACCACATGATATGTGTTTTGCTTGGAGCGTCTCGTATGATTTGAGTATTTGCTTTTTAGTTTATCACAATCATACTTGCTGTACACACCTTTTGAGAGAGACACACATGATTCAGAATTTGTTAGAATACTCTATGTGCTTCACTTATATCTTTTGAGCTATATAGTTTTTGCTCTAGTGCTTCACTTATATCTTTTAGAGCACGGTGGTGGTTTTATTTTATAGAAATTATTGATCTATCATGCTTCACTTATAATATTTTGAGAGTCTTAAACAGCATGGTAATTTGCTTTAATTGTGAAATTAATCCGAAGGTGATAGGCATCTAAGATGAGCATAATAAGAACTTCCATATTGAGTTCATTGAATATCATGAGAAGTTTGATACTTGATAAGTGTTTTGAGATATAAAGGTGGTAATATTAAAGTGTGCTAGTTGAGTAATTGTGAAATTGAGAAATACTTGTGTTAAGGTTGGCAAGTCCCGTAGCATGCACGTATGGTAAAAGTTGTCTGACAATTTTGACACATAAGGTGTTCTTTTATTGCTTTCCTTATGAGTGGCGATCGGGGACGAGTGATGGTCTTTTCCTACAAATCTATCCCTCTAGGGGCATGCATAGTAGTACTTTGCTTCGAGGGCTAATAAACTTTTGCAATAACTACATGAGTTCTTTATGACTAATGTGAGCCCATGGATTATACACACTCTCAAACTTCCACAATTTTCTAGCATCTACGGTACCATGCATTGCCCTTTCTCGCCTTGAGAGTTGGTGCAAACTTCGCCGGTGCATCCAAAGCCCGTGATAAGATACGCTCTATCACACATAAACCTCCTTATATCTTCCTCAAAACAGCCACCATACCTACCTATCATGGCATTTCCATATCCATTCTGAGATATATTGCCATGCAACTTTCCACCGTTCCGTTTATTATGACACGCTCCATCATTATCATATTACTTTGCATAATCATGTAGTTGACATCGTATTTGTGGCAAAGCCACCATTCATAATTTTTCATACATGTCACTCTTGATTCATTGCATATCCTAGTACACCACCGGAGGCATTCACATAGAGTCATATTTTGTTCTAAGTATTGAGTTGTAATTCTTGAGTTGTAAGTAATAAAAGTGTGATGATCATCATTATTAGAGCATTGTCCCATGTGAGGAAAGGATGATGGAGACTATGATTCCCCCACAAGTCGGGATGCGATTCCGGACTAAATAAAAAAAGGCCAAAGAAAAAAAAAGGAGAAGGCCCAAGAAAAAAATGAGAGAAAAAGAGAGAAGGGACAATGTTACTATCCTTTTTCCACACTTGTGCTTCAAAGTAGCACCGTGATCTTCATGATAGAGAGTCTCCTATGTTGTCACTTTCATATACTAGTGAGAATTTTTCATTATAGAACTTGGCTTGTATATTCCAATGATGGGTTTCCTCAAAATGCCATAGGTCTTCGTGAGCAAGCAAGTTGGATGCACACCCACTTAGTTTCTTTTGTTGAGATTCCATACATTTATAGCTCTAGTGCATCCGTTGCATGCCAATCCCTACTCCTCTCATTGACATCAATTGATGGGCATCTCCATAGCCTATTGATTAGCCGCGTAAATGTGAGACTTTCTACCTTTTTGTCTTCTCATAACCCCCATCATTATACTTTATTCCACTTCCACCCATAGTGCTATATCCATGGCTTGCGCTCATGTATTGCGTAAGGGTTGAAAAGGCTGAAGCGCGTTAAAAAGTATGAACCAATTGCTCGGCTTTTCATCGGGGTTATGCACGATGAGAACGTTTTGTGTGACGAAATTGAAACATAGCCTAACTATATGATTTTGTAGGGATAAGCTTTCTTTGGCTATGTTATGTTGATAAGACATAATTGCTTGGTTAGCATGTTTGAAGTATTATTGTTTTTATGTCAACATTAAACTTTTATCTTGAATCTTTCGGATCTAAATATTCATGCCACAATAAATAGAATTACATTGAAAACTATGCTAATAAGCATTCCACATCAGCTTGGTCATTGAGTTGAAACGAAGCGAACTTGACGTAGTCCTCAGACCTGACATTGCTACATTGAAAATGCTTGTTGATGTCCACGAGCCAATCGTCGGCATCCATGGCCTCGGCACAGTAGTTGAAAGACTTCGGCAGATTTGCAAGGAACTGGTTGAGGGTAGCAAACTGAGGCTGATTGTTAAAATTCCCTTGGCCTTGATTTCCTTGGTTGCCTTGGCCTTGGTTGTGCTCTTGCAAGAGTTGCAAAAGCATCTGGGCATTGGCGTTGGTGGCTGCCATGACAGCTTGCCATGCCTCCGGAGGCGGAGGTGGAGGTGGAGGGTTCGCCTAACTCCCATCATTGCGTTCCGGATTTAGACGCGTTGCAGGAGCCATCCTAAAGAGGGTGACATCCATTAGAATTTTGATAGACAGGTAGACAAGCTAAATCAACGGATAGAAACTGCAACATATAGTCTTCACAATAAAAGTTCGAACGAGAATGAACGGATGTATTCCAAAGTTAACATCACACTTCCATTAAGTTGAGAATCCACTTAGATAAAGGTTGATAAATGAAACAACAAGGTACGACTGGAACAAACAAGTGGTAAGGATTACCCAATCACAAACCAAATATCTGCGAGAAGAAATACTAGAGCTACTTGAATTCCCACCTATAAAACTCCCAAAACTTTATGGTTATGCAATTTGGTGTTGGGGATACAGGGAGGCACAATATATATCACACAACTAACAAGCCCTACGCTCCAATTGTATCCATCCGTCAACACATAACCAAGAAACCTTCGGAAATCATGTACCTCAACCTTCAAAAAGCATCCGTTATACGAGTTATGGCAATACTCCCGAACTCCCGCCCCAGTACTGGGTGGCGTCGAGGTTATCTCACCAACAACTGCATAAAAGAGATTTTCGATGTCGGCGAACTTAGGTATTCCAGAACTACAACGATAAAATTGTGACGATAACACCTCACAGCTCAACTCCCCGGGACACTGCCACAACCCCTAAATGTCAGGAGGCACCAAGAACAATGTTTTCGTCACAAGAATATCGGAACGATTCCAAGATACCCGCATGATCCTAAAAAATCGTGAAATTTGAGGAGAGGACAGTCAAAACATCTACGTCAGGAGGCCTCACCAGAGCGATGAAGGGACTGAGGAGTAAAAAGAATCCTACTCTCCGATATATATATAATCCTAAAACTCAAAACATTTTGTTCTAGACTCTACAATGTCAGCAATTCGATCAAGCAGGGGGGCTCCTAAGTCGGGGATGGCTCTGATTACCAACTTGTAACGCCCACAATGCGGCTATAGCTCCCATGTGTCGAGGCACGACTTAGAGGCATAACCGCATAGTGGTTTTGTCGCAAGAAGGGTCATCTTCACAAACATCCCATGTAATGAACAAGACAGGGATAAATAGAGTTGGATTACACTCGCCACGTCACACAATACATAAATAATTCATACATCATCCAAAATACACTCATAGACCGACTACGGTCAAATCCAAATGAAAAGGAAGATAAACCCCAAATGCTAGATCCCCGATCGTCCCAACTGGGCTCCACTACTGATCATCAGGAAACGACACATAGTAACGACCAAGGTCCTCGTCGAACTCCCACTTGAGTTTGTTAGCATCACCTGCACTGGTATCATCGGCACCTGCAACTATTTGGAAGTATCCATGAGTCACGAGGACTCAGCAATCTCACACCCCCGAGATCAAGACTATTTAAGCTTATGGGTATGATAAGGTAATGAGGTGGAGCTGCAGCAAGCGCTAAGCAAATATGGTGGCTAACATGCACAAATAAGAGTAAGATGAGAAGCTATGCAATGGTCATGAAGCTAGAAGTGATCAAGAAGTGATCCTGAGACTACTTATGTTCAAACATAACACAAACTGTGTTCACTTCCCAGACTCCACCGAAAAGAGACCATCACGGCTACACACGCGGTTGATTCATTTTAATTAAGTCAAGTGTCAAGTTCTCTATAACCGGATATTAACAAATTCCCATCTGCCACATAACCGCGGGCATGGCCCTCGAAAGTTTATACCCATGCAGGGGTGTCCCAACTTAGCCCATTACAAGCTCTCATGATCAACGAAGGATATTCCTTCTCCCGGAAAGACCCAATCAGTCTCGGAATCCCGGTTACAAGACATTTTGACGATGGTAAAACAAGACCGACAAAGCCGCCCGAATGTGCCGACAAATCCCGATAGGAGCTGCACATATCTCGTTCTCAGGGCACACTGGATGGGCAAGACGTCGGGTTGGCATAGACCCTGGTTGCCCAGGGGGCGCCGGACATCGCCCAAGTTGGACCAACACTCAGAGGAGCACTGGCCCGGGGGTTAAAATAAAGATGACCCTTGGGTCTGCAGAACCCAAGGGAAAAGGCTTAGGTTGGCAAATGTAAAACCAAGGTTGGTCCTTGTTGGAGGAGTTTTATTCAAGGCGAACTGTCAAGGGGGTCCCATAATCCCAACCACGTAAGGAATGCAAAATCAAGGAACATAACACCGGTATGACGGAAACTAAGGCGGCAAGAGTGGAACAAAACACCAGGCATAAGGCCGAGCCTTCCACCCTTTACCAAGTATATAGATGCATTAAATTAAATAAGAGATATTGTGATATCCCAACATATCCATGGAACAACACGGAACAACCTGCAAGGCACCTGCAACTAGCAACGCTATAAGAGGGGCTGAGCAAAAGTGGTAACATAGCCAAACAACAGTTTGCTAGGAAGGTGGGTTAGAGGCTTGACATGTCCATATGGGAGGCATGATATAACAAGTGGTAGGTAGCGCGACATAGCGATAGAGCGAACAACTAGCAAGCAAATATAGAAGTGATATCGAGTGTATGGTCATCTTGCCTGCAAAGTTCTCTGAGTTGTCAAAAGCTTGATCCTCGTTAGCGTACTTAACGGGTTCCTCATTCACGTACTCGTCTCCTGGCTCTACCCAAAGCAAGAACACAAGCAACAGAACAACAATCAATCCCGGTGCAATGCACAAGCAACATGGTGTAATACATGGCATGGAATGCAAGATATGATATGCAATGCATATGGGAACTCCGGAAGGGAAAAGATGATCAAGGCATCAACATGGCAAACCAAGTATGCCACTGGAAAGATGAGGTGATTTTGGTCGAAATCGATATAAGGATCACCGGAAACGGATGCACGGTTTGCAAATGACAAGCAATACAAGGATGATGCAAATCTGCGATTAATAGCATGATAGCACTTAGAATGCGACAATAAACTAAGCTACTGCACTCCAACATAGCAACAAAGCATATGAGCATAAAGTACACATGAAGCTATTCTAAACATGAACACTAAGCTCCTGCTAGTTCTCACTAGAACAAGCTCAAAATAGCATGGCAAAAATGCAAACGATATCAGCTTCATAGACTTAGAGAAAATACTAACATGTCAAAAACAACATCAGGACATATCAAAAACAACATCAGGAAGCAACGTTTAGAGCTATCAAACAACATGCTACAGGAACATATCATGTCACACAAAGGCATGGAATGCTAGTGCTAAACACACTTAACAAAACCCCCTTACTGATCATAACCCAAAGAGGCATGGAAAATAATGTGGCACCCATGCAAACATGGCAAGTTATATTAAGAGTTTCAGACTTGGTGGAATTTCAGGGCATGGTAGAAACAGATTCATAATAGCAACTTTGCAAGCTTATGCCACTCACCACAAATCATTTCATGGAATAGAAAGGTAACGAACAGTAAGTAGACATGTTAAAGAAGTTAAGCATGGCAAGAGAAAGTTCATAGGTTATATGCATCACTAGCAAAACACATGGCAATTTTGAATAACATGTTAACAATCTGCCAGGAACAACATTTAGCAAACGTAGAGCAAGGAAATGACATGCTAGAGTACTCCATAATTTCAACAAGAGGCATTAATGGATAGAGAAATATCACATCTTCAAAATCCTCTTACTAAACTATCTCAAAATGTGCATGGATCACATGGTAGCAACAAGTTTGCATGGCATCAAAAAGTAACAGGAAAAGGACTTAGCAAAATCACTAAGTGTCTGAAAACAGCAACATCACATAGCCTAGTTTGCATGCTTGTGCTAGTCACCACATAGATCACAAAAATACAAGACTTGCACCCCTGTAAATATGGAATGTTGGATATCATAAAACATGTAGACATCATGCTCATACGATGCACACACAAAATGTAACAAAAATGACAAATCATCAAGTTCTGTTAAGAACCAGCAGTCAACATCATATAGCACTTTTGCAACGATGATAATGGCATCATAATGGACAGTAAGATGCATGCCAATGCCACCAATGTGAAGATCATCACAAGACAAACATTTTGATATATCATATACATGAATCGGATTTACGGGCATGGAGATATGGCATGTCAAAGGGAGCAATAAAATGTTAGGGACTTAGAGAGAAACTCGAGGTCAACCTCTGAATTCCAGATCTAGGGTTCGGGCGCGCAGATCGAGGTTCTTCGGAGTTAGTCGCCGGACTTGGAGGGGAGGACGCCGGAGTCGAGGGGGAGAGGGAGGCAGTGCAAGACGGCGAGGGGCGCCGGTACTCGGTGGTCGGAGCTTGCCGGCTCACCGGAGGTGACGGCGCGGGGCGACGATGTCCCGCGGTGGTGCGGCGAGGCGGAGGCGGCAGGGCAGTGATGGGTGGCGACGCTGGTGCGGGAAGACGGTGGCGGCGGTGGGACTCGTCGGCGGGAGGCGGTGCGCGGCCTCTCAGGCGAGGTGGAGACACGGGCTCGGGGAGGGCCCAACCCGGGCCCGAGTGGGCTGCGGCGGCGGGCGGCCGGCTGGGGCCACGTGGTGCTCGCTGGTTGGCCTGGGCGGCGGTGGCGACTCGTCCGGTGGGATCCGGACGTGTCTGGCGGCGGAGTGGGGCGATTTGCTAGGGTTTGGACCCGAGATTTCATGGGAGGTGCAAATTTATAGGTAGAGGGAGCTAGGAGAGTCCAAATGAGGTGTGGTTTTCGCCCACACGATCATGATCCAACGACGGAGAACATGGAGGGGGTTTAGATGGGTTAATGGGCTGCTTTGGAGGGATGTTGGGCTGCAACACAACAGAGGCTTTTGCGGTTACCCGGTTAACCGTTGGGGCATCAAACGACCTCCAAATGGAGCGAAATTTGACAGGCGGCCTACCGGTGATGTACCAAGGACACTCGACAAATATCGACCCATTTTGAGAATGTTTTTCTCCCGCTCATCAAACAAGATTAGAGGGGTGCAACGGGGCACGAGAGAGCGTCGGATTGCGAAACGGACAACGGAGAAAATGACCGGATGCATGAGACAAACACGAATGCAAATGCGATGCACATGATGACATGATATGAAATGCATGACATAAACAAAATGCAAAACGAAAGACAAAATCCAACCATTGGGGGAATATCATATCACATAGCCGAAAATGGCAAGAGTCAGAGTTACAAATATGGAAAGTTACATCCGGGGTGTTACACTAACCTTGCATAATAACCATGCCTCTGCTACAGCTATACTAAGTTTTCAGGTGAAGGAAGTGTCACGCTAGTGGGGCTATCTAGGTGTACGGATCTTTAGTGAACAAAAACTTCCCCGTTATTTTGTCTAAACAGCTGAGTTACTTGCGGTCGATTTTGTATCTTGCTCGAGGATGATCAAGGTTTAAGCTTGGAGAGGTTGATGAGTGATATTTGATAACCCACAAGTATAGGGGATCGCAACAGTTTTCGAGGGTAAAGTATTCAACCCAAATTTATTGATTCAACACAAGGGGAGCCAAAGAATACTCTCAAGTATTAGCAGCTGAGTTGTCAATTCAACCACACCTGGAAACTTAATATCTGCAGCGACGTGTTTAGTAGCAAAGCAATATGATAGTAGTGGTAAGGGTAACAAAAGGTAATGGTAGTAAAATCAATGTTTTTGGTATTTTGTAGTGATGATAGCAATAGCAACGGGAAAGTAAATAAGCGAAGAACAATATGTGGAAAGCTCGTAGGCAATGGATCGGTGATGGAGAATTATGCCGGATGCGGTTCATCATGTAATAGTCATAACCTAGGGTGACACAGAACTAGCTCCAGTTCGTCAATATAATGTAGGCATGTATTCCGAATATAGTCATACGTGCTTATGGAAAAGAACTTGCATGACATCTTTTGTCCTACCCTCCCATGGCAGCGGGGTCCTTACGAAAACTAAGGGATATTAAGGCCTCCTTTTAATAGAGAACCGGAACAAAGCATTAACACATAGTGAATACATGAACTCCTCAAACTACGGTCATCACCGGTAAGTATCCCGATTATTGTCACTTCAGGGTTAACGGATCATAACACATAATAGGTGACTATAGACTTGCAAGATAGGATCAAGAACACTCATATATTGATGAAAACATAATAGGTTCAGCTCCGAAATCATGGCACTCGGGCCCTAATGACAAGCATTAAGCATAGCAAACTCATAGCAACATCAATCTCAGAACATAGTGGACACTAGGGATCAAACCCTAACAAAACTAACTCGATTACATGATAGATCCCATCCAACACATCACCATCCAGCAAGCCTACGATGGAATTACTCACGCACGGCGGTGAGCATCATGAAATTGGTGATGGAGGATGGTTGATGATGACGATGGCGACGGATTCCCCTCTCCGGAGCCCCGAACGGACTCCAGATTAGCCCTCCCGAGAGGTTTTAGGGCTTGGCGGCAGCTCCGTATCGTAAAACGTGATGATTTCTTCTCTCTGATTTTTTTCTCCCCGAAACTCAATATATGGAGGTGGAGTTGGAGTCGGAGAGGCAACAGGGGGCCCATGAGGTAGGAGGCGTGCCCCCACCCTCGTGGGCAGGTGGTGGGCCCCCTGGCCTTCATCTTTTGCAGGTATTTTTCTTATTTTCTGAAAAGTGGCTACGTGAAGTTTCAGGTCATTCCAAGAACGTTTGCTCCTGCACATAAATAACACCATGGTAATTCTGCTGAAAACAACGTCAGTCCGGGTTAGTTCCATTCAAATCATGCAAGTTAGAGTCCAAAACAAGGGCAAAAGTGTTTGGAAAATTAGATACGTACCAACTCCCCCAAGCTTAAACCTTTGCTTGTCCTCAAGCATTCAGTTGACAAACTGAAAGTGATAAAGAAAAACTTTTACAAACTCCGTTTGCTCTTGTTGTTGTAAATATGTAAAGCCATCATTCAAGTTTTTAGCAAAGATTATAACTAACCACATTCACAATAACGCATAGGTCTCAAGTTTACCCGTATCAATAGCATAATCAACTAGCGAGCCATAATAATAAATCTCAGACGACAACACTTTCTCAAAACAATCATAATATGATATAACAAGATGGTATCTCGCTAGCCCTTTCTGAGACCGCAAAACATAAATGCAGAGCACCTTTAAAGACCAAGGACTGACTAGACATTGTAATTCATGGTAAAAGAGATCCAGTCAAGTCATACTCAATGTAAACTAACAGTAATGAATGCAAATGACAGCGGTGCTCTCCAACTGGTGCTTTTTAATAAGAGATGATGACTCAGCATAAAAGTAAATAGATAGGCCCTTCGCCGAGGGAAGCAGGGATTTGTAGAGATGCCAGAGCTCGGTTTTGAAACAGAGGTGAATAATATTTTGAGCAGTATACTTTCATTGTCAACATAACAACCAAGAGATGGCAATATCTTCCATGCTACACACATTATAGGCGGTTCCCAAACAGAATGGTAAAGTTTATACTCCCCCTTCCACCAACAAGCATCAATCCATGGCTTGCTCGAAACAACGAGTGCCTCCAACTAACAAGAGTCCCAGGGGGAGTTTTGTTTGCAATTATTTTGATTTAGTTTGCATAAAGCATGGGACTGGGCATCCCGGTGACCAGCCATTTATCTCATGAGTGAGGAGTGGAGTCCACTCCTCTTGAGAATAACCCGCCTAACATGGAAGATACAGACAGCCCTAGTTGATACATGAGCTATTTGAGCATACAAAATAGGATATTTATTTGAAGGTTTAGAGTTTGGCACATACAAATTTACTTGGAACGGCAGGTAGATACCGTATATAGGTAGGTATAGTGGACTCATGTGGAATAACTTTGGGGTTTAAGGAATTGGATGCACAAGCAGTATTCCCGCTTAGTACAGGTGAAGGCTAGCAAAAGACTGGGAAGCGACTAGCTAGAGAGCGACAACAGTCATGAACATGCATTGAAATTAATCAACACTGAATGCAAGCATGAGTAGGATATAATCCACCATGAACATAAATATCGTGAAGGCTATGTTGATTTTGTTTCAACTACATGCATGAACATGCGCCAAGTCAAGTCACTTAAATCATTCAAAGGAGGATACCACCCTATCATACCACATCATAACCATTTTAATAGCATGTTGGCACTCAAGGTAAACCATTATAACTCATAGCTAATCAAGCATGGCACAAGAAACTATGATCTCTAATTGTCATTGCAAACATGTTTATTCATGATAGGCTGAATCAGGAATGATGAACTAATCATATTTACAAAAACAAAAGAGGTCGAGTTCATACCAGCTTTTCTCATCTCAGCTAGTCCATCATATATCATCATAATTGCCTTTCACTTGCACAACCGAACGATGTGAATAATAATAATAGTGCACGTGCATTGGACTAAGCTGGACTCTGTAAGCATTCAATAAACAGGAGAAGACAAGGCAATATGGGCTCTTTTGTCAGATAAACAATAATGCTTATAAGAGCCACTTCAACAATTTAATTATGGTCTTCTCCTATCGACCCCCAAAGAAAAGAAAAGAAATAAAACTATTTACACGGGAAAGCTCCCAACAAGCAAAAGAAGAACGGGAAATCGTTTTGGGTTTTCTTTTTAATTACTACTACAAGCATGGAAATTAAACTGATTAAAAGCTACAACTAATTTTTTGGTTTTTCTTAAGGTTTATTAAACACACAAGAAGAAAGCATAAAAAGGGAAATTAAACTAGCATGGATGATACAATGAAAAAGTATGAGCACCGACATCTAGCAATGAGTGTGTGAACATAAATGTAATGTCGGTGAGAAATACGTACTCCCCCAAGCTTAGGCTTTTGGCCTAAGTTGGTCTATGGCCACGGCTGGCCTGGCGGATATCCATAATAGTAGCTGAGGTCGTACTGCGATGCAGCAGCTATCGCCTGCTGAGCTGCAGCATGGTGACGAGCGGCCTCCTCTCTCCTCTCGTACTCATCTGCCTCCTCTATGGTAATAGTATATCCTCCTCTTGCCTGATAATCAAAGAAGGCAGGGGCAGGGAGAGTAATACGGACATCACAACGGCTGTCAAAGATTAGTCGATACTGGAGAGGTGATTCGTTCCTCTCGACAAACTGGTGGTGAACCATAGCATTAGAATCTAGATAAGCAGGAGGTAATTCAATATCATCTTCGCGTATGGCTATACCAAGAAAATTAGCTATGCGGGTTGCATAAATTCCACCAAAGAAATCTCCATTAAGTCTATTAATACGCAACCTACGTGCAACAATGGCTCCCAAATTATATGATTTGTCTCCTAACATAGCACTCCTAAGAATACTGAGATTGGGGACACACATGTGACATGCTTCATCTTTACCATTAATGCATCTACCTATAAAGAGAGCAAAATAATGTATAGCTGGAAAGTGAATGCTCCCTATGGTAGCTTGTGTGATATCTCTAGATTCTCCCACAGTAATGCTAGCAAGAAAATCTCTAAATTCAGATTTACGAGGATCCCGTATACTACCCCATTGTGGAAGTTTGCAAGCAGTGGTAAAATCCTCTAAGTCCATGGTGTAAGAATTATCATAAATATCAAACATGACAGTTGGAGAATTACGTGAAGTTGAAAATTCAAACCTCCTCACAAAGGTACTGGTGAGGTTGTGATACTGACTGCACTTCTCTTCTTCGAAGCTCACAAGATCGGCGTTACGCAAATATGCGTTGAATTCCTCCTTAATTCCTGCTCGATCCATAAAATTCTCAAAAGGCCATTCACAAGGACGCACTGGAGCGTCTCTTGGTGGCTCGTCATCAGCATCACGCATTGCAAGCCTGGGTACTTGCTTCCTTGAAGAACCACCTTGGAACATTTTCCTAAGCATATTTCGTCCTCTGAAAAATTCTGAAATTTTTTAGTAACTTCAAAATAAAAGTAAACCAAACTCAATAATATTGATAGCAACTACTCCTACAAGTTCCTAGAGCCTATATCATGCATCAAAACTACTTTTGACCATATAAATTTGACATGCAAGCTCAAGAACAGGGTCACCTAAGCAGCAGAAATTTGCAATGAATAAAGCACTAGAACAAAAACTAATTGGACCAATGGAGGAGTCACATACCAAGGAACAATCTCCCCAAGCAGTTTTGTGAGAGGTGCTTTGAGCAAGGAGATCGAAAATGGCAGCAAAACGAGCTTGGACTCGGGTTTGAGCTGGTTATTCGTATTTGTGGGAGGAAGAAGAAGTGTATGGGTGAAAGGATAAGTGGAGGAGGGCCACCATGGGCCCACCTGTTGTGTTCTTTGTGCCAAATATTCTCAAATATTCTAAAAAATCATATTTAAATTTCAAGGCATTTGGAGAACTTTTATTTTCAAGGTATTTTACATTGCACCGATAATCAGATAACAGACAAAAAAATATTTATTTTTATTTTATTTAATATAAATAACAGAAAGTAAAAGTGGGGTACAGAAGGTTGTGCCTTCTAGTTTCATACATCTCATGATCATCCAAAGGAATCCACTAACAAGGTTGATCAAGTCTTGTTAACGAACTCATTCCGAATAACATGAAACCGGAGAAATTTCGAATAACACTATGTTACCTCAACGGGGATATGCACATCCCCAATAATAAGAATATCATATTTCTTCTTGACAGTAGGAAGAGGAAATTCAAAACCTCCAAATATAATCGATGGAATTTTTCCAATAGAATTAGTACTGTGAACTTGAGGTTGTTTCCTCGGAAAGTGTACCGTATGCTCATTACCATTAACATGAAAAGTGACATTGCCTTTAGTGCAATCAATAACAGCCCCTGCAGTATTCAAAAAGGGTCTTCCAAGAATAATAGACATACTATCATCCTTGGGAATATCAAGAATAACAAAGTCCGTTAAAATAGTAACGTTTGCAACTACAATAGGCACATCCTCGCAAATACTGACAGGTATAGCAGTTGATTTATCAGCCATTTGCAAAGATATTTCAGTAGGTGTCAACTTATTCAAATCAAGTCTACGATATAAAGAGAGAGGCATAACACTAACACCGGCTCCAAGATCACATAAAGCAGTTTTAACATAGTTTCTTTTAATGGAGCATGGTATAGTGGGTACTCCTGGATCTCCAAGTTTCTTCGGTATTCCACCCTTAAAAGTATAATTAGCAAGCATGGTGGAAATTTCATCTTCCGGTATCTTTCTTTTATTTGTAATAATATCTTTCATGTACTTAGCATAAGGATTGGTTTTGAGTATATCAGTTAATCGCATACGCAAAAAGATAGGTCTAATCATTTCAGCAAAGCGCTCAAAATCCTCATCATCCTTTTTCTTGGATGGTTTGGGAGGAAAAGGCATGGGTTTCTAAACCCATGGCTCTCTTTCTTTACCATGTTTCCTAGCAACAAAGTCTTTCTTATCATAACGTTGATTCTTTGATTGTGGGTTATCAAGATCAACAGCAGGTTCAATTTCTATGTCATTATCATTACTAGGTTGAGCGTCATTATGAACATTATCACTAGTTTCAAGTTCATTGCCAGATTGTGTTTCAGCATCAGAGATAGAAATATCATTTGGATTCTCAGGTGTTTCAGCAATAGGATCACTAGAAGCATGCAAAGTCCTATCATTTTTCTTTTTCTTCTTTTTAGAAGAACTAGGTACATCTATATTATTTCTCTGAGAATCTTGCCCAATTCTCTTAGGGTGGCCTTCACGTGTAACATCCCCAGCCACACACCACAGTGATCACCCTCTGATTATGCCAAGTCACCATGATTAACTATGCTTGATCATCATTTGCATCATATCTCGTTTCCAATTCCAATGCAAATTGCAATTCAAATTTAAAGTGAAAAATAAAAGTTGTTCAAATTAGAAAATAAAATGTTCATCAAATATGAAATAATTCATAACTAATTATCTTTAGAAATAAAACATCACCTAAATTCATTATGTGACTTAAACAACATGAAATAGCACCAAAGCAGAATTTTAAAGTGCCAAATCATTTATTAAAAATTCAAATGAAATCATTTGATCACGAAACCTTTTTCTGGCAGTGCTAAATATTGCAAGTAATTTATTGAGCCAAGTCTCATATTTTACATAAGTGAATGGATGGCCTAACAATTTACAAATCAGAGAAGGAATAAAAGAAACATAAAAAAACCCTAAACTACTAGTGAACTGGGCTCTATGTCAACTGTGGGAGCCCAGCCCACCTCGCCACCTCCTCCTTCCTACTGCTCACCAGGAGCGCCGTGGACGTGCGCGCCCCGTCCATGGCTGCGGATGGCCACACGGCGACCATCCGGCGATGCCCCCTGAGAGGATAAAGCCCCCCCGAGCCCCTCCTCTCTCGCGCTGTCGAACCCTAGCCGCCACCTTCTCCCTCTCGCAGCCTCCCTCTCTGTCTCGTTCGCCCGAGTGGGCTCGTCGCTGGCACATCGCCGTCGTCGCGGCCACTGGCTCCCCCGCGCCGTTCCAAGCTGTCCAGGAGCACCGCGTCCTCTTCTACACCAACTGCAAGCACCGGGTCGAGCCGGAGCACCCTCGAGCCGTCTCCATCCGTCTCCTTCCCCGACTGCATCCGCCGGTCGACGCCGCTCGATCCGCGCCTCTCCAACGAGCTCCAGCCTCGTCGTGCCTTCTCCAAGCTCCGCTGTGAGCTCATTGTCGTTTTCCCTCTCAACACATGCTCGATTTCTTTCCGTAGCGACGTCCCCATGAGTTGTCGCACCACCGTCCGCCATGGCCGATGAGGTCAAGCACGCAGGGCCTCTCTAGACCCGTCTGCGATGCATGTGTGCTCCAGGCACTCCGTTGAATCGATTGCACCACGCGGCTTGCTCGCGTGTGCTCTGCAGTGAAGCTTTCATCGAGCACCGCATCGGCCGCCGCTAGTCGCCGCCGTAGTCCACACCTCTGGCCGCCCCGGGCAGTGCCCTCGCACGCGTGCGCCCGGTCCAAGCCCTGCCCGCACCGCACGCCTCTGGCTGCGATCGGTTGCGCCCGGCCACGTCTGTGCGTGCCCACCCACGCACGCCTTTGCCTGCTGCACCTGCTGCCCGTCGCAGCACGCCCACGCGCACGCTGTCGCCGTGTCGTGGTCGTCGCCCTACCTCCCCGCTCGGCTCGCCTACTCGCCTCGCCGCTGCGCGTGCACGCCGCACTGGTCGCGCCCATGGCGCTTGACCTGCGCCTGACCGCTCCTCCTCTGCCTCCCCACTCGCGCTGCCTGCTCGCCTGTTGCTGCTTCGCGCCGTGGCCACTGCCGCTATCGCACGCGCGCGCCCGCAACCTCTCCCCTGCTTTGCTGCTGCTCGCTGCTGCAACTCCTCTGCTGCTCGCCGCCGCTGCCTAGCGCCCGCATCGCGTCGCTACACTCTGCTGCTGCTCCACTACAGTAACATGCAGTTACTGTAGCAGTAGCTAGCTTTTGTGCTGCTACGCCGTTTAGCTATCTGAACAGCCCATAAACAATAGCTAATCAAGTGCTAAAACGAGTAAAAATAATATGTGTAGGAAGTACACTTGACAAACTTCAGTTTACCCCACTGGACCAAATTTATTTGATGCATGGATTAAATTCTACAAAAATCACAAAATGCAATATTCTCTTAGCCTTAGCATTGTGTGTGCGTGCAGTGTGGCCGCGTCCACTTCTGCTGCTACTGCGCTACAGTAACTGAATGTTACTGTAGGGGTAGCTAGCTTTGTACTGCTGCTGCTTATTGACTAGCCCTTTTTGCATCAACAAAATAGACAGCAAATCACTTCGAAAATAAATAAAAATGATGGGAATAGTTTGTACACTTGACCAACTCCATTTCATCTCACTGGAACAAGTCTGTTAGGTGCATGGATTAATTGCTACAAAAATGACAAAAGTGAATCTTGTGTTAACAAAGAAAACTGAAGAAACAGATTACTAACTAGGCTAGTTTGGGGCTGTATTTGGACTAGCTAAGTGCACTGTTCATGCCATCAGATGGCATGTATTGGTAGTAATCTTGGAGTAGAGTAAATCATCTATAGGAATCATCCCCAGTAGAGCTATGAATAACCCATTATAGCCCTCACAAATTGGCTAGTCAATAAACAGATTCTAAGACTTGGTAGAAATTCCGAAATTCTAGAAAACATTTTAAACTTTAGAAATTCATAGAAAATAAACCGTAGCTCGGATCGAAAAACTTTATATATGAAAGTTTCTCAGAACGACGAGACGAATCCGGATACGCAGCCCGTTCGTCCGCCACACACCCCTAACATATCAAACTCGCAACTTTCCCCCTCTGGCTCCTCTACCCGAAAACGCGAAACACCGGGGATACTTTCCCGGTTGTTTCCTCCCTTCACCGGTATCACCTCATCCCGCGTTAGGGCACCCCTAGCACCGATACTTGTCATGTCATGCATCACTATGCATCTGTTTGCTTAAATATTTATTGTTTCTTCCCCCTTCTTCTCTCGCTAGACACCGAGACCGACGCCGCTGCTACCCAGTACGGCTATGGAGTTGACGGCCCCTCTCTCTTGCCAGAGCAACCAGGTAAGCCCCCCCTTTGATCACCAGATATCGCCTACTCTTCTCTATACTGCTTGCATTAGAGTAGTGTAGCATGTTACTGCTTTCCGTTATTCCTATCCTGATGCATAGCCTGTCCTTGCTACTACTGTTGTTACCATTACCTGCTATCCTACTGCTTAGTATAGGATGCTAGTGTTCCATCAGTGGCCCTACACTCTTGTCCGTCTGCCATGCTATACTACTAGGCCGTGATCACTTCGGGAGGTGATCACGGGCATATACTATATACTTTGCACAGTTACATTACCTGTGGTACTGTTCGGAGTTGGGGGCTGAAGGGGCAGGTGGCTCCATCCCGGTAGAGGTGGGCCTGGGTTCCCGACGGCCCCCGACTGTTACTTTGTGGCGGAGCGACAGGGCAGGTTGAGACCACCTAGGAGAGAGGTGGGCCTGGCCCTGGTCGGTGTTCGCGGATACTTAACACATTTAACGAGATCTTGGTATTTGATCTGAGTCTGGCTACTGGCCTATACGCACTAACCATCTACGCGGGGACAGTTATGGGCACTCGACGTCGTGGTATCAGCCGAAGCCTTCGTGACGTCAGCGACTGAGTGGCGCGCGCCGGATTGGACCGTAAGCCTGCTCTTGTATTAAGGGGGCTAGTTCTGCTTCCGGCCGCGTACGCAACGTGCAGGTGTGCAATGGGCGATGGGCCCAGACCCCTGCGCCATAGGATTTAGACCGGCGTGCTGACCTCTCTGTTGTGCCTAGGTAGGGCTGCGACGTGTTGATCTTCTGAGGCCGGGCATGACCCAGGAAAGTGTGTCCGGCCAAATGGGATCGAGCGTGTTGGGATATGTGGTGCACCCCTGCAGGGAAGTTAATCTATTCGAATAGCCATGATCTTCGGTAAAAGGACTACCCGGAGTTGTACCTTGACCTTATGACAACTAGAACCGGATACTTAATAAAACACACCCTTCCAAGTGCCAGATACAACCGGTGATCGCTCTCTCACAGGGCGACAAGGGGAGGATCATCGGTTAGGATTATGCTATACGATGCTACTTGATGCTACTTTGTGAACTTACCATCTACTCTCTCCTACATGCTGCAAGATGGAGGTGGCCAGAAGCGTAGTCTTCGACAGGATTAGTTATCCCCCTCTTATTCTGGCATTCTGCAGTTCAGTCCACATATGATACCCTTATTCCATTTGATACCCATGCATATGTAGTGTAGCTCCTTGCTTGCGAGTACTTTGGATGAGTACTCACGGTTGCTTTTCCCCCTTTCCCTTTCTTTCTGGTTGTCGCAACCAGATGCTGGAGTCCAGGAGCCAGACACCACCGTTGATGACGAATACTACTACTCGGGAGGTGCCTACTACTACGTGCAGCCCGCTGTCGACGACCAAGAGTAGTTTAGGAGGATCCCAGGCAGGAGGCCTGCGCCTCTTTCGATCTGTATCCCAGTTTGTGTTAGCCTTCTTAAGGCAAACTTGTTTAACTTATGTCTGTACTTAGATATTGTTGCTTCCGCTGACTCGTCTATGATCGAGCTCTTGTATTCGAGCCTTCGAGGCCCCTGGCTTGTAATATGGTGCTTGTATGACTTATTTTATTTGTAGAGTTGTGTTGTGATATCTTCCCGTGAGTCCCTGATCTTGATCATACACGTTTGCGTGTATGATTAGTGTACGATTGAATCGAGGGCGTCACAAGTTGGTATCAGAGCCGACTGCCTGTAGGAATCCCCCTTCCACACTCCTTGGCCGAAGTCGAGTCTAGACTTTACAAAACTTTTACTAACATGGCTGTGCGGCCCATGGGCCCACGTCGCCATTGGGTGGTATTAGAATCTTTTACTCCTCGATCCTTACTCTGGGATTCTGACTCTCTCCTACTCGGGTTAAATGATTTTACTAAACCTGACTCTAGGTTCTCGTAACTACTTTCTCCCAGAGAGCCCCTTATCACAGATGATCGCATGCTGCACCAGAAGATTCCGAAGATACTCTCCAATGTTGTCTTGAGACTTTGTGCGCGCCGCCTTTGCAATTCCCTACCACCAAATTATCCCTATGGATAAATAGATACACCAGTCGTCCTTACTTTTATTCCTAGCTGATCTTGTTATTGCAAGATACCCCGAAATTCTCTCTATTGTTCCGAGAATACTTTGTGCCTACCGCCTTGCAGTTCTTTGCCACTAGAATGTCCCTATGGATAAATTCTCGCACCTACCGAGTATCCGCTCATCCCCAGTTTCTTATGTGTTTCACTAAGGTCTTCGAAATAATATTCGATCTTTCGAAAATCCTTAGCAGCTTATTGCCCTTGAAATTCTTGCTTGCTTGCATTATGGTTAATCCCATAAGTCTCGTAATCATTATTGGCATCCCTTGTCATTGTCATTTTGGGTCTTTGATCCAATATGGTTGTGAATGCTTGCAATCCTCAGGATTTATCCTTCCGGCTCAGACATCATTTTAAACATGAGCTGGTTCTCGACCAATCGGATTGCCATCGATTGTACCCTAAGCATACGTAACTTATCCATCCTTAATCAAAGTGTTTGCTTCTGATCCCTTGGTCGGAAATCATAATTCTTTTGCATTTGAGCTTTGAATTAGTCAGTTGTTTCTATAGTCTGATCTCCTTGCATTGTTTCTTCCTCTGGTTGAGTACCGATGCTCACATCAGATCCTTTGAGGACCACCGGATCCTTTGTTGGATTTTATCCGATAGCGTCCTTCATATTCAATCCCTTTGGAAGTTCTTTCTCCATTGGTAAATCCTATCCTCTGATTGACCAACCATGCTCTGCTTTTGAGCTTGTGGTATTTACTATTGAAGCTTGTGGTATATGTTTCCAACGATACCCTGACGGGTTGAACCTATGCCTTCCTTAATATGTGTGAACTCGAAAGTTTTCACGAGTCATACTCTTCTGGTGTTTTGCTAGATAAAATCTCAACACTACAACTTCTTCGAAAGTGAGAGGTGAATGGAAGGTTATACATTGAAGAAGTGGGAGTCGACCTTGAACTTTGTGTTCATGCCCATGGACACGACGTAGATCCTACCATAGAAGCTTCTTGTAATAATAACTATTTCGTTGATATAATATCATCTGGTATCTGTGAACTGATCCTATGCAATCGTGGTTTCGACCATATTTTCTCTTTGATCCCATTTCTCGGGCAAGTTTAACCACTTGTCTTGTGAGGACCAATACACCAGTCCAACCTTTACTTTGATCTACCGTCAAGTATTACACCCTGGTATCTCGGGAATATCATGGGACATCATAACTTCTTATGGGTTCTTCATCAACTATTATCACTCACCGAATCCAATTGTTCCTAGGTTCTGGGTTGTCATCAACCGAGAACACTAAATAGTGAATCGAGTCTGCACTCCGATTCAATAACCCTAAACAATTTTTGTTGCTTATGAGTTTAATAATCCTTCAAGTCATTCCTTGCTTGATCGGCTATATCCTTATCGTGCTGCTCTCAACTGTGCTACATGGTCCTTCTTCCCGGAGCACAATTTTCGATGATGAGCTAAGCTTACATCGAGTTTCCTCATCATATCATTTCTCCTTAAACCACAAACTTGGTTTCGAGTTTGTGCCGTACCCGTGGTTCCAATAACCTTTCGCTTCATCATTCTCTTGACTTGATGTCATCGCCGATGGATTACATCTTCATGAAATCTCTCAACAATTGTGTCGTGATCATCATCAATCTTATGAGCTATTCTAGGATATCAATCGAAGTCATGATGAGAAATACCATCCTTGCCCCTCGATGAATTGTGTTATCATCGACAACTTTATTGCCTTCCCTCCAACACAAACTTGTTCGTGTTCTGTGTTATACCTTGAGTTCCTTGATATCCAACATTTGTTCTTCTTTACCTTGGAGTATTACCATCTTTTATATCCAGGACGTCGTGCTTAGCACACCCGGCCGGAGGCCCTATGGTTATAGATTCCTTTTCAGCAAGGTTATCCATTCTTCCATGAGGAAATTGTAAGACTTATTCTACAAGTTATTCCTGATGGATCCTTTGTGTTTCCAAAGTCTAACCTTTGCCTGAAGACCATGTCAATGCTATCTCGAAGCATATATATGTACTCCAATTTTCAACAAGAACATTTAAAGCCTAATGTTAAATGTTTCCTGCTCAATTATCCAAACACCGCTGTATGGGTAATGTCCTGAAATTTCTCTCCCCTTACCTAAAGAGTTTTCTACATTATATCCTATCATGGATATCGTGCTCTGCTTGTCCTTGGGAAGGATATACCCTTGAAATATGTGTTTAAACACATTTTCCTTTCCATTGTTCTGATTAATCTGATAATCATATTTTTCTCTCCATTGTTTGGCTTAACCTTTCTTATGATCTATATTATGTAAGCAGTAATATTTCCCTGCTTACGTTAACACCTTGTTGTACCACTCTGTCAGTAAGACCCTGTTACTTTGGTTGATGACATTCCGGTAACCACCGATGGACGAGAACTTGCCTATTGGTCCGCCTCGTTCGACGAGCAGGAAAATGGTTCTCTCCGTCCCTCGCCCTTGGTACTGATGTTGTTGTCGACATAACCGACAGACTAACCTCTGACATGCCTTGCTTACATGACCGTGCAAGATGTCAACTGCCTTTCTACTTTTAACCCACATGGTGGGCCCATAACCCACAGTTCCACAGGATCGAAACCTGACTCTCATGTACACCCCCTGTTCCCAAAGTTATTCCTCGCGTGTGGCCTCAAACATAATTCATGAGCCACCTTCCGATGAGATCATCAACTCTGGTATCAGACACAATACTTATTCCCGTTGCTATGAACCCCCTTTCACGCCCTATTTCAGGCACTGAACGATTACCCGCCTTCTTGAAACTTCTCATGGTACTTTCTTACTTTTCTCTCGGTGTATTCTTGAGGTTCAACTCAAGAGATACTTCTGCCACATTCCCTGAATTGTCCACCAGATAATTAACCCTATAAGGGTTAGTTCTTCCGAAGTTACCCTTTACTGCTCCACTTAAATCTCGGGACGAGATTTCTTCTAGTGGAGGAGATTTGTTAGGGGCAGGTGGGGGCTGAAGGGGCAGGTGGCTCCATCCCGGTAGAGGTGGGCCTGGGTTCCCAACGGCCCCCGACTGTTACTTTGTGGCGGAGTGACAGGGCAGGTTGAGACCACCTAGGAGAGAGTTGGGCCTGGCCCTGGTCGGTGTTCGCGGATACTTAACACGTTTAACGAGATCTTGGTATTTCATCTGAGTCTGGCTACTGGCCTATACGCACTAACCATCTACGCGGGGACAGTTATGGGCACTCGACGTCGTGGTATCAGCCGAAGCCTTCGTGACGTCAGCGACTGAGTGGCACGCGCCGGATTGGACCGTAAGCCTGCTCTTGTATTAAGGGGGCTAGTTCTGCTTCCGGCCGCGTACGCAATGTGCAGGTGTGCAATGGGCGATGGGCCCAGACCCCTGCGCCATAGGATTTAGACCGACGTGCTGACCTCTCTGTTGTGCCTAGGTAGGGCTGCGACGTGTTGATCTTCCGAGGCCGGGCATGACCCAGGAAAGTGTGTCCGGCCAAATGGGATCGAGCGTGTTGGGATATGTGGTGCACCCCTGCAGGGAAGTTAATCTATTCGAATAGCCGTGATCTTCAGTAAAAGGACGACCCGGAGTTGTACCTTGACCTTATGACAACTAGAACCGGATACTTAATAAAACACACCCTTCCAAGTGCCAGATACAACTGGTGATCGCTCTCTCACAGGGCGATGAGGGGAGGATCATCGGTTAGGATTATGCTATACGATGCTACTTGATGCTACTTGGTGAACTTACCATCTACTCTCTCCTACATGCTGCAAGATGGAGGTGGCCAGAAGCGTAGTCTTCGACAGGATTAGTTATCCCCCTCTTATTCTGGCATTCTGCAGTTCAGTCCACATATGATACCCTTATTCCATTTGATACCCATGCATATGTAGTGTAGCTCCTTGCTTGCGAGTACTTTGGATGAGTACTCACGGTTGCTTTTCCCCCCTTTCCCTTTCTTTCTGGTTGTCGCAACCAGATGCTGGAGTCCAGGAGCCAGACGCCACCGTTGATGACGAATACTACTACTAGGGAGGTGCCTACTACTACGTGCAGCCCGCTGTCGACGACCAAGAGTAGTTTAGGAGGATCCCAAGCAGGAGGCCTGCGCCTCTTTCGATCTGTATCCCAGTTTGTGTTAGCCTTCTTAAGGCAAACTTGTTTAACTTATGTCTGTACTCAGATATTGTTGCTTCCGCTGACTCGTCTATGATCGAGCTCTTGTATTCGAGCCTTCGAGGCCCCTGGCTTGTAATATGATGCTTGTATGACTTATTTTATTTGTAGAGTTGTGTTGTGATATCTTCCTGTGAGTCCCTGATCTTGATCGTACACGTTTGCGTGTATGATTAGTGTACGATTGAATCAGGGGCGTCACATCAGGATACAAAGGTTCCTGAGTCATTCTACCAGTTCTAGTAGCCACTCTAATAGTATTATCATTATCTTTACTATTCAATTCATTGAGAAAATCATTTTGAGCTTTAAGTACTTGTTCTACTTGAGTGGAAACCATAGAAGCATGTTTACTAATAAGTTTAAGTTTGCCTTTAACATTAGCCATATAATCACCCAAGTGTTCAAGCATATTTGAATTGTATTTCAATTGTCTACCGAAATAAGCATTAAAGTCTTCTTGCTTAGCCATAAATTTATCAAACTCATCTAAGCATGGGCTAGCAAATTTAGTAAATCCGATTGCAGCTTTATCATATCTATAGAGAGAATTTACCTTTACTACCTGTGTCGGGTTATCAAGACCATGAGTTTCTTCAATAGGTAATGGATTAAGATTATATGTTTCTTCAACAGACGGTAAATTAAGACCGTGTATTTCTTCAATGGGAGGTAAATTCTTAACATCTTCAGCTTTAATACCTTTTTCTTTCATAGATTTCTTTGCCTCTTGCATATCTTCAGGACTGAGAAATAGAATACCCCTCTTCTTCGGAGTTGGTTTAGGAATAGGCTCAGGAATTGGCTCTGGAGGTGTCCAATTATTTTCATTTGTCAACATATTATTCAATAGAATTTCAGCTTCATCCGGTGTTCTTTCCCTGAAAACAGAACCAGCACAAGTATCCAGGTAATCTCTGGAGGCATCAGTTAGTCCATTATAAAGATATCAAGTATTTCATTTTTCTTAAGAGGATGATCAGGCAAAGCATTAAGTAATTGGAGAAGCCTCCCCCAAGCTTGTGGGAGACTCTCTTCTTCAATTTGCACAAAATTATATATATATATCCCTTAAAGCAGCTTGTTTCTTATGAGCAGGAAAATATTTAGCAGAGAAGTAATAAATCATATCCTGGGGCTACGCACACAATCAGGATCAAGAGAATTAAACCATATCTTAGCATCACCCTTTAATGAGAAAAGATCTTAAGGATGTAAAAGTAACGAGTTCTCTCATCTTTAGTGAACAGGGTGGCTATATCATTCAGTTTAGTAAGATGTGCCACAACAGTTTCAGATTCATAACCATGAAAAGGATCGGATTCAACCAAAGTAATTATATCAGGATCAACAGAGAATTCATAATCCTTATCAGTAACAAAGATAGGTGAAGTAGCAAAAGGAGGGTCAGGTTTCATTCTAGCATTTAGAGATTGCTTACTCCATTTAGCTAATAACCTTTTGAGTTCATTTCTATTTTTGCAAGCTAAAATAGCTAAAGAAGCTTCTTGATCAAAAACATAACCCTTAGGAATAACAAGTGATTCTTCATCATCACTTTCATCAGTATCATCAGATTCAATATTTTCAATTTCTCTAGCCCTACCAAGTTGTTCATCAAGAAAATCACTAAGTGGCATAGTAGTATCAGGCATAGAGGTAGTTTCATCATAAGTATCATGCATAGCAGAAGTGGCATCATCAATAACATGCGACATATCAGAACGAATAGCAGAAGCAGGTGTAGGTGTCACAAGCTTACTCAAAACAGAAGGTGAATCAAGTGCAGAGCTAGATGGCAGTTCCTTACCTCCCCTCGTAGTTGAGGGATAGATCTTGGTTCTTGGATCTTTCAAGTTCTTCATAATGATAAGCATATATATATCCCAAGTGACTCAAAGAGTAGAGCTATGCTCCCCGGCAATGGCACCAGAAAATAGTCTTGATAACCCGCAAGTATAGGGGATCGCAACAGTTTTCAAGGGTAAAGTATTCAACCCAAATTTATTGATTCGACACAAGGGGAGCCAAAGAATACCCTCAAGTATTAGCAGCTGAGTTGTCAATTCAACCACACCTGGAAACTTAATATCTGCAGCAAAGTGTTTAGTAGCAAAGTAATATGATAGTAGTGGTAACGGTAACAAAAGGTAACGGTAGTAAAAGCAATGTTTTTGGTATTTTGTAGTGATGATAGCAATAGCAACGGGAAAGTAAATAAGCGAAGAACAATATGTGAAAAGCTCGTAGGCAATGGATCAGTGATGGAGAATTATGCCGGATGCGGTTCATCATGTAACAGTCATAACCTAGGGTGACACAGAACTAGCTCCAGTTCGTCAATATAATGTAGGCATGTATTCCGAATATAGTCATACGTGCTTATGGAAAAGAACTTGCATGACATCTTTTGTCCTACCCTCCCATGGCAGCGGGTTCCTTACGGAAACTAAGGGATATTAAGGCCTCCTTTTAATAGAGAACCGGAACAAAGCATTAACACATAGTGAATACATGAACTCCTCAAACTACGGTCATCACCGGTAAGTATCCCAATTATTGTCACTTCAGGGTTAACGGATCATAACACATAATAGGTGACTATAGACTTGCAAGATAGGATCAAGAACACTCATATATTGATGAAAACATAATAGGTTCAGATCTGAAATCATGGCACTCGGGCCCTAGTGAAAAGTATTAAGCATAGCAAAATCATAGCAACATCAATCTCAGAACATAGTGGACACTAGGGATCAAACCCTAACAAAACTAACTCGACTACATGATAGATCCCATCCAACCCATCACCGTCCAACAAGTCTACGATGGAATTACTCACGCACGGCGGTGAGCATCATGAAATTGGTGATGGAGGATGGTTGATGATGACGATGGCGACGGATTCCCCTCTCTGGAGCCCCGAACGGACTCCAGATCAGCCCTCCCGAGAGGTTTTAGGGCTTGGCGGTGGCTCTGTATCGTAAAACGCGATGATTTCTTCTCTCTGATTTTTTTCTCCCCGAAACTCAATATATTGAGGTGGAGTTGGAGTCGGAGAGGCAACAGGGGGCCCACGAGGTAGGGGGCGTGCCCTAGGGGGGCAGGCGCGCCCCCCACCCTCGTGGGCAGGTGGTGGGCCCCCTGGCCTTCATCTTTTGCAGGTATTTTTCTTATTTTTTGAAAAGTGGCTACGTGAAGTTTCAGGTCATTCCGAGAACGTTTGCTCCTACACATAAATAGCACCATGGTAATTCTGCTGAAAACATCGTCAGTCCAGGTTAGTTCCATTCAAATCATGCAAGTTAGAGTCCAAAACAAGGGCAAAAGTGTTTGGAAAAGTAGATACATTGGAGACGTATCAATATTTTTGCACTAATTACATCGTTGTTTAAATCAAATAATTCCAGAACATCTGAGAGAATCACTTAGATACTACCACTAATGACTAACTAATGCAAGAAATTACGAAATCCTTTGTTTAATGTGTTTCCATAGGAAATGGATCCAAACATGAAAGAAAATCATCACAGGGAAGGAAGCACCAAGTGTCGTAGCCAAGCGAAGCTAATTGAGGTCGCCACTCGCCACGAAGGCAACAGAGCAAACAATAGCGCGCACGATACGACTACGCACTCGTGCCATCAGTCATACCACATGCCATCAACATTGTTGTGTACAACCAAGCACACTTTATAAAAGGGCCCAAGTCTAATTTGCAAGAGAGAGCTGCCATTGACGAAACATAGAACCATAAGAGCATCTCCAATAGAAGATGAAAATTTGGATATGTAAAACAGGAATTACATCTCCAAAAGGTGCTTTTTACATCTCCAAAAAAGAGGAAACTACAACAGAAGATGTAAATTGGTGACGTTAAAGTGCAACTCCAACAGATGATGCAAATGGAGATTTAAACTAGTTATGCCGCCGGCGACCACCAAGCACGACGGAGTGCCTCGGGTCTGCTCTATGGGTGACGGTTTGCAATGGCGTTTGTCTCTACAGATAGCTGGGAGCGAGGAGCGTCCTTTCGGGCAAACGAGAGGAGTTGGGGTGGTCGAAACTCGATGGGAGCGAGCTCAACGCGGCGGCCGGAGCATGGCTTGCTCTGGCGCGAGGCTACAAGGCACGGGGAGGCCGAATAAAGGGCGCTACCAACTCTTGGGAACCCCAGGAGTTCAAGTGTGTGCTCGGACGCGACAAACATGAGCTCTAGCAACGATGACAACAAGGCCAGCACTGGCAAGCTCACGGGTGTCACGCGACATGATCGGAGGCGAAGAGAGGACGAGGAGCTGCAGAGGGGCGTCGAAGGGGCGAAGGAGCGATGAATCGGGGCGGCGGTGGCGTGAATCGAGGCATAGGTGCAGCAGTGGAGGAGCAGCGATTCGAGGTGGAGAGCGGCAGGGTTAGCGCGCTGCCGGATCTGACGCGGACGTGCAGTGGTAGTGGGGACGGTGACGAATCAGAGCGGCGGCGGGTGGACAGAGGAGGAAGGGAAGGGAATGTAAGAGCGGTTGGCAGTTGGCGCGCGACCATGATTTTTTACATCTCCTGTAGGTGGAGACGTATATTTGCATTGCGAGGTGTTGTGTTTTACATCTCCGAGAGGTCTAATTTTTTTACATCTACATCATCTCTTGGAGAGAAGTTTTTGGGCCTCGGGATGCAAAATTAAGTTAGTTATTTTTACATCTACATCTTCTACTGGAGATGCTCTAAGCCATCAACAAACCCTAGCCGCCGCCATTTCCCATCTCATCTCCATAGCTATCACCACCATACTCATTCTCTCCCGATTTAGCCATACTGTAATCGAAGTAACGCAGTCGGCAAATATTGCAAGACTATTCATCAATCATTCTTATTTATGACATCTTCAATGATTTCTTCTTCAATGTGTGAGTCATTCTTTAAGGCAACATGTTGAGACAAGGTCTTGCAAACCTATGTATTTGTGTACGGTATCATTGGAATGACGTGTTGATTGATGTTATTCGTATGTGTGATTCGCAACGGAGTTGTCTTTTGTCTTCTTCTTGTTCTAAGGCCCTGCAGGTGCACATGATCTGGTAGATCGATCAAGGAAGTAAAAGGCGAGGATGCGTGGAACGCTATTATGAAAACCAGTGACATAAAGAATTAATACGATAGCGAAGAGCAATTCCTTGGGAATAAATGAGGTGTAGTCATTAAATGTCCAATACGTTTGTCTGAAATAATTCTTAATAACCAAGGCAACCCCGCATGACGGTAAGGGAGGGTGATTGGACAACTGACTCCCGATGCAGGTCGTGACATACTTTGGACACCCCCCCCCACTTTATCGCGTTCTGAGCACATCGTAACGGTGTCTTCCAGGACTATGTTTACTATCAAGATGAGATGACAGGCAGAAGTACATGGTTGTGAGTGTAAGTCCTCATACCCATGTCTATTTCCATATCATTGTTTACATCCAAAATGTTTTTTACAATCATTTACATCCAAAAGGTTGATAGAAGGTCCGGATGAAAACTAGAACATTTTGCGAGAAGCCAAGAATAATAACTTGTTTGAATCTTTGTCATAGAGTACATCCTCCTGTGGATTCGACACCCAAGGTCACTCCTTGGGGAAAAGGTAAGAGGACTTTGTGCAATCCAAACCAGATCTCAAAGTGTCATAAAAAACACAAGGTTGTGGAGGAACAACTCCATCTTGCCGCTACAAAGTGTACAACGCTAGAGTTGAAGGAGGTACTTCAAGGTGATGCGCTAGATATCACTCTAGAGGCAAACTTATGTTGATATGTCAGCAATAGTTCAATCAAAAACTCCTAGAGCACAAGATCTAGTCCTAGATCTTAGATAAGAACACCACATTCTGTTATAGATAGTGGGGTACATAGTCTGCTTACAAACTAGAGATGCGGATCTCTATTTATACGCTTTGGGAATCCTTCACATCTCAACTTCTACTTATAGCTAGAACTCTCTAGAAAACATTGCTTAAGATACAATATTCCACTCATAGCTAGAAGACTTTAGAAAACAGTAACTAAAACTAAGAAACAAGAAAATACTATACTGGAGTAGAAGTAGAAGTAGTCAAATGGATTTGACTTATGATTTTATTTTTATTTTCCATTATCTATTGCTCCTCATCAGGTTTTCTACGTCATCTAGCAACGATGACGAGAAAGTCGAACCATCCAATAAGCACCAACCGCAACTACACGAGGGGACCATGTTGGTGATGGTGCTGGTGCCCATGAGGGCATGTACAATGCATAGCCCCAAGGTGATGCCTCGCATGCCATGTAGGATCAGATATCAGGTAAAGTAGGTTCGGTAGGGAAGCGAGATCCTCTGTAGGAGGCGGGTGCTTGGAGAGAAAATGTGTGGTCCGGTGTCAAAAGCTGAAAAGGTTGGAGTGAAAAGCAGAGATGCATTTGTATTAGAGTCTTCATTTTCTAATTTTTTTTAATGAGGCCCACTAGTGATAGCTTGCACTGGAGAAAAAATAAATGTAGGTGCCTCAAACTACTTTTTGTCATGGCGCATCTATATCCATACGCTACCACTGTACATGCCGTGAGGGCATGAGCAATGGGGGCAGCGGTAGCTGCCGCCCCCGATGCATCCAGCTAGTTATGGGGAAAATGCTATTTTTCAGTCACATAACCAAAAGTTCATGCCTTCCATGCTATGGACCCTAAGGGCATGCCCAGGGGTAGCCCTAGGGGTGCTGCCCCACAGGTTCAGATGGTCCAGCTAGGTTCGGTTGATGCTCCAAACATGTTAGGGAATCTTCTGCAGGAGGCAGCCTCTTGGGCAGAAAAAGTGGGGAGAGATGAGAAAATGTGAGAGCAAAGATGATGACATTATGTGACTGAAAAAAATCATTTTTCTCATACCTAGCTGGATGCATCGAGGGCGGTAGCTACCGCTACCCCATTGCTCATGCCCTAATGTCATCATCTTTGCTCTCACATTTTCTCATCTCTCCCCACTTTTTCTGCCCAAGAGTCTGCCTCCTGCGGAAGATCCCCTGACATGTTTGGAGCATCAACAGAACCTAGATGGACCATCCGAACCTGTGGGGCAGCACCCCTAGGGCTGGCAAATTTGACAGTTTTGACCTCTGGACGAAATCAATTCACTGAATGAACTGCCCGTGAAACTATTTCACTCCCCTGACCTTTTTGTGTAGCGCCCGCCACGCAGGCGCCACACCCTACGGTGCAACGCCCAGCTCGGGGGTGTTGCACGCCAGTCCACCGTGGCAGCCCCTGAGCCCGCACCCAGCAGTGCCGCGCCTCCGAGCTAGGCGCCGCACATGTGCAGCGCCTAGCGCTCGGGTGTTGCACTGTGACTTATCCACCGCGGTGGCCCTCTCCTCCCCCCCCCCACCCCATTGCACCACCAGTTACAGTTACAGAAACAGCATAGCCGTGGCGGCGGCCCTCTCCTCTCCCCAAATTCTTCAGATCTAACAATTTGGTCTGTGGATTCCTTCACCAATCCATCCTAGAAGGTACTCTCCTCCAATCCCCTTCTTTCTATCCATAGAATGTATGATATTTTGAAGATTTGGGGAACCCTTGTTTGAATCTTGCATGTATTAGATTTGGGGAACCCTTGTTAGATTAGAATGTTGCATGTATTAGAATGTTGCATGTATTAGATACCTAATTTAGCAACCCTGGTTTGGATACATAGGTTGACATGTTATTTTATATGGAAAAGAGATTTGTGTTAAATCTTGCATGAAGTACGCCTAGTTTAGTTTATTTGTGTTGAAATTATATTTGTATTGACAAGAATGCTTTGGATACATATGCTTTGAATTTTGTATGTACTAGGTGTACTTTAGTTTATTTGTATTCAAAAGATAATCATGTTGACAAGAAAGCTTTCTTTCAAAATTGTTAGGATGGTTTGGCTTCTTTATGATCACTGGGACAAACAACACCGGTCGTACGCTATGGCGGTGGAGCAGCGGGTAATAATGAAAGTGGCCGGTTTTATGAATTTTGTGTTTATTTCAAACACAAATGCCCCATATGTAATGTTATGATTTGTTTGTTTGTAGGAGCTTGCACCTCTGAAGCTTCGTTCTCACGGGGTCACCCTTGGGTGGATGCGCTATGATGAGCGATACACACCGTATGTAAGGGAGACAGGACTTCTCCCTTTCATTCAGATGGTCAGACGGTCGACACCACCCAACAATGCTCCAGCACTCACCGCGCTTATTGATCATTGGAGGCCGGAGACACACAGTTTCCATCTTTAGACCGGGAAGATGACCGTGACGCTCCAAGATATTGCTATGATCACCGGTCTTCCTATCGATGGGAATCATCTATGTATGAGCACCAATTCTGATGGGTGGCGCGCGCATATGAATGCCCTTATCGGTATGGTTCCTCCGGAGCCTCGGGAACCAGTAGCAGAAGACAAGAAGAAGGAAAGAGTCGCAGTCGGTGCTCCTTTCACATGGATTACTGAGCACTTTGGTACTTTCCCTCGGGAAGCTAATGAGGACACGGTCAAGACATATGCTCGTGTCTACATGTGATACGTGATATCCAAGACTATGTTTGTTGATGGCGCAGGCAAGAATGATCCATGGATGTGGCTGAAGGCATTGACCGTCTTCGATAGCAATTGGAGTTGGGGTTCGGCGACACAGGCTTACTTGTATAGACAGGTATGAAGTTGTTTCTTTTTCACTTCATTGCTACATTATGAATGCGATCTTGCTCTTAATTCAACCATGTTCTCTTTTATGTGCGGTTAGACGAAGCCTGTTGTAGGTCATCTGGAGGTATTGGTGGTTGTTTGCTCGCACTTTCCATATGGAGCTGGGAGCGTTTGCCGGTTGGACGCCCGAAGACCGTGAAGTATGAGGATTGGGACGACAAAGGCGACCCACTACGGCTCCCCACTTGGGCTTACAAGTGGGATGTGTTAAATGAGACGACGGATGATCCCTCGGTCATGTACAAGTTGTACCGGAGCGAGCTTGATGCGATCACGCCTGAGCAGGTGGATCGACATTGCATAAGTGATTATGATGCTTCTATTGTAAGTCGATATCAATTTTGCATTCTACCCCATTTTGCAGGTGGTATGGGAGCCGTATGGAACAGGAGACAGTTTTGGTAACCCTATAGAGTTCAGGCTGAATCCGATGTGCACTAGGATAGGGATCTCTGGCGTATGCGGTGCCCACTCATATGCAACTGGGCGGTTGAGCTTCACCTCCCACATCGAGTGCGCCGTCAGTTTGGTTTGTTCCAGGCACACCCGCCGGAGTGGGAGGACACGGACAAGTTGCTACACGCGTAAGATATAATTAACCTTGAGCACTTAGCAGCTTCTCGGCGGTTTCGATGGTGCTAATATTCTGTTTCTAACTTGCAGGTTGGATAGGAAAAGGCAGCGAAAGATCAAGGATTGGGACAAGCATCACAGGAAGTATGTCGTACAGTTCGCGCTTAGTGTGGAGCAAGCTAGGGCTGGAAAACGAGCCCAGCTTCGTGAGCACTGCCCGATCACGTTCAACAACTATCTCACATGGTTTCTTGCAAGTACCCGTGTGGAGGTATGCAAACTGGCGTATGCTGAGGAGATTTTGGAAGAACCCACCGTTTTTGATGAGGTAGCCCAGCACCAGTACAACGCATTAGTCAAGAAAGGCAACTCAGTGATCCCTTCAGCTCCAATGATGAACTTTGTGGTATTTGCCTCTTTGCTTTTCATTCACACTATTCACGTCTTCGCTTGCCTAACACGTTAATACCGTTTCTGTTCATAGTGTGCCCAGATCAAGAAAGCAGCTGATGAGACCGAGACTATTCTTGAAACAACCCCGGCTGGCAAAAGCGATGGGAAGGTGCACTTCGAGCATTCATCAAGGTTCACATCTCCTTCAAACTAGCACTTAACATGTGTTGCTAAGTTCGATGTCTCATTCACTTGTACATGTTGCAACGCCAGGGCCAAAAGTTAAGGCGGCTATCAAACCTTTTCGGTTGTCGTGACCCCGAGTATGTATCACCAGAACGGTCTAGGTCGGCGACACCATCAGATCCCGCTTCGGGGCAGGGCCATGGTGATCATTTGGAGGATGAGGATGTGGGTGTGGTCACCCAAGAGGTATGGCATGAGCATATATATCCAATTGTTGATGCATTGCTAACTATATCCTCACACATGGTCTTTCCATATCTTTTGTTGATACATAGGTTGCTGATGATAAGACCTTGGGGACATACCAGGTTAGGTCTGCATACAGGTTAAAGCCTAGGATGGGAATCAACAAGTACACACCTGAAGACTTCACCCAAAGAGGCAAAAGGACGGTCGGCACCTCGCGGATGGCGGCTTTGGATGACTATTTGGATGACGATGTGGATGACGTGGAGGAACCGGAGCCGGAGCAGGAGCGGGTTCCTCTTCCTAGGAAGGTGAAGAAGTTAGCCAGCAAGAGGGGGGAGCAGCCAAAAAGCGCTCAAGGAACTAGTCATCATCCTCTATTTGTAATGTTGAACTTGAAGTGGTGGTAGCTTGTAGTAATGTGGAACTTGTTATGTTGGTGAACTTGGAGTGGTGGTAGCTCTATGTTGAACTTGATCCTCTTGTATGTCTTAGTTATGTTGAACTTGGAGTGGTGGTAGCTCTATGTTGAACTTGAAGTCATTGGTTGTCTTAGCAATGTTGAACTTGTTGTCTTAATAATTTTCAACTGTGACTGAAATGTTAAACTTAAAGATCTTGACTGCTTATTCTAGGAAATGTTGAACTGTGCCTGAAAATGACCTAGTTTGCAAGTTACAGCCGCTGCAGCACCTAGGGCGTTGCACTGCTCAGTGTGGCGCCTCCAGGCTAGGCGCTGCAGCGGCTGTAACTTGCAAACGTTTTGTTTGCTCTCTGTTTAGCTCATCCCAGAAGTGCAACGCCTCAGAGCTAGGCGCTGCACTGTACAGTGTGACGCCTAGCTCTGAGGCGTTGCACGCCTGGGATGAGCTAAACAGAGAGCAAACAAAGTGTTTGCAAGTTACAGCCGCTGCAGCACCTAGCCTGGAGGGCGTTGCATTGCTCAGTGCGGCGCCTCCAGGCTAGGCGCTGCAGCGGCTGTAACTTGCAAACACTTTGTTTGCTCTCTGTTTAGCTCATCCCAGGAGTGCAACGCCTCAGAGCTAGGCGCTGCACTGTACAGTGTGACGCCTAGCTCTGAGGCGTTGCACGCCTGGGATGAGCTAAACAGAGAGCAAACAGAGTGTTTACAAGTTACAGCCGCTGCAGCGCCTAACCTGGAGGCGCCACACTGACAGTGCAACGCGGCGCCTAGCTCTGAGGTATTGCACTCCTGGGATGAGCTAAACAGAGAGCAAACAAAACGTTTGCAAGTTACAGCCGCTGCAGCGCCTAGCCTGGAGGCGCCACACTGAGCAGTGCAACGCCCTGGAGCTAGGCGTTGCACTTGTACTTAGCGAATTTTTTGGCATATGCACACATATTCCGATGATGTGAAGTAGGATTGATACATAGCAAGCAAAGAACTGTGAAGACAACATATGCACAAAGTACTTCACGACACATAGTAGTTCACAACCAAATCGAGGAGGAGAGATAGTAGTTCATGACACATAGTAGTTCACAACCAAATCAAAGAGCATAGTTTAGAGGATAACACGATCATCGTCCACAAGCAAGTTGAAGATGACATAGCTCTATTGCGTAGAGTAAGGCCCCTTTCCCTTCTTCTTCTTCCTCTCTTCTTCCTCTTCCTCCTCCCTTTTCCTTATGAGGTGGGCCTCCTTAACCATCCTCTCCATGAATATCTGATTCTCCCTCTCTCTTTTTTCAGCTGCAATTGCTCAAAGCTTCATGGTTCCTTCTTCCAAATCCTTTTGACGCTTCTTCTGTGCCTCCTCACATTTCCTCACCAACACTTGCTCCCTAGCGCGCATCGCATTTGACGCTCTCTCTTTTGCCTTCCTCTTCTCCTCAAGCTCCTCTTCCTTCTTCTTTAGCTTGGCTGCATCCTCCTCTCTAAGCTTCTTCGCAGCCTTCTCCCATCATCCCGCCATCTCATCTTCGCCATCCTCCTTCACTATTGGTTTGTTGGGTTGGGAAGCCGCCATACCTACAATGAGTGAAACATAATGGTTAGTAAAGACAATAAGAACAAATGGAAGCACATGTAAAACAAGAACATATGAAAAAGAAGAACATATGAAAAACAAGAACATATGAAACATTATAGTTAGTGAGCAACATACGGAAATGGTTCATCAAGGTATCCAAACATTCCTCTATAACGACCTTGCCCTTGTCCATCACCACGGCCAAGTCCATCACCAAGGCCAAGACCATCACCACGGCCAACACCACCACCACGAGCTCTACCACCACCACGGCCTAGACTACCACCACCATGGCCTCTTGTAAGTCCTAGTTGCCGACCTCTTTGTCGCCCAGATCCTCTTTGGCTAACACTTGGTTGGCTTGGCACTTGTTGGCTACCACTTGGTTGGCTTGGCACTTGTTGGCTACCACTAGGTTGGGTCCCACTTGGTTGCCTTGGCACTTGTTGGCTACCACTAGGTTGGCTCCCACTTGGTTGCCTTGGCACTTGTTGGCTACTACGTTGTTGCCTTCGCACTTGTTGGCTACCTCTTGGTTGGCTTGGCACTTGTTGGCTACCACTTGGTTGGCTCCCTTGTGTAGCTCCTTGTTGGCTAGTGCTTGCATCATTTTTCTTGGACCTTTTCCTTGGTTTCGTACATTTTCTTTTGTTGTGGCCATGACCTTTGCATTCTCCACAACGGGAGCTCTCACGAGGCTCTTGGAATTGATCGTTTCCCGCTTTGCGGCGGCCACCATGGCCCCATCCGTCCATGTCACCTCTAAGACACTTTGTCTTACGTCTACCCCGTTTAACAACCTTCAACTCCGGATCCGGCCATAGTTGAACTCCATGGTACTCCGACCATTGTGATTGGTCAAAGTATGGGTGAAAGCGGGGAGCCCATGTTTTCTTGACCATCATGATTGAGAACTCCAACTCCCTCACGGTGCATGGGTGATTGATGTCCACATTTCTAATGCGGCCGGCGGTATACAAGTGTGAGCATGGGAGATGAAGCAACAATGGCCTCCCGCAAGAGCAATCACATTGTGTTAACGACACCTTGAAAGCCCGACCTCCATGTTGCCGGCCATCGTTTGTGGTTCCTCCTGGCTCTTTCACTTCGTACTTCCACTCTTCGTTGTCATATAATATAGCTTCTTCTGAGTCCGCCTTCCGTGATTGAAATTCTAACCATTCATCAACCTTGGGTGGAAACTTGTACTTGTACTTGCGCGGGTTCTCACCCGCTATCTGTGCATCAGTTTCCATCGAGTACTTTAGAAAGTACACATTCATCTTGTCAAATGTGTATCGAACTATTGCCGTCACGGGTAATCCACGTGCACCTTTGAGCACCCTATTGAAGCATTCGGCCATATTGCTTGTCATTTGACCGTATCTCCGGCCATCTTCATCAAAAGCACGTGTCCACTTGTTTCGGTGTTGAATGTGCCTATTGATAAAGTCTTGACCCCCGGTTTTTTGTGTGCGAGCAATTTGTTCAACAAAGTGGCGAACCACTTCTCGGAGAAAGCGAGACAACAATCTTGAAGATCATCGGCCAACTCCTTAAGGCCACATGCCCTATAAAAGTTCGAACAAAAGTGCCTCATGCACCATCGATGGTGCAACGGAGCATGCCCGAGAATGTCAATCTCCACCGCGTTAAGAATTCCTGGATGCCGATCTGATATGACACAAATTTCCCTTTGAGCGGGTAACACCTTCGTCCTCAAAAGACACAAAAACCACTCCCAGTTGTCATTGTTCTCCGCCTCAACCAAAGCAAATGCCAATGGCAACACCCGGTTATTGGCACCACTTGCTATCGCAACCAACAAGGTGCCCTTGTATTGTCCGGTCAAGAGCGTGCCATCAATGGCGATGACCGGCCTACAGTGTTCGAAAGCCCTCACGCATTGCTCGAACGCCCAAAATGCACGGCCAAATACTCGGACTTTCCTTCCTTCATGAACCGTTGTTTGGTGCCCATGAGGCTCGACCACATGAACCATGCCCGGGTTTGTGGCGGCCATGGCTAACAACAACCTAGGGATTCGGTTGTATGCTTCCTCCCAAGTACCATACAACATCTTAAATGCGGCTTGCTTCGCCTTCCATGCCTTGCCGTACTTCACCTTGTAATGAAAGATGGCTTTCACAAGGTCAATGACATGTTGGACGCTCATTGTTGGAAGTGTGGATATTGAGTTCGAGAGCCTGTAAGCGATGAACTCGGACGTGAGTTGTCTGAGGTCTTGGGACACAATCTTGCCATCCACCCTTTTACCTCGGCACATGTGAGTTGGCACACAACTCACTACGTGCCAAGTGGGACCTCCTTTCCATGGTCTTGCACGCACAATCCACAGACATATTTCATCTTCACATGCACATGCAACCGTGTAGAGCACATTGACGTCCGAGTGCACCACCTTGTGTGGACGATAATGCGTAACCGAGTAGTTGTCGAGCCACATCTTCAATTCCAAGAAGGTTTCGAACTTAGACCCTTTAGCAATCCGGTTCTTGTCGTCTCCCAAATCACGGTGAGAGCTTGGCCTAACCCCAAGAGATATAGATTTGCCACCATCCACAACGGCTTCATCCGCGAGACTAACATCCTTGAACAATGGTGTCTTGTGATCCCGACCGAATACCTTCTCGAAAGCTTCGTCCTCCTTCACCGTGAACCCCTCCTCATCAACTTGTTCACCGGGACCTTCGTCATCCGAATCCGATGCATATGCACGGGAAAAAGGGATGGAATGGTACATTATCTCTTGCAAATGATATTTGTCGAGATCACCCACATTGTTGTCATGGAGATCAACTTCATTGTCATCGTCTGCATACTCATCATTGTCCTCTTGCAAAGCTTCATCTTGGTTGTTTGTAAACGGGCTCAATGTTGGCCTCACTTCTTGGGTCAAAAGAGGTTCAACAATTTCATCTCGCTTCAAGGGTGGGGGGGGGGGGGGGTACTAGCAACCAAAGGGGAGGGTTTCCAGTTCAAGTCCAAATGCAAACTTGAATCAACCTTCTTCGTTGCAAATAACTCAAGAGCCTTGTCAAGTGATTCGGCCACTGTTTCCTTGTATGCAACCCAACGTTGCTCCGAGTTGACACGCATTGTCTTCCAATGGATGTGCATTCCAAAACCTACATTATGCCTTCCCTCCAACTCAACGATATCACTAGGGCCCATCCAATTCAAATCTTTCCTCACTTGTTGCAAGAGCTCCGCATAGCTAGGACTACTATCAAACACCATGTTAAGCTCATCCGGGTCCGGTTCAATATTGCCTTTCAAGAAGGCGTCTTTGTCCCCATGATGAACAAACACACATGTTCTTCCCATCCCTATAAGCATTCAAACAACACAACGTAACATTGCTTCCATGAGTACTAATTTAAGGATTAACACAGAATACAAACCCTAAAATATATATCAAACAACAACCCTAACCCTAACCCTAACAATAACCCTAACCCTAACCATAACCCTAGCACCAACATAAGAACACCCATAAGAATAACCCTAACATACTAACAAAGCCTAATCATAGGAAATTGGCAAACAAAGATCTCACATCTCCATGCAAACCTCTAGATCCAAACAAAACTAGGGTTTCCCCAACCTAGCAACAAATGAGCAATTAGATAACATTACTTGGATCAAAACAAGGGGATCGGACAATATTACCTTGAGGGAGGGTTTGACTTCGAAATCCACGGACAAATTCTTCAAATTTGCAAGATTTGGGAGAGGATTTGAGAGGGGGAGAGAGTGGGAGAGGGGGCAAAGCTCGGGTTGGGGTGTGTGGGGTGGGGGAGTGGGGGAGGGGGACCCAGCCCCTATCTAAGTCACAGTGCAGCGCCCGACGGCTAGGCGCTGCACATTACATGTGTGGCACCTAGCTCGGAGGCGCTGCACTGCTGGGTGCGGGCCCAGGGGCTGCCACGGTGGACTGGCGTGCAACGCCCCCGAGCTGGGGGTTACACCATAGGATGTGGCGCCTGCGTAGCGAGCGCTACACAAAAGGGTCAGGGAAGTGAAATAGTTTCACGGGCAGTTCATTCTGTGAATTGATTTCGTCCAGAGGTCAAAATTGTCAAATTTGCCCCTAGGGCTACCCGCTGGGCATGCCCTGATTTGCTCTGATGAAAGCTGGTAGCATGCAAGTGACAAGGAATCAAAGGATAATGTACCTCCGAAAGGACAATGACAAAGTAAGTCCGTGCTCACAAGTCACAAGGGCAGTCTCCATTTGAAGTGAAGTGTATTTTGCTCATTATTCCTCAATGGAATATAAAGTTTGGTACATGGAACTCAATAATCCTCTAGTCTTGGCCGTTTAGCAGTTGCAATTTACAAACTTACACACGACCTTAATGGGTGTCAGTCACCACTCACCAATGTGGGCAATCTTCAGAACAAGGCTTCAAATGTAGTCGATTATATACAGCTTCTGCATGATAATTCTCCGTGCACAATGAGTCAGGCACATAATCAACTCCGAGCACAAGAAAATAAGAAATGTATTCACATGGCAGATGGACATCAAAGAATCAACCTGCTGCATGGATTAGACAGACGAATTTGCTTCAGAAAACTGGTGTTGGACTTGATGTGCCCTCCTTGCAGGCATTATTGAGGACCGAGACAGAATTATCGAAAGCAAAAGTCCAACCACATAAGAATGGTACTTGGATGCATGCACTGTACCTCGCTCTTCAATCTTTCGGATGAGCTAGCAAAGAATACCAGAGCTGTTTTGTTGTCTTTCAGCATCCTGACCCTTTAAATTATGTTGGGAGTTCAGAAATATGTAGGTCGCTGGTATTGTGGATGTTCAGAAAAATGAGAAGCATTGGACCCATCTGACAATGAAATGGATGGAGGTAAGCAATCGTATTTTGATGCAATATCAGGACTATGTATCACAAAAATCACCCCACAGCTTGAAGTAGAATAACCTGAAGAGGTTATCTTCTAGTACTGGTGATAATTGATGGCAGAATTCCAGGACAGGCGGTGTATGTGAATGTAGTTGTTCATTTCCATCAAACTATTTTGTTGGTGACTATTACCAGGCAACTGTACCTAACGACAGATGAGAGTTTGTTACCAATATTCCAGACAAGAACACTTGCCATCTTTAAAATGGTGAAAACGGTGCTTATCCCTGACAACAATCTCCCGATTCTCCACAGCTGACATAAACTTGATGGCGAGATGGCAATCCCCGCATATCCTCAGGTTTTTTATTACTCTGATAGGAGTGGTGCTCCCAACGCTCATCATGAGCCCATATGCTACTGCCAATTTTTCACTGTGATATCTAAGTGCACCCTCTCTCTCCTCCTCTTCTAACTCATGCAGAACTGACTCAGTTTCAGGCATGTAGCCAGCAGCACTAATCCTATGAATCAGTTCTTCCAAGTACTGGTAAATCTCTGTAGTCTGTGGATGAGACTTTTCACCCATGCGAAATAAATGGGAAGTACCTCCTAGCTCAATCAAGCTGAATCCTATCTGCTTCTTCAATCTTCTCTTAATCATGGTATTCCTCACCTTCTCAACATGGTGCATTTTACCAGACAGAGCATAAATATTAGAAAGCAAAACATGGTAGGATGGATTCTCAGGTTCGAGAGCAATCAATCGCTCAGCCACCTCCACCCCAAGAATAAAATTCTTGTGCATCTTGCATGCCCCAAGTACTGCTGTCCAAACTTCAGGCCCTGGCTCTCCAGGCATATAATCACTTATAAATTGCATTGCTTCATCAAGAAGTCCAGCCCTTCCAAACATATCAACCATAGAACAATAGTGCTCGACACGAGGGACCAGTCCATAGATCCTCTTCATGCAGTCAAAAGCATCACGACCCTCCATGACTAACCCAGCGTGTGCACATGCAGATAGAACAGCAACAAACGTGACATGATTGGGTGGCGGCCCCTCGCGTCTCATCAAATGGAACAGCTTGATCGCCTCATGACCATGGCCGTGCATTCCATATCCAGCGATCATGGAAGTCCATGTAACCACATTCCGCTCCTGGAGCGCATCGAACCATCTGCGAGCTTTGTCCACAACACCACACCTGGCATACATGTTCACAAGAGCAGAGCCAAGAAACACACTGATGTCCATTCTTTCAGAAACAATACGTTTCTCCACTTCACGCCCCAAGTCCAGTGCACCAGCCTGTGCGCAAGCAGAGAGCGTGGCTACAAACGTCATGGAGTCAGGCACCGCCTTCGCCGCCTGCATCTCCCTATACACCTCGATCCCCCGCTCGGCAAGCCCATTCTGTTCGTACCCAGAAATCATCGCGTTCCAAGCGACAACACCTCTATCACGAATTGCATCGAACAGCTTGCGTGCAACACCCAGTTGGCCGCACTTGGAATACAGCACAAGAAGCGACGTCAGCACGAAACGGTCCGAGCCAAACCCGAGGACGATGGAGTGCGCGTGGATGGCCGTGCCGGTTCGGATGGCGGACAGGTCGGCGCAGGCCTTGGCGACGGCGGTGAAGGTGAAACTGGAGAAAGGAAGGGCGGCGGAGAGGAGGCTGCGGTAGAAGGCAATAGCGGCGACCGGGAGGCCGTGGTGCGCGGCCGCACGCGTGAGGGAGGAGAAGAGGAAGGAGTCGGGTGCGGGGTGGGAGGTCGCGAGGAGGTGCGCGTACGGGGCGGCGCCAGCTGCGACGGCGAGCGTGGCCAGCTTGGTGATGAAGGGGAGGGAGCGACTGTGGCCTGTGACGATGATGCGCGCGTGAGCTTGTTTCAGAGCGCCAGCACGAGGGCCGGCGAGGAGGAGCGAGCTGTATTCCGGCGAGGGGTGGTGGGAGTCCATCCCGGAGGGCTGGAAGCTTGGAACTGAATTGAGGAATTGAATATTTCCTTTCGGGCGGGAGCTGGTAAATACACACACCGATGGAAGGGTTCGCTTGAGCAACTAGATATCCCCTTCTCAACATGGTGAACCAAAATATTTCAATAAGATTTTTTTGTAGGGAATTTCAATAAGATGTATGGAATACAAAATTTTAGATTAATAACACATGAACCAAAAATTTAAATACATGCAACTTATTATATTTGATTGTGTATATTGGCAAAATGTTTATTGAATATAGGTAGAACAATAGAATGACAAATATTTTCCCATGCATGGTCTCAAGTGCAATAAGAGAGGGAGGAAAAGAAGGGTGAAAGGTTTAACGGCTACATGGAGATACAACCCAAATGGAAAGAAAAAGGGAGAGAGAGAAGGAGGGTTGTCGTTGAGGTGAAAGGCAACAAAGACCAAGCAAACTAGGTTCACAAGGTTTCTCGGGGATTTCAAAGGTCATGTTTACCGACACTAGCACCATCATGGAGGCGAACCAATAGAAATGGATCAATACTCTGCATACCAACATCAATGAGCGTAACTCCAGAATTTGATCATGCGATCAAATTGTGCTTGATTACTAGACTATGTTTGATTCAACTTGTGTGAACTTGGAACGCTATGTTGCTTGCTTTTTAAAAATTATTTGTGGAAATGTTTGTGATAAAATATTTATTTTTCAAGTTGTTTTATTTGGCGGGAATGGATCAAATATACTGAAAAATGATAATTTAAACAAAACTGATGGACAAGACGGGATTCACTTGGATACCATGGTATAAGGTGTCCCCAGAAAATGAAAAAATGCGGTGGTTTCTTTGGAGATGCCCTTCCATCCCGAACTTTAAAAGACTAATTTCATTCACTTCACACAATTGTTATTCCTCAAGCAACTATTTTCTCAGTTTATCTATAGAAGAGACAACGATGAAAGAGAGTAGCGCAACCCGGGTTGCTTCAGGGGTGATGGGGAGGGAGGGTGGGGGTGAGATTTTTTGTTTGGGTCGCCGGTTGAATTAGGCGACGATTGAGCTCAAGACCGGACACCATAACCGACCGCATCATCGAATCTCACCGGAGATGGTGACAACGCGACTCGCCATGACATAAATGCAGAGGAGGGGTGGACCTAGATAGGTTCCGGTCTAGGCGGCAACGTGAGGAGGAGGAAGAAGAAGAGTAGCATTCCTTAGATTCATTTTCAACTTTTCTAGTCAACACTTACTAGGTGGTTCCTTCATTGGACATGGACACAGACGCGGATTTGATGAACATGGTTTCACGCCCACCCTTTATAAATAGTAAATTCAAAAAAGTACTAGAAAAATAAATAAACAATCAAATTTTTTATAACATACATAGTCGACCGCTTTAGTTCCGCATGATGTTTAAAAAAATGACAAATTGAAACTTTATTAGAAAATACCGTTTGATGAATGGTAAGGTCTCAATTGTATTTTGTTCATCGAGGGCATCTCCAACGCTGACCATCAAACCGCTCGCATCCGTCCGGATCGCGTTGTTCAGACCGTGAAAGCCATCCAACGCGAGTCTGTATCGGTCCGCCGAGCGGTTAGGACGTGTTTTCTCCCGCAACTTGGAGACAACGTGGGGAGGGGGGTTGCGGGAGTCCGAACATCAGACACGTAAGACTCCGACACCCCTGGCCCACCCAATCCCCCTCACAGTCCCATTTCATTCCACTCAATCCCTTCTCCTCCTTACTTTGCATCTGCACCTTTCACCTCCGTTGCCGCTACTGAACGTCTCCGGCTGCCATAGGGGCATTGTCGGACATCTGCAACTAGCACCAACGCCCCGGCTCGCTAATACGACAACGTTGTCCACCCTGGAGCCTTTTGCATCCCAGGTACACTCTGCGCCCTTTAGACGACCTCCATGGCGGACGCCACGCTCGGCAGGTGTTGGGTCAAATGCCATTGAGCTTATTTTCGAATGCTATGACATTTCTTAGAGTACGATGGATGGCGAGCTACTCGACCATGGAGGATGAGTTGTTGTGCGATGCGTGGTTGGCCGTATCCACAGATTTTGTAGACAGGAGCAGAGGGAGGACCTTCTGGCAGCAAATGCATGAATCGTTTCATGCATGAAAGCACATTAGGCTCTACGGCATATACATCATTTAGCAACGCGATGTGAGGTTGTTATCATGTCGCTGATACGCTATCCAGACTAGCGCCACCAAGTTCTATAACGTGGTTCGTCAACTGGAGGCAAGGTGGCCATTGCACGCAGCAGAGGATGAGATCGTAAGTTTTGTTTCCTCTTACTCAACTTGTTGATTGATTCGTTCACTCAATGTTGGTGTGCACATTGTGTAGCCCGCACGCGCTGCCGTGATGAACCACAAGATAGCGACTGACCATTTTGTTGGGTTCTACGGTAGGGTGCTTCGACTACAAATTAAAATTTTCCTACACGCAGAACAACCAAGAACATGCTACGGGAGATGGATCATAGTTCGTTACCACTAGACGCGCAGTGCCGTGCAGCGAAAGAAGAGTTGGGGCAGCGCGTCCGCGTGGATCGTCTCCTCCTCGTCCGATCTCCCTCGTACAGCCGGTAGTCGGTTCCCACATACAGGTTCGCCGGAGCGGCGCAAGTGCACCGCCTCTAACGGTATCCGCGCGTGCAGGAGGGACGTCGTGTAGCGGACTGCTAGGTCCGATCACACAACCGGCGGCGAGTGGAGGTGTCTATTCGCAACACATGCAAACCCTAGTGACAGCGCCGAAGCGATCAACCGCGTGAGTGTGCGGCACCTCCACTTTATATAGGCGTCTGTCGCGGGCTCAACACTTGGACCTTGCACGGACCCTAAAGCCCATAAGTCTACTTGGCCACAATTCGAATACAGCTCGGATCACATCCGACCAGTGTCCTCGGATCCGACCTCGTAGGTTCCTTCCCTTAAGCGCGCGACCCCTTAGGTTCAAGCCGGCTTGGTCGCAGTTCGGATCACCTCCGAACTATACAGTTGGTAGCGACTTCTAGCAAGGCATGCCGAACACCAAACAGACTATGAAGCTGGTTAGGCGAACCTGTACATCATACTTTCATTCCTTTTGCCACATGATATATGTTGTCGGGCTCAAGGCGAGTCTGTCATCCTTGTGCTAGCCCGACCTCTTTCTTGTTCCAATGATGCCGACCACAAACCGGATTATCTCATAATCCTTGTCGCATGGCCATGCTTATCCTAGTCGGATCACACGAGGGGCCCAGAGTATATCTCTCTTGATCGTTGGGGCAAATCCCATCTTGCTCAACCACGTCTCGCAGCATGGTTCTGGACAAATCCGAAACCTACCTTTATAACTACTCAGTTACGGAGTAGCGTTTGGTCGGCCCAAAGCAAGTCTGTCACCATCCCGAGTACATGCGTCAGCTTAGGTATTAGAGCATCTCCAACAGGCGCGCCAAACTAGCGCCGCGCCGCAAAATACCCCGTTTTAGCGCGCGCGCAACCGGAATAGTTGCTCCAGCGGGCGCGCGAAAACAGCACGCGGCATACGTAGTCCAACGTGCGGGCCGAAACGCAATCGCGCGCCGCTTATTTGCTGCGCCTGCTCCCGCGCGCTGGACTCTCGCGCGCTTGCTCGCACCTCCCACCCCCATCCAGCCACGCCGCCGCCGCCGACCGCACCACCCGGCAATCGTTCCGGCGCTTCCCCGGCCTATCCCCGCCCTGCGCGCGCTTTCTCCGCCCCCCTCTAGTCCCGCCGCCCCGCGCATGTGCTGGTCCTCCGACGAACAGCGCCCACGTGCTCGCTGCCGCTTTGATACGTAATGCACGCTTGTGTGATCATGCACAACATGATCATTGAGAATGAGCGTGGCCAAGATGTAGACTACTCTCAGTGTGAGCTCTTGGGATATCCCGTGCGAGTGCGACGGAGGGCTGAAAGGGTGGCCCGTTTTGTTGCCTCCTATCATGCCATTCGACGTCCCGCAGCGCATAATGATCTTCAGAAGGATCTCATTGAGGAGTGGTGGGCATGGAATGGACGACAAAGAGCATCATGATTTGTGTGTTCGTTATTGTATTGTTGAACTATTTGTTGTGTTAATTGCACTATTTGTTCTATTGAACGATAAACTGTTTGTTTGAGTTGTAATAAACGAAATTGAACTATTTATTTTTGTTTGTTTTGATCTTTTTTGCTTCTGTTTTCGAATGCATATATTGTTTGTGCGAGTCGCGCGCGCTGCATTTTAGCACGGCTGCTGGAGCGGGCGCTGCGCGCCGCGCCAAACCAGGCGATGGGCGCGCATTAAAGCTGTTTTTTGCGCGCGCTGCGTTCGGCGCCTGTTGGAGATGCTCTTAGGACATAGAACATATGTTGTACTCTAGACTCACAGATGACATATCGTTGCGTCTCATAGTTGGGTCTATCTCACTCGGACCTTATCTCGACTCGGATTTGACTACGTCGAATCTGACCAGATCCTTCCAAGTCCATATTATGCGGTTAGCATCCAATGCTCCATGGCTAGTGAGACCAAGCCATCGAACATGTCATATGCTAGTCTAGTTGGATGCGCGTCCACACAGCCCTTTCGACTAGGGACCTTTTAGGACAGTCATCATACAATGCATAGTCCCACAAACAAGTCATGTACTTGCTGATACACATTATTGATAATGTCCAAGGACTATCTTTATTCATAAACACATAGGAAATATCATCATACATGATTGCCTCTAGGGCATATCTCCAATAGTCTCCCACTTGCACTAGAGTCAATCAAATAGACATCGAATGCCCATAGCTCTAACGTGCCCCTCATGCTTGGGTTGTGGAAGCGGCTTAGTCAACGGATCCGCAACATTTGCATCCGTGTGAATTTTGCATAACTCTACATCACCACTCTTTACGATCTTTCGTATCAGGTGATATTTCCGATCTATGTGTCTGACTTTGTGGTGATTCCTCGGCTCCTTGGCTTGTGCGATGGCACCAGAATTATCACAATAAAGGTCCAACAGTTTTACCGAGGCTTGGAAAATACCAAGATCATCCAGAAAGTTTCGGATCCAAACACCTTCCTTTGCAGCTTCACAAGTCACAATGTATTCGGCTTCTGTAGTAGAATCGGCCATCGTATCTTGCTTGGAACTCATCCAGCTCACTGCTCCTCCGTTCATGACGTACACGAATCCGGACTGTGATCGACAATCATCTCTGTCGGTTTGGAAACTAGCATCGGCATAACCCCTTACGACGAGCTCTTCCTCACCTCCATAAACTAGGAACATCTCTTTAGTCCTTTTCAGGTACTTCAAAATAGTCTTTACCGCTGCCCAGTGACTCTCACCTGGGTTGGCCTAGTATCTACTTGTTAGGCTTATTGCAAAAGCAACATCGGGCCGTGTACATATCATGGCATACATGATGGATCCGATTGTCGAGGCATACGGAATCCTACTCATCCTGCTTCGCTCATCAGATGTCGAAGGACTCTAAGTCTCGCTTAGCCTTATACCATGTGAGAGTGGCAAGAACCCTTTCTTTGCCTCACTCATGTTGAACCGCTTCAACACTTTATCTATGTACATGCTCTGGCTTAAGCAGAGCAGCCTCCTTTATCTATCTCTATAGATCTTAATGCCTAAAATGTACATTGCCTCACCAAGGTCCTTCATCGAAAACTTGTCGTTCAATGACTCCTTGACCGAGTTTAGCATCAAAATATCATTCCCGATCAGTAATATGTCATCCACTTACAAGATCAAAAACACTGTCGAGCTCCCACTTAACTTACTGTATAAACAAGAGTCCTCTTCTCTTTTGATGAAGCCGAAACCAGTGACGACCTCATAAAACGAATGTTCCAGCTCCGAGATGCTTGCCTCAACCCATAAATGGATCTCTTGAGCTTGCATACCTTACTAGTGCTAGTCGGATCGACAAAACCCTCGGGCTGTATCATATACACGTCCTCAGTTAAATTTCCGTGAAGGAAAGCCGTCTTGACATCCATCTGCCATATCTCGTAATCGAAATATGCAGCTATAGCTAGTACGATCCTCACCGACTTCAGCACCGCTACCGGCGAGTAAGTCTCGTCGTAGTCAATTCCTTGAACTTGTCCATAGCCCTTAGCGACAAGCCGAGCTTTGTGGATCTGAACATTTCCATCCACATCGGTTTTCTTCTTAAAGACCCATTTGCAACCAATGGCTGTTACGCCAGGCGGTGGATCAACCAAGTCCCAGACTTGATTCTCATCCATGGACTTTAACTCGGATCTCATGGCCTCCAGCCATGCCTCGGAATTTGGGCACACCATCGCTTCCGCATACGTGGCTGGCTCGTCACTTTCTAGCAGCAATACATCACGCACTCTGCGCAATCTTTCCGACCTCCGTGGTTCCGGTGCCGCTTCCACTACGGGTTCCCTGACTGACTCCGGTATGACCTCATCACCAGCCGAGCCGTCTCCGAGTGGTCCTTGAATTTCTTCGAGTCGGTCCGTCCTCCCACTAGCCTCCTGACTGAGAAACTCTCTCTCAAGGAAAAACCCGTTCCGAGCAACAAACACTTTGTTCTCTTCCCGGTTGTAGAAGCTATATCCCAAGGTTTCCCTCGGATATCCCACGAATATGCATTTATCTGACTTGGGTGTAAGCTTGTCTGACATAAGTTTCTTCACAAATGCTTCACAACCCCAAATCTTTAGAAAAGACAAACTGGGACTCTTCCCGGTCCACATCTCATGTGGTGTCTTTGTTGGGTTTCGTAGTAATTTCAAAAATTTCCTACGCACACGCAAGATCATGGTGATGCATAGCAACGAGAGGGGAGAGTGTGATCTACGTACCCTTGTAGACCGACAGCGGAAGCGTTAGCACAACACGGTTGATGTAGTCATACGTCTTCACGGCCCGACCGATCAAGCACCGAAACTACGGCACCTCCGAGTTCTAGCACACGTTCAGCTTGATGACGATCCCCGGACTCCGATCCAGCAAAGTGTCGGGGAGGAGTTCCGTCAGCACTATGGCGTGGTGACGATCTTGATGTTCTACTGTCGCAGGGCTTCGCCTAAGCACCGCTACAATATTATCGAGGACTATGGTGGAAGGGGGCACCGCACACGGCTAAGAATATGATCACGTGGATCAACTTGTGTGTCTAGGGGTGCCCCCTGCCCCTGTATATATAAAGGATCAAGGGGAGGAGGCTGGCCGGCCCCTATGGCGCGCCAAGGAGGAGTCCTCCTCCTAGTAGGAGTAGGCTACTAGGAGGGGGAAAGAAGTGGGGAGGGAGAAGGAAAGGGGGGCGCCGCCCCCCCTCTCCTAGTCCAATTCAGACCAGGGGGAGGAGGCGCGCGGCCCACCTTTGGCTGCCCCTCTCTCTCTCCACTAAGGCCCATATGGCCCATTACTTCTCCCGGGGGGTTCCGGTAACCCTCCGGCTCTCCGGTTTTCTCCGAAATCACCCGGAACACTTCCGGTGTCCGAATATAGCTGTCCAATATATAAATCTTTATGTCTCGACCATTTCGAGACTCCTCGTCATGTCCCTGATCTCATCTGGGACTCCGAACTCCTTCGGTACATCAAAACTCATAAACTCATAATATAACTGTCATCGAAACCTTAAGCATGCGGACCCTACGGGTTCGAGAACAATGTAGACATGACCGAGACACGTCTCCGGTCAATAACCAATAGCGGGACCTAGATGCCCTTATTGGCTCCTACATATTCTACGAAGATCTTTATCGGTCAGACCGCATAACAACATACGTTGTTCCCTTTGTCATCGGTATGTTACTTGCCCGAGATTCGATCGTCGGTATCTCAATACCTAGTTCAATCTCGTTACCGGCAAGTCTCTTTACTCGTTCCGTAATACATCATCTCACAACTAACTCATTAGTTGTAATGCTTGCAAGGCTTATGCGATGTGCATTACCGAGAGGGCCCAGAGATACCTCTCCGACAATCGGAGTGACAAATCCTAATCTCGAAATACGCCAACCCAACATGTACCTTTGGAGACACCTATAGAGTACCTTTATAATCACCCATTTACGTTGTGACGTTTGGTAGCACACAAAGTGTTCCTCTGGCAAACGGGAGTTGCATAATCTCATAGTCATAGGAACATGTATAAGTCATGAAGAAAGCAATAGCAACATACTAAACGATCGGGTGCTAAGCTAATGGAATGGGTCATGTCAATCAGATCATTCACCTAATGATGTGATCCCGTTAATCAAATAACAACTCTTTGTTCATGGTTAGGAAACATAACCATCTTTGATTAACGAGCTAGTCAAGTAGAGGCATACTAGTGACACTCCGTTTGTCTATGTATTCACACATGTATTATGTTTCCGGTTAATAAAATTCTAGCATGAATAATAAACATTTATCATGATATAAGGAAATAAATAATAACTTTATTATTGCCTCTAGGGCATATTTCCTTCAGTCTCCCACTTGCACTAGAGTCAATAATCTAGTTCACATCGCCATGTGACTCAACACTAAGAGTTCACATCACCATGTGATTAACACCCATAGTTCACATCGACATGTGACCTATACCCAAAGGGTTTACTAGAGTCAATAATCTAGTTCACATCATTTATGTGATTAACACCCAAAGAGTACTAAGGTGTGATCATGTTTTGCTTGTGAGATAATTTTAGTCAATGGGTCTGTCACATACAGATCCGTAAGTATTTTTGCGAATTCTATGTCTACAATGCTCTGCACGGAGCTACTCTAGCTAATTTCTCCCACTTTCAATATGTATCTAGATCGAGACTTTGAGTCATCCAGATCTGTGTCAAAACTTCCATCGATGTAACTTTTTACGACGAACCTTTTGTCACCTCCATAATCGAGAAATATTTCCTTATTCCACTAAGGATAATTTTTGACCGTTGTCTAGTGATCTACTCCTAGATCACTATTGTATTCCCTTGCTTAACACAGTGTAGGGTATACAATAGATCTGGTACACATCATGGCATACTTTATAGAACCTATGGCTGAGGCATAGGGAATGACTTTCATTCTCTTTCTATCTTCTGCCGTGGTCGGGCTTTGAGTCTTACTCAATTTCATACCTTGTAACACAGGCAATAACTCTTTCTTTGACTGCTCCATTTTGAACTACTTCAAAATCTTGTCAAGGTTTGTACTTATTGAAAAAAAAACTTATCAAGCGTCTTGATCTATCTCTATAGATGTTGACGCTCAATATGTAAGCAGCTTCACCGAGGTCTTTCTTTAAAAAACTCCTTTCAAACACTCATTTATGCTTTGCAGAATAATTCTACATTATCTCTGATCAACAATATGTCATTCACATATACTTATCAGAAATGTTGTAGTGCTCCCACTCACTTTCTAGTAAATACAGGCTTCACCGCAAGTCTGTATAAAACTATATGTTTTGATCAACTTATCAAAGCGTATATTCCAACTCCGAGATGCTTGCACCAGTCCATAAATGGATCGCTGGAGCTTGCATATTTTGTTAGCACCTTTAGGATTGACAAAACCTTCTTGTTGCATCACATACAACTCTTCTTTAATAAATCCATTAAGGAATGCAGTTTTGTTTATCCATTTGCCAGATTTCATAAAATGCGGCAATTCCTAACATGATTCGGACAGACTTAAGCATAGATACGAGTGAGATACTCTCATCGTAGTCAACACCTTGAACTTGTCGAAAACTTTTGCGACAATTCTAGCTTTGTAGATAGTAACACTACTATCAGTGTCCGTCTTCCTCTTGAAGATCCATTTATTTTCTATGGCTTGCCGATCATCGGGCAAATCCATCAAAGTCCATACTTTGTTCTCATACATGTATCATATCTCAGATTTCATGGCATCAAACCATTTCGCGGAATCTGGGCTCATCATCGCTTCCTCATAGTTCGCAAGTTTTTCATGGTCTAGTAACATGACTTCCAGAACAGGATTACCGTACCACTCTGGTGCGTATCTCACTCTGGTTAACCTACGAGATTCGGTAGTAACTTGATCCGAAGTTACATGATCATCATCATTATCTTCCTCACTAATTGGTGCAGGAGTCACAGGAACAGATTTCTGTGATGAACTACTTTCCAATTATGGAGCAGGTACAGTTACCTCATCAAGTTCTACTTTCCTCCCACTCACTTCTTTCGAGAGAAACTCTTTCTCCAGAAAGTTTCCGAACTTAGCAACAAAAGTCTTGCCTTCGGATCTGTGATAGAAGGTGTATCCAATAGTCTCCTTTGGATATCCTATGAAGACACATTTCTCCGATTTGGGTTCGAGCTTATCAGGTTGAAGCTTTTTCACATAAGCATCGCAGCCCCAAACTTTCAGAAACGACAACTTTGGTTTCTTGCCAAACCATAGTTCATAAGGCGTCGTCTCAACGGATTTTGATGGTGCCCTTTTTTAACGTGAATGCAACTATCTCTAATGCATAATCCCAAAACTATAGTGGTAAATCGGTAAGAAACATCATAGTTTGCACTATATCCAATAAAGTACGGTTATGACGTTCGGACACACCATTATGCTGTGGTGTTCCAGGTAGCATGAATTTGTGAAACTATTCCACATTGTTTTAATTGAAGACCAAACTCGTAAATCAAATATTCGTCTCCGCGATCAGATCGTGGAAACCTTATCTTCTTGTCACGATGATTTTCCACTTCACTATGAAATTCTTTGAACTGTTCAAATGTTTCAGACTTATGTTTCATCAAGCAGATATACCCATATCTGCTCAAATCATCTGTGAAGTTCAGAAAATAACGATACTTGCCGTGAGCCTTAACACTCATCGGACCGCATACATCAGTATGTATTATTTCTAATAAGTCAGTTGCTCGCTCCGGAGAATGGAGTCTTAGTCATCTTGCCCATGAGGCATGGTTCGCAAGCATCAAGTGATTCATAATCAAGTGATTCCAAAATCCCATCAACATGGAGTTTCTTCATGCGCTTTACACCAATATGACCTAAACGGAAGTGCTACAAATAAGTTGCACTATCATTATTAACTTTGCATCTTTTGGTTTCAATATTATGATTATGTGTATCACTACGATCGAGATCCAACGAACTATTTTCATTGGGTGTGTAACCATATAAGGTTTTATTCATGTAAATAGAACAACAATTTATTCTCTTACTTAAATGAATAACCGTATTACAATAAACATGATCAAATCACATTCATGCTCAACGCAAACACCAAATAACACTTATTTAGGTTCAACACTAATCCCGAAAGTATAGGGAGTGTGCGATGATGATCATATCAATCTTGGAACCACTTCCAACACACATCGTCACTTCACCCTTAACTAGTCTCTGTTTATTCTGCAACTCCCGTTTCGAGTTGCTAATCTTAGCAACTGAACTAGTATCAAATACTGAGGGGTTGCTATAAACACTAGTAAAGTACACATCAATAACATGTATATCAAATATACTTATGTTTACTTTGCCATCCTTCTTATCTGCCAATCACTTGGGGTAGTTCCGCTTCCAGTGACTAGTCCCTTTGCAGTAGAAACACTTAGTCTTAGGCTTAGGACCAGACTTGGGCTTCTTCACTTGAGCAGCAACTTGCTTGCTGTTCTTCTTGAAGTTCCCCTTCTTCCCTCTGCCCTTTTCTTGAAACTAGTGGTCTTGTCTACCATCAACACTTGATGTTTTTCTCGATTTCTACCTTCATCAATTTCCGCATTACGAAGAGCTTGGGAATCGTTTCAGTTATCCCTTGCATATCATAGTTCATCACGAAGTTCTACTAACTTGGTGATGGTGACTAGAGAATTCTGTCAATCACTATCTTATCTGGAAGATTAACTCCCACTTGATTCAAGCGATTGTAGTACTCAGACAATCTGGGCACATGCTCACTAGTTGAGCGATTTTCCTCCATCTTTTAGCTATAGAACTTGTTGGAGACTTCATATCTCTCAACTCGGGTATTTTCTTGAAATATTAACTTCAACTCCTAGAACATCTCATATGCTCCATGACGTTCAAAACGTCTTTGAAGTCCCGATTCTAAGCCATTAAGCATGGTGCACTAAACTATCAAGTAGTCATCATATTGAGCTAGCCAAACGTTCATAACGTCTTCATCTGCTCCTGCAATAGGTCCGTCACCTAACGGTGCATCAAGGACATAATTCTTCTGTGCAGCAATGAGGATAAACCTCAGATCACGGATCCAATCCGCATCATTGCTACTAACATTTTTCAACACAATTTTATCTAGGAACATATCAAAATAAACACAGGGAAGCAATAACGCGAGCTATTGATCTACAACAAAAATTGCAAAATACTACCAGGACTAAGTTCATGATAAATTTAAGTTCAATTAATCATATTACTTAAGAACTCCCACTTAGATAGACATCCCTCTAATCCTCTAAGTGATTACGTGATCCAAATCAACTAAACCATGTCCGATCATCACGTGAGATGGAGTAGTTTCATTGGTGAACATCGCTATGTTGATCGTATCTTCTATATGATTCACGCTCGACCTTTCGATCTCCGTGTTCCGAGGCCATATCTGTATATGCTTCTCTCGTCAAGTATAACCTGAGTATTCTGCGTGTGCAACTGTTTTGCACTCGTTGTATTTGAACGTAGAGCCTATCACACCCGATCATCACGTGGTGTCTCAGCACGAAGAACTTTCGCAACGGTGCATACTCAGGGAGAACACTTCTTGATAATTAGTGAGAGATCATCTTATAATGCTACCGTCAATCAAAGCAAGATAAGATGCATAAAAGATAAACATCACATGCAATCAATATAAGTGATATGATATGGCCACCATCATCTTATGCTTGTGATCTCCATCTTCGAAGCACCGTCATGATCACCATCGTCACCGGCGCGACACCTTGATCTCCATCGTAGCATCATTGTCGTCTTGCCAATCTTATGCTTCCACGACTATCGCTACCGCTTAGTGATAAAGTAAAGCATTACAGCGTGATTGCATTGCATACAATAAAGCGACAACCATATGGCTCCTGCCAGTTGCCGATAACTCGGTTACAAAACATGATCATCTCATACAATAAAATTTAGCATCATGTCTTGACCATATCACATCACAACATGCCCTGCAAAAACAAGTTAGACGTCCTCTACTTTGTTGTTGCAAGTTTTACGTGGCAGCTACGGGCTTAAGCAAGAACCAATCTTACCTACGCATCAAAACCACAACGATAGTTTGTCAAGTTGGTGCTGTTTTAACCTTCGCAAGGACCGGGCGTAGCCACACTCGGTTCAACTAAAGTTGGAGAAACTGTCACCCGCTAGCCACCTTTGTGCAAAGCACGTCGGGAGAACCGGTCTCGCGTAAGCATACGCGTAATGTCGGTCCGGGCCGCTTCGTCCAACAATACTGCCGAACCAAAGTATGACATGTTGGTAAGCAGTATGACTTATATCGCCCACAACTCACTTGTGTTCTACTCGTGCATATAACATCAACATATAAAACCTAGGCTCTAATACCACTGTTGGGTTTTGTAGTAATTTCAAAAATTTCCTACGCACACGCAAGATCATGGTGATGCATAGCAACGAGAGGGGAGAGTGTGATCTACGTACCCTTGTAGACCGACAGCGGAAGCGTTAGCACAACGCGGTTGATGTAGTCGTACGTCTTCACGGCCCGACCGATCAAGCACCGAAACTACGGCACCTCCGAGTTCTAGCACACGTTCAGCTCGATGACGATCCCCGGACTCCGATCCAGCAAAGTGTCGGGGAGGAGTTCCGTCAGCACGACGGCGTGGTGACGATCTTGATGTTCTACTGTCGCAGGGCTTCGCCTAAGCACCGCTACAATATTATCGAGGACTATGGTGGAAGGGGGCACCGCACACGGCTAAGAATATGATCACGTGGATCAACTTGTGTGTCTAGGGGTGCCCCCTGCCCCTGTATATAAAGGATCAAGGGGAGGAGGCCGGCCGGCCCCTATGGCGCGCCAAGGAGGAGTCCTCCTCCTAGTAGGAGTAGGACTCCTACTAGGAGGGGGAAAGAAGTGGGGAGGGAGAAGGAAAGGGGGGCGCCGCCCCCCCTCTCCTAGTCCAATTCGGACCAGGGGGGAGGAGGCGCGCGGCCCACCTTTGGCTGCCCCTCTCTCTCTCCACTAAGGCCCATATGGCCCATTACTTCTCCCAGGGGGGTTCCGGTAACCCTCCGGCTCTCCGATTTTCTCCGAAATCACCCGGAACACTTCCGGTGTCCGAATATAGCCGTCCAATATATCAATCTTTATGTCTCGACCATTTCGAGACTCCTCGTCATGTCCCTGATCTCATCCGGGACTCCGAACTCCTTTGGTACATCAAAACTCATAAACTCATAATATAACTGTCATCGAAACCTTAAGCGTGCGGACCCTACGGGTTCGAGAACAATGTAGACATGACCGAGACACGTCTCCGGTCAATAACCAATAGCGGGACCTGGATGCCCATATTGGCTCCTACATATTCTACGAAGATCTTTATCGGTTAGACCGCATAACAACATATGTTGTTCCCTTTGTCATCGGTATGTTACTTGCCCGAGATTCGATCGTTGGTATCTCAATACCTAGTTCAATCTCGTTACCGGCAAGTCTCTTTACTCGTTCCGTAATACATCATCTCACAACTAACTCATTAGTTGTAATGCTTGCAAGGCTTATGTGATGTGCATTACCGAGAGGGCCCAGAGATACCTCTCCGAAAATCGGAGTGACAAATCCTAATCTCGAAATACGCCAACCCAACATGTACCTTTGGAGACACCTATAGAGTACCTTTATAATCACCCATTTACGTTGTGACGTTTGGTAGCACACAAAGTGTTCCTCCGGCAAACGGGAGTTGCATAATCTCATAGTCATAGGAACATGTATAAGTCATGAAGAAAGCAATAGCAACATACTAAACGATCGGGTGCTAAGCTAATGGAATGGGTCATGTCAATCAGATCATTCACCTAATGATGTGATCCCGTTAATCAAATAACAACTCTTTGTTCATGGTTAGGAAACATAACCATCTTTGATTAACGAGCTAGTCAAGTAGAGGCATACTAGTGACACTCCGTTTGTCTATGTATTCACACATGTATTATGTTTCCGGTTAATACAATTCTAGCATGAATAGTAAACATTTATCATGATATAAGGAAATAAATAATAACTTTATTATTGCCTCTAGGGCATATTTCCTTCAGTCTTGTCTACAGATTTTGATAGTACCCTGTTAAGTGTGAAAGCTGCAGTTTCTAGAGCGTATCCTCAGAATGACAAGGGTAAATCCGACTTGCTCATCATAGATCGAACCATGTCCAACAAGGTACGATTCCTCCGTTCCAATACACCATTTCTCTGTGGCGTACCCGGAGGTGTGAGCTGAGGTACTATATCTCTGCTTTTTAGATGATCATCAAACTCCTGGCTCATGTACTCACCTTCACGATCAGATCGTAGAAGTTTTATAGTCTTGCCGAGTTGATTCTCAACCTCGTTTTGAAACTCTTTGAACTTTTCAAAAGTATCCGACTTGTGCCTCATCAAATAGATATATCCATATCTACTCAAGTCGTCGGTAAAAGTCACAAAGTATTGATAGCCACCTTTGGCAGTTGTGCTCATTGGTCCACACACATCACTGTGTATCAGTTCCAACAGCTCGGATGCCTTCTCACAACTCTTTGCGAAAGGAGACTTAGTCATCTTGCCGAGCAAGCATGATTCACATGTCTCGAACGACCCAAAGTCAGTCGAAGTTAGGAGTCCATCATCATGGAGCTTCTTCATGCGTTTCAGACTAATGTGTCCAAGCCGGCAATGCCTGAAGTATGTCGGATTTATATCATTAGGCTTATGCCTCTTGACATTCACGTTATAGACCGGTTCCTGTTCTAGATTCAACATAAATAACCCATCAACAATGGGTGCATAGCCGTGGAACATACCATTCAAATAAATCAAACAACCATTGTCATTTAAATTGAATTCATAACCCTGACTCATCAAGCATGAGGTAGAAATAATGTTCCGACTAAGTGCAGGAATGTAATAACAATTATTCAATTCCAAAATAAATCCAGAAGGAAGCTGGAGCTGCATCGTGCCGACCTCCAACGCAACAACTCTTGCTTTGTTGCCGACCCTAATGTCAATCTCCCCTTGCGCCACACGCCTAGTTCTTACCAGCCCCTGCATCGAGTTGCAAATGTGAACAACCGATCCAGTATCAAATACCCAAGAGCTGCTAGGTACGTCAGCAAGGTAAATGTCTATAACATATGCAACAAGTGTACCTTTGCCTGAAGCAGCATTCCTGACCTTCTTGCCATGCTCTGCAAGCCACTTGCTACAGTTTCTCTTCCAGTGACCAGTTTCCTTGCAATGATAGCAAATGGTCTTTGAGTCCAGTCCAGACTTCGGCGCAGCGGCGGAGGTTACCGTCTCCGTGCCCTTTGCCTTAGCCTTTTTCTTGGACCAACTCTTCTTGAACTTAGCCGATTTCTGCACCATCAACACTTGATGCGTGCCTTTCTTAATATCCTGCCCTGCCACTTTGAGCATCCCATGCAATTCAGTGAGCTTCTTATCCATGCCATGCATATGATAGTTCGAGATGAACGTCCCATAGCTGGGCAGAAGAGAACCCAGAACGGCATCAGTAGCCAGCTCATCCAAGAGCGGGAAGCCCAACCGATCCAAAGCTTGCACATATCCGATCATCTTGATCACATGCGGGCTTAGTGGATCACCTTTCTTCAGCTCACAATCCATCAAGGATCGCCAGACGTTGAACCTTTCGGTCCTAGCCTGCACCTGAAACATGCTCTTGAGACTCTCGATCATATCGAAAGCCCCAACGTCTTTGAAATGTTGCTGCAAATTGGGCTCCATACAAGCCAGCATGAGGCAGCTGATCTCGTTTGATTCATCAACGAGTTTCTGGTAGGCATTCTTGGATGTGGTACTAGCATTATCGGCAGGTTCCTCTAGAAGCGGATCCTCTAGAACATGTTCCTTTTTATCATGCTTGAGAACAATTCTCGAATTTCTATACCAGGTAGTAAAGTTTGTTCCATTCAGTTTATCCTTTTCCAGAATTGATTTCAAAGCAAAGTTGTGCTGGGCAGGTGGTTCCATTGATCTACAACAAAAAATATGCAATCACTAAGCAATGTGTTTATGTAGAGTAATTCTAGCCTTAAACAGAAATACTCCCACAGAAGTCAGCATCCCTCCGCAAACTCTCAGTGATTCAGGATCCGACTAGCACATGTGACTAGTGAGCTTTAACATCACTGCTAGACAACATGCCTATCCAGTAAGCAACTCCTTACTAATCGTATCTCTATACGACTCCTGTCGGTCGGGTAGGTATCTCATACCTCGGCTCCCGACCTCTTTTGCCACAAGGCTCAAAACCGTTTTGATAGCCTTGTCAAGTTAACCTAATGTAGTGCATATCCGTGTCCGACATGAACCCTTCAGTTCAAGGACACCTAGCAGCACCCCAATTTTATGAGCCCACTACTAGACGTACTTGACGCGCGAAGGTGCAACATCGGGACTGGCAATTTACTTGATATTCATGAGGGATCTTTCTACCATCCTAACATGCATAGAAACAAAGAAGCATAACAATCACAAGTAAAACATATATTGTGAAATAGTATGGCTCCTTCATGGATGTTCTTCCAGGTCGGCTCCACCTCCGATGACCATCTAGGAACTCCATGTTGTTTGTCACGCCGGGACACCAAGCCACCAACCTGATCCCTATTATCCAACTACTACAACTAGTAATGAATTTTACATAGAGTCATAAGTCGACACGCAGGTCGTTATACAATAAAATGACAGCACTTTGGCTCCTGCCGGCTGACAAACATGACACGCAGGCCATGTATAATTTACACACATGCATCACATACACATGAGCCATACTATTCACATCAAACCCTGCAAAATAAAGTTATGCATAGAATCACATTCTATCGGTTTTGAGTGATCGTGTGCGAAATACAAGGCGCTACACACATGGCGGTCCGATCACAGATCACATCTGAACTCCGATCACGCCGAATTTTCCGATCTAACCGATCTTATCGATCATCGCGAGCCCGATTCGGATTTACGTTTCACTGTTAACCCCAATGGCGGATACCGACCGGTAGGGGTAGGTTGTGTCACGACCTCATCGATTCCGATCATTAGAAAACATAGCCACATCGATCCCCATGTGCAGTTGATCTCATCAACCGTGCACACAGCCGATCTTGTCAACGACAACAGATCTCATCTATCGCCTCCACATATCTAATATGCATACGATCCGAATCCAAATCCTATAGCAGAGGCTTTGATACCACTGATGGGTTCTATGCTAGGGTGCGTCGACTACAAATTAAAATTTTCCTACACGCAGAACAACCAAGAACATGTTACGGGAGATGGATCACGGTTCGTCACCACTAGACGCGCAGTGCCGTGCAGCGGAAGAAGAGTTGGGGCAGCGCGTCCGCGTGGATCGTCTCCTCCTCGTCCGATCTCCCTCGTACAGCCGGTAGTCGGTTCCCACGTACAGGTTAGCCGGAGCGGCGCAAGTGCACCGCCTCTAACGGTATCCGCGCGTGCAGGAGGAACATCGTGCGACGGACTGCTAGGTCCGATCACACAACCGGCGGCGAGTGGAGGTGTCTATTCGCAACACATGCAAACCCTAGTGACAGCGCCGAAGCGATCAACCGCGTGAGTGTGCGGCACCTACACTTTATATAGGCGTCCATCGCAGGCTCAACACTTGGGCCTTGCACGAACCCTAAAGCCCATAAGTCTACTCGGCCACAATCCGAATACAACTCGGATCACATCCGACCAGTGTCCTCGGATCCGACCTCGTAGGTTCCTTCCCTTAAGCGCGCGACCCCTTAGGTTCAAGCCGGCTTGGTCGCAGTTCGGATCACCTCCGAACTGTACAGTTGGTAGCGGCCTCTAGCAAGGCATGCTGAACACCAAACAGACTATGAAGCTGGTTAGGCGAACCTATACATCATACTTTCATTCCTTTTGCCACACGATATATGTTGTCGGGCTCAAGGCGAGTCTGTCATCCTTGTGCTAGCCCGACCTCTTTCTCGTTCCAGTGATGTCGGCCACAAACCAGATTATCTCATAATCCTTGTCGCATGGCCATGCTTATCCTAGTCGGATCACACGAGGGGCCCAGAGTATATCTCTCCTGATCGGAGGGGCAAATCCCATCTTGCTCGACCACGTCTCGCAGCATGGTTCTGGACAAATCCGAAACCTACCTTTATAACTACTCAGTTACGGAGTAGCGTTTGGTCGGCCCAAAGTAAGTCTGTCACCATCCCGAGTACATGCATCAGCTCAGGTCTTAGGACATAGAACATATGTTGTACTCGAGACTCACAGATGACATATCGATGCGTCTCATTGTTGGGTTTGTCCGACTCGGACCTTATCTCAACTCGGATCCGACTACGTCGAATCCGACCAGATCCTTCCAAGTCCATATTATCCGGTTAGCATCCAATACTCCATGGCTAGTGAGACCAAGCCATCGACCGTGTCATATGCTAGTCTAGTTGGCTGCGCGTTCACACAGCCCTTTCGACTAGGGACCTTTTAGGACAGTCATCATACAATGCATAGTCCCACAAACAAGTCACGTACTTGCTGATACACATTATTGATAATGTCCAAAGACTATCTTTACTTATAAACACATAGGAAATATCATCATACATGATTGCCTCTAGGGCATATCTCCAACACATTTATGTACACACACTTTTGGATGAAGCTGAAGAGGGAATATGTGTGGGAGTGCACGTTGATGAAAAATTTGTTGAACACCGGTTAATCTAGTCAAATTTAGGGCATTATTGTACTAGATTTAATTTGCATGTTGTGTATGGATGATTTGTGATATTTTTTATCCGAACTTTGATGAATATCAGTCAGTTTGCATGAATTTCGTCCGATTAGTTCAAATGCGGGTTGAAATGTATTCAGACAGAGTTGGATGCCAGTCTCCCGTATTTATGTCCGCGGACTAGTCCCTCCTATCCATGAACGGAGGCAGGAGGAAATTTGTGGGCCGCCGTTGGAGATACCCTAAGAATACTATAGGTGTCAATACTTCATAAAACTTCACACGTGAGTAAAATGGTCTACCAAGTTTGATACCCTTTTTTTTTGAATTTTCCTAGTATCTTTTTGTAAACTTACTAATCACGTGGTGTGCATAGCCATGTTCATCTTCGTATTTTTGATAAAACCGTACACTTTACAACTCTTTTCATTTTACACGTTTTGACCTTTGTCCTTTTCTTTTCCCGCACTTGAATTTGCCTCGCGCGAAAGATGATGATTGAAATAGTACTAAACATTTGAAGCCAATTCTAGGCCAGAACACATTGCGCGTCAGTGTACACACTTCCTCTCGTCCATGAGTCCATCAAAGAAAGACCACGATGAAAACATATGCCTTAATTTGCAATAAATAAATAAATTAACCTTGGTTGTCGGTTCTCGCATGGATGTCTCGGACTCAACATGAGGCACATGGAAGAGACGCTGATCTTCTGACGTGTCAGGTGATTTTGGGTCACAGATGTGTGAGCCAGCTCTTTAGAGGGCCCAATGACTTTCAAGTCACCCAGTTTAAGTCTCTCTCAGAGAAAACTGAGTCAATCTCAATCGAATGGTGAAGGGATTTATCTATATATAGCTACTTTCTCTGTTTGGAATTACTTGTCGCACTATCTATTTTTGTGATAAAAGTAATTTAGGACGGAGGGAGTATTAGCCAAGGGTTCACAAAATGAACATGAAGCTTCCATCAGCTCCTAGTACGTGGCTAATCTGGGACATCCATGCTAAATCCAACGGCTGAAACTGCCTTTTCTATTTTGCTTCCGTGTTCTATTGCACAGTTCTCCCTTGTCCATCATGTACGACCAGTGCTGTTCGTGGCGCAACTCACATCATCCATCAGCGCTGCAGTCGTGCACGGAAGCAGCACAAGATATCATGTTCTTCCAGGTGGAGTCGGTGTGGCCCCTGACGGGACCGATCAAGCGAACCAGCGAGCCGCACCAACCCCACACTGGAGAAACCCGCGAGCCGCGAGCGGCACCACCACCAGCTGCAGCGCCAGCGACCCACGCCGTGCGGCGGCCCCCCGTCCGTCCCACCAATTGGCACGGGCAACCTCGTAGGACGCGCCCCACGGCCACAGCGCTACTCCTCCACCACCACCCACGCACGCACCTACCCGGGGCAGCCCGTAAATGCGTGCGCAGGGGTGGGCGCGCGGGAGGGCGGTGGCGCGCTTGATGACGCCATTCAATTGCCCCACGGCCCACGCCTCCTCCCCCCACCTGCTGCTGCCGCGGCTGCTGCTGCTCCGCTCCTCCTCCTCTTATACCCTCCTCCCCTCTCGCCTCCGACGCCAATTCGCCTCGGACGCCTCCTCCTCCCCAGCCTCAGGTCAGCCCCTCCGTCCGTCGCTCCTTTCTCCTCCCAGCCCTCCTTGTGCTTCGCCTTCGCACAAGGTGTTCGTCGTTTTGCCTCAACCGCGCGCGCCGTCCAGCTGTCTTGAGTTGCCGTCGGCGGTCCCTCGCCGTCGCGTTGCTGTGGCCTAGCATCGCTCGCCCCGCGCTGAAGCTGATCCCTGCGCCACTCTTACCTGCCCTGATTTGTCGGAGCTGAAGGTGTCCGCTGTTCAGCTTCACTGGATGTTCGGCGCAGAGAGGGGAGAGTAGTGGCAGTAGCCGCCGATTCACGGGGTGGTCCCTTCAGGCGTCCGCGTTCTAATTTTGATGCTTCTACAAGGAATTTGCTGTACATCTGCCCAAATTCGAGTAGGATACGTTCATCAGTGATCACTGGAGCTGTTTCCCATCAAAAGAAAAAAAGAAGAGTGATCACTGAAGTTCTTGCGATGGTAGTACGGATTAATAGTCCTAATAGATTCAGAACCTGCCTCTCGGGCCTCATGATGTCACGTTCTCTCTAGAACTATGCAGCATTAACTTTTAAGCTAGTACTGTTCCCATTACCACAGTTTAGAGGTCCAATTATTGACGAAACAGCGAGGGCCTGAATAGGACAACAGTAGTGAACTAGTTATAATTGTGCAGCCGCGCTGCTTCTAGAATGACTCTGGCAAGGTAGCAGTTCGTAGTCACTCTTTTGTGCGTGATCAAACTGATTGTTGAGATTGTGATTTGTAAGTCTACTTATAACGAAGAAGTGGCCACATTGATCAGGTTTATTTTGGTACTGTGGTAGACCGCTAGGACTACTGGGGTCTCTAATCCCATTTGCCTTCAAACCAACTATTGCTTACTACTCCCTCCGTCCCAAAATAAGTACTTTTTATGGCATGCAAAGGCAGTTGATCATTCATCTCAATATCTGTTTATAGTTTGAAGCATAGGACTACATTTTCCATTTAGTTTTTTTTCTGATGTTTTTATTATCTTGCTTGTGGCTCAGTTGACAACACCAGACAGAGTTCTCGTACGTTCATGGAGGTTGTTCGAGAAGTCTTTAAGCATGGCTCTGCACATGGTGCCCGTGCGGCTATAAGAGCTGACCAGAAGAGTTACAGCCTTGTCCAGCTTATTTCGTCTGCACTGGATGTGCACAATATTTTGTGCAGAAAACATGTACCACCAATCCCTTTTCCATATCTTAGTTTTTTTGTGTGTATTCACTTGAGACTGTCTGTTAGCCATGAGGTGATTAGGATATGACTATCCTGACCTTATTTCTAGGTCCTGAAATATATGGTTTATTAGTTTCCCTTCTCCTTTTGTTGTTATAACTTTTTTTGTAAGGCTGGGACTGAAATTTTCAACTAATTGGGTTGACGTGATAATATGCAAGTTCAAGCTCCCCCAAAAGTGTAAGTTCAAACTTTATAATTTAGCTGAAACACTGTTGGTAGGTTTAGTGCCTTCTGGTCATTCCTCTTCTAATACAAAAGGACAATCATTTTGGTTAGGGTGCGGGTCTGAGACTGGGAGGGTATAACTACTCAAGCAATTAGTCTGCCCTGCTTTGTCCTTGCATGTTTGCTAGAAGGCATCACAAAAGTTGCACAAGTGTTCAATAGGGTTCTCCCGTATCATTTCCATAAAAAGATGACTGAACTGCACAAGTTAGCCTTTACAAAGTGCAGCCGAGTTTTTTTAGTAGCTCTAGTCAAACTCCAGTTATGTTGATGAAGGACATGTGCAGTCATTAATCTTTTTTATGCTTCCACCTTTACTTCCCAAAAATATGGTAGTTCACTATTCAATTTTGTTATGACCAAGTAGTTTGATATATAAGTCGACTGAGCTTTGGTTAGCTTACAATTCTGTTAACTGTGCGATGCATGTTGATAATGCCTTAGAGAAAACTCGGTTAAGCTGTTCTTTTTAATGACTCAGGATGGTAAAGATTCTTCTGTCAATGGAGCAAATGCGACAGGATTCCTTTGTGGTGCTCGTATTGGCATCGTGGCTAAACCCTCTCCTGAATTTGTTGCTGGGATATTTGGAACCTGGCTTTCTGGTGGAGTTGCAGTACCCCTTGCACTTAGCTATCCTGAAGTTGAACTCCTGCATGTCATGAATGACTCGGTTTGTTCCAAATTTCTTGCAGTATCCCCCCCCCCCCCCCCTCCCTTTTTAATATATCAACTTAAGTATGAAACATTTCTATTTTCACGGGGTGTTCCTTAAATGCCCCATAGAGGGGCTGTCTAGAGCCTAGACCATCTTGTAGCATATCGAGATTTAAAAAATTGTTGTATACGCACATATGTTTACAGTACAATGGACTATCCGATGTGTCTTTGTTTCTAACTTCCGCAACTTACAGGACATTTCTATGGTGTTAAGCACAAAAGAGCATCATGACATTATGGAAAGCATCTCTACCAAATGTTCCACTCGTTATTCTCTTCTTCCAACTGTGGAAAGTATACCTCCAAAGATAGATGCCCAAGAACCTTTAAGTAGTGTAGTGACTTCATCAGTTTCTAGCTTAATGGCTGAGATTGACACTTTAAAGAAAATTAAAGGTGATTACTGATGTTTATTTTACCACAAATTTATATTTCATTTATGCTGCTGCTTTTACACTGATGTTTCACTAGTGGAGTATGTTCACTGGTTAATCATGAACATATGTTCAACAGTTAACCATGAACATATGTTCAACAGTTAATATTATTTTCCAAATATGTCGTGTCCTCCTGCTATAAACCTAATTATGCTGAAATTTTGTTATGCAGGAGATGATCCTGCTCTTATCCTTTACACAAGTGGCACAACTGGTAAACCGAAAGGAGTAGTCCACACTCATGAGGGGATACTTTCTCAGGTGCATTTTATCATCTTTAAGTAGATCTATCGTACAGTTTTAGAAACATTCTAATTGAAGCTAACACTTTTGGTTACTTTGCTGTTGCTATGAGCCTATTATTGATATTTCCACACTCTTTTCATGATCCTTTTATTTATTTGAACTGGTCTGTGAGTGTTTAATATACATACCATTTTATTTACTGGTTTGGCAGGTTCAAATTCTGACAGAGGCATGGGGATATCAAAGTGAAGATCAGTTTCTCCACTGTCTTCCACTGCACCATATCCACAACAAACGCTAATACTAAAAAATATATAAGGATCTTGGACCATATTCTACACTTACATATCGATTTGCATAATTTCCAAACAAGAACCTTCTTTTGTTATTTATTCAAGTATTCAGCTATACAGATACATGTTTGGATGATATCTCCTCCTTTTCTTCCTTGGGAAAATGCTTCATATCTTCAGTTAACTAGTTAAGCTTTCCCATACTGTAGTCATAATGCCTTTTCAGGTTTAAAATGCTGAGCACACGCACTAGAATAGTAGTTAGAACCTCATCTAACTCACAATGTTTGATTGCAATTAGATAGCTTTCACACCCTTACTTCTGATTATTATATTTGGAGGAACCATTCTGTTTTGTCAATTTTATGAGGTCCTTAACTTCGATTACATGTGCATGGTCTTTTCAATGCTCTATTTGCGCCCCTCTATTCAGGATCAGTGGTAAGTACCCTCATTTACTTGTTGTATTACGTAAAATGCTTTATCTAGGAATTTACAATGGTTTGTTTGATCAATAGGTATTATGGTTTGGTTTAGGTGAACCATCTTCTGTAGCTCTTGGATTTATTTTCTGTCGTCTTCTGTAGCTCTTGGAATTATTTTCTGGTTAATGTGTCTATTTATTTGTTCTTTAGCCACATAAGATTAAATTGTTTCTAGCACATCTGTGGAGTTGCTTTCATGGTAAGTTAGTAACACATTTTCTCTGATTACAGGTCGAGTTTTTGCCAAAATTCAGTGTGAGGGGAGTATGGCAGAGATGGCGTGAGTCATATCCCAATGACGGCAGTAAAAATGATGAGGCTATTACAGTATTTACTGGAGTACGTTTCTATGGCACATACATATTTTCGTTGTCAAATTGGTTGAGATGTTAGGGTGATTTGATACTTCCTGAATGCCAGGTTCCGACAGTGTACACACGCCTACTGCAAGGGTACGATAGTATGAATCCTGATCAACAGTCTGCCTGTTCTTATGCCGCAAAGCAGCTGAGACTAATGGTAAGTCCCATGTATACCTTGTCACTAATTATATTTATTCCCTTATCTTGGTTTCAGCATTGAAATTCGAATGTTGAATGCCCCTTGTAAAGTTAATTAATGATCTGGCTTAGTCTTATCATGTCTTGCACTTCCTTTCTTTGCTGAGTACATCTGTACATGCAAACCACTGCATCTCTATTTTTAAGGTAGAAAGAAGAATATAGCTTCCTATCCCTGATATGTTCCACCTGAAAAGGTCAACAATCCCCTATAAATGTGAACTCAATCATATTCCTTTCCTTCCAAATTCTCTACGCTACCAGAATAACAAGGTTGTCAAAACTGCTTCTTTTACGACCTCGAAGGGCCTCTCTTGACTTTGTGCACCAATCTTCAAACGAAGACCAAATAGTGGACTGAATTGTGATCACATTGCGCCAGTTGAGCACTTCACCATAGTTAACATTGATCACTCCACACCTGACAAGGAGATGATCAGTGTCTTCCCTGCAAGATTTTGCTGAATACTACTCCAATGCTTCCCATTTCCACGGCCAAGAACCCTGAATTTCAGGGTTAAGCATGGTTCCTTGTACCATGTCAAAGATATTGAGAACCTGGATGAAGACTGATTGTCAACAGGGTTTGATGCGACTGTGATTGTCAACGGGGTTCAATGTCCTTGATCCAAGCTGCATTGCCCAGAGCTTCTACCAAAGTTTCTTTTCTGCCGCCTCGAGCGATGAAGACTGTTTTCTGCAGCCCTCTCTTTTTTGCACTTGCATTTGTGTCCAATTCTGGTGTTTTTCCTATTACTATATTTCTCATTTCTAGGATTCAAAGAGGCCCTTAATAGTTTTAGCCTGCACACTTTGTTAACAACTTAACATTATCTTGACTTGCATTGATATTATGCGAGTTTTCTATATCTGTGCTACTAACAGTCATTGAATCGCTGTAGATGTGTGGATCATCAGCACTTCCTTCCCCACTCATGAAACGGTGGCAGGAAGTGACAGGCCACCGTCTTTTGGAACGCTATGGCATGACTGAGGTTACAGCATAAACTCTTCCTTCTGAAATCAGTGCACGCTAACTTTGCTTTAATATCAATTTTGCAATGGCTCCTAACAGCTTATTTGGTTATAGTTTGTCATGGCACTGTCTAATCCATTGCATGGTGCAAGGAAAGAAGGTACAGTCGGTAAACCTCTTCCGCGTGTTGAGGTATGCTATGACTCCATTGTAATTAGGGATATAGTCAAACTGATTTATTCTGTATTGCTTCATGGCATTTAAGCATCTTTTTTCTCAGGCCAAGATCATTATGGACGATGGTACTGAAACTAAAACTGGAGTCGGTGAGCTCTGTATTAAAAGTCCGTCCCTTTTCAAAGAGTACTGGAAAAGACCGGAGGTACAATTTCAATTCAAAGAACCCTTTGCTAATTCATCACCCATTAGCTTCTACTCATGTGAAGTATTTACTTTCCTTCTTCGATGCATGTGAGAGAAAAAACTGGATTCCTTTTCATACTTCTATCATATAAGATTAGTTATTGGTAGAGAAAGTCTGATGATTGCATCCTTAGTTTCCTACTAATATGTACAGTTTCTTGAATGTGTACAAGTTTTACAGTGCCATCATATATTCTTTCCGTCGGATGCTAATTACATTCTTTGATGCATGTAAGAAAACTGGATTCCTTTTCATGTTTTTATTGTATAGATTCGTTATTTGTAGATAAAGTTCGATGATTGCATCCTTAGTTTACTACTGTATGGTTTCTTGAATGGTGTGCAAGTTTAACAGTGCCATCATATGATTCCTTCCCCCAGATGCTACTAATTACAGGATGTTATTGTTGTATTTGTTCAGCAAATCTGTAGTCCACTTGCTAAAATGCACATTTTCTTATTTAAATACAATCTTATCTATTAATATGACTTATGAGGTGCTTTAGCATGTACTCTACTTCTAAGTTACACCATATGAAGTTATTATACTTTCTTACCTATAAAGAACCAAATGAAGGATTCATTGTTGTGAATTTAATACCATTGCTTTGTTATTCACATGCCAAATTTCTGGTGCAGGTTACAGCAGAATCATTTATTGATGGTGGGTTCTTCAAGACTGGTGATACGGTAACCGTAGATGAGGACGGATACTTTATAATTCTAGGGCGTAAGTACCACTTTACTGCTCTGCAGTTTCACGCTCTTCTGGTTTCCTGTTTTCATTTTGACCGTGATATTATGGCTACAGTAAAAGAATATTGGGATTCTCAGCCTCAATTGTTTTTTTTGTGTAGGCACAAATGCTGATATCATGAAAGTTGGTGGTTATAAGTTGTCAGCGTTAGAAATTGAGGCGGTTCTGTTAGAGGTAAATTACCATTTTACTGAAAACTACCTCTTCAAGTGTCTAAAATATTAGAAAAATTGGAGCAGCTACTGCACTGAAAGAACTGCTGATAGTTATGAATCTCTAGTTTGTCTCTGTTCCCAGTAACGTTTTGCTTTCTCCGCAGTAGACAATGTTAGGCTAAAAGCTTCACCAAAGGATTCTTGGTGCAGTTGATTAAAGTCCTACATTACTCATCTTGCTTTATATGGTTTCCTTTGTTGTTCAGCATGACACTGTACTGGAGTGTGCTGTTCTTGGCTTGCCCGATGAAGCTTATGGGGAGGCTATATGTGCAATAATTGTGCCTAAGGAGGATGCAAAGGAAAAGGCTGAACAGGCTTCAAAGCCAGCACTAACCTTAGAAGCATTGACAAGTTGGTCAAAAGATAAACTTGCTCCATACAAGGTTTGCCTACAGAACTTCCATATTTTTTCCAGCTGCTTTACAGTATTGCTTCCTTAGATGGTTTTCGCTGCCTAGTTATTTTTTCTAGCTTTCTTTGCCAGGTATATTATGAAGTTCGCAATTTGTATGTTGGGTCTATGCAAGGGGTGGTTTCCCATCTAAGTTATATTTACAATCACATCTTCTAATGCTAAAATCATCAATCCTCTAATTATGTTAATGAACATTCAGTTTCAGTAATGCCAACAAATATTTATCCGAAAACTTTTAAGAAGTTCACATATGGTACATGTGCATAGCTACTATCTTGTCAGCCTGAATTCATTATCTTTTCTTGTTATGGAGTTAATTCTTTTTTCTATGCATGGTTAGATTCCAACAAGATTGCACTTATGGGATTCTCTTCCTCGGAATGCCATGGGAAAGGTGCGGGAATATATAATATGCTTTATCTTTAGGTGCATCTGTGTTGAGTTTGCTACTGATTTCATTGTTGCTTATTTCAGGTTAACAAGAAGGAGCTTAAGAAATTATTAGAGGTGTAGCTGTAGAAGTGCACGCTCTAGCCAATGCAACCAAAAAAACGATATGATGGAAGAGACTAGGCAGCACATTATACGTCAACACTCCCCTTCACGTGTGGCTCCCTCAGGCCTAAACGTGAACCGAAAGTGGGCTGCAATTTAATTGCGCCAGCTGGGTCTTGAACTCAAGACCTCTTGGCTCTGATATCATGTAGAAGTGCACGCTCTAGCCAATGCAATCAAAAAACCAATCTGATGGAAGAGACTAGGCAGCACATTATACGTCAACAGTAGCCACATTTACATTGATGTACCTATTTTTCCATCTCACCCTTCTACGAGGGAGACATATAGCAGTGTCAGCTAATAATTTTGTCCTGGACAACAATAATGATAATTTAGAGCAACTGTGCAAGTAAATAGTGCACACTATCCTATGCTAATCTTAAAAGCGAGAATGTGAAATAACTAGAAGTTCCATGTGCCATAGGGAAAAGCATAAGCATAGATGTTGTGTACTTATTTAGTGTCGCCGTCCCCCTTATGATATGCTGAAACTTAACCATCTATATATGCTTCCTACATTTTTGCTCATAATAACCAAAACCAATGTAAGTAGCCCCTCATGTTTTAGACATCGGTAAGTCTTCGATATTAACTTCAGCTGCTGTTATTTCGCAAAAAAAAAACCCTTCAGCTGCTGTTGCATAAAAAACACAACGCAAATTTTATGATTTATTTTCATTTAACCAATCACAAAAATATGCTGTGTGTGTCGTTAGTTGAAATTAGCTGACCGAAGATTTTTTTTCCTGAGGAACTGGCCTCTCTGTTGAGAAGAGGAATGAGGTAAACATTTCCAAAAGAACAACAACTGCAGGCTCCGGCTTCGCAGATGAATGGCAAGGCGGGTCGCACAGATTTCTTCCGTGCCCCGGGAACTTTGAAACATTGACCACAGTTCAGAGCAGTTGGTTCAGAGAAGAGAGAACCAACCCCGCAACCTGCGGTTTTTGCCGTCTGAGTTCAGACTCACCTTAAAAATGGCCTCATTGTGACACCCGAGCTCAGCATTACAAAACTAGGCCATCGGCCGTTCCCTCTCGCCTTCACCCTCCTCCTCCCACTCCACGTTCTTCCCCTCCTCGCCGTACTTCCAGGCGCACCAGAGGAAGTACACGAAGTTGACGGCGCCCAGGCCGGCGAGCAGCCAGTAGTAGTAGTCGTAGTGCCCCGCGTTGAGATCGCTGGAGAGCCAGCTCGTCCTCCCCCCGCGCCTGCTCGTGTCGTCCACCACCTTGACGATCAGGCTGTTCACCAGGTTGCCCACCCCCATGGCCATGTAGAGCAGCGCCATGCTGAAGCTGGCCATGCTCTTGGGCAGCTCCGTGTAGAAGAACTCGAGCTCCCCGATCACGCCGAACGCCTCCGCCAGCCCCATGAGCGCGAACTGCGGCACCAGCCAGAACGCCGACATGCCGCCGCCCCCGGCCAGCGCCAGCCTGCGCCGCGCGCCCTCCACCGCGCCGGACACGGCCATCGCCGCCGTGGCCAGCAGCAGGCCCACCCCGACGCGCTGCTTCATGGTGAGCCCGCGCGGGTCGCCCGTCACCCGCCGCAGCGCCGGCGCGATCCACCTGTCGTAGCTGCCCGACCACAGCGACATGGTCACCATGTTGAACATGGTGAGGGAGCAGCCCGGCACGCGGAACTGGCCCACGCCGATGCGCCGGTCCATCTCGTTGGCCTGCAGCACGGCGTAGTTCTGGCTCATGGCCTGCGCGAGGAACACGGTGGATGACCAGATCGGCAGGATCCGGACGGCCGACTTGAGCTGCTCCACCTGGTCCACCGTGCACAGCCTCCTGCCGCCACCGTTGCAATCGCGCTCTGAGGCCGCCGCGCCAGTGCCGGGTAAGTCCACGCCCCCATTGTTGCTGATCATGCAGGCCTTGTTCAGGAACCTGAGCGGATTCAAATCAAACATCGCCATATATGTCAGATGAACAATCATCGATTTTCAACAAAAAATAAAAGATGATGAACAATCATCGAGTCGATCATGCCTTTCACTCTGCAGTCTGCACTCACCTCAACCTGTCTGTGGGGACAGTGAGCTTGCAGTCCTTGAGATGATGGTACACGCCGTTCTCCGTCCTCGCCGGCAGCTGCACCCTGTAGTTCCTGATCGCCGCCACGAGGGCGGCGCCTATCCCGGCGAACATTTGCTTGGACCCCTTCTCCTTGACGTAGAGGCGGGAGCCCAGGAGGAAGCTCACCGCGGAGAGCATCATGAGGCCCATCGGGACGGCGAACCCGGCCTTCCACCCGACGTTGTCCTGCACGTAGACGATCACGGTGACGGCGACCGTGAAGGCCACCCCGATGGACGCGTAGTAGGCGTTGAAGTAGGCCTGCAGGATCCTCGACCTCCTCTCCTTGGGGTGCCGGGAGAACTGGTCCGCGCCGAAGGCCATGGAGCACGGCCGGATGCCGCCGGCGCCGATGGACAGGAACGTGAAGCCGGCGATCAGCCACGCCAGGTGCCTCGGCCCCGGGGGCGCGCACTGCTCCCCGGCAAGGCCGACGCCGCACGGCGGCGGCCGCGCTCCGGGTATCATGGCGCTCAGCCATAGGAAAACAATCCCCTGCAGTGAGTGGTGCAAATTTAGCGCAAGGGAAGCATCGGCACGCTCATATTTGGTGGTTTTGCGCTCACTGTTAGGCATGCGATGGAGCCCAGCGAGATGGCCATGAACCGGCCTGTGTACATGTCGGCTATGAGCGCTCCGGGGATGGGCGCGAAATTTGCCGCCGCAGCCCACACGAAGAGCGTTGCGCCGGCGGTGACGTTGCTTAGGTGGTACTGCTTGGTGAGGTACATGATCATGTTGGTGTTGAGCCCGAACCCCGCAACTTTCTCCAACATTTCATTTGCTGCGGATGCAAAGGAAAGAAAGAACACCATATACCATCACAAATCGAAGGGAAGTATAGTCAGTGAAAATATATGGAAATACTACATGGATGAACAGCAGTTGGGTATCCTACATGGATTAAAGGAAATCATGTTCATCCAGGGATTTTTTTGTCTCATCGACGATCATTCTCAGTTGGGTGTCATATTCCTGCACCTACCAGTCCATGCCGGGGCAGAGTAAGAGGGGAAAATATTACATACCTATGATGAACGGCAGGGCTACAAATCCACCTCTCCCTTTCACTTTGTGAGCATCGGATTCAGAGCTATGCGCATCGCCCTCCTGGGTTTCCATCGATCTTCTGCAGAGATAAAGGTCGGCAGCAGGTAGGTAGCCGAGGGAGGTGAACAGCACAAGCTCCCGCGCTCGATCGTTTCCGTTGTTGCTTGCCAAGAAGTGATGGAGTTCAAACTATGTCAGGATGCCTGCTGGGAAATGCAACTCTGAGATCGCCGGAGGGAAGAACATGCTCCTGCATTCTCCTTGGAAATTGGCAGGAAGGGCCCAGGAGTGGGATAGGTGAAGGGGGGAAACGAGGGGCGTGTACAAGAAACTACACATTCTTCCATTTAAGGTAGGAGAAGGGGAACAAACTCGTGACCTTCTTGCATAAAAATAAAACCAACACACAGGAGGAAAAAATGCTTTAAAAAAGGACGCTGGTAGTGAAAACGCGCGGTGCATGTATACATGTATTATCACTTTAAATGCTTCTCTTGAAACTTTAAGATGTTTTAGCTCTCATACCGTTAATTCGATTTACAACCCGGATTCATTGTCGTTTTTGTCTCGATGAGATCTTTGAAATTAGACCCAAGTTGTTATGTCTTTTCGACAGTATTTTTTTTCGCTTTCAAAGTTGCCACCTGATTTTTTTTTTTGCTTTTATGAAATTCTCATGTAAACCAAACTTTGGCATCAACACATTGGTAAATTCAGTACAAATACAATGCCAGCTTCAACAATAGTAGGATGGCAACTTCAGAGTTCAGCTATGTATTTTTCTTTTCCTATATTAATGAAACCGGTAGAGCTCTTGCCTTGCTCGTAAAAAAAACATGCATCCATGAAGATGCTCTACACACTTTAATTCCATGGGCAAGATCCCGCCGCGCTAAACATAGTGAGGGAATGTTTGCTCCTATAATTTCCAACGAAAAAGTCACAACTTCAACCACTACAACTACAACGCAGGGTATTTTACCTTGAGACCACATGGGCATATTCATAAAGGAATAATGTAGTCGTCCTTTACCGAGAGAAAATCGCGAGCCATAGTACTGAGGCATGAACATACAACAATAATAAAACCATCAGTTTTCCACAGCCGAAGAGAAAAGCCAAAACGAAAGAAAAGCGGGTTTGTACCTCTCTAGATTTGTTGACACGACAAGCCACGCCACCTTGGGCCAATCCTACTCATTCGCCGACCTAATTGAAGCAATTGACATCGTGCCAACAGTGCCAAAGCTTCCGAAGGGGATCAATGTTCAAGATGCCGATTATTGTCCAATTCAGAATGATAGATCTAAATTTTCACCTGCATGACGAGGACGAGACTCTAATAGTTGAAGAGCTAAACATGAAATTGAAGCAGTTGACCTCGTACTGACAATGCCAAAGTCGTCCTGTGTGCCAACTGATGGCTCACATCTCTATGGAAACGCCTCCGGGAAGGAGCAACATTAAAGAAATCGATTACTGCCCAATTCAAAAAGAAATATGCATTTTCACCCGCCTAATGGTTGAAGAGCTAACATGGCTTCCTAATGATACCACACACAATCAAGGAGAAAACGGTGCCCAAAAAGCTCATCAGATCTCTAGGGCAATGCCTCCAAGAGAGAGCAAAGTTCAAGATGTCGTTGTCGCCCAGTTTAGAAAGACAGGTCTGGCTTAGGACAAAGCTACAACTTCAATTAATTTGAAATGAAGGAAGTAGAAGCCAGCATCTCCACCAAGAAATCCTAGTTAACTCGATCATACAATTTTTCAAGTCTAGTTTGAAGATAACCCGAGGCTTACCAGAATTGCATAATTCATACCTTCATGGACAGTTTCATGAGCTCCGACAACACTCTCAAGGATAAACCTCCCTCCCTCACAGAAGGAGACTGACAAGGAGACAATTATGACATACTTCTAATGTTCCAAAAAACACCAATTATGACATCGGCTGGGATAGGCTACAAAGCCTAGATTTGAGAGCAACATCTACATCAGCTACAGAACCAACAGTGCCCCCTGCTTGTAGTTAGTAGATATAAATATTTTAGGAGTACAAACTCCAAAGTTAGTACATAAAGCATCAACTAATTCTTGAGGTAAGGAACTCTTAGGGTTTTGAGAAGCAAAATTTAAATATTGTTCAGTCTCAGTTCTAATCATGTCTAATAATAGAGGATTTCTCAGCATCATTGCAACCAATTTTTTGGAGAGAAAGGCGCATGCAAGGTCAAAGCACAACACACCGCCCGGGGAATGCCTTGCCTAGCATTTCTGCCGTTCTTGCTTGGTCTCTTTCTCCCCCTCCTCAGCCGCCAATGCCATCACCATTGATGTTCGCTACTGTTCCTCCACTTAGACTACATCCTCAATCTCTCCACATTGCTATTGACGAAAACTATGAAGCTGTCAATAAGCAGGCCGAGCAAAACGCCGCGGCCGCCGCGACTTTATCCTGGCCTACTGGAAGATATGACATGTTCATCTCCTATTTACCGATTTATGTCCTACGCGTACTTGCTGCTGTTCTTACATGTTTACCTATCAATATAAGATTAATATTGTTTTTCCCATCATCATAAGTTATTTATGGATTAAATCAATCAAAAATTGCTAATTTACTCAACACAAAGGAGGATGCAACTAGAAACATGTAACATGACCGAATGATGAATGATGATATATTGACCGGGTGTATCCATCGTTTCTACACTAGCGTAGCACATCAATATCACAATTCAGCAATTCGCAAGAGATAAAGGCGCGCGCGAGGTCAATCGAGCACACCAGCACACTGCGTCACTGCCCGGCGAATGCCTTGCCTATCATTTGTGCTGTTCTTGCTTGGTCTCTTCCTCCTCCGCCTCCTCGGCCGCCAACGCCATCACTCTGATCTGCCCTTCCTCGCCGTACGCCCAGCTGCACCAGATGAAGTACACCAAGTTGGCCACGGACAGCGCCGCGAGAACCAGATAGTAGTAGTCGTAGCGGCCCCTGTTGAGGTTGCTGGACAACCAGCTGTCGCGCCCGTCCCCCCCGGTGGCGCTGTTCATGATCCCCACGATGGCGCTCCCCAGCACGGCGCCGAAGCCAATGCCGAGGGCGAGCAGCGACACCCCGATGCTGGACATGGTCTTGGGGAACTCGGAGTAGTAGAACTCGATCTGCCCGATCAGGTTCAACGCGTCGGCGAGCCCGATGAGGCAGTGCTGCGGCACAAGCCGCATCGCCGACATGTGCACCACCGCGTCCTTGTGGTCCTGGAAGCCCTCCGCGATGGCCGCGGCGCGGCGGAGGGCCTCGGTTCGCGCCGCCACGACCATGGCAACGGTGAAGACCGCCAGCCCGGCTCCCATGCGCTGCCGCAGGCTGAGCCCGCGCGCGTGGCCGGTGAGCCGCGAGAGGGGCCGCACGAGCACGCGGTCGTACAAGGCCACCCAGACGGTGAGCGTGACGATGCCGAAGACGCTGTAGGAGGCGGCGGGGATGTTCGCCTTGCCCATCTGCCGATCCATCGTACCTGCCTGCAGCACGGGGAACATCACCTGGGCGACGATCACGCCGGGTATGATCCCCGTGGACCATATCGGCAGCACGCGGATGACGGCCTTGGTGTCCTCCACCTGCTGCACCGTGCACAGCCGCCACGGGTCACACGCCGACCCGTCGCTGTTGAGCTCCTTGCTCGGGTTCCTCAGCACGCACGCCCGGTTCATGGACACCATCTTCTTGGTGGGAACTCTGGGCCTGGAGCCAGCTTTGTTGTGGAAGCACGACGCCTCGGCCGTCTCCGGCGGCAACAGCTCGCGCCGGTTCTTGTAGCTGGCGACGAGCACCTGCACGATACCCACCAGCACGCTCCTGTCGGCCTCCGCCTTGAGGTACAAAGGCGAGCCGGCCAGGAAGAGCATGAGAGCGGCGAGCATGAGCACGACGGGCACGGAGAAGCCGACGACCCACCCCATGTGATCCTGTATGTAGACGATCACGAGGACCGCAACGACGAGGGAGATCCCCAGCACGGTGTAGTACCAGTTGAAGAAGGTCTGCAGCCTCCTGACGTTCTTGGTGCTGTTGTCCCGCTTGTCCAGCTGGTCCGCTCCGAACGCCAGCGCGCACGGCCGGATGCCGCCCGCCCCGAGCGACATGAGCAGGAACGACGTGAACAGTAGCGGCAGCTGGCACGTCAGCATCGTGCACGCGCGCGGGTTCGCCGGGTCGCACCCCGGAGTCTTCTTGTACACTGGCAGGATCGCAGTCACCAATAGCAGGCACATCCCCTACAATTAACGTACACCAACAAGATCAATTAGGCTGCAAGATCGGTGCAAGAGGAACGGGCGGAGTGCACTAATTGTGATCTGCTTACCGAGAGGCTGACGACGCATCCCAGGGCGATGACCGGGAAGCGGCCGAAGAAAACGTCCGACAGCACGCCGCCGCCGATGGGCAGGAAGTTGGTGAGGGCGGACCAGAGGTAGAGCACCATGGCGCTGGTGGCCGGCGTCATGTTGTACCGCTTGGTGAGGTATACGACCATGTTCGCTTGCAGCCCGTACGTCGCCACCTTCTCGAAGATCTCGTTCGCTGAGATTCCAGTCCAGCAGAGGGTGTCATCTCATGAGCGTGTTAATTTGTACAGCAAAGGGAAATTGGCTAACTAAGGTGCATGATCGATGCAAGGCTTGCTTACAGATGATGAACGGTATGGTTCTGAGGCCGCCCTTCCTCCTCGCCGCAGGGACAGGGGCAGGGACGGCGGCTTCCTCCATGGCCGAGACCTCCATGCTCTCTGCCTGGCTAGCTAGCTAGTGCTCCTGCAATCCAACTGCAACGACGGAGAGAGCAAGATATATAGGCACAGATACTTTGTAGAGGCAACAAGAAGAGCCCGGGAGATGCTTTGTATACGCAACAAGAAGAAGAGGCCGAGCGAGGCGATTTATATGGGCAACTGACCAGTGATGACATCAACGCTCACCGTAGATAACCAAGAAAAGGGATTAGAAAAGGAGAAGAAGAAGAAGAAGCTGAGCTGCTCCTGGGCACGAGGGATAGAGACAAGCGCTGTAGCTCAGCACTCCGTACGCTGGTCTAGTAGTGTGCGGGCTAGCTGTGAACAACCATCGCTAACTGCCTAGGTTCCGACGGAGATTGGGAACGGTCGGCCCTGCCTTTGATCCCCGGACGATGTACGTATCTGATGGGGCTTTTGAGAGAAGCTTTGGGTGGGGCATGCCGGACACGTCGCTTCGGCAGGGATGTGCATGTGTATCCATGTCGTTGAAATGCTGGTATTCCGACGTCAACGTATCCTCCTCCCTCGCCAACCATGAGATGAGAGGATTTGGTTGCGCAACTACATCGTCAAACTTGTAGCATTGCACAATAGCAATGCGAGATTGATGTCGACGGACTCAAGGATCTACGTTTTCAAGATTTCTCGTAGCTGGGGTCGCCCGCTTAGCAAGCCCCGCACGGTCATTTTCACACACTGTCCCGGCGTGGACTCTTTCTGACTGCATAATCTTAGACAACTTTTGAAAATAATACTCCCTTCGTTCCTTTACGTAAGGTGTATTATTTTCGGCACGGTGCTTAGGCACAGAATTATAGTCAATTAAGGATAAAGTTACCGTTGCAAATCGTTGGTTAGTAGCAAGTAAATTAGTTAGTCAAATAAGAGATAGACACAATCGAGAGTGAGATACTTTCCTTCTTTTGCCACAACGAGAGATACATGCAATCAGAAAAAAGATACTTTCATTTTTTTGTAAAGGGCTAAGAATGGAATTAGGAGAAATTAGAATAAATGCACTTTACATTGTGAAATTTTATCAAAAAATAAATACACCTTGTATAAGGAACCGACGAAGTAGCTTTTATTTGATTTTTTATAGCTATTGAATCAACTATTAAAAGAGAGTTGGTAAGTTGTCCTCACCTCCTCCCCGTCCTCTCTACCTTGTTTTTTTTTCCTTTCCACGCCCCTCTGGTTTGGAATAAAAATCCATACTTTGATTTTCTTGTCCTACTAGAAACCATATTTTGCATTAACTCAATCAAATTGTCTCAAAATCCTACATTAACTTAATCAAATCTTACCAAAATCTCAATTAAATCAAAACTTTCATTGCCATCCCCAACACATAATCAATCAAATCAAAACTTTCATTGCCATCCCCAACACATAATCAATCAAATCAAATCTTGACAAAACCTAAACTAAATCAAATACTTTCATTGCCATTCCTTACCTATACTCAAATCTTAATAAAACCTAAACTAAATCAAACATTTGCATTTTCTTTCCTTAACTATACTCAACAAATCTTACCAAAATCTTGAATATGGTGGGTGTAAGGTATATGTCAGACACGATTTATTTAACTCAGTACAGACACAGACGCTCATACATACGCACATTCACTCACCCCTATGAACTCACGCATACACACGCTACACCTATGAGCATCTCCAAAAGATTGAGCTCGCACATCATCTTGAGGTTGACAAAGTCGCCACAAACGCCTTCGTAGTTGATGGAAACGTTTGCTCCCACTGAATGCACATCACCGGAAGACCTGAAATAAAACCAGGAAAATGCAACCACCAATGCCAAGTCTAGTACTTGAACCCTGGTGGGTTGGTTCCACCACACGAAATCTACTCCCACCTCCCATAATGTAAGACGTTTTTTGACACTACACTAGTGTAAACAACCGTCCTACATTATGGGACGGAGGGAGTAACCATCTGAGCTGCGTTCAGTTCGCACACACGATTGGTGTTGAACCACTAGCATATGTATACCCCTAATGCAATGCACACACAGTTAGCTAGTTATTATAACACTGTACAAGTTTCAGATTTTTTTACACGACTTCTCAAAAATGCAATTCATGGGTTTCAACCAGCCTAATTCAACTTCCAATAAAATTCACTAGCACCTTGTTCGCCTCCCATGAATTGGACTAAGAATTCAAGAGCTGAATTTGGATTCAAAAATATATGGGTGTTTGCGTGCCAGAGGATTGGGAACCGTAAATTCCAAAGTAGAATCCCTTGAGTTACAATAGACCAACCATTACCTTTTTGTCTCGAAAAGGCTGGACTTTATTTGCTCAAAATGGAGCATCAAAGGGATATAAACACAATAAGCACACACCCAGCCTTTGCTTAGCTAGGATGCACACGAAAATGTTTGGCATGATCATCCCTCCTTGATCTGGTCATCGATGGGTTCCAGAACTGCTGACGGTTATCTTGCCCAGGAGATCTAGATCGGACAATATCCGGTCGTGTGCGTCCAGATCAACCTACAAGGTTCTGAGGGTGTAGCGTGAAGCTCTGGATTTTGTTGATGCCATGGAACATGTCGGCCTCTCGATTTCCATGGAGTAGACGGTGTTGGAGAAGGGCATGGTGGCTGAGATCGGAGGATCAGTTAGTCGGACGGGGCCTTGGTGGTGATGGAGTCAGCCAGGTGTTTGATAACTCTCAGAAGTAACATTGATAAGTGGGGGCGGCAACATTGCAGGATTTCATTTTTGGTGGTGCTCTTTGGGTGTCGAGTCGTGACTTTCAGGGCGAAAGCCTAAGGTCTAACCTTCATTGGTTGTTCCTGGAAATTGCCTTGCCTAAGGAATTGTTTTGAGAGCTCGGACTTCCTCTAGGGTGAAAACCTAAGATCTTGGATCGGGCAACGACGACACTTGTGCACTGTTTCCTTCTTGAAGGCATTGCTTTTGGAGACCTCTTATGTTTTCTGGGTGTTATATTTGGTGGAGGTTGGTGTGCTATTGCTGAGAGGTGTTGATCACTGTGGCGGGACCTTTGTTTTCCCTTTCTTTTTTTCTTTTTCTCCTTTGGATGTGTGTATCCTAGATGTCTTGTGACATCTTGTATGCAGAGAGTGGGTGTAATTGATATCTTTGCGATATTAATATATTCCCATTTTTAGAAAAAAGTTAGGATGCACAGAACCAGCACCAACACAAACACACATACACAAAAATCACTCCAACAACTAAACAAGTCAAATGAGACCAAAGCTATGCCTTAGTGGAGTAAAAAAGAAAAACTCCAAAGCGATCAAAACAATGATTAAAAATCTACAACAACAACCATATATGTACCAACCATCTCTTAAATCAACAGTACAACGAGAAGGATTCTCCAACAACAACGCCTTCATGTCATATTATTATTGCAGACCGTAGAGCTCATATTATATGCCATGACTTAGTATGATGAATTTTTTACTCGTGTTCATGTTATCATGATCCGACCACCATACTGCATACTATGACTCGAATCATTTTCATTCAAATTAAACTTGACGATAATTCAACTTGAACAAGCTAATGATTGAGCCATAATGCCACCGAATCGAGCTCACCAGTGCAACCTGGTGACCCACAAGTATAGGGGATCAATCATAGTCCTTTTGATAAGTAAGAGTGTTGAGCCCAACGAGGAGCAGAAGGAAATGACAAGTGGTTTTCAACAAGGTATTCTCTGCAAGCACTGAAATTATAAGTAACGAGTAGTTTGATAGCAAGATAATTTGTAACGAGCAAGTAATGATAGTAGTAACAAAGGTGCAACAAGGTAGCCCAATCCTTTTGAGGCAAAGGATATGCCAAAATGGTCTCTTATGATAAGCAAAGAGTTCTTGAGGGTACATGGGAATTTCATCTAGTCACTTTCATCATGTTAGTTTGATTTGTGTTCGCTACTTTGATAATTTGATATGTGGGTGCAGCGGTGCTTAGGTGCTGTTCTTACTTGAACTAACCTCATACTTATGATTAACCCCCTCACAAGCATCCGCAACTACGAGAAAAGTATTAAGAATAAATTCTAACCATAGCATTAAACTTTTGGATCCAAATCAACCCCTTACGGAATAGCGTATAAACTAGGGTTTAAACTTCTATCACTCTTGCAACCCATCATCTAATAACTACTCCACAATGCATTCCCTAAGGCCCAAATATGGTGAAGTGTCATGTAGTCGACGTTCACATGACACCACCAAGGGAATCACAACATACATACCATCAAAATATCGAACACATATAAAATTCACATGATTACTTGCAACAAGATTTCTCCCATGACCTCAAGAACAAAAGTAACCACTCACAAATGATAATCATGCTCAAGATCAGAGGGGTATTAAATAGCATAATGCATCTGAACATATAATCTTCCACCAGATAAACCATATAGTAATCAACTACAAGATGTAATCAACACTACTAGTCAGCCACAAGTACCAATCTATAGTCCCGGTACAAAGATTGAACACAAGAGATGAACTAGGGTTTGAGAGGAGATGGTGATGTTGAAGATGTTGATGGAGATTGCCCTCCCCAAGATGGGAGATTTGTTGGTGATGATGATGACGATGATTTCCCCCTCCGGGAGGGAAGTTCCCCCGGCGGGATCGCTCTGCCGGAGGGCAAAAGTGCTCCTGGCCAAGTTCCGCCTCGAGATGGCGACGCTTAATCCCGAAAGTCCTCTCCTAATTTTTTCTAGGTCAAAATGACTTATATACCAGAAGAGGGGCACCGAAGGTGGGCCAAGGAGGGCACAACCCACCAGGGCACTCCTGGGCCTCCTGGCGCGCCCAGGTGGGTTATGCCCACCTGGTGGCCCCCCTCTGGTACTTATTGGCTCCAATATTTCTTATATATTCCATAAAAATTCCCCATAAAGTTTCAGCTCATTTGGAGTTGTGCAGAATAGGTAGCCTGACGTAGCTTTTTCAAGTCCAGAATTCCAGTTGCCGGTAATCTCCCTCGTTGTGTGTACCTTGCATATTATGAGAGAAAAGACATTAGAAATACTCCAAAAAGCATTATTATACATAAAAACAATATAAATAACAATAGGTAAACATGATGAAAAATGGACGTATCAACTCCCCCAAGCTTAGACTGAAATCGAAAACTTGTACTCAAGCAAAAACTGAAATCGAAAAACATGTCCACATGCTTAGAGAGAGAGAGAGAGGTGTCGAGAAAAACAAAATACGGACATAGAAGCATCATGTAAGTTATTATAACAACAACAAACTTTAACATAGAACTTTTATCATAGACTTCTCATGAATAAGTAACAATTCATCACAACATCGAACTATAAAGCATAAACTCTATTGAAAACAAACAAACTATGTTCTCAGTCAACTTTGCAACTATAATTCATTTTTTCAGGAAGGGTCATGTATCAGAGCCTTTAGGCAATTCCACATACTCAACCATCATATAGTCTTCTATGATTGCTAACACTCATCGCATATACATGAGCAAAACGTTTCAACCGGACACATAGAAAGATAGGGTGTCGGTGTCAAAACCGGCGGATCTCGGGTAGGGGGGTCCCGAACTGTGCGTCTAGGTCGGATGGTAACAGGAGGCAAGGGACACGAAGTTTTAACCAGGTTCGGGCCCTCTCGATGGAGGTAAAACCCTATGTCCTGCTTGATTAATATTGATGATATGGGTAGTACAAGAGTAGATCTACCACGAGATCGAAGAGGCTAAACCCTAGAAGCTAGCCTATGGTATGATTGTTGTTGTGTATGTTGTCCTACGGACTAAAACCCTCCGGTTTATATAGACACCGGATAGGGTTAGGGTTACATAGAGTCGGTTACAATGGTAGGAGATCTACATATCCGTATCGCCAAGCTTGCCTTCCACGCCAAGGAAAGTCCCTTTTGGACACGGGACGGAGTCTTCAATCTTGTGTCTTCATAGTCCAGGAGTCCGGCACGCAGATTGTCTTCGGCATTGCAAGGCGGGTTCCTCCTCCAAGTACTTCATAGAAGATTTTGAACACAAAGATAGTGTCCGGCTCTGCAAAATAAGTTTCCACATATTGCCATAGAGAGAATAATATTTACACAAATCTAATCTGCTGACGTATTCCGTAGTGTGACACACCACGACCAAGCCTTTATCCGAGTCGTTTCATTATCCCACCTCAGCGCGTCATGCAAGGCGGTTTCCTTGGCACGTCTTGTTAAAGCAGAGATCGTGTCCCCTTATTCCGGGATTCTCATCAATACGAGCGTGGGTAACCCAACCGCGCCATTGATTACGACGCTTGGGAGATAAGCGAGTTTTACCAGGCTGGTGGGGACACGTAGTTGCGTCCACCTATATAAGGGGATAAGGATCCACCTTTTCACCTACACCTTCTTCCTCCCTTGCTTATCCATTCTCGCGCACTCGAGCTCCAGCGCCCAAGTCCGCACTCCCCACCTCAACCTTCTCCAGCCATGTCCGGAGCGGGAGGCAAGTGGATGGTCTCCTCCGTCACAGAGGGGCACATCAAAAGACTAAGGAAGGCCGGATACTTGTCTAACGACATTGCGCACCGGCTTCCCGAAAAGGGGCAGCTCATCCCCACCCCTAGGCCCCATGAGAGGGTGGTGTTCCTCCCCCATTTCCTCTGCGGACTAGGTTTCCCTCTCCACCCATTTGTCCGGGGGCTCATGTTCTACTACGGCCTGGATTTCCATGATCTGGCCCCGAATTTTGTGCTCAACATCTCGGCGTTTATCGTCATGTGCGAGGCCTTCCTCCGCATCCGCCCCCATTTCGGCCTATGGCTCAAGACTTTCAATGTCAAGTCGAAGGTGGTGCGCGGCAACCAGGAGGAGTGCGGAGGTGCCATGGTGGGCAAGATGGCCAACGTCTTATGGCTTGAGGGCTCCTTTGTGGAGACCCTGAAGGGGTGGCAATCGGGGTGGTTTTACATCACCGAGCCGCGCGACCCCGAATGGGTCGCAGCCCCCGAGTTTCGGTCCGGACTCCCTATGCGGCTCACCTCCTGGAAGGAGACCGGCCTGTCATGGGGTAAAAAAGGAGAGCTGACCAGACTTCAAACATGCGTCCAAACCCTGGTGGACAAGAAGCTCAAAGTTGTCAACGTAGTCCAGGTTATGCTCATCCGCCGGATCCTCCCATGTCAACAACGGGCTTTCAACCTGTGGGAGTTCGACCCGGTGCGGCACCAAACTCTGAGCAGGCTCTTCGACACGACATACGAAGATGCCTGGAAGGTGCTTTTCAAGGGCGCCGAGGCCCCCGCATCCGCTACCGAGGATCGCGGATTCAGCACACAGCGTAACGCTCATGCGGTAAGCTGTTTTTTCCTTTTACAGGGTATCGGTTTTTCATAGTTTGACTCCATGCGGTATCTAAACTCCCTTACCTTTGACAGGATTGGCAGGAGACGTCCGGACAAATCAATTGTCCGCCTCCTTTGCCCGAAGGCCCAGCGGACGCTCACGTGGCGAAGCTGCTAGTTCCGGCACCCCATGTGGTGCCGGAGAAGAGGGCCAAGAAGAAGGCCACGGGGACTCGAAAGAGTGCCCGACGCCCGGAGGTGTCGGATTCACCATCCGACGAATCGAAGACGCACTCCTCCCATGAAGACGACGAGGAGGAAGAAGAGACCCCTCCCCCTCCAGCGGGGGAAGGCAAGAAAAGGAAGGCCGCCCCAACTGGGGAGGCCGAAGGGTCCAAGAAGGGGAAAACCCTTCCTCCGGACTACTCCACTGACGCCCACGACGGCGGAGAGGAGTGGGCGCCCAGGGCCAAGCCCCTGGCCAAATCGTAAGTATCCGGATACCAGAATAATTCATAGTATTCGTTTATTGCACAGCTTTCCCTTATGTTGAATATGTTTATGCAGCCCACCCAATGACCGTCTCGACGCATCGTCGAGCGGCTCACTGGACTCGTCAGATGTGAACTCGCTTCTGACGGCTTCCTCCCCCCGCCCTACGGACGCCGCCGAAGTGTTGTCCCAACAGGTTCCAATCCGGGAAGGGGTGGTCCTGGAGGCGCCGCGAGGCGACCTCCCGGACTCCAGGAGTAAAGGGGATGAAACCCCCCAGGGCTCCAAGTCCGGCCCTAGGCCGGACACCGCTCCGGAACCTTCAAAGGTTCCAGAGTCCGGCGGGGGACCTCCTTCCAAGAGGAGCAAGCCCACCGTGCCGGTAACCTCCGTCCAACCGGAGGCGCCGGACAATCTGTTGGAGGCGCTCCAAGGCGCCTCCATCGACGAGGGGCACCGCACCATTATGAGTGTGGTGGTCCAGAAGGTTCAGTCCGCCAAGAGCGGACTGACTGAAGCTTGTACTAGCCTTTTGACAGGCTTTGAGATAAGTAAAGAATGTGTAAATAATATTACCGCATAGACAATAGCCCCTGATGCTCTGTTTGGCGTTCGGGAAGAAAAGCCGAATAGAGGATCAAATAAAATTCGCAGGAGTCTAACAAAAAGGAGCCAATATGCGTGTGCAAGCTTCCCTGCTGGCGTCTGCCGCACTGACTGCGGAAGCGGACACGCTAAAGCAGAACCTCGAGCGGTCCGAGCAAGAGCTCGGGCATGCCAAGAAACAGCTCGAGGACAATGAAGGTAAGAAATACCTTGTTTAAATATATATAAAAAGGTGCAATTGCCAAAAAATGACAGGATTATCGTGGCTATTATAGGGGCCACGTCTGAGGTGGCGACCCTTAAGCAAGCGCTGCTCGAGGCCGAGAAGATGGCGGCCATGGAGCGCACCGAGCGGGAGAAGTATGAGGCCGAGGTTGGCAAGGTACGGCAAGAGCTCCAGGCTCTCATGGAAAAACATGAGAGTTTGGAGCTTGACTCAAAGACGCGAGCGTCCGAGCTCGCGGTGGCTATTGAAAATGCCAAGTCTGCCAAGGCCGAATCCCAGAAGACCCTCCAGGAGTTGGATGAGGTGAAGAAGATAGCGGCGGGTAAGGCATTCTTTATGCAAAGCAAACACATAAACGTGAGTTACTTGTTACTTACCCGAATCCGGAGCTCTCCAGGAGCGTTCGCAGATCTTCCCCGGAGTGTGTCTGATGCCGCCGCATTCTATCGAGTCGAGGGCAGCTCAACAGAGAAGGTGTTCTGGTCTCAGTATGCTGAGGCCGGACACCCCGTGCCCCTGAGCGACCAGCTGAAGCAACTGGTCGAGCTCTACAAGGCGGCCGAACAGGCCATGAGGGGCCTCATAGTTCGGCTGTGGCCTGGAGAGGCTCTGCCTGGGAGCTATTTCGGGCTGGTGCGGTGGCTGGTGGAGGCCTGTCCAAGGCTTGAAGTCATCAAGCGCTTCGTCTGCATTGAAGGTGCCCGTAGGGCCCTTGCCCGTGCTAAGGTGCACTGGGGCAAGCTGGATGCTGAGAAGCTTGTGAAGGACGGGCCACCGCCGAGGAAAGAGCATCGCAAGCCCGAGAATTATTATAAGGATGTTCTAAAGGGTGCCCGCCTTGTGGCGGATGAATGTTCTAGGGATGTAATTTTTGAATAAAACTCGCTCGTTTTGTCCTGTGCGCTGAAAACTTGTTCATATGCTCTAAGCAATGCTGTTTTGAATTTAAAATATTACCTTCTGTGCGGCTGTTTATCAATTCTGAGAGATGGCGAGTCGTCGGCTTCTGCCCCCTTGCCTCTAGTGCTGGGGTGTTCGGGGATAAACCTGAGCGCTCTTTTTCCCATGTTTGGGTCCTTCGAGGGAGGCGCGCAGCCCAACGAACAAGGCAATCAGACTATAATGCGTGAACACTCTCACTTAGCCATAGAATTCTATAATTTTAAATTTCGGCAAAGCCCCTGGTATTCGGAAGACCGAGTTCGGGGCGCTATCCACGCCTTGGCCGGACGGAGCCGACTCCTCGCCCTAAGCGGCATAAGTCTTTAAGGACTCGAAAAAACCTCTCGAACAGCGACCAGCTCTCGCTTCATCATGACAGTCAGTTTTAGCTTTCTCCACTGAGGTGCTCGACCCAGCTCAACTGGGGCACAATCGCAGTGGTTCTCCTAGTGCTACCTTAGCCGATATAGCGGAACGTAAGGCACCAAAACATAGGAGCCGGACAAACCCAACTATTGACCCAAGACATGATTCGGAGTTGATGCATATAATGCTATAAGTTCGGGGTGCCGCACTTGTTAAAGTGTTCGGACTTCTCACACCATGTTGAGGGGTACTGAAGCCCCTGGCATATTTTGGCCGTACCAAAGTGTACGGGTGCAACATGTCATTAAGGAACATATATAAAAAAAGAGTAATGCAAAAATAGACAAAAGCTATGCATTGTTTATTAAAGAGGGCTGCGATCAAGGCAGAACGATACAAATAATGCGATAAGCAAAAGGTTGGACTATTTAACATGTCCACTCCAGGGGCAAGCTGCGGAATAATATGCGAAACAGGTATAATGCTCGTGATAGAGACCACCTGGGAGTTCCGTAATGCGGCGTGGCTTGTCTGCTTCCCTGGTTCTTGCATCGTTTGTGCAGCAATTGAACTGCCGAACATGCCTTCCGAAGAGTGGAGTCCTGAAAGTAAGAGAAAATTAAAAAATCGGCAGCCCCTGGTGCGGTTGAAGCCGTGTTTCGGGCGTGCCGTGTGGTGCCCCTCCCCCTGTACCCATGGTATTTCTAGAGCGTAGTTATGTATGCGAAGCACTAGCATCGCCGTTTTGCGAGGGCTGGGGTTGGGGCCGCATTGCTACGCCTGCTCGGATCGTGCCAGGCGGTCTTGTTGTAGGTTGCTCCGTGCGCGCTTGACGGTGTCCGGTCGTTTAATGGCCGGATTGGAGAACTGCCTGGAGAGGCTGCTTTGTGCTTCTGCTGCAAGGGCCGCCGTGTGCTCCTCCGTTCGGAGGGAGCGTTCGGTGTTTCCATTGACCGTAATTACTCCTCGAGGGCCTGGCATTTTGAGCTTAAGGTATGCGTAGTGTGGTACCGCATTGAATTTGGCGAATGCGGTTCGCCCGAGCAGTGCGTAATAGCCACTGCGGAACGGGACTATGTCGAAGATTAACTCCTCGCTTCGGAAATTATCCGGAGATCCGAAGACCACTTCAAGTGTGACTGAGCCTGTACATTTGGCCTCTACACCTGGTATTACGCCTTTAAAGGTTGTTTTGGTGGGCTTAATCCTCGAGGGATCTATGCCCATTTTCCGCACTGTATCCTGGTAAAGCAGGTTCAGGCTGCTGCCGCTGTCCATAAGGACTCTCGTGAGATGAAATCCGTCAATAATTGGGTCTAGAACCAATGCGGCGAATCCGCCGTGACGGGTGCTAGTGGGATGGTCCCTTCGATCAAAGGTGATCGGGCAGGAGGACCATGGGTTGAACTTTGGGGCGACTGGCTCTATCGCGTATACGTCCCTTAACGCGCGCTTCCGCTCCCTCTTGGGGATGTGGGTTGTGTATATCATGTTCACTGTCCGCACTTGTGGGGGAAAACCCTTCTGTACACTGTTGTTCGATGGCCGGGGATCCTCGTCGTCATCGCTATGCAGCCCCTTGTCTTCATTTTTGGAATTTAACTTGCCTGCCTGCTTGAACACCCAACAATCCCTGTTGGTGTGATTGGCCGGCTTTTCGGGGGTGCCATGTATCTGGCATAAGCGGTTGAGTATTCGGTCCAAACTGGACGGTCCCCTAGGATTCCTTTTGAATGCCTTTTCCGCTGACCGGATTTAGAGCCTCTGGATCCGGCATTAACTGCCGTATCCTCAGTATTGTCGCCGTTAATGCGGCGCTTCTGCTTGTTGCGACGCGACCTGTCACTACTGTCCCTAGTATCCGAATTACCAGGGTTCTTGGTCATATTGTTGCTACGAGCAAGCCAGCTGTCTTCTCCCGCGCAAAAGCGGGTCATGAGTGTCGTGAGTGCTGCCATAGACTTCAGCTTTTCCTGTCCAAGGTGCCGGGCAAGCCACTCATCACGGATATTGTGCTTGAAGGCTGCTAGGGACTCAGCGTCCGGACAGTCGACTATTTGATTTTTCTTTGTTAGGAACCGTGTCCAGAATTGCCTGGCCGATTCATCTGGCTGCTGAATTACGTGACTTAGGTCATCGGCGTCTGGGGGTCGCACATAAGTGCCCTGGAAATTGTCGAGGAATGCGGCTTCCAGGTCCTCCCAACAACTAATTAATCCTGTTGGCAAGCTATTAAGCCAATGCCGAGCTGGTCCTTTAAGCTTGAGTGGGAGGTACTTGATGGCGTGGAAATCATATCCGTGGGCCATGTGGATATGAAGGAGATAATCCTCAATCCATACCGCAGGATCTGTTGTGCCATCATATGATTCGATGTTTACGGGTTTGAAACCCTCGGGGATTTGATGATCCATTACTTCGTCTGTGAAGCATAGTGGGTGTGCGGCGCCTCTGTACTGGGCTATATCATGACGTAGCTCCAATGAGCTTTGTCTACTGTGTTCGGCCCTGCCGAATTTGTGGCCGGCATGACGGTTATCGTCTTGAGCCGTGGGGCGCCCACGCGATCCGTAGATCGATCTTGTTTGCCTTGCCTTGTCCTCCAACATATCTCGTAAGTCCGGCGCATATTCCCGTGCCTTGGTACGGGGTGCGGCTTGAGTGGAGGGCCGAGAGGCCTCTCTGTCGCAGCCATGAGGTGGCCGGTCGGCCGCATCAAGTGCTTCCTCCTTTGATTGGGGTAGCAACCTGCGCTTTGGGTAGCTCTTGGAGGGGCGTTCGAGTTTATGCTCTTCGGCCGCAAGGACTTCAGTCCATCTGTCGACTAGCAAATCTTGATCAGCTTTAAGCTGTTGTTGTTTTTTCTTGAGGCTTCGTGCCGTGGCGATAAGCCTGCGTTAAAAACGCTCTTGCTCGACGGGATCCTCTGGCACGACGAATTCGTCATCATCGAGGCTTGCCTCGTCTTCGGAGGGAGGCATATAATTATCGTCCTCAACCTCTCTGTGTGCCGCTCTCTCATGAGGGCTGGTTTCTCCATCCTCTTGTGCTAAATCTTGCTGGAGGGGGTTTTCTTCGGCACTTTCCGGAGTATTATTATCTGCCGTGCTGGAATCACCGTATTTGTTTTGGCGGGATTTTGAGCGGCGCCGCTGACGCCGGCGCTTAGGCTGTTTCTTGGAGGGGTCATCCTCCGCTGTTCCATCGCCGTCTCCTTCTTTTGGGGTGTCCACCATGTATATGTCATATGATGACGTGGCTTTCCAGGGCTTGATAGGCGCTGGTTCTTCATCGTCTCCTTCATTGGCGTCCATACCGTCGATGTCTTCGGAGTCGAAGTCGAGCATGTCGGTTAAGTCGTCGACAGTGGCTACAAAGTGGGTGGTGGGTGGGCTTTGAATTTCTTCATCGTCCGAATCCCAACCTTGCTAACCATAATCCGGCCAGGGCTCTCCTGATAAAGAGAGAGACTTCAGTGTCTTCAGAATATCGCCGAAAGGCGAGTGCTGAAAGATGTCTGCGGTAGTAAACTCCATGATCGGCGCCCAATCGGACTCGATCGGCAGGGGCGCGGAGGGTTCGGAGTCCGGAGAGGAGTCCGGCTCCTTGGAGTCACGAGTCTCGCGGAGTGCGGGGCTGGTGTTCGGCTCGAACGCCGTTGGGATCGCAGCCCCCGAGGCGGCATCTAACCACCCATCCTCGATCGGCGCAGTTGGCTCCGAATTAGGGGTCAAAGCCGATGCGGGTGCGGCCTCCAGGGCACTGTTCGGCGGCAGAGCTAGATCATGCTCGTCGTGACAGTGCGGCGCGCTCGACAGTGGTTCGAATCCGTCGAAGATCAAGTCCCCGCGGATGTCAGCCGTGTAGTTTAAGCTTCCAAATCTGACCTGACGGCCAGGGGCATAGCTTTCGATCTGCTCCAGATGGCCAAGTGAATTAGCCCGCAGTGCGAAGCCGCCGAAGACGAAGATCTGTCCGGGGAGGAAGGTCTCACCCTGGACTGCATCGCCATTGATGATCGTAGGAGCCATCAAGCCTGATGGCGACGACACAGAGGAACTCTCAATGAAAGCACCAATGTCGGTGTCAAAACCGGCAGATCTCGGGTAGGGGGTCCCGAACTGTGCCTCTAGGTCGGATGGTAACAGGAGGCATGGGACACGAAGTTTTACCCAGGTTTGGGCCCTCTCGATGGAGGTAAAACCCTACGTCCTGCTTGATTAATATTGATGATATGGGTAGTACAAGAGTAGATCTACCACAAGATCGAAGAGGCTAAACCCTAGAAGCTAGCCTATGGTATGATTGTTGTTGTGTATGTTGTCCTACGGACTAAAACCCTCCGGTTTATATAGACACCGGATAGGGTTAGGGTTACATAGAGTCGGTTACAATGGTAAGATATCTACATATCCGTATCGCCAAGCTTTCCTTCTACGCCAAGGAAAGTCCCTTCCGGACACGGGACAGAGTCTTCAATCTTGTGTCTTCATAGTCCAGGAGTCCAGCTGAAGGTATAGTCCGGCTATCCGAACACCCCCTAATCTAGGACTCCCTCATAGGGGCTTATAGTTTCGCCTCCCAACATATTCACCTCAAGGGTGATGTCAACAATAATAACTCATGCTGCCCATATCCAACTGGATATATGTGCCTAGATCTTTCCTCACCACATGATGCTTGCCAAAAGAGAAAATAAAAAGGAATAGAGAGAATTTTTTTGACTCTTGCATGAAAGTAAATACATAAAAGTACAAGATAGGCCCTCCGTAGAGGGAAGCAGAGGTTGCCATGCGCTTTTTGTTTGTATGCTCAATCTCTTAGTGCAAAAGAATGTCACGTTATATTGCCCCTTATGATAGCAACCTTTATTATGCAGTCTGTCGCTTTTATTCTTTGCCATCACAAGTTCGTACAACGCTTGATTTTCCCTTACACTAAATGATCTAACACTTTTAGAAGCAATTTTTATTGCCTTATTGCACCGATGACAACTTAGTTGAAGGATCTTACTCAATCCATAGGTAGGTATGGTGGACTCTCAAAATGAGATTTGAGTTTAAGGGTTTTTGGATGCACAAGTAGTATCTCTCACTGGTGTAGAGACCTGCTATACAAATAGTTTTTAACCCCTTTCGGCGAGGCGCTTGGAACCGTCGCCAAGTGAGCATGGGAGATAGGGGGTCCTTCCCACACGACCCAGAAACCGTCGGGGATAGGACCTCCTGGCACACAAAATGAGCTCGTGTGTGATCTGGCGAGGCATCGAAACCCAATCGTTTCCGTTCGTATGTACATCCCACACGACGAATCCCAGAAAAATATTTCCTTTCATATGTATATCACACACAATTTTTTGTGTGGAAACGTTTGTGCAAGGTGGCCTAATGCAAACAGTTCTCTGCCGGAAGCCGTGTGTGATTGTTAATTGATCGAACACGCCTACTTTCTAGGAACCATGTGGGTTGTTTGAGTTCATCGCCCACGGTGTTGTCTGAGTAACCGTCTGCAATAGAAAACCCCAATAAGCAGGGTAATTAGTCTATTATTAATAATCCATGTAGTAAAAATTGATATTTCTTATAAAACACACCAGATATTTCATATCCATATAACGGCAACCAGGATTTCATAATCGAATTACATCAGATAGCTTCGGCACTCAGTTATGCCATTACACAACAACACAAAGTTTCACATGCAACATTGAAAACCTATGAAAAGTAGCATCATACACGGTAAATAGAGAGATGAATCTCATCTGGGAAACTGCAGAAGCGGAAGGCAGATATTGAGCCTTCAGTGATGTTGAATGTCCTTGCAACTCTAGGTCAGTGGCTATGGATAATTGCTCACCCAACCTTCATCCTCTTCAGGAAGACTTCAATATTGTACCATGGGCGTTGAATGAATACCTTCCTTGCCTCTTGACCATGCAGGTGGTTTGAGAGGTAATCATCAGTGAACTGCTTTGAAAAGTACTGAAAACAAATATATGCATAAATCGCTGTTATAAATTTTGGAATGGCGCAAGGGGTAAAAACAAGGTAAAAGAGTTAGTACCATCCTATAGTTGACTAATGTCTTCTTCATTGTGCAAACAAAGATCTTGCTGTTATTCCTCGCATGTTTCTTCATCTTAACAATCTTTCTGAGTTTCTAGACATGACTGATATTCATGGACATCTCATTTCCCCATATGCAAAATGGGTCGAATAGTGGGTCTAAGCCTCTGACAGCAGGACCTACATGTGCAAGGCAAAATTGTAAGAAACCTACATATTAGAATGATTCCTGCAACTGCACAATAATGTGCTATTAGCGAAAGGACCATGCATGAGCATACCTCGATGGTAAACCGTTGTGTCTCCCATTGTTTCCCTGCAACACACATAAGGAAGATCTTGATCAGGTTAACTGAGAGTTGCCATACTATTAGTAGAATATGTATTGAGTACAGGCAAATTCAATTTATTTCACATGCATAATTAACAATACAAAATTGTACCCACAACAAATGAAAATCAAATTGCGGAATTGAACCAAACAGTTAAATGGACAGCAGACCAAATGAACCAAAACAGTTAATTGAGCACGACATTGCAGAATAGAAACATGTACTAGAAGATAAGACAGTTAACAAAAAAATAATGCTTGAGAACGGTAATACGAAATGTAGCAATTGATGGAACAAACTGTTAACTGAACATTACATTTCAGAGGACCAAACTATTAACTGAACATTACATTTCAGAGGACCAAACTGTTAACTGAACATTACATTTCAGAGGACCAAACTATTAACTGAACATCAGATTGCATGTTAACATTACAAAGGACAAATCACTAGAAGGCACTGGCGGTGGCCTCGAGGAAACAACACGAACTCTGTTTTAAAGTAGACAACCGCGTGGCGGTGTCAACGGTGGCCTCGAAGACGAGGTGCTCCTCCAAGATCTGGCGGTCGGCACGCATGGCAGCCATAGTGACCTCGTGCGCGTGTGTGGCCACGATTTGCTTCTCCGCTGCCAGATGCTACTGAGCTCCATGTTATACTGCATGCAAAATGGTTGTGGGTGGCGCTTAACTGGAGGAGGGGGCACTGATTTTGGCGGAAGGTGTCGCATCGTCGGTCGGGGCATGTGTGACATGGAAGGAGGAGGATGGTGTGGGTGGGGTGTGGATTACCTGACCATATCGACGAGGCCACGCAGCAAGAAGAAGGGTTGGTGGCGAGGAGGCCACGCAGCAAGAAGAAGGGTCGCCGGTGAGGAGGCCGCATAGCAAGAAGAAGGGTCACCGGCGAGGAGGCGGCGCTACAAGAAGAAGGGTAGCCGGCGAGGAAGCGACACTGCAAGAAGAAGGGTCGCCGGCGAGGAGGCTGAGCTGCCAGTAAGCAACAATGAAGGTTTTAACTTGGAAAGCAAGGAGGAAAAGTGGAAATGTGGCTTTTGGTGGGAGGGAGGGGCGGGGAGATAGATATTTCCACGGTGGCAGAAAAATTTCGCTTGGTGCCACGAGAAACTGGCGCGTAAGTGTGGTTCAAGCGGGGACGGTGGACTGTAGATGATGAAACTTCCCGCGTAAGCCAGACAAGACGGTGCGCCAAGATATTTTATATCGCATCCCACATGATTCTTTCTAGTAAACCGTTTGTGGTATACCTGATTTTTTCATTATGTTTTAAAGACAAAATGGTGTTACAGAGGGAAAGCATGGTGAAGTGTATACTAGAACATTTATGTACAGTGAACATGCAACTACATGAGTGTCGTGTTTAAATTTGGAATTATTCCGGGTTCGTTTGGCATTTTATGCATTAATTGAGTTTCTAGGCATTTAATGTGCATAATTCAAATTTGAAATACAAGCACATGCTCGAGTGCACCAAAGTTTGTTGAAAAATCACATGTGTGTCTTTGGGTGAATTTATAGGTCCCATGCAAGAAATGAGAATGAAATTCAAACATCTGGGCATCGTGGCTCAGCCGGGAACATTGAGAAACTTGGTTTTTAAATTCCTGGAAATTCAAAACTAGCCTGAAAATCATGAAATTGGCATGGTGTTATTTCATGGCACCAACATGATGTGGTAAAAAATTGGCCACATTTGGACAACTTTTGGGGTATAAGCTTCTTGCAAACCGGAGCTTCTCTCGAGAAGACTCGTGGTTCTCGAGGGGGGACATGTCACCTTTGTGTGCGAAATGATATACGTTGCCTCCCCCACCCCTTGATTTTTTACAGAGGCAACATAGAACTATATGAGTATCATGCTAAATTTTGGAATTATTCCGGGTTCATTTGGACTTTCTTATACATTAATTGAATTTCTGGTCATTTAATGTGCATAATTCAAATTTGAACTATAAGCACATGCTGCAGTGCACCAAAGTTGGTTGAAAAATCACATGTGTGTCCTTGGGTGAATTTCTAGGTCCCATGCAAGAAATGAGAATGAAATTCAAACATCTGGGCATCGTGGCTCAGCTGGAAATATTGAGAAACTTGGTTTTTTAATTCCTGTAAATAAAAAACACGCCTGAAAATCATGAAACTCGGCATGGTGTCATGACATGGCACCAACATGCTATGGTAATTTTTCTATCCGATTTGCGAAGGTGCACACATTAACAATCAACAAAGTCATTTTGGAACAAGTGTTGTCACGTTACAAATCAGAAACACAAGTATTATTGAAACCGTGGGCGTTCTACTTACCAATTACGTGCCGCCATGTGTCCCCTTTTTTATTGGCTTGGAGGTGCCGTGCGGGGTAGCTATTTGAGTATGGGAGGTGTGCAATCAGACCCCTACACGTGCTCATAGGTAAGAGAGCCCTTTGACCTCTATCCGCCGCGCACCTCCCACCCAATGTCTCCATTAATGGCGCCAGAGCCCCTGTTTCACAATGTGGCTATGTCTCACTGGACTGAGATTGAAAATATGAAAAGAAAGTTTTGCACGGATCTTCATGTAAGATCCTACAGACCTATATAGCATCGAATGCGACTTTTAGCAAGACTGATGAATATAAGGACGATGACAGTGCATAATAACTGTCTTACATATTTAGGAACATAATTAAAAAAGACACATGCGGCAATGCCCGAAATGCACAAGGGCTAAAGAAGAAGGAAGACAATGATCTGGCTCGCTGATCTCTACTTTCTTGATGCATTGCTGCAGGCCGCGGGAACTAGTCAGCGCGGCGAGCGGCGATGAGCTCTTTCTTGTCCTCAAGATGCTACTTGAGAGCATCCACGAATTCCTCCATCAGCCTTCTGCGCTTGATGCGCAGCATGACATTCTCGTCCATAAGTTTCTCGACAATAACGCCGGTCCTCTTCAACAAGGCAGTGGTATCCTCCTGCTACTCAGCACTTTCGACAATCTTCGCCCTCAGCAGGTCGCGCTTGGTCCGGAGCTTCGTATTGCTGTCATTTAGTTGCCGGATGACGCCGGTAGCCTGTTCAAACGAGGCTTTCATGTCATCCTGCAACCTCACCCAACCGGAGATCCGATCCATCTGGCTATGGATGATCGCGTGCATGCGCCTGTAAGAGTCCTTGCCTGCCCGCGGGACATTTTCCCAGGCCGCTGTGGCGCGGGAGGACATCTCTGCTGCATTCGCAGCGCGGCGGGACATCTCTTTGCTGCCTATTGAGCTTGTGTTGGTTTTCCCTTGAAGAGGAAAGGGTGATGCAAAATAGTAGCGTAAGTATTTCCCTCAGTTTTGAGAACCAAGGTTCAATCCAGTAGGAGATAGCACACAAGTCACCTAGTACTTGCACAAACAAACAAGAACCTCGCAACCAACGCGATAAAGGGGTTGTCAATCCCTTCACAGTCACTTACGAGAGTGAGATCTGATAGAGATAATAAGAGAAATATTTTTGGTATTTTTGTTGTATAGATTGGAAAATAAATATTGCAAAATAGAAATAGCAAATTGATAGGAAAATAATATGATGGAAGATAGACCCGTGGGCCATAGGTTTCACTAGTGGCTTCTCTCAAGATAGCAATTTCTACGGTGGGTGAACAAATTACTGTCGAGCAATTGATAGAAAAGCGAATAGTTATGAGAATATCTAGACATGATCATGTATATAAGCATCACGTCCACGACAAGTAGACCGAAACGATTCTGCATCTACTACTATTACTCCACACATCGACCGCTATCCAACATTCATCTAGAGTATTAAGTTCATAAGAACAGAGTAATGCATTAGGCAAGATGACATGATGTAGAGGGATAAACTCAAGAAATATGATATAAACCCCATCTTTTTATCCTCGATGGCAACAATACAATACGTGCATTGCTGCCCCTGCTGTCACTGGGAAAGGGCACCGCAAAATTGAACCCAAAGCTAAGCACTTCTCCCATTGCAAGCACGATCAATCTAGTAGGCCAAACCAAACTGATAATTCAAAGAGACTTGCGAAGATATTTAAATCATGCATAAAAAATTTCGGAGAAGAATCAAATATTGTTCATAGATAATCTTGATCATAAACCCACAATTCATCGGATCTCGACAAACACACCGCAAAAAAGAATTACATCGAATAGATCTCCAAGATAATCGAGGAGAACTTTGTATTGAGATCCAAAGAGAGAGAAGAAGCCATCTAGCTAATAACTATGGACCCGAAGGTCTGTGGTAAACTACTCACACATCACCGGAGAGGCTATGGTGTTGATGTAGAAGCCCTCCGTGATTGATTGCCCCTCCAGCGGAGCACCGAAAAAGGCCCCAAGATGGGATCTCACGGGTACAAAAGGTTGCGGCGGTGGAAATAGGGTTTCATGGTGCTCCTGGATGTTTTTGGGGTATATGGGTATATATAGGAGGAAGAAGTACGTCGGTGGAGCTGCGAGGGGCCCACGAGGGTGGGGGGCGCGCCTGCCCCCCTGGGGCACCCCCTGCCTCGTGGCCTCCTCGCTTCTTTCTTGACGGCCACTCCAAGTCTCCTGGATCACGTTTGTTCCAAAAATAACTCTCCCGAAGGTTTCATTCCGTTTGGATTCCATTGGATATTCCTTTTCTGCAAAACAGTGAAATAGGCAAAAAACATCAATTTGCACTGGGCCTTTGGTTAGTAGGTTAGTCCCAAAAATAATATAAACAGGTAAATTAAAGCCCATTAAACATCCAAAAGAGATAATATAATAGCATGGAACAATAAAAAATTATAGATACGTTGGAGACACATCACTCTTCTGCTCCCGCGGCGCGGCCGGACCAGTCTGCTGCATCAGCGATGCTACAGGACCTCCGTGCTGCTTCGGCCGCACGGCGGGACCTCGGTGCTGTTACGGCCGCGCAGCGGGACATGATGGCTGCTTTTGCGGTGAGGCGGGACATCTCTTGTGCTTCTGCTTGCATGCTCGCCTCTCCCTGGTGGCAATCTCTCAACCCAGAACTCACGCTGGCCATGGCAGACGCAAGGGAACGATGATGAATGACTTGTTTGTTTTTGTGGATGAGGAGTTGAGGAGGAATGTGCAGTCATATTGGAGTAGTAGTATTTATAACAAAGTACTAATACACTCCTAAGTGGGAAACCATTTAGGTTTTGATCGATGTGAATAGGTTTGCAATTAAATATATCGTGGTAGTAATTTGGAATGTGATGGGACGCATGCTCAAAATTTATTGACGGTTCTAAGTGCGGCACTATTCCTGGAAGGCGTAACATGGGCATGCTTTCTCGGCCGCGTACGTGGCATTTGCACCATAGGGTGCACCGCAATAGGCAATATCAGCACACGTCTTGTTCCAACAATCGTGCGCGCTCGTTATTACCATCGTGCACGCTTCTTTTAATTAGAATGTGTGCCCATCTAGCGCACACACATTGATCTGTCTAATTGTTTCTGTTTGTTGTGGCTAATCGCAAACAGTTCATCTGTGTGAAGTGTATGCCATCAATCGCAGATACTTTGATCTGGCTGACCGTTTCTGTTCTGTTGCCTAATCACAAACAGTTAATCCTTCTGAAGCATATGCCCTCAATCTCACACACCTTTATCTAGCTGCCCGTTTCTGTTGTTCCTCCTCATCACTAACAGTTCATCCGAGTGAACCGTATGCTGTATATTGCACACACCTTCATCTGGCTGCCCGTTTCTTTTCTTCCTCCTCATCGCAAATAGTTAATTGAAATGAACCATATGTCCTGCATCGCACACGCAACTAAAATCTGAACTGTGTTTGATGCATCCGTCATCGCAAATGTTTTGCACCTTTTTTGATGGGTTTTTTACACCACCATTTGTGATTATTACATCGCACACAGTTTCGCCGAAGGGTCTCTGATTGTAGTGTCGCGTTAGCAGCATCCTGCAGTAGTGTCTACTTAGTGCAAAATTTTTAGCTAGCAAAGATAGGGGCAAGCACCACATGTTAAAGGATCTATGACAATATAACCTCTATTTGAATATGAATAAACATAAATCATTACATTGTCTTCCTTGTCCAACGTCAACAATTTTGGCACATAATAATTTGATGGGGGCTCACAATCACAAAAGATGTCCAAGATAGTGTATTTGCATGTGAATATTCTCTTCCTTATGCTATGAATTGCATCATTGACCAATGCTATGTTTGTAAATATCCAATAAATTTTTCTACTTATACTCTTCCTTATGTGATGTCATTACTTACAATAAGATTATCATATGATCTTTTTCATTTATTTCATTTCTTTTTATTGAAACATGAAAGTAAAGGAAACAAAACTCAAACTAAAATTTATTATATATCTCGAACACAATTACAAGGATAGATCACTAAGAAAACTCTCAAAAAGAAAGGATCAAACTATACTTTTATTCATCTAAAGCAAAAGATAACCATTGATCAAACTAAGATAAGTAAAGGCAAAAGATAGTGGAGGTGATACGATACCACGGCACCTCCCCCAAGCTTGGCACAAGCCAAGGGGAGTGCCCATACCTGATACTCAAGTTTCTTTTGGTGATGAAGAAGGAGGTGGTGGTGATGAAGTAGTGATCTTATCCTCGGGTTTCCATGGCAGAGGCTCACCGTCATAAGAGGAGGAGTGAATCTCACGAGTCCTGCAACTGGCAGCCAAACTCATACCTTTAAACGTCGCCTCATATTCAAAGACTTGATTTTGGAGATCGTACGTAGATCTGGCTTTGGAGGAAGTTGATTTGCTCGTTGAAGGTGAAGACGATTTCCTTCATGGACTTGCCATCCACCTTGAGATCACGGATGTAGTCTACAATCATGAGGTGATTGGCATTGAGTCCACGTTCCACCATCCCCTTGCACCGGAAGACCTCCTGCTCCATAGCTTCAAGCCTGGCCTCCAGGATTCCCATCCCTTTGGGACCTTGCACATCGCAGATGTGAATCACCCGCCTCATGCATCTAGATAGCCAGAGGGTGCTGCATCACCTCCCGCAAATATGGTTGAAGAAGTTCTCGAAGAACTTGTCCTTCAAGGAGCATGAAGCGGCCATGGTAGATGGGATCTGTCAGAAGACATCAAGGAAAAGAAAATGGGAGATTTCTCTGCCATACAGTGGTCAATGGGTTGGGGGGGTATATAAAGATTTTTATCTTGGGAAACAAGCAAACGGAAGAAAAACGGAGTTTGGAAGGTACCGAGGTGGGCACAAGACACCAGGGCGCGCCCAGGCGTGCCCTGGTGTCTTGTGCCCTCTAGGGTCACCTTCCTGGTAGTTTCTTATTTTTCTAAATTTTTATATATTCCAAAACTGACAAAAAATAGTTTTTGCAGATTTTTTGGAGTCTGTTTACTTACCATATCACGTACCTCCTCTATTTTCATGATTTTGGAGTGTTCCCGAAGGTTTCCTTTATGTGCTCTTCCAGTGTCATAGTTTGGATAATATTTCTTTCAACATTAATGGGCATACTTGAGATATAGTGTTTTATTCTTTGCCCATTGACGACCTTTGGGTTAGTACCTTCGGCATTATTTATTTTGATGGCACCCGATCGATAAACCTCCTCGATAACATAGGGTCCTTCCTTTGGAGAGAAGTTCTCCTGCAAAGAATCTGAAACGAGAGTTGCACAAAAGAACATATTCTCCAACTTTGAACTCACGCCTTTGGATTCTTTTATCGTGCCATCTTTTAAATTTTTCTTTATATAACTTGGCATTTTCATAAGCTTGGGTTCTCCATTCATCTAGTGAGCTAATATCAAATAACCTCTTTTCACCAACAAGTTTGAAATCATAGTTGAGTTCTTTAATTGCCCAATATGCTTTATGTTCTAACTCAAGAGGCAAATGACAAGCTTTTCCAATAAACCATTTTATAAGGAGACATACCCATACGATTTTTATATGCTGTTCTATAAGCCCAAAGTACATCATCTAATTTCTTAGACCAATTCTTCCGGGACCTATTGACAGTCTTTTGTAAAATTAATTTTATTTCTCTATTGCTAAGTTCAACTTGACCAGTAGACTGAGGATGGTAAGGTGATGCAATTCTATGGTTAACATCATACTTAGCACGCATTTTACAGAAAGCACCATGAATAAAGTGTGAACCACCATCAGTCATTAAATATCTAGGGACTCCAAACCTCGGGAAAATAACTTCCTTAAGCATTTTAATAGAGGTGTTGTGATCAGCACTACTAGTTGGAATAGCTTCTACTCACTAGTAACATAATCAACCGCAACCAAAATATGTGTATACCCATTAGAGGAAGGAAAAGGTCCCATATAATCAAAACCCCAAACATCGAATGGCTCAACAGCAAGAGAATAAATCATGGGAATTTCCTGACGCTTACCAATATTACCAATTTTTTGACATTCATCACAAGATAAAAGAAACTTACGGGCATCCTTGAAGAGAGTAGGCCAATAAAATCTAGATTGCAATACCTTGTGAGTAGTTATGTCTCTCGCATGATGCCCTCCACAAGCTTCAGAGTAACATTTTCATAGGATTCATCCCTGTTCATGCTCAGGTACATGATGTCTGCTTGAACTACGTCGGTATTTCCCCAAAGAGGAAGGGATGATGCAGCACAACAACGGTAGGTATTTCCCTAGTGATGAGACAAAGGTTATCGAACCAGTAGGAGAACCACACAACACTACGTGAACGGCACATGCACACAAATAACAAATACTCGCAACCTGATGAATTAAAGGGGTTGTCAATCCCTTTCGGGCAACAGCACCAGAAAATGGCAAATGGACGTGAGAAAGTTGTAATAAATTGATAGATAGATCACGCGGGAATGCGAGATAAAATAAATAAGAATAAATTGCAGCAAGGTATTTTTGTATTTTTGGTTTAATAGATCTGAAAATAAAAGCAAATAAAAATAGATCGCAAAGGCAAATATAATAAAGAAGAGACCCAGGGGCCGTAGGTTTCACTAGTGGCTTCTCTCGAGAAAAATAGCAAACAGTGCGTAAATGAATTACTATTGGGCTATTGATAGAACTTCAAATAATCATGATGATACCCAGGCAATGATCATATAGGCATCACGTCGGGCCGTAGGTTTCACTAGTGGCTTCTCTCGAGAAAAATAGCAAACAGTGCGTAAATGAATTACTATTGGGCTATTGATAGAACTTCAAAAAATCATGATGATACCCAGGCAATGATCATATAGGCATCACGTCCAAGATTAGTAGACAGACTCCTACCTGCATCTACTACTATTACTCCACACATCGACCGCTATCCAGCATGTATCTAGTGTATTAAGTTCATGGAGAAACGGAGTAATGCAATAAGAACGATGACATGATGTAGACAAGATCTATTTATGTAGAAATAGACCCCATCTTGTTATCCTTAATAGCAATGATACATACGTGTCGGTTCCCCTTCTGTCACTGGGATCAAGCACCGTAAGATCCAACCCATCACAAAGCACCTCTTCCCATTGCAAGATAAATAGATCAAGTTGGCCAAACAAAACCCAAATATCAGAGAAGAAATATGAGGCTATAAGCAATCATGCATATAAGAGATCAAAGAAGACTCAAATAACTTTCATGCATAAAAACATAGATCTGATCATAAACTCAAAATTCATCAGAATCCAACAAACACACCGCAAAAAAGAATTACATCATATGGATCTCCAAGAGACCATTGTATTGAGAATCAAACGAGAGAGGGGAAGCCATCTAGCTACTAACTACAGACCCGAAGGTGTACAAAAGACTACTCACGGATCATCAGAGAGGCACCAATGGAAATGATGAACCCCTCTGTGATGGTGTCTAGATTGGATCTGGTGGTTCCGGAACTTGCGGCGGCTGGAATTGATTTTCTTCGACTCCCCTAGGGTTTCTGGAATATTGGGGTATTTATAGAGCAAAGAGGCGGTGCAATAGGCCACCAAGGTGGGCCCAACCCAGCTGGGTGCTTGGGGGCCCAGGCGCGCCCTGGTGGGTTGTGCCCCCCTCAGGGCACCCCAGGTGCTTCTCCGGCCCATTGGGTGTCTTCTCATCCATAAAAAATCCACAAAAAGTTTCATTGCGTTTGGACTTCGTTTGGTATTGATTTCCTGTGATGTAAAAAAACATGCAAATACAACAACTAGCACTTGGCACTATGTCGATAGGTTAGTACCAAAAACTGATATAAAATGACTATAAAATGATTGTAAAACATCCAAGAATGATAATATAACAACATGGAACAATAAAAAATTATTGATACATTAGAGACATATCAGCATACCCAAGTTCCTGCTCGTCCTCGAGTAGGTAAATGATAAAAACAGAATTTTTGGTGTGGAATCCTGCCTAACATATTCATCTCATATTCTTTTCTTTATAGCATGGACATTTTGACTTTTATATGGTTCGAAGCAATAGTCTAGTTTTGACATGAGACTTAAATACTCAAGCATATCAACAAGCAACCATGTCTTTCAAAATATGAACGCTAAAATAAGTTATCCCTAGCCCATTATGCTCAATCATTGATCCATTCATGAAACACACTCCCATATTAGCTACACCCAATGCTCAAGTACGATCATCGTGCCCCTTAGTTGGTGCTTTATAAGAGAAGATGGAGACTCAAATTAAAAATAAAAATTACATAAAGTAAAAGAAAGGCCCTTCGCAGAGGGAAGTAGGGATTTTTATAGGTGCCAGAGCTCAAAGCGAAAAAGATAGAGATAAAACATTTTGGGAGGCATGCTTTTCCTGTCAACGAACGATCGAGTAGTTCCGAATACTTTCCATGCTAGATATATCATAGGCGGTTCCCAAACATAAATTAAAGTTTATTCCTTTTTCAACCATACTTTCACTTTCCATGGCTAGCCATATCCACGGATGCCTTCCATACCAAAACTTTCCAAGGAATTTATTATTTGATAACATAAAGTAAATTCATTTTTCATTTCGGGACTGGGCATCCCTAATACCTTTAGCTTACTCTCGTGCAATGAAAAGTGAATAAACACTCATCGTGAGAATAAGATATCTAGAATGGAAACATATTAGCCACCCCCTACCATTTCATAAGCGGTACGAGCACACAAAAGAGAAATTTATTTTGAAAATTAGACATGGCACATACAAATTTGCTTAGAATGGCACAGAAATACCGCATATAGGTAGGTATGATGGACTCATGTGGCAAAACTGGTTTAAGGATTTTGGGTGCACAAGTAGTGATCGTACTTAGTGCAAAATGAAGGCTAGCAAAAGATTGAGAAGCGACCAACCAAGAAACAAAAAACCACATAAGTGATCATCAAGCATAATTAACACCGAATAATGCAACACAAGTAGGATGTAATTTCATCGCATAACTATTGACTTCCGTGCTTGCATAGGGAATCACAAACCTTAACACCAATATTCTTACTAAAGCATAATTACTCATCAATATAACTCACATATCACATCATCATATCTCAAAACTATTACAAGGAATCAAGTTTATTTTGTCCAATGATCTTCATGAAAGTTTTTATTACATCCTCCTTGGATATCTATCACTTTGGAACTAATTTTCATGTGTTGCTTTTGATAAGCTCAAACAAATATAAGTGAAGATCATGAGCATAATATTTCTTTCTCTCAAATTAATTTAAGTGAAGCAAGAGATAATTTCTTCAAAAATACTAAAACACATCATGCTCAAAAAGATACAAGTGAAGCACTAGAGCAATTCCATAGCTCATAAAGATTTAAGTGAAGCATAGAGATCAATTCTAACAAGTCATGGCATAATTTTGGCTCTCTCAAATAGGTGTGTACAACAAGGATTCATGACTAAAAATACAAAGCAAAACAAGCAAAGACTCAAGTCATACAAGACGCTCCAAGAAAAACTCATAGTATGTGACGAATTAAAATATAGCTTCGAGTAAAATACCCATGGTCGTTAGAAGAAAGAGGGGATGCCACTCGGGCATCCCCAAGATTAGTTGCTTGCTTCTCTTTGGATAATAGCTTGGGATGCCATGGGCATCCCCAATCTTAGGCTCTTCTTACTCCTTATTCCTTCATCCATCGTAACATCACCCAAAACTCGAAAACTTCAATCACGCAAAACTCAACAAAACCTTCGCCAGATCCGTTAGTATGAGAAAACAAATAATTACTATAAGTACTGTTGCAAACCCATTCATATTTTATTCTTGCATTATATCTACTGTATTCCAACTTCTATATGGCAAAAACTCTTCAAAGGAAACCATAGAATCATCAAAACAAGCACACAACGCAAAGAAAACAAAATCTGTCAAAAACAGAACATTCTGTAACAATCTGGGTATTTCGAATACTTCTGTAACTCCAAAAATTCTGAAAAACTAGGAAAGCCTGAGCAATTTGTGTATAAAACTTCTGCAAAAATAATTGGTATTTTATTGGCTTTTGTTAATAATGAAAATTATTTCGTGAGTGCATAAGTTTCTGTTTTTCAGCAAGATCAAAGTGACTATCACCCAAGAAGATCCTAAAGGCTTTGCTTGGCACAAACACTAACTAAAACACAAAAAACACAATAATAATAGTAGCATAATTGTGCAAACACTCAAGAACAGAAAGCAAAAGACAAAAATAAATTTTATTCATCGGGCTGCCTCCCAACAAGCGCTATAGTTTTACACCCCTAGCTAGGCATAAAGCAAGGATCTAAGTTTTGTCATCTTTGTTTCTATATCAATAAGATGCCCTCATGATTGATTCATATGGTGGCCTAATTCTTGTTCTAGGGAAGTGTTCCATACCCTTCCTTAGTGGAAATTGAAATTTAATATTGCCTTCTTTCATATCAATCACGACACCAATAGTGCGTAAAAACGGCCTACCAAGAATAATTAGACAAGACGGATTGCAATCAATATCAAGAATAATAAAATCTATCGGAACATAATTCCTATTTTCAGGAATAAGAACATCATTAATTCTTCCCATAGGATTTTTAATAGTAGAATCCGCCAAGTGCAAATTTAAAGAACATTCTTCAATATCGGTAAGACCAAGCACATCACATAAAGATTTCGGAATTGTAGAAACACTAGCACCCAAGTCACACAAAGCAAAACACTCATAATTTTTAATCTTGACTTTTATTGTAGGTTCCTACTCATCATATAATTTTCTAGAAATTGAAACGTCTAATTCCAACTTTTCTTCAAAACCTTTTATCAAAGCATCAACAATATGTTTAGTAAAAGCTTTATTTTGTTCATCAGCATGGGGTCAATTTATCATGGATTGCAACAAAGAAATACAATCAATCAAAGAGCAAATATCATAATTACAGTGTTTGTAATATAAAAGAGTGGGCACATCACTAGTTAAAGTTTTGACCTCTTCAAACCCACTTTTATCAATTTTCTCAACAAGATTTTCACCCTCCAAATTATCGGGACGCCTTCTAGCTAAAGTTGACTCTTCTCCAGTCCCTTTATCATCAATTTTAATTTTACTAAACAGGGGATCAATAGAAGAAACACTAATCATCTTAAGATCTTCATCACTTCTATGAAAGCAATCACTAGAAAATGCTTTTTTCTAAAAATTCTCTTCTAGCTCTAAGCATAGCGGTTCTTTTCTTACTTTCATCCATATAAACATAAAGAGATTTAATTGATTCCTCAACCTTAGGCACAAAAATTTTCATCTTGAGATTTTCCACATCATGAGAAATTCTATCAACACTTCTAGACAAATCATCAATGTTAATCAGCTTTTCTTCCATTGTAGCATTGAAAACTTTTTGAGTGTTGATAAATTCTTTAATATTATTCTCAAGATAAGAGGTGTTCCTATTATTATTATTATTATTATTATTATTATAAGAAGGATTACCATAGGAATTACCATAATTATTATAGGTATTACTAGGAAAAGGCCTAGGATTAAAATTACCTCTATAAGCATTGTTATTGAAATTGTTTCCAGAGATAAAATTGCAAGGAGATGAGATTTGTGATTAGGAACCTTGTAGATGTTTATGATGTCTCCCTGGAAACGGCGCCAGATATTCCTTTTGATGTCTTCTTGAACTACATCGGTATTTCCCCAAAGAGGAAGGGATGGTGCATCACAACAACGGTAGGTATTTCCCTCAGTGATGAGTCCAAGATTATCGAACCAGTAGGAGAACCACGCAATACTACATGAATGACACCTCCACACAAATAACAAATACTCGCAACCCAGTGTATTAAAGGGGTTGTCAATCCCTTTCGGGAAACGGCGCCAGAAATTGGCAAATGGACGTGAGAAAGTTGTAATAAATTGATAGATAGATCACGCGGGAACGCGAGATAAAATAAATAAGAATAAATTGCAGCAAGGTATTTTTGTCTTTTTGGTTTAATAGATATTAAAATAAAAGCAAATAAAAATAGATCGCAAAGGCAAATATAATAAAGAAGAGACCCGGGGGCCGTAGGTTTCACTAGTGGATTCTCTTGAGAAAAATAGCAAATTGTGGGTAAACGAATTACTATTGGGCAATTGATGGAACTTCAAATAATCATGACGATATCCAGGTAATGATCATTATATAGGCATCACGTCCAAGATTAGTAGACCGACTCCTGCCTGCATCTACTACTATTAGTCCACACATTGACCGCTATCTAGCATGCATCTAGTGCATTAAGTTCATGGAGAAACGGAGTAATGCAATAAGAATGATGACATGATGTAGAAAAGATCTATTTATGTAGAAATGGACCCCATATTGTTATCCTTAATAGCAAAAATACATATGTGTTGGTTCCCCTTCTGTCACTGGCATCAAGCACCTTAAGATCGAACCCATCACAAAGCACCTCTTCCCATTGCAAGATAAATAGATCAAGTTGGCCAAAAAAACCCAAATATCGGAGAAGAAATACGAGGCTATAAGCAATCATGCATATAAGAGATCAAAGAAGACTCAAATAAATTTCATGGATAAAAACATAGATCTGATCATAAACTCAAAGTTCATCGGATCCCAACAAACTCACAACAAAAAGAATTACATCATATGGATCTCCAGGAGACCATTGTATTGAGAATCAAACGATTGAGGGGAAGCCATCTAGCTATTAACTATGGACCCAAAGGTCTACAAAAGACTACTCACGCATCATCAGAGAGGCACTAATGGAGATGATGAACCCCTCTGCGATGGTTTCTAGATCGGATCTGGTGGTTCTGGAACTTGCGGCAGCTGGAATTGATTTTCGTCAACTCCCCCAGGGATTCTAGAATATTGGGGTATTTATAGAGCAAAGAGGCGGTGCGGGAGGCCACCGAGGTGTGCACAACCCACCTAGGCGCACTTGGGGGCCCAAGCGTGCCCTGGTGGGTTGTGCCCCCCTCAAGGCACCCCCTAGGTGCTTCTACGGCCCATTGGGTGTCTTCTAGTCCATAAAAAAATCCACAAAAAGTTTCACTGCGTTTGGATTCTGTTTGGTATATATTTCATGCGATGTAAAAAACCTGCAAAAAAGCAGCAGCTGGCACTTGGCACTATGTCAATAGGTTAGTACCAAAAATGATATAAAATGACTATAAAATGATTGTAAAACATCCAAGAATGATAATATAACAGGATGGAACAATAAAAAATTATAGATACGTTGGAGACGTATCAGTATACAACTTCTAATAATACCATCTACTCCTTCTTTATAAAGATGTGGGTCATCCCAAAAGTAATGTATTAAATCATAGAAGAATTTTCTCTTTTGTTGGTATGTGAATCTAGGTGGTATATATTTAGCAACAATGTAAGTAGCATAGTCAACATACCAAGGAGTGTTATGAGAAACATTTATTGCAGCTAATTGCTCATCAGGAAAACTATCATTAATAGGTTGTGGGTCATCAGGAATATTTTCTAGCCTAGACAAGTTATCAGCCACGAGGTTCTCAGGTCCTTTTCTATTAGTGATATGTAAGTCAAATTCTTGAAGCAACAAAACCCACCTAATGAGTCTAGGTTTAACATCTTTCTTTTCCATAAGATATTTTATAGCAGCATGATCGGTGTGAATAATTACTTTAGAATCAACAATGTAAGATCTGAATTTATAACAAGCAAACACCTATGCTAAGAATCCTTTTTTAGTAGTAGCATAATTTCGTTGAGCATTGTCTAGAGTTTTACTAGCATAATGAATAACATTTAATTTCTTATCAACTCTTTGTCCTAGAATAGTACCAACAACATAATCACTAGCATCACACATAATTTCAAAAGGCAAGTTCCAATCAGGTGGTTGAACAATAGGTGCAGAAATCAAGGCTTTCTTAAGTGTTTAAGGCTTCCACACAATCATCATCAAAAACAAATGGAACGTACTTTTGTAAAATATTTGTAAGAGGCCTAGAAATTTGAGAGAAGTCTTTAATCAACCTCCTATAGAAACCAGCATGACCAGGGAAACTACGAATACCTTGATATCTTTAGGACATGTCATTTTCTCAATTGCATCAACTTTATCTTTATCCACCTCAACACCTCGTTCAGAAATTTTATGTCCCAAGACAATACCTTCATTAACCATAAAGTGGCACTTCTCCCAATTCAAGACAAGATTAGTTTGCTCACATCTCTGCAAAAATCGATCAAGGTTGCCTATGCAATCATCAAAAGAAGTTCCATAAACAGAAAAATCATCCATGAAAACCTCAACAATCTTTTCACAAAAATCAGAGAATATAGCAGTCATACATCTTTGAAAGGTAGCAGGTGCATTGCATAAATCAAAAGGCATACATCTATAAGCATAATTTCCAAAAGGACAACTAAAGGTGGTTTTCTCTTGATCAGGTTGTGAGACAGGTATTTGAGAAAAATCAGAATATCCATCAAGGAAACAAAAATGTGTGTGTTTTGACAATCTTTCTAGCATTTGATCAATAAAAGGGAGAGGTTAGTGATCTTTTCTAGTAGCTTTATTTAATTTTCTAAAATTAGTTACCATTCTATAGCCAGTGACAATTCTTCGCGGAATAAGTTTATTCTTATCATTAGGAACAACAATAATACCTCCCTTCCTAGGGACACAATGAACATGACTTACCCATCTACTATCAGCTATAGGATAGATTATACCTGCCTCCAGAAGCTTCAGTATTTCAGTTCTTACCACTTCTTTCATCTTAAGATTTAAACATCGTTGGTGATCAACGACGGGTTTAGCATCGGGTTCCATGTTAATTTTGTGCTGACAGAGAGTGGGACTAATTCCCTTTAAATCATCAAGAGTATACCAAATAGTAGCTCGGTGCTTCTTTAGAACCAATAATAATATTTCTTCTTCATGTTCTAAAAGGTTAGCACTAATAGTAAGAGGATATATCTTTTTCTCATCAAGATAGGCATATTTCAAAGTGTCTGGCAATTGTTTTAATTCAAACACAAGATTACCTTTAGGTGGAGGAGGACCTCCAAGAGTTTCAATAGGCAAATTGTGTTTAAGCAGAGGACGTTGTTCAAAGAAAATCTTATCTATTTCATTTCTTTCATGCATATGCATATCATTCTCATGGTCTAGCAAATATTGTTATAGTGGATTAGTAGGAGGTACAACAATAGAAGCAAGACCAATTATTTCATCCTTACTAGGCAATTCTTCCTTATGATGCTTTCTACTAAACTTAAAAAAAATTTAACTCATGAGACTCATCACCAAAACTAACACCGACATTTTGTTTGTCACAATCTATTTTAGCATTAACGGTGTTCAATAAAGGTCTACCAAAGATAATGGGACAAAAGTCATCTTGTGGGGAACCAAGAATAAGAAAATTAGTAGGATATTTTGTTTTCCCACAGAAGACTTCAACATCTCTAACAATCCCAAGTGGTGGGATGGTGTCTCTATTAGCATGTTTAATAGTAACATCTATGTCTTCTATTTCAGCGGGTGCTATATCGTTCCTAATTTCTTGATATAAGGTAAAAGAAACAACACTCACGCTAGCACCTAAATCACATAAACCATGATAACAGTGATCTTCTATCTTAACTGAGACAACAGGCATGCCAACAATGGGTCTATGTTTATCCTTTTCATCGGGTTTGGCAATTCTAGTAGCTTCATCATAGAAGTAAATAACATGTCCATCTATATTTTCTACCAGGAGATCTTTAACCATAGCAACACTTGGTTCTACCTTGATTGGTTTAGCTGGTTTAGGTGTTCTAATATAGCTTTTATTGACCATGGTTGAAACTTCAGCATGTTCCTTTATCCTAACAAGAAAAGGTGGTTTTTCAATATAAGCAGTAGGAACAACTGGAACAACATTATAGATAACAGTTTCATCTTTAGCTATTACCGGTTCTTTAATTTCTTCTTTAATAGGTGGGTGATATTTAAACCACTTCTCCTTAGGGAGATCAACATTAGTAGCAAATGATTCACAAAAGGAGGCTACTATCTCAGAGTCAAATCCATATTTAGTGCTAAACTTTTGAAAAGCATCGGTATTCATAATTTTTTAACACAATCATACTTAAGATTAATACCTGATTCTTTACCTTCACCGAGTTCCCAATATTCAGAGTTGAATTTAATTCTTTCTAGAAGATCCCACCGGAATTCAATAGTCCTCTTCATAAAGGAAGTAGTACAAGAAGTATCGAGTATGGATCGATCATCATGAGAAATCCGAGCATAGAAATTTTGAATGGTAGTTTATTTTGAGAGCTCATGATTGGGGCATGAATATAACATTGAATTAAGCCTCCCCCAAGCTAGAGCGATACTTTCTCCATCACGAGGCCAAAAAATATATGTGTAATTCCGATCACGATGAACTAGATGCATAGGATATTTTTTTGGTGAAACTCCAATTTCAATCGATTCTAATTCCAAGATCCAATATCATCACATAGCCTATACCATGCAAATGCTTTTCTCTTCAAAGATAAAGGGAAAACCTGCAAGCATAAATAATCCACAAATTTCCTCCACATACATCAAGTGCATATCAGGATGTTCGGTTCCATTTCCTGCATAAGGATTAGCTAGCAGTCGTTCTATCATACTCGAAGGAATTTCATAACTAATATTTTCAATAGGTGTAGTAGGTTGAGGGGTAACTAATTGTGGTTTTGGTCGAGGTGAAGATACCCCGAACAAAACCCTCAAAGGATTGTTTTCCGTAGTAACAAGTGACAATAAATTTCAGCATGCAGTAATAATATTTCCTTACCAATGTCCACTTACCAAGAGTGCTTCACTCCTCGGCAACGGCAACAGAAAAGAGCCTTGATGACCCACAAGTGTAGGGGATCAGTCGTAGTCTTTTCGATTGAAGGAAATATGCCCTAGAGGCAATAATAAAGTTGTTATTTTATATTTCCTTATTCATGATAAATGTTTATTAGTCATGCTAGAATTGTATTGATCGGAAACCTAAATACATGTGTGAATACATAGACAAACACCATGTCCCTAGCGAGCCTCTAGTTGAGTAGCTTGTTAATCAAAGATGGTTAAGGTTTCCTAACCATGGATATGAGTTGTCATTTGATAACGGGATCACATCATTAGGAGAATGATGTGATGGACAAGACCCATCCGTTAGCTTAGCATATTGATCATTCATTTTTATTGCTATTGCTTTCTTCATGTCAAATACATATTCCTTTGACTATGAGATTATGCAACTCCAGGGTACCGGAGGAATCCTTGTGCGCTATCAAACGTCACAACGTAACTGGGTGATCATAAAGATGCTCTATAGGTATCTTCGAAGGTGTTTGTTGGGTTGTCATAGATCGAGATTAGGATTTGTCACCCCGAGTATCGGAGAGGTATCTCTGGGCCCTCTCGGTAATGCACATCATAAGAAGCCTTGCAAGCAAAGTGACTAATGAGTTAGTTACATGATGATGTATTGCGGGACGAGTAAAGAGACTTACCGTTAATGAGATTAAACTAGGTATGTGGATACCGACGATCGAATCTTGGGCAAGTAACATACCGATGGACAAAGGGAATAAGGTATGTTGTCATAATGGTTCGACCAATAAAGATCTTCGTAGAATATGTAGGAGCCAATATGAGCACCCAGGTTCAGCTATTGGTTATTGACCGGAGAGGTGTCTCGCTCATGTGTACATAGTTCTCGAACCCGTAGGGTCTGCACGCTTAACGTTCGATGACGATTTAGTATTATATGAGTTATGTGATTTGGTGACCGAATGTTGTTCGGAGTCCTAGATGAGATCACGGACATGACAAGGAGTCTCAAAATGGTCGAGAGGTAAAGATTGATATATAGGACGATAGTATTCGGACACCAGAAGTGTTCCAGAGGGTACCAGGTACATATCGGGTCACCGGAAGGGGTTCCGGGCACCCCCGACAAAAGATATAGGCCTTATGGGTGAAGAGGGGAAACACACCAGCCACAAGGGGCTGGTGTGCCCACATCTGGGCCAGCCAGGGATGGAGAAGCAAAGGGGAAGGGAGAAAGGCAAGTGTGGATTAGGATTCCCACTTGCTTCTCTCTCTCCCCCTCTTTCCTCCCCTCTCCGTCAAATATGGCAGGGGGTGCAGGGCAAGAAAACCCCAAGGGGGCCGATGGCCAGCCTTTGGGCGCCACCTGGCCTCTCCCCTTCCCCTCCCACCTATATATATGTGGGGAAGGGGGCTCCTAGAACACACAACATCAATTGTTAGCCGTGTGCGGCGCCCCCCTCCACAGTTTACACCCCCGGTCATAGTTTTGCGGTGCTTAGGCGAAGCCCTACGAGAATCACTTCACCGTCACTGTCACCATGCTGTCGTGCTAACAGAACTCATCTACTACCTCGACACCTTGCTGGATCAAGAAGGTGAGGGACGTCACCGAGCTGAACATGTGCAGAACTCGGAGGTGTCGTCATTCGGTGCTTGACCGGTCGGAGCTAGAAGAAGTTCGACTACATCAACCGTGTAGTCAAACACTTTCGCTTTCGGTCTATGAGGGTACGTAGACACACTCTCCCCCTCTTTGCTATGAATCTCCATGGATAGATCTTTGCACGAGCATAGAGTTTTTTGTTTTTCCATGCTACGTTTCCCAACAGTGGCATGCGAGCCAGGTCTACGCGTATATGATATGCACGAGTAGAACACAAAGAGTTGTGGGCGGTGGTAGTCATACTGCTTACCTCCAACGTCTTATTTTGATTCGGCGGTATTGTGGGATGAAGCGGCCTGGACCAACCTTACATGTCCATGCACATGAGACCGGTTCCACCGACAGACAAGCAACTAGTTTTGCATAAAGGTGGCTAGTGGGTGTCTGTTTCTCCTACTTTAGTTGAATCAAATTTGACTGCGGCTGGTCATTGAAGAAGGTTAAAATAGCAAACTTGACGAAACACCATTGTGGTTTTGATGCGTAGGTAAGAACAATTCTTGCTAGAAGCCCGTAGCAGCCATGTAAATCTTGCAACAACAAAGTAGAGGACGTCTAACTTGTTTTTGCTGGGCATGTTGTGATGTGATATGGTCAAGACATGATGTGATAAACGTTATTGTATGAGATGATCATGTTTTGTAAGATATCTGACAACCGACAGGAGCCTTATGGTTGTCTATTTATTGTATGAAATGCAAACGCCATGTAATTGCTTTACTTTATCACTATGCATTAGTGATAGTTGTAGAAGCAATAGTTGGCGAGACAACCAGGACGCTATGATGGAGATCAAGGTGTCGAGCCGGTGACGATGGAGATCAAAAGCACAAGATGACGATGGCCATATCATGTCACATATTTTGATTGCATGTGATATTTATCTTTTATGCATCTTATTTTGCTTAGTACGATGGTAGCATTATAAGATGATCCCTTAACTAAAATTTCAAGGTATAAGTGTTCTCCCCGAGTATGCACCGTTGCGATAGTTCGTCATGTTGAGACACCACGTGATGATCGGGTATGATAGACTCTACGTTCACATACAACTGGTGCAAGACAGTTTTGCACATGCGGAATACTCGGGTTAAACTTGACGAGCCTGGCATGTACAGACATGGCCTCGGAACACTGGAGACCGCAAGGTCGAACGTGAATCATATAGTAGATATGATCAACATAGAGATGTTTATCATTGATGACTACTCCATCTCACATGATGATCGGACATGGTTTAGTTGATTTGGATCACGTATCATTTAGATGACATGAGGGTTGTCTATCTAAGTGGGAGTTCTTAAGTAATTTGATTGAATTAATTTATCATGAACTTAGTATGATAGTTTTTGCATATCTATGTTGTAGATCAATAGCTCGCGACATAGCTCCTATATATTTTTGATATATTCCTAGAGGAAACTAAGTTGAAAGATGTAGTAGCAATGATGTAGACTGGGTTCGTGATCTGAGGATTATCCTCATTGCTTCACAAAAGAATTATGTCCTTGATGCACCGCTAGGTGACAAACCTATTGCAAGAGCAGATGTAGACGTTATGAATGTTTTGCATGCTCGATATGATGACTACTTGATAGTTTAGTGCGCCATGCTTTACGGCTTAGAACTGGGACTTCAAAAACGGTTTGAACGCCATGGAGCATATGAGATGTTCCAAGAGCTAAAAATTGGTATTTCAGATTCATGCCCGTGTCCAGAGGTATGAGACCTCTGACAAGTACTTTGCCTACAAGATGGAGGAAAATAGCTCAGCCAGTGAGCATGTACTCAGAATATCTGGGTACTACAATCTCTTGAATCAAGTGGGAGTTAATCTTTCAGATAAGATAGTGATTTACGGAGTTCTATAGTCAGTATCACCAAGCTACTAGAACTTTGTGATGAACTATAATATGCAAGGGATAACAAAAATGATTCCCAAGCTCTTCGCGATGCTGAAATCGGCGAAGATAGAAATCAAGAAAGTGCATCAAGTGTTGATGGTTAACAAGACCACTAGTTTTAAGAAAAAGGGCAAGGGAAAAAGGCAACTTCAAGAATAATGGTAAGCAAGTTGCCACTCCTGTCAAGAATCCCAAAGCTGGACCTAAGCCTGAAACCGAGTGCTTCTACTGCAAAGGAAATGGTCATTAGAAGCGGAACTACCCCAAATACTTGGCGGATAAGAAGGATGGCAAAGTGAGATATGTATATTTGATATACATGTTATTGATGTGTACTATACTAGTGTTCGAAGTAATCCTTGGGTATTTGATACCGGTCTAATTGCTAAGATTAGTAATTGGAAACAGGAGTTGCACAGACTAGTTAAAAGCGAGGTGACGATGTGTGTTAGAAATGATTCCAAAATTGATATGATCACCATCGCACACTCCCTCTACCTTCGGGATTAGTGTTGAAACTAAATAAATTGTTATTTGGTGTTTGTGTTGAGCATGAATATGATTAGATCATGTTTATTGCAATACAGTTATTCATTTAAGTTAGAGAATAATTGTTATTCTGTTTACATGAATAAAACCTTCTATGGTCATACACCCAATGTTAATGGTTTATTGAATCTTGATTGTAGTAATACACATATTCATAATATTGATGCCAAAAGATGCAAAGTTGATAATGATAGTGCAACATACTTGTGGCACTGCCGTTTAGGTCATATTGGTGTAAAGCGCATGAAGAAACTCCATGCAGATGGACTTTTGGAATCACTTGATTATGAATCATTTGATACTTGCGAGCCATGCCTCATGGGCAAGATGACTAAAACTCCGTTCTCCGAAACAATGGAGCGAGCCAATGACTTATTGAAAATAATGCATACCGATGTATGCGGTCCGATGAGTGTTAAGGCACGCGGCGAGTATCGTTATTTTCTGACCTTCACAGATGATTTGAGTAGATATGGGTATATCTACTTAATGAAACACAAGTCTAAAACATTTGAAAAGTTCGAAGACTTTCAGAGTGAAGTGGAGAATCATCGTAACTAGAAAATAAAGTTTCTATGATCTGATTGCGGAGGAGAATATTTGAGTTACGAGTTTGGCCTTCATTTAAAACAATGTGGAATAGTTTCACAACTCATGCCACCTGAAACACCACAGCGTAATAGTATATCTGAATGTCGTAACCGTACTTTATCAGATATGGTGTGTTCTATGATGTCTCCTACTCAATCCCTCGCTCGCTCGGTGAGATCCAAGGCGGCCGCGTCGGCTGGGAGCGGACCCACGCGGGAGGAGGAGTTCGGCGAGCGTGAGCTGGAGGTGGCAGCCATTCTCGCGGACCTGTCGTCCATCGTGGGCGCGGCCGGAGATCCCCTCGTGGAGCCGGCGCCGGCCGAGGAAGGCCCTAGCGGCTCTGCCGGCCAAGAAGCCCGCGGCCGATAGCCCGGACACCCCGCTCGCCTTCCTCGACGACGACGAGGCGGCGGCAGCGCAGGACAAGGTGAGCCGCCGGGCGCGAGATCTGCACCCGCCCGCCTCCCTCCGCCAATTCGGCCTGCTTCGATTACAATTTCTTGCTGCTCGTTGACGTGTTCCTCCTCTCCCTCTGCCTCCGCTCAGTCGGCGTAGGAGCAGCGTGGCGATTTTGATGAGTAGGAGATGGAGCGCGTCACAAGCACCTTGGCTGCACCCTGAGGTTATCCATCAGGCAAACTGTCATCGCACTGTCGTTCACGATGCTACTCCCAAGCCTCCTGACGAGATTGTGCGAGTTGCAACTTACATGACGCAGATTCTTTTGCTATACTTCGGAAGCCGGCAATAGCAGCGGCAACGTCGACGCAGCCACGGGCTGGACAAAACTTGATTAGCTTATTACTGCATCAATAATTTGTGCCTGTAGGACTCTTTCACAAATCATGTCAACGAGACTAGCAATTTGAAGAGGCTGCTGCACATGATATGAAGATATTGGCATATACAGTCCCAAACATAAGTTTCAAAATAGCAGGTCCGTTGTAGCAGTGAATTTTCCTAATGTACTGTAACCTCATTTGCATCTACCTAACCTTTCATCTTCAATTTTTGTATGCATCTGGGCCCAAGTAGTTAAATAGTACATTAGTGTAGACAAAGAAGAGTTGAGCTTCCAGTACGCCATTATAACCACCTTTCCTAACTAGCTCTCTCTGGTTGGTTGAAGGTGTGGAGTTTAGCCCTGTTTCGCTGTATGGAACGCCATGACCTCCACACAGATGATGCAAGAGGAAACAAGCTAGACTCACAACTTTGGTTTTCAGGCATCTTCACCAACAAATATTACCCTGGTACTGACAGGTTGTTAGTATTATATAAGTATACTTGTTCAGCCTTTCCATGTGCTGGTCTGAATATCTAAACAAGGAAGCAGGCTCAGTTGCTCACCAACCTACTATTGCTGCCAACAAGTAGCCAGAAGCCCATAGAAGACATTTGCATTGATCACAAAAAAATGAAGTATTGAATTTGTAGGACATTGTCATCCTAATCTGGTTCCCACATATTCAAGACGTGGAGATTAGATCTTTGCTCCAACAAAGCCATGACCTTCAATTTTGTTGTTAATTTAACAGCTATTTTGATTTTGCCGATCGATCGGCTTATAAGAGCCAATTTGATTTCTTGTGAACTAGAGCATCCTATTTTTCATGATTATATTAAGAGCTTCCTATTTTTCATGATTATATTAAGAACTCACAGATCTCCTTCACAGCCACACCTAACCTGCACATCATCTAGATTCAAGAGAGCCCTACTACTGCACCCACCCTAAAATCAATGTAAAAACAAGGGAAGTTCTAACCCGATATCTCCGTCTCCCGTGAACAAATTTTAAGCCCGATTGATGGCAAGTGCATTGCATGTGTAAGTAATCTGGGTTGAACGTACTTGAGGTCTTCCATCACTTTTATTACTTGAATAGAAATTGTGCACATTGCACGAACTACCCATTAATGGGCAGCTGATATATATGATGCTTGGTTCATAATAACTACTTCAGGTTATCCCTTCTGCTATATTTTTCGTACTCCCTACTTTTGTGAGATCTGAACTGGTAGAGAAAACAGACCGGGATATTCGGTTCCTACCTAGAGATGCAGTGAGGACTTACTATATTGATTAGTCATTTGAAGAGTTAACTAGAAAGCATTTAGTATGTCTTCAGTTATGTTGTCGTGGGCTGTGCACACGATTCACAGACAAAAAAATAGCACCGTGCATTGTTTTTTTACATGCATGCAGCATGTGCAACAAATTTGCTACTATGGACTAAAAACAATCACCAACTAGCTGAATCAACGGACACTCTGTGGGAAGGAGAACAAGCATACTAAATAACGCGAAGCAGAGTAATTCCAAGATATTTTGAGAATTCATTGCAGTGGACTGTGTTGTGATTCGATTTTTCTTAACCTTGATAATATTATCTTGGATTTGAAATGATGGTATACATTTATTCTTCTTCTTTTGTATAGTTGTGAAGACCAAACTTAGAAAATTGTACCGGTTGTGATTTCAATCGAGTTTGAGGCTTCTGTCAAATATAATTATGTTCCCTGCTGATTATAATTTTGTTCACGTAGATGCATGAAGTTTCTTGTTCGTTTTATTTGGAAATAATCTTGATTTATTCTACCGTCTTGATCGTAAAGCGACATTTTTCTCCTGACACTGTTCGCTGGTCACTGTGGTGAACCGAACAGCAAATCAAGGACTTTAGAGCCCGGCCGCAGACCTCACGGAGCACCAACGATAGCCTCAAGGTGATTCAGCAGAGCAAGGTGATGAGTACTCAGCTGGCTGGTCAATATCAATGATCTTATCGGCCGGCAAAGCAGAGACGGACGGCCACTGTCCCGACCTTGCCAACAGGCGGTGAGTCTTCTCCCTCTAAAACTTGATCGTGGATGCCCGACTAAGTCCGCTGAAACCTTTTTCACTTTGTCGCCGTGGATATGAGACAATAGATGGGATCAAGGGAAATTGGTCGGGCTCCAGGGCACATGCTTAGCACTGCTGACTGTTGCCGGGAAAGGTATGTTGGTTTGATTCTTTCAAGATCCCAAACTAAAACAAGTCACCTATGACATTTGAATGATGCAAAGGTTTGTTGTCTCTTCCCAAGAAATTGTGTGCAGAGAAGCTGCCTTGATTTTACATGCTGAACCTATTTTTGCATAATCAAACACTGACGATAAGAGAGATGAATGTGCAGTATGCTAAATTTGGGTATCCAATTGCAAAAGAATTGGATTATTATTTACATTAGAAGCAATCGGTGGTTTATTAGTAGGTAAAGATGGTGTGTTCTATGATGTCTCTTATCGATTTGCCAATATCGTTTTGGGATTATGCATTAGACACAACCGCATTCACGTTAAATAGGGCACCATCTAAATCCGTTGAGATGACACCATATGAACTGTGGTTTGGCAAGAAACCTAAGCTGTCATTTCTTAAAGTTTTGGGTTGCAATGCTTATGTGAAAAAGCTTCAGCCTGATAAGCTCAAACCCAAATTGGAGAAGTGCTTCTTCATAGGATACCCAAAAGAAACTGTAGGGTACACCTTCTACCACAGTTCCGAAGTCAAGATCTTTGTTGCCAAGAATGGAACATTTCTAGAGAAGGAGTTTCTCTCGAAAGAAGTGAGTGGGAGGAAAGTAGAACTTGATGAGGTAATTGTACCTTCTCTCGAATTGGAAAGTAGCTCATCAGAGAAATCCATTCCCATGATGCCTACACCAACTAGAGAGGAAGCTAATGATAATGATCATGAAACTTCAGACCAAGTTACTACTAGACCTCGTAGGTCAAACAGAGCATGTTCCGCACCAGAGTGGTACAGTAATCCTATTCTGGAAGTCATGTTACTAGACCATGACAAACCTACGAACTATGAAGAAGCTATAATGAGCCTAGATTTCGATAAATGGCTTGAGGCCATGAAATCCGATATAGGATCCACGTATGAGAACAAAGTGTGGACTTTGGTGGACTTGCCCGATGATCGGCGAGCCATAGAGAATAAATGGATCTTCAAGAAGAAGACTGACGCTGATGGTAATGTTGCTGTCTACAAAGCTCGACTTGTCACAAAAGTTTTCGACAAGTTCAAGAGTTGACTACGAAGAGACTTTCTCACCCGTAGCAATGCTTAAGTCTGTCCAAATCATGTTATAAATTGCCGCATTTTATGATTATGAAATCTGGCAAATGGACATGAAAACTGCATTCCTTACTGGATTCCTTAAAGAAGAGTTGTATATGATGTAACCAGAAGGTTTTGTCCATCCTAAAGGTGCTAACAAAGTGTGCAAGATCTTGCGATCCATCTATGGACTGGTGCAAGCATCTCAGAGTTGGAATATACACTTTGATGAGGTGACCAAAGCATATGGTTTTATACAGACTTTCGGAGAAGCCTATATTTACAAGAAAGTGAGTGGGAGCTCTATAGCATTTCTAATATTATATGTGGATGACATATTGTTGATTGGAAATGATGTAGAATTTCTGGATAGCATAAAAGGATACTTGAATAAGAGTTTTTCAATGAAATACCTCGGTGAAGCTGCTTATATATTGGGCATCAAGATCTATAGAGATAGATCAAGACGCTTAATAGGACTTTCACAAAGCACATACCTTGATAAAGTTTTGAAGAAGTTAAAATTGGATCGGTCAAAGAAAGGGTTCTTGCATGTGTGACAAGGTATGAAGGTGAGTAAGACTCAAACCCGACCACGGCAGAATACAGAGAGAGAATGAAAGTCACTCCCTATGCCTCAGTCATAGGTTCTATAAAGTATGCCATGATGTGTACCAGACCTATTGTGTACCTTCCCATGAGTTTGTCAAGGGGGTACAATAGTGATCCAGGAGTAGATCATTGGACAGTAGTCAAAATTGTCCTTAGTTACCTAAGAGGACCGAGGAAATGTTTCTCGGTTATGGAGGTGATAAAGAGTTCGTCGTAAAGGGTTCTGTCGATGCAAGCTTTGACACCGATTCAGATGACTCTGAGTCTCAATCTGGATACATATTGAAAGTGGGAGCAATTAGCTAGAGTAGCTCCATGCAGAGCATTGTAGACATATAAATTTGCAAAATACATACAGATCTGAATATGACAGACCCGATGACTAAACTTCTCTCACAAGAAAAACATGATCACACCTCATTACTCTTGGGTCCTAATCACATGCCGATGTGAAGCATATTATTGACTCTAGTGAACCCTTTGGGTGTTGGTCACAAATCACATGGCGATGTGAACTATGGGTGTTATTCACATGGCGATGTGAACTAGATTATTGACTCTGGCGCAAGTGGGAGACTGAAGGAAATATGCCCTAGAGGCAACAATAAAGTTATTGTTTTATATTTACTTATTCATGATAAATGTTTATTATTCATGCTAGAATTGTATTGATCGGAAACCTAAATACATGTGTGAATACATAGACAAACACTGTGTCCCTAGTGAGCCTCTACTTGACTAGCTTGTTAATCAAAGATGGTTAAGGTTTCCTAACCATGGACATGAGTTGTCATTTGATAACGGTATCACATCATTAGAACAATGATGTGATGGACAAGACCCATCCGTTAGCTTAGCATATTAATCATTCAGTTTTATTGCTATTGCTTTCTTCATGTCATATACATACACTATTGCAAGATGCTGCTAACGCGACACTACGATCAGATACCCTTCGACGAAACTGTGTGTGATGCAATTGTCGGTGTCAAAACCGGCGGATCTCGAGTAGGGGGTCCCGAACTATGCGTCTAAGGTGGATGGTAACAGGAGGCAGGGGACACAATGTTTACCCAGGTTCGGGCCCTCTTCATAGAGGTAAAACCGTACGTCCTGCTTGATTGTTCTTGATGATATGAGTATTACAAGTGTAGATCTACCACGAGATCAGAGAGGCTAAACCCTAGAAGCTAGCCTATGGTATGATTGTATGTTGTCCTACGGACTAAAACCCTCCGGTTTATATAGACACCGGAGGGGGCTAGGGTTACACAAGGTTGGTTACAAAGGAGGAGATATACATATCCGTATTGCCTAGCTTGCCTTCCACGCCAAGTAGAGTCCCATCCGGACACGGGACGAAGTCTTCAATCTTGTATCTTCATAGTCCAATAGTCCGACCAAAGGATATAATCCGGCTGTCCGGAGACCCCCTAATCCAGGACTCCCTCAGTAGCCCCTGAACCAGGCTTCAATGACGATGAGTCCGACGCGTAGTATTGTCTTCGGCATTGCAAGGCGGGTTCCTCCTCTGAATACACCATAGAAGATTTTGAATACAAGGATAGTGTCCGACCCTGCAAAATAAGTTCCACATACCACCGTAGAGAGAATAATATTTCCACAAATCTAATCTGCTGACACGTTTTGATAGCATGACATCATGCCACGGCCCGGTCATTATTCGAACCGTTCTTTAACTAGCCCCGCACATAATGTGAGGCGGTTTCTTGACACGTCTTGTCCAAGCAGAGATCGTGTTCCCCTTATCACGGGATCTCATCAATACAAACGTGGGTAACCCAATCGTGCCTGTTGGTATGACTCCTAGATCTTAGGTAAGTCTCAAACGGCCACGAGGAGGACGCATGATATTCAACCCCTTTATAAAGGGACAAGGCTTTTTCTTTCCCCCCTGCGCTCAATCGAATCCTTCCCCCGCCTCGAGTTCTAACACCCAAAGCTTAGGTCAGGTGCTTCGGACCTTCAATCATGTCCGGATCCAGCCTTCAAGGCCAGTGGATGCGTTCCTCCATCATGGAGGAGGACATCGAAAGGTTGAGGGAGGCCAGATATCTGACCACCGAAATTTCGCATAGGCTACCCGCCCGAGGGCAGATCGTCCCTACTCCCGAACCCAATGAAAGCGTCGTGTTCGTCTCCCACTTCCTCCGAGGTCTAGGACTCGCTCTGGATCCATTTGTTAGGGGTCTTATGTACTATTACGGGCTGAATTTTCATGATCTGGCCCCAGATTCCCTTCTTCACATCTCATCATTCATTGTCGTATGTCAGGCCTTCCTCCGCATTGCCCCTCACTTCGGCCTGTGGCTCAAGACCTTCGATGTTAAGCCGAAGATGGTCGAGGGGCAGTACGCAGCGTGCGGAGGTGCTTTAATAAGCGGCCAAAGGGTTCCTTTCCAGAGGTGTCCGTATTGTGGCAGCGGGAGTGGTTTTACATTACAGCCCCCCGAAGTGCCAAATGGGTAGCTGACCCCACCTTTCGCTCGGGCCCCCCACCACAACTGATGTCATGGATCAGCAGGGGGCTGAGCTGGGGTCCGGCCAAGGACGTGCCAGTACTGCAGAGCCATATCCGAGATCTCTTCGAGGGAGACCTTAGTCTGGTTATGGTAATGCAATTTATGCTGGTTCGTCGAGTCCAGCCTTGCAAACGCCGACCCCTCCGTATGTGGGAATTCAATCCAGAAGGACCGCGCATTATTCAGCATTTCCTCGGCATGACGCAAGAAGAGATGTACAAATCGTTCTTCGGACCCAAAATAGAGTGTCCGAACACCACCGAGGACGTGGGCCTAAGCTGCAACTGCCCCGCTGCCCAAGTAAGTAATCCCATGGACGAACACACTGTCCTTTTATTTATCATGACATCATTCTGAAGAATCGTTCTTTGACCAGGACTAGATAACAAAGGCGAAGATGATCCGGTGTTCGGCCCCCTTCCTAAGGGCCTGGACAATCCGGTGCTGGAAAAGATCCGGTATTGTCTAGTGCCCTCAAAGGAAGATGAAGGGGGGAGTAAAGAGGGCGAAAGCGTGCCTCCTTCGCTACCTATTCCAACCGAGGGAATGAGCGCCTCCGCGAGGGAGGATAACACAGGGGAAGAATCTGACATTCTTTCTCCCCGGGGAAGGAAGAGCACTACCACTGAAGATCTGGAAACTAAGGTTTCCAAACGGGAGAAGAAATCTCAGCCAGAGGGTCCTGCCTCGGAGGGTATTCTTGCCGCACAATGTCTGCACGGGGATCAGCCCTCTACCGAGCTGTAAGTAATCAAAAAGTACTTAATAGTGAAGATATCCTACCTTACTTCCGAAGACAATAACCGATGCTTATAAATTATAGTCCAGATAGCAGCCCTTCTCGACAGAGTTCATCTTCGGGGGATCTTCTTCCGGAGATGATGGAGAGCGAAACGCCTTCCCCGGACTCCCCAACTCAAGAAGCGGGCGGCCTTGAAGTGTCGTCGCGAAGGGTATCTCTGGATCCACTAGGGCCAGAGGATAACCCTTTAGCTACCCGGAATCCCCGGTATCCGGCTCATAAGGAGAGTGACAGCAAGGGTCCGTATAGCGCGTGGTCGGACGCGCTGAAGGATCTTCTGAGGCAAGCTGCCATCTCGGAAGTGCATCGTATGCTAATGGGTACGGTAATTGAGAGGATCTCATCCGCTGAAAGCGGGTTGCATGAAGCTTTTATGAGTCTGCTGAAAGGCTTTGAGGTATGTGAAATAATGTATGCTTTAAACAGTACCGCATACATTAGGTATGCCCATGATGATAGTAGCCCCTGAGACTCTGGTTGTCGTCGAGAACGGCGGCAAATAGAGGATCATAGTCCCAGGTAATAACCAGTCCACCTTTATGTGCAGGTGGTTGAAGCTCCGGTGGCTAGCCGGACTGATGGGTTTACCAAACTAAGGCGACAACTGGATGCGGCAGATGCCGACATCGTGCTTGTCAACAAGCGGCTTGACGAGGCTCAGGGTGAGTGATTTTTCTAGTGATTGTCACATAATAAGAGCAGCATGATGCCAGTATCTTTAATATGTTGTGACTGCAGATGAAGATGCCACCGTGGAGACCCTTCGAGCGGAGCTTGCCCGAGCCAAGGAGCAAGCAAGGAGTAGCATTGCGGCCGCTTTAAAGGCGGCCGAAGAGTTAAGGGCCGAACATGCCGCGCATTGCGAGAGCAAGGAAAAAATAGCCAAGATGGCTGTAGAGTTAAAAGATGCTCTGACCGTTACCAGCTTCTTGAAGAAGAAAACCGGGCGAAGGCGACGAACCTGGAGAAGGCCCGGGTGGCTGCCAAGGAAGCCCGCTCCAAAATTAGAGCGACGAAGGAGGAGCTGAATCAAGCTGCATATATCGTGTCTGGGAAGCCCTTCTTATTGCGGACTAAGTTCGGAGATTCGAAGTATGCTCCTCTGGACCGGCTATGGAGTTCTGCGGACGCGTATATGGATTTGGCTGCAAGTGCTGCTGATGCGGCCGTGTACTTCAAGGATCAGAAAGGTCCCGAAGTGGAAAAGCTGTTTTGGTCACAGTTTCACGCTCCAGTCTGTCCGCTGCTGCTAAATGAGCGATTGACCGGTTGGGCCGAGCTCCATAGGTTGTCCGGACTTACCATGAGGTCCATTGTGGATCATCTGTGGCCGGGAGGGCCAAGACCGAATAACTACTTTAGCTTAGTGCAACAATTCCTTGATGTTGTGCCACGCATCGATGCTGTAAAGAGATCGGCGTGCATAGAATGCTCGCGGATGGCCCTTGACCGTGTCAAAACATACTGGGCGGAGATGGATGCCACTACTGTTGCGGCAGAGGGTTCGGCCATAGGTCGATTGGCTGCCGAGCACTACTTTGAAGAAGTCCTTGAAGGCGCTCGTTCGATAGAGGCTCAGTGCTCGAAGAATATTATTTTCTAGTGACATGTAGTCCCATTGTGCAAACAATGTTTTTCTGAATTAATCAAGGCTGTATTTATACTTTTGCCCGAAAGTACTATGATGCCTCCTGTGCGGCCGTTTATGTATATATGTATATAACCTGAAAGTTTGCACTCGTCGGCTTCCGCCCCCATGCATATAATGCGGGGGTGTTCGCAAAAGATGCATATCCACACTTGATCCAACGTCTTGGTCCGTTAAGGAGGTGATAGCGTAGCGAACGAGGCAATCAGACTATATTGCTTTAACACTTTCACTTAGCCATAGGAGTTTGACAGTGGGGCTACTATATAGCCCCTGGTAGTTCTGCGCTCGTCCGAATACGGGGCGCGTACGTACATGACCAGGGAACGGCCCTTCGTTAATGCGGAGGAATCCCGAAGATTCCGATTAGTCATCGAGTGGTTGACCAGTCTCTTGCTATATCATGACAGTCAGTTTTCGGCTTTCTCTACTGAGGTGATCATCCAGATGAACCAGGGCACAATCGCAGTAGTTCTCCCAGTGCTACCTTAGCCGATATAACGGAACGTAAGGTACCAAAACGTGGGAGCTGGGCAAACCCAACATTTGACCAAAGACATGATTCGGAGTTGATGCATATAGGTCCAAACTCGCGACACCGAACACTCCCTAAGGTGTTTGGTCTTTATAACATATACCGGGCTAAACAATGTCCTTTATAAGAAACCCCATGTGTCCAGGTACGTGCAAAATCCTGGCATGGCCACATGCCAATAACGCCGGCATCCTTCTCGGCTGTGTTGAGTATCCGGAGGATGTTAGCAACAAGAGACAGTAAAAAAGGTTTACACAGGGCCTTAATATAAAAAGAAACCTTTGGGCGGGTCCCTGTTGCATGTTTGCGCCTGTGTCTCCGTTGTGCCATATCCTGGACGGGTATAGCACGATTGTCACCTGCAAAAGGAAAGAACTTAGGTGAAAGTTGCTGTGCCAAAAAGAAGAATAAATTATCAAAATTCCAGAGAGGCCTGGTTGAGCCGAGCTGGCCTTAAATACACGTGGGAAGCCCCTGGTATTGTTTTATGAGGGTTCGAAAACCAATCTCATGCATGCATGATGGAACGCCGGACTCGTCTAACCGTGTCAGTGGTCTTGACGACCTGCCATCTTTTCTGGTTGTTGAGGCCGTCTAGTGTGCGACTGTTAGAGCCGCCACGTCCTCTTCCGTACGTAAAGAACGGTTGGCATTTCCGCTAACTGTGATGACGCCTCGCGCACCGGGCATCTTGATCTTGAGAAAAGCATAATGCGGTATTGCGTTAAAACGAGCGAAAGCCGCTCTTCCGAGCAGTGCTTGATAATCACTTCGGAATGGAGCGATGTGAAAAGTTAACGTTTCGCTTCGGAAGTTATCGGGAGAACCGAATACCACCTCTGGTGGTAGAGAGCCCGTACAGCAGGCCTCTTGCCCTGGTATTACTCCCTTGAAGGTAGTATTACTGTGGCTTATTTGTGTTGGGTCTATCCCCATTTTGCGGACTGTGTCCTGATATATCAGATTTAGATCACTGCCGCCGTCCATTAGGACCCTTGTGAAATGGTACCCGTTTATTATTGGGTCTAACACCAAGGCTGCCAGTCCTTTACGCCGGATATTTGTATTGTGATCCCTACGATCAAAAGTGATCGGGCAGGCCAACCAGGGGTTGAGCCTGGGGGTGACGGGCTTTATGGCGCGTGTGCATCGGGGTGCGTGATTGCTTCTCCCCTTTGTCACATGGATCACGTTTACTGTTTTAACCTTTGGTGGGAACTTTTTCTGTCCTCCGGCGCTTTGCTGGCAAGGTTCATCCTCGTCTTCGCTTGGTGTCTCTTCCCCTTTGTGTTCGGCATTTAGCTTGCCGGCCTGCTTGAAGACGCAAAATTCTCTGTGGATATGATTTGCAGGTTTGTCTGGGGTGCCGTGAATCTGACAGAGTTTGTCAAGAATTTTGTTTAGGCCAGATTGTCCTTCTCTGCTGCCTTTGAAAGGCTTTTTCCGCTGACCTGGTCGAGAGCCCCTGAATCCGGCATTTACCGCCGTGTTATCTGGGCTACCTTCTTTATTTCGACACTTGTTTTTGTTGCGTCGTGGTTTACCATTGCCATCCCTGACTTCGGATATGCTTGGGTCGCTGGTGCTGCTACGGGCCAACCAGCTGTCCTCACCCGCGCAAAAGTGGGTCATGAGGCTTGTTAGGGCTGCCATTGTTCTTGGTTTTTCTTGACCAAGGTGTCTGGCGAGCCATTCGTCTCGGACGCTGTGTTTGAAAGCCGCTAAGGCTTCGGCGTCCGGACAGTCGACAATTTGATTCTTCTTGGTGAGGAACCTGTTCCAAAGCTTTCGGGCGGACTCTCCGGACTGTTGTATTACATGACTTAAATCGTCTGCATCCGGAGGTCGGACATAAGTCCCTTGAAAATTGGCCCGGAAAGCGTCCTCGAGCTCCTCCCAACTTCTAATTGAGTTTTCGGGGAGGCTTTTCAGCCAGTGCCTAGCTGTCCCTTTAAGCTTGAGGGGAAAGTATTTAATGGCGTGTAGATCGTCTCCACGAGCCATATGGATGTGGAGGATGAAGTCCTCTATCCAGACTCCAGGGTATGTGGTTCTGTCGTACGCCTCTATGTTCACCGGTTTGAATCCCTCTGGGAATTCGTGATCTGGCACCTCATCAGTGAAACATAAAGGATGTGTGGCATCCCTGTATTGGGATGCGCCATGGTGTTCGGACGGTTGTAGTATTCGGTGTTGGTTGTGTACCGTAGCGTGCTTCCTAGATCCATAGATAGATCTGGTCACGCCGGATTTTTGACGCAAGTTCTCACGTAGATCGTGTGTTTACTTATGCGTGACTTTGTTAGCTGTTCTATCGCGTTCACAGGGTGGTGGATCCGGCCTGTTGGCCGTATCACTCTTCAGTTGTATGGGCTCGAAGGCCTCATCGTTGAATTCCGGTAATAGCTTGCGCTTTGGATAGCTATTTGGATGGTAACTTCCACCATACTTTGTTACTTTGTTCCACTTGCTGTTGAGCGTATTTTGTGCGACCTTGAGCCTTTGCTTCTGTTTCTTCAGGCTTCTCACTGTGGTAATAAGCCTTCTGCGGAGGTTCTCTTGCTTCAAGTGTGTTTCCGGGATGATGGGTGCATCTTCGTCCGGACTGTTTTCTTCCCTAGTCGGGGATTGATGAGGCGTATCTTTGACGTCATCGTGTTCGGACGTCGGATCCGTACTATGTGTGCAGTTTGCATCTTGATCGCGTTCTACCACCGGGGTGGTGCAGTTGTCGTCTTTTTTGCTATGGCGGGACTTAGAGCGGCGCCGCCGACGTCGGCGCTTGGGTTGCTTCTTGGAGGGGTGATCCTCCGCTTTCTCATCACCATTGGCTTCGTTGGGGGTGTCCACCATGTATACGTCATGTGCTGAAGTAGCGGTCCAGCGCCCTGTGGGCGGTGGTTCCGGTTCGTCTCCGGCTTCGTCGTCCATACTGTCGAAGTCTTCGGAGCCAAAGTCGATCATGTCGGTTAAGTTGTCGACAGTGGCTACTAAGTGGGTGGTGGGTGGGCAGCGAATTTCTTCGTCGTCCGCATCCCATTCTAGCCGGACATAGTTCTTCCAAGGTTCTCCTGACAGGGAGAGAGACCTTAATGAGTTTAGCACATCTCCGAAGGGTGAGTGCTGAAAGATATCCGCGGAGGTGGAATCCATGATCGGCGCCCAGTCGGATTCGACGGGCACGGGTGTGAGCGGCTCGGAGTCCGTGGCTGGAGGTGAATCCAGTGGTTTAGCAACACGACTCTCGTAAGGGGTGAAGTCAGTATCCGGCTCTATCGCCACTGAGAGTGCAACCTCCAAGGCGGGGTCCATCCTCCGCTCTCATATGGCGCGACTTGCTCCGGGTTAAAGGCCGGAGCAGCTGCGGATGCGATCTCCCGAACACTGTCCGACGATAGAGTTACATCATGCTCGTTGCGACTGCGCGGCGCGTCCGGCATGGGATCGAATCCATCGAAGATCAAGTCTCCGCGGATATAGGCCGTGTAGTTCAATTATCCAAATCTGACCTGATGGCCAGGGGCATAGCTCTCAATCTGCTCCAGATGGCTAAGCGAATTGGCCCATAGTGCAAAGCCACCGAATACGAAGATCTATCCGGGGAGGAAAGCCTCACCTTGGACTGCATCGCTAGCGATGATCGAAGGGGCCATCAAGCCTTATGGTGATGACAGAGTGGAACTCTCAATGAAAGCACCAATGTCGGTGTCAAAACCGGCGGATCTCCGGTAGGGGGTCTCGAACTGTGCGTCTAAGGCGGATGGTAACAGGAGGCAGGGGACACGATGTTTACCCAGGTTCGGGCCCTCTTGATAGAGGTAAAACTCTACGTCCTGCTTGATTGTTCTTGATGATATGAGTATTACAAGAGTAGATCTACCACGAGATCAGAGAGGCTAAACCCTAGAAGCTAGCCTATGGTATGATTGTATGTTGTCCTACGGACTAAAACCCTCCAGTTTATATAGACACCGGAGGGGGCTAGGGTTACACAAGGTCGGTTACAAAGGAGGAGATATACATATCTGTATTGCCTAGCTTGCCTTCCACGCTAAGTAGAGTCCCATCCGGACACGGGACGAAGTCTTCAATCTTGTATCTTCATAGTCCAACAGTCCGGCCAAAGGATATAGTCCGGCTGTCCGGAGACCCCCTAATTCAGGACTCCCTCAGCAATAATCGCAAACGGTGGTGTAAAAAACCGTCAAAAAAGGTGCAAAACGTTTGCAATGACGGATGCATTAACCATGATTATGATTTTAGTTGCGTGTGCAATGCAGGGCATATGGTTCAGTTCAATTAACTGTTTGCGATGAGGAGGAACAAAATAAACGGGCTGCCAGAGGAAGGTGTGTGCGAAATACAGCATACGATTCACTCGGATGAACTGTTTGTGATTAGGCAACACAAAAGAAACGGGCAGCCAGATGAAGGTGTGTGCGATGTACAACATACGGTTCACTCGGATGAACTGTTTGTGATTAGGCAATAGAAAAGAAACAGTCAGCCAAATCAAGGTGTGTGCGATATACGGCATGCGGTTCACTCGGCCTTGTTGTCAGTGTGTGACCTCTGTGGCAACCGTTCGCTCCCCACTGGCCTCTTCTTGTACCGTGGCAACCGTCCACCGCCTCTTCGTCTTTCCCTCTCGATTAGGAACTGCTGTCGCACGCTCTTCCTCCCTCCATTTGCCTTCACCCTTCCTTCTGCCATTGTTCGATCATCTTCTCCATGGAGGGAACAGGCCGGAAACGACCCTGTTATTCTTGCCCCGATCTGAAAGATGACGCGGTGGAGGAACTCATTGATCGGTGCGACGTCATCACCTCGGCTAGCATGGTAGGTTCGTTCAAGACCATTCTCGACTCAACTAATAACATCATTACAAGGAACCCAATGCAAGGGTCCAGGAGCGGTTTATCTCCCCTATCTTCTTCGTCGTGACCCTGCTGACTTGCGCGCGGACGATGGAAGCCTCGCCTTGTGCAAGTTGATGCCGCTTGATAATGATACGTGTGAAGTTAAGATGCCATCGCTTGAGGGAAAGGCTTGGGCAGGCGCAAATGGAGATTGGGTTGTTTATATTGGGTACAACTGCGAGTGGGAACTTGTGAATGTGTACACTCGTCACCGGGTTCCAATTCCAAAAACCTCAGACTGCCCAGAGGTTGAGTACACCGGTATTCTACGTGAGTTCAAATACGATCACAGTGACTGTCATCTATGGAAGATAACAATTTGTCGAGTTCCCAACCGCTCTTGGGATTACACAAGCTATGAAGTTGTTGCTATCTTCGACAAGCTTGTTGCTGTTCTTACTTCCACGCCTCGATGGATATTGCTCAAAAATCAATTTCTGTACACGGATGAGTACTGTGATGCAATTCAATACGAGGGTCTTGTGTTTGCTGCCACCACTCATGGCATTGTTTTTGCATGGAATCCTGATGCTTTCGGTATGTCTGTCTTCCATCGTAATTATAATTGTTTCACCCACATGCATGCGGGTTAGCTAGTTTCCCTTTACTAATTAACCTTCTTGTGTTTCCAAGGTCTTGTGAACATTCCACCACCTATACTTGAAACTTCTATAACCAAGGGGGAGATGACGATGCTGATGATCACAAGCATGAGGATGAGGACCCATATACTCAGTGGCGCCTGGCAACTTATTCCGACGGATCACCTCTTCTTGTCTGTATACAAGGCACTGCTGATGTTACTAAGGAAGAGGTGTTGTCTCGCATGGTCGCACTCTCCGGACCTATTCCAACATCTGTTGCAGGGTATTCGGGATGGATACTAGTGTACTAGCGCCAACACCTTATCCATGGTTCAGTATTGAAAGTCTTTGAGGAAACTCGCTCTTCCTTGGACAAAACTATCCAATGATGGTGAAAGGCGATCCAGCTGCTGTTGACACAACGTTACTACCATTTATGAGAAGCAACTGTATCTATACCTCAAACATTGCTATGCTTCCCTACCATCACAATATGGGTCCTGACATAGGCCGCTTCAGCTTGGATGACAAGTCTTGCAGTGGTCTTGAGATTGACAATAGCTGGCCCTTCCTAGAGAATCACTTCTGGTTCAAAGAAAGCATTTCCAATGTCGACGAGTGGTTGAGCTGAAGTTCATTTCGTCGCTTTATTATTTTTTGTGTGAGAAAAACTTTACTTTACTAGAATGTTTTGTTGGAAATGATCTATAGTCCAACGTGTATACTCGTTTTCGTTGTGGGTTGATGACTTGTTGTATGTAATCAATGGTACATTTGCATATGCATCCATCAACTCACGCCTGCTAGTGGTGTCCATATGAATAGTGCTAGTGATTTTAGTTGCAAAAATTAGATAGTGCTAGTGATTTTTAGCTGCATATTTTGACAAATCACAGTGTTACAAGGTTGAAAAATGGCAATGTTACTAGATAAACAAATGTCAATCTCTCCAGTTTGACAAATGGCAACATACCCAAAATGAGAGATGAAAATCTTTCCCAATTGTTTCTACGTGGTTGCACACGGGTCATCCAAAACAACCGTTTGCGTTGAAGGGATGCACAAATCTGCACTGCGAGGGACGACCATAGCTCTCACTTTGCATACAGGTGTTCTATCTAAAACGTTTGCGATCAAGAGCTGCAGAAATCCTGCTCGGCACATTTTCCCTTGGCTTCCTGGGGAAGTTATCGGTTTGCATACGGGTGTTCTAACTAAAACGCTTGCGATGAGTGTTTTATATTTAAAAACCATTGACATTTTTTCCAAAAGAAAATTGTTTGATAAGTCTGTACATTAAGGGAGAAAATGCAAGTTCGTTTAAATCATATCTTTCATTCAGTCACACTGTTAATTTATATTCATATGATCGAGAATTCAAGATACAGTATTAAACCCCAAAAAAGTATTTCTGGCGGCGGCGGAGGCGGCGTGCCGCGCCATCATTGTCGTTGTCGTCATCTGGGACGCCATTGTTGAAGTCTTCAAGGCAGCACAAAATGTTCTTCACTTGTAAATCAAACATCATGTCGTCGCGCGATCGACGGGCGGGGTGTGGGAGGACGACAACTGGCGCCGCTGAGAGATAGCGGTCGATGGCAGCGTCCCATGCCGCCGAGGGGGGCGCGCGCATGGGCACGGGAGCGGCGGGTGCAGCCAAACGCACGGGGACCGGTGCCGTGGTGGGTGGATGGGCGCGCACGGGCAGGGGCATGGGCGCGGCTGGTGCAGCCAAACGCACGGGGGCCGACGCCATGGTGGGTGGAGGGGCGCGCACGGGCCCGGGCACTGGCGCTGACATGTACACGAGCTCGCGCGGGTCCGCGGAGACATCGCTAACGCCCGCGGCTTCTAGCTCTGCGATAGTGCTCGGCGACTAGCCCGTCAATGCTACGGGGATGGTCGCTGGCGCGGGCGCGGGGATGGTAGCTGGGACGGGAGCAGGGCAGCAACCGCCGCGCCTAGCTGGTTATGGGCCATGTCCATGAGGCCCCATTCCTCCTTAATTTCTATCTCCTCTGGCTCGCAGTCGACTTCACCAAACTTGAAGACTAGTGGCAGATGATCATTCTGCGCCATTGCGTTGGTGGAGGTCTGCGGGAGGGAGGGGAATGGGAGGCGAACAGTAAGGCCGCCCGTATTAAACAGCGGCTTGGGCGCCATTAATGGAGAGGAAGGCGGACGACCATGGAAGTCAAAGGGCTCGTTTCCCAGTGAGCCTGTGCATCAGACAATTCGCACGCTTCCCGGTGAGCCTACGCATTGGAGGACAGCTTGCACGCCTCTTAGTCAGCCAACGCACCGGACTCCGCTCGCACGCATCCTGTTCAGTCAACGTCAAGCAGTTGTCCGCACGGCACCTCCTATAGCCATCAAAACGAAGAAACGTGGTGTCACGTGAATGGTTAATAGAACGCGCACGATTTGAATTATACAAACGTTTGAGATATTAAAGTGGCAACTATTTTTTCAAAATGCCTTTGTTGGCTGTTATTCGAGTGCGCCTTCTCTCAGAATGGACACGAAAAATACCATAGCTTGTCGGGTGCCATTCCATGATAGCATGCCAAGCTTCATGAATTTCACACGAGTTTTGGATTTACTAGAATTGAAAAACAAAGTATCTCAACGTTTTGCCGGCAATCAACGGTGCCCTGGTGTTTGAAATTCATTCCCATTTCATGCATGGGACCTAAGCATGCACCCAAGGACACAGATTTGATTTTCAACCAATTTATATGCATTAGAGCATGTGCATGTAGTTCAAATTTGAATTATGCACATAAATGCATTGAAAACTCAATTAATGCATAAAAATATCCAAACGAACCCCGAAAAATCCCAAAAATTAACACAACACTCCTGTTGTTTTATGTTGACACGAGAAAATTTTTGAAAGCAATAAGAGGCAATGGATATCGTTTCGTCCCCAAAGGTGGGACGTTCCCTACCGAAACCATCAGGCTTGTTGTGAGAAGCTCTAGTTTGTGAGAAGCATATCCCCAAATCTGCCCCAAATGGGACAAAATATTTATCACGGTATGTTGATGCCGCTCCATGATAGCATGCCAAGTTTCATGAATTTCAGACGAGCTTTGGATTTATTAGAATTTAAAAACCAGGTATCTTAATGTTTGCAGCCAAGTGACCATGGCAAGGTGTTTGACATTCATTCCCATTTCTTGCATGGGACCTAAGCATGCAACCAAGGACAAACATTTGATTTTTCAACCAATTTATATGCATTAGAGCATGTGCATGTAGTTAAAATTTGAATTATGCACATAAATGCATTGAAAACTCAACTAATGCATAAAATGTCCAAACGAACCCCGAAAAATCCCAAAAATTGACACAACACTCCTGTTGTTCTATGTTGACACGGGAAAAAATTGAAAGCAATAAGAGGCAATGGATATCATTTCATCCCCAAAGGTGGGACGTTCCCTACCAAAACCATCAGGCTTGTTGTGAGAAGCTCTGGTTTGTGAGAAGCATATCCCCAAACCTGCCCCTAATGGGACAAAAAAATTACCATGGCATGTTAATGCCGCTGCATGATAGCATGCTAAGTTTCATGCATTTCATACGAGCTTTGGATTTACTAGAATTTAAAAATAAGGTATCTCAATGTTTGCGGCCGAGTGACCGTGGCAGGGTGTTTGACATTCATTCCCATTTCTTGCATGGGACCTAAGCATGAAATCAAGGACAAACATTTGATTTTGCAACGCGTTTTTATGGACGACGCACGTGCATGTAGTTCAATTTTGAATTATGCACATAAATGCCTAGAAAACTCAATTAACGTATAAAAATGTCCAAACGATCCCCAAAAAATCCAAAATTTAACACGACACTCCTGTTGTTATATGTTGACACGAGAATTTTTTTGAAAGCAATAAGAGGCAATAGATATCGTTTCGTCCCCCAAGGTGGCACGTAGCCTACTGAAACCATCAGGCGTGTTGTGAGAGAAGCTCTGGTTTGCGAGAAGCTTATACCCACACCTGCCCCAAATGGGACGATATTTTTACCACGGCATGTCGCTGCCGTTCCATCATATCATGTGAAGTTTCATGAATTTTAGATGATTTTTCGATTTACTAGAATTTTAAAACCATGTATCTCAATGTTAGCGGCCGAGCGACAGTGTCAAGGTGTTTGACATTCGTTCTCATTTCTTGCATGTGACCTAATCTTGCAACCAAGGACAAACATTTGATTTTGCAACCCATTTTTATGGACAGAGCACGTGCATGTAGTTCAATTTGGCTTATGCACATAAATGCCTAGAAAACTCAATTAATTAATAGAAAATGTCCAAACGATCCCCGAAAAAAATCCAAAATTTAACACGAAACTCCTGTTGTTCTATGTTGACACCAAGGAAAAAAATGAAATGAAGAAGAGGCGGCGAATATCGTTTTGTCCACAGAGGTGACACATTTCCCTAACGGAATCATGCGGCATTCTTGTGAGAAGCTCTGGTTTGTGAGAAGCTTATACCACAACCTGCCCCAAATGGTACTATATTTTTTACCCCAGCATGGTGATGCCATTCAATCATAGCATGCCAAGGTTCATGAATTTCAGACGGGTTTTGGATTTACTAGAATTACAAAAGCAAGTACCTCAACATTTGCTGGAGAGCCACGGTGCCGTGTTGTTCAAAATTCATCCCCATTTCTTGCATGGGATATAAGCATAAACCCATGGACACATATATGATTTTACAACCCATGTTGGTGCACTGGACCATGTTTATGTGCTTTAATTTTGAATTTTGCACCTGAAATGGCTAGAAAACCAATTTAATGTATAAATTTCCAAACGAACCCTAAATAATTCTATTTTTTTACGACACACGTATAGTTGCATGTTCACTGCAGATAAAAGGTCTAGCAATTCAAACACCATCCATTGCCGCTGTGACCCCATTATGTAATACAAATCAAGACGAAAAATCAAGTAGATCCCACACAGTTTATTATCACCAACCGTGTGAGATGCAACACAAAATATCTTGGAGCACCGTCGGATTATAGTACGCATACGGCTTACGTGAGAAGGTGCGACAACTACACTCCATAGCCCGCTCTGAATAAGGGACCATGTCTGATGACACTTTGTGCGCCAGTTTTTTCGCTGAAGCGATTCCAAATTTTTGGCTTCCGTGGAAATACCTACCTCCCCGCCCCTCCCCTTACCAAAAACCACATTTCCCCTATTTCCACCTTCCTTCCCAAGTTGGAACCTTCACTCCTTGCTTGCAGCGCCGCCTCCTCGCCGGCGACCCTCCTTCACGCTGCTCGACCTCGCCTATCCAGGCAGGTAATCCACACCCTACCCCCATCCTCCTCCTCCTTCTACATCCCACATGCCCCGACCGCCGGCGCGAGCGCGACACCTTCCACCCAAATCACCGACCCCTCCACCAAATAAGCGCCGCCCTAAGCCATGGTGCACGCAGTATAGCCAAGATCTCAAGGAGCATTTGGCAGCGGAGAAGCAAATCGCGCCTGCACGCGCGGATGAGGTCGCGATGGCTGCCATTCGTGCCGACCCCCAGATCTTGGAGGCGCACCTCGCCATCGACGACACCGTCAACGCCTCACGTGCCGATGCCACGACGCGGTTGGCTGCTTTAAACGACAGTTCGTGGCGTTTTCTCGAGGCCACTGTTAGTGCTTTCGACGAAGACTACGAGGTGTTTTCTCAGCGTGCACGTGCTTACCTCATCTCGAGAGCCAGCAGCTTGGTGCCCGGAGCGGCTCAGGTAACTTACCACTACAAAGAGGGCACCCATGAAGCGGAGGCCTCGCCCTCTTCCATGTCCAAGGAGCCAATAGTCATCGATACTCCGACAATGAGGAGTAGCTTGTCTTATTAGCTCACTATAAGGACCCATGTTCAGTTTGCTAGCTACTGCCTTTGCTTAACAAATTCTAGTGAATTGTGCTATCTACTTTTACCATGCAATCTTCTGCTCTAGAGTATATGTTCTATATGTCGTGCAATGTGGTGTTCAATTAATTGTTTGGTTCAATTCAGCAAATGTGATGTTCAATTCTTTAGGGTGCAATTTTCCAAGTTATCAAGCATGCTTGGTTTGGCTAACTATCTGATCTTCTATTAGGAGTATGTTATATTGTGCAATGTGGTGCTTAGTTAACGTTTGGTTCATTTGTTGTGGTGTTTAGTTAACTGTTTGGTTCAATTCTGCAATGCGATGTTCAATTGTTGTGGCTGCATTTTGTTATTGTATACCATGTGAGAAATAAATCAAATTTGGCTATACTAAATACATGAAAAAAATACAATTGCTATATTTCCAAGTTGTTAAGCATGCTTGGTTTGGTTAACTGTCTGATCTTCTATTAGGAGTATGTTATATTGTGCAATGTGGTGCTCAGTTAACATTTGGTTCATTTGTTGTGGTGTTTACTTAACTGCATGGTTCAATTCTGCAATGCGATGTTCAATTGTTGTGGCTACATTTTGTTATTGTATACCATATGAGAAATAAATCGAATTTGGTTGTACTAAATACATGAGAAACAAATACAATTGCTATATTTCCAAGTTGTTAAGCATGCTTGGTTTGGTTAACTGTATGATCTTCTATTAGGAGTATGTTATATTGTGCAATGTGGTGCTTAGTTAACGTTTGGTTCATTTTTTGTGGTGTTTAGTTAACTGCACATGCATGGTCCGTTGTCTAATAGCACATTATTGTGCAATTGCAGGAACATTCTAATATTTAGGGTTTTAACAATTTGGTCTTGCACATGTAGGTCCCGCTGTTAGAGGTTTTGACCCACTGTTCGACCCTTTTTGCTTATGGGGAAATGAGTTGTCCATGAATATCAATCAAGTCAAGAAACTCAGAAAGATTGTTAGGATAATGAAATTAGCGACAAAAAACAACAGGATCTTTGTCTACACAATGAAGAAGACATCAGTTCACTACAAGATGGTACTAACTATTATAACTTGCATTTTTTATTCCTTTGCCCCATTTCCAATATAGAGAAGATATTTATGCGCATCCTTGTTTTCAGGCCTTTCCAAAGCAGTTCACTGATGATTACCTCTCAAACCACCTCTATGGTCAGGAGGCGAGGAAGGTTTTCATACAACACCCACGGTTCAATATTGAAGTGTTTCTGAAGAGGACGAAGGACAGACGGTCAATCATCCACAGGCACTAGCCTAAAGTTGCAAAGACCTTCAACATGAATGAAGGATCAATATTCGCCTTCCGCTTCAGCAGTTTTCCAGATGAGATGCATCTGTCTATATACCGTCTATGATGCTAATTTCGAAAGGTTCTACATGTTGCATGTGAAACTTGGTGCTGGTGCAGTTGTGTAATGGGGTAGCTGAGTGCTGAAGCTATATCATGTTGTACTCTGATGTAGTTCAATTATGAAATTTTGCTTCCTTAATACAGAAATGAAATATATTATGTGCTTATTATGAATGTCGATTAGATCAATAAATGGATTATTAATAATAGGGCAATTAGCCTGCTAATTGGGTTTTGCTATTGCAAACGGTTATTGAAAAAAATACGGGGGTAATGACCTCATGCAATGCACACAGTTTCTAGGAATAAACCGTGTTGGATCAATGAACAATCACACACGACTTTCTCTTGAAAACTGTTTGCGTTAGGCCAGCTTGCGCAAACGTTTACCACATAAAAACTGTGTGTGATGGACAACCTTTGCCACACAGTTTCTTCTATGGACCATGTGTGATGCATTCAATAACGCAAATAATAAAATTGTTAATATCATGTGCAATGGCAACGCTATCACAAATGATTTAACAGGAAAATTGTGTGTGATGCACCTGTGAACGAAAATGTTTTCCTTGGAGCGACTGTGTGGGATGTACATACGAACAAAAACGTTTAGTGGGGACTGACTGTGTGGGATGTACTTGCGACCGGAAACAATTTCACCTGTATAGTTGTATTTTTAGCTCTACTGTACGTATTTCCGTATTTGAGCGCTCGCCGGTCGCACACGACCTCATTTTGCTGAGCATGTGTGCCAGGAGGGCATATCCCCGACGGTTTGTGGGTCGTGTGGGAAGGACCCCCTATCATCGTCACTCACTAGGCGACCGTTCCAAATGCCATCACGGAAAGGGGTTAAAAACCGTTTATATAGCACCGACGAGTACCAGTGATATTCCTTTGACTATGAGATTATACAACTCCAGGATACTGGAGGAATGCCTTGTGTGCTATCAAACATCACAATGTAACTAGGTGATCATAAAGATGCTCTACAGGTATCTCCAAAGGTGTTTGTTGGGTTGGCATAGATCGAGATTAGGATTTGTCACTCCGAGTATTGGAGAGGTATCTCTGGGCCCTCTCGGTAATGTACATCATAAGAAGCCTTGCAAGCAAAGTGACTAATGAGTTAGTTATAGGATGATGTATTGCGGAACGAGTAAAGAGACTTGCCGGTAATGAGATTGAACTAGGTATGTGGATACCGACGATCGAATCTTGGACAAGTAACATACCGATGGACAAAGGGAATAATGTATGTTGTCAAAACGGTTCGACTGATAAAGATCTTCGTAGAATATGTAGGAGCCAATATGAGCATCCAGGTTCCGCTATTGGTTATTGACCGGAGAGGTGTCTCGGTCATGTCTACATAGTTCTTGAACCCGTAGGGTCCGCATGCTTAACGTTCGATGACGATTTAATATTATATGATTTATGCGATTTGGTGACCGAATGTTGTTCGTCGTCCCAGATGAGATCACGGACATGACGAGGAGTCTCGAAATGGTCGATACGTAAAGATTAATATGTAGGACGATAGTATTCGGACACCGAAAGTGTTCCGGAGGGTACCGGGTACATATCGGGTCACCGGAAGGGGTTCCGAGCACCCCCGGTAAAAGATATGGGCCTTATAGGCCAAGAGGGGAAACACACCAGCCACAAGGGGCTAGTGTGCCCCACATATGGGCTAGCCAGGGATGGAAAAGGAAAGGGGAAGGGAGAAAGGCAAGTGTGGATTAGGATTCCCACTTCCTTCTCTCTTCCCCCTTCATCAAATATGGCAGGGGGGCGCAGGGCAAGGAAACCCCAAGGGGGCCGGCGGCCAGCCTTTGGGCGCCTCTTGGCCTCTCCCATTCCCCTCCCCCCCCACACATATATATACATACATACATACATACATACATATATATATATGGGGAAGGTGGCGCCTAGAACACACTACATCAATTGTTAGTCGTGTGCGGCCGTCCCCTCCACAGTTTGCACCCCCGGTCATAGTTTTGCGGTTCTTAGGCGAAGCCTTGCGAGAATCACTTCAACATCACCGTCACCACGCTGTCGTGCTGATGGAACTGATCTACTACCCCGACACCTTGCTGGATAAAGAAGGCGAGGGACGTCACCGAGCTGAACGTGTGCAGAACTCGGAGCTGCCGTACGTTTGGTGCTTAATCGGTCAGAGCTAGAAGAAGTTCGACTACATCAACCGCGTTGTAAAATGCTTCTGCTTTCGGTCTATGAGGGTACGTAGACACACTCTCCCCCTCGTTTCTATGCTACGTTTTTCCATGCTACGTTTTCCATGCTACGTTTCCCAACATTGATAAGTAAGAGTGTCAAACCCAACGAGGAGCAGAAGGAAATGACAAGTGGTTTTTAGCAAGGTATTCTCTGCAAGAACTAAAATTATATGTAACAAGTAGTTTGATAGCAAGATAATTTGTAACGAGCAAGTAACGATAGTAGTGACAAAGGTGCAGCAAGGTATCCCAATCCTTTTGAGGCAAAGGACAAGCCAAAATGGTCTCGTATGATAAGCAAAGCATTCTTGAGGGTACCGGGGAATTTCATCTAGTCATTTTCATCATGTTGGTTTGATTTGTGTTCGCTACTTTGATAATTTGATATGTGGGTGGACCGGTGCTTAGGTGCTGTTCTTACTTGAACTAACCTCCTACTTATGATTAACCCCCTCGCAAGCATCCTCAACTACGAGAAAAGTATTAAGAATAAATTTTAACCATAGCATTAAACTTTTGGATCCAAATCAGTCCCTTACGAAATAACACACAAACTAGGGTTTAAGCTTCTATCACTCTCGCAACCCATCATCTAATAACTACTCCACAATGCATTCCCTTAGGCCCAAATATGGTGAAGTGTCATGTAGTCGACGTTCACATGACACCACTAAGGGAATCATAACATACATACCATCAAAATATCGAGCACATATAAAATTCACATGATTACTTGCAACAAGATTTCTCCCGTGACCTCAAGAACAAAAGTAAGTACTAACAAATTATAATCGTGCTCAAGATTAGAGGGGTATTAAGTAGCATAATGGATCTGAACATATAATCTTCCACCAAATAAACCATGTAGTAATCTACTACAAGATGTAATCAACACTACTAGTCACCCACAAGTACCAATCTATAGTTCCGGTACAAAGATTGAACACAAGAGATGAACTAGGGTTTGAGAGGAGATGGTGATGTTGAAGATGTTGATGGAGATTGCCCTCCCCAAGATGGAAGAGTTGTTGGTGATGATGATGACGATGATTTCCCCCTCCGGGAGGGAAGTTCCCCCGGCGGAATCGCTCCGCCGAAGGGAAAAACTGCTCCTGCCCAAGTTCCACCTTGAGACGGCAATGCTTTGTCCTGAAAGTCCTCTCCTTATTTTTCTAAGTCAAAATGACTTATATACCACAAGAGGGGCACCAGAGGTGGGCCGAGGAGGGCACAACCCACCAGGGCGCGAGTGGGCCTCCTAGCGCACCCAGGTGGGTTATGCCCACCTAGTGGCCCCCTCTGGTATTTATTGGCTCCAATATTTCTTATATATTCCATAAAAATTCCCTATAAAGTTTCAGCTCATTTGGTGTTTTGTAGAATAGGTAGCCTGACGTAGCCTTTTCAAGTCCAGAATTCTAGCTGCCGGTATTCTCCCTCGTTGTGTGTACCTTGCATAATATGAGAGAAAAGGCATTATAAATACTCCAAAAAGAATTATTATACATAAAAACAATATAAATAACAGTAGGTAAACATGATGCAAAACGGACGTATCACAACCACACTTGCCTGGACGGGGAGGCCCTAATTCGGTCTATTGTCATGCCTCTCGTCGGTGCCTCCAACTAGGGAAGGTTATGCGCTTTCGCTACCCAGGACCGGTAGGCGATCATAACCTTGTGTTCCTGAGTTTTATAGTACCGATCTCCCCGTTTGGAACGATTATGTTTTAGTTTTGCCACGACGGTGACTGCCACATAGGTGGCGGATGTCACAAGTTGACATCAGGGCTACCCATGACATAGCCCAAAGGGGAGTTTGTCAGAGTGCCCGGGAGGGTGTCATGCAATAGATTGGTTTTGTTGGAACATCATTGGTACACCCGAATGGGAGCACGAGGCCATGAGCTCCATGGTGTGGGTACAGTGTACTAACCTCTGCAGAGTGTATAATCTATCGATAGCCGTGTCCTTGGTCCTAGACATAGTTCATAGTAGGTCTCACTATGGGTCAATAGAAATAATTAACCTGCACACTTAATAACACCAATATGGCACATGTAGAAGTTGGTGATCGGGTGAAGATCACTATGATTACTTTTGTTGTGATTAAGTGATGATCACGTTGGTAAGATACCGAGGGAGGTTACAAGGTAACTCCGAGACGGTAAGTTGGTCCAGTGGACTAGAACGGTAATCCATGTACACATCATGTATGGTAGCATCATGTTCATGCTCATACTTTAATCTGTGTGGACAAGAAATTCTTGCCCCACTAGGACATCCAATTTGGCTCTCCTCTGCTAAAAGAAAGAAAAATAGAGTAGAACTACTACCATACTATTAAATTTAGAAACTACCATTTACACTGGTACAACTACATGCTATACAAATGGTTTTTAACCCCTTTCCGTGACGACATTTGTAACCGTCGCCTAATGAGTGTGGGTGATAGGGGGTCATTCCCAGACGACCCAAAAACCATCAGGGATAGGGCCTCCTGGGACACCAAATGAGCTCGTGTGCGATCGGGCGAGGCATCAAAACCCAATCATTTCCATAGGTATGTACATCCCACACGATGAATCCCAGAAAATCATTTCCGTTCGTATGTATATCACACACAGTTCTTTGTGTGGAAACGTTTGTGCAAGGTGGCCTAATGCAAATAGTTCACTGCCGGAAGCCGTGTGTGATTGTTAGTTGATCGAACACGCCTACTTTCTAGAAACCGTGCGGGTTGTTTGAGTTCATCGCCCACGGTGCTGTCTGAGTAACCGTCTGCAATAGAAAACCCCAATAAGCAGGGTAATTAGACTATTATTGATAATCCATGTACTAATCAAATTGATATTTCTTATAAAACACACCATATATTTCATATCCGTATAACAACAACTAGGATTTCATAATCGAATTACATCAGATAACTTCGGCACTCAGTTACGCCATTGTTGGGGAACGTAGTATTTAAAAAAATTCCTATGATCACGCAAGATCTATATAGGGATGCATAGAAACAAGAGGGGAGAGTGTGTCCACGTACCCTCGTAGATCGAAAGCGGAAGCGTTAAGTAACGCGGTTGATGTAGTCGAACGTCTTCGCGATCCAACCTATCAAGTACCGAACGCACGACACCTCCGTGATCTGCACATGTTCAGCTCGGTGACGTCCCTCGTACTCTTGATCCAGCTGAGGCCAAGGGTGAGTCCTATCAGCACGACAGCGTGTTGACGGTGATGATGAAGTTACTGATGCAGGGCTTCACCTAAGCACTACGACAATATGACCGAGGTGTAAAACTATGGAGGGGGGCACCGCAGATGGCTAAAGATCAACTTGTGTGTCTATGGGGTGCCCCCTCCCCCATATATAAAGGAGGGGAGGAGGAGGAGGGTCAGCCATAAGGGGCGCGCCCAAAGGGGGGATTCCTACTCCAAGTAGGAGTAGGTTTCCCCACTTTCCTAGTCCAAGTAGGAGAAGAAGGAAGGAGAGGAGAGGGAGAAGGAAAGAGAGGGGCGCCGCCCCCTCCCTAGTCCAATTCGGACCAGCCCATAGGGGGGCATGGCCTCCCCTTGTGTCCCTTCTCTCCTTTCCACTAAGGCCCATGAAGGCACAATACTTCCCCTGGTGAATTCCCGTAACTCTCCTGTACTCCGGAAAATATCCGAATCACTCAGAACCTTTCCGATGTCTGAATATAGCCTTCCGGGACTCCTCGTCATGTCCATGATCTCATCCGGGACTCTGAACAAACTTCGGTCATCTAATCACATAACTCATAATACAAATCGCCAACGAACGTTAAGCGTGCGGACCCTACGGGTTCGAGAACTATGTAGACATGACCGAGACACATCTCCGGTCAATAACCAATAGCAAAACATGTATGCTCATATTGGCTCCTACATATTCTACGAAGATCTTTATCGGTCAAACCGCACAACAATATACGTTGTTCCTGTTGTCATCGGTATGTTACTTATCCGAGATTCGATCGTCGGTATCATCATACCTAGTGCAATCTCATTACCGGCAAGTCTCTTTACTCATTCCGTAATGCATCATTCTGCAACTAAATCATTAGTCACGTTGCTTGCAAGGCTTATATTGATGTGCATTACCAAGAGGGCCCAGAGAAACCTCTCCGACAATCGGAGTGACAAATCCTAATCTCGATCTATGCCAACTCAACAAACATCAACGGAGACACGTGTAGAGCATCTTTGTAATCACCCAGTTACGTTGTGATGTTTGATAGCACACTAAGTGTTCCTCCGGTATTCGGGAGTTGCATATTCTCATAGTCACAGGAACATGTATAACTCATGAAGAAAGCAATGGCAATAAACTAAATGATCATAGTGCTAAGCTAACGGATGGGTCTTGTCCATCACATCATTCTCTAATGATGTGATCCCGTTTATCAAATGACAACACATGTCTATGGCTAGGGAACTTAACCATCTTTGATTAACGAGCTAGTCAAGTAGAGGCATACTAGGGACACTCTGTTTGTCTATGTATTCACACACGTACTAAGTTTCCGGTTAATACAATTCTAGCATGAATAATAAACATTTATCATGATATAAGGAAATATAAATAACAACTTTATTATTGACTCTAGGGCATTTTTCCTTCAGTCTCCCACTTGCACTAGAGTCAATAATCTAGTTCACATCGTCATGTGATTTCACACCAATAGTTCACATCTTTATGTGATTAGTTCACATCTCCATGTGACTAATACCCAAAGGGTTTACTAGAGTCAATAATCTAGTCCACATTGCTATGTGATTAACACCCAAAGAGTGATCATGTTTTGCTTGTGAGAGAAGTTTAGTCAACGGGTCTGCCACATTCAGAGCTGTATGTATTTTGCAAATTTTCTATGTCTACAATGCTCTGCACAGAGCTACTCTAGCTAATCGCTCCCACTTTCAATATGTATCTAGATCGAGACTTAGAGTCATCCAGATCAGTGCAAAATCTTGCATTGGCGTAACTCTTTACGACGAACTCTTTATCACCTCCATAACCGAGAAATATCTCCTTAGTCTTCTAAGGATAATTTTGACCGCTGTCAAGTGATCCACTCCTGGATCAATATCGTATCCCCTTGCCAAACTCATGGAAAGGTACACAATAGGTTTGGTACACAACATAGTATACTTTATAGAACCTATGGCTGAGGCATAGGGAATGACTTTCATTCTCTTTCTATTTTCTGCCGTGGTCATGTTTTGAGTCTTACTCAACTTTACACCTTGCAATACAGGCAAGAACTCCTTCTTTGAATGTTCCATTTTGAACTACTTCAAAAATCTTGTCAAGGTATGTAATCATTGAAAAATCTTTATCAAGCATCTTGATCTATCTCTATAGATCTTGATGCCCAATACTTAAGCAGCTTCACTGAGGTCTTTCTTTGAAAAAATCCTTTCAAACACTCCTTTATGCTTTCCAGAAAATTCTACATCATTTCCGAACAACAATATGTCATTCACATATACTTATCAGAAAGGCTGTAGTGCTCCCACTCACTTTCTTGTAAATACAGGCTTCACCGCAAGTCTATATAAAACTATATGCTTTGATCAACTTATCAAAGCGTATATCCCAACTCTGAGATGCTTGCACCAGTCCATAGATGGATCGTTGGAGCTTGCACATTTTGTTAGCACCTTTAGGATTGACAAAACCTTCTGGTTGCATCATATACAACTCTTCTTTAAGAAATCCATTAAGGAATGTAGTTTTGATATCCATTTGCCAGATTTCATAAAATGTGGCAATGTGCTAACATGATTCGGACAGACTTAAGCATCGCTAGGAATGATAAAATCTCATCGTAGTCAACACCTTGAACTTGTCAAAACTGTTTTTCAACAATTCAAGCTTTGTAGATAGTAACACTACTATCAGCGTCTGTCTTCCTCTTGAAGATCCATTTATTCTCTATGGCTTGCCGATCATTGGGAAAGTCCACCAAAGTCCATACTTTGTTCTCATACATGGATCCCATCTCAGATTTCATGGCCTCAAGCCATTTTGCGAAATATGGGCTCGTCATCGCTTCCTCATAGTTCGTAAGTTCATCATGGTCTAGTAACACGACTTCCAGTACAGGATTACCATACCATTCTAGTGCGGATCATGCTCTGGTTGACCTATGAAGTTCTGTAGTAACTTGATCCGAAGTTTCATGATCATCATCAATAACTTCCTCTCTAGTTGGTGTAGGCATCACAGGAACATATTTTTCTGATTAAGTACTTTCAAGTTCGAGAGAAGGTACGGTTACCTCATCAAGTTCTACTTTCCTCCCACTCACTTCTTTCGAGAGAAACTCATTCTGTAGAAAGAATCCATTCTTAGCAAGGAAAATCTTGCCTTCGGATCTGTGATAGAAGGTGTACCCAACAGTTTCCTTTGGGTATCCTATGAAGACGCATTTCTCCGATTTGGGTTCGAGCTTATCAGGTTGAAGCTTTTTCACATAAGCATCATAGCCCCAAACTTTAAGAAACGACAGCTTAGGTTTCTTGCTAAACCACAGTTCATATGGTGTCATCTCAATGGATTTAGATGGTGCCCTATTTAACGTGAATGCAGCTGTCTCTAATGCATAACCCCAAAACGGTAGTGGTAAATCGGTAAGAGACATCATAAATCACACCATATCTAATAAAGTACGTTTATGACGTTCGAACACACCATTACACTGTGGTGTTCCGGGTGGCGTGAGTTGTGAAACTATTCCGCATTGTTTCAAATGAATACCAAACTCGTAACTCAAATATTCACCTCCACGATCAGATCATAGAAACTTTATTTTCTTGTTACGATGATTTTCCACTTCACTCTGAAATTCTTTGAACTTTTCAAATGTTTCAGACTTATGTTTCATCAAGTAGATATACCAATATCTGCTGAAATCATCTATGAAGGTCAGAAAATAACGATGCCCTCCGCGAGCTTCAACACTCATTGGATCACATACATCAGTATGTATTATTTCTAATAAGTCAGTTACTTGCTGCATTGTTCCGGAGAACGGAGTCTTAGTCATCTTGCCCATGAGGCATGGTTCACAAGCATTAAGAGATTCATAATCAAGTGATTCCAAAAGCCCATCAGTATGGAGTTTCTTCATGCACCTTACACCAATATGACCTAAACGGCAGTGCCACAAATATGTTGCACTATCATTATCAACTTTGCATCTTTTGGTATCAATATTATGAATATGTGTATCACTACGATCGATATTCAGTAAACCATTCACCTTGGGTGTATGACCTCAGAAGATATTATTCATGTAAATAGAATAACAATTATTCTTTAACTTAAATGAATAACCATATTGCAATAAACATGATCCAATCATATTATGCTCAACACAAACACCAAATAACATTTATTTTAGGTTCAACACTAATCCCGAAGGTAAAGGGAATGTGCGATGGTGATCTTATCAACCTTGGAATCACTTCCACCACACATCGTCACCTTGCCCTCAACTAGTCTTAGTTCATTTTGTAATTCATGTTTCAAGTTACTAATCGTAGCAACTGAACCATTATCAAATACCTAGGGGCTACTATGAACACTAGTAAAGTACACATCAATAACATGTATACCATATATACTTTTGTTCACTTTGCCATCTTATCCGTCAAGTATTCGGGGCAGTTCCGCTTCCAGTGACCATTTCTTTCGTAGTAGAAGCACTCGGTTTCAGGCTTGGGTCTATCTTTGGGCTTCTTCATGGGAGTGGCAACTTGTTTGTCATTCTTCTTGAAGTTCCCATTCTTTCCCTTGCCCTTTTACTTGAAACTAGTGGTCTTGTCAACCATCAACACTGGATGCTTTTCTTGATTTCTACCTTTGTCGATTTCAGCATCACGAAGAGCTCGTGAATCATTTTTGTCATCCCTTGCATATTATAGTTCATCACGAAATTCCAATAACTTGGTGATAGTGACTAGAGAACTCTGTCAATCACTATTTTATCTAGAAGATTAACTCCCACTTGATTCAAGTGATTGTAGTACTCAGACAATCTGAGCACATGCTCACTGGTTGAGCTATTCTCCTCCATCTTGTAGGAAAAGTACTTGTCAGAGGTCTCATACCTCTCTACTGGGGCATGAGTCTGAAATACCAATTTCAGCTCTTGGAACATCTTATATGCTCCATGGCGTTCAAAGCGTTTTTGAAGTCCCGGTTCTAAGCCGTAAAGCATGACGCACTGAACTATCAAGTAGTCATCATACCGATCTTGCCAAACATTCACAACGTCTGCATCTGCTCCTGCAATAGGTCTGTCACCTAGCAGTGCATCAAGGACATAATTCTTCTATGCACTAATGAGGATAATCCTTAGATCACGGACCTAGTCACTACTAGGGAAAAGCCTATACACAGAATCTTACCAGCAGCGCGCTTTAAAATAAGGCGCTGTTGCTAACTAGCAGTAGCGCTCGTGCACAAACCTCGCTGCTGAAATGAATGTATCAGTAGCGCGCCCACTCTAAGACACGCTACTACTATAATTGCCACGACGCCGCCGCGAGGCTAGTTCTAGCAGTAGCACGCTTGTATGAAGAGCGCTACTGCTAGGGACCATAGTAGTAGCGCATTTGCACAATAACCGCTACTGCTAAGTTTACTAAAAAAATTAGTCCCACCTCGCTTCGTGAAGAGAGTTTGTACCACCTTAAATATGTTACTTCTCAAACTTTCACAACCACTTGGTCTTCATTGAACTCTATGTGTAAAATTTGTGGCCGCAATATGAGTCTTCACCAGTTCCTAAACTGGTGAGGACTCATATTGACAAATCAGATTGTACACAAAAAGATCATTGATGATTAATGTATTTTTATGTCTATTTTTACATGCTGACACATAGCAGTAGCTCGCTCTTTGTGAAAGGCGCTACTGCTAGGTCGTTTAGCAGTAGCGCCTTTTGCTATAGCGCGCTACTGCTAAGCCATTCCATCTCCCCCACTCTCCGACCTATCCGATCCACTCACACACACTCACTCGATCTCCCCCTCAACCCCCCACACCGGTCCTCCCCCGTCGCCCCTCCTCCGATCTGTGCCACCGCCACCTCCTCCTCCTCGCTGGACTCAGTACCAGCCTCCTCCTCCGTCCTCTAGTCACCGCTCGCCGGCCCCTCCTCACTTCGCCTTCCTTCTCTGTCCTCCCTCCACTCGCTGCCGGCTGGCCCCTCCTCGCTCCATCTTCCTCCTCCATCCTACTCGCTTCTCCCTCCTCGAGTTTCCCCTCCTTCTCCCTCCTCCCTCCTCCATCCACAACCCCTCCTCCCTGCTACATTTTGATTTAGTAGGCTAGTTGATTTAGTTGATTTAGAACATTTTAATTTAGTTGATTTAGTATGTAGTTGATTTACTTGATTTAGAACATCTTGATTTAGTTGATTTAGTAGGCTAGTTAATTTAGTTGATTTAGTAGGCTAGTTGATTTAGTTGATTTAGAACATTTTGATTTAGTATGCTAGTGGATTTAGTAGGCTAGTTGATTTAGTTGATTTAGTATGCACCATTTTATTGTTATTTTTCTATACATGGATAGGTAGATGCTTTTGTTTTTTGTAATAAGTTATTTTTTGGCAAAATGTAGGTGCCAATTTAGTTAAATTTGCCACTTGTTTTTTTAATCAATTATATTAGGCAATAGGGGCCAGATGAGATGAAATGTCTTGGTAGTTGGTACCCTTATTTGGTAGATATTTGTGAAAATTTTTTTCGGCAATAGGTGCCACCGAAATGCTTTGTCCATAAAATTGCTTCTTGCAGAAGAACCAAAAATATCACATGTTACTGTTTTTCTTTCCTGTGAAGTGAATTGTTAATCCTTTGCTCATATTGCTTTAGGAAAATGGCGCCACCACCACCACCACTATGTCGACTGTGGCCACCACCACCACCACTATGTCGACTGTGCAAGTCAAGGTGCACCAGCAGCCTTGCAACTGGCAAGCTGTTCGGCATCTACTTCCAGCCGAGTTTTTGTCATGCGGCGGTAAGAAATTAGATGAAATGTAACAACTATTTTATTTTTAGTGTTGGCATTACTGCATTGTGTCATTTTGCTTTTTTACACAGATCGTCCCATGCAATGTGAGGTTGAAATTAAACAAGCTGACAGGAGACACTGTGACATTTGAGGCTCCTGGGGGTCCGTACACTATGGAGGTCGAGAAAGGATGCAATATGTCGCAGATTGGAGGAGATGGATGGGCCCGTTTCCTTGCCCACATGCGTCTTACTGGTGGTGAGTTAATCAGCTTCTCCTTCAGAGCAGAAAGACCCAAGATGGCTGTCATTTATCTCAACCTGGTGGAAGATGACGAAGATGATGAAGATGACGAAGATGATGAAGATAATGAGGACCCACTCGATGAAGATGATGAGAACCCACTTCATGAAGCCATCATAGCTCAAAGAATGAGGCTGAGCGAGGAGGAGGTGTGCAACCTATGGGACATAATTCCGCCACGTGATGACTTTGTCGGGGTGCCATTCGTGACCCGCCTGACAAGTACCATGGTCGATCGGCATGAAATGGTATGTTCTACGTACTGCCTGTAGTAATTTGATGATATATATGTGCTTTATTGTTATACTTACAAATGCAAATTATTCGATGATATGCTTAGTGAATCCGATGATATGCTTAGTGTAGAGTCCAATGATATGCTTTGTGGAATCTAGTCGATGATATGCTTTAGTGTAGAGTCTGATCACATGCTCTTATTAGTGTAGAATCCAATGAACTATTAATAGTGTAGATAATCCATATATACTTATTAGTAGAATTCATGATTAGTTAGTATAAATGGGTAGTACTGTGTCTTTTGATAGTGTAGAAATCTAGACTTAATAGAAATATATTTGCAAGAGTATGTGCGAGGCTATTTATTAATTGACATGTTTTTCTTATTCAGAATTTGCCAAAGAACCTATATGTGAGTTGTGGTATCGAGCCTGATGAAGAAGGCTCAGCTGGACTACGCCTTACCGCAAGGGGCTCCGTCACCACCTGTACTTATCGCATGGACACAGACGACCGCACACACTTAAACTCGGTTGGGTGGAAGAGATTCCTCGTTGGCAAGAATCTTCGAGTTGGACATGCCATCCTAATTACTATCAGGAACACCCACCGCCCAGGCTTGAGGATGATGATCGTCGTCGATATCATCTATAACTACATGTGTGTGTGGCTATATCATCTAGAACTACATATGATGATCATCATCGATATCATGTAGAACTACATATGATGATCGTCGTCGATATTATCTAGAACTACATATGATGATCGTCGTCGATATCACCTTGTATTGCTTGAGGATGCATGTTGAGTATATATGAAATTATTATCTAGTACTCCCTCCATTCCAAATTACTCGTCATGGTTTTAGTTCAAATTTGAACTAAAACCACAACGAGTAATTTGGAACCAAGGGAGTACTACCTAGTACCTATAATGCTTTATGAAATTGATATCTAGTAGTACCTAGTATCTGGAAATTGCTGTTTATTGAAGCTAAAACGGGGTAAGAAGCCATGGGGAAATGATGAAAGATATAGCAGTAGCGCGGGGCAAGGAAATCGCTACAGTTAATTAATAGTAGTGCGTTCCGAAAATGCGCTGCTGATACAGTCCAGAGTAGTAGCGCGTGTACAGACCGCACTACTACTAACAGTTAGCTGTAGCGCCTTATTGGTAGCGCGGCTGCCCGCGCTGCTAATAGCCCCAAAACCCACGCTACTACTAGGGTTTTCCCTAGTAGTGAGTCCGCACCATTGCTACTATCATCTTTCAACATAGTTTTTCTCTAGGAACATATCAAAAATAAACGGGGAGCTACATCGCGAGCTATTGATCTACAACATAGTTATGAAAATACTATCAGGACTAAGTTCATGATAAATGAAAGTTCAATTAATCATATTACTTAAGAACTCCCACTTAGATAGACATCCCTCTAGTCATCTAAATGATCACGTGATCCAAATCAACTAAACCATGTCCGATCATCACATGAGATGGAGTAGCTTTCAATGGTGAACATCACTATGTTGATCATATCTACTATATGATTCATGTTCGACCTTTCGGTCTCAGTGTTCCGAGGCCATATCTACATATGCTAGGCTCGTCAAGTTTAACCCGAGTATTCTGCATGTGCAAAACTGGCTTGCACCCGTTGTATGTGAACATAGAGCTTATCACACCCGATCATCATTTGGTGTCTCAGCACGAAGAACTATCGCAACGGTGCATACTCAGGGAGAACACTTATACCTTGAAATTTTAGTAAGGGATCATCTCATAATGCTACCGTCGTACTAGGAAAAATAAGATGCATAAAAGATAAACATCACATGCAATCAAAATATGTGACATGATATGGCCACCATCATCTTGTGCCTTTGATCTCCATCTCCAAAGTACCATCATGATCTCTATCGTCACTGGCATGACACCATGATCTCCATCATCTTGATCTTTATCAATGTGTCGTCACATGGTCGTCTCGCCAACTATTGCTTTTGCAACTATTGCTATCGCATAGCGATAAAGTAAAGCAATTATATGGTGCTTGCATCTTATGCAATAAAGAGACAACCATAAGGCTCCTGCCAGTTGCCGATAACTTTAACAAAACATGATCGTTTCATACAACAATTTATATCTCATCACGTCTTGACCATATCACATCACAACATACCTCGCAAAAACAAGTTAGACGTCCTCTACTTTGTTGTTTCAAGTTTTACATGGCTGCTACGGGCTTCTAGCAAGAACCGTTCTTACCTACGCATCAAAAACCACAACGACTTTTCGTCAAGTTTGTTGTTTTAACGTTCAACAAGGACCGGGCGTAGTCACACTTGATTCAAGTAAAGTTGGAGAAACAGACACCCACTAGCCACTTGTGTGCGAAGCACGACGGTAGAACCAGTCTCATGAACGTGGTCATGTAATGTCGGTCTGGGCCGCTTCATCCAAAAATACCACCGAATCAAAGTATGACATGCTGGTAAGCAGTATGACTATTATCGGCCACAACTCTTTGTGTTCTACTCGTGCATATAACATCTACACATAAACCTAGCTCGGATGCCATAATTGGGGAACGTAGTATTTCAAAAAAAATCCTACAATCACACAAGATCTATCTAGGGATGCATAGCAATGAGAGGGGACAGTGTGCCCACGTACCCTCGTAGATCGAAAGCGGAAGCTTTAAGTAACATGGTTGATGTAGTCGAACGTCTTCGCGATCCAACCGATCAAGTACCGAACGCCCGACACCTCCGTGATCTGCACATGTTCAGCCCGGTGACGTCCCTCATACTCTTGATCCAGCTGAGGACAAGGGTGAGTTATGTCAGTACGACAGCGTGTTGACGGTGATGATGAAGTTACTGACGCAGGGCTTCGCCTAAGCACTACGACAATATGACCGAGGTATAAAACTGTGGAGGGGCACCGCACATGGCTAAAGATCAACTTGTGTGTCTATGGGGTGCCCCCTCCCCCGTATATAAAGGAGGGGAGGATGAGGAGGGCCGACCATAAGGGGCGCGCCCAAAGGGGGGCTTCCTACTCCTAGTAGGAGTAGGTTTCCCCCTTTCCTAGTCCAAGTAGGAGAAGAAGGAATGAGAGGAGAGGGAGAAGGAACGAGGGGGGCGCCACCCCCTACCTTGTCCAATTAGGACCAACCCATGGGGGGGGGGCACGGCCTCCCCTTGTGGCCCTTCTCTCCTTTCCACTAAGGCCCATGAAGGCCCAATACTTCCCTCGGTGAATTCCCGTAACTCTCTGGTACTCCGAAAAATACCCGAACCACTCAGAACCTTTCCGATGTCCGAATATAGCCTTACAATATATCGATCTTTACGTCTTGACCATTTCGAGACTCCTTGTTATGTCTGTGATCTCATCCGGGACTCCGAACAAACTTTGGTCATCAAATCACATAACTCATAATACAAATCGTCATCGAACGTTAAGTGTGCGGACCCTACATGTTCGAGAACTATGTAGACATGACCGAGACACATCTCCGGTCAATAACCAATAGCGGAACCTGGATGCTCATATTGGCTCCTACATATTCTATGAAGATCTTTATCAGTCAAACCGCACAACAATATACGTTGTTCCCTTTGTCATCGGTATGTTACTTGTCCGAGATTCGATCGTCGGTATCATCATACCTAGTTCAATCTCATTACCGGCAAGTCTCTTTACTTGTTCCGTAATGCCTCATCCCGCAACTAACTCATTAGTCACATTGCTTGCAAGGCTTATAGTGATGTGCATTACCGAGAGGGCCCAGAGATACCTCTCCGACAATCGGAGTGACAAATCCTAATCTCGATCTATGCCAACTCAACAAGCACCATCGGAGACACCTGTAGAGTATCTTTATAATCACCCAGTTACGTTGTGACGTTTGATAGCACACTAAGTGTTACTCGGGTATTCGGGAGTTGCATAATCTCATAGTCATAGGAACATGTATAAGTCATGAAGGAAGCAATAACAATAAACCAAACGATCACAGTGCTAAGCTAACGGATGGGTCTTTTCCATCACATCATTCTCTAACGATGTGACCCCGTTCATCAAATGACAACACATGTCTATGGCTAGGAAACTTAACCATCTTTGATTAATGAGCTAATCAAGTAGAAGCATACTAGGGACCTTCTATTTGTCCATGTATTCACACATGTACTAAGTTTCTGGTTAATACAATTCTAGCATGAATAATAAACATTTATCATGATATAAGGAAATATAAATAACAACTTTATTATTGGCTCTAGGGCATATTTCCTTCAGCCATTACACAACAGCACCAAGTTTCACATGCAACGTCAAAAACCTTTGGAAAGTAGCATCATACATGGTAAATAGACAGATGAATCTCATCTGGGAAACTGCAGAAGTGAAAGGCAAACATTGAGCCTTCAGTGATGTTGAATGTCCTTGCAACTTTAGGATAGTGGCTATGGATAATTGCCCCCAGCCTTCGTCCTGTTCGGCAAGACTTCAATATTGTACCGTGGGTGTTGAATGAATAACTTCCTTGCCTCTTGACCATGCAGGCTGTTTGAGAGGTAATCATCGGTGAACTACTTTGAAAAGTACTGAAAACAAAGATATGCATAAATCGCTGTTATAAATTTTGAAATGGCGCAAGGGGTAAAACAAGGTAAAAGAGTTAGTACCATCCTATAGTTGACTGATGTCTTCTTCATTGTGCAAACAAAGATCTTGCTATTATTCGTCACAAGTTTCTTCATCTTAACAATCTTTTCTTGACTGGTATTCATGGACATCTCATTTCCCCATGTGCAAAATGGGTCGAACAGTGGGCCTAAGCCTCTGATAGCAGGACCTACATGTGCAAGACCAAATTGTAAGAAACCTAAATATTAGAATGATTTCTACAACTGCACAATAATGTGATATTAGCCAAAGGACCATGCTTGAACAAACCTCGATGGTAAACCGCAGTGTCTCCCATTGTTTCCCTACAACACACATAAGGAAGATCTTGATCAGGTTAACTGAGAGTTGCATACTATCAGTAGAATATATATTGAGTACAACCAAATTCGATTGGTGTCACATGCATAACAATACAAAATTGTACCCACAGCAAATGAAAATCAAATTGCAGAACTGAACCAAACAGTTAAATGGATAGCAGACCAAATGAACCAAAATAGTTAACTAAGCACGACATTGTAGAATAGAAACATGTACTAGAAGATAAGAAAGTTAACAAAACAAAGATTTGCTTGAGAATAGTACTACGAAATGTAGCAATTGTTGGACCAAAGTGTTAACTGAACATTACATTTTAGAGGACCAAACTGTTAACTAAACATCAAATTGCATATTAACATTACAGAGGACAAATCACTAGAAGGCACTGGCAGTGGCCTCGAGAAAACAACACGAACTGTATTTTAAAGTAGACAACCGTGTGGCGATGTCGGCAGTGGCGTCGAAGTCGAGGTGCTCCTCCAAGATCTGGCAGTCGGCATGCATGTCAACCATAGCGACCTCGTGCGCACGTGCGGCCGCATGCTACTGAGCTCCATGTTATACTGCGTGCAAAATGGCTATGGGTGGCACTTAATTGAAGGAGGGGGACAATGATTTCGGTGGAAGGTGTCGCGCTTTCGGTCGGGGCATGTGGGACGGGAAAGGGGGATGATGGTGTGGGTGGGCTGTGGATTACCTGACCATATCGATGAGGCCGCGCAGCAAGAAGAAGGGTCAGCTGTGAGGAGGCCGCGCAGCAAGAAGAATGGTCGCCGATGAGGAGGTGGCGCTGCAAGAAGAAGGGTCGCCGGCGAGGAGGCTGAGCTACCAGTAAGCAGCAGTGAAGGTTTGAACTTGGAAAGCAACGCGGAACAGTGGAAATGTGGCTTTTGGTGGGAGGGAGGGGGCTGGGAGATAGATATTTCCGCGGTGGCAAATTTTTTTCGCTTGGTACCGCGAGAAACTGGCGCGCAAGTGTGGTTCAAGCGGGGGCGGTGGACTGTAGACGACAAAGCTTCCTGCGTAAGCCAGACAAGACGGTGCACCGAGATATTTTATATCGCATCCCACACGATTCTTTCTAGTAAACTCTTTGTGGTATACCTAATTTTTTCATTATGTTTTGAAACACAAAATGGTGTTACGGAGGGAAAGGATGGTGTTTGAATTGCTAGAACATTTACGTATAGTGAACATGCAACTAGTACATGAGTGTCGTGTTTAAATTTGGAATTATTCCGGGTTCGTTTGGCATTTTTATTGTGCATAATTCAAATTTGAATTACAAGCACATGCTCCAGTGCACCATAGTTTGTTGAAAAATCACATGTGTTTCTTTGGGTGAATTTATAGGTCCCATGCAAGAAATGGGAATGAAATTCAAACATGTGGGCGTCGTGGCTCAGCCGGAAAGATTGAGAAACTTGGTTTTTTAATTCCTGTAAATCCAAAACACGCCTAAAAATCATGAAACTTGGCATGGTGTCATGACATGGCACCAACATGCTGCGGTAATTTTATTGGCCAAATTGGAACAAGCTTTGGTGTAAGCTTTTTGCAAACCGGAGTTTCCCTCAAGAAGCCTCGTGGTTCCGAGAGGGAACGTGTCACCTTCGTGTGCGAAACGACATACGTACACTGCCTTCTCCCGCATTAATTTTTTTACACAGGAAGATTAGACCAAATGGAAGTATCGTGCTAAATTTTGGAATTATTCCGAGTTCGTTTGGCCTTTTTTATACATTAATTAAGTTTCTGCGCATTTAATGTGCATAATTCAAATTTGAACTACAAGCACATGCTCCAGTGCACCAAATTTGGTTGAAAAATCACGTGTGTGTTTTTGGGTGAATTTATAGGTCCCATGCAAGAAATGGGAATGAAATTCAAACATCTGGGCGTCGTGGCTCAATCAGAAAGATTGAGAAACTTGGTTTTTTTAATCCTGTAAATCCAAAATGCACCTGAAAATCATGAAACTTGGCATGGTGTCATGACATGGCACCAACATGCTGCGGTAAATTTTTTGGCCGAATTGGGGCGAGCTTTGGTGTAAACTTCTTGCAAACCGGAGCTTCCCTCAAGAAGGCTCGTGGTTCCGAGAGGGAACGTGTCACCTCGATGTGCAAAATGACATACGTACACTACATTCTTTCGCCTTAATTTTTTTACATAGGAAGATTATACCAAATAGAAGTATCGTGCTAAATTTTGAAATTATTTCGGGTTCGTTTGGCCTTTCTTATACATTAATTGAGTTTCTGCGCAGTTAATGTGCATAATTGAAATTTGAACTACAAGCACATGCTCCAGTGCACCAAAGTTGGTTGAAAAATCACATGTGTGTCTTTGAGTGAATTTATAGGTCCCATGCAAGAAACGGGAATGAAATTGAAACATCTGGGCGTCGTGGCTCGACCAGAAAGATTGAGAAACTTGGTTTCTTAATTCCTGTAAATCCAAAACATGCCTAAAAATCATGAAACTTGGCATGGTGTCATGTCATAGCACCAACATGTTGCGGTAAATTTTTTGGCCGAATTTGGGCTAACTTTGGTGTAAGGTTCTTGCAAACCGGAGCTTCTCTCGAGAAGGCTTGTGGTTTCGAGAGGGAACGTGTCACCTCAGTGTGCGATACGACATACGTACACTGCCTTCTCTCGCCCTATTTTTTTTACAAAGGCAGATTAGACCAACTAGAAGTATCGTGCTAAATTTTAGAATTATTCCAGGTTCGTTTGGCCATTTTATGCATTAATTGAGTTTCTAGGCATTTAATGTGCATAACTAAAATTTGAACTACAAGCACATGCTACAGTGCACCAAAGTTGGTTGAAAAATCACATGTGTGTCCTTGGGTGAATTTCTAGGTCCCATGCAAGAAATGAGAATGAAATTCAAACATCTGGGCGTCGTGGCTCGGCCGGAAAGATTGAGAAACTTGGTTTTGTAATTCCTGTAAATCCAAAACATGCCTCAAAATCATGAAACTTGGCATGGTGTCGACATGGCACTAACATGTTGCGGTAATTTTTTTGGCCGAATTGGGACAAGCTTTGGTGTAAGATTCTTGCAAACCGGAGCTTCTCTCAAGAAGGCTCGTGGTTCCGAGAGGGAACGTGTCACCTCCGTGTGCGAAACAACATACGTACACTGCCTTCTCCCGCCTTAATTTTTTTACACAGGCAGATTAGACCAAATAGAAGTATCGTGCTAAATTTTGGAATTATTCCGGGTTCGTTTGACCGTTTTATACATTAATTGAGTTTTTGGGCATTTAATGTGCATAATTCAAATTTGAACTACAAGCACATGCTCCAGTGCACCAAAGTTTGTGGAAAAATCACATGTGCGTCCTTGGGTGAATTTCTAGGTCCCATGCAAGAAATGGGAATGAAATTCAAACATCTGGGCGTCGTGGCTGGCCATATACTCTTCTCCTGGTGAGCTTACTAACAAGGGTGTCCTAAGGCCTAAGGTGGATAACTTAAACTTGTCCACAAATCCCCTTGAAATGTATGAATGCGATGCACCAGTATCGAAAAGAACGAGAGCGGTAAATGACTTAACCAAAAACTTACCGATAACTGCGTCTGGCTGCTCTTCAACCTCCTCCACGTTCATGTGGTTCACTTGACCCTTATTGAAAGGGTTGGGCTTCTTCCTAGAGCTTCCATTGTCATTTCCATTCTTGAGTTCAGGACACTCATTGGCATAGTGTCCAGTCTTCCCGCACTTAAAACAAGTAACATGACTTTGGTCCTTCTTGGCGGGTGTGCTTGGGTTAGAGCGGTTCTCACTGCTCGCTCCACTCCCATTTCCATTCCTAGGGCCACTGTGGTTATGCGAACTTCCTCCATTGTGGTTATGTCCTCCATGGTTATGGGTATATCCTCCCGAGTTCGGGGTGAACCGAGGTTTCTACTGAGCTCCTGAATTGTACTTCCCTTGTCCATTCTTCATTTTGAGGCTCTCAATCTGTTGCTGCTTCCCTTCAATCGTAAGAGCCTTATCTACAAACTCCCGGTAGTTGTTAAATGTCTCCACCATTAACTGCATACTCATCTCATCATACAGCCCTTCCATAAACTTCTCTTGCTTCGCGGCATTTGTGGCCACATCATCTGGGGCATAGCGGGCTAACTTACTAAACTCATCCACGTACTGCCCCACAGTATGGTTGCCTTGGCGTAAGTTGCGAAACTCACGCTTCTTCATGCTCATAGCTCCAGTTGAGACATGAGCAGTACGGAACACTTGCTGAAACTTCTCCCAAGTAACATTGGCTATAGGGAAGGTGGTTGTGTAATTCTCCCACGATGAGGCTGCAGGTCCATCCAATTGGTGTGCGGAAAAACGTACCTTCTTAGCATCTGTGCAACCTGCAATGGTCAACTCCCTTCCAGTCCTGCGTAGCCAGTCATCGGCAACCATGGGCTCGGTGCTACTGGATAACACCAGCGGTTGTAACCTCAGAAAACGGGCTAAGTTGTCAACTGGAGGGGGTGGCGGTGGGTTGTTGTTATTGTTGTTGTTGTTGCCTTGGTTCTGGATTAGCAATTGCATCAGTGTATTCTGCTATTGAATCAACTGAGTGAGCTCCGGTGGGAAAGAAAATCCGGGGTCACGTCTCGGAGGCATCTGATGGGTTCAGAGGGGAGAGATCAGAATAGAATGAGGTCTATTGACAAGACACTACCCATATGCATGTGAGACAAACACAAACATATCACACCAAAACAATTTGAAGCAAGGGCATACAATCGATCTAACTATCATTACAGTGCTCGAACTATTAATATATACATGGGGGAAATACTACTAATAGTATGGTGGTCTACTAGAAATTTTGATTGGTAGAAGACTCCATGATATCTGCTCTAGCTTCGTCTTCATAATCATAATCACTGGGGTCGGAGTCGGTGCCGTCGATAATGATGTAGTCCTTGGGGTGGTTGTCATCTCCTCCTGGCGCAGGGTCTCCCATGAATACTCCTAGCTTCCTTGTCAGGTCGTCGTTCATCTCTACTAATACGGTGATTTCCTCCTCATATCCGTCATGTGTAGACTTGAGTTCCTCTTCCAGCTCCATGTTCCTAGTCATCAACTTCCTCAGATTTATCATGCTTGCGCACATTTAGTTCTCCTGGCGTCGAATGTGCTGGTTCATCTCCTGGATGAAGGTTGCAATGGACCTATCCTTCCTGGTGCTGATCATCTCCCATTGCTCATCTTGTCGTCCACATAGCTGGTAGATAGTGTCCTTAAGATCCTTGTGATAAACTTCGCTGATGCATCCTATGGCGATGTTGGCTGCCATGCTCTTTCCTAGACTCCAGGTTGGTGCATCGAAGGAAAACTCTATGGGCTCAGTTACTAGCGTGAACGTCCTTCCTGGAACTTTAACTCGAATCATCCAACGCTCTTCTTCTAGTAAAGTGGCGGTGTAGGTCCCAGTGAAGCTTGGTATTCCAATGTTCAGGTACCTAGTGACTTCCTTCAAGTGTCGTCCAAAAGGTGTGTCTTCATCCGGCTGTGTAAACTTGTTCCTTGTGTCCGCCATCCTATATAGTAGAAAATGGAGAGGAGTCAGAAATGAGTAGAGAAGAGTGACCTATGGCTCATCTTAGTGGTCGTGTCCTACATTCAGCGTGTGCTATGATACCATCTCGTAGCGATCCGACCTCAAACGGCCAAATCTCTGTGCATAAGTGTCATCCCTGGATCGGTAATGCTGACACACACAATACTTGAAGGATTTATAATAGAGTGGCAATCACACACTTATTACATCGAATGTCTCAAAGGAGAGCTTATTACAATAAATATGGCTTAAGGTCATCTAAAAGATAACAACAGAAGGCTTGGAAGGTAAAGTGAGTCCATCAACTCCAATGGCATAGCTGAGTGCACGACAACGACCTAGCGCACCTTACTCTTCGTCTGAAAAGTCTGCAACATGACATGTTGCAGCCCGAAACGGGTCAGCACATGGAATATTCTGGCAAGATAACACAGTAGAGCAATGAAACAAGTAAAAGCTATCACTGCATGCATATATGGCTGGTGGAGGCTCTATGGTTATAATGTTTTTGCGAAAAGCCAAATTTTCCCTACAACAAAGGAATATATTTTATTTAACTATCATGGTAGTTGAAAAACATTGAGAATGGTAAAACCCCATCTCAATCCCAATTAAAAGTAATTAACATCCCAACAAATTTAATTTAGGGTGATGAGATCCACAGGATAATCCAAGAACCAGATACTCAAGATGTCCATAATTGGGGACACGGCTAACCATGATTAGTTTGTACACTCTGCAGAGGTTTGCGCACTTTTCCCCACAAGACTCGATCTCCTCCGTTGGAATTCTCGCACTACATGGTGTTTGAGAAACGGATGACCGAGACACAGTCTTTCAGAAGCATTAACTCTAACCCCGGGTAGACAGTACCAACCTACACCCCTACATCTGCTAGCCTACCACTGGAAGAGGTCATGCAACTTAATCCACTATGCTAGAGCCCATAATAGCTTGTGGCTGCACACGGAAGTTTCTATGATGAATAATCTTATGATCCCTTTGAGCCTGGGTGGCAAACCAAAAAGGACAGCACTGGTATATCCCCAGGTGCCCGCAACCAATCCACCCAGATGTGTGTTTAAGTAGCCACCTTAAGTAAACCATTAATTAATAATCTCACATCTGTCATGGATGCACTCAAACCCAATCCACGTCGACGAGCATAGCATGGTCGTATAAGCATAACGTAGAAGTAACTCCCAAGGGTTTGATAATAAAAGGGTAATAGGTTCTACCTCATCAACTACTTCCCAAAACCCACATGTTAAGAGATCTACTCATGCAATGTTTGAGGGTTGTAACTAATGCATAAAAATTGGGTAATAAAGGGGTATGATCAATGTGTTATTTTCCTTGCTGATGATCCACAAAACCTGGTGACTCGTAGTAGCACGCTGCGCACTCCGGGAATTCTATCGCAAACAAACAATAGCATACATAAGCACTCATGCAAAGATGCAAGGGTAAAACTTCAGACAAGAAGATCCAAACTGAAAGTTCAATTGAAGAGGTTCGATTTGCAAAAACAATCGATCAAATCGGAGGTACGGAACTGAAACTGCGGTCAAAAGAACTTCAAATGAAAATCTTCTTGCAATCAAATTTTAATTTGTCAAAAACCTTCCTCAAGTTGATTAAACAGAAAGAGGGGTTCGAAACGAAGATTTTGGCGTTGGTTTCACTTGATTTGGACAAACGGTTAAGAAATGGCGAGGGTTTGAAGATCAGGGGCTAATCTACGATAAAAATTATCGCGGATAGGTCCCTGGACGAAAATAAAATAAAAAAGAAAAGACTAACGAATGAACGAACATTCGTTGTCTGAGCCTAACCGGTGAACTACGTTCGCTAAACAATTAAACCGAAAAAACCAAACCGATCTAATACAGAAAAAAAACGAACTAGGGTTTTTGAGAAAACCGGCGGGTTTACCTAAACCAAAAAAACCGTGACGAAAACCGACAAATCCAGGCGGCTTCCAGCGGAGCTCCGGCGATGCGCGGGGTGGCGTGGGGCGGCGGCGGCGGCTTCGGTGGTCACGACGCGGGACGAGGTGAGGAGGACGGCGGGGGCTCCGGTATTTAAGGGGGGGGGGCGGGGTGGATCCGACTTACGCGAGGGGCGACGCGGGCGGCGTGGCGCGGCCGGACTCCGGCGATTCTGTGTCGCGCCCGACTCGGGGAGGCGGCGGCGCTCGGATGGGCCGGCTGGGCCTTCGGCCCAGTTCGGTCCAATTTTTTTTAAATACGGTTCCACCGAGAAATATCCTAAATAAAAATCTAGAAATGGCAAAACAAAGTTTCACCGTCTAAATAAAATATTTAGAACAAAGTGAACATTTTCTTGGCCCTAAAATGCAATTTTGAAAAATGCATATTTTTATAATTCAAAAAATAGCAATAAAATCCAAATAAAATACTTTATTTGATTTTATCATTTTTCCTCCTATATTTCTTTATTTTGGAGAATTCATATTATCTCCTCTCATATATCTTTAATATTGGAAATATTATTTGGAGAGAAAAATAATAAAACCAAAATCATCCACTTTTCAATATTTGAGAAAATTCAAATATGAAAGTAATAAAATCCCCAACTCTCTTCGTGTGTCCTTGAGTTGCTTAGGATTTTAGGATCAAAAACCAAAATGCAAATAAAATATGATATGCATATAATGACCTATGTATAACATTCCAAATTGGAAATTTGGGATGTTACACGTCGTGGCTCGGCCAGAAAGATTGAGAAACTTGGTTTTTTAATTCCTGTAAATCCAAAACACGCCTGAAAATCATGAAACTTGGCATGGTGTCATGACATGGCACCAACATGCTGCGGTAAAGTTTTTGGCCGAATTGGGACAAGTTTGGTGTATGCTTCTTGCAAACCGGAGCTTCCCTCAAGAAGGCTCGTGGTTCCGGGAGGGAACGTGTCACCTTCGTGTGTGAAATGACATACGTACACTGCCTTCTGCTGCCTTAATTTTTTCACACAAGCAGATTAGACCAAATAGTAGTTTCATGCTAAATTTTGGAATTAATCTAGATTCGTTTGGCCATTTTATACATTAATTGAGTTTCTGGACATTTATTGTTGTTGGGGAATGTAGTAATTTCAAAAAAATTCCTACGCACACGCAAGATCATGGTGATGCATAGCAACGAGAGGGGAGAGTGTTGTCTACGTACCCTCGTAGACCGGAAGCGGAAGCGCTAGCACAACGCGGTTGATGTAGTCGTACGTCTTCACGGCCCGACCGATCAAGCACCGAATCTACGGCACCTCCGAGTTCTAGCACACGTTCAGCTCGATGACGATCCCCGGACTCCGATCCAGCAGAAAGTCAGGGAAGAGTTCCATCAGCACGACGGTGCGGTGACGATCTTGATGTTCTACCGTCGCAGGGCTTCGCCTAAGCACCGCTACAATATTATCGAGGATTATGGTGGAAGGGGGCACCGCACACGGCTAAGAGATCAATGATCAATTGTTGTGTTATTGGGGTGCCCCCTGCACCCGTATATAAAGGAGCAAGGGAGGAGGAGGCCGGCCCTAAGAGAGGGCGCGCCAAGTGTGGAGTCCTACTAGGACTCCCAAGTCCTAGTAGGATTCCACCTCCCATATGGAATAGGAAAAGAGGAAGGGAAAAGGAGAAGGAAGGGGGCGCCCCCCATCCCTAGTCCAATTCGGACCAGACCAAGGGGAGGGGTGCGGCCAACCTTGAGGCCCTTTTCCTTCTTTCCCGTATGGCCCAATAAGGCCCAATACGTATTCCCGTAACTCTCCGGTACTCCGAAAAATACTCGAATCACTCGGAACCTTTCCGATGTACGAATATAGTCTTCCAATATATCGATCTTTACGTCTCAACCATTTCGAGACTCCTCGTCATGTCCCCGATCTCATCTGGGACTCCGAACTCCTTCGGTACATCAAAACTCATAAGCTCATAATATAATTGTCATCGAAACCTTAAGCGTGCGGACCCTATGGATTCGAGAACAATGTAGACATGACCGAGACACGTCTCCGGTCAATAACCAATAGTGGAACCTGGATGCTCATATTGGCTCCCACATATTCTACGAAGATCTTTATCGGTCAGACCGCATAACAACATACGCTGTTCCCTTTGTCATCGGTATGTTACTTGCCCGAGATTCTATCGTCGGTATCTCAATACCTAGTTCAATCTCGTTACCGGCAAGTCTCTTTACTCGTTCCGTAATACATCATCCTGCAACTAACTCATTAGTTGCAATGCTTGCAAGGCTTGAGTGATGTGCATTACCGAGAGGGCCCAGAGATACCTCTCCGACAATCGGAGTGACAAATCCTAATCTCGAAATACGCCAACCCAACAAGTACCTTCGGAGACACCTGTAGAGCACCTTTATAATCACCCAGTTACGTTGTGACGTTTGGTGGCACACAAAGTGTTCCTCCGGTAAACGGGAGTTGCATAATCTCATAGTCATAGGAACATGTATAAGTCATGAAGAAAGCAATAGCAGCAAACTATACGATCAAGTGTTATGCTAACGGAATGGGTCAAGTCAATCACATCATTCTCCTAATGATGTGATCCCGTTAATCAAATGAGAACTCATGTCTATGGTTAGGAAACATAACCATCTTTGATCAACGAGTTAGTCAAGTAGAGGCATACTAGTGACACTCTGTTTGTCTATGTATTCACACATGTATTATGTTTCCGGTTAATACAATTCTAGCATGAATAATAAACATTTATCATGATATAAGGAAATAAATAATAACTTTATTATTGCCTCTAGGGCATATTTCCTTCAGTCTCCCACTTGCTCTAGAGTCAATAATCTAGTTCACATCGCCATGTGATTTAACATCAATAGTTCACATCACCATGTGATTAACACCCATAGTTCACATCGACATGTGACCCACACCCAAAGGGTTTACTAGAGTCAATAATCTAGTTCACATCGCTATGTGATTAACACCCAAAGAGTACTGAGGTGTGATCATGTTTTGCTTGTGAGAGAAGTTTAGTCAACGGGTCTGCCACATCCAGATCCGTAAGTATTTTGCAAATTTCTATGTCAACAATGCTCTGCATGGAGCTACTCTAGCTAATTGCTCCCACTTTCAATATGTATCCAGATTGAGACTTAGAGTCATCTGGATCAGTGTCAAAACTTGCATCGACGTAACCCTTTACGACGAACCTTTTGTCACCTCCATAATCAAGAAACATATCCTTATTCCACTAAGGATAATTTTGACCAATGTCCAGTGATCTAATCCTAGATCACTATTGTACTCCTTTGCCAAACTCACGGCAGGGTATACAATAGGTCTGGTACACAGCATGGCATACTTTATAGAATCTATGGTTGAGGCATAGGGAATGACTTTCATTCTCTCTCTATCTTCTGCCATGGTCGGGTTTTGAGTCTTACTCAACTTCACACCTTGTAACACAGGCAAGAACTCCTTTTTGACTGTTCCATTTTGAACTACTTCAAAATCTTGTCAAGGTATGTACTCATTGAAAAAACTTATCAAGCGTATTGATCTATCTCTATAGATCTTGATGATCAATATGTAAGCAGCTTCACCGAGGTCTTTCTTTGAAAAACTCCTTTCAAACATTCCTTTATGCTTTGCAGAATAATTCTACATTATCTCCGATCAACAATATGTCTTTCACATATACTTATCAGAAATGCTGTAGTGCTCCCACTCACTTTCTTGTAAATACAGGCTTCACCGCAAGTCTGTATGAAACTATATCCTTTGATCAACTTATCAAAGCATATATTCCAACTCTGAGATGCTTGCACCAGTCCATAGATGGATCGCTGGAGCTTGCATATTTTGTTAGTACCTTTAGGATTGACAAAACCTTCTGGTTGCATCATATACAACTCTTCTTTAATAAATCTATTAAGGAATGCAGTTTTGTTTATCCATTTGCCAGATTTAATAAAATGCGGCAATTGCTAACATGATTCAGACAGACTTAAGCATAGATACGAGTGAGAAACTCTCATCGTAGTCAACACCTTGAACTTGTCGAAAACCTTTTTGCGACAATTCTAGCTTCGTAGATAGTAACACTACTATCAGCGTCCGTCTTCCTCTTGAAGATCCATTTAATCTCAATGGCTCGCCGATCATTGGGCAAGTCAATCAAAGTCCATACTTTGTTCTCATACATGGATCTCATCTCAGATTTCATGGCCTCAAGCCATTTCGCGGAATCTGGGCTCATCATCGCTTCCTCATAGTTCGTAGCCTCGTCATGGTCAAGTAACATGACCTCCAGAACAGGATTACCGTACCACTCTGGTGCGGATCTCACTCTGGTTTACCTACGAGGTTCGGTAGTAACTTGATCTGAAGTTACATGATCATCATCATTAGCTTCCTCACTAATCGGTGTAGTAGTCACAGGAACAAATTTCTGTGATGAACTACTTTCCAATAAGGGAGCAGGTACAGTTACCTCATCAAGTTCTACTTTCCTCCCACTCACTTCTTCCGAGAGAAACTCCTTTTCTAGAAAGGATCCATTCAAAGCAACGAATATATTGCCTTCGGATCTGTGATAGAAGGTGTACCCAACATTTTCTTTTGGGTATCCTATGAAGACGCACTTCTCCGATTTGGGTTAGAGCTTACCAGGTTGAAACTTTTTCACATAAGCATTGCAACCTCAAACTTTAAGAAATGACAGCTTATGTTTCTTGCCAAACCATAGTTCATACGGTGCCGTCTCAACGGATTTAGATGGTGCCCTATTTAATGTGAATGCAGCTGTCTCTAATGCATAACCCCAAAACGATAGTGGTAGATCGGTAAGAGACATCATAGATCGCACCATATCTAATAAAGTACGGTTATGACGTTCGGACACACCATTATGATGTGGTGTTCCAGGTGGCGTGAGTAGTGAAACTATTTCACATTGTTTTTAACTGAAGGCCAAACTCATAACTCAAATATTTTACTTCTGCGATCATATCGTAGAAAATTTTATTTTTGTTACGATGATTCTCCACTTCACTCTAAAATTCTTTGAACTTTTCAAATGTTTCAGACTTGTGTTTCATCAAGTAGATATACTCATATCTGCTCAAATCATCTGTGAAAATCAGAAAATAATGATACCTGCCACGAGCCTCAATATTCATTGGACCACATACATCGGTATGTATGATTTCCAACAAATCTGTTGCTCGCTCCATTGTTCCGGAGAACGGAGTCTTAGTCATCTTGCCCATGAGGCATGGTTCGCAAGCATCAACTAATTCATAATCAAGTGATTCCAAAAGCCCATCAGCATGGATTTTCTTCATGCGCTTTACACCAATATGACCTAAACGATAGTGCCACAAATAAATTGCACCATCATTATTAAATTTGCATCTTTTCGTTTCAATATTATGAATATGTGTATCACTACGATCGAGATCCAACGAACCATTTTCATTGGGTGTGTAACCATATAAGGTTTTATTCATGTAAAGAGAACAACAATTTATTCTCTTACTTAAATGAATAACCGTATTGCAATAAACATGATCAAATCATATTCATGCTCAACACAAACACCAAATAACACTTATTTAGGTTCAACACTAATCCCAAAAGTATAGGGAGTGTGCGATGATGATCATATCAATCTTGGAACCACTTCCAACACACATCATCACTTCACCCTTAACTAGTCTATGTTCATTCTGTCCCATTTCGAGTTACTACTCTTAGCAACTGAACCAGGATCAAATACCGAGGGGTTGCTACGAACACTAGTAAAATACACATCAATAATCTGTATATCAAATATACCTTTGTTCACTTTGCCATCCTTCTTATCCGCCAAATACTTGGGGCAGTTCCGCTTCCAGTGACCAGTCCCTTTGAAGTAGAAGCACTTAGTCTCAGGCTTAGGACCAGACTTGGGCTTCTTCACTTGAGTAGCAACTTGCTTGCCGTTCTTCTTGAAGTTCCCCTTCTTCCCTTTGCCCTTTTCTTAAAACTAGTGGTCTTGTCTACCATCAACACTTGATATTTTTCTTGATTTCTACCTTCGTCGATTTCAGCATTACGAAGAGCTTGGGAATCGTTTCCGTTATCCCTTGCATATCATAGTTCATCACGAAGTTCTACTAACTTGGTGATGGTGACTAGAGAATTCTATCAATCACTATTTTATCTAGAATATTAACTCCCACTTGATTCAAGCGATTGTAGTACCCAGACAATCTGAGCACATGCTCACTGCTTGAGCTATTCTCCTCCATCTTTTAGCTATAGAACTTGTTGGAGACTTCATATCTCTCAACTCGGGTATTTGCTTGAAATATTAACTTCAAATCCTAGAACATCTCATATGGTCCATGATGTTCAAAATGTCTTTGAAGTCCCGATTCTAAGCCGTTTAAGCATGGTGCACTAAACTATCAAGTAGTCATCATATTGAGCTAGCCAAATGTTCATAACATCTTCATCTGCTCATGCAATAGGTTTGTCACCTAGCGGTGCATCAAAGACATAATTCTTATGTGCAGAAATGAGGATAAACCTCAGATCAGGATCCAATCCGCATCATTGCTACTAACATCTTTCAACTTAGTTTTCTCTAGGAACATATCAAAAATAAAACAGGGGAGCTAAACGCGAGCTATTGATCTACAACACAGATATGCTAATACTACTAGGACTAAGTTCATGATAAATTAAAGTTCAATTAATCATATTACTTAAGAACTCCCACTTAGATAGACATCCCTCTAATCCTCTAAGTGATCACGTGATCCAAATCAACTAAACCATGTCCAATCATCACGTGAGATGGAGTAGTTTCAATGGTGAACATCACTATGTTGATCATATCTACTATATGATTCACGCTCGACCTTTCGGTCTCCGTGTTCCGAGGCCGTATCTGTTATATGCTAGGCTCGTCAAGTTTAACCTGAGTATTCCGCGTGTGCAACTGTTTTGCACCCGTTGTATTTGAACGTAGAGCCTATCACACCCGATCATCACGTGGTGTCTCAGCACGAAGAACTTTCGCAATGGTGCATACTCAGGGAGAACACTTATACTTTGATAATTTAGTGAAAGATCATCTTATAATGCTACCGTCAATCAAAGCAAGATAAGATGCATAAAAGATAAACATCACATGCAATCAATATAAGTGATATGATATGGCCATCATCATCTTGTACTTGTGATCTCCATCTCCGAAGTACCATCATGATCACCATCGTCACCGGCGTGACACCTTGATCTCCATCGTAGCATCGTTGTCGTCTCGCCAATCTTATGCTTCCACGACTATCGCTACCGCTTAGTGATAAAGTAAAGCATTACATCGCGATTGCATTGCATACAATAAAGCGACAACCATATGGCTCCTGCCAGTTGCCTATAACTCGGTTACAAAACATGATCATCTCATACAATAAAATTTAGCATCATGTCTTGACCATATCACATCACAACATGCCCTGCAAAAACAAGTTAGACATCCTCTACTTTGTTGTTGCAAGTTTTACGTGGCTGCTACAGGCTTAGCAAGAACCGTTCTTACCTACGCATCAAAACCACAACGATAGTTTGTCAAATTGCTGTTGGTTTAACCTTCGCAAGGACCGGGCGTAGCCATACTCGGTTCAACTAAAGTTGGAGAAACTGACACCCGCCAGCCACCTATGTGCAAAGCACGTCGGTAGAACCAGTCTCGCGTAAGCGTACGCGTAATGTCGGTCCGGGCCGCTTCATCCAACAATACCGTCGAACCAAAGTATGACATGCTGGTAAGCAGTATGACTTATATCGCCCACAACTCACTTGTGTTCTACTCGTGCATAACATGAACGCATAAAACTTAGGCTCGGATGCCACTGTTGGGGAACGTAGTAATTTCTAAAAAATTCCTACGCACACGCAAGATCATGGTGATGCATAGCAACGAGAGGGGAGAGTGTTGTCTACGTACCCTCGTAGACCGGAAGCGGAAGCGTTAGCACAACGCGGTTGATGTAGTCGTACGTCTTCACGGCCCGACCGATCAAGCACCGAAACTACGGCACCTCCGAGTTCTAGGACACGTTCAGCTCGATGACGATCCCCGGACTCCGATCCAGCAGAATGTCGGGGAAGAGTTCTGTCAGCACGACGGCGTGGTGACGATCTTGATGTTCTACCGTTGCAGGGCTTCGCCTAAGCACCGCTACAATATTATCGAGGATTATGGTGGAAGGGGGCACCGCACACGGCTAAGAGATCAATGATCAATTGTTGTGTCTTTGGGGTGCCCCCCTGCACCCGTATATAAAGGAGCAATGGAGGAGGAGGCCGGCCCTAGGAGGGGGCGCGCCAAGTGTGGAGTCCTACTAGGACTCCCTAGTCCTAGTAGGATTCCACCTCCCATATGGAATAGGAAAAGAGGAAGGGAAAAGGAGAAGGAAGGAAGGGGGCGCCCCTCTTCCCTAGTCCAATTCGGACCAGACCAAGGGGAGGGGTGCGGCCACCCTTGAGGCCCTTTTCCTTCTTTCCTGTATGGCCCAATAAGGCCCAATACGTATTCCCGTAACTCTCCGGTACTCCGAAAAATACCCGAATCACTCGGAACCTTTCCGATGTTCGAATATAGTCATCCAATATATTGATCTTTACGTCTCGACCATTTCGAGACTCCTCGTCATGTCCCCGTTCTCATCCGGGACTCCGAACTCCTTCGGTACATCAAAACTCATAATCTCATAATATAACTATCATCGAAACCTTAAGCGTGCGGACCCTACGGGTTCGAGAACAATGTAGACATGACCGAGACACATCTCCGGTCAATAACCAATAGCGGAACCTGGATGCTCATATTGGCTCCCACATATTCTACGAAGATCTTTATCGGTCAGACCGCATAACAACATACGTTGTTCCCTTTGTCATCAGTATGTTACTTGCCCGAGATTCGATCATCGGTATCTCAATACCTAGTTCAATCTCGTTACCGGAAAGTCTCTTTACTCGTTCCATAATACATCATCCTACAACTAACTCATTAGTTGCAATGCTTGCAACGCTTAAGTGATGTGCATTACCGAGAGGGCCCAGAGATACCTCTCCGACAATCGGAGTGACAAATCCTAATCTCGAAATACGCCAACCCAACAAGTACCTTCGGAGACACCTGTAGAGCACCTTTATAATCACCCAGTTACGTTGTGACGTTTGGTGGCACACAAAGTGTTCCTCCGGTAAACGGGAGTTGCATAATCTCATAGTCATTGGAACATGTATAAGTCATGAAGAAAGCAATAGCAACAAACTATACGATCAAGTGCTATGCTAACGGAATGGGTCAAGTCAATCACATCATTCTCCTAATGACACGATCCCGTTAATCAAATGACAACTCATGTCTATGGTTAGGAAACATAACCATCTTTGATCAACGAGTTAGTCAAGTAGAGGCATACTAGTGACACTCTGTTTGTCTATGTATTCACACATGTATTATGTTTCCGGTTAATACAATTCTAGCATGAATAATAAACATTTATCATGATATAAGGAAATAAATAATAACTTTATTATTGCCTCTATGGAATATTTCCTTCAATTGTGCATAATACAAATTTGAACTACAAGCACATGCTCCAGTGCACCAAAGTTGGTTGAAAAATCACATGTGTGTCCTTGGGTGAATTTCTAGGTTCCATGCAAGAAATGGGAATGAAATTCAAACATCTGGGCATCGTGGCTCGGCCGAAAAGATTGAGAAACTTGGTTTTTTAATTTCTGTAAATCCAAAACACGTCTGAAAATCATGAAACTTTGAATGGTGTCATGACATGTCACCAACATGTTGTGGTAATTTTTCTGTCCGATTTGTGAAGGCGCACACATTAACAATCAACAAAGTCATTTTGAAACAAGTTCTATCACGTTATAAATTGGAAACACAAGTATTATTGAAACCGTGGGCGTTCTACTTACCAATTACATGCCGCCACACGTCCCCATTTTTATTGGCTAGGAGGTGCCGTGCGGGGTAGCTATTCAAGTACGGGAGGTGTGCGATCAGACCCCTGCGCGTGCTCATCGGGAGGAGAGCCCTTTGACCTCTACCTGCCATGCACCTCCCTCCCAACGTCTCCATTTATGGCGTCCGAGCCCCTGTTCTACGACATGGCTATATGTCTCACTAGACTGAGATTTAAGAGAGACAAATGAAAATCTGAAAAGAAAGTTTTGCATGGATCTTGATGTAAGATCCGACGGACCTATATAGCATCGACTGCGACTTATAGCAAGCATGATGAATACAAGGATGATGATAGTGGATAATAATTGTCTTACATATTTAGGAACATAATTAAAATCCCGGCCAAAAAAGGAACATAATTAAAAAAGCCACATACGGCAACGCCCGAAATACACAAGGGCAAAAGAAGGAAGACAACGATCCGGCTCGCTGATCTCTACTTGATGCGTTGCTGCATGCCGCGGGAACTAGTCTCTGCGACGAGCGGCGATGAGCTCTTTCTTGCCCTCAAGTTGCTGCTTGAGAGCATCCACAGATTCCTCCACCAGCCTTCTGCGCTTGATGCCTAGCATGGCATTCTCATCCATAAGTTTCTCGACGATGACGCCTGGTCCTCTTCAACAAGGTAGTGGTGTCCTCCTGCTGCTATGCACTTTCGACGATCTTCGCCCTCAGCAGGTCGCGCTCGGCCCGGAGCTTCACATTGCTCTCATTTAGTTGTCAAATGACGCCGGTAGCCTGTTTAAAAGAGGCTTTCATGTCGTCCTGCAACCTCGCCCAGCCGGAGATTTGATCCATCTGGCTATGGATGATCGCATGCAAGCGCCTGTAAGAGTCCTCACCTTCCCGCGAGACATTTTCCTAGGCCACCGCGGCACGGGACCACATCTCTGCTGCATTCGGGGCGTGGTGGGACATCTCTTCTGCTTCCACGGCGCGGCCGGACCAGTCTGTCGCATCAATGATGCGGCGGGACCTCCGTGCTGCTTCGGCGGTGCAGCGGGACCTCTCTGCTGCTACGGTCGCGCGGCAGGACATGTCGGCTGCGTGCGCGGTGAGGCGGGACATCTCTCGTGCTTCCGCTTCCATGCTCGCATCTCCCTAGTGGAAATCTCTCGACCCAGAACTCACGCTGGCCATGGCTGACGCAAGGGAACGATGGCGAATGACTTGTTTATTTTTGTGGATGAGGAGTTCAAGAGGAATGTGCAGTCATCTTGGAGTAGTAGTATTTATAACCGAGTAGTAATACGCTCCTAAGTGGGAAACCATTTAGGTTTTGATCGGTGTGAATAGGTTTGCAATTTGGAATGTGACGGGATGCAGGCTCAAAATTTACTGACGGTTATAAGTGCAACACTATTTCTGAAAGGCGTAACGTGGGCACGTATGACTTCTCGGCCGCGTACGTGGCATTTGGACCATAGGTGCACCGCAATAGGCAATGTCAGCACAAGTCTTGTTCCAACAACTGTGCGCGCTCGTTATTACCATTGCACACACTTCTTTTAATTAGAATGTGTGTGCCCGTCTAGTGCACACATGTTGATCTATCGAACTGTTTCAGTTTGTTGTGACTAATGGCAAACAGTTCATCTGTGTGAAGTGTATGCCATCAATCGCAGACACTTTGATCTGGCTGACCCGTTTCTGTTCTGTTACTTAATCACAAACAGTTAATCCTTCTAAAGCGTATGCCCTCAATCGCACACACCTTTATCTAGCTGCACGTTTCTATTATTCCTCCTCATCACAAACAGTTCATCCGAGTGAACCCTATGCTGTATATCGCACAATGCAAGGCTTCATCTGGCTGCCCGTTACTTTTGTTCCGCCTCATCACAAATAGTTCATTGGTTCGCCATATGCCCTGCAATGCACACGCAACTAAAATCTGAACCGTGTTTGATGGCTCCACCATCGCAAACGTTTTGCACCTTTTTTGACGGTTCTTTTACATCATCGTTTGTGATTATTGGATCGCACATAGTTTTGTCGAAGGGTCTCTGATCGTACTGTCGCGTTAGCAGCATCCTATAGTAGTGTTTAATGTGCATAGGCTAGTATGGTGCTCGAGTTACTAGTAGCTGGATAATAAACTAAATGGGTAGCTTTGGGCCAAACCAACCAGCTTAGACATTTGGCTAGTAAAACGACTAGTCTTTTTTTACTAAAGGGAATAATTTACTAATACCTGATACGTCCATTTTGCATCGTGTTTTTATATTGATATTTATTGCATTATGAGCTGTTATTACACATTATATCACAATACTTATGCCTTTTCTCTCTTATTTTATAAGGTTTACATGAAGAGGGAGAATATTGGCAGTTGGAATTCTGGACTGGAAAATGAGCAAATATTAGAGACCTATTCAGTGCAACTCTAAAAGTCCTGAAACTTCACGGAGCATGTTTTCAGAATATACAAAAAATATTGGGCAAAGAAAGTACCAGAGGGGGCCACTAGCCATCCACAAGGGTGGAGGGCACGCCCTACCCCCTAGGCACGCGCCCCGTCCTTGTGGGCCCCTGGCAGGCCTCCGACGCCCATATTTGGCTATATGGTGTGTTTTGACCTGGAAAAACTCAGAAGGAAGCTTTCGGGACAAAGCACCACCGTCTCGAGGCGGAATTTGGGCAGAACCAATCTAGGGCTCCGGCGGAGCTGTTCTGCGGGGGAAACATTCCTCCGGGAGGGGGAAATCGAAACCATCGTCATCACCAACGATCCCCTAATCGAGAGGGGTCAATCTCCGTCAACATCTTCACCAACACCATCTCCTCTTAAACCCTAGTTCATCTCTTGTATTCGATCTTGGTCCCAAAACCTCAGATTGGTACCAGTGGGTTGCTAGTAGTGTTGGTTATTCCTTGTAGTTGATGCTAGTTGGTTTATCCAGTAGAAGATTATATTTTCAAATCCTTAATGATAATTAATACTCCTCTGATCTTGATCATAAATATGTTTTATGAGTAGTTACGTTTGTTCCTGAGGATATGGGAGAAGTCTTGTTACAAGTAATCATGTGAATTTAGTATTCGTTCGATATTTTGATGAGATGTATGTTGTCTCTCCTCTATTGGTGTTATGTGAACGTCGACTACATGACACTTCACCATTATTTGGGCCTAGGGGAAGGCATTAGGAAGTAATAAGTAGATGATGGGTTGCTAGAGTGACAGAAGGTTAAACCCTAGTTTATGCGTTGCTTCGTAAGGGGCTGATTTGGATCCATATGTTTCATGCTATGGTTAGGTTTACCTTAATTATTATTTCGTAGCTGCGGATGCTTGCAAGAGGGGTTAATCATAAGTGGGAGGCTTGTCCAAGGAAGGGCAGCACCCAAGCACTGGTCCACCCACATATCAAATTATCAAAGTAACGAACGCGAATCATATGAGCATGATGAAAACTAGCTTGACAACAATTCCCATGTGTCCTCGGGAGCGCTTTGCTTTATATAAGAGTTTGTCCAGGTTTGTCCTTTGCTAAAAAAAGGATTGGGCCACCTTGCTGCACCTTGTTTACTTCTATTACTTATTACCCATTACGATTGTCTTATCCCAAAACTATCTGTTACCGATAATTTCATTTCATGTAGAGAATACCTTGCTGAAAACCACTTGTCATTTCCTTCTGCTCCTCATTGGGTTCGACACTCTTACTTATCGAAAGGACTACGATAGATCCCCTATACTTGTGGGTCATCAATACCAACAACAAATTTATATGAAAGACGTACTAATGGAATTTCTTTTTTGATAGCAATGTATTCTTTCGGGAGTTTGACTGTACATGTCCTTGATCGAATTTGAGTTAGCTGGTTCCATATGGTACATGGACTAACTGAGGATGAGATGGAGTCGTTCCATGGGTACCAGTTCATCCATTAGAATGATTAGTTAAAGCTCAACTGGTATGAAATATAATGTTCCTATCATCACTTTGTAGCTGTAGAGTTTTTCCATTTTAGTTGCCAACAATTCCTCTTGCAAGTTAAAAACTTGAGTTCTTTGTAGTTCTAAGATTGCGTATGTAACACTAGCATTAGGCAGCCTTTAGAGCTCCAAACTGTAGTTAACTAAAAATATCCAAATGCACTCTATATGGATGCTAGTGAAGCTAAGTCACATGCTCGAGGGAAGACTGTTAGCAAACCTAGCACCTGCTCGCCTCCCACCCCCTGCAGTTGTGGGAAGAAGGCCGTGCTCATAAACCTTCCACATGTTTTTCATTGAGAAAAGCTAAAGTTCATTCAGCAACAGGAAAGCCCTCCTAATAGGGAGAGAAGCCCCCTCCCTTGTATTCATGGTGCAAACAATTGTTCGCTCTGGGATGTCTCATTCGAGCGAACGGTGCCACCAGAGTGTTGGCTCAAAAACCTCTCCTAAGGAACAGTTCAGCAATTTTCATGCTATAACAGAGATAGAGGTCATGTTATAACAGGTCATGCTGAGAAGAAAAAATTGGAGTGCTACAACAGAAAAAAATGTCGTACTACCACACAGAAAATTTCCGTGCATTTTGAGGGATCTGCCATGTTGCAGAAATAAGAGAAGTTGCCCACATATCCAGGATTTGCCATGATGATGCTACGCAAAGAAGATGCCATACATGCTTCCAGTAATTTACATGCTACATCATATGAGAGTGTTGTGCTAAACATGGGGTCGTTCGCTCGGGATGGTGCGTGGGAGCGAACACTTGCGTCGTTTTCTCGGGAGGGTGCATGAGAGTGAATGGCATGCCGACGAGAATTGCCACATTTCACTGCTGATGAAGCTATGTACCTAGGGTAGGGTCATGGACCTGTCCTAACTGCCCTACCCAAGGACATCTCTAGAAGAAATCACCTTTCAATCGACTTGGAGGCGTTCCACTTGACAGACTCGAAGACACCCGACCAAGAAGCACTCACTCGACCAAGAAGCAATCACTCGACGACCAGGAGGCCTAAAGTCACTCCGCACTCTAACGGTCGGTCATTAAGTAGCTTTTATGGTCATCACAGCACTTTATTACTAGCGTTACCAGTAACGCCTTGCCTTAATGTACATTGAACCCTTCGTAACGTGGGCTGGACGGGGTCCTGGCGCACTCTATATAAGCCACCCCCTCCTCCGAGACAAGGGTTCGCACCTCTGTAACTCATACTCACATAATCCAGTCGACCGCCTCCGGCTCCGAGACGTAGGGCTTTTACTTCCTCCGAGAAGGGCCTGAACTCGTAAACCTTGCGTCCTTACAACTTCTCCATAGCTAGGACCTCGCCTCTCCATACTTACCCCCCTACATTACTGTCAGACTTAGAACCACGACAGTTGGCGCCCACCGTGGGGCTGGTGTTTTAGCGTTTTGTTGGAGGAGTTGCGATTTTTTCCGACCCGAATCGTCATGGTTTTCGACGGAGTTTTGGTGGAGGGCCGCGAGATCCGTCTCGACGCGCTCACGTTCATCGCCGACAACTCCGCCTGGCTTCAGGAGGCTCCGCTCGACGTGGACGCACTCCCTGTCCGCGGGGCAATGCACTTTAGCGCGTGCGTCCGCGGCGTTCTCCTGCGGCAACCATCGACCCCCTACCGGTCGACTCCTGTGTTGTCCTCCCTCCCCGTTTCCCGCCGGCGCAAGCGCTCCGGTCGGTCGAGACTTCAGCGGTGGGTGAGACACGCGGTGGCCCGTCAGTCGGCCACCCATCAAGTCGCGGCGATCGAGCCTGACGAATCCCTCTACGGCCTGTTCGACTGGCTCCGAAGAGACTGCATCCGAGTGCGACAGCAGCGATTCGGCGGCAGAGGTTCTGATGGTCGATGGACCGCCCAGTCCCCCCGGTTTTACCCGCACCGACAGAGGCGCGGGAGGAGGCGACCCGTCGCGTCCCCATGAGGAGTATCTTCCCGAGCCTCTCACGTCGCTGCAGAGAGAAGAACTTCGCCGCCGGAATGTGGATGCGCTGCACACTCCTATCGTTGGAGAAACCCCCGAGGCTCGCCCCTTGGAGGACGCGCGCCTGGCAAACTTGGCCGAGCACACTCGACTGGAGAACCTCCAGCGAGCACTCGACGAGCGTGCGCGACAACGAGTTCCCGAATCCAGTTGACGTCAGCTCTTCCCGCCCCTGCAGGTATATCGGACTCCGATTCAGAATTTAGCAGCTGCGGCCCGTATAGCGGAGTCAATTCAGCCTTCCCAGTCGGAGGCTAGCAGGGGCTTGCTGCAGATCAGAGCGTTACTCCGGGCAGCAGGAGATCAGAATTCCGTTGTTTCTCAGTCGCGGAACAGAATTCACAGCAGGTCCGTTGCCGCAGACACAATCCAGTCGGCTCACAGCCCGAGATTGCCCCCGAGGCGTGAGGGACGTGGAGACCGGCGTGACCAGTACGGGAACCATGAGCAGTATGATCACCGAGTCGATCGTGACGGTCGACGTCGAGTGCCTACGCCTCCCTCGAGGAGCGGGTCGTATGTGCCTCGCCAGCAGGATGACAGGCGCCCTCATAGTGGTGGGCGAAGGATTCTAGTCGACCCCAGAGGGCCAGGCTTTGACGTGAGATCCATCCTCGTCCAAGGTCTGGTCGACAGGAACAGGGCTCACCGAGAGGGCCACGACAGAGATGCACCTACCAGCAGCAGAGTACATGTTTCGGGGCCAGAGTGCTTTAGTAGAGCCATCAGGGCTGCTGTGATTCCTCCCAACTTCAGGTTGGCGACTAGAGTCAGTAAATTCACTAGCGAGTCCAAGCCTGATACTTGGCTTGAGGACTACTGAGTGGCCGTCCAGATTGGTGGCGGCAATGATGAAGTGGCCATGAAGCACCTGCCTCTCATGTTGGAGGGCTCGGCCAGAGCGTGGCTAAACCAGTTAGCGCCTAGCAGCATTTACACTTGGGAAGATCTCTCCCGAGTGTTCGTCACCACATTTGAAGGCACATGCAAGCGACCGGCAGGACTGACGGAACTGCGGTCTTGTGTGCAAAAGCCGAATGAAACTTTGAGGGATTACATCCAGAGATGGATCACGTTACATCACTCGGTGGAGAATGTGCCTGACCACCAAGCAGTTTGTGCCTTCAAGGAAGGCGTCAAGTATAGAGAACTGAATCTGAAATTCGGTCGAACCGGGGATATGTCCCTGAATCGGATGATGGAGATTGCCACCAAGTACACTAATGGTGAAGACGAGGATCGACTCAAGAGCGGCAAGCTCAAGTCAGTCGCCCAAGAAACCAGAGGCAATTCCAATCGGAAACAGAAGCGGAAAGCCGAGCCAGCGGCTCCTGGGGAAGCCTTAGCTTTGGCCCAAGGAAAGTCTAAAGGGAAACCTAAAGGGCCTTGGAACCCCAAAAAGGTTAAAGACCAGGAGGGAAATGATGTGTTGGACTTACCGTGTCTCGTCCTCACAAAGAAAGATGAAGAGGGTAATTTTATTTACCCGAAACATACCAATCGGCAGTGTCGACTCTTGATCCAGCAGTTCCAGGGCAAGCAGCCCAAGGGTAAGGAAAAGGAGTCAGACAAGGTCGAGGACAAAGAAGACAGTGATGACGGATACCCTCAAGTCAATTCCACCTTGATGATTTTTGCTGATGTTGAGAGCAAAAGTCGACTAGAAGTTATTAACCGAGAGGTGAATATGGTCGCTCCGGCGACACCTAGTTACCTGAAATGGTCTCAGACTGCCATAACATTCGACCAGTCCGACTACCCAACGCACATCGCCACCCCTGGGAGGCAAGCTTTGGTGGTCGACCCAGTTGTTGAAGGCACCCGACTGACCAAAGTCCTGATGGATGGTGGCAGTGGTTTGAACATATTATACGCTGAGACGTTGAAGGGGATGGGCATTCCGATGTCCAGACTCAGTGCCAGCAACATGAGTTTCCATGGAGTCATTCCTAGGAAGAAGGCTGAATCACTCGGCCAGATTGCTCTTGATGTGGTTTCCGGTGATTCCAAGAATTACCGCAAAGAAAAGTTGACATTTGAAGTCGTAGACTTCCAGAGTGCCTATCACGCTATTTTGGGCAGGCCGGCTTATGCACGCTTCATGGCCCGACCATGTTACGTGTATCTCAAATTGAAGATGCCTGGCCCCAAAGGTGTAATCACCATTACGGGCAATCGAAAGAAAGCGGAAGAATGTTTTCAGAAGGGTTCGAAGATCGCCGACGCACAGATGGCAGTGGTGGAGTTGCAGGAATACCAGAACACTGCAGACCCGAGTGATCTGTTGCGAGCCAAGAAGCCCGCTACAGAGTCATCTTTCCAGTCAACTGGCGATACGAAGACAGCTCACATCCACCCGACCGATCCCAGCGCCGCTCCAACTCATATCTTGACAACACTCGACTCCAAATAGGAAGAAGCGCTCATCCAGTTCCTCCATGAGAACTGGGACATTTTCGCATGGAAGCCTTCTGACATGCCAGGTGTTCCCAGGGAGCTGGCTGAGCATCGCCTGAGAGTCGACTCAAAAGTGAAACCCGTCAAGGAGCATCTCCGACGGTCCGCCGTCCAAAAGAGAAAGGCTATTGGCGAGGAGGTGGCTCGGATCTTAGCAGCGGAGTTCATCCGAGAAATCTACCACTCCGAGTGGCTCGCCAACGTTGTCATGGTCCCCAAGAAGGACAAGTCACTTCGCATGTGCATTGAATTTAAACATATCAATCGGGCCTGCACGAAAGATCATTTTCCTCTCCCCCGCATCGACCAGATAGTCGACTCGACTGCGGGATGTGAGCGACTGTCTTTCTTAGACGCCTATTCCGGGTACCATCAGATCCGTCTGTATGGACCTGACGAGATCAAGACGGCTTTCATCACTCCATTCGGGCACTTCTATTATGTTACCATGCCGTTCGGCCTCAAGAATGCCGGAGCCACATTCATGAGGATGATTCAGAAGTGTTTACTCACTCAAATCAGTCGGAACGTGGAAGCATACATGGATGATATTGTGGTCAAGTCACGGAAGGATTCCGACCTGCTGACTGACCTTGCTAAAACCTTTGCCAACCTCAGGAGGTATGATATCAAGGTTAATCCATCAAAGTGTACATTCGGAGTCCCTGGCGGAAAGTTACTCGGTTTTCTCGTTTCCGAACGGGGAATCAACACCAATCCAGAAAAAGTTGGCACTATACTCCGAATGAAAAGCCCTGTGCGAGTGCACGACGTCCAGAAGCTTACTGGTTGCTTGGCCGCCCTAAGTTGATTCATATCTCGTCTCGGTGAAAAGGCATTACCTCTTTACCAATTAATGAAGAAGTCCGACAAGTTCGAGTGGACTCCTGAAGCTGATGCAGCGTTTGCAGAGCTCAAAGCTCTGCTCTCCACCCAGCCGGTGCTTGCTGCCCCAATCAGCAAAGAGCCTTTGCTGCTTTACATTGCAGCCACAGGACAAGTCGTCAGTACGGTACTTACGGTCGAGCGGGAGGAAGAAGGGAAAACCTTCAAAGTTCAGCGCCCAGTATATTATATTTCTGAAGTCTTGACCCCATCGAAGCAAAGATATCCTCACTATTAGAAGCTTGTATATGGGATTTATATGACCACCAAGAAAGTTGCTCACTACTTCTCTAATCATTCCATTACAGTCGTCAGCAACGCTCCATTATCAGAGATCCTGCATAACAGGGATGCAACTGGTCGAGTGGCAAAATGGGTGATTGAACTCCTTCCCCTAGATATCAAGTTTGAGGCAAAGAAAGCTATCAAGTCCCAAGCAATCGCAGATTTCGTCGCCGAGTGGATTGAACAGCAGCTGCCGACTCAGATTCACTTGGAGCATTGGACTATGTTTTTCGACGGCTCCAAGATGCTGAGTGGTTCCGGTGCCGGAGTGGTGTTGGTCTCCCCCAGAGGAGATAAACTCAGATATGTTCTTCAAATCCACTTTGATTCCTCCAATAACGAGGCCGAATATGAAGCACTTTTATATGGGTTGCGCATGGCCATCTCACTCGGCGTCCGCCGCCTCATGGTCTATGGCGACTCAGATTTGGTGGTTAATCAGGTGATGAAGGAATGGGATGTCAGAAGTCCAGCCATGACTGGTTATTGCAATGCAGTGAGGAAGCTGGAGAAGAAATTCAAGGGGTTAGAGCTTCATCACATACCCCGACTGAAAAATCAAGCAGGTGATGATTTGGCAAAGATAGGTTCCAAAAGAGAAGCCATTCCCAGCAATGTGTTTTTGGAACACATCCACACACCATCAGTCCAGGAGGATCCCTTCACTGAAGAGGCCCCGCAGCCAAGGAGTACCACGGATCCGACTGAAGTTGAAATTCCCGCTGTGGTTGATCTGATCATGGAAGTGTTGGTTATCACGCCCGCCTGGACAGAACCATATATCGCGTACATCCTAAGGAAAGAACTCCCAGAAGACGAAGAAGAGGATCGACAGATCATCCCTCGATCCAAGGCCTTTACAGTCATAAAGGGACAGTTATATAGAGAAAGCGCGACTGGGGTCAGCCAGAAGTGTATCACACCAGAAGAAGGTCAGATGATCCTTAACGATATCCACTCGGGGAGCTGTGGTCATCATGCGTCCTCTCGGACCATTGTGGCTAAAGCATACCGAGCAGGGTTCTACTGGCCAAAGGCCAATGAGATGGAAAAAGAGATAGTCGACAAATGTGAAGGATGTCAGTATTACGCCAATATGCCGCACAAGCCCGCGTCAGCCCTGAAAACCATTCCACTCGTCTGGACCTTCGCCGTTTGGGGGATGGACATGGTTGGACCACTGAGAACAGGTAGGAGCGGCTTCACTCATGTGCTGGTAGCAGTCGACAAGTTCACCAAATGGATTGAAGCCAAGCCTATCAAGAATCTCGATGCTTGCACCGCTATCAGCTTCATCAGAGAGTTGATATTCAGATATGCAGTTCCGCACAGTATCATCACGGACAACGGGTCAAACTTTGATTCCGACAAGTTCAGGGCCTTTTGCGCCTCTCAGGGCACTCGGGTCGACTATGCTTCGGTCGCTCACCCCCAGTCGAATGGTCAAGCAAAAAGGGCAAACGGCCTAATTCTTAAAGGACTGAAACCCCGATTGATGCGTGATCTCAAGCACGCAGCAGGTGCATGGGTCGACGAGCTCCCATCAGTCCTTTGGGGATTGAGGACAACCCCGAATCGATCGACCGGAAGAACCCCATTCTTTCTGGTCTACGGACCCGAGGCAGTCTTGCCGAGTGACCTGCTTCACAATGCTCCCCGAGTCGAGCTCTACTCTGAAGATGAAGCAGAACAAGCCCGGCAAGACGCAGTCGACCTCCTAGAAGAAGAAAGAGAAATGGCCTTGATTCGATTGACCATCTATCAGCAAGACTTGCGTCGATTCCATGCTAGAAACGTGAAGAGTCGAGCCTTCCAAGAAGGAGACTTAGTCCTCCGAGTGGATCAGCAGAAACCACACAAGCTCGCTCCTACTTGGGAAGGCCCCTTCATAGTCACTAGGGTCCTCCACAATGGAGCATACCACCTCTACAATGTCGATCGCCAGATTGATGAGCCACGAGCCTGGAATGCGGAGCTACTCCGCCCCTTTTATACTTGAATTCTCACTCGGATGAGATGTAATAAGAAAAACTCCTGTAGTTTATTTATCAAAGACAAGAGCGTTAATATTGTTTTTGTTTGTGTAAGAAATCCCCCAGTGGGTGGCTTAGCTACGAATCCGCTTCGCCTAAGTTTGTAAAAACAGTTTCCTACCGAGTGGCGAGCCAGCCTCCCACTCGGGGGCTTACCTGCGAATCTGTTTCTCTTAAGTTTGAAAAATCCTACCGAGTGGAGAGCAATCCTCCCACTCGGGGGCTTAGCTGCAGTCCAGTACTCGCCTAAGTTCTCCCACTTAGAGACTTAGCTGCAGTCAGGCACTCGCCTAAGTTTGAAAAATCCTACCGAGTGGAGAGCAATCCTCCCACTCGGGGGCTTAGCTGCAGTCCAGTACTCGCCTAAGTTCTCCCACTTAGAGACTTAGCTGCAGTCAGGCACTCGCCTAAGTTTGAAAAATCCTACCGAGTGGAGAGCAATCCTCCCACTCGAGGGCTTAGCTGCAGTCCAGTACTCGCCTAAGTTCTCCCACTTAGAGACTTAGCTGCAGTCAGGCACTCGCCTAAGTTTGACAAATCCTACCGAGTGGAGAGCAACCCTCCCACTCGGGGGCTTAGCTACAGTCCAGTACTCGCCTAAGTTCTCCCACTTAGAGACTTAGCTGCAGTCAGGCACTCGCCTAAGTTTGACAAATCCTACCGAGTGGAGAGAAATCCTCCCACTCAGGGGCTTAGTTGCAGTCCAGTACTCGCCTAAGTTCTCTCACTTAGAGACTTAGCTGCAGTTAGGCACTCGCCTAAGTTTGACAAATCCTACCGAGTGGAGAGCAATCCTCCCACTCGGGGGCTTAGCTGCAGTCCAGTACTCGCCTAAGTTCTCCCACTTAGAGACTTAGCTGCAGTCAGGCACTCGCCTAAGTTTGAAAAATCCTACCGAGTGGAGAGCAATCCTCCCACTCGGGGGCTTAGCTGCAGTCCAGTACTCGCCTAAGTTCTCCCACTTAGAGACTTAGCTGCAGTCAGGCACTCGCCTAAGTTTGACAAATCCTACCGAGTGGAGAGCAATCCCCCCACTCGGGGGCTTAGCTGCAGTCCAATACTCGCCTAAGTTCTCTCTCTAGAAGACTTAGCTGCAGTCCGGCACTCGCCTAAGTTTGAAAAAATCCTACCGAGTGGAGAGTAATCCTCCCACCCGAGGGCTTAGTTGCAGTCCAGTACTCGCCTAAGTATGAAACACATCTCAAATCCTCAAGGACGACGAGGGGCAGGTCGACTGCCACCTTCTCCTGGAGAGCTTCGCCACAAATACAATGTGCGCTCCGTCCCGCTCTGCAGTAACAGGGTGTGGGTCGACCGCCGCCTTCCCCTGGGGAGCTTCGCCACGAACACAAGACATGGGTCGACTGCTCCCTCTCCTTCGGGGCTGCGCTGCGATTATAGAAAGTTGTCTCGAATGAAGAATGGGTTCACTCGGCAGGAGATTCATAAAGATATTCAACGGTAAACCAAGTTCAAATAAATCCTAAAGGTTCCGGATCACAGGTCAAAGTACTCGGGCATGCAGCCCGAAAAAGTTTAAGGGTTACAAAAACCACTCGGCATTCCGAGGCAAATTTAAGGTGGGAGATAAGAGTTTGTTCACTCCGCGGGAGGAGGGCTGGCAGGCTCGACAAACTCATCCAGGTCGACGCCATCGGCAATCCGAGTGGCGGCAGCTATGAAAGTCTCCATGAAAGTTCGGAAGTCGTGTTTCTGGGTGTTGGCGACCTTGATTGCGGCCAGCTTGTCTTGTCGCACCTCCTTGCAGTGGACGCGAACCAAGGACAGAGCCACATCAGCGCCACACCGAGCAGAAGACTTCTTCCACTCCTGCACTCGGTCAGGGATTCCGTTAAGTCGAGTCATCAGAGACTCAAGATCGTTTTGGAGCATAGCCTCTGGCCAAAGCGCTGGGTCGATCCGTGACATGGCGACCTTCAGACGAGCTAGGTAATCCACGGCACCGTCGATGCGAGATTCCAGTCGGAGCAGATTCATGGCAGTTTCATCTTTCACAAGAGAGTTGATTGGATCCAAACCTGGTTCGATCCGCCTAGTCTCCTCTTCAAAGTTCTGGCAAAACTCTACATTCACGATCCAAGGATAAGTCAATTTTCATACACTGAGTTGACACAAAAAAATCAGTCGGAACAGAATGTGCACCTTCAAGCTTGATGTACAACTTCTTGGCAAGACTCCTCAGATAGCTCTCCAGGTCATCCCTCCTGCGAGCAATTCCTTCCATTTTCTCGCCTTGAACGAGATTCGCCTTCTTCCAGCGCGAGCACTCCTTGTTGGAGTCATTCAGAGCAGTCTTCAGTCTGGTATTCTCTTCTTCCAACTGGCTGACTGAAGCTAGCTTCTGTTCGGCCAGAGCGGTCCTGTCGTCAGCCTCCTTCTGGGCAGCAGCCAAATCCCTGATCCTTTTTCACCAAAGCTTCCCTTAGTTTTTCTGCAAAGAAGTGATGATTGATTCAGAAATAGCAGAAGGATGCTCGAGCCGAAAACTGACCAGTCGACAAACTTGTCTTACCAGCGGTGCCGTCTCTGACCGTCTGCAGTTCTGTCCTGGCCAGCTCCAAGTCGAGTTTCAGTTGAATCTGCTGCCTCTCCAAATCAGTGAAGCGAGCTCCAAGATCACAAGATTTCTGAAATCAAAGGGGAGAAATTATTCCACAGCAAAAAACTTCAAAGACATTAAGTGCTAAGACTACGGTCGACTGCCCGCAGTCCACCATAGTCTCGGGGACTACACCCAGTGGGTGCACTTTGCGTGCCCCCACCGGTTCTGATTCCACTCGGCCGGTCCGCCGGAGTCGAGTTCAAAAAAGAGAAGAGAGATAAAGTAGAACTCAGACCACAGTCGACTGCCAGCAGTCGACCGCGGTCTCGGGGACTACACCCAGTGGGTGCACTCAGCGTGCCCCCACCGGTTCTGATTCCACTCGACCGGATCGAGCGGAAGAAACAACCTACCAGTTCGGTTTTTACTCGACAAAATACAAAGACTACAGTCGACTGGCAGCAGTCCACCGTAGCCTCGGGGACTACACCCAGTGGGTGCACTCAGCGTGCCCCCACCAGTCCAAAATTTCAATCGACGCACCCAGTGGGTGTACAGATGCAAAGACTTTTGAAAAGAATCTTTAGATGGCCGACTAACCTGGACGTTGCTCTAGAGAGCCGAGCTGGCATCATAGGCGGCTTGGCTGGCGTCCCGCACCATCTTCATCTTCTCCATCATAATGCCCGCCTGGCGTATGGCTTCCCTAGCAGCATTCACCTCGTCCTCGGGGACATGATGGGTCGCAAAAACTGAAGGCGGGTCGACAGGAGCCTGAGCAGCCGACGAAGAAGGCAAGGCACTCGACAGGGGCTCGGCGAAGGTAACAGAACCCCGATTGACGTCATCAGTGTCCTGAACGACTGGTTCCGCCCTCGGCGTCGACTGTGGCGCCTCGCTTGCAGGAGCTCGCCTATTCTTCCTCGTCAAAGGCCTCTTGGGCTCTTCATCATCATCAGGGAGGTCAATAAAGTTGGGAGCTGTGCGAAGTTCAATTGCCAAAATCACGTCACCTAGTGGTGCACATTGCAGTTGAATCGACTGAACAAAGACAGTATGGCAGAAGTCATACCCGGATTAGAAGTGACCGCATCCTCCATCACCTCATCATCATCCCTGTAAGCTGAGGTCCCGGAAGTGGTAGCACTGACAATTCCAAAGTTCGTCTAGTTAAAATAAGAAAAACAAACAGCGCAGAACGTCGAGTGAATACAAGGAGAGACACTCACGCAGAGGCGACAGGGATATCGATCTTGATCTTCGGCAGCGCTTTCCGAGCCTTTGGTTCTGCAACTTTGGGGTGCTTTGGCGCCTTCTCAGTCGTGGTTGGTGAAGAGAACCGAGGACGCTTCGAAGATTGACCAGCCTGAGCAGTCGCCTTGTCGCGGGCACTCGGCCGATCCTGGTCAAGCTTGGATCGTCTCTCTATGCGAGGAGGCGACTCGACTTCTTCCCCATCACTTGAGTCGTCGCTTCCTCCATCCCCTTCACCATCGGAAGTCCACTCGCCGCTTTCGCCACCGCTCGCCTCACCTTCCAGAGCTTGCTCTTACTCCCCGTTGGGCATCGAATACATTTCAATAATGGCCTGAAAGGAAGCAGGGAGGACAAAGTCAGTCAACGCAATACAGACAGCTGCGCGAGTGAATTCAGATTACAAGCAAAAACTCAGAATTAGACCTGCTCTGGCGCACGCGACTGGTCGAATGGGGGAACTCTCCTGGCTCCTCTGGGATTATCCTTGTTCCCGGTAATACTCGACATCCACTTCTCCAGTGTGTCGTCGTCGACCTCCTCCGGGTGGATCCGAGTGGAGTCTTCTAGACACGAGTACATCCACATCGGATGGTCTCAGGCTTGGAGAGGCTGGATGCGCCTTTGAAGGAAGACCTCCAAGAGATCCATACCAGTGACCCCGTCACGAATGAGCTGGACCACTCGGTCGACCAACACCTTCACTTGCGCCTTCTCCTCCGGGAGCACCTTCAAAGGGGAGGGTTTTTCCACTCGGTCCATGGTAAAGGGAGGGAGGCCAGTCGATTGCCCTGGCGTCGACTGGTCTTTACAGTAGAACCAAGTCGACTGCCATCCGCGAACTGAGTCGGGAAGAATCATGGCCGGAAAGGAGCTTTTTCCCCTCGTCTGGATGCCAAGACCCCCACACATCTGGATCACTTGGGTCCTCTCGTCACTCGGGTTAGCCTTTTTCACTGTCTGGGAGCGACAAGTGAAAATATGCTTGAAAAGACCCCAGTGAGGTCGACAACCCAAGAAGTTCTCACACAAGGAAATGAACGCGGCAAGATAAACGATTGAGTTGGGAGTAAAATGGTGGAGTTGAGCCCCAAAGAAGTTTAGAAACCCTCGGAAGAAAGGATGAGGAGGCAAGGAAAACCCACGGTCGACGTGGGTGGCAAGAAGAACACGCTCACCCTCCCGGGGTTGCGGCTCGGATTCCTTCCCCGGAAGCCGTGCCGAGTCGTAGGGGATCAGCCCTCCCTCAGCCAGGTCGTCGAGGTCTTCTTGGGAGATCCTCAAGTGGATCCAGTCGCCCTGAATCCAACCCTTCGGCATGCCAGTCCGCGAGGAAGATCCGCCCCGGCTCGTCGCCTTCCCCTTCGACCTCGCCGTCGCCTTCTTTGCCCGCTCCAGAGCCGCTGTCTTCTACTTCACCATTGTCGCCGGCAAGACGCGTGTGGTGCGGTGGCACTGGGGCGAGAGCGAGCGCAGCGGAGAGGCGTGAGGAGGAGAAGAGATAATGGGGCGCACTGTTCGGGAGACTCTGGTCCAACGCCTTATATGAGGCCGATTCCGAGTGGCTGACATGTAGGCCCAGATGGCTCTGTCAAATCCCGTAACGACCGCGCGAGCGATACGTGGCGAAAAAGGTGGCACGGGGATCGAGGCGGCTCCGCTCTATCCCATCCGATTACTGCGGCCTCCCCCGTCCCGCGCGCTTCCCAAAATTCGGATCCCACGAAATCCGCGGGCAGCAAACAACTTGTCAGACCAAAGATCTCCTCCGCACCGTCACTCGGAGCCTTACAAGTAAAGAAACTCACTCGACGAAGAATTAAGAATGGATCAAGGCGACTGAAAGGAGGTTGCCGTCATCACTCAGGTCCGTTGATCCGAAACAAGATATGCTCACGGCATGAAAAACGAGTCGGAGAAGTTCTCAACTCCTTCCCCACTCAAACCTCGATCCATTCGGGGGCTAATGACGAAGCTATGTACCTAGGGTAGGGTCATGGACCTGTCCTAACTGCCCTACCCAAGGACATCTCTAGAAGAAATCACCTTTCAATCGACTTGGAGGCGTTCCACTCGACAGACTCGAAGACACCCGACCAAGAAGCATTCACTCGATCAAGAAGCAATCACTCTACGACCAGGAGGCCTAGAGTCACTCCGCACTCTAACGGTCGGTCATTAAGTAGCTTTTATGGTCATCACAACACTTTATTACTAGCGTTACCAGTAACGCCCTGCCTTAATGTACATTGAATCCTTCGTAACGTGGGCTGGCCGGGGTCCTGGCGCACTCTATATAAGCCACCCCCTCCTCCGAGACAAGGGTTCGCACCTCTGTAACTCATACTCACATAATCCAGTCGACCGTCTCCGGGCTCCGAGACGTAGGGCTTTTACTTCCTCCGAGAAGGGCCTGAACTCGTAAACCTTGCGTCCTTACAACTTCTCCATAGCTAGGACCTCACCTCTTCATACTTACCCCCCTACATTACTGTCAGACTTAGAACCACGACAACCGCTTTGGGATTCGCGCATGGGATCGGACGCATGAGGCAATGTTCTCTCAAAAAACCACTCCAGAAAACATTCACTCTATGTGATATCCGGTTTCTAAATAGTCCTAGGATTGGAGGTAGATGTTTGGCCCTTGGGTGCCGGTGCATCGGATTTTCATTTTTAAACAATAATTGCAAAAAAAGTCAAAAGATCCTGAAACTTTTTGGCATCAAACATGATCAATTCACCGAGGAATAAGTTTGTTATTGTGGGTGAAAAAAAATGTGATGTCCTGTTAAAATAAAAGACGTGGATCTATAATAGTCACGAGTGATGGTTATTGGATCAAAAGCGTGTGTCAATTTTTTTTCCGTTACCATGCACGGGCTCTTTTCCTGGTAATACTCCAAAACAACCACGTGCATCGTGGTGCGATTGGCCATCCGACCGATCGAGTGATGCATGCAAAGCGTTTGGGCACAAAACGGCACCGATCAGCCGTTGTCTGTATGATTGCAGCATCCAAAACAGCATCGCCCGCTCGCGTCGCTATGTACGGCCGGCCGTTTCCGCTGGCATGCAGCTGCAGCCAGCCAATCCCAACACGTACGACTCGGTGTGTGTGAGCGCGACGCCTCTTTGACTCGGCCACGCCAGGAGAGATGTATTCCATCTATCTATCCATCCCGCTCAAGGTACCACGTGCGTGACCGGCGTGCGCGCTGCCGGTGCGGTCATGCGGCTCCAGGCCATCGACCGACCCCGTAACAAACCGCGGCGCCCGTGCCGCCCACGCCTCCGGTGCTGTGCTCGCGCCGGGCCAGGCGATGATGCACGCACGTACGGGGTACGGCTCCATCCATGTCCTGTCCAGGTTTCCTCGATCGGTGCAGGCGTCTGCGCCCCTCGTCGTGGAATTATATGGGCGGGAGGTCGACGTATCGGCCGAGCTGATGTGTGTCTGGCCTATCCCGGGCGTTTGGCTATTGCGGCCAGGGTTTGAATTTGCTGTTTTCGGTGGCACTTCCGTCCGTACCACTCAGCTGTGCCGCTCTATAGTAGCTGAACTCGCTTCTTTTGGCCGGTGCTGACGCGCGTGGTTGTTAAGAGGCGTCCATTTTACTTAGCACAAAATTGTTGCAATCCTACTACAAGTTAACGAGATCTACGCATCTTGAGCTAGAAAGGTACTCCTTTTCCCACCCGCCAAAAAGAAAAAAAGTACTCTTTTTTCGAAGATGGACCATTTTTAAGCCATGAAGATATGTAAGCGAGCAACGGGGTCTCCCAAGGTGTTCTTTTCAATATTTCGGCGATATCTCCTATTAGGTTCCCGATTGATTTACTCACTCCGAGATACACTCACTAGTTCATACCGATTATATAGAGGGCGGTTTGTTCTTGGGAAGGAAGAAAGAAGGAAACAAAAGCGAAATGCCGCGGTCGTGCCTTTCATGATGTACTAAATGCCCATCCCTTCGTCGCTTCTGTATGTCGTGGGAATTGCATGATGTATTGCTATGCGTGCATAGACACGTATATATGATGTATAAAGGTGGGCCATGGACCTCAACTATACAAGGAACTAGGAGGCGGGCCCAATACGCAATATGCACATAACGCATATACTCAACACCCCCGCAGTCGAAGCGGCACCGTGGCTGACGCAAAGACTAGACCGGAACTCCTCAAATGACGCCATAGGCAAGCCCTTGGTCATGATATCGGCAAATTATTGGGAAGTAGGGACGTGTAAAACACGAATATGGCCAAGGGCCACCTGATCCTGAACAAAATGAATATCCAACTCAATATGCTTGGTCCGTCGATGATGCACCGGGTTAGCGGAGAGGTAGACCGCCGAGACGTTGTCACAGTAGACCACCGTGGCACGGTCAACAGGACAAGAGAGCTCCTGAAGCAGCTGGCGAAGCCACGAACACTCGGCGACGGCGTTGGCCACCGTAAAATACTCAGTCTCAGCACTGGAATGAGAGACCGTAGGTTGCCTCTTGGACGACCACGAGATAAGTGAGGGTCCAAGGTAGACGCAATAGCCCGAAGTGGGGCGACGAGTGTCAGGGCAGCCCGCCCAGTCTGCATCGAAGTAGGTGGTGAGGACAGTGTCGGCGGAGGCGTGAAGCGTGACGCCAAGATCCATAGTGCCACAGATATAGCGGAGAATCCGCTTGACGGCAGCCCAGTGAACATCTCGAGGAGCATGTATATGAAGACACACTTGTTGCACGGCATACTGGATCTCCAGTCGAGTCAGAGTGAGGTACTGGAGAGCACCAACGATAGACCGATAGAAAGCAGCATCGGAAGCAGGAGAACCATCCGTGGCAGAAAGCTTGACCTTCGTATCAACAGGCGTAGCGGCGGGCTTGCAGTTAAGCATGCCGGCGCGCTCCAGGAGCTCGTGAGCGTACTTCCGCTGATGAAGGAAGAAGCCATCCGAACGGCGCACCACCTCGACACCGAGGAAGTAGTGCAAAGGACCCAAGTCCTTGATGGCGAACTCAGCGTGAAGACAAGCCATGAGCTGACTGAGGAGACCAGTCGTACATGCCGTCACGATGATGTCGTCGACATAGAGCAGCAACTAGGCCGTGTCAGAGCCCTGATGATAGAGGAAGAGCGAGGCGTCCGAGCGGGTAGAGCGAAACCCAAGCTGGTGGAGAAACTCCACGATGCGCTGGTATCAAGCGCGCAGAGCCTGCTTGAGTCCGTACAAGGACCACGAAAGCAGGCACACGTGGCCGGGAAGCGCCGGGTGAACAAACCCGGTGGGCTGCTGACAGAAGACCTGCTCCTCGAGGTGACCATGGAGGAAGGCGTTTGAAACGTCCATCTGGTGCACCGGCCAAGCACGGGAGACCACAAGGTGGAGAACCATGTGTATCGTGCCGGGCTTGACGACCAAAGCGAAGGTGTCGGTGAAGTGGATGCCAGCACGTTGTCGGAAGCCACGAACGACCCAACGCACTTTGTAGCGATCAAGGGTGCCACCATGACGGAGCTTGTCTTTAAAGACCCACTTCCCGGTAATCACCTTGGCGTGCCGGGGACGGGGAACAAGCTACCACGTCCGGTTGCGCAACAGGGCGTCAAACTCCTCTTGCATCGCAGCCATCTAGAACGGGTCACGAAGAGCGGCTCGAACGGAGGACGGCAACGACGACGACTCAGAGATGGACGCCGCATGAACGTAGTCATCCGAGACGTAGCGTGAGCTCGGGCGAAAAACGCCCGTACGGGCGCGGGTGACAGGACCGGCCACGGGCGCCGGGGGGGGGGGGGGGGCGGGCACCGGGGAGGGGGGCGGGCGCCAGCGCCACAGCTGTAGGAGGCGCCACATGCGGGGGGCGTGCCTCAAAGCCAGGGACGGGCCAAAATAAGCGCGCGAGCGCCCTGGGAGGGGCGTCGAGGAGCCCGCATCACCGGTGGCGGGAAGAATAGCCGGGGGTACCTGGTGAAACGGAAACACATGCTCATCAAAGTAAACGTGTCGGAAAGTGAACACACGGTGGGAGACGGGATCGTGGCACCGTTATCCCTTGGAGTTGGAGGGGTAGCCGATGAAGATACAAGCGATAGAACGAGGTGCGAGTTTGTGAGGAGCGGAGTCGGCAATGCTAGGATAGCAAAGGCACCCGAAAATACGCAAGCCATCATAAGATGGGGGCGTACTAAAGAGAAGATGGTCAGGTGCATAGTTCCACCGTGGGCGCCAAGGGCGAAGGTTAAGGAGAAGAGAAGCAGTGGCGAGTGCGTCCGGCCAGAAACGAGGCAGCACGTTAGCATGGAACAGGAGCGTGCGAACGCAGTCGTTCAGAGTGAGAAGGATGCGTTCGGCTCGACCATTATGCTGGGAAGTATACGGGCATGTGAGACAAAAAACTGTGCCGTGGTGTGACAGAAAAGTGTGGAAAGCAAGGTTGTCAAACTCTTTTCCATTGCCAGTCTGAAGAGCAAGGATGAGACGCCCAAACTGCATGCTTACATAGGAGTAAAAAGCCGTCAAAGTGGAGAGTGTATCCGACTTTCTGCGCAAAGGAAAAGTCCAAACATAATGAGAATAATCATCAATGATAACTAGATAATATAAATAGCCCAAATTATTAGGAACCAGAGAGGTCCACACATCGCTATGAATCAACTGAAAAGGAAAAGAAGCTAGTGGTGGAGTTATTAAATGGGACGCGAACATGTTTGCCGACGCGACAAGCATGACATGTGTGATCCTCTATCTTATGACAACTGAAACAGAAACTCTTAAGAATATGACGAAGTGTGACGGGGTTGGGATGACCCAAACAAGTGTGCCAGAGATCGACGCCGGGGGAGAGGGCAACCGGTGCGGTGGTGGAGGTGGATAGTGAATGCACCGGATAGAGCTCGTCAAGGTTGTCACATCGGTGAAGTACCATCCTGGTTCGAGTGGCCTTGACACAAAACTCAAGCTCGTCAAATTCAATAGTAACAGGATTTTCACGAGTTAAACAACGAACGGAAACCAGGTTCTTAATAAGATGAGGTGACACAAGTATGTTAGACGAAGTAATAGGCAATGGATTATAAGGAAAATAAGTGTGCCCGACATGTGTGATAGGGAGTGTGGAACCGTCGCCGACAATGATGCGGCGGTCGGTGGTGACGGGAATGAAGGAGGCAAGATTAACAGGATGATCAAACATGTGAGCTATAGCCCCGGTGTCCATGTACTAATCATCCCCTTGAGTGGAGTTGTTCGGCGTAGGAGCGGCGGGCAGCGCGGCAAAGATCACCGAGTCCTAGGGCGCCGGCGGCAAGGCCAGCGAGGGGGACAGAGACGCCATGGTGTAAGCAGGAACGACACTGGTCCATGGGTTGTAGTCGGAGGCCCACGGGGAAGGCACCTGAAGATGTGGTTGCTGCTACTGACGAGGTGCACCGAGGTCCAGCTGCTGCGGCTGCTGGCCGCCGTGCCTGCCACCGCGCCGACCCCGTGGCGCCTTTCGGCGGGAGGCGGCACATAAAAGACCAGGGGTGAAGGACCACTAGGCACCACGGACGAAGCCACCTGCTCCGTCGATGCACCGCCGTAGGGCGCTCCGTACGAAGCGGGCACACCGTAAGGAGACGCAGGCATCAAGGTTGGCGGCTAGGCATAGGCCAACGGGGCAGCATGGCCATAGGACTGCTGCAGTGCAGAGGGAGCCGGCCACTGCCTTGTCGGCGCGGTGCCGTAGGAGCCGGCCACCGGCGGCTGTTGAAGGGACGAATCACCCTGATGGCTGGTGGCTGGAGTGGCGCCGTACGGCGCAGACAGAATGGCGGCGCCGTAGGAGCCCACCGGCGGCTGAGCGGCGGAGTCGCCGAAGACTGACAACGGTGACGCGGCGGAGACCTGGGCAGTTGCAGCCATGAAGGCGCAGGCCAGGGTGAGCAGCGGCGGAAAAGCCAAAAGGGCGTGTGTAGTAATTAGAATTAGCGCTAGCTATCCAGCAACGGCAGTACTTAGTGATCAGCAACGTGCGGGCGCTAGAGGCAGCAGCGGCTATATGCGGCGGCCTGGCGATGAAGCGCGCCAGCAGCGGGCGGGGCTAGAGCGCATGGGTGGATCGGGCCAAGAGAGCTAGCTACGTACTAATCTGTGTTGTTTCCGTCGGAGTTGATCACAACGGATCGTAGGCTAAGCTTGTGGGCCACAGCGGCGGCGGCAATCTTCCTTGGTGGGCAATCGGATCTGGGTGGCGGCGACCCACTCCGGCCGATTCAAGGGCGGTGGCATAGGCCGGTAGCGACCAGGGTTGTCGTGCTGGCGGCGGCGACGAAAAGATCACGTCAGCGGTTAGGGTGTCTGATCTGGACCCCATTCGGATCTGGATGGTGGTTCCTCGAGCCGTCGTGTGCATCCTTTGTTCTGGCGCGGCAAGCGGCCTCTGGACTAGGCACGCGACACAAGGACGTCGGGGGCTCCGACCCTTGGCGTGGAGGTGGTGGCCATCTTCTTCGCCGGAGGTGGTGGCTAGATGGTTGTGGATTCTCGCATTCAGTCCCGGCGTAGAGTGCGGAGAGGAGGCAGCCGATGAAAACCGTGCTATGACTCAGGTCATGGCAGGCAGTGGCGGCGTTTTCGCGTCGTTATCTTGTTGAAGACATCGCCTCTGCAACTTCTATCGACTTTCTTGCACTGCTCTGGGTGAAAACCTTGATCCGGAGTTTCCGGATCGTACGATGGCGGTGCTTTTAGCGTTGTTTTCCCTCATGGGGCCATCGTTTTTTGAGCAGCAGCTGGATGCATGACCAGAGGACGGATTCTTTGGTGGAGTGATGCAGCATCTCACACATTGATGGCATCGGGTCTCGGCGGCATGGCGTTGTGGTGACTCTGCGTCTGATGCGCGGAGATGGACTCACGCAGGAGGGTGACTGTGACGCCCCGTGACCGTTGTGCCAGGTGTCTTCCAGTTATTCGCTGTTGTTGCCTTGTCATTTGCTTGCGTGTTGCTTTTCATCATGTCATCATGTGTATTGCATCATCATGTTTTCAAAACTTGCATCCGTTCGGGTTCTCCCCGTTCCTTCCATTGTTCGTTCTGAGTCCAGACACACTCGCACGCGCCCGCAGCATGTCCGAAATAGTATTTTATAAGTGACCAGAAAATGTTCTCGGAATGGGATGAGAGTTGGCGTGCGGTCTTGTTATAGTGTAGGTAGACCGCCTGCCAAGTTTCATCGCATTCGAAGTTCGTTTGATGCCCCAACGGATAACTATAGCGACATTATAGTCGGTCAAAACGTCGGACATTTTCGGTCTCCGGAAACAGTTGCCAGGCTGCACTCCTCTCCTCTCATCTCAGCCCAACCTCTTTTCACAACCCACCTGCAGCCCACCTAAACCCCCCTTCCGTTCCGGACCATCAGATCGCGATCGAAGGCTCCGAAACGCTCCTAACCCCCCTAAACCCAAACCCTAGCCATCCCTGCCTATATATGAACACCCTCCTTCCAAACTTGGCATCCTCTAATCTCCACCTACCTCTAGCCGCCTCCCTACTCACATTCTGTGCCCGTCCTCCCGCGCGCCGCCACTTGGCGGATCCAGGCGAGCCAGCGCCGCCGTCAACCGCCGCAGCCGCCGCCCTCCACCAGTCCCAGCGCGACACCTGTCCATCCGAGGTCGTCCGCAGCCAACCCCGTGCTGCCACCTCGTCCGCTCCACCTCCCCACCCCGCGCGGCCCAGCGCAGCCCGCAGCCGGCCCGCCCGGGCCCGACCGCACCCACCGTGCTGCTGGCGCCGAACCAGCCGTCTCGCTCCTCCCGCTCGATCCAGAGGGGATCAAGAGCTCGCCGTCGCCCGTCCGCTCTTCCCCGAGGATCCCGCTGTCGTCTCGCCGCTCTCCGGCGCCCCTAGGTCGCCGACCATCGCTCCCTTCCCCATATCCTTCTCCTCCTAACATATATATCTCTCTCTCTTCACGCCATGTTCAGGAGCAGGAGCTCAGAGCTCGCCGCCGGCCCCGTTTTGCTGCCCCACCGCCCGGATCTGGCGGGATCCGGCTGGATCCATCCCGCCATGCGTTCGCCGGTGTTTTCCTCCTGCTCCGGGCGGCCCCGATGCCCGCAAGCCGCCATCGCCGGCGCCCCTTACTCTGCTCGTGCGGGAGCGAGAGGAGAATGAAGCCCGTGCCGCCCTTCGCCCTAGTGGGCCTGCTCGGCCTCCAAGGCCCAACCACGAAATGCCGGCATGTTGGCCCATGTGAGCTTTGACCCCGCCCTTGGACCGTGAAGTGTTGGGCCAGCCTTCAAATTCGGCTTGCATGTGTTTTTTTTCCTTCTGTGAATTTAGCATTTAATCCTGAGACTGCCTATTTTACAGAAAACCCCTTGCACTTCATGCATTTAATAACTCAACAACCATGCATCACATGTAAAAACTTTATATATGAAATATGCTTAGTTTTTCATCTAGTTTCATAATATGCTACTTTCATGCATGTTTGCAAAGTTAAAAATGTTGTTTGGTTAAATTTGCTCCTATGCCATGTTAAAATGATTTAATTCATAACTAATTAACCGTAGCTCGGATTTAAATAATCTTTATATGTAAATGGGGTAGAAAATGCCTAGTTTAACATGGTGGCATCACTTTGCATGTTTAACAACTCTAAAATTGTGTTTAGGGCAGAACAGTACCAAACCTAATATATACATATGGGGATTTACCGAAATTGTTGTTCGTTGCTTCCGGCCTCATTTAAACTTGACTAGATAGGTAGTTTTACTTTCCTTCACCCTCTTGCCATGTTTAACAACATTTAATATTGTTGGGTACATAAACAAGATCGAACTAAATAAGTCACGTGGTGTTTCGTCAATATGCAACGGAGTTGCATATTGAGCTCCACTTAACTTGTAGTGTTGTTTGTGCATTTTGCCATGCCATGCCTCTTTAAACCAGACATGCATCATACTTGTTTACGCATCGTGCCATGCTTATGTGATGATTGTTTACTATGTTGTTTGCTTTCTTTCCAGTGTACTTCTTCTCGGTATTCCGGTAACGTTGCGTTTGTGAGGATCCGTTGGCTACGTCCGTTTATCTTCTTCACGGACTCGTTCTTCTTCCTTGCGGGATCTCAGGCAAGATGACCATACCCTCGAAATCACTTCTATCTTTGCTTGCTAGTTGCTCGCTCCTTTGCTATGCCTATGCTGCGATACCTACCACTTGCTTATCATGCCTCCCATAATGTTGAACCAAGCCTCTAACCCACCTTGTCCTAGCAAAACCATTGTTTGGCTATGTTACCGCTTTGCTCAGCCCCTCTTATAGCGTTGTTAGTTGCAGGTGAAGATTGAAGTTTGTTCCTTGTTGGAACATGGAGATGTTGTTCCTTGCTGGAACATGTTTACTTGTTGGGATATCACAATATCTCTATCTAATTAATGCATCTATATATTGGTAAAGGGTGGAAGGCTCGGCCTTTTTGCCTAGTGTTTTGTTCCACTCTTGCCGCCCTAGTTTCCGTCATATCGGTGTTATGTTCCCGGATTTTGCGTTCCTTACGCGGTTGGGTAATAATGGGAACCCCTTGACAAATCGCCTTGAATAAAACTCTTCCAGCAATGCCCAACCTTGGTTTTACCATTTGCCACCTAGCCTCTTTTTCCCTTGGGTTTCCGGAGCCCGAGGGTCATCTTATTTAAACTCCCCCCCCCCGGGGCCAGTGCTCCTCTGAGTGTTGGTCCACCTCGTCAGCTGCCGGTGGCCACCAGGGGCAACTCTGGGCTGGCCTACCGGAAGTTCGGACAATCTAAGTGTGCCCTGAGAGCGAGATATGTGCAGCTCCTATCGGGATTTGTCGGCACATTCGGGCGGTGTTGCTGGATTTGTTTTAACTTGTCGAAGTTGTCTTGTAGAACCGGGATACCGAGTCTGATCGGAATGTCTCGGGAGAGGGTATATCCTTCGTTGACCGTGAGAGCTTGTCATGGGCTAAGTTGGGACTCCCCTACAGGGATTTGAACTTTCAAAAGCCGTGCCCGCGGTTATGGGCAGATGGGAATTTGTTAATGTCCGGTTGTAGATAACTTGAACCTTAACTTAATTAAAATGAATCAATCGCGTGTGTTATCGTGATGGTCTCTTCTCTGCGGAGTCCGAGAAGTGAACACGGTGTTGGAGTAATGGTTGCCGTAGGTTGTTCTATATTTATTCGTTCGTGATTTGCCTTCTCTTCTCGCTCTCATTTGCGAACAGGTTAGCCACCATATATGCTAGTCGCTTGCTGCAGCTCCACATATTACCTTACCTTACCTATAAGCTTAAATAGTTTTGATCGCGAGGGTGCGAGATTGCTGAGTCCCCGTGACTCACAGATTACTTCCAAACCAGATGCAGGGACCGATGACTTCATTCCAGATGATGCGCTTGAGCTCAAGTGGGAGTTCGACGAAGACTCACGCCATTACTATGTGTCTTTCCCTGATGATCAGTAGTGGTGCCCAGTTGGGGCGATCGGGACCATGTCACATGTTGGGGTTGATCTTTCATTTTGGTACCGTAGTCGGACCATGAGTGTTTTGAATGATGTAATGCTATTTATGTACTTTGTGTGCCGTGGCGAGTGTAAGCCAACTATGTACCTTTCCCCTTATTATTTATTTACATGGGTTGTTGTGAAGATTACCTTACTTGCGACATTGCTTTCAATGCGGTTATGCCTCTAAGTCGTGCTTCGACACGTAGGAGATATAGCCGCATCGAGGGCGTTACAAGTTGGTAATCAGAGCCTTCCCCGACCTTAGGAGCCCCCACTGCTTGATCGAATTAGCAGCCGTTGTTGAGTCTAGAAAAATGTTTTGAGTCATCTAGGAATTATATATCGGAGAGTTTAGGAATTCTTTTTACTCCCCAGTCCCTTCATCGCTCTGGTAAGGCATCCCAACGTAGAGTTTTGTCTCTTCTCTTCTCAAATTTCACTAAAAAAAATTTAGGATCACGCTGTTATCTTGGAATCGTTCCGATCGATTTGTGACGAGAACATTGTTCTTGGTGCCTCCTGTCATTTAGGGGTTGTGGCAGTGTCCCGGGGAGTTGAGCTCCGAGGTGTTGTCGTCACAATTTTATCGTTGCAGTTCTGGAATACCTGAGTTTAGTTCGCCGACATCGAAAATCTCTTTTATGCAGTTGTTGGTGAGATAATCTCGACGCCACCCAGTACTGGGGTGGGAGTTCAGGAGTATTGCCATAACTTGTATAACGGATGCTTTTCGAAGGTTGAGGTAGACGATTTCCGAAGTTTTTCTCGGTTATGTGTTGAAGGATGGATACAGCTGGATGTAGGACTTGCTAGATTTGGGTGAGATATTATGCTTCCCCTATATCCCCAACACCTGATTGCATAACTGGGAAAATTTTGGGAGTTTATCAGTGGGAATTCAAGTAGCTCTTAGGATATCTTTCCGACAGATGTATGATATGAAATTGGGGTTCAACGTCTAGTGGTCCGCCTATCCACGGTTGGTTTTACAGTGGCCTCATTGTGTCTTAAAGAGTCCTTGGCTATGCCGACTCGGGGACGCTTCGTATGCCATGTGCACTGCCTTGTACATGATGGTGCTGTACGATCAAGCCCGTGTAGGCCCCACCACGAAAACTTCGACGAAATCTCTATCATATGTTTGTTCCGGTTTATTCTGCAAGCCAATCCTTTGTTTTGTTTTGAGTTGTGGTATTTGAGTTTCTTCAATGTCAAATGTTGATTCCATACCTTCCCCAAATGGTGTTCTCATACTCCGATGTGGATACTAATCCTTCTTGATAATCGAGATTGTCATGTCAAACCTTTTCAACCGGTGTGCTTCTCTTCAAGTGGATCCGATCATTTTAACATCCGGAAGATCAATTCTAAGTTTCTCAACGGTGTTCGTTGCATCCATTCCAAATTGTCTTTGTTTCTCCCACCCTCCCACCCTTTTCTTCAAGGAACAATATTTCTTATTCAAGTATCATTTTATTGTTGTGAAGCCTCTCCATTCCTTTTCCGTTAATGTTCTTATTCGGTGATTCTCATGAGGATTCTAACGGAGCTTCAAGTTATCATTATTCGTTCTTTTTCTTCTCCGGTGGAACCAATTCAAGCCTTGTGACCATATCTTTCCCTCGTTTCAAATACCTTCTCATGCCGGTGCACCTCATATTCAGTCAGTTCTCGCTATTAAATTGTTCCGGAGTGCTCAAGATATCTCAGTTCAAGCTATTTCGAGGTCCTATCTTATTCAATCCATTTAATTCAATCGGTGCAACCTCTCTTTTTAATCTTTTCAACGGTGTTTCTTTTGAGTGGGCCCTAACCCACAGGTCTTTTCCCAGGATCTTACCTGACTCTTCTTATTTTCCCGGAGCTATCCTCAAATTTCTTTTCGAAGTTTGACGTAAGAATGAATTATCATCAGTCTCTTGTTTTTCTCCAAGATCTGTCGAATTCTTTTCATCGTTGGATCAGCCTCTTCGTTGTGATACTTCCGGAGTGTCTAAATAATTCATGGTGGTGTTTCTCGTCGTAATTCTCAGATTATGAAGACCGAAGAAGAATTTTCTCTTAATCTTGCTCCATTCTCTTCAAGATTCGTGGTTCTAGTTCAAGGACATCCTCTCATAATTGTTTTCAATTGTCAAGATTCTTTTCACCTATCCGGAGTAATCCAGGGTTTTTTTTCAGTTTGATTCTCTGGAGTCCATCATCTAAGATTTATTCATTCCAGCTTTTAGCTCTCATACTCAAAATCTTACCGGTGCATCATTCATATATTTCTCTAATCAAGCTTCTTTGTTCATTTGCTAATTCTTCCTAGTGATTCACCCTTTTACTTCGTGCGTTTTCAATTCTTACCAGGGGCTCGTTCAACTTTGCTATTCCTTTGTTATTGTATCGATTCATTTGTTATTTCTACCCTACCGGTGGTTCGTTCAAGACCTTCTCAAGTTTGCGCTATATCTCTCTTAATCCTTTCTACGAGAATAAGTAGTATGCCAAATCCGTTGCTTGTCATCAATTAAACTGGTGAAGGATAAGCATAATGCAATTCTTATTCTTGTTTCATCCAAATGATTAATTCCGTATTCCGGAGGTTCATCAAAATTCTTGATCTCAATTGTTCATCTTATCTTTTTCCCGGAGTTCCTACCTGTCGCAATTATATCACCATGGAGATCCATCTAAATCATTACAAGGTTTCACCTTGTTTTCCAACTTCTCTTTCTTTTCGTTATCCTTTTGTTACCGGAGTTCTTTATGGAGGCTACATGTTGGTTCATCAAAGAAATAATTCCTTCTCCAAGTGTTCATTGAGATTCTTTTCAAAGGAGCTCAAGCCTTCTTCATCTTGCTATCCGGAGTGCAATTCTTTCTTCCATATTATTGGAGGTGGTATTATGTCATTCTTGATAATTTGAGTTCATGTTTTCATGATTCACATGTTGTCGAGAATGAGATATTTTAAATCCATCAATCTCGTCATTGGAGTGATCTTGGGTTATATTTCACCTAAAGCCTTCCCTAAGGATTGTTGCTATAATGGTGCTCATATATGATCCAAGTTCTTCATCTATCCTCCCGGTGAAATAAGCTTCTCGTCTCCTTGTTCATGCCAATCCAATTCTTCTTCCCGTGAGTGGCAGGTTGTCACCTCATAATTTTTTAGATGTATTCCATAAGACCATATCAAGATTATTCTTTTCGTTGTTGGTTTTCCAACAACTCCGTTCTAGCATTTGTTGTAAGCGTGCTCCCTCGAGATCTTGTTTCCCTTCGTTCATCCCATTCCATTCTTACTTTTGTTCCGGAGGCTTTGTGATGTTGCTCTCTTCAACCCATCATCTTGGTTGTCAAGATCATGTTCTTTCATTTGCTTATCCAATTAGCCGGAGTGTCGTGTCCTCTGCTCTAGTTCTTTTCATCTTATCAATTCATATCACTTTTCAAACGGAGTGATGTCCGAATTTGTTCTTCCTTGTTCTTCGTTCCTATCGAACTGTTTTTTTCAACTTCAATCACCTCCGTGGTATTATTCCTTTCAAGTTGTTCAACTTTTCAACGTTCTTTAGTTTCACTCGTTTGTCAAAGAAGCAACTTAGTTTTACCGCTTATCTTCCTCTTCTGTTTTTCCCTTTGGTGCCATTCTAGATCTCGGGACGAGATCCTCTCGTAGTGGTGGAGTGTTGTGACGCCCCGTGACCGTTGTGCCAGGTGTCTTCCAATTATTCGCTGTTGTTGCCTTGTCATTTGCTTGCGTGTTGCTTTTCATCATGTCATCATGTGTATTGCATCATCATGTTTTCAAAACTTGCACCCGTCTGGGTTCTCCCCGTTCCTTCCGTTGTTCGTTCTGAGTCCAGACACACTCGCACGCGCCCGCGGCATGTCCGAAATAGTATTTTATAAGTGGCCGGAAAATGTTCTCGGAATGGGATGAGAGTTGGCGTGCGGTCTTGTTATAGTGTAGGTAGACCGCCTGCCAGGTTTCATCGCATTCGGACTTCGTTTGATGCCCCAACAGATAACTATAGCGACATTATAGTCGGTCAAAACGTCGGACGTTTTCGGTCTCCGGAAACAGTTGCCAGGCTGCACCCCTCTCCTCTCATCTCAACCCAACCTCTTTTCACAACCCACCTGCATCCCACCTAAACCCCCCCTCCGTTCCGGACCGTCGGATCGCGATCGAAGGCTCCGAAACGCTCCTAACCCCCCCTAAACCCAAACCCTAGCCATCCCTGCCTATATATGGACACCCTCCTTCCAAACTTGGCATCCTCTAATCTCCACCTACCTCTAGCCGCCTCCCTACTCACATTCTGTGCCCGTCCTCCCGCGCGCCGCCACTTGGCGAATCCAGGCAAGCCAGCGCCGCCGTCAACCGCCGCAGCCGCCGCCCTCCACCAGTCCCAGTGCGACACCTGTCCATCCAAGGTCGTCCGCAGCCAACCCCGTGCTGCCACCTCGTCCGCTCCACCTCCCCACCCCGCGCGGCCCAGCGCAGCCCGCAGCCGGCCCGCCCGGGCCCGACCGCACCCACCGTGCTGCTGGCGCCGAACCAGCCGTCTCGCTCCTCCCGCTCGATCCAGAGGGGATCGAGAGCTCGTCGTCGCCCGTCCGCTCTTCCCTGAGGATCCCGCTGTCGTCTCGCCGCTCTCCGGCGCCCCCAGGTCGCCGACCATCGCTCCCTTCCCCATATCCTTCTCCTCCTAACATATATATCTCTCTCTCTTCACGCCATGTTCAGGAGCAGGAGCTCAGAGCTCGCCGCCGGCCCCGTTTTGCTGCCCCACCGCCCGGATCTGGCGGGATCTGGCTGGATCCATCCCGCCATGCGTTCGCCGGTGTTTTCCTCCTGCTCCGGGCGGCCCCGATGCCCGCAAGCCGCCATCGCCGGCGCCCCTTACTCTGCTCGTGCGGGAGCGAGAGGAGAATGAAGCCCGTGCCGCCCTTCGCCCTAGTGGGCCTGCTCGGCCTCCAAGGCCCAACCACGAAATGCCGGCATGTTGGCCCATGTGAGCTTTGACCCCGCCCTTGGACCGTGAAGTGTTGGGCCAGCCTTCAAATTTGGCTTGCATGTGTTTTTTTCCTTCTGTGAATTTAGCATTTAATCCTGAGACTGCCTGTTTTACAGAAAACCCCTTGCACTTCATGCATTTAATAACTCAACAACCATGCATCACATGTAAAAACTTTATATATGAAATATGCTTAGTTTTTCATCTAGTTTCATAATATGCTACTTTCATGCATGTTTGCAAAGTTAAAAATGTTGTTTGGTTAAATTTGCTCCTATGCCATGTTAAAATGATTTAATTCATAACTAATTAACCGTAGCTCGGATTTAAATAATCTTTATATGTAAATGGGGTAGAAAATGCCTAGTTTAACATGGTGGCATCACTTTGCATGTTTAACAACTCTAAAATTGTGTTTAGGGCAGAACAGTACCAAACCTAATATATACATATGGGGATTTACCGAAATTGTTGTTCGTTGCTTCCGGCCTCATTTAAACTTGACTAGATAGGTAGTTTTACTTTGCTTCACCCTCTTGCCATGTTTAACAACATTTAATATTGTTGGGTACATAAACAAGATCGAACTAAATAAGTCACGTGGTGTTTCGTCAATATGCAACGGAGTTGCATATTGAGCTCCACTTAACTTGTAGTGTTGTTTGTGCATTTTGCCATGCCATGCCTCTTTAAACCAGACATGCATCATACTTGTTTGCGCATCGTGCCATGCTTATGTGATGATTGTTTACTATGTTGTTTGCTTTCTTTCCAGTGTACCTCTTCTCGGTATTCCGGTAACGTTGCGTTTGTGAGGATCCGTTGGCTACGTCCATTTATCTTCTTCATGGACTCGTTCTTCTTCCTTGCGGGATCTCAGGCAAGATGACCATACTCTCGAAATCACTTCTATCTTTGCTTGCTAGTTGCTCGCTCCTTTGCTATGCCTATGCTGCGATACCTACCACTTGCTTATCATGCCTCCCATAATGTTGAACCAAGCCTCTAACCCACCTTGTCCTAGCAAAACCATTGTTTGGCTATGTTACCGCTTTGCTCAGCCCCTTTTATAGTGTTCTTAGTTGCAGGTGAAGATTGAAGTTTGTTCCTTGTTGGAACATGGAGATGTTGTTCCTTGTTGGAACATGTTTACTTGTTGGGATATCACAATATCTCTTATCTAATTAATGCATCTATATATTGGTAAAGGGTGGAAGGCTTGGCCTTTTTGCCTAGTGTTTTGTTCCACTCTTGCCGCCCTAGTTTTCGTCATATCGGTGTTATGTTCCCGGATTTTGCGTTCCTTACGCGGTTGGGTAATAATGGGAACCCCTTGACAAATCGCCTTGAATAAAACTCTTCCAGCAATGCCCAACCTTGGTTTTACCATTTGCCACCTAGCCTCTTTTTCCCTTGGGTTTCCGGAGCCCGAGGGTCATCTTATTTAACCCCCCCCCCCCCGGGCCAGTGCTCCTCTGAGTGTTGGTCCACCTCGTCAGCCGCCGGTGGCCACCAAGGGCAACTCTGGGCTGGCCTACCGGAAGTTTGGACAATTTTAGTGTGCCCTGAGAATGAGATATGTGCAGCTCCTATCGGGATTTGTCGGCACATTCGGGCGGTGTTGCTGGATTTGTTTTAACTTGTCGAAGTTGTCTTGTAGAACCGGGATACCGAGTCTGATCGGAATGTCTCGGGAGAAGGTATATCCTTCGTTGACCGTGAGAGCTTGTCATGGGCTAAGTTGGGACTCCCCTGTAGGGATTTGAACTTTCTAAAGCCGTGCCCGCGGTTATGGGCGGATGGGAATTTGTTAATGTCCGGTTGTAGATAACTTGAACCTTAACTTAATTAAAATGAATCAATCGCGTGTGTTACCGTGATGGTCTCTTCTCGACGGAGTCCGGGAAGTGAACACGGTGTTGGAGTAATGGTTGCCGTAGGTTGTTCTATAGTAATTCGTTCGTGCTTTGCCTTCTCTTCTCGCTCTCATTTGCGAACAGGTTAGCCACCATATATGCTAGTCGCTTGTTGGAGCTCCACATATTACCTTACCTTACCTATAAGCTTAAATAGTCTTGATCGCGAGGGTGTGAGATTGTTGAGTCCCGGTGACTCACAGATTACTTCCAAACCAGATGCAGGGACCGATGACTCCGTTCCAGATGATGCGCTTGAGCTCAAGTGGGAGTTCGACGAAGACTCATGCCGTTACTATGTGTCTTTCCCTGATGATCAGTAGTGGTGCCCAGTTGGGGCGATCGGGACCATGTCGCATGTTGGGGTTGATCTTTCATTTTGGTACCGTAGTCGGACCATGAGTGTTTTGAATGATGTAATGCTATTTATGTACTTTGTGTGACGTGGCGAGTGTAAGCCAACCATGTACCTTTCCCCTTATTATTTATTTACATGGGTTGTTGTGAAGATTACCTTACTTGCGACATTGCTTTCAATGCGGTTATGCCTCTAAGTCGTGCTTTGATACGTAGGAGATATAGCCGCATCGAGGGCGTTATAGTGACGCGGTCTGGCGTCGTGGTGGCGTCGACGGCAGCTAGACCGGGCAAGGTAAATGCAGTAGTACAGCTATGAAGATGGATTAGTGGCAGGTGGCTGCGGCAGCCTTAGACCCGAGAAGCGTCCTGGTTGAGTGTGCTGGACTGGTAGGCGAACCATACCCGGCAGGCGTCCTGGGTAGGACCTCAGGTCTTAGATGCTAGGTTTGGCTGCGAGGTCTTTTTGGTACTAGGCCTGGACTATCAGCATCCCTTCATCACTTGGATAGGAGTAGCGACACTTTTGTTGTCTAGACGGTGGCTTCAGTCTTACTGTTGTATGACTTTGTAATCTCTTGTGTGAATAATTAATAAAGTGGTTGCATGCATCGTCTAGATGCAGAGGCCAGGGGTCATCCTCCATTTCTTTAAAAAGCTAGCTACATACTAATCCATTGGTCTGCGTACACAAGAAAGATCAATTAGCTTGCAAGCTAGCGGGGCTAGTGGCGACAGTAGCGCAGGAGGGATAGAGGGTAGCGGCGGCTGGCGCGGTTGGCGCGCGGGCAGCGGCGGCGGCGCGTGGGAGTTGCGCGGCGGTGGCGCGTGGCGGAAGCTATGGTTAGGACCTGGAAAGTGATACCATGTATGTTGTAGGAATTGCACGATGTAATTCTATGTGTGCATAGACATGTATATACGATGTACAAAGGTGGGCCACGGACCTCAACTATACAAGGAATTAGGAGATGGGCCCAATATGCAATATGCACATAACACATATACTCAATAGCTTCTCCCTTATATAGCCGTGGATGATGTGCTGGGTCGAGTCATAGTGTGATTAACCTAGTTAGGGCCAATGTATCGCATCTTAGGTCGCACGATTTGGGTTGGCTTTGCGATGACACACCCTTCTCGCTGGTTGGTCCCCGTGTGTGGGATCCTGCCATGGTAGCGCTTCTTGTTGCTCGTTCAGTCGCTTTCGTTGCCATGGTAGTCTCTAGTGCTGCCATAGCAGCCGGGTCACCGACATCCCCTCCTCCTTGAGAATTGGCTTGTCTCCAAGCTAGGAGCGCCAGGTAGCGCTCATGGATGCTGGCAGCGCCTTCCCAGGTGGCATCAAGGACATATGAGTCATGCCACTGTACAAGGAGTTGCTCACGCCTGCCGGAAGAAGTGTGGCACCATCTGCTATTGAGGATCTCGACTGAAATCATGGGTTCAATGGTTGGTACGAGGATATCCGTGGCATGAGTAGTTCCCAGGGCGAGGGCCTTGCGCAGTTGCGAGATTTGGAACACCGGGCGCACCTTGGAGTTGTCGGAGAGCTCAAGTTCATAAGTGACTAGATTTTTTTGCGAATATCATAAGTGACTAGATTGACGGTATAGAGGATCTTGACGGGACCGATAATGGAACAAGAACTTGTGCTTGGAGCACTTCTCAATCGAGGTATGGATAAAGCTGCAACTTGACGAAGATGGAGTCTCCATGGGCAAAGGTACGTTGTGTGCACCGCTTGTCTGCTTTCACCTTCATGATGTGGCAAGCTCAGTGGAGGTGTTTTGTGAGAATTTGTTGCATTGGCTTGTGTTCCTTGAGCCATTCCTTGAGTGAAGGGTCAATGTGGATGTCGCCTCAATTTCCTGATGTCGAGGGTCGTGGTCATAGAGGGCGGAAAATGGAGAGGTGTCGAGAAATCGAATGGTAGCTTGAATTGTACTAAAATTCCACAAGCAAGCGACATTGACCCCAACTGTTAGACTAGGCATGTATGTGTTGGAAATATGCCCTACAGGCAATAATAATGTGGTTATAATTATATTTCCTTAATCATGATAAAGGCTTATCTATACCTATTAATAAAGGGGTTATTTCTTCTTATCACCGTAATTTTGTCCGTTTTTGGTCCGTCCACCTTGTACATATTATATTTTCTCTACTAGAGGTGGTACTAATCTATGTAACTGTCCATACGTCAAAAGAAGCATGTTCTCTGCGTTCCTACCGACTTGGGTCTGTTGGCTGGGCCGTTGGCCCAGTTTGAGTAAACACAAGAAGAAAAAAATGTTCGCATCCACTTGGGCCCATCCAAAAAAAGTTTCATATGTCGTCCTGTCGTATGTCCGACGTCGTCATCCTGTCCGCCGCCTTACGATCTCCTGATTTTTGTTTCTGATCCAGTCGGTTTCTGATAAAAAAACAGAGGAGCGTTCCTTCTTTAGGCTCGCTAGCGTGTTAGTGTCCGGCTTCTTCACCAAGTTGTATTGGCCAGCGGAGCCTGGAAGCACCATATAGATCTTAAAAGTGGATCAAAGCCACCGGCGGTAGCCTGCACCTGCAGATTTTGTTGGAAAGCTCAGACGGCCGGCACAGCAGCAACCTACGGGAAGGCACAAGAGGGGTTACGGGGCGTTCGGGAAGAGGCAGCTTGCATGGCAGGCACCCTGAACTGCGACGGCCTAGCGCCGAGGCCGAAGCCAGCAAAGGAAGCTTTCATGTTTGGTGCCGAGGATGATTGCACCTTGATGGGCAAGATGGGGCTCAGGTTGGAGGAGGGGCCGGGTGTGATCACAGTCGGAGGATGAGCGGAGGACCATCCATGGCTACAGCGGTGAGAAGCATGCTATGTTCGTGAAGGTGCACACTAGGCAGGACGAACGAGCGGGGGCGTGATCGGGGGTTACCTCCCAGACCGATCCCTCAGGCCTTGTTCCATCTATCCATCCCACGCTTGCGTGCCAGCGGCTATATCTGCGACGAGATAGCCCCACCTCGAATCTCGGCTCCTAGGGATGTGCCCTACCACGTCAGTCCAATCACGCCTGCACAATGAACTCTCATGCAGCTGAGCGTCCGCACGACGCCATCTTTCTTGTGTCGATTGTCGATCGACGCATCGATTTATACTCTCTAAGCGTCTGTGCCCTTCCTGCCAATGTGTTTCCACCATCTCTCCTCCAGCGGCCCAACCTCATGTGCGCCACCGTGGAGCGGGCTCCCACGCTGCTTCCCTGACCTACCGCCAACTAACCTGGGAATTCTGTCGCGCCGCCCCCATGAACCTTACATAACTCTGGCTAGACAGTCTTCAGTCAAAGTCTCCTAGCTATTCGGTGTTCCAACTTATGTCTACCATGACACTGCTGGTGCGCAATGGACGCTTCGAGTTCCGGTGCATGTGATGTGACTAACGTGGCCTTGGTTTTGTCAGGCTTCGCACTATGAGGATGAGGGTGCTCCTATAGGCACATGTTATGTCTGCGTTCTTGGTGGCGAAAGGCCTCCATCTCCAAGAATGAGGCTGCTCTTATAGGCTCTTACCATCTACTCTATATTGTGTTTCCTTCTACTGTTTTTTGGCTTTACAATTTTCAAATAAAATCATTATCATTATATTTGTAATGTTTATTTGCTTACTGCTTTGCTTGATTAAACCCAAAACATTACCAGAGAACTAAAAATATATGCTCTATGATTTTGTCCAGCTATTCCGAATAATGATGGAATATGTACATCCAGGTTTTCTTTAAATATTACTACTATCTGTGCATCTCTCTTTAATTAGAAAACTAATGTTAACTCTCAAAGAGAAACATGCATGCTCTCTGTTGAACAATTGAACTATCCCTTGATGCATGTCATTTTAATTTTAGGTGAACTATTTATTTTTACAGCAACTACTCTGGACCTCCAAGTGTTGAATTCACATGGAGCAACTGAAATCCCAACAATCACAGTATGCTTTGCGTTGTCATTAATTGTCCTAGATATTCAAACGCTATAAATATTACTTGATTGTGTGATGTTAGATGATTATAACTGACATGGACCCCCAAAGAATTTCTCAGGTTGCCGGTCCTGCAATAATCTATCAGGTGCAAAGAAGAAAATCTAAGATTGTGTGATGTATCTTTGTGCTCGCTTTAAAATGGCCATCGGTAGGGAATATGCGATCCTCTCTTCGGCGTCAGGAGGGGTGGCTTGAGTGTGTGACTTTGTTTTCTCCCGTTGCAACGCACGGGCATATGTGCTAGTTATTCATACTAGAATTGTATTGACCGGAAACTTAAATACATGTGTGGATACATAAACAAATATCGTGTCCATAGTAAGCCTCTACTAGACTAGCTCATTGATCAAAAGATGGTTAATGTTTCCTAACCATGACATGTATTGTCACTTGATAATGGGGTCACATCATTAGGAGAATGATGTGATGGACAAGACCCATCCGTTAGCATAGCATATGATCGTTTAGTTTATTGCTACTGCTTTCTTAACGACAAATACATATTCCTTCGACCATGAGATCATGCAACTCTCGGATACCGGAAGAATACCTTGTGTGCTATCAAGCGTCACAACATAATTGGGTGATCATAAAGATGCTCTACAGGTATCTCCGAAGGTGTCTGTTGAGTTGGCATGGATCGATGATACGTCCATTTTGCATCATGCTTTTATATTGATATTTTTTGCATTATGGGCTGTCATTACACATTATATCACAATACTTATGCCTATCTTCTCTTATTTTATAAGGTTTACATGAAGAAAGAGAATGCCGGCAGCTGGAATTCTGGACTAGAAAAGGAGCAAATATTAGAGACCTATTCTGCACAACTCCAAAAGTCCTTAAACTTCACGGAGCATGTTTTGGAATATATAAAAAATATTGGGTGAAGAAAATACCAGAGGGGGGCCATCAGCCAGCCACAAGGGTGGAGGGCGTGCCCCCTGGGCGCCCCCCCCGTCCTTGTGGGCCCCCTGGCTGGCCTCTAATGTCCATCTTTGGCTATATGGTGTGTTTTGACCTGAAAAAAATCATAAGGAAGCTTTCGGGACAAAGCACCGCCGTCTCGAGGCAAAACCTGGGCAGAACCAATCTAGGGCTCCGGCGGACCTGTTCCGTCGGGGAAACATCCCTTCGGGAGGGGAAAGCCGAAGCCATCATCATCACCAAGGATCCTCTCATCGAGAGAGGATCAATCTCCATCAACATCTTCACCAACACAATCTCCTCTCAAACCCTAGTTCATCTCTTGTATTCAATCTTGGTCCCAAAACCACAAATTGGTACCTATGAGTTGCTAGTAGTGTTGATTACTCCTTGTAGTTGATGCTAGTTGGTTTATTCGGTGGAAGATTATATTTTCAGATCCTTAATGATAATTAATACTCCTCTGATATTGATTATAAATATGTTTTATGAGTAGTTACATTTGTTCTTGAGGACATGGGAGAAGTCTTGTTATAAGTAATCATGTGAATTTGGTATTCGTTCGATATTTTAATAAGATGTATGTTGTCTCTCCTCTAGTGGTGTTATGTGAAGATTGACTACATGACACTTCACCATTATTTGGGCCTAGGGGAAGGCATTGGGAAGTAATAAGTAGATGATGGTTTGCTAGAGTGACAAAATCTTAAACCCTAGTTTATGTGTTGCTTCGTAAGGGGCTGATTTGGATCCATATGTTTCATGCTATGGTTAGGTTTACCTTAATTCTTCTTTCGTAGTTGCGGATGCTTGCGAGAGGGGTTAATCATAAGTGGGAGGCTTGTCCAAGAAAGGGCAACACCCAAGCACCAGTCCACCCACATATCAAATTATTAAAGTAACGAATGGGAATCATATGAGCATGATGAAAACTAGCTTGACAACAATTCCCATGTGTCCTCGGGAGCGCTTTGCTTTATATAAGAGTTCATCCAGGCTTGTACTTTGCTACAAAAAGGATTGGGACACCTTGCTGCACCTTGTTTAATTTTATTACTTGTTGCCCGTTATGATTTGTCTTATTATAAAACTATCTGTTACCGATAATTTCAGTGCTTCCAGAGAATACCTTGCTGAAAACAACTTGTCATTTCCTTCTGCTCCTCGTTGGGTTCGACACTCTTACTTATCTAAAGGAATACGATAGATCCCCTATACTTGTGGGTCATGAAGACTCTTTTCTGGCGCCGTTGTCACGGAGCGAAGCACCTTTGGTAAGTGGAATTTGCTAAGGAAACATTCATATAGTGTGCTAAAATTTACTATCACTTCTTACTATGGAAAATAATCCTTTGAGGGGTTTGTTTGGGGTATCTTTACCTCGACCGGAAGCACAATTAGTTGCTCCTCAACCTACTACACCTACTTAAAATATTTATTATGAAATTCCTTCGGGTATGATAGAGAAACTGCTAGCTAATCCTTATGTAGGAGATGGAACATTACATCCCGATATGCACCTAATCTATGTCGATGAAGTTTGTGGATTATTTAAGCTTGCAGGTATGCCCGAGGATGTTGTCAAGAATAAGGTCTTCCCTTTATCTTTGAAGGGAAAGGCATTGACATGGTATAGGCTATTGGATGATATTGGATCATGGAACTACAACTGATTAAAATTGGAATTTCATTAGAAGTTTTATCCTATGCATCTGGTTCATCGTGATCGGAATTATACATATATAATTTTTGGCCTTGTGAAGGAGAAAGTATCGCTCAAGCTTGGGGGAGGCTTAAGTCAATGTTATATTCATGCCCCAATCATGAGCTCTTAAGAGAAATTATTATTTAAAAATTTTATCCTCAACTTTCTCATAATGATCGATCCATGCTCGATACTTATTGTACTAGTTCTTTTATGAAGAAATATATTGAATTCAAATGATATTTATTGGAAAGAATTAAATGCAACTCTGAAGATTGGGAACTCGACGAAGGTAAGGAGTCAGGTATAAACCTTAAGTTTGATTGTGATAAATCTTTTATGTATACCGATGCTTTTCGTGATTTTAGCACTAAATATGGACTTGACTCTGAGATAGTAGCTTATTTTTGTGAATCATTTGCTACTCATGTTGATCTCCCTAAGGAGAAGTGGTTTAAATATAATCCTCCCATTGAAGTTAAAGTAGTAGAACCTATTAAAGTTGAAGAAGAAACTATTACTTACAATGTTGATCTTATTGTTCCTACTAATATTGAGAAACCACCTTTTCCTGTTAGAATAAAGGATCATGCTAAGGCTTCAATTGTAGTTCGTAAGAGTTATACTAGAATACCTACACCCTTTGAGCAAATTAAAGTTGAACCTGGTATTGCTATGGTTAAAGATCTCTTGGTTGATAATATTGATGGGCATGCTATTTATTTCTATGATGAAGCTGCTAGGATTGCTAAACCCGATATGAAAGATAAACGTAGACCTGTTGTTGGCATGCCTGTTGTTTCTGTTAAAATAGGATATCATTGTTATCATGGCCTATGTGATGTGGGTGCTAGTGTGAGGGCAATTCCTTATACCTTATATAAAGAAATTATGAATGTTATTGCACCTGCCGAGATAGAAGATATTGATGTTACTATTAAGCTTGCTAATAGAGATACTATTTCACCAATTGGGATTGTTAGAGATGTTGAAGTCTTGGGTGGGAAGATAAAATATCCTACTGATTTTCTTGTTCTTGCTTCCCCACAAGATAATTTTTGTCCCATAATATTTGGTAGACCCTTCTTGAATACCGTCAATGCTAGGATAGACTGTGAGAAAGATATTGTTACTGTTGGTTTAGGGGATATGTCTCATGATTTTAATGTCTCTAAATTTTGTAGACAACCCCATGATAAATAATTGCTAAGTAAGGATGAAATTATTGGTCTTGCTTCTATTATCGTGCCTCCTACCACTACTAGGGAAAAGCCTAGCAGCAGCGGGGGTTTTGGGCCTATTAGCAGCGCGGGGGCCGGCGCTACTAATAAGGCGCTACAACTAACGTATAGCAGCAGCGCGGGTGCCACCCGCGCTACTACTACGTCCGTTAGTAGTAGCGTGGGTAAAAACCCGCGCTACTACTAACCCGCGGAATTTTTTTTCGAATTTTTTGCCCGAATTTTCAAATTTCCGAATTATTTTTACCTCTAATCTCTAATCACCCTCATCGCTGCTCAATTTAATCTCTAATCACCCCTCATCATTCCAAATCATCTAACTTCCCGGACGGTCACCCATCCTCTCACTACTCCAGCCTGAGCACGCTTAACTTCCGGGTTCTATTCTCCCTCGATTCCAAGTCTGCACTTGTTGTTTTCCTGACAATAGTAAGATGTCAATCCTATTAACCCTCGGGAGTTTAGCTTGAGCATGAAGTCACACATTTCGCTGTTTGAGTTTAAAACTATTGTTCTAAAAAACAATAATTATTTAGTAACACTAATATTTCTTGAATAAGGAGTTTGACCACATTTTGACCACAGTTTGACCAGATTTGACCAAAATTCCAAAAAACTGAAATAATTATTTAGTAACACTAATATTCTTGAATAATTATTTAGTAACACTAATACATCTTGAATAAGTAGTTTGACCACAGTTTGACCAGATTTAACCAAAATTAAAAAAAAACTGAAATTTGAGCATAACTTTTTTTCCTTTTAGAATTTGAGGATTCTAAAAATTTGCAAATAGGCCCTAGGCGGTCTCCATCGTATGCGGATTTTTGTGCTGAACATTTTGATATATTATACGTTTTTTCTGACATCGTATGCAAAAGTTATAGCCGTTTTACATTTTCCCTACACTTTTTGCAAAACATGTCCAAATTTAAGTTTTTAAATTTTCCTAACTAGTAGATGTAGTAACATAACTACATCTCGAAGGATTTTAATTTTTGAAACATTTTGATATATTATACGTTTTTTTCTAACATCGTATGCAAAAGTTATAGCCGTTTTACATTTTCCCTACACTTTTTGCAAAACATGTCCAAATTTAAGTTTTTAAATTTTCCTAACTAGTAGATGTAGTAACATAACTACATCTCGAAGGATTTTAATTTTTGATGTTTTTATCATTTTCTTTTGCTTTTTACAAAACCAAAAAGGCGATCCAGGGGGGGGGGTACAGTTTCAAAATGGGACCTTTAGTAGTAGCGAGGGATTTTACCCCTCGCTACTACTATGGCATGTCCCGGAGGGGCACGGTTGAGACCTCTTAGTAGTAGCGAGGGGTAAAAACTTAGTAGTAGCGCGGGTTTATAACCCTCGCTACTACCATGGCATGGCCCAGGGGCACGGTAGAGACCGCTTAGTAGTAGCGAGGGGTAAAAACCAGCGCTACTGCTATCAACTTAGTAGTAGCGAGGGTTAAAAACCCGCGCTACTGCTACTTAGCAGCAGCGCCTGATTTTAAAGCACGCTGCTGGTAAGATTCTGTGTATAGGCTTTTCCCTAGTAGTGTACTGATCCTTTAGAACTATATTTGCTAGACCATGAGAATGATATGTTTATGAATGAAAGAAGGGAAATAGATCAAGTATTATTTAATCAAGGACCTATTTTGAAACACAATTTGCTTGTTGAAATCCTTGGGGATCCTCCTCCACCTAAGGGTGATCCCGTGTTTGAGCTTAAAGAATTACCTGATACACTGAAATATGCTTATCTTGATGAAAAGAAGATATATCCTGTTATTATTAGTCCTAACCTTTCAGAGCATGAAGAAAAGTAATTATTGAAAACTCTAAAGAAGCACCGTGCCGCTATTGGATATACTCTCGATGATCTTAAGGGCATTAGTCCCACTCTATGTCAGCACAAAATTAAATTGGAGAAAGATGTTAAACCAGTTGTTGATCATCAACGACGGTTAAACCCTAAGACAAAAGAAGTGGTAAGAAATGAAATACTAAAGCTTCTGGAGGCAGGTATAATTTATCCTATTGCTGATAGTCAATGGGTAAGTTCTGTTCATTGTGTCCCTAAGAAAGGAGGTGTCACTGTTGTTCCTAATGATAAGAATGAATTGATTCCACAAAGAATTGTTACAAGTTATAGAATGGTAATTGATTTTCGCAAATTAAATAAAGCTACTAGAAAGTATCATTACCCTCTACCATTTATTGACCAAATGCTAGAAAGACTATCCAAACATACACATTTCTGCTTTCTAGATGGTTATTCTGGTTTGTCTCTAATACCCATGTCAAAAGATGATCAAGAGAAAACCACCTTTACTTGCTCTTTCGGTACCTTTTCTTATAGACGTATGCCTTTTGGTTTATGCAATGCACCTGCTACCTTTCAAAGATGTATGACTACTATATTCTCTGATTTTTGTGAAAAGATTGTTGAGGTTTTCATGGATGATTTCTCTGTTTATGGAACTTCTTTTGACGAGTGCTTAAGCAACCTTGATCGAGTTTTGCAGAGATGTGAAGAAACTAATCTTGTCTTCAATTGAGAAAAGTGCCATTTTGTGGTTAATGAAGGTATTGTCCAAGGACATACAATTTCTGAAAGAGGTATTGAAGTTGATAAAGCTAAAGTTGATGCTATTGAAAAAATGTCGTGTCCTAAAGATATCAAAGGTATAAGAAGTTTCCCTGGTCATGCTGGCTTCTATAGGAGGTTTATTAAAGACTTCTCTAAAATTTCTAGGCCTCTCACCAATCTCTTACAAAAAGATGTTCCTTTTGTTTTTGATGATGATTGTGTAGAAGCATTTGAAATACTTAAGAAAGCCTTGATTTCTGCACCTATTGTTCAGCCACCTGATTGGAATTTACCCTTTGAAATTATGTGTGATGCTAGTGATTATGCTATTGGTGTTGTTCTAGGACAAAGAGTAGATAAAAAATTAAATGTTATTCAGTATGCTTGTAAAACTCTAGACAGTGCCCAGAGAAATTATGCTACTACTGAAAAGGAATTTTTAGAAGTTGTATTAGCATGTGATAAGTTCGGACCTTATATTTTTGATTCCAAAGTAACTGTTCACACTGATCATGCTGCTATTAAATATCTTATGGAAAAGAAAGATGCTAAACCTAGACTTATTAGATGGGTTCTCTTGCTACAAGAATTTGATTTGCATATTATTGATAGAAAGTGAGCTGAGAACCCCGTTGTGGACATCTTGTCCAGGTTAGAAAATGTTCTTGATGACCCACTACCTATTGATGATGGCTTTCCTGATGAACAATTAGCTATCATAAATGCTTCTCGTAATACTCCATGGTATGCTGATCATGCTAATTATATTGTTGCTAAATTTATACCACCTAGTTTCACATACCAGCAAAAGAAAAAAAATTCTATGATTTGAGACATTACTTTTGGGATGACCCACACCTTTATAAAGAAGGAGTAGATGATGTTATTAGACGTTGTGTACCTGAGCATGAACAGGAACAGATCCTATGCAAGTGCCACTCCGAGTCTTATGGAGGGCACCACGCTGGAGATAGAACTGCACATAAGGTATTGCAATCCGGGTTCTATTGGCCCACTCTCTTTAAGGATGCCCTTAAGTTTGTCTTATGTTGTGATGAATGCCGGAGAATTGGTAATATTAGTAGACGTTAGTTAATGCATATGAAGCATTCACTTGTTATTGAACCATTTGATGTTTGGGGCTTCGATTATATGGGACCATTTCCTTCCTCTAATGGGTATACACATATTTTAGTTGTTGTTGATCCTGTTACTAAGTGGGTAGAAGCTATTCCAACTAGTAGTGCTGATCATAACACCTCCATTAAGATACTTAAAGAAGTTATTTTTCCGAGGTTTGGAGTCCCTAAATATTTAATGACTGATGGTGGTTCACATTTTATTCATGGCGCTTTCCGTAAAATTCTTGCTAAGTATGATGTTAACCATAGAATTGCTTCTCCTTATCATCCTGAGTCTAGTGGTCAAGTGGAATTAAGCAATAGAGAGCTTAAATTAATTTTCCAAATGACTGTTAATAGATCTAGAAAGAATTGGTCTAATAAACTTGATGATGCATTGTGGGCTTATAGAACTGCTTATAAGAATCCTATGGGTATGTCTCCATATAAAACGGTTTATGGAAAAGCATGTCACTTACCTCTTGAACTAGAACATAAGGCGTATTGGGCTATCAAAGAGCTCAACTATGATTTCAAACTTGCCAGTGAGAAGAGGTTATTTGACATTAGCTCACTTGATGAATGGAGAACCCAAGCCTATGAGAATGCCAAGTTGTTTAAAGAAAATGTTCAAAGATGGCATGACAAAAGGATACAAAAGCGTGAGTTTAATGTAGGTGATCATGTTTTGCTATACAACTCTCGTTTAAGATTTTTTGCAGGAAAGCTTCTCTCTAAATGGGAAGGTCCTTATATTATCGAGGAGGTCTATCGTTCTGGTGACATAAAAATCAACAACGCCGAAGGCACAAATCCGAAGGTGGTAAACGGTCAAAGAATCAAACATTATATCTCAGGTACTCCCATAAATGTTGTGACCAATATAATTAGTACCATAACATCGGAGGAGTACATAATGAATACTTTCCAGAATGTTTCAGACTCCAAAAAGGAGTAGGTATGTGGTATGGTAAGTAAACCGACTCCAAAACATTTCCAATGATAATTTTTCTTCCTTTTGGAATATTTAAAAAATTAGGAAAATTAATAGTAGTCCGAAAGAGACACGAGGCCACCACAAGGGTGGAGGGCGCGCCCTACCCCCTGGGCACCCCCATCCTTGTGGCCACATCGTGTGCCCTCCGGACTTCGTTTTCTTGCATGTTACTTCTTTTGGTCGGTAAAAAATCATTATATAATCTCCCTAAGGTTTTGACCACCGTACCACAACAAAATCTCCTATTTTTGTTTTGATTTGTTTTCTGCCAGATTTTGCAAGGCCGGGCATAATGCTGTCCCCCTCCTCCAACAACACGGGCGACGATGCTTGGCTAATGAAGATAGAGCTGAAGAGAGAAGAGCTTGAGGGAATCAAAGAGTGTGATAAGATCAAGAAAGCCTCGAAAGATCAAGTTCCTGTAGCAGAAGAAGAAGACATCCTTCAACCTTACTACAATCATCTTACTCCTACTAAAATTGAAGCTTTCAAGATCATTGAAATAGTTCGTGTGCAAAACAAGTACCTCACTCATGAAAATATTCTGTTGCAAGAGCACATCACCGCACTCAAGGGTATTATTCGCAAATTGGAACATCTCCTACGCTCGATGTGTGAAACTACTTCATCAACAACTCCTTCATCACCACCTCCGAAGAAAGAGATCTAAATACATGGGTATGGGCACTCCCCTTGGCAGCTGCCAAGCTTGGGGGAAGTGTCCCGGTATCATATCACCATCACACCTTTACTTTTACCGTTTTTCTTAGTTCGATCCTTTTGGTTATATCTTGATCTAGTAGAATAAAGTTTTTAGTATGATATAGCCTTGAGTTTTGCTTTTTGGCCCCGTATGTAATCGAGTCCTTGAGTTATATATATATATATATATAAAGAGTAGTTTTGAGTTAAGGGGTTTTCTTTCTTGCTATGATCTTGAGGGAATCAAATAAAAGAAAGAATAAAAAGAAATAAAAAGATCATATATTGATCTTATGGAGAGTAATGACTTCACATATAAAGAGTATGATGAATAAAAGTTGTTGAGAGTTGACAAACATAGTTTTGGTCATTGTTGCAATTAATAGGAAGTAATAAAGAAAGAGAGGCTCCACATATAAATATACTATCTTGGACATTTTTTGTAATTGTGAGCACTCATTAAAATATGACATGCTAAAAAGTTGATGTTGAACAAGGAAGACAACATAATGGTTTATGTTTTCTTATATCCGAATAGAAGTTATATTGTCATGGATCATTCAACATATTGAGCTTGCCTTTACCTCTCATGCTAGCCAAATTATTTGCACCAAGTAGAGATACTACTTGTGCTTCCAAACACCCCTTAAACCTAGTTTTGCCATGAGAGTTCACCATACCTACCTATAGATTGAGTAAGATCCTTCAAGTAAGTTGTCATCGGTGCAAGCAACAAAAAGTGCTCTCTAAATATGTATGATCTATTAGTGTGAAGAAAATAAGCTTTATATGAACTTGTGATATGGAAAAAATAAAAGTGACGGACTGCATAATAAAGGTCCTTATCACAAGTGGCAATATAAATTGACGTTCTTTTGCATTAAGATTTTGTACATCCAACCATAAAAGAGCATGACAACCTCTGCTTCCCTCTGCGAAGGGGCCCATCTTTTACTTTTATCTCCTACCCTTATACAAGAGTCATGGTGATCATCACCTTTCCTTTTTACACTTTTCGTTTGGCAAGCACTATATGTTGGAGAGATCTGGATATATATATATATATATATCCACTCGGATGTAGGTTTTCATAAAGTATTATTGTTGACATTACCCTTGAGGTAAAAAGTTGGGAAGCGAAACTATAAGCCCCTATATTTATCTATGTCCGATTGAAGCTTTAAACCCATAATATTGCATGAGTGTTAGCAATTGTGAAAGACTAAATGATAGTTGAGTATGTGAACTTGCTGAAAAGCTCTTTAATGGACTCGTTCTGATGTTATGATAAATTGCAATTGCCTCAATGACTGAGATCATAATTTGTTAGTTTTCAATGAAGTTTCTGATTCATACTTTATCTTGTGAATGAATTGTTACTTTACCATAAGAAATTATATGGCATTATATGTTGATGTTCTAAAGATAATCATGATGCCCTCATGTCCGTATTTTATTTTATCGACACCTTTATCTCTAAACATGCGGACATATTTTTGGATTTCGGCTTTCGCTTGAGGACAAGCGAGGTCTAAGCTTGGGGGAGTTGGTACGTCCATTTTGCATCATGCTTTTATATTAATATTTATTGCATTATGGGCTGTTATTACACATTATATGACAATACTTATTGTCGGGGATATACCCCACGGTATGACCCGGCCGGAAGTTTGACCCGGCCGGACTTGGCGGCTCACAGAGACCTGACGAGTATTTGGTGACTTGCTGATGACCCCAATGGCAGGTCAGATGGATGACAAGGCCCAAGGCCCAGAAGGCCGGTTCATGTGATGATGCGCCGGCTTAAGAGGGAGACATAAGAAATATTCTCTTACAAAAAAAAGCAAGACTAGAACTGCATTTGTAATAGAGTAATACTAATCCTACTAGGACTAGTCATGTAACCCGCCCCTTTAACTTATATAAGAAGAGTAAGGGCTCCCTAAAAAAGGGACAAGCAACAAGAAACCAGAGTCGCCGAGTTGTTGCCTCTGCGTACAGTCCCATGGTCATCAACCGGTGCTATTACTGTTACTCGTCAGCGTGAAAAGCAGAAGCAACAACGGAAGCTTTGCATAAAAAAAGTGCAGACAATCACATTATTTTCATCGCATCAAGCATCAACCCTGGTGTTTTCAAAGTACTAGTACATCACTAGAGGCCAACTCCGATTGCTAAAAGAAAGCTACGGGGAGGTTAATTCAAGAATTATGGAAGGAAAAAGATGCTATGTAAGTTCACAAGTCTCGCAGGTGAGGACAAGGGAGATCCGTCAAGGGCAAGCTATCACCGCACGTTTTACAGGCCTTGCTCAATACAGATTCAATTTTGATCTCTGAACGGCCATCGACGGAAGTGGATGAGGCCACGGACTTGATTCGGCCATTGATTTTTCATTTCTGAGCCGCCATGGCTGGGCGCGCCTCCAAGTGTTGCACGGCCACGGCTCCTGTTGCGCCAACGCTTTCCAACCCGCCGTCGGCTCAGATGCACTTTGCCGCCTGCCTCACCTATCTCTGTTCCGAGTCGCCACCAAGGTCGCGCTGAGTCGCCCCCGCTGGTCCAGCCCCGAGCCGGCCTCGGCTTCACCTCCACTTTGAGCATGGCCCTGCCGCCGGTTTTTGAACCTGCCCTGCTATCATGAGTCACCGCCGCCAAGTCACCTGCTGTTTCTGAGTCACCGCTCGAGCGTTGCCTCCGCCAAAAGCCGCCCAGAACAGTCGTCGTCGTTGCCATGGCCTGCTTTGCCGACCACGTTACCGGCTCACCTCGCCACCTCCGCCGTCGGGGCCCACAGCACCATTTCACCAACCTTTCCCTAAGCCGGTTCATTCCAAGCCGCATCGCTTTTGCGCTTGGCCAAGCCGCTTGTTGGCTTTGCCACGCCGCGGTTGCCGTTGAGCCGCCCTTGAGGCCTCGCCCGGCTTCTGCACGAGCTGCGGACAACCGCCGTTGGTTTCAACCTGCCCCAGTTTCATCGGCCTCGCGTTAAGCCGCCACTCCCGCGGGATCCGCCCCTTGCCTCGTGCTCGCTTCTAAGCCACCGGCGCCTCCTATCCAGACCGGCCTGGCGTGCTGCAGGCTGCTGTGTTTTGCTCTTGCTCTGTTTTTTGCTGGTTTGCTGCTCCTGCTTCGCCGGTCGCCTACCGCGCACACTGCTACGTTCGTGAGACCAGCAGACAAATGGAGGAGGAAGAGACGGGAGGCCGGCTGTTTGCAAGGCAGATGTGAAGTTGGATTTAAAAAAATATTGGAAGGAGAGGTCAAAGGCTCGGACGGTGCATACAGGAATCAGCCAAAGCTGACATGATTAGCAAAAGGCCAAAGCAATTACGTATTGATGTCCAAAAAAGTACTATTTGGGCATATCCTTCAAGGCTTGGTGAATGTATGGGTGGATGTGAAGGCCCGTTAAAACTGCGTGGGGAATTTTGCTTCGATCCCTACATCTGGATAAACCAGGTTATATCCATCTAAGTTAATTTTATTAGCACATATTATTTTTATCAAAAAACAATCATGTTGGCTTGTGATATTTATATGCAGGACAACGATTCATTATAAAGGTGGTGCTATGTTGTGCCTATGAAGTGTGCGTTGGTATCATCACACGCCGGTGTCCGCGTCCGCTTGCTGTTGAACGGGTGTGTACAAGCCGCCGCCGTGCAGTTTGATCTACATCAACTGGTCGGGGCCGCGCCAACGATTAACTCACCGTCCGTGTGGCTTACCGCGCCTGCAATTGCCTCTCCCGTCCGCACTGGCTTACAACGCCGCGACCGGCTCATCTGTCTGCTCCCGCGGTCGACTCGGCCGTGATTATTTTCAGCTTCACCCGGTGATTATCAACTCCACGGTGATAATTACTGACCTGACGCATCAGGTGAAATCCACCCAGTATATTTTTTATATTACATATTGCTTTCTTTAAAGGACCAATTACTCTGGCTTGCAGAGTTTTCTAATGCAGGACAAGTTGTCTGCTGCAAAAAGGATTGTTATATCACTGAGCCGTTGAATGACTCATACCGGTTTATATCATGGTCAAATATGGAGAATCTCAAGACAACTCCTCGAGTCGTCTTAAGACTCGGGGGCTATGATGACATAACTCAACAAATCTTGCCAGTTTCAGCAGGCTCAAGAACTCCGGATCATTAGAGGGAAGACAACCCGGTCCCAGAGGCTACCGCCATATTAGTAAAAATTTAAAGGTCGTTAGAGAATTTCCAGCTCACAATGATGCTTCGGTTTACAATCCAGCTCAAGGGACCAAAGAGAGTTTTTGCACATCACAACTCAAACATAGGCACCCGGTGAGCACAGCTCAGAAATATATCACTTGGGGGCTTCCGCCTTATTGAGCTAAGCTATGATTACCCTTTGATCCGGCTCATAGCAACATTTACAGGTCATTTGGGGGCTTCCTGTTCAAACATAGGTCGTAACCAAAGAGAACATAGCTGTCGGTGCCCTCTTGATCGGCGCAATGCCAAACTCACTAGGGGGCTTCTTGATCGTATTCGAATCATAGCTTAACCCCTTTTGGGTCCGACTTGGATCGTATTTGAATCAGGGTCGTTAAAAACCTCTCAAGGTCATTTGGGGGCTTCCTGTTCAAACATAGGTCGTATTCGAACCAAAGAGAACATAGCTGTCGGTACCCTCTTGATCGGCGCAACGCCAAAGCCACTAGGGGCTACATGATCGTATTCGAATCCTAGCTTAACCCCTTTGGTCTTGTTCATTGATCGTATTCGAATCAGAAGCCTCAAATTCTTCTTTCTATTTTGCTTAAGTTTTTTGAAAACAGTCTTTTGGATTTGTCTTGAGACTTTTTGTTCATATCTGAAGCATATATGTGGTTTCGATTAACCCAGCTTGACTTTGGATGACAAGTCACCATATATGACAATCATAAACATTTGGAAGGTTTTGGCTTCTAAAGATTGAGTTATCACCCTTACTGCACAGGTATCCTAAACCGGTAGTACGATTCAATATCACAAGAACCGGTTTTTCAAACCGGGTTATATTATTCAAATCTTTAATAGCCAACATGGCTGGATTTTTATTATGGTTATCAATAACCAATATTACGATTGAGGTTTTCAAAGTCGCTTCAGCGCAATGGATATTATTTTATCAATGGATATAATTTATTCTACAATGGAAGGAATAGTCCCGAGTCGTTGCAGGCTTACGACCCGGCACTTGGGGGCTACATTATTCAAGTTGATATTACATCAAATATGCAAGTCCCATGTCACCGCTAGCATGCACCATGACACTTGGGGGCTAATGCAAAGTCATTTTTACTGGCCTTATTGAAGACCCAACTTATCACATCATAATGAGCCGGCCCTTGGGGGCTACCAATTGCTCCTGTCAACAATTTAAGGTACACAAATCTTATTCCATTATATTGAAGGGTCCATTGCTCAGTTGGTAAAGCACAAAGCTCTTAACCTTATGGACATGGGTTCGAGCCCCATGGAGAGGATTACAACATATGATATTATTTTCAAGGAAATATATATAAAGTCCCAGCTCAATATTATCTTACTGAGCCAGCCCTTGGGGGCTACATGTTGCTGCTCAAGTCTACATCTACAAAGTCACTACTCATTATTGCATAATGACCCGGCCCTTGGGGGCTACAACGGTTAAAGTTTTTGTGAGCATAAGACAATTACAAGTCTCAGGTTGATGCAAGCATGACAACCCGACACTTAGGGGCTACAGGTAACACGGATATAAGGAGGAATACTTTCAAATTCTCAGTTTTGAGCAAATTAGATTGACCCGCCGTCACCAATCATTATGACCCGGTGTCTGCAACAATCATAGCCCGGCGTCATCAATAATTATGACCCGGCATCAGCAACAATTATGACTCGGTGCCATCAATATTTACAAACCGGCAATTTTGGTAATATTAAACCGGCAAGTTCTACATCTTTAAACCGGTTGAATATCATATGAGTATTTCAAGACCAATATTTCTTAAGCCGGCGCTTTGGAAGCCGACTCAAGTGGATTATTCTTCACAATATTTCTCTACAAGAGACCAATGTCAGCAAATTGACTCTGAAGCTGGCCTATTGACCCGGACTTTTCAAAAGAAGTATCTGGATTTTTTGCATTGACAAAGTTGAAACATGTCTGCTAAAAAATATTTGCTATGAGATCATGGACATGTACATATTAAACAAGGAAATGACAAGGCCTTAACGATGATCAAATGCCGGCCCAGAAGAACCTTTGACCCAGCGTGTAATCTATCAAAGTTGGTCTTGATTTGCAGGATCAGTTTAAAATGGATAAATCCAAATTAAACTGGGGGCTAATGTCGGGGATATACCCCACGGTATGACCCGGCCGGAAGTATGACCCAGCCGGACTTGGCGGCTCACAGAGACCCGATGAGTATTTGGTGACTTACCGGTGACCCCAACGGCGGGTCAGATGGATGACAAGGCGCAAGGCCCAGATGGCCGGTTCATGTGATGGTGGGCCGCCTTAAGAGGAAGACATAAGGAATATTCTCCTGCAAAGGAAGCAAGACTAGGACTCCACTTGTAATAGAGTAATCCTAATCCTACTAGGACTAGTCATGTAACCCGCCCCTTCAACTTATATAAGGAGGGGCAGGGCTCCCCAAAAGAGGGACAAGCAACAAGAAACAATCTCTAGGGCTAGACACAAAGGGGGAGCCGGCTTATGCGGCAACTCTCTCATGAGCATAATGAGATCTACCCACAAACAACATGTAGGGCTATTACCGGATGATGTTTCCCGGGGGGCCGAAGCTGTCTAAATCCTTGTCTTGTGTTTCATCTCTTGATTTCGCTCAACCCCTCTCAAGCTACTACAAAGATGCGTTGGCCTCACGACTAAGTCCTCACACTAGGACATCTGCCGTGACAATTCCACGACACTTATGCCTATTGTCTCTTATTTTATAAGGTTTACATGAAGAAGGAGAATGCCGGCAGCTGGAATTCTGGACTGGAAAAGGAGCAAATATTAGAGACCTATTCTGCACAACTCCAAAAGTCCTAAAACTTCACGGAGCACATTTTTGGAATATATAAAAAATATTGGGCAAATAAAATACCAGAGGGGGCCACCAGCCAACCACAAGGGTGGAGGGCGCGACCTACCCCCTAGGCACGCCCCCCGTCCTTGTGGGCCCCCTGGCAGGCCTCCGGTGCCCATCTTTGGATATATGGTGTGTTTTGACCTGAAAAAAAATCAGAAGGAATCTTTCGGGACGAAGCACCGCCGTCTCGAGGCGGAACCTGGGCAGAACTAATCTAGGGCTCCAGCGGAGCTGTTCTGCTGGGGAAACATCCCTCCGGGAGGGGGAAATCGAAGCCATCATCATCACCAACGATCCTCTCATCGAGAGGGGGTCAATCTCCATCAACATTTTCACCCGCACCATCTCCTCTAAAACCCTAGTTCATCTCTTGTATTCGATCTTGGTCCCAAAACCTCATATTGGTACCTGTGGGTTGCTAGTAGTGTTGATTACTCCTTGTAGTTGATGCTAGTTGGTTTATTCTGTGGAATATTATATTTTCGGATCCTTGATGATAATTAATACTCCTCTTGTCTTGATCATAAATATGTTTTGTGAGTAGTTACGTTTGTTCCCGAGGACATGGGAGAAGTCTTGTTATAAGTAATCATGTGAATTTGGTATTCGTTTGATATTTTGTGAGATGTATGTTGTCTCTCCTCTAGTGGTGTTATGTGAACATGGACTACATGACACTTCACCATTATTTGGGCCTAGGGGAAGGCATTGGGAAGTAATAAGTAGATGATGGGTTGCTAGAGTGACAGAAGCTTAAACCCTACTTTATGCGTTGCTTCGTAAGGGGCTGATTTGGATCCATATGTTTCATGCTATGGTTAGGTTTACCTTAATTCTTCTTTCGCAGTTGCGGATGCTTGTGATAGGGGTTAATCATAAATGGCAGGCATGTCCAAGGAAGGGCAGCACCCAAGCATCGGTCCATCCACATATCAAATTATCAAAGTAACGAACACAAATCATATGAGCATGATGAAAACTAGCTTGACAACAATTCCCATGTGTCCTCGGGAGCGCTTTGCTTTATATAAGAGTTCGTCCAGGATTGTCCTTTGCCACAAAAAGGATTGGGTGACCTTGCTGCACCTTGTTTACTTTTATGACTTGTTACCCGTTATGATTTGTCTTATCATAAAACTATCTGTTGCCGATAAATTCAGTGCTTGCAGAGAATACCTTGCTGAAAACAACTTGTCATTTCCTTCCGCTCCTCGTTGGGTTCGACACTCTTACTTATCGAAAGGACTACAATAGATCCCCTATACTTGTGGGTCATCAATCGACATTGGGATTTGCCACTCACTACTGTAGGAGACTGCTAACGCGACACTACGATCAGAGACCCTTTGCCGAAACTGTGTGTGATGCAATAATCGCAAACGGTGGTGTAAAAACGTCAAAAAGGTGCAAAACATTTCCGATGATGTATGCATCAAACACGGTTTAGGTTTTAGTTGCGTGTGCGATGAAGGGCATATGGTTAATCCATTCAAACTGTCTGTGATGAGGCAGAACAACAGAAACGGGTAGCCATAACAATGTGTGTGCGATGCAGGACACACGGTTAATCCATTCGAGCTGTTTGCGATGAGGTAGAACAATAGAAACGGGCAGGCATATCAATGTGTGTGCGATATATGGCATACGGTTAACTCGGACGAACTATTTTCGATTAGGGAACACAACAGAAACGGTTCAACTTAGCAAGATGTGTGTGATATGCAACATACAGTTCACATGGATGAACTATTTGCGATGAGCCAAAAGAACACAAACGAGTCGTGTAAACAAGATGTGTGTAATACGTGGCAAACAGCCGACTCGGATGAACTGTTTGCGATGAGAATTTACAACACAGACGATCAATACAGTTACTTCATGTGTGATTCTGTGTGTACAAAAACTTTGAAAAATGCAAACTAGTTGCTTGCGGTGGCTAGGAGTATCGCACTAGATGCGTCTGCGAGTACTCGTGTGCTATGATTAGTATGTTACACATACGTTTCGTTATGTGAACATGTATGTAAATTTGCAATATGGACAGTTTATATGAAAATGCCTTCTGGACATCAGGCACATGCTTAAACTCAATGAACTATGTACGATACTAATACTTTCCATGAAAATTTATGAACTTGGGTAACAACATTTGAGTAACATATATATTGTGGTTACACTATTCGACAAAAGGAGGATCTTCGTAACACGGTTTTGACAACCATATGGTCCACATCTACATACTTACCATAGTAACAACTATCACATTTTAAGAGGCTAAGGGCCAACAACCATATGGTCCATATCTACATACTTAACATATATAGTAACAACTAGCACATTTTAAGAGGCTGAGGGCCAACAACCACAACTATCCACTGGAAGCAGCTTGATCACGGTGACTCGGCATCTCGTCAATGAAAAGGAAGAGCCCTCATGTGCCTTGGAAGAGCAGGGGTAGAACAATGTCTCCAATTTTCCAATATGGATGCATTGCCATGAGAAGAGAGAACTTGCTAATTTGAATGGTTCCATTTTTGCGGGAAATGCAGTACCTTGCAATCACTTTGGCGTTATTAGCAGGCACAAGTGTAATTCGACCACGCCGGGAAATCGATCCAGGAACGGCTACAGGGGCAATTTCTGTTGACATGTAGAATAAAAAACAATTGTAACACATCGTTGAAGATATATATAGTTTATGTGAAGGAAATATGCCCTAGAGGCAATAATGAAGTTATTATTTATTTCCTTATTTCATGATAAATGCTTATTATTCATGCTAGAATTGTATTAACCAAAAACATAATACATGTGTGAATACATAGACAAACAAAGTGTCACTAGTATGCCTCTACTTGACTAGCTCGTTGAATCAATGATTGTTATGTTTCCTAACCATAGATATGAGTTGTCATTTGATTAACGGGATCACATCATTAGAGAATGATGTGATTAACTTAACCCATCCGTTAGCTTAGCACGACGATCGTTTAGTTTGTTGCTATTGCTTTCTTCATGACTTATACATGTTCCTATGACTATGAGACTATGCAACTCCCGTCTACTAGAGGAACACTTTGTGTGCTACCAAACTGTGGCACCCTGGCTCAGAGCGACCGGTTTACCCTGCATTGCCAGCCCAGAGTCCATGTCTTCTGGCAACACACAACATATTGGTACAGAAAACAATCGCTTTATTCATGCTAGCGGAACAGAGTTCATATTACAACAGCGGTCGAGGCCAAGCAGCACACTCGGTGCGGCTGATCAATATGTACATTATTTAGTGAACATAAAGGGGCCTCGACCCGAACAACTACGTGGCAGCGGAATAACATCGTAGCGGAAGCTCCATCTCACAGGGACACCGATGTGGACACGATCTAGACTCGAACATCAATCCTTTCCAACGAGACTTTCCTGAAAGCTGGCATGACACGCCAGGTCAGTACATTGAATGTACTTGCAAGCTCACAACAAGCATAATCATAATGACAGACAATATCATGATATTTAGCCAATTATTGATGATGCAACACTATATGTCAACATGCTGTGATCATGCCCGAACGTCCCTCAGGCAAACTTACCAACCGTGATCATCCTCAGATCACAACCACCACCAACGTGGTAGAACACACCACCAACGTGGTAAAACACAATGACTCGTGATCCTTACGGCGATCACAACCACGACCAATATCTGGTCCCAAATTCCTCGATGGCCTTTCTGCCATCCTTGACAATGCAAAGTTTACAACTTAGTGTGCAATTTTTATTTTTTGTTGACTCATGGTGGGACCTACTACGAGGTGTCCTTAACCATGGACGCGGCTATCGATAGATTATACACTCTGCAGAGGTAGCACACTGTACCCACACCACGGAACCCATGGCCTCGCACTCCAATTCGGGTGGACCAACGGCATTTCGACGAAACCCCTCCATTGCCACAGCACTCTCCCGGCCACTCCGACCCAAATCCCCAACGGGCTGGTCCTGGGTGGCCCCGTGTCTACCAAAGACACCTCGACCACCGTCGTGGCCAAACTCCCACTTGGGGAAACTCCCACTTGGGGAAATCGATACCATAATCTCATTAATGAGCACACAAGATTATGCCTGCTTGCCGGGCCAGGGCAAACACGACATAACCTTCCCTAGATGGAGGCACCGACCAGAGGCCATGTCAATGGACCGAATCAAGGCCCCCCATAAAGGCAAATGTGGTTGCACTGGAAAGAACTCGATTCAGCAGCACCATGACCCAATCAACGGTGTATTCAAGTTGAGTTATTTTCCGTTTCAACTTTAACTAACAATGATCGGTGTCATAGCATTCCATGAAATGCAAAACAACACATGCATCATAAAAATGACCGATGTCATCTATACACCAAGCATGACCGTCAAAAACTCACATTACTTTACTAGCTCAAATGACTCATAACTTAACCAAAATAGTTTTATAACAAGTTTCATTAATTTCTTACGCAAGAAAGAAATCCCGATAACTTTGTCATATGCATAGCAAAATATTTTTCTATCAACAATCCTTACTTTCTTTATCACTAAATTAAGTTCAAACTTTCTGTAGAACAAGTAATATGATCTAACAAAATATTTAACAGAATATCTTCTAACAAATTTTATCAATTTCAGGAAGGCAACAATATAACTACCATGCATAAAAATTATTTCACCTCAAATAAATCTTAGCTTGCTTTATTCACTAAACTAGGTTCAACTATTCTGTAAATCAGGCATAACAACTATCCAACATTTAACAAAATGCAAATCACTTGATAATTATTTAAATGCATGGATAAATTATTTCCTAAAATCACAAATATTGAAATGGCATCATAAAAATGTTGCTGTGGCTTGCCTTAGTGCATATGAGGTTCACAAGCCTCCTGGTGTTCCTCAAGACAAGCCTCACCTTCTGAAAATAATTTTAAACACAAAAACAAAATATCAAGAACACTTCTGAAATTCACCAGAAATTCTAAACAGCTCAAAAAAATCTCATCTTTGGTGAGCTGTTAGATTTCCTTTCAAAGAACACAATGCAAAAATAATCAATTCATTTGGACTTATGGTTAAAAAGTTATAATTGTTTGAAGTGTTCTATAAATTCAAATGAATTTGAATAAAAGCAAAAGACTGGGGGGTGACGTCGAAGGCGTAAAGCCCAGGGGAGCCACCACTCGTACCGCTTCGCGCGCGTACTGAGTGGCTGACTAGCGGGCCCTGCTAGTCAGGTGGGGGAAGAGGGGAGAGGGAAACAGAGATGGCCGCGACTTCACCGGAGCTCTCGCCGGCGACGAGGGCTCTTTGGCCAAAACGAGAGGGAGGGATGGCAAGAGGAGGTCGAGGCGCACCTGCCCGTACCCGTAGCGTGGCTAGGGGTGGTCGGACATCGTCCGAATCGAGCTCGCGAGTGGAGGCAGAATGAGGAGGTCGCCGGAGTTGAAGAAGACGGCGAGCAGAGGCTGCTCCAGGGGCTCCAAGCGGGCGAGACGGCCTCACCGGAGAGAGGTGGAGGCCTTGGAGATGTCGCCCAGGCCTGGGAGGGGCCGGAGCTGCCGCGGCTACCAGAGGGGATCGCCAGCGAGCTCGAGCTCGGGGGCGGTGACCAGAGGCCTACCCGCCCGGGCTACGGCTTCCTACTCGACCGTGGAGTGTGTGTGAGTGCTGGAGGATGCTCGGAGAGGCTAGGGAGGGGCTCTATATATAGGCGAGCGGCGAGGGTGCTTCCGGCTTCACCGGTGGACACCTGTCCACGACGCCCGGCGATGAGCGGCGTCAGTGAGAGGGGGAGAAGGGGACGGAGGTCACGCGGCCACTGTGGGCGAGCGGAGACGAGCACATGATCAAGGAGGGTGAGGACGAGCACAGTGCGCCCACACTGTTGGGCTGGCCGGACCTTGCCCGTGCTCGCTGCGGCGAGCTTCGGCGTCGGCGAGTGCCAGGGTGGAGTTAAGGGTGTCGAGACGATGATGGTGGCGAGTTTTGGCTAGGTTTGGCAGTAGGGGGAAGCGAGCACGCGTGAACAGAGCGCTTGGCGGCTCCCAGAGCGCGTCGACACGCATGCCTGGCATCATGGACACGCGTGGTCACCGCGCGAACTCTCTCCACAGGCCACCCTTCGTCCAAAATTCATGTCTGGCATGTTGTTCATGGTGGTTTTGAAGTTTACCATGGTTTGGTTTGGATCCAGGTGTAGTAGAGAAAGTTTTACAAGTCTGGTAAGTTTCTAGACAGTAAGTTTGTGATGTTACTGTGGTCAAATGGCTGGGAGTTTGAAGTTGTGCTTTGGAGGCTAGCTTAGAGTTACTAAGGTAAATAAGCACAAGAAAGATCAGGTCAAATGGAGCAAGTAAAATGGTAGTTGCTGTTGAAACCCCCATTTCTGTCTAGAACAGAAAAGATTTTCTGTAGCAAAAATATTCCAAAAAGTGATGAAATATTTTTGCTCAGGGAGGTGCCCTAGGGTCCCTAGAATATTTGTGAATTTTCTTAGAATTTTCTGAGCCATAAAAATTAGGGTTGCTTTGGAGCAAACAGATTTGGCTTAGGGTTTTAGAGAGAAAATGAATATTTTTCATTTAAGAAAAATATTCCAAAGATTATTTTGAGGTGGATCAGAAGTGAAATGATGGTTTGGGAGAAAAGTGAAACACTTGGGTGAAATCCAAGGATGCCCAAGTGCTTAAGTCCAAATGAAAAGATTCAAAAACTCCAAGTTTCAAAAAATTTCAAATGAAAACTCAAACAAATAAGAGTGGGCAAAAACCAGGCTGTCACAAACCTCTCCCACTTAGAATGAATCTCGTCCTCGAGATTTGGTTGCTTGGGAAAACCACTCTGGATACTGACTCTGAAGGAACTCCTCCTGCTCCCAAGTTGCTTCTGACTCTGTTGATGCTCCCATTGAACTTTGAAAAAATTTCTGACTTTGCTGCGCGTGACCCTTTCCAATTGATCCAAAATTTTGAACGGTCTTTCTTCATAAGTTAAATCCTTTGCCAATTCTATCTCAGTCATTGCAGTCTTTTTCTCAGGCGGGGTTATGCATCGTCTCAATTGCGAGACATGGAATACATTGTGTATATCTGACAACTCTGGGGGTAGTTCCAGTTGGTATGCAACCATACCCACTCGCGACATAATTAGGAATGGACCAATGAATCTGGGTGCTAGCTTTCCACGAGTCTGAAATCGCTTAACTCCTCTCATAGGAGTGACTCGGAGGTACACGTTTTCTCCGGGTTCAAAACTGACCTGCCGATGTTTTGCATCATAATAACTCTTCTGACGGGATTTGGACAATTGCAGTCGGTCTCTGATTTCCCTGACTTGTCTCTCAGCTTCCATCATGAGATCGGTTTCGAAGATACGACTATCTCTAGCTTGAGACCAATTTAGAGGAGTGCGGCACTTGCGACCGTATAGACCTTCATATAGCGACATCTTTAGACTGGTCTGAAAACTATTGTTATACAAGAACTCGGCGTATGGCAAGCAATCTTCCCATTTAGCTCCGTTGGCTAGCACACAGGCTCGCAACATATCTTCGAGTATTTGATTTACTCGCTCTGTCTGACCATCCGTCTGAGGGTGATAAGTAGTACTATATTTTAGTGCTGTCCCCAAGGCTTGATGGAGACGGGACCAGAAAGCGGAGGTAAACACAGAACCTTGGTCGGAAGTGATAGTCCGGGGTACTCCATGCAGACTGACGATTCTGGATAATACAGTTGTGCAAGTTCATCTGCTCTGTATCTGGTGCTGATCGGGATGAAATGAGCAACCTTGATGAGGGTGTCCACTATAACCCAGATTGCGTCTTTGCCTCATTGAGTCCTAGGCAATCCGGTGATGAAATCCATGCAAACATCATCCCATTTCCATTGTGAAACTAGCAGCGGTTGGAGAAGTCCGGCTGGCTTCTGATGATCTGCTTTCACCTTGTTGCATATGTTGCAACAGGCCACAAAATAGGCAATGTCTTTCTTCATCCCATACCACCAGAATATTTGCTTAAGGTCTTCATACATTTTTCGTACCTCCCAGATGAATGGAATACGAGGATTCGTGTGCTTCTGACAAGATTTTCTTCTTCAAGTCCGGTTGATTTGGTACACAAATTCATCCACGGAATCGGAGGGTACCGAAGTTGTCCTTGAAGAAATCTAGGAGCTGCCTTGCATGTTTTTGTAGATAGGTGTCATCTGGTTGGGCCTTGCGGATTTCCATCTCAAGTGTGTGGTAACTTCCAAAATATTAGTGAGGCCAGCATCCACGATGACCAAGTTGGGCAGAGAGATTTCCTCTTGAAGTTCGGTAGGCAATGATTTTAAAATGACATTTAAGCTGACGGGCTTTCAACTGAGCGCATGGGCAACGACGTTGGCCTTGCCTGGATGGTAGTTTATTCCAAGGTCATAATCCTTGACCAACTCTAACCATCTTCGCTGACGGAGATTTAAATCTGGCTGAGTGAATATGTACTTGAGGCTTTTGTGGTCGGTAAAAATTTGGCACCTTTTTCCAATGAGATAGTGTCTCCAAATTTTTAATGCATGAACCACTACAGCCAATTCCAAGTCATGAGTAGGATAATTTCCCTCGTGTGGTCGTAGCTGTCGTGATGCATAGGCTACTACCTTGCCGTCTTGCATCAGCACGCAACCAATACCTTGTCTGGAGGCATCGCAGTACACATCAAAGCTGCGATAAATGTCTGGAAGAGTCAATACCGGTGCGGTTGTCAGTCGTGTCTTTAGCTCATTAAAACTCTTCTCATAGTCCTTTGTCCACTCAAACTTTGTATCCTTTTTGAGTAGTTCCATCATAGGTTTAGCAATTTTGGAAAACCCTTCAATGAAACGACGATAGTATCCAGCTAATCCGAGAAAACTCCGGATCTGTGTTATGGTCGTGGGCGGTACCCAATCGAGCACATCCTTTACTTTGCTCGGGTCTATGGCTATACCTTCGGCGGATAGTACATGTCCGAGAAACCCAACTTGCTTGAGCCAAAATTCACACTTACTGAACTTGGCGTATAGCTGATGGTTGCGGAGCCGTTGTAGCACTGCTCGGAGGTGATCCTTATGCTCTTCTTCACTCTTGGAGTAAATGAGGATATCGTCGATAAAGACTACCACGAATTTTTCGAGGAAGTCCATGAATACTTTGTTCATCATATGCATGAAGAAGGCAGGGGCATTGGTGAGACCAAAGGACATCACAATATATTCATAAAGACCGTATCGTGTAGTGAATGCGGTCTTAGGAATATCTTCCATTTTAATCTGAGCTGATGATATCCGGTCCATAAATCGATTTTTGAGAATACTTTAGCCCCACTGAGCTGATCAAACAGATCATCAATCCTTGGCAGTGGGTATTTATTTTTGATGGTGACCTCATTCAGCTGATGGTAATCTATGCACATATAGAGACTGCCATCCTTTTTGCCCACGAAAATTGCAGGTGACCCCCACGGTGAAGAGCTGGGACAAATATAACCCTTCTGGAGTAATTCGTCAAGCTGTTTCTTTAGTTCCACTAATTCTGATGAGGGCATCCGGTAATACTTCTTGTATATTGATGCGGTTCCGGGCACAAGATCTATGGCAAATTCCAGTTCCCGATCTGGTGGCATGCCTGGCAGTTCTTCTGGAAACACATCAGGGTACTCACTGACCACGGGAATAAATCCCAACTCAACCACAGCGGTGCAAAGTAGTTTTGGCTTGGGTACATGCTTGCGAGCATAGAATTTGATGAGCTGCCCATCCAGACTGGTCAAACTGACTTCTCGGGTTGCGCAGTTTATACAAACTTGATATTTGGCAGCCAATTCATCCCCAATATAATATCCAACTGTTCAGACTCAATGATTATCAGAGATGTTGGAAAGTGGATCCCGTTGATATTGATCTCTAGATCACGACATACTAGATTTCTCTTGATTATAGATCCCGGGGTTTGTACCAGCATATTTTTGCCCAAAATGGTGCAAGGAAAATTGTTTTGGGCGGCAAAACTCCGAGAAATAAAAGAATGGGAAGCCCCAGAGTCAAATAAAATTACTGCAGGTATGTCATTAACAGAAAACATACCAATGACGACTTCTGGCTTCTCTTGGGCTTCATCGACGGAGATATGATTTACGTGCCCAATGAAGTTTTGCTGGGTTGGCCCTGACTCCATAAAGTTGACTTGGGGCCTGCTCAAAGCATTCACCTTGTTGTTCTTGGGGCACTGTTTGGCATAATGTCCGGGCTGCCCGCAAATGAAACAAGTATTATTGCGCTGGCGCTCCTCATGTGTTGGACTGGTTACAATATTCTTGACTTGAGTGGTGGTCCTGTTAACATTCTGCTGCCAATTTGGCCTGTATTCCACCTGAGTCAGCTGCCAGGTACGAGCTTTTTGCACAAGTTGTCCATCCTTCTTTGGCTCAAACTTGCGCTTGTTGTCGTTGTTAGCAGGCCTATTATCCAATATAAGCTTGTGCTCCCGTTCAGCAATGAACGCCTTGTCCACCAGAGTTTGGAAATCGGTGAAATCAAACATAATGAGAGCACACTGAAGTTGTGGATTTGAACCTCCAAGAAATCTGTCAACCTTTCTTTCTTCAGTGGCCACGTCATACAGAGAGTAACGGGACAAATGATTGAATTTTTGCAGATACTCAGCCACAGACTGATTTCCTTGGACGAGCACGAGAAATTCACGCTGCTTGGCCTTCACAACTCCAGTAGGGATGTGATACTTGCGGAACTTATCCTTGAATTTTTCCCAGGTGACTTCCTCATCAATCGGCCACATGGCTTTTGTATTTTCCCACCATATGGTAGCTGCGCCTTCAAGGTAATGGGATGCAAATGAGACTATATAATTTCCTTCGGTATGGGCGATCTCAAGCTTTTTCTCCATGGTGCGCAACCAATCGTCTGCATCCAATGGGTCAACGACCTGACTGAAACTGGGTGGATTGGTTCTCTGAAAATCTGACAGCTTTGAGTGGTGACCATTCTGATTTCCATTCTGTCCAACCATAGCTTGCACACTTCTCAATATTTCAATCAGATCATTGTTCCTTTTCTCTTCAAACATACGCAGAACTTGCTCGGTGGAGGGAGGATCAGGCGGTGGAGGTGGTGGCTAAACGTCCGGCTCGGGAGAATATCCTGCCTGTCATGCGGAATGACGAACAAGAGTTCTCTCGCGAATGTTGCTACTGCTGCCTCCCCGCGTCATCCTATTGAGTATTTTTCCCAAGGCAACACAATCGAGATGAGAGACATCCAAGAATAAAATTGGGGAAAAGCCAGCGACAACTCTCGAAAAAGACCAAAAAGAGCGAAGAAAAAAATACGGCGATTAAAGTCCCAACATAATTACACATAGACTCATACATGAAAATTAAACAACATGATTGGTTCCACTACTCTCATACATGAAGCATCATGACTCATACAACTACATACGTACACCATCTAGATGACTGCGAATACTCAAAGACACTACTGCTCTGCTGGTGCTGCGGTGTCCTCCCCTGAAGCGGTCTCAGATCCCGAACTGACGTGGTTAACGGAAACCTCCTGGTTAAAGGTAACGCGACGACGCTACCTTGAGGGCTCTCCCTCAGGGGTAGGATGAAGCATCGGGGCTGCAGGGGTAGAAAGAAGTGAGACCCACTCGGCAGGAGCACTGAGAGGGTTCACGGCGGAGGTGCCTGTGCTACTCGGGGGAGTAACCGGTGAAATAGGGGAGCTAGAACTAACTGGGACATACGGGGTAAATCCCAGTGAGGACAGAGTAGTGGTGGATCTAGTAGTGACCAAGGTAGTGGCTAAAGCAGTACGGGCATGAGTCAGCTCTCGAGCCATCTCGTGGATCATCAGATAGCTAGCAGTGATATAACGAGCAAGGTGGCTAGCAACACTATCAGACTCCGGGTCAACGAGAGGAAAATGGACACGACCGTTGTCGTGCAGAGATGGGTAATAATAGAAACCTAGGTGGTGCTGCATTTGAACCTCGGTAAAACGAAGCTCGACAAGGACCTCAAATGCGGCAAACCGGAAAGCCTGAGAAGCGGTGGAGGCGTAACCGCTCCGAGAAGTGCGAGTGTAAGAGCCGGAATCGGAGCTGGTGCGCAAAGTAACCACTGCGTGATACTCATATATTGAGTCTGCTAGACGCTCCCGGTACACACGGTAGACGGGTTTGTCTCCGTGAGGGTACAGCCGACGCCACACATTGCGGATAAGGTGCAGTCACGTGTACGGCATCAGCTGCAACTGGCACGGATACAGCACCGGAGCCATCTACACTCACAACCATTAGTAGGTTAGCATAACAATAATAATCAAATGACTAGAATGCAACAACCAGCTATGACTGCTACCGGCACTCAAATTTATTCGCGACTAGCGTCTAGTTAACACATCGTTGTCTAGCGTGGCCTACAGTCAGCGCGGCTCTGATACCAATCGTTGTCGCACCCCGGCTCAGAGCGACCGGTTTACCCTGCATTGCCAGCCCAGTGACCATGTCTTCTGGCAACACACAACATATTGGTATAGAAAACAACCGCTTTATTGATGCTAGCGGAACAGAGTTCATATTACAACAGCGGTCGAGGCTAAGCGGCACACTCGATGCGGCTGATCAATATGTACATTATTTAGTGAACATAAAGGGGCCTCGACCCGAACAACTACGTGGCAGCGGAATAACGTCGTAGCGGAAGCTCCATCTCACAGGGACACCGATGTGGACACAATCTAGACTCGAACATCGCTCCTTTCCAACGAGACTTTCCTGAAAGCTGGCATGACACGCCAGGTCAGTACATTGAATGTTCTTGCAAGCTCACAACAAGCATAATCATAATGACAAACAACATCATGATATTTAGACAATTATTAATGATGCAACACTATATGTCAACATGCTGTGATCATGCTCGAACGTCCCTCAGGACAACTTACCAACCGTGATCATCCTCAGATCACAACCACCACCAACGTGGTAGAACACACCACCAACGTGGTAAAACACAATGACTCGTGATCCTTACGACGATCACAATCACGACCAATATCTGGTCCCAAATTCCTCAATGGCCTTTCTGCCATCCTTGACAATGCAAAGTTTACAGCTTAGTGTGCATTTTTTATTATTCGTTGACTCGTGGTGGGACCTACTACGAGGTGTCCTTAACCGTGGACGCGGCTATCGATAGATTATACACTCTGCAGAGGTAGCACACTGTACCCACACCACGGAACCCATGGCCTCGCACTCCCATTCGGGTGGACCAACGACATTCCGACGAAACCCCTCCATTGCCACAGCACTCTCCCGGCCACTCCGACCCAAATCCCCAACAGGCTGGTCCTGGGTGGCCCCGTGTCTACCAAATACACCCCGACCACAGTCGTGGCCAAACTCCCACTCGGGGAAACTCCCACTTGGGGAAACTCCCACTTAGGGAAATCGGTACCATAATCTCATTAACGAGCACACAAGATTATGCCTGCTTGCTGGGCCAGGGCAAACACGACATAACCTTCCCTAGATGGAGGCACCGACCAGAGGCCGTGTCAATGGACCGAATCAAGGCCCCCCATCAAGGCAAATGTGGTTGCACTGGAAAGAACTCGATTCAGCGGCACCATGACCCAGTCAATGGTGTATTCAAGTTGAGTTATTTTCAGTTTCAACTTTAACTAACAATGACCGGTGTCATAGCATGCCATGAAATGCAAAACAACACATGCATCATAAAAATGACCGATGTCATCTATACACCAAGCATGGCCGTCAATAACTCATGTTACTTTACTAGCTCAAATTACTCATAACTTAACCAAAATTGTTTTATAATAAGTTTCATTAATTTCTTACGCAAGAAAGCAATCCCGATAACTTTTTCATATGCATAGCAAAAGATTTTTCTATCAACAATCCTTACTTTCTTTATCACTAAATTAAGGTCAAACTTTCTGTAGAACAAGTAATATGATCTAACAAAATATTTAATAGAATATCTTCTAACAAATTTTATCAATTTCAGGAAGGCAACAATATAACTACCATGCATAAAAATTATTTCACCTCAAAAAAATCTTAGCTTGCTTTATTCACTAAACTAGGTTCAACTATTCTGTAAATCAGGCATAACAACTATCCAACATTTAACAAAATGCAAATCACTCAATAATTATTTAAATGCATGGATAAATTATTTCCTAAAATCACAGATATTGAAATGGCATCATAAAAATGTTGTTGTGGCTTGCCTTAGTGCAGATGAGGTTCACAAGCCTCCTGGAGATCCTCAAGACAAGCCTCACCTTCTGAAAATAAGTTTAAACACAAAAATAAAATATGAAGAACACTTCTGAAATTCACCAGAAATTCTAAACAGCTCAGAAAAATCTCATCGTTTGTGAGCTGTTAGATTTCCTTTCAATGAACACAATGCAGAAAGAATCAATTCATTCGGACTTATGGTTAAAATTTATAATTGTTTGAAGTGTTCTGTAAATTCAAATGAATTTGAATAAAAGCAAAAGACTGGGGGTGATGTCGAAGGCGTAAAGCCCAGGGGCACCACCACTCGTACCGCTTCACGCGCGTACTGAGTGGCTGACTAGCGGGCCCCGCTAGTCAGGTGGGGGAAGAGGGAGAGGGAAACAGAGATGGCCGAGGCTTCGCCGGAGCTCTCACCGGCGACGAGGGCTCTTTGGACAAAACGAGAGGGAGGGATGGCAAAAGGAGGTCGAGGCGCACCTGCCCGTACCCGTAGCATGGCTAGGGGTGGTCGGACGGCGTCGGAATCGAGCTCGTGAGCGGAGGCAGAACGAGGATGTCGTCGGAGTTGAAGAAGACGGTGAGCAGAGGCCGCTCCAGGGGCTCCAAGCGGGCGAGACGACATCATCGGAGAGAGGCGGAGGCCCTGGAGAGGTCGCCCGGGCCTGGGAGGGGCTAGAGCTGCCACGACTACCAGAGGGGATCACCGGCGAGCTCGAGCTCGGGGGTGGCGGCCCGAGGCCTGCCCGCCCGGGCTACGGCTTCCTACTCGCCCGTGGAGTGTGTGTGAGTGCTGGAGGATGTTCAGAGAGGCTGGGGAGGGGTTCTATATATAGGCGAGCGACGAGGGTGCTACGGGCTCCGCCGGTGGACACCTGTCCACGGCGCCCGACGACGAGCGGTGTCAGTGAGAGGGGGAGAAGGCGACGGAGGTCACGCGGCCACTGTGGGCGAGCGGAGACGAGCACAGGATCAAGGAGGGTGAGGACGAGCACAGTGCGCCCGCACTGTTGGGCTGGCCGGACCTTGCCCGTGCTCGCTGCGGCGAGCTCCGGCATCGGCGAGTGCCAGGGTGGAGTTAAGGTTGTCGAGACGATGATGGTGGCGAGTTTTGGCTAGGTTTGGCAGTAGGGGGAAGCGAGCACGCGCGAACAAAGCGCTCGGCGGCTCCCAGAGCGCATCGACACGCATGCCTGGCATCATGGACACGCGTGGTCACCGCACGAACTCTCTCCACAGTCCAGCCTTCGTCTAAAATTCATGTCTGGCATGTTGTTAGCGGTGGTTTTGAAGTTTACCACGGTTTGGTTTAGATCCAGGTGCAGTAGAAAAAGTTTTACAAGTCTGGTAAGTTTCTGGACAGTAACTTTGTGATGTTACTGTGGTCAAATGGCTGGGAGTTTGAAGCTGTGCTTTGGAGGCTAGCTTAGAGTTACTAAGGTAAATGAGCACAAGAAAGATCAGGTCAAATGGAGCAAGTAAAATGGTAGTTGCTGTAGAAACCCCCATTTCTGTCCAGAACAGAAAAGATTTTCTGTAGCAAAAATATTCCAAAAAGTGATGAAACATTTTTGCTCAGGGAGGTGCCCTAGGGTCCCTAGAATATTTGTGAAATTTCTTAGAATTTTTTGAGCCATAAAAATTAGGGTTGCTTTGGAGCAAACAGATTTGGCTTAGGGTTTTAGAGAGAAAATGAATATTTTTCATTTAAGAAAAATATTCCAAAGATTATTTTGAGGTGGATCAGAAGTGAAATGATGGTTTGGGAGAAAAGTGAAACACTTGGGTGAAAGCCAAGTATGCCCAAGTGCTTAAGTCGAAATGAAAAGATTCAAAAACTCCAAGTTTCAAAAAATTTCAAATGAAAAATCAAACAAATAAGAGAGGGCAAAAACCAGGCTATCACACAAACATCACAACATAACTGGGTGATTATAAAGGTGCTCTACAGGTGTCTCCGAAGGTACTTGTTGAGTTGGCGTATTTCGAGATTAGGATTTGTCACTCCGATTGTCGGAGAGGTATCTCTGGGCCCACTTGGTAATGCACATCACTATAAGCCTTGCAACCATTGTAACTAATGAGTTAGTTGCGGGATGATGTATTACAGAACGAGTAAAGAGACTTGCCGGTAACAAGATTGAACTAGGTATTGAGATACCGACGATCGAATCTCGGGCAAGTAACATACCGATGACAAAGGGAACAACGTATGTTGTTATGCGGTTTGACCGATAAAGATCTTCGTAGAATATGTGGGAGCCAATATGAGCATCCAAGTTCCGCTATTAGTTATTGACCGGAGACATGTCTCTTTCATGTCTACATAGTTCTCGAACCCGTAGGGTCCACACGTTTAAAGTTTGATGACGGTTATATTATGATTTTATGTGATTTGATGTACCGAAGGTAGTTCGGCGTCCCGGATGAGATCGGGGACATGACGAGGAGTCTTGAAATGGTCGATACGTAAAGATCGATATATTGGACGACTATATTCGGACATCGGAAAGGTTCCGAGTGATTCGGGTATTTTCGGAGTACTGGGGAGTTACGGGAATTCACCGGGAGAAGTATTGGGCCTTATTGGGCCATACGGGAATAGAGGAGAGAGGCCAAAAGGAAGGAGGCGCCCCCCCTCTGGTCCGAATTGGACAAGGGGTGCAGCCCCCTTTTCCTTCTCCCACTCCCCCTCTTTCCTTCTCTCCTACTCCGGAATGGAAAGGGGAATCCTACTAGGACTTGGGAGTCCTAGTAGGACTCCCCACACTTGGCGCGCCCCCTCTAGGGTTGGCCTCTCCATCCCTCCTTTATATACGGGGGCAGGGGGCACCTCTAGACACAACAATTGATCTCTTGGATCTCTTAGCCGTGTGCGGTGCTCCCCTCCACCATTGTCCACCTCGATAATATCGTAGCAGTGCTTAGGCGAAGCCCTGCATCGGTAGAACATCATCATCGTCACCACACAGTCGTGCTGATGAAACTCTCCCTCAAAGCTCGGCTAGATCGGAGTTCGAGGGACGTCATCGAGCTGAACGTGTGCTGAACTCGGAGGTGTCGTACCTTCGGTACTTGATCGGTCGGATCGTGAAGACGTACGACTACATCAACCGCATTATGCAAACGCTTCCGCTTTCGGTCTACGAGGGTACGTGGACAACACTCTCCCCTCTCGTTGCTATGCATCACCATGATCCTGTGTGTGCGTAGGAATTTTTTTGAAATTACTACGTTCCCCAACAGTGGCATCCGAGCCAGGTTTATGCGTAGATGTTATATGCACGAGTCGAACACAAGTGAGTTGTGGGCGATAAAAGTCATAATGCTTACCAGCATGTCATACTTTGGTTCAGCGGTATTGTTGGATGAAGCGGCCCAGACCGACATTACGCGTACGCTTACGCGAGACTGGTTCTACCGACGTGCTTTGCACATAGGTGGCTGGCGGGTGTCAGTTTCTCCAACTTTAGTTGAACCAAGTGTGTCTACGCCCGGTCCTTGAGAAGGTTAAAACAACACTAACTTGACAAACTATCATTGTGGTTTTGATGCGTAGGTAAGAATGGTTCTTGCTCAGCCCATAGCAGCCATGTAAAACTTGCAACAACAAAGTAGAGGACGTCTAACTTGTTTTTGCAGGGCATGTTGTGATGTGATATGGTCAAGGCATGATGCTATATTTTATTGTATGAGATGATCATGTTTTGTAACCGAGTTATCGACAACTGGAAGGAGCCATATGGTTGTCGCTTTATTGTATGCAATGCAATCGCCCTGTAATGCTTTACTTCATCACTAAGCGGTAGCGATAGTCGTAGAAGCATAAGTTGGCAAGACGACAATGATGCTACGATGGAGATCAAAGTGTCGCGCCAGTGACAATGGTGATCATGATGGTGCTTCGGAGATGAAGATCACAAGCACAAGATGATGATGGCCATATCATATCTCTTATATTGATTGCATGTGATGTTTATCTTTATGCATCTTATCTTTCTTTGATTGACGGTAGCATTATAAGATGATCTCTCACTAATTTATCAAGGTATAAGTGTTCTCCCTGAGTATGCACCATTGCGAAAGTTCTTCGTGCTGAGACACCACGTGATGATCGGGTGTGATAGGCTCTATGTTCAAATACAACTGGTGCAAAACAGTTGCACATGCGAAATACCCAGGTTAAACTTGACGAGCCTAGCATATGCAGATATGGCCTCGGAACACTGAGACCGAAAGGTCGACCGTGAATCATATAGTAGATATGATCAACATAGTGATGTTCACCATTGAAACTACTCCATCTCACATGATGATCAGACATGGTTTGGTTGATTTGGATCGCGTGATCACTTAGAGGATTAGAGAGATGTCTATCTAAGTGGGAGTTCTTAAGTAATATGATTAATTGAACTTTAATTTATCATGAACTTAGTCCTGGTAGTATTAGCATATCTATGTTGTAGATCAATAGCTCGCGTTTAGCTCCTCTGTTTTATTTTTGATATGTTCCTAGAGAAAACTAAGTTGAAAGATGTTAGTAGCAATGACGCGGATTGGATCCGTGATCTGAGGATTATCCTCATTGCTGCACAGAAGAATTATGTCCTTGATGCACCGCTAGGTGACAGACCTATTGCAGGAGCAGATGCAGACGTTATGACCATTCGGCTAGCTCAATATGATGACTACTTGATAGTTTAGTGCACCATGCTTAACAGCTTAGAATCAGGACTTCAAAGACATTTTGAACGTCATGGATTATATGAGATGTTCCAGGAGTTGAAGTTAATATTTCAAGCAAATACCTGAGTTGAGAGATATGAAGTCTCCAACAAGTTCTATAGCTAAAAAGATGGAGGAGAATAGCTCAAGCAGTGAGCATGTGCTCAGATTGTCTGGGTACTACAATCACTTGAATCAAGTGGGAATTAATCTTCCAGATAAAACAATGATTGACATAATTCTCTAGTCACCATCACCAAGTTAGTAGAACTTCATGATGAACTATAGTATGCAAGGGATGACGAAAACGATTCCCGAGCTTTTCATGATGATGAAATCGATGAGGGTAGAAATCAAGAAAGAGCATCAATTGTTGATGATTAACAATTCCACTAGTTTCAAGAAAAGGGCAAAGGGAAAGAAAGGGAACTTCAAGAAGAATGGGAAGCAAGTTGCTGCTCAAGTGAAGAAGCCCAAGTCTGGACCTAAGCCTGAGACTAAGTGCTTCTACTACAAAGGGACTGGTCACTGGAAGCGGAACTGCCCCAAGTATTTGGCGGATAAGAAGGATGGCAAAGTGAACAATGCTATATTTGATATACATGTTATTGATGTGTACTTTACTAGTGTTTATAGCAACCCCTCGGTATTTGATACTGGTTCAGTTGCTAAGAGTAGTAACTAGAAACGTGAGTTGCAGAATGAACAGAGACTAGTTAAGGGTGAAGTGATGATGTGTGTTGGAAGTGGTTCCAAGATTCATATGATCATCATCGCACACCCCCTATACTTTTGGGATTAGTGTTAAACCTAAATAAATGTTATTTGGTGTTTGTGTTGAGCATGAATATGATTTGATCATGTTTATTGCAATAGGGTTATTCATTTAAGTTAGAGAATAATTGTTGTTCTGTTTACATGAATAAAACCTTCTATGGTTATACACCCAATGAAAATTGTTCGTTGGATCTCGATCATAGTGATACACATATTCATAATATTGAAGCCAAAAGATTCAAAGTTAATAATGATAGTGCAACTTATTTGTGGCACTACCGTTTAGGTCATATTGGTGTAAAGCGCATGAAGAAACTCCGTGCTGATGGGCTTTTGGAATCACTTGATTATGAATCATTTTGATGCTTGCAAACCATGCCTCATGGGCAAGATGACTAAGACTCTGTTCTCCGGAGCAATGGAGTGAGCCACTGAGTTATTGGAAATAATACATACCGATGTATGCGGTCCAATGAGTGTTGAGACTCACGGCGGGTATCATTGTTCTCTGACCTTCACAGATGATTTGAGAAGATATGTGTATATCTACTTGATGAAACATAAGTCTGAAACATTTGAAAAGTTCATATAATTTCAGAGTGAAGTGGAAAGTCATTGTAACCAGAAAATAAAGTTTCTATGATCTGATCGTGGAGGAGAATATTTGAATTACGAGTTTGGTCTTCATTTGAAACAATGCGAAATAGTTTCACAACTCACCCCACCTGGAACACCATAGCGTAATGGTGTGTCCGAACATCATAACCGTACTTTATTAGATATGGTACAATCTATGATGTCTCTTACCGATTTACCACTATCGTTTTGGGGTTATGCATTAGAGACAACTGCATTCAAGTTAGAAAGGGCACCATCTAAATCCATTGAGACGACACCGTATGAACTGTGGTTTAGCAAGAAACCTAAGCTGTCGTTTCTTAAAGTTTGGGGTTGTGATGCTTATGTGAAAAAGTTTCATCTTGATAAGCTCAAACCCAAGTCGGAGAAGTGCGTCTTCATAGGATACCCAAAAGTAACTGTTGGGTACACCTTCTATCATAGATCCGAAGGCAAGATATTTGTTGCTGAGAATGGATCCTTTCTAGAGAAGGAGTTTCTCTCGAAAGAAGTGAGTGGGAGGAAAGTAGAACTTGATGAGGTAACTGTACCGGCTCCCTTATTGGAAAGTAGTTCATCACAGAAACCTGTTTCTGTGACTCCTACACCAATTAGTGAGGAAGCTAATGATGATTGTCGGTGTCAAAACCGGCGGATCTCGGGTAGGGGGTCCCGAACTGTGCGTCTAAGGCGGATGGTAATAGGAGGCAGGGGACACGATGTTTACCCAGGTTCGGGCCCTCTTGATGGAGGTAAAACCCTACGTCCTGCTGGATTATTCTTGATAATATGAGTAGTACAAGAGTTGATCTACCACGAGATCGGAGAGGCTAAACCCTAGAAGCTAGCCTATGGTATGATTGTATGTTGTCCTACGGACTAAAACCCTCCGGTTTATATAGACACCGGAGGAAGCTAGGGTTACACAAGGTCGGTTACAAAGGAGGAGATATGCATATCCGTATTGCCTAGCTTGCCTTCCACGCCAAGTAGAGTCCCATCCGGACATGGGACGAAGTCTTCAATCTCGTATCTTCATAGTCCAATAGTCCGGCCAAAGGATATAATCCGGCTGTCTGGAGACCCCCTAATCCAGGACTCCTTCAGTAGCCCCTGAACCAGGCTTCAATGACGATGAGTCCGGCGCGCAGTGTTGTCTTCGGCATTGCAAGGCGGGTTCCTCCTCCGAATACACCACGGAAGAGTTTGAAAGGATAGTGTCCGACCCTGCAAAATAAGTTCCACATACCACCGTAGAGAGAATAATATTTGCACAAATCTAATCTGCTAACACGTTTTGGCAGCATGACATCATGCCACGGCCCGGTAATTATTTGAACCATTTTTATTTAACCAGCCCCGCACATAACGCGAGGCGGTTTCTTGACACGTCTTGTCAAAGCAGAGATCGTGTTCCCCTTATCACGGGATCCTCATCAATACAAACGTGGGTAACCCAACCGTGCCTGTTGGTATGACTCCTAGATATTAGGTAAGTCTCAAACGGCCATGAGGAGGACGCCTGATATTCATCCCCTTTATAAAAGGACAAGGCTTTTTCTTTTTTTCCCTCCCGTGCTCAATCGAATCCTTCCCCCGCCTCGAGTTCTAACACCCAAAGCCCAGGTTAGGTGTTTCGGACCTTCAATCATGTCCGGATCCAGCCTTCAAGGCCGGTGGATGCCTTCTTCCGTCACGGAGGAGGACATCAAGAAGTTGAGGGAGGCCAGATATCTGACCACCGAAATTTCGCATAGGCTGCCCGCCCGAGGGCAGGTCGTCCCTACTTCCGAACCCAACGAGAGCGTTGTGTTCGTCTCCCACTTCCTCCGAGGACTAGGCCTCGCTCTGGATCCCTTTGTTAGGGGTCTTATGTTCTATTACGGGCTGGATTTTCACGATCTGGCCCCGGATTCCCTTCTTCACATCTCGTCATTTATTGTCGTTTGTGAGGCCTTCCTCCGCATTACCCCTCACTTCGGCCTGTGGCTCAACACCTTCGATGTGAAGCCGAAGATGGTCGAGGGGCAGTATGCAGTGTGCGGAGGTGCTGTAATAAGCAAAATTGCTGACGCTCCATGGCCAAAGGGTTCCTTTCCATAGGTGTCCGGATTGTGGCAACGGGAGTGCTTTTACATCACAGCTCCCTGAAGTGCAAAGTGGGTAGCTGCCCCTACCTTTCGCTCGGGCCCTCCACCACAACTGATGTCATGGATCACCAGGGGGCTGAGCTGGGGTCCAGCCAAGGACGTGCCAATACTGCAAAGCCGTATCCGAGATCTCTTCGAGGGAGATTTCAGTCTGGTTATGGTAATGCAAGTTATGCTGGTTCATCGAGTCCAGCCTTGCAAATGTCGGCCCCTCCGCATGTGGGAATTCAACCCGGAAGGACCGTGCACTATTCAGAATTTCCTCGGCATGACGCATGAGGAGATGTAAAAATCGTTCTTCGGACCCCAAATAGAGTGTCCGGACACTACCGAGGACATGGGCCTGAGCTACAACCGCCCCGCTGCCCAAGAATTAATCCCATGGCCGAACACACTGTCCTTTTATTTATCATGAAATCATTCTGAAGAATCGCTCTTTGACCAGGACTGGATAACAAAGGCGAAGATGATTCGGTGTTCGGCCCCCCTTCCTAAAGGCTTGGACAATCCGGTGCTGGAAAAGATGCTCGAGCCAGCACCTTGTCTAGTGCCCTCAAAGGAAGATGAAGGGGGGAATAAGGAGGGCGAAAGCGGGCCTCCATCGCTACCTATTCCAATCGAGGGAATGAGCGCCTCCGCGAGGGAGGATAACCAAGGGGAAGAATCTGACATTCTCTCTCCCCGGGGAAGGAAGAGGACTACCTCTGAAGATCCGGAAACTAAGGTTTCCAAACAAGAGAAGAAATCTCCGCCAGAGGGTCCTGCCTCGGAGGGTATTCTTGACGCACAATGTCCGCGCGGGGATCAGCCCTCTACCAAGCTGTAAGTAATCAAAAAGTACTTAATAGTGAAAATATCCTACCTTACTTCCGAAGACAATAACCGATGCTTGTAAATTGTAGTCCGGATCGCAGCCCTTCTCGACAGAGTTCATCTTTGGGGGATCTTCTTCCGGAGATGATGGAGAGCGAAACGCCTCCCCCGGACTCCCCAGCTCAAGAAGCTGGCGACCTTGAAGTGTCGTCGCGAAGGGTATCTCCGGATCCAATATCGCCAGAGGATAACCCTTTGGCTGCCCGGCATCCCCAGTATCTGGCTCCTGAGGAGAGCGACAGCAAGGGTTCGTACTGTGTGCGGTCGGACGCACTGAAGGATCTTCTAGGGAAAGCTACCATCTCGGAAGCGCATCGTACGCTAATGGGTACGGTAATTGAAAGGATTTCATCCGCCGAAAGTGGTTTGCACGAAGCTTTTATGAGTCTGCTGAAAGGCTTCGAGGTACGTAAAATAATGTATGCCTTTAATAGTACCGCATACGTTAGGTATGCCCATGCAGATATAGCCCCTGAGACTCTGGTTGTCGTCGAGAACGGCGGCAAACAGAGGATCATATTCCCAGGTAATAACCAGACCGCCTTTATGTGCAGGTGGTTGAAGCTCCGATGGCTAGCCGGACTGATGGGTTTGCCAAACTAAAGCGGCAACTGGATGCGGCAGATGCCGACATCGTGCTTGTCAATAAGCGGCTTGACGAGGCACATGGTGAGTGATTTTTCTGGTGATCGTCACATAATAAGAGCAGCATGATGCCAGTATCTTTAATATGTTGTGACTGTAGATGGAGCGGCCACCGTGGAGACCCTTTGGGCAGAGCTTGCCCGTGCTAAGGAGCAAGCAAGGAGTAGCAATGTAGCCGCTTTACAAGCGGCCGAAGAGTTAAGGGCCGAACAGGCCGCCCATTGCGAGAGCAAAGAAAAAATTGCCAAGATGGCCGTGGAGTTAAAAGATGCTGCTGACCGTTACCGGCTTCTTAAAGAGGAAAACCGGGCGAAGGCGACGGACCTGGAGAAGGCCCGGGTGGCTGCCAAGGAAGCCCGCTCCAAAATTAGAGCGACGAAGGAGGAGTTGAATCAAGCTACGGATATCGTGTCTGGGAAGCCCTTCTTGTTGCGGGCTACGTTCGGAGATCTGAAGTATGCTCCTCTGGACCGGCTATGGAGTTCTGTAGACGCGTACATGGATTTGGCTGCAAGTGCTGCTGATGCAGCCGAGTACTTCAAGGATCAGAAAGGTCCCGAAGTGGAAAAGTTGTTCTGGTCACAGTTTCATGCTCCAGTCCGTCTGCTACTGCTGAATGAGCGATTGACCGGTTGGGCCGAGCTCCATAGGTTGTCCGGACTTGCCATGAGGTCCATTGTGGATCACCTGTGGCCGGGAGGGCCAAGGCCGAGTAGCTACTTTAGCTTAGTGCAACAATTCCTTGAAGCTGTGCCACACATCGATGCTGTAAAGAGATCAGCGTGCATAGAAGGTGCGCAGATGGCCCTTGCCCATGTCAAAACATACTGGGCGGAGATGGAGGCCACCACTGTTGCGGCACAGGGTTCGGCGATAGGCCGAGTGGCTGCCGAGCACTACTTTGAAGAAGTCCTTGAAGGCGCTCGTTCGATAGAGGCTCAGTGCTCGAAGAATATTATTTTCCAGTGACACATAGTCCCATTGTACAAACAATGTTTTATTGAATTTATCAAGGCTGTATTTATACTTTTGCCTGAAAGTGCTATGATGCCTCCTGTGCGGCCGTTTATGTATATATGTATATAACCTGAAAGATGGTGATAACCCACAAGTATAGGGGATCGCAATAGTTTTCGATAAGTAAGAGTGTCGAACCCAACAAGGAGCTAAAGGTAGAACAAATATTCCCTCAAGTTCTATCGACCACCGATACAACTCTACGCACGCTTGACGTTCTCTTTACCTAAAACAAGTATGAAACTAGAAGTACTTTGTAGGTGTTGTTGGATAGGTTTGCAAGATAATAAAGAGTACGCAAATAAAAAGTAGGGGTCGTTTAGATAAAGAAACAATAAAGTAAATATAGCGAGTGTGGAAAAGTGGTGGTAGGAGTTGCGAAATTGCCCCTTAAGTAATTGACTACTTTACTAGACCGATAGCAAGTATTATGTGGGATAGGCCACTGCTAGCATGTCATCCCTGACTTGGAATTCTATGCACTTATGATTGGAACTATTAGCAAGAATCTGCAACTACTAATGTTCATTAAGGTAAAACCCAACCATAGCATTAAGGTATATTGGTCCCCCTTCAATCCCGTATGCATCAATTTCTATGCTAGGTTGAAGCTTCTGTCACTCTTGCCCTCCAATACATAGTTCTATCAACATACAACTAACCATATGGTGTGATCCACGCGCGCAATCATATGATGGGCACCAAAGGACAGCAACATAACCACAAGCAAATTAAATCAATCATAGCAATTCATCAACCACCGATAGGACAACAAAAATCTACTCAGACATCATAGGATGGCAACACATCATTGGATAATAATATGAAGCATAAAGCACCATGTTCAAGTAGAGGGTACAGCGGGTTGCGGGAGAGTGGACCACTGTAGATAGAGGGGGGGGGAGGTGATGGAGATGTTGGTGAAGATGGCGGAGGTGTTGGTGTAGATCGCGGTGATGATGATGGCCCCCGGTGGCACTCCGATGCCACCGGAAGCGAGGGGGAGAGAGCCCCCCTCCTTCTTCTTCTTCTTCCTTGACCTCCTCCCTAGATGGGAGAAGGGTTTCCCCTCTGTTCCATGGCCTCCATGGCATGGGAGGGGCCAGAGCCCCTCCGAGATTGGATCTGTCTCTCTATCTCTCTCTGTTTCTGCGTTCCGTTCTCGCTCAGTTTCACCGTTTCGTATATATATGGAGATCCGTAACTCCGATTGGCCTGAAACCTTCGCCGTGATTTTTTTCCGAATATTAGCTTTCTTGTGGCAAAAAAAAGCGTCAACCGCCTTACGGTGGGCTCACGAGGGTAGGGGGTGCGCCCCCTTCCTCGTGACCACCTCGGGCACTGGTTCGCGTTGATTTTCCTTCTGAATTTTCCATATTTTCCAAAAATAAGCTCCTTCCGTTTTTATCCAGTTTGGACTCCGTTTGATATGGATATTCTACGAAACCAAAAACATGCAACAGACAGGAACTGGCACTGGGCACTGGATCAATATGTTAGTCCCAAAAATAATATAAAAAGTTGCCAAAAAGTATATGAAAGTTTTATAATATTGGCATGGAACAATCAAAAATTATAGATACGATGGAGACGTATCAGCATCCCCAAGCTTAATTCCTGCTCGTCCTCGAGTAGGTAAATGATAAAAAAGATAATTTTTGATGTGGAATGCTACCTAGCATAATCTTGATCATATGTCTAATCATGGCATGAATATTAAGACACGAGTGATTCAAAGCAATAGTCTATCATTCCACATTAAGACAATAATACTTCAAGCATACTAATAAAGCAATCATGTCTTTTCAAAATAACATGGCCAAAGAAAGTTCATCCCTACAAAATCATATAGTCTGGCTATGCTCCATCTTCACCACACAAAATATTTACATCATGCACAACCCCGACGACAAGCCAAGCAATTGTTTCATACTTTTGATGTTCTCAAACCTTTTCAACTTTCACGCAATACATGAGTGTGAGCCATGGACATAACACTTTAGGTGGAATAGAATATGATGGCGGGGGTTATGTGGAGAAGACAAAAAAGGAGAAAGTCTCACATCAACTAGGCGTATCAACGGGCTATGGAGATGCCCATTAATAGATATCAATGTGAGGAGTAGGGATTGCCATGCAACGGATGCACTAAGAGCTATAAGTGTATGAAAGCTCAAACTAGAAACTAAGTGGGTGTGCATCCAACTTGCTTGCTCATGAAGACCTCGGGCGTTTAAGGAAGCCCATCATCGGAATATACAAGCCAAGTTCTATAATGAAAATTCCCACTAGTATATGAAAGTGAAAGCATAGGATACTCTCTCTATGAAGAACATGGTGCTACTCTGAAGCACATGTGTGGTAAAAGGATAGTAACATTGCCCCTTCTCTCTTTTTCTCTCATTTCTTTTGTTTTTTTATTTTTTTATTTTTTGGTGGGCTTCTTTGGCCTCTTTTTTTATTTGGGCTTCTTTGGCCTCTTTTATTTTTTTGTAAAGTCCGAAGTCTCATCCCGACTTATGGGGGAATCATAGTCTCCATCATCCTTTCCTCACCGGGGCAATGCTCTAATAATGATGATCATCACACTTTCATTTACTTACAACTCGATATTACAACTCGATACTAGAACAAAGATATGACTCTATATGGATGCCTCCGGCGGTGTACCGGGATGTGCAATGATCTAGCGTAGCAATGATATCAAAAAACGGACAAGCCATGAAAACATCATGCTAGCTATCTTACGATCATGCAAAGCAATATGACAATGAATGCTCAAGTCATGTATATGATGATTGTGATGGAAGTTGCATGGCAATATATCTCAGAATGGCTATGGAAATGCCTAGGTAGGTATGGTGGCTGTTTTGAGGAAGCTATATGGTGGGTTTATGGTATCGGCGAAAGTTGCGCGATACTAGAGAGGCTAGCAATGGTGGAAGGGTGAGAGTGCGTATAATCCATGGACTCAATCATTAGTCATAAAGAACTCACATACTTATTGCAAAAATTTATTAGTCATCGAAACAAAGTACTACGTGCATGCTCCTAGGGGGATAGATTGGTAGGAAAAGACCATCGCTCGTCCCCGACCGCCACTCATAAGGAAGACAATCAATAAATAAATCATGCTCCGACTTCATCACCTAACGGTTCACCATACGTGCATGCTACGGGAATCACAAACCTCAACACAAGTATTTCTACAATTCACAACCACCCACTAGCATGGCTCTAATATCACCATCTTTATATCGCAAAAGTATTGCAAGGAATCAAACATATCATATTCAGTGATCTACAAGTTTTATGTAGGATTTTATGACTAACCATGTGAATGACCAATTCCTGTCATCTCTCTAAATAGATATAAGTGAAGCAAGAGAGTTTAATTCTTTCTACAAAAGATATGCCCGTGCTCTAACGGGTATAAGTGAAGCAAAAGAGCATTCTACAAATGGCGATTGTCTAAGTGAAGAGAAACAGGAAATCCAAACTTCAAATGATATAAGTGAAGCACATGAAGCATTCTATACAGCCATACTCAAAAGATATAAGTGAAGTGCAAAGAGCATACTATAAATCAACCAAGGACTATCTTGTTGACACACGAACACGTCAGGTGTACCCTCGACGTCGGGGGTGATGCACCGCAGCTCACGTCGAAGGAGACCCAACCGACAGCGCGATACGCAAGACAGTCGACGGGCGCTTTTGCAGACCCGAAAACCCTACACCCCCGGGAGGGACCCCGTCAGGGAGTGCGGCGGCTATGGGCTGCCCTAGGTCGATTCGCTCGCCCCTAGAGCCTCGGAATTCGCAGCTCTCAAACACGAAGAACAACGAAGAACGAGAGAGAAAAACGGTGGAGAGATAAAACATAGATGAAAAAGTAGTATATTGATTTGTTCGATTGTGTGTTGTTCAATCGGCCGTCACCCCCAACATATATAAGAGGCGGCTGGACTTCCCATACAAGTAAAGGATTCATCTAGGCTTTCCTTACAAGAAACATTACATCAATTCACGTCCTAGAGTCCTAATTCTATTCCAACTCGGATTCAGTCTGAATCTGGCCCAAACTCTGTCTTCCTTCTTGCGCGGGCCGCCGGGCTTGCATATGATCTCCGATCGAGACGGCCCAAATATCAAACTTGTGCACCTCGACGATACAAACAACTCTCATGTTGATCATTTTTTCAAATAAGGCCATCTTGAATACTTTTCGAGGTCATCTTTATCTTCCAGTCGGACTCGGTTTTGCAGTAGACTAGATTATCCGAGTCTCGTAGTGAATTTGTAGGCTATATATTATCTATGATGATGATGACTCCAAAATCAAATTTTACTGTCTTGATGATACGCACAACTTATGTATTGAACACTTCTTCATCCAAGGTCATTTTGATAAACTTTCGAGCACATGTTCAATTTCACTCGGACTTGAGCTCATCCACTCGGATATTAGATATTTTCACTCGGATCGTCCGATTGGTTTTCACTCGGAAGACAATCTTTCACTCGGATGACTATATTTCCACTCGGAAGACACTATCTTATTCACTCGGATGACAATATTTCCACTCGGAAGGCACTATCTTATTCAATCGGCAAGTTTTCGTCCCAATGGTAATCTTTTCACTCGGAATATTTTCACCTAGACGACAATTTCACTCGGATGATCATATTTTCACTCGGATGACTACATTTCCACTTGGATAATAATAAGTTCATCCGGTCAGCAAACTTTCATTCGACCGTAAAATTTCACTCGACCGTAAACTTTCACTCGACCGTAAACTTTCACTCGGATGGTAAATTTTTCACTCGGATTTCCGACTGAAAACATAGCCCGATCTTGATTTGTCTCTCCAGGCCTCATATGATCTCGGATTGAGACGAATTATATATGAAAATCGATCGGCTCGACGAGACGAAACTTTTCCATGTTGAAGGTTTTTCGATTCAAGGCTGTATTGATGGCCGCATTACTCGCGCAACCTATCAGACAAGTGTCTGGCACCTCGCGCCATATTTCCGTTGGGGTTCAGTCTGCAGTATATTGCCTCTAACTTTTGCATATGAACTCGGATTGAGATGATTTATATATCAAAATTGATTGCCTCGACGAGACGAAGACAATTCGTTAAGAGTGATCCTTCATCCGAGGTCATCTTGAAGACGTGATTGGCCAAAAACCACTTGGAACATTGAACTATGCCACTCGGAGTATAGTTTCGGTCCGTAAGATAAAGTCGAATGAATATGACCGAAACATCAAAGTGGTTCCACTCGGTGACGTGAATATTTTATGCTGAAAACTCATTCACTCGAGACCATCTTCATTGCAATCTGTATCTTGCCAAAATCAGGTGTCAACATATCTCATACCAGCATGGTGCATAAAAAGAAAGATAAAAACCTAAATGCAAAAGACGCTCCAAGACTTGCACATATCGCATGAACGAGACGAATCCGAAAACATACCGATATTTGTTGAAGAAGAGGGGATGCCTCCCTAGCATCCCCAAGATTAGACGCTTGAGTCTCCTTGAATATTTACTTGGGGTGCCTCGGGCATCCCCAAGCTTGAGCTCTTGCCTCTCTTCCTTCTTCTCACATCGAGACCTTCTCAATCATCGAACACTTGATCCACACAAAACTTCAACAGAAAACTCGGTAAGATCCGTTAGTATAATAAAGCAAATCACTACTCTAAGTACTGTTGCAAACCAATTCATATTTTGTTTTTGCATTGTGTCTACTATAATATAACTTTTTCATGGCTTAATCCACTACTATAAATCGCTAGTTTCATCAAAACAAGCAAACTATGCATCAAAAACAGAATCTGTCTAAAACAGAACAGTCTTTAATAATCTGAATATTCACCATACCTCTGATACTTGAAAAATTCTACCACAATTAGGAACAATAAAAAATTTGTATAGGAATACAGTGCAAAAAGAATCAGAACCATTTGACATTCCAGCTAAAAATGTAAAATCGTGCTCTACAGCCAAAGTTTCTGTCCTGCACCGCACAAACCAACAAGCATTGTAAACATCCTAAAGGAAAACCTTGGCACATTATTTTTATAATACAATGAAATTGTAAAAGGGGATAATTATTTTTATTGAAAAGTTTCTGTAATCAAGATTCACAAAGTTGCCGTGAGCATGAACAAAGTTCAAGGAGCTCTCCCACTTCAACAATGCTTGTCTTTCTCACTTTCACTTTCCTTTTTGAAAAGGTTTTGGGTTCCCCTCTTTATTTTTGTTATTTTAAAACTATATGAAAGCACTCAACAGAAATAAATGACTCTCTAAAACTTCCGGGTTGTCTCCCTGGCAGCGCTTTCTTTAAAGCCATTAAGCTACGCATATAGTGCTCAAGTAGTGAATCCACCCGGATCCCAAGGTATATCAAAGCCAATTTTAATTAACAATGATTTGTAATTTAGTAGTGAGCACAAAGCAACATATATCAAGCAATGAATAAGTCTAACTCTCTTCCTATGCATCGGCATGTCATAAAAGAATAATTCATGCACACCTAGTAAAGGCCAATGCATAGTATAAACAGTTTCTTGCAATTTTATCATGTTGGAAACATAGAGAGGTGGAGATATAGTTCCTCTCTCATAATAATTGCAAGTAGGAGCAGCAAGCACATGCATATTATATTTATCGAAATCATCATGTGCAACGGTAAAAGGCAACCCATCAATATAATCCTTGATAAGTGCAAACTTCTCCGATATAGTATAATCGGGAGAATTCAAAAAGATAACAGGACTATCATGCGTGGGTGCAATAGCAACAATTTCATGTTTAACATAAGGAACTATAGCAAGTTCATCTCCATAAGCATAATTCATATTGGCATCTTGGCCATAAGCATAGCAAGCATCATCAAAAAGGGATATTTCAAGAGAATCAATGGGATCATAACAGTCATCATAGCAATCATCCTTCGGTAAGCACGAAGGGGAATTAAACAATGTATGAGTTGAAGAGTTACTCTCATTAGAAGGTGGGCACGGGTGATCAATCCGTTCTTCCTCATTTTTCTCTTCGCTCTCCTCCTCATCTTTTTCATCCAATGAGCTCACAGTTTCATCAATTTCTTCTTCCATAGACTCCTGCAAAATATTAGTCTCTTCTTGGACAACGGAGTAGTCCTCAATATATAGTTTAACATAAGCATTAGAAGCATAATTCTCATAACAATATTCAAGTATGGCAAAATTTTCAGATTTGTGAAGAGTATCATCATACTTTTCAACCAAAGAAGCAATTTCAGAAGCACCCTTAAAAGCAACAAATTCTTCAATTTGTTGAGCATCATAGTAATTATAAACACCCTTAGTATACGAAGATATGATTCCATTATTACTAAACTCACATTGATAGGGAAGGTTTTTCTTAGGGTTTTCAGAACAACAAGTAAAACCATATATTTCACATAGATTCCAAGCATAGCATTGCAAACGTTGAATTTGACTCCATAATAGTTTCCCTTTTTCAGATATACGGTGTCGCAAATAACAAGCATGCTCATCTAAAGATTTTCCCTCAACTAAGCTAGTTGGGGTTTTAGCACGAGCACATAGGGATCGAAGATGATCCAAGTAATAAGCTTCAGCAGTGTGATAGATTTTGAGTGGTTCTTCAACCATTGGTTCAGTAGGTACAACTAATTTTTTGGTATTTTGCGTTTCCTACCCATAAATAAAGGTAGAAAACAACTAAGAACAGCAAATAAAAATTACTTAGTGATAAAGCAAACAAGCACACACGAGAATATTCACTCCACGCTATTGCTCCGCGGCAACGGCGCCATAAAAAGGTCTTAATAACCCACAAGTATAGGGGATCGCAACAGTTTTCGATAAGTAAGTGTCGAACCCAATGAGGAGCTAAAGGTAGAACAAATATTCCCTCAAGTTATATCAACCACCGATACAACTCTACGCACGCTTGACGTTTGCCTTACCTAGAACAAGTATGGAACTAGAAGTACTTTGTAGGTGTTGTTGGATAGGTTTGCAAGATAATAAAGAGTACGCAAATAAAAAGTATGGGCTGTTTAGATAAGGAAACAATAAATTAAATATAGCGAGTGTGGAAAAGTGGTGGTAGGAGTTGCGAAATTGCCCCTTAAGTAATTGACTACTTTACTAGACCGATAGCAAGTATTATGTGGGAGAGGCCACTGCTACCATGTCATCCCTGACTTGGAATTCTATGGACTTATGATTGGAACTATTAGCAAGCATCCGCAACTACTAATGTTCATTAAGGTAAAACCCAACCATAGCATTAAGGTATATTGGTCCCCCTTCAATCCCGTATGCATCAATTTTTATGCTAGGTTGAAGCTTTTGTCACTCTTGCCCTCCAATACATAGTCCTATCAACATACAACTAACCCTATGGTGTGATCCATGCGCGCAATCATATGATGGGCACCAAAGGACAGCAACATAACCACAAGCAAATTATATCAATCATAGAAATTCATCAACCACCGATAGGACAACGAAAATCTACTCAGACATCGTAGGATGGCAACACATCATTGGATAATAATATGAAGCATAAAGCACCATGTTCAAGTAGAGGGTACAGCGGGTTGTGGGAGAGTGGACCGCTGTAGATAGAGGGGGGAAGGTGATGGAGATGTTGGTGAAGATGGCGGAGGTGTTGGTGTAGATCGCGGTGATGATGATGGCCCCCGGTGGCACTCCGGTTCCACCAGAAGCGAGGGGGAGAGAGCCCCCCTCCTTCTTCTTCTTCCTTGACCTCCTCCCTAGATGGGAGAAGGGTTTCCCCTCTGTTCCATGGCCTCCATGGAACGGGAGGGGCCAGAGCCCCTCCGAGATTGGATCTGTCTCTCTGTCTCTCTCTGTTTCTGCATTCTGTTCTGGCTCTGTTTCACCGTTTCGTATATATATGGAGATCCGTAACTCCGATTGGCCTGAAACCGTCGCCATGATTTTTTTCCGAATATTAGCTTTCTTGCGGCAAAATAAGAGCGGTAACCGCCTTACGGTGGGCTCACGAGGGTAGGGGGCACGCCCTAGGGGGGGCGCCCCCTGCCTCGTGACTACCTCGGGCACTGGTACGTGTTGATTTTCCTTCCAAATTTTCCATATTTTCCAAAAATAAGCTCCATCCGTTTTTATCCCGTTTGGACTCCGTTTGACATGGATATTCTGCGAAACCAAAAACATGCAACAGACAGGAACTGGCACTAGGCACTGGATCAATATGTTAGTCCCAAAATAATATAAAAAGTTGCCAAAAAGTATATGAAAGTTGAATAATATTGGCATGGAACAATCAAAAATTATAGATACGACGGAGATGTATCAGATGGCAGTCGTCGGCTTCAGCCCCCATGCATATAATGTGCGGGTGTTCGCAGAAGACGCATGTTCACACTTGATCCAACGTCTTGGTCCATTAAGGAGGTGATAGCGTAGCGAACTAGGCAGCCAGACTATAATGCTTTAACACTTTCACTTAGCCAGAGGAGTTTGACAGTGGGGCTACTATATAGCCCCTGGTGGCTCCGCGCTCATCCGGATTCGGGGCGCGTACATGCCTGGCCGAGAAATGGCCCTTCATTAAGGCGGAGGAATCCCGAAGATTCCTCTAGGTCATCGAGTGGTTGACCAGTCTCACGCTATATCATGACAGTCAGTTTTCGGCTTTCTCTACTGAGGTGCTCGTCCGGATGAACCAGGGCACAATCGCAGTAGTTTTCCTGGTGCCGCCTTAGCCGATAGAGCGGAACGTAAGGCAGCAAAACACAGGAGCCAGGCAAACCCAACATTTGACCAAAGACATGATTTAGAGCTGATGCATATAAGGCCAAACTCGCGACGCCGAACACTCCCTAAGGTATTCGGTCTTTATGATGTAAAACAGGCCTAAACAGTGCCCTTTGTAATAAGCCCATGGTGTCCAGGTACGTGCAATATTCTAACATGGCGGCAAGCCAATATGTCAGCATCCTTCTCAATTGTACTGAGAATCCGAGGGATGTGTATCAACAAGAGACAGTGAAAAAGGTTTACGCAGGGTCTTAATCTAAAAAGAATCCTTGGAACGGGTCCCTGCTACACTTCTGCGCCTGTGTCTCCGTTGTGCCGTATTCTGGACGGGTGTAGCACTATGGTCATCTAAAAAAGAAAGGAACTTAATTGAAAAGTTGTCGTGCAAAAGGTAGGTTATACTAAATAAACCATGTACAGTTCAAAATGAGTAAATTTGAGCCTAATTGTCACTTGTTTGCGCGCGTTGAGCCCCTTGTATTGTAATAGGGGTATAGCCATCAAACCTGTATCAATTACATATAGCTGCGCCGGACTCGTCCAACCGCGTCCGTGGTCTTAACGACCTGTCAGATGCTTTAGTTGGGGAGGCCGTTTAGTGTGCGGCTGCCAAGGTAGCCGCACGGTCTTCCGCGCGCAAGGAGCGCTCAATATTTCCATTTACTGTAATGATGCCATGTGGACCGGGGATCTTAAGCATGAGAGAAGCATAATGCGGTATTGCGTTAAAGCGAGCGAAAGCTTCGTGTTCGAGTAGTGCTTGATAGCCACTTTGGAACAGAGCGATGTGGAACGTTAAATTTTCGCTGCGGAAGTTATCGGGAAAGCCGAATATAACCTCTAGTAGCAGGGAGCCCGTGCAATGGGCCTCTGGGCCTGGCGTTACTCCTTTAAAGGTAGTATTGCTACGGCTAATTTTTGTTGGGTCTATCCCCATTTTGCGGACTGTGTCCTGATATATCAGGTTTAAACTGTTGCCGCCGTCCATCAGGACTCGTGTGAAGTGGTATCCGTCAATTATTGGGTCTAATACCAAGGCAGCCCATCCTGCACGCCGGATACTTGCCGAGTAATCCCGATGGTCAAAGGTGATCGGTTGGGACGACCAGTGGCAGAACTCTGCGGTGATAGGCCCTGGGGCATGTGTCACTAGGAGTGCCGCTTTGTTTCTCCCCTTTGTTACATGTAACACGTTTACTGTTTTGACTTCTGGTGGGAATTTCTTCTGTTCCCCAGTGCTTTGCTTGCGAGGCTCATCCTCGTCTTCGCTTGGTGTATCCCGCCCCTTATGTTCGGCGTTGAGCTTGCCGGACTGCTTGAAAACCCAACATTCTCTATGGGTATGATTTGCAGGCTTATCGGGGGTGCTGTGGATCTGACATATTTTATCCAGAATCTTGTTTAGGCTGGACAGTTCGTCTCTGTTGCCTTTGGAGGGCATCTTTTGTTGACCTGGACGAGAGCTTCTAAATCTGGCGTTTACCGCCGTGCTCTTTGGGCTGTCTTCTTTATGCCGGCGCTTGTTTTTGCTGCGTCGTGGTTTCCTGTTTTCGTCCCTGACTTCGTATGTACTTGGGTCGCTGGTGCTACATCGGGCTAACCAGCTATCCTCGCCCGCGCAAAAGAGGGTCATGAGGCTTGTTAATGCTGCCATTGTTCTCGGCTTTTCTTGGCCGAGGTGTCTGGCAAGCCATTCGTCTCGAACGCTGTGCTTAAAAGCTGCTAAGGCTTCGGTGTCCGGGCAGTCAACTATTTGGTTCTTTTTAGTGAGGAACCCGTTCCAAAGCTTTCGGGCTGACTCCCCGGGCTGTTGAGTTATATGACTCAAATCGTCTGCATCTGGTGGTCGGACATAGGTCCCTTGAAAATTTGCCCGAAAAGTGTCTTCGATCTCTTCCCAACTTCCAATGGAGTTTTCGGGGAGGCTTTTAAGCTAGTGCCGAGCTGGCCCTTTGAGCTTGAGGGGTAAGTACTTGATGGCGTGGAGATCATCTCCTCGAGCCATATGGATATGGAGGATGTAGTCCTCAATCCAGACCCCAGGGTTTGTCGTTCTGTCGTACGCCTCTATGTTTACGGGTTTGAATCCCTCTGGAAATTCATGGTCCAGCACCTCATCGGTGAAACATAGGGGGTGTGCGGCACTCCTGTATTTGGGTGTACCGTGGTGTTGGGATGTTTGTTGTGTTGCATTGCATGCTGGAGCGCGCTTGCGTGGCCCGTAGATGGATCTAGTTGCGCCGTCCTTTTGATGTGAGCCCTCACGCGGATCGCGTACTGGCTTATGTGTGGCGTCGTTTGCCGCTCTATGTTGGCCACGAGGTCGTCTATCCGACCGGATGGCCGTTTTGTTTTTTGATTGTGGGGGATCTAAGGCCTCCTCATCGAATTCAGGTAGCAGCTTTCTCTTCGGGTAGCTCTTGGTGTGGCGATTACCGCCGTACTTCGCTTCAGTGTTGAGTACTTCACTCCATCTGATTCTGAGTGTGTCTTGTGCAGCCCTGAGCCTTCGCTTCTGCTTTTTCAGACTCCTCGCAGTGACAACAAGCCTTTTATGGGTATTCTATTGCTCCGGGTGCCTGTCCGGTGTGCTGTTATCCGGACTGTTATCTGCGACGGAGTCGGGTTGTTCGGTTTGATTCTCCGTGTTGCCGTGGTCGGACGATGGTCCAATGCCGTGTTTGTCATCCGCTGGCTCGCCTTGCTCTATCACTGGGTTTATATGATCGCTGCTTCTGCCGAGGCAGGATTTGGAGCGGTGCTTACGCCGCCGCTTTGACTGCTTCTCGAGGGAACAACCCTTCGCTGCGTCCTTCCGTTCTTCGTCGTTGTTTTCTTTGGGTGTGTCCACCATGTATACATCATATGATGAAGTGGGCGTCCAGTACCCTGTGGGCTGTGGTTCCTGTTCGTCTCCTGCATCGTCGTCCATACCGTCGATGCCTTCGGAGTCGAAGTCGAGCATGTCGGTCAAATCGTCGACAGTGGCTACTAAGTGGGTGGTGGGTGGGTGGCGAATTTCTTCGTCATCCGCATCCCAATTCTGCCGGACATGGTTCGACCAGGGCTCTCCTGACAGTGAGTGAGACCTTAATGAGTTCAGTATGTCGCCAAAGGGCGAGTGCTGAAAGATATCCGCGGAGGTGAACTCCATGATTGGCCCCCAGTTGGATTCGATAGGCACGGGCACAGGCGGTTCAGAGTCCGTGGCCGGGGAAGAATCCGGCAGTTTGGCGTCACGGCTCTCGTGAAGGGTAAGGTCGATACTTGGCTCGATCGCCGATGAGAGTGCGGCCTCCGCGGCGGGGTCTATCCACCCGTCACTAGATGGCGCAATTGGCTCCGATTTGAGGGTCGGAGCGGTCGCCGGTGCGATCTCCCGAACACTGTCCGATGGTAGAGCTAAGTCGTGCTCATCCTGACTGTGCGGCGCACTCGGCAAGGGCTCGAATCCGTCGAAGATCAAGTCTCCGTGGATGTTGGCTGCGTAGTTCAAGTTTCCAAATCTGACCGGATAGCCAGAGGCGTAGCTCTCGATCTGCTCTAGATGGCCAAGCGAGTTGGCCCGCAGTGCGGAGCCGCCTAATACAAAGATCTATCTGGGGAGAAAAGTCTCACCTTGGACTGCATCGCTATCGATGATCGAAGGAGCCATCAAGCCTAATGATGACGACACAGAGGAACTCTCAATGAAAGCACCAATGTCGGTGTCAAAACCGGCGGATCTCGGGTAGGGGGTCCCGAACTATGCGTCTAAGGCGGATGGTAACAGGAGGCAGGGGACACGATGCTTACCTAGGTTCAGGCCCTCTTGATGGAGGTAAACCCCTATGTGCTGCTTGATTATTCTTGATAATATGAATAGTACAAGAGTTCATCTACCACGATATCGGAGAGGCTAAACCCTAGAAGCTAGCCTATGGTATGATTGTATGTTGTCCTATAGACTAAAACCCTCCGGTTTATATAGACACCGGAGGAGGCTAGGGTTACACCAGGTCGGTTACAAAGGAGGAGATATGCGTATCCATATTGCCTAGCTTGCCTTCCACGCCAAGTAGAGTCCCATCCGGACACGGGACGAAGTCTTCAATCTCGTATCTTCATAGTCCAACAGTCCGGCTGTCCGGGGACCCCCTAATCCAGGACTCCCTCAATGATGATCATGTAACTTCAGATCAAGTTAGTACCGAACCTCGCGGGTCAACCAAAGTGAGATCCGTACCAGAGTGGTAAGGTAATCCTGTTCTGGAGGTCATGTTAATTGACCATGACGAACCTACGAACTATGAGGAAGCGATGATGAGCCCAGATTCCGCGAAATGGCTTGAGGCCATGAAATCTAAGATGGGATCCATGTATGAGAACAAAGTGTGGATTTTGGTTAACTTGCCCCATGATCGGCAAGACATAGAAAATAAATGGATCTTCAAGAGGAAGACGGACGCTGATAGTAGTGTTACTATCTACAAAGCTAGACTTGTCGAAAAAGGTTTTGACAAAGTTCAAGGTGTTGACTACGATGAGATTTTCTCACTCGTAGCGATGCTTAAGTCTGTCCGAATCATGTGAGCAAATTGCCACATTTTATGAAATCTGGCAAATGGATGTCAAAACTACATTCCTTAATGGATTTCTGAAAGAAAAGTTGTACATGATGCAACCAGAAGGTTTTGTCGATCCTAAAGGTGCTAACAAAATGTGCAAGCTCCAGCGATCCATCTATGGACTGGTGCAAGTATCTCAGAGTTGGAATATACGCTTTGATGAGTTGATCAAAGCATATAGTTTTATACAAACTTGTAGTGAAGCCTGTATTTACAAGAAAGTGAGTGGGAGCACTACAACATTTCTGATAAATATATGTGAATGACATATTGTTGATCGGAAATAATGTAGAATTTTCTGGAAAGCATAAAGGAGTATTTGAAAGGAGTTTTTCAAATAAAGACCTCGGTGAAGCTACTTACATATTGAGCATCAAGATCTATAGAGATAGATCAACACGCTTGATAATTTTTTTCAATGAGTACATACCTTGACAAGATTTTGAAGTAGTTCAAAATGGAACAGTCAAAGAAAGAGTTCTTACCTGTGTTACAAGGTGTGAAATTGAGTAAGACTCAAAGCCCGACCACGACAGAAGATAGAAAGAGAATGAAAGTCATTCCCTATGCCTCAGCCATAGTTTCTATAAAGTACGCCATGCTATGTACTAGATCTATTGTATACCCTACACTGAGTTTAGCAAGGGACTACAATAGTGATCTAGGAGTAGATCACTAGACAGCAGTCAAAATTATCCTTAGTGGAATAAGGATATGTTTCTCGATTATGGAGGTGACAAAAGGTTCGTTGTAAAGGGTTACGTCGATGCAAGTTTTGACACTCATCCAGATGACCCTAAGTCTCAATCTAGATACATTTTGAAAGTGGGAGCAATTAGCTAGAGTAGCTCCGTGCAAAGCATTGTTGACATAGAAATTTGTAAAATGCATACGGATCTGAATGTGGCAGACACGTAGACTAAACTTCTCTCACAAGCAAAACATGATCACACCTTAGTACTCTTTGGGTGTTAATCACATAACGATGTGAAATAGATTATGACTCTAGTAAACCCTTTGGGTGTTGGTCACATGACGATGTGAACTATGGGTGTTAATCACATGGTGATGTGAACTATTGGTGTTAAATCACATGCGATGTGAACTAGATTATTGACTCTAGTGCAAGTGGGAGACTGAAGGAAATATGCCCTAGAGGCAATAATAAAGTTATTATTTATTTTCCTTATTTCATGATAAATGTTTATTATTCATTCTAGAATTGTATTAACCGGAAACATAATACATGTGTGAATACATAGAAAAACATAGTGTCACTAGTATGACTCTACTTGACTAGCTCGTTGAATCAATGATGGTTATGTTTCCTAACCGTAGACATGAGTTGTCATTTTATTAACAAGATCACATCATTAGAGAATGATGTGGTTGACTTGACCCATCCATTAGCTTAGCACGATGATCGTTTAGTTTGTTGCTATTGCTTTCTTCATGACTTATACATGTTCCTATTACTATGAGATTATGCAACTCCCGTTTACCGGAGGAACACTTTGTGTGCTACCAAACATCACAACTTAACTGGGTGATTATAAAGGTGCTCTATAGGTGTCTCCGAAGGTACTTGTTGAGTTGGCGTATTTCGAGATTAGGATTTGTCACTCCGATTGTCGGAGAGGTGTCTCTGGGCCCACTCGGTAATGCACATCACTATAAGCCTTGCAAGCATTGTAACTAATAAGTTAGTTGCAGGATGATGTATTATGGAACGAGTAAAGAGACTTGCCGGTAATGAGATTGAACTAGGTATTGAGATACCGACAATCGAATCTCGGGCAAGTAACATACCGATGATAAAGGGAACAACGTATGTTGTTATGCGGTTTGACCGATAAAGATATTCGTAGAATATGTGGGAGCCAATATGAGCATCTAGGTTCCACTATTGGTTATTGACCGGAGATGTGTCTCGGTCATGTCTACATAGTTCTCGAACCCGTAGGGTCCGCACGCTTAAAGTTTGATGACGGTTATATTATGAGTTTATGTGACTTGATGTACCGAAGGTAGTTCGGAGTCCCGGATGAGATCGGGGACATGACGAGGAGTCTCAAAATGGTTGAGACGTAAAGATTGATATATTGGACAACTATATTCGGACATCGGAAAGGTTCCGAGTGATTCGGGTATTTTCGGAGTACCAGGGAGTAACGGGAACTCACCGGGAGAAGTATTGGGCCTTATTGGGCCATAAGGGAATAGAGGAGAGAGGCCAAAAGTAAGGACGCGCGTGCCCCCCCCCTCTGGTCCGAATTGGGCAAGGGGTGCAGCCCCCTTTTCCATCTCCCTCTCCCCCTCTTTCCTTCTCTCCTACTCCGGAAAGGAAGGGGGAATCCTACTAGGACTTGGGAGTCCTAGCAGGACTCCCCACACTTGGCGCGCCCCCTCTAGGGCCGGCCTCTCCCTCCCTCCTTTATATACGAGGGCAGGGGGGCACCTCTAGACACAGCAATTGATCTCTTGGATCTCTTAGCCGTGTGCGGTGCCCCCTCCACGAAGCACCGCCGTCTCGAGGTGGAACCTGGGCAGAACTAATATAGGGCTCCAGCGGAGCTGTTCTGCCAGGGAAACATCCCTCCGGGAGGGGGAAATCAAAGCCATCGTCATCACCAACGATCCTCTCATCAAGAGGGGGTCAATCTCCATCAACATTTTCACCCCGCACCATCTCCTCTAAAACCGTAGTTCATCTCTTGTATTCGATCTTGGTCCCAAAACCTCAGATTGGTACCTGTGGGTTGCTACTAGTGTTGATTACTCCTTGTAGTTGATGCTAGTTGGTTTATTCGGTGGAATATTATATTTTCGGATCCTTGATGATAATTAATACTCCTCTTGTCTTGATCATAAATATGTTTTACGAGTAGTTACGTTTGTTCCCGAGGACATGGGAGAAGTCTTGTGCTAAGTAATCATGTGAATTTGGTATTCGTTTGATATTTTGTCAGATGTACGTTGTCTCTCCTCCAGTGGTGTTATGTTAACATCGACTACATGACACTTCACCATTATTTGGGCCTAGGGGAAGGCATTGGGAAGTAATAAGTAGATGATGGGTTGCTAGAGTGACAGAAGCTTAAACCCTAGTTTATGCGTTGCTTCGTAAGGGGCTGATTTGGATCCATATGTTTCATGCTATGGTTAGGTTTACCTTAATTCTTATTTCGTAGTTGCGGATGCTTGCGAGAGGGGTTAATCATAAATGGGAGGCATGTCCAAGGAAGGGCAGCCACCAAGCACCGGTCCACCCACATATCAAATTATCAAAGTAACGAACGCGAATCATATGAGCATGATGAAAACTAGCTTGACAACAATTCCCATGTGTCCTCGGGAGCGCTTTGCTTTATATAAGAGTTCGTCCAGGCTTGTCCTTTGCTACAAAAAGGATTGGGCGACCTTGCTGCACCTTGTTAATTTTATGACTTGTTACCCGTTACGATTTGTCTTATCATAAAACTATCTGTTACCGATAATTTCAGTGCTTGCAGAGAATACCTTGCTGAAAACAACTTATCATTTCCATCTGCTCCTCGTTGGGTTCGACACTCTTACTTATCGAAAGGACAACAATAGATCCCCTATACTTGTGGGTCATCAATCGACATTGGAATTTGTCACTCACTACTGCAGGAGACTGCTAACGCGACACTACGATCAGAGACCCTGTGCTGAAACTATGTGCGATGCAATAATCGCAAACAGTGGTGTAAAAACGTCAAAAAGGTGCAAAACATTTGCGATGATGTATGCATCAAACACGGTTCAGGTTTTAGTTGTGTGTGCAATGAAGGGCATACGATTAATCCATTCAAACTGTCTGCGATGAGGCAGAACAACAGAAACGGGTAACCATAACAATGTGTGTGTGATGCAGGACACATGGTTAATCCATTCGAACTGTTTGCGATGAGGTAAAACAACAGAAACGAGCAGACATATCAATGTGTGTGCGATATATGGCATACGGTTAACTCGGACGAACTATTTTTGATTAGGAAACACAACAGAAACGGTTCAACTTAACAAGATGTGTGTTATATGCAGCATACAAATCACATGGATGAACTATTTGCGATGAGCCAAAAGAACACAAACGAGTCGTGTAAACAAGATGTGTGTGATACATGGCAAACAGCCGACTCGGATGAACTCTTTGCAATGAGAATTTACAACACATACGGACAATACAGTTACTTCGTGTGTGATTCTGTGTGTACAAAAAAGTTTGAAAAATGCAAACTAGTTGCTTGCGGTGGCAAGGAGTATCGCACTAGATGCGTCTGCGAGTACTCGTGTGCGATGATTAGTATGTTACACATATGTTTCCATATGTGAACATGTGTGTGAATTTGCAATATGGACAGTTTATATGCAAATGCCTTCTGGACATCAGGCACATGCTTAAAGTCAATGAACTATGTACGATACTAATACTTTCCATGAAAATTTATGAACTTTGGTAACAACATTTTAGTAACATATATATTGTGGTTACACTATTCGACAAAAGGAGGATCTTCATAACACAGTTTTGACAACCATATGGTCCACATCTACATACTTAACATAGTAACAACTATCACATTTTAAGAGGCTAAGGGCCAACAACCATATGGTCCATATCTAGATAGTTAACATATATACTAACAACTAGCACATTTTAAGAGGATGAGGGCCAAGAACCACAACTATCCACTGGAAGCAGCTTGATCACGGTGACTCGGCATCTCGTCAATGAAAAGGAAGAGCCCTCCTGTGCCTTGGAAGAGCAGGAGTAGAACAGTGTCTCCAATTTTCCAATATGTATGCATTGCCACGAGAAGAGAGAACTTGTTAATTTGAATGGTTCCATTTTTGCAGGAAATGTAGTACCTTGCAATCACTTTGGCATTATTAGCAGGCACAAGTGTAATTCGACCATGTCGGGAAATCGATCCAGGAACGGCTACAGGGGGCAATTTCTGTTGACATGTAGAATAAAAAACAATTGCAACATATCGTTGAAGATATATATAGTTTATGTGAAGGAAATATGCCCTAGAGGCAATAATAAAGTTATTATTTATTTCCTTATTTCATGATAAATGTTTATTATTCATGCTAGAATTGTATTAACCGGAAACATAATACATGTGTGAATACATAGACAAACATAGTGTCACTAGTATGCCTCTACTAGACTAGCTCGTTGAATCAATGATGGTTATGTTTCCTAACCATAGACATGAGTTGTCATTTGATTAATAGGATCACATCATTAGAGAATGATGTGATTGACATGACCCATCCGTTAGCTTAGCACGATGATCGTTTAGTTTGTTGCTATTGCTTTCTTCATGACTTGTACATGTTCCTATGACTATGAGACTATGTAACTCCCGTTTACTGGAGGAACACTTTGTGTGCTACCAAACATCACAACGTAACTGGGTGATTATAAAGGTGCTCTACAGGTGTCTCCGAAGGTACTTGTTGAGTTGGCGTATTTCGAGATTAGGATTTGTCACTCCGATTGTCGGAGAGGTATCTCTTGGCCCACTCGGTAATGCACATCACTATAAGCCTTGCAAGCATTGTAACTAATGAGTTAGTTGCGGGATGATGTATTACGGAACGAGTAAAGAGACTTGCCGGTAACGAGATTGAACTAGGTATTGAGATACTGACGATCGAATCTCGGGCAAGTAACATACCGATGACAAAGGGAACAACGTATGTTGTTATGCGGTTTGACCGATAAAGATCTTCGTAGAATATGTGGGAGCCAATATAAGCATCCAGGTTCCGCTATTGGTTATTCACCGGAGACATGTCTCGGTCATGTCTACATAGTTCTCGAACCCGTAGGGTCCGCACGCTGAAAGTTTGATGACGGTTATATTATGAGTTTATGTTATTTGATGTACCGAAGGTAGTTCGGAGTCCCTGATAAGATCGGGGACATGACGAGGAGTCTTGAAATGGTCGAGATGTAAAGATCGATATATTGGACGACTATATTCAGACGTCGAAAAGGTTCCGAGTGATTCGGGTATTTTCGGAGTACCGGGGAGTTAAGGGAATTCACTTGGAGAAGTATTGGGCCTTATTGGGCCATACGGGAATAGAGGAGAGAGGCCAAAAGGAAGGAGGCACACGCCCCCCTCTGGTCCGAATTGGACAAGGGGTGCAGCCCCCTTTTCCTTCTCCCTCTCCCCCTCTTTCCTTCTCTCCTACTCCGGAAAGGAAATGGGAATCCTACTAGGACTTGGGAGTCCTAGTAGGACTCCCCACACTTGGTGCGCCCCTCTAGGGCCGGCCTCTCCCTCCCTCCTTTATATACGGGGGCAGGGGGCACCTCTAGACACAACAATTGATCTCTTGGATCTCTTAGCCGTGTGTGGTGCCCCCCTCCACCATAGTCCACCTCGATAATATCGTAGCGGTGCTTAGGCGAAGCCCTGCGTCGGTAGAACATCATCATCATCACCACACCGTCGTGCTGACGGAACTTTCCCTCAAAGCTCGGCTGGATCGGAGTTCGAGGGACGTCATCGAGCTGAACATGTGCTGAACTCAGAGGTGTCGTACGTTCAGTACTTGATCGGTCGGATCCTGAAGATGTACGACTACATCAACCGCGTTGTGCAAACGCTTCCGCTTTTGGTCTACGAAGGTACGTGGACAACACTCTCCCCTCTTGTTGCTATGCATCACCATGATCCTATGTGTGCGTAGGAATTTTTTTGAAATTACTACGTTCCCCAACATTATGAGCATCAACATTAAAATAAGACTTTTTACCAGCGCTTTGTGCACACAATTGGTTTTGTTCAGTGTGTGCACCATAGGTCTAATTAATCCCATCCAAAATCCATCGTTCATACGCTGTGCTATCTCTGTCAGATTATCAACAAAGTTTATGACATGCTTCAAGTCCTTCCAGTGAAATTTGGTATGCTTAGTAACATACAGATCGGCTGATGACATTGGGGAAGTAAACATCCATGTTAATTAGACCAGGCTGTGGTGCACGCACTAGAATTTTATTATGAGCTTTCAGTTCATAACACTCAGACATTTTTCTCCAAAGGTTCGCATTAAAATAGGAGTGACCATCTTTATCAAGTTTTACGCTAACCGTCATTGTAAACCCATGTTGTGTTGTTAATATGACATCCTGGGAGTCATCAGCAAAGTAAAACCCAAGATTTCCTTCTACTCCTGTTCTTGCAAAGCAAGGGATGTACTACTTGAAATGAAAATTAAGATCGTAAATTAGATATATTGAAATAACCGAGCAAGATGCAAATATGTGAGTAACTGATAGAACATATCCATATATAGATGCAAGCAAAGTACAAAAATATAGAATTAAAAATAGATAATGTAACAAATATTTGATGCAAATATATAGATAATGTAGCAACAGACGGTATATGTTCACAAATTTAGGCCATGCCGACCGTGGTAGGTTGAGATTGAACATACTGAGCGCTCCCTGGAGTCATCCGGAATGGTGAGATAGAACTTCGTTTCTGACTGGCCACGACCACAGTTGCCCGATTTGTGCTCGCACTATGCACACATGAATGAACACCCACAAATCAGCTAGAACAAAAATGATTCCACGACGATTTAGGACGGTTGATTAACAGCGACGGATGGACTGCGATAAGAGATGAGTGAATATTTCACTAATTAAGTTGATTACCTTCTCCATGAGAAAAATCCTCGACCCAATCCCGCAGAAAACCCGAGTCGACCAGAGTCTAGAATGTCGGTGAAGATAGGCGGCGGAAAGCGGTGGAGGCAAAATCCGGTGCCGTTTGGAGCGCGACCTACGGTCGCCGCCTACAGCCGTCGAGCTTAGGGTGCAGAGTTGCGAAGGAGTCCGCAGCGAGTGAGTGGGGATGAAGTGGGCGAGGGTTTTGTTTTCCTTTTACATGTGTGAGTGAACACACACGGTTCGCAGAGGCGACGATGATGAACCGTTTGCGATAGTAAATCATCGAGATTGAATGGGAATCCAAATTTCATTTGTTTTTCATCCATGAGTTTTTTTCTACGATGAACATAAACCCTGCTAATCACCGTGTTCAAATTTGACACTTTTTTGGGTTTATTTACAATATTTAGGGGATTATGTGCATTTTGTAGGCATTAATGCATGTAATTAAAATTCAAACAATTGGTGCATGAAAGGGTGCAGAAGAACGGTCTCGAAAAACCATACTCGTGGTATTTAGTAATTTCTCAAGCCTTTTACAAGGAATGGGCAGAGATTTCAATGGAGTCAACCACAAATGCGTCATTTACTGGATTATCAACTATAGAACAATGAAATATGTGCTTGAAAAACATGACGGTTGGCATGGTGCCATGGCATGGCCTCACTGTGCCCTGGTTAAAAGCTGAGAAGGTTTGATTTATGTCATCATGCACGCCCTTCATAAATCGAACCATCACCGAGGAAGTTCAATGCTTTCGAGAGGGAAATCACCAAGATTGAAGGGGAATCCAAATTTCCGTCCTAGGTTGTCTTTCGGTTTTTTCCAACAATCAACATACCGCCTCAAATGAAACGTGTTCAAATTTGACATTTTTCCAAACTCATTTACCATATTTAGGGGATTGTGTGCATTAATTATGCACATAATTCAAATTTGAACAATCGGTGCATGAAAAGGTGCACAAGAACGGTCTGGAAAACCATGCTCGTGCTATACAAAAAATGAAACACATGGTTGGAAAACATGACGCCTGGTGTGGTGCCATGGTATGGCCTCACCATGCCCCTAGTAAAAATTGGAGAATGTTTTCCTTATGTCGTGATGCGTGCCTTTCATAAAATGAACCATCATCCGAGGAAGTTTCATGGTTTCGAGGGGGAAATCACCAGGATTGAAGGGGGATCCAAATTTCCTTTGTCCTATCTCCATGAGTTTTTTTCTATGACGAGCATACAACCTGCAAATCACCGTGTTCAAATTTGGCACTTTTCCGGGTTCATTTTCCATATTTAGGGGATTATGTGCATTTCCCAGGCATTAATGCACATAATTCAAGTTCAAACAATCGATGGATGAAAGGGTCCACAAGAACGGCCCAGAAAACAATGCTCGTGCCATTTAGTAAATTCTCATGCCTTTTACAAGGAATGGACAGATATTTTGATGAAATGTGTGGCAATAGTCAACCACATATGTTTGTTTGTTGGGTTTTCAACTATAGAAAAAATGAAATAAATTCTTAAAAAACATGACGCCTGGCATGGTGCCATGGTATGACCTCACCATGCCCTGGTAAAATTTTGAGAAGGTTTGGCTTATGTCATCATGCACGCCTGTCGGTGTCAAAACCGGCGGATATCGGGTAGGGGGTCCCAAACTATGCGTCTAAGGCGGATGGTAACAGGAGGCAGGGGACACGATGTTTACCCAGGTTCGGGCCCTCTTGATGGAGGTAATACCCTACGTCCTGCTTGATTGTTCTTGATGATATGAGTATTACAAGAGTCGATCTACCACGAGATCAGAGAGGCTAAACCCTAAAAGCTAGCCTATGGTATGATTGTATGTTGTCCTACGGACTAAAACCCTCCGGTTTATATAGACACCGGAGGGGGCTAGGGTTACACAAGGTCGGTTACAAAGGAGGGGATATACATATCCGTATTGCCTAGCTTGCCTTCCACGCCAAGTAGAGTCCCATCCGGACACATGACGAAGTCTTCAATCTCGTATCTTCATAGTCCAACAGTCCGGCCAAAGGATATAGTCTGGCTGTCCGGAGACCCCCTAATCCAGGACTCCCTCAGTAGCCCCTGAACGAGGCTTCAATGACGATGAGTCTGGCACACAGTATTGTCTTCGGCATTGCAAGGCAGGTTCCTCCTCCGAATACACCATGGAAGAGTTTGAATATGAGGATAGTGTCCGACCCTGTAAAATAAGTTCCACATACCACCGTAGAGAGAATGATATTTCCACAAATCTAATCTGCTGACACATTTTGACAGCATGACATCACACCATGGCCCGGTTATTATTCGAACCGCTTTTCTCAACAAGCTCCGCACATATCGTGAGGCGGTTTTCTTGATACGTCTTGTCAAAGCAGAGATCGTGTTCCCCTTATCACGGGATTCTCATCAATACGGGCGTGGGTAACCCAACCACGCCACCAATTACGGCGCCTGGGGAATAAGCGGTTTTTGCCAGGCAAGTGGGGAGACTCATCGCCTCCTCCGCCCTTATAAAGGGACAAAGATTTACTTTTTTCACCCACGCCTTCTTCCTTCTCGCTTACCCATTCCCGAACACTCGAGCTCTAGCGCCCAAGCTCGCGTTGTTCTTCTCAAACCACTCCAATCATGTCCGGAGCAGGAGGCAAGTGGATGGTCTCCTCCGTCACGGAGGAGAACATCAAAAAGTTACGGGAAGCCGGATACTTGGCCGCAGATATCGCGCACCGGCTGCCAAATGCGGGGCAGATCGTCCCCACGTCCGAACCCCATGAGAGGGTAGTTTTTCTTACCCATTTCGTCCGCGGACTGGGATTTCCTCTCCACCCATTTGTCCGCGGGCTCATGTTCTACTACGGGCTGGATTTTCATGATCTGGCCCCCAATTTCATCCTCAACATCTCGGCATTTATCGTCGTGTGCGAGGCCTTCCTCCGCATCAGGCCCCACTTCGGCCTATGGCTGAAAACCTTCAATGTCAAACCGAAGGTGGTGGGTGGCCAGCAAGCAGAGTGCAGAGGTGCCATGGTGGGCAAGATGCCTAATGTCACCTGGCTCGAGGGCACCTATGTGGATACCATAAACGGGTGGCAATCGGGGTGGTTCTACATCACCGAGCTGCGCGACTCCAACTGGGTGGCGGCCCCCAAATTTCAATCTGGAATCCCCACGTGCCTCACCTCATGGAAAAAGAAGGGCTTGTCTTGGGGTTCCGCGGTAGCGCTGACCGGACTCCAGACCTGCATCTAGAACATGACGAACAAGAAAATCAAGCTCGTCAATGTGGTCCAGGTTATGCTCTTCCGCCAGATCCTTCCGTGCCAACGACGGGCATTTGTTTTGTGGGAGTTTGACTTGGCCAAGCACCAGACGCTGTGAGAGCTCTACGACATGACGCACGAGGACATCTGGAGGGTGCTGTTCAAGGGCGCCGAGATGCCTCCCTCCCTTACCGAGGACCGCGGACTCAGCGCAAAGCGCCGCGCCCATCCGGTAGGCTTTTATATCTCTCAGGGTATTTATTCGCCCTGGTTTAATTATGTGCTAGATCTAAGATTTCAAGTCATTAACAGGACTGGATAGAGATAGCTGAGCAGCTTGATGGCCCAGCCCCCCTGCCTGAAAATCCTGCAGACACTCTTCTAACGAAGATGCTGACTCCGGCACCTTACGAGGTGCCGGAAAAGAAGGCCAAGAAGAAGGCCACGGGGACCCGAAAGATTCTCCGGCGCAAGGTTACATCGGGCTCATCGTCCGATGACTCCGACACGCACTCCTCCCACAGAAACGAGGAGGAGGAGAAAAGCTCTCCTCCCAGGCGGGGGAGACAAGAAAAGGAAGGCTGACCCATCCGGGGAGGCCAAAGGGTCCAAGAAGGGAAAGACCCTCCCTCCGCACTGTGCCACGATGGTCGCCGACAGCGGTGATGAGTGGCTACCCAGGGACAAGCCCCTGGTGAAGTCATCAGTGTCCGGACACCATAGTGCTTCATGGTATGTTTTATTGTACTACCTTTCCTCATGCCGAACATGATTATGCAGTCCGTCCCGGGCTCATCTCGACGTACCCTCGTCGAGTGGCTCTTTGGACTCGTCGGATATGAACAACGATTCTCCTCCGACGGCTTCCACCCCTCGCCCTACGGACAACGCCGAGGTGTTGTATCAAAAGGCACTGAGCCAAGAGGAGGTGATCCTGGGGGCGCCTCACGGCGACCTCCTGGACCCTGGGTACCAAGGGAGCGAGGCTCCTATGGGCTTCGAGTTCGGGCCCCAGCCGGACACTGCGCTGGAACCTTCGATTGTTCCGGACTCCGGCAGGCGGTCCCCCATTAAGGGGGGCCAACCATCCGTGCCGGTGTCCTCTGTCCAACCAGAGGCACCAGACACCCTACTGGAAGCGCTTCGCAGCGCTTCCATCGCAAAAGAGCACCGCACTATCATGAGTGCGGTGGCCGAGAAGGTTCAGTCCACCAAAAACGGACTGACCGAAGCTTGCGCCAGCCACCTAACAGGCTTTGAGGTAAGCATTCAAAATATAAGAAAATATTACCGCATAGATAGTAGCCCCTGATGCTCTGTTCGGCGTTAATGAAGAAAAGCCGAATAGAGGATCAAATGATAACTCAGGAGTCTAATTAGAGTATGTCTATGTGTATATGCAGGCTTCACTTCTGGCCGCTGTTGCACGTACTGTGGAGGTCTCTGTGCTGAAGCAGGCCCTGAAGCGGTCCGAGGACGAGCTCAGCCTCACCAAGAGGTAGCTCGAAGAGAGCAACGGTAAGATATACCCCCGTCTATATAGTTAAAAAGAAGTTCGGGTGTAAAGTAATAGGATCATCATGAATTTGTCAGGGGCCACGACCGAGGTGGAGACCCTGAGGAAGGCGGTGTCCGAGGCCGAAGACAAAGCGGCCAAAGAACGCCTGGAACGGGAGAAACAAGAAGCCCGAGTAGGCGAGGTGCAGCAAGAGCTCGAGGCTCTCGCCAAAAAGCATGAGTCACTACTAGGGAAAAGCCTATACACAGAATGTTATCAGCAGCGCGCTTTAAAATAAGGCGCTGCTGCTAATTAGCAGTAGCGAGCTCAAGAATAACTCGCTGTTGAAATAAATATAGCAGTAGCGCGCCAGCTCAAAGACGCGCTACTGCTATAATTCCCACGAGGCCGCCGCGAGGCTAGCTATAGCAGCAACGCGTTATGACGACGGGCGCTATTGCTACATAGCATAGTAGTAGCGCATTTCGCTAATAAGGGCTACTACTAAGTTTACTACAAAAATTTAGTCCCACCTCGCTCCGTGAAGAGAGTTTCTACCACCTTAAATATGTTACTTCTCAAACTTTGACAAGCACTTGGTCTTCATTGAACTCTATGTGTAGAATTTGTGGCTGCAATATGAGTCTTCACCTGTTCCTAAATCGGTGAGGACTCATGTTGACAAATCAGATTGTACACAAAAAGATCGTTAATGATCAATGTATTTTTGATACATTGAACTAAGTCTATTTTTACATGCTGACACATAGCAGTAGCGCTTCTTTGTGAAAGGCGCTGCTGCTAGGTAGTTTAGCAGTAGCATATTTCTCTATAGCGCGCTACTGCTAAGACATTCCATCTCCCACCCCCATCTCCTCTATCCGATCCACTCACAGTCACGCACTCACTGGATCCCTCTCAATCCTCCGTGCCGGTCCTCCCCCGTCGCCCCTCCCCCCTCTGCGCCGCCGTCACCTCCTCCTCCTTGCTAGACTCGGTACCGGCCTCCTCCTCCGTCCTCCCTCTCCACTCGCCGCTGGCCGGCCCCTCCTCACTCCGCCTTCCTCCTCCGTCCTCCCTCCACTGGCCGCCGGCCGGCCCCTCCTCGCTCCGCCTTCCTCCTCCATCCTACTCTCTTCTCCCTCCTCGAGTCGCCCCTCCTTCTCCCTCCTGCCTACTACATTTTTATTTAGTAGGCTAGTTCATATGCAACATTTTGATTTAGTCGATATGATTTAGTTGATTTAGTAGGCTAGTTGATTTAGTTGATTTAGAACATTTTGATTTAGTTGATTTAGTAGGCTAGTTGATTTAGAACATTTTGATTTAGTTGATTTAGTAGGCTAGTTGATTTAGTTGATTTAGAACATTTTGATTTAGTTGATTTAGTAGGCTAGTTCATTTAGTTGATTTAGAACATTTTGATTTAGTTGATTTAGTAGGCTAGTTCATTTAGTTGATTTAGTATGCACCATTTTCATTTAGTTGATTTAGAACATTTTCATTTAGTTGATTTAGTTACTTTTTGGCAAAATGTAGGTTGTACCTTGTCATCTAATATGTTACTAGATCTTAGGATTATAATTGTCCATCAAATTGCTTCTCGCGGAAGAACCAAAAATATCTCATGCTGCTGTTTTTCTTTCCTGTGAAGTGGATCGTTAATCCTTTGCTCATATTGCTTTAGGAAAAATGGCGCCACCACCACCACCACTATGTCGACTGTGCAAGTCAAGGTGCACCAGTAGCCTTGCAACTGGCAAGCTGTTCGACATCTACTTCCAGCCGGGTTTTCATCATGCGGCGGTAAGAAATTAGATGAAATGTAATAACCATTTTATTTTTAGTGTTGGCATTACTGCATTGTGTCATTTTGCTTATTTTACACAGATCGTCCCATGTAATGTGAGGTTGAAATTCAACAAGATAATAGGAGACACTGTGACATTTGAGGCTCCTGGGGGGCCGTACACTATGGAGGTCGAGAAAGGACGCAATATGTCGCAGATTGGAGGAGATGGATGGCCCCGTTTCGTCACTCGCATGCGTCTTACTGGTGGTGAGTTGATCAGCTTCTCCTTCAGAGCAGAAAGACCCAAGCTGGCTGTCATTTATCTCAACCTGGTGGAAGATGATAAAGATGACGAAGATGATAAAGATAATGAGGACCCACTCGATGAAGATGATGAGGACCCACTTCATGAAGCCATCGTAGCTCAAAGAACAAGGCTGAGCGAGGAGGAGGTGTCCAACCTGTGGGACATAATTCCGCCACGTGCTGACTTTGTCGGAGTGCCATTCGTGACCCGCCTAACAAATACCATGGTTGATCGACATGATATCATATGTTATACTTACAAATGCAAATTATCCGATGAAATACTTAGTGTACAGTCCAATGATATGGTATGTTGTGTGGAATCTAGTCGATGATATGTTTTAGTGTAGAGTTCGATCACATGCTTATTAGTGTAGAATCTAAGGAAACTATTAATAGTGTAGATAATCCATATGTACTTATTTGCGAGGATATTTATTAATTGAAATGTTTTTCTTATCCAGAAATTGGCAAGGAGCATATCTGTGAGTTATGGTATCGAGCCTGATGAAGAAGGCTCAGCTGGACTACGCCTTACTGCAAGGGGCTCCGTCACAACCTGTACTTACTGCGTGGACACGGACGGTCGCACACACTTAAACTCGGTTGGGTGGAAGAAATTCCTCGATGGCAAGAATCTTCGTGTTGGACAGGCCATCCTAATTACTATCAGGAACACCAACCACCCAGGCTTGAGGATGATGTTTGTCTTCGATATCATCTAGAACTACATATGTGTGTGTGGCTATATCATCTAGAACTACATATGTGTGTGTGGCCATATCATCTAGAACTACATATGATGATCGTCGTCGATATCATCTAGAACTACATATGATGATCACCGTTGATATGACCTTGTACTGCTTGAGGATGCATGTTGACTATGCATGAAATTGTTATCTAGTACTCCCTTCATTCCAAATTACTCGTCGTGCTTTGAACTAAAACCACGACGAGTAATTTGGAATGAAGGGAGTACTACCCAGTAATGGTTTATGAATTTGATATCTATCTAGTATCTGAAAGGGAAACTGAAAGGGAAAGGGGTACGGGGGAAAATGATGAAAGATATAGCAGTAGCGAGGGACTGCGAAATTGCTACAGCTAAGTAATAGTAGCGCGTTCATAAAAAGCGCTGCTGACATCGTCAATAGTAGTAGCGCGGGTAAGGACCGTGCTACTACTATAAGTTAGCTGTAGCGCCTTCTTAGTAGCGCGGCCACCCGCGCTGCTGCTAGCCTCAAAACCCGCGCTACTACTAGGGCTTTCCCTAGTAGTGAGTCCTTGGAGCTTGACTCCAAGACGCGAGAGTCCGAGCTCGCGCAGGCGCTTGAAAGCGTCCGGAGCGCCAAGGCCGAAGCCCACAAGGCCCTCCAGGAGATTGACGCGGCGAAGAAGATAGCAACAGGTAAGGCATTCAATATGCAAAGCAAGCATGTGAAGGAGACTTTCCTTTTTCTTACCCGAGTTCAGAGATCTCCAGGAGCGTTTGCAGATCTTACCCGCAGTGTATTGGATGCCGCGGAGTTTTACTGGGCTGAGGAAGGGAGCTCAGTGGAGAAGTTGTTCTGGTATCAGTATACTAGGACCGAAGACGCCGTGTCCTTGAGTGACCAGCTCAAGCAGTTGGTCGAACTTCACAAGGCGACCGAACAGGCCATGAGGGGCCTTATAATCCGGATGTGGCCTGGCGAGCCCCTGTCCAGCAGCTACTTCGGTCTGGTGAGGTGGCTTGCGGAAGCCTGCCCACGGCTTGAAGTCATCAAGCGGTCTGTCTGCATCGAAGGTGCACACAGGGCTTTTGCCCGGGCAAAGGTGCACTGGGCGAAGCTGGACGCCGTGATGCTGGTGAAGGAGGGGCCGCCGGAGGGCAAGGAGCATCGCTGCCCCGAGAATTACTATGAGAGCGTCCTGAAGGGTTCCCACTTAGTGGCAAATGAGTGTGCCAAGGATGTAATTTTTTAATGAACATGCCCATGTGATCCTGTATATGAAGCGAGTTCTTTTGCGCCATGCGACGCTTTCTTAATTTAAAATATTACCTTCTGTGCGGCCGTTTTTATAAAATCTAAGAGTTGGCCAGTCGTCGGCTTCTACCCCCATGTAACTAGTACTTGGGTGTTCGGGGTAAATCTGAACACTCTTTACCCCAATTTTGGGTCCTTCAAGGGAGGTGTTCAGCGCAACGAACCAGGCAATCAGACTATAATGCTTTATCACTCTCACTTAGCCATAGAAGTCTATAGTTTTAAATTTTTGGCGAAGCCCCTGGTATTCGGAGGACTGAATTTGGGGCTCTATACACGCCTAAGCCAGACAAGGCCGACTCCTGCCCGAAGTGGAAAAAGTCTTTAAGGACTTGAGACCTCTCGAACAGCGACTAGTCTCTCGCCTTATCATGACAGTCAGTTTTTGGCTTTCTCTACCGAGGTGCTCGTCCGGAAGAACCGGGACACAATCGCAGTAGTTCTCCCACCGCTACCTTAGCCGATATAGCGGAACATAAGGTACCAAAGCATGGGAGCCGGGCGACCCAACATTTGACCAAAGACATGATTCGGAGCTGATGCATATAATGCTATAAGTTCGGGGTGCCGCACCGTCGAAAGTGTTTGGACTTCCTGCACCGTATTGTGGGGTAAATGAGAGCCCCTGGCGTACTGACCATACCCGAATGTGCGGGTGCGGATTGTCGTAAATGGACGTATAAGAGAAAAAAGAAAAACTTAAATAATGCAATGACAGATTAATGATATGCATTGTTATTTGAATAATACATCGAAGCATACTGGTACAAGTAGTGCAATAAGTATAAAGTAGGACAATTCGAAATGTCCTACTGTAGGGCAAGCTATGCATAAATAGTGAAAAACGGGTATATCAAGTATTACTAGAGACCAACTGGCGGTTCCCGTGTTCATCTTAGCTTCTTGCCGCCTTGGTTGTTGCTTCCGGAATGTGTCCGGCAATCGTACTGCCGGAAAGGGCTTCCAAAGAGTTAGGCCCTGAAAGAGAAAAGGAATGTCACAGGTGTACAGCCCCTAGTGTGGATAAGCCACAATGCGGGGCATGTCCTGATTGTGCCCCCGCCTATGTCCATGGTATTTTCAATGCATAGTTATGTACGTGCGGCGCGGATTTCGTCGCTTCACTGGGACTGGGACGGGGGCTGGATTGCTAGGCGAGCTCTGATCGTGCCAGGCGATCCTGTTGCAGCTTGTTCCGGACTCACTTGAAGGTGTTCGGGGGCTGTGACACTGAATGAGTGGTCTGCCTGAACAGGCTGCTTTGTGCCTCTGCTGCAAGGGCCGCAGTGTGCTCTTCCGTACGGAGCGAGCGTTCTGTGTTTCCATTTACTGTTATAACCCCGCGAGGTCCTGGCATCTTGAGCTTGAGGTATGCGTAATGCGGCACTGCATTGAATTTTGCAAATGCTATTCGTCCGAGCAGAGCATGATAGCCACTGCGAAACGGGACGATGTCGAAGATTAACTCTTCGCTTCGGAAGATATCCAGTGATCCGAAGACCACTTCCAGTGTGATTGAGCCTGTGCAATGGGCCTCTACACCTGGGATGATGCCTTTAAAGGTAGTTTTGCTGGGTTTGATTCTCGAGGGATCGACACCCATTTTTTGCACTGTATCCTGATAAAGCAGGTTTAGGCTGCTGCCGCCATCCATAAGGACACGAGTGAGGTGAAATCCGTCAATGATGGGGTCTAGGACCAGTGCGGCGGATCCGCCATGACGGATGCTAGTGGGGTGGTCCCTGCGATCGAAGGTGATTGGACAGGCAGACCATGGGTTGAACTTTGGGGCGACGGGCTCCATCGCGTAGATGTCCCTTAGTGCACGCTTCCGCTCCCTCTTGGGAATGTGGGTTGCGTATATCATGTTCACCATCTTCACTTGTGGGGGAAACCCCTTCTGTCCTCCTGTGTTCGGCGGCCAGGGCTCCTCCTCGTCATCGTTGTGCGGCCCCTTGTCCTTATTCTCGGCATTTAACTTGACGGCCTGCTTGAACACCCAGCATTCTCTGTTGGTGTGATTGGCTGGCTTATCGGGGGTGCCGTGGATTTGACACGAGCGATCTAGTATGCGATCCAGACTGGACGGAGCCGGAGTATTTCTTTTAAATGGCTTTTTCCGCTGACCGGATCTAGAGCCTCTGAATCCGGCATTAACTGCCGTATCTTCGGTGTTATCGCCGTTATTGTGGCGCTTTGGTCTATTACGACGCTGCCTACCGTTAGCATCTTTGGTATCCGAGGTATCCGGATTCCTCGATGTGTTGTTGCTGCGAGCCAGCCAGCTGTCCTCACCCACGCAAAAGTGGGTCATGAGTGTCATGAGGGCTGCCATAGATTTCGGCTTCTCCTGGCCGAGGTGGCGGGCGAGCCAGTCGTCGCGGATGTTATGCTTGAATGCCGCTAGGGCCTCTGCATTCGGACAATCTACAATTTGATTTTTCTTAGTCAGGAACCATGTCCGGAATTGTCTGGCCAATTCCCCTAGTTGCTGGGTTATGTGGCTCAAGTCATCAGCATCCGGCGGCCGCACATAAGTGCCCTGGAAGTTGTCAAGAAATGTGTGTTCCAGATCCTCCCAACTTCCAATGGAATCTGCTGGCAAGCTATTCAGCCAATGCCGAGCTGGTCCTTTGAGTTTTAGTGGGAGGTACTTGATGGCATTTAAATCATCACCGCAAGCCATGTGGATGTGAAGGAGGAAATCTTCAATCCATACAGCGGGATCTGTTGTGCCATCGTATGATTCGATATTTACGGGTTTGAAACTCTCCGGGAATTCGTGATTCATAACTTCATCAGTGAAGCATAGGGGGTGTGCGACACCTCTGTGTCGGGCTATATCCCGACGTAGTTTGTATGAGTCTTGTCTGCTGTATTCGGCCCGGCCGGATTTACTCTTGGTGTATCCTACGCGACGATCATCGTCCCATGTGGGCGCACATGCCCATGTCCCGTATATTGACCTTGCGACTTTTGCCTTACTGTCCAAGATGTCTTGCAGGTCCTCTGTGTTGCCCCGGGCCTTAGTATTTTTGACTGCGTGGCGACGGGGTGCGGTCTGATCTTTAGGCTGAAACGCCTCCCTGGCTCGGCCGCGTAGCGGCCGGTCAGCCGCATCATACACTGGTGAATGAGGTTTCGATGCTTCCTCCTCGAGGTGAGGTAGTAACCTGCGTTTTCGGTAACTCTTGGACGGGCACTCGAGTTCATGCTCCTTGGCCGCAAGGACTTCGGTCCACCTGTCTGCTAGCAAGTCTTGATCAGCTTGAAGCTATTGTTGTTTCTTCTTTAGGCTATTTGTCGTGGCCATAAGCTGGTGCTTGAAGTGCTCTTGCTCGACGGGGTCCTCAGGCACAATAAACTCGTCGTCGCCGAGGCTCGCCTCGTCTTCGGAGAGAGGCATGTAATTGTCCTCCTCGGGTTCTCCATCTGCTGCCTGCTTTGGAGGGCTAGCTTGTTCGTCCTCTAGCTTTGCGCCGTGCTGGAGGGGATTGTTGTTGTCTTCGGCGCTATCTGGAGTGTTATTATCTCCTGTGCCGGTATCACTGCTCTTGCTGTGGCGGGACTTAGAGCGGTGCCACTGACGTTGGCGCTTGGGTTGCTTCTTGGAGGGGTCATCCTCTGTTGTCTTGTCGCCATTGGCTTCTTTGGGGGTGTCCACCATGTATATATCATATGATGAGGTGGCGGTCCAGTGCCCCGAGGGCGGTGGATCCTGATAGTCTCCGGCTTCGTCGTCCATACCATCGAAGTCTTCGGAGCCGAAGTCGAGCATGTCAGTTAAGTCGCCGGCAGTGGCTACTAAGTTGGTGGTGGGTGGGCAGCGAATTTCTTCGTCGACCACATCCCATTCTAGCTGGACATAGTTTGGCCAAGGTTCTCCTGACAAGGAGAGAGACCTTAATGAATTTAGCACATCTCCGAAAGGTGAGTGCTGAAAGATATCCGTGGAGGTGAACTCCATGATCGGCGCCCAGTCGGATTCAGCGGGCATGGATACGAGCGGCTCAGAGTCTGTGGCCGGAGATGAATCCAGTGGTTCGGCGACACGGCTCTCGTAAGGAGTGAAGTCAGTATCCGGCTCTAACGCCACTGAGAGTGCGGCCTCCATGGCGGGGTCCATCCCTCCGCACTCGGATGGCACGACTTGCTCTGGATTGATGGACGAAGTAGTTGCGGTTGTGATCTCCCGAACATTGTTCGACGGCAGGGTTACGCCATGCTCGTCACGACTGTACGGCGCATCCGACATGGGCTCGAATCCGTCGAAGATCAAGTCTCTGCGGATGTCGGCCATGTAGTTCAAGTTTCCGAATTTGACCTGATGGCCAGGGGCGTAGCTCTCAATCTGCTCTAGAAGGCCAAGCGAATTGGCCCGCAGTGCAAAGCCGCCGAATACGAAGGTCTGTCCGGGGAGGAAAGCCTCACCCTGGACCGCATCGCTAGCGATGATCGAAGGATCCATCAAGCCCTATGGTGACGACACAGTGGAACTCTCAATGAAAGCACCAATGTCGGTGTCAAAACCGGCGGATCTCGGGTAGGGGTCCCGAACTGTGTGTCTAAGGCGGATGGTAACAGGAGGCAAGGGACACGATGTTCACCCAGGTTCGGGCCCTCTTGATGGAGGTAATACCCTACGTTCTGCTTGCTTGTTATTCATGATATGAGTATTACAAGAGTCGATCTACCACGAGATCAGAGAGGCTAAACCCTAAAAGCTAGCATATGGTATGATTGTATGTTGTCCTACGGACTAAAACCCTCCGGTTTATATAGACACCGGAGGGGGCTAGGGTTACACAAGGTCGGTTACAAAGGAGGAGATATACATATCCGTATTTCCTAGCTTGCCTTCCACGCTGTCGGCGTTCTGGGAACGGGGGTCCCCAAACTTGCTTGCAGCGTGGCTCGAGTGGGGGCCTAGCGTGGGCTAGTTTCATCAGCTCAAACTCAAGACCCTCGCGAGGGGCCAAGCCCTGCGGGGTGGACAACAGGAAGCTTCCTCAGGAGCATCCTCATCAGGCAGGCTCGCGAGGAGGCGAAGAGATCAAGGCAGGGGCACCTCGCGAGGAGCCCGTGACGCAAGCCATGACGATCGAGATCAGGCGGGCGCCAGGCGGGCACCGGCCTGTGAAGTGTCCTTGTTTCCCCTTCAGTGCAAAGGGAACAAGCACAGTGCAAGGCATCGGGCAAAGGTTACCATTCCGGTGCAACGAGACCAAGACTAGCAGAGCGGCAGGACGGAGGTCATCGTGGAGCCCAAGACGGCGTCATCACCAGTGCTTTTGGCAGCCGAAGACCACTTTTGGTCTGGATAACTTGTACTAGATGTTCCCCTTCAAAATGGCCAATTGTTGGCGCCCTTCCCGCTCACATTTTGGGAAGAGGACCAGGGCCTCTATAAGTAGGACTAGCCACCATAGAGGGAGGGGGATCCAGACCGAGTAGAACACACCGCACCAGCTCAAGAACACCTCTCGCGAGGCCGTTCTTCCCCCTGTATTGTTTATCATCAGCCCCTGAGGCAATCCACCACACCACACACTGGAGTAGGGTATTACACCACATCGGTGGCCCAAACCAGTATAAACCTCGTGTCCTTTGTGTGTTCTTCTTTCCAGCCTAGATTTCTTGCGAGCCATAGAAACGTGAGTCGGTAGGGGAAAGATCTCCATGCGCACCCCAGAGTTCGAACCTTAAGGGTCTGCCGGAACCCGAAATCCGAAATTGGGTGCGCCAGGTAGGGGTGCACCGGAGTTCTCCCTCTCGACGACCCGCTCTCCACCAACATCATGTTTCGCCCTCATGGCAGACAACGCGCCGCCCGCTCCGGCAACCGATGTCGGCACTGGGGCCGGGGGGCTCCGAGCCTTGGCCCCCACCTTGCGACGGGTGCAGTGGCCGCACAAGTTCAAGCCTGAGATGCCGCCGCGCTACAACGGCGCGACGGATCCACTGGTTTTCCTGCTGGCGTACGAGGAGGCCATCCTCAAAGTCGGGGGCGACGACCGGGTGATGGCCAACTGGTTTCCCATGGCCCTCGCCGGTGACCCGTGCGCGTGGCTCCTCCACCTGCCGACGGCTTCTGTGACCTCCTGGGAGGAGCTGCGCGACCTCTTGAAAGTGCAACTATCCCTAGGTGGTTTTGGTAATTCATAACAACATATAGCTCATTGAGCTAATGCTATTCCAAGATGACTATTTCAGGAAAGCTCAATGATTGGCATGGCATGGATGTGAAAGTGGAACCCTCAAAATGCTAAGGACAAAGGATTGGCTCAAGCTCAAAAGCTCAAGACTCTTCATTTTATATTTTAGTGATCCAAGATCACATTGAGTCTTTAGGAAAAGCCAATACTATCAAGGAGATGAGGTGTTGCTTAATGAGCCTCTTGCTTCATGTGCTTAGTGATATGCTCCAAAACCCTCAACTACTTTCCCATATCCACATATGACCTAAACCCTAAGCCAAACTCGGTCCTACCGATTCTTTCTATCCGGCGCCACCGAGTTTCACTTGTCATAAGCCACTGCCAAACCCTAGCAATTCGGTTCTACCGATAGGGATCTCGGTCTCACCGAGATGGGATTGCAAACTCTCTGTTTCCCTTTCGTAACTTTTCGGTCTCACCGAAAGAGCGAATCGGTCCCACCAAGATTGCAGTGTAAACTCTCTGTTTCCTTTTTGTAACTTTTCGTATCACCGAAAGAGCAAATCGGTCCCACCGAGTTTACCTGACCAACTCTCTAGTAAGCTTATTACCAAACTCGGTCTCACCGAGTTTGTGTAATCGGTCTCACCGAGATTACGTTATGCCCAAACCCTAACCATATCGGTCCTACCGAGTTGCATGTCAGTCCCACCAAAAATCTCTAACGGTCACTAGGTTTACCTTTTCGGTCCGACCGAGTTTGTTGATTCAGTCCCACCGAGATTGGAAAACTGTGTGTAACGGTTGGATTTCGTGTGGAGGCTATATATACCCCTCCACCTCCTCTTCATTCGTGGAGAGAGCCATCAGAACACATACACAATTCCAACTCATATGTTCTGAGAGAGAACCACCTACTCATGTGTTGAGACCAAGATATTCCATTCCTACCATATGAATCTTGATCTCTAGCCTTCCCCAAGTTGCTTTCCACTCAAATCTTCTTTCCACAAAATCCAAATCCTATGAGAGAGAGTTGAGTGTTGGGGAGACTATCATTTGAAGCACAAGAGCAAGGAGTTCATCATCAACACACCATTTGTTACTTCTTGGAGAGTGGTGTCTCCTAGATTGGCTAGGTGTCACTTGGGAGCCTCCGACAAGATTGTGGAGTTGAACCAAGGAGTTTGTAAGGGCAAGGAGATCGCCTACTTCGTGAAGATCTACCGCTAGTGAGGCAAGTCCTTCGTGGGAGATGGCCATGGTGGGATAGACAAGGTTACTACTTCGTGGACCCTTCGTGGGTGGAGCCCTCCGTGGACTCGCGCGACCGTTACCCTTCGTGGGTTGAAGTCTCCATCAACGTGGATGTAGGATAGCACCACCTATCCGAACCACGGGAAAAACATCCGTGTCTCCAATTGCGTTTGAATTCTCCAAACCCTTCCCTTTACATTCTTGCAAGTTGCATGCTTTACTTTCCGCTGCCAATATACTCTTTGCATGCTTGCTTGAATTGTGTGATGATTGCTTGACTTGTCCTACAATAGCTAAAATCTGCCAAGAACTAAAATTGGGAAAAGGCTAAGTTTTTATTTGGTCAAGTAGTCTAATCACCCCCCTCTAGACATACTTTCGATCCTACAAGTGGTATCAGAGCTTTGGTCTCCATTTGCTTTGATCTCCATAGCTTTTGGTGGTCATAGCCTTGGTTTCACAACCTAGGAGAGTATGGCGTCTAGCGAGGGAAATTATCACCGTAGAGGTCCTTACTTTGATGGTACTAATTTTGCTAGTTGGAAGCATAAAATGAAAATGCATATTCTTGGACATAACCCCGCCGTTTGGGCTATTGTGTGTGTTGGTTTGCAAGGTGACTTCTTTGATGGGAAAGAACCAAACCGTGAAGCTACCGCGGATGAGTTGAAGATGTTGCAATACAATGCTCAAGCTTGTGATATTCTCTTCAACGGATTGTGCCCCGAAGAATTCAACAAAATCAGCCGTCTTGAGAATGCAAAGGAAATTTGGGACACTTTGATTGATATGCACGAAGGTACTGACTCCATCAAGGAATCCAAGTTGGATGTGCTTCAAAGTCAACTTGACAAGTTCAAAATGAAGGATGGTGAAGGTGTCGATGAAATTTACTCTAGGCTTGCTCTCATCACAAATGAGATTACCGGCTTAGGAAGTGAAGAGATGACCGATAGATTCATCATCAAGAAGATTCTAAGAGCCTTGGATGGAAAATATGATACCGTGTGCACATTGATCCAAATGATGCCCAATTACAAAGATCTCAAGCCAACGGAGGTGATTGGAAGAATTGTTGCTCATGAGATGTCACTTAAGGATAAAGAGGAACTTCACAACAAATCAAGTGGTGCCTACAAAGCCTCATGTGAAGCCCCTACATCATCAATTGAGAAAAAAACTTCAATGAAGAATTGAGCTTAATGGTGAAGAACTTCAACAAGTTCTACAAGAGTAGAAGCAAAGATAGAAGCTTCAAGTCAAGGTCCTACAATGACAAAAGATCTTCTAGTTGAGAGCGAAACTGCTACAGTTGTGGAAGACCCGGACACTATTCCAATGAGTGTACGGCTCCCTATAAGAGAAGAGAAGATTCTCCAAAAAGAAGAAGCAAAGAATCACCACCAAGAGAGAGAAGGAGTAGAGATGATCGTTATGAACGAAGATACTCACGGAGAAGCAAGGATTCGGAAAGGAAGGAAAAATCATCAAGGAGCTACACAAAACGAAGACATCAAGCTCATGTTGGGGAATGGGTATCCGGCTCCGACTCTGATAGCCACTCCGAGAGAAGTTATCACTCCGACTCCGAAGATACTCAAGATGAAGGTGTTGCCGGTCTAGCACTTGTGTCAACCAACTCCTACGACATATTTGACTCACCAAATGAAGGAATTGGAAGATGCTTCATGGCCAAAGGTCCTAAGGTAACACACCCCGAGTATGTTGATTTCAATAGTGATGAAGATGACTTGTTTGGTGATGATTTGCTTGTTGACAACTCTAGTGATGAATACTATGATGAAACGTCAATTAATCATGCTAATCAAGATAAAACGAATGACAATGATAAGGAGAAGATTGAGGCTCTAACTAAAGAACTAAACACTCTTAAGTTAGCTCATGAAACTATCTTCGAAGATCATCGAGAACTTTTAAGAGCTCATGAGAAATTACGCTTTGAAAAGCTCAATCTTGAGTAAGAGCATGAGTTCTTAAAAGCAATCAATGATGATCTCCGCAAGAAAAGTTCTTCTTACATTGCCAAGCGTTTACTCTTATCCACTTACATGCCTCAAGTCAAGTCTAGTAACAAGAACAAGAAAGATTCTTCCTCTAGTAGTAACAATGATCATGCTAAATCCAATATTGTTGCTTCTAGTAGTTCTCTTGATTCCACTAATGATTCTCTTAGCCAAGTTACACTTGAGCAAGAAAATAGCTTATTGAAGGGAATTATAGAGAAAGGAGTGTACAAAAGCCTTGCCGGGAGTAAGCAATTCGAGGAAATTGTGCGCAAGCAAGGAATGCACCGGAAGAATCAAGGTGTTGGTTTTGAACGAAAGTTCAATGCCAATGGAGTTGAGTGGGAAGAAGATCAATACCCCAAGACAAAGTTTGTTCCTCAACAAGAGAAGTATGATACTTCTTTCAAGGGGACACAAGCTCAAGATGATCTTCCACCACAAGACTACAAGCAAAAAGACAAGGACAAGCTTCAAGAGGAAATTGATGCATTTGAAGAAGCTCCTAAGACCTTAGTCAAGTGGATTCCCAAGACTACTCCAAGTTCCACTTCATCAAGTACGAATACAACTCCAAGGATTCCCATCAAGATGGTGTGGATCCAAAAGAAGAAGAACTAGAGAGTTCTTGAGGGTGACTCCGCCAACATACTTCACTCTTATCATTTTGGCAAGAACAAGTGCAATCAACTTTCACATCTTGCACTAGTTCAAGGAGTCACAAACCCTCTTGTTGGTAAGACAAGGGACAAGGTAACCTAAAAGTTTTCATGGACATCATCTTGTGTGTGCAACACTCTATGTCCCTTGTTTGTTCCTTGTGGGACTAACCCATGTAGGTATTGAAAGTGCAATTCACTCAAATGGATAGCTCCAAGTGATCTACATCAACATTGAGCATCCACATCTTCAACATCTACATGAAGTCATCATCGACAAAACCCGAGGTTAGTTCATCCCTCTAAGGGGGGATATCACATCTAGGGGGAGCTTTACTCTAAGACTTGAGCTAAAGCAACTCTAAAGATGTGAACACAACAATGCTTTATGTAAAAGTGGTAACCCCACTTGAGCTTAAACGATGAGTATGACCTATGATCAAGTGTTCTCACTTGACTCCTAAGTCAATATACTCATATATAGATGACCTTGTCATCACAAATTGCTTGATAGATGCTAGAATTGGTTGTGCATGCCTTGTCACATATTTCATTTGCCATCTTATTGTGTGAGCATGCTGGTTGCATATTTTACTCATTCGAGGACATCCACTTGTTGTTTTGATTGTTTGGTTTTATTTCCTTTTGCCAAGTGGATGGACAAGAATGCCTAAGAACCTCCTCTAGCTATCTATGCTTTTCTCGTCTCAAACTCTATTCATGCTACATCACAAAATTTGATCAAGTCAGATTCGAACCACTCTGTGTGAGGAGCGCTCAGAGTCCCCGATTCGTCATAGACTTAAACTTCCAAAACCTCTTTATGATTCTCGGTCTGACCGATACCCTACTTTCGGTCCTACCGAGATCATTAAGTTGATCTAGGTTTTCGATCTTGGTGCAACCGATTTGAACCATTCGGTCACACCGAGTTGCAACAACTGTATACAGTTTTGCATCTCGGTGCCACCGAGTTGTTCCACTCGGTCACACCGACAGGGTCGGGCTATATATAGTCACGGGCAAAAATTTGGAAATTTCTCCGAACCCCTTCGCCCGCGCGATAGCCTGCTCTGCCAACTTGGTCTCTGGATCGTCTCCTCGCCGCCATCCGCCTCCAGTCGCTGGTCTCCGTCGCTGTCAACGGAAATTCAACCCCGCCGTTGCCGCCGTAGCGAGTCTCCGCCGAACTAGGGGTCAGCAGTCAAAGTTTGCATCATGTCAGACCAAAGTGATAGCCAGAACTTGTCAGAGCAGCAAGTGCAGATGAGTGAGGGCACTAGTCCCTCAAGTTCCTCAGATGATGGCAGTAGGAGCACCCTTAGCAATCTGCCTAAAGCTGCCACAAGACAGAGAAAGAAGAGAACCTCAGACTCAGAAGATGAGGATTATGTGGCAGAAGAGGAAGCAACTTCCAAGAGAGTTGAGCCAGCACAGGGCAATAAACCAGGGATGAAGATCAAAAGGCCAGCAGGCAGGCAACCTATGTCAAAGGCCAGAGCTTCAACTGAGAAGCCCACTCCCATTGAGCCAGTTGCTGCTGAAGGCAACAAGAGGAAAGAAAGGGTGAAGAAAACTGTAGCCAGAGTGCTTGGCAAGGCTTCCATCATGGAAGATGAGGAGGAAGAAGAAGAGGTAGCTGCACCAGCACCTAAGGCACCCAAGCTGATGGGTGATGCCATAAGAACAGGGGCAGCTGCTTCCAAGGCCAAGCCAGCTCCAAAGCCAAAGCCAAAGAGGAACACAAGAAGCATCCCAGCTACTGAGAAGAACAAGGCCCCAGTGCCTGAAGCTGCAGAAGAAGAAGAAGAGAATGTTCTTAGAAAGCTCAAGCCCAAGATCCCAGACCACAACGATGCTCATCCTGTGGATGAGGATATGAAACTCAGGAGAGATTCAGTGCTCCGGACTCCACCACCACCTAAAGATCAAGCCTGAGTGTCGACTTAGCACTATGCATTTTCTAGGAACTTTTTGGTAACTTGTTGCCAAAGGGGGAGAAAATGTATAGATCATAGGCTTCGAGAGAGAGTGTTGCTTTTATTCTCTCTTGTTTTATTTGGTGGTTTTTCGAACTTTGTTTGCTTTTGTGTGAGATACTATGTCATTGCTCGTGAGACATTGATGATCATGTGTTTGATCATAAGCTACACTTAATGTTTGCTTAATATTATCATCTTATCTATCTTATGTGATCATTCACTATTCTTGGTGATGAGTGCATGTATTTCATTCTTATCATTTTAAGCGCTCCACCAAGATGTATGTGACATGGAAGAGTAACCCATGACTCTAACTCTTTGTGCATTTGCAGTCCAAAGCAAATTTTAAATATGCACAAATTTAGGGGGAGCTCTTACTTGTCACATACTTCTCAAAGCGACGATATATTTCATGCTTATTATCATTTGTCGAAGCTTTGATCTATATGTTGTCATCAATTACCAAAAAGGGGGAGATTGAAAGTGCAACTATCCCTAGGTGGTTTTGGTATTCATAACAACATATAGCTCATTGAGCTAATGCTATTCCAAGATGACTATTTCAGGAAAGCTCAATGATTGGCATGGCATGGATGTGAAAGTGGAACCCTCAAAATGCTAAGGACAAAGGATTGGCTCAAGCTCAAAAGCTCAAGACTCTTCATTTTATATTTTAGTGATCCAAGATCACATTGAGTCTTTAGGAAAAGCCAATACTATCAAGGAGGGATGAGGTGTTACTTAATGAGCCTCTTGCTTCATGTGCTTAGTGATATGCTCCAAAACCCTCAACTACTTTCCCATATCCACATATGACCTAAACCCTAAGCCAAACTCGGTCCTACCGATTCTTTCTATCCGGCGCCACCGAGTTTCACTTGTCATAAGCCACTGCCAAACCCTAGCAATTCGGTTCTACCGATAGGGATCTCGGTCTCACCGAGATGGGATTGCAAACTCTCTGTTTCCCTTTCGTAACTTTTCGGTCTCACCGAAAGAGCGAATCGGTCCCACCGAGATTGCAGTGTAAACTCTCTGTTTCCTTTTTGTAACTTTTCGGTATCACCGAAAGAGCAAATCGGTCCCACCGAGTTTACCTGACCAACTCTCTAGTTAGCTTATTACCAAACTCGGTCTCACCGAGTTTGTGTAATCGGTCTCACCGAGATTACGTTATGCCCAAACCCTAACCATATCGGTCCTACCGAGTTGCATGTCAGTCCCACCGAAAATCTCTAACGGTCACTAGGTTTACCTTTTCGGTCCGACCGAGTTTGTTGATTCGGTCCCACCGAGATTGGAAAACTGTGTGTAACGGTTGGATTTTGTGTGGAGGCTATATATACCCCTCCACCTCCTCTTCATTCGTGGAGAGAGCCATCAGAACACATACACAATTCCAACTCATATGTTCTGAGAGAGAACCACCTACTCATGTGTTGAGACCAAGATATTCCATTCCTACCATATGAATCTTGATCTCTAGCCTTCCCCAAGTTGCTTTCCACTCAAATCTTCTTTCCACAAAATCCAAATCCTATGAGAGAGAGTTTAGTGTTGGGGAGACTATCATTTGAAGCACAAGAGCAAGGAGTTCATCATCAACACACCATTTGTTACTTCTTGGAGAGTGGTGTCTCCTAGATTGGCTAGGTGTCACTTGGGAGCCTCCGACAAGATTGTGGAGTTGAACCAAGGAGTTTGTAAGGGCAAGGAGATCGCCTACTTCGTGAAGATCTACCGCTAGTGAGGCAAGTCCTTCGTGGGCGATGGCCATGGTGGGATAGACAAGGTTGCTACTTCATGGACCCTTCATGGGTGGAGCCCTCCGTGGACTCGCGCGACCGTTACCCTTCGTGGGTTGAAGTCTCCATCAACATGGATGTAGGATAGCACCACCTATCCGAACCACAGGAAAAACATCCGTGTCTCCAATTGTGTTTGAATTCTCCAAACCCTTCCCTTTACATTCTTGCAAGTTGCATGCTTTACTTTCCGCTGCCAATATACTCTTTGCATGCTTGCTTGAATTGTGTGATGATTGCTTGACTTGTCCTACAATAGCTAAAATCTGCCAAGAACTAAAATTGGGAAAAGGCTAAGTTTTTATTTGGTCAAGTAGTCTAATCACCCCCCCGCTCTAGACATACTTTTGATCCTACACCTCTTCCTCACCCGTTATGACGCACCAGTGCCGCCCGCCGTCGCAGCTCTCCTGGGTGGCTCACAGGCACCACCCCCGAGCCACCACGTCAAGCCGTTCACCCGCCGGATCAGCACCGCCTCCAAGCGTCGAGAAGCCCCCCCAGGCTGGGTGGCGCCCGAGGCTGATCTAACCTTCGACTCAGATGACCACCCCTTCAACCCCATCGGTTCGAGCGCGCTCCCGATGCTGTGCACCCCCACCATCTGCCAGGTGGCCATCACCAGGACCCTCATCGATGGCGGTGCCGGCCTCAACGTGCTCTCGGCGGAGGCCTTCATCCTCCTCCACGTGCCGCTAGACCGGCTTTTGCCTAGCAGGCCTTTCTCGGGTGTCGGAGTCGGTTCCACCGCCTCCTTAGGACAGATCCGCCTCCCAGTGACCTTCGGCACCCACGACAACTTCCGCACAGAGCTGGTCGACTTTGACATCGCCCCCATCGGCCTCCCCTACAACGCCATCCTCAGCTATCCGGCCTTGGACCGGTTCATGGTAGCAACTCACCCGGCGTACAACCTCATGAAGATGCCCGGGAGCAGCAGCGTCCTTACTGTGTCAGGAGACACAAGGGATGCGCTGCAGGCGCTCAAGCTTGCTTTCAGGGCGGCCGCGGTGGCGCAGCCCACCAGCACCGACGCCCTTGATCCCAAGGGGGCTACGCTGGCTAAAAAGAAACAGCTGTTCACCCAAGACAGGGCGGTAACCAAGAAGGTACCGGTCGACGAGGACGGGTCCACTAATGCTACCTTCACCATAGGAGCCAACCTTGAGCCCGAGCAGGAGAAGGCCCTGGTGAGGTTCCTGCGTGCGAACAAGAAGGTGTTCGCATGGGAACCTGATCAGTTAGTATGGGTCCCGAGGGGTGTGATTGAGCATCACCTCAACGTGTGCCCCAACGTGCGCCCCGTGAAGCAGAAGGCGAGGCGACAGTCCACTGAGAAACAAGCTTTAATCGTTCAAGAGACCCGGAAGCTAGAAGCGGCAGGAGTTATCCGCGAGGTCCGCTACCCTGATTGGCTGGCTAATCCGGTCGTTGTGCCGAAAAAGGGAGGAAAGGAACGCATGTGTGTTGACTTCACCAACCTCAACAAAGCCTGCCCACAGGATCCATTTCCGCTCCCCCGCATTGACCAGATAGTCGACTCTACCGTAGAGTGTGACCTATTGTGCTTCCTAGATGCCTTCTCGGGCTATCACCAGGTCAAGATGGCTGTAGAAGACGTGGAAAAAACGGCCTTCCTGACCCCATGTGGAGTGTACTGCTACACGTGCATGCCATTTGGGTTGCGCAACGCAGGCGCAACCTTTCAGTGGCTGATGCACCTCGCCTTAGGCCGGCAGCTCGGGAGGAACGCTGAAGCTTACGTCGACGACATTGTGGTGAAGTCCCGGGAGGCAAAAACCCTGAAACAAGACCTGGAAGAAACCTTTGCGAGCCTCAACGAAGTGGACCTACGGCTCAACCCGGAGAAGTGCGTTTTGGGGTCCCCTCGGGCAAGCTCCTAGGTTTTCTCGTGTCCCACAGGGCCATCGAGGCCAACCCGGAGAAGGTCAAAGCAGTCGAAGACATGAGCCCGCCAAGGACCCTCAGAGAGATGCAGAAGCTCACCGGGCGTGTAACCGCGCTAGGGCGCTTCATCTCCAAGCTGGGGGAACGAGCACTGTCCTTCTTCAAGCTGATGAAGAAGAAGGGCCCCTTCGAATGGACTGAAGAGGCCGACAAGGCATTCCAAGATCTCAAGAGGTACCTTACCAGCCTACCAGTGATGGTAGCTCCATGTCCACGGGAGCCCCTGGTGCTCTACCATGCGGCCACCCCTACTCCACTAGCGCAGCCCTGGTGGCGGTCAGGGAAGAGCGCCGGACCAAGGCCGCAGCAACCGTCCGGGCTGAAGCAAAGCAAAGCCAAGAGGGCCTCGCGAGGACCACGACCGCAGCCAGAGGGGAACATCCGCAGCAGGAGAACGCACCCGGGGCAGGAGAGGCCTCTCCAAGCGACCAAGCACTGGGGGCTCCACCATCTCAGGAGACGCCTCGACCTCTGGAGGATGCAAGCTGCGTCAGCACCCTCAACCTCGTCGAGCATCCCGTGTACTTCGTCAGCACGGTGCTACAGGACGCAATGGTGCGGTACCCCATGCCTCAAGAACTCCTCCTCGTGCTATTAGGGGCCTCACGCAAGCTGCGGCACTATTTCCAGGGCCATCCCATCAAAGTCGTCTCAGCATACCCCTTGGAAAGGGTACTCAGGAGCCCCAACTCAGCTAGAAGAGTCGCTGAATGGAATATCAAACTGCAGGCATTTCAGCTAGAATTCAGTATGACCAAAGTCATCAAGGGAGCCGCACTTGCGGATTTCGTGGCAGAATGGGCAGAAGCACCGGGTCTCGAGGCAGGCAAGGACCGATCACTTTCCCTACGAAGTGAGGCACTAGACGGCTGGGTCATGTACTTCGATGGGGCATTCTCCCGACACGGCGCGGGAGCTGGCGCAGTGCTCGTATCCCCTACACAGGACAAACTCTACTACACCGTGCAACTCTGTTTCCAGCACGGAGAAAAGGTCTCCAACAACATAGCAGAGTACGAAGGCCTGATAGCAGGCTTGAAAGCCGCAATCGCCTTAGGGGTAAAGCGCCTCATCATCAAGGGCGATTCGCAGCTCCTCGTCAACTTCTCCAACAAGATATACGAACCAAAGGATGAGCACATGGAAGCCTACCTCGCTGAGGTTCGCAAGATGGAGAAACAGTTCTGGGGGCTGGAGTTGCAGCATGTGCCTCACGACACCAATCAAGAGGCTGAGGGCATTGCCAAGAGGGCATCCAGGCGGCTGCCTCAGGAGCCTGGCGTCTTCGAGGAGTGGCTCTTCAAACCCTCGGCGGCACCGTCACTATCGAGCACGGCGCAACCAAGGGAGGAGCTCCCTCAGCCGCCTACCTCGGGAGCTCCGGCCTACGGCCCGGCTTCAGGGGCATGCTTGCTCCTGGCATTAGACCCTCAGGAAGGGTGTTGGATCGCAGAGCTCAAGAACTACTTGATGCAAGGGACCCTGCCGTAGAGCGAGGAGGAGGCGGAGCGTGTAGCGCGGCAGGCCACGGCTTACTGCATCAAGGATGGGGAACTCTACCAGAAGCGACCGGACGACGTGTCCCTACGTTGCATCTCCAGAGAGCAAGGGAAGGAGCTGCTGGCGGACATACACGGCGGAGACTGTGGGCACCACTCATCGTTGCGAACCGTCGTCAGCAAGGCGTTCCGCAGTGGATTCTACTGGCCCACAGCACTCAGCGACGCCGTTGAGCTGGTGAAGGCTTGCGAGGCCTGCCAGTTCCACGCTAGGCAGATCCATCAGCCGGTGGGGGGTCTACAGACTATACCCCTCTCGTGGCCGTTTGCAGTTTGGGGGCTAGACATTCTGGGCCCGTTCCCTCGGGCGCCAGGGGGCTATCACTACCTCTACGTCGTTGTGGACAAGTTCACCAAGTGGGCTGAGGTTGAAGCTGTCCGCACCATCCCAGGAGGCTCCGCAGTCAAGTTCATCAAGGGTCTCGTGAGCCGGTTTGGGGTGCCTAACCACATCATCACCAACAATGGTTCGCAATTCACCAGTAATCTCTTCAAAACGTACTGTGCTAACCTTGGAACGCAGATATGCTACACCTTGGTGGCACACCCCCGGAGGAACGGCCAGGCCGAGCGAGCCAATGCGGAGGTCCTGAGGGGCCTCAAAGCCAGGACCTTCAAGAAGAAGCTGGAGGCTTGTAGCAGGGGCTGGTACGACGAGCTCTAGTCCGTGTTGTGGTCTATCCGCACAACCGCAGCCAAGCCGACTGGCGAGACCCCATTCTTCCTCGTCTACAGAGCAGAGGCTGTCCTCCCTCACGAGGTCAGGCATCGCTCCACGCGGGTCCTGGCGTTCGATGAGACGTAGCAGGACGCCATGCGGGGGACGGATCTCGTGCTGGGGGAGGAGCGCCGTCGAGAAGTCGCGCTGCGAGCGGCAAGGTATCAACAGGCGCTGCGGCGATACCACTGCCGCAACATCAGCCCCAGAACTCTTGAGGTAGGGGGCCTCGTGCTCAGACGGGTTCTCTCCAGGGAGGGGCTGCACAAGCTCTCTCCCATGTGGGAGGGCCCATTCAAGGTTGTTCATGTTTCCAGGCCTGGCTCCGCGCGCTTGGAAAGCCCGGAGGGGGTACCCGTCCAGAACGCGTGGAACATTCAACATCTCCGGAGGTTCTATCCCTGAGCGAGGCCTAGCGCCTATGGAAAGGCCCGGTGCCTATGAAGAAGGACAATGCCTATGAAGCTGCCGCATTTTGGGAAAGGCCCGGTGCCTATGAAGAAGGCCAATGCCTATGAAGCTACCGCATTTTGGGAAAGGCCCGGTGCCTGTGAAGAAGGTCAATGCCTGTGAAGCTGCCGCATTTTGGGAAAGGCTCGGTGCCTGTGAAGAAGGCCAATGCCTGTGAAGCTCACCGCCCGTGACACTCTCAAGTAATAATGAGTGGGGCTATACACGCCCCGGAGTCTCCGGAGTGCCGCCCTCGGGCCTCGGGGGCTCCCGCCCACACCCAGTGGCATCACTTAGCTCCGCGCTGGTGAGAAGATGTCGAAGACTAGAATAGGTGCCGGACGCGGCTTTTTCATTTTCTTTCTGCAGTTGGCTTGTTCATTCCTGTTTGAAGTTTTACTGGAGCTGTTGTCGTCCCAGGCTTGTGACTCTTTATCTTTTTCACTCACTTGCCTCATTTTCTCTCGCAAATCTCGCGAGGGAGGTTCGTGGGCGCCTTTGCGAGTGTTTTCTGCCTCGATCATTTGAAGCTTTCCTATCCGGGTCTGCTGCAGGAGCACCCCTCCCAGTCTGTGCCCCACGGGCATCGCGACACGAGCGCAGGACCTGGGCCGATTGCCCCCACAACCAGACCGAAGGATACTATTCCTGCTAATCCTTGCAGGACATGAAGCGCGCGGCGAGGCCTCAGCCTCGGGAGGCGAGGACCGTGTCAAGCCCCACTGAGCTAAATAATTCCCGCACATGGGCACGCGGCATGGAAACATAGTGCAGAAATAGCGGAAGCAGCACGATGATTAACAGCAACAGTTCTAACACCCCCCCGTAGGGCCCTATACTACCTTCTTTTTCTGTGTAGGGAAAGAAGAAAAACAAAATGGGCACGACTTGCTCGGCACCAACTTGTGGCGAAAGCTCGAGCTGCCTCTGGGGGGATCAGGCGGATCCCTCCTCTCGCTTCACCGGGGCACGACGGCGGGCTGACCCGCTACCTTCACCCAGGCGGGCGCGACGGCGCGGGGGCTGGTCGCGGCCACCACTGGAGGAGCTGCTACCTGAGAAAGAGTCGCCGAAGCTTGGCAAGCCCCGAGCGCCGCCGCCTACACGCATGCCGCCGTCTTCATCCTGGTCAGCACCAAGGCTGGGCAGGCGGCCGCGGTCATTGTCTTCGGGGCAGCACCCAGCGCGGCGACCGTCTTCCCCGAACACCCTCATGTAGAGGGTGGCGTCGCCATCGAATTTGAAGTGCAGGGTGCACTGCCGGCTCAGGCCGCGCGCACGGGCAAATGTTTGCCAGCCGCGGGTCAGGACCACATTCCCAGAAGCAGAGACCTCCAGCGAAGCCCAGGAAGCCCTGCTGCAGCAACCATATGCCTGAAGCCAGAGGCCGCCCCGAGCGCCGGTCGACAGTTCACCTACGAAGAAACGGGCGAGCTGGAGCCAGGTGCTGGTCGAGTCCGCCGACCACACGACGAACTCCGGCAGCACCTCCGCCGAGCGAAAGTGCGGCCTGGGGGGCCTCGCAGCCATGGAGTGCCTCCCATTGGCAACCGGGCGCTCACCACCGCGCAGAGAACCGCCTCCATGGCCACGGGAAGCCACTACAGGGACCGCTGGGTGCTTGCGAGGGCAACCCCGGGCGCGCTTGGTCGGTGGGGAGTCTGGCCCTGCCGGACGAGCTTTTCCTTTCTCCGCAGCCGAGAATCTGTTCGGCGGAGCCATGGGAATGGCGAGTAGCCAAGGAGAAGGAAAGGAGTAGCAGGAAGGGATACACTAACGAGGCTCGCACAGTCCCGTACTTATAGCTGGAGAAGGCCAACCGCCGACCACCACGATCGCAGGTAATCATGACCCATTTCTCTGCATGCAGGGACTTGTCAAGTCATGCGGTGGCCAAGGCATCATGGGGAAGCGCATACGCCCACGTCCAATATGTCGCCATGCAACGCCCAAGGCCGCAGGCTAATGGGGCCCGCGGTGCTTCGCGCTTGCCCCTTTGCTTCTCTGTCAGGCCCAGCCCGGGCGCGCCTCAGGCCTCGGGGCTACTGTCGCCGTTCTGGGAACAGGGGTCCCCAGACTTGCCTGCCTGCGGCGTGGCTCGAATGGGGGCCCAGCGCGGCCCAGCTTCATCAGCTCAAACTCAAGACCCTCGCGAGGGGCCAAGCCCTGTGGGGTGGACGACAGGAAGCTTCCTCAGGAGCAGCCTCATCAGGCAGGCTCGTGAGGAGGCGGGGAGATCAAGGCAGGGGCACCTCACGAGGAGCCCGTGACGCAAGCCATGACGATCGAGATCAGGCGGGCGCCAGGCGGGCACCGGCCTGTGCAGTGTCCTTGTTTCCCCTTCGGTGCAAAGGGAACAAGCACAGTGCAAGGCATCGGGCAAAGGTTACCATTACGGTGCAACGAGACCAAGACCAGCAGAGCGGCAGGACGGAGGTCATCGTGGAGCCCAAGACGGCGTCATCACCAGTGCTTTTGGCAGCCGAAGACCACCTTTGGTCAGGATAACTTGTACTAGATGTTCCCCTTCAAAATGGCCAATTCTTAGCGCCCTTCCCTCTCACATTTTGGGAAGAGGACCAGGGCCTCTATAAGTAGGACTAGCCACCATAGATGGAGGGGGATCCAGACCGAGTAGAACACACCGCACCAGCTCAAGAACACCTCTCGCGAGGCCGTTCTTCCCCCTGTATTGTTTATCATCAGCCCCTGAGGCAATCCACCACACCACACACTGGAGTAGGGTATTACACCATATCGGTGGCCCGAACCAGTATAAACCTCGTGTCCTTTGTGTGTTCTTCTTTCCAGCCTAGATTTCTTGCGAGGCATAGAAGCGCGAGTCGGTAGGGGAAAGATCTCCGTGCGCACCCCAGAGTTCGAACCTTAAGGGTCTGCCGGAACCCGAAACCCGAAACCCGAATCCCAGAGTTCGGACACGGGATGAAGTCTTCAATCTTGTATCTTCCTAGTCCAACAGTCCGGCCAAAGGATATAGTCCAGCTGTCCGGAGACCCCCTAATCCAGGACTCCCTCAACGCCCTTCATAAATTGAACCATCACCAAGGAAGTTCCATGCTTTCGAGAGGGAAAATCCCCAAGATTGAAGGGGAATCCTAATTTCCGTCCTAGTTTGTCATTCAATTTTTTTTCCAACGATCAACATGCCGCCTCAAATGCAACGTGTTCAAATTTGACATTTTCCCGGGCTCAGTTACAATATTTAGGGGATTATGTGCATTTTCTAGGCATTAATGGACATAATTCAAATTCGAACAATCGGTGCATGAAAAGGTGCACAAGAATGGTCTGGAAAACCATGCTCGTGTTATTTAGCACATTCTCATGCCTTTTACAAGGAATGGGCAGATATTTCAAGGAAATGTGTGGCAATAGTCAACCATAAACGTGTCATTTACTCGGTTAACAACTATACAAAAAATTAAACACATGGTTGGAAAACATGACGCCTGGCTTGGCACCATGATATGGCCTCACCATGCCCTGGTAAAAATTGGAGAATGTTTTCCTTATGTCGTGATCCACGCCTTTCGTAAACCGAACCATCACCGAGGAAGTTTCATGGTTTCAACAGGGAAATCACCAAGATTGAAGGGGGTCCAAATTTCCTTTGTCCTTTGTCCACGAGTTTTTTCTATGATGAACATACAACCTGCAAATCACCGTGTTCAAATTTGGCACTTTTCCGGGTTCATTTGCCATATTTAGGGGATTATGTGCATTTCCTAGGCATTAATGTGCATAATTCAAGTTCAAACAATCGATGCATGAAAGGGTCCACAAGAACGGCCTAGAAAACCATGCTCGTGCCATTTAGTAAATTATCATGCCTTTTACAAGGAATGGACAGATATTTCGATGAAATGTGTGGCAATAGTCAACCATAAATGTCTGTTTGTTGGGTTTTCAACAATAAAAAATGAAATAAATGCTTAAAAAACATGACGCCTGGCATGGTGCCATGGTATGACCTCACCAAGCCTTGGTAAAAATTTGAGAAGGTTTGGCTTATGTTGTCATTCACGCCTGTCGGTGTCAAAACCGGCAGATCTCGGGTAGGGGGTCCCGAACTGTGCGTCTAGGATCGATGGTAACAGGAGACGGGGGACACAATGTTTACCCAGGTTCGGGCCCTCTCAATGGAGGTAATACCCTACTTCCTGCTTGATTGATCTTGATGATATGAGTATTGCAAGAGTTGATCTGCGACGAGATCGTAGAGGCTAAACCCTAGAAGCTAGCCTAAGATTATGGTTGTTGTATATGATCTATCGACTAGCCTGGCCTTGGTTTATATAATGCACCAGAGGCCTAGGATAACAAGAGTCCTAGCCGAATACGCCGGTGGGGAGGAGTCCTTGTCTTGATCACCAAGTCTTGTGGAATCTTCCATGTATGCGGCAGCTGTCCGAACTGGCCCATGAGTATGTGGCCATGGGGGTCCTCGGACCAATCTAAGAGATCGGGAGATAACGTGGTGAGTACGCCCTAGTCTAGGACAGCGTCAGTAGCCCCCTGAACCGGTCTTCAAGTTAGGGACGTTCCTCAATTCTTCCGAACTGTTCTTCATCTTCGGTTGTCGGTCTTGAAAACTGGTTCAACAAATCTTCTCATCTTCAATCTTGAGGATCGCCGAAATGCATTCGACGAGTTTACACGTCGGGTATCTGAGGAGCCCCTTTAAGTTTCCGGCCTTTATCAATGCCTTGTTATTTTTATGCCACACCTCAGGTTTGAAGTTGTTCCCAGGAGGCAGTGTCCTCTTTCATCCGAGCTCTAACGTCGGACTGCATTCGAGGTATCTTTTGCAGCCGAGCACCAATGTCGGACTGCTTCTGAGCTCCAACGCCGAAATGTATCCGAGCTCCAACGCCGGACTATATCCAAGATGTCATATATCATCTTGGTCCAAAAAAGTTGAAGGAGTTTAGCCGAGCTTAATGCTGGAAATGCCCTCTATGGAGCCAGCCACTAGCGCCTGAGCTTTATGCCGGACTGCTTCCGAGGTGGTGCACACCCCGACTGTGGGCCAATTTTTTGTCAATATTTTTGATTGGTGCAATTTATTCTCTGCCGAGATATATGGCCAGTAACCCTCAACATGTGTATCGGTTTAAAACCTGAGATGCACTTGAAGGATGATGTAAGACCACTGATCCCAGTAGCCGCTGAGACTCAGGTTGATTTGCAAAATCGGCCTGAGGATCAAGTCCTAGCTCGGCAGAATACTTCGGGATACAAAAAGCGGCGTGCTCAGTCCTCGAGACTCAGGTTGGGTGCGGTCGACCAACCTGAGGATCATAATCTCCTCGGAAACTGTATTTCACTTCAAATTTTCTGCATTGGACAGGCAATGTTGTAGCCCCCGAGACACTGGTCGGGTGGCAACACCAGATCAGGGGATCGATGTGCCCCTTTAATATTTGTAAATAATAAGCTCGAAGCCCAGTAGCCCCCGAGCCTTAATGCGGGCACGAGTGGCCGAATTAAGGATCGATATCCATAGTAAAATCACAAATTATGTGTAATGACTCTATGTATCCAAGTACTTTACATCCTTAATGCTCGGATCCGCATTGTACAAAACTTTGTTGACCGACCATCGGCTTCCACCTCCTCGGCTAGTAGCGGAGGAGTGTTTGTCCTACTTTATAAAGCCTTTATGAGGGCAAAGATTTACGACAAACAAGGCAATATGGCCATATGGTTTTATAAACAAAGGTATGCAGAGAGATATGTTATATTGCTGTTTAACATAAGAAATGTCTTCCAAAGAAAATAGTCCCGCTAGCGGTTCCTTTCTTTGGGTTGTCATGTTAAGCATGATCATGAAACCTCAACTCTAATGTAAGAGCAAAATATTGAGGATTTAGTTTGGGAGGCCAGTTACTAGCCCCCGGTAGTGTTCGGCGACAGTCGAGGTCAAGCCGTAAACACTTCGGCCAATGTTATGAATGGCCCATCATTTAACACAGTCATCGGATCGCTGACCAGTTTACGCTTATTGTGATAGTCAGTTTTTGGCTTTCTCCACTGATGTGCTTAACCATGTGAGCTGGAAGCACAATCGCAGTGGTTCTCCCTTTGCACACCTAGCCGAACAAAGCGGAACGTAGGAGGCAAGCGCAGGAGCCGGGCAACCCAACTATTGACCGAAGACACAATTCAAAACCGATGCATATATAGCAATATCCGAGAATGATTTTGCCGAATCTCTAAAGTTGTCTGGTGTTGCAATGTGAGACTTGTGCTGGAAACACAGAAATAGTTTAAAAGTGCCAAAAGGCTTGGAAAACCAAAAACCGTTAGTAAAAACATGACGTCCGAACAAGATCAAGTGTTCGGTGCCAATCCGAAAATTGGAAGAGAAAGAAAAAATTGTGCTTCTGTCGTGTTTTTACAATGCCCAAGAAGAAAACACATTTACAACTCATATATAAATTTTAAGAGCCCCCAAGTGACTTGGGTAAGAATTTTATGTATAATGATTGTATGTAGAGAAGTACTTATATCATATTTGTGTTCACCCGAACTTTAAACGTGTCTTAACCGACAGTCGTCTTCTCCCTCTTCGGCCAAGGGACGAAAAGTGTCATGTACTCCGCCTGTCGAGAGTATCGACGGTGTTTCCGATGACTAGGCAATCAGGCCATAAGGCTGTAACAGACAAATTGTGCTCAGGGAACTTATGCTATATTACTAACGAAATGTAAGAAGCATCTTCGAAGAAAATATACCCCCACTGATACCTTTCTTCGGTGCTCATTATTACTATGAGACTTGTGCAATAGATTTTTTGTACTCATGAGTTCCGTTGTGTGCCGACCATGATTGAAAACAATAAGAGCGCTAGCTTTCGGCTTCACCCAGTCTGAGGTCAGAGTTCGGATGACCCGGTCGTGACAATCACAGAGGCGCTCCATTTACTCCCTAGCCGAACAATCAAGAACGTAGGGGTAAGCACAGGAGCCAGGCAACCCAGCTTGCAAATCGCTTAGGTTAATATGGTGCATATTGTGGCATAATACACGAACAAGGAACGAAGCCGTACAAGTATAATCATATGCAAGAGGAAAAGCTCTGTCAAGGGAGCCCCCAAGTAAACGGGGTATTCGAATTTGTGTGTCACAAACAAAGTTTTGACAAGGAGATTCTCTACAAGCAACTTTTTTTCAAAAAGGTATAATGCTTGGTCGAACCGAACACAAGTTAAAAATTTAAAACTTTGAGCATGAAGGCAACTTAGCTGGTTAATGTGTTTAGTATTGATGACGCAGCCCGAGCTTGATGCGGGACAAGGTTCCATCCCCCAAGCCGGTCCCAAGGTGGCGGAGCAAAGAGCTCGGCTCTCCGAAGTGGTGACATCACGGTCAATGCGGGCCGGCAGAGTGATGCCGAAGTCCCTGGCATGGGGTAATGAAGTGTTGACGAAGCCCTCCATCCAGCCGAGGTGACGTGGTATGTTAGTACGCCGAGTTGACGATACTGCCCAACCCGGATCATTTTCCTGTGCACAAAAAATAGTGCAAACCGGAGATAATAGTAGTAATAATAATTAAAAAAAATCATTGCATAATAAATAATTTATGCAAAGTGAGTAATAAAAGAAATATGGCCTGGCGCCGAAGTCAATGTCGATGCAGGGCGTCGGCGTGATGCGGTAAAGGCATGGCAAAGCTTGAATTCACAGGTCGGTCCGAGTTCTGGATGCGGCATTCGCCGGACCATGTACGGAAACTGATCGAATCACCATGTGACCATCGTTAATGCGGCCATCATTTGATAGACCTGTGTACATATGATGAACAAACCAGAGTAATAATTCCTTGGGAAAAATGAACCCGAACAAGCAAAAAATACTAGGATTAATAGCACCTAGTTTATTTGTTGTAGCAATCCGAAGAAAGGAGATTCCGAAAATTGGGACTCGATCCGCACACCCATTGCCTGATGGGCGATATAGCGACGGTATGGCGATGCTGGCAAAGGTTGGCTCGGCGAGGCAAAGCCCTCGGTCCAGCTAACGTGACGGAGCTGGTCGGCTAGTGACGCCGAAGTCTCCGGAGTAGGTTGATGAAGAGATGGCGAAGCCCCCGGTCCAGCCGAGATGTCGAAGCCTCGATGTCAGCCGATGAGTCGAAGTAGGTCGGCGTGATGGACACCAGCTTGAAGAAGCAATAGTGCGGCCCTGCCGATGCAGGTCGTGACGTGGTCGATGCCGGTATGCCCGCTCCGTGTAATATGTGGGGCGGCGATGTTGGTGATGATTTATCCTTCGCGATGCCGGACTCTTGTTCGGCTTGCCGAGATGATGATCCGAAGTAGTTGAGCTTGGCTCAACAAAGTGACGACGTGTCTAGCGCAGGTCGGCAGCCTTGGAGCAATATTGCCGGACTGGTTTGACACCAGCATGATGATGAAGATTATCTCAGGGGAGGCTTAAAAATTTACGTGCACATGTTTAAAAACAATGCAAAATACCCTAGAAGAGAATTCCTCTAAAAAGGTTGTCCAATATCACGTTCATAAAGAAACATGACTTCGGGTCGAATCCGTATTCGCGCAAAAAACGGATCCGAAAATTGGTCCACTCATCGGAAGGTTCCCGGAGTTTGAACCGGCAGATCGAGCTGACATTTGGAGGGTTGGTAGATATGGGAATTCCGCAGTAGATGAACGGTTGGATCTTCCAAAGGACCTCCGAGCTGGGCTCTGGAGACCACGCCTTAAACTCGTCTAGATTCCCGTCCAGATTTAACAGGGCTCCGGTATATCGTAGATTGTCGGAGATTCCTCCATCGGAACTCAACGAAACTTTGCATGGTTGTTGTAGACGTAATTCCGCACTATTCCACCGAAGCAATCATCAAACCGACGCTCGAGGAGGTGGTGACGATGAATACAAGTTCGATGTCCATAAAAACAGCACGGCCGCCCGAGGGCAATGTTGACATTGAGCCCTCGAGCTCCATGGATGACTCCTGTATGATCATGATAGAGATCGGAATTGATGTTGAAGAAGGCCCCCGTCCGAACATGGCGATCGGAGATGGAGCACGGTCCTCGGTCGAGCCAAGGTGACCAGTCGAGCCGGCGACGAAGATGCCGGCGTCGCAGTTGACCTGCGGGCGAGCCATTGATCCTTTTGCCGATCACACAGCGGAACTCTCAATGAAAGCACCAATGTCGGTGTCAAAACCGGCGGATCTCAGGTAGGGGGTCCCGAACTGTGTGTTTAGGATCGATGGTAACAGGAGATGGGGGACACAATGTTTACCCAGGTTCGGGCCCTCTCGATGGAGGTAATACCTTACTTCTTGCTTGATTGATCTTGATGATATGAGTATTACAAGAGTTGATCTACCACGAGATCGTAGAGGCTAAACCCTAGAAGCTAGCCTATGATTATGATTGTTGTATATGATCTATCGACTAGCCTGGCCTCGGTTTATATAATGCACCAGTGGCCTAGGATAACAAGAGTCCTAGCCGAATACGCCGGTGGGGAGGAGTACTTGTCTTGATCACCAAGTCTTGTGGAATCTTCCATGTATGCGGCAGCTGTCCGAACTAGCCCATGAGTATGCGGCCATGGGGGTCCTTGGCCCAATCTAACAGATCGTGAGACGACGTGGTGAGTACCCCCTAGTCCAGGACACCGTCAACGCCCTTCATAAATCGAACCATTACCGAGGAAGTTCCATGCTTTCGAAAGGGAAATCCTCAAGATTGAAGGGGAATCCAAAATCTCTTTGTTCTTTGCCCTGGAGTTTTTTTCTACGACGAACATACACCCTGCAAATAATCATGTTCAAATTTGGCATTTTTCGGGCTCATTTACCATATTTGGAGATTATGTGCATTTTCTAGGCATTTAGCGCATATAAATCCAATCCAGCTACAGGTGCACGGGTGTGATGTGAGGGACGTGGATTGCCGTTCGATCATGGCGCATCCAACAGTGCACACGCGCGATCCGCGTGGCTGGGGTTCCGGTCAATCATAACGCAACACACAGTAGGCTTAGCGCACACTGTTTCGGAAGCAACGGAGATGAACCATGTGTGATAATGAACGAGCAAAATTGTAAGGGAAGCCAAATTTCTGTTGTTGTTTGTGGTTGAGCTCTTGAATACCACCGCACTGTACGGCTGCCCGGCCCCTTTGTCCCAGAGCTCTCTCCAGGTGTTTTCCATGGCACCGCAGTGCACAGTAACTAGTAAGGAAGCGATGGCATCCCGCTGCGCCGCGTTCCTCGCCGCCCACGACCGCGCACATGGTAAGGAAGCGATGGCATCTCGCCGCGCCGAGTTCATCGCCGCCGCCGGCCAGACAGTTACATGGGTGAACTTTGAGGCTGCTATGGCCGAATGGGTGGTGGATCTAGAGGCGGCCAAAGCCGCACAGAAGGAGCGGAAAAGGCAGAAAGCAGTCAAGAAAAGAGAGTCCCGCCGCAGCAAGAAAAAAGAGGCCACACGCCGTGGTGAGGAGAGCTTGGCGGAGATCGAAGCACGGTGGGCTGCCGCCTACAAGGCCGGGAAGGAGAACGTCGGTGTCTGGCCAGCATGCCCTGATGGCAGCATGTGATAAGTAGTTTAAGTTTGTAGTATTAGAGCAAATTACCAGTAGTACTTTAAGTTTGTAGTATTAACGTACAATGTCGGTAAGAGCATCCTTTGAGGGCTTTGAGCGTTGATTAGCATGTGTGCCCGTGTGCGTTTTTTTGCGTTAATCATTAGAAGATCACAAAACACACGGTTTCTATGTCGTACCCGTCTGCGTTTTTTGTGTTAATGACCCATAAGGCAGTTACCCGTGCGATATTTCTAATAAACCAAGCATAACATTGACCGAAAAAATCAAGTACACATGTACATTTTTTTGGAGACGGATCTGCCAACTTTATTTTTTGTCGCACACGAGTATTTTACGCGCTTCATCTGCGTTGTGTGTTTCCCCCGCCCAAGTTTCAAATTTCTCACCGAAATTTTCATTAAGCGCGCGATTTCAGAATTTATTCCTCCAACCACATCCCCTTACCCTCAGTATCCCCCTCCCCCGCGCCTCCCCCTACCGGCATCTCAAACCGTCGCCGCCGCAACCACAACTTCAACCACATCTACGTTCTGCTTGGATCCAGTCTAGTAACCCACCGATCTCTATCACGTCCCCGGCCTAATTGCTTAAATGGCGCATGCGAAACATCCTCATGCCTCCAACCCCCCCCCCCCCGCCAGGAGCTGATGGCGGTCCATGGCGCGATGGCCGCTGTGTGTGTTGACCTGGAGGAACACCTCGCCTCCGCCGCCGCCGACATGGTGCAGGCTCTGGCCCAGATGAAGTCCCCCAGCGACTACCACCCAGGACTTAACAGGTAAGATCTGACCAGCTAAATCTTACCAATACCACTTGCAATGGCTATGATTTGTACGGTTGATGTATTAAGCATGTTCGTGCCTTGTTTATTTCAGTACTACACACTGTGTGATGTTCAAATATTACTGTGTCTAGCTCAATTTCACGAATACTAGCAACAAATTTACAATACATGACTCAGGATATCACTAGAGATGCTGCCCATTTGCTATTTTTACTGGATGCTAACACTGTTGCACTTAACATGCCTGTCCATGTACTTACGCAGGGTCATAACTGTCGATGCTTTTGCTTGCCGTCGAGGTGAGCTGCATCCCATGCCTTATAGAATTTCACATAATTTGTGCAATTGCAGTTTAACTTCTACCCATTTACTGGTTTCCTGTAGGTACACATGTCAGTGGCACTAATCCATGCTTCGGCCTGGAGGAACAGCTCGCCTCCGCCGCCGTTGACTTTGGGCGAGCTCTGGCCAAGATGAAGTGCCCCAGAAACTACCTCTCAGGACTTACCAAGTATGTACTCAGCAGTTCACACTACAAAAAAAGACAGATCCGTGACATTTTGGGCCAAACGAAATTTTTTCCTGTCATACATATGACACTTTTATGACGATAATTGTGACAAAACTCGGTATAATCATAGATGTGGTGGGCTCCTACTTCCATGACAAAAAATCATGACAGAAAATGGGCTTTTCGTCCTGGGCGGGCCGGAGAGGCAGCTGCATGAAATTCTTTGGGCCGTCCATGACGGAAAAAACCGTGGTAGAAGCGAGGGCGAGGAAAATTTCGGGGAGTTCCCGGTTACGTGGGAGGTCGGGGGCCGAGCGATGCGCGTTTCTCTCGTACACGTACGCGCGTGTGTGTGAGGCATTGGCTCTAACTGAACCCGAGCGAGGCGTTGGGCTCTAACTGAACCCGAGCGATTGCACTGCAGGCTACGCGTTACTGAACCCGAGCGATCGATCGATGGCTATTAACTGAACCCGATCGAGCGATTCCTTTACTACTACTGCTAACTGAAGCCGATCGATTGGATGAACAGTGAGCGTTGCAGGGGGGTTTGGATGAACAGTGAGCAGTGGTGTTGCCTCTGGATGAACAGGACCCCGTGGTATGGAGGGCTGGATGAACAGTAGACGATGGAGGGGTGCCCGTGGAGGGGTGGTTGAACAGGACCCCATGGTGTGGAGGGCTGGATGAACAGTAGACGGTGGAGGGGCGGTTGAACAGTAGCTGGTGGAGTAGCGCGCGGTGGAGGCTGGATGAACAGGAGCCCGTGGAGGCTGGAAGAGGTCAACGGTGGAGATGAACAGTATCCCGTGGAGTCCCGTTTTGCGGTACGCCACACCCCTCCCGATGCACAGGACCCACGTTTCGACTGTAGGACGTCCGTTTCGTCCGTTTTGCGGTATGTCACACCCCTCCCGATCAACAGGACCCCCGTTTCAACCGTAGGAGGTCCGTTTCGTCCGTTTTGCGGTACGCCACACCCCTCCCATCAATAGGACCCCCGTTTCGACCGTAGGAGGTCCGTTTCCTCCGTTTTGCGGTACTCCACACCCCTCCCGATAAACAGGACCCCTGTTTCCACCGTAGGAGGTCTGTTTCCTCCGTTTTGCGGTACGCCACACTCCTCTCGATCAACAGGACCCTCGTTTCGACCGTAGGAGGTCCGTTTCCTCCGTTTTGCGGTACGCCACACCCCTCCCCATGAACACGACGCATTCTGTTGCCTCCCCATGAACACGACGCATTCTGTTGCCTCCCCATGAATACGATGACGATGATGTTTCTCCGTTCCGACCCATCCATGTACACGAGCCTTCGCCGTATGTATGCGTGAGTAGGCGTTCGAGACCCTGCCCGTATGTACGTACGTGGCCATATTTTGTTTCTTGCACCTGGTCGTTGTACGTACGTGTACATGCTATGTGCGCGCCTCTACTACGACACGTGCGCGCCTCTACTACGACACGTGCGCGCCTCTACTATGACACGTGCGCGCCTCTACATCGACCAGTATATATGTACGTACACGTTCGCGACCACAATGACAACGCTACGTACGCTTCGACCAGGTGGGTCCCGACTGTCAGGCACTTCCTTGCCTGCGAAGATGTAGCTGATGGGTCCCAGCAGTCAGGGGGGCGAATCGTTTTTGTTTTTTTTTGCCCGGACGCACTTCCTTGCGTGCGAAGATGTAGCTGGTGGGTCCCAGCAGTCAGGGGGGCGAATCATTTTTTTTGCCCGGGCGCACTTCCTTGCGTGCGAAGGTGTAGTTGGTGGGTCCCAGCAGTCAGGGGGGAAACGTTTTTTTCACGAAATACGGTGGCCCGCCCGGTGGGTCCCTGCTGTCAGGTGGAGGAATCATTATTTTCCGCGTAATAAGGAGGCACTTCCTTGCTGCCGTCGTGGACCCAGCTGTCAGCCTCTCCACGTACAGTCCACGTCCGATGGAAGTCGTTCCTTGACCATGTTGACCAAGCCGCGCCAAGAGCACCAGGCAGTGGACGACGGTGAGGCCTAGGAAGGGGACGACGCGAAGCCGGTGAAGATGCGGCAGTGGATGCCCATGCGGAGAGGAGTATGAGGGTTCACTCGTTCGACTACGGTGTGAGGCTGCCGTCGCCGCAGGGCCTGGCCAGCGGTGGGAATAGTAGGGGGTGGTGAGACCTCCGCGGCAGCACAGCCGGCCACGGGAGGCAGGAGCAGGCGGCACGACCGGCGCTGCTTTGGACGGCTGGAGCAAGAAGACCAGAGGTTGAAGAAGCACTACGGTCGTTGGATGGACATCGTACGGTCACTGAAGCTAGAATCGTTCATATTGACTAAGTTGACAAAGCCCTCCGTCCCCATCAACTTAGTAGGCCCACAAGTCAGCCTCCCACCAAGGTGGGTCCCGGCTAGCAGGGCTAGAACGTTTTTTTGCAAAATATGGTGGCCCGTCCGATGGGTCCCAGGAGTCGGGGGGAAACGTTTTATTCGCGAAATAAGGTGGCCCGTCCGGTGGATCCCCGCTGTCAGGTGGAGGAATAATTATTTTGCGTGTAATAAGGAGGAACTTCCTTGTGGCCGTCGTGGACCCCGCTGTCAGCCTCTCCACGTACAGTACTCTTCCGATGGAAGTCGGTCGTTGACCACGTTGACCACGCCGCACCAAGAGCACCAGGGCGGTGGACGACGGCGAGGCCTAGGAAGGGGACGACGCGGAGCCGGGGAAGACGCATCAGTGGAAGCCCGCGCGGCGAGGAGTACGAGGGTTCACTGGTTCGGCTGCGGTGTGAGGCTGCCGTCGCCGCAGAATAACAGGGGGTGTGGGTGAGTGGAGGGATGGCCTCGCCAGCGGTGGGAGTAGTATGGGGCGGTGAGGCCTCCGCGGCAGCACAGACGGTCACGGGAGGCAGGAGCAGGTGGCACGACCGGCGCTGCTTTGGGCGGCTGGACCAAGAAGACCAGAGGTTGAAGAAGCACTACGGCCGTTGGATGGACATCGTACGGTCACTGAAGCTAGAATCGTTTATATTGACTAAGTTGACAAAGCCCTTGGTACGCTCCAACTTAGTAGGCCCACAGGTCAGCCTCCGAAACGGTGTGCCCTAGATGTCAAGGGGAGGAATCATTTTTTGGGCGGCCGAAGCTAAGAATATCCGAGATTGAAGAAGAAGCACGACATCCATTGGATAGACATCCAACAGTCACTGCTGCTAGAACCGTGTGTTGACTATAATAAGTTGACAAAGCCTTGCATACGCGTCAACTTATTTTTTTTAGGGGACGCGTCACTTAGTAGGCCCACAAGTGTGTGGTAGAGAACTTATAGCCCATTTGCATTTTGTAAGAATGTACAACCCATTTTTGAATTCTAATGGAATTTACAACAGCCCATTTACAGTTTGTTAAAAGTATAGTCCATTTTCTAGCTAGGACAACGATTAATAATTTCAACCAACCGTTGAAGACAGAATTCAATAAAATTTCCCAAATTTTGATAGGATCCAAAATATTTTTATCCCGAAATTTCTAGTCAGATTAAATATAAATTTGTATTACGTAAAAATCCAACGAAACATTGCGCGCGCAACAATGAAAATTTAAAATTTTCAAAATCCATAAATAATATTTTATGAACTAATTTCGTGTTTGGTGCATTTTTATAGTTACTGCCCAGTTTTTATAATTACATCCCATTTATTATTTTTAAAGCCCATTTTCCTGTTAAGCCTAATGCATCCCTCGTAGGAAAGATTTGCAGCCTAGCGGGGCAGAAAATAACAAGTTGACCTTGCCTGGATATTCCTCAAAAAGATGTATAGCTGGGCTAGTCATTTTCATCTTGAAAAAATTAGTATCTGGGCTGGATATCTGGCCTGGGCTAGACGGGCCACAGCCCGCCCAGTTATTACCCTGCTCTCCTCTGAATAACAACGAAATCATCGCTAAGAAAAACTCTACAGTGCTCATGCCTCAAAAACACAAATACTGCTCGAGCTACTTGGTCCCAGCTGTCGGCCGCACCTTGTGCAATTCTCTCATTTATATTGACTACAAAGGTTGACAATGGTGTGGGACCGTGATGTCAGGAAACCAGGAGAAAGCAAAAAAAAATATAGTTGTACATAATAAGGAGGCACTTGCATACATACGGCTATGGCCCTAGTGGGTCCCTAGTGTCATCCAGTCAAAATAAAGTCATCTCCTGAATCCTCATGTTCGTTGACGATGTTAACAATGCTCGGCGCCACGGCGAGCGCAACAACTCGAAGGACAACGGAGAGGGCCTCGCGGGCCCTACGGATGGTCTGATACAGCGCCCGCTGCTCATTCAGGAAGCCAGGATCATCGGACACCTATGAGCACCTTCGAGAAACTGAGACGGCATGAAACGGTAAGGCCACGCTTGGGAGCTCTGGTTTATTTCAAACCTGTATTAACATACAAGTGTAATTTACTCATCGGCGGAAACAATGCGTAAAATACAGGCATAATGAAATCAAGGGCCCGAGGTCTATAAGTAAAACCGGCGGGTTACGCGTGTAATTTGAGAGACCAGTGTATATTTTATGAGCACTGCTATATGGACGACATTACCAGACAATACATGCATGACGTGCGTATAATGCTATCCATGGGCAAGGCTGAAACAACAGCTAATGGCTGGATTAGCAATCGTCCGAGTGTCGTTCAACGTTTTTATCGTGTGTGAAGTACTTCTGATATTTTACTAGTCGAAATCGACCAACCAAGTACCTTTGCCCGAGACCATCTGCTTTAATTTACAAGCGTCAGTTTTACAAGCGGTTTTGGTTGGAAAACAAAGATCCAATCACGGCCTAATATCATGAGTTGGTCAGAAGATCATATGGTTTCGCGTCTAACCTACCCGACTTGTCGTATAGGCTATGAATGAAACATCAGACGATGAACTTCTTAAGCACGGAAACAACAGAAGAGGATGATCTTCTTAACAAGCAAATCACTGGCATTAGATCGACATGCAAAACAATACGAAGCATTATTCTCAAGAGGCACGGTGAACAGCTCGTGATGCCGCATGCCACAACATTCCAAGCTCAACTTTGCAATCAAACACAAGGCCTGGCATTACATAGACAATATTCAGAACAAACTCTTAACACAGGAATATCTCAGCAGAGTAACTATTTACTTCTAAACTGAACACAGGAATAGGAAAAAACACTCGACGCTACTCACAGCAAGGGCGTCCCACTCAAAAATATCAAATGCATGTCTTCTGGCTAACATCAATGAGCAAATTTTGACAAGGTTTTCCAATTCCAATATATTAAACTAACGTCTTCTTGCTAACATCAATGATTAAACTTTGGCAAGCTTTTCCCATTCAAAATATGTAATGCCTATGATCGTGGAGTCCTGTCGTAACTTCTTGTACTTGTTTGGGCACTTTTTGCCTAGGGCACTCCACGTGTTGTTAAATTGCCAATGGTCTCTGTAGACTAGTCATGTCACCGGTGTCTAATAATACTCTGTAAAGCTTCTCGGTCATTCCTTCTATAATGTAGCGCAAACAGTGACTGCTTCTTTCTGCAAAGTGGAACGACCAACTGGACCCAGTAATGCAGCAGTTTGCCTTACACATTGGCTCCTTTTGTGCAGTTCAACGAAAATCGAAGTTGGAATAAAACCGAGCTTTAATTTTGATATCCCTGTAAGCAACAATAGGTATAAGGGAAACAATTACTGAGAAATAACGGTTGATGACTTGTACTCCCAGAAGAAAAGCATCTACTGATCTACTTTATCTTAATGGGAAACAAAGCAGCAGAGTAGCAATTCTCCATCAGTGTGATTCATTCATATTGACTGAGACATTATCTTAACAATGCCTTGTTTCAACATGTATAAAGAACGACAAAGCAGAAAAGTACCATTCCTAAAACAATGCAACTGATTCATTTTAATAGAGACATTATCTTAACAATACCTTGGTTAAACATGTAGAAAGAACTACAAAGCAGGGTAGTACCATTCCTAACAAGTGTTGCAGTTTTGAACTAAGATTCAGTAGTTAATTAATTCTGAGAGTGGCATTGCTTAATTTTACTAGCGGCATTAGATTAACGAAAAGCATAAACAGTTCCAGGGGAGAGTGGGCGCAATACAATAGCTTCAATTCAACATTTATTTAAAACAGTACCAATACAAGTAGCACAACATCTCAAAGCACACTGCACAATCATGTGGATGAAGGCCTATACTGACCTTTCATTAGACGGACAAGATAAAATACGAATCTGCCAACACGAATAGGAAATCCAATCTCGTTTTGTGCAGTTGCACTGAAATCAAGCAAAGTGTTTCGCGTAGCAAAGCAAAATGTCGCAATAGCAACAAGTTGAATAGATATCCCTGTTTAAACAGAGGCAAAAAAGGAATCAATTACTGGCTAATAAAGGAGGATGAAACATGCGGCCACAAAAATGGTAATCACGCCAATCCCTAACATGTGTTGCAGTTTTGAAATAAGATTTAGTAGTTAATTCTGAGAGTGGCATCAATTACTGGCTTATAAAGGGGGTGATGTTGAATTTGTTGTAACAACACGACAAGCATCATGTCTGGGTTGGTCCCATTTTTGTTCACTACTTAATGGGAAAATACAACAATACAATAGCTTCAATTCGACATTTATTTAAAACAGTACCAAAACAAGTAGCACAACATCTCAAAGCACACTGCACATCATGTGGTTGAGACCAAGATTTGAAACAACTCACCACGAAGATTGGAAACAAATCTCGATCTCCTTTTGTGTAGTTCCACCAAAATTAAGCAAACTCACCGGTGTGACATTCAAGTTGAACTGCACAAAACACTCTTAAAACATAAGTGTTTCGAGTAGCGAAGCAAAATGTCGCAATAGCAACAAGTTGAATCGATACCCCTGTTTTAACAGAGGCAAAAAAGGAAACAATTACTTGCTGATAAAGGAGGATGAAACAAACGGTGACAGAAAGAAGCATCTAACTTATCTTGGATGGAAAACAAAGTAGGACAGTAGCATTTCTAAAACGGTTGCATTGATTCATATTAACAGAGACATTCTCTTGAAACAACATTCGTTAAAAAATGTAATTTACTTTTAACAGTGGCATTGCTTCAATTTTCCGGTGGCATTCTTAGATTAACAACAACAAAATAGCTGTATGGGACATGCCAGCACATGTGCGTCCACACGGATAAATGGGTGATGCAGAGTATGTAGCCAAGCAGCATATATGTGCTGGTCCCATATTTGTTCTCTTTCAACCTTCTTCCTATGTGAGGGAAACAAATCCAGTCCTGCACAAACTACCCGACCCCCCAGTTTCTTTCCCTTTTCAACAAAGAGATCGGTTCCTTACAGATGTGTGTACTGGGTTACCCCCTTTTCCCCTTTTTGACCTACAAAGCGGTTGGATAGCCAATCTATAGTACTTTCCACCCCTCCTTTCCTCATTGAACCACGTCCTAGATTCTTGCTCCAGCCCACTGCACCCTTCTTTCCTCTTTGAACCAAGACCTAGATTCGACTACAGATCGAAAAAGATCCACATGCAGCTAGAGCAACGATGGTTTCAAAGAAACTTATACCTTAGGGTCGTCGGGATGTGGCAAGGCGTGCGACGGGAGGCTGGATCTGCCCACACTACGTACGGCAGCAAGGAATAAGGGGTCGGTGGCCCTCCCGCACAGGCGCTGGGTGAAAGAGAACATCGCAGCCGGCAGTGGATTGCCTCCCTCACCGAAGGCGATAGAGTGAACGATGCACCTCCTCCCCTTCTCGGTGCGACGGGATACGGACGCCTCCTTTACCAGCTATGAGGGGGAGAGAGAGACAAGAGGCCAACGCAGTCTTGTTTAGATCTGGTGGAGAGAGGGTGAGAGACTGTGAATATAGCAAACCCTAGCAAATGAACGCTGAGCCTCCAGCATGTAACATATATGTAGTGCGGCGAGCGTGTGGAGAGTGCAAACCCTAGCGAACAAGCGCTGAGGCTCCCGCTTATATATATATATACTACTGTAGTACGGACTGAGCTCCGGTGCCTTCACTGCACCTGCTTTTGGCTGTATGACAGGTGAGCCAGCCACATTTTGGGCCCACCTGTCATAAATCCAAAGGCAGGTGCACTAAGTCAATGAAGCTGCGTCCATATAGTACTCTTGTGTATACGACTAATATATAGTGGAGTGGTTTTCTTATTCTCTCCATAAAAATCGTTTTAAATTGTGTAAGTATGAAATGAAACTCTTTATTTAATGTACAATGAAGAAAACTAGTACTACTTCCGATGAACTAACGATCCACACCCACGCATCCTGGTCGAACTTCCTGTCCTTCACGTGTGGTACACTACCCTCCCTTAAGTGAACAACCACACATGCGCCAAATTATCGGAAACGTGTGAGAGTGTGTACAAATAAAGAATTTTAATTTCAATTATCGGAAAGGTTTGAGAGTATTACAAAGTTTAACTTCAGTCAAATCTAATATTCGGAGTAAATAAAAATGGAGGGCTACTACGTCCATCCGGGTTTTTAGTCCACACCATTTTAAATCAAAGTTAATAGCTGGACAAATAAAATTGCAGGGGAGCTGGAGACAAAGTTGTGAGAAGGCTTAGAAATCAATACAAAACTTATGCTCTTAGTACCAACGTCAATCCTTCTTCGAGGAAACATTTGGTTCATAGCCAATTGTGTGATAAAATTGCACCAACGTGAAAGACGACTGCGTCTCCAACGCAACCAAGGTGAACTGATGAAGGATATCATCTTTGTGCGTAACAAGCAAATAGCACTGATGGAAGACAACTTGTTTTTCACTGAAAATCGATCAGCTTCACCAGCCGATGCAACCATGAGGCGCAACCATGAGCATCGATAGGTCATCGTGGTGATGCATCATCCATTTGGCATCAAGTTTGGGTGAGGCACCTATGAAGTTCGACAAATCCTCACAGTGGTCTATTTCTTCTCAGTAATCAAGCTCGAGGAAGGAAGAACTACGTGGCAGAGGACAGTGAGCCGGAACAACAATGGCCATCCAATTTTGTGGAGTTCCACTAAAATTGAGGAAGACATGCCCGGGTATGGAGACACGCATCGCTGTTTCCAAAAATATAAAAAAGGGTTAGCAACGACATCTCAATTGTCAATAAGAATTAATGAAAAGTACAACAAACAGAAGCATCATAATTATCTTGATGGGAACTAAACCAGGATACCCGAGAAAAAAGCATTTCTTCATTTAACCAGTGATAGTACTACCACCATATGGACAATGACCGCACAACCACCATGTACTTTTTGTCGAAACAACATGTATACCTCCACCGAGGCATAAATCAGGACAACTTTTCGAGTGGCATTTCCTCTATAATAGTACTAGTAGGTGATGTTGGACCAGCCGATGAACCCTAGCTACTATGCATGGGGAGCTGGGGAGTAGTCGCATAGAAGAAAACCCGCACGCAGCGACCTGGGGAGATGGACCAGTACAAGAAGTTATACCTCAGGTGGGCGAGATGTCGTTTAGGCAGGCGCGAGGGATCTGCCCACACGACGGCAGCGAACAAGGGCGCGGAGGATCTTCGTCCGCGCCAGCGCCGACTCCGAGAGGACGGTGCGCATTGGCTTCCTCCATCGCCGACGGCGACAACATCAACGCTGCACCTCCTCACCTTCCGCAGTGGACGGGATTCGGCCGGATCTGTGACCACCGGTGAGGAGAGAGATAGAGTGGACACTGTCATCTTGTTTTGATATGGAGAGGGTGAGAGAGCGAGACGCGAGAAACTCTATCAAACAAGAGGCTATAATGAAGTAAAAAAAATCTCTCCATAGCAGTGGTTTTAAATAGAATACGCGCATTCCCGGAAAAAAGAAACGAAAACTGGCGGACAACTTTTTAAGGGTCTGTCTAGGACACATCTAGATGTGACATAGTTTTGTCACATCTAAGTTGATGTCCACTCTGTTTGTGGTCTATTTTTTTCCTAGTTTTTTTATTTCTTGTTGCTACATTATATACTTGTGGGGGCTTAGATGTGATATCCTTAAATAACATCTAGATGTGAATTAGACAAACTGATTTTCTAACGTACCAAGAAAGAAAACTCGATAAAAACACGCCCCCGCTTCCAGGTCGCGAGAGTCATCGCGCACACACACATAGACATATACATGCATATCTGTGTTTACGTAAAATTCCATTTCCATCTCTATCTCCAATCATATTTGACCAACTGGCACATTATTTACGTTGTTAGTTATATACGCAGCAATATTAACATACAGCATCTCTTGTTTGCGCACGTCCGGACCGCTGCCATGGCCGGTCCTGACCAACCCGAACCCTCTTCATCACCCGCGCGTGCTTCCCGCCCGAAACGGTCAGTGCCGTATTCATGCCCGGCCAGAGCGGACGCGACCTCTCACTGGCGTCGGCATTGAAGCGGTGCGCCGACCGAGAGAGCGTCGCCCACGCCGCTTCCGGGTGCACGCGGCTGCTCCGCGTTCAAAGGTCGCAATAGCCGGCTACAACATGCATGTAAAAAGTTCTTGGGAGTCCGTGCTACAGCTAGCTATCCTCCCCCAACTCGTCAATCTCTTCCAGTAGTGCTAGTACTCCATGGCGCGATCCATCGACAAGCAGGCGGAAAAGTTATCGTATACTCGGTTTGCGATGAGTGGCATGCTGAGCGACTGTGTGGGGTCGAGTTGTGGAGGAGGGTGAGACACAAACACGACAGACGTGATTTAAACGTTGGTTTTGCTCGATGGCACGATCCAATGAAACGAAACGTTGGTTTCTCTCCGTTTCCATTTTTTCTCCGGAAAAACAGAAACTTTCCACTCCATTTTCATTCCTATTCCAAGGTTTCCCCATTACAACATTCCATCAAATACAAAGGAAAACTAACACGCATGCTAATGCATCTCAATGATTCACAGATCATAGCCAATATTTACTTCACAACGAAAGAAAAAAGTTGTGAGAGCGTGTATGAAAGAAAAACTACTGATGGGGTCACTACGACTTAAACCCTAAACCCTAAACATGATTTAATTTCCTGGCCAGGTAGAACCTGTCGAAGGAAAGACGGCTGGCACCCTCGGATCATACGGTGCTTTTGTGCAGTTCCACTAAAATCGACCTGAGCATCCCTGATGGCAAAGATATTGAAGAAGTGTGATTAGAATAATAGTATTGGCACTAGTTCATGAGACATAAACTCATCACAAGTAGAAGCCGGTAGAAGTAGAGAAAGATCGACATGGAGATGGAGCTACGGCAGTGGAGCAAGCCAGCTCCAAAAGGAAGATGGACTACCTAGGACGTTGGGCTGTAGCTAGAAGGGCGGTTGGGACGTGGCATCGGCCCATACCGCGGTGACCCCCGATTGGGATGCATCGACTATGGGTTTTCTCCCTCACCGATGTCGACCGCATCTACGCAGAACATTGTTCCCTTCCCCCAGCTGCGGGACCAGGCCCGTCGTTCTATGCTTGTGAAGAGAGCAACCTAAGCAAGCAGGCTTCTAGCTTAGGCTCCTGCTAGTGTATATATAGTGGTTTTCTTTTTCTCTCCATATCAACCATTTTATATTGTGTACGTGTCATTCAAGAGTGAAATGATGGCTGCTTCTTCCAACTAACTTACTGTGTGATTTGACTGCTCCTTAGTGGCCCCTACACGTACTCCCCCTACGTGTATGCAACAGTCACACGTATACATGGAAGCAAAAACGCGTGCGACGCCCTAATGCATGCATGTCCGAGCACACGATGGAACACACACGGTCACGCTCAAGTGTTTAACCTACACATGCATGCACACACATACTCGGTCAGGGTGAGCTAGTGACCGTATAAACACCGGAAAATATATATATTGAGCGCAATGAGCGTATTATGAAGTCCACTGACCGTAACTTTACAAATATACAGTGACAGACAGTGTATTTATCTCGTTTGAAATTAAGCCATATTAACCGGAGAGGAGGTAGTATGGACTAGCATTACTTTGCTATGTCCTATCAACTTGCCGAATGAGGAGAAGGTTGCAGGACAGGAGAAGCTTGCGCGCGGTGGCTCGCAGGACAAGGAGAAACTTTTGACTAATGCAAGCTCTCCCTCGCTCAGGCGGTGCACGTGCAACAGTTAATTCGGTGTCAGATTGCCAGAAGCATACACTATACTACTAGTGCTATTATTGTTCGACTTCCCGAATAGGCGAACAGCCAAGCGCAAAGTTTACTAGTACTACTACTATAGTCTATAAAGGTACGTACTATACTAGTACTAGGAACTGGATGGAGGAGCGTATGCACTCTTATTATAATTTTAAAATGTGATAAAGCAATCTTCAACACATTTGGTTCTCTTCGAGGGTTCTCGCATGTGATAATGGAAGTTGATTGCATGGAACACTCGCCACAATTCTCGCTTAATTCTGGCTCATATCCTGTTACAAATAGTAGCGCTCGATAATATTTCCTCTTTTTTTGTTATTCAGCATGTAAACAGGTCAGCAAACCTTGCGGCGCATCCTCGTGTGAACCGTGCTTGCTGCACCTTGAATGTGGCCGAGAGCTGGCTTGATGAAACACCTCGCTTCCTACTTCTTTTTTGTGGGGTACCTCGCTTCCTAGTGACCAGTGTCTTGGCTGATCGTCCTAAGAATGCTTATATATGAATAAAGCTCTCTCATTTACCCACAAAAAAGATTAAGCCATATTAACCGGAAAGGAGGGAGTATGGACTAGCACTATTTTTTGGTGTGTACCGTCAACTCGCAGAATGAGGAGAAGCTTGTAGGACAAGGCGAAGCTCGCTTATGCCTTTTGACTAATGCAACCTACCCTCGGTGGACATGCATCAGTCCATTCGGTGTCAGATTGTCAGAGGCATACACTGTAGTACCCAACATGCGGAGTACCATCATTGTTCGACTTCACGAAGAGGCGAAGAGCCAAGAACAGTAGTACGAGTAGTACTACTACTAGAACCGCATGGTGGAGCGTCTGTACTATTATTTATTTTTATCTCTGATAAAGTACACGTTTATTCCGAAGAAGGGCGGAAAATGGCAGCCCAATATGTAATGAATGATATCGATCAACCAACCATGCTCGAATATATCTTGGCCTCCGTGCGAGCCCGTCTGTGTGTTCTCGCTCCTTGTCTCTCTCAAGGAGCGGCGGGTTGGCTCTTTCCCGTCAATTGAGATCAGTTTGCTCACACTCCTGTCCCACATGTCAGTGATATGCCAAGAGGAGGTGCGTTGACCGACTGGCCATACGTGTACTTGGTTTTGCACCTTCATACTACTCCTCCCTCCGTCACAGTTTACAGGGCGCGCTTCATTATGATGCATTTCTCTCAATGCATTTCCACCACCAGAGAGACTTTAGACGTGTTTGGTTTAATGCTTAATTAATTAGGGCGTGGTAACCGCAATCAAGTCCACAATTTTCTCTCCATGTACTGTACTACTACGGAGTGGAGTAAGTGCATGCATGTGTGTACCCGGGGTGGAAGCACTGCATGCATGTGTGTACGCATTATTCCCTCTAGTAATAGACGCCGTGCTATAACTACCAATGCTATTTTTCAGGCCGATCACTAGTCACCTTGGTCCCACATATTTTTTTCTTTTTTCTGAAGCGCGTTGTATAAACAGTGACAGATGGAGTAGTATGAGCAGATTCAAAGAAGAGCGTATTGATGGTTGCTTCTTCAGAGCAACTTACAGTGTGAAAGGTGGGGCTTATGATTTGACTGCTCATTACTCACTATTAATGCGGCGCAACGACCGGGCTGAGTCTCCCATGCGGTTGTGCACTACCCCCTCGGTTCTTAAATATACTCCGGAGTATTTGTCTTTCTAGAGATTTCAACGAGTGACTACTCAAATATTTGTCTTTTTAGATATTTCAAATGGACTGGCACATATGGATGTATATAGACATATTTTAGAGTGTAGATTGACTCATTTTGCTCCGTATGTAGTCACTTGTTGAAATCTCTAGAAAGACGAATAGAATATTTAGGAACGGAGGGAGTACACATACGAAGCAAAATGAGTGAATCTACACTCTAAAATATGCCCGTTTGAAATTTGTAAAAAGACAAATATTTAGGAACGAAGGAGTATAATTTTGTGCATGGCACATGGGCCCGGATGATGAAGAGGCTTCTGGCAATGCTATCAAGCTTCCATCATTTGTTTACATAATTGATGTACTATACAAATAATTTTCCAGCGACATGAAATTGTACAATGGTGTGAGCTTTTAGCTTTTGTTTCGTGTGTCTTGCCATCGATGGTCTTTCGGAAACAATAAAAAACTAACTTCCTTGCTAATGCATGTCAATTATTAGCAGATCAGAGCTAATAATTACATCACAACTGAAGACAGAGTTGTGAGAAGGTGTTAAATTAAAATTGATCCATGCTTTCATTGGCAGCAATGTCCCCCCAGCTCTGTCTAAATCAACAAGGCATGTTGGGAAAAAAGTAGCTATCTGGAGCATGCAACATTCCGATCATTTTGTGCAATTCCACTAAAATAGAGCTGAGTGTCCCTGTTCCAAAGATATTAAGTGTGATTACGATAATAGAGGATTGTTGATGAAACAATAAACACACAAATAGAAGCCAGTCACCTTTGCAGTCTCTCTTAAGACTAACTAGTTGGAGAAGATTACGCTCGGAGTTGGATGACGAGGATAGAGCAAAACCAATCTCCCTTTGTGCAGTCACACTGAAATGTAGAGATGTTACCCATGTGACATTTTAGTACAACTGCACAAAACACTCTTAAGAAAAAAGTGATTTGTGCAGTTCACCAAAAGGTCGCAATAGCAACGAGGTGAAATGGATAGCCATGTTTGCAAAAAAGAGGTAGAAAGGAAACAATTACTGGCCAATAATGGTTGATGACACATGCGACGACAAAAAAGAAGCATATTCCTTGTCCTAATGGAAGATAACAACACGGTTGTGTTTGTCTAAAACGGTGTGACAACGAGAATGCAATATGGAAAGTGCGCCGGACGAGCTACGTTTTGGGCAAAGAACTATGGAAGATCCACATGCAGCAACGTGGGAAGACGGGCAGTGGAGCAAGGTCGGAGGGGATACCTGGAGGTCGTCGGGATGTAACTAGGTGAGCGGCGGCAGGCGGAATCTGCGAGCAGGTGGCGTAGGCCCTGCCACGCCGGAGCTTGGTCAGAGAGAACGGCGTGTACCGCAGATCGGGACGTGCTGCCTCGGCATCGTCGAACAGAGAAACGATGCACTTCCTCCCTTTCCCCCGGTGGACGAAATGCGGCTGGATCAGTGACCAACGGTGAGAGAGAGAGGCCACTGCACTCCCTTCCCCCGGCGGACGGGATGCGGCCGGATCAGTGACCAACGGTGAGAGACAGAAAGAGGCCACTGCAGCCTTGTGTGAGATACTCTGAAGAGCGACAAACCAGGCAGGCAGGCTCCATTGTATATAGTGAGCGGACTACCTTTTTCTCCATAAAAATCGTTTTATATTCTGTGTACGTGCCATTGAGCGCTATAACTTTATTTAAAAATAACACGGCAACGCGTCAAGTCAAACTTTGTTTCGTGCACGTGTGGTACACGACATCCCTAGGTAAACAACCGCTATAGGCGTTCAAATTAGCACGTGGGCTGCCATTTCGTAAAGAAATGAGCTCCACCATGTACCCGCGCGGGTGTGGCTGGGCATGAAGCGTGAGTACGTGAACGGTGCACCTATTCTCTTCTTGTATACGTACACCACCTACGTGGGGTTGTGTGAGAGATATACAAACCTAGAGAGATATAGTGTGTGGGTTCTTGGGAGCTTTTGGGGGGGGGGGGTCAATCAAAAAATGTAACATATGCAATGTGTGTGAAATAGAGTCCTGGATATAACATATATATTGAGGGGGCGATCCACGAGAAGAGAGTGGAGGTATCATCGGCTTGAGGTGTCCATAGAATCGAAGAGAGGGATGATGTGTGTGTGTGTGTGCACGCGCGCGATCGATAAAGAGTGCCATCGAATTTGTGTGTGCCCACGTCAAAGATATAGAGTGGCTGGCCTATTGGAGCGTGAGATGGGACGTGTGCAGTTTGTCTCTGTGGCATGGATACCTACCTGCAGCGCTCGACTATCGGTGTGTGGTGGGGGAAGAGGGAGGCCCAATTAACTATAGAGGTACAGTGGCTGGTATATGTGTGGAGGAGGAGAGAGGCCTACCTCATGTATTAAGGAGATCAATCTGCCTCATGTATTAAGGGAGATCGATCGGCATCCATGCATATGTGCAGGAGAGGAATAAGGTTGGGAGAGAGACGGAGCTAGAGTGTTGGAGGGGGTGGTAGTGGAGTTGCTTCTAACAAATGGTGGGATAGGCTTGCTAGACAAACGGAGGGCACGCCCACAATATCAATAAGAGAGGAGATGGCTGCTTGTTGTCTGTGCACGTGCGTGTGAGAGACGGGTCAGGAGGCATGCACGAATGATGAAGGGGGACGATGTGGCTGTGGTAAGCAGATGTAACTACATAGGAAGATCAATCGCCCTTTGTTAGAGAAAGGAGAGACATAACTTGTGAGGTACGTCGATCGATGGGGGGGTAGTTAAAGTCGATCTAGGTATATGTTGGGAGATCGATCGGTATACATGCATGTGTGTGTTAGAAGCAAATGAGGCACGAGGAGAAGGATAGAGAGAGAGGGATACATGTAGGAGGTGGTACGAGAGGCAAACTATATCGAGGGGAGGAGTGTGCGAGTACGAGAACGATGAAAAGAGTGGTGGGAGTGAGGCATGGACGGTGACAAGAGAAGAGGGGAAGCTTGTGTTTGTGCTAGGCACACCTAGCTAGAGAGGCATATCGATCTATGTGTGCCGTAAAGAAGGAGCTGGGGGCCTACACACACCATGGGTGAACGACCTAAAGTGAAAAGACGAATTTGCGCGATGGAGCTAGAGAATGCTGAGGGAGGGTGAGAGGGATGCGGGCGTGTGCATGCATAAGAGAAAGTTAGCGCTAGCTACAAAGATAAGAGGGTTGTGTGGGTGTAAAAGATGAATAGAGATCATATATACTTCATTATAAAAAGCAAATTCGGATATTTGAAGAATTTATCATAGTGTTTCAAACCGACGCATGTGTGAATATATATAACGGTGATACACATGGTGTGGTTATGAACATGTTATACTACATTTAATATATTTTATCTCTACTCTTATAAAAAAACGGAGTTGTTGATGATGGTGTGCCTGCCATCCTGCATTATAGGCCGTCCGATTTATATCTGGCGGATAGCAAGGAAACTATGATGGTTGAAGTTGGCAACAATCATGATTGTAGATTCTTATTGAAATAGAGAAACAAATTCAAATTTAGTTCGAATTGCAGCGGTAGTATAGACATTTGGAATGCACTAAAATGTTGGTATGAGTAGGTTACATGCATTATACAGCAAGCGAAAAAAATTAATCGGACATAACATGGATTCATACTCCCTCCTTCCATCTATATAGGGCGTAATGAGATTTTTAAGACCGCCTTTGACTATTGACAAGATTAATAGTACATGACATTAACAATGTGAAAATTATATCATTGAAAGAACCTTTCACAGATGAATTTAATGGTGTGCTTTGTGTAAGTTGCATGTCATATATCATTGCTCTAATATTTGGTCAAAGTTAGCATTGAAAAACGCATTAGGCCCTATATAGATGGAAGGAGGGAGTAGCTTTGAATAGCATTTGTATAGTAAAACGGGGCAAGACTCTCTCTTTGTGTGGTGTGAATAGTTTTATTTTTTTTGTTTTCTTTTTGGTTGAGGGAAGTGCGAATTGATTTGGTACGTACAAGTACAATATTACTACACGTTAGGCTTGTACCTAAAATTCAACCCGCGTCTTGTTATATCCCGAAAATTCAGATATCGTGCTCCCAAAACTGGCGCCTTCACAACCCGCGCCTTGCTATCCCGAAATTACAACGCGCGCGAAAACTCCCTCCAGCTGCCAAATCCCGACACGCGAAATCCCCCTTCTAACCCTGAGCCGAAAGGGCCGCTAGTTCAAATCAGTGGGGGGTACTTTTGTAACACACCCTACATTTTGGACAAGCGCGTCCCTAAGTCATGCTTCACCCCCTCCCATCGCCCCCTTTTCGCCATTCGAAGTCCCAGGCCGCCATAACCTCTCCGCTCCAGCCGTGAAACCCCACCGTCCTCCGTCCACCACGTCACCGCTGCCCAGCCGGAGCCTCTTCCCCGACGACGTCGTCCACCGCAACAGCTCGACGTCCCTCGTCCACCTCCTCGGATGAGGATCCTCGTCCATCTCGCCGTCCCGCCGGTTCAGCCGCCCCGTCCTCCACCTCCAAGGAGCTGCTCGACGATCGCCTCGTCTATCGCGGCTGCTCCATCCCCACAGCACCGCCTTAACCTGCTCCACCGGAACCGCAGCATCCTCACCAACTCCTCGGACGAAGCCGAGGCCTACTCGGCGCCACCAAAGAGGTTGTACACTCATTGCATCGCACCTTCTCCTTAACTCGACCTCCCGGCGCCGACAGTGCTCCATCCCACACCCCCATGGAGCGGCTACCTTGAAGCCGGCGCCGTGGGCGACATCTCCACGGCGGCTCTCCCCCAGTGCGAGGCCCCTTAGGCGGGGGTGTCCATACCAGCCGGATCTGCTGCTACTGCTCCGGCTCTCGCTCGCTCGCTCGTGCTACAGCTGGTGCTTCGGCTCTCGCTCGATCACCCAGCTGCTGCTGCTGCTCTCCCGCTCGCTCGTGCTGCTGCTCTTCTCTGATTAAGCCACACTTCAGTCGACTGAATTGAATTTTGGGTCAGTTGATTTTCAAGGGTTGGGGGGCTCGCCGGAGTTAAGGAAGAACCACCCGCAATGGGGACGGGGGCTCGCCGGAGAGGTACCCCACTATCTATCTTAGGGTTCAGGGTGGGGGCGGGGGGCCTAGAGGGCTGGCCAGGGTGGCGGTGGCGAGTTGTTTCGGGGCGGCGAGGCGGCGCTGGGGCCGGCGGTTTGGCCGGTGGTGGCTGGCGGCTCAGGGGGGTGCATGTTGAAGATGAACTGCAGGCCCTCCCTAAACTACATGTCAAGTGCCTCTCTGCTACCATTGCGTTCAGTTTCAACAGTAGCATTCATATTCCACAGTAAATTTCAGTTTCGATATTTAAGTTCAGAGTCAACAGTTTTTACCTCATCTGTTGTAGTCAGGTGGTTTTTGGTGATGTTAATTTTACATCCATTTTACATCATCTATTGGAGATGCTATTAGAATCCCACTTGAGATTGATGATGTGTGTCTTGTGCTGCTTCAGCCTTGACGTCCTATGGCTCACCGGGGCTGCTCCAACGACAGAATGATCCATCACAACAGAGTAGTGCCCTGGACACCGTCTACAGATTCCTCAGATCCTCCTCCACACCTCCGACAGCCACCTGTGCCTCAATTGCTTCAGTGACCAACCCAATGATGCTAAGGTCGACACGGCTACGGCAAAGAGGTTGTACACTTGTTGCATCACTTATTACTATACATTCATGTCGATCCATTAGGGCTATTTTGGTTCAACGGAAAAACGTCGATCCACTTGTTGTTACCATCACTCTAAATTTCTGCATGCTCTCCTAACATAATCTCACCATATTTTTTTCGTATGCATGTCAGATATTGTACACAGTCATGCTGAACATGTAGAGAAAAAGAGAAGAGTTTTGCGCAGCAATACAATATGATGCAGACATCGCTCCATGGTGGGTTCAATGGCAAACCCTCCCCACCCCTCTCCAGATTGTAATCTAGAGAAAGATATCTGTTCTGAGGCGGATTTAGACGCCGCTGACCACTCCTATTTACCCCCCAAGGTGTTTTCTCTACCTTGGCATGATGATGTTAGTCATATCATGCATATGTTGCCTTGCAGTGCCTACTTTTGACATCATATATGTCATCTGCTTAGTTTAGACATGTTCTGTGATGCCACATGTTTAGTTTCTATATCATATATGGGAATTATGCAGTCTCATGTCTTTTAGCCAGCCATAATATATGTGAAATGTGCAATGCCATCTTGTTTAATCAGGCATCATATATTTGAATGATATCTTGCACATCCTTTTCTTCATTACATTTCCATTTGTCGACAATGTTTGTACATTAAACTACTCTTCCTGTGAATCAGCCATTTGGGTGGGAGATGGAAAAATCTGGAGTGAAAACAAGGCCTTCAGAGCAGACAGTGCTACCTATCGAAGCAGATCTCTTGTTGGGTCCCGATAGCTCCTCAGAGATGGATTCGGAGACAGATGACCAGTCCTATTCCCCCACTGAGGTGTATGCTCTAACTTGGCACGGTTATACTGCTCATATCATGCATACGGTGTCTTGCATTGCATAGTTTAGACATCATATACACAATATTCAACACCATGTTCTTAGTTCAGACATCATATCAAATGCCCTATGTTTAGCATATAAATCACATATGTGAATTAAATGATGCGATCCTGATTACTTAGATAACATGTAGGTGAACTATGTCATGCGATCCTGTTTAGTTATTCATCATATCTTTGAATTATGTTATGCTATGCTATCCAGTTTAGATAGACATCATATATGTGAAATTATGTCATGCTATCCGTTTTAGTTAAACAATATACATGTCAACTATTTCATGCCCTCTTTTTTACACACTATCTATTGCATTTGTCTCTCATACAATGTCTGTACATTCAACTATGTTTCCTGTTTATCAGCCATTTGAATTGGAGCTGGTGATGCCAGTATCTAGCGGACTAAAAACACGGTCTTTAAATAAAACAGTGCTACCTCTTGGTGGAGATAGCACCCCGGGTGTACATGCACAAGAACCAGCCCTACCACACATAACCCAAACTCTCGCAGATTGTACCCCTACTACGATGGACAGAGAACCAGCTTCACCCAATCTAACCCCAGCCGATAGTAACCCGGTTCCTATTGACACAACACCATCTCCACCACAGAGCTCCCAAACAAGAGCAGTTAGTAAGGCAGCTCCAGTGCCCAAAGGGCCAGTACTATCACGACGAACCCCAACTCCACCAGTTAGTACGCCTATTCCTGTGGAGGAAGCACAACTAGCTAGTCATAGTTTAGCATCTATCACATTTGATGTTGTTAAATCGTATGTGCGTATCTTCCCATCTTGGAAATGCCAGTTGTAGGTGTTTGTCCAGGAGTTATGTGTAAGTAATGTTATTCATGGCAATTACTTTGCTTCGTCCCATACATCCTACCTCCATGATGGTTATAATACAGCAAATTTTCCCATTTTTCTCTATAGAGAAGGACCGATTTGGAAACTCAGGATGAGGTAACCTGTGCTAATACCTCTGCTATCTTCAAGAATGCTTGGTGGCAGTATCGGAATTACCTGAAGACAACGTACTTCACCGGCAAAGAAACTCATCAAATTCCCTTACGTTCTCCTGAGACACATTTACTGGACGATGACTAGGAACGCCTTGTTCTGTACTGGTCCCGAACCAAGAATGTGGTAAGGTCTATGAGCTCATTTTCTATTTTTAAGTATTATATTCTTGCATCTTACTGTACTCTGTTCATGTAGAACAAGTGCCTAAACCTGAAGAACAATTGTTCTAATTTAAGATTCCATTGATATCATAGTTCAAAAATGCGCTAGGCGTTAATTGTGCGTTTTGTCATCGCCTTGCGCTTTACTGACCAAAGCGCATGATTATGCGCAGTTATGCACAGATTATGCGTAGTTATGCGCAATGCGTTTTGCCAACGCCTAGAGCCTAGGCGCGCTTAAGTGCTTGCTTTGGCGCGCCTTTTTTAACTATGATTGATTTTCTATTGTATCACTGTATTTACTCATACAAACTTATTTTTAAATTGAAGGATCCAATCGAAACTCCAATGGCACAACAGGTATGTTCACGCATGTTTCTTTAACAGGTTTGCTCTTATCAATAGCTCTGTTGATTGCAATTTCAATTGTGTATACAGTTGACTTTCATATCATGCACATTACTAGCATCACAACAGAGCCAATAGTGTTGTTGTACATGTAGACCCGTGGTACCCATCTGAAATCTTGTTGTGCCGTGTAGTTTCCCATGCTTTGTATTCTTTCACTGCTGCTTTGTCTTGAAGTGATATGATTTGAACCGTGTCTCTATTTTGATTTGGCAAGACAATGCAGTGACCATAGGACATAGATATATGTTTGTTTGATGCTTTTATTATGTACTAGTACTTGGCAATAGAAGACTTGGTAGTTTAATCCTGTCCACCTTACTAATGAACTGGTTCACCGAAATGAGTTTCATATACTAGTACATGCTAAACTTGTTATGTGTCTGCTTGTTTCTTCTTTTAGAATGCTGACAGAATATTGGGGAAGAGTGCCTTATTAAGCAATGGTAAAGGAAGTAATGCAGATAAGGTTCAGGATAGTGACACATCCTTGTTGGTCTCCAACAAAGCTGATAAAATAGCTAAGGAAGACTATCTTGAAGACAGCGAGACAACCCCAAAGTCCTATCTTGGTTTAGTGTTCGAGTTACTGGCCACTACCATTTGCACAAGCTATTCAAACTCATTGTCTGAATCAGTTCAGTTTCTTGAGTCTCAACTACAAGCTGAAAGACATCGATCAGCTATGTTGTGACAAGAAGCGGAAGGACTGTGGAAGTCCCTGGAGCATTCAGATGCATACTTACTGGTGCAACATCAAGCGTTGGACGATTTTAGCGCCAAACAGGACAAAGCTAATCAGCTTGCTAAGCTTATTGCCAGCATGGTGGATACCCAGGATAATGTTTCTTGAGCTCTTCTGAAGTTGTTTTAGTTATGCTCTTGTTTTGCTGCCGCGTTTATTTGCACTGGTGGCCAATTTTGACGGCCAGTGTATGTAATGTGCTACTTTGTTCCCTATATTTGCACTGGTGGCGAACTTTGATGCCCAGTGGATGTAATATGTGTAATAGCGGTAATAGGCTAGCATTAATTGTTTGCTTATTTATTTCCTTGTTGTCTTGTTTAGTTGTTTGCTTGTAGTCACTGCAGTTCTTTTTCTGTTTTTTTCTAGTGGCCACAATAGCCTATTTTTGGTAACTAGGCCAAAATAATCATGGCAACACACGGACTGTTGTAACCATGGGCCTCCTGCAGGCCGTATGATCCATGGGCCTTCGTCCGGCCGTAGGATCACTACAAAAAAAATACACTTCCGTGATGATATGTGTTTGTCACAGTAGGTCGCTTTTTTTGTCATGCATGTACATCCATGAAAAATTTATGACAGAATCAAAATAGGCATACCTGTGCTGTCGTAGAAGTGTTCCATGACATTACCAAAATTATCATCACGGAAGTGTCCACTTCCATGACGATAAATCGCGCGTCACAGAAGTGCTTTCGTCAAGGGTGACCGACACGTGGCATCCACCGTAACGGAATGCCGTTAAGCTATTGGGTGTTGGAAATATGCCCTAGAGGCAATAATAAATTGATTATTATTATATTTCCTTGTTCATGATAATCGTTTATTATCCATGCTAGAATTGTATTGATAGGAAACTCAGATACATGTGTGGATACATAGACAACACCATGTCCCTAGTAAGCCTCTAGTTGACTAGCTCGTTGATCAATAGATGGTCATGGTTTCCTGACCATGGACATTGGATGTCGTTGATAACGGGATCACATCATTAGGAGAATGATGTGATGGACAAGACCCAATCCTAAGCCTAGCATAAGATCATGTAGTTCGTATGCTAAAGCTTTTCTAATGTCAAGTATCATTTCCTTAGACCATGAGATTGTGCAACTCCCGGATACCGTAGGAGTGCTTTGGGTGTGCCAAACGTCACAACGTAACTGGGCGGCTATAAAGGTACACTACAGGTATCTCCGAAAGTGTCTGTTGGGTTGGCACGAATCGAGACTGGGATTTGTCACTCCGTGTAAACGGAGAGGTATCTCTGGGCCCACTCGGTAGGGCATCATCATAATGTGCACAATGTGATCAAGGAGTTGATCACGGGATGATGTGTTACGGAACGAGTAAAGAGACTTGCCGGTAACGAGATTGAACAAGGTATCGGGATACCAACGATCGAATCTCGGGCAAGTATCGTACCGATAGACAAAGGGAATTGCATACGGGATTGATTAAGTCCTTGACATCGTGGTTCATCCGATGAGATCATCGTGGAACATGTGGGAGCCAACATGGGTATCCAGATCCCGCTGTTGGTTATTGACCGGAGAACGTCTCGGTCATGTCTACATGGTTCCCGAACCCGTAGGGTCTACACACTTAAGGTTCGGTGACGCTAGGGTTGTAGGGATATGTATATGCAGTAACCCGAATGTTGTTAGGAGTCCCGGATGAGATCCCGGACGTCACGAGGAGTTCCGGAATGGTCCGAAGGTAAAGAATTATATATAGGAAGTGCTATTTCGGCCATCGGGACAAGTTTCGGGGTCACCGGTATTGTACCGGGACCACCGGAAGGGTCCCGGGGGTCCACCGGGTGGGGCCACCTATCCCGGAGGGCCCCATGGGCTGAAGTGGGAAGGGATCCAGCCCAAAGTGGGCTGGGGTGCCAGTTTCCCCTAGGGCCCATGCGCCTAGGGTGGGGGAAACCCTAAAGGAAGAGTCCTAGAAGGGGAAGGCACCTCCTAGGTGCCTTGGGGAGGAGGGATTCCTCCCTTGGCCGCCGCCCCCCGTAGGAGATTGGATCTCCTAGGGCCGGCGCCCCCCCTTAGGCCCCCTATATATAGTGGGGGGAAGGGAGGACCTCTCACCCTTGCCTTTGGTGCCTCCCTCTCCCTCTCCAACACCTCCTCCTCCTCCATAGTGCTTGGCGAAGCCCTGCCGGAGTACTGCAGCTCCACCATCACCACGCCGTCGTGCTGCTGTTGGAACCATCTTCCTCAACCTCTCCTTCCCCCTTGCTGGATCAAGAAGGAGGAGACGTCGCTGCTCCGTACGTGTGTTGAACGCGGAGGTGTCGTCCGTTCGGCGCTAGGATCATCGGTGATTTGGATCACGACGAGTACGACTCCATCAACCCCGTTCTCTTGAACGCTTCCGCGCGCAATCTACAAGGGTATGTAGATCCACTCCTCCCTCGTTGCTAGATGACTCCATAGATAGATCTTGGTGACACGTAGGAAAATTTTGAATTTATGCTACATTCCCCAACAGTGGCATCATGAGCTAGGTCTATGCGTAGTTTCTATGCACGAGTAGAACACAAAGTAGTTGTGGGCGTTGATTTTGTTCAATATGCTTACCATTACTAGTCCAATCTTGATTCGGTGGCATTGTGGGATGAAGCGGCCCGGACCGACCTTACACGTACTCTTACGTGAGACTGGTTCCACCGACTGACATGCACTAGTTGCATAAGGTGGCTAGCGGGTGTCTGTCTCTCCCACTTTAGTCGGATCGGATTCGATGAAAAGGGTCCTTATGAAGGGTAAATAGCAATTGGCATATCACGTTGTGGTTCTTGCGTAGGTAAGAAACGTTCTTGCTAGAAACCCTTAGCAGCCACGTAAAACATGCAAACAACAATTAGAGGACGTCTAACTTGTTTTTGCAGGGTATGCTATGTGATGTGATATGGCCAAGAAGAATGTGATGAATGATATATGTGATGTATGAGATTGATCATGTTCTTGTAATAGGGATCACGGCTTGCATGTCGATGAGTATGACAACCGGCAGGAGCCATAGGAGTTGTCTTTATTTATTTATGACCTGCGTGTCAACATAAACGTCATGTAATTACTTTACTTTATTGCTAACCATTAGCTGTAGAAGTAGAAGTAATAGTTGGCGAGACAACTTCATGAAGACACGATGATGGAGATCATGATGATGGAGATCATGGTGTCATGCCGGTGACGATGATGATCATGGAGCCCCGAAGATGGAGATCAAAAGGAGCAATATGATATTGGCCATATCATGTCACTATTTGATTGCATGTGATGTTTATCATGTTTATACATCTTATTTGCTTAGAACGATGGTAGTAAATAAGATGATCCCTCACTAAAATTTCAAGAAGGTGTTCCCCCTAACTGTGCACCGTTGCGAAAGTTCGTCATTTCGAAGCACCACGTGATGATCGGGTGTGATAGATTCTTACGTTCGAATACAACGGGTGTTGACGAGCCTAGCATGTACAGACATGGCCTCGGAACACATGCAAAACACTTAGGTTGACTTGACGAGCCTAGCATGTACAGACATGGCCTCGTAACACAAGAGACCGAAAGGTCGAGCATGAGTCGTATGGTAGATACGGTCAACATGAAGATGTTCACCGATGTTGACTAGTCCGTCTCACGTGATGATCGGACACGGCCTAGTTGACTCGGATCATGTAATCACTTAGATGACTAGAGGGATGTCTATCTGAGTGGGAGTTTATAAGATGAACTTAATTATCCTGAACATAGTCAAAAGGTCTTCGCAAATTATGTCGTGGCTCGCGCTTCAGTTCTACTGTTTAGTTATGTTCCTAGAGAAATTTAGTTGAAAGTTGATAGTAGCAATTATGCAGACTAGGTCCGTAAACTGAGGATTGTCCTCATTGCTTCATAGAAGGCTTATGTCCTTAATGCACCGCTCAGTGTGCTGAACCTCGAACATTGTCTGTGGATGTTGCGAACATCTGACATACACATTTTGATAACTACGTGATAGTTCAGTTAAACGGCTTAGAGTTGAGGCACCGAAGACGTTTTAAAACGTTGTGAAACATATGAGATGTTTCGAGGGCTGAAATTGGGATTTCAGGCTCGTGCCCACGTCAAGAGGTATAAGACCTCCGACGATTTTCTTAGCCTGCAAACTAAGGGAGAAAAGCTCAATTGTTGAACTTGTGCTCAGATTGTCTGAGTACAACAATCGCTTGAATCGAGTGGGAGTTGATCTTCCAGATGAAATAGTGATGGTTCTCCGAAGTCATTACCACCAAGCTGCTTGAGCTTCGTGATGAACTATAATATATCAGGGACATATATGATGATCCTTGAGATATTCGCGATGTTTGACACCACAAAAGTAGAGATCAAGAAGGGGCATCAATTGTTGATGGTTGGTGAAACCACTAGTTTCAAGAAGGGCAAGGGCACGAAGGGATACTTCATGAAACGGCAATTCAGCTGCTGCTCTAGTGAAGAAACCCAAGGTTGAACCCAAACCCAAGACTGAGTGCTTCTGTAATAAGGGGAACAGCCACTGGAGCAGAATTACCCTAGATACTTGGTAGATGAGAAGGCTGGCAAGGTCGATAGAAGTATATTGGATATACATTGTGTTGATGTGTACTTTACTAGTACTCCTAGTAGCACCAGGGTATTAGATACCGGTTCGGTTGCTAAGTGTTAGTAACTCGAAATAAGATCTACGGAATAAACGGAGACTAGCTAAAGGTGAGCTGACGATATGTGTTGGAAGTGTTTCCAATGTTGATATGATCAAGCATCGCACGCTCCCTCTACCATCAAGATTGGCGTTTGCGTTGAGCATAGACATGATTGGATTATGTCTATCGCAATACGGTTATTCATTTAAGGAGAATAACGGTTACTCTGTTTATTTGAATAATACCTTCAATGGTCTTGCACCTAAAATGAATGGTTCATTGAATCTCGATCATAGTGATACACATGTTCATGCCAAAAGATATAAGATAGTAATGATAGTACCACCTACTTGTGGCACTGCCACTTAAGTCATATCGGTATAAAACGCATGAAGAAGCTCCATGTTGATGGATCTTTGGACTCACTCATTTTTGAAAGGATTGAGACATGCGAACCATGTTTGTTGGTAGATATGCATGAAGAAACTCTATACATATGGATCGTTTGGACTCACTTGATTTTGAATCACTTGAGACATGCAAATCATACCACATGGGCAAGATGACTGAAAGCCTCGTTTTCAGTAAAATGGAACTAGAAAGCAACTTGTTGGAAGTAATACATTTTGATGTGTGCAGTCCAATGAGTGCTGAGGCATGTAGTGGATATCGTTATGTTCTTACTTCATAGATGATTTGAGTAGATGTTGAGTATATTTACTTGATGAATCACGAGTCTGAATTATTGAAAGGTTCAAGTAATTTCAGGGTGAAGTTGAAAGATCGTCGTGACAAGAGGATAAAATATCTATGATATGATCATAGAGATGAATATCTGAATTACGAGTTTGGCACAGAATTAAGACATTGTGGAAATTGTTTCACAACTAATACAGCCTGGAACACCATAGTGTGATGGTGTGTCCGAACATCATAACTGCACCCTATTGGATATGATGCATACCATGATGTCTCTTATCGAATTACCATGATAGTTTATGGGTTAGGCATTAGAGACAACCACATTCACTTTAAATAGGGCACCATGTAATTCCTATGAGATGACACCATATGAACTATGGTTTAGAGAAACCTAAGCTGTCATTTCTTAGAAGTTTGGGGCTGCGAGCTTATGTGAAAAGTTTCAGGCTGATAAGCTCGAACCCAAAGCGGATAAATGCATCTTCATAGGACACCCAAAACAGTTGGGTATACCTCCTATCTCAGAACCGAAAGCAATAAGGGATTGTTTCTAGAATCGGGTCCTTGCTCGAGGAAAAGTTTCTCTCGAAAGAATTGAGTGGGAGGATGGTGGAGACTTGATGAGGTTATTGAACCGTCTCTTCAACTAGTGTGTGGCAGGGCGCAGGAAGTTGTTCCTGTGGCACCTACACCAATTGAAGTGGAAGCTTATGATAGTGATCATGAAACTTCAGATCAAGTCACTACCAAACCTCATGGGATGACAAGGATGCGTACTACTTCAGAGTGGTACGTAATCCTGTCTTGGAAGTCATGTTGCTAGACAACAATGAACCTACGAGCTATGGAGAAGCGATGGTGGGCCCGGATTCCGATAAATGGCTCGAGGCCATAAAATCTGAGAGAGGATCCATGTATGAAAACAAACTGTAGACTTTGGAAGAACTACTTGATGGTCGTAAGGCTGTTAGGTACATATGGATTTTAAAAGGAAGACGGACAATGATGGTAAGTATCACCATTAAGAAAGCTCGACTTGTCGTTAAGATGTTTTCCGACAAGTTCAAGGAGTTGACTGCGATGAGACTTTCTCACTCGTAGCGATGCTAAGAGTCTGTTGGAATTATATTAGCAATTACTGCATTATTTGTGAAATCTTGCAAATAGGATGCCAAAAACCATTGTTTCCTTGACGGTTTTTGAGGAAAGGTTGTATGTGATACAACCGGAAGGTTTTGTTAATCCTGAAAGATGCTAATAAGTATGCAAAGCTCCAGCAATCCTTCTGAGGACTGGAGTAAGCATCTCGGAGTTGGAATGTATGCTTTGATGAGATGATCAAAGATTTTGGGTGTATACAAAGTTTATGAGAAACTTGTATTTCCAAAGAAGTGAGTGGGAGCACTATAGAATTTCTGATAAATATATGTTGACATATTGTTGATCAGAAATGACGTAAAATTTCTGGAAAGCATATAGGGTTATTTGGAAAGTGTTTTTCAATGGAAATCCTGGATCAAGCTACTTGAACATTGAGCATCAAGATCTATAAGGATAGATCAAAACGCTTAATGGTACTTTCAAATGAGCACATACCTTGACATGATCTTGAAGATCTTAAAGATGCATCAGTTAAAGAAGGAGTTCTTGCCTGAGTTGTAAGGTATGAAGTTAAGACTTAAAGCTCGACCACGGCAGAATAGAGAGAAAGGACGAAGGTCATCCCCTATGCTTAAGACATAGGCTCTACAGTATGCTATGCTGTGTACCGCACCTGAAATGTGCCTTGCCTTGAGTCAGTCAAGGGGTACAAGAGTGATCTAAGAATGGATCACAGGACAGCGGTCAAAGTTATCCTTAGTAACTAGTGGACTAAGGAATTTTCTCGATTATGGAGGTGGTAAAAGAGTTCGTCGTAAAGGGTTACGCCGTTGCAAACTTTGACACTAATCCAGATTATTCTGAGTAGTAAACTGGATTCGTATAGTAGAACAGTTATTTGGAATAGCTCCAAATAGAATGTGGTAGCTGCATCTAGGAGATGACATAGAGATTTGTAAAGCACATACAGATCTGAAAGATTCAGACCCGTTGACTATAACATCTCTCACAAGCATAACATGATCAAACCCAGAACTCATCGAGTGTTAATCACATGGTAATGTGAACTAGATTATTGACTCTAGTAAACTCTTTGGGTGTTAGTCACATGGGGATGTGACCTTGAGTGTTAATCACATATCGATGTGAACTGGATTATTGACTCTAGTGCAAGTGGGAGACTGTTGGAAATATGCCCTAGAGGCAATAATAAATTGATTATTATTATATTTCCTTGTTCATGATAATCGTTTATTATCCATGCTAGAATTGTATTGATAGGAAACTCAGATACATGTGTGGATACATAGACAACACCATGTCCCTAGTAAGCCTCTAGTTGACTAGCTCGTTGATCAATAGATGGTCACGGTTTCCTGACCATGGACATTGGATGTCATTGATAACGGGATCACATCATTAGGAGAATGATGTGATGGACAAGACCCAATCCTAAGCCTAGCATAAGATCATGTAGTTCGTATGCTAAAGCTTTTCTAATGTCAAGTATCATTTCCTTAGACCATGAGATTGTGCAACTCCCGGATACCGTAGGAGTGCTTTGGGTGTGCCAAACGTCACAACGTAACTGGGCGGCTATAAAGGTACACTACAGGTATCTCCGAAAGTGTCTGTTGGGTTGGCACGAATCGAGACTGGGATTTGTCACTCCGTGTAAACGGAGAGGTATCTCTGGGCCCACTCGGTAGGGCATCATCATAATGTGCACAATGTGATCAAGGAGTTGATCATGGGATGATGTGTTACGGAACGAGTAAAGAGACTTGCCGGTAACGAGATTGAACAAGGTATCGGGATACCAACGATCGAATCTCGGGCAAGTATCGTACCGATAGACAAAGGGAATTGCATACGGGATTGATTAAGTCCTTGACATCGTGGTTCATCCGATGAGATCATCGTGGAACATGTGGGAGCCAACATGGGTATCCAGATCCCGCTGTTGGTTATTGACCGGAGAACGTCTCGGTCATGTCTACATGGTTCCCGAACCCGTAGGGTCTACACACTTAAGGTTCGGTGACGCTAGGGTTGTAGGGATATGTATATGCAGTAACCCGAATGTTGTTCGGAGTCCCGAATGAGATCCCAGACGTCATGAGGAGTTCCGGAATGGTCCGAAGGTAAAGAATTATATATATGAAGTGCTATTTCGGCCATCGGGACAAGTTTCGGGGTCACCGTATTGTACCGGGACCACCGGAAGGGTCCCGGGGGTCCACCGGGTGGGGCCACCTATCCCGGAGGGCCCCATGGGCTGAAGTAGGAAGGGATCCAGCCCAAAGTGGGCTGGGGTGCCAGTTTCCTCTAGGGCCCATGCGCCTAGGGTGGGGGAAACCCTAAAGGAAGAGTCCTAGAAGGGGAAGGCACCTCCTAGGTGCCTTGGGGAGGAGGGATTCCTCCCTTGGCCGCCGCCCCCCCTAGGAGATTGGATCTCCTAGGGCCGGCGCCCCCCTTAGGCCCCCTATATATAGTGGGGGAAGGGAGGACCTCTCACCCTTGCCTTTGGTGCCTCCCTCTCCCTCTCCAACACCTCCTCCTCCTCCATAGTGCTTGGCGAAGCCCTGCCGGAGTACTGCAGCTCCACCATCACCACGCCGTCGTGCTGCTGTTGGAGCCATCTTCCTCAACCTCTCCTTCCCCCTTGCTGGATCAAGAAGGAGGAGACGTCGCTGCTCCGTACGTGTGTTGAACATGGAGGTGCCGTCCGTTCGGCGCTAGGATCATCGGTGATTTGGATCACGACGAGTACGACTCCATCAACCCCGTTCTCTTGAACGCTTCCGCGCGCGATCTACAAGGGTATGTAGATCCACTCCTCCCTCGTTGCTAGATGACTCCATAGATAGATCTTGGTGACACGTAGGAAAATTTTTAATTTATGCTACGTTCCCCAACATCGGGTCGGGTTTTGGATCCGGTAACCCGTTAACAGCCCCGACCAATGGGAAATTTCCACGTGTAAAATTCTTATTGGCCGGACGAAACACGTGTCAACTCGTCAGTGGGTCAGATAGGCGCCTATGATATGTCGACACATGGCATGGCCCAACAGTGGCCCATTTAGCTTACAAAGCCGGCCCGTTTGACTTGGTTAAAAGTTAACGGGCTGGCCCATGAAAAGCCTGTTAACGGTCTCTTTGCAAATAGCCCATTTTACGGCCCGTTAGGCCCTAAAGGAAATCGGCCCAACAACGTCATGTGGGTCGTCAAATATAATACCAGCCCATTTCACTTTTGGCCCATGTATGGCCCACGACGTCTTTTGGCCCATATGAGGCCTTCGTATCTTTCGGCCCATTACAGGCCCACAGTGACTCTAGCCCATAATGAACAGTAATTTTCTTTATACCTGTTAATGGCCCGTGATTTACATGGGCCGTTTCTAGACCGTGTTAGCTTTCGGCCTATTGACGGCCCATACATTCTTGTGCTCCTTTTCGGCCCTCGATTACTTCCGGCCCGTTACTGGCCTGTTCCCCTAATGGGCCAAATTCGGCCCATGGCAAGAGTCAGCCCGTTACTGGCCTGTTCCACTAATGGGCCAAATTCGGCCCATGGCAAGAGTCGGCCCGTTACTGGCATGTTACCCTAATGGGCCAAATTCGGCCCATGGCAAGAGTCGGCCCGTTTCTGGCCTGTTAACCCGTTGCACCGTTTCCAGCCCGTCCTATATTCTGGCCCATTAATGACCCGTTATGCCTGTGACAGAATTAAGCCTTTGTTGTCCTACGGCCTGTTAACAGCCTGTTACCGTGCTGGGCCGATACTAATTACGCCCGATTATGGCCCATGTAGACCCATTTATCCGACGGCCCGAGGCCCACCGATTACAGGCCCATTTATCGACGGCCCGTAGGAGACCCATGGATCCTACGGCCCGTATATGGCCCATGGTAGTTGCGGCCACTAGCAAACCAGGGAAAAAGAAGACTAGGAAATAAATAAGGCCAAAACTAACGCTAGGCTATTAAGGCAATTGCACAGATTACATCCACTCGGCATCAAAGATCGCCACCAGTGCAAATATAGGGAACACCCTACACTATACAAAAATGGCTTGCTGTTTTCTTCAGGCGGTGGCTGCACGTTAAGAATAAATTTTGTATCGCACCAAAACAAATTACAACTATATAACAAAAGGAAGGTTGGCATAAAACTTAACAGTCTAGCAGATAAAGGGACATTTACATCTATGCCCTTAACTCGAACCCACTACTCAGTTTTGCCCCTAATTTTTAGGTATGCTCAGTTTTGCCCCTCCGCCGTTAGTTTCACTTATAGAAATGCCCTTCTCTGTCGTTACCGTCCGGTCAAAGGTCTTTGACCGTCCTGAAAAAATAGCAAAAAAAATCAAAAAAATATGAAATTTGGTGGGATCGAAGATAGTCATGTCCGCAAGGCACGTGCACATTTTCATGCCGTTCGGACACTCCGGGAGCTCGTGTCAAAGGAAAACATAAATTTTGTACGCATGCGAGCAGTAAATTCAAAAAAAATAGAAAAAAAATCAAAAAAATATGAAATTTCGTGGGACTCAAGATATTCAGGTGCGCAAGATGTGTGCACGTTTTTGTTGTGTTTGGACATTGTAGGAGCTCGTGGAGAAAAAAACAAATTTTAGCTCAAAAAAACTTTGAAAAAATGCACTATTTTGTTTTTTTTCTCTAGAGCGCCCCGTACGTCATTTGATCACCAAAACTTGCAAGCACTTTGTGCACTCAAGCCTCTTTGACGCCAAATAAATTCAAATTTTTTGAACTTTTTTGCTATTTTTTTCAAATTTACTGTTCATAGGCATAAATTATTTTTGTTTTCCTTTGCCACGAGCTCCCGAAGTGTCCAACCAACACAAAAATGTGCACGCGCCTTGCGGACATGACTATCTTCGATCCCACCAAATTTCATATTTTTTTGATTTTTTTTGCTATTTTTTTCTGGATGGTCAAAGTACTTTGACCGGACGGTAACGGCGCAAAAGGGCATTTCTATAAGTGACACTAATGGCGGAGGGGCAAAACTGAGCATACCTGAAAATTAGGGGCAAAACTAAGTAGTGGGTTCGAGTTAGGGGCAGAACTGGAATTGGCCCGCAGATAAATGCACCACCAGAAGTTCAGAAGCTCGGTTCATTTGACCTGACTGTTACATTTTCAAGCTATATTGTCCGATGGAGCACCATAACCCTCGCCTTCATTTCCCCTAGGCTCTTGAACAACATAGCAAATGTCTGATAGTCTGGTTTCAAAACCATGCATATCTTGACGACATTGAGCAATGTTTCTCCTTGTTTCACAAAGGGTCTCTGTTAGGGAATGGACTTGTGTCTGGAGCGCAGATACAACATTGCTTTGAGCTTGCATATCTTGATCATGAGGCAGTTTGGACGATATTGCCTTAACAACCAACCTAGTATTACGCAGGAACATGCTTTTGGCACTGTTAGTGGACAGGTACTGACCCACTGCAGCAAGAGCTGACATTGTAGTTATAGTTGCCTCGCCACCTTCAGAAGGTGGCGGTTCCACCATTTTTTCCATTGCTCGCTAAAAAGTTGAGGTTTACATTAGTAGTACCAGAACAGAAGATATTAACGAGGCAGCAAAACCAAACAAAATAGCTTTGGTCTATATACACAACTTATTCTGGTGAACCCATGTAAAATACTAGTTGTATTTTATTGCAAAGTACATAATAAAACCAGGTTCCAAACATATGACCATGTACCATCGCTAATGTATTGTCTATTTCTTCACATTGTATTGAGGGCTAAGGATAAAGAGATGAAGTTTATAATACGATAAGCATAGTATGACGTCATTCATATCACAAAACAACTGAGAACAGACAAACAGGCAATTGTAACATTGTGTGGGCAAGTCCAGCACGGAACTAGATTACGGGTCAAGATCAAAGGAACATCACTCCTCTCTTTTAAACCTTGTAAGGTGCAATGATACGCTAAGACAATTGTGTATAAAATTGAAAAGAGTAATAGACATTGGCTGCAAACCATGCAGTTCAAGGCACAAGTCAGAGTAAGTAGTAGTTAAAAGGCATGAGGATTAAGGACTTACAACAGCGGCTTTGACTAGTGTAGTCATGCCCTTCTTCTTGCTGGTGTGACAGTCCTTGAAGATTTCCACAGCATTTGGTTCAGGTACTTTTTGGTCCTTGCGGGCTTTCCTCTGCATTTGGAACAAGTCAATATAGATCTGATAATATGGTACAGCGAAAAGAGTGAAACAACAGCTAATTACAAGAGCCTCGCAGTGTGCAATATAGCTACGAGATCCTATCGTCTGTTGGAATTTCACTTTTGTATGGTTGGCCTTGTTCTTTGAACAGTTCACCTACAAGAAGATAGATTTGTGTGGCACATGCGTAAATAGGACTTCAACATGTGATCTGATGACATATATATAATGTACCTGATACTTCGGATCGAACCAGTGTTTAACGAGGCCTCTCCAGTCTTCATCAGATATATTTTCCACTGGAGATGTTTGGGCAAGTTCATCAGATATATTTTCCACTGGAGATGTTTGGGCAAGTTCACTGTTAGCCTTGCCTTCAAAGTGAGTTTTCCTCAAGTTATACCGATACTGTCACAGAGCAGACTTGAAAACATGGGTGCAAGCTTCTCTGGTTGCATCATCTTGGCTATCCAACTTGAACCTCATCTGTTGAAAATTATGGGAGTCTCATTATCAGCAACCTAGAAAGTATTGGATATAGCAAGACGATATTACTAGTTTCCATACATAACCATACTTACAGATAAATGGTCGAGGAAGATGTTGAACTGGGTTTCGTCTTTCTCATTCCTGTACTAAATCCATGTTGGGAGGATACGTAGATGACACCTAACAGCAACCGCTGCCTCTGATACTAACTTGGCTGACTCTGTAGCATCACGTGGCCTTTTTAAACCTGCCTCAAAACAGATCTCCATTCTTCCTCCTCTAGATTTAGTTAACCTATCGAGCATTATCCCTGATGTTTGTTTCCTCTTGCACCTAGGTGCTAGTCCAACAACAAACATAGGAAGTGTTAGTGTACATCAAACTGTGAGACTACATATAAAGAAGCATGCAACTATAACTTGACTCCAGCAACGACCTTCTTGCTGTTGAAGCTCACAAGGTTCATCTGATATTGCCAACTCGTCTTGTGTTAAGAGTGCTTGGGAAGTAGTGTCAGGTGGCAAGGGAGCTTGGGAACGTGCTGCTAGCTCAGTTGACGCATGAGTACGTCGTGCAGCTGGTAGTATTGTGGTAGGTGTTGCAAGAACTAGGGCTATCTCTACTTGTTTGGTGGCAGCTATTTGTTTCTGTTTGTCTTTTTTTGCAACTCGTGTAGCATGGGATGTCGTGTTTGTAGAATTTTCTGCTGGACTTTGACCTTCTATTGCACCATCAGTACCAGCAGAATCTGTAGGATTCATCCGCTTCTCATTCCCTGCCATTCTGTGTTTCTTCCTCTTTCTCTATGCCATGTTATGTCAAGCCGACAAGAAAAACGAATAACAATTTAGTTCTTTAGAACAAATTGATGCGTGATGCAGACGAACTGAACTTTGATGTTAGACAACCACATGATAGGAGGATGTAATATGTATGAAAAACAGGACGAAAGAGTGAAAGTGCAACTATCCCTAGGTGGTTTTGGTAATTCATAACAACATATAGCTCATTGAGCTAATGCTATTCCAAGATGATTATTTCAGGAAAGCTCAATGATTGGCATGGCATGGATGTGAAAGTGGAACCCTCAAAATGCTAAGGACAAAGGATTGGCTCAAGCTCAAAAGCTCAAGACTCTTCATTTTATATTTTAGTGATCCAAGATCACATTGAGTCTTTAGGAAAAGCCAATACTATCAAGGAGGGATGAGGTGTTGCTTAATGAGCCTCTTGCTTCATGTGCTTAGTGATATGCTCCAAAACCCTCAACTACTTTCCCATATCCACATATGACCTAAACCCTAAGCCAAACTCGGTCCTACCGATTCTTTCTATCCGGCGCCACCGAGTTTCACTTGTCATAAGCCACTGCCAAACCCTAGCAATTCGGTTCTACCGATAGGGATCTCGGTCTCACCGAGATGGGATTGCAAACTCTCTGTTTCCCTTTCGTAACTTTTCGGTCTCACCGAAAGAGCGCATCGGTCCCACCGAGATTGCAATGTAAATTCAGTGTTTCCTTTTTGTAACTTTTCGGTCTCACCGAAAGAGCAAATCGGTCCCACCGAGTTTGCCTGACCAACTCTCTGGTTAGCTAATTACCAAAATCGGTCTCACCGAGTTTGTGTAATCAGTCTCACCGAGATTACGTTATGCCCAAACCCTAACCATATCGGTCATACCGAGTTGCATGTCAGTCCCACCGAAAATCTCTAACGGTCACTAGGTTTACCTTTTCGGTCCGACCGAGTTTTTTGATTCGGTCCCACCGAGATTGGAAAACTGTGTGTAACGGTTGGATTTTGTGTGGAGGCTATATATACCCCTCCACCTACTCTTCATTCGTGGAGAGAGCCATCAGAACACATACACAATTCCAACTCATATGTTCTGAGAGAGAACCACCTACTCATGTGTTGAGACCAAGATATTCCATTCCTACCATATGAATCTTGATCTCTAGCCTTCCCCAAGTTGCTTTCCACTCAAATCTTCTTTCCACAAAATCCAAATCCTATGAGAGAGAGTTGAGTGTTGGGGGGACTATCATTTGAAGCACAAGAGCAAGGAGTTCATTACCTACACACCATTTGTTACTTCTTGGAGAGTGGTGTCTCCTAGATTGGCTAGGTGTCACTTGCGAGCCTCTGACAAGATTGTGGAGTTGAACCAAGGAGTTTGTAAGGGCAAGGAGATCGCCTACTTCGTGAAGATCTACCGCTAGTGAGGCAAGTCCTTTGTGGGCGATGGCCATGGTGGGATAGACAAGGTTGCTTCTTCGTGGACCCTTTGTGGGTGGTTGCTTCTTCATGGACCCTTCGTGGGTGGAGCCCTTCGTGGACTCGCGCAACCGTTACCCTTTGTGGGTGGAGCCCTCCGTGGACTCGCGCAACCGTTACCCTTTGTGGGTTGAAGTCTCCATCAACATGGATGTAGGATAGCACCACCTATCCGAACCACGGGAAAAACATCCGTGTCTCCAATTGCGTTTGAATTCTCCAAACCCTTCCCTTTACATTCTTACAAGTTGCATGCTTTACTTTCCGCTGCCAATATACTCTTTGCATGCTTGCTTGAATTGTGTGATGATTGCTTGACTTGTCCTACAATAGCTAAAATCTGCCAAGAACTAAAATTGGGAAAAGGTTAAGTTTTTATTTGGTCAAGTAGTCTAATCACCCCCCCCCCTCTAGACATACTTTCGATCCTACAAAGAGATAGCCAGAACTATGATGTGTAAACTAAGAAGAAGACATTTCACCAAATTAGAAGCACTGCAATGGAAGGTAGACACCATATGAAAGATGCTACAAATATCGCTCTGCCAAGTTAACAGTGTCTCATCATAAATGGCGTTTAAACAAATGTGAAGCAGTACAAGAAATAAATCATATGCAAGATGCAAACAACATCACACTACCATGTTAGAGGTCTCTCGTCATTAGTGCCATTGCATATTCATAGCATTGCATATTCACAGCTTATGATGTGTAAACTAAGGAGAAGGCATTTCAACAAATTAGAAGCAATGAAAGCTAGACACCATATGAAAGATGCAACGAATATCACTCTACCAAGTTAAAACTATCTCGTCATAAGTGCCATTTCAACAAATTAGTAATACAAGCTAGAAAAGAATGTGAGATGTAACCTATATCACACTCCGAAGTCAAACGTGTCTTATGATAAGTGATTGTTGCAGATTACACAACAGTAGTAATTTGATGTGAGAACATGGTGTGATAGACAGATATTGTATGTTCTAGAAATAGGAACACGTGTCTTATTCAAGTATAATGTGTAAAGTAAGCAGATGGAATTCAACAAAATTAGAAGCAATACAAGCTAGACATCACACATAACATGCAACCACATATAACAGTGCCAAGTTAGAGGGAGCACCGGTGATGCTGCACTAGGGGAGACGTGCTCATCATAAACACAGCTTTGTTGAGTGTCTATGCATGTGTTGTCTTGGAAATCATCTTGGGGGTGTGGAGGAGTAGAAACTGTAGAGGCCCTCCGTTCGGAAGGAGCACCTTTATCCGCTGCCTTGCTAACTTCCATCCGCTTTATTGATTTTGAATTGTCAAGTAAAACCGACAAGAAAAAGCAATAAAATTCTCTCTTCAGAACTCATTCATGCATGATACTGACAATCACTACTTTGATGTAAGGCAAACACATGATACCAGGATGGAATATGTATGAAAAACAGGACGACATGGCATGTTCACAACTGTTTGTGTAAACTAAGCAGAAACCATTCCAGCAAATAAGAAGCAATGCAAGCTAGACACCACATGAAAGATGCAACCAATATGACTCTGCCAAGTTAAAAGCGTCCCATCATAAATGGAATTTCAACAAATTAGAAGCAGCGCATGCTATAAATCATATGAAAGATGCAACTAATATCGCACTACATATACTAAAGGTGTCTCATCATGTTGATTGATGCAAGATACAAAAAAACAATATTTTTATGTAAGGACATGCTTAATAGACAGATGTACTATGTACTAAATATAGGAAGGCATGTCACATTAATAGGTATAATGTATAAGCTAAGCAGACTAGCACATGCAGTTTAACCAGATTGGAAGAATTACAATCTAGACACCATATGCAACATGCAACCACATATCACGCTGCCAAGTTAGAGCAAGCACCTGCGATGCTAGTGTAGGGGAAATGTTGTAATCAACTACAGAGCTACGTTCACTATCTTCATCTAGCATTTTTGTTTCTTGAGAATCATGTCGGGAGGCTGACGCTGCATTCTTTAAATGAGGAGTAGTCCCCTTGCCTGCCTGCCTCGTCATAAGTGATTGATGAAGGATACACAAGAACATTAGTTTGATGTAAGAACATGGTTAATACACAGATGTACTAGTATGTACCAAAAACAGAAAGGCATGTCATATTCAAAGGTATAATGTGTAAGCTAAGCAGATGCAATTTAACCAAATTGGAAGCAATACAAGCTAGACATCCGGCTGGAGTGGTGAGCATGATCATCTAGGACCTGAGAGCCTGGTGGGAGGCGGGCTGCTTCGCCACCATCGCAGGTTTTTAGTTGGCTTCCAGGTGATGCATATCTTTGCTGGGCTTGTCACTGACTCGGCCAGTGCCCTGACTAGCTATTTGTCTTCTGGTGCTCACGGGATGGTGGTTCATGTAAAAAATACCTTTCCTTATCTTACCGACTTCGGCCTTTCGAATACAAGCTAGACACCATATGGATCATGCAACCACATATGACACCGCGAAGTTAAAGCAAGCACCTGGGATGGTGGTTCATTGCGAGCGAGGTCATCAACTCCAGAGATACGTTCCCCGTCTCCATCTGCTGACACTACACCCTTTAAAGCGTTGAAACGTGTCTTGCCTAGCCGCACACCAAACTGGAGTGACTTCTCTCTTTTCTTTTTGGCTTCTCTCATGGCAGCAGAGTCTGAAATACCCTTGCATAAAAACACAACAGTGAGAGTAAGGGTGAAGTGTGTGCAGAACTAGTGCACTGTAAAAGTAGCAGATAGCAGGTGGCTGAAAAATAAATGACAGGAGACATATGATAGCTCTACAATATTGCATGGCAAACAAAATTAGATTCTACTCTGTATGATTTTGTAATATATGAGCACAGGAAATGCAGGTACTCCTCCAGCACACCACCACATGTGGTCATATCTAAGATAACAGTCGACTGAAAATAAATAGGTCGGTCGATTTTTTTAAGGAACCGTCCGATCTATAAGGAACGGGCAGATGGCCTTCGTCTACCTCTCGCCAGTCACTGTTAACGATCTTTCTCGAACCGCCAACGACCACCGGCCCAGACCCCTGCCTCCGCCGCCCCGCCCTCCCATCGACCTCACACCACCGCCGTGCTTGGCAGTGCCCCTAGGCCATCCCTTTAATCCCGGCCGACCTCCAGATCGGGCGCCAGTAGCTCTAGGCCGCACATGCCCCTAAGATAAAAACCAAGGCGCTGCTTCCCCAGTGTAATAGGCGTACTAGCGCCTGTTACGCCGGGGAATGCTTCCGTTAATTGGGAATCAAGTGGCCAGAAATTGAAATTCAGGGGGGCGACGGACCTCTAGCTAAGGTGAAATAGTATATGAGGAGAAACCTTGTGCATCGCGAGTTACTAGGAACATCTAGTATCAAGAGGAAGCGGTCAACTAGTGTCTTCTGTAGAATGAATACCGTGCAAGCAGAGGCGTAAGATTTGCACGAATAAGGGAAGAGGAGTACCTTTTTCGGTTGCCGGTGTGGTCACCTCCACAAGTCGCGCCGATTTTCTTATTTTTACCAGGGAAACCGATGTTCTGGAGGGTGCAGGCTTGGACGAACCCATGGCCAAATTGTTGACTGTGTTGTCGTGGCCGTATGTCGGCGGAGGGGAAGCAGCTCTGAGGCGGCAAAGGATGGCGTAGCAGGAACATCTCCGGTGCGGTGGAGGGTGGCGAAGTTGGAGCGGCAGCGGTGGGGCACAGGACGGCGTGGTTGAACTGGCTCGGGTATGGACGGCTCGGCCTCGGCTTCAACTACTAGCCGTGGAGGGCGTTGCGGTTGAGGTTGCGGTGGACGACGACGTCGGGGTATCGGCTCTGGCATGATGGAGGAGGGCGGCGGTTGATGGGTGGGATGGGGTGGCGGACGGAGGACGCCGGGGTTTCGCGGCTGGTGGAGAGGTAGTTTTAGCGCCCACGGAGTACGAATGGGGAATCGGACGGGTGGGGGAACCATGTTTCGGTCTAGGACGCGCTTGTTTTTGGCTTTCTTGAACAGAAGATGGGACGCGCTTGTTTGAAATTTGGGGAAAGTACAAACTTTGCCCCCCTCTTAAATTTGGACCTACTGCGGGTCGGGGGTAGGATGGTAATCCTAAGTGTCCCAAATAGTGGGCGGGAGCAATTTCGGCCGCGCGCATGTGTGCTTAGGCGGCCATTGTGTATGAATGTTTTTCAGATGCGGTTGCGTGGCGTCTAGATGAAGCTACAAACCTACCCCAGTTTAGACCTTTGGACGTCGGGCCGGTAGGTTTCACGGGTCAGAGTTATTAGAAAAGTAATTTCCTTGTACTACCAAACATTGGTCTAACACGGTTTCAGGCGAGTAGAGGCTCTTTTGGCGCTTCGTTCGAAATTTTGAAACACAAGCACTCATGTTTAGAATACTCTTGAACTATGAGGATTGACCTAAATATACAACGTTATATTTGACCTTGTATGTTTGAAAACCTCATTAAATTATCCGCTTCTTTTTGAAATTTTGACACTTGAAAATCCTATAAGTACGATTATTTTGGAATGGAGGAGCTATTTGAATCTATTTTGTACACGACTACATATGCTATTATGTACAAAATCAGAGCAAAGATTGGTGCCCCCATAATTTAGGTATGGTTTACAAATGCCATGATATCAAATTCAAATAATTGAATGGACTTCATGTTGAATTCGATTTTTTTAAACCACCTTAAGTTGAATTCAAATGTATGCTAGTTCATAGGTAGTAGCTATTTATAATGTCCATTGTGTAACTTTCGTATGTATAATGTGCTTTACACACACAACATGAACTATACTCACGTTTATATTCGATTGCTAAAGCGATGCATTGTCTGGAGTTCAAAATACTAACTATGTGGATCAATTGTGTCGAATAATAACATAGACATTCTCAAATTCGCTAGAATCTAGATGTCTGATGGATCAATGACCGCTCCTTACGCGAATTGCAAATATCATGATCCCATCCTAATATTTGGATACAATTTATATCTTTAATAAATGTGTAGAGCAGTCTTTTACGTGTAGTTTCACTCTCCATCGGTGGTCTCTCACACACACTCACACACTCTCTCCCGAGGTGTCTTTCTCGCACACATGCTCTAGATATAACCCTCCCTCCCTCTCGTAACCATTTACAATTGTTTTCACTAACCTTTATCACAAGCACTCTTCCTCTCGCAAACATACACACGCACAATCCTCATCGATCCTTTCTATATACATGGACCTGCCTACGTGTCTCATGTACGCACATTATCTTTATGCTTGTCTCTCACGCATTGTCTCACACCTCTCTTCCTAATCGACGAGTATGATTCTAGCAGAGCATTCTATAGGATGCCCCTTAAAGTTAGGTTGGATGAATAGTAATGTCAGAGATAAAGGGGTTACCTTAGTCCGAGAACCTAGGGTTACAAATCCTAGCCGGCTTTGTCAGTGGACACAGAGTCCTTCACAATTCTGTTATCTTTGTCTTGTACGACTAGTCATCCATGGGTCTTCCTAAATGCGTCATGGGCCGACCAATGTGGCGCAGGACGGAACAGAACGAAGGGCCTCACCTCGACCCACCGGACCTCACGCGGTGACACACCCTCTGCCCCCACGTCTCATTATCTTCTCACACCCACACATACCAACACAAACACCACACACACAGAAAATTTCTCCTGGTGCCTCTATTCCCTCCCCCCTTGCATATACACACTCAAGGGAATGGAATCTCTTGTCGTGACGTCATATTCGTCTCTCTCTCTAGACCACTCTCATTTTCATGCTATCTCTCCCACCCCCCACCCCCCCCCCCCCGTCGGCCCCTCTATCCATGCCTCTCTCAAATACGTAATACACACACATACCTCTCTAGGCCCTGCCAAATGCATCAACTACACATTCACACATGTTACATCACGTACCCCATTGATATAAAAAGCCCTCTCTTCACATTTATTTCGCATACAACATTCCTTTTGAATAAAGTGTGGCCAAAAAAATATTTTAGAGTTTCTACATATATACAACATTACAAAGTTATATGGAGGAGTACGAACGCTAATTTGCATTGCATGGTGCCCACAATGATATTTATTCCGCACTGTGAATTTGTATATTTTTATACTATATACAAAGTTAGTCATAATAAAGAGAAACGAAGAGCATCTCTCTCTCCATCGCATACCCCCCTGTACGCCCCTTTCACGTATGCACACAAACTGCATCCACGCAACACTCACACAAACACATGCACCCACGCATGCACGCAACACTCACACGTACACATGCAGCCACGCACGCACGCAACACTCACACGCACACATGCACGCATGCATGCACACACCAGTACACCACACGACCAACACACACTCTCACGCTCAAGTGCTCAACCTACACGTGCATGCGCACACATCAGGCCCTGACAGACACATACACAACCAGGTGATTCCCGCGCACGGGTTGGAGCCTTGTCACGCCTGCGTAAATTTGTGTTTATCTGACCTTTTGCCTATGCGAACTGACAGGTGGGACCCACAACGAACATGGTCAATTTAACTAGTCAACATGGCGCCACGCAGACTATTTGGCCGGTCAACAAAGTGCAATCCGATGCTGAGCTGTGAGCAAGTGACCATATAATCACCGCAAAACGTATATAGTGACCGTAATCAGCTTATTCTGAAGTTCGGTGACCGTATTACGCTTTTCTCTCTATAGGCCCTCCAAAACTACATCTCTACATGTTGTCACATGTTACATCTAACAACTATGCAATACAGCACTAGTACTGCACTCTAACACAATAAATCATATGTGTTTTTAGTTTTACTAGATATCATATTGTTACTTATAATTATTCAGTTTGCATACATTAAAATTGCCTTTGAAATGTATGGCCAGTATCATCTACCGCGCAGGAAAAATCCCGCCCTTTCCTGTTTAATCAGGTTTGTATCGATGGATCGTGCGAAACAGCAAAACTATAGTACTATACAGTACAAGTGACAGTTCATTGGGTCGTTGTGTCGTCTACTCCTCCGTCGTAAGAGTGGAGCGCTCGCTTTCATAAATCTTCTAGTCCCTTCCACCGACATGTGGGACATCAAGCTACCGGGTCCACATGCCATACTGGAATACAGTGTAGAGCAGCCGGGGTGAAGCACCCCAGTCATGGCGCCGGCGTAGTAATGAGCAACAAGGCGTCAAATCACAAAGTTGCACCTTTCCCGCAGTTAAGTTGGAGGGACGAAGCAACCATCATTTCACTCGTTGCTGAATCTGCTTCTCCCTCATCTTCTTCAACTTAACCACGTGTTGCTTCTGCCGTTGTTCTGCCTCATGTGGGATGTGGATCGGCTTGGTAAAGCACTGACACGTGGGACCGCATGTTAGCAAACCTCCAGGACAACGTCCTCTGAAAATAAGAAGCCTAATCCTAGACTTACAGAGGGCTATGTAGCTGCTACGTATATTTTCCATCTAATCTATATATGCCCCCCTGATTTTCAGGTGGGGTGGGCCTAATCCTCTCCTTTAATCCAATCAAATAGTCCCACATCACATCAGTTCGTAACTTTACGTAAACCATTACGTGGATGTAGCATTGCTCAAATAAGAAACCTCCCCCGCCATCCGCGCGGCAAAATCACCTCCTTTTTACTAATCTCGATTCTATAATTTTTTAGATCAATATAATTGAGATTTGTATAGATAGCACACAGGAGCAAAACCAAGTGGTACGGTTAAGGGCATCCACAATGTGTAGCCAAATGTGAAAATAGCTTTTGGCATCGTGGGAACCATTGTGGACGGTGTTGCCAAAGCCAAAAAGATGGAACCGAAGCTCCCTGATTGATTGATTGAAGGCATAGAAAAATGCAACTCTCCTCTTTCTCCCATGCTTGGACGCATGTAGTACAGTATAGAGCACATAGTCTACTCCCCTGTCCCTTCTATCACAAATCACAAAGCAGTGAGGCGTCAAATCACAAAAGCACGGACGAAGCAACCATCATTTCACTCTTCGCTGACTCCGCTTCTCCATCGTATTCTTCGAGAAGCCATCTCACCGCATTAGTTACTCCTAGTAGTACTAGTAAAGGACTTCCTAGATGCAAATAAGGTGGTTATCTCGGCTTGTAGGCGGCACTTGCGAACGACTTACCGTGGTCTCCCTCAATGGTGTTCTCCGTCGAACGCACTTCGCCAAACCACCAAAAAAATCGTCGACGTCACCGCAATGGGGAAGGAAGTCAAATATAGTTACTAACTCCATTTTTTTGTACACAAGGCCAGTATATCAAAATTACAATTTGCAAAGGGCCACTAACACTAATCGAGGCAAAATTGATGGGGTTAGCAACCAAGGACATTAATATCCCCTGCATGCATGCGGAAGTGAGAAGGTTGGTTTGCATGGCGCTGCATTAATCAAGCGATGAGGAGTGAGATGGTTAGCTCTTTGGTCTTTGGAGAAAAATATATGCATTAATTGACACGTGAAAACAAGGATTTGTATCGATTAAATACCGCGAAGGAAAACCCAGCCTTTCTTTTTTAACACTAGTACTCCTAGTACGTACGTACTTATCCTGTTTGGGTCTAGGCCTTGCATTGCCAAACTTCGCCACACATTTTTTCCAAGCTTGCCTAAAGTTTTCAAAATGAGAAGGAGGTACACTTGCGCACGGCTATCGCGGTCGCACCGCACCCTCACACGGTTGCTCCTGCACGCCGCGGTCGCACCGCACCCTCACACAGTCGCTCCTACACGCCGCAAACCCAACCAAGGGAACGCACCCTCACTGACACGTGCTGTCGCATGTGAACACACCAAACTCAGCCATCCTATCGCTGACACATAATTTTCGTTCATAGAGTATGTTTATCCAACCGCATGTTGGGGAGTATCCGTACGGCCCGTGCGGTGGTCTGTTGGGGAAGAAGAAGAGGTGAGGAAGAAGGAAAGAAGGGTTAGGAGACGTAGGATATTCATCCAACCGCCTGAAATGGTAGACTGGCCCAAGTCAGGCGACTTGCATAACAAATATATGTTTTTACACAGCAAAAGATCCATAAAAACAACAACATAAAGAAAAACTATCACTGCTCGCGGAAAGAGACGACCTCGTCGTCTTTGGCTGCCGGCACGAACCAGCCGTCGCTGCCGACGTGTGTCTCCGCACCGTGGTTGTCCTCGGCCTCCAGCTACTCGTTCAAGCGGAGCGTGCGGGCGCTCTGCACGGACGAGAGCACAGCCCGGTTCAAGTCAAGGACGTCCGGTTCCGCCTGCAGGAGGACCTCGATGGCAACGGCATCCGCGCGCTCCGCGTCGAGTCGAGCCTCTGCTGCCTGGTTCAAGTCCAGGATGTCCGGTTCCGCCTGCAGGAGGGCGTCGATGAGAGCGGCATCCGTGCGCTCTGCGTCGAGTCGAGCCTCTGCTGCCCGGTTCAAGTCCAGGACGTCCGGTTCCGCCTGCAGGAGGGCCTCGATGGCAGCGGCATCCGCGCGCTCCGCCTCAAGTTGAGCCTCTGCCGCCCGGTTCACATCCACGACATCCGGTTCCGCCTGCAGGAGAGCCTCGATGGTAGCGGCATGCGCGCGCTCCGCGTCGAGTTGACCCTCTGCCTCCCGGTCCTCCTTTAGTATCGCCATGTTGAACCGCTGGTCCACCTGCACCATGGGGGACTCGAATGCCGGCGAAGTCGACGTCCATCGTCTCATACCCATCGGGGGCCTTCCGCGCCGTGAGCTCCGCCATGAACATTGGATTGGCTTCCTCCTCCTCGTAGCATGGCTCCATAGAACTCGGGGACTGGCCCGCTGCAAAGCGAGCTTGGGAACGGAGGTCTGTGGCGCCGACCGCCGCCGCGATTTCTGCGCGGCGCTCCGGTGTCAGCATCTTGTAGTAAGTGATCTTGCGGCACACCATGGCTTTCCGGCGAACTAGGGGATGCTTGATGCGGGCTAGGGGATCGAAAGGTGGGGGAATGGGCTGGAGATTTGGTGTGGTTTTAGGGCAGTGGCTGGCGTAGGCCGAGCAGCGAAGGTTCTGGTGTGAATAGTAGTTCTGGTGACGATCGGTCAATCGGTTTTGACTGTACATCGCTCTCGTCGTGTTCGCGTTGCAGCCCGGCACGCTGGACCCTCCACGTTGCTCACCGAATGGAACGCGCTTCGTCTTGCGTTTTCACTCGCTTGTGGGACCGCAGTTGAGAGCAAACCAACCTCCCTCCCCCTCTCCTGCCCGCGTCATTTATTATATCACCACTCCCTCCGTTTTATGCGGAGTAAATAAAAACAGAGGGAGTATACTACGGATGAGGATCCCCTAACGTGGCCGAACCCATTGAGTAACTGACATGCGGGGCCTAGCAAGCATCGGGTCCGCCAGTAAGTGACCGAAAGGGAGGGTAAGGCAGGGATACCTACGTCAGAGGATCCACTTCCACTATACTAATTTGACCAAATGTTAGAGTAATAATATATGACATGCAACTTACACAAATGTTAGAGTAATAATATATGACATGCAACTTACACAAAGCATACAGGGTCTAATGCGTTTTTCGAGGCTAACTTTAACCAAATGTTAGATTAATAATATATGACATGCAACTTACACAAAGCATACAGTCAAATTCGTATGTGAAAGGAGTTTCCAATGATATAATTTTCACATTATACATCTCATGTACTATTAATCTTGTCAATAGTCAAATTGGAAACCATCTCGAGTACAAATCTAGGAGTACGTACGAATCTAACAATATTGATTGGGCGTTGTTGAATGTTGATACCTTTTTGATCAAAGTAGATATAATTTGACTACACATAAAACTTATATGTAAACTAGAAAGGATAGGAGGGAGTATATTGTATGTTCAAAAACGAAACGAACAATGAATACCCTTTATATATGATTTGCGGATGCTATGATCACCGGTTCAAAAATTTTAATCCGCCTTAGGTATCACGTGCCCCCACTCGTTCCCTCTCGATTTCATCTCAGGGTCCGGAGATCTATTGAAAGAGGACTAGGGTGGGTACATGTGAATGATACTCGGCGGAATGTTCAAATGAGGCATGCGGGAGGATGGACTCGACTGGAGGGCGACATGATCGATGGAGAAGAGGGTTGGAGAGGAATGAGAAATAAGCAAACGCCACATGATTATACTTGAACGGCTCAAATAAACAATAAGTTGTCTCGCTTGGCCTACATAGTGAAAGGCCTAATGCGCAACGCGGAGCACTGATGCTCGAATATGGCTGGGAAAATAGGGAAACAGACATGTGGGGCACACCCGTCGGGACGACGTAGCGCAGACTAGTCCAATGGAGGAGCTGGCCCACGACCTCCTCGCCACCGACAACCATTCATGTGGGTTGTTGGGGCCAACAACGGGGTGCGGCTGCAGCACTGCCTTTGGACACGGCGACCGCGGTGAGCGACACGCTCATATCGTCGCTAGACACGGTCGGTTTCAGTTTGCCGAGGGTGGCGCTAGTGTTGTGGCACGACCAACGGTATGTTTGGTTTATGCCCAAGGTTGCCCCATCAAAGCATTGGGTAGCCAAAATTTTGGTTGAGGTATTGGTTGCCCATGATTTGGACGACATTGGCAAGAAAAATGAACTTGAGTTGGCTAGTTCATTGGCATGCCAAAGAAATGGCAACCATCCAAACAAAGACCAATCTTTGGGTCATGACCAAAATTTTGGTTGAGGTATTGGTTGCCCATGATTTGGCGACATTGGCAAGAAAAATGAACTAGAGTTGGCTAGAGTTCATTGGCATGCCAAAAAATGGCAACCATCCAAACAAAGACCAATCTTTTGGTCATGACCAAAATTTTGGCAAGGTGCACTTTGGCCATAATCCAAACACACCCCAACACCCGGCTCGTCGAGGATGCACGGGGTGCCGCGACGCGTCCGCGGAGTGGTGTAGCGCAGCCAACTGCATCCTCTGGACCTGAGACCATGCCGGGTCGTCTTGCTTTTTCAATGACATGCGAGGATCGCATGTGAGCAAAGGGCATCTCCAACGTTGCCACGACCGCAACTGACTACCCTGGCACACCAAAACCCTCGTCCCTCGCACCATCGCGTGGTGCGTTCCCAGCCGGCGCCAGCTGCCCGCATTCATGCCGTCCGTTCGTATGTCGTCATTAAGAGGCTCGGTGCCCGCGGAACCAACTCCGGCGACTTAATGACGCACCCGGACGCTTGGCCTCACTGGAATGCGCTACTTAAAGTGGCAACGTCCAGCTAACCTCCACACCATAGCGCATCGTCCTCCTACCTGGAACCACATCCGCCATGACCGCAAGCGCGAACGCTCTGCGGGAGAGCTAGTCTTCGGGGATGGAGCTCGAGGTCGCCACCCTCGCTCAAGTTGCCGCACAAGCGGTGGCCATGCTGGCGGCCGACGACGGGAGCACCGTCAGCCACGCGTCCTACTTGCCGCCGTCCAACGTCTGGCACCGCCGAGGTCGGGGACTCCTCCGAGGATGAGTAGGGCATGGGAGGCGGCAGGGCATGGTGTGCCAACTGGCCGGTCCGTCTCCCGTGTTCTACTTTTCCTCGCCGGAGACTGCACCTTCACTTCACGGGTCTTGAACCCCGCCCCCGTACATGGAGATCACAGATGGAGGACGTCGGTCGCCGCCGTAGAATAGGTTTAGGGTCGGGTTTCTTTTATTTTTTTTGTCCTATAAAAGTTTGAAATGTAATGAAAATCTGCCGAGTTTGCATTAATCTCGGCCGGTGTATATGAACTTTCACAATAATATACATATTGTAGGAGTACTAACAAGATGCCCGTGCGTTGCACGGAAGATCAAGATCTTGTGGGAGAAAAGGATGAACGAGGGAAAGCCTTATCTGCAAATGTGGAGAGGAGTGCAGGTAAATTGTCATTGTTTCCTTCCTATCTGTTAGATATAGATCGGATGACCTATATTGCAGGATCGGACACATCTTTCTACATCTACGGAAACCTACGAAAGGGTTAACGTAAATTGCCTCTCTCTCTCCTCCCCTGATTTTCATGGTGGTGGGCCCCTCCCTCCCCCCAATCTACAATCAACAGCTCACACGTTTCACATTACGTTAATTACGTAACTGGGATTACGTAGGTGTAGCATTACTCATCCTAAAAAACCCAACTAGGCCAACCTCCCAGCATATCGCGCGGGAAAAGACCCGGCCGCGCCGTTTTAGTCGGGATTACCGGATTACTCGTAGTAGTATCAATGGATCGCGTGAAGCAACAGTTTTTTTTTGAGGGGGCGGAGCACCTAGTTTAAAAGGAAAAAATGCGGTACACTCACGGCACTCCTGTCGCGATCGCATTGCACCCCACACACGTTCGGTCCTGCACACGGCTCACGCAAACGGAACGCGCTTCGGCTTGCCTCTTCACTGACACGTGAGATTGTACTTGGAGAAACCGACCATGAGCCAAACTCCCCCCGCCCACCATGCGAAAATCCTCCCCCCCCCACACCCAAAAATTCCCCCCAAATCCGATTCAACCGCCCTTCGGCCAACTAGCCAATAATATTCCCCAAACCCCCCTCCCCCCTGTCCCCCTCCACTCCATTTGCTCCGCCAAAGCCGCCCTCCCCGCCATGCCGATACGTCGGCACCGCGGTCCGGCGATCCTCTTGCTCCCACAGTACGCTCTCGTAGACTGACGTCCTCTAGCCGCGTCGCCACCTCTGGCTACGTTCTTGTGGAGGCGCACGACGGTCAGCGCCGCCACTGCTGGCGACGTTCGTGTGGAGACGCACAGCGGTCAGCTTCTCCCACGGTACGTGCATTCTAGACTGAGGCCCCGTTCATGTCGGTATAGCGCTGAATGTTAGCTGATAGACGCTGTTAATCTCACTGTTTGCCAAAGTAATTTACTTTCAATATGCTCTGCTTAAGAAGCTTCCTTGCCCTGTTCTGCACTCAATCTGCTTAGCTAAGATGGCATGCCAAGGCCGATTAGTTGCTAAAATATCCTGCCATATATTTATTGTGACGTAGATTGCCTTGGTCTAGTAGCCAATCTATTAGCTGAAATAGCTCTACACCATTTTATACTCGATCTTTGTTGCTGCGATGGCCTTCGATAGTTTGATGGTTGTGTGCTCGGCCTCATTGACTACTGAAACAGCCTGCCATAATTTGGCACTTAAATCTGTTTGCTGAATTAGCTTTACATATATTTCGTTACTTAGATTTGCTCGTCCAAATATCTTGCCATAGCTTTAGACATCGACCTAGGTATTTTTTTTCTGGACTTCATAAAAAAGCATATATGTTTTTCCTGTAATATCTAGTAGAAGAACTAATTTGTATGTCTAACAGATGGACAGGACTTGGATAACTTCTGCTCGAAGATTCTCCGCTGCATATGTCGAGGGGGTTGAAAACTTCATGAACTTTATCAGAGCTGAGTATGGTGGTCCAAAATCAGATGTGCTCTGCCCGTGTAGCAGTTGTATGAATTCAGTTACAAGACCCCAGTCAACTGTGCAAAATCATCTACACTTGTATGGGATGTCGGTCGCATATACTAGGTGGATTCATCATGGTGAAGCTGTGAACGTCAATGTTATTGACTACGTGGAAGCAGCAGATCACCATCTTGATCTGCCTGATGCTCAGGTGGAAGAGGAGGAGGAGGTGGTGGTGGCGGAGCCAGTGAGTTTGACCAACATTGAAACAATGCTACGAAATGCTCGTGCATTCCGTGAACTTTCACCTGCAGAAGAAAAACGGTGGGCCCGCATGTTGGAACAATGCAACGTTGATGTCACCCCAGGAAATAAGCTGTCAGTATTCTCAGTTATGGTCACCTTTCTTCAGGTGAAGACATCTGAGCGGATGACCAACAAATCATTCGATGCGATGTTGGCTGCTTTCCGTGAATCTTTCCCAGATGCGTCTGAGCTTCCACACACCTACAGTAAAATGAGGAATTTCCTTCGTGTAGTTGGAATTGGATATGATATGATCCATGTTTGTAAGAATAATTGTGTTCTGTTCCGGAAGGATTATGCCAACTTAAGTGAATGTCCGAAATGCAAATCATCAAGATGGAAAGATGGCGATGCTGTGAAGAGGATTCCTCATAATGTTCTGAGACATTTTCCAATTACACCAAGATTGCAGAGGTTGTTTCATGATGCTGAAACAAGAGAGGATGTACTGTGGCATTCTAGGAACCAGGAGTACAGAGATCAGAATGTAATGAGCCATCCATCTCATGGTAGTGAGTGGAAAAGCTTCAATGATAAACACAAAGAGTTTGCGGCTGACCCGAGAAACATTAGACTTGGCTTAGCTTCAGATGGATTTAACCCATTTGGCCACCAGAGCGCCACATATAGCATGTGGCCAGTGCTTGTTATCCCTTACAACATGCCTCCAAATGTCTGCACCAAAGAATCAAACTACATGATGGCCTTGATCATCCCAGGTCCAAAAAGTCATGGAAAGGATTTTGATTTGTTCATGGAGCCTCTTGTGGAGGAACTTCAACATCTATGGAAGGGTGTTCTCACTCGAGACCTATATAGCAGCCCACCAGCTGATTTCTTTCTGCGTGCTGTTATAATTTGGTGCATCCATGATTATCCGGCTTTGGGCACTATGTCAGGGCGAACGACACATGGTTACAATGCATGTGTTCACTGTGATAGGAATCCGCTATCATACGCAATACTTAGCAAGATCTGTTACATTGGACACCGCCGTTTCCTTGCCAAGGACAAGCCGCATCCTAGAAAATATCGAAGACATGTGTTCAATGCAAAGCATGAAAACTGTGATGCGCCAAAGAGGCTCACCGCCGATGAGTTGCAAGTGGAATTAGAGAAGGTCAGGCATATTACACCAGGAAACCATCCTGGTAATGGTAGCGGGAAAAGGAAGCATGGCAGGGTAGAAGAGAGATTATTGTTTACCCGCAGGTCCACTTTGTGGGACTTGGAGTATTGGAAAGATTTGGATCTGCGGCATAATCTTGATGTGATGCACATCGAGAAAAATATATGTGACAGCATTATCGGCACACTTCTTAATATTGAAGGCAAGATGAAAGATACCTTAAAATCTAGGATTGATTTGACACACCTGGGTATTAGAAAGGATTTGTAGGTGCAAGATGAAGGTAAACCACGGGATATGGCACCAGCTGTGTACGTCTTGGACAAGGTAAAAAGAAAATAATTCTGTGAGGTCCTGTCACGTGTGAGATTCCCACATGGATTTTCTTCCAACCCTGAAAGGAGAGTCAGTGCAGATGGAAACAAGGTACAAGGGTTGAAAACTCATGACTGCCACGTCCTACTTCAAAGGGTTTTACCTGTTATCCTTAGAGGATTGGGCCGCCCTGACTTATACAGAGCAGTTGCAGAGTTGGGACAATTCTTCAGGGAACTCTGCAGTAGGAATATCAGGATAGATGCTTTGGAGCATCTTAGAGACAAGATACCAACTATCCTATGCGACCTTGAGAAGATATATCCTCCAGCCTTCTTTGATGTGATGGTGCATTTGGCTGTTTATCTACCTGATGAGGCACTACTTAGAGGTCCAGTACAGTATGGTTGGATGTACCCTATTGAAAGGCGGCTAGGCACTTTCAAGGGCTATGTTAGGAACAGATCTAGACCCGAGGGTTCCATTGTAGAGGCCTACATTGCTACAGAAGCGTTGACATTCTGCTCAAAATACATTGAAACAGCTGATCAGCTTAGCAAAGAGGTGGGTGAAGACAATCCCGGGCTCAATGTTTTCGATTATTCTGTTCGAGTTACAGAGAAGAGTCGATAAGAGGACAAACCTAAAGATTTGGACAAAATGGTTTGGTATGTGTTGAATAACTGTCCTGAGATACTACCTTATATCAAGTAAGTGCAGTACTGCAGCTTATACATCGTAATCTACTAAACTTGCAGCACATTCTTATATATTTAGATGTTTGACACGATCACTATGTTGTGCAGCATCTACAAAGAGGAGTTACTGCCGCAAAATCCAAGAAACATTGACAAACTGGTTATGGCAGGATTCGCGAAATGGTTCAAGAACCATGTAAGGTTTTGAAGTGCACTATCAGTTTTTTAATATATTGAGTACATAAGATGATCAGCTTGTCTATTTTCTAACCATAGGTTAAGAAGATGCAGGAGGATGGGCATGCAGTTGATGATGCCCTTTACTCACTAGCAATGGGTCCTGATACTCGGGTAAGACATTATGAATCTTGCGTTGTTGGACATGTGCGCTACAACACCCTTGCACGAGACGAACGCAGGAAGACACAAAACAGTGCCATCATGAGCACGGATACGTATGACAAAGAGACAACTGAAATGTATGCTAACATAACAGACATTATTCAGTTGCAGTATATCTCCAGTTTCGAGGATCATCGGTGTGTGGTTCTGTTGTGCTGTCGTTGGTATAACCGATTTTCCAGGATCGCAAAACCCAAAGCTGATGATTATTTCAAATCCATCAATGTCAAGGCGGCGTACTAGACCAACGAGCCTTTTATTTTGGCAAATCAAGCAACACAGATATTTATCTTGGAAGACACATTTTCACATAGAGATGATTGGAGAGTATTGCAAAGGTTTGAGCAGAGGAATTCGTTTAATGAAGTTGCACAAAAAGATGATGCTTACACTGCTCCTGGTGTACAAGATAACACAGATGTTCCTAATATCTTTGAGAACCATCACGTCAATGACGCCGGCGAAAAGATTGCCTGTCGTGCTGTGGACATACAAGAGTTGATCAATAAGAAGCCAATGTTCGAGGACGTTGAGGACGAAGAAGAAGATGACACAGTGGAGAATTACGATTCAGACTGATACACATGGCGAAGATGTTGACGCTGCTGCCGCGGATGATGATTACATTGCTTTTGTCGTATTTGCCTGTCAGAAGACGTTTTTTATCTACTATGTGAAATTGTGTTTGCTATGATAACTAAAACCTGATGAACATGTTGTTTAGTATTTTGTTGTGAGAACATCACTTGTTATGTATGCTGATTTGTGTTTGGTGATTGTATGACAACTAAAACATGATGACATTGTTGTTTAGTTGTACTCATATTTGGCTGTGAAACTTGAATTTGATGACATAGTTTGCTGTTGGACTGCAATTTGCTCGACGTCTTCGAATGAGAACAAAGCTGACCCGACAGGGCCTCTACTATTTATTTATTTATATGAGCAAAAGGGGATACCCCCCTGATTTCCGTTAATAGAAATCATTAGATGTTCACAACACTACGCCCAGCCTGCTACACAGATTTCATTCATTACTAGTTTCAGCAAAGTGCTCATGTCATAGCCACTGAATACATCACGAGTGCTACATACACTACAAATAAAGAGACAATCATCCTACAGAGCACATTGATTTTGCCCATTATCTTCACAAGCTCTTTCATCTCCTCATTGCTGTCAAGGCCATTCAGCAGCTGTTGCTTGGCCATGATCAGAGGAACTGCATCTTCAACCTTCTGCTCTGCATCTTCCTCTTCTGCCGTTCCTTCAGTTACTTGTCCAACTCCCCAACCTGCTGGTATTGGGATTCCTCGGCTAACCAAATAATCAGCGTAGTTGCATTCCCCCACATCAGCAACTTCCCAGAAATACAAATCACACGAATCTTTCCTTTTCTGCATGAACCAAATTGGTAGATCATCAACCAAACTATTAAAAAAATCAGCAACTGAAAGCAGCAGAACAACACTTAAACATATTATTACCCCATTATTCGGGCATTTTTAGAAGACTCAGCCAGGGTTGCGGATTGTGGTTGAGACGCAACGGATGACTCTGCGTGATTTGCAGCAGTGGCACCACACCAACGGCAGTGGGTTGCGATGAGCAATCGGCTGCGATGCGCGTGCCGGCGAGGGTGTGATGAGACCCACAGGCGATGGTACGGGTTGCGACTTGGCGCATATCTGGTTGTTGCCTGCTGAAGAGCGGGTGGATGAGCAGCCAGCGGACATGGTTGCTGTGGCTAGAGCTTCTGATGCTAGGCAGAGTAAGTAGAGAAGAGGAGAAGCGAACATTGGATATGTCAGTTTCATTACTTGCAGAGTAGCATAGCACCATATATAGTCATAGTCTAGGTTTGGATTCGAACCAGCTACAGGAGCACGTCTTTCTTTTTTCTAAATCTCGGCAACGTGTCTTTACTGGTACACTAGCTTGTTCTGTACGCCTTCCCAAGTCTTTGATTTTCTTTCCCTTTTTTGCGAGGAAGGAAGGAGGACAAAATCGAGAGTTCCTGGGACTCGAACCCAAGACCTCTCGGTTGAAAACCAAGGGTGCTAGTCACTTATGTAGCGAACGTTCCCTGTGAGGAGGACGGCAGACGAATGCATTTTCCTCGCAGTTTTCTTCCTATATATAAAAAGTATGCTACTTGGTGTCCACTTAGTCAACAAACGATTGTGCCAACCTTGACCGTTGGATTGACATTCAACGTCTGTCGCGTTTCTTCAGTCTCTTCTTCCTCGAGCTGCCAAAGCCAAACAGCGCCGGCGGGACCGCCTGCTCCCGCCTCCCACGGCTGGCTATGATCTGCCTCGGCTCCTGTTCGTTCCCGTCCGAGGCCTCACCATCATCCTCTGCCTTGGTTCGCTCGCCGCGGCGCCGCCCTCCGGTGTTGTCAACATGGTCAACAACCGAGAGGAATAAGGAGATGATTGTACATGGTGAGGATGACAGTAGGGACCCAGCAGCGCGCGCAGTAATTTTGTTTTTTCGGGACGGAGAAGGGTATCAGCTGGGTTGTGCGGGACTCGTGGCCCGTCTAGCCCAGGCTTTTATTTCATATGTTGAGCACATGACCAGCCCAGTTTCTTTTTTTCCTTTCTGAAAATTGCTAGCCACCTATTTTGTTTTTGGCAAAATAACCAACGTAGGCCTACTTGCTTTTCTACGCCCTACTGGGCCGGAAATCTTTCAAGACTAGGAGGGATGCATTTTGCCCAGAAAATGGGCTATAAGTAATAAGAAATGGGCTATAAGTAATAATAAATGGGCTGTAAAATGAAAAAATAAAGCAAACAGACAATTAGTTCCAAAATACTGTTTTCTTTTGGATTTTGATATTTTAAATTTCATTGTTTTTGTGCGGGTAAAATTTCATTGAATTTAAATTAAGGTATATTTAGATTTAAAATTAATTTGAATCTAGCTAGAAATTTCGGGCTGTATGCTGTTTGGGACAGATTTGGAGGCTAACTTGTGGGTCTACTAGGTTGACGTGTACTTTGGCTTTGTCAACTTAGTCCACAAACGATTCTAGCAGCAGTGACCATTGGATGTTAATCCAACGGCCGTGCTGCTTCTTCAATATCTGATCTTCTTGCTCCAGCCGCCCAAACCAGCTCCGGTGGGACTACCTGCTCCCGCCTCCCGTGGCCAGCTGTGCTGCCGCACAGGCCGCACCGCCCCACCCTACTTCATTGCTGGCCAGGCCATTCCTCTACTCACCCACACCTCCTGTTATTTTTCGGCGATGGCAGCCAGACCAGTAAACCCTCGTACTCCCCACCGCGTGGGCAACCATTGCCGAGTCTTCCCCGGCTCCGTGTCGTTCCCTTCCTATGCCTCGTCGTCGTCCACCGCCATGGTGCTCTCGGCGCGGCCTGGTCAACTTGGTCAACGAACGACATCCATCGGCCGTGGACTGTACGCGCAAAATAATGATTCCTCCACCTGACAGCTCGTGAAAAAAAACATTCCCCCCGCTGACATGTCAGACCCACCAGCTATATTTTTGCACGCAAGGAAGTGCCTCCTTATTACGCACAAAAAATGAATACCCCCCTGCTAGCTGGGACCCACCATAGTGGGAGGATGACTTGTGGGCCAACAAAGTTGACGAGGACGGAGGGCTTTGTCAACTTAGTTAATATGAATGATTCTAGGTCCAGTGACCGTACGATGTCCATCCAACGGCCGTAGTGCTTCTTCAACCTCTGGTCTTCTTGCTCCAGCCGCCCAAAGCAGCGCCGGTCGCGCTGCATGCTCCTGCCTCCCGTGGCCGGCTGTGCTGCCACGGAGGCCTCACCGCCCCCTACTATTACCACCGCTGGCCAGGCCCTGCGGCGACGGCAGCCTCACACCGCAGCCGAACCAGTGAACCCTCGTACTCCTCTCTGCGCGGGCTTCGACTGCCGCGTCTTCCCTGGCTCCGCGTCATCCCCTTCCTAGGCCTCGCCGTCGTCCACCCCATGGTGCTCTCCGCGCGGTGTGGTCAAGTGGTCAAGGAACGACTTCATCGGAAGAGTACTGTACGTGGAGAGGCTGATAGCTGGGTCCACGGCCACAGCCCAGTTTTTTTGTGATTTGCCAAGTAAGTCGCTTTGTCAGGCCTGTTGGGCTGCAAATCTTTCAAGACGAGGAGAGCTTTCATTCGGCTGGCCAAGAAAATGGCCCATCAGTAATGAGAAATGGGTTGTACATTTTTAAAACACATCAAACCGGCAATTAGTTTCAAATATCTTTTTTTCATTTCAAGATTTTAAATTACATTAATTTTTATGCGTGGAGAATTTGTTGGATTTTATATTGATATACATTTATTTTTAAAATCAGTTTGAATGTGAGTCAAAATTTCGGGATTAAAAACAGTTCGGACCACACCGAAATATGCAAAATTTTGTATAATTTTTTAACCGTGGCCACAATTTGGGCTGTAATGCTAACAAAAAGAATATGGGCTCCAAAAAAACCTTAAGAATTAGCAAATGGGCTGAAAATTATTAGAAATAATGGCAGATGGGATGTATGCTGTTTTCCACAGATTTGAGGCTTTCCTAAAAAAAGTTGACGCACAAGCAATGATTGTTGGATGTCCATCCAACGGCTGTCGTGCTTCTTCAATCTCTGCTCTTCCTGCTCCAGCCGCTCAAACAAGCACCGGCGGGACTGCCTGCGCCCTCCTCCCCGCGGACAGTTGTGCTGCCGCACAGGCCTCACTGATACGTCTCCGTCGTATCTACTTTTCCAAACACTTTTGCCCTTGTTTTGGACTCTAACTTGTATGATTTGAATGGAACTAACCCGGACTGACGCTGTTTTCAGCAGAATTGCCATGGTGTTGTTTTATGTGCAGAAAACAAATATTCTCGGAATGACCTGAAACTCCACGGAACATCTTAGAAAAAATAATAAAAAATCATCGCCAAAGATGAAGACCAGGGGGCCCACACCCTGTCCACGAGGGTGGGGACGCGCCCCCTACCTCATGGGCCCCCTGGATGCCCTCCGACGCCAACTCCAACTCTATATATTTGCTTTTGGAGAGAAAAAAATCAGAGAGAAGAAATCATCACGTTTTACGATACGGAGCCGCCGCCAAGCCCTAAAACCTCTCGGGAGGGCTGATTTGGAGTCCGTTCGGGGCTCCGGAGAGGGGGATTCGTCCCCGTCGTCATCATCAACCATCCTCCATCACCAATTTCATGATGCTCACCGTCGTGCGTGAGTAATTCCATCGTAGGCTTGCTGGACGGTGATGGGTTGGATAAGATTTATCATGTGATCGAGTTAGTTTTGTTAGGGTTTGATCCCTAGTATCCATTATGTTCTGAGATTGATGTTGCTATGACTTTGCTATGCTTAATGCTTGTCACTAGGGCCCAAGTGCCATGATTTCAGATCTGAACCTATTATGTTTTCATGAATATATGTGAGTTCTTGATCCTATCTTGCAAGTCTATAGTCACCTACTATGTGTTATGATCCGGCAACCCCGAAGTGACAATAATCGGGACCACTCCCGGTGATGACCATAGTTTGAGGAGTTCATGTATTCACTATGTGCTAATGCTTTGTTCCGGTTCTCTATTAAAAGGAGGCCTTAATATCCCTTAGTTTCCAATAGGACCCCGCTGCCATGGGAGGGTAGAACAAAAGATGTCATGCAAGTTCTTTTCCATAAGCACGTATGACTATATATGGAATACATGCCTACATTACATTGATGAATTGGAGCTAGTTCTGTGTCACCCTATGTTATGACTGTTACATTATGAACCGCATCCGGAATAATTATCCATCACTGATCCGGTGCCTACGAGTTTTCCATATACTGGTTTACGCTTATTTACTTTCCCGCTGCTACTGTTACAATCACTACAAAATACCAAAAACATTACTTTTGCTGTCTTTACTTTTGTTGCCGCTACCACCACTATCATATTACTTTGCTACTAAACACTTTGCTGCAGATACTAAGTTTCCAGGTGTGGTTGAATTGACAACTCAGCTACTAATACTTGAGAATATTATTTGGCTCCCCTTGTGTCGAATCAATAAATTTGGGTTGAATACTCTACCCTCGAAAGCTGTTGCGATCCCCTATACTTGTGGGTTATCAAGACAAATTTCTGGCGCTATTGTCGGGGAGCATAGCTCTATTCTTTGAGTCACTTGGGATTTATATCTGCTGGACACTATGAAGAACTTGAAAGACGCTAAGACAACAATTTATCCCTCAACTACGAATGGAGGTAAGGAACTTCCATCTAGCTCTGCACTTGATTCACCTTCTGTTATGAGTAGGCTAGCGACACGTAAACCTGCTTCTGCTATTTGTTCCGATATGTCGCATGTTATTGATGATGCCACTTCTGCTGTGCATGATACTTATGATGAAACTGCTTCTATGCCCGATACTACTATGCCTCTTAGTGAATTTCTTGATGAACAAATTGCTAGGGCTAGAGAAAAAGAAATTATTGAATCTGAATACGATGATGATAGTGATGATGAAAATATGCCTGTTATCCCTGAGGGCTATCTTTTTGATATGGAATCTTCTGCCGCTATTTTAGCTTGCAAAGATAGATATGAGCTTAAGAGGTTATTAGTTAAATGGAACAAAGAATCACTTAGAGATAAAATGAAACCCGACCCTGCTTTTGCTACTTCACCTATCTATGTTCCTGATAAGTATTATGAATTCTCTGTTGATCCTAATATAATTACTTTGGTTGAATCTGATCCGTTTTATGGCTATGAATCTGAAACTGTTGTGGCACATCTTACTAAGTTAAATGATATAGCTTCCCTGTTCACTAATGATGAGAGATCGCGTTACTTCTATATACTCAAAATATTTCCATTCTCATTAAAGGGTTATGCTAAGATATGGTTTAATTCTCTTGATCTTGGTTGTGTGTGTAGTCCCCAGGATATGATTTATTACTTCTCTGCTAAATATTTCCCTGCTCATAAGAAACAAGCTGCTTTGAGGTAAATATACAACTTTGTGCAAATTAAAGAAGAGAGTCTCCCACAAGCTTGGGGGAGGCTTCTCAAGTTACTTAATGCTTTGCCTAATCATCCTCTTAAGAAACCTGAAATATTTGATATCTTTTATAATGGACTAACCGATGCTTCCAGAGATTACCTGGATAGTTGTGTTGGTTCTCTTTTCAGGGAAAGAACACCGGATGAAGCTGAAATTCTATTGAATAATATGTTGACAAATGAAAATAATTGGGCACCTCCTGAGCCAGCTCCTGCTCCAATTACTGAGTCTATTCCTAAACCAACTCCGAAGAAGAGAGGTGTTATATTCCTCAGTCCCGAAGATATGCAAGAGGCAAAGAAATCTATGAAAGAAAAAGGTATTAAAGCTGAAGATATTAAGAATTTACCTCCTATTGAAGAAATACATGGTCTTAATATACCGCCTGTTGAAGAAACATATGATCTCAATTCTTTATTTACTGAAGAACCTCCTGATCCCGATATCCCGACACAGGTAGTAAAGGTAAATTCTCTCTATAGATATGATAAAGCTGAAGTCCCTCCTACTAAAATTGCTAGTCAGTGCTTGGATGAGTTTGATAACTTTATGTTTAAGCAACACGACTTCAATTCTTATTTTGGTAGATAATTAAAAGAAAATGCTTATATGATTAGACGCTTGGGTGATTATATGGCTAATATTAAAGGTGAACTTAAACTTGTTAGCAAACATGCTTCTATGGTTACCACTCAAGTAGAACAAGTACTTAAGGCTCAAAAAGAAATGCTTGATGAAATGAATAGTAAGAAAAATGATTATGCTGTTAGAGTGGCTACTAGAACTGGTAGAATGACTCAGGAACCTTTGTATCCTGAAGGCCACCCTAAGAGAATCGAGCAAGATTCTCAAAGAAATAATACTGATGTTCCTAGTTCTTCTAAAAAGAAGAAGAAGAAAAATGATAGAACTGTGCAAACTTCTAGTGAACCTATTATTGAACCACCTGATAATCCAGATGATATATCTATGTCTGATGCTGAAACACAATCTGGTAATGAACATGAACCTAGTGAAAATATTAATGATGATGTTCATGATGATGCTCAACCTAGTAATGACAATGATGTAGAAATTGAACCTGTTGTTGATCTTGATAACCCACAATCAAAGAATCAACGTTATGATAAAAGAGACTTTGTTGCTAGGAAACATGGTAAAGAAAGGGAACCTTGGGTTCAGAAACCCATGCCTTTTCCTCCAAAACCATCCAAGAAAAAGGATGATGAGGATTTTGAGCGCTTTGCTGAAATGATTAGGCCTATCTTTTTGCGTATGCGATTAACTGATGTGCTCAAAACAAATCATTATGCTAAATATATGAAGGATATCATTACTAATAAAAGAAAGATACCGGAAGCTGAGATTTCCACCATGCTTGCTAATTATACTTTTAAGGGTGGAATACCAAAGAAACTTGGAGATCCTGGAGTACCTACTATACCTTGCTCCATTAAAAGAAATTATATTAAAACTGCTTTATGTGATCTTGGAGCCGGTGTTAGTGTTATGCCTCTCTCTTTATATCGTAGACTTGACTTGAATAAGCTGACACCTACCGAAATATCTTTGCAAATGGCTGATAATTCAACTGCTATACCTGTCGGTATTTGTGAGGATGTGCCTGTTGTAGTTGCAAATGTTACTATTTTAACGGACTTTGTTATACTTGATATTCCCGAGGATGATAGTATGTCTATTATTCTTAGAAGACCTTTTCTTAATATTGTTGGGGCTGTTATTGATTGCAACAAAGGCAATGTCACTTTTCATGTTAATGGTAATGAGCATACGGTACACTTTCCGAAGAAACAACCTCAAGTTCATAGTATCAACTCTATTGGAAAAATTCCATCAATTATATTTGGAGGTTTTGAATTTCCTCTTCCTGCTATCAAGAAGAAATATGATATTCTTATTATTGGGGATGTGCATATCCCCGTTGAGGTAACTTAGTGTTATTCGAAATTTCTCCGGTTTCATGATTATCGGAATGAGTTTGTTAACAAGACTTGATCAACCTTGTTAGTGGATTCTTTTTGATGAGCATGAGATGGATGAAACTAGAAGCACAACCTTCTGTACCCTCTCTATATTTTTTGTTAATTAGTAGAAATAAAGTAAAAATAGTATTTTTTCTGTCTGTTTCCTGACTTATCCGTGCAATATAAAAATCCCGAAAATAGAAGTCCTCAGAATGACATGCCAATTTAATATGATTTTTTCGGGAATATTTGAGGATTTACTGTGCAAAAATTACCGCGGGAGGAGCTGCCACCTGGCCACGAGGGTGGTGGGCGCCCCCCTGTAGGGTGTGCCCCTGCCTCGTGGGCCCACGGTGGCCCTCCTCCACTTATTCCAACACCCATCTTCTTCCTCTGTCTCACACAAACCTGAAAAACCAACTCAAGCATGAGTTCCAGCCACTTTTGCAGTGATTTTCGATCTCCTTGCTCAAATCACCTCTCGCAAAACTGCTTGGGGAGATTGTTCCTTGGTATGTGAATCCTCCATTGGTCCAATTAGTTTTTGTTCTAGTGCTTTATTCTTTGCAAATTTGTGCTGCATAGGTGACCATGTTCTTGAGCTTGCATGTCAAATTTATATGGTTCCAAGTAGTTCTAATGCTTGATATAGGCTCTAGGCACTTGTAGGAGTAGTTGCTATCAGTTTTATTGAAGTTGGTTCACTTTTGTTTGAAGTTACTAAAAATTTCAGATTATTTTTAAGAAAAATAATGAGGAGACTTTTGAGGGGTTCATCGAGCGGAAGCTCAAAGGATAAACAAAATGAAGAAGCTCAAAGGCCCAAATATAATTTGCCTCGTACCGCGAAGGTCCGGCCGTGTGAATGGCCTTTTGATAATTTCTTGAGAGAGGCCGGGATTTATGAGGATTTCTATTCATTGATTAAGAATGCTGGCCTCACCGACTTCGTCCGCGACCAACGTCCACAGTATCTCTTACTCACAAATACTGTTGTGCAAAACTTCTACTTTTTCCCTAAGGAGTCACCTCCTTCAGTAGAGTTTCATTTATATGACGTTGTGAAGAAAATGCCATTGTCTGAATTTTGCGCAGTCTGCAACATACCTCCTGATGGTATCTTAGAGGAACCACCTCGTAAAGAGTTGGAACCATTTATTAACCTTATCTCTGTGGGAGAAAACAGGAAGGTTTCCGATGCAAGAATCACTAGCATACATTTTCCTGTGTTACGCTATTTTGCTTTATTTGCTAGTCGATGCTTGATTGGTCGTGGGAACTGTGGGAACCTTAGTGTTCCTGATATTATTATTCTGTTCCATGGTTTATACCGCGACAATACTGTCAGTATGGGCGGAATTATTGCTAGGCGGTTGAGTCTGAACCGTACTAAAGGCCCCATCTCTGGAGGCATTTATGCTTCTCGCCTTGCTGCACACTTTAACATAGCTATTATGCATTATGAGAAAGAAGAAAAATTGCTGCCTAATGCTTATCTAGACTATAGGAGCATGATAGCTCATGATTTTCTTGTTAAGGACAGGAATGGAGAGCTCAAATATAAGTTATACTTTGATAAACATTATCCTGAAACTATTACGTTGCCTGCTCCTTCTTTGTTTAATTTTGTAGGACCCTGCCTCGTTACGTGAGCTGCCATCCAAGCTTACAAGAATCCTACACCAGCCCCGGAACAGGAACCACAAGATGAGCCTCCACGACAATCTGTTTATTCTTGGGATCCAGAGATGACTGTCAGCCAGTGGCAGTCAGAGTCTTCTTCTTCATCACAGTATGATCCCAACTATTCTTCGTCGCGGTACGACCCTAGCTACACCTATGGGTATCCGCCAGGCTATCCCTGGAAATAGACCAACTTAGGACAAAAGCCTAAGCTTGGGGGAGTACGTATTTCTCACCGACATTACATTTATGCTCACACACACTCATTACTAGATGTCGGGGCTCATACTCCTTCACTATAATATCCATGCTAGTTTATTTTCTTTTTCCTGCTTTCTTCTTGTGTGTTTGTTAAACCTTAAGAAAAACCAAAAAATAAGTGGTAGTTTATTTTTCTGCTGCAGTAGTAATAATTAAAAAGAAAACCCAAAAATATTTCTCGTTCTTCTTTTGCTTGTTGGGAGCTTTCCCGTGTAAATAGTTTTATTTCTTTTCTTTTCTTTGGGGGTCAGTAGGAGAAGACCATAATTAAATTGTTGAAGTGGCTCTTATATGCATTATTGTTGATTTAACCAAGAGCCCATATTGCCTTGTCTTCTCCTGTTTATTGAATGCTCGCAGATTCCAGCTTAGTCCAATGCACGTGCACTCTTATTATTATTCACACCGTTCGGTCATGCAAGTGAAAGGCAATTATGATGATATATGATGGACTGACTGAGATGAGAAAAGCTGGTATGAACTTGACCTCTTTTGTTTTTGTAAATATGATGAGTCCCTCGTTCTTGATTCAGCTTATTATGAATAAACATGTTTGCAATGACAATTAGAGATCATTGTTGCTTGTGCCATGCTTGATTAGCTATAAGTTATAATGATTTACCTTGTGTGCCAACAAGCTATTGAGATGATTATGATGTGGTATGATGGGGTGGTATCCTCCTTTAAATGATTTAAGTAACTTGACTTGGCACATGTTCACGCATGTAGTTGAAACAAATCAACATAGCCTTCACGATATTTATGTTCATGGTGGATTATATCCTACTCATGCTTGCATCCAATGTTTATTAATTTTAATGCATGTACATGGCTGATGTCGCTCTCTAGTTGGTCGCTTCCCAGTCTTTTGCTAGCCTTCACCTGTACTAAGCGGGAATACTGCTTGTGCATCCAATCCCTTAAACCCCAAAGTTATTCCAGATGAGTCCACCATACCTTCCTATATGCGGTATCTACCTGCCGTTCCAAGTAAATTTGTATGTGCCAAACTCTAAACCTTCAAATAAACATTCTGTTTTGTATGCTTGAATAGCTCATGTATCAACCAAGGTTGTCCTTATCTTCCATGTTAGGCGGGTTATTCTCAAGAGGAGTGGACTCCGCTCCTCACTCACGAGAAAATGGTTGGTCACCGGGATGCCCAGTCCCATGCTTTATGCAAACTAAATCAAAATTAATTACAAACAGAACTCCCCCTGGGACCTGATGTATGTTGGAGGCACTCGTTGTTTCGAGAAAGCCATGGATTGATGCTTGTTGGTGGAGGGGGAGTATAAACTTTACCATTCTGTTTGGGAACCGCCTATAATGTGTTTAGCATGGAAGATATCGCCATCTCTTAGTTGTTACGTTGACAATGAAAGTATACTGCTCAAAATATAATTTATCTCTATTGCAAAACCGAGCTCTGGCACCTCTACAAATCCCTGCTTCCCTCTGCGAAGGGCCTATCCATTTACTTTTATGTTGAGTCATCACCCTCTTATTAAAAAGCACTAGCTGGAGAGCACAGCTGTCATTTGCATTCATCACTATTAATTTATATTGGGTGTGACTATGATTGGATCTCTTTTACCATGAATTACAATATCTAGTCAGTCCTTGATCTTTAAAGGTGCTCTGCATTTATGTTTTGCGGTCTCGGAAAGGGCTAGCGAGATACCATCTTGTTATATCATACTATGATTGTTTTGAGAAAGTGTTGTCATCCGAGATTTATTATTATGGCTTGCTAGTTGATTATGCTATTGATATGAGTAATTATAATACCTGAGAATTATTGTAAATGTGGTTAGTTATGATCTCTGCTGAAAACTTGAATACTGGCTTGACATAGTTACAACAACAAGAGCAAACAGAGTTTGTAAAAGTTTTTCTTTCTTTCTTTTAGTTTGTCAACTGAATTGCTTGAGGACAAGCAATGGTTTAAGCTTGGGGTAGTTGATACGTCTCCGTCGTATCTACTTTTCCAAACACTTTTGCCCTTGTTTTGGACTCTAACTTGTATGATTTGAATGGAACTAACCCAGACTGACGCTGTTTTCAGCAGAATTGCCATGGTGTTGTTTTATGTGCAGAAAAAAATATATTCTCGGAATGACCTGAAACTCCACGGAACATCTTATAAAAAATAATAAAAAATCCTCGCCAAAGATGAAGACCAGGGGGCCCACACCTTGTCCACAAGGGTGGGGGCGCGCCCCCCTACCTCGTTGGCCCCCTGGATGCCCTCCGATGCCAACTCCAACTCTATATATTTGCTTTCGGAGAGAAAAAATCAGAGAGAAGAAATCATCGCGTTTTACGATACGGAGCCGCCGCCAAGCCCTAAAACCTCTCGGGAGGGCTGATCTGGAGTCTGTTCTGGGCTCCGGAGAGGGGGATTCGTCGTTGTCGTCATCATCAACCATCCTCCATCACCAATTTCATAATGCTCACCGTCGTGCGTGAGTAATTCCATCGTAGGCTTGCTGGACGGTGATGGGTTGGATGAGATTTATCATGTGATCGAGTTAGTTTTGTTAGGGTTTGATCCCTAGTATCCATTATGTTCTGAGATTGATGTTGTTATAACTTTGCTATGCTTAATGCTTGTCACTAGGGCCCGAGTGCCATGATTTCAGATCTGAACCTATTATGTTTTCATGAATATATGTGAGTTCTTGATCCTATCTTGCAAGTCTATAGTCACCTACTATGTGTTATGATCCGGCAACCCCGAAGTGACAATAATCGGGACCACTCCCGGTGATGACCATAGTTTGAGGAGTTCATGTATTCACTATGTGCTAATGCTTTGTTCCGGTTCTCTATTAAAAGGAGGCCTTAATATCCCTTAGTTTCCAATAGGACCCCGCTGCCATGGGAGGGTAGGACAAAAGATGTCATGCAAGTTCTTTTCCATAAGCACGTATGACTATATACGGAATACATGCCTACATTACATTGATGAATTGGAGCTAGTTCTGTGTCACCCTATGTTATGACTGTTACATGATGAACCGCATCCGGCATAATTATCCATCACTGATCCGGTGCCTACGAGTTTTCCATATACTGGTTTACGCTTATTTACTTTCCCATTGCTACTGTTACAATCACTACAAAATACCAAAAACATTACTTTTGTTGTCTTTACTTTTGTTGCCGCTACCACCACTATCATATTACTTTGCTACTAAACACTTTGCTGCAGATACTAAGTTTCTAGGTGGGGTTGAATTGACAACTCAGCTGCTAATACTTGAGAATATTCTTTGGCTCCCCTTGTGTCGAATCAATAAATTTGGGTTGAATACTCTACCCTCGAAAGCTGTTGCGGTCCCCTTTACTTGTGGGTTATCACTCACCGCCCCACCATACTCCCATCGCTGGCCTAGCCATCCCTCTACTCACCCACACCTGCTGTTATTCTCCGTCGACGGCAGACGAACCAGTAAACCCTCGTACAGTCGTACTCCCCTCCGCGTGGGAAACAACTACCGAGTCTTCCCTGCCTCCGTGTCGTTCCCTTCCTAGGCCTCGCCGTCGTCCACCGCCCTGCTGCTCTCGGCGCGGCCTGGTCAACGTGGTCAACGACCGACATGCATCTGAAGTGGACTGTACGTGGAGAGGCCGACAGCTGGGTCCACGGCCGCACGCAAGGAAATGCCTCCTTATTACGCGCAAAATAATGATTCCTCCACCTGACATCAGGGACCCACCGAAAGGGCCTCTGTATTTCGCGAAAAAACGTTACCGCCGCTGACAGCTCGGACCCACCAGCTATATCTTCGCACGCAAGGAAGTGCCTCCTTATTACGCACAAAAAAATGAATACTCCCCCTGTTAGCTGGGACCCAGTATAGTGGCAGGCTGACTTGTGGGCCTACTAAGTTGACAGGGACGGAGGGCTTTGTCAACTTAGTCAATATGCACGATTCTAGCTCCAGTGACCGTACGATGTCCATCCAAATGGCCGTAGTGCTTCTTCAACCTCTGGTCTTCTTGCTCCAGCCGCCCAAACCAGCGTCGATCGTGCCTCATGCTCCTGCCTCCCCTGGCCGGCTGCGATGCGGCGGAGGCCTCACTGCCCCCCTACTACTCCCACCGCTGGCCAGGCCATCCCTCTACTCACCCACACCCCTGTTACTCTACAGCGACGGCAGCCTCACACCGCAGCGAACCAGTGCCCTCGTACTCCTCTACGCGTGGGCATCCATTGCCACGTCTTCCTCGGCTCCGCGTCGTCCCCTTCCTAGGCCTCGCCGTCATCCACCGCCCTGGTGCTCTCGGCGCGGCGTGGTCAACGTGGTCAAGGAACGGCTTCCATCGGACGTGGACTGTACGTGGAGAGGCTGACAGCTGGGTCCACGGCCGCAACAAGGAAGTGCCTCCTTATTACGTGTAAAATAATTATTCCTCCACCTGACAGCGAGGACCCACCATACGGGCCACCGTATTTCGCCCCCTGGCTGCTGGGACCCAGCAACTACATCTTCGCACGCAAGGAAGTGCCTGACAGTCGCGACCCACCTGGTCGAAGCGTACGTAGCGTTGTCATTATGGTCGCGAATGTGTACATACATATATACTGGTTGATGTAGAGGCGCGCACGTGTCGTAGTAGAGGCGCGCACGTAGCATGTACACGTACGTACAGCGGCCAGGGTGCAAGAAAGAAAATACGGCCACGTATGTGTACATACGGGCGGGGTCTCAAACGCCTACTCGCGCATACGTACGGCCAGGGCTCGTGTACATGGCTGGGTTGGAACGGAGAAACAGCATCGTCGTCGTGTTCATGGGGAGGCAACAGAATGCGTCGTGTTCCTGGGGAGGCAACGGAATGCGTCGTGTTCATGGGGAGGCAACAGAATGCGTCGTGTTCATCGGGAGGGCTTGGACGGAATAGGCAATGGAAACGAGGCCTGGCGTACCGCACAACGGAGGAAACGGCCTTGTGTTCGACGGGCTACATTCGAAACGGGATCCTGTTCATCGGGAGGGGTCTGGCGTACCACAAAACGGAGGAAACAGACCTCCTACGGTCGAAATGGGGGTCCTGTTCATCGGGAGGGGTGTGGCGTACCGCAAAACGGATGAAACGGACCTCCTACGGTCGAAACGGGGGTCTTGTTCATTGGGAGGGGTGTGGCGTACCGCAAAACGGAGGAAACGGACTTGTGTTGGAGCGCTACGGTCGAAACGGGGGTCCTGTTCATCGGGAGGGGTGTGGCGTACCGCAAAACGGGACTCCACGGGATACTGTTCATCTCCACCGTCGACCCCCTCCAGCCTCCACAAGCTACTGTTCATCCACCGTCGACCTGCTCCAGCCTCCACCTGCGACTGTTCATCCACGGGCTCCTGTTCATCCAGCCTCCACCGCGCGGTACTCCACCGGCTACTGTTCAACCAGCCCTCTCCACGGGCTCCTGTTCAACCACCCCTCCACGGGCTACTGTTCATCCTGCCCTCCACCATCTACTATTCATCCTACCCTCCATGGGGTGGTCCTATTCATCTAGCCCTCCACTGGGTCCTGTTCATCCAGCCCCAACCGGCTCGATCGATCGGGGTCCTGTTCATCCAGAGGCAACACCACGGGGTCCTGTTCATCCATCCCCACCGGGAACTGTTCATCCAACCCCCCTCCCCCCCCCCCCCCGCAACGCTCACTGTTCATCCAGAGGCAGCATTGATCGGCTTCGGTTTGCAGCAGTAGCAAAGGAATCGCTCGATCGGGTTCAGTTAACAGCCATCGATCAATCGATCGGGTTCAACGCGTAGCCTGTAGTGCAATCGCTCGGGTTCAGTTAGAGCCCAACGCCTCACTCGGGTTCAGTTAGAGCCAACGCCTCGCACACACGCGCGTATGTGTACGAGAGAAACGCGCATCGCTCGGCCCCCGACCTCCCACCGTAATCGGGAACTCCCCAAAATTTTCCTCGCCCTCGCTTCTACCACGGTTTTTCCGTCATGGACGGCCCAAAGAATGTCATGCAGCTGCGTCTCCGGCCCGCCCAGGAGGAAAAGCCCATTTTCTGTAATGATTTTTTGTCATAGAAGTAGGAGCCCACCACATCTATGATGATACCGGGTTTTGTCACAATTATCGTCATAGAAGTGTCATATGTATGACAGAAAAAAATTCGTTCGGCCCAAAATGTCATGGATGTGTCTTTTTTTGTAGTGGATCCATCGGCCTTCTATACGGGCCTTAGGGTCCATGGGCCTTCTATGGGCCGTAGGGTCCATGGGCCTTCTACAGGCCGTACGATCCATGGGCCTTCTATGGGTCGTACTATCCATGGGCCTCATATGGGCCGTAGGATCCATGGGCCTTCTACGGGGCGTATCATCATTTTGCCAATCATGGGCCGTACTATTCGTGGACCATAACGGGCCGTTAATAGGCCGTATTTGACAACTCTATGAAAACAGCCCAACAGGTTTTTTTTACATGAAAACGGCCCAACGTATTAACGGTCCGCAAACGGGCCGATTGTAACGACGGGCTGAATTTGGCCCATAAGCAGAAAATGACAGTAACGGGCCGTATGTAACTGAATGCTGCAAATGAGCCCAAGAATCAATGGGCCCTAAGAAGGCCGAAAGATAACGTGGGCTGGAAACAGCCCAATGGAATAACGGGCCATTAATGGGTATAAAGTGATACACTGGTCATTACGGGCCAGTTTCACCACGGGCCGTTAATGGGCCAAGAGTTACAAAGGTCCTCATATGGGCCGAAAGCAGTCATGGGCCACACATGGGCCGGAAGTTAAAATGGGCTGAATCATATTGGACGGCCCAGATGATGCTACTGGGCCTAATTCGGATAGGGCATAATGGGCCCTGGGTTAGCGGGCTGTAAATGGGCTATATGCGAACAGGCCGTTAACAGGCTTTCCGTGGGCCGGCCCGCCACCTTTTGACCAAGTCAAACGGGTCGGCCTTTTCACAGGAATGGCCCTCTATTGGGCCGTGCCACGTATGGTCGTATCATAGGCGCCTTCGGTCCAATGAGCGGATGACATCTGTCCCAATGGTGAGCCGACACGTGTTTCCTCCAGCCAATGATGATTTTACACATGGAAAATCCCCATTGGTCGGGGCTGTTAACAGGTTATCGGATCCAAAACCTGACCCGATAGCTTAACGGCGTTCCGTTACGGTGGATGCCACGTGTCGGTCACCCTTGACGAAAGCACTTCTGTGACGCGCGATTTATCGTCATGGAAGTGGACACTTCCATGATGATAATTTTGGTAATGTCGTGGAATACTTCTACGACAGCACAGGCATGACTATCTTGATTCTGTCATAAAATCATCATGGATGTACATGCATGACAAAAAACGCGACCTACTGTGACAAACATGTATCATCACGGAAGTGTATTTTTTTGTAGTGTTAATCTTACCAATACCAGTTGCAATTAATGGCTATGTTCTGTACGGTCGATGTATTAAGCATGTTCTAGTAAAAATGCCTAACATGTTTTTGCTACTATCCCTACCTTTTTATAGACATCTGGGCCATTCTCTGCTCTGGCAGCACCCGCCTTGTGATGTTTAACTATGCCAATTGCATTTTTATCAGTACCGGTTTCAATGTCTATTAAGCCTATTACAATTAACACTTGAATCCATTTTTAAACAGTTGCATTTCAATGGCTACAAACTTACAAAACATGACTTAGGATGTTGTTAAGCCTGTTGCAATTAATAATTGTATCCATTTTTTAATCTGCCCATTTGCTACCATGCTACTCTCCACAATGAAGATATACTAGAGATGCTGCCCCATTTGCTATTTTTGGTGGATGTTAACCCTGTTGTACTTAACATGCTTGTCCATGTACTTACGCAGGGTCATAACAGCCGATGTTGTTGTTTGCTGTCAAGGTTAGCTGCATCCCATGTCTTACAGTATTTCACATCATTTGTGCAATTGCAGTTTAACTTCTACCATTTACTGGTTGCCTGTAGGTACACATGTCAGTGGCACTGATCCACGCTTCGACCCGGAGGAACAGCTTGCCTCTGCCGCTGCTGACTTTGGGCGGGCTCTGGCCAAGATGAAGTGCCCCAGCAACTACCTCTCAGGACTTACCAAGTATGTACCCACCAGTTCAATCTTACCAATACCAGTTGCAATTAATGGCTATGTTTTGTATTGTTGATGTATTAAGCATGTTGTAGTAAACATGCCTAACACGTTTGAGCTATTTTCCCTACCTTTTTATAGACAACTGGGCCATTATCTGCTCTGGCAGCACCTGCCCTGTGATGTTTAACTCTTCCAATTGCATTTTTATTAGTACCGGTTTCAATGGCCATTGAGCCTGTTGCAATTAATAGTTGTATCCATTTTTAAGGAGTTGTATTTCACTAGCTACAAACTTACAAAACATGAATAGAATGTTGTTAAGCCTGTTGCAATTAACAGTTGTATCCATTTTTTAATCCGTCCCTTTGCTACCGTGCTACTCTTTTGAAATGAAGATATCACTACAGATGCTGCCATTTTATTACCATTTACTATTTTTGGTGGATGTTAACCCTGTTGTAGTTAACATTGGCTTTCCATGTACTTACACATGGCTACAATGGGTGATGCTGTTGTTTGCCGTCGAGGTTAGCTGCATCCCATGTCTTATACACCATCTATTCCTAAATATAAGTATTTTTAGAGATTCCAATATAGACTACATAAGGAGCAAAATGAGTGAATCTAGATTCTAATCTATACTATATCTATAATTCTATATACATCCATATGTAGTTCATATTGAAATCTAAAAAAAATATGTGTACTTAGGAACATAGGTAGTTGTATTTTACATCATTTGTGCAATCTTAGTTTAGCTTCTAACATTTACTGGTTGCTTGTAGGTACATATATGAGGGGTACTGATCCACGCTTTGATCCCTTTTGCGTATGGGGCAATGAGATATTCATGAACAAGCGTCAAGTGAGGAAACTAAGAAAGATTGTTAGGAGAAAGAAACGGGTGATTGGAATTAAGCTCTTTATTTACACTTTGTCGAAGACAATAGTGAACTTTAGGATGGTAAGTAATGTGTTGCCTTTCCCCCCTGCCCACAACAAGTTACTCTATTAGACTTCAGTATCTGATATTTTTCTCTTTTCAGTGGTTTCCGAAGCTATTTACTGATGATTACCTTGCAAACTACATGACCAGAGTGGAGGCAACTAAGGTTAAAGTATATAATTCATGCTACCATGATAATGCTCCAGAAGTCTTCCTGAAGGCGGTGAAGGATGGGCGGGCGATTGTCACAAGGGGTTGGACAAAAGTGGTTCGTGCCTATGGCAAGCAGGAAGGCACATTATGGGCTTTCCGCTTCTTCAACACCGTCGGCAGTCAAAATGATTTACACTTGTCTCTTCACCTTTACCGCCTTTAAATACTGCGGTTCATCATAGTTAATTGCTGCCTAATCCTATATTTACTGAACATATTGTACTGGCAATTTTATTTATGGATTCGTTGTTGAACCATTGTGCTGAGAATTTGAATTGCATGTTTCGTATTTCAAAATTTCCAATTAGAATAATAAATTATAGGCAAAATAAAAATAGAACAGACGGTCATGGACCTTTGCAAACGGTTCTAGCAGTAAAAGCGCTTGCGATGGATAGCCCAATGCTACACAGTTTTCTACATCAAATCATGTGTAATGTAGTTAATGAAAGCAAACAGTTAACCAAGGCAGAGCGTGTGTGATAGTTACACCTTTCACACACGAGCGTATACATAAAACCGTGTGGGGTGTACATCCGAACGGAAAAGTTTTCCCTGGATTGATTATGTGGGATGTACATAAGAACGGAAACATATTCCTTGGATTGACTGTGTGTGATATACATACGAACGGAAATGTTTTTCTGGGATTCACCATGTGGGATGTACATACCTACGGAAATGATTTCTTGGATTCACCGTGTGGGATGTACATACCTACGGAAATGATTTATGGGATTCACCGTGTGGGATGTACATACCTATGGAAATGATTGGGTTTCGATGCCTCGCCCGATCACACACGGCCCCAGCCTGGGTCCCAGGAGGGCCTATCCCGATGATTTCTGGGTCGTGTGGGAAGGAGACCCTATCGCACACACTCACTTGGCGACGGTTCCAAATGCCGTCACGAAAAGGGGTTTTAAACCATTTGTTTAGGACTGACGCGCACCAGTGACTCCATGTGATGGAGAGATATCTCTGGGCCCTCTCGATAATACATCATCACAAGAAGCTTGCAAGCAAAGTGACTAAGGATTTAGTTACAAGATGATGTATTACGGAACAAGTAAAGAGACTTGTCGATAACGAGATTGGATCATGTTCACTTAGACAACTTGAGAGATGTTGATTTTAAGTGGGAGTTCATTAGTAATTTGATTATTTGAACTAAAATTTATCATGAACTTAGTCTTAATAGTTTTTGCATATCTATATTGCAGATCAATGGCCCGTGCTACCATTCCCTTGAATTTTAAGGCGTTCCTAGAAAATGCTAAGTTGAAAGATGATGGTAGAAACTACACGAACTGGGTCCATAACTTGAGGATCATCCTCATTGTTGTACAGAAGAATTATGTCCTTGATGCACTGCTAGGTGACAGACCTACTGCAGGAGCTGATGCAGATATTATGAACGTCTGGCAGGCTCGATATGATGACTACTCAATAGTTCAGTGTGCCATGCTTTACGGCTTAGAACTGGGACTCCAAAGACGTTTTGAATGCCACAGAGCATATGAGATGTTCCAAGAGATGAAGTTGATATTTCAAGCCAATGTCTGGGTTGAGAGATATGAAGTCTCCAACAAGTTCTATAGTTGTAAGATGGAGGAGAACAGTTCTGTCAGTGAACACATACACAAAATGTCTGGGTATCATAACCACTTGACTCAGCTGGGAATTGATCTTCCAGTTGAGAGTGTTATTGACAGAGTTCTTCGGTCACTGCCACCAAGCTACAAAGGCTTCATGATGAACTATAATATGCAAGGGATGACGAAAATGATTCCCGAGATCTTCGCGATGCTGAAATCGGCAGAGGTAGAAATCAAGAAGGAGCATCAAGTGTTGATGGTTAACACGTCCACTAGTTTAAAGAAAAAGGGCAAGAGAAATAAAGGGAACTTCAAGAAGAATGGAAAGAAAGTTGTCGCTCCCGTGAAGAAGCCCAAAGCTAGACCTAAGCCTGAAACTAAGTGCTTCTACTGCAAAGAAAATGGTCACTGGAAGCAGAACTGCCCCAAATAATTGGCGGATAAGAAGGATGGCAAAGTGAACAAAGGTATATTTGATATAGATGTTATTGATGTGTTCCTTACTAATGCTCGTAGTAGCGCCTGGGTATTTGATACTAGTTCGGTTGCTCATATTTGTAACTCGAAGTAGGAGCTGCAGAATAAACGAATATTGGCTAAGGACGAGGTGACGATGCGTGTCCGAATGGTTCCAAGGTCGATGTGATCGCCGTCGGCACGCTACCTCTACATATACCTTCAGGATTAGTTTTAGACCTCAACAATTGTTATTTGATGCCAGCGTTGAGAATGAACATTATATCTGGATCTTGTTTATTGCGACATGGTTATTCATTAAGTCAGAGAATAATGGTTGTTCTATTTATATGAGTAATATCTTTTATGGTCATGCACCCTTAGTGAATGGTCTATTCTTGTTGAATCTCGAACGTAGTGATACACATATTCATAATATTGATGCCAAAAGATGCAAAGTTGATAATGATAGTGCAACATACTTGTGGCACTGCCATTTAGGTCATATTGGTGTAAAGCGCATGAATAAACTCCATGCGAATGGACTTTTGGAATCACTTGATTATGAATCATTTGATACTTGCGAACCATGCCTCATGGGTAAGATGACTAAAACTCCGTTCTCCGGAACAATAGAGCGAGATAATGACTTACTGAAAATACTACATACCAATGTATGCGGTCCAATGAGTGTTGAGGCACGTGGCGGGTATCGTTATTTTCTAACCTTCACAGATGATTTGAGTAGGTATAGGTATATCTACTAGATGAAACACAAGTCTGAAACATTTGTAAAGCTCAAAGAATTTCAAAATGAAGTGGAGTATCATCGTAACAAGAAAATAAAGTTTCTACAAACTGATTATGGAGGCGAATATTTGAGTTACGAGTTTGGCCTTCATTTAAGACAATGTGGAATTATTTCACAACTACGCCACCAGAAACACCACAGCATAATCATGTGCCCGAACGTCATAACCATAGATATGGTGCGTTCTGTGATGTCTCTTACCAATTTTCCTTTATCATTTTGAGGTTATGCATTAGAGACAGACGCATTCATGTTAAATAGGGCACCGTCTAAATCCATTGAGACGACACCGTATGAACTATGGTTTGGCAAGAAACCTAAGTTGTTGTTTCTTAAAGTTTGGGGATGCAATGCTTATGTCAAAAGGCTTCAACCTGATAAGGTCGAAGCCAAATCAGAGAAGTGTGTCTTCATAGGATACCCTAAAGAAACTATTGGGTATATGTCGGTGTCAAAACCGGCGGATCTCGGGTAGGGGGTCCCGAACTGTGCGTCTAAGGTCGATGGTAACAGGAGACAGGGGACATGATGTTTACCTAGGTTGGGGCCCTCTCTATGGAGGTAATACCCTACTTCCTGCTTGATTGATCTTGATGAATATGAGTATTACAAGAGTTGATCTACCACGAGATCGTAATGGCTAAAACCCTAGAAGTCTAGCCTATATGATTATGATTGCCTCTACGGACTAAACCCTCCAGTTTATATAGACACCGGAGGGGATTAGGGTTGTACAAAGTCGGTTACAGAGAAAGGAATCTTCATATCCGAACGCCAAGCTTGCCATCCACGCCAAGGAGACTCCCATCCGGACACGGGAGAGAGTCTTCGGTCTTTGTATCTTCATAGCCCATCAGTCTGACCCATGTCCAATAAGCCGGACGCCCGAGGAACCCTTAGTCCAGGACTCCCTCAGTATCCCCTGAACCAGGCTTTCAATGACAAGGTGTCCGGCGCGCAGATTGTCTTTGGCATTGCAAGGTGGGTTCCTCCTCCGAATACTTCAAAACAGCCTTCGAACACAAAGAACGTGTCCGGCTCTGCAAAACAAGTACCACACACAACCGCAGAGAGTATAATATTTCACAAGTCCAATCCATTGACAACTTTTCGTTGCATGATGCCACATCACCATCCGGTCATTATTTCGAACCATTTTTCGGCCTGCCGCTCCACGCTTTGAGATGCGGTTTTATTGGCATGTCTTGTCAAACCAGATATTGTGTCCCCTTATTACGGGATTCTCATCAATGCGGGCGTGGGCAATCCAACCGTGCCATCTGCGCGGCCCTTGGGAAACAGGCGAGTTTTAAGGCTAGTGGGGGTGCTTGATATTCGTTGCCTTTATAAGGGGATAAGGATTCACCCTCTTTCACCCACGCCTTCTCTCTCTCTCTCTCTCTCTCTCTCTCTCTCTCTCTCTGCTACCCACTCTTGAGCTCCAGCACCCAAGTTCTCATCTTTTCCGCCTCAAAAAAGCACTCCAACCATGTCTGTATCCAGAGCGCAGGGCAAGTGGATGGTCTCCTCCGTCAAGGAGAAGTACATCTCCCAGCTCTGGGAGGCCGGATATTTGGCCAAGGAAGTCTCCCATCGGCTTCCGACCGAGGGACAGATTGTCCCTACCTCGGAGCCCTGTGAGAGGGTAGTTTTCATCCCCCACTTCGTCCGTGGGCTGGGATTTCCCCTCCACTCATTCATCCGCGGACTCATGTTCTACTATGGGCTGGATTTCCATGATTTGGCCCCAAATTCCTTATTCACCATCTCGGCATTCATCGTTGTGTGTGAGGCTTTCCTCCGCATCCCACCCCACTTAGGATTGTGGCTGAAGACCTTCAATGTGAAGCCGAAGGTGGTGGGCAGCCAACACACAGAGTGCGGAGGCGCCATGGTGAGCAAAATGTCCAACGCCGTATGGCCCAAAGGCACTTTCGTAGAGACTGTCAAAGGTTGGCAGAAACAGTGGTTCTATGTCACAGAGCCCTGCGACACCACTTGGGCCGACGCTCCCGAGCTCAGGTCTGGGGCCCCAATGCGGCTTACCTCCTGGCAAGAGAAGGGCCTAGACTGGGTCTCGTCAGACGAGCTGACAGTGCTGCAGATGCGCATCAAGAGCATGGTCGACAAGAATATCAAGCTTGTCAATGTGATCCAGGTGATGCTCTTTCGCCGGTCCTTCCCTGCCAAAGCCGGACTTGCAATTTGTGGGAGTTCGATCCAGCCAAGCACCAGACCCTGTAACACTTCTTCGGTGTTACGCACAAAGGTATTTGGAAGGTGCTTTTCAAGGCCAACGAGACGTGGCCGAAAAAGACCGAAGACCGTGGGTACAACCTGACCCACCCCGCCAGTCCGGTGAGTTTTTCCGTATTTTCAAGGTGTATCCTTTACTTATATTCCCAAGGAGAATGTCTGAACTTCCCCATCATACTTTCTCAGAGCTGGACAAAGAGGGCGGAGCTGATCAAGAGTCCGGCTCCATTGCCCGAAGACCCAGCAATTTCACTTCTGAAGAAGATGCTGGTTCCGGCGCCCTACTAGGCGCCAGAGAAGAAGGCCAAGGGGACCAGAGGCGGTATCTGCCACAAGGGCACTTCGGACGTGACGTCCGAAGAGGCCGGCACCCATTCCCCACCTGCCACCGACGACGAGGAAGAGGAGGAGGAGGAAGAAAGAAGCTCCCCCCTGAGGGAGAAGAAAGAAAAGGGTGGTCTCCACACGTCTAGAGGCCGAAGCGTCCAAGAGGGGGAGAGCCTCCCTTGCGAACGACACTGCGCCGGACACCGACAACAGCTCGGAGTGGCGCCCCAGGGACAAGCCCCCGACCGGATCGTAAGTATTCGGGGGCTCTAACGTACTTATATGTCTGACTCCTTTATCTCATAATTCTTATGCGTTGAACCACGTGCTGCAGTCCGGCCCATGACAGCTCCCTACAATCCTCTTTGGGGGATTCGCTGGATCCAAAGGCTATGAACAGTGATTCTTTGTCGACAGCCACCTCTCCCAAGGCCACAGATGACGCCCAAGCGGTGTCCCGAAGGGCTTTTACCGGCCAAGGAGAGGCGCGGGAAACCTTCAAGGCGGCGCTAGAGGGCGAAACCTCGGCTGCCGAAAACCAGGGGGAGCGGATCCCCCTAGAGGCTGGCGTTGGGGGCCATATCCAATCTGTCCCCCAGCCGAATACTGTTTTGAAGACCCATAAGGCTCCGGAATCAGGTAGGCAGCCTCCTTTGAAAGAAGGAGGTGCACCTATCCCCCCGGTGACCTCTGTCCATCCAGAGGCACCTAATACTTTAATGGAAGCGCTACAAGGTGCTTCTATTGTGGAAGAATACCGCACCCTTATGGGTACGATGATTGAGAGGGTTCAGTCCGTTAAGAGCGGACTGACCGAAGCCTGCACCATCCTTCTAACAGGCTTTGAGGTAAGCGACGTAATTATGTAAAAATAAAGTCATAGTATAGACAGTAGCCCCTGAGACTTTGTCCGGTGTTCGGAAAGAAGAGCCAAATAGAGGATCAAATAGTTTTTCGCAGGAGACTAACCATATATGTCTATGTGAGTAAGCAGGCGTCACTACTGGTCGTGACCTCTCATACTGCCGAAGTCTCCGGACTAAAGCAGAGGCTAGAGCGGGCCGAGGAGGAACTCGGCCAAGCAAGGAAATAGCTGGAGGATAAGCAAGGTATGTAATGACCTTGTGTATATCCGGAAAGGGTGAATGATTTGTGTTGACCATAGTGTCATGACACTTTCGTAGGAGCGGCGACCGAGGTGGAGACCCTCAAGGCCGCATTGTCAAAGGCCCAGGAGAGAGCGGCGGAAGGACAATCCGTCTGTGAAAAGCTCGAGGCTAGGGTCGGTGAGGTCCAGCAGGAGCTCCAGGACGCTGTGAAGAAGTGCGGGTCCTTGGAGCGCAAGAACGTGGACCAAGAGTCCAAACTTTCTAAGGCCCGTCAAATTTGACAAGAGGCCCGGGTCGAAGCCCAGGGCGCCCTCCAGGAAATCCAAGAGGCCAAGAAAATCGCGGCCGTTAAGGCTTTTATTATGCAAAGCAAGTATGCGAAGAAGAGGTATCTCTTACTGACCCAGATTTGAAGTTCTCCAGGGGCGTTTGCGGATCTGCCGTGCAGTGTCTCTGACGCTGCGGAATTCTTCTGAGCCGAAGAGGGGAGCTCAACGGAGAAGTTGTTCTGGTCGCAATATCTTGCGCCCGAACATCCGGTGCCCTTTAGTGATCAACTAAAACAGTTAGTCGAGCTGCATAGGGTGGCCGAACTGGCCATGAAGGACTTGACAATCCGGCGGTGGCATGCTGAAGCCGTACCCAGTAGCTACTTTGGTAAATGCCTGCCCCCGGCTTGACGTCATCAAGCGGTCGGTCTGTATCGAAGGTGCGCAGATGGCCTTCGCCCGTGTCAAGGTGCAGTGGGCGAAGATGAATGTCGTCAAGCTCGTGGCCGAGGGACCGCCCGAAGGCAAGGAGCACCGCACGCCCGAGCGATATTTTAGCAATGTCCAGGAGGGATCCCGCATTGTAGCGGAGCAATGTGCTAAGGACAATATTTTTGAATGAACATAGTCATGTTATCCTGTCCTATAGTATGAAACAGAGCTGATATGTAATATAATGCTTGTTATTTTTCAGATTTCACCTCCTGTGCGGCCGTTTTTATTAAATCTGAGAGTTGTCTAGTCATCGGCTTCATCCCCCACGTAGGTAGTACGGGGGTGTTTGGGATGAAACCTAAACACTCTTTGTCCAAAGACTTGGTCCTTGAAGGAGGTGTTTAGCGCAACGAACTAGGCAATCGGACTATGTGGATTTATCACCCTCACTTAGCCATAGGAGTTTGACAATAGAAATTTAGGCGCAGCCCCTAGTATTTCGTGAGTCCGAACTAGGGTGCTATAAACACCTGATCGGGTAAAGACCGATTCGTCGCATAATGTGGAAAAAATCGCAAAAGATTTGTAACCTCCGAATAGCTGACCGGCTCGCGCCGCATCATGACAGTCAGTTTTCGACTTTCTCTACTGAGGTGCTCATCTGGATAAACCAGGACACAATCACAGTAGTTCTCCCTTTACTACCTTAGCCGATATAGCGGAACGTAAGGTAGTAAGCACAGGAGCCGGGCAACCCAACTATTGACCAAAGACATGATTCGAAGCCAATGCATAATTATACTGTGAAAAGTGTTCGGACTTTATTGCCGTGGTATGGGGCGCAATGAAGCCCCTGGCGCGTACCAAAGTGTACGGATGCAATTGATAAGATTATCAAGAAAAAATGAAGTAGTAAGCTAGTGCCACAAAAGTTGGGCCGCAAACTGTTTCCATTATATTAATACGTCAAAGCGTATTTGTACAGGTAGTGCGATAAGCAACAGGGCTATTTAACATGCCACGACCAAGGGAGAGCTGCATGCGGGTCCTGAAAACAGGTAGAGTAATCGTCAAAAAGGGCCACCTAGAGGTTCCCTTATACGTCAATGCTCCTTGCTGTCTTGGTGTATCTATCCTTCGAAGGGACTGATGATCAGACCATCTGGAAAGGCCTATGGGAAAGAACCTGAAAAGGATGAAAAAAGTAAGATGTGAAAGTATGTGTGTCCAGGGGGGTCGAGCCGTATTATGGACCACAATCCAGTTATGCCTCCGTCTATGCCCATGGTATTTTGAGTGCATAGTTATGTACGCGCGGTACAAACACCGTCGTTTGGTCAGGACTGGGACGGAGGCCAAATTGCTAGTCGAGCTCTTGATGAGCTGGACTGTCCTGCTGCAGAGTAGTCCGGACTCGTTTCACAATGTCCGGGAGCTTGGCCACCGAATTAAGGTTCTGCTTGAAGAGGCCGCTCTGTACTTCTGTTGCTAGGGCAGCGGTGTGCTCCTCGGTATGGAGGGAGCTCTCCATGTTTCCATTAACTGTTATGACACCGCGTGGTCCGGGCATCTTGAGCTTGAGATAAACATAGTGTGGCACCGCATGGAAGCGAGCGAATACAGTTCGTCCAAGTAGTGCGTGATAGCCACTGCGGAAGGGGACGATGTCGAAGATCAACTCTTCGCTTCGGAAGTTGTCCGGGGATCCGAAGACAACCTCCAGTGTGATTGAGCCCGTACAGCAGGCCTCTACACCCGAAATAACTCCTTTAAAGGTAGTTTTTGTGGGCTTGATCCTTGATGGATCGATTCCCATTTTGTGCACTGTGTCCTGATAGAGAAGGTTGAGGCTGCTACCACCGTCCATGAGGACTCGCGTGAGGTGGAATCCATCAATTATCGGGTCAAGGACCAGTGCGGCTGAACCGCCATGACGAATACTAGTCGGATGGTCTCTACGATCAAAAGTGATCGGGGAGGACGACCATGGGTTGAATTTTGGGGCGACTGGCTCTATCGCATAGACGTCCCTCAGCGCGCGTTTGCGCTCCCTCTTAGGGATATGGGTGGCGTATATCATGTTCACCATTTTAACCTAAGGGGGAAACTTCTTCTGTCCCCCTGTGTTCGGTGGATGGGGCTCCTTGTCATCGTCCTCACTTTGTGACCCCTTCTCCTTGTTCTCGGCATTTAACTTGCCGGCCTGTTTAAAGACCCAATAGCTTCTATTGGTGTGATTAGCTGGCTTATCTGGGGTGCCGTGTATCTAACATGGACGATCGAGTATGCGGTCCAAGCTGGATGAGCCCGGATTGCTCCTTTTAAATGGCTTCTTCCACTGGCCGGACTTGGAACCACTGAATCCGGCGTTGACCGCCGTGTCATCGGTATTATCACTGTTGCTTCGACGCTTGTGTCTGTTGCGTCGGGGCTTGCCGTTGTTATTTCTGGCTTCAAACGTGCCAGGTTTGGTTGCAGTATTATTGCTACGGGCTAGCCAGCTATCCTCGCACGCACAAAAGCGGGTCATGAGTGCCGTGAGGGCTACCATGGACTTTGGCTTTTCCTGGCCGAGGTGTCGAGTGAGACATTCATTGTGGATGCTATGCTTAAAGGCCGCTAGGGCTTCGGCATCCGGACAATCGACGATCTGGTTCTTTTTAGTTAAGAACCTAGTCTAGAATTTCATGGCTGACTCTCCGGGTTATTGAACTATATGGCTCAAATCATCGGCATCCGAAGGGTGGACGTATGTACCTTGGAAGTTATCGCGGAAGGCGTCCTCCAAGTCTTCCTAGCTGCCAATGGAGTTTTCAGGCACGCTGTTCAACTAGTGCTGACCTGGTCCCTTGAGTTTTAGTGGGAGGTATTTGATGGCGTGAATATCATCACCGCAGGCCATGTGAATATGGAGAAGGAAATCTTCAATCCATACCGCGGGATCTGTTGTTCCATCGTATGATTCGATGTTCACGGGTTTAAACCCTTCGGGGAATTCATGCCCTATTACTTCATCAGTGAAGCAGAGGGGGGGTGTGGCGCCTCTATATAGGGCCACATCACGACGTAGCTTGGATGGAGTCCGTCTGCGGCATTCGGCCCGGGCATGAGTAGACTTGTCACGTCCGAATAGATAGATGTCGTCGTGTGTTGGGGCACGACCTCGTGAAACATAGATCGATCTGGTATGTCCTGCTCTACTGTCCAGGTCTTGTCGCGGGTCATATGTATATGCCCAAGCTGTTTCATCTCTGCCTTTACGGCGAGGTATTACGGGCTGGTGTTTGGCTTGAGTTGCCACTTTGTCCTGGCCATGTGGTGGTTGGTCAGCCGCATTGTGCGCTGACGATACAGGCTCCAGCGCCTCGTCATCGAATTGAGGTAGCAATTTGTGCTTCGGGTAACTTTTGGTTGGGCGCTCGAGGCCGTATTCCTCGGCTGCCAGTATATTAGTCCATCTATCATTGAGCAGATCTTGATCAGCTTGAAGCTGTTGTTGCTTCTTCTTCAGGCTCCTTGCAGTGGCTATTAGCCGGCGCTTAAAGCGCTCCTACTCGAGAGGTTCCTCAGGCACGATAAAATCCTCGTTGCCGAGGCTCACCTTATCCTAGGAGAGCGGAAGATAATTACTGTCCACTGAGTCTTTGTTTACGGCCTGTTCATCAGGGCTGACTCGCCCATCTTCCCGTTTGTCCTGTTCAGAAGTTGGCTCAACGGGGACTTCATTGTCTTCGTCATCGTCTAGAGTGTTGTTTTCTTCGGTGCTGGTAGTGCTGTTTTTTCCACAACGTGACTTAGAGCGGCGTTGCTGTCATCGGCACTTCGGCAGTATCTCAATAGGTTTATCGTCCACTGGGTCTTCTTTGTCATCGTCGTTATTCTCTTTGGGTGTATCCACCATGTAGACGTCATATGAGGAGGTGGTCGTCCAGTGCCCGATAAATGGCGGGTTTTGGGCCTGCTCCTAGGGATGGCAATTTTATCCATGGATCTGGATACCCATGGATACCCGACCCGGTTGGGCAAGGGTATGGAGCACATTTCTGCCCATGGGTCCGTGGATATGGATACCCATGAACAACCGGGTTGGGCATGGTTATAGTTTGTGGTCCATGGATATCCAATGGATACCCGTATCACATGTGGGGCCATATGCCAGTGACAGTAGAAAGAGAGATTCAATGGGAAATGGCAGGAAACATGCAACTTGTGCGATGAGCTATATGCTGCAGAATCAACCTATGGTATGTCACACTTAAGGACTCATCGTATTGCTTGTTTCCTACTTATGCATGTAGTTTATGTTGTCATTTGTGAGTGAATGATGATGAGTTAATTTGATCTTTGGGAAGGCTTCATGCTGACTTTTCTATGCCCATGGAGCTCCATGGGTATGTGGGTATCTAGCGGGTTTGGGCATGGGCACAAGTTGTGCCCATGGATAATTTGGTGGATGGGCAAAGGGTAGGAAGATGGGTCGTGGGTTGGATTTGGACCAGCTCCACCCGCCCCAAACCCGACCCATTGCCATCCCTACCTGCTCCTCATCGGCATCGTCGTCCATACCGTCGATGTCTTCAGAGTCATAATCAAGCATGTTGGTTAGATCTTCGACAGTGACTATTAAGTGGGAGGTGGGTGGGAAGCGAAATTCCCCATCATCAGCCCCCAGTTCAAACCAGATATAATTCGCTTGTGAGTCCCCTACTAAGGAAAGGGTTTTTAATTAGTTTAGCACATCGCCTAAAGGTGAGTGCCGGAAGATATCCGCGGCGCTGAATTCGACGATCTGCGGCTGATCAAGCTCAGCGGACGCAGGTGCGCGTAGTTTAGAACCAGTGGCCGGAGACGAATCCGGGGTTCCGGTGACGTGGATCTCGCTCGAGGTTGGGTCTATGTGTGGCTCCAATGCTGCTGATTCCGCAGCTTCTGTGGCGGGGCTGAGCTTCCCATCTTCGGATGGCACAATCTGCTCTGGATCTAAGGCCGGAGCACTTACATGCGCTATCTCCTAAGCATGGTCCGATGACAGATTTAGGTCATGTTCATCGCGGTGGCAGGGAGCGGCTGTGGTGGGCTCGAATCTGTCGAAGGTCAAGTCTCTGCGGATATCGGCAACGTAGTTCAAGCTTCCAAACCTGACCTGATGGCCAGGGGCGTAGCTGTAGATCTGCTCTAGATGGCCAAGCGAGTTGGGCAGCAGTGCGAAGCCACCGAATACGAAGATTTGGCCGGGGAGAAAGACCTCCCTCATGGCTGCATTGTTGTAAATGATTGACGAAGCCATCGAGCCTTACGACACAGTGGAACTCTCAATAAAAGCACCAATGTCGGTGTCAAAACCAGCGGATCTCGGGTAGGGGGTCCCGAACTGTGCATCTAAGGTCGATGGTAACAGGAGACAGGGGACATGATGTTTACCCAGGTTCGGGCCCTCTCTATGGAGGTAATACCCTACTTCCTACTTGATTGATCTTGATGAATATGAGTATTACAAGAGTTGATCTACCATGAGATCGTTATGGCTAAAACCCTAGAAGTCTAGCCTATATGATTATGATTGCCTCTATGGACTAAACCCTCCGGTTTATATAGACACCGGAGGGGATTAGGGTTGTACAATGTCGGTTACGGAGAAAGGAATCTTCATATCCGAACGCCAAGCTTGCCATCCACACCAAGGAGTGTCCCATCCAGACACATGTCAGAGTCTTCGGTCTTTGTATCTTTATAGCCCATCACTCCGGCCCATGTCCAATAGGACGGACGCCCGAGGACCCCTTAGTCCAGCACTCCCTCAGTATACCTTCTACCACAGATCCGAAGGCAAGATCTTTGTTGCTAAGAATGGTCATTTCTAGAGAAAGAGTTTCTCTCGAAAGAAGTGACTGGGAGGAAAGCAGAACTTGATGAGGTAGTTGTACCTTCTCTTGAATTGGAAAGTAGCACATTAGAGAAAACAGTTTTGGTGATGCCTACACCAACTAGAGAGGAAGCTAATGATGATGATCATGGAGCTTCAGATCAAGTTACTACTGAGCCTCGTAGGTCGACCAGAACATGTACCGCACCAGAGTGGTACGGTAATCCTGTCCTGGAAGTCATGTTCTTAGACAACGGTGAACCTATGAACTATGAAGAAACTATGATGAGCCTAGATTCCGATAAATGGCTTGTGGCCATGAAATCTGAGATAGGATCCATGTATGAGAAAACGTATGGACTTTGATGGACTTGCCCGATGATTGACAAGCCATTGAGAATAAATAGATCTTCAAGAGGAAGACGGACGCTGATGGTAATATCACTATCTACAAAGCTCGACTTGTCACAAAAGATTTTTGACAAGTTCAAGGGGTTGACTACGATGAGACTTTCTCACCCGTAGCGATGCTTAAGTCTGTCCGAATCATGTTAGAAATTGCCGCACTTTATGTCTATGAAATCTGGCAAATGGACGTGAAAACTGCATTCCTTAATGTATTTCTAAAAGAAGAGTTGTATATGATGCAACCAGAAGGTTTTGTCGATCCTAAAGGTGCTAACAAAGTGTGGAAGCTCCAGCGATCTACTTATGGACTGGTGCAAGCATCTCAGAGTTGGAATATACGCTTTAATGATGTGATCAAAGCATATGGTTTTATACAGACTTACGGAGAAGCCTGTATTTACAAGAAAGTTAGTGGGAGCCCTGTAGCATTTCTGGTGTTATAAGTGGATGACATATTACTGATTGGAGATGATATAGAATTTCTAGATAGCATAAAAGGATACTTGAATAAGAATTTTTCAATGAAATACATTGGTGAAGCTGCTTATATATTGGGCATCAAGATCTATAGAGATAGATCAAGACGCTTAATAGGACTTTCACAAAGTACATGCCTTGACAAAGTTCTGAAGAAGTTCAAAATGGACCAGTCAAAGAAGGGTTCTTGCCTGTGTTGCAAGGTGTGAAATTGAGTCTGACTCAAAGGCTGACCACGACAGAAGATAGAGAGAAAATGAAAGTCATTCCCTATGCCTCAGCCATAGGTTCTATTATGTATGCCATGCTGTGTACTGATGACGCACAAGTGTAGGGGATCTATCGTAGCCTTTTCGATAAGTAAGAGTGTCGAACCCAACGAGGAGCAGAAGGAAATGATAAGCGGTTTTCAGCAAGGTATTTTCTGCAAGCACGAAAATTATCGGTAACAAATAGTTTTGTGATAAGGTAATTGGTATCGGATAACAAGTAATAAAAGTAAATAAGGTGCAGCAAGATGTCCCAATCCTTTTTGTAGCAAAGTACAAGTCTGGACAAACTCTTATATAAAGGAAAGCGCTCCCGAGGACACATGGCAATTATCGTCAAGCTAGTTTTCATCACGTTCATATGATTCGCGTTCGGTACTTTGATAATTTGATATGTGGGTGGACCGGTGCTTGGGTAATATCCTTCATTGGACAAGCATCCCACTTATGATTAACCCCTATTGCAAGCATCTACAACTACAACAGAAGTATTAAGGTAAACCTAACCATAGCATGAAACATATGGATCCAAATCAGCCCCTTACGAAGCAACTCATAAACTAGGGTTTAAGCTTCTGTCACTCTAGCAACCCATCATCTACTTATTACTTCCCAATGCCTTCCTTTAGGCCCAAACAATGGTGAAGTGTCATGTAGTCGACGTTCACATGACGCCACTAGAGGAAAGACAACATACATCTCATCAAAATATCGAACAAATACCAAATTCACATGACTACTTATAGCAAGACTTCTCTCATGTCCTCATGAACAAACGTAACTACTCACAAATCATATTCATGTTCATAATCAGAGGGGTATTAATATGCATAATGGATCTGAACATATGATCTTCCACCAAGTAAACCAACTAGCATCAACTATAAGGAGTAATCAACACTACTAGCAACCCACAGGTACCAATCTGAGGTTTTGAGACAAAGATTGGATACAAGAGATGAAGTAGGGTTTGAGATGAGATGGTGCTGATGAAGATGTTGATGGAGATTGACCCATTCCCGATGATAGGATCGATGGTGATGATGATGGTGATGATTTTCCCCTCCCGGAGGGAAGTTTCCCCGGCAGAACAGCTCCGCCGGAGCCCTAGATTGGTTCCGCCAAGGTTCCGCCTCGTGGCGGCGGAGTTTTGTCCCGAAAGGTTTCTTATGATTTTTTCCTCGACGAAAGACTCCATATAGCTAAAGATGGGCATCAGAGGGCTGCCAGGGGGCCCACGAGGCTGGGGGCGTGCCCAGGGGGTAGGGCGCGTCCCCCACCCTCGTGGATGTTGGGTGGCCCCCCTCTGGTACTTCCTTCGCCCAATATTTTTATATATTCTGAAACGTGCTCCCATGAAGTTTCAGGACTTTTGGAGATGTGCAGAATAGATCTCTAATAATTGCTCCTTTTCCAACCCAGAATTCCAGCTGCCGGCATTCCCCCTCTTCATGTAAACCTTGTAAAATAAGAGAGAATAGGCATAAGTATTGTGTCATAATGTGTAATAACAACCCATAATGCAATAAATATCGATATAAAAGCATGAAGCAAAATGGACGTATCAACTCCCCCAAGTTTAGACCTCGCTTGTCCTCAAGCGAAAGTCGAAATCGAAAAATATGTCCACATGTTTAGAAATAGAGGTGTCGATAAAATACAATATAAACATGAGAGCATCATGATCATTCTTATAACAGCAACATATATATATATATATGTATGTATTGTTGTTATATATATATATATATATTGTTACTATTCATCAACCAGGGTGCAGAATAACTTATTCTTCACCCGAGGTAATCTTACGATCATTTCATAATTAAATTACATTTTGAATTCGAATAGTTACATTCCTATTGATTCACTACATAAAATTTGACATAAAAAAATAAAAATATAGGTCATAAGACAAGAAAATTTGCAGTTTATGTGTATTTTAGACTATATTTTTATGTTTGTAATTTTACATAACATAAAATATTTTTTACGGCGATTATATATTTTCTTACGGTCCCTTTTTGTGTCGGAAATAAGACAAAACTTACGAAATGTAAAATTACGGTGCATTGATGGTAAAATAGAGGGGGTGAAGAATAACTATTCCTCACCCAGGGTGACGAATAGCGCGACCCTAATATATATATATATATACATATATATATATATATATATATATATATGTATATATATATATGACAGGGCTATTTTGTTAGTACTCCCTCCGTTTTCAAATATTTGTCTTTCTAGAAATTTCAGCAAGTGACTACATACGGAGCAAAATGAATGAATCTACAGTCTAAAATATGTCTACATGCATTCGTATGTTGTGTCCAGTTGAAATGATTAGAAAGACGAGTATTTGGGAACGGAGGGAGTAGTTGTTACTATCGGCCCCCTGTAGACCCGGATCTGTAGTTTGCACGATCCAAAAGCCAGCATGCTACACACGCGTCTCCCACCTCCAGTCGTCGCCCTCCCATTTCCACGCGCCGCCGCCGTCCTCCCGCTTCCACGCGCCACCGCCGGTCCCCCGAACCACGCGCCGCCGCGGCTGGGCTCCTTATCCCGGATCCTCCACCTTCCACCGTGGCTCTTCGCCGCCACCACGGGATCCCGGCAGCTCCCCCAAGCGCGCCGTGTGCGGTCGCCGGCACCCCACCGCGCGACGCCGGCGACATCCCGCACCTCGCGCGCCGCCGCGAACTTACTCACGTGCTACCGCGAACCGTCGCCTCACTCCTGCGCCAACCCACACGTCTCACCGTGAGACACCGGCGGCCACCCCCATGCCCCAAAGCGCGCCGCCACGAACTTCCCCCCGCGCCGCCTCGAACTGCTCCGTGCGCCGTCGCGAACCTCTGCCTCACTCCTGCGACAGGTCGCCCGACCCAACCGGGCGCCGCAGTCAACTAGCCGCTAGCCTTTCCTCCCGATTGCCTTTCTCTCAGATGGCAAGCACATGCCTCCTCTACATCTCTTCTTCCATCGAGCGACTACCATATAGCGTTTACTTGGGGTCCAAAAGTAGCGCCCCGTTGCCTCTAACCTCCAGCCTTGACGAACTGCACAGACCGGGGACGCACGAGCGACCTCCTGCGAGATTGGCCCCCGGTAGGCGACGAGCACAGCGAAGGAGCCCAGCGAGGGTGCCTCACCTCTGCTCATGCGTAGCTCTGGTAGTGTGCCGGAGAGCGTCCCTCTGGACGCAGGTGACTTCAACTATGCCCCCAAACTGTTTGTGTTTATGTGTCAAAGGAGAAAGCTTTTAAAAAAGGATGTTTATCTCACCCCTGTGCATGTCATTTCAATTCTTTTTGTAGAACAACAGTTTACATATTTGCAAAATGGTTCACACTTTTTTCCATTTCAATGTGGTGTTAAATTTTAGCTTAATGAGATAAAAATTCTGCACGGTTTGCTTCAGAAAGATGCAAAAACAACATGCACACTGATTTCCCCTGTGTATTCATGTGTGCTTTACTTACCTAATAATGTTCATGTTAGTACGTGCAAGTTGAAGCGCTATGGAAGTGCTAATGCTGATAGTCCTAAAATAATGATTTGCAGTGTATATTCCGATTCAAGTGCCTTGTTCTTCCTAGCACACATGGTGCTATGTGTTAATTTCCTATGGGAGAATAGCACGTACAAGAACTGTGTACTAGTGATGAAACGGGGATAAAGTCCTAAAATAATTATGTTCCTTTTATTCAGATTTAAACGCACACAAGCGCTCAACTAACTGGTATTTGTTATATTGTTTATAAATATAAATACACAACTTCTTGCTGTGCACTTGGTGTCACCCTGTTCTGGGCGTTTATCACCTGACCCCTCCTCCTGTATCATACCTGCACATTCCCTTGTGTTGTTGTATGCAGTTCGGCTGCTCCCCATACCTTATGATCCTATGTGCTAAGGGTGCTACCTTTTTTGGTCCGCGGAGGTTGGATGACGGTCCAGATGCTGTACGCTGTTGCGATCTCCTCCATCGTGAAGGTCACACCACGTGCACCGTCCTCAGTCCAACCCCATGGCATCAGGATGATCGAGCTCGTCGCAAGTAGCAGTCCATGGCTGCCATCTTCCACTTTCCTCTGCCTAGGTCCTTTCCTATGGAGGTGCAAGGTTTCTACTCTTCTCCCTCCCATGCTCTCTCTCACTGTCTGTGTTCATGTGTACCGCTGCTTCAATTTCTTTGTGATGCAAATGTTGTTGATGAACATTTTGTGTAGTAAAAAGCTACAAAAAAAAATCAGTTTTTCTCGTTGCAAAAATTTCTGAATTTTGCTCTGGTCTAGCAGCTCGACATGTATTCTACTTCAGTTCAGTATGTCATTTCAGTTTAGTACGTCGGAGTATCATGTACCTCAGTTCAGTTCAGTACGAAAACATTAGAGAATCGACAGACATAATCATGTCGCACAAGTGCAAGTATAGGTACAGAAGTTTCTCACCATAAATAAATTGATCTGGAGTCTCCTTGACAAAACCCCATCTCTCATATTTGTTCCTATTTTTGTAGGTTGCAGCAAAAACAAGATGCACAAGTTCATCTTTTGTATGCTTTTCAGTACATCTACTTCCCAATCGTGAGTCTGATTTCCTTTGTGTTTATAGCACAAACAAGTCCTTGTGGTTATGCTTGAGAATGAGCACCATACTGTCACTTGGTTAATCAATTTTGTAGAAAGTTCTCGGGGATTTCTTTATGTAGAGTTGTTGCTAACTTCATAATTATACAGATCATGCATTCTATCCAATGAGCCATCAATTAAAGCAATTTCCAATATAGAGAGGGAAATATACAAGATTGCCAACTAATATATACTCCCTCTGTAAACTAATAGATTCCCAACTACTCCCTCTGTATACTAATATAAGAGCGTTTAGATCAATAAGTGATCTAAACGCTCTTATATTAGCACATTGCTTGTAGTTGTATCAGTTACCTTTCTTTTGGAATTAGGTAGTTAATAAATAATCAAGAGGGATGGTGCACCATGACGACCGCTTGCCACCCCCACAGCTGCTACAAATTCTTGTGTGGGTCGCCGTTCCCTACTCCGGCGTGTGTCACCAGCGTAGTGACCTCCCCCAGCCAGCCCCCACGGCTTGCCTCGATGGTGCCCGCAAGCCTGTCTAGAACCACCATGATGAATAGAAATCCATCCAACTATTCACTTATGGTCTCATGATCATTTTCTTGTATAAGTGTGCCTTTTCTGCTGTATTCTCCTTGTTATTTACTTGTCAAAATTTAGTTCGAATCCACAACAATTTCCATGAGTGGATTTTTTTCGAAACGGAATTTCCATGAGTGGATTTAAAAATGAACATATGTAAAGTTTTAAAATGCATACAACAACTACAAAATATCAATTTAGTCAGTCCAGTTTGTAATGCTGCTCCACCTTCCGGTCATTGACGAGCCCCTGGGCAGGCGCTTCCTCCTCCTCCTCTCAGGTCTGCCTCCCTCTAACACTCTCAGTTCAAATTTGCTAATATCTACAGTACTGGTTGGGGAATTTTGGTAGTTCATTTTCCTAATATCTGCACGCTGCCCCTTCCTGCAGGACCCGACCCAACCACTGCCGCCATGGCACGGCGCCTCCACCTCCCGGCGAAGGACTACCACCTCCCCGACGACGTGCCCAACCCCGACGAGGCCCGCTGGCCCTGGAGTTCCTGCCGCGACGCCTCGACCTCCTGTTCAGCCATGGATTCTTGCCATCCACAACGCCATCAGGAACACGATTGGTGAGAAACACCTTCGTGCTCCTCCTCTCCTACTCTTCAGTTCACATACTGCCATCCATGAAGGCCATTTTTCTTGTAATCTAGATTTTGATCCAACTGAAAGTTCAGAGTTCTTCGGGGGACTGCTCAGATGCAAAAGAGAGAGAGAGAGAGAGAGGGAGGGAGGGAGAGAGAGAGAGAGGGAGGGAGGGAGGGAGAGAGAGAGAGGCGGCTACAATTCACTTGGGGGATGCTTTGTTGTGCAGGATTTGGGGGGTGCCTAGTCTGGCAAGAGTTTTCAAGTATACCATGTGTGATAGTGGCAATTTTCAAAAACTTTAAGAGTTCAAGTACATAAGAAAACATAAGTCCACTCTGTAAAAACAACAGTAGACGCAGAAAGTTCAGTTTTGCTATATACGATTGGTAATGCCGATGTGTTCCTTTGTGGTTTAGATTTCGGCAGTAAACTATGCAAACAATTTAGAAGTACTCAAGTCCAACTTGCAAACTAGTAGCAGTCCTATAGGGCAACATGCATCAAATTCAAAAAAATAGCAAACCGGACTTGAAGCAAATTCGCATCTGGTTGCTTATTTCGTAGCTCATCGTTTCTAATATAAGCCAATGCTTCTATTCTAATCTGGTTGTTTATTTTGTAACTCACTTTTTCTAATATAATGTTAAAAGTCCACTAGATGAAAAATTCTCTGTGTTAGCGATCAGTACTAGTGCTCATCAGTACGGCAAGCAGCAGTACTGATCAGTATGACTTACACAAATACTAGTACTGATTAGTACTTTCTTAATGTTAAAGATGAGCAGTAAAAGATACAAGTTGCACTTCCAGGGCAACTTGTCTCACATCCTTTTCAGGTTCAGGTAATAAATGTTTGGTATTCTTATATACTTGCATCAGTTCAGACTCGCGGATACAATAAGTTGAGGGAAAACCCATACAAAAGTTCAAAGTTGAGAAACAGGGGTTCTTTGTTTCAATGTTCGCTAGTGTATGCAGATTGGGTTTGCATGCATTTCATAGTTGGATGGCTACTGATCTCTATAAAACCTTGGAAGCAGTGCTTGCATTACTAGTCCAACCATACTAGGTAAAACTGAATGTACCTAGCCAGTTCAATAACATCATCTCCTTGTGCAAAAATAGTTAAAAAGGTCGAACTAACATCTACTTCAGAATGTCGCACAAAAAAATATTTATCTGTATTTGTCTTTTTCATGTTGAATTATTTGAAGTAAAACAAAAATAGCTCACTTTTGTGACTTCCATCATTTGAAAATCTACATGCCACATGTTTGAACTTTCAATTTCTTTAAAACTAAACTGATGGTGCTCTTGTTTCAGGGCCGGGGGAGAAGGCAGAACCTCTAGGTGCATGATGGAAAAAAATTGCAAGTTCTTGTTTAGATGTTCAGGATACCCTTCTCTCATTTCATATATGTTCAGGATAGCAGGTGCATGATGGAAAATTGTGTATCATGTAGTTCTTGTTTAGATGTCGTGCAAGTTCAAAAATTGTCGGTTTTGCCACTGGAGAGAACCCGTTGGTTGCATTATTTTTCCAGTGTGACGTCCCTTGGTATGTTTGGAGTATTGTTATTGTTGCTTTGCATGCGAATGAATTAGCTTGTCCTGCTAAGATGAGGATGTGTGTGCCTGAGTCTTGAATTTTAAGAGGTCAGGGAAGATGAATAATTTCTGTCATATGAAAGGACAAAAAGGTTTGAATGAAAAATATTGATCAATATGAGTTAAAAACGGCGATCAGTTCAGAATAAAAAGAAATGGTCAGTTTGAATTAAAAAAGAAACACACATAGAAATTCAAATTGTTAAAGTTCAAACAAAAAAGAAACCCCATGAAAATTCAAATGGTAAATGTACAAGTCGTAAAATGAGAGAAGTCCAGACCATCATTGCAAAAAAATGTTGAGTTAAAAGAAAACATGCAAAACCTTTTCCTTTTGAAAAGAATAGCATTCGGTTCAATGATATAAACCATGCAAGTTCGGGAACGATAATATAGTAAACCGTTGAAAAGTTACGAGGAAAATCATACCCAAAACTGCGTGGGGAAAAAATTGACCGTAACGATGTTACCACCAAAACTGCTCCACCCACTTTGGGGTGCCTGGTAAAAAAAATCTAGGTTCATTATCATCCTTACTTAATATATTACTACCAACGGTAAAATTCCTAGGTCCATTACTGTCTATACTTGTTTTATTACTAGCAATGTTTAGGGATGAAATCTTCGAATGTCAGTGCCTAGTAAAAAAACCTAGGTTTGTTATCATCCATACTTAATATATTATTGCCAACGGTAAAAAGCTTAGGTCCATTACTATATATGCTTATTCTATTACTGACAATGTTTAAGGATGAAACCTTCTGATATGTCAGTGCGTAGTAAAAAACCTAGGTTCATTACCATCCATAGTTAATATATTACTGCCAACGGTAAAAATCCTAGGTCCATTACTACCTATACTTATTCTGTTACTGGCAATGTTTAGGGATGAAACCTTGATATGTCAATGCCTAGTAAGAAAATCTAGGTTCATTACCATCCATACTTCATATATTACTGTCAATGAATAGTGACCCAAGATCAGGATGTAGCGGACAAACACATAGTAATAGAATTAAATGCCTCACTTTTTCTTTGATATGCCGTTACCCTCAACCAACCTGGCGTCTCCGCGCGGGGTGGTGCGACTCGCGCCTGATTAAGAGCGGCCGGCGCGTAGCCTAAGTAAAAATGCGCGCACGCACACAATAGCGCAGCCGTGTATATATATATATATATATATATATATATATATATATATATATATATATATATATGAATAGTAACCCTGGGTGAGGAATAGTTATTCTTCACCCCCCTCTATTTTGCCATCAGTGCATCATAATTTTACATTCCGTAAGTTTTGTCTTATTTCTAACGTAAAAAGAGATCGTAAGAAAATATATAATCATAATAAAAAATATTTTATGTTATGTAAAATTACAAACGTAAAAATATAGTGTAAAATACACATAAACTGCAAATTTTCTTATTTTATGACCTATATTTTTATTTTCTTATGCCAATTTTTACGTAATGAATCAATAGAAATGTAACTATTTGAAATATAAACGTAATTTAATTATGAAATGATCGTAAAATTACATCGGATGAAGAATAACTTATTCTGCACCCTGGGTGGTGAATAGTAACATTATATATATAGCTCTATTCGTCACCCTGGGTGAGGCATAGTTATTCTTCACCCCCCTCTATTTTATCATCAATGCACCGTAAATTTACGTTCCGTAAGTTTTGTCTTATTTCCGACGCAAAAAGGGACCATAGAAAAATATATAATCGCCGTAAAAAATATTTTATGTTATGTAAAATTACAAACATAAAAACATAGTCTAAAATACACATAAACTGCAAATTTTCTTGTCTTATAATCTATATTTTTATTTTTCTTATGTGAAATTTTACGTAGTGAATCAATAGGAATATAACTATTTGAATTCGAAATGTAATTTAATTATGAAATGATCGTAAGATTACCTCGGGTGAAGAATAACTTATTCTGCACCCTGGTTGATGAATAGTAACACTATATACACATAATATATATAGGTAAATTGTTTGGAACACCTAGGTGCCTGGGCACCTAGGCCTGTGAAGTTAACTCATATTCAATAGTGCATGGCATACAATTGACAATTAATGGCTTTCCATATTTTGTTTGCATGCAGTAGTAACCTAAATAGTCAATGATTTCTTTCCAAAACAAAAATAATCTAAACACTCACACTTAGATGCGTATATACGTACATGTAACAAAGAGAAAACCACGTGTACATATTTTTTGACCATGATACCAGTTAGTGGGTATTATACCTAATGAAAATATGTACGTGTTGTTTTATACTCAATAAAAATATACACATAAATGTCATAGATTTTTTAATAAGTACGTATTGCTGTTATATTCAATAGAAATATACACATACATATACATACATTAATGTGAATATACACACGAATATACATACCTCGATGTTAATATACACATGAATATGTACGCGTTGGTGTTATACCCAATGAAAATATTCACATAAATATATATAACTCGATGTAAATTTTATTTGTATATAACCATAAATTTCACACCTTTTAATAAGTGGTAAATGTACCCGAAAAACCCATATATACATTTTATTAGACCGCGATACCAGTTAGCGAGTATATACCTAATAAAAATATGCACATGTTGCTGTTATACCCAATAAAAATATGTACGTGTTGGTGTTATACCCAACGAGAATAAATATACATGTTGGTGTTATACCCAACGAGAATAAATATACGTGTTGGTGTTATACTCGATGAAAATGTGTACATGTTGGTGTACGTGGTAAAAATATTGCGTAGTATTTTTCTAATTAATTTATCTTGCATCTACCATGCATGCCAAAAATCATGATAAATAAATAATTATAATTTCCTATCAAGAAGGGATAAATAATGACAATTATTAATTAGACAATCATTATTACTTTCCGCAACAGTAATGTCATGCAAACAAATAGGAAAGTAGTAATGCAGGTATGCATGCAAAATTTAAACACATCTTATCAACAAAAACTAGTGTGATCCAACGGCATCTAAGCAAGGAGCTTGGGTACCTAGGTGTCCCAAACTGTCGTCCTATATTGTCATATGATCTCTTATGCTAAAGTAATAATTCAATCACAATTTCAACTATTAATCATAAACTTCATTGAGAACCAACAAACTATAATCTCAATCATTGAGGCAATTGCAATTTATCATAACATCAGAAAGAGTCAATAAGAGCTTTTCAGCAAGTCCACATACTCAACCATCATTTAGTCTTTCACAATTGCTGACACACACACACGCGTGATATTTATGGTTATGAAGTTTTAATCGGACACAGAGAAAGATAGGGGCTTATAGTTTTGCCTCCCAACATTTTACCTCAAGAGTAATGTCAACAATATAGTTCATGAAAACTCACATCCAATTAGCTATATATATCAGGATCTTTCCAACACATTGTGCTTGCCAAAGGATAAAATGTAAAAAGGAAAGGTGGATAACACCATGACTCTTTGCATGAAGTATAAGACAAGAATAAAAGATAGGCCCTTCGCAGAGGGAAACAGAGGTTTTCATGCGCTTATATAGTTGGATGCACGAAATCTTAATGTAAAAAAATGTCACTTTATATTGCCACTTGTGACATGAACCTTTATTATGCAGTCCGTCGCTTTTATTTCTTCCATATCACAAGATCGTATAAAGCTTGTTTTCTCCGCACTAATAAATCATACATATTTAGAGAGCAATTTTTATTGCTTGCAACGATGACAACTTACTTGAAGGATCTTACTCAATCCATAGGTAGATATGGTGGACTCTAATGGCAAAACTAGGTTTAAGGATATTTGGAAGCACAAGTAGTATCTCTACTTGGTGCATAGAATTTGGCTAGCATGAGAGGGAAAGACAAGCTCAACATGTTAGATGATCCATGACAATATAATTTATTTCAGATGTAAGAAAACATAACCCATTACGTTGTCTTGCTTCTCCAACGTCAACTCTTTAGCATGTCACAACTCTCCATAAGATCCATATGATCTCTTTATTTCTTTTTATTCTTTCTGTTTTATTTTATTCCCTCAAGATCATAGTAAGATAATCAAGCCCTCGACTCAACACTAATCTTTATTATATAAAGCTCATGGACTCGATTACATAGAAAGATCATAAATCAAAACTCAAAACTAGATCAGACTAAAACTTTATTCTACTAGATCAAGATATTATCAAAAGGATCGAACTAAAAAGGTAAAGGTAAAAGTGTGACGGTGATACGATACCGGGGCACTCCCCCAAGCTTGGCAGTTGACAAGGGGAGTGCCCATACCCGATACTCAGTTCTTCTTTGTTGGTGAAGAAGGTGTTGGTGATGATGGATAGTCGCACATCAAGCGTAGGAGATCCTCCAATTTGCGGATAATGCCCTTGAGTGCGATGGTATGCTCCTTCAACAAAATATTTTCACTTGTGAGATACTTGTTTTGAATACGAGCTAACTCAATCATCTTGAAAGCTTCAATCTCCGTTGGGGTAAAGAGATTGTGATGAGGTTGAAGGATGTCTTCGTCTACTCCTGCCGGAACTTGATCCCCCATGGCCTTCTTGATCCCATCATCCTTGTTGATCTCTCCGGGCTCTTCTCTCTTCAGCTCTATCTTCATTAGCCAAGCACCGTTGCCCTCATTGTTGGAGGAGAAGGGAGAATACATGATGCCTGGCCATGACAACTGTCGGTGTCAAAACCGGCGGATCTCGGGTAGGGGGTCCCGAACTGTGCGTCTACCACGAGATATGAGTATTACAAGAGTCGATCTACCACGAGATCAGAGAGGCTAAACCCTAAAAGCTAGCCTATGGTATGATTGTATGTTGTCCTACGGACTAAAACCCTCCGCTTTATATAGGCACCGGAGGGGGCTAGGGTTACACAAGGTCGGCTACAAAGGAGGAGATATACATATCCGTATTGCCTAGCTTGCCTTCCACGCCAAGTAGAGTCCCATCCGTACACGGGACGAAGTCTTCAATCTCGTATCTTCATAATCCAACAGTCTGGCCAAAGGATATAGTCTGGCTGTCCGGAGACCCCCTAATCCAGGACTCCCTCAGTAGCCCCTGAACCAGGCTTCAATGACGATGAGTCCGACGCGCAGTATTGTCTTCGGCATTGCAAGGCGGGTTCGTCCTCCGAATACACCATGGAAGAGTTTGAATATGAGGATAGTGTCCGACCCTGCAAAATAAGTTCCACATACCACCATAGAGAGAATAATATTTCCACAAATCTAATCTGCTGACACGTTTTGACAGCATGACATCACACCATGGCCCGGTTATTATTCGAACCGCTTTTCTCAACCAGCTCCGCACATATCGCGAGGCGGTTTTCTTGATACGTCTTGTCAAAGCAGAGATCGTGTTCCCCTTATCACGGGATTCTCATCAATACGGGCGTGGGTAACTCAACCGCGCCATCAATTACGGTGCCTGGGGAATAAGCGGTTTTTGCCAGGCAAGTGGGGAGACTCATCGCCTCCTCTGCCCTTATAAAGGGACAAAGATTTACTTTTTCACCCAGCCTTCTTCCTTCTCTCTTACCCATTCCCGCACACTCGAGCTCTAGCGCCCAAGCTCGCGTTCTTCTTCTTGAACCACTCCAATCATGTCTGGAGCAGGAGGCAAGTGGATGGTCTCCTCCGTCATGGAGGAGAACATCAAAAAGTTACGGGAAGCCGGATACTTAGCCGCGGATATCGCGCACCGGCTGCCAAATGCGGGGCAGATCGTCCCCACGCCTGAACCCCATGAGAGGGTAGTTTTTCTTACCCATTTCGTCCGTGGACTGGGATTTCCTCTCCACCCGTTCGTCTGTGGGCTCATGTTCTACTACGGACTGGGTTTTCATGATCTGGCCCCCAATTTCATCTTCAACATCTCGGCGTTTATCGTCATGTGCGAGGCCTTCCTCCACATCATGCCCCACTTCGGCCTATGGCTGAAAACCTTCAATGTCAAACCGAAGGTGGTGGGTGGCCAGCAAGCAGAGTGCGGAGGCGCCATGGTGGGCAAGATGCCTAATGTCACCTGGCTCGAGGGAACCTACATGGATACCATAAAGGGGTGGCAATCAGGGTGGTTCTACAGCACCGAGCCGCGTGACTCCAACTGGGTGGCGGCCCCCAAATTTCGATCCGGAATCCCCATGCGGCTCTCCTCCTGGAAAAAGAAGGGCCTGTCCTGGGGTTCCATGGTAGAGCTGACCGGACTCCAGACCTGCATTCAGAACATGACGAACAAGAAAATCAAGCTCGTCAACGTGGTCCAGGTTATGCTCTTCCGCCGGATCCTTCCATGCCAACGACGGGCATTTGTTTTGTGGGAGTTCGACTCGACCAAGCACCAGACGCTGCGAGAGCTCTACGACACGACGCACGAGGACGTCTAGAGGGTGCTGTTCAAGGGCGCCGAGATGTCTCCCTCCCTTACCGAGGACCGCAGACTCAGCGCAAAGCGCCGCGCCCATCCGGTAGGCTTTTATATCTCTCAGGGTATTTATTCGCCCTGGTTTAGTTATGTGCTAGATCTAAGCTTTCATGCCATTAACAGGACTGGATAGAGACAGCGGAGCAGCTTGATTGCCCAGCCCCCCTGCCCGAAGATCCTACAGACGCTCTTCTAACGAAGATGCTGATTCCGGCACCTTACGAGGTGCCGGAAAAGAAGGCCAAGAAGAAGGCCACGGGGACCCGAAAGGATCTCCGACGCAAGGTTACATCGGGCTCATCGTCTGATGACTCCGACGCGCACTCCTCCCACGGAAACGAGGAGGAGGAGAAAAGCTCTCCCCCCAGCCGGGGAGACAAGAAAAGGAAGGCCGACCCATCCGGGGAGGCCAAAGGGTCCAAGAAGGGAAAGACCCTCCCTCCGGACTGTGCCACGATGGCCGCCGATAGTGGTGATGAGTGGCTACCCAGGGACAAGCCCCTGGCGAAGTAGTAAGTGTCCGGACACCATAGTGCTTCATGGTATGTTTTATTGTACTGCCTTTCCTCATGCCGAACATGATTATGCAGTCCGTCCCGAGCTCATCTCGACGTACCCTTGTCAAGCGGCTCTTTGGACTTGTCGGATATGAACAACGGTTCTCCTCCGACGGCTTCCACCCCTCGCCCTACGAACAACGCCGAGGTGTTGTCTCAAAAGGCACCGAGACAAGGGGAGGTAATCCTGGGGGTGCCTCACGGCGACCTCCTGGACCCTGGGTACCAAGGGAGCGAGGCTCCTACGGGCTTCGAGTTCGGGCCCCAGCCGAACACTACGCCGGAACCTTCGATGGTTCCGGACTCTGGCAGGCGTTCCCCCATTAAGGGGGGCCAACCATCTGTGCCGGTGTCCTCTATCCAACCAGAGGCACCAGACACCCTGCTGGAAGCGCTTCGCAGTGCTTCCATCGCAGAAGAGCACCGCACTATCATGAGTGCGGTGGTTGAGAAGGTTCAGTCCGCCAAAAACGGACTGACGGAAGCTTGCGCCAGCCTCCTAACAGGCTTTGAGGTAAGCATTCAAAATATAAGAAAATATTACTGCATAGATAGTAGCCCCTGATGCTCTGTTCGGCGTTCATGAAGAAAAGCCGAATAGAGGATCAAATGATAACTCAGGAGTCTAATTAGAGTATGTCTATGTGTATGTGCAGGCTTCACTGCTGGCCGCTACCGCACGTACTGTGGAGGTCTCTGCGCTGAAGCAGGCCCTGAAGCGGTCCGAGGACGAGCTCAGCCTCACCAAGGGGTAGCTCGAAGAGAGCAAAGGTAAGATATACCTCTGTCTATATAATTAAAAAGTAGTTCCGGTGTAAAGTAATAGGATCATCATGAATTTGTCAGGGGCCACGACCGAGGTGGAGACCCTGAGGAAGGCGGTGTCCGAGGCCGAAGACAAAGCGGCCAAAGAACTCCTGGAACGGGAGAAACAAGAAGCCTGAGTAGGTGAGGTGCAGCAAGAGCTCGAGGCTCTCGTGAAAAAGCACGAGTCCTTGGAGCTTGACTCCAAGACGCGAGAGTCCGAGCTCGCGCAGGCGCTTGAAAACGTCCGGAGCGCCAAGGCTGAGCCCACAAGGCCCTCCAAGAGATTGACGCGGTGAAGAAGATAGCAACGGGTAAGGCATTCAATATGTAAAGCAAGCATGTGAAGGAGACTTTCCTTTTTATTACTCGAGTTCGGAGCTCTCCAGGAGCGTTTGCAGATCTTCCCCGCAGTGTACTGGATGCCGCGGTGTTTTACCGGGCTAAGGAAGAGAGCTCAAAGGAGAAGTTGTTCTGGTCTCAGTATACTGGGACCGAACACCCCGTGTCCTTGAGCGACCAGCTGAAGCAGTTGGTTGAACTTCACAAGGCGGCCGAACAGGCCATGAGGGGCCTTATAGTCCGGATGCGACCTGGCGAGCCCCTGTCCGGCAGCTACTTTGGTCTGGTGAGGCGGCTTGTGGAAGCCTGTCCACGGCTTGAAGTCATCAAGCGGTCCGTCTGCATCGAAGGTGCACAAAGGGCTTTTGCCCGGGCGAAGGTGCACTGGGCGAAGCTAGACGCCGTGAAGCTAGTGAAGGAGGGGCCGCCGGAGGGCAAGGAGCATCGCTGCCCCGAGAATTACTATGAGAGCGTCCTAAAGGGTTCCCGCTTAGTGGAAGATGAGTGTGCCAAGGATGTAATTTTTGAATGAACATGCCCATGTGATCCTGTAACATGAAACAAGTTCTTTTGCGCCATGCGACGCATTCTTAATTTAAAATATTACCTTCTGTTCGGCCATTTTTATAAAATCTAAGAGTTGGCCAGTCGTCGGCTTCTACCCCCATGTAACTAGTACTAGGGTGTTCGGGGTAAATCTGAACACTCTTTACCCCAATTTTGGGTCCTTCAAGGGAGGTGTTCAGCGCAACGAACCAGGCAATCAGACTATAATGCTTTATCACTCTCACTTAGCCATAGAAGTCTATAATTTTAATTTTTTGGCAAAGCCCCTGGTATTCGGAGGGCCAAATTTGGGGCGCTATACACGCCTAAGCCGGACAAGGCCGACTCCTCGCCCGAAGAGGAAAAAGTCTTTAAGGACTTGAGACCTCTCGAACAGCGACCAATCTCTCGCCTTATCATGACAGTTAGTTTTTGGCTTTCTCTACTGAGGTGCTCGTCCGGAAGAACCGGGACACAATCGCAGTAGTTCTCCCACCGCTACCTTAGCCGATATAGCGGAACGTAAGGTACGAAAGCATGGGAGCCGGGCGACCCAACATTTGACCAAAGACATGATTCGGAGATGATGCATATAATGCTATAAGTTCGGGGTGCCGCACTATCGAAAGTGTTCGGACTTCCTGCGCCGTATTGTGGGGTAAATGGGAGCCCCTGGCGTACTGAATGTACCCGAACGTGCGGGTGCGGATTGTCGTAAATGGACGTATAAGAGAAAAGAGAAAAACTTAAATAATGCAATGACAGATTAATGATATGCATTGTTATTTGAATAATACGTCGAAGCGTACTGGTACAAGTAGTGCAATAAGCATAAAGTAGGACAATTCGAAATGTCCTATCCCAGGGCAAGCTATGCATAAATAGTGAAAAATGGGTATATCAAGTATTACTAGAGACCACCTGGCGGTTCCCGTGTTCATCTTAGCTTCTTGCTGCCTTGGTTGTTGCTTCCGGAATGTGTCCGGCAATCGTACTGCCAGAAAGGGCTTCCGAAGAGTGAGGCCCTGAAAGAGAAAAGGAATGTCACAGGTGTATAGCCCCTAGTGTGGTTAAGCTACAATGCGAGGCATGTCCTGATTGTGCCCCCGCCTATGTCCATGGTATTTTCAATGTGTAGTTATGTACGCCCGGTGCGGATTTCGTCGCTTCACTAGGACTGGGACGGGGGCCGGATTGCTAGGCGAGCTCTGATCGTGCCAGGCAATCCTGTTGCAGCTTGTTCCAGACTCGCTTGAAGGTGTCCGGGGGCTGTGACACTAAATGAGTGGTCTGCCTGAACATGCTGCTTTGTGCCTCTACTGCAAGGGCCACAGTGTGCTCTTCCGTATGGAGCAAGCGTTTTGTGTTTCCATTTACTGTTATAACCCTGCGAGGTCCTGGCATCTTGAGCTTGAGGTATGCGTAATGCGGCACTGCATTGAATTTTGCAAATGTTGTCCGTCCGAGCAGTGCATGATAGCCACTGCGAAACGGGACGATGTCGAAGATTAACTCTTCGCTTCGGAAGTTATCCGGTGATCCAAAGACCACTTCCAGTGTGATTGAGCCTGTGCAATGGGCCTCTACACCTAGGATGATGCCTTTAAAGGTGGTTTTGCTGGGTTTGATTCTCGAGGGATCGATACCCATTTTTCACACTGTATCTTGATAAAGCAGGTTCAGGCTGCTGCCGCCATCCATAAGGACTCGAGTGAGGTGAAATCCGTTAATGATGGAGTCTAGGACCAGTGCGGCGGATCCACCATGACGGATGCTAGTGGGGTGGTCCCTGCGATCGAAGGTGATCGGACAGACAGACCATGGGTTGAACTTTGGGGCGACGGGCTCCATCGCGTAGACGTTCCTTAGTGCACGCTTCCGCTCCCTCTTGGGAATGTGGGTTGCATATATCATGTTCACTGTCATCACTTGTGGGGGAAACCCCTTCTGTCCTCCTGTGTTCGGCGGCCGGGGCTCCTCCTCGTCATTGTTGTGCGGCCCCTTGTCCTTATTCTCGGCAATTAACTTGCCGGCCTGCTTGAACACCCAGCATTCTCTATTGGTGTGATTGGCTGGCTTGTCGGGGGTGCCGTGGATTTGACACGAGAAATCCAGTATGCGATCCAGATTGGACGGAGCCAGAGTATTTTTTTAAATGGCTTTTTCCGCTGACCGGATCTAGAGCCTCTGAATCCGGCATTAACTGTCGTATCTTCGGTGTTATCGCCGTTATTGCGGCGCTTTGGTCTATTACGACGCTGCCTACCATTAGCATCTTTGGTATCCGAGGTATCCAGATTCCTCGATGTGTTGTTGCTGCGAGCCAGCCAGCTGTCCTCGCCCGCGCAAAAGCGGGTCATGAGTGTCGTGAGGGCTGCCATAGATTTCGGCTTCTCCTGGCCGAGGTGGCGGGCGAGCCACTTGTCGTGGATGTTATGCTTGAATGCCGCCAGGGCCTCTGCATCCGAACAGTCTACAATTTTATTTTTCTTAGTCAGGAACCGTGTCCAGAATTGTCTGGCCGATTCCCCTGGCTGCTGGGTTATGTGGCTCAAGTCATCAGCACCCGGCGGCCGCACATAAGTGCCCTGGAAGTTGTCAAGAAATGCATCTTCCAGATCCTCCCAACTGCCAACAGAATCTGCTGGCAAGCTATTCAGCCAATGCCGAGCTGGTCCTTTGAGTTTTAGTGGGAGGTACTTGATGGCATGTAGATCATCACCGCGAGCCATGTGGATGTGAAGGAGGAAATCTTCAATCCATGCAGCGAGATCTATTGTGCCATCGTATGATTCGATATTTAGGGTTTGAAACACTCCGGGAATTCATGATTCATAACTTCATCAGTGAAGCATAGGGGGTGTGCGGCACCTCTATGCCGGGCTATATCCCGATGTAGTTCGTATGAGTTTTGTCTGCTGTATTTGGGCCGACCGGATTTACTCTTGGTGTATCCGACGCAACGATCATCGTCCCATGTGGGCGCACGTGCCTGTGTCCCGTATATTGACCTTGCGATTTTTGCCTTACTGTCCAAGATGTCTCGCAGGTCCTCTGTGTTGCCCTGGGCCTTAGTATTTTTGACTGAGTGGCGACGAGGTGCGGTCTGATCTTTAGGCTGAAACGCCTCCCTGGCTCGGCCGCGTAGTGGCCGGTCACCCGCATCGTACACTGGTGAATGAGGTTTCAATGCTTCCTCCTCAAGGCGAGGTAGTAACCTGCGTTTTGGGTAACTCTTGGACGAGCGCTCGAGTTCATGCTCCTTGGCCGCAAGGACTTTGGTCCACCTGTCTGCTAGCAAGTCTTGATCAGCTTGAAGCTGTTGCTGTTTCTTCTTTAGGCTATTTGCTGTGGCCATAAGCCGGTGCTTGAAGCGCTCTTGCTCGACGGGGTCCTCAGGCACGATAAACTCGTCGTAGCCGGGGCTCGCCTCGTCTTCGGAGAGAGGCATGTAATTGTCCTCCTTCGGTTCTCCATCTGCTACCTGCTCTCGAGGGCTAGCTTGTTCGTCCTCTAGCTCTGCATTGTGCTGGAGGGGATTGTTGTTGTCTTCGGCGCTATCCGGAGTGTTATTATCTCCTGTGCTGATATCGCTGCTGTTGCTGTGGTGGGACTTAGAGCGGCACCGTTGACGTCGGCGCTTGGGTTGCTTCTTGGAGGGGTCATCCTCCGCTGTCTCGTCGCCATTGGCTTCTTTGGGGGTGTGCACCATGTATATATCATATGATGAGGTGGCGGTCCAGTGCCCCGAGGGCAGTGGATCCTGTTCGTCTCCGGCTTCGTCGTCCATACCGTCGAAGTCTTCGGAGCCAAAGTCGAGCATGTCGGTTAAGTCGTCGACATTGGCTACTAGGTGGGTGGTGGGTGGGCAGCGAATTTCTTCGTCGTCCGCATCCCATTCTGGCTGGACATAGTTCGGCCAAGGTTCTCCTGACAGGGAGAGAGACCTTAATGAATTTAGCACATCTCCGAAAGGTGAGTGCTGAAAGATATCCGCGGAGGTGAACTCCATGATCGGCGCCCAATCGGATTCGATGGGCACGGATATGAGCGGTTCGGAGTCCGTGGCCGAAGATGAATCCAGGGGTTCGGCGACATGGCTCCCGTAAGGAGTGAAGTCAGTATCCGGCTCTAACACCACTGAGAGTGCAGCCTCCATGGTGGGGTCCATCCCTCCGCTCTCGGATGGCGCGACTTGCTCCAGATTGATGGACGGAGTAGTTGCGGATGCGATCTCCCGAACATTGTCCGACGACAGAGTTATGTCATGCTTGTCACGACTGTACGTCGCGTTCGACTTGGGCCCGAATCCGTCGAAGATCAAGTCTCCGCGGATGTCGGCCGTGTAGTTCAAGTTTCCGAATCTGAGCTGATGGCCAGGGGCGTAGCTCTCCATCTGCTCCATAAGGCCAACCGAATTGGCCCGCAGTGCAAAGCCGCCGAATATGAAGATCTGTCCAGGGAGGAAAGCCTCACCCTGGACCGCATCGCCAGTGATGATCGAAGGAGCCATCAAGCCTTATGATGACGACACAGAGGAACTCTCAATGAAAGCACTAATGTCGGTGTCAAAACCGGCGGATCTCGGGTAGGGGGACCCAAACTGTGCGTCTAAGGCGGATGGTAACAGGAGGCAGGGGACACGATGTTTATCCAGGTTCGGGCCCTCTTGATGGAGGTAATACCCTACGTCCTGCTTGATTGTTCTTGATGATATGAGTATTACAAGAGTCGATCTACCACGAGATCAGAGAGGCTAAACCCTAAAAGCTAGCCTATGGTATGATTGTATGTTGTCCTACGGACTAAAACCCTCCGGTTTATATAGGCACCGGAGGGGGCTAGGGTTACACAAGGTCGGTTACAAAGGAGGAGATATACATATCTGTATTGCCTAGCTTGCCTTCCATGCCAAGTATAGTCCCATCCGGACACGGGATGAAGTCTTCAATCTCGTATCTTCATAGTCCAACAGTCCGGCCAAAGGATATAGTGCGGCTGTCCGGAGACCCCCTAATCCAGGACTCCCTCAACAACCCTCGCAGAAAATAGCTCGAAACAAAAACAGAAGATATTTGCGTGGTACGGTGATCAAAACCTTCGGGAGATTATATAATGAATTTTTACCTACCAAAAGAAGTATCGTGCAGGAAAACGGAGTCCGGAGAGCACACGAGGTGCCCACGAGGCAGGGGGCGCGCCCTCCACCCTCGTGGATGCCTCGTGTCCTTCCCGGACTACTTCTTATTTTCCTATTTTCTTAAATATTCCAAACCGGAGAAAAATTGCTATTAGAACTGTTTTGGGGTCGGTTTACTTACCGTACTACGTACCTATTCCTTTTTGGAGTCTGAAAAGTTCTGGAAAGTGTCCCTTATGTATTCCTCCGGGGTTACGGTTTCAATAACATTAGTTTCAATATTTATGGGATTACCTGAGATATAATGTTTGATTCTTTGACCGTTCACCACCCTCGGATTTGTGCCTTCGAAGTTGTTGATTTTTATGGCACCGGAACGATAGACCTCCTCGATGACGTAAGTGCCTTCCCATTTAGAGAGGAGTTTTCCTGCAAAAAATCTTAAACGAGAGTTGTATAACAATACATAATCACCTACATTAAACTCACGCTTTTGTATCCTTCTATCATGACATCTTTTAACTTTTTCTTTAAACAGTTTGGAATTCTCATAGGCCTGGGTTCTCCATTCATCAAGTGAGCTAATGTCAAATAACCTCTTCTCACCGGCAAGTTTGAAATCATAATTGAGCTCTTTAATGACCCAATATCCCTTATATTCTAGTTCAAGAGGTAAGTGACATGCTTTACCATAAACCATTTTATATGGAGACATATCCATAGGATTTTTATATGCAGTTCTATAAGCCCATAATGCATCATCAAGTTTCTTGGACCAATTCTTTCTAGATATATTAACAGTCTTTTGCAAAATTAATTTAAGCTCTCTATAGCTCAGTTCTACTTGACCACTAGACTGTGGGTGATAAGGAGATGCAATTCTATGATTAACATCATACTTGGCAAGCATTTTACGAATGGCACCATGAATAAAATGTGAACCACCACCAGCCATTAAGTATCTAGGGACTCCAAACCTTGGAAAAATAACTTCTTTAAGCATATTAATAGAGGTGTTATGATCAGCACTACTAGTTGGAATAGATCTACCCACTTAGTAACGCAATCAACAACAACTAAGATATGAGTATACCCATTAGAGGAAGGAAACGGTCCCATATAATCAAAGCCCCAAACATCAAATGGTTCAATAACAAGTGAATAATTCATAGGCATTTCTTGACGTCTACTAATATTACCAATTCTTTGACATTCATCACAAGACAGAACAAACTTACGTGCATCCTTGAAGAGAGTAGGCCAATAAAAACCAAATTGCAATACCTTATGTGTAGTTCTATCTCCAGAATGGTGTCCTCCATAAGCCTCGGAGTGACACTTGCGTAGGATTTGTTCCTGTTCATGCTCAGGTACACAATGTCTAATAACACCATCTACTCCTTTATAAAGATGTGGGTCATCCCAGAAGTAATGTCTTAAATCATAGAACACTTTTTCTTTTGCTGGTATGTGAAACTAGGTGGTATAAACTTAGAAACAATATAATTAGCATAATCAGAATACCATGGAGCAGTACGAGAAGCATTTATGACACCTAATTGTTCATCAGGAAAGCTATCATCAATAGGTAGTGGGTCATCAAGAACATTCTCTAACCTAGACAAGTTGTCTGCAACGGGGTTCTCAGCTCCCTTTCTATCAATAATATCCAAATCAAATTCTTGTAGCAAGAGAACCCATCTAATAAGTCTAGGTTTAGCATCTTTCTTTTCCATAAGATATTTAATAGCAGCATGATCAATGTGAACAGTTACTTTAGAATCAACTATATAAGGTCTGGACTTATCACAAGCAAATACAATTGCTAAAAATTCTTTTTCAGTAGTAGCATAGTTTCTCTGGGCACTGTCTAGAGTTTTACTAGCATATTGAATAACATTTAATTTATTATCTACTCTTTGTCCTAGAATAGCCCTACAACATAATCACTAGCATAACACATGATTTCAAATGGTAAATTCCAATTAGGAGGCTGAACAATAGGTGCAGAAATCAAAGCTTTCTTAAGTATTTCAAATGCTTCTACACAGTCATCATCAAAAATAAGAGGAACATCTTTTTGTAAGAGATTAGTTGAGGCCTAGAAATTTTAGAGAAGTCCTTAATGAACCTCCTAGAAAAACCGGCTTGACCAAGGAAACTTCTTATACATTTAATATCCTTAGGACACAACATCTTTTCAATAGAAACAACTTTACCTTTATCAACTTCAATACCTCTTTCAGAAATTTTATGCCCCAAGACAATGCCTTCATTAACCATAAAGTGTCACTTCTCCTAATTCAAGACAAGATTAGTTTCTTCACATCTCTGCAAAACTCGATCAAGGTTGCTTAAGCAATCATCAAAAGAAGTTCCATACACAGAAAAATCATCCATGAATACCTCAACAATATTTTCATAAAAGTTAGAGAATATAGGAGTCATACATCTTTGAAAAGTAGCAGGTGCATTGCATAAACCAAAAGGCATGCGTCTATAAGCAAAGGTACCGAAAGGGCAAGTAAAAGTTATCTTTTCTTGATCCTCTTTTGACACAAGTATTTGAGAGAAACCAGAATAACCATCTAGAAAGCAAAAATGTGTATGTTTGGATAACCTTTCTAGCATTTGATCAATAAAAGGTAAAGGGTAATGATCCTTTTTAGTAGCTTTATTTAATTTGCAGAAATCAATTACCATTCTATAACTGTAACAATTCTTTGTGGGATCAATTCATCTTTATCATTAGGAACAACAGTAATACCTCCCTTTTTAGGGATGCGATGGACATGACTTACCCACTGACTATCAGCAACGGGATAAATTATACCTGCTTCCAGAAGCTTTAGTATTTATTTTCTTACCACTTCTTTCATCTTAGGATTTAACCGTCGTTGGTGATCAACAACCGGTTTCGCGTCTTTCTCCAATTTTATTTTGTGCTAGCATAGAGTGGGGCTAATGCCCTTAAGATCATCAAGAGTATATCCAATAGCAGCACGGTGCTTCTTCAGAGTTTTCAATAATTTCTTTTCTTCATGCTCTGAAAGGTTAGCATTAATAATAACAGGATGTATCTCTTTCTCATCAAGATAAGCATATTTAAGAGTATCAGGTAAAGGTTTAAGCTTAAACACAGGATCACCCTTGGGTGGGGGAGGATCCCCTAGGATTTCAACATGCAAGTTGTGTTTCAACATAGGCCCCTGTTTAAAGAATACTTCATCTATTTCCCTTCTTTCATTCATAAACATATCATTTTCATGGTCTAGCAAATATTGTTCTAAAGGATCACTAGGAGGCACGACAATAGAAGCAAGACCAATAATTTCATCTTTACTAGGCAATTCTTTATCATGGGGTTGTCTATGAAATTTAGCAAAATTAAACTCATGAGACATATCCCCTAGACCAATAGTAACAACATCCTTTTGCAGTCTATCTAGGCATTAACAATATTCAAGAAGGGTCTACCAAATATAATGGGACAAAATTCATCTTGTGGGGAGCCAAGAACAAGAAAAACAGCAGGATATTTAACTTTCCCACACAAGACTTCAACATCTCTAACAATCCCAACTGGTGAAATAGTGTCTCTATTGGCAAGCTTAATTGTAACATCAATTTCCTCTATCTCAGCAGGTGCAATGTCATGCATAATTTCTTTATATAAGGAATGGGGTATTGCACTAGCACTAGCACCCATATCACATAAGCCATGATAGCAATGATCTCCTATTTTAACAGAAATAACAGGCATGCCTACAACAAGTCTATGTTTATTTTTAGTATCGGGTCTAGCAATTCTAGCGACTTCATCACAGAAGTAAATAACATGCCCATCAATATTATCGGCCAAGAGATCTTTAACCATAGCAACACAAGGTTCAACTTTAATTTTCTCAAAGGGTGTAGGTGTTCTAGTATTACTCTTACGAACCATAGTTGAAGCTTTAGCATGATCCTTTATTCTAGCACGGAAAGGTGGTTTCTCAATATAAGCAGTAGCAACAACAGGATCATTATAAGTGATAGTATTTTCTTCAACTTTAATAGGTACAACTACTTTTACTTCAATGGGAGGATTATATTTAAACCACTTCTCCTTAGGGCGATCAACATGAGTAGCAAAGGATTCACAGAAAGAAGCTACTATCTCAGAGTCAAGTCCATATTTAGTGCTAAATTCACGGAAAGCATCGGTATCCATAAAAGATTTAACACAATCAAACTTAGGTATTATACCTGACTCCTTACCTTCGTCGAGATCCCAATCTTCAGAGTTGCATTTAATTCTTTCCAATAAATCCCATTTGAATTCAATAGTCTTCATCATAAAAGAGCCAGTACAAGAAGTATCGAGCATGGAGCGATTACTGAGAGAAAGCCGAGCATAAATTTTTTGAATAATCATTTCTCTTGAGAGCTCATGATTGGGGCATGAATATAACATTGACTTAAGCCTCCCCCGAGCTTGAGAGATGATTTCTCCTTCGCGAGGCAAAAATTTGTATATATAATTACGATCACGATGAACAAGATGCATGGGATAAAACTTCTGATGAAATTCCAATTTCAGTCGGTTGTAGTTCCATGATCCCATATCAACACATAGCCTAAACCATGTCAATGCCTCTCCCTTCAAAGATAAAGGGATGACCTTCTTCTTGATAACATCCTCGGGCATACCTGCAAGCTTAAATAATCCACAAACTTCGTCCACATAGATTAGGTGCAAATCGGGATGTAATGTTCCATCACCTATGAAAGGATTAGCTAGCAGTTTCTCTATCATACCCGAAGGAATTTCAAAGTAAACTTTTTCAGTAGGTTCAGTAGGTTGAGGAGCAAATCTTTGCTCTACTGGTCGGGTTGAAGATACCCCGAACAAGCCCCTCAAAGGATTATGTTCCATAGTAACAAGTGACAGTAAATTTCATCACACTATATAAATTTGTCCTTAACAAATTCCACCTACCAAAGGCACTTCACTCCCCGGCAACGGCGCCAGAAAAAAGCTTTGATGACCCACAAGTGTAGGGGACCTATCGTAGCCTTTTGGATAAGTAAGAGTGTCGAACCCAACGAGGAGCAGAAGGAATAATAAGCAGTTTTCAGCAAGGTATTTTCTGCAAGAACTGAAATTATCAGTAACAAATAGTTTTGTGATAAGGTAATTGGTAACAAGTAACAAGTAATAAAAGTAAATAAGGTGCACAAAGATGGCCCAATCCTTTTTGTAGCAAAGGACAAGCCTGGACAAACTCATATACAAAGGAAAGCGCTCCCGAGGACACATGGGAATTATCGTCAAGCTAGTTTTCATCACGTTCATATGATTTGCGTTCGGTACTTTGATAATTTGATATGTGGGTGGACCGGTGCTTTGGTACTATCCTTCTTTGGACAAGCATCCCACTTATGATTAACCCCTATTGCAAGCATCCGCAACTACAACAGAAGTATTAAGTTAAACCTAACCATAGCATGAAACATATGGATCCAAATCAGCCCCTTACGAAGCAACTCATAAACTAGGGTTTAAGCTTCTGTCACTCTAGCAACCCATCATCTACTTATTACTTCCCAATGCCTTCCTCTAGGCCCAAACAATGGTGAAGTGTCATGTAGTCGACGTTCACATGACACCACTAGAGGAAAGACAACATACATCTCATCAAAATATCGAACAAATACCAAATTCACATGACTACTTATAGCAAGACTTCTCCCATGTCCTCAGGAACAAACGTAACTACTCACAAATCATATTCATGTTCATAATCAGAGGGGTATTAATATTCATAATGGATCGGAACATATGATATTCCACCAAGTAAACCAACTAGCATCAACTACAAGGAGTAATCAACACTACTAGCAACCCACACGTACCAATCTGAGGTTTTGAGACAAAGATTGGATACAAGAGATGAACTAGGGTTTGAGATGAGATGGTGCTGATGAAGATGTTGATGGAGATTGACCCCCTCCCAGTGAGAGGATCGGTGATGATGATGGTGTTGATTTCCCCCTCCCGGAGGGAAGTTTCCCTAGCAGAACAGCTCCGCCGGAGCCCTAGATTGGTTCCGCCAAGGTTCCTCCTCGTGGCGGCGGAGTTTTGTCCCGAAAGCTTACTTATGATTTTTTTCCTCGATGAAAGACTCCATATAGCCAAAGATGGGCATCATAGGGCTGCTAGGGGGCCCACGATGCAGGGGGCGCGCCCGGGGGGTAGGGCGCACCCCCACCCTCGTGGACGGTGGGTGGCCCTCCTCTGGTACTTCTTTCGCCCAATATTTTTTTATATATTCTGAAACATGCTCCTGTGAAGTTTTGGGACTTTTGGAGATGTGAAGAATAGGTCTCTAATAATTGCTCCTTTTCCAGCCCAGAATTCCAGCTGCCGGCATTCCCCCTCTTCATGTAAACCTTGTAGAATAAGAGAGAATAGGCATAAGTATTGTGACATAATGTGTAATAACAGCCCATAATGTAATAAATATCGATATAAAAGCATGATGCAAAATGGACGTATCGTGTACCAGAACTGATGTGTGCCTTGCCATATATTTGGTAGGGAGGTACCAAAGTAATCCAGGAGTGGATCATTGGACAACGGTCAAGAATATCCTAAAGTACTTGAAAAGGACCAAGGATATGTTTCTCATTTGTGGAGGTGATGAAGAGCTCGTCGTAAAGGGTTACGTCGATGCTAGCTTTGACACAGATCCGGATGACTCTAAGTCACAAACTGGATACGTATTTATATTGAATGGTGGAGCTATCAGTTGGTGCAGTTCCAAGCAGAGCATCGTGACGGGATCTACGTGTGAAGTAGAGTACATAGCTTCTTTGGAAGCAGCGCATGAAGGAGTCTGAATGAAGGAGTTCATATCTGATCTGGGTGTAATACTCAATGTGTCGAGTCCAATGACAATCTTTTGTGACAACATGATGACCCACAAGTGTAGGGGATCTATCGTAGCTTTTCGATAAGTAAGAGTGTCGAACCCAGCGAGGAGCAGAAGGAAATGATAAGCAGTTTTCAGTAAGATATTCTTTGCAAGCACTAAAATTATTGGTAACAGATAGTTTTGTGATAAGGTAATTTGTAACGAGTAGCAAGCAATAAAAGTAAATAAGGTGCAGCAAGATGGCCCAATCCTTTCTGTAGCAAAGGACAAGCCTGGACAAACTCTTATATGAAGGAAAGCGCTCGCGAGGACACATGGGAATTATTGTCAAGCTAGTTTTCATCACGTTCATATGATTCGCGTTCGGTACTCTGATAATCTGATATGTGGGTGGACCGGTGCTTGGGTGCTATCCTGACTTGTACAAGCATCCCACATATGATTAACCGCCATTGCAAGCATCCGCAACTACAACAGAAGTATTAAGGTAAACCTAACCATAGCATGACACATATGGATCCAAATGAGCCCCTTACGAAGCAACGCATAAACTAGGGTTTAAGCTTATGTCACTCTAGCAACCCATCATCTACTTATTACTTCCCAATGCCTCCCTCTAGGCCCAAACAATGGTGAAGTGTCATGTAGTCGACGTTCACATGACACCACTAGAGGGATGACAACATACATCTTATCAAAATATTGAACGAATACCAAATTCACATGACTACAGATAGCAAGGATTCTCCCATGTCCTCAGGAACAAACGTAACAACTCACAAAGCATATTCATGTTCATAATCAGAGGGGTATTAATATGCATAATGGATCTGAACATATGATCTTCCACCAAATAAACCAACTAGCATCAACTACAAGGAGTATATCAACACTACTAGCAACCCACAGGTACCAATCTGAGGTTCGGATACAAAGATTGGATACAAGAGATGAACTAGGGTTTGAGATGAGATGGTGCTGGTGAAGATGTTGATGGAGATTGACCCCCCTCCCGATGAGAGGATCGTTGGTGATGACGATGGTGATGATTTCCCCCTCCTAGAAGGAAGTTTCCCCTGCAGAACAGCTCTGCCGGAGCCCTAGATTGGTTCCGCCAAGGTTCCGCCTCGTGGCGGCGGAGTTTCTTCCCCAAAGCTTGCTTATGATTTTTTCCTCGACGAAAGACCTCATATAGCAGAAGATGGGCATCGGAGGGCCACCAGGGGGCCCACGAGGCAGGGGGGCGCGCCCAGGGGGTAGGGTGCGCCCCCCACCCTCGTGGCTAGGGTGTGGCCCCCCTCTGGAACTTTCTCTGCTCGGTATTTTTTATTAATTCCAAAAAGGACTTCTGTGAAGTTTCAGGACTTTTGGAGCTGTGCAGAATAGGTCTGTAATATTTTCTCCTTTTCCAGCTCAAAATCCCAGCTGCCGGCATTCTCCCTCTTCATGTAAACTTTGTAAAATAAGAGAGAATAGGCATAAGTATTGTGAAATAATGTGTAATAACAACCCATAATGCAATAAATATCGATATAAAAGCATGATGCAAAATGGACGTATCACAACACTGGAGCAATTGCCTTAGCGAAGGAGTCCAAGTTTCACAAGAGAACCAAATACATCAAGAGACGCTTCAACTCCATTCGTGAAAAGGTCAAGGATGGAGACATAGAAATTTGCAAAATACATACGGATCTGAATGTGGCAGACCCGTCGATTAAACCTCTTCCGTGGGCAAAACATGATCAGCACCAAGACTCCATGGGTGTTAGATTCATTACTATGTAATCTAGATTATTGACTCTAGTGCAAGTGGGAGACTGTTGGAAATATGCCCTAGAGGCAATAATAAAGTGGTTATTATTATATTTCCTTAATCATGATAAAGGTTTTGTTATTCATGCTAGAATTGTATTGACCGAAAACTTAAATACATGTGTGGATACATAAACAAATATTGTGTCCCTACTAAGCCTCTACTAGACTAGCTCGTTGATCAAAAGATGGTTAAGGTTTCCTAACCATGGACATGTGTTGTCACTTGATAATGGGATCACATCATTAGGAGAATGATGTGATGGACAAGACCCATCTGTTAGCATAGCATATGATCGTTCAGTTTATTGCTACTGCTTTCTTAATTAATGTGAAATACATATTCCTTCGACCATGAGATCATGCAACTCCCGGATACTGGAAGAATACCTTGTGTGCTATCAAACGTCACAACGTAACTGGGTGATCATAAAGATGCTCTACATGTATCTTCGATGGTGTCTGTTGAGTTGGCATGGATCGAGATTGGGATTTGTCACTCTGTGTGACGGAGAGGTATCTTGTCACACCCTAGTTAGTTCATGCATTAGAGTGTTGCATCATGTTTATTTTTTCCCAGAAAACTGAAATGGGGATGACAGAACCCCCAGCACCCCCCTGGAACAACTAGGGTTTACTAAAAACTTTTTCAATGAACCTGAAATGCCCTTCTAAAAAGTCCACCCTTTTTGTTTTGGGTTAAAACCTTTGACAAAAATGGTGCACACTTTTCTAGGACATCTTAAGGTCATTGGATTAATTCATTACTAATTGCATTTGGGCAATTTAAATCCTATAAATATTTTAAAATTCCTAAATAATCCTGAAAGTAATTTTAGGTTGTTGAGAATATTTTCAAATGTGCCTCTGAATATTTTTAGGGTTTTCCTAAATGAAATAGTATTTTTACTATTTGAAAACACAAAACAGGATAAATAGAAAACAGAAAAAAGAGAGAAAGGAAACTTACCTGGCACTCACCTGGCGGCCCAGCACTGTGCTGGCCCATGGCCAGTCAGCTGCTTCCTCTCGCCAGGCAGGCAGGCAGGGAGGTGAGCGCCGGCGCGCCTGAGCTCGCCACGGCGCCACCTGCTTGCCGCCCGTGCCCCTGGACATCTGGACGACCTCCACGTGTTGCCCCGACCCCCTGGACCCCTCCATTCACCCCCAACGCCTCTCCCTCGCCCTCTCCCACCATGGCCGACGCCCCTGCCGCCGCACCATTGCCGTAGCCGCGCCCTCCGTCGTCCTCGCACCGCGCCACCGTGTCCACGAGCTCCGCCGTCGTCGACTACGTCGAGCAGGCCGAGCCCCGAGCGCTCGCCCGCTATGGAGTCGTCCCGACCCCGTCTTCCCCAACTCCGGCCACTGGACATCCCCTTCGCCTTCACCGCAGCACCAGCTCGTCCCCGACCTCGCCGTCTTCCTCGTTGTGATCGCCGTGAGCCCAGCTACCTCTTCCCCCTCTCCATTAACTTCCTCCTGCACCGTGTGCACCGCACCACGCTCACCTGAGCACCCGCCACCGCCGAGCTCGTCGCCGACGTGACTCCGGCCACCCATCGGCCACACCTTTGTGACCAATGCACTCACCGCACTCGCAGGAGCCCGTAGCGCCACTCCACGCGCCTCGCCGTGCCCCGTAGCCTCGGTTTCTACCTCGCCCAAACTCCAGCGACCGCCAAGGTCGTCGCCGGCGACGTTTCCGGCCACCCCAGCTCCACCCACTGCCACCACTCGATGCGGCTTACTCCCAGCTACGCATAGATGCTCTCCGCCGTTGTTTTGGTCGCCGGAGCACGAAACCCGAGTCACTCCGCCGCGTCTGGGGTCGCCGGCGGCTAAACGCCGGCGAGTTTGACCCTGTTTGACCCCGTGTGGGCCCGGGTTGACTTCCCCTGAGTCTATGACACGTGGGACCGCCCTACTAATTAACTTAGATTAGCACTAACTAAAATTAGTTATTTAATTAACTACTGACACACAGGTCCCACTGGTCAGGTTTGACCTGGACCGGCCCCGTTGACCACTGACGTCACCCTGACACAATGTTGACGCAATAACTCAATTACTGGAATTATTCTTATACAGGAAATTCCAGAAAATATTACAAACTTCAAAAATTCATAACTTTTAATCTGTAACTCCAAATGCAAAGATTTATATATGAAATTTGATCAGAAAAATTCAATCTTTCCATCTGTAATGGTTTAATGCATGAAAAAACACTTTAACCTTGCTGTTTAGGTGAAACAAGCTAATACACTTATAATACATCAAAAAAAAGCTAATACACTTATAAGGCTTAAGAACATAAGCTTCCATTTGAATCTTTGTTTCAAATGGACCCAAACCAACTTGTTTCACATTGCATTAGGGAGGACACCTCATATTGCCATGTCATAGCATGCATCATATTGTTGCATATTGCCATGTGATGATTGTGTTCTGTGATGCCTTTCGTGGTAGGTTCTGCCTCCGAGGATATTTCCGAGTATCCAACTGAAGGGCAGTACCATACTACCACTCCATCAGGCAAGCAGCCCCATTGATCATATCGATACAATCCCATGTTCTCGTTCTGCTCTCATTTACTGCATTAAGACAACAACGTTTCAAACTACTGTGTGCTGCAATAGTTGAACCCTTATCCTCTACTTGACCTGTCATTGCCACAGTAACTAGATGAAACCCACTAGAATGTGTAGGAGTTGATTGAGCCATGTATGTGTTTTCTACGTTGCTATGCCTGCTATGCTTAGAGTTGTGTCAGGTCTGGTTCATCTGGGTGATGGGCTAGAGTGAAATGATTACGTCGGTAAGGTGAGGGATGTGTTGAACATGATTTGGTAAAGGTATCGATGAGAGGCCATGCAGGAGTACATGGTGGGTTGTTTCATTGAGGCCGTCCTTAAGAACTGAGATCTGCATGTGTGATTCAAGAATCAGTTACTACCATACATTGGGCCCAAAACCAATGGACCCTCTCGGCTTCTTAATCACCCTAGTACTCTGTCCAGGAGTTGCAACTAGTTTTTGGTGTTTGTAGGTTATGTGTTGGCGGCCGTGCGTAGCGCTGACCCTAGGGGTGGGCTATGATGCGGTAGATACACCGTGGCCGGGTATGCTAGGCGCCCGTTTGGCGTCTCGGGACCCTATACACATCGTTCGGGGCCGTATGTGGAAACCTCAGCCGGACTCCCTGCGGATGGAACCTGGATAGGCGATAAACCTGGACTAGAGACTTGAGTGTTTAGGTAGGCCGTGGCCGACACCCTCGTTGGGCTTCCGCTTGAAGGTTGCCGAGTACATGTCGTGTAAACGACGATAAGTGGTGAGAGCGTGTATGAAGAAGTACACCCCTGCAGGGTTAACATCATCTATTCGAATAGCCGCATCCGCGGTAAAGGACTACTTGGTTGCCTTTACAGTTCATAGACAAGTTAATGGTTACTACTAAAAGACTCAAGATAAGTGTCAGTACCGAGGATGGCCCTCTCGTAGTATGACGAGGGAGGATCCCCGGTGGAGTATTGTGTTGGTGATTAGTGGACTCGTGTGCGGAAACTATTTTATAGTGGTGTCTCGTAGGATAGCTTAGCCAAGAGTCAAAGCTGGCCTGCTGCAATAACTCCACCACCTTCTTGTGAATGAGCATGTATAGTAGGATCTATTGTAAGACTTGCTGAGTACCTTTGTACTCATGTTGCTTTAATTACTGTTTTCAGACGACAACACCGCCCCCTCCGATGGGTTTTACGTAGACCTCGACGTCGATGAGTAACTTGCCACCCAGGTGGTGATTCTGGCCATGGAGGGCCCTATGTAGATAACATGCTTCGACAAGCCTTCTTTCTTTCAGTGTCTGTACCCAGGCTTATTTGCTTCCGCATGTGCTTGTATGCTTGTATGACTTGAGTGTCGGGTCTTGTGACCCCTATCTGTATGAACATGTTATGTATGGCTCTCCGGAGCCTTTAAATAAAGTACTTGAGTTGTAGAGTTTTGTTGTGATGCCATGTTGTATTTACACATATCGAGCATATTGTGTGTATGATTGAAATGCTTGGTATGTGTGGGATCCGACAATCTAGTTGTTTATCCTTGGCAGCCTCTCTTATGGGGAAATGTAGTCTAGTGCTCCTTGAGCCATAGTAGTTCGCTACAGCCTGGTTCACCGGAGTCCTGCTAGTCCAGCACTACTGCTCAGGATACTTGACTGGCCGGCATGTGTTTCACTTCGTTCCTATGTCTGTCCCTTCGGGGAAATGTCACGCGGTGACTTCCGGAGTCCTGCCTAGCCTGCTACAGCCCGGGTTCCCCGGAGTCTTGTTAGCCCAGTGCTACAGCCCGGATTCACACGCTATTGACCGACATGCTCGATGTGATTCATGTATGCCTGTCCCCATAGGTCTGTGCCATTTTGGGTTCATGACTAGCCATGTCGGACCGGGTTCTCTGTCATATGGATGCTAGCGACACTATCATATACATGAGCCAAAAGGCGCAAACGGTCCCGGGCCATGGTAAGGCGACACCCGTGGGGATACCGTGCGTGAGGCCGCAAAGTGATATGAGGTGTTACCGGCTAGATCGATGTGACTTGGAATCGGGGTCCTGACAGCGTTGGCATCAGAGCCGGACTGCCTGTAGGTTAGTTAAGCCAAACTGGTCAATGTCGAGTCTAGAAATGCTTTAGTTATATGTAGGGGAATTGATTGTGGGAGGGAACGTAAGGCTCTTTTACTCCTTTACCATATGCCCTCTGATCTGAGTCATTCTCTTCTCTTTCTACGTGGGTTAAGGACTAGGCTCTTTTCTTTCTATCAGGTTCACGTGTTACTAATCTGTAGTAGCTTATAGGATTGTTGTTACAAGCCTCAGTACAGTTTCTACTATTTTTAGTATGTTGTCAGTTGAACCAGAACCTTGATATGATGTTGTTGAGTGGTTTTGCAAACTGTTGTGGATGTCTCAAATCTTTTTCTGAGCATTTACAGCCGTTATGCTGTCCGATTTCTCCTAGGGAATTCTAATGCCTTTGCATTATTCTGTGCTTTTAGATGGCCACCCGTTCCCAGAACCAAGTGGTTCGTCTGACCCGGTGCCTCGATGTACCTGGTCACATGGCCATGTTGGTTCGAGTGATGGTCGAGACAGGCTATCGATGGTATACGGAATATACCATCGAGGAACAGTTCCGAGACTTCAACCAGAGCCAGTACCTTTGTACCGTCAGGATATATCCCTCTTATCCTGGAGCCACTGAACCCCTCCACTGCTCTTATGGGCTTGGGGTTACTATTGAGATGTCTGTGCAGGATGCAGCTTACTCTATGATGACTATCATTCGAGCCAGGACTGCCTTGCTTCAGAACACCGATTTCCGCTACATGCCAGCCTCACTCCCTGGAGCACAGGGGTACTATCAGGCATTGTACTACTCCTCTACACATGAGGAGTCACTACTCCGCACCACTGCCGAGGTGCTCGAGGATAAGGACCGCGAAAATCGGGCCTTGCTTATGGAGCTTTTCAACACTCGTTCTAATCACTGGGCCACTTTGACTCGGTTTGCACCTCCTGTGCAGGCAGGATACATGGACCTGAGGGACCTGTACCCCGTACGGTCTGGATTGCCAGATTGTATGGAGTGGCGTGATGTAGGAGGCATCACCCCTCCTCCTGGTCCCCGTCTGCCACCGTCTGTGGGACCAAGGCCACATCCGAGTCCCTTTGGTCCGCAAGCTCCACAGGACCGTCTGTTCCCAGATGATCATGTTTCGCTTCCAGGTTTTGGTGGTGACTTTTATGAGGATTACTACGGAGCCGTCTGAGCTAGTAGTAGTTCACTAGTACTATAATAGTTGTATTCTCCACAAGTCCTGCATGACCGTGGGATACGACTTGGTGTGTATCACGCTTCGGAGGTGTAGAAAAAGAATGTATAGGAGCTTGGAATGCCTCCGATGAGATGTAATGTCTTTCACCATAGTTGTACTCTAGCCTGGGCTTGTACTAAACTATGTACAGTGTGTATGACCAATGGTATATATATGGCAGTTTCTATATTACCATGTCGTGCAATGAACATCTCAGCATTCCATGTTATCCATTACATTCTGCACTTCCTTGCCAAGATTGTGCCATCCTTATCTAAACCATTGTCTTGTTTTTCCTAGGATGGTCAACACCCGCAGCAACCCTGCTGCCCTGGAGCAGGGGGAAGCCAGTGCAGCTAGGGGTGAAAATCTGCCTCACCCGCCTTCTCTGGCCGAAGTTATGCTGGAGGCAGAAAGAAACAAGCGTGAGACTAACCGCTTGCTGGAGCGGATTCAGCAGAACACTGCATGTCATCAGCGAAACGACTTGGTGTCAATCAATGACTTTATCAAGTTGTACACACCAAAGTTTAATCATTCCGTCGAGCCCCTCGACGCGGATGACTGGCTTCACAGCATCACCCACAAGCTACGTTCTGCCAACGTAGCCGAAGCTGATAAGGTTACCTATGCTGCATATCACCTCGAAGGCCCTGCTAGCCTTTGGTGGGAAAAATTTGAGGCTATGCGCCCGGTCGGCCAAATCACTACTTGGGCTGAATTCAGTGAGGCTTTCCGTGAGCATCACATCCCGGAAGGTCTCATGGATCGCAAGAGGGAAGAGTTCTGCAATTTCACCCAAGGCAGACTGACTGTGGATGCTTATAGCCGTGAGTTTGGAAATCTGGCACGTTATGCTCCTGAAGAGGTATCCACCGACGCTAAGAAGTAGGCAAGGTTCCGCAAGGGACTTAGCCCCGAGCTTCACCGCAATCTTCATCTGCACGAGTGCACCTCCTTCCAGAAGGTGGTCAATAAAGCCATCAGTGTTGAGACAGGCCAGACTGACTATGACGCTTCACGCAAGCACTCTCATGATTTTGGTTCTTCATCCGGCTCTGGATCTCAGAAGCGCCGGGTGTGGATTCCAAGTACAGCGCTGCCACCTAGGTTCATTCCGAGGCCATCCTTTGAGGCGCCTCGCCCCAACCAGCAGTTTGCACCACCTAAGCCCTATGGTGGCTCCGCTGCTAATGCTGCTCCACGCCCCAATGTTGTGACATGTTTCAAGTGTGGAGAGCCGGGTCACTATAGTCGAGAGTGTCCCCAGAACAACAACCCCAACCAGTATGGAAAGTCCGTTGGCCGTGGTAAGCCAGCGGGAAAGACATTCTACGCTAAGCCAGCCACGACTACATGTGGCCATGTCAACTATGTCTCAGCTGAGGAGGCTCATGATGATCCTAACGTCGTCCTTCGTATGCTCCTTGTTAATTGCCATCCGGCATCTGTTCTTTTCGATACTGGAGCATCTCATTCATTCATATCTGAGAGCTATGCTCGATTGCATAACACGACATTCTGTGACATGCCCACTACCATGGAAATTCAAACCCCTGGCTCTAGATGGCAAACCTCCAGAGTAAGCCATGGGAATGAAATTCTTGTCGATAGACTTGTCTTCCTTGCATCCTTAATAGCTCTCAAGTCCTCGGACACAAACATCATCTTGGGTATGGACTGGATGTCAGCCCATTATGCTAAGATTGATTGCTCTACTAGAACTGTTCAACTTACTCACCCATCGGGCAAGATAGTGAATGTCTTAACTCGAGTGGCCAAACGCCAGCTTTACTCCCTAAATGCCAACCCCCTTCCAGACCTTGAAGATATCCCGGTAGTCCGAGACTTCCCAGATGTCTTTCCAGAAGAACTGCCAGGTGTTCCACCTGACAGGGATGTCGAGTTTGTGATAGACCTTGTTCCAGGAACCATCCCAATATCTAGAAGTCCCTATAAGATGGCACCCTTAGAACTAGCCGAGCTTAAGAACCAACTCGATGAGTCCTTGAAAAAGGGTTTCATCCGTCGTAGTTCCTCTCCTTGGGCTTGCCCCGTCCTCTTCGTCAAGAAGAAGGATGGAACGAATCGGATGGTTGTAGATTACCGACCTGTCAACTTGGTCACTATCAAGAACAAGTATCCGCTTCCCAGGATCAACGATCTGTATGAACAGCTCGCTGGATCCTCAGTCTTCTCCAAGATGGATTTGAGGTTGGGCTACCATCAAATCAAAATCAAAAACGGGGACATTCCCAAAACGGCCTTTGTTACTCGTTATGGCCAATACGAGTACACCGTTATGTCCTTCGGTTTAACCAATGCCCCAGCCACCTTCTCTCGGTTAATGAACTCGGTCTTCATAGAGTATTTGGATAAATTCGTCGTAGTATACCTCGATGATACACTCATCTACTCCAAGAGTGAGGAAGAACATGCCGAACATCTAAGGCTGGTATTGACGAAACTTCGAGAGCATCGCCTTTATGCCAAATTCTCCAAGTGTGAGTTTTGGTTGCCAAAAGTGACTTATCTAGGCCATGTAATCTCTGGTAAGGGTATTGCTGTCAATCCCGAGCGAGTTCAAGCTGTCCTTGATTGGACTCCACCTGAAACAGTCAAGCAAGTTCGGAGCTTCCTTGGCTTAGCGAGCTATTGCCGCCGCTTCGTCGAGAATTTCTCCAAGGTTGCTAAACCTCTAACTGAACTCCTCAAGAAAGATAAAAAGTTTGAGTGGACCCCACAGTGCGAGTTCAGCTTTAGGAACTGAAAAGACGCCTGACATCTGCTCCCGTACTGGTACCACCAGACTTCTCCAAGGACTTCATTATCTATTGCAACGCCTCGCGACAAGGACTAGGTTGCATACTCATGCAAGATCGTTAGGTAATTGCCTATGCTTCACGGCAATTACACCCACATGAGGAAAACTATCCCACACATGATCTAGAGCTTGCAGCGGTAGTCCATGCACTTAAAACTTTGCGACATTACCTTCTCGGTAATTGTTGCAAGATCTTCACCAATCACCAAAGTTTGAAAGATATCTTCACCCAACCGGATTTGAATCTCAGGCAAAGATGTTGGGTCGAGTTGATCTCGGATTACGACTTAGGAATAACTTACACCACGGGCAAAGCCAATGTCATGGCTGATGCACTAAGTCGTAAATCTTATTGTAACAACCTGATGTTACAACAAAGTCAACCACTTCTCCATGAGGAATTTCGTAAGCTTAACCTTCACATTGTTCCTCAAGGATTCCTATCCACCCTGGTGGCGAAACCTACCCTTACGGATTAGATCATCAAGGCACAGAAGGTAGATCCGGGAATCTCCCGTATTAAGAGAAACATTAAGAAAGGAGTCGCGAATTGTTTCTCCATTGATGATCAAGGTGTCGTATACTTTGAAAACCGCTTAGTGGTTCCCAAAGAACGAAACCTGAGGCGGCTGATCCTTAAGGAAGCTCATGAATCCCCTCTCGCCATTCATCCCGGTAGTACTAAAATGTATCAAGACCTACGCCAGAGGTTTTGGTGGACTAGGATGAAGAGAGAAATTGCTCAATACATTGCTAGTTGCGACGTCTGTCGTCGTGTTAAAGCAGAGCATCAACGGCTTGCTGGCACCCTTCAACCTTTGGCTATTCTCGAATGGAAATGGGATAAAATTAGTATGGATTTCATTACTGGGTTTCCCAGGACCAAGAGAGGGAATAATGCTATCTTTGTCGTGATCGATCGTCTTTCCAAAGTAGCCCATTTCCTACCTGTTCGTGAGAGTATCACCGCTAGCCAGCTAGCTGACCTATACATCTCCCGAATAGTGTCTCTTCATGGTGTCCCATTGGAAATTAACTCAGACCGTGGAAGTCTCTTCACCTCTCGATTTTGGGAAAGTTTCCAAAATGCTATGGGAACTCGTCTCTCTTTTAGCACCGCCTTTCACCCCCAATCAAGTGGTCAAGTAGAGCGAGTAAATCAAATTCTAGAAGATATGCTCCGAGCTTCTGTCATCTCATTCGGAATGGATTGGGAGAACTGCCTTCCATTCGCGGAGTTCGCTTATAACAATAGTTATCAAGCTAGCTTGGGAAAAGCTCCTTTCGAAGTTCTCTATGGACGAAAATGTTGAATGCCTCTTAACTGGCCAGAAACCAGGGAAAGACAACTCTTTGGCCCGGATATGATTCAGGAAGCAGAAGAGCAAGTTCGCGTTATTCATGAGAAATTGAAAACAACCCAATCTCGTCAAAAGAGCCAATATGACCATAAACATAAGCTCATGACTTATGAAGTCGGCGAGAAGGCTTACCTTCGGGTCACTCCATTAAAGGGAACCCATCATTTCAGTATCAAAGGCAAATTGGCTCCTCGTTACATTGGACCCTTTCACATTCTTGCCAAACGAGGAGAAGTTGCCTACCAATTGGAACTACCTCCGCATCTTTCCAGAGTTCACGATGTCTTCCACGTTTCTCAACTCAGGCGTTGCTTGGCGGATCCTATCCGTGGAGTGGACCACGAAACACTTGATCTACAAGATAATCTCTCATATCGGGAATATCCCGTTCGTATCCTTGATCAAGTCGAGCCTACCACTCAACACCATAACATCAAGTTTCTTAAGGTTCAATGGTCACACCACACTGAAAGGAAGCCACTTGGGAAAGGGAGGATCGTCTTCGACTCGAGTACCCCACCTTCTTCCCAACGGATCCTAAATCTCGGGACGAGATTCTTTTGAGTGGGGGTGAGTTGTCACACCCTAGTTAGTTCATGCATTAGAGTGTTGCATCATGTCTATTTCCCCCCCAGAAAACTGAAATGGGGATGACCGAACCCCCAGCACCCCCTGGAACAACTAGGGTTTACTAAAAACTTTTTCAATTAACCTGAAATGCCCTTCTAAAAAGTCCACCCTTTTTGTTTTGGGTTAAAACCTTTGACAAAAATGGTGCACACTTTTCTAGGACATCTTAAGGTCATTGGATTAATTCATTACTAATTGCATTTGGGCAATTTAAATCCTATAAATATATTAAAATGCCCAAATAATCATGAAAGTAATTTTAGGCTGTTGAGAATATTTTCAAATGTGCCTCTGAATATTTTCAGGGTTTTCCTAAATGAAATAGTATTTTGACTATTTCAAAATACAAACAGAATAAATAGAAAATAGAAAAAAGAGAGAGAAAGGAAACTTACATGGCGCTCACCTGGCGGCCCAGCACTGTGCTGGCCCATGGCCATTCAGCTGCTTCCTCTCGCCAGGCAGGCAGGCAGGGAGGTGAGCGCCGACGCGACTGAGCTCGCCACGGCGCCACCTGCTTGCCGCCCGCGCCCCTGGACGTCTGGATGACCTCCACGTCGTCGCCCCGACCCCCTGAACCCCTCCATTCGCCCCCAACGCCTCTCCCTCGCCCTCTCCCACCATGGCCGACTCCCCTGCCGCCGCACTGTCGCCGTAGCCGCGCCCTCCGTCGTCCTCGCGCCGCGCCACCGTGTCCACGAGCTCCTTCGTCGTCGACTACGTCGAGCAGGCCGAGCCCCGAGCACTCGCCCGCTCTGGAGTCGCCTCCGACCCCGTCTTCCCCAACTCCGGCCGCCGGAGATCCCCTTCGCCTTCACCACAGCACCAGCTCGTCCCTGACCTCGCCGTCTGCCTCGTTGTGATCGCTGTGAGCCCAGCTACCTCCTCCCCCTCTCCATTAACTTCCTCCTGCACCGTGTGCACTGCACCACGCTCACCCGAGCACCCGCCACCGCCGAGCTCGTCGCCGACGTGACTCCGGCCACCCACCGGCCACACCTTTGTGACCAACGCACTCACCGCACTCGCAGGAGCCCGTAGCGCCACTCCACGCGCCTCGCCGTGCCCCGTAGCCTAGGTTTCGACCTCGCCCGAACTCCGGCGACTGCAAAGGTCGTCGCCGGCGACGTTTTCGGCCACCCCAGCTCCACCCACTGCCACCACTCGATGCGGCTTACTCCTAGCTACGCATAGATGCTCTCCGCCATCGTTTTAGTCGCCGAAGCACGAAACCCGTGTCACTCCGCCGCATCTGGCCTCGCCGGCGGCTAAACGCCGGTGAGTTTGACCCTGTTTGACCCCGTGTGGGCCCGCGTTGACTTCCCCTGAGTCTATGACACATGGGACCGCCCTGCTAATTAACTTAGATTAGCACTAACTAAAATTAGTTAGTTAATTAACTACTGACACGCGGGTCCCACAGGTCAGGTTTGACCTGTATCGGCCCCGTTGACCACTGGCGTCACCCTGACGCAATGCTGACGCAATAACTCAATTACTGGAATTATTCTTATACAGGAAATTCCAGAAAATATTACAAACTTCGAAAATTCATCACTTTTAATCTGTAACTCCAAATGCAAAGATTTATATATGAAATTTGATCAGAAAAATTTAATCTTTCCATCTGTAATGGTTTCATGCATGACAAAACACTTCAACCTTGCTGTTTAGGTGAAACAAGCTAATACACTTATAAGGCTTAAGAACATAAGCTTCCATTTGAATCTTTGATTCAAATGGACCCAAACCAACTTGTTTCACATTGCATTAGGCAGGACACCTCATATTGCCATGTCATAGCATGCATCATATTGTTGCATATTGCCATGTGATGATTGTGTTCTGTGATGTCTTTCGTGGTAGGTTCTGCCTCCGAGGATATTTCCGAGTATCCAACTGAAGGGCAGTACCCTACTACCACTCCATCAGGCAAGCAGCCCCATTGATCATATCGATACAATCCCATGTTCTCGCTTCTGCTCTCATTTACTGCTTTAAGACAACAACGTTTCAAACTGCTGTGTGCTGCGGTAGTTGAACCCTTATCCTCTACATGACCTGTCATTGCTACAGTAACTAGATGAAACCCACTAGAATGTGTAGGAGTTGATTGAGCCATGTATGTGTTTCCTACCTTGCTATGCCTGCTATGCGTAGAGTTGTGTCAGGTCTGGTTCATCTGGGTGATGGGCTAGAGTGAAATGATTACGTCGGTAAGGTGAGGGATGTGTTGAACATGATTTGGTAAAGGTATCGATGAGAGGCCATGTAGGAGTACATGGTGGGTGGTTTCATTGAGGTCGTCCTTAAGAACTGAGATCTGTATGTGTGATTCAAGAATCAGTTACTACCATACATTGGGCCCAAAACCAATGGACCCTCTCGGCTTCTTAATCACCCTAGTACTCTGTCCAGGAGTTGCAACTAGTTTTTGGTGTTTGTAGGTTATGTGTTGGCGGCCGTGCGTAGCGCTGACCCTAGGGGTGGGCTATGATGCGGTAGATAGACTATGGCCGGGTATGCCGGGCGCCCGTTTGGCGTCTCGGGACCCTGTACATATCGTTCGGGGTTGTATGTGGAAACCTCAGCCGGACTCCCTGCGGATGGAACCTGGATAGGCGATAAACCTGGACTAGAGACTTGAGTGTTTAGGTAGGCCGTGGCCGACACCCTCGTTGGGCTTCCGCTTGAAGGTTGCCGAGTACATGTCATGTAAACGACGATAAGTGGTGAGAGCGTGTATGAAGAAGTACACCCCTGCAGGGTTAACATCATCTATTCGAATAGCCGCGTCCGCGGTAAAGGATTACTTGGTTACCTATACAGTTCATAGACAAGTTAATGGTTACTACTAAAAGACTCAAGATAAGTGTGAGTACCGAGGATGGCCCTCTCGTAGTATGACGAGGGAGGATCCCCGGTGGAGTATTGTGTTGGTGATTAGTGGACTTGTGTACGAAAACTATTTTACAGTGGTGTCTCATAGGATAGCTTAGCCAAGAGTCAAAGCTGGCCTGCTGCAATAACTCCACCACCTTCTTGAGAATGAGCATGTATAGTAGGATCTGTTGTAAGACTTGCTGAGTACCTTTGTACTCATGTTGCTTTAATTACTGTTTTCAGACGACAACACCGCCCCCTCCGATGGGTTTTACATAGACCTCGACGTCAATGAGTAACTTGCCACCCAGGTGGTGATTCTGGCCATGGAGGGCCCTATGTAGATAGACAGACTTCGACAAGCCTTCTTTCTTTCTAGTGCCGTACCCAGACTTATTTGCTTCTGCATGTGCTTGTATGCTTGTATGACTTGAGTGTCGGGTCTTGCGACCCCTATCTGTATGAACATGTTATGTATGGCTCTCCGGAGCCTTTAAATAAAGTACTTGAGTTGTAGAGTTTTGTTGTGGTGCCATGTTGTATTTACACATATCGAGCATATTGTGTGTATGATTGAAATGCTTGGTATGTGTGGGATCCGACAATCTAGTTGTTTGTCCTTGGCAGCCTTTCTTATGGGGAAATGTAGTCTAGTGCTCCTTGAGCCATAGTAGTCCGCTACAGCCCGGTTCATCGGAGTCCTGCTAGCACAGCACTACTGCTCAGGACACTTGACTGGCCGGCATGTGTTTCACTTCGTTCCTATGTCTGTCCCTTCGGGGAAACGTCACGCGGTGACTTCCGGAGTCCTGCCTAGCCTGCTACAGCCCGGGTTCCCCGGAGTCCTGTTAGCCCAGTGCTACAGCCCAGATTCACACGCTGTGGACCGACATGCTCGATGTGATTCATGTATGCCTGTCCTCATAGGTCTGTGCCGCTTTGGGTTCACGACTAGCCATGTCGGCCCGGGTTCTTTGTCATATGGATGCTAGCGACACTATCATATACATGAGCCAAAAGGCGCAAACGGTCCCAGGCCATGGTAAGGCGACACCCGTGGGGATACCATGCGTGAGGCCGCAAAGTGATATGAGGTGTTACCGGCTAGATCGATGTGACTTGGAATCGGGGTCCTGACATATCTCTGGGCCCTCTCGGTAATACAGCATCACAAGAAGCTTGCAAGCAAAGTGACTAAGGAGTTAGTTACAAGATGATTTATAACGGAACGAGTAAAGAGACTTGCCAGTAACGAGATTGAACTAGGTATGGAGATACCGACAATCGAATCTCGGGCAAGTAATGTACCGACAGACAAAGGGAACTACGTATGTTGTCATAAAGGTTCGACCGATAAATATTTTCGCAGAATATGTTGGAACCAATATGGGCATCCAGGTCCTGCTATTGGTTACTGATGAGAGAAGCATCTCGGTCATGTCTACATCATTCTCGAACCCGTAGGGTGCGCACGCTTAACGTTCATTGACGATATAGTATTATATGAGTTATGTGAATTGGTGACCGAATGTTGTTCGGAGTGCCGGATGAGATCACGAACATGATGAGGAGCTCCGGAATGGTCCGGAGGCAAAGATTGATATATAGGATGACAGTATTTGGTCTCCGGAAAGGTTTTGAAATGCACCGGATATTTATCGGATCACCGGAAGGGGTCCCGGGAGGCCACGGGAGCATATTGGGCCAAACGGGCCAACAAGGCAAAGCACACCAGCCCACATGGGGCTGGTGCGCCCCACCTCATGGCGCCAGCCCTATGGAAGGAAGGAAGAGGGCCGGCCCCCTCTTTCATTCTCTTCCACATGCAGGGAAAGCAAGGGGGCGCCTCCCCTCCCGCCTTCCCCCCCACATGCCTAAGAAGGAAGGGGGTGTCGGTGTCAAAATCGGCTGATCTCGGGTAGGGGTCCCGAAGTGTGCATCTGAGGATCGAAGGTAACAAGGTACAAGGGGAACATGATGTTTACCCAGGTTCTGGTCCTCTTAATGGAGGTAAAATCCTACGTCCTGCTTGACCGTATTTCATGAGTATAGGGGTTACAAGAGTTGATCTACCTCGAGATCGTAATGGCTAAACCCTAGATGTCTAGCCTGTATGAATTTTGATAGCCTCCACGGACTAAACCCTCCAATTTATATACACATCGGAGGTGCCTAGGGTTGTACAGAGTCGGTACATGGAAGGAGGAAATTTCATATCTGGAAATCAATCTTGTCATCCACGCATAGGAGAGTCCTACCCGGACATGGGGGAAAGCCTTCTGCTTTGTATCTTTACGGCCCATTAGTTCGGCCCATATCGAATAGATCGGACACCCGAGGACCCCTCATCCAGGACTCCCTCAGTAGCCCCCGAACCGGCCTTCAAACGACGATGTAGTATCTGGCTTATGTCTTCGGCTTTTTCAAGGTTGGTTCTTCACTGTATACTTGGCGGATAATAATTTGGCCCTGACTTCATTGTTCTGCCTTTATGACTCCTTCCCTGTCGCCTCGATTTCCACACGCTGGTGAATGCAAATGGTCCACAATTTTTTATTAAAAAGAAAACACCCGGCCACACAGGGACGACGCCTATATAAATAGGTCAAATCCTCCAAGTGCCATCCACATCGCGCAGAAAAACTCCAAGATTAGCAACGAAAAAGCTTCCAAGCATGGCCAGCGCCCCAGGCTCTTCTTCGCGCCCCCATGACCCTCAAGAGGGTGATTGGAAGAGCTGCTCAGTGCCTCATCTTCAGTTGAGCCGACTCCAGACATAGGGATATATTCCCCTCACAGATCTAGTCTCTGTATGAGCGGGATTGGCCCCAATCGGCAACGACGTGCTAGCTGAAAATTTCCCCAACCCCAATAAGGAGAGAGGGTGTGCTTCGTTCCATTCCTTTTGCAGGGCTTAGGATTTCCGATTCATCCCTTTCTCAGGGGTCTATTGGAATTTTACGGCATCCAGTTGCACAACCTCACCCCAGGTTCGATTCTGCACATCTCAGGTTCGTTGCCCTCTGCGAACTGTTCCTGGGCTGCGAGGCTCATTTCGAGTTATGGAGAAAGTTCTTTTGCCTCGCCCCCCGCCCTCGAGGAGGTTCTATATTTGAAGTGGGCGGCGCCGAAGTATGGCGTATAGCCGGATCCGGGTACCCCATTGGAACTCCCAAAGAGATATACCCACAATGGTCTTCGGAGTGGTTTTATATAGATGACGTCCCACTGCTGGACCCAGTTTGGCGCGGCCTCCCCGAATTTTCCAGCGCTCCTCTAAAGAAACGCCTCAACTGGCGTCCCCGGAGTCCCAAGGAGGAGGACAGTGCGTAAATAAAAAGGTTGGTCAGCAAGGTCAGATTATTAGCCCACACCGAGCTCTCAATAATCGAAGTTATGGTCATTGCAATAAAAATATGTGTCCAGCCTCTCCAGTCCAAAGTAACTCCCTTATGGTGCTACAAAGGAGAAGACGACGCATCCTTCTATAGACGCAAGGGTCCGGATACCCCGGCCGAACTGGCCACTATCTTGGCCAGTCTATATAAGGGTGAAAAAGAGGATTTCCTCCGCTTAAACTGCCGAGAAGGTTATTCCATGTACAACCCCATTGAATGGATAAGATTTCAATTACATGTGTTGCTTTATTGCTGTCATGACATGCTAATGAAGTTGTTGCTTTGTTGTCATAAAACAGTCATGGAGGAAGATCATCGAGTACGTTCACTATCCTGCCCCACAGCCAGAGGATCACAACCCCGACGAAGACCCTGGCTTCTGCGAGGATCCGGATATATGCATAGAGTTCGATGATGGGGTATTCTATCAGGCGAGCCTTGACAGCTCGGAAGTTGCTATTACAACCGACTATCCCCGCCCTATTCCTTCTCCATCATAAGTATTCAAAGAGCCTTCTCAAAACGAAATCACTAATTGCACCTTTATCCATTATACTAAACCGTACTTTATAGGATCGGTGCTCGGCAGGCCGCACCCCCTCGAGGGCGGCCCTTACACAGGGTAATCGTTCAAAACGAAAGGAGACCGGGAGCGCCGTAAAACCCTCACAGTCTTCAAAGAGGTATATCCGGTTAATACATGCATGGGCACAAGTTCGGATTGTTAAAGTTCCCTTATATCTTTGACTCAAGAGGAGCACGCGGCACACAGTGGGAAAACGCCCTGCTAGCCGAATGTCAGCCAATCCGGTGTTGGACTCGTCAACTAGGACGAGGGCTGATACAATGCCAGTCCCGCCGCCTCATGAGGATTCAGATGACATATCTATCATGAATTCCGAGGTGGAGAGCGTAATGAATCACCATCAACTGAAAGAGGTCATGCACGCTCCATCCTTTTCTGAGCAGGAATTTACCGCACTCAGCTTGGTGGGTGCATATATCCGAGCCGCTCAAGACTGTCTTGTCGGAGTTACTCAACTATTCTCAAAGGATATACAGGTAAGAGTTTGTGCAATTTTGATAGACATATGCCAGTAGCCCCCGAGACTTGAAGCAGTGAGGCCAACCGATTTAAGGGTCGATTCAACCTGCAGCTCTTCAAGGAGAAGAATACTGCGCTATCCCAGGAGCTGAAAACAAACCAGACGCGGCTGAATGTCGTCACCGCCGAATTGGTAGAAATTAAAAAGGATGCAATGAGCACTTCCAAGAAGAGAAAACACGATGAGGAAAAATGCAAACAATCCGAAGAGATAGAGAGCTTAATGGCTCAGTTATCGGTCGCTCGAAAAGAAAATGAAAAATTGAAGGGCGGCATGTTCGGTATTACTTTAAAACCATCATAGAGACTCATGTTTAGTCCATAATTTGGAATGTCATAACTTTGTTGATGCAGGTCTATTAACTGGTCGGTCGGAAGAAGAAGTGTCCGGATTTCAAGGCGACGTGCTGAAGGAGCTGTCCGTGGTACATACGCGGGCCTGGAAAGCCATGAAGAGTATGGTCAAGGCTTTATGGCCATCTGATACCCCTCCAGAAAGTATGGAGGGTTTGGCAAACCTGTTCAAAGGTGCCCGGTGCCGCTTTGAGCTATGGAAGATGTCCGCCTGCCGTGAAGGCGCGTGAGAAGCCTGAGCGATGATGAAAACACGCTTCACCAAGCTAGATCCGAATCATATGGCCCGAGTGGGACCGCAGGGACCAGACAGGAAAGAAATTCCGTTGAACTTGGTGTATGACCAAGTAATGATAGCTGCGAAATATTCGCATGAAGACTGTAGGTTGGACAGTCTGATAGATGGAATAGATAAGGAATATGCATTTGATACAATGTATTAATGTACTTCATGATCATCATGTATCTTCAGCCGGACATGTGGAAAATTTGTCATCGCAGGCTTTTGGCTTTAACCTCCAAACCAAAATGGTGGAGTGTTTCCGGATACTATTGTCGAATGCAAGAAACAATCATTATGTCCAGAAACCAGGCAACCCAGTCATTGTGCTCGAACAGACAAAAAATTTAGTTCGGAAGGTATGTTATATTACATATGTAAGAAACATCTTCCACGGAGAATAGTTCTGTTAAGGCTTCCTTTCCTTGGGTTGGCATGCTGTAATTGTGCGTGCCTGGGCTTTGGTCCATATTATGGAAAAATTGTCCTGCATTGTTTTGAAGAGTTACAAGAATGTAAGAATCTGTCGTTTGATTGCCGACCAATTATTCTCTTAAGAACGCTAGCTTTTGGCTTCACCCGTCTGAGGTACAGGTCCGGATTACCCGGTTATAACAATCGCAGAGGTGCTCCCTTTACGCCCTAGCCGAACAATCAGGAACGTAGGGCATAAAAACAGGAGCGAGGCAACCCATCTTGGCAAAAACTTAAGTCATAGAGGTGCATATAATGGCAAAAAGAGTGTATATAAAGAAACGTATAAAAACGAAAAAAGAACAAGTGAAGGGGAGAGAAAAAAGGAACAAAAAGAAACATGGCCGAACTTATGCGTAGAATCTTCGGAGCTGAGCATCGTTCCATGGATTCGGCTCGAGGCGATTATCCGATGCATTATGAAGGCGATAGGCTCCTCCTGTGAGAACTTCATCTATAATGAAGGGGCCCTCCATTTTGGTTTGAGCTTGTCCTTCTTCTCTGGGTGGCGTAAAACGAGTTCGCCGACATTATAAGTCTTGGCCCGCACTTCTCTGCTTTGGTATCTCCTAGCCGTCTAGGTCATCCTCCGATCGAGCTCAGCTTCTCTCTCTTCATACATGCGCACTTGAGGTGAGTCATGAATAATGTCGTATGGCAAGACAGCCTCTGCGCTGTACACCATGAAAAAAGGTGTGTATCCGGTCGTGCGGTTGGGAGTAGTCCGTAATCCCCAGAGTACGGAATCGAGTTCCTCGACCCAGTGTTTATCTGACTCTCGTAGGGATCGCACTAGTCTGGGTTTGATGCCGCTCATTATCAGGACATTGGCCTGTTTGACCTGACCGTTTGTTTGACAGTGGTATACGGAGGCGTAATCGAGCTTAATGCCCAAGTTAGCACACCAATTTTTCACCTCATCGGCTGTGAAATTGGAGCCATTATCAGTGATAATGCTGTGCGGGACACCACAACGGTGTACTACGCCGGATATAAAAAGTTGATCACTGGCCCAGCTTCAGCCATTTTTAGTAGTTTGGCCTCTATCCACTTAGTGAATTTATCCACCATAACTAGCAAATAATTCTTCTTATGGCTTCCCCCTTTAAGGGGTCCGATCATATCTAGCCCCCAGACCGCAAGAGGCCAAGTGATGGGGATTGTTCTTAAGGTAGTGGGCGGCATCTGACTTTGATTGGCGAAGAGCTGACATTCCATGCAGCGTTGTACGAGGGCCTATGCATCTGCTCGGGCCGTTGGCCAAAACAAGCCTGTACGGAAGGCCTTACTTGCGAGGGCCCGAGCTGCGGCATGATGGCTGATACGTCTCCAACGTATCTATAATTAATGAAATATTTATGCTGATATATTATCATTCTTGGATGTTTTACAATCATTTTATAGCAACTTTATATCATTTTTTGGGACTAACCTATTGACCTAGTGCCCAGTGCCAGTTGCTGTTATTTGCTTGTTTTTTACATCGCAGGAAATCAATATCAAACGGAGTCCAAACACCGCGAAACTTTTTGGAGAATTTTTATGGACCAGAACACCCAGGATGGGCCAGAGAAGCACCTGGGGTGCCCCGAGGGTGGCACAACTCACCAGGGCGCGCCTGGGGGCCCAGGTGTGCCTAGGTGGGTTGTGCCCACCTCGGTGGCCACCCGCACCCCCTCTTTCCCCTATAAATTCCCAAATATTCCGAAAACCCTCGGGGGTTAACCTAGATCAGAAGTTCCGCCGCCGCATGCCTCTGTAGCCACCAAAAACCAACCTAGACCCCGTTCCGGCACCCTGCCGGAGGGGGGAATCATCTTCAGTGGCCATCTTCATCATCCCGGCGGTCACCATGATGAGGAGGGAGTAGTCCACCCTCGGGGCTGATGGTTTGTACCAGTAGCTATGTGTTTAATCTCTCTCTCCCTCGTGTTCTTGAGATGTCACGATCTTGATGGATCGTGGGGTTTGTTAATATAGTCGGATCATATGGTGTTTTCCCATCTCTATCTTGTTGTGATTGATACGTCTCCGACGTATCTATAATTTTTGATTGTTCCATGCTGTTATATTATCAATCTTGGATGTTTTATAATCATTTTATAGTCATTTTATATCATTTTTTGGTACTAACCTATTGACATAGTGCCAAGTGCCAGTTCCTATTTTTTTCGTGTTTTTTACATCGCAGAAAATCAATATCAAACAGTCCAAATGCCACAAAACTTTACAGAGATTTTTTATGGACCAGAAGGAACAAGTTGGGCCCTGGTTGCACCTGGGGGGGTGTCCCGAGGAGGGGACAACCCACCAGGGCACACCAGGAGGCCCAGGCGCGCCCTGGTGGGTTGTGCCCACCTCGGGTGCCCCCCGGACCGCCTCTTTGCTCTATAAATACCCAAATATTCCAGAAACCCTAGGGGAGTCGACGAAATATTCATCCAGCCGTCGCAGAGTCCAGAACCACCAGGTCTAATCACTACAAAAAAGACACATCCATGACATTTTGGGTCGAACGAATTTTTTTTCTGTCATACATATGACACTTCTATGACGATAATTGTGACAAAACCCGGTATCATCATAGATGTGGTGGGCTCCTACTTCTATGACAAAAAATCATGACAGAAAATGGGCTTGTCGTCCTGGGCGGCCGGAGACGCAGCTGCATGACATTCTTTGGGCCGTCCATGACGGAAAAAACCATGGTAGAAGCGAGGGGGAGGAAAATTTCGGGGAGTTCCCGATTACGGTGGGAGGTCGAGGGCCGAGCGATGCGCGTTTCTCTCGTACACGTACGCACGTGTGTGCGAGGCGTTGGCTCTAACTGAATCCGAGCGAGGCATTGGGCTCTAACTGAACTCGAGCGATTGCACTGCAGGCTACGAGTTACTGAACCCGAGCGATCGATCGATGGCTGTTAACTGAACCCGATCGAGCGATTCCTTCGCTACTGCTGCTAACTGAAGCCGATCGATGCTGCCTCTGGGATGAACAGTGATCGTTGCGGGGGGTTTGGATGAACAGTGAGCGGTGGCGTTCCCTCTGGATGAACAGGACCCCGTGGTGTGGTGGAGGGCTGGATGAACAGTAGACGGTGGAGGGGTGCCCATGGAGGGGTGGTTGAACAGGACCCCGTGGTGTGGAGGGCTGGATGAACAGTAGAAGGTGGAGGGGTGCCCGTGGAGGGGTGGTTGAACAGTAGCCGGTGGAGTAGCGCGTGGTGGAGGCTGGATGAACAGTAGCCCGTGGAGGCTGGAGGAGGTCGACGATGGAGATGAACAGTATCCCGTGGAGTCCCGTTTTGCGGTACGCCACACCCCTCCCGATGAACAGGACCCCCGTTTCGACCGTAGGAGGTCCGTTTCGTCCGTTTTGTGGTACGCCACACCCCTCCCGATCAACAGGACCCCCGTTTCGACCGTAGGAGGTCCGTTTCGTCCGTTTTGCGATACGCCACACCCCTCCCGATCAACAGGACCCCGTTCCAAACGTAGGAGGTCCGTTTCCTCCGTTGTGCGGTATGCCAGGCCTCGTTTCCATCGCCTGTTTCGTCCAAGCCCTCCCGATGAACACGACCACGCATTCCGTTCCGACCCAGCCGGTTGGCTCCCACGCGTTCCGTTGCCTCTCGATGAACATGGCACATCCCGTTGCCTCCCCATGAACACGACGCATTCCGTTGCCTCCCCATGAACACGACGACGACGCTGTTTCTCCTTTCCGACCCAGCCATGTACACGAGCCCTGGCCGTACGTATGCGCGAGTAGGTGTTCGAGACCCCGCCCGTGTGTACACATACGTGGACGTATTTTCTTTCTTGCACCCTAGCCACTGTACGTACGTGTACATGCTACGTGCGCGCCTCTACTACGACACGTACACGCCTCTACTACGACACGTCCGCGCCTCTACATCCACCGGTATATATGTACGTACACGTTCACGACCAGAATGACAACGCTACGTACGCTTCGACCAGGTGGGTCCCGACTGTCAGGCACTTCCTTGTGTGCGAAGATGTAGCTAGTGGGTCCTAGCAGTCAGGGGGGCGAATCTTTTTTTTGCCCGGACGCACTTCCTTGCGTGCGAAGATGTAGCTGGTGGGTCCCAGCAGTCAGGGGGAAACATTTTTTCACGAAATACAGTGGCCCGTCCGGTGGGTCCCCGCTGTCAGGTGGAGGAATCATTATTTTGCATGTAATAAGGAGGCACTTCCTTGCTGCGGCCGTGGACCCAGCTGCCAGCCTCTCCACGTACAGTCCACGTCCGATGGAAGTCGTTCCTTGACCACGTTGACCACGCCGCGCCGAGAGCACCACAGCGGTGGACGACGGCGAGGACTAGGAAGGGGACGACTCGGAGCCGGGGAAGACGCAGCAGTGGATGCCCACGCGAAGAGGAGTATGAGGGTTCACTGGTTCGGCTGCGGTGTGAGGCTGCTGTCGCCGCAGAATAACAGGGGGTATGGGTGAGTGGAGGGATGGCCTGGCCAGCGGCGGGAGTAATAGGGGCGGTGAGGCCTCCGCAGCATCACAGCCGGCCACGGGAGGCAGGAGCACGCGACACGACCGGCGCTGGTTTGGGCGGCTGGAGCAAGAAGACCAGAGGTTGAAGAAGCACTACGGCCGTTGGATGAACATCATACAGTAAGAAGATCTAGAATCGTTCATATTGACTAAGTTGACAAAGCCCTCCGTCCCCATCAACATGGTAGGCCCACAAGTCAGCCTCCCACTATGCTGGGTTCCAGCTGGCAGGGGGAATATTCATTTTTTTGTGCGTAATAAGGAGGCACTTCCTTGCATGCGAAGATAGATGGTGGGTCTGACATGTTAGCGGGGGGCATGTTATTTTCACGAAATACAGAGGCCCTTCCGGTGGGTCCCAGATGTCAGGTGGAGGAATCATTATTTTGTGCGTAATAAGGAGGCATTTCCTTGTGTGCGGCCGTGGACCCAGCTGTCAGCCTCTCCACGCACAGTCTACTTCCGATGGTGTCGTTTGTTGACCAAGTTGACCACGCCGCGCCGAGTGCATCCAAGGTGGTGGACGACGGCGAGGCCCCGGACAGCAACAAGCCGGAGATGGGAAGACACGGGAGTAGAGTCGCAGACGGAGAGGTGTACGAGGGTTAACTGGTTCTAGTGCAGTGTGGTTCGGCAGTCGGTGGAGAAGAACAGGAGGTGTGGAGGGGTGGAGGGATGGCCTGGCCAACGGTGGAGTAGCGCTTCATAGCGAAGCGTGCTAAGCAGAGCTGCTAGCAGCAGGAGGCGGGAGGTGGTCCTGGCGGTGCTGGAGGAAGAAGACGAGAGATTGAAGATGGATGCCAATCGTTGGATGTAAATCCAACGGCTAACATGTCAGAATCATTTGTTGACTAAATTGACAATGACTTGCGTTGGCTTCGACCTATTGGCCCACATTTCAGCCTCCAAAAATGTGGCACGTATTCAACCCATTTTTTCTAGAATTTACAGTCTTTTTTGCGTGGTAGAATTTACAATCAATTTGATCTCTTTTTTGAATTACAACCATTAGCTGGGCTGGGTGAACAAATAATGTAGCGTCCATGCGGCCCATTTATTTTATTTCCTAAAAAATTACAGGCCATTTGCACTTTCTCGAAATACACGATTTTGCTGGGCTGATTCTAATTATAATGTTGGGTTGGGCCAGCAATGTTATCAAAAAATAAAAAGGGGCTGAGCATTTTGTTATAAATATATTTAAATAATAAGTGACATTATTACATTCATCCTTAAATCTTACCAAGCTTTTGTACACAATCACTAGGATTTTCGTGACAAAACAATCCAGGAATTTATTTGTTAAGAAATTATTTTTATAAGTTAATAAGATGTGGGATATTGTTTTCTTACATATGTAAGTATCTGTTAAATATATGATGAAAATAAAAATAATATATAATAACATATAAAATAATTTTTTTAGAAAAACAGGGAGCATCTCCCTGGTTCCATTGCTGAGAACGAAACCACAACATATTCTGATACAGCAGCTCAAAGAGCAGTTAGAAAGCAAAGGTAGAAAAGCTACAAACTAGGGGGGTGGATGAACAAGTTCTCTGAATAACACAAATCACCCGAGCGGTGCCAAAGGCAGAGCGGATAGAGCACTCAAATGACACAAGGAGGGTCCAACGAAGCCTTCATGGTCTTCAGCCGAGGGGCCGTGTCAGCCTGCGGCGACTAGTAAGCAAGCGGAGACACTGGGCTGGAAGGCGTAGCATGGTGGATGTCCCTCTTTTTCGGCGCCAGGTGCCCATCATCTTCATCAGAGATCTCGAGACGAGCCCACGGGTCCAGCCCCAGAGCAGGTCGAGCCTTGTTCAGCCACAAGTGATCACCAACGGTTTCTGGAGGGATCTTGTTAGGGTTTCCACGAAGCTCATCAACTTGTCCTTGTCCGATCCGGAGGAGAGAATCGCCCAGTTCCTCACCATGTTCCTGATCAACCTCAAGACCTGCGGAATGGAAATCCAGGAGGTGTTACTGAAAGTCATAGCATTTCTATATTTCCAGAGGCACCAAAGGACAGCTGAGCTAACAGTATTTAAAACTAAGCACTTTTGGGTAGCAATCCAGAATCTGGCGACAGATTAAAAGGATGAGCCAATCTGACTAGAGAAATATTCCTCAATGTGGGCCCAGATATGTTTAGCAACTATACATTCAAAAAATAGGTGAGAACAAGACTCTTATTCCAATCAGTAAACACAATCAAGGGGTTTGATGATGTGTCTCTTCCTAAGGTTATCCCTAGTCATCAATTTGTTTTTGGAGAGAAGCCAGAGAAATACATGAATTTTAGGGGGAACTCTCAATTTCCAGACAGCAGGGATAAACATGAGTTGAACCCCTCTAAAGTTGATAACATGATAGAGGGAGCTAGAGGAATACTTCCCCTTATTGTCCAGCTGCCAAATCAGGGCATCCGGCTCGACAGTAAAGGTAATGCTTTTGGCAATTTCCTCCAACTGGAACCATTGTTCCATGAGACTATCACTAAAGTTCTTTCTAAAAGAGAGTTGTTAATTTCTTGGAGGTTAGGTATGCCTAGGCCTCCAAAATCTTTTTTCATAGAGACTAGGGACCAATTAGCAAGGTGTAGCTTCCTATTTCCCTCAAAATCTTTCCACAAGCAATGAGACATCTGAGAATCGATGAGGTTCACTGCCCATTTAGGGAACTTTATGAAGGAGAGGAGATACACTGGAATGCTTGCCAAACAAGCTTGTATGAGGATCAATCTACCTCTGCAAGAGAGAAGTTTGCCCCTCCATCCAGCAATCCTTTTAATGATTTTATCCAGAAGGGGGTGGATATCCTCTCTCCTCAGTTTATCATAGTGGAGAGGGATACCTAGGTATTTAATGGGGAAGTTACCTTTATTACAGACTAGAATAGAGAGGAAGTCAGCTAACTCCTGATCATCCGTGTTGATAGGAATGAGTTCACTTTTAGAGTGGTTGATTCTCATGCCTGAGGCTTGTTCAAAACAGGTTAGAATAGTTTTTAGATTGCTAGCATGTGTGGAGCCATTGTCTAAGAAAAGGATGGTATCATCTGCATATTGAAGGCAGATGATGCCACCAGGGCAGACCTCAGGACAGAGCCCTGCAATCAGACTATGATCAGCAGCTTTGCTCAGCATTTTAGTAAGAACGTCCACTACTAAATTAAACAAAAGCGGGGAGATGGGGTCACCTTGCCTAAGGCCTTTACCAGCAAGGAAAAAATCACTTTCATAGTTATTTAACTTGACCCCAACAGAGCCCCCATGAGTAAGTTGCTGGATCCAACTAGTCCATTTACCCCCAAAACCTCTAAGCTCCAAGAGTTTCTTAAGGAAATCAAGGTCAACTTTATCGAAGGCAGTCTAAACTAGAACTACCATCTAGAGAAAAATTCTCACAAACAGAGCCTTCAGATCTGTTTTGGTGAGGGTAAATAAAGGAAGAGCATTCAATGCCATCATTAAGAGAAGTAACACCTACACCAATCTTAGCAGCAATGGCATTGAAGGAAGGATCATTAAAGTTGGAGAAGGAAGTGTGTTTCATACCCTGGGGTTTTTGCACTTCCAGGTTTTGAACCTCTTTGAGCTGTTGAGCCTTTTCAATAATGGTTCTCTTGTCACCAGCTACCCTGGCACTGGTTCTGGTGGCTTGAACAAGACCCCATTTGGGAAGGTGCTTCTCTTTAGGAAGGGCAGGGAAGTCAGAGTTGTATTTGGAGTCCAAATTGTTTGGGAGTTTAGTTGTTTCAACAAGTGCCTCTTGATCCTCTTGTAGATCTACAGAACCTTCTAATTCCATCAGATCATCATATTCCAGGAGCTCCATTTCCCTGAGGAGGTTGAATCCATCAGTTTCATCAAGCACAGAATTCAAGATCTTTTCCTGGATGCTGAGTTGAGGAGTGTATGGAGAATCAGGGAGGTGTGTCTTGAGGACTGAAGTGGGTGTAGTTTCTCCAAGCATCTGATTGTGGCCAAAAGACTGTCCTTTGATGTTAGGGGCCCCAGAATTGGCAGCAGGCCCTTTATCTAATTCAGATCTAGAGCTCCTGTTGGATTCAGCATCTTTAGTAAGATTGGTACCAGTTTCAGCTACAGAGACATATGTACCAGCAGAGAGGTTGGTGGAGGTGCCAGTTTCAGTGGGGGTTAAGGACTCCACCTCAATGAGTAGCCTGTAGATTTTGTTCCCAACTCCAAAAAGCCTTTCAGCGGGGATTTTGGAGGGATCTTTACATAAGATTTTGACCCTAACAGTTTCATAGAATGACTTGAAATTATGCTGCCAATCCACATCCAGTAAGACCCCCAGAGTGGAAGTGATTTGATCCAGCATAGTCTAGTCACACCACTTGGGGGTTCAATTTCCTGATCTTGATCCAAGTTTCCTGGAGGTCCTCTTCAGCCTCAATCCTGCCTTTCCAGACTTCAACATTGACTACAACATTGTCTTTTTTGAGACCAAAATAGGGGTATCCAGCAACTTGAACTACATCTATTTCAGGAGGGAATTTGACCAAGAATGTGCACTCATCTAGGGCATTGATTGTCCAGGGCCAGTTGGTTTTGTAAATGTCTGCAAACTCAGTGGCAAGTTCCTGCTTGGTCACTTCACCAGCTTCTACCAGAACAATCCCCACATTTTTCAGGGAGCCATGATACTGAGCATTTTCATCAGGTGGGTCTATATGGTAGAACCCTAATCCTGGAGTAGCACTTCCAACATATCTAGCAGAACTGTGGGTTTTCCTTCTGACAGGGCAATTCTCAACTTTATGGGTAACCATTTTGCAGATAAAACAACTCTTGGGCTTGACACATTTATCCAAATGATGCCCTGGTTCCCCACAGTTGTAGCAGATCACCTCAGAGTATGCCATAAGGCCCGAGGCAGGGGCAGGAGCAGTTTTCTAGATGTCCCGTCTCTTCTTTTGCTGATTCTTGCCTTGAGATTTCCCACTGATCTGAGAGTCAGAACCACCAGCAGATTGATCTTGGGCAATTACAGGAGCCTGCCCAGATTGTGCCCCCATTTGGGGCGGAGGTGGGCCGTACCAATGCCCAACCGGCGCTCCCCCCATTGTGATAGGGGAAATTCATCGGAGTTCCTGGTTCCTTCTCATCCTCCAGCTAGATGTTGTCTCTCAGGAAGCAGAAATAACCACCAAATAGCTCAATTGAAGCAGATTGCAAGCCTAATTTCAATCTTCTGCAGGTTTGGGGGAGAGGTAAGGTAGGGGATCCACCTGCTCCGGCTCCGGTGGCGTGCTGGTGGGCATGAGTCCAGTCAAGCATTCCCATCTCGCAGCACGACGTGGATCTCCTGAATTCACTTCTCCTTTCGCCCATCGAACAAACGCAATCGGCAGCTCCCTGGGATGGGGCATCATGTGCTTCTCCGAGAAATCTCCTTCGAAGTAGATCCGCAGGGCTAGATTCAGCAGCTCCCAATCCACATGATCCTTGCACATCTGAGCATACTTGCGCGAGTGAGAGAACGGATTCGGTCCCTCCTCGGCTTCCTCCCTCGCAGCTTCCTCCTCTGCTTCCCTCCATTCGCGCGTGCACTGGGTCCAGGAGAGAGCGTTGTCGTGGATCTGCATCGCCCGCTCCCTCCATCTCCTCCCTCGAGTCTCCCGCAGCACCGCAGCTGTGACAGAGTTGAGCAGCTGGAGCATCAGCGGGAAGGCTTTGTAGACATGTGGGAGATGCATCTTGTACATCTGCCTGTCTTCCAGCCATTCCCCCGTGGATATGGATGGCGACTCCATGGGGCGCGCGAGCGGACTTGCTGAGGGGGGCAGGCGCGCCTGGAGTCAGGAGGCGGGGGGTGGCGGCGAGATCTATGGTGGCGGCGAGGGTGGAGGTAGTGGCGGGGGCAGCGACGAGGGTGGAGGTGGTGGCGGGGGCGAAGGGGATCGCGAGAGCGGTCATCTATTTGCTAATTATGTGAACTAAACAATCAACATATAAAATAATTTAAATATATATAATATAGTTAGAAGGGAAGCATAAGTTGGACCTGGTGTTCCTATTCTTATATAGAAAAATAGAACAGACCTCTGCATTTTCTTCAAAAAAATACATAAATTGGGTTGCCAAAAATAAAACCTCGGATGGGAGGTCCATAGGCCGATCGATACATGACGGCCCTAAGAAAATACAAACATGCCTATGGACCTCCCATCCAAGGTCGTGGGCTGCGCATGTTAAAAATGAAAGCCTAGACGGGGCAGCCCAAAACCACGTCCAACACTTGCCAAAACTTTGTCCCCCGTTTTCTCTGTGTTTCGCACACTCGATGTTGTGTGGGCATTTTGACTGTGCATCATATGAAGATGTGCTATGCATGAATGTTGATCAACATGATGTTAACTGGCTGTTAGTTCCATTTTCGACCATGAATAAAACTTCCAACATGATGTTAACCCTGTTTGAAAAGGCCGTGTTAATATAAATGCTCTGCCTATGAAAGTTGCAGTTTCTTATCTGAAACTGAACTTGCAGTTTCTTATCTGAAACTGAAACTTGCAGTTTCTTCTCTGAGAATCACACTGTCTGCACTTTTATACTCCTATGAAACTACATTTTTTAAGTGCTAAAAATAGATATCTAGAATTCATAAAATACTTCATATGCTCAATACTGCAAATCTGAAATTCAAAAGACATTCATATCTGAAAGTACTCTCAAAATACACAACACAAAACACAATTCACAACCTGTAAATACTGACAACCCTAAGCTCCTCCTGACAATTCACAACATGCCCGACTATTGGGCTGGGGGGCAGCCCCCTCCTATTCCTCGGTGGTAGACAGCCGCCCCGTGAGACGATGTGAACGGCGAGGGAGATGATGGCGGGGAAGCGCCGTCGGGCCAACTGCTTTTCTCCTCTTGCAGTTGGGTTCGGTCGACGAAGACTCCACCGGCTCGCTCTGGCAGGACACCCTCACAAACGGCACCCTGTAGATGCTCGATCCTTCAATCTCTGGTGGATGCTCCATCTGGGATCGATACTCCCACCACCGCTCCCTCACGATCGGATTCGGTGAATCTGTTTGCTCCATGGCCCAGAGGAGCAGCTCTATGCACTCCGGCGCGACTCCCTCCGGGAGTATCGCCGCCTTTTCACTCTGTTGCAGATATTTGGCCATGGATGTCACCGTCGCCGCTAGTTGGTCCTTGTTGCCAAACCAAGACTGTATCTCCAACATCCTAGCTAGCTTCACAGGGTCGCCGTCTGTGATCCTCACGTATCGGTTGTACTCCTCCATCGATCTACTTCTCCACAGCACCTTCACTCGCCGGCGGTGGTTTTTGAATGGAATAGGGGAGGAGCAGCACTGGTTTTGGATTAGAACGGGAGAGGAGCGACGCTGGTTTTGGACTGGAACAGGAGAGGAGGGGCGGTGGTTTTGAAATGGAAGAGGAGAGGAGTGGTGCTGCATTTAGATTGGAACAGGAGAGGAGCGGCGGTGGTTTAAGAGGAGAAGAGCGGAAGAGCGGCGCTGGTCTTGGAAGTATTTTTTGTTGTTTTGCGTATTTTGGGTCAAAGTTTGACCATGTACTGTATTTGACAAGCAAAATGTGAATGCATGTCACCAAAAATTGTATCGTTTGGTTCGTATCTGAATGTACTTTCAAATTATATTATTTTTGCAACGTATAACATATATTTTATGTGCGAAAATCATGGTCAATTATGACCCAGAATAAAAGGGAGACTAGTTAATGTGGGGTCGCTTTCTTAATTGAAGGGTAAATTGATTTTGATTTTGATCCAGTCACAGCGCGTCGGCCCTCTCGTCCAATCCTAAATCTCTGCTGCACGCTCCTCTCCCTCTTCTCCATTGCAAAACCACCTCCTCTCCTCTCCATCATCTCCATTCCAAAACCACCGTCTCGCCTCTCCCTCTTCTGATCTTCTCCATTGCAAAACCACCTCCTCTCCTCTCCATCATCTCCATTCCAAAACCACCTTCTCGCCTCTCCCTCTTCTCTATTGCAAGACCACCGTCTCTCCTCCGTTTCCTAGATGCTTTGCTCCATGGCGCGGGCGCAATCCATGGATACAAAATCAGTATACTATATACTATTTGAAAGTCGAGGGCGGGGCTTTTCCTGCGCGGTAGGCGGCGGGGCAGTTCCGCCTAGTCGGTTCGACAGAGACGCGAGAAGACGAGGGAGTACTACTGCAAATGTAGGGTTGTGTGATTTGACAGGGAGTTACTGCTGGACAGGTGGGGCCCCATGATTTGACTTGCCATTATAATTTTAACTGCGGTGCTACGACTGGCGTGAGTCTCCCGATTCCTGACCACCTCCATACAGGTGCCTCTCCCAATGCTCCACCATGTAGTAGAGGCTGGCTCTTGCATGAGAGCCCACTTCTCCACTTTTTCCTTGCCCCTCTTTCCTCCACATATGCAAAAATGCCATGTAAAGCGCACTATTGTACTTACTTTTACTTGCTCCTACAGGTGCTTAAGCTTGCCACATAGGCATAAAGTTTGATGTGGCAAGTTAATCAAGAAGAGAGAGACTAGTTTGGTGACCCAAGGAAGAAACGTTGCTAAGCGCGTGTACCTAGGTGAAAAGACAATTTGAGTCTATAGCTAATTAAATGAAGCAAACTTAGCAACACCATTTCGTTGGAAGAGGTCACTCCTTGGCAAATGCAATGAATACTAGTACTCCATGTGTCCCATAATATAAGAACGTTTTTGGAACTACACTAGTGTCAAAAACATTCTTATATTATGGGACATAGGGAGTACGAAGAAAGAGATAGAGAGGAGTAAAAAATACACTTATAGCCAACCTTGTTGTAGTATGAGTGACTAAGTGATGACTATGTATGACATGCCAACATCAGATAGCCTAACGCACTGTGACTAAGGGCGCGACCGCACGAGCGACGCGACGGTCGTGGTAGGCGCGACCATGATACGGGCTACTGGCAGATCTAAGATCAAACGGTCGCATGCTAAGTTGCTAAAAATTTGCAGAATAATCCTCTAGGATAGGATATTCACCCATAGGTCTAGAATCATGCCATGCAACCGTTCGATATCAGATTCAAGGGCTCTCGGAAGCCTGTATCATGGGAGAATGGAAAGCCACTACCCTGCCGTTCGCACGCTGGCAGTTCGCTCCTACTCGTCCCCGCACGTCCTTCAATACTACTGCGGTTCGCTCCTAGTCGTCCTGTCCATTCACATTATGGCAGTTCCACTAATCCTAACCCTCCTCCCAAATCCATGGCATCCCAAATCTCCACGATCGGTGGTGAGTACAAGGTTAGAACCATCACCGGAGATGAGTTCGACGTCATCTACACCCGTTCTTCCGCGACGGTGGAAGGATGCCTTTCTCGCTTCAGACGCATGTTCGAAAACTCAGATGATGAGTGGGTCGCTGGGCTAGATGTTGAGTACACCATAGTCCTGGGACCAGAGAAGGATCTAAAGGACGAAGAGAGGAAGAAGCCCGCCGTGATCCAGGTTTGCGTACATAACGTTTGATTGGTCTACCACATATGCCATGCCGACGTTGAGTGCCAGGATTTTAAGAACTTCCTTAAGGACAAAACAGTGAAATTCATTACTGTAGACTTTAAGAACGACAGGGATGTCCTGCGTCGGATAGGTCTCATTGTAGGTAACCCCTTCGACCTCTAGAAGAATCGGCTGGTGTCCTCTCGTCAGCCTTCAATGCTGACCCTGGCAGGAGCCATGGTTCATCCTTCGTACGGTAAACTGGAGAAACCTCCATACACGTTTCATTGTCATGCATGGCAGCGGAATGTACTATATATAGACCACATCCACTACACTTCAATGGATGGCTACCTTTGCTTCAATATCTACAAGGGTTGGATGAAGAGCAACAACCAAGTGCGCGGTTCAAGCAAAGAAGTATCAGCCAAGAGGAAGAGGGACAAGGACGAAGTCGAGGACGTGGACGAGGATTCCGAGTAAGGTGGCAGTGTCGTTGCTCATGGTGGTTCTAATGCAGTGTCTACCGGAATAGTTGCAAAGTTTAATTTCAGGTGCGCTTAATTTAATTTGAGGGGTGTGTTGTGCTGAGACCCCTGCAGAACTATGTTATGTTTCTTCTCGTTACTTTAACTCTTCAGTACGTACATACTAGTATTTCTTACATTTCATCTTTTAGTTGGTATACTACTACCACTCGTTTCTTCACATTATATACGTACAATATATATGGCCAACATCATATAGCCAGCAGTTTAGTTGTCAAAGAATTTCAGGGTGCTTAGTTTTGTCAAAGAATTCCAGGATGCTTAGAGGGTGCTTGGATCCAAGGGACTTATTTTAGTCTGACTAAAAATAGTCTCTTTAAGAGGCTAAAGTTCCAAGCACCCCTGACTAAAGAGGGGCTAAAACTAGTCTTGAGACTAAAATATTTTAGTCAGGGGTACCCCTACTAAAATGTGGATTAGTCCTCTCTCTACTCATTTAACTCCTCTCCTTTAACACAGGCGAGTTCTGGATTGGAGGGTTTGGAGGATAATAAATGCTCATTAACTTGATTTTAGCCTTTTTAGTATTTGGATCCAAGCATGGGTGAGGCTAGCATGTTTTAGTCCCACTACTTTTAGTCATGGGACTAAAACGTATCCAAGCACCCTCTTAGTTTTATTTGGGGGTGGGTTGTGCTGGACATCATTATTGTGACTAGCCTTTTTAATAGTACTATATGCATAATTTGGCGACGAGCACTCTCTATATGTACCACCTTTTTTTCAATTTCAAGTTTTGCTCCATGGCGCAATCCATCGATACTACTGCTGTACAAAAGTATACATTTTTTAAAAGGCTAGAGGGTGGGGCAATCTAGCTTGGTCGGTTTCACGAGAGGCGAGGGCCTTTGTGATTTGACGGCTCATTACTGCTGGAAGGCGGGGCCTTGTGATTTGACTGCTCGTATAAATGCGCCGACGACCTGATCAAGGAGGAGCAAAGAACCGTGCGGTATACTCAAGTTTTCCACTAGAGTAGTACTGCGACGGAGGAGCACGAAACACGGTAGCCCAGTGCCATATGGCGATAAAAAATGATCTAATTTGCTAGTCATCTCATTGTTAGCATTGTTCTATTCATTCCCTCAAAAAACCATTGTTCTATTCATGCCTCGCAGAGAACATGACACGTGCGGCGAAACATCCGAAGCAAAAGATGAAACACATGAGCAAAAGAAGAAGGAAGATTATCACCCCAAATGATCTAATTCGCCGCGGAGTTGTAATTGCTTCTTCATCTCCTCCACGACCTCCATCTCCTTGCGCGTCTCCTCCGCCATCTTCTTCATTCTGTCCATGACGCGGGATTTCTCGACGCGAGCCTTCATCATCTGTTCCACGACCGCATTACGTACCTTGACAGCAGCCGGGTGCTCGATGCGGAGCTTCGCCAACTCTTCCTTCTGTTCCATGACGAGGGCCTGCAGCATCTTCATCGAGGAAATACTATTCCCATGCATCTTCTTCCAGCCGACGATCTTCTCCTTCAATAGGTCGATCTCGTGGAAGAGCTTCGCCTTGTCCTCCTGAAGTCGCAGGATTTCGCCGGTCGCCTTCTTCTCCAAGGCAATGCTCTTCTTCAGTAGCATCACCAAGCCGGCGTTCAACTCCCCCTGCTGATTGAGCTTAGCGGGCATGTCGTCGAGGCTCTCCTTCAGCAACTCCATCAAGCCTTGGATGAACTCCTTCTGCTTATTGAGGTGCTTATTGAGCTGATCGGGCATGCCGTCGAGGGATAAAGACTCCAGATCCGCCGGCTCGGCATGTTCGCCTCCACGGCTAGGGCGCTCCTGGGAGCCATCGCCTGCCCGTGAGAGATCTTTCGAGGTCTCTGCATGGCGGCGAGCCCTCTCTTTTTTTCCGCAGCCTTGGTTGCCGCTCCCTTGTTACGAGTAGTTCTCGACCTAGAGCTCTGCTCACCGGCCATGGCAACGACGGACGAAGAAGAAGCACTTATGAGGAGGAAAGGTAGAGTAATTTTCGGTTAGGTAGTTCCCCTTTTTATAACCTAAGTACTAGCACTAGTACTAATACCTGCATAGTGGGAACACGTTCAGGTTTGGTACGTACTAGTAGGTGTGAGCAGGCTTTCGAATGTGATGGGAACAAGGTAAAGATTAATTGATGGTTTTGGTTTCGAGGCCCGAAACGGCTCCCGATGAGTTTAGCGGAACATAAATTTCAAGTACTACACTACTCAAATGCGTAAATATCATGTTACTATCAAAAATTGGCACAAAATATGAAGGAGACCAATGGAAGTACTACTAGCAACCCACGATTTAACTACTCGCATGCGCGCAGTGGAGTAATAATTTCTTTCTTCCGCCCTCACGTCCACTCAATTTGCATACGCTGTATTAATTGACCATCAATGAAGTGAACAACTTTATAGCATCAAATTATCACATGGGGTGGATCTTGGTACAAAATTGCGTCCGCCCATGTACCCGCGTGTGCGTGCGAGGGAATGAGTGTGTGCGTGGCGTGCGTGCACATCTTCGCTTCGTGCATGTACCGCCAGTATGGCTCAGGGAGGACGAGTACATTCTTCTGGAACCAGCAGCACGTCACTGTGATCAATCCACGCAAGGAGGTCGCGACAACGCCTCCACATGTGCCACGTGGCTTCATGAACTGTAAGAGAGACACTGTGTAGCGTGCCATTGGTATTCTAATTTACGTGTTTTGCACATACTCGAAGTACTAGTAAGGTACACGTGCATTGCACGCATCAGATTTTGCAACCAAATTATGAATAAATACCACACTATAGCATGTAAGCTCTGAGTCATATATGCCTGATGTAGCCCTTCGTTTAATTCTTATAGTTCATCTCATTCAAAATCAATTAGTTTTTATAAAAAAGCTAAGAACGCGGGAATAGGGAAAACATGGGATTATAGTGGAATGTCGTCTTGAATCCTACAGGATTGTACGAGTGTTTGATTGTGCATAGAAAAAATGCAGAATTCTTTCAAAGAGGTTTGACTGGATGGGATGTTTCCTATGAAATCTAGTGCAAATGAATCATATGGAAAAAGTCCTATGTTTACAATCCTACGAATCAAACAACCAAGATAGGAAAAATTCCTAATGATTATAATCCTCCAAAATTCCTTTGAGAATCCTTTGAATCAAAGAAGCCCTTAATCTATTTTATGATTCATGGAATTGTGCGTTGTAAAGCATAAAGTAAAAACAAATAATGGCAATTCAACTAGAAAAAAAAGTTTGGGCAGTTATGATACGGACGATTCTAGAACAAAAGAGAACCACTGTTGTTTTGAGGTTTGTGCATTATGCTTAAGTTCAACCATGGAGTCTGCTAGATTGAACATGTGGCAAAATCCGGTGGGGGGCTAGAACATGGTGCGAGGGGCCGAGTGGAGGGAGACTATGAAGGAATGCACAAGTGTGAGATCGATATTTAGAGAGAGGGGGCGAACACGTGCGCTGTTGCGCGCAGTGGCGGAGCCATGAAAAATAAATGTGCTAGGGGGCCAAGCATTGCTAATACTTCATGAGGAGGGTCAATTCATGAACTTAAACCATTTTTAGCAGAAATTTTCTAATGATCACATTCTTATTAGCCTCGCTATATAGTGATGTTAGGGGGGAGGGGGGTAGGGCCCTTACTACCCCCTGTCTTCGCCATTGTGCACGCGTCTGAGAGATGAAGTGGAAGGCATGGATGATGAGAGGGGGGGCGTTGGATATATAATTAATGTGGGTGTATTAGCTATATATGTTAATCCTATATAGAGAGGTATAGATTAATCGATGTGGACGTGGGAAAGAGGGTGAGACCTCACTGGATATATCGATTGATCGGTTTGTGTGGAAAACTATGAAAGACCTAGCTATATACACACATACATAGAGGAACATCGATCGTTGTGCATGCACGCGTGAGAGATAAAGAATTCCCGATATGATGGAGAGGGGGATGTGTGTGGGTGTGTGCCTTCATGGGAGACCGACCTGAAGAAAAAGATTGCATGCGTGCGATGGATAATGCCGACTGGTAGTGTGTGTGCATGCATGAACGAGAGAAAGTTAGTGGTACAATTATAAAGATAAGACTACTGTGTGGGTGTAAAAGAATAGGTGAGGTCATAATCAATGTAAAGTTGAATTCAAATATTTGAATAAGAGATCATGATGTTTGAAACCCATGCATGCATGAATATAACAGAGATCTGCGCGGTGTGGTTTGGAAACGAGCATGTTGTAATGTATACACATTGAACAAGGTCAGACTGATTTGGATTTGAGATACCGATGGCAGACATCATTTGGCCACGTCGCATCCGTGCATGGACACACTATTCTAATTGGAGATGATGGGCGGCTTTCGCATTACATATCTATATCTATACCCCTATATATATTATTTTTTATATTTTTTATATATTGCGTGTGGGTAACTTTAACTTTGAAAGATGGTTGTTGGATGAGGCGAATCTGATGGTCCAAAGATGGCAAATTTGAGCACTACTGGCCGTTGGATATCATCTAGATTCCACCAGATTTCGCCACATGTATAATCTAGAAGACTCCATGGTTGAACTTAAGCATAATGCACAAACATCAAAACACAAGCACTTCTTATTTGTTCTAGAATCTTCCGTATCAGAATTTCCCAAATGTTTTTCTACATGATTTGCCATTATTTGTTTTTTACTTTATGTCTTACGACGCACAATTCCATGAATCTTAAAATAGATTAGCTTTCTTATAAAAACTAGATGATTTTGAATGAAATGAACTATAAGAATTAAATGAACATCTACATCATGCATATATGACTCAAAGCTTGCATGCTATAATGTGGTATTTATTCATAATTTGGTTGCCAAATCTCATGCGTGCAATGCACGTGTACCTTACTCTAGTCTAAATGGTGTTTGTGTGTGTGTTGTGCGTGTTGAGGTGCAAATTGTCTTTTTTTGGGTACACGTTAAGCTTGTTCTTTCGAAATTTCAAGCCGCGCCTTGTTATGCCGAAAATTCAAGCTAGCGTCCCTGTCTATCATGCTGCGAAACTCCCGCCTCTTCAACCCGAGCCTTGTTAGCCCGAAATATTTAAGAGACATCTTTGTCTCGTTGTGCTCCGACAACTCCCTCCATCTCAACCCGCGCCTTGCTATTCCAAAATTACAACGGGCGCGAAAAGTCCCACCTCCTGTGAAATCCCGACGCGCGAAATGCCCTGGTACCCCTGAACCGAAAGAACCGCCTCAAATCGGTGGGGGTACTTTCGTAACTTACCCCACATTTCGGACAAGCGCGTCTCTAAGCCATGGTTCCCCACTGCCATCCCATCCGCCCACCCATTCGTACATTGAGGCCGCGAAAACCCGCGACGAAACCCCACACCCTGCTCCGTTCGCCACCCAGCTAGAGCCTCTTCCCCGACGACGTCGTCCACAGCAACACCTCGACGTCCCTCATCCACCGTACTGGATGACGATCCGTCGTCGATCTCATCGTCCCGCCGGTTCAGCCACCCCGTCCTCCACCTCCAAGGAGCTTCCCCGACGTTCCCCTCGTCTTTCGTGCCACCTCCATTCCCATACCGCCGTCTTCACCTGCACCACCAGAAGAGCATCATCATCACCGTTTCCTTGGATGAAGCTACGGACTAATCGGCGCCACCAAAGAGGTTGTACACTAATCGCCGCATTTTCTTCTTGATTCGATCTCACGGTGCTACCGGCGCTCGGTCCCGAGCCGACACGGCGTGGATCCATCCACGGCGGCGTCGCCGACCACTTCCTCCATGGCGTCGCTCCCTTGGCGGCGACGTCCACATCAGTAGGATCTGCTGCTGCTTTAGCTCTTGCTCACGCTGCTGCTCTGCTCTTGCTCTCAGTCCATGCCTGGTCTGCTCTTGCTCGCGCTGCTGCTCTCGCTCTTGCTTGTGATGCTGCTCCAATTAAGCTACACTTCAGTCGACTGAATCGACTTTTGGGTCAGTCGATTTTCAGGGGGTGGGGGGGGGGCTCGCCGGGGTGAAGGAAGAACCAGCCGCAGCGGGGAGGGGGCTTGCCGGAGAGGTACCCCACTATCTATCTTAGGGTTCAGGATGGGGGCGGTGGTCGCCGGCGGTGGCGGGGCGTTGGCGTGGCGGTGGCGTGGGGATCACTGGAGAAAAAGCTCGGCACGGGGGGAGGGGGCTAGAGGGATGGCCGGGGCGGCGGCGCACCGGCGGTGGGGAGTGTTTTCGGGGCGGGCGGGGCGGCGCACCGCCGGTCGTGGGCGGCGGGGGGCTGCTGTTTGGCCGGTGGTGGCTGGTGGCTCAGGGGGGGTGGAGGTTGAAGATGAACTGCATGCCCTTGATTTCGTATCCAACGGCTGCAAAATCGACTGACCAGAGATGAAAAAGTTAGTTGACCGACGTGTAGCCTCACCTTGCTAGTGCGTTCAGTTTCGACAGCAAAATTCAGTTTCGACAGTTAAGTTCAGTTTCGACAGTTAAATTCAATTTCGACAGTTAAGTTCAGAGATGAGCGGCTGATGTATTTTACATCTAGCACTTTGTGGTTATGTATTTTATGTCATGTATTGGAGATGCTATTAGAATTCCACTCAGGTTAACGTTGTTCGTTGTCTCTCTTGTCCTGCTTCAGCCTCGGCGTCGTACAACTCACCGGAGCTGCTCCAACGATGAAACCCTCCATCACAGCAGAGCAGTACCTCGGGCTCCATCTCCAGACGCCTAAGATCTTCTTCCCCTCCTCCAACAGCCAAGTCAGCCAGAGCATCCTCACCGGCCAACCCAATCACGCTGAGATCGACATGGCTTCGCCAAAGAGGTTGTACACTTGTTGCATCTCTTTTTTACTCTACATGTTATATATATTGTCCACTGAGCACTCGTAGTAATGGGAAATACGATTATTTTATCCTACTATATGACAAGCAGTGAGGTACCAGGCAACTTAGCTATCCATGATGGACTCTCTTGAACGCCATCATTATTTATCTCTGCGCGTCTGAGCTGTGAATTTGTCGATGGGCCTACGAGTTGAGCTAGTATGGCAGTGGCCTGGGTCCAAAGTAATAGAAGTAGCACAAAAACATTTTTTAGTGTAGGATTTTCCTTGCTCAAGCCTGCCTACTAGAATCGCCAGTGCTTGAAAGGAAAAGTGAATGAAAAACATCAGAATTGGAAAGTTTCCTATGGTACTACTTTTCATGAATTTGGTGCAAAGGAATGGAGCAAAGGAAAACTATAGGATTTGTTCCTTTAGTGTCTCCTTGAAAGAAAAACCATAGGAATTCTAATTTCCACTTCTCCTCCTTTTCATATTCCTATTCATCAAGCACAATACTAAGAGATAGTAGCATAATAGCATTATAACCGTACATTTTCTTGTGGTTTGACTTAATCTCACCATGCTTTTTTGCATCCTATGATCTTCCAATTGTTGTGAATCAAACACCCAGATTGGCAGAAATCCTGTGTTTTTAAATTCTCTCTTTTGCAAGTGCATTCCTATCCTATTCCTGTCTACTTCCTATCCCTGCATTGTTAGAATCCTCAAATTCAGACAAGCCCTTACTCAATTACTTCTATTACAGATATGTGTCAAAGAAAACCTTTTGTGGTTTGTCCTGCTCCTGCGGCGCTGTGTTCCACCCTAGCTCAGCTGCTCCAATGACGGAAGGGTTCACCACAACAGGGATCTGCTCTCCAGACTGTCTTTCGCCGCCTCAGATCTTCTTCCCCGCCGCCGGCAGCCACGACAACTGCATTACCATCATCAACTGAGCAGATCACCTTGAGGACTACATGGGTCCGCAAGAGAGGTCGCACTCTTCCATGTCTGCTTACATTATGCGTCGCTTAATATGATGACATGCTACATTATCATCGTGTTCAACTATTAGACTACGAGTCAGGTCCAAACTAATGTTGAAACTTGAGTTTTTAAATGGTTGTGGGGTACATATTGGGGCAGCAATCAGTACTATCTATCTACTATCTGGTTAATCTCCGGTGTCTACTATGTGTTTCATGTTGGGTGCAAACAAACATTAAAGGAACCATTATCTGTATTTTTTAACTAAAGCTATTATCTGCCTGATATCATTGGTTTTGGGTCTATCCACAGTTTGCTACCATCACTCTGGATTTGTGCATGCACTCCTTACATAATCTCACTATGTTTTATTCCTATGCATGCCAGTTATTGTACACAATGGAACTGATCATGTAGAGAAAAAGTGACGAGCCTTGTGTGGCAATAAAATTTCATGCAGACGTCGTTCCATGGTGGGCGCAAAGGAAGCCCCCCCTCCACCCATTTCGGATCGTAATCCAGAGGAAGATAACTGTTCTGAGGGGGATTCAGAAGGAGAAGACCACTCCTATTTACCCCATGAGGTCTTCACTCCAACTTGGCATGCTGATGTTGGTAATATCATGCATATGGTGCCTTGCATTGCTTACTGTATACATTAAAGATGTCATTTGCTTAGTTTAGACATGCTTTGTGTCAATGCCGTCTGTTTAGTTTCTTTATTGTATATGTGAATCATGCAATGCCATCTTGTCTAGCCAGGCATCATATATGTAAATTTTGCAATGCCACCCTGGTTAGCTAGTCATCTTATATGTGAATTATATCATGCCATCATTTTTTTATTACATGTTAAATTTGTCAACAATTTTAGTACATTCAATTACTCTTCCTGTGCATCAGCCATTCGGCACGGTCATGGAAACATCTGGAGTGGAAACAAGGTCTTCAGAGCAGACAATGCTATCTGACGAAGCACATGTCTTGCTGGTTACCGATAGCTCCTCAGAGGAGGATTCAGAGACAGATGACCAGTCATATCCCCCCCCCCCCCGAGGTGCATGCCCTAACATGGCAGGGTTATGTTGCTCATATCATGCGTATAGTATCTTGCATTGCTGTCATTTGCTTAGTTTAGACATGCTTTGTGTGAATGCCACCTATTTAGTGTCTAATTACCATATATGTGAATTATGCAATGCCATCTTGTTGCAAGACATTATATATGTGAATTATGCAATTTTATCTTGTTGCAAGGCACTATGTATGTGAATTATGCAATGTCATGCTGTTTAGGCAAGCGTCATATATGTGAATTATATCATGCCATCCTTTTTTTGTATTTCTCATTGCTTTTGTCGACAATGTTTATATATTCAACTGCTCTTCCTGTGCATCAGCCATTTGAATTGGTGATGGAGAAATCTGGAGTGAAAACAAGGTCTTCAGAGCAGACAATGCTACCTGCTGAAGCAGATATCTTGCTGGTTACAGATAACTCTTCAGAGGAGGATTCAGAGGCAGATGACCAGTCCTATTATCCCCCTGAGGTGTATGCTCAAACTTGGCAGGGTTATATTACTCATATAATGCATATGTTATATTGCAATGCTTAGTTTTTACATCATATACACAATATTGAATGCCATCTCCTTAGTTGACACATCATATATATGATTGCCCTCTGCTCACTTCCTTAGTATATAAATCATATATTTGAATTATGTCATGCCATGATGTTTACATAGACATCATGTATCTGAATTATGGCATGCCAACCCATTTTCTAAAGACATAATATAGTTATATCATCTCGTCCTGTTTACATAGTCATCATATTTTAAATTATGTCATTCTATCCGTGAATTATATCATGCCATCATGTTTCCATCGACGGCATGTTTGTGATTTATGTCATGCCAACCACTTTAAAAGACACATCGTATAGTTATATCATGTCATCCTGTTTACATAGTCATCATATTTTGAAGTATGTCATTCTATCCTATTTAGTTAGCCATCATACATGTGAAATTATGTCATGCTATCTAGTTTAATTAGCCATCATATATGTGAAATTATGTCCTGCTATTCTGTTTGCTTAGACTACATAAATGTGAATTATTTCATGCCCTGTTTTCTTCCCTACTATCCATTGCACCTGTCTATCTTACAATGTCTGTACATTCAATTACTTTTCTTGTTTATCAGCCATTTCAATTGGAGGGAGTGATGGCAACATCTGTGGGAGTAAAAACACGGTCTTCAGAAAAGATTGTGCTACCTGTCGATGCAGATAGAACCACGGTTGTACTTGCCCAAGAACCAGCCCCACCACACATAACCCACACTCATGCAGATTGTACCCCTACCCAGTTGGACAGAGAACCAGCTACACCCCTTCTAACCCCAACCCCAGCAGATAGACACCCAGTTCCCGTTGACACAGCACCGTCTCCACCACAGAGCACCCAAACACGAGCACTTAGTAAGGCAACTACAGTGCCCAAATCACGAGGACCACCACTCCGAACCCGAAGTCAACGCTTAAAGTAGAAGAAGAATTGTTCTCGGGTCAGGTTCCGTAGCTATGGTTCATACTACTTTGCTCTTTCATCACTGTATTTACTAATACCAACTAATTTCAAATTTGAAGGATGCAATTGAAACTCCAATGGCGCAACAGGTATGTTTTAAACCTGTTTCTTCAACGTGTTTGGCTGTTTGTTGTTGTAACTTGCTTTATGTTGATTTCAGTTTCAATTGAATAAACAGTTATGTTCTCATGCCATGCACATTACAAGTGTTGTTATTGCTTTGTAGTTTCCCACACTTATATTCTGTCTATGCTGCTTTGTCTTAAATAGATATGATTCGAACTGTATCTATCTTGATTTGGCAACATAAACTAGAATGATATAGACCATATAGTGACCATACTACATAGATATATGTTTGTTTCATGCTGTTATCCTGTCCACCTTACTACTGAACTGGTTTACCAAAATGAGTTTCATATACTACATTGTAAACCTGAGATGTGTTTGTTTCTTTCTCTTTTAGAACACGGATAAAATATTGGAGAAGAGTACCCTGTTATGCAATGGTAAAGGAAGTAATGCAGATAAGGTTCAAGATAGTGAGACATCCCTGTTGGTCTCCAAGAAAGCTGATATAAACTATATTGAAGACACTGAGACAACCCCAAAGTCATGTCTTGATGTAGTGTTCGAGTTACTGGCTACCACTGCTGGCACCAGCTCTTCGAACTCGTTGCCTGAATCAGTTTGGCTTTTTGAGTCTCAACTTCAAGTTGAAATACATCGATCAGATGTTATGCGACAGGAAGCCAAAGGACTGAGGAAGTCCCTGTAGAATTCAGATGCATACTTTCTGGTGCAACAGCAAGCGCTGGAGGACTTAAGCGCCAAACAAGAGAAAGTTAATAAGCTTGCTAAGCATCTTGCCAGCATTATGCGTACCCAGGATATTGTTTCTTGAGCTCTTTTGAAGTGGTTTCAGTGTTGGACTTGTTTTGCTGCGGCGTTTATATGTTGTTGTGTTCCCTATATTTGCACTGGTGGCGAACTTTGATGCCCAGTGGATGTAATATGTGTAATAGCCGTGATAGCCTAGTGTAAGTTGCTTGCTTATTTATTTCCTTGTTGTCTTGTTTATTTGTTTGCTTGTAGTCAGTGCAGTTCTTTTTCTGTGGTTTGCTAGTGGCTGCAATAACCTATTTTTTAAAACTAGGCCACAATAACCATGGGCTAATATTTACTGTAGTGACACTGGGCCTCCTACGGGCCGTAGAAACAGTGGGCCTTCTATGGGCCGTATAAACAGTGGGCCTTCTACGGGCCGTAGAAACAGTGGGCCTTCTACGGGTCGTAGAAACAATGGGCCTTCTACGGGCTGTAGAAACAATGGGCCTTCTACGGGCCGTATAATCAATGGGCCTTATACGGGCCGTATGATCGATTGGCCAAACATGGGCCAAACTGACCGCATTCTGGCCGTAAACGGGCTAGAGTTGGAATCGTCCTTTCATGGGCCGACCATAACGGGCCATCGTTAATAGGCCGTATTTGATGACGCTATGAAAACGGCCCAATGTATTAACGGACCACAAACGGGCCGACTGTAACCACAGGCTAAATTTGGCCCACAAGCAGAAAATGACAGTAACGGGCCGTAAGTAAAAGAATGCTAGAAAATAGCCCAAGAGTAAATGGGCTCTGAGAAGGCCAAAAGATAACATGGGCCGGAAACGGCCCAACGAAATAACGGGTCGTTAATGGGTATAAAGCGATACACTGTTCTTTACGGGCCAGTTTCACCACGGGCCGTTAATGGGTGTAAAGTGATACACTGTTTATTACGGGCCAGTTTCACCACGGTCCGTTAATAGGCCAAGAGTTACATAGGGCCTCATATGGGCCGAAGGACGTCATGGGCCATACATGGGCCAGAAGTGAAAACGGGCTGGAATCATATTGGATGGCCCGGATGACGCTACTGGGCCGAATTCAAATAGGGCGTAATGGGCCTTGGGTTAGTGGGCTGTAAATGGGCTATATGCGAACATGCCGTTAACAGGCTTTCCATGGGCCGGCCCGCCACCTTTTGACCAAGTCAAACGGGCCGGCCTTTTCACAGGAATGGGCCTCTGTTGGGCCGTGCCACGTGTCGACGTATCATAGGCGCCTTCTGTCCAATGAGTGGATGACATCTGTCCCAGCGATGAGCCGACACATGTTTCCTCCAGCCAATGATGATTTTACATGTGGAAAATCCCCATTGCTCGGGGCTGTTAACGGGTTATCGGATACAAAACCCGACCCAATAGCTTAACAGCGTTCCGTTACGGTGGATGCCACGTGTCGGTCACCCTTGACGAAAGCACTTCTGTGACGTGCGATTTATCATCATGGAAGTGGAAACTTCCATGATGATAATTTTGGTAATGTCATGGAACACTTCTACGACAGCACATGTATGACTATCTTGATTCTGTCATAAATTTGTCATTGATGTACATGCATGACAAAAAACGGGACCTACTATGACAAACACGTATCATCACAGAAGTGTATTTTTTTGTAGTGAATCTAGACACCATCTCAGATGGGGTTCACCACCTCCATTGGTGCCTCTTCGATGATGCGTGAGTAGTTCTTTATAGACCTTCGGTCCGTAGTTAGTAGCTAGATGGCTTCATCTCTCTCTCTTGATTCTCAATACAATGGTCTCTTGGAGATCCATATGATGTAACCCTTTTGCGATGTGTTTGTTGGGATCTGATGAACTTTGAGTTTATGATCAGTCATTTATTTTTATATCCATGAAAGCTATTTGAGTTTCTTTGATCTCTTATATGCATGATCTCTTATAGCCTAGTATTTCTTCTCCGATATTTGGGTTTTGTTTGGCCAACCTGATCTATTTATCTTGCAATGGGAAGAGGTGCCCGGTAGTGGGTTCGATCTTACGGTGCTTGATCCCAGTGATAGAAATGGGAACCGACATGTATGTATTGATGCTACTATGGATAAAAAGATGGGATATATATCTACGCAATAGATAAATGGATCTTGTCTACATCATGTCATCGTTCTTATTGCATTACTCCATTTTTTCATGAACTTAATACACTAGATGCATGTTGGATAGCGGTCGATGTGTGGAGTAATAGTAGTAGATGCAGGCAGGAGTCGGTCTACTTATCTTGGACATGATGCCTATGTAATGATCATTGCCTAGATATCGTCATAATTATATGAGGTTCTATCAATTGCCCAACAGTAATTTGTTTACCCACTGTTTGCTATCTTTCTTGAGAGAAGCCCCCGGGTCCTCTTCCGCATATATTTGCTTGCCATCTACTTTTCCTTTGCATTTTTATTCAGGTCTATTAAACCAATGTAAGATCCCAATTTTCAGTTTGGATGTTATACATAGGTCATCATATGCATATCATATTTTATTTGCATTTTGGTTGTGATCCTAGAAATCTTAAGCAACTCAAGGACGCAAGGAGAGAGTTGGAGGTTTCATTTATTTTCATATTTGTATTTTCTCAAATGTGAAAAGGGATCAATTTGATTTTAAAATACTTTTCCTCTCCAATTATTTCCAATAATCAAAATAAAGGAGAGAAGATAAAACCTCAAAAGAGAGGAATATTGGAGAAGAAATTTTAAAATCAAATTATTATTTTAATTGTATTTTATTTGAATTAGAAAAAATATGCACTTTTGAAAATTGCATATTTAGGCCAGAAAAATGTTCACCTTGTTCTAAATATTAGGTTTAGACGGTGAAAATTGTTTCTGGTATTTTTAGAAATTTTTATATTTTATTAGGATTTTTCTTTCGGGCGAATTTTTTTAAAAAAAACTTCTTTGCCCGACTGGGCCGAAGGCCCAGCCGAGCCGACCCGCGCCGCCAACCGCCTCGCCCAACCCGTGCTCGCGCCGGACTCCGGTAGGGAGCCGAACTCCGCGCCGCCGCCGTTGCCCCTTGCCCAAGTCGGCCGCCCCCTCCTCTTTATAACCCGCCACGTCCCGCCGCCTCCTCCCCACCCCGACCCGCTCGCCGCCACAACTCGCGCCGCCGCCCGCTGCTGCTGCCGCCGCTGCCGCCGCCACTTGCGCGCCGCCGCCGCCCGCTCGCCGTCGCCACTCCGCGCCACCACACCGCCGCCCCGCCGCCTCGCCTCGCCGCCGACACTCATCGCCGGAGCCGTCGGATTCCGCCGCCCGCCGTTGACCCCGACGCCGTTGTTTACCGGTAAAAGACAGATCGGTTTTTTCGGTTTTTGTTCGATTTTCTTTCGCTTTTTCGGTTAGTTAGGTTAGATCGGTTTTTTATTTATTAGGTTAATTAGCGAGCGTTCTCTAGTTAGTTTCTGTTAACGAACGAATTCGTTCGTTTAGTTCTGTTAGCGTACGTTCGTTCGTTAGTTTTTTATTTTAATTGTCGGCCAGGGACCTATCCATAATTACTTTTCTCACAGCTTAGTCCCTGATTTTCAAACCCTTGTTACTTTTTGCTCGTTAGTCCGAATCCAGTGAAACCAATGCCAAAATCTTCATCTTATTCCCCTCTTTCCAGTTAATCAACTTGAACATGATTTTGACAATTTAAAATTTGGTTTCAATCAGATTTGATTTCGAACTTCTTTTGATCGTAGTTTGAGTTTCGTCGCTGTGATTCGATTGATTCTTTTTGCGAATCGAAGCTCTTTAGTTGAACTTTCAGTTCGGATCTTTTCCCTTGAGTTTTACCCTTGCATCTTATGCTTGAGTGTTTATGTATGCCATTGTTTGTCTATGATAGAGTTTCCGGAGTGCGAAGCATGCTACTACGACTCACTAGGGTTTCCAGATCGTCAGCAAGGCAAGTAACACTTTGATCATACCCCTTTATTACCCAGTTTTTATGCATTAGTTTCAACCCTTAGACATTGGATGAGTAGGATCTGATTAACATGTGGGTATTGGGAAATAGTTGTTGAGGTAGTACCTATTGCCCTTTTATTCAAACCTTGGGAGTTACTATGTTACGCTTACTATACTTTGCTATTCTATGCTCATAGACGTGGTTTGGTCTAAGTGATACATGACATATGTGAGTATTATTATGAACTAAGGGATTACTTAAGGTGGCTACTTTAATACACTTCTGGGTGGATTGGTTTGTGGGCACCTGGGGAAATCCAGTGTTGTCCAAAGGAGAATCCCGGGATATCCGTGTGATTTTTCCTATGGTTTGCCACCCAGGCTCAAACGGATCATTATGTTATTCATGCTGGAAACTTCCGTGTGCAGCCACAAGCCATTATAGGCTCTGGCATAGTTGAGCATGTAGTGTGACCTCTTATAGTGGTAGACTAGCAGATGTAGGTGATGTAGGTGGTACTGTCTACCCGTCCTAATGAGCTAACGCTTTTGAAAGACTATCTCGGTCATCCGTTTCTCAAACATCATGCAGTGCAAGAAATTTAATGACGGAGATCGAGTCTTGTGGGGAAAAGTGCGTAAACCTCTCCAGAGTGTACAAACTAATCATGGTTAGTCGTGTCCCCGGTTATGGACATCTTGAGTATCTGGTGCTTGAATTATTATGTTGATCTCATCACTTTACTTAAATAACTTGTTAGGTTATTGATTATTAATTTGGGATTGAGATGGGGTTACCATTCTCAATGTTTTCAACAAACTTTGTAGTTAAATAAAATATATTCCTTTGTTGTAGGGAAAAACTAGCTTTCTGCAAAAATAACCATAGAGCCTCCACCAGCCATATATGCATATAGTTATAGATGTTTCATGTTCATTGCTCTATAGTGTTATTTTTCCAGCATATTCGATGTGCTGACCTACATAGGCTGCAACGTATTATGTTGCAGAGTTTTCAGACGAAGAGTAAGGTGCGCTAGGTCGTTGTCATGCACTCAGCTATGCCGTTGGAGTTGATGGACTCATTTACCTTTGAATCTTCCATTGTTATCTTATTTAGATGGCCTTAAGCCATATTATTGTAATAAGTTCTCTTTTGAGACATTCGATGTAATAAGTGTGTGATTGAACTCTGTTATAAATCCTCGAGTACTGTGTCTGTCAGCATTACCGATCCAGGGATGACACTTATACACAGAGATTTGGCCATCTGAGGTCGGATTGCTACAACAAAAAATACAAAAATACTTTGCTTCACTTTATTTTATTTGTGATCTATTATTTCAATCTACTACAATTTTCTGGCATCGTTACCTGAAAGGGATTGACAACCCCTTTAACACGTCGGGTTGTGAGGTGTTGTTATTTGTGTGCAAGTGTTGTTTATGTTGTGTTGCTTGGTTCTCCTACTGGTTCGATAACCTTGGTTTTTTAACTGAGGGAAATACCTACTGTTGTTGTGCTGCATCATCCCTTCCTCTTTGGGAAAATACCGACGTAGTCCTAGCAGACAGGAGCTTTTCTGGCACTACAGTCAAAGAGCAATCAAAAGGAATTTATGGCACCGTTGCTGGGGAGGATCTTCTTCACAACCAGGTTCCTAATCACAAATCTAATCTCCTCGCAATTTACATTATTTTCCATTTGCCTCTCGTTTTCCTCTCCCCCACTTCACGAAAGTTGTCATTTTATTCGCCCTCTTTTTCTGTTCGCCTTTTTCTCGTCAGATCTTTTGTTTGCTTGTGTTGCCATGTGCCTTCTATATGCTTGCATCTTTGCTTTCTAAAAATCTATTGATATGGATCCCCATCCACTTGCTAATCTTTTTAAAAGATCCAATCATGTTGAACCAATTGCTAGTGAGTTGAGTGCACTAGATTATCTTTATGAAGTTTTGCTTGAGATTCGTGAATCTGAAAATTGTGATGAAGAAATTTATGATGTGATTCATGATAGCTCCTTGAATGAAAAGCATGATTGCAATGATTTTAGTATAAATTCTATTAATGTCAATTGTGCTAATAATATGCAAAACCCCGAGCTTGGGGATGCTAATTTTGCTATGTCTACTAGTTTTTGCAATGACATTGGGGTGATTCTTCTTATGATCTTGAAAATTTAATTAAGACTCATGATGAATATGTTTGCAATAATATTGAAAGTGGGTTTGGAAGAGTGTCAACTTTAGCTAAAAATAACCCCACATATTTGGAGAGTGTTGAATCTTATGATTTTTTTAAAAGTGGGTTGGAGTGGTCATGACTTTATTTGATGATAATCCCACTATTTTGGAAGAGTGTCAACTTTGCATGCATGTGGATCATGAAGAGAATATTTTATTTGATAGTTATATTGTTGAATTTGATTATGGTCCTACATGTAATTATTATGAGAGAGGAAAATATGGTTGTAAAAATTTTCATGTTATTAAATTACCTCTCGTTATGTTGAGATCGTCAATGTTTTATTGCTCTTCTTTGCATATGTTAGATGTTTCTTGTCTTGATAATTTATTTGCTTATAAAATTCCTATGCATAGGAAGTACGTTAGACTTAAATGAGTTTGTCATATGTTTCATGATGCTCTCTTTGTGTTTCAATTCTTATCTTGCGTGTGAGCATCGTTGAAATCCTATGCCTAGCTAGGGGCGTAAAACTATAGCGCTTGTTGGGAGGCAACCCAATGAATAAAATTTATTTTTGCTTTTTGCTTCCTGTTATTGTGTGTTGGCACAATTATGCTACTGTTATGATTGTATTTTTTATGTTTTAATTAGTGTTTGTGCCAAGTAAAGCCTTTAGGATCTTCTTGGGTGATAGTTGTTTGATCTTGCTAAAAAAACAAAAACTTTTACGCTCATGAAATTAATTTTCATCTTTTACTAGAGAGTGATAAAATACCCATTCCACTTGCAGTAGATCAATATATAAATTTCTCAGGTCGTCCTGATTTTTAAGAATTTCTGGAGTTACAGAAGTATTCAAAATAGTCAGATTGCTACAGACTGTTCTGTTTTGACAGATTGTGTTTTCTTTGTGTTGTGTGCTTATTTTGATGGCTCTATGGTTTTTGTTTGATGAGTTTTTGCCATAGAAAAGTTGGAATATAGTAGATATAATACGAAAACAAAATATTAATTGGTTTGATACAACACTTATAGTAGTGGTCTATTATTCTTATACTAACGGATCTCACAAAGGTTTTGTTGAGTTTTGTGTGATTGAAGTTTTCATGTTTTGGTTTATCTTACAATGGGTGAAGGAAGGATGGAAGAGCCTAAGCTTGGGGATGCCCCGGAATCCCAAGCTATTATCCAAAATTTAGCAACCAACTAAGCTTAGGGATGCCCCCGAGTGGCATCCCTGCTTTCTTCCAACAACTATCGGTATTTTACTCGAGACTATATTTTTATTCATCACATGATATGTGTTTTGCTTGGAGCGTATTGTATGATACGAGTCTTTGCTTGTTTTATTTTGTGTTTTAAGTCATAAATCCTTGCTGGACACACCTATTCGTGAGAGACAAAATTATGTCATGACTTGTTAGAATTGCTCTCTATGCTTCACTTAAATTTTCTATGAGCAAGGACTTGCTCTAGTGCTTCACTTATATCTTTTTGAGCACGACATGCTTAGTATTTTTGAAGAAATGCTCTCTTGCTTAACTTATATTTATTTGGGAGTTAGCAAAATTTTGAAAAATTCTCTCTTGCTTCACTTAAATTATTTTGAGAGAAAGAAAAATTATTATGCTCATGATCTTCACTTATATTTGTTGGAGCTTGTCAAAAGCAGCACATGAAAATTAGTCCCAAAGTAATATATATCCAAGAAGGATAAAGAAAATAAAAATGGCATGAAGATCATTGGACAAAATAAACTTGATTCTTACTAATAGTTTTAAGATATGATGATGTGATATGTGAGTTATGTTGATGAGTAATTATGCTCTAGTAGGAATATTGGTGTTAAGGTTTGTGATTCCTGAAGCGTGCACTTATAGTATCTCGTTATTCTATGATGTTGGAGCATGATTTAGTTTTGATTGTCTTCCTTATGAGTGGCGATCAGGGACGAGCAATGGTCTTTTCCTACCAATCTATCCCCCTAGGGGCATGCGTAGTAGTACTTTGCTTCGAGGGCTAATAAACTTTTGCCATAAGTATATGAGTTCTTTATGACTAATGTGAGTCCATGGATTATACGCACTCTTACCTTTTCACAATTTGCTAGCCTCTACGGTACCATGCATTGCCCTTTCTCACATTGAGACGTGGTGCAAACTTCACAGGTGCATCCAAACCCCATATTATGATACGCTCTATCACACATAAGCCTCATTATATCTTCCTCAAAACAGCCACCATACCTACCTATTATGGCTTTTCCATGGCCATTCCGAGATATATTTCCATGCAACTTCCATTGTTTCCGTTTGATGACTTGAGCATTCATTGTCATATTGCTTTGCATGATCATATAGCTGACATAGTGTTTGTGGCTCAGCCACCGTTCATCATTTTTCATACATGTTACACTAGATCATTGCCAGAGGCATTCATATAGAGTCATAGTTGTCATAGGTATCGAGTTGTAATTTTTGTTTCTTTTGAGTTATAAGTAAATAGAAGTGTGATTATCATCATTAGACATTCTTAGAGCAGTGCCTCACTGAGGAAAGGATGATGGAGACTATGATTCCCCCACAAGTCGGGATGAGACTCCAGACAATGAGAGAGAAAATACAAAAAGAAAAAAAGGGAAAGAAAAAAAGGGAAAGAAAAAAAGGAAAAAAAAATAATAAACGAAGAGAGAAGGGGCATTTCTAGTATCCTTTACCACACTTGTGCTTCAAAGTAGCACCATGTTTTTCATATGGAGAGTCTCCTATGTTGTCACTTTCATATACTAGTGGGAATTTTTCATTATAGGATTAGATGCACACCCACTTAGTTTTCATATTGAGCTTTCATACACTTATAACTCTTAGTGCATTCGTTGCATGGCAATCCCTACTCCTCACCTTGATATCGATTCATGGGCATCTCCATAGCCCGTTGGTTAGCCGCATCGATGTGAGACTTTCCTACCTTTTTGTCTTCTCTATATTTACCCCTATCATCATACTCTATTCCACTCGTAGTGCTATATCCATAGCTTGCACTCATTTATTGCGTAAGAGTTGAAAAAGCTGAAGCGCATTAAAAAGTATGAACCAATTGCTCGGCTTGTCATCGGGGTTGTGCATGATAAATACTTTGTGTTAAGAAGACAGAGCATGACAAGACTATATGATTTATAGGGATAACTTATTTTAGCATTGATATTTTGAAATACATGGTTGCTTGTTGATATGCTTGAGTATTTAAATTATTATGTCAACACTAGACTATTGCTTTGAATCACATAAAAAGTCCAATTGTCCATGCTATAAAGAAAAGAATATGATATGGCATGTTAATCAGCACTCAACATAAAAAATTCTGTTTTCATCACTTACCTACTCGAGGACGAATATGAGTTAAGCTTGGGGATGCTGATACGTCTCCAACGTATCTATAATTTTTGATTGTTCCATGCTGCTATATTATCAATCTTCGATGTTTTATAGTCATTTTATATCATTTTTTGGTACTAACCTATTGACATAGTGCCAAGTGCCACTTCCTGTTTTTTCCGTGTTTTTTACATCGCAGAAAATCAATATCAAACGGAGTCCAAATGCCACAAAACTTTACGGAGATTTTTTATGGACTAGAAGGAACAAGTTGGGCCCTGGTTGCACCTGGGGGGTCCCGAGGAGGGGACAACCCACTAGGGCATTCCAGGAGGCCCAAGCGTGCCCTGGTGGGTTGTGCCCACCTCGGGAGCCCCCCGGACTGCCTATTTGCTCTATAAATACCCAAATATTCCAGACACCCTAGGGGAGTCGACGAAATATTCATCCAGCCGCCGCGGAGTCCAGAACCACCAGATCCAATCTAGACACCATATCGGATGGGGTTCACCACCTCCATTAGTGCCTCTCTGATGATGCGTGAGTAGTTCTTTATAGTCCTTCGTGTCTGTAGTTAGTAGCTAGATGGCTTCATATCTCTCTCTTGATTCTCAATACAATGGTCCCTTGGAGATCCGTATGATGTAACTCTTTTTGCGATGTGTTTGTTGGGATCTGATGAACTTTGAGTTTATGATCAGTCATATCTTTTTATATCCATGAAAGTTATTTGAGTTTCTTTGATATCTTATATGCATGATCTCTTATAGCCTAGTATTTCTTTCCGATATTTGGTTTTGTTTAGCCAACTTGATCTATTTATCTTGCAATGGGAAGAGGTGCCCAGTAGTGGGTTCGATCTTACGGTGCTTGATCCCAGTGACAGAAAAGGGAACCGACACGTATGTATCGTTGCTACTAAGCATAAAAAGATGAGATCTATATCTACGCAATAGATAAACGAATCTTGTCTACATCATGTCACCGTTCTTATTGCATTACTCAGTTTTTCCATGAACTTAATACACTAGATGCATGCTGGATAGTGGTCGATGTGTGGAGTAATAGTAGTAGACCCTGTTCAAGAATTCATCCGATTAACCAGTTAACTTGCCGATTAATCCCTACTCGTAGGGTCACCGAGTAGCCGATAAACTGAAAAATCGCCCGATTAATTGATTAAATGGCCGATTAACTTGCCGATTCACCGATTAATCCCCTACTCGCCAGCCAACCGAGCAGCTACCAGTTAACGATTTCCTCAACAATGGTAGTAGATGTAGGCAGGAGTCGGTCTACTAATCTCGGGCGTGATGCCTATGTAATGATCATTGCTTGGATATCATCATAATTATTTGAGGTTCTATCAATTGCCCAACAGTAATTTGTTTACCCACCGTTTGCTATCTTTCTCGAGAGAAGCCACTAGTGAAACCTACGGCCCCCGTGTCTTCTTCCTCATATATTTGCTTGCGATCTACTTTTCCTTTGCATTTTTATTCAGATCTATTAAAACAAAAATACGGTTCACTCGGATAAACTGTTTGTGATTAGGCAACACAAAAGAAACGGCTAGCCAGATCAAGGTGTGTGCGATGTACAACATACAATTCACTCAGATGAACTATTTGTGATTAGGCAACACAAAAGAAACGGTCAGCCAGATCAAGGTGTGTGCGATGTACGACATGCGGTTCACCCGGATGAACTGTTTGCGCTGAGACAAGAGAACAGAAATGATTCAATATAACAAATACCTTAAATATTGCAAGGTTCAAATTCAAAGATTACAACGCCCAAATTCAAACATTGCAAGATGCATCATTTCTGAAAAGGGATCAACCGCTGATAAGTCATGTATGGTTTTGACACAATAACTTCCAATTGCTTTGCCATATGCTCTTCCAATACGAAGTTTGGCATTTTTGGAGGCACTTCCATTCCGCAGTACCAGCCGCCTCTAATAATCATACCATTGATCCTTCCTTATTAAATGCATGTTCAACCTCAGTACCCTCAGCACCTTTGCTCTGGCAAGAAAGAACATGGTGAGTGTAATCTCCGGTGGGGTCCCTCGGTAGGAGTTCAAAGTAATATTTGAGAGATGCAGATCCAGGCATTCGATGTGATTGTCGTTATCAACATCTTCCACCGGGCCTAATATGCACTACAAAAGAAGAGAACGTGTTAGTGCCTACATGTAGTTTTGAACATTGCTACACGCCCATTTGGTTTGCAGGATTTGTAAAATGCACCAATGTGCCATCTTCGATCTGGCATGATTAACATGGGCATTAATTTGATTACAATCTAGAAACATGTAGCCTTGTTCACAAGAGGTTAGATTGGATGAAAAATTCCCTAAGAAAACTAGTACAGATGAATCCAAAGGAGAAATGCTTATGGACGATTGTAACCATATGGATGAAGCAACCAATATGGGGTGGAGTGTATGTCCTAAAATCCTCCAAAATTCCTTCAGAAATCGTAGTACATTATCACTGTAAGCTTGGGAAAAGGTGCAAAAAAATGAATCCCTTATGGTTAACATTTAACAGGAAAGGAACATCACCTCGATATACAGCTTCTTCAAGCATGGAAAGCATTTCAGGCAACTGAAAACTTGGTCCAGGTTGGGGATGACAGATTCTAGTGCCAAGACCTTCACTGTGCCCAGAGTCTGGGTGAAGCTTCGCTGGATGACAGACCAACATACATCTTCAAAAATGTTGATATCAAGAAGGAGAGGTATATAAGGCGACTGTTGTACCTAAAAGTTGTAGTATTTGACAAACGAGTAGCCCACCACTTTCAATTTTGGCGCATAAATGACATTGATTCTTGTTGGACCTTGTTGACCAACTACAAGTAATCTCTCAAGTGAAGGTGTGTCCTGGATGACCATATGGTGGTCCGCCTTTTGTGATCTCTCGTTGCAGCACCAGCAACACACATAAATACTGCGGAGAGTCCTGGAGGTGATGTGCAAGGTAGTCGACCAATTCATCGCCTGAAGACGAAGGAACTCGAGTGCAGTACAACCGCGGAGCAGGCGCTCCATGTCATCCTTTTGGATGCGGATGGCAACGAGCTCGAGGTGCTTCAGTCGTGGTAGAAAAAGAGCGGGCGCGTCATTAAGGGGGGATGGCAGTTCATGAACTTGGCGAGGCGCAGCGTGGGTGCGAAGCGGAGCGTGGACGTTGGCAGCAAGCTCATATGCCCATCATTATAACTTAGCTTCTCGAGCTGATCTATGGCGTGGGATCGAAACCACTCGTCAACCTTGGCTCGCTCCTTGCCATTGGAACGAAACTTGCCTGTGATAAGGCCTTTGATTGGGCCATGGTGACTGCCGAGGATCTGGGAGAACGCATCCAAGATTTGGTGATAGCCATGGCAGAGCTTGTGGGCGTGGAGGAGGTCGACAGGGGTGAGGAGCCATAGGGTGCGCCACCGCCGGGAAACGGCGGCTATCCTCGGCCGATTTTGGATTGGGAGGAGGGATATGATGACTATCAACATATCATCGGGAAGGTTGTTGATGAAGTCTAGGTCTGCCGGAGTCTCTTGCGGTTCTTTCTCAACCCGCCTCCACTTGTTGGCAACCTCGTTCTCCACCTCGTTGGCGGGGACGGAAACCTCTGTCTCCATATTGACGCTGTGCTCTGGTGCTTCAGCAGCCCCGGCGTCGCCACTCCCTCCGATGGGGCACTTCGGCGGCATCCTCTTACACTGACGGTTTTGAGGACTCAGAGCAGCGTCGAGGATGCGGGCGGAGAGAGAGGAATTGTGTGTGTGGCGAGGATGGGGGGTGCGACTGCTCGGCGCCACCGTTAATATAGACCAGTGGGAGCGAGGCAGACGGCGGTCCAAGGATGTCTCGCTTCCTGGTGAGAACGACTGCTTAATCTCTAGTATGAATGAAATCTATGCTTAATTACTGAATTTCAGTTGCAAAAAATAGATAGTGATATTGATTTTTAGCTGCATATTTTGACAAATCGCAGTGTCTCTTGGCTTAGCACCAAAGTCTAGCTTTAATTTGCATACCGTAATCTGAACCGTTTGCGTTGAAGAGATGCACAGATCCTGCGTTGAACAGCTTGTACGCTTCCCGGTGAGCCTGCGCACCGGACTGCGCTCGCACGCCTCCCGTTCAGTCAAGCAGCTGTCCACACGGCACCTCCTATAGCCATTAAAACCAAGACACATGGCGTCACGTGAATGGTTAACCGAACGCACACGGTTTGAATTATACAAACGTTTGAGATATTAAAGTGGTAGATATTTTTTTTTCAAAATGCCTTTGTTCGCAGTCATTATTCGAGTGCGCCTTCTCCCAAAATGGACACGAAAAATAGCACAACATGTCCGGTGCTGCTCCATGATAGCCTGCCAAGTTTCATGAATTTCAGACGAGTTTTGGATTTACTAGAATTTAAAAACCAGGCATCTCAACATTTTGCCGGCAATCAACGGTGCCCAGGTGTTTGAAATTCATTCCCATTTCTTGCATGGGACCTAAGCATGCACCCAGGGACACATATTTGATTTTTCAACCAATTTATATCCATTGGAGCATGCGCATGTAGTTCAAATTTGAATTATGCACGTAAATGCATTGAAAACTCAGTTAATGCATAAGAATGTCCAAACAAACCCCGAAAAATCACAAAAATTCACACAACACTCCTGTTGTTCTATGTTGACACGAGAAAAAAAATTGAAAGCAATAAGAGGCAATGGATATCGTTTCGTCCCCAAAGGTGGAGCGTTCCCTACCGAAAACCATCATGCTTGTTGTGAGAAGCTCCGGTTTGTGAGAAGCATATACCTAAACCAGCCCCAAATGATACAAAAAAATACCACGACATGTCGGGTGCCGCTCCATGATAGCATGCCAAGTTTCATGAATTTCAGACAAGATTTGGATTTACTAGAATTTAAAAATGAGGCATCTCAACGTTTTGCCGGCAATCAACGATGCCCTGGTGTTTGAAATTCATGCCCATTTCTTGCATGGTACCTAAGCATGCACCCAAGGACATAGATTTGATTTTCAACCAATTTATATGCACTAGAGCATGTGCATGTAGTTCAAATTTGAATTATGCACATAAATGCATTTAAAAATCACTTAATGCATAAAAATGTCCAAACGAACCCCGAAAAATCACAAAAATTCACACAACACTCCTGTTGTTCTATGTTGACACGAGAAAAAAATTGAAGGCAATAAGAGGTAATGGATATCGTTTCGTCCCCAAAGGTGAGGCGTTCCCTACCGAAAACCATCATGCTTGTTGTGAGAAGCTCCAGTTTGTGAGAAGCATATACCCAAACCTACCCCAAATGTGACAAACTTTTACCACGGCATGTCGGGTGCCGCTCCATGATTGCATGCCAAGTTTCATGAATTTTAGACAAGTTTTGGATTTACTAGAATTTAGATACAAATATCTCAATGTTTTACGAACAATCAACGGTGCCCTGGTGTTTGAAATTCATTCCCATTTCTTGCATGGGACCTAAGCATGCACCCAAGGACAAAGATTCAATTTTTCGACCAATTTATATGCATTGGAGCATGTGTTGTAGTTCAAATTTGAATTATGCACATAAATGCATTGAAAACTCACTTAATGCATAAAAATGTCCAAACAAACCCTGAAAAATCACAAAAATTCACACAACACTCTTGTTGTTCTATGTTGACACGGGAAAAAATTTGAAAGCAATAAGAGGCAATGGATATCATTTCGTCCCCAAACGTGGGACGTTCCCTACCGAAAACCATCATGCTTGTTGTGAGAAGCTCCGGTTTGTGAGAAGCATATACCCAAACCTGCCCCAAATGGGACAAAAAATTTACCATGGCATGTTGATGCCGCTCCATGATAGCATGCCAAGTTTCATGAATTTCAGACGATTTTTGGATTTACTAGAATTTAAAAACCAGGCATCTCAATGTTTTGCTGGCTATCAACGGTGCCATGGTGTTTGAAATTCATTCCCATTTCTTGCATGGGACCTAAGCATGCACCCAATGACAATGATTCAATTTTTCAAACAATTTATATGCATTGGAGCATGTGCATGTAGTTCAAATTTGAATTATTCACATAAATGCATTGAAAACTCACTTAATGCATAAAAATGTCCAAATGAACCCCAAAAAATCACAAAAATTCACACAACACTCCTGTTGTTCTATGTTGACACGAGAAATTTTTTTGAAAGCAATAAGAGGCAGTGTATATCGTTTCGTCCCCAAAGGTGGGGCGTTCCCTACCGAAAACCATCATGCTTGTTGTGAGAAGCTTCGGTTTGTGAGAAGCATATACCCAAACCTGCCCCCAAATGGGACAACAATTTTACCACGGCATGTCTGGTGCCGCTCCATGATTGCATGCCAAGTTTCATGAATTTCAGACGAGTTTTGGATTTACTAGAATTTAAAAACAAAGTATCTCAATATTTTACCGGCAATCAACGGTGCCCTAGTGTTTGAAATTCATTCCCATTTCTTGCATGGGACCTAAGCATGCACCCAAGGATAGAGAATTGATTTTTTGACCAATTTATATGCACTAGAGCATGTGCATGTAGTTCAAATTTGAATTATGCACATAAATGCATTGAAAACTCACTTAATGCATAAAAATGTCCAAACGAACCCTGAAAATCACAAAAATTCACACAAAACTCATGTTGTTCTAAGTTGACACGAGAAAATAATTTGAAAGCAATAAGAGGCAATGGATTTCATTTCGGCCCCAAAGGTCGAACGTTCCCTACCGAAAACCATCTTATTGTGAGAAGCTCCGGTTTGTGAGAAACATATACCCAAACCTGCTCCAAATGGGACAAAAAATATACCACGGCATGTTGAGGCCGCTCCATGATAGCATGCCAAGTTTCATGAATTTCAGAAGAGTTTTGGATTTACTAGAATTTAAAAACCAGGCGTCTCAATGTTTTGCCGGCTATCAACAGTGCCATGGCGTTTGAACTTCATTCCCATTTCTTGCATGGGACCTAAGCATGCCCACAAAGATTAGATTTTTCGACCAATTTATATGCACTGGAGCATGTGCATGTAGTTCAAATTTGAATTACGCACATAAATGCGTTGAAAACTCACTTAATCCATAAAAATGTCCAAACAAACCCTGAAAAATCACAAAAATTCACACAACACTCCTGTTGTTCTATGTTGACACGAGAAAAAAAATGAAAGCAATAAGAGCCAATGGATATTGTTTCGTCCCCAAAGGTGGGACATTCCCTACCGAAAACCATCATGCTTGTTGTGAGAAGCTCCGATTTGTGAGAAGCATATACCCAAACGTGCCCCAAATGGGACAAATTTTTTACCATGGAATGTTGATGCCGCTCCTTGATAGCATGTCAGTTTTCATGAATTTCAGATGAGTTTTGGATTTACTATAATTTAAAAACCAGGCATCTCAATGTTTTGCTGGCTATCAACGGTGCCATGGTGTTTTAAATTTATTCCCATTTCTTGTATGGGACCTAAGCATGCACCCAAGGACAAAGATTTGATTTTTCGACAAATTTATATGCACTGGAGCATGTGCATGTAGTTCAAATTTGAATTATGCACATAAATGCATTGAAAACTCACTTAATGGATAAAAATGTCCAAACGAACCCTGAAAAATCACAAAAATTCACACAACACTCCTGTTGTTCTATGTTGACACGAGAAAAAAAATTGAAAGCAATAAGAGGCAATGGATATCATTTTGTCCCCAGAGGTTGGACGTTCCCTACTGAAAACCATCATGCTTGTTGTGAGAAGCTCCGATTTGTGAGAAGCATATACCCAAACCTGCCCTAAATGGGACAAAAAATTTACCACGGCATGTTGATGCCGCTCCATAATAGCATGCCAAGTTTCATGAATTTCAGACGATTTTCGGATTTACTAGAATTTAAAAACGAGGCATCTCAATGTTTTCCCGGCTATCAACGGTGCCATGGTGTTTGAAATTCATTCTCATTTCTTGCATGGGACCTAAGCATGCACCCAAGGACAAAGATTCAATTTTTCGACCAATTTATATGCACTAGAGCATGCACATGTAGTTCAAATTTGAATTATTCACATAAATGCATTGAAAACTCACTTAATGCATAAAAATGTCCAAATGAACCCCGAAAATCAAAAAAATTCACGCAACACTCCTGTTGTACTATGTTCACACAAGAAAAAAAATTGAAAGCAATAAGAGGCAATGGATGTCGTTTCGTCCCCAAAGGCGGGGCGTTCCCTACCGAAAACCATCATGCTTGTTGTGAGAAGCTTCGGTTTGTGAGAAGCATATACCCAAACCTGCCCAAATGGGACAACAATTTTACCACGACATGTCCGGTGCCGCTCCATGATTGCATGCCAAGTTTCATGAATTTCAGACGAGTTTTGGATTTACTAGAATTTCAAAATAAAGTATCTCAATGTTTTGCCGGCAATCAACGGTGCCCTGGTGTTTGAAATTCATTCCCATTTCTTGCATGGGACCTAAGCATGCACCCAAGGATAAATATTTGATTTTTCGACCAATTTATATGCACTGGAGCATGTGCATGTAGTTCAAATTTGAATTATGCACATAAATGCATTGAAAACTCACTTAATGCATAAAAATGTCCAAACGAAGCCTGGAAAATCACAAAAATTCACACAAAACTCCTGTTGTTCTAAGTTGACACGAGAAAAAAAAATTGAAACCAATAAGAGGCAATGGATTTCATTTCGTCCCCAAAGGTGGGACGTTCCCTACCGAAAACCATCATGCTTGTTGTGAGAAGCTCCGGTTTGTTAGAAGCATATACCCAAACCTGCTCCAAATGGGAAAAAATTTTTACCACGGCATGTTGAGGCTGCTCCATGATAGCATGCCAAGTTTCATGAATTTCAGACGAGTTTTGGATTTACTAGAATTTAAAAACCAGGCGTCTCAATGTTTTGCCGGCTATCAACAGTGCCATGGTGTATGATCTTCATTCCCATTTCTTGCATGGGACCTAAGCATGCCCATAAGGACATAGATTTGATTTTTTGACCAATTTATATGCACTGGAGCATGTGCATGTAGTTCAAATTTGAATTATGCACATAAATGCATTGAAAACTCATTTAATGCATAAAAATGTCCAAAGAAACCCTGAAAAATCACAAAAATTTACACAACACTCCTGTTGTTCTATGTTGACACGAGAAAAAAAATTGAAAGCAATAAGAGGCAATGGATATTGTTTCGTCCCAAAGGTGGGACGTTCCCTACCGAAAAGCATCATGCTTGTTGTGAGAAGCTCCGGTTTGTGAGAAGCATATAGCCAAACGTGCCCCAAATGGGACAAATTTTTTACCACGGCATGTTGATGCTGCTCCTTGATAGCATGCCAGGTTTCATGAATTTCAGACGAGTTTTGGATTTACTATAATTTAAAAACCAGGCATCTCAATGTTTTGTCGGCTATCAACGGTGCCATGGTGTTTGAAATTTATTCCCATTTCTTGCATGGGACCTAAGCATGCACCCAAGGACAAAGATTTGATTTTTCGACCAATTTATATGCACTGGAGCATGTGCATGTAGTTCAAATTTGAATTATGCACATAAATGCATTGGAAACTCACTTAATGCATAAAAATGTCCAAACGAACCCTGAAAAATCACAAAAATTCACACAACACTCCTGTTGTTCTATGTTGAAATGACAAAAAAAATTTGAAAGCAATAGGAGGCAATGGATATTGTTTCGTCCCCAAAGGTGGGAGGTTCCCTACCGAAAACCATCATGCTTGTTGTGAGAAGCTCCGGTTTGTGAGAAGCATATACCCAAACCTACCCCAAATGGGATAAAGTTTTTACCACGGCATGTTGAGGCTGCTCCATGATAGCATGCCAAGTTTCATGAATTTCATACGAGGTTTGGATTTAGTAGAATTTAAAAACCAGGCATCTCAATGTTTTGCCGGCTATCAACGGTGCCATGGTGTTTGAAATTCATTCCCATTTCTTGCGTGGGACCTAAGCATGCACCCAAGGACAAATATTTGATTTTTCGACCAATTTATTGCATTGGAGCATGTGCATGTAGTTTGAATTATGCACATAAATGCATTGAAAACTCACTTAATGCATAAAAATGTCCAAACGAACCCTGAATAATTCCAATTCTTTTATGATCACTGCAGATAAAAGGTCTAGCAATTCAAACACCGTCCATGGTCGCTGTGACCCCATTATGTAATTCAAATCAAGACGAAAAATCAAGTAGATCCCACACAGTTTATTATAACCAACCGTGTGAGATGTAGCACAAAATATCTTCGGACCGTGTCTGAATAAGGGACCGTGTTTGATGACACTTTGTGCGCCAATTTTTTGGCTGAGGCGATTCCAAATTTTTGGCTTCCATGGAAATATCTACCTCCCTGCCCCCTCCCCCTTATCAAAAGCCACATTTCCCCCCTTTTCGCCTTCCTTTCCAAGTTGAAACCTTCAATCCTTGCTTGCAGCGTCTCCGCCTCCTCACCGGCGAGCCTCCTTCATGCTGCTCGGCCTCGCCTATCCAGGCAGGTAATCCAAACCCGACCCCCATCCTCCTCCTCCTTCCACATCCCACATGCCCAGACTGTCGGCGCAAGCGCGACACCTTCCACCCAAATCACCGACCCCTCCACCAAATAAGTGCTGGCCTAAGCCATGGTGCACGCAGTATAGCCAGCACCTCAAGGAGCATTTGGCAGTGGCGAAGCAAATCGCGGCCGCATGCTCGGATGAGGTCGTGATGGCTTCCATTCGTGCCGACCCCTAGACCTTGGAGGAGCACCTCGCCGTCTAGGCCACCGTTGACGCCTCGTGCACCGATGTTGCGATGCGGTTGGCTGCTTTAAACGAAAATTCGTAGCGTTTTCTTGAGGCCACCGTCGGTGCCTTCGATGAAGACTACGAGGTGTTTTTGTCACATCCCTAGTTCTGGTATGGTCCTAGGCTTGCTTTGTGCATCATGTTTAAATTTTCAAATGAAATTGAAATGGGGATGTTTCAAACCCTAGTACCAAAGCAAATTCAAATAGGTTCAAATTAAAATTGGAATTTCAGTAAACCCAAAATGCTCTTCAAAAATGTTCATGGTCTTTGGAAAATGTTCCAAACAACAACCAGAGGTGATGCACATTTTTGCTACACATTTTGGATTTTTGAATCAATGCATAAATATTTGATTTGGAGCTGTTTAAATTATATAAATATTTTAATGGCTCCAAAAATGTTGGCAATTGGTGAGGGCCTCTAGAATATTATATCTAGATGCCACAATTATTTTCAGCATTTATGGAAATGTTTTAAAATTTCTTTTAGATACAAAACAAATGTCAAAAAATAGAAAGCAAAAACAAAATAAAAGAGAGAAAGGGAATCGTACCTGGCCTCACCTGGCGGCCCACCTGCTCTGGCCAAACAAGTGGGTCCAGTTGACTGGCCACGCCAGTCATCTCCCTCCTCGCGCCATAAGGCAGGGGCGCGTGCTCGCCGTGCGCCGGCCATGCGTCGGCCACCTCCTGCCTCCCTGCATGTCTCCCCGTCGCCCTGAGGACGCCACGCGATCCCCCGACTCTCCCTCACTCTCCCCGTGTCCATTCCCCTCCTCTGATCTCTCTGCGCAGCACCACCGAGCGCAGCCGACGCCACCGCTAGCTGTTGCCACGGCCACTGCCTCCCCTTCGCCCCCTGGACATGCCCAGGAGCTCCACGACGTCATCTTCATCATCTCCACCGAGCCAAGCGAGCCGGGGCACGCCATAGCGACGTCATCATCATCGTCTTCAACCTCAGTTGCCGCCGTTCTTTGTCGTTGATCCGTCGCCGTCAAGTCGCCCCCGAGTCCGACGACTAGCTGCTGCGACTCCCAGTGAGCACCTGCTCCAAATCCCTCTCCTTCCCGCATCGATTTCAAGCTCTAACTAGCCCCGCCACCGAGCCCGAGAACTCATCACCGCCGGCCATGGCGCCGCCGCGGCCACAACTGCCGTTGCTCGCGTTCGAGCTCATTAGCGCGCTCAGCCCACACATAGGAGCACGATGCACTCACCATCTCCTCCCCTAGTGCTCCGTAGCTCCATTTTCATCGATGGCCGAACCACGGCCGCCGCAAACCTCGTCGCCGGCGTCGATTCCGGCGACCATTTGGTCCAGCTCCACCACCCACACATGCGGCTCAGCCCTAGCTCTCCATAGGACCCAACCACGCTCCAAACCGTGGTCTGTAGCGCGATCCCGATGCGCTCCGCCGCGTCTGGACTCGCCGGCGGCTAAACGCCGGCGACCGCTGACTTTTGACCGGCGTGGGTTGACCCCCACAGCCCAGTTGACCTCCCCCCTCTCTCTCGCTAACTTGCGGGCCCCGCCCGACTAATTACCTTAGGTAGCACCAATTAACTAACTAGGTTAGCTGCTTCGGTCGCTAACTAGTGGGCCCTGCCCAGTTAGTTAGGACTAACTAACTTAGTTAGTTGACTAGGTCACTGACCAGTGGGACCCACTGGTCAGGTTTGACCTGGTCAGCCCCGTTGACTCGCTTACGTCATGCTGACGTAGAGCTGATGTAATAATTGATTTCTGGAATTAATTTAACTCAGGAAATTCCAGAATTTTGCCTAAACTTCAAAAAATCATAATAATTCAACTGTAGCTCAGAATGAAATAATTTATATATGAAAAATCATCAGAAAAATGCAAGGAATCCATTTATGCCAGTTTCATGCATGAAAACCAACTTATACTTGCTGTATAAGTGAAAATGTAATAATGGCATGTTATATACTTAATTTGGGGTTTGCATATGAACCCTTGGTTCATATGGACTTCAACCAAATTGATGCTAGATGCATTAGGGCAAATCATAGCATCTTTGAAATGTCATCTTCATGCATGATTGCTGGCACCGTCCCTTCTTGATAGGTTCTACTTCGGAAGGTATCCTGAGTACCTGTCTGAGGAGCAGTGCTTCTTCGTGGATCTATCGGGCAAGCAAACCCCCTTGAGCATCTCGATAAAATCCCACTCTCTCGCTCCTGCTCCTTTTACTGCATTAGGACAACAACGATTCAAACTGCTAATTTCTGCTGCGGTAGCTGAACCCATTCCTTTGCATGACCTATCATTTCCACAGTAAATAGCTGAAACCCACTAGCATGAGTAGGAGTTGCTTGAGCCTTGATGTGCCTACTCATCCATGCTTGTTTTCTTTATGCCAGCTAAGCTTAGAGTTGTGTCAGGTCTGATTCATCGGTAATGAATCGGAGTGGTGAACATGTCCTACCGGTAAAGCTAAGTGTGTGAACACGTTTTGGTAAAGGTAGCGATGAGAGGCCATGTAGGAGTACATGGTGGGTTGTCTCATTGGAACCGTCCTTAAGCACTGAGTTCTGTGTATGTTATCCAAGTCCAGTTACTACCACACATTGGGTTCCGGTCATCCGGCCCCTCTCGGCTTATTAATCCACTTGATCTCTGTCCAGGAGTTGCAACTAGTTTCTGGCGTTTATAGGTAGTGCTACTTGTCTACCAGGTGGTGTCCGACGGGACGGGCTTGGGACAGACTAGGCACCGTGGCACGGTGTACCAAGTGGCACCCGGATGGTGGGCTTGGGAACCCTGCACACATCGTTTGGGGCCGTACTGGAGACTTCGGCCGGAACTCCTTGTGGATGGAACTCGAATAGGCGATAAACTTGGACGAGAGACTTGTGTGGTTAGTCAGGTCGTGGCCGACACCCTCGCCCGGCTTCCGCTTGAAGGTTGCCGAGGAACATGGCGTGTACAGGGCTATAAGTGGCGAGAGCGTGTGTGACGAAGTACACCCCTGCAGGGTCAATATTATCTATTCGAATAGCCGTTTTCGTCGGATATGGAAACTTGGAGAACTTATGTAGTACATAGACAACTTGAAGTGGATACTCTAAAATACGCAAGATAAGCGTGAGTGCTATGGATGGCCTTCTCGTAGGAAGACGGGAACGGATCCATAGTGGAGTATTGATATGGTGAACATGTGGACTCGTGTGCGTCTTCTCACCTCAAAGAAGTTTCTGATACTCATAGTATAGATTAGCCAGTGAGTCAAAGCTGGCTTGCTGCTGTTAAAACTCCACCACCCCCTTTTGTTGATAATTTTGCATATGTAGATAGTTCTGATGTAAGACTTGCTGAGTACCTTTGTACTCATGTTTGCTTATTTATGTTTTGCAGTTGGTTACGCTAGTGACTTTGACAAGTAGCTTGTATCCCAGCTACGATCTTGTACCCTTGGGACGGTCGTGTATAGTCAGGCTTCCTAGTCTTTTCCTTTTGTAGTTGTCTGTACTCAGACATGTAATGCTTCCGGTGCTTGTATGCTCTGAATGATGGGTCATGAGACCCCTGTTTGTATTGAATGCTATGTGGCTCTGCTGGGCCTTTATCTATATGAGTTTGAGTTATGTTGTGATGCCATGTTGTACCGCACATACCTGCATGTCATGCGTACGTGTAACGTGTATTGCTATGTGTGGGATCCGACAACCTATTTGTTTACCTCTGGTAGCCTCTCTTATGGGGAAATGTAGTCTTGTGCTTCCAGGAGCCATAGTAGTCTGCTACAGCCCGGTTCATCGGAGTCCTGCTAGCCCAGCACTACTGCTCCGGAACACTTGACTGGCCGGCATGTGAATCACTTCGTTCCTGTGTCTGTCCCTTTGGGAAATGTCACGCGGTGACATCCGGAGTCCTTCCTAGCCTGCTACAGCCCGGGTTCCCGGAGTCCTATTAGCCCAGTGCTACAGCCCGGATTCATACGCTATTGACCGACATGCTCGTGGTTGGTTCATGTATGCCTGTCCCTGTAAGTTAGTGCTACTTTGGGTTCACGACTAGTCATGTCGGCCTGGGTTCTCTGTCATATGGATGCTAGCGACACTATCATATACGTTGAGCCAAAAGGCGCAAACGGTCCCGGGCCAGGTAAGGTGGCACCCGTGGGAATACCGTGCGTGAGGCCGCAAAGTGATATGAAGTGTTACATGCTAGATCGGTGTGACTTAGGATCGGGGTCCCGACAGCGTTGGTATCAAAGCCTGACTGACTGTAGGATTACCAATCCAAACTGGTCGAAGTTGAGTCTAGAAATGCTTTAGTTATATAAGGGAATTGATTGTGGAAGGGAACGTAAGGCTCTTTTTACTCCTTTACCTCATGTCATTCTTTCTGAGTCAGCCTCTTCTTTTCTACGAGGGTTAAGGCCTAGGCTTCTCCTCTATCTCTTAGGATGACGTGTTACTAAACCGTAAAGTCTTAGTATTGTTGGGTTGTGTCACCGTACAGTTCTACTACTTCCGTGTGTCCTCAGTCTGACCCAGAACCTTGATATTATGATGCTGATTGATTATGCTATTCCTTTGATGAATGTCTCAAAATCCCTTTTGAGCATTTACAGCCGTTATGCTACCGAAATTGTCCTAGGATTTCAAGAGTTTCTAATGCTTTTGCATTATATTTCGCATCCTTATGTCGATGCTAATTCCATCCTTGTTTCCTTGGTTCCTATGCCAGGATGTCGTCTGCTAACCGAGGTTCAATTGCTCATAAGAAGAATCACGGAGATGGTAGGGACGAGGATCCTCCTGACCAGCCTTTGATGACAGAGTTCTTGTTAGCATCTGAGAGGGACAAGCGTGAGACTAACCGCTTACTGGCACAGATTGAGCAGAACACCGCACATCAGCGTAAGAAGTTGGTTTCCATCACTGACTTCATTGGTCTGAAAGCACCCACCTTCCATCACCCCATTGAGCCATTCGATGCGGATGACTGGCTCCGGAGCATCACTCACAAGTTGCATTCTGCGAACGTAGCTGAAGGTGACAAGGTCACCTATGCTACCTATCACCTGGAAGGTCCTACTAGTATTTGGTGGTAGAACTATGAGGCTATGCTTCCAGCTGGTCAGATTCCTACCTGGAGGGATTTCACCGAGGCTTTTCGTGAGCACCACATTCCTCGGGCTCTCATTGATCGCAAGAGGGAAGAGTTCTGTAGTTTTACCCAGGGTAAGCTGCCTGTTGATGCTTACAGTAGAGAGTTTGGAAACCTCACCCGCTATGCTACAGAAGAAGTGTCCACGGATGCTAAGAAGCAGGCTAGGTTCCGGAAGGGTCTCAACCCTAAGTTGCGTCGTGATCTCCACCTGCATCATTGTGATACTTTCCAGGCTCTTGTGAACAAGGCCATTAATGCAGAGACCGCTCAGCTCACTTACGAGGAGTCTCGTAAGCACAACCGTGATCTGGGTTCTTCCTTCCGCTCTGGCTCTCAGAAGCGACAGATTTGGATTCCGAACTCAGCTCTTCCACCTCGATATGCACCGAGGCCATCCTATGTGGCGCCTCACCCAACTCAGCAACGTGCTCCACCCAGGCCTATTAGTGGACCACTTGCCAGTGTAGGTCCACATCCTATCTCAGGAACTTGCTTCACCTGCGGAGAACCAGGACACTACGCACGTGACTGCCCTCAGTACAGTTATACTCCACCCCAGTCTGAGAGGTCTGTTGGCGGTGAAAAGCCATCAGTCAAGATGATCAGTACCAAGCCAGCCTCCATTGAACGACCATGTGTGCACCATGTCTCAGCTACAGAAGCTCAAGATGATCCCGACGTCGTACTGGGTATGCTTCTTGTCAATTGTCACCCAGCTTCAGTCCTGTTCGATACTGGAGCATCCCACTCCTTCATATCTGAAGGTTACGCTCGGTTGCACGACATGTCATTTTGTGATATGCCAACTCCATTAATAATCCAGACTCCTGGTTCCAAATGGCAAACCTCCAAGGTAAGCCATGGTAATGAAATCCTTGTTGACAGACTGGTATTCCTTGCTTCTTTGATATCTCTAAAGTCTTCAGATATTAACATCATCTTGGGTATGGACTGGATGACAGCTCATCATGCGAAGATCGATTGTTACACTAGATCTGTTCAACTTACACATCCATCTGGCAAAATAGTCACTGTCTCCACTAGAGTTGCAAGGCGTCAACTCTATTCTCTTAATGCCAGCCCTCTTCCAGACCTTGAAGATATTCCGATAGTCCGTGACTTCCCGGATGTCTTTCCAGAAGAACTGCCAGGTGTCCCACCTCACAGAGATGTAGAGTTTGTCATAGAACTTATCCCAGGAACTGTTCCAATCTCTAGGAGACCATACAAGATGGCACCTTTGGAGTTAGCCGAGCTTAAGAAACAACTTGATGAGTCTTTGCAAAAGGGTTTCATCCGTCCCAGTTCTTATCCTTGGGCTTGTCCTGTCCTCTTCGTCAAGAAGAAGGATGGTACGGATCGGATGGTTGTAGATTATCGTCCCGTTAATTTGGTCACGGTAAAGAACAAGTATCCGCTCCCCAGGATCAATGACCTGTATGATTAGCTCGCTGGATCCTCAGTCTTTTCCAAGATGGATTTGAGGTTAGGCTACCACCAAATCAAGATCAGAAACGGGGACATCCCCAAAACGGCCTTTGTCACTCATTATGGTCAATACGAGTACACCGTGATGTCTTTCGGCCTAACCAATGCTCCAGCTACTTTCTCCCGCTTGATGAACTCGATCTTTATGGAGTACTTAGATAAGTTCGTCATGGTTTATCTCGATGATATTCTTATTTACTCGAAGAACGAGGAAGAGCATGCCGAACATCTTAGGCTTGTGTTAGAAAAACTCAGAGAGCATCGTCTTTATGCCAAGTTCTCCAAGTGTGAATTTTGGTTGCCAGAAGTGACCTATCTAGGACACGTGATCTCCGGTAAGGGCATTGCTGTCAATCCCGAGAGAGTTAAAGCTGTTCTCGATTGGACTCCACCCGAAACGGTCAAACAAGTTAGGAGTTTCCTTGGTCTAGCCAGTTATTGTCGCCGCTTCGTTGAAAATTTCTCCAAAGTGGCCAAACCCCTCACGGAGCTTCTCAAGAAAGATAAAAGGTTTGAGTGGACCCCACAGTGTGAGCATAGTTTTCAGGAACTGAAAAGACGCCGGACTTCTGCGCCCATACTCGTGCCACCAGATTTCACTAAGGACTTTGTTATCTATTGCGACGCTTCGCGTCAAGGACTAGGTTGCATTCTTATGCAGGATCGTCATGTGATTGCATACGCATCTCGACAGTTGCATCCACATGAGGAGAATTATCCTACACATGATCTAGAGCTTGCAGCCGTAGTCTATGCACCTAAGACTTGGCGACATTACCTTCTTGGTAACCGTTGCGAAATCTACACTGACCATCAAAGTCTCAAGTATATCTTCACCCAACCGGATCTGAATCTCAGACAGAGACGTTGGTTGGAGTTGATCTCGGATTACGACTTAGGAATCACCTACACCCCAGGCAAAGCCAATGTCATGGCTGATGCTTTAAGTCGTAAGTCCTATTGCAACAACCTCATGTTGCAACAATGTCAACCACCTCTCCATGAGGAATTCTGTAAGCTTAACCTTCACATAGCTTCTCGTGGTTTCCTTTCTACCTTGGTGGCGAAACCTACCCTTACGGATCAGATCATAGAGGCTCAGAAGCATGATACGGGAATCTCCGGAATCAAGAAGAATATTTCCAAGGGAGTTGCCAACTGTTTCTCTATGGATGAACGAGGTGTTGTTTACTTTGGTAACCATTTGGTGGTTCCCAAATGTCAACAGATGCAGCAACTAATCCTTAAGGAGGCCCATGAATCCCCTCTCACGATTCATCCCGGTAGTACAAAGATGTATCAGGACCTACGCCAGAGGTTCTGGTGGACTAGGATGAAGAGAGAAATCGCTCAGTTTATTGCCAACGGTGACATTTGTCGTCGCGTTAAGGCAGAGCATCAGAGACCTGCTGGCACCCTTCAACCTTTAGCTATTCCCGAGTGGAAATGGGACAAAGTTGGTATGGACTTCATCACCGGCTTTCCCAGGACCAAGAAAGGAAATAATGCTATCTTCATAGTCATTGATCGTCTCTCCAAAGTGGCTCACTTCCTACCTGTTCGAGAGAGTATCACTGCTAGTCAGCTCGTTGACTTATATATCTACCGAATAGTGTCACTCCATGGTGTTCCACTAGAGATCAATTCAGACCGTGGCAGTCTTTTCACCTCTCATTTCTGGGAAAGTTTCCAAACTGCCATGGGCACCCATCTCTCCTTCAGTGCCGCTTTCCACCCTCAGTCAAGTGGTCAGGTGGAAAGGGTCAACCAAATTCTTGAAGACATGCTTAGAGCTTGCGTTATCTCATTTGGTATGGATTGGGAGAAATGTCTTCCCTTTGCCGAGTTTGCTTATAACAATAGCTACCAATCCAGTCTTAAGAAAGCCCCCTTCGAGATTCTGTATGGACGAAGATGTCGAACACCTTTGAACTGGTCAGAAACCGGTGAAAGACAATTCTTTGGACCAAATATGATCCAGGAGGCTGAAGAGCAAGTTCGCATCATTCGTGAGAATTTGAAAACAGCCCAATCTCGTCAAAAGAGCCAGTATGACCGTCGTCATAAGGAAGTGGCTTATGAAGTTGGCGACAAGGCTTACCTTCGGGTTACTCCTTTGAAGGGTAACCATCGTTTCGGTATCAAGGGCAAGTTGGCTCCTCGCTACATTGGTGATTTTCGCATTCTCGCTAAACGACGAGAGGTTGCCTACCAGTTGGAACTACCCCCACATCTTTCTCGAGTTCATGATGTCTTCCACGTCTCTCAACTCAGGCGTTGCTTCTCGGATCCCATCCGCGGAGTGGACCACGAAACGCTTGATCTCCAAGATAACCTCACTTATCGAGAGTACCCCGTTCACATTCTGGATCAAGCAGAGCGTGTCACTCGACGTCATAACATCAAGTTTCTCAAGGTTCAATGGTCTCATCATTCCGAGAGAGAAGCTACTTGGAAGTGAGAAGATCGTCTTCGACTTGAGTACCCCGCTTTCTTTCCGCCAACTCCTGAATCTCGGGACGAGATTTTTTCGAGTGGGGGCGAGTTGTCACATCCCTAGTTCCTGGTATGGTCCTAGGCTTGCTTTGTGCATCATGTTTAAATTTTCAAATGAAATTGAAATGGGGATGTTTCAAACCCTAGCACCAAAGCAAATTCAAATAGGTTCAAATTAAAATTGGAATTTCAGTAAACCCAAAATGCTCTTCAAAAATGTTCATGGTCTTTGGAAAATGTTGCAAACAACAACCAGAGGTGATGCACATTTTTGCTACACATTTTGGATTTTTGAATCAATGCATAAATATTTGATTTGGAGCTGTTTAAATTATATAAATATTTTAATGGCTCCAAAAATGTTGGGAATTGGTGAGGGCCTCTAGAATATTATATCTAGATGCCACAATTATTTTCAGCATTTATGGAAATGTTTTAACATTTCTTTTAGATACAAAACAAATGTCAGAAAATAGAAAACAAAAACAAAATAAAAGAGAGAAAGGGAATCGTACCTGGCCTCACCTGGCGGCCCACCTGCTCTAGCCCAACAAGCCGGCCCAGTTGACTGGCCAGCCAGTCATCTCCCTCCTCGCGCCAGAAGGCAGGGGCGCGTGCTCGCCGCGCACCGGCCACGCGCCGGCCACCTCCTGCCTCCCTGCATGTCTCCCCGTCGCCCTGAGGACGCCACGCGATCCCCCGACTCTCCCGCACTCTCCCCGTGTCCATCCCCCTCCTCTGATCTCTCTGCGTAGCACCACCGAGCGCGGCCGATGCCACCGCTCGCCGTTGCCATGGCCACTGCCTCCCCCTCGCCCCCTGGACATGCCCAGGAGCTCCACAACGTCGTCTTCGTCATCTCCACCGAGCCAAGCGAGCCGGGGCACGCCATAGCGACGTCATCATCATCGTCTTCAACCTCGGTTGCCGCCGTTCTTTGTCGTCGATCCGTCGCCGTCAAGTCGCCCCCGAGCCCGACGACCAGCTGCTGTGACTCCCAGTGAGCACCTGCTCCAAATCCCTCTCCTTCCCGCATCGATTTCAAGCTCTAACTAGCCCCGCCACCAAGCCCGAGAACTCATCACCGCCGGCCATGGCGCCGCCGCGGCCATAGCTGCCGTTGCTCGCGTTCGAGCTCATCAGCGCGCTCAGCGCACCCATAGGAGCACGATGCACTCACCATCTCCTCCCCTAGTGCTCCATAGCTCCGTTTTCATCGATGGCCGAACCACGGCCGCCGCAAACCTCGTCGTCGGCGTCGATTCCGGCGACCATTTGGTCCAGCTCCACCACCCACACATGCGGCTCAGCCCTAGCTCTCCATAGGACCCAACCACGCTCCAAACCATGGTCTGCAGCGCGATCCCGATGCGCTCCGCCGCGTCTGGACTCGCCGGCGGCTAAACGCCAGCGACCGCTGACTTTTGACCGGCGTGGGTTGACCCCCACAGCCCAGTTGACCTCCCCCCTCTCTCTCGCTGACTTGCGGGCCCCGCCCGACTAATTACCATAGTTAGCACTAATTAACTAACTAGGTTAGCTGCTTCGACCGCTGACTAGTGGGCCCTGCCCAGTTAGTTAGGACTAACTAACTTAGTTAGTTGACTAGGCCACTGACCAGTGGGACCCACTGGTCAGGTTTGACCTGGTCAGCCCCGTTGACTCGCTTACGTCATGCTGACGTAGAGCTGATGTAATAATTGATTTCTGGAATTAATTTAACTCAGAAAATTCCAGAATTTTGCCTAAACTTAAAAAAATCATAATAATTCAATCGTAGCTCAGAATGAAATAATTTATATATGAAAAATCATCATAAAAATGCAAGGAATCCATTTATGCCAGTTTCATGCATGAAAACCAACTTATACTTGCTGTATAAGTGAAAATGTAATAATGGCATGTTATATACTTAATTTGGGGTTTGCATATGAACCCTTGGTTCATATGGACTTCAACCAAATTGATGCTAGATGCATTAGGGCAAATCATAGCATCTTTGAAATGCCATCTTCATGCATCATATTGTTGCATATGGTTGTTTATTGATTGCCGGCACCGTCCCTTCTCGATAGGTTCTACTCCGGAGGGTGTCCCGAGTACCTGTCTGAGGAGCAGTGCTTCTTCGTGGATCTATCAGGCAAGCAAACCCCCTTGAGCATCTCGATAAAATCCCACTCTCTCGCTCCTGCTCCTTTTACTGCATTAGGACAACAACGATTCAAACTGCTACTTTCTGCTGCGGTAGCTAAACCCATTCCTTTGCATGACCTATCATTTCCACAGTAAATAGCTGAAACCCACTAGCATGAGTAGGAGTTGCTTGAGCCTTGATGTGCCTACTCATCCATGCTTGTTTTCTTTATGCCAGCTAAGCTTAGAGTTGTGTCAGGTCTGATTCATCGGTAATGAATCGGAGTGGTGAACATGTCCTACCGGTAAAGCTAAGTGTGTGAACACGTTTTGGTAAAGGTAGCGATGAGAGGCCATGTAGGAGTACATGGTGGGTTGTCTCATTGGAACCGTCCTTAAGCACTGAGTTCTGTGTATGTTATCCAAGTCCAGTTACTACCACACATTGGGTTCCAGTCATCCGGCCCCTCTCGGCTTATTAATCCACTTGATCTCTGTCCAGGAGTTGCAACTAGTTTCTGGCGTTTATAGGTAGTGCTACTTGTCTACCAGGAGGTGTCCGACGGGATGGGCTTGGGACAGACTAGGCACCGTGGCACGGTGTACCAAGTGGCACCCGGATGGTGGGCTTGGGAACCCTGCACACATCGTTTGGGGCCGTAATGGAGACTTCGGCCGGAACTCCTTGCGGATGGAACTCGAATAGGCGATAAACTTGGACGAGAGACTTGTGTGGTTAGTCAGGTCGTGGCCGACACCCTCGCCCGGCTTCCGCTTGAAGGTTGCCGAGGAACATGGCGTGTACAGGGCTATAAGTGGCGAGAGCGTGTGTGACGAAGTACACCCCTGCAGGGTCAATATTATCTATTCGAATAGCCGTTTTCGTCGGATATGGAAACTTGGAGAACTTATGTAGTACATAGACAACTTGAAGTGGATACTCTAAAATACGCAAGATAAGCGTGAGTGCTATGGATGGCCTTCTCGTAGGAAGACGGGAACGGATCCATAGTGGAGTATTGATATGGTGAACATGTGGACTCGTGTGCGTCTTCTCACCTCAAAGAAGTTTCTGATACTCATAGTATAGATTAGCCAGTGAGTCAAAGCTGGCTTGCTGCTGTTAAAACTCCACCACCCCCTTTTGTTGATAATTTTGCATATGTAGATAGTTCTGATGTAAGACTTGCTGAGTACCTTTGTACTCACGTTTGCTTATTTATGTTTTGCAGTTGGTTACGCTAGTGACTTCGACAAGTAGCTTGTATCCCAGCTACGATCTTGTACCCTTGGGAGGGTCGTGTATAGTCAGGCTTCCTAGTCTTTTCCTTTTGTAGTTGTCTGTACTCAGACATGTAATGCTTCCGGTGCTTGTATGCTCTGAATGATGGGTCATGAGACCCCTGTTTGTATTGAATGCTATGTGGCTCTGCTGGGCCTTTATCTATATGAGTTTGAGTTATGTTGTGATGCCATGTTGTACCGCACATACCTGCATGTCATGCGTACGTGTAACGTGTATTGCTATGTGTGGGATCCGACAACCTATTTGTTTACCTCTGGTAGCCTCTCTTATGGGGAAATGTAGTCTTGTGCTTCCAGGATCCATAGTAGTCTGCTACAGCCCGGTTCACCGGAGTCCTGCTAGCCCAGCACTACTGCTCCGGAACACTTGACTGGCCGGCATGTGAATCACTTCGTTCCTGTGTCTGTCCCTTTGGGAAATGTCACGCGGTGACATCCGGAGTCCTGCCTAGCCTGCTATAGCCCGGGTTCCCGGAGTCCTGTTAGCCCAGTGCTACAGCCCGGATTCATACACTGTTGACCGACATGCTCGTGGTTGGTTCATGTATGCCTGTCCTTGTAAGTTAGTGCCACTTTGGGTTCACGACTAGTCATGTCGGCCTGGGTTCTCTGTCATATGGATGCTAGCGACACTATCATATACGTTGAGCCAAAAGGCGCAAACGGTCCCGGGCCAGGTAAGGTGGCACCCGTGGGAATACCGTGCGTGAGGCCGCAGAGTGATATGAAGTGTTACATGCTAGATCGGTGTGACTTAGGATCGGGGTCCCGACAGTTTTCTCAGCGTGCACGTGCTTACCTCATCTCGAGAGCTAGCAGGTTGGTGCCTGGAGCGGCTCAGGCAACTCACCACTACAATGAGGGCACCCATGATGCGGAGGCCTCGCCCTCTTCCATGTCCAAGGAGCCAATCGTCATCGATATCTCCGACAATGAGGAGTAGCTTGTCTTATTAGCTCACTATAAGGACCCATGTTCAGTTTGCTAGCTACTGCCTTTCCTTAACAAATTCTAGTGAATTGTGCTATCTACTTTTACCCTGCAATCTTCTGCTATAGTGTATATGTTCTATATGTCATGCAATGTGGTGTTCAATTAACTGCTTGGTTCAATTCTGCAAATGTGATGTTCAATTCTTTAGGGTGCAATATTTCCAAGTTGTTAAGCATGTTAGGTTTGGTTAACTGTCTGATCTTCTATTAGGATTATGTTATATTATTCAATTGGTGTTCAGTTAACTGCTTGGTTCATTTGTTGTGGCTTGGTTCACTTGTTGTGGTGTTTAGTTAAGTGCTTGGTTCAATTCTACAATGCGATGTTCAATTGTTGTGGCTGCATTCTGTTATTGTATACCATGTGAGGAATAAATTGAATTTGGTTGTACTAAATACATGAGAAACAAATACAATTGCTATATTTCCGAGTTGTTAAGCATGCTTGGTTTGGTTAAATGTCTCATCTTCTATTAGGAGTATGTTATATCGTGCAATGTGGTTCTCAGTTAACGTTTGGTTCATTTGTTGTGGTGTTTAGTTTACTGCTTGGTTCAATTCTGCAATGCGATGTTCAATTGTTGTGGATGCATTCTCTTATTGTATACCATGTGAGGAATAAATTGAATTTGGTTGTACTAAATACATGAGAAACAACTACAATTGCTACATTTCCAAGTTGTTAAGCATGCTCGGTTTGGTTAACTGTCTGATCTTCTATTAGGAGTATGTTATATTGTGCAATGTGGTGCTCAGTTAACGTTTGGTTCATTTGTTGTGGTGTTTCTTTTACTGCTTGGTTCAATTCTGCAATGCGATGTTCAATTGCTATGGCTGCATTCTATTATTGTATACCATGTGAGGAATAAATCTAATTTGGCTACACTTAATACATGAGAAACATATACAAGTGCTATATTTCCTAGGTCTTAATCATGCTTGGTTTGGATAAATGGGTTTTCCATGTGGCTTGAATTAATCTGATGAATGTGCAATGTGCTTATTTATCATCAACATATTTTACTGATAGCATGCGAACCCTTACTTAACCTGATGACTAACTACCTTATATGTGTTGCAGGGAAACAATGGGAAGCACTGAGGTTTACAAGATGGTGCTAACTATTATACCTTGCCTTCTTGTATTCCTTTGCCCCATTTCCAATAAAGAGAAGATATTTATGCACATCCTTGTTTTCAGGCTTCACTGATGATTACCTCTCAAACCACCTCTGTGGTCAGGAGGCGAGGAAAGTTTTCATACAACACCCATGGTTCAATATTGAAGTGTTCCTGAAGAGGTCGAAGGATGGACAGTCAATCATCCACAGGCACTGGCCTAAAGTTGCAAAGACCTTCAACATGAATGAAGGCTCAATATCCGCCTTCCGCTTCTGCAGTTTTCCAGATGAGATGCATCTCTCTATGTACCGTCTATGATGCTAATTTCGAAAGGTTCTAGATGTTGCATGTGAAACTTGTTGCTGGTGCAGTTGTGTAATGGGGTAGCTGAGTGCTGAAGCTATATCATATTGTACTCCGATGTATTTCAATTATGAAATCCTACTTCCTTAATATGGAAATGGAATATATTATGTGCTTAATATGAATGTCAATTAGATTAGTAAATGGATTATTAATAATAGGGCAATTAGCCCGCTAATTGGCCAATTAGCTTGCTAATTGGGTTTTCCTATTGCAAATGGTTAATGAGAAAACACGGTGGGCGATGACCTCAGGCAACGCACACAGTTTCTAGGAATAAACCGTGTTGGATCAATGAACAATCACACACGACATTCTCTTTAAAACTGTTTGCGTTACGCCACCTTGCGCAAATGTTTTCCTTGTAGTGACTGTGTGGGATCTATATACGAACGTAAACGTTTAGTGGTGACTGGCTGTGTGGGATGTACTTACGACCGGAAATGATTTCGCCTGTATAATTGTATTTTTTAGCACTATTGTACATATTTCTGTATTTGAGTGCTCGCCGGTCGCACACGACCTCATTTTGCCGAGCGTGTGTGCCAGGAGGGCATATCCCCAACGGTTTCTGGGTCGTGTGGGAAGGACCCCCCTATCGCCCACACTCACTTGGCGACGGTTCTGAATGCCGTCGCGGAAAGGGGTTAAAAATCGTTTGTTTAGGACCGATGCGTACTAGTGAGTTACTTTGTTGAGTTTGCTCCCACTACTATTCATGAGAATAAATTTGCTTATGTGGAGAGTAATAAAATTTCTATGCTTGTGGATCATGAAAAGAACACTTTATGTGATGGTTATGTTGTTGAATTTCTTCATGATGCTACTAAAAATTATTATGAGGGAGGAACTTATGCTTGTAGGAATTGCAATAATGTCAAGTTTCCTCTCTTTATGTTGAAAGTTTTGAAGTTATGCATCTTTTTCCTTCCTATGCTAGTTGATTCTTGTTCCCATAAGTTGTTTGATCACAAAATCCCTATGCATAGGAAATGGGTTAGACTTAAATGTGCTAGTCATATGCTTCATGATGCTCTCTTTGTGTTTCAGTTCTTTACTTTTATGCTAGAATCATTGAAATCATCATGCCTAGCTAAAAAGGCATAAAAGAAAAGCGCTTGTTGGGAGACAACCCAACACTTTTACCTACTGTTTTTGTGTGTTCACATGATTATGCTACTATATTGATCATGTTTTATTGCATTTGTTTCAATAAAGTGCCAAGTAAAGACTTTGGGATCATGTTGATTTGATCTTGCTGAAAAACAGAAACTTTTGTGCTCATGAAAATAATTCTAATTTTTAACAAAAGAGTTACTTGAGTTTATTCGTTCTGCATAAGATTAATAGAAAAAATTCCTAGGTTTTCCTAATTTTTCAGAATTTTTGGAGTAGCATAAGTATGGTTGGAGTACATATTACTACAGACTATTATGTTTTTGACAGATTCTGTTTTCAATGCATAGTTTGCTTGTTTTCTAGTTTCTATGGCTTATATTGCTCAATATAAATTGTGGAAATGATATGCTAAAGTAGGAATTGTGTGAGAACAATTATGAATCTTGTCTTTGACAGTTGTCAGCGTTTTGGGAACAGGGGTCCCCAAACTTGCCTGCTTGCGGCCCGCTGCGTGGCTAAGCCAGCAGGTCGTACAACCCATCTTCATCAACAAGGCATCCAAGACCCTCGCGAGGCGGACGACACAAGACCTCCTCTGGAGTAGCCTAGTCGGGCAGGCTCATGAGGAGCGGAGATATCAAGGTGAGGCAAACCTCACGAGGCTCTCGTGACGCGAGCCATGACGATCGACACCAGGCGGGCGCCAGCATGCGCAGCGTCCTTGTTTCCTCTTTGGTGCTAAGGAGGCCTGCGCAGGCGAGGAGTACCAAGGCATTAGGCAAAGGTTGCCATTTTGGTGCAACAAGACCAACACCAGAAGGACGGCAAGACGGAGGTCATCATGGAGCCCAAGACGGCGTCACCACCAGAGCCTTTGGCAGGCGAAGACCACTTTTGTCAGGATGGCTTGTACTAGATGTTCCCCTTCAAATTAGCCCGCCATTGTTGGCTCCCTTCCCGCTCAATATTTGGGAAGAGGACCAGGGCCGCTATAAAATAGAGTTAGCCACCACCATAGGGTAGGGGATGACAGAGAGATAGGGGGAGAGAAAGAGGACCATTTTTAGACCATCCAGAACCACACAAGTTAGCCAAGCACAAGAACACCTCAACCTCAGGAGGTTGTTCTTCCCCTTGTATTGTTCAACATCAACCCTGGAGGCAATCCACCACCACCACACTGGAGTAGGGTATTACACCACAACGGTGGCACGAACTAGTATAAATCTTGTGTCTTCCTGTGCTGTGAGTTCGTCGAGTTCGTCCGCGAGATCTTAGCAAGCTAGGGCATAGATCGGTGGGAGGAAAATACTTCACGCGCACCCTAGTGTTTGAACTTTAAGGGTTTGCCGGAACCCCACATCCAACATTTGGTGCGCTAGGTAGGGGTGCGCCGGAGCTTCTTCTCCGACAACCGACTTGCAGACGCTCCGCGGTCGCGATGTCCGATGATCCAAGAGCTGACTCTGACCGCTAGGCAGCCTGGCCAGCCCGATCGGCGCCGCCCGCCTATGAAGACCTGAACCCCGCGCTCCAGGCGGCACAAGCGCCGTCCAATCCGGCGGGGCGCGGGCGATGTGGTGGGGCATCATCTACCCTCACTCCATGGCAAGTATGGGCCGCTGCCAGAGCAGCAATCCACGCCGCGGCGACGGCGCCGCACTCACGACGGGAACAAGCAAACACGCGGGCAGCACTCACCGTGGCCAGGGAGCTGCTGCGGTGCCGGCTGATGGAAAGCGGCCGGGACACACTGCTGGAACGCGTCGCCGAGCTGCTGGACGCGGCGGCCTCGGGAGCCCCGCCCTTCTGCCATCAGCTTCCTCCTCAGGCCGCTGCGGGGATTCTCGGCGGGCCACGCCGCCACCACGCACCATCAGGCGCGCCAGGGGGCTTTGTCAACACCAGCATGGCCGGCGGGGCCGGGGGCTCTACCACCCCCGTACCGCCTGCAACAAGCATGGGCACAAGCGTCGCCTTCCACGGCCCAAGTGGGATGCCGCTCTATCACCCCCAGGACGTCACGCTGGGATGGGCGACATGGAGTGTGGGGCATCACAGCGAGGTGTTCGGGGTAACAGCCCCAGAAGCCTACGTGCCTCGCATGACGGACCAGGAGCACACGCCGGAGGACGACCCCGGCTCGTTCGTTGGAGAAGATTGGGAAGAAGGGACACTAGGAGTCGAAGCCTTCCAGAAGCTGCCGGGGAACCACCACGACCACGTGAGCGATGACCACTACAGGGTACCCCTAATCCCTCGGGAGCAAGCTTACGCTAACCATGAGTCGCAGGAGGAGCAGGTCACCGCAGCAGCAGGCGGCCCCAGCTCGACGCCCCCCTAGCAGCAGGAGGATCGCGTTGGGGGCTGCAGGAGAGGGGTCGGGAGCCAGGCCCCTCCCCAAGGCGCACGAAACCAGGGGACACCCGGAGGTAGGCCCTCTGCTGGGGAGGATTTGATGACCCTTCCCCCAGTAGAGGACCCGTGGTCGCCGATGGAACCGCTGGCATCCCCTTTCCCTCTTTTGTGTCATCCTGGTGACCAGTCGGCTCAAAGGAGGTCGAGGGTGTCGCAAGGCGGGGCCGTCGTCTGGCGATATGAGGCAAGGCCGGTACCTATGAAGAAGGCCCAGTGCCTGTGAAGCTCGCCGCCCGTGACACTCTCACGTAATAATGAGTTGGGGATGTACATGCCCCGGAGTCTCAGGAGCGCCGGCCTCAGGCCCTGGGGCTCCCTCCCACGCCTAGTGGCAGCACTTAGCTCTGCGCTGGTGAGAAGACTTGAAGACCTGAAGACTAGACTAGGTGTCGGACGCGGCCTTTTGCTTTGGATCTCTCTTTCTGTGGCTTTGCTTTCTGGATCTGGATTTAAGTTGAAGCTGAATTTTTATCATGCGCGCAGGGGGTGCCTTCTCTTGTTTGAGCCATTTCTCGCCTTCTGGATCTCGTTTGGTTTGGGACTCATGTCCATCGCCTTTCCCTTGCAAGCTCCTCGCGAGCCGTACCGTGCAAAGCGCACGCTCGTCAGGCATGCACCAGCGCTGCGGCTGGCGCTCACCTCTTGAGGCCCCCCCTCAAACGGGGCGATAAGCTCCACAGGATTCTCAGAAACTCGTCGCCCCACGACCCAGCCCGAAGCTGGCGCTGACTAAGGTAAACCACGATGGAAAACTCTCCCCTGGCTCCATGAGTTCACGAGGGCACATACCCACATCACATAGGAAAGTAAAAACTACAATTTTCTTACATGAGGGGCTCCCCCTCTCAAAATGCTCTTACGAGTCTTCCAAAGGCCATGCCCGAGTTTTGCGTGCAGGATGAAACGACAGGAGAACATGGGATCAGCCCGAAACATCACTCGCTACATCACCCGCGGACGCGTCGCTCGCGTCGTCGTCTTCGACGGTGTCATCACCGCCGTCGGCGACACCCCCATCGCCGTCGTCAACCACGTCGCCTTCGTCTACGACGACCACAACCGCGTCATCCTCCGAGGTGAAGGCCCTGACCAATGCGTCCACATGGTCCTCTACCCAACGCGCCAGGTCGCCCCGGACGGCCGTGGGTACGGGGGCAATGGCGGCGTCGAAGTCAAAGTTGGGTTCGGCATTCAGAAGGTGGCTGAAGACACGAGAGAAAGCGCGCTCAAGCAGATCATGACCCCTTTCCTGCACAAGCTGGCGAGCCCTAGCAGATCGAGCCTCCAGGCACGTCACCACCTCGGTGAAGAAGTTCGGGTGGCTGGCATAGTCATTCGAGTGAGGGGCCGGGGCGTTCTCGTCGCAGATGTAACCCAATTCGGTGTTGGCCTTGTTCCGGAGGTCTTGAAGCATAGGAGCATGCTCGCGCTCCAGCGTCCAGCGCTGGAGCACTTCCTCCCTATTTTGCCATGCGACGGCCTCGACATCATCAACTCGGTTTCGGAGAGAAAGCAGCTCGGCACGGGCGGATGCCAAATCCGTCTGCGCCGTAACCACGGCGGCGGCTGTGGCCTCCGCACGCCTCTCGGCCTCATCCAACCTAGGCCTAAGGGCGGCGGCCCTGCCCGCATCCTCCAGACCCACGAGCTTCAGCTTCAAGTCGTACCTGCCCTCCAGATCTGTGTGAACCTCGACCACCCGGCGATTCATCTCCTCCTTGACTCCGGCCTCGCGGGCCCCGACGGCGTCTTCTGCTTGAGCAACTTGACGCTCCCTCGTCTCCAGTTGCTCGAGCTCGAGGCTGCGCTCCACGGCTTCCAGGGCCAACGCCTCCTCGCTCTTCCGGACCTCCTCTTCCTCCACGGGCGTCCCCCTCAGCGATGCAAGAGCGGCCCCGCGCGCCTCCACCTGCTGCTCAAGGGACGTGCCCCAGGCCTGGAGCCCCCACGCGCGCTCCTTCGCAGCCTTGCGGCGGCGATCGGCCTCGCGAGCCTCTTCCAAGGCTCGTGAGCGGGCTTCATGGGCAATCTTGAGGGACGCCTCGGCCTTCGCATTCTCGAGGTCGCGCTGATAGCGACCGAGGTTGATGGCCACCCTCAGCTTGCGCCGCCCCTCCACCAGCTAGAGGCCTTCAGCCTCAAGGCGCGAGTCAACACTAGCGAGCTCTTCACCGAGTCAGCTCATCGCGCCCATCGCCTCCTGGAAGAGCTCATGACGAACTATGCTCGACCCGCCTCGTCCTCCGCCTTGGGGGCCGCGGGCGGAGCATCAAGTGGCACGCCACCTCCCGGCTGGGGGCTGGGAGCTGACGTCGTGCCTGGCGTCATCCCGCCCTCGCGAGGAGCTCGAGCTGATCGGGGCTCGCTGCTTGAAGAGGAACCGGAGATCGAAGTCAACCAGCTGCTGTCCATGAGCAAAGGAGGAGCCCTGGGCATGCCCGCCAAGCTCTGCGCCATACCATGGGGGAGGGGCGGCCAAGCCGAGGACTCAGCGCGCCATGAAGGCGGGGACGCTCCCCCAACCGACCCCGCGCCAGGGGCGGCAGGTAGGCCAGGAACGCTCAAGGCCGATGGGGGAGTTGATGAAGGAGGAGGCAGCCTCTCGGAAGACGCAACAGCTTCAATGGAAGGAGCCCTGAAGGACAAACGTCATAATAAGAAGACCACACGCAAGAAGCCCCGGCAATAAGATGCTTACATGTCAATGGCGATGTACTTCCGTCGCTTCAACGGCCCAAAGATATTGCTGCCGCTGGGGGATCCCTTCCTCTTGCGGATCTCCTCGAAGTCCACACAAAGACGACCGAAGCGCTGGACGTGACGGCTAGTGCGCGGCAGAGCCGAAGAAGAACTGAGAGGGATGGCTTCAGGGGAGCCCGGTCGTGGCGAACAGCCCGGCGCCTTCTCACTGCAACCTCCCGAGGCTCCTGGAGCCTCAGCCTCGGGAGCCACTTGCTGCATCTCCTCAGCAATCGATGCCTCAGGAGGAGGGTCGCAGGCCCCCGAGGACGACACCCCCGGATCACCACTCGGCATGTTCTCCTCAGCATTCGAGCCGCCGGCCCCCATCGCAGCTCGCCCTCCTGCACTGCCCCCTAGGGCGAGCTCGACACCAACGACGAGGAAGGGAACCACGACGACGGGGTTCTCGTAGGGCCCCACCAAGCCGATTGGGTGCAACCCCCAGTCGTCAAAGGCATGCTCACGGAAAGTGCGGCTTTGTTCTCGCAGCGGTACAACAGGCAGCTGTTCCTGGGCATCTCATCCAGCAGGGGAACACCCGATAGGACCGTGAGCGTTGTTTGCCGCGCCGCAAGAGGGAGCCCCTCCTCTTGAAACCTCATGGTGTCCTGGCTGCGGAGCAAGTCCCACATCGGGCGAGAGTGGCACTGAAGTGGAGCGACTCGACGCCTGACGAACTCCCTCACCACCATGGGCGCAGTCACGCCAAGGTCCTTCAACCACCTCAACCTGGCCCAGACGAGGGCAAGGCGGGGGCTCGTGAGCTTCTGATGACCCCAACCGTAGTTTGGAACAGCGAGCCCCGCCGGAACTTGGAGCAGAGGGTTGAGCACGCCGGCGTCAACAAACACCCATCGTGTACGGAACTCGCTCGTGGATGAAGGAAGCTCGAAGTCGATCCCCGCGCCCGTCGTCGCAGCCACGGCCTGGAAACCCGCGCACCCCAAGCTCTGCCGGGGACCGGTGAGATGCAACAAGAAGATGTGGCAGAGGAGTGCCACGGAAGGAGCGATGCCCACCATGGCCTCGCACAAGAAGGCAAAGACGGCAAGAAGGGTCAGAGATTGAGGGTCGAGATGGAGCATGTGGTTCTGATAATGCTCGAGCACCGCGTTGAAGAAGGCGGAGAAGGGAGGAATCAGGCTAGCCCAGAGGGCCTCAATGAAGATCGGAACCTTGGTGATTGCCCGAGCCATGCGAGAGCGAGACGCGGGCCAAGCCACCGTCTCTCCCCACTCATTGAAACTGGAGGCAAACATGGGGCGCACCTTGTCCATGCCCTCATCGTTGAGCACCCGAGGCCGGCCGAGCGCTGGCCCGAAGGATGGAGGCGCAGTTAGCGGAGATAGAGGTCTCTTCCCCTTTTCGGCTTGTTTCAGCGGAGTCAGATTGGGAGGGCAGAGCAGGGCCTCGAGGAAGCAGGGAGATTGGAAGAGCCAGGCGTGGCGAAGAAAGAATAACTGTGTAAGAGGCGGGGGCGCATAGCCAGGCGGATTCAAAGGCAGCATGAGGAAGCGGAGACACCCATGTCCAATCAACCGCCACGCGTCAACCGAGGCCGCAGGCTTTTGGGGGCCCGCGGTGCTCCATACTTGAACCTTGGCTTTGCCGCAAAGCCAAGCCCGAGCGCACCTTGGGCCCGGGGGCTACTATCGGCGTTCTGGGAACGGGGTTCCCCAGACTTGCCTACCTGCGGCCCGCTGCGTGGCTAAGCGAGCAGGCCGTACAACCCATCTTCATTAACAAGGCATCCAAGACCCTCGTGAGGGGCCAAGCCTCGCGAGGCGGACAACACAAGACCTCCTCTAGAGTGGCCTAGTCAGGCAGGCTCACGAGGAGCGGAGATATCAAGGCGAGGCAAACCTCACGAGGCTCTCGTGACGCGAGCCATGACGATCGACACCAGGCGAGCGCCAGCGCGCACAGCGTCCTTGTTTCCTCTTTGGTGCTAAGGAGGCCTACACAGGCGAGGAGTACCGAGGCATCAGGCAAAGGTTGCCATTTTGGTGCAACAAGACCAAGACCAGAAGGACGACAAGACAGAGGTCATCATGGAGCCCAAAACGGCGTCACCACCAGAGCCTTTAGCAGGCGAAGACCACTTTTGTCAGGATGGCTTGTACTAGCTGTCTCCCTTCAAATTAGCCCGCCGTTGTTGGCTCCCTTCCCGCTCAATATTTGGGAAAAGGACCAGGGCCTCTATAAATAGAGTTAGCCACCACCATAGGGTAGGGGGATGACAGAGAGATAGGGAGAGAGGGGGAGAGAAAGAGGACCATTTTTAGACCATCCAGAACCACACAAGTTAGCCAAGCACAAGAACACCGCAACCTCAGGAGCTTGTTCTTCCCCTTGTATTGTTCAACATCAGCCCTGGAGGCAATCCACCACCACACCATAGTAGGGTATTACACCACAACGGTGGCCCGAACTAGTATAAATCTTGTGTCTTTCTGTGTTGTGAGTTCGTCGAGTTCATCCGCGAGATCTTAGTGAGCTAGGGCGTAGATCGGTCGGAGGAAAAGACTTCGCGCGCATCCCAGTGTTCGAACCTTAAGGGTTTGCCGGAACCCCACATCCGACAACAGTACCAAAAGTGAAATGGTTTGCTCTTTATCATACTAACCTATCTCACAAAGTTCTGTTAAGTTTTGTGTGATTGATGTTTTCAAGTTTTGGGTGAGATGTCAATATGAGTAGAATAAGGAGTGACAAGAGCCTAATCTTGGGGATGCCCAAGGCACCCCAATATAATATTCAAGAAATATCCAAGCAACTAAGCTTGGGGCATCCCCTCTTCGTCTCCAACATTATCGGTAACCTCACTTGGAGCTATGTTCATTCGTCACATGATATGTGTTTTGCTTGGATTATCATTTTCTTTTGTAAGGATTTTCTTGCTGTTGTTTAGAATAATATTTTTGCATCTTTCTTTTCAATAAAAATGTCAAGTATAGCCTTTGCTATGCTTATTTTACAAGCCTACATGTTGCTGTTTGAAAACAGAAAGTTTACCGTTGTTGCAAAAATTCCCTAGGAAAGTCAAAATGTGATAAAATGTTGAACTCTTTTCAAAATAAGCTCTGATAAATTTTCTACAGTGTGGTAATTTTTCATAACTTTTGGAGTTAGGGAAGTATTGGTACTCTTGCATTCATTACAGACTGTACTGTTTTGGCAGATTGTTGTTATGTTTGCTTGTTTAATGATTCTATTTGAGGATAGGAGTATTAAATATGAAGAGGCATTTAGTACGCAATGTTGAATAATAATTTTAGTGATTTTCTACAGTAGAGAATGATAAGGTTTTTGCATTGGTTTACACTAACTTATCTCACGAGTTCTTGTTGAGTTTTGTGTGGATGAAGCTTTTGAGATTTTGGAAAACCATGATATGAGAAGAATTAAGGAGACACAAAAGCTCAAGCTTGGTGATGCCCAAGGCATCCCAAGATAATATTTCAAGAAGTCTCAAGCATCTAAGCTTGGGGATGCCCCGGTAGGCATCCCTGTCGGTGTCAAAACCGGCGGATCTCGGGTAGGGGCTCCCGAACTGTGCGTCTAAGGCCGATGGTAACAGGAGACATGGAACACGATGTTTACCCAGGTTCGGGCCCTCTCTATGGAGGTAATACCCTACTTCCTACTTGATTGATCTTGATGGATATGAGTATTACAAGAGTTGATATACCACGACATCGTAACGGCTAAACCCTAGAAGTCTAGCCTGTATGACTATGGTAATGCGTATCTCTCCTCTTCTGGACTAAGTCCTCCGGTTTATATAGACACCGCGAGGATCTAGGGTTACACAAGGTTGGTTACAAAGAAAGGAATCTACATATTCGGTCGCCAAGCTTGCCTTCCACGCCAAGGAGAGTCCCATCTGGACACGGGTGCAGTCTTCGGTCTTCATGTATTCACAACCAGTCAGTCCGGCCCATGGCTAATAGATCGGACACTCGAGGACCCCTTAGTCCAGGACTCCCTCAGTATCCCCTGAACCTGGCTTCAATGACAAGGTATCCGGCGCATAGATCTGTCTTCGGCATTGCAAGGCGGGTTCCTCCTTCCGAACTCCAATATAGTCTTCGGACGAAACAAACATGTTCGGATCTGCAACACACAGCCATAGAGAGTATAGTATTTCATGAATCCAATCTGCTGACAACTTTAGTAATGTGACGTCATGCTTTCCCGGTCATTATTTCGAACCGTTTCCCGTCCTGCCATTCCATGTTTCAGGGCGTGGTTTTTATTGGCACATCTTGTCGAAGTAGAGATCGTGTCCCCTTATTGCGGGATTTTCATCAATATGAGCATGGGTAACCCAACCTTCCCGCGGGAAAGATTCCTTAGAAATAGGCAGGTTCTTAGGCTTAGGAGGAGGCGTTCAATACCCGCCGCCTTTATAAAGGAACCAAGGGCCGTCTTTTTCATGCCAAACTTCTCCTCGGCCTTCCCAACCTTGAATTCTAGCACCCAAGGTTCGACTTCATTGCTTCAAGCCTCCCCATCATGTCCGGACCCAGCCCTCAAGGCCGATGGATAGCTTCTTCCGTTACAGAGGCGGATATTGCAAAGCTTCGGGCGGCCAGATACTTGACTGCGGAGGTACACCACAGGCTTCCTACTCAAGGACAGGTTATTCCGACCCCCATATCTAGCGAGAGGGTCGTATTCATCTCCCACTTCCTCCGAGGGCTAGGGTTCTCTCTTCACCCCTTCGTCCGGGGGCTAATGTTTTATTACGTACTAGATTTTCATGATCTAGATCCGGACTCCTTCCTCCACGTCTCGGCATTTATCATCACATGCGAGGCCTTCCTCCGAATCCCCCTTCATTTCGGCTTATGGCTCAAGACCTTTAGTGTGAAGCCGAAGGTAATTGATGGGGAACAAGCAGAGTGCAGTGGTGCTATACTGAGCAAACTTACCAACACTCCCTGGCCAAAAGGCTCTTTCACCGAAACCTCCAACCAATGGCAGCGAGAGTGGTTTTATGTCACGGAACTCCGTAGTACCAAGTGGGCAGCTATACCTGCGTTCTGTTTCGGCCCTCCGCCACAGCTTGCATCATGGATTAACAAGGGGCTAGACTGGGGATCAGTTGATGAAGTGCAGACTCTATAGAGCCGCATCCGAACCCTCCTTGAGAGAGATATCAATCTTGTCAACGTGATTCAAGTGATGCTAGTTCGCTGAATCCTGCCATGCCAGCGCAGGTCTCGCCGTATGTGGGAGCTTAATCCAGAAGGATCACGAACCCTCCAACACTTCTTCGGCACTACGTACGAAGGGATGTGGAAGTTGTTTTTCCGAAAGCGAAAACATTGCCCGGACACTACTGCGGACGCTGGCCTTAACTTCAACCGTCCGGATACCCCGGTAAGTACTTGTCTCCCGAACACTTTGTAATTACGCATACCGTAATATGGTACTGAGCAAGCTATCTTCTTCTAGGGATGGATAAAGAAGGCGGAACTAATTATGTGTTCGGCCCCTCTTCCCGAAAGCCCAGCGAATCCTGTTCTAAGAAGGATGCTGGCCCTGGCACCACACCAAATGTCTGTGAAGGAGGGCGAGGCGGTGAGTGGGAGAACCAAAGATGGCCCCTATTCCAAGGGTACATCAGACATTGTGTCCGGAGGAATCAAAATTCCCTCATCCGAAGACAAAAGTGAAGGGGGGCACTGTCTCCTCCCCTCATGGGAAGAAAAGGGCCATCTCCGAAGATTTGGAGAAACAAGCTCCTAAGCAAGGCAAGATGCCTCTGTTGGGTGGCTCGGGCTTGGAGGACATCGAAGCACAGTCTCATGACGAGGACAAGCCTCAGGCCAAATCGTAAGTGAACAAGGATGTTTTAAACATATCCCGTTCTTTTCTTGTAATGTCTGGAATATATGTTTTTTGCAGCTCGGCACGCGGTCTTTTACAACAATCCTCTTCTTCGGGGGACCTTCTCCCCGAGATGATGGAAAGCGAGATGCCTCCACTGGTGTCTCCACCCAATAGGCAGACGACTTCGAGGTGTCATCGCGGAGGGTGTCCCCCGACCAACAGGTGGTGCAAGGGATGATGAAGACATTACCCGAAGGTGATACTTCGGTGGCCCAGGGTCCGGGGGCCAATAATGAAGGCCCCGAACAATCTGGTATACAGCCGGATACGAATAAACGGATCCCTTCAAAGGGTGGTCGTACTCCTACGGCATCCTCCGGAGACCCAGAGGCGCCGGATATCTTGATGAACATGCTGGGGCAGGCGTCCGTCTCAGAGGAACATCGTACCTTGATGGGCATGGTGGTTAAAAAGGTCATGTCCGCAAAGAGCGGATTGAATGAGGCCTTTGCGAGCCTACTAAGAGGCTTCGAGGTTTGAATTGTAATATGTGCAATTGTGTTTTATTCGCAAAATACACCTATGTATAGATAGTAGCCACTGAGAATCTAATAGGCTTCCTGAGTGAGGCGATCGGAGGATCAAAAGATATGCCCAAGAAATAATATGATTAATTGGAACATAGGCTGTGACCTCGCCGGAAACTGCCCGGACTGTAGAGGTTGTGGATTTACAACACAAGATTGATGAGGCGGATAATGATGTCACGCTTATCAACAGGTGTCTTGACGAGTCGCAAGGTATGTATTTGGAGCAATCCTTACATATACGTGTTTGTAATATAAGCGTGACGCTGAAAGTTGCATACTGGAATATGCATGGCTGCAGATGGTGACGCCGCCGTTGAGATTCTTCGGGCGGAGCTGGCCCGGGCCAAGGAGCAGACCCGGTTTAGTAATGCAGCTGCTGAAAAGGCATCGGCCGAGTTAAAGGCCGAACAAGTTGCTCAGCACCAAGACGAGGAGAAACTATCTTCGATGGTGCTCGAACTAAAAAATGCTACTAGCCGCTGTGAATTCCTAGAGAAGGAGAATAAAGCCAAAGCGGCCGAGCTTGACAAGGCCTTGCGAGAGGCGAAAGAAGCACGGTCCGAATCTAGAGCGGCCCATGAGGAGATCCGGCAAGCTGTGGAGATTGTGGCTGGTAAGCTCTTTTTATTACAGACTAAGTTCGGCGATCCGAATTATGCTCAGCTTAACCAAGTGTTGAGTTCTCCAGACGTGTTTTTGGACCTGCCAAAGAGTTCGTCCGATGCGGCGCAGTTTTACCAAGCACAAGAGGGATATGCAACGGAGAAGCTTTTCTGGTCACAGTTCGGCGTATCAAAACGCCCTCTGCTGCTGAATGAACAGATGTCCCAATGGGCCGAGCTTCACAGGATGTCCGGTACTTCCATGAAGAATGTCATACTTCAGCTGTGTCCGACTGAGCCAATTCCGAAGCTATTTTGGCTTGGTGCGGCGGCTTGCTGATGCGGTGCCACGTATCGACGCCGTGAAGCGGTCGGCATGCATTGAAGGTGCATGGATGGCCTTTGCCCGAGTCAAGACATACTGGGGGAAGATGAAGGTCGTCGATGTTGCAGCGCAGGGTCCACCCAAGGGCAAGGACCATCACGCACCAGAGCATTACTTTGAGGACGTCTTAGAGGCTACCCGCTTGATAGAGGGTCAATGTTTGAAAGGCCTAATATTTGAGTGAATTCTTTACGAATTGTAAAAGACAATTGTTGTAATCAGTCTATATTTTGATTTTGCCTAAAGGCTTTTGTTCCTCCTATGCGGTCGTTTGTATATGATCTGAAATTTTTCCAGTCGTCGGCTTCAGCCCCCTTGTAGGAAGTACGGGGGTGTTCGAAAAAGCATCTGGTCACTCTTGACCCAACGTCTTGGTCCGTGAAGGAGGTGTTAATGCGGCGAACCAGGCAACCAAACTATAGGGAGTTAACACTTTCACTTAGCCATAGGAGTTTTATGGTGGGTCTACGACATAGCCCCTGGTATGTATGTGTCTTATTCATACGATGTGTTTACATATTTGACCGGAAAGAGGTCCTTTGTGTGACATGGAGGAATCGCTAAAGATTTCGATAAGTCATTGAGTGGTTTACCAGCTCTCGCCGCATCATGACGGTTAGTTTTCGGCTTTCTCTACTGAGGTGCTTAACCAAGTGAACCAGAAGCACAATCGCAGTAGTTCTCCCTTTACTACCCTAGCCGATAGAGCAAAACATAGGTTGGCAAGCACAGGAGCCGGGAAACCCAACTATTAACCCAAGACATGATTCGGAGCTGATGCATATAAGGCCAAACTCGCGATGTCGAAGTACGCTATAGAGTTGTTCGGACTTGTCGGCAACTCGTTTGTTCCCATAGCGAGCCCCTGGCAAGTTATGCCGAGGTGTATGTTTGAAACAACCATAGGGGCAGAACTCGGTCCTTTAGAAAAGAATGGATTATTTTTTATAGGATCTGAGTGATGTGCCAATCATGTATATAGATATCAAAGCCACAACCCCGGCTATTTGATATGCCAGGGGTTGAAGGCTGTCACATCCCTAGTTCTGGTATGCTCAAGGCTAGCTAGTCATGTGTGCATCATGTTTAAATTTCATTTAAATTTGAAATGGGGATTTGTAAAACCCTTAGAAATCATTTCTGGAAATGACCGAGATAAAAATTGCTCCAAAAGGGTCCAAGAAAATGTTCATGTCTCTCTCTGAAAATATTGGGCAGAGGTAAAATTCAAACCAATATTTTTAGGAGCTCATAAATATTTATTTTGGGCATTTGGAATTAATCCAGTAATTATTTGCTTTGGATATATATTTGTTATATATATAATATATGTCCAAAAATGCTATTAATGGTTGAGGAGTTTTGGAGCAATCCAACTAGTTCCTACAAAAATTGACAGAAGCAAATAAAATGATTTAGTTCTTAAAACTAAATCAAAACAAATTACAGAAATAGAAAAAGAAAACAAAATAGAGTAAAGGAAAGAGGCTTACCTGGCGCTCACCTGGTGGCCCAGCAAGCCGACTGGCCCAACCGCCAATCGTCGTCCTTCTGGCAACGACAGAAGGATGAGGTGCACGCGCTCGCCGCCACGCGCATGGGCGCCACGCCACCTCCCTGCCTACCTGCCCTCCCCCTCGACGCCTCGGTCTCTCCAGACGATGCCACGCGCCGCCCCAAGCCTCTCTTGCTCTCTACAGTCCTCCTCCCCGCCTCTGTCGCCCTCCCCTGTGAATGCCCGAGCTCTGCCGTCGCCGCCGCACGCCGTGGCCATAGCCACCGCCTCCCCCTCGCCCTCTCTCCGTGTCTGCAAGCTCCGCCGCGACTTCCCCTACGTCCTCGACGAGCCAAGCAACCGGGGACGCCCCGTGGAGCCGTCACCGCCGTCTTCTTTACCCCCGGCCGCCTGAGATCGCCGGCGCCGCCTCGTCGCCTCCAGAGCCTCCCCTGAGCCGCTGAGCATGCCCACCAAATCGCTGTGAGCTCTACTTTGTTTCCCCCCATTCTCGAGCTCGATTGCCTCGCCTAGCTAGCTTTACCACCACGGTCGTAGCACCTCGCCGCCGGCCATGTCGCCACCGCAGCCACACCTACGGGCACCTGCAACCGAGCACACCACCGAGGTCAGCACGTCTCCAGGAGACGAACGCGACCAACCCCGGCCCCTGTCGTGCCCCGTAGCTCGCTCCCGCTCGGAGCCGTGCCCCGGCCGCCACCCCGAGCTCTGCTCCGGCGAGCTCCGGCCACCCCTCCTCCTCCTACTTGCCCCACCAGATGCGCGAGGGCCCGGGCTACGCCCTAGTGGCCTTAGCCACCGCCCCCGTGGCCTGAATCACGGACGCCGCCGCGTCCAGAGGTCGCCACCGATGACCCTAGCCGGCCTGACGTGTGGGCCCGGCCTGCCAGGTGATTAGCTTAAGGCTAATCACCGTTTAATTAATCCCTAACGCTGACACTGGGCCCATGCGCCCTAATCCTTTAATTATATTAGTAATAACCCCTGTTAACTAACCGTGTCACTAACATGTGGACCCCACACGTCAGGTTTGACCTGGTCAGCACCGTTGACCTGCTAACACATGCATGACGCAGTGCTGACACAGTAGTTGACTTTCTAGATTTAAAATAATTCAAAAATTCCAGAAAATGTTCTAAACTTCAAAAATTCATAGAAATTCAACCGTAGCTCAGATTGAAATAATTTATATATGAAAAATGATCAGAAAAATTCAATCTATCCATTTGTACCATTTTCATGCATGACAAACCAACCTATACATGTTGTATATATATGAAAACACACTTATGGCATATTTAAGAGCTTAATTTGGAGTTGTATTTGAACCCTTGGCTCAAATGGACTTCAACCAAATAATTGCTAGATGCATTAACTCAAACAAAATCACATATTCATGCCATGAGCATGCATCATATTGTTGCATATACTTGTGTTTGATTTTCGACACCATTCCTTCTCGATAGGTTCTGCTCCGGAGATCGATCCAGAGTACCTGTCAGAGGAGCAGTGCCCCCCTGTTGATCTACCAGGCAAGCAACCCCCTTGTTCATTCCGATACAATCCTACTCTCTCGCTCCTGCTCTCATTTGTTGCATTAGGACAACAACGATTCAACTGCTACTTTATGCTGCGGTAGTTGAACCCATTCCTCTGCATGACCTGTTATTGCCACAGTAAATAGTTAAAACCCACTAGCATGTGTAGGAGTTGTTTGAGCCATGTTGTGTTCCTACCATGCCATGCCTGCTATTGCTTAGAGTTGTGTCAGGTCTGATTCATCGGGAATGAATTGGAGTGTTATGATATGTTCTGGTGCTGAGAGTTAAGCGTGTGAACACGATTTGGTAAAGGTAGCGGTGAGAGGCCATGTAGGAGTACATGGTGGGTTGTCTCATTGGGACCGTCCTTAAGAACTAAGTTCTGTGTAAGTTGTCCAATGACTAGCTACTACCACACATTGGGCTCCGGGCGCTCCAAGCTCTCTCGACTTATTAACCGCCTTGAACTCTGTCCAGGAGTTGCAAATAGTTTCTGGTGTTTGTAGGTAGTGCTATTTTTCTACCGAGTGGCACCCGGCAGGGTGGACTTGGGACAGACTAGGCACACGTGGCCTGGTGTACCGAGTGGCACCCGGATGGTGGGCTCGGGAACCCTGTACACATCGTTTGGGGCCGTGAGCGAAACCCCGGCCGGATCTCCTTGCGGATGGAACCCGAATAGGCGATAAACCTGGACTAGAGTCTTGCGTGGTTAGTCAGGTCGTGGCCGACACCCTCGCCAGGCTTCCGCTTGAAGGTTGCCGAGATACATGACGTGTATATGGTGATAAGTGGTGAGAGCATGTGTGAAGAAGTAGACCCCTGTAGGGTTATGATGATCTATTCGAATAGCCGTGTCCTCGGATATGGACTTCTTGGATGCTTATGTGGTACATAGACAACTTAAAGTGGATTCTCTAAAATGCTCAAGACAAGTGTGAGTGCTATGGATGGCCTTCTCGTAATGAGACGGGAATGAATCCATAGTAGTGTATTGATGTGGTGATTAGTGGACTCGTGTGCGCTGCTTCACCTCAAAGAAGTTTCTTGTAGTCGTAGAACAGGATAGCCACTGAGTCAAAGCTGGCTTGCTGCAACTAAACCCCACATTACCTTCTTGATACAAATGCATGTATGATAGGATCTGATGTAAGTCTTGCTGAGTACCTTTGTACTCACGTTGCTTTATTTATGTTTTTGCAGCGGAGACTTTGGTCTTACCGGTAGTTCCGCTTGGACTTCGACAAGTAGCTTGTTACCTCAGCTACGATCTTGTACCTTGGGAGGGTCTTGTAGATAGTCAGGCTTCTGAGCCTTTTTCCTTTTGTAGTTGTCTGTACTCAGACATGTAATGCTTCCATTGCATGTATGCTCTGAATGATGGGTCATGTGACCCATGTTTGTATTAATGCTATGTGGCTCTTCTGAGCCATTATCTATATGAGTTTGCGTTATGTTGTGATGCCATGTTGTACAGCACATACTTGCATGTTATGCGTACGTGTGACGTGTACTGCTATGTGCGGGATCCGACAATCTAGTTGTTTATCCTTGGCAGCCTCTCTTATGGGGAAATGTAGTCTAGTGCTTCCTTGAGCCATAGTAGTCCGCTACAGCCCGGTTCACCGGAGTCCTACTAGCCCAGCACTACTGCTCAGAACACTTGACTGGCCGGCATGTGTTCCACTTCGTTCCTATGTCTGTCCCTTCGGGGAAATTTCACATGGTGACTTCCGGAGTCCTGCCTAGCCTGCTACAACCCGGGTTCCCCGGAGTCCTGTTAGCCCAGTGCTACAGCCCGGATTCATACGCTGTTGACCGACATGCTCGATGTGATTCATGTATGCCTGTCTCCATAGGTCTGTGCCGCTTTGGGTTCACGACTAGCCATGTCGGCCCGGGTTCTCTGTCATATGGATGCTAGCAACACTGTCATATACGTGAGCCAAAAGGCGCAAACGGTCCCGGGCCATGGTAAGGCGACACCCGTGGGGATACCGTGCGTGAGGCCGCAAAGTGATATGAGGTGTTACATGCTACATCGGTGTGACTTAGAATCGGGGTCCCGACAAAGGCGGAGGAAAAAGGCACTTTACAGGCTCGAAATAGAGAGTGCGGTCTACAAGTTGGTGGGTCCATAATGTCGGCATCCGGGGACCCGGGCTGGGTCCCGCCGGGGGCTTGTGGTTCGCCGGGTTCCCCTAGGTGCGGGCCCCGCATGCCTAGGGGGACTGTGCGCCATCTTGTCAATCATCAGGGCGTGGTCGAGTCGAGTCATGTACAGTGCTCTCCGTCAGGTCGCCGCTTGCTGTTGTCAGTGGCGGGGGCGGGGCACTGTAGCCACGCCGGCCTTGCTCAGCGGGTGGGTGAGGAGCACTGTTGCTACGTACCCGCTGACTAGAGGCATGGGCGGGGCACTGTCGCCTTGGTCATCATTGATTGAAGCCTCGTCCCATCGCATGGGCTAGATGGGACGGGTGCTGACCCGCGGCTGGATTGCTTATCACGCCACGGGTGGTGCTGTCTTGTCTAGGAAGATTTGGTCGTGCCGGGTTCGGCTGTCTTGCGCTAGTTGTTGAGGCCAAGTCGACGTGTCTTACCGGGTCGGCTAGTCTGGCCGGCTTGCGGGGCTTGGCCGGGTCGAGCGACCCGGCCAAGCGTGTGCCGGTATTGAGGGGCAGTGTTGACCCCGTTGTTTTTGAAGAAGATCCGGGTTCCGTTGCCTACCCGGGGTCCATCCCCCCGACAGTAGTCCCCAAAGCTGTGAAGGTCCGCTGTCTTCGGATGAGTGGGCCTTCGCAGTTTCCCCTTTAGCAAGGTAGATTCTGCGAGCACCGGGTCCGGCAACACCCATTGTGTGCCAGGTTTCTTGAAAACCAGATCGCGGCATCCCGGCCATGGCGGAGACCGAGAAGTTTGCCGAATCTTGGGGCAATCCCTTGGGCTTTGCACGGTCGCCACGTGGTGCTCGAAAGCCGGAGGGGCCTGAAAGGCCACGCACATGGCGGGACCGGGCGACGGGCTGGGGCCCACCGCCGCGCGCCCTCGGCCCAAGTGTGCGGATTTATTGCGGAGTCCGGGGGACGGTTGCTCTTCCCCGGGCAGTTATTGCGCGTGTACGTGCGCACTTATTACGGGGTAGTGGAACGGGTGCATGCAGACGATCCTACCTCCCCACTTCCCCACGTTCAAACCGAGGGTTATAAATTGAGGGGCAAGGGGGCGGCGAACTTTATTCTCGCTCGCGCCCGCCTGTCCCCCTGCTCTTGCTCTGCCTCTTGCAACCGATGCACTGCGGCGCCCGCTGCTCGAGCAGAACTCCTTTGCCGTCCGTCTTCCTTCTTCTCCTTCTTCCTTCATTCATGTCACTGCCATCGGGCTCCTGGATGGGCTCGAACGTCACCTCCGAGGACATCACCCGTCTCCGGGCGTCGCGGCGCCTGCCACGGGAGATGGACGTCAGCGTCCGCCTGCCGCGGTGTGAGCAGAGGCCTCAGCCCAAGGGGCAGGAGTGTGTGGTCTTCCTCACGCATTTTGAGCACGGATTCGGGCTGCCGGTGAGCACCTTCTTCCGTGCGTTCTTGGAGTTCTTCGGGCTCCAGCCGCACCATCTTGGCGCCGGCGCCATCATCCAGCTCGCCGGCTTCGGCACCCTCTGCGAGGGGTACCTGGGGGTCGAGCCTATGATCGACCTTTAGGGGCGCTTCTTCTCCTTGAAGCAGTAGGGCCCGTCGGCCGGGGAGTTCGCCGACTGCGGCGCCGCCGTCATCTCGAAGCGTTCGGGGGCGGACTTCCCCAAGATCCCGCTGGAGGATTCTGCCAAGAAGTGGCAGAAGTCCTTCTTCTACGTCTGCAACCTTAGCGCGGACCGCATCAATCTTCCGGCCTTCGCCATCGCACCGCCGCAGGCGAAGACAAACTGGGGCTACTTGCCCCGGCGCCCGGCGCAGGAGATCATCAATCTCTACTAGCGGGTGACGGTGATGAGGACGCAGGAGGGGCTCACCGGCACTGACCTCCTCGCCGCGTTCATCAAGTGCCGGGTTCTTCCGCTTCAGGGGCGCTCCTGCCTCATCGGCGAGATGGTCGGCCTTCAAGACCCCAACCGCATGGGGTCGACGCGGCTGTCCGCGGCGCAGATCACGCGCGGAGTGAATGATATCTCCAAGGCCAACCTTGGGGAGGACTGGGAGTTCGGCAAGGAGCCGTACAGCCGGCCGAACCCGGCGCCGCAGGTGAGCGTTTGGTCTTCTTATTTTGCCGCCGTGCACCTTTTCATCTGTCCTGACGCGACGCAGGTGGTACTTCTAAATGTGATTCGGCATCCTTACGCCTGGGCCTTGTCGCAGGTGGCGCTGGTGGCGCCAGAGGAGCCCGCGGCTCGAGGCGGGGAGGAGGAGGCCAAGTCCGACACCGGCGCTGGGCGTCGTACGGGTAAGTCTCATTTCTTCCTCATGTGTCTTGAACTGTTGATCTCGGCTCGGAACGATCAATGCTGACGCCCGTTGTTGGTGTAGCGGCGTTGGGCCGGGGAGGCGGCGACGCGGGCAGAGCCGGATCCTCGCATGGGGCGGCGCCGAGCAGCCCGCATGGGAAGTATAGCGTCGCGCCGTGGCCCCAGGCCCCGAAGTGCGCGGCGGACCCGGCCGGTGCCGGGAGGCCGGCCAAGAGGAAGCGTGGCAGCGGGCACGGGGGGCCAACCCCGGTCCCGGTCTTGGCGGGGTAAGCCTCATCTCTTGTTTGCGCTTGGCTTTTCTTTACTTGAGCTAGTCTTGTTTCTTTTCTGCTTATTCCATCTTCTTCTTCAGGTCGCCAATCGCGCTGGCGAGGGCGGCGGCGGAGGCTGCGGCCACCGAAGGGGCCGAGTTCCACAGGAGCCGGTCCAACCTCGCCGACCAGGCCGAGGTGGAGGAATAGGCCGACTCGGACCTCGGCCTGGATCTGAACGACGCCGAAGCCGTGGCCTGGCGGGACAGGAACCGGGCCGAGGCGGAGCTGAAGGCGACGTCGGTCCGTGCTTGGACCGACGCGGCGGCGGCATGGGCGCGAGGCGGCGCGGAGCCGGCCTGGCGCGAGATGCCGGAGTTCATGGTGGTGGCGGCGACGGTCTTTGAGCCGTCGCAGGTGAGGGAGCACGGCCATGGAGGTCGGGCTGCGGTGGCGACCCCCGACTGGGCGGTCGAGGAAGTGGCGGACGACTCCCCGCCGCGGGCCGACGTGGTCGAGCAGGCGGGGACCGATGGTGGTGGAGGCAGTGTCGTTCCAGAGAAGACGCCGTGGGCGATGGTGCCAGAGGCCACCCCAGTAGCTAGGCTGGAGCTGGCGCCGCAGGGCGTCCCGGCGTCCGGGTTGGAGATGGCGACACAGGGCGTGCCGGCGTCCGGATCGTCGTCGGTGCCGGGAGGGGCGTCGGAGGAGGTGCTGGCCGCGTCGCAAGCGGCCAGGGGGGAGCACGCCTTGGTGCCCCGGCAGGGAGGGCGCCGAGCTGCCGTGCCACAGTCGGCGCAGAGCGGGAGCGCCGTTGTCTTCGGGCCTAGACCCAGGAGGAGGCGGCGATGGATGCCGTCAGCTGCCGCCTGCGAGGCCGAACGGAACGGCTCGAGGCCGAGGTGGAGCGGACGCGCGACCTGGAGCGCACCGTTTTGGTAAGCTTTCTTGTAATTTCTTCTTTGTGGGGGCGCGCCAGCGCACCCACTGGGTGTAGCCCCCGAGGTTCGGGCCAACTACGTAGTAGTTGGGTCGAATCTTTGGAGTGTTGGCCTTGTTCTGACTTTTGCCTTTTTCAGCATCTCGATGCTTTCCCGGTCGCTGCCTTCAATCGTCTCCTAGGCAAGCACCGGGAGCTCAAGGAGCAGCTCGCCGCCAAGGAGGAGGAGCTCCGCGTCACCGCAGGTACTTCTTGTGCTTTTTTCTAGTGGGGGCGTGCTAGCGCACCCACTGGGTGTAGCCCCCGAGATTCGGGCCAACTGTGTAGTAGTTGGGTCAAATCTTAAGTCTTGCTTTTATCTCTTCTTCTGCTGAGTCCTTCTTCGCAGCCGAGGTGCTGTCCTGGCGGACTCGTCTGCTCCGGGCTGGTTATTACTATGACCGGCTCGTCGCCGACACCGGCCGTCTTGGCGTTGAGGCGGCGCAGGCGAGGGCGGAAGCGGCGCGGCTCGGTGGTCTCTCGACGAGGCCAACCGGCTGCATGAGCAGCTGGCGGGTCAGAAGAGCAGCCTTGAGGCCGAGGTGGAGCTCCTCAAGGCGGAGGCCGCCAAGGCGGCAGAGGCGCAGCGGGCCCTGGTGGAGGCGGACCAGCAGCGCGGCCAGCTGGCCGACGACAAGGGCCGGCTCCAGGCCGAGGTGGACCGCCTGCGGGAGCAGGTTGCCACGGCTGAGGGGGCTCGTCAAGACGAGGCCCGTCGTCGCGAGGCGGCCGAGAAGGCGGCCGAGGACAAGGGCGCCGAGCTGAAGGCGGCCCTTGCCAAGGTGGTCGATCTGGAGAAGTCGCTCAAGGAGCGCGATCACGCCATCGAACGGGAGCGGCGCGGTACTTTGCTTGAAGCGCAGCACCTGGAAGAGTCCTTCTCCAGTAAGTGCTTTTTTCTTGTTGTTCGCCGGGTCGAGATCCGGCTTTTCTTCCTTGCTGTTCTTTTTCTAACTTGCTTCTTCTTTTGCGGCAGGGGCCTTCCCGGAGACGCAGCGGCTGGCGGAGGAGGCCGTCCGCCATCAGCGCGACCCGACCAGCGTGGTTGGGTCCAGGACGGATCCGCAGGTGGCCTGGACCTTCCAGGATACCATCGCCGCCGCCGAGGCCTGCCTGGAGGCCCTGGGGACGCAGCTGGGGCGGCTGTCCCAGGCCGGCACTGCGATGACGGCGGCCCTATGGCCAGGCTCCGTCCAGACGAGCAGCTTCTCGTGCATGGCGCGTTGGTTGGAGATGGGGCCGGACTGGCTTGGCGAGTGGCGCGTCTCCGCTGCTCGCGCTGGTGCTGAGATGACGCTCCGGTTAGCACTGTCCTAGCATCCGGACCTGCAGCTGGACGCGTTGATGGGTCAGCGGGCCGGTTCGGAGCAGCACTTGCAGGAGCAAGCCGGCTGGATCGCCTCCCGGGCCAGCTACAACGCCGAGTTTGACTTCCACGATGAGTTCCATCCGGAGCGGATGGAAGACGGCAGGGCCGTGGACGGCGACGACTATGGCTTGCTCCTCCATGATCTGGAGGGGAGCTCGGAGGAGACGGGCATCTACCGCGACGCGGGTGCTGAGGAGGACACCGGCGCCACGGCGGACCCGGAGGCCGCCAGGGGAGAGCCATCGACGTCGCGACGCGGCGCTGGAGATGCCTGAGACACTTTGTAGAATTTATTAAATAGCAGGTCCACCCACCCACTGGGGGTTTCTAGGGTGTAATGAACTCGGGTCGTGGGCCTTTATTTAAATATTTGTGTGGATGTCATGGGTGCTTTTGCTTTTTTGCCTTCCGTTTTTAGACCGATTTCATGCGTTTTTCCTTTCTCAAACCTCCCCCCCACGAGTCAGACGGCCGAGGCTCCGGTCCGTGACAAGGAGCTTGGTTCTTTGAGAGGAGCGTGCAGGACTTGGGTTCCTCGAAACGTTTGAGCGCGAGCGAAACACCCACTAGGGCGGCTGGCGGCAATCCGGCGAAGCCGGTTGGCGAGCAGCCGGTCGTGCGGCTGTTCATTTGATGAATGGTGGGCCGGGTTGATCGACCCGGTAGCCTTTGACTTAGTGTATGAAGCGTAAAGGAGCTTTTGGCCCGTGGGGGACTGCGGCATCCTAACTTTATCAGGAATCGCCAAGTAAGGCGGCGGGGTGGCGACCGAGCCGGCCAGCCCCCGAGCCCCCAGGTCGAGCGAGTCAGACCGGTGGTCGGGTTCAGTGGTATAGTGATGCAAGGAAACAGGGACACAAGAAATTGGTCGGCAAAAGGTAGCCCCCGAGTCTTGTTCGGGAACCCCATAGTTTTATGCGTTTACAAAAGGCGATGATACATACGCTCGTGTGGCTAACTGTAAAATGGGCGGAGGAGTTCCGCGTTCCACGGCCGGGTCGTTTCTTCGCCGGTGGTGTCCTTGTTGCGCTTCCTTAACTTGCGCACGTCGATGAGGTAGTATGCGTTGCGGTCGCGCAAGGCCTTGCTCACGATGAATGGGCCCTCCCATGGAGGGGACAGCTTGTGCCGTCCTGCCTGCTCTTGGACAAGTCGGAGGATGAGGTCGCCCTCGCGGAACGCGAGGGGCTTGATCTTCTTGTTGTGGTAGTGCCTCAGGCCTTATTGATAGATGGCCGAGCGACTGAGCGCCAGGAGGTGTGCTTCTTCAAGCAGGTCGACGCCATCTTCGCGGGCTTCTCTGACTTCGGCTTCGGTGTACATCGCGACGCGCGGCGAGTCGAACTCGACGTCGGTCGGGATGACGGACTCGGCTCCGTAGACGAGGAAGAACGGGGTGAACCCAGTCGACTGATTCGGCATGGTGCGTAGACTCTAGAGAACGGCCGACAACTCATCGAGCCAGCTACCGGGTGAGCGGATGAGTGCCTCGACGAGTCGTGGCTTGATGCCGGACAGGATGAGTCCATTGGCCCGCTCGACCTGCCAGTTGGACTGCAGATGTGCAACGGAGGCCAGGTCGAGGCGGATGCCGGAGATGGAGCAGTATTGTTCGAGCGTGCCCTTGGCGAAGTTGGTGCCATTGTCGGTGATGATGCTGTTTGGCATGCCGTAGCGCACCGTATGTCTTTGATGAACCGGACGGCTGTTGGCCCATCTAGTTTCTTGATTGGTCTTGCCTCGATCCACTTGGTAAATTTGTCCACTGCCACCAGCAAATGCGTCATGCCGCCTCGAGCGGTTTTGAAGGGTCCCACCATGTCGAGTCCCCAGAGCGCAAAGGGCCAGGCGATTGGTATGGTGCGGAGTGCTGATGCCGGCTGGTGGTTGTGTTTGTTGAAGCACTGGCATCCCTCGCACCTGAGGACGAGCAACTCGGCATCTTCGAGGGCCGTGGGCCAGTAGAAACCATGGCGGAACGCCTTGGCCACCAGGGATCGTGATGCGGCGTGGTGCCCGTACTCGCCCTGATGTATGTCGTGGAGGATGTCAATGCCCCGTTCCTGCTCGACGTAGCGCTGGAACACGCCGGTGGAGCTGCGCTTGACGAGCTCGTTGTTGATGATGTTGTAGGCGGACGCCCGATGCTGTACTTGTCGAGCTTCGGTCTCGTCCATGGGGAGAACCCCGTTCTCCAAAAATTCTAATATTGGGAGGGCCCAAGATGGAGCCGTAACCATGGCGAGGACGGCCACCAGGGTGGGTTCCGAGTCGGCAGCCCCCGAGCCGGGTTGAGCAATCCCTGATCGGGTATGGCGGCGGCCGGGTCTGGGACGATGGTGGCCGGGTTGAGCTGGGCAGCCCCTGGGCTGGGTTTAGCAGTCCCCGGGCTGGGCTGAGCAGTCCCCGGGCCGGGTTGAGCAGTCCCCGAGCTGGGTTGAGGTGCGGTCGGGTTGTCTGGAACGTGGATAGACTTGGAGTCCAGTGATGGCTTGACGGACGGTTTGCGCAGGTGCTCGAGGGAGATGCCAGATGGGATGGCTTGTCGTGACAAGGCGATCTTGGCGAGCGTGTCGTCTGCTTTGTTCTTCGCGCGTGGGACGTGGAGGAACTCACAGCCCTCGAAGGATCCGGACAGCTTCTGGACGAGGAAGCGGTAGCTTGCCATGTTGGAGTCGCGGGCATCCCATTCGCCGGAGCACTGCTGTACCACCAGGTCCAAGTCGCGATAGCACAGGATGCGTCGGATGCCGAGTTCCTTGGCAAGCCGAAGGCCGTGCACAAGGGCTTCGTACTCGACGATGTTGTTGGAGGCGGCGAAGTGGATCTGGAGTGCGTAGTGGAGCCGGTCACCCTTCGGGGATGATAGTACGATGTCGGCCCCTAAGCCGAGTCGCATCTTGAACCCGTTGAAGTGCATGCGCCAATGCATCGAGTCGGGAGGCGGTGGCAAGTACTGGGTCTCGGTCCAGTCGACGAGGAAGTCGGCCAGGGCCCGAGACTTGATCGAGGTGCGGGGCTCGTAGAGGATGGTGTGGCCGGCTAGCTGGATTGCCCACTTTGCAACCCGGCCAGGGGCGTCCCGGCACCCAATGATTTCTCCGATAGGCGCCGTGCTGACCACTGTGACAACGTGCTCTTGGAAATATTGCTTCAGCTTCTTGGCGGTGAGGTACACGCCGTAACACATCTTCTGGTAGTGCGGGTAGTTCTGCTTGGAGTTGGAGAGCACTTCGCTCAGGTAGTAGACTGGGCGCTGGACGGCTTGGATCTTGCCCTTCTCTGGTCGCTCGACCGCCAGCACCGTGCTGACCGCCCGCGGGGTCGCGGCTATGTAGAGCAATAGCGGCTCCTTGTTGGTCGGCGCGGCCAGGACTGGCACGGTGGAGAGCATGCGCTTGAGGTCTTGGAAGGCCTCGTCTGCCTTGCCGTTCCATTCGAACAGGCTCATCTTCTTCATCAGCTGGTATAGGGGCAGCGCCCTCTCGCCCCGCCGGCTTAGGAACACTACAAAAAAAATACACTTCCGTGATGATACGTGTTTGTCACAGTAGGTCGCTTTTTTTTGTCATGCATGTACATCCATGACAAATTTATGACAGAATCAAGATAGTCATACCTGTGCTGTCGTAGAAGTGTTCCATGACATTACCAAAATTATCATCACGGAAGTGTCCACTTCCATGACGATAAATCGCGCGTCACAGAAGTGCTTTCTCAAGGGTGACCGACACGTGGCATCCACCGTAACGGAACGCCGTTAAGCTATTGGGTCGGGTTTTGGATCCGATAACCCGTTAACAACCCCGACCAATGGGGATTTTCCACTTGTAAAATCATCATTGGCTAGAGGAAACACGTGTCGGCTCATCGTCGGGACAGATGTCATCCACTCACTGGACAGAAGGCGCCTATGATACATCGACACGTGGCATGACCCAACAAGTTTAAATGGGCCGGCCCAACTAAAGGCCCACAAGATTTTGCAGACCATAATGGGCCAGCCCAGCTAAAGGCCCACGAGATTTTGCGGACCATAATGGGCTGGCCCAGCTAAAGGCCCACAAGATTTCGCGGGCCATAATGGGCCGGCCCAGGTAAAGGCCCACAAGATTTTCGTGTGCCATAATAGGCCGACCCAGGTAAGGCCCATGGTGACTCTAGCCCATAATGAACAGTAATTTTCTTTATACCCGTTAACGGCCCGTGATTTACATGGGCCGTTTCCAGCCCGTGTTAGCTTTCGGCCTATTGACGGCCCATACGTTCTTGGGCTCCTTTTCGGCCCTCGATTACTTCTGGCCCATTACTGGCCTGTTCCCCTAATGGGCCAAATTCGGCCCATGGCAAGAGTCGGACCGTTACTGGCCTGTTCCACTAATGGGCCAAATTCGGCCCGTTACTGGCCTGTTACCCTAATGGGCCAAATTCGGCCCATGGCAAGAGTCGGCCCGTTTCTGGCATGTTAACCCGTTGCGCCATTTCCAGCCGTCCTATATTCTGGCACATTAACGACCCGTTATGCCTGTGACAGAATTAAGCCTTTGCTGTCCTACGCCCTGTTAACGGCCTGTTACCGTGCTGGGCCGATACCAATTATGCCCGATTATGGACCATGTAGACCCATTTATCCGACGGCCCGAGGCCCACCGGTTACAGGCCCATTTATCGACGGCCCATAGGAGACCCATGGATCCTACGGCCCGTATATGGCCCATGGTAGTTGCGGCCACTAGCAAACCAGGGAAAAAGAAGACTAGGAAATAAATAAGGCCGAAACTAACGCTAGGCTATTAAGGCGATTGCACAGATTACATCCACTCGGCATCAAAGATCGCCACCAGTGCAAATATAGGGAACACCCTACACTATACAAAAATGGCTTGCTGTTTTCTTCGGGCGGTGGCTGCACGTTAAGAATAAATTTTGTATCGCACCAAAACAAATTACAACTATATAACAAAATGAAGGTTGGCATAAAACTTAACAGTCTAGCAGATAAATGCACCACCAGAAGTTCAGAAGCTTAGTTCATTTGACCTGACTGTTATGTTTTCATGCTGTATTGTCTGATCGAGCACCATAGCCCTCACCTTCGTTTCCCCTAGGCTCCTAAACAACATAGCAAATGTCTGATAGTCTGGTTTCAAAACCATGCATATCTTGATGACATTGAGCAATGTTTCTCCTTGTTTCACAAAGGGTCTCTGTTAGGGAATGGACTTGTGTCTGGAGCGCAGATACAAGATTGCTTTGAGCTTGCATATCTTGATCATGAGGCATTTTGGACGATATTGCCTTAACAACCAACACAGTATTACGCAGGAACATGCTTTTGGCACTGTTAGTGGACAGGTACTGACCCACTGCAGCAAGAGCTGACATTGCGGTTATAGTTGCCTCGCCACCTTCAGAAGGTGGAGGTTCCACCATTTTTTCCATAGCTTGCTAAAAAGTTGAGGTTTTACATTAGTAGTACCACAATAGAAGATATTAAGGAGGCAGCAAAACCAAACAAAATAGCTTTGGTCTATATACAGAACTTATTCTGGTGAACCCATATAAAATATTAGTTGTATTTTATTGCAAGTACATAATAAAACCAGGTTCCAAACATATGACCATGTACCATCGCTAATGTATTGTCTATTTCTTCACATTGTATTGAGGGCTAAGGATAAAGAGACGAAGTTTATAATACGGTAAGCATAGTATGACATCATTCATATCACAAAACAACTGAGAACAGACAAACAGGCAATTGTAACGTTGTGTGGGCAAGTCCAGCACGGAACTAGATTACGGGTCAAGATCAAAGGAACATCACTCCTCTCTTTTAAACCTTGTAAGGTGCAATGATACGCTAAGACAATTGTGTATAAAATTGAAAAGAGTAATAGACATTGGCTGCAAACCATGCAGTTCAAGGCACAAGTCAGAGTAAGTAGTAGTTAAAAGGCATGAGGATTAAGGACTTACAACAGCGGCTTTGACTGGTGTAGTCATGCCCTTCTTCTTGCTGGTGTGACAGTCCTTGAAGATTTCCACAGCATTTGGTTCAGGTACTTTTTGGTCCTTGCGGGATTTCCTCTGCATTTGGAACAAGTCAATATAGATCTGATAATATGGTACAGCGAAAAGAGTGAAACAGCAGCTAATTACAAGAGCCTCGCAGTGTGCAATATAGCTACAAGATCCTGTCGTCTGTTGGAATTTCACTTTCGTACTGTTGGCCTTGTTCTTTGAACAGTTCACCTACAAGAAGATAGATTTGTGTGTCACATGTGTAAATAGGACTTCAACATGTGATCTGATGACACATATATATAATGTACCTGATACTTCGGATCAGACCAGTGTTTAACGAGGCCTCTCCAGTCTTCATCAGATATATTTTCCACTGGAGATGTTTGGGCAAGTTCACTGTTAGCCTTGCCTTCAAAGTGAGTTTTCCTCAAGTTATACCGATACTGTTGCAGAGCAGACTTGAAAACATGGGTGCAAGCTTGTCTGGTTGCATTATCTTGGCTATCCAACTTGAACCTCATCTGTTGAAAATTATGGGAGTCTCATTATCAGCAACCTAGAAAGTATTGGACAGAGCAAGACGATATTACTAGTTTCCATACATAACCATACTTACAGATAAATGGTCGAGGAAGATGTTGAACTGGGTTTCGTCTTTGTCATTCCTGTACTGAATCCATGTTGGGAGGATACGTACATGACACCTAACAGCAACCGCTGCCTCTGATACTAACTTGGCTGACTCTGTAGCATCACGTGGCCTTTTTAAACCTGCCTCAAAACGGATCTCCATTCTTCCTCTTCTAGATTTAGTTAACCTATTGAGCATTATCCCTGATGTTTGTTTCCTCTTGTGCCTAGGTGCTAGTCCAACAACAAACATAGGAAGTGTTAGTGTACATCAAACTATGAGACTACATATAAAGAAGCATGCAACTGTAACTTGACTCCAGCAACTACCTTCTTGCTGTTGAAGCTCACAAGGTTCATCTGATATTGCCAACTCGTCTTGTGTCAAGAGTGCTTGGGAAGTAGTGTCAGGTGGCAATGGAGCTTGGGAACGTGCTGCTAGCTCAGTTGACGCACGAGTATGTTGTGCAGCTGGTAGTACTGTGGTAGGTGTTGCAAGAACTAGGGCTGTCTCTGCTTGTTTGGTGGCAGCTATTTGTTTCTGTTTGTCTTTTTTTGCAACTCGTGTAGCATGGGATGCCGTGTTTGTAGAATTTGCTGCTGGACTTTGACCTTCTATTGCACCATCAGTACCAGCAGAATCTGCTGGATTCATCCGCTTCTCATTCCCTGCCATTCTGTGTTTCTTCCTCTTTCTCTGTGCCATGTTAAGTCAAGCCGACAAGAAAAACGAATAACAATTTAGTTCTTCAGAACAAATTGATGTGTGACGCAGACGAACTGAACTTTGATGTTAGACAACCACATGATAGGAGGATGTAATATGTATGAAAAACAGGACGGAAGAGATAACCAGAACTATGATGTGTAAACTAAGAAGAAGACATTTCACCAAATTAGAAGCAATGCAATGGAAGGTAGACACCATATGAAATATGCTACAAATATCGCTCTGCCAAGTTAACAGTGTCTCATCATAAATGGCGTTTAAACAAATGTGAAGCAGTACAAGAAATAAATCATATGCAAGATGCAAACAACATCACACTACCATGTTAGAGGTCATGACCAAAATTTTGGCAAGGTGCACTTTGGCCACAATCCAAACACACCCCAACACCTGGCTCGTTGAGGATGCACGGGGCGCCGTGACGCGTCCGTGGAGTGGTGTAGCGTGGCCAACTGCATCCTCTGGACCTGAGACCATGCCGGTCGTCTTGTTTTTTCAATGACATGCGGGATCGCATGTGAGCAAAGGGCATGTCCAACGTTGCCACGACCGCAGCTGACTACACTGGCACACCAAAACCCTCGTCCCTCGTGCCGTCGCGCGATGCGTTCCCAGCCGGCGCCAGCTGCCCGCATTCATGCCGTCTATTCGTATGTCGTCATTAAGAGGCTCGGTGCCCGCGGAACCAACTCCGGCGACTTAATGACGCACCCGGACGCTTGGCCTCACCGGAATGCGCTACTTAAAGCGGCAATGCCTAGCTAACATCCACAACATAGCGCATCATCCTCCTACCTGGAACCACATCCGCCATGACCGCAAGCGCGAACGCTCTGTGGGAGAGCTTATCTTCGGGGATGTAGCTCGAGGTCGCCGCCCTCGCTCAAGTCGCCGCACAAGCGGTGGCCACGCTGGCGGCCGATGATGGGAGCACCGTCAGCCACGCGTCCTACTTGCCGCCGTCCAATGTCCGGCACCGCCGAGGTCGGGGACTCCTCCGAGGATGAGTAGGGCATGGGAGGCGGCAGGGCATGGTGTGCCAACTGGCCGGTCCGTCTCCTGTGTTCTACTTTTCCTTGCCGGAGACCGCACCTTCACTTCACGGGTCTTGAACCCAGCCCCCGTACATGGAGATCAAAGATGGAGGATGTCGGTCGCCACCGTAGAATAGGTCTAGGGTCGGGTTTCTTTTATTTTTTTTTTCCTATAAAAGTTCGAAATGTAATGAAAATCTGTCGTGTTTGCATTAATCTCGGCCGGTGTATATGAACTTTCACAATAATATACATATTGTAGGAGTACTAGCAAGATGCCCGTGCATTGCACAGAAGATCAAGATCTTGTGGGAGAAAAGGATGAACGAGGGAAAGCCTTATCTGCAAATGTGGAGAGGAGTGCGGGTAAATTGTCATAGTTTCCTTCCGATCCGTTAGATATAGATCGGACGGCCTATATTGCAGGATCGGACACATCTTTCTACATCTACGGGAAGCTACGAAAGGGTTAACGTAAATTGTCTCTCTCTCTCCTCCCCTGATTTTCATGGTGGTGGGCCCCTCCTACACCCAATCTACCATCAACAGCTCACATGTTTCACATTACGTTAATTACGTAACTGGGATTACGTAGGTGTAGCATTACTCGTCCTAAAAAACCCAACTAAGCCAACCTCCCAGCATATCGCGCAGGGAAAGACCCGGCCACGCCGTTTTAGTTAGGATTACCGGATTACTAGTAGTATTGATGGATCGCGTGAAGCAACAGATTTTTTTTTGAGGGGGCGAAGCACCTAGTTTAAAAGGGAAAAATGCAGTACACTCGCAGCACTCCTGTCGCGGTCGCATTGCACCGCACACACGTTCGGTCCTGCACATGGCTCACGCAAACGGAACGCGCTTCGGCTTGCCTCTTCACTGACACGTGGGACTGCACTTGGAGAAACCGACCATGCGCCAAACTCCCCCCGCCCACCGCGCGAAAATCCTCCCCTCCCCCACACCCAAAAATCCCCCCCAAATCCGATTCAACCGCCCTTCGGCCAACTAGCCAATAATATTCCCCAAACCCCCCTCCCCCTGTCCCCCTCCACTACATTCGCTCCGCCAAAGCCGCCCTCCCCGCCGCACCGATACGTCAGCACCGTAGTTCGGCGATCCTCTCGCTCCCACAGTACGCTCTCGTAGACTGCCGTCCTGTAGCCGCGCCGCCACCTTTGGTACGTTCTTGTGAAGGCGCACGGCGGTCAGTGCCGCCACCGCTGGCGACGTTCGTGTGGAGACACACGGCGGTCAGCTTCTCCCACGGTACGTGCATTCTAGACTAAGGCCCCGTTCATGTCGGTGTAGCGCTGAATGTTAGCTGATAGACGCTGTTAATCTCACTGTTTGCCGAAGTAGTTTACTGTCAATATGCTCTGCTTAAGAAGCTTCCTTGCCCTGTTTTGCACTCAATCTTCTTAGCTGAGATGGCATGCCAAGGCCGATTAGTTGCTAAAATATCCTGCCATATATTTATTGTGACGTAGATTGCCATGGTCTAGTAGCCAATCTGTTAGCTGAAATAACTCTACACCATTTTATACTCGATCTTTATTGCTGCGATGGCCTTCGATAGTTCGATGGCTGTGTGCTTGGCCTCATTGACTACTGAAACAGCCTGCCATAATTTGGCACTCAAATCTGTTTGCTGAATTAGCTTTACATATATTTCGTTACTTAGATCTGCTCGTCCAAATATCTTGCCATAGCTTTAGACATCGACCTAGGTATTTTTTTCTGGACTTCATAAAAAAGCATATATGTTTTTCCTGTAATATCTAGTAGAAGAACTAATTTTTATGTCTAACAGATGGACAGGACTTGGATAACTTCTGCTCGAAGATTCTCCGCCGCATATGTCGAGGGGGTTGAAAACTTCATGAACTTTATCAGAGCTGAGTACGGTGGTCCGAAATCAGATGTGCTCTGCCCGTGTAGCAGTTGTATGAATTCAGTTACAAGACCCCAGTCAACTGTGCAAAATCATCTACACTTGTATGGGATGTCGGTCACATATACTAGGTGGGTTCATCATGGTGAAGCTGTGAACGTCAATGTTATTGACTACGTGGAAGCAGAGATCACCATCTTGATCTGCCTGATGCTCAGGTGGAGGAGGAGGAGGAGGTGGTGGTGGCGGAGCCAGTGAGTTTGACCAACATTGAAACAATGCTACGAAATGCTCGTGCATTCCGTGAACTTTCACCTGCAGAAGAAAAATGGTGGGCCCGCATGTTGGAACAATGCAACGTTGCTATCACCCCAGGAAATAAGCTATCAGTATTCTCAGCTATGGTCACCTTTCTTCAGGTGAAGACATCTGAGCGGATGACCAACAAATCATTCGTTGCGATGTTGGCTACTTTTTGCGAATCTTTCCCAGATGCGTCTGAGCTGCCACACACCTACAGTAAAATGAAGAATTTCCTTCATGCAGTTCGAATTGGATATGATATGATCCATGTTTGTAAGAATAATTGTGTTCTATTCCGGAAGGATTATGCCAACTTAAGTGAATGCCCGAAATGCAAATCATCAAGATGGAAAGATGGCGATGCTGTGAAGAGGATTCCTCATAATGTTCTGAGACATTTTCCAATTACACCAAGATTGCAGAGGTTGTTTCATGATGCTGAAACAAGAGAGGATGTACTGTGGCATTCTAGGAACCAGGAGTACAGAGATCAGAATGTAATGAGCCATCCATCTCATGGTAGTGAGTGGAAAAGCTTCAATGATAAGCACAAAGTGTTTGCTGCTGACCCGAGAAACATTAGACTTGGCTTAGCTTCAGATGGATTTAACCCATTTGGCCACTAGAGCGCCACATTTAGAATGTGGCCAGTGCTTGTTATCCCTTACAACATGCCTCCAAATGTCTGCACCAAAGAATCAAACTACATGATGGCCTTTCTCATACCAGGTCCAAAAAGTCCTGGAAAGGATTTTGATTTGTTCATGGAGCCTCTTGTGGAGGAACTTCAACGGCTATGGAAGGGTGTTCTCACTCGAGACCTATATAGCAGCCCACCAGCTGATTTCTTTCTGCGTGCTGTTATAATTTGGTGCATCCATGATTATCCGGCTTTGGGCACTATGTCAGGGCGAACAACACATGGTTACAATGCATGTGTTCGCTGTGACAGGAATTTGCTGTCATACGCAATACTTAGCAAGATCTATTACATTGGACATCGCCGTTTCCTTGCCAAGGACAAGCCGCATCCTAGAAAATACCGAAGACATGTGTTCAATGCAAAGCATGAAAACCGTGATGCGCCAAAGAGGCTCGCCGCCGATGAGTTGCAAGTGGAATTAGAGAAGGTCAGGCATATTACACCAGGAAACCATCCTGGTAATGGTAGCGGGAAAAGGAAGCGTGGCAGGGTAGAAGAGAGATTATTATTTACCCGCAGGTCCACTTTGTGGGACTTGGAGTATTGGAAAGATTTGGATCTGAGGCATAATCTTGATGTGATGCACATCGAGAAAAATATATGTGACAGCATTATCGGCACACTTCTTAATATTGAAGGCAAGACGAAAGATACCTTAAAATCTAGGATTGATTTGACACACCTGGGTATCAGAAATATTTGCAGGTGCAAGATGAAGGTAAACCACGGGATATGGCACCAGCTGTGTACGTCTTGGACAAGGTAAAAAGAAAAGAATTATGCGAGGTCCTGTCAAGTGTGAGATTCCCACATGGATTTGCTTCCAACCCTGAAAGGAGAGTCAGTGCAGATGGAAACAAGGTACAAGGGTTGAAAACTCATGACTGCCACGTCCTACTTCAAAGGGTTTTACTTGTTATCCTTAGAGGATTGGGCCGCCCTGACTTATACAGAGCAGTTTCAGAGTTGGGACAATTCTTCAGGGAACTCTGCAGTAGGAATATCAGGATAGATGCTTTGGAGCGTCTTAGAGACAAGATACCAACTATACTATGCGACCTTGAGAAGATATATCCTCCAGCCTTCTTTGATGTGATGGTGCATTTGGCTGTTCATCTACCTGATGAGGCACTACTTAGAGGTCCAGTACAGTATGGTTGGATGTACCCTATTGAAAGGCAGCTAGGCACTTTCAAGGGCTATGTTAGGAACAGAGCTAGACCCGAGGGTTCCATTACAGAGGCCTACATTGCTACAGAAGCGTTGTTATTCTGCTCAAAATACATTGAAACAGCTGATCAGCTTAGCAAAGAGGTGGGTGAAGACAATCCCGGGCTCAATGTTTTCGATTATTCTGTTCGAGTTACAGGGAAGAGTCGACAAGAGGACAAACCTAAAGATTTGGACAAAATGGTTTGGTATGTGTTGAATAACTGTCCTGAGATACTACCTTATATCAAGTAAGTGCAGTACTGCAGCTTATACATCGTAATCTACTAAATTTGCAACACATTCTTATATATTTAGATGTTTGACGTGATCACTATGTTGTGCAGCATCTACAAAGAGGAGTTACTGCCGCAAAATCCAAGAAACATTGACAAACTGGTTATGGCAGGATTTGCGAAATGGTTCAAGAACCATGTAAGCTTTTGAAGTGCACTGTCAGTTTTTTTAATATATTGAGTACATAAGATGATCAGCTTGTCTATTTTCTAACCATAGGTTAAGAAGATGCGGGAGGATGTGCAGGCAGTTGATGACGCCCTTTACTCACTAGCAATGGGTCCTGATACTCAGGTAAGACATTATGAATCTTGCGTTGTTGGAGATGTGCGCTACAACACCCTTGCACGAGACGAAGGCAGGAAGACACAAAACAGTGCCATCATGAGCACGGATATGTATGACAAAGAGACAATTGAAATGTATGCTAACATAACAGACATTATTCAGTTGCAGTATATCTCCAGTTTCAAGGATCATCGGTGTGTGGTTCTGTTGTGTTGTCGTTGGTATAACCTGTTTTCCAGGATCGCAAAACCCAGAGCTGATGATTATTTCAAATCCATCAATGTCAAGGCGGCGTACCAGACCAACGAGCCTTTTATTTTGGCAAATCAAGCAACACAGATATTTTTCTTGGAAGACACATTTGCACGTAGCAATGACTGGAGAGTATTACAAAGGTTTGAGCAGAGGAATTCGTTTAATGAAGTTACACAACAAGATGACGCTTACACTGCTCCTGATGTACAAGATAACACAGATGTTCCAAATATCTTTGAGAACCATCACGTCAATGACGCCGGCGAAAAGATTGCCTGTCGTGCTGTGGACATACAAGAGTTGATCAAGAAGAAGCCAACGTTCGAGCATGTTGAGGACGAAGAAGAAGATGACACCGTGGGGAATTATGATTCAGACTGATACACATGGCGAAGATGTTGACGCTGCTGCTGCGGATGATGATTACATTGCTTTTGTCGTATTTGCCTGTCGGAAGACGTTTTTTTATCTACTATGTGAAATTGTGTTTGCTATGACAACTGAAACCTGATGAACATGTTGTTTAGTATTTTGTTGTGAGAACATCACTTGTTATGTATGCTGACTTGTGTTTGGTGATTGTATGACAACTAAAACATAATGACATTGTTGTTTAGTTGTACTCATATTTGGCTGTGAAACTTGAATTTGATGACATAGTTTGCTGTTGGACTGTAATTTGCTCGACGTCTTCGAATGAGAACAAAGCTGACCCGACAGGGCATCTACTATTTATTTATTTATATGAGCAAAAGGGGATACCCCCTGATTTCCGTTAATAGAAATCATTAGATGTTCACAACATTATGCCCAGCCTGCTACACAAGTTTCATTCATTACTAGTTTCAGCAAAGTGCTCATGTCGTAGCCACTAAATACATCACGAGTGCTACATACACTGCAAATAAAGAGACAATCATCCTACAGAGCACATCGATTTTGCCCATTATCTTCACAAGCTCTTTCATCTCCTCATTGTTGTCAAGGCCGTTCAGCAGTTGTTGCTTGGCCATGATCATAGGAACTGCATCTTTAACCTTCTACTCTGCATCTTCCTCTTCTGCCGTTCCTTCAGTTACTTGTCCAACACCCCAACCTGCTGGTATTGGGATTCCTCGGCTAACCAAATAATCAGCGTAGTTACATTCCCCCACATCGGCAACTTCCCAGAAATACAAATCACAGGAATCCTCCCTTTTCTGCACGAATCAAATTGGTAGATCATCAACCAAACTATTAAAAAAATCAGCAACTGAAAGCAGCAAAACAACACTTAAACATATTATTACCCCATGATTCGGGCATTTGTAGAAGACTCGGCCAGGGTTGCGGATTGTGGTTGAAACGCGACGGATGACTCTGCGTGATTTGCAGCAGTGGCACCACACCAACGGCAGCAGGTTGCGATGAGCAATCGGCTGCGGTGCGCGTGCCGGTGAGGGTGTGATGAGACCCACAGGCGATGGTACGGGTTGCGACTTGGCGCATATCTGGTCATTTCCTGCTGAAGAGTAGGTGGACGAGCAGCCAGCGGACATGGTTGCTGCGGCCAGAGCTTCTGATGCTAGGCAGAGTAAGTAGAGAAGAGGAGAAGCGAACGTTGGATATGTTAGTTTCATTACTTGCAGAGTACCATAGCACCATATATAGTCATAGTCTAGGTTTGGATTCGAACCAGCTATAGGAGCACGTCTTTATTTTTTCTAAAACTCGGTAGCGTCTCTTTACTGGTACACTAGCTTGTTCTGTACGCCTTCCCAAGTCTTTGATTTTCTTTCCCTTTTTGCGAGGAAGGAAGGAGGACAAAATTGAGAGTTCCTGGGACTCGAACCCAAGACCTCTCGGTTGAAAACCAAGGGTGCTAGTCACTTATGTGGCGAACGTTCCCTGTGGGGAGGACGGCAGACGAACGCATTTTCCTCGCATTTTTCTTCCTATATATAAAAAAGTATGCTACTTGGTGTCCGCTTAGTCAACAAATGATTGTGTCAACCTTGACCGTTGGATTGACATTCAACGTCTGTCGCATTTCTTCAGTCTCTTTTTCCTCGAGCAGCCAAATCCAAACCAGCGCCGGCCGGACCGCCTGCTCCCGCCTCCCACGGCTGGCTGTGATCTGCCCCGGCTCCTGTTCGTTCCCGTCCGAGGCCTCACCATCGTCCTCTGCCTTGGTTTGCTCGTCGCGGCGCCGCCCTCCGGTGTTGTCAACATGGTCAACAACCGAGAGAAATAAGGAGATGACTGTACATGGTGAGGATGACAGTAGGGACCCAGCAGCGCGCGCAGTAATTTTGTTTTTTCGGGACGGAGAAGGGTATCAATTGGGTTGTGCGGGACCCGTGGCCCATCTAGCCCAGGCTTTTATTTCATATGTTTAGCACATGACCAGCCCAGTTTGTTTTTTTTCCTTTCTGAAAATTGCTAGCCAGCTATTTTGTTTTTTGCAGAATAACCAACGTAGGCCTACTTGCTTTTCTACGCCCTACTGGGCCGGAAATCTTTCAAGACGAGGAGGGATGCATTTTGCCCAGAAAATGGGCTATAAGTAATAAGAAATGGGCTATAAGTAATAATAAATGGGATGTAAAATGAAAAGATACAGCAAACAGACAATTAGTTCCAAAATACTGTTTTCTTTCGGATTTTGATATTTTAAATTTCATTGTTTTTGTGCGGGTAAAATTTCATTGAATTTAAATTAAGGTATATTTAGATTTAAAATTAATTCGAATCTGGCTAGAAATTTCGGGTTGTATGCTGTTTGGGACAGATTTGGAGGCTGACTTGTGGGTCTACTAGGTTGACGTGTACTTTGGCTTTGTCAACTTAGTCCACAAACGATTCTAGCAGTAGTGACCATTGGATGTTAATCCAACGGCCGTGCTGCTTCTTCAATATCTGATCTTCTTGTTCCAGCCGCCCAAACCAGCTCCGGTGGGACTGCCTGCTCCCGCCTCCCGTGGCCGGCTATGCTGTCGCACAGGCCGCACCGCCCCACCCTACATGTCGGACCCACCAGCTATATCTTCGCACGCAAGGAAGTGCCTCCTTATTACGCACAAAAAAATGAATACCCCCCTGCTAGCTGGGACCCACCATAGTGGGAGGATGACTTGTGGGCCAACAAAGTTGACGGGGATGGAGGGCTTTGTCAACTTAGTCAATATGAATGATTCTAGCTCCAGTGACCATACGATGTCCATCCAACGGCTGTAGTGCTTCTTCAACCTCTGGTCTTCTTGCTCCAGCCGCCCAAAGCTGTGCCGGTCATGCCGCATGCTCCTGCCTCCCGTGGCCGGCTGTGCTGCCGCGGAAGCCTCACCGCCCCCTACTATTCCCACCGCTGGCCAGGCCCTGCGGGGACGGCAGCCTCACACCGCAGCCGAACCAGTGAACCCTCGTACTCCTCTCCGCGCGGGCTTCCACTGCCGCGTCTTCCCCGGCTCCGCGTCGTCCCCTTCCTAGGCCTCGCCGTCGTCCACCGCCGTGGTGCTCTCCGCACGGCGTGGTCAACGTGGTCAAGGAACAACTTCCATCGGAAGAGTACTGTACGTGGAGAGGCTGACAGCTGGGTCCATGGCCACAACCCAGTTTTTTTGTGATTTGCCAAGTAAGTCGCTTTGTCAGGCCTGTTGGGCTGCAAATCTTTCAAGACCAGGAGAGCTTTCATTCGGCTGGTCGAGAAAATGGCCCGTCAGTAATGAGAAATGGGCTATACATTTTTAAAACACATCAAACTGACAATTAGTTTCAAATATCTTTTTTTTCATTTCAAGATTTTAAATTACATTAATTTTTATGTGTGGAGAATTTGTTGGATTTTATATTAATATACATTTATTTTTAAAATCAGTTTGAATGTGAGTCGAAATTTCGGGATTAAAAACAGTTCGGACCGCACCAAAATATGCAAAATTTTGTATAATTTTTTAACCGTGGCCACAATTTGGGCTGTAATGCTAACAAAAAGAATATGGGCTCCAAAAAACCTTAAGAATTAACAAATGGGCTGAAAATTATTAGAAATAATGGCAGATGGGTTGTATGCTGTTTTCCATAGATTTGAGGCTTTCCTAAAAAAAGGTTGACACACAAGCAGTGACTGTTGGATGTCCATCCAACGGCCGTCGTGCTTCTTCAATCTCCGCTCTTCCTGCTCCAGCCGCTCAAACAAGCGCCGGCGGGACTGCCTGCTCCCTCCTCCCCGTGGCCGGCTGTGCTGCCGCGCAGGCCTCACCGCCCCACCGTACTCCCATCGCTGGCCTAGCCATCCCTCTACTCACCCACACCTGCTGTTATTCTCCGGCGACGGCAGACGAACCAGTAAACCCTCGTACAGCCGTACTCCCCTCCGCGTGGGAAACAACTGCCAAGTCTTCCCTGCCTCCGTGTTGTTCCCTTCCTAGGCCTCGCCATCGTCCACCGCCCTGCTGCTCTCGGCGCGGCCTGGTCAACGTGGTCAACGATCGACATGCATCTGAAGTGGACTGTATGTGGAGAGGCCGACAGCTGGGTCCACGGCTGCACGCAAGGAGATGCCTCCTTATTACACGCAAAATAATGATTCCTCCACCTGACATCAGGGACCCATCGAAAGGGCCTCTGTATTTCGCGAAAAAACGTTACCGCCGCTGACAGCTCGGACCCACCAGCTATATCTTCGCACGCAAGGAAGTGCCTCCTTATTACGCACAAAAAAATGAATACTCCCCCTGTTAGCTAGGACCCAGTATAGTGGCAGGCTGACTTGTGGGCCTACTAAGTTGACGGGAACGGAGGGCTTTGTCAACTTAGTCAATATGCACGATTCTAGCTCCAGTGACCGTACGATGTCCATCCAACGGCCGTAGTGCTTCTTCAACCTCTGGTCTTCTTGCTCCAGCCGCCCAAACCAGCGCCGGTCGTGCCTCGCGCTCCTGCCTCCCGTGGCCGGCTGCGACGCGGCGGAGGCCTCACCGCACCCTACTACTCCCACCGCTAGCCAGGCCATCCCTCTACTCACCCACACCCCCTGTTACTCTGCGGCGACGGCAGCCTCACACCGCAGCGAACCAGTGCCCTCGTACTCTTCTACGTGTGGGCATCCACTGCCGCGTCTTCCCCGTCTCCGTGTCGTCCCCTTCCTAGGCCTCGCCGTCGTCCACCGCCTTGGTGCTCTCGGCGCGGCGTGGTCAACGTGGTCAAGGAACGGCTTCCATTGGACGTGGACTGTACGTGGAGAGGCTGACAGTTGGGTCCACGGCCGCAGCAAGGAAGTGCCTCCTTATTACGTGCAAAATAATTATTCCTCCACCTGACAGCGGGGACCCACCGGACGGGCCACCGTATTTCGCCCCCCTGACTGCTGGGACCCACCAGCTACATCTTCGCATGCAAGGAAGTGCCTGACAGTCGGGACCCACCTGGTCGAAGCGTATGTAGCGTTGTCATTCTGGTCGCGAACGTGTACGTACATATGTACTGGTGGATGTAGAGGCGCACACGTGTCGTAGTAGAGGCGGCCAGGGTGCAAGAAAGAAAATACGGCCCCGTATGTGTACATACGGGCGGGGTCTCAAACGCCTACTCGCGCATACGTACGGCGAGGGCTCGTTGACATGGCTGGGTCGGAACGGAGAAACGGCGTCGTCGTCGTGTTCATGGGGAGGCAACGGAATGTGTCGTGTTCATGGGGAGGCAACGGAATGCGTCGTGGTCATCGGGATGCAACGGAATGCGTCGTGTTCATCGGGAGGCAACGGAACGCATGGGAGCCAACCGGCTGGGTCAGAACGGAATGCGTGGTCGTGTTCATCGGGAGGGCTTGGACGGAACATGCAATGGAAAGAGGCCTGGCGTACCGCACAATGGAGGAAACGGACCTCCTACGTTCGGAACAGGGTCCTGTTGATCGGGAGGGGTCTGGCGTACCGCAAAACGAAGCAAACGGACCTCCTACGGTTGAAACGGGGATCCTGTTGATCGGGAGGGGTGTGGCATACCGCAAAACGGAGGAAACGGACTTGTGTTGGAGCGCTACGGTCGAAACAGGGGTCCTGTTCATCGGGAGGGGTGTGGCGTACCGCAAAACGGGACTCCACGGGATACTGTTCATCTCCACCGTCGACCCCCTCCAGCATCCACGAGCTACTGTTCATCCACCGTCGACCCCCTCCAGCCTCCACCTGTGACTGTTCATCCACGGGCTCCTGTTCATCCAGCCTCCACCGCGCGCTACTCCATCGGCTACTATTTAACCAGCCCTCTCCACGGACTCCTGTTCAACCACACCTCCACGGGCTACTGTTCATCCTACCCTCCACCGTCTACTGTTCATCCTGCCCTCCACGGGGTGGTCCTGTTCATCCAGCCCTCCACGGGGTCCTGTTCATCCAGCCCCAACTGGCTCAATCAAACGGGGTCCTGTTCATCCAGAGGCAACACCACGGGGTCCTGTTCATCCACCCCCACCGGGAACTGTTCATCCAACCCCCCCCCCCCCCCCCCGCAACGCTCACTGTTCATCCAGAGGCACCATCGATCGGCTTCAGTTAGCAGCAGTAGCGAAGGACTCGCTTGATCGGGTTCAGTTAACAGTCATCGATCGATCGCTCAGGTTCAGTAACGCGTAGCCTGCAGTGCAATCTCCCGGGTTCAGTTAGAGCCCAACACCTCGCTCGGGTTCAGTTAGAGCCAACGCCTCGCACACACGTGCGTGCGTGTACAAGAGAAACGTGCATCGCTCGGCCCCCGACCTCCCACCGTAACCGGGAACTCCCCGAAATTTTCCTCGCCCTCGCTTCTACCACGGTTTTTTCCGCCATGGACGGCCCAAAGAATGTCATGCAGCTGCGTCTCCGGCCCGCCCAGGACAAAAAGCCCATTTTCTGTCATGATTTTTTGTCATAGAAGTAGGAGCCCACCACATCTATGATGATACCGGGTTTTGTCACAATTATCGTCATAGAAGTGTCATATGTATGACAGAAAAAATTTCGTTCGGCCCAAAATGTCACGGATGTGTCTTTTTTTTGTAGTGGAACCGGCTGACCGAGGCCAAGCACCCGATGAACTTCTATACATCACGCAGCCGAGCCGGCCTGCGCATGCGCTCGATGGCCTTGATCTTCTCCGGGTTCGCCTCAATGCCGCGTTTCGAGACGAGGAAGCCGAGTAGCTTTCCGGCCGGAACACCGAAGACCCATTTTTCCGGGTTAAGCTTGACCTTGTATTCGCGAAGGTTGGCGAATGTTTCCTTCAAATCATCGAGGAGTGTGAGGTTCTGCTTGTTCTTCACCACGATGTCGTCCATGTACACGTGGATATTGCGGCTGAGTTGTGGCAGCATGCATTTCTACATGCAGCGCTGGAAGGTGGTGCCGGCATTCTTTAAGCCGAACAACATGGTGACGTAGCAATACGCCCTGAAGGGCATGATGAAGGACGTCTTCAAGGCGTCGGCTGGGTCCAACCTGATCTGGTGGTAGCCGGAGTAAGCGTCCAGGAAGGAAAGGAGCTCACACCCGGCGGTCGAGTCGATGACTTGGTCGATCCGCGGGAGGGCGAACGGATCCTTGGGACAGGCCTTGTTGAGGCTAGTGTAGTCGATACACATGCGCCAGGTCTTGTTCTTCTTTAGGACAAGAACTGGGTTGGCCAGCCACTCGGGGTGAAACACTTCCATTATGAAGCCGGCCGCCAAAAGCTTGGCGACCTCTTCACCAATGGTTCTTCTCTTCTCTTCGGAAAATCATCGTAGAGGTTGACGGACCGGCTTGGCGTCCTTGCGGACGTGAAGTTTGTGCTCGGCGTACTTCCTCGGGATACCCGGCATGTCCTTGGGGGTCCATGCGAAGATATCCCGATTCTCACGGAGGAAGTCGACGAGCTCGCCTTCCTATTTGCTGTCGAGGCGGGCGCCAACGACAACGTACTTGCTGCAGCTGGGGTCCTCTGGGTTGAGCTTCACTTTATTGATTTCCTTGGAGGGCTTGAAGGCGGCCTCATCGGCCGGGTCCGAGGTCGGGATCGACGCGGCGGAGGCCTCGCCTGTTAGGGCGACGATCCGGTTGAGCTGGCGCCGCTCCTCGGCAATGACCAGCGACTCGGCCAACTTGGTGCTGTCTCGGGCGCACTCCAGGGACTTGCGGTAATCGCCGGTGATGGTGATGAGGCCCTTGGGACCCGGCATCTTCATCTTCAGGTACGCGTAGTGGGGAACCGCCATGAATTTGGCGAGCGCGGGCCGGCCCAGCAACGCGTGATACGCGCTGGACAGGTCCACCACTTTGAACCAGATCGGTTCGCGCTGGAAGTGGCTGCTGTCACCGAACAGGATGTCTAGCCGGACCCGGCCAATGGGGGAGCAGGAGAGGCCGGGCACGATGCCGTGAAAGATCGTCCGGTTCGGCTCGAGGTCCTCGGCCTTGAGGCCGAGCTTGGTCATCGTGTCGCAGTAAAGGATGTTGATGTTGCTGCCGCCGTCGATGAGGACTTGGGAGAACTTGCATGTGCGCCGCGCGACGATGGTGGGGTTGAGGACGAGGGCGTAACCACCTGGACTTGGCATGACTGCCGGGTGATCCTCCCGGGTCCAGGTGATCCCGCGATCCAACCAATGCATGAACTCTGGCTTGGCCGAGACGACGGTGTTCACCTCCTGCTGAAGGAGGCGCTCGCTGCGCTTATCGTCGCCGAGGCTGGTGAAGACGACGTAGGCCGCGCTCTGGTCCGGGTAGGCGTCGTCGCGCATCGCGCCGCCAGCTGGAGGTGGCGGTGGAGTTGGTAGCGGCTGTCCAGCGCCCGGAGCCGGAGCCGGAGGGGGCGGGACGTCGCCCCTCATGATGCGCTTGGTGATGGCGCACTGCCGAAGCATGTGCGTGGAGGGTCTTGCACCGATGTGGTGCTTGCAGGGGGCGTCGAGCATCTGCTCGAAGCTCATGGCGGGTTGCCATGTCGTCTTGCCGGTTTGCTGGTGCTTCACCGCCGGGTCCGCCACGGGCTCGATGGCCGCGACGAGCCGGTTGTCGCGACGCGGCACCGGCTGGTCGGCCTTGCGCTTGTTGTTCTGGTGATGCTGCTGTCGGCTGCTTTCGCCGGTCGGTTTCGGAGGGGGAACCGGCTTCGCCTTGCCGGCTTCATCCAGCGCCACCTGGATCTTCATGGCGGAGTCGGCGTTGGCGTACTTGTCCGTCGTCACCATGAGCTCGGCCATGGTGGTCGGCTCGGAGCGTAAGAGCTTGTGCTTGAGGAGGGTGCTGTCTCGGCACCTGTTGATGAAGTACTGGATCGCCTGGACTTCATGGACACCATCGCAGCTGTTCCGGAGCTCGGTCCAGCGTGCGAGGTACTCGCGGCCGGTCTCCGTAGGCCCTTGCACGCACATGGCGAGCTGGCCAGGGCGGCCGGGTCGCTTGTAGGTCCCCTTGAAGTTGCAGATGAAGGCTTCCTCGAAGTCCACCCACGTGTTGATGCTGCCCATCGGCAAGCTGTTCAACCATGTGTGGGCCGACCCTTGGAGCATGAGCGGTGCGTAGCGCACGGCGAGACAACGATTTGCACCGGTGATGCCAATGGCCGTGGTGTAATCGGTGAGCCAGTCTTCTGGCTTCACCGTCCCGTTATACTTGGGGGTGTCGCGGGGGAGCATGAAACCTTTGGGAAAAGGCTCCTCCCGGATGCGGGGTCCGAAGCACACCGGCCCGATAGCGCCACTCTCCTCCATCTCCAGGGAGTGAGTGAGCCGATCGAGGCGGTGGTGAGCATCAACGTCGTCGATGGCGCGCGGGCCGAGTCGACTTGTGGCCAGGCCACGGGGGGGGGGGTCGGTTGGAGCCGGACGCTGGCCGTGCTAGCCGGGTCCGCGCTGGATCTCTAGGACGGGCTCGTCGCCCAATCCATCGGCAACTGTAGCGGCCAGGTCGCGCTGATTCCGGGTTCAGCCAGAGTGCGCCTCGCCGGGTGGCGAGGAAGCGGTGTCCATAAGTTCGCCGGACCCGCCAAGGCGGGCAGAGCCGGATCCCGTCGGCTTGGTGAGCTGGTTGAGGCGGTCCTGTTGGGCGTTGGCGGCGTGGAGGAGTTCGCGCATCCGCCCGATGCGCTCTTTCAGCTCCTCACCCGCGAGCTGGTCCAGGCCGGCTGCGGCTGCCTGGGCAACGTGCATGTTCTTCACTGAGGTCTCGTAGACGATTGGGACGGCGCCGAGGGCCCGGCCGATCGCTCCTCCCTGGGCACACACAACGGTGACCCGGCTTGGGCCGACCGCGGCGGGCGTGAATCCGTAGGCGGCATTGCGCTCCAGTTGAGCGGCGTCCAGGCGACGCTGAGTGGCGGCGAGCTTCTCGGATAGGTCCAGCATCTGCTGGCGCCTTTCCTCGAGCTGGGTTCGGGCCTCGGCGACGTTGGTGGCGTCGACGTTGGTGCTGATGGGGATGCGGAGGCTCCGCATTGCAGCGCGCAATGGATCGGACGGCTCGATCCGTTCCGCCGCGGCCCTGGCTTCGGCGACCTTCCTCGTCTCGCTCGACGAGGAGGAGACGCCGTCGCCGGTGGCGAAGACCTCCACATGAACCTCCGCTGCCCCAACGGGGATGCCGCCGCCGAGGGAGAGGGGAGAGTCGGAGTAGCTGAGCACCTCGCTAGGGTACTCGTCGGTCGCGAACGCATTGGGGATGCGCAGCGTGGTGAAGGAGGCAGCGAGCGCGCCGATGACGTTGTCCGCCAGCGCGACGGACTCGTCGGTGTAGGAAAAGGGCCCCGTCTGAAGCATGCTCCCGGCCAGCTCCTCGAGCTACCCCATGGTGGGCGCCAACTGTCGTGGTGGGCGCACGGCAGATGCCAAGGGATGGCTAAAGAGAGGATGAGGCTCGAGGGCACCGGTGGGCTCCAGAGGCGAGGTTGGCATGAGAGGGTGCGGGACGCCGGACATACCCAGGTTCGGGGCTCTCCGGAAAGATAACACCCCTAGTCCTGCCGAGTGCTGTTGGATGATCGATAGTACAATGTCGCTCCTCGAGTTGTATGGAGGAGGAAGGAAACTGGCCAAGGCTTAGGCAGTTCCCTTTCCTTGGGTGTGACTAACTTGGCGAGTGCGATGGAATGAGTTCTCTGGTGTGTCTATCTCTCTCCTCCATCTCCCTGCATGAGGGCTCCTGGGGGTTTTATAGGTCAACCCCCCAGGGGTACAATGGTAATGTCACAAGTTGGTGGGTCCACAGTGTCGGCATCCGGGGACCCGGGCTAGGTCCCGCCGAGGGCTTGTGGTTCGCCGGGTTCCCCTAGGTGCGGGCCCCACGTGCCTAGGGGGACTGTGCGCCATCTTGTCAATCATCAGGGCGTGGCCGAGTCGAGTCGTGTACAGTGCTCTCCGTCAAGTCGCCGCTTGTTGTTGTCAGCGGCGGGGGCAGGGGCACTGTAGCCACGCCAGCCTTGGTCAGCGGGTGGGTGAGGAGCACTGTTGCTACGTACCCGCTGACCAGAGGCATGGGCGGGGCACTGTCGCCTTGGTCATCATTGATTGAAGCCTCGGCCCATCGCACGGCCTGGATGGGACGGGTGCTGACCCGCGGCTGGATTGCGTAGCACGCCACAGGTGGTGTTGTCTTGTCGAGGAAGCTTTGGTCGTGCCGGGTTCGGCTGTCTTGCACTAGTTGTGGAGGCCGAGTCGACGTGTCTTGCCGGGTCGCCTAGTCTGGCCGGCTTGCGGGGCTTGGCCAGGTCGAGAGACCCGGCCAAGCGCGTGCCGGTATTGAGGGGCAGTGCTGGCCCCGTTGTTTTTGAAGAAGATCCGGGTTTTGTTGCCTGCCCGGGGTCCATCCCCCCGACAGGACCTCCTGTCGCACGTCTGCGCCACCTGTCCTCAATGAAGGGACTCCTTGACGGAAATACCCCGTAGGTGAGTGTACGGATCCGAACTCCGATGGAGTCGGTTTTAGATGTTTCTCCTTTGCGCCACCTGTTTTTAAGAGATAATGAAGAAAGAAAAAGGAAAGTAGATAAAAATGTTACGAGGGTGCTTGCAGGCTTGTCCGTATTATGCTTCTGCCGATGCCCATGGTATCTTAAGTGCGTAGTTATGTATGTGCGGTACATATTGAGTGCATATATGAGGTGGGCAGCGGAAGCCGACCTACTATTTATGCTCCGGGATTGATCGATCCTCGGGGGGAAATTTCTTCTGACCCCCGGTATTTGGTTGGTGAACCTCTCCGTCGTCCCTATCACCTGGCGGCCTCCTTCCCTTGTGTTCGGCGTTGAGCTTGCCGGCCTGCTTGAAGACCCAACAGCTTCTGTTGGTATGATTAGCTGGTTTATCGGGGTGCCCGTGAATCTGGCAGGGTTGGTCCAATATCATGTCTAGGTTGGATGGTCCGTCTCGGTTCGCCTTGAATGGCTTTTTCCGTTGACCGGGTTCGGGATTGCTAAATCCGGCGTTGACCGCTGTGTCGCATGATCTTTCATTATCATTGCGACTGTTGTGTTTGCTTCGTCGTGGCTTGTCATTGCCGTCTCGGATTTCGGAAGTGCCCGAGTCGCTAGTGTTGTTGCTTCTACGAGCGATCCAGCTGTCTTCTCCCGCACAAAAGCTAGTCATTAGAGCGGTAAGGGCTGTCATGGATTTAGGTCCTTCTTGACCGAGTTGGCATGCAAGCCATTCATCCCGGATGCTGTGTTTGAAGGCCGCAAGGGTTTCCTCGTCTGGATAGTCAACGATTTGGTTCTTTTTAACTAAGAACCTAGTCCAGAGCTTCCTGGCTGACTCTCCGGGCTGCTAGACAATGTGACTTAAGTCATCGGCGTCCGGTGGCCGGACATATGTTCCTTGGAAGTTGTCACGAAAGGCTTCTTCCAAATCTTCCCAGCTGCCAATAGAATTTCGGGCAAACTGTTTAACCAGTACCGAGCTGGTCCTTTGAGTTTTAGTGGTAGGTATTTGATGGCATGAAGGTCATCTCCGTGGGCCATGTGGATATGGAGGAGGAAGTTCTCGATCCATACCGCGGGATCCGTTGTTCCGTGTATGATTCGATATTCATGGATTTGAACCCGTTTGGGAATTCATGCTCCATTACTTCGTCTGTAAAGCAAAGAGAGTGTGCGGCGCCTCTATGTTGGGCCACACAGCAACGTACCTCCGATGGAGTCCATTTGCGGTTTTCAGCCCGGGCGTGGCTAGGTTTGTCATGTCCGAATAGGTAGCCGTCGTCTCGTGTCGAGGCATGTCCTCACGATCCGTAGATCGATCTTGCGTGTCCTGCTCTACCGTCCAATTCATGTCGAAAGTCGTATGTACAACCCCGAGCTATTTTATTCTTGCCTTTACGGCGAGGTGGGGCGGTCTGGTGTTCGGCTTGAGTTGCCGCTTTATCCGGACCAAGTTGTGGTCGACCTGCCGCATTGTGCGATGATGGTACGGGCTCCAGCGCCTCGTCATCGAACTAAGGTAGCAATCTACGCTTCAGGTAGCTTTTGGCTGGGCCACTAAGGCTGTATTCTTCGACGGCCAGGACTTCGGTCCATCTATCATTGAGTAAATCTTGGTCCGCTTGAAGCTGCAGCTGCTTATTTTTCAGGCTCCTTGAAGTGGCTATTAGCCGGCGTTTGAAGTGCTCCAGCTCGAGAGGTTCCTCAAGCACGATGAAATCCTCGTTGCCAAGGCTCTCCTCCTCCTGGGAGAGCGGAAGATAATTATTGTCCTCCGAGTCTCCGTGTATGGCCTGTTCATCAGGGCTAACTTGCCCATTTTCCCGTTCCCCTGTTCGGAGGTTACCTTGACGGGGTCTTCATTATTTTTGGCATCGTCCAGAGTATTATTTTTTCCGGTGCCTGTACTGCAGTCTTTGGAACGATGTGACTTAGAGCGGCGTTGAGGAAGCTGGTGCTTGGGCTATCTCTCAGGAGGTTTATCCTCAACTGGATCCTCTTTGTCATCGTTGTTAGTTTTTTCAGGCGTGTCCACCATGAATACGTCGTAGAAAGAAGTGGTCGTCCGTCGTCCAGTGAATGACGGATTTTGGCCTTGTTCCTTGTCGGCATCTTCGTCCGTACTGGCGATGTTTTCGGAGCCATGGTCAAGCATGTCGATTAAATCCTCGACAGTGGCTATGAAGTGGGTGGCAGATGGGAAGCACAATTCTCCATCATCAGCCTCTAGTTCGAACAGTACATAGTTCGGCTGTGAGTCCCCCTCCAAGGACAAGTTCTTTACTGAGTTCAGCACATCGCCCAAGGGTGAGTCCTGGAAGATGTCTGCGGCGCTGAACTCGGAGATCGATAAGCGATCAAGTTTGGTATCCATGGACTCACATGGTTCGGAACTTATACCCAGAGAAGAGTCCAGAGTTCCGATGACACGAGTATTGCATGACGTTAAGTCCATGTGCGGCTCCAACGCCGGGGAATCTGTGGCCTCCGTGGTGGGGTTGAGCCTCCAATCCTTGGATGCCGCAGCGTGCTCTGGATCTAAGGCCAAAGTGGTCACAGGAGCTATCTCCTGGATACGGTCTGATGACAGATTTAGGTCATGTTCGTCAAGGTGACCTGGAGCGGTCGCCGCGGTCTCGAATCCGGCGAAAATCAAATCTCCATGGATGTCCACAACGTAATTCAAGCTCCCAAATCTGACCTGATGGCCAGGGGCATAGCTATCGATCTGCTCCAGGTGGCCAATCGAGATGGCGCCCAGCGTGATACGTCTCCAATATATCTATAATTTTTGATTGCTCCATGCTATATTATCTACTGTTTTGGACTATATTGGGCTTTATTTTCCACTTATATATTATTTTTGGGACTAGCCTACTAACCGGAGGCCCAGCCCAGAATTGCTGTTTTTTGCCTATTTCAGTATTTCGGAGAAACAGAATATCAAATGGAGTCCAAACGGAATGAAACCTTCGGGAACGTGATTTTCTCACCGAACGTGATCCAGGAGACTTGGACCCTACTCCAAGGAGTCAAAGAGGCAGTCACGAGGGTGGGGGCGCCCCCCCTAGGGCATGCCCCCCTGCCTCGTGGGCCCCTCGGTGCTCCACCGATGTACTCCTTCCTCCTATATATACCTATGTAACCCCAAACGATCAGAATAGGAGCCAAAAACCTAATTCCACCGCCGCAACTTTCTGTATCCACGAGATTCCATCTTGGGGCCTGTTCCGGAGCTCCGCCGGAGAGGGCCGTCATCACGGAGGGCTTCTACATCACCATAGCCTCTCCGATGAAGTGTGAGTAGTTTACCTCAGACCTTCGGGTCCATAGTTAGTAGCTAGATGGCTTCTTCTCTCTTTTTGGATCTCAATACAAAGTTCTCTCCCTCTCTTGTGGAGATCTATTCGATGTAATCTTCTTTTTGCAGTGTGTTTGTTGAGATCGATGAATTATGAGTTTATGATCAAGTCTATCTATGAATAATATTTGAATCTTCTCTGAATTCTTTTATGTATGATTGGTTATCTTTGCAAGTCTCTTCGAATTATCCGTTTGGTTTGGCCAACTAGATTGGTAGTTCTTGCCATGGGAGAAGTGCTTAGCTTTGGGTTCGATCCTGCGGTGTCCTTTCCCAGTGACAGAAGGGGCAGCAAGGCACGTATTGCATCGTTGCCATCGAGGATAACAAGATGGGGTTTATTTCATATTGCATGATTTTATCTCTCTACATCATGTCATCTTGCTTAAAGCGTTACTCTGTTTTTAACTTAATACTCAAGATGCATGCTGGATAGCGGTCGATGAGTGGAGTAATAGTAGTAGATGCAGAATCATTTCAGTCTACTTGTCACGGACATGATGCCTATATACATGATCATGCCTAGATATTCTCATAACTATGCTCAATTCTGTCAATTGCTCAACAGTAATTTGTTCACCCACCGTAGAATACTTATGTTCTTGAGAGAAGCCACTAGTGAAACCTATGGCCCCCGGGTCTATTCTCATCATATTAATCTCCATCACTTTAATCTTGCTTTGCTTTTTACTTTTCCTTTACTTTTTACTTTGCATCTCTATACCAAAAATACCAAAAATATTATATCTATCAGATCTCACTCTCGTAAATGACCGTGAAGGGATTGACAACCCCTAATCGCGTTGGTTGCGAGTAGCTAACGTTTTGTGCAGGTACGAGGTACTTGAGCTTGGCCTCCTACTGGATTGATACCTTGGTTCTCAAAAACTGAGGGAAATACTTACGATACTCTGCTGCATCCTCCCTTCCTCTTCAGGGAAATCCAACGTAAGCTCAAGAGGTAGCAAGAAGGATTTTTGGCACCGTTGCCGGGGAGTCTATGCAAAAGTCAACATACCAAGTACCCATCACAATCCCTATCTCTCGCATTACATTATTTGCCATTTGCCTCTCGTTTTCCTCTCCCCCACTTCACCCTTGCCGTTTTATTCGCCCTCGCTCTCTCTCTCTATCCTCCCTCTCTATTTGACTCTTTTTGCCCGCTTGCCTTTTGTTTGCTCATGTGTTGGATTGCTTGTTTGTCCCGATGGCTCAAGATACTACCAAATTGTGTGACTTCACCAATACCAATAATAATGATTTCCTTAGCACTCCGATTGCTCCTCTTGCTAATACTGAATCTTGTGAAATCAATACTGCTTTGTTGAATCTTGTTATGAAAGATCAATTCGCCGGCCTTCCTAGTGAAGATGTCGCTATTCATCTGAATAGCTTTGTTGATTTATGTGATATGCAAAAGAAAAAAGATGTCGATAATGATGTCGTTAAATGAAGCTATTTCCTTTTTCGCTTAGAGATCGTGCTAAAGCTTGGTTTTCGTCTTTGCCTAAAAATAGTATTGATTCTTGGAACAAGTGCAAAGATGCTTTTATCTCTAAGTATTTCCCTCCCGCTAAGATCATCTCTCTTAGAAACGATATTATGAAATTTAAGCAACTTGATCATGAACATGTTGCACAAGCTTGGGAGAGAATGAAATTAATGATACGTAATTGCCCTACTCATGGTTTGAATTTGTGGATGATTATATAAAAAAATTATGCCGGATTGAATTTTTCTTCTAGAAATCTTTTAGATTCGGCTGCGGGAGGCACTTTTATGGAAATCACTTTAGGAGATGCTACTAAACTCCTAGATAATATTATGGTTAATTATTCTCAATGGCGTACTGAAAGATCTTCTAATAAAAAAGTGCATGTGATAGAAGAAATCAATGTTTTGAGTGGAAAGATGGATGAACTTATGAAATTATTTGCTACTAAGAGTGTTTCTTCTGATCCTAATGATATGCATTTGTCTACCTTGATTGAGAATAACAATGAATCTATGGATGTGAATTTTGTTGGTAGAAATAATTTTGGTAACAACGCTTATAGAGGGAATTTTAATCCTAGGCCATATCCTAGTAATACTTCTAATAATTATGGGAATTCCTACAACAACTCTTATGGAAATTATAATAAGATGCCCTCTGAATTTGAGAATAGTGTTAAAGAGTTTATGAATGCACAAAAGAATTTTAATGCTTTGCTTGAAGAGAAATTGCTTAAAGTTGATGATTTGGCTAGGAACGTTGATAGAATTTCTCTTGAGGTTGATTCTTTAAAGCTTAGATCTATTCCTCCTAAGCATGATATCAATGAGTCTCTCAAAGCCATGAGAATTTCCATTGATGAGTGCAAGGAAAGAACCGCTAGGATGCGTGCTTCCAAAGATGCCTTTATTAAAGCGTGTTCTTTCAATTCCTATGAAAATCAAGATGAAGATCTAAAAGTTATTGATGTGTCTCCTATTAAATCTTTGTTTTGCAATATGAATCTTGATGAAACTGAATATGATCTTCCTTTACCTAGAAGGCGTTCTAAAAATTCGGAGTATTTAGATCTTTATGATGAAATTGATGAAAGTGGGATTGAAAGAAATAAAAATCTAGATGTTGCTAAACCCACTATATTGGATTTCAAGGAATTTAATTATGAAAGTTTCTATTTAATTGATTGTATTTCCTTGTTGCAATCCGTGCTAAATTCTCCACATTCTTATAGTCAAAAGAAAGCCTTCACCGAACATATTGTTGATGCCTTGATGCAATCTTATGAAGAAAAACTTGAGTTGAAAGTTTATATCCCTAGAAAACTCTATGATGAGTGGGAACCAACTATTAAAATTAAAATTAAAGATCATGAGTTTTATGCTTTGTGTGATTTGGGTGCTAGTGTCTCTACTATTCCCAAGACTTTGTGTGATTTGCTAGATTTCCGTAATTTTGATGATTGTTCTCTAAACTTGCATCTTGCCGATTCCACTATTAAGAAACCTATGGGAAGGATTAATGATGTTCTTATTTTTGCAAATAGGAATTATGTGCCCATAGATTTCATTGTTCTTGATATAGATTGCAATCCTTCTTGCCCTATTATTCTTGGTAGACCTTTCCTTAGAACGGTTGGTGCGATTATTGATATGAAGGAAGGGAATATTAGATTTCAATTTCCATTAAAAAGGGCATGGAACACTTTCCTAGAAAGAAAATAAAATTTCCATATGAAACTATCATGAGAGCCGCTTATGGATTGCCTACTAAAGATGGCAATACCTAGATCTATCCTCGCTTTTATGCCTAGCTAGGGGCATTAAACGATAGCGCTTGTTGGGAGGAAACCCAATTTTATTTTTATTCCCTGCTTTTTGCTCCTGTTTAGTAATAAATAAATTATTTAGCCTCTGTTTAGGTTGTGTTTTTTGTGTTTAATTAGTGATTGTCCCAAGTAGAACCGTTGGGAAGACTTGGGGAATGTCTTGTTGAACTTGCTGTAAAAAACAGAAACTTTAGCGCTCACGAGAACTGCTGTCATTTTTATTTGAAGAGTTCTATTTAGTTAATTATTTTTGCATATGATTAATAGATAAATTACTCACGTCCATAAATTTATTTTAGAATTTTTGGGGTTCCATACATTGCGCTAGCTACAGATTACTACAGACTGTTCTGTTTTTGACAGATTCTGTTTTTCGTGTGTTGTTTGCTTATTTTGATGAATCTATGGTTAGTAAAATAGTTTATAATCCATAGAGAAGTTGGAATAAAGTAGTTTTAACACCCATATAAATAAAGAATGGGTTCATTACAGTACCCTGAAGTGGTTTTTTTTTTCTTTCGCTAACGGAGCTCACGAGTTTTCTACTTTAAGTTTTGTGTTGTGAAGTTTTCAAGTTTTGGGTGAATTATTTTGATGGATTATGGAACAAGGAGTGGCAAGAGCCTAAGCTTGGTGATGCCCATGGCACCCCCAAGATAATCCAAGGACACCAAAAAGTCAAAGCTTGGGGATGCCCCGGAAGGCATCCCCTCTTTCGTCCACTTCCATCGGTAATTTACTTGGAGCTATATTTTTATTCACCAACATGATATGTGTTTTTCTTGGAGCGTCTTGTATTATTTTGTATTTGTGTTTTAGTATGCCACAATCATCCTTGATGTACACACCTTTTGAGAGAGCCATACATGAATTAAAATTTGATAGAATACTCTATGTGCTTCACTTATATCTTTTGAGCTATGTAGTTTTGCTCTATGTGCTTCACTTATATCTTTTTGAGCTAAGTAGTTTTGCTCTATGTGCTTCACTTATATCTTTTGAGCATTATAATTTTGCTCTATGTGCTTCACTTAGATATTTTATAGCACGGTGGTGGATTTGTTTTAAGAAACTATTGATCTCTCATGCTTCACTTAAGTTATTTTGAGAGTCTCTTAATAGCATGGTAATTTGCTTAATAATAATATGCTTGGTATTCAAGATTTGTGAAACTTTCTTTTGATCGTGTTGAATACTAAGAAAATATTGAAGCATGATAATTGTTTTGAGATATGGAGGTGATAATATTAGATTCATGCTAGTTGAGTAGTTGTGAATTTAAAGAATACTTGTGTTAAAGTTTGTGATTCCCGTAGCATGCACGTATGGTGAACCATTATGTGATGAAGTCGGAGCATGATTTATTTATTGATTGTCTTCCTTATGAGTGGCGGTCAGGGATGAGCGATGGTCTTTTCCTACCAATCTATCCCCCTAGGAGCATGCGTGTAATACTTTGCTTTGATAACTTCTAGATTTTTGCAATAAGTATATGAGTTCTTTATGACTAATGTTGAGTCCATGGATTATACGCACTCTCACCCTTCCACCTTTGCTAGCCTCTCTAATACCGCGCACCTTTCACCGGTATCATACACCCACCAAATACCTTCCTCAAAACAGCCACCATACCTACCTATCATGGCATTTCCATAGCCATTCTGAGATATATTGCCATGCAACTTTCCACCGTTCCGTTTATCATGACACATTCATCATTGCCATATTGCATATCCCGGTACACCGCTGGAGGCATTCATATAGTCATATTTTGTTCTAAGTATCGAGTTGTAATTGTTGAGATGTAAGAAAAATAAAAGTGTGATGATCATCATTTTTAGAGCATTGTCCCAAGTGAGGAAATAATGATGGAGACTATGATTCCCCCATAAGTCGGGATGAGACTCCGGACGAAAAAGTAAATAAAAGAGGCCAAAGAAGCCCAAATAAAAAGAGAAAGAAAATAGGCCATAAAAAAGGGAGAAAAGGCCCAAATAAAAAAATATAAAAAAGAGAGAAAAAGAGAGAAGGGACAATGTTACTATCCTTTTACCACACTTGTGCTTCAAAGTAGCACCATGATCTTCATAGTAGAGAGTCTCTCATGTTATCACTTTCATATACTAGTGGGAATGTTTCATTATAGAACTTGGCTTGTATATTCCAATGATAGGCTTCCTCAAATTGCCCTAGGTCTTCATGAGCAAGAAAGTTGGATGCACACCCACTTAGTTTCTTTTTGAGCTTTCATATACTTATAGCTCTAGTGCATCCGTTGCATGGCAATCCCTACTCACTCACATTGATATCTATTGATGGGCATCTCCATAGCCCGTTGATACGCCTAGTTGATGTGAGACTATCTTCCCCTCTTTTGTCTTCTCCACAACCACCATTCTATTCCACCTAGAGTGCTATATCCATGGCTCACGCTCATGTATTGCGTGAAGATTGAAAAGGTTTTGAAAAAGTTAGAGTATGAAACAATTGCTTGGCTTGACATCGGGGTTGTGCATGATTTAAATACTTTGTGTGGTGAAGATAGAGCATAGCCATACTATATGATTTTGTAGGGATAACTTTCTTTGGCCATGATATTTTTAGAAGACATAATTGCTTTGTTAGTATGCTTGAAGTATTATTATTTTTATGTCAATATAAACTTTTGTCTTGAATCTTTCGAATCTGAATATTCATATCACAATTAAGAAGATTTGCATTGAAATTATGCCAAGTAGCACTCCTCATCAAAAATTCTCTTTTTCTCATTTACCTACTCGAGGACAAGCAAGAATTAAGCTTGGGGATGCCTGATACGTCTCCAACGTATCTATAATTTTTGATTGCTCCATGCTATATTATCTACTGTTTTGGACTATATTGGGCTTTATTTTCTACTTTTATATTATTTTTGGGACTAACCTATTAACCGGAGGCCTAGCCCAGAATTGCTGTTTTTTGCCTATTTCAGTATTTCGGAGAAACAGAATATCAAACGGAGTCCAAACAGAATGAAACCTTCGGGAACGTGATTTTCTCACCGAACGTGATCCAGGAGACTTGGACCCTACTCCAAGGAGTCAAAGAGGCGGTCACAAGGGTGGGGGCGCGCCCCCCTAGGGCGCACCCCCCTGCCTCGTGGGCCCCTCGGTGCTCCACCGACGTACTCCTTCCTCCTATATATACCTACGTACCCCCAAACAATCAGAACAGGAGCCAAAAACCTAATTCCACCACCGCAACTTTCTGTATCCATGAGATCCCATCTTGGGGCCTGTTCCGGAGCTCCGCCGGAGAGGGCCGTCATCACGGAGGGCTTCTACATCACCATAGCCTCTCCGATGAAGTGTGAGTAGTTTACCTCAGACCTTCGGGTCCATAGTTAGTAGCTAGATGGCTTCTTCTCTCTTTTTGGATCTCAATACAAAGTTCTCCCCTCTCTTGTGGAGATCAATTCGATGTAATCTTCTTTTTGCGGTGTGTTTGTTGAGATCGATGAATTTTGGGTTTATGATCAAGTCTATCTATGAATAATATTTGAATCTTCTCTGAATTCTTTTATGTATGATTGGTTATCTTTGCAAGTCTCTTCGAATTATCCGTTTGGTTTGGCCAACTAGATTGGTAGTTCTTGCCATGGGAGAAGTGCTTAGCTTTGGGTTCGATCTTGCGGTGTCCTTTCCCAGTGACAGAAGGGGCAGCAAGGCACGTATTGCATCGTTGCCATCGAGGATAACAAGATGTGGTTTATTTCATATTGCATGAATTTATCTCTCTACATCATGTCATCTTGCTTAAAGCGTTACTCTGTTTTTAACTTAATACTCTAGATGCATGCTGGATAGCGGTCGATGAGTGGAGTGATAGTAGTAGCTGCAGAATCGTTTCGGTCTACTTGTCACGGACGTGATGCCTATATACATGATCATGCCTAGATATTCTCATAACTATGCTCAATTCTGTCAATTGCTCAACAGTAATTTGTTCACCCACCGTAGAATACTTATGTTCTTGAGAGAAGCCACTAGTGAAACCTATGGCCCCCGGGTCTATTCTCATCATATTAATCTCCATTACTTTAATCTTGCTTTGCTTTTTACTTTGCCTTTACTTTTTACTTTGCATCTCTATACCAAAAATACCAAAAATATTATATCTATCAGATCTCGCTCTTGTAAATGACCGTGAAGGGATTGACAACCCCGAATTGCGTTGGTTGCGAGTAGCTATCGTTTTGTGCAGGTACGAGGGACTTGAGCGTGGCCTCCTACTGGATTGATACCTTGGTTCTCAAAAACTGAGGGAAATACTTACGCTACTCTGCTGCATCATCCCTTCCTCTTCGGGGAAATCCAACGCAAGCTCAAGAGGTAGCACAGCGCGAAGCCGCCGAACATGAAGATCTGTCCGAGGAGGAAGGTTTCTCCTTGGACAGCGTCACTATCAACGATTGAAGGGGCCATCAGTGGAACTCTCAATGAAAGTACCAATGTCGGTGTCAAAACCGGCGGATCTTGGGTAGGGGGTCCCGAACTGTGCGTCTAAGGCTGATGCTAACAGGAGACAGGGGACACGATGTTTACCCAGGTTCGGGCCCTCTCTATGGAGGTAATACCCTACTTCCTGCTTGATTGATCTTGATGGATATGAGTATTACAAGAGTTGATCTACCACGAGATCATAACGGCTAAACCCTAGAAGTCTAGCATGTATGACTACAGTAATGAGTATCTCTCCTCTTCCGTACTAAGTCCTCCGGTTTATATAGACATCGGGAGGATCTAGGGTTACACAAGGTCGGTTACAAAGAAAGGAATCTACATATTCGGTCGCCAAGCTTGCCTTCCACGCAAAGGAGAGTCCCATCCGGACATGGATGCAGTCTTCGGTCCTTGTGTCTTCACAGCCCATCAGTCTGGCCCATGGCTAATAGGCCGGACGCCCGAGGACCCCTTAGTCCAGGACTCCCTCAATCCCACCTTTCTTCTTCAACAATTATCGGTTAGTATCGGTTGAGCCTAAGTTTTTGCTTCTTCACATGAGTTGTGCTATGCTTAGAATGTCATTTTATTTTCATTTTGCTTGTTGTTTTAATAAAATACTTAGATCTGAAAGTTTTTAAATAAAATAGAGTCCTCAAATAGTTGCCAGGGAGGCTAGGTAAGCGGCATTCACATCCCGTTAATGAATCTATTTTCTATGTTATTTACTCTTGTACTGCACTTATATCCTATGAGTATATTGTTGAATAAATTTAATGTCATGAAGTTGAAATCATATCATGCCTAGTGGCACATTGGGTTTAGAAAGTGAAATCTTTTGAGGCTTGACAATCACAATATTGGTCATACAAGCAGTTCACGAATAATTAGTATAAGGAAGAGAACTTTCACATATAAATACATTATCATGGAAATCTTTTGTGATTGTGAGCCCCGTCAAAATATTATATGCCAAAATTGTTGACGTTGGACAAGGAAGACAACGTAATGGTTTTTGTTTGTTCATATTCACACAGAAGTTATATTGTCATAGATCCTTCAACATGTGGTGCTTGCCCCCCATCTTTGTTAGCCAAAAATTCCACACCAAGTAGAGATACTACTTGTGCATCCAAAAACCCTTAAACCAAAATCTTATTTTCAAGAGTCCATCATACCTACCTAAGGATTGAGCAAGATCCTTCAGGTAAGTTGTCATCGGTGCAATGAGGCAATAAAAATTGCTTCTAAAAGTGTGAGATCATTTAGTGTAAGAGAAAATTGAGTGTTGTACGAACTTGTGATGGCAAAAAATAAAAGCGACAAACTACATAATAAAGGTTGCTATCATAAGGGGCAATATAACGTGATGTTCTTTTGTACTAAGGGGTTGAGCATACAAATAAATAAGCGCATGGCAACCTCTGCTTCCCTCTACGAAGGGCCTATCTTTTACTTTTTAGTATTTACTTTTATGCAAAGAGTCAAAGTTTTTCTCTCTATTCCCTTTTTATTTTTCTCTTTTGGCAAGCATCATGTGGTGAGGAAAGATCTAGGCACATATATCCAATTGAATATGGGTAGCATGAGTTATTATTGTTGACATCACCCTTGAGGTGAATACGTTGGGAGGCAAAACAATAAGCCCCTATATTTCTATGTGTCTGGTTGAAACGTTTTGCTCATGTGTATGCGGTGAGTGTTAGCAATCATAGAAGACTATATGATGGTTGAGTATGTGGAGCTCTTACTTAAACTCTATTGAATAAGTTGGATTGAAATTGCTTGGTGACTGAGAACATAGGTTGTTGAGTTTCAAGAGAATTCATTGTTTGAACCTTAACATGTGAATTGGTTGCTACTTTAACATGAGAAATTTTATGAGAAAGAATTGCTGTCATGATGCTAGAAAAAGTGATTGAAATTGTCATTGATCAAACTTATGAACTTTGCTAGCATTCACACTTCATAAATTATTTCTTTTATCATTTACCTACTCGAGGACGAGTAAGAATTAAGCTTGGGGGTGTTGATATGTCTCCAATGTATCTATAATTTATGAAGTATTCATGCTGATATATTATCATTCTTGGATGTTTTACAATAATTTTATAGCAACTTTATATTATTTTTTGGGACTAACCTATTGACCAAGTGCCCAGTGCCAGTTGTTTTCTGCTTGTTTTTTACATCACAGGAAATCAATATCAAACGGAGTCCAAACACCGCAAAACTTTTTGGAGATTTTTTATGGACCAGAACACCCAGGATGGGCCATGGAAGCACCTCGGGGGTTCCCCGAGGGGGGCACAACCCACCCTGGCGCGCCTAGGGGCCCAGGCGCGCCCAGGTGGGTTGTGCCCACCTCCGTGTCCTCCTGCACCCCCTCTTTACCCTATAAATTCCCAAATATTCTGAAAACCCTCGGGGTTAACCTAGATCAGAAGTTTCGCCACTGCAGGCCTCTGTAGCCACCGAAAACCAATCTAGACCCCGTTCTGGCACCCTGCCGGAGGGGGGAATCATCTCCGGTGGCCATCTTCATCATCCCGGCAGCCACCACGATGAGGAGGGAGTAGTCCATCCTCGGGGATGAGGGTTTGTACCAGTAGCTATGTGTTTAATATCTCTCTCTCTCTCTCTTGTTCTTGACATGTCACGATCTTGATGGATAACGGGCTTTATTAATACAGTTGGATCATATGGTGTTTTCCCCTCTCTATCTTGTTGTGATGAATTGAGTTTTTCCCTTTGAGATTTCGTTGTTATCATATTGAATACTTTTATGGATTTGAGAACACTTGATATATGTCTTGCAATTGAATACTCGTGGTGACAATTGGGTATCGTATTGATTCACTTGATATATGTTTTGGCACTCAACTCGAGGATTCCCGAGGTGGCATTGGGGTAATCTATGCATAGGGGTTGATGCACGTTCTTGTCTTTGTTTCTCCGATAGAAATCTTGGGGCACTCTTTCATGTTCTTTGTGTTGGATTGAGTACTATGAATCTGAAATTATTTGGTGTTATTTTTGTACAAATTCTTGGATAGATCGATCGAAAAGAATAGCTTCGAGGTGTTTCCGTACCCTACAAATAAGTTCTTCTTATGTTCTCCGCTAGATAGGAACTTTGGAGTGATTCTTCATCGCACTTTGAGGGGTGATTATATGATCCAATTATATTAGCACTATTGAGAGATTGCTAGCGAAAGTACGGACCCTAGGCTTCATTTTCAAGCATTGCAATATCGTTTTTGTGCATGTTTACTATTTGATACCTTGCTGTTTTTATTTATTCAGATTATAAAAATATATTTCTACTAGCCATATTACACGTTTATCACCATCTCTTCGTCGAACTAGTGCATCTATACAATTTGCCATTGTATTAGGTGTGTTGGGAACACAAGACATTTCTTGTATTTGGTTGCAGGGTTGTTTGAGAGAGACCATCTTCATCATACGCCTCCCACGGATTGATAAACCTTAGGTCATCCACTTGAGGGAAAATTGCTACTGTCCTACAAAACTCTGCGCTTGGAGGCCCAACACGGGTATACAAGAATAAAGTTGCGTAGTAGACATCAATGGCCACCTAGCCCAGCATGTATTTCAGCCAAGAGTTGTCGTCCCTCCTCTTTGGAGATGCATCTTTGAAGGACTTCAATAGTACTTTTCTTGTAGAGTTCACCTTCATGAACTTTATAGGCTTTAGAGCGTCGAACTATGCGACGGGCCTCATTATGGTCATCAGGAAGCTCCTGCCTATTAAGGTAGGCCAGGAAGGGTTCGGTCCATGGAGCAATAATGACCATGATTACATGGGCGGAGGGTGTTATTTCGGTGCCCGAGCCCCCGATGATATCTGAATTGTGTTCGGCTGCTGGGGGTATGATCGGTTCCAGACTAGTATTTCCGCTCTCGTCCTGCCATACCACGGATGGCTTGAAGAGCCTTTCCACAAAGGTGTTAGGCGGGACGAGATCGCATTTAGCGCCCATTCGAGCAAGGATGCCCGCTGCCTGATTACTGTCTCGAGCAACATGATGGAACTTGAGCCCCTCAAACCAAGCCGATATTTTGAGTATGGCATTTTGGTATGCTGCCATTTTTGGGTCTTTTGCATTGAATTCTCCATTTATTTGGGATATTGCGAGGTTCAAATCCCCATGTACCTCTAGGCGTTGTATGCCCATGGAGACAGCCATTTGGATACCATGTAGTAGTGCCTCGTATTCGGCTGCATTGTTGGAGTCCGTATACATGATTTGTAGCACGTAGCGGACTGTGTCCCCCGTAGGGGATATCAAGATGACACCGGCCCCCAGTCCGGCTAACATTTTAGAGTCGTCAAAGTACATGATCCAGTTGGAGTATGCGTTGTACTCTTTAGTGAGCTCGGCTTCTGTCCACTCGGCGACAAAGTCGGCCAGCACCTGAGATTTAATAGCTCGGTGTGGCTTGTATGTTATTCAAAATGGTAAGAGCTCGATGGCCCATTTGGCTATGAGGCCGGTGGCATCCCGATTATTTACGATGTCATTGAGTGGTACTTCGGATGCCACCGTGATCAAACACTCTTGAAAGTAGTGCCACAGCTTCCGGGATGCCATAAAGACTGCATAACTTATCTTCTGATAGTGAGGGTATCGAGATTTGCATGGTGTAAGGACCGCCGATACATAGTACACTGGTTTTTGGACGGGGAATTTGTGTCCCTCTTCCTCTCGTTCAACGACGAGTACGTCGCTCACTACCTGGTGAGTCGCAGATATATAGAGCAACATAGGCTTGCCAACACTTGGTGCGTCTAGGATTGGGTTGCCTGCTAACAAGGTTTTCATTTCTTCCAATCCAGTTGTAGCCGCGTCCGTCCACTCGAAGTGGTCAGTGCGTCAAAGCAGTCGATAAAGTGGTAACGCCTTTTCTCCCAATCTAGAGATGAAGCGGCTTAAAGATGCCACGCACCCAGCTAGTTTTTGGACTTGCTTTAAGTTTGTTGGCGTTGCCAATTGTGATAGGGCTCAGATTTTGGCTGGGTTCGCTTCGATTCCTCTATTGGAAACAATGAACCCGAGCAGTTTCCCGGCTGGAACACAGAAGACACATTTTTCCGGATTGAGCCGTATGTCGTATGTTCGCAGGTAGTCAAACATGAGGCGTAGATCGTCCACCAATGATTCAACGTGTTTAGTTTTGATGACCACGTCGTCCACATATGCCTCCATTGTCTTGCCAATTTGTTTTTCCATACATGTTTGAATCATGCGTTGGTAAGTGGCACCAGTGTTTTTGAGCCCAAAGGGCATAGTGTTGAAGCAGAAAGGCCCGTGCAGGGTAATAATGCCGTTGCGGCCTGGTCGGACTCCATCTTAATCTGATGGTATCCAGAGTAGGCGTCTAGGAGACACAATGAGTTGTGTCCTGCAGTTGCGTCAATGATTTGGTCAATGTGGGGCAGCGGGAAGAGGTCCTTAGGGCAAGCCTTAGTGAGGTCTTTGAAATCGACACAAAGGCGCCATGATTTATCCTTCTTCGGCACCATGACCAGGTTGGCTAGCCAGTCCGGGTGCTTGATCTCTCTGATGAACCCAGCCTCAAGTAGTTTGGCTAGCTCCTCCCCCATAGCTTATCGTTTGGGTTCGAAAAATCACAGCAGCGTTTGCTTGACTGGTTTGAACTCCTTTATTATGTTGAGGCTATGCTCGGCCAGTCTGCGTGGGATTTCGGGCATGTCCTAAGGATGCCAGGCAAAGATGTCCCAATTTTCGCGCAGGAACGCTCATAAGGCGGCGTTGACCGCCGGATCCAGCTGTGCTCCAATGGATGTTGTTTTGTTAGGATCCGTCGGGTGCACTTGAAATTTGACTATTTCATCTACTGGTTTGAAAGAGGTGGATTTGGGCCTCTTGTCGAGGATTACATCGTCTTTGTCCACTGTGGAATGCAGAGTGGTTAATTCTTCGGGCGTGAGGGCCTCGGATAGTGCCTCGAGGGCCAAGGGTGCGGTTTTGTTTTCGGCACGGAGTGCTATATCCAGATCACTGGTGATAGTGATTACTCTGTTGGGCCCTGGCATTTTAAGCTTCATGTACCCATAATGGGGTATGGCTTGGAAGTGTGCGAAGGCGTCCCGCCCCAAAAGGGCGTGATATCCGCTATTGAAAGGGGCCACATGGAAGAGCAACTCTTCAGACCTGTAGTTATCAGGCGTGCCGAATACTACATCAAGTTTAATTTTCCCCAAGCATCGTGCTTCTCGACTGGGGATAATACCTCGAAAGGTGGTACTGCTTTGCTCGATGCGACTCTTGTCCATTTGCATTTTGTCGAGCATATCTTCATAGATGAGGTTAAGTCTGCTACCGCCGTCCATGAGCACTTTGGTGAGTTGAAAGCCATCCACAATTGGGTTTAAGACCAAGGCGGCTGCTGCTCGGACTGGTCGGGCCCTTGGTTCGTCGGCGGCGGCGAAAGTTATGGTTGTATCGTTCCAAGGGTTCATTGCGGATACTTGGTTGACTTTGGCGAGGTCGCGGAGCTCCCGTTTGCACCGATTATTTGAAGAAAAGGTCTCAAAGAATGCAAAGATGTAAAAACCTTCATCCTCCGAAGAATGCTTCTCTGGAGTAGTACTGGTGAGGATAGCCTCACCGCTCTTAGCCACTTGCCGGAATACCCAACATGCCCGAAGGCTATGTGTTGGTCCGGTGCTCGACGTCGTATGTATCTGACAGGGCTTGTCGAGCAGTTCGTCAAGGGCGGTTCTATATCCCATGAAGGGTTTGTTTTTCTTGTCAATGAGCTTGTGGTCTGATGCTTCGTAAGGGTGCGTCCGTTTTGCCTGTAGGGTGGGCTGCTTAAAGGCATGGGGGTTCCCACCGGGCTGTCTGGGCTTTCCATGCGCTTTCCATCGTGCAGTACTTATGTACTATGTGTGCCAGTTCTGTGAAGTGTTGCATGCGGCGGCGGTTGAGGGCATTGAGAATTCCCTCATTCGTACAGTTACGGCAAAAAACTAAAACCGCGTCGTCGTCACAGCAATATTTAATCTTGTTTTTAACGAGGAATCTGGCCCAAAAGTGATGGACCGTTTCCTAAGGTTGCTGTTTGTGAGAACCCGGAATTAGCTTCCAGATCCTCCTGTGTATATTTGTCAACTCCAGGATCATTGTTGACAACACAGTGAAATGATATCATTGCACAATACATTAAAGTATTACAAGTAATATATATTGTCACAAGACATACCTAGCGAAATGTATCATGACATTTATTACATTCAAAAAAATAGCGGAAAGTATAATGCGTAGCGACTCCATCTCAGCCACAGGCGGTCGATGTAGTCCACGTGACCTCACTTCTACATATCGCCATAGTAGTCGTAGTCATCATCTTCGTCTCCAGGTAACTCTGTTGTCAACAAAATTATTGCCATGAGTACATTACGTACTCAACATGCCTCCCACGGGGAAGGTCCTCATAACTACATGTGGCTTCAAAGGAAGGTTGTATGGCTCATTTGCATAAAGCTAATTTTGTTTGACAAATAAAGCAGTTGGATAAAAGAAGTTTTTGATGAGAATGTGTTTTATCTCCAGAATAACTTTCATCAAAGTGAGGATCCTCGATCAACTCACACTCTTCATAGGTTCCAAGAATAGGGGTAAAGAGGGAATAAGCAAGACAGGTCATGTATGTCAATAAAGATTCATGTGCTGTCCTTGACCGTGGACACGGCTATTCGAATAGTTTTACACTCTGCAGAGGTTGTACACTTTACCCACATGACACAATCCCGACTTTTTGCCACTAGCCGTCGCTAGCGTAGTACACCATCTGGTATACCGGCAGGGAGATTGTGACGAGGTCTTTGGACTAGATCCCCCAAAGATGTGACATGCCCACCGGGTCTAGCGCACGGAACTGAGAGTACGTCCTCAAACCGGTCCCCCCATCTGTGCCAAGGATACTCCCCGCAGGGCAGCTATCCCATCTGCGGTACGTTGACATCGACACCTAAGGCTGACTAGCTTACTTGACCATGTTGGAAATATGCCCTAGAGGCAATAATTAATTGGTTATTATTATATTTCCTTGTTCATGATAATCGTTTATTATCCATGCTAGAATTGTATTGATAGGAAACTCAGATACATGTGTGGATACATAGACAACACCATGTCCCTAGTAAGCCTCTAGTTGACTAGCTCGTTGATCAATAGATGGTTACGGTTTCCTGACCATGGACATTGGATGTCGTTGATAATGGGATCACATCATTAGGAGAATGATGTGATGGACAAGACCCAATCCTAAGCCTAGCACAAGATCATGTAGTTCGTATGCTAAAGCTTTTCTAATGTCAAGTATCATTTCCTTAGACCATGAGATTGTGCAACTCCCGGATACCGTAGGAGAGCTTTGGGTGTGCCAAACGTCACAACGTAACTGGGTGGCTATAGAGGTACACTACAGGTATCTCCGAAAGTGTCTGTTGGGTTGGCACGAATCAAGACTAGGATTTGTCACTCCGTGTAAAGGGAGAGGTATCTCTGGGCCCACTCGGTAGGACATCATCATAATGTGCACAATGTGATCAAGGAGTTGATCACGGGATGATGTGTTACGGAACGAGTAAAGAGACTTGCCGGTAACGAGATTGAACAAGGTATCGGGATACCGACGATCGAATCTCGGGCAAGTATCGTACCGCTAGACAAAGGGAATTGTATACGGGATTGATTAAGTCCTTGACATCGTGGTTCATCCGATGAGATCATCGTGGAGCATGTGGGAGCCAACATGGGTATCCAGATCCCGTTGTTGGTTATTGATCGGAGAGTCATCTCGGTCATGTCTGCATGTCTCCCGAACCCGTAGGGTCTACACACTTAAGGTTCGATGACGCTAGGGTTATAGGGAAAGTATGTATGTAGTTACCGAATGTTGTTCGGAGTCCCGGATGAGATCCCGGACGTCACGAGGAGTTTCGGAATGGTCCGGAGGTAAAGATTGATATATAGGAAGTATGGTTTTGGCCACCGGAAGTGTTCCGGGCATCACCGATAGTGTACCGGGACCACCGGAGGGGTCCGAGGGTCTAGCAGGTGGGGCCACCAGCCCTGGAGGCCTACATGGGCCAATAGTGGGAAGGGACCAGCCCCTATGTGGGCTGGGGCGCCTCCCACCAAGGCCCAAGGCGCTTCCAAGAGGGGAAGGGGGTAAACCCTAGGGCAGATGGGCCCTAAGGCCCACCCTAGGTGCGCCTCCCCCTCTCCCCCTTGTGGCCGCCTCCCAGATGGGATCTAGGGGCTGCTGCCACCCCTAGGGAGGGAACCCTAGGTGGGGCGCAGCCCCTCCCCTTCCCCTATATATACTTGAGGTATGAGGGCTGCCCAACACACGAATTCTCTCCCTGTTGGCGCAGCCCTACCCCTCTCCCTCCTCGTCTCTCATAGTGCTTGGCGAAGCCCTGCTGGAGTCCCGCGCTCCTCCACCACCACCACGCCGTCGTGCTGCTGCTGGATGGAGTCTTCCCCAAACTCTCCTTCTCCCCTTGCTGGATCAAGGCATAGGAGACGTCACCGGGCTGTACGTGTGTTGAACACGGAGGTGCCGTCCGTTCGGCACTAGGATCATCGATGATTTGGATCACGACGAGTACGACTCCATCAACCCCATTCACTTGAACGCTTCCTCTTAGTGATCTACAAGGGTATGTAGATGCACTCTCCTTCCCCTCGTTGCTAGATTACTCCATAGATTGATCTTGGTGATGCGTAGAATATTTTGAATTTCTGCTACGTTCCCCAACAGTGGCATCATGAGCTAGGTCTATGCGTAGTTACTATGCACGAGTAGAACACAAAGTAGTTGTGTGCGTCGATATTGTCAATTATCTTTCCGTTACTAGTCTTATCTTGATTCGGCGGCATCGTGGGATGAAGCAGCCCGGACCAACCTTACACGTACGCTTACGTGAGGCCGGTTCCACCGACTGACATGCACTAGTTGCATAAGGTGGCTGGCGGGTGTCTGTCTCTCCCACTTTAGTCGGATCGGATTCGATGAACAGGGTCCTTATGAAGGGTAAATAGAAATTGGCAATTCACGTTGTGGTTTTGGCGTAGGTAAGAAACGTTCTTGCTAGCAACCTATAGCAGCCACGTAAAAACTTGCAACAACAATTAGAGGACGTCTAACTTGTTTTTGCAGCATATGCCTTGTGATGTGATATGGCCAAAAGGATGTGATGAATGATATATGTGATGTATGAGATTGATCATGTTCTTGTAATAGGAATCACGACTTGCATGTCGATGAGTATGACAACCGGCAGGAGCCATAGGTGTTGTCTTAATTTATTTATGACCTGCGTGTCAACATAAACGTCATGTAATTACTTCACTGTATTGCTAAAGCGTTAGCCATAGTAGTAGAAGTAATAGATGACGAGACAACTTCAAGAAGACACGATGATGGAGATCATGATGATGGAGATCATGGTGTCATGCCGGTGACAACGATGATCATGGAGCCCCGAAGATGGAGATCAAGAGGAGCAAAATGATATTGGCCATATCATGTCACTATTTGATTGCATGTGATGTTTATCATGTTTTACATCTTATTTGCTTAGAACGATGGTAGCTTAAATAAGATGATCCCTCACTAAAATTTCAAGAAAGGTGTTCCCCCTAACTGTGCACCGTTGCGAAGGTTCGTTGTTTCGAAGCACCACGTGATGATCGGGTGTGATAGATTCTAACGTTCGAATACAACGGGTTTTGACGAGCCTAGCATGTACAGACATGGCCTCGGGACACATGTGAAACACTTAGGATGACTTGACGAGCCTAGCATGTACAGACATGGCCTCGGAACACAAGAGACCGAAAGGTCGAGCATGAGTCGTATGGTAGATACGATCAACATGAAGATGTTCACCGATGATGACTAGTCCGTCTCACGTGATGATCGGACACGGCCTAGTTGACTCGGATCATGTAATCACTTAGATGACTAGAGGGATGTCTATCTGAGTGGGAGTTCATAAGATGAACTTAATTATCCTGAACATAGTCAAAAGGTCTTCGCAAATTATGTCGTGGCTCGTGCTTCAGTTCTACTGTTTAGATATGTTCCTGGAGAAAATTTAGTTGAAAGTTGATAGTAGCAATTATGCGGACTAGGTCCGTAAACTGAGGATTGTCCTCATTGCTTCATAGAAGGCTTGTGTCCTTAATGCACCGCTCAGTGTGCTGAACCTCGAACGTCGTCTGTGGATGTTGCGAACATCTGACATACACATTTTGATAACTACGTGATAGTTCAGCTAAACGGTTTAGAGTTGACGCACCGAAGACGTTTTGAAACGTCGCAAAACATATGAGATGTTTCGAGGGCTGAAATTGGGATTTCAGGCTCGTGCCCATGTCAAGAGGTATAAGACCTCCGACGATTTTCTTAGCCTGCAAACTAAGGGAGAAAAGCTCAATTGTTGAGCTTGTGCTCAGATTGTCTGAGTACAACAATCATTTGAATCGAGTGGGAGTTGATCTTCCAGATGAGATAGTGATGTTTCTCCGAACTCATTACCACCAAGCTGCTAGAGCTTCGTGATGAACTATAATATATCAGGGACATATATGATGATCCTTGAGATATTCGCGATGTTTGACACCACAAAAGTAGAAATCAAGAAGGAGCATCAATTGTTGATGGTTGGTGAAACCACTAGTTTCAAGAAGGGCAAGGGCAAGAAGGGATACTTCATGAAATGGCAAATCAGCTGCTGCTCTAGTGAAGAAACCCAAGGTTGAACCCAAACCCGAGACTAAGTGCTTCTGTAATAAGGGGAACAACCACTGGAGCAGAATTACCCTAGATACCTGGTAGATGAGAAGGCTGGCAAGGTCGATAGAAGTATATTGGATATACATTGTGTTAATGTGTACTTTACTAGTACTCCTAGTAGCACCATGGTATTAGATACCGGTTCGGTTGCTAAATGTTAGTAAACTCAAAATAAAAGGCTGCGGAGTAAACGGAGACTAGCTAAAGGTGAGCTAGCAATACGTGTTGGAAGTTTTTCCAAGCTTGATGTGATCAAGCATCGCACGCTCCCTCTACCATCGAGATTGGTGTTTGCGTTGAGCATAGACATGATTGGATTATGTCTATCGCAATACGGTTATTCATTTAAGGAGAATAATGGTTACTCTGTTTATTTGAATAATACCTTCAATGGTCTTGCACCTAAAATGAATGGTTTATTGAATCTCGATCGTAGTGATACACATGTTCATGCCAAAAGATATAAGATAGTAATGATAGTACCACCTACTTGTGGCACTGCCACGTAAGTCATATCGGTATAAAACGCATGAAGAAGCTCCATGTTGATGGATCTTTGGGCTCACTCGTTTTGAAAAGTTTGAGACATGCGAACCATGTCTATTGGTGTATATGCATGAAGAAACTCCATGCAAATGGACCGTTTGGACTCACTTGATTTTGAATCACTTGAGACATGCAAATCATACCACATGGGCAAGATGACTGAAAGCCTCGTTTTCAGTAAAATGGAACTAGAAAGCAACTTGTTGGAAGTAATACATTTTGATGTGTGCAGTCCAATGAGTGCTGAGGCGTGTAGTGGTATCGTTATGTTCTTACTTCACAGATGATTTGAGTAGATGTTGAGTATATTTACTTGATGAATCACGAGTCTGAATTGTTGAAAGGTTCAAGTAATTTCAGGGTGAAGTTGAAAGATCTTCGTGACAAGAGGATAAAATATCTATGATATGATCATAGAGATGAATATCTGAATTACGAGTCTGGCACAGAATTAAGACATTGTGGAAATTGTTTCACAACTAATACAGCCTGAAACACCATAGTATGATGGTGTGTCCGAACATCATAACTGCACCCTATTGGATATGATGCATACCATGATGTCTCTTATCGAATTACCACGATAGTTTATGGGTTAGGCATTAGAGACAACCACATTCACTTTAAATAGGGCACCACGTAATTCCGATGAGATGACACCGTATGAACTATGGTTTAGAGAAACCTAAGCTGTCATTTCTTAAAAGTTTGGGGCTGCGACGCTTATGTGAAAAAGTTTCAGGCTGATAAGCTCGAACCCAAAGCGGATAAATGCATCTTCATAGGACACCCAAAACAGTTGGGTATACCTCCTGTCTCAGATCCGAAAGCAATAAGGGATTGTTTCTAGAATCGGGTCCTTTCTCGAGGAAAAAGTTTCTCTCGAAAGAATTGAGTGGGAGGATGGTGGAGACTTGATGAGGTTATTGAACCGTCTCTTCAACTAGTGTGTGGCAGGGCACAGGGAGTTGTTCCTGCGGCACCTACACCAATTGAAGTGGAAGCTTATGATAGTGATCATGAAACTTCAAATCAAGTCACTACCAAACCTCGTGGGATGACAAGGATGCGTACTACTTCAGAATGGTACGTAATCCTGTCTTGGAAGTCATGTTGCTAGACAACAATGAACCTACGAGCTATGGAGAAGCGATGGTGGGCCTGGATTCCAAAATGGCTCAAGGCCATATAATCCGAGAGAGGATCCATATATGAAAACAAAGTGTAGACTTTGGAAGAACTACTTGATGGTCGTAAGGCTGTTAGGTACATATGGATTTTAAAAGGAAGACGGACAATGATGGTAAGTATCACCATTAAGAAAGCTCGACTTATCGTTAAGATGTTTTCCGACAAGTTCAAGGAGTTGACTACGATGAGACTTTCTCACTCGTAGCGATGCTAAGAGTCTGTTGGAATTATATTAGCGATTACTGCATTATTTATGAAATCTTGCAGATAGGATGTCAAAACATTGTTTCCTCGATGATTTTCTTGAGGAAAGGTTGTATGTGATACAACCGGAAGGTTTTGTCAATCCTGAAAGATGCTAACAAGTATGCAAAGCTCCAGCAATCCTTCTAAGGACTGGAGTAAGCATCTCGGAGTTGGAATGTATGCTTTGATGAGATGATCAAAGATTTTGGGTGTATGCAAAGTTTATGAGAAACTTGTATTTCCAAAGAAGTGAGTGGGAGCACTATAGAATTTCTGATGAGTATATGTTGTTGACATATTGTTGATCAGGAATGACGTAGAATTTCTAGAAAGCATATAGGGTTATTTGGAAAGTGTTTTTCAATGGAAAGCCTGGATTAAGCTACTTGAACATTGAGCATCAAGATCTATAAGGATAGATCAAAACGCTTAATGGTACTTTCAAATGAGCACATACCTTGACATGATCTTGAAGGTGTTCAAGATGGATCAGTCAAAGAAGGAGTTCTTGCCTGAGTTGTAAGGTATGAAGTTAAGACTTAAAGCTCGACCACGGCAGAAGAAAGAGGAAGGACGAAGGTCGTCCCCTATGCTTTTGACATAGGCTCTATACGGTATGCCATGCTAAGTACCGCACCTGATGTGTGCCTTGCCACATATCTGGCAAGAGGGTACAAAGGTGATCTAGGAGTAGATCACCAGATAGCAGTCTAAATTATCCTTAGAGGAATAAGGATATGTTTCTCGGTTATGGAGGTGATAAAGAGTTCGACGTAAAGAGTTACGTCGATGCAAGCTTAACACCTATCCGGATAGCTCTGAGTAGAGATACCGGATACATATAATGGAGCAACAATTTAGAATAGCTCCAAGTAGAACAATTATTTGAAATGGCTCCAAATGTAGCGTAGTAGTTGCATCTGTAAGATGACATAGAAATTTGCGAAGTACATACGGATCTGAATGTTGCAGACCCGTTGACTACAACCTCTCTCACAAGCATAACATGATCAAACCCAGAACTCTTTGGGTGTTAGTCACATGGGGATGTGACCTTGAGTGTTAATCACATATCGATGTGAACTGGATTATTGACTCTAGTGCAAGTGGGAGACTGTTGGAAATATGCCCTAGAGGCAATAATAAATTGGTTATTATTATATTTCCTTGTTCATGATAATCGTTTATTATCCATGCTAGAATTGTATTGATAGGAAACTCAGATACATGTGTGGATACATAGACAACACCATGTCCCTAGTAAGCCTCTGGTTGACTAGCTCGTTGATCAATAGATGGTTACGGTTTCCTGACCATGGACATTGGATGTCGTTGATAACGGGATCACATCATTAGGAGAATGATGTGATGGAAAAGACCCAATCCTAAGCCTAGCACAAGATCATGTAGTTCGTATGCTAAAGCTTTTCTAATGTCAAGTATCATTTCCTTAGACCATGAGATTGTGCAACTCCCAGATACCGTAGGAGTGCTTTGGGTGTGCCAAATGTCACAACGTAACTGGGTGGCTATAAAGGTACACTACAGGTATCTCCGAAAGTGTCTGTTGTGTTGGCACGAATCGAGACTGGGATTTGTCACTCCGTGTAAACGGAGAGGTATCTCTGGGCCCACTCGGTAGGACATCATCATAATGTGCACAATGTGATCAAGGAGTTGATCACGGGATGATGTGTTACAGAACGAGTAAAGAGACTTGCCGGTAACGAGATTGAACAAGGTATCGGGATACCGACGATCGAATCTCGGGCAAGTATTGTACCGCTAGACAAAGGGAATTGTATACGGGATTGATTAAGTCCTTGACATCGTGGTTCATCCGATGAGATCATCATGGAGCATGTGGGAGCCAACATGGGTATCCAGATCCCGCTGTTGGTTATTGATCGGAGAGTCATCTCGGTCATGTCTGCATGTCTCCCGAACCTGTAGGGTCTACACACTTAAGGTTCGATGACAATAGGGTTATAGGGAAAGTATGTACGCGGTTACCGAATGTTGTTCGGAGTCCCGGATGAGATCCCGGACGTCACGAGGAGTTCCGGAATGGTCCGGAGGTAAAGATTGATATAAAGGAAGTATGGTTTTGGCCACCGGAAGTGTTCCGGGCATCACCGATAGTGTACCGGGACCACCGGAGGGGTCCGGGGGTCCACCAGGTGGGGCCACCAGCCCCGGAGGCCTACATGGGCCAATAGTGGGAAGGGACCAGCCCCTATGTGGGCTGGGGCGCCTCCCACCAAGGCCCAAGGCGCCTCCAAGAGGGGAAGGGGGTAAACCCTAGGGCAGATGGGCCCTAAGGCCCACCCTAGGTGCGCCTCCCCCTCTCCCCCTTGTGGCCGCCTCCCAGATGGGATCTAGGGGCTGCCGCCACCCCTAGGGAGGGAACCCTAGGTGGGGGCGCAGCCCCTCCCCTTCCCCTATATATACTTGAGGTATGAGGGCTGCCCAACACACGAATTCTCTCCCTGTTGGCGCAGCCCTACCCCTCTCCCTCCTCGTCTCTCGTAGTGCTTGGCGAAGCCCTGCTGGAGTCCCGCGCTCCTCCACCACCACCACGCCGTCGTGCTGCTGCTGGATGGAGTCTTCCCCAACCTCTCCTTCTCCCCTTGCTGGATCAAGGCGTAGGAGACGTCACCGGGCTGTACGTGTGTTGAACACGGAGGTGCCATCCGTTCGGCACTAGGATCATCGGTGATTTGGATCACGACGAGTACGACTCCATCAACCCCGTTCACTTGAACGCTTCCGCTTAGCGATCTACAAGGGTATGTAGATGCACTCTCCTTCCCCTCGTTGCTAGATTACTCCATAGATTGATCTTGGTGATGCGTAGAAAATTTTGAATTTCTGCTACGTTCCCCAACAGACCAAGCCAGTGCCCATATAGCATGTGGTTGTACTGTTATCACAATCTTCAAATCCAAGACTTATTAGGCCTTATGCGGCATGGACTACTGATTGCCCCCTTCGACTCGTGAAGGGCAGCCAATCACTCCTTCAATCCTTGATTCAGTTGTTGCCCATGCCAGTATTCAGATGGTAAGTTTCACCCAAAGTAGAAGAGGATAGAGAAGGTCAACAAGGCCAACTTTCCTAGCTCAGCGAGCTCAAGAAATAAGTTTCAAGTGTCAATGACTAAAAGGACATTCAACAAAGCACCTATAGGGTAATAAGCATGGCTAAGCATTTCTACTCTACCAGAATACTATATAATTCTACTCGGATGTCAAGTGAATAGGCGACAAGCGGATCAGGGTAATGTGTCAATCGACACACTAGCTACGAGAATTAAAATAGCATGCACATAGCAACAGTAAAACTCAATGCAATTTTGTAAACGATATGATAAGTATGATCAAAGAAGGAGGCATGCCTTCGTTGTTGAGTCCTTCGATAACCTGATTATGTCCTTCTCCAACATCGTCACTCCCTACTCTTCGTAACGATAGCAAAGGAAAAACAATAAATACCAAAGCAATAGAAAATCCAAATAACATCCAAAACAAATTAAGAGTGGATGGATGGCAAGATACTGATCAAGATGGAGATTCCAAAAGGAGATAACATGACTGGAAGGTAAGTAGAGGACTCGATGAATTGACAGGGTTTAGTTGATGATGGATAATCAAGGCTTGCCAACAATACTAACGTTCTAATATGAACTATGGTACTAACCACTAGTAGTACCCACTACACATCTCACCTAACTATATAAAAAACAATGGCATCAACACACATGAAAAGGAACCGTCCTTTGCATACTACACAATCATAATCATGGCATGATAAAGTAAAAGTTAACCAAAATAAATATTTAGATAGAATCTAAATATTTACAATGGTTATTAGCAAGCAAGTATTCTATATGACAACCAAACCAACATTATAAGCCATACTAGTTAAGCAATCAAATATCATTCCATAAAATGAATTGAATTGATTTAGGTTTAGACCTAAACCATTATTAAAATAAAATGGGATCAACACTATTATATCTAACAAATTCATTTGTCAAACAATCAACAAGAACTATACAACACATGGAACAAGTGGATGAACAACTATCCTAGACATGATATGATTAAATGTGGTAATCAACCAAGAATAAATATTTGGAGGAATCCAAATATTTTAATGGTTAACAACAAGCAATGTATAAACATCATCCATAAGTAATATTAAGAAGTACTCTTATATCAAGAGCCAACACGACACTAGGAAGAAAATAAACAATACAATAATATGGCACGTATCATACAAGGCATGTGAATAAAGAATCATAAAGAGATCTTAACTAAAACCACAAGCATCAAACATACAAGTGATCATGAGAAGATACTAAAGTAGTACATGCTCTTTAAGTAAGAAAGAACAGATATCCAATGACTACTAGTAACAAGATTACCCACACATGCTTAAACAATAGAGCAAACTATGCGCGTTAAGCATATGAGGAAGGCACAACTCAACTAACATGAAAGGTAAAATATCTTGAACATGAGATGGACTATTGAAACAATTATAACACATGGTAGTATAATAAGACATGAAACATCACTTGCATGAAAGATGTCTAGGCATATAACAATGCAACGACTAGATATATACTCATAAGCATGGAATATCATTACATATGCTACCCGTTATGCTACCAATACAATACACTCATAATAACAACACAACTTAGTTGATATACGCTAACCAAACATCGAGCATGCCGTTAGCACACAACATTATCATGCTAGTTGCTCCTTAGAAGCACGAGGGTTAAATCATACTAAGCAAGTAAACATCGAGGTCATTGCATCAATGAAATCAAGCAATGAAATAACAAAGCAAGAATAACAGAAATGTCATGCATTTGCTATATAGTACAACTTACACTTGCACCAACATAGAACAGTCAACTAGGCATGATTCGATACACAATTGCTATACCCACACTATGCAATCTAGTTATACAATCGAACATCATGACATGGTATTGACCAAGCATGAGGAATCATTCACTACTAGCATGTATCTCTACCAAGCAAAGACTAACCATATGCGTGATCATAAAGTATAAACTAGCGATGATATAACACATGCATGGGAAACATTCAATAAAGAATGCTTTCTACTTTAAGAAATTGCAAACATAGCATGGTAATAAACTAAGAATAAATAAACACACATTATAGTTGCCACGATGTAAGAAACTAAGTTATATGCAACGGGAATAAATTCTAAATATGAGAATACAAATACGACCATGACATAAATCATCAAACCGAGCAATCTTGTATGTCTACAAAATAAGAAGAACCACTTGGCAATCACGAGCTATACAACAAACTACAATATACTAGTTCCCCATAGTAAAGCCTTTCATTTGACGTCTAGCATAAAGAAACTACATAGAAAAACACACAATAATTACCTGAAGAACTATCATAGATATGGCATGATTTCAAATCAATAAAAAAAACACGTAACATGGGTGAGAACAAATATATAAAACATATCTAAGATATATTCATGCTAAACAAAAGGAACTAATTAAAACATGAAATATTCCATGACTCGATAAAGAAAGCAAAGCTTAGAATAATTCTATGAAATTATAAGCTTGGTGATCATTCATCAAATTTTGTACACGTGCACAAAACAGAACTACATTATCTAAAAAGAAAATATCAACATGAGACACCATACAAAACTATAAGAAATAATAAAATAAATCCTTACAATAAATCTAATCAATCACATCTGACTCCTATAATTATGGAATAATTAGGAGTGACTCCTAAGCATGTCATGAGCATACGATAAATAACGTATTTTAACAAACAAACAAAAATATCACCGATCAACAAGCAATAAAATCTACACCACATCCAATTGATCAAATAGGTAATCTAACTCCTCCACGGGGTTACGAAGGACCTATGGGATATTTCATCTATGGGGTACAAAGTCATATGACGAATGAAAATTAAAGAAAAATATGAATACCATCGGATGGCCTCCGGTTCATGGACATGATGAAATTGGCGCGGCCAACTACCATCATAGGATGTAAAGAGATGTCTACAGTGTACTACAGGTATGAAATAGTACGCGTATAAAAGGAATTAGGCAGAGGCTCACCGAGTTGGATGGAACGGTATGGTGAAGTTGAAGAACAGTGTACACGCACATGTGAAATTCTTCGTGTGTGGTCGACGGATCCCGGTCTTTCTTCTCTGAATGGATCCATGGTGAGGAAGGGAAGTTCCTGGTGCAAGGGAATGGATGGAGGTGCTCTGAGTTGCCGGAAACGAGCACTCGCGTCCATGGAGCGACAGCACTTCGTGGATGAATTTGGGAAGAATAGAGAAGGGAGATGGCAGGAGGTGGTAGGGAATTGTAAGAGGAGGTGGAGGCGCACATGAAGATGTCCTCAGTTTGTGGAAACAACCAAGGGAGAGGGGAGTTAAAAGGAGGAGGCAGGAGATGAATCGCTCAAGATGTTGTCGTTTGGTCTCTGTGAGCGTACACAGGAGAGGAGGAGAAGAGGCGAGGCGTTCGCTCGTGGGAGAGATGGACCAATTTATTTATGTACAGATTTCGAAACGGTAGCAATTAAACGAGTTGGAGGAGGGGTTTTCATCATGGCTGAACGTTTTCTATGGTGGTTGTTTCCATTCTGTAGATTGGGAACGTACAAAAGGAGAGGAAGCTCTCGCTAAGGTGAGTGAGATGGCCCAGATCGGCAAGGCACATGAGGAAGGAGGGGAGGAGGAAAATAAGAGTGGGAAAAATACATGGGTAGGCCCATGTGACCTGAGAAAGAAAACAAAAAACAATGGGATGAATCCAGGAAAAAGAAGAGAGATGCACAAATGCATGTATTGGTGGATTTGTCTCAGAAACAATGTACGTGTGGATGAAAGTATGAGTAAGATAGGTGAACAATTCAAATGGTAGAACGTATCTAATGGTCCGATGAAATTTGGCCGAGATTTAGAAAAGGAAAAAGAAATTGATTTCTGTTTTAGGAAATCTAGAGAAGGAAAAGAAGCTCGTGCAATCAAACAAATTTCAGAAACCCAAAGAAAATTCAAGGCGCATATTTCAATATGCCAAAGAAGAGAAAATAAAGCCCGACTAAAAGAAAAGAAGTAAACTCAAATTTTAATTTCGGTTCACATTAGTTCAAATTAAATCCATTAAATTCTAAAATTCTAATTTAAGCTTGGTTAACAAATAAAACAAATGAAATTTTCTCACCCTGATTTTTGGAAAACTTTTTCTTAAACATTCCGAGAATCGGGATGTTACACTGTTGTACATACGTGAGGTCACATATGTCTGGAGGGCCTGAATTACTTGGGGAATATTGATTGTGGTGGGTGGGCGGGCTAAAACCCGAATCCTGACCCATGATTGGATCCGGAGCTTGAAGATTCTCCGAGATCACCAGTTCAGGACCAGGAGGGTCCATATGATTTTCGGGCTCAATGCCTGAACCTATGTTCGGAGGACATGAAGTCTCTTCCCGAGGATGGGTATCCGGCTCAAAGGGCTCAAAAATCTGAACATAGCTGGTTCTTAACTTAGGTGAAGAAGCGTTCTCGCCTCGTTCCTCAATGACCGCTACCAGATGGGTGATCGGTGGGGACCTGATTTCCCTCTGACCGGGTTTAAGCCCGATTCGATCATAGTCTATTGCAAGCCCTAGGGCGGCGATGCGATCTAGCAACTCGTTCAAGGATGAGATATCTGCCGGATCCATCTTTCCGAAGTGTTTGAGGCCGATGCGGAGATGGCGTTTGGCGATTATGGGGGCCGCCGTTGGCTTAATGGCCGAGCAAGCACCCATGGTAAAACCGTCGAGCTGGAGGACCTGTCCTGGAGTTAGGGTCCTTCCAGAAGTGATATTGTCATTAATGACAAGGCGAGCCATCGATCCTTCTATCGACAACACAATGGAACTGTGCGTAGGGGGTCCCGAACTGTGCATCTGAGGATCGAAGGTAACAAGGGACAAGGGGAACATGATGTTTACCCAGGTTCGGGCCCTCTTAATGGAGGTAAAACCCTACATCCTGCTTGACTGTATTTGATGAGTATAGGGGTCACAAGAGTTAATCTACCTCGAGATCGTAATGGCTAAACCCTAGATGTCTAGCCTGTATGAATTCTGATAGCCTCCACGGACTAAACCCTCCAGTTTTATACACACCGGAGGGGCCTAGGGTTGTACAGAGTCGGTTTGTGGAAGGAGGAAATTACATATCCGGACATCAATCTTGTCATCCACGCATAGGAGAGTCCTACCTGGACACGGGGGAAAGCCTTCTGCTTTGTATCTTTACGGCCCATCAATTCGGCCCATATCGAATAGTCCGGACACCCGAGGACCCACTCATCCAGGACTCCCTCAGGGGGCGCCGCCAGGGCAGGAGCCCAGGGCGGCCGCCGGCCCCCTTGGGGGCGCCCCTAGGGCTACCTCCTCCCCCCTCCACCTATATATATGTGAGGAGGGAGAGGGGCAACACACACCACGATCCCAAGCCGTGTGTAGCGCCCCCTCTCCCTCTAGTTCTAATTCCTCCTCCGTCCACATCCGTTGTGCTTGGCGAAGCCCTGCGGATAGTTTCACCACCACCGTCACCACACCGTCATGTTGTAGGAACTCATCTACTACTTCGCCTCTCTTGCTGGATCGAGAAGGCGAGGATGTCATCGAGTTGAACGTGTGCTAAATGCGGAGGTGTCGTACCTTCGGTACTTGATCGGGACGGATCGTGAAGGTATACGACTACATCATCCGCATTGATAAATGCTTACACTTAGTGATCTACAAGGGTATGTAGATGCTCTCCCCCTCCCGTAGCTATGCATCTCCATGGATAGATCTTGCATGTGCGTAGAATTTTTTTGTTTTCCATGCAACGTTCCCCAACAGTATGAAGCACCACTAGTAGCTCTCGAGGAACTTATTGACGCGCTCGGTCTAGCCACCAGTCTAAGGTTGGTACAACGTTCTCATGTTCAGTTCAGTGATGATAGTCTTGAACAGCTCGCGCAAGAACTTGCTTGTGAAGACTGGGTCACGGTGAGAGATGATCGCTTCTGATTACGGAAGACTATCGACAAAGTCCATCCATGGTGACGGCCTTCCATGCGTCGTCTGGGGGTGGCAATGGTTCGAGGAGTCTTGGGTACTTGAGGTGCTATGGTTGAAGCGCTCAAGCCATCTCCTCCCAAAGGCATGTGCAAAGAGATTGTCCTCAGTCAACCTACAACCTCAAGTCGCCCCAAAGCAAATATTGAAGCACCTTCTCTGATTAAGCAAGTATGTTATCCTATGTCAAGCATCGATGTCGGTTATGAATATGTGTTGGACAATACAGATCCTTCATTTTTTCACAAAAGAGTTAATCCTGAGCCTCAAACTAATTGTGAGATGCTGATGGAAATCAAGTAGGAGTTGACGAAGCATAATAAGGAAGATAAGAAGCAAAAGGCCGCAATGATGGCATAGATCAACATTGGTATCAATTTCATTAGGATCAACCGACACTCTGCAACTGAGCAAATGAGTCGCTCCTGAGTCGCCCTGAGAAAGCACTGTTTTGTCAAAGAACTCAAAAGGATGGGTACTGAAGAGAAGTATCATTGGACTGAAAACATTCCTTCTGTATTTTATCAGTGTCAGACTCCATCTCCTTCGGACACAAGCTCCTTTAATACTTTATCATTTGATATGTATGACATGGATGACGCTGTTGCTTCACCACTGACTCTTTCATTTCATCGCCAAGATGCTCCAAGCATCCAACCTGAAGCTCCTTCGATCGCGCCTACACAAAATTATTCATCAGATGGCGCCTAAGAAGTATAGATTGTATGTCCCTCGAACCTCTTGGACATTTGATGAGGGGAGAGGACGTAGCGTGCTTCATGAGTTTTTGGGCAGGTTTGCTTCGAGTTACAACACTTGTTCTTTAATTTGTTTTGTAAACTCTTAAGTTATGTGATGATCTATACGTTTGCTACTTTAATTCCTCATGCATGCTTAAATTCGTTTATCCTATATGCATGATGATATTATAATAGATCATTGCTTCATGCATTGTTTTTATTATCCATGTTATATCTTTTACATAATACATGCCCAAGAATTCCAACATATAGGGGGAGCTCTTCACAGTTCATCTTGCCATGTGCATTTGCATTCAAACGCAAATTCTTCTATATGCACAGCTTCAGGGGGAGCTATTTCTATATCGTAGAATCCAAAATCATCACCACTTTAATTACTCATCACTGAAGTTTTAACTGTGTTGTCATCAATCATCCAAACGGGGGAGATTATAAGTACATCTAGTGCTATTAGTGGGTTTTGGATGATTACTGTCAAAACATTAAGGGACTAATGTGTTTGTGAGTATACACTGGTGAAAGTCCCTGAGGATTTTGGTTTAACCGGTGGGTGATGACCCCTAAAAATGTTTTTGAGAACATTGAGGACTTCATAATGCCTATTGAAGAACTGTAAGCTATTATGTAGACTTTTGTTTACTAGTGTATTTATTCTTCATTTGAGTAGTAGGGTAAACCGTAATATTAAGGGCGTCGAAGTGAAAGCTAGTTTGAAGTCTTCGCATGTGCGCACTCAACCCAGCCTATTTCTTCAAAGAGTGAGACATTGAAATATCCTTTCAAGAAAGTTATTTAGCTTCGGTGCTAAAGTTAAGTCTTCGGGGATGCCCTGATAAAATTCCCCGCTTAGAAGTTAGAAAACTTGCCGACTAAGTTTGTCCATTTGGTCAAAGTTTTAGCTTTGACTGTTTGCCACATGTCGCGTGCATGTTGGGAGTGCGCCTCCAATGCTCATATCACCCGCCCCTCCAAGTGAATTTGAGACAAATGTTGTATGAGCAACCCTTCCTCCCACAAATTTGAGAGAAATCCCAAGTGAGTAAAAACCCCAGAGCCAAAATGCCTAAAGTGGCTGAGTATCATCGAAGAATTTGAACGAGCCTAACTGAATACTTGTTACTCTTGAGGACTGTGCATCCTCTAGGCGTTTAGACGCCTAACTGAATACTTGTTACTCTTGTGATAGCCTGGCTTAACATGGATGATAGACTACTCATATCAATAAGGAATTTCTTCTTTTCTGGAAGTCCATTCGGACAAAACTCCAAAGTTAAGCGTGCTCAGCTTGAAGTAATTTCAGGATGGGTGACCGACCGGGAAGTTGCTCCTGGGTGCCCATGAGCGAGGACAAAGTGCGCAGAAAAGACTAGTATTGATCTATGAGGCCAGTCTAGATCCGCCATAAGTAACGACCACCGGCAGGTGTGTCCGGGGCGTTACAAGTTGGTATCAGAGTCGACCCTCGCGGTTACACTGATATTTTGCGGACAGGTGCGCGGTCATGTTGTGCATGACGTTTGTGACCCGTCGTGGCACACGACATGGCACATCTGCCGGATTGGAAGCACAGACGTATGTGCCAAGAGGGAACGTTCATGTGGCCCGACAAGGACGTCGGTTCCTCTGAGTGGGGGGTGTATGTGATAGCCTGGCTTAATAGGGATGATAAACTACTCATATCAATAAGGAATTCCTTCTTTTTTCGGAATCCCATTCGGATAGAACTCCAAAGTTAAGCATGCTCAGCTTGGAGTAATTTCAGGATGGGTGACCGACCAGGAAGTTGCTCCCGGGTGCGCATGAGTGAGGACAAAGTGCGCAGAAAAGACTAGTATTGATCTGTGGGGCCGGTCTAGATCCCGCCATTAGTAACGACCACCGGCGGGTGTGTCCGGGGCGTTACAACTCTTGAGGACTGTGCATCCTCTAGGCGTTTAGAAGTCGACCAGGAGCATCCAAAGTGTGGAACTACCGAAGAGCAAGTTTGTATCGGTTTAGAGATCACCGCAAGATGTAGCGCAAGATGTACCGGCGTGTGTGTCCGGGGCGTTACAAGTTGGTATCAGAGCCGACCCTCACGGTTACACTGATGTTTGCGGACAGGTGTGCGGTCATGTTATGCATGACGTTTGTGAACCGTCGTGGCACACGGCATGGCACATGTGCCGGATTGGAAGCACAGACGTATGTGCCAAAAGGGAACGTTCCTGTGGCCCGACAAGGACGTCGGTTCCTCTAAGTGGAGTGTATGTGATAGCCTGGCTTAATAGGGATGATAAACTACTCATATCAATAAGGAATTCCTTTTTTTCGGAAGCCCATTCGGATAGAACTCCAAAATTAAGCGTGCTCAGCTTGGAGTAATTTCAGGATGGGTGATAAACCAGGAAGTTGCTACCGAGTGCGCATGAGTGAGGACAAAGTGCGCAGAAAAGACTGGTATTGATCTGTGGGGGCAGTCTAGATCCCGCCATTAGTAACGATCACCGGCAGGTGTGTCCGGGGCGTTACAACTCTTGAGGACTGTGCATCCTCTAGGCGTTTAGAAGTCGACCAGGAGCATCCAAAGTGTGGAACTACCGAAGAGCAAGTTTGTATCGGTTTGGAGATCACCGCAAGATGTACCACGAGTGATTGGTCAATTTCCAAGGACTTAGCTCAAGTAGAACAAGGCGAAGACTTGTGTAGTAGTGTGCTCAGCTTCTCCAACCCAGACATAGAACTTTGTCAGCAGTTTGAACTGGGGTAAACACATGGCATTGTCTTCTTCGAGGAACATGCTCTAATTCCTCGGTCTACTTTACTTTTTGTAGTTTGTTTTGTTTTGAAGAATCTTCTCCTTCCTTCATTCTCTGTGATTGTTGCGAAGATAGTTGAACACTTTCATTCTATTTTGCTGCTTAGATTTTTGCTAATTGTTGTACTGTGTGAAGTATTTGCTCCTGCTTAGCTTGTTTTGTTTACTCGCAACTTTAGCATATTTGTCTTCTGCTTCTGTGATAGCATGTTTTATGTTATTCTGTTTACTTAACAATTTTGTTGTATGCCCCTTAGTTCTCTGTGAACTGTTATATTGCTATCATGTTATTTTCAGTTTACCAAATTATTTTGTCTTTTTGAAGAATTTGTTGAAATTTCCACCCACCCCTCCCCCCTGCTCGATAACCTTTTATAATTTTATTATATATCCCATCTTTCCGAGGAACTTGTTAAAATCTTCCATTCACCCTCCCCCCCCCCCCCCCCCAATCCTCCATAATTTTGATCCTACAAGAATCATGCGATCCCAAGGAATCTGGGCGGTCCAGTTAAGGAGAATATCATATGGAAACCAACATTAAGTGAAAACCAGTGAAACCCACAAGAAGTAAATGTTTTGATGTTTCAAAAAAACTAGAAAAAAATTCGGGATGTTAAGAGGATGATGTTTTATTGCCACACAAAATTTCAAGTTGAAACACATTACGAGATGTGAGATATGAAAAAGACAAAATCAGCATAGAATAGTCCCGAACAGTAATGTCACTAATCAAGGCTGAATTTGTCTTTTTCGTAGCTCACATCTTGTAATGTGTTTCAACTTGAAATTTTGCGTGGCAATAAGACATCACCCTCTTAACATCCCCTATTTTTTTCAGAACTTCAAAATATGGTTTTCATGAAGTTTTTATTGAATATTGGTTTCCGTATGATATTCTCCCAGTTAAAAGGGAGCTAACGAGCTCTGGAGCCAAAACTGGTTATTCCTTGTGCAAACTCACGAAGACACTTGCGTCCTTTTTTACAAGCAAAGAATTGTCACGGCACAATGTCATTTCTCATCATTTACCGAGACACGAACAAATTTCTGCTTCCTTGCCAAAACAGATTGTCATCATCCCACCACTACCAAGGACAAGAAGATATAACGGTTTGCCACATAACAAAGCTGAAGAAGAATTTACTAGAATCAGCGAGGTGTAGCTTTCTTATTCAGGAACAATTAATAGTTTCTTCACTAATCGCTTGTGCAAAGTGGTTTGCACGGGCATGGTATGTTCGGAATATAAAATATAGTTTCCTTCGGAAGGAGCAAAATATACAGTAAACCTACAAAATAGTGCAAAGAAGGGCAGCAAAATGAAGTGCAGAAGGACACATCTTTCTCCTTATCCATGTATTGCTGATAGCCGTACAAATATTGAGCATGACGGTCCCCATAATTGATGACAAGGGAGATGAAATATTCCAACCGGAAGCTCCATTCTGCAGCTTATGCAGCTTGCCTTAATTTTTGTGTCTTCATCTTCAGCCGGTCCATGAACTGAGAGTTAGCCTGGAGCCTCCCCTTAACATAAGCATCTCTAGCAGCATTGGCCAACACATCGGCTTTCATCGCATCTTCCACTAGAGCATACAGTGTTCTCAAGCAATCTTTTCTGTTCTCTTCTCGATGATCAAACCTGCAGCAGTAATTCAACTATTATCTACAAGTAGCCCCAAGTGATGTTTGTAGGAATACCATCCTGAAATCTGCAAGTATAATAAGCCAAAGAACGAATATAGCATATAGATTTAAAAATAGGCAAATGCTACCCCTACTTGGGTTGTTCACCATAAACACATCCAACCAATCATTGAAATGCTGAAATTTTCTACTAGCATTCTTCGATGTTTCAATATACAGTTTATGTTTGCCAAACCACAAACTTTAAGCATACCTAACAAGCACCTTGAATAATAAGCAGACGAAGGCTGAAACTTGCCATCAAACTTCACTGCCAAGTGCAGAGACAAAAGTACAATACAGATCAAACTTAACTGACTTGCATATTAGATACTAGAGCGCTTAATATGGTAACCAGAAAATATAGCATTTCAGAACAGATCAGAGTTTTCGTTTGGCAAACTAACAGAATATGTACTTGTTTAATCATGCTTTTTTTCATCTCATAATTAACAGTTGCAACCTTCATCTAACGGGTGTTCCATTTTACTATCTGGATACATAATCTGCGCTGAATTTGAAGCAAGGACTACAGTCAAAGTACTTATATTAAGACGCAAGGACTACAGTCAAAGTGCGTCTACAGAGAGTACAGTTCTGCAAACAGCAAAAAAGAATCTCAGCAATATTAGTGTTACATGCAACAAACTGAGTGATACTAGTATGGACGATGGAAGCAGGAACATTTGGCATACCTTTCACTGATTATTGTGAGCTCATCTTTTCCTGAATTATACCTCTTTCCAACAACCTCACGTAATCGACGGAAAGCATGCCGTGAAAGTCCCAGTTCCTTGACAGTTACACTGAGTTTAACTTTCCTATTTTTGGGATGCCATGCATCACCACCAGGGGCAAAGACAATGCGTGACTCCCACCTTAGAACAGGTCCCTCACCAGGTGGATCATTCAACTCGACGCTCTTATTATCTGCCCCAGAAAATTCATTTACAGTCAGCGGTTCTGCTTCCATCAGTTCTGTGCACTCTGAGACCATCTTATCCTCAAATTCTTTAAATAGCTCATAAGCCTGCTCAGGTTCAAGCTCCCCCCTCTCACACATGTCCCCCAACTCGTTAAATTTGGCCTCCACCTTTTGCTTTATCTCATCTGGATGTAATACAACAGGATATACAAAATGAGTCAAAATACATCAACCACAGGAAAAAATACAGGGAATATCAAAAGAACCCCGACAGTCTATATGGATATAACACCCTCCTAAGGTATGCATGAAAAAAAGATTTTCATATCTAAGTAATAACATGCGCAAGTCAATAGCTAGGGTGTTTGCAAATACACACCCAATAGAAAGCAAACCAGATAGCATGTAAAAAGGGCCACAATGAGGTAAAGATGTACATTCGGTTGACATGATCAGTATCTAAACCCAAATGAATACCAACTCCATAATAATAAGTTCAGCGTATTAACATATCATTCATAATCACTGCATGTGCAACTTATTAGCTAACAGCAGTATTTTTCTTCAGTACTAACTACTAAACTGGTGAATAAAGGTCCATTCAAAAAAAAACTTCTATTGGTGGGTACTTGTACATCCATGCCAACAATTTCTCCAAAGACAAGCATGTTGTGCATCCACTTACAATGCATGTTCAGCGACGCATAAAGACTAACAACCCTCCCAATATGGTGCCCAAGATGTCCAGGAAACTCACAAAGATTTCATATATATAATTTTATGCAGTAAACAATCACATAAAACTAGATAGCAAGCGGGAAAATCATAAGGGTATCAGTAAAATGAATACATAGGCGATAAGGACATGGTACTGGCTGAATTTTGTTCACGGTAATGCTTGCTAGGGTAAGGGCCAGGAATGCTGGACAAACAGAAGGCTCTCATTATGCAAGATACAAATGTGCGCCTAAGCGATGGAAACAAAGTAATGAACTAAATTGAAGAAGTGAACTAATTATGGAAATCTGACTCATGGAATCCAATTATCTTGTATTGCTACTGGAGATGGAGAGATGTTGCTTCACTATTGCAGGGGGCTTGTGCCAATAGAGATATGGCCTCAAACAGATGAAACATAATATGACAGTGCTATAGACTTCTAAATCTGAATCAAGAGTCGATGCAGAAGTCCTGTATCTACGATACTTCAAATATACTAATGACAGCCATAAGAGGTACTTGCAATAAAGACTGGCGTGTACAACAAATCGTCCACATACAAGATAATAGAGACTGAAAAAGCTCACAAGAACTGATCAGTTAAGTGAGAAGGACAAAGGAGAGACAAGGAATATTCCCTGCTGCATATGTAAGGTGGAAATATGATAGGTCCGTCTAGCTGGTTGACCATAACATATCTTTGAAGAGGTGAGAGAAAAATAGACAGAACATGCCTAAAACAAATCTGTCCAAATCTTCTTTGATGGCAATACAAGACCATAAAGCGATGCATCACCCAACAAAGACAAAAGGAAGCATGGTCACACTAACTTCATTTGGGTTCGTATTCTTCTAGAGGTTTACAATACTAACAGTCACATACATACTAAATGAAAAATTCTACGGCTATTACTTGGTCCTTCGTGGCATAAGCAGTTTAAGTTACATATGAACCAAAATGAAAACAACTCAAACCCTATTAAATTTTATTTTAAGACATACAAACAATAATCACTTCGCTGAGTTTTTTGAAATTTCACCACAACTGGCAAACCTGAAATACCATGCCAAACAAATCTATCTATCATGGAACTAACTAATATGGCAAACAAAATTCTATTTCTCACCATTTTATTGAAAATATAATCTGCCTCATCCAATCTTTAGCCCCAGTTCGACCTAGGCACTACATTCAACCCAAGCAAAGTAAAAATTGAATTTGCGAAAGGTACTTCCATTATAGCAATTACAGAAAGAGGGAGATATAGATTCCACTAACCGGGTAGTAGCTTGTCCCAGTGGAGCATGTCCTCGAGGATATCCTCGCACTCCTTCATGTTACTCAGCTGGCCTTCCTCTGTTGCCTTTTCTGTTGCTTTCTTGACCACCTCATCCCACTTGGTATCATTCATGTTAAAATACTCATTGGCCTTCATCTTTTTCTCAACATACTGCCTCGCGTTGTACAGGTCAGTAAGCTCCTCATCAGTTTCATACAACTCCTCAAAGTCAGCCTCAATGTCCCGATCATGGACCTGAGGAAGTGGCCTGTCGCGCAGCTCCTCGATAAGTTCATCATCAGTATCACTGTGTGCATCTGCAAGATTCCGCTCGAGAACAGCCATAGCGACAGGCGATAGCTCCGACTCATCCTCCACCTTATAGTAAGCTTCCAACCTCCGCTTCAACTCTGCAATCAGAGGAATCATCAAGAGCAGATGCAGAAGAACGATTCAATATGGTACACATGCCGTGGCACCGGAAGAGCGCACATTTTTCCCGCTTGAGTGCGAAGTGTTTCTGGGCGCGGCATTTGGTCGAACAGATGAAAACCTAGCAACAGTATCCTTCCGCATGTTGCTATTAGGCTCGGAAGTGAGGGATGCGGGCGGCAGCAGCATTACTATAGGTGGTGCATTTAGTCGAGCAGGAGGTGTGGGCGCGATCTCTCCGAGAAGATGGTGATGTTCGACTGTGGACAGGCAAAAATGCACGTCCTTCGACTCTGTGGCAGAGCATTTGGCCGAGCAGCTAGTGTTCGTGCGTCCGTTGGGTCGAGAGAGCGAAAATGTTAGGAGAAATACCTTCGTTTGGGACGTCGATGGCGGACGGCGGAGGGGGAGGCGGTGGCGTGGCGGCCGAGGGAGCGGGAGGGGGAGGCGACGGCGCGGCGGCCGGGGGAGAGGCGTCGTCGGAGAGGAGGCGACGGGAGACAAGGAAAGGGAGGTTGTTCTTGGTTGTGGGGATACGAGAGAGGGGTGGGGATGGGCGGAGGCGGTGGGAGTGGTGGTGGAGATGGGTGAGAAAGCGCCTCATAGCGGCGGCCGGGAGAGGGTGAGGAGGACGGTCACTGGAGCTTCGGCGCTCGCCGGAGATTTAGGTGGCGGGGGCGGAGCAATGGTGCGGCGGCGGGGGATAGAGAGGGATGGGCCGAGAGCTAGGTCACTCGCGGAGTGTCTTCCTCCTTTTTTTCACGAAAAAAAATTATCCTCTTCTTTGTGATGGGCCTTTAACAAAAATACGCTTTGGGCCGGAATGTAGACTGCTTGCTTACGCTATTCTAGTTTCCAGTTCTAAAAACAAAAACATGCTAAAAAAGTTCTAAAAACAAAAAGGTTATAGTTATAGAAAAAAAGGTTATAATAGCATCTTCAATACGTGCCCTGTTTTAGGGCATCAAAATGGGCTTTGAGCAAAATACAAATTTATAACACCAAAAAGTGCTTTTTAGGGCAAAAAAGAAAAACGCCACCTCCAATAGATGTTCTAAAATAGGGCACTAGTGCTTCAACAGATGCCCTAAAACAGGGCCGCCGTATCAAAATTTGTTGTCTCCAAATGCATTTATCTTTATCTTTATCTTTACCTACTCATAAAGCGGCTATCGCTTCTGGTCGTCCGTCATTAAATACCCTCCAACTTGGTTAAAATTACCCACCAATGCCACCCATAAGTGAAAAAACGATTCGATTTTTTGGACTAAAAATCAACGCCTCCTTCGTTGTTTTATAGGGGCGCGACGAGCAGAGATTACAGAACAACGAGTATCAGAGTGGTTGGCCGATCGCTCTTTTAGCGGGGAGACCAGGGTTTGATCCCCAACTTCCACATTTTTTTATCTTTCTTTTCTCACGCTATGCATTCATGGGCCGGCCCATGTGTGGGGCTTCACTCCCCTGTTTATTTTCATTTTACATTTTTGTCTTTTCTTTTCTCATTCTGTTTTCTTTCTTATTTAAATTAATTCCAGATTTTAATATTCTAAAAGTTCCGAGTTTGATAAAAAAATCATAAGATATATGTGAATTCAAAAATGTTTAGAAAATCATAAAAAGTTTGCAGTTCAAAAAATGTTGGTGGTTTTGCAAAATTGTTCGCAAAATTATAAAAAAATCACAAATTGTAAAAAATGGTCAGGAAATAAAATCAAGTTCATGATTTTGAAAAAATGATCGTGTATTCAAAACATATTCGGGAATCTGAAAAAACAAATGTCCATGAAATTTTAGAAAATGTTCACAATAATAATAATAATAATAATAATAAATGTTTTTTAAATTTTTTCCCCAATTTAAAAAAAACATCGATTCAAAAAATGTTTGTTGAGTCAAAAAATGTTAATGAATACGAAACCGGTTCATACATTCAAAAAATTGTAAACGGAACTAATGTTCATGATTTTTTTTGAGAAAATAAAAATTTTCAAAAAAAATTGTCGATTCAAAAAACTGTTCACCGATTCAAAAGTATTTTATGTCTAGGATTTGATTAGTTTTTCAAAAGTCTTTATATGTCTTGGCATTGGGAGTAGTTCGTGGTCAATGAGATTTGTTTTTAAAGTTTTAAACGTTCCCTTGCGCAACATAATGACAAGTGTGGCATGCACTCGCAAGCTCATAGCCTTGGGATTTACCATGTCGAGTGCATTGTGATCACGTGAACATCGCGGCCATCATCGGCTAGGGTGAGAAAAAAATGGCAACATGGTGAACCACTATGTTAAAATAGAGTACACTCATATATCAGGATATTGAGTCATACTTGTTTGGTTAGCCATAATTTTTTGTCTCCCGTTGCAACGCACGGGCATATTTGCTAGTACATATAAACATAAAAGTATCATAGCCTACCAATTTTCACTTTCTCCATTGTCATCACATTGTCAACATTGGTCTCGTTATGAACATTGGCCTCTCATGATGATCATTGACTTCTTTCTCTTCACTGTCATGCGGTGCATCGTCGATGACGCGACCCAATCCACCAAAGTTGGCTCTCATGGCACCCATGGTGTTACCAAAACCATCTCACATGCCACCCATGCCACGCAAGTCTCCTCCCATAGCACCCATTATACTACCATAGCCACCTCCCATGACACTCGTCATGTTACCAAAGCCACCTCCCATCATGCTCATCAAACCATCCATAAATTCTCTGATGCCATCATCCATGCCGTCATGCCTCATCCCTTGTCGCCATCCAGACTGACATCTATCATGTTCCTCATGAGCATGGTATTCTTCACCAACAATTCATCATGACAAAGCTCAACATATGTTTTGCTTTGCGTCGAGACCACTTGTGTCCATGAACATATGTTTTTCTACTTTTTCTTCGGTCTTCTTGAGCTCGTCAGCCTCCGCCTTCCTATGCTCAAGCTCCAGCTTCCGCTCCTCAGACATAGTCCTCTTCTCCTCGACGCCGCCTTGTGCTGCTAGACATCTCCCTCTCCTCTATTTCTTTCATTCTCAAAAGGCCTTTTTTTCTTTCGCATACTCCTTTCTCACAATGACAATGGCTTTGAAACCTTACTTAGGATCATTGTCTTTTACTTTTGTTCCCTTTTCTTTCTTTCTTTTTACCATCGGGCCTTCTCGGTTTGGCAATGGAGTTGGGAGTGGGGCTCTTTTCCCCTCATAGCCACTTGATGCATCGTCATCATCATCATCATCATCACAATCAACAACCGAACTCTTCCTCCTAGGAACTTTAAACAACTACTGGTTCTTCCACATCTACTCATGTTTAAGCTTTTTGTAACTACGTAAGAAAGTGAATGGTCTTCCTTTCTTGTTCCTCTTGTCCCCTTTCTTCCCTCTTTGTTGAAAAAAACCTTGAGCAAGCAAGAGATACAACACAATTAAGAAACATAGTTAGCCACCTATGCATATGATACGTCTCCAACGTATCTATAATTTTTGATTGATCCATGTTATTATATTATCAATCTTGGATATTTTATATGTACTTTCAAGTAATTATATATCATTTTTGGGGACTAACCTATTAACTTAGTGCCTAGTGCTAGTTGTTGTTTTTTGTTTGTTTTTGGTTTCGCAGAATATTAGTACCAAACGAAGTCCAAATGCCACGAAACTTTTTGGAGATTTTTTCTGGACAAAAGAGACATGAGAAGCATTAGGATAAGACTAGACGATGGACCATGGGCCCACAAGCCACCAGGGCACGCCCTGGTGTGTTGTGGGGCCCACATGGCTCCGTCCCAACTCCTCCTCTATAAATTCTCTAAAATCGTGAAACCAACAGAGGAGTCCACGAAATACTTCTTCTGGCACCGCAAGTTCCAGAACAACGAGATCCCATCTGAAGGCCTTTTCCGACACTCTGCCGGAGGGGGATTTGATTACGGAGGGGGCTCTTCCTCATCCTTGCTGCCCTCCAATGATGCGTGACTAGTTTACCACGGACCTATGGGTCCATAGTTAGTAACTAGATGGCTTCTTCTCTCTTTTTGATCTTCAATACAATGTTCTCCTCGGTGTTCTTTGAGATCTATTTGATGTAATGACTTTTTGTGTTGTGTTTGTTTGGATCTGATGAATTATGAGTTTATGATCAGATCTATCCATGAATATTATTTGAGTTTTCTCTAAACTCTTTTATGCATGATTACTGTAGCTTATTTCTTCTCCGATTTATTGGTTTGGTTTGGCCAACTAGAATGATTTATCTTGCCATGGGAAGAGGTGTTACGGCATATCTCTCTCAAGGTAGTTTTGGTGATTGATGACAACATGTTTGCGGACTAATCTTGTGCTTTGAATAATTCATAGATTCTCCCCTGGCACGAGATGCTTTCTTCCCCTCGGAGTGTATTTCAAGACGGTGTAGCTCTTTCGTTTCTTTCTCGGTCGACTAGTTGCGTAGAGGGCACCGTACTATCAAGAGGGGGTCCGCTGGGGTATTGCATGGGTGGAATCATCACGTACACATCAGCTTCTCACCCTCCGAGCTTTTCCATTCCATTGTAGAGTTCTATCCTCTCTTCCTTGTCCTATCTGGGTCCAAGCGGTAGTACCGCGCAACCCAGCGGTAGTACCGCTGAGGAGCCACAAGCGGCAGTACCGCTCCACAGCGGTAGTACCGCCCGTGGCTCCACAGCAATAGTACCGCTGGGGTGCCTAGCACCTCCGCCTCGTCCTCAGCATCTTTGGAGAGATTCACTCTCTCTCTTATGCGCCCCAGTGGTAGTACCGCACTGCCAGCGGTAGTACGGCCGAAGGGTCACAAGCGGCAGTACCGCTCCATAGCGGTAGTACCGCCCGTGACCCCGCTGCCGTAGTACCGCTGGGCAGTCTGGCTCCTACCGCCTCGATTCGAGAGGTCTTTTTCTCGTGTCGGGTTTTGCGGCACTAGTCGCGGTTGTAGAGGCGGTAGTACCGTTCCTGGAGCGGTAGTACCGCCCCTACCACCGCGGTAGTACCGCGGTTGGGTCCTTTCCTACTAGTCTCCTTTGCGCGGCAGTGCCGCTGGCTGGCGCGGCAGTACCGTTGTCCTGGCGGTAGTACCGCCCCCTCTCAGCGGTAGTACCGCCCTGTGCGGGGCTGGTTGGTGGGGGGCAACGGTTGGATTATTGCCCCCACTATAAAAGGGAGTCCCCTTCTTCTCTTTGACCTACCTCTTCTTCCCCCAAGCTCCATTTATTGCTCAAGCTCCATTAAATGCTCCAAGCTCCATTTTTACCCGATCTATCTCTCTAGCCAATCAAACTTGTTGATTTGCTCGGGAGTGGTTGAGAAGGCCCCGATCTACACTTCCACCAAGGGATTTTCGATTCCCCCACTCATCCCTGGTGGATCTTGTTACTCTTGGGTGTTTGAGCACCCTAGACGGTTGAGGTCACCGCGGAGCCATAGTCCATTGTGGTGAAGCTTCGTGGTTTTGTTGGGAGCCTCCGATTAAGTTGTGGAGATTGCCCCAAACTTGTTTGTAAAGGTTCGGTCGCCGCCTTCAAGGGCACCAATAGTGGAATCACGGCATCTCGCATTGTGTGAGGGCGTGAGGAGAATACGGTGGCCCTAGTGGCTTCTTGGGGAGCATTGTGCCTCCACACCGCTCTAACGGAGACGTACTTCCCTTCAAAAGGAAGGAACTTCGGTAACACATCCTCGTCTTCACTGGATCCACTCTTGGTTATCTCTTACCTTTACTCGTGCAAGCCTTGTAGTGTTACTTCTCTTGCTTGCTTGTATGCTTGTTGTTATTGCATCATATAGGTTGTTCACCTAGTTGCACATCTAGACAACCTACTTTGATGCAAAGTTTAATTTGGTAAAGAAAAGCTAAAAATTGGTAGTTGCCTATTCACCCCCCTCTAGTCAACCATATCGATCCTTTCAATTGGTATCAGAGCCTCGTCTCTTTATTAAGGACTTTACCGTCCAAAAAGTATGGTTGATACCGTAGACGGTGTGGAGGAACACTCCGGTGTGAATCCTATCTCGTCTATGAGCGATGGGGGAACCTCGGTCTCACGTGAGGAGTTCAATGTGGCCTTGGAGACATTGAAAACCTCCATGACGACCGAAGTTGAAAGCATGTTTACTAAATTTCTTGAGGGGCTTAAACTATCCACCGCACCGTTGAAAGTGGGTGATCCCGCTAACAAGGTGACGGATGCTATCCCCGACAAGGGGGAAGCTAGTAGTGAAAAGGCTCCTTCTTCTAGTGGTAAGAATGGCACCGACATCTTTGCCCATGTGGAACCACCACTTGTTTATGGTGGACCGGTTCCTTCCACTCATTTGAATCATGCCGGTCCTCCCCCTAAGATTGTGAAAAATGAGGATTTTGATTCTTGGGTCTATCGCTTTAAACGTCATTTAAATCACATGAACACTAACCTTTGGAGAATCATTGAAGAAGGTTTCTATCCACATGATCCAAGCAACTTCACTCCTCGAGAAGCCGCGGACAATCAATTCAATGAGAATGCTCTCTTCATCATTCAAGATGCAATTCCACCCGAAGACCTACCTCATCTTCGTCCCTTCGCCTTGGCCAAAGATACTTGGCATTGTGTCGTCTCTCTCTACCGGGGAAGCGCAAGCATTCAACGCTCCAACTATGAAGTGGTACAAGATGAGGCCGATGAGTTTGCAATGAAAGAAGATGAAGAACCTCGTGAGCTTTATCGGAGAGTAACCAAACTCGCGGTCTCACTACGAGATCACGGGAGCAAGGACACGGATGACAATTGGATCAAGCGCAAATTCCTCAAGGAAATGATGCCCTATCACAAGGCCATGTCCTCCGTCATTTGTCAAAGACCGGACTTCCACACTTTGACCTCAAGCGAAGTGTTGGACGAGTTTGTGGCCATGAACATTTTGGACAAGACCGCCGACAATGCGGTGCTCCGTTCTCAACGGGCAAAGAAGCCTAACCTTGCATTGAAGGCCAAGCTCACCGTTGAAGAAGAAGAAGAGGAAGAAGAGGAGAGCAACCCCGAAGATATGAAGTATGCTTATCATGAACACATGGCACTTGCTTCAAGGCAATTTTGGAGCAAGAAAAACTCGAGGCCAAACTTTAGCAAAAACAACTCGAGTGGCACGAGGGGCAAGCAACATGTAAGGACTTGCTACAATTGCGGCAACGTGAGTCATTTTGTTGCAGAATGCCCGTATGAGAAGAGGGAAGACAATGGTGGCAAGCTCATCCGAAAGGACAAGGCCAAGTCGTTCCCCAACAAGAACAACTTCACCAAGAAGACTCCTCCCAAGGCATTGGTTGTACAAGAAGAGTACAATGAGGATGATGACGATGATGAAGATGATGAGTCGGTTGCCATGGCCTCCGTTGCCATTGCAACGACTTCACAGGTGTCTCTCTTCGACTCACCCAATGAGAGCATCACCGCCAAGTGCCTCATGGCTAAAGCCACCAACAAGGTAACCCCCAACATCAAAACTACCATCATTAATCATCCTTCTCCAATGGATAGCATTAATGAACTTGAGGGAGATAATGTGGAGGCTAACGAGTTTGAGGCCTTTATGGGCAAACTCAAGGGAAAATCCAAGAAGCACTTTGTTGCTCTCTTGAAACAACTTGGTGAAGCCAATGACAGGATCGAGGCTCACGAAGACACCATCACTAAGATGGAAGGGCATAGTCGTGACTATGCCGATGAGATTTCGGATCTTTCCAATGCTCTTGAGGAAGAGCGTGGTCTTCGTTTGGCTCTTGAGGAGTCACACAACGTTGATCATGCTAAGTTAAAGAAAGATTATGATCATGTCCTCATAGTTTCTCATGTGTTAAACTCCGAGAAGGCCGAACTTGAGGTTGATCTTGCTAGACTCAAAGAGGAGTTTGATCTACTTGACAAGGCTCACAAGGTCTTGAAGGGTACTCATGCTAGCCTTAAAGAGTCTCATGATCAACTTCAAGTAAAGCTAACCAAGGAAAAAGCCACTTTCCCTCGCATGATGTTAATTGATAATGCAAATGCTACTAATCCATGTTGTGAGCATGTGCATCTCGTTGAGGAGAACGCTAAGCTAAAGGGGCAACTTGAGAGAGGTCTTGCAACTTGCATACAAGGCAAGAAGAACCTCAACGATCTCTTGATCAACCAAACGGGAGTTGTGGCCAAGGAAGGGGTTGGGTACGTGCCCGACTCCAAGAACAAGAAGAAGAATGACAAGACCAAACGACCTTCTCCTCTCATGCAAACCTTTGTGAGGGAGGGAGAGAGTGCCTCCGAGGAGAAGAAGAAGAACAATGTCAAGAAGGGCAATGTCACCCCTCCCAACAAAGCCGGTGATTTTAATCCTTCTTATGTGTTATGCCGTGCTAGTGATGGGCATGTTTATGCCAAATTTGTTGGTTCTCTTCATGAGTACATTGAATGGTCTATTTGGGTTCCAAAGACCCTTGTTACTAACATCAAAGGACCCATTACAAAATGGGTACCTAAAACCAAGCATTGATCTCTTGTAGGTGTTTGCTTCCGGTGGTGGATCATGTTGCTCGATAGCGGATCTACAAATCATATGACCGGAAGAAAGGACTTGGTGGTGGACGTGCACAAAGTTCCATCTATGCCCACCAATGTCGAGTGAGGTGACGCCTCATCTTCTAAGGTATTGGGACTTGGCAAGGTGGTCATCTCTCATGATCTCACGATCGAGAAGGTCATGCTTGTTGAGTCCCTTGCATACAATTTACTTTCCGTTCGTCAACTTGCAATCATGGGCTTTGCCACTTTCTTTGATATCGATACCGTAGCCCTATTGTGGAGCAAGACTCTTAAAGTAGCTTTTGTTGGGCATGTCGAGAATGGTCTATATGTGATTAACTTTTCGGAGCGACCCACTAAGACCGCGACATGCCTAATGGCTAAAGTTGATGTGGGATGGCTTTGGCATCGCCGTTTAGCCCATGTCAATATGAGATCTTTGCAAAGTCTCCTCAAGGGGGACCATGTCCGTGGACTAACGAACGTTAGTTTTGCTAAAGATCATGCTTGCAGTGCCTGTATTGAAGGAAAGCTACATGAGAAGGCTCATCCTCCCATGACTATCATTTATTCAAAGAGGCCCTTGGAGCTCCTTCACATGGATCTCTTTGGGCCTCCATCCTTCGATAGTCTTGGAGGTAGGAAGTATTGCTTGGTGATTGTGGATGACCACTCAAGGTACACGTGGGTGTATTTCTTCAAGAGGAAGAGCGAGACCCAACAAACCGTCATTGACTTTGCAAATGAAGCTCAACGTCAACACAATGCAAAGATCTTGACAATAAGAAGTGACAATGGCACCGAGTTTAAGAACTACACCTTGGATGAATTTCTTAGTGATGAGGGAATCAAGCATCAATATTCCGCACCCTACACCCCTCAACAAAACGGTGTTGCGGAGAGGAAGAACCGGACATTGATGGATGCGGCAAGGACCATGATGGCGGAGTTCAAGTCTCCGTACAACTTTTGGGCCGAAGCCATCAACACCGCGTGTCATGCATCCAATCGGCTCTACCTCCGCAAGGTCTTGAACAAGACTCCATACGAGATACTCACCGGTAACAAGCCCAACCTCAAGTACTTCCGGGTATTCGGGTGTAAGTGTTTCATTCTCAAGAAAGGTGTTCGGTTGTCTAAATTTGAGGCTAGAGCTTATGAGGGCATATTTGTTGGCTATGCTACAAACTCTCATGCTTACCGTGTCCTCAATAAATCCACGAGACTTATTGAGGAGACGTGTAACGTGGAGTTTGATGAGAATAATGGCTCCCAAGTGGAGCAAAGTGGCACTTGTGATGTAGGTGATGAAATTCCTCCCCAAGCCATAAGAAGAATGGGTGTTGGCTTTATCCTACCCATTGAGGAACCCCTTGTGGCCGAAGGAGAAGGACAATGCTCCACTGAAGTGGAGCCATCACCAACCCAAGGCCCACACGCTTTCGAAGAACAACATGAAGGCCCTCATCCTCAAGAACATGACCAAGGGCAAGATCACGCTCAAGACGGTGTTGACACTTCAAGTGATGCCCAAGGTCAAGTTCTCTCCTCCGAGCAAGTTCAAGAACAAGAACAAGCCCAAGACGACGCTCAAGATGATCAAGTGACCACTCCTCGTCTCACCCCCGAGGAGGAATTAGAGCGTCGTGCCGCCAAGGTTGCTTCCAAGCTCTCCACCAAGGATCATCTCATGACGAATGTGCTTGGAAGCTTAAGAAAGGGGGTAAGCACTCGTAGACAATTAGCAAATTATTGTGAGCATCACGCGTTTGTCTCTTGTGTGGAACCCCACAAGGTCTATGAAGCGCTAGAAGATCCAGATTGGCTCAACGCCATGCGTGAAGAACTCAACAACTTCAAGCGCAACAAAGCGTGGAGATTAGTGCCAAGACCAACCGGGAATCACAATGTCATAGGAACCAAGTGGATATTTAAGAACAAGCAAGATGCCTATGGGATTATCATTCACAACAAGGCTCGTTTGGTAGCACAAGGCTACTCCCAAGTCGAGGGTATCGACTACGGTGAAACCTTTGCTCCCATTGCTCGTCTTGAATCCATTCACATGTTGATTGCATATGCTTCTCATCATAACTTTAAGTTCCAACAAATGGATGTGAAGAGTGCTTTTCTTAATGGTCCTATTAATGAATTGGTTTACGTCAAGCAACCCCCCGGGTTCGAGGATCCCTACTTTCCCGACCATGTGTATCAACTTGATAAGGCACTCTATGGCCTTAAACAAGCCCCACGTGCGTGGTATGACCACCTTACCGAGTTGTTACAAGACCGTGGTTTTGAAGTTGGGCTAATCGACCCCACTCTTTTTACTAAGAAGGTCAAAGGGGAGTTGTTTGTGTGCCAATTATATGTTGATGATATTATCTTTGGTTCTCCTAACAAAGCTTTTAATGAGGAATTTGCCGCTCTCATGACCTCAAAGTTCGAGATGCCCTCCATGGGAGAGTTGAAGTTCTTTCTAGGGTTCAAAGTGAAGCAAAGAAGAGAAGGAACCTTCATCAATCAATCCAAATACACTCAAGACATGCTCAAGAGATTCAAGCTAAGTGACGTCAAGCCGGCTTCCACTCCAATGCCCACCAAGTGCCAACTTGACTTAGATCCCAATGGTAAAGTGGTGGATCAAAAGGTATATCGTTCCATGATTGGATCCTTGCTTTACCTTTGTGCATCTAGACCGGACATCATGTTGAGTGTGGGAATTTGTGCACGGTTTCAAGCCGCACCTAAGGAAAGTCACTATGTGGCGGTCAAGCGAATCTTTCGATATTTGGCTCATACCCCAAACTTTGGCTTGTGGTACCCAAGAGGATCAAACTTCAAGCTTGTAGGGTACTCGGATTCCGATTGGGCGGGAGACAAAGTGGATAGGAAGTCCACTTCCGGAGGGTGCCAATTCCTTGGTTGCTCTTTGGTAAGTTGGTCTTCCAAAAAGCAAAGTTGTGTGTCTCTCTCGTCCACTGAGGCGGAGTATGTTGCCGCCGGCAGTTGTTGTGCTCAACTCCTATGGATGAGGCAAACTTTAAAGGATTACGGTGTCACTTGTGACAAAGTGCCTCTTTGGTGTGACAATGAAAGTGCCATCAAGATCTCTCTCAACCCGGTGCAACACTTCAAGACGAAGCATATTGAGATTCGGTATCACTTCATCCGGGATCACATTAGGCGAGGAGAGATCGAGCTCAACTATGTCAACACTCATGACAACCTTGCAGATATTTTCATGAAGCCCTTGGATGAAGCAAGATTTCGTGAGTTAAGGCATGAGCTAAATATCATTGATTCGAGCAATGTGGCTTGAACGCTTGCACACCCCACCACGCTCATTTGTTGTCTAGTTTAGGTGTAGGCATGGACATAGGGGGAGTGTTGTTCTCTCAATGAACTCTCCCTCCCCCCATTATGCATAAATTGATCAAGTCTTTCACTTTAGCCATTGTTGATGGTACTTGTGCTTCAAAGACGAGTTTTGGTCATGGGCCCAAGGTTAAAATCTTTGCGGCGCCATACCTTTTGACTCAAACATAGGTGGCCTCGGCCACCGCCCTCTTTTGAAGAGGTGTGTCTTGGTCGTTTTGCTGCCATGCTCTTTTTTCTTGCCGTTTTTGTCGTTCCTTTGAGCAAAAGCCGTGTTGGTTTGGTTGTCATGGCGTGCTTGGCGGTACTACCGCTGGTGGTGCGTGGTACTACCGCTCATGAGCGGTACTACCGCCCCCAGCACGGTACTACCGCTGAGGGACGGGACCAGGGGGATAAGTCGGGGCAGGGGGAGGTTTCTTCTCCCCCATACCCATTCACTTCGCCCCCTCTTTCCTCTTCCTCTCTCCAGCCTCCACTCGCCGCGGGAGGGCTCCGGCGGATCTCTGTCTCCGGGGCGTCCCTCTCCATTTCCTTTGGTGGAGTAGATCCCCACCCCGTTCTCTTGCCATGGATGCCGGTATTGCCCCCATTCCTTGTTTCCTTTTGTCTCGTTTTCAGATCTTGTTTCTTAGGGGCAATGGTGGTTGCATCTCTAGATTTTTGGCTAAATCTAGGCTTGAGTTGGTTGGAGAAGGCAACTAGACTATCTCGATTAGAGTTTGGTAGGAATATTTTTGAATTTGGCAAGCCAGTAGTGCCAGATCTGACCACGGTAGTAGGAAACCGCTGTTTCTCCGCCTCGTGCTGTAGGAAACTGCTGTTTCTCCGCCTCGAGCAGTACTACCGCTCTCGTTGGAGCGGTACTACCGCTTGACCTCGAGCGGTACTACCGCTCTCCTTGGGGCGGTACTACCGCGGGCATGCCACGGTACTACCGCTGCATGCCAGATTCCATCATATTCCTGCCTTACCTTGATCTTTTTGTTGTGTTTGTTGGCTTATGCTCGTTCTTTCTGGTTGTTTTGCGTGTTCTTGTGTTTGGCTCCAGGTGATGACCAGTCCGAGCAGCAAGGTCGCCGTATCAACCCCGGGCGTGCTACATCAAAACGCTACCGCACCTCAGAGCCAGCCGGTGGTTCCTCGAGCACCCAACCGCCTCCAGCAAGTGCATCTGCAAGTGTTCCTCCACCTCCTCAGCAATCGAAGTGATCCACCAACAAGACAAAAGGGAAGACTGTGACTGAGATGATCAACAAGGAGTTTTGGGAGAAGCGTCGCCGCAACCCCTATGCGGTGGACCAAGAACCCACTTTGGTCAACCGCCCGTTCTGGAACTGTTTTCAGTTTGCCATCTACTTTGATGTGATCAAGGCTAAGAAGAATCTGTTTGTTGATGTTCGCTCCATTGACACTGATGCTATGGAGAAGGACCCGGAGTATTTTTGCGAAGCCCTTCAGATGTGCACTCAGCTGAACATTCTCAGGATCATGCAATTCAACAAGGATTTCAATGCGGATTTGGTGGCTCAATTCTATGCCACCGTCCATCTTGGGACGGATGGCGACAGGACTCTGACATGGATGACCAATGGCAAGCTGCTTTCCGTTAAATGGAAGGCTTTCATGGAGTTACTTGATGTGGTGGATACCGGGCCTGAGACTCCTGTCGGTTTCCGCCCTCACCGCAATGCTACGTCCACCCACAAGCAAGCCCTTTGGCCCTACTGCACTGTGAAAGTTCACCCAGTAATTGAGAAGAAGACCTATGAGCTGTCTCCATATCTGGACATTCTTCATCGCATCTTCCGTGAGACTCTCTTCCCTCAGGTCGGGAATCTAGATATGGTCCACTCTTACCTCGTGGACATGCTCCTTTTCTGTCAGCATGAGAAGGAAGCAAGCACTGGACAGAGCCTGGATATTTCTCATGTCATGTGGTCTGAACTTCTCTCTGCCGTGTCTGAGCGCAAGTGCCCTATATATGGCCCATTCATCATGAGGCTCATTGAGAGGGCCTGGGCACAGACTTATCCTAGAGTGTTGCTAGAAACTGGAGACTTGGTTTCTCATGAGATCAAGCGCATGAGGAAGAAGGACAATTGGTCCACCCCGTCTGCTGCTGCTGCTGCCACAGGGGGTCCGTCTGCTGCTGCTGCCATGGGAGATCCGTCTGCTACTGCTGTTGCCATGGAGACCGAGGGTGGGGCAGCCACTGATGATCACGAGTAGGATATTGGCCCCTCTAGTGCTGAACCCTCATGGGCGAAGAAGCTTAAAAACAAGTTGAAGAAGCTTTTCTGCATGGAGTCTCATGGTCAGTACATGACTCATGTGGCGGAGAAGCATGCCAGGATGCGCCACAAGGAGCTCATGCGTTAGTTGGGAGCGACAGTTGCCAGTGGTTCTGAGGGACAGATCACTGAAGAGGAGGAGTGGATTCATCAGCACTGCCCTTCAACCGACTCCGATGCCGAGCAGTTTTCGACCCACGATGAAGATGCAGAGATGTGATGTTCGAGATCTTCATCTTCCCATCACCTGGAGTTGTAGCGTCACTCTTTGCCCTTTTTGGTGTCTTGCTGCCAAAGGGGGAGAGAGTGTAGGGATTTGTGTTGTTGCCGTGCTTTGAGTCGTCTTGTGGTTTCTTGTGTGTTCTCTCGGTGTCTTTATTTGGTTTGGTTTGGTTTGGTGTGAGACCTAAGTTCTAGACATATGGTGTGAGACATATGCTCCCTATCGCTACCTTATTACTTATGTCTATTCAGAGTACTGTAGTTTCTTATGAGATGCATGCTTGTCCTGTTTATTCTCTTCTCTCATATATCTTGTGCTTAGTATTGTTGGACTATAAAATATAGGGGGAGTGTTGATCCGAATGTGTGTGTCTTGCCATATCTAGGTGCACACATTCTGGGGGAGCCCATCTATATTTTGTAGTTCTTAGTTTTCTTCGTTTTATTTCTTTTCCTTGCGTAAATCCCTAGTTGTCATCAATCCACCAAAAAGGGGGAGATTGTTACGGCATATCTCTCTCAAGGTAGTTTTGGTGATTGATGACAACATGTTTGCGGACTAATCTTGTGCTTTGAATAATTCATAGATTCTCCCCTGGCACGAGACGCTTTCTTCCCCTCGGAGTGTATTTCAAGACGGTGTAGCTCTTTCGTTTCTTTCTCGGTGGACTAGTTGCGTAGAGGGCACCGTACTATCAAGAGGGGGTCCGCTGGGGTATTGCATGGGTGGAATCATCACATACACATCAGCTTCTCACCCTCCGAGCTTTTCCATTCCATTGTAGAGTTCTCTCCTCTCTTCCTTGTCCTGTCTGGGTCCAAGCGGTAGTACCGCGCAACCCAGCGGTAGTACCGCTGAGGAGCCACAAGCGGCAGTACCGCTCCACAGCGGTAGTACCGCCCGTGGCTCCACAGCAGTAGTACCGCTGGGGTGCCTGGCACCTCTGCCTCGTCCTCAGCATCTTTGGAGAGATTCTCTCTCTCTTAAGCGCCCCAACGGTAGTACCGCACTGCCAGCGGTAGTACGACTGAGGGGTCACAAGCGGCAGTACCGCTCCACAGCGGTAGTACCGCCCGTGACCCCGCTGCCGTAGTACCGCTGGGCAGTCTGGCTCCTACCGCCTCGATTCGAGAGGTCTTTTTATTGTGTCGGGTTTTGCGGCACTAGTCGCGGTTGTAGAGGCGGTAGTACCGTTCCTGGAGTGGTAGTACCGCCCCTACCACCGCGGTAGTACCGCGGTTGGGTCCTTTCCTACTAGTCTCCTCTGCGCGGTAGTGCCGCTGGCTGGCGCGGCAGTACCGCTGTCCTGGCGGTAGTACCGCCCCCTCTCAGTGGTAGTACCGCCCTATGCGGGGCTGGTTGGTGGGGGGCAACGGTTGGATTGTTGCCCCCACTATAAAAGGGAGTCCCCTTCTTCTCTTTGACCTACCTCTTCTTCCCCCAAGCTCCATTTATTGCTCAAGCTCCATTAAATGCTCCAAGCTCCATTTTCGCCCGATCTATCTCTCTAGCCAATCAAACTTGTTGATTTGCTCGGGAGTGGTTGAGAAGGCCCCGATCTACACTTCCACCAAGGGATTTTCGATTCCCCCACTCATCCCTAGCGGATCTTGTTACTCTTGGGTGTTTGAGCACCCTAGACGGTTGAGGTCACCGCGGAGCCATAGTCCATTGTGGTGAAGCTTCGTGGTTTTGTTGGGAGCCTCCGATTAAGTTGTGGAGATTGCCCCAACCTTGTTTGTAAAGGTTCGGTCGCCGCCTTCAAGGGCACCAATAGTGGAATCACGGCATCTCGCATTGTGTGAGGGCGTGAGGAGAATACGGTGGCCCTAGTGGCTTCTTGGGGAGCATTGTGCCTCCACACCGCTCTAACGGAGACGTACTTCCCTTCAAAAGGAAGGAACTTCGGTAACACATCCTCGTCTTCACCGGATCCACTCTTGGTTATCTCTTACCTTTACTCGTGCGAGCCTTGTAGTGTTACTTCTCTTGCTTGCTTGCATGCTTGTTGTTATTGCATCATATAGGTTGTTCACCTAGTTGCACATCTAGACAACCTACTTTGATGCAAAGTTTAATTTGGTAAGGAAAAGCCAAAAATTGGTAGTTGCCTATTCACCCCCCTCTAGTCAACCATATCGATCCTTTCAAGAGGTGCTTTGTAATGGGTTAGATCTTACGGTGCTCAATCCCAGTGACAGAAGGGGACATGACACGTATGTATCGTTTCTATTAAGGGTAAAAAGATGGGGTTTATTCATACATGAGTTTATCTTGTCTAAATCATGTCATCTTGCCTAAGGCATTACTTCGTTTTTCCATGAACTTAATACAGTAGATGCATGTTGGATAGCGGTCGGTGTGTGGAGTAATAGTAGTAGATACAGGCAGGAGTCGGTCTACTTGTCTCGGACATGATGCCTATGTATGATCATTGCCTTGGATATCGTCATAATTATTTGATTTTCTATCAATTGCCGAACAGTAATTTGTTTACCCACCGTATATTATTTTGTTGAGAGAAGCCTCTAGTGAAAACTATGGCCTCCGGGTCTATCTTTTATCATATATTAAAACCAAAAATACCTTGCTGCAATTTTCTTTTGTTTATTGTATTTTGTGTTTTTTTGTCTGATCTATCTATCAAAAACTATACAATTTAATCTTTCTTGTAACTGTTGAGGGATTGACAACCCCTTTGCGCGTTGGGTTGCAAGGATTTGTTGTTTGTGTGCAGGTGATGTTTACATAGTGTTGCTTGGTTCTCCTACTGGATTGATAACCTTGGTTTCATAACTGAGGGAAATACTTATCTCTACTGTACTGCATCATCCTCTCCTCTTCGAGGAAATCGCAACGCAGCTCACAAGTAGTAGCATACTTAAAAGAGAAAGCACTCAGATGTAGCAAACAATCTGCTTATCACTTTCATTGCAACCACTTGAGTGACAAAATCTTCATTCACAACCTTTGTGCATTGCAAAAATGTATCATCATAAACACTACAAATGTGCACATAAAATATAATATAGCACACCTCACCTCATCATTCATTACATTAATCTCAACATGACAAAAAGTAATTGGAAACAAGTGTATTTTTAACCTTTTCGACATTTCATCGAACAAGTTGCGAACATCGACGGTGGGCGTCGACGGCTCCTCCTCATGGCCGGAGGTGGTATGGAAGGAGGCACGAAAGCAGTAGTAGCCGCAGACAAAACAATAGTTGCAGTAGGCGATGAAGCAAGGAGGCCATGGTGGCGCCCGTCTTTGTCTTCTCGCCCGGGATGAAGACATGGATGGTTCGCGCGACAGCCACTTCCCGCCCCCGACACCGGATCGATTGGCCATGACAGCCTTCTTCCGCGCCAATGAATCCTTTACGAGGGCGGTGGTATGTCATGGGGCCCCAAAACTGTTGCGCCGAGGCGGGGGGGGGGGTGTTAGTGTTGAATCCGGCGGATCTCCGATAGGGGGTCCTGAGCTGGTGATCTTAGCTTGATGGTAACAAGACAAAGGGGGTCACGGTATTTTACCCCAGGTCCGGGCTCTCTCAAAGAGGTAAAACCCTGTGTCCTGCTTTTGTTGTATTGATTGTGGGTGGTTACTGTTGGGGAACGTAGTATGCAATTTCAAAAAATATCCTATGATCACGCAAGATCTATCTAGGAGATGCATAGCAACGAGAGGGGGAGAGTGTGTCCATGTACCCTCGTAGACCGAAAGCGAAAGCGTTAGCTTAACGCGGTTGATGTAGTCGAACGCCTTCTCGATTCAACTGATCAAGCACCGAACGTACGACACCTCCGAGTTCTGCGCACGTTCAGCTCGATGACGTCCCTCGAACTCTTGATCCAGCAAAGTGTCGAGGAAGAGTTTCATTAGCACAACGGTGTGGTGACAGTGATGGTGAAGTGATCCGCGCAGGGCTTCGCCTAAGAACTATGACAATATGATCGGAGGAGTAAACGGTGGAGGGGGCACTACACACGGCTAAGAAATAATTGATGTGCCTAGAGGTGCCCCCTGCACCCGTATATTAGGAGGGAGAGGGGAGGAGGCTGGCCTAGGGCGCGCCAAGTGGGAGGAGTCCCACTTGGACCCCTAGTCCAATTCACCCCCACCTTTCCTTTTACCAGAAGGGGAAAGGGGGAAGGAGTAGGAGGAGGAGGAGGAGAAAGAAAGGGGGATCGCGCCCCCTCCCCTTGTCCAATTCAGACTCCCCATGGGGGAGGGGGCGTGCCACCCCTTGTGGGTTGCCTCCCCTCCCCTCTATGGCCCATATGGCCCATATCTTTCCCCCGGGGGTTCCGGTAAACCCCCCCGATACCCCGATAAAAACTGAAACACTTTGGAACCATTCCGGTGTCCGAATACTATCGTCCAATATATCAATCTTTACCTCTCGACCATTTTGAGACTCCTAGTCATGTCCGTGATCTCAATTGGGACTTTGAACAATCTTCGGTCACCAAAAAACATAACTCATAATACAAATCGTCATCGAACGTTAAGCATGCGGACCCTACGGGTTTGAGAATTGTGTAGACATGACCGAGACACATCTCCGATCAATAACCAACAGTGGAACCTGGATGCTCATATCGGTTCCTACATATTCTACGAATATCTTTATCGGTCAGACCGCAATGACAACATACGTCATTCCCTTTGTCATCGGTATGTTACTTGCCCAAGATTCTATCGCCGGTATCTTCATACCCAGTTCAATCTTGTTACCAGCAAGTTGAAGGAAATATGCCCTAGAGGCAATAATAAAGTTATTATTTATTTCCTTATATCATGATAAATGTTTATTATTCATGCTAGAATTGTATTAACCGGAAACATAATACATGTGTGAATACATAGACAAACAGTATGTCACTAGTATGCCTCTACTTGACTAGCTTGTTGAATCAAAGATGGTTAAGTTTCCTAGCCATAGACATGAGTTGTCATTTGATTAACGGGGTCACATCATTAGAGAATGATGTGATTGACTTGACCCATTCCGTTAGCATAGCACTTGATCGTTTAGTTTGTTGCTATTGCTTTCTTCATGACTTATACATGTTCCTATGACTATGAGATTATGCAACTCCCGTTTACCGGAGGAACACTTTGTGTGCCACCAAACGTCACAACGTAACTGGGTGATTATAAAGGTGCTCTACAGGTGTCTCTGAAGGTACTTGTTGGGTTGGCGTATTTCGAGATTAGGATTTGTCACTCCGATTGTCGGAGAGGTATCTCTGGGCCCACTCGGTAATGCACATCACTATAAGCCTTGCAAGCATTGCAACTAATGAGTTAGTTGCGGGATGATGTATTACGAAACGAGTAAAGAGACTTGCCGGTAACGAGATTGAACTAGGTATTGAGATACCGACGATCAAATCTCGGGCAAGTAACATACCGATGACAAAGGGAACAACGTATGTTGTTATGCGGTTTGACCGATAAATATCTTCGTAGAATATGTAGGAGCCAATATGAGCATCCAGGTTCCGCTATTGGTTATTGACCGGAGACGAGTCTCAGTCATGTCTACATAGTTCTCGAACCCATAGGGTCCGCACGCTTAAAGTTCGATGACGGTTATATTGAGTTTATGTGTTTTGATGTATCGAAGGTAGTTCGGAGTCCCGGATGAGATCGGGGACATGACGAGGAGTCTCGAAATGGTCGAGACGTAAAGATCGATATATTGGACGACTATATTCGGACATCAGAAAGGTTCCGAGTGATTCGGGTATTTTCGGGAGTACCAGGGAGTTACGGGAATTCGTATTGGGCCTTAATGGGCCATACGGGAAAGGAGAGAAAGGCCTCAAAGGGTGGCCGCACCCTCCCCATGGGCTGGTCCGAATTGGACTAGGGAGGGGGGCGCCCCCTTCCTTCTTTCTCCTTTTCCCTTCCCTTTCCTTCCCTCCTACTCCTACTACATGGAAGGGCTCCTAGTTCAACTAGGAAAAAGGGAATCCTACTACCGGTGGGAGTAGGACTCCCCTAGGGCACGCCATAGAGAGGTCGGCCCTCCCCCTCCTCCACTCCTTTATATATGGGGGCAGGGGGCACCCTAAAGACACAACAATTGATCTCTTGATCTCTTAGCCGTGTGCGGTGCCCCTCTCCACCATAATCCACTTCGGTCATATCGTAGTGGTGCTTAGGCGAAGCCCTGCGTCGGTAGAACATCATCATCGTCACCATGCCATCGTGCTGACGGAACTCTCCCTCAAAGCTCGGCTGGATCGGAACTTGAGGGACGTCATCGAGTTGAACGTGTGCAGAACTCGGAGGTGCCGTGCGTTCGGTACTTGGATCGGTCGGATCGTGAAGATGTACGACTACATCAACCGTGTTGTCATAACGCTTCCGCTTTCGGTCTACGAGGGTACATGGACACACTCTCCCCTCTCGTTGCTATACATCACCATGATCTTGCGTGTGCGTGGGAATTTTTTTGAAATCACTACGTTCCCCAACAATGGCATCCGAGCCAGGTTTTATGCGTAGATGTCATATGCACGAGTAGAACATAAGTGAGTTGTGGGCGATATAAGTCATACTGCTTACCAACATGTCACACTTTGGTTCGGCGGTATTGTTGGATGAAGCGGTCTGGACTGACATTACGCGTACGCTTACGCGAGACTGGTTTTACCGCCGTGCTATGCACACAGGTGACTAGCGGGTGTCAGTTTCTCCAACTTTAGTTGAACCGAGTGTGGCTACGCCCGGTCCTTGCGAAGGTTAAAACAGCACCAACTTGACAAACTATCGTTGTGGTTTTGATGCATAGCTAAGAACGGTTCTTGCTAAGCCCAGTAGCAGCCACGTAAAACTTGCAACAACAAAGTAGAGGACGTCTAACTTGTTTTTGCAGGGCATGTTGTGATGTGATATGGTCAAGACGTGATGAGATATAAGTTGTTGTATGAGATGATCATGTTTTGTTGAAGTTATCGGCAACTGGCAAAAGCATTATGGTTGTTTCTCTATTGCATAAGATGCAAGCGCCAAATAATTGCTTTACTTTATCGCTATGCGATAGCAATAGTTGCAAGAGCAATTGTTGGCGAGACGACCATGTGACGACACATTGATATAGATCAAGATGATGGAGATCATGGTGTCATGCCGGTGACGATGGAGATCATGACGATGCTTTGGAGATGGAGATCAAAGGCACAAGATGATGATGGCCATATCATGTCATATATTTTTGATTGCATGTGATGTTTATCTTTTATACATCTTATCTTGCTTTGATTGACGGTAGCATTATAAGATGATCTCTCACTAAATTATCAAGGTATAAGTGTTCTCCCTGAGTATGCACTGTTGCGAAAGTTCTTCGTGCTGAGACACCACGTGATGATCTGGTGTGATAGGCTCTACGTTCAAATACAACGGGTGCAAAACAGTTGCACACGCGGAATACTCAGGTTAAACTTGACAAGCCTGGCATATAACAGATATGGCCTCCGAACACGGAGACCGAAAGGTCGAGCGTGAATCATATAGTAGATATGATCAACATAGTGATGTTCACCATTGAAACTACTCCATCTCACGTGATGATCGGACATGGTTTAGTTGATTTGGATCACGCGATCACTTAGAGGATTAGAGGGATGTCTATCTAAGTGGGAGTTCTTAAGTAATATGATTAATTGAACTTAAATTTATCATGAACTTAGTCCTAGTAGTATTAGCATATCTATGTTGTAGAACAATAGCTCGCGATTTTGCTCCCCGTTTATTTTGATATGTTCCTAGAGAAAAACTATGTTGAAAGATGTTAGTAGCAATGATGCGTACTTGGTCCATGATCTGAGGTTTATCCTCATTGCTGCATAGAAGAATTATGTTCTTGATGCACCGCTAGGTGACAGACCTATTGCAGGAGCAGATGCAGACGTTATGAATGTTTGGCTAGCTCAATATGATGACTACTTGATAGTTTAGTGCACCATTCTTAACGGCTTAGAATAGGGACTTCAAAGATGTTTTGAACATCATGGACCATATGAGATGATCCAGGAGTTGAAGTTAATATTTCAAGAAAATACCCGAGTTGAGAGATATGAAGTCTCCAACAAGTTCTATAGCTAAAAGATGGAGGAGAATAGCTTAAAGCAGTGAGCATGTGCTCAGATTGTCTGGGTACTACAATCACTTGAATCAAGTGGGAGTTAATATTCCAAATAAGATAGTGATTGACAGAATTCTCTAGTCACCATCACCAAGTTAGTAGAACTTCGTGATGAACTATAATATGCAAGGGATAACATAAACAATTCCCAAGCTCTTCGTGATGCTGAAATCGATGAAGGTAGAAATCAAGAAAAACATCAAGTGTTGATGGTAAACAAAACCACTACTTTCAAGTAAAGGGACAAAGGGAAGAAAGGGGAACTTCAAGAAGAACGACAAGCAAGTTGCTGCTCAAGTGAAAACCCCAAGTCTGGACCTAAGCCTGAAACTGAGTGCTTCTACTGCAAAGGGACTGGTCACTGGAAGCGGAACTACCCCAAGTAATTGGCGGATAAGAAGGATGGCAAAGTGAACATAGGTATATTTGATATACATGTTATTGATGTGTACTTACTAGTGTTTATAGCAACCCCTTAGTATTTGATACTAGTTCAGTTGCTAAGAATAATAACTCGAAACGGGAGTTGCAGAATGAACAGAGACTAGTTAAGGGTGAAGTGACGATGTGTATTGGAAATGGTTCCAAGATTGATATGATCATCATCGCACACTCCCTATACTTTCGGGATTAGTGTTAAACCTAAAATAAATGTTATTTAGTGTTTGCGTTGAGCACGAATATGATTGGATCATGTTTATTGCAATACGGTTATTCATGTAAGTTAGAGAATAATTGCTGTTCTGTTTACATGAATAAAACCTTCTATGGTCATACACCCAATGAAAATGGTTTGTTGGATCTCGATCATTGTGATACACATTTTCATAATATTGAAGCCAAAAGATGCAAAGTTAATAATGATAGTGCAACTTATTTGTGGCACTGCCGTTTAGGTTATATTGGTAAAGTGCATGAAGAAAATCCATGCCGATGGGCTTTTGGAATCACTTGATTATGAATCAGTTGATGCTTGCGAACCATGCCTCATGGGCAATATGACTAAGACTCTGTTCTCCAGTAAAATGGAGCGAGCAACAGATTTGTTGGAAATCATGCATACTGACGTATGTGGTCCGATGAATATTGAGGCTCGCGATAGGTATCATTATTTTCTAATCTTCACAGATGATTTGAGAAGATATGAGTATATGTACTTGATGAAACACAAGTCTGAAACATTTGAAAAGTTCAAAGAATTTTTCAGAGTGAAGTGGAGTATCATCGTAACAAAAATAAAAGTTTCTACGATATGATCGCAGAAGTAAAATATTTGAGTTACGAGTTTGGCCTTCAGTTAAAACAATGTGAAATAGTTTCACTACTCACGCCACCTGGAACACCACAGTGTAATGGTGTGTCCAAACGTCGTAACCGTACTTTATTAGATATGGTGCGATCTATGATGTCTCTTACCAATTTACCACTATCGTTTTGGGGTTATGCATTAGAGACAACTACATTCACGTTAAATAGGGCACCATCTAAATCCGTTGAGACGACACCGTATGAACTATGGTTTGGCAAGAAACCTAAGCTTTCGTTTCTTAAAGTTTGAGGTTGCAATGCTTATGTGAAAAAGTTTCAACCTGATAAGCTCAAACCCAAATCGGAGAAGTGCGTCTTCATAGGATACCCAAAAGAAAATGTTGGGTACACCTTCTATCACAGATCCGAAGGCAAGATATTCATTGCTGAGAATGGATCCTTTCTAGAAAAGGAGTTTCTCTCGATGGAAGTGAGTGAGAGGAAAGTAGAACTTGATGAGGTAACTGTACCTGCTCCCTTATTGGAAAGTAGTTCATCACAGAAATCTGTTCCTGTGACTACTACACCAATTAGTGAGGGAGCTAATGATGATGATCATGTAACTTCAGATCAAGTTACTACCGAACCTTGTAGGTAAACCAGAGTGAGATCCGCACCAGAGTGGTACGGTAATCCTGTTCTGGAGGTCATGTTACTTGACCATGACGAACCTACGAACTATGAGGAAGCGATGATGAGCCCAGATTCCGCAAAATGGCTTGAGGCCATGAAATCTGAGATGAGATCCATGCATAATAACAAAGTATGGACTTTGATTGACTTGCCCAAAGATCGTCAAGCCATTGAGATTAAATGGATCTTCAAGAGGAAGACGGACGCTGATAGTAGTGTTACTATCTACAAAGCTAGAATTGTCGCAAAAGGTTCTCGACAAGTTCAAGGTGTTGACTACGATGAGAGTTTCTCACTCGTATCTATGCTTAAGTCTGTCCGAATCATGTTAGCAATTGCCACATTTTATGAAATCTAGCAAATGGATAAACAAAACTACATTCCTTAATGGATTTATTAAAGAAGAGTTGTATATGATGCAACAAGAAAGTTTTGTCAATCCTAAAGGTGCTAACAAAATATGCAAGCTTCAGTGATCCATCTATGGACTGGTGCAAGCATCTCGGATTTGGAATATACACTTTGATAAGTTGATCAAAGCATATAGTTTTATACAGACTTGCGGTGAAGCCTGTATTTACAAGAAAGTGAGTGGGAGCACTACAACATTTTTGATAAGTATATGTGAATGGCATATTGTTGATCGGAGATAATGTAGAATTATTCTGCAAAGCATAAAGGAGTGTTTGAAAGGAGTTTTTCAAAGAAAGACCTCGGTGAAGCTGCTTACATATTGAGCATCAAGATCTATAGAGATAGATCAAGACGCTTGATAAGTTTTTCAATGAGTACATACCTTGACAAGATTTTGAAGTAGTTTAAAATGGAACAGTCAAAGAAGGAGTTCTTGCTTGTGTTACAAGGTGTGAAAGTTGAGTAAGACTCAAAACCCGACCACGGCAGAAGATAGAGAGAGAATGAAAGTCATTCCCTATGCCTCAGCCATAGGTTCTATAAAGTATGCCATGCTGTGTACCAGACCTATTGTATACCCTGCCCTGAGTTTGGCAAGGGAGTACAATAGTGATCTATGAGTAGATCACTGGACATTGGTCAAAATTATCCTTAGTGGAATAAGGATATGTTTCTCGATTATGGAGGTGACAAAAGGTTCGTCGTAAAGGGTTACGTCGATGCAAGTTTTGACACTGATCCAGATGACTCAAAGTCTCAATCTGGATACATATTGAAAGTGGGAGCAATTAGCTAGAGTAGCTCCATGCACAACATTGTTGACATAGAAATTTGCAAAATACATACGGATTTGAATGTGGTAGACCCGTTGACTAAACTTCCCTCACAAGCAAAACATGATCACACCTTAGTACTCTTTGGGTATTAATCACATAGCGATGTGAACTAGATTATTGACTCTAGTAAACCCTTTGGGTGTTGGTCACATGACGATGTGAACTATGGGTGTTAATCACATGGTAATGTGAACTATTGATGTTAAATCACATGGCGATGTGAACTAGATTATTGACTCTAGTGCAAGTGGGAGACTGAAGGAAATATGCCCTAGAGGCAATAATAAAGTTATTATTTATTTCCTTATATCATGATAAATGTTTATTATTCATGCTAGAATTGTATTAACCGGAAACATAATACATGTGTGAATACATAGACAAACAGTATGTCACTAGTATGTCTCTACTTGACTAGCTTGTTGAATCAAAGATGGTTAAGTTTCCTAGCCATAGACATGAGTTGTCATTTGATTAACGGGGTCACATCATTAGAGAATGATGTGATTGACTTTACCCATTCCGTTAGCATAGCACTTGATCGTTTAGTTTGTTGCTATTGCTTTCCTCATGACTTATACATGTTCCTATGACTATGAGATTATGCAACTCCCGTTTACCGGAGGAACACTTTGTGTGCCACCAAACGTCATAACATAACTGGGTGATTATAAAGGTGTTCTACAGGTGTCTCTGAAGGTACTTGTTGGGTTGGCGTATTTCGAGATTAGGATTTGTCACTCCGATTATCGGAGAGGTATCTCTGGGCCCACTCGGTAATGCACATCACTATAAGCCTTGCAAGCATTGCAACTAATGAGTTAGTTGCGGGATGATGTATTATGGAACGAGTAAAGAGACTTGCCGGTAACGATATTGAACTAGGTATTGAGATACCGACGATCGAATCTCGGGCAAGTAACATACCGATGACAAAGGGAACAACGTATGTTGTTATGCGGTTTGACCGATAAATATCTTCGTAGAATATGTAGGAGCCAATATGAGCATCCAGGTTCCGCTATTGGTTATTGACCGGAGACGAGTCTCAGTCATGTCTACATAGTTCTCGAACCCATAGGGTCCGCACGCTTAAAGTTCGATGACGGTTATATTATGAGTTTATGTGTTTTGATGTACCGAAGGTAGTTCGGAGTCCCGGATGAGATCGGGGACATGACGAGGAGTCTCGAAATGGTCGAGACGTAAAGATCGATATATTGGACGACTATATTCGGACATCAGAAAGGTTCCGAGTGATTCGGGTATTTTCGGGAGTACCGGGGAGTTACGGGAATTCATATTGGGCCTTAATGGTCCATACGGGAAAGGAGAGAAAGGCCTCAAAGGGTGGCCGCACCCCTCCCCATGGGATGGTCCGAATTGGACTAGGGAGGGGGGGGGCGCCCCCTTCCTTCCTTCTCCTTTTCCCTTCCCTTTCCTTCCCTCCTACTCCTACTACATGGAAGGGCTCCTAGTTCTACTAGGAAAAAGGGAATCCTACTACCGGTGGGAGTAGGACTCCCCTAGGGCGCGCCATAGAGAGGGCCGGCCCTCCCCCTCCTCCACTCCTTTATATACGGGGGCAGGGGGCACCCTAAAGACACAACAATTGATCTCTTAGCCGTGTGCGGTGCCCCTCTCCACCATAATCCACTTCGGTCATATCGTAGCGGTGCTTAGGCGAAGCCCTGCGTCGGTAGAACATCATCATCGTCACCACGCCATCGTGCTGACGGAACTCTCCCTCAAAGCTCGGCTGGATCAGAGCTCGAGGGACGTCATCGAGTTGAACGTGTGCAGAACTCGGAAGTGCCATGCGTTCGGTACTTGGATCGGTCGGATCGTGAAGATGTATGACTACATCAACCGTGTTGTCATAACGCTTCTGCTTTCGGTCTACGAGGGTACGTGGACACACTCTCCCCTCTCGTTGCTATGCATCACCATGATCTTGCGTGTGCGTAGGAAATTTTTTGAAATTACTACGTTCCCCAACACAAGTCTCTTTACTCATTCCATAATGCATCATCCCGCAACTAACTCATTAGTCACATTGCTTGCAAGGCTTATCGTGATGTGCATTACCAAGAGGGCCCAGAGATACCTCTCCGATACTTGGAGTGACAAATCCTAATCTTGATCTATGCCAACTCAACAAACACCTTCATAGACACCTGTAGAGCATCTTTATAATCACCTAGTTACGTTGTGACGTTTGATAGCACACAAGGTGTTCCTCCGGTATTCGGGAGTTGCATAATCTCATAGTTAAAGGAATATGTATCGGTCATGAAGAAAGCAATAGCAATAAAAGTTAATGATCAATATGCTAAGCTAACAGGTGGGTCTTGTCCATACATCATTCCCCTCATGATGTGATTGTCGTGGTTCTAAGTCTGACAGCAAAGTAGGGGGGTAAGAATGTAGAGGCAAGATCCTAGCTACGGTGAGATTGTGCATGCAGGATGTATGAGTTTAGACCCTTCGCGAAGGAAGTAACAGCCCTACGTCTCGGCGCCCGGAGGCTTTGTTCGATTGGAATATGCGTGAAGTTACAGGGGGTGCGTACCCTTGTGCCAGAGGAGGGGGGTGGCTTATATAGAGTGCGCCGGACCCCTCCAGCCCTCAGTTACACAGGGTTTAAGGTACATAAATATGGGAGTTACTGATAACGCCAGCAATAAAGATACATGAATGACTATTAAGTCTATAAAGGTAACGCTTGACCGTTTTTCATACAGAGCTACCTTAGATCTTGCAGCTGTCGAGTGTCTCTTGGTATGGTTGAGTGAGTACTCCTTGGTCGAGTGAGCTTGAATCTTTCGAGTGGAATATTTACGGTCGAGCGAACGATGGTGTCCCTTGAATGCTTCTGACTTTAGGCCAGTGTCCTTGGGAAGGATGTCTAGGTCAGGCCTATGACCCTACCCTAGGTACATGTAGCCGTCATTAGCCCCCGAATGGTTCGAGGTTCGAGTGGGAAAAGGAGTGGAAGTTGCTCCTGACTCCGTCACATGCCGTGGAAGCATTTTCCCTAGACTGATGGGTTATGCGACAACTTTGACTTCATTTCCAGTCGCCTTGATCCATTCTAAAGTAGTCGAATGAACTTTTGTTGATAAGCTTCGAGTGTTGATATGAAAGAAATCTTTAGTCTGACAGGTTGCTCTATAGTTCCCGGATCTTGCGGGATTTGAAATTTTGGGAAGCGCGCGGGACGGAGGAGGCCGCAGTAATCGGGATGGATTAGGCAGGGGCGCCTCGATCACCGCACCGCCTTTTTCGCCACGTATCGAGCGAGCGATAGTTGCGGGATTTGACATGATTGCCTGGGCCCAGTTGTCAGTCACTCGAAAATGAATCCATATAAGACGTCGGGCTGGGGGATTTTGCAAAGTGCGCCTCAATTTCTCCTTCTTCCTCCTTTGTTCCTCCACTGCTTCCGTCTTCACTTTCGACGCCGCCGCCCACCTCGAGCCCATTCCACCGTAATGGGGAAGGACAAGACCGCTACTCTGGAGCGTGCGAAAAAAGCGACGGCGAAGGCGAAGGGGAAGAAGACAAGCCGGGGCAGATCGTCGTCAAGATATGCTCTGCCACGCGGCTGGATCCAGGGCGACTGGATCCGATCGACCATCGTGAAAGAGGACATGGAAGATCTGGTGGACGGAGGACTAATTGCCCATGAATCTTGGCGGCTTCCGGGGGATGAGACTAAGCCGCAACCACAAGAGGGTGAATGTGTCCTGCTTGCCACCCATGTCGACCGCAGTTTTTCTTTGCTCCCCCATCCTTTCTTCCGAGGGTTTCTGAATTTCTTCGGGGCTCAACTTCATCACTTCTCCCCCAACACTATCACATACCTTGCTGCCTATGTGTCCATGTGTGAGAATTTTCTAGGATGTCGACCACACTGGGGCCTGTTCAAACACATTTTCACCTACCGCTCCCAGTCGATAAAGAAACCCAATCCGAGTGATGAGACAACACATATGATTCAGATGTGTGGGGGTTTAGGGATCCAGATGAGAAACAAAAGCACTTTCCCTGCCATGATTCTTCCCGAGTCCGTCAGGGGGTGGCAGTCGACCTGGTTCTACTGTAAGGATGAACCGAGACCTGGTCAGTCGACTGGTCTCCCTTCGTATTTCACTGATCGAGTAGAGAAGCCTTCTTCGTTGAGAGTGACTCCAGAGGAGAAAGAGGAGGTTGCTATGTTGGTCGAACGAGTGGTACAACTTGTCCATGATGGCGTGACTGGTATGGATTTGCTAGAAGCTTTCCTGAGTCGACGCATTCAACCGCTCCAAGCTCGTGACCACCCAATGTGGTTGTACTCGGGAGTTGAGGACACCACTCGGATCCATCCGGAAGCAGTCAGTGCAGAGACGATGGAGCTGTGGCTGCAAGGCATCACTGGGAATAAGGACAACCCCAGGGGGTCTAGAAGGGTTCCTCCACTCAACAACACCACTGAGCCAGACAAGGTTTGATTCTTTCCTTCTGAGTGTATTTTGCTCTAACACGCGTTAGCTTTGGAGATTGATGAATATCCACTCGACTCTATCCTTTGCAGACCTTTACTGAACTGTACTCGATGCCCAACAGAGAGCAAGAGCAAGAGGGAGAGGTGAGTGGGGGCGACAGCGGCGACTGGAACTGGGACAAAGAAGGAGACAAGGAGAGCGAGGACTCAAGCAGTGGCGAGGAAGTCGACTCTCTGCCTCGCATAGAGAGGCGCTCCAAGCAGAGGCAGGACCCAGCAAGCATTCGGGGCAAAACGACTCCTCCGACTGGTCAGCCTTTAAAGCGTCCTCGGACGACTTCCCTTGTGCTGACTGAAAAAGCTCCCAAGCAGCCCAAAGTCATGACATCAAAACCCCGGAAAGCTCTGCCCAAGATCAAAGTGTCTGTCCCCATCGCTTCTGGGTGATTATTGAGCCCAACTCTTAGGTTTTCGCATGATTCAAACTTTAATTGGCCCCCTATCTTGTTCTGACCGAGTGAAATCTAACTTTTTGCAGTGCTGCTTCTAGTACTTTTTACAACGATGACAATGATGAGGAGATGGAAGACGCGGTCACCTCTCAACCAGGTATAATTCTTGTTATTTCATCTTTACTCAATCAACTATTTGAGCAGTCGACTAAAGACGCAGTCGATTGTTTTGCAGCTCCACCCAATGTCATTGAATTACCATATGATGAGGGGGACGTGCCGCAGAGGGCCATAAGGAGGAGGGTCAAGACTTCGAGCAAGAAGGCATCAACTGGCCAAACGTCCCAATCGGTGCCAGTGGTGGAGCCAGTGATTCAATAGCTTGGAGATGTGACTCAGGCTTCTGTTACTTTCGCTGTTCCAGTATCAAGTGAACGCCCCACATCATCGACTGCACCAGTGCTTGCTTCAACTATCCAGCCCCATGCCTCAGATCTTCAAGCTGCCGCGACTGAACCGCCAACCCCGTTCTTCACTACTCATCACGTTCCAGAAGACCAGGCAGGCGCCACTGCAGAAGCCATACGCCAAGCTGGCATAATGATGGAGCGAGTGAAGGTGGTGCATGAGAATAGTTAGGCTGCTTATGACGCCAGTGCGGCCCTTCGAGCCAATGTCCAGGTAAGTTGGCTTCCGTCTAAACTCTTATCCTGGCGCTTGTTCTGTTAGGATATGCTACCCGAAAACTTTTCTTTGTGCATCCACCTGTTAGTCTGTACTTCGCATCTGCACGCCCGCTGGGTGTTTGAATTTATGTCGAGTAATTTTTCCAGTTGAGTCGACTAGGTTGTGTCGGTTGTAGTTCTGGGCTAGTGGGGGCACGCAGAGTGCACCCACTGGGTGTAGTCCCCGAGCCCGCCGTCGACTGTGTGATTCGGCGGGGGCCTGGATAAAAATGTCTTTATCGTTTCACTCTTCCACTCGGTCTAAGCGGACCATGTCGAGTGGAATCTGAACCAGTGGGGGCATGCTAAGTGCACCCACTGGGTGCAGTCCCCGAGATCACGGTCGACTGCGGGCAGTCGATTGGGGTCTGAGAATGTCTTTTGTTGACTTTGAAAAATAACTTCGGTCTTCTTTTTTTTGCTCTTCCACTCGATCTGGGCAGGCCATGTCGAGTGGAATCTGAACAGTGAGGGCACGATAAGTGCACCCATTGGGTGTAGTCCCCGAGACTACTATAGAATGTTTGATTCTGCGGTAGTCTTAGAGTTCTATTCACTCGGAAGCGAATGATCTTTGATCTTGTCTATTGATGTATCTTTTTGCCGACTGTAGAAATCCTGTGAGCTTTTCTCCAAGTTCACCGATTTCGAGGAAAAGCAGAGATAATTCAACCTTGACTTGGAGCTGGCCAATTAGAACTTGAAAAAGGCTAAAGATGAAGTAGCTGGTACGGAAGGTAATGACATGTCGACTATTTATCTTGACCATCTCTCAAGTTATCTCTTCATTCGTCTCTTTGACCTGAGTGCACATTCTTCAGAGAAAATGAAGCAAGCCCTGGTACAGAAGGATCTTGACCTTGTAGCTGTGCAGAAGGAGGCTAAGGAGAAGACCGCACTTGCTGCCAAGAAGCTGGCTTCAGTCGGAGCACTGGAGGAAGACAACGCCAAGCTAAAGCCATCCCTCACCGGGGCCAACAAAGAAGTGACTCGTCTGAAGAAAGACAAAGTTGCTTTGAACAAGAAGATTGAAGGTATTTCTCGTAAGAGAAATGGCCTGGAGGCTTTGCTACCTCTTGAGCACTGCGTTGGATTTCCCCGAAGAGGAAGGGATGATGCAGCAAAGTAGTGTAAGTATTTACCTCAGTTTTTGAGAACCAAGGTATCAATCCAGTAGGAGGTTGCGCGCGCGTCCCCTAGTACCTGCACAAAGCAAATAACTCCTCGCAACCAACGCGATAAGGGGTTGTCAATCCCTTCACGGTCACTTACGAGAGTGAGATCTGATAGATATGATAAGATAATATTTTTGGTATTTTTATGATAAAGATGCAAAGTAAAATAAAAGCAAAGTAAAAAAGCAAAGGAAATAACTAAGTATTGGAAGATTAATATGATGAAGATAGACCCAGGGGCCATAGGTTTCACTAGTGGCTTCTCTCAAGAGCATAAGTATTCTACGGTGGGTGAACGAATTACTGTTGAGCAATTGGCAGAATTGAGCATAGTTATGAGAATATCTAGGTATGATCATGTATATAGGCATCACGTCCAAGACAAGTAGACCGACTCCTGCCTGCATCTACTACTATTACTCCACTCATCGACCGCTATCCAGCATGCATCTAGAGTATTAAGTTAATGAAAACAGAGTAACGCCTTAAGCAAGATGACATGATGTAGAGGGATAAACTCATGCAATATGATGAAAACCCCATCTTGTTATCCTCGATGGCAACAATACAATATGTGCCTTGCTGCCCCTACTGTCACTGGGAAAGGACACCGCAAGATTGAACCCAAAGCTAAGCACTTCTCCCATTGCAAGAAAGATCAATCTAGTAGGCCAAACCAAACTGATAATTTGAAGAGACTTGCAAAGATAACCAATCATACATAAAAAAATTCAGAGAAGATTCAAATATTGTTCATAGATAGACTTGATCATAAACCCACAATTCATCGATCTCAACAAGCACACCGCAAAAAGAAGATTACATTGAATAGATCTCCACAAGAGAGGGGGAGAACATTGTATTGAGATCCAAAAAGAGAGAAGAAGCCATCTAGCTAATAACTATGGACCCGAAGGTCTGAGGTAAACTACTCACACTTCAGCGGAGATGCTATGGTGTTGATGTAGAAGCCCTCCGTGATGGATACCCCCTCCGGCGGAGCTGCGGGATAGGCCCCAAGATGGGATCTCATGGATACAGGAAGTTACGGCGGTGGAATTAGGGTTTTGGCTCCGTATATGATCGTTTGGGGGTACGTAGGTATATATAGGAGGAAGGAGTATGTCGGTGGAGCAACAGGGGCCCACGAGGGTGGAGGGCGCGCCTGGGGGGGGTGTAGCGACCAGACCTCAAACAGTCTGATCTCTGTGCTCCTGTGTCATCCCTGGATCAGTAATGCTGACACCACACAGTACTCGGAGGATTTATAACAGAGTAGCAATCACACACTTATTACATCGAGTGTCTCAATAGAGAACTAATTACAATAAGTATGGCTTAAGGCCATCTAATAACGATAACAACGGAATGCTTGGAAGATAAGTGAGTCCATCAACTCCAACGGCATCACTGAGTATAGAACCACGACCTAAAACTCCTTAATCGTCGTCTGAAAAGTCTGCAACATTAATGTTGCAGCCCGAAACGGGTCAGCACATGGAATATGCTGGCAATGTAACACATAGAGAGTAATGGAATGAAACAACTATAGTATATGCATATTTGGCTGGTGGAAAGCTCTATGGTTACAGTTTTGCGTAAAGCTAATTTTTCCCTACTGCAAAGGAATAAATTTTATTTAACTATCATGGTAGTTGTTAAACATTGAGAATGGTTGACAGTATTCTCAATCCCAATTAAGCATCATCATTAAACAAACCCAACAAAATTAATTTAGAGTAACATGTTGAGATTCACATGATAATCCAAGTACTAGATACTCAAGATGTCCATAACCGGGGACACGGCTAACCATGATTAGTTTAATACACTCTGCAGAGGTTTGCGCACTTTTCCCCACAAGACTCGATCGCCTCCGTTTAGTTTCTCGCACTACATGGTGTTTGAGAAGACAGATGAACGAGACATAGTCTTTCAGAAGCGCTAGCACCTTACGATGGATAGACCGTTACACCTACTTTCCCCCACATCTGCTAGTCTACCCTGTAAGAGTTTGCACGACTTAATCAACTATGCTAGAGCCCATAATAGCTTGTGGTTGCACACGGAAGTTTCTAGTATGAAAAATCTCATGATCCCTTTGGGCCTGGGTGGCGGTCCATAAAGAAAAACAGGCAATCCTGGAATATCCAGGTACCTCAATCCACCCAGATGTGTGTTTAAGTTGCCACCTTAGATAAACCATTAATTAACAAACTCACATCTGTCATGGATATCACTCACCCAATCCACGTCTACTAGCATAGCATGGCATAATAGGCAAACGTAGAAGCAACTCCCAAAGGTTGGATAACAAAACAGGTAATAGGTTCTACCTCAACTACTTCCCATCCCACAATTTAATTAGATCCTAATCATGCAATGTGTGAGGATTGATCTAATGCAATAAAACTGGGTAGTAGAAAAAGTATAATCAAAGTGTTACTTGCCTTGCTGATGATCCGCGAAACCTAGTGATTCGAAGTAACAGGCGGCGCACTCCGGGTATTCTATCGTAGACAAACAAACAAGCATACAATAAGCACTCATCTAATGCACAGGTAAAACTCAAATAAGAGATCTAACCAGAAGGTTCAACTTAAGACCTCCGGTTTGCAAAAAGAATCAAATCGAACGAAGCAACGAAAGTCAAACGGCGAAGGAAAACAACTTCGTTCTACTAATCTGGATCTAAGTCAAATTTTACAGTAGCAAAAACTTGTTTAAGTTGGTTAAACGGATAAAGGGTTTCGAGACGAAACTCCAGGAGCTTGAATCGCTTGATTCCGATAAACGAGCGAAAAGTTATACTAAAACGAAAATCGGATCAGAAATCGCGATCAGAAAAATCGCGGATTTAATCCGAGAAAAAGAAAAACGACGAACGTTCGCTAGAACGAACGGACGGACGAACGCTCGCTAATTAACCTAAACCGAGAAAAAAAACCGATCTAATAAAAAAACGGAAACTAAAAAAAACCGACGAAAACCAATGGAAAAACCGAACGGTTTAAAAAAAAACGGCGGCATGGATTTCGAGGCGACCTCGGGCGGCGGGTCGGCGAGGCGGCGGGCGGTGGCCCCGGCGACGGCGCGGCGGGTGGCGCGAGCGGCGGCGCCGCGGGGCTCGAGGGCGGGCGGTTAGGGTTTGGCCCGGGGCTGGGCTGCAGCTTATAAAGTCTGCCGGGCCAGGAGTCCTAGTCGAACATGGCCCGGTTAGGTCGGTTGTCTTTTTTTTAAATAATTACACGCAGAAGAAAAATAAAAAGAAATACTAAACGGACTCCAAAAATCCCGAAATAAATTTTCCGGGGCTTCTAAAATCAAGCCGCACAAGGTGAACATTTATTTGGGGCCTAAATGCAATTTGAAAAACGCACATTTTTCCTAAATTCAAATAAAATAACGGAAAACTCCGAAATAAAATCTTATTTGATTTTATTATTAAATCCTCAATATTTCTTTATTTTGGGAAAGTCATTTTATTCCCTCTCTCATATTTTTGTAATAGAAATAATTGATGATAAAATAATTAAAATCAAATGATCCTATTCTCAAAATTTAAGAAAACTCAAATATGAAAATAAAGAATTCCCCAACTCTCTCCGTGGGTCCTTGAGTTGCGTAGAAATTTCTAGGATCAAGCCAAAAGCGAAATAAAATATGATATGCATTGATGATTTAATGTATAACATTCCAAATTGAAAATTTGGGGTGTTACAGAGGGTAGGCGCGCCCCTACCTCGTGGCCTCCTCCTTTGTTTCTTGACGTAGGGTCCAAGTCTCCTGGATCATGTTCGGTGAGAAAGTCACGTTCCCGAAGGTTTCATTCCGTTTGGACTCCGTTTGATATTCCTTTTCTTTGAAACCCTAAAATAGGCAAAAAAATAGCAATTCTGGGCTGGGCCTCCGGTTAATAGGTTAGTCCCAAAAATAATGTAAAAGTGGATAATAAAGCCCAATAATGTCCAAAACAGTAGATAATATAGCATGGAGCAATCAAAAATTATAGATATGTTGGAGACGTATCAAGCATCCCCAAGCTTAATTCTTGCTCGTCCTCGAGTAGGTAAATGATAAAAATAGAATTTTTTATGTGGAATGCTACTTGGCATAATTTTAATGTAATTCTTCTTAATTGTGATATGAATATTCAGATCCGAAAGATAAAAGATAAAAGTTCATATTGACATAAAAACAATAATACTTCAAGCATACTAACAAAGCAATCATGTCTTCTCAAAATAACATGGCCAAAGAAAGTTATCCCTACAAAATCGTATAGTCTGGCTATGCTCTATCTTCACCACACAAAGTATTTAAATCATGCACAACCCCAATGACAAGCCAAGCAATTGTTTCATACTTTTGACATTCTCAAAACTTTTTCAATCTTCACGCAATACATGAGCGTGAGCCATGGATATAGCACTATAGGTGGAATAGAATGGTGGTTGGGGAGAAGACAAAAAGGGAGAAGATAGTCTCACATCAACTAGGCGTATCAACGGGCTATGGAGATGCCCATCAATATATATTAATGTGAGTGAGTAGGGATTGCCATGCAGCGAATGCACTAGAGCTATAAGTATATGAAAGCTCAACAAAAGAAACTAAGTGGGTGTGCATCCAACTTGCTTGCTCACGAAGACCTAGGGCAATTTGAGGAAGCCCATCATTGGAATATACAAGCCAAGTTCTATAATGAAAAATTCCCACTAGTATATGAAAGTGACGAAATGAGAGCCTCTATACTATGAAGATCATGGTGCTATTTTGAAGCACAAGTGTGGTAAAAGGATAGTAGCATTGTCCCTTCTCTCTTTTTCTCTCATTTTTTTATTTGAGCCTTTTCTCTTTTTTATGGCCTCTTTTATTTCTTTATTTTTTTCGTCCGGAGTCTCATCCTGACTTGTGGGGGAATCATAGTCTCCATCATCCTTTCCTCACTTGGTACAATTCTCTAATAATGATGATCATCACACTTTTATTTTCTTACAACTCAACAATTACAACTCGATACTTAGAACAAAATATGACTCTATATGAATGCCTCTGACGGTGTACCGGGATATGCAATGACTCATGAGTGACATGTATGAAAGAATTATGAATGGTGGCTTTGCCACAAATACGATGTCAACTACATGATCATGCTAAGCAATATGACAATGATGGAGTGTGTCATAATAAACGGAACGGTGGAAAGTTGCATGGCAATATATCTCGGAATGGCTATGGAAATGCCATAATAGGTAGGTATGGTGGCTGTTTTGAGGAAGGTATATGGTGGGTGTATGATACTGGCGAAAGGTGCGCGGTATTAGAGAGGCTAGCAATGGTGGAAGGGTGAGAGTGCGTATAATACATGAAATCAACATTAGTCATAAAGAACTCATATACTTATTGCAAAAATCTACAAGTTATCAAAGCAAAGTATTACGCGCATGCTCCTAGGGGGATAGATTGGTAGGAAAAGACCATCACTCATCCCCGATCGCCACTCATAAGGAAGACAATCAATAAATAAATCATGCTCCGAGTTCATCACATAACGGTTCACCATACGTGCATGCTACGGGAATCACAAACTTCAACACAAGTATTTCTCAAATTCACAACTACCCAACTAGCACAACTTTAATATCACCATCTTCATATCTCAAAACAATTATCAAGCATCAAACTTCTCATAGTATTCAACACACTCATAAGAAAGTTTTATTATTCTTGAATACCAAGCATATTAGGATTATTTAAGAAAATTACCATGCTATTTAAGACTCTCAAAATAATCTAAGTGAAGCATGGGAGATCAATAGTTTCTATAAAACAAATCCACCACCATGCTCTAAAAGATATAAGTGAAGTACTAGAGCAAAACTATATAACTCAAAAGATATAAGCGAAGCACAAAGAGTATTCTAACAAATTCCAAATCATGTATGGATCTCCCAAAAGGTGTGTACAGCAAGGATGATTGTGGTAAAATAACAAATAAATACTCAAATAATACAAGACGCTCCAAGCAAAACACATATCATGTGGTGAATAAAAATATAGCTCCAAGTAAAGTTACCGATAGAAGTAGACGAAAGAGGGGATGCCTTCCGGGGCATCCCCAAGCTTTGACTTTTAGGTGTCCTTAGATTATCTTGGGGGTGCCATGGGCATCCCCAAGCTTAGACTCTTGCAACTCCTTGTTCCATAATCCATCAAATCTTTACCCAAAACTTGAAAACTTCACAACACAAAACTCAAAGTAGAAAATCTCGTGAACTCCGTTAGCGAAAGAAAACAAAAGACCACTTCAAGGTACTGTAATGAACTCATTATTTATTTATATTGGTGTTAAACCTACTGTATTCCAACTTATCTATGGTTTATAAACTATTTTACTAGCCATAGATTCATCAAAATAAGCAAACAACACACGAAAAACAGAATCTGTCAAAAACAGAACAATCTGTAGTAATCTGTAGCTAGCGCAAGATCTGAAACCCCAAAAATTCTAAAATAAATTGATGGACGTGAGGAATTTATCTATTAATAATCTGCAAAAATAATTAACTAAATAGCACTTTCCAAATAAAAATGGCAGCAATTCTCGTGAGCGCTAAATTTTCTGTTTTTTACAGCAAGATATCAAGACTTTCCCCAAGTCTTCCCAACGGTTCTACTTGGCACAAACACTAATTAGACAAAAAAAAGACAACCAAAACAGAGGCTAGGTAAATTATTTATTAATAAATAGGAGCAAAAATCAAGGAATAAAAATAAAATTGGGTAGCCTCCCAACAAGCGATATCGTTTAACGCCCCTAGCTAGGCATAAAAAGCAAGGATAGATCTAGGTATTGCCATCTTTGGTATTAGGAAAGAAGAGAGCAAACTTTCTATCTATAGAATTAATCCTTCTATTTTGATAAAGCATATGGCTATTAATGGTAGAGGAAAGATTAAGTACGTTACAGAAATTTGTATCTAGGCTAGCCTTTATCTCTTTAATAGATTCGTTTTGGTAAGAGAGCAAAAGAGATGTAGATTTAACTTTCTCATTCATGGGGTGCCCAGATATGGTTTTCATTTTTTCATAAGTGTCTACGACATCCCCTTCAAGAAAACCTTCTTCAAATATAGAATCTAAGACATTCTTAAAAGAAGAAGGAAGGGCAATATAAAAGCTTTTTAGGTAGACTTCAATTTGGTATTGAGGCACATAGCTAGCCCTGATCCTTAATAGTCTATACCAAGCATCTTTCAAAGATTCATCAAGTAAATAACGAAAAATTCCAGAATCATCTTCATCAAAATTATTAAGATTCTCATCGATAAATCCGGTAGGTTTTTCCATAGTATCCTTATTTATGAGCTTAGAGAGGATAGAAGGGTTGTCTAAAATACTAAAACTTTGAAGAGAACCCCCAACCCTTTTTAATTCAGACATGGCGGAAGAAAGGAGAGCGAGAAGAGAGGGCGAATAAAACAGCAAGGGTGAAGAGGGGGAGAGGAAAACAAGAGGCAAATGGCAAATAATGTAATGCGGGAGATAAGGATTGTGATGGGTACTTGGTATGTTGACTTTTGCGTAGACGCCAGAAGTGGCTCGTTGTTGGAAGTCAAATCTTGACTTGCGTGAACCTCCCCGGCAACGGCGCCAGAAATCCTTCTTGCTACCTCTTGAGCATTGCGTTGGATTTCCCCGAAGAGGAAGGGATGATGCAGCAAAGTAGCGTAAGTATTTCCCTCAGTTTTTGAGAACCAAGGTATCAATTCAGTAGGAGGTTGCGCACGCGTCCCCTAGTACCTGCACAAAGCAAATAACTCCTCGCAACCAATGCGATAAGGGATTGTCAATCCCTTCACGGTCACTTATGAGAGTGAGATTTGATAGATATGATAAGATAATATTTTTGGTATTTTTATGATAAAGATGCAAAGTAAAATAAAAGCAAAGTAAAAAAGCAAAGGAAATAACTAAGTATTGGAAGATTAATATGATGAAGATAGACCCGGGGGCCATAGGTTTCACTAGTGGCTTCTCTCAAGAGCATAAGTATTCTACGGTGGGTGAACGAATTACTGTTGAGCAATTGGCAGAATTGAGCATAGTTATGAGAATATCTAGGTATGATCATGTATATAGGCATCACGTCCGAGACAAGTAGACCGACTCCCGCCTGCATCTACTACTATTACTCCACTCATCGACCGCTATCCAGCATGCATCTAGAGTATTAAGTTAATGAAAACAGAGTAATGCCTTAAGCAAGATGACATGATGTAGAGGGACAAACTCATGCAATATGATGAAAACCCCATATTGTTATACTCGATGGCAACAATACAATACGTGCCTTGCTGCCCCTACTGTCACTTGGAAAGGACACAACAAGATTGAACCCAAAGCTAAGCACTTCTCCCATTGCAAGAAAGATCAATCTAGTAGGCCAAACCAAACTGATAATTTGAAGAGACTTGCAAAGATAACCAATCATACATAAAAGAATTCAGAGAAGATTCAAATATTGTTCATAGATAGACTTGATCATAAACCCACAATTCATCGGTCTCAACAAACACACCGCAAAAAGAAGATTACATCGAATAGATCTCCACAAGAGAGGGGGAGAACATTGTATTGAGATCCAAAAAGAGAGAAGAAGCCATCTAGCTAATAACTATGGACCCGAAGGTCTGAGGTAAACTACTCACACTTCATCGGAGAGGCTATGGTGTTGATGTAGAAGCCCTCTGTGATGGATACCCCCTCCGGCGGAGCTCCGGAACAGGCCCCAAGATGGGATCTCATGGATACAGGAAGTTACAACGGTAGAATTAGGGTTTTCGCTTCGTATCTGATCGTTTGGGGGTACATAGGTATATATAGGAGGAAGGAGTACGTCGGTGGAGCAACAGGGGGCCCACGAGGGTGGAGGGCGCACCTGGGGGCGGTAGGCGCGCCCCCCTACCTCGTGGCCTCCTCCTTTCTTTCTTGATGTAGGGTCCAAGTCTCCTGGATCATGTTCGGTGAGAAAATCACGTTCCCGAAGGTTTCATTCCGTTTGGACTCCGTTTGATATTCCTTTTCTTCGAAACCCTAAAATAGACAAAAAACAACAATTCTGGGCTGGGCCTCCGGTTAATAGGTTAGTCCCAAAAATAATATAAAAGTGGATAATAAAGCCCAATAATGTCCAAAACAGTAGATAATATTGTGTGGAGCAATCAAAAATTATAGATACGTTGGAGATGTATCAGGCTTATCTGGGGGCGCTCGCCAAGAAGTTGTTCCTTATGCTTGAAGGTATTTTTCTTTATCCGACTGATTTGCTATTTGCAAGTCATTATGAACTGGTCGACTCATTAACTCCTTGAATCTGCAAAATTTTGCCAAAACTTTGAAGAAGAAACTAGATGGATTGAGACAGGCTTGGACCCCATCCTTTCTCCTGTCGGTGATGAAGCTGCCATGAACGTGCTTCGACTGGAGTCCCGCATCGCCAACGTCACAGACTACCTTGCACGCCCGAAGGTTGCAGTGTCGCGGATTGACTTAGCACTTTGGCCACGGGAGACGCTCTAGAATGACATCGAGTCCTTGATGACTCGACTCAATGAGGTCCCTGGCCGAGTACAGGAGTGGAAGAAGTCATCTGCTCACTACGGTGCTGATGTAGCTCTGTCGCTTGTTCGAGTCCATGAAAGCACAAGTGCTCCCTAGGTGGTTTTGATAATTGATGACAACATATCTCTTGTTGGACTAATGTTTCTATCTAGTATGTTTCAGATAAGTTCAACAATGGAGTGGCATGGACTAAAGGTTATGGGAACTCCTTCAAGATGCTAAGGACAAAGGATTGGCTAAAGCTTAAAGCTCAAGACTCTTCATTTTACATTTTAGTGATCCAAGATCACATTGAGTCCATAGGAAAAGCCAATACTATCAAGGAGGGATGAGGTGTTGCTTAATGAGCCTCTTGCTTCATGTGCTTAATGATATGCTCCAAAATCCTCAGCTACTTTCCCACTTCCACAAATGACCTAAACCCTAAGCCAAACTCGGTCATACCGATTCTTTCTATCCGGCGCCATCGAGTTTCACTTGTCATAAGCCACTGCCAAACCCTAGCAATTCGGTTCTACCGATAGGGATCTCGGTCTCACCGAGATGGGATTGCAAACTCTCTGTTTCCCTTTCGTAACTTTTCGGTCTCACCGAAAGAGCGAATCGGTCCCACCGAGATTGCAATGTAAACTCTTTGTTTCCCTTTTGTAACTTTTCGGTCTCACCGAAAGAGCAAATCGGTCCCACCGAGTTTGCCTGACCAACTCTCTGGTTAGCTTATTACCAAACTCGGTCTCACCGAGTTTGTGTAATAGGTCTCACCGAGATTACGTTATGCCCAAACCCTAACCATATCGGTCCTACCGAGTTGCATGTCAGTCCCACCGAAAATCTCTAACGGTCACTAGGTTTACCTTTTTGGTCCGACCGAGTTTGTTGATTCGGTCCCACCGAGATTGGAAAACTGTGTGTAACGGTTGGATTTTGTGTGGAGGCTATATATACCCCTCCACCTCCTCTTCATTTGAAGAGAGAGCCATCAGACTAAGCCTACACTTCCAGCATCCTATTTCTGAGAGAGAACTACCTACTCATGTGTTGAGGCCAAGATATTCCATTCCTACCATATGAATCTTGATCTCTAGCTTTCCCCAAGTTGCTTTCCACTCAAACCTTCTTTCCACCAGATCCAAATCCTATGAGAGAGAGTTGAGTGTTGGGGAGACTATCATTTGAAGCACAAGAGCAAGGAGTTCATCATCAACACACCATTTGTTACTTCTTGGAGAGTGGTGTCTCCTAGATTGGCTAGGTGTTACTTGGGAGCCTCCGACAAGATTGTGGAGTTGAACCAAGGAGTTTGTAAGGTCAAGGAGATCGCCTACTTCGTGAAGATCTACCGCTAGTGAGGCAAGTCCTTTGTGGGTGATGGCCATGGTGGGATAGACAAGGTTGCTTCTTCGTGGACCCTTCGTGGGTGGTTGCTTCTTCGTGGACCCTTCGTGGGTGGAGCCCTGGACTCGTGCAACCATTACCCTTCGTGGGTGGAGCCCTCCGTGGACTCGCGCAACCGTTACCCTTCGTGGGTTGAAGTCTCCATCAACGTGGATGTAGGATAGCACCACCTATCCGAACCACGGGAAAAACATCCGTGTCTCCAATTGCGTTTGAATTCTCCAAACCCTTCCCCTTACATTCTTGCAAGTTGCATGCTTTACATTCCGCTGCTCATATACTCTTTGCATGCTTGCTTGATATGTATTGTGTATGTTGAAATTGTGCCTAAAACTCCACTCAAACCAAAAAGGCCTAAAAATTGTAACTTTAGCACTAAGTGTCTAATCACCCCCCCTCTAGACACATCTACTTCTAGATCCTACAAGTGGTATCAGAGCTTTGGTCTCCATTGCCTTGGTTTAATCACCATTGGAGGAAGATGGATGTGTCTACCTTAGGGAGTCTTAGACATAGAGTGCCTATTCTTGATGGAGAGTATTTTCATGAGTGGAAAAATGAGATGCTTGTAATTTTCAATCAATATCATTTGAACAAGTATATTGCTAGCCCTTGTGCACCTCATATTGATCCTTTGCATCCTACCCTAGATGAAGATATTGACATGATTCGCAATCTTAGAACTATTGAGCTCATCATTAGAGGATTGCCCAAAAATTTGATTGCTAGTTTGCCTACTCTTAATTGTGCCTATACTATATGGAAATTTCTTGAGGAACGATTTCCCGATCATTCCTTGAAAACTTTGGATGAAATTCTCCATTAATCTATTGCCTTGAGTAAGATGAACTCTAGTGATCCTAGTTTTGGTAATTGTCTATTTGAACTTACCAATCTTAAGCATGCTAAAGGAGATGTTGGAATCATTAGTGATATCATATTCGAAGCTATAAGAATTCATAAAAGTGACCACTTTGATGATCATTTATCTAATGAATTACCCTCTCTAGGAAATGATGAGTCACAAGATCATGATGAACATGGATACTATGATGATGATGATGATGATGATAGTGACTTCGATCTTGATGATGCAATGAGACATTTTGGTCTTATGGCAAATCTTCGGGGATATGAATCAAGAGGAAAGGAATGGGTTCTTGATAGTGGATGTACTGATCATATGACCAGAGATGAAGAGATGTTTCGTGAGCTTGCTGAAAATGACGGCCCTCGAAAATATGTCACCTTTGGTGGTAATTCAAAGGGTAAAGTGGTTGGCCTTGGTAAGGTGGCCATCTCACATGATAGTTCCATTCAAAATGTCATGCTCATTGAATCTCTCGGCTACAACTTACTTTCAGTATCTAGACTTGCTGATTTCGGTTTGAATGTCCTATTTACTGAGGTAGATTGCCAAGTATTTCGTTGAGACAATCATAAAATGGTCTTTACGGGTATGCATAGAGGTGATCTTTACATTGTCGATTTCTCTAAAAAGGCACAACCTAAAACTTGCTTTGTTGCTAAATCCTCAAAAGGTTGGTTGTGGCATAGACGACTAGGTCACGTTGGCATGAGAAACCTTGACAAGCTTATTAAAGGAAATCATATCCTTGGAGTTAACGATGTCATATTTGATAAGGATAGACTTTGCGGTGCTTGTCAAGCAGGTAAACAGGTTGGAGGAAGGCATCCCATGAAGAACATCATGACCACAAGAAGGCCACTCGAGCTACTTCATATGGATCTTTTTGGTCCCAACGCCTACAAGAGTCTCGGTGGAAATTCTTTTGGTCTAGTTATAGTTGATGATTTTTCAAGATTTACGTGGGTGTTCTTTCTTAATGACAAGTCGCAGGTCTAGAAGATCTTCAGAAACTTCGCTAGGAAGGCCCAAAATCAGTTTGACGTGAAGATCAAGAAGGTTCGGAGTGACAACGGAACAGAGTTCAAGAACACAAATGTGGACACCTTTCTTGACGAAGAAGGGATTTCACACGAGTTCTCGGCTACGTACACACCTCAACAAAATGGAGTTGTTGAGAGGAAGAACCGGACGCTCATCGAAATGGCAAGAACGATGCTTGATGAATACAAGACGCCGAAGCACTTTTGGGCAGAAGCGGTTGAGACAGCTTGTCACGCAACAAATCGCTTATATCTTCACAAGCTACTAGGCAAGACGGCATACGAGCTTCTCACCGGTAACAAACCCCAAGTTGGATACTTTCGAGTATTCAGCTCAAAGTGCTACATTCTTGATAAGCATCGTCGTTCAAAGTTTGCTCCTAAATCTCATGAAGGTTTTCTACTTGGTTATGGCTCAAACTCTCACACTTACCGTGTCTACAACAATTTCACCCGAAAGGTTGAAGAGACGGTAGATGTGAAGTTTGATGAATCTAATGGCTCGCAAGTAGAGCAATTGCCAATTGATGTAGGAGACAAAGACCCTTCAGAAGCAATCCAAGACTTGTCCATTGGCAAAACTCGTTCAACGGAGGTGAAGGAGAGTACTTCATCCGTCCAAGTGGAAGCTTCTACTTCACGACAAGGTGAACCAAGAATCGACACGGAAGCATCCACAAGTGGGACACACCAAGATGAAGAAGACAAGGAAATGCATCAAGACGAACATCAACAACCTCTTTCTCCACCACGACAAGAGAACGACGACGTCAACAATGAAGAAGGCCAAGAAGAAGAACAAGATGAAGAAGATGTTCAACGAAGACCCAAGCAAAAGCTCTCACGAGTTTGAGCAAGAATTGCCAAAGATCATCCCGTCGAGCAAATCCTCAATGATATACAAACCGGGAGAATCACTCGCTCAAAAACTCGTTTAGCTAACTTTTGTGAAAACTATTCATTCATCTCTAGCATTGAACCTATGAAGGTTGAAGAAGCATTGGAAGATCCGGATTGGATAAATGCTATGCATGAAGAGCTACACAATTTTGAGAGAAACCAAGTTTGGACATTGGTTGAGAAGCCCGACAACAACCACAACATCATTGGTACCAAATGGGTGTTTCGCAACAAGCAAGATGAAGATGGACAAGTGGTTCGCAACAAAGCACGTCTCGTCGCCCAAGGGTACACACAAGTCGAAGGTATGGACTATGGTGAGACATATGCTCCCGTTGCTAGACTTGAGTCCATTCGCATCGTACTTGCCTATGCTAATCACCATAATATCACCTTGTACCAAATGGACATTAAAAGTGCATTTCTAAATGGTGAAATAGAGGAGGAAGTTTATGTCAAACAACCTCCCGGCTTTATCAATCCTAAGAAACCAAATCATGTTTACAAACTTCACAAAGCTCTTTATGGTCTTAAACAAGCTCCTAGAGCATGGTATAAATGCTTGACCAAGTTCCTTATCACAAGTGGTTTTGAAATTGGTAAAATTGATTCTACTCTTTTTACTAAAAGGGTTAACGGAGAACTATTTGTATGCCAAATTTATGTCGATGATATCATATTTGGTTCAACTAACCCTCTCTTTAGTGAAAAGTTTGGAAAGCTAATGTCAGAGAAGTTTGAGATGTCTATGATGAGTGAACTCAAATTCTTTCTCGGTTTGCAAATCAAGCAAACTAAGGAAGGTACATTTGTCTCTCAAACGAAGTACACCAAGGACTTATTCAAGAAGTTCAATATGCAAGAATGCAAAGGTATGTCTACACCCATGCCTACTAGTGGACATAATGATTTGACCAAAGATGGTGAACCGGTTGATCAAAAGGTTTATCGCTCTATGATTGGTTCATTGTTATACCTATGTGCTTCACGTCCCGATATTATGCTAAGTGTGTGCATGTGTGCACGATATCAAGCTGCTCCTAAAGAATGTCATCTTAAGGCTGTGAAAAGGATAGTGAGATATTTAATCCATACACCAAATTTTGGCATTTGGTATCCTAAGAGGTCTTCTTTTGATCTTGTTGGCTATTCCGACTCGGATTATGCCGGAAACAAGGTTGATAGAAAGTCCACTTCGGGTACTTGTCAATTTCTTGGTAGATCTCTTGTGTCTTGGTCTTCCAAGAAACAAAACTCGGTATCCTTATCCACCGCCGAAGCGGAATACATTGCCGCTGGTTCATGTTGTGCTCAATTACTTTGGATGACCCAAACTCTTAAAGATTATGGGATTTATGTGAAACATGTTCCACTGCTTTGTGACAATGAAAGTGCTATCAAAATTGGTCATAATCCTATACAACATTCTCGAACTAAGCATATTGAAGTTCGTCATCATTTCATTCGAGATCATGTTGCTAAGGGTGACATTGATCTTAAGCATGTTCGCACCGATAAGCAATTAGCGGATATATTTACTAAACCTCTTGATGAGAAAGTGTTTTGCAGGTTGAGAGGTGAATTGAACATCATTGATGCTTCGAACTTGGAGTAGAAACTCCATTGGATACATGCAAGACATGAGCTTATGACTAATCCATGATATATCTCTTATGATGACTATCTTATGTCTTGGATATATTTGTACCTTGCATGTTGTCTAACCCATGTAGGTGCTTGGTTGAATCTAATTCCATGAGATTGCGACTCACTCACATCTTGATCAATCTCTACATCACCAAGTCTCTACACAATGGCGGTTGAAGACAAGGAAGCACAAAACCATACAAACATATCCTTTGACAAATTCTATGTTGAGCTTCATGATTGTCATTTTTGGATACACAAGTGCTCTTCCTTGCAAGAACTAACCCATGTAGGTAGATGAACTCAAACTCCAAGTGGTGCTCTCAACTCTTGATGAGCTACATCAACCTTGAGCACCCACACAAGTTCAACTACATGAGCAAGAACCACACCACCACCCAAGGTATGTTATTCCATCTTAGAGAAGCTTTACTCCAAGACATGAGTCAAAGCAACTCAACAAGATGTGAATACATCAAGATGCTTAAACGAAAAATGGTAACCCCATTTTGAGCTTAAACGATGAGTATGACCTATGATCAAGTGTTCTCACTTGACTCCTAAGTCAATATACTCTAACATAGGTGACTATGTCACCGCCCAACTCTAGATGAAATTCTCTTGTGTTCTTTTTGTGTGTATCTCATGCATGTTTAGTTTCTTTCTCTTTTTCAAAAAAAAACTCCATCTAGATTTTTCAGTCTCTTCTCTTTTCTTTCTGTTTATGTTCTGCATTTTCTGCATTTAATTCCTTGCAAATCCTTCAAGTAATTCATTGCAAATCTTTGTGAGATCCTACATGTCTAGTGAGCTGAGGTGACAAGTGTTTTTCTCTGTGTGAACTCGGTTTCACCGACTTGTAATTTTCGGTCCAACCGAATCTTTTCGGTGCCACCGAAACATACCACTCGGTGCCACCGACTTCGCAACAGGAAAAACAGTTTGCCACTTGTTCTATATTTCTTCTGATTGAGCTCTACTCAATGAATCTTGTCCTCTACAAGCATCACAGTTTTATCCATTTCTTTGTGCTGAGTCTCAAGGACCAAATCTATACGACGGATTCCAGAAAGCCCTTCTTGGAAATTGATGTCAAAGGGGGAGAGAGAGATCACATCAAAGCTTGTTGGAGAGAGAGATCGCATTAAGGGAGAGAAAAAGTCTCAAGGACCAAACCTACAAGAGAGAAAGTATTAAGGGGGAGAGAGAGACTTCCAGGGGGAGAGAATACTCAAGGATCCCAGATGCTTGATGCTTGATGTTCAAGAGGAGAGATGTCACATGTCTTTTTAGGGGGAAAGACATGTTCATTTGTATCTTTCAGCTCTGATTTGCTGTTCCTTATCTTCTCCCAATATCCCATGTAAGATTTTGGGGGAGCAAGACACCTAAGGGAAAGAAATCAGTCAAATTCATTGCATATCTTTATTCTTGGGGACATGTTGAATCCAATGTGGTACCTTGTACTCACTCTCTACATGTCATCCCAGTCTTGGTATTCTTGTGGTTTCTTTTGTTTGCTCTGGCTAGTGGATGTACCTGTGTTATCTAAGTTTGTTTGTGCAGGTTCATTCCATCCTAAGCCAACTCAAGACCACAAGGTAAGTATATGCATCAAAATCATGAGTATGAGGAGTTCTTGCTTATGTACATACTGTTTGCAAGAAGGACTCATGAGCATGAAGGTATTTTCCTTGATAATATTTTGCTCTGATGCATATGGCCAAGATACATGTAACACATTGCCTACTCTGTCATGGTTATGCTCTCACATGCCTCTATATTTCATATTTACATGAGTGCATACATGTAGGGGGAGCCTATGCTTGTTCATGTCCTTCCAAAGCTTTACTTGCTGTTCTTTATATCTTTATCTAAAGCTTTGATGTATGTTGCCATCAATTACCAAAAAGGGGGAGATTGAAAGCACAAGTGCTCCCTAGGTGGTTTTGATAATTGATGACAACATATCTCTTGTTGGACTAATGTTTCTATCTAGTATGTTTCAGATAAGTTCAACAATGGAGTGGCATGGACTAAAGGTTGTGGGAACTCCTTCAAGATGCTAAGGACAAAGGATTGGCTAAAGCTTAAAGCTCAAGACTCTTCATTTTACATTTTAGTGATCCAAGATCACATTGAGTCCATAGGAAAAGCCAATACTATCAAGGAGGGATGAGGTGTTGCTTAATGAGCCTCTTGCTTCATGTGCTTAATGATATGCTCCAAAATCCTCAGCTACTTTCCCACTTCCACAAATGGCCTAAACCCTAAGCCAAACTCGGTCATACCGATTCTTTCTATCCGGCGCCACTGAGTTTCACTTGTCATAAGCCACTGCCAAACCCTAGCAATTCGGTTCTACCGATAGGGATCTCGGTCTCACCGAGATGGGATTGCAAACTCTCTGTTTCCCTTTCGTAACTTTTCGGTCTCACCGAAAGAGCGAATCGGTCCCACCGAGATTGCAATGTAAACTCTTTGTTTCCCTTTTGTAACTTTTCGGTCTCACCGAAAGAGCAAATCGGTCCCACCGAGTTTGCCTGACCAACTCTCTGGTTAGCTTATTACCAAACTCGGTCTCACCGAGTTTGTGTAATCGATCTCACCGAGATTACGTTATGCCCAAACCCTAACCATATCGGTCCTACCGAGTTGCATGTCAGTCCCACCGAAAATCTCTAACGGTCACTAGGTTTACCTTTTCGGTCCGACCGAGTTTGTTGATTCGGTCCCACCGAGATTGGAAAACTGTGTGTAACGGTTGGATTTCGTGTGGAGGCTATATATACCCCTCCACCTCCTCTTCATTTGAAGAGAGAGCCATCAGACTAAGCTACACTTCTAGCATCCTATTTCTGAGAGAGAACTAGCTACTCATGTGTTGAGGGCAAGATATTCCATTCCTACCATATGAATCTTGATCTCTAGCTTTCCCCAAGTTGCTTTCCACTCAAACCTTCTTTCCACCAGATCCAAATCCTATGAGAGAGAGTTGAGTGTTGGGGAGACTATCATTTGAAGCACAAGAGCAAGGAGTTCATCATCAACACACCATTTGTTACTTCTTGGAGAGTGGTGTCTCCTAGTTTGGCTAGGTGTTACTTGGGAGCCTCCGACAAGATTGTGGAGTTGAACCAAGGAGTTTGTAAGGGCAAGGAGATCGCCTACTTCGTGAAGATCTACCGCTAGTGAGGCAAGTCCTTCGTGGGCGATGGCCATGGTGGGATAGACAAGGTTGCTTCTTCGTGGACCCTTCGTGGGTGGTTGCTTCTTCGTGGACCCTTCGTGGGTGGAGCCCTCCGTGGACTCGCGCAACCATTACCCTTCGTGGGTGGAGCCCTCCGTGGTCTCGTGCAACCGTTACCCTTCGTGGGTTGAAGTCTCCATCAACGTGGATGTAGGATAGCACCACCTATCCGAACCACGGGAAAAACATCCGTGTCTCCAATTGCGTTTGAATTCTCCAAACCCTTCCCCTTACATTCTTGCAAGTTGCATGCTTTACATTCCGCTGCTCATATACTCTTTGCATGCTTGCTTGATATGTATTGTGTATGTTGAAATTGTGCCTAAAACTCCACTCAAACCAAAAAGGCCTAAAAATTGCAACTTTAGCACGAAGTGTCTAATCACCCCCCCTCTAGACACATCTACTTCTAGATCCTACAGTCCACTGCAAGGAAGCCAAGTAGGAAAATCTAGCGGCGATCAAGGTTTCCAATACTCGAAAACACGACTTCCAGTCCTTCATGGAGACCTTTATCGCTGCCGCCACTCTAATTGCGGATGGGATCGACCTGGATGAATTCGTCAAGCCTGCCCGTCCTCCTCCCGCGGAATGAACAAACTTTTTTTATGATCCGATTAAATTTGCCTCGGTATGCCGAGTGGTTTTTGTAACCATTAAGACTCCCTTGGGCCTGATGCTCGAGTTCCTTAAACTGCTATCTGGAACCTCGTAGGGTTTATCTGAACTTTTGGTTGCTTTTGAATCTTTCGACTCTTTGAGTAGAACTTGTTTCTTCAGTTTGAGTTGCTACTGACTTTGTGATGCAGCTTAGTCGAGAGTATCATGGGCAGAGGTACTTGGCGTTGTATTTGTGTTGAAGCTCCGAGGACAGATAGTGGTCGACCTGCACCTCGTCGTCCTTGCAGATAAGGATGGAGCGGGTGTTGCATTTGTGTCGAAGCTCCGAGGACAGATCGTGGTCGACCTGCACCTCTTCGTCCTTGCGGATAAGGATGAAGCGTGTTTTTAAACTTAGGCGAGTACTGGACTGCGGCTAAGCCCCCGAGTGGGAGGGTAGCTCACCACTCGGTAGGATTTTGTATACTTAGGCGAGTACTGGACTGCAGCTAAGCCCCTGAGTGGGAGGGTTGCTCACCACTCGGTAGAATTTTTTATACTTAGGCGAGTACTGGACTGCAGCTAAGCCCCCGAGTGGGAGGGTTGCTCACCACTCGGTAGGATTTTGTATACTTAGGCGAGTACTGGACTGCAGCTAAGCCCCCCGAGTGGGAGGGTTTCTTGCCACTCAATAGGATTTTTAATACTTAGGCGAGTACTGGACTGCAGCTAAGCCCCGAGTGGGAGGGTTGCTCACCACTCGGTAGGATTTTTTAAACTTAGGCGAGTACTGGACTGCAGCTAAGCCCCCGAGTGGGAGTGTTGCTCACCACTCGGTAGGATTTTTTATACTTAGGCGAGTACTAGACTACAGCTAATCCCCCAAGTGGGAGGGTTGCTCACCACTTGGTAGGATTTTTTAAACTTAGGCGAGTACTGGACTGCAGCTAAGCCCTCGAGTGGAAGGGTTGCTCACCACTCGATAGGATTTTTTATACTTAGGTGAGTACTGGACTGCAGCTAAGCCCCCGAGTGGGAGGGTTTCTCACCACTCGGTAGGATTTTTTATACTTAGGCGAGTATTGGACTGCAGCTAAGCCCCCGAGTGGGAGGGTTGCTCACCACTCAGTAGGATTTTTTTAAACTTAGGCAAGTACTGGACTGCAGCTAAGCCCCCGAGTGGGAGGGTTGCTCACCACTCCGTAGGATTTTTTATACTTAGGCGAGTACTGGACTGCAGCTAAGCCCCCGAGTGGGAGGGTTGCTCACCACTCGGTAGGATTTTTTAAACTTAGGCGAGTACTGGACTGCAGCTAAGCCCCCGAGTGGGAGGGTTCCTCACCACTCGGTAGGATTTTTTAAACTTTAGGCAAATCAGGTTCGCAGCTAAACCCCCGAATGGGAGACATGCTCTCCACTCGGTGGGATTTTAATTTTTGGAACTTAGGCGAATTAGGTTCGTAGCTAAGTCACCCACTGGGGGATTTTGGACACATGCATAAGAAACAACAATCGTATAGGAGATTGCAAAACCTTGTCTTCGATAAACAAACTAAAAGGTACTTCCTATTACATCTCGATAGTCTGAATGATTAAGTGTTAAAGTGGCAGAGAAGCTCCGCATTCCAGGCGCGTGGCTCATCTTTCTTATGCTCCACATCGTACAGGTGATATGCACTATTGTGGAGCACTTTGGTGATGATGAAGGGGCCTTCCCAGGCAGGGGCGAGCTTGTGTGGACGTTGCTGGTCCACTCGGAGAACTAGGTCTCCTTTGACATTTCTGGCGTGGAAACGCCGCAGATCTTATTGATAGATGGTCGACCGGATCAGCGCCATCTCTCTTTCTTCTTCTAGAAGGTCAACAGTATCCTGACGGGCTTGTTCTGCTTCGGCTTCTGAGAAGAGTTCTACTCGTAGGGCATTATGAAGCAAGTCAGTCGGAAGTACGACTTCGACTCCATAGACCAGGAAGAAGGGAGTCTGCCCAGTCGACCGATTCGGCGTTGTCCTCAGGCCCCACAGTACTGATGGCAACTCATCTACCCAAGCACCAGCCGCATGCTTGAGATCTCGCATTAGCCCGGGCTTTAATCCTTGGAGGATCAAACCATTTGCTCTTTCTGCTTTTTCGTTCGACTGCGGGTGAGCGACTGAAGCATAATCGACCCGAGTGCCTTGGAAAGCACAGAAAGCTCTGAATTCGTCTGAATCAAAGTTTGTTCCATTGTCTATGATGATGCTGTGCAGGACTCCAAACCTAAATGTTAGCCCTCTGACAAAGCTAACGGCAGTGCTAGAATCGAGGCTTTTGATGGGCTTGGCTTCAATCCATTTAGTAAACTTGTCGACTGCAACAAGCAAGTGAGTGAAACCACTTCTGCCAGTCCTCAAGGGTCCAACCATATCCAACCCCCAAACGACAAATGGCCAGACGAGTGGAATGGTCTTCAGGGCTGAGGCGGGTTTGTGAGACATGTTGGAGTAGAATTGGCAACCTTCACATTTGTCGACTATTTCCTTTGCCATTTCATTTGCTCACAGCCAGTAAAAACCTGCTCGGTATGCTTTGGCCACTATTTTCCGTGAGGACGCATGGTGACCACAGGTCCCCGAGTGGATATCATTGAGGATCATTCGACCTTCTTTTGGGGTAATGCATCGCTGAGCAACTCCAGTCACACTTTCTCTGTATAGTCGACCACTTACCACGGTGAAGGCTTTGGATCGATGGATGATCTGTCACGCTTCATCCTCGTCTTCTGGCAGCTCTTTACTGAGAATATATGCAATGTATGGTACAGTCCAATCAGGAATGACGACTAAAACTTCCGTGACCAGGTCGACCACAGCTGGGACTTCAACTTCAGTTGGATCAGTGGAACTCTTAGGTTGCGGGGGCTGAGGGAGTCCTGGATTAGGGGGTCCTCGGACAACCGGACTATATAATTTGGCCGGACTGTTGGACCATGAAGATACAAGATTGAAGGCTTCGTCCCGTGTCCGGGTGGGACTCTCTTTTGCGTGGAAGGCAAGCTTGGCGATTCAGATATGTAGATCTCCTTCTCTCTAACCGACTCTATGTAACCCTAGCCTCTCCGGTGTCTATACAAACCAAAGGGTTTAGTCCGTAGGACAACAACAATCATAATCATAGGCTAGCTTCTAGGGTTTAGCCTCTACGATCTCGTGGTAGATCAACTCTTGTAATACTCATATCATCAAGATCAATCAAGCAGGAAGTAGGGTATTACCTCCATCGAGAGGGCCCGAACTTGGGTAAACATTGTGTCCCCCGCCTCCTGTTACCATCAGCCTTAGACGCACAGTTCGGGACCCCCTACCCGAGATCCGCCGGTTTTGACACCGACATTGGTGCTTTCATTGAGAGTTCCACTGTGCCGTCACGATAAAGGCTTGATGGCTCCTTTGATCATCGGCAACGATGCGATCCAGGGTGAGGTTTTTCTCCCTGGACAGATCTTCATATTTGGCGGCTTCGTACTGCGGGCCAACTCGCCTGGCCATCTGGAGCAGATCGAGAGCTACACCCCTGGCCATCGGGTCAGGTTTGGAAGCTTGAACTATACTGCCGACATCTGCGGAGACTTGATCTTCGATGGATTCGAGCCCATGTCAGGTGCGCCGCACAGTCACGACGTGCATGACTTAGCTCAGTCGTCGGACGGTGTTCGGGAGATCACACCTATGGCTACTCTGGCCCTCAATCCGGAACAGATCATGCCGCCCGAGGACGGGTGGATGGACCCCGCCACGGAGGCCGCACACTTAGCGGCGATAGAGCCGAATACTGACTTCACCTCCTATGAGACCTGTGTTACCGGACCCTTGGATTCATCCCCGGCCACAGGCTCCGAACCGCTTGCATCCCTGCCTATCGAATCTGATTGGGCACCGATCATGGAGTTTACCTCCGCAGATATCTTTCAGCACTTGCCTTTGGGAGACGTGCTAAATTCATTGAGGTCTCTCTCCTTGTCAGGAGACCCTTGGCCGAACTGTGTCCGCTTGAGTGGAAAGCGGACGACGAAGAAATTCATTCCCCACCCACCACCCACTTAATAGCCACTGTCGACGACTTCACTGACATGCTTGATTTCGGCTTTGAAGACATCGACGGTATGGACGACAATGCAGGAGAAGAACAGGAACCACTGCCCACAGGGCGCTGGACAGCCACCTCATCATATGATATATACATGATGGACACCCCCAAAGAAAGCAATGGCAATAAGGCAACGGAGGATAATCCCCTCGTGAAGCAATCTAAGCACCGGCGTCATCGACGCCGCTCTAAGCCCCTCCATAGCAAAAGCAGCGATTCTGGCACAAGAGACAATAACGCTGCGGACAGTGCCGAAGACGAAGACAATCCCCTCTAGCCAGGCTTCGAGCGGGAGGATGAGCAAGCTAGCCCTAAGGAACAGGTGACAAACGAAGAATCATAGGATGAAAATTACATGCCCCTCTCCGAAGACGAGGTGAGCCTCGGCGACGAAGAATTTATCGTGCCTGAGGATCCCGTCGAGCAGGAGCGCTTCAAGCGCCGGCTTATAGCCACAACGAAATCCTGTAGAAAAAGCAGTAGCAGCTTCAAGTTGATCAAGATCTGCTAGCGGATAGATGGACCGAGGTCCTGGCAGCCGAGGAATACGAACTCGAGCGCCCAACCAAAAGTTACCCAAAGCGCAGGTTGCTACCCCAACTCGAGGAGGAAGCATTAAAGCCTACACTACCAGTGTACGATGCGGCTGACCGGCCACCTCGTGGCCGAGACAAAACGGCGTATAAGCCCGAAGTCCAGCCCGCACCCCGTCTAGTCAAACAAAAACACCAAGGCCCGGGGCTACACGCAGGACCTGCGAGACGTATTGGAAAACAAAGCAGGACATACAAGATCGATCTACGGATCACGGGGGCGTGCCCCAACGCGTGACGACGACCGTCACACCGGATATACTAAAAGCAAATCCGGCCGGGCCGAATACAACAGACAAGACTCGTATGAACTGCGTCATGATATAGCCCGGCACAGAGGCGCCGCACACCCCATATGCTTCACTGATGAAGTAATGGATCATGAATTCCCAGAAGGGTTTAAACCCGTGAACATTGAATCATATGATGGTACTACAGACCCCGCGGTATGGATAGAGGATTTCTTCCTCCACATTCACATGGCCCGCAGGGATGATCTACACGCCATCAAGTATCTCCCACTAAAACTCAAAGGGCCGGCTCGGCATTAGCTAAATAGCTTGCCGGCAAACTCCATCAGAAGTTGGGAGAACCTGGCAGACGCATTCCTGGACAACTTTCAGGGCACTTATGTGCGACCACCGGATACTGATGATTTAAGTCACATAACACAACAGCCCGGAGAGTCAGCCAGAAAATTCTGGACTCGGTTCCTAACTAAAAAGAACCAAATTGTCGACTGTCCGGATGCCGAAGCCCTAGCGGCCTTGAAACATAACATCTGTGACGAGTGGCTCGCCCGACATCTCGGCCAAGAGAAGCCAAAATCCATGGCAGCCCTCACGACACTCATGACCCGCTTGTGCGCGGGCGAGGATAGCCGGTTGGCCCGTAGCAACAACACAACAAGCAATCCTGGCACATCAGAGGCCAGATATAGCAATGGCAAACCCCGACGCAACAAACACAAGCATCGCAAAAATGGTGGAAACGCCGAAGATACGACAGTCAATGCCGGATTTAGTGGCTCTAAGTCCGGTCAGCGGAAAAGGCCATTCAAAAAATGACAATTCGGGCCCGTCCAGTCTGGACCGCATACTCGACCATCCATGCCAAATTCATGGCACCCCAGGAATACCAGCCAATCATACCAACAGAGAATGCTGGGTCTTCAAACAAGCCGGCAGGTCAGGTGCCGAAAACAAGGAGAAGGGGTCTCAAAGCGATGATGGCAACGAGGAGCCCAGATCACCGAATACAAGAGGGCAAAAGAAATTTCCCCCTCAAATCCAAACGGTGAACGTGGTAAACGCCACCCACACTCCCAACCCGGACCGGATGCGCACCCTTAGGGATGTCGACTTAACGAAACCAGTTGCCTCACAATATAAACTAGGGCCGATCACCTTCAACCGCTCGGATCGTCCGATTAACACCAATCAGGGCAATTCGGCCGCACTAGTCCTCAACCCAATAATTGACGGGTTCCACCTCACACGAGTCCTTATGGACGGAGGCAGCAGTCTAAACCTGCTTTACCAGGACACAGTGCGCAAGATGGGCATCGATCATTCGGTGATCAAGCCCACTAAAGCCACATTTAAAGGTATTATACCAGGTGTGGAGGCCAACTGTACAGGCTCCATCGCCCTTGAGGTAGTCTTCGGATCACCGGACAATTACCATGCCGAAGAGTTAATCTTCGACATCGTCCCCTTTCGCAGTGATTATCAGGCACTGCTTGTACGAACCGCGTTTGCTCGATTCAACGTGGTGCCACATTATGCCTACCGTAAGCTCAAGATGCCCGGTCCGCGCGGCATCATCACGGTTAATGGCAAGGCCGAACTCCTCCTCGGTACCAAAGAGTATACCGCTGCTTTAACAACAGAAGTAACGAGTGGCACCTTTCAACCGAACCTCGAGTTGACGGCCAAGCTCCCGGACACCGGCAAAGGACTCCGAACTACTTCGCGACAGGATAGCCCGGCTCATCCATAGCTCAATTAAACACTCCGGCGAAAGCCAGGACAGGCCACATACTGCGGCTCAACCACTCGGTGGCACACAAACACATCTTGCATTTTCTTTATAGGTTCATTTTTGCCCAGGCAAGGACCGGCGATATGGAAACGGCTCGAACACGCAAGGAACCCTTAGATATTCCCCTCGATGACCATCCGACTGCACTCCAGATCCGCACACAGCTTCTTCCCGCCTGGTCTCAGTATGTTCCGCAGTCACTTTCTCTTTTTATTACTTTACATGTACTCATACGCGTCGACGTATTATTCAAATACAACATGTGGATTTATATGACGCTTATCTACTGTTATCTCTTATTGAAATTCTTTTGTCAAATGGCATCCATATACCGCGATATGCTTTAATATGCAAGTGGCTTCATTTTACCCATAATACGACAATATAGTCCGAACACCTTCATGGTAGTTCGGCACCCTGAACTTATAGCATTATATGCATCAGCTCTAAATCATGTCTTGGGTTAAATGTTGGGTTTTCCCGGCTCCCATGTTTTGATGCCTTACGCTCCGCTATATCGTTCTTCCGGTTTATCGGCCGCCTTCTGCAGTTCGATCAACTATTTTAGTTTATCGGCAAAAGGCACCGGATAATTCGGTGCTAAAATACGGTTTTTTTGGATGGAATATTTGGCGTCAGCCTATAGGTTTTCTGGTTTTTTTAATTTCTTCTTTGGCAACTGTGACCAGAAGAGCTTATCTGCAGTGTTCCTTTCTTTGGCTCGGTAGAATTGTGCGGCATCAGATATGCTGCGTGGAAGCTCCGCAAATACCCCTGGAGAAATCCGAACTCAAGATTAGTAACATGATTCTCTCCCCAAATACTTGCCTTACATGGAACAAGCCTTACCCACCGCGGTCTTCCTCGCCTCTTGGATCTCCTACAGGGCACCTTGGGTTTCCCCCTGGGCATCGCATGCAGCCTCATGAGCCTTGGCAAGTTCAGATTCTTTCTCCATTAGACTCTGCTCCAAGGCCTCGCATCTTTTCACGACCCCTTGAAGCTCCTGCTCAGCTTCAATAACCCTGGCCTCGTGCTTCTCACGAAGAGCCCGCTCTGCGGCTGCCTTTCTCTCGGCCTCGGCAACAGCCTTCTTAAGAGCCTCGACTTCGGTCATCGCCCCTGGCACAAATCATAAAACATATTTTAAATTCGTTCGCACTGAACGTGAGCAAGGTTTGTGCATACCTTGTTTATCCTCCAACTGCTTTTTCAACTGGCCCAATTCTTCTGTGGCCCGCTCCAGACTTTGATTTAGTCCGGAGACCTCCGCAGTATGAGAGGCGGGAGTCGCTACAGACGCCTGTTTATAAAAGAAGAGAGGTAAATGTCATCAAGTGAGGCTACTGCGAGCATATATTTGATCCTCTGTCCGGTTCTTTCTCTCACCGAACAGTGTATCAGGGGCTACCATCTATACTGTGACACTCTTCGAAACCTCATAAAACTCTCCACAGACTGAATCTTCTCAATCACCGCACCCATAAGAGCATGATGTTCATCGACGATGTAGGTGCTTTTCAGTGCCGCCAATAATGTATCCAACACCTCTGGTTGGACAGAGGTTGCCAGTGGAACAGGTACACCCCCTCTAGCCGAGGGAGGCCGCCTGCCTGACTCTGGAACTGTCGGTGTTCTGGGAATGGGGGTCCCTAGACTTGCCTGCCTGCGGCCCGCGGTGTGGCTAAGCCAGCAGGCTGTACGGCCCATCTTCATCAACAAGGCATCCAAGACCCTCGTGAGGGTCCAAGCCTCGCAAGGCGGATGATGCAAGGCCTCCTCTAGAGTCGTCTAGCTAGGCAGGCTCACGAGGAGTGGATATATCAAGGCGGGGCTAACCTCATGAGGCCCTCGTGACGTGAGCCATGACGCACGACACCAGGCGGGCGCCAGCGCGCGCAGCGTCCTTGTTTCCTCTTTGGTGCTAAGGAGGCCAGCGCAGGCGAAGAGTACCAAGGCATTAGGAAAAGGTTGCTATATTGGTGCAACGAGACCAAGACCAAGAGGACGGTAAGACGAAGGTCATCGTGGAGCCCAAGACGGCGTCACCACCAGAGCTTTTGGCAGGCGAAGACCACTTTTGTCTGGATAGCTTGTACTAGCTGTCCCCCTTCAAATTAGCCTGCCATTATTGTCTCCCTTCCCGCTCGATATTTGGGAAGAGGACCAGGGCCTATATAAGTAGAGCTAGCCACCATAGTAGGGGGGGGATCTGAGAGGATCTCATCTCATCTTAGCTTGATCCCACCCGATCGAGAGCCTACTCACAAGAACACCTCAACCTCAGGAGGCTGTTCTTCCCTTGTACTGTTCATCATCCGCCCTAGAGGCAATCCACCACCACTACACTAGAGTAGGGTATTACACCACAACGGTGGCCCGAACCAGTATAAACCTCGTGTCTTTCTGTGTTGCGAGTTCGTCGAGTTCGTCCGCGAGTTCTTAGCGAGCTAGGGCGTAGATTGGTGGGAAGGAAAGACTTCGCGCGCACCCCAGTGTTCGAACCTTAAGGGTTTGCCGGAACCCCACGTCTGACATTTGGCATGCCAGGTAGGGGTGCGCTGTAGCTTCCCTTCCATTAGTTCGTCGCTCCGTTGCTCCGTCGTCTCCATGGCGGACGCACGCCGTGCTCGAGCTGAGCGTCGGGCTGCCCTCACTGCCCGCATTGCTCAGACGGCTCTCGTCGGCGGGCCACATCGCCGTTCTCCGTCCCCCGCCGCCAACGCTGCCACCGGCCCGGCAGGGAACGAGCAGCAGGCGTCCTCGCTGCATCCTTCGGTGCGGTAGGACGGCCGCACCGCCACTCCATCGCTGACCCCTGCCGGTTCTTTGTCTCACGCGCACCGCGCTCCCATGGAGGCACAGGCCGCGCTCCTCGTGGCGAACGAGCTCCTGCACTACCGCCCCATCGACAACCTCTACGAGGAGTGGCTCGAACGTGTCACCGAGCTCGTCCGTGCCGCGGGGGGCTCTCCGGCGCCGTCCCACTCTCTGCCTCCCCCTCAACCAACCGTGGGCGACGGGGCTCATGGCGCGCCACCACCACCTCAGCCCCAAGACGTCGCCTTGGCACCAAGGCGCTCGGCGCCCGCGCGCGAAGAGAGAAGCTGCCAAGAAATTCCGTGGCTGCAAGAAGCTACACCTGCGCTCCCCGCGCCACCTCGTCAAGACCATGCACCACCCACAGCGGTGCAGCGCGGACCTCGTCAAGACCAAGCTCCACCTCCGAAGCGGGCCCCGGCAACCACGGCTGGCTGCCGCACCTTCACCCCCGAGCTGCGTAGCGTCGCCTGGCCGGGCAAGTTCAAGCCGGATCCGCCTCCTCGCTACGACGGTACCGCTGACCCCGCGGAGTTCCTGCAGCTCTATGAGCTGAGCATCGAAGCGGCCAACGGCGACAAAAAGGTCATGGCGAACTGGTTTCCCATGGCTCTCAAGGATGGAGCTCTGATACGTCTCCGTCGTATCTATAATTTTTGATTGTTCCATGCCAATATTCTACAACTTCCATATACTTTTTGGCAACTTTTTATACTATTTTTGGGACTAACATATTGATCCAGTGTCCAGTGGCAGTTCCTGTCTGTTGCATGTTTTTGGTTTCGCAGAATATCCATATCAAACGGAGTCCAAACGGGATAAAAACGGACGGAGATACTTTTTGGAATATTTGGAAAATTCTGGAAGAAAAATCCACGCGAGACGGTGCCCGAGGTGGCCATGAGGCAGGGGGCGCACCTACCCCCCTGAGCGCGCCCCTACCCTCGTGAGCCACCCGTAAGGCGGTTGACGCTCTTCTTTTGCCACAAGAAAGCTAATTTTCAGAAGAAAAAAAATCACGGCAAAGGTTTCAGGCCAATCGGAGTTACGGATCTCCATATATACACGAAACGGTGAAACCGAGCCAGAATAGAACACAGAAACAGAGAGAGATAGATCCAATCTCGGAGGGGCTCTCGCCCCTCCCGTGCCATGGAGGCCATGTACCAGAGGGTAAACCCTTCTCCCATCTAGGGAGGAGGTCAAGGAAGAAGAATAAGGAGGGGGGCTCTCTCCCCCTCGCTTCCGGTGGCACCGGAGTGCCACCGGGGGCCATCATCATCACCGCGATCTACACCAACACCTCCGCCATCTTCACCAACATCTCCATCACCTCCCCCCTCTATCTACAGCGGTCCACTCTCCCGCAACCCGCTGTACCCTCTACTTGAACATGGTGCTTTATGCTTCATATTATTATCCAATGATGTGTTGCCATCCTATGATGTCTGAGTAGATTTTCGTTGTCCTATCGGTGGTTGATGAATTGCTATGATTGATTTAATTTGCTTGTGGTTATGTTGATGTCCTTTGGTGCCCATCATATGATTGCGCGCGTGGATCACACCCTAGGGTTAGTTGTATATTGATAGGACTATGTATTGGAGGGCAAGAGTTACAGAAGCTTCAACCTAGCATAGAAATTGATGCATACGGGATTGAAGGGGGACCAATATATCTTAATGCTATGGTTGGGTTTTACCTTAATGAACGTTAGTAGTTGCGGATTGCTTGCTAATAGTTCCAATCATAAGTGCATAGAATTCCAAGTCAGGGATGCCATGCTAGCAGTGGCCTCTCCCACATAATACTTGCTATCGATCTAGTAAAGTAGTCAATTGCTTACGAACAATTTCGCAACTCCTACCACCACTTTTCCACACTCGCTATATTTACTTTATTGTTTCTTTATCTAAACATCCCCTACTTTTTATTTATGTACTCTTTATTATCTCGCAAACCTATCCAATAACACCTACAAAGTACTTCTAGTTTCATACTTGTTCTAGGTAAAGCGAACGTCAAGCGTGCGTAGAGTTGTATCGGTGGTCGATAGAACTTGAGGGAATATTTTGTAACGCCCTCGATGCGGCTATAGCTCCCACGTGTCGAGGCACGACTTAGAGACATAACCGCATTGAAAGCAATGTCGCAAGTCAGGCAATCATTACAACATCCCATATAATATATAATAAAAGGGGGAGATACATAGTTGGCTTACACTCGCCACGTCACATCAAAGTACATAAATAACATGCATCATACAAACACTTGAGCTCGTAATTGTCACCTAGAGCGGAATCACCTGGACCTGCATATGGAGTTATAGTATTTGTGAGCCATGGGGACTCAGCAATCTCGCACCCTCGCGATCAAGACTATTTAAGCGTATAGGAAGGGTAAGGCTTATATAAGTGGATCTGCAGCAAGCGACTAGCATATATGGTGGCTAACTTATTCGCAAAAGAGGGCGAGAAGAGGAGGCAAGGCGCGAGCGAAGAACTAGAGAAAAACCTGCGCAAACATAACTCCAACACCGTGTCCACTTCCCAGACCCCGCCGAGAAGAGGCCATCACGGCAACACACCCAGTTGATTCATTTTAATTAAATTAAGGTTTAAGTTATCTACAACCGGACATTAACAAATTCCCATCTGCCCATAACCACGGGCACGGCTTTCGAAAGTTCAATCCCTGCAGGGGGGGTCCCAACTTAGCCCATGACAAGCTCTCACGGTCAACGAAGGAATAGACCTCCTCCCAAGATGTTCCGATCAGACTCGGTATCTCGGTAACTCAAGACACTTCGACAGGTTAAAACAAGACCAGAAACACCGCCCGAATGTGCCGAAAAATCCCGATAGGAGCTGCACATATCTCTTTCTCAGGGCACACTCAGATGAGACTAGCTACGAGTAAAACTAACCCTCAAGTTTCCCCGAGGTGGCCCCGCAGGCAGCTCAGTTCGGACCAACACTCAGAGGGAGCACTGGCCCGTGGGGGGCTAAAATAAGATGACCCTTGAGTCTGCAGAACCCAAGGGAAAGAAAAGGCTAGGTGGAAAATGGTAAAACCAAGGTTGGGCATTTCTGGACAAGCTTTAATCAAGGCGAAATATCAAGGGGTTCCCATTATAACCCAACCGCGTAAGGAACGCAAAATCCGGGAACATAACACCGATATGACGGAAACTAGGGCGGCAAGAGTGGAACAAAACACTAGGCGAGAGGCCGAGCCTTCCACCCTTTACCAAGTATATAGATGCATTAAGATAACATAGCAATATAATGATATCCCAACAAGTAAATAAATGATGTTCCAACAAGGAACGGCCTCCAATCTTCACCTGCAACTAGCAACGCTATAAGAGGGGCTGAGCAAAGCGGTAACATAGCCAATCAACGATTTGCTAGGACATGGTGGGTTAGAGGTTTGACATGGCAATTGGGAGGCTGACAAGCAAAAGTTAGGCATCGTAGCATTGGCATAGCAAGAGCGAGCAAACTAGCATAGCAAAGATAGTAGTGATTTCGAGGGTATGATTATCTTGCCTGCACAGTTGTCAGAGTTGACTGGATCCTCACAAGAAAACTCAACGGGCTCCTCGGTAGCGAACTCGTCTCCCGGCTCTACCCAACAAGACAAACAAGCAACAAGGATACAAGCAACCACGTGCAAGACCAAGCAATATGATGAAATGATGATATACTATGCGGGATGCGATGCGGGATGCAAAATGCAAGATATGACAGGAAATGCATGAACCTGGCCTCAACTTGGAAAACCAAGTGTGCCACTGGATAGAGGGGATGAAATCTCTTGAAAACGATATAAAGATCATTGGAATCGGAGTTACGGTTTGGAAATGGCAAGCGATTTAAGAATGACACCGGTCTGCGATTCACAGCAAGTAGGCATCTAAATGCAACGAAATGAACATGCTACAGCCACCAAACATGACAACAAAATATATGGCAGGGATGCCCACAAGATGCTTAACAAAAGACTAGCACTGAGCCACGGCCAATTCATCCATTATGAGGTTCAAACAAGCATGGCAAAAACGCAAATGCAAAACAGATTCCAGACTTAGTGAAATTAACACTTGTCTGAAATTTCAGATCACGAAGCCCTTTTCGGAGCAGCAAAACAACATGATACATGATCTGATTAAGATAAATAAGAACATGGCATGGAGATACTCAACAAGGTTAACAAAAGTCCCAAAGTTACCTGGGGTCAAAAGGGATCACAAAATATACTAACGGGCACACGAACATAACAAAAACATAATCAATTTTCAGACTGTGAAAACTGAGACATGCTGAAATATAACTCACGAAGGCATGTAAACGAGCTCGATGCACTCACTATGGTGCAAGTCATGGCAAGGCAAGCATACATCCATTAAGAAGGCACAAAGTGCTAGCTAGACATGGCAAGAACAATGGCATAGCATGCACGGGTCAACTACAATAACATCGGCAAAATCGCAAACGAGTTGACGATCTGCCCAGATTCACAACGAAGCAAAAGTAGAGCTCGATTGACTCAAGCTAGGGTGCTCCATAATTGCAAACAAAGACCTGGATGGATAGATCATAAAATGATTAACAAAACTCCTTTACTGATCATCCTCAAAAGAGGCACGGATCACTAGGAAACAAGCTGAACATATGGCATCATGAACTAAATAATCCCAGACTTAGTGAAAACTACTAAGTCTCTGAAAACAGATTTCCCGGGTGCCTCACTTTGCAAGCTTGCACAAGTCACCACACACATCCTAAAAATGCATGGGTTGCACCTCTGTAAAGAAGACAAAATCCTTAACAAAACATATGAAGGACTCACAGGCATAGCATGCACACAATAATCATGACAAAAATGACAAAAGTCTAAGATGAACTAGCAGATCTGACAATTAACTCACGAAGCCTCCTTCTAACAGCATTTTGGGCATCAAGATGAACTCAAACGAAAATGATGCAATGGAATGAAATGATGTACTTGTCGAGATGAACATTTTGATATACTATATGTCCAAAACGGAGCTACGGATGCGGAGATAACACTGGTCAAAGTTAGCACAAAAAATTAGGGTTTGGGGAAGAAAAAGTCAACCGTTCGAATCAGATCTGGATTTGCACGCGGTTTGAGGTTCGACGGAGCTGCTCGCCGGAGTTCGTCTTGGCCGGAGAGGAAGGAGCCGGACTTGGGGAGGAGGAGGAGGACGGCGGGGCCGGCCGGATCCGGCGAGGACGGCGGCGGCGGCGGCCGGGGTCGCCGGTGCGGGCTCCGGCGAGGCGGGCGAAGGGCGGCCGGGGTCGGCCGGTGTGGGCTCCGGCGAGGTCACCCGCGGAGGCGGCGAGCTTCGGCGCCCGGGGCCGGGGAAGACGGGCGGCGCGGGGCGAGGCTCCTCGGGCCTGGCGAGGCGCGGGGGAGGGCTCGCCTCGGGCCTGCGGGCCGGCGAGGAGCGGCGATGTGGTCCGGTCCATGTGGCGAGCGGCGAGTGGGCGAGGGGCGCGGCGGACGTTGTCCGGTCCGCTCCGGACACGTCCGTCGGCGGCGGATCTGGAGTTTTTTTTCAAGGGGAGGACGGGTTGAGATCCGAGATCCGAAAAACGGGGGGCTATTTATAGGCATAAGTGGAGCTAGGAGAGTCCAAATTAGGTGCGGTTTTCGGCCACGCGATCGTGATCGAACGCTCTAGGACATGGAGCAGAGTTTGGTGGGTTTTGGGCCAAATTGGAGGGGTGTTGGGCTGCAACACACACGAGGCCTTATCGGTCCCTCGGTTAACCGTTGGAGTATCAAACGAAGTCCAAATGATACGAAACTTGACAGGCGGTCTACCGGTAGTAAACCAAGGCCGCATGACAAGTCTCGGTCCAATCCAAAAATGTTTAATCCCCACACACGAAAGAAAGCTAGAATTGACTACCGGAGAAGAACGAAACGCCGGAATGCAAAACGGACAACGGGGAAAATGCTCGAATGCAAGAGATGAACACGTATGCGAATGCAATGCACATGATGACATGATATGAGATGCATGAAAATGAAAACAACACACGGAGACAAAGACCCGAACCCGAGAAATAAATATAACTTAACACCGGAAACGGCAAGAGTTGGAGTACAAATTGGGAAAGATACATCCGGGGTGTTACAACACTCCACCACTATGAAAAGATCTCGTCCCGAGATCTAGGACTGAAAGAACTCCGAGTACTCAGAACGGAGATGGTCCTCGCGTTCCCAGGTAGCTTCACGGTCGGAATGGTGAGACCACTTGACTTTGAGGAATTTGATTGACTTGTTGCGAGTCTTGCGTTCAGTCTCTTCAAGAATAGCAACTGGGTGCTCACGATAAGAGAGATCTTCTTGGAGCTCAATGTCCTCGAAGTTGACGGTGCGGTCAGGAGTCTTGAAGCACTTTCGAAGCTGAGAGACATGGAACACATCATGAACATTTGCAAAGTTTGAAGGAAGCTCGAGCTGATAGGCGAGGTCGCCTCTCTTGCTGACAATCTTGAAAGGTCCCACGTATCTAGGGGCAAGCTTCCCTTTGATACCGAAGCGACGAGTACCTTTCATAGGAGAGACGCGGAGGTAAACATGATCTCCGATCTCGAAAGCCAAATCACGGTGCTTACTATCATAGTAGCTCTTCTGGCGGGATTGGGCTGCTTTGAGGTTATCACGAATGACTTTGCACATTTCTTCTGCTTTTGTGATTAAGTCATTACCCAGCAGCTGACGTTCACCGGTTTCAGACCAGTTGAGAGGGGTACGGCACTTCCTGCCATACAGAATTTCAAAAGGGGCCTTGCCCGAACTTGCTTGAAAACTGTTGTTATAGGAGAATTCAGCATAAGGAAGACAATCCTCCCACTTCATGCCGAAGGAGATCACACAAGCCCTGAGCATATCTTCAAGAATCTGGTTGACACGCTCGACTTGACCGCTTGTTTGAGGATGGAAAGCAGTGCTGAAGCGGATGTTGGTGCCCATGGCCTTCTGAAAAGAATCCCAAAACTTGGAGGTAAAGATGCTGCCACGGTCTGAAGAGATCACTTGAGGAATACCGTGCAGAGAGACAATTCGAGAGGTATAGAGTTCCGTCAATTGAGCTGCAGTGATCGACTCTTTGATAGGCAGAAAGTGAGCCACTTTGGTGAGTTTGTCGATGACAAAAAATATAGCATCATTGCCACGCTTGGACTTTGGAAACCCAGTCACGAAGTCCATCTCAATGTGGTCAAACTTCCATTCTGGAATGGCAAGAGGTTGGAGGAGACCAGCTGGCCTTTGGTGTTCTGCCTTCACTCTTCTGCAGACATCACATTCATTCACGAATTGAGCGATCTCGCGCTTCATTCGAGTCCACCAATAAGCTTGCTTAAGGTCCTGATACATCTTCGTGCTCCCAGGGTGGATGGAGAGGAGAGAATTGTGAGCCTCGTTCATGATCACTTTATGAAGTTCACCTTTGGGCACAACAATACGATCCTCGAAGAAGAGAGTGTCCTTGTCATCAAGGCGGTAGCACTTGTACTTGGACTGACTCTTGGCAATCCCAATCTTCACCTTTTTCACCATAGCATCAAGAAGCTGGGCTTGGCGAATCTGGTCTTCTAAGGTAGGAGAGACTTGAAGGTTGGCGAGGAAACCTTGAGGAACAACTTGCAGATTAAGTTTGCGGAAAGCTTCACAAAGCTCGGGTTGATAAGGCTTGAGAATCAGACTGTTGCAGTAGGCCTTTCTGCTCAAAGCGTCAGCAATCACATTGGCCTTGCCTGGAGTATACTCGATACTCGGATTATACTCTTGAATCATTTCGACCCATCGAGTTTGCCTTAGGTTGAGATTAGGCTGAGTGAAGATGTACTTGAGACTCTTGTGATCAGTGAAAATGTCCACTTTTCTTCCCAATAGAAGATGTCTCCAAGTCAAAAGAGCATGCACAACTGCCGCCAACTCAAGATCATGAGTGGGGTAGTTCTTCTCATTAGGCTTCAACTGGCGAGATGTATAAGCAAAAACTTTCTTGTCTTGCATCAATACTGCGCCAAGACCTTAGAGAGAGGCATCACAAAAGACCTCGTACGGCTTGGATTCATCAGGCGGAGTCAGAACTGGAGCAGTGATCAATTTCTCTTTCAAAGTGTTGAAAGTAATATCACACTCTAGAGACCAAACGTACTTGACGTGCTTCTGAAGAAGATTTGAGAGAGGCTTCGCAATCTTGGAAAAGTTTTCAATGAATCTTCGGCAATAGCTTGCGAGACCGAGGAAACTGCGGAGTTGCTTCACGTTCTGAGGAGGTTCCCAATTCACAATTGCAGACACCTTCTCAGGATTCAAGGAAATGCCCTTGGCAGAGATGATATGACCAAGATAAAGAACCTCATCGAGCCAAAATTCACACTTGGAGAACTTGGCGTAGAACTGATGTTCCCTGAGCTTATCAAGCACCAAACGCAAATGCTTGGCATGATCTTCCTTGTTCTTTGAGAAAACCAAAATGTCGTCGAGATAGACCAAAACGAAGTCATTGGTGTAGGCGTTGAAGATGAAATTCATCATGCGAGAGAACGTCGGAGGAGCGTTGGCGAGGCCAAAAGACATGACAGTGTATTCATATGAACCAAAGCTTGTTCTGAATGCTGTCTTGGGAATATCTTCTTCACGAATGCGAATCTGGTGATAACCCATACGGAGATCAAGCTTGGAGAATACTTGGGCACCTTTGAGTTGTTCGAACAGCTCATTGATGTTGGGAAGTGGGTATTTGTTCTTGATGGTCTTCTTGTTCACTGGACGGTAATCAACACAAAGTCGGTCCGTTCCATCCTTCTTCTTCACAAAAAGAACACCACAACCCCACGGAGAAGAACTAGTCCGGATGAGACCCATTCTTTCTTGCTCATCGAGTTGCTTCTTCAGCTCCTTCAACTCTTCAGGTCCGAGTTTGTAAGGACGTTTGCACACAGGTTCCGTGCCAGGCTCAAGTTCAATAACGAATTCAACTGGCCGGTGCGGAGGCATTCCTGGGAGCTCTTCTGGAAAGACGTCTTGATATTCGCAAACGACTGGAATTTGCGAGATGGCATCCAATTCACCCTTCTCATTGAGAGAAAACAGATGGATAGTATTATCCCGAGCGGCAAAGACAATTACATCCTCAGACAAATGAGTCAATTGAATCTGCCTGGTTGCACAATCAAGCTGAGCCTTGTGCTTAGAAAGCCAATCCATCCCGAGAATAAGATCAATATCCGAGTTACCAAGAACCATTGGAGAATCCAGAAACTTGAAATCACCCATCAAGATAGAAATATCCAGAACCATCAAACTAGAACTCAGACGCTTGGCTGGAGAGACAACTTGCATAGCTCTAGGTAAAGCCTTAGTACTAAAATTGTTCTCCGATGCAAATGGGAATGACATGAAGGAATGCGATGCACCAGAGTCAAAAAGTACTTTAGCTGGAATATCATTAACAGGAAGGTTACCCATGATCACATCTGACGAGTCCTCTGCCTGAGCTGCATTCATCAAATTGACCTTGGCATGCTTGGGGTTATGCTTGACCATAGCTGTACTTGCCGATCTGACAGGAGGAGGAGGAGGAAGATGCCTCTGGTTGAGACACTTGTTGGCATAGTGACCCTTCTGTTGGCACTTGTTGCACGTGACCTCTGAAAGCGGACGGTGATACGGAGCACTCGATCTTGGAGCTTGAGACGAAGTCTTGTTCTGAAAGTCAGGGTTGGGTGGGTGGGAAGAACCACTGCCACCTTTGCTCTTCTGCTGAAACGGCTGACGGAACGGAGGAGGAGGAAGCCAAAACTTCTGCTGCTTGGTCACTTGAGTAGAGGAAGAAGGAGTAACATCTCTGACTCGCTTCCTGGAAGCATCACACCTCAACTGAGCAGCCTCTTGCTTCAGTGCCATGTTGTAGAACTCATCGTATCTCAAGGGCTCGAAGAGGACAAGAGCAAGCTGAATATCTTCTCTGAGACCACCCGTGAACTGGTATATCATGCTCTTCTCATCAGGCACGTCCTGCTTGGCAAAGCGGGCAAGCTTCTGGAACAACTTGTTGTAGTCATAGACAGACAAAGAGCCTTGCTTCAGATTGCGGAATTCCTCACGCTTGCTTTCAACCACGCTCTGCGGAATATGATGAGCTCGGAAATCTCGATGGAAATCATCCCAAGTGATAACACGTCCACCTCTGGAATCCTTGTACCGCTGGAACCATTCTGCAGCTTGATCTTTGAGTTGGAAGGAAGCGAACTTGACAAAGTCCTCAGGCTTGATGTTACTGCACTTGAAATGCTTACACAGATCCACAAGCCAATCGTCAGCATCGGTTGCCTCAACACAATTGCTGAAAGTCTTTGGCCCGTTAGCAAGGAACTGGTTGAGTGTAGCAAAGTGACTCTGATTGCTGCCTTGATTCCCTTGACTGCCTTGATTGCGCTCTTGGAGAATTTGCATGATCAGCTGTGTGTTTGCATTGGTTGCGGCCATCACAGCTTGCCATGCCTTTGGAGGAGGTGGAGGTGGTGGCGGATCTTGATTCTAGTTCTGACTGGTGCTCTTAGCGGGAGCCATCCTGAATAGGTTGACCACCATTAGCACATAGACAGATAATTATTGAAGCTGAATCCAACGGAATGAAAATTGCAACATATAGTCTTCACATCCGAACAAAATGAACGAATGCATTCCTCTTGAAATGGTCACATATCCATAAATTGAGAAGCCACGTAGGATTAAGATAGAGAAATAAATCAACAAGGTACGGATCAAGAATGAATAATCGGTAAGAAATCCCAATCTCAAACCAATATCCGTGGAAGAAGAACTAGAGCTACTGGAATTCCCACCTATGAAACTCCCGAACCTTTCCGGTTATGCAATCAGGTGTTGGGGACACAGGGGAAGCATAATATCTCACCCAAACTAGCAAATCCTACATCCAGCTGTATCCATCCTTCAACACATAACCAAGAAAACTTCGGAAACCATCTACCTCAACCTTCGAAAAGCATCCGTTATACAAGTTATGGCGATACTCCCGAACTACCGCCCCAGTACTGGGTGGCGTCGAGGTTATCTCACCAACGAACTGCATAAAAGAGATTTTCGATGTCGGCGAACATATCTCAAGTATTCCAGAATTGCAACGATAAAATTATGATGACAACACCTCAGAGCTCAACTCCCCGAGACACTTCCACTAAACCCCTGACAGGAGGCACCAAGTCAATGTTCTCATCATAAGCCATCGGAACGATTCCAAGATACTCGCGTGATCCTAAATTATTTTTTAGTGAAATTTGAGAAGAGAAGAGTCAAAACTCTACGTCAGGATGCCTTACCAGAGCGATGAGGAGACTGGGAAGTAAAAAGAATTCCTAAACTCTCTGATATATAATTCCTAAAGACTCAAAACATTTTTCTAGACACAACTCGGCTGCTAAAACGATCAAGCAATGGGGCTCCTAAGGTCAGGGAAGGCTCTGATACCAACTTGTAACGCCCTCGATGCGGCTATAGCTCCCACGTGTCGAGGCACGACTTAGAGACATAACCGCATTGAAAGCAATGTCGCAAGTCAGGCAATCATTACAACATCCCATATAATATATAATAAAAGGGGGAGATACATAGTTGGATTACACTCGCCACGTCACATCAAAGTACATAAATAACATGCATCATACAAACACTCATGGCCCGACTACGACGCCAAAATGGAAAATAACCCAACATGCGACAAGGCCCTGAATCAAACCCCAACTAGGCACCACTACTGATCATCAGGAAAAGACACGTAGTAACGCTGAGAGTCCACGTCGAACTCCCACTTGAGCTCGTAATCGTCACCTGGAGCGGAATCACCTGGACCTGCATCTGGAGTTATAGTATTTGTGAGCCACGGGGACTCAGCAATCTCGCACCCTCGTGATCAAGACTATTTAAGCTTATAGGAAGGGTAAGGCTTATATAAGTGGAGCTGCAGCAAGCGACTAGCATATATGGTGGCTAACTTATTCGCAAAAGAGGGCGAGAAGAGGAGGCAAGGAGCGAGCGAAGAACTAGAGAACAACCTGCGCAAACATAACTCCAACACCGTGTCTACTTCCCGGACCCCGCCGAGAAGAGGCCATCACGGCAACACACCCAGTTGATTCATTTTAATTAAATTAAGGTTCAAGTTATCTACAACCGGACATTAACAAATTCCCATCTGCCCATAACCGCGGGCACGACTTTCGAAAGTTCAATCCCTGCAGGGGGGTCCCAACTTAGCCCATGACAAGCTCTCACGGTCAACGAAGGAATAGACCTCCTCCCAAGATGTTTCGATCAGACTCGGTATCTCGGTAACTCAAGACACTTCGACAGGTTAAAACAAGACCAGCAACACCGCCCGAATGTGCCGAAAAATCCCGATAGGAGCTGCACATATCTCTTTCTCAGGGCACACTCAGATGAGACTAGCTACGAGTAAAACCAACCCTCAAGTTTCCCCGAGGTGGCCCCGCAGGCAGCTCAGTTCGGACCAACACTCAGAGGGAGCACTGGCCCGTGGGGGGCTAAAATAAGATGACCCTTGAGTCTGCAGAACCCAAGGGAAAGAAAAGGCTAGGTGGCAAATGGTAAAACCAAGGTTGGGCATTGCTGGACAAGCTTTAATCAAGGCGAAATATCAAGGGGTTCCCATTATACCCAACCGCGTAAGGAACGCAAAATCCGGGAACATAACACCGATATGACGGAAACTAGGGCGGCAAGAGTGGAACAAAACACTAGGCGAGAGGCCGAGCCTTCCACCCTTTACCAAGTATATAGATGCCTTAAGATAACATAGCAATATAATGATATCCCAACAAGTAAATAAATGATGTTCCAACAAGGAACGGCCTCCAATCTTCACCTGCAACTAGCAACGCTATAAGAGGGGCTGAGCAAAGCGGTAACATAGCCAATCAACGGTTTGCTAGGACATGGTGGGTTAGAGGTTTGACATGGCAATTGGGAGGCTGACAAGCAAAAGGTAGGGATCGTAGCATTTGCATAGCAAGAGCGAGCAAACTAGCATAGCAAAGATAGTAGTGATTTCGAGGGTATGATTATCTTGCCTGCACAGTTGTCAGAGTTGACTGGATCCTCACAAGCAAACTCAACGGGCTCCTCGGTAGCGAACTCGTCTCCCGGCTCTACCCAACAATACAAACAAGCAACAAGGATACAAGCAACCACGTGCAAGACCAAGCAATATGATGAAATGATGATATGCTATGCGGGATGCGATGCGGGATGCACAATGCAAGATATGACAGGAAATGCATGAACCGGGCCTCAAATTGGAAAACCAAGTGTGCCACTGGATAGAGGGGATGAAATCACTTGAAAACGATATAAAGATCATTGGAATCGGAGTTACGGTTTGGAAATGGCAAGCGATTTAAGAATGACACCGGTCTGCGATTCACAGCAAGTAGGCATCTAAATGCAACGAAATGAACATGCTACAGCCACCAAACATGACAACAAAATACATGGCAGGGATGCCCACAAGATGCTTAACAAAATACTAGCACTGAGCACGGCCAATTCATCCATTATGAGGTTCAAACAAGCATGGCAAAAACGCAAATGCAAAACAGATTCCAGACTTAGTGAAATTAACACTTGTCTGAAATTTCAGATCACGAAGCCCTTTTCGGAGCAGCAAAACAACATGATACATGATCTGATTAAGATAAATAAGAACATGGCATGGAGATACTCAACAAGGTTAACAAAAGTCCCAAAGTTACCTGGGGTCAAAAGGGATCACAAAATATACTAACGGGCACACGAACATAACAAAAACATAATCAGTTTTCAGACTGTGAAAACTGAGACATGCTGAAATATAACTCACGAAGGCATGTAAACGAGCTCGATGCACTCACTATGGTGCAAGTCATGGCAAGGCAAGCATACATCCATTAAGAAGGCACAAAATGCTAGCTATACATGGCAAGAACAATGGCATAGCATGCACGGGTCAACTACAATAACATCGGCAAAATCACAAACGAGTTGACGATCTGCCCAGATTCACAACGAAGCAAAAGTAGAGCTCGATTGACTCAAGCTAGGGTGCTCCATAATTGCAAACAAAGACCTGGATGGATAGATCATAAAATGATTAACAAAACTCCTTTACTGATCATCCTCAAAAGAGGCACGGATCACTAGGAAACAAGCTGAACATATGGCATCATGAACTAAATAATCCCAGACTTAGTGAAAACTACTAAGTCTCTGAAAACAGATTTCCCGGGTGCCTCACTTTGCAAGCTTGCACAAGTCACCACACACATCCTAAAAATGCATGGGTTGCACCTCTGTAAAGAAGACAAAATCCTTAACAAAACATATGAAGGACTCACAGGCATAGCATGCACACAATAATCATGACAAAAATGACAAAAGTCTAAGATGAACTAGCAGATCTGACAATTAACTCACGAAGCCTCCTTCTAACAGCATTTTGGGCATCAAGATGAACTCAAACGAAAATGATGCAATGGAATGAAATGATGTACTTGTTGAGACGAACATTTTGATATACTATATGTCCAAAACGGAGCTACGGATGCGGAGATAACACTGGTCAAAGTTAGCACAAAAATTAGGGTTTGGGGAAGAAAAAGTCAACCGTTCGAATCAGATCTGGATTTGCACGCGGTTTGAGGTTCGACGGAGCTGCTCGCCGGAGTTCGTCTTGGCCGGAGAGGAAGGAGCCGGACTTGGGGAGGAGGAGGAGGACGGCGGGGCCGGCCGGATCCGGCGAGGACGGCGGCGGCGGCGGCCGGGGTCGCCGGTGCGGGCTCCGGCGAGGCGGGCGAAGGGCGGCCGGGGTCGGCCGGTGCGGGCTCCGGCGAGGTCGCCCGCGGAGGCGGCGAGCTTCGGCGCCCGGGGCCGGGGAAGACGGGCGGCGCGGGGCGAGGCTCCTCGGGCCCGGCGAGGCGCGGGGGAGGGCCCGCCTCGGGCCTGCGGGCCGGCGAGGAGCGGCGATGTGGTCCGGTCCACGTGGTGAGCGGCGAGTGGGCGAGGGGCGCGGCGGACGTTGTCCGGTCCGCTCCGGACACGTCCGTCGGCGGCGGATCTGGAGTTTTTTTTTCAAGGGGAGGACGGGTAGAGATCCGAGATCCGAAAAACGGGGGGCTATTTATAGGCATAAGTGGAGCTAGGAGAGTCCAAATTAGGTGCGGTTTTCGGCCACGCGATCGTGATCGAATGGTCTAGGACATGGAGCAGAGTTTGGTGGGTTTTGGGCCAAATTGGAGGGGTGTTGGGCTGCAACACACACGAGTCCTTATCGGTCCCTCGGTTAACCGTTGGAGTATCAAACGAAGTCCAAATGATACGAAACTTGACAGGCGGTCTACCGGTAGTAAACCAAGGCCGCATGACAAGTCTCGGTCCAATCCGGAAATGTTTAATCCCCACACACGAAAGAAAGCTATAATTGACCACCGGAGAAGAACGAAACGCCGGAATGCAAAACGGACAACGGGGAAAATGCTCGAATGCAAGAGATGAACACGTATGCGAATGCAATGCACATGATGACATGATATGAGATGCATGAAAACGAAAACAACACACGGAGACAAAGACCCGAACCCGAGAAATAAATATAACTTAACGCCGGAAACGGCAAGAGTTGGAGTACAAATTGGAAAAGATACATCCGGGGTGTTACATGTTTGTTTTTCCTTTAGCTCCTCGTTGGGTTCCACACTCTTACTTATTGAAAACTGTTGCGATCCCGTATACTTGTGGGTTATCAAGACCTTTTTCTGGCGCCGTTGCCGGGGAGCAATAGCGTGGGGTGAATATTCTCGTGTGTGCTTGTTTGCTTTATCATTAAGTAATTTTTATTTGCTGTTCTTAGTTGTTTTCAATCTTTAGTTATGGGTAGGAAACGCAAAATACCAAAAAAAAATTAGTTGTACCTACTAAACCAATGGTTGAAGAACCACGCAAAATCTATCACACTGCTGAAGCTTATTACTTGGATCATCTTCGATCCCTTTGTGCTCATGCTGAAACCCCAACTAGCTTAGTTGAGGGCAAATCTTTAGATGAGCATGCTTATTATGTGCGACACCGAATATCTGAAACAGGGAAAACTTTACTGGATCAAATTCATCGTTTGCAATGCCATGCTTGGAATTTATGTGAAATATATGATTATACTTGTTGCTCTGAAGACCCTAAGAAACACCTTCCCTACCAATGTTTGTTTAGTGATAATGGAATTGTATCCTCTTATGCTAAGGGTGTTTGTAGTTACTATGATGTTCAACAAATTGAAGAATTTTTTGCTTTTAAGGGTGCTTACGAAATTGCTTCTTTGATTGAAAAGTATGATGCTACTCTTTACAAATCTGAAAATTTTGCCATATTTAAATATTGCTATGATAATTATGCTTCTAATGCCTATGTTGAACTATATATTGAGGACTACTCCGCTGTCCAAGAAGAGACTAATATTTTGCAGGAGTCTATGGAAGAAGAAATTGATGAAACTGTGAGATCATTGGATGAAAAAGATGATGAGGAGAGTGAAGAACAAAAGGAGGAAGAGAGGATTAGCTACCCGTGCCCACCTTCTAATGAGAGTAACTCTTCAACTCATACATTGTTTAATTTCCCTTCGTGCTTACCGGAGGATGATTGCTATGGTGATTGTTATGATCCCGTTGATTCTTTTGAAATATCCCTTTTTGATGATGCTTGCTATGCTTGTGGCCAAGATGCCAATATGAATTATGCTTATGGAGATGAACTTGCTATAGTTCCTTATGTTAAAAATGAAATTTTTGCTATTGCACCCACGCATGATAGTCCTATTATCTTTTTGAATTCTCCCAACTACACTATATCGGAGAAGTTTGCACCTATTAAGGATTATATTGATGGGTTGCATTTTACTACTACACATGATGATTTTGATGAATATAATATGCATGTGCTTGCTGCTCCTACTTGCAATTATTATGAGAGAGGAACTATATCTCCACCTCTCTATGTTTCCAATACAATAAAATTGCAAGAAATTATTTATACTATGCATTGGCCTTTACTATGTGTGCATGAATTGTTCTTTGATGACATGCCGATGCATAGGAAGAGAGTTAGACTTCGTTGTTGTATGATATATGTTACTTTGTGCTCACTACTAAATTACAAATCATTGTTAATTAAAATTGGCTTTGATATACCTTGGGATCCGGGTGGATTCATTACTTGAGCACTATATGCCTAGCTTAATGGCTTTAAAGAAAGCTGTCGGCGTTCTGGGAACGGGGGTCCCCAGACTTGCCTGCCTGCAGCCTGCGGCGTGGCTCAAAGGGGGGCCCAGCACGACCCATATTCACCAACACAAACTCAAGACCCTCGCGAGGGGCCAAGTCTCGCGGGGCGGACGACGCAGAGCTTCCTCAGGCACGGCCTCATCAGGCAGGCTCACGAGGAGGCGTAGAGATCAAGGCGGGGTACCTCGCGAGGTGCCCGTGATGCAAGCCATGACGACTCAGGGCGCTAGGCGGGTGCCAGCCCGCGTAGCGTCCTCCTTTCCTCTTTGGTGCAAAGGGGGCAAGCGCAGCCGCGGAGTACCGAGGCATCAGGAAAAGGTTGCCATTTCGGTGCAACGAGACCAAGACCAGGAGGACTACGAGAAGGAGGTCACCGTGGAGCCCAAGACGGCGTCATCGCCAGAGCTTTGCGCAGGCGAAGACTGCTTTTGTCAAGATAGCTGATACTTGCTGTCCCCTTTCAAATTAGCCCGCCATTGTTGGCTCCCTTCCCGCTTGATATTTGGGAAGAGGACCAGGGCCTCTATAAATAGGACCAGCCACCCACAGAGCAAGGGGGTTGGGGAGTAGGAAGGAAGAGGCTCGTTAGAGAGGTTAGAAGCAGAGAGAGAGAGAGAAAGGTGGATGAACTCCTCCCAGTAGCTCATCGCCCCAGCCAAGAACAGACCCCCGCGAGGTTGTTCTTCCTTGTATTGTTCACCATCATCAGCCCAAGAGGCAATCCACCACACCACACACTGGAGTAGGGTATTACACCACAACGGTGGCCCGAACCAGTATAAACCCTGTGTCTCTTGTGCTGTTCTTCCCATAGTTTTGATCCTAGCGTGGCGGAGGGGTGCAGGTAGGTAGGAGGCGAAATCTCCGCGCGCACCCCAGTGTTCGAACCTCAAGGGTCTGCCAGAACCTGAAATCCGACATTTGGCGCGCCAGGTAGGGGTGTGCCGGAATTCGTCTTTCACCACCCTGTTCTCCTTCGACCATCACGCTCATGTCTGACGCTCGTCGGGCCCGCGCGGAGCGCCGGGCCGCCCTCGCTTCCCGCGTCGCCCAGACGGCCCCTGTCGGCGGGCGTCCTCGCCGTTCCCCGTCACCTGCCGTTAACGCCGCCACCGGCCCGGCGGGGGGCAAGCAGCAAGCATCGTCTCAGCATCCGTCCGTGCGGCAAGACGGCCGCACCGCAACTCCCTCGCTTGCCCCAGCTGGATCTTTGTCCCGCGCGCTTCGCACGCCCATGGAGGCTCGGGCTGCACTCATCGTGGCAAACGAGCTCCTGCGCCGCCGTCCCGCCGACGACGTCTACGAGGAATGGCTCGACCGCGTCGCCGAGCTTGTCCGCGCCGCAGGGGGCTCTCCTGCGCCGTCCCATCGCGCTACAGCAACACCCCCGGTCATTGCGGCCCTCCTGGGCGGCTCGCAGGCGCCGCCCACAAGTCACCACGTCAAGCCGTTCATCCGCCGGGTCAGCGCCGCTTCCACGCGGCAGGGGGCTCCCTTGGATCGGGCGGCGCCCGAGACCGGCCCGACCTTCAGCTCGGAGGACCACCCCTCCAACTCGGCCTGCTCGGGCGCGCTCCCCATGTTGTGCACCCCCACCATCTGCCAGGTGGCCGTCACCAAAACCCTCATTGATGGTGGCGCGGGCCTCAGCGTGCTCTCGGTCGAGGCCTTTAACCTCCTCCGCATACCCCTGGAACGGCTGCAACCCAGCCGGCCCTTCTCAGGCGTTGGGGGCAAGTCGTCCAACTCCTTGGGACAGATCTGGCTCCTAGTGACCTTCGGCACCTACGACAACTTCCGCACGGAGCCGGTTGACTTCGACATCGCCCCCATCGGCCTCCCCTACAACGCCATCCTCGGCTACCCGGCGCTGGCCCAGTTCATGGCCGCAATGCACTCGGCGTACAACCTCATGAAGATTCCCGGGATCAGCGGTGTCCTCACCGTGCACGGGGATACCGGTGACGCTCTGCGGGTGCTCAAGCTCATCTTCAAGACGGCAGCGTCGGCATAGCCTGCCGACTTGGAGGCGCCCGAGCCCAAGGGGGCTGCGCCCGCCAAGAAGAAGCAGTTGTTCACCCAAGACAAGGCAGAAACCAAGCAGATACCCATCGATGAGGACGGGTCCACCGACGCCACTTTCACCATAGGCGCCCACCTCAAACCCGAGCAGGAGGAGGCCCTGGTCGGGTTCCTGCGCGCAAACAAGAAGGTATTCGCTTGGGAGCCAGACCAGTTGGCAGGTATCCCCAGGAGTGTAATCGGGCATCACCTCAACGTGTGCCCCAACGTGCGCCCTGTGAAGCAGAAGGCCAGGCGGCAGTCCACAGAAAAGCAGGCCTTCATCGTCCAAGAGACCCACAAATTAGAGGCCGCTGGGGTCATTCGCGAGGTCCGATACCCAGACTGGTTGGCCAACCCTATCGTTGTGCCGAAGAAGGGAGGGAAGGAACACATGTGTGTCGACTTAACCAACCTCAACAAAGCGTGCCCGCAACATCCGTTCCCGCTCCCCCGCATCGACTAGATCGTTGATTCCACTGCGGAATGCGACCTGTTATGCTTCTTGGATGCCTTCTCTGGGTATCACCAGATCAAGATGGTGGTAGAAGACGTCGAGAAGACAGCCTTCCTAACCCCGTGTGGGGTGTACTGCTACACCTGCATGCCATTCGGGCTACGTAACGCAGGGGCGACCTTTCAGCGGCTAATGCATATTACCTTGGGCCCGCAGCTCGGGAAGAATGTTGAAGCTTACGTCGATGACATCGTGGTAAAATCTCGGGAGGCCAGGACCTTGATACAAGACCTATAGGAAACCTTCGCGAGCCTCAACGCAGTGAACCTACGGCTCAACCCAGAGAAGTGTGTGTTCGGAGTCCCCTCGGGCAAGCTTTTGGGATTCCTCGTGTCTCACCGGGGCATCGAGGCTAACCCAGAGAAGGTCAAGGCAGTGGAAGACATGAGCCCACCGAAGACCCTCAGAGAAATGCAAAAGCTCACGGGGCGCGTGACCGCGCTAGGGCGCTTCATCTCCAAGTTGGGGGAGCGAGCGCTACCCTTTTTCTAGCTAATGAAGAAAAAGGGGCCCTTCGAGTGGACTGAAGAGGCCGACAAGGCGTTCCAGGATCTCAAGAGATACCTGACCAGCCCACCGGTCATGGTGGCTCCGCGCCCTCAGGAGCCCCTGGTGCTTTACCTCGCCACCACTCCCTACTCCGCCAGTGCAGCCTTGGTGGCAGTCAGAGAGGAGCACCGAATCGAAACCACGGCAGCAGCCCGGGACAAGGCAGAACAAGGACAAGGAAAGCCTACAGAAACCGCCACCGCGGCTGAGGAGGATCAGCCGCCGCAGAGGGGCGCACCGGAGGCGGAAGAGGCCCGTCTTCCAGATGGCCAGCCTCAGGAGGCCTCATTGCCTCAAGAGGCGCCACGGTCTCCGAAGGGAGCCACCAGCACTGACGCACTCCACCTCGTTGAGCACCCAGTGTACTTCGTCAGCACGGTGCTGCGAGATGCAAGAGCACAGTACCCCATGCCTCAAAAACTCCTCCTCGCGCTACTGGTGGCTTCGTGCAAGCTGCGGCACTACTTCCAGGGTCACCCCATCAAGGTCGTCTCGTCATACCCCCTGGAGAGGGTGCTCAGGAGCCCCAATTTAGCTGGGAGGGTCGCTGAGTGGAACATAGAGCTGCAAGCATTTCAGCTCGAATTCAGCATGACCAGAGTCATCAAGGGAGCAGCGTTGGCGGATTTTGTGGCAGAATGGACGGAGGCGCCGGGCCTCAAGGCCGACGAGGACCGGTCCCTGTCCCCGGGAAGCGAGGCGCCAGAAGGCTGGGTCATGTACTTCGATGGGGCGTTCTCCAGACACGGCGCTGGGGCTGGGGCGGTGCTTATATCGCCCACCCAGGACAAGCTCTATTACGCCGTGCAACTCTGTTTCCAGCAAGGTGAAAAGGTCTCCAACAACATAGCGGAGTATGAAGGTTTAATAGCGGGCTTGAAGGCTGCAGCTGCCCTGGGGGTGAAACGCCTCACCATCAAGGGCGATTCGCGGCTCCTTGTCAATTTCTCCAACAAGGTGTACGAGCCAAAGGATGAGCACATGGAGGCCTACCTTGCAGAGGTCCGCAGGATGGAGAAACAGTTCTGGGGGTTGGAGTTGCAGCATGTGCCCCGTGGCACCAATCAGGAAGCCGATGACATCGCCAAACGCGCGTCCAGGCGGTTACCTCAGGAGCCTGGTGTTTTCGAGGAGCGACTCTTCAAGCCTTCAGCCTTACCGTCATTATCAAACATGGCTCAGCCCAGGGAGGAGCTCCCTCAACCACCTGCCTAAGGAGCTCCGGCTTGTGGCCCGGCCTCAGGAGCATGCCTGCTCCTGACGATGGAACCTCAGGAGGGATGTTGGATCACGGAGCTCCGGAGCTACTTAACGCAAGGAACCCTGCCAGAGAAGGAGGAGGAAGCAGAGCGAGTGGCGCGCCAGGCCACGGCATACTGCATCAAAGATGGAGAGCTCTACCGGAAGCGACCAAACGATGTATCCCTGCGCTGCATCTCCAGGGAGCAAGGGAAGGAACAACTGGAAGATATACACGGCGGAGACTGCGGACATCATTCATCATCACGGACCCTCATCGGCAAGGCGTTCCGCAGTGGGCTTTATTGGCCCACCGCGCTCAATGACGCCATTGAACTAGTGAAAGCTTGTGAAGCCTGCCAGTTCCACGCCAAGCAGATCCATCAGCCAGCAGGAGGCTTGCAGACTATCCCCCTTTCGTGGCCATTCGTAGTCTGGGGGCTGGACATCTTGGGCCCGTTTCCTCGGGCGCCAGGGGGCTACCGCTACCTCTACGTTGCCGTGGACAAGTTCCCCAAGTGGGCTGAAGTAGAGGATGTCCGCACCATTCCCGCGGGTTCCGCAATCAAGTTCATCAAGGGCATCGTGAGCCGGTTCGGGGTGCCGAATCGCATCATCATGGACAACGGTTCGCAGTTCACCAGTAACCTCTTCAAAACATACTGTGCTAACCTTGGAACACAGATATGCTACGCCTCAGTGGCGCACCCCCGAAGCAACGCTCAGGCCGAGCGAGCCAATGCGGAGGTCCTGAGGGGCCTCAAGACCAGGACGTTCAAGAAGAAGCTGGAGGCCTGCGGCAGAGGTTGGTACGACGAGCTTCAGTCCGTGTTGTGGTCCATCCGCACCACCGCAACCAAGCCGACTGGAGAGACCCCGTTCTTCCTGGTCTACGGAGCGGAAGCGGTCCTCCCTCACGAGGTCAGACGTCGCTCCGCGCGGGTCCTGGCGTTCGACGAGGCGCAGCAGGACGCCATGTGGGGGATGGACCTTGTGCTGGGGGAGGGACGTCGCCGAGAAGCCGCGTTGCGAGCGGCGAGGTATCAACAAGCGCTGCGGCGATATCACTGCCGCAACATTCGTCCCAGGACTCTTGAGGTAGGAGACCTCGTGCTCAGGCGGGTTCTCTCCAGGGAGGGACTGCACAAGCTCTCTCCCATGTGGGAGGGCCCGTTCAAGGTTGTTCATGTTTCCAGGCCCGGCTCCGCGCGCTTGGAGACTCAGGAGGGAGTGCCGGTCCAGAATGCATGGAACATCCAGCACCTCCGGAGGTTCTACCCCTGAAAAGGCCCAGAGCCTGTGAAGCAAGGCGAGTGCCTGTGAAGCTATTGCGTTTTGGAAAAGGCCCAGAGCCTGTGAAGCAAGGCGAGTGCCTGTGAAGCTATCACGTTTTGGAAAAGGCCTAGAGCCTGTGAAGCAAGGCGAGTGCCTGTGAAGCTATCGCGTTTTGGAAAAGGCCCAGAGCCTGTGAAGCAAGGCGAGTGCCTGTGAAGCTATCGCATTTTGGAAAAGGCCCAGAGCCTGTGAAGCAAGGAGAGTGCCTGTGAAGCTATCGCGTTTTGGAAAAGGCCCAGAGCCTGTGAAGCAAGGCGAGTGCCTGTGAAGCTATCGCGTTTTGGAAAAGGCCCGGAGCCTGTGAAGAAGGCCAATGCCTGTGAAGCTCGCCGCCTGTGACACTCTCACGTAATAATGACTTGGGGCTGTACACGCCCCGGAGTCTTAGGAGCGCCGGCCTCAGGTCCTGGGGCTCCCTCCCACGCCCAGTGGCAGCACTTAGCTCCGCGCCGGTGAGAAGACGTCGAAGACTAGATTAGGTGCCGGATGCGGCTTTTCATTTGCTTTCCGCAGTTGGCTTGTTCCTTCTCATTTGAAGTTTTATTGAAGTTGTTGCCGTCTTCGGCTTGCGGTTCTTCGGCCTTTCGCTCTCCTGCCTCGATTTCTCTTGCGCAAGGCCTCGCGAGGGGGGGGGGGAGCCGAGCGCCCTCGCGAGTGTTCCTATCCTAGTCATTCAAAGGGTCCACGACCTGGGCCCCTTGCGGGAGCACCCCTCCAGTCCGTGCCCCTCGAGCACCGCGACACAAACACAGGGCCTGGGTCGGTCGCCCCCCCATGGCCGGGGCCGGGAACGATCCACGCTCGGGCACATAGCCGGAAGGTACGGTAACGAAAGCAAAACGATGATTAACAACAATAACCCAAACACGCCCCCGCGGGTCCCCGCACTATTGTCTTTGTTACACAGGAAAAAGGGAAAAGGAAGAACAAATCCGGCATGGCGCCCCTCACACCGGCCCGTAGGGAAGGCCCGAGCTGCCTCCGGAGCTCAGGCGGACTCCCTCTCGCGCTTCACCAGGGCGCGACGGCGGGCGGACACGTTGCCACCCCCCAAGCAGATACGACGGCGTGGAGGCTGATCGCGGCCACCGCTAGAGGAGTCGCCGCCTGAAGAAGAACCGGAGAAGCTTGAGGAACCCCGAACGCCGCCAGCCGCGCGAGCTCTGCTCTCTCCATCATCGCCGGAGCTGGGTTCCCAGCCGCGGTCGTCACCCTCGGGGCAACACCCTGCGCGGCGACCATCTTCCCCAAACACCCTCACGTAGAGGGTGGCGTCGCCATCGAACTTGAAGTGCAGGGTGCACCGACGGCTCAGGCCACGCGCGCGGGCAAACGTCTGCCAACCGCGGGCCAGGGATAGGCTCCCGGCCGCGGAGACCTCCAGAGAGACCCATGAGGCCCGGCTGCAGCAGCCGTCGGCCTGGAGCCAGAGGCCGCCCGGGGCGCCGGTCGGGAGCTCGCCGAGGAGGAAGTGAGGAAGCGGAAGCCGGGTGCTAGCCGGCTCTGCCGACCACACGACGAACTCCGGCAGCACTTCAGCAGCACGAACGCGCGGCCTGGGGGGACGCGCAACCGGAGCGCGCCCCCCGGCTGCAGCAATCCGCTCATTGCTGTGCTGGAAATCGCCTCCACGGTCGCGGGGAGCCACCGCGGTGGCCATAGGATGCTTGCGAGGGCGCCCTCGGCCGCGCTTTGGTGGGGGAGAGGCGGGCTCAACCCGGCAAGCCTTCCCCTTCTCGGCGGCTGAGAACCTCCTTGACGGGGCCATGAAGAAAGAGGAGAAGCAAGGGGGGATGAACTGGAAGGGCACGCACCTGTCCATACTTATGGCTGGCGATGGCCAACCAACGCCCCCCACGATCGCAGGTAATTATGACCCGCTTTGCATGCAGGGACTTGTCCAATCCGTGCAGTTGTCGAGGCGCCATGGGGAAGTGGAGACGCCCGCGTCCAATCAACCGCCACGCGGCACACAAGGCCGCAGGCTGTTAGGGCCCGCGGCGCTTCGCTCTTGCCCTTCCGCCTCCCTGCACGGCCAAGTCCGGGCGCGCCTTGGGCCCGGGGGCTACTGTCCGCGTTCTGGGAACGGGGATCCCCAGACTTGCCTGCCTGCGGCGTGGCTCAAAGGGGGGCCCAACACGGCCCATCTTCACCAACACAAACTCAAGACCCTCGCGAGGGGCCAAGTCTCGCGGGGCGGACGACGCGGAGCTTCCTCAGGCACGGCCTCATCAGGAAGGCTCACGAGGACGCGGAGAGATCAAGGCGGGGTACCTCGCGAGGTGCCCGTGACGCAAGCCATGACGACTCAGGGCGCCAGGCGGGTGCCAGCCCGTGCAACGTCCTCCTTTCCTCTTTGGTGCAAAGGGGGCAAGCGCAGCCGCGGAGTACCGAGGCATCAGGCAAAGGTTGCCATTTCGGTGCAACGAGACCAAGACCAGGAGGACTACGAGATGGAGGTCACCGTGGAGCCCAAGACGGCGTCATCGCCAGAGCTTTGCACAGGCGAAGACTGCTTTTGTCAGGATAGCTGATACTTGCTGTCCCCTTTCAAATTAGCCCGCCATTGTTGGCTCCCTTCCCTCTCGATATTTGGGAAGAGGACCAGGGCCTCTATAAGTAGGACCAGCCACCCACAGAGCAAGGGGGTTGGGGAGTAGGAAGTAAGAGGCTCGTTAGAGAGGTTAGAAGCAGAGAGAGAGAGAGAAAGGTGGCTGAACTCCTCCCAGTAGCTCATCGCCCCAGCCAAGAACAGACCCCCGCGAGGCTGTTCTTCCTTGTATTGTTCACCATCATCAGCCCAAGAGGCAATCCACCACACCACACACTAGAGTAGGGTATTACACCACAACGGTGGCCCGAACCAGTATAAACCCTGTGTCTCTTGTGCTATTCTTCCCATAGTTTTGACCCTAGCGTGGCGGAGGGGTGCAGGTAGGTAGGAGGCGAAATCTCCGCGCGCACCCCAGTGTTCGAACCTCAAGGGTCTGCCGGAACCCGAAATCCGACAAAAGCGCTGCCAGGGAGACAACCCGGAAGTTTTAGAGAGTCATTTATTTCTGTTGTGTGCTTTTATAAAGTTTAAATATAAAAATAATGTGCCAAGGTTTGCCTTTAGGATGTTTACATTTGCTTGATGGTTTGTACGATGCAGGACAGAAACTTTGGCTGTAGTGCGCGATTTTACATTTTTAGCTGGAACGTCAAATGGTTCTGATTCTTTTTGCACTGTCTTCTTATACAAATTGTTTATTTTTCCTAATTTTGGTATAATTTTTCAAGTATCATAAGTATGGTGAATGTTCAGATTATTACAGACTGTTCTGTTTTAGACAGATTCTGTTTTTGATGCATAGTTTGCTTGTTTTGATGAAACAATCGATTCATATCAGTGGATTAAGCCATGAAAATGTTATATTACAGTAGACACAATGCAAAAAAAATATGAATTGGTTTGCAATAGTACTTAGAGTAGTGATTTGCTTTATTATACTAACGGATCTTACCGAGTTTTCTGTTGAAGTTTTGTGTGGATGAAGTGTTCGATGATCGAGAAGCTCTCGATGTGAGAAGAAGAAAGATAGGTGTAACACCCCAGATGTAACTTTCCCAATTTGTACTCCAACTCTTGCCGTTTCCGGCGTTAAGTTATTTTATTTTCTCGGGTTTTTGTCTCCGTGTGTTGTTGTCGTTGTCATGCATATCATATCATGTCATCATGTGCATTGCATTTGCATACGTGTTCATCTCATGCATTCGAGCATTTTCCCCGTTGTCCGTTTTGCATTCCGGCGCTTCGTTCTCCTCCAGTGGTCTTTTCTAGCTTTCTTTCGTGTGTGGGGATTAAACATTTACGGATTGGACCGAGACTTGCCAAGCGGCCTTGGTTTACTACCGGTAGACCGCCTGTCAAGTTTCGTATCATTTGGACTTCGTTTGATACTCCAACGGTTAACCGAGGGACCGAGAAGGCCTCGTGTGTGTTGCAGCCCAACACCCCTCCATTTTGGCCCAAAACCCACCTAAGCCTGCTCCATCACCTAGAGTGTTCGATCACGATCGCGTGGCCGAAAACCGCACCTCATTTGGACTCTCCTAGCTCCTCCTATGCCTATTTAAAGGTTCCCCGAAAATCTCCTTCTCCTTCCCCCCCGAAACCCTAGATCCATTCATCCTCGCGTGCACCGGACAAAATCCCACCGGACGGACATGTCCGCCCCCGCCGCCGACCACTCGTGACGCGACACGTCACCGCCGCCGCCGCCACTCTCGCCGGCCCGCCCAGGCCCGAGGCGGGCCCTCTCCCGCGCCGAGCCGGGCCTCCTCACGCCCGCGCCCGCCGCCGCCTCACGCCGCCACCAAGCCGCCTCCACCGGATCCGGCCGCCGCAGGCCATTGCCGGCCGGCGCCCGAAGCTCCTCACCGGCCCCGCCGCCTCCGCTCGCCGGCGCCACCACCAGCCGCCGCCACCGCGCCGCACCGCCGCGCCCGTTGCCTCCTTACGCCGCCCGGCCGTCTCCAACTCCTCCGGCGACCTCCTCGGCTTCCGCACCGCCGGTGAACAGTGTTTTCCCCCGATCCAGATCAGTGAATAGTAAACCCTAGGTCGAAATTTCTTCTAAGTCCCTAAATTCTCAGATCCAAGTGCTCCTGTTCACGGCCTCGTAACTTTGCATCTGTAGCTCCGATTCATGCATATAGCATATCAAAATGTTCATCTCAGAGAGTACATCATTTTATTCCATTGCATCATTTTCATTTGAGTTCATCTTGATGCCCGAAATGCTGTTAGAAGAGGGCTACTTGAGATAATTGTCAGATCTGCTATTCCATTTAGGTTTTTGTCATTTTTGCCATGATTAATGTGTGCATGCTATGCCCATGAGTTCTACATACGTTTTGTTAAGGATTTTGTCATCTTTCCAGAGGTGCAACCCATGTATTTTTGTGATGTGTGTGGTGACTAGCACAAGCTTGCAAAGTGGTGCACTCGGTAATTCTGATTTCAGGGACTTAGCAATTCCACTAAGTCCTTGAGCTGTTTATCTCATGATGCCATATGTTCATGTTGTTTCCTACTGATCCGTGCCTCTTTTGAGGATGATCAGTAAGGATGTTTTGTTAATATTGTAGTGCTCTATCCATACATGTCTTTGTTTGCAATTATGGAGCACCCTAGCTTGATATAATCGAGCTCTACTTTTGCTACTTTGTGAATCTGGGCAGATTGTCAACTTGTTTGCAATTTTGCCGATGATGTTGTAGTTGGTCCGTGCATGCTATGCTATTGTTCTTGCCATGTCTAGCTTACATTTTGTGTATTCTTGATGGATGTATGCTTAGTTGGTCATGACTTGCACTGTAGTGAGTGCATCGAGCTCGTAAACATGCCTACTTGAGTTATGTTTCAGCATGTGCCAGTTTTCACTAAGTCTGAAAACTGATTATGTTTTTGCTATGTTCACATGCTTGCAATTGTATTTTATGATCCCTTTTGGCTCAAGGTCACTAAGGGACTTTTGTTAAGATCTTTGAGTAGCTCCATGCCGTGCTTTACTTTGCCATATTCAGATAATGTAGCATGTAGTTTCGTGACTCCGAAGAGTGCTACCTAATCTGAAATTCCAGACAAGTGTTAATTTCACTAAGTCTGAGATCTGTTTGCCATATGCATTTTTGCCATGCTTGTTTGAACCTGTTAATGGATGAATTGGCCGTAGCTCAGTGCTAGACTTTTGTTAAACATCTTGCATGCATCCCTGCCATGTATATTGTTGTCTTGTTTGGGTGCTGTAGCTTGTTCATCTCATTGCATTTAGATGGCTACTTGCTGTAAATCGCAGAACGTGGCCATATTTGAATCGCTTGCCTATTCCAAACTGTAAGTCCGATTCCGGCGTTCTTTATATCGTTTTCAAGCGATTTCATCTCATCTTTCCAGTGGCACACTTGGAATTCCAAGTTGAGGCCAGGTTCTTGCTTTTCCTGTCATATCTTGCATATGCATCCCGCATCGCATCCCGCATAGCATCTCATCTTTGCATCATCTTGTTTGTTCCTTGCACGTGGTTGATTGTATCCTTGTTGTTTGTTTGTCTTGTTTGGGTAGAGCCGGGAGACGAGTTCGCTAACGAGGATCCTGTTGAGTTTGCTTTCGAGGATCCAGTCAACTCTGACAACTGTGCAGGCAAGATGATCATACCCTCGAAATCACTACTATCTTTGCTATGCTAGATTGCTCGCTCTTTTGCTATGCCAATGCTACGATGCCTACCACTTGCTTTCAAGCCTCCCAAATTGCCATGTCAAACCTCTAACCCACCATGTCCTAGCAAACCGTTGATTGGCTATGTTACCGCTTTGCTCAGCCCCTCTTATAGCATTGCTAGTTGCAGGTGAAGATTGGAGGCCGTTCCTTGTTGGAACATTTATTTACTTGTTGGGATATCATTATATTGCTATGTTATCTTAATGCATCTATATAATTGGTAAAGGGTGGAAGGCTCAGCCTCTCGCCTAGTGTTTTGTTCCACTCTTGCCGCCCTAGTTTCCGTCATATCGGTGTTATGTTCCCGGATTTTGCGTTCCTTACGCGGTTGGGTTATAATGGGAACCCCTTGATAGTTCGCCTTGATTAAAGCTTGTCCAGCAATGCCCAACCTTGGTTTTACCATTTGCCACCTAGCCTTTTCTTTCCCTTGGGTTCTGCAGACTCAAGGGTCATCTTATTTAAACCCCCCCGGGCCAGTGCTCCTCTGAGTGTTGGTCCAAACTATCAGCCGCCGGTGGCTACCAGGGGCAACTCTGGGCTGGCCTGCCGGAAGTTTAGACAATCTGAGTGTGCCCTGAGAAAGAGATATGTGCAGCTCCTATCGGGATTTGTCGGCACATTCGGGCGGTGTTGCTGGTCTTGTTTTAACCTGTCGAAGTGTCTTGAAGAACCGAGATACCGAGTCTGATCGGAACGTCTTGGGAGGAGGTCTATTCCTTCGTTGACCGTGAGAGCTTGTCACGGACTAAGTTGGGACTCCCCTGCAGGGATTGAACTTTCGAAAGCCGTGCCCGCGGTTATGGGTAGATGGGAATTTGTTAATGTCCGGTTGTAGATAACTTGAACCTTAACTTAATTAAAATGAATCAACTGAGTGTGTTACCGTGATGGCCTCTTCTCGGCAGAGTCCGGGAAGTGGACACGGTGTTGGAGTAATATTTGCGCAGGTTGCTCTCTAGTTTCTCGCTCGCGCTTTGCCTCCTCTTCTCGCTCTCTTTTGCGAATAAGTTAGCCACCATATTTGCTAGTCGCTTGCTGCAGCTCCACTCATATATTTACCTTGCATTTCCTATAAGCTTAAATAGTCTTGATCGCGAGGGTGCGAGATTGCTGAGTCCCTGTGGCTCACAGATTACTATTACACCAGATGCAGGGCTTGATGATTCCGCTCCAGGAGACGCGTTTTAGCTCAAGTGGGAGTTCGACGAAGACTCTCAACGTTATTATGTTTCCTTTCCTGATGATCAGTAGTGGTGCCTAGTTGGGGGTGATCGGGGCCGTGTCGCTTGTTGGGTTTTCTTTTGTTTTAGCGCCGTAGTCGGGCCATGAGTGTTTGGTTGATGTAATGTTATTTATGTTCTTGATTGACGTGGCGAGTGTAAGCCAACCATGTTATCTCCCCTTTATATTTATATTAGATGGGATGTTGTGAAGATTGCCTAACTTGCGACTTATGCCTTCAATGCGATTATGTCTCTAAGTCATGCCTCGACACGTGGGAGCTATAGTCGCATCGAGGGTGTTAGAAGTTGGTATTCAGAGTCTTCCCCGACCTTAGGAGCCCATTGCATGATCGTTATTAGCGGCCGAGTCGTGTCTAGATAAATGTTTTGAGTCATTTAGGAATTATATATCGGAGAGTTTAGGAATTCTTTTTACTTCCTAGTCTCCTCATCGCTCTGGTAAGGCATCCTGACGTAGAGTTTTGAATCTTCTCTTCTCAAATTTCACTAAAAAAATTTAGGATCACGCGGGTATCTTGGAATCGTTCCGATGGTTTTATGATGATAACATTGTCTTGGTGCCTCCTGTCAGGGGTTTAGTGGAAGTGTCCCGGGGAGTTGAGCTCTGAGGTGTTGTCATCATAATTTTATCGTTGCAGTTCTGGAATACCTGAGTTTAGTACACCGACATCGAAAATCTCTTTTATGCAGTTCGTTGGTGAGATAACCTCGACGCCACCCAGTACTGGGGCGGGAGTTCGGGAGTATCGCCATAACTTGTATAATGGATGCTTTTCGAAGGTTGAGGTAGATGGTTTCCGAAGGTTTCTTGGTTATGTGTTGAAGGATGGATACAGCTGGGTGTAGGATTTGCTAGATTTGGGTGAGATATTATGCTTCCCCTGTATCCCCAACACCTGATTGCATAACCGGAAAGGTTCGGGAGTTTCATAGGTGGGAATTCTTGTAGCTCTAGTTCTTCTTCCACGGATATTGGTTTGAGATTGGGATTTCTTACCGATTATTCGTTCTTGATCCGTACCTTGTTGATTTGTTTCTCTACCTAAATTCTAAGTGGCTTCTCAAATTTATGGATATGTGACCATTTCAAGAGGAATGCATTCGTTCATTTTGTTCGGATGTGAAGACTATATGTTGCAATTTTTCATTCCGTTGGATTCAGCTTCAATATTTGTCTATGAATGTGCTAATGGGTGGTCAACCTCTTCAGGATGGCTCCTCCAACGCGCACGACTCCGAATCCTGATCCGCCACCACCTCCACCTCCTCCGGAGGCATGGCAAGCTGTGATGGCAGCAACCAATGCAAACACACAGTTGATCATGCAAATTCTTCAAGAGCGCAATCAAGGCAACCAAGGGAATCAAGGCAACAATCAGAATCACTTTGCTACACTCAACCAGTTCCATGCTAATGGGCCAAAGACTTTCAGCAATTGTGTTGAGGCAACCGATGCTGACGATTGGCTTGTGGATCTGTGCAAGCATTTCGAGTGCAGTAACGTTAGGCCTGAGGACTTTGTTAAGTTCGCTTCCTTCTAACTCAAAGATCAAGCTGCAGAATGGTTCCAGCAGTACAAGGACTCCAGAGGTGGACGTGTTATCACTTGGGATGATTTCCGTCGAGATTTCCGAGCTCATCATATCCCTCAGAGCATAGTTGAAAGCAAGCGTGAGGAATTCCGCAACCTGAAGCAAGGCTCTTTGTCTGTCTATGACTACAACAAGTTGTTCCAGAAGCTTGCCCGTTTTGCTAAGCAGGACGTCCCGGATGAGAAGCGCGTGATATACCAGTTCAGGGGTGGTCTTAGAGAAGAAATTCAGCTAGCTCTTGTTCTCTTTGAGCCCTTGAGATACGATGAGTTCTACAACATGGCATCGAAGCAAGAGGCTGCTCAGTTGAGGTGTGATGCTTCCAAGAAGTGAGTCAGAGATGTTACTCCTTCTTCCTCCACTCAAGTGGCCAAGTAGCAGAAGTATTGGCTTCCTCCTCCTCTGTTCCGTCAGCCGTTTCAGCAGAAGAGCAAAGGTGGCAGTGGTTCTTCCCACCCACCCAACCCTGGCTTTCAGAACAAGACTTCGTCTCAAGATCCAAGATCAAGTGCTCCATATCACCGTCCGCTTTCAGAGGTCACGTGCAACAAGTGCCAACAGAAGGGTCACTATGCCAACAAGTGTTTCAACCAGAGGCGTCTTCCTCCTCCTCCTGTCAGATCGGCAAGTACAGCTGTGGTCAAGCATAACCCCAAGTACGCCAAGGTCAATATGGTGAATGCGGCTCAGGCAGAGGATTCATTAGATGTCATTATGGGTAACCTTCCTGTTAACGATGTGCCTGCAAAAGTTCTTTTTGACATGGGTGCATCGCATTGCTTTATCTCGAGACCTTTTGCATCTAGGTATGGGTGGTTTTCTCAAGTTATGCATAAGCCATTAGCAGTTGTCTCTCCGGGTAAGTGTTTGCTCGCTAACTACGAGGTTCCGGATATTTCTATCTCGATGGGTGATTTCAAGTTTCTGGCTTCTCCAATGATCCTTGGCAACTCGGACATTGATCTTATTCTCGGAATGGATTGGCTTTCTAAGCACAAGGCTCAGCTTGATTGTGCAGCCAGGAAGATTCAATTGACTCATTCGTCTGAGTATGTAATTGTCTTTGCCGCTCGGGATAATACTATCTGTCTGTTTTCTCTCAATGAGAAGGGTGAATTGGATGCCATCTCTCAAATTCCAGTCGTTTGCGAATATCAAGACGTCTTTCCAGAAGAGCTTCCAGGAATGCCTCCGCACCGGCCAGTTGAATTCGTTATTGATCTTGAGCCTGGCACGGAACCTGTGTGCAAATGTCCTTACAAGCTCGGACCTGAAGAGTTGAAGGAGCTGAAGAAGCAACTCGATATTCAAGAGAAAATGGGTCTCATCCGGCCTAGTTCTTCTGCGTGGGGTTGTGGTGTTCTTTTTGTGAAGAAGAAGGATGGAACAGACCGACTTTGTGTTGATTACCGTCCATTGAACAAGAAGACCATCAAGAACAAATACCCACTTCCAAACATCAACGAGCTGTTCGAACAACTCAAAGGTGCCCAAGTATTCTCCAAGCTTGATCTCCGTATGGGTTATCATCAGATTCGAATCCGTGAGCAAGATATTCCCAAGACGGCTTTCAGGAAAAGCTATGGTTCATATGAATACACTGTCATGTCTTTTGGCCTCGTCAACGCTCCTCCGACGTTCTCTCGCATGATGAACTTCATCTTCAATGCCTACACCAATGACTTCGTTTTGGTCTATCTCGACGACATTCTGGTTTTCTCGAAGAACAAGGAAGATCATGCCAAGCACTTGCCTTTGGTGCTCGATAAGCTCAGGGAACATCAGTTCTACGCCAAGTTCTCCAAGTGTGAATTTTGGCTCGATGAGGTTCTTTATCTTGGTCATATCATCTCTGCCAAGGGCATTGCCGTGAATCCTGAGAAGGTGTCTGCAATTGTGAATTGGGAACCTCCTCAGAACGTGAAGCAACTCCGTAGCTTCCTCGGTCTCGCAAGCTATTGCCGAAGATTCGTTGAAAACTTTTCTAAGATCGCGAAGCCTCTCTCAAATCTTCTCCAGAAGCACGTCAAGTACGTTTGGTCTCCAGAGTGTGACATTGCTTTCAACACTTTGAAAGAGAAATTGATCACTGCTCCAGTTCTGACTCCGCCTGATGAATCCAAGCCGTATGAGGTCTTTTGTGATGCCTCTCTCCAAGGTCTTGGCGCAGTATTGATGCAAGAGAAGAAAGTTGTTTCTTATACCTCTCGCCAATTGAAGCCTAATGAGAAGAACTACCCCACTCATGATCTCGAGTTGGCGGCAGTTGTGCATGCTCTTTTGACTTGGAGACATCTTCTATTGGGAAGAAAAGTGGACATTTTCACTGATCACAAGAGTCTCAAGAACATCTTCACTCAGCCTAATCTCAACCTCAGACAAACTCGATGGGTCGAAATGATTCAAGAGTATAATCCGAGTATCGAGTATACTCCAGGCAAGGCCAATGTGATTGCTGACGCTTTGAGCAGGAAAGCTTACTGCAACAGTCTGATTCTCAAGCCTTATCAACCCGAGCTTTGTGAAGCTTTCCGCAAACTTAATCTGCAAGTTGTTCCTCAAGGTTTCCTCGCCAACCTTCAAGTCTCTCCTACCTTGGAAGACCAGATTCGCCAAGCTCAGCTTCTTGATGCTATGGTGAAAAAGGTGAAGATTGGGATTGCCAAGAGTCAGTCCAAATACAAGTGCTACCGCCTTGATGACAAGGATACTCTCTTCTTCGAGGATCGTATTGTTGTACCCAAAGGTGACCTCCGTAAAGTGATCATGAACGAGGCTCACAATTCTCTCCTCTCCATCCACCCTGGGAGCACGAAGATGTATCAGGACCTCAAGCAAGCTTATTGGTGGACTCGAATGAAGCGCGAGATCGCTCAATTCGTGAATGAATGTGATGTCTGCAGAAGAGTGAAGGCAGAACACCAAAGGCCAGCAGGTCTCCTCCAACCTCTTGCCATTCCAGAATGGAAGTTTGACCACATTGAAATGGACTTCGTGACTGGGTTTCCAAAGTCCAAGCGTGGCAATGATGCTATATTCATTGTCATCGACAAACTCACCAAAGTGGCTCACTTTCTGCCTATCAAAGAGTCGATCACTGCAGCTCAATTGGCGGAACTCTATACCTCTCGTATTGTCTCTCTGCACGGTATTCCTCAAGTGATCTCTTCAGACCGTGGCAGCATCTTTACCTCAAAGTTTTGGGATTCTTTTCAGAAGGCCATGGGTACCAACATCCGCTTCAGCACAGCTTTCCACCCTCAAACTAGCGGTCAAGTCGAGTGTGTCAACTAGATTCTTGAAGATATGCTCAGGGCTTGTGTGATCTCCTTCGGCATGAAGTGGGAGGATTGTTTTCCTTATGCTGAATTCTCCTACAACAACAGTTTTCAAGCAAGTTCGGGCAAGGCCCCATTTGAAATTCTGTATGGCAGGAAGTGCCGTACCCCTCGCAACTGGTCTGAAACCGGTGAACGTCATCTTTCCAGTGGCACACTTGGACTTCCAAGTTGAGGCCAGGTTCTTGCTTTTCCTGTCATATCTTGCATATGCATCCCGCATCGCATCCCGCATAGCATCTCATCTTTGCATCATCTTGTTTGGTCCTTGCACATGGTTGATTGTATCCTTGTTGTTTGTTTGTCTTGTTTGGGTAGATACGGGAGATGAGTTCGCTAACGAGGAGCCCGTTGAGTTTGCTTTCGAGGATCCAGTCAACTCTGACAACTGTGCAGGCAAGATGATCATACCCTCGAAATCACCACTACCTTTGCTATGCTAGATTGCTCGCTCTTTTGCTATGCCAATGCTACGATGCCTACCACTTGCTTTCAAGCCTCCCAAATTGCCATGTCAAACCTCTAACCCACCATGTCCTAGCAAACTGTTGATTGGCTATGTTACCGCTTTGCTCAGCCCCTCTTATGCTAGTTGCAGGTGAAGATTGGAGGTCGTTCCTTGTTGGAACATTTATTTACTTGTTGGGATATCATTATATTGCTATGTTATCTTAATGCATCTATATACTTGGTAAAGGGTGGAAGGCTCGGCCTCTCGCCTAGTGTTTTGTTCCACTCTTGCCGCCCTAGTTTCCGTCATATCGGTGTTATGTTCCCGGATTTTGCGTTCCTTATGCGGTTGGGTTAGAATGGGAACCCCTTGATAGTTCGCCTAGATTAAAGCTTGTCCAGCAATGCCCAACCTTGGTTTTACCATTTGCCACCTAGCCTTTTCTTTCCCTTGGGTTCTGTAGACTCAAGGGTCATTTTATTTAAACCCCCCCCCCCCCCCCGGGCCAGTGCTCCTCTGAGTGTTGGTCCAAACTGTCAGCCGCCGGTGGCTACCAGGGGCAACTCTGGGCTGGCCTACCGGAAGTTTAGACAATCTGAGTGTGCCCTGAGAAAGAGATATGTGCAGCTCCTATCGGGATTTGTCGGCACATTCGGGCGGTGTTGCTGGTCTTGTTTTAACCTGTCGAAGTGTCTTGAAGAACCGAGATACCGAGTCTGATCGGAACGTCTTGGGAGGAGGTCTATTCCTTCGTTGACCGTGAGAGCTTGTCATGGGATAAGTTGGGACTCCCCTGCAGGGATTGAACTTTCGAAAACCGTGCCCGCGGTTATGGGCAGATGGGAATTTGTTAATGTCCGGTTGTAGATAACTTGAACCTTAACTTAATTAAAATGAATCAACTGAGTGTGTTACCGTGATGGCCTCTTCTCGGCGGAGTCCGGGAAGTGGACACGGTGTTGGAGTAATGTTTGTGCAGGTTGCTCTCTAGTTTCTCTCTCGTGCTTTGCCTCCTCTTCTCGCTCTCTTTTGCGAATAAGTTAGCCACCATATTTGCTAGTCGCTTGCTGTAGCTCCACTCATATATTTACCTTGCCTTTCCTATAAGCTTAAATAGTCTTGATCGCGAGGGTGCGAGATTGCTGAGTCCCTATGGCTCACAGATTACTATTACACCAGATGCAGGGCTTGACGATTCCGCTCCAGGAGACGCGTTTGAGCTCAAGTGGGAGTTCGACGAAGACTCTCAACGTTATTATGTTTCCTTTCCTGATGATCAGTAGTGGTGCCCAGTTGGGGTGATCGGGGCCGTGTCGCTTGTTGGGTTCTCTTTTATTTTGGCGCCGTAGTCGGGCCATGAGTGTTTGATTGATGTAATGTTATTTATGTTCTTGATTGACGTGGCGAGTGTAAGCCAACCATGTTATCTCCCCTTTATTATTTATATTACATGGGATGTTGTGAAGATTGCCTAACTTGCGACTTATGCCTTCAATGCGATTATGTCTCTAAGTTGTGCCTCGACACGTGGGAGCTATAGTCGCATCGAGGGTGTTACAATAGGCAAGAGCTAAATCTTGGGGATGCCCGAGGCCCCCTAAGTAAATATTCAAGGAGACTCAAGCGTCTAAGCTTGGGGATGCCCCGGAAGGCATCCCCTCTTTCTCCAACAAGCATCTAAGCTTGGCGATATGTGCAATCTTGGAGCGTCTTTTGCATTTAGTTTTCATTTTTCTTTTATGCACCATGCTGGTATGAGATAGTCCTTGGTTTATTTATAGAATGCTCTTTGCACTTCACTTATATCTTTTGAGTATGGCTTTATGGAATGCTTCATGTGCTTCACTTATATCATTTGAAGTTTGGAATGCATGTTTCTCTTTACATAGACAACCGCCATTTGTAGAATGCTGTTTTGCTTCACTTATATTTGTTAGAGCGTGGGCATATCTTTTGTAGAAAGAACTAAACTCTCTTGCTTCACTTATATCTATTTAGAGATATGGCAGGAACTGGTCATTCACATGGTTAGTCATAAAATCCTACATAAAACTTGTAGATCACCGAATATGATATGTTTGATTCCTTGCAATAGTTTTGCGATATAAAGATGGTGATATTAGAGTCATGCTAGTGGGTAGTTATGGATTAGTAGAAATACTTGTGTTGAGGTTTGTGATTCCCGTAGCATGCACGTATGGTGAACCGTTATGTAACGAAGTTGGAGCATGAGGTATTTATTGATTGTCTTCCTTATGAGTGGCGGTCGGGGATGAGCGATCGTCTTTTGCTACCAATCTATCCCCCTAGGGGCATGCGTAGTAGTACTTTGCTTTGAGGGCTAATAAACTTTTGCAATAAGTATGTGAGTTCTTTATGACTAATGTTAAGTCCATGGATTATACGCACTCTCACCCTTCCACCATTGCTAGCCTCTCTAGTACCGCGCAACTTTCGCCGGTACCATAAACCCACCATATACCTTCCTCAAAACAGCCACCATACCTACCTATTATGGCATTTCCATAGCCATTCTGAGATATATTGCCATGCAACTTCCATCATCATCATATATATGACTTGAGCATTCATTGTCATATTGCTTTGCATGATCGTAAGATAGCTAGCATGATGTTTTCATGGCTTGCCCGTTTTTTGATGTCATTGCTACGCTAGATCATTGCACATCCTGGTACACTGCCGGAGGCATTCATATAGAGTCATATCTTTGTTCTAGATATCGATTTGTAATATTGAGTTGTAAGTAAATAAAAGTGTGATCATCATCATTATTAGAGCATTGTCCCATTGAGGAAAGGATGATGGAGACTATGATTCCCCCACAAGTCAGGATGAGACTCCGGACGAAAAAAAAAGAAAAAAAAAGAGAAGGCCCCCCCAAAAAAATTAAAATAAAAAATGAGAGAAAAAGAGAGAAGGGGCAATGTTACTATCCTTTTTCCACACTTGTGCTTCAAAGTAGCACCATGTTCTTCATATAGAGAGTCTCTTGAGTTATCACTTTCATATACTAGTGGGAATTTTCATTATAGAACTTGGCTTGTATATTCCAACAATGGGCTTCCTCAAATGCCCTAGGTCTTCATGAGCAAGCAAGTTGGATGCACACCCACTTAGTTTCAGTTTGAGCTTTCATATACTTATAGCTCTAGTGCATCCATTGCATGGCAATCCCTACTCACTCACATTGATATCTATTGATGGGCATCTCCATAGCCCGTTGATACGCCTAGTTGATGTGAGACTATCTTCTCCTTTGTGTCTTCTCCACAACCATCACTCTATTCCACCTATAGTGCTATGTCCATGGCTCACACTCATATATTGCGTGAGGGTTGAAAATGCTGAAGCGCGTTAAAAAGTATGAACCAATTGCTCGGCTTGTCATCGGGGTTGTGCATGATGTGAGTATTTTGTGTGAAGAAGATGGAGCATAGCCAGACTATATGATTTTGTAGGGATAACTTTCTTTGGCCTTGTTATTTTGAAAAGACATGATTGCTTTATTAGTAGGCTTGAAGTATTATTGTTTTTATGTCAAATGATAGACTATTGCTTTGAATGACTCGTGTCTTAATATTCATGCCATGATTAGATTACATGATCAAGATTATGCTAGGTAGCATTCCACATCAAAAATTATCTTTTTTATCATTTACCTACTCGAGGACGAGCAGGAATTAAGCTTGGGGATGCTGATACGTCTCCGTCATATCTATAATTTTTTATTGTTCCATGCCAATATTCTACAACTTCCATATACTTTTTGGGAACTTTTCATAGTATTTTTGGGACTAACATATTGATCCAGTGCCCAGTGCCAGTTCCTGTCTGTTGCATGTTTTTGGTTTCGCGGAATATCCATATCAAACAGAGTCCAAACAGGATAAAAACGGATGGATATACTTTTTGGAACATTTGGAAAATTCCGGAAGAAAAATCCATGCGAGACGGTGCCCGAGGTGGCCACGAGGCAGGGGGCACACCTGCCCCTTGGGCGCACCCCTACCCTCGTGAGCCACCCGTAAGGCGGTTGACGCTCTTATTTTGCCGTAAGAAAGCTAATTTTCGGAAAAAATCACGGCAAAGGTTTCAGGCCAATCGGAGTTACGGATCTCCATATATACATGAAACGGTGAAACAGAGCCAGAATAGAACGCAGAAACAGAGAGAGACAGAGAGACAGATCCAATCTCGGAGGGGCTCTCGCCCCTCCCATGCCATGGAGGCCATGGACCAGAGGGTAAACCCTTCTCCCATCTAGGGAGGAGGTCAAGGAATAAGAAGGAGGAGGGGGGCTCTCTCCCCCTCGCTTCCGGTGGCACCGGAGTGCCACCGGGGGCCATCATCATCACCGCGATCTACACCAACACCTCCGCCATCTTCACCAACATCTCCATCACCTTCCCCCTCTATCTACAGTGGTCCACTCTCCCGCAATCCGATGTACCCTCTACTTGAACATGGTGCTTTATGCTTCATATTATTATCCAATGATGTGTTGCCATCTTATGATGTCTAAGTAGATTTTCATTGTCCTATCGGTGGTTGATGAATTGTTATGATTGATTTAATTTGCTTGTGGTTATGTTGCTGTCCTTTGGTGCCCATCATATGATTGCGCGCGTGGATCACACCCTAGGGTTAGTTGTATGTTGATAGGACTATGTATTGGAGGGCAAGAGTGACAGAAGCTTCAACCTAGCATAGAAATTGATGCATACAGGATTGAAAGGGGACCAATATATCTTAATGCTATGGTTGGGTTTTACCTTAATGAACGTTAGTAGTTGCAGATTGCTTGCTAATAGTTCCAATCATAAGTGCATAGAATTCCAAGTCAGGGATAACATGCTAGCAGTGGCCTCTCCCACATAATACTTGCTATCGGTCTAGTAAAGTAGTCAATTGCTTACGAATAATTTCTCAACTCCTACCACCACTTTTCCACACTCGCTATATTTACTTTATTGTTTCTTTATCTAAACAGCCCCTACTTTTTATTTACGTACTCTTTATTATCTTGCAAACCTATCCAATAACACCTACAAAGTACTTCTAGTTTCATACTTGTTCTAGGTAAAGCGAACGTCAAGCGTGCGTAGAGTTGTATCGGTGGTCGATAGAACTTGAGGGAATATTTGTTCTACCTTTAGCTCCTCGTTGGGTTCGACACTCTTACTTATCGAAAACTATTGCGATCCCCTATACTTGTGGGTTATCATTATGGGGTACACTGAAGCCCCTGGCGCACTGGTCGTATCAGAATGTATGGGTGCGATTTGTCGTAAATAAGCAGACGGGGAAAAAAAGATAAAGGAATGCAATAATGAGCTGATGATGTATATTGCTATTTAAATGATACGTCAAAGCGTATGCATACATGTATTGCAATAAGTAAAAAATAGGACCTGCATCACGGCTCCTGGCTCCTGGCTCCTGGCTCCTGCATCCCCTATACTTGTGGGTTATCAAGCTCGCTCCTGGCTCCTGAACTTGCATCACGGCTCGATCTCCTTCAGGGACGAGATGCGCGACCGCTTCGTCGCCAACTTCCAGGGTACTCGCGACCGGCCACCGGCCGCGGGTGATCTACGCCGCATCAGGCAACAACCAGGAGAGACCCTCCAGAAGTACATCCAGCGCTTCAACAACACCCGCCTCAAGATCCCCAAGGTCACGGACGAGGCCATCATCTCCGTGTTCTCCGACGGCGTCCGTGATGTCAAGATGAAGGAAGAACTCGCCATCCACGAGGATCTCAGCACATCTCAGGAGCTGTTCAACCTGGCGACCAAGTGCGCAAGAGCTAAGGAGGGGCGCCTCTCTCTCCTTGAGCTGCCAGCCGTGGGCGCGGAGGAGAAGAAGGCCAAAGCCAAGGACGTGAAGCGCAAGGAGGCAACTATGCTCGCAGCGGAGCCCGACATCAAGCGGGGCGGAGATCAGCCCGAGTCGTCCAAGAACTGCCGACCATTCTGCGCCTTCCACAACCTGAACACCCACAACACCAGCGACTGTCAAGAGCTCAGAGCCATACGAGAAGGACGCTATGGTCGACGCCCCGAGCGCAATGACCGGGGCTACGACCGCGGAGGAGGACGTGGAGGCGGACGCTGGGACGACTGTGGCCCACGCCAGGAGTGGGGCGACCGGCCTCGTGAGGACCGCTGGCAGGACCAGCCTCACGAGGGCGCCTGGAGGGACCCACCACATGAAGATCGCCCCCAGGGAAACGCTGGTCTTCTCCCGCTGCCGCCACCAAGAAGGAACGACGACCACCACCAGGATGAGGGGGCTGGGGGCTTCCAGGAGCCGCGTGCGATCGCCCGCATCTTGGGCGGCGCCCAGACCCCAGCCTGTTAGCGCATATTCAAACAGTTCGCTCGCGAGGTGAATGCGGCGCTCCCCAAACTCGAGGCCACGCGCTCGCTCAGGTGGTCCCAATGCGCCATCACTTTCAACTCGGCGGATCAGCTCAAGTGCGCAGCCACCACTGGCACCCTCCCTATGCTGTGTTCCCCAGTCATCAGCAATGTGCAGGTCGCCAAGACCCTTATCGACGGCGGCGCAGGGCCCAACGTCCTATTCGTCGACACGTTTGACAACCTCCAAGTGCCATATGAGCAGCTCCAGCCCACCAAGCCTTTCTCAGGAGTGACCGACGGCTCCACCACACCGATAGGGCAGGTCCGCCTGCCTGTCACCTTCGGGGAGCGCAAGAACTACCACACCGAGCTCATTGACTTCGACATCGTGCACATCTACCTGCCATACAATGCCATCCTCGCGGGTATCCAGCCCTGGCCAAGTTCATGGCAGTCACTCATCACGGCTACAACGTTCTCAAGATGCCTGGGAGCGGAGGAATCATCACGGTCCTGTGTGAAGATAGGGATGCGGTGTGCTCCCTCGAGCGCGCCTTTCAAGCCGCAGCAATCGACGACCCCGAAAGCAGGAATGAAGGCCCTCTGGAGGCCATCCCCAAGAAGAAGAAGTCGCGCCGTGCAGGACCTCAGGACGATGGCATCGCGGTAGGAGCCTCGTCAGGACCAGGCGCCTCCCTCCATCGCATAGGAAGCCATGCCCAGCGCCCTCCTTAGGCAGGGCTCGGGGACTCTCTTCTGGAGGGCCTCTGACCTTGCCAACCTCACGAGGGAGGCGCTTGGGCACCACTTGGAGGCATGCTTTGCGACACGTGACCCTCAGGAGAGCACCGGGCAAGGAGTGACCACCACTCAGGATTTCATCACCAAGACCACCCAGGAACTGCAAGAAGCAAGAGCCATGTGCGGCGACAGCCGCCCACTGGGCGCAGCTCCGCATCTTGGCGAGGATGCTGGGCTACGCATCTGCATCGATGTCCCAGGGCTCAACAGGGCCACATCTTAGGAGCATTTCTGGCCTTCGTGTGTGGGCCGCTGCGAGGGCCTGCCGCACAGCTACGTTCGTATGCCCTTTGGCTTGCCGAGCGTGGCGTCGGCCTATCAGCACAACATGTGACGTATCCTGGCGGCTCAGGAAGCCAGGTACCACGCCGTTCTGGAGGAGATGGAGACGGTCTTCAGGGAACCTCCCGAGCCCCCAGAGCCTCCTGAGGCTCAGGGTTCTGGTGGCTCATGAGGAGTCATTTCTTCAACGCACGCCTTCAGCTGCACCAACTCTGCTTCGTCTACAGAACCAGGTGACATCTTCCAAGCTCGTTTAGCTGGGAGCGCCCCTTGGGCTACATTATTCCCAGGCCGCGTGGGTTTGTCCCTGCGGCATGTATCCCTTTTGCTCATGTCTTTAGCTTACCTTGTTGGGGGCGCCCCTCGGGCTGCATCATCCCCAAGCCGCTTGGGCCGGACCCGGTGGCATGTATCTTCCTTCATTCATCCGAATTGATCTGCTCTCCATGCTTAACCTGCCAACTGCTATCACCAGCTCGATCATCGCCTCCCCCGGGGCCTCCACATAGGCACGGCGCTGGTGCATGGGCCCGTCCCTGCCGCGCCGACAAATCTGAGCGGTCGAGCTCTGGCTCGCGGCATGCCCCGTGCACGTCACCTCACCAGGCCCTCAGTGCCTTCACCTCATTCAGAGCAACCAGCGGCAGGCTGATAGCTGTAACAGCAAACCGTCTTTCTTCTTGTGCCTGTTCACAGGGATCCCATGGGAAGGATAGCAGGCGGCACCGCGAGTCTCCTTTTATCTCGTGCAATTCTCTTGCGCGTTAAAAGGGGGGCTCTTGAGCATCGTGACTCAGGAGATCTTACTGGCTCTCCAGCCCTCACCCCTGGCCTTGACCACGGCATCGCGACCTGGCATACCAGCGGCGGCTGAGCTTGCTCGAGGGCCGGGAACTGAGGATGTAGAGCACTAAGGAGAGCATGTGGGGAGGGAAACTCGTATGGGCCAGCCTTGCTATGCCGCACGAGTAGGCGCGCAGCCCTAGCGCAACGTCAGGAGTCGCCACGAGATCAACAAGATAAGTCCCACACTCGGATCGGCTAAATGTTTGGGCCTAATGGTCACTCACGCCTTGCCGCAACCCCGTTGCGGCCACGTCAACTCCCTTTCTCGCCTTACCATGGCTGCTTGAGCGCTAAAGGGGACCTCCTGAGCATCGCGCCTCAGGGGCTCTTACTGGACCTCGGGCCGCACACCTCCTGGCCTTGACCACGACACGCGACCTGGCATACCTGCGAAGGTTGTAGCCTGCCTGGGGACCAAGACCTGTCAGCGTAGAGCAACAAGCTATCGCAAGGAAAGAAAGGGGGAACCAAGCCTTAACGGGACATGCGTTCATCAAATTCTCATAACAGGGAAGATAAGCACAAAAAACATTATGGACCCTTAAATGCCCCCACAGGGTAATTCATGATTCATGGCAGGAAACAAAAGATGATACTAAAGGGAATCCTATCTACATCCTTCCGTGGTGGACACCATCATCAACAGTGGGCCACGGGAGGCCGGCACCAACCCCATCCAGATCAGCGACGGCGACGGCCGGACGCCGCAGCCCAGCTCCGAGCGCGGCGGGAGCTCGGGGGCACGTAGCTGTCATCGCTCGTCTCCGGAGTCTCATAGAGCTCAGGAGAGCTACTGGACTCCCAAGGGCTTCTGTTGCTAGAGTGGCCGCGAGCGGCACGCGCATCAGCCTCATGCTCCTCTCCGGAGCAGCACTCCATGCAGCGACCCTCAGCATCGAAGACCTTGAAGCGCGATCTTGCCCCAGCCGCGAGTCATGAAGATCTTCCCGATGGGGACCACTTCGATCTCCGCTCCAGTCGCCAGAGCGCTGCAGTCGGCGTGCTACAGCTAGAGCTCGAGAGGCCCCCTCGGCGGCATCACGTCAGAGAAGAACCATGGGAAGCAGATCCATGAGCTTGGAGGGATCGGCGCCCACAACACCGACTCGTGTGAGGAGTCCGTGGTGTGAACCCCAGGGGTGACGGCACGCGTCGCCGTGGCGCGGCGACCCTGGATGCGGCGTGGGCAGCGCTGCTCGTCACTTCGTCCTCCTGAGCCTTCGGCTTGGGCGTACAAGGGCAGCGGGTACCCCGGAGGAGGCCGCTCGCCCCAGGGCCTCGACACCACCTGTATCGCCGCCTCATCACGGCGATGGATCGACCTCTTCTTCAGCGGAAGAGGCCCCGGATCATCACGGGGAGCCTTTCCTTTCTCTTCAGTAGAAAACTTTCTGATGGGCGCCATTGTTGTCAGCAGTGAGCAAGGGGGAAGAAGCAAGCAAGCGAGGAAGAGATGGGCGAGAGGGGCTCCGCCTCCCTCCCCATTTATAGCAAGAGAAGGCCAAACAGCATCTCCCACGATCGCAGGTAATGATGTTTTTCCTTGCATGTCGCAGGGACTTGTCAAGTCATGCAGTTGTCGAGGCAGCATGGGGAAGCGGAGACGCCCACGTCCAATCAACCGCCACGCGTCAACCGAGGCCGCAGGCTTTTGGGGGCCCACGGTGCTCCGAACTTGACCCTTGGCTTCGCCGCGAAGCCAAGCCCGAGCGCACCTTGTGCCCGGGGGCTACTGTCGGCGTTCTAGGAATGGGGGTCCCCAGACTTGCCTGCCTGCGGCCCGCGGTGTGGCTAAGCCAGCAGGCTGTACGGCCCATCTTCATCAACAAGGCATCCAAGACCCTCGCGAGGGTCCAAGCCTCGCGAGGCGGACGACGCAAGGCCTCCTCTGGAGTGGCCTAGCTAGGCAGGCTCACGAGGAGCGGGGATAACAAGACGGGGCTAACCTCACGAGGCCCTCGTGACGTGAGCCATGACGCACGACACCAGGCGGGCACCAGCGCGAGCAGCGTCCTTGTTTCTTCTTTGGTGCTAAGGAGGCCAGCGCAGGCGAAGAGTACCGAGGCATCAGGCAAAGGTTGCTATATTGGTGCAACGAGACCAAGAGCAAGAGGACAGCAAGATGGAGGTCATCATGGAGCCCAAGACGGTGTCACCACCAGAGCTTTTGGCAGGCGAAGACCACTTTTGTCAGGATAGCTTGTACTAGCTGCCCCCCTTCAAATTAGCCCGCCATTGTTGGCTCCCTTCCCGCTCGATATTTGGGAAGAGGACCAGGGCCTATATAAGTAGAGCTAGCCACCATAGTAGGGGGGATCTGAGAGGATCTCATCTCATCTTAACTTGATCCAACCCGATCGAGAGCCTACTCACAAGAACACCTCAACCTCAGGAGGCTGTTCTTCCCTTGTACTGTTCATCATCTGCCCTAGAGGCAATCCACCACCACCACACTGGAGTAGGGTATTACACCACAACGGTGGCCCAACCAGTATAAACCTCGTGTCTTTCTGTGTTGTGAGTTCGTCGAGTTCGTCCGCGAGATCTTAGTGAGCTAGGGCGTAGATTGGTGGGAAGGAAAGACTTCGCGCGCACCCCAGTGTCCGAACCTTAAGGGTTTGCTGGAACCCCACATCCGACAGGAACCATATTGCTCTCCGGAATTGCGTCCGGCAGGGGGCCGAATTCAAGATGGCTCCCGCCGACGACGCCCATGGGAGCCTTCTCTCCCATGTGTTCGGCCCCTGAAGTTTGACCTCCTGGCGCCACCTTGGCAATCTTTTCCCCCCTCCTTGGCCTAGGTCCTCCTAGGACAAAGCCTCGGTGTCATTCACATGTTTGGGGGAAGGGGCCTTCGGGGGTGTCTCGCTCTCCATAGCGTCCAAGCCTAGCAAATCCTCCGACGAGGATTGCTCCGCGCGGGACCTCGCCGGACTGCAAAAAGTATGGCCCAGATTAAAATATTGTGCCATGATAAGTCTGGACGCATAAACGTGTTCAGATTTTATATACTCACGAGTTCACCAGGGGCTGAGCCCTGGGATCCCACTCCGGGCTGCTATCAGCGGCGGTGGACTCCTCTGGAAGAGGAGTTTTTCCCTTCTTAGGAGACTCGGCCTCCAATGATGTGGAGGTTGTCCTTTCCTTTCTTCCCCCTACTGGGGATTCATCTTCCTCCTCCTCCTCCTCTTCGGAGGAAGAACGGCCATTGGGGTCTACGGATATCATGTCCGAGGCGCCATGACGACGGAGGCTGCCCTGGTCTTCTTGGCCCCTCTCTCAGCCTTCTTCTTCGGTGCCTTGTAGGGCGTCGGGACTAACATCTTCGTTAGAAGCGGGCCGGCCGGTTCTTTGGCTAGCGGGGACGGACAGTAGATCCACCCCGCCTTCTTCGTCCAGCCCTAGGAGAGTTGTGGAAAACACATTAAGCGTTTCCCTTGGGTTATGCGAATAAAACTTATAATGGCTTACCGAACTTGTGGGACGGGACAGGTGGTACCCGCGGTCCTCGGCTGAGTCCGGCCATGATTTTCTGGACTTAAAAGGCACCTTCCAAATATCTTTGTGTGAGGAGCCAAAGAGCTCTCGCAGGGTCTGGTGCTTGGCCGGGTCGAATTCCCATAAATTGCAAGCCCGGTGTTGACAAGGAAGGATCCGGCGAACTAACATCACCTGGACTACATTGACAAGTTTGATATCCTTGTCTTCCATATTCTTGACGCGCGTCTAATGCGCCGAAAACTCGTCGGTCAAAGACCAATCCAGGCCATTCTTGGGCCAGGATGTAAGCTGCAGGGGGCTCCGGATCGGAATTCAGGAGCAGCGGCCCATTTCGTGCCGCGCGGTTCAGTGATGTAAAACAACTGCTGCTGCCACTCTTTGACGGAATCATTGAAAGTACCTGTTGGCCATGTGACGTTGGGCATCTTGCTCACCATGGCGCCTCCGCACTCGGCGTGCTCACCGCCCACTACCTTGGGCTTCACATTAAAGATCTTCAGCCATAAGCCGAAGTGTGGCGAGATGCAGAGAAAGGCCTCGCACACGACGATGAACGTCGAGATGTTGAAGAAGGAATTGGGGGATAGATCATGAAAATCGATCCCATAGTAATACATGATGCCGCGAACGAATGGGTAGAGGGGAAACCCCAGCCCGCGGACAAAATGAGGGAGGAAAACAACCCTCTCGTGGGGTTCCGGAGTAGGGACGATCTGTCCTGCCGTCGGGAGACGGTGGCTGATTTTCTCGGCCAGGTACCCGGCCTCCCGAAGCTTTTTGATATCCTTCTCCCGAACAGTAGAGTCCATCCATTTGCCTCCTGCTCCAGATCCAAACATTTTCGGAAGGCCTTTGTGGCCGGAGAGGACTAACGCTTGGGCGTTGGAGCTCAAGCAGAGGGGAATGGATAAGCAGAAGGAGAAGGCATGGGTGAAAAAGGGGAGTCCTTATCTCCTTATAAAGGCGGCAGGGATCCAGCGCCTCCCCACTAGCCCAGTAAACTCGCTTATTCCCCAAGCGTCACGCTAAAGACGCGGTTGGATTACCCATACCCGTATTGATGAGAATCCTGAGATAGGGGGACACGATCTCTGCTTTGATAAGACATGCCCATAAAACTGCCTCGCGACATGCGCAGTGGCTGGTTAGGGAGAACAATTCGAACAAAGACCGGATCGTGGCATGGTGTCATGTTAGGAAAAGTTGTCAGCTGATTGGATTTGTGGAATATTTTACTCTATACGGTGGTATGTGGGATTTGTTTTGCAGAGCCGAACACGATCCTTGTGTTCAAAATATTCTATGGAGTATTCGGAGAAGGAACCCGCCTTGCAATGCTGAAGATAATCTATGCGCCGGACTCATCGTCATTGAAGCCTGGTTCAGGGGCTACTGAGGGAGTCCTGGATTAGGGGGTCCTCAGATAGCCAGACTATATACTTTGGCCGGACTGTTGGACTATGAAGATACAAGATTGAAGGCTTCGTCCTGTGTCCGAGTGGGACTCTCTTTTGCGTGGAAGGCAAGCTTGGCGATTCAGATATGTAGATCTCCTTCCCTGTAACCGACTCTGTGTAACCCTAGCCCCATCCGGTGTCTATATAAACCGGAGGGTTTAGTCCGTACGACAACAACAATCATAATCATAGGCTAGCTTCTAGGGTTTAGCCTCTACGATCTCGTGGTAGATCAACTCTTGTAATACTCATATCATCAAGATCAATCAAGCAGGAAGTAGGGTATTACCTCCATCGAGAGGGCCCGAACCTGGGTAAACATTGTGTCCCCACCTCCTGTTACCATCAGCCTTAGACGCACAGTTCGGGACCCCCTACCCGAGATCCACCGGTTTTGACACCGATAGGGGCTCTTCCTTGAAGGGATCTTCCTGAACTGACGGTGTGTGAAGATACTCCAGGAACACATTGTTGGGAATGGACTCTCTCTTAGAACCTATCTTAGCCAGGCCATCTGCTGCCTAGTTCTTCAATCGGGGAATATGGTGGAGCTCTAAACCTTCAAACTTCTTTTCCAACTTTCTATCTGCATTGCAATAGCCAGTCATAGCCGGGCTTCTGACATCCCACTCTTTCATCACTTGATTAACCACCAAATCCGAGTCGCCAGAGACCATTAGGCGACGGACACCGAGTGAAATGGCCATTCGCAACCTATACAAAAGAGCTTCGTACTCAGCCTCATTGTTGGAGGAATCAAAGTGAATCTGAAGGACATAGCTAAGTTTGTCGCCTCGCGGGGACACCAGAATGACTCCAGCACAAGAACTGCTCAACATCTTGGACCCATCAAAGAACATAGTCCAATGTTCTGACTGGACTTGAGTCGGTTGTTGTTGTTCAATCCACTCGACAAGGAAATCTGCTATTGCCTGGGATTTGATTGCTTTCTTTGCCTCAAACTTGATATCCAACGGAAGGAGTTCAATCGCCCACTTTGCCACTCGACCAGTTGCATCTCTGTTGTTCAAAATTTCTGACAATGGAGTGTCGCTGACGACTGTGATGGAGTGATCCGAGAAATAATGTGCCACCTCTTCGCAGTCAAGTAAATTCCATAGACCAACTTTTGGTAATGCAGATACCTCTGCTTGGATGGAGTTAAGACTTCAGAAATATAGTACACTGGGCGTTGAACTTTATGGGTTTTACCTTCTTCTTCCCGCTCGACCGTGAGTACTGTACTGACAACTTGTCCAGTGGCTGCAATATAAAGCAACAAAGGCTCCTTGCTAACTGGAGCAGCGAGCACCGGCTGGGTGGAAAGCAGGGTTTTGAGCTCTGCAAATGCTGCGTCAGCTTCAGGAGTCCACTCGAACTTATCAGATTTCTTCATCAATCGGTAAAGAGGTAATGCGTTTTCACCGAGACGAGAGATGAACCGACTCAAGGCGGCCAAACAACCAGTAAGCTTCTGAACGTCGTGTATGCGCATGGGGCGCTTCATTCGGAGTATTGCGCTGACTTTCTCTGGGTTCGCGTCGATTCCTCATTTGGAAACAAGGAAACCAAGTAACTTGCCACCTGGAACTCCAAATGTACACTTTGACGGGTTTAGCTTGATATCACATCTTCTTAGATTGGCAAAGGTTTCAGCGAGGCCATTCAGTAGGTCGGAACCTTTACGAGACTTAACCACGATGTCATCCATGTATGCCTCCACATTCCGACTAATTTGAGTGAGCAGGCTCTTCTGTATCATGCGCATGAATGTGGCACCAGCATTCTTGAGACCAAAGGGCATGGTAACATAGCAAAAGCATCCGAATGGGGTGATGAAGGCTGTCTTTATTTCATCGGGCCCATACAGTCGGATCTGATGATACCCGGAATATGCGTCCAAAAAGGACAGTCGCTCACATCCCACAGTCGAGTTGACTATTTGATCGATGCGGGGTAGAGAAAAATGATCCTTCTGGTAGGCCCGATTGATGTGCTTGAAGTCAATGCACATATGGAGTGAATCATCTTTCTTGGGAACCATGACGACATTGGCAAGCCACTCGGAGTGGTAAATCTCTCGGACGAACTCGGCTGCCAGAAGCCGAGCCACTTCTTTGCCAATTGCCTTTCGCTTTTCCACGGCGGACCGTCGGAGATACCCTTTCACAGGTTTAATTTCTGGGTCGATTCGCAAACGGTGCTCAGCCAGATCCCTGGGAACACCTGGCATGTCAGAAGGTTTCCATGCAAAGATGTCCCAGTTCTCACGAAGGAACTGGATGAGCGCTTCTTCCTACTTGCTGTCGAGTGTTGTTGATATATGAGTCGGAGCAGCATTGGGGTTAGTCGGGTGAATATGCACTGACTTTGTTTCATCAGTCGACTTAAATGCAGACTCTGAAGCGGGCTTCTTAGCTCTCAACAAATCACTCGGATCTGCTGTCTTCTTGTATTCCTCCATTTCAATTGCTGCCATCTGTTCATTGGCGATTTTTGAGCCCTTCTGGAAGCACTCTTCTGCTCGCTGCTGATTACTAGTGGCTGTAATCACGCCTGTAGGGCCAGGCATCTTGAGCTTAAGATACACATAACATGGTCGAGCCATGAAACGGGCATACGCAGTCCTGCCCAAGATATCATGATAGGCACTGTGGAAATCCATGACTTCAAACATCAACTTTTCCTTCCGGTAATTCTTTGAATCGCCGAAAGCCACGTCAAGGGTGATCTGGCCGAGTGAATCTGCCTTCGTCCCTGGTATAACTCTGTGAAACCGCATGTTACTCTCACTGAGCTTGGACATCGGAATGCCCATCCCACAGAGGGTCTTAGCATACAAGATGTTCAATCCGCTGCCCCCATCCATCAAAACTTTGGTCAATCGGGTGCCTCCAATGACCGGGTCGACCACCAACGCTTGCCTTCCAGGGGTGGCAACGTGCGGCGGGTGATCTGACTGGTCGAATGTAATGGGGGTCTTTGACCACTTAAGATACGTCGGTGTTGCAGGAGTAACCATGTTCACTTCTCTGTTCATGACTTTCAGTCGACTTTTGCTTTCAACATCAGCAAAAATTACCAAAGTGGAGTTAATATTGGGAAAACCATCATCATCCTCTTCTTTGTCTTCATCTTTATCAGACTCTTTTTCCTTGTCATTGGGTTGCTTTTCCCTAAACTGTTGTATAAGGACACGGCACTACCGAGTGGTATGCTTAGGATAGATGGGATTTCCCTCTTCATCCTTCTTGATGTGAATGTGACATGGTAAATCCATCACATCGTTACCGGCTGCATCTTTCACTTTCTTAGGAGTCCAGGGCCCTTTAGGCTTTCCTTGGGTTGCCACTACAACTTCTCCAGGCGTTGCAGGCTCTGCCTTGTGCTTCTGCTTCCAATTGGAATTTCCTCCTCCGGTGTCCTGGCCGACCAGTTTACTCTTGCCACTGCGGAGTCGGTCCTATTCTTTGCCGTTGGCGTACCGAGTGGCTATCTCCATCATTCGAGTCAGAGACATGTCTCCTATCTGACCGAATTTTAGGTTGAGCTCCCGGTACCGAACGCCCTCCTTGAAGGTGCACACTGCTTGATGATGCGACACATTCTCTACAGTGTGCTGTAAAGTGGTCCATCTCTGGATGTAATATCTCAAAGTTTCATTCGGCTTTTGCACACAGTGCTGCAATTCAGTCAATCCTGCAGGCCATTTGCACATGCCCTCAAACGTTCTAACAAACACTCGGGCCAAATCTTCCCAGCTGAAAATACTGCCTGGAGCCAACCGATTCAACCAAGCTCTGGCTGACCCTTCAAGCATCAGGGGAAGATGCTTCATGGCAACTTCATCATTTCCTCCACCGATCTGCACAGCCACTCGGTAATCTTCTAGCCAAGTGTCAGGCTTTGATTCTCCAGTGAACTTACTGACCCTAGTCGCCAACCTGAAGTTGGGAGGGATCTCTGCAGCTCTGATGGCTCTGCTAAAACACTCAGGACCGGAAACGTGGACCCTGTTTACAATCAGGCGATCTCTGTCCTGCCCTTCTCTCTGTGCTCAGCTCCTGTTGACTAGACCTTGCACCAAAATTGACCTTGCGTCAAACCCTGGCTCCCTTGGGTCGACCAGCCTTCTCCGCTCTTTGATGTACGAGCGCCTATCATCATAATGCCGGGGCACGTATGATTCGCCCCTCTGAGGGGGTGTAGGCACTCGACGGCGGCCATCACGGTTGAGCCGACGATCTGGCTGCTCATGATTCTGACCCAAATACCGCCCTTGACGATGCTCGCATCCCTCACGCCGCGGAGGCGATCTTGGGATATGGGCCGACTGGACAGTATCAGCCACCACATATCTGCTATGGATCCTGTTGCACGACTGGGAAACTATTGTGTTCTTGTCTCCTGCCACTCGGAGCAGCGCTCTGATCTGCATTAAACCTCTTCGAGCTTCCGGCTTGAACGGCTGAATGGATTCTGCTATACGATCCGCAACAGTAAGATTCTGAATCGGAGTGCGATATACCTACGATTCTGGTGGGAATAATTGCCGTTGTCGTCGACTGGACTTGGGGATTTGCCGCTGAGCACGCTCGTCGAGTGAACGCTGAAGATTCTCCAGTCGAGTGCGCTCAGCCAAAGTGGCTAAGCGCACTGCCTCCAAGGCCCGAGCCTCAGAGGTCTCTCCAACAACGGGCATGTGCAGGGCCTCCATATTGCGGTGGTGAAGTTCCTCCCTCGGTTGAGAAGAGAGAGTTTCAGGATGATACTCTTCATGAATATGCGATGGCTCGCCACCTCCCTCATTGCCGCCGATGCGACGCATGCCAGGAGGACTGCAGGGCGTGTCGACCATCAGGACTTCTGCCGTGGGGCCGATGTTGTCGCACTCGGATGAGGTCTCGACGGAGCCAGTCGAACAGGCCGTAGAGAGATTCGTTGGGCTCAATTGCCGCGACTTGAGGGGTGGCCGACTGACATGCCACCGCGTGCTTCACCCATCGCTGAATCCGCGACCGACTGGATTGCTTTCAACGGCGTACAGCTGGGAGCGAAGGCACTGCGGGAGCCGACCGATACTAGGTTGACGGCTGCCACAGCAGGATGTCGTGAACGCACGCACAAAAGTGTGTCGCTCCACGAACAAGGAGCGCCTCGATGTCGAGAGGAGCTTCCTGAAGCCAGGCGGAGTCGTTGGCGATGAAGACGAGCGCGCCGAGACGGATCTCGCGGCCCTCATCCAGACCTCCGCCGGAAATCATGATGAAAAGAGTTGGGGAAAAATTGCAACCTCACCGGAAAGTCGCTAAGACACCTGCCCCACGATGGGTGCCAACTGTCGTGGTTCTAAGTTTGACAGTAAAGTAGGGGGTAAGAATGTAGAGGCAAGATCCTAGCTATGGTGAGATTGTGCACGCAGGATGTACGAGTTCATGCCCTTCGCAGAGAAAGTAACAACCCTACGTCTCGGTGCCTGGAGGCTTTGGTCGATTGGAATATGTGTGAAGTTACAGGGGGTGCGTACCCTTGTGCCAGAGGAGGGGGTGGCTTATATAGAGTGCACCGAACCCCTCCAGCCCTCAGTTACACAAGGTTTAAGGTACATAAAGATGGGTGTTACTGATAACGCCAGCAATAAAGATACATGAATGACTATTAAGTCTATAAGGTAACGCCTGATCATTTGTCATACAGAGTGACCTTAGATCTTCCAGCTGTCGATTGACTCTTGGTACGGTCGAGTGAGTACTCCTTGGTCGAGTGAGCTTGAATCTTCCGAGTGGAATATTTATGGTCGAGCGAACGATGGTGTCCCTTGAATGCTTCTGACTTTAGGCCAGTGTCCTTGGGAAGGATGTCTAGGTCAGGCCTATGACCCTACCCTAGGTACATGTCGCCGTCAGTGACCCCATTCATAAAATGACAACACATGTCTATCACTACAAAAAAAAGACACATCCATGACATTTTGGGCCGAACGATTTTTTCTGTCATGCTTATGACACTTCTATGATGATAATTATGACAAAACCCAGTATCATCATAGATGTGGTGGGCTCCTACTTCTACGACAAAAAATCATGAAAGAAAATGGGTTTTTCGTCCTAGGCGGGCCGGAGACGCAACTGCATGACATTCTTTGGGTCGTGCATGACGGAAAAAAATGTGGTAGAAGCGAGGGCGAGGAAAATATCGGGGAGTTCCCGGTTATGGTGGGTGGTCGGGGCCGAGCGATGCACAAAGGTTTGCGTGTTTCTCTCGTACACGTACGCACATGTGTGCGAGGCATTGTGCTCTAACTGAACCCGAGCGAGGCATTGGGCTCTAACTGAACCCGAGCGATTACACTAGCTACGTTACTGAACCCCGATTGATCCCTTGTTGTTAACTGAACCCGAGTGATTCCTTCACTACTACTACTAACTAAAGCCGATCGATGCTGCCTCTTGATGAACAATGAGTGTTGTTGGGGGGTGGATGAATAGTTCCCGGTGGGGGTGGATGAACAGGACCCCATGGTAGTAGAGGTCATTGCCGCTGGATGAACAGGACCCTGATCGAGCCGGTTGGGGGTGGATGAACAAGACCTCGTGGAGGGCTGGATGAATAGGACCTCATGGAGGGCTGGATGAATAGGACCCCATGCAGGGCTGGTTGAACCGTAGCCGGTGGAGGGCTGGATGAACAGTAGCTCGTGGAGGGGTGGTTGAACAGGACCCCATGGAGAGGGCTGGTTGAACAGTAGCCGGTGGAGGAGCGGTGGAGGCTGGATGAACAGGAGCCCGTGGATGAACAGTCATAAGTGGAGGCTGGAGGAGGTCGACAGTGGATGAACAGTAGCCCGTGGAGGCCGGAGGAGGTCGACGGTGGAGATGAACAGTATCCCATGGAGTCCTATTTTGCGGTACGCCAGACCCCTCCCGATGAACAGGAGCTCCGTTTCGTCCGTAGCGCTCCAACACAAGTCTGTTTCCTCCGTTTTGCGGTACGCCACACCCCTCCCGATCAATGGACCCCGTTACGACTGAAGGAGGTCTAAGAGAAGTCCGTTTCCTTCGTTTTGTGGTAGGCCGGACCCCTCTCGATGAATAGGATCTTGTTTCGACCGTGGCTGGTCGAACACAAGGCCATTTCCTCCATTCTATGGTACGCCAAGCCTCGTTTCGATCGGCTGTTCCGTCCAAGCCGGTTGGCTCCCGATGAACACGAGGAAGACGCAGTTTCTGCGTTCTGACCCAGCCATGTACACGAGCCCTGGTCGTACGTATGCGCGAGTAGGCGTTCAAGGCCGCACTTGTATGTATGTACGTGGCTGTATTTTTTGGTGTGTGGTTGTATGTACGTGTACATGGTTTAGACGGGACAACCTGAACTGCTACGTGGGGGGCTCGACTATGACATGTGCCGCTACTTACTCGGCCACGGTTCATCGTTGCAGAGCGACCGATCGACCAGTATATATGTTGGGGATATAGCTATTTGTGTAAGCCGCCCAGGAGGGGCCGGGTTACGCAAAGAGGGACTCATCAGAAGAAGCCCAAGATCAAGCATGAAGATGGCGGTTCAATAAAGGATCTAAAGCCCACAGGCGACTTAAGGCCCATAGTGGTAAACCGCCATGATGGCATGACTTGTATCATAAGGTAGAATTAACTAGTCACCGAGCCGGAGACTGTCTATGAGCCGGCCGGGACTCTGTAGGCCGCAGGGCGTCAACCCGTGTATATAAGGGGACGACCCGTCGGCGGCTTAAGGGCAAGAAAACAACTGATCGAGAGCCAGGCATAGCGTATCTCTCTCCCTGGTCATTGAAACCTCAAGCAATACCAACCCAACTAGACGTAGGCCTTCCTTCACTGGGCTGAACTAGTATAAACCTCTCGTGTCCTTTGTCCCGATTAACCCCTTTAAGCTTCCTAGTTGCGATGGCTCCATGACTAAGTCCTTGCAAGAGGACATCTGTCATGACAATTCCACGACAGTTGGCGTCCACCGTGGGGCCGGCGCATGGTGGATTCGAGTTCTTGAAGTGCAGCTTCGAAGGGCTCGAGGGATACGCAGTTGGCCGGATGACCAAGAGTCGTCGTGGCAAGATCTACATCGACGACAAAGGCTGGGGCCCTGACGCCGGTTCAATTGAGTATGGCTACCGGGTCCCTTTGGCAGAATTCACGTCTTCATCGGCCGGATTGGTGAGCCGGGCCCTGAGCCGGACAGCTGCACCGACCTCGTCGAGACGGCTCAGCGTGCGAAACCCGCCCGAGCTCAACCCGTCGTGAAGTGTGCCTTTGTGGGTTGCATCCATGGAGGTGAACTTCCTGAAGGATCGGAAGGTGATGGTGAGCCGGCCGTCCTCTCTGACGATAATTCATCCGCCGGCTCAACAGATTCGATGTATCAAGTTCAAGATGGCGTGCTTGGGGGCTGTTCCGATGGCAGCACTATTCCAGACCTCTCAGAGTCGCCAAACTGGGCAGGAGTCTTCATGGCTGGTACTCAACCCGGCCAAAATTCTACGGCTTCAGCGGCGATAACGTCCGGGTTAGGAGCAGCCGGGGCAGGAGGCCCTGTGCGCTCACCGGCTCAGGTGCTGATGGATCTCATGGATAAGCTTACAGCTTTGTTAACTGTTACAGTCATCCCTATGAACCAATCTGAGCATGAGGCGGAGGTGGCACAGGTTCGCGACGAGATCGCCCGGGTCAAAGAAACCTTAGCAGCTGAGGACGCTAGATTAGCAGCAGAGCGGGCAGCTTTGGACGTACGGGCGCAGCAACTTCGGGCAGAGGCCTTGCAGCTCACATTGAGCCTGAATGCATCTAATGAGGTAATGAGGAGGAGACATCAGAAAACTCAGTCCCGTTTACCTCAGAATTATGATCCTCGGAATCTCTTTGCTACACCCGGGGCCGGCCCAAGTAACCCGCCAGGTGCGAATCAGCTTATTACATCTGGAGCGGGAGGTCCAGTCTGGCCTCAGGGGATGGCACCGCCTCACGGCAATATGGCACCGCCCAATTATGTGCCAATACCGCAGGGTCACTTCTCCAACCCCATGGAGAACTTAATTGCAGCATCAGCACGTTTGGCGGCTCTCCCAGTAGATGGGAATGATCCGACAGTGGTGGAAACCCGGAAGATCAGAGAACTTGTCCAAACAGCCCTGGCTCAGCAAGAGACCTACTCCTACAGCCGGGATAGGATTCACTCGACTCCTCCGCCCTGGTTAGCTCCGCCTCGTCAAAATCAGAGCCCGAGTTATAGTAGGAACATGGAATTAGAGGCCTTGTCAAGTAACGCTTAGCGCCGGAACCAGCCTGGTGGGCATAACCCGGTTCAGGATCGGATACGTCAGGAGGACGAGCGGGCGGCTCAGCTAGCGGCTCAGCTAGCAGCCCAACAGAACTCACCGGCTTACCCGACGACTTCCGTTGAAGCGGGGGTTGCTACTAGAACCGGAGGAGTTCCTTGTCTGGTACCGGCTTTACGTAATGTACGTCTGCCCAAGGATTTCAAGGGGCCTCGGAAGGTGCCGAATTATACTGCCGATTTATAGCCTGGGGCATGGATTGAAAGTTATGAGATGGCTATGGAGCTGCTAGAGGTTAGTGATGAGGCGATGGCTAAATATTTCACCATGATGCTGGACGGAACGGCCCGTTCTTGGTTAAAGGGTTTGCCACCCAACTCCATTAATTCATGGGCGGAGCTAAAAGCCCATTTCATCCAGAACTTCAAAGATACTTGCAAGCAGTCTATGTCAATTGTGGATCTGACAAATTGTAAGCAGGAAGAAGGTGAATCTACGACTCATTGGGTGCGCCGGGTCAAGGATATAATACATTCATCTGTCAAGATGGATGCCGGCTCAGCAGTTCTCATGCTGGAGAAGAATTGCCGCTTTGAACCTCTGAGACAGAAGCTGGGGCGCCTTAAGCGTGATTGCAATGATATGGGGACACTGATGGCGGCTTTAGTCAAGTATGCCGATTCTGATAGTACCAAGGATCCCGCGTCTGATGAGGAAAAGACAGGGAAGGGAAAGAAGAACGGCAATGGAAAGGGTCAGCAGCATAACCCGGCGAGTCAAGGAGGTAATAAGCGTAAGGCGGACAGTAACCCGGAATTTGTGGCCAATGAACAGGGTAACAATTAGAAGCGCAAGGGAAAACCACCCCGGTTTGGTGGGTCAGGTCCATCTCTCGAGCAACTACTCAATGAACCCTGCCCGAAACACGGTACCCGGGAACGACTAGTGACTCATTTATGGAATAATTCTAACACATTTGATGGCAATCAAGGCCCACGCGGCGGTTCAGGAGCCGGTGGCTTTCATGGCCCGGGCGGTGGTTCAGGATCCGGTTTTCAGGAAAGCCAGGGTGGTTATAATCAACAGTAGTCTGGTCAAGGAGGTCAGCAGCAGCAGCAGTCGGGTTATCAGAGCCATCCAAAACAGTTAAGCAGTGGGCCGTATCACGTGTTCACCACAAGTTTGTGTAAACATGATCAGAAAGTTCATAAGAGGGCTGTGAATTCTGTTGAACCGGCAGTCCCTCGTTACTTGAGGTGGTCGGAACAGCCTATTGTCTGGAGCAGGGAGAATCACCCTCCCCGGGTTGATAATCCGGGTCAACTGGCCCTAGTGGTGGCACCGCAAGTTGGTGGTTATAAGTTTACTAAAGTGCTCATGGATGGAGGTAGCAGCATCAACATCCTCTATTACGAGACCTTTCAGCGCATGGGCTTAACTGACAAGAATTTAAAGACTTCCAACATCGTCTTCCATGGAGTGGTGCCCGGTAAGTCGGCGTATCCTGTGGGGAAGATTGAGCTAGAGGTGGCCTTTGGAGACGAGCATGATTCTAGGGCGGAAAAGTTAACTTTTGAGGTGGTCAAAATCAAGAGTCCATATCACGCTTTGTTCGGGCGGCCAGCCTATGCCAAATTCATGGCACGGCCGTGTTATGTATATCTACAGCTCAAGATGTCGGGTTACAAGGGTACCATCACTGTGCATGGAAGCCGAAAGGTGGCACTGGAGTGTGAAGAGGGCGATGCGGCTTACGCCGAGTCTGTCTATGCAGCGGAGGAGCTCAAATTTTATCAAGATAACATTGACCCGGCAGATAGGACTTCTCTCAAGAAGCCGACTACGGAGCATGACCCGGCCATGAAGTTTAAATCGGCTGCAGAGACTAAGCTTGTTGATTTCACTCCAGGCGATTCATCTAAGCAATTCAACATCAGTGCCAACTTGGATCCTAAATAGGAAAGCGCGCTCATCGAGTTCATCCGTGAGAACCAGGACATCTTTGCATGGAAACCTTCTGACATGCCGGGTGTACCGAGAGAACTCGCTGAGCACACTCTTAATATTGATCCGAAGTATAAGCCGGTCAGGCAATTTCTGCGGCGATTCAATGAAGAGCGATGAAAAGTTATAGGAGAAGAGGTCGCCCGGCTCTTGGCGGCTAGGTTTATTGTTAAAGTTTTTCACCCAGAATGGTTGGCTAACCCGGTGCTCATACTCAAGAAAAATGGCACCTGGCGGATGTGTGTGGATTACACGGACCTAAATAGGGCTTGTCCGGCTGATCCTTTTGCTCTCCCCCGTATTGATCAAATCATTGATGCTACGGCAGGTTGTGCGCGTTTGAGTTTTTTGGATGCTTATTCTGGCTATCATCAGATCAAGATGGCAGTTAAGGACCAGGAGAAAATGGCCTTCATCACCCCATTCGGAGCCTTCTGCTATGTGTCTATGCCGTTTGGGCTCAAGAGTGCCCAGGCGACTTATCAATGATGTGTACAGAATTGTCTTCACGATCAGATTGGGCACAATGTTCATGCTTATGTGGATGACATAGTAGTGAAATCCAGAGAGGCGGAAACCTTGATATCTGATCTCAGAGAAACCTTTGACAATCTCCGGGTTTACAAAATGATGCTTAACCCGGAGAAGTGTGTATTTGGTGTGCCTGCAGGCAAGCTTTTGGGATTCTTGGTCTCAAACAGGGGCATCGAGGCTAATCCGGAGAAGATTAAGGCAATCACTTCTTTGGCTAAACCGGCATGTATTAATGATGTTCAGCGATTGGCGGGTCCTGTTGCCGCTTTGAGCCGGTTCATAAGCCGGTTAGGTGAGAAGGCCCTACCGCTGTACCAATTAATGAAGAAGGCAGACACCTTTGTCTGGAGTGATGCCGCTAATGCTGCTTTTGAGGATTTGAAGAGGCAGTTATCTGAACCGCCGGTTCTTGCGGCTCCCACTGACAAAGAGCCTTTGCTGTTATATGTGGCTGCTAATTCACGAGCCGTCAGTGTGGCGATTGTGGTAGAGCGCGAGGAGGCTGGTAAGGAACATCCGGTTCAACGGCCGGTTTATTATGTCAGTGAGGTACTCATCGAGTCAAAGCAAAGATATCCTCATTGGCAGAAACTTGTTTACGGGGTGTTCATGGCAAGCCGGAAGCTGAAGCAATACTTCCAAGGTCACCCTATCACTGTGGTAAGTTCTGCCCCCTTGGGAGACATTATTCAGAACAGAGAGGCTACAGGACGAGTCGCCAAATGGGCCATCGAGCTCGGGCCTCATGGTCTGAAGTACGCGCCACGCACTGCCATTAAGTCCCAAGCTTTGGTGGATTTCATCAACGACTGGACAGAGCTACAGGCACCTGAGGAGAAGCCCGATAACGCTTATTGGATTATTCACTTTGATGGGTCCAGACAGTTGGAAGGCTCGGGGGCCGGATTTGTATTAACTTCCCCTCGGGGTGACAAATTTTGTTATGTGCTCCGGCTTATGTTTCCTTGCACTAACAATGCAGCTGAGTATGAGGCCCTGCTCCATGGTCTCCGGATGGCCAAAGAGATGAACTTGAGCCGGGTAAGATTCTTAGGAGACTCAGACCTTGTGGCTCAATAGGTGTCAGGCAAGTGGGACTCTAAACATCCCCTCATGGTGGCTTACCATCATGAAGTCGATGCTGTGGCTGGATATTTCAAGGGTTTCGTAGTGGAACACATTGATCGAAGGAAGAATGAGGCGGCGGATGCCTTAAGCCGGCTGGGGTCTCAGCGTAAGCCGGTGCCGCCTAACACCTTTCTTGATGTTTTGCATAATCCTTCTATTAAGTTACCTACAGAAGAAGATCTGGCAATACCAGACCCGGAGGCACAGCTGGTGGTGGCTCTCCACGTTACCCCGGATTGGACAGTGCCTTATTTGGCTTACATGACCCGGGGAGAGTTGCCAGAGGATGAGACCTTGGCAAGACAAATCGTCCGGCGGTCCAAGTCCATGACAATTGTCAATGGCGAGTTACATCATTACAGCGTCACTGGAGTGATTCAACGTTGCGTATCACCTGCAGAGGGTCAGGAGATCCTTCGTGAAATTCATGAAGGTGATTGTGGTCATCACGCCGGCTCAAAATCTCTTGTGGCCAAAGCCTTCCGTCATGGGTTCTATTGGCTGACAGCTCATGCTGATGCAGAAGACCTGGTCAGTAAATGTGACGGATGTCAGAAATTCTCACGACGAGCCCATGTGCCGGCTCAAGAGTTAAGGATGATTCCAATTACCTGGCCGTTTGCAGTCTGGGGGCTTGATATGGTCGGGCCTTTCAAGAGATCTAAGGATAAAAAGACTCACCTCTTGGTGGCAATTGACAAGTTCACAAAGTGGGTGGAGGCGGAGCCAGTCAGTAAGTGTGATGCAGCCACAGCAGTCCAGTTTATGAAAAAGGTGATTTTTCGCTTTGGTTTTCCACACAGCATCATAACTGATAATGGTACTAACCTTTCCAAAGGAGCTATGGAAGAGTTCTGTCAACGAGAGCATATCCGGCTTGACGTTTCAGCTGTAGCTCACCCTCAATCAAATGGCCAAGCAGAACGAGCCAATCAAGAAATCTTGAAGGGTATCAAGCCCCGGCTCTTGGTCCCTTTACAGCGGATGCCGGGTTGTTGGGTGGAGGAGTTATCTTCTGTACTCTGGAGCATCAATACTACCCCTAACAGATCTATGGGTTACACGCCTTTCTTTATGGTGTATGGAGCAGAGGCGGTCCTGCCAAGTGACATCCGTCACGATTCACCCCGTGTGGCGGCTTATGTTGAGGAAGACAATGAAAAAGCTCGGCAAGATGCACTTGACCTGTTGGATGAAGAGAGAGACTTGGCAATAGCCCGCTCGGCGATTTACCAACAAGACCTGCGTCGCTACCACAGCCGCCGGGTTAAGTCCAGAACCTTTCAGGAAGGCGACTTAGTGCTCCGACTCATCCAGGATCAATCTAACATACACAAGCTATCCCCTCCTTGGGAAGGACCCTTTGTGGTCAGCAAGAATCTGAACAATGGATCATACTACCTTATCGACGTTCGAGAGCATAAAGACTCACGTAAGTCGGAGGAGGAGACCCGTCGGCCGTGGAATATCGCCCATCTTCGGCCTTATTATACTTGAGCCGTCAGCTCTAATGTGTATATACTTATACTATGTATATTATATAAAGCAATAAAGCAGGACCTCTGTCCTTTTTCCACTCCCAAAAAAGGTTTATGTGTTTTTCCTTGACAGGTGGTGGAGATAACCAAGGAGAAGCGGATCATATCTGAATCCGGCTTTCCTTTGGTCCGGCTTATGATCATATCTGAATCTAGCCATTGATCACTTGGGGGCTTCCTGTTCAAACATAGGTCGTATTCGAACCAAAGAGAACATAGCTGTCGATACCCATTTGATCGGCATACTTCCAAACCCACTTGGGGGCTTCTTGATCATATCTGAATCATAGCTTAACTCCTTTTGGGTCTGACGTGGATCGTATTCGAATCAGCGTCATTAAACAACTCTTATGGTCACTTGGGGGCTTCCTGTTCAAACATAGGTCGTATTCGAACCAAAGAGAACATAGCTGTCGATACCCACTTGATTGGCATCGCCACAGCCACTGGGGGCTAACAGATCGTATCCGAATCTTAGCTCAACCCCTTTGGAACGGGTCACTAATCGTATTCGAATCAGAAACCCTTGAATTTTGTTCATCATATTTTACAAGTGCCAACATTAGGTATCTTGTGACCCTCTTGAAAATACAATGGAATACATTACAGTCTTCCAGAATTAATGTTAGTTACATCAGGTTGTTAAGAACCAGGTGAACTTATATGTGCCAATTTTCAGGAGTTAAGTTTACCCTCAGGGGTTGGTTTATATAAGCCGGAAAAAACAGCTGTGAGCACTACAGGGCAATGCAAGGTATTTTTGCAAAGGACATAACAGATTCATACAAACTACAAAGAGAACAATGGCGGCGGCTTATGTAAGTATTAAGGGCCATAAGCATGCGCAAAGGCATAGCAAAACTCAAGGTATCTTTTACTTTGTTACAAGACTCCCCGAGTCTGAATGATGCATTGTTTTCTACGATGACATAAGCAGGTGGTGCCTGACAAGCTACTCTTGGGGTTGACTTGAAGCCCCCGGGTTATCCTTCTCCGTCTCTCCGCCGGCTGCTTTGTCCTAGAAGGATGATGAGGCCCAGTCAATGCCACTCAAGGCTTCAAACTCAGCTTCATCATCTATTAAATCGGTTGGGTCGACTTCAGGAGCAAAGGTGTGCTTACGGGTTGGAGGGATCAAGCTGACATCGTCGTAATGTGGCATGGGGATTCTCCGGTTCCCCTTGTCATAACCCGGCTGACACTTGGTGAGGTCAGTATCGTTCCCAATAAGAGTAGCCACCGGACGTATATCCTTCACACAGGCGGTGAAATCCTTATCATTAAATATGGTGCCATCTTCCTTTAAACTTGGATACCCAAGAGCAATGTCAGCGGGGTCTAGTTCTGGAAGCCACGCCTTGGCCCGGCTCTATGCGGCTATAGCTCCGGCTCTTGCAGATGCTCGTCTTAACTCTTGGATTCGCTGAGGTAGCACAGCAAGCCGCTTCAGCACATCTTGCAGGAGATAAGGAACATCATTTGATAAAGCCACAATGGCCAGAGCACGTTGTGACCCGGTGTAGAGTTGTTCCACCAGAGTATAAACCGCCTTCAGCTTGATCACCATGTTCTGCTTAAGATTTGTGCTCCTGGGGCCTGCGTTATTAAGCATAAGGTGAGTTAGAGGAGACAACTGAAATGGTCATTCAAGGAGTTCTGCAGTGTTTAAGGTTTGGATAAGTCACTCACCGAAGATTGCTGAAACCATTCGAGATATCTGGAGCTTTAAGTCGGACAGTTCGGCCGTCGCTTCCGCAAGCGATGCCTCTGCTGTCTCGGCCCGGGTCACCAGTGCGGCCTTTTCATCAGCCCAAGTTTTCTTCTCTGATTGAAAATTTTGCTTCAACTTCTCTTGTTCAGAGACGCTGAATTCAAATTTGGAGTTGGCCTTTTCAATTTCACTTTCCTGGGTTACCAGGCGATTCTTCAAATCAGCAATCTCCAATTCAAATTTACTTATGGTGGCCTGCATTGCACCAGATAGTAGTAAAACTTACGGTAAGTACTATTAAGTCCCAAGCACTTTGCAAGCAAAGATACTTGACACTTGGGGGCTAATGTATACCGAAGCTTTCTAAATTATTAAGCCGGTCTTAAATATTAAGTCCCAAATACCTTGCAAGCAAAGATTTTTGGCACTTGGGGGCTAATGTATATCGCAAGTTAAAGGTATTGTGTTACACCCGGTTCAATTATTTTTTCTTTAAGCCGGATAAGTAGCTCTAACAATTTTTCTAAGTCTACATCATATTTATTCATAAGCAATAGACTTGGGGGCTGGTACAGTAAGTGTGATTGAAAGTAAGCTAGTATAAGTCATACCTCAGATTTTTGCTGTATCTGCTTCACCATGTCAATTTCCAGGTCACGGTTGCTTTATACTTGATTGATATAGCCGGAGACAATCTCTCCAATACTCAAATGAGTATAGTCAGCGACATCCAGCTTGGCCTTCCGGCGTTCCACCAATTCCTTTTTAGAACACTTGGCAAGTGTAGACGGCTGTGCCGGCTCAACAAACTGAGTCTTGAGAATTTTGCCTTGGCGGGGCTAGGAGCCTTCGGGTTACCAGAATCGTTGAGGGTTTGTTCAGTAGGCGGGTCAGAGGAAGATATAGGAACATCATGAGACGGTTGAGGCGGTGGCTCGTGAGCAGAGGCATCAGGAGTAGCTGTGTCCAACTCTGGTTCAGTCACAACCGGCTCTTGGGGCGGCTTATTCTTTTTTGCCCTTTTGCTGGGCTTTACTTGCACACTGTGGAAAAGGTAGACAAGTTAAATACAGCAAATATGAGTAAAATAAAGCATAAGGTACAACAAGTTTATATTACCCGGGAGCAGTTTTGAAGGCTGGTATGTTGGACTGCATAGACTCACCGGAGGAAGGTGAAATATCCTGATAGTTGGAGTCAGAATAATTGAGAGGCTAACAAATGAAGCCTGCCAAAGGAAAAAGAAGGTGTAAATCGGAGATAACCTCAGTCTGGCGTTTCCTAGTCACATCAGGTAAGCCGGAGGAGAGTTCCGCGTCTTTGCTGGTCCGGGTCTGCCTCCGGCTCTCATAATTCTGTCGCTTCAAAAGAAAGTCGGGATCTTGGTAAGCCAAAGGATGTGAAAATCTTACTTTTCGGGTACTCTTCGAATTTTCTGACGCGGCTGAAGCTTAGAGTCGGAGGAGATTACAATTACCTCTTCCTCAACAGGTTGGCTGTTGCCCGTGTCTTCCTGAAAGAAGGTTAGCATCAGTAAGGTAGAAATAAAGGAGAAAGGGAATTTCAAAGGTTACCTCTTCCTCATTATCATCAGTATCATCAAGCTGAAACAGCTCAGAGGCGCTTGGCTTCCTTTTCCTTAAGGTGGTGGGCTTGGTGGTTTTCTTTTCGGCTCTCTTAGCCGCCCTGGCTTTCTTGGCCGCCTCATGATCATATTGCGTGTTCCAGAAGCTATCATTTGCCTGTAAAAGGTTATAACTGGTTATGCGTAAGAATACAGCCTAACATGATAAAACATAACCCGATGGCTGGAAACTTACTGCAGGGGCCGGGTTCTTCTAGCAAAAAGGTAGTAAGCCGAAGGCATTACTATTCACTGTGCCCTCTTTCAACAAGGACTGAGTTGTAGCTTCCACTACGTCATCTGGTAAGTCGTCAGGGTTATGACGTTGAGGGTCATTCTTCTCGCCTGAATAATTACACATTAAGCCGGGGCGACGGCTTAACGGAATTATTCTCCAAGCAATCCAGACTCGGACCAAGTCAATGCCATCTAAGCCGTTCCCTAGAAGAGCTTTAATCCTCTTGATTTTGGGGGTGAGTGGCAGGCGTTCAATAGCTGTCAACTTATCCGGCGGCGGGTGAGTAGGTTCAAGGCGCAATGCGCGGAAGCCGGGCAGTGGATTTTTGCCAGCCGGAGAAGTATCTTGGCAGTAGAACCATGTCTGGTTCCAGTCCTTTGGATGACTCGGCAATTCAGCATAAGGGAACAGGCAGTCTCTCCGCCTTTGAATTGATATGCCACCAAGCTCCAGACTGGGCCCGTTGGCCCGTTCATTCTGCCGGTTCAAATAGAACAATTCCCTGAACAGGAGTAGGTTGGGTTCTTCTCCAAGGTAAACCTCACAGAAAACTTGAAAGTTGCAGATATTTGACACGGAGTTGGGCCCGATGTCTTGAGGTCTTAAGTCAAAGAAGTGCAAAACGTCTCTAAAGAATTTTGAACTGGGAGGAGCAAATCCCCGGCTCATGTGATCGGTAAAAATGATCACCTCCCCTTCCTTGGGTTGAGGTTTCTCTTCAGACGGGTCAGGAGCACGATAAGACATGACGTCCTTCTTGGGCAGATGGCCGGACTTCACAAACTCTGATAGTTTGCTCTCCGTAACAATGGATGGGACCCAGTTGCAGGTAATCGGAGGTTTAACAGCTTTGGGTGCCATTGACTAAATTGAAGCCTACAACAAGATAAAGGAAATTTTCCGGTTTATTAGAACCCGGAGAATAAGTATTATTGGGTTGTCTGAGATGGCGGCTTAAGTAGGGGCCTAATGACATACAGGTGGTTGTGTGATAATGTTTAAACAGCTGCAAGTATTAACGATGATGAAAATTGTCTTAAGTTGCCAAAAGCAGGCAGTGCTGACAGTCAGTATTATCTTAAACCGGTCACATGAACTACTATGGCTGAAACAGAGTCGACAGATGCCGTTTTTTGGCTTAAGTGTGGAACAAACATGTTTCACAAGTTGCAGCTATTATTTTGGATCAAACGATCGTTCTGAAAAGAAAAATTTCTAGACCTAAAACCAGTGCAGAGAAGTTCATACACTCGAAAGAGGCCTTTAAACAAGGGAAATGAGATCTATTTCTATTCGAGATGGGTGCGGAACAGCCGCCGTAGTAGTTCTAACTGTCTAAAGATCAAAAAGGAGCACTAAGGAGGAAAACTATCAAGGGTTTGCAACGGGCGGCGATGAACACCGACGAACTCGGGAGGCCGCAATGCAGATCTAAAAGCAGGGAAGGAAAAGGACTTACGGATGCAGAGCTGTTGCAGGGTTCCGTCACATTTCTCTGGTCAAGTCAGGTTGATGCAGCGGCCTGAGTTGGAGAAGACGAGGAAATCTGCAGCGGCGGCGGCGGCAGAGCTCGAGCGGCAGAGAAACAGTGTGAGGAGGAAGACGACCGAGGAAGGAGAATGGGAAAGACCTAGGTCGCACCTATTTATAAGGAAGGGCCGACTGAGACGGCGCGAGAAACGAGGGGACCGAACATCATTATCCAGTGACCCCGACGCCTCGTTTTTCGGAATGGTTAGTAAAGGCAAAGATCCGTTGGAAGATATGATGGAGTAAAATATGAATTTAATTGAAGATGATGTCACGACGGGTTAACGCGGAACCAGAAGATGACGTCATGGCGGGTTAAAACCTTTGCGCAGACAAAAAGACTGAAGGCTTGTTTCTTAAGGTATTTTAAGATTGACATGAACCGGTTCAAATCAATCTGGGGCCTAATGTTGGGGATATAACTATTTGTGTAAGCCGCCCAGGAGGGGCCGGGTTACGCAAAAGGGACTCATCAGAAGAAGCCCAAGATCAAGCATGAAGATGGCGGTTCAATAAAGGGTCTAAAGCCCACAGGCAACTTAAGGCCCATAGTGGTAAACCGCCATGATGGCATGACTTGTATCATAAGGTAGAATTAACTAGTCACCGAGCCGGAGACTGTCTATGAGCCGGCCGGGACTCTGTAGGCCGCAGGGCGTCAACCCGTGTATATAAGGGGACGACCCGTCGGCGGCTTAAGGGCCAGAAAACAACTGATCGAGAGCCAGGCATAGCGTATCTCGCTCCCTGGTCATCGAAACCTCAAGCAATACCAACCCAACTAGACGTAGGCCTTCCTTCACCGTAAGGGGCTGAACTAGTATAAACCTCTCGTGTCCTTTGTCCCGATTAACCCCTTTAAGCTTCCTAGTTGCAATGGCTCCACGACTAAGTCCTTGCAAGAGGACATCTGCCGTGACAATTCCACGACAATATATGTACACGTTCGCGACAAGACAGACAAGGGTATGTACTCTTTGACCGGGTGGGTCCCAGCTGTTAGGGAGGATAAGGATGCACTTCCTTGCATGCGAAGATATAGCTGTTGGGTCCCAGCTGTTAGGATGCAGTTGCATGCATGCGTCCATGGACGTGGTGCGTCCCCACTGTCAGCCTCTCACGTACAATCATCTTCTAATGACTCTTGTTTGTTGACCACGTTGACCACACCGTGCTGAGCGCACCAAGGCTGGTAGACGACAGCGAGGCCCCAGACTGGAACAACCCGGAGATGGGGAAGATGCGACAGTGGAGTCGCAGATGGAGAGGAGTGGGAAACTTGACTGGTTCGGGTGCCCGGCAGCACTGCCGCCCACGGGAGACAGGAGCAAGACCAGAGGTTGAAGAAGGAGCACGGCTGTTGGATTAACATCCAACAGTCCAGCTGCTAGAATCATTTGTTGATTAAGTTGACAAAGCCCTGCGTACACGTCTGCTTAGTAGGCCCACAAGTCAGCCACCAAATCTGTCGGGTCCCAGCTGTCATCGGGAGGAATAGTTTTTTTCGCATAACAAGGAGGCACTTCCTTCCGTGCGAAGATACAGCCGGTGGGTCCCGGCTGTAAGGGGAAGGAAACATCTTAATAAGGAGGAACTTTCCTTGCGTGCGACCATGGACCTCGTGGGTCCTAGCCGTTAGGCTCTCCACGTACAGTCCTCTTCCGATGACTCTCGTTTGTTGACCACGCCGCGCCGAGCGCAGCGAGGTGGTGGACGACGGCTAGGCCCTAGACTGGAACGGCCTAGAGATGGGGAAGACGTGACAGTGGAGTCGCAGATGGAGAGGAGTGGGAAACTTGACTGGTTCGGGTGCGGGGTGGGCCTACACTCGGCAGAGAATAATAGGAGGTGCAGAGTAGAGGAATGGCCTGGCCGTCAGCGGGGTAGCATTTCTCTATGAGGCACGCAAAATAGCGCCGCTAGACGCCGGAGGCTGGAGCAGGCGGTCCCGGCAGCGCTGGGGGAAGAAGACGTGAGATTGAAGAAGAAATGTCGGTCGTTGGATGTAAATCCAACGCCTTGCTTAGGCTTCAACCTTTGTATTTTTATTTTTTGTGAAAGTGCTTAGGCTTCGACCTACTGGCCCACATGTCAGCCAGTCCATTTGGTAGGCTGGGTGAAACAATGATGTAGCATCTATGCGGCCCGTTTATATATTATGGTAGAATTTAAAGCCCATTTGCATTTTTCTCACAATCCGCAGAGTTGCTAGGCTGGGTGAAAATATCATGTTGGGCTGGACAGAGAAATGTCATAAAAACATAAACACATGATTGCATGTCTATTACTGCATTGGTCAGTAAAATCTTTGCAAGCTTATGTACAAAATCACTAGGAGTTAACTTGCCAAGTTATATATAAACAATTATTACTATTATTTTGTAAGAACTTTCAATTTACAAAATAAAATATCATTTTAATTTGATGAGTTAATGGGACGTGGGGTATTATTTTTTTAGGCTAGACGTGGGACAGTTGAGTTGGTTCTAGGGAAAAGTACTAGGAGAAAACTCAGTTTACATCAAAAAGAAAGTGGCAGAAAATTCAGATATAGGATTAATGAAAACGAAAAATAAAGGAAGTGGGAAGGTCTATAAAATGGTTGGACGAATGATAGGTTTAACGGAACCTTATGTTGTTTCTATTATATATATATATATGTAATAAAGGGAAAACATAGGTTCAGTTTTTCATTCTTATAGAAAAATAGAACTGAGCTGTGCGTCGTCTTGAAAAAACAAACATAACTTGGGCTGCTGATGTTATAGACAAGCTAGGTTGGGAGGCCCAGAGGCCGCTTGATACCTGCTGGATCCAAAAAACGTTGAAACATGTGGTGGGCTACCCATGTTAAACAACAAAACCTAGGCCATGGACCTGGTGGGCCCGGGACTTTCAGCCTCTCGACGAACAGTTGTCTCCCGATTCCTCTTGTTTTGCTGACCATGTTGGGAATGATAGACAGCGGCGCCGCGGCGAGAGCACCAAGACAGAGCACGACGTCGAGACCTCGGACCGAACGAACCGGAGCGGGGGAAGACACAGGCGGAGGGGGGGTATGAGGGTTGACTTGTTCGGGTGTAGGGTGGGCCGGTGGAGCTGCCGCCGCCAAACAATGTGTGGGAGTAGAGGGATGGCCTGGCCAACGCCATAGGCTATGATGGCCAGCCGCTATATAGGAAGAGGATGAAAGGTTGAACAAAATAAAGAAATACAAATGGATAGGTGGTTGGTCCCATATGTCTGTGTACGAGACCTGCTGGGTCCACCTGAGAAGGGGAATATGTTGGGAGGAAGGAGATTCAAGGCACGACAGACGAGTGAACTAGTTTTTTTTAATGGACGAGTGAACTAGTTACATACATAAGCAAATAGCCACTAAGAAAAGCAAATAGGTTAATGGGTTCTTAGAAGAAATATTTTGAACAAAACAGATAATTACGACACATAGGCTAATGCATGAAACACTCAGATGATAAAGGTGCTTAAACAGACAAAGTATAACATCTAGACCTTCCTAGCACGCTTGATCATGACGTTGCGGCTGTCCGTGTACGCGTCGGTTATGGGAAGCAGACACGCCCTCATTGTCGGTATCAAAACTGGTGGATCTCGAGTAGGGGGTCCCGAACTGTGCGTCTAAGGCAGATGGTAACAGGAGGCGGGGGACACAATGTTTACCCAGGTTCGGGCCCTCTCGATGGAGGTAATACCCACGTCCTGCTTGATTGATCTTGATGATATGAGTATTACAAGAGTTGATCTACCACGAGATCGTAGAGGCTAAACCCTAGAGGCTAGCTGAGGGAGTCCTGGATTAGGGGGTGTCCAGATAGCCAGACTATACCTTCGGCCGGACTCCTGGACTATGAAGATACAAGATTGAAGACTTCATCCCATGTCCGAAAGGGACTTTCCTTGGCGTGGAGGGCAAGCTTGGTGATACGGATATGTAGATCTCCTACCATTGTAAACGACTCTGTGTAACCCTAGCCCTCTCCGATGTCTATATAAACCGGAGGGTTTTAGTCCGTAGGACGAACAACAATCATACCATAGGCTAGCTTCTAGGGTTTAGCCTCTCTGATCTCGTGGTAGATCTACTCTTGTACTACCCATATCATCAATATTAATCAAGCAGGACGTAGGGTTTTACCTCCATCAAGAGGGCCCGAACCTGGGTAAAACATTGTGTCCCCTGCCTCCTGTTACCATCTGGCCTAGATGCACAGTTCGGGCCCCCCTACCCGAGATCTGCCGGTTTTGGCACCGACATTGGTGCTTTCATTGAGAGTTCCTCTGTGTCGTCACTTTTAGGCCCGATGGCTTCTCCGATCATCAATAGCGATGCGATCCAGGGTGAGACTTTTCTCCCCGGACAGATCTTCGTATTCGGCGGCTTTGCACTGTGGGCCAATTCACTTGGTCATCTGGAGCAGATCGAAAGCTACGCCCCTGGCCATCAGGTCAGATTTGGAAGTTTGAACTACACGGCCGACATCCGCGGAGACTTGATCTTCGACGGATTCGAGCCACAGCCGAGTGCGCCGCACTGTCACGATGGGCATGATCTAGCTCTGCCGCCGAACAGTGCCCTGGAGGCCGCATCTGTGTCCGCTCCGACCCCTAGCTCGGAGCCAATCACACCAATCGAGGATGGGTGGTTAGACACTGCCTCGGGGCTGCAATCTCTACGGTGATCAAGCCGAACACCAGCCTTGTAGTCTGCGAAGCCCGTGACCCCAAGGTGCCGGACTCCTCTCCGGACTCCGAGCCCTCCGCGCCCCTAACGATCGAATCCGATTGGGCGCCGATCATGGAATTCACCGCCGCAGACATCTTTCAACACTCGCCCTTCGGCGACATTCTGAATTCACTCAAGTCTCTCTCTTTGTCAGGAGAGCCCTGGCCGGACTATGACCGGCAGGATTGGGATGTGGACGACGAAGAAATTCGATGCCCACCCACCACCCACTTCGTAGCCACTGTCGATAATTTAAACGACGTGCTCGACTTCGACTCCGAAGACATCGACGGTATGGACGACGATGTAGGAGATGAACCTGAACCAACGCCTATAAGGCACTGGACAGCCACCTCATCTCATGATGTATACATGGTGGACACACCCAAAGGAAGCGACAACGAGGAACACAGGGATGCAACGAGGGATCGTTCACTCGAAAAGCAATCAAAGCGGCGACGTAAGCGCAGCTCCAAGCCCCGCCTCGACAGAGACAGCAGCCATACAGACCCAGCCATAGAGCAGGACAAGCCGGCGGACGACGAACATGCCTTCTAGCAAGCGTCTGAATAGGGCAACTTGGATAAACAAACCGAACACCCTGTCCCCGGCGAAAACAAGAGTCCGGACGACCTTACGCCGGATAAACTCATGGAGCAGAAGAACCTCCACAAAAGGCTCGTCGCCACTGCGCATAGCCTGAAAAAGCAGAAGCGGAAGCTCAAAACTGCGGAAGATGCACTCAAAATCAGATGGAGCAAAGTACACAACACCGCAGACAAATATGGCGGCAGTCGCTGCACAAAAAGCTATCCAAAGCGAAAGCTACTGCCTGAATTTGACGAGGAGGCCTTAGAGCCCCCGCAGTCAAAAAATAGGAAAGCCATCCGGTCGGATGGACGACCGCATGGCCAGCATGGAGCGACAAGCGGCGCCGAACACAAGCCGGCACGCGATCCACCAAAGGATCCGCATCAAAAAGACGGCCTAGCTAGATCTATATACGGGCCAAGAAAGCAAGCTCTAGTAAGCAATGCAACACAACAAATATCCGAACATCACGGCACACCCAAATACAGGGGTGCCGCACACCCCCTATGTTTCACCGATGAGGTGCTGGACCATGAATTTCCAGCGGGATTCAAGCCCGTAAACATAGAGGCGTACGACGGAACAACAGACCCTGGGGTCTGGATCGAGGATTATGTCCTCCACATACACATGGCCAGAGGAGATGACCTCCACGCCATAAAATACTTGCCCCTCAAGCTTAAAGGGCCAGCCCGGCATTGGCTCAAAAGCCTTCCCGAAAACACCATTGGAAGTTGGGAAGATCTTGAGGATGCTTTTTGGGCAAATTTTCAAGGGACCTATGTCCGCCCTCCGGATGCAGACGATCTCAGTCACATAACTCAACAGCCCAGAGAGTCATCCCGGAAATTCTGGAACATATTTCTTACTAAAAAGAATCAGATAGTCGACTGTCCGGACGCCGAAGCCCTAGCAGCTTTTAAGCATAACGTTCGAGACGAATGGCTCGCCAGACACCTCGGCCAAGAAAAGCCAAGAACAATGGCCGCATTAACAAGCCTCATGACCCGCTTTTGTGCAGGAGAGGACTGCTGATTGGCAAGATGTAGCACCAGCAACCCAAGTACATCCGAAGTTAGGGATGGAAACGTAAAACCCCGACGCAGCAAGGACCAGCGCCGGAATAAGGGAAACAGCCCAAAGAGCATGGCGGTCAACGCCGGATTCAAAAGCTCGCGGCAGAATCAGAGAAAGCCGCCCCTCAAGGATAATAGGGACGAGCTATCCAACTTAAACAAAATCTTGGACAAGATATGTCAAATACACAGTACTCCCGGGAAGCCTACGAACCATACCCACAGAGATTGTTGGGTTTTCAAGCAAGCCGGCAAACTCAATGCCGAACACAAGGGGCTCGACACACCAAGTGAGGACGACGACGAACCCCACAAGCAGAGCACCAGGAAACAAAATGATTTCCCACAAGAAGTCAAAACAGTAAACTTACTTCACGTGACGAATAGAACGGCGCCACCAGAGATACGTGCCATACGGCCTATCCCAAAGGAGTCTCGCCAATGGTTGTTAAAACCGATCACCTTCGACCATCAGGATTACTCTACAAGTATCCGGAACGCAGGCTGGACTGCCTTGGTATTAGATCCAATAATCGGCGGACTCCACTTTACAAATGTCCTGATGGACGGCGGCAGTGGTCTAAACCTGTTATACCAGGATACAATCCGCAACATGGGGATAGACCCAACAAAAATTCGCCATAGCAAAACCTCCTTTCAAGGGGTAACGCCAGGCCCGGATGCCCGCTGTATGGGTTCTATCCGGCTAGAAGTTATGTTCGGCTCCCCCGATAACTTCCGTCGCGAACAGCTAACTTTTCACATCGCCCCATTCTCAAGTAGCTATCAAGCACTGATGGGACGCGAAGCTTTCGCCCGCTTTAACGCAATACCGCATTATGCATCTCTTACGCTTAAGATGCCCGGTCCACAAGGCATCATCTCATTAAAAGGAAAACATTGAGTGTTCCTGTCGCGCGGAAGACAGTGCGGCTGCCTTGACAGCCCCACAATAAAGCGGCTTCACCAGCCAAAGCACCTAAACAGGTCGTCAAGACCACGGACACGGCTAGACGAGTCCAGCAAAAACATACAATTGATAAAGGCTTATAGCCGTATACCCCTGTACTAGGGTCTCCGCGCATATAAAACAAGAGACAATAAAGCTCAATTTTACCCATTTCGATTTATACTTTGTTTATTTAGTATAACTTATGTTCGGCACGATCTTTCTTCAACTAAGTTCCTCTCTTTTTACAGATGAACACCGTGCTACACCCGTCCAGGATACGACACAACGGAGACACATGCGCAGACGTGCAGCAGGGACCCGTTCCAAGGATTCTTTTCGGATTAAGACCCTGCGTAAACCTTTTTTACTGTCTCTTGTTGATACACATCCCCTGGTTTCTTGGTATAACCAAGGAGGAGGCTGGCGTTTTGGCATGTGGCCACGTCAGAGTTTTGCGCGTACCTAGACACTAGGGGCTTATTACTAAGGGCGTTATCCCGCCCTCCCTCATAAAGACCGAATACCTTAGGGAGTGTTCGGCGTCGCGAGTTTGGCCTTATATGCATCAGCTCCGAATCATGTCTTTGGTCAAATTTTGGGTTTTCCCGGCTCCTATGTTTTACTGCCTTATGTTCCGCTCTATCGGCTAAGGCGGCACCAGGAGAACTACTGCGATTGTGCCCCGGTTCGGCCAGGCGAGCACCTCAGTAGAGAAAGCCGAAAACTGACTGTCATGATATAGCGTGAGACTGGTCAACCACTCGATGACTTACCAGAATCTTTAGGATTCCTCCGCATTAACGAAGGGCCGTTTCCTGGCCAGGCACATACGCGCCCCGAGTTCGGGTGAGCGCAGGCGCCACCAGGGGCTATATACATAGCCTCACTGTCAAACTCCTATGGCTAAGTGAAAGTGATAAAGCATCATAGTCTGATTGCCTAGTTCGTTGCGCTATCACCTCCTTTGTAGGACCAAGACGTTGGATCAAGTGTAAAAATGCGCCTTCTGCGAACACCCCCGCATTATGTGCGTGGGGGCTGAAGCCGACGACTGCCATCTTTCAGATTATATATACATATATGTTAAACGGCCGCACAGGAGGTATCATAATACTTGCAGGCACAAGTATAAAAAGCTTCTACAATTTATCATAATACTGTTTTACAATAATATATGCTATTCGAATATAGTATCCTTCGAGCACTGCGTCTCTATTAAACGAGCGCCTTGCAGAACTTCCTAAAAATAGTGCTCGGCAGGTACTCGGCTTCCATCCGAGTCTGGGGATGCAACAGCGGTGGCTTCCATTTCCGCCCAGTATGTCTTGACACGGGCAAGAGCCATCCGCGCACCCTCTATGCACGCTGACCTCTTCATCGCATTGATATGCGGCGCCGCACCAAGGAACTGCTGCACCAAGTTGAAATAACTTTTCGGCTCTTGCCTCTCTGGCCACAGATGACTCATGACATACTTCATGGCGAGTCCGGACAACTTATTTAGCTCGGCCCATTCGGCCAAACGATCGGCTAATGACATTGGACGCTCTGGATTGTGGAACTGCGACCAGAAGAGCTTTTCCACTTCGCGGTCTTCTTGATCTCGGAAGTGTTCAGCCACATCTGCGGCACTCGCTGCTAAATCCAGATAGGTGTCCGCCGTATTCCACATCTGGTCTAACGGAGCATGTTTAGGATCACAGAACTTCCTCCGCAGCATAAAGGGCTTTCCAGCCGCGATCTCTCTGGCCTGACGCAGCTCCTCCTTCGTAGCTCTCATCACAGAGCGAGCATCCTTGGCATCGGCAACGGCCTTCTTCAGGTCCGTTTGTTCCGCCCGATCTTCTTTTTCAAGAAGCTTGCAACGGTCAGCAGCGTTCTTCAGCTTCACGGCCATCTCGGCCATTTCCTTCTTGCTTCGGCAGTGAGCAGCCTATTCGGCTTTCAGCTCTTCAATTGCCTTTCCGGCAACCGTATCACTTTTCCTGGCTTGCTCCTTGGCTCGGGCAAGTTCCCCCCGAAGATTCTCCATGGCAGCAGCACCATCTGCATCAAGCGCACACATTGTAAGATACTGGCATAAAGCTCCTCTTACCAGGTGCCGCCGGAGGAATTACATACCTTGTGCCTCGTCAAGCCGCTTGTTGACAAGCACGATGTCCGCATCTGCCATGTCAAGTTGCCGCTTTAGCTCGGCAAATTCATTAGTCCGGCTGGCCAACGGACACTTCGCCACCTACGTATGAAGGCGGCATATTAGACCTGGGATTATGATCCTCTACGCGTCTTCACTTTTGACAACACACAGAGTCTCAGGGGCTACTACCTACACAGGGCGCATCTTATTTATGCGCAACTGTCCAAAAAGGGTATATTATTTCGCGTACCTCAAAACCTGTCAGTAAACTCCTGACTGCCTCGTGCAATCCGCTCTCCGCGGATGAAATCCTCTCAATCACCATACCCATCAATGCACGGTGCTCCTCTGAGATAGATGCTCACCCTAGCAGATCCTTCAGCTCCTCCGACCGCGCACCAGATGGTGCCGGACTCGTCTGATGGCCCTTTTCGAAGGCCGGACGCGGAGGGCTTTGGGGGCCATATGAACCTTCCGGCACTGCCGGATTCGGAGAAACCCTCCGCGACGATACCTCAGGGTCGCCCACCTCGCAAGGCGGTACGGCAGGGGGAGGCATTCCGCTCTCCATCATTTCCGAAAGAAGATCCCCCGAAGACGAGCTCTGCTGAGAAGGGCTAAGGTCCGAGCTACAAGGTAAATTTTCGATTACTTTTCTCAGATATAAAGCAAGGATTTCTCTCATCTCTTAAAAAGAAAAACTCCTCTCTACTTACGGCTCGGTGGAGGGCTGATCCACTTGAGGGCATAATTCGGCCGAAGCATCCCCCAGCACAGGACCCTCTAGCGAAGATTTCTTCCCCCGCTTTGAGGCCATGGTCTCCGGGTCTTCAGAGGCGGTCCTCTTCTTCCACTGAAGAGAGGAATTTTCGATTCCTCCCTTCCAAACAGCCTCCTTCGAGGAGGCTGTAGCTTCCTTGTCCCCTCCCTCGCTTTCCTCCGAAGGCACAACCTCCAACATCCTGACTAGCACGGGACCCGGCGTGGTCTCGGGGAGGGGGGCCGGACACCTGATTAGCTTTGCTTTCGCTATCCGCTCCTGTTTAAAGGACAACTCTTTTAAGGGCAATTTTATGATAAATATGCGGATTGCGAGTTCGGGCACGGGGCTACTTACTTGAGTATCCGGGCGGTTGCAGCTTAGACCTGCGTCCTCCGTCAAGTCCGGACACATTGCTTGTGATCTGAAGAACAATTTGTACATCTCCACGGGCGTCGCACCCATAAAATGTTGGAGAGCTCGTGGTCCCTCCAGATTGAACTCCCACAGGCGGAGGGGGCGACGTTTGCAGGGTAGAGCTTGGCGAATCAGCATAACCTGTGTCGCCATGACTAGACTGATATCTCTTTCTAGGAGATCTCGAATGCGGCCCTGCAACAAGGGCACGTCCTTGGACGGCCCCCTGTCCAGTCCTTTATTAACCCATGACACTAGCTGTGGTGGGGGACCCGGGCGAAAGGCAGGTGGCGCCACCCACTTGGGGCCCCTGGGAGCGGTAATATAAAACCACTCTCGTTGCCATAAGCTGGATTCCTATTGAAAAGAGCCCTCGGGCTGTGGAGCGCCAGCATTCTTGCTTATAAAAGCACCTCCGTACTCCGCATGCCGTCCCTCGATCATCTTCGGCTCTACTTTGAAGGTATTGAGCCATAGTCCGAAGTGAGGAGTGATACGGAGGAAGGCTTCACACACGACGATGAATGAGGAAATATGGAGGATGGACTCCGGGGCTAAGTCATGAAATTCCAGCCCATAATAATACATGAGCCCCCTCACGAAGGGATCCGTCGGGAAGCCTAGCCCCCGAAGGAGTGAGACATGAAGACCACACTCTCACCAGGCTTGGGAGTGGGAATGACCTGCCCTTGAGCAGGCAGCCTATGCCAGATTTCACCGGTCAAGAACCTAGCCTCTCTCAACTTCAGCACATCCTCCTCTATGACGGAGGAGGGCATCCATCGGCCTCGAAGGTCGGAATCGGACATTGTCGAAGGTCCGAAGCGCCTGAAATCTGGAGCCTTGGGTGTTGGAACTCGAGGCGAAGGGCGAACTCGTTTGAGATTGAAAGAAAGGACTAAGGCCTTGGTCTCTTTATAAGAGGTTGAATACCAAGGGCCCTCCCCGTGACCGTTTGGGACCCGCCTTTGATCGAGAAAACATACCAACGGGTACGACTGGGTTACCCACGCCCGTATTGATGAGAATCTTTTATAGACTGGATAGGCGCCTGCGACATAGAATAGAGATAAAAGCATTACCAAAGGCTCATTCATCGAAAATCAAAATCATACAGACAGGAAAAGAAAAACGAATTTCTATCAAATCAATAGAAGAAAGGATCCTTTCCCTGATTTGAATCCCGTCCTCCTTCAAATAGGATATCTCTAGACTTCCCTATAATAACTGCAATGATTTTATCCATTTTGCGAATTTCTACTTTGTTTTAAGTATATTTATTACTTTGTTTATAGATACATTATGTAAATTGATCAACTTTAAATAGAAAAAATAAAGTAAAGAGTAAATAAGAAAACAGAATATTCTGTCTCATAGTTCTGAAATATTAATCCTCAAATTATTAACAAATAATAAAGTCTATAATGATCGAATGAAAATACCAATAAATTCTATAATTTTATTTTTTAATATCCTATAGTTAAGCATATCAAGCTAACTTTATCTTTAAGAAGTTTTAGTATTTTTTTATTTTTATAAGTATAACTTCAAATTTAGAACTAGTTAATAGCTAAGATTAATAACTAATATCTTTGGTTCTATTTCATCTCTTCAACAAGTTTAGTAATAAGCATAACGGCCCTATTGTTCCGATGGAGAGAAGAACCTATAATTAGCTTTTCGGGAAATTTCCAAACGAACAATTTCAACGAAATCTTTCAATTTCTCATTTTATTATGTTCAACTTTAACAGTAATTTGCTATAGAGAATTTCTAATTTCTATTAAATCAAAATAAGATAATATAAGATATTATATTATTGCTGGAAAAAATTGTTATTTGATTTGATACATTGTGATCCTAAACGTTGATGAATTAAGAAAAACGGAAAGAGAGGGATTCGAACCCTCGGTAAACAGAAGTCTACATAGCAGTTCCAATGCTACGCCTTGAACCGCTCGGCCACCGGCATTGAATAGATCCGCAGATAAGAATATTTGTCCATCTGTAATGGAGATTACATTAGTAGGAATATAGGCGGAAACGTCTCCAGATTGAGTCTCAACTATTGGTAAAGCGGTCATACTTCCTTCGCCCCAAGGCACATTAGCATGGCGTACTCCTCCTGTTTGAATCGGAGTTTGAAACCAAACAAACTTCTCCTCAGGAGGATAGATGGGGCGATTCAGGTGAGATCCCATGTAGATCTAACTTTCTATTCACTCGTGGGATCCGGGCGGTCCGGGGGGGGCCACCACGGCTCCTCTCTTCTCGAGAATCCATACATCCCTTATCAGTGTATGGAGAGCTATCTCTCGAGCACAGGTTGAGGTTCGTCCTCAATGGGAAAATGGAGCACCTAACAACGAATTTTTATGAAAGCGTTTCATTTGCTTCTCTTCAATGGAAGTTTCATTTTCCCAGAATGTATCCTAATTTTTGGCCTAATTCTTCTTCTGATGATCGATTCAACCTCTGATCAAAAAGATAGACCTTGGTTCTATTTTCCATATCCATATACCGTTGAATCCTTGGGGTTCCAGAATCCGCCTATTTTACTAGTCTTCGGAAACGGAAAACCCTGAACCAAGAAGAGTTGGATATGTTATGTAGGGTATGTTTTTTTTATTAATTTTATTTTGAGCTCTCAAGATATCGATATATACATATACAATCTCTACATAATGTCTCTCTCTCTATCTCTATATATTATATATATAATATGTACATTATGCAGTAGACCCATAATGGGAAATCCAAGTGGCTAATTTTTGAATTAAATAAAAAGCCCTTCTTTATTTCTGTCTTAGTGAATCCCCATTCGACATTAAAAGTATATTGATTCTTTCCCAATAAACGAAGACTTTTTTCTGTAAATACTGCGTATTTGATTCCATCCATAAATCGGGGGGGGGGGGGAAGAGGCGTCTATATTCAGCTACAAAGTTTATTTTGTATACTGCAGGCGGTTCCATTTTTTTCTTAATCGGAGTTCTGGGTATGATATAGCTTCTCTATCCTAGATTTCTATGGTATATGGAATTTATGGTTTCCTTTGGTGCAAATCCAATTATCTAAATTGGAAATATCCCGGAATAAGGGGACACGATCTCTGCTTTAACAAGATGTGCCAAGGTAACCGCCTCGCTAAACGCGCTGAGGTGGGACAGTAAAACGATTCGAATAAAGACTTGGCCGTAGTGTGATGTCACACTACGGAATACGTCAGCAGATTAGATTTGTGTAAATATTATTCTCTCTATGGCAATATGTGGAAACTTATTTTGCAGAGCCGGACACTACCTTTGTGTTCAAAATCTTCTATGAAGTACTTGGAGGAGGAATCCGCCTTGCAATGCCGAAGACAATCTGCACGCCGGACTCGTCGTCATTGAAGCCTGGTTCAGGGGCTACTGAGGGAGTCCTGGATTAGGGGGTGTCCGGATAGCCGGACTATACCTTCGGTCGGACTCCTGGACTATGAAGATACAAGATTGAAGACTTCGTCCCGTGTCCGGAAGGGACTTTCCTTGGCGTGGAGGGCAAGATTGGCGATACGGATATGTAGATCTCCTACCATTGTAACCGACTCTGTGTAACCCTAGCCCTCTCCGGTGTCTATATAAACCGGAGGGTTTTAGTCTGTAGGACGAACAACAATCATACCATAGGCTAGCTTCTAGGGTTTAGCCTCTCTGATCTCATGGTAGATCTACTCTTGTACTACCCATATCATCAATATTAATCAAGCAGGACGTAGGGTTTTACCTCCATCAAGAGGGCCCGAACCTGGGTAAAACATCGTGTCCCCTGCCTCCTGTTACCATCCGGCCTAGACGCACAGTTCGGGCCCACCTACCCGAGATCCGCCGGTTTTGACACCGACACTAGCCTATGATTATGATTGTTGTTGTCCTACGGACTAAACCCTCTGGTTTATATACACACCGGAGGGGGCTAGGGTTACACAGAGTCGGTTACAAGGGAGGAGATTTTACATATCTGAATTGCCAAGCTTGCCTTCCACGCAAAGGAGAGTCCCACCCGGACACGGGACGAAGTCTTCAATCTTGTATCTTCATAATCCAACAGTCCGGCCAAAGGATATAGTCCGGCCGTCCGACGACCCCCTAATCCAGGACTCCCTCAGTAGCCCCTGAACCAGGCTTCAATGACGATGAGTCTGGCGCGCAGATTGTCTTCGGCATTGCAAGGCGGGTTCCTTCTCCGAATACTCCATAGAAGATTTTGAACACAAGGATCGTGTCCGGCTCTGCAAAACAAATTCCACATACCACCATAGAGAGTATATTATTCCACAAATCTAATCTGCTGACAACTTTTCATAACGTGACGTCCTGCCGTGGCCCGGTCATTATTCTCAACCAGCTACTGCACATATTGCGAGGCGGTTTTCTTGGCACGTCTTGTCGAAGCAGAGATCGTGTCCCCCTATCACGGGATTCTCATCAATATGGGTGTGGGTAACCCAGCCGTGCCATCAATCACGGCGCTTGGGGAATAAGCGAGTTTACCAGGCAGGTGGGGAGGCGTATAGTTTCTTCCGCCCTTATAAAGGGACAAGGACTCCTCCTTTTCACCCACGCCTTCTTCTTCCCTGCCCATCCATTCTCGCACACTCGACATCCAGCACCCAAGTTCGCATTTCCTCCGCAAAACCACTCCAAACATGTCCGGGGCGGGAGGCAAGTGGATGGTCTCCTTTGTTATGGAGGAGAACATTACGAAGCTCCGGGAAGCCGGATACCTGGCCGCAGATATCACACACCGGCTCCCAAACACGGGGCAGATCCTCCCTACCCCCGAACCCTACGAAAGGGTTGTATTCCTTACCCATTTCGTCCGCGGGCTGGGATTTCCCCTCCACCCATTTGTTCGCGGGCTCATGTTCTACTATGGGCTGGACTTCCACGATCTGGCCCCCAATTTCATCCTCAACATCTCGGCGTTTATCGTCGTGTGCGAGGCCTTCCTCCGCATCAAGCCCCACTTCGGCCTGTGACTGAAGACCTTCAACGCTAAATCGAAGGTGGTGCTCGGCCAGCAAGTGGAGTGCGGAGGCGCCATGGTGGGAAAATGCCCAACATCACCTGGCTCGGAGGCTCCTATGTGGAGACAGTGAAGGGGTGGCAATCAGGGTGGTTCTACATCACCGAGCCGCATGACACCAACTGGGTGGTGGCCCCCGAATTTCGATCCGGCATCCCCACGCGGCTCACCTCCTAGAAAGAGAAGGGCCTATCCTGGGGTTCATCGGTGGAGCTGACCGGACTCCAGAACTGTGTTAAAAAGATGATAAGCAAGAGAATCAAGCTTGTCAACGTGGTCCAGGTCATGCTCTTCTGCCGGATCCTCCCGTGTCAAAGACGGGCATTCAATATGTGGTAGTTCGACCCGGCTAAGCACCAGACGCTGCGAGAGCTCTTCGATACGACACACCAGGACATCCGGAGGGTGCTGTTCAAGTCTGCCGAGGTACCTCCTCCCCTTACCGAGGATTGCGGACTCAGCGCAAAGCTCCACGCCAATCCGGTAAGCTCCATATATCTCATAAGATGTTTCTTTCCCCAGTATAATCATGTGGGGGATCTAAGCTTCCATGCCATTTAACAGGAATGGGTCGCGACAGCAGAGCGGATCGATTGCCCGGCCCCACTGCCCAAGGATCCAGCAATGACTCTCTTAACGGAGATGCTGGTTCCGGCGCCCTATGAGGCACCGGAGAAGAAGGCCAAGAAGAAGGCCACGGGGACCAGGAAAGGTCTCCGGCGCAAGGTCGTATCGGACTCATTGTCCGATAACACCGATGCGCCCTCCTCCCACGAAAACGAGGAGGAGGAAGAGGAAAGTTCTCCCCCCCCCCCAGCCGAGGGATACAAGAAAAGGAAGGCCGCCCCGTCAGGGGAAGCCGAAGGGTCCAAGAAGGAAGGACTCTCCTTCCGGACTGCTCCACGGCGGCTGCTTTTAGCAACGAGGAGTGGTTACCCAGGGACAAGCCCTTGGCGAAGTCGTAAGTATCCGGATACCATAATAGTTCTTGGTATGTTTCATTTTATTACTTCTTATCATGCCGAACATGATCATGCAGCCGATCTAAAGCCCGTGTCGATGTATCCTCATCGGATGAGTCTTTGGGCCCGTCATAGATGAACAATGATTCACTCCCGACCGCCTCCTCCCCCTGCCCTACAGACGATGTCGAGGTGTTGTCTCAGAGGGTGCTGAACCAAGGGGAGACAGTTCTGGAGGCGCCCCAAGGCGACATTCTGGACACAGGGCGCACGAGGGGCAAGACTCCCATGGGCTCTAATGCCGGGGGTAGCAAGTCTAAGGGGGACAAGCCGTTTGTGCCGATGGCCTCTGTCCATCCAGGGGCATCGGACAATTTGCTGGAAGCGCTTCACAGCGCTTCCATTGACGAAGAGCACCGCACTATCATGAGTGCGGTGGTCAAGAAGGTTCAGTCCGCCAAAAGCGGACTGACCGAAGCCTGTGCCAGCCTCCTAACAGGCTTCGAGGTAAGTAATCAAATTGTGAGGAAAATGTTACAGCATAGACAGTAGCCCCTGATGCTCTGTTTGGTGTTCGGAAGAAAGGACGAACAAAGGATCGAATAAAAATCACAGGTGTCTAATCAGAATATGCATATGTGAATAAGCAGGCTTCACTGCTGTCTGCTGCCGCTCACACGGCGGAGGTCTCCGCACTAAAGCGGGACCTTGAGCGGTCTGAGGAAGAGCTCGGCCTTACCAAGAGGCAGCTCGAAGAAAACAAAGGTAAGTGATACCTCGTATGTTTATTGATAGAGAAAAAGGAAACTAGTTGTTAGATCACATGATCGTCATGAATTTTTCTAGGGGCCACGACCGAAGTGGCGACCCTGAAGAAGGCGTTGTCCGAGGCCGAAGGCAAAGCGGCCAAGGAGCGCGCCGAGCGCGAGAAGCAAGAGGCCCGAGTCGTCGAGGTTCAGCAAGAGCTCCAGGAGTTTGTCAAGAAGTACGAGTCCTTGGAGCGTGACTCTAGGATGCAAGAGTCCGAACTTGCGAAGGCCCTCGAGAACGCACAAAATGCCAAGTCTGAAGCCCAAAAGGCCCTCCTGGAAATTGAGGTGGTCAGGAAGATAGTGGCGGGTAAGGCATTCTTTATGCAAATCAAGCATGTGAAGGAAACTTTCCTTTTACTTACCCAAATTCGGAGCTCTCCAGGAGCATTCGCAGATCTACCCAGCAGTGTGTCGGATGCCGCGGAGTTCTACTGGGCCGAGGGAGGGGGCCGAAAAGTATTATGACAGCGTCCTAAAGGGTGCTCGCCTTGTGGCAGAGGAATGTGCTAAGGATGTAATATTTTAATGAATGTACTCATGTGATCCTGTAATGTGAAACGAGTTCATGCGCGCTATGTAACGCTTGTTAATTTAAAATATTACCTTCTGTGCGGCCGTTTATAAAATTTGAGAGTTGGCCAGTCGTCGGCTTCTGACCCCATGTAACTAGTACTGAGGTGTTCGGGATAAACCTGATCACTCTTTATCCCAGTTTTGGGTCCTTCGAAGGAGGTGTTCAGCACAACGAACCAGGCAATCGGACTATAAAGCTTTATCACTCTCACTTAGCCATAGAAGTCTACAATTTTAAATTTTGGCGAAGCCCCTAGTATTCGGAAGGCCAAACTTGGGGCGCTATGTACGCCTAAATCGGACAAGGCCGACTCCTCGCCCAAAGCGGAAAAAATCTTTAAGGATTTGAGACCTCTCGAACAGCGACCAGCTCTCGCCGCATCATGACAGTCAGTTTTCGGCTTTCTCTACTGAGGTGCTCGTCCGGAAGAACCGGGACACAATCGCAGTAGTTCTCCCAGTGCTACCTTAGCCGATATAGCGGAACGTAAGATACCAAAACATGGGAGCTGGGCAAACCCAACTATTGACCCAAGACATGATTCGGAGCTGATGCATATAATGCTATAAGTTCGGGGTGCCTCACTGTCAAAAGTGTTCGGACTTTTCATGGCGTGTTATGTGATACATCTCCGTCGTATCTATAATTTTTGATTGTTCCATGCCAATATTATTCAACTTTCATGTACTTTTTGGCAACTTTTTATATTATTTTTGGGACTAACATATTGATCCAGTGCCCAGTGTCAGTTCCTGTCTGTTGCATGTTTTTGGTTTCGCAGAATATCCATATCAAACGGAGTCCAAACGGGATAAAAACGTACGGAGCTTATTTTTGGAAAATATGGAAAATTCGGAAGGAAAATCAACGCGAACCAGTGCCCGAGGTGGTCACGAGGCAGGGGGGGCGCCCCCCCTAGGGCGCGCCCCCTACCCTCATGAGCCCACCATAAGGCGGTTGATGCTGTTCTTTTGCCGCAAGAAAGCTAGTATTCGGAAAAAAATCACGGCAAAGGTTTCAGGCCAATCGGAGTTACGGATCTCCATATATATACGAAACGGTGAAACAGAGCCAGAAGAGAACGCAGAACCAGAGAGAAACAGAGAGATAGATCCAATCTCGGAGGGGCTCTCACCCCTCCCATGCCATGGAGGCCAAGGACCAGAGGGTAAACCCTTCTCCCATCTAGGGAGGGGGTCAAGGAAGAAGAGGAAGAAGGGGGCCCCTATCCCCTCTCCTCCGGTGGTGCCGGAACGCCGCCGTGGCCATCATCATCATCACCGCGATCTTCACCAACACCTCCGCCATCTTCACCAACATCTCCATCACCTTCCCCCTCTATCTACAGCGGTCCACTCTCCCGCAACCCGCTGTACCCTCTACTTGAACATGGTGCTTTATGCTTCATATTATTATCCAATGATGTGTTGCCATCCTATGATGTCTGAGTAGATTTTCGTTGCCCTATCGGTGGTTGATGAATTGCTATGATTTATTTAATTTGCTTGTGGTTATGTTGCTGTCCTTTGGTGCCCATCATATGAGCGCGCGCGTGGATCACACCATAGGGTTAGTTGTATGTTGATAGGACTATGTATTGGAGGGCAAGAGTGACAGAAGCTTCAACCTAGCATAGAAATTGATGCAAACGGGATTGAAGGGGGACCAATATATCTTAATGCTATGGTTGGGTTTTACCTTAATGAACATTAGTAGTTGCGGATACTTGCTAATAGTTCCAATCATAAGTGCATAGAATTCCAAATAAGGGATGACATGCTAGCAGTGGCCTCTCCCACATAATACTTGCTATCGGTCTAGTAAGGTAGTCAATTGCTTAGGGACAATTTCGCAACTCCTACCACCACTTTTCCACAATCGCTATATTTACTTTATTGCTTCTTTACCTTAACAGCCCCTAGTTTTATTTTCGTACTCTTTATTATCTTGCAAACCTATCCAACAACACCTACAAAGTACTTCTAGTTTCATACTCGTTCTAAGTAAAGCGAACATCAAGCGTGCGTAGAGTTGTATCGGTGGTCGATAGAACTTGAGGGAATATTTGTTCTACCTTTAGCTCCTTGTTGGGTTTGACACTCTTACTTATCGAAAATTGTTGCGATCCCCTATACTTGTGGGTTATCATTATGGGGAACACTGAAGCCCCTGGCGCACTGGTCATATCAGAACGTATGGGTGCGATATGTCGTAAATAAGTAGACAGGGAAAAAAAGATAAAGGAATGCAATAATGAGATGATGCTGTATATTATTATTTAAATGATACGTCAAAGTGTATGCATACATGTATTGCAATAAGTAAAAAATAGGACTATTTGACATGTCCTATCCAAGGTCAAGCTGCGTGTGGGTATGCAAAACAGGTATATCGATCGTTATCAGAGACCACTTGAGGATTCCCTTGTACGTCAAAGCTTCTTGCTTGCTTAGTGTTTCCTTCCCGTGACGGGTCCGATAATCTGACTATCGGAGAGGGACTTCAGAGAATAGGGGCCTAAAAGGAAGAAAATGTAAAAGGTATATGGGTCCTGAAGCAGTTGAGCCGCATTGTGGGCCGCGCCATGGTCGTGCCTCCACCTATGCCCATGGTATCTTGAGTGCGTAATTATGTACGCGTGGCGCAAATTTCGCCGCTTGACTGGGACTAGGACGGAGGCCGAATTGCTAGGCGAGCTCTAAACGTGCCTGGCGATCCTCTTGCAGGGTACTCCGGACTAGCTTGAAGGTGTCCGGGGTCTTTTTCGCTGAATTGGTGGTTTGCCTCGTAAGGCTGCTTTGCGCTTCTGCTGCGAGGGCCGCAGTGTGCTCCTCTGTGCGGAGCGAGCTTTCTGTGTTTCCATTAACTGTTATAACCCCGCGAGGTCCTGACATTTTGAGCTTGAGGTATGCATAATGCGGTACCGCATTGAATCTAGCAAATGCGGTTCGTCCGAGCAGTGCATGATAGCCACTTCAGAAGGGGACAATATCGAAGATTAGATCCTCGCTTTGGAAGTTGTCTGAAGATCCGAAGACCACTTCCAGTGTGATTGAGCTCGTGCAACAGGCCTCTACACCTAGGATGACACCTTTAACGGTGGTTTTGGTGGGTTTGATCCTTGAAGGGTCTATACCCATTTTACGCACTGTATCCTGATAGAGCAGGTTCAGGCTGCTGCCACCGTCCATAAGGACTCAAGTGACGTGAAATCTGTCAATGATGGGGTCAAGGACCAATGCGGCAGAACCGCCATGACGGATACTGGTGGGGTGGTCCCTGCGATCGAAGGTGATCGGACAAGAAGACCATGGGTTGAACTTTGGGGCGACTGGCTCCATCGCATAGACGTCCCTCAGTGCACGCTTCCATTCCCGCTTGGGAATATGGGTTGCGTATATCATGTTTACCGTTTTCACTTGGGGAGGAAATTTCTTTTGTCCTCCTGTGTTCGGCGGCCGGGGATCCTCCTCATCGTCGCTATGCAACCCCTTTTCCTTGTTTTCGACATTCAACTTGCCGGCCTGTTTGAACACCCAGCATTCTCTGTTGGTGTGGTTGGCTGGTTTATCGGGGGTGCCGTGAATTTGACGGGCCCGGATTGCTTCTTTTGAACGGCTTTTTCCGCTGATCGGATTTAGAGCCACTGAATCCGGCATTAACTGTTGTGTCTTCGGCGTTGTCGCCGTTGTTACGGCGTTTGTGTCTGTTGCGACGTGGCCTGCCATTGCTATCTTTGGCATCTGAATTGCCAGGGTTTCTTGATGTGTTGTTGCTGCGAGCCAGCCAGCTATCCTCGCCCGCACAAAAGTGGGTCATGAGTGTCGTGAGGGCTGCCATGGACTTTGCCTTTTCTTGGCCGAGGTGTCGGGCGAGCCACTCGTCGCGGATGTTATGCTTAAATGCCGCTAAGGCCTCGGCATCCGGACAGCCGACGATTTGGTTCTTTTTCATTAGGAATCGAGTCCAGAATTTCCTGGCTGATTCCCTTGGCTGTTGGGTTACGTGACTCAAGTCATCGGCATCCGGTGGTCGCACATAAGTGCCCTGGAAGTTGTCAAGGAATGCGTCCTCCAAATTCTCCCAACTGCCAATGGAGTTTGCCGGCAGGCTATTGAGCCAATATCGAGCAGGTCCTTTGAGTTTTAATGGGAGGTACTTCATGGCATGTAGATCATCACCGCGGGCCATGTGGATATGGAGGAGGAAATCTTCGATCCATACCACGGGGTCTGTTGTGCCATCATATGATTCAATATTCACGGGTTTAAAACCTTCTGGGAATTCGTGATCCATTACTTCATTAGTGAAGCATAGGGGGTGTGTGGCGCCTCTGTGCCAGGCTATATCACGGCGCATTTCATACGAGTCTTGTCTGCTATATTCAGCCTGGTTGGACTTTTAGTATATCCAGCATGACGGTCGTCGTCACGCGTTGGGGCGCGCCCCCGTGATCTGTAGATCGATCTTGTATGTTCTGCTTTGTTTTCCAATACATTTCGCAGGTCCTGCGTGTTGCCCCGGGCCTTGGTGTTTTTGTTTGACTGGCGACGGGGTGCGGGCTGGACTTCGGGCTGATATGCCGCTTTGTCTCGGCCACGAGGTGGTCGGTCAATCGCATCACATGCTGGTAGTGTAGGCTTTAATGCTTCCTCCTTGAATTGGGGTAGCAACCTGCGCTTTGGGTAACTTTTGGTTGGGCGCTCGAGTTCGTATTCCTCGGCTGCCAGCACCTCGTTCCATCTATCTGCTAGCAGATCTTGATCAGCTTGAAGCTGTTGTTGCTTTTTCTTCAGGCTTTTTGTTGTGGCTATAAGCCGGCGCTTGAAGCGCTCCTCCTCTATGGGATCCTCAGGCACGATAAATTCTCCGTCGCCGAGGCTCACCTCGTCTTCGGAGAGGGGCATGTAATTGTCATCCTCTGATTCTCCGTCTGCCGCCTGTTCCTTAGGGCTAGATTGCCCATCCTTCCGCTCGAAGCCTAGCTAGAGGGGATTGTCTTCGTCTTCGGCACTGTCTGCAGCATTATTGTTTCTTCTGCCGGTATCGCTGCTTTTGCTATGGTCGGGCTTAGAGCGGCGCCGATGACGCCAGTGCTTAGATTGCTTCTCGAGGGGATTATTTTCCGTTGCCTTATTGCCATCGCTTTCTTTGGGGGTGTCCACCATGTATATATCATATGATGAGGTGGCTGTCTAGCGCCCTATGGGCGGTGGTTCCTGTTCTTCTCCTGCATCGTCGTCCATACCATCGATGTCTTCGGAGCCGAAATCAAGCATGTCGGTTAAGTCATCGATAGTGGCTATTAAGTGGGTGGTGGGTGGGGAATGAATTTCTTCATCGTCCGATTCCCACTAAAGCCAAACATAGTTCAGCCAAGGGTCTCTTGACAAGGAGAGAGACCTCAATGAATTTAGCACGTCGCCCAAGGGCGAGTGCTGAATGATATCCGCGAAGGTAAACTCCATGATCGATGCCCAATCAGATTCGTAGGCACGGACGCAGGCGGTTCGGAGCCTATGCCGGGGACGAATCCAAGGGTCTGGCAACACAGGTCTCATAGGAGGTGAGTTCAGTATTCGGCTCTATCGCCGCTGGGTGTGCGGCCTCCGTGGCGGGATCCATCCACCCATCCTCGGATGACATGATCTGCTCCGGATTGAGGGCCGGAGTTTCCACGGGTGTGATCTCCCGAACACCATCCAGCGGCAGAGCTAAGTCATGCTCGTCGTGACTGTGCGGCTCACCTGACATGGGCTCGAATTCGTCAAAGATCAAGTCTCTGTGGATGTCGGTACTATAGTTCAAGCTTCCAAACCTGACCTGATGGCCAGGGGCGTAGCTCTCGATCTGCTCCAGATAGCCAAGCGAGTTGGCCCGTAGTACGAAGCTACCGAATATGAAGATCTATCCGGGGAGAAAAACCTCACCCTGGATCGCATCGTTGCCGATGATCGAAGGACCATCAAACCTTATGGTGACGACACAGTGGAACTCTCAATGAAAGCACCAATGTCGGTGTCAAATCCGGCGGATCTCGGGTAGGGGGTCCCAAACTGTGCATCTAAGGCGGATGCTAACAGGAGGCGGGGGACACAATGTTTACCCAGGTTTGGGCCCTCTCGATGGAGGTAATACCCTACATCCTGCTTGATTGATCTTGATGATATGAGTATTACAAGAGTTGATCTACCACGAGATCGTAGAGGCTAAACCCTAGAGGCTAGCCTATGATTATGATTGTTGTTATCCTACGGACTAAACCCTCCGGTTTATATAGACACCAGAGGGGGCTAGGGTTACACAGAGTCGGTTACAAGGGAGGAGATTTTACATATCCGAATTGCCAAGCTTGCCTTCCACGCAAAGGAGAGTCCCACCCGGACACGGGATGAAGTCTTCAATCTTGTATCTTCATAATCCAACAGTCTGGCCAAAGGATATAGTCCGGCCGTCCGAGGACCCCCTAATCCAGGACTCCCTCACTCATGTCCAAGATCTTCCTATACATGTCATAGCATGAGTATGCGTCCTTGCCCGTGTAGGTTATGTAGGCTAGATTCAGAGGTACCTCCCACGTGTTCAGGTCCTTGGTATCATTGTCTTCTTTCATGTTGGCGTAGCAGGGGTCGATGATGGTCTCGGCGAGGTCAACCACAGAGTCCTTCTCCTGCCCATTTTCGATGATCTTGTATTGCTTCTGGATGTCGACAAGCTTGTGATAACCCACAAGTATAGGGGATCACAACAGTTTTCGAGGATAGAGTATTCAACCCAAATTTATTGATTCGACACAAGGGGAGCCAAAGAATATTCTCAAGCATGAGCAGCTGAGTTGTCAATTCAACCACACATGGAAACTTAATATCTGCAGCAAAGTATTTAGTATCAAAGTAATATGATAGTAGCGGTAATGGGAGCAAAAGTAATAGTTTTGGGGTTATAGTTATTATAACAGTGGCAACGGGAAAGTAACTAAGCAAAGAACAATATGTGAAAAGCTCGTAAGCAATGGACCAGTGATGGATAATTATGTCGGATGCGATTCCTCATGCAATAGTTATAACATAGGGTGACACAGAACTAGCTCCAGTTCATCAATGTAATGTAGGCATGTATTCCGAATATAGTCATACGTGCTTATGGAAAAGAACTTGCATGGCATCTATTGTCCTACCCTCCCGTGGCAGCGGGGTCCTATTGGAAACTAAGGGATATTAAGGCCTCCTTTTAATAGAGTACCAGACCAAAGCATTAACACTTAGTGAATACATGAACTCCTCAAACTACGGTCATCACCGGTAAGTATCCCGATTATTGTCACTTCGGGGTTAGTCATAAAATCCTACATAAAACTTGTAGATCACTGAATATGATATGTTTGATTCCTTGCAATAGTTTTGTGATATAAAGATGGTGATATTAGAGTCATGCTAGTGGGTAGTTGTGGATTGTAGAAATACTTGTGTTGAGGTTTGTGATTCCCGTAGCATGCACGTATGGTGAACCGTTATGTGATGAAGTCAGAGCATGATTTATGTATTGATTGTCTTCCTTATGAGTGGCGGTCGGGGACGAGCGATGGTCTTTTCCTACCAATGTATCCCCCTAGGAGCATGCGCGTAGTACTTTGTTTCGATGACTAATAGATTTTTGCAATAAGTATGTGAGTTCTTTATGACTAATGTTGAGTTCATGGATTATACGCACTCTCACCCTTCCACCATTGCTAGCCTCTCTAGTACTGCACAACTTTCGCTGGTACCATAGACCCACCATATACCTTCCTCAAAACAGCCACCATACCTACCTATCATGGCATTTCCATAGCCATTCCAATATATATTGCCATGCAACCTCCATCATCGTCATATTCATGGCTTGAGCATTCATTGTCATATTGTTTTGAATGATCGTAAGATAGCTAGCATGATGTTTTCATGGCTTATCCATTTTTTGATATCATTGCTACACTAGATCATTGCACATCCAGGTACACTGCCGGAAGCATTCATATAGAGTCATATCTTTGTTCTAGATATCGAGTTGTAATATTGAGTTGTAAGTAAATAAAAGTGTGATGATCATCATTATTAGAGCACTGTCCCAGTGAGGAAAGGATGATGGAGACCATGATTCCCCCACAAGTCTGGATGAGACTCCGGACTTTACAAAAAAATAAAAGAGGCCAAAGAAGCCCAAATAAAAAAAGATGCCAAAGAAGCCCACCAAAAAAAATAAAAAAACAAAAAAAACAAAAAAAATGAGAGAAAAAGAGAGAAGGGGCAATGTTACTATGCTTTTACCACACTTGTGCTTCAAAGTGGCACCATGTTCTTCATATAGAGAGTCTCTTGAGTTATCACTTTCATATACTAGTGGGAATTTTCATTATAGAACTTGGCTTGTATATTCCGATGATGGGCTTCCTCAAATGCCCGAGGTCTTCATGAGCAAGCAAGTTGGATGCACACCCACTTAGTTTTCAGGCTGAGCTTCATGCACTTATAGCTCTAGTGCATCTGTTGCATGGCAATCCCTACTCACTCACATTGATATTTATTGGTGGGCATCTCCATAGCTCGTTGATACGCCTAGTTGATGTGAGACTATCTTCTCCTTTTTGTCTCCTCCACCATCATATTCTATTCCACCTATAGTGCTATGTCCATGGCTCACGCTCATGTATTGCGTGAAAGTTGAAAAGGTTTGAGAACGTCAAAAGTATGAAACAATTGCTTGGCTTGTCATTGGGGTTGTGCATGATTTGAATATTTTCTGTGGTGAAGATGGAGCATAGCCAGACTATATGATTTTGTAGGGATAACTTTCTTTGGCCATGTTATTTTGAAAATACATGATTGCTTTATTAGTAGGCTTGAAGTATTATTGTTTTATGTCAAAAGATAGATTATTGCTTTGACTCACTCGTGTCTTAATATTCATGCCATGATTAGACATATGATCAAGATTATGCTAGGTAGCATTCCACATCAAAAATTATCTTTTTTATCATTTACCTACTCGAGGACGAGCAGGAATTAAGCTTGGGGATGCTGATACGTCTCCGTTGTATCTATAACTTTTGATTGTTTCATGCCAATATTATTCAACTTTCATATACTTTTTGGCAACTTTTTATATTATTTTTGGGACTAACATATTGATCCAGTGCCCAGTGCCAGTTCCTGTCTGTTGCATGTTTTTGGTTTCACAGAATATCCATATCAAACGGAGTCCAAACGGGATAAAAACGGACGGAGCTTATTTTTGGAAAATATGGAAAATTCGGAAGGAAAATCAACGCGAACCAGTGCCCGAGGTGGTCACGAGGCAGGGGGTGCCCCCCTAGGGCGTGCCCCTTACCCTCGTGTGCCACTACTAGGGAAAACCTTATACACAGAAGTTTATCAGTAGTGCAGTTTAAAAATGGGCGCTACTGCTAATTAGTAGTAGCGAGGGGTATAAAAACCGTGCTACTACTAAGTTGATAGTAGTAGCGAGGGGTATAAACCCGCGCTGCTACTAAATGGTCTCCAACAATGCCCCCGGGATAGGCCATAGTAGTAGCGAGGGGTATAAAACGGGCGCTACTACTAAGTAAGTAGTAATAGCGCAGGTAAGACCCCCACTCTACTACTAAGCGTGTCCACCCCGGTCCGATCCACACTCCCACCCCACCACCACCTCCCACCCCACCAACCGTCCCACACCACCCACCCCCCGTCTGTCTCAAAAAAAACGTAGCCTGATCCAGATCCCCAACCTCCTCTCCTGTCCCAACCCACTCGCCGCCGGCCTCCCTTCCACCTCCTCTCCTCCGTCCGTCCGCCCCCATGCCCCCCGCCGCGTGCGCCACACCGGCGGCCGCGCGCCTGCCGCTCCTCGTCTCGCGCCGCTGCCTGCCCCCGCCCCGGTGCTGGCAACGAAGCCGTCCCCGCCCACCAGGTCTGGGATCCCGCCGCGGTACGACCTCGACGCCAAGTGGGACGCCTGCCTCGACCTCTCCATCCGCCGCGTCGCCTACTCCTCCCTCGCCGGCGCCTTCGGAGGCCTCATCCTCTTCCGTAAGCCCCCAACCCCCTCCGCCTCACCTCTCCATTCCCCTCGCTGCATCACAAGATCTGTTCGCCGCGCCTCCGTGGGTATCTCATGATCTAGGGTTGCGCGAAAATAATGCTCGTGTTCCATCTCGATTGGCCTAATCTGATGAGGGATTCCCTAGCTGCATAGGTAGGGCGCGCTCCTCCAGGCAAAAACATTTGGGAACGTTACTAATGCGCATGCCCTGCTTTAGGGTGCTGTAGATTGATTGTTTCCTGCGTGATTGGAGCCCCAAATTTGCGTCGAGTGCTCTGAGATTCCGATGATTGTAAGCAAAAAATCGCTTACGTTTTATTTCCTGTATGTTTGTATTCTGCAGAGGCCAGAGTCTCATTTCAATTGATTCGTCAGCCAGTGTATGAATAGCAGGACGTGCTTGAATTGGGCTAGGCTATGTGATGGCTTTGACTGTTAGCCAGGGAAACTTTTGTTTGTGATTTTATTGGTGTGAACAATGCTTTCCTGGTGTTAGTCATGCTCTCGGAATGGTTATGGTGAATTATGGTTTTGAAAATAATTCAGTCTTACCATCATTTCCTCGTGTCTGGTATTTTTTAGAGAAAGAACAACGCTTTGTCTGATTGGGATTGTGGTATTCAAGAAAAATGCATGAATAATTGCTAGGCAAACTGCTTACACCATATAGGCTACAGTATGTGGAGTCCTAAGTCAGTTTCATTCTCAAACTTTAGGGGCTTGTCCATTGATGTCTATGTGATGCTTGTTATCAGCTAATCTCAAACTGTTTCCCTGTATCCTATTCTGTTGAATAACTTGGAGTCCTTTTATTTGTATCTAGAATGAGTTTGATTTCACAAGTTCTATAAAGTAAGCAATGCAACTTGTTACTGTGTATCTGATGTTGGTAAGGGAACTATTAAAAAAGTTATTTGGCTATGTGAATTGTCTGTTTTCCACCCGATAATCCATAATTATTAGTTTGCCTAGCAATTATTCATGCATTTTTCTTGAATGTTCTCAAATTTTATAATCTTATTTACTTGTTAATTATTCAGAGTTGGCATATGCCGAAAGAAACACTTTGAGAAGAACTCAAATTTACACTTCGTGAAGTAACTGTCACTAAATCTATGGTCTAATGCATGTTTGTGACTTGTGTTATTTTATACAGGTAGCCCAACAACCCGCTGGGCATCAGTTGCACTTGGAGCTGGTGTGGTGATAGGGGCTGCGTTCACCAAACTGGTCGGCCCCTGAATGCTCATACATATTCAATGGTTCTCCTCCAAAGTGGGGAAAGGTAAGCATTTCTCTTCTCCCCCTTACCCTCTGTTCGTCTCCTTCCTCCGATTGCTTGCTACACCACAGCAAGTAATATTTTTTTAGAGAGGAGAAGAGGAGAGGTCTTGCAATCCAACTTACCTGTATTCTTGAACAAATGAAGCACAATACTTTGCAACACCTCAAGTTTCAAACTGAATAAATTACGTTGGCCACCTGTATTTACAAAATTTACCTTGTATATGCATTGTGCTTGTCTTTCGTTAGTTAGAAACTCAACTCGACTCATGCTGGTGGCAAGATTTGAAATCACTCTAGTGCAGTTTGCATCTTTGTAACTGAACATGTTATAACATCAATATTAACAGTAAAAACTGGACTTCGTATGTGTAGTATAAGCAAGTTCAAGTGATTTTGCGAATCTGCTTTCCTTTGGTTATGCCTAAGATTTCACAATCATTTTGTATTTAGTTTAGAAACTGAAAAATGAAGAGAGTTGCCTTTCCTTTTGTTATACATGCAGCCATGTGCTTGACGCCACCTGATGCGTGCGTTTTGTGCTCCTATCTGCTTGTCAAGCAGAAATCTACTGCTGTGATAGGAGGACGACGAGGCGAGTGGCTGCTCCGACCCTGCTACTGCCCACACGATAGAAGGTCCTCTCTCTCCCTCTCTATCTCTCTCTCTCATTTTGTATTCCTCTCTCCGATGAGAGTTTGGTGCAACCTACCTCATAGTTGTACCCTTGGTAGAGTGATTTGTTTGACATGTTGTTGATCTGAAGTAAAACCACTTAATCATCCTCTTCCTTTTTTTTAAAACAAACCAGTCTTGTCATTGTTTCCCCGTGTATGGTAATTTGAAGAAAGAAAAATGCTATTCCTATCTAGGATTGTGGTCTATTGGGGACTTGAACACTGCTCTGTTCTTCAAAATTGCAGCGTGTTTGCTCCTAGTGCTAAATCATATTTTGTCCTAGATCATTATCCACCTAGGCCGTTGATCTGCATAATGCAGACTTTCATTGTAATATGTAAGATGCGTATGATATGTTTCGAATATGATCGATGGTAAACTTAGTGACTTACTGATTCCTGAGTTCTATCTTGATGCTTTTTGTTCCAAGTGTTAAGCAGGAATTGATAGGGCTGTCATATGATTTTGTTTAATCTTTGCTAATTTGAATTGTGAAATGTTGGTTGAACTTAATATGATCATCACCAAACTCTCTACCTCAGTTCTGTTTTAGTAGTGACCCAAACTGCTTACAGCATATAGGCTACAGTATGTGGAGTCCTAAGTCCAAAAAAGAGGTCTGGACATGTTTATTATTATAGTTATTACTTGGTAAATTTAGTAAGAACAAGTAAGAACTAGTAAGAGTTAAATCAACTGTGTGGGCAGCATTAACATAGGTGCTCTTGTGTCGTGCTGCTACGTACTTGGTAGTTCGACCTTCTCCACCGATTAGTGAGCTCCGCCACCGAACGTAGCTCTTGTGCTGTGTTGCTATTCTAGCCAAAGGTTTTCTCTCAATTTATGCACTTTTCCGTTGAGTGCCTTTGTTTTAAACTATGAGATATGCCTATGTTTAATTCTGAAATCTCAATGCAATTTTATGTTGTTGCAAAAGGTAATTTTGTGAAAATTTGCATTGCTGCAGGATAATGAGATGTTGAAGCGGCAGACGGAATCCATGACACCGAAGTGCAATTGCGGCAGATTATCTCTATTTTTCCTTTTCATTTGTCTCATTATTGGAGTGAGAACAGGTAGAATGAGGAACTGTGTGATAGTAGATACAAAGAAACTTATGTTTGCAATTGTTAATGACATACATACTTGCATGTTCTTTGAAGTGGTCAATCGTGAGTACCAATGCATAATGATGGGGTTTTGGCTCATTTATTGGCTTCGGTGTCCAGTTAACCATGAAATAGGACCCATGTCAATTATGTATGCTCTTACTGGATGTGTTCTAATGCTGGTGTAATAATGTGTACTGGTTTATTTTTTTAATTTCTAATAAGTTAGTAGTGGCGTGGGGAGGAAACTGAGCGCTACTGGTATAAATGATACTAGTAGCGTTGGTTGTTAACCCACGCTACTGCTATTTCATTAGTAGTAGCGCGTGTACATAATAGCAGTAGCATGGGTGGCACACGCTACTACTAACAAAGTTAGTAGTAGCGCGGGTTTAACCCACGCTACTACTAACTATTAGCTGTAGCGCCTTATTGGTAGCGCGGGTGCCCACGCTGCTGATAGGCCTAAAACCCGCGCTGCTGCTAGGCTTTTCCCTGGTAGTGTGCCCACCGTAAGGCGGTTGACGCTCTTCTTTTGCCGCAAGAAAGCTAATATTCGGAAAAAAAATCACGGCGAAGGTTTCAGGCCAATCGGAGTTACGGATCTCCATATATATACGAAACGGTGAAACAGAGCCAGAAGAGAACGCAGAACCAGATAGAAACAGAGAGATAGATCCAATCTCGGAGGGGCTCTCGCCCCTCCCATGCCATGGAGGCCAAGGACCAGAGGGGAAACCCTTCTCCCATCTAGGGGGGAGGTCAAGGAAGAAGAGGAAGAAGGGGGCCCCTCTCCCCCTCTCCTCCGGTGGCGCCGGAATGCTGCCGTGGCCATCATCATCATCATCACCGCGATCTTCACCAACACCTCCGCCATCTTCACCAACATCTCCATCACCTTCCCCCCTCTATCTACAGCGGTCCACTCTCCCGCAACCCGTTGTACCCTCTACTTGAACATGGTGCTTTATGCTTCATATTATTATCCAATGATGTGTTGCCATCCTATGATGTCTGAGTAGATTTTCGTTGCCCTATCGGTGGTTGATGAATTGCTATGATTGATTTAATTTTCTTGTGGTTATGTTGCTATCCTTTGGTGCCCATCATATGAGTGCGCGCGTGGATCACACCATAGGGTTAGTTGTATGTTGATAGGACTATGTATTGGAGGGCAAGAGTGACAGAAGCTTCAACCTAGCATAGAAATTGATGCATACGGGATTGAAGGGGGGCCAATATATCTTAATGCTATGGTTGGGTTTTACCTTAATGAACATTAGTAGTTGCGGATGCTTGCTAATAGTTCCAATCATAAATGCATAGAATTCCAAGTAAGGGATGCCATGCTAGCAGTGGCCTCTCCCACATAATACTTGCTATCGGTCTAGTAAGGTAGTCAATTGCTTAGGGACAATTTCGCAACTCCTACCACCACTTTTCCACACTCGCTATATTTACTTTATTGCTTCTTTACCTTAACAGCCCCTAGTTTTATTTTCGTACTCTTTATTATCTTGCAAACCTATCCGACAACACCTACAAAGTACTTATAGTTTCATACTCCTCCTAGGTAAAGCAAACGTCAAGCGTGCGTAGAGTTGTATCGGTGGTCGATAGAACTTGAAGGAATATTTGTTCTACCTTTAGCTCCTCGTTGGGTTCGACACTCTTACTTATCGAAAACTATTGCGATCCCCTATACTTGTGGGTTATCATTATGGGGTACACTGAAGCCCCTGGCGCACTGGTCGTATCAGAATGTATGGGTGCGATTTGTCGTAAATAAGCAGACAGGGAAAAAAAGATAAAGGAATGTAATAATGAGCTGATGTTGTATATTGTTATTTAAATGATACGTCAAAGCATATGCATACATGTATTGCAAAAAGTAAAAAATAGGACTATTTGACATGTCCTATCCAAGGTCAAGCTGCGTGTGGGTATGCAAAACAGGTATATCGATCGTTATCAGAGACCACCTGAGGATTCCCTTGTACGTCAGAGCTTCTTGCTTCCTTGGTGTTTCCTTCCCGTGATGGGTCCGATAATCTGACTATCGGAGAGGGCCTTCAGAGAATAGGGGCCTGAAAGGAAGAAAATGTAAAAGGTATACGGGTCCTGAAGCAGTTGAGCCGCATTGTGGGCCGCGCCATGGTCGTGCCTCCACCTATGCCCATGGTATCTTGAGTGCATAATTATGTACGCGTGGCGCAAATTTCGCCGCTTGACTGGGACTAGGACGGAGGCCGAATTGCTAGGCGAGCTCTAAACGTGCCTGGCGATCCTCTTGCAGGGTACTCCGGACTCGCTTGAAGGTGTCCGGGGTCTTTTTCGCCGAATTGGTGGTTTGCCTCATAAGGCTGCTTTGCGCTTCTGCTGCGAGGGCCGCAGTGTGCTCCTCTGTGCGGAGCGAGCTTTCCGTGTTTCCATTAACTGTTATAACCCCGCGAGGTCCTGACATTTTGAGCTTGAGGTATGCATAATGCGGTACCGCATTGAATCTGGCAAATGCGGTTCGTTCGAGCAGTGCATGATAGCCACTTCAGAAGGGGACGATATCGAAGATTAGATCCTCGCTTTGGAAGTTGTCTGAAGATCCGAAGACCACTTCCAGTGTAATTGAGCCCGTGCAACAGGCCTCTACACCTGGGATGACACCTTTAACAGTGGTTTTGGTGGGTTTGATCCTCGAAGGGTCTATACCCATTTTACGCATTGTATCCTGATAGAGCAGGTTCAGGCTGCTGCCACCGTCCATAAGGACTCGAGTGAGGTGAAATCTGTCAATGATGGGGTCAAGGACCAATGCGGCAGAACCGCCATGACGGATACTGGTGGGGTGGTCCCTGCGATCAAAGGTGATCAGACAAGAAGACCATGGGTTGAACTTTGGGGCGACTGGCTCCATTGCATAGACGTCCCTCAGTGCACGCTTCCATTCCCGCTTGGGAATATGGGTTGCGTATATCATGTTTACCGTTTTCACTTGGGGAGGAAATTTCTTTTGTCCTCCTGTGTTCGGCGGCCGGGGATCCTCCTCATCGTCGCTATGCAACCCCTTTTCCTTGTTTTCGGCATTCAACTTGCTGGCCTGTTTGAACACCCAGCATTCTCTGTTGGTGTGGTTGGCTGGTTTATCGGGGGTGCCATGAATTTGACATGAACGATCGAGTATGCGGTCCAAGCAGGACGGGCCCAGATTGCTTCTTTTGAACGGCTTTTTCCGCTGACCGGATAGAGCCACTGAATCCGGCATTAACTGTCGTGTCTTCGGCGTTGTCGCCGTTGTTACGACATTTGTGTCTGTTGCGACGTGGCCTGCCGTTGCTATCTTTGGCATCTGAATTGCCAGGTTTTCTTGATGTGTTGTTGCTGCGAGCCAGCCAGCTATCCTCGCCCACATAAAAGTGGGTCATGAGTGTCGTCAAGGATGCCATGGACTTCGGCTTTTCTTGGCCGAGGTGTCGGGCGAGCCACTCGTCGCGGATGTTATGCTTAAATGCCGCTAAGGCCTCGGCATCCGGACAGTCGACGATTTGGTTCTTTTTAGTTAGGAATCGGATCCATAATTTCCTGGCTGATTCCCCTGGCTGTTGGGTTATGTGACTCAAGTCATCGGCATCCTGTGGTCGCACATAAGTGCCCTGGAAGTTGTCAAGGAATGCGTCCTCCAAATTCTCCCAACTGCCAATGGAGTTTGTCGGCAGGCTATTGAGCCAATGCCGAGCAGGTCCTTTTAGTTTTAATGGGAGGTACTTGATGGCATGTAGATCGTCACCGCGAGCCATGTGGATATGGAGGAGGAAATCTTCGATCCATACTGCGGGGTCTGTTGTGCCATCATATGATTCAATATTCACGGGTTTAAAACCTTCTGGGAATTCGTGATCCATTACTTCATCAGTGAAGCATAGGGGGTGTGTGGCGCCTTTGTGCCAGGCTATATCACGGTGCAGTTCATACGAGTCTTGTCTGCTATATTCATCCCGGCCAAACTTTTAGTATATCCGGCATGACGGTCGTCGTCATGCATTGGGGCGCGCCCCCGTGATCCGTAGATCGATCTTGTATGTTCTGCTTTGTTTTCCAATACGTTTCACAGGTCCTGCGTGTTTCCCTGGGCCTTGGTGTTTTTGTTTGACTGGCGATGGTGTGCGGGCTGGACTTCAGGCTGATATCCCGCTTTGTCTCGGCCACGAGGTGGTCGGTCACTCGCATCATATGCTGGTAGTGTAGGCTTTAATGCTTCCTCCTTGAATTGGGGTAGCAACCTGCGCTTTGGGTAACTTTTCGTTGGGCACTCGAGTTCGTATTCCTCGGCTGCCAGCACCTCGGTCCATCTATCTGCTAGCAGGTCTTGATCAGCTTGAAGCTGTTGTTGCTTTTTCTTCATGCTTTTTGTTGTGGCTATAAGCCGGCGCTTGAAGCGCTCCTCCTCTACGGGATCCTCGGGCACGATAAATTCTTCATCGCCGGGGCTCACCTCGTCTTCGGAGAGGGGCATGTAATTGTCATCCTCTGATTCTCCGTCTGCCGCCTGTTCCTTAGGGCTAGATTGCCCATCCTTCCGCTCGAAGTCTGGCTGGAGGGAATTTTCTTCGTCTTCGGCACTGTTTGCAGCGTTATTGTTTCTTGTGCTGGTATCGCTGCTTTTGCTATGGCGGGGCTTAGAGCGGCGCCGATGACGCCAGTGCTTAGATTGCTTCTCGGGGGGATTATCTTCTGTTGCCTTATTGCCACTGCTTTCTTTGGGGGTGTCCACCATGTATATATCATATGATGAGGTGGCTGTCCAGCGCCCTGTGGGCGGTGGTTCCTGTTCTTCTCCTGCATCGTCGTCCATACCATTGATGTCTTTGGAGCTGAAATCAAGCATGTCGGTCAAGTCATCGATAGTGGCTATTAAGTGGGTGGTGGGTGGGGAATGAATTTCTTCGTCGTCCGCTTCCCACTCAAGCCAGACATAGTTCAGCCAAGGGTCTCTTGACAAGGAGAGAGACCTCAATGAATTTAGCACATCGCCCAAGGGCGAGTGCTGAAAGATATCCGCGGAGGTAAACTCCATGATCGGTGCCCAATCAGATTCGATAGGCACGGACGCACGCGGTTCGGAGCCTATGTCGAGGACGAATCCAAGGGCACGGCAACACAGGTCTCATAGGAGGTGAGTTCAGTATTCGGCTCTATCGCCGCTTGGTGTGCAGCCTCTGTGGCAGGGTCCATCCACCCGTCCTCGGATGACACGATCTGCTCCGGATTGAGGGCCGGAGTTGCCACAGGTGTGATCTCCCGAACACCGTCCGGTGGTAGAGCTAAGTCATGCTCGTCGTGACTGTGCAGCGCACCTGACATGGGCTCAAATCCGTCGAAGATCAAGTCTCCGCGGATGTAGGTACTATAGTTCAAGCTTGCAAACCTGACCTGATGGCCAGGGGCATAGCTCTCGATCTGCTCCAGATGGCCAAGCGAGTTGGCCCGTAGTATGAAGCCGCCGAATACGAAGATCTATCCGAGGAGAAAAACCTCACCCTGGATCGCATCGTTGCTGATGATCGAAGGAGCCATCAAACCTTATGGTGACAACACAGTGGAACTCTCAATGAAAGCACCAATGTCGGTGTCAAATCCGGCGGATCTCAGGTAGGGGGACCCAAACTGTGCGTCTAAGGAGGATAATACAATGTTTACCCAGGTTTGGGCCCTCTCGATGGAGGTAATACCCTACGTCCTGCTTGATTGATCTTGATAATATGAGTATTACAAGAGTTGATCTACCACGAGATCATGGAGGCTAAACCCTAGAGGCTAGCCTATGATTATGATTGTTGTTGTCCTACGGACTAAACCCTCCGGTTTATATAGACACCAGAGGGGGCTAGGGTTACACAGAGTCAGTTACAAGGGAGGAGATTTTACATCTCCGAATTGCCAAGCTTTCCTTCCACGCAAAGGAGAGTCCCACCCGGACACGGGATGAAGTCTTCAATCTTGTATCTTCATAATCCAACAGTCCGGCCAAAGGATATAGTCCGGCCGTCCGAGGACCCCCTAATCCAGGACTCCCTCACTCATGTCCAAGATCCTCCTGTACATGTCATAGCATGAGTATGCGTCCTTGCCCGTGTAGGTTATGTAGGCTAGATTCAGAGGTACCTCCCACGTGTTCAGGTCCTTGGTATCGTTGTCTTCTTTCATGTTGGCGTAGCAGGGGTCGATGATGGTCTCGGCGAGGTCAACCACGGAGTCCTTCTCTTGCCCGTTGTCGATGATCTTGTATTGCTTCTGGATGTCGACAAGCTTGTGATAACCCACAAGTATAGGGGATCGCAATAGTTTTCGAGGATAGAGTATTCAACCCAAATTTATTGATTCGACACAAGGGGAGCCAAAGAATATTCTCAAGTATGAGCAGCTGAGTTGTCAATTCAACCACACATGGAAACTTAATATCTGCAGCAAAGTATTTAGTATCAAAGTAATATGATAGTAGCGGTAACGGGAGCAAAAGTAATAGTTTTGGTTTTATAGTGATTATAACAGTGGCAACGGAAAAGTAACTAAGCAAAGAACAATATGTGAAAAGCTCGTAGGCAATGGACCAGTGATGGATAATTATGTCGGATGTGATTCCTCATGCAATAGTTATAACATAGGGTGACACAGAACTAGCTCTAGTTCATCAATGTAATGTAGGCATGTATTCTGAATATAGTCATACGTGCTTATGGAAAAGAACTTGCATGGCATCTTTTGTCCTACCCTCCCGTGGCAGCGGGGTCCTATTGGAAACTAAGGGATATTAAGGCCTCCTTTTAATAGAGTACCAGACCAAAGCATTAACACTTAGTGAATACATGAACTCCTCAAACTACAGTCATCACTGGTAAGTATCCCGATTATTGTCACTTCGGGGTTAACAGATCATAACACATAATAGGTGACTATAGACTTGCAAGATAGGATCAAGAACTCACATATATTCATGAAAACATAATAGGTTCAAATCTGAAATCATGGCACTCGGGCCCTAGTGACAAGCATTAAGCATACCAAAGTCATAGCAATATCAATCTCAGAACATAATGGATACTAGGGATCAAACCCTAACAAAACTAACTCGATTACATGATAAATCTCTTCCAACCCATCACCATCCAGCAAGCCTACGATGGAATTACTCACGCACGGCGGTGAGCATCATGAAATTGGTGATGGAGGACGGTTGATGATGATGATGGCGACGGATTCCCCTCTCCAGAGCCCCGAACGGACTCCAGATCAACCCTCCCGAGAGAGATTAGGGCTTGGTGGCGGCTCCATATCGTAAAACACGATGAATCCTTCTATCTGATTTTTTTCTCCCCGAACGTGAATATATGGAGTTGGAGTTGAGGTCGGTGGAGCACCAGGGGGTCCACGAGGCAGGGGGCGCCCAGGGGGGTAGGCGCGCCCCCACCCTCGTGGACAGGGTGTGGGCCCCCTGGCCTTGATTCTTTCGCTAGTATTTTTATATATTCCAAAAATAATCTCCGTTGATTTTCAGGTCATTCCGAGAACTTTTATTTCTGCACAAAAATAACACCATGGCAATTCTGCCGAAAACAGCGTTAGTCCGGGTTAGTTCCATTCAAATCATGCAAGTTAGAGTCCAAAACAAGGGCAAAAGTGTTTGGAAAAGTAGATATGTTGGAGACGTATCAACTCCCCCAAGCTTAAACCTTTGCTTGTCCTCAAGCAATTCAGTTGACAAACTGAAAGTGATAAAGAAAAACTTTTACAAACTTTGTTTGCTCTTGTTGTTGTAAATATGTAAAGCCAGTATTCAAGTTTTCAGCAAAGATTATGAACTAACCATATTCACAACAACATTTAGGTCTCATGTTTACTCATATCAATGACATAATCAACTAGCGAGCAATAATAGTAAATCTCGGATGACAACACTTTCTCAAAACAATCATAATATGATATAACAAGATGGTATCTCGCTAGCTCTTTCTGAGACCGCAAAACATAAATGCAGAGCACCCCTGAAGATCAAGGGCTGACTAGAAATTGTAATTCATGGTAAAAGAGATCCAGTCATGTCATACTCAATGTAAACTAATAGTAATACATGCAAATGATAGCGGTGCTCTCCAACTGGTGCTTTTTAATAAGAGGATGATGACTCAACATAAAAGTAAATAGATAGGCCCTTCGCAGAGGGGAGCGGGGATTTGTAGAGGTGCTAGAGCTCGATTTTTGAAATAGAGATGAATAATATTTTGAGCGGTATACTTTCATTGTCAACATAACAACCAAGAGATCTCGACATCTTCCATGCTACACACATTATAGGCGGTTCCCAAGCAGAATGGTAAAGTTTATACTCCCCCACCACCAACAAGCATCAATCCATGGCTTGCCCGAAACAATGGGTGCCTCCAACTAACAACAATCCTGGGGGATTTTTGTTTGCAATTATTTTGATTTGATTTGAGCATGGGACTGGGCATCCCGGTGACCAGCCATTTTCTCGTGAGTGAGGAGCGGAGTCCACTCCTCTTGAGAATAACCCGCCTAGCATGGAAGATATAGACATCCCTAGTTGATACATGTGCTATTCGAGCATACAAAACATAATTTTTATTTGAAGGTTTAGAGTTTGGCACATACAAATTTGCTTGGAGCGGTAGGTAGATACCGCATATAGGAAGGTATGGTGGACTCATATGGAATAACTTTTGGGGGTTTATGGAGTTGGATGCACAAGCAGTATTCCTGCTTAGTACAAGCGAAGGCTAGAAAGAGACTGGGAAGCGACCAGCTAGAGAGTGACAACAGTCATGAACATGCATTAAAATTAATCAACACTGAATGCAAGCATGAGTAGGATATAATTCACCATGAACATAAATATCATGGAGACTATGTTGATTTTGTTTCAACTACATGCGTGAACATGTGCCAAGTCAAGCCACTCAAATCGTTCAAAGGAGGAGACCACCCTATCATACCACATCACAACCATTTTAATAGCATGTTGGCACGCAAGGTAAACCATTATAAACTCCTAGCAAATTAAGCATGGCATGAGCAACTATAATCTCTAATTGTCATTGCAAACATGTTTCATTCATAATAGGCTGAATCAGGAACGATGAACTAATCATATTTACAAAAACAAGAGAGGTCGAGTTCATACCAACTTTTCTCATCTCAATCATTCCATCATATATCATCATTATTGCCTTTCACTTGCACAACTGAACGGTGTGGATAATAATAATAATAGTGCACGTGCATTGGACTAAGCTGGAATCTGCAAGCATTCAATTCAAGGGAGAAGACAAGGTAATATGGGCTCTTTGTTAGATCAACAATAATGCATATGAGAGCCAATTCAACATTTTCATCATGGTCTTCTCCTCTCGACCCCAAAGAAAAGAAAAGAAACAAAACTATTTACACGGAAAGCTCCCAACAAGCAAAAGAAGAACGAGAAATATTTTTGGGTTTTCTTTTAGTTACTACTACTATAGGCAGTAAACTAGCTAAAAGCTACAACAAATTTTATTTTTTTGTTTTTCTTAAGGTTTTTCAAACACACAAGGAGAAAGCTTAAAAATAAATTAAACTAGCATGGATGATACAATGAAAAAGTATGAGCACCGACAACTGGCATGAGTGTGTGAACATGAATGTAATGTCGGTGATAAATACGTACTCCCCCAAGCTTAGGCTTTTGGCCTAAGTTGGTCTATGCCCATGGATCGAAGCTGCCCTCTCCGGTGTACTGAGGAGGGTCCTCGGGGTGCCACTGGTTGGCGATCTCCTCTAGTTCCCACTGATAAACAGACTGGCAGTGAGGATCAGATAGTGGCTCCGGCTCTGGAGCTAATGTCAGGCTCTGGTATGCCTGAACGGCCTCCGACAAAACAAGGTACGTGCCTGAAAATATGTTGAACAAGGAGGGAGAAAGCAAGGTAATAGTCAAAGTAATTCTTATCAAATATCAGTCTATAGTTAAGCATCTTCTTCTTATTCTTAACAATAAAATCATGTGCTACCACACTCTTATAATCTAGAAAAATATGAGGCAACAACTTTTCCTCTTTATCATAATGCCTAATAGGTATGTTAAAGTGTGCAGCAAGGCGCGAGGCGAAGATGCCCCCTAAGACGTGACCCTTTGTACGGTTTAGATTTAACCATTTAGCAACAATAGCGCCTAAACTAAAAGTGGTATCACGAAACAAAGCATGGCGCAAAATAACAATATCAGGGGCACTAAGATTTCCACAGTTCCCGCGACCAATTAAGCATCTACTAGCAAATATTGCGAAGTAATGTAGAACAGGAAAATGTATGCTAGTGATTCTTACATCAGAAACTTTCCTCGTTTCCCCTACAGCAATCATATCAATAAATCCCTCCACATCATTACGATGTGGTTCCTCTATGCTGCCCTCAAAGGGTATCCTACAAACCCGGCAAAAATCATAAAGTGACATCTCCTTATGCTCATCATATAAATAAAATTCCACCGAAGGTGGCGACCTCCTAGCATGGAAATGAAAATTTTGCACAAAAGTATTAGTGAGTAAGAGATATTGTTCAAGCTGGTCGTGGAGGAAGTTGGTGATAATATTGGGGGCACTTATCTGGCGCGAAGCCCTCAAGTTCAGTGTTATGCACATATGCTTCAAATTCCTCCTTAATTCCTACTTGGACCATGAAATTTTCTGACGGCCATTCACAAGGCCGCACTTGAGCTTCTCTTGGTAGTTCATAGTCCGGCTCACGTATCGCGGGCTTGGGTCCTTGCTTCTTTGAGGAACCACCTTGGTACATTCTCCTAAACATATTTCTTCCTCAGAAAAATTTCTGAAATTTTTTGTAACTCGAAATAAAAGTGAACCAAACTCAACAAAATTGATAGCAACTACTCCTACAAGTTCCTAGAGGCTATATCATGCATTAAAACTACTTTTGACCACATAAATTTGACATGCAAGCTCAAGAACAGGGTCACCTAAGCAGCAAACATTTGCAATAAATAAAGCACTAGAACAAAAACTAATTGGACCATTGGAGGAGTCACATAACTAAGAACAATCCCCCAAAGCAGTTTTGTGAATGGAGCTTTGAGCAAGGAGATCGAAAATGGCAACAAGATGAGCTAGAACACGGGTTTGAGCTGGTGGATGATTTTTTCTGAAGGAAGACGAAGTGTGTGGGTGCAAGAATAAGTGGAGGGGACCCACGTGAGGTCCACGAGGCAGGGGGCGTGCCCTCCACCCTCGTGGGCACATGGTGAGGACCCCTGGTGTGTTCTCAGTGCCAAAAATTCTTAAATATTCTAGAAAAAATCATATTAAATTTTTAGGGCATTTGGAGAACTTTTATTTTCGGGGTATTTTTTATTGCAAGGATAATTCAGAAAGCAGACAGAAAATACTATTTTTGCTTTATTTAATCTAAATAACAGAAAGTAAAAGGAGGGTACAGAAAGTTGTGCTTTCTAACTTCATCCATCTCATGCTCATCAAAAGAAATCCACTAACAATGTTGATTAAGTCTTGTTAACAAACTCATTCCGAATCGCATGAAATCGAGAAATTTTGAATAACACTATGGGGATATGCACATCCCTAACAATAAGAATATCATATTTCTTCTTGACAGTAGGAAGAGGAAATTCAAAACCTCCAATAGTAATTGTTGAGATTTTTCCAATAGAATTGATACTGTGGACTTGAGGTTGTTTCCTCGAAAAGTGTATCGTATGCTCATTACCATTAACATGAAAAGCGACATTGCCTTTGTTGCAATCAATAACAGCCCCTGCAGTATTCAAAAAGGGTCTATCAAGGATAATCGACATACTATCATCCTCGGGAATATCAAGAATAATAAAGTCTGTTAAAATAGTAACGTTTGCAACTACAACAGGCACATCCTCACAAATACCGACATGTATAGCAGTTGATTTATCAGCCATTTACAAAGATATTTCAATAGGTGTCAACTTATTCAAATCAAGTCTACGATATAAAGAGAGAGGCATAACACTAACACCGGCTCCGAGATCACATAAAGCAGTTTTAACATAGTTTCTCTTAATGGAGCATGGTATAGTTGTGTAACACCCTGGATGTAATTTACCTTATTTGTACTCCAACTCTTGCCGTTTCCGGCACTAAGTTATTCTATTCCCTCGTTGTCAGGTTTGTGTCTCCGTGTGTTTTGTCTTTGTCATGCATCTCATATCATGTCATCATGTGCATTACATTTGCATACGTGTTCGTCTCATGCATCCGAGCATTTTCCCCGTTGTCCGTTTTGCATTCCGGCGCTCCTATGTCCTCCGGTGTCCCTTTCTACCTCTTTTCGTGTGTGGGTGTTAAAAGTTTTCGGATTGGACCGAGACTTGTCATGCGGCCTTGGTCTACTACCGGTAGACCGCCTGTCAAGTTTCGTACCATTTGGACTTCGTTTGATACTCCAACGGTTAACCGAGGGACCGAAAAGTCCTCGTGTGTGTTGCAGCCCAACACCCCTCCAAAGTGGCCCAAAACCCACCAAAAACCCCTCCATCACCTAGAACGTTCGATCACGATCGCGTGGCCGCAAACCGCACCTCATTTGGAGCTTCCTAGCTCCCTCTACCCCTATATAAAGACCCCCATTTCTAAATCCCAGATCTCCTCTTCCAAACCCTAGAAAATCCCCTCTCCAGCCGCCGGACAATGTCCGTTACGGCCGGACATTTCGCCGCCACCGCCCTCGTCCAATAATGACGCACCACGTCGCCTGGGGGAGAGCACCACTTCGCCGCCACCGAGCGGGCCCGCCAGGCCTAGCTCGGGCCCTCCCGCCGCCGACCGGGCCAGAGGCAGCGGCTCTCCTCCGCCCGCGCCCGCGCCTCTCCTCCGCGCCCGCGCCGCCGCCCGCCTTCAGCTCCGGCCGCCGCGCGCCATCACCGGTGCCACCCCGCTCCGGCGACCGCGCCCGCGTCGCCCCTGCCGCCCGACGCCGCCAAGCCTCGCCGAGCCGCCAAGTCCGGCGACCCGCAGCTCCGGCAAGCTTCCTCCCGCTTCGGCCGCCGCGTTGAACACCTCCGGCCGCCGCGTCCCCGTCGCCGGTGAACAGGAACTCCGGCCATCCGCGAGGCGCGTGCGATCTGGATCTCAGATCCGAAATCTCGGGGTTGACTTTTTTGTCCCTAACTCTAGCATTTTTGCATACTTTGGCATGCCATAACTTCCTCATCGTAGCTCCGATTCGTGCGTGTAGCATATCAAAATGTTTGTCTCGACGAGTACATTATTTCATCTCATTGTATCATTTTCATTTGAGCTCATCTTGATGCCCGAAATGCTGTTGGAAGAGGGCTATGTGATGATAGTTTCAGATCTGTTTCAGCAAATGCACTTTTGTCATTTTTGCCATGTTTAATGTGTGCATGCTATGATCCTGAGCTCTACATGTGTTTTGAAGAATGCCATGCCATCTTTATAGGGGTGTATGCCATGTATTTTTGTGATCTTTGTGGTGACTAGCACAAGCATGCAAAGTAGCTTACTCAATGATGCTGATTTCAGGGAGTTAGAATTTCATTAAGTCCTTGTCATGTTATTGTTTTTATGCCATATGTTCATGTTGATTCCTAGTGATCCGTGCCTTTTTTGAGCATGATCAGTAAGGATGTTTTGTAGATAATGTTGTGCTCTATCCATCCGTGTCTTTGTTTGCAATTATGGATCACCCTAGCTTGAGTCAATCGAGCTCTACTTTTGCTATAAAATGTTCCTGGCAGATTGTTAACATGTTTACCATTTTTGCCGGGCTTGTTGTTGTTGATCCGTGCATGCTATGTTGTTGTTCTTGCCATGTCTAGCTTCTATGCCATGTCTATTTGCTGGGTGTATACTTAGCTTGTCATGCAATGCCTCGTAGTGAGTGCATCGAGCTCGTAAACATGACTACTAGTTATCTGTTTTGCATGCTCCAGTTTTTCACTAAGTCTGAATCTGTTTATGTTTTTGCTATGTTCACATGCTTGCAATTGTATTTTCTGATCCCTTTTGGCTCATGGTCACTAAGGGACTTTTGTTATATGATTTGAGTAGCTTCATGCCATGCCTTGCTTTGCCATGATATGTTCCTGTAGCATGAAGTTATCATGCTCTAAACATTGCTTCCTGGTGATAAATTCCTGACATGCTGTTAATTTCACTAAGTCTGAAACCTGTTATCTTTTGCACTTTTGCCATGCTTGTTTGAACCTCTTAATGAGTGAATTAGCCGTAGCTCAGTGTTCATCTTTTGTCAAGCATCATGAGTGGATACCTGCCATGTTTTTTGTTGCCATGTTTGAGTGTTGTAGCATATTTATCTTGATGCATTTAGAAGGCTACTTGCTGTTTATCGCAGACTGGTGCCATATTTGTTTTGCTTGCCATTTCCAAACCGTGTATCCGATTCCGGTGATCTTTATATCGATTTCGACCGAAATAAACTCACTTTTCTAGTGGCACTCTTGTATTTCTAAGTTGAGGCCAGGTTCAATCATTCCTTTGCAAATCGTGCATATGCATCACATACCGCATCTCGCATATCATACCATGTTTGCATCATGTTGTTTGAGCATTGCACGTGGTTGATTGTGTTCCTTTTTGCTTGTTGTTATTGCTTGGGTAGATCCGGGAGACGAGTACGTGAATGAGGAGCCCGTTGAGTACGCTTACGAGGATCAAGGCAACTCTGAGAACTTTGCAGGCAAGATGACCATACCCTCGAAATCACTTCTATCTTTGCTTGCTAGATGCTTGCTCTTTTGCTATGCCTATGCTATGATACCTACCACTTGCTTATCATGCCTCCCATATTGCCATGTCAAACCTCTAACCCACCTTGTCCTAGCAAACCGTTGTTTGGCTATGTTACCGCTTTGCTCAGCCCCTCTTATAGCGTTGCTAGTTGCAGGTGAAGATTGGAGATCGTTCCTTGTTGGAACATGTTCCTTGTTGGGATATCACAATATTATCTTATTTATCTTAATGCACCTATATACTTGGTAAAGGGTGGAAGGCTCGGCCTTATGCCTGGTGTTTTGTTCCACTCTTGCCGCCCTAGTTTCCGTCATATCGGTGTTATGTTCCCAGATTTTGCGTTCCTTACACGGTTGGGTTATAATGGGAACCCCTTGACAGTTCGCCTTGAATAAAACTTTTCCAGCATGGCCCAACATTGGTTTTACCATTCGCCACCTAGCCTTTTCCCTTGGGTTTCACGGACTCAAGGGTCATCTTTATTTTAAACCCCCGGGCCAGTGCTTCTCTAAGTGTTGGTCCAACCCAGAGCACCGTGCGGGGCCGTCCCTTGGCAACTTGGGTTACGTTGGCTTCCGTACGCTTAGCTTATCCGGTGTGCCCTGAGAACGAGATATGTGCAGCTCCTATCGGGATTTGTAGGCACAACAGGTGGTCTTGCTGGACTTGTTTTACCATTGTCGAGGATGTCTTGTAACCGGGATGCCGGGTCTGATCGGATTGTCTTGGGAGAAGGAATATCCTTTGTTGACTGTGAGAGCTTGTGATGGGCTAAGTTGGGACACCCCTGCAGGGATTTAAACTTTCAAAAGCCGTGCCCGCGGTTATGGGCATATGGGAATTTGTTAATGTCCGGTTGTAGAAAACTTGAAACTTAACTTAATTAAAATGCATCAACCGCGTGTGTAACCGTGATGGTCTCTTCTCGGTGGAGTCCGGGAAGTGAACACGGTGTTGGAGTAATGCTTGACGTAGGTTGTTCTAGGATCACTTCTTGATCATAGTTGTTCGACCGTGCTTTTGCCTTCTCTTCTCGCTCTCATTTGCGTATGTTAGCCACCATATATGCTAGTCGCTTGCTGCAGGTCCACCATCATACCTTTGCCTTTCCTATAAGCTTAAATAGTATTGATCGCGAGGGTGTGAGATTGTTGAGTCCCCGTGACTCACAGATTACTTCCAAAACCAGATGCAGGGACCGACGATACCTCTCCAGATGATATGACCGAGCTCAAGTGGGAGTTCGATGAAGACTCTCATCGTTACTACGTGTCTTTCCCAGATGATCAGTAGTGGTGCCCAGTTGGGGCGATCGGGGACTTTGTCGCATTTGGGGGTTGATCTTTATTTTGGTTCCTTAGTCGGACCTTGAGTGTATTTGGATGATTGTAATGTCTTATTTATGTAATTGTGTGACGTGGCGAGTGTAAGCCAACTATATACCTTTCCCCTTTATTTATTTACATGGGTTGTTGTGAAGATTACCTCACTTGCAACATTGCTTTCAATGCGGTTATGCCTCTAAGTCGTGCTTCGACACATGGGAGATATAGCCGCATCGAGGGCGTTACAAGTTGGTACTCCTGGATCTCCAAGTTTCTTTGGTATTCCACCTTTAAAAGTGTAATTAGCAAGCATGATGGAAATATCAGCTTTCGCTATCTTTCTTTTATTAGTAACAATATCTTTCATATACTTAGCATAAGGGTTCATTTTAAGCATATCGGTCAAACGCATATGCAAAAAGATAGGTCTAATCATTTCAGCAAATTGCTCAAAATCCTCATCATCCTTTTTCTTGGATGGTTTAGAAGGAAAAGGCATGGGTTTCTGAACCCATGGTTCTCTTTCTTTACCGTGCTTCCTAGCAACAAAGTCTCTCTTATCATAACGTTGATTCTTTGATTGTGGGTTATCAAGATCAACAGCAGGTTCAAGCCCTGTTTGGTTCAGCTTTTATCGACGGATTCCGCTGCCGCGTAGCAAAATCTGAACCAAAGGGCGAACCCAGCATAATCCGATTCCAGAAATCCGCTGCCAAAATCTGAACCAAAAATGGAAGCAGCCCAGGACGTACTTTCCAAAATCTGATTCCGCTGCGGGTCAAAATCTAAAAAAAGTTGTATCAGCTGGTTTGCTAAATGACCTACAACTTTTTCATATCAGATTTTCCACAGCTGTTTTTCCACAACAGATTTTTCATAGCTGCTTTTAGAAATCCACAGCCAAACCAAACAGGGCCTCAATCTCTACATCATTGTCATTGCTAGGTTGAGCATCAACATGAACATCATCATTAACATTATCAATAGGTTCATGTTCATCACCAGATTGTGTTTCAGCATCAGAAATAGAAATATCATTGGGATTCTCAGGTGTGTCAACAGCAGGTTCACTAGAAGCATGCAAAGTCCTATCATTTTTCTTTTTCTTCTTCTTAGAAGAACTAGGTGCATCAATATTAGTTCTCTCAGAGTCTTACTCAATTCTCTTAGGGTGGCCCTCAGGATAGAAAGGTTCCTGAGTCATTTTACCCCCTCTAGTCATAACTCTAACAACATTGTCATTTTTCTTATTATTTAATTCATTGAGCAAATAATTCTGAGCCTTAAGTACTTGTTCTACTTGAGTGGTAACCATAGAAGCATGTTTACTAATAAGTTTAAGTTCACCTTCAACTCTAGACATATAATCACTCAAGTGTTAAAGCATATCAGCATTGTGTTTCAATTGTCTACCAACATAAGCATTGAAGTTTTCTTGTTTAACAATAAAATTATCAAACTCATCTAAGCATTGGCTAGCAGACTTATAACGAGGAATATCACCTTCATCAAATCTATAGAGAGAATTTACCTTTACTACCTGTGTCGGGTTATCAAGACCATGTATTTCTTCAATAGGTGGTAAATTCTTAACATCTTCAGCTTTAATACCTTCTTTCTTTCGTAGATTTCTTTGCCTCTTGCATATCTTCAGGACTGAGAAATAGAATACCCCTTCTCTTCGAGGTTGGCTTAGGAGTTGGTTCAGGAAGTGTCCAATCATTTTCATTACTCAGCATATTATTCAATAGCAATTCAGCTTGATCAACAGTTCTTTCCCTGAAAACACAACCAGCACAACTATCCAGGTGGTCTCTGGAAGCATCGGTTAGTCCATTATAAAAGATATAAAGTATTTCATTTTTCTTGAGAGGATGATCAGGCAAAGCATTAAGTAATTGGAGAAGCCTCCCCCAAGCTTGTGGGAGACTCTCTTCTTCAATTTGCACAAAATTATATATTTCCCTTAAGGCGGCTTGTGTCTTATGAGCGGGGAAATATTTAGTAGAGAAGTAATAAATCATATCCTGGGGACTACGCACACAACCAGGATCAAGAGAATTAAATCATGTTTTAACATCACCCTTTAATGAGAACGGAAACAACTTAAGGATAAAATAATGAGTTTTCTCATCATTAGTGAACAGGGTGGCTATATCATTTAATTTAGTAAGATGTGCCACAACAGTTTCAGATTCATAGCCATAAAAAGGATCAGATTCAACCAAAGTAATTAACTCAGGATCGACAGAGAAATCATAATCCTTATCGAAAATAAAGATATGTGAAGTAGCAAAAGAAGGGTCATATTTCATTCTAGCATCCAATGATTTTTATTTAAGCTTAGCTAACAGTTTCTTAAGATCAGATTTATCATTGCAAGATAAAAAGTCTCTAGCAGTTTCTTCATCCATAACATAACCCTCAGGCACAACAGGCAATTCATATCTAGGGGGAGAATCTTCATCATCACTTTCATCAATATTATCAGTTTTAATAATTTCATTCTCTCTAGCCCTAGCAAGTTGTTCATCAAGAAATTCACCTAGTGGCACAGTGTTATCAAGCATAGAAGTAGTTTCAACATAAGCATCATGCAAAGCAGAAGTGGCATCATCAATAACATGTGACATATTAGAATGAATAGCATGAGTAGGTGTCGCAAGTTTACTCAAAACAGAAGGTGAATCAAGTGCAGAGCTAGATGGCAGTTCCTTACCTCCCCTCGTAGTCGAGGGAAAAATCTTGGTTCTTTTATCTTTCAAGTTCTTCATAGTGATCAGCAAATATAAATCCCAAGTGACTCAAAGAACAGAGCTATGCTTCCCGGCAATGGCACCAGAAAATAGTCTTGATAACCCACAAGTATAAGGGATCGCAACCGTTTTTGAGGGTAGAGTATTCAACCCAAATTTATTGATTTGACACAAGGGGAGCCAAAGAATATTCTCAAGTATTAGCAGCTGAGTTGTCAATTAAACCACACATGGAAACTTAATACCTGCAGCAAAGTATTTAGTAGTAAAGTAATATGATAGTAGCGGTAACGGTAGCAAAAGTAATAGTTTTGGTTTTATAGTGATTATAACAGTGGCAACGGAAAAGTAACTAAGCAAAGAACAATATGTGAAAAGCTCGTAGGCAATGGACCAGTGATGGATAATTATGTCGGATGCGATTCCTCATGCAATAGTTATAACATAGGGTGACATAGAACTAGCTCCAGTTCATCAATGTAATATAGGCATGTATTTCGAATATAATCACACGTGTTTATGGAAAAGAACTTGCATGACATATTTTCTACTGCCCTCCCATGGCAGCGGAGTCCTATTGGAAACTAAGGGATATTAAGGCCTCCTTTTAATAGAGTACCCGGACCAAAGCATTAACACTTAGTGAATACATGAACTCCTCAAACTACGGTCATCACTGGTAAGTATCCCGATTATTGTCACTTCGGAGTTAATGGATCATAACACATAATAGGTGACTATAGACTTGCAAGATAGATTCAAGAACTCACATATATTCATGAAAACATAATAGGTTCAAATCTGAAATCATGGCACTCGGGCCCTAGTGACAAGCATTAAGCATAGCATAGTCATAGCAACATCAATCTCAGAACATAATGGATACTAGGGATCAAACCCTAACAAACTAACTCGATTACATGATAAATCTCATCCAACCCATCACCGTCCAGCAAGCCTATGATGGAATTACTCACGCACGGCGGTGAGCATCATGAAATTGGTGATGGAGAAAGGTTGATGATGACGATGGTGACGGATTCCCCTCTCCGGAGCCCCGAATGGACTCCAGATCAGCCCTCCGAGAGAGATTAGGGCTTGGCGGCGGCTCCGTATCATAAAACGCGATGAATCCTTCTCTCTGATTTTTTTCTCCCTGAACATGAATATATGGAGTTGGAGTTGAGGTCGGTGGAGCACCAGGGGGTCCACGAGGCACGGGGTGCGCCCAGGGGAGTAGGCGCCCCCCACCCTCGTGGACAGGGTGTGGGCCCCCTGGCCTTGATTCTTTTGCCAGCATTTTTTATATATTCCAAAAATAATCTCCGTTGATTTTCAGGTCATTCCGAGAACTTTTATTTCTACACAAAAATAACACCATGGCAATTCTGCTGAAAACAGCGTCAGTCCGGGTTAGTTCCATTCAAATCATGCAAGTTAGAGTCCAAAACAAGGGCAAAAGTGTTTGGAAAAGTAGATATGTTGGAGACGTGTCAGCTTGTTGCACCAGATGGCCGTATCGTCGCATTCTTCCTTCTCTCCACCGTAGCGAAGGTACAGTCGGCGCTGCCGATGAAATGGGCGAATTCTCCAGAACCTCTGATGGCCCTACAGTAGTGGTAGACGAGAACCTCATCCCGCACACATACCTGGGCGATCGCGATCCGCTGGTCCCTGTCAGGAGATGAATGGATGGGCACAAGGTCTAGTCCTGCGACCTTGTGCTTTCTCGTCCTGTAGGTACTGCTTGAACTCGGCAAGGCAGCGCTTCACCGAGTCCGGATCGTTGGTGTACATCACATTCAACTTGGTGCAGCCATGGGACTTAACGGTGAACTCAAAGGTGAACTCCTTGCTGAAGTCCATATCTAGCAGGCTCACCCCTCTGATCGCCATTGGAGTCTCTTCAAGTGAACGAGTGGATAGGCAGCGGCAGTAGTTTGTTTTTCAGCTCTTGGGGAACTGGATTCAACAGTAAACTGAGTGTGTACAGACGACAACAGTTACTACCCCTCCCTCGCCCGCTGCACGCCCGTTAGAACATGCACCCTTGTAACAGCCTGTATTTTTGCCCTTTTCTTTTTCCTTTGATTTTCTTGGATTTCCTATTTTGGTTTGCTTTTCCGTGGCTGTGTGGTTCTGAAACATGGGAAGATCGTGTCTTCCTAGGTTTTATAGTGGCTTTTCACCCTCATCATCATCCCAATATCATGTCATTTCCATCCTTGACCTAACCCAAAATTCTTTTGTTGGGAATATTCCTTTTCTGATAAAGGAATAACCCTTAAAACCCTAGGTTGTGAAGCAACCTATATTTATGTCACTCCTAAAATTCCCAAATAATTCTTATAAATTTTTTTGGTCCTATCTTGCTCAAATATGGCAAAATATTTCATCGCCATGTTCAAAAATAATCCTCCAATAATTCATTTCCTATTCTGTCCTAAATGGCACATTGTGAAGCAAGTGCTATTTATCTTTTCCCATTTGAACCCAAACTTCTTGTACAGACTTTACTGTCCATATCATTAGCTCATGCCAAAATTCAACTCAATTTGCCTAGTAAATATTCCTGAGCAATTTTTCAAAGTTCCTCTCTGAGGGAAGTGATTGTGAAGGAAGTACAAGCTAGGCATATCCAAATGGGTTGAAATTTTTTAAGATCCTTAATATGATCAAATAATGACTCTCCACCAAATATGAGATCATGTGACTCATCTATGTGAGCCCAGGCCCAAATATTAGTTTCTGGTCAGATTTTCAGTTTGTGAAGCAACTATATTTTATATTGCTTAAATTGATCTGAAAATTTACCAGGACATGATTCTATCTATATAAACTCCTACCACACAGTTTTACCTCAATTGGTTAATCCAATTGCCCTGTGTATTTTTTCCAAGTTTCTGTCCAGAATGAAGCTTTGTGAAGCAAGTGCCACTTTAGTGTTTCCAAATGGCATGAAACTTTTACAGAAGCTTCATATCATCATAAAACCCCTCCCTGCAAAATTTAAGCTCACAGAAATCAAGTATGTGAGTGCATAATCCAAATCCCCAATTCTGGCCAGTATTGCACTTTCTACTGCAACTACCATCTAAACTCCTCCTCTTAGTCTGATTTTTGGTGATCAGCATAACCTTAGCATGTGATCATCATCAGACGAACTAGTTACCATGTTACCAAGCTGGTTTAACCACAGAGAGTTACAAACACCTTCTTACTGAATTAATTTTGGATCTAAGTGCAAATCTCTTATTTGCCCCTGGACCTATTTATTTCATCAGTTGGACTAAGGGCACCAAGGTCCATCCACCGGACATGGTTGGCCACGCAAAAGAGCGCTGCTTGTGCCAGTACGCGTGGTGATCACGCTGGCATCATGGCTCCAGGCGTGCTCTGGCTTGTTCCGGCCACTATGCTCGTCTCCTCCCTCCTCGTCTCGACCTCAAACCTTGTCCAGGAGCTCGCCCGTGCTCGACTGCATCGCCCTGCATCGGTTCTTAGTCGTGGTTCGCTACTAATGAGTCGCAAACGCCATGCCCGTGCCATGCCCTGCCTTTGTCCGCCATTAAAGCTTGGTCGGGAGCTCGCCCGTGAGCTCGGGAAGCCTCCCAGCGGCTATTTAAGCGTGCCCCGAGTCCCTTCTCACCTCACCAGACTCTCCCCAAGCCTCCTCACCCACCAGAGCCCTCGGCCCTTTCTTCTTTTCGTCGGAGTTCGCCATGGCCGCCTCGGCCTCGGCATGGTTCCAGCCAAACCAAGCCTCCCCTCGCCGTTCCGAGATGTCCACCGAGTTCCCCTCATCCCACTCAGCCGCTCCACCCCCTCGCCCCTCGCCGTAGATGGCCGCACCATCGAGTTCCACCACCGCCCCGACCGCCTCGGTCCTCTCTGTCCTCCTCTCCCCGCGGCCATTCTAGTCCTCCCCGGTGCCCTCTACTCCACTGAATGGGTGCGTGGTCCTCCCCCTAGCCCGCCGGTGCCCTCATCTTGACCAGAGGTGGCCGGAGTTGGCCGGGCTCATCGCCGGAGTCCGCCGCCTGTATCCCTGTCCCCGCGAGCCGTCGTCGCCCCTGCCTCTCCCCAGCGCTGCTGCTGCTCCAGGAGGAGGCGCTGCACCTCCCCGTACCCTCCGGTGGCCGCGCCCTAGCCTGAGGTGGCCGGAGCCGGCTGGCCCCCTTGCCGCCCCTCCCCTGCTCACGGGAGCACAGGAGCGAGAGGAAGGAGACGACCCGATCGCCCCCACCCCTTGCCAGCTCAGCGTAAGTGGAGACGTATTTCTCTGAATACGTTTTCCTCTAAAGAAAGGGTACTTTCATTCTACTCCAGCCGCGAATACGTTTTCTCTGTTATGAAAACGTATTCCCCTGAAAGGCGTTTTCTATTTTCAGCCGTCAGGGACTTGTTGGTGATAAAGTCTTCACAAATTGGTCCCTGATCTTCAACTCCTCACAACTTTTCAACCGTAACTCCGATTGAGGTGAAACCAGCGCTCACTACTTCATATCATCGAGCTGTATCTTTTGGTAACATTTTCACTAGGTGTTCTCATAGTGAAAATGACCAGTTTGTCCTTGCCTCTAATCAGCCCCCTTTGAGAGAGAACCGTCCGACGTTACGTTCCGCGGCTTCACCGCACTTCTTCCTGGAGTCTCCGTCACCCCAGGCAAGACACAATACCCACTTGCATGATAGTCATGCAGTAGCCATGGTTTTCAACTTGAATATTCATTAAATGTTTGCTTTCTTAAAATATGGTTATAATTGTTTCGGTAATGCTTATGGATTCATACTTACTTTCTTGCTATGTTGTTATGCACCTGGTTGTCATGCCCTGCTAGTTGCTAGTATTCCTTTCATATGCTTATGCTTGCTAGTAGTATATGTTGATGTTGGTAATGGTTTTCGGTGCATGACTGCCGTCTGTCCCGAGTACCGTTGTTATGCATGTTCCATTGCATCCAGTTGATTAAATGCTTGCATGATGGCATTGTTGATATGTTCTTGCATGATGTTTATTGTTGATGCTAGTGGTCATGTTATGTTGTGATTAGTGTTGTACTAGTAATATTCATGCTCTTCATTATGCCATGCTCAGTTGGAGATGATTCATTGTTGATATGGTGGCTAGTTATGTTGCACCCGTGCTTATGTTGATATCATGCTCATGCATTGTAATTGTATCATGTTATTTTATCATGGCTCAGCATATTTGCATTCAAGTTTAACCGGATTAAATTGAACTTGAACACCTGTTGGCTGAGTCATGGTGCCACCATATCGAACTGACCAGTGCAACCACGCTTACCTTTATGGGAAGGTCCTAACTAGGTCTATTGTCGTGCCTCTTGCCGGTGCCTTCAACTAGGGAAGGTTATGGGCCTGCGGTACCCTGGCCCGGTAAGCAGACATAACCTTGTGTGCCTGTTGTTGTTGTTATGGATCCGGTCCCCGTGAGGGACGTTTTGGCCATGACGGTGGTCGTTGTGTCTTTGGTAGACACGGGGCCACCCAGGACTAGCCCAGTTGGGAGTAGGTCGGAGTGGTCGGGAGAGTGTCATGGCAATAGATCGGTTTTGTCGGAACGCCGTTGGTCCACCCGAATGGGAGTTCGAGGCCATGGATTCCGTAGTGTGGGTACAGTGTACTAACCTCTGCAGAGTGTATATTAAATCTATCGATAGCCGCGCCGGCGGATAAGGGCCCAGTTCGTAGTTGGTCACACTGTGAGTCAACGGTAATAATAATAAATGTGCTTAATAACAACCACGGTCCGATGAGGAGATAAGTTGGTTGTGATCGCCGGAAAGATCACTGTTTGAGACCAAGTGTTGGTCGTGGTTGTGATCGCCGAAATGATCACCGTGGTATTGAGGATACCGAGTTGTTGGATATTCATGATGTTGTGCGAGAATCGTGGGTAAAGATCAAGCTCCTTGTGGTCATTTGATGATTACTACGGTATTGTTTATACCAAGCTTGATTTGATCCTGAGATGATCGTGTAATGTCCAAAGTTGGTAAGTGATGCATGTGATGGTTACGAGGTAACCCGAGCAGAATAAATGGTGCATGTAGTGTCATCATGTTACATGCTACTATCCTCAGATTTATATGTTCATGCCATGATCATATTGTTCTAGCGATATTATGTTCATGTTGTTCATGCCTTGTTGATCTAATGATAATTCCTGCTTAACCTGTAATTGCCATGCTGTTGTTTGTCTTGAATGCTTCTGGTTATTGTGAGCTTGCAAGTACATTCAATTTACTGACCTGACGTGTCATGCCAGTTTGCAGGTCGTGCCTGGATTGCTTGCTTGTTTGGTGTTGTTCCCATGTTCGTGAGCTAGGATAAACTTTCCAGCCAGAGTCCCTGCGGATTGGAGTCCATCATCACCGTTTGTTGTTCTGCTGCCAGTAGTTGTTCCGCTGCTTCAAGTTGTTATGCTGCTTGTATAGAGCAACCGTGGTTGGCGTAGAGTCGCCGTACCGATGTTATTCATTGTAATGTCGAAACCCTTGTATTCATATTCGTGTTGTAATAGAGAGCTGGTTTGTTCTATATTAAGCAATGTCGTATTCCAGAAGACTTCACCTTGATCTCTGGGCTGGAATACGGGGCGTTCTGGTTTTCTCTGAGTCGGGGTGCCACGGGCTTGGTATCAGAGCAGGTCTGACTGTAGAGTGTCCTAGTCCGCTGGAACGTTAGAAAATGGTAGTATAGGGTCTGGTTGTTGCCCTTTCTTGTTGCATTTGCTTGTTGCATTTGTTTGCTGCATATAGTCTTATTTCTGAGTTAGTCCGAGACGCCATTCGAGTCAGGAGGTTGCTTGGTGTCGCTTTACCTCAGTCTTCGCTAGCTTCTCTAGATTGTCCGCCTCGTCCATCCAGAGTTTCAGAGTCAGCGGTTCCACTCGCTACTCCCGTAGCTTCCTCGTCAGTTAGCGAGCGTTTTCTCAAGCGTAGGATGTAGTCCTTCGTGTAGTGTTTGTGCATCTGTTGTGGTATCATGCTTGTGTGTGCCTGTGTGGAGCAGCTTTGTAACTTGTTTGCTGTGTGCTTTGTTGCAATAAATCGTTTTCTCGTGCTTCTTTGTTTTGAATCCTTGGTGTTACCCCCTTATGGAAATTATTCCTCGACCGTCACCGGATCAGAAGAAGCCGTAAGCAGTATAGATATACACCAAGGAATTCAGTTAAGATCAATGAGGTTTTCAGCCGACAACATTGTATTGCAGACATCCGTTCGAATACATATTGTATTTTGGTCAGACTTTCAACAACAAGTACCTGTCAGAGATACACTTTATCGCAGCAATGATTAAATCAGCAAGAGAACAAAATTGGATCCACAGTGCATTTCAAGTCAAAGGTATGGGCTATGCACAATGAATTCAGCAAGGATAGTCAGACAATTCTTGCCATACAAATAATCAGCTGCCGGACTGAAATATATATATATATATATGTGTGTGTGTGTGTGTGTGTGTGTGTGTGTGTAGGTCGCGCTATTCGTCATCCTGGGTAACGAATAGTTATTCTTCATCCCCTCTTTATTTTGACGTCAATGCACCGTATTTTTAGGTTTCGTAAATTTTATCTTATTTCATACGTAAAAAGAGAACATAAGAAAATATATACGCGCCGTAAAAAATATTTTATGATACGTAAAATTACGAACGTAAAAACATACATAAAATGCGATATTTCTGGTCTTATATCCTATTTTTTTGTTTTCTTGTATCAAATTTTGCGTAATGAATCAATATGAATGTAACTATTTGTATTTCAAACGTAATTTATTTATGAAGTGGTTGTAAGATTACGTCGGGTGAAGAATAACTTATCCTGCACCTTGGGTAATGAATAGTAACACTATATATATATATCCATTCACCAAGAAAGTCAGTTCCGTCCATCTCCACAATTTTATTGGTGAAGTGTACAAAGATAAGGTTCCCAGTCTGCATCGGTAGGGAATGAATGGATTCCCATACAAGATATTCAGTCTTCTTGATAAAATACTGCAAAAGCTTTTGGGATAAGGTACCAAATCTTCCCTAGCAAAGTCTTTAAGGGGGAAGATTATGAGGTACGGTACCCCGATTTCCTCAATAAGATATCCACCAATGGCTTCGAGCATAAGCCACCAAGCCTTTCTCAGCACGATACCCCGATTGTTTCTGAACGCAAGCTGCCCAGTATTCTTTTGTATGACACTAATATAAGACATTAAATTCTGAATTGTCAGCATATGACAGTGCTTTCCAAGTGGCAGATCTGCAACAGTTGGTCTGAAACAAAAATCGGTCAGAGGTATGCCTCGAGAATCAGATATTAGTTCATTCAGTATGCTGCCAAGTCCATGCAAGTCTCTCAAGGAAGAATTCATGGTACACATCCGACAACCTCACCGGTTATTCAAGAAACAAAAACCAGTGGGTGATGCCATAATCAACAAGTCTTGAAGGAAAGACAACATTGAGACAATAATCTTGGCAGTGATTATAAAAATCAGCCTCACAAGGTGATATTATTAACCCTGTCACTGTCCGGCATAATCCACAACAGTATTGAGATCTGTATAACCACACGTGAGCCGGATAAGTATACCGAGGCTCAAAACATGAACCAGACCAAGGAATGATTGCCAGATATTGTACGTAACACTATTCAGGGCCGCGAAAATAATCAAGGATATATACAAGGCCCCGTTCTTTCAGTTGAGGATCCAGATGAAGAAAGCAATAATGAAAGAGCAAGACCAACAATACAAGTATGATGGTTAGCATGTGAAAAATATGGATGCTCAAGACCGTCTTATTCCATGGCAACCCCAAGCAAAGATCCACCTAAGAGGTATAATCCATTATGGTATGGACCTCATAGCGAGGCAACCAGCTCAGTCCACGGTATGCTCAGAACTCTCAGCATTGAATACCCGAGTCTGTCCGGTCAGACTCATGGACAACTCAATATATTGACCTCAACACCCGCGATGGAGCATCGCATAGACTGTTATTCCCAGGGAGATACTGGCAAAAAGGAAGAATCAGTGTGAAAACATATACTTGGAGGATTGTTATCTCTCGCATAGGGGAAGCAATTAAAAGAATAGCCTGTGTGGATGGGATTCTTTGCCAAGATCACCGCCAGTCAAGTTTGCAAATCTTATCATCAAGAGATGATGCATTTTTCTATCAGTCACGACAAGCGACAGTCCAACCTTTGGTACAACTTGAATACTCAAGACTGTGAAGCCAGTCAATATAAGTCAGAAACTCATGCAAGATGTCAGCATCCGTTAGCAAAACATATATGATCCACATCAATATTTTGGAACCAAAAGGCATGCATATATTCGAGAAAACTGATGCCTGGATAAAAGAGATTCTTTGTTCCACGGGAATATATGTTCCCCAACTCCGTGGAATATTCTCGGTACTTGATACTAGAATAACATTTCCAGTAAGGGTCAATATCGAGAAGGACACCTATGTCAGAAGATCTTTCGGATGCTAGCTCAGCCAACGGATATGAAAAGAAAATTTGAGTCAGTATAAACAGGAACATATGAGGTACGTCCTATCAGAATGTCAGATGCGGCGAAGCAAACCACGCCAGGTCGAGACAGTCAGTCAGATCCAATTCAGTGGAAATATTATATGAGAATAAACAAAAGAAACCTGAGTTGGAAACGGTTTCTTCAAATCAGAAAGATTATTTAACCCTGAGCAACCAAATCTCGAGGATGAGATTTCTTTAAGGGGGGAAGGTTTGTAACAGCGTGGATTTTTGCCCTTTTCTTTTTCCTTTGATTTTCTTGGATTTCCTGTTCTGTTTTGCTTTTCCGTGGCTGTGTGGTTCTGAAACTAGGGAATATCGTGTCTTCCTAGGTTTTATAGTGGCTTGTCACCCTCATCATCATCCCAATATCATCTCATTTCCATCCTTGACCTAACCCAAAATTCTTTTGTTGGGAATATTCCTTTTCTGATAAAGGAATAACCCTTAAAACCCTAGGTTGTGAAGCAACCTATATTTTTGTCACTCCTAAAATTCCCAAATAATTCTCATAAATTTTTTGGGTCCTATATTGCTCAAATATGGCAAAATATTTCATTGCCATGTTAAAAAATAATCCTCCAATAATTCATTTCCCATTCTGTCCTAAATGGCACATTGTGAAGCAAGTGCTATTTATCTTTGCCCATTTGAACCCAAACTTCTTGGACAGCTTTTACTGTCCATATCATTGGCTCATGCCAAAATTCAACTCAATTTTCCTAGTAAATATTCCTGAGCAATGTTTGAAAGTTCCTGTCTGAGGGAAGTGATTGTGAAGGAAGTACAAGCTAGGCATATCCAAATGAGTTGAAATTTTGCAAGATCCTTAATATGATCAAATAATGACTCTCCGCCAAATATGAGCTCATGTAACTCATCTATGTAAGCCCAACCCCAAATCTTAGTTTCTGGTCAGATTTTCAGTTTGTGAAGCAACTATATTTTCTATTGCTTCAATTGAGCTGAAAATTTACCAGGACATGCTTCTATCTATATAAACTCCTCCCACAAAGTTTTAACTCAATTGGTTAATCCAATTGCCATGTGTAATTTTTCCAAGTTTCTGTACAGAATGAAGCTTTGTGAAGCAAGTGCCACTTTGGTGTTTTCAAATGGCATGAAACTTTTACAAAAGCTTCATATCATCATAAAACCCCTCCCTGCAAAATTTCAGCTCACAGAGATCAAGTATGTGAGTGCATCATCCAAATCCCCAATTCTGGCCAGTATTGCACTTTCTACTGCAACTACCATCTAAACTCCTCTTAGTCTGATGTCTGGTGATCAGCATCACCTTAGCATGTGATCATCATCAGATAAACTAGTTACTATGTTAACAAGCTGGTTTAACCATAAAGAGTTACAAACACCTTCTTACTGAATTACTTTTGGATATAAGTGCAAATCTCTTATTTGCCCCTGGACCGATTCATTTCATCAGTTGGACTAAGGGCACCAAGGTCCATCCACTGGACATGGTTGGCCATGCCAAAGAGTGCCGCTTGTGCCAGTGCGCGTGGTGATCACGCTAGCGTCATGGCTGCAGGCGTGCTCTGGTTTGTTCCGGCCACTATGCTCGTCTCCTCCCTCCTCGTCTCGACCTCAAACCTTGTCCAGGAGCTCGCCCGTGCTCGACTGCGTCGCCCTGCATCGGTGCTTCGTCATGGTTCGCCATTAATGAGTCGCAAACGCCATGCCCGTGCCATGCCCTGCCTCTGCGCGCCATTAAAGCTTGGTCGGGAGTTCGCCCGTGAGCTCGAGAAGCCTCCCCACGGCTATTTAAGCGTGCCCCGAGTCCCTCCGCACCTCACCAGCCTCTCCCCAAGCCTCCTCACCCACCAGAGCCCTTGGCCCTTTCTTCTTTTCGCCGGAGTTCGCCATGGCCGCCTCGGCCTCAGCATGGTTCCGGCCAAACCAAGCCTCCCCTCGCCGTTCTGAGATGTCCATCCCACTCAGCCGCCCACCCCCTCGCCTCTCGCCGGAGATGGCCGCACCACCGAGTTCCACCACCGCCCCGACCGCCTCGGTCCTCTCTGTCCTCCTGTCCCCGCGGCCATTCTAGTCCTCCCCGGTGCCCTCTACTCCTTTGAATGGGTGCGCGGTCCTCCCCCGAGCCCGCCGGTGCCCTCAGCTTGACCAGAGGTGGCCGGAGTTGGCCGGGCTCATTGTCGGAGTCCGCAGCCTGTGTCCCTGTCCCCGCGAGCCGTCGTCACCCTGCCTCTCCCCAGCGCTGCTGCTGCTCCAGGAGGAGGCACTACACCGCCCGTACCCTCCAGTGGTCGCGCCCTGGCTGGATGTGGCCGGAGCCGGCTGGCCCCCTTGCCGCCCCTCCCCTACTTCCTCTCCTCTGCTCACGGGAGCACATGAGCGAGAGGAAGGAGACGACCCGATCGCCCCCACCCCTTGCCAGCTCAGCGTAAGTGGACACGTATTTCTCATCATACGTTTTCCTCTAAGGAAAGTGTACTTTCATTCTACTTCAGCCTTGAATACGTTTTCTCAGTTCTGAAAACGTATTCCTCTGAAAGGCGTTTTCTATTTTCAACCGTCAGGGACTTGTTGGTGATAAAGTCTTCATAAATTGGTCCCTGATCTTCAACTCCTCACAACTTTTCAACCGTAACTCCGATTGAGGTGAAACCAGCGCTCACTTCTTCGTCTCATTGAACTCTATCTCTTGATAACATTTTCACTAGGTGTTCTCATAGTGAAAATGACCATTTTGCCCTTGCCTCTAATCAGCCCCTTCTGAGAGAGAACCGTCTGACGTTTCGTTCCGCGGCTTCACCGCACTTCTTCCTGGAGTCTCCGTCACCCCAGGCAAGCCACAATACCCACTTGCATGATAGTCATGCAGTAGCCATGGTTTTCAACTTGAATATTCATTAAATGTTTGCTTGCTTAAAATATGGTTATAATTATTGCGCAGAGACTAGGAGTAGATGTATTGGAGTGGTGGGGCGCCTTTATATGAGAATCCGAACTCTGTTACATTCACATCATGCTGGGTCTATTCTGCTTCTCCAATTAATTCCCTCTACATGCTAATTGAGGATGCATCATTGACCGTTCAACGTCTCGGGAACCGCTACCCTCTCCCTCCTTGGCATTCAAGCCATATCAATGTAAATGTGGGTCAAGAAGAGACTAGTTACTGTACTACATTGTGCACCGCGACCGTGTGGGGGTGCGACGCGAACGACACAAACATGTTGTACTTGTTCCACTTTCTCGCTTTGAACTCATGACTTGTAGTAACGCTCAGTTTTGAATATACTTTATAAGTTTGGTTGTTGCGTCAATATATACATCACTCCCTCCATGTAGGTTGGGTCGCTGAAGTCAAATTAGACACAAAACACAATGGTGATGGACCAGTCTACCTCCGTCCTGGTTTATTGCTCCCCATCGTAATCTGTGCCAAATTTTGACTATAAATTTGACTAACAAAAGGTTCATGCATGTCACCAAAATTATATCATTGAAAACTATGTTCAAATACAAATCAAATGATATAATTTTTGTTGACATTCACTAACATTTTGTCAGTTAAATCTTTGGTCAAAATTTAGCACAAATTACAAAAGGGACTAATAAACCAGGACCTAGGTAGTATTACACCAGGTCGAAGACAGTGATACTACAAATAATTAATGCCAAATAAGAGCAAGGGATCACACATGTCATTTACGACTGGAATAATAATGTCGTACACTAATAAAACATTAAGGCCACAAGGCGATGCAATGCTGGTTACAGGAGGCAAGAAGAAAGATGCATCCATCGACGACGTCCACCTCCTCGACTCAGGGCGCCGGCCCACCGAACGACGGCTAAGTAGCAATGCTTTCATGGCCAGGTCGACGTGCTTCTGAACAATGGCATCCAAAGATTCCAACCGCTGGAAGAAGGCCAACGTCTTTCTGTCCTCGCTGGCCTTGTAGTGGACTATGTAGACGATTTCATCGTAGACGTGGATCTATAGATCGACGATTTCTTGCATGGCAAGGCGCTGCACGGCGAGCGCAGCCTCGGGGTGCACATTCTTCATCGCGACCTCTGGCAGCTGCAGGGCCACCAGTGCTTCGAAGAGTTCGTCACCATGGAGGCCGATGACGGTGGCAGGTAACGAGGAGCCTGGGCGCGGGGGCTGGACTAGTATGGCAAGATCTTCCGTGCGCTTCTTGACGATGGTGAACCTGCGGATGGAGTCGACCATCGTCTGGCGCATGCGAGAGGCGAAGCCGGCTTCGACGAAGGCTATGACACCGGCGGTCGCCAGCACCGTCTGTAAACGCTCCGTGGTGCGGGGCCATAGGTCGGCGTCTTGGACAACCTGGCACAGCCGACTGCCGCACGCGTCCATTGATGCCATGGGTGCTTGTGGCTTCTGGTCACTTGGTCTTGGTCTTGGATTGGTGTGGGCAGTGTTGCACAGAGACTAGGAGTAGATGGATTGGAGTGGTGTGGCGCCTTTATATGACAGTCCAAACTGCGTTGCATTCACATGCTCCATTCTGCTTCTCCAATTACTTACTCCTACCTCTGCATGCTACTTGAATGCGGAGGCATCATTGACCATTCAACGTTTCGAGAACTGCTACCCTCTGCGTCGTTGGCATTCAAGCCGTATCAACATAAATGCATGTCAGGAGACGTTCCCGTCGATAACGAGGTACCTGTGGTGACTTCGTAAGTTTCAAGATGATATGTCGGCTCAGTATTTCGGAGGTGCTCATAGGGGTAGGGTGTGTGTGTGTGCATTCATAGGGGTGAGTGTATGCGCGTGTATATGAGCGCCTGCGTCTGTACTGTGTTAAAAAAACATAAATGCGTGTCAAAAAGAGACTAGTCAGTACTAGTAAACTCAATATTGTGCACCGCGACCAAGGCAGAGAGGAAAATGAGAGAACTACGTATTTATTTACGGTGTAGATTCACTCATTTTGCTTCATATGTACTCATTTAGGGTGTAGTCTAGTCACTTGTTGAAATCTCTAGAAAGGCAAATACTGTACTCCTTTCCGGGCTATACTAGCAAGTAGTGCTACAATAGCGGGCTTGATGTCTACTAGACAACCTTCTTCTTGTAGACATTGTTGGGCCTCCAAGTGCAGAGGTTTGTAGGACAGTAGCAAATTTCCCTCAAGTGAATGACCTAAGGTTTATCAATCCGTGGGAGGCGTAGGATGAAGATGGTCTCTCTCAAACAATCCTGCAACTAAATAACAAAGAGTCTCTTGTGTCCCCAACACACCCAATACAATGGTAAATTATATAGGTGCACTAGTTCGGCGAAGAGATGGTGATACAAGTGCAATTTGGATAGTAGATAAAGGTTTTTGTAATCTGAAAATAAAAAAAACAGCAAGGTAACTAATGATAAAAGTGAGCGTAAACGGTATTGCAATGCTAGGAAACAAGGCCTAGTTCATACTTTCACTAGTGCAAATTCTCTCAACAATAATAACATAATTGGATCATATAACTATCCCTCAATATGCAATAAAGAGTCACTCCAAAGTCACTAATAACGGAGAACAAACGAAGAGATTATTGTAGGGTACGAAACCACCTCAAAGTTATTCTTTCTGATCGATCTATTCAAGAGTCCGTAGTAAAATAACATGAAGCTATTCTTTCCGTTCAATCTATCCTAGAGTTCGTACTAGAATAACACCTTAAGACACAAATCAACTAAAACCCTAATATCACCTACATACTCCAATGTCACCGCAAGTATCCGTGGGTATGATTATACGATATGCATCACACAATCTCAGATTCATCTATTCAACCAACACAAAGAACTTCAAAGAGTGTCCCAAAGTTTCTACCGGAGAGTCAAGACAAAAACGTGTGCCAACCCCTATGCATAAGTTCACGAGGTCATGAACTCGCAAGTTAATCACCAAAACATACATCAAGTGGATCACATGATATCCCATTGTCACCACAGATAAGCAAGACATACATCAAATGTTCTCAAATCCTTAAATACTCAATCCGATAAGATAACTTCAAAGAGAAAACTCAATCCATTACAAGAGAGTAGAGTGGGAGAAACATCATAAGATACAACTATAATAGCAAAACTCGCGATACATCAAGATTGTGCGAATCAAGAACACAAGAGAGAGAGAGTTCAAACACATAGCTACTGGTACATACCCTCAGCCTCGAGGAAGAACTACTCCCTCCTCGTCATGGAGTGCATCATGGTCAACTTGCTATAGTGAAACACCATGCTTGGCTCCAGGGAGCACGAGCGACTGCCAGCAGAACCTTGTCGGGCAGAGATAACTTCCGGTTCGTCACCTCGGTGTGCTCCTCTACATCAATGCTCTGTTTCTGTCGCCATGGGAGTCCGTTGGTCGGCGCCGTATCGACTGGCACACTCGTGTTTCTCAGGGCAGGGTTAACCGGCGGCCAGCATGCAGCGTTGGTGGCAAACACATGAACAGAGGTATTGTTAAGCTGAATTAATGTATGCCCATGATTGGAATATCGTGAAGGCTGGGCAGGGGAGCATGTAGGAGTCATGGCGGAAGTTTTGTAGCTGGAAGACAATACAAGGGGAAGAAGATGCATACAAAAAGAGGAATCGTGAGAGTAGATGGGAACGGGAGTACAGATGGGAGTATTCCGTAACCATGAGAGATGACCATGTAGCCCTTTTTGACACGATAGTTTAGTTCGTAATTCATACCACTAATCTTCATTGACATCCGTACAACTATTTAAAGGGTAGGGTGTACCAAAGCATTCCTAGATTTAATTTTCTACTTGGCTGCATGCATCTTCATGATGCAGAGGCCGGGGGCATGCCTCCATCTTCAAAAAAACTTAATATGATTGAGATTTAGTTTTTCTCATTTCTTGAATCAGTTTCAAAAGTATATAATGAAATTGTGTGTATTGGTTGTATACCTCAAACAGAAATGTATAACTAAGGTTTCTTCTTAATTTGCCAGTCTTTCTCCCGACTGTTCACAAGGTGTATATTGCCTATAGTATTCGCTAAGTCTGATGGAGTGTTAGTTATCAAAAAGAAAAGTTTGATCGAATGTTTGAGATTAGACAACACCTTTTGAATGTCGGAAATAAGTATAGGTAACTGAAGCTCAACATTTTATGGATTATGCTTGAAATAATTATTTTTTCTTTGGTAAAGTTAAAATTTCCAACATCAGATATGTTTGTTTTGACAATTGTTGAGTTACTCATTTCCAGCCTGTGATAGGTAAGTGCTTTGTATTGTCTTAACCTTTAACAATAAACATTTCAAAAAAACCTTTAACAATAATATCTTCAAGTTATTTTACTATATTTTGCTTGATACAATTTAGTTATACTAGCAAAAATGATCGTGCGTTGCAACGGGAGATAGAAAAATAGCTCGGGTCATCGTTGGCCGTTGCTTGCGGCACTTGCAGGGAGTAGGAGAGGAGGATGAAGAAGTGGATGGGACAATGGTGCGGGTGCGGCCGACATCGATGATGATCTGGTGATTCAGGAAGGAGGCAAAGGCAGCATGGGAAGGCCAGATGACTTAGGAGAAACACATGGGTGGGGGTGGGATAGGAGGCATTTGATAAAAATGGCACACATTTCCTTTCATAGTACACTTTTCTTTGTCTTTGACAAAAAAGGCACATGTTTGAATATAGTTGGATAAAATGGCACAACTGAGTTCTCCCTCTATTTTGAGAAGTAGGACCACCCGCCATATTTCTTTGAACACTTTTGCAATTTGTCAATTCCTTTACATTGGCTTAGTATGGTTCGGTCAGAGGCCATCGTAATCGATTGAAGCGTAGGTGTTGCTGTGGCCTTTCCCGGCGCTCTGCCCGCCCCACACACTGCTACGTCGTCCCAAGTCATATTTCTTTGAACAATTTTGCACTTTGTCAATTCCTTTACACTTGCTTAGTATGGTTCGATCAGAGGCCATCGTAATTGATTAAAGCGCGGGTGTTGCTGTGGCCTTTCCCGATGCTCCGCCCGCCCCACACATTGCTACGTCGCCCCAAGTCTTCTCCCGTGTCTCCAAAACAATTGCTGCCAAAATTTGGATTGCATCAAAGACAAAACACATCAACCATACAATGCTACATGCAGCAGCTACAACCACCCATTGTACACAGCAAAGCAGCCAAAGCAAAACATCAAGTCAACTATTGCAAAACAGTAGAGGTAAAAAAGGTTAAGAAAATAGTTGTCACGACGAGAAGCCACTGTGCAGCTCCTCTCTTCACTACCATCCTGCTCATAAATTGTCTTTTGCCCCTCTACTCTACAGTCTAAATAAAGTAGAGAGCTTTGCTGGGAATAAGAGAAGCTTACTATCTTTGCTTCTGAAGAAAAAACTCAATGCCCTTCACAATTGCATATGTGCAGTTTACAGTAAAGCGAAAACTTAGTTATGATTACCAAGAAGAAAACCACAATCAATAGATAAGCTAACAACGCAGCTATGAAAAAATCATGGACTCTTTTCAAGTTGAAGAAGTAGTAGTTCTACGCTGCAACATCTAGTGGGTTCAGAAATTATTTGAAGTTTTACATATATGATCCACTTCAAATAATTCAAGAAAATAAAAGCCTGATTCTGTCTTCAACACTTTGAAATTCTCAACCTAGCTCATCATATCATTATTTCTTACTGCACTTACGGGCAGGCTAGATGTATTTGATGGTACATGCATGCTATACATACCATTCGCCTAACAAAGTATAGAAAGTCATCTTAGAAGTTTATTCCGCCAAGCTAAAATACTGTATGATGAATGAGATGCCAAAATTTTATTTGATTAGGGGTTACCTCTAGAAATAACAGCACATAAGAAGATAACTGCCTATGCCAGTTATGAAGAAATTCAGCTGCTATGACATTACCTATTGAGCATGACATTTATAAAAAAGAAGTGAAAAGAAAATAAAGTTACTGCTGAATAAAATAGGATATCTACAAATTTAACAGTATCGGCACTACATGTAAGGCCACATTGATTCAATTGATACGAATGTTCAGTCTAAAGCAGTAAAGCTTATAGCATGAAAGCTGGACATTGGATTAAAACAATGATGTGAAAACAACATTTTTTCCTCTAGATCCATAATCGTAGAAAAACATCCAATTGATTGTATCATTACTTCAATGAATTAACTGAGAAGTAGTATTACTTGAGAAGTCCATATAATCAAGATGAAAGCATGTACAGCTAACATTTTTGTGACCAAAACAAATAAAGCGTCAACATTCCCCGGTTCCACCTCTAGACAGTACAGTGAGATCTTTAGCTTAAGCTTAATATCTGAACTGCAAGTGTAAACACGACACTCATGATAACAGATGAACATGTCAACCTACTTGCCTAGAACCAATACAGAATTGACATATACCATCAACTCTGTTTTGTACTGATGATCCAAACACTAAAACCTGAAGTAGTACATTTAACTGAAGTTTAGGGTTGCATGAGCAATAATAAGAACAAGCCTGACACCTTGAGGATTCCCATGTGTCTACAGTAATACATATAAATGAAGCACTCTAGTGTAAAAACTAAAAAAGATAAATTGAATCTCAAATTCTTTGTGTCTTGGCATCAGGAAAGGAAACTAAGCAATGGTGAGGTCGAACATAAAAATTCAATATAGAAAGCATCATTGTTGTAAGTCCGTTTATTGTAACAATTAGGCTAATGTGCAGGATCAATCAGCTAAAACTCGCAGTCGAGGGCCTACTTGACCAGCTTTCTAGCAAGCGTCACATCTTGGATGCGCGGCTGGGCGAGGTAGTACTGTCACAGGTTGAGCGGTTAATCAGAATTTTATGAAACAATAAGAGATAGAACAGTCTCTGTGTAATTATTCAAGGAAAGTCTGTTGAGCAGTTAATACAGACGATACATCAAACTACAATGCATCCACAGTATATGACAACCAAAGACATTCGCATAATCTAGAAGACAACTATGCTATCATATTGATGAAGAAGGGAAGAAAACATAGGAAATCTGAACTCACATCATTATACTGTTTAGGCTTCGCTTCCTTCTTTCTACCACGTCCTTTTTTCAGCTCTTCTACAGGTTCATCTTCTTCTTCCACTTCAGCTACTTTCTCCGACAGAAAACACCACCAATGTCAGCAACCAAGATGAAAATAAGCAAAACATTGTTCAGCACACAGTGAGAGACATAGCCAAGGTACATATGTGACCTGATCAATCTTTTCAAGTAGAAATTCAGAATAGAGGTGTGTCTTTGTGAGCAGATCGTCCAACTCTTGCCTTCAGATCAAAAGCCTCCTACCTTGCAGCTTCTCTTCCCGGCCTCCTCTCCTGCCTCTACCTTGCGCTGGGTCTGGCACAAACATAGAGATGGGGAGTGGCACGAGGCGGAGCTGCAGGGCTGCCTTCCTGGGTCGGCCGCTTGGTGTGGTTGCCCGCCTCAGCCTACCTGCTTTTCCCCTACCATTGATGATATTTCTCCCGACGACCGCGGCGAAACCATCGATCTGCCAAGACAAACATAAACTGATAATCTGAACTTTGTACAATTACTCACTGATAAACACAATGTACCAGATGGCAATGGCATCCAGAAAAATCATTCGCCTTCATGCACGTGGAATGCAGTTCATAACTGCGATTTATCCCCCATCATATGCTCCAAGGCATAATATTACGTTTAGACTAGAAGGACATGCAACTTTGTTTTCATCAAGGAACTGAATGATGTCAATTCCAGACCACATGTTTCTTCAGTTCAAGAACAACTAACACCAAGGGAGTTCAACAAAGATTCTACATAACATTATCAAAAGATCAGTCCTAGCTTTTTCAAGCGGAACAAATACGAATATTGTAGGAAAAAGGTTCAGTAACAAAAAGAGATTGTATTTTACCTTGGAAAATTGGGATCATGTATGAGCATCAACTGCGTTGAACGGATCATGGAACAAATAGTTGTCAGCATACTGATACAATGCTCGGGCTATCTGAATCCTTTGTTTCTGCCTGCCACTAAGAGTGCAGCCTCACTCTCTAATGATTTTGATCTCCAAGTATTTCCTTAGTGAATACCACTCAAGGACCCTGCCATACTTCTCGCTCTCCATCTCCTTGCCGAGCATAGCATATCTTTAAGCAATTTGAGGCATGTAGACCTTGCTCCATCCAGTTCCTTCTCATAGAGGATATAGGTTGTGCATAAACAGAGTTTTCAGTTGACAGACAACCAAGGCCCCTTTTTAAGCCCTCATCAGTCAAGTCTACCTCACAAAGAAGGCCGCCAAAACTATCCAACATATGAAGCAATGTATATATTTATCAGTTATGACACCATCACCAGAATTGCACCTTCCAAGAAGGTGAACCCACAAATCCATGATGCATCTATTCAGAGGTATTGTGGTCGGATCAAATTGCTTCTTTATGAAGTCTAACTTTCAAAGGAGCAACATACATGACAATGATCTGAACTTCAATCTACGATATAATCCAACTGATAAATGTGGAATGTAGAAAAATGATTACATGGCGTTAGCATGTGAGATCAGCTCAGCTAATGAACTGACATTGAGAGAGCCCAGGTTCTGTGGTGCTTTGAAGGTTGCTACAGTAGGGCAAGCGTGATGGCTCTGTTTTCTTGCTTGTCTAGCAGGAAAGTCTTGCATGCCACAAAGCCATGCATGGGATTCACGTAGAAGCCCCTAAAAACAGTACTGAAAATTGGTACCTCTGCTCGAGCACGGGCGCACGGTGCTCCAGCGAAGTTGGTGAGATTGGAAGCTTCAGACGCAGTAATTTCAAGAAGGGAAACTTGCAATTTAGTCAGGATTTCAGTCAAGGGGCCCGGGAATCTTTTATGTCAAAGCAGTTCAGGCGTAATCAACATCGGTCATGTCATGCCTACGTGTTCGAGAAGTTCTCCTGCACTGACACAGCAGGGATCCAATCTGAATCCTGGTAATCTCAATCCCTTCAGGAAAAAGCCTTCTGCTGCATCAAAACAACCATTTCAATATTTAAAATTTTCAAGAACATTAGGTTCCTCAACCCCTACGTCTCCAAATATACATCATTTTTGTTCCTTGAAATTCAGAATAATATGACCGCGTAGACCGAATAGTGCTGCTCTATACACCAGATTTCTGACAAGTGCAAGTAAATTGAAAAAGAAATAACAGAATCCCCTTGTTATTAACGTTCAGTACGCACTTGTACAATGATAAATTATACCCCTGAAAGTTTCAGAAGTTACTAAGATGGTATATGCTGAGATCTTGGAGAAGTACAAACAAATAATATGCAGATAATCATTTATAGATTTCCATGCAGAAGTACAATACATCGTCTACCCAGGACCGGGAAGCAACACAAAATTATGGCATGATATTATTCACTTCTTTTTGTTGCCAATGAACACTAAATTGTTCACTTGTCAATACAAGACTGCAACCACTACGTAGCCCTGTACATCGACCAAATACATTAATTAGTTTCCTGTGGACAACATATCTTAAACAGTACTCGATGTTTCCACAAAAGGCTTGCTAGGGGTTGTCGTGTGATTGTCAAAATTGAGCAGAATTGATTATGAAAAGATGCCTGATGGTAAAGAATCAAAGTAGATTGCTGTCTACTGAAGAAAATCCTCTCACCTCGTACACGTCGCTGTTATCTATGGCCATCAGCAGCTAGCGCCCCAGGTGCAGATGCACTTCCATACTGCAGGTGAGGAATTGCAGAATCTAGCATCCAGGGCAAGCCACGATGAAAAAGGCTTCTCCAGCGAGGGAAAGAGGAGAGGCGGCAAGGGATCTAATGGATCTGTGGAGAACATGTGCCTCTGGATGGGTGCGCCGGGCAGGGCGGCAGGCCTTGAGATCCTTTGCGCTCGATTTGCTGCGCGGCCGGGATCCCCGGCAACGGCCGAGAGCGGTTTGGACGGTGGTGGTGGCGGCAAAGGGGACGGCGGTGGTGGCGACGACAAAGGGCGGCGGCGCGGATGGCGATGGTGGCGGTGGCAAAGGGCGGCGGCGCAGGCGGCGTTGGTGGCAGAGGCAAAGGGCAGCGGCGCGGACCCAAACTACTCCTCCCGTGCACGTCTGCTCCCGGCCGCCGCGGCCGCCTTGGATCCCGGCGAGCGAGCGAGGGATTGGGTGGGGTTATACGGGCGATGGCGGAGAAGCACCCAGCGATGGGCGACGCCTGAAATTGGGGATCGTCGTTGGGGGATAGGCGAGGGCCGAAGCGGTATGTTGACTTACAGATTACAGATAGCTATGATGTGCACCGCGGGTTGATTTAAAAAAGAATTGGGATCTTTGTGTAAAAAGGCCGCGACGGTGAATCCGGAGACTCAATCCGTGCTTTATTATTATATATATATACTAGTAAAAATGTCCGTGCGTTACAACGGGAGAGAAAAAATTGCACGCTCCTGTTTCAAGACCCCATAGGTCAAATCCTTTTCTCAACATGACGCCCATCCGTGACAATGGACATCCTCCTTCCCACTGTCACCGACAATGATTGCAGTGCCCGAGACTACACCCGTGCTTTGGTACAGAGCAAAGCAAATACTGCTAACCATATGTTTATTAACATAACTTCCTATCATTAATAATAAGCACAAAGATTATTAATAGTACATACCATCAAATTTATGACCTTTTAATGTAACTAACAAATTAGGCTAGCTAACAAAATCACTTTAAGATTATTAAGAAAATTAATAAATTTCCTCAATAAAGAATCAAATCATTACATGAGCATTTGGATTTGTCTATTATATAGCTGAATTACTGTTACTAATTTTAATCCACTGTACATTTTTTTCCATATTTATTAATCAAAGTGCATGTGTTAATTCTTCACTTTAACTGGCAATGCATTATCTTTTAATCTTTGCGAGTGACCAATTTTTTGGCACCGGTGTAGCCATAAGCTCCACTTATTATATTTGTGCTTATAAAAAATAACATGGTATTTTACCTCATAAATATATATTGTTGTAAACTGAAACAAAGTCCAGTGAAGACATTGCCACATGATGGAGTTTGGAGACATGTACTAACTTTTCTTCTGAATGGTCGTACCTTCAAAATTCGGGGTCTTGTGCAAAATCAAAATTAGGCCCTATATTTAAAAAATATAAATTAAAATATCTGTATAAATTATTGCGGTGCTACATATTTTTTCAGGGAGTTCACATTTTATCTTAAAATTTAAATCTACCCAAATTAATGATGTATCAGAAAGAACAAAAATTATGACAGTAGAAACTTTAGAGGGGTGAAAGGTTGGAGACCATGAATGGCAGGCATCACATGGGATGGGGTCGCTCTACTAAAAACCATGCAGTGAATGAGAAACAAAAATACAGGGAGAGAGAGAGACGTGAGGTTGGCCTGTATTTTAGGGCGAGTCCTTTTCATTTATTTCGCTCTTAAAAGCCCATTAGCACCTAATCACTTGACCAGTAGTTGTTTTTCTTTGAACAATATGTCTTGACCTAGTAATATCAATCTCTGATTTTGGCACCCCTGGAATTTGGATGGGGTCCGTCTCGCGTGCATGCAGTCTCAGCAGCTAGCTTGCCAAGGCTCATTTCACGATTACAGAGGCTATAAAATAAATAATTAACACATGATATAACTTCAGATGCAATGCATCAAGTGTCTATATTATCTTGTACTTATATTTGCATATTAATTCCCCACAAAAATATGCATATTCTAGTTCTCAACTCACTATAAACCAAAAAAGAGACCTTTCTCGCTCGACGCCACACTATGCTCCGCTTCAACAAATGAGAGTTTTCGGTGGAACCAGTGAACCACGCGAGCTGGTTAGATGCGTGGGGCAGAGGGCTCGTAGTACCTGATAGCGCAGCTATGCAATGGAAGGGAAGGAGCCTAAATCGACCCCCTTCTTTCTTTTTTATTCAAAGACACAAAAGCAAGCACAGTACAAAGAGATTGGACTCTCGGATGAGACTAAGCAGCTACCGTTCCGACGCGCCCCTGACCCTATCTTGATTCAAACCGAAAACCCTCTCTAAGGTGGAGCCTAGTTGAAGCTGTCATTCAAAGAATAAATGGGAATCCAAATCCACTTTTAGGGATATAGATGAAGTCTCGCTCAGTAAAGAGAGTTGTAGATTCGTAGAAGAGGATCAGAGTACGCGCGCTACAAAAGGCAGCTAGCCAATGAAAGTAAGTGGAAAGAATATAGTACTTTTGTACTGACCCCTCCGGGCCCCCGGTTGTTTTGGCGCGCCCTACCCCAACGTTAGACTATTGCCTTTTTAGCCTACGCTTGCTGCTTGCAGCATGGATTCGATAGATCTATCGAATCCATGCTTCCCCCGCCCCGAAGCGAGACTCTATCCAGATCTCAAAGAATAACGAGCTAGGCGGCCGGCGGGCAAAGAAAGGGGGCGGGGCGTTTACTTGAAAATGACAACCGCCTGTTCCAGCAGCGGGGGCCTTGCACGAAAGCAAACCTACGATTAAGTAGCAGTTTCTTTCGCTGATGGGCCCAGTGAGGGGGGCATTGTCCCTCAGTTCTTACCAACCTCAGGTGTGTACATCTAACTTATTATCTTCTTTTTTCATGCAAGCCTGACCTCAGTTGTCCATTTCTTATTCATTCAGGGCGCCCCTAGTGGACTTGGCGGTGCTCCTTTCTCAAACCAGAACAACTCTGAACGTTAGGGAAAATGAGGGAAGACCACCTGAGCGAACTGACCGAAGGGACTTTACTTATCCGAACCGAACGTTAGCGGCTTAAGCTAAGCCTATCACGAGCTGCGTTGCTGCTTGATCGGCGGGGAGGAAGATCTCAAAGTATGGGGCAAAGGATCAAGCGCTTTGACTTTGCTTTGTCCCCCGGGATCCACCACATGTTGGGTTTGAGAGCCGTGTGATGGGTGACTATCTAGCACGGTTCAGAGAGCACATGTATGTAGTCTGCGCTAGTGAATGGAAGCCCCCGCCGCAAAAAAGAAGCGGCTCTTCCCACGGCTCTGTCACCATTGACTCTATTTATTATTATGGTAAATCATTGTATCAAGATGTCAATCTTAGATCTTATTTTAGTTCGATACGTCCACCTACGAAACTCGCCCTTGGCTTTCGTCTCGGTAGGTGTATTATTCTACATTTTCCCAAAAGGACATTCATTCATTTCTTTCTTCCCGGGCGATCACCACGACTAAAACGAAAACAAGACAAGAAATCAAGACCCGTACTACAGGAAAAGGGCTGGTGGCCGACATTTGGGAAAGTCGGGCCGATCGGGTGTCTTCATTCAAGCGAGGGTACAGAGGAAGAACGAAACGAAGTGAGAGGCCAGGGGGCAGGGAAAAGAGTCGAGTCGATCGACCGGGAGAAGCAAAATGAAATCTGGATTTGGCCGAAAAAGATGCAACGTTATGGATACCATGACCGATCACCATCGAGAAAGAAGAATTTGGATAAATCACTTCGGGTGAGCGGGGCCTTCAAGCGGCCTCAATACGCCGGGGTTGTAAATGACATACCTTTCCTTATGGGAAATGCCGCCTCCTTACTAAAAAGGAATAGAATCCAGTTATTTTTACCAAAGAAGTCCCGCTCTGACGGCCCGACGAGTCATCTACTAAAAAGGACCCTCCTCGCTGTGCGCCCCTCCTTGAATTATTCGGTCATGCAATACTTCTTTAATACTAAGAATAAAATGCATTTCGACCCCGTCCTAGTTCTCAATCATTTCGTGGCACCGGGTGTGGCTGAACCATCTACGATGGGGGGAGTGAAGGGAGGAAGCTTAGATAAGAGAATACGCTCTCGCATCGCTTTTTTTTAGAAAGCTCTACCAGCGATAAAAAGTGTTTGGCCCGAGCCAAAAAGAGGTTGATCCACTTCATTCGCCAAGCGAATGATCTTCGCTTCGCGGGAACAACAAAACCCACCATATCGCTCTTTCCTTTCTTCGGTGCTACCTTCTTTTTTCTAAGGGATGGGGTTGGGGTGTATAATAACCCTTTTTGTGAGTATGCCCAGAAACAACTCCTAGCTCAATTTAGGATCAAATGTAGGAACCTCATGGGTAAGGATAAGTTAATGCAATTGATAGAGAAATTCATAGACCTAGGTAGGATAGGAAAATTGATAAAGGGAATAGAGATGATGATAGAGATCATACCGAGAAAGAGGATAATTCCGTACGGGTACAACTCTGATTTGAACGAAGTGCTAAAAATGCGATCTTTTTTGTCTAATAGAACAAACACTAATACCTTAATTGAGTCGGTAAAGATCAAATCTGTTTATCAAAGTGCTTCTCTGATTGCTCAAGACATCTCTTTTCAACTGAGGAACAATCCAATCTCATTTCGTTCCATTTTTAGTAAAATAGTGAAGGATATTCCATTAATAATGCCAAAAGGGGTGGAGGGGATACGTATTTGTTGTTCTGGTCGATTAGGGGGTGCGGAAATAGCTAGAACTGAATGCGGAAAGTATGAAAAAACATCTTGTAATGTATTTAACCAGAAAATCGATTATGCTCCTGCGGAAGTATCTACTCGTAACGGAATTTCAGGTGTCAAAGTGCGGATCTCATATAGTCAAAATAAGAAGGGACGTGCTATATCTGAAACGTACGAAATATAGTAAATATTTTAAATGCAGATGTAGTAGGGGTCGCGAACCGGATGGTACACAACTTGGTTTGGGAAGATATGGCACCAAAAGTTGTAGAGCTGGTCGTCTTTCATATCGAGCCATTGAAGCAGCGCGTCGGGCTACAATCGGACAATTCCATCGTGCTATGAGCGGACAATTCTGAAGAAATTGTAAGATATGGGTAAGAGTTCTCGCAGATCTTCCTATTACGGGGAAACCCACGGAAGTTCGAATGGGAAGAGGAAAAGGAAATCCGATGGGTTGGATTGCTTGTGTGTCCACGGGACAAATCCCATTTGAAATGGATGGTGTGAGTTTGTCAAATGCTCGACAAGCCGCTAGATTAGCGGCGCATAAACCATGTTCGTCAACCAAGTTTGTTCAGTGGTCGTAACGTAATTGGTTAGTGGGGAAAAACCGGGCTGGGACTCAAAAGAATTTGGCGAAGTGTTTGTTCCTGAACGAGGGAAGTGGAAAGACAAAGAGGGATAGGGAGCTCGCCTCCTTCTTTTTTGTAATCGCCGAAATTGTACGACGACCCTTCTTGTTCCAGGCATACGACCCTGAGACGTGACGGTGTCACTTTTCTGGCCCGGTAAAGTGACAGTTATATAAATAAGAATAAGAAAGAGAAGCGTGATGTTGTCGTGTTGTCAGCAATCAAATTCTCGTAAATAGATAGTACGGTTGCGTTGTTTCAATTTCTGTTCGTATTCTGATTGCTGTGGCTGCAGCTCGATCTTGGCAAATCTCTCAAATGGATGTAAAAAATGCTTTCCTTCATGGTGATCTACATGAGTTTTTTCTATATGCAGCCACCTCTGGGTATTGAAGTTCCTGATGGTCATGTTTGTCGCCTTCGAAAGGCCCTCTATGGGAAAAAAGCAACCACCTCGTGCTTGGTTTGAGCGGTTCAGCTCTGTGGTTCAAGCTGCTGGTTTCTCTTCTAGTGAGCATGATCCTGCACTTTTCACTCATACATCTAACCGCGGTCGTACCTTGCTTCTTCTCTATGTTGATGATATGTTGATCACTGGAGATGATCAGAAGTACATTGCTTTTGTGAAGAAAAAGTTGAGTGAGCAATTCAAGATGTCAGATTGATTTTCTCTCAGTTATTTTCTGGGAATTGAGGTTGATCAAACTAATGATGGTTACTATCTCTCTCAGCATCGCTATACTTAGGATTTGATCTCACGCTCAGGTCTTACTGATACACACACTGCCGCTACACCCATGGAGCTCCATCTCCAATTGCGCCCTAGTGATGGTACTCCTCTTGAGGGATACCACCCGCTATCGTCATCTTGTAGGCAGCCTTGTGTACCTCACTGTGACCCGGCCTGACATTGCTCATGCAGTCCACATTGTCAGTCAGTTTGTCAGTGGTTACTTGAGGGAGATGCAAATACTTCATTCTTCCATAGTGCTGCCAATGGAAGACACATAAAATGTAACATTGCTTCTTTGGAACATGAAGGAAATGTTATACAAGATGAGAAAGAGTTGCAAGAACACATTTCTAGTTACTATAAGAGACTATTTGGTTCAGAGGACAGGGGGACATATCTCTTGGTGGAAGCCCCTTGGTCAACAGAGCACATGCTATCAGAACTAGACAATGAAGAGTTGACTAAGCCTTTCACTATGGAGGAAATAGAGTTAGTAGTTAAAGAGATGAAAACCAATACAGCTCCTGGCCCAGATGGCTTACCAGTAATCTTTTAGAAACATTTCTGGGAGATGGTTAAAGAGATGGTCAAAAGAATTCTTGATAGCCCGCATGCTGAGGAGTTGCAACTTAGAAGACTTAATTATGGGTAGTTACTCTGATTCCTAAAACGAAAGATGCTCCAACTATCAAGCAATATCGGCCAATATGTTTATATTATGTTTGTTAGAAAATTGTGACTAAAGTACTGACAAATAGGCTTGAGAGAGTTGCAGATAAGGTGGTGAGTAAGAGTCAGACGGCATTTATGAAAAACAGAAATATTTTAGATGGGGTGGTCACTATCCATGAGGTGTTTCATGAGCTTAGGAGGACTAAACAAGAGGGGGTCATACTAAAGCTAGACTTTGAAAAAGCATATGACAGGGTGAATTGGGATTTTCTACAAGAGGTTTTGCTTAAAAAGGGTTTTCTTTAGTGAGAAGTGGAGAGGTTGGATTAAACAAGTGGTAGAAGGAGGTGCAGTGAGTATCAATATTAATGGAGAGGTTGGCCCATATTTTAAGAGCTACAAAGGATTTTTTCAGGGTGATCTCACCTCTTATTTTGAATTTGGTGGTGGTCACAGAAAAGGGGGTCACTCAAGTGTACGGCATTCTTTGTCCTTCCAGATCGCGGTACATGTTCGGACTGCTCTGGATTGTAGAGGAACGAATTTCAGGCTACTTTAGATGGGGTGGGCTGCACCCATTCTCGGTACGTACAAGGTGGGCACCCATTCTCGGTTAAGATGGGAAATCCTATAGGGGTAGAAATGCTGCATGAAAAAAATCCGCTCTTGCTGTATTAGGAATTGAAAGTAAGTCAACTCCTTCCTCTTAGAGCAACTTGTCGTAGCTGTGACTACTCTTTCTATTTGAATTGAATGTCAGCGAATCACTTGTTTCACTAATGTGACTAGTCTTGACTGCAGGTTTTTTCTTTCTATAGAGAAGTGACTGCGCTAGAGATGCTTATTAAAGGTTTGCTTGGTGGCTTCCTTGCTTGACAGGCTTTCCTTGTTGATTGGCTTGGTCTGCTAGTTCCCGGAAATCACTTCCTCTAAGTCTTAAATAGCAGAACCTACTCTTTCTTCAAAGAATGTAGCATACCTAAGAAATGATTTCTCTAACGAGTCAAATCCGTTGTGAAATAAGGAAATGCGCGGATCGCTTCTTCTACCCTTCTCTTATTCGCATTTCCTGCTTACTATTGAAAGAAAAGTTGTTACTGCTGCATATCCCCTTTTTCCTCTTATTCGAGCGAGTAAAGGCGCAGCTTCCTCATCTTTGCTTTATAGTTTGATATAATATAGAATTGGATTTTGCTTTCCTTTAAGGAGCTCTAGCTATCTTGCTGATCCACCAGTTCATACTATTAATGAAAGCTCTTTCACCTTGCCCGCGGGTAATCCCTTACTGAGCCTACTCAAGCAATCTCCCATTAGCCGCTCTTTACTTTATAGTCAAGCGATTGTAAACTCCTTATTTAGGCTAGCTACTTTGCTGATTAACAAGATTATCATATTGGAGCTGTGACAGTTATGTAAACTACTTCTCTAGCAAGTAATGAATCTGAGGTCAAAGCCAATGAGTACGCCGGATGTTGCATTTTCGCAGTGAGGGAAGGTTGGCTTGACAGGCTTCGTTCTGGATGTTGTAATCTCTTCTCATGGTCTTTGTTCGCTTTATTATCCCGTTGTGAGAATGGCTAGGACTATGGATCCACATGCCCCCCCTCTAGTCAGTACTTTCCGAGTAGCGCAAGGCTTCTTCGTTGGCAAATAAACGAATTAATGAACTAATTTCCTAATATGACGTGAACTTGAACTAGCATTGATCAAGTCCATGAGCTCATAAGAAGGAGTTCTTCACGTGAGAAAGTCCACGTCTTAGCTTAATTCAATAAAAAGAAAGTATCCAATCGACTTTAGGAGCGCCATATGTTTCTATCTGAAACGGTAAAGCGAGGCTCGCTATAAGGGTCATAGCTAGTTCAGGATTGGTAGGAAAGTAAGACAAATGATTGTAATATGACAGCCCCCAGGGGAGCTAGCCTTTGTGTTAAGATTAAAAAGAAGAGCCCTCTTTTCATACGACTCGGTGATTCCATTGCTCTATCCGGCCGCAAGATTCGATCGCGTACAGCACGAGCACGAGATGGGTTGGGGACTTAGAAATGAGCTATGCTCCAAGAATTGACCCCTGAACTACCTTTGCCCGCCTTTTCTTGTAGAATCCATTCCCCCTCTTTTATATATTTAGAATGCTTTTAGGGCTAGTGGAATGAGGCTGGAACCCATCAATATCGCTAAACCGGGAGAGTTGCTTGTGTTGGGTTCAAAGTTTCGCTCTACCAAGGCAAGATATAATAGAATATAATCTAATCTAATATGCATCCAGCTTTAGCTGAATATCGTGAGTGTTCAGCGAAGTATGCTAGCCATTGGCCTTACGTTCAGGATACTCCTTTCTGTCTTTGCGATGTTTGGTTATAAGAGAATGTTGCTCTTCAGAAAACGCGTATAGCGGCCTTCGTCGATGGGACAAACGCTCCAGTGTATGCGTTACGAGGCAACTAGCATTTTGTCATGGAAGTTCGTGAAACAATGTCATGTCGCGACTCGACATGTTAGAAGGAGCTAAATCAATAGGTGCCGGTGCTGCTACAATCGCTTTAGCTGGAGCTTAGCAGAAAGGTGTGATTCGTGATCTCGATCATTTAAATGATCCTATCCTTAAGATTGGTTTTGGAAGATATGTCAAACATTCGAGAATGGCGCTGTTGATCTAGTTAGGTTTCTAATTGTTGAGTGTGAAGTTCCGTTCTAAAAATATTCGTTTCGTTGGAAAAACCAATGCCAACGTCAAGATCAGTCTCCTTTCCTTTCTCTTTTCGGGAGCAGAGCTGAAAAAGATGGACAGTAACAATCGCGTAATATCAATTTATCGGCCTCGTCATCGAAAGCGGCTTCCAATTGCTCGGAAATTCTCAACTATATGGGGGACTTTGATGGTGAGCAAAAAGAATTGATCAAGAAATTGGCAAACTTTCGCATGATCGATGGTAAAAGAACGAGAGTTCGTGCTATTGTTTATAAAACTTCTCACCGCCTAGCTCGAACTGAACGCGATGTAATAAAACTTATGGTTGACGCCGTAGATAATATAAAGCCAATATGCGAAGTGGTCAAAGTAGGAGTCGCAGGTACTATTTATGATGTTCCTGGGATTGTAGCCAGGGATCGTCAACAAACCTTAGCTATTCGTTGGATCCTTGGAGCAGCTTTCAAACGACGTATAAGCTACAGGATAAGCTTAGAGAAATGTTCATTTGCTGAGATACTGGATGCTTACCGAAAGAGGTGAATTTCACGTAAGAGAAGGGAGAATCTTCATGGACTGGCTTCCACCAATCGGAGTTTCGTGCATTTCAGATGGTGGTAAAGTGATACCACATAAGGAGCTCTTCCTCATTCAGTCATACTCAACAAAAGTAAGAAATATTTGACCCGGATCCTTTTTTCATCTTCATATAGAAAGAAAATCGGCCTTCCTCATACTCCCCCCTTCATTCATAGAGTTGGAGGAATCCACAAGAGGCCTGCCCGTTCATAATTGCATAAAAGAACCATTCTTTTTATGAAAACTCTTGTTCCAACCTCACCTCAGGTCGAATGAATACGAAAGGGGGATCAATCAAATCAATAAGCCATGAATGAAGAAGTAGTGGGCCTTTCGCCTTATTTTGTTTGACTCGTGGAGCTGAGAAATCTACTTCAAAGAGAGAGAAAGAGTGCTAGTCCGAAAGAACAAGCAAGGGATGAGCGCACGGGAGCGAAATCCGTTGCGCCCACGCGCATACGTTTTCTTGCTGGGTAATTTCTCAGAAAGTTTTTGTGTTGTTGATTCCTATTCCTAGTTGTTGTGCTTTTTCCCCTATGCCGCCTATTGGTACTAGTGGAGTAGGATTGGCCTGTAATATAGAACCTATAGGTGGTGTAACCTTTCTCTCAATACTCAAATCTACAATTGAAGCATCTGAGGCTGCATCAATCGAGGATACACGACATAAGGAATTGTTAGATCTCCAAACTGAACTTTGCCTTCACCAAGCGTGGGTTTTCACTGGTCCTAACTAACGGTTGGCAAGCGATCCCCTATTCTGCATCCCGAAGATCAGATGGCCCAGAGCCGGAGCGATCATTCAAGCAAGTTACTCAGCTTGAGTTTTTCAGTCAATCAATAGATTGTGCAGTTTCTTAGTCTTTTGGTCCACGTCTTCATGACTTATAGGAAGGGTTTCTTTCTTTTACAAGATCATGGAAGCTTCAGAAACCATCCGAGATCTTCTGGAAACAAGAAATGTTGCATCAAAGGGTTCAGTGGTCATATCATAGTGAAATCGAGTTTCTTGATTTAGTCGATATCAAATTCCCAACTTAGAAATTCGAAAGGACGAAGATTCTACTTCTTCCTCAAATACTGGGAATGTGGATTCAAGTATGATATCACTATTCCACAAATCTCAAGAAAACGAATTGAACAAGTTTGATGGCTGGAAAAGAAGATAGGAATGGGGCACCAAGGAAGGATTGTAGGTAGGGATGCCCTTAGATCCGTTCTCAATAGCTCGTGATAAGGCAAGAAAGCGAGTAGATACCCTGCCCTCGCATTAAAGCATCGATCTAGTCCTCTATTAGATATGAATTTCCCGTTGGAAATCGAGGTACATACTCCAAAAATCCCTGGTTTTTGCCTTTGGTTAGCAACTCATCTAAGTTTAAGATCGTATTCCATCTTCGTAAGGACATAGAAAGGGGTTTCGGTAGTGACTGCCCTATCAATAGACCGAATGGTCATCAGTTGCCCTCACGGCCTAACGCCGTTTTTGAGCTCCATCACATGCTTAAGAAGGACTTGCTGCGGAGCCAAGGCCTAATTATGAGCCAGACCTAGAAGATCACTGCTTTCGTGCTGGTCATTCTAATCACAATGAGAACTTCTCCCAAAGAGGGTTCTTATTTCATTTCAGTAAGTAGTCGATTGAATCGGTTTCTAACCTAAGGAATGTGTTATTATAACCAAATATATCATCCAAGAGCCGATCTCTTTTTCATTAAGTATCATTAACAGACCGCTTGCTTACGGGCTTGGTAGCCGCCTTGGAGCCGAGGCAGACGGAGGAACCTCTCGAACCTGGAATCCACTTTCCACTTGTCCTCCATATGCTCGGGTCTGCTGTTTGACCAGTATCTAATGCTATTTCTTACTTCGACCAGACGGGCACTTTCGCATTACGCAGTGAGATCGCCTACTCCTCTCGAGGTTGGCATTTTCGAGTTCATATTTCATAGGTCACCATAAAAATTCCTACCTTTCAAATTAGCATATTTTTAGGAACATATCGAACTTTCATCCCGCATTATCTGTGCAAAATTTTATCATTGTTTAACTACTTCCTCAAACCATTCAATGCGCTATCTCCATCCTCTCATACATCTCTATACCAGAACAATTAATTAGGCCCAGCCCTTCTATCATCGGCCTTGTTGAACTAATTACTTTCGTCTCTGTGCCACCTCAAAGAAGACATTTGATCATGGGATTTTTTTTGTGATGAGGCTAGTTTGAACTATGCTTTTTCTCCTTTCTACACCCCTCTTGACACAAGTTTCGCACATCCAGTTCTCTTATTAGAAACTCCCTATAGATATACTTCTTACTGACTGATTATGGCTTCCCTGACTAGAGAAGGAAATGCTGGGAGGAAATAGAGATGATAGGACCACCTGAATGCTGGAGATGAGTGCTCGTCGTATTCCCTCGAGCAAAGCGGAGAAGAGAAGGGGGAAGAAAAAGGTTCCTAACTCATTGGATAGCTTAATCTATTGGTCAGGGATCCCATCTTTACTTTATTTAGGTGCCTAGACTTTTCGGGGCATACGGTAGATTTCATAGTCCTTTAAGTGAATACGCCTTCTCTTTATGTATAGAGCTCTTAAAGAATGGATCAGCTCCTAGCGAAAAAGTCCAAGGTCTGAATACCAAGAGTGGTCAAACACAGTGATCGGTCCCGGTCAATGGGTAGAAAAGCCCGCCCTATAATCTGAAGTAGTCTTCGACTAGGTATATAAAATGGATAAAAAGAAAGAAGGGGAGGAGAGGAGATAGATGCATTTCACTAGGCGTATATAATATTGGAAAGAATGGAATCGAGTAAGCTTAGGCCAACCGATAGGTCATCTTTGTGTAACTTCCCATATGCCTACTTCTAAGCTAAAGTAAGGAAATAGGGTGAGATAAGCAAGAATGAGCCGAACGAAGACGTAAGGTTTGTTTAGATGTAGTCTTTGTGCTTTTCAAGTTGCTTCTTGCGAAATCAACTAAGTTCGAAAAAGCCATGCCCAGGTTTCCGGGAGTTTAGATAAGATATGTCAGCTGTTGGAGGATCAATATTATCCGGGGGATCCATATATTATGAGGGAGTATAGAGAGGGGGTCTAGAGATAGTACAGTCTGTAGTGAACCTATTCATTAAATGGACTTTTCCCTTACCTCTCATCAGCTTCCCTTTCCCTCGCCGGTGCAGTGCCATCTGGATACCTCATAAATAAATCAAGCAGGCCGGCTAGTAAGCGATCCCGAGGGGCTATCTTCTCTCCCATGCTGGTGCCTTGCTTAACTCAAGTATAAAGTGGAAATTAAAGCCAAAATCCGGGGTGATAAAATTCCATTTGAATCTTGAGATCCAAGAAGAAGGATAGCTTCATGAGTTCGTTCTGACTCCTAGCTTAGCTGGAAAGCTTTTGCTTGTATCTGGCAGTGGGTGTAACATCCATCATACTCAAACAGAAGAAGGTTTGCTTATCTAGCTCCAAGGCAGTTATAATCATTTACAGAACCAGGGTTTGCACCTACTGAGGAGGAGAAAGGGCCGACGACCCATACTAGAACTCCAAGATAAGATCTTTCAGTCGATCAGACGGTCGAGGCCTTTAATAAGGTCCGGTTGTGCCAACGAGTTCTTCTAGTTATGAATCGTCATAGGGAGGTAGCATTACATTTTTATTAGCAAAATAGAGCTCCTCATAGAAAAGAATGGCGAAGAAAGTGTTAGAGTACTTTCTTTCTGTTCAGTCCTGGAACTTATTCTTTTCCGATCGACCTATCAACAGTAGCGATCATACCCCATCGAGCGAGTTAGGAGCTGCTCACAAAGAAGGCCGAAACCAGCTCACCTTGGAGGGTCTTCTCCCATCCAGTCAGAAGTGGAACTAAAGATTAGGATCGCGGGAAATAAACTGAAAGGCAAGAGTGGAGGTTAGCGGGTCTAAGATCTAGTGGGAACATTAGAGGTATCTTCATCATGAAATATGATTGAGATCACACGTAGTACTGACCGCAAGCAGCAGATCACACTACTGCTTGTTGATTCAATCTATCACGCTTACCACAAAACCGGCCACAAAATTAGAAGGATAAGGTGATACCATGAATGACTTATTCCAGAGACGAAGTCTTAGATTCCGGTACTATTGTACTAGTATTCTGAATATTGATACTGGGGCTATCACTAAACTCAGCGAACGTTTCGATCTGACGTCATGGAAATATTATACAGTCAAAGGTATGATTGCAATAGCTAGCGTAGAGTATAAACCTGTTTATCCATTGGTTAATCATTGGGTTGCACATACAGTTGCATGTTATATACTATTATAGAAATATATCTATCCAAGAATCCCAATCCCGAAGGAGGGCGATCTTACGACAGCTTCCATCGTGCCAGTGCTATACTTGGAAAAAGGCTCCTGTCCAGAAATTGATGATACCCTTCCTACATCAACGAGCATCTGGCTCTATGATGAATCGGATCCTTCTCAAATCCTCCCGATTGATTATATAATCAATATAGTGTATAGAGAGATGATCCAAGTTGCTGAGAAGTATCATCAGAAACCTGTTTATAAAGTGGGTCTTAGATTTTTAGCGCCCCATTCGAAAAGAGAGGAGATTAGTGAGTGCTTATCTTCATCAGATCTTTATAAGATGCTTTATGACTCGTTGGAGATATCAGAAAGACTACAAACCCTAGTCTCTAGTATACCGAGAAGGCCAAAGAAAACGAATAGAGCCGATACTCGGAAAAACCCCTACATCACTAAGCTACAGGATAAGTATCAACTGAAGCTTCCAGCTGAAGAGACTCTGACGATTCAGAACTTTAATCTAAAACTTTCTAATCGGATGAGGGTTCCTAGTATTTGGAGCGGATATCCAGACACGCGCAATACAATTCCCTCTATTCGGTCGATTTATAATCAAATAGTCGCGGAGAGGAATGAGAATGACTTCTCTCCTTGTAAAATTCACTATAATCAAAAAGTGAAGAAGGTTAAGCAGGTTCCGGACGTTCCAACTCTCAAACCAGTCATTGTTGTTAATATGCTTACACTTTTATATAGAGATAGATATCAGCAGTTTAAGATACCACATTCAGGTGCGTTCGTTATGGTTAGAGCTAATCAACCTCTAGCTTTGAAGGATAATCATATGTTTTCCACTGACTACTCAACTGTTATGAAGGTTAGAGGTAATCAAGTATCTGTTTTGAAGGATAGTCATATGTTTTCTTCCGCTAATGACTCAACTCTTCTCGCTAAGTGTCTAACCGAGGGAGGTAGACGGTTAGTATATAGTTTGTTGACCGGTTTAACTAGGAGAGTGAAAAATGAAAGAAGGAGTATTCACGTTTATTTAACGAATTTCGATAGAGATGATAGTTATCGTATACTAAGGAATTGTTTGATACATCGTAAACATGAGTTCAAATGTTCAACGCTTACGAGATATAATAATATCTCCAATATGACGGTGTATTCAGCAGTTAATAACCGATTACTTTTCAAAGTGCGGGACTTTAATGATCTTTTATGTTATATCCAGGAAGATGAGTTGCTTGATATGTTTTGCCGACAACACAGTTCTAAAGCTTGTAACACCGAGACGATGTCAATACACAATCTAGTAGAGAAAAAACAGGAATATGTGAACTATATGATGCATGATATTATGTTGTACGCAGCTATAATGCAAAAAGCGCAAGAACGCTATTGGATGAATTTCCAGATGGACCTCTTTTATAAGGAAAACTTTGCAGAAATGAAAACACCTAATTTCACGGTTAGCAACATCCTGAAAACTTATTCTTGTTCGTGTCAAGAAGTTGAAGGGGGGAGGTCGAAGTAGCGAACCCGTCAATCGAGTCAAATACGTCTGATTGATAGTAGGATCGCTAACTAAACAACCGTAATTGATTTTTTAGTGTATTGCTAGTTATGTCTTTGGTACGCTGACTCTCTGCATGAAGGTGATAGGAGCGCAGTCCTTGTAAACCACATTATTATTATGAATGCATAGCTCTGTACAGGGTCTATATGTAGGTTCTAACCTAATACTACATGCGTTTCTCTCATCCTTTATCGTTTCCCTCACATCATCACCCCTTTTTCTTTTTCGTATTAAGAAGGGATTTATTGAGAGGTTTTTAATGTGCCTTTGATCGTCAAGCAGGATAAATGATAAATCGGTAGGTTTTAGAGTAGCCCTATTAGGTTGAAATCAATAATGCCCTCGCCCGTAAGAGTTATCCGATAAAGATATATAATAACATTGTGAATGGTGATGTCAACATGTAACCGTAAAGATCAGAAGGGGCGATCTATACCTTTCTCAACAAGGCCATACACTAGGCGTGCTAACAAGCCCTCCAACCTCCCGTCATCTATACACTCCATCTGACATAGGAAGGTTATCCCTTCCATTTATCGGGTACTCGAGTTATGGTGTAAAACAGGGGCCCGGTTTTATACACTCCCAGGTAAGTCGGTTTGTGCTTATGTCCTCATAGGGTTCGTTTTGCCCTTGACCTAGGAATAGAGTCATGACAAAGGATGAGGCACGCGATCGTTTTTGCTTCCTACGAGCGAGCGCTGCCAAATCGACAACACTTGTTTGACGTTATGCCGATTGCTGCAGGATGTTGACGGGAAGGCATCGTCGACTCTCTCTTCCATGTTTAGGTACTGTCTGAATAGGGTGAGTAAATCGTTGTATTTTACCCTCTACAAGAGTGAAATATCACGAAGAGCGGTTCGAATGTATATAGATGGGGAAATTCCTACGGCTTCTATTTACCACTATCAGATAGAGGGCATAAATCTCTTGATAGCCTGTTCACTCAACTACCACGCTTAGCTAGTCTGTCTGTGGGAGTAGGAATAGGGTAGTCTCCCCTTCTTCGTAAGTAGCCGAACTCGGATCTTCGCAACTATCAAAACTCGAACTCAATAAAGCTTCTAAAAGTGGTTCCGTGTTAAGCGACTCACTCTCGTTGAAGGAGTATCGCCTGATGCAGATAACAACGTTGAAGTGGAACTAGCTTTTTCTTTTTCCACTAGATTCGAGGTTACAGGACACGGAGTAGACATTAATCTCTTGGAAATGTGGTTCGTCTCAAATCTTCCCATTCTTTCTTCTATTTACGAAGTGGTATACCACCCTCTGTGCATGTGGAGCCATCTTTTAGATCTATGCCGTGGATCTAACAACAGCAAAAACACGTGCGACATTGCTATTTACCCCTATGGCATAGCTAGGATTGTAACGAAGCCTTCTATCACAGATAATCCTCGCTGTTCTCCACTTCAATACACCCATCCGCTAAAACGATGACTTTTCTTTCATGTGGGGTACAAACCAGACAAGGGGTTGTACTATTCTCCTCATCGAGATAGTCGATTTTCCCAGGAATACCTACATCTTCTAACAACGATCCCAGATCGATATATGTTTCATCCTTGATTACTATAATCACTTCGCTACCCAACCATGAGTAACTAACTCCTGGATATGCCTTCCATATCTTCGAGTCAAATTGCGCCCTCAAGTAAACGTGAAATAGCACCCGAGAGATTTCTCCTATCTCTGGGACATACTCCCATGACCCATCCCACCCTTTATCCTGGTAGTAAAAGGGGTTGTTTAACAACATTCCGATCAGCGCTTCTTCCATGCTACTCAACCCATCTACATAGCTTAACACAACTTTCTGAAGAGTATACTTCTTCACATTCCATAATGAGAAGTCGATCTTGTACACTCTTCTTACATTCGTTGACATCTTACTAATATAAGAATAGTGAGATTCCTCAAGATCTTCCAACTCGTAAACGTTGTGCGGGTGACCTATCAATTCCAATAGACGTTTTGATAGTGCCATCAATACTAGTAAATCTACGCCGCACCCCGCTCTCCAAACATTAGTAGTTTGGGTTTCCGCATCATAATATTGGTGTGAATACCCTCGTCTATATTCACCATGGAGGAGAGCCTCGAAGGCGTGAGGAATTTTTGTTAGAGAACAACACTCTATGTTTGATAACACATAACGATTAGCTAAAATTGCTTTAACGGCGCGCTCCATACGGAAACGGAGGACTCCCCGACTCTCCCATCCCTTTGGGTCGCTATTATACATTGTCTCTACTGTTGACGCTAACCGATATGCGGGTCTACTATTCAGGTATATACAATAGCTCCTTCTACCATTCCTATTTATGCTATATAAGATATCCAAAACTCTAGAATTGCTTCCATCCATTCCCATACTAATTATTCCTGAAATACCTATCTTAATTGATTGAATTTGAAACTGCATCCTCATCTGTTTTTGCCTCATAATCATTTTATTATTCGTTCCCTCCTTTCAATATGTTGCTGAGAATTTCTGAGAGATTTAGGTCTGGAGGAACTACACCAGTCCCAATGCATACTCCACCAATTATTAGACCAAATCTGATGAGAATACTCCCCCAACCCACATTATTACTATTGCTATCGGGCACGGGACCCTCACCCCCACCATCTGCTGCTGGAGGGAGAGGTATGCCGCCCTCCCCATCTTCAATCCCGCCATCAAAGGGGCCGTCGTTGATGTTTTTGTCGTATATGATATGAGGGATGTCATCCCCTACAGTGGGAGGATCCATAAGATCTGAATGCATATTCTCCCACGAAATTAATAACGATCCACCCGTCGCCCACCCTAGAAATGGTTCAGAATTTCTCATAATTTCCATGAAATTACCCATCCCTGATATGAGTTCCAGAATCGCAGCATCACCTTGTGTGATACTCAACAATGTCATAGTCCCACAACAGCCTAACTGGACACTTCTGAGTAGATTCCCATACACGTATCTGTAACCCACAAACGTATTATCCATTATGACAAGGGCTTTAGTCTTCATGCTAGAGCATTGATACCCCTATGCGTCCGGAACCAGTGCAATTGGTGTGATAGTTCGTTATGCAAGTGTTGTATCGCTGTGTTATATTCAGGAATACGACGATCAAAGACTCCTTTATCCCAAAATATTTCCTTCATCGTTCTTAAACACATGAGATGATTCAAATATGCCATATGCCATATAAATGTTGGGTTCCGCCCGAATTCCTGCCAAGACTTTCTCTCATTAAAATTGATTTCCCTCACGACATCAGGATTTCCTAGATGAGGATTTGCCCTTTCAGTGTAATCGAAACAGCTAGTCTTATAAATGAAATCGTGATTACGCTCCTTCATAAACCTAATGAATTTTCGTTCATAACCACTATACCCACTCAAAGATAACGAGTGTGACGCACTAGAAATCTCCACGCCGCAGCACTTCGGTTTAGCCGTGCTTAGTTTCTTCAGCCAACCGTTGAAATCATTAAATGCCCCCATTTCTTGTATCATCTCATACGGTTCATAAACTCTCCTATTATCAATAAGTAGATTTCTGAAATACCTGGCATAACTACCAGAAGCAGAAAGAGGTGTTTTCTTATATAGTGGTGGTTGAGTATTCGTCGTAGCTATACGGGTCTCATAAACAGAGTGGGGAGACAGTTTTTGAGTCATTTCGCTTTCGTTTCCTTCATTTTATCCCCTTTTTAGCGGTGGATATTCAAGTTATTAATCGCTTATGATGTGAATAATATAGATTCAATATCTAATGATGAGGTATATATTATTGATAGTAATCATTCAGCGTCTAATAAGCGAGATGACATAGAAGAAGTAGAGATGGAGATCAAATCGACTTCTAGTGAAAAGGGTAAAGGTTTTGCTATAATTAGTAAAGAGGATTTGATTGCTATAGGAATCGTCCTTGGATCGGTGGCAGACGGTGGTGACGACGGTTCAACTGGGTCAGATACTTCCGCTAATTCATTAGGGAAGATGAATAATATCTTCGGTCGTTGTTCAAAGATCAACAGTTTAATCCACATAATTAGCTATCAATGTATATCTGCTCTGAAACATTATCAAATTGTCGATATTAGTGCGACATGGGCTTCGTTAATCGATTTATTGTGTGCTCTCGGAGGTGCTATACAAGGTTGGGCTGCTCTATATGAAACTGAAATCGTGATAACTTATATAATCTATCTGTATTTAGGGGAGTATTTTACTAAATACCGGTTTGATATCAGTCATCGCGTAGCTGGAAGTGCTTTTGATTACACTGTTTTTGATAGACCGAATACTCGCATAGTAAAGGCGCCTAAGAAATCGTTATTGTTTGACAAAACCCTGCCCTTTTTTGCAATTGGCCTGCATCTTCGACCATTCCGTGGTCTACCATTAGAAATAGGTATTATTCGGTTAATAATTTGAATAGAATAATGAATTCTTTAGGTTTAGTGAGTATAAACAAGTTAACTCTGTCGTGGAATGAGATCCATAACACATATTATGGTTCTGGGGTGAAATCCCTATTTGCTGAAGGGTACACAAGACTATTAGTTCAAGTTACAACAAGGGCATATGCACATAAATTCGAGGGGGGTAGTTTCTGCACTTTCCATATCCTCGTTTTATTAGGGATCGGGGTAGTTGTTTGGTACAAATTTAGTGCACAAGATCCACTTACTCTACCACTAGAGGATACGAAGCTCCACTTGTTCGAGCCATTCAAACATTATAGTTCCGTAGTAGAGGGTCATAATAAAATCACATACTGGATGACTGAAGATGTCGTGGAGATAGTTTATAACAATTATAAACCTTCTTGTGAACCTTTTTGCCGAATAGTTGAGGTTAATCAATATGATATGGAGCATCTGGCTCAAAAAGAACGTATGGCTTCGATTGGACTAGCAATCATGATTACAACCTTTATCACTACAAACGTGATTATACCTGTAACACTACCCCTTATACAATACTGAAAGAGGGCATATTATAAAACTATGTTTTACCTAATGAATTTACGAGCTATTTTACACCTGGAATTTATAAGCAAGAGATTTATACTTAAAGGGTGCCACATAATTCGTTGAGGGGGAATTCGGACATATAGTTCGAGGCGTAATTTGTCGAGAATTCTGTATTCTGAGACTATACTAGAGTCGTCATCTAACGTCAGCCTTCTCTCCACACAGCCTGCATGTAGGCTATTACCAATCGAGGTATGCCACATCCTTCACTTAAGGGCGGGACGTTGTATAGTGTAGTCTATTATAGGTGCAGTTTGAAACCACTTTGATTCTCTAAGGGTTTGCCACAATAAAGAATCGCTATACTGCAGATAGTCCGCCTGCTTTCAACGTTATTATTGTTTATGATTTAAGGCTGCAACCTCCTTATCTGTAGTTTGGGTTACCGGCGGTGGTACGAGCCATCCCCCTCCTCTGTTTTAAAAAGATTGAAGGATCTTAACATCAGAAGTGCGGCAAGCAGACTGCCATGAAGAGTGGAACTATATTGGTTAGATGGGAGTCTTGTTACAATACAATGTCCAGAGAAGGTTTTTTTCTGCCGGGTGTTTGAATCTGTCTGATCTTGTATTGGATCAGTGATGTTCATTTCGCTCGTGCTAGAAAACATATTCTCTATATGTTCAAACCGCTTTTCTGAGAAAATAGACCTTTAAGGCGAGGTACAATGCATACACAATTCTCATTCATTCCTAAAATGATTTAGAAATAGAACAATCCGTTTATAGAATTCGCTACTGCGCGAGGGGAAAGGTTCTACCCTCAATTTTACTTGTATCAACATGTGACGAGGAAGCGTCATTGGCACATGTCTACGACAAATCCTATTCGAGAGGCACCGAAGGCTGGTTAGAGATCGGATACTCGACCATAGCTACCTCTTTTTCTAGATCTGGTTAGAGATCGGTTGACTCCCCCACAACAACTCATGCACTACATAAATCTCATGCGGTTGTGCATACCTCCCATTTAGAGCACATATCTCACAGTGGTAGGCTTGGCAAGTATACCGACCGTCAACTTCAGGCACAACCACGGGCAACCTGAAAAGTGACGACGATATTTTCTTATACTGCTCTGGAAAGAGAAACAACACTACCTCAGGGCGGTATTCATTCTCGATAACATCGATATATGACCCGAAAGGAAGATCGATCCCAAAAACGGTATCTGAATTCAACACTCTAATTTGAATCTTATGTGCAAGAAGTTCAATGAGTCCCGATACTCCGATTTAGAAAGAACCTCTTCTGCTCTAGCATGGGATGCTCGCCGACTACATCAGTACACGCTTTATCATAAATAGGATGAACGCTGAAAGTCCTAGAGTCTCACTCATGGCATTTACTCGAGTTATAGAGGCTCTATCTATATTCTTATTATCGTGCTTGGATAGCAATCCTTTCTTTCAATCGACTAAGACTGTTAGGAAGCACATTCATATAAGCCTTGCCTTTCAGTAACTATCCTTAGCGCTATTCTTCTACCTATCTCCTATTGGTCAGACAGATCCGGGCTTATCAAGTGGTACTGAAATAGGGTCAAATTCTGTTTAGTAGAAAGGAAGGAAGACGGCATGGGTCTCGTCGGACTTGATGACGATGCCGAAGTATAAGGGAGGCATGGGATTTAGAGACATTGAAATTGAGAATCTGGCTATCTTGGCTAGGCAAGCCTGGCGGATTCTACAAGATCCTATGTCTCTTAGCGCCCGGGTGTTGAAAGTGGTTTATTTTCCAACTGCTCCTAAGTGCTGCTCTAGGAAACAAACCGTAACAGATATGGACGGGAATAAAAAATGGACGCTGAGTAAATCTGTAATATTCCTATTAGCCATGTCACTTAAGGAACTTCTGGGCGTGGCCCGGCATTATAAGAAGACCGGTAACAAAGGAAGGAGACTATCTATTTGCTGAGACTATGGTTACTCTTAGCTTGACATACAGAGTTTAGGATGTGATCGATCGGTCGGGAGGACAATAATAACAATGTAGAGAATTGGTCTAGCTACAACCCTCCAGTGGAATTAAAGCGACTCGCCAAGGCCAGTTCGATAGAAAGGGAACCCTTGTGGAGAGACAGGATCCCCATCTTTCGGTGGAAGAACCTCTTGATCTTACGCCCTATGTTCTTGGTAAAGTGAGCTATGTCATAGCCTATTGCTACCCGATCTACAAGTCGGTCTACTTCTGGCTCTTGCCTTGATTGGAATGGCTTTCGAGTAAGAAAGGGCCTTTACTTTCCCCCTGAGGGTAGGAAAATCATGATCGGGATAGCGGACGTAAAGCTATTGAACTTAGGTATGCTCTTTCCTTTTGTCGAAGTGGAATCATAGAACACAATGTGATACGATGAGATAGAAAATGCAATAGAAATAGAAATAAGGATAGCAAACGGGTTACCTACTCTACTCCTAAGGGTCAAAGCAAGCCCTTTAATTCCATTCTTTATTCTTACATTAAAGAATGAATCAAATCTCCCCAAGTAGGATTCGAACCTACGACCAATCAGTTAACGACCGGTCGCTCTACCGAACTGAGCTATTGAGGACGAACGAATTGCTTAATAAGATGAACACCCACATAATCTCGATTTGACACAGCAACACTTTCCATAACAACAGGGATTAAAAAACAGGTGATCAGGACTCGGATCCTGGGTATCTGTCTGACGTGTGATAAGGCGGGGACAGGATTCGAACCTGCAGTCTTCAGGTCATGAGCCTGATGAGTTGACCAATTCCTCTACCCCGCTTGTTCCCCTGATCTTTCTTTCCCTCTTCAGTGAGTGACTCGAAAGAACTAATTAAATAGGGGTTTTCGATCTGCTTTCTATACTAAAATTCGAGAAATCATTTTTTGATTCAGGTTGATTCAGGCAGTTCAGTATTGAATTATCCATCCTTTCGAGTACTAAAATGCAAGAAATCTTGTCGTTGCTACTACTTCCCGAATTCCAGTTGGCAAATACAATTATAGTTTGGAAGATCGCCTGAAGGTGTTAACTCTGAACCTGAAGAAACAGAGCAGGTAAGTTCAGAAGCAGAGAAGAGTCAGAAAAGCGGGGCAATAGCAATCATTGAAGCGGGGTAGAATGCATAAAATGCAATACGTTCCCCACGAGAGGCGAGGCACCTTAGGTGCAGACTCGTGACTATGCTCCCAATCTGGATCTGGATATGAGATTGAATAAAGTTATGATATCGGATCAGAGTACCAATGCATCCGTACTGACTGGCAATAGTTGAGCCGCATAAAGCAAGCAGTTCGAGACTCAATATGCCCACCTTTTTGGTGTATCCGTAGCTTTAAAATACTTAGGTATCCCAATTCACCACAGGAAGCTCCTAAATAAGGAATCGTGTAGAAGACTGATTTTAAGCTAGAATGGGTCTTTCAACTGGTGCTTGATACGTGTTACTACGACGACCAAGAATCTTCACGGAGTGGAAGTAGCAATAAGTTTGAAGCTCGTTGGCTTTGTGCAAAAGCAGTGGAATGGAAAGCAATAAATTGTTTAAGAAGAAGTAAATAGTTTAGCTTGAAACCAAAGTCCAGAGTTCTTCCTTCATGCTTGCTTCCCAGTCGATGGCCCTACTTTCACCTTCCTCATCGATTTAGTGAACGATTGATGTACAGCGGGAAGAACCGCAGACGATACATCACCTTAAAGCTACCTATACGTCCGTTTTTATATCCAAACAGAAGCCTCTATAGATGACCCGGAAGACAGACACGAGCAAACATCTCTGCACAGAAAGCAACCGGGTTCAAACAGAGATTGACTATCTCCTTTTCTTGCTCGATCCTCTGGAAATCGTTTGGAAGGTAGATTTTGCGAATAACAAGTGTGATACTGACGACGTGCTCCTAAGGCGACTGCTTAGTCGACAAACCAACACTTATACGAATCAGAGCTCTCGGGTGGGATCAACTAGCTTACCCAGGCACTGTTTGCTTCAGATATGGCTACAAGGAAAGCAGCAGTATCTTAGGACACACGGGTAAGCAGATCTTAGACTTAGTACACTCAACGCCAACAAGAATTCGGCCCTCCATACATATCGACACACCCGGGGGCTCTGTTTTAAGTGCAGTGAGAAATGGGGCCATGAACAACAAGATCCAGCTTTTAAATATGACACGGGGTAGTGGGACCAGATGTATCTCATGTCCATAGTAGGGCGAGTCCAACATGCGCTCAAGTCTCCCACATAATCTCATACCTGAAGAGACGTTCATCTCCCCGGCGTGGCCGTCGTCGATCACCCCCGTAAAGCTGGAGCAAGATAGGGCCGAGGTGGGGCACAAGCAAGCGTTTTCAGGTTCCAGCCCATCCTCCCCACATTTCCCCTCCAGCTCCTTCATGACCTCCTTGTCTTTATCGAGAGCGAGAGGAGCAGCTTCAGTACGACGGGGATTCAGTAGCGCTACCTTGCCTTCCATTGAGACCCCCAAAATCCCGATTTCAAAGAAAGTATCTCTCGAGTTGCTTCGGTGCCTCTCTTGCTCTGGTTTCATCAGCTCATTACCTTTAAGCTAGAGTCTGCCATGGCGAGGTCTTATTCTTCAACATAATCCAGCGGTCCAGGTGCGTGCGAAAGCGGAAACTCTTCCAGATCTTGTTTATTTGTATTTGCTCATTTCCGATTATGCTTTATTTGTAGATAGCCTTGATGATAGGCTTCGACCTCGACTTCTCCATTTCTAAGATCCAATGGTGGAATCATTACTCCAAGGCAGGCAAAATTGACCATTTCTAAGTAAGTTCAGCTAGCGTCACCCCGAAGGGAGAAATAGATCTTCTTGTCCGGATGCAGGAAAATAAAGAAATAAGAGATCTAGCAGTGACTATGGTCCATAAATCATTTCCTTGGTGGCATTTCCCAAACTTGATTTCCTTTTTATGCACCTGATACCTAATCGATAACGAAGCTGAATGGCTTTTTTCGGTCCAATTCCATCCATTTTTGTTGAGGCAATTCTGACTTGTTCATCGGGAAGTGATCTAGCTCCTGAGATATATGACATTCTTTATCCTTATCTTTTCCTGGTCTTCTCGGCTGGAATCTACAATCTACACCTCTCCAAACACAATATCTTGAGTACCCGGAGAAGTTCTCTTTGTCTTCGAGCTTTTATTCCTCAATCCACTTATTCGTTCCCTTCTTTCATATACCTCCCCACCAATAGATAGAGACAAATGGGAATAACCGAACCACGTCTACAAAATGCCAGTACCATGCAGCTGCTTCAAAGCCAACGTGATGCTTCTTGGTCAGATGACCAAGATATTGGCGAATACCACATACGATCAAGAAAAGAGTACCTATAATCACATGAAAACCATGAAAGCCAGTTGCTAAGAAAAAGGTAGAACCATAAATACTATCCGAAATAGTGGAGGGTGCTTGGTAATATTCCATTCCTTGAAAGCCAGTGGATACTAGAGCCAATGAAACGGTTGCTACTAAAGCGTAAATTGCTCGTTTTTCCTTCCCCGCGAGTATAGCATGATGAGCCCAAGTTACGACAGCTCCGGATGAAGGGAGAATAGGGGTATTAAGAAGAGGGATTTCCCAAGGATCTAAAACCCCAATCCCTTTTGGGGGCCAAATACCTCCGATCTCTACCGTAGGTGCCAAAGAAGAATGAGAAGAAGCCCAAAAAAGCAAAAAGGAACATAACCTCCGAGACTATGAAGAGAATAGAACCATATCGAGGTCCTAATTGTACAGCTTTTGTATGATGCCCTTCCAACGTGGATTCACGTAGAACATCCCGCCACCATACGAACATGGTATAAAGGAGAAATATTAGGCCCAAACTGAGAAGTGTTGCACCCCCTTGAAATGAGTGCATGTACATCACACCTCCTACGGTGGTTGCCAAAGCTCTGAGTGAACCCGAAATAGGCCATGGACTTGGATCTACCAAATGATAAGAATGCCTCTGAGATTCAATCATAAACCACTTTGCCCCGGTTGTATGTAAACCCCCCTTCACCCCCATCCCCTAAAGTGGTAAAGAAGGAGGCTCTTTTTTGTCTCATTAGGACAAACAAATAGGAAGGAATAGTTCTTTCATTGCATTGATAGAAGTGAGACTATCAAAAGATCTCTCTATTATTTAGAGAAAAGAGTTGGTGTGGGTTCTACCAACGAAACGAAGAAGTTTTGGATTGGTTTTTATCATTCGGAACCCTCTCCGTATTAGTAAGAAAAACACACCCAGACTCTTACTTCAATGGTGGGAACAACCTCAGCGGCGTGAACATGAACAATCATTCTATGCAAAATTTCATGTTAGGAAGAATAAGAAGAATCTCATTCATGTGTTCATGCTAACAGAAGAGCGGATCCAATACACATAAGACTTTTTGTCAGGAAATTCCTAATGTAAATGATGAATTTGGGATGTCATGCCCCACAAGTTAGTTGCCCAAGCGCTCCCTAGGAGGGCAGTCTACCACAAGATAGAGTTTGAGCCTGGAGCCAAAGCCCCAACCCCTCCATTTTAGGTTTTTATCTGGAAAGGATTTCAGGAAGTCATATCGGCCAGATAAGCCTCTGACGGCTCCATATTGATTTTTCCCTTGTTTTCTTTCAGAAGAAGCGGGAGCCATTTTGCATTGAAACTCGGTATCAGCAGAGTCATCTCCTGAGAAAGACTTCTTTCTTATTTATACAAGATTTCAGAGAACATAGTGAAGCCCTCAAAGCGCTAACAAAGTCATAAGTAGAGAAGTTTTCCAAAAAGATACCTTGTTTTTCCATTAAGTGTGTGTTGTCTGATGAAGAATAACAGGGGAGCCAACTCAATAACCTAGCGGAGGAACCGTCCGGACTTGAAACAGCAGATGCAACCCTTGCATTTCGTTCTTTTGTTCTTTACTCTATTTTCGCTTTGGCACTCACTTCCTTTGGAATAAGGGCATTTTTCTTCTCTACTTGTTCCGTTGACCATCAAACAGTTTCTTAATTATGTTATGTCAAATGATGGGAAAAAGGAAGGAGTAATCAAAAAAGACTAGAACTACCCGATCCGTTGAAATACGATACGAAGGAAACGGACTTCAATCCCTCATTCTTATTGTTTGTTCTTCTGATCCCCTTGTTTTTCACTCGCTTAATTCGGAAGAGGAAAACGACAGCAGCTAAAGTGAGAAATAAACAACTGCTCGGAAAGCTTCGGTTTGAGCGTTGGTTTTGATGACAGTGAAGAAAGCTCGCCCAAAAGACGTACGTGGAACCAATGATACCAAAAAAAGAATCAAATATGAGGAGAACTAGGTGCATTGGTAAACAGCTCCGCCATATCTTGTACGACTTCTGAATCCTATTAATGGCGCTCTCCGAATAAATAAGTAGATACAGGCGGACTACATACACGTGCTCTCCGAGTAGGGAAAGTTAGAAATCTACGGTCTTCCATCCGCGGATGTGACAAATCCAATCCAATTTGGTCTTGTCCCATGGCTCGGACCCGGTCGCGTAAATGCAGCTACCACTACGACGGGATACTCTAGTTATTTACTCTGTTTCAATCCCTATTTGGCCATTCAACAGTAGCGTACGACCTTTGGAAAGCATCTCTTCCTAGAGGGGACTCCCGCTTGTGATCTTCTTCCTTGGGTCGGAGAAAATAGAACTTACCAATTGGAAATGGAAATGCCGAATGAATTGAACCAAACTACGGAAATTGTGGTTGAGCTTGCCTGTCATCAACGAAGGATGGTTGTGAAGTTGGTGGAAGAAAGCAAACCAATGAATGCAGCTAGTCACCTCGAAAGGCGAGCCCATGTCTTTTGAGAAACTGACACAACCTGTTGTGTTGACTTATCTTATACTAAGGGTCCGTCCTAGCCAACAAGGGATTTCTCAAAATTCTAGGATGAAACAGCATCATATCTCAGCTTGATTATGAGAGAGATTGAAGTGAAAGAACCCGGTTTCAGAGCGTGGAAACGGAAAAGAATGAGGTGAAAGGGCCGACCCATGCGGCCCACTTAGAATGTGCTTTGACTTCCCCAGGTTGTACAATAGCACTATTTTCTGGACCCAAGTTCGAAAGGATTAGGGCACTGGATTGAAGAATAGCTCAGTCCGATAGAAACTTAGGTTGGGCTGGCGGAGGGATGAGTGGAGCTTCTGTATGACATGTACTGGTGTTTCATTAGTCCCTTGATCGGGTACCCGAAGCTCGCTTTGAGGAAGCAGTGCCATTTGGTTCTTCCTTCTTTCACGTCCATCCGCGAATGATTTGAGAATTCTTTTCATCACTGTTTGGATCGCAGACTTGACCGTTGTCTATAGAAAGAAAGTGCTCACTCGTTTTCTGTTTGTTTTCATGTGCGCATACACTCAGCCTAATTTAGTAAGTGTGAAGTGGAAGGGCGAGTACGGGTGAAAGCCCACTACCTTCCGGATAAAAGATATGCTCGATTTATAGATAGCTTTGCTTCACTATATAGCGTGGGACGAATTGATAAGCTCTGAATGCAGGAAGGGAAACCTTAGAGCTTTCTTCACTTATCTTCCCAAGCAGACCATATGATTCTCATTATTCTATTTCTCTGTCTTTCCAACCAGCATTCCCGCTTATTCTGATTGGAGTGATGTGTGGTACCGGGGATAATGCAATTGATGGTGCTTGTGGCCCCACGGAATGACCGTATAAAAGGAAATAGGCAGCAAGGGAGTTGGGTAGACTAAAGATACTGCCTTTAGCCCTCTACGGCCTTTTTTTGAAGTCGAGTCGTAAGGAAAGATCGATAGGATTTGGTCCATTTGGTGTCCTTCCAGACGGAGAAGCGAGAACCCTTTCTGCTTTGACCGCTTGCCCTCCTGGCATAGATGTGGAAAAGGTCTCAGTTGCGGAATCAAATATGAATGAAGTTAGAGCAATCAGCGTAAGCTCTTTCTCTAGGGCCACTATCAATAATGACAAGAACTCTTACCAACTAGCTTAACGCATCCGGTCTCCTTCTCCTTCGTACCCCTAGCGGATATGAATAATAGGAAGAAACAGGTCCTTTCTAAAGGCGGGCATTAGACCAGAGTTTCGTGAGCCGGAGAAGATCGATAAAGCTTAGAACTTGCTCGTTTGCAGGAGGAGGCGGTGGTATGACTCCGTCCGTTGAACGAGCATTTCGTGCCACCTGTTCGGCGTCCACATCCACTACCATTTTCTGATCCCAGTATCTATAGCAAAACCGCTATTTGCCTCACTCTATAGAAGGCCTCCCGTATGTAAGATCACCAACCAAGTTCCTTTCTTCTTTTGTTTGTGCCATCTTTACCAACTTCTACTTCTTGGATGGCTTGATGCTTACAGGTCTTGCCTCTGCTGATACTGGTCATGGGGACAAGAACTCCGTGGGAAGAGAGCAGATACCAATCCTAAACAACCCTTAGATGGCCTCATCCAAACGGATGATTGTCATTGATAAGACGGGCAGGTGGTATGTTGATACTGAGCCGCTTCCCCTGTAGTTGTTAGCTCGTTCTTGACAAATCCGATCGGGTCTTCATAATCTGGAGTAAAAGGATTCGAACCTTTGCATGCCGATACCAAAAACCGATGCCTTACCACTTGGCTATACTCCAAACAAACGGTAGGTTCCTGGAGAACCATGGAAACTAGTTAGTTCAAATCGAACTCAAAAGCAATGTGCATTATCTACGCCTTTTTTTGATTCACCAAGACCCGGCTGATACAAACGAATAGTGGGAGTTCTTTCTTACGAATATAAATGGAGGAAATATCCCTAGTACCTTTGTCCTCTGCAAAGATCATAAGATCAGATGGAGTTGGATTGATTTCTCGCATCTACTAGATCAGAGATCAGAGTCAGGGGAGCTCTCATAAGTGAGCCTAAGTAAGTAGTGTGGTTCAAGCGGATCAGTCACCGCTGAGTTCTGCTTTCCTCGCAGAGTTGGTTTTAGCCGGAACCGCGCTCTTGCCTTCTTCTTGTGCCCCTTGATTATTGATCTGAATTCAAGTTAGATTAGAGAATACCGGTGCCTTTTGATTCACCCTTAGGTTTGAAAACTGTGGAGGTTCAGTTACAAAATGCAGTTTATGAGGCTGCTTTGTATGCCAGTGTGTAGGAAGGAGAGTTGGAAGATATACCTAGATCCCCCAATAGAGAAAAGAGCGAGCAGGTTACCTACTCTTGTGGTGGATGGCGGCACTAGAAGTTGATGCTTTTTATGGACGGACATAGAAATTCGATTTCCAATAGAGCTGCAAACGCTACTGTAAGCCGAAGACGAATGCTGGCCAAAAGTAAGCAAAGCAGGAGAGGCGTCGTTTCCTTCAGTTGGTCAACCAACAGGTCTCCTCACTCTAGCATTTCTTCTTTGTTCGGTCCCAAGGCAGGGAAATGGAGGATTTGTTTCTGCTCTGTCCTTTACCGCATCGATGGATTCAATTTCAGTGGATAGAGCTCAACCTGTTGCCATCGTCATTTCAATCACAATTCACTTGGTAGGTAGACGCTTGTTCCGACCTCCATAGTGGCACTTTGAACTTTTCTCAACAACATCTACTTCTAATCTTCTTGAACGGCCCTCTTGTCATTTGACCCAAAATTGAACGAGATGACACCCACCAATATCTTCCAACACAGGATCTCCCTTACAGGGCCGTCCTTCTCTCTTTCTTCCCAAGAACATCGGGGGTCTGTTCTCTGAACGAGTCAGCACCAGCCCCGTTACCAATACGGGGATCTCGGCCATGAGAACTTGTAGAACTTGTCTCTTGAATTGCATCCCCCCCTAGGCCGACCAGCTAAGTAGGACCCACTTAGCAAAACAGGTCTATAGGGCGCTAGGGAAGGGGTATATAATGGTACTTGAATCTATCTATAGACATAGGATCCCCCAGCCACAGGAATCCATTGGTTTCTGTCTCAATTCGTCATTTGAACTGAAACTAACCACGAAGGGAAAAGAAAAGAAGGATTCTAGTTTGCCACTACTTGGACTCAACTTGGACTTTCGGAGGAGAAAACCATTTGCATTAATATATGACTCGGTCATAACCAAGAGATCATCATTCTAATAACAAGGATCTAGTTTATATATCTCGAATTGGGTTCCATAAGATGCCAAAATAGTGGAAGTACCATCACGTCTACCTAAAGCAAATGGTTTCTATAGATTGAGAAATGGTTTCTATAGAATGAGATATAGTCGAATGTACCTTTAATACTTCACGTGCATTCTTCGCTTATAAATTTAGCCAAGATCCAAACATCTCAATCTCTTCATACGTTCTTCCTATTGAACTCTTCTTTTCGCTCAACAAATGCAAGTTTGTCAGGGTTTGGTTACTAGTTTTCTTGGAAGGGTTTTCTCCCTTGATCTTTTCCCTTGTTTTATGATTGGAATGAAAGTAGGATTGTTTATCCAATCCAAACTATTTATTGAGGGAAAGTAAGATCAATAGTTGGCCCTATTGTCTGTGCTCTGTTCTGTTAAGGATTTCTGTATTGGAAACATAGGCATCCTGCTATTCCCTGCTCTAGTTTCAGTTCAGTCATAAACCTATTGCCCGGGTCCTTTGATACTTGATTTCCTGGGTCAACGGTACCTAGATTCCCCTTTGGCTTGATCTTACCTTGGATTTCTAACTGGAATACAGATTGGATAAACAAGAGGAACTTGGAAAAGAGGGTTGGCCAAAGCATAATGATAGTGCATTCAATCGATTCCACTCTAGTTTTTCATATCTTTTCCCTCAATAAATAGTTTATATATGAAAGAAAGTGCCAACTTATTGTTCTTGGAATGCTGATTTCCATGGATTTCTTCTTGGCATATCCCCCCTGATTTGATGACCTGGCTAAAACACCTATTCCTTTTTTCTGGAATTGCTGCGAAAGCCTGTTTGCATCATCCATAGCAATACGTGTTAGTACTCAATTTCTTTGATTTTCATTTGATGAAGTGAAGACACTTATCTATATACCATTTATAGAGTGGTAGAGTAATCTTGCAATGCGGCATGAATTGGATGACTTAATAGTTTTCTGCAATTTAGTACTAACATGCCTGTGTGGTGAACTAACTACCTTGGGAAGCAACAAATATGCCCCCAATCACGCTGCCTATGTGAACAAATTCTAAAACTTTGCATAAGCAGCTTAATTAAGTAGAAAAACCTAATCGATAGCCTACTACTTATACTTCTTACTTTCACTTTGATTTATACTTTGACTTTCGATACCTCTCCCCTAGTGTACTCGAGAGCTTGAAGGGGAAGACAGACTAGAAGACTTCCACACCATAACTTCCTTCCTTGGCTGACTGCCTGGCCTTCAAGAAACTCGAAAAACTGTAATAACTCACTTCACTATGATAACTATCTTTCGAATAGGACTACTACTTAAAGGCTAAAAAGACCTACCGCGACTGGCTCACTTACTTGAAGGACTAATGAAAACACGTCGAACTAGCTAAAAGGACGTAAGCTAACAGCGAAACTCAAACAAAAACGGATGCTGACTCCGATATAGATATTGAGGATTTTCTACAAGCCGCCGCCTCACCCTGCTCGCTTACTTCCCACATGCTTGCTTAACTCACTATCTTTTGGGGTAATACACTGTATAGATAGGAAAGAGATAAATGAAAGAAAAAGAAGATAGAAATGAATTGATAGAGTCAGATGATGTCACTAGCTTCAATGAAAGGACTAACGAGAACTTTGAAAGTTCTTCCTATTAGCATTAGTCAGCTTTCGAGTCCTTCAAGCGAGTGCCGCAGGGAAAGGAAGAGTATTTCGTCATGGCCATTTATTAGGACTACTTGGATAAGTTAGGACAGTTTCTCTAAGGCCAGCTGTTGAGTTAGTCGGTTCATAGGTTGTCGTAAAATATGGGTGTAGGAAGCCTGGACTCTGATTACCGATTATGAAAGCGAGGACTCTTTTTCTCTCTCCCCATTAACGGAAAACTATCTTAACCTCCTTCAGCAAGTTCATTATCTACAAGTAAGTTAGAGAATTCCTGTTGTCAAGCTAGTTATCTTATACAAGACTTTTCTATAAGGCCTGCAAGCAGGTTCAGGTGGAAGCAGGAAAGTAACACCACCTGGTTTTCTCACGGGTGTAACTCTTTCTCTTTTGCCCTTTATGCCAGCCTGTTCCCTAAGTAGGATAAGTTCATTGTGTTATTACAGGTAGTATTGCTCTCAAAGCTAGGAAGGAAAGGTAAGGAGCAAGCTTATTTACTAAGATCCTAGCGAGTGGAATACTTTGAACGAGCAGGGGAGCGAGCGGAGTACTTTACGCAAGTAGTGGTTTACCAGGAACTCGTATAAGAGCTAGTCATATAGTCCTTGAAGCATTATTCCTTTTATCGGTAGGGCTGTTAGCAAGGAGTTTGAAGCTTGAGTACTTTCAGCTTTCCTGTTTTAGCTAGGAATGAAGTTGGTTCAGAGGTGTCAAGTAGAGAGGTTAGATCTTCTCTTCCTTCTCATACTGCGAGTAATATCTCTACTACACTTTCCACTTTATGTTGATCAGTTTGAGCATGAGCAGCTCGTTCAGGAGCAGCCGCCCGTGGAACTCTTGTTTTGAGGAAGCAATGAACATTATCTTTTTCCATTCTCAATAAATGAGGAAGGAGGGGTGAGGTCCTCACTTGCGAGTGAGGCAAGGCTTTCTTTTATAATACATCCTACCCGATTTTGGTTGACGATTGCGTTCTATTCCAATTATTCACTTGTTTTTCTTGTCACTGTGGCGAGACCAGATGAGAGAGAGAACTATTTTACATTTCCAGACAAACCCCGAGCCGAGGTTGGAACAATTCTTTATTTTCTTGTTGGTTCCTTCTTTATTATTTATTCCAAGTTTTTCTCTTCCATTCGGTTCATTAGCTTTAGGAAAAATAGAAGCTGCGGAAATGCTCGCTTCTAAAAGGCTTAAAGGCTCTGATCAAGGCAATGAACATTTTGCACTTGGAAACTAATAAGAAAGGAATTCAAATCATAGTTCAATACAGACTTTTTCTCTTTTAAGAAGGGTGAAACTTTCCTTCCAATACTTGTGCGCTCTACCCATCTCTACTGAACAAACCCACTACACATCGAGTGGCAGGGTATGTGTGTAGGCCTTTTCAAGGACATTCGAAACAACATGTCGATAAATTGCTATAGAAAGTGGGGCTAGATCGAGAGTTCTGGCCTTTCCATGGGTTGGGTGATCTTCAAACTCTTGTTTTTCTAGCGAAAGAACGCCCTTCTGAGCGATGATCTCCTACAAGCGAGTATAGTAAGGTTGACTTCAATTGAGACAGAAATGTCACTGGTCAGCTCCTTAGCGTGACAATTAACACCACTTTCTTATTACCTAAGAGATTAGATAAGGGAAGAAGGCAGGCCAAAGCTTATAGATTCGGAGATCGTACTTCTAACGCTTTGTCTGAGTCAGTCCTACGACCCCTTCCGGCTGAGACACGAATCCTAGCCTATCTGAGTCGCAGAATGAAGGGCTCTTCAGAAGGCGCCACCCAAGTCTCCTTTGATACTTCGGAGTCAGGATTTTTTTCCAAGGAAGGCGGATTTTCTGCGTTCCGCAGCACGAACAGGGTGTACAGAAGATCGATGTGCCATCTTTCTAACCACCTTCATTTGTTGTATGATCAGTAGGGAAGGGAGCCTTTGATAAAGGGACCCCCAACCAAGAAATCTACTGTCTCAGAGCGACAGTCAAGCTCGTATCGCGGAACTAGAACATTTCTTTGATTGATAGGTCAGATAGGAAGCAGGCAAGCAAACCAAGTTATAGGTTTGGAAGTTAGAACTCGGAAAGGTTGTCCTGTGACTACCTTTGAAGTCTTTGGGTAGGACATCAGGCTAAGGTCTTATGATGAGCCACGCGCATATGAGGTTTACTGCAGCCCTAAAGCTCTGTCCCCTATCCTACCACTAGATATCCTATGCCGGAACATGAACAGAGAAAGCTGTGAGTGTAGTCTTAGGAATGAACCCGGGGTTGCTCTCGCAAAAAGATTGTACTAAAGAAAGCTAGAAAGCTCAATTCCAAGCTTTAAACCTCTGGTCCATGGGTCGGTGAACGAATGGGTTTTGGGAAATAGAGAACATGGACTTGATTGAACAAAGGTGGCACCAGAATGAATAGCCCACTTGTTTCGGGCAAGAATGAATGGGACTGATCGACTCGAGTTACCGAGCGACCTCCACTCTTCGACTCGAGCTTTCGCTTCTGCTTTTCTCTTGTTTTGATTTATTAGCTTTTTAGGGAAAGAAGAGGGTCTGAAATACAACTATGTCTACGAGTGCCGCGAATGAACCTTCGGTTCTTCCCAAGAACAAGGAGACACGAACTAAATAACTCGTATCAAGCTATGGGAATAGTGAACGGGAAGAAGGAACTAGTGAGGCTTTCGTTGGTCAAACAATATGCCCTCCTCACTTGAGGAGAGTGAAGGTCATGACTTGTTGAAGCAGAACGTCAATTGGCTAAGAGAAGGGGAACTCCTTTCGTCGGTAACTATTGAATTGCCTATCTAACAGTGGAGCGAAGCGGAACGTTGAACGGGAAACTCGTGTCGTCGGTTATCCAATTTCCCTCCTTTCTGTTTCGACAAAGAAAACGTTTAGGTATCGATAATAGGATTCCCACTATGATTTGCAGAAAAAGATAGATTCTAAATAATCCATAAATAATATATAGAATCAGGCTCCGTAATCAAGTGCTCGCTGTGAGAAGAAGATCTACAGGCATGTACCCATTTCTCCCTGCAAAATAAGTTTGAACCCGAGTGAGTATGGACCATACGCTCATCTTTCTTCTCAATCTACACCTCGTTCCGCGAGAGACCTATCCTCGTTTCGAAATAAAGGACCGTAGTGAGGATCAATCCCGGATAAGCGAGTCAGTGTAGGGACAGAGGCTTATGATTCTAAAGGTGATTTCTAACTACAAGATGACTTTATTTGAAAACGGAATCCAAATATCAACAAAAAGATGAATGGAAAGTCTTGTCGACATGAATTGATCTTCAACCCAATGACAATGCTTCGATTTCGATCTTGACTTCTTTCTTGGATGCCTGAAGTTTGTGTTCGCATTTCATCAAAGGAAAAGTGGGCTGTACCCACATGAAGAAAAGAGTTGCTCGTGTAAAAGCAATATCTTCTATTTGACTTATCTAGCCGTGTCTTGTCTTGCACATACTCGGCTCGGTGAATGGTTCATCTTCGATTGGCATGGTCCTTTGGATGTAAGAGATCTCGTTTGCTGGCCGGGCCCTTCCATGAGTTTAGATCTCTATGTATGAATCTCTTATGAAATCCCATACTTTTTATCATTTCAAAATGATCAGCATACTGTGTGACTTCTGCGTGACAGTTCTTGCATTTCGTTTGTTGCTTTGCATGAACATTTAGATATTGGAAAGCGAACCCCCTGAATTAGGAATTTCATAGATAGAGAAGGACGGGCAAAAATAGAGAGACTGACTAACTACCCGGATCAATGCTGATTGACGACTGAATAAATAGCCGGAAGCAACAACTGCACGAGAGAGAAAGAGCGGATCCAACTAAGGAAATGCAGTACCTGTTCTGTCGGAGCTAATCATGCAAAGCTAGCGTAGCGCCAGCCGTCGAAGTGAATGAATTCGAAAGAACACAGAAGTAAGGAAATGAGACGACTCTTTCTTGAACAATTTCATAAGCAGATCTTCCCCTCCACACCAATCACGAGTTTTTTTTATTCCTCTCGTATATCGTCGTCACGCCCTTAATGATAGGTTTTGAAAAAGATTTTTCATGTCATTCCCATTTAGGTTCGATTCAGATCCCTCTGTTGTTTCCCTTTCCTCCCGAACCTTTTCCTCGAAATGATAAAGAATCTGGTACACTCGAATTGTATTATTTAAGTGCTTATTGCTTGCCAAAAATCCTACTTCTACAATTGGTAGGTCACCGGGTTATTCAAATAAGTCGTGTTTTCTGTGCATTTCCCATGTTACAACTTCCGTACCAATTCGATCGATCCGGAATGGATCGGTTAAACATTCTATTAGGGAGCCCGGTCTTGACTCTTCTGTGTGGTATTCATTCTCGTTCGGCTCTTGGAATCACATCCAGCAGTGGTTGGAACAGCTCGCAAAATCCAACCACTTCACCTACTTTATTGCCCCCAACCGTTTCCCGTACCTCTATAGAAACAGAAGGGTTTCATGTTCTTTCATCGATTGGGTATTCCTCTCCTTTTGTATCTCTTTATCCAATTTCGGTCTCGATTAGTTCACAAGATTGAATGGCCATAGCCATAGAAGAAGCTTCTCCTCCGGGGCGGGGGGACCGCCTGACAATTACAAAGAAACCTTTCAAAAGTGGATTTTGTGCTCTGAATATAAGGATTTCCCTGGTTTAAGGTGCAAGATAGACTCACTTCTTTCATTCCTGGAACCTGGGGAGATCCTATTCATGGTACGCACGTTCCCCCGGGACTTTTCTCTGCTCGAGATCTTGGAGCCCAAGGATATCCGAAATATCATTTCTCACTCGCACAAGCAGTGGAAGCCACCCAAAAGGGGGGGCTAGTAATTAATTAGTTTTTTTGGTAGGTTTGTATTGTTTCTCGAATTGGTAGGTTTGTCGAAGTAGTTTTAGTAGGTTTCTCAGGAAATAGAGATGCCGAGGCCCCTACTTACCTTATGGGTAGGTAGGGGGAAGGAAGAGTGGGTCAGAGGGCTTCCTTCACAGTGCATACCTCTCTTTCTCTTTTTAGTTTTTCTGGCGGACCGGTTGCGCAAGATCTTTGGTCTTCCCTCGGAACCGATGAAAAAGCGGGTCGCTTCTTATGGACTCGCTCAGAATGATTCTTTTATATCTAAGGAAAGGGGATGACATTATCGCCATTGATTGAATTCGTACGTCTATCGCTATCCCGGGCCGAGGAGAGGGGGTTTCGGAAGCCGTGCCCTTGTTGGTAAAGGAAGTAGGTTTTGCTTTTGAAGGTAGGTATTTCTCGAAGCAAGGGAAATAAAGAAGGAAGCAGGTACCGGTCTAGGGGTTGCCGAGGATACGGATAGTTGAAAAGATAGGATTGCAAAACTGGAAAGACCCGGAAGCAAGGATAAGAAAACAAGGAAGTCGGTTCTCGGTTGGTTGGCAAGCAAAGGGGGGAAGCTGGTTAAACAAAACTAGGGATAGCTAGCAGGTATTTTCTAAAGGTTCAAAAAGAAGGTATTTCAAAAGGGCTTTGGCAAAGGAGGTTCACCTTGCCTGCTTTCCTTGTCCTCCGTTCATCGATATCCTATACTGGATACCTTTGCATTTTCCGAGTGGAGGCAGTAGGCTATTCTTGTTCTTAGCTTTATACGCCGAAACATGCCATTGCTTTGCCTTTGCCGAAACTGTTCCGTTGACATCCTTTGCCGTAGAACTTATCTTCTTGGAAAATGGAGGATATTACCTTTGATTTTGTTAGAGGAGGTAGGAAGCCGAGCATTGGGAACTAGCCGTTATAGGGTTTCGGAAAAAAGGGTTGATAACTCCCTTTGCTTTGTCAATTAAGAAAAATAGAATGTGCTTACCTTCGTGATATTCCCTTTTCTTTGATCCTTTCGGTTTTGAACTGCGCTTTGCCCGTACTAGGTCTTGAAACTTAGCTTCAACCTCTCTGTAGGAATGAAGGTTCTTGTCATGCAATTTATCGTATGATAATGAATCAAGTTTCGAAACACGGTTGTTGTAGGGAGTTATTTCTTTCTTAAAGGAAGGCTCTCTGCTCCATTGGGTGATGATTCAATGGTTCTATTCATCCTATTCCTAGGTCGATCCGTTAACTTGGGTTTTGTTTACCAGTTGGTTAGGTCAACTTGTGGCATAGCTGTATTGGACGCGATACGGTGAACGAGTCCCTTTTTGCTTTCCGATACTTTCTTGAAGGAATAGCATCTGAGTACAATAGTGTAGAGTTCCCCGCACTAAACATTGCAAAGAGTCTAAAAGAGGTGAAAGAGCTATAAATAACTAAGGAAGAAGCCATTTGTAGCACTAAGAGGAAGATGTCTCACAACCAGCCTATGGATAATACATGCCGATATAGGAATGAAGCATGCATAAACTCGTAAGTCAATAGTGAATTTGGTTGCATCGAAGGCGGATAAATTCAATAATGAGGGCCGCCCGCAGATGATAGCAATTCGTCTTCACTAAGAGCTAACGACTAGAAATCTAGCAAATAGGACGCTTTGTCAATTGAATTAGTAAGTTATCCTGGTCTAGAGGGTGTTCTTCCTCCCTACTCTAGAGGCTAAACCAGTTAGAAAAGCGTCCCCGGGAGTTTCGCAGTAGTAGATGACGTTCCTGGTACTAGTAGTCCATAGAACTAAGATTTGCATGCATGGTGGGTAACAGCATTGTATCTATCTTTTGCAGTATGTAAATACGTATCCCAAAATTGTAGATTCTGCTTCTTAAGGGCTGGGTGTCAAAGTCCTCAGTAGGTGGTTTGGTCCTTCAAATGCCTATCTGTTGTAGTAGTCCCCAAAGGCGGAGCTTTATTAGTTGTAGGTGGACGGACCTCAAGTCCTTTCCTTTCTCTAACGCTAATACCGCGGCCTGTCATGATTGCTGTCAAAGATGAAGGCCATACTGTAGTCATAAGATTGCGTGTCGTGTCGTTATTCTGTATCGTGTACAGATTCTCATATGTGTTGTCATTCCAGTACAGCTAATCCGTGAACAGCTAACCATCGTACTGTCAAAATGGGATAGGTTCGATCTATGGTCATGGAAGGCCTCCTAAAAAGATCTACTAAATTCATCGAGTTGTTCCAAAGAATCAAAGCGCCCAGTTATTAAGAAAATCCCTTGTCGGCTTTCCATGAAATATTCGTTTGGCCGAGGACTTCCATAGCTGTTCCTATTTCAACTAGGTAGGCCTTCGGTATTCATGCTTCCTTCTATCAAGAGCATTGTGGCAGTACGAAATCCTTCCTCAGCCTTGTTTATAATTTTCACCGGGCATATCCGATTTTTGGACACTTGCTGCATTAGCTTAACCGTTCGCTTCTTTCCATTGCTTCAACGCTTGTTTCAAGCAATAGTCCAGAGTTACTAAAGTAGTTTGTCCTATTCAAAGCTATAATCAGTGACTAATATGCACACAACAATAAAGACTATTGTTTTTTCTAGTGAGAAATCGAGTACTGTTTTTACACAGCTATAGCGTCTGAGAATTTTATAGAAAAGCAAGGTTCAAAGCCCATGGAGCGGTAGGTCGACATTCCTTCTTCTTTCCAATCTTCTGGTGGTATCTATACCTTTCGAGACCAAGCCCTGCTACAATTCATTGTTGGAAGAGACTGCTAGATTTCTTTTTCATAGTTCGCTTCAGGGTTGTAGACAATGCTCTATCAAAGAGCGCCAGCGTACGTGCTCGAAAGCGTTAGTCAACTAGCTACTTGTCCTTGCTTTTCTCTAGTGTGCCCCTTCATTCAATCTCTAACTCAATGTCTACCCACATACCTTTCCTTTCTGAATCAGGAATAGCCGACTCAGGGTAAATGCTTTTCCCAGCTCAAAGGCGATGACTAGTAGATCCGGGGGTACCTAGAAAGCGAACAAATGTTCCCATGGTCATGATTGTTGACTAAACAGCCCTTTCTCTGATTCCCCTTGCCGACTTTGAACGAACTCATGCTTGAATGAGAACAAGCGATTTGCGACTTTGGTCCATGAATTATAAGATCATGAACAACCGATTATGTGACATCTCTCTTAGCTTATAGAAAGAGCGGAAATACTACAACCGATATTGCGACATCTAATCCAAACAACGTATCAGCGACAACCCTATTCTTTCTTTCCTTCCTTGCTTATTTATTCTATTATTCAGCTTGCTGTTGCAAATAAGTAAAGTAGTTTGAAGTTCTCTCATATGCATTTGCATTTCATTTAGTGTTTAATATCCAAGAAAAATGAAGGCTGGCAACGCGCCCTCCCTTCTGCTACCAATCAAAGCGTGGAACTAAATCTCCTATTTTTCCAAGTGAAAGCCGGGCTGACGAATAACCAACCCGCAATGAATAAGGAAGGTATAGTAATGCTATGAATAACCCAGTATCGAATACTGGTAATAATATAAGCAGAAGAGCGTTCTCCCGTGCTTCCAGACATGCTGAGCTCTACCAATTTTTGTACATTCAAAAAGGGGAATTGATTCCTTCTCTAGATAGGGCGGGAAAACTAGACTATATAAGAGTTGATACATAAACGCACATATAGTAAGTATTTTGATCTTCCTGCGAGACTGTTCTTTTCGCTAGAGAAAGAGAACACTTCTTTTCACAGGATTTCTGTAAGAATCAATAGGGGCCGCGTATTGGTTACCAGCTATCGGAACACAGTATACGCCTTTGTCTCGCTTTCCTTCGAAAGTTCTTTATTATCCCTTAGCTACTAACCCCTTTTGCTCTGCTTTTGGTAACGAACTTACGAACAGTCTTTGCTTGAGCAACTTCTTTTGTGTTTCTTAAAGTGGTCTCTCTCTTCTTTTCACAGGCAGAGGTACCAACCTATCTTTCTAAGGAAGACGGAGGGTAGGGCTAGTCACCCGCCGCTCTCTTACTCGTTACTCGCTTTTTGGTTTTCCATCTTTTGTACTCTTAGGTAGGTCATTGAACTTGGGTTGGGGAGAACAATCTTTAGGAGGACTTACTTTCCGAACGAACAGTGTGAGTGCAGTGGCTAACAAAAACACTATTTACTATCTTCTGCTGGTACCGGCCTACTCTTCATTGATACAGGCTTCTGCACTTTTTCATGAAGACAAGCAAGAGCTATCATCTGTCTTGGAGTTCTACCATAAAGAAAGAGGATCTAATAGCTAAGAAATATTTGCAGCAGCTAATGAGCTGACAGAGCAAATAGGAAGGTACACAGAGATTAAAGACATTCATGTTATTACAAAAGTATGTTTCCAATACTGGGAGAATGATTATGCTGGTATGAAGAACCTCATGTCTTTGGTTGCCAGTATTAGCAGGATAGCCGCGCGTATTCAGCAGCCAGTTATATTGTCCAATAAATACTGGGTTACAAGCCAAGACTATTTTGTCAAGGATCCTGTCAGAGTAACATTGTGGTATAAGCCAATTACCCCGGAGTATTTGCCTTACCTATTTTATTATAGATTTATTGCTTTCACATGCCATGAGATTTCTTCCTTTCTTTTCGATTACGGCTAGAAAGAGAGGTTGGTGTGATCCACTATGTACTGGTAACATTAGCCTATTCGTAAATCCTCAGTACTGTACGTACTCGAGAGAAGTTTCTCCCTTCCATGACAAAGACTAGTTAAGTTTCACTATCTCCTTTCTCAATTCACTATATCCCAGTTGCATATTTGGTCTATATATATTAGGGATAGACTAGGGAAAGAGCCCGTGCGTTGCAACGGGTATACATATTCTATGCTCGTGCTTTTCTACGGAGCAAACACAAATTTCATGAAGCACAACTGGCCGATTTGCTCTCCTAGCTAGCAATTCAGCAACCAGTCACATTTTCCATCACTGATGCATCCCTCCCCCACTCATCGGTTCCCTCCCATTTACTTTGGTCAGTTCCATGCCATCTCTCCTCAATCCCCCCTCCCCCTGACCACTTACACTTTTAGCTGTAACCGTATGATCAATCTTATTGTCGTCCATCTTCGCGTGCCTGTGCTTGAGGGGCACATGATCAGAGCGAAACTCTTGCTACCCACTGATCTACATGACAATCTTCTCTTTCCTCCTCACAAGGCTGACCACTGCCACCATGGTACGCAACAGGCGGCTACACGGCCGGCCTTCCGATTCACCACTGCGAGCAACATCGGCACATAACTACGCAACAGAAGGCTACACGGCCGGCTTTCCATTCACCACCGCAAGCAACATCAACACACAAACTGCAAACTCTCACAGTGGGGCCTCCCTCTCAATTTCTCTACCACAAATTACAAGCAGTGGGAAATAAATCACCCAGACAAATAAAACAAAATTGTGATAGACCCTTGTAGAAACTAACAAAATAAGGAGAGTTGCATACACATATCAGCATAGATGTCATTGTTCTACATATATACACTAAATATGCACTCGGAGTAGAAGCCGTAGAAAGTAAATAAAAATACGATGAAATTGCACCTGATTCTTAAGTATATGTAACTCTGCATATGTGGCGTAACTCTGCATATGAGGCATGATCCCTCTACCTTTGCAAGCATAGCAAGAAGAGTAATTAAGTGCTAATTAAAGCTTCATACTATAGCTTGAGCACAATAGTAATAAAATCCAATATAAGCTAGCTTTGTTGGCATATATATGTGCACTTGCAGAACTATGTAATCCATATAAAAAATACAACATGCAATGGGAGGGACTTGCGTTGTTATCAGATGCATTGGCACTGTGCATATCCATACATTGCTATATGTACGATGAAATTAAAAAATTGTGAAGAGAAATAAATAGAATACGTGTGTAATATATGTAGAAATGTTACTGTTTGGGAGCTGCCTCGAGTGTTAGCCAGCGTGCAGCCGTTCCCGAACAGGTTGCACTCGCCGCCGTGCTTTGGCTCCGCAGCAGTGCATGCTCGGGCTGTTAGGCAACTGCTGGAATGCTGGTTTTCGCATCACGGCTCGATGCAGCCGCTCGCTGCGTTGCTGGCTGCCGCTGGTGTGCCGGTGCCGAGCCTCAATGCCACTGCCATCTGATGCGCGTTGCCGGCTCTCACTCGCATGCCTTCGCCTCCCGTGCGCTGTCGCGAGCATCACACGTCTGCCTGCAGGAGTCGCTGCACCGCTCCTGGCCGTCACCACCATGCATCAACGGCAACCGCGTTCCCGAACAGCCCACGCGCCTTGGCCTACCTGGCCGCGAGCATCGCGTTCTTGGCACCACTGCGATGGGCCAAGGCCGCGTTGCACGCACCATCGTGCCGCCGTGCCACCACGAGCCGTTTTGCCGCCCAAGTGCCCAGGCCACACCGTCCAGCAAGAACTTGGGCGGGAAACCATGGCCGTCGGGGGTAACGCGCGAGGGCCGGCGTGGCCGAGCGCCCGACGGCTTGGTGAGCCCCAGCCATCTTGCCACCACGGAGTTGATCCCGTCGCAGCCGACCAGCACCTTTGCCCGGAGAGTCGAGCCGTCAGCGAGGTGGAGCATCTTGGCGCCATCGTCGTCGTCGATGGACACGATCCTGGAGGAGTAGCGGATGGTGCCCGTCGGCAACTCTGCCGCCAGGACCTACAGCAGCATGTCTCGCCTGACGCAGCGGAACTCGTCCCTGAAGTCCACTTCCTTCGCTATCTCACCCGTGGACGCTGACATGACGCGCAGCCCTTGGATGTGCAGGTGGAGCTTCCTGATCTGGTCGCCGACGCCGAGGGCGTCGAGCGCGCGGAAGGCGTTGGGCCAGGTGGCGAAGGCGAACCCCGAGGCCCGGAGCGCCGGGGACGACTCCAGCACCACGCTCCTCACCCCTTTCCCATGCAGCCCGAGCGCGGCGGCGAGCCCGGCTCCCACGATCACGATGTCCTCGCCGGACTCCCCTTGCCGCTGCATGCTTGCTGCCGCTGCTGATAGCAACGAGGTCGAGGCCACATAATCGGTGGACTTTTGGAAGAGAGCGCCTGTTGACACGAATCAACCAACCAATCTAGCTAGAGCTAATTAGTACCACCTTGTTTATATTACGATTTTGTCTACACGAATCGTAAAAACGTATTATGACTGGGCGAAAGCGTATTGTGACGGTGAACCCACGGAGTCAATCCGTGCTTTATTATTAAAATTAGGGATAGACTAGCAAAAGAGCCCGTACGCTGCAACAGGGTAACAAAAATTATATTTCACCAGTTATCACAATTGCTCCGTCCCCTCATTGTCATTGACCTATTCATCCTTTCGCCCTTTTGCAAGTTTTATTATGTACACGAGCTTGTGGTTTTCATCATCATACTGAGCAAATGCCAGTTAGAAATGAGAGGTGGAGGTCAAGGGCTACTTTAAGTGCCATCTTAATGACTGGAGCCTCGATCTGTTTTACTTAGAGTGCCTTACTCGAATGAATGCAACGTAAAAAAATAGTCCGTTGAAAGAATTTTTCAGGTATGCATGTATATATATATATATATTTAAAATTTATACACATTTTTTCTCAGGAATTTTTCATATATAACATGTTATATTTTGAGTTAGTGTCTGATAGTTAAATATTTTGAAGAGTATTTTAATCTGTTAGAACGCAATGCCTTCAACGTGGTTGATCCCATGATGATGATCTCGACTACTCCGCTCGCAGCTGACATTGAACCACGCCATCATAAGTGAATGTCTAATACTCCCTCTGGTCCTTTTTACTCTGCATATTAGAATTCTCTGAAGTCAAACTTTACAAAGTTTGACTGTATTTATATGAAAAAATATCAACATCTGCTGTGCTAATGTTATATAATAAGAAACTTTAAGTCATGACACATTTATTGATATTGATTTCAGATTGTGAATGTTGGTACTTTTTTCTGTAAAGTTGGTCAAACTTTACGAGGCTTGACTTCAGGCAAATCTTATATGTGAACTAAAAAGGACCGGAAGGAGTACTTTTAAAACTAATCTCCTCAAGTTGGACGTGACAGTCGCCCTTCCCGTTCTACGGCTTACACCTAGTCCATACGCTCGTCCCTCATATACCCACTCACTTCTAAATTGTACATATTGTTTTTCAAAATGCATCAACCTTCCATTTGAAACACAAAAATACTTTTTAAATCACATGGACCTTTTTAAAGAGCATAAATATTTTTTAAATTACGAATATTTGTATGTATGTGAACACCTTTTAGAATTACATGAACATTTTTTGAGAAAGGGTGAACATTTTTCAATTTATATGAACATTATTTTAATACGTGAAAACTTTTCTTAAAACCACACTAACAATTTTAAATGCATGAACGATTTTTAAAAATTATATAACATTTTCAATAGGCATATAAACACATTTTAAATGTGTCACTCATATTAATTGGATTTCGAGTGTGATCAGGTTACACGCAGGTGCCCAAGTTTATTCTCAAAGATTTAGTCATCTTTCCGGCAGCGTCGCATTTTGATTGGACATGCATGTCCATGCCCGGCAAGCACCCCATGCTTGTTTCCGAGGCTTAGTTAATTTCCTCGTTTCTCTTAAGCGAACCCTCTGTTTATTTATTGATGCCATGGTTTGTTGATTGTGGCAACTCACGTGTATATAAATAGGTGTGATTTGATATCAAAAAGCAATGTGGGACTATGACTTACAATACTGGCCTTATACTTTTCTGCACAAAGACAAATAGCTCAGTTGGTGGCATTCTTAAAAGTTGTTACATCAGCACATCAGGACCAGTTGGCCCATAACACACTGGCGAGGCCCAGCTTGGCGACAGACGTACGAAAATTACCCGGGACCAATCGACGACGTACGTACAGAGAAGCGCTAGCTAGCTGTTGACGTATACGAAACCTATTTTTATTTTAAGCTAACCACTACCCCCACAGGACCAGCTGGCCCATATAACTTTATTTAAAAAATAGGCCCATATCACGTGGATTTAGGCCCAGCTGGGCGACGCAGCAGGGATAACGATTCAAACACTAGAGCTAGTTGGGGACGTAGTAAGATTAATACCACCTTGTCAGATAGAAAAAGATAGATGAGACAGATGGACAAAAAAACTGAAAGCGTAAATTCACGTGAAGAAACGTATTGTGACGGTGAACCCACGGAGTCAATCCATGCTTTATTATTAGGGATATATATATATATATATATATATATATATATATATATATATTAGAGAGAGATTAGGGAAAGACTTATTCTATAGAGCAGAAATGATGGGATAAGTTAGTCACAAGTGCTCTTATAATAACATATCCTACGTATCTTGAAAACTGGTAATGTGATTAGAAAAAAATGGTAGTACACGACCATCATCAGTGGAGGTACAACATATCTTTTTGTGGTGCATAATTTATTGCAATGCGAACTTGATTTTTTTAAAGGGTCAAATCTGGTCTTTTTTTAAAATTGGTTATTTAGCAATATTACCAAATATACAACCCTTCCTCACGCTCCCTCCCCTATCATTTTTCATATTATATTAGCTAGATATGAAGGATTTGTTTTTCCCGTTGCAACGCACGAGCATTTGTGCTAGTGCATATAAAACATCCAAGGTTGATAATATAATGGTATGGAACATTCAAAAATTGTAGATACGTTGGAGACGTATCAAGCATCCCCAAGCTTAATTCCTGCTCGTCCTCGAGTAGGTAAATGATAAAAACAGAATTTTTGATGTGGAATGCTACCTAACATATTTATCCATGTAATTCTATTTATTGTCGCAAGAATATTCAGATCCATAAGATTCAAGACAAAATTTTAATATTGACATAAAAGTAATAGTACTTCAAGCATACTAACTAAGCAATTATGTCTTCTCAAAATAACATGGCTAAAGAAAGGTTATCCCTACAAAATCATATAGTTTGGCTATGCTTCATTTTCGTCATACAAAAATGCTCTCATCATGCACAACCCCGATGGCAAGCCAAGCAATTGTTTCGTACTTTAGTAATCTCAAACTTTTTTTAACTTTCACGCAATACATGAGTGTGAGCCATGGACATAGCACTATGGGTGGAATAGAATATAATGATGGGGGTTGTGTGGAGAAGACAAAAAGGAGAAAGTCTCACATTGACGCGGCTAATCAATGGGCTATGAAGATTCCCATCAATTGATGTCAATGCAAGGAGTAGGGATTGCCATGCAACAGATGCACTAGAGCTATAAATGTATGAAAGCTCAACAAAAAGAAACTAAATGGGTGTGCATCCAACTTGCTTGCTCACGAAGACCTAGGGCATTTGAGGAAGCCCATTGTTGGAATATACAAGCCAAGTTCTACAATGAAAAATTCTCACTAGTATATGAAAGTGACAAAACAAGGGACTCTTTATCATAAAGATCATGGTGCTACTTTGAAGCACAAGTGTGGAAAAAGGATAGTAGCATTGTCCCCTTTTATTTATTTTTTATTTGGACTTTCTTTTTTCTTCTTTTTTTGGGACAATGCTCTATTAATGATGATCATCACACTTCTATTTATTTACAACTCAAAGATTACAACTCGATACTAGAACAAAATATGACACTATATGAATGCCTCCAGCGGTGTACCTGGATGGGCAATGAATCAAGAGTGACATGTATGATAAATTATGCATGGTGGCCTTGCCACAAATACGATGTCAACTACATGATCATGCAAGGCAATATGAGAATGATGATGTGTGTCATGATGAACGGAACGCTGGAAAGTTGCATGGCAATATATCTTGGAATGGCTATGGAAATGCCATAATAGGTAGGTATGGTGGCTGTTTTGAGAAAGATATAAGGAGGTTTATGTGTGATAGAGCGTATCATATCACGGGGTTTGGATGCACCGGTGAAGTTTGCACTAACTCTCGAGGTGAGAAAAGGGCAATGCACGATACCGAAGAGGCTAGCAATGATGGAAGGGTGAGAGTGCATATAATCCATGGACTCAACATTAGTCATAAAGAACTCAAAACTTATTGGAAAAATCTACAAGTCATCAAAAACCAAGCATTACGCGCATGCTCCTAGGGGGATAGATTGGTAGGAAAAGACCACCGCTCGTCCCCGACCGCCACTCATAAGGAAGACAATCAAAGAACACCTCATGTTTCAAATTTGTTACACAATGGTTACCATACGTGCATGCTACGGGACTTGCAAACCTCAACACAAGTATTTCTCAAATTCACAACTACTTAACTAGCATGACTCTGATATCACCATCTTCATATCTCAAAACAATCATCAAGTATCAAACTTCTCATAGTATTCAATGCACTCTATATGAAAGTTTTTATTATACCCATCTTGGATGCCCGTCATATTAGGACTAGTTTCATAACCAAAGTAAACTACCATGCTGTTCTAAAGACTCTAAAAATAATATAAGTGAAGCACGAGAGTTCAGCTATTTCTCTAAAATAAAACTACCGCTGTGCTCTAAAAAGATATAAGTGAAGCACTAGAGCAAATGACAAACTACTCTGAAAGATATAAGTGAAGATCAATGAGTAGTCGAATAATTATGTAACTATGTGAAGACTCTCTAACATTTAAGACTTTCAGATCTTAGGATAATATCAAACAGCAAGCAAAACTAAATAAAATAAAATGATGCTCCAAGCAAAACACATATCATGTGGTGAATAAAAATATAGCTTCAAGTAAAGTTATCGATGAACGAAGACAAAAGAGGGGATGCCATCCGGGGCATCCCCAAGCTTAGGCTCTTGGTTGTACTTGAATATTACCTTGGGGTGCTTTGGGCATCCCCAAGCTTAGTCTCTTGCCACTCCTTATTCTGTACTCCATCGAATTTTTACCCAAAACATGAAAACTTCACAACACAAAACTCAACAGAAAATCTCATGAGCTCCGTTAGTATAAGAAAATAAATCACCACTTAGGTACTATTGTGAACTCATTCTAAATTCATGTTGGTGTAATATTCCAACTTCTCTATGGTTCATACCCTTCGATACTACTCATACATCAATCAAAATATGCAAAGAACACAAAGAAAACAGAATCTGTCAAAAACAAAACAGTCTATAGCAATCTGGAGGTTTCGAATACTTCTGTCACTCCAAAAATTCTGAAATAAATTGGTGGACCTGAGGAATTTGTCTATTAATCATCTTCAAAAAGAATCAACCTAACTACTACTACTGCTACTGCTACTGCTGCTGCTGCTACTGCTACTGCTACTGCTACTGCTGCTGCTGCTGCTACTGCTACTGCTACTGCTGCTCCTGCTCCTGCTGCTGCTACTGCTACTGCTACTACTCCTACTGCTACTACTACTACTACTGCTACTGCTGCTACTACTACTGCTACTCCTACTGCTGCTGCTACTGCTGCTACTGCTGCTGCTGCTGCTGCTACTGCTGCTGCTGCTACTACTGCTGCTACTGCTACTACTGCTACTACTGCTACTACTGCTACTACTGCTACTACTGCTGCTCCTACTGCTACTGCTCCTACTGCTACTGCTACTGCTACTGCTGCTACTACTGCTGCTCCTACTGCTACTGCTCCTGCTGCTCCTGCTGCTACTGCTACTGCTACTGCTGCTACTGCTACTGCTACTGCTGCTGCTGCTCCTGCTGCTGCTACTGCTACTGCTACTGCTACTACTCCTACTGCTACTACTACTACTGCTACTGCTGCTACTACTACTGCTACTCCTACTGCTGCTGCTACTGCTACTGCTGCTACTTTGCATATCCTAACTCACAAACCGTGCATCGGATTAAAATGTTTTATCTATGAAAAATGCTTAGAATTATGTGTGGATTAATAATATGCCACTTGCATGCATGTTAAAAATGTTTAAACTTGTTGTTTGCTTTGTTTTGCTATATTGCCATGTTAAAATGCTTTATTTGATAACTAAATAACCGTAGCTCCATTTTAAATAAACTTTATATGTAAATGGGGTAGTAAAATGCCTAGTTTAACATGGTGCCATCACTTTGCATGTTTAACAACTCTAAAATTTTGTATAGGACAAAACAGTACCAAATCTAAAAATATGCACATGAGGATTTTCCGGAATTGTTGTTTGTTATTTTCGGCCTCATTTAAACTTGACTGGATAGTTATTTTACTTATGCTTCACCCCTTGCCATGTTTAATAACATTTAATATTGTTGGGTACATAAACGTGAGAGAACTAAATAAGTCATGTGGTGTTTCGTCAATATCTAACTCGTTGCATATTGAGCTCCACTTAATTTGTAGTATTGTTTGTTGCACTTTGCCATGCCATGTTTCTTTAAACCGGACATGCATCATACTTGGTTGTGCATCATGCCATGTTTATGTGATGGTTGTTTACTTTGTTGCTTGCTTCTTTCCGGGTTGCTTCTCTCGTTAGCTTCAGTTTCATTCCAGAGTTGTGAGGATTCGTTCGACTATGTTGGTTCGTCTTCTTCAAGGACTCATTCTTCTTCCTTGCGAGATCTCAGGCAAGATGACCATACCCTCAAAATCACTTCTATCTTTGCTTGCTAGTTGTTTGTTCTATTGCTATGTCGTGATACCTACCACTTGTTATATCATGCCTCCCATATTGCCATGTCAAGCCTCTAACCCACCTTCCTAGCAAAGCGTTGTTTGGCTATGTTACCGCTTTTGCTTAGCCCCTCTTATAGCATTGCTAGTTGCAGGTGAAGCTGAAGTTTGTTGGGATATCACAATATATCTTATTTAATTAATGCATCTATATACTTGGTAAAGGGTGGAAGGCTCGGCCTTATGCCTGGTGTTTTGTTCCACTCTTGCCGCCCTAGTTTCCGTCATATCGGTGTTATGTTCCTTGATTTTGCGCTCCTTACGCGGTTGGGTGTTATGGGAACCCCTTGACAGTTCGCTTTGAATAAAACTCCTCCAGCAAGGCCCAACCTTGGTTTTACATTTGCCTAACAACCTAAGCCTTTTTCCCTTGGGTTTCCGGAGCCCGAGGGTCATCTTTATTTTAACCCCCTGATACGTCCATTTTGCATCATGCTTTTATATCGATATTTATTGCATTATGGGCTGTTATTACACATTATGTCACAATACTTATGCCTATTCTCTCTTATTTTACAAGGTTTACATAAAGAGGGAGAATACCAGCAGCTGGGATTCTGGGCTGGAAAAGGAGCAAATATTAGAGACCTATTCTGCACAGCTCCAAAAGTCCTGAAACTTCATGGAAGTCAATTTCAGAATATATAGAAAATACTGAGCGCAAGAAGTTCACCAGGGGGCCACACCCTGCCCACGAGGGTGGGGGCGCGCCCTACCCCCCGGGTGCGCCCCCTACCTCGTGGGCTCCCTGGTGGCCCTCCGATGACCATCTTCTGCTATATGAAGTCTTTCGATGGGAAAAAAAATCATAAGCCATCTTCTCGGACGAAACTCTGCCGCCACGAGGCGGAACCTTGGCGGAACCAATCTAGGGCTTTGGCGGAGCTGTTCTGCCGGGGAAACTTCCCTCCAGGAGGGGGAAATCATCACCATCGTCATCACCAACGCTCCTCTCATCGGGAGAGGGCAATCTCCATCAACATCTTCACCAGCACCATCTCCTCTCAAAACCCTAGTTCATCTCTTGTATCCAATTCTTGTCTCCAAGTATGGGATTGGTACATGTGGGTTGCTAGTAGTGTTAATTACTCCTTGTAGTTGATGCTAGTTGGTTTATTTGGTGGAAGATCATATGTTCAGATCCTATATGCATATTAATACCCCTCTGATTATGAACATGAATACGCCTTGTGAGTAGTTACGTTTGTTCCTGAGGACATGGGAGAAGTCTTGCTATTAGTAGTCATGTGAATTTGGTATTCGTTCGATATTTTCATGAGATGTATGTTGTCTCTCCTCTAGTGGTGTTATGTGAACATCGACTACATAACACTTCAGCATTATTTGGGCCTAGAGGAAGGCATTGGGAAGTAATAAGTAGATGATGGGTTGCTAGAGTGACAGAAGCTTAAACCCTAGTTTATGCGTTGCTTTGTAAGGAGCTGACTTGGATCCATACATTTCATGCTATGGTTAGGTTTACCTTAATACTTTTGTTGTAGTTGCGGATGCTTGCAATAGAGGTTAATCATAAGTGGGATGCTTGTCCAAGTAAGGGCAGCACCCAAGCACAGGTCCACCCACATACCAAATTATCAAAGTACCGAACGCGAATCATATGAGCGTGATGAAAACTAGCTTGACGATATTCCCATGTGTCCTCGGGAGCGCTTTTCTCTATATAAGAGTTTGTCCAGGCTTGTCCTTTGCTACAAAAAGGATTGGGCCACCTTGCTGCGCTTTATTTACTTTTGTTACTTGTTGCTCGTTACAAATTATCCTATCACAAAACTATCTGTTACCACTTATTTCAGTACTTGCAGAGAATACCTTGCTGGAAACCGCTTATCATTTCCTTCTACTCCTCGTTGGGTTCGGCACTCTTACTTATTGAAAGGACTACGATAGATCCCCTATACTTGTGGGTAATCAAGACTCTTTTCTGACGCCGTTGCCGGGGAGTGAAGCGCCTTTGGTAGGTGGAATTTGCTAAGAAAAATTTATATAGTGTGCTGAAATTTACTGTCACTTGTTACTATGGAAAGTAATCCTCTGAGGGGCTTGTTCGGGGTATCTTCACCCCGACCAGTAGAGCAAAGAGTTGCTCCTCAACCTACTGAACCTACTGAAAATGAAAATGAAAATATCTGCTTTGAAATTCCTTCGGGTATGATGGAAAAACTGCTAGCTAATCCTTTTGCAGGAGACGAAACAACTCATCCTGATGAGCACCTAATATATGTGGATGAAGTTTGTGGATTATTTAAGCTTGCAGGTGTACCCGGAGATGTTGTTGAGAAGAAGGTCTTCCCTTTATCTTTGAAGGAAGATGCATTGACATGGTATAGGCTATGTGATGATACGGGGTCATGGAACTACAAACGATTGAAACTGGAATTTCATCAGAAGTTTTATCCTATGCATCTTGTTCATCGTGATCGCAACTTTATATATAATTTTTGGTCTCGTGAAGGAGAAAGCATCGCTCAAGCTTGGGGGAGGCTTAAATCAATGTTATATTCATGCCCCAATCATGATCTCTCAAGAGAGATGATTATTCAAAATTTATATGCTCGGCTTTCCGATAACAATCGCACCATGCTCGATACTTCTTGCGCTGGCTCTTTGATGATGAAGACTATTGAATTCAAATGGGATTTATTGGAAAGAATTAAACGCAACTCTGAATATTGGGACCTCGACGAAGGTAAGGAGTCAGGTATGCCACCTAAGCTTGATTGTGTTAAATCTTTTATGGATACCGATGTTTTCCATAAATTTAGTACTAAATATGGACTTGACTCTGAGATATTAGCTTCTTTCTGTGAATCTTTTGCTACTTATGTTGATCTCCCCAAGGAGAAGTGGTTTAAATATCATCCTCCCATAGAAGTAAAAGTAGTTGCACCTATTAAAGTTGAAGAAAAGACTATCACTTATAATGATCCTATTGTTCCTACTTCTTATGTTGAGAAACCACCTTTCCCTGTTAGGATAAAGGATCATGCTAAAGCTTCAACTGTGGTTCGTAAAAGCAATATTAAAACTGATGCACCTGCTGAGCAAATTAAAGTTGAACCTAATATTGCTATTGTTAAAGATCTCTTGTCTGATTATATTGATGGGCATGTTATTTATTTCTGTGATGAAACTGCTAGAATTGCTAAACCTTGTGCTAAAGATAAACCTAGACCTGTGGTAGGCATGCCTGTTATTTTTGTTAAAATAGGAGATCATTGTTATCATGGCTTATGTGATATGGGTGCTAGTGCTAGTGCAATACCTATTGGCCTATATAGAGAAATTATGCATGATATTGCACCTGTTGAGTTAGAAGATATTGATGTCACAATTAAACTTGCCAATAGAGATACTATTTCACCAATGGGAATTGTTAGAGATGTTGAAGTCTTGTGTGGGAAAACTAAATATCCTGCTGATTTTCTTGTTCTTGGTTCCTCACAAGATAGCTTTTGTCCCATTATATTTGGTAGACCCTTCTTAAACACTGTTAATGCTAAGATAGATTGCAAAAAGGATGTTGTTACTATCGGTTTAGATGATATGTCTCATGAATTTAATTTCTCTAAATTTAGTAGACAACACCGTGAAGAAGAATTACCTAGTAAGGATGAAATTATTGGTCTTGCTTCTATTGCCATACCTCCTAGTGATCCTTTAGAACAACATTTGCTAGACCATGAAAATGATATGTTTATGAATGAAAGAAGGGAAATAGATGAAGTATTCTTTAAACAGGAACCTATTCTGAAACACAATTTGCCTGTTGAAATCCTAGGGGATCCTCCTCCACCCAAGGGTGACCCCGTGTTTGAGCTTAAACTGTTGCCTGATACTCTTAAATATGCTTATCTTGATGAGAAAAAGATATATCATGTTATTATTAGTGCTAACCTTTCAGAGCATGAGGAAGAGAGATTATTGAAAACTCTGAAGAAGCACCATGGTGCTATTGGGTATACTCTTGATGATCTTAAGGGCATTAGTCCCACTCTGTGTCAACATAAAATAAATTTTGAAGAAGATGCTAAACCAGTTCGTGATCATCAACGATGGCCGAATCCTAAAATGAAAGAAGTGGTAAGAAAGGAAATACTAAATCTCCTTGAGGCAGGTATAATCTATCCCGTTGCTGATAGTCAGTGGGTAAGTCCTGTCCATTGTGTCCCTAAGAAGGGAGGTATTACTATAGTTCCTAATGATAAATATGAATTGATTCCTCAAAGAATTATTACAGGTTATAGGATGGTAATTGATTTCTGCAAATTAAATAAGGCCACTAAAAAGGATCATTACCCCTTACCTTTTATCGATCAAATGCTAGAAAGATTATCCAAACATACACATTTTTGCTTTCTAGATGGTTATTCCGGTTTCTCTCAAATACCTGTGTCAGCCAAGGATCAATCAAAGACTACTTTTACTTGTCCTTTTGGTACTTTTGCTTATAGACGTATGCCTTTTGGTTTATGTAATGCACCTGCTACCTTTCAAAGATGCATGATGGCTATATTCTCTGACTTTTGTGAAAAGATTTGTGAGGTTTTCATGGACGATTTCTCCGTCTATGGATCTTCTTTTGATTATTGCTTGAGCAACCTTCATCGAGTTTTGCAGAGATGTGAAGAAACTAATCTTGTCTTGAATTGGGAAAAGTGCCACTTTATGGTTAATGAAGGTATTGTCTTGGGGCATAAAGTTTCTGAAAGAGGTATTGAAGTTGATAAAGCCAAGGTTGATGCCATTGAAAAGATGCCATCTCCCAAGGACATCAAAGGTATAAGAAGTTTCCTTGGTCACGCCGGTTTTTATAGGAGGTTCATTAAGGACTTCTCAAAAATTTATCGGCCTCTGACTAATCTATTACAAAAAGATATACCATTTGTCTTTGATAATGATTGTGCAGAAGCATTTGAAGTACTTAAGAAAGCATTGATCTCTGCACCTATTGTTCAGCCACCTGATTGGAATTTACCCTTTGAAATTATGTGTGATGCTAGTGATTATGCTGTAGGTGATGTTCTAGGGAAAAGAGTTGATAAGAAATTAAATGTTATTCAATATGCTAGTAAAACCCTAGACAATGCTCAAAGAAATTATGCTACTACTGAAAAAGAATTCTTAGCAGTTGTATTTGCTTGTGATAAGTTCAGACCTTATATTGTTGATTCTAAAGTAACTATTCGCACTGATCATGCTGCTATTAAATATCTTATGGAAAAGAAAGATGCTAAACCTAGACTTATTAGATGGGTTCTCTTGCTACAAGAATTTGACGTACATATTGTCGATAGAAAGGGAGCTGAGAACCCCATTGCAGACAACTTGTCTAGGTTAGAAAATGTGCTTGATGACCCACTACCTATTGATGATAGCTTTCCTGATGAGCAATTAAATGTCATAAATGCTTCTCATACTGCTCCATGGTATGCTGATTATGCTAATTATATTGTTGCTAAATTTATACCACCTAGTTTCACATACCAGCAAAATAAGAAGTTCTTCTATGATTTGAGACATTACTTTTGGGATGACCCACATCTTTATAAAGAAGGAGTAGATAGTGTTATTAGATGTTGTGTACCTGAGCATGAACAGGAACAAATCCTACGCAAGTGTCACTTCGAAGCTTATGGAGGACACCATGCTGGAGATAGAACTGCACATAAGGTATTGCAATCTGGTTTTTATTGGCCTACTCTCTTCAAGGATGCCCGTAAGTTTGACTTATCTTGTGATTAATGTCAAAGAATTGGTAATATTAGTAGACGTCAAGAAATTCCTATGAATTATTCACTCGTTATTGAAGCATTTGATGTTTGGGGCTTTGACTATATGGGACCTTTTCCTGCTTCTAATTGTTATACACATATTTTAGTTGCTATTGATTACGTTACTAAGTGGGTAGAAGCTATTCCAACTAGTAGTGCTGATCATAACACTTCTATTAAAATTCTTAAAGAAGTTATTTTCCCGAGGTTTGGAGTCCCTAGATATTTAATGACTGATGGTGGTTCACATTTTATTCATGGTGCTTTCCGTAAAATGCTTGCTAAGTATGATGTTAATCATAGAATTGCATCTCCTTATCACCCTCAGTCTAGTGGTCAAGTGGAATTGAGTAATAGAGAACTCAAATTAATTTTGCAAAAGACTGTTAATAGATCTAGAAAGAATTGGTCCAAGAAACTTGATGATGCATTATGGGCCTATAGAACTGCATATAAAAATCCTATGGGTATGTCTCCGTATAAAATGGTTTATGGAAAAGCATGTTACTTACCTCTCGAACTAGAACATAAGGCTTATTGGGCTATTAAAGAGCTCAACTATGATTTCAAACTTGCCGGTGAGAAGAGGTTATTTGACATTAGCTCACTTGATGAATGGAGAACCCAAGCCTACGAAAATGCCAAATTATTTAAAGAAAAGGTTAAAAGATGGCATGACAAAAGGATACAAAAGCATGAGTTTAATGTAGGTGATTATGTATTGCTATACAACTCTCTTTTAAGATTTTTTGCAGGAAAACTCTCTAAATGGGAAGGTCCTTACGTTATCGAGGAGGTCTATCGTTCCGGTGCCATAAAAATCAACAACTTCGAAGGCACAAATCTGAAGGTGGTGAACGGTCAAAGAATCAAACATTATATCTCAGGTGATCCCATAAATGTTGAAACCAATGTTATTGAAACCGTAACCCCAGAGGAATACATAAGGGACACTTTCCGGAACGTTTTAGACTCCTAAAAGGAATAGGTATGTGGTACGGTAAGTAAACCGACTCCAAAACAGTTTTTAAGGCAATATTTCTCTGTTTTGGAATATTTAGAAAAATAGAAAAATAAGAAGCAGTCCGGGAAGGACACGAGGGCTCCACGAGGGTGGACGGCACGCCCTACCCTACTGGGCGCGCCCCCTACCTCGTGGGCACCTCGTGCGCTCTCCGGACTCCGTTTTCTTACACACACGTATTTTGGTCGGTAAAAATTCATTATATAATCTCCCGGAGGTTTTGACTCCCGTATCACGCAAAAATCTCCTGTCTTTGTTTTGAGCTGTTTTTCTGACAGATCTAGGTCATTATGTCATCTTCAAGTGCCCCCAAGGACCAGTTCTTTGAGAAGGTCATCAACCCCTACCTCGCGGAGGTACTGCAACACCCTCAAACCATTGAGATGCGTGAGGGGTTATTGCACATCTGTGATGTTGAGGGACCAAGGAAGACCGGAAGCATGGAGGCAAGGCTTGAGGCATTGGAGCAAGAAGTTTTCAAGTGTCAGGAGATGGTGGAACATGGACTCGATTCCAACCACATTATGATCACAGAGTTCACCAACAACCACAAGCTGGATGTCAAGGACATTAGGGAGGCCATCTTCAAGCTTCATGAGAAAAACGAGCACCTCCAAGCCCAGATATATGACCTGCAAAATCAAAACTGTGAGTATGAATATAGATTCAAGAGGATGAGTTTGGCTGCAGATTTGAGGTTTTAGGAGACTCGATCATCCTTCTATGATGGTGAGCCTATGCCTTGGAAGAAGGACGACAAGCTTACGCCATCAACAAAACCATCACCTTCTTCACCAACAAAGGATACATAATCACATGGGTATGGGCACTCCCCTTGGCAACTGCCAAGCTTGGGGGAGTGCCCCGGTATCATATCACAATCACTTTTATCTTTACCATTTTTCTTACTTCGATCCTTTTGGTAATATCTTGATCTAGTAGCATAAAGTTTTCAGTATGATCTAGTTTTGAGCTTTGCTTTATGATCCCTCTGTGTAATCGAGTCCGTGAGCTATATAATAAAGATTAGTGTTGGGTCAAGGGCTTCATTATTTTGCCATTATCCTAAGTGAATAAAATAAAATAGAAAGAATAAAAAGAATAAAAGAGATCATATGGATCTCATGGAGAGTAATGAGCTCACATAGAAAAAGTATGATGAATAAAAGTTGTTGAGAGTTGACAAACATAGTTTTGGTCATCGTTGCAATTAATAGGAAGTAATAAAGAAAGAGAGGTCTTCACATATAAATATACTATCTTGGACATCTTTTATGATTGTGAGCACTCATTAAAATATGACGTGCTAAAAAGTTGACGTTGGACAAGGAAGACAACGTAATGGGTTATGTTTTCTTACATCGGAGATAAATTATATTGTCATGGATCATCCAACATGGTTGAGCTTGCCTTCCCCCCTCATGCTAGCCAAATTCATCGCACCAAGTAGAGATACTACTTGTGCTTCCAAATACCCATAAACCAGTTTTGCCATGAGAGTCCACCATACCTACCTATGGATTGAGTAAGATCCTCCAAGTAAGTTGTCATCGGTGCAAGCAATAAAAATTGCTCTCTAAATATGTATGACTTATTAGTGTGGGAGAAAATAAGCTTTATACGATCGTGTGATAGGGAAGAAATAAAAGCGACAGACTGCATAATAAAAGTCCATATCACAAGTGGCAATATAAAGTTACGTTCTTTCGCATTAAGATTTTATGCATCCAACCATAAAAGCGCATGACAACCTTTGCTTCCCTCTGCGAAGGGCCTATCTTTTACTTTTATCTCCTACCTTGCATAAGAGTCATGGTGATCTTCACCCTTCCTTTTTACATTTTATCCTTTGGCAAGCACAGTATGTTGGAAAGATCCTGGTATATATGGCTAATTAGATGTGAGTTTTCATGAACTATTATTGTTGACATTACCCTTGAGGTAAAACGTTGGGAGGAAAAACTATAAGCCCCTATCTTTCTCTGTGTCTGATTAAAACTCCATACCCATAAGTATTGCGTGAGTGTCAGCAATTGTGAAAGACTATATGATAGTTGAGTATGTGGACTTGCTGAAAAGCTCTTATATATTGACTATTTCCTATGTTATGATAAATTGCAATTGCTCCAATGACTGAGATGATAGTTTGTTAGTTTTCAATGAAGTTTATGATTCATACTTGAAATTGTGATTGAATTATTACTCTAGCATAAGAAATCATATGACAAGAATTATATAAGTTGTTGTTCCAAGAATGATCATGATGCCCTCATGTCCGTATTTTATTATCGACACCTCTATCTCTAAACATGTGGACATATTTTCCGATTTCGGCTTTCGCTTGAGGACAAGCGAGGTCTAAGCTTGGGGGAGTTGATACGTCCATTTTGCATCATGCTTTTATATCGATATTTATTGCATTATGGGCTGTTATTACACATTATGTCACAATACTTATGCCTATTCTCTCTTATTTTACAAGGTTTACATAAAGAGGGAGAATACCCGCAGCTGGGATTCTGGGCTGGAAAAGGAGCAAATATTAGAGACCTATTCTGCACAGCTCCAAAAGTCCTGAAACTTCATGGAAGTCAATTTCAGAATATATAGAAAATACTGAGCGCAAGAAGTTCACCAGGGGGCCACACCCTGCCCACGAGGGTGGGGGCGCGCCCTACCCCCCGGGTGCGCCCCCTACCTCGTGGGCCCCCTGGTGGCCCTCCGATGACCATGTTCTGCTATATGAAGTCTTTCGATGGGAAAAAAATCATAAGCCATCTTCTCGGACGAAACTCCGCCGCCACGAGGAGGAACCTTGGCGGAACCAATCTAGGGCTTTGGCGGAGCTGTTCTGCCGGGGAAACTTCCCTCCGGGAGGGGGAAATCATCGCCATCGTCATCACCAACGCTCCTCTCATCGGGAGAGGGCAATCTCCATCAACATCTTCACCAGCACCATCTCCTCTCAAAACCTAGTTCATCTCTTGTATCCAACTCTTGTCTCCAAGTCCGGGATTGGTACCTGTGGGTTGCTAGTAGTGTTAATTACTCCTTGTAGTTGATGGTAGTTGGTTTATTTGGTGGAAGATCATATGTTCAGATCCTATATGCATATTAATACCCCTCTGATTATGAACATGAATATGCTTTGTGAGTAGTTACATTTGTTCCTGAGGACATGGGAGAAGTCCTGCTATTAGTAGTCATGTGAATTTGGTATTCGTTCGATATTTTGATGACATGTATGTTGTCTCTCCTCTAGTGGTGTTATGTGAACGTCGACTACATAACACTTCACCATTATTTGGGCCTAGAGGAAGGCATTGGGAAGTAATAAGTAGATGATGGGTTGCTAGAGTGACAGAAGCTTAAACCCTAGTTTATGCGTTGCTTCGTAAGGGGCTGACTTGGATCCATATGTTTCATGCTATGGTTAGGTTTACCTTAATACTTTTGTTGTAGTTGCAGATGCTTGCAATAGAGGTTAATCATAAGTGGGATGCTTGTCCAAGTAAGGGCAGCACGCAAGCACCGGTCCACCCACATACCAAATTATCAAAGTACCGAACGCGAATCATATGAGCATGATGAAAACTAGCTTGACGATATTCCCATGTGTCCCCGGGAGCGCTTTTCTCTATATAAGAGTTTGTCCAGGCTTGTCCTTTGCTACAAAAAGGATTGGGCCACCTTGCTGCACTTTATTTACTTTTGTTACTTGTTGCTCGTTACAAATTATCCTATCACAAAACTATCTGTTACCACTTATTTCAGTACTTGCAGAGAATACCTTGCTGGAAATCGCTTATCATTTCCTTCTGCTCCTCGTTGGATTCGACACTCTTACTTATCGGAAGGACTATGATAGATCGCCTATACTTGTGGGTCATCACCCGCCCGGGCCAGTGCTCCTCTAAGTGTTGGTCCAAACTAGAGCCCCTTGCAGCGCCACCTCGGGGAAACTTGAGGGTTGGTTTTAGTTGTACGGACTGCTCATCCGGCGTGCCCTGAGAACGAGATATGTGCAGCTCCTATCGGGATTTTTCGGCACATTCGGGCGGCTTTGCTGGTCTTGTTTTACCATTGTCGAAATGTCTTGTAACCGGGATTCCGAGACTGATCGGGTCTTCCCGGGAGAAGGAATGTCCTTCGTTGACCGTGAGAGCTTGTGATGGGCTAAGTTGGGATACCCCTGCAGGGTATAAACTTTTGAGAGCCGTGCCTGCGGTTATGTGGCAGATGGGAATTTGTTAATATCCGGTTGTAGAGAACTTGACACTTAACTTAATTAAAATGCATCAACTGCGTGTGTAGCCATGATAGTCCCTTTCCGGCGGAGTCCGGGAAGTGAACACGGTCTTGTGTTATGCTTGAATGTAAGTAGCTTTCAGGATCACTTCTAGCTTCTCGACCGTTGCGTTGCTTCTCTTCTCGCTCTTATTTGCATATGTTAGCCACCATATATGCTTAGTGCTGCAGCTCCACCTCACTACCCTTATCTGTAACATCCCAAATTTTCAATTTGGAATGTTATACATAGTCATCCATGCATATCATATTTTATTCGCATTTCGTCTCGCGATCCTCAAAATCCTAAGCAACTCAAGGACCCTCAGAGAGAGTTGGGGATTTCCCGGTTTTCAAATTTGATCTTTATCAAATCTTGAAACGAGGATTTTTGGTTTTAATTATTTTCTCTCCAAAAATATTTCACACTAAAATATATGAAAGGAGATAATATGACTTCTCCAATATAATTGAAATATTGGAGGAAAAATATTAAAATCAAATAATTGCTTTATTTGGATTTTATTGCAATTTTGGTTGCATTAGAAAAATTGCACGTTTTCCAAAATTGCATTTTAGGGCCAAGAAAATGTTCATCTCATTCTAAATATTTTATTTAGACGGTGAAAATTTATTTTGGCATTTTTAGATTTTTATTTATTTTTCTAAGATTTTATTTCGGTCGGTGAATTTCTTTAAAAAAAAGGTTCCCGCGCCGACTGGGCCTAAGGCCCAGCCGCGCCAGGCCGCCACGCCAGGCCGCCGCCGCCGCCGACTCGGACTAGGAGTCCGAGCCGGACTCCTCTCCGCCGCCGCGCCTTGCCGCCTCCTCCAAGCCGCCCCGCCCCGCCCTTATATACGCCGCCACGGCCGCCCCGCGCCGCCTAGTCGCCGCCGCCGCTTGTCGCCGCCGCTTGCCGCCGCCGCCGCAGCCCCACGCCGCCCCGCCGCTGCCCCGCCTCGTCGGAGCCCTCTCGCCGGAGGTAGCCACCGCGCCCCACCGCCGGTTTTTTTAAAGACCGTCCGGTTTTGTTAGAAACCCTAGATTCGTTTTTTTCGGATTCGCTGGTTTTTCTCAGTTCTTCTATTTAGCGGACGTTCGTCTGAACGTTCGTTTTAATGAACGGTTCTTCGCTCGTTAGAAACAGCCAACGAACGATCGTTTGTTAGTCTGTTCGTCAGTTTTCTTTTATCGGATTTATTCCACGATTTTCTCTGATCGCGATTTCTGATCCGATCTTAGTTTCTGTTTATCCTTTCGCTCGTTAGTCAGAATTAGGCGATTCAAGCGCCTAGAGTTTCGTCTCGAAACCCTCTTTCCGCTTAACCAACTCAAACAAGTTTTCTCTACTGTAAAATTTGACCTAGTTTCAGATTAGTAAACGAAGCTTCTTTCTTTCGCTGTTTGAGTTTTATTGCTCTGTTTGATTTGATTCTTTTTGCGAACCAGAGTTCTTAATTTGAACTTTCTGGTCAACCTCTTTTGTTTGAGTTTTGCTTGTGCATCATTTCTTGTTACTTATGTATGCTACTGTTTGCTTGCGATAGAACACCTGGAGTGCGAAGCGTGCTACTACGAGTCCCTAGGTTTCGCAGATCGTCAGCAAGGCAAGTAACACTTTGATGGTCTGTCCGGAGTAGAGAGTTAATGTTTCTGAAAGACTGTGTCTCGGCCATCCGTTTCTCAAACACCCTGTAGTGCGAGAAATCCAACGGAGGAGATCGAGTCTTGTGGGGAAAAGTGCGCAAACCTCTGCAGAGTGTACAATCTAATCATGGTTAGCCGTGTCCCCGGTTATGGACAAATCTTGAGTATCTAGTAATTGGGTTATCAAAAGTATCTCATCATGTTTAACTAATATTGTTGGGTTGTTAATCACCTTAATTGGGATTGAGTTGGAGGAACCTTCTCAATGATGTTTCAACTACCATGATAGTAAAATTAAAATCTATTCCTTTGTTGTAGGGAAAAATTGGCTTTTCGCAAAACTGTAACCATAGAGCTTTCCACCAGCCAAATATGCATGTAGTGATAGCATTATCCTGTTCTTTCTCTACCGTGTTACTTTGCTAGCATATTCCATGTGCTGGCCCATTTTCGGGCTGCAACGTATTATGTTGCAGACTTTTCAGACGAGGAGTAAGGTTCGTTTGGTTGTGCCGTGCAGCTCAGCTATGCCGTTGGAGTTGACGGACTCACTTTATCTTCCAAGCCTTCCACTGTTATTGTATTAGATGGCCTTTAGCCATATTTTTTGTAGTAAGTTCTCTCTTGAGACATTCGATGTAATAAGTGTGTGATTGCTACTCTGTTATAAATCCTTCGAGTACTGTGTGTGTCAGCATTACCGATCCAGGGATGGCACAGAAGCACAGAGACTTGACCATCTGAGGTCGGGTCGCTACAAGATGGTATCAGAGCACATGCCGAGTGTAGGACACGACCACTAAGATAAACCCTAGGTCACCCTTCTCTTCTCATTTCTAACTCCTCTCCATTTTCTACTCTTTAGGATGGCGGAGATGAAGAACAAGTTTGCCCAACTGGATGAAGACACACCTTTTGGACGCCACTTGAAGGAAGTCACTAGGTGATGAAGCTATGTACCTAGGGTAGGGTCATGGACCTGTCCAAACTGACCTACCCAAGGACACCTCCAGAAGAAATCACATTTCAATCGACTTGGCGGTGTTTCACTCGACGGACTCGAAGACACTCGACCAAGAAGCAGACACTCGACCAAGAAGCAACCACTCGACCAAGAAGCAACCACCCGACGGCCAGGAGACCTAAAGTCACTCCGCACGCTAACGGTCGGTCATTAAGTAGCTTTTATGGTCATCATAGCACTTTATTAGGGGCGTTACCAGTAATGCCTGACTTTAATGTACTTAAAACCCTGCATAACTGAGGGCCGGAGGGGTCTGGCGGACTCTATATAAGCCACCCCCTCCTCAGTGTAAAGGGTTCGCACCCCTGTAATTCATACTCTAATAATCCAGTCGACCACCTCCGGGCTCCGAGACGTAGGGCTATTACTTCCTCTGAGAAGGGCCTGAACTCGTAAACCTTGCGTTCTTACAACTTCTCCATAGCTAAGATCTTGCCTCTCCATACTTACCCCCCTACACTACTGTCAGACTTAGAACCACGACAGTTGGCGCCCACCGTGGGGCCAGTGTTTTAGCATTTTGTCGGAGGAGTTGCGACCTTTTTCCGACCCAAATCATCATGGTTTTCGGCGGAGTTTTGGTGGAGGGCCGCGAGATCCGTCTCGGTGCGCTCACGTTCATCGTCGACGACTCTGCTTGGCTTCAGGAGGCTCCGCTCGACGTGGACGCACTCCCTGTTCGCGGGGCAACGCACTTTAGCGCGTGCATCCACAGCGTTCTCCTGCGGCAACCGTCGACCCCCTACCGGTCGCCTCCTGTATTGTCCTCCCTCCCTGTTTCCCGCCAGTGCAAGCGCTCTGGTCGGTCGAGACTTCAGCGGTGGGTGAGACACGCGGTGGCACGTCAGTCGGCCATCCCTCAAGTCGCGGCGATCGAGCCCGACGAATCCCTCTACGGCCTGTTTGACCTGTCGACTGGCTCCGCAAAGACCGCATCCGAGTGCGACAGCAGCGATCCGGCGGCGGAGGTTCTGATGGTCGATGGACCGCCCAGTCCTCCCGGTTTTCCCCGCACCGACGGAGGCGTGGGTGGAGGCGACCCGTCGCGTTCCCATGAGGAGTATCTTCCCGAGCCTCTCACGTCGTTGCAGAGAGAAGAACTTCGCCGCCGGAACGTGGATGCACTGCACACTCCTATCGTTGGAGAAAACCCCGAGGCTCGCGCCTTGGAGGACGCGCGCCCGACAAACTTGGCTGAGCGCACTCGACTGGAGAACCTCCAGCGAGCACTCGACGACCGTGCGCGACAACGGGTTCCCGAATCCAGTCGACGTCAGCTCTTCCCACCCCCGCAGGTATATCGAACTCCGATTCAGAATTTAGCAGCTGCGGCCCGCAGAGCGGAGTCGATTCAGCCTTCCTAGTCGTAGGCTGGCAGAGGCTTGCTACAGATCAGAGCGTTACTCCGGGCAGCACGAGACCAGAATTCCGCTGTTTCTCAGTCGCGGAACAGGATTCACAGCAGATCCGTTGCCGCGGACACAGTCCAGTCGGCTCACAGCCCGAGATCGCCCCTGAGGCGTGAGGGATGTGGAGGCCGGCGTGACCAGTATGGGAACCATGAGCAGTATGATCACCGAGTCGATTGTGACGGTCGACGTCGAGTGCCCACGCCTCCCCCGAGGAGCGGGTCGTATGTGCCTCGTCAGCAGGATGACAGGCGACCTCATAGTGGTGGGCGAAGGATTCCAGTCGACCCCAGAGGGCCAGGCTTTGATGCGAGATCCATTCTCGTCCAAGGTTTGGTCGACAGGAACAGGGCTCACCGAGAAGGCCAGTACAGAGATGCACCTACCAGCAACAGAGTACATGTTTCGGGGCCAGAGTGCTTTAGTAGAGCCATCAGGGCCGCTGTGATTCCTCCCAAATTCAGGTTGGCGACTGGAGTCAGTAAGTTCACCGGCGAGTCCAAGCCCAATACATGGCTTGAGGACTACCGAGTGGCCGTCCAGATTGGCGGCGGCAATGATGAAGTGGCCATGAAGCACCTGCCTATCATGTTGGAGGGCTCGGCCAGAGCGTGGCTGAACCAGTTAGCGCCTAACAGCATCTACACTTGGGAAGATCTCTCCCGAGTGTTCGTCACCACATTTGAAGGCACATGCAAGCGACCGGTAGGGCTGACGGAACTGCGGTCTTGCGTGCAGAAGCCGAATGAAACTTTGAGGGATTACATCCAGAGGTGGATCACATTACATCACTCGGTGGAGAATGTGCCTGACCACCAAGCAGTTTGTGCCTTCAAGGAAGGCGTCAAGTACAGAGAACTGAATTTGAAATTCGGTCGAACCGGAGATATGTCCCTGAATCGGATGATGGAGATTGCCACCAAGTACGCTAATGGTGAAGATGAGGATCGACTCAGCAGTGGCAAGCTCAAGTCAGTCGCCCAAGAAACCGGAGGAAATTCCAATCGGAAACAGAAGCGGAAAGCCGAGCCAGCGGCTCCCGGGGAAGCCTTGGCTGTAACCCAAGGAAAGTTTAAAGGGAAACCTAAAGGACCTTGGAACCCCAAAAAGGTTAAAGACCAGGACGGAAATGATGTGTTGGACTTACAATCTCTCGCCCACACAAAGAAAGATGAAGAGGGTAATTTCATTTACCCGAAACATACCACTCGACAGTGTCGACTCTTGATCCAGCAGTTCTAGGGAAAGCAGCCCAAAGGTAAGGAAAAGGAGTCGGACAAGGTCGAGGACAAGGAAGACAGTGATGACGAATACCCTCAGGTCAATTCCACTCTGATGATTTTTGCCGATGTTGAAAGCAAAAGTCGACTGAAAGTTATTAACCAAGAGGTGAATATGGTCGCTCCGGCGACACCTAGTTACCTGAAATGGTCTCAGACTGCCATAACATTTGACCAGTCCGACCACCCAACGCACATCGCCACCCCTGGGAGGCAAGCTTTGGTGGTCGACCCAGTTGTTGAAGGCACTCGACTGACCAAAGTCCTGATGGATGGTGGCAATGGTTTGAACATATTGTATGCTGAGACGTTGAAAGGGATGGGCATTCCGATGTCCAGACTCAGTGCCAGCAACATGAGTTTCCATGGAGTCATTCCTGGGAAGAAGGCCGAATCACTTGGCCAGATTGCTCTTGATGTGGTTTTCGGTGATTCCAAAAATTACCGCAAAGAAAAGTTGACATTTGAAGTTGTAGACTTCCAGAGTGCCTACCACACTATTTTGGGGAGGCCGGCTTATGCACGCTTCATGGCCCGAGCATGTTACGTGTACCTCAAATTGAAGATGCCTGGCCCCAAAGGTGTGATCACTATTATGGGCAATCGGAAGAAAGCGGAAGAATGTTTTCAGAAAGGTTCGAAGATCGCTGATGCTCAGATGGCAGTGGTGGAGTTGCAGGAATACCAGAAGACTGCTGACCCGAGTGATTTGTTGCGAGCCAAGAAGCCCACTACAGAGTCAGCTTTTCAGTCGACTGGCGATACGAAGACAGCTCACATCCACCCGACCGACCCCAGCGCTGCTCCAACTCATATCTCGACAACACTCGACTCCAAATAGGAAGAAGCGCTCATCCAGTTCCTCTGTGAGAACTGGGACATTTTCGCATGGAAGCCCTCTGACATGCCGGGTGTTCCCAGGGAGCTGGCTGAGCACCGCTTGAGAGTCGACTCAAAAGTAAAACCTGTCAAGGAACATCGCCGACGGTCCGCCGTCCAGAAGAGAAAGGCCATTGGCGAAGAGGTGGCTCGGCTCTTAGCAGCGGAGTTCATCCAAGAAATCTACCACTCCGAGTGGCTCGCCAATGTTGTCATGGTCCCCAAGAAGGACAAGTCACTTCGCATGTGCATTGACTTTAAATATATCAATCGGGCCTGCCCGAAAGATCATTTTCCTCTCCCCCGCATCGACTAGATAGTCGACTCGACTGCGGGATGTGAGCGACTGTCTTTTTTAGACGCCTATTCTGGGTACCATCAGATCCGTCTGTATGGGCCTGACGAGATCAAAACAACTTTCATCACTCCATTCGGGTGCTTCTGTTATGTTACCATGCCATTCGGCCTCAAGAATGCCGGAGCCACATTCATGAGGATGATTCAGAAGTGTTTGCTCACCCAAATCAGTCGGAATGTGGAGGCGTACATGGATGATATTGTGGTCAAGTCACGGAAGGGTTCCGACCTGCTGACTGACCTTGCTGAAACCTTTGCCAACCTCAGAAGGTTTGATATCAGGCTTAATCCATCAAAATGCACATTCGGGTTCCTGGCGGAAAGTTACTCGGTTTTCTCGTTTCCGAACGGGCAATCGACGCCAATCCAGAAAAAGTCGGTATTATACTCCGAATGAAAAGTCCTGTGCGAGTGCACGATGTTCAGAAGCTTACTGGTTGCTTGGCCGCCCTAAGTCGATTCATATCTCGTCTCGGTGAAAAGGCATTTCCTCTTTACCGATTGATGAAGAAGTCTGACAAGTTCGAGTGGACTCCTGAAGCTGACGTAGCGTTCGCAGAGCTCAAAGCTCTGCTCTCCACCCAACCGGTGGTTGCGGCCCCAATCAGCAAGGAGCCTTTGCTGCTTTACATTTCAGCCACAGGACAAGTCGTTAGTACGGTACTTACGGTCGAGCGGGAAGAAGAAGGGAAAACCTTCAAAGTTCAGCGCCCAGTGTATTATATTTCTGAAGTCTTGACCCCATCGAAGCAAAGATATCCTCATTATCAGAAGCTCGTATATGGGATTTATATGACCAGAAAGAAAGTTGCCCACTACTTCTCTGATCATTCCATTACAGTCGTCAGTGATGCTCCGTTGTCAGAGATCCTGCATAACAGGGATGCAACTGGTCGAGTGGCAAAATGGGCGATTGAACTCCTTCCTCTAGATATCAAGTTTGAGGCAAAGAAAGCTATCAAGTCCCAGGCAATCGCGGATTTCGTCGCCGAGTGGATTGAACAGCAACTGCCGACTCAGGTTCACTCGGAGCATTGGACCATGTTCTTCGACGGTTCCAAGATGCTAAATGGTTCCGGCGCCGGAGTGGTGTTGGTCTCCCCCAGAGGAGATAAACTCAGATATGTTCTTCAAATCCACTTTGATTCCTCTAACAATGAGGAAGAATACGAAGCACTTTTATATGGGTTGCGCATGGCCATTTCACTCGGCGTCCGTCGCCTCATGGTCTATGGCGACTCAGATTTGGTGGTTAATCAAGTGATGACAGAATGGGACATCAGAAGTCCAGCCATGACTGGTTATTGCAATGCAGTGAGAAAGCTGGAGAAGAAATTCGAGGGGTTAGAACTTCATCACATACCCCGACTGAAAAATCAAGCAGTTGATGATCTGGCAAAAATAGGTTCCAAAAGAGAAACCATTCCCATCAATGTGTTTTTGGAACACATCCATACACCATCAGTCCAGGAGGATCCCTTCACTGAAGAGGCCCCGCAGCCAAAAAGCGCCACGGATCCGACTGAAGTTGAAGTTCCAGTTGTGGTCGACCTGATCATGGAAGTCTTGGTTATCACTCCCGTCTGGATAGAACCGTACATCGCGTACATCCTAAGGAAAGAACTCCCAGAAGACGAAGAAGAGGCTCGACAGATCATCCGCCGATCCAAGGCCTTTACAGTTATAAAGGGATAGTTATATAGAGAAAGCGCGACTGGGGTTGGCTAGAAGTGTATCACACCAGAAGAAGGTCAGATGATCCTTAACGATATCCACTCGGGGACCTGTGGTCATCATGCGTCCTCTCGGACCATTGTGGATAAAGCATACCGAGCGGGGTTCTACTGGCCAAGAGCCAATGAGATGGCAAAAGAGATAGTCGACAAATGTGAAGGATGTCAGTATTACTCCAATATGCCGCACAAGCCCGCGTCAGCCCTGAAAACCATTCCACTCGCCTGGCCCTTCGCTGTTTGGGGGCTGGACATGGTTGGACCACTAAGAACAGGCAGGAGCAGCTTCACTCATGTGCTGGTAGCAGTCGACAAGTTCACCAAATGGATTAAAGCCAAGCCTATCAAGAATCTTGATGCTTGCACCGCTATCAGTTTCATCAGAGAGTTGATATTCAGATATGGAGTTCCACACAGCATCATCACCGACAACGGGTCAAACTTCGATTCCAAAAAATTCAGGGCCTTTTGCGCCTCTCAGGGTACTCTAGTCGACTATGCTTCGGTCACTCACCCCTAGTCGAATGGGCAAGCAGAAAGGGCGAACGACCTGATTCTCAAAGGACTGAAACCTCGATTGATGTGCAATCTCAAGCACGCAGCAGGTACATGGGTCGACGAGCTTCCATCAGTCCTTTGGGGATTAAGAACAACCCCGAATCGATCGACCAGAAGAACCCCATTCTTTCTGGTCTACGGAGCCGAGGCAGTCTTACCGAGTGACCTGCTTCACAACGCTCCCCGAGTCGAGCTCTACTCTGAAGATGAAGTAGAACAAGCCCGGCAGGACGCAGTCGACCTCCTAGAAGAAGAAAGAGAAATGGCCTTGATTCGATCGACCATCTATCAGCAAGACTTGCATCGATTCCATGCCAGAAACGTGAAGAGCCGAGCCTTCTAAGAAGGAGACTTAGTCCTTCGAGTGGATCAGCAGAAACCACACAAGCTCGCTCCTACTTGGGAAGGCCCCTTCATAGTCACCAGAGTCCTCCACAATGGAGCATACCACCTCTACAATGTCGATCGCCAGATTGATGAGCCACGAGCCTGGAATGCGAAGCTACTCCGCCCCTTTTATACTTGAGTTATCATTCAGATAAGATGTAATAAGAAAAAAACTCCTGTAGTTTATTTATCAAAGACGAGAGCATTATAATTTTCCCAGTGATTATTATTGTTTTTGTTTATGTAAGAAATCCCCCAGTGGGTGGCTTAGCTGCGAATCCGCTTCGCCTAAGTTTATAAAAATGATTTCCTACCGAGTGACGAGCCAGCCTCCCACTCGGAGTCTTAGCTGCGAATCCATTTCGCCTAAGTTTAAAGAAAATCCTGCCGAGTGGAGAGCAGCCCTCCCACTCGGAGTCTTAGCTACGAATCCGTTTCGCCTAAGTTTAAAAAAAAATCTTGCCGAGTGGAGAGCAGCCCTCCCACTCGGGGGCATAGCTGCAGTCCAGTACTCGCCTAAGTTCCCTCTCTTGAGGACTTAGCTGCAGTGAGGCACTCGCCTAAGTTTGAAAAAGAATCCTACCGAGTGGAGAGCAGCCCTCCCACTCAGGGGCTTAGCTGCAGTCCAGTACTCGCCTAAGTTCTCTCTCTTGAGGACTTAGCTGCAGTCAGACACTCGCCTAAGTTTGAAAAAATCCTACCGAGTGGAGAGCATCCCTCCCACTCGGGGGCTTAGCTGCAGTCCAGTACTCGCCTAAGTTCTCTCGCTTGAGGACTTAGCTGCAGTCAGGCACTCGCCTAAGTTTGAAAAAATCCTACCGATTGGAGAGCAGCCATCCCACTCGGGGGCTTAGCTGCAGTCCAGTACTCGCGTAAGTTCTCTCACTTGAGGACTTAGCTGCAGTTAGGCACTCGCTTAAGTTCGAAAAAATCCTACCGAGTGGAGAGCAGCCCTCCCACTCGGGGGCATAGCTGCAGTCCAGTACTCGCCTAAGTTCTCTCACTTGAGGACTTAGCTGCAGTCACGCACTCGCGTAAGTTCGAAAAAATCCTATTGAGCGGAGAGCAGCCCTCCCACTCGGGGGCTTAGCTGCAGTCTAGTACTCGCCTAAGTTCTCTCTCTTGAGGACTTAGCTGCAGTTAGGCACTCGCCTAAGTTCAAAAAAATCCTACCGAGCGGAGAGCAGCCCTCCCACTCGGGGGCTTAGCTGCAGTCCAGTACTCGCCTAAGTTCTCTCTCTTGAGGACTTAGTTGCAGTCAGGCACTCGCCTAAGTTTGAAAAAATCCTACCAAGTGGAGAGCATCCCTCCCACTCGGGGGCTTAGCTGCAGTCCAGTACTCGCCTAAGTTCTCTCGCTTGAGGACTTAGCTGCAGTCAGGCACTCGCCTAAGTTTGAAAAAATCCTACCGAGTGGAGAGCATCCCTCCCACTCGGGGGCTTAGCTGCAGTCCAGTACTCGCCTAAGTTCTCTCGCTTGAGGACTTAGCTGCAGTCAGGCACTCGCCTAAGTTTGAAAAAATCCTACCGAGTGGAGAGCAGCCCTCCCACTCGGGGGCTTAGCTGCAGTCCAGCACTCGCCTAAGTTCTCTCGCTTGAGGACTTAGTTGCAGTCAGGCACTCGCCTAAGTTTGAAAAAATCCTACCGAGTGGAGAGCAGCCCTCCCACTCGGGGGCTTAGCTGCAGTCCAATACTCGCCTAAGTTCTCTCACTTGAGGACTTAGCTGCAGTCAGGCACTCGCTTAAGTTCGAAAAAATCCTACCGAGCAGAGAACAGCCCTCCCACTCGGGGGCTTAGCTGCAGTCCAGTACTCCCCTAAGTTCTCTCTCTTGAGGGCTTAGCGGCAGTTAAGCACTCGCCTAAAGTTTGAAAAATCCTACCGAGCGGAGAGCATCCCTCCCACTCGGGGGCTTAGCTGCAGTCCAGTACTTGCCTAAGTTCTTTCTCTTGAGGACTTAGCTGCAGTCAGGCACTCGCCTAAGTTTGAAAAATCCTACCGAGTGGAGAGCAGTCCTCCCACTCGAGGGGCTTAGCTGCAGTCCGGTACTCGCCTAAGTTCTCTCATTTTGAAGACTTAGCTGCGGTCAGGTACTGGCCTAAGTACGAACACATCCCGCTCTGCAGTAACAAGCTGCAGGTCGACGGCCACCTCCTCCTTGGAGAGCTTCGTCACAAATACAACGTGCACGCCATCCTGCCCTGCAGTAACAAGATGCAGGTCGACGGCCACCTCCTCCTTGGAGAGCTTCGCCACAAATACAACATGCACTCCATCCTGCTCTGCAGTAACGAGGTGCAGGTCCACTGCTACCTTCCCCTTCGGAGCCGCGCCACAAGTACAAAAAAAGTTGTCTCAAAAGAAGAACTATTTCCACTCGACGGGGGATTCATAAAGATATTCAACGATAAACCGAGTTCAGATAAATCCTAAAGGGTCCGGACCACAGGTCAAAGTGCTCAGGCATTCAGCCCAAAAGAGTTTAACGGTTACAAAAACCACTCGGCATTCCAAGGCAAATTTAAGGTGGGGCATAAAAGTTTGTTCACTCCGCAGGAGGAGGGCTGGCAGGCTCGACGAACTCGTCCAGGTCGACGCCATCGGCAATCTGAGTGGCGGCAGCAATGAAAGTCTCCATAAAAGTTCGGAAGTCGTGCTTCTGGGTGTTGGCGACCTTGATTGCGGCCAGCTTATCTTGTCGCACCTCCTTGCAGTGGACACGAACCAAGGACAGAGCCACATCAGCGTCACACCAAGTAGACGACTTCTTCCACTCCTGCACTCGGTCAGGGATTCCGTTAAGTCGAGTCATCAGGGACTCAAGATCGTTTTGGAGTGTGGCTTTTGGCCAAAGTGCCGGTTCGATCCGTGACATGGCGACCTTCAGTCGAGCCAAGTAGTCCACGGCACCGTCGATGAGAGATTCCAGTCGGAGCAGATTCATGGCAGTTTCATCTTTCACGGGAGAGTTGATTGGATCCAAACCTGGTTCGATCCGCCCAGTCTCCTCTTCAAAGTTCTGGCAAAACTCTGCATTTACGATCCAAGGATAAGTCAATTTTCGTACACTGAGTCGACACAAAAAAATCAGTCGGAACAGAATGTGCACCTTCAAGCTTGACGAACAACTTCTTGGCAAGACTTCTCAGATAACTCTCCAGATCATCCCTCCTACGAGCAATGCTTTCCATTTTCTCGCCCTGGACGAGATTCACCTTCTTCCAGCGCGAGCACTCCCTGTTGGCGTCATTCAGAGCAGACTTCAGCCTGTTATTCTCTTCTTCCAACTGGCCGACCGAAGCCAGCTTCTGTTCGGCCAGAGTGACTCTGTCGTCAGCTTCCTTTCGGGCAGCAGCCAGATCCTGGTCCTTCTTTGCCAGAGCTTCTCTCAGCTTTTCTACAAAGAAATGGTGCTTGATTCAGAAAGAGCAGAAGGGTACGCAAGCCCAAGGCAAACCAGTCGACAAACTCGTCTTACCATTGGCGCCATCCTTAGCCTTTTACACCTCTGTCTTGGCCAGCTCCAAGTCAAGGTTCAGTTGGATCTGCTGTTTCTCCAAGTCAGCAAAGCGAGCTCCCAGATCACAAGATTTCTGCAATCAAAGAGGATAAGTTATTTTACAGCGAAAAACAACAAAGGCAATAAATACTAAGACTACGGTCGACTGCCCGTAGTCCACCATAGTCTCGGGGACTACACCCAGTGGGTGCACTTTGCGTGCCCCCACCGGTTCTGATCCCACTCGACCGGCCCGCCGAAGTCGAGTCCAGGAAGTAAAAAAAAAGGGGCAGAAAGAGAGAAAGTAGAACTCAGACTACAGTCGACTGCCAGCAGTCCACCGTAGTCTCGGGGACTACACCCAGTGGGTGCACTTTGCGTGCCCCCACCGGTTCTGATCCCACTCAACCAGACCGAGTGGAAGAGACAAACTAACAGTTTGGTTTATACATTCGAAAAAATACAATCACTACAGTCGACTGCCAGCAGTCCATCGCAGTCTCGGGGACTACACCCAGTGGGTGCACTCAGCGTGCCCCCACCGGTTAAAAAATTTCAATCGACACACCCAGTGGGTGTACAGATGCAAAGATTTTCGGAAAAGAGTCTTCAGATAACATATCCTAACAAAACAAGCAGTGACCAATTAACCTGAACATTGCTTTGGAGGGACGAGCTGGCGTCGTAGGCAGCGTGACTGGCGTCCCGCACCATCCTCATCTTCTCCATCATGATGCCCGCCTGACGTATGGCTTCCTTGGTAGCATTCGCTTCGTCCTCCGGGACATGATGGATCGCAAAAACTGAAGGTGGGTCGACGGGAGCCTGAGCATTCGGCGAAGAGGGCAAGGCACGCGACAGTGGCACAACAAAGGTAACAGAACCCCCATTAGCGTCGCCAGTGTCCTGAACGACTGGTTCCGTCCTTGGCGTCGACTGTGGCGCCTCGCTTGTAGGAGCCTGCCTATTTTTCCTCATCAAAGGCCTCTCGGGCTCTTCATCATCATCAGGGAGGTCAATAACGTTGGGAGCTATGCAAAGTTCAATCGTCAAAATCACATCACCCAATGGTACACGTTGCAGTTGAATCGACCAAAATAAAGACAGTATGGCAGGAGTCATACCCAGTCTTGACGTGACCGCATCCTCCATCACCTCATCATCATCCCTGTAAGCTGAGGTCCTAGAAGTGGCAGCGCTGGCAGTTCCAAAGTTGGTCCGGTTAAAACAAGAAAAACAAACGGCGCTGAGCGTCGAGTGTATGCAAAGGAAGACACTTACGCAGAAGCGACGGGGATGTCAATCTTAATCTTCGGCAACGCCTTCCGGATTTTCGGCTCCGCAACTTTGGGGTGCTTGGGCGCTTTCTCGGTCGGGGTTGGTGAAGAGATCCGAGGACGCTTCGAAGATTGACCAGCTTGAGTAGTCGCCTTTTCACGGACGCTCGGTCGTTCTTGGGAAAGTTTGGATCGCCTCTCCCTGCGAGGAGGCAACTCGACTTCTTCTTCATCGCTTGAGTCTTCGCTTTCTCCATCCTCTCCACCATCAGAAGTCCACTCGCCACTGTCGCCGCCGCTCGCCTCGCCTTCCAAGTCTTGCCCTTGCTCTCCATTGGGCATCGAGTACATTTCAATGAGGGCCTGAAAAGATAACAATCAAAACATTCAGTCGACCGCAAACGGGACATCACATGGAGAGTCGGAAAGTTACTTTTAGAAACATACCTGCTCCGGCTGATGCGAGTTGTCGAATGGAATCACCCTCCTGGATCCCCGAGGGTTGTCTTTGTTGCCAGTGATTCCTCTCAACCAGCTCTCCAAGGTATCCTCACTGACCTCCTCCGGGTGGATCCGAGTGGTATCTTCGAGCCCAGAATACATCCACATCGGATGATCGCGCGCCTGAAGGGGTTGGATGCGTCGACCGAGAAAGACCTCCAGCAGATCCATCCCGGTCACTCCGTCGCGGACGAGCTGGACGACCCGTTCGACCAGCTCCTTGACCTGCGCCTTCTCTTCTGGAACTATCTTCAGGGGAGCAGGGTTCTCCACTCGAGCCAAGGAGAAAGGAGGAAGCCCAGTCGACTGACCAGGGGTCGGCTGATCCTTGCAGTAAAACCAAGTCGACTGCCAGCCCCGGACCGAGTCAGCAAGGATCATCGCTGGGAAAGTACTTTTGCTCCTCATCTGGATCCCCAGACCACCGCACATCTGGATCACCCGAGTCCTCTCGTCACTTGACTTGGTCTTTTTGACCAACTGGGAACGGCAAGTGAAGATATGTTTGAAAAGCCCCCAGTGCGGTCGACAGCCCAAGAAGTTTTCACACATAGACACGAAAGTGGCCAGATAGACTATGGTATTCGGAGTAAAATCGTGGAGCTGAGCCCCAAAGAAGTTCAAAAAACCCCGGAAGAATGGGTGGGGAGGCAGCGAGAACCCACGATCTATGTGAGTTGCTAAGAGGACACACTCACCCTCTCTGGGCTGCGGCTCAGTTTTGTCTCCCGGGAGCCGAGCCAACTTGTGGGGAATAAATCCCCCTTCCACCAGGTCGTCGAGGTCGTCCTACATGATTGCCGAGCGGATCCAGCAGCCCTGGATCCAGCCCGCCAGTAGGCCGGACCTCGACGAGGATCCGCCCCGGTTGGTCCGCTTGCCCTTCGCCTTCGCGGTTGCCTTCTTCGCGCGCTCCAGCGCCGCCATCTTGTCCTTCCCCATGGTGGCAGTTCGAACTCGAGCGGAGATCCGGCGACGAGACGGGAGCAAGGGTGGCAGAGAAATCAGGAGAAAACAGAGAGAGAATGGTGGCGTGCGGAACAGAGCCCCGGCCCAACGCCTTATATGAGGCTGCTTCCGAGTGGCTGACTGGTAGGCTCGGACGGCCCTGTCAAATCCCGTGGCGATCGCGTGCACGATACGTGGCGAAAAAGGTGGCGTGGGGATCGAGGCGGCTCTGCGCTATCCCATCCGTTTACTGCGGCCTCTCCCATCCCGCGCGCTTCCCGAAATTTGGATCCCATGAAATCCGCGGGCAGCAGAACAACTTGTAGGACCGAAGATCTCCTCCGCACCGACACTCAGAACTCTTCAAGTATAAGAACTCACTCGACAAAACCTAAGAATGGATCAAGGCGACTGGAAAGAAAGTTGTTGTCATCACTCTGGTCCATTGATCCGAAACAAGGTATGCTCACGACATGAAAAATGAGTCGGAGATGTGCTCAAACCCTTTCCCACTCAAACCTCGATCCATTCGGGGGCTAATGATGAAGCTATGTACCTAGGGTAGGGTCATGGACCTGTCCAAACTGACCTACCCAAGGACACCTCCAGAAGAAATCACATTTCAATCGACTTGGCGGTGTTTCACTCGACGGACTCGAAGACACTCGACCAAGAAGCAGACACTCGACCAAGAAGCAACCACTCGACCAAGAAGCAACCACCTGACGGCCAGGAGACCTAAAGTCACTCCACACGCTAACGGTCGGTCATTAAGTAGCTTCTATGGTCATCATAGCACTTTATTAGGGGCGTTACCAGTAACGCCCGACTTTAATGTACTTAAAACCCTGCATAACTGAGGGCCAGAGGGGTCTGGCGGACTCTATATAAGCCACCCCCCTCCTCAGTGTAAAGGGTTCGCACCCCTGTAATTCATACTCTGATAATCCAGTCGACCGCCTCCGGGCTCCGAGACGTAGGGATATTACTTCCTCCGAGAAGGGCCTGAACTCGTAAACCTTGCGTTCTTACAACTTCTCCATAGCTAAGATCTTGCCTCTCCATACTTACCCCCCTACACTACTGTCAGACTCAGAACCACGACACTAGGTACTTGAACATTAGAATACCAAGCTTCACCGGGACGTACAACGCCACTTTACCTGAAGAGGAGCGCTGGAGGATTCAAGTACAAGTTTAGGAAGGACGTTCTCGCCAACTTCTAAACCTATAGAGTTTTGTTTCGAAGCACCCACCTGGAGTCTAGGCAAGAGCATGGTAGCCCACATCACCATTGGACGCATTGGAGAAGTTTACAACAGGGAACTTAAGGACACTATTTACCAAATATGTGGGCGCCGAGACAAGCAATGGGAAGTAATCAGCACCAGGAAGCATAGATCCATTGCAGCTTTCATCCAGGAGTTAAACCAGCACATTCGATGCCAGGAGAACCAGATGTGCGCGGATATGATGGACTTGAAGAAGGCGAAGACTAGAATCATCGAGCTGGAGGAAGAACTCAAGTTTACACGCTATGGGTATGAGGAGGAAATCAAGACACTACTGGAGAAGAATGATGACCTAGTTAAGAAGATCGGAGTATTCATGGGAGGACCAGCGCCAATAGAGGAAGAAGAACCCAAGGAGATACGCCCCGAGGAATACATCATCATCGACGACACCGATTCCGATCCTAGTGATGATGACTATGAAGACGAAGCTAGAGCAGACAGTCTTCCACCGATCAAAACTTCTAGATGACTACCATATATCACTAGTATTCCCCCATGTATTTAGTAGTAGTTGAACACTTGTGCAATAGTTCTAGATCGTTTGTATGCCCTTGCTTGATTGATTGAGTGAAATGATTGTGTTTGTCTCATGTGCATATGGGTAGTGTTTTCTCATTAGACCCCATCTCTATTCTAATCTCTTCCATCTAAACCCTCAGATGCCTCCGAGACGTGACACCAGTTTTGCCTTCCCACCAGAGCTCACCCAGTTGATTCAACAGCAGAATACCTTGATGCAATTGCTAGTTCAGAATCAGGGAAACAACAATAACAACAACAACAACCCGCCGCCCGTGGACAACCTAGCCCGTTTTCTAAGGTTACAACCACCGGTGTTTTCCAGTAGCACCGAGCCCATAGTTGCGGACGATTGGCTACGTCGCATTGGAAGGGAGTTGACCACCGCAGGTTGCACAGATGCTGAGAAAGTGTGCTTTGCCGCCCACCAATTGGATGGACCAGCAGCCTCATGGTTGGAGAATTACACAGCCACTTTTCCTATAGCCAATGTCACTTGGGACCAGTTTCAGCAAGCTTTCCGCACAGCCCATGTCTCCACTGGAGCTATGCAAATGAAGAAGCGGGAGTTTCGCAACCTACGCCAGGGGAATCGTAGTGTGGCTCAGTACGTAGATGAGTTTAGCAAGTTATCTCGCTACGCCTCTGATGATGTGGCCACAGATGCCGTGAAGCAGGAGAAGTTTATGGAAGGGCTGAATGATGAGATGAGCATGCAGTTGATGGTAGCAACCTTCAACAACTACCAGGAGTTGGTAGATAAGGCTCTTATGATTGAAGGGAAGCAGCAACAGATTGAGAGCCGCAAGAGGAAGTATGGACAAGGAAAGTATAACTCAGGAGCTCAGCAGAAACCCCGCCTAACCCCGAACTCGGGAGGACTTGTTCATAACCATGGAGGTCACAACCACACTGGAGGAGGACCGCATAACCACAATGGATATAAGAATGGGAATGGGAATGGAACCAACAACAATCATAACCGCCCCAACCCAGCCACACCCGCCAAAAGGGACTTAAGTCATGTTACTTGTTTCAAGTGCGGGAAGACGGGACACTACGCCACGGAGTGCCCTGAAGGAAAGAATGGAAATGGAAATGGGAGCGCTGGGAAGAAGCCAAATCCATTCAACAAAGGACAAGTGTACCACGTTAACGTGGAGGAGGTTGAAGAGCAGCCGGACGCGGTAATAGGTAAGTTTTTGGTTAAGTCATTTACCGCTCTTGTTCTTTTCGATACTGGTGCATCGCATTCATACATATCAAGGGGATTCGTGGATAAGTATAAACTACCAACCCAAACCCTTAGGACCCCTCTTTTAGTGAGTTCACCCGGAGTAGAGTATATGGCTAGTAGATGGTGTGACCAGATACCCTTAACCATTGGTACACATGTTTTTCCATCCGACCTAATTATCTTGGAGTCACAAGGATTGGATGTGATATTGGGTATGGAATGGATGTCAAAATTTGGAGAAAGCATTGACTGTGCCAGTAGGTCAATTTATCTCACCACCCCGGAAGGGAAAAGGATTAAGTATGTATTTAGGCATGTGCCTAGGAGGAGTCAAGTGAATGCCCTTACGGGAGTTGTTCAGGAGGAAGTGCTTGTAGTGAAGGATTACCCGGATGTTTTTTCCAGAGGAGTTACCAGACATGCCACCGGATAGAGACATTGAGTTTTTGATAGAGCTTTTGCCAGGTACAGGACCAATATCCAAGAGATCCTATCAGATGCCGCAAATGATCTGGAAGAAATTAAGAAACAGATCAAGGAGTTATTGGAGAAAGGATACATCCGAAGAAGTTCATCACCTTGGGGAGCCCCAGTATTTTTGGTTGAGAAGAAGGATAAATCCCTGAGGATGGTTGTTGATTATCGAGCATTGAATGAAGTGACGATTAAGAACAAGTACCCGCTGTCGATGATCAATGATCTGTTTGACCAGTTGCAAGGAGCTAAAGTGTTTTTGAAGATCGATTTGCGATCGTGGTATCATCAGCTGAAGATACGAGAGAAGGACATACCGATGACAACATTCACAACACGATATGGATTATACGAGTACACGGTCATGTCATTTGGACTGACTAACGCCCCTGCCTATTTCATGAGCATGATGAATAAGGTGTTCATGGAGTATTTGGACAAGTTTGTTGTGGTGTTTATTGATGATATTATGGTATACTCGAAGAACGAGGAGGAGCACAAGGAGCATTTGCGCTTAGTTCTCGAGAAACTCAGGGAACACCAGTTGTATGCTAAGTTTAGCAAATGTGAATTTTGGTTGAAGGAAGTTGGGTTCCTTGGACATGTTGTATCGGGAGAAGGTATATCAGTAGACCCCAGCAAAATACAGTCAGTCACTGAATGGTTGGCACCCACTTCAGTTAGCGAGATCCGCAGTTTTCTTGGACTCGCAGGATACTACCAGAGATTCATCGATAATTTTTCCAAGATTGCAAAGCCAATGACTGAACTGTTGAAGAAGGATACTAAGTTTAAATGGACAGAAGATTGCTCAGTCCAGGCAGAAGAGTTATGCTGACTCAAAATGCAAGGAGGTAACCTATGAAATTGGAGACCGAGCATATCTGCGAGTATCAACCTTGCGAGGAGTGAAACATTTTGGAGTTAAAGGAAAGTTAGCCCCGAGATTTGTAGGACCGTATCGTATTTTGGAATGGATGGGAGAAGTTGCCTACAAGTTGGAGTTACCCGAGGGATTGTCAGAAGTTCATGACGTGTTTCACGTTTCACAGCTGAAGAAGTGTCATGCTGAGATGGCAGATATACCGCTAAGAGATAGAGTACCCCTGGAGGCAATTCAGTTGGACAATGATTTGACTTGTGAGGAGAAACCAGTTAAGATTCTTGAGTTTGCCAGCAGAGTCACCCGCAGTAAGGTTATCAAGTTTTGTAAAGTTCAGTGGGGCCACCATACCGAGGATGAAGCCACATGGGAACGAGAGGATGATCTTCGCAAAGACCACCCGCACCTATTTTCTAGCCAACCCGAATCTCGAGGGCGAGATTCATCTTAAGGGGGGTAGGTTTGTAACATCCCAAATTTTCAATTTGGAATGTTATACATAGTCATCCATGCATATCATATTTTATTCGCATTTCGTCTCACGATCCTCGAAATCCTAAGCAACTCAAGGACCCTCGGAGAGAGTTGGGGATTTCCCGGTTTTCAAATTTGATCTTTATCAAATCTTGAAACGAGGATTTTTGGTTTTAATTATTTTCTCTCCAAAAATATTTCACACTAAAATATATGAGAGGAGATAATATGACTTCTCCAAGATAATTGAAATATTGGAGGAAAAATAATAAAATCAAATAATTGCTTTATTTGGATTTTATTGCAATTTTGGTTGCATTAGAAAAATTGCACGTTTTCCAAAATTGCATTTTAGGGCCAAGAAAATGTTCATCTCGTTCTAAATATTTTATTTAGACGGTGAAAATTTATTTTGGCATTTTTAGATTTTTATTTATTTTTCTAGGATTTTATTTCGGTCGGCGAAATTTAAAAAAAAACAAAAAAAAGGTTCCCGCGCCGACTGGGCCTAAGGCCCAGCCGCGCCAGGCCGCCGCCGCAGCCTTCCCCGCGAGCACCGCCGCCGCCGCCTCGGACTAGGAGTCCGAGCCGGACTCCTCTCCGCCGCCGCGCCTTGCCCCCTCCTCCAAGCCGCCCCGCCCCGCCCTTATATACGCCACCACCGCCGCCCCGCGCCGCCTAGTCGCCGCCGCCGCCGCAGGCCCGCGCCACCGCCACCGCCCTCGCGAGCCGCTGCCCCGCCTAGCCGGAGGTAGCCACCGCGCCCTGCCGCCGGTTTTTTTAAAGACCGTCCGGGTTTTTTTAGAAACCCTAGATCCGTTTTTTTTCGGTTTCGCCGGTTTTTCTCGGTTCTTCTATTTAGCGTACGTTCGTCCGAACATTCGTTTTAACGAACGGTTCTTCGCTCGTTAGAAATAGCCAATGAACGCTTGTTCGTTAGTCTGTTCGTCAGTTTTCTTTTATCGGATTTATTTCGTGATTTTCTCTGATTGCGATTTCTGATCCGATCTTAGTTTCTGTTTATCTTTTTGCTCGTTAGTCGGAATCAGGCGATTCAAGCGCCTAGAGTTTTGTCTCGAAACCCTCTTTCTGCTTAACCAACTCAAACAAGTTTTCTCTACTGTAAAATTTGACCTAGTTTCAGATTAGTAAACGAAGCTTCTTTCTTTCGCCGTTTGAGTTTCGTTGCTCCGTTTGATTTGATTCTTTTTGCGAACCGGAGTTCTTAATTTGAACTTTCTGGTCAACCTCTTTTGTTTGAGTTTTGCTTGTGCATCATTGCTTATTACTTATGTATGCTACTGTTTGCTTGCGATAGAACACCCGGAGTGCGAAGCATGCTACTACGAGTCCCTAGGTTTTGTAGATCGTGAGCAAGGCAAGTAACACTTTGATCATATCCCTTTTGTCACCCAGTTTTTATGCATTAGTTCCAATGCTCAAACATTGCATGATTAGGATGTCATTAACTTGTGGGTTGGGAAGTAGTTGATGAGGTAGAACCTATTGCCCTGTTACATTCAAACCCTTGAGAGTTACTCTACGCGTTGCTTAAATACTATGCTATGCTATGCTCGTAGACGTGGTTTGGGTTTGAGTGAAATACATGACAGATGTGAGCTTGTTAATTAATGGTTCAACTTAAGGTGGCAACTTAATCAAACAACTGGGTGGATTGAGGCACCTGGAGTACCCAGTGTTGCCTGTATTTTTTGGAAATCCCGGAGTACCCGTGTGATCTTCCTATGGACCGCCACCCAGGCTCAAAGGGAACTGAGATGATTCATGCTAGAAACTTCCGTGTGCAGCCACAAGCTATTATGGGCTCTAGCATAGTTGAGTAAGTTACGTGAAACTCTTGAAGAGGCAGATCAGCAGGTAGTGGGATGTAGGTTTGGTATGGTCTGTCCGGAGTAGAGAGTTAATGTTTCTGAAAGACTGTGTCTCGGCCATCCGTTTCTCAAACACCCTGTAGTGCGAGAAATCCAACGGAGGAGATCGAGTCTTGTGGGGAAAAGTGCGCAAACCTCTGCAGAGTGTACAATCTAATCATGGTTATCCATGTCCTCGGTTATGGACAAATCTTGAGTATCTAGTAATTGGGTTATCAAAAGTATCTCATCATGTTTAACTAATATTGTTGGGTTGTTAATCACCTTAATTGGGATTGAGTTGGAGGAACCTTCTCAATGATGTTTCAACTACCATGATAGTAAAATTAAAATCTATTCCTTTGTTGTAGGGAAAAATTGGCTTTTCGCAAAACTGTAACCATAGAGCTTTCCACCAGCCAAATATGCATGTAGTGATAGCATTATCTTTTTCTTGCTCTACTGTGTTACTTTGCCAGCATATTCCATGTGCTGACCCGTTTTCGGGCTGCAACGTATTATGTTGCAGACTTTCCAGACGAGGAGTAAGGTTCGTTAGGTCATGCCATGCAGCTCAGCTATGCCGTTGGAGTTGATGGACTCACTTTATCTTCCAAGCCTTCCGCTGTTATCGTATTAGATGGCCTTTAGCCATATTTTTTGTAGTAAGTTCTCTCTTGAGACATTCGATGTAATAAGTGTGTGATTGCTACTCTGTTATAAATCCTTCGAGTACTGTGTGTGTCAGCATTACCGATCCAGGGATGGCACAGAAGCACAGAGACTTGACCATCTGAGGTTGGGTCGCTACATTATCCTACCCATAAGCTTAAATAGTCTTGATCTCGCGGGTATGAGATTGCTGAGTCCTCGTGACTCACATATACTTCCAAACAGTTGCAGGTGCCGATGATACCAGTGCAGGTGACGCAACCGAGCTCAAGTGGGAGCTCGATGAAGATCTTGGTTGTTGTTATTTGTCTTTTCCGGTTGATCAGTACTGGAGCCCAATTGGGATGATCGGGGATCTAGCATTTGGGGTTCTCTTCTTTTATTTTGGTTCCGTAGTCGGACCTTGATTGTACTCTGGATGATGTATGTTTAATTTGTATTTGTGTGAAGTGGCGATTGTAAGCCAACTCTTTATCCCTTTCTTATTTAGTACATGGGATTGCGTGAAGATTACCCCTCTTGCGACAAACCTACCATGCGTCTATGCCTCTAAGTCGTGCCCTGACACGTGGGAGTTATAGCCGCATTATGAGTGTTACAAGTTGGTATCAGAGCCATCCCCGACTTAGGAGCCTCCTGCTTGATCGAATCGCTGACGTTGTTGAGTCTAGAACAAAATGTTTTGAGTCTTAGGATTATATATATCGGAGAGTAGGATTATTTTTACTCCTCAGTCCCTTCGTCGCTCTGGTGAGGCCTCCTGATGTAGAAGTTTTGACTTTTCTCTCCTCAAATTTCAAGCTTTTTTTAGGATCACGCGGGTATCTTGGAATCATTCCAATAGTCTTGTGACGAGAACATTGTTCTTGGTGCCTCTTGACATTTAGGGGTTGTGGCAGTGTCCCGGGGAGTTGAGCTCTGAGGTGTTGTCGTCACAATTTTATCGTTGCAGTTCTGGAATACCTGAGTTTCGCCGACATCGAAAATCTCTTTTATGCAGTTGTTGGTGAGATAACCTCGACGCCACCCAGTACTGGGGCGGGAGTTCGGGAGTATTGCCATAACTTGTATAACAGATGCTTTTTGAAGGTTGAGGTACACAATTTCCGAAGGTTTCTTAGTTATGTGTTGAAGGATGGATACAACTTGATGTAGGAATTGTTAGTTTGGGTGAGATATTATGCTTCCCCTGTATCCCCAACACCTGATTGCATAACCAGAAAGTTTCGGGAGTTCATAAGTGGGAATTCAAGTATCTCGTAGGATATCTTTCCAACGGACACATGATACGATATGGAATCTATCATATGCTTGTGTCCGGCTTATTCTACAAGCCAAATCCTTTGTTTTGTTTTGGTTTGTGGTATTCGAGTTGCTTCAATGTCAAGTGTTGATTCCATACCTTTCCTAAACGGTGTTCTCATATTTCTATGTGAATACTAATCCTTCATGATAATCGAGATTGTCATGCCAATCATTTTTCAACCGACGTGTTTCCTTCAAGTGGATCTGATCATTTTCAACATCTGCAAGATCAACTTGTGACACCCCGAGACCGATGCTTCAGAAGACTTCCATATTTTCGTGATCGCCGTGTGTTTCATTTGTGCTTGCTCTTTAATTTTTTTTGCATTGCATCATGTCATCATGCCATCATGTCATTAATCTTTGCAACTTAAATAAATAAACTATATGGATCTTCAGTCAATTTAAACCGACGGAATTCACATGATGATTTCTCTTTATAACATATCCTCCCGATATTAAGGAGGTATATTAAATATTCCATTTATTTGGAACTAATCACCAACCCACTTGCATTTTATAGTTTCCTTCGTTTCCGAATACTCACATCCTTGCTCTATTCTCCTTTTGGCCCCAATCCTTCTTGTGGAGCCTTGCTATATATTAAAGAGGTCACTTGCCAACTTTCAGCTTTTTTTGAATTTATTAGACCCCCCAAATAAATCCGTTGGCCTCTCTTTTCTTCTCTGTAAGGGAGAGGAACACCTTTTTAATTTCTTTCTTTCTTTTAACCGGATGACCAGGCCTCTGGCCGTTACCCTCTCTGATGAGCCGGCCTCCCTGGCCTAATGATTCGCGCAACCCCGCTGCAAACCCTAGCCGGCAGGTGTGCTCGACCCCCCTGCCTCGCTCTTGCACCACCGCACCCGACCCCATGGCGCGCCACCCTCTACAGTGCCAGGCCGCGACCGCGCCTCTCCTCGAGCACCTGCGCCTGCAGCCGTCATCCTCCGTGCCATGTTGCAGCACCATCGCCTCCCCGCCATGGCGCCGCCAGGAAGCACCCAGCCGCTGGCTCGGTCACTCCTTTCCTGCCCGGATCCCGCTGCCACCTTGCCGCAGTTGAGTTGCGTCGCGTTCCTCTGCCCCGACCTCACCTTCGTCCATGGCAGCCGAGGGCCACCTCACGCCTGCACCTCTTCCTCCCTCCGTCCGGCCTCAAGCGCACCGCTGCTGCCCTCCTCTGCTTCGCCTTTTCGCCAGAGATCGCATCACTGCGTCTTCTCCACCTCCTGCCCGAGTCCCTGCAATAGCCCCGGTAGCCGCCATCCCCTGCCGGTGGTCCCCGCTGTCCTGGTGCACCTCCGTGTGCTGCTGCCGTTGACGCCAAGTCGGACGACTAACGAACAAGGAGCAACGCCAAGTTCGATCGTTGTAGATTTCGTCAATGCACCCCCTGTTTTCGCCAAACACCGCATCGCAAGCGCCAAGTACCATGACAGTCCTCCAAAAGTTTGGGTTCGACAAGTTCGATGAAGCTATTGTACAACCACGTTACCGAGACCGGCAAGACCGACGGAACGAAACCGCCAAGTACCTCTATAAACGGATGCGTCAAGGCCGCCTCAGAGATCGCCAAGTACACCACCGACAAGACCACATAGATGCTCGAACGAGTGCTGAACGAAACGCCAAGTACCACGACAACAATCGGCATGTACCCCTACACCGCATCGGAACGCCGAGTTCCTCTTCAGATGTGTGTACGACTACCAGGACCAAAAGACCCGTACACCACTACCGTCGTCGAAGACCCATGTAACGCATGTGTCAAGTACCTCTACGGAAGACCCGAACGCCTACGGACGTGTACGACTACCGTTGCCCGAAGAACCTTGGTGCACAAGCGTCGTGAATGACTACCGTTGAACGTGGATTCATCAAGTTCCTCGATGACCATGTACCACCACCGCTTCGTGATCAAAAATGACTACTTCCTCATTGAGATATGTACCACTACTTCTACTACCGTCGCGGAACAACTACTTCCTCTACTTCCCTCGACTTACTCGAACCGTCCCATTTGCACGCTTTGAAGGTATAACCACCGAGAACGAACGTCCGAGAATGAATGCTTGTGTCATATGAGGTGCACCCTTTGTCCACACCGTGTCCGAATTGTCACTCGTTTTCCATGCCACTGACCCATGGGAACCCGGTAGTCGGGATGACCCTACCATCTTTTGCAAGCTCCTGCCACACTTCCTTTGCACCGGTATCTCCATGAGCTACCGGAACCGTTATGTTGACATGGCATCATTTCGAATTCGTTTCCATGGCCCCTTTTTCCTCCAGCCATGACGACAGATGCTCCATATCATGCTCTTATCAACATTTTCATAAATATTGCATAAAACTTGCATATGTCATCCGCACCATGATAACGACATCAAGAATGTTTAAAATTGTTGTTTGCATTAATTTGCTAAATGCATGTGGGGATTTACCAGATTTGTTGTTTGTTATATTTGACCCCATTTAAATTGTTTAGATAGTATAGTTTTGTTATGCTTCGCCTCTTGCCATGTTAACCAACATTTAATATTGTTGAGTACCTAACCGGGAGTGAACTAAATAATTGATGTGGTGTTCTGTCAGTATGCAACTCATTGCATATTGGGCTCCACTTAACTTGTAGTTTTGTTTGTGCACTTTGCCATGCCATGCATATTTAAACCGGACATGCATCATACTTGATTGTGCATCATGCCATGTTTATGTGATGGTTGTTTACTTTGTTGCTTGCTTCTTTCCGGGTTGCTTCTCTCGTTAGCTTCGGTTTCATTCCGGAGTTGTGAGGATTCGTTCGACTACGTCCGTTTATCTTCTTCATGGACTCGTTCTTCTTCCTTGCGGGATCTCAGGCAAGATGACCATACCCTCGAAATCACTTCTATCTTTGCTTGCTAGTTGCTCGCTCTATTGCTATGCCGCGATACCTGCCACTTGCTATATCATGCCTCCCATATTGCCATGTCAAGCCTCTAACCCACCATTCCTAGTAAAACCGTTGTTTGGCTATGTTACCTCTTTGCTCAGCCCCTCTTATAGCGTTGCTAGTTGCAGGTGAAGCTGAAGTTTGTTCCATGTTGTAACATGGTTATGTTGGGATATCACAATATCTTTTATGTTAAATAATGCATCTATATACTTGGTAAAGGGTGGAAGGCTCAGCCTTATGCCTTGTGTTTTGTTCCACTCTTGCTGCCCTAGTTTCCGTCATACCAGTGTTATGTTGCTTGATTTTGCGTTCCTTACATGGTTGGGTGTTATGGGGACCCCTTGAGAGTTCGCTTTGAATAAAACTCCTCCAGCAAGGCCCAACCTTGGTTTTACCATTTGCCTCACCACCACCTACTTTTCCCTTGGGAGTCACGCTCTTGAGGGTCATCTTTATTTTAACCCCCCCTCGGGCCAGTGCTTCTCTAAGTGTTGGTCCGAAACAGAGCCACTTGCAGCGCCACCTCGGGGAAACTTGAGGGTTGGTTTTAGTTGTACGTAGTGTTCATCCAGTGTTGCCCTGAGAACGAGATATGTGCATCTCCTATCGGGATGTCGGTGCATCGGGTGGTCTTGCTGGTCTTGTTTTACCATTGTCGAAATGTCTTGTAACCGGGATTCCGAGTCTGATCGGGTCTTCCTGGGAGAAGGAATATCCTTCGTTGACCATGAGAGCTTGTGATGGGCTAAGTTGGGACACCCCTGCAGGGTTTTGAACTTTCGAAAGCCGTGCCCGCGGTTATGGGCAGATGGGAATTTGTTAATATCCGGTTGTAGAGAACTTGACACTTAACTTAATTAAAATGAATCAACCACGTGTGTAGCCGTGATGGTCTCTTTACGGCGGAGTCCGGGAAGTGAACACAGTTCTTGGGTTATGTTTGTGCGTAAGTAGTTTCAGGATCACTTCTAGTTCACGACCATTGCATTGCTTCTCTTCTCGCTCTTATTTGCGTATGTTAGCCACCATATATGCTTAGTGCTTACTACAGCTCCACCTCACTACCCCTTTCCTACCCATAAGCTTAAATAGTCTTGATCTAGCGGGTGTGAGATTGCTGAGTCCTCGTGACTCACAGATACTTCCAAACAGTTGCAGGTGTCGATGATACCATTGTAGATGACGCAACAGAGCTCAAGTGGGAGCTCGATGAAGATCGTGTTTGTTGTGTTGTTTTTCGTTTCCAGTTGATCAGTAGTGGAGCCCAGTTGGGGCGATCAGGGATCTAGCATTTGGGGTCGTCTTTTTTTTATGTTGGTTCCGTAGTCGGACCTTGATTGTATTCTGGATGATGTATGTTTAACTTGCTTTTGTGTGAAGTGGCGATTGTAAGCCAACTCCTTATCCCTTTCTTATTCAGTACATGGGATGTGTAAAGATTACCCCTCTTGCGACATGCCTACCATGCGGATATGCCTCTAAGTCATGCCCCGACACATGGGAGATATAGCCGCATTGTGGGTGTTACACAACTCTATGTTTTCTCAACGGTATCCTTTCCATCTGCCCAAGTTGTCTTTGTTTTTCCCGCCGTCCCACCCTTTTACTTCAAGGAATTAGATTTCTTATTCAACTATCCATTTTATTCATCTGAAGTCTCTTCATCCTTTTCTTTCAAGTTTCGATCCGGTGATCTATCATGAAGATACTAATGGAGCTTCAAGTAGATTCAAGTCAAGCTTTGTCGATCATATCCTTTCCTCGTTTCAAATGCTTTCCCATGCCGGTGCACCTCATAATCATTTCCCACTTGCTATTCAATTGTTCCGGAGTGCTGAAGATATCCCAGAAGATTCAAGTTTCCATTCTTATTCCTTCCAAGCCATTTCGAGGTTGTTACCTCGTTCAAGACGTTCAAATCAACCGGTGCATTATCTCTTCCTAAGCAATCGTTCAACTATTCCTTTTCCTATTAAAGGAATAACCCTGTCTGCCCTAGGTTGTGAAGCAACCTATATTTCTGTCCATCCAAAAATCCCCAAATAATTCTTATAAATTGTTTGGGTCATATCTTCATCAAATATGGCAAAAAAATTTCATTGCCCATATTTCTCATCATGCTCGATAAATTCATTTCCTATTATGTCCTAAATGGCACATTGTGAAGCAAGTGCTCTTTATCTTTGCCCATTTGCCCCCAAACTTTTTGGGCATGATATATCATCCAAATAATTGACTTGTGCCAAAATTCAACTTTATTTTCTTAGCCAAACTTCCTCAGTGATTTTTCAAAGTTCCTGTCTAAGGGAAGCCTTTGTGAAGGAAGTGCTAGCTAGGGTTATCCAAATGAGTTGAAATTTTGCAAACTCCTTCATGTGCTCATATTATCCCACTCCTCAAAATTTCAGCCCCATCCAATTATCTATGTGAGCACATGATCAAATATTTGATTCTGTCAATATTTTCAGGTTGTGAAGCAAGTATAATTTATACTGCTTCAAAAATCCTGATAAATTACCAGATGGTTCTCGTACCCAAATAACTTCTCTCCACCAATTTTGGCACCATTTTACCTAGCCAATATTTCTGTAGAATTATTGCAAGTTTCTAGTCAGCAAGGATGTTTGTGAAGGAAGTACCATTTTGGTGAATCCATTTGGTGCCATTTTTGCAGCATCTTACTATGTCCAAATCCCTAAGCCTTGCCAAATTTCAGCTCAAGTAGCAACACCATGTGAGTGCATCATCCAAATCTTATTTCTGGACCTGTTTATGTGGTTGTTAAGCAACTACAATAAATCTTGGTCTTAATCTTCTCAAATTTACCAGGATGAAAGTCCTTCTTACCCTAAACCTCGCAGACAAACTCTCTGGCTCCAATCCCTTTCCTGTTTCTTAGCAGTTCTCACCCAAGTTTACTGCAGTAAATGTTAGAGGGTGATTTCCAGTTAACCAAAGCGTTTTTAACCAAGCTACCACTGCAGTTGCAACCTCCCCAGGAAGGACTAACCCCCAGACATCGCTTGGCATGGCTTGTGGCACTGTGTGCACTAGTGCACGTGGTGACAACCGTTTTGGCACGCATCAGCCGTGTCCAGAGCGCCTTCTTGCTCGGGCCCCTCCTCTGCTCGGCGTCTCAGCGAGCACGGGCCTGTCCAGCGTGTTCCCCGCATCGTCGCCATCCTCCTGGAGCCACTTCCCCCTCCGTAAGCCCCTCCGTCAGCGCTCGTCGCCACGCGCCCACGGGCGCACTGTGGCCGACTGAGCTTTAATAGCGCCGCGACGTCTTCCTCCTCTGCACCCTCAGCCCCTCTTGCCCCGTGCATCACTGTCGCTCGTCCGCTCCTCCATCGTCGCGTTCCCGAGCCTCCCCGTGATCGCTGGCCTCGCCAGAGCGTTGGTCGGATCCCCGCGGCGACACCCGGCTCGGCCTCCCTCGCCCGGCTATAAGTAGCCATCCCCGACCTTGTCCGAGCACACCAGCAGCCTCCCTTACTCCCAGAGCCCCGCCCGACCACTCCACCGAGCTCGAGAAGCTCTCCTGCCCTCCCTCTGCCGCCATGGCCGCCGCCTTGGTCCTCCTAAATTGGAGCGAACCCGAGCCCCTCCCTCTCTCCTACCACCACCAGTAGACCGCGACCACTCCGGCGACCATCCCCAGCTCCTCTCCCCTCGCCAGAATGCCCTGCTTCGCCGAGCACCACCACCGCCGAAGCTCTCTGCCCTCCTCCCGTCGCCGCGCCTCACCTCCTCCCTACCCTCCCCAGCGCATGCTAACCATCTGAATGGGTGCGGCATCGTCTCCCGTATCCGCCGGTGGCCTCACCTCGGCCAGAGGTGGCCGGAGTTGGCTAGGCCGGCGTCGACCTCTTCCCTGCCCTCGCTCCTCTGTCTCTGATCAGGAGTCAACGAGGAGGAAGAAGACAGGCGCGAGGAGTGATAGATGGATAAGGAGGGACCCTCCTGTCAGCTGCACAAGCCGGGCCCCGCTACCGCCACGTCACGTAAGTGGAGACGTCTTTCGTTAAAATACGTTTTCTTTCCTCGAAAGCATATTCTTCTTCTACTTCACCACAGAGTACGTTTTCTTAGTCAGAAAGCGTGTTTTCTGAAATCCGTTTCTACCTTATCCACTCAGGGACTCGTCTGTGAATATTCTTTTTGCAGAAAAGTCCCTGATCTTCTTCACCTCATAACTCCGCAACCGTAACTCCGATTGAGGTGAATCCAAAGCCCACCTTCGTCTCTTCGAGCCAAAACTTTTGGTATCATTTTCATTATGTTTCAACATTCTGAAAATGACCATTTTACCCCTACCCTTATTCAGCCCCCTACGAGAGAGTACGTTTTCCGACGGTTCTTTCCGCGAGCTTCTCGCGCTCCTTCCCGGTGATTTCTTCCACCCCAGGCAAGCCACACCCTCCATTTGCATGATTACAATGCAGTGACATGTTTTATTCATTTGAACTTGTTTAAAATATTGCAGTAGCTTGGTATGATTTGTTCATGGCATTTCTCAGAGTATTGCTTTGATATTGATGTTGTCATGATATTGCTTGGAGATTCTAGTACTTACATTTTGATGATTATGTGGATGGCATGTTGCCTTTGGATTCTTAGTGGCTATTATGATTATGTTCATGATGGTATTATGCTTTGGAGTATTACTTTGGATGACATGTGCCTTTGGATTCTTAGTGGCTATTATCATTATGTTCATGATGGTATTATGATTTGGAGTATTACTTTGGATGACATGTGCCTTTGGATTCTTAGTGGCTATTATGATTATTTCCTGATGATATCTGGTATTACTTTGGAGTATTACTTTGGATATCATGTTGCCTTTGGATTGTTAGTGGCTAGTGTAGTTTCATCATGATGCTAGTTGATATAATGTTTTGGAGTATGATGATGGAGTTGATGCTTGCATGTGGATCATAGTTGGATAGTTAGTTCTTGATATTGGAGTAGTAGTCTTATCGTTCTTGGATTCATCCTGATAGTAGTACAATATCCTCGAAGTATCTTGGTATGATGTTATGATGCTTGGATTATTTGTTGGATATTGCTATGGCTTGGATTATAGTTTGATAGTTGTTATCGGAGTATCAGTTATCACAGTTATATTTTTGGGGATAAATTCCGTCATTAAGTTGGTCAGGTGCCACCGAACCAGGCTTTCTCCAGTGCAACCACATTTGCCTTTATGGGAAGGCCCTAATGCGGTCTATTGTCGTGCCTCTTGCCGGTGCCTCCAACGAGGGAAGGTTATGGGCGCACGCTACCCTGATCAGGTAGGCGGACATAAGCCTTGTGTGCACGTTGTTGATGTTTTGTGCACGTGTCCCCATGTGGGACGTTTATGTTTTGGCCACGAGGGTGGTCGTTGTGTCTTTGGTAGACATGGGGCCACCCAGGACTAGCCTAGTAGGGAGTGAGTCTGAGTGGCCAAGAGAGTGTCATGGCAGTAGATTGGTTTTGTCGGAACACCGTTGGTCCACCCGAATGGGAGTGCGAGGCCATGGGTTCCGTGGTGTGGGTACAGTGCGCTACCTCTGCAGAGTGTGTATTTAAACTATCGATAGCCGCATCCTCGGTCATGGGCATGGGTTCATACTAGGTCACACTGTTCGATCAACACTCACATAACGGAATGACTTATAGGTGATTTATATGTTGATATGTTGAGCAGTACAGATTGGCAGGATGTTGATGATGATGTTGGAGACCTAGTGATGGTCATGGTAGTGATCGCCGGAAAGATCACCGTTTGAGACCAAGTGTTAGTCAGGGTAGTGATCGCCGGAAAGATCACCGTTTGAGACCAAGTGTTGGTCATGGTTGTGATCGCCGGAAAGATCACTTATTGGATTTGATCACGAGGTGATCGAGATGCTATATTGCTTGGCCGGTTAGCCAAGAGAGATATGGTTATGGAGATCTGAGACAGTGATTTATCAGTATGATAGTAGTTTCATACCATGCTTAGTAGTTGTTTCATCATAATAGTTGTTAATTTAATTAACCTGTTAAATGCTATGTTATTTTCTTGCCTTGATGTTTATGGTTGTTGTGAGCTTGCAAGTACATTCAATGGACAGACCTGGCGTGTCATGCCAGATTGCAGGTGATGCCATGATTGCGTGATTGCTTGTAAAGGTTGTCGTGCGTGTGAGCTAGATCGTATCCCAGCTAGAGTCCCTGCGGAGTGGAGATTCACCACCTTCGTCGTTGTTCCGCTGCTAGAAGTATTCCGCTGCTACGAGTTGTTTCGCTGCTAGCATAGAGCAAGTGTAGTATCACAGGCGTAGTGTCGCCGTGCTGATGTGCTTCGTTGTAACATCAGACCTTGGTATTATTATTCTTGTAATAAGAGCTGATTTGTTCTATGTCAAGCAGTGCCGTATCAGTATAAAATCCTCACAGCAGTAATGATCAGCAGCAAGACAAGTCAGGTACAAGATCAACGGTATATTTTTAGTCAAAGGTATGGAGCATATACAAAATTTTGGCTCAACAATGCATGATCTTTGAAATATATGATCATCCGAAATAAAGTCAGCATGTGATATGCTCAAGGAAGACAGTCAAACAAATTTTCTCATGCAAACAATCAGCCACAGAAAATTATGGGCGTGTGTGTAGATTTCAGTCTGCATATTAGTATGAAGCTTTGGATGTAAGAAACTCAGTCTTCTTCCACACATTATCGGAAGAAATTTATGAGGAAAGGCTCCTCAATTTTTCCTTTGCATGATTTGTGAACAATTTCCGGCCCATGATACCCGATCTTTCTCAACAAGATACCTTGGTAAAAGCTTCTGACAGACGGAAATGAATTTTTCTCAACAAGAAAACCCGAGGAGAAGCTTCTCAAGTATGGAACTCAGGCTTCTCTAGCACAATAATCCGACCAAGCTTTGTGTGTAAGCTATCGAGATTTCTTCTGCACGCTACCCAGACAAAAGCTTCGAGCAGGAGTTAACAAGTCTTCCTCAGCAAGCTACTCGGATGGCTTCTCTCGTAAGCCAGCGGCAGTACCATACTATTACACCGTCCCCAGAGGGTATATGATGAGTTTCCACTGTATGGCAGTACCGCTCAAGAATCAAGTGTTTGGTTGCATGTGGTTCTTATATATGGTGAGCATGCATCCCAGTCACATCAGTCACTCATACGAGATGCGGCAAGAATCCAACAGATATACCTAAGGAAAGTAAGGATCCCACAACCTCACGAGTCAGGCAAAGGAAAATGAGCAGACATACTTTTCATATAATACAAGGATCGACAAGATCTGGAGATGACATCACAGAATCAACAGCCTTGACAATGGTCATCAAGGTCATTATTCCCACAACTGACAAGGAGATGTTCTAAAACCATGTCACCTTCTTGTATGATTGGCCTCAGCAATGAGCTCCTTTTAGCTACAAACCCCGGGTATATGTCATGTGTGTGCGGACCCAGGTCAGAAAACAGGCACAAGAAATAATGTCAAAAATATTGCAATCAGGGTCATATGAAGAATCAAGGACAGGTGTGGCCAAGTTATTTCAGTAAGGTATCCTAACAGAGAAAATCATGACCGTTAAAGGGTGAGACTGACAGCAAAGGTATGATGATTTTTGCGCGACCATCAGGTCTGAATACCCAGATCCGTTGGAGGTCATAATTTACATAAGGATCCACAAAGACATACTCTCAGCGGCCTACTCTATTTTACAAGGATTTCATATCCCGCTGGCCCGCTTGGAATGGTTAATATGGAAATCCAAATAGGTATACCGACAAAATGAGAAAGTCAAAAGCCGAACAATAAGCTCAGACTCGGTATACTCACCGATGGAATCAAGTACATGGTTAGTCTGTCAGAAAAAGCACTTGTCCATCAGCCCCCTGTCGGGCTAGTCTCAAGATGTAAATATTTGAGGTATGACACAACTATAACTCCATACACCGTTATATCGCTCCTGACAAAAGGCAGTCAGATCTTTGGTACATATTTCACGCTCGAGCCAAAGAAATAAATCAGAATCAGTACAACCTATGAGCAGTCAGATCCTGTCAGAAGATTGCCATGATCAATTCTCAGCATTTATTGAAACCAGAAGGCCTGCATTTATTTGAAGCAACCCCGTGACAAAAGTATTAAGGTTTTCATGACAAAAGAAAATTTATGCTCAGATCCATTGGATACCACCACAGGTATTGAGAATCAACGTTAGTAAAAAATAAATTGGTATATGAGCAAAGACCTGTCAGGATTTGGGGAAAGGTGAAGCAAACCACCCCAGAGCAAGGGAATAAAATCGTATGAAATTCTTGGGGGAACAATAAATAAAGGAAAAAGGATACCCGAGCTGGAAACGGTGTCCTCAAGTCATACTTGTTCCCTAAGCAACTAAATCTCGAGGACGAGATTTCTTTAAGTGTGTAAGAGTTGTAACAGCCTGGATTTTGGCCCTTTCTTTTTTTCTTTTGATTTATTTGGTTTTTGCTCTGTTTTTCATTTTGGAGTGGTTATGTGGCCCTGTCACCTGGGAAATCATCTTCATTTCCTCTCCCAAGTGACTCATGATTCTCAAAACCTTGCCAAGATCATGTCACTCCACTTCTTGACCAAAACCCTAATTTCTTTTTGTAGGGCATATTCCTTTTCCTATTAAAGGAATAACCCTGTCTGCCCTAGGTTGTGAAGCAACCTATATTTCTGTCCACCCAAAAATCCCCAAATGATTCTTATAAATTGTTTGGGTCATCTATTCATCAAATATGGCAAAATATTTCATTGGCCATATTTCTCATCATGCTCGATAAATTCATTTCCTATTCTGTCCTAAATGGCACATTGTGAAGAAAGTGCTATTTATATTTGCCCATTTGCCCCCAAACGTTTTGGGCATGATATATCATCCAAATAATTGACCTGTGCCAAAATTCAACTTTATTTTCCTAGCCAAACTTCCTCAGTGATATTTCAAAGTTCCTGTCTAAGGGAAGCCTTTGTGAAGGAAGTGCTAGCTAGGGTTATCCAAATGAGTTGAAATTTTGCAAACTCCTTCATGGGCTCATATTATCCCACTCCTAAAAAATTCAGCCCCATTCAATCATCTATGTGAGCACATGATCAAATATTTGATTCTATCAATATTTTTAGGTTGTGAAGCAAGTATAATTTATACTGCTTCAAAAATTCTGATAAATTACCAGATGGTTCTCCTACCCAAATAACTTCTCTCCACCAATTTTGGCACCATTTCACCTAGCCAATATTTCTCTAGAATTATTGCAAGTTTCTAGTCAGCAAGGATGTTTGTGAAGGAAGTACCATTTTGGTGAGCCTGTGGCACCCCGGCTCAGAGAAAACCGGAACGCCCTGTATTCCAGCTCAGAGATCGAGGTGAAGTCTTCTGGAATACGGCACTGCTTAGTATAGAACAAACCAGCTCTCTATTACAACACGAATACGAATACAGGGGTTCCGATATTACAATGAACTAGGTGATACCCCGCGCATTGCTGCGGGAATTTGTAGAAAATCTTAAGTAAAAATTGTATACGAATAAAATATAACTAATTTGTGCAGTATTGCAAGGTAATTTTTTCCAGAGATCTTTGCTATACATGATGGTTAGAATAGTGAAAGATTATTACAATCCTTGGTCTGGATGAATAGTGTTACCTCCAGTGGTTGGTACCATCGTATTCTCAAGGGCTTTAGTAACATGTTAGTATTCTACAAAGATCTCCTTGATGCCAATACTACAAAAGAAGACACATCCGTGACATTTTGGGCCAAACAATTTTTTTTTCTGTCATACATATGACACTTCTATGACGATAATTGTGACAAAACCCGGTATCATCATAGATGTGGTGGGCTCCTACTTCTATGACAAAAAATCATGACAGAAAATGGGCTTTCGTCCTGGGCGGGCCGGAGATGCAGCTGCATGACATTCTTTGGGCCGTCCATGACGGAAAAAACCGTGGTAGAAGCGAGGGGGAGGAAAATTTCGGGGAGTTCCCGGTTACGGTGGGAGGTCGGGGGCCGAGCGATGCACGTTTCTCTCGTACACGTACGCGCGTGTGTGTGAGGCGTTGGCTCTAACTGAACCCGAGCGAGGCGTTGGGCTCTAACTGAACCCGAGCGATTGCACTGCAGGCTACGCGTTACTGAACCCGAGCGATCGATCGATGGCTGTTAACTGAACCCGATCGAGCGATTCCTTCGCTACTGCTACTAACTGAAGCCGATCGATGGGATGAACAGTGATCGTTGTGGGGGGGGGGGGGGTTGGATGAACAATGAGCGGTGGCGTTGCCTCTGGATGAACAGGACCCCGTGGTGTGGTGGAGGACTGGATGAACAGTAGACGGTCGAGGGGTGCCCGTGGAGGGGTGGATGAACAGGACCCCGTGGTGTGGAGGGCTGGATGAACAGTAGACAGTGGAGGGGTGGTTGAACAGGACCCCGTGGTGTGGAGGGCTGGATGAACAGTAGACGGTGGAGGGGTGCCCGTGGAGGGGTGGTTGAACAGGACCCCGTGGTGTGGAGGGCTGGATGAATAGTAGACGGTGGAGGGGTGGTTGAACAGTAGCCGGTGGAGTAGCGCACGGTGGAGGATGGATGAACAGCAGCCTGTGGATGAACAGTCGCAGGTGGAGGCTGGAGGAGGTCGACGGTGGATGAACAGTAGCTCGTGGAGGCTGGAGGGGGTCGACGGTGGAGATGAACAGTATCCCGTGGAGTCCTGTTTTGTGGTATGCCACACCCCTGCCGATGAACATGACCCCCTTTTCGACCGTAGCGCTCCAACACAAGTCCGTTTCCTCCACTTTGCGGTACGCCACACCCCTCCCGATCAACAGGACCCCCATTTCGACCGTAGGAGGTCCGTTTCCTCCGTTTTGTGGTACGCCAGACCCCTCCCGATCAACAGGATCTCGTTTCGAACGTGGCCGGTCGAACACAAGGCCGTTTCCTCCGTTCTGCGATACGCCGGGCCTCGTTTCCATTGCATGTTCCGTCCAAGCCCTCCCGATGAACACGACGCATTCCGTTGCCTCCCCATGAACATGACGCATTCCGTTGCCTCCCCATGAACACGGCGCATTCCGTTGCCTCCCCATGAACACGACGACGATGATGTTTCTCCGTTCCGACCCAGCCATGTACACGAGCCCTCGCCGTACGTATGCGCGAGTAGGCGTTCGAGCCCCGCTCGTATGTACACATACATGGCCATATTTTCTTTCTTGCACCCTGGCCGCTATACGTATGTGTACATGCTACGTGCGCGCCTCTACTACGACACGTGCGCGCCTCTACTACGACACGTGTGCGCCTCTACATCGACCAGTATGCACGTACACATTCTCGACTAGAATGACAATGCTACGTACGCTTCGACCAGGTGGGTCCCGACTGTCAGGCACTTCCTTGCCTGCGAAGATGTAGCTGGTCGGTCCCAGCAGTCAGGGGGCGAATCGTTTTTTTTGCCCGGACGCACTTCCTTGCGTGCGAAGATGTAGCTGGTGGGTCCCAGCAGTCGGGGGCCTGGTGGGTACCAGCAGTCAGGGGGGCAAATTATTTTTTTCGGACGCACTTCCTTGCGTGCGAAGATGTAGCTCGTGGGTCCCAGCAGTCAGGGGGCGAATCATTTTTTCATGAAATACGGTGGCCTGTCCGGTGGGTCCCCACTGTCAGGTGGAGGAATAATTATTTTGCACGTAATAAGGAGGCACTTCCTTGCGGCTGCCGTGGAACCAGCTATCAGCCTCTCCACGTACAGTACTCTTCCGATGGAAGTCGGTCATTGACCATGTTGACCACGCTGCGCCGAGAGCACCAGGGCGGTGGTCTGGACGACGGCGAGGCCTAGGAAGGGGACGACGCGGAGCCGGGGAAGACGCAGCAGTGGAAGCCCGCGCGGACAGGAGTACGAGGGTTCACTGGTTCGGCTGTGGTGTGAGGCTGCCGTCGCCGCAGAATAACAGGGGGTGTGGGTGAGTAGAGGGATGGCCTGGCCAGCGGTGGGAGTAGTACGGGGCGGTGAGGCCTCCGCGGCATCACAGCCGGCCACGGGTGGCAGGAGCACGCGACACGACAGGCGCTGCTTTGGGTGGCTGGAGTAAGAAGATCAGAGGTTGAAGAAGCACTACGGCCGTTGGATGGACATCGTACGATCACTGCAGCTAGAATCGTTTATATTGACTAAGTTGACAAAGCCCTTGGTACGCGTTAACTTAGTAGGCCCACAGCTCAGATTTGGAAGAGAACATATAGCCCATTTGCGATTTGTAAGAATGTACAACCCATTTTTTAATTCTAATGGAATTTACTATAGCCCATTTACAGTTTGTTAAAAGTACAGCCCAACTTCTAGCTAGGACAATGATTAATAATTTCAAACAACCGCTCAAAACAGAATTCAAAAAAATTCCCACATTTTGATGGGATCCGAAATATTTGTATCCGAAATTTCTAGTCAGGTTAAATATAATTTCAAAATAAAGTTGTATTACGTTAAAATCCAACGAAATATTGCGCGCGCAACAAGTAATGAAATTAAAAATTTCAAATTCCAAAAATAATATATTTTTCAAACTAATTACGTGTTTGGTGCATAGTAATTGTCCAGTTATTATAATTACATCCCATTTATTATTTCTTAAAGTCCATTTTCTTGTTAAGCCTAATGCATACCTTCTAGGAAAGTTTGCAGCCCAGCGGGGCGGAGAATAATAAGTTGACCCGGATATTGTGTACAATTGTCGGCCCAGCTGCATTACTAATGTTGAAAAAAAGCTATTTTTTATACACACATTAAAAAAATTGTATAGATAAGGAACATTTTTTATACACACATTTAACAATTTTTAAATACATGATTAACACTTTTTAAAACATATTTTTAGTCAATAGTGGGCCCATAGCGAGCGGAGTAGGTCACAATACACATATTTTTTAAATACATGATTAACATTTTGGCAAAAACAATTAGCCCACAGCGAGCCAATTAGCTCCAGTCGGCCCACAGTGGGCCGACAGGGGCCAGTCGGCCAGCTGTAGGCCGACTGGAATCCAATCGGCTTGCTGTGGGCCGACTAGGCCCAGTCAGCCTGCAGCAGGCGGACGGTGTATTATTTTTGAAAAACAATTACTGAGCGTAATATTTATGAAAATTAATAAAAAATGTATTATTTAAGAAAAAATAGCGAAAAAGGCCTGTGTAGTACAGTACAACCTAACATGGTTACTCAGCCCACATTCAGCGACGCCGGAAAGGCCCAAACAAGGCTTCTGTACAACCTTTTGAAGTCACTGAGCTCAATTAATAACTTAAGAAAAAAGTTAGATTAGAGTGGAACCTAATTAAAAGCTGTCACAAGCAAATAAATAATTCAACGGGTCCCACTTGTGCGTGTGCGCGCGCGCACGTGTGTGTGTGTGTGAGAGAGAGAGAGATGGAGAGAGACCCATCGGCCGATGCTCGTAAATACATCTTTCAGCCATATGCATTGCTGATGCTTAGTAAAAACTTATATAGTTGACACAATCATATAGAACATCATAGCAGTTGCATACAAAAATTTCACGCAGGCGGCACAATCAGGATGGAAGCAGTGGATCGCTACGGGAAGGGCTATGTTGAAACCAACGAAGTCATACATAACGGTTCATCGTCTTTATCAATGACGGGGAAATATCTTGAATGTTGTGCAAAGAAAACAGACAGACAACACAATAAGTTCTCCTAGCACATTAAGTTGATGTACAACCCTTTCTAAAAAAGTTCAGGTACAAAATTAGAACAGGTCACAATCAAATGTATTGGCATATCAGTGCTTCACACCCATAGCTCGGATTTAACTAGTATCTGACAAGATTCAGTTGTTACCTCAAATTAGAGCACATCTAGGCAGCCAGCCCTGCCTCTTCTCCCAAAGAAGCAATGGCCTCCGCCGCGCGATGGAGTAGGCCATGTGCCATCCATCGTTCCGAGCAACACGGGGAAAGTCTGACGTTGACTCATGTAATGGACGTCGTCGACGGACCCTGGCACCAACGGCGGCGGCAGGACTTTGATTGATGGATTGACCACTTCTTCGACATGCACGAACACTTGATACAGGTACATCCCTAACATGGTCCGCGGCGGCCTTGGTGGCGACGAATAGTACAACCCCGGTTCCTGCACCGGTATCTCAACACCAATCACCTTCGGTATGGTGGACGGCTTCTTCATCGATGCCATAACCGTCAGAGCCCAGCTGTCTGGAGGAACAAACATACTTATGAGGTCACCTCCAAGGTCGTTGATAAGCTCGTTCATGGACTCGCTGTTCCAAGCACGTCGAGGCATGCCGTGGAAGGTAAGCTTTGTTAAAAACTCAAGCTCAGAGGGCACCGAGCCCCATCCTGGGTGCCGCCGATCAAAGCTCACCATCGCGCCATCGCAGAACAAACGCCGGGAAGATTCGAACACACGACTGCAGTCGAAAGTTGTCCGGAAACTGACGAAGAAATCAGCTGGTGGCGGACAGACTTCGACGAGAAAGTCACTTATTTGGATGCCGTGCGCAATGCCAAGAGCTTTGACAAGGTCATCCGGCGAGACGGGAGGCCGGTCGCCGTTCATGGTTACCATCAGCACTTTGCCGGCAAACTGGTTGTCAAACGCCGCCATGCCACTATTGAGCGACAGCACGCAGCGACCGAAGGCAGGACGGACCTCAGGATCTCCGGCTCGGAGATCCGCGTTGACCGGCGACATGATAGTGCGCTTGAGTACAGGGAGTACAGGAGGGGGATTTGGGGGAACTGGAGTAGGAATCGAGATTCCAGAGGTGGGGGATGGGCGGGAGACTGTGGATGAAAAGGTAGCATGAATTTCGAGCACGCGCCAATATGCTCTCGGCGCGCAAGCTCACGAAAACACCGGTGGCGCCCACATGTCGGCCTAAGAGTCCTTATTCATTCTTTTTTAGAGAGCCTGGCCTTTTTTTCAGGATCTTTTGAGAGCCCGGCCTGAGAGTCATAATTGACCTGTTTGGCATTGCGTTACTACTCGGCCCATATTCAACGACATCTCACTGGCCCAAACAAGTGTACATCATCAAAAAGACACTGAGCTCAAATTATATAACTTGAAAAAAGGAGATATACTCTGAACACTGGAGAATGGTGATGCCCTCATTTAGCCCACCAGTAGTTCGAGACAATAAACAGTTCAAAACAACGATATATACAACATTCAAACACTGACTAGTGACTACTACTGACATAAACAACAAGACATGATAGTTCATAAGAAGTCTTGCTACACCACCAAAACACACCCATCTACAGCGCTCAGACTCTCGTGATCCAGACGAGAATGACATTCTAAACAGAAGCAACTATTACATAGTAAGAGTGACATAGACGAGGATGACCAAATGACAAGGAATATGCATAACAAAAGAAAGAACTACCCATCCAGAACCAGCAGCAAAGACAACAAAGTCATTCGAAGAGATGATCCAACACCATCATAATTTGCAGCCCCGCTTCAGCGACCAGTGATCCGGAGACACCAGTACTCCACCCTTTCGATGCAACAACCCAATTACCTATCAACCTGAAGGCTCGAACCACATCACCGCCTGTCGTAATTGAGACATCCAAGGATCAAAGTTAATCCGGATGCCTTTGTCATTCTCACCTTCTTTTGGCTGCAGGCTGCATCGTTGACAATCAGGGGAGTTTGCTCCCGAAGTCCTAGGGCTCGCCGTGTAGACACAGTTTTCCATAGCAAACAGAGCCTCTCTGCCATCAAGGTCCTTGCCAACGGTGATCTCCTGGTTAATCGGATAATTGAGTCCGAGAAACAGAGAGTGTGAACCAAGGCTGTTTACCCGCCTCCAACTAAAAAATCCTAAAGGCCCCAACAAGCTGGTATCCTGCTCATAGACGTAACATCCACTGTCCGGATACTCACGTATTACACGGTGCTTGTATACAGTGGGGTTTTTGCAATATAACTTTTCTGGCTCATGTGTCTGAATGATCATCAGTCTTTTGCCGTCGTCTGATCGAGCGAGGAACCAGTTGTGCTTGCCTGTTTTTGGCAAAGGTGGTGTGATTACAAAGGGCAGTAACTGTAGGGACACTGCATCATATCAAAAAGGACAGGCATTGTTAATGTAAGATCAACATTGTTTAGAGTATGAGTAGGATAATGCAAGAAACAACATTGATATGTCCCTGTTGGAACTGGGAGGAAAATACAGGGAAATGTATACTGGGTTCGAAAATATAGAAGTGCCATGCATGGTTATACTCATGTTATCTCACAATCGATTCTTCACTGGAAACTACTATGTCATGCATGTTATGTAATCATGTTCTGTCCTCACAAACAAATTCTTCAAGGTAACTAACAGACCTTGCATTGTTATATACTCGTGTTCTGTGGGCAATTTTTTGTGAGGATATTATTCTAGCCATTGATTGCTGAAGGGCGAATATAGGTATGTACACATGGTAAGCATTGCAGGATTTCACTACTTCCAAATATAGAGTTCTCCATATGCACATTTACTTCCCTAATGTATGGTTAGATGAAACCAACAGTGTGGTGCATGTTTCTACATCATGAAAATGAGGAAACTAACATGGCCATTGATACACACTCATATTTAGTAGTAGTATATAGATTACTGTAAAATAAGGATAATATCCATATATTCCTAACCGTTTGATTATTCAGGGTACAAATTGGCTGTAATGACATGGTCACAATCGCATGAATTAACTCATTCCAAATATAGCTGATTTACGGCGTCTCTAATACATTGCCATAGTTCTACTCAAATTCTGCTCAAACAGAGATATGCCAATCATCACAAAAAGTTCAAACAGTGTCATGGCGTCATCATTAACATGAGAGGAAATAACTTACACGCGCCGTCCCAGCAATACGTGGTGCCATCTGCTTTGTCGATCGCGTAGATGAAGCCATTGTGTTCAATAGCATCACAGAAGTGTGTATCAGCTTTGACGATGATCCACTGCAAGCTGAGTTGTCTCCAGCTAAAGAAGGCACCGTCATAAAGATAGGCGAGTCCGCGGTCGAACAAGGCAATTAGCTTGAAGTCTGCGTAATTCGCATGTCGTGTGGGCACTTGGCAGATTACAATCTTCTGCAAAACAAGGTCTGTCCAACTGATGTAGTAATCTAGATGACTTGGACCGCGATGGTAATACTCTATATAATCCAACGGAGGAAGGATAATCACATGGGAGGTCTGGAAGTTCACGAGCACCAACTTTTTATCGTCTTCTCTGAAGGCAGCCATCTAGTGGGAGTTCATTCCGACCCAGTACATACCTGCCAAGAAGTTTCGGGCAATGGTGATCGGATCGATGTCGAGGGAAATGATGTACGGCGACCCACTACATACCTGCAAAGAAGTTTCGGCTAATGGAGATCGGATTGAAGTCGAGGGGCATCATGCACGCCTCCATATCATGGTGAGCCAATCTCACAAGACCAGATAGCAGCAAGTAGGGTGTCTTGAAAAGCTTAGGCCTTGCTTCAACAATGGCCGTGTACATGTCCCTTGAGCATGCAGCCAGCCGCAGGGCGCTC